>NW_023425405.1:12685384-17500384 GCF_014108245.1 Pipistrellus kuhlii
CCCAGCTGGACTGGAGATTATCTGGGAGAGACCCCATGGCTGGCAGAGGAAGGAGAGCTTCTAGAAGGGTGCAAGGCGAGACCCAGTGGAGGGCTGTGTGCACGAGGAGACTGAGCGCCATGGTTGTCAGGCATGGCTGAGCAGGCACGGGACAAGACAGAGGGCTGAAGGCCAAAGACCCAGAGCAGAGGTTCCCAACCTTTTGTTGCCCACGCCCATCCTAAGCATCTCTAAAATCCTGATGCTTGCCCCCGCCCGTTGACTTATAATTGCCATTATTCCAAATGTAAACTCCTATTGGCTTGGAGGACACCTCAAAGGCCACTGACTTGGTCTAAATAATCTTCCAAAGAACATGGCACCCATGAAAGAGAAAAATGAAAGAACAAAAGGACACTTGAAGATATCGAGGAAGAAATAACCCCAAAATGTAAAAAAAAAAATCACATTTCCAAGTGATTTCCAATTGGAACAAATAATCTTTTAAAACCTATCACGGAGAACTGAACTGCATCAATACGTCACCACAGATACTTCTATGATGTACTTGTATCTGATGCCTCTAGAACCACAAGTAGTGCAAGAAATGCACCCTTAATAACTCCTTCTCAAATCAGGCCCCGTTCTTCCAAATTGTCCCACTGAGAACGGTTGGAACCACTGACCTAGACTGATAAAGCAGAGGTAGGGGAATGAGCGGAACAGGCTCCCAAGGGCAGCGTCCCAGGAATGTGCAACAGAGGGGTCCCGGTGGAGAAAGGAAAGCTTACTGGGAACCATGTTTGCCTCCAGGGAGGAAGTCACACTGCGGGTTCACAGGATGTGAGCAGAGGGCATTGGGCAAACATGCTGATGCAGGACAGTATACGGAGGCCAAGGAGACTGCACTGGGCTGTGAAGAAGGTGGGCAATGACTTAAGGAGCACACAGAACACTACATGACGGGTTTCAGCCAGGAGATGCAAAGACTGTGACTGCAGAAAAGTCACGTGGCACAGGAAGGACAGTTGTCTTGCTAGGTATGCGGTAGACAAGCAAAGCGGCATAGATGATGACCCCGGTGCCAAGAGCTAGGCCATCAGGTGAGCAGATTCAAACTGTGGGAGAGCGTAGTAGTAGAGGGGACAAATTCCAAGGGGCAAAAAGAGTGAGAAAGGACAGGGAGACCAACCAACGCACTGCACCCAAAGCAAAGAATGGCAAAAAGGGCAACATGGGTGGCCACTAGGAGAAGGCAGCAAGTCTTAAGCCCCTGAGTGACACCTGAATGTGAAGGAACCCACCCAGGGGAAGCTCACAGAGTAGTGGGTGAGGCCAAAGAGCAATGCCGGGCTGGTGGGATGAGGTCCCAGGAGGATGAGGTGTGGAGAAGTGGCCCATGCAAAAGCCTGGGGACCACCGTGGCTGTGTGGAAGGATCATGCCAGGGCTCTGGCAGGAGGAATGAGGTAGAGAAAAGGGATAATATCGTGTGCTGAGAAGGTCCAAGTTGCGGACAGAGGTACTTCCACAAGGCATGAGAGTCATAAAGTCAGGGAGGAACGAGTAGCTCATGTGTGTGCGTGCATTAGGATTGTGGTCGTGGCGTGAGGAACAATAAGAGTGTCTCTTCAGACTGGCATCTGGACAGGAATGGGGTGTGTGCAAGAGGACAGTGTCCGGACATTGTGGGAATGGTGCCGATGCTGGGACCTTTGAGGAAAATGTGTCAATGGAAGGCTAGGGGCCCAAGGATGAGTGCGGCCCAGGAGTCAGGATGGGCTTCCACAGCAGTGATTCTTCCCTGGGGGGGGTGGGGGAGGGGGGAGGGGGTTTCCCCCCAGGGGGGGGGGGTGGGTGGGCACGACCCCCGAGGGAGGCCTATCACAACATCCGAAGTGGGAGCAGCACACTGCTCTAAACCACAAACCCACCCAAAAAAAAAAAAAATTCTAAAAAAAAAGAATACCCAAAGATGTTGCTGATAGGCCGCCTTGGGGGGTCATGCACCCTCGGGTGAGAATCACTGCGTGGAAGTGGCAGAGAGGAGACCTGGGCAGAGAGGTGAAGCATGAGCAGAGGGGCTCCTGAGTGGTAGAGATGGAGGCATGAGAGTCAAGAATGTCAGAATGGGGTCAGAGGACCCTGGACCAGGCAGACAGCGAGCCAATGGATGTAGCCAAGAAATGTCCTGGGAGGATAGGGGGTGGCACCCCGGGATTCACCTGGAGTGAGTAGGGAGAGGAGCACCAAGCTTTGTTCCTGCAACTGAGGCCTCTTGAGGAGAAAGGCTGAGGGAGACACGAGTGACCAACGGGGAATTTAGGGCGGACCGATGCGGTCACAGAGCACGTGGAGGGCCGTAGAGCAGAAGCAAGGCCCAGCTGGGACTGGAGATTATCTGGGAGAGACCCCATGGCTGGCAGAGGAAGGAGAGCTTCTAGAAGGGTGCAAGGCGAGACCCAGTGGAGGGCTGTGTGCACGAGGAGACTGAGCGCCATGGTGTCAGGCATGGCTGAGCAGGCACGGGACAAGACAGAGGGCTGAAGGCCAAAGACCCAGAGCAGAGGTTCCCAACCTTTTGTTGCCCACGCCCCTCCTAAGCATCTCTAAAATCCTGATGCTTGCCCCCGCCCGTGACTTATAATTGCCATTATTCCAAATGTAAACTCCTATTGGCTTGGAGGACACCTCAAAGGCCACTGACTTGGTCTAAATAATCTTCCAAAGAACATGGCACCCATGAAAGAGAAAAATGAAAGAACAAAAGGACACTTGAAGTATCGAGGAAGAAATAACCCCAAAATGTAAAAAAAAAATCACATTTCCAAGTGATTTCCAATTGGAACAAATAATCTTTTAAAACCTATCACGGAGAACTGAACTGCATCAATACGTCACCACAGATACTTCTATGATGTACTTGTATCTGATGCCTCTAGAACCACAAGTAGTGCAAGAAATGCACCCTTAATAACTCCTTCTCAAATCAGGCCCCGTTCTTCCAAATTGTCCCACTGAGAACGGTTGGAACCACTGACCTAGACTGATAAAGCAGAGGTAGGGGAATGAGCGGAACAGGCTCCCCAAGGGCAGCGTCCCAGGAATGTGCAACAGAGGGGTCCCGGTGGAGAAAGGAAAGCTTACTGGGAACCATGTTTGCCTCCAGGGAGGAAGTCACACTGCGGGTTCACAGGATGTGAGCAGAGGGCATTGGGCAAACATGCTGATGCAGGACAGTATACGGAGGCCAAGGAGACTGCACTGGGCTGTGAAGAAGGTGGGCAATGACTTAAGGAGCACACAGAACACTACATGACGGGTTTCAGCCAGGAGATGCAAAGACTGTGACTGCAGAAAAGTCACGTGGCACAGGAAGGACAGTTGTCTTGCTAGGTATGCGGTAGACAAGCAAAGCGGCATAGATGATGACCCCGGTGCCAAGAGCTAGGCCATCAGGTGAGCAGATTCAAACTGTGGGAGAGCGTAGTAGTAGAGGGGACAAATTCCAAGGGGCAAAAAGAGTGAGAAAGGACAGGGAGACCAACCAACGCACTGCACCCAAAGCAAAGAATGGCAAAAAGGGCAACATGGGTGGCCACTAGGAGAAGGCAGCAAGTCTTAAGCCCCTGAGTGACACCTGAATGTGAAGGAACCCACCCAGGGGAAGCTCACAGAGTAGTGGGTGAGGCCAAAGAGCAATGCCGGCCTGGTGGGATGAGGTCCCAGGAGGATGAGGTGTGGAGAAGTGGCCCATGCAAAAGCCTGGGGACCACCGTGGCTGTGTGGAAGGATCATGCCAGGGCTCTGGCAGGAGGAATGAGGTAGAGAAAAGGGATAATATCGTGTGCTGAGAAGGTCCAAGTTGCGGACAGAGGTACTTCCACAAGGCATGAGAGTCATAAAGTCAGGGAGGAACGAGTAGCTCATGTGTGTGCGTGCATTAGGATTGTGGTCGTGGCGTGAGGAACAATAAGAGTGTCTCTTCAGACTGGCATCTGGACAGGAATGGGGTGTGTGCAAGAGGACAGTGTCCGGACATTGTGGGAATGGTGCCGATGCTGGGACCTTTGAGGAAAATGTGTCAATGGAAGGCTAGGGGCCCAAGGATGAGTGCGGCCCAGGAGTCAGGATGGGCTTCCACAGCAGTGATTCTTCCCTGGGGGGGGTGGGGGAGGGGGGAGGGGATTTCCCCCCAGGGGGGTGGGGTGGGTGGGCACGACCCCCGAGGGAGGCCTATCACAACATCCGAAGTGGGAGCAGCACACTGCTCTAAACCACAAACCCACCCCCCAAAAAAAAAAAAATTCTAAAAAAAAAGAATACCCAAAGATGTTGCTGATAGGCCGCCTTGGGGGGTCATGCACCCTCGGGTGAGAATCACTGCGTGGAAGTGGCAGAGAGGAGACCTGGGCAGAGAGGTGAAGCATGAGCAGAGGGGCTCCTGAGTGGTAGAGATGGAGGCATGAGAGTCAAGAATGTCAGAATGGGGTCAGAGGACCCTGGACCAGGCAGACAGCGAGCCAATGGATGTAGCCAAGAAATGTCCTGGGAGGATAGGGGGTGGCACCCCGGGATTCACCTGGAGTGAGTAGGGAGAGGAGCACCAAGCTTTGTTCCTGCAACTGAGGCCTCTTGAGGAGAAAGGCTGAGGGAGACACGAGTGACCAACGGGGAATTTAGGGCGGACCGATGCGGTCACAGAGCACGTGGAGGGCCGTAGAGCAGAAGCAAGGCCCAGCTGGGACTGGAGATTATCTGGGAGAGACCCCATGGCTGGCAGAGGAAGGAGAGCTTCTAGAAGGGTGCAAGGCGAGACCCAGTGGAGGGCTGTGTGCACGAGGAGACTGAGCGCCATGGTGTCAGGCATGGCTGAGCAGGCACGGGACAAGACAGAGGGCTGAAGGCCAAAGACCCAGAGCAGAGGTTCCCAACCTTTTGTTGCCCACGCCCCTCCTAAGCATCTCTAAAATCCTGATGCTTGCCCCCGCCCGTGACTTATAATTGCCATTATTCCAAATGTAAACTCCTATTGGCTTGGAGGACACCTCAAAGGCCACTGACTTGGTCTAAATAATCTTCCAAAGAACATGGCACCCATGAAAGAAAAAAATGAAAGAACAAAAGGACACTTGAAGTATCGAGGAAGAAATAACCCCAAAATGTAAAAAAAAAATCACATTTCCAAGTGATTTCCAATTGGAACAAATAATCTTTTAAAACCTATCACGGAGAACTGAACTGCATCAATACGTCACCACAGATACTTCTATGATGTACTTGTATCTGATGCCTCTAGAACCACAAGTAGTGCAAGAAATGCACCCTTAATAACTCCTTCTCAAATCAGGCCCCGTTCTTCCAAATTGTCCCACTGAGAACGGTTGGAACCACTGACCTAGACTGATAAAGCAGAGGTAGGGGAATGAGCGGAACAGGCTCCCCAAGGGCAGCGTCCCAGGAATGTGCAACAGAGGGGTCCCGGTGGAGAAAGGAAAGCTTACTGGGAACCATGTTTGCCTCCAGGGAGGAAGTCACACTGCGGGTTCACAGGATGTGAGCAGAGGGCATTGGGCAAACATGCTGATGCAGGACAGTATACGGAGGCCAAGGAGACTGCACTGGGCTGTGAAGAAGGTGGGCAATGACTTAAGGAGCACACAGAACACTACATGACGGGTTTCAGCCAGGAGATGCAAAGACTGTGACTGCAGAAAAGTCACGTGGCACAGGAAGGACAGTTGTCTTGCTAGGTATGCGGTAGACAAGCAAAGCGGCATAGATGATGACCCCGGTGCCAAGAGCTAGGCCATCAGGTGAGCAGATTCAAACTGTGGGAGAGCGTAGTAGTAGAGGGGACAAATTCCAAGGGGCAAAAAGAGTGAGAAAGGACAGGGAGACCAACCAACGCACTGCACCCAAAGCAAAGAATGGCAAAAAGGGCAACATGGGTGGCCACTAGGAGAAGGCAGCAAGTCTTAAGCCCCTGAGTGACACCTGAATGTGAAGGAACCCACCCAGGGGAAGCTCACAGAGTAGTGGGTGAGGCCAAAGAGCAATGCCGGCCTGGTGGGATGAGGTCCCAGGAGGATGAGGTGTGGAGAAGTGGCCCATGCAAAAGCCTGGGGACCACCGTGGCTGTGTGGAAGGATCATGCCAGGGCTCTGGCAGGAGGAATGAGGTAGAGAAAAGGGATAATATCGTGTGCTGAGAAGGTCCAAGTTGTGGACAGAGGTACTTCCACAAGGCATGAGAGTCATAAAGTCAGGGAGGAACGAGTAGCTCATGTGTGTGCGTGCATTAGGATTGTGGTCGTGGCGTGAGGAACAATAAGAGTGTCTCTTCAGACTGGCATCTGGACAGGAATGGGGTGTGTGCAAGAGGACAGTGTCCGGACATTGTGGGAATGGTGCCGATGCTGGGACCTTTGAGGAAAATGTGTCAATGGAAGGCTAGGGGCCCAAGGATGAGTGCGGCCCAGGAGTCAGGATGGGCTTCCACAGCAGTGATTCTTCCCTGGGGGGGGTGGGGGAGGGGGGAGGGGATTTCCCCCCAGGGGGGTGGGGTGGGTGGGCACGACCCCCGAGGGAGGCCTATCACAACATCCGAAGTGGGAGCAGCACACTGCTCTAAACCACAAACCCACCCAAAAAAAAAAAAAAATTCTAAAAAAAAAGAATACCCAAAGATGTTGCTGATAGGCCGCCTTGGGGGGTCATGCACCCTCGGGTGAGAATCACTGCGTGGAAGTGGCAGAGAGGAGACCTGGGCAGAGAGGTGAAGCATGAGCAGAGGGGCTCCTGAGTGGTAGAGATGGAGGCATGAGAGTCAAGAATGTCAGAATGGGGTCAGAGGACCCTGGACCAGGCAGACAGCGAGCCAATGGATGTAGCCAAGAAATGTCCTGGGAGGATAGGGGGTGGCACCCCGGGATTCACCTGGAGTGAGTAGGGAGAGGAGCACCAAGCTTTGTTCCTGCAACTGAGGCCTCTTGAGGAGAAAGGCTGAGGGAGACACGAGTGACCAACGGGGAATTTAGGGCGGACCGATGCGGTCACAGAGCACGTGGAGGGCCGTAGAGCAGAAGCAAGGCCCAGCTGGGACTGGAGATTATCCGGGAGAGACCCCATGGCTGGCAGAGGAAGGAGAGCTTCTAGAAGGGTGCAAGGCGAGACCCAGTGGAGGGCTGTGTGCACGAGGAGACTGAGCGCCATGGTGTCAGGCATGGCTGAGCAGGCACGGGACAAGACAGAGGGCTGAAGGCCAAAGACCCAGAGCAGAGGTTCCCAACCTTTTGTTGCCCACGCCCCTCCTAAGCATCTCTAAAATCCTGATGCTTGCCCCCGCCCGTGACTTATAATTGCCATTATTCCAAATGTAAACTCCTATTGGCTTGGAGGACACCTCAAAGGCCACTGACTTGGTCTAAATAATCTTCCAAAGAACATGGCACCCATGAAAGAGAAAAATGAAAGAACAAAAGGACACTTGAAGTATCGAGGAAGAAATAACCCCAAAATGTAAAAAAAAAATCACATTTCCAAGTGATTTCCAATTGGAACAAATAATCTTTTAAAACCTATCACGGAGAACTGAACTGCATCAATACGTCACCACAGATACTTCTATGATGTACTTGTATCTGATGCCTCTAGAACCACAAGTAGTGCAAGAAATGCACCCTTAATAACTCCTTCTCAAATCAGGCCCCGTTCTTCCAAATTGTCCCACTGAGAACGGTTGGAACCACTGACCTAGACTGATAAAGCAGAGGTAGGGGAATGAGCGGAACAGGCTCCCCAAGGGCAGCGTCCCAGGAATGTGCAACAGAGGGGTCCCGGTGGAGAAAGGAAAGCTTACTGGGAACCATGTTTGCCTCCAGGGAGGAAGTCACACTGCGGGTTCACAGGATGTGAGCAGAGGGCATTGGGCAAACATGCTGATGCAGGACAGTATACGGAGGCCAAGGAGACTGCACTGGGCTGTGAAGAAGGTGGGCAATGACTTAAGGAGCACACAGAACACTACATGACGGGTTTCAGCCAGGAGATGCAAAGACTGTGACTGCAGAAAAGTCACGTGGCACAGGAAGGACAGTTGTCTTGCTAGGTATGCGGTAGACAAGCAAAGCGGCATAGATGATGACCCCGGTGCCAAGAGCTAGGCCATCAGGTGAGCAGATTCAAACTGTGGGAGAGCGTAGTAGTAGAGGGGACAAATTCCAAGGGGCAAAAAGAGTGAGAAAGGACAGGGAGACCAACCAACGCACTGCACCCAAAGCAAAGAATGGCAAAAAGGGCAACATGGGTGGCCACTAGGAGAAGGCAGCAAGTCTTAAGCCCCTGAGTGACACCTGAATGTGAAGGAACCCACCCAGGGGAAGCTCACAGAGTAGTGGGTGAGGCCAAAGAGCAATGCCGGCCTGGTGGGATGAGGTCCCAGGAGGATGAGGTGTGGAGAAGTGGCCCATGCAAAAGCCTGGGGACCACCGTGTCTGTGTGGAAGGATCATGCCAGGGCTCTGGCAGGAGGAATGAGGTAGAGAAAAGGGATAATATCGTGTGCTGAGAAGGTCCAAGTTGTGGACAGAGGTACTTCCACAAGGCATGAGAGTCATAAAGTCAGGGAGGAACGAGTAGCTCATGTGTGTGCGTGCATTAGGATTGTGGTCGTGGCGTGAGGAACGATAAGAGTGTCTCTTCAGACTGGCATCTGGACAGGAATGGGGTGTGTGCAAGAGGACAGTGTCCGGACATTGTGGGAATGGTGCCGATGCTGGGACCTTTGAGGAAAATGTGTCAATGGAAGGCTAGGGGCCCAAGGATGAGTGCGGCCCAGGAGTCAGGATGGGCTTCCACAGCAGTGATTCTTCCCTGGGGGGGGTGGGGGAGGGGGGAGGGGATTTCCCCCCAGGGGGGTGGGGTGGGTGGGCACGACCCCCGAGGGAGGCCTATCACAACATCCGAAGTGGGAGCAGCACACTGCTCTAAACCACAAACCCACCCCAAAAAAAAAAAAATTTCTAAAAAAAAAGAATACCCAAAGATGTTGCTGATAGGCCGCCTTGGGGGGTCATGCACCCTCGGGTGAGAATCACTGCGTGGAAGTGGCAGAGAGGAGACCTGGGCAGAGAGGTGAAGCATGAGCAGAGGGGCTCCTGAGTGGTAGAGATGGAGGCATGAGAGTCAAGAATGTCAGAATGGGGTCAGAGGACCCTGGACCAGGCAGACAGCGAGCCAATGGATGTAGCCAAGAAATGTCCTGGGAGGATAGGGGGTGGCACCCCGGGATTCACCTGGAGTGAGTAGGGAGAGGAGCACCAAGCTTTGTTCCTACAACTGAGGCCTCTTGAGGAGAAAGGCTGAGGGAGACACGAGTGACCAACGGGGAATTTAGGGCGGACCGATGCGGTCACAGAGCACGTGGAGGGCCGTAGAGCAGAAGCAAGGCCCAGCTGGGACTGGAGATTATCCGGGAGAGACCCCATGGCTGGCAGAGGAAGGAGAGCTTCTAGAAGGGTGCAAGGCGAGACCCAGTGGAGGGCTGTGTGCACGAGGAGACTGAGCGCCATGGTGTCAGGCATGGCTGAGCAGGCACGGGACAAGACAGAGGGCTGAAGGCCAAAGACCCAGAGCAGAGGTTCCCAACCTTTTGTTGCCCACGCCCCTCCTAAGCATCTCTAAAATCCTGATGCTTGCCCCCGCCCGTGACTTATAATTGCCATTATTCCAAATGTAAACTCCTATTGGCTTGGAGGACACCTCAAAGGCCACTGACTTGGTCTAAATAATCTTCCAAAGAACATGGCACCCATGAAAGAGAAAAATGAAAGAACAAAAGGACACTTGAAGTATCGAGGAAGAAATAACCCCAAAATGTAAAAAAAAAATCACATTTCCAAGTGATTTCCAATTGGAACAAATAATCTTTTAAAACCTATCACGGAGAACTGAACTGCATCAATACGTCACCACAGATACTTCTATGATGTACTTGTATCTGATGCCTCTAGAACCACAAGTAGTGCAAGAAATGCACCCTTAATAACTCCTTCTCAAATCAGGCCCCGTTCTTCCAAATTGTCCCACTGAGAACGGTTGGAACCACTGACCTAGACTGATAAAGCAGAGGTAGGGGAATGAGCGGAACAGGCTCCCCAAGGGCAGCGTCCCAGGAATGTGCAACAGAGGGTCCCGGTGGAGAAAGGAAAGCTTACTGGGAACCATGTTTGCCTCCAGGGAGGAAGTCACACTGCGGGTTCACAGGATGTGAGCAGAGGGCATTGGGCAAACATGCTGATGCAGGACAGTATACGGAGGCCAAGGAGACTGCACTGGGCTGTGAAGAAGGTGGGCAATGACTTAAGGAGCACACAGAACACTACATGACGGGTTTCAGCCAGGAGATGCAAAGACTGTGACTGCAGAAAAGTCACGTGGCACAGGAAGGACAGTTGTCTTGCTAGGTATGCGGTTGACAAGCAAAGCGGCATAGATGATGACCCCGGTGCCAAGAGCTAGGCCATCAGGTGAGCAGATTCAAACTGTGGGAGAGCGTAGTAGTAGAGGGGACAAATTCCAAGGGCCAAAAAGAGTGAGAAAGGACAGGGAGACCAACCAACGCACTGCACCCAAAGCAAAGAATGGCAAAAAGGGCAACATGGGTGGCCACTAGGAGAAGGCAGCAAGTCTTAAGCCCCTGAGTGACACCTGAATGTGAAGGAACCCACCCAGGGGAAGCTCACAGAGTAGTGGGTGAGGCCAAAGAGCAATGCCGGGCTGGTGGGATGAGGTCCCAGGAGGATGAGGTGTGGAGAAGTGGCCCATGCAAAAGCCTGGGGACCACCGTGGCTGTGTGGAAGGATCATGCCAGGGCTCTGGCAGGAGGAATGAGGTAGAGAAAAGGGATAATATCGTGTGCTGAGAAGGTCCAAGTTGTGGACAGAGGTACTTCCACAAGGCATGAGAGTCATAAAGTCAGGGAGGAACGAGTAGCTCATGTGTGTGCGTGCATTAGGATTGTGGTCGTGGCGTGAGGAACAATAAGAGTGTCTCTTCAGACTGGCATCTGGACAGGAATGGGGTGTGTGCAAGAGGACAGTGTCCGGACATTGTGGGAATGGTGCCGATGCTGGGACCTTTGAGGAAAATGTGTCAATGGAAGGCTAGGGGCCCAAGGATGAGTGCGGCCCAGGAGTCAGGATGGGCTTCCACAGCAGTGATTCTTCCCTGGGGGGGGTGGGGGAGGGGGGAGGGGATTTCCCCCCAGGGGGGTGGGGTGGGTGGGCACGACCCCCGAGGGAGGCCTATCACAACATCCGAAGTGGGAGCAGCACACTGCTCTAAACCACAAACCCACAAAAAAAAAAAAAAAAAAATTCTAAAAAAAAAGAATACCCAAAGATGTTGCTGATAGGCCGCCTTGGGGGGTCATGCACCCTCGGGTGAGAATCACTGCGTGGAAGTGGCAGAGAGGAGACCTGGGCAGAGAGGTGAAGCATGAGCAGAGGGGCTCCTGAGTGGTAGAGATGGAGGCATGAGAGTCAAGAATGTCAGAATGGGGTCAGAGGACCCTGGACCAGGCAGACAGCGAGCCAATGGATGTAGCCAAGAAATGTCCTGGGAGGATAGGGGGTGGCACCCCGGGATTCACCTGGAGTGAGTAGGGAGAGGAGCACCAAGCTTTGTTCCTGCAACTGAGGCCTCTTGAGGAGAAAGGCTGAGGGAGACACGAGTGACCAACGGGGAATTTAGGGCGGACCGATGCGGTCACAGAGCACGTGGAGGGCCGTAGAGCAGAAGCAAGGCCCAGCTGGGACTGGAGATTATCCGGGAGAGACCCCATGGCTGGCAGAGGAAGGAGAGCTTCTAGAAGGGTGCAAGGCGAGACCCAGTGGAGGGCTGTGTGCACGAGGAGACTGAGCGCCATGGTGTCAGGCATGGCTGAGCAGGCACGGGACAAGACAGAGGGCTGAAGGCCAAAGACCCAGAGCAGAGGTTCCCAACCTTTTGTTGCCCACGCCCCTCCTAAGCATCTCTAAAATCCTGATGCTTGCCCCCGCCCGTGACTTATAATTGCCATTATTCCAAATGTAAACTCCTATTGGCTTGGAGGACACCTCAAAGGCCACTGACTTGGTCTAAATAATCTTCCAAAGAACATGGCACCCATGAAAGAGAAAAATGAAAGAACAAAAGGACACTTGAAGTATCGAGGAAGAAATAACCCCAAAATGTAAAAAAAAAATCACATTTCCAAGTGATTTCCAATTGGAACAAATAATCTTTTAAAACCTATCACGGAGAACTGAACTGCATCAATACGTCACCACAGATACTTCTATGATGTACTTGTATCTGATGCCTCTAGAACCACAAGTAGTGCAAGAAATGCACCCTTAATAACTCCTTCTCAAATCAGGCCCCGTTCTTCCAAATTGTCCCACTGAGAACGGTTGGAACCACTGACCTAGACTGATAAAGCAGAGGTAGGGGAATGAGCGGAACAGGCTCCCCAAGGGCAGCGTCCCAGGAATGTGCAACAGAGGGGTCCCGGTGAAGAAAGGAAAGCTTACTGGGAACCATGTTTGCCTCCAGGGAGGAAGTCACACTGCGGGTTCACAGGATGTGAGCAGAGGGCATTGGGCAAACATGCTGATGCAGGACAGTATACGGAGGCCAAGGAGACTGCACTGGGCTGTGAAGAAGGTGGGCAATGACTTAAGGAGCACACAGAACACTACATGACGGGTTTCAGCCAGGAGATGCAAAGACTGTGACTGCAGAAAAGTCACGTGGCACAGGAAGGACAGTTGTCTTGTTAGGTATGCGGTAGACAAGCAAAGCGGCATAGATGATGACCCCGGTGCCAAGAGCTAGGCCATCAGGTGAGCAGATTCAAACTGTGGGAGAGCGTAGTAGTAGAGGGGACAAATTCCAAGGGGCAAAAAGAGTGAGAAAGGACAGGGAGACCAACCAACGCACTGCACCCAAAGCAAAGAATGGCAAAAAGGGCAACATGGGTGGCCACTAGGAGAAGGCAGCAAGTCTTAAGCCCCTGAGTGACACCTGAATGTGAAGGAACCCACCCAGGGGAAGCTCACAGAGTAGTGGGTGAGGCCAAAGAGCAATGCCGGCCTGGTGGGATGAGGTCCCAGGAGGATGAGGTGTGGAGAAGTGGCCCATGCAAAAGCCTGGGGACCACCGTGGCTGTGTGGAAGGATCATGCCAGGGCTCTGGCAGGAGGAATGAGGTAGAGAAAAGGGATAATATCGTGTGCTGAGAAGGTCCAAGTTGTGGACAGAGGTACTTCCACAAGGCATGAGAGTCATAAAGTCAGGGAGGAACGAGTAGCTCATGTGTGTGCGTGCATTAGGATTGTGGTCGTGGCGTGAGGAACAATAAGAGTGTCTCTTCAGACTGGCATCTGGACAGGAATGGGGTGTGTGCAAGAGGACAGTGTCCGGACATTGTGGGAATGGTGCCGATGCTGGGACCTTTGAGGAAAATGAGTCAATGGAAGGCTAGGGGCCCAAGGATGAGTGCGGCCCAGGAGTCAGGATGGGCTTCCACAGCAGTGATTCTTCCCTGGGGGGGGTGGGGGAGGGGGGAGGGGATTTCCCCCCAGGGGGGTGGGGTGGGTGGGCACGACCCCCGAGGGAGGCCTATCACAACATCCGAAGTGGGAGCAGCACACTGCTCGAAACCACAAACCCACCCAAAAAAAAAAAAAAATTCTAAAAAAAAAGAATACCCAAAGATGTTGCTGATAGGCCGCCTTGGGGGGTCATGCACCCTCGGGTGAGAATCACTGCGTGGAAGTGGCAGAGAGGAGACCTGGGCAGAGAGGTGAAGCATGAGCAGAGGGGCTCCTGAGTGGTAGAGATGGAGGCATGAGAGTCAAGAATGTCAGAATGGGGTCAGAGGACCCTGGACCAGGCAGACAGCGAGCCAATGGATGTAGCCAAGAAATGTCCTGGGAGGATAGGGGGTGGCACCCCGGGATTCACCTGGAGTGAGTAGGGAGTGGAGCACCAAGCTTTGTTCCTGCAACTGAGGCCTCTTGAGGAGAAAGGCTGAGGGAGACACAGGTGACCAACGGGGAATTTAGGGCGGACCGATGCGGTCACAGAGCACGTGGAGGGCCAGAGAGCAGAAGCAAGGCCCAGCTGGGACTGGAGATCATCTGGGAGAGACCCCATGGCTGGCAGAGGAAGGAGAGCTTCTAGAAGGGGGCAAGGCGAGACCCAGTGGAGAGCTGTGTGCACGAGGAGATTGAGCGCCATGGTGTCAGGCATGGCTGAGCAGGCACGGGACAAGACAGAGGGCTGAAGGCCAAAGACCCAGAGCAGAGGTTCCCAACCTTTTGTTGCCCACGCCCCTCCTAAGCATCTCTAAAATCCTGATGCTTGCCCCCGCCCGTGACTTATAATTGCCATTATTCCAAATGTAAACTCCTATTGGCTTGGAGGACACCTCAAAGGCCACTGACTTGGTCTAAATAATCTTCCAAAGAACATGGCACCCATGAAAGAGAAAAATGAAAGAACAAAAGGACACTTGAAGAATCGAGGAAGAAATAACCCCAAAATTTAAAAAAAAGAAATCACATTTCCAAGTGATATCCAATTGGAACAAATCATCTTTTAAAACCTATCACGGAGAACTGAACTGCATCAATACGTCACCACAGATACTTCTATGATGTACTTGTATCTGATGCCTCTAGAACCACAAGTAGTGCAAGAAATGCACCCTTAATAACTCCTTCTCAAATCAGGCCCCGTTCTTCCAAATTGTCCCACTGAGAACGGTTGGAACCACTGACCTAGACTGATAAAGCAGAGGTAGGGGAATGATCGGAACAGGCTCCCCAAGGGCAGCGTCCCAGGAATGTGCAACAGAGGGGTCCCGGTGGAGAAAGGAAAGCTTACTGGGAACCATGTTTGCCTCCAGGGAGGAAGTCACACTGCGGGTTCACAGGATGTGAGCAGAGGGCATTGGGCAAACATGCTGATGCAGGACAGTATACGGAGGCCAAGGAGACTGCACTGGGCTGTGAAGAAGGTGGGCAATGACTTAAGGAGCACACAGAACACTACATGACGGGTTTCAGCCAGGAGAGGCAAAGACTGTGACTGCAGAAAAGTCACGTGGCATAGGAAGGACATTTGTTTTGCTAGGTATGCGGTAGACATGTAAAGCAGGATAGATGTTGACCCCATTGCTAACAGTTTGGCCATCAGGTGAGCAGATTCCAACTTTGGGAGAGCATAGTAAAGGGGAAAATTCCAAGGGGAAAAGAGTGAGAAAGAACAGAGGAACAACGCTCTGCACTGAAAGAATGGCAAAAAGGGCAACATGGAAGGCCACTTGGAGAAGGCAGCATGTCTAAGCCCCGGAGTGATACCTGTGTGTGTAGTAACCCACCCAGGGGAAGATCACAGAGTATTGGAAAAGGCAAAAGAGCAATGCCGCCTGGTGGGATGAGGTCACAGAAGGATGAGGTGTTGTAAATTGGCACTTGGAAAAGTCTAGGAGCACTCCCTCAATGCTTGACTTGGCGAGGTGAGGAGAGGTCACAGAGAAGGCAGGTAAGCTACCACCATTTCTTAATGGTGGACCCAAAAAGGTAAGGCCCTTGGTACAGCAGATAGAGTCCGAAAAACCCTCTTATGGAAAAATTGCTTGCAATGGTGGAAAGCAGACTGCTACTGAGGAGAAGTGCACAGGTCATGGAAGGACCAAACAATCCTTCACCTGACCATCAGGTCATAGTAGAAGTACGATGTGAGTTTGAAGTTAAGGGGAGGGTTGCTGGACCAAGGGTGGAAAACATCACGAGTGCATTAGCTAGTGTCAATTTCCACCAAGGGGGATAGAGAAATAGAGACAGAGACCGAGAGGAAAAGGGAGAGATATTGGAATCTCAGACAGCTGTGAGACGATATATGTGGGTTTGAGAGTTGGGTCAATGGAAATGACTGCAAAGGAGATGGCCACCAGCTGGCATAGAACACGTGTCTAGACTCGCAAGAATATGAGAGCACTGAGGTTTGGAAATCACAGAGTAAAATCGAATGGTGGGGTTATTAAAAAGATATCAATATTGTAATGGCAATAGAGCTCAGGTCTGCAGAAGGGAAGCATGAATCTAACTGAGGAAGTAAGGTGGGAACAGAGTTGAGCAGAGCAAAGACCAGACGATCTGTTCCAGGCATTGGAACTCCCGGGGACCAGGAAGGCTCTGTGAAAGGATCTTGCCAGGGCTCTGGGACGAGGAAAGGGATAATATCGTGTGCTGAGAAGGTCCAAGTTGTGGACAAGAGGTACTTCCACAAGGCAGGAGAGTCATAAAGTTAGGGAGGAACGAGTAGCTCATGTGTGTGC
The DNA here is from genome assembly GCF_014108245.1 of Pipistrellus kuhlii. NCBI lineage: Eukaryota > Metazoa > Chordata > Mammalia > Chiroptera > Vespertilionidae > Pipistrellus > Pipistrellus kuhlii. Next base: position 12,701,750 of record NW_023425405.1, read on the forward strand.
GTGCATTGGGATTGTGGTTGTGGCGTGAGGAACAATAAGAGTGTCTCTTCAGACTGGCATTTGGACAAGAATGGGGTGTGTGCAAGAGGACAGTGTCCGGACAGTGTGGGAATGGTGCCGATGCTGGGACCTTTGAGGAAAATGTGTCAATGGAAGGCTAGGGGCCCAAGGATGAGTGCGGCCCAGGAGTCAGGATGGGCTTCCACAGCAGTGATTCTTCCCTGGGGGGGGTGGGGGAGGGGGGAGGGGATTTCCCCCCAGGGGGGTGGGGTGGGTGGGCACGACCCCCGAGGGAGGCCTATCACAACATCCGAAGGGGGAGCAGCACACTGCTGCAAACCACAAAACCCCCCCCCAAAAAAAAAAAATTCTAGAAAAAAAGAATACCCAAAGATGTTGCTGATAGGCCGCCTTGGGGGGTCATGCACCCTCGGGTGAGAATCACTGCGTGGAAGTGGCAGAGAGGAGACCTGGGCAGAGAGGTGAAGCATGAGCAGAGGGGCCCCTGAGTGGTAGAGATGGAGGCATGAGAGTCAAGATCGTCAGAATAGGGTCAAAGGACCGTGGAACTAGGCTGACAGTGAGCCAATGGATGTAGCCAAATGTCCTGGAAGGATAGGGGGTGGCACCCAGGGATTCGCCTGGAGTGAATAGGGAGTTGCAGCAGTTAAGGGCTTGTTATGTGTGCCTGCTGGGACAAGGGAATATTTTATGGTTGTTGTGGCAGAAAGCATGGCCAGCCCGGTTCGGAGATTGCACTGAAGAATTTGCATCTGGGAAAGATATGCCTGGTTTTGTCAAAGGGGAGGTATGTTAATAGCCAGTTGTTCAGTTCCCATTTGAATGCTATGGTGTCAAACTCGTAGTTATGAGCTATAGGGGCAAGAATTATACCAAAAGGTGACAAGTTGAGTGTGTGATGGTAATATTAGAAATTCCTGTGTGTTGATGAAAGGCAGATTGGTTACAAGATGAATGGGTAGATGAACATGGAGGTTTTAATCTGGGAATCTTGTTCAGTTTTCTAATTGGTCATATTGGAGGAATATAGATATAAGGCTAGAGTGATACAAATTCTAGTGTTAAAAGCAGGGGAAGTTGTGGTAAAAGTAATGTTCTATCCTTCTAACATGTGATTAAAAATTGAAATTATGTGCTTTATCTCTACAGAACGTAAATTTTACCAAGGGTCATTAATATGAATCCTAGTGAGAAGATGGAGATGAGTCAAAGTAAAAAAAAAACTCTGAGATCAATTCCTTAATTCAAGGTGTAGATTTAATACTGAGTGTCAGGAGTTAATATGGTTAAACCTGAACAACAAATAATGAACAGTCTACAGATTCAGAAAAAAATTTAGCTTCTATCACATTCCTATAGTTGGTTAAATTTACGTGGAGGTTTACAGAAGTGTAGGAAGAAAATTGAGAACTAAAGTATATATGAAAGAGTAATGCATTGTTAATTGGGAGGCAGCATCCCTAATAAAAAACAAAGCAACTCATTTTGATATAGTATATACCTTTTTCTTAGTATGTATATTTTCTATTGAAGACTCTTTAAATGAGTTATTTAAGTTTGCTGAAATGTTTTGAGATGAGACATATAATGCAGTCAGGCCTGATAGTCCCATAATAAAAGCAATATAGGGATTAGAACAGTTCTGCATAGGTAATGGGACACAAAGTTAAAATAGAGAAGAGATCCAAAGTAAGGAGAATTTTGTAGACTGTTGCTTATATATATTGTTATAGATGTAATAACTACTAAGAAGAAAGTTAAGTTTCTGAATAAGAAAGGTTGCTAAGGAAGAATGCTGCCTTAATGTTTTTCTTAAAATTTATGAGTAAAACAGTAATTGTTAAAGGCTAGAATATAAAAGTAGGACTAATTGAATTGAGACTTACTCTTTCCACAAACTGCCTATAAATTGAAGGAAGGAGTTATGGTGCTATCTTGGTGTTGGGTTAAAGCACATTTTTTTCAGATGGTGTAGAATTTTTGGTACACTTATCAAGTAAGGGAGAATGGGAAAGTTTAAAGACACAGCAAAGGCAAGAATAATTGAATAATTTTCTAGATGAGATTAGAAGGAGTGTGTCTCTTCAACTGTGGAAGACTTAATTTTTAAAGAGGATAAAGGAAGAAAGTAGATAGTTCCAGAATTGAACCGAAAATAACTCCTGTTTATTGAGTATTTACTACATGTCTGGCACTATGCTAATAAATTTATTTAATGATATTTCACCCTTTCAACAATCCTGAAAGGTTTAAAGAGGTCAAATAGCTTGTCCAAGGTTACACAGTCTATATGGAGCAGAGTAAGAATTCAAAACCCAATTTGTGTAGCTCTATTACCTATATTTCTTTCTATTATGCTATATAATTTTCAAGTTGAAGGAAATCATGATCTATATAATTTATTTCCCCCCTTTTGATTATAAGGAAAGTTTATTTTCTGAGATGAGACAAAGTAGAGGTGATGTGTAGATATTCAGGTGATAGGAATATTTGCAATGGGAAAAGGAAGGGATGGGTAAAAGACTTTTATTACTATCTATGTCCTGGTATTTTATTTCTATTCATTGTACAGCAAAGATTTTGGATTGGCCATAGATTAAAAATTTTAGAGTTTCTGACAAAAACAAAGGAATAGAAAGGAATTTGTTTTTAAGCAGATAGATCTGATGGGTCAAATATAAAGCAGTTTGAAAAGCCCAAGTGTTGAGACTTTTCTCCAAGATGGGATCACAAGAGATTATAATGGACTTTAAGCATCAAATCAACAAACCCTTTGAATTTAATAGGAAAAAAAAATCTCCAAATGCCAAATTTTTATTAATAAAATATAAACCATTAAGCAAAAGAGCCCACAGCCAGCAGATCAAAGGTTGAAACCCCTGGGCTAATTTGTAATATACACATTTTTTAAAAGAAATTAACCCCTCACTACAGAGGGGTCAGAAAAACCTCCCCTATACCTATTCTTTTAGTAGAAAAGTTTGTTGTTGTTGTTATTGTTGTTATTTCCTCCTGAACTGTATGTGATTGCAGTAATTTCAATGCTGTTGTTTTATGTATTTTGATATTGTAAAATTGTATTTACTGTATTCTGTTAAGACATTCCCTGGGGTCTGTGAGGCACTCAAGTTATCAGTTATCCAAGTGAGCCTGGAAAGGGAAGAGCTAGTGTTCTCATTTGGGAAAAGCTTGATTCTTCGATGGGTTCAAGCATTTTGCTTCCCTTTAAAATTAAGTGGTGAAGTAATGGCTTTTCTTAAAAAAGCAGAAGCTTGGTGAGAAGCACCACAGGAGGAATAATTAGGAAATAAGCAGAGGAGACCACCTGAGAAAACTGATAAAAGTGCAGATTATCCCAGGATGGTGACAGAAGCCACAGGACTACTTTAAGACTGGGCCCAAATACTGGTTTGGAACAAGAGTAAATAAAACTACTTTTACTTAAGATACAGCTAACTATGTTTCTGGCTGGTGGGCAAACTTTAGAAAAGTCTAACTAGAGGGAAATAGACCAGGAGAGAAAGTGAAGCTAAAAGGGAATCGAACAAGAGAAACCTCATTAAGGGATAAGGGAGGTAATGAAAGGTTAAAGTTGGACGGCCTCGAGCTTGAAGGAGAAATCCTAGAGGCCAGATAGGAAAGTGCCTTCCTAACCCAGCGGGTTATGGATCCAGGGTGGCTGCACCCCAGGGTCAGAGTGAACAACCTGGGATTCAGACCCAGCAACTGTGCCAATTTGAATCTACCTCGTGCTAGAGTGAGTAGCCTGGTCTATCATCCAACACAGATACGATTGGGCAGGGGTTCCCAGAACTAACATTTAAAAAGGGAGCTTGGAAAGGGGCTAAAAGGCAGGGTAAGTCCCTAATGTAATTGAATGATGACCAGAGATAACAATTCACTAGTACTTTTACGATTTCTTGTAACTGTGTACCTTCCTCAATATTTGTTAACTATTATCTGTTGTTTTTCCTGTACTAGTAAAATTTTTTTCCCTGTATCAGTAGTAAAAATTGTTTTTCCTGTACTAGTAGTAAAAAATTGTATTTTCCTGTACTAGAAGTAAAAATTGCTTTTTCCTGTACTAGAAGTAAAAAGTGTTTTTTCCAGTACTACTAATAAAAGTTGTTTAAAACATAAATGCAATGTGTGTGCATATTTCTGTGAAAACCAGGTAACCATTGTGAGTACTCCTTAGTGAATATGGAAAGAGAAGAAGCACTCAGGTGGGAAAATGGGAAAAATATATCATCAAGCACAACACACACTAGACATTTGCAAGAGATAGGTCAGAAGACCTCAAATCCCCAAACCTGTAAATACTATTATGGGCACTAGACGCTACCCACCCCATTCCTACCCAGACTCCACATGAATCAAGGAAAGAATTATAAAGCCTTTTTTCAACGTGGACACACACAACGTGGACATTTACTGGACTGAGACATACTCTTAGATGCCAGCCTTATGGTATAGCAGTGGTTACCAACTGGTGGTCCACAGACCACTGATGGTCCGTGGACCACTGGTGGTCCGTGAGGTTTGAAAGGTTGGCGACTGCTGGCAGACCCTCACAAACAATATGTTTTAAAATGCCATGAATCTACTAATAAAAAACCCTTACAAAGTCCTGGAAAGAAACACCAGGGAGAAGAGAGTCGTGCTCCTTCCTAGGACACATCAGGCAGAGGAACCCTTATCAGTGGTTACACTGTTCTACCAGAAAGCCTGCAGTCCTTCTGGGGCTACCCTTGTACGCATTCAGTTTCTCCTTTAAGATTAAATATCCAGCAAATTTTACTTAGAGGTTTAGTTATAAATAACATTTCTGCAGCACTGATTATATAACTATAAATACACCATCACTGTCATTACATTTAATTCTAGAGAAGAACCATATTCTTGAACCCCAAAAGTTGTCCAGACATTTAAGAGCTCAAGTGGAAATGCATTCTTAATCACGGAAGTATCTCTTCCCTTTTGCGGGTTAGTACCTGCTGAAGAGTCATCATCAGGCAAACGAACAAGAGTGTAACATATTCCTGGTTGATTATAAGTGAGGCTGGGGACTGGGATACAACACAGCACTTCATAGGAATCTGATGGTTCCACCTGCACTGTCACTTTCTCCAGTAGCTGGTCATTAAGAGTGTTGGTACAATCAAACTGAAAAGTCAGCAAACAGAAAAACATTATGAAGGATAAGAAAGGTTTGCAAGCAAGTTGTTCCTTCCTACCCATAACACATAACTCAGTTCTGGAATTCACCAACATTTCCTCTCCAAACAGTACTGCAGGTCTCCTCCTAAGGTTTTTCTTTAGGTAATAGGGATAGCCTTAAGTCCTTTTAGTTTTTAACCCATCATACGAAGGCATCTCTGTAGCCATGGGAAGGAAAACCAGAAATGCTGCCAAGTTCTTTTCCTTCTCTATAAAAGGAACTACTAGAATCACAATTACAAGGGAGTTAATACTCTCCAAGTCCAGTAAACTCCCATAGAGACTGGGTAGGGAACTTATCTCACCTGGAACACAAAGTGATTGGTAAACGTGTGCTTGACACAACGAACAAAGTATTCGGTCTCTGCTTCTGTAAGCTGAACAGGCTCAGAAGATTTGAACAAGGGTCCCAGATTCATAAACTCAGGGATAGCAGCCAATTGTTCTATCAAGAAAAAAGGAAATAAAGAAAACAAGATGAGATGATGACCCAAAATAAGAATAATCTAGGACATTATTCTAGATGCTTACAATGTTTTAAGTTCCCATTACCTAACTAATAATTAAACTCTGATATATCCCCAAGCTTTAATAAATTAATATTTTATGAGTTTATATACCCAATTACTAAAAGCACAAAACTATCTATTCCTAATTTCTTAGAATTTGAGTTCCCTGTCAACTAGGTTATGAAGAACAACATTCCCAGTTAGCACATTAGCTATGGCAACTGTAACGCCCCATGGACTTCAGATAGATAGCCCCAGCAACTATAGCCTGTAACAGCAACTAACCTATAACAACAAATATTCAACCACACAAAGATTTCCTGCACTGGAAATTCATCAAACTGAATGAAAGTAGTGCACTTCGTTATATTTATAATGCCTATAGTGTAGACTATTATTTCTACCCATCAATTTATCATACCTTGGAAAATGTCTTGCCAGGAAGGAGCCAACTTCTCTGACTTAGTAGCCACAAGTGTGATTTCTAAAAAGACAGATATGAGCAATCAAGTGAGTTTTCCTCCCACTATCAAGTTGAAAATGCAGACAGTAAGACATCAGGGCAGAAATTTCTAGCCTACATAAAAGAATCCATTGCTAAAAACACCAGTAGGCTTCTTCACCTTTTTTTAGAGAGATGTTCAAATTAAAATGTATTTAGTGAACATATTTTGCGATATAATAAACTAAGCCCTAAAAATAGTATTTGCTTTAAATGGGTGAGAATGTACAAAAAATTCTTAAAAGAAGGAACTATTTATAAAACAAGTCTTCTCATGATTCAAACAGGAAAAATTACTTATATAGTATCAACAGAAAAACTGAAAAGGTTCAAAGTTAAGAATATTCTTTCTCAGTTCTGACCACTAAACATTTCTGCCTCCCGCTCTTCCCTCCTTCCCTCCCTCCCTCCCTCCCTCTTCTCCTCTCCTCTCCTCCTCCCCCTCCTCCTCCTCCTCCTCCTCCTCCTCCTCCTTCTTCTTCTTCTTCTGCTACCCCTTGGGAACATTTTTTATGATCTTGTCCCATACATTCTTTCAAGACAAACTTCCAATAGTAAAATTAAGAAATTACCAACTTCAGAAAATAAAAACAGGAGGTAACAGCACAATTGCTGCTCTGAGACACACAGTGACAGCTAACTTCAGTGCTGCAATACTGAGCATGGAAAAAGAAAAAACTTTCAATCTGGCCATACTTCATATTTGAGCTTTATGTGAAAACCAGGAAAATAATTTAAAACCTAACTTAAAATATCATCCAACACACTTCTAAAAAGATTTAGAAATACAGAGTGACAATTAAGTGAACAAAAGATGTATTAGAGGAAATGTGCTAATAACACTATTTAAACATAGAAACACTAAGAGTTTTACCTGCTTTCTGTTCAAAGGCAGGAGCATTGGCAGGAGGAATAGATTTCATGTCGAAGGGCTTTTCTGAAGGCTCCAATGTATACTGATGTAAAGCTTTTTCCATCCCTGGTATAGACACTGTCAGACCTATGAAATGGAGAAATCTCAGCATTATAACTTCTTGCCAATGCTAGGATCCAGATAGGCCCAGATTTACACTGTTTATCTACTCTTTCTGAAGGAGGGGGAAATATAACCACAGACTTTATAGCATAAGAAATTAAAAGTAAAGGCTATTACATAAAACTTTCTTATAATTTCACCCAAGGAAGCATGGGAGTTCCCTGTCAACTAGAGCATAAAAATTTTCAACAAAATATAAGTACCATCCATAAAAGAGAGCAACTTAGCCATTTGGGAACAATGATCAAAATATCTATATAATAAAAGCCTAAGAGACCATTACAGCAAAATGATCAGAACTCCTGGTCGCTATGAAGCACACTGACCACCAGGGGGCAGACGCTCAATGCAGGAGCTGCCCCTGGTGGTCAGTGCGCTCCCACAGGGGGAGTGCCATTAAGCCAGAAGCTGGGCTCACAGCTGGTGAACACAGCAACGGTGGCAGGAGCCTCTTTGGCTTCCGTGGCAGCGCTAAGGAGCAATGAGCTGAGCGATAAGGAGTAGTGGGCAGGTAGGCAGTAGTAAGTGAGGGCTCCCAGACAGCCAGCTTAGGCCCACTCCCCAGGGATTGGGCCTAACCCGGCAGTTGGACATTCCCCAAGAGCTCTGGACTTGAGAAGATGCAGGCTATGCTGAGGGACCCTCCCCCCAGTACACAAATTTTGTGCACTGAGCCTCTAGTAGCATAAGAAATGGGAGAAAGGGTAAATTCATCTAAGAAGGAGCTTGAGGAGGATAAGGAGCAACCAATATTCTTTGGGCTTTTATATACTTTAGATTTCCCTAGAAATGGAAATACAGTCAAAGGCATAAAACAAGCATTTTGCTTAGTCAAGTCACATGCAAATCATCTTATGATATGCTTCCAAGATACCAAAAGTATATTTGTCTACATTCATGACTCTCACTGACCATTGAAGATATATGTAGCATTCAATGCCATCTGCTTCTGCTGTAGTACATTCAGATAGAAAGTAGCTCTGTCTCGTACCTCATCATCAGTATCCATCATACATCTGTCCAAAGAACACAAATAGGCATGTCAAACAGCACTCTAAAGATTACCAAGAGCTTTACCACCATGCTTAAAGAACATAATCAGGCCATGTGACACCACTACCTTTATTTAAAAGAACTCAACAACAGCCAACAGAGGATCCTAAAATCACCATAAATTTTGGGCATTGATCTCAATTGGTAAATAAGCACTATATAAGTAGGCATTAAAATAATTAGGAAGAGAAGGATAAGTATTACATGATCTCACTCATTTGTAGAATATAATGAACAACATAAGCTGACAAACAAAAATAGACCCAGACATAAAAAGATCAAACAGACCCTCAAACCTCAGAGGGAAGGCAGGGGAGGGTGGCAGGTGGGGGTGGGGGTGCCACAGCGGGGAAGAGATCAACCAAATAAATTGTATGCATATAAGCATAACCAATGGATAAAGACAACTGGAGGGGGGCAGTGAAGGCCGGGGCTGGGGAGCAGGGGCAGGCTGGGAGAAAACAACTGGGGAGGGCGGGGAGGGGGAAGAGAGACACATGTAATACTTTCAATATTAAAGAATTAAAAAATAATTAGGAAGAACTCAATAATTTAAGATAGCAGTTTGGAGTCTTTTCTTGGGTCTGTAATCACATGATCCTGATAAAGACTTAGACTTCTTTATAATTAAAAAATGGGAATGTTAGACTTTCTAATGACACTAAAAACCACTCAAAATCCAGGCATTGTTCATTTAAACCAGTCAGCCTTTGGTTTGTAATTTTTATGTTTTAATAACAAGATATAATGACAGTTTTTGCTCACATCAAGTCTTTTACTCATCAAATAGGAAGTCACAGAGACCATGAGAAGCTAAAATTTGCAACTCTACTTAATGAATCACTTTGAAGTTAGCCCCTAATATACAAATTGAGGTAAATACCTGTAAGTCACTTTCTCAAACTCATACAAGGAGAAATTCCAAGTCAAATTTTATATGTACTTAACATACACAAAATTAGAAGAGAACAAAAATGCCATTTGCCCCCCACTCATTGTATCAGCTCTATTCTTAGATCCTGCAATGCATTTGATATGGTACAATGAGGACTCTATTCAGCCATATGGCAGTTCTTATTAAAAAAAAAAAAAAAAAAAAAGACTCCCCCCACCAAAAAAGAAAAAAAGGACTCTTACCTTTGTAAGAGTACAAGGATGCTTGGGAGGAGGTTCTCATTCTGAGCCCCAAATTTAGCCAAAGCACTCACAGCAGCTATAACGAAGCATAAAATGAAGCAACATAAATATTGGTATCTTGCATTAAGTAATAATCATTCAAAAAATTAGAGTTTACCCATGTTCAGAGGGGATAAACTCTTATTGCTTTATTGTGTCTTGATCTTATTTCTTCGATCCATTTAAGCATAAACAAAAATCTGCAGGCCCAAGAGAGCTATGAATAGAAAAATCCTCTATGCAATGTAGGAAAAAAATCATAAATTTCATTTTATGAGCACTCCTCCATTTCCACTACACCCTCTTATATATCACACTGATATAATTAAGCCATAATCTCAAACAACCAACTCGAAGCATAAAAATATGCTCTATTATTAAAATTCACTTAATCCAATAAAGATTTATTGCTCACATAACTTTTGCAAGAAGTTGTGATACGTGCTGGGAAAAGAAAGAGAAGCAATAGTTCCTGACATGGAGTTGTACTCTAGTGGGATGACAGGTAAGTAAAAAGATGACTACAACACAGCACAATAAGTCCATGATACCCAACATCCAGAACTGAAATATCATTGCTGACATGTACACATAAGGAACTGTTTGACATTGAAATTGGGTCTCAAAAGAACTGGTGGACCAGAAAGAAACTCACTACAGACTGATTCATATGCCTTTCAGCATAATGATTATTGCTTGTTTCATTTTTGATTCTTATAAGTATATTTCCAGTAGGACATGATCTCACTCATCTAGGGGAAATGGTGAACAACATGATGAACAAGAACAGACCCAGAGATAAGGAGCCATGGGTCAGACTGTTAGACCTCAAAGGGAGGGTGGGGATAAAAGGGAGAGATCAACCAAATGACTTGTGTGCAAACATATGAGCCTAACCAGTGATCAAGGACAATGGAGGGGGGGGGGCAAGAGTGGGAGTGGAGGTGAGGGATTGGAATGGGGGGTTGAGGACAAATATGTGATACCTTAATCAATAAAGAAATTTTTTTTTTAAAAAAGGTCCATGATAGAACCATATCCTGGAAGCTAAGTGAATAGAGAGAAAGAAACTTAAACAGGATTGGTGAAGAAAAAAAGTTAACACATAACTTGAGCTAAATATTGAAGAACAAGTAGCGTTAACCAGAGGAAAATGAAAGGAAAATAGTATTAAAGGCAGAGAGAATGACAAGTGCAAAGGCCCTCAGTCCAGAGAAAAAAAGTGTCATATTTGATCTAGACACAGGTGAGGAGGGCTGAAGAATAGGATCCCATGTTTGAGAGCAGGAGGAGACAAGTGTAAGACTAAAGATAAAACAAAAATAGGTTGTGGTTTAGCTTCCGTTCTTATTAAAGGACTAAAGGCCCAGTGCACAAAATTCATGCACAGAAGATGGGGGGGTCCCTCGGCCTGGCCTGCACCCTCTCGTAATCCAGGTCCACTGGCTCCTAACCGCTCACCTGCCTGCCTGCCTCATCACCCTAACCACTATACCTGCTTGCCTGATCACCCTTAAACCATTCTGCTTGCTTGTCTGATGCCCCTAATTATTCCCCTGCTTGCCTGATCACCCATAACCACCTTTGCCTGCCTGCCTGATCACCCCTAACTGTTCTGCCAGCCTGATCGCCCTAACTGCCTCTGCTCAGCCCCACCTCCATGGCTTTGTCCAGAAGGACATCCGGAAGGATGTCCAAAAGATGTCTGGTTTAATTAGCATATTACCTTTCTATTAATATAGATTATTAGTATAGACTAGAGGCCTGGTGCATGAATTTGTGCAGAGTGAGGGTGGGAGGTGAGGGGGAGGGCCACAGGCAGTTGGCAGGCCAGCCTTGCCTCCTGGTCCAACTCTGGTGGAATTCCTGTCGAGGGTACAATTTGCATATTACCCTTTTATTACACAGGATGTTAAATACAGGATGAATTTGTGTATTTGCAGCAAAGTGAGGTACACTAAATTTATAAGCACATTTTAAATGCAAAGTCCATTTTTGTAGCAGAGTGTGGAGTACAGACTGGATCTGTATGAGACTGGAAACAGCCACACTAGTTGGCACTGGAGAGCCTAAAACAGCACCAATGAAAATAAAGGAAAAAGAGAATGAAGGAATACTAAAGAGTCGGAATTGATAGTATTTTGCCAAAGAACAGGTGGAGATTATAAAACAGTAGAATAAGTTTCTGCCTTTGCAGCAGAATGAATGATAAAGGTTTGGGTGAGCTTGAATTTTAAGCTGCATTAGAAGTGCCTTAGATAGTTGGACATAAAAGTTCAGGAAAGAGGCATGACTGCAATGTCACTGCCTATAAATAGAGCTCTGAAAATGATCACCAGAATAAGTGTGTATAGTAAGAAGAAAAACCCCTAAGAAAATTATTGTGTTAGGGGATGGAAGAGAAGCCCTATAAATAAGACCGAGGAGTGATGGAAAGATGTAGGCTGTTGGTGGAAGCCAAGGGAGAGTTTAGTCAATAGTACATTAAACTGACTGGGAGGTGAACAAAGATAAAAACATTACAGTATCTAACTTGATTTTCCAGCTAGCTTATAAGTGATATATATATTTTAAAGAGTGTTAGAGGATTTCTAAGGAAGGGAGTTAGAGTATAGTGAGTTGAAAAGAAAATGGGAAATAAGTATATGAATGGCTATTTCAAGTTTATCAGACAGGATAAGTATAGGAAGTAGCTAAATAAGAGACAACTGATCAAAGGAGGGTTTATATTTTTAGTAGAAGTGATCTAGACTTGTTCATATGCTAAGAGGAAGAAACCATTAGGGAGGAGGAAGTAAAAATATGCCTAAGACATGTTTTAAAAGACACTTAAAAATAAATAGACACATATAAATTTCACAGACATTCATTCACATTTAAGGCTGTAACACTGAAAAAGTAGATGATGCCATCATGATATTCCTGTCATACTGAAAGTCAAGGGTTATTTGTCTCTAAGATAAGGCAGAAATCAGGATGGACACTGGACTAGAGGGAAAGAGCTATATGTCGAGGACCTAAGTACGCTCCATGATCCCACCATCAAGTAGACCTGGCAGCTTCATTTTCCAATGTCATCATCACCCCCTTGAGTTACGCATTTCAAAAGATCAGCGGTTACATCATTATCAGAGTTCCAATGACTTACCAGCTCTAACGGCCTCATTTTCCAGTACGACCCTATTGAAAATAAAGCGGATGTACTTGGAGGGAGCAGGCGTTCTGGGGCCCTCATTGCCCAGCAAGTGTAGAATCTTTGTAGCCAGAACAGTGTGCTCACAGTCCTCAATGAATTCACAGAGGTGGGCCAGACCTGCTTCTTTAGCCTCAGGGTTCTCTTCCACAATGCTGATGATGCAGTCCACGATGGCCCGTTTATAATCAAAGCCTCCCTGGCAAAAGAGAAGACTGCCATTGGTTCTGAGGATGCTTTTCGGAGAAATGCTTATATTCCAAGGAGTATGCTTATAATATTAACATTTCAGTTCATGGAAGAAACAGAAGTGTTTTGTTTTGTTTTTCTGCAGAGAAAGCTAGAGCAATAGCATGTTTAGTAATGATAAGTCAGCAACCAGAAGTAAGCTCACTATTTGAGAGACACATGCTGCTTTAAATACTATGACATTTAATGGGAATAGTAAGATTTTAAGAGAGCAACTTCCTATGATTACACACAAGCCCACCTACATCATCTCGGAGCATGTTGGAGAGGAAAGTCATCATGACGCTGTGCTTTCGCGGGTATTTCTGACAGAGAGCACTAATTGCCTGTACAACCACCACCTGCAGAAAAACAAACAGAAAGGCCATTCACCTTTATAATGACTGTACACCTACCACCCATAAAAAAACCAACACAGAAAGGACATTCATCTTTATAACTTTAGAGACTAAGTGTACTTTATTTACTGTAAGCTAAGAAGGTGCGGTAGTTATTTAAAACTGCAATGGTTCTTCATGAAGGCTAAGCCAGGAGACCACAAGGGAAAATAAAAAGTTCATTCAAGAGACCCCAGTCCTTTGCTTCAAATAAATAAGCACATAAAAATTTTTAAAGTGAACAGTAAAGATTAAAAGCTTAGACTGATTTCCTTAGAATAGAAATGTTACCATAGAACTTCTTCACAAAATAATTTCTAGGATAATTTTGAGAAGGCTAAAAAGGGCTAATTCCAATGTAACCCTGATATTTAGGGCTAGTTGATCTGAATCCATGCCAGTAAGCTCAGTGTACATTCTTGATAACCTATAATTAAGTCACTACCTCCTTCCCAGACACTGGTCTTGCAGAACCTGTTACTGTGAACAGTGCACAGCTCCGGAGGGAGGGTTATTAATGCTGGTGCCAGGCCAGACCATCAGATATAGCCTGCAGACCCCCAACACCTGGGGGCCCTCTTGAAAGGCCTGTGAAAAGGACTGGTAGCATAATCTATATTTGCGGGACAAAGACCACAGGGAAATATAAAGGAAAGCCCCATGCATGTTTCTTCACTCAGATTTGGAAAGCTATTCCCTGAGTCCACTGGTGTATTAAACAGTATCACTACTCTTCTTTAAAAGCATTGCTTGGTTTGTCTTTGGTATTCTGCAACAATTTTACCACAACTTTAAAGACCAATGCCAAGTGAGAAGGGTGTGAGATGTTACCCTACTTGCAAGCTAACAAGTTAGCCTGCCACAATTTCATTAATGCTAGTAGAAAACATAAGACTCCAGGATTAGAGATGAAAGACAGTAAATTACTCATTGCAACAGCAGTAGCTACAGTACCAGTATTTGGAATCAGTTTCCTGAGCCCCAATCCCCACAGGGCAATGCAAAAAAGGGCAGATAACACTGAGACCTACAGATCTGATTGCATTATAGGAGAAGAACCCTGAGGTATGGCACTTGAATATTTTACAATGGGCAATAAGCAAGCTGGTCTTTTGTTCTAAAGGGAAACATTTTCTTATAGTGGACAGTGAGCAAGTATGCTTTTTGTTCTATAGGAAACAGTAGCTTTGTCTTCTAGAGCTGTATGGAAATATGCCCTGCACAGGGAGACAATGTATTTTCTAAGGATGGGAGATATCTTGCACTACACAAAAGGGAACAAAGCTGGGACACTAGGAAACAAAAGCCTAACTTGCAAGATGTGCAAAAATGTAAGAAAACTCCTGGAGAAGTGGGAATTGTTTCTCAACAACCAGAGTCCCCCAATCTATACGCATCATTTCAAAACATAGAAAATGAAGAAAAACAATCAATCAGTTTCCTCCCTTATGCACCAAAACAATCTATACGCATCATTTCAAAACATAGAAAATGAAGAAAAACAATCATTCAGTTTCCTCCCTTATTGCCAGGTATCAAATCCACAACCTAGGTAATGTGCCTTAACCAGGAATTGAACCAACAACCTTTTAGTGTATGGGATGATGTGCCAATCAACTGAGCCACCTGGCCACAGCAAACATCCTGTTTTTTTATGAAGCAATAATACCAAAACAAAATAAAGATGGTATACATGCAAAAAGAAAAAATTTAGATGGAACTCATTTATAAATATTGATGCAAAAATTCTAAGTGATAGATTAGCTAACAGATTCCAACATTGTAGTAAGAAAATAATATTTCGTGATGAATAGGATTTGTACCAAGAATGCAATAATGGTTCAACTTTAGAAAATTAATAGTTAATATAATGTAAATATTAATGAATCAGTAAAGAAAAATCATATGATTATATCCATAGATGCTGAAAAGACTTTGATAAATATCCAACACCCATTCCTAATAAAAATTCTTGAAGAAAAAAAAAGAAATGGATGGATAGTTCCTTTTACACACTCACACCTCAATCCTAATGTTAGCATATTACTAAACAAGAGAATACCAAAAGTCATTACCATTAAGGTCAGAAATAATATAAGGATGCCACTATCAAGTATTATTTAATATTATTAGCCAATGCAATTAGACAAGAGAAAACAATTAGAGGAATAAGAATTATAAAAGACAAAACTATCTTTATTTACAGGTGATATGACAATATATCTGGAAATCCTAGGGAAGCAATAATAATATTAAATAAACTAATTCAACAAGGTAGTAGGATATAAAATTAAAATGCAAAAAACAATACTAATCATTGCAAGAAAAATGACTAGTTAAAAGATAAAATGGGTTAAAGCATATATCATAACAACAAAAGATAATATAATTAGGAAAAGCATTTAAGACTTTCAAAACTAATATAAAAATACTATTAAATATTTTGAAAGGCACAAAAGTAGATTTGAATAAATTGTAAGTCATCCCTGTCTTGGTTAAAATGTCTCAACATTGAGTTCATTTATAAATTAATGTGATCCCAATAAAAACGCCAATGAGATATTTTTATGAAGCTAGACAAGTTAACACTAACTCATAAGGAAAAATATACACGTAAGACTAACTAGAGAAACAATGAAAATAAAGAATTATGAGAAGCAGCTAATAAATATTAACATAATCTACAAAGCTTCTATATTTAAAATAGTATGTGGTAGTGATTTATGAATAAAGAGAGCAACATAATAAAATAGATAGCCCAAAAATAGACCCAAGTACATATGATACTTTAGTATATGTTAAAGGTGGTATTTTAAATAACAAGCAAAAAACAGTCTATTGAGTAAAAATTGGGAGTAGAAGCAACAGGATACTTATTGATAAAGAATGAGAATAGATCCATTTCTCATTTCATACTTAATAAAATCCAACAGATCAGGGATCTAAATTTAAAACATGAAACCAAACATACCAGAAGAAAACATGGGTGAATTCTTATTCACCCATTAAGATTCTATAATCCGAAAGGAAAGGCTTTCTATTATTCAAAAGTCAGAACCGCAAAAGAAAATACTGACAAATTTGACTATAGCAAAATAAACTTTTGCATGACAAAAGATGTCATAAAACTCAAAAGACAAAAGACAAATGACAAACTGGGAAGAAATGTAACATATTTCATAAAGAACCAATATCCCTAATATACATCCAAAATAAAAATAAAAAAAAACCTTTAAGGAAACAAAAAACCCAAATGCCTATAAAAATTGGTAAAATATATGAACAGACAATATTTTAAAGAAATTTTAAATGATCCTAAAATATAAGAAAAGATATTTAACTTCCCTCATAACAAAATAAATCCAAATTAAAACTACACTGAAATACCCTTTCTCATCCATCAGGTTGGCCAAACATCAAAATGTAACCACACTCCATTGGTGAGACTAAGGGGAAACTGACACTCACTCAGTGCTGGTGGGTAGAGTTTAGCTTTCTCTACAAAACTGCATATTTATTTACCCTTCAGCCTAGCATATGGACTTCTAGGGATTAACCCTAACGATACACCGCTAACATTTCAAGGAAACAAATACACAAGGTTATCCATTGAAGCATTCTTTGTAATTGCAAAATACTGCAAACTCAAATGCTCAAGTACAGGAGATTCATGCAATAAGCTATACTATAAAATGACCTTCGTAGGTTTCCCAAAGATTCAGGATGTCTGCTTAAATATACAGACTAGGCTTGTCTTTTGAAAGACTAGATATGTCCTATAAGAAACTAAATAGGGCCAATTGTGCTCTTTGAAAATAAGACAAAAAGAATAACATTTTTCTCTTTTAATTCTTCTACCTGAATTTTATTCTTCTGATTATCTCTCACACATTTTCACAGTTATATTCAACACTGTACTGGAAGTACTAGCCATTTTAATAAGGCAAGAAAAAATAAATAAAAGCTTTTGGATTGGAAATGAAAAAGTAAAACTGTCTCTATTAACAGATAACATGATTATATATAGACAATCCTAAGGGATGTATAGAGCAACTACTAGAACTGATAAGGGTACTTTACAAGGATACCAAGTTATGAGAAAGTAAAAAGAGAGAGAGTAAGAGAGATTTTTTAATATACTGGTAGCAAACAATGAAATAGAAATTTTAATAAGAGTCTCAAGCATAAAATATTCAGATATAAATTCAACAAAAGACGTACAAGACCTCTAGATTGAATGCTACAAAACACTGCTCAGAATAAAGACCTAAATAAAGAGGAAGGTATACCATATTCATGAACTAGAAGAATTAATACTATTAAAATGTCAGTTCTTCCTAAATTAATTTATAGATTCAACACTACCCCAATCATAATCCTAACAGGCTTTGTTTTATAGAAATTATAAAATGGTTCTAAATTTTATATGGAAATGCAAAGAAACCAGATACTAAAAAGAGGGACAATGTTGAAAGACCACACTACTTCACTATTTGACATTTAAGAGGTACCCATAAAACTATAAAAATAAAAAAATACAGTGAGTATTGGCATAATATTGATAAATAGATCAATGGAATATGATAAGGAGCCCAGAAATATACCTATAAGTCTATGGTTATCTGCTTTTCAGACAAAGATGTCCAAGCATGCCAATGTGTCTTTTAAACAAATGATGCTGGAATGACTGGATATTGATATGCGAAAATACTGAACTTATCACACACAATATACAAATATTAACTCGTTAGATCACAGACTAAAATATAAAAGCTAAAACCACAAAATATTAAGAATAATATGTAAGAAAATATCGTTAAGATGTAGAAATAGTCAAAGGCTTCTCAGGACACAGAAAGCAATAACTATGAAACAAAAAAATATTAATAAATTAGACTTCATAAACATTTAAAACTTTTGCTCATCAAAAGATATTGTTAAAAAAGAGGCAAGCCATAGAAATTAGAAGAAAACGCAATCATACTTAAACTCTTACCTTGAACTCATCTGAGATTTCAGATACAAAAGAAGATATCTGCTTCATGAGTCGGTCTACACTGCTCTCACATCCTGTTTTGAGGAGTGTAGTAATGGCCAGGGTAGCAATGCTTCTATTTGAATCTGTGATCAAGTTTTCTAAGTCTAGATTGCAGGCAGTCACAGCAGAGGGGTGCTTCATTGCCACCTTGTGGAAGGGCAAGAAAAATATTAAGCAAATTGCTATTGATAAAAACCAGAATTAAAAAAAGAGAGAGAAACAGAAATTGTAACTTAAGGTAAGTGGCTTTTGAAAACCTGAATGGGACAAAACAGGTTAAAATTGTTTCAAAAAGAATGTTTCCAATTTAAAAGATATATCATTTGATAAATGATTAACAATCATAGTCACTGAGCAGCATAGCACTTTTCTTCCCAGGTTTGTATAATCTTTCTAATTATATTACAGTCTTGTCTTTTATTACAGTTGGCCTGTTTTTCCTTACAGTACCTGTGCACATTGATATCTATTCGACTAGAGGTTAGGATCTCTGAAAATAGGACCTCATGTTGTAAATACTGCTCAAAGACTGTTAATATCTTATCACTTAGAAAACACTTCTGTATTTAAGCAAACAAATTCCATCCAAACTGGATTGCTCATGGTCACTAAAACATGTCTGCCATTCTTCTGTTTCTTTTTGTAGGTGCCATTTGCCTCTCTGCCTATAGCAATAATAAAATCTGAAAACAGCAAAGTATTGCCTCAAAATTCACTTAACATCAAAATATGACCCAAACTACTGTAAAACTAATTAAGTCTTAATGTATCCCACTTACCAAGGATAATCATAAGTATCATGCAGAAATTTTAATGTGTCTAATGGTGGGTTACAGCTACAGGCTCAAGGGGGTTAGTATATAAGGGATAGCATCATAGAACCTTTCTAAATTTCACAAAATAGAGAATTCTAAGACAAATCTGACTCCAAGATCATAGATGAAGGAATGTGGATCTATACCAACTCTCTGAATACAATTCATTGCTATTCCTTGGCTACACTAAACTTCTCTGTCCTCCAATAGTTCATATAATTAACCCATAACAAATCACTAACCACCTTATGACAAATATTCTACTATATTAAATTTTCATTTAAAATATTTATGGTTAATTTATTCTGTAATGTAGCCTCTAGAACCATGCTACATGGTAGTCAATAGCCACATTAAGCATTTAAAATGTGGCTAGTTCAAAATGAGATATACTGTAAATATATATATTTTTTAAAACAACTCTAGGTGTGTAAGATTTAGAATGAAAAAACTAAAAGGCAAAATATATCTTTAAAATGCTATACTGATTACATATTAATATGACAGAATATATATATATTAGGGTAAATAAAATGTATTATTAAAATTAATCTCATCTTTAAAAAATTTTTTTCATGTGTTTATTATAAAATTTAAATTTCGTATGTGACTCCATTTTGTTTCTATTGGATGGTGCTACTATAGACCAGCATATCCAAGAGGACTTTCTGCAATGATAGAAATGTTCTATATCCACACTATGGGATCCAATGGGATAGTCACTAACCACATATGGCTCCTGAGCACTTGAGGTGTGACTAGTAACTGAGGAATTGAATTTTTAATTTTATTTCATTTTAATTTAAAAGGAAACAGCCACTTTTGGCTAAAGGTCATCATATTGGACAATGTGGCACTATAAATTGCTTAGAAGTCAGAAATTAATTATAATCTTTAGATGAATGACAATGAAAATGGCCATATCTAAGGCCACAAATATGTGAGATGCTACAGAACTAAAGCTAATAAATCATATTTGCTAACTTTGTAAAGAAAGCCAAATACTTCACAATTAATGTTTCTCAATCAAACATTGATATAAATGACCTACCTTGTTCAAGGTCCTCACAGCTGCATATCTCAAAGCTGGCTTTGGAGAGCTACAGAACAACTGAAGAACTAGAAAAGAAAAAAGATCAGTGTCTATAGTTCATTTCATCATATATTTGAAAATATAGTGCATGAATAATCATATTCAAAATATGCATAAGGAAATTAGATCACAGCATCAAAATTTCACATGAAAAATGTGTCATCAAAAATAGAAAAAGCACATTTCACTGAGGTATAAAAACTTTAAATAGAGAATACAAAGGATTGATATACTCATCTGTATATGAGTGGTAGGAATATTTATAAGAGCAAATATGTCTTATCCTATATAATAAAGAGTAATATGCAAATTGACCCTCATACCCTTGCACAAGATGGCCGCCCCCATGTGGCCAAAGATGGCTGCCAGGGGAGGGTATTTGTGGGCAATCAGGCCAGCAGGGGAGGACAGTTGAGGGTGACCAGGCTGGCAGGGGAGGACAGTTGGGGGCAACCAGGCCTGCAGGGGAGAGCAGTTGGGTGGGGGACCAGGCCTGCAGAAGAGGGCAGTTGCGGGAGACAAGGCTGGCAGGGGAGGGCAGTTAGGGGTGACCAGGTTGGTAGTGGAGGGCAGTCAGAGGTGACTGAGCCAGCAGTTGGAGGTTACTGGGCCAGTAAGGGAGGGCAATGGGGGACAATCAGGCTAGTAGGGGAGGGCAGTTGGGAGTAATCGCGCTGGCAGGGGAGCAGTTAGGCATCAATAAGGTTGGCAGGGAAATGGTTAGGGGCAATCAGGCAGGCAGGCAGGTGAGCAATTGGGAGCCAGCAGTCCCAGATTGTGAGAGGGACATCCCCCAAGGGGTCCCAGATTGGAGAGGTTGCAGGCTGGGTTTAGGGACACTCCCCTCCCCCCTCAGTGCACAAATTTCATCCATCGGGCCTTTAGTTTATAGTTATAACAGCAAATTTTTTGTGTGTTTTGCGTTTTTTTAAAAATATATTTTATTGATTTTTTACAGAGAGGAAAAGAGAGGGATAGAGAGTTAGAAACACCAATGAAAATCATCGATCAGCTGCCTCTTGCACACACCCTACTGGGGATGTGCCCACAACCAAGGTACATGCCCTTGACCGGAATCAAACCTGGGACCTTTCAGTCCACAGGCCGACGCCCTATCCACTGCACCAAACCAGTTTCAGTGCAAATGGGTTTTTTAAACATTAAAAATAACTGAAGGCATTAAAATTATTTTTAAAATGTTTTATATGGGAAAACTTCAGAAAAAGAAGTAAAGCAACTAAAACAATCATTTACATATCAGAATGCAAAGACTATCTATATATACAGAGCTAAGACTAAAAAATCATTCCTAATATCTCTCCTGAAGACCTTTGGAGCTTAAAACAAACATAAGAATAGAAACAAAAACCAGCTATCTAATATATAACCAACCTGAAACAGCAGGTGCCAGCTCCCTTGCAGTACAGTTAGGAAGATGAATGATAGCTGAAGCAGCTTCATAAATAACCATTTCATGTTTATTTCGCAAGCAGCTCTCAATGAAATCAAAGACTGGACCTTCATGGCTGTCAATAAATATAAATAGACCATCATTGGATATCAAAAACATCAGAGAAAATATGTACAATAGTTGAAAACAGACAGATTGAAAAGCACTTTTAGAATTACGGATGAAGGATCTCTGAAAATCCATTCCTCCATAAAAAAAAAAAAAAACAAAAAAAAACATTCAGAACACTAGCATAAATGTTCAAAATCAATGTTTTCAGCACTCTAGAAATTAGCAAAGGCTTGCAACAATCCTAATTACTAAAAAAGCCATAAGTCCAGCAGCCACTGGAGGAGGCAAATACATTTGGAGCTCCCTCAAAAGCCCTACCCCCAAGAAGTGTTACTATTTGATCAGACTAGTGCTCCCTAGAAAAGTCCCATTCATGGAGCTAATCTTTATTTCATCTGACTCACAGCTCATTTACTGAAAAAAGCCCTATATCCACAGGGAGTTTGTCCCTCAAATCCATGGCAATTGTTTAACATTGTATTTGCCAGAGGCAGTGATTCCAGTTGGAACAATAAAAAAATCTGCACATACAAAACAAAACAAACAAACAAAAAAACTTAAAAGGAAAATCAGAGGCATAAAATGTCCATAGTGGGCTTTGATAATTTCTGACATATTCTTGGAGATCTAAAAGGCCATGCGCATGTGGGAGGCTGTGCAGATGTCCAGGAAAGATTGACAGCCCTAATTTCTCACCTATGCTTGACTCTGAGACTTTGAGCAAGCAGGAAGTGAAGCCTAAGGCAGAGTTATAAACTGCAAGAGCGTGGAAGGCATGGCCCAATACACAAAATGCCCATTGGAAAAGGGTAAAAGACATGCTGGTTTAAAGCATTTAAGAAAACATCTCAAATCATTATCTGACGATACAGATAAACAAGCAAAGATTTCAATGACTGTACATGGGAAAGAATAAAGGCCGCAGAATTAGCCCAGGAAAGTCAGTAACGACAAACAGCAACTATAACAAACTCAGGATAGGGGAAGGGAAAATCTGAATACCCAAATTTCCACATCAAATAATTTAAAATATCCAAATTTTGACAAAAATTTATGATACACAGACATAGCAATGTATTGGAGAGAGGAGGAGAAAGAGAAATGGTCAATGAACATTATTCCTAAGGAAGCCTACATGTTGGATTTACTAGGTAAAAACTTTATGTCAACTAATATAAATATGTTCAAAGAAGTAAAGGAAACTATGTCTACAGAATAAAAGGGAATTAAAGGCATGACAATCATGCCTCACCAAAGAGATTATTAATATAGAGATAGAAATGAGTTATTGAAAAGAACCAAATAGAAATTCTGGATTTGGAAAGTATAATAACTGGAGTCAGAAATTCAGATCTACAGTTCAACAGTTGATTTGCACTGGCAGTAGAAAGAACCATTAAACTTTAAGTTAGGTAACCTAGATAAACCAGCTGAGGAAAATTTTTTAAAAAGAATGAAGAAAAAGAACAAAGGTTTAGAGACCTGTGGAACTAAACATCCCAATCAAAGCAAAATCAAGTTATACACTATCCAGAAGTAACTCACATTAGATTCAAAGATACAAATAGGGTAGCAACATTTGCACAATAGGAGTCTCAGAAGAAAAGGAGAGAGAAAAAGGGACTAAAGGAATATCTGGAAAAAAAACAGTGGCTAAAAACTTCCTAAATTTGATGAAAACCATTAATCTATGCACCTAAGAAGCTCAACAAATCCCAAGCAGCATAAATACAAAAGGATCCCACATAGATAGACACAAACTGCTGAAAACAGACAACAAAGAAAAATTTGAAACAAGATAAAAAGCGATCACCTTGTATAGAGGAGCATCAATACAATTAATGGCTGACATTTCACCTAAAACGATGGATGAGAGGGTAGTATAATAGAATGTCATATTCAAAGTGCTGAAATAAAAATATAAGAATTCTATATCCAGCAAAACTATCCTACAAAAATGAAGGCTGAAAACAGACATCCCCAGATAAAAAATAAATGAGAATGCACTGCTAATAGATCTCATTTAGACTGACCTATTGATTCTAAACAGTTAAATGAATAATCAAGGAGAAATAAACTAAAAAATGTAAATATGTAAAGTGATATAAAAGATAATATAGATACATTATTTTCATTTTTCTTAACTGTTTTAAAAAGATATAAAATTATATGAAGCAATAATTATAATACTACATTGTTGGATTTATTACATATATACATATAATATACATGACAATAATAGCAAACAGGAGTAGGGAGAACATGGAACTATATTAAAAAGCAAAGATTCTATTTTACTAGAAGTTAGTATTAAGCTGAAGTAGCAAATTAAAATGTATATTCTCATCCCTACAGTGATTACTAAGAAAAAATAGGAAAAAAGTAAAAATATTGACAGAGAAATAAAAATGATATGCTGAAAATGTTTACTTAAGACAAAAGAAAGTAGGCAAAGAGGAAGAGAGAAACAAAACAGACAGGAGACTTACATAAAACAAAAAATGGCAAAGATAACTACAACTAAACATCCCAATCAAAGCAAAATCCAGGTATACACTATCCAGAAGTAACTCACATTAGATTCAAAAGATACAAATAGGATAAAAATATATCATGCAAAAATAATCATAAAAGATCAGGAGTTGCTATATTAACATCAGACAAAATAGAATTTAAGACAAAAATATTACAAGAGATAAAGAGACATTTCATAATGAGAAAGAGGTCAATGTATCAGTATGCTATATCAATGATAAATATATATTCACATTTAACATCAGAGAATCAAAATATTGATACATGAATCAAAACTTGACAAAATGAAAAGGGATTATAGATCATTTAACAATAATAGCTGGAGATATCTATACATATAGAACAGATAGACAGAAAATCATCAAGCATATAGAAGATTTGGAAAACATAATTGACCAACTCAACCTAGAACATTCAACCCAATAACTGTAAATACACAGTTTTCAAGTGCATATGGACAGTTCTCAAGGATAGATCAAATTCCAATCATAAAACACATTTCAATACATTTAGAAGGACAGAAATCATCAAAGTATGTTCTCCAATCATAACAAAATTAAAATATAAATCAACAAAAAGAAAAAATTATAGGTCAACAAGAAATAAATTGGGGAAATACCAAAATATTTGGAAATTAAACAATCTATGTCTAAGTAACCCATGGATCAAGAATAAATCAGGAAAGGGCTGGCCAGGCATCTACAGATAGCAACTCTAGTAATAATAACAATAATAAATAAAATGCAAAGTGACCAAATATTTGAAACTGAATGAAAATGAAACACAAGTCAATATTTAAGACATTTAACTAAAGCAATGCTCAGAGAGGAATTTATAACTTTGAACACCTATCGGTATACCAAAAATGAAGAAAGGTTTCAAAATCAATAACCTAGGCTTCCACAATTAAGAAAGTAGAAAAAGAAGAGTAAACTAAGCCCACAGCAAAAATAATAAATAATAAAGATCAGAGCAAAATGACATTTTTCAAAGAAATAGAATAAAAAGTTATCTAATTTGTATAAACTACAAAAGATCCCAAATAGCCAAAAGAATAAAGAAAAAAAGAACAAAGCTGGAGGTTTTCCACTTCCTGACTTCAACTTTTATTACAAAGTTACAATAACCAAAACACTATAGTATTGGCACAAAAACAGACACCCAGACCAATAGAACAGAACTGAAAGTTCAGAAATAAATTTGCATGTATATGGGCAACTAATATTCAACAAATGAGCCAAAAACATACAATAGAGAAAAGAAAGCCTCTTCAATAAGTGATGATGGGAAAAATTGGAAAGCCACATCAAGACTGCTATATGACATCATACACACACACAAAAAAATTACCTCAAAAATGTCTGAAGACATTAATATAAGAACTGAGTCAACAAAATACATTGACGAAAACATGGGTATTAAACTTAGGGACTTTGGTCTCAGAGGATTGAACTTGATCCCAGAGGCAAGGGAAATAAAAGCAAAAATAAGTCTAAACAAAACAAATAAATAAACAAACAAAGGTCTGCACAGCAAAAGAAACGACAAAACAAAAAGGCGATCCACTTCTCTTTTGGAAAATAAATATCTTAGATCTTCATTCTTAACTCCCTGTTGGAATGCACACTTTGAGAAATATCCCACAAGAGTATCTGCCTATATATAATTGTGAGCTATTGGTGGTTATCAAGTCTCTGGGTCACCCAGGAGCAGCTGTGACAGGTTGCTCCACAGCTCCGTGTCCTTCAAAACCCTGAAGACAGGGAAACCAACTTTGTGGTTGGATGGGGTGAGGACACTGTCTTTTCCTATTTATTGCTGTTTAGACAACTGTATTTGTCAAATGTTTCTCACCTTCCCACTGGCTGCCTCGATACTGTTTGTTTAAAATATATAGAGAATGGACTCATCTAAAAGGCTTACAAAGCGAAATGTCACAAGAATGTGTAAAAATAAAAATCTGAGGGGGGCAAAAAAAAGGCAACCAACTGAATGGGACAAGGGATTTAAAAACAATACCTCCTATAAGGGTTTTATTCAAAAAACATAAAGAACTAAAACACAAAAGCGCAACAATCTTATTTTTAAAATGGACATAGGACCTGAACAGACACTTTTCCCCAAAAAAGGCATACAAACGGCTAACATATTTGAAAAGATGCTCAACTTTACTAGCTATAGGGGAGTTAAAACCACTTCACACCTGTTAGAATGGCTATTATCAAGAAGGCAACAAATAAAAAGTGTTGGAGAAGATGAGGAGAAAAAGGAACCCTCAGACACTGCTATTGGGAATGTAAATTAGGTCAGCCGCTATGTAAAAAAATATGGAGGTTACTCAACAAATTAAAAATAGAGATACAATATGACCCAGCAATCTCTTCTGGATATCTACCTGAAAATTTTGAAAACATTTATTTGTAAAGATATATGCACCCATATGTTCACTGCAGCACTATACACAGAAGCCAAGACATGGAAAGAACTTAAACGTTTTTGTTTTGTTTTTTTAACATGTTGAGAAGTGTTTCTTCCCTGTTTTTCTTTTTTTTTCTTTTTTCTTTTTTAATATGTTTTTATTATTTGAGAGAGAGAGAGGAAGGAAGAGGGAAAGAGAGAAACATTGATGAGAGAGAAAAATTGATCAGCTGCCCCACACTGGGGAATGAGCCACAACCCAGGGATGTGCTCTGATCGGAATCAACATCTTGGTGCATGGGTCAATGCTCAACCACTGAACCACCCCAGCTGAGCAACCTAAGTGTTTTTTGATGGACGATGGAATAAAGATGTGGAACATATCTGCAATGGAATACTACTCAGCCTTAAAAAGGATGAAATAGTGCTATTTGGGACAACATAGATGAATCTTCAGAGTATCATGCCAAGCAAAATAAGTCATATGGAAGTAATATAGATTTTATATAATTTCACTCATGTGTGGGATACAAAACAGAAAGCTACAAACAAACAAAATAAAGCAAATTGACTCACAGACATAGTCAACAGAAGGTCACTAGAAAAAGAAAAAAAAAAGAGGGGTTTGGGAAGAATGAAGAAAGTAGAGGGGGCCAAATATATGGTGATGGAGGGAGACTAGACTGTAGATGGTGAGCACACATTGCAATATACAGATGACATATTATAGAATTGTACACTTTAAACTTATATTATTAACCAATGTCACCCCAATAAATTTGATTTTAAAAGATCAGTGCAGAGATTGGTGGACTAGAATGAAGAAATATAAATTTTAAAGATTCAATGAAACCCAAAGTTAGTTCTTTGAAAAGATCAACAAAATTGACAAATGTTCAACTAGACCAGTGGTTGGCAAACTCATTAGTCAAAAGAGCCAAATATCAACAGTACAATGAAATTTCTTTTGAGAGCCGAAAACCAACTTCTGTGCATGGGCCACGCACAAAGTTTCAATCACACTGTACGTGCGCACCCACACATGGTATTTTGTGGAAGAGCCACACTCAAGGGGCCAAAGAGCTGCATGTGGCTCGTGAGCCATGGTTTGCTGACCACTGAACTAGACCAACCAAAAAAACAACACAAATTACTGACTTTAAAGGAATTTAAATTATTATAAAGGCATGTAATAAATTATATGCCAACAAATTAAATAATTTAGATGAAATGAACAAGTCCCTCGAAATACCAAACTACCAAAACTGATTTATGAAGAAATACAAAATCTAAATAGACTTATGAATTATTTAAAATCTTCCCTCAAAGAAAAGCACAGGTCCCAATGACTTCATTGGTTAATTCTATCAAATATATAAAGAAATAATACCAATCCTTCACAAACTCTTTTAGAAAATAAATGAGGTGGGCACACTGCTTCCCAACTAATGTTGTGATGCCAGTATTACCTGAAGAAGCAAAAACAAATTTTCATGTAAAAACTGCAGATCAATATCCCTCCTGACACATACACAAAACTCCTCACAAAATATCAACAAACTGAGTCCAGCAATATATAAAAAGAATTATGTACCATAATTAAGTGGCATTTATCCCTGGAATGTAAAATTGGTTTAATAAAAAGTCAATTCATGTTAGAGCAGTGGGGAGGGGAGGGGAAAAGAAAGAGAGGAAGAAATTAATGAAAGATATACAGTTTGGAAAGGAAGAAAACTCCTTTTTCACAAATGACATGAGTCGGTACATAGAAAATCCCAAGAAACACACATACACAGAAGTAAATGACCATACGAAGGTTACAGGATACAAAACCAACAAGCAAGACTCAATTATATTTATATTTATTGGCAACAATAAATCCAAAATTAATACAATTCTATTCATTATAGCATCAGAATAAAATACTTAGAAATAAATTTAATAAATATAATTCAGGACTTTTATGGTGAAAACTATAAAACCCTGCTATGAAGTCTAAATAAATGGAGAAACCGTCTCTGTTCATGAACTGAAACATTATGATCAAATGGACCTACACACAGAACATTCCATTCTTAAATGCACACAGAATTTTCCAGGATAAATCACGTTAGGCCACACAATACAAGTCTTAATACATTTAAGGTTTAAATCATACCAAGTATCTTTTTCAACCACAATGGAATGAAACTAGAAATCAATTAACAGAAAGAAAACTAGAAAATTTACAAATATGTGGAAATTAAACAACAGCACATTGTTGAACCAAAGGCTCAAAGAAGAAATCAAAAAGGAAATTAGAAAAGATCAGAATACAAACAAAATCATGACATTCCAAAAGTTATGGGCTGTGGTAAAGGCAATACAGTACTAAGAGAGAAGTTTATAATAAAAAATATAATTTTTTGAAATGCCATCTATAACATACATACAAAACCAAAAAGAATTGCCAGAGAAATTTTGAGAATTAACAAGTGAATTTAACAAGTGAGGGGTAAGGATAATTTTATCCAAAACTGATCAGCTGGCTACCAAAAGAAGTTGGATTCCTACAACCCTCCTAACAACTGCACTCAACCAAATATGTAAGGCAAGCATGTCAAACTCAAGAGGCCACATGCAGCCCACAACGAATATTTTTGGGTCCCAGCTAATATAATAGTACATAAGAAACGTTTTAATAAAAATTTTGTAACTTAATTTTTACAATATCCTGTTACACATAAATAGAGGCCCAATGCATGAATGTTAGTGCAAGAATAGGCCTTCCTTCACTTGGCTGCCAGCACTGCCTCAGGCCCAGAGCCACCTTCCGCCTCTCACCTTGTTGCATCAATTTGCATATTCTCTCCTTATTGGTTGTGGGCACTGCCATCTTTGTCACGGAGTTATGGTCAATTTGCATATTCTGTCTTTATTAAATAGGATTATTAATAACAAACTATAACATTCACTAATGACATGACTATAATCATGTTGCATTCATATCCCTTACATGCCTTAAGCACAGGCTCACCATTCCTCACCACTAACACTAGCAGGGAATAGCTGATTGCCATGTCATTAGTCTTGTATTAACTTGTTTGGTGTGTGCAAAAGGAAATATTTCGCTTTTGGAGAACAAGAAAAATAGGTTCATTTGTGTTGCGCTTATGAATTTGTGCAGATATTCAGTGTCTGGTAAGTTAATGTTCAAGAAAAAAATATTAATTTTTATTAAAATGTTCTATTATTTTATGTTAACGATGACTCATTTATTTCAGCCCTTTGTATTAAGCATGTTTCTATCAAAATAAACCTACATTTCTAGGAAAATTGAAGCTTTTGTGTGTGTTTTTTTTCAGCCAACATAAACTTAAACTTTGCTTATTTGGCCCGTGTTAGCCTTTGAGTTGGACATGCTTGGTATAAGGCAATCGATTCTGGTTAGCCACAAAGTTTGAGCTCAACTCCTCCCCATCGTGCCAGCAGAGGGACTGTTACTCCTTACCCATGGAAGCTCACATGGAGATACCTGCTGCTGGCATGCTATGTAATACAACCAAAAGGTTTGGATCCCAGGTCCTATAAGCAAAATCTTAAAAGGTATGTTATTCTCCACACAGTACCTCTCCATTTCACTGGCACAGCAATTCAGGAAGATGTCTTGTATGAGAGCTGGGTCATCCATGACTTTTTAGTGCCCCTGTAGTATGCTGGCAGTGTGTTTACTTATATGCTTGAAGGCACTGGGGTTCTCCCTGTGCTACCCTGTTTCCTCGAAAATAAGACAGTGTCTTATATTAATTTTTTTCTACCAAAGTTGTGCTAGGTTTTATTTTCAGGGGATGTCTTATCTTTCCATGTGCTAGGTCTTATTTTTGAAGGATGTCTTATTTTCGGGGAAACACGGTAGATCACCAAGGGTTTCCCTTTGCAGCCTGCAACACTGCCCCAAACAGTCTGTTATCCCGTCCTTAAAAGCCTTGAAACCTGACACTGACATGGTCTTCTACGGATGAAAGTCCTTTCAGGCATCCGTTTCCAGAACAGAGAGGTCTCATCCATATTGAATATTTTCTCTGGAAAGTCATTTTTCTCCCACAACCAGCTTATCTAGAATTTCCAAAAATTCTTCAGCTGCCTTCACATCAGCACTCGCAGACTCATCTCTCACTTTCACATTATGGAATGAATAACCATTCTTAATTGTTTAATTCAACAGTCACTAACTGGTGATCTACAGACCATGAGTCTGAAAGGTTGTCAACTGGTTTAAACCACCCAGAACTAGTGATAAATTCAACACAACAGTCATGTTCAGCCTTTTCTTTCAATTTTTTTTTTTTTTTTTGCTTTGGCCATGATTATCATGGTACTAAGTACACTTCTATGTCTATCTTTTAATCCAGGTCGTTAGAAGTTTCTCCACATCTGACATTTTTTGTTCTCATTGCCTTCAATAAAGCAAGTTGTTTAACAGCATCTGTCACTGATCTTGGTTTTTTGTTGTTAATTCTCACCATTGATTTTTATAGAGTGGAAGAGAGATGAACATCAATGTGAGACACATCAATTGGTTGCCTTCCACACATGCCCTGATCAGGGCTGGGGAATGAGCCTGCAATCAAGGTATGTGCCCTTGACTGGAAATGAACCCATGACCCTTCAGTCTGCATGCCGACACTATCCACTGAGCCAAACCAACCAGGACACTGTTCTTGTTCTTACAGTGGAACTAGAGGCCCAATGCACAAAATTTGTACATGGGTAGGGTTCCTAGGCCTGACTGGCAATCAAGGACGATCTGTGGGGCAACTGGTATGGTGATTGGGGACTCCCACTGGCACCCACCTTAGCCAGCCTGGTGCCGGCCCCTCCCCCACTGTCACCGCTCACCTCCCTCTTTGGAGCAACTGGTGGGGTAATTGGGGGGCCCCTGATGACAGAGGCTGCAGGCTGGGGGCAACTCCTGCACTGAGTGTCTGCCCCCTGGTGGCCAGTGCACATCATAGCAACCACCACCATTGGGCTGTTTGGTCAACTTGCATATTAGGCTTTTTTTTTTTTTTTTGTTAATATATTTTATTGATTTTGTACAGAGAAGAAGGGAGAGAGAGAGTTAGAAACATCGATGAGAGAGTCATCGATCAGCTGCCTCTTGCACACCCCCTACTGGGGATATGCCCGCAACCAAGGTACATGCCCTTGACCGGAATCGAACCCTGGACCTTTCGGTCCCCAAGCCGACGCTCTATCCATTGAGCCAAACCGGTTTCGGCGCATATTGAGCTTTTATTATACAGGACTAGAGGCTTGGTGAGTGAAATTCATGCACAAGTGGGGTCCCTAAGCCTGGTGGGCAATCAGGGTCAGGCTGATCAAGACCAAAGGCCCTGGCAGGGGTGGGAGAGGAGGTGACTGTCACTGGGCCAGGCACGGAAGGAACAGAAGCCAGACTCCAACACTGCCCTTGGCACTCTGTCGCCCCACGGTTCCCAGCCTCTCCCCCCCACCCCTCCTCCTTCCCTTGGTGCCATGCTGCCCCCAGGGGCCTGCTGGCCAGGGGAGAGCTGTGGGCAGGGTCCAGGGGAGGTTTCAATCCCCACTTAGAACATGCAGGAGGCAGGAAATCAATGATTCTTTATCATTATTGATGTTTCTATCTCTACTTCCTCTCTCTGAAATCAACCAAATATATATTTTTAAAATGCAAGGTTTTTAGAGGAAGAAAGGTAGGGCAAGGGAGCTATTGACAGGGGGTATTTAAGATCTTGCTCACGTTTCAAATAGGATAACATGGGGTGACAGGTAAGGAGTGGCAATAGGTGGAGCAGGGCACTGCGGGCTGAGGAATGGGCTGTAATGACTGGGAATGTCTGTGACAGTGACACTGAGCTTGTGTCGGGGCCCTCGCTGGGATCGTTCATCCCCAAGAGGTTTTGATTCCGGACAGGAGGAGAAACACAGAGGTCAGCGGGCCTTTCTTAGCCAGAAGGTGAGGCGGGTGGCAGAAGTGGGCTGCCATGCTTCACTACAAGTGTAAACACACAGTGCAACTGCACATGGATGTCTGTCAGTGGCCAAATCAATGCCCAGCCAACCCTAATGGCCCTGTCTTGCCACGCTCTGGCTTTGCTGCAGTGCTATTGGCCAGAGAGGTCGAAGCCACGCCCCCAAACGCACAGAGTATACAAAGGGGCAGCCAGAAGCTGGAAGTCAGAGCTGAGGCACCCTGGCAATGCTGCATCCTGTCTGCCATGGAGCTTGCTGGGGAGCAGCTGCTGGTGTGACCAGCTTTGAAGTCGGAGGGGCTGCTCTTCCTGAACATCACAGGTGAGTCACGGTAAGCCTGCAGCGTGCCTGGGAGGCCTTTCCCTCCTGGAGCCCTTCTACCCAGGGTGGCAGCATTAGGCCATTTTTTTTTTTCTTTTTCCCTCTTTATTTTTTTTATTAGAAAGTAAGCTCTGGGCTTGCAGTCTCTGGGATCCCTGGGTCATAGTGTGCACCTCCAGGCCTCACTGCACCTCTTTCCCCCTCCTCCTGTGTTGAGCATCTGGCCCCTGGTGGTCAATGTGCATCATAGCAACTGGTCAAAAAGTTGTTCTGGTTGTTCCACCTTCATGGTTGCTGGGCTTTTATTATATAGATGGGACATGCCTGACTGATGAGCAATAACCATCATGACTTTCCACTTCACAGTCCTTAATCACTTTCAGTCTCATTTCTAGGTCAACCTCTCAACATAATCTCTTACTGGCAACAATAGTAGTGGATTCTGTATGCTTAGCGGTCATGATGAACAAAATTACATAAAATTAAATCAAACACAAGAGAAAATAATGCAATCAAGAGACCCAGTAAAAATTAGCTGCTGCTGCATAACATACTGTTTTACTGCAAACTTATTTCCTTAGAAGTAGAAAGAGTGCTTCCAAAACTAACAATAAAAAGTATAGTAAATACATGAACCAGTAACATAGGTGTTTAATACCATTGTCAAATATTAGGTGCTGTACATAATTACATGTGCTATAGTTTTACATGACTGGCAATGCAGTAGGTTTGTTTACATCAGCATCACCACAAACATGCAAGTAGTGTGTTGTGCTAACACATTAAGACAGCTACAACATCACTAGGCAATAAGAATGTTTCAGCTTTATAATAATCCATCATATCTGGTCCATTATTGACCAATACAGCATTATGAGGTGCATGACTACAGACACTGTGAATGGCACAAGGTAAAGAATCCAGAATGTATTGATGTTTCTCTACCTGGCAGTCAATCTGGCATGGCTCAAACTCCAAACTTTATCTCCTCCATGGTGAGCTGCAACTGAATTCTCTACTCAGTTCTTCCAGCTCAGAGCTACTATTGTTTGCCAGGTTTCCTAGAGTCTTCCCCTATAGGTGTACAGTTCATGGGCCAAACAAGGATTTTTGTAGTTTAAAAATGATTTTGAGGCACACCCATTTGTGGCTCCCTCCTTTCCAGGATTTCCACCCTAAGTTTTCATCCCTCTTTCAATCTCAAACTGTGTTCTGATCCCTCTGCCCAGGAAATACTATACCTTCTTCCTGTGATCCCACCTTAGAATTGGAACTTCCCTTAGAAGACTACCCAGAAATACCTAAATCTCACCCAATATAGCTTCAGTTGTTCAGGCATCAACTTCTCTCCAGTTTTTTTGCCTCCTTTTCACAAATCACCAGTATTTCCAAATAGTTGTGGCTTTTCTTGTTTTGTTTTCTTTGTTTGTTTTGGGGGGATAATAGTTTTATACTGATTATACCATAATCATTATTTGCAAGAGGGCTAATATGACCAAGCTGCTCCACCACTGCAGAAAGCTCAACTGAATATTTTTGGATATCCCATTTTATCTTTTCTGTTAACATTTACATTATATATTTTAGGTATTTTTAGTGGGTACTCAAGAGATCACAGTATTTATTCCTAATATTACCACAGTGAACAATATAAGAACCTTACATATGTAATTCTATTTTTCTTCCTCCTGCCCTTTAAGGAATTTAAATAAATAAATGAAACGCAATATTTCAATAGTCTCTTTTATAAAAATAAAAGGGATAAAAAAAGATTCTTAATGTTACTTCCAGTTTCCACATTTAAGGATTATTATTTTTTCAAACTTTGGATTTTTTTGTTTAGGGTCAATTTGTTATTTTACTATTAACAATCATAATCTATTAAATACATATACCAGAGCATGTATTAAATTTTTTTTAAACTTGTGTTACTTGGAATTCCATGACTTTTTTTTTTAATTCAGAAAATATGAAATATGTAAGGTCAGCAATGCCCAAGAAATATTCATTAAGAAAATAAATTCTGAGGCATATTTACTAGCAAAGGAAAAATTATTTAAGTTTAGATGAAGACACTTACCCCTCTTCATTTTCTCTTAGTAAGCGACTGGCAATTCGGATCAGCATGCAGTAAGCAAATTGTGATTTGAGACCGGATTTTGTAAATTTACTTAACATCTTAGAAACAGCAAGGCGATCATTCTTTTTAAGGTGATACAGGACTCCCAATGCATGGTACTAAAATACAAGAAAAAGAATGTAACACAGAAAACGAAGTAGGAAGAAAACAAAATTACATGAAAGTGGAATCACATGAAACTAGATTTTTATAAAAAGATTCTAAGGTCAAAAGTATACAGGTAGAATAGCTTTTTTCACATTGAATCAAATACAGGCAAGACTAAAAGGATACTTTATCCCCAGGAGGTGTAAATTTAGATTGGACAAGTATTAAGAAGATAACATACAATCTGAAGGTACATCTGGCAGGTCAACCTTGCCCCACTCATCCTTAGTACAAAAGTCTCCGGTCCATAGGTTTACCAGTGTGCCAGGCCTTTGAGTGGCTTTACTGGTAAATCACCTGTGACCATGTCAGAAGTTAAGGGATCCGTCTTTTGAAGAAGGCTTAAGGAGTGCACAAATATTATCATTAGCACCTTGTGTAAAAACACAATGGTGGTATTAGGAGAGTGAGATATTTCCCATGAGAAAAATAACTACTGTGTCACCTCATAACTGAATATGCTAACATCAGAAGTTATAAACACAGAAAAGGGTTAAGTAAGTACCCTCTCAAACACAAATGGGGTACTTTACATAAAATTGCCAGTTTAAGGATTTAATCTTGTTCCTTCTAATTAGGAGCAGCCTAATGAATATCAAAAGGAGATCATTCCAACAAAATGGTACTAAAGTTTCATAATGTAAAAATTGCTCTTTACTGTTGTTATAATGTTTACTATAATCAAGGCCTGAAAAGCCTGGAATTGTACATCCTTCTTCACAATTTATTTTTCAAATAAAAGATTGAAACGCACTGTGAAGGACCTTTGGAATGAGCCTCTCAAACTACTACTGAATATTAAGTTTTCTCTAACCTTCGTACTGCTTCAATTGAACACTAGTGGGGCCTAGAGTAGTAATCATAATTATTGGGATACCTACTTGAGAATATGCACTCCAGGCTGCTTAATATTAGCCTTTAGCTAATACTCATTTTTTGGAAATCAATAAATTGCCCCTAGGGTTAAAGAAAGCTGATCTTGAGATAGAAGCTAAAATGATTCAATATCATACCTGGACCATAATATTATCACTTGTAGCAGCTTCTTGGGCCTCATTGACCCAGCGCTTAACTACATCATTGCTTATCTTCATCAGGTGCTAAGGGCAGAAAAAAAACAATAGATAATGCATGGTCACTACAAGTTTAGAAGCATGAGTTCCTTTTCCAAAAGACATTAAAAACAAAACAAAACAAAACAAAAAATGTGTAGCTTAATAAGTCTATTTCTAATACAACCAAAAGTACTTTCTCCAAGATCCCCTAGAAAGGGGAGTAACGTATATGTCTGTAGGCCAAGAGATATGAATAAAAGAAAAGAAAGGAGAGGGGAGAGACAGGAAGGGATGGATAACAATATAAGTTTTACTTTGAGGAGACTCACCTAGAAGAAAAAATTAGAGAACCACTACCGTGTTTCCCCCAAAATAAGACATCCTCCGAAAATAAGATCTACTTACAGGTTTCCTTCTGAGTGAAATATAAGATTATCCTCCCCAAAAATAAGGCCCCCCCTAGGCTAAACATGAGAGATTTGGTCCACTGATTCTGAAAGAAATGGAGTCACAAGAAATTCACCAGGAAATTCAGAAATTGGATTGTTATGATGATGTTCCAGAAGATGACATGATTGTCATTGAATAAATGAGTAAATTCTTGATACTGTAGGATTCACAGTTTGTCTGGTTTGTGTTGACAACTACTGTACCGTATACAGGTAATAAATTTCCTTTATTTTCATTTAACAATAAATGTGTACCGTACTCTTCTTCATGGAAAAATAAGACATCCCCTGAAAATAAGACCTACCGCATCTTTGGAAGCAAAAATTAATATAAGCACTGTCTTATTTTCAGGGAAACAGGGTATATCCTCTTGGTCAATTATATTCCAGAACCAGATACTCCTCTGATTCAGATGATTGAATCCATTTACACATTAGTAATCAATGTTAATTAAACGCAGCGTGATAGATTGTAAGTAATAAATTTTGTTTTGATAAAAAAGAGAAAGAAGCCGAAACCGGTTTGGCTCAGTGGATAGAGCGTTGGCTTGCAGACTGAAGGCTCATGGGTTCGATTCCGGTCAAGGGCATGTACCTTGGTTGCAGGCACATTCCCAGTAGGGGGTGTGCAAGAGGCAGCTGATTGATGACTCTCTCTCATTGATGTTTCTAGCTCTCTATCCCTCTCTCTTCCTCTCTGTAAAAAATCAATAAAATATATTTAAAAACAAAAAGAGAAAGAAAAGGCTACTTCCTGGGAGAAAATTTAGAAGTGGGACAGGAGACTTTGGGTTGAAGGACACTGTGGGCAACAAGGAAAGTAGAGAACCAAGAGGCAAGGGGTAAAAGTACAGGTCATAACAGGAGATTTTAAAAGAGACTGAGAGCCCTGGCTGAGTAGGCTCAGTGGGATAGAGCATCATCTTCTAGGCCAAGGCTGCAGGTTCAGATTCATTTCTCTCTCTTTCTTCCCCTCCCTCCAACCCACCTTCCTCATCTAAAATAAATAACTTTTTAAAAAAATAAGAGATCAACCCTGTTTCTTCCCTGTCTTTCCCTCACCCATACCTCCCATCTTTAGTATGTGTAAAATATAACTTTCTGATTACCAAACCCTTAAAACCCATGAAAATTTCATGTTTTTAACTTAATTGCTCAATACTCCTCTGGCAGATAAAACATTCTTGGATAAAGTAATAGAGATATACACATATTTTTAAAATGTTTCATTTGTGAGAGAATCACTTTGCTTTTGCAGCTAGAAACCGTACCATGCATAAGAACTAGGCAGCCACTGTCTTGTTCACTTACTAAGGAAGATACCAATGCTGAGCTGGATACACTGGGGACTCTATCCACAATGGCCTGCTTCATGTATCTTTCAATGGCCTGCAGCAATGTTCCCTAATAAAATTCAGAGAGAAAAGTTGTTGAAGCAAAACACTTCCTCGCTATTATGACCACTTCAAAATAATTTACGAAAACCAGTCATATATTAGTTTCTGTGTAAATATTTAGACTGCATTAAAAAGGATTAGCATATAATAGAGCAATCATAGCCCATCCAGCAGAACCCAGACAACTGGAGTGGGAACTTCAAGGAAAGGTATTTATATGTAAGGAAGACAAACAACTATTCAACAATGAAATAAACTGTCTCAAAGTGAGAGCTACAATTCGAGGAAATACATAAGCAGGGTTCAACCTACCAAGGATGTTGTAAAGGAAACTCCTAGATGAGGACAAAAGGTGCTTTTGAAGTCCTGAAGATTCCTCTATGGGAAGGGGATCTATTTTATATGGATCCCAGAGAGTCTTATGAGTCAAATGTAAACTCTGATTATTTTATAAACATAATTAAATGTATATACTACAATACTTTTATGTATATACATAATTTGATATACTACTATAGTGAGCTCTCAATACAAAATCCTCTGAAAACAAAGTTATTTTTAATGTAACTGGAAGAAAGCTTAGCACTGGAAAAGTGCTGGCCCATGAAGATACGTAAACAGACTGAAAGTTTTTTAGATAGAGTCCTATTACTACCGGTAGCACTAGTATCGTCAAGTCTACGTCACCAACTTAATATGATACTAAAAACAAAAATAACCACAATAAAATAGCTGAGTAACTGTTTTATTAAAATATTAAAGCGTTTCTATTATTCCTTCTAGAATCCAGACTTACCATTTGATCCTGCTCAAGTTTTAAAACTTGAGAGGATTACAAACATGTACCCATGCATTAGTATATCTGAAATATTATTTAATTTGCTTATCAATGCCCAGCCTGCCCTCCATTTTAACCTTTCCTACTCACAGTTCCAAGAAATGGACAGCCTAACACACTATATACCCTCATCTCTCCAAATTAATAGACACAGATACAGGTGTATACAAGCCTCTGGGCTGGCTGATGACTTAACCAGGTTCTCTTCCTTAACTATTTGAATGACAAGGCTTGAGCCTGGTAAATGGTGGATCATAACAGTAAGCATCTAAGAAATCTTGCCGCTGAGTTCCTTTCTTGCACTGACATCTGGTCATAAGTTTTACCTCAATCTCTGAGTGATCTATAATTCTGTAAGAACACTTCTTTTTAAAGCTAAATTCAAATGGTATTTTGTTTCCTGTAAGCAATGAGCCCTGGCTATAACAAAAGTGTATGAGGGAAAATAGAGAAAGAAATAGACTAATCTAAATAAACAAAAGGAAAAAACAGTCTGAAAGAAAAGAAGCCTGGAAACACAAAAGCCTTCCTGGTGGTCCTGTTTCTCTCACACAGACATATCTCGGAGATACTGCAGGTTCCAGCCACGCGATCATGCAAATATCACAATAACGCAAGTCACATGAACTGTTTGGGTTTCCCAGAGTATATAAAAGTTATGTTCACACTATACTGTAGTCATTCAAGTGTGTAAGAATAGCATTATGTCTAAATAAAAATGCAGTATCTATGAAGCACAATAAAATGAGGTGTGCCTGTACTGAAGATTCACAGAGTCAGACTAGGGAATGCTACTCACTTTAGATGGCCTCCTGCAGATAAACAGAGTTTCACCCCCCACCCTCACTTGACACAGCAGCAAAACAAGAACTTACATCAGTGATTCGGCAGAGAGCCCTGATGGCTGGGCCTCGGTACACATCTTCCTTTCCTGTCATGTCCTTGGTGAGACTGAGAAAAATCAAATTAGTCACTATGAGGTCAATTAGAGTCAAGTCTTCCCTCTTGTGGAGTCCCGCCTTAGCTAATTCCACTTGTCCCCATAATTATCTCAACACAGCTATTGATTCAAAAAATACTTATTGTCTTCTTTGATTAAACATTAAAATTATTGGGTAGAAGACTGTTCCAAATCTTAAGAATACAGCAGTGAGAAAAACAAGGTCTTTGTATTCATGGAGCTTATATTCTAGCAATAACAGAGAGATAATAACCACATAAATCGTATTTTAGTTACTGACAATTGGCATAAAATAAAATAAAAAGATGCTCAGCTGGCATGGCTCAGTGATTAAGCAATGACCTATGAACTAGGAGGTCACAGTTTGATTCCCAGTCAGGGCATATGTCCAGATTGCAGGCTCGATCCCCAGTGTGGGGTGTGCAGTAGGCAGCCGATCAATGATTCTCTCTCATCATTGGTACTGATGTTTCTGTCTCTCTTTCCCTCTCCCTTCCTCTCTGAAATCAATAAAAAAAAATTTTAAGAAAAAATAAAGTTGAGACCCTGGCAATCGTTGGGCTGACATTTTGGCAAGGCAGCAGCACATCCTTGCTCTCTGAGTCTCGTGATGCCGCCCAAGGACAAAAAGAAGAAAGATGCTGGAAAGTCAACCAAGACAGACAAAGACTCCATGAACATGTCTGGGAGCAAAGCCAAAAGGAAAAAGCAGTCCAAAGGCAAAGTTCGGAACAAGCTCAATAATCTTGTTTGACAAAGCCACATATGACAAGCTCTGTAAGGAAGTCCCCAACTACTAGCTTATAACCCCAGCCCTGGTCTCCAAGAGGCTCCTTGGCCAGGGCAGCCCTTCAGGAGCTCGTCAGTAAAGGGCTTATTAAACAAGTCTCAAAGCACAGAGCTCACGTGATATAC
Organism: Pipistrellus kuhlii; assembly: GCF_014108245.1. NCBI lineage: Eukaryota > Metazoa > Chordata > Mammalia > Chiroptera > Vespertilionidae > Pipistrellus > Pipistrellus kuhlii. The sequence continues at coordinate 12,742,724 of NW_023425405.1, forward strand.
ACCAGAAACACCAAAGGTGGGGATGCCCCAGCTGCTAGAGAAGATTCATGAACAATAGATCTCACCGGCTGTACATTTTGAAAAATAAACCTTTATTAAATAATAAATAAATAAAGATAGATAGATAGATAGATAGATAGATAGAATTCAGAGCCCTGGGCTGAAATCTCCCCAAATCCTAAAAACCCACCATATCAGACATAACTCTTTAAAAGAAGCTGACCGGCCCTGACATGGCAGTGGTGACACTGACGCAGTGGGTAGCTCAGCTGGTTAGAGCATTGTCCTGCTACATGAAAGCTGCAGGTTTAATACCTGGTCAGAACACATGCAAGAATCGACCAATGAACGTATAAACAAGTGGAACAACAAATTGATGTTTATTTCTCCCTTTCAAATCAATAAATTAAAAATTAAAGAAACTGACTGAAATGATGAGGTCACTTTCTCAGCCATGCTTTCTAAAATAACAATTTTCAACCACTTTACACTTTTCTGCCTCATTTCAAAAACAGGCCAGAGTAGTGTGGACTAAGCTACTAAATTCCATGCCTATACCTCAAAGAGGTGCTTAGCCTTTCTGTTCTTCACCCTATTGCCCTTCCTTCTCTCATCCTCATGCCCTGACACTATCCCCAACATGACTACCCATCTCCCTGCTCAGCTCTCCTCATGTAATCAAAATGGCCACACCTCCAACACACTCCATTAGGACGCCAAGAAGAGGAAGTTGTGAATAACCGTTAGTCCTTCAATTTCATTCTTTTTTCAATTATTGAAGTATTTCATTTATGTAACAGGTACACTTTCAAAATATTCATAAAGGTAAAAAAATAACAAGTCTAAATCTCCCATCATGCACCCCTGACTATATAGTACCAGTTTTTAAAATATATGGAAAACCACAGAGACTTATTAAAATGCATGCTAATGGGTCTCCACTCTTCTGGTACCTTCCTTTTTTACTTAATAACATAACCTGAGAATCTTTCTGATTGGCAGATTTTTTAAATAAAATAAATCTTTGTTCATATTACAAATGTTTCTCATTTTTTCTCCCTCCATTGCTCTCCTCACCAGATTCCCATCCCACCCTCTGCCCTTTCCCCATCCTCCATTGTTCTCATCCATAGGTGCACAGTTTATGTTCAGTCTCTTCCAGCACCCCTCACTCCCCTTTTCCCCAAGAATGGTCAGTTCACTCCCCTTCCATACCTCTGATTCTGTTATATTCAACAGTTAATATTGTTCAGATTTTTTAATTCCCTTGGATTTTAGATTCACTTGTTGATAGTTACATATTTGTTGTTCATAATTTTTATCTTTATTTTCTTCCTCTTCCTAAAGAACCCCCTTCAGCAATTCATATAATTCTGATTTGGCACTAATGAACTCCTTTAGCTTTTTTTTTAATTAGTGAAGCTCTTTCTCTGGCCTTTGATTCTGAGTGATAGCTTTGCTGGGTAGAGTATTTTTGGCTGTAGATTCTTACTATTCATAACCTTGAATATTTCTTGCCATTCCCGTCTGGCCTGCATGGTTTCTGTTGAGAAATCAGCTGACAATCGTATAGGTGCTCCTTTATAGGTAACTACCTGCTTTTTTCTTGCTGCTTTTAATATTCTTTGTCTTTTGCTCTTGGGATTTTAATTATGTCTTGGTGTGGTCCTCTTTGGGTTCCTTTTGTTTGGAGTTCTGTGCACTTCCTGGACATGTAAGTCTATTTCTTTCACTAGGTGGGGGAAGTTTTCTGTCACTATTTCTTCCAATATTCTTTTGGTATCTTGCTCTCTCTCATTTTCTGGGACCCCCATAATTCTGATGTTGGTTCGCTTGAAGTTATCCCAGAGGTTTCTTACACTATCTTCAACTTTCTGGATTCTCTTGTCTTCTTGCTTCTGTGGAGGAGTGTCTTCTGACTCTTTATGTTCCAAATCTTGGACTTGATTCTTGCGATCTCCCATTCTGTTTTTTAGGACTCTGTATAATATTTTTTTATTTCAGACAATGTATTCTTTATTTCTAGTTGATCCCTTTTTATTTCTAGTTGATCCCTTATCATATCCTCATAGGTCTCGTTTATTTTATCGGCCTTTTCTAGGAAATTCTTGAAAAACTTTATAAGTGTGATTTTGAACTCTATATCCAGTCGCTTTTTGTCCTTCATTTCTTTCCTTTGTGATCTGTTTCCTTGTCTCGGCATTTTCACTGCTTCCCTGAGTTGGTAGGGTGGCTTTGTGTGTTAGGGTGTCTTATATGGTTCAGTGGGTCAGTCTCCCAGTTACCTGAGGTGGACACTCTTAGTGCCCCCTTTTGTCAACTATGTGAACAGCCTTGTTGTAGTTAAATCAGGATTGTTGTTGGTATCACTGGGAGGAACTGACCTCCAGGCCAATTGGCTGTGAGGATCAGCTGTGTCTATGCCAGGAGATAGCCTTATTCGACTAGACTTGGAAAATTGTAAAAGCCTCTGTGCTCAGCTTGGATGGGGTGGAGTTTCAGGGTGGAGCCTACAGCCTTGGCTTCCTGTCAGCCCCACCCTTTGAGGTTCCTGAGTCTGTTTTCCTCAGTGTCCTTCGGTACTCACTGCAAGCACCTGTGAGAGAAAGGTACCTTCTAGTCTCACCCATTACCAAACAGTCTAGGCTCTCCCCCAATGAGCCCGGAACTGGGGTTCAGTGTGGTTGGAAGTGGGGTTCAGAGCAGTCTGGAGCTTGTTTCCTTCCCGCTAGGGCAATCCCAAGGCACAGTCAACACTCCGTTCTCTGTGTACAATGTGCGCACCTCCAGGACTGCGTTTCGCCACTCCCCTGAGTTTCTGCCTTACAGCCCAGAATCCCTCCGTATGAGCCTGAGTCCCCAGGGTCTTGCCTAGAACTGGGGTTAAGTGCAGTCAGAACTGGGGCTCAACACAGTCCAGAGCTTTTGTCTCCTTCCTGCTAGGACAATCTAGCAGCAGAGTCAACAGCCCGTCCTCTGCGCGCAGTGTGCGTGTTTCCGGGGGCTCTGCCTTTCGCTGCTCCCGAGGTTCTGCCTTACAGCCCAGACTCCTTCGGTATGAGTCTGGGTCCCCAGGGTCTCGCCCAGAACTAGGGTTCAGTGCTGTCGGATCTGGGGTTCAGCACAGTCCAGAGCTTTTATCTCTTTCTCACTAGAGAACGCCAGCGAGGCACTCAGCCGCCCCTCTTCTCTGGCTCCTTCCTCCATACCTTGGGCTTTTACAGCTCCTCTGATTTCCCTTCTGGTTTTCTCTTTCCTTCTAGTTGTAGAATTTCCAGTCAGTCAATTTTTCTGTAGTTCTGGATAATGTCCATTTTGTATTTTAGTTGTATTTTTTTTTTGAAATTGTTTGAGGCTGCAGTTAGGCGTTTACCTATGCCACTATCTTTGATTGGCAGATTTAAAAAAAAAATTAAGTTATTTATATTTTTTAAATAACCAAATGTTTTTATTGGTGACAGTACCATAGCCTGGCCTGCATCATGGAAGAGAATTCCCAACCTAACAGGGTCTTATCTGCAGCCTACTACCTCAGTGAGTATTCAGTAGCCCAGTGGTCAGCACATGTGGCTCTGGAGCAGCAGTTTGCCGCTCTGTTGACTAATGAGTTTGTCAACCAGTGACCTAGACTCTCGAGTCCAATAATTATAGGCTGTTGTTGTTCCTTGTGATTAACCCCCTATCCCAATGGTCAGCAAACTCATTAGTCAGAGTCCCAGTTTGCTGACCACTGCCGAAGGCTATCCCATCATGGGGTGTCTGCTCTTGGAAGCAGAGCATGGTAAAACCTTTGGATCTCCTAGTCTTAAGCCACTGCCATGCGGCTTTTGCCATGAAATGCATGGCAATGTCATATAGAACACCATGGCAATAAATTAAGAATAACTGTGTACCACAACTTGGACTGCTGCAAGCCCCTTATTCATCCTATATTTTACAGTGGTTTTCCCATGTAATCTTTTAAAAATTATATAATCAAATTTATCAATCTTTTCTTTCATTGTCCCTGGAATTAAAGAGGAATACATTCATGTTTTCTTCTAGTACTTGTATGGCTTTACTTTTTAATTTATATTTCCTATCCATTTAGAGTTTATTTATATGTATGATATAAAATATGGATCTGATTTTAACTTTTCCAAGTGGCGACTCAGTTGTCCCAGCATCATGTATTGAAAAATACAAATTTACCCCAGTGAATAGAGAGAGAGAGGCTACCTCTGTCATATACTAAATGTCCATGTATATTTGGGACTAATTCTGTACTTTCCATTTGTATCAGATAATTCTGGGAAATGCAGATCAGCATGGCAGAGGTGAAACATTACAAAGTCATCAGACATTTTATTCCATTGGTGTATTTGTCTATCCATGTGTCAGTACCACCACACTGTTTTAACTTTACAGGCCTTAATACTTACAGACTGGGAGAATTAATCCTCTTTCATGGTTTTCCTTTTCCAGTTATCTTCTACCTGTTTGCTTTTCCACATGAACTTAATATCAAATTTTCTAACTCCATAATAGAGCCTATTTATTTTTTACTGGGATTACACTAAATTTATAAATTAATTTAGGGAGGATTAAAATCTTTACAATGTTGACCTATTAAAAAACAGCAGGTATCTTTACATTTTTTCAAGTATACTTTGAATCTTTCAGGGCTTAACTTTTTTTTTTTTTTACTTCATATAATTTTTGTGCATTTATTGTCAATATCATTCCTAAGTATTTAATCTTATGTGATGTTGTAGTGGGGTTCTGTCTGTTGTTTGTTTACATAAAGGCTACTGATTTTTGTATGTTAATTTTATGTCCTATGGGAATATATCAATGTCACTGGAATACCTGAAGAAGAGGAGAAAGGGATTGGTGACAAAAATAAATTTTTTGAAGAAATAATGTTTGAAAACTTCCGAATTTGGAGAAATACATAACTTTCTGGTTTCAAGCAGCTTAGTGAATCATATACAAAACAAATGCAAAGAATTCCAACCCTAGTACCTAACAAAACTGCTGAAAATAAAGGAAAACTCTTGAAAGCAGTAGGAAAAAAATGACACATTACAGATAGGGAAACTTATCTGAAAATACTGTAAATTTTTCATCAGAAAACACAGATGTCAGAAGACAAAGAAAGGGACACCATCTTTTAAATGCTGAAACAGAAGAAACTGACAACCAGAATTCCATAGCTACTAAAAATATTTTTTAGGAGTGAAAGTGAAATAAATACTTCCTTGATGTCTTTACCAGATAAAGGTAAACAAAGAGTATTCGTCACAATTATTAAATGAAATATTTCTAAGAAAATATTAAATTAAATGTACAAGGCTGAAGGGAAATGATACTAGAATGATCCCTAGAGCAATCAATACAACTTTACAGGAGTGAAAGAGAAAAAAAAAAAAAAAAAGTCTGTCAACCCAGAATGCTGTGCCCAGCAAAATAGCTTGTAAAAACAGGAGGCTGTCCTCGGTGGTTTGATTCAGTGGATCAATCAGTGTTGGCCTGCAGACTGAAGGGACCCAGGTTCGTTCCTGGTCAAGGGCACACACCTGGGCTGCAGGCTCAATCCAAAGTGAGGGGGTGCAGGAGGCAGCCAATTAACGTTCTCTCTCCTCATTGATGTTTCTCTCTCTCTCCCTTTTCCTTTCTCTCTGAAATCAATAAAAAATACAAAAAGCAAACGGAAGGTTTTTTTTACTTTTTCCTCTTTGTTCTCATTTGGTATTATTTCACTGAATTACCTTCAAGCTATTTGCATTGACCCTTTCCTCTGACAAAGCCATTTTGTTATTGAGGCCAGTCAATGAATTTTATTTCACATATTGTACTTTTGAGAAGGCTAAAAAGGGCTAATTCCAATGTAACCCTGATATTTAGGGCTGTGATCTGAACCCATGCCAACAAGCTCAGTGTCTATTCTTGATAACCTATAATTAAGTCACTACCTCTTTCCCAGAAGCTGGTCTTACAGAACCTGTTACTGTGAAAAGTGCACTGCCCGGGAGGGAGGGTCATTAATGCTGGTGCCAGGCCAGACCCTTGGATATGGCCTGGAGACCCCCAACACCTGGGGGCCTTAGGCCCCCGAAAAGGACTGGAAGCATACAAATCCATATTTGCGGGTTAAAGAACATAGGAAGACATAAAGGAAAGCCTCATGCATGTTTCTTCACTGAGATTTGGAAAGCTATTCCCTAAGTCTGCCGGTGTATTAAATAGTGTCCCTCCTCTTCTTTAAAGCAGCACTTGGTTTTTCTTCGGTCTTCTGCAACACTTTGTCATTTCTAAATTTTTTTTTTTTTTATATATAGATAGCTCTCTGCTAAGAATTACTTTCTATACATCGTAAGAGTGTTCACCTTTATGGAGTACAGTTGCACTAGCTGCTTTAAAATTTTACCCCCAAATCTGGGTAACTAAGGGATTGGCATCTATTGATTACCTTTTCTCTTGAGAATTGGTCAGTCTCTCCTAGTTGATTAATATTGGGTTATAGCTGGACATTTTTAATATTGTCAGGAGACTGGGTCCTGTTAAAAGTCTGAGGAATGTTGCCTTTTGTTTCTGCAAGCAGTCCACCCTTTTCACTTCAGATCAAAGTTCTGCCTGGCCTTTTGTGCATGTCACTGCTCCCATACTCTGTCTCTCAAGAACTCCTTTTCCCACTTCTTTTAGTCAGGAATATGGGATTCTCTCAGTTTTAGCTCCCTGTGCATCTGCACAATTCTGTGCAAGTAGGTCCTCAGACATAAAAGTAGAAGACCAATAAATAAATAAGTAAATAAATAAATAAATAAATAAATAAATAAAGTGTATTTTCCCCCAATCTTCACACAAAGGTTCCCTTTCCTCAGGGACAGGTTTCGTCTCAGGTTTTAGGTGTCTGCAACACTGCTCGGACCACAGTAAAGTTGTTTCACAATTGAGGCTGGCCTAGGGCCAGGACCCGAAAGTAAACAGAGGAAAATCTAAAACAAGGATTCTCCCCCATGCTCTTCGGCTTGTAGGGGCCTTTCTTTAACCTGGTGCTCAGGCCTCAGAGATGGGCTTCTCTCTGTCTTTGTTGACCCTGTCAATACACACTTCCCCTGTTTAGCCTGCCCTTGGGTCAAACCCAGAGTATGAAGAGGAAAAATAACCATGAAACACTGTTACCGTCTTGGTTATTCATTAATTACTCTTTTCTTTCCCCAAATTGACCTGCTATTACTGTATTCCCTTTTCAGGAGCCTTCGGTATCTGCTTTTTGTACTTTCATCCAGACGATTTGTTTTAATCGCGGGAGAGTTAGCCTGCGGTGCCCTTACTGGATCTCAGCTAGAGTTAGAAGTCCCCCAGCTTTCTCTTTTATTCATAGTTACTCATTTTATTAGGCTTTGGAGAAGAAGTTTTAAGATTTGGCATAATATTCATCATCATTTTTCAAAAATCTTCCACAATTTCATTTTAAAAGAGAATAGGTATTAATCCAAATTGTCAGCTGGGCATGAGAGGGAAGGGAAGCAGCATACAGAAAGGTTCTCAACACCCATAAAACCCACAGTGATGATTAATTTTATGGGAAGCCCAGAAAGCTGGCGACCATTCAAGTTGAAAAGCTGTTTCAGGCTGGAATATCTCTTTCCGAGTAAGCGGATGAATTTAGCTTCTTATTTCCTCAGGAACCTCAGACTATTGTCCTCCCCTACCCAAATCCTCACAGTATCCCAACAATTGACTTCAAAACTGCCTGCCAGACAACAGTTTCTCCAACCAATATATCTCCTCCTAAATCATGGTTTATGAACTGTTCATTTGATTTTCTGAGACCAGGTATGTAACCTATGACACACTGATACCCAAGCCCCAGCCACTGCTATGCCCTAATGTGAGTGACAGATCCTTCCTCAGAACTCAATTCCAGATTCTAAGCAGTCTTCGGGTGCATCTTTCCTGGGTTGTCTCATCAGACAGGGGGAAAGTGTGATGACCAGACTGTCAATACCAATGACCATCCTTATCTAACAAAATCTCATGATTTTGTTTGTTTTTAAATGAGTTATACTTTATACATAATAAAAATGTACAGCTTACTAAGTGCAGAGTTAGATGTCTTTTAGCAATGGTGATCACTCATGTAACCTCTACTCAAAATAAAACACTCAGCAATTCCATCATCTCAGAAAATTCTCTCATGCCTACTTCCAGTCAATTCCCCCCAACCCACCAGACTTCTGGTTTCTATCACCACAGCTGGGTTTTGGCTGGTCTTAGAATTACATAAATAGAAACACCTGTTTTCTTTTGTTCCAACATGATGTTTAGAAATTTATTCGTGTTGTTGCCCAAATAAGCAATTTGTTCCTTTTTATTGCCGAGGAGTAGTCCACTGTATTAATATACCACAATTTGTTTACCCATTAATCTGTTTATGAACTTTTGGGTTGTTTCCAGTTTAAGACAACCACAAATAAAGATGATAATCAGGTTCTAGTCTTTTTCTGAGACCTTATATTTTTATTTTTACTGTGTAAAACTTAGCAATGGGATTACTGGTCACAGAGCAGGTACATGTTTAACTTTAAGAAATGGGCAACGTTTTTCTAAGACAATTGTACCATTTTCCTGTGGACAAAAAAGGGGGTTCTATGGAAATTAACCTCACAGGGTGATCTAATCTTAAATTCCTAACTGGGCAGGTCATGGTGAATAGTCATGCCCCAGGCATATAACTTTCTAATAAAAGGTTTTTCTTGCCCGACGCTGTGGCTCAGTGGTTGAGCATAGACTCATGAACCAGGAAGTCATGGTTTGATTCCAGGTCAGGGCACATGCCCAGGTGTCAGGCTAGAACCCGGTGGGGGACATGCAGGAGGCAGCTGATCAATTTTTCTCTCATCATTGATGTGTTTCTCTCTCTTTCTCCCTCCCTCCCTCCCTCCCTCCCTCTCTCCCTCCCTCTCTCCCTCTCCCTCCCTCTCTCCCTCTCCCTCCCTCTCTCCCTCTCCCTCCCTCTCCCTCCCTCTCTCCCTCTCCCTCCCTCTCCCTCCCTCTCTCCCTCTCTCCCTCTCCCTCCCTCTCTCCCTCTCCCTCCCTCTCTCCCTCTCCCTTCCTCTTCCTCTCTCTAGAAAAAAAAAAAAAATGGGGGGAGGGATTTATCTTGGCCTTAAGCAAGCCTGGCCATTATTTCTGTGCATCTAGGTTAAAACATCTTTAAAATAAACCTAACCACCCTCAAGAGAGCACATAATCTTGAAAACTGTCCTGTAATCCAATCCCCACCTTGTTTTTTCCCACTTTCCTATACTCTAGCAGTGGAGAACCTTTTTTTCTGCCAAGGACCATTTGGGTATTTATCCCATCATTGGCTTAATATAATTCACTTAATATAAATTTATATTGCTATGAAAAAACCTCCTAGATTTATTGAATTTTGAGTCCCACTTGTGGTTGCCTTGGCAGGGCCAGACCAAATGATTTCAGGGACCTTATAGAGTCCTCAACCAGAACGTTCCTCACCCCTGATGTAATCTTCCTTATCTTCCCACCTTAATTTCAAATGCATAAAACTACAAGACTGTTATTCTCTGAAGCAGCGATTTTTCAACTGGTGTGCCATAAGAATTTTTAAAACATGCAATACCTGATTATTCAGTCAGGGGTACTGACCTCTTTGCCCTTAGATCACCAAAAAAATGACAACAGCCAACACAATAGCTGTCCAGTGTCAATGAACCAAAATTATACCCTTTGTCTTTAAATTACACCTATTTTTATTGTCTGATGGGCAAAAGTATATTATTTTGGTGTGGCACAGAATTTTATGTGTGCCATGAGATGAAAAAAGATTGAAAATCACTGCTCTGGAGCATTTACAATCATGCTCCCCTGCATATGTCAGCAGTTTGGCTCAAATAAACTTATAAAAATTCTCTACACAGTTTGAATGTTCTTACATCAACACCACATTCCCACCTACAATATATGTGCGTTTCAACTGTTCCATATACCTAATAGTGAAGCAGGCTTTTTGATTTTGGTATTGCTAGGCTTTGTTATTTTAATCATTTTAGTGGGCATAGAATAATATCTCATTGAGGTTTTAATTTGCATTTCCCTCACAATTCTTTACATTAAGTTTATTTCCATGTGCTTATTGGCCATCTATATACTAGTATATTCAGTTGTGAAGGGCATGCATGCCTTCAGGTTTTCTTAATCATCTTGGTTTCTTACCAAACTAAAGCAATTAATGGCCATGACTATATTAGTTTTCTACATCTGCTGTAACAAATGACCACAATCAGTGTCTAAAAACAACAAAAATGTTTTATTTTATAGTTCTGTGGGCTAGAAGTCCAATATAGGTCTCACTGGACTAAAATAAAATCATGTGTCAGCAGGGCTACATCCCTCTCATAGGCAAAATTAACCCATACATACATATTCATCCCATCCCCAGAATCTCCTAAATCTCAACACATCACAGTGTGGATGAAAAGGGGCCACATACTACACCTGACAAGCTCAGGGGAGACTTCAGTGGTAGCCTTAAAAATTCAAAGACCTAAAGTAACTGCATAAATGATCTCAAATTAAAACTTTCTAACTAAAAGCAATTCATGATGGGTAGTCATGTTTTAGGGCAGTATTTTATTCTAACAAAGATCAATCTTCACCTTTTTTTTTTTTTTTTTTTAAGAGTGGAAGGGAAGGGGAAAGAGAGTAACATCGTTATGAGAGAGATACATCGATTGATTGTCTCTCACATCCACCCCAACCTAACTTGGGATCCAGCCTGCAACCAAGGAATGTGCCCTTGATCAGAACTGGTCCCACGACCCTTCAGTCTTCGGGCAAATGTGCTCTAACTATTGAGCAAAACCGGCTAGGGCAGTAGCCTGTCTCTTTCTGCATCTAGGATAACATGCCTTTGGAATTACAAAGTAATTTCCTTCCCCCTCCATATTCCTCAAAACACAACCACCATACCAGAGACCACACATCCTTTCACTGTTACTGCTATGGTGTTGTTGATAGTTAACTATCCTGTACCCACCTATGGAAGAGAAATGTCTTTTATTTTACTATTTATCCAACTCCAGAGGTACCTCCTCCAACAGCTTTCCTTTCTCCCACCTCCCCTAATCTATCACCAATGGATTTCATCTAACCCACTTACACCTCCTTTAATGATTGTCATGTAAAAATAAGGTGCAAAACTCCCATTTTCCGGAGTATTTTCTCAATCTGTTGAGGTGTTATTCCCTGGCAATAATTGTCAGTTTAGCTCGAATATACTCACAAAAATTCTTACAGGTTTTGGATTTTTCTTACATTGACATTTACTTGGTGTAGCAGGATCCTGAAGAAACCCACCAGGACCACCTTGCTGAACTAGACTCAGCGAGATACCAGCAGCGCCCATTGTGACCTGCCAGCTCCTAATTTTGCATCGGGTGGACTTGGGTGAGTTTTGCTTGGAATTCCAGACCTCCCTGCCTTAAAGTAAGAGACCATGATTTTATTTGAGCAGCCTTATTTTTTTTGTTTTGTTTTGTTATTAATTCTCAGTGTGGAATTAAAGGTTAAGGGTTGAGACGAACCAGGCAAAGGCAAGACTAGAGGAAAATGGGTGGCTGTTTTTTAACTTTGGCTTTTCCATTGGAATCGCTTTCTGAGAGTCTGAACAAAAACCTTTTGCTGACAAATGAGAGCCTGAACTTGTTCTTCTCTGAAGATAAGGGGCACACACTCACTCCAGCCTGAATCTCGGATATTCATAGTTTACTAAGAATCTCTGTAGAGGTGTCAGAGGGCATCACCCATGACATGCAGGAGCCCCATAGGGAATTCCAACTCAACAGTAATTAAATTGACTTGTCCAGGAATGCACGTGTCCAGGTTGGTCTCCTAGCACTCTGAGTTGTATTTGACAGCTGTATTTGACAGCTGAGGAGAGATACGAAAGCACATAAGAGGTTTGATGTAGCTCAAGAGATGAGATCCCTGTGGAACTCAACCAATAAACAGCACACTTAGACCCACTACACCAGACATATCCAACTCAAAGGCTAACTAACATGGACCAAATAAACAAAGTTTAAGCTTATGGGGGCCGCAAAAAAACAAAAGCTTCAATTTTCATAGAAATGTTAGGTTGATTTCGATAGACACATGATGAACACAAAGGGCTGCAATAAATAAGTCATCGTTAACATAAAATAAGAGGACATTTTAATAAAAGTTAATATTTTTTCCTTGAACATTAATTTACCAGACACTGAATAAGTGCACAAATTCATAAGCATAATGCAAATAAACCTATTTTTCTTGTTCTCCAAAAGCGAAATATTTCCTGTTGCGCACATCACACAAGTTAGTACAAGACTAATGATGTAGCAATCAGCTGCTAAAATAGTCCCTGTTAGTATTAGTGGAGAGAAATGTGTGCCTGGCGTAAGCCGCGTAAAGGAAATGAATGCAACACTATTAATCATTCATTAGTAAATCTTGTAATTTGTTATTAATAATTGTGTATAACAGGATATTGTAAAAATTAAGTTACAAAATTTTTATGAAAACGTTTTTTACATACTGGCTGGGCCGCAAAAATATTCATTGTGGGCCGCATGCAGCCCGTGGGCTGAGAGTTTGACATGCTTGCACTACACACTATCCCTAGAGATTTATTCAGACTCTACAGCTCCCAAAATAATGTCTTGGCCAATGTGGCTCAGTTGGTTGGAGCACCATTCCATACAACAAAAGTTCATGGGTTCGATTCCCGGTGAAGGCACATACCCAGGCTGTGTTTTCAATCCCCAGCTGTTCGGGCATGTACAGGATGCAACCAACCGATATTTCTCTCCCACACCTCTCTAAAATGAATAACATATCCTCATGTGAGGACTAAACAAACAAACAAACAAACAAAAACTGAAAGGCCAGAAACTCTCAAACCCCAGACTCCATTAATACACCTGGTAGGAAGCCTTTACTTGTGAATACTTAACAGAAATCAGAGTACTTAACTAGAAATGATATCAACTTAAAATGGCCAAAAATGCAGTTTTCTTTCGGCACTTAATTTTGCATGCAAAATTAGAAAATGCCAGCTCTAAAATTAAACTGAATCAATGGAAAACATATCTTGATTAGGAAATTGGAAGCTTCTAGGAAGAGCATAGATAAATTGTTTTTAAAAGAAATAAGAAATTTTAGACTGGCTCTGAACTAAAGAAGGCTTCCAAAGCTAATAAATGCCAACTTCTCATTCTTCCATCTTCCACAGCTCCACTATATTTGTTCTCTGAGCTTCCTGATCCTGACTTACCCACCCCTCCCTTCCTTCTTTCCTTCTATCTCCTCTGTATCTCCTGCATTCCACTCTCCACAAACTTAAGGGAAAATGAGAACAGAAATTCAGACAAGGATAATCCAGGGATTCTAGCTGCTCCTTTTGCAGAAAAGCTGGTCTCAGGCAGAGAGGAACCAGCAACTGTTCCCTGATTTTCTCCAGGACACTGACGGGTTTGCAAAGGAATTTAATTTAACTGTTAGAACATGTAATCCTGGCTATTCTGACCTATTCCAATTAATATGCCTGCTGGTTTCTGGCAGTAGAATTGCTAAATACTGTCTGCTGGGAAACTACAGAGGAATCTATAGAAAGCCAGGACACCGTAAAAAGGACTTTAGAAAGCTGAAATAGGATTTATAAAGAGAAAATTTAAAAAGAGAGAGAAACAAGCACAGGTTTGCTTTGAGGGTGTTTCCCTCTTCTCTTTACTGATTAAGAAAAATTAAAATTTACCATAAAAAAGGGGGGAATTACTAAGGTCCTTGAAATACTGGGGTTACTTTATCTGTTCTTAACCACACCTAAGTTGGAGTAAAGCTTCTGTGCAAATGGTAGGGATATCTAATCAACCAATGTCTGTTTTTTTCTTTTTTATTGATGTCAGAGAGGAAGGGAGAACCTGTCCCCTTCTAACTACAGTGAATGTTAGAGAAATATACATATATTTGCTGATCAAATCTGCTTCAACTCACCTGATAAGACACTGTTTTCTTGAAAACAATGATGCTGACTATCCTTTTTCCAGAAGGGTGAAATGTATTTGGAAGTAAATAAATCAGATATTGAACCAGTTTGGGAAATTAGTGATTTTAAAGAACCCTCCCTCCACAAGGGGAACTGAATGTTTGTTACAGGACATTCCAATGCAACTACAGGCCTTTTCCAATCACCAATATTATTTATGCACAAGCTGAAATTAAGCCCAATATGCAAGATTACTTTTGTAAAGGGGCTTATAATTCCATGCAAGAGCCACTGTAATTTTCCTATCCTTCCAATAAGAAAACTCAAAGACAGGAGATTAGTACAAAATCTCATAGCTACAAATAAAACAATTATTCCCAAACATCCTGTTGTTCCAAATTCACATAACCTATTATCAGCCATTCCTGTGGACTACCAATAGCTTTCAGTAAATAGATTTGTGTAGTGCCTTTTTCAGCATTCCAGTAGAAAAAGACAGTCAATACGTCTTTGCTTTCACCTGGGAAGATTACAAGTATACTTAAATAGTAATGCCTTAGAAGATATACAAAGAGTCCCACCTATTTCTCTTAGATACTAAAAGCTTATTTAAATGATGTTAAATTTTCTTCTAGAGATTTTACAAGATTTCACTTTAATCCAATATGTAATTTACTTGTATGCTCTAGGACAGTGGTCGGCAAACGCATTAGTCAACAGAGTCAAATATCAACAGTAGAACAACTGAAATTTCTTTTGAGAGCCAAATTTTTAAACTTAAACTTCTAACGCCACTTCAAAATAGACTCGCCCAGGCTGTGGTATTTTGTGGAAGAACCACACTCATGGGGCCAAAGAGCCCCATGTGGCTCGAGAGCCTCAGTTTGCCGACCACGGCTTTTGGACATTACTAGACTAGCAAAAGGACACAATTTGCCTATTAGAATAGCTAGCTGTAAAAGGACATAAGGTCTCAAAGGGTAAGCTTCAATTCTACTTACCTCAAGTAATATACCTTGGCCATCTGATCTCTAAAAATGGGCTACTCTGAAATATTCAGAGGAATCCTATCTTTTTCTCTTCCAAAACAAAGAAATCAAGCTTAGAGGATTCCTAGGTTTGACTGGATATTGTCACAATTGGGTTCCAAATTTTTCATTAATGGCCCAGCCGCTATATACCTATTAAAGTCAAATTGACCTGACCCAATTCAGTGGACCCCAGAAGGGAAACAAGCTATGAAATATCTAAAGAATTATCTAAAACTTCCACTCTGGGACACCTTAATTATAAACTTTCCAACTTTTTATACATGAAAATAAAGGAGTTTTAACTAAAAAATATACAGGCCCAGTTGGTGTGGCTCAGTGGTTGAACGTGGAACCATGAACCAGAAGATCATGGTTTGATTTCCAATCTGGGCACGTGCCTGGGCTGCAGGCTCCATACCCAGTAGAGGGCATGTGGAAGGCAGCCGAACAGTAATCTCTCATCATGGATGTTCCTTTCTCTTTGAAATCAATTTTAAAAAAACATATTAAAAATAAAGCAAAAACTTTAAAAAATTAAAATATAAAGTTCATCATAGAACTACAGGCTGTTACAGTCAGCAATTAGACTCAGTAGCCAAAGGGCTCCCTCCCTGCATAACAGCTGGCTCTGCTACAGACATGTTGTTAAGCAAACATAAAAGATAGTTATGGGCTCTCTTTTATTTTTCTCATTGTGTTGAACGCCACTAAATTCTTATCACACTCAATATCCTGTCAGCCGACTGACTCTTGCCTCCTGCACCTAATTTTACTTGAACTTGATGTTACAGTCAACCCAGCAACTTTGCTACTTTCTTTACAGGATGATGACATCCATGAATGTGTTTTGCTTACTGGTCACCTTCTTATTTATAGGAATGGTTTATAGGAAACTCCTTGATAGTGCTGACTTAATCTGGCTTACAAATGGATCTTTGAAAGATAGACAGGTACCTATGTTACCGAGCTAAACATGAAATAACTACCTAAATAAAGATCTGCCCAGCAAGCTGAATTAATTGTTACAACTTGGACTTGTCAATTGGCCAAAGACCAAATAGCCAATATTTACACCGATAGCAACTATGCCTTTGGTGTAGCTCACAACTTTAAAATATTGTTGAAGTACCAAGGCTTCTTAATTTCCTCAGGGCAGCCCATAAAGAATGGAAAACAGGTTATAAAATTATTAGATGTCATATAGAAATTGAAACAATTAGCATTTATCCAAATTCCAGAACATTTTAAATCGCTGCCACTATGGAATCAAAAGAAAATTACTAGCTAATGCTGTAGCTAGATTGGCAGCATTAAACAGCCAAATTATCCAGACCTGAGAATGCTCCTTGCTTCCTATTAAATTAACTTAACAAAAGAAAAATCTTATAGTTCCAATGGACAGCTGCTGGAGAAAAGAGAATATGACAAAAAGGGAAAACCTTTGTCTCAGGCAAACAGATACAACTTGGACCCAGTCTGAAACCAATCTCACATAGAGTGGTTTAATTACCTATACTTTAGCATGCACATAAGCTAAAACATTGGGTCCTAAAAAAAATAATTTCATGAAATAAAAAATATTACTCCTACTGTAACTTAAAAAATGTACAGCACATATTCTATCTGTCTAAATATACCCGGGGAAATCATTCCACAGGTTCCAAGGACATTTCACACTTCCTTCAGATCCACTTGAGGTATGGTAATTGAATTTTATCCAAATGCCACCATCTCAAGAACAGAAATTATGTGTTAGCTATGATGTGTATGGGTTGAGGGATTCCCTGGTAAGAGAGCCCCAGCCTTAATGGTAGGTAAATTATTAGAAAAAAAATTAATTCCCAATTGGGGAATTCCCTCTGAGTTATAGTGACTGAGGGACTCATTTTACGGGGCAAATAATGCAATTCATTTGTAATATGTGGCCTATTCTATAATGTTTTCATTGTGCCTATCACCCTCGGTTCTCTGGGTTGGTGGAACATACAAATGGTACAATTAAAACTCAACTAGATAAATTTTCAGAAACTTTTAATCTCCCGTGGCCAAAAGCTCTCCCTATACTGATCCTCAACCTGAAATCTACTTCTTTTGATAAACATAGTCGTTCTCTTTATGAAATAGTCCACCGGCTGCCCTATGAATCAAGATGAAGGGACATATGAATCAACTTTACTAAAAGACATTCTGTATTATCAAGGGCTCATTACCCAGCTTATAGGAACTGGTAAATTAGTGACATTCATTCCACAATGCACTCCTGGGAGATGAAGGCCACGACTTAACAAACAGAAGATTTTTGTTCACTGGAGGAAACATTAACCAAAAACTCTCTCCAACATTATTAGAAGGGACCTTACCAGGTGCCTAACTGCAAATGAACATCTGCCCCCATCTCTGACACTTGCCTCTTCCTACAGTGGAGATTTAAAGATTTCGCCAGGATGAGAAATTAACATAAAAAATAGACAGCTATCCCAAGACAAGGACAAGGCAGGTATACCTACAGATTGATGTTGAACTTTATTTGTTTGAATGTATTTACCTGTCTGCTAATATCAATAATTGTTATTATTATATTTATCCTTTAGGCTTTTCTCAAACCTTGTGTATATAGGCCAGTGGTTGGCTCACAAGCCACAACAGAGCAGTTTGCCGACCACTGATACAGATAAATTGCTAATAATTGCTGAAGGTGTTATAATACTCTTTTTTTATAGCTTCTTTTTTGAAATTAAGAAATGCTATTGTAAAAAAAAAAAAAAAAGGAAAAGGATGTGTATATTTTTAAGAGAAGTTAAAAGAAAATAGTTTGTCTTAATAAGCTGGTTATTTTTGAAAGAATAAAAAGAGACAAACCAAGAGTAGGGCAGTTGTAGAAAGTTAGTGGAAAACAAATATTAAGAAAGGAATTTTACATATAAGTTCCAGAATCTAATTATGGGAATATGCTTACCCCCTAACCCAACAAAGACTACTAACTATATTAATTTGGGTAGAAGCTGAAATGTCATAAAAACATGGCCCTCTGAAACTACTACTGAGGCACAGGGAACCCGTCCTCTTGGCCTGTGAAAGTTTAAATGGTGTTGTAATTTACAGCAGTGTTCTCACAGCCTTGGTTCTGATGAAAACTTAAGGTTACAGCTTCCAATTGCAGAACTAATGGAAATCTGATCCATAACAGCCCAGCTTCCAATGGGAAGTGGATGGGTCACGGTAAATAGGAATCCATCTCATGGTCAGATTATGAAAACTGAAAAGATGTATGGTATGTCCTCAAACTATAAGTGAATGTTACACTAGATACCAAATATATAGGAAAATTAGGCAATAAAACTTGGATCATGATAATTTATAGGTTAGAAATGATTCAGAGTATTTTTCTTAATAAAGGCCCTTGAGACCTGAATGCTTCCCATTTATCTACTTTTCACTTTTGAGAAAATTTGGCCTTGACTTCCTTCCAAGGTTCCTTCTTGCCCCATCCCCAATGGCCCATCATTCAGCAAGACAGATGCTGATTCTGAGACTTCCTAGGAATAAGCCTTCCTAGCACCATGGGACCTCGAGATCCAAACACAAGGTTGGTCATCAATGCATCCTTTGGATTTGTAATCAAAAGAGGGGCATGTGGACCAAAAGGGGCCACATACTAAACCTGACAGACTCAAAGGAGGCCTGTGTGGCTGCCTTACAAACTGAAGAGACCTAAAGTACTACACAGGATGGTCTGAAATTAAAACTTTCTGACTAAAAGCAGTTCAAAGTGGGTAGTCATGTCCTACAGCAATATTTTTCCCTAACAAATGTCAACCTTCACCTTAACTGAGCCTGTCATCTTTTTGCATCTAGGATAACATAACTGATACCATGCCTTTGGATTTACAAAATAATGCTCCCCTGCCCTCATGCCAAAGCACAACTACCACAGCAGAGCAGGAACCACACATCCCCTCATTGTTATTGTTATTGTGTTGTTGATTGTTAACTGCCCAGTACCAACCTATATAAGAGAAACAGGTATCTATCATTTTACTTTTTATCCAATTCCTGAGGTTCGCCACCCCATCCCTGTGCTTTCTCCCACCTCCCTAATCTATTACCAATGGATTTCATGTAACCCACTTATACCTCCTCCTTTTACTGTAATGTATAAAATAAGGTGCAAAACTGCCATTTTCCAGAGCGTTTTCTTAAACCCTTGAGGTTTTGCTTCCCGGCAATTGTCATCAGTTTGGCTCAAATAAACTCATAAAAATTCTAACAGCTTGGATGTTTCTTAGGCTGACAACAGCATTAATGCAAAGTCCAAATCTCACCTAAATTTCATTCAGAAGTTGAAATCATATCATCAAAATCAACCAAGTGAGGTATGAGTGAGATTCTGGATATAATCAATCTATCCTGAGGCAAAATTCCTCTCCACCTGTGGACCTATAAAACTACCATGTTTCCCGGAAAATAAGACATCCTCCAAAAATAAGACCTACTTACAGGTTTCCTTCTGAATGAAATATAAGGCATCCCCCCAAAAGTAAGGCCCCCCTAGAATAAACATGAGAGATTTGGTCCACTGATTCTGAAAGAAATGGAGTCACAAGAAATTCACCAGGAAATTCAGAAATTGGATTGTTATGATGATGTTCCAGAAGATGATGACATGATTGTCATTGAATAAATGAGTAAATTCTTGATATTGTAGGATTCACAGTTTGTCTGATTTGTGTTGACAACTACCATACTACCGTACCGTATACAGGTAATAAATTTCCTTTATTTTCATTTAACAATAAATGTGTACAGTATTCTTCTTCATGGAAAAATAAGACATCCCCCGAAAATAAGACCTACCGCATCTTTGGGAGCAAAAATTAATATGACAGTCTTATTTTCGGGGAAACAGGGTAGATGTTCTTGGCTCCCAAAACAAGAGTGGGACTGCCATAGGATAACAGATATGATCACTCCTGTTCAAAAAGAGAGGAACGGAGGAAGAGTCACTGGTCCCACACAAATTTGAAATTCAGACAGGCAAACTGGAATAGGGCTCAAGTCCTAGGCAGAAATTCTCTATACTTCTCAGCTCCACCAACAGGCCTGCATTCTGCCCTCAGAGCCACCCTTGCTGTTTACCTCGGTTAGTATGTTTCCTGCTTGTAGAGTTTGGGGCTCTGACAGCCTTTTTTTCACTGATTCTCACTCTGTTCCTTTTAGTTCAAACTGGCAGTGTTGCTGCTTGAAAATTCTCAGGAGCCTGTGGGACTACCATATGTGGCCTCCATTGACAAGAGGCTCCTCCAGAGATCTTCTCTTGATATTCCCACCTCTATTTTTGGCTTCTCCTTAGAATCTGAGGGAATCCGAGTCCCACCCTTGATCTCTTCAGAGTGTTTTGTGTAAGTGAGTACTCTGACCTTTGAATCTTTCTGAGGTTTTAGCAAAAGGCTATAGAGTAACCCCTTTGACTTTTTCTCTACAGCATATTTTCCTACTGGATCTTTACTTTAGCATCCTTTGCCATTTTGGTAGGCTAAGAATTTCGAAAATTAAGAACTCCTGGTTCCTTT
Source organism: Pipistrellus kuhlii (assembly GCF_014108245.1). NCBI lineage: Eukaryota > Metazoa > Chordata > Mammalia > Chiroptera > Vespertilionidae > Pipistrellus > Pipistrellus kuhlii. Next base: position 12,763,360 of record NW_023425405.1, read on the forward strand.
TTTTAAAAGGTATAATTTACATATAACACTATTAGTTTCAGGTGTATAAAATCTCATTATAACAGAGTAACTCAGGCAAGGAGGTGTCCGTTGAAGCTGAAAGTCCATTATATAAAAGAGTAGGTTTTTCAAATATATATATGTTTTAAAAAATCGACAAATTAGTTATTTTACCTGTTCTCATTTATATAGACATGATTGTGTGTTTAAAATTTAAGTATCATGAAAAGTTTAATTTCACAGAAAGGTTTACTATATGTATTACAGTAATTTTAACTTTATGCTGAGTAGGTCTAGCAAATGCATGGATTCACATCACCGAAAGTAAACAAGAGCACACGGCTGCGGCGTGGCTTAGCATATGTTGGAACATCAGCCCACACGTGTTAAAACTGCTGCAGAAAGTCACACCAGGGAACAACAGAACCAATTACCTCCCCCAATCAGTGTGATCATGTGCTAATCACTCACCAGACATTGTTTATGAGCAGTGATTCTGGGATTTCAATGTGTAGATTAGAGTTGTAGATGTGTAATATTTATTTTTGTCGGTGAAATTACTACAGTGTTTTTTTCCAGGATATGGCCTATTCGCTAAAATTTGTTAAAAATAACAGTGAATTTAAAAAATATATAACAGTGAATTAATAACTAATCTGTTAACTTAATTATAAGCAAGTCTCAGTTAAAAGCATTTTATAACTAACAGGGTGGCCCTGGGCAGTGTTGCTCCATGGTTATAGTGTCAGCCCACACACAAAGGGTCTCGGGTTCAATTACAGGTCAAGAGCATGTACCTGGGTTGTAGGTTTGATCCCAGCCTACTCCCTCCCTGTTTCCTTCCTCCTTCCCTACCTCCCCCTCTCTAAAAAGCAATGAAAAAAATATCCTTGGGTGAGGATTAACAACAACAACAAATTAAAAGGGTGTTATTTTTCACATATGACACATGGACCAGAAATTTTGACCATTAAATTCAAAGTCCATTATATTAAGGTCCACGAAATGGAGGGTTTACTGTATAATTATTTTATTTTTGTAAAGAACTCCTGGTTCTCTCTCAAATTTATTTCTCTACTCCCAAATTTACTGTCACAAAACAAACCAGGCCGCACATCAACACTCTGTTTGGAAATCTCAGTTAAATTCATTGATTAGAAGTCCTGCTTGCCACATAACTGCAGGACACAATTCCACCAACTTCCTGTCACTACATAACAAGGATCCCCTTTCCACCAGTTTCTATCACCTTCCTTGTTTTCTTCTGAGCTTTCACTAGCAGCGCCTTACGGCCCATATTTTATTTTTTTAATCCTCACCTGAGGATATTTTTCCATTGCTTTCAGATACAGTAGAAGGGAGGAAAAGGAGAAGGGGGGCGAGAGAAAGAGAAAAAAACATCGATGTGAAAGAGACACATCAATCGGTTGCCTCCCAGATGCATCCCATTGGGGTAAGGAATGAACCAGCAACCCAGGTACATGTCCCTGACAGAACCAAACCCAAAACCCTTGGGTATGTGGGCCAACGCTCTAACCGCTGAGCACCAGCCAGGGCAAGGCCCATATTTATACGGATAGACACTTCTCTATGTCACTTCTCTGTAGCTGAGTCTTTGACATCCACATTTCTCCTAATAGTCTGTTCAAGTCATTAGAGGCTTTTTCTATCATGCTCTTCAAAATATTTCCAGGAGCTGCTCACTGCTCCATTCCAAAGCCACTTATACATTTTTAGATATTTGTTATCTAATAAGCAGCACCCCACTTCCAGGTACCAAAATCTCTTATTAGTTTTCTTATTTTTCTGGCTTTGAGATATAATTGGCATATAACATTATGTAAGTTTAAGGTACACAACATATTAACTTGATACACTTCTATATTGCAAAACCCTATCGGTTTTCTATTGCTGCTGTAGCAAATTACCACAAACTTAAAGGCTTAAGACATTCATTTCTTTATCTCTCAGTTCTGTAAGTTAGAAGTTCAAAAGAGGCCTAATGGACTAAAATCAAGGACTGCATTCCTCTCTGGAAGCTATAGGGTAAGTCCATTTCCTTACCTTTTCCATCCAAAACAGTCCTCAGCTCACAGCCCCCTTCCTCCATTTCCAAACCCAGCAGCACTGCCTCTCTCTGGCCTGGCTTCCATCCACTCATCTCCCTCTAGCCCTTTCTCCCGCCTCCCTCTTCCACTTTAAGGACCCTTAGCCTGATATTGGGCCCATCTGGATGATCCAGGATGCTCTCCCTATCTGCTGATCGGGAACTTTCACACCCTTCTGCCACGTGATGTAACATGTTCACAGGTTTTGGGAATCAGGACCAGATATCTTTGAGGGGTAGGAGGGCATTATTCTACCTACCACATTTACTAATCACCTAAAATGAAGGAAAAACCAGCCATAATTTAAGGCAGCCTAATAGGATTCAGAGGGAATATTAACAACTAAACAAACAAACAAAAAACTTTCAATCAATAGTTGACTAATCTATTTTCATTTTTTCCAATACTTAGTAAAGCTAGCTGATCTAGTGAAGATTTTATATTTATTTCTTGTGACAGACACTGTTCATTGGCAAATCCAACCCCTTCTTCCTTGCCTAATACTTGGGCTATAAAAACTAAATACTCTCCTGACTGCCTAAGGATGGTCATATAATTCAGTTGTGCCAAATGAAATCTAAAAATTGCCTTGGGAAAAGCTATTGCATACCTGATAAAAGAGGCAGCTAGATGGTGCTGCCCTCCCTGGCCTCCTTCCCAGTACTCCACCCACCTTGAATGATGCACTTCCAGTAATTCAGGTATCTATTTTGCAATAATGTGGGAATATCCACAAGAATTCAGGAAACACCAGTCCTGCCACTGTCAAACTACTGAACCAACACCAGCTACTCCAGCCTATTTTGTTTGAGTGACTATTTACACTGCCTTCCAGCTTTCAACTGAAAGCTCTGGAAATTGAAACTACATTAAACACAACTGCTGGTTAAACATAAGCACCCTCCTCCACAATTTATTTTGTTTTACAAACACCTATTCACTTAAATGATTTATAATTAAGAAGGCAATTGTTTTTTAAATAACATTTGTTACATATTTTCGAACTCTAAATTATGCATACTCCTTCTAGGACATTTGCAAATGATCAAACGTTTAAAGAAAATAAATAGCCACAATCCCAAATATCCAGAAATAACCTCCTGATAATATATCAGTGTATTTCCATCCATATGTTTTATATAGATACATAAAATATTTTTTTTAAGTGAGACTATATGGAATACATAGACTTGAATCCAACTCTCATCCAACACTTTATTGAGGACTTTTCCACATGACTAAAGATATTTCAGCCCAGCTGGCATGGCTCAGTGGTTGAGCATCGACCAATGGACCAGGAGGCTGTGGTAAGGGAAATGCCCAAGTGATGGGCTCGATTCCCAGTGTGGGGTGTGGAGGAGGAGGCCGATCAATGATTCTTTCTCATCATTGATGTTTCAATCTCTCTCTCCCTCTTCCTTCCTCTCTGAAATAGATCTTTAAAAAAGGATGTTTCAAAAATATTTTTTAAAAATTAAAAATCAGATTATGAAATATGATCAAGTAATTATTAACAATGATAGGCATTTAAGTTGTTTTATCCTTTCTGCCATTGTAAACAGTGTTGCAGTGAACATCACTGAACACAAGCCTTTCAGTGCTCTCTCTGATGATGTTCTGAACATTGTTGCATAGATGTGGCATTTCTGGGTCAAAGGGAGAAACCCTTTTAAATATTCAACAAAAATTGCCAAACTGCTTTCCAGAGAAACTGAATCAATTTAGTATTCTACCTTCTTTCTATATACAAAATAGTGTCCCTTTCAAGTACTGACTGTGTTTTTCCTCTTGCCAATTTGAGGAGTAAAAATATCATAACTCATTTTCGAGTTAATTTACATTTTCTGGTTACTAGGAAAAAGACTAAAAATATTTTGATCCTTTATATTGGTTATTTTATGAATTATCACTTGGAACTTTTTAAAGTAGAGGTGTTCTTTCTATTGTAAATATTCTGATGTAAATATTTTATTTCAGTGTAATACAACTCTTTAGTTTTGTTTACATATATTTTTAAAACATTTTAATTTTAATCATATCTATCATGTTATCAGATAAGGGTGGTTTTTACATAATGACAACACATTTCAGAAAAGAATGCTTTAAGATATCATATTCTTTTAAATTCCTATTGACTTTCTTACAGCCAAACAAGTAAAATTAATATCAAGAGAACAACAAACATTCCCACTAAATAAATAAGTTTTCCACTGTAGGTTTTGACCATTCACTTACCTGCTTGTGACAATGATGACATCCTCAGAGATGTTAGCCATTTCTTTGATGGTAAGGTAGCACATTCTTCGCAATATTTGCTGAAATTATTTACAAAAGGAAACAGATTATTCCTAAGAAAGTAGTTTTCTAAAATGTTTTAAATGAGAACCTCAAGTAGATATATTTAGAAAGTTTTCTTAAAAAGATTCTCATCCACCCAAAAAGTCCTTTCAAAAATGTCTGGGTAAATACTCAGAATACAAACTATTTCTTGAACACAAGTAATTGCTGCACTGACACTGGAAAACATCTAGATGAAAACTCAAAATTTCAGTTGGTTATATGGATTTTTATATAAAGAGATCCAGAGTTGGACTTGGGCAGTGTGAGTCCAAAGACTTAAGATTTTCTTTTTATTGTTGATTCTATTGCAGATGTCCCCATCCTCCCTCCCTTTGCCTTCCTCCATCTTGCCATCACCCCCTGGGTCTTCACCACACTACTTCGGCATCCATGGGTTATACATATATGCAGATATTTCTTTGGTTAACCAATACCTGTCCTCCTCATCCTCCTCCCCTCTGACAGCTGTCAGTCTGTTCCATGCCTCTGGTCCTATTTTGTTCATCAGCTTATTCTGTTCTGTAGATTCCTCATATAAGTGAGATTATATGATATTTGTCTTTCTCTGAGTGGCTTATTTCACCTGTTAAAGACTTGTCCTACAAAGTGTATTTTTTTAAATTCTTGAAAAATAAAAATATAAAGAGATGGGCAAACTCTGCATGTTCCTTAGTTCATCATACACAGATATTTTCCTTAAAGTATCTGTGGCTGTATAACTATCTATTAACATTCCTAGATACCTGTATTTAAATATGTGTTAAGCTAACAATAACAAAGTTTTGTCTACCCTTTCTCCTCACCTGCATCTCTGATTTATTCATGCACTATTCATGCACTATGAGCACTAGTTCCTCTGGCCTGTCTAGCCTCATTCTCTACCAAGTAACTTCAAATGTCTGTAAGTAGTGAAACTCAAATACACCAGCCCTAGCCCCAGCGTCGAAGCTACAGAAAGAATCTAGTGGAGACTACTGAGCACAATAAGAAAAAGGCACAAGGGGGTGAGGATTCCCACGGTGATGAAACACACATACGCAAATAAGTCCTAAATAGAAAAAGCCAGTACAGGGTAGATACCTCATGTGAAACTACTATGAGAAGAAAACAGAAAATAAGAATAAAAACTTCAGAGCTGAAGATAAAAATAAAAATCTACCTTGAAGGAGAATAAAACTAAAGATACAAAAAAATTGAAACCATATTTGAAATACCCACAAAATAACTAAAAATGTTTTAAGTGACAATACAAAGTGTTGACAACGTTGGGCTCATAACCACTAAAACACATTGCCTAAACAAATACACAGAGATGCTATATAAAACAGGAACAAAAAAAATTAAATATGCAGCCAAGGACAAAATTAAGGGTAATTCATAGGTTCTTCCAAAAGTGGAAAACAAACAACTCCTAGCTACAGAAGTACAAGGCCAGGGTCCTACTGGTATAGAATAAAGTCTAAGAATGTATATTCTTCAGGCACATGGAAAATTATTCTAGGTAATAATTCAGAAATATAGCAAGAAATAAAGAGTAAAAAGAAAAAGTGGTAAATAGTAACAAGACAGTGTGGTATTGGCAAAACAACAGACAAATTGATCAGTGGAATAGAATAGACCACCCTGAGATACACCCACATAAATATAGTTAACAGATCTTTGACTTAAGAGAAAAGGCCACACAATGGCACAAAGACAAACTCTTCAACAAATGGTACTGAAATACATGGACATCCACATGCAAAAAATTAAATCTAGACTGACCTTACATCAGTCACAAAAATTAAATTCAAGTGGATCACAGACCTAAATATAAAATGCAAAACTGTAAAACTCTTAGAAGAAAACCTAGATAACTAACTCTGGGAATGGAGATGATTTTTTACATACCAGTATAATATCAAAGGAATGATCATATAGAAATAATTGATAAGCTGGCCTCTATTAAAATAAAAAACTTGTGCAAAAGACAATATTCAAGAATACGAACAAGCCACAGACTGAAAGAAAATACTTTGAGAACACATATCTGAGAAGGAACTGTTATCCAAAACATATTTTTAAAAAATATCTTAGCCTGCCCGGCATAGCTTAGTGCTTGAGTGTTGACCTTTGAACCAGAGGTCACGATGGTTCAATTCCCAGTAAGGACACGTGCCCAGGTTTCGAGCACATGCCCAGGTTGTGGTCTTGATCCACAATGGGGGACGTCAAGAGACAGCCGATCAATGAATTCTCTCTCATCATTGATGTTTCTATCTCTCTCTTCCTCTTATTTCCTCTCTGAAATAAAAATATATTTTTTAAAAATCTTACAAGTCAAAAATAAAACAACCTGATTTAAAAATGGGCCAAAGACCTTAACAGACACCTCACTTAGGAAGATATATATTGTAGATGGTAAGTATATAGGAAGATGCTCCATATGTGTCATCAGGGAAAGGCAAATTAAAATGAGATACCACTAATACTCCTAATAGAATGGCCAGAATCCAGAGCACTAACAACAACAACTCTCATTCAACTGAGGATGGACACAAAAATAGTACAGTCAGTTTAGAAGATATTTTGATAGTTTCTTACAAAGTAAGTATATTATTATCATATGATCCAGCAATAGTGCCCTTTGGTATTTACCCAAAGGAGTTAAAAACTTATGTCCACATAAAAACTTGCACAAGGATGTTTACAGCAGCTTTACATTCTAACTGCCAAAAGTTGGAAGGAACCAATGATCTCTAGTAGAGGAATGGATAAACTGTGGTACCTCCAGACAACAGAATATGATTAGGCATAAAAAATAAATGAGCTATCAAGTCATGAAAAGACATGGAGGAAAATTAAATGCATATTAATTAACAAGTGAAAGAAAGCAATCTGATAAGGCTATATGTTGTATAATTCCAAGTATATGGCATTCTAAAAAAAGAGAAACTTATGGAGACAGCAAAAAGATCCATAATTGCCAGATATTAGGGGGGAAGGAATGGAGTTAGGGGGATTTAAGTAGAGTACAAAAGATTTTTAGGGTAGTGAAAATACTGTGGGATATTTTCATAATGAATGGGTATCATTATACATTCTATGGATGTCAAAACACATAGACTATACATACACCAAGACGGAATGCCAACATAAACTATGGACTCTGGGTTAGTATGAAGTACAGTAAACCCTTGATTTTGCAGACCTCAATTTAATGGACTTCAGATTTAATGGATAAAATTTCCAGTCTATATGTCCTATGTGAAAAGGAACACCCTGCCAATTTTTAAATGATTTTAACCAAGATTTGCTTACAACTAAATTAACAGGTTATTTTTAACGAATTTTAGTAAATAGGCCATATGTCAGGGGGGAAAAAACACTGTAGTAATTTCACCAATATATATAAATATTACGTATTTATAACTCTAGTCTACGTATTTAAATCCAAGTGTCATCGCTCGTAAACAATGTTCAGGCGAATGATAAGCATGTGATCACACCACACTGCACTCAATAATTGCCTGGCGTGACTTTCTGCAGCAGTTTTATTAACACGCGTGGGCTGGTGTTCCCACGTGCACTAAGCCGTGTGCACTTGTTTGCTCTCAGTGACTGGTGAACGCATCCATTTACTAGAGCTATTCAATATAAAGTTAAACAGTAAAACATTTAGAAAACTTCTATATGTGTCACAGTAATACATATAGAAAGCTTCTGTGAAATTAAACTTTTCATTCATAGTTTTAATTACATGAACATATCTACATAAGTAAAAAAGAAGTAAGCTAATTTGTTAATTTTTTAACATATGCATTCAGAAAACCTACTTATTATATAATGGACTTTAGGCTATAATGAATATTCCCTCTCCCGGATTAGTCTGTTATATCTCCTGAATTAGTCGTTAGTCTGTTTTACTGTATCAATGTAGATTTTTGAATTGTAACAAATGTACCACTTTGGGGAAAGTTGATAATGGGGAGGCTGTACATGTGAGGTGACATAGGGTATATGGAAGATCTCTGTACCTTCCTCTTAATTTTGCTGTGAACCTAAAACTGCTCAAAAAAATAAAATAAAATCCTTTATTGAAAAGTGGTAAAGACATGAGTAAATCTGCATGAACAGAAACTGAGGTTGACATACACCATTTATATGCTCACACATATATTTAGGTACAAAGCATCCTGAGGTTCTCAAAAGTCCTTGAACAAGTAAAAGGTAAAGATGAATGAATATTAGATTTTTGATAAATCAAAAGTCCATGTTGCAATTTCTAGGCTAAACACTAAATAGAACTTCAAAACTATTATTCCACATGTTGTCCTATTTATTTTTATTCAGCCTCTTTTCTGTTTCATTTTGGGTAGTTTCTATCTTCAGATTCACTGATTTTTCCTCCTGCAGTCTTTAATCTGCTACTAACCCAATGCAGTGTATTTAAAAAATTTCTGAGTGTCTCTAGATGTCTTATTTTGCTTCTCATTCTTGTTATGTCTTTCTAAACATTCTTAAGCATTTAGACCAGCAGTCACCAACCAGTGATCACTGGTGGTCCAAAAGATTGGTGACCGCTGATCTAGACCATATCTAGAATAGCTATTTTAACGTCATTACCTGCACATCCACTGTCTTTATCATTTCTGGGTTCATGTATTTTTCTCCAGATTATGGGTAATTTTTTATTGCATGCTCTACATTGTGAAGTTTATGTTGTTAGGTGCTGAATTTTGCTATACATTTTACATAACATTATATGTATTGTTTACTCTATCATGAAGTCAAATTACCTGGGATCAGTTTTTCACTTTTCAGGCTTTTAAGAGATTTAAAGCTTTAGTCTAAGGCTAATATATTCCCACTAGAGGCCTGGTGTATGAAATCTGTGCACAGGTAGAGTCCCTAGTCCTGACCAGTGATCAGGGCTGATCAGGGCCTTCCAGCTGCTGGCCAGGGCCTCCCTTCCCCAACTGCTGGCTGCCAGCCCATGATTTCCTTCGTTCCATGCCACCCCCTGGTTGTCAGCGCACATTATAGAAAGCGATCAAACTCCCAGTCTCCTGGTCAAACTACTATGGGGACACTTTACATATTAGCCTTTTATATATATATATAGATATAGATATAGATTTTATAGAGAGATATAGATTACTGAGGTGATACTTTCCTGAGAACTATACCAGACGACAAGGTCTTTCCACTCTCACTGGGGGGGTAATATTAACTATTCTTAGCCTGGTATTCTGGTGATTCTTCCTTTGGCCTGGGGAAGTTTCCTTTTACATATCCACAGATCAGTTCTTATCCAAAAAATTAAGGGGCCTCAGTATATTGCTGAAACTATCTCCTGCCTTTCTTTATTCCATATCCCTCCCTCCCCTCTCCTTTCTTACTCTGCCCTTCAAATTTGAGCTTTCTTAGCTTCTCCAACTCCATGTTTTCTCAACTGAGTATGCTCTTCCTGACTTGAGGCCTGTTATCTGCCTCTGGGAAATGAACTACTGTACTCCAAGGGATCACCTTATTTTTCTTTTTCTTTAGATTGCAATCCTGTGATACCTATTACTTGAATGTCTGAAAACAACCAGTTAATATATTTTGTTTTATTTTCTAGGTATTAATGGTAGCAGGGTGAAATCTAGACCCTCTACTTCATCATGGCTGGAAGCAGAACAGAAATGTGTTCCTAATATAAAAACATATGGTAAAAAACACACACACAACATACCAAATATGGTGAATTACCTAGTTACTCCTTTATAATGTCAACACTAATCCATTGTAATTATAGAACAGTCTATATATTGTAATTTCATTCCTTTGAAATGTGTTGTCTTGCTTTATGACTCAATATAGATTTTTAAGAATATTTTTGTGTTTTTCATTTACATTTAATGTAGATAATGATGGCCTATCTACCATCTATTACATGATTTGTATTTGTTCTTTTTTTTTCCCCCCCTTCCTCTGGTTTGATTTTTTAGCATTCTAGTTTTTTACAATTTAGTTTGGAAGAGAAAAACAAAAGAAAAAAATCAATGAAACAATAGCTGGTTCTGTTAAAAAACTAATAATTTTATAAACCTATAGACAAATTTTCCAAAGATAAAAGAGAGCAGATACAATTTACCAGTATCAGAATGAAAGAAGAAATATAACTATAAATCCTACAAACATCAAAAGACTGTGGGAATACATATTTTGAGCAATTTTATGCCAACAAAGTTCAGCAATTTAGATGAAATGAAAAAATTCCAAGACACAAACTAGTAGAGCTCACGCAAGACAAATAATCTGAAAAGCACCATATCTATATCTTTTTAATGGTTTAACTCTCAGAATCCTTCCAACTATAAAGATGGCTTCAATAGTGAACTCCATCAAACATTCATGAGAAATTAATAAAAAGTCTACAAAATTTTTTTCAGAGAGCAGAAGAGAAAGGAAAACTTTCTAATTCATTTTATCAGGCCAGTATTTTCCAATTAAAAAACACAGACAAAAAACATCACAAGAAAAAACTATAGATCATTATATTTCATGACCATAGACTCAAAAATCCCTAACAAATTTTAGCAAACAGAAACCAAAGATTTTATATTTTTCAGGACAATAAATAAAGGCATTTACCATGTCAATATATCATATAAAAAAAAAAGAAAGAAAGAAAAGAAAAAGAAAGAAAAGAAAGCATGATAATCCAATGGATATAGAAAAACATTTGACAAAATTCAATATCCATTCATGAAAAAAATCTTTCAGCAAACTAGGAGTAGAAAGGAACTTCCTCAACCTTTTGATAAAGGCCACCTCTGAAAAACTCAGAGCTAACATCTTAATGGTGAAAGACTAAATACCAACTCCCTAAAAATCAGGAAAAAAGCAAGGATGTCTCTGAGACCATCACTTCTATTCACACTGTATGTATAACAGTTCAAGAAAAAAAGGTAAGATAAACAAATAAAAGGCATATAAGTTGAAAAAGAAAAATAAATCCTAAGGAATCTCCCCCATAATACTCCTAGAACAAATAATTAAATTTAATAAGATCACAAGACACAGAGCAAAATATAAAAATCAATTTAATTTCTATAGACTACTTACAAATAATAAAAATACAATAGCATAAAAATATTACCTACTTTAGGATAAATTTCACAAAATATGTATAAGACTCGTAAGCTGAAAGCTACAATACTGTTGACATAAATCAGAGCCCTAAATAAAGGAAGATATACACTGGTTAATGTTTCATTGTCAATTCTTTTCAAACTGATCTTTAGATTAAATGCAACCCCCATCAGACTTTTAGCAGACTTTTCTTCCCTTTTTTTAAATTAAATTCATTGGTTATTAACCAATTATATAGGTTTCAGGTTTCATATACCTATCTTCTGACCCAGCAATCCACTGCCAGCTATAATATTATCCAAGAAAAATAAAAACTTATATTAAAAGGCTTGTACATGAATGTTTATAGCAATCTATAATAATAAAAGCATAATATGCTAATTAGACATGATTGTCAAACAACCTTCTGGACATCATTCCAGACAGTGGGGGCTGAGGCAGAGGCAGTTAGGGGCAATCAAGCAGGCAGGCCAGCAGTTAGGAGCAATCAGATTGGCAGGCAGAGTGGTTAGGAGTGATCAGGCAGGCAGGTGAACAATTAGGAGCCAGCAGTCCTGAATTGTGAGGAGGTGCAGGCCGGGCTGAGTGACCCCCACCCTACCATGCATGAATTTCGTGCACCAGGCCTCTAGTCTATATATATAAAAGGCTAATATGCAGTGTCCCCTGGGGAGTTTGACTGGGAGACTGGGGATGCAATCACTCACTATGACATGCGCTGATCACCAGGAGGTGATGCAGAGCAAATTAAGGCCCTGGCCAGTGGCCAGATAGCCCGATCAGCCCTGATCGCCAGCCAGGCCTAGGGACCCTACCTGTGCATGAATTTCAAGCACCAGGCCTCTAGTTTTATTCATAAGCTAGTAATAAAAACTGGTAACAAACCAAAGATTCTTCAACTGATGAAAAGATAAACTTAGGTACATCCATACAATGAAATCTGACCTCTCAAAACTCAACAATAAAAAAATATACAACCAAATTACTAAAAATAGGCAAAAGATATGCACAGATCTTTCACGATGGAATAAATGTAAAGACAAATAAAACACATGAAAAGATGCTGGAGGGTCATTAGTCATCAGGAAAATTCAAAAAAAAACTACAACAAGGTACCATTACACAACTCTTATAATGGCTAAGGTTAAAAACAAAACAAACAAAAAAAGATAATACCAAGTGCTGGCCAGAATGCAGAGCAAATAGAATTTACTATACAGTCATGGAGGGAATGGCAATCACTTTGGAAAATGGGTTAGTACTTTCTTACAAAGTTAAATATACTTATACCTATTATCTGACCCAGCAATCCTACTCCCTGGTACTACCTAAGAGAAATAAAAACTTAGGTTCAAAAACTTGTATATGAATGTTTATAGCAACTTTATTCATAACCTGGTCACAAACCAAAGATCATTCAACTGGTAAACAGATAAACTTAGGTACATCCATACAACAAAATAGTACAATGAAATAAAAAGGAGTAAACTACTGATACAAATAATAACATGGATCAATCTCAAATTCATTAATACTAAATGATTGAAAAGAAGACTCAAAAGGCATCACACCATTCTCATGACTTCTTAGAAAGGGGGAAAAACTTTAAGGAAAGAAGTCATATTAATGGTTGCCCAGGGCTTAAGATGGAGGAATAACAGATATAAAAGAGGCAGGAGGGAACTTATTAGAGTGATGAAAATGTTCTAAATCTTGATTGTGGTGGTAGTAATGCTGCGTATGAATTTGTAAAAACTCATAAACCTTCATCCTAAAAAGGGTGAATTTTACTATATATATAAATTATAATAAAATAAAATAAAAAGACTACAGTGATAAGTGAGTGAAAAGGAAAGCCATACACTGGAAGGAAATATTTATAGAACACCTAATAAAGATCTTTTATCCAGGGAATATAAAGAACTGTATAACTCAATAAGAAAACAACTTGATTAAAAGATTTGAACAGACACTTCACCCAAGAAGGTGTAAAGGTGGCTAAAAACATTTACTTGCTAAATGCATGCAAATCAATACGAGGAATATAAATAAGCAAAGAATATGAACACAATTCTCAGAGAAGGAAAGTAAAATGGCCACTAAATATATACTTGCTTACTACTTTCATAATTAATGCCAATCCAACAATGCTATTTCTAGATATTAACCAAACAAAATAAAAACACAGGTTCATCCACACAAAGACTTGTACTTGAATGTTTTAGCTGCTTTGTTTTTGTAATATTCATAAACTGACACAACCCATTAACCTGTGAATGGATAAATTAGAGTACCTCCATACAATGGAATACTACTCAGCAATAAAAATGAACAAACTACTGATACACACAAAAACTAGAATTACTCTCAAAATTCATAAGCTAAATAAAAACAACAACCAAGACATAAAAGACTATATACTATAGGATTAAATTTAAACAAAAGTCTAGAAAATGCAAAACTATGTTGTCAGAAAGACAATCAGTGATTGCCAGATTGAGTGAGGAGTTGAGTGAGAGAGAAGAGTGACAACTAAGGGAGGTGGGGGCACATTCTGGAGGGATGAAAACTTTATATATCATGACTGTGGTGATGGTTCCATGACTCTATACATTGGTCCAAACTCCTGAATTGTACACTTAAAATTGGTGAATTTTATTGTATATGTTATATTATACTTAATAAAACTGATTTTTAAAAAGATAAAAATAAATTTTAAACTTACAAATCAATAGAAGGATTATAAATAAGCAAAGAATATGAACAGATAATTCACAGAAGGAAAGTAAAATAGTCACTAAACATATGAAAAGAGTTTCAAATTTAAGTCATCATGAAAATGTAAATTAAAACCACAAAGAGGAGAAACCAAAATGGCGGCATAGGTAAACACCTAACTGCAGCCTCACACAATAATTTTAATAAAATACAATTAAAATACAAAATGGACATTACCCAGAACTACAGGAAAGTCGACTGACTGGAAATTCTACAACAAGAAGGGAAGAGAAAACCAGAAGGAAAATCAGAGGAGCTGTAAAAGCCTAAGGTACCAAGATAGGGAGACATGCGCATGCGGAGAGGACGGAGCCAGAGAGGAGGGTGGCTGAGTGCCTGGCTGGCGTTCCCTAGCGGGGAGATAAAAGCTCCGGACTGTGCTGAACCCCAGATCTGACAGCGCTGAACCCCAGTTCTAGGCCAGACCCTGAGGACCCAGGCTCACACGGAGGGAGCCTGACTGTAAGGCGGAAACTCAGGGGAGCGGCGAAAGGAAGTCCCGGAGGAGCGCACATTACTCCCAGAGAATGGATGGTTGACTGTGCCGCTGGATTCCCCTAGCGGGAAGGAGACAAAAACTCCAGACGGCCTGAACCCCACTTCCAACTGAACTGCACCAGTTCCAGGCTCATTGGGGGAGAGCCTAGACTGTTTGGTAGCGGGCAAAACTCGAGGGCACCTTTCTCTCAGAGGTGCTTGCAGCGAGTACCGAAGGACACTGAGGAACACTGAGACTCAGGAATCTTATAGGGCAGGGCTGATGGAAGCCAAGGCTGTAGGCTCCACCCTGAAACTGTGCCCCATCTAAGCTGAACACAGAGACTTTTAAGGCTACCAACTCAGGGAAGCTGCGAAAATGCCGAGACAAGGAAACAGATCACAAACAAAAGAAATGGAGGACAAAAAGTGACTGGATATAGAGTTCAAAACTACACTTATAAGGTTTTTCAAGAATTTCCTAGAAAAGGCCGATAAAATAAATAAGACCTATGAGGATATGATAAGGGATCAACTAGAAATAAAGAATAAGAATACATTGTCTGAAATAAAATTTAAAAAAACTATACAGCCCTAAAAACAGAATAGAAGATCTCAAGAATCAAGTCAAAGATTTGGAACACAAAGAGCCAGAGGACATTCCTCCACAGAAGCAAGAAGAGAAGAGAATCCAGAAAGTTGAAGATAATGTAAGAAACCTCCGGGACAACTTCAAACGAACCAACATCAGAATTATGTGGGTCCCAGAAGAAGAGAGAGAGCATGATACTGAAAACATACTTAAAGAAATAGTGACAGAAAACTTCCCCCACCTGGTGAAAGAATTAGACTTACAAGTCCAGGAAATGCACAGAACCCCAAACAAAAGGAATCCAAAGAGGACCACACCAAGACACATCATAATTAAAATTCCAAGAGCAAAAGACAAAGAGAGAATATTAAAAGCAGCAAGAGAAAAGCAGGTAGTTACCTCTAAAGGAGCACCCATACGATTGTCAGCTGAGTTCTCAACAGAAATCATGCAGGCCAGACAGGAATGGCAAGAAATACTCAAGGTGATGAATAGCAAGAACCTACAGCCAAAAATACTCTACCCAGCAAAGCTATCACACTCAGAATCAAAGGCCAGATAAAGAGCTTCACTAATAAAAAAATAAAAAATAAAAAATAAAAAAATAAAAAAATAAAAAGCTAAAGGAGTTCATCACAGCCAAACCAGAATTATATGAATTGCTGAAGGGGGTTCTTTAGGAAGAGGAAGAAAATAAAGATAAAAATTATGAACAACAAATATGTAACTATCAACAAGTGAATCTAAAAATCAAGGGAATTTAAAAAATCTGATGAACAATATTAACTGGTGAATATAATAGAATCAGAGGTATGGAAGGGGAGTGAACTGATGATTCTCGGGGAAAAGGGGAGTCGGGTGTGGGAAGAGACTGAACATAAACTGTGCACCTATGGATGAAGACAATGGGGGTTGGGGAAAGGGAAGAGGGTGGGGTGGGAACCTGGTGGAGGGGAGCAATGGAAGGGGGGAAAATGAGGAACATTTGTAATAATATGAACAATAAAGATTTATTTTAAAACACACACACACATAAAGAGATGCCATTTCACATTCTTCTATTTTTTGTTTGTTTGTTTGTTTTTTAATCCTCACCCGAGGATTTTTTTTCCACTGATTTTTAGAAAGATTGAGAGAGAAAAACATCAGTGTGTCTTGACTGGTTGGCTCTCCCAAGTGGGGATGGAGCCTACAACTGAGGTATGTGACCTTGAATCAGTCCAAGGGCCGATGATCTAACCACCTAGTCAAACTGGCTAGGGCTCACATTCTTCTAAATTAGGGGTGTCGAACTCAATCAGAGAAGGGGCCAAAATCTAAAATCCAGCCTAAATCGCGGGCCGAATGGTTTACTGAACAGTCATAAACTGTCATTGTGATGGAAACGCAGCGGAGTGCAGTGATGACAGCGCGGTGCGGGCCACATTGCAAGGCCTGGCGGGACAGATTTGGCCTGCGGGCCTCGTGTTTGACACATGTGTTCTAAATCAATGATTTTCAATTAGTGTGCCACAAGAATTTTTAAAACATGCAATACCTGCCATGGCCAGGTGCTCAGTTGGGTGGAGCATCGGCCTGTATACCAAAAAGGTTGCAGGTTTGATTCCCAGTTGGGGCTGGTACAGGAAGCAACAGATCAATGCCCACCCCCCACCGTCCCTCCCTTCCTGTCTATCTTCCTTCTTCTCTAAAATCAGTACACATATCCTGGTGTGAGGAATAAAAATCAACATGCAATACCTGACTCTTAAGTCACGGGCAGTGATCTTTTTCCTTAGATTGTCCAATAGAAAAAGGACAACAGCCAACACAATAAAAGCCATCTGGTGTGAATGAATCAAAATTATACTTTTTTTTTTTTTTTTGTCAGATCGGCAAAAAAATATATTTTGGGGGGTTCTGCAAAATTTTAGTTTTTAGTTTATGCATGCCATAAGAGGAAAAAAGTTGAAAAATCACTCTTTTAAATGACAAATATGTTAGGTCTTACAATAAAAAAACAAAATTATTATCAGGAAGAGGTGAGGATTTGGAGCAGTCTGTATATATTAGTGTAACCCTTTAAAGATCAATTTGACAAGATCAAATGGCTAACACATCTAGAAATTCTACTTGTAGGCTATCTACCCCAGAAAAAAATTCTCAATGTGTACACAAGAAGACATTTACATAAACATTATGTGTAATGTCATTTGTAATAGCAAAAAATGGCAACAACTCAAATATCTATGGGAGATGGATAAATAAATAGGAATAGTGTACATTCACAATAAATAGGGATTCCATCAGCAGTGACACCGAACAAAGCAGAAGTACATGTAGCAAGTGAATAGATCTTAAAAACATACTGTTTTAAATTGCAAAATAATATGGAGATGATACTATTTATATTTCGTTTTCAAAAACACAAAAATATTGTTTAGATTATGGATGCAACCATATGTAATCCATCTATATACACATGGATGGAGGATACCATTCTCAAGACAGTATTAGCCTCTGGGAAAAGAAGGCACTCCACAGGCTCCTGGCAAAAACCTCAACTCTCCTTCCCCCCTATACATCACACTCCCAATCCCATATCCTGCCTAAGGGACCATCTGAACGCATCACATTGTGCTATTCATGATTATTTACCTCAGTCACTACCCCCACCCAAAAAAAAACACAAAAAACTAAAATATCCTGGTCATTCCTCCCCACCATGCAGTTGGGTACAGCACCCAATCTGAGTCCAGCTTCTACTTTTCCACAAATCCCAAACCCCTCCACCATGTTCTCCAGCACTTCCATCAGCAAAATTCCTTCTATTCTACCTCTTCTCTGAACCGTCCAATCTTTTCTCTAATTAAAACCTGGATCCCCCCCTGAGATTCCCCTGCAGCCCTCTCAAATGGTAGTTTTCTCTCCTGTCACCCTCATCCACCACCCCTAGGGGTGGGGAAGTTGTCCAAGTTGATGCTCACTGCCTTTTCAAAATTACTCTACTGCCTTCTTTCACTCTAAATCCTTCCCTTAAGAGTTCTAGCTTCAAAACTTATGCCATTAGACTTTATCACCTCCCACCATTCCTGGTTGCATATATAGATGCTGGTTAACTTCCCTTACATTTAAAAAATATTATTACTTTGTTCATTATCACTATTGCCAATATTACCCCACTTAATTACTGGTGAATTTAATACCCATACAGATAATATTAAAACTCTTATGATAGTCCTTCTCCTTGGCTCTTATTCCCCAATGATCCTGTCCTTTTTCCTATTGTAATCACTCACTTCTATTGCCATAGACTTTATCAATAAGCATATCCCTTTCATAATTTCATTTCCAAGCATTTACTCTCCAACCACCACTCCTGACTCCAACAACTCTTTTCATTCCATCAGGATTGATATCCTGATCCTATCAACATCTGACTATTTCAATCAGCCCCTGTTCTTAACTTGCCTCTTAACCAAACACAGATTCCACAGTCAATACTTCAATTACTCAAACTTTTTTTCACCTCTCTCTCTTTACTAAATTGGCAAAATCCCAACCCTGACCATTCCATGCCTTAACCCACATGTGTCAAACACAAGGCCCGCGGGCCAAATCCGTCCCGCCAGGCCTTGCAATGTGGCCCACACCACGCTGTCATCACTGCACTCCGCTGCGTTTCCATCACAATGACAGTTTATGACTGTTCAGTAAACCATTCGGCCCGCGATTTAGGCTGGATTTTAGATGTTGGCCCCTTCTCTGATTGAGTTCGATACCCCTACCTTAACCTGAAGCCTGTAACTGGAGAAAAAATTCACTATGCTACCTGGTAATACTTCAAACTCATGACCACTAACTTCAAGGGCCATCTGTCCTGTCAAACAATCCTACATTGCTGCAATTAATTTCCTAGAACACTATGTCATGCCTTCTCTTTTAATAAACGTCTGTGCTAGAGGCTTCAAGTTTTCCTCACTCTGTTTCTTCCCTGCTCTGTATACTCTTCCCTGCTCCATATCCAACTGCCCACCTTCTGAGCAACAGCAACCACAGGCCCACGACCAGATAGTTGCCCTACAAATCCACAGACACAAAGAAACAATGGCCGAAACCGGTTTGGCTCAGTGGATAGAGCGTCGGCTTGGGGACTGAAAGGTCCCGGGTTCGATTCCGGTCAAGGGCATGTACCTTGGTTGCGGGCATATCCCCAGTAGGGGGTGTGCAAGAGGCAGCTGATGGATGACTCTCTCTCATCGATGTTTCTAATTCTCTATCTCTCTCCCTTCCTCTCTGTACAAAATCAATAAAATATATTAAAAAAAAAAAAAAAAAGAAAAAAAAAAAAGAAACAATGGCCCTCCATACCATTTTTGTTGTTGTTTATTTTTATTTTATTTTTTCATCATCCTTTATCCCTCTATGCCCTCTTCCACCTCCACTCCCTCCACCCCCAAATATTACACTATAGTCCATGTCCATGAGTTCTTTTTCTTTTTTGTTTATTCCCTCCACTTTCTCTCTCCCCGCCCCCCCCCCCCCCCCCCAAGCAACTCCTCACACACACTGAAGCTGTCTGCCTGCTCTCTATCTATGAGTTTATCTCTATTTTGCTTGGTAGTCCAGTTTGTTCACTAGATTCCACATGTGAGTGAAATCATACAGTACTTGTCTTTCTCTGACTACCTTATTTCACTTAGTCCAGGTCCATCCATGCAAAGGTTAAAATTTTCTTTCTTTTTACAGCAGAGTAGTATTCCATCATGTAAATGTACCACAACTTTTTTATCCATTCATCTACTGAAGGACTCTTGGGCTGCTTCCAAATCTTGGCTTTTGTAAATAATGCTGCAATGAACATAGGGGTGCATCTATTTTTTCTGATTGGTGTTTCAGGAGTCTTAGGATATATTCCCAGCAGTGGGATCACTGGGTCAAAAGGCAGTTCCATTTTTAATTTTTTAAGAAAACTCCTACTACTGTTCACAGCTCCAGTCTACATTCCCACTAACGGTGCACAAGGGTTCCCTTTTCTTCACAACCTGGCCAACATTTGTTGTTTGTTGATTTATTAATGACAAAAGGCCTGGTGCATGAAAATTCATGCATTGGAGGGGGGTCCTTCAGCCTGGCCTGCCCCCTCTCACAGTCTGGGAGCCCTCAGGGGCAGGAGGCGACCCTGGGATCAGAGAAAGACAACGCCCCATCACACCTCTGCTACTGCCATTGCCGGCAGCACAAGCCTCAGCCTGCCCTGGTTACCTGAGCCTCGGGCCGGCCCTAGGCAGCTGGGGAGCTGACATCTGAGATTTGCCTGTGCCTTGGGCTGGCCCTGGGCGGCTGTGGGGCTGAAGGGACTGGAACACTCTGGAAGCAGATGGGTGGCAGGGCTGAGGGGACTGGGCACCGCCATCTTGTGGTTGTGGGCACCGCTGTCTTTGAGGGCAGGGCAGTCAATTAGCATATTCCCTCCTAATTGGCTGTGGGCACCACCATATTTGAGGGTGTGGCAGTCAATTAGCATATTCTCTCCTTATTGGCTGTGGGCACCGCCATCTTTGTAATGGCATGAAGGTCAATTAATGTATTACTTCTTTATTACATAGGATAGCCATTCGAAAAAGTGTCAGGTAATATCTCACTGTAGTCTTAATTTGCATCTCTGTGATGATTAGTGATGTTGAACATCTTTTCATATGTCTATTGGCTATCTGTATGTCCTCATTGGAGAAGTGTTTATTCAGGTCTTTTGCCCATTTTTAAATTGGATTGTTTGTGTTTTTGGTGTTGAGCTTTATAAGTTCTTTATAAATTTTGGATATTAACCCCTTATCAGATATATCATTGGCAAATATATTCATCCATTCAGTGGGTTCTTTTTCCATAACTTTTATTTTTTTTATTAAATTATTATCTGTGTACATATATCATTTCCCCCCCACCCTCCCATACATGCCCTCCCTCTGCAGAGTTTTGTGTCCATTGGTTGTACTTATATGCATGTATACAAGTCTTTCGGTTGATCTCTTATCTTCCCCAGATCTCCCTACCCTCCCCGCTGTAATTTGACAGTCTGCTTGTTGCTTTACTATCTCTATATCTATCTTTTGGTTCATTGGTTTATAATGTTCTTTATTATCCATAAATGAGTGAGGTCATGTGGCGTTTCTCTTTCATTGACTGTCTTATTTCACTCAGCATGATGTTCTCCAATTCCATCCAGGTTGCTGCAAATGATGAGAATTCCTTCTTTTTTATGGCAGCATAATGTTCCATTGTGTAAATGTACCATAGTTTTTGGATCCAATCATCTGCTGATGGGCACCTAGGCTGTTTCCAAATCCTAGCTATTGTAAATTGTGCTGCTATGAACATAGGGGTGCATATATCCTTTCTGATTGGTGTTTCTAGCTTCTTGGGATATATTCCTAGGAGTGGGATTACTGGGTCAAATGGGAGTTCCATTTTCAGTTTTTTGAGGAAACTCCATACTTTTTCCATAACTTTTATAATAGTCCTTTTCCTTGGCTCTACTTGAATAGCTTGAAATGCCAAGCATTCTAATCTAATTCCTCTAATAATCTATACTAATAAAAGGGTAATATGCTAATTAGACTAGGTCAACCAACCATCTTCTGGTTGTCCGACTTCCTTCTGGACAAAGCCATGGTGGTGGGGGCCAAAGCAGAGGCAGTTTAGGGTGATATCAGGCTGGCAGGGGAGGGCAGTTGGGGGCAAGATCAGGCCAGCAGGGGAGTGTAGTTGGGGGTGACCAGGCCTGCAGGGGAGGGCAGTTGGTGGCAATAGGCAGCCAGGCAGGTGAGTGGTTAGGAGCCAGTGATCCTGGATTGCTAGAGGGATATCCCAGACTGGAGAGGGTGTAGGTCAGGCTGAGGGACATCCCTCTTCCCCCGTGCACAAATTTCATGTACCGGGTGTCTAGAAATTCTATAATAATCATGGTGGTTCTGCTTTCCTGATTAATCACTGAATTTTTGATACAGGGAGTGATTAAAGGGAAATAGGAACTTAAAGATATGAACCTTAATTTGCTTCTCTGAGTTGATAAATCCATTAATGACCCTGTTTCTAGTGGTAAAGGAGACACTAGTAGTCCATGGTATGCAGTGGCAAATACTTAATTTTTCACCTCAGATAAGCATAATGAAGAACCTATAAAAGACAAGGCTTTGGCCCAGTAGTTGCCGCCGCAGAACATTTTTATAAAAATTAGTTGCATAATGGGTTAGCTGCTTCTAAGTACTATACTGGAGAACTTGGTAAAAGAAAATGAGCTCCAAGTTTTATATTCACAGCTCAAGGCCTGGGTGACTTGTTCTATATTGCATTAATAAGAAGCCTATGTCATATGGACACAAGGCTGAGATTGCTGAAAGGCATACTCTGCAGGCTGAACTACAATGCAAATTCAATTCACACCCTTGTAGGGCATCTTATGTTAAAGTTAGGACCTTGACTGGGAGGAGTTGGGGCCCTGAAAATTGGAATGAAGACACAGGGGCAGACTCTGATGCAGCTGAGTACCTTGAACCACTAAGATTTGGACAATTTATGTCAACAGAAAGGTGGAAAATATATATTCAGGAATCCCCTTCTCTAGTATGGTTCTGAGCTAGAGCTGGGCAAAGAGAAATATGTGCCACAGAAGACAGGAGAAAAGCATCAGGCATTGTGCTCTGAAAGTCAGGGTGGTCTAAGGCAGTGGTCGGCAAACTCATTAGTCAACAGAGCCTAATATCAACAGTACAACAATTGAAGTTTCTTTTGAGAGACAAATTTTTTAAACTTAAACTTATTCTAAAACCACTTCTTCAAAATAGATTCTCCCAGGCCATCGTATTTTGTGGAAGAGCCACACTCAAAGGGCCAAAGAGCCGCATGTGGCTTTTGAGCCGCAGTTTGCCGACCACAGGTCTAAGGTAATGGGAGACAGATGCGGAGGCTCTGGCAGCTCTAGTTTGTCCTCACTCTTCTTTACACTCACTCCATGTCCTGTTTCCCACTCTGCATCCAGCTCTTCTCAATTTCCAGCTTTGCTAACCAATGGCAATCCCAGGCCCACCAGAAACTGGACTAAGAACGCAGAGATGTGGAAGCTCTGTCCGCTGACTCCCATGCCAGTCCACTTCGGCAGTGTCATGCCAGAAGCTGGGTAGTAACAGCCTTTATGACTGTACGGTAGATCCGTGGATGAGTAGCTTTATTCTATAGACTTCATTCTTTTATTTTCATAGGTCCTTTAGTGAACATTTTAGGAAAATAAACAATTTTAAAGTAATTTTAAACATTTCAAGCAACCTTCCCTAATTTGGAGCACTCTGAGTTCCCCAAGGAAAAACAAATAAAAGCAGCTTTCTCAGCCTAAAAGAATAAAATAAAAGGACTTACATCGTTAGATTGAAACAATCGAGTCATGGCAAAGAAGGCTTCTGTGGCTTCTATAGTTCCAAAGTGTTCCCCCTAAGTAAAATTGAAAACAATAATTAAGGATTTTCTCTTTATTTCTGCAAAATTCTTTTAGAATGCAGGGGGGAAACCTGTTTGTAAACAATGGCCTTTTTGCTTTTTCTGACATAGCTATTTAACTGCTTATTTAAAACAGTTCAGTATCACAGAACATGCTATAAAAGTTCTAGAATAGTGGTCTCTAACTTTACAGCAGGAACTGTCTTAATTTCCCTAAAGAACTGTGATTTACAAGGAGGTAGAGATGATGGCAAGTTGAGTTCCTAATCAGATTGCAATGTTATTATTTCACTTCCTTCAAGCAGAGATCATATCCCTTACCTTTCTATAATCCAATGCCCATCACAAGCCTGGAATTCTCATTGGAACATAATAAATATTGAACTGTAAAAAAAAACTATTAGGGCCCTATCTGGTTTGACTCAGTGGATAAGAGTGTCAGCCTGCAGACTAAAGGGTCCTGGGTTCGATTCTGGTTGAGGGCACATCCCTGGGTTGTGGGCTCAATCCCAGTGGGGGGCATGCAGGAGACAGCTGATCAATGATTTTCTCTCATCATTGATGTTTCTACCTCTCTCTCCCTCTCTCTTCCTCTCTGAAATAAATAAACATATATTTAAAAGAAAAAAAAGAACTATTAGGAATCCAGGAAACATAACTTAAAAGGAACCCACTAAAAGGGAAAAAATCAGGTGAGTTAAATAAAAGGCTTAAGGGACTGCTAATAAATTTCAAGATACTGGCTCAAGCCCCTAAAACATGTTTTGAATCAGAAGTTTAATGTGCTCAATAAAACAGCTGAGGATCTTGCCAAAATGCAGATTCTGACTCAATAGCTCTGGGCTGAAGCCTAAAATTTTTCATTTCTAACTAGCTTCCAGTAATGAGAATGCCACTGATCTGAGAACCAGATTTTTTGTGTGCAACAATGTATTAAATAACCATTTCACTTGAAGTCAAAACACTGCAGGTCACAGGCTACCTGAAACATTACCATTTCAATGTAATATCTTCCGATACTAAATGTCAGGCCCAATCACTTTCAGAACTTTAAATTTCACACAGAATATAAGTAATCTTCACTCTATTTGTCATGAGTCTAAGGATAAGCCAATTTAGATGAAACACTTTGAAAGCTTAGGATGAAAGGCAAAGTATAATAGTTTACAATTGCTTTAATCAGAATATCCAACTTGCTCATCAGCAAGAGATTTTCCCCTCTTACTTTCATAACTGCTTCCTGAATACCTAGAAGGCCAAGTACTTTTCAGTCATATTGGTAAAACTTGAGTGCCTACTTGACTTAAAACTCAGAAAACATATAAATATGTTAACTCTGGAAGACAAATTTAAAAGTATTTTTCCACTAAGCTCCCCCAAGATCTAGGCAAAAGAAAAAACTAAGATTCCCAAACCTGTTTCTGTATCAGCCTGTGCTTGGTAAGTTTCTTATCAAGATAATTAAATGTTTCAACATGAGTTGCCCATCAAAGAGCAATTGGCCAATACAAAAGTATATGCTACTCTGAACCAACACCAACTACTCAACACTCTGCTTATAATAAATATATTTAGGTAACTTGGACACAACATGTGCTATAAAAATTAAATCAAACTAACTGTGCCTTAAGTGTTTCCACTATGATACCACAGACAAATATGGCTTTGTGAATTTTATTTCAAAGTATGTACTTGGCCCTGGCTGGTCTGACTCAGTGGTTAGAGCGTCAGCCCACACACCAGAGGGTCCTGGGTTTGATTCTCAGGCAAGAGCAGGTACCTGGGTTGTGGGCTTCATTCATGGCCCCGGTTGAGGCGTATGCAGGGGGCAATCAATCAATGTTTGTCTCTCTCTCTCTCTCTCTCTCTCTCTCTCTCTCTCTCTCTCTCTCTCTCTCTCTTTCTCCCCCACTCCACCCCCGCCACCACCACACACCCCCTTTCTTTCCCTTCCCTTCCACTCTAAAAAAGGGGGAGGGGGGATCAAAGGAAAATAATATCTTCGCTTCCACTCTCTAAAATCAATGGGAAAAATATCTTCAGGTGGGGATTAACAACAACAACAAAAGTATGTACTCATTGCTCATTTGCATACTACAAAACTTTATTATGTCTCTAGATGAAGTCTTCAGTCATGAAGCATAGTAAAGATAAAATATTCTCATGGAATTAAAACTGGAAACCACAGTCTTCTTAGCACCGTATGTAAACCATCCAGGAGTGTGAGAGTGAGAGAGAGAGTGTGTGTGTGTGTGTGTGTGTGTGTGTGTGAAACAAAATCACATTTTCTAAGGCGCTAGAAATTTTATGAAATTTTTTAAGTCAACAAGAACAAAAAAATACATCTAAAATTTTAAATTAGTAATAATAATGACAAATAGACACTATTTTATTTAGGGCAAATATTTTGCTGGTTTGGTCGGTTATATCCCAATATATAAAACAGAGCATAGGATAGCAGATTAGTAATAAACATTTGCTGAATAACTGAATGAAAACTATTCCTGAATGCTTACTATGTATCCAAGACTATTCTCAATGCTTAATATTTATTATCTCAGTTAATCACTACAACTTCATAAAATAGATATTATCATAATCCCCATTTATAGAAAAGGACATTAAGGAAGAATCATATTGTTATATTGGTGGAATAGGTATAATAAATATAAAATTTGAATATTAAAAGCAAAGCTGTAAAACATCACTATATACCTAGCCAGACCCCAAAAAAGGATAAAATATCAATTTAGAATATGTCTAAGGTTCTGCACTATGTTTTTTGAGGAACATAAAAACCTCTGAACAATTCTAAACAAAATGTTTTAACATTAATGCTTGTTAAATTCAAATCAATGTTGAGAATCTACTATGTGCTTAACTGATTTAGTACTTCATGTGTAAAAGTACTACCGTGTTTCCCTGAAAATAAGACATCCTCCGAAAATAAGACCTAGCGCATGGAAAACTATAATAAGACATCCCCTGAAAATAAGACCTAGCACATCTTTGGGATCAAAATTAATATAAGACACTGTCTTATTTTCGGGGAATCAGGGTAGTATATGTCACAGTCCTTGTCTCTAGAAGTTTTACATGTTATTCTATTAATCAAATATTGTTCATTTTTTAAATAAGTGAATTAAAAAAAAATAATTATACTTACCAGAAAGTACTTTACTATATATTATGTATTTCTATTCCAGGCTACGAATCTGAAGAAAATTAAAATAATTTACCTGGTTCAGTAAGTAGATAATCTTTGTAAGAATATGCAGACATCTTCTTGGGTTGATGGGTGTTTCATTGAATAGTCGAGCCTGGAAACAAACAAAAAAAATCAGTTTTATATATATTCTATTTTCTCTATCTCAGATTACAGAAAATCAACCTTTATAAAATTAAGGCTATTATGTATTTTAATAACAATATACAAATAATGTTAACTACCTATAGTTTTCCATTTATAATGATATATAACTTATTAAATGTGATTTTGCTTTTCCCTTAGATATTCTGCTTCAACTTTGTAAGCTCTGTAAAGAATCACAATTATTTATTGATATCACTTGAATATAATGAGTTGAATATCTATAACTTCCTTCAATAACCCTGCACTAAACACCTCTTCTGGCATTTTATTTAAAACTCTCAACAAGTGGCCCTGGCTAGGTGGCTGTTTTGGTGTGTACACCAAGAAGGTGGTGATTTTGATTCCCAATGGGGCCTGTACAGGAGGCAAATGATCAATGCTTCTCACATCGATGTTTCTCTCTCTCTCTTTTTCTCTCTCAAAAATTCAATAAACACATCCTCCAGGAGGATTAAATAAATAATTCTCAACATGTAGCACAGTCTAAATGTTTTTGCATTTCTCTCTCCTCTGACAAGCAAATCCTTTTCCTTTCCCCTTAAGCCTATATTCTCTGAACTCAGACATATTCCTTAATTCTTATTTCGGATCTCAGCATTCCAGGGGCTCTCTGCCCACCATTCTAAAATGGAATGGAAAAGAAGAAACACAATAGACTTCCAAGCCATACCTCCTGTAAGACAGTGCTCTTCTCCAGATGCCGAAAAGGATTGGAGCCACTACCTATAGCATAAAACAAAACATATCTTTAACAGCTGTCCTACACAAACTTATTTTCTGCAGGATACTGAATGTTTGGGATCTCTCACCCAAGTGAAGCGACCATTTGGATATCACAGTGATAATCATTACTAACATGCATATCAACTAAATATAGTCATTTTTATTCTGAAGCTATGTCTGTCATTGCTTTCTTGTTTAAGATCTTGTACTTCTGCAGGAACCCTGCCCTGTCCTCTTTTTTAATATATGAATATTACAAGTTTTATCTGTCATGTCCACAGGACCGAGATTAATGAGATCATGGTAGGGCCCTTTGGAGTTTCCCCTAAAGGCGAGCACGATGTTGTGTTCTAACATTTACCGGGAGGCAGAAGCGCGTTTAGCAGGTCATCACATATGCTTAAAGGTGGAAAAAGGGCCATGGAGGTTTGACCCAACCCTCTCCCACTCTTTATTAGCGAGCGCAGCAATCAAGCACTGAGTTTTGTTCTGTTGGTTTGCAAGGTGGTTTAGTATCTTCCTCTTCTGCTCTGGGCCAAGGTATGGGGCCGACTCTCTTTGGGGCGCATTACAAGATCTAGGTGCCATGAGCCAGGAATGACCTCTGGGGAGCAGACAGTGTATACAGATCCCCAGGAAGACTGTAACGCACAAGTCACTTCCAAGTTCACACACACACAACGCACACAGTTTGGTGGATCTGAGACTCGCTCTGGGCCTCGCACTAGGAGCACCCCTCGCCCCTGACTCTCGCACACGCACCCCCTCCCTCCGCCCCCTCCCCGGCGCCCGCCGCCTCGGAGCGCCCAGAGGAGGGGAGGGGGCGGGGGCGGGGGCGGGGGCGGCGGAGGGGGCGGAGGGGAGGGGGCGTGGGCGGGGCCGCCGAGCGGGCTGGGGTGGCGGGCGCGGGGGCGCCTGCGCGGCCGGGCTGGGGGAGGGTCCGGCGCCGCCGGGGGAGGGGCTAGGGGCCGGCCCTGCTGGAACGGCCCCCGGCACACCGGCGCCCACGCCCCCGGGTCTGCAGTCCCCGGAGCAGGTGCGGCGGGCGGGCAGGCAGGCGGGGGAAGGGACCCCCCGCGGCGGAGGGTGGGTGGGCGTCAGAAGCCCAGCGCGTACCAGACTCCTCGTCCTTCTTGTCGAATTTTTTAAGCATCTTGGACGACTTCCCAGCGCCCAGACCCACCGCAACCTTCCCAGGCGCCGCAGCCGAGCGGAAGAGGCTGCAGGAAGGCGGGCCCCGCGCTCCGGCGCGGGTTGGGCCGCCGGCGCGTCACTCGGGGCGAAGGCCCGCCCTCCCCGGCTGTCGCGACCGCTCAGGTCCCCCGGGGCCGCGGCCACGCCCACTTATGTCCCCCCCCTGCCTTTGGGGGCGGGGCCAGACGCCCAGTCCGATGCCGCGTGGTGGTCGCTGCTGCGATGGGTCGGAATCCCCCCACCCCCACCCCCCGCCTCCGGCCCACCTTGCCAGCGACTTGGCAGCGACTGCCCGCAGTGGGCAGAATGTGGTTTTATTGGGTTGGCATGCCCTGAAGAGCGTCTTCTGCTGGCCCCTCAAGTCCGCGGAGACAGAGGCGAGAGGCCTGGAGGGTTTACTTTTACTTAGTGACAATGGTGTTGTTGAGAAACCACTGCTTGACCCTCCCGTTGCGGAAGGCGCTCGCCCCCGGCGCCGTTTTACTGGGCTTCAGCTCCAGGAGCGATGCCAGGGTGAGTGGTTCCCACTCCACCTTCCTATGCAGCATGGCACTTTTCGACTCCTTGGCAGCTGCAACAAAACACAGGAGGGTGCCTCGGTGAATGCGGACTTCCAGAGGGAAGACTTGACAGGAGGCGTGAAATTGACGTGAAATTGACGCACTTGGGGGGACTAGCAAAGGGGGCTTGACTCTTCGTAAGAGCATGGACTACCATTCCCAACTTTGCTTATAATTCTGGATTCCTTACCTTCCTCAAAGCCCAGATGAAAACACTGCCAGTTTAAAGTATTTCCCTGTTGAACCTCGCCCCTCTCAAATGATTCCATCCACAACCACACTGATAACCTATGTCACTCTTACGAAGTTGAGGTACAGTCACTTGTATATTCTTCTACCGCTTAGCCTTTTCCCTAAGTGTGTTGGTTTTGAGTCTCAACTACCCATTTTGAGTGCTCGGAAATTCTTCAATGGGTCCCAACTGCCTAGTGGAGAAAAACCCAAGCCCTTAATCCATAGCACCCAGGCCCTTCATGATTTGGCCCATCTGTCTCATACATCGAATGTGCTACTATGGGTGCTTGGTTAAGTGATTAACACTTGCTAGTTGCCCCGTAAACGTCCTTACATGAATGATAACGTGTAAGGAGCATTCTCCTTACACCCTCCTCCATTCCATGCAACCTTATGTCAAACCCCTCCCACCCCACGTCCTGCCTCGTTCCGGAAGACACTCCTGGACCTCTGAGACTGTGAGGCTGACAGACTGACTTAGCCTTTGGACCTTCTAGAACAGTTTTTATCAAGTGTGATATGCATACTACTGGGTAGTTTTAGGTGATACATAAACATTTCAAATTCTAATTATTATGAGTTTGATTAAATGTCAGGGGAAAAAACATAATTAGTATATCAAACCCATGTTAATGATATGGTATTAATTAGGACAAGAACAAAATCATTAAATAAATAATAGGGCAAATAACTTAATACACCCGAACTTTTAAAGTGGTAGGTGATGCAGTTTGGGAAGCACTGTGCTATGGCATCTTGAAATTTGAAGATTTAAGCAGAATTCAAAACCTAGCACTATTTGAGCCTCTATCAGTTCTTAGCTTCTGTTCTACAAGGAAAAATAGTCTCCAGAACTTCCATGAGAGATGTCGATTTGCCCTTAAATCTTGTCTCTATAAGATGCCCCTCTGCCCACCTCTCAGTCCTGTAAGCCACTGCTTTGAATGAGAGGAGCTTACCAACTTTCTTCAAATCTTCTTGAGAGAGTTTAGCAAAGGCGAGCTGAGGGAACATATTTTTCTGCTTCCTCAAATTGCAGACTGTTGAATACTTCCCTTCACTCTTGAAATCATTCTTGGTGGAAAACCTTAACAAAGAAAGCTCATTTAGTAAATCCTAGGGTTGGGTATTAGTGGAACCAGTCACTACACTCTCAGATTCCAGGGGAGAGAAGGCAAGGATAGGTGTTCGTTGGTACAGTGGGGAGAATGTTCAGTAAAAGGGATGCTTTCAGAACCTAGCCTGTAAACCTCTTAAGGAAGTTCAGAATCTCCTCTCTCCTCTCCACATTGGATATAGGCTGCTCATAGAACTAGTTTCAAATAAAATCTCACAGCACATTGTCCCTTATCATGCACTGAGCAGGAGGGGAGAGGGGTAGGAGGAGAAGTTTTTTTTTTTTTTTTTTTTTTTTTCCTGTTTCCTCAAATCATAGATCTTTGAATACTTTTTTTTTTTCTTCACTCTTGAAAATCCTTCTTAACGAAAAACCTTAGCTTTGAAGGAGTTTCTCTTTCCTTAGGGTGTAAAAGATATTGGGGATTGTGTGTTATTAATATACAGTTGTACTTTTCTATACCCTAACAAGCAGAAAGATTAAATCGTATTGAAAATAGATTGTAACATGAATAAGGTAATGATGGGAAAGAAAGAAAGAACAAGAGCAGCCAGGACTTCACCTAAACAGTTGTTCTTGCTTGGATTTGGCATCCTTCAACAGTGTCACAGGGAAGACTGGTTTCAGCTTAGGTCTTAAACTTTTCTGAGGCAACGGGGGTAGGTAGCTCTCAGTGGGTTTATGCTGATTACTTTCCTGCTGCAGAGGAAAGAAGAGTAAGTAAGGTAGTGAACCAAGGACCTTGGGACTTAAAGTTCTTGGACTAAGTTCCAAACCCCCATCATGATTGGACCAAACCTGTCAGAGAAGGAAGCAGACACTCAGAAACCAAAAAAAGAGGAAGCAGTTCCGAGTGGGCTAACCCATGTTTGCTTCCTTGCCAGATGACTTGTCCAAAGCTTTGCCAGCTTCCTTAATACTTGATTGAACTTGCCCCCTGACCCTTTGAAGAGCATGGTGGAAGAATTTACCCCATTTTGAGAAGGATTCAATTAGTGAATTGCTTAGTAAATCAAGCATTTGATAATAAGTTGGGGGAAATCCATAGGACTCCACCTTCCTTTCTCAGAGATGGCTACCTCATTCACATTTTATTCTCTGAAGTAAAGAGGCCACCGAATGAAGTGTTTTGTGATGTAATAATGTCATCATTTGTAAAGGTTACAGAGTCAAAGACTTTCGGAAAATATAGTAGAAGTCATCTAATCTAACCATTTATCTGACACTCATTTCACCTACACAATATCTTTATCAAGTGGTCAACCTTCCTATACCTAAAACACCAACCTAGCCCACCAGTGTGGCTCAATGGTTGAGTATCGACCTAGGAACCAGGAGGTCATGGTTTGATTCCTGGTCAGGGCATATGTCTATATTGTGGGCTAGATCCCACAATAGGAGGCAGCCATTCAATGATTCCTTCTAATCACTGATATTTCTATCTCTCTCTCCCCCTTTCCCTTCCTCTCTGAAATCAATGAAAATATATTTTTTAAAAACACAACCTAATTCATCTTTGATCAGCTGATAGCTATAACTTTTAACTTATAGTTCAAACAGAACAAATCCAGTGTCTCTCCCAGAGAGTTCTTAAAGAATTTGGAGAACTCCATCAAGTTTCTCCTAAGCTATCTCTCTGTCTCTTCTAGGCTCAACATTGCCAATATTTTGAATTTTTCTTTATATGACATGGCTTGGGGTTCCCATTCTCCTGATTTATCTGATTATAACTCATTTGGGAAAGTTATGATTTATATTCTTCCTAATGTGCAGCAATCTGAAATGAAAACAATATGTGAGATGTCACAATTGCAAGACATAACCCATCACCCCAATAAAGTGTCAGATGTCAGCAGCTCTTCTAAGAACATACTATTCAAATTATTATCTAAACTACAATATCTAAAATCACCTCTCACACCCATCATGCTCAATTTCTTTATCCTGCTTTGTTTTGGCATTTATCACATGTTTATATTAACTGTATGATTGCTTGTGATCTGTCTGTCTGCCTCACTAGAATTAAATTTCATTTGGGTGAACTTTGCTTTAGTCATTGATACATCCCTGTTACCCATAACAGTGCTTTGCACATAGTAGGTGCTCAACAAATATTTGTTGAATGAATGAAAAAGTAAATGAATGACCAAACTACTTAATTGATATATATTGAGCTTTTTCTTTCAGAATTTTAAGGCCTTTTAAAAAATATTTGCTGCTGAACATGTCCTTTTAATTCTGTACTCATCCTATATAATAAAAGCCCAATATGCAAATTGTCCCCTGACTGGGAGTTCAACTGGGAGTTCGATTGCTCTCTATGACATGTTCTGACCACCAGGGGGCAGCCCAGAGCACAGCAGGTATCAGTGATGTGGCGCTGGCAGCAGGCAGCAGTGGAGTTGCTACCGGCCCCAATGGGCCCCAAGGAGAACTGCACCACAACAGGATGGTTGGGCAGGTGAGTAGGCAGGGCCAGGCCAAGGTGGATGCGAGTGGGGGCCTGATCGCCCTGCTGATCATCCCGCAGTCTGTGACCAGCAGCCGTGGTGGGGGCTAGGCCACTGCCCGGCTTCCAGGCACTGAGGGAGCTGGGCAGGGGCCTGATGACTCAGGCAGAGGGGGACACCCAGGTGCCCAGGTGCTGCCCAGTGCCCAGAGATCAAGTGGGACCTGCCCTTCTATGCCAGACACTTGGGCGTTGATTGCCAGCCAGGTCTAGGGGCCACATCCATGCACAAATTTTGTGCACCAGGCCTCTAGTTCTCAATAAACATCTCCAGTTTTGAGGAACAGGCATCCATTCATCAAAGTTACCTTGTCTAATAGAAGTTTTATTGTAAGAGCACATGTGCCTAGGAAGTAAGACATAGCTAACAATTTGGCCACAAAAAGAGCCGAACCTGAACAGAATTAGATCTCATAGCAGAAAAACAGGAATGAAAAAATTATTTCAAATCCAAGATAGCATTAGTTAAGTACCACCCCTGCATGAGTTTATGTATCTTGATTCTACATCATATCATTAATGTCTCTCCTACTTCTTCCTTCTTGCTTTCTCCTCTCTGTTCATTCCTTACCTTACCCTGTATACCTTTTTTCCTATCGATAGCTTCTGCTTATCTGTTTATATAAAAGCCTTATATGCAAATTATCCCCTTGGATCGCTCACTATGACGTGCGCTGACCACCAGGGGGTGGTACGGAATGAAGGAAGGTCCCAGCTGGCAGCTGGCAGCCAGGGAAGGAAAACCCCGGCCAGTTGCTGGAAGGCCCTGATCAGTCCTGGTCACTAGCTAGGTGTAGGGACCTTACTCATGCATGAATTTTGTGCACCAGGCCTCTAGTTCATGTATATTCCCCTATGATTTCAACCTGCTCCTATTCTAATCTTATTGTCTCTATACTATTTTCTTTATTTTTTAATTGTTTAAAATAATTTTTATTGATTTCAGAGAGGAAGAGAGAGGGAAAGAGAAATAGAAACATCAGTGATCAAAGAGAATCATTGATCAGCTATTCCTGCATGACCCCTATTCGAGATTGAGCCTGCAACCTGGACACGTGCCCTTGACCAGAATCAAACCCAGGACCCTTCAGTCCACAGGCTAGCACTCTATCTACAGCCAAAACAGCTATAGCTTTACTTTTTTAAAATTGATTTCAGAGAGAAAGGGAGAGGGAGACAAAGAGAGAGAAATATCAATGATGAGAGAGGTTCATTGACTGGTTGCCTCTTGCATGTTCCCCACTGAGGATTGAGCCCGCAACCCAGACATGTGCCCTGACTTGGAATGGAATTGAACTCTGACCTTCTGGTTCATAGGTCAACACTCAACCACTGAGCCATGCTGGCTGTCTAGACCACATGTGTCAAACACAAGGCCCGCGGGCCAAATCCGTGCCGCCAGGCCTTGCAATGTGGCCCGCACCGCGCTGTCATCACTGCACTCCGCTGCGTTTCCATCACAATGACAGTTTATGACTGTTCAGTAAACCATTCTGCCCGCGATTTAGGCTGGATTTTAGATTTTGGCCCCTTCTCTGATTGAGTTCGACACCCCTAGTCTAGACTATCTTCTTTATGGCTTCTCTGTGTCCTTGCAGCTTTCATTCCCACTACCTCAATAATTTCCTTTTCTAGTTCAGATGCCTGTAAACAAGAATCTGATTAACTGAGGGATTTGGGTTGTTGGTAATTTGGTTTGTTCATTTTGGGTTTATTTTATTTTGGTAGTGACCACCACAGGTCACTAACCAAACTATTTTGCTTTCCTGGATCTGGTGTGCTTTTCTGTTCCTAGCTAGGAGGAGAGGACCAAGTCTAGTTATACAAAATAAGCCCTAACCAGTATGGCTCAGTGGATAGAGCATCAGCCTGCAGACTGAAGGGCCTCAGGTTTGATTCCAGTCAAGGGCATGTTCGTTGGTTGCAGGCACATACCCAGTAGGGAGTGTGCAGGAGGCAGCTGATCGATGTTGCTTTCTCATCGATGTTTCTAACTCTCTATCCTTTCTTCCTCTCTGTAAAAAAAAATCAATAAAAAAAATATATTTTAAAAATAAGACCTCTTATTTTTAGGGCATCCTTTCCTTCATGAACTGTGGTAGGTTCATTTCACTGAGAAGGGGATATGAGTATAGACATGTGTGGCTCATTTGGTTGAAAGGTGGTGGGTTTGATTCCTGGTAATTTAAAAATAAGTAAATAAATAATATTTTTAAAAATAGCAAGAGACACCATAGGCAATATATTAGTTAATTAACTCCTTTGTCCACATATAACTTTGGATACTAGTATTTTATCTTCTACTTGAAAAGAAATCTCTCACTGCCATTCATGTAGCAACTAAGGAAATACTAATTCCAAACTCACTACACTCTATTATAAGAGTCTGTTTTGGGAAATTCCCCTCCCAGCTTCAAATTTCTGTTATAACTATATTCTTTTGTTTGTACTTTCATTTATTTCATTTAATTGTTTCTTGTTATATTAGGCCCTCTCTCAAGACTATCAAGGTTTGTGTCATGCACTAGAGGCCTGGTGCATGAAAACTCATGCACTGGAGGGGGGGAGGGGCAGGCCCACTGCCGACAGCACAAGCCTTGGTCGGCCCTGGTAACCTGAGCTTCCGGTGGC
The DNA here is from genome assembly GCF_014108245.1 of Pipistrellus kuhlii. Lineage (NCBI taxonomy): Eukaryota > Metazoa > Chordata > Mammalia > Chiroptera > Vespertilionidae > Pipistrellus > Pipistrellus kuhlii. Next base: position 12,799,584 of record NW_023425405.1, read on the forward strand.
CGAGTGGCTGGGCAACTGCCATCTGAGGCTTGCCTGTGCCTCTGGCTGGCCCTGAGTGGTGGTGGGGGGGAGGCAAGCCCAGCCTTGCTGCAGGCCTGCCGCCCCACAGAGCTGAGGAAACTGGGTGCTGCCTTCTTGTGGCTGTGGGTGCCACCATCTTTGAGGGTGGGGCAGTCAATTAGCATATTCCTCCCTTATTGGCTATGGGCGCTATCATCTTTGAGGGCCAGGCAATCAATTAGCATATTCCCTACTTATTGGCTGTGGTCGCCATTATCTTGGAGGGCAGGGCAGTCAATAAGCATATTCACTTTTTATTAGATAGGATTTTAGAGAAAGAAAGACATTGATTTGTTACGTTCATTGGTTGTTTCTTATATGTGCTCTGACTTGGGACTGAACACACAACCTTAGTATTTTGGGACACTAACCAACTGAGCTACCTTGCCAGGGCTATCAAAATCTTTTTTAGATCCTGATTCCTTAAATGGATATTCTTCACTTCTTCAGCTGTTGATTTAGTTTCAATTCCTCAGCATCTCTTATCTTGATGATTGTATCGATAATAACATTATAACTAATCTTTCTGATTTTTGTCTCTTTCTCCCAAACTCAAAAAGGAGGGGGTGTATTTTGAGTATATCCTTTTATTACCTGCCATTTACTCTCTTACAGCTTTCTAAATGTGCCTCACTTGCTCATGTCTCAATGGCTTTGCCCTTCCTTCTGATTGGAATATTCTCCTGTTCTTTATCATGGGTCATCTCTTCTGTAAAGCCTCTCTGATTACCCCTTTCCTCTCAACAGAACTACTATGAGTTCTGTATCTTGTATATTCTTTTTATTTTTAAATATATTTTATTGATTTTTTTATAGAGAGAAAGGAAGAGAGATAGAGAGTTAGAAACATCAATGAGAGAGAAACATCAATCAGCTGCCTCCTGCACACCCCCTACTGAGGATGTGCCTGCAACCAAGGTACATGCCCTTAACTAGAATTGAACCTGGGACCCTTCAGTCTGTAGGCCAACACCCTATCCACTGAGCCAAACCAATTAGGGCTTGTATATTCTTTTATGATTCATACTAGAAGCCTGATCGGGCCTAAATGGACAGTTGGACATCCGTCTCACAATCTAGGACTGCTGGCTCTCAACCACTCGCCTGCCTGTCTACCTAATTACCCCCTAACCACTCCCCTGCCATCCTGATCGACACCTAACTGCTCCCCTGCCTGCCCAATTACCCCTAACTTCCCTCCCCTGCCGGCCTGGTTGCCCCTAACTGCCTTCTCTTGCAGCCTGTTTGCCCCTAACTGCCCTACCCTGTAGGCCTGGTCCCCCCCAACTGTCCTCCCCTGCAGGCCTGGTCTCTCACAACTGCCCTTCTCTGCCAGCCTGGTCACCCCTAACTGCCCTCCCCTACAGGCCTGATTGCTCACAACTGCCCTCTCCTGCCAGCCATCCTGTGGCATCCATCTTGTGTCCACATGGGGATGGCCATCTTTGACCACATGGGGGTGGCCATCGTGTATGTTGGAGTGATGGTCAATTTGCATATTACTTCTTTATTACCGTATTTTTCGGACCATAAGACGCTCCGGACCATAAGAAGCACCAGTTTTTAGAGAAGGGAAATGAAGAAAAAAAGATTCTGAAACAAATAGTGTCCTAAAATATTTTATGTGCATTAAAACCCAACATCACAATCATAAACACATGTAATCAACCCTGTAAAGTAAACAGCAGCATTTAGAACCATTTTAGAGCCCGGCAAGCACACACAGACCACACAGAGCCGGGCAAGTAAAAAAACTTTTTTTTAAAAGTATATGTGTAGGCTATATTTGGACCATAAGATGCAGGGACTTTTCCCCCCCACTTCTGGGGGAAAAAAAGTGCGTCTTATGGTCCGAAAAATACAGTATATAGGATATCTTGATATATTATAATTACTCATTTATTGATCTGTCTTTCCTGTTAGACTCCAAGTTTCTTCAAGATAGAAACTGTCCTAAACTAGTAATCATCTTTATATTTTAGTTCTTAGATTAGTGTATGTTCACTGATTGATTACTAAATTGGATTTGAACTTTTTTAGTATATAACAGGCTCTACAGCAGTGGTTCTCAACCTGTGAGTCATGACAGTCGCCTAAGACCATTGGAAAACACAGATATTTACGTTATGATTCATAACAGTAGCAAAATTACAGTTATGAAGTAGCAACGAAAATAATTTTATGGTTGGGGGTCACCACAACATGAGGAACTGTATTAAAGGGTCCTGGCATTAGAAAGGTTGAGAACCACTGACTTAGAGGGAAGAGGTTGGCTCTTGAATACCATGTTAAGTTAGCTTCCTTCTTGAAGCTCATGCCTAATTCTCCGGGGTCCTTACTCAGGGTGCCAGGAAACTTCAGATGCCATTACCTTGACCAGTAACTCCTTGGAAAAGAAATGTGGTTCGAAGTCCTTTCCTTGTTGCTCCATAGGAGAGGGAAGTGGGTTATTGGTCATTATGAGTATGGTCTTATCTTGATCGTACTCTGCCACTTTGAGCATGAAGCTCAACATTTTCCTGTTTCGAGCCACAAATCTCTGCTGTTTGGAGGGCTTCAAAGGCTCATAGTACCGGCTCTGAGCAGACAGACAAAAAGGTTTCCAGAGAGACAAAGTGATTAGATCAAGAGAAGGTTAATAAATCCATTGGTTAATCTTCTGCCTCTGTGGAGTAGGGACAGAGGCAGAACACGGGCTGGACAAATCTGCTCTGAAATATGTTTATCAGAAGAAACCTGGAGCTCACCCAGCCTTTCTGCCCTCCGAGTGTTCCCCACACATTGACGAAGGGGCTGGGGGAATGACATGGAAAGCTTTCCACAATAAAGGGAGAAAGACAACTTAATTCTTCTGAAAGGGAGAAAGACGGCTTAATTCTTCTGAACAGAATCTGTTCATTACAACGGGGCAGAGAGATTTCTACATTAAACCTCGCTGGTCTTCTCTTCAACTCTCTGAGAGGCAGAGGCTAGAAACTGCCAGGGACCCAATCTTCTTGTCAAGGAGTTTGGAGGGTGGGGGGTGACACCAACATTCTCACTCACTGACGCGTTCCCACAGGCACAGCCGCATTACCATGCATAATAGGCACAACGTTTTAAAAGGAAAAGCAGTCACAAAAGACAGCATGTCACTTAAGATGTGGGTGGGGGCAGAGGCAGTTCCACTAAATTTTCTTTTCTGTCAATAGGGGGAAAGCGGGGGATTAGAAGGGGGGGGAAGGGAGAGGGAAAGAATGAAACACCTTCTGATTATTAATATGTTTTCTCAACTTAAAAAGACTATTTCAGCTACAGGGACCAACTTCTTCCCAGTACCCTCGCTCCCCTGCTCTCTCCCTCACCACGGCCTTTCTCTGCACTGCCTCTAGCCAGTGTCCTAGGGCAGCTCTGCTTCCCTGACCCAGCAGCCTGTGCAGCCCCAGAGGTGGCAGCATTTGGAGGCATATGGACACTCTCTCTCCAGCTTCCACCCCACTGCTGAGACTTGCTCTTAGGGATCTCGGTGGGAGCCGGGGGAAGGTGGGAGGGTGGCTAGGGGACAGGGAGGAGGGGATGGGGAGGAGGGGATGGAAAGCTTTTTCCACCTACCAATTTTGGATGGACTACGTAATACTGAAGGTTCTCTGGAACATATTTCGATTGCCCAGATGCATAAGAAACCTAGAGACAGTAATCAGAATTAGTGGTTTCTAGCTGCACTGTCCTAAACAATATTCCATTCCCGACTCTCACTAAAAGGTGGTCGCCAAATTAACAAGACGGAACACTGTGCTTTGTGTTTTGCACCCTGGGTCTCTGGAGTGAGAGCCACAGCATGGAGAGCTGGGTTCTGAGACATCCTGACTGGGAAGCTTGTCCGTGGAAATGGGGACCCGTTTCATGAAATGTCAGGTCAAGCTGTTCGGAGGTAAAGTAACAAAGGCAGCATTAAAGTTCAGACTGGGACAAGTCCCTCCAAGGCATTGCACCTCCTTCTTCTGCCTTTTCACTTCTGTGGGAGTGGAATCAGGTGGAAATCAACATGTAGCTTGCTTTTCACCTCTTTAAGGAGAAAGGGAAGTCACAAAAGGGCGATAGCTTGAGGGTTGTGAATGAAGGGAGCCCTGGGAATTGCTGCCCATGGAGCTGGGAGCATACAGACTCACAGAGGAAGGAACAAACAGCATTTTACATTTCTTTTTTTCTGTTTTTCTAAATATATTTTATTGATTTTGTACAGAGAGGAGGGAGAGAGATAGAGAGTTAGAAACCCCAAGCTGATGCTCTATCCACTGAGCCAAACTGGTCTCGGCACATTTTACATTTCTGAATGTTTCTGTGGCATGCAATTCTCCCCAAAATGTTACCAAAAATAGCTGAACATTAGGTAAGACTTCTGTCTACTACTTTGCATTTTTTTGGCTGGTGATTGGCAGACTGAGTGTCCTGCCTGGTAGTAGAAGTGCTAGGCCACCTGTGTCTCCCTCTGCTGACCACCCCTCACCAACCCACCCCACCCACACACACAGCTCATTGCCCAGCCTCAAGGGTAGCCCTATGTTACCTAAGGATGAGTAAATCAAAGGGAGGAGAATCCAAAGTGAAAAAAAAGCTGAGTTACCTCCTCCAGGCTTAGCAAAATGAGAAATCAGAACAAGGGAGAGGGAACATAATCCTAGTATTTGGGCCCTAAAGATTGCCATGTCCCCAGGAAGGTGATCTGGTAAGATGGGGTACGGAAGAAAGGGAACATGCACTTGAAAGGGTTAATAAAGCAATCAGGTGAACGAGGAGAGGAAAGTGGTAAGAATGGGGCAGATGTGGGATGAGGACAGGCCATTATTATGCCCCTGAAAGAAAATGTCAGGAGTTGGCCATTCCAGGGAGATAAGGAAGAACAGGGAGGAGGTCTAGCAGAGTCACTCTGTACATTGCTTTGAGAGCGTGGGGTGAAATACGGGACAAATACGAAGATGCAATAATTTAATTTGATCACCTTTTGGAAAACTGAAGTCCCTTTGTTCGAAACAAAGGCATATTGTGAAAAACCTGCCTCTTAGATATGATATATAAAATACATATTTAGAAACATATAGAAGTCTAGGGGAAAAATTTAGGGGGAAAGATGTAAAAGGCTTTTTTTCTATAGTTTTTTTTTAAAATATATATTTTATTGATTTTTAACAGAGAGGAAGAGAGAGGGATAGAGAGTTAGAAACATTAATGAGAGAGAATCATCAATCAGCTGCCTCTTGCACACCCCCTACTGGGTATATTCCCGCAACCAAGGTACATTCCCTTGACCAGAATCGAACCTGCGACCTTTCAGTCCGCAGGCGACGCTCTATCCACTGAGCCAAACCGGTTTCGGCTCTATAGGTTTGTTTAAAAAAAAAAAAAAAAAAGAAGAAGAAGAATTATAGCCAAAACCGGTTTGGCTCAGTGGATAGAGTGTCAACCTGCGGACTGAAGGGTCCCGGGTTCAATTCCGGTCAAGGGCATGTACCTTGGTTGCAGGCACATCCCCAGTAGGGGGTGTGCAAGAGACAGCTGATCGATGATTCTCTCTCATCGATGTTTCTAACTCTCTACCCCTCTCTCTTCCTCTCTGTAAAAAAAAATCAATAAAATATATATTTTTAAAAATGACTTATAGTCCTGGCTGATGTTGCTCAGTGTTTAGAGCATCAACCCATGCACTGAAGGGTCATGAGTTTGATTCCCAGTCAAGGACACATACCTGGGTTGCAGGCAACCAATCAATGTCTCCCTCACATCCATGTTTCTCTCTCTTCCCCTCCATCCCTTTCTTCCACTCTTTCTCTAAAACTAAACAAATGGGAAAAAATTATTATAGTGGGGAAGGTCTCTGGGCAAGATGGTTTAGCCCTAGCTGGGTATCTCAGTTGGTTGAATATTGTCCCAATACACCGATGTTGTGCATTCAATCCCCAGAAAGGGCTTATACAACAATCAACCAATGAGTGCATTAATAACTGGGACAACAAATTGAAGTTTCTCTCTCTCCCTTCCTCCCTCTCTTTCACTCAAATAAATTTAAAAAAAATATGTTTTCACTCCTGAATTTTTCTGAGATAGTGCATCTCTGTTCCAAATTAGTCTCCAGCAGTTCACAAAACCCACAAGTGTGTCCAAATTGGAATATGTTTTAGTTTTATGTTGAATAACAGTAACTCTGCCTAATAAGATAAAAGTTGGCCTGAAAAAAATCACTTAAGTAGAATAAACCTGAGGATGCAACCAAACTTTTGCTGCAAGAGGTGGCCATGTGCCCAGCCAGCATGGCTCAATGGTTGAGCATCAACCTATGAAGTAGGAAGTCATGTTTCAATTTCCAGTCAGGGTATATGCCTGGGTTGCAGACTCAATCCCCAGTGTAGGGCATGCAGGGGACAGCTGATCAATGATTCCCCAACATCATTGATATTTCTATCTCTCCCTCTCCTTTCTTATCTGAAATCAATAAAAATCATATATATATATATATGTGTGTGTGTGTATATATATATATATATATATATATATATATATATATATATATATATATTTATTTTTTTTTTAAGGAAGTGGCCTGAATTCTAGGTAAGTCAGGGTTTAACACTCACGCCCTAAGATCCCTGATTTTGTACCCTGGTTTATTGCTATTGTATCCTATCTATCTCTTTTCTCTGTCTCTGTTTACCTCAAATAAAATGGATCAATTAACCTTGCTAAATGACTTTTGACCATTTTTTTTTTTTTGCTTTTCAACAAAAAGTTTGTAAGACACAGCTTATAAAATATTCTAAGCTACTCTAAAGAAAAATTATAAACGAGCATTTGCTAATTCTCTTCCTTACCTCATCAGCATCCGTATTTCCTTTCTCAAGTCTACCTGCATTAATTCCTGGAGTCCTTGATTTGTCATTTGAGGGGCTGGAAAAGAGGCAGAACATCCAGTTGCTTAGAGGCCTGGTCTTCTGCGTGTTTTAAATCTCCTTAACAAAGTTAGGAGCCTGACTTAGAAGAGCTCTATTTAAGTGATCACTAACTGAAAAGCCTATGGATAGTAAAGAATAGGATTCATTATCCAGTCTGCGTCCCAGGGCAGGGGGCAGGGACGTAGAGAGGTAGGGGATGAAGAGACAGAATCTCACATTGAAGAGTTAAGCAAGTGGGACCTCTTGGAGACATCTGATGAGTTAATTTCTTCTCAAATAGGGGTTTCAGGCCACTAAAGGAAGTGCTCTAGTGGACTGGTTAAGGAACTTCTTTCAGGTGGCTGGGCCCTCAGCATACTTTTGAAGATGACCTACTTCAATTTTGAAGGCCTACTTGCCTCTCCCCATGGAAATGGTTCTCCCTGCACCAATGATTAACCAATGAGTCCACAAGAAGGAATATAGTTAGTGGAACTTCACAAATAAAATTCCAATTTTCAATGCTCAAGCTTGGATTCTGGGCTCCCTTGTGTTCCTAACCATATCTAAGTTTCTCTTCCTAGAAGTGGGGTAGTGAAAATAATAATCAATAGTAAACATTCTCATACTCTGCTCTTTCTCTTACACAGATACCACCCGCCTTGTGGGAAATAGGATAAGGGGCAGAAGTTGTGATCTTTGTATTTTTTTTCTTTTTTCTTAGACGTTGCAATCTTTAGTAATTAAGTATTTTGGATTCCTTGACTGATTCTTATTAAACCCATTACTTCCTGAATATAGTAAAAAAAATGTTCAGCTGTAAGGTTGGGTTTATAACCAAAATAAATAGACGGGTCCCTACTTAGACACAATTCCATTTGGGGGGTTATCCAGTTCGAATTAAGTAGGATCCTACAACTACTTCAACGAGACCTCTCTCCTTTAAAAATTAGGGTAGCAGAGTAAGGACCAAAATAAGAAAAGTAGAAATAGCCAAGCTATGTTGTTGGTGGGTCAGCGGACTATAGCATGGTACAAATAAACCCAAATCCAGGATCAATCCCCTTCAAGGGTGGCTTGCTTCCACCTCAGGCCAATGTGGCTCAATGGCTGAGCATGATCCATGAACCAGGAAGTCACAGTTTGATTCCAGATCAGGGAACATACCTGAGTAGCAGGCTGGATACCTGGCGTGGGGTGTGCAGGGAGCTTCCAGTGACTGATTCTCTCTTATCGATGATGCTTCTCTCTTTCTCTCTCCCTCTCCCTTCATCTCTGAAATCAATAAAAATACATATTTTTAAAAAATAGTCTTAAGGGGAGCAGATGATACATTGTGGTCAGGCCAAAATAAATTCATCCCCACTTAACATCTTAAAGTTGGCGCCCTTTTGACGCCCTATTTCCTTAAGTTACCTAATAATAATATATTACAATTTTTATTGTACCACTTTAAAAATAAATCTTTGGTATCTAAAAGGTAGCACTGGGTTCCAGATACTTTTCTTCAAGGACAATTTGAGGCACAGAGCTGCGTGGAAAATCCTTCCTCGGCCCAGCTGTGTCTAACTTGGACAGCCTGGTGCTTTTCTTTTGGCAAAGCTACTCCAGTTGCTGCATGAAATCCAGACCAAGATCTGGTTTTCTATCTGAGAACAGTCAGTCAACTGAAGCATTTTTAATGAAGGTTACTGTGTGGCTAGAACTGTTAGAAGTTCTATCAGCTACAAAATAAGTTCCTATAAGATGGTATTTATAACTTAGATGGGCAAATAAGACTACACACTTGCTAAGTCTTCTTTGGTCCATTGCTGTTCGCTGCTAAATGGGCCAACCCAAAGCAATTAATCACCCAGATGCCACACTCAGTGCTTCTGAATGGTCCACATTCTGTAGGGGTTCGATTTAATACAAACACTGTTTCCTTAGCACACACTGTGTGCCAGCCCCATTCTTGATCCTGTATGAGAAACAAGAGAAGAGTGATAGGAGGTGGAAGTGATTGTTAAATCTGAAACAGGAATGAAAAATCTCTTGGGGCTTCAACTTTCTCATCTGTAAAAATGGGGAGAGTTAACCAAATGCTGTCAAGGTGACATTTCAATTCTATGATGTTGGTGAGATTTATCTACATAAAGACCTGAAATAAAATTAATTCATGTGTCAGTAATGGGGGAGAGTTGGATGTGCAGATATCCTCTCTCAATACAACCTGGTTTGTCCAGGGAGTTGCCACTTTCTGATAATTACAAATGGAAGAAAAGAGTTGAGGATTTAGAACCCACCATTTAGAGAAAAGAGAGGGTTAGTGATGTTTCCGAAAGGATGTGGAGATTGATCTGGGCCTTGTAGGATGCTTTGTGAAATAGCTAACTGGGAAATTACTTGTTTTTCTTGTTTTAGTAGGATGGGATCCAATTTTGGGGCACTGACAATTAAGTAGAACTTGGATAAGGCCTATCAACTGAAGCTCCTATAAAGTCTATGGGTTTCGAGGAAAGATCTTTGTTAGTGTTGATAGTGTCAAAGGTGATTATTTGGGGTTATATCTAGTTTGATCATAGACTGAAACCCTAAAAATGATTGTCTAAAGTTTATGACTAGGCTGAGCTAAACTGTGAAACTTACAGGGAAACAGGCTAAGGAGCTTTCACCCTTTACTCACATTTAGTTTTTCCACTTCATCTTTACATTAAAATGAAAATAAATAGGAGCCATCAAACTGGAGGGCACAAATCTGGTGCTGCTTGTCTGTAACTCAGGGTAGGGGAAAAAAAATCTCAGAAACTATATAAAAAATAAGAATGGAAAGATGTGCTGTACAATATCTCAAATGACACCAGGAAATCTTACTTCAGGGAAGAGGGGGGAAAGCCTTGATACGGAAACTTTCTTTTTTGAAAATATCTGAATTATTCTTTTCTTGATTCTGGAAGAGACACTGGGACTTTGTGACGAACAGGCAATCTAGAATGCTGAGGTGTTCTATGTTGGAATCAGAGAATGAAAAGCACAAATAAAATCTGCTCCAAACTTTTCCCCCTAACCTTTGACTTTCACACACACACACACACACACACACACACACACACACACACACTGACCTTTTCACCATATCTGCTTTTTATTTTAATCCTCACCTGAGGATTTTTTTCCTATTGATTTCTAGAGAGTGGAAGGGAAGGAGGGGAGGAGAGAGAGAGAGAGAGAGACAGAGAGAGAGAGAGAGAGAGAGAGAGAGAGAGAGAGAGAGAGAGAGAGAGAGAGAGAGAGAGAGAGGTATCGATGTGAGAGAGACACTTCAATGGATTGCCTTCCGATCTCTACAGCCCTCTGGGTAACCTGCAACTGAAGTACATGCCCTTGACTAGGAATTGAACCTCAACCTTTCAGTCCTAGGCTGACACTCTAACCATTCCTCAACTGACCTGGGCTTTTTTCACCATATCTCAATCAACCTCTACCTTGGACAATGTTTTCACCCCGTTCCTTAAACATAGTGAGCTTTTTTCTCTTACTCCCCATACTTAAAACACTCTCCCACCTACTTCAAAGAATTAGAATCTTCTTTCTATCTTTATGTTACTATTCAGGTCTTTCCTCTTTAGAGGAGACTTTCCAGATCAATTAAATCCAAAATTCTAGCTTACAGACATTTTTTGTGTGTGCACAAAATGATACTGTATCTTGTAGTTCTACCTATACTTTTCTTATGTGTAGGTATTGTTTACCTCCTAGATAGTAAGCTCTTTAAAAGTAGAAATGTGAAAAAAAAAAAAATATATATATATATATATATATATATATATATATATATATATATATATATATATTGTGTGTGTGTGTGTGTGTGTGTGTGTGTACTAGGCATTCAAAAATCAATACTTGTTTATTTCAATATATTGACCTGAACATTTATGATGCATTAAACTCCACCCTAGCTAATGGAAACCAAACATAAATTGGATATAGTCACTGACCTCCAAGAGTTCATAGGTTAGCCAGGAAGAGAGACAAGGAAAGAGTTGAATGGAATAGATTGCAATGCCTATCCTACATAATAAAGAGCTAATAGGCTAATTAAACTGAACAGCAGAACAGTCATCTGGATGACCTTCCAGACAACCATCTGTACAACTTTTCGGATGAAGCCATGGCTGGGAGGGCCAGACAAGGCAGCTGGGACTGCAGGGGCTGAGCCCCTCGCATGAATTTTGTGCATCTGGCCTCCAGTGTTACAGATAAATTCAGGGTGCTATCAGAGCACAGAGGGAGAGCACTTAGCCCAAATGAGAAGACACTAGAAGAGATTTAGAACTAATGCCTAAACTGAGCTCTGAAAAATGAGTGTGAGTTAACCAGGTAAAGAGAAGAGAAAGTGGGTATTTAAGAAAGAGGTAGCGAAAACATGAGACTAGAATAAAGCATGGCTTATTTGGGGGAATTGCAAATAACTGCAGTATTCTTGGGACATAAGATTTAACAGAAAGGTAGCAGAGATGAGGCTGGAGAGAGAGTTAGAGTTCAGATCTAAGAGTGAAAACCACTGATAGAAGCTTATAGCTTATTTTATGAGGAATGAAAAGCTATCAAGGAATTTTAACTAAGGTGATACATTTCTATTATCTAGCCCTGGATGGCTTATTCAAAGATGGTCAACCAAGTTCTCTCTACTAAGGATTTGGAAGTTTGACAAAGACACACAGAAATGAAAGATGATTGTGGCCAAGTTACCACATGCAGTATCCCAGGCATTAAAAACTGAGTTCAACCCACTGAGGTCCCCAGAGTTGCCCAGATCTCATCTATGCTGAAGCATGGTCATCCAGTTTTCCCTTCAATTCTGTGAGCTTTCCCAATACCCTTTCAAATAAATCTGCCCTCCTTCCCACTCCCCTTTAAATTAATCAGAGTTCATTTCTATTGTTTGCAACAACAAAGAATCTTAAACTGATATAGGCTCCCAAGCAAGGTGTTGGCAGTAAAGAGAGATTTAAAAAGGGATATTTGAAAGTTGTCATAATGAATAGGACTTGGTAATCAATTGGATCTATATGGAAACCAAACATAAATTGGATATAGTCACTGACCTCCAAGAGTTCATAGTTTAGCCAGGAAGAGGGTTATAATGATTATAACCACATTTTTAAAGCTTAGTTACCAGAGAGAATGGAGGTGCAATTTACCGAATGAAGAGTAAAGGAGATGGACCAAGTTTGGGGGATAAAAGATGACTTTTGTTTTGGTTAGATGCGTATGAGGTGCAGATGGGGACACTGCCTAGTAAATGGTTTAAATTATGTTCAAGAGCGCAGAGGATGGACTGTTGACTGTGCCGCTGGATTGCCCTAGAGTAGGGGTGTCGAACTCAATCAGAGAAGGGGCCAAAATCTAAAATCCAGCCTAAATCGCGGGCCGAATGGTTTACTGAACAGTCATAAACTGTCATTGTGATGGAAACGCAGTGGAGTGCAGTGATGACAGCGCGGTGCGGGCCACATTGCAAGGCCTGGCGGGACGGATTTGGCCCGCGGGCCTTGTGTTTGACACATGTGCCCTAGAGGGAAGGAGACAAAAGCACCAGACTGTGCTGAGCCCCAGTTCTGACTGCACTGAATCCCAGTTCTAGACCAGACCCTGGGGATCCAAGCTCATATGATGGGAATCTGGACTGTCAGGCGGAAACTCAGGGGAGCGGTGAAAGACAGAGCCCCAGAGTCACGCACGTTGTGCACAGAGGACAGATTGTTGACTGTGCCGCTGGATTGCCCTAGTGGGAAGGAGTCAAAAGCTCTGGACTGCACTGAACCCCACTTCCAACTGCACTGAACCCCAGTTCCAGGCTCATTGGGGGAGAGAGTAGACTGTCTGGTAGTGGGTGAAACTCGAGGACACCTTTCTCTCAGAGGTGCTTGCAGCGAGTACCAAAGCAGTGAGTACCAAAGGAGACTGAGGAACACTGAGACTCAGGAACCTCATAGGGTGGGGCTGACAGGAAGCCAAGGCTGTAGGTTCCACCCTGAAACTCTGCCCAATCCAAGCTGAGCCTTTTGAATAAGGCTGTCTCCTAGCATAGACACAGCTAATCCTCACAGCCAATTGGCCTGGAGGTCAGTTCCTCCCAGTGATACCAACAACAATTAAGACTTAACTACAGTAGGAGAGAATCCAAGATGGCTGCTCGGGTAGGCAACTAGCCGCAGTCGCACACAACAATTTCAACAAAATACAACTAAAATATAAAATGGACATTACCCAGAACTACAGGAAAGTCGACTGACTGGAAATTCTACAACAAGAAGCAAGGAGAAAACCAGAAGGAAGCACGAAGGAGCTGTAAAAGCCCAAGGTACGGAGACACGCGGCGCGTGCAGAGAGGACAGAGCCGGAGAGGAGGGAGGCCGAGTGCCTGGCTGGCGGTCCCAAGTGGGAAGGAGAGAAAAGCTCTGACTGTGCTGGGCCCAGCTCCAACTGCTCTGAACCCAATTCTAGGCCAGACCCCGGGGACCCAGGCTCATCCATAGGGAGCCGGGCTGTAAGGCGGGACTCCAGGGAAGCGGCGAAAGGAAGTCCCGGAGGCATGCACACTGCGCTCAGAGAAGGGCTGGCCTGCTGTGCCATGGGATTGCCCTGACGGGAAGGAGACAGGGGCTCCAGACTGCTCTGAATGCCACCTCCAATCCCACTACCAACTGAACTGAACCCCAATACCGGACTCATTGGGGAAGAGCATAGACAGTTTGGCAGCAGGCGAAAATCGAGGGCACCTTTCTCTCAGAGGCGCTCGCAACAAGTACTGAAGGACCCTGAGTCTCAGGAGTCGCATAGGGCAGGGCTGATGGAAGCCAAGGCTGTAGGCTCCACCCTGAAACCCCGCCCCATCAGGAAAGCTGCCTGCAAAAATGCCTAAACCAAATAGATCACAAACGAAAGAAATGGAGGACAAAAAGCAACTGGATATAGAGTTCAAAACCACACTTATAAGGTTGTTCAAGAATCTCTTTAGAAAAGGCCGATAAAATGAACAAGACCTATGAGGATATGAAAAGGGATCAACTAGAAATAATAAGGGATCCACAAGAAATAAAGAATACATTGTCTGAAATAAAAAATATTTTATGGAATCCTAAAAACAGAATGGAAGATCGCAAGAATCAAGTCAAAGATTTGGAACATAAAGAGCCAGAAGACACTCCTCCACAGAAGCAAGAAGACAAGAGAATCCAGAAAGTTGAAGATAATGTAAGAAACCTCTGGGACAACTTCAAGCGAACCAATATCAGAATTATGGGGGTCCCAGAAGATGAGAGAGAGCAAGATATTGAAAACATATTGAAAGAAATAGTGACAGAAAACTTTCCCCACCTGGTGAAAGAATTAGACTTACAAGTCCAGGAAGCGCACAGAACTCCAAACAAAAGGAATCCAAAGAGGACCACACCAAGACAAATCATAATTAAGATTCCAAGAGCAAAAGACAAAGAGAGAATATTAAAAGAAGCAAGAGCAAAGAAGGTAGTTACCTATAAAGGAGCACCTATACGATTGTCAGCTGATTTCTCAACATAAACCATGCAGGCCAGACAGGAATGGCAAGAAATATTCAAGGTGATGAATAGCAAGAACCTACAGCCAAAAATAATCTATCCAGCAAAGCTATCACTCAGATTCGAAGGTCAGATAAAGAGCTTCACTAATAAAAATAAGCTAAAGGAGTTCATCACCACCAAACCAGAATTATATGAATTGCTGAAGGGGGTTCGTTCAGAAGAGAAAGTAAATAAAGTTAAAAATTATGAACAACAAATACGTAACTATCAACAAGTGAATCTAAAAACCAAGGAAACTAAAAAAAAAAAAAATCTGAGGAACAATATTAACTGTTGAATATAATAGAATCAGAGGTATGGAAGGGGAGTGAACTGTTTATTCTTGGGGAAAAGGGGAGAAGGGGATGTGGGAAGAGACTGAACATAAACTGTGCAGCTATGGATGATGACAATGGGGGGTGGGGAAAGGGCAGAGGGTGGGGTTAGAAGGGGGGGGAAAGGAACATTTGTAATAATATGAACAATAAAAATTTATTAAAAAAAAAAAAAAGTCCCGATTTTTGGAAAGAAATCGGGACTTTTTTAAAACGCCGCAGGACGTGGGACAAATGGTTCAAAATCAGGATCTTTCAAAAAATTTCGACTTTGTGGGAGGGAAGGAGGGGGGCAAAAAAAAATCAATAAAATATATTTAAAAATAAAATAAAATAAAATAAAATAAAATAAAATAAAAAAATAAAAAAAAAAAAGGAAGAAGTGTAAATTTAAAAATTTTGCCGAAACTGGTTTGGCTCAGTGGTAGAGCATCGGTCTGTGGACTGAAGGGTCCTGGGTTCGATTCCGGTCAAGGGCATGTACCTTGGTTGCAGGCACATCCCCAGTGGATGGTGTGCAAGAGGCAGCTGGTCAATGTTTCTCTCTCATTGACGTTTCTAGCTCTCTATCTTTCTCCTTTCCTCTCTGTAAAAAATCAATAAAAATATATATTAAAAAAAAAAAAAGACTTAACTACAAAAGACTGTACACACAGTCCACAAAGGGGTGCACCAAGAGTGTCTACCTCAGATAACTGGGAGGCTGACTCACTGAACCGCATAGGACACCTTAACATAGGGGTGTCGAACTCAATCAGAGAAGGTGCCAAAATCTAAAATCCAGCCTAAATCGCGGGCCGAATGGTTTACTGAACAGTCATAAACTGATAATGTTAACCAGAAATGTGAATTTAAAATGAGTGGAACAATCTTTTCCTTAACAGTGCTGTTAACCAACTCACATGCTATCAAGCAAAACAGTAATATTGGTATCAAGCAAAACAGTAATATTGGAATGTACCTAAAATGCTCATTGTTTTGTTTTCTGGCTAGATGTCTGACACCGTTTTCCCCGGATCAATGAGTCAATGTTCGGTTTTATTTCTTGGGCTGTAGCAACCCGCAAAACAGCATGGAGGTTGTCATCGGTAATGCGTGATCTGTGCTTGTTTTTGTTCAGATTCATTATTGAAAACATCTGTTCACAAAGATAGGTGCTCCCGAACATGGATAGAATACGGGCAGCATGAAGTCGGAGCTCTGGCATTGAGTCAGGGGGCAGTAGAGGGTAGAAGTCCTCAATTTCAACATCCTGAAACCTTGATTTCAGGCCACTGTCAGACTGAAGCTCGATTATCTCCATCTGAAGGTGATGGGGCACATTGTTGACATCAACTGTAAAAGGATTGGCAAAGATGTCAAAGCCTGAGTGCTGTGTTCTAAAGTCAGAGAAGCGCCGCTCAAATTCACTTAGTAAACGGCTAACTTTGGTAGCCAGCCGACTGCAAGGAAAAGTACCAGAAATAGTGGTTGAGATACTCAAACAAACGGGAAAGTGGGCAAGATTGTCCTGTTCCAGTTGGGACTTCCATAGTTGAAGTTTACGCTGGAATGCTGTGATCATGTCAGACATCTTCGTGATGACTTGTTTGCGTCCCTGCAGCTTCAGATTCAGTTGGGCGAGATGCTCGCATATGTCACACATCATAGCAAAATCACATAGCCAGGCGGGATCCGACAGTTCAGGCAAGGGCTTTCCTTTACTTTCCATGAAAAGAGCAATTTGTTCTCTGAGCTCAAAAAATCTTTTGAGGACTGCGCTCTTGCTCAGCCATCTTACTTCTGTGTGGTATGGCACGTCTCCATGCTCTGCACCCACCTCCTGTAAAAACTGCTGGAACTGGCGATGATTCAGGCCACGTGCCCGTATAAAGTTAATAGTTTTAATGACTGTGGTCATTATGTCATTCATGTCCAGAACTTTTCCACACATAGCCTCTTGGTGGATAATGCAATGATAAGTAATCAAGGGTGTGTGGCAGTGACTTTTTTGCATTCTTTCCTTCATTAGTCCAACCAAGCCTTTCTTTTCTCCGCACATTGAAGGTGCGCCATTGGTAGTTAGCCCCACCAACTTTTCCCAGGGTAATTTAAAATTATTTATAGATTTCTCCACAGCCTCAAATATATCTCTACCAGTCGTCGTCCCATGCATGGCAGCTACATCCAAAAGTTCCTCAGTGACAGAGAGGTCGGTCTTCGTAGCACGTATAAAGATGGACAGCTGCGCTGTATCAGTGTTGTCTGTGCTTTCATCGATAGCAAGTGAAAAAGCGAGATAACTGCATGCCTGTTCGGCCAGCTGTGATGATAGATTTCCTGAGAGTTCTTGAACTCTATCTGCAATGGTGTTTCTTGACAAACTGACATTTTGAAAACTCTGTATCTAGTCTGGGCATACTTGCTCACACACTTTTAGCATGCATTGCTTCAAAAAGGCACCCTCTGAAAAACACCTTGAAGTACGGGCAATTTCTTTAGCCACTATAAAGCTTGCTTTCACTGCAGCATCATTTTTCGCTGTAGCCTTTGTAAACATTTGCTGCTGTGATTGTAGTTTGCCTTTTAGTTCTTTAACAATTTTATGCTTTTCTTCCAAAGTATATTTGCCATACTTAACATTATGTTTGGTGTCAAAATGATGACGTATATTGTACTCTTTCATCACCGACACTGTCTCATAACACAATATACACACTGGTTTGCCCTCTCTAAGCACAAACATGTATTCATTTTCCCATTTGTCATTAAATTGTCTGCCTTCACCGTCAACTTTTCTTTTCCTGGACATTTTGGGATCAATATTGGCAGTAAAAGATGTAGTTTATTGGAAATCTGCGTTAGAAGGAAAAAGTTGAAAACTGCACAGGGATAGCTTGATTTGGCAGATGGAGTGGAGAAAAAAAAAAAGTCAGTCAATAAATGCCTGGCTGGGTACAGATAGCAGATTCTGTTGCGATTTTTATGCCTGCACTTTATGCCAGGAACTGGCAGCTTCTGCTGTGTATTTTTTATGCCCGCACACTCACTCTCTCCTCTGCTCTGCCACCCGCACAACCACATCGGATGCTGGACTATAGGTCACGCCTCCTGAATCTCGCGTGACTTGTTATCTATGCGCATGCGTAATAGATAGCAAGTACAGTGGAGGCGAGGCGGCCGGCGAGATCACAAGCCTCCTATGTCACCGCGCGTCATTGTGATGGAACGCAGCAGAGTGCAGTGGTGACAGCGCGGTGCGGGCCACATTGCAAGGCCTGGCGGGCCGGATTTGGCCCGCGGGCCTTGTGTTTGACATGTGTGCCTTAACACACAAAGCCACCCTACCAACTCAGGGAAGCAGCGAAAATGCTGAGACAAGGAAACAGATCACAAATGAAAGAAATGGAGGACAAAAAGCGACTGGATATAGAGTTCAAAACCACACTTATAAAGTTTTTCAAAAATTTCCTAGAAAAGGCTGATAAAATAAATGAGACCTATGAGGATATGAAAAGTGATCAACCAGAAATAAAGGATACATTGTCTGAAATAAAAAAAATACTATACAGAGTCCTAAAAACAGAATGGAAGATCACAAGAATCAAGTCAAAGATTTGGAACACAAAGAGCCAGAAGACACTCCTCCACAGAAGCAAGAAGACAAGAGAATCCAGAAAGTTGAAGATAATGTAAGAAACCTCTGGGACAACTTCAAGTGAACCAACATCAGAATTATGGGGGTCCCAGAAAATGAGAGAGAGCAAGATTCCGAAAACATATTGAAAGAAATAGTGAAAGAATTAGACTTACAAGTCTAGGAAGCGCACAGAACCCCCCAAAAAAAAAACCCAAAGAGGACCACACCAAGACACATCATAATTAAAATCCCAAGAGCAAAAGACAAAGAGAGAATATTAAAAGCAGCAAGAGCAAAGCAGGTAGTTACCTAAAAAGGCGCACCCATACTATTGTCAGCTGATTTCTCAACAGAAACCATGCAGGCCAGATGGGAATGGCAAGAAATATTCAAGGTGATGAATAGTAAGAACCTACAGCCAAAAATACTCTACCCAGAAAAGCTATCACTCAGAATCAAAGGCCAGATAAAGAGCTACACAAATAAAAAAAAGCTAATGGAGTTCTTCACCACCAAACCAGAATTATATGAATTGCTGAAGGGGGTTCTTTCGGAAGAGGAAGAAAATAAAGATAAAAATTATGAACAACAAATATGTAACTATCAACAAGTGAATCTAAAAACCAAGGGAATTAAAAAACCTGATGAACAATATTAATTGGTGAATATAATAGAATCAGAGGTATGGAAGGGGAGTGGACTGATGATTTTCCGGGAAAAGAGGAGTGGGTGGTGCGGGAAGAGACTGAACTTATGGGTGAGGACAATGGGGGTTGGGGAAAGGGCAGAGGATGGGGTGGGATCCTGGTGGAGGGGGGGGGGGGGATAAGGAACTTTTGTAATAATATGAACAATAAAGATTTATTTTAAAAAATAAAAATTAAAAAAATAAAATATGGTCAAGAGAGAGGTTTGGGATGGAATTGTATTAGAAGTCCGCCTCAGGAATATATGCTAGGTAAAGCCGTTGGTGTGGATGAGATCAAGCAGGAGAAAGAGAGGGCTGAACAGAGGCCAAGGCATAGCAGAGGTCGCCAGAGGTTGCAGACACCAAAGGAAGAGCATCACGTGTGAATGGATGAAGAACACTGAAAAGGAGTGGCCAGGGGATAGAGCAGAACCAGGAGAAAGTGGCCACAGAAATCACAGGACAAGAGCCTGAAAAAGAGGAGAGGGAAGATGAGCCTTTAACTTAAAGCATCTAACCCACAGCTTTTAAAAGTATAGAAAAATATTTTTATAAACTGACAGAAATTGCCAAAGCTCAATAAAAAATCCAGCACAACCAACTCTAAGGCAAATACACCTAGAATGAAAAAACCAACTAGGCTGAAGTTCATGGCAGAGCCAAGATTTGCTTGAACATGGACGTCTGCTATAATGCAATATGAATGCATCACTTACTCACTGATTGACTTCTTTTTTGACACGGGGGGGTGGGCAGGAGAGGGGAAGTGGACCTTACATCAGCCCAAACTAGATTGATCATCACTTTCTACTCCCTTTTGCATTTCTTTTTTTTTTAAATAAATCTTTATTGTTCATATTATTACAAATGTTTCTCTTTCCCTCCCCCCCTCCATTGCTCTCCTCCACCAGGTTCCCACCTCACCCTCTGCCCTTTCCCCACCTCCCATTGTCATCATCCATAGCTGCACAGTTTATGTTCAGTCTCTTCCCACATCCTCCTCTCCCCTTTTCCCCAAGAATTGTCAGTCCACTCCCCTTCCATACCTCTGATTCTATTATATTCACCAGTTAATATTGTTCATCAGTTCTTTTTTTTTAATTTCCTTGGTTTTTAGATTCACTTGTTGATAGTTACGTATTTGTTGTTCATAATTTTTATCTTTATTTTCTTCCTCTTCCGAAAGAACCCCCTTCAGCAATTCATATAATTCTGGTTTGGTGGTGATGAACTCCTTTAGTATTTATTTATTTATTTATTTATTTATTTATTTATTTATTTTTTATTTTTTATTTTTTATTAGTGAAGCTCTTTATCTGGCCTTCGATTCTGAGTGATAGCTTTACTGGGTAGATTATTTTTGGCTGTAGGTTCTTACTATTCATCATCTTGAATATTTCTTGCCATTCCTGTCTGGCCTGCATGGTTTCTGTTGAGAAATCAGCTGACAATCATATAGGTGCTTCTTTATAGTAACTACCTGCTTTGCTCTTGCTGCTTTTAATATTCTCTCTTTGTCTTTTGCTCTTGGGATTTTAATTATGATGTGTCTTGGTGTGGTCCTCTTTGGATTCCTTTTGTTTGGGGTTCTGTGCGTTTCCTGGACTTGTAAGTCTAATTCTTTCACCAGGTGGGGGAAGTTTTCTGTCACTATTTCTTTCAGTATGTTTTCGATATCTTGCTCTCTTTCATCTTCTGGGGCCCCCATGATTTTGATGTTAGTTCGCTTGAAGTTGTCCCAGAGGTTTCTTACATTATCTTCAACTTTCTGGATTCTCTTGTCTTCTTGCTTCTGTGGAGGAGTGTCTTCTGGCTCTTTATGTTCCAAATCTTTGATTTGATTCTTGCGATCTTCCATTCTGTTTTTAGGACTCTGTATAATATTTTTTATTTTAGACAATGTATTCTTTATTTCTTGTTGATCCCTTATTATTTCTAGTTGATCCCTTTTCATATCCTCATAGGTTTCCTTTATTTTATCAGCCTTTTCTAGGAGATTCTTGAACAACCTTATAAGTGTGGTTTTGAACTCTATATCCAGTCGCTTTTTTCCTCCATTTTTTTCATTTGTGATCTATTTCCTAGTCTCGGCATTTTCACAGCTTCCCTGATGGGGCGTGGTTTCAGAGTGGAGCCTACAGGCTTGGCTTCCATCAGCCATGCTCTATGCAGTTCCTGAGTCTCAGTATTCCTTCGAGTCCTTCAGTACTCGCTGCAAGCACCTCTGAGAGAAAGGTGCCCTTGATTTTCGCCTGCTACCAAACAGTCTAGGCTTATCCCCAATGAGCCTGGAACTGGGGTTCAGTTTAGTTGGAAGTGGGGTTGGAGGTGGCGTTCAGAGCAGTCTTGAGCCCCTGTCTCCTTCCCGCCAGGGCAATCCCACGGCACAGCCAACCATCCCTTCTCTGCGTGCAATGTGCACACCTCTGGGACCTCCTTTCACCGCACCCCTGGGGTTCTGCCTTACAGCCCAGCTCCCTCTGTTTGAGCCTGGGTCCCCGGGGTCTGGCTTAGAACTGGGGTTCAGCACAGTCTGGAGCCTTTGTCTCCTTCCCGCCAGGGCAATCTGGCAGCAGAGTCAACAGTCCGTCCTTTGAGCACAATGTGCGCGCCTCTGGGGGCTCTGCCTTTCACCGCTCCCCTGAGATTCCACCTCACAGCCCCGGCTCCCTCTCTTTGAGCCTGGGTCCCCAGGATCTGGCCTAGAACTGGGGTTCAGCACTGTCGGGTCTGGGGTTCAGCACAGTCGGAGCTTTTATCTCCTTTCCGCTAGAGAATGCCAGCCAGTCACTCAGCCACCCCTCCTCTCCGGCTCTGTCCTCTGCACGCGCACAGCGTGTCTCCGTACCTTAGGCTTTTACAGCTCCTCCACTTTTCCTTCTGGTTTTTTCCTTGCTTCTCGTTGTAGAATTTCCAGTCAGTTGACTTTCCTGTAGTTCTGGGTAATGTCCATTTTATACAATATTTTAGTTGTATTTTATTGAAATTGTTGTGTGCGGCTGCAGCTAGGTGTTTACCTGTGTGGCCATCCTGGATTCTCTCCCCCTTTTGCATTTTGATCTATGATGGGACTTATGGTTTTCCCCTCATCCCTTCCCTTCCACAACTTTCCATGTCCAGATGCAGACCTTATACCCCAGATAACAGCTGAGTAGGAAGGATGTGGTGCAAGTGGTGGTACAGTGCATTCTGGAAAATGTGATCTTAGAAGCAAGAGCAGCAAGTGAGGGCACAAAGCAGGAAGAACTCTTTGTGGAATCACTTTCTCCCTTCATCTTTGACTTTGGAAATAGAAACTTCTACATAACACAGAAACTTCTGCCCTAGTGGCAGCATTGGTGTGCTCCCTTCTTTCCTTCTGTAATGAAAAAGTAGTGGCATAGAGTGCTGGGCAAGGTAACTTATCTCATTTGGGCTCTTCCTTTCTCAAACCACCCGCCAGCAACATGTAGTAAGTTATCTGGGGAGGCATTTCCTTTGTCAGGGGGCGACCTATTGTTTATAAGTGACTAGGGGGATGTATTAGGAAGCCGTGTTTATATTCAGGCCCAGCCACAGTCTCCAAACCAACTTCTAACAACAGAAAAACAAACAATCCTTGAGATTTTGAACTTATCTGATTCTTGAATGTTTTTATTATTTGCTTCAGAACTTGTAGGGGGAGGAGATATGTTTGGTAACTCAAATCCTTCAACATCCTAGTTGCAGCTAGAGCTAATGTTCTATATTGGTTCAGATACCAGAGACCCGGAAAGAAAGTTATCTCCTTAGCAAAGCAAAAATGAAAGCTTGCTAGAAACTGGAGGCTCAGAAGAGAGCTTTGCTAGTAACCTGCCTGCCATCCGTGGGCAGAGTGGGACCAGGATTTATAGATTCATTTATCTCATCTGTTGACAACACCAAAATCTGAACAGAACTAGCATTATTCAGCGATGAATGAATGGAAATTGATTTTCAGAGCTAATGAATGTAGCATAAGTAATAGCCACTCTGGCATAAATAGAGAGCTTAGAAAGACTGCCAGAAATAGATAAATATAAGAAAGAGCAGGAGATTGGAAATCTGGAAAATTCAAGGCCACAAAATTTGTTTGTAAATCTGTCTGTTAAAAATATGGGGATAGCTGTTCACAAGAAAAAATGGGAGCTGTCTCTCACTGCCAAACTTAGCAGGTTTAGCGCTGGAAGAGTCAGGAATATAGGGACTAAAGGAGAAACAAAAAGGAAAAAAATTAAGATTTTTAAAAATACTAGATGGACAGTAAGGGGTGGAAAGCAGTCTCAGGAAAAACTACAGTATTGAAGATGCCCATCACGGTAAATGTCAAAATATATCAAATGTGATGGAAGGGAACATGAAGAAGCAAAAGATGTGCTTTCCGTTCATGGTACTTCCCCAGCCCCACTGACAGGTTTCATTCTCTTGTCTCCCTAGAGCCTTGCCCCTGATCCAGCTTAATGAAACCAGAGAACAAGGTCACAGATTCTCAGCTGTTAAGTCTAAGCATCAAAGACTCTACTGTAAGAAAAATGGTTTAGGAAATAGATGTAATCAATTTTGGGAGCCTCTCTCCAAGATAGAAGATTTGTAATATAGAATTCCACTGTTGGAGACATAGTGTCACAATTTAGACATTGAGTGTCACAATTTAGTCCACCCTCAAAAGGTAGACTATGGGCAACTGGCATCTCAGAGAGGCTGAAACCAAGAAGCTTCCCCTCACTCTCTCATTTTTTAAAATTTCTTGGTCTTTCTATTTCTTCTAAATATCACCAGTCTCTGTCTGTTGTAAAAGCCAGCAACAGTGGCATAGAATAATGCATACTCATACCAAACTATACATATCTTTTTATACCTTACATTATCATACCAAACCACATATTGAATTTCAATAGCAGTCGAAGCTTTACAAACGTTAATATTCGTAGGTTTAGACAGTATTTCCCAAACTTTTCTCATGATGAGAATCACCCTGTGAAGTTGTTAAAATACAGATTCCTGAATTCCAACTAAGAAGTGCTAAACTAGAATTTTTGGGAACATATAGTGCTTAGAGCACTAGTTAAGTATACAATTTTACCTGTATGTTCCCAAAAATTGTAAGTATACAATTTTACCTGTATGTTCCCAAAAATTGTAAGTATACAATTTTACCTGTATGTACCCAAAAATTCTAGTTTAGCACTTCTTAGTTGGGATTCAGGAATCTGTAGTTTAACAACTCCACCAGGTGATTCTCATCATGAGAGAAGTTTGGGAAACACTGGTTTAGAGGAATGGGGATTGAGGTTGGGGGGATGCTCTTGAGGTAGCCTCTTCTTTCTTCCTTCCCACTTTGCTTTCCCTCAGGAAGGAAATGTATGACCCTCTTTGTGTTTCTTTGTTCTTTGGGGAGAGCCTATAAATGATAGAATCCCATAAATGGGTTTGGCTCACCCCCTGTTCAGGCTCTGGCCTTCTAGTGTCTTTGTTCTTTCTTCCATGTGGCAGATCAATCTAGAAATTTGGGTTTGAGTCCTGACAAAGGGGAGATCTCTTATAACCCTGCTTCTCTCAGTATTTTAGGCATTTAGGTTCTTTTTTCTTTGTTTTGCCAAGTTTTTTTTTTTTTTTTTTTTTTTTCATTCTCCTCAACAAGGGCTACAAGCCAGGATTCCAAACAACAAAAGCCTTGGGCTTATATTTATTCATGTATTTGTTCATTCATTCAGCAAATATTTTCTAAACACCTGCCAGGGCTTCTTCCAGGTTCTGAGGATACAATGTAAATAAAGCACAGAAAGCCCTGTGCTCTTGCAGCTCACTTTTGGGTTGGAAGATATACAACTGTGTGGGCTGTATCTGCTTCCAGATGTCTAACAGGCATCTCAGACTTGACAAGTAAAAAAGAACTCTTGATTCTCCCTCCCCTTCAAGCCCATTCCTCCTTCAGTCTTTCCTACCTCAGTAAGTGGCATTGCTGTTAACATTGTTGTGCAGACAAAAAAAAAACTTTGGCATTATTCTTGATTTCTCTTGTCCTCTCAACTACACATCCAACTTGTCCATTGTCAAGTCGTATTGATTCCATTTTTCAAACACTGTATATTTCAAATGTGACTGCTTTTCAACCACCTAAGCCCGAGCCAAACTTGCTTCCACTTGGGGCTGCCTAGACACAACTGTAGCTTTCTTTGAGCAGAATCATCTTCGTGGGTGAGGGGGAAAAAAGGGAAGTAATATTAAGGAAGGAACAATAATATGTCAGGCAGAGATTAGACTGCACATTGGCAGTTCTTATCAGCTCTATTTCCCCTAAGAAATGATAGGCATTTTATCAGAAAAAATTCTAAATGATTTTTCTGAGGTCCTTCAGAAGAGTCTATGAATTATAGCCTAAATGTGCCATGTCCCCAAGTTTGCAAGCTGGGCCTGCTTCTCATGAACACAGGAAGTTACACAGGAAGGGAGAGAAAGAAGCAAATGTATTCTATAGATAAATATTTTTAGTGTAAAAAAAGAAATCACAGAATTTTCTTGCTCAAAACCTGTCAATACCTTCCTATGTCATTTAGAATAAAATTCAAACTCTTATATTATACAAGGGCCCATATGGTTCTCCCTGCCCCTCCCTAACTTTATTGCCTGCCAGTATCTCCATCCTGTCAGAGATTCTTTTTTTTTTTTTAATTGATATTTTACAGAGAGGATAGGAGAGGGATAGAGAGCTAGAAACATCGATGAGAGAAAAATCGACCAGCTACACTCCCCCCATCGGAGATGTGCCCACAACCAATGTACATGCTCTTGACCGGAATCGAACCTGGGACCCTTCAGTCCGCAGACCGACGCTCTACCACTGAGCCAAACTGGTTTCGGCACTGTCAGAGATTCTTGCTATTCCTTAACATGCTAAGTTCAGGGAATAGCAAGAAGTCCTTTCAGGGCTTTTGTTAATTCCATTGTCCAGAGCACATGTGTCAAACACAAGGCCCGCGGACCAAATC
Organism: Pipistrellus kuhlii; assembly: GCF_014108245.1. NCBI lineage: Eukaryota > Metazoa > Chordata > Mammalia > Chiroptera > Vespertilionidae > Pipistrellus > Pipistrellus kuhlii. The sequence goes on from NW_023425405.1 coordinate 12,825,763, forward strand.
CGTCCCGCCAGGCCTTGCAATGTGGCCTGCACCGCGCTGTCATCACTGCACTCCGCTGCGTTTCCATCACAATGACAGTTTATGACTGTTCAGTAAACCATTCGGCCCGCGATTTAGGCTGGATTTTAGATTTTGGCCCCTTCTCTGATTGAGTTCGACACCCCTAGTCCAGAGTATTTTTCACCAAGAATTCCTATGGCTTACTCCCTCATTTCTTTCATTTCTATGGGAAACGGTCACCGTTTAAGAGAGAACTTCCAGAGCCACCTCAAATAAGTACTCTCTGCCAGCCACATTCTATCTCTTTTTATGCTCTATTATTCTTCAAAGCCCTTAGGTTGACCTGAATTTATTTATTTGTTATCCATCTCCTTCATGAGAATATACAATATGTTCCAATGTGGCAAGGATTTTTCATGCTTTGTTCACCACTACATATCCCCAGTGTCTGGGACAGCAGTACTTGGTACACAGTAGACACTCAGCAAATGTTTGTTGATGGAACGAATAAGTGAAGAGGTCCGTGTAGACTATGTGAGATTTTTAGGTTTGATTTATTAGTGCTAGGCATTGTTGCTGGTGCTAGATAGCCATCCCAAATTTTCTTCCTTTTTAATCATATTCGTTTTTAAAATATATATATTTTATTGATTTTTTTTTTTTTTTTTTTTTTACAGAGAGGAAGGAAGAGAGACAGAGAGCTAGAAACGTCGATGAGAGAGAAACATCGACCATGTGCCTCTTGCACACCCCCCACCGGGGATGTGCCCACAACCAACGTGCATGCCCTTGACGAGAATTAAACCTGGGACCTTTTAGTCCGCAGACTGACGCTCTACCGCTGAGCCAAACCGGTGTCGGCTTTAATCATATTCTTAAAGGAAAAATACTAAGTGCAAGGGAAAATCAGCGTGGAACCAATATCAAGGGATTTATATGGCGTATCCACGGCCTCTCTGAGGCAATTTCTTACCTACCCACCTTCTGCTCTGTGCTCTCAGTTTGGCCCCAGTATGTCCATTAGGACCCAATCACGTTTGTGAAAACCATAGCATGGTAGCAATGACTGTGCCAACAGAAAGAGGCCTCTGCTTGTAAGAAGAATAAAACAATACCATCTCAAAAGGTGAAAATTCAGAACCTGCATCTGGTGTGCCCTTACTCAGAAAGTCGGTCTGTCCCGGAAACAGTGGGAGGGCCCTGATCAGCAGGTAAGGCCAACCTATTGGGTATTTCAAATGAAGAGACAACTAGGACATGAGAATGTTAGCTTTAATATGACAAGGCAAACTAGGGATGTGCCACAGATGAAGGAAGAGAGATTGTTACTTAGGGGAAGATATGAGATCCGAAATGCCAAAACTAGTCTTCTATTAAAGAAAAGAAGAATGTCCCTCTGCTGTTATATCTGGACCTAACATTTGGGAACTGGGCTAGGAGAGGGTTGGAGAGATGTTCTGATGATAGTAAGTCTGGGGAAATGACTGGGTCCCAGAGAGATTTAATGGAAGAGGAAAGAAATAGCATTAGGGAGCAATTTGTAATTACACCCCAAGAGGGAGCCTTGACCCAGGAAATTACTGAAAGTCGCCCTCTGATGGTAACAGATAGAAAGTCCTCAAGAAGAACAATTGATGGGCGTCTCTGCTTATAAGAAGAATGAAACAATACCATCTTCCATGATTGTAAGAGTAAACGTGTTGGGAATGGGAAACTCAGGAATCCATAAGCAGATACAGAAAAACTTTGAGGTTTAAGGCCAGTTTAAACATGAGCTAAGGGAAAAGTAGATTGATTTAGATTTGAGGGAAGCAGTATAGCTAAATAGGTATTGGAAAGCTGATCAAATTAATAGTTAGTACATTATTACACATATTTTGGATGTTCAAATTCATAATTTAGAATGTAAAAAATAACCTCTAAATAGTGACCCAATCAACATTTGAGCTTTAAATAATTGAACCTACAAGGAGTCCAGTCATTTCTCCAACACTTGCCCTCTTTATCCTGTATATGTTCAAACATTTCTAAGTGGTTACTAATATGCTGGAGGTTGGGGTAGAGAGTAGTCCTCCTCCTTCTTTCTTACTATATAGGCAGCTCCTCAACACAGTCAGACTTTACTCTTCTCCTGAGACTTTATCCTCTGAGGAGAGAGTCCATTTGAGAAGTTCCTAGACTTGGTCTACAAATACCCTTCAGGAGATCTAAGATAGTTTATGTTGGTCTGTAAACACTTTGGAAATTCTCCTAGGAAGTTTCATAACTCAATATGTAAAAATAAAAAATATAGATGTGCACTATATCAGATTAAAACCAAATCAAAACCTCAGTAAATATGAGGGAATATCCGTACATGGAAGAGAAATACATCATCCTCTTTAAAAACTGTTTAGTCAGATACTTCAATTCACACAATTCAAACATTCAGTGGCATTATTACTGTTTTAATGTTTAGAAACCTTGGTACCTTTTTATGACCTCATTTAGTGATTCTAATATTCTTTATAGAAAAAAAAATACAATATCTAATTTCACTGAAGGGCTTAGTAGCAGAATAGACACTTAGGCAGAAAATATAAGTAATATTTTGACATACTAAAAGAAACTATCCAAGCTAAAGCATAAAGAGAAAAATGGCTATAAAAATGAATAAAACCTCAGTGGTTTGTAGGACAATATCAAATGATCTAACCTATGTGTAATTGGAGGCTGTGCCTAAGGGGGCAGGGGTGGACAGTTGAAGAGACAATGGCCCCAAAGTTTCCAAATTTGAAAAAAAAAAAAAAGATCAATCAACAGATTCAAGAGGCTCAACAAACCCAAAATAGGATAAACAACAAAAAAAACAGCACTGAGGCATACATATTATGCTCAAATTTCTGAAAACCAGTGGTTAAGCTAATGGGGCAAAATGTACACAATTGTTTAGTCTGGGTTAAGGTTAAATACTATTCTTGCAAATTTTCTCTAAGCTTTAAATTCTATCAAAATGAATAGTTACCAAGAAAACAAGATGGAACCAAAATACTGGCCAATAGCAGGGAAAATGTAGGGGAGAATTTAGAGGTAAACTACCTTTATAACTCCATCTGTTCAGGAATATAATAGAATTTTTATTTTTATAAAAATTGCATGATAAAAATGTAAGGGTAATTTCTAGAAGAATATATAGATCTATACTACACAATATCTCACTTATTAATATTGTGAATGTTTCCTTGCTATTAAATACCAGTTTCATAGCATTATATATCTCAATACAAATGTTTTCTACCCATTGTTTAAGAAAAATTTATATTCATGTACACAAAACCCAATGCAACTTAAAAATATGTATTTTAAAGGTATGCAAGTAATAGCTTGATTTACATTCCAAATACAATTAGCAGAATGCTGAAATCATATGTAGCCATTTTATAAAGCATAAGTATTGGCAAAATAATATGCATTACAGATATTGCCGGTGTTCAGAGACCAAATTATTGCATCAAACCAACTGTTAACAATTATATTGATTACTTGTGATCAGAAAGCAATTTCTAAGCATTTTTCTTTCTAACATAATGATTTGTTAATGATATGTGTTTTAGTTATGTTTTAAGAACTTGATTGGGATAATTTTGTTGACATATAACCTATTATAATATTTTCATTTAAAATTATAGGAAATACTTCTACTTAACTTTTTTTTTCTACAGAACATCTGGTTTTCAGGAAAGGATTATTGACTTAAGTGGAAGATGCCCAAAAATAAATTTAAAATTTTCAAATATAAAGAAGGGAATAGAGAAAAATTGAGGCAATATAAGTAATACAGGAAGAAGAGTAAGAGTGAAAACAAAAACATGGTAAATTGAAAATACAAAATAAAATAGTAGAAATAAGTAAAAATAAAAACAATATAAGAATAAATATAAATAGAGAAAGCTCACTTATGAGATAGGCAATCTCAGGTTGTATTTTTTAAATCCAGGCATGCACTGTTTATCTAGAGTACAGATCTAAAATGTAAAAACACAGAATGGTTATAAACACAGGGGTGCAGGAGAAAGAAGAGAGTGTTCTGTTCATTTTCTTTTTTTCTCTCTTTTTAAATCTCCTCCACCTCTATCTACTTTGCCTCTTATGCCATCATATCTCTGTTATAGTGATGCCCAAGAGTCTGCCTACAAAGTAGAGACAATAACAGCAGCTTAGAGCTACCCAGATGGATGTAGGCAGGTACTGGGTTACCTTGGCAAGGATACAAAACACTAGAACCTGTTTGCTTTCATCTGGAAGGGCCAGCCATGCACGCTCATCATCTTGCTGCAAGTGTGTCCCACATTTACCTATGATGCTGGGACTGGACTCTACAAACTGAATTTTCCAGATTCCCTTGTTAGCTAGCTTCTGGTTAGGCTCTGCCTATTAGAGGTACTTTCAGGAGGAGAAGGGAAGTCTCTTTCACTTTCCAGTTTGAGTTTGTATACCCTCCAGCTACAGCCTCCAGCTTCTTCAAGAATTCCCAGCAATGCCTAGCCAATGTTTCTCCAGTGGTTAGAGCATAAGGTTTTAGTCCCGGTCAAGGGCATGTGCCTGGGTTGGAGGTTTGATCCTAGGCCCGTGTGGGAGGCAATGTATCTCACGTGGATGTTTCTCTCTCTCTCTGTTTCTCTTTCTCTCTCTCTCTCTCTCTCACCCCTCACCCCCAGCCCTGAACCCCCCTCCCCTTCCACTCTCTAAAAATCAATGGAAAAAATGTCCTCAGGTGATGATTTAAAAAAAAAAAAAAAGAATCCCCTGCCATAACCTCATCATGCCTCATCAAGATACACGTAGCAGCCAAGCCCACATAAGTGACCTGGGCTATATACACTCCCTCAGCTTTCTACACACTCGTGGTCAAGTGTCCTTTTCTCTAGGTTCTGGTCACATCATGTCTTCCTTTTGTTCCCCTACTTCTAGGAATGGTAGCTTCTTCCTAAAGATATTAATCTCTGAGTTACCTCAACCTCTCATTATTTGCTTATTCAGTGTTTCAACAATTAAGTGAACAACTACCGTTATCAAACACCCTTTATTTGAAACACCAAGCATGGTTCCCACTTTTCAGATGGAACCCTGCCTGCTAAAAGGATCCTGACCCTCTCACCAAAGAAAATTATGCTTATCCAGGAAGTATCCTAAAAGCCTTGGTAAAATACATGGCTGCCAGAAAGTGGGAAATCTGAGGGATTTTACATCAATATATCTTCTAAGGGATCCAATGTGAGAGGATATGAGGGACACCTCCTCCTAAGTAAAGGACTGACCTGCCTTATACCAAGAAAAAGGCACAATACCTGGAGGAGACAAATGACACCCATGAGAGTGGTGCCTTGACAAATTCAACAGATAACTCTTGAAAAAACTGCCCAATGCGAGCAGGTCCCAAAGCAAAAATGTTTCTTTATGCTGCAAACAAGGAGTTCTGTCTCTTGGTTCTTATGATTCTGGAGAGACAATGATGCTCAAAGGTAAGGGTGATGGAAGGGGCCTGTGTGGCATCTTGTTAATAGGATCACATTATTGACTCCTCTGGTTTTGGGGGGAAAAAAAAAAAAAAAACCAAGTCTTTGTGGACATATGCAAGTAACTCTTCTTCTTATGAACCCAGGTTACAATTTCTTTTGTGAATATATCCAAAAATAAGAATACTGAGTCATAGGATATGCATACGTCTGTCTAATAACATCTCTCTAAGGAGCTGATCTCCACAATGGCGTCCTCATTCCCTCTTTTCACCAGTAGTTCATGGAGGTTCCTGTGTGCTCACACCTTGTTGCAGACACTATTCTTGCTCTGCCCATTTCATAGATCTCTTTCTCTGCCCTTTGGATTCATCTCCCAGTCTCTGTAGGATTTGCCTCTGGCCTGCCCTAAAATCTTCTTAAAGGATTGTCCTTGGGCTGTTGGAACAACTTAGCCCGGAGAATAGGAAGTGCCTGGGGGTTTAGGCTCCTCCAGGGCATCCTGTAGGCCAGGGGTGACCTAAAGTAACCTGCATAGAATAGTCCAGTGGTCGGCAAACTGCGGCTCAGGAGCCACAGGCGGCTCGAGAGCCACGGTTTGCCGCTCTGTTGACTAACGAGTTTGCCGACCACTAGACTAGACCAAATGTTACCGTGTAGTTGGAAGCTGTGAGGATTAGGCAATTGTGGCATATTGTGTGCAAAGAGGTAAAGGGTAGTATAGTCTGAAATGAAAACTTTCTAACTAAAAGCCAGTCATGGTAGGTAGGCATGTCCTAAGCCAGTATCCTCCCTGATGAAGGTCAGTCTTCGCCTTAACTGAGCTGTCTATTGTCTTTGTGCATCCATGAAACATACCTTTGGAATGACAATCATCTCCTTTTCTAGACCCCTCGGGGCACAGTCTCCCACCAGAACAGGAGACCACAGAATCCCTCATTGTGATCTTGTTTCTTGCATACCATCTCTATGTACTGTAAATGTTCATCATTAATTACCCTGTACCCACCAATGTAAAAGAAATATTTCTCTCCATTTTCCCCTATATCCAATCCCCCTGCCGCTTTGCTTTATCCCACCTACCTAATCTAACACCAATGAATTTCATGTAACTCATTATATGCCTCTTCTTTTGATTATCATGTATAAAATAAATGGCAAAAACTGCCTTTCTAGAGCATTTTCTCAATCCATTGAGATTTTGCTTCCTGGCAATTATCAGTTTGGCTCAAATAACTCAAAATTTCCCTACAGGTTTGGATGTTTCTTATGTCAACACCTTAAAATGATTCAAACTGAGATGTAATTTCCTCATCAACTCCCCCTCAGGAGCCACTTGATGCCAGTTGATGCCTGAAATACATCCTTCTTTGGTTTCTTCTGGTTTTCTATCCTATGTCCCCCACTCTCTTACCTGGGACAACTTCCTTAATAAACAATTTGTAAATGAATCCACATCTCAGGGGAACGTGATTTACGACACATCCCTCCCTCCCCCCCCTACCTCTCAGCCCCCCCCCCCCCACAACTTAGTATCACTGACCTTAATTATTTCTTATCTAATGGATGTAAATTAATATCTTGCTATTGTTTTAATTTGAATTTCTCTGATTATTAATGAGGGTGAGCATTTCTTCATATCTATGTCAACTTTTGGTTTCTTCTACAAATGCTGGTTTATTGTCTTTTGCCTATTGTTTTATTGGGTATTGCTTTGTGCTGTTTTTTTTTTTCCTTGTAAATTTGCAATTTTTTTTGTATATTCCAAATATCAACCCTCAGTTTTAAATTGTACAAGTAATTTCCTTTTATTCTATTATCTATTCATTTATCCTTCCTGGATAGAAAGCTTTTTTTTTTTTTTTTTAGTATTTCCACCAAGACTTTTTAATTAATCATTTAAAAGCGAGAAATTCAGTGACATATAGTTCATTCTCAGTATTTTACTATTACCACCCTGTCTAGTTCCAAAACATTTTCATCACTCCAAAATAAAACCCCTTCCACATTAATCAGTTTCTCCCCATCCTCTCTACCCTCCAGCCCTTGGCAAACATCAGTCTATTCCACATCTATGGATTTTTTTCCTATTTTTAATATTTTATATAAATGGAATCCTAAAATATGTATCTAGTTTCTTTCACTTAGCATCCCAGTAATAGCATGTACCACTATTTCATTTTTACAGCTGAATAATATTCCACTCTATGGGTATACCTGTAGAGGGCCCCATGGGAATGCACAAGGATGACCTTTAATTATCATCAGCTGAACTCAAGGCATAGGCAGAGCCAGGCCCCGGGAAGAAGTTAACTCAAAATGTTGGAGACTGTTATCAGTACTGATTTCTTATCTTTATCCTTGTGCTGGAAATGAGGAAAGGAATAGGACCTTGCCTTACCCAGGTCTTAATATGCTAAATCCCAGGAATGAGGGAATGAATAGGACCTGGGCACACCCAAAACTCCTTTGATTCTAAGCTTTTCAGGGAAACCTCCTTTATTCTTTAGGAAATAAATAAATGTGCTGTGTTGCCTGTGGTGGGTGTTAACTGTTTCTCCATCAGAGTGCAGCCCAGCTTGAATCTACTTCTGTGTCTTGGTCTCTTTTTTTTCTTTAATTTCTTGATCCCCACCTCCTCCACTCAGGAACCTGTGTTTTCCATGAGGGTCGCAGAAAACAGAGAAACAGACCACCACAATTTGTTTATTCATTCTTCCATTGATGGACATTTGTGCTGTTTCCACCTTTGGCTATTATGAACAGTGTTGCTATAAACATGTGTACATGCACTTGTTTGATAAACTGTTTTTTGAATATTTGGGTATACATAGGAGTGGAATTGTGGGGTCATATGGTAATTCTATGTTTAACTTTAAAAATATATGTATTTTTATTAATTTCAGAGAGGAAGGGAGAGGGAGAGAAAGATAGAAGCATTGATGATGAGAGAGAATCATTGATAGGCTGTCTCCTGCACACCCCCCATTGGGAATCAAGCCCTCAATCTGGATATATGCCCTTGACCAGGAATCAGACCATGACCTCCTGGCTCATAGGTTGATGCTTAACACTGGCCAGGCATGTTCAACTTTTTAAAGAACCACCAAACTGTTTTCCATAGTTGCTGAACCACCAGCAATGTACAAGGGTTTCAATGTTCTCCAGATTCTTGCCAAAACTTGTTCTTTTCCTATTTAAAAAAGTGGAGCCATTCCAGTGGGTGTGAAGTAGTACCTCATTGTGGTTTCAAAAAGCTTTCATTTTGATATAATCAAATTAATCAACATTTTGCCTTATGGTGTATGTTTCCTAAGGTGTTTTTTTTTTGTTTGTTTGTTTGTTTGTTTTGTTTTTAAGAATTTTTTTGTGAGTTTATTTGAGCCTTACTGTCGACATATGCCAGGAAGCAGAACCTCAACGGATTGAGATAATGCTCGAAAGAATGGTGGGTTACATTTCTCTATTTATATACTGAAATCAAAGGAGGGACATAGATGGGTTACATGAAATTCATTGGTGATGGAGTAAGGAGGCGGGAGAAAGCAAAGCGGTGGGAGACTCCTGGGATTGGATAAAAAGTAAAATGATGGATGTGTACTCAGGTGAGTGCAGGAACAATTAACATGATAACGAAGAAATTTGAGGCATCTGTCCTGGCGCCCTCCACATTTGGTTGTTCCCCAGGGGCTCTGGAAAAAGGGAAGTTACAAGTTACCCAGACATCTCACAGATATGTTATCTTAGAGGCAAAAAAAGGCAAATGGGCTCAGTAAAAAGATCAAAGTTGATCTTTGTCTGGGAAAATATCTGGGACATGACTACCTACTATAACCTGTTAGATATTTAATTTTCAAGCCATCTTTTGTGGTTATCTTAGGTCTCTGTGTTTGGAAGACTGCCATGCAGGCCTTCCCTGAGCTTGTCAGGTTAGCATGTGGCCCTTTTCTTTCACATTTCCCCCTTCTGGTCATTAATCAATCCAAAGGATGCGTTGATGACCAACCTTTTGGTTGGATAATGGAATCCCACGGCGCTAGGAAGGCTCATTCCTAGGATGTCTCAATGTCAGCATGTCTTGCTGAACAGGTGGACCACTGGGGATGTCGGTAAGACCATAATTAAGGTGTTTGTTTTTAAACACCATTCCTACTTCTCAAAGACATTCTCTTAATTTTCTCTTTCCACCAAATTTAAATCTTTAATCCATCTAGAATGTCCCTCTGTATTTGATGTTAGGTAAAGATCCAGTTTGTATTTCTCAATATAGTGATGATGTTATATTGTAGTATTGCATTACTAGAGGCCCAATGCATGAAACTCATGGGTGGGGGTCCCTCAGCCCAGCCTGCTCCCTCTCATAGTCCAGGACCCCTTGGGAGATGTCCGCCTGCCGGCTGAGGCCAAATCAGACATCCCCCTTGCAGTCGGGGGCTCTCCCAGTCTGAGATCCCTCATTTCTTACCATCCACCTGCAGTAGACGGGGGAGAGGCTCCTGCCACCACCACTGTGCTTGCCAGCCTTAAGCGTATCTTCTGGCTGAGTGGTGCGCCCCCTGCATTGAGCATCTGCCTCTGGTGGTCAGTGCACATCATAGTGACCAGTCGTTCCACTGTTCAGTTGATTTTCATATTAGGGTTTTATTACGTAGGACTAGAGGCCCAGTGCACAAAATTCATACATGGTGGGGAGGATCTCTCAGCCCAGTCTGCACCCTCTCCAATCTGGGACCCTTTGAGGACAGTTAGACATCCCTCTAACACTCCAGAACTGCTGGCTCCCAAACATTTGCCTGCCTGCCTGATTACCCCTAACTGCTTCTGCCTGCCAGCCTGATCAACCCTAACCACTCCCCTGCCAGCCTGATTAATGCCTAACTGCTTCCTTGCCAGCTGATTGCCCCTACCTTCCCTCCCTTGCCAGCCTGTTCGCCCCTAACTGTCCTTCCCTGCAGGCCTGGTTGCCCCCCACTGCCCTTCCCTGCTGGCTGGGTCACCCTAACTTCCCTCCCTTGCCAGCCTGGTCTCCTGCATTTGCCCTCCCCTGCAGGCCTGGACACCTCTGATTTCCCTCCCCTGCAGGCTTGATTGCCCCCAAATGCCCTCCTATCAGGCCTGGTCCCTCCCAACTGCCCACCCCTGCTGGCCTGATTGCCAACATTTGCCCTCCCTTGCCAGCCATCTAATGTCCACATGGTGGTGGTCATCTTGTGTGTTGGAGTGATGGTCAATTTATATATTATCTTCTTATTTATAGGATTAGATAATAATCCAGTTTATGTCATCCACATAGTGAACCAGTTTCCTCAACATCATCTACTAATCAATCAATCTTCACTTCTCAATGAATTTTTGATGCCTGCTTTAATAAATGTTAAATTCTAATATTTGGCCTGGCCAGTGTTGCTCAGTGATTAGTGTTGGTTCATGCACCAAAGGGTTGCAGGTTTGATCCCTGGCCTTGGTCATCATGTGGGAGGCAACCAGTTGATGTGTCTCTCTCACATTTCTCTCTCTCTCTCTCTCTCTCTCTCTCTCTCTCTCTCTCTCTCTCTCTCTCTCTCTGTCTCTCTCTCTCTCTCTCTCTTTTTCTCCCACTTCTTTATCCCTTCCACTATCTCTGAAAAGCAATGGAAAAATTGTCCTCTAGTGAGAATTAACAAAAAAACAAAAAATTTTTTTTTTAAAATTCTGGTACATAAATGTTGTCTCTAATTTCTCTACTCTATTCCACAGCCTATTTGTTTGTTCTTGAGCAAAAACTTGTTAATATCAGGTATAAAGAGCCAATATTCTGTTAATATCAGTTAAGGCAGAGTCTACCTCTATACACTCTTTTTTTTTTTTTTTTTTTTTTTTTTTTTTTTTTAAGGTTTAATGTTTTTAAAGTGACTTTTATTCATCTTTAAGAGTTGGGTTATCATCTTCCTCAAAATGTCTAACTGGAATTTTCAATTTGATTCATAAAATTATAGTTGAATTTAGGGAAACATTATTGTACTATAAAATTGTGCCATACAAAGCATGACCATTTTATCTATTTATATCCTCTTTATATCCTTTATTAATTTTTTTCCAAAGTAGGTATAATAGGATAAAATTCTGTTTATGTAGATTTTCTTTTATTTTAGTTGTGAATTTTGTTGATAGATTTTCTTATATAGACTCAGACTTCAATTTCTGAGATACATTTTAATTGTTTAAGATTGAAGTATTGGGGATAATAAAATTTGGGAATAAGATTTTTAGTATCTTCTGACTTTAAAACATTATGACCCCACTTCCCTCTCCTTATCTCTATAGCAAAATTTCTGAAAAGTTTTGTCTATACTTACCATCTCCAAAATTTCTGCATTGCTTCTTCCAATGGTAATTTTATTACTATTATTTTGTTAATCTTCACCCAGAGGATATTTTTTCCATTGATATTTAGAGAGAGTGAAAGGGAGAGGGAGAAACAGAGAAAGAGAAAAGCACTGATGTGAGAGGGACACATCATTTGGTTGCCTCCCGCATGTGCCCCAACCATGAATGGTGATCGAGCCTGCAACCAAGGTATGTGCCATTAACCAGAATTGAACCCAGAACCCTTCAGTCCACAGGCCCATGTTCTATCCACTGAGCCAAACTGGCTAGGGCTCCATTGGTAATGTTAGGTCAAATCTTATTTACACTATCAGTAGCACTTGTAATGGCTGATCATATCTCCTTGATTTCCATGGCACTACACTATTCAATGAGTATTTTAATATCCCCCTCTCTCCTAAAATCTTGACTCATATATCTATCTATTACCTTCACATCTGCATTGGATGTTGAACAACATGTCCAAAACTGAGCTCCTCATATCCACCCAGTGCAATATACACCAAATGTAGACTTGCAGTCTGTCCCATCTCAGTAAATAGCAGTTACTGTACTTTCTTCCCAATAGCCAAAAAACCATGGCATCAACCTTCTCCCTTTCACATCCACATCCAATCCTTCAGTAAGCCCTGCCAACTTTACCATCCACTATCCCTGCTACCATCCTGGTCTAAGGCATCATTGTTCGTTGATTGGGTTATTGCCATATCTCCCTGACTGGTCCCATTTTCTTAATCTGGATCCTCCTTTCCATGTCACTATCTCAACACGAAAGCCAGAATAACGGGGCAAGAACATGTCATGTCATGCTGCACCTCTGCTCAAATCCTCCAATGGTTTCCCATCTCAGAGTAAAATCCAAATTTCAGAAATGTTCTCCGAAGTCTTATAGGCTGGTGTGGACTCACCTGCCCTCCTCTCTCTTTCATCTCTCTGATATTGTATCTTAATACTGTCCTTCTTGCTCATTCTACTTTACCCAATAGCTTTCTCTCTGATCCTCTGCATACTCACGTCTCAGAGCCTTTCCACTTACTATTCCCTGTGCATGGTTTGCTTTTTCCAGATATCTACAGTGTCACTTCCTGACCTCCTTCAGGCTTCTCTGAAGCTCCCTCTGTCATCTTATTTAAAAATGTTGTTAGTACTTGTCAGCCAATATTTTCTAAATTCCTTCTCTGCTTTAACTTCTCATTATTACTTGTAAATATGTAATATACTACATATTTATACTAGAAATATATACTATGTATACTATGTATGTATTTTATGAAGTTAAGCATTGGGGGGAAAGGTGTATTGCTCTGTCCCCAACAACTGGAATAACATTTGTCACATTGGAACACTATTTTTAAAGAAATGTGTGCTGGGTAACTGTTATGTGCCTCTCTAGGCCCATTCTTCACTATTGTCCACCTGTCTGTCCATTTCCTGTTCTCAGCCCCAAGCTGCTTGTCTGCATCCTTTGTCTTCTGGCTTCTGACTGGGTTTGGTAAAAGAACCCAGCAAGAGATGAGAAGGAAGAAGGAGATTGAAGTACAACTATGTATTCCCCTGACTCCTGATTGGGTTATCTCAAATGAATGTGACAGCTTTCCTCTCAGGGTCCTGTTTTTGGGGTCTAGGTGTGGTAACAGCACCAGGATGTTAGAACTGTCCCTTCTGGGTTCCCTACATGCTGCCTACACCTTTGTGAACAGCCTTCTTTTCCTCCATGAACCATCTTAATTTGTGTGTACCATTTCTTTCTGCTGGCACCCTGATGGAGAATGAATGAATGAATTGCTCAGAATAAACCCAGAGTGTAAGAACGTGTCCCCTATGGCTGCTCACCAAGAGGCTCCTATTGCTGAGAAGGCTGAGTTACCAGCTAGATAACATGACCTCTACTCTAGATGTGAACTGGTCTCTTTCCCAGCACTGATTGCTCCACTGGCCCATGAACAGTATGAAGTAGTGGAAGATTTGGAGTTTATGCACAACTTCAATAACATGGATTTTTTTTTCCTTTCTCAGGTTATCAACCTATGAGCAGCAAGGACCCCTGAACCCTCATAGTCGGGCGTATGATGGTGGATGAATGATACCAAGTCTCTTCAATCATGGACGGGACTGCTCTTTCCCCACTTGGAATAAACACTCGGATAAAAGTTTGTTTTTCTCCCTGCCCTTTTTCTACAATAAACATCATTTTTTTTTTTTTGGATTTTATGTTGTTTCACAAATACAATATATCATAAAACACTGTTTTTGACCAAGAATTTCATAAAAGAAATAGAGCAGAAGTTGATTGTGTCCATGGGACCCACTGGCTTTATCTTATACTGCATCATCCAGAACTCACTTGATAGAAAGGCTTTTGAAGACTCAACTTTGGTATCAGCTGAGAGACAACACTTGCAAGATGGGATGCTTACTAGGGCAACCAGGACTATACATGGTCCGTTTCTTCCAAAGCCAAAACACATGGGTCAGAGTAAATGTTGAAGTGGGCTTCTTCTATCACTTGCAAGGTTTTTATGTCCCTCTCTACACTTTGTGTTTTGCTTACTTTTAAAAACACATTTTTATTGATTTCAGAGAGGAAGGGAGAGGGAGGGAGAGACAGAAACATCAACAATGAGAGAGAATCATTGGTTGGCTGGTCCCTGCACACCATACACTGGGGATAAAGCTTGCAACCCAGGCATGTGTCTTGACCAAGAATTGAACCGTAATCTCCTGATTCATAAGTTGACACTCAACCACTGAGCCACACTGGCCAGGCTGTGCTTTGCTTATTAAAGCTCCCAATACCAAAGGGAGGAATGTTTCCACCAAGAGATCCACAGTAGTCCCATTGAATTTGAATCTGAGACCACCTCCTGGCCATTTGGGGCTCCTCATGCCACTGGGAAAATATAAGGTGCCCCCCTCCCCCAAAAATGTATATACATACTTTGAATAATTATAATAACAGCATTAATTAAAATACACTTCGTTTTCAAAATTGAGCTATCAGCTGTTAAAGTGTGTATACATCTTTTGGGATTTAAAATGTTATGATTCTGGCTGGTGTGCATTTAATCCTTGATGAGTTTGTTGCTTTACTAAGGGAGTAAAAACAGAGAGAGCAGTATGGCAAGAACCCAGAGGTCTTAGAAAAGGGAGGAGATGAGATGTAATTATCTTAGAGAAGAACCTTAACCGTTAGGTATAAAATGAAAATTTTTCTTTAATGACTGCTATTATCTGTTCTCTTTTCAAACTTCCTTCATAGAGATGTCTAGTGATTCATCTACTTAAACAGTCATTTTCAGTTCTTACGAAGTCCTTAATGTGCATTCCAAATTTTAAATGTCATATTGAGTTTTGAAGTCTTCCTTAACCCCCTTATTCACCCTAGTTTATAGTGACTCAAAGTGGAGGAAGTCAGTCTCTTTCCTTGCTGGTAGAGGGAGGAGGGATAGCAAAGGTAGAAACTTTCTGGGTTGCCTACGAAGAGGTTGTCTGTGTCTCTCTTTGGTTCATTGTCCATGGCACAGTGGGCAGCAGGTGGTGTCCTGGCAAGACAGAAGTCCCCCATCCACCTTCTGCAGCTAATTAATTCTTGGGCCCAAAGGCATTTGGAGGACCTGCATGCCGTTCCTTTTGGGAACTGGGGACTGGGTGAGGGAGGAGTCCTGGCCTCCTCTATCCTTCGGACACCCTCACCATTCCATCTCTCCTCCATTTTTTCCCCTTCTGATCTCAAAGCACAGGCCTGATCCCTCGGTGGTGCGTTGGTCACAAAGACATACACCTGGAGTAACAGCTGCCAGCCTCCCTTACAGGATATTGTGGGAATCCTCAAGAAAATCACTCTGCAAGGAAGTGCTGTGTTAACATGGCTCTTTCTTTTTCTGGCCAGGAGACAGACTCTAAATTAATTGAAACCCGTAAATCTCAGTTTCTAAGGAACACAATGCCATTTCTCTTTTAAAACAAGGCCGAGTCTGGCGAGATGTGCCCTGCTCC
This sequence comes from Pipistrellus kuhlii, assembly GCF_014108245.1. Taxonomy (NCBI): domain Eukaryota; kingdom Metazoa; phylum Chordata; class Mammalia; order Chiroptera; family Vespertilionidae; genus Pipistrellus; species Pipistrellus kuhlii. The sequence continues at coordinate 12,841,620 of NW_023425405.1, forward strand.
TTGATAAGCCTGAATTGGACTTGCTTGGCTCCTGTCTACTGACATCCAGCTCACTGCCGCTCTGTAGCACTTGGCCCTGTTGCTAAGCCTCTTGCTGTTTGGCTGTTAGAAGCATGATATTTTCAACTGTACACCTCAGGGGAACCAACTCAACTTGGAAAACAATCTAGGAAGGCATTTTAGCATCTGGCTCTATTTTATGCCCAGACTTAAGGTGATGTGTTATGCTGCAAAAATGATCAAATCCAGCCCAACGCATTATTCTGCTAAAATCAACACCTGACAGGTAACAGAAGGCCTTAATTTCTCTTCACTCCCTAGTGATCCCACGGTGGGAGAGATTGCTTATACTCTGGCGGGGATAACTAAATCTATACCTTGTGTACTAAGCATCTACGACTGGACACTGGGAATCGACTTCTCCACAGTAATAATCTGCACTCTAAATGAGATGGGAAGCCAAGCCACAATGTCTTTGGAATGGAGCCTTCGTTGCCTGGCTGCCCATTATCTGGCTCAGTGTCTCCAGACATCCCCTCATTGGTGACTTTCTGATATCCCTCTCTGAGTTCTTTAATGGCCACATGACCTCCTAGGCCAGTGGTTGGCAAATTGCGGCTCAGGAGCCACGGTTTGCCGCTCTGTTGATTAATGAGTTTGCCAACCACTGGGATAGGGGCTTAATCATAAGGAACAACAACAGCCTGTAATTATTGGAATCGAGAGTCTAGGCTAGCCCAGTTTAAAGGACTTCAGGATCGTGGGTAGGCATCTGTCACCCAGGACCCTTCACAGAGGGTCTCAGGATTGCAACAAGCCCCCAAGCTATTTACAAAGACCCGAGGATGATCAATTACTAGCTAACTCTGTTCTGCTCTGATAGAAATTCCTTGATAAAGGTTCTGTGATCATTATTGAGCTCTTATTAGTAACTTTTGAGGATTTCCTATTATACTTGGGAATGTTAATGGTTTATATAACTTGTCTCTGCTAAAATTTTAAAGTTGAGTACTATCAAATGGCTTAGGAAAAAGATAAAAGTTATGTTTGCATATGTATATATTTATGTGTGTATGCACACACACACACACACACATACATACATACAGAGGGATATGAATAAAGAAAATGTGGTGAAAAGTTAACATTTGGAGGATCACCGTGAAGGGCATTGGCAATTTTGTGTATAGTCTAAAATTATGACAAAATAAAAAGTTAAATATATACAAATTTGTATGAAATACATGATTAAGAAATTTAACAAAATACATCTCATAATACTAGCAGTGATTAGCACTAGAATGTGGGATTACAACACAGTCTTATTCTCTTTTTTTTGGTTTATCTGTTTCTAAATGTTCTACAGTGGAAGTTTATTGCTCTTGCTCTATAATAAGGATAAGAGAGCATTAACATCTTAAATTGATCTTATTGACCCCACAACACTTAATTGCTCTTCTTAGGGAATGTAACTTAGATATGAACATCATATGTAGTCTCTTGTTTTGAGTGAATAGCAGATATTTTGTTCTACAACCTTAAAAAGTTTGAAATTATATTTTTATCTGAAAAAGGACAATTGGCATTCCTCCAGCCCTCCAAAATTATCGATGTTTTCCTGGATATTTTCTGCTATCCCTCAATATCCACTCTCTACCTTCCTCTGCTCTTTTTCATCCTGAGAAGTCAGACTCAGTCAAGATAGTCTTTTTTGAGATGTTAATCTTTATATGAGGATATTTTCCCCATTGCTTTGCAGCAAGAGTGGAAGGGAGTAGGGGGCGAGAAAGACAAAGATAGAGACATCAATGTGAGAGAAACACATCGACTGGTTGCCTCCCACATGCACCCTGACACAGGGCAGGGAGCAAAACACAACCCAGGTATATGCTGTGGACCGGGAATCAAACCTTCAACCCTTCGGTTCCTGAGCTCTCTAACCATTGAGCTCACTGGCCAGTTGGGATTGGCCAATGGTGAGCAAAGAAGAAAGAAAATAAAAAAAAGGTGGTGGGGAGGAGAATGAGTCATGGGTAAATTTTTCTTGATTCCCTCAAGAAGGTGTCCTACCAGCTGGCTTTCTCCCTTCACTAGAACATTGCACCTGTCATCCTCTCCACCTGTGGCTCTCTCTTCAGGCTCTGGTAACCTGTTGCTAAGTGCCTCCCCTTGCCCTTCAAGTCATGGAATGGTAATGGCACCCCAAGTTACTAGCTGCAGGATAGTGAACTATCCCTTGCTTAATCTCTACTCACACCGTGGAAGGTAGTGCCTTTGTTAAACTCTCTTCTATCTACCCAATTTGAATGCCATCTGTTTCTTGCTGGGACCCTAAATGACATTTTCAATGTCTGCTGCTGTGTAGCTCTAAAGGGAAGTTCATCAACTATGCCTCACAGCTTTCCGTGGAGGTCATTTTCTTACCCCGTATCACTTTAATTCTCCCATATGTTCTCTTAAAAAACGATTGGCCACAGATGACTCACTGAGATGTTGTGTGGGTCTTTAACTTGGCTCAGATATAACATCCGCCACCGTTATTTGCTGCCACTTGCTACGGTCAGTGCTTTCCTTTAGATCTCTGTCCACCAACCAGCAGCATCCTCTTCCTTCCTGATGCTAAGCAGCACTCGCTCGGCATACTTAACTACTGTTGCTTGAATTCTCCTGACTTGTAACACTTTGTGGTGTGGCAAGACCTTTTTTCTTGGTGTTTCCTTTGCCCTCAGAATTCCTTGCAGAATTGTATCAATGATGTTTCTATCGGGAGCCCATTTAGGGGTATTTGCGCATATCCAGCTCCAGGGTCTCGGTGCCCTTTCTGATTTCTGAGCATTAAATGTCTTTTGTCAGATGGATTTCTCCCTGAAGGTGCCTTTTTTTCCCTCCCAAGAAGCAGAATGTGCTTTATCTAGTTACCAGCATCTCATTTCAGTTTATCGACTTAGTCACCCATCAGACCTCTACCGTGGGGCATTCTCAAGTGGGAAATCTGAGAAGCAGAAGCACTAACGTCAGTACACAGGAAAGGTGCTGTCATTCTGGGCTTGAGGTCTCCATTACCCTGGCTGGCCTCTGTCCCTGAAGGCTTTCTGGTTAGTGACGTGCCTCCCAGAGCTCTTGCAGAACGTGGAGGGGTGTGTGTGGGGGTAAATTGGTCTCAGAACCTCTGGACGTGCATATTGCCACCGTCAGCCTAATTACAGCCCTGGCGAAAAGCAGCTTTAACTAAATCGTTTAACTAAATTTGGTGTTCAGGGCAATATCAGGAAGGCTGACCTACTATTCCTTAGTCAATGAGGTGCTTTATGACTTCATCAAATACGAAGAGTAGATGCTGAGGCCCTTTAATGCTATCCCTAAAACAGCTACAGTGAAGGAGAAGGAACCACATAAACCAGGGAATATCACTGTTAATGGGACCCCAAACCCATTAAGCTGATGGCTGTTTGAGAAAAGCATCCCGTGTTAGCCATGTAACACTTGGGGAGATGGGAAGGAGATCTGTTTACTAGGACTCCAGGACAAAACTACCTGTCTAACATAGGAACTACATCAGGACAGACCAGACTGAACACAGACTCTGAATTCACAGGCAGGGCCTCCTGGGCAATGAGGCAAGATTGCCTGTTGAAAGGACATTAGTATATAGATAAGGGTCAACATGTTGCCCAAATAGACCAGAAGACCCTGTTTGTCTCAGTCGTTCCAGTTATAAAGGAGATGAAGGTGCCCCATTCAGCCTTAAAAATGGTGCTGGAAAATTCTGAGATATTAGCAATCCAAGGAAAAAGGTAAGTAGATATGATTTGAAACTCAGAATTTAATACTTCAAATCTCTTGGTAAATGTTTCCCTTTAACTTTCCAACCTAGGAATTCATCAAGGAAGCAAATGCCCCATCATAGATTTTTATACTGGTAATTTAGTAACTAAGGGGCCATTATAATGTGAAGTAGACCTTACAGAGAAAGAGATCTGAGTCTCCAACTGCTTCACAGATGAAATAGCCATGTTCCTAGCTAAAAATCAACTCCTCTACTTCTGCACCAGATCCTACTGCCCTTGCCTGCACAAGGATCTCACACCTGCAATTTTCCCCCATGTCTGTCTTGCATTAGCAACTTTTTACTCTCTCTCTCTCTCTCTCTCTCTCTCTCTCTCTCTCTCTCTCTCGGATAATTTCCACTAGCATACAAACAGACTGGTTTTTCCTATAAAATAAAAAACAATCACTTTTCTGCACCCCATTTTTCCTATCAATTCCCTTTTTTTTTCCCCTCCCATTTGCAGAAGAATGTCTTGAAATGTACCCTATTCAATCCTTAGGGCACATACAAGATCAACCAATAAATGCAAAAATAAGTGGAACTACAAATTGATGTTTCTCTCTCACTCTCACTCTCTTTCTAAAAATAAATAAATATATATATACATATATATATATGTATATATATGTATATATACATATATATGTGTGTGCATATATATATATTGTATATATATATATAAATTTGCCCTATGCTCATAGTCTCTGGGTTCTTTCTGACTGTTCTTTCCTAAATTCACTGCAATTTACTACTATCACTCCACTATGATTGCTCTTGTCAAAGTCATCAATGATTGCTGAGTGGCTAGAGTCAATGCCACCTAAGACTTCATACTCTTTTGTTGTTGTTGTTGTTGTTGTTAATCTTCACCTGAGGAGATTTTTCCATTGAGTTTTAGAGAGTGGAAGAGAGAGGGAAAGACAGAGCGAAACATTGATGTTATAGAATCACATCGATTGGTTGTCTCCTGCATAAGCTCTGACCAGGGCCCAGACTGGGGAGGAGCCTGCAATCCAGGTACGTGCCCTTGACTAGAATAGAATATGGGACTCTTTGGGCCGCAAGCTGATGCTCTATCCACTAAACCAAACCAGCTAGGGCTAAGACATCATTCTTCACTTTATTCCTCCTTTAGTCACACTTTTTCAGTCTCCTTTTCTGGTTCCCGCTCAGATCCCTCGTTCTTCATGTAGAAGTGCCCCAGTATCACCAGCTTTTCTTCTCTTATTCTTCATTCACTTTCTTGTTCATCTGAATCAGACTTAGAGCTTTAAAAATGGTCCCACATTTTTATCTCTAGCCCAGACTTCTCTCCCAAACTCCAGACCTATCTCATTGTCTATTCAAATTTTTCACTGGGATGTCTAACATATACCTAAAACTCAACATGTCCAAAACTGAACACGTGATCTTCCCCTACAAACCTGCCCCCCACTTATAACCTTCCTCATCCCAGTTAATGGCAATTCCTTCCTCCCAGTTGCTCTGGTCAAAGAATTCTAAGTCACTCTGACTCTTATTACTCTCTCACTCACCATAGCTAACCCTGTCACCATTAATCTGGTATAAGCCACCATTATCTCTTACTTAGAATAATAAAATTACCTCCTAACATAGCTCTTTGTTTAAACCCCTCAAATGTAGCAGTCTGAACTTTTAAACATAAGGTAGATCATGTTGTACTTCTGATCAAAATCCTAAGTTACTCTCTATTTTACCCAGATAAAAAGCCAACATCATTACAATGGCATATAAGCTCCATCTGATCTGGCATTCCCACTTCCTTCGTAATTCTGCTCTAGCCATGGTGGTCTCTTTTTTGTATCTTGATCTCCTCTGCTAGGGTTGTTTCTTTAGCTGTTCCCTCTGCCTAAACACTTTCCACCCAGATATCTCCTGGCCAATTTCTCCACCTCCTTCCAATCTTTCTTCATTCCTTATTTGCACAACAAAACCTATCCAGATCACCCTATTTGTTACCTCAATCTAACCTGTACTTCCATTTAGTACTCCTGATCCCACATAACATTCTCTACTTTCAATTAATTCCACCTTTTATTACCTAACACACTATATAATTTACTTACCATTTTCTATGACCCTTCTGCTGGTATAAAATCATAAGGGCTGGGATCTTTGTTTTATTCATTTATGCATCCCAAGTGCCAGTAACAGTGCCTGACACACTGTAAGTGCTCAATAAATATTTGTTGAAATCTATGTCCTGGACCATGAAACCTGGTTCTTACAGGTGAAAGCCAAGTTCTTATACACGGCCCTGGAAGGAAAGCCTCTAGCACAGCCTCTGAGCCACTAGATGCACTTCAGTCCAATCTATTGCTGATCCCTGCTGGAACCCATTGACCACGTTGTTGTCCCTCCCTTGACTGAATTAGTGGACCTAGAACTCCTTGGGGACTTAGCAGGGTGACCATGCTGCTGATACCCTCTCTGCCGTCTTCTTGGAGCAGTAATAGCGGTAATCTTTCCTTTTCCTTGGGCTTTTCCTGTTTCTAGGGGTCTGCAAAAGTTTCCTTTTGTTTTAGTTTCATCTGATAAGTGTGTTCTCTTCTAAGGACCCAATTGATGGGGATGGGGATATAATATAATAAGTAGAGAACCTTCTCTTAGTTCTACCTTCAAACTAACACCTTAATTTTTAACCAGACTAAGAAACGGTGTGAGAGATATTCTGAAAAACATTAATATGACTCCCCTCACCCTATTTTCCTCCATGTGACTATTTCCTTTTTGACCAGAGGCACCCGTTTGCCTCAGAGAACACCATGGTTGTGGTAGCAGGAAGGCAAAGGTAAATAATGACTCTAGTGCAGCTTTGAAACCTTGAACTCAAAAACAGTCTTGAAAGCTTCATTGGGAAAGTAAAGGAAGCCCTCATTTCCAAAACCCTCTAAAATACTAAGAGCAAGGCATGAGGCCTGGACAAAACGTTTTACTATAATTCCCAGGCACAACAAACTTGGAGACAATGGTGGAAGTTGCCACCTACCGAGGGAGGAAGTGAAGTGTTCTTCCGGCTGAAAAAGCCAAGGATAGGGGTATGGTCACAGGGGTAGACACCAGACCTACCTGGTGCTTAGATCCCTGGGAAGGAATACGTCAAGATCCTCATTCCTTGGGCCTGACTCAGAAGAGTAAGATGGACAGATAAACTGAGGTAGAATCTGGAACTTCTGGGCTGGTCCTTCACTTCCACTCCATGTTCAGTATGGTGCCATTCAAAAAGTAATTCTGAAACGGTTGAGGTGCCTAGGTAGGTGGACCTGTGCCTGCACCCAGCTCCCTGTGGCCTTGGTGTGGTATGGAGGGAGACAGAATACTTTTCAAACCTTGGAAAGAGGGTATAGATGTGCTGAGGGAACCAGAATAGGTCTGCATTAGGGGTGAGAAAATCACATTCAGCAGAAGAGAACTCATAAGAGGCTACGGGAGCACCACAGGCTCCAACGGTGAGCATGGGAAAGGCAGGCAAAGAACCAGGCGGGACCTGCTCCGTCTCATTGGGTGTGAACGCTATGTGCCCAGAGATCCCCAAAACAGCTGCACCACGTGGAAAACGAGTGAAGACCCAGAGAACAGCACAGCACACAGCCCTGAGATGGCTACCCTGTCTGCCATCATGAGGATATATAAGCTCTTGGCACTGAGAAGCCAGGTGGAAAGGAATGGGAAGCCCTTGAAAGAAGGAAGCCCTGGGAGAGAGTTGACAAACTTAAAATTTTCCTCTGTCATTAATAGGACTGGGAGCTTGTTAATAAGATGCAATTAGCAACAGGTGATACTTGATGCTACCATCTTGTAAGCGTTCATACATTTTTTTTTTTTACTGTTTTTCTTTTCTTCTCCTTCAGTAAACTATTTTGAAAGGGAACTAGCTTTCTGGGTCAAGCTCTTGATCATCAAGAGCTACTGTGTGTGTGTGTGTGCGGGGGGGGGGGGGGGGGGAAAGTATGTTGAAGGAGGAGAAAGAAAGGAAGGGCTTGGGAGGTGGTGGTGGTGGGGAGATTATCCTGAGGGAATTTCGATGAGCTAGGTTCCTGTGTGGTGATCAAGCTCCCCCTTCCACTCACATAGAGTGGGCCTGACTAACTGGGGCCCCTACATTACTGATTCTGTCGACAGGTCTAGACGTGTCCGTCCACTTTCTCCAGATGCTGGCCGGGTCCTAGGCTGAGGCCTGGGAGCGCCAGGAGTCCCCAGGTTTAATTCTGCTAAAATCAGCTTCCTGGAGGCCTATCTTGAGCCCCTGGGTCCCAAGCCCTATCCCCTCACTGGAGGCCAAAAAAAGCCACGCGCGGTTGGGTTGCCCGTCTAGGGAACCAGTTGTTAGACCAAAGAAAAACCAAGTGATGCTTTTAAAGAAGAGGAGGGACACTGTTTAAAACACCAGCGGAGTCAGGGAATAGCCTTCCAAATCTGAGTGAAGAAACATGCCTGGGGCCTTCCTTTATATCTCCATGTGGTCTTTGTCCCCCAAATATGGATTATGCTTCTGGTCCTTTTCAAAGGATCTTGCAAAAAGGCCCCCAGGTGTTGGGGGTCTCCAGGCCATATCTGATGGTCTGGCCTGGCACCAGCGTTAATAACCCTCCCTCCCGGGCAGTGCACTGTTCACAGTAACAGGTTCTGCAAGACCAGTGTCTGGGAAGGAGGTAGTGACTTAATTATAGGTGATCAGGACTGTACACTGAGTTTGCGGGCATGGATTCAGATCACGAGCCCCCAAATATCAGGGTTACATTGAAATTAGCCCTTTTATCCTTCTCAGTTTAACAATTGTTTGCACACCCACCCTTACCTCCTACAATGAGCTTAGAAAATGGGAATCAGTCTCTGAGTTTCTAGTAAGGGATAGAGAAAGAACCCCAGCCTGAGTCTAGAAATAGGCACTGGAGCTCCTGCGCTTGCATCCCAAATATAGGATGGGGCAAAAGTGGGCTTATAGTTGTTCATATGGAAAATAATATGGCAACTAATGAATAATAATGCAAAAATAAACTGTTTCTCATACTCACAGCTGTAAACCTACTTTTGCCCACCCTATATATGGACAAACATTGGGTTCTTGGTCATTTTGGATTCTTTGTGTACTATACATTTTCTCCATATAAACTAATCTGTGTTTTGTCCCACTCATGTGTTTTGCTTTGAATTTTATTTTGACTCTGATATCAACCTTGTCGCACCTGCTTGCTTTCATTAACTTTTGCCTGGTATATCATGTCCTACCTTCCCACTTGCTTTTGTTTTTTAACCAATAGTATTTACCCATCCTTTAAAATCTTTTTAAATATTTTTAAACTTATGCCAGCAGTGTATGAGGATATACATAAAGGCAATATATGTATAAAGATCCACTATTTCTCAATCCTTTCTTTAAATTGTCTATTACTATAATTCAACCACTTTTATTGATCATTACCTCTTAAAGTTTTGATTCTCTATATATTCTGGATATTAACTTTATGCCTATTAAATTTTTTTTTTCAGATTGTAGCTTGATATTTAATTTTGTTTACGTTTTATAATTTTGGTGCAGTTAAATCTATCTTTTCCAGCTTTAAAGTTTTATTTTTAAAATGTTTGTATCCTATAGCCAGTGGCCATGGACAACAGAGGCATGGGGGCATATATAGGGAGAGGTTTGGGATGGGAATGGGGGGATAAGGACAATTATGTGAAATCATAATCAATAAAAAAAAAAAAAAGTTTGTGTCCTAAACAAGAATGTCTTCCTTATCCAATGATGATAGATTTTCCAGCTTTATTTTTGACTAATACTTTTTACAGCTTAAAAATGTTTTAGTCTTTACTGTGTGGTGATCAAGCTCCCCTTTCCACTTATGGAACTTATTTTTTTTTTTTACTAATCCACTATGCCACACAGTTTTAATGACAATAGCTTTGCAATATTTGCTCTTTGGTAAAGTCATCCTCCCTTCTTCCCTCTCCTCCTGCTGACCCCTACCCTGCCCTTGACCTTCTGTAATATTTCTTAAAGTTTCATGAAAAATATTTGGGGATTTGCATTGGAAAATTGTGGAGGTTTTCAATTTTCATTTCATTAAATACATAAATTTGAGAAAAGGATGGACATCTTTATAGTACTGAGCTTTATCATCCACAGGCATATTATTTATCTCCACTTCATCATATTTTCTTTTATGTCATTCAGTAAAAGTTTTATAGTTTCATCTATAAAACTTCTTTACTTTTTATTGCTACTCTATCTGGAATCAGTCTATTACAAATTCTGATTGATGGTATATAAGAAAGTAATTTATTTTCTTCTTTCTTTGGTTAATACAATGAGTTATATAGACAAATCTCTATTATTAAATTTATCTTGCATTCCTGAGATAAACGTCACATGATCATGATTAATTATTCTTCTTATTCACTGCTGAATTAAAACTTCTAGTATTTTACTTGGGATTTTTTACACCTATCTTTTTAGATAAAAGTGCTGTATATTTTTTCCTTTTATTTGGTATTAACTATGTAATATAAATTGGTTAATTTTCTATCTTATATATGATTTGATACAACTTATAAAAGATGAATGTTACTCCTTCTTGAAGGTTTAGAGAACTTGCCTATATAACTGCCTAGTCCCAGTGCCATTTTGGGGGATAGATCTTTGATGACAATGTCCATTCAGATTTTCTACATCTTCATAGAGCATTTTGAAATTTTATATTTTCCTATAAAATTTTTCATATTTTTTTCAACTCTACGGATATAAATTTGTTTGCAGTATTCTTTTTATAATTGAAAGAGCTGAGAGGTGTTAAGAGTTTATGTCCTTTTCTATTTCTGGTAACTTTTTTTTTGTGCCTTCTCTTGTTCTTCTTAATCATATTTGCTAAAGCAATCTATTTTTATTAGGCTTTTTTAAAGTTTTGACTAACTCTATTTTTCTTCTCTTTCACTAATTTCTTCTTTTATCCAGGGCAGTGTTTTTGTTTTTGTCTTGTTTTTGTTTTTGTTTTTTTAACTTTTTTTTTTTTCATTATCTCCCCTTTAGGTGCCTTTTTAGACTTTTTTTCTTGCTAATGACTACCTCCCTTTATCCACCTCCTCCAAAATCTTAAACCACACATATAAGTGTCTATCTGTTTATGTAGTATGGTCGTTTAGAGAGCCACAGCCATTGTGACATCTAACATTTAAAAAAAAATAATTAAGAACCAATTTTTACTCCTTGGCAAGATCTTCCCTAAGAAAATGCATGGTTTGTGCTAATACTTCTTCCTGCTTCCTTTCATTTTCCTTTTCTTCTGGAGTTGAAAACTTAGTTCATTCACTTCCACTTTTTTAAAATAAAAATTTTAAAGCTATAAACTGCACTTCCTTTTCCAGTGCCATTTGCTTGCATCACAAAAGTTTTGTTATGTAGTGCTTTTGGTTTTCATTCAGATCTAAATTTTTGTCATTGTTCCTTTAATTGAATCATGTAGAGATTTGCTTTCACATTACCCAATGCATGGATTTTGGGTTCTGTTTTCATTGTATTTTTATGTAACTTCCTGCCTGGAGTTTGTTGAGCCTGTTATTAGTTTGCTAAAGTGTTTTTAAGTCACAAATTGGCACTGAGTTTTAACTCTCTATTTAACCACCACTCTATTATAATCCCATTTTTAAGATTGGTTGGCTCCTGGTCTTTCTTATTTTCCCAAATACAGATGGTCCTCAACTTACAATGGTTCTACTTCTGATTTTTTAATTTTATTTTGGTACAAAAGTGACACATTAAATAGAAACTGTACTTTGAATTTTGATCTTTTTCAGGGCTGGTGATAGGCAGTACAATACTTTCTCGTGATGCTGGGCAGTGGCAGTAAGCCACATCTCCCTGTCAGCCACTTGATCATGAGGGTAAACAACCAATACTATATATACTGTGTTGCCAGCATTTTTTGGATATTGTTTTATGTTTTTATATCCATGCCTATAAAATGACCATCTGTGTCTCCTGCTTCTGGTGAGAAAAAGAAGAGGAAGACAATTACTCTTGAAATGAAGCAGCATAATTACTCAGCATGAAGATGGCAAGCCACAATTACATACATATCAGGTATTCAACACTTTATTATAAAATAGGCTTTGTGTTAGATGATTTTGCCCAACTGTAGGCTAATTTAAGTGTTCCTAGAAAATTTAAGTTAGGCTGGGCTATGCTATGATGTTTGGTAGTTTGGGTGTATTAAAGCATTTTCGACTTACAATATTTTTAAGTTATAATGGGATGTAACCCCATTGTAAGTAGAGGAGCATCTGTATATATTTTGGAACCAGTTGAGTTGACCATGCTTTCTTCCTAATTTCTATTAATTTGATTAATTACTCTGATACATTTTACATGTCTCATTTACATGTTTTCCCTTAGAGACCTAACTCTGTTCATTCTCCAAGCCATATTGATATTACCATTTACAATGGTTATATCACTGAGACTAAGCTAAAATATTGGAAGTGCATCTACATTTTCTGTAACCTTCTAGTTTACTTAGCTCAACGATAAAGGGATGATTTTCCGCTGTGCTCTATGCAGATTCTGGTAGGTACCTGCCTATATTTCCTTCGATCCGAGGTCCCTGGTGAGGGTAGGCATTTGTTTTCTATGAGAATTTGGTCCCATTATCCTGTTATATCACTTCGGGTTTTAATCACCTCCTCTAGCTTTGTAATGACTAACCCACCACTCTCTATTATAATCCCGTCTTTAAGATTGGTTGGCTCCTGGTCTTTCTTATTTTCCCATTTGTTATTTCTGTCATTTAAGAACACAACCATCCTTCTAAAGAAATCCCTCTTTTTCTTCAGCTCAATCAGCCTGTCTTTATTCATTTTTCACCTTCCCACTGCTTCTGTCTGACTTCAAAATCTAAATGTATATTTGGAACAAATATGGCTGCTAAATGTTTACCTGAATAGACCTGATTTGTAGGTAAAGAAGAATCCAGACACAATCCTCAAATACTCTTCTTAGCTTTGGGGATTTTAATAGTGCTGCTTCTCTCTACCTCAAACCCAACGTAACAAATATTTGCATCCCTCTTTCTCTAGTTAGGATTAAAATCCACCACTCCTCTGCAATTAAACACACAGCGGAGTCCCTGACATTCCACTGGGAGGTCTTACATAGTCAACACCTCTGGCACCAATTTGGCACATAAATAGAAGGTGACTCTGATAATCCATGTGAATGAAGGAACTTAGCCCCTCCCATAGGTCTCTCATTGGCCTTATAAAAGGATGAATTCAAATGAAGACAAAAGGGGACCAATTTGGTATGACTCACTGATCTAATGCCACCTGCTCATCCTCTGGCACAAAATAAGGGCTAGAGTCTCACAAACTTGCGAAATTTGAGCCACTGCACCTTAAAAGGTCCTTGTTTACAATTCTGGCTGAGAATAAAGGCAGCACAAATTTTTCCATTCAGTAGACCTTTCCCTTCTGTAGCAAGCCTGTTTCAACTAAATCATATGAACCAAGATCAGCCAGAATAACCTATGTAGCCTACTTTTGCAAAGTTCTATGTCCAGTACCTCTAAAAAATAGCGACTTGTCTATGTATACTAGCTACTGTAAGCTGCTATAACTTGGAAATGCCAAAGAACTAAAAGGCTCAAGATCACTAAAGCTGGGACATCTAGTATATCCCATCTTCCTATATCTTATCTTGGTCTTCTAATTCCAGTCAGCCAAGGTGCCTATTTTCTCGAGAATTAACAGCCAATGCATATTTGTATGTGTTGGGGCTTATGAGAGAAAATTAATCATATCCCTCTCCCCTCTAGGTCTCAACCGACTGAATAATAGAGGAATCAGACAAACAAATATTAACATATCAGTATTTCGTGGACGAATCTGTTTCTATAGACACAATTGGTCTTTCTAATACCATCCCACCAATGCCTCTCCAATCCTTCCCAATTGCTGGCATTGGGAGAATAAACAAAGGAAACACTTACCTGGAGAGCTGCAAAGGGGTGTGGCTGCTCCAAAAGTGGAGACAGAGAGAGGTCCTCTTCACACCTGCCTCTGGAAGGTAGGCTTGGACCTCAGCAGGTGCATATGAAAGCTGGATCTGAGTGGAATGCATACATATTACAGACAAAAGGGTGCAAAAGAGAGAAGAGAGGTGTGTGTGTGTGTGTGTGTGTATGTGTGTGTGTGTGTTTGTGTGCACGCGAGCAATGACTCTCTTTCCTATGTCTCTGCCAGAGAACACAATCTTTCTTTGGGAGAAGTGTATAAGAGGTAGAGACAGAGGCCATGAGTGATATTTCAATATGGTTCCCTCCTTCGAGAGGGAAAAAAAAAAAAAAAAAAAAAAAAAAAAAAGAGGAAATAGGGACAAATGACAGATTCTTATCTCCATGGGTGGGAAAAGGCCTGTATTTTTCACCCCACCCCCAACAATGGTAGGGGGTCCAATTCTTTCACACCTTAGGCATGACCTGGAATTCATTCCCAGTTCCCAACCCAGATGTCAGGAAGAGTGTTATTAATTTATATTCTGCTACTAAGTCATCCCTACATTAGAATTCAGGATGGCAGGAGTAGAATAAGGGCCCAGAGGTTCAGGCTGACCCCAACCAATCCCTAGGTACATTCACTCACTAAACTCTATCTGTTTAACAAAAAGAAGCAATAGAAACACCACTCAAACCCATTCCAGGTCATTTCACTAATAACTGCTCCTCAAGAACTGTTTGGCCATTTGAGTGAAAACTAAGGAAGACCAGCCTACAAATCTTGCCTCCATTATGTGGCTATTGTAGTGTTCTGGGTATTTCCTTCTCCACCTCTGCAAGTCCTAGGAGGAGTCGCTGCAAGACATGCCACATTGAGATGAGATTGGGTGTGTTCAGGATGGTATGACCAAAGACAGACACGCCACATTTACACTGTGAGAAGCCACCCCCAGACAAAAGCCCCCAAGACAGAAACCCCCCAAAAAAGGACACTGCTTGGGAGCTTGAGAATGAAAAGTTATTTATCAAAGGGTAGTCGGAAAAGCCAAACTTTTTGAGCCAGATTCCAGAACAGTCAGTGGGAGTCTCTCCTGTTAACTTCATTGGTCCACCTACCCAATGGCAGATCTTCTACTGAAAGGGAAAATCATAGTCCTCAAGGGGCCTGGATCGCCCTTCCTACCCAGTTCCAGCTGAGGAGACAAACAGAGCAAAGGGAGGACTCTTCCCACCACCAAACCCACCTCCACAATTGGGAGCCTCCTTTTCCCAGATGTAACCCAAGGAGAGAGCCACCTTCCCTGCTGAGTCCACATCAGGAAACAATAAGCATCTTCAGAGTCACAGGCCACAGCCTCTGCATCCTTCTTAAGGACCTTTCCCTCGCTTAGTACATGAGCACTTAGTAGAGTCCCAATGTCAGGTTCATATCGCTCACTCTCTTGAGGATGCTGGAACACCCACAACCAGAAAGAGAATAGAATAGAATTGACATTGAAAAGTAACCTGCCGGATCAACAGATAAAATATCTCCCAAGACGTCAGAGTCATTCCCACTCTACGTCCACATGATGTGGAAGGAGGAAATGAACTCAACCTGCTAAGGAAAGGGCTTTCGGGTTAAACACAACAAGCAAAGAATTCAGCGGGGACCAAACACTTGAAGGAACACAGAAACGATAGAGAATCGGGAAAGAGGGGATCTGGTGGCAGGAAAGGAGGGAGGGGTTCCACTGACCCCCAGAGAGAAAGCAGATAGGACAACCAAGCCTGAGGGGAATCACTTAGAAAGCAGGTACCTAACGTCTAGCCATGGCTTTTGCCAGCAACTTAGCACGTGACTTTAAGCTTATCTAGCTAGGTTTCAGTGTCTTCATCTGCAAACGAGCGGAAAGCAGTTTGTCAACGAGATGCCGGTTACAGTTCTTTGAGATTAAGGCATCCTCCACAAAGCGTGACTCACAGACTATTACAAGACTTTCAGGAGGGGGCCGAGGAGAACCTTACCAGAGCAGGAACTGCCTTCCAGCCCCGTCTCTAACGAAAGGGTCACACGTATACACATTCACATACACAGAAGCAAAGTGGCAGACAATTTCATCATAGCAGCAGAGATACACTTAGAAAAAATAAATACTGTTGATGCTCACGTCTGCACTAGGAAAGAGGGGTCCTGAGGGTATAACTTCAAGGGTCCGGGAGGGGGTGGGGAAAGGGTCCTTTTATTGGATAATAGCTTTCACCTGGCATTTCCTTCCCCCAAATCCAGGGCAGCCAGCTCTTTGGAAGAAGCCACTCTCACCTTCCTTCCCCTCCTCAAACTACCAACGCACTGTTGCTGAACCAAAAATGCACAGATCCCAAAAGAAAAAGAACCCCCTCGTTCGCCATTACGAAATGAACAGAACCTACCACACCTGAGATTCCTCGGAGTGGGCAGCCAGAACCACACGCACTATTTCCCTGAAAGTTGTTTTTGGATCTTTCTCACCCAAAGCCACTTGGGTTCACCCTCTGGGAGAAGGGCGAACTGGCCTGGACCACCGCCCCTTCATTTCTGGTGCTTTTTATGGTTGCTTCCAAAATTTTAAACCAATCTCACCCGGGGGTGAGCCAAGAAGTCACCCTCCCCACCTAGGAATCCACACGGGAAGAAAGGCTACTACAAAAGTGCGGGGTTCTAAACCAAGCAACAGGACCTGCAAAGCAGACTCGCACCATTCCCCAGACACCGAGAAGCATCTCCCAGCCACACACCTCCGCGTGGACTCTAGCATGGTCTCGCCTACCAGAGGAAGCTGGGGCAACTGGGGCGCGGAGGACTTCAACCTCCCATCAACCTGGGGAATCCCTGTTTAAAAGACACTAAAAATAAATTAGTAAACATCGCTGTTTACAGAAATAGAAACCATTTCTGTTTCCAAAGGCCTCTCAACCATCCCAGTAGTCCTGGACACTCCCAAGACCTAATACCACTCCTCCAGGTCCACCCTGGTGGGCGGATAAGACACCAGAGTCCTTGGAGACCAGGAGCTCCTCAGGCACCTGAGCATTCCAGTTTCACATCTCTGCTTCCAGGGAAGGGAGGAGAATCATCTTCAGGACTCTGGAGAGTAACGGGGGGTTGACTGTTCATTCCTTCTCATCATCCGTTCCTAAGGGTTGTCTTTGAGGCAACCCTCCACCCTCTCAGGAGGATCTACGAGTCTCGAGTCTCGAAAGAACTCCTGCTACGTTCAGGCCCCCAGTCCCTCCCCAGGGTCCAACATGCCAGTCTGGACCCAGCCTCGGAGCAGAGGAACCAGTCTGCGTGCCTCGGCAGAATGACACCGGGAAAGAAGGTTGGGCAGAAAAGAAGGCAGGGGTAGTATGGCTGGGGGAGGTCGTCCCTGCGCTGGGGGACGACGACTAGCAGCAGTGACCGTCGGACAGGCTTGCGGTAAGGCTGGACTCCTCGTCGGGCGCGGAGCCGGAGCTGTCCACCAAGCTGGCAGGCTGCGCGTGGACGCGGGGGTTGCGGCGGCGCCCCCGGTACTCGATCATGTCGGGGTGGTAGGCGGGGTGGCGGCGGGCATGCTTGGTCAGGTGGTCGCTGCGGGAGAACTGCTTCGGGCAGAGCGGGCAGGAGAAGCGCTTCTCGCCAGTGTGTGTCCGGTAGTGGCGGGCCAGCTCGTCGGAGCGCGTGAACTTCTTGTCGCAGTCGAGCCAGTCACAGGAGAAGGGGCGTTCCCCCGTGTGGGTGCGCTGGTGGGACTTCAGATGTGACGACTTGTAATAAGCTTTGTTGCAGCCCGGGAAGGGGCAGCGATGGCGCTTGGCTGCGGGTGTCACCTGCCGTCGGCGGGGCCCCGGGGCCGCGGCAGGGCCCGGGCGCACGCCAGGGGTCGCCCCGGAGGCCCCCTCCAGGCTGGCGGGCGATCCGGAGTCCTCAGGTGCCTCTACGATCTCGAGCGCGCCGGTGAGGTCCTCGGGCCAGGAATCTTCGTCCGGGTCGGGGGCCAGGGCCGGCTCGAGGCACGGGGTGGGCCCGGTGCACGGGCCGGGGTCGAGGATGCCGGGCGAGGCGCGCAGAGCCTCCCCCGAGGGCTCCCCGAAGCCCTCCCCGGCGCCGGCGCTCAAGTCGGCCAGGACGCTCGCTGCCAGCAGGTGGGGCGCGGCGCCGCACGCGCCGGGGCCGGGGGCGGGGACCTGGAGAGGCAGGGGCACCGCCGCCGCCGCGGGTCCCGGCGGTGGTCCCGCGCCCGCAGGCAGAGCGGACTCCGGCGGCGCCGCCGCACCCACCTCGGAGCCCGCGGCTTCCCCCGCGCCCTCGGGGTCCTGCGGCGGGAGGCGGTGGACCACGGCGCCCGCGGACATGGACACCAGGCATTCGGCCGCGAAGTAGTCCAGGCACGCCACGGCGGCCGCTGACATGCTGGCCCCGCCGCTGCCGCCGCCCCGGGGCCGCCGGCGAGCGCGGGCTGAGCGCGGCCGGCCGCGAGCGGGCGAGTTCTCCAGCGCGTCCGTCCCGCCGCCGCGGCGCGAAGAGCAGGAGGCCCGGTGCCCGGTGCGCGCTGCGCGGTGCGCGCCGCCAGCCGCCCGCCGCCCGCCGCCCGCCGCCCGCCGCCCGCCGCTCGCCGCTGCCGCTGCCGCTGCCGCTGCCGCTGCCGCCGCCGCCCGCGCGGAGCCCGCCCCGCTTGACGCGCCCCTGACGCACCGGAGCCCGCGGGGGCGGCGGCGGGACCCGCCCCGGGCCGCAGGACACCCCCTCCGAGCGCGGACCGCCGGCCCAAGTCCGCTCGCGCAGCCGGGGGAATTATCTTGTCTCCGCGCTCTCGCCTCTGCTGGCGAGCCAGGTAATCTCCATGCACAGCAAACTCTCCGATCGTAACTTCTGGGCAGCCTGCCGGCGGCCTCGCCCCCCCGCGCCCGCTGGTCCTCCGCCAGCTGGGTGTCCGGCGGCGGAGTCCGAGAAAGTTTTTTTTTATTTTCTTAAGGAGAGAAAAAAAACCCCGCTAATACCTGACCTGTCTTTCGATTCGTAAAGACGCGATCGTTCGTGGCGCGGGCTGGAATGGCATCTCGGCTCCGTCCGCGGCTGGCTGTCAGAGCAGATTTAAAAAATCTCCCCCAAGTCTGCATCCGAAAAAGTTTTCTCATTCAGCAGTCCCCGCTGTGCACCCGGGTCGGTACCGATTCCTCCCTAAATAGGTCCGCTACGTAGTAGCCATTCATTCAGAGCGTTTGCAATCAGAAACATTTTTTTTAACCCTGAAAAAGCAAAGAAATCCTCTCTCACGGTTGAAATTGAAACTTAAAATCCTTTGAGTAACGATTTAACTAGTCAGCCAACGAAAGGAGGAAAAAAAACCCCGCATGTTTAAACTGCATTAACCTGTCACAGGCATAGGGACAGATTTGCACGCTGAAATACAAATTATAGACTAGTAGCGAGATAAACACATGAAAATGGACTCGCACGATTTGAGTTAATAGAAAGTCACGTTTCTAATGAGGCTGCATCTTTTGTTTTCCTTTGGACAAATTTTTTTAAAAAAATAAGAAAAGGCAGCAAATGATATAGAATTGCTCATAGGGTGTTTTTGTGATTGCGGAGGCTTTTTTTCTTTTTAATATTAATCAGACACGGGTTGTATATGTTCTTATATTTATTCACCGCTTTCATTTATTTGCAGACTTCTCTGATATTTAAAAATTGAAAAAACACAGAAAAGCAAACAGGATGATTTCTAAAAATGGGCAAAGCAGGGGTTTTGATGTACACAGCTTTACTGATACATTGAATTATGTGCATTTTGTTTGCAATTCTTCCGTGCGTTTTCTTTTGACAATTAAAATACATATACATCAGGAATAACACACCTTTATGTATTTGCTTCCTAGAATAATCAAATGTGAGATATTTGTCAAATTTGTCATATTTGCTCTAGGTTTTTAAAATTTATATTAAAGAAGAGAGTGTTAAATGTCACTTTATTTCCCTCTTCAGTCCCATTCAACATTCCCCCTCCTTCCCAAAGTAATCAGCATTATAATGTGTGTATTCTTCCAGCATTTGTTATTATACTTTATTATCTAACTACCTATATATATTTATATATCAATCTATATCTATGCTTGTGCATTTTAAATGTTACATATTATTCTGCAACTTACTTTTCTCCCTCAGTATGATTTTGAGAATTATCCATATTGATACCTATAGAATCTATTCATTTTAGTAGTTTTATATTATTGCCAGCTTTATTATTTTTGTGGCTATTCCCTTCTAAAACAGATAATTATTGTAAAGTTGCTTGCCTTAAAATTTTAGACAGTTAACTCTTAATCTACACTAGTTGCTTTTCTTTTAATTTTATTATTTAAAAAAATGTAAAGATATTTTAAAATGCAGAGAGAATATCACAAGCACCCATTTACCTATCTCATAAAATTGGTAAATGCTCATATTTTGCCATATCTGTGTCAGGTCTATTTTTTTTTTAATTGAACTATTTAACACTCCTGATAAAATTGAAATCTCTCAGTACTCCTCTCCAAAATCATTCTCCACCCTTTACTATAAAGGTAAACACTATCATGAATTTGGTAAATAACTTTACAATCTAGGTTTTACACTTTTACAACAAATTAACCCACAAAAACACAGAACATTGCTTTGTTTGATTTTTTAAAATGTACAAGTGTGGTGTTAGACTGTACCTATTCTGTGTCTTTTTTCCCTTCATGTTCTGTTCTTTCCATGGTGATAAATACACATCCAATTCATTCATTTTCATGGCTATACTGTATTTATAAGTCCATGCATGTGAATGTGTCCTGTTCATTCATAAATATTAATGAATATTTAAGCTGCTGTCAATGTTTTGGTATCATGGGCAATGCTAGTATGAATATATGTGTATATGTGTCCCAGAGACATATATGAGGATTTCTCTGTGGGGAATCTAGGTGGGGAATTGCTAGCCTGCTCACACATTTTCAGTTTTGTTAGAGGCTGCCAAATGTTTTTTGAATTTACACACCCATCAGCAGTGTTAGTTGTTTCTCTCACGTGACCTTCAACACTTTCTAGATTCAAAGTTTCCTTGTTTCTGACAATTTGATTTTCTAAAGACTCAGTACTTCATTGTTTTATTTGAATTTCCCTCACTGCTGGTGAGTTGAGCATTTTATTGGCTATTAAGGTTTCTGAGTCTGTGATTTGCTTTCTCACAGTCACCTATTTTTCCAACGGGCTGTAAATATTTTCACCTTTTTTTTTCTCTTGATGTGTAGGGGCTCATGCGCATAAACATGATATTGTCTTGGTCTGTGACTCCTCTTTTAACTGCTTTTGATGTGTTTTGTGCCACAGAAAATTTAAAACGTAGTCCTAGTCCCTGATCTCTCTTTACAGTTAGTGTCACTGTGTGTCTCATGAAAGAACTCCTTCCATGCCTGATGCCATGAAGAGAGGCTCCTACTTTTTTTTTTTTTCTCCTTAATGTTGTAAAGTTTTGTTTTCTATACTTGTATAGTTTATCCACCTGGGACTTATTTTTTCCCAGTGGTGTAAAATAGGAATTACTTTTACTCCTCCTCTCCCCCACCTGGAAACCCTATTGTTCTGCCTCAATTTACTGGACAGCCTTTCACTCCCACATTAGTGTGTAATGCCACCATGACTGAAAATTAGATGTCTACGTATCTCTGGATATGCTTCTACTTTATCCTTCTCCACCAAGCAAATCAATTCTGAGCCAATACCACACTGTTTTAATTATTACGGCTTTATAACAAGTCTTCGTGTCTGGAAGGTCGTTTTCCTCTCTTGCTCATTTAAAAAAACTATCTTGGCTATCTTTGGACTTCTACTCTTCCATACTGACGTTAGCATCAGTTTGTCAACTTCCATTGAAAAACTTTTTTTTTTTTTTTGGTATTTTATTAAATTAAACTTACAGGTTAAATTTTGGGAGATGTGACATCTTTATAAACTGAGTCATCCAATATATTAATATTATTCTGATTTCTTCATGTCCTTCAGGAACATTTTATGATTTGTTAATGAAACTCCTGTGCTTCTTTGTTAGACTTATTCCTAGGTACCTTACAGCTTTTGTTGCTATAATAAGTTGGATTCTTTTTAAAGTTTTTAAATGGTTATTTTTGCTATTTGGAAATTGGTTTTGGAATAATCTTGTTTTAGCAAACATGCTGAATAATTTATTGGCAGAGTCATTGGTATTTCCATGTAGATAATCATACTATCTGTAAATAACACTCTTGATACTTTCCCCCCTTTTTTATCTCAATAGGTGGGCTGGGACCTCCAATATAACATAAAATATTAAGGGTGGAGACCAAGTATTGTTTTCCTATTTCTAGCTCATTGAGGATGCTTCTAATGTGGTATTATTATTTATGATATTGTTGAAAGTTTTTGGTAGAAGCCCTTTATCAGGTTAAGGAATCCCCTTCTATCCCAGTTGAGTTTAAAATAGGAATACTTTAAAATCATGAAAGGAATACTGAATTTAATTAAGAGCTTTTTCTAAAACTATTGAGATGATGATAGGTTTTGTCTTTGATACACTAATGTAATGGGTCACTTGGATAGATTTTTTTTCTAATGAGGCTCTATCCTCGGATTCTGAGATCAACCTTGTTTGCTTGTATGTATGTTTATTTTTAATACCAGGCTTTATGCGCTTTGTGAATGCTTCCTATTTTTAGCGTCTATGTTCATAAATTATATTGGTTCTAATTTTCTTTCCTTGCACTGCTTTTGTTGCATGTTTCGTATCAAGGTTATTGTTGTTGTGAAGTGCCATTGAGTCTACTTCGACACGATGAATAAGTGGTGTCCACAATGTCCTGTCCTCAACAGCCCTGCTCAGCTCCTGCACACTCGTGCCTATGGCTTCTTTTATGGAGCGGGTCCATTTCATATCGGGTCCTCCTCTTCTCCCGCTGCCTTTTATTCTCGCCAGCATCGGTGTCTTTCCCAAAGAACCCTGCCTTCTCCTGATGTGCCCGAAGTAGGGCAGCTTCAGTTCTGTCATTTTGCTTCCAGTGAAGTTCCAGGCTTAGGACCCACTTGTTCCTCTTTCTAGCAGTCCAGAGTGTCTGTGGAGCTCTCCTCCAAGATCACATTTGAACTGAATCCATTTTTTTTTTTTTTTCTTCCCAGCCTTCTTTACTAACTTTCTCATCCGTGCATAGCAATGGGGAATCTCAGGGTTTGGATGATCTTAGCCCTTGGTCTCGAATGATACATCTTTTTTAAAATAAATTTTTAAAAATATATTTTTATTGATTTTTTACAGAGAGGAAGAGAGAGTTAGAAACATCGATGATCTATCAGCTGCCTCTTGCACGTCCCCTACTGGAGATGTGCCCGCAACCAAGGTACATGCTCTTGACCAGAATCAAACCCAGGACCTTTCAGTCAGCAGGCCTATGCTCTATCCATTGAGCCAAACCGGTTTCGGCCAAATGACACATCTTTGATCTTTCCTAATTGTTGCATGGCTGCCCTTCAGGGCTTCAGCCTTCTTTTGATTTCTTGGTTGCAGTCACCATTTGCATTGATGACTGAACCAGGGTCAGCAAAACCTTTAACTAAATTTCAACGTCTTTGTTTCCCAGATTCTTGTCTTCTTGATATTCAAATGCTGTTCTGCTTTGGCACTTTCTTCTTTTACTTTCATCAAAAATTGTTTCAAATCGTTGCTATTTTCTGCCAGTAAGATAGTGTCATCTGCATATATTAAGTTATTGATATTTCTTCCACCAATTTTTGCTCCTTATTTCTCTGAGGCGAGCCCAGCATTTTGTAGATACTATCCTCATAAAATACACTTGGAAAGTTCCCTTTTTCTATATTCTATAAAAGTTTGTTTGATTTGTTTCTTGATGTTGGTAAATCTCACCTGTGAAATGGTCATCTTTTGAAAATTCAATTCAGTTTCTCTCATGGTTATTCATGTATTTGGGTTTTGTATTTTTGGGGGGATAAATTTTGATAATTTATGTGTGTTTTTTTTTTGTTTTTTTTTTTTACAAATTAAATATTATATTTAAGCCTTTAAAATTTTGGTATATGGCTCATAGCATTCTCTTATTATTTAGAAATTTTCTACAGCATCTATAATTATATCCCACTTCTCATTCTTTTTATTTTATGTGTAAGTTCTTTATTTTGTTGTTTTAGTTTTCACAGAGGTTTGTCTATAGTCTTTTCAAATAGCCATCTTTTGTAGACTATCTTTGTTCTTTTTAAATATATATGTTTAATTTCTGAATTTATTTTTATTAATCTCTTATACTTATGTTGAGTTGAGCATTTATTCATTTTTTTAAAAAAAAAGCTTTTTAAGGTAAGTACTTTCTAATCTTTCTTATTTTATAGAATATAACATAGGATATGCATTTATTTTGAAGAGAAATTTCCCTTCTTTGTCTGTATCACACAAGTTTTCAAATTAGTGCTTTTGTTGTCATTCAATTCTAAATACTTCATAATTTCACCGTGATTTCTTAAACACTAAATCTTCAGAAGAGTGTTTTCTCTGGATGTCGGGATCCTTCCTATCAACAGTGCAGAAAAGACAATATTTACCCTTGTGTAGATAATTACCTAAGGGAAGCTCTTTCTGAAGGAAAGAAGGTTTAAGGTGCATGATACCAAGAAACAGAAGCAATTTTCAAGCAATGTTATTGGGATCTGGAAACTTTATTTTGCTAATGTTCTGCCTTAGAGTTGGCATAGGGTCCTAAATATTTCATTCATTCAACCAGTTCACTCCGATAGCCTTCAGTGTACCAAGCATCTTCCCGGCAGCAGGAATGGCATCAGTGAACCAAAAAACAACAACTTTCTGCTCTCGTGGAGTTTATATTAGAGTGTCGGAATTTCCTTACCTTTTTCTGAATTTGTGGATGTGGTGCTGATATTGCACATTGTCTAGATGGTTCTCTTGAGTTTTGGAAAAGCAATGCAGAGGAGGGGCTTGAGGTTGGAGCACAAATACCACTTTGGAGGTTGTTGAAGGGGACGTTCCTGTTCCAGTGGAAGACACCCCATCTCACTGCCGAGAGGGCCTCCTGAGGGGTCCCCTGGCTGAAAAGCGGAATTGGGGGACACTGCAGAGGAGATCCCTCCCACATCGGTGGCTGCTCTGGAAAGGAAGGGGAGTTTTCTTATTGTTTATTGTTTTCTGGGGGACCAAGGGATTCACTGTTTAATGGACCGGGTGTCAGTTGTTCAAGGTGGTGAGAAGCCTTTGGGATCTCTACAGCTGGTATCCCATCCCCCGAGCCATTTGGTGCACATTGTGTAGTCGCTCAGGAATCAGCTCTGGAAGCATACTA
Source organism: Pipistrellus kuhlii (assembly GCF_014108245.1). Taxonomy (NCBI): domain Eukaryota; kingdom Metazoa; phylum Chordata; class Mammalia; order Chiroptera; family Vespertilionidae; genus Pipistrellus; species Pipistrellus kuhlii. Next base: position 12,866,814 of record NW_023425405.1, read on the forward strand.
GAAAGTAGAATAAGGGTGGTTTCCCAATGCAGTGTATACTGTGGCCTTGAAGTAAATGTTTCAGAAATAATATTTCTCCCAAGCTCATGCAGAAGCTTAGGGAGCAGCATCGAGGAGATGTTCCCGAAGGCCTCAAGAGGCTCACCTCTCCATCCCTTTTGGTCAAAAGTGATTGGAATGAGTCATGTAGCAGGCATTCATTAATATATATAGAATAAATGAATAGCAATATGCAAACTGACTGATTAGTATCAGTGTTTACTCATGATTACTAATCTCAAATAGTCATTTAACATTCCCAGAAATACTGCAAACCTGTTTGCATCTCTGCCAATGTCCCTCCCAGCTTTTGGCAAAGACCAGTCTATTCTCATGAGTTCTAGCCCCATTACTTAGGGCTTTCTCAGGGTACACAATCCACAACATACCTCCTCTCTCTCCAACATCTCCTTTATCTCCTTCCTTGTAGAATAATTTAAATCAACATTTAATAATGGACAGATATCTCCAATATTTTTAAAAACCTCTCTCTTGTACATTCTCATCTAGCTTCTGATATATAGCCATATTCCCCCTGCAAGCCAAAGGCTGAATATATTCTGTATTCTCTGGGACCACTTCCTTAGCCCCATGCATTAATAAAATTGTTCCAATATTTAACTCTCACTTTGCTACAGAAATTCTTCTTGTTAAGATCAACATTGGTGCACAACACTGTGAATGTACTTAACGCCACTGAACTACACACCTAAAAATGGTTAAAATGGTCAGTTTTATGCTATGTATTTTTACCACAATAAAACCATTTCTTCAAAAGAAAAGGAAGATCATATCGATCATAGTGCCTTATCCAGTTCTCCCATTACTAGTACTCTCAAAGCAGTCAAGTAATCCTTGAAATATTCTCTTTATTTGGCTTCTGTAAGACTGCATTCTTTTGGGGCTTTCTTTCGTCTTTTTCATTGTTCCTTCTCAGTTTTAATTGCTCATTTTTCCTTCTTTAACCTTTCAAATGTAATGTTCTATGGAATTCTACACAATGCCTCTTCTCTCAGTTCTGCCCAGTCTCTCCAGGTAATTTTTAACATGTCCATGGCCTCGGTACACCTCCATACTAACAGATTATGAAATGATAATTTTCCCCCTAGATCTACTTTCCAGAGAGGCCAGGCAGTCTCATCCATCTGACTACTTGGTAACACCCCACCCTTCGTGGGATGTCTCATAGATATCTCGAACTTAATATATTCAAAATCTGAATTCTTGGTTTTTAACCCCAAGTCTACCTTCTTTCTGTCTCAGTAAACAACACTTCCAATCAGCCTGCTGCTCAGGCCAGCAAATTGGGTGTCATTCTTGACAGCCCCCTCTCCATCAGCCCCCACATCTAACTCATCTTCCTGGTTGGTTAACTCTACCTTTAAACTATGTCTTGACCACTCACTTTTCTCATTTTTCCCTTCCTAATGCCCTAACCCAAACCACCATCATCTCTTGGTCAAAACTACTGTAATAATGTAACATCTTCACTAATTCTGGGTATTATGATGTGGACACCTTTGGCGAGCCATTATCCTGCCAACACAAGGCTAACGCAGAGTAAGTGAATGGAAATAGATGAATGGATTCGGGGATCTGAGCCAGTGGGAAGCGGGTCATGTATGGTTTTGTAAACCAATGTACAGAGTGAAATGGGAAGTGTTAGAGGGGATTTGAGCAGTGGCATGATCTGAATTACTTTTTAGAGGTTCACCTGATTGCTGTGTGGCAAATCGACTAGAGCAGTGATCGGCAAACTCATTAGCCAACAGAACGGCAAACCGCAGCTTGAGAGCCACATGTGGCTCGCAAGAAGCAGTTTGCCGACCACTGGACTAGAGCATGGGCAAGAGTATTGAAGCAGACCCGTTAGTTAGCCCCTGCAGAGTCCACACTAAAAAAAGGTGATGGTGCAATGATGGACCGTTGTGGTAGCAATGAAGGTGGTGTAAAGTGGTCAGATCTGAATTTCCAATGCAGTTAGAGTGAGGTATCTGCCTGCTGATGTGTCGCACGTGAAGCAGAAGAGAAGGTGGGGGGACTCATGAATTACTCCAAGAAGTTCAACCCAACCACTGGGAGAATATGCTTTTTACTTCGAGATAAGAAAGACTTCATTATTTTATTTTGTTTTGATTCTATTAATCCTTACCTGAGGATACTTTTCCATTGATTTTTAGAGAGTGGAAGGGAGAGAGAGAGAGACACACACACAGAGAGAAACATCAATTGGTTGCCTCCTGCACACACCCTACCTGGGCTGGGAATAGAGTCTGTAACCACTGTACATGCCCTTGACAGGAATCAAACACTTGACCCTGCAGTCTATAGGCCAATGCTCTACCCACTGAGCACACTGGCTAGGGCAAGATAAGAAAGACTTTAGAAGAAGCAAGATATAAGTGGTGGAAAGTGGGAGCTTGGTTTCAGACACTCTAGGTGTATTTCAGTCACCAAGGTGGAGATACTGTATAGGCCACATGTGTCAAACACAAGGCCCGTGGGCCAAATCCGTCCCGCCAGGCCTTGCAATGTGGCCCGCACCACGCTGTCATCACTGCACTCCGCTGCGTTTCCATTACAATGACAGTTTATGACTGTTCAGTAAACCATTCGGCCCGCGATTTAGGCTGGATTTTAGATTTTGGCCCCTTCTCTGATTGAGTTCGACACCCCTAGTATAGGCTGTCAGATCTGAGTCTGGAGCTTTTACAGTGTGATGTTGGCCTGCATCCCTGACTGAACTATATATCTTTATATGTAAGTTCCTGGAGAACAGGAATTCTAACTCTCGGTAGAGATCCTCAAAATGTTATATCTAATCATTTGTCCAATAGTGTTTAGTATAATGATAATAAAGCAGGATCTAAGTAATTTTAAAACTAATCTGACAACTTAAATCTAATGCTTTAGGTTCAATTCTTGATAAAAACTTCTGTGTTCTTCATGGTCAGGTTTTTTTTTTTTAGATCCAGCTGAACTTTTTCAATATTACACTCAGTCTCCTGTTAGATTCCAAGGTGAGCCTTTACATGACTAATTTAAAACGCCTTTCAGTGCGTGCAGTGTTGTGGCTTTAAAGAATAATCATTGACTGGAAGAATGAGCACATAGTGTATAATCAGTAAACATATATTTTTACATAATGAGATGGAGAGCAAAGTCCTAACTGAGGCATCTATATTAAGACAAAAGGCGTGGGTGACAGAAACTTCTGAAGTATAACGGTCCGATAGTTCAGCAATATGAGTGGAGTCCAACACGCCAGATTCAAATCCCAGCATGAGACATAAGCCCCTCACGTTCCACGTCAAGGGAATATAAATTGATGCAGCAATGTGAATAATTTGCAAAGATGATGGTGTACGTACCCTGTGATTCAGAAATTTCACGCCTTAGTATATATCTTTGAGAAACTCTTGTCCTTGGCCCTAGGAGGAGGCAGCCACAAATGTGTTCGGTGCAGGATTCGCTGCACGTTTTTAAAGCAATCTAAATATTCATAAAAATACAAGGCATTGGTATACAGCAGTAAAAGTAACGGATGAAGCATGGATGTTTTCTGCTGAGTAAAATGGAGCAGAAAAATAAAGCCCAAGATTTTAGAAAAATGTGTCAAACACACTGCCATTGACACGAAGCTTAGATACGTGGGAATTAGTACGAGGTTAGCACATTATAGTTGTTAATAGCACAAACTAAGCAGCCAGGCCGCCCAGTTCAGGTGCCATCACTTAGTGGGTCACTGGCTATGAGAGCTTAAGTCCCGTCTCCTCATAAAAAGGGAACAATAAGAGTGGGCTCAGTGAGAACCAGTTAACATATGTGATGGGATTAGACTGCATAGAGGCATGTAGTAAGCACTGTATTCCTTGTTATATATTGCTTGTCCAGATAGTATTCACCCACACAGAGTCTATCATATCTATAGATTGAAAGTATATACTCTGTTAAGGAGGATGATAAGCACCACATTTTGTTCCGCTGTTATCTCTGGTGTGGGAGGAAAAAGGATGGGATTTCAACAGATTCTTTGGTGTTGTACTTCTTTTTTAAAATCGTGAAGCAAATAAGGCACAAGATAAGATTTGTCAATATGGGTGGTGACTGCACTCCTGCGTGCGCTGTCATTCTCCACACTTTTCTTTGTGTACGATTTTTTTTTTTTTTTTAATCTTAGGACAGAGCCTGGAACATTACATGCACAAAAAGTATTTCTTAAGTGAACGCGTGATTCAGAAGTGGCATGGAATGAGGAAACAGCCCTAGGAATATTCTGGCGGACTTCTAGTTTGTTCTGCTCCTGGGTCAGACCAGGAGAGCAGTGGGGTGTGCAGAGCTGTGGGAGGGGAAGGTCCTCTTCAGCAGCAGTGGAATCAGGGAGACAATGGCTTCCAAGGTCCTGAGCGAAAATTACTTTGAACTTAGAATTCTGTACCCAGGCGAACATATCATTCAAGTGTGAGAGAAAAGTAAAAATGCTTTCAGAAATGGGAGGGTTCAGAAAAGATACCATTCAAGCACCCTCTCAGGATGAATAACTAAACAATGTGTTTCAGGAAAATGGAAAATGAATCAAAGAGGAAGGCATGAGGGCCACAAAATCTGGGGACAAAGCAGCAAAACTCATGGCGAAATTTGAAGTTGTTATTGACTGAGGAGAGCGGGGAAAGAGAGGAAGGAGAGAGACAGAGCACACTGGCATTAAAATCCCCAGCGATCATTACTTGGGAGGTGGCAGGGCCAAAGGAGAGAAGCAAAAGCACGTGAAGGTTCTTGACTTGTTCAGAGAGAAGCTGGTGATGGTCGGTAATGGAAGGTATTGATTCTGTAAGACAAGGTTAAGCACGTGCTTAGGGTTAGAGGAACCACTGCAAACATGGGAATAGGATGTGTAACTACCTAACCATTACAAGAAAAAAAAGTTAAATAGGAAAATGTCATTAAATCAATACAATGGGAAAGGAGAAACAGTAACAAAGTAAACAAAATACACAAAATAATGATGCAAGAATTAGTCCAAAGTGTCACTAATCACAGTGTGAGTGGATTTACTAACCCTGTGAAATGACAGCCCACACCCTTTGAAAAAGAAAGACCCAAAACCATAAAAGCTCTATGCTGTTTACTAAAACATTTAAAACAAAATGACCCAGGAGCTTAAAATTAAATGATAGAAACAGATGTAACAAAGAAAGTCAAATTAACATTTTTAAGTACAAAACCACAAAGACATAGAAAAATTAATCAATATAGGTAAGCTTTATTTTCAAGAAATAATGGACATTATATATATATATGTGTGTGTATATTTATATGTTTTAAATTTCCATGGGATACTTACAAAGGAAAATTCAATAGATTCTATGAAGTAGAAATTATACAACTTCCATTCACTGACCACATGCATAAAATTATTATTTAACAAAAATAGAAAAATTACAGACAAAAAAAACCCCACCTCTTGATCCTCTTGAAAATGAGAAAGCACACTTCTAATTAACTTGGATTCAAGATGAATTAAAATAGAAATTACAAACTCCTTAGAAATGAACAAATGAGCGCCTTACATTTTAAGATCTGTGAGTGCTGCCCAAAGTGGTACAAATGGAAAGATTTACAGCTTTAAGTGCTTGTAGAAAGCAGAAATTGTGAAAATAAACAAGGATTTGACTTAGAACTAGAAAAAGAACCAGAAAAATAAACCCAAAGAAATAAAAGGAGAATAAGAATAAAAGTAGAAATCAATGAAATAAAAAAAATTGGACTTCATTACTAAAACCAATTTTTACTTCATTGTTAAGAAGAGTAAAACAGATGAATTATTGGTGAATCTGATTAATAAACAAAGGAGTTATAAGTAATGTAAAGAATGGCCCTCACCAGGTAGCTCAGTTGGTTTGAGCATGGTCCCAATATGCCAAGCTCTGGGTTCAATCCCATTAGGGCACATAAAAGAATCAACCAATGAATACATATATAAGTGGAACAACATAATGATGTCTGTCTGTCTGTCTGTCTGTCTCTTGCTTTCTTCCTCCCTCCCTTCCCTCTTTGGTTCCTCCCTCCCTCAAATCAATAAAATATATATAACAAGAAATTTGGAAAAACTGAATGATTGCTATATATGTAGCTTTAAATAAATGCAATTAAAATTTAAGATGAAATGTTTGACCCATAAAAGTACAAATCACCAAAGTTGATTCAATAAGAAGGAGAAAAACTATGGACCATCATCTACAGATCACAAACGAAAGAAACAGAGGACAAAAAGTGACTGTATATAGAGTTCAAAACCATGCTTATAAGGTATTTCAAGAATTTCCTAGAAAGGGCCGATAAAATAAATGAGACCTATGAGGATATGAAAAGGGATCAACTAGAAATAATAAGGGATCAACAAGAAATAAAGAATACATTGTCTGAAATAAAAAATATTATACAGAGTCCTAAAAACAGAATGGGAGATCGCAAGAATCAAGTCAAAGATTTGGAATATAAAGAGCCAGAAGACACTCCTCCACAGAAGCAAGAAGGCAAGAGAACCCAGAAAGTTGAAGATAATGTAAGAAATCTCTTGGACAACTTCAAGCAAACCAACATCAGAATTATGGGGGTCCCAGAAGAAGAGAGAGAGCAAGATACCAAAAACATACTGAAAGAAATAGAGACAGAAAACTTACCCCACCTGGTGAAAGAATTAGACTTACAAGTCCAGGAAATGCACAGAACCCCAAACAAAAGGAATCCAAAGAGGACCACACCAAAACACACCATAATTAAATTTCCAAGAGCAAAAGACAAAGAGAGAATATTAAAAGCAGCAAGAGAAAAGCAGGTAGTTACCTATAAAGGAGCACCCATATGATTATGAGCTGATTTCTCAACAGAAATCATGCAGGCCAGATGGGAATGGCAAGAAATATTCAAGGTGATGAATAGCAAGAACCTACAGCCAAAAATACTCTACCCAGCAAAACTATCACTCAGAATCAAAGGCCAGATAAAGAGCTTCACTAATTAAAAAAAAAAAGCTAAAGGAGTTCATCACCACCAAACCAGAATTACCATATTTTTTGGACCATAAGACGCACTTTTTTCCCCCCCAGAAGTGGGGGGAAAAAGTCCTTGCGTCTTATGGTCCAAATATAGCCTACACATATACTTTAAAAAAAAAGTTTTTTTACTTGCCCGGCTCTGTGTGGTCTCTGTGTGCTTGCCCGGCTCTAAAATGGTTCTAAATGCTGCTGTTTACTTTACAGGGTTGATTACATGTGTTTATGACTGTGATGTTGGGTTTTAATGCACATAAAATATTTTAGGACACTATTTGTTTCAGAATCTTTTTTTCTTCATTTCCCTTCTCTAAAAACTGGTGCGTCTTATGGTCCAGTGCGTCTTATGGTCTGAAAAATACGGTATATGAATTGCTAAAGGGGGTTCTTTCGGAAGAGAAAGAAAATAAAGATAAAAATTATGAACAAAAAATATGTAACTATCAACAAGTGAATTAAAAAAATCTTATGAACAATATTAACTGGTGATCATAATAGAATCAGAGGTATGGAAGGGGAGTGAACTGATGATTCTCAGGGAAAAGGGGAGTGAGGGGTGTAGGAAGAGACTGAACATAAACTGTGCACCTATGGATGAGGACAATGGGGGGTGGGGAAAGGGCAGAGGTTGGGGTGGGAACCTAGTGGAGGAGAGCAATGGAGGGGGGGAAAAATGAGGAACATTTTTAATATGAACAATAAAGATTTATTTAAAAATAAATAAATAAATAAATATAAAGAAAGAAAGAAAGAAAAAAAAATAGAAAAATAATTTAAAATCTAAAAAAAAAAAAGCACCAGATCTAAGTACTTTTGCAATCTGGATCTACCAAAACTAAAGGATAGATATTTCCCATCTACCTAATAAGAAGAGTAACATGCTAATTGAGTGTACATTCATGATGCCCACCAGCCAATAAGGAGTTCGTATGCAAATTAACCCAACAAAGATGGCAGGTCAATTTGCATACACAGGTGCTGAGCTGCAGGAGTTGGGGCTGGATGCTTGCATCATCACCATGGCGATGATGCAGACGTTCTGTACCACTCCCCACCATTCAGGGCCTCTGGGCAGTGTGGGAAGGTGGAAAAGTGGCTCCTGCCAGAGCAAAGGTGGTGCCGGCAGTCAGGGAAAGGAAGGCCCATTCTGGCACAAATCTTCGTGCATCGGGCTTCTAGTGTTATATAAATGGTTTCTAGTCTATAAAACAGATCGAAAGCTCTCCAGTTTATTTAAGCAGAGACTATTACCCTAGTTCTGAAATTAGATTAACATAGGACTCAAAAGAAGGCTTAATCTCACTTATGAATATAAATACAATATTTTAAAATAAATTGTTAGCCTATCAAATATAGCAGGGTATTAAAAAAATACTACATCATGCCCCAAATGAACTATCCCAGGAAAGAAAGAGTACCGTAGTTGGAAAGTAGAAAAATACCATTGATAGAATTTATTGTGTTCTCTGAAGAGAAAAATGATGGTTATCTCAAAAGGTACCCGCCCCCCCCCCCCAAAAAAAATAGTCAATAAAATGCAAGGAACAAATCTAGAAAGGAAATCATAGTAAACAGGTCATAGAAGAAAGTGTCCTACATTTGAAAAGATGTCCCCATAAAAAATCTACAACAAACACAAATACTTAATCATGAAAGATTTGAAGCATTCCCATTCGAATGAGGAACAAAACTGTGGTACACTCTACCACTACCATTTAGCATTAAAATAGATATCCCATTCAATGCAAAGAATGAAAACAAAATGGGTGGCAATAAATAAGATATATAAATATTAGAGAGAAAGATAACAAAACTGTCACTTTGAGCAGATGATATTTCCATCTACCTGGAAAAAATTCAGGAAAAGTGTCTGAGAAACTTTGAAACTAGTAAGATATTGGTAAGGTGACTGTACAGGAGTGGGGAAAAGTATGTTTACAGTCATGAGTGCACCAAACAGTTTATTCTTGCATTATTATTAATTATTACATTATATATTTGTATTGTAACTGTAAACCTACTTTTGTCCACCCTGTATAAAGATCGTCATGAAGGAAAGTAGACAATGGAATTGAAATTCACAAATAAAGGGCTGAATACATGGAGAAACATAGACTGTCCTCTAACAGAAAAGCTCAGTGCTGTAAAAATGACAATTATTTCCCCAAATTTATAAATTTAATGCTATCCTAAACGATATATCAACAAGTTTCTGTGTAGAATTTGTTAAGCTGACTCAAATTCATCTGGGAGAGAAAAATAGCAGGAACAATATTTTTAGCAAATTAAAACATATTATTAAGCTTTACTAATTGATTCAGTGTACTCTGGCATAAGAATAGATCAATAAAGTGAGGGAACAAAAAAGACACTGCCCAGAAACAGACAAGCTTGTGGGAGTTCAAAATATTACACAAGTGACATCTCAAACCAATGGGGAAATGGTAGACAATTTATAAAGGGTTTCAACAATTAATCATTGGGGCAATAAAGTTCCAGCATTTCCACATACAATGCAAAAAGTGCATTAGCACAAAAGTAAAATTTAAAGTACTGGGATAATCATCTCAATAAATGTATAATACGTATTTGACAAAATTCAAGATTATTCATGATTAAAAGCCCCTAGTAAACTAGCAATAGAAAGGAATGTCCTTAACTTGAGAATGGGCATCTAAAAAAAAAAAAAAAAAAAGCCTTCATTATACTCAATAATGAAAGACCAAATTATTTTCCTAAGACTGGAAACAAGCCAAGGATGTTCACGCTCTCACTTCTATTCAGCATTATGCTGTCCTGAAGGTTTTTAGCTAGGGCAATAAGGCAACAAAAGGCATAGAGCTTGGAAAAGAAGAAACAAGATTCTTCTCAAACAAGATTATCTATTTAGAAAATTCTAACAAACACCAAAATGTTACCAGAACAAAAGAGTCATTTTAAAAAGGTTGCAGGATATAGTAATAAATAGAATTTCTATAACGAACAATGAACAAATAGGAATCAAAATTTAAGAACAGTATTACCATAAAAAACATACCATTTTAATAGCCTTCCCAAATTAAATATTTAGTATAATTTTAACAAACTATGCATTTTCTTTGGACTTAGAACTATAAATCCCCAATGAAAGGCAGTAAATACCTAAATAAATAGTGGGACAGAAGGTCTCCATGGATTGGAAGATTCAATATTGAAAAGGTGTCAATTCTCCCAAAACTGATACATAGATTCAATGCGATCTTAATAAAATCTTGGCAGGATTGTTATTTTTTATTAGGCAATATATCTGAAGTTGATAGAAGACCAAGGAACTAAAGTACAGTAACTAGAACAATTTTGGAAAAGAAGAACAAGGTTGGGGGAGTCAAACTATCTGATTTCAAGAGTTAAAAACTAGTGATAAGAACAGCATGGTACTGATCAAAGATAGACACAGGATTAATGCAATAGAAGAGAGAGTCAAGAAATAGATCAAAATAGCAAACTGGTTTTTGACAAAGTTGCAAACACAATTCAATGGAGAAAGGATAGCATTTTCAATGGATGGTGCTCAAACAATTAGATGCCCATATGTAAAAAATTGAGTCTCAATTTATACCTTTCATCTTATGTAAATTAACTCAAAATGAACCATAGACCTAAATGTAAAGCCTAAAACTATAAAACTTCTAGAAAAAGAACTTTGTGAAGTTGGGTCATGCAAAGATTTCTTAGCTATGATATCAACAGCATGATCTATAACAGAAAAAAAAATTGTGAGTTGAGCATCAAAATTGATAATTTCTCTGCAAATGACACTGTTAAAAAAAAAGAGAGAAATTGTGGTGTCAGGTACTAGACTTATCAAGGAATCACTTCATAATTTATATAAATGTCTAACCACTCTGCTGTACACCTGAAACTAATATAATATTGAATGTAAAATGTAATTGAAAAATAAAAAATTCAAGAATGAGTAACTAAGCCACAGACTAGGAGATACACTTGCATATTACATATCTGACAAGGGATTTCTATCAAAGAAATAAAGAACTTTACTAATTCAGTACTAAAAAATAAATAACTCAATTTAAAAAACAGACAAAAGATGTGAACAGACACTTCACCAAAGGAGACAAACAATGGGAAATAAGGACGCCAAAAGGTGCTCCTCATCATTAGTTGCTAGGGAAATGCAAATTAAAACTACGATGTGGTACCTCTATACACTGATTAGAATGTTTTTTAAAAACCTGACAACGTTAAGTCAGAGCAGCTGGAACTCGAAGACATTGCGAGCAGGAAAGCAAAATAGTACAGTCACCTTGAAAGACAGATTGATAGCTGATAAAGTTAAACACGCACACTATATGGTTCAGCATTCCCAATCCTAGGTGTTTAGCCAAGAGAGAGGAGAACTTATATTCCTTTTTTATGTGAATGTGCATAATGGTTTTATTCCTAATAGCCCCAAATTAGAGACAACTCAAACGCCCTTCGGCTGGTGACTAGATCAACAAACTGTGTTACTTCCCTACACTGGAATACTACTCAGCAGTAAAAAGAACTGCTGACATGCACAGCATGGATGAGTGCCACATGCAGTATGCTAAGGGAAAGGCCTCAGGTGAAATGCTGCATACTTTATGATTCTATTTATGTGAGAAAAATTTGAAAGTTTTGCTATGGGTTAGTGTGGGAAAAAGGGCGTGAATGGATTTGAGAGTTTATCGAACTGTTTTATATTTTGTTTGCCAGTGGTAGTTCCATGGCCACGAGAATTTGCTAAAACTCAGAGTGGCACACTACAAGGAGAGAATTTTACTGCATATAAGTATTAAAGTGTGGAAGGAGGGAAGAAAGACCTGACACCCAGAACTCTGAAGGAAAAGAAGTGATCATTACAAAATATTAAACTTTTGTAGAATAAACATTACCCTAAACAAGTTTAAAAATCGGGCCACACACGTGGTGAATGTGTATTTTCAGCACAGATAACAGACAAAAGATCAAGTCCCATGATACAGAGTGCCTGTGAATTAATATGAAAATAGATAAGTAATATAACAGACAAACAGGCCAAGTGTATGAAGTATAGGGCGAAATACAGGGAATGCACAGAAAGACCCAAATGATCAATGAACATGAAAAAATTCACAGCCTCACTGTCATTCGGTGAGGATTGAAGCAATACTAATACTATACTATCATTTTCAGCCATCAGATAGGCAAAATTTTAAAGATTGTGAAAGCCCAGCATTAGTAAAAAATGTGAGACTACACTGAGTTTTTGGGAATGTATAATGATACACGGTTTGAAGGATAACTTGGCCATAGCTATAAAAACTTAAATGTGTATCTTTTTTTGACTCAGTAATTTCACTTCTAGGAATTAATAGTATATCAATACTTGCACAGGTGCACAGATATGTATATAAAAGATTTTTTTTATTAGAGCATTGCTTCTAGTTGTAAAAAAAAAATGGGAACCAATTTGAACATCTGTGAGCAGAGGGTTGGTTAAATAAATTAGGCAAATACATATCATGGGCTATTTTGACAAATGACACAGGGGTAAGTAGTGATCAAATACTGCATCTATTTATCCAAAGAAACATATTATTAAATGAAAAGAGCATGTAGTAATGCATAGTGATCCTATTTGTGCCTTTTCAAATCTGAACCCACAGTCTTATTCTTCTCATTGGGTTTGGCCTCCTTGGGACCTTCAGGACTTTCCCATGATCACCTAAACACCTCCAGGTCAAGTGGGGGCCCTCCTACTATCTTGGAACTCCTCGTGGGATATCCCACAGCATCAGTAATGGGGCCAAATACTAAAATCACATAAACCATAAGGTAAGAGTGAGGGCCCGCTATGGTAGATGTGATCATTACAAAATATTAAACTTTTGTAGAATAAACATTACCCTAAACAAGTTTAAAAATCGGGCCACACACGTGGTAAGAGTAAGGTAACCATAAGGTAAGAGTGAGGGCCCGCTATGGTATTAGTATTGCTTCAATCCTCACCGAATGACAGTGAGGCTGTGAATTTTTTCATGTTCATAGGCACACACACACACACACACACACACACATCTGTAGGTCTGGACACGCACATCCACGTTACGGCGGTAGTTCTCCGTGGGGTAAGCAATGAGATTGGGGAAACTGTCGCTTTCCATTTCACACCTTTTGGTCTTATATAAACTTATAAAATGTAGCCATATTTATGTTTTACTTGTATACTTTTTAAAAATTAAAGAAATAACACCACTTTTTCTGTAAGCGAAGTTAATATCACAGGTAATAAAGACATAATACAGCCCACCAGGTGGCTCAGTTGGTTGGTTGAGCATCCTTCCCTACACAAAAAATGTAGCAGGTTCCATTTCAGCCAGGGCACTATCTAGGGTGCCAATTCTATTCCCATTTTTCTCTCCCTCTCCATCTCCGTCTCCTTCTCTCTCTCCTTCTCCCTCTCCCCCTCTCCCTTCTTCTCCCTCCCTCCCTCTCTCCCTCCCTCCCTCCCTTCTTTTCTCTCTTTCTAAAATTAATAAAATACATCTTCCTCAGGTGAGGATTTAAAAAAAGACACATTGCTGTCCTATATCTCCTAATGTATCCAGTGAGAAGGATACAGCATCAGATTAATTATAAAAAGCCAGCACATTTCAAATTGGAAAAAAAAAGAGAAAGAAACAAGAAGTATAAATATAGCTATACATTTTAGATTAAGTAAACCCAGGTAGAAAAAAAAAGGTATATCATTTCCAAATCGTAAGTGGGAAAAGGAAAGAGTAAACTTGATTGCTATAGTAAGAAAAAAGTAGAAGCATTAAAAATAGAACAACAAATTGACAAAAACAAAAAGTAGGTATAATTTTTGTAATGGTAGAAGTGAGTGGCTTTAACATCACTATCAAAAGACAAAAGAATCTCAGATTAAGTGTAAAAAAAATTAGCCACAAGCTATTCATAAAATGAGTGTGTGTGTGTGTGTGTGTGTGTGTGTGTGTAACATGAAATGAAGATGACAGAGAAGGTTAAAAGCAGTGGGATGGGCAAAAATCTTAGAGACAAATACAAGCACAGGGAACCCATCCATACATGCTAATATTAATATTATACAAATAGAATTCAGGACCAGAATATTAAATGGGTCAAATATAATTATTTTATAGTGCTAAAAGATAGAATGCACAATGAAGGCCTTACAATCAAGAACATAACTGCCTCCAAATAGAAAACTAGTTGGTTCTATTATAATACCCATTTCTTTCCTATGCAACTCCACGTGGGCAATAAATCGCTAACTGTAGAAAAATATACAATGATGTGAAAGTATGTTAATAGATACATTCTGAAAGGAAAAACATTACATATTGCATGTATGATATGATCTTGACTTTGTTTTAAGTTTTTATATATAAAAATGGCTGGAAGGACCACAGTATCAGGGCTGACCCTTGTGGGTGTGTGGTGGAAGAAGGACAAACATGAGGAAACCGTCCTAAAACAGGACACTGACCACGGGCAGGGACAAGACACTGGGCACTCAGCCCGAGGGCTGGACAGCTCTCCCTTTAAACCAGCTCTGACTGGTATTTCTCCCTCTTTGTTCCTCAGCCTGTAACAGCCCCGATTTCTTGATTCTTTTAGCAGGGCTGCTTGGTGATCGCTCATGATCATTTTTCCGGAGACAGGCATCTACCATAGCGGGCCCTCACTCTTACCTTATGGTTTATGTGATTTTAGTATTTGGCCCCATTACTGATGCTGTGGGATATCCCACGAGGAGTTCCAAGATAGTAGGAGGGCCCCCACTTGACCTGGAGGTGTTTAGGTGATCATGGGAAAGTCCTGAAGGTCCCAAGGAGGCCAAACCCAATGAGAAGAATAAGACTGTGGGTTCCTCTGGTCTTGGAGGTCCCGTTGGAAGGCTTACTCTTTCTGTCTCTCCTATAAGACCTTCACAGATTCTCATGGGGATTGGGTTGTTACGGTGCTGGGAAGGGAATAAGCTAGGAGAAAACTGAGAAAAGGTTGCCGTGGAAGAAGTGGCTCCACTTATAGAACCTGTGGTCAACATGTGCTCTTTTGGACTGAGCTTGAGATGGGTCTTTGCTGCTTCCCCGGTTCTGGACAGCATCACGAGGCCAGAAACTGTCCTTAGGTCCTCTTCTGAATGACCTTGGAGCACTGGGACTTAAGGGACGTCCTAGAACTGGTACCAGTGAGGACAGGGGAATCGAAATTATTGGCAAGAGAATGGTTGGACATGGGCTGATGATGCCCTCGGACCTTCAGAGGAAATAGCTGGAAAAGACTAAACGAGAGTCAGGGTTGACTTTGTGGAAACAGGAAAACTAAGCCTTTGCAACAGTGGCATAATTCTAGGGCCAGAGTGTAGGAATCCACACCTCTGGGGCACAGGTTCTGGGACACAGGTGCAGGGTTAATGAGAGCATAAAGGAAGGAAATGACCAAGTTTCAGTAGAGATATTGGAATGGGACATGAAGACACCTGGGCTGGAAACCTCTTTGTTCTTCCACTATCTGTAACTTTAGGCAAATCCCATAGATCTCAAAGTTGAACTTGCACTAGAGGGCTCCTTAAAAATACTCACAGCTCTCCCCGCCATCGCCACCCCGATTTCTGACCCAGTAGGTTGGTGGTGTGGCCTTAAATATTGAGCATTTTGAACAAGTTCCCAGGTTGATGCTGCTGCTGGCCTGGGACCACACCTGGCTTAGAACCCCTATGGGCAGGGAGACAGTCAGGGAAAGGTGACTCCCAAAAGACACTTTATTCCGAAACCCTAGGCTCCATATATTGAAAGGCTTTCGGATGCAAGGGCTGTTAGATAGTGGGGCCCTTTTTGTATGTAAATGGAAGACGTTGGCTGGCTGCTCTGCCCAGGCAGTTAGCTCAGAGGTGATGTTTGTGCCCCTGCCCCATACTTCAGATCTGGTCCTTCATCCTTCAAGTTCAGTAGAACCACAGATGATGGGATGGAGTGAGGGATAATAATAATAATCTAGATTTTTCATAAAATTGCTTCAAGCCCCTTCCAACATCCTAGGGAAATTCTAACGCCCTCCTTGAGACACATGTGAGTTTCTGGGGACTCTCTTCTCAGGGTCACCTTTGGTTCTGAGCTCCTGTCTCTCACCTCCGGCAGCTGTTTTCTCCTTTTTTCCGCCACAGACCAGAATGCGGGCCCCTGCCCCCGCTCCCCATTCCCCAAATACCGCTCACAGGAAACGCTGTGCGCAGCTGAGGTAGCAGACATCTGTTGTTTTGCCTGTCCAACTGACCCTTGTCCTGGTCACAGCACCCTGATCTGCCTTGGGGAGCTCCCCCGCCCCTGATGGAAGCAGATGCAGCGGGCACCTGGCCAAGCCAGCCAGCCGGTCCTCTGGGTGGAGGGGCCCCTCTGGATGCGGGAGGGACAGTCTAGCTAAGTCAGCAGGGCTGGCCTCCCAGCCTTGGCGCTGTGACATTTCCTTCACTCCGTTGATCTGGTCCCTATCTCCCCATACGTCCTGCTGCTTGAAGCTAGCCACATTCTTCCTTGTGAAGAAAAAAAAAAAAAAGAAGCCACAAATAGGAGGTTTGGGATTTAGAAGCTGTTTGTATATTACAGCAAGACAAATAACTAGAGATGGAGTATTCGAAAGCCACGATGATTTCTTTTATAAAGTCTTTGGCCACTCTGCCACAGGACCGTGTCTCTCTCTGCCCACAATTCCTATGGCTTCAGTCACCGCCATGGGGTCACCCTCTGCTCTCTTCCTCCCATCGGCTGTTTCCCCAGCATTCATTTGTTCATTACCGTCTCCTGCAGAGCACTGTCACGCCCTGCACCGCTGTCTCCCTCCCAGCCTTGCCCCTGCAGCGTCACCTCCACACCCCAGGGGTCTATCAGGTCTCCTCAGGGAGGACAGTCCCCTCCAGAAGAAGAATGGGGTGCCTGCTGTTCAAATAATAATTTTTTTTCACCCTGCAGCAAATTGGATGCCCACGGTGCATCAGGTCTTACAGATGATACAATATCTGATGCGGTAGCTAACTGTATCCTATTAATGCTAAATGAGCCAACAGGCATTCATTTTAATGTGGTAACCGGCAAATGGGATGGAACGGGAGTCACCAAACTATGACCTGTAGCCTGTTTTGCACAGCCCACGGGCAAAGAACTTTAAAAAAAAAAAAAAAAAAAAAAAAAAGATTTTTTTAACCGGTTGCAAAACAAAAGAAGACTCTGG
This sequence comes from Pipistrellus kuhlii, assembly GCF_014108245.1. Taxonomy (NCBI): domain Eukaryota; kingdom Metazoa; phylum Chordata; class Mammalia; order Chiroptera; family Vespertilionidae; genus Pipistrellus; species Pipistrellus kuhlii. Next base: position 12,884,162 of record NW_023425405.1, read on the forward strand.
GACTGAAACCCACGTGGCTGGCAAGCCTAAAATGTTTAATAACTGGCCCCGAAGAGACAGAGCTGGCTGGCGTCTGGAGCGAACGCCCTTGCGAGCAGGTGCTGTGGCCGGGAGGGGACACTGCAGCCCCTAGGACCTGGACCGTGTTGGACTATACTATTTTGTCTGGAGCTTGTCAATGTGGGAAGCAGCTACTTCTGTGGTTGTAAACAAGAGAGGGAGGGACAGGCTGTGGTGTGGGCCCACTCAGAGGTTCGGGGAGGTCAGAGAGGCCCTTTGCCTCCACGGCCTTTGTCTGAAGCAACAGTAGCAGGGACCGGGGGGCGTTCCTGGACTCCCAGGTGAAGAGGATGCACCTGCCCGTGAACGAGGAGGTGTGGGCAGCCGAGGTGTGAGTTCACCGGGAGAGATGGCCTGGGGTCAGCCGTGGTAGAGATTGACCTGATTGGGGAACATGTGAGTCTCTAAATGTCACAGCAGATGAGTCACAGGGTTAATTGGCTCTTAGACCAACAGGTGCCTCTCCCTTCTCCTTCAGGTCTGGAGTTCCCTGGTCTTACATCGCCTCGAGCCACGCTGGGAAATGGTATAGACTTGTCAAAAAATTAAAACCAGAGCTTCCACATGATCCAGCAATTCCACTTCTGGGTATTTATCTGAAGAAGACCAAAGCACTAATTCAAACAGATGTGTGTACCTTATGCTCACTGCAAGATTACTAATAAGAGCTGAGATACGGAGGCAACCTAGATGTCCTAGATGTCTATCAACAGATAAATAGATAACAAAGATTTTATATATATATATATATATATATATATATATATATATATATAGTCAATAAAATTGCCAAATGATATTCCACCACATATATATGTGTGGTGGAATATATATGTGGTGACATATATATATGTGGTGGAATATCGCTTAGCAATAGAAAAAGAAAGAAATAAACTCTTGCCATTTGGGACAACATGGATGGACCTAGGGGGTATTATGCTGTGTGAAATACACCAGACAGAGTAGGACAAATATATGATCTCACTCATATGTGGAATCTAGAAAAAAACAAAATAAATAAATAAACAATACAAAACAGAAACAGGCTCATAGATATAGAGAACAAACTGATGATTGCCAAAGGGGAGGGGGTGAGGAAAGGGGAATTAAAAAACGATAACCTATCAGTAAAATTACATCCCCTACCCTGCTATCTCCCCTCTCACTTGATTTAGTTTTCTCTTTAGCACTCACTGCTGTCCGGCTATGACAGTGTAGAACTCACTCCTTAATTATCATTTCTCTCCCGCACTAGAATGTAAGCCCTAGGAAAGCAAGGATGTGGGGGGACTATTGTTCTCTGCTTTAACTACAACGCCTGAACAGTGCCCAGTGCACAGCAGGGGCTTCGTAAATACCTGCTGATTGAACTGGGTGAACCCTGTTTCCTTCAGAATATTTATGTGGAGAGACCCCTGGAAAGTCTTAATTTCTATTAATCTGCTAAGGGAGGGGCTTAAAGCCTCTCCAAATTGAACACTGAAGGAAATGTGACCTTATTCTGTATCTTAATCAAATAAAGTGTGGCATTTAGTCATAAGTACCAACTCACCGGTACATTTTCTCTCTAGCAAAATCTTTACTCTCCTATTGGATCAGAATACAGGAACCAGGGTCATCAGCATAGCTGGTGTTCTCAAGCTCTATGTAGGCAGTCTCCTAACCACACACATGGGATGGGAATATACCTTCCATGGAGAGAGAGAGAGAGAGAGAGAGAGAGAGAGAGAGAGAGAGGGAGACTGACTGTCTGAGTCTCCTTTCAACTAACAATCATAGCGTGCACTTAGAGAGTGACTCTATGCCACACACAATTTGTTGAAGTTTTCCTGTGCAATTTGTTGAATGAGCTTATGAGTAATTGCGAATGCTTTGCTCATTTCACTGTGTACCAGGTGCTATTCCAAGGCACTTTCCATATGGTATCCCGTCTAATCCTCCTGAGACTCCTATGCAATAGGTTCTAATTATCATCCCCATTTCGCATATGGAGCAACAGAGGCACCGAGAGGCTGATTAACATATACAAGGTCACATGATAATTAGCAAGCGGGGGAGCTGGGGTTTGAGCTCCAGCAGCCATCATGCCTCCCATGGAGTCTGCTGGAGACTCTGAGAGAAGCTCCTGCCGGTTCCTGCCTTCCTTTCTGCTCCCGGTCCATGTGACAGACCCTATAACACGGCGGCTCAGCAACTCAGTAGATCCCCCCCCCCCCCCCCCCCCCGCGCTCCCCCTTTTTCAACATCAAACACATTCCAGTCCCACCCCTCTCTGCAAGCCCCTCAAGTCAGATGGCAGCAGCCTGTCACTACTTAGATCCTAACTGTCCCCCGCAAAAGGGGGCTACCATCTTAATTCTAAAGCAAGACCCTGTGTTTTTTTTTTTCAGTGCAGTAGGAGAGGCTCTCTGCCGTAACTTGGTGTGGAAACCTGCAAATCCGAGACTGTTCTTACAATCATCACATGATTTTTTGTGTCCTGTACGTTTGAAATTGTGCCTATGAGATTTTCTTCCAGCGGCACCTGATTCATGGAGAATGTTAAGCTTTTCATTCAATGAAATAAGTACTTTTGTACACCTTCACCGATTAGGACTGAGCTGCCTAATGAGAGAGAAATGAGCTCACACAGGAGCTTACGCTGTTGCGGAGGCAAGACACAGACACGGGATAAAACCTGGTAAGCAATACAACCGCTTTTGATCAGTGTCAGGAGGCATGGAGCAGATATTAAGTACAATGACTTTAGATAAGCTGGGATGTTACAGAATAAACGCCTCGCTGTTAGTAATGCTTTAAATTTGATAATGCCTTTTTGGAAGGTTCCTCAGCTTTGAACTGCCTTGTTTAAAAAAATAAAATTAAAAAACCCGTAAATCCCAGCATTATCTTGGTGGGGAGGTAGCCCCCTCTGGTGGTGGTAGACAGAATTGCAAGCTTTCTTATTTATGTACAGTATTCATTGTCAACAAATGTTTATTGAGGGTTTTTATTAGAAATGTGGAGATAATAGTCGCAGCCTTATTTAGAAAACGCTTGCAAGGCTGTAAGAGAAAATAAAAAAATTATGATATGCTGTATCTGCAATAATATAGTCATCTAGCCTCAATCAGTAAGGATGGGGTTAAAAGTAAAGATGTGGTTTAGCTTCCATAAAATAAACATTGCTTCCCCCCCTTTTTACAGTATTAATATATGTTTATTGTAATTAATTTATAAGATGCAAATGAGCTAAAAAGAATTACCCATTATTCCATCAGCCAGAGACAATATTTACTAGAGCTACTCCAAGCCCCTTTTAATGCATAATTTATTTTTTAACAGCGAATGTAATCTGTCACATTGCAAGTGTAATTGCCATTTGCAATTTGCCACTAAAGAAGTTAATGCATTTTGAAATTATTTTTACTAATGCAACATTACTCTTTTTTCCAAATAGTATTGACTATTTTCCCACTTACTTTTCTCCCCCAGAAGAGCTCTAGAATAATGTTGTTCAATTTAAAACACTAATTGGTATTTAAATTGTGGGAAATATAGAGATTTATTTGGAGAGAGTTGATAAATTTGTAATATAAAATTAAGAGCCCATCTAGAAATGCTATAGGTCTCTCCATTTGTTTGGATCTTCTTTTAAAGGTTATAATCTTCAATCAAATGTTATAGTTTTCTTTTGTGTCCAGCACTTCAATTTAATGGTTTATTTCTAGGTATTTTATAGTTTTATTGAATTAGCAATTGGGTATTTCTCAACTTATTATTTTTCTAATGAATTATTATGGGTGAGGATATAGAAATGCTGCTGATTTTTAAATATTTTGCCATCTTCTTGATGTCTGAATTTTAATCGTTTATTTTAGTTGATTCCTTTGGGTTTTTATATGGGCAATCGCATTTGAAATCATGATTATTTTACTACCACCTTCCCAATAAATAATTCTCTTTTAATTTTCTGATTGCATTGGGAGGAACATTCATAGCTATATTCAGTAATATTAAGATCTTTGTCTTGTTTTTTTTATTTTATTTGTTTCGCCTTTAAGTGTAGCATTGTTGCTATTGTTTTTGAAAGTATCTAATGGTACACTTTATTTCTTTGGACCGCTTTAATTAGACCGCTCTAAACTGTGGGCCTTTTGCTAATTGAATGATTTGGTTTTTGTTTTCAGTTGTTTCATTGTGGAAAAATGCCCATAACCTAAAACTTACCATCTTATCTATTTTTTAGTGCACACTTCAGTGGTATCAAATACATTGATAATGTAAAACCTTCACCACTATCCATCTCCATAACTCTTTGTTCTTCTTGTAAACCTGAAACTCCATACCCATTAGACCACAACTGCCCATTTCTCCCTCCCTACAGACCCCGGGAACCACAATTCTACTTTCAGTCTCTATGATTTTGACTGCTTTAAATAAATAAAACAGTGTAAGTGTTTCTTATAAGTGGAATCACACAGCATTTATCATTTTGTGACTGGCTTATTTAGCATCAAATCCTCAAGGTTTATCTATGTTGTAGCATATTGCAGAATTTTCTTTCTTTTTAAGACAATAATATTCCATTGTATGTATATACCACATTTTAAAAAATATATATTTTATTGAGTTTTTACAGAGAGGAAGGGAGAGAGATAGAGAATTAGAAACATCAATGAGAGAGAAACATCGATCAGCTGCCTCCTGCACACCCCCTACTGGGGATGTGCCTGCAACCAAGGGACATGCCCTTGATCAGAATTGAACCTGGGACCCTTCAGTCCGCAGGCCAACACTCTATCCACTGAGCCAAAACTGTTAGGGCTATATACACATTTTGTTAGTCTATTTCACTTGCTGATAGACACTTGCATTGTTTCCACATTTTAGCAATTGTGAATAATGCTGCAGTGAACATGGATGTACAGATATCTCTGTGAGACCCTGCTTTCAGGTTTTTGGGGTATTCACCCAGGAGTAGAATGACTGAGTCAGATGGTAATTCTAATTTTATTTTTTTGTGGAACCACCATAGTGTTTTCCACAGCAGTTGTACCATTTTACATTCCCACCCTCAGTGCACCAGGACCCTGATTTATCCACGTTGTCACCAACACTTCTTTTCTGCTGTGTGTGTGTGTTTTATAATCATCATCCTTATGGGTGTGAGGTGGTATCTCATTGTAGCTTTATTTGCATTTCCCCAATGATTAACGATGTTGAGCATTTTTTTGTGTATTTATTGGCTATTTGTATTTATTCTTTGGAGGAAATTTGTTCAAGTCCTTTGCCTGTTTTAATTTTTGTTTTTGAGTTTTAGAATTTCTCTCTATATTCTGGATATTAATTCCTTTTTTAAGTCCACAATCAGTTTACTTTTTAAAACATTTGTATTTATTGATTTGGGAGAGGAGGAAGGGGTGGGGGGGAGAGAGAAACATTGATTTGTTGTTCCACTTATTTATGCATTCATTGGTTGCTTCTACCCACAACTTTGTTATATTGGAATTATGCTCTAACCAACTGAGCTATTCAGTTTATTTAATTAATGTATTTATTTTAGTTCTTTTATCAATTTTTTTTCTTCTTTTTCTCAATTCCTCCCCTCCTCTTCACCCCCAGTCCTCACCCTGAGCAGGTGTCAGCATGCTAGCTATCTATGAGGCTGTAACCATTTTGCCTGTTAGATTATTTTGTTCATAAGATTCTACTATGAGTGACATCACATGGTACTTGTCTTTCCCTGGCTGGCTTACTTCACTTAGCAAAATGCTCTCCAGGTCCATCCATGCATCAGTTTATCATGTAATTATTTTTATTTTTCAATTACAGTTGATATACAATACTATATTAGTTTTAGGTATACACTCCAGTGATTAGATGTTAAATAACTTACTAACTGATTATCCCAATAAATCTCATACTCACCTGACACAATATATAGTTATTAGAATATTATTGACTATGAGGGGGAGAGGGTCCCCTCAGCCCAGCCTGCACCCTCTCCAATCTGGGACCCTTCGGGGTATGTCCAACTGCTACTTTAAACCGGCAGTCAGACATCCCTCTCACAATCCAGGACTGCTGGCTCCTAACTGCTCACGTGCCTGCCTGCCTGATCACCCCTAACTGGCCCCCCTGCCAGCCTGATCACTCCTAACTGCCTCTGCCTGCTGGCCTGATTGCCTCTAACTGCACCCCCTCACAACCTGGTCCCCCCACACAGCCTACTGTTCAGTCATTTGGTCATCCCTCACTAACCCCCCTGCTGGCCTGGTCACTCCATGCAACCTGCTATTCGGTCATTACTGTGAAGGTGTCCTAACCAATTTGCACATTACCCCTTTATTAGTATAGATATTCCCTGTGCTGAGTTTTACATCCCATGATTATTCTGTAACAACCAATTTGTACTTGTTAATCCCTTCACCTTTTTCACCCATCACCCCCCCACCCCCCCACTGGTAACTGTCATAATGTATCTATGAGTCTGTTTTTGTTTGACTTGTTCATTTATTTTGTTTTTTTAAGTTCAATTATTGATAGATATGTATTTATTGCCATTATTGTTCATATTTTAAAAATATATTTTTATTGATTTCAGAGAGGAAGGGAGAAGGAGAGAGAATATGAACATCAATGATGAGATCAGCTCCCTCCTGCATGCCCCATACTGGGGACTGAGCCTACAACCTGGGCACGTGCTCTGACTCGGAATTGAACCATGAGCTCCTGGTTCATAGGTCGATGCTCAATCACTGAGCCACTCCGGGCTATTGTTCATGTTTTTTTGGTGGTGTTTTTTTTTATTTTTATTTAATATTTTTGTTTTTTTCTTCTTCTCCTTAAAGAAGACACTTTAACGTTTTATGTAAAACTGATTTGATGGTGATGAACTCCTTTAGCTTTTTCTTATCTGGGAAGCTGTTTACCTATCTTTCTATTCTTTGCTGGGTAGAGTAATTTTGGTTTTAGTTCTTTGCTTTTCATCACTTTGAACATTTCATGACACTCCCTTCTGGCCTGAAAAGTTTCTGTTGAAAAATCAGCTGACAGTCTTATGGAAACTCCCATGTAGGTAACTAATGGCTTTTCTCGTGATGCTTTTAACATTCTCTCTGCCTTTAGCCATTTGTATTTTAATTATGATGTGTCCTGGTGTGGGCACATGAGTGTATCTTGTTTTGGACTCTTTATGCTACCTGGTCTTATATGTCTATTTCCTTCACTAGGTTAGGGAAGTTTTCTGTCATTTTTTCAAATAGGTTTTCAATTTCTTGTTCTCTCTCTTCTCCTTCTGGGGTACCCATAATGCAACTGTTGGTACACTTGAAGTTATCTAGATACTTCTTACATTATCTTCATTTTTGGGGATTCCTTTTTCTTTTTGGTGTTCTGATTGGGTGTTTTTTGCTTCCTTATCTTTCAAATTGCTGATTTGATTCTCAGTGTCATCTACTCTACTGTTGATTCCCTTAAATTATTATTCCCTGTACCTGTAATGTATCATTCATTTCTGACTGGTTCTTTATTATGGTTTTTATGTCCTTCTTCATGCTGCTGAAGTTCTCATTAAGTTCCTTGAGTATTCTTTAAGAATTTTTTTTTAATTGATTTTAGAGAGAGAGGGAGATGGAAACATTGATGAGAGAGACACATTGATTGGTTGCCTTCTGCATGCCCTCTACTGGAGATCTCAAGCATGCAATCTGGGCATGTGCCCAGATGAGGAATTGAACCAGTTACCTCTTGTTGCATGGGATGACACTCAACCAACTGAGCCACACTGACCGGGACCTGGAGCATTCTTATAATTATTGTTTTGACCTTTGTATCTGATAGTTTGCTTGCCTCCATTTCATTTAATTATTTTTCTGGAGACTTTTCCTCTTCTTTCATTTAGGACTTATTTCTTTGTCTATACATTTTGGCTGCCTCCCTACGTTTGTTTCTTTGTATTAGGTAGGGTTGCTACCTCTCCAGTACTTGGTATGGTGGCCTTGTGTAGTTGGTGTCCTGTAGGGCCAGTGACTCAGCCTGCCCCGTCGCCCATGCTGAGCACTCCAGGTGTGCTCCTATGTAAGCTGTGTGCAGTTGAACCTTAATTGCTGTTGGCTTCACTAGGAGGGATTGATCCCAGGCTGACTGGCTGTGAGGACTGGCTGCTAATAGAGTGGAGGAACTTGCTTCAGTGAGACTTTGGTGTTCACTCAGTCCACCCCTTCAGTGTTGCTCGTGGAGGTGATGCTGTTGCAATTTGGCATGTTCTAAAGCTGCCCACCAAGTGTGCTGGCTCTGGGGCCTTCGGAAAGGTGCAAGGTCAGCTGCTCCCTGTGCCCTGCCTGGTGCCACCTGGCACAAGCTACAGAGCAATTTGCAGGTGGCTGCTACTTGTGCTGGGATTGGAGATGCCAGGAGATGCCAAGCTGTGATCCAAGGCTGGCTGCTGCTAATGCTGGGCCTGGGGCCACTTAGCAGGAAGTATGGGACACACCAAGGCCAGATGATGCTTGTTTGCAGTTTGTGAACCTTTGAGAGATTTTAAGGAAGTCTGAAGTAAGAGCCAAGAAAGTTTGTATGGAAAAAACACTGGGAATGGCTTGGGTGGGCCGGGATCTCAGGGAATTACCATGGTGGAGTGAAGAATGAGCCAAGTTGATGGAGACTCGGATATGGTGCCCACCTCTATAGGCACCATAACGATGGCCTCTGCCAGCACTTTTGTCTGGTAGAAAACTGCCCCTTCATGTCTTGTCCTGATATCAGACAATTCAGTTCCTTCCAAATGTCCACTGTGACATTTCATCTGCTGTTCCAGCACTGGAGCTCAAAGGGAGCGAGTCCAAGTAAGTTAATGCATGGGTCCTTTAAGTGGAACTGCCTGGGACTCCAAAAGCCCTTCTTGTCACTCAACCACAATCCCCAGTGGTTTTTACAGCCAGAAGTTATGGGAATTTGTCTTCCTGACACTGGAACCCTGGGCTGGGGGAGCTGATGTGGGGCTGGAACCCCTTTACTCCTCAGGGGATGTCTCCACAGCTGAGGTATCACTCACAATTTTTATCTGGTATATGTGGGGCCAGCCCATTCATGTCTCCACCCCTCCTACCAATCTCCATGTGTATTCTTCTTTAAATCCTTATTTGTAGGACTCCCCTTCAGCTAGATTTTAGGTGGTTCTGAGTGATGGCTGTTCTATAGTTTAGTTGTAATTTTGATATGGTTGTGGAAGTATTCAAGTGCCCCATTTATCTATGCTGCCATCTTGACAGGCAGTCTCATTAATTTCTTATTAGATACAGAATTTGTAAATATTTTCTCCCATTCTGTGGATTGTGTTTTTACTCTGTTAATAGTGTCTTTTGATGCACAAAATTTCAACATTTCCATGAATTCTAATTCATCTAATTTTTCTTTTGTTATTTCCAATTTTTTTCCTAAAAGTTTTATAGTTTTACATTTTATAGTTAAATTTATGGTCTATTTTTAGTTTTTTTTTTTGGTTTTTGTGTGTGTGTGTGTGTGTGTGTGTGTGTGTGTGTGTGTGTGTAAGTTGTGAGATTTAGGTTGAAGTTTATTTTATTTTATTTTATTTTACCCAAGAATATCCAATTGCTCTTGCATTATTTGTTGAAAAGACTACTCTTTCTCTACCAAATTGCTTCTGCACCTTTTTGTCAAAAGTCAGCTGTCTGCCCTGGCCAGCATTCTAAGTGGTTAGAGCATTGGCCTATGCACCAGAGGGTCTCAGGTTTGATTCCTGGTCAAGGGTACGTACTTGGGTTGCAGGTTCGATCTCCAGCCCCAGTTGGAGCATGTTCAGGAGACAACCAATCGATGTGCCTCTCTCTCTCTCTCCCTTCCACTCTCTCTCTGAAAATCAATGGAAAAATATCTTTTGGGTGAGGCTTAACAACAAAAAGATCAGCTATATGTACTCCTATGGTTCTTTATTCTGTTCCATTCCTCTATGTCTCTATCTCTCTGCCAGTAACACACAGTCTGGATTGTGGTAGCTCTATGTCAAGCAGATTACCATGCCCTGATTATCAGTCTCAAGGAAGGAGAGCACCACGCACCATTCACTAATTCCAGGGGTGGGTCCCAACTACATGGAGGACAGCAAAGATCATCACAATGCCCGCCCCCAGGAAGAGGAGCCAAACACTTCTGCCCATTGGTAGAAGCTGTGAGCCACCAAGGTGAACATAGCACTGGGTGGAATAACACCTCACTGACATAGAAAGAGACCAAGCACAGGCTGTGTGGCTCTTCACACCTTGGTAAGGAAGTGTTCCAAGCCCAGGGCCCATTTCTATGAGACCTAGCAGGGCCTGAAAGATTGGATCACAAGATTGCCTTTCCCAACAATATCTTAAAATGGAGTGCATTCATTCTCCTCACTTTATTCTTCTTTTCCAAATTGTTTTAGCTATTTTAGTTCCTTTGACTTTCCATCTAAATTTTGGGATAATTTTGTCTATCTTACAAAAACATTTTTTGTATTTTAATAGGAATTGCATTAGATCTGTCTATTAATCTGAGGAAAATTGACATCTTCATGTTGTGTCCTAAATTTTGGTTTCTTTGTGGTCATTGCTGGAATGTAGAAATACAATTGATCGTTGTATGTCAGTTTTGTGTCCTGCAACCTTGCTGAACTCATGTATTAGTTCTTGGAGGGTTTTTCTGTAGGTCCTTGGAATTGTCTATGTAGATAATTATGTCATCTGCAATAGGAACTCTTTCATTTTCTCCTTTCCAATCCATATCCCTTTTATTTTTAAAAATATAATTTATTGATTTTAGAGAGGAAGGGAGAGGGAGAGAGAGAGAGATGAAACATCAATGATGAGAATCATTAATTGGCTGCCTCCTGCATGCCCCCAATTGGGGATTGAGCCTGAAACCCAGGCATATGCCCTTGACTGGAATCAAACCCGGGATCCTTCAGTCCACAGGCTGATGCTTTGTCCACTGAGCCAAAACAGCTACATATCCCTTTTATTTCTTTGTCTGGCTTCATTGCTCTGACCAGGACTTCCAGTGCTATGCTGAGGGATAGTAGTGAGAGTGGGCTTCCTTGCTTGTTCCCAACCTATAGTTCCTATCTATATTTACCATTAAGTATAATGTCATCTATAGGTATTTTTTTGTATATAACCTTTATCAAGTCAAGGACACTTTCCTTTTTTTCTAGCTTTCTGAGACTTTTTACCATGGGTGGGTATTGAATTTTGTCAAATATTGTTCTCTGTATCAATTGATATGATTATGTGAATTTTCTCCTTTAGCCTATTAATATGGTGGGATACATTGATTGATTTTCAATTATTAAACCAACCCCCTGGAATAAACCCTAGTTAGTCATGGCATATATTTCTCTTTACATAGTACTGAATTCTATTTGCTAATATTTTATTTAAAATTTTGCATTTATTTTTATGGGTGATATTAGTTTGTAGCTTTCTGTGTATATTTCTGTGTGCATGCTGTCTGTGAGGGTTTGATATCAGGTAATAGTGGTCTCATAATTTGAGTTGAGAAAAATATTCTCCTCTTCTATTTCCTCGAGGAAACCAGTAGAATTAGTGCTAATTCTTTTTTAAACATTTGGTAGAATTCTCTGTTTCAACTTCACTGATTTTTCCCCTCCATTTTTTTTTTCCTTTCTGCTATTAAGCCCATCCACTGAGTTTTAAATTTTAGGTTATTATACTTTTTCTGTTATAAAATTGGCATTTAACTCTTCTTGATACGTTTTTTTTTCATTTTGCTTTCCTAATTGATCACTGAAGCATTTTATGATGGTTCCGTTGATTTTTGTTAAGTGTGTGGTAAAGATCCAGTATTATTATGTCCAAATACCCAGGTTTTCCAGCACCTTTCATTGAAAAGTCCACCTTTTCCCTCTATTTTACAGAGCATAATCATTAGTCAAGTGTTCTTCCCTTTGTGGGTCCCTGCTCCCACTTCTGGAAGCTCTTTTCTGTTCCATTGGTTACTTTTCTTACTCTTGTGGCTACTCCACACTTTCTTTTTACCAAAGTCATAATAAATCTAATTGTTTGGTAGAGCAAGTTCTCCTTCTTTGTTCTTACTCAAGAATGTTTTTGTGATTCTTGTTTTTATGCATTTCCATGTAAATTTTGAAACTAGTTTGTTAAGTTGCTTTTGTTTTTTAAATATATATTTTTTATTTATTTCAGAGAGGAAGGGAGAGATAGAGAGATAAACATATCAAGGATGAGAATCATTGATTGGCTGTCTCCTGCACGCCCCCTACTGGGGGGATCGAGCCCACAATCCAGGCATGTGCCCTTCGCCAAAATCCAACCTGGGACCCTTTAGTCCGCAGGCCGATGCTCCACTGAGCCAAACCGGCTAAGGCTGTCAAGTTCCTTTTTTAAAAAAAGTTTTGAGATTGCATTGACTAGCCAATTTAGGAACAGTTGATATAATCAAATCTAGTCTTCCAATATATTAATATTTATGTTTTATATTATAACTTTTTTGTTTTGAAATAATTACAGATTCACAGGAAGTTGCACAAATAATACAAGAGACCTTGAATACCCTTTGCCCAGCACCCTTCAGAGGTAGTGTCTCATATAACTTGGGACACTGTCAAAACCAGGACTCTGTCTGGCCAATGTGGCTCAGGGGTTGAGCGTCGACCTATGAACCAGAGGGTCACAATTCTATTCCCAGGTTGTGGGCTTGATCCCTAGTAAGAAGCGTGTGGGAGGCAGCCAATTGATGATTCTTTCTCATCACTGACACTTTTTTTTTTTTTATCTCTCTCTCTCCCTTTTCCTTCCCCTCTGAAATCAATAAAGATATATTTTTAAAAAATCCTCCAGCATCCTGACATTGCTATAACACACTGAACGACTCAGACTTCACCAGTTTTACATGCACTCAGGTGCATATGTGTGTGTAGTTCAGGTAATTGTATCACATGTGTAATCTTCTAATCATTACAATCCAGATACAGAACTGTTCCATCACCACAAAGCTCCCTTTTGCTACTCTTTATAGTCATACCCATTCTTCTTTGATTTTTAGATAAAATTGTAAATTTCCATCACTTAACAGTATGTCTTTGAGATCCAGCCCTGTTAGTATATATACTTAATTCTATTTAAATGCTTATCAGTATGGTACTTCATGGTACAAATACATCTTTGTTAATCCTCACCCAAGGATACTTTTCCCAGTGATTTGTAGAGAGAATAGAAGGGGGTGGTGGTGGAAAGAGAAGGAGAGAGAGAAACATCAATGTGAGAGAGACAGATCGAATGGTTGCCTCCCGCATGCACCCCTATCAGAGCCTGCAACGGAGGCATGTGCCCTTGATGGGAATTGAACCCGAGAGCCTTAGTCCGAGGGCTGATGCTTTAACCAATGAGAAAAACTGGCCAGAGTCATAGTACAAATTCATCTTGATGTATTTATCCAGCTTATCACTGGTGGACTTTTAAATTATTTCCACTTTTCACTATTTTAGACTCCATTGCAATGAACATCCTAATACATACCTCCTCGTTCACATGTGCAGGAGTTTCTCCAGGACAAAACAGAGGAGTGTAGTTACTGAGCTGTAGGGCAAGCCCATCTTATATTTCAAAACACAATGCCAAATTGTCCCTTCAAGAGACTAAATCAATTTATAACCCCACCAGCAGTTGGGAAATGATCAGCACATTGATGAGAATGAACAAAAGGTGTCCAGAATGGAGAAAGTGTGCAATTTTAAATAGGATTGTCAGGATGGATCTCACTGAGAAGGTGGAATTTGCTCACAGAACTAAGGAGAAGAGAGTGTATGTGGCCACTGAGGTACAGCATTCCAGGGAGAAGGAACAGCCAGTGCAAAGCCTCTGAGGTGGCCTGCTGGCTTGTTTGGAGCCCCCTGAGGAGGCCAAGCGGTGGGAGTGCTGATGGCTTTGGTGGGAGATGAGGTCAGACGGTAACAAGGAAGGTGCAGGCTGTGAAGGGCCTTGCAGGCTTTTACATTGAGTGAAATGGAGATTGTGGCAAGGTGTTGAGTGGAAGAGTGGAGTGATTTGACTTCCTTTGTTTTGTTTTTTAAATAAAATCAGTTTTATAGAGATGGAATTTATCTATCTATCTATCTATCTATCTATCTATCTATCTATCTATCTAAAGCCAGCAACTGTAAAGGCCACAACAACCATAATGACTGGTCACTATGATGCCCACTATGGCCAGTGAACCAGCCAGATGAGGGGGTGGGGCCAGCCGGCCAACCTCGAAGCCCCTCCCCCCTGCCAGCCTGCCACTGATCGGACTCTCCCACCCTGATCAAGAGGAAGGCATCGGGCCACACGCCCCCCTCTCTTAACCCTCCCCCCCCCAGCCCCACCATGATAGGCCCAAAGTCTCCCCTCCTCCCCCCCTCCCACCCCCCACCCTTCGCCAGCCTGGCCCTGATCACACCCCCCACCCAATGGAGGCCCTGGCCAGTCAACTTCCCGAAGCCCCTCCCCATGGCTCCCACCACCCTGATCAACCCCCAGCCCCGACCCCCAGCCGGCCCCACCTCTGATCCCCTTGTCCCAATAGGTGGCAGGGCCAGCCAGCTAATTTCCTGCAGCCCCTTCCCCAACCAGGTTGCTCCTCTGCACCCTATTGGCCATCGTGTCCCCGTCCTGGGCTCTGAAGCACAGGGGTGGGGAGTGGGGAGCAGGAGGCTGACCAAAGAAGGGCCAGGACCCCCCCCCCCCCCCCCCCACCCTGTGCTGGTGCCTATTGGTTTGACTCATACTCTTTGTCTCTAAGGCAATTTTAGGGAGAAAAGAAAGAAAAATCGTTTAAATTTAATTCACTTTTGCTGCTCATCATTATTGCTATTTTGATTATCGAAGAAATGCCTTCCCATTATATAAACTTCAGATATTATCACAACCATAATATACAGATAAACATCCTCTGTAATTCTCCCCAAACGATAACCATCAAACCATGAGTTTGATGCATAGTCCTCTTTTTTTTTTTTTGTCCTGCTTACTCTTGTGCTAACATGTACTAGAATTCATCATATATTTTTACAAAAATAAGGTAGCACTGCAATTTCCCCTCTACTTTTAATATCCTTGGAGCACTTGTGTCAGTGTGAGTAGGTTGGATGCTGTTCTTGTAAGCGGATGCATGCTATAACATCCGGTGTTTCGCAAAGGATTTATCAGGTGAGAAATCTAACTCCCCTCCCTCGTGTTTCAGGAGGGAATCTCCACTCCCAGGCTGTGACAGTCTAAATCACATGTGTCAAACACAAGGCCCGCGGGCCAAATCCGTCCCGCCAGGCCTTGCAATGTGGCCCGCACCGCGCTGTCATCACTGCACTCCGCTGCGTTTCCATCACAATGACAGTTTATGACTGTTCAGTAAACCATTCGGCCCGCGATTTAGGCTGGATTTTAGATTTTGGCCCCTTCTCTGATTGAGTTCGACACCCCTAGTCTAAATGGTCTCATCCCCTGGGCAGGAGCGATTTAACTGACTGATGGGAGGAGGAGAAGCTGGACACAAGTGGTCACACTCCTCAGGGCACTGGTCAGTGTGGCTGGCCCGGGGGTGCCCGCACTAACCCCCTGGCTTCCAGCACTAATCCCCAGGGGCCACTTGAGCCCACCTGTGGCCTCACATTTCAGTCGCATACTCTAGTGCAGTGTTTCCCAACCTTCTCTCATGATGAGAATCACCTGGTGGAGTTGTTAAAATACAGATTCCTGAATCCCAACTAAGAAGTGCTAAACTAGAATTTTTGAGAACATATAGGTAAAATTGCATACCTAACTTAGTGCTCTGTATATAAAATCTGTCTTAGAGCACTAGTTAAGTATACAATTTTACCTATATGTTCCCAAAAATTCTAGTTTAGCACTTCTTAGTTGGGATTCAGGAATCTGTGTTTTAACAACTCCACCAGGTGATTCTCATCATGAGAGAAGGTTGGGAAACACTGCTCTAGTGAAGCTCAACCTGGACTTTAAATGGTGACTTTTCCTTAAAAAGAAAAAAAAAAAATTCCCTCTCAAGAGGGAAAGAGAACAGTGTCATTTTTTCGTCCCCTCAAATCCCCACATTTCTCCATTCTCCACTGAAGGACATTTCTGTTTTATCATAGCAAACAATCTTCCCACTTTTTCTTTTCTTTTTTTTAATCTTCACCCAAGGACATGCTTAGAGGAAGGGAGAGTGAGAGAGAAAGAAACATTGGCCAATGGGGGGGTCGAACCTGCAACCCAGGGACTGCCCCTAACTGGGAATTGGCGACCTTTCAATGCACAGGATGGTGCTCAACCAGCTGAGCCACTCTGGCCGGGCCGCCCACATTTACGTTTACGCCTGTGCCAATGCAGTTGCCAACAACAGGAACAACTTCGTTTGAAAGAAGCCCTCTTTATTTATTTTTCTTTGATAAAATTGTCTGTTTCTTTTTTTATTATTATTAAATTATTATTTTTATACATATACCAATGCCCCCTCCCCCCCCGTACCAACCCTCCCTCCCCAGAGTTTTGTGTCCATTGGTTGTACTTATATGCATGTATACAAGTCCTTCAGTTGATCTTTTATCTCCCCTAGATCTCCCCAACCTCCCCGCTGTAATTTGACAGTCTGCTTGTTGCTTTACTGTCTCTATATCTATCTTTTGGTTCTTCAGTTTATAATGTTCTTTATCATCCATAAATAAGTGAGGTCATGTGGTGTTTCTCTTTCATTGACTGGCTTGTTTCACTCAGCATGATGTTCTCCAATTCCATCCAGGTTGCTGCAAACGATGAGAATTTTTTCTTTTTTATGGCTGCATAATATTCCATTGTGTAAATGTAACATAGTTTTTGGATCCAATCATCTGCTGATGGGCACCTAGGCTGTTTCCAAATCCTAGCTATTGTAAATTGTGCTACTATGAACATAGGGGTGCATATATTCTTTCTGATTGATGTTTCTAGCTTCTTGGGATATATTCCTAGGAGTGGGATTACTGTGTCAAATGGGAGTTCCATTTTCAGTTTTTTGAGGAAGTTCCATACTGTTCTCCACAGTGGTTGCACCAGTCTACATTCCCACCAGCAGTGCACGAGGGTTCCTTTTTCTCCGCAACCTCACCAACACTTGTCGTTTGTTGATTTGTTGATGTTGGCCATTCTGACAGGTGTGAGATGGTACCGAATTGTTGTTTTGATTTGCGTTTCTCATATAATTAGTGACTTTGAGCATGTTTTCATGTGCCTCTTGGCCTTCCTTCTGTCTTCTTTTGAGAAGATTCTATTTAGATCCATTGCCCATTTTTTAATTGGGTCATTTATCTTCCTTTTATTAAGTTGTGTAAGCTGTCTGTAGATGTTGGAGATTAAACCTTTATCAGTGATAACATTTGCAAATATGTTCTCCCATACAAAGGGCTTTCTTGTTGTTTTGTTGATGGTTTTCTTTGCTGTAAAAAAGCTTTTTATTTTGATGTAGTCCCATTTGTTTATTTTCTCGTTAGCTTCCATTGCCCTAGGGGAAGTATCAGTGAAGAAGTTCTTTTGGCATATATCTGAGATTTTGCTGCCTGTGGATGCCTCTAGTATCTTTATGGTTTCCAGTCTTATGTTTAAATCCTGTATCCATTTTGAGTTTATTTTTGTGTATGGTGTAAGTTGGTGATCCAGTTTCATTCTTTTGCATGTATCTGTCCAATTTTCCCAACACCATTTATTGAAGAGACTGTCTTGACTCCATTGTATGTTCGTGCCTCCTTTGTCAAATATTAACTGAGCATAGTGATTTGGGTTGATATCTGGGTTCTCAATTCTATTCCATTGATCTATATGTCTGTTCTTGTGCCAGTAGCAGGCTGTTTTGAGAACAGTGGCTTTGTAATACAGTTTGAAATCTGGTATTGAGATCCCTCCTACTTTACTTTTCTTTCTCAGGATTGCTGTGGCTATTCGGGGTTTTTTGTTGTTCCAAATGAACTTTTGAAGAGTTTTTTCTAGGTCAGTGAAATATGCCGTTGGTATTTTAATTGGAAGTGCATTGTTGAACCTATAGATTGCTTTGGGAAGTATGAACATTTTGATGATGTTGATTCTACCAATCCATGAACATGGTATGTTCTTCCATCTGTTTACATCTTCCTCTATCTCTTTTTTCAGTGTTGTGTATTGTAGTTTTCCATGTATAGGTTTTTTACCTCCTTAGTTAAGTTTATTCCAAGGTATCTTAATTTTTTGGTGCAATGGTAAATGGACCAAATGGTAAATGGGCCTTTTTAGTCTCTGTTTCTTCAAGTTCACTATTGGTGTATAGAAATGCCATAGATTTCTTGGCATTAATTTTGTATCCTGCTACATTGCCAAATTCATTTATTAAGTCAATTAGTTTTTTAACGGAGTCTTTTGGGTTTTTTATGTACAATATCATGTCATCTGCAAATAAGGATAACTTTACTTCTTCTTTTCCAATTTGGATGCCTTTTATATCCTCTTCTTGTCTAATTGCAATGGCTAGTACTTCCAGTACTATGTCAAACAGGAGTGGTGAGAGTGGGCAACCCTGTCTTGTTCCTGTTCTTAGAGGGAATGGTTTTAGTTTTTGCCCATTGAGTATGATGTTGGCTGTGGGTTTATCATATATAGCTTTTATTATGTTGAGGTATGATCCTTGTACTCCCACTTTGTTGAGAGTTTTTATCAGGAAAGGGTGTTGGATTTTATCAAATGCTTTTTCTTCATCAATTGATATGACTATATGATTTTCATCTTTCAATTTGTTTATGTGATGTATCATGTTTATTGATTTACAGATATTGTACCATCCTTGCATTCCTGGAATAAATCATACTTGGTCGTAGTGTATGATCTTTGTGATGCTCTGCTGGAGCTGATTTGCTAGAATTTTGTTGAGGATTTTGGCATCTATGTTCATAAAGGGATATTGGCCTATAATTTTCTTTCATTGAGTTGTCTTTATCTGGTTTTGGTATTAGGATGATGCTGGCTTCATAGAAGGAGTTTGGAAGTGTTCCTTCCTCTTGGATTTTTTGGAATAGTCTGAGGAGAATAGGTTTTAGTTCTTCCTTAAATGTTTGGTAAAACTCTCCTGTGAAGCCATCTGGCCCAGGGCTTTTGTTTGCTGGAAGCTTTTTGATGACTGTTTCAATTTCTTCCCAAGTTACATAAGATAAACAATACATAAGATAAACAAAACCAAGAGCTGATTCTTTGAAAGGATAAACAAGATAGATGAACATCTAGCCAGGCTAATCAAAAAACAAAGAGAGAGGACCCAAATAAACAAATGTCTATTGAGATTTATAGATTCTTCCTGATTGAGTTTTAGAAGGTTGTATTTCTCTAGGAATATGTCCATTTCCTCCAAGTTGTTTAGTTTGTAGGAATAGAGTTGTTCGTAGTATTTTGTAACAATCCTTTGTATTTCAGCGGGGTCTGTTGTTATTTCACCTCTTTCGTTTCTGATTTTGTTTATTTGGGTCCTCTCTCTTTGTTTTTTGACTAGCCTGGCTAGATGTTCATCTATCTTGTTTATCCTTTCAAAGAATCAGCTCTTGGTTTTGTTTATCTTATGTATTGTTTCTTTGGTCTCTATGTCATTTATCTCTGCTCTGATTTTTGTTATTTCCTTCCTTCTGCTTACACTGGGCTTTTCTTGTTGCTCTTTTTCTAACTCTTTGAGTTGTAGAGTTAGATAATTTGTTACCATTTTTTCTAGTTTTTTGCAATAGGCTTGTAGGGATATGAACTTCCCTCTCAAAACTGCTTTTGCTGTGTCCCATAGATTTTGGATTGTTGTGTTTTCATTGTCATTTGTTTCCAGGATGTTTTTAATTTCTTCTTTGATTTCTCTGGTAACCCAGTCCTTGTTTAACAGCATGCTGTTTAGTCTCCATGTGTTTGATTTCTTTGGATTCTTTTTATTGTAGTTAATTTCCAGTTTTATGCCGTTATGATTTGAGAAGATGCTTGATATGATTTCTATCTTCTTGAATTTGAAGAGACTTTGCCTGTGTCCCAAAATGTGGTCTATCTTTGAGAAAGTCCCATGTGCACTTGAGAAGAATGTATATTCTGTGGCTTTGGGGTGGAATGTTCTGAAGATGTCGATTAATTCCATCTGGTCTAATGAGTCATTTAGGATTGATATTTCTTTGCTGATTTTTTGTTTAGATGATTTGTCGAAGGGTGACAATGGGGTATTAAAATCTCCTACTATGATTGTATTGCTATTAATCTCTCCTTTAATGTCATCCAGCAGTTTTTTATATGTATTTGGGTGCTCCTGTATTGGGTGCATATATATTTACCAGGGTTATTTCTTCTTGTTGGATTGCTCTCTTTAGTATTATGAAGAGGCCTTCATTATCTCTTGTTATGTCCTTCACTCTGAGATCTAATTTGTCAGATATAAGTATTGCTACCCCAGCTTTCTTTTCATTTCCATTTGCCTGGAAAACCTTTTTCCATCCCTTCACCCTCAGTCTGTGTGCATCTCTTTTTCTGAGGTGGGTTTCTTGTAGACAACAGATATATGGGTCTTGTTTTATTATCCAATCTGTTACCCTATGTCTTTAGATTGGAGCATTTAAACCATTTACATTTAATGTTATTAATGATAGATACTCATTTGACGCCATTTTTATTCTATACCCCTGTGTTCCTTCTTCGCTTCCTATTTCTTTATTTTTACAGTAGACCCTTTAGCATTTCTTGCATTGCTGGTTTGGTGGAGATAAATTCCTTTAGTCTTTTTTTGTCTGTGAAGCTCCTGATTTCACCTTCAATTTTGATTGATAGCCTTGCTGGGTACAGTATTCTTGGATTCAGACCCTTCCTTTGCATGACTTTGTATATTTCATCCCATTCCCTTCTGGCCTGATAAGTTTCTGTTGAGAAATCAGTTGTTAGTCTGATGGGGGTTCCTTTATATGTAACTTTCTGTCTCTCTCTGGCTGCTTTTAAGATTCTTACTTTGTCATTGGTGTTTGCCAATTTAATTATAATATGTCTTGGCGTCGGTCTTCTGGGATCCATTTTGCTTGGGACTCTGCGAGCATCTTGGATTTGTGTGGTTTTTTTTCTTCTCTATCTTGGAAAAGTTTTCTGTCATTATTTCTTGAAATACGTTTTCCATGTCTATCTCAGTTTTCTTTCCTTCCGGAACCCCTATTATTCGAATATTGTTTTGTTTTGCATTGTCCCAAAGCTCCCTTAGGCTCTCCTCCTGCTTTTTAATTTTTTTTTTCTAGAAGCTGCTCTAATTGGGTATTTTTTTCCATCTTGTCTTCTAGCTCACTGATGCGATCCTCTGCTTCTTCTAGTCTGCTCTTGATGCTTTCTATTGAGTTCTTCATAGTAGCGATGTCATTTTTCATTTCTTCTTGAGTCATCTTCATTTCCTCTTGTTTTTTCTTCATTTCCTCTTGGGTCTTACTCATGTTGTCAAATTTGTCTTCCATTCTTTTTAGCCATCTTATGATCATTACTCTGAATTCTTGCTCTGGTACGTTGCTTGCCTCTAATTTGTTTACTTCCTTTCCTGGTGATGCCTACTTTCTTTATCTCCCCATGGTCTCTGTTTTCAGGATGTCTCTCTCCTGCATTGATTTATCTCTTCTTCCTTTAGAGTTCCGCTGCCCCTTAGCTGCCAATTGATATTCCCTGAGCGACTCAGATGCTGCTTTTATCTGTTCTGGGGCCAGGGTCAGAACAAGTCTGTCTGTTCGGTCGCCATCTTGTCTCTCTCTCTCTTTTTTTTTAATCTTTGTTTTAGAAAGTATTACATATATTCCTTTTGTTTCCCCATTGATTCCTTCTAGCCACCAAGTGCTCCCTACCTGACCCCTACCTTCATCACCATATTGACTGTGTCCATGGGTTATACATATATGCATTCAAAGTCTTGGGGTGATCACTTCCCGCCCTTTCCCGCCAGCCGAGGTTCCATACTCTGTTGAAAGAAGCTCTTTAGAAGATAACCGTGAATCTGTGCTGAGGATCAGCATTCTGGAGAGGCTTGATTATCAACACCAACTGCAACAGGCACAAACCGAACTGAAAGAAGTTTCGCCCATTTGTTCATTGACTCCTTGATTCATTCATTCAACATTAGCAGTGCACCTACAATGTGCCAGGCATAGTTTTAGGCAAAAAGGGTTGAGAGATGGACAGAACCCACAAAGTCTCAGCTTGTGCCGAAACCGGTTTGGCTCAATGGATAGAGCATCGGCTTGGGGACTGAAAGGTCCCGGGTTGGATTCCAGTCAAGGGCATGTACCTTGGTTGCGGGCATATTCCCAGTAGGGGGTGTGCAAGAGGCAGCTGATCGATGACTGTCTCTCATCGGTGTTTCTAACTCTCTCTCTCCCTTCCTCTCTGTACAAAATCAATGAAAATATATTAAAAAAAACACACAAAAAAACAAAAAAACAAAGTCTCAGCTTTTGTGGACCCCACAACATCCAAAGAAACAAGCAAGAAAAAGGAAATATCAGACAGTAATATCTATCCTAATGAAGAGGGAATATGCTAATTGATTATCACACCCTCAAAGATGGCGGCACCCAGTCCCCTCAGCCCCACCAGGGCAGCAGGCATCCAGCACAGCTGGGCTTGCCCTGTGCACCTGCCTCTAGAGTCCCCCAGTCCCCTCAGCCCTTCAGCTGCCCAGGCTCAGCCCAAGGCACAGGCAAGCCTTGGATGGCAGCTGCCCAGCTACCCAGCTGCCCAGGGCCACCTGAAGCTCAGGTAACCAGGGCCAGCCAAGGCTTGTACTGCTGACAGTGGCGGCAGCAGCAGAGGTGTGATGGGGGCGTCGCTTTCCCCTGATCACTGGTCACCTCCTGTCCCTGAGGTTTCCCAGACTGTGAGAGGGGGCAGGCTGGGCTGAGGGACCTCCCTTCCAGTGTATGAATTTTCATGCACCGGGCCTCTAGTTATGCAAATATTAAGCCAGCCTGATAGGCTTCAGTAACAGCGACTTCTGAGAACATCTTGGAGCCGTGATGAGAGTATACTTGTGGTGGGAAAGTTTAAAGTAGCCACAGGCTTTATTTGAGAAATGCCCAGTTCTGGAGCCTCTGTTCCAGCAGTTGGTATGTTGGTGATCAGTTTTCTACGGTGCTTCCCTCTGTGAGGCTAAGTCAGCAAACATGTATCTGGATTTCAGCCGCATATGCCCTCAGTTCTGTCCCCACTATCTTCTGTGTATCTTTTCAAGGCTTCCGTCTGTCTGTCCATCTACCTGACATCTCATTTCATTATGAATTTGCTGTTTTTCAAAGGAAACTGGACTATAATAGTCTATCAGTGTTTCTAAGGCATCTTTCAGTGGGGCAGCAGTGGAGTTTTGGCATAGTTTGAAAGTATTGTCTTATTGTTAGACTTCCTGTGCATGCTGGGAGATTATTTTGAAAAACCCAGTGAGGCCATGGAGTCTGAAGAGGAAGGACAGAGTAAATTTGTTTATTTTTATTACACTTGACATTTAATATTACGTTAGTATCAAGTAGACAGCATAGTGGTTAGACATTTATATAACTTATTAAGTGATACTTGGCAAGTCTAGTACCCACCTGGCACCATACATCGTTATTGCAATATGATTGACTGTATTCCCTAAGGGGTGCCAGTGTAGGTTAATGTCCCGGAGTGGCGTGGGTCCTATTTTTGTGGTAAGCACCTGGGCACCGGGTGAGCCCTTCGGATAGAAAGCCTGACAGCCTCTGTCCTGGGAAGTTGTTTCCTTTTGAGTTTGTTTGGTGGTTTTTAAGAATGTCCTTCCTCCCTCTTCCCTGGTCTCTCTCTTTAGAATACTGTTAAAAATATTTTGGACCTCCCTAACACATTCAACGCCTTTTACTAGTTTTCTGTTCACATATTTATTGCAAGTCATTGACTTTGTATTTTTTAAAATTTTGTTATTGATTTTAGAGAGGAGGGAAGAGGCAGAGAGAGAGAGAGAGAAACCTCCATGTAAGAATAATACATCCATCAACTGCTTCCTGCACACCGCCTACTGCGGATCAAACCAGCAACCTTTCTGTGGATTGGCTGACACCCAACCAATTTAGCCACACTGGCCAGGGCCCAAGTCACTGCCTTCTTGTTTCACTTTTATTGAGAATTCCTTGACTGCATTTTCCTGGGCTTATACTGGTGGTTCTTTCCCATTTTCACAATCACATTTGTACTGAATGCTCTCTGTTGTTCCCTGATGTCCCTTTCTTATTGGGATCCCGTTTTTGTTTTGTGAATTAAATATCCCCTCAATTTCTCTGAAGGTGATTGATGCTCTTTTCCAGTTCTAGACTGTTCATTCTTGTTGTTGTTGTTGTTTCTAGGGGCTGTTTCTCTTATTAATTCTGGTCTTTCTCATTCATGTAGTGTATTTTCCTCAAAGTTGGTGATCCTTATCTGGTTTTCCATTTTGTCCTGAAAATTTCCCTGCTAGTAGTTCTCCCTATTTGTCTCTCTCTTAACAGTAAAACTTCTTTTTTTAAAATCCTCACAAAGGGTGTGTTTTTATTGATGTTAGAGAGAGAGAGAGGTGAGAGAGAAACATAGATCAGTTGTCTCCTGTACACACCCTGACCAGGGACTGAACCCAAAACCAAGGTATGTGCCCTGACCAGGAATTGAATCCAATGCCTTTTGGTGTACAGGGACAATGCTCCAGCCAGCTGAGCCACTTGGCTAGTGATAAAAGTAAAAACTCTTAACATGTGCATTGACAGCCAAAAATGTTTGAGTTCTTCATCCTTAAAGTGCACTGTTCTTCTGTGACTGATGGTGATGTATGTAACTCTTTGGAATCCTCTCACCAAATCCTCTCTGGCTTTTGTAAAAATCCCAGACTTAGTGCAGTCTGGACTCCGGCAGCTGGCGGTGTGGGCAAGGAGTTCCCCACACACTCCCGGCCAGCAGTGAAAGGCTCTGTCTGGGTCAGACAGCCAAAGGGACGTGTCTGGCACCAGGGTCCATCCAGACCCTGCCATCCCAGTCATCTTTAGTTTCTGTTGTTCTGATAGTTCCTGAAAGGCATATCTGGCTCACTTGCATTCTGGATAATTCTCTCTGCTTCCAACAGGCCCTTGCATTTGAGTCCGGCAAGCTGATCTCTATAGGCTCAACACAGGTACCTGTGTGTCCAAATTTCCCAAGAGTGCCAGTCCTTTCCGGGAACAAGAATGGCGACACGGCGACTTTGCAGTCCTGTCTTTGGGGTGACGTGAGGAAGTTGTTCCCACAGCACACTCCAACTCCTTTATATTCTAATCACACTTGGGGTCAGGAATTACATTCTTAATAGAGTTTGATTTGGGGAGGAAGAAAGATTAAGGAAGAAAGCAGGCGAATAAGGGCCCTAAGAATAAGCCACAGGCACAATCATGCTGCAATTTAGACTTGGCTAATTGGTATTTCTTTATCCGGGATCATTCTAAATTATAATTCCCCTCACCTGGATTATTAGATTCAGGCAAATCTCTTTCTATCTGAAAGGCTTAGGAAGCACGGACCTCCCATTACTATGTAACCGAATGCATTACTTACAACAAAAATATAGACGAACCAGTAATCCTCATCTCAGCATTAACGCAGAAAAAAGGCCTCAAATGATTAAGAACCCTAACCTGGCAAGTGAAATTGGATGAATGCCAAAGTTTTAGATCTGAGAGGATGAGTGTTTAGGTGAGAAACACTCCAGGCCTTCATGATACAAATCTCTCTGTTGGAATAAAAAAGATCAAGAAAATTCTAAGTCATGGCATTAACATGTTTCTAACCAGTGGCAGTGTACATGTACCCATCTGTTTTAAATGATTATGTTGCTCTGTGCCTATTCTCTAGGCAAGCGTCTTCAAACTACGGCCCGCAGGCCACATGCGGCCCGCAGAGGAGTCTGATCCGGCCCGCCAGGTTTTTTGGGCAGTGAGCACAGCCGAGGTGTTACAGTAGGAATTAGTAGTTCATATAGTCCGGCCCTCCAGCTCTCTGAGGGACCGTGATCTGGCCCCCACTTTAAAAAGTTTGAGGACCCCTGCTAGAGGCTTTAAAGCATTTACAAGAATCCAATCTATTCAATCTGAAAATTTTAAGTTGCAATCAATGCTTAAGTGTCTGGGGAAACTCTTCTTTTCATATTAATTTGTGTGTGTGAGTGTGTGTGTGTGTGTGTGTGTGTGTGTGTGTGTTTATTTGTTGTTAGGTAAATAAACCCTTAGAGGAATTTTAAATATTTACGACATAATCTGCTACATTTTGCAGGATGACAAAATGAACATGAGATGAAGTATTACTCATAACCTGCATTCCCCAGTGAAAGAAACACCCCTCCCTCCTCTGTCCCTGCACATTCTGCTTGGAAAGTTCTCTCTGATTACACCAGACCTTTTGCTGTAAGGAACGGAGACAATTCCACAGAGGGAGGGCAAGACCAGAGTCAGAGTGATGAATTGTGTCTCATCATGAAATCCTTTCCGTGTCTATGTTTCTCTCAATCCCACCTTAGTCCCATGAGTCTCCCCCTGTTCTCGCAGATGGAAATGTCTTCAATGTGTTTGGAATCCTACCTAGAAAAACGCAGGATGGGCAGCGCCCAAAAGCAACTTTTCACAATCACACTAGCCCTGCACCAAACAGGAACACGAAAAGAATGTTACCTTTAATAAGTTGTATTGTCCCTGTATGTTCTTTTTCTTTACAAAGGTGAAACAAAGCAAAAATCTAAACTAGTAAAGGCAGAACATTTTAAAAATTAGACCCATAATTTAGTTCTAGTTTGAACTCAGAAAGATCCTGCTACTCAAAGTAAGTTAACATCGAGATGAGCCCTGGCCCGGTGGTTCAGTTGGTTGGAGCCATGGTCGGCAAACTACGGCTCTCGAGCTACATGCGGCTTCTGGGCCCCTTGAGTGTGGCTCTTCCACAAAATACCACATGTGGGCACATATGTACAGTGCAATTGCAACTTTATGGCCCCTACACAGAAGTCAGTTTTCAGCTCTCAAAAGAAATGTCAATCATTGTACTGTTGATATTTGGCTCTGTTGACTAATGAGTTTGCCAACCACTGGGCTGGAGCATCATCTCAAACATCAAAAGTTTCAAGTTTGATTCCTGATCAGGGTTCATACATAGGTTTTGGATTTGATCCCTGGTTGGGGCACTACAGGAAGAAATTAATAGATGTTTCTTTTTCACATGTATGTTTCTCTCTCTCTCTCTCTCTCTCTCTCTCTCTCTCTCTCTCTCTCTCTCTCTCTTCCTCTCTAGAAATTAATAAAAACATATCCTTATGTGAGGATTACAAACAATTGAGATGAAAGGAGACCATGGACTCACACACTAGCAATGGTAATGAAGCTGATGATGGATACATGTGGACGCTTGTTCTGTAAAACCTTTGTTTTGGGTCTGATCTGAGCCATGCTGGGCGCGCGCCACTGTGGTTCCCGTTTTGCAAACAGGGAAACTAACCTGCAGAGAAGGCGGGGGCTTGCTCATACTGATGCAGGCCTTCTCAGGGTTAGGTGTACAGAGAGTGATTTATTCTCCAAACATCTGTGCGCCTGCTGAGTCTGGTAAAACAGCATAATATTTGGGTTAAATGTGAATTAAAAAGTGTTGAATACAAACATCATCATTGTCAAGGTGCTCCATAGCTACCAGGGATGGTAAATTATAATGGCATAAAGAAAATGTCATTAAAGATTTAAAGAGCAGACTTTTCTATTTCAGGCACAATTTTATTTACTTGGAGATGGCCTTCATAGCCCGGGATAAAAAGCATCTGGCGTGGTGCCCAGAACTTGCCAAGGTTTCAAGTATTAGGAGAAAAATTATGGTTTAAGTTAACTTGTGATCTTGGCTGGTTGCCACCCATTTATATAGCTTCTGAGCTGAGTGAGGGAGGGAGGGGGCAGGGGATTCTGTTCTACCTCCTTCTGTTCACAAAAGGACTGTGTAAGGGGAAGAGCAAAGACGTGTCACTGGAGACCAAGGCTAAGATCACCCCCGCCCTCGTGGTACCAATTACTACATACAGATGTGAGAGTTGAGGAGTGAAGACAACTGACAGAAAAAAATGGATTTGTTTAAAAGATGGTCTTGGAGGAGACCTCTGTGGACACCCTGAATGGCTAGAAAGACAAACAAGTGGGTCCTAGAGTAAATTAAACCTGAAGCAAAATGACAAAACTGACGCTGTCCTACTTCAGGCACATGACCTGAGCTGGACTCTGTGGTTTACATCCGGAGAAGGCAGGGGTCTTTGGAAAAGACAGCAATGCTGACGAAAAGAGGAGGCAGCAGGGAAAGAGGAGGATCAAATACGAGATGGACTGACTTTATAAAAGAACCTAGACCACCCTAACCGGTTTGGCTCCGTGGACAGAGTGTCAGCCTGCAGACTGAAGGGTCCCGGGTTCGATTCCGGTCAAGGGCATGTATTATACCTTGGTTGCGGGCACATCCCCAGTAGGGAGTGTGCAAGAGGCAGCTGATCAATGTTTCTCTCTCATCTGTGTTTCTAACTCTCTATCCATCTCCCCTCCTCTCTGTAAAAAAATCATTAAAATATATATTTTTAAAAAAGAACCTAGACATAAGTCTACAGGAACTGAGCAGGGCTGTGGAGAACAGGGCATTGTGGACCTCACTCATTCATAGGAATCAGAGCTGACCCAATGGCATGTAAGACACAGAAGGAGAAGGTAAAGGTATCACAATAATCAAAGAAAAAGTACATGTTATTACAGTGAGAAAAATCAGGACAGTGGGCACCAGGACCCTGGAGAGGCCAAGGCAAGCTGTAAGGGACTTAAAGAGACAGGGAGAAGGTGGGTGAA
Source organism: Pipistrellus kuhlii (assembly GCF_014108245.1). NCBI lineage: Eukaryota > Metazoa > Chordata > Mammalia > Chiroptera > Vespertilionidae > Pipistrellus > Pipistrellus kuhlii. The sequence goes on from NW_023425405.1 coordinate 12,913,089, forward strand.
ACAGCTGTGCTGAAAGAGGAGGAGGAGACCGCAGAGAGGCCCCTTGTCCCTGACATAGGCAGTGTACAGGCCTGGAGTAGAGCACGCTGATGATCCCAGAAGCAGGTCTCTTCCCACCACAGTGCAAATTGCTCACTGGATAGCCAAGGTGGAAACTTCCAGCATTATAACCCTAAATAAAAAGTTAATTTGTAATAGTTACATCCTGAGACCCATTTGGGCAAGTGCTATTGCCAGCAGATCACAGACAGCAAGAGCTAAATGACAGGCCTCAACCAGGTCCAAGAGAGAAGATGAATGCCTGGTTGAGGTCTGTCAGTTCCTGTAGACTTAGGTCTAGGTTCTTTTAAAAAAAAAAATATTTGGTTATTGTGTATCAGTGACTTCTCAAATAAGTAAATAGAGAAAGGAGAGAAGCATGGGAAGGAGGTGGATGGGGAATGAGAGGCAGGAAGACAGGAAGGTAGAAAGGCAGGAAGGAAAACAGGAAGGCAGGAAAGAAGGAAAGAAAGAAGGAAGGAAGGGCCTAAACCGGTTTGGCTCAATGGATAGAGCGTCGGCTTGGGGACTGAAGGGTCCCGGGTTCGATTCCGGTCAAGGGCATGTACCTTGGTTGTGGGCACATCCCCAGTAGGGGGTGTGCAAGAGGCAGCTGATCGATGACTCTCTCTCATCGATGTTTCTAACTCTCTATCTCTCTCCCTTTCTCTCTGTACAAAATCAATAAAATATATTTAAAAAAAAAGAAAGAAGGAAGGAAGGAAGGAAGGAAGGAAGGAAGGAAGGAAGGAAGGAAGGAAAAAGGAAGGAAGGAAGGAAGGAAGGAAGGAAGGAAGGAAGGAAGGAAGTCAGTCCTGCCTTATTTGTACCTCTGTTGATTTCTGTGAGAAATGGAGACAATTCCATAGAGGGAGGGCAAGACTAGAGTCAGAATGATGAATTGTGTCTCATTATAAAATACTCCCATCATGGCAGATTTCCAACTATTAATGAGAAATCACTGCGTGTGGTATTGGGAGATGCACAGAGTGGCTGCCAAGGGCCACTGTAATCCCACTACCGCACACCACTAGTTCTTATCCATGAAACCCAGATAACTATCATACGGTGACTTTGTGTCCCTCCTTCTCCACTGATTATGCATTCGCCACGGAATCCAAAATGGGAGCTTAATCTGCTTTAGAAATTTGGATATTTATACAAAACTTTCTATAGATGTTGCTAAATTCTTTGGTTGTTGCGTATCTAATCAAATCCTCTGGGCAGAATTTCAAATGTGTCTGAAAATTACTTGCAAAGCTATTAGTAGGATAACAAAATGTAATTTAAAGATAATTATGCTACTAAAATGTGTTAATTAAAGTAAGCTAATGTTTTTTGAACGTTCTTGTAGAATATAAACAATGTTTTAAAACTATTTACCTACATAAATTGCTCCAATGACATTACTGGATCAAAATTATAAAAATCTCTGAAATTTACTGTTATTAATTCCTGATATCTTTACAGTTAATACAACATTGACACAATAAATATTTATGTAAAGGCTTTATAAAAATGGAGCTCAACAACGACATTACCTATCATTAAAGAGAAATAATGACCCAGCCAGCATGGCTCAGTGGTTGAGCACTGACCTGTGAACCAAGAGGACATAGTTCGATTCCCAGTCAGAGCACATGCTCAGGTTGCGGGCTCGATCCCCAGTGTGGGGTGTGCAGAGGCAGCTGATCAATGATTCTCTCTCATCACTGATGTTTCTATCTCTCTCTTTCTCTCCCTTGCTCTCTGAAATCAATAAAAATATATTTGAAAAAAAAATTTTTTTAAAGAGAATAAAAATAGACTTAAATGAGAGTCAAAGCTTCAAAGTCCTCATTTGTCTGTTACCCTCCTTTTTCTGTATTACCTCACCCCACCCATTCATTCCCCCTGTCCTCTGAGCTGGACCCTGCGGTTTACATTAACAAGCTCTCTTGGCTGTTGGCTTCCGGTTGAGTTTAGCATAGAAGAGGCAGGAGGTGGCAAACAGGAGAGATAAATCCTTTCGTGCTTTGTAATTAAAGAAAGAAGAGGCCAAACAGGATCACTTTTGCTAAGCCACATCACCAAACCGGAACTGACTAACCGACCTGTCATTTTGTTATTGATTGGGCACTCTCCACATCCCCACCTGTGGCTGGTGGAAGTGGACATCTTAGGGTGCATGGGGGGAAAAAGGCCCCCATGGGAGGATGACAGAACTTTCTTTCTGTGTAATTAAACCCCTGGATGTCCAAGGTCCCATCTCTCTCCGTCCCTCCAAGGAAAAAGTCCCATTCCGTCTTCAGCAAAGCAAGGATTAAAGCCAGTGTCCAGAGCCTCTGTTTCCTATTGGCACAGTCCTGCCCAACATCTGGCTAGCTTAGCTTGTGGTCCCAGTTGCAGTCTATTGCGTGTGGGGTCTGCATGGCTGTGAGCCATTCAGCTTCTAGGGCCTCTTGACTATGGAGGAAGTATGGGTGAACGGTAGGAAGCAGGAGTGAAGCAAGAGGGATGAGAGAGAGAGAATTTTGGGGTGGATTTTAAATAGGAGATTATTAATGTGCTTCAGGATTTCTCACACTTGCAATGGCTTCACCCCTTTAAACCATGGCTCCCCAAGCTAGTCTGACAAGCAAGCACTTTCCCTACGTCATCCCAACTTCACTGTACATGCATCCATTTCTCCCTTGGTTGGACCCCTGGCCTCAGAGATCTGTAGGGAATGAACCAGTGATTCCCTGGGGAGCGGGAAATCACAGCTTCCTGATGAAGCTGCCCAGATGACCATGCTTATAATGTCTGGCTTCCTCTTTGCTCCTTTCCTATCTGTATCTATCTATCTATTTATCTATCTATCTATCTATCTATCTATATATATATATATATATATATATATAAAAGTCTAAGCAACCGTTCAACCTATCGACTGTTTGATTGTTGGACTGGTAGCTGTGATGCTCAATGTACAGGCATGGAAACAGGAACAGACTGAAGAATCTCCAAGGGAAGGGTGGGAAGGTGGGAAGAGATTAACCACAGGTCTCATATGCATACTAGAGGCATGTGGCACAAATTCTACACTGGTGGGACCCCTCATCCTGGCCCGTGGGGATCGAGCTGAAACCAGCCTGGTCCACGGATTCAGGCACCAGTGGGGTTCCTCCAGCTGAAACCGGCAGTTCGACATCCCCTGAGAAGTCCCGGTTTTGAGAGGGTGCAGGCCAGGTCAACAGACCCCACCAGTGCATGAATCTGTGTACTAGACCTCTAGTTATTAATATTAATGACTAGCTAATTATGATGGTAACAGTTTCAGCCTCTTCCAGGAGTGGAATTTTAAACCACTCAACCTGGAATTTGCTGATCAATACTAGTGATGTAATCTGCACAATATAACTCCTGCCACCCCTTTCCCCCTGAAATATGACCTGGCCTAAAAATAATCCTTTCTTTTCTTTTGCTAAAAACTTACTTGCCACAACCCTCTGCCTTTAAAAACTCTTCCATTTTGTACAATCCTTTGGCAGTCCTTCTAGTTGCCAGATGGGATGCTACTGGACTTACGAATCGCTTACGAAAGCCTTTAGAGCCCGGCTGATGTGGCACCGTGGTTGATGTCGACCCGCGAACCAGACAGTCCCAGTTTGATTCCTGGTCAGGGCACATGCCCGAATTGTGGGCTCCATCCCCAGTGGGGGGCGTGCAGGAGGCAGCTGCTCAATGATTCTTTCTCATTATTGATGTTTCTCTCTCTCTCTCCCTCTCCCTTCCTCTCTCTGACATTAATTAAAAATATATATTAAAAAATAAAATAAAGCCATTAGGTCTTCACATGTATTACGTTGAATTTTGTCCTTTAACAGCCCATCTGGGTCCTTCCACAGAAATAATCCTTATTGGTGAACCTCTTCCCCAGCGACACTATTTTCTCTCCTTATCTCTTCCAGCCCAGAGACTTCAGTGGCTGTGTGCAGATGCTAGTCTGAGTCCCTGGCCCTGCTTCCTTTGTTTCCTCAACTCCGCCCAAACTTCTGAAACTGTCCCCTCACTCAGGTCTCTTCATTGGAACCATGTGGAGCAAATTCTCCTTTCGACTGGGATCCTGCCCTGATACATTCATATTGTATCTTTCATTCATATTTCGCATTAACTGTGTGTGAAACTAAGGCAGCAGTTTCTCTGTATGTTGCGGTCTCTACCACACCCCTTGGGGGAGATAGATTTAAAGGTTTGCACAACATGGGCACCAGCCAGTCAGCCCAGATGCCTGCTTGTGTGTTGTTCTATTGCATTATGGGTATTCACCCTTTTTCGCACAATGACATCTAATTTCGTGATATGGGGATTGAAAAGAAATAAATAAAAAATAACTGATGAGATCTGAAAATAAAATGCATTAGCTGATTCTGTAGCCAAGGCAATGGCCTTCAATTCTTTATTTCTTTTGTTATTTCCTTTCTTTAAGTGGTTTTCTTATTGAGCCTGCTTTTCCCACTGCTCTCTCTTTGAGATGTGGCAAATATACAAAATCAGATCCCAGAATCAGCAAAAAAGGCATCATAAAACGATGGTACTTAACCCTTAGTGCATATCATGGTTGCCCTGGAGAATGTGTTAGGACAGGCACTGCTGGGTCCTGTCCCCAGAGTTTCTGATTCTGTATGTGGTATAAGAAGATATACTTTTGTCTTTACCCCTGGTTCCTGGTGCTGAGCTCCCCCAAACCTTGGCATTTCCTGAGTGATAGTAGCTCATTTTATTATAGGAGGTCATTTTATTATTCAAAAGGAGTCCCTTTTAAGCACACCACAGGTTTGATAATGAGGTGACAGAATGGGGCCTCTATTTAACCCCAGAATGGGGCTGGTCATCAGGAAGACCAGGAGATGAGACAGTTAGAATGTTCATATCCACCCACCACACCGTGGGAAATGGGGCAGTTGGAAAAAATGGAGGCTTCAAGTTGTTTAACAAAATTTGAGGAGCTTCTGGGTAGGTGAACTCACCCACATGCTGAGGGGGGAGGGTGTGCACCCCATCTCTATGGGGACAGAAGCTTCCATTTGGCTCTACCTCTGTACCTCTTCATCTGACTCTTCATCTCTACCCTTTACAACATCCTTCTTAATAAATTACTTACTGTAAGTAAATGTTTCCCTCAGCTTCGTGAGTCTTTCTAGTGAATTATCAAACCTAAGGAGGGGGTTCTGAGAACCCTGATTGGTCAGAAGCACAGCAACCACCTAGACTTGTGGTTGGTATCTGAAATGGGGGCGGTTGCATGGGATTTCACTCTGAACCTCTCAGTAGATGGTGTCAGAACTGAGTTAAATTCATGGGACACACAGTCAGTGTCCACTGAGAATTGGAGAATTGTTTGTTGGTGTTGGAAAACACCAGAAGTAGGTCTGAGGTGTTTGCATTTCTAACAAGTTCCCAGGTGCTGGTGCTGGTGATACTGATGCTGATGGTGATGGTGATGGTGATGCTGCTGGTCCAGGGACCACACTTTGAGAACCAGAATAGTAAATGATCTGGTCATATGACAGATGGAGGTCTGGTGGCCCCTCAGATTATCCTTCTCTTATTTGCATCTTATATGGGTGCTCTTTGCTGCTGGTGAGAAAAGGAGAGATTCTGCTGAAAACATTTGTTTGCCCTCAATATTAAGCACCTTTTAAAAAACTTATATCCTGCACGCCTTGTTTTGTGTTCCCAATGTAAAGAATCCTGGGAAGCCAGTTGTGGGACTCTTCAGCCCTTTCTTAAACTTTCTAATGGGTTTCATTCAATTTCCCAAAGGAGTGATTACATATATTTTTCAGATATATAGATGCAAATTGTTATAAAGAGCTAATTGATTTGTATCTACAAAAACAAATCTCAGCAATCCAATTCCCTACTCAAGATGGTCTATTTTCATTGACAGAGAGAATGGGCTAGGCAGTAAATCAAATAAATAAATTTTAGTGTTTAGCAGCTTTTATACTTCCTTACCACTCTCAAAGTGCAGGAGGAACTAAGAAAAGACATATTTCAAGTAAAACTGGCTATGCTGTTACAACTAGATGGACTTACATCAAAGCAAGATACCCATCAATCTGGAGGCTTAAAAAACAAAAACAAAAAAAAAAAAACAACAACCCACAAAAACAAAAAAATCTGGAGGCTTCAGTAACCAAAATTCAATGATAGGGTCTGAGTTCTTTGCCTCACAAAACTGAAAAATGGATTCACAGACAAAAATGGTTGGTGGAAACCAAGTGTATTGAGGGATAGGAAGACTTTCTGCCACAGGGGGGCAGCAGAAAGAAGGCCCAAAGCAGGTTACCACTGAAGCTCTCTGTGTAGGATTATTCACATACCTTGCTACCTTCTGATTGGTCCCTTCAAGGAATTCTGGCAATATCCAATTATTTCAAAGTTCCAATTCCTGCCTGCAGGAGGACCTGATTGAGAACTGCCACTTCAGGTCTCAGGTCCAGGTGACATCACTGTTCCCTCCTAGCCGCATCTAGTTTTCCCGCCCAGCTGGTTCCTGCCTGGCTGAGAGTCTAGTTCTACTAATAAGTCCTGCTGTTTGTCTCCATGTCTGCAAAGCTCTACTTCCCTCCCTTCAGCCAGTTCCTGACTGGCTGCCTAGCCCTCTTTTTCTATCTTCTCATGTATTTTTAATGGGAAAATAATTTACTATTCTAATACAACTGGGCTTAACACCACATTGTAGCTATTCTTGAACATATTAGAAAATTAAGAAGAAAAGAAATGAAGCAAAGAAATAACTCATACATTTTAACTAAATCACAAACCCTTCAGGGGTCTTTATATTCGAAGTCAGCTCATAGCCAGAGGAGACTAGGAAGGGAGCCAGGTTCTCAACCTGACTCAGATATTCAGCCTTGGAAATGGGTTAAATCTGAACAGCTGGGCCCATGGACCAACCTAGATGAATTAGGACAGTGGTCGGCAAACTCATTAGTCAACAGAGCAAATATCAACAGTACAACAATTGAAATTTATTTTGAGTCAAAAACTGACTCTTGCGCATGGCCATGAAGTTTCAACAGTACTGTATGTGTGCGCCCGCACGTGGTGTTTTGTGGAAGAGCCACACTCAAGGGGCCACAGGGCTGAATGTGGCTCTCGAGCCGCAGTTTGCCGACCATTGAATTAGGACATGTGTCTCAGAGGGGTTCTAGTCAGACAGCTTGGAATTAGATTTATTTGAGCTACTTAAAAAATACTGCTTTCGCCCGCCAGTGAGACTCAGTGGTTGACCATTGACCTAGGAATCAGGAGGTCACGGTTCAATTCCTGGTGGGGGCACATGCCCGGGTTGCTGGCTTGATCCCTGGTGTGGGGCACGCAGGAGGCAGCCGATCAATGATTCTCTCTCATCATTGATTTCTCTCTCTCTCTTCTTCTTCCCTCCCTTCCTCTCTCCCTCCTTCTCCCTCTTCTTCTCCCTCTCCCTTTCTGACATCAATAAAAATATATATTTTTAAAAATTGCTTTAAATTGCCATCCCCTCCTAAGAGCTCATGGTGGAGAGGGAGTCCTAAAGTTGAAGCCAAGAAGTATACGCACAATAGTGGCAATCAGGTGTGCCAGGTATGGGGGCAGCATCAACACCGATGGGCCTTTGATACTCCAGCAGGTAATTTATTTTAAAAAATGTTTTTATTAATTTTAGAGAGAGGAAGGGAGAGGAGAGATGGATAGAAACATCAATGAGAGAGAAACATCAATTGACTGCCTCCTGCATGCCCCCTACTGGGGATCCAGTCTGTAACCCAAGCATGTGCTCTGACCAGGAATGGAACCAGCAACTTCTTGGTTCATGGTTCGTTGCTCAACTACTGAGCCACACCAGCCAGGCAACTAAGACAGTTTTTACTGGAAACAATACTCCTCCAAACTGCTTCCCCTACAATTTGACTTGAGATAATGAAATTTCTCCTTACCTATGAAGAACCCTGGTGCTTTTAATGCCGCCACTGTGCTCACAGTCAGTCTGTACGTATCTACCCGATTCTCTTCCTTGGTGTGATTATTAGCTAATTCCTTCCTACACATGTAAAAGCATCTACCTGCATGTTTAAAATACACTCACGCTGGTAGTTTGCCGATCACTGTCCTAATTTATCTAGGTTGGTTCTTCCCTTCCTGAGCAAGACACAAACTTGTGCCTACAGGGGAAAAAAGAAAAAAAGAAAAAAAAAGCCTTTTGCTGTAAATGGAACAAAAAGAGGAAAAATAATAGAGAAATTTCATTGATGGCTGATATCCTATTTATTCCAGGCAAAGCAAGTTTATGAAATACATGGATTCAAGGTTGAGTTTGAATTGGTATGATCTGAATGCAGATGCTTTGCTGGTGTCTAAAAGTCAAGTCTACATCACCTAGCTTTGCTACCTGGAAATGTTTACATGATGTTTTGAACCTTAAATACACTGATGTCAACATTCAGAAAACATAGGATTATGCTTGAAACATATATTTGGAATCTTTCCCCTAAAAAAAAAAAAGAAGAAGAAAAAGGTATTTCCCAGGTCTTTTAAGTAAATTTTTAATAATATATCTGTAAATCTGAGGGCAGGTTTCTGTTACATCAATTCCAGACCAACTCCCAACTCTTCAATTATTTTTTATACTCTTAATTCTCTCACCTGAGGCTATTTTTCAATTGATTTTTTAAAATTACCTTTATTGTTGTGGGTATAACAGATGACCCCCATTTCCCCCCATTGTCCCCCTCCACCTGGTCCCTGCCGCACCCCAGGCCTTTACCACACAATTATCTGTGTCTGTGGATATGCCAATATTTTGAGAGAGAGAGAGAGAGAGAGAGAGAGAGAGAGAGAGAGAGAGAGAGAGAGAGAGAGGGAGACGTTGATGTGAGAGAGACACAACAACTGACTGCCTCTCGCAGGCACCCTGACTGGTTTTGGCTAGAACCCAAAACCCAGGTACATCTCCTTGATCAGAAATTGAACCCTCCACTCTTTGGTGCGCTGGCCGATGCTCTCACCACTGAGCCAGGCCAGCCAGTTCTCTAGTCAAGAAGTTCTCTCCACTACACACCTCAGCTGGCAATATCAAGATAAAGAGATGCTCTTTTGAAAAGGTCTAAATGGGCCTGTCTAGTGAAAAGAAGTTAGCTACCGTGATAGCTATTTGTACTATAAGAACCTTTAAAAACAAAATACCACTCACGTGCTTGTTTTACATTTAAGTTGTGTTGGTGGATTCTGATAATTCTGTTAGTTCCTGGTAAGCATGCTCATTCCATTTGGAAGAATGAAAGATAGGAAACTTATTGAAATGGTACATTGTAAATGGTGTGTGTGTGTGTGTGTGTGTGTGTGTGTGTGTGTGTAGGGGAAAGAGAAGGGAGATTATCTATCTAGCAAGAGATCTATTATGAGAAACTAGCTTACTCAATTATAGAGGCTGAGAAGTCCTACAGTCTACCCTCGGCAAGACAGAGGCCCAGGAGAGCCAGTGGGGTAATTCCAGTCTGAATCCAAAGGCCTCAGAACCAGGGGAGCTGATGGGGCAAGCCCCTGTCCCGGGCAGGAGGCCAATGTCCCAGGTCAGCAGGCAGACAGGAAGACAGAGGGGTGAGTTCTTCCTTCCTCTGCCGTTCATTCCATTCTGGCTCTCAGCAGAATGGGGGAGGCCCACCCACACTGGGAGGGCAATCCATCTTACAGATTCTGTAGATTGAATGGCTAATTTCATCTGGAAACACCCTCACAGACAGACCCAGAAGTAATATTTATGCTGGGCACACCATGTCACTGTCAAGCTGACACAAAATTATCCATCACACGGTTAAAAAAAAAAAAAAAAAAAAAAAAAAAAAAAAAAAAAAGAAAGAAAGAAAAAGAAAGAAAAGAAAATGAAATACAGTGAGATTCCCAGATAAACAGAGGTTAAGATAATTTATCTTAGACCTACCTTACACAAATATTAAAAGAAGTCCTTCATGCTAAAAAGACATGAGATGAGGCAGAAGTTCAAATCCAAAGAAGGGAATGAGGACTACAGAAATGGTTAATCTGTGGATGACAATAAATAATTTTTCTTCCTTTCCTCATTTAAAAGATAGATCATTGGTTAAAGCAAAAATTAATACTGCATTGTTAGGTTTATAACATACATAGATGTAATAGCACATTTAATATGCTATATCTATATTTAAGCTATATAAACATATCAAATATAAATATATAAATGGCAACTATGGATGTACAGTTGGGCAGAGGGAATAGGGAATAGAGCTATAGTGTAATAAAGTTCCTGTGTTTTTCCAGAATTTCATGAGTATAAATCTGACGTAAGCAGTGATCCACTCAGATGAATATTGTCAACCCTAGAAAAAATGCTCAGAGTACAATTCAAAATGTACTACTAAAAACAATCAACAGAGCAATTTAAATGGTGACTAAATTTTTTGTTTAACATTTAAGAAGACAGTAAGGAGCAAGAGTAACAAAATGATTTAGACAGAAAACAGATACAAAAATATCAGGTGTGAATCCAATCATATCAGTAATTACATTGAGTGTGAATGAGCTAAACATTTCAATCAAAAAGCAGAAACTGCCCTGGCCGGTTTGGCTCAGCAGTTAGTGTGTTGGCCCGAGCACCTAAGGGTACCACGGGTTTGATTCTGGCCAAGAGCACATGCTTGGGTTGCAGGTTCCCAGGGGCACGTTGGGGAGGCAACTAATCAATGTGTCTAGGGCACAGTGATGTTCCTCTTTCTCTCCCCCTCCCTTCCATTCTCTCTAAAAATCAATTTTTAGATACAAAATGGAAAAAAATATCCTCTGGTAGGAAAATAATATTTTTTAAAGATAGATATTGCCAGAATGGATAAAAAAACAAAAACAAAAACAAACAAACAAACAAAAAACAAGATCCAATTGTGCTCTGACTACAAAACCGCATTTCAAGATTCAAAGACACACAAAGTGTTTTTAAAGTAAAATAATGGAAAATGATATACAGCGGCCTCCCCTCACCCACAGTTTTACTTTCCACAATTTCCACTACCTGCAATCAGCTGTCGTCTGAAAATATTAAATGGAGTTTCAGAACGAACAATACGTTTTAAACTGCGTGCCACTCTAAGTAGCGTGATGAAGTCTCATGCATCCTGCTTTGTCCTGCTTTGACTAATGCCTTTGTCCAGCGCCTCTGCAGAGTAGATGCTCCCTCCTCTTATTCACTTAATAGCCTGCTCAGTTATCAGATGGATTGTCATGGTATCACAGTGCCAGTGTTCAAGTCACCCTTATTTTACTTCACCATGTCTCATTTCCCTCACATCAACTCATCACACAGGATTTTTATCACCTTATGTCATTACACAAGGGTGAGCACAGCACAATAAGATATTTTGAGAGAGAATGAGAGCAAGTGAGAGAGATCACACTCACATACCTTGTAGTCTAGTATACTGTTATCATTATTTTATTGTTTGTTGTTACCGTATTTTTCAGACCATAAGACGCACCGGACCATAAGAAGCACCAGTTTTTAGAGAAGGGAAATGAAGAAAAAAAGATTCTGAAACAAATAGTGTCCTAAAATATTTTATGTGCATTAAAACCCAACATCACAGTCATAAACACATGTAATCAACCCTGTAAAGTAAACAGCAGCATTTAGAACCATTTTAGAGCCAGGCAAGCACACAGAGACCACACAGAGGTGGGCAAGTAAAAAAACTTTTTTTTTTTTAAAGTATATGTGTAGGCTATATTTGGACCATAAGACGCAGGGACTTTTTCTCCCCACTTCTGGGGGAAAAAAGTGCGTCTTATGGTCCGAAAAATACGGTAATTTCTTACTGCACCTAATTTATAAATTAAACTTTATCATAGGTATGTATGTATAAGAAAAAACATACTATATATAGGGTTTGGTGCTATCCACAGTTTCAGGCATTCACTGGGGGTCTTGGAATGCACACCCTATAGGTATGGGGGACTGCTGTCGTGAGTATGCAAACAGTAATCACAAGAAAACTGGAATAGCCATATTAACATCAACATCACAGAAAATGGATGATAAAACTCCAAATATTGCTAGAAACCAAACGAGAAATTTTATAACGGTAAAAAGGCCCAAACATTAGGAAGATAAAACGATGATAAAAGTATATGTATATAAGACAGAGCCCCAAAATATTGAGGCAAAAGTTGACATGATTGGAAGGAGAAATGGATAATTTGACAATTATAGATTGAACTTCATTACTCACCTCTCAATAAATTGATAGAGCCGAAACCAATTTGGCTCAGTGGATAGAGTGTCAGCCTGCAGACTGAAAGGTCCCGGGTTCGATTCCGGTCAAGGACATGTACCTTGGTTGCGGGCACATCCCCAGTGGGGGGTGTGCAGGAGGCAGCTGATTCTCTCTCATCGATGTTTCTAGCTCTCTATCCCTCTCTCTTCCTCTCTGTAAAAAAATCCATAAAAATATATTTTAAAAATAATAAAATAAATTGATAGAACAACTAAACAGAAAATTAGCCAGGATATAGAAGATTTTAACAACACTATTAACCAACTTACTCTAACATTCTGTGTAAACCTCCATCTCCAACCATAAAACACGTTCTTTCAAAACACATCGGATATTCTCCAGCATAGATCTTACATTAGTCCTAAAACAAGTCTCAATAGGTTTAAAAAGATTTCAATCATTCGAAGTATACCTGATTACAATGGAGCTAAATTAGAAATCAACAGGAAAAAAAAAAGGTGAAGTTCTAAAAATCATTGGAATTTAAATAAAAACACTTCTAAATAACCCATGGGTCAAAGAAGAACTTACAATTGAAATTCTAAAATATTTTGAAGTTAATAAAAATGAAAACATATTAACACTAGAAGCCCAGTGCATGGATTAATGCGCTGATGGGGTCTTTCAGCCTCACCTGCACCCTCTCACAAACTGGGACCCCTCAGGGGACGTGGTAGTGTGCAAAGTGGCAGGTGGCCTGGGAGGAGCCTGAGTTCAGGCCATACACCACGCTGCTCCCGGCCCTACTATGCCTGTCGCCATAGCTCAGTGGCATAGCTGTGGAGGCAGGAGAGCCTCATGCCAACACAGCTGCGCTCATCAGCATCTGGCACCTGTTGGTTAGCATCTGGCACCTGTTGGTTAGCTGATGGTGTTCAGCAGATGCTCAATGCAGGAGCTGCCTCCTGGTGGTCAGTGAGCATCCTAGCGACTGGTCAAACGGTCAACCAGTCAACCAGTCAACTGGTCCCGTAGTGTTTTATATATAGAGAGATGGGACATATGTAAAGCAGTGCTTAGAGAAAATCTTTAGCTTTAGGCACCTATATTAGAAAGAGAAACCTCAAATCAATAAGTTTCCATTTCAACAAGTAGAAAAAGAAGAATAAAGCAAACCTAAAGCATGCATAAGGAAGGATACAATAAAGATCTCAGTGAAATACTAAACAGAAAAATAATGGAAAAAAAATCAGTAGATACAAAATTCTTTGAAAAGCTCAATAAAATTGATAAACTTTAGCTAGATTGACCAAGAAAAAGGAAAAAAGACAAAAATTAAAGACCAGTATCATAAATAAAAAAGAGCATCAATATACACCCTACAAAAATAATAAGGAATATAAGGGAACTAGATAACTTAGATGAAATGGATAAATTCCTAGAAAAACACAAATTACTAAAATTGACTAAAAAATAGTCTAAAGAGATCTATAATAAAGATGATAATCTATAATTAAAATTCTATAAAGAAAAGCTCAGGTATAGATAGCTTCAGTGGGTATTTTATTAAATGTCTAAAAAGAAAATAATGTCAATCCTACATAAACACTTTCTGCAAAGAGAGGAGAAGGAGCACTTTACAACTCATACTCCAATAACAAAGCTAAAAGCAAGCACCAAACAACATATAAATAAGAGAAAACTACAACTTATATCCCTAATTAACACAAACACGAAAATCCTTAACAAAATGTTAGCAAATCAAATCCAACCACCTGTAAAAAGGATTATACACCACCACCAGGTGTGATTTATCCCAAGTATGCAAGGTTGACTTAACATTCAAAACCAATTAATATAATACACCATACTAATAGAATAAAGGATAAAACCCACATAATCCTCTTAATAGAAACAGAAAAGGCATTTGACAACCTCTCAAAACTATTCTTGGTAAAAACTCTCAACAAAATAGAAATGGAAGGGAACTTCCTCAACTTTGTAAAACAGGCATCTACAAAAACCCACAGCCAACATTGTTCTTAATGATGGACTGTAGTCCCTCTAATAACAAGAAGAAGGCAAAGATAACTGCTCTCATCACCCCCATTCATCACTGAACTGGAGAAATGCAATAAGGCCAGAGAAATAAAGGTCTACCGGCCAAGGAAGAAGTTGGTCTTTTCCCCCCGATGGTATAATCTGGGATACAGGATGATGTGTGGAGAAGTTCTAAAGAGTCAATAAAAGCATTCCTAGGATTAATACATGAGTTTAGCATGTTTGCAGGATAGAAAACAAAGACAAAAATCAATTGTATTTTATTTCTATATATCAGCAACAAACAATCCAGAAATGAAATCAAGAAAATAATTATTTTCATTATAGCATTAAAGTGAATAAAATGCTTAGAAGCAAATGTAATTAATAAGACAAGTACACTGCTTTGGCCTGTGTTATCAATGGTTAGAGCATCTGCTCAGGCACCAATGAATCTTGGGGGTTCAATTCCCACCCAGTCAAAGGCATGTGCCTGGGTTGCAGATTCCATCCGGCTCATGGGGAGGCAACCAATCGATGTGTCTCATATGGATGTTTCTCTCTCTGAGGATTAAAGAGTAAACAAACAAAACAGACAAGTACACCAAAAATTAGAAAGCATTGTTAAGGAAGAGCGAGTAAGTGGGAAGACATTCCACGCTCGTGATTGGAAGACTTAACATTAACAGGTGGCAATTATCCCCTGAAAAATCTATAGGTTCAATGTAATCCATATTTAAATCCCAGCATGCATTTTAACAGAAATTGACAAGCTGTTCCCAAAATATACTTGAATGCGAAGGATCTGAAATAACCGAAACAATTTTGAAAAGTCAGAACAGTGTAGGATTTTGTGTACCTGATTTTAAAACTGACTCTAAAAGTACAGCTAGGGTCATTTTAGTGTAAGTATACAGATGTCAATGCAGCCAAATTGAGAGTCGGAATTAAGAACTATATCCTTATATTTATGCCAATTCATTTTCAACAAGTGGTCCTGGCAGTTCAGTGTGGGAGCGAACAGTCTTTTCAACAACAAATGGTCCTGGGTGGGGGCAGGTGGATATTCTTCACCCACAGCACCTGAAAACCACATGAAATAGGTCATAAACTTAAATGTAAGAGCTAAAATTCTAAAAGTACATCTTGAAGGAAATCTTTGTGACCTGGATTAAGCAAGGACTTCTTAAACATGATACACAACCATGACCTATCACATAACAAATTAATCAGATTCATCAGAACTTAAAACTCTTGCTCTTCAACAGACAGCATTGATAAAATGAAAAATCAAAACGTAAACTGGGAAGTACATTTGCCCATCTGACAAAGGGCCTGTATCCAGAATATGTAAAGAACTCCTATAGAAATAAGACAATAAATTAAACAATAGGCATTAGATTTGTATTCATATATCACCAGAAGATATATGAATGGCTAATAAGCCCATGAAGACATACCCAACACCTTAGGGAAAAGGAAATTAAAACCACAGTAAGACCACTACACGCCTAGTAGAATATCATCATTGAAAAATAAAACGGGGATGTGGGTGAAATAGTCATACCTGGCTAGCTAGAGGGAATGTGAAATTGCATAGCCACTTTGGAAAACAATTTTTAAAAAAGTTAGGTATAAACTTAACATACAGTGGGGCCATTCTACTCCCAGCTATCTATTCACAATCAATGTAGACATATTGTTCACACAAAGATTTCTAAGCGAACACTCACAGCAGCGTAATTCACAATAGACAAACACTGGGAACAATCCAAACATCAATCCGCTGGTGAACAGATAAACAAAATGTAGTATACTACAGATAAATGCCACAACATAGGTTAATCTCAAAATCGCAAAAACATCCTGTGAAGTGAAAAAACACAGACGCAATGGATAACGTATTTATGGTTCCATTTAAATGAAGTGTCGAGAAAAGACAAATCTGTGGAGACTGAAAGCAGTTGAGTAGAAGTGGGGATTTACTGCAAGGAGGCATAAGGGAACTTTTTGGGCTGATGGATATACGCTAAAATTGGACAGCTGATATATGCATACGTCAATACACTAATAAAAATGTCATTTAATTATATATTTACAAAAACAAACCAATACCCAAGCTCCTGGGTATTCCTTATTCTTGACCCTGAAACTGCCAACTTGAGACTTACCTTACCTCAGTCAAATAAAGCTCAGATAATTAAAAAAAACAAATAAGAGAACTAATTAGGTATGCCTAATTGAGATATGTAAAACTGCACACCAAGCATGTATCTTGTTTTCCAGTGCTGGTGACAGTTTTCTTTTATTTTCTTTTTTCTTTTTTGTGTCCATCCATTTTTGTTTTTTTGTTTATTTTTATTTTTATTTTTTAAATAAATCTTATTGTTCAGATTATTACAAATGTTCCTCTTCCTTCCCACCCCCCATTGCTCTCCTCCACCAGGTTCCTACCCCACCCTTTACTGCTTCCACACCCCCCATTGTCCTCATCCATAGGTGCACATTTTTTGTTCAGTCTCTTCCCGAACCCCTCCCTCCCCTTCTCCCCTAGAATTGTCAGTCCACTTCCCTTTCATACCTCTGATTCTATTATATTCACCAGTTAATATTATTCATCAGATTTTTTAATTCCCTTGGTTTTTAGTTCCACTTATTGATAGTTACATATTTGTTGTTCATAATTTTTATCTTTATCTTCTTCCTCTTCCTCTTCCCCTTCAGCAATTCATATAATTCTGGTTTGGTGGTGATGAACTCCTTTAGCTTTTTTTTATTTGTGAAGCTCTTTATCTGGCCTTCCATTCTGATTCTGAGTGATAGCTTTACTGGGTAGATTATTTGTGATTGTAGGTTCTTGTTATTCACCACTGTGAATATTTCTTGCCATTCCCATTTGGCCTGCATGGTTTCTGTTGAGAAATCAGCTGACAATCTTATGGGTGCTCCTTTATAGGTAACTACCTGCTTTTTCTCTTGCTGCTTTTAATATTCTCTCTTTGTCTTTTGCTCTTGGAATTTTAATTTGCTCTTGGAATTTTAATTAGTCTTGGTGTGGTCCTCTTTGGATTCCTTTTGTTTAGGATTCTGTGTGCTTCCTGGACTAGTAAATCTATTTCTTTCACCGGGTGGGGAAGTTTTCTGTCACTATTTCTTCCAATATGTTTTTGGTATCTTGCTCTCTCTCTTCTTCTGGGACTCCCATAATTCTGATGTTGGTTTGCTTTAAATTGTCCAAGAAGTTTCTTACATTATCTTAAACTTTCTGGATTCTCTTATCTTCTTGCTTCTGCAGAGGAGTGTCCTCTGGCTCTTTGTGTTCCAAATCTTTGTCTTGATTTCTGCGATCTTCCAATCTGTTTTTAGGACTCTGTATAATATTTTTTATTTCAGACAATGTATTCTTTATTTCTAGTTGATCCCTTTTTATTTCTATTTGATCCCTTTTCATATCCTCATAGGGGCGAAATCTCGTGGTGGCGCAGACAAGCTTTGGTTCACCGTCAGTCCCGCCTTAGGAAAGTCTTATTTGCGGCGAGACCTGCAAGATTGGTTGCAGGTGCTTGCACCTCTTTGGTATAGGTGCAGACAAGCTTTGGTTGCTGTCAATCCTGCCTTAGGAAAGTCCTATTCGCGGTGAGTCCCGCAAGATTGGTTGTTGGCATGTGCACCTCTTGGGTAAAAGCTGTTCTTGAGTTTTGCCTGGTCCCTGACAGCCAATCCCCCCCTCCCCGGCTCAGAGTTGTCTCTCAGTGTGGTTGGGAGTTTTTTTTTGTGTTTTTTTTTTTTTTCCCGAACAAGAAAGCCAGCCTCCTGGAGGGCTTCTGTGTTCCGTTTGGATGGGGAAGAGTCTCAGGGTGGTGCAGACAAGCTTTGGTTTCCCGTCAACCCTTCCCTACCAGGTTCTGATTCCTGAGTCCCACAGTAATGGCTGCTGGCTTCACCCACCTCCGAGAGATCTCTGCCCACTTGCCTGATAGTCCAGCCTCTCCCTGACTGGGGCCATCTATCAGAGCAATAGGGTTGTTTTGTTTTCCTCCTGAACAAGAAAGCCAGCCACACGTTAGCTGCCCACCCTCTCTGCACGCTGCAAGCAAGCCAGCAGCTGCCTTTTTGCGCGCACAGTTCTCCGCACCTTCACAGTTCCTGAGGTTCAGCATCCCTTCTCTCCCCTTCCCAGATGGCAGAGCCTCCTCTTAGCCAGCCAGCCTGCGCTTCAGGGCGATGTTTCCCCTGTTTTTCAGTTGTAAATTGAAAATTGTGGTAGGCTGCAGTCAGGTGTCCACCCTATGCCTCCATCTTGGTTTTCTCCCGGTGACAGTTTTCTAAAATTAATCACATCACAGGCCACAAAGGCAACCTCAATCCAAAGTACAAATAGCAACCTCACCGCTTCCAATTGTAGCACAGTACTGCTAGCTAGTAGATGAACAACAAAAAATAAAAACAACAAGTTCATAGCGGCACTATTTATATTAGCTGAAAGGTAGAAATGACCCATATGTCTATCAGCTGATGAGTGGATGCACAAAATGTGGTACAGCCATGTAATGTCTATAAAGTAAATTAGTAGTGCCAGTGGCTGGGGAGACCAGCAAATGGGAAGAGATGGTTAATTGGGTACAGGGCTTCTTTGGGGGGTGCTCTGGAATTATGGAGTGGTGATAGTTGCATGAGAGAGAGAGAGAGAAAGAGGAGAGAGAGATTGATTAAGAAATTGGCTCACAAAGCTATGGGAGCTGATAAGTCCAAAATCTGTAGGATGGGCCAGCAGGCTGTAGACCCAGGGAAGAGTCAAAAGTCCTCCTGCTGGCAGAATTCCTTCTCGCTGAGGGGAGGTCAGACTTTGTTCTAATAAGGTTTTCAACTGGTTGGATAAAGAAACTCACATTATGGAAATTAAGCTGCTTTCTTCAAAGTCTACTGATTTAACTATTAATCTCACCAAAAAACACCCTCACAGAAACAGCCAGAATAATGTTTGACCAAATATTGGCTCACCATGACCCAGACTAATTGACATATGAAATTAATCATTACAAATCCACCCTTCATCTCCTTAAAACATACTTAGTTGTCAAATAGAATAACAAGGTCATATTTCTGCCTAAAACGGTACCATTATCCTGTGTACAACTGAAAATATGCCCACCTCCCCCCACAAGAGGACCGAGACTCCTTGGATGATGTTTCTCTTCTCCTCGATACCCGTAACTTAAATACCGTGATGTAAAGTTAAGAATGCTTGACTCACACAGTGTTCTAGATTATTCTTATGCCAATAAAGCTAGGAATTTCCCCCCCCCAGAAACAAGCTTAAATACTATGCCATAAAAATCAATATAGTCTCCATCATGTCCTTCTTACGTTACGTGATGCATACACACGCACACAAACATGTTCACAACAAAACAAGAAAGAAATACTCATTTCTGTAACTGCTATGTGCTCATAGCTGGTATTTCTCTCTGCCCTTCCATATGCCCTCTGCTCTCGGCAAGCACCTCAGCTAGCCACAGCTCCTTGCCTGGAGGGATAATGCAAACCTTCATTCCTGAAGGTCTGGACTGTTTTGTTTCCATTGCCCTTAACCACAGGGCATGGTGATATTAAGAGATGCCCTAGGAGAGTTCCTGTTTTAGATATTCTCTTCCTCACCGTCACTGGGTAATAGTAGTCCAATTTCCCAATAGTCAGAATCGACCACCCCAGCCAGCATAGTAACACCCGTCTCTGCCTACTGATCACACACTTTAAATGAACGACTTTTATAAATGTGCATTATATCTCAATATAAAAAGTGACATACTTCTGCCATACTCTGTTGGTTACAGAGACCAACATGCGGAGACACCAGGGTGTGAATACCAGGAAACAGAGCAGTCAGGGGCTCTCTTGGAGGCTGGCTCTCACATATTCCTTCAAAAAATGCGTGTCCTATTACACCTGCCATGTCAAATACCTTTAAGTAGATGCAGCTGCTAACATCTGTGCACTCACCTCCTTTCACGGCCCCTCCAGGCTACATGTCACAGCTCCTTTTCCATTCTAAATGATGTTCTAGTTGAACAAGAGTGACGTGGTTTGGGAAATCCTTTTCTAATACACCATTATTTCTTACTGAGCTGTCTGTCCACAATTCCCACTTTTAAGAATCTCAGCTATATTAAACACAGATACATTATCTCCAATTTTAGTAGAAATCCTATAGAGTTGCATATAATTCATGAGGACACCGAGTCTTGGAAAAGTTACATAATTTTTCACGGTTTCACACAGTAAGTGACAGAACAAGGATTTTTTTAAACCATCTAACAGCAACCACCATAATAATTAACATAGATTGTACATTTATGTGTCAGGCATTATTCCACTGCTCTCCATGGATTATCTCATTTAATTATCACAACCTGATGAGGCAGACCTATAACTAATGTTTTACAAATGAGAAACTGAGACTTGGAGAGGTTAACTGGCTAACCCAAAGTCACAAAGATAGTGAGCGACAGAGCAGAGACTAGACCCAGGTTCGACTCCTGGTATACATTTCATTATCACATACCACCTCTCAGAGTAAAATAGAGCTGAGTGGAACTGAGGGAGGGTTTCAGATTTTTATTTATGTATTATTCATTACTTTATGTACATATCCATTATATCTTTGCTCCAGAAAGGATCTGAATGGGCCAGAGGGTCTAAATTCTCTACCCATGAGGATACAACTAACTTATCTTTCTCTTGGAGAAAGTAACTGACTCCACTCTTTCATCTGGAGTTTTCAAAGAAAGTCTGAGTGAATTTTTCCAGCTTCTGTCCCTATATCCTTCTCAATATTCCAATTGAAGTTTCTGTCCAGTTATTTCACCTTTTTGACTCTCACCATAATGGGAGAAAATGAACAAAATCTAATGCCATCAAAATGGTTAGATTCCCAGTTCTCCCGGGGGGGGGGGGGGGGGGGGGGGCTGTGGTTCAAGATAGTGCATTCTCCAGAGCTCCACTTGGGCATTTTTCCTTTGGTGTCCTTTGATTGATGAATTGCTGTTTAAATTTAGGATCATCTTGTGTAGAAACTGGACAACTTGGTCATCAAACAGAAATCAAATACAAAAATAGGACTTTTTTTTTTTTTTAGTAAACGTAAACAGCTGAGGTTTCTGAATAATTAGAATGAGACAGGGCTCCAGATGTGTCCAACTAGCAAAGAATCATAAGTGGAAATGTATTTACATGAACAAACTGAATGAACACTAAGCTTTAGGGCCACCCGCTCGCAGAGCCCTTGCCCAGTTCCCAGGAAGAGGCCCAGACCATGTCCAAATGGTCAGATGTTTCTGTAAAATTGGCAAAATGCATTATTTTAACCATAGTCAACTTTCCCCTGGTCATCTGCCTCCTCAGATCCAACCCTGCTGGGTGGCCTGAGCAAGACTGGGATCTGGCTAAGGCAAAGTGGAGCCGGGATGCATTTAGTTTGGGGCTAATAGAACATCTCTATGTGGTTCACAGTCATTCCTGTAGAGTTATCACTGGGCTTCTGGGATCACTTCCGAGAACACTGTCACCCGAGGAGCCCACTCACCCAACTGGACAGGAAGGTGGGGCCAGTGATCCTACTGCAATAGCAAGGCACGCCCGGCACCCGGTTATGTCGGTCGTGGTGGAAGAACAAGCTCTGGAGTGCATGGAAGCAGAGGCGAGGTCACAGGGGATTCCTGTCACTGGGAGGCACTGTAGTGCAGGATTTGGTTTTCCAAGATGCCTAGTCAAAACAGAACTGCTCTTTAATCAGAAATATGTTTGATAATGCAGCACACCTAACTATAAACACATGGTACATTTCTATGGAAATCACACAACATAATATTTCCAGAGCGTGAACCTACAACCCCAAACTTCTGTGGACAAAGTTGCACCTTTATGCATCTCTAAAAACAATAATAAAATATACATCTATATACACAAAAGCCTAATAGGTAAATTGTCCCCTTGGGAGTTTGACCAGGAGACCAGGAGTTTGATCGGTTGCTATGACATGTGCTGACCACTATGAGGCAGTGTGGAATGCAGGAAGACCCTGGATGGCAGCCAGCAGCCTGAAGGAAACCCCCAATCAGCCCTGATTGCCGGCCAGGTCTCGGGACCCTACCTGTGCATGAATTTCATGCACTGGGCCTCTAGCATATAATAAATATATATATAATGAACAGATAAAACCATGCTACAGCAGTGAAATATCTTCCTTTTTTAAGATTTTATTGATTTTTTACAGAGAGGAAGAGAGAGAGAGAGAAACACTAATCAGAGAGAAACATTGATCAGCTGCCTCCTGCACCCTCCCTACAGGGGATGTGCCTGCAACCAAGGTACATGCCCTTGACCAAAATCGAACTTGGGACCCTTGAGTCCACAGGCTGATGCTCTATCCACTGAGCCAAACCAGTTAGGGCTTTTTATTTTCTTTATATAGAACACGATATTACAAAATAACTGTCATATAAATAGGCAATCAAAGAGTATGCAGATGAATGGAAAACATAAAATGGGGAAATATAGATGCTTGTCAGGCAATAAATTAATTAAAATATTAGATTAAATTTGCAGTGCTTGTGGCATTTGTTAGCTTTTTACAATTTTAAAAATTTGCTATGGCTATTTTAACATTTAAAATAAATATTCTCACTCCCATCTAATTTTACATTGGTGAATTTGTGTTCTCTTGGTGACAACAGAACTCCAAATTTACATACATTTTGAGCCCCAAGAACCAGAACAGGTGGCTGATTGGAGATGTTCTCTCTCTGATAACCAGAGCAGAAGGGCAGGGGAGAGAAAACACATTTAAAACTTAGGTTTATTTAATAACCAGAGGAATTACTTTGGCATTTAAATTTCAGTTCTACGAATTTGCTTTTTTTAACTTATTGTTTAAAAATCCTCACCTGAGGATATTTTCCCACTGATTTTTAGACAGAGTGTAAATGAGGAAGGAAGGAGGAGAAAAAAAGAGAGGAAAGAGAGACAGAGAGAAACATCAATGCGAGAGAGAAATATCGATTGGTACCTTCCCACATGCACCCTGCCCTGGGCCAGGGATCGAGCCTGCAACCAAGGCACATGCCCTTGACCAGAAATCGAATCCAAGACCCTTCAATCCATGGACTGACACTATAACCACTCAGCCAAACCCACCATGGTTTCTTACTAATTTTTACTGAGTTATAGTTTATATATGCAGAGATATTAATGATATATTTCAGTGACTTCTGCCAAAAGTATATATGAGATATTAGAATGAATATATATACATATGGTACATATATATTTGTTTCTGCGCTCAGTTCCTAACACAAGGCTCCTGAAAACCTTGTACTTTCCTAAGTAATTAGAGCACTAGGAGCATCTTTTGTCCTATTGAGGTGACTCTCAGTAGATGGGGGCTGGTCATCAGAGAGACCAAGCCATGATTAGCAGCTTGGAATATTCAGCCCTGCCCACCCATCCTCCAGAGAAGGGGCAGGGCCTGGGAACGAAGGACATCATTGATTGTTTTGCATAAGGAAGCCTCCGTAAAATTCCCAATTGCACGGGGTTCCGAGATATTCCAGCTTGGTAAATACATCCACATCGGGGAGGTGACACAGCCCAGCTCTGTGGGGACAGAACTCCTGTGCTCAGGACTCTCCCAGACCTCACCCAATGCATCTCTTACCTGCCAGTCTGCCTGTATCTGTTGTATCGTAAATCAACGAGTGAGATACAAGACGCCTTAATGAGCCAATTAATTAAGAGTGGTTTTATCGCGCACGGCCCAGAGGGAGAGATGTCTCTTCCAAATCTCTGAGCAACACATACGGGAAGTTTCCCGATTTATGCTTTTCTAGCTTCTTTGTTTGCAGATTTCACAAAGAGCTCTGTGTGGATTATTGTCACAGACAGTTATAACCTTGGATACATAATCAGTTAGTACTTGGCATAAGAATATGGGAATTATTATCAATATTAGTCTATATTAATCTATTACATTACATGGCTAGCTTGCATGTAAGACAGTTAAGGTCAGACAGTTAAGTTTATCTTTTTCTATCATTTGAACTAAAAACAAAGTCATAGGATAAGATACTGTCTTAAAGTGACAGAGTTTACAGGACTAGGGACTATCTAACAATAGCAGAGAGTTTCAAACAGCAGTTTTTTAATACAAGATGGGGTTACTATGCTTTCTATCCTTTACCTCATCCTAATGATAGGAGTAAGTGTTGCTAGAGTGCTGTGAGCTGCTCTAGCCAATTAGCCAAACCTGAGGAAGGGCTAGGGGAGCCTCCAGCGGGTAGCCACGCCCCACGGAGTGTAGATGACCTGGGATCTACCCCTTGCCACTGCCGCGAGCAATGGCGTGGGAACAGCCTCGTGGAACTGAGCCTGCCCCCTGTGGGATCTGGCAGTGTCAGAATCGAGCTAAAGAGCTGGACGGTGAACCCCCAGCTGGTGTCCCAGAGAATGGCCCGGGGCGGGGGAAACCCCCACACCTTTGTTCCCACAGGTGTCAGGAGTGGAGTGCTCGGTGTGAATGTGGGAAGAGTGTGAGAGCAGAAAGACACATAGGAGGAAGCCAGGAGCCCAAGGCTGGCCCCTTCCCTACTCAGTCCAAACCCAGGGAACAAACACCCAAGTGAAGATGGGGAACATTTTCATCACCCCCCAGTTCCCCTGGGCCACTTCCCAGCACATCCTCCCTAACAGAGGCAGCTGCTGTAAGGATTTTCTTATCGGATTAGATGGCTGCTTTCCAACTTCATGTAACTATATACTGTGTGGCCAGATTATAAGGATCTCCAAACGCACAATAATCTGGCCACTCAGTGTATATCCTATATAATAAAAGGCTAATGTGCAAATTGTCCCCTCGACCAGGAGTTCGACCAGCAGGCAGGCTGGCCAACTACTCATGCCCTCTCCTCCTGGCCAGGCTGGCTGGACCCCACCCCTGCACAAATTCATGCACCGAGCCTCTAATATATCACACACACACACACACACACACACACACACTGACAGAGCAGATTATTATGAGTTCAGAGATCATAATAATCTGGTCACTCAGTGTATATTTAGCACATGCCTGAGACTCATCCACGCTCTGGTGGTATCAGTAACCTCTCCTTTTTATTGTGAGTAGTAGTCCCCTGTGCAGCCGCATCCCCGTTTATCCATTCTCCTGCTTGGGTTCATTTCAGATTTGGGGAATTGTGATGAAAGCTGCTGTTGATGTTTGTGTCTATGTCATTTTGTGAAGCTAGATCCTCATTCATCTTGGGGGTGGGATTGCAGGGTCCTATCCGAGGCAGGTATTGACCTTTATAAGAAACTGCCACCCTTTCCCCTGAGAGGTTGTCTGGTTTGACATTTCCGTGGGAGACTAATGAGAGGACCCCTTGCTTCGCGCGCTGACCCGTGTTCTAACGGTGTCAGTGGCGTACTGCTGTGGCTTCCGCTTCCTTTCCCGGGGAGTGATGACGCTGAGTGCCTTTCCGTGTGTTTTCTGGCCATTCCTATACCTTCCTTTGCGAAGGTGCTTCCCAATAATGTATCCCTTCTCATCTGGAGTCTTGGTCTTTCATTATGAAATCGTAGGAGCTCTTCAGAAATGCTGAATGCAAGCCCTTTCCATCTGTGACATTTTCTCCCAGTCTGTGGCCTGTCTTCATTGCCTTTTTAAAAACTTTTTATTTTTTGGTACTTTTGGAATTACAGAGGCAGGAGAAAAAGCCTTCACCTGGCTTCCTCTAAAGTGGTATCTTACATTGTCCACAAACGTGGAGGTTTGCAGCCACACGGGCCTACCATCCTGTCTTACAGAATCTAAGAAATCCAACCACCTTCCTCCATCCTGTCCGGCTGTCCCTCCCCCTTTAGTCTATCTGACGGCATCTCTACGGGTACAGCCCGCCTCTGTTTCTGACTTCCTTGGGGGCGGCCGGTGGTTGCACCCAGGGTCACTTTAGCAAGTGGCTGTTCAGCCACACCCTTGGTGCTCTTTTCAAAACAAGCTTCCTCATTTTTTTTACTTTTATTTTTTGCAATATAAACAGATTGAGAATTCCCCAGATCTCCAATCTGGCTCCTTTATGTTTAACAATTTCTTCTTCAGTTTGTCTCTCCTCTCATTTTACTGTAAGCCAGCTATTTTCAACCGGGGTGCCGTGAGAACTTTTTAAAACATGCACTCCCTGACCGGGTTAGTCAGGGGCACTGACCTGTTTACCCTTAAAATGGTTAAATTTAAAAAATGACAACAGCCAGCACAACAATAGCCGCCTGGTGTGAATGAATCGAATGATACCTTTTGCTTTGTCAGATGGGCAACAAATATACATTTGGTGTGCCACAGAATTTCAGTAATTGATTTGTGTGCCATCAGCTGAAAAGGGTGAAAACAGATGCTATAAGCAGTCAGGAGGGGCCAAGCTGCCCCTTCAACCCTCGATCGTTTGAAATGTCCTTTTCTCAGCTACACGGCTGCCTGCATTGCTCCCTGCTCTGCCTGCCACCAAACGCGGGGACATGCTCCCGCCGAGTTCTCTGCCCCTTTCCCATCACATGTGTCTCGTGTGCACCTGAGCCCTCGCCAGAAGGGTCCCTAACACCCATGTTTCTAGCAGGCACCTCAGCACTCCTCCAGCCTCTATCCACCTCCCAGTTCCAGAGCCACAGCCACGTCGGCAGGTGTTTGTTGCAGAAGCACCTGCTTCTGGTCCCAAAGTGTGTGCTGGGGAGCTTAGGCTGCCGCAGCAGCACGGCTCGGCAGGCAGGCTGGCCGGCTCCAGCGCCTTCATTCTCTCACGGTCCTGAGGCTGGGAGTCAGGGATCAGGGTGCCGGCAGGGCTGGTGCTGTGGTTCTGCTGATGAGCTTCCTCTTCCTGGAGAGAGAGAGAGAGAGAGAGAGAGAGAGAGAGAGAGAGAGAGAGAGAGAGAGAGAGAGAGAGAGAGAGGGAATTTGGTTTCTCTTCTTCTAAGGACCCTAATTCCATCATCTCATCTCAACCTAATCGCTTCTGAAGGCTTCCTCTCTGAATACCACCACAAGGAGGTTTGGGCTTTAACCTATGAATTTGGGGGCGGCGGGGACGACACACCAACATTTAGCTCACGGCAGCAGGCTTCAGAGCCTCCTGACCCTCAGAGGGAGCGCAGAAGCGTGCCTTTCAGGCAGACTGTCAGTACTGTATGAATAATATACGTGTATTCTTTCTAATGTGTTGATTATGCTGGTTAGCTTTTCTAGTAGGTTTCCTATTTTTTTTTTTTTTTTTGTCCTTTTGATGTGTCCTGTGTTGGACTAAAAGTGATGTCTTGTGGTTTCTGTGTAGTTTTGTTTATTCAATCCTGTTTATCCTCAGGTTTCTGATTTATGAAGGTGGCTTCTTTGTTATTTGTGTCACACCCTCTATATTCCCAACTGATGTATTATCACTGTGAATTGTGGCTCCTGGCGTTATCAAGTATTCTGCTGTCTCACTGAATGCCTTTTGTCCAAACTCGGTGTTCTGAATCATATCACAGTCTCTGCTTCCTCCCCGTCGCGCTATTTGCCGGCTATCTTTCCTCATCTCTCGATTTTATTCATTCTCAGCCACTTTGATGTGGGTGTCTCTCCTGGATACGGCATAGCTTTGTGAATCAACCTGAAAAATCTCTTTTCATAAGCGAGTTGCCACTTGCACGTACTGACATGAGTGACAGGCTTGGTTTAATGTCTATTTTAATGTTATTTTTTTTACTGTGTATTTTTGTTTTCTAATATATTCCTTTCTCCGTGTAGAGTGTGTTCCTCACTCATTTAAAATGCTCTTTTCTTCCTGAGAATTTTTGAAAAATTTGTTTTGGCAACTAACTCCCAGTCTTCACACGATGCTGTCCTTGCGTGCATGCCTGCCTGTGCCTATGGCTCCCCTTCAGTAAGGATGCCTGTCCTGTTGGTTTGGGACCCCTCTCCTCTGGTTATGACTTTGTCTTCACTCAGTCTATCTGATTTGGAAATAGGGCACATTCTGAGGTCCTGGGGGTTAGGACTTCAACATAAAGACTTAGGGAGACCCAACTAAACATATAGCAAGTCCCATCTTTATGTCTGCCTCAAATTCTGCCCTTTGATTCTTCAAGATGGTGAGATTGTGGGTTTCTATTCACGTTTTTGTCACCTGGGGAGGGGGGCTGTGGCTGCCCTCAGGCTAAACGCCATCAGAATGGAAAATGTACCCAGTACTGGTCTCTTCTCGTAAGGGCCAATCCCCTCCAATTTCTGCTTCCTTTTGTTGTTGTTTCTTATATTTGGATGAGATTTGATGGTGGTTATATGAAGGGGGAGGGAGTTAGTCCACAGAAGCTTTTCCTCCATTACTGCAAGCCTCTCATTTCAGATCGCCTTTTTTTGGGGGGGGGGGGGGGGTAGGTGGGTATATTTATGTCCTGAGGTTTGAATTTGTGACATTAGGTGTTTTTCATATCTGCAAAAGTTTATGTTTAATTCAGATTGGTTTATTGTGCGTCCATTTCCTTCTGCTTCATTTTTGGGAGGGAATTTTTATCAGCTGAAGTGCTTTTATTTTTATGTTCCTTTTATATACTGGCTTTGTTTGGATGCTATCCACAATTTCCCATTCATTTGGAAATGTCCTGTTTTTTCTTGGACTGGCAATAATGGGAATTTAGAAAGCTTACTATATTTCACAGTTCATGGGCGCCCTCTTCTGTTGACTTAGAGAACTGTAGTTTATTTAGTACACTGGTGGGGAGATAGGTTAGTATCTTTGATTTTATTCTACTAATGATTACTTTAATTTTAAAAAATATGCTTAACTTCCTGGGATGCTAATAATGTTTTATTTCTTGAAGTCTGTGATAGTTTCAAAGGTGTGTTGACTTAGAGACAGTTCAGTAAGCTGTACACTTAGGATATGTGCATGTTTATATGCACTAGAGGCCTGATGCACGAATTTTGTGCAAGGGTAGGCCCTTGCAGCTCCGGCTGCCTTGGCCCTTGTAGCTGGGCTTTATCAGCTGGGTGGATAGAGGCTGGAGGCTGGGCTAATAACTTTATCCAGAAGGTCGTCCGGAGGGTCATTCTGCTGTTCAGTCGATTTGCATATTATGCTTTTATTATTGTGGACATTTTACTTCAATAAAACCTAAATATACACTTAAGCCTAGTATTCTCTAATGACTAATCTCAAAAATGAAATGTTACACTTGAGAATGGCCTACCTACTATTTTTATCCATTTATTACCTCTAAAATTATACTTTGTACATATGCCTAAAAAGTATATTTTATAAATGCACTTAATAGTATCTTACAGCTACTTGTTTTCAAATCACTCGATGCTCACTGCCATTTTTTCAAACCATGCCTTTATAATTCACAAATTCTTCATCTTGACTCATCTGGCAGGCGGCTGAAGCCCAACACCAAGTAATTTCCAGTGGAAAAGAGCCACAAAGGAGGAGCACTCTGCTTGGTTTCACCATTAAAATCAGCACAACCTTGTATGCATAAGAATATTTCTTTGCTGCTTCAAAGAAGAAGAAAATTTGCCAGATCATGAATGGATCCCTCAAAACTAGTTAGACAGCGTTCCCTGATTTTCTGTTATCTCATATTGTGTGCTGCCACAATATGAGATCGGAAGCCAGCCTAATTTTTAAAATTCCTTTGTCTAGCCCTAGCCAAGTTAGCTCATTGGATAGAGCCCATGGACTGAAGAGTCTCGGGTTCAATTCCAGCCTTAGTTGCAAGCTTGATTTCCAGCCCCATGCATGCAGGAGGCAACCAATCAATGTGTTTCTCTCACATCAATGTTCTGTCTCTGCCCCTCTCTTCCACTCTCTCTAAAAATCAGGGGGAAAATATCCTTGGGTGAGGTTTAATAACAAAAAAAATTCCATTGTCTAAATTTTTGTTGATGGTGTGTAAAAAGTGCAATTGACTTTTTCATATTGGTCTTGCACTGAGAAACCTTGATAATGCACTTATCCTATATAATAAAAGCTCAATATGCTAGGCCAGTGGTCAGCAAACGTGGCTCGTCAGCCACATGTGGCTCTTTAGTCCTTGAGTGTGACTCTTCCACAAAATACCATGGCCTGGGCGAGTCTATTTTGAAGAAGTGGTATTAGAAGAAGTTTAAGTTTAAAAATTTGGCTCCCAAAAGAAATTTCAGTCATTGTACTGTTGATATTTGGCTCTGTTGACTAATATGTCTGGTCAGCTGGTCATCCCTTCAATTAATCAAAGAGTAATAAGCTAATGATACGCTAAGGCTTGCTATGACATGCACTGACCACCGGGGGGCAGATGCTCCAACTGGTAGGTTAGCTTGCTGCTGGGGTCCAGCCAACCAGGACTGGGCGAGATGGGTTGGACATGCCCTGGAGCCCTCTGGTAGTCTCTCCCCAGCCCCAATTGTGCACCTGTGGGGTTCCTCGGTCTGGCCTGCACTCTCTAGCAATCCAAGACCCCTTCAGGGATATCAGAGAGCTGGTTTGGCCCAATCCCACTCAATGCAGGAGCTGCCCCTTGGTGGTCATTGCACTCCCACAAGGGAGTGCAGCTCAGCCAGAAGCCTGGTGGTGGCAGGAGCCTCTCCTGCCTCTGTGGCGGTGCTAAGGATGTCCAACTGCCAGCTTAGGGAAGCGGGCCAAAGCCAGCAGGCGGACATACCCCGAGGGCTCCCAAACTGGGAAGGCACAGGCCCGGTGGAGGGACTCCTTCTTCCCCCACCCCCTCCCCTGCCCAAGTGCATGAATTTCATTGCACCAGGCCTCTAGTTAATTATAACGGTTTATCTAGTTATTATTTTGAATTTTTTGCATACATAATTGTGACATCTCTGAATTAAAAATAAATAAATAAATTTTATCTACTGCCCTCTACCAAGACTCTAGTCCTCGGGTTTACTGTGAAACAGAAAATGCCTTCTAAGGAAAATTTGGGGTAAATGTGAAGAAGTCCCCCTCATCATGTTTCCCTTATCCCAGGTATCATAGCCCCAGAAATCCTGCCTGGGTTACATGCTCTCCAAATATTTTCAACTGGTTTTCAATGTACATAGTATATCTTTTGTTGTTGTTGTGAAAGAGATACATTGATTGGTTGCCTCCCACACGTTCCCCGACTGGGTTTAGGATTGAACCTGCAGCCCAGGTATGTGCCCTTGACCCCAGAATGGAACCTGCGACCCTTTGGTGTTCGGGCTAATGCTCTAAGCACTCGGCCACACTGTGCATCTTTTATAGTTGTTTTCAAGAGGAGGCTTCACCTGATTTTAGCTATCCCATTGCAGCTGGGCCAGAAGTGCAGCCTGCCTTTCCGCCTTGTGTGTAAACTTCACTGTCCACGTACAGGCCTATCGAATTCATTAGTTACCCTTAAGTCTTAGTGTTAACCAAGAACTGAATAGGGGTTGATTGCTTTTCACTCATTTATTGTTTCATTTGGGAATCCTTTTTGCTCTGTGGAGTTTTTACTTGGTTCCACCAGCTATTATTCCACTTATTGTGTTCCCAAGTCAATGAAAACAGCCACAACTCTCCCACAGTTCCATCATTAAAACCAACATCTCCCTGCCTCTGCCATCCTTGGAAGGAGAGCTCTCTTCCTGGGAAGGGGACACTCCCATTGTGCCCCTTTGAGTTAACCTCCTCATACCCTACTTCGGCAGCTTCTTCCTCACTCTGGTGTCTCTCCTCACAAAAGAAACAAAATCTGCTTTCCCCAGATGTCCCCTCTGAGCTCTATCCCATTTTTATTCCCCCTTCAAAGTGAAACTAATCAGGAAAGGGGCCTTCATTTTCTTCTTTCATTTCCGGCCCCTCCCACCCCCCACCCCGCTTCCTTCTCAAATCTGCCCCCCACCAACTCCATTGAAACTCCCCTTGTCAAAGCTGCCAATCACCTTCATTTGTAACATACCAACATTGCTTCAATAGTCCGTTCAATCCCTCAACAGCAATCATATCACACTTTCTTCTTTTGACTTCAGTGATCACATACTTGCCTGGTTTATCTCCTATCTTCACATCTTTTTTCCTGTCTGTGTTTTCTCTAGATGATCTAACCTCCTCGTTTGAATTAAATATCATTTATATGCTAGTGACTCCCAAAAATATACATTTCCAGCTTTGGGTGTTCCAGAGGCTTATTTAACATGTGCATGGATACCTAAAGCTGATATAAAAACAATTAGCTCCATTCCCTTTATTCAAACCTGTTACTTCTTCATTAGTCCGGTATCAGTAAAAGCGATACCATATATTCAGGTGTTCCACCAAAACTGTAAGGGTCATCTGCCATCCCTTTCCTACAACCTATGTTCTACCCTTCCGAAATTCCTTTCGGATGCACCTACAAAACACACTCCAGAAACTCCCACATCTATCTATTTTGCCAGATACCACTGAAGTTCATGTCACCATAATCATTCACCATGACTAGCTTTCTAATTGGACTCTGAAGTTCCACACTTGCCCTCCACAATACATCCCTTCACACAGCACCAAAAATTGTCCCTTTAAAAGGTGACCCATATCATGTCATTGTCCTACCCACCCATGGCTGCCTCTTGACACACTCTTAAGTTCTGCGCCACATTCGTTCTACAACTTGGATATGCTCTGGCCCTCACCCAACCACAAAGAGCCAGGAATAACAGTCCCACTATGTGCCCAGGAGGTGAGCAGCTCCAACAGCTATCCTCACACTATTGTGTTTACCCCATGTGTTCCTAGTTATGAACCACAGTGTAAAGATGGTGCAGTGATGCCCCAACCATGGCCGCATAAGACATCCCTCACTTTTATCCCCTTTGTAAGAACACAATAGATATCCATCCATGAACAAAAGTGCCATTGTGGAAGCTGTGGGGTCCTGACCACCAGGTGGTGTGCTGACCACCAGGGAGTCCAGCATTATACACCAGAGGACCCAGGAGGAATCGCACCTACCTGTGCATCAGTAACAGGCAGACAGACCTTGGTGTGGACTGTAGAACCAGGAGAGCCAGTGAACCAACTTGCTGGGGTTGGAGGGAAAAAAATCTCGACAGTGTTGATACCCATGCATGAGAGAGACCTTGCAGAAGTCCAGCCTTCCTGAGACGGTAGCAGCATGCCATTCTAGGAAATTAAAAAAAGAAAAAAAGTTCGGTAGCAATAGGAGGAGGTAGTAAGAGAAACTTGCCCAGCTCCACCACCTTCCCTGCAAGGAAATATTGCACCAGGCTGATCTACCCAGTGATGGCAGCATCTCCTTCAGGGGAAAGGGATAGCAGGGAGTACCCAGCTATGCCAGGTGTGTGGGACCAACCCATTTCTCTCCAACAGCATCCAGAGAACAGGGACCTCCACGACTGGGGGAAATCAGGAAAGAGGCATATCAGGGACACCTTTCCTGCTGATTTTACTCACAACAAATCCCCCCAGGAGCCTCTGACAGTACCACACCCTGGGACCTCCCCACCAGGTCCATGGGCTCCCACAGTGCCCCAAGTGCTAGACCCACACCTCCCCAACTCTACTGAGACCCCTGTGTGCACTCCAAAGGCAGTGATGAAGGCAAGCTTCTGACACTCAGAAAGCAGGTTACAGTGTCTGCAAGGGAGAAACCACAAAATCGAGCCAGCACCACCTGCAGGAAAGGTTTCTAATAGCCAGTGAGAACTAGAGGAGGCATAAAAGCTAAAGAATCCTGCCATATGAGGAAGCAATAAGAGTGAAGCAGGTGTGCCAGTACTAAGACAGATAAAACCCCAGATAACACCACCATCAAATAGAGCACCACATCAGAAAGAATCTAGGTATCTGCTTACTTCAAAGGCAAAAGCAACAATGTAAAACTACCAGGAACACGACCAACAAGGAAATATGCCTTCACAAAAGAAATAACAATTCTTCAATAACCAAGCTCATAGGCAAGGGGGGTTTTGTGATCTAGTGGGATTCAAAATGAAAGTTTTAAAGAAGCTCAACAAGCCACAAGAAACATCATAAAACCAAGATGTTAAAATTTAAAGAAAAAAAAAAAAGATCAAAATGAAAATTCCCCCCCAAAGATAGAAATCATTAAAAAAAGAACCAAAGCCCTAGCTGGTTTGGCTCAGTAGATAGAGCATCACCCTGCAGAAAGAGGGGTCCTGTATTTGGTCCTGGTCAAGGGCACATGCCCAGGTTGTGGGCTCAATCCCCAGGAAGGGACATACAGGAGGTAGCCAATCAATGGTTCTCTCTCATCATTGATGTTTCTCTCTTTCCCTCTCCCTTCCTCCCTGAAACGAATAAAAATATATATCCTATCTAATAAAAGGCTAATATGCAAATAGATTAAACTGCAGACCAACCAACCAAACAACCAGTCGCTATGACGTGCACTGACCACCAGGGGGTACACATGTGGAACATGGTGGGTGTTGGCTGTGGTGGGATGGTGGAGCAGGTGAGCAGGGTTGCCAGATCAAGGCAGGGTGCTGGTCACTGTCATTGGGGTGAGCCTCTGGTGTAACTGAAAATTCTTTGCTCCCACACACTGCAGTCCCGCCTGGTGCTCATACCAGCTGCCAGTGCCTGGCACTGACCCCAATCGCCCCTCAGGGCTTCTCCACCTCCTCCTACTCCTGAGGGTGATCAGGGCAGCAGCCACCACTTGCACTCACTGACAGCACTGGCCCCAATCACTCTGTGCCATCAGAGGGTGTTAGTGCTGGCAACTGGAGTGGAGCTGCCAGTGGACAGGAGACTGGGGGCTGCAGCTGGAGGGTTCAGGCAGGGGCGTAGAGGGTGGGTCGAGACCCACCCCTGTGCCCACAGCAGCCTTGCGGTGCACAGTTCCTTTCAAGATGCATGAATTCATGCACTGGGCCCCTCATATACATGTACCGTATTTTTCGGACCATAAGACGCACTTTTTTCCCCCCAGAAGTGTGGGGGGGAAAAGTCCTTGCGTCTTATGGTCCAAATATAGACTACACATATACTTTAAAAAAAAAGTTTTTTTACTTGCCCGGCTCTGTGTGGTCTCTGTGTGCTTGCCCGGCTCTAAAATGGTTCTAAATGCTGCTGTTTACTTTACAGGGTTGATTACATGTGTTTATGACTGTAATGTTGAGTTTTAATGCACATAAAATATTTTAGGACACTATTTGTTTCAGAATCTTTTTTTCTTCATTTCCCTTCTCTAAAAACTGGTGCTTCTTATGGTCCGGTGCGTCTTATGGTCCGAAAAATACGGTGTGTGTGTGTGTGTGTGTGTGTGTGTGTGTGTGTATAATAGAGAAATATGCTAATTAACTGGGACACCATAACAAGTTGACCAGACAGGAGGAGGTTGTGTGTGCAGCATTGGGGGTAGGGGTTCTGCATGCCTGTGCTGGGGGAGGGCCTGATCAGCAGTGGCTACGGTTGCTTCAAGGGCCAGAGAGCAAGGCAGGGCTGGGCTGGCAACTTGAGGGTGGGTGGTGTCGTGCAATTTCAAATTTCACACTGGGCTTCTAATATATATACATAAAATCAAAATGAGATTCTAGAGCTAAACAACTCAGAGAATGAACCAAAAAGTTCAAGAGAGAATGCAAGAGTGGAATAGATAGAAGATAGACTGAGTTAGAGGATAGGAATTTTGAAATAACCCAGTTAGAGGCAAATAAAGAAAAAAGAACAAAGAAACCCTACATGATCTATGGGATTCCATCAAAAGGACACATCCTATATAATAAAAGGCTAATACACAAATTGACCGAACGGTGGAATGACCGGCACTGACCACCAGGAGGCCAACACTCAACACAAGAGCCCAGCTCAGCCACAAGCTCGGCTGATGGCTGGTGAGTGCAGTGTCCTGCCTCCGAGGCAGCACTAAGGATGTCCAACTGAGCTTAGGCCTGCTCCCCAGGGGCCTGAGCCATCAGTCAGACAGTCCCTGAGGGCTCCAGGACTGTGAAAGGGTGCAGGCCAGGCTGAGGGACACCCCCCATTGCATGCATGAATGTTGTACACCAGGACTCTAATATTAGAATAACTGTGTTTCCAGAAGAAGAGAGAGAGAAGGGAGCAGGAAGTTATCATCCCCAGACCACTTTGGTGTATGTGGTTCATTGTTGACCAAAACACTGTCATACATGGCTGTACTTAGTCAAAGAAAACCAAAACACTAATCTGAAAAGAGATATGCACCCCCATGTTCATTGCAGCATTATTCGCAGTAGCCAAGATATGGAGACAACCTAAGTGTCCATCAATGGATAAAGAAGGTATATTTGTTGAGATATATTTGTGTTATTTCCAGGTTTAGGCTTTTATAAACAATTTTTCTATGAATCTTCTAGTATATATATATATATCTTGTGGGTGTGAAATTGCTGATTTATAGGATACATGTGTGTTCACCTTTATTAGATAATGTCAAATGGTTTCTATTTTTAAATCTTTATTGTTGAGAGTATTGTAGATGTCCCCCCTTTTCCAATACTAAGACAGATAAAACCCCAGATAACACCACCATCAAATAGAACACCATATCTGAAAGCAACTAGCAAACTTCCCTCTTTTACCTAGATCCCCCCAACCCCTCCCGTTGCTCAGATATTTGTCAATCTGTTCCTCATTTCCATGCTTCTAGTTCTATTTTATTCATCAGTTTATTTTGTTCATTAGAAAACTTGCTTGTTTATTTTGATTTTTAGATTCCATTATTGATAGATATGTGCATATTGCCATTTTACTGTTCATATTTGTTATTTTTTTATTTTTTCTTCTTTTTAAAGACCCTTCAACATTTTATGTAATACTGGTTTGGTGGTGATGAACTCCTTTAGCTTTTTCTTGTCTGTGAAGCTCTTTATGTGACCTTCAATTGTAAATGATAGCTTTGCTAAGTGGAATAATCTTGGTTGTAGGTTCTTGCTTTTCATCACTTTGAATATTTCTTGCCACTCCCATCTGGCCTGCAAAGTTTCTGTTGAGAAGTCAGCTGACAGTTGTATGAGCACTCCCTTGTAGGTAATTAACTGCTTGGCTCTTGCTGCTTTTATCATTCTCTGTCTTTATCCTTTGGTGTTTTAATTATGATGTGTCTTGGAATGTGCCTCTTTGGGTTCGTCTTGTTTGGAACTCTCTGCACTTCCTGGACTTGTAAGTCTATTTCTTTCACCAGGTAGGTGAAGTTTTATGTAATTATTTCTTCCAATAGGTTTTCAATTTCTTGCTCCTTTTCTTCTCTTTCTGGTACCCACATGATGTGAATGTTCGTACACTTGAAGTTGCCCCAGAAACTACTTACACAATTTTCATATTTTTGGATTTTCTTTTTGCTCTTCTGATTGGATGTTTTTTGTTTCCTCATATTCCAAATTGCCAATTTGATCCTCAGCATCCTCTACTCTTTTATTGATTCCCTGTAAATTATTCTTCATTTCAGTTACTGTATCCTTCATTTCTAACTTGTCCTTTTTCAAGTCTTTGATATTAGCACTAAGTTCCTTGAAATTCTCACTAAGTTCCTTGACATTCTAAATTTTTTGAAGCTCTCATTAAGCTCCTTGAGCATCCTTATAACCATTGTTTTGAATTCTGTATTTGGTAGTTTGCTTGCTTTCATTTCATTTAGTTCCTTTTCTGGAGTTTTCATCTATTCTTTCTTTTGTGACATGTTTCTTTGTCTCTGCATTTTGGCTGCTTCCCCATGTTTGTTCCTATGTATTAGGTAGATCCAATATTTCTCCTGAATTGATAGAGTGGCCTTATGTATAGTAAGTGTCATGTAGGGCCCAGTGTTTCAGCCTGACCAGTTACTTGAGCTTGACACTCTAGGTGCATCCCTGTGTGGGCTATGTGCACTGTCCTGTTTTATAATAGTTGAGCCTTAATTGCTGCTGGCGTCACTGGGAGGAATTGGCTGTGAGGACCAGTTGTGATTATAGCAGAAGAGCTGCTGTGCAGGAGACATTGCTATAAAGCAAAACTTGCTTCAGTGAGACTTTGGGGCTCACTGAGTCCACCCCTTGAGTCTGCCACTTGTGGATGTGGTAGAG
This sequence comes from Pipistrellus kuhlii, assembly GCF_014108245.1. Classification (NCBI taxonomy): domain Eukaryota; kingdom Metazoa; phylum Chordata; class Mammalia; order Chiroptera; family Vespertilionidae; genus Pipistrellus; species Pipistrellus kuhlii. The sequence continues at coordinate 12,951,492 of NW_023425405.1, forward strand.
TTGTATTATGTCATGGACTAAAGCTATCTAAGAGGTGCACAGGCTCTGGGGCCTCCCAGGAGGTACAAGTCATCTACTGCCAGGGGCAATCTGGCACAAGCAATCTGCAGATGGCTGCTACTTGTGTTGAGCTTGAAGGTGCCTAAGAGAGGCTAAACTGTGAATCTTGGCAAGCTGCTGCTCGTGCCAGGACTGGGGTCACTTACCAAGAAGTATGGGGTATGTTGAGGCCAGCTGCTACTTGTTTGAGAGATTTTAGGAAGCCTGAATCAGGATAGGCCATTTATATGGAATAGCCACTACAAATAGCTTGGGTGGGACTACAAATTGGTACAGGCAGGGTGGGGCGGGATCTCAGGGAATCAACAGGAGAGGGTGAACCGTGTGGGCCAGGTTGATGGAGACTCTGATATGGTGCCTTCTAGTCAGCTCTGTGAGCTGTGTGTGAGATATCCTCTGTTAGCACATTTGTCTGGGAGAAAGCTGCCTCCAGTCCTTGCCCTGATAACCAGACAATTTAGTTTCTCTCTGTATGTCCATGGATCCTTTCAAGCTGCTGTCTCAATGTGGGAGCTCAGGGGGAGTGAGTGCAAGTAAGTCTGTGTGTGGGCCCTTTAAGAGGAATTGCCTAGGTCTCTGAGTGCCTCTGTGTCACCTAGCCCGTGACACAGAGCCAAATATCAACAGTCCAAGCAAACTCAATAGTCAAAAGCCAAATATCAACAGTCCAAGGATTGAAATTTATTTTGAGAGCTAAATTTTTTTAAACTTAAACTTCTTCTAATGCCACTTCTTCAAAATAGACTCACCCAGCCATGGTATTTTGTGAAAGAGCCACACCCAAGGGGCCAAAGAGCTGCATGTGGCTTGCGAGCTGCAGTTTGCCGACCATGGACCTAGCCAAATATCTCCACTGGTTTTTATAGTCCAAAGTTATAGGACTTCTCTTCCCAGCACTGGAACACTGGTCTGACAGTTCTGGTGTGGGGCTGAGACTCCTTGCTCCTCATGGGAGGTCTCCTCAGCCAAAATATCCTTCCTGATTAAAAGCATGCCACATGTGGGTGTTGGACCAGCTTGTTCCTCACCTCCTATCAGTAGCTCTTCCATTCAGTCAGGTTTCAGGTGGTCTGAATGATGGTTGTTCTGTATTTTAGTTGTAATTTTGATATGGTTATGAGAGAATACGAGTACCATCTTTACCAATGCTGACATCTTGGTTCCTCCCTCAAATGCTTTCTAAAGTGGTTGTAAATTGTACTCCCAACAGTAAGAGTCCCAGTTGTTCTGTCTACCAACCTGTGGTATCATTGTTCTTTTTTGTTTTTGCCCGTCTGGTGGATGTATGATGGTCTCATTTTGGTTTTGCATTGATAACTAATGAGTTTGACTGTCTTTACATTTTTTATTTCCGTAGGGTGATCAGCGCATACTTGTTGCCCCAGCACCATCATTAAAGGGGTCCCCCTTAGCCCTGAGCAACCCGGTGATGCTCAGTGGTTAGAACATCGGCCCATACACCAAAGGGTCACAGGTTCAATTCCCAGTCCAATTGGGGCATGTGTGGGAGGCAACAAACCAATGTGTCTCTCTCACACTGATGTTTCTCTCTCTGTCTCTCCCCTCACTCCATCCCTTCCACTATCTTTAGAAACACACACACAAATCAATGGAAAATGTATAATTGGGTGAGGATTAACAACAAAAGAGGATCCTTTTTCATTCTCTAACATCTCAGTTTGAGCAATAAATTATGTGGCCCCTATACTTAGTGGAGTTCCTCTCCTAACATGGACATTTCCTTCTTGCTTTTAGGATTAAGGCTGGTACTCATGTGCTCAAGCAGCTCTGAGGGAAGGAGAAAAAATGGGGGTAGATACAGAGGATGAAGTGCAATCAAATGGGAAGGACATCAAATACATTAACTCTGATTACTCAGGCTGACTCAGGGTGACCATCTCTTCCAGTGGGTAAAAGCAGATGGACTTGATCAATAGAACCCAACCGTCAAAGTAAAAGAATTTGTTTACTTATTCCTCAGAAATGACTCAAGTCACAAGTATTATCTGAAAGCTGGTCGCAGTGTATACTGCAGCCACTCACTTCCCTCTCAATCTGTAATAATTCTTTTAAAAGCTGGTACGTGAAACTGAACAGTACTTTCTTACCTTGAGATCATTTTGTGAATTCCCTTACTCTTAAAAAAAAAAATAGTATATGAGAGGTTATACGTGTGGGAGCAGCAGGTCATCCACAAAAATCAACTCCCTCTTTTACTCTTAAAAACTTAGAAGGGCACTATTGAACCACCTCCATACTCAAATAATGCTTAATTCCACACTCAAAATGGAAATCGATAAGCAACATCTTTGTTCTCATTCATATCGAGGGATACTTTGCATTTGTTAAAATAATTTATGTGTATAATGGTTATAGTCTTTTTCCCCAAAGAAACTCCAAGAAAGCATTCCTCGCCCCCCACCTCCATCCCCCTCAGCCACCTAGATGAAAGAGAATAGACCGACCAAGGCTGAGTGGCTCCTAGTCGCTTCATAGGGCAGCAGAGTTCCTGCCCTAGAACTTGAGTTTTTATCATTTAGCCCAGGCCATTTTCCGGCAAAAGACATTTCCCTCTAATATGAGCTGATGGGGCTGCATGTACACACTCAGGCTGGGCCCAAATGCCAAATGATTTACTCGCTCAAAATTCTCCTGCCATCATGTCAAATATGAGATATTTCTATATTCCAAGTTCATCTCATTTCTAATCACCTGCACAGAAATTCTTCCAAGACAAGCTTGACAAGTGTTATTTTTCTCCTATGTAGGAAGCTCCCTAACAACTTGGAGGGGGGGAGAGGTGCAAGGGGACATGGATTTTTTTTTTTTTTCCAAATCTACCAAAAATTGAAGTAAATTTATTTATTTTTTTAAAAAGTCCTAGCTCTGTTTCTTGAGTTGTAAGTTATTACTAGACAAGCTTACCTTATGCACATTCGGCGAAGACAAAAAATAGTGTTTCCTGAAAAATGCACTCTAATCCACCTTTACCCGATTAGCTCCTGCTCAGCAGGTGAGCTCCCCCTGCTAGGTCTTCAGGAGGCGCCATCATTCTCACCCAACGCTTCAGATTGCTAATCGTTTAAATACGGAGCAGTCAGTAGCAAGAGGACTGGTGGGTTCCCGAATGTTGGGAGACACATCAGGCATCGTGTCAGGAAGATCACAGGGCTGCGTTGTCCATGATGGGAGCCACATGTGGCCATGGACATTTTAATTCCATTTAGTTTAAAATTCAGTTGCTTATCTCACTGGCAACATTGCAAGTGCCGTGTGGCCACAGGTGGCTAATTCCTACCGTGTTGGATGGGGCAGGTGTGAACCATCTCCCCCTCGGCAGAGGTTCTGTTGGACGGTGCTGCTTCCCAGTGCTATGGGGACCAGTGCTAAGGTGTCCACCCCATGGGCTGCCTCCGGCCCCTCCTTGGTTCTGCTCCACCACGCAGGACACTTCTCAGCAGGGCACTCTTCATCCTCTTGTGTGTCTCCACATTCAGGGTACCTCCATAGGAAGCCTCTTCAGATGGAGACATTCACTGGTGTTTTAGGGAAGGAAAACGTGTGGGCAGCGGTTTTCCCGGCGAGGGGACAGGAAAGCCAGCCACACACGCAACCTATGTAGCTCCGTGGGCTTTAGTTCTTGGTCCGTCAGGTCACCCAGATGCCTTCGGTCAGCTGGTCTCACAGATGCGTGCTCCTGGAGATGGGTGAGCAGAGGGTCCATTCCTTACCAGCCGCCCACCTTCCAGGCACTCCTGCTCCTGGCATTCCCCAGACTTCCCTGACGCTTTCGTGTCTCTCATCTTTGTTTCTCCACCTGGCCAAATCCTCTGTGTCTGTAGCTGACCTCTCACTGGATTAGCAGCTCAGTGTGTATACTTAACAGAGCAGGAAGAAAACTTGCCATTTCTGAGGAAAGAAGGGAGGCAGTCAACGACAGGGTAGAACAAGATTAGGCAGGATCAAAAGGCAAAAGCAGGATGCTCATAACAAGAGCTTTAAACTTATAACCGTAATGGGTCATTCTATTGGAATTCACTGGCTGTCAATGCACCGTGGGTGTACGCTGCGAGGCGTCTGGATGAATGATGTCTCTTCATTCCTCCCTGCTCTCTGCTGACATCTAACAAAGCCCAATGTCATCATTAGAGCATGAATGAACAGAACACTAATGGATTAACTTGCAAGTATTTGACTAACTCTGCCATTCACAAATTTAGCAATAAGTAAATATATATTTGCATAGAACAAGTGTAAGAATAAGGAGTTAAGTACAAGAATATCAGTCCTTAGTTACCATGTTAGTCAATTCTCCAGAAAATCAGCACCATTAGGATGTGCATATGTGTATAAGTGTATGAGTATGGATTTAGTTTAAGGAATCGGCTGAGGTGAGTGTGGGCAAGTCTGGTGTCTGCAGGGAAGGCAGGCTGGAATTCTGGCAAGAGCTGATGGTGCAATCTTGAGTTCAAAGACAGTCTAGAGTCAGACTTCCTTCTTTATCCTTTTAGGCTGTGAACTGGTAGGATGAGGCCCAGTCACTTAAGAGAGGGTAATCTGCTTTACTCAAAGTCTATTGATTTAAATATCAATCACATCTAAAAATTACCTTCACAGCACATCTAGCCTTATGTTTTGTGTGTTTTTTTTTAAAAAAAATTTTTTTGATTTTTTACAGAGAGGAAGGGAGAGAGATAGAGAGCTAGAAACGTCGATGAGAGAAAAACACCAACCAGCTGCTTCTTGCACACCCCCAACTGGGGATGTGCCTGCAACCAACGTACATGCCCCTGACTGGAATCGAACCTGGGATCTTTCAGTCCGCAGACCGACGCTCTACCACTGAGCCAAACTGGTTTCGGCTAGCCTTATGTTTGATCCAACAACTAGGCTTACCCTAGCCCAGTGGTTGGCAAACTCATTAGTCAACAGAGCCAAATATCAACAGTACAACAATTGAAATTTCTTTTGAGAGCCAAAAACTGACTTCTGCACATGAGCCATGAAGTTTCAATCATACTGTACGTGCGCGCCTGCATGTGGTACAATATTTTGTGGAAGAGTCACACTCAAGGGGCCAAAGAGCTGCATGTGGCTCGCGAGACGCGGTTTACTGACCACTGGCCTAGCTCAGTGACCACATAAAATCAATGAGCAGAGCTCTGGCAGGTGTGGCTCAATTGGTTGGGCATCATTTCATGCACCAAAAGGTCACTGGTTTGATTCCCTGTCAGGGCACATGCCCAGGTTCAGTTCCCAGTAGGGGACATGCAGGAGGCAGCCGATCAATGTTTCTCACATCGATGTTTCACTCTCTCTCCCTCTCCCTTCCTCTCTAAAATCAAAACATATATTTAAAAAAATTAACAAACAGAATCACCCAACATCTAGGGCTACCATAAGTACTACAAACTGGAGGGTGTAAACAGGAATTTATCTTCCTACTATTCTGGAGACTACAAGTCCAAGATCAAGGGGTCAGGTGTCAGTTGAGTTGGTTTCTTCTGAGGCCACGCTCCTTGCTTGCAGATGACTGTCTTCCCTCTGTGCCTGGCTGAGTCCTTCTAATCTCCTCTCCTTATAAGGACCCCAGTCATATTAGATTCAGGCCAATCTAATGACCTTATCTTAATTACCTCTTCAAATGCTCTATCTCCAAACAGTCATAATCTGGGGTATTGGGATTTAGGATGCCAACCTATTTGTGTGTGTGAGGGGTTTGGGAGGTGGGCACAACGGAGCCCATAGCAGTGGAAAACATGAGGTGGCTTAGGGGTGGGCGTGGCTCTGCACCACTCGGAGAAATGCTGAGTTCAGTTTCATCTTTTGCAAGTGACCTGGGTGGATCTGGAAACAAGTATTCAGTCCATGTAAATGGAAGCATGCAACATGTGGCCTTTTGTGTCTGCCTTATTTTCTTAGTACAATGTTGTCGAAGTTTGCCCATGTTGTAGTATACAACACTTCATTTCTTTTTGTAGCTGAATAATATCTCACTGTTTGGACATATCACAGTTTTGTATCCTTTCATCAGATGGCTCATGGTGTAATATCACCTTTTGGCCATATGAATATGCTGCTATGATTGTGCCACGCCAGCACAGCCAAAGGTGACCCTGAGTGGGGGCGGGTGAAAGACTTAGAAAAGACTAGAGAGTGAAAGCTGGGTCTCAGTGGGACGCTGCTTCCTCATGGAGTGACAATGACAGCATCCACAAGCCGTGTCTTTATTTTATAGCAGATGCCACCAGGCAAAGTAAGAGCATGGTCAAAATGTTTACAACATTCTTGTGAGTTTTGATCCTACTCAATTACATGCACCTGAACTCTATTAAGCCCACATCACTCAGGCATGTGGGGCCATGTGTTCTGACTATAAGTTCAAGCTTACAACTACAGCTGTTGGCTATAATTGCGCTGGGAGGGCTCTGTCCTCCAAGCTGGGACTTGCACGTGGCCACGAGAGGACTGGGCCCTCTCATTAGTCCGGGGCTTGAACCTGTCCAAACACTGTCGCCATGCCCCACAATGAATATTCACATACAATCTTTTCTGAGGATATGCACTCTCATTTCTCTTGTCTATAAACTGCCAAGTGGAATTTCTGGGTCATACAGTCACTTTATGTTTAACTTCTTGAGGAACTACCAAACTATTTTCCAGAGTGGCTGTACCATTTACATCCCCACCAGCAATGAGCCAGGGTTCTGGCCTCACATTCTCACCAACACTTCCTATCCATCTTTTGTTTCTAGCCATCCAATAGCAATCAACAGAGAATAAACATAATTAAACTTACCACCCACAATTGACAAAAATTAACATTTTTTCTTTTGTGGCTTTCAAAACTTTAAAATAAAAATAAAACATAACAGATAAAAAGTTCAAGCCTCCTCCCCCCATTACCACACCTATTAGAAAAACTTGGCATTTACCCTTCTAGACTACATATTAGTATTATTGATAAACTAGAGGACTGGTGCAAGAAATTCATGCAGGGGGCCCCATCAGCCCAACCTGCACCCTCTCCAATCCAGGATCCCTCTCACAATCAAGGACTGCTAGATCCTAACTGCTCACCTGCCTGCCTGCCAGCCTGTTTGCCCCTAACTGCCCCCCTCCCCGCCAGCCTGATCACCCCTAACCACCTCTGCTTGACAGCCTGCTCACACCCAATTGTCCCCCCCTGCCAACCTGCTTGCCCCCAAATGCCTCCCCTGGCCTGTTTACCCCCAACTTCCCTCCCCTCCTGGCCTGATTGCCCCTAACTGCCTCTGTCTCGGCCCTGCCACCATGGGTTTGTCTGGAAGGTCTCCTGGCCTAATTAGCATATTATCCTTTTATACCCTTTTATTAGTATAGATGACAAAAAAAAAACCTGAAAAACACACAGGACATGCAGAAAAACATGGAAACAGAGTTTTCTTATTTCATTGCTTTGTCCCTGTTTTGTTCATTTTACAATACTCACTAAATATCTAGGTTTCACTTCTCTTTGTCCGCTTTTACTAATTCATAAAGAATTGATAATGTGAGAACCAACAAATATTTAATTAGGCACATGCTATTGTATGATGAGTTTTCCAGCATGCCTCATGCCATAAAGTGCAGGGGAAAAAATTTAATTACAGGTTGCAAGGAATGGGAGAGAAGCACTCAGGCTTAAACTGTTTCATTTATTGCTTTGTGTTTGTAGGACAAATCTCTGTTAGTGCCTCACATTATTAATAAAACTCATGAATCCTTTTTTTCCAAAGTTGAAGATACTTAGCACTATGTGTGGGTGGGACTGAAAAGGTGTGGTGTCCTAACTGAAAGATGAGTCATGGGAATGTTGCAAATTAAACAGGAAGGAGGATTTTTGGACCTGAAAGTAGCACATAGATTGGATTCCAAAGCAATTAGACTGCTCCATAAAAGAAGCATCTGGTTTTGGAGTTTTCAAGAAAAATTAAAAGGAGGGATTTAAATGGTATCTTGAAGAAAGTACCCAGGCACTCAGCTAACAGAAACGAACTAACTAATAGTCCTGAGCTGTAGAATGTAATGATGGATCTGTCCCCAGGAACACCCTGTTCCAGAGACTGCACTTGCCGTGTATCCCCCCTGGGGCATAAAGAGGGTGGGTGTGCATATGTGTAATATTTATTGTAGTTTCAATTTTATACATGCTTCAAGTATACATCAGAGAAGTGATTAGTCATCAATGACCAAATAAGTATCCCATTTACTTCTAACTTTGCTGGATTCTAAACTTTTTAAAATATATATATTTTATTGATTTTTTTTTTTTTTTTTTACAGAGAGGAAGAGAGAGGGATGGAGAGTTAGAAACATCCATGAGAGAGAATCATCGATCAGCTGCCTCTTGTACACCGGCTACTGGGGGTGTGCCTGCAACCAAGGTACATGCCCTTGACCAGAATCGAACCTGGGACCTTTCAGTATGCATGCTTATGCTTTATCCACTGAGCCAAACTGGTTTTGGTGATTCTAAACTTTTTGAAATAAGAAAAACAAAACCTTGAATGACGTGCTCTCTGATCTGAGACAACACAGTATGTATGTGACGCTTAATGCATGCGCCTCTTTGGAAATGCATGGGTTACAAGACATGAGGCACGCAGAGCATTAGCAACAAAGGTTTCCTTGGCCACGCCTGAACACGGGCGTGTCCATGTCTGTGCTCATGTTCCTGTGAAAGGGAGCCAGCGAGCAATTCATATCTGCATCAGTCTGCTGTGAGGATGGCACGAGGCAGTTTCCAGTTCACACTGGGCACATAGGAATGCTCAGGAGATGCTAGTTGCTTTCCCCACTGGCCCTCCAGGACCACCTGCATCCCGTCTGTCCATGTTTGCATAGGGTTAGCTTTTCCCTTAGAAGAGCCCCTGGGAGGGGCACAGGAGTGATTCTGGAACCAGGAGATCTTCCTTCAGGGCCTTGAGGCCAGTCCCCTACCTTCGTCTTGTAGGAGCTGTCAGACATTTGGGTTAACACAGCTAAGGGACACCAGGAGTCTTTTTATGTCACAGAGTAGCAGACAACAAAAATCAATAGTGAGAAAGCACTTACCTCCAAAGGAAAAAAGATACTTGATAGTGTAAGTTCATATTGAGACACAGGGTTTTGGATCTGGGTCCTGGGTAAAGCATCTGCTGAAGACAGAGGGTTACCTATCAAAGAATGGAGTTGGGGGTTCTAGGGTCCTTTCTCGGGCTGACCTGAGACTATTTCTTTAGAGCAGTTTTAGATCTACAGAAAAAGTGAGAGGAGGGTTCAGAGGTGTCCCATAACCCCCCTGACCTCACACATGCTTAGCTTCTCTTGTTATCAATAGCCACCCTCAGCATGGTATATTTGTTACAATTAATGGACCTATAGTCCACCATTTACACTAGTGTTCACTCTTGGTGTTGGACATTCCATCAGTTTGGACAGGTGTATAATGACATGTCTCCATTATTGCAACATCATGCAGAGTAATTTCACTGCCCTACAAATCCTTTGTGCTCTGCTTATTCATCCCTCCCACCCCACTAGCCTTTGGCAACCACTCATCTTTTTAGTGTCTCCATAGTTTTGCCTTTTCCAGAATGTCCTATAGTTGGAATCACATAGTGTGTAGTCTTTTCAGATTGGTTTCTTTCAATAACTAATATGTATTTAAGTTTCTGCCATATCTTTTCATGACTGGTACCTCATGTCTTTGTTGCTGAATAATATTCAATTGTCTGGACATACCAGAGTTTTATTCCCTCATCTACTGAAAGACATCTTGGCTGCTTCCAAATTTTGGTAATCCTATCTAATAAAAAAGTAATATGCAAATTGACCATACCTCCACTACACCCACAAGCCAATCAGAATGAGTATGCAAATTAACCCCAACGAAGATGGCTGTGGCCACAGAGAGCAGGAGGGAGGCTTGGGTTTCCCAGGCAATGGAAGAAGCCAAGCTTTCTGCCTGCCCTAGATGGCCTAAGCCTCCACTCAAGGCTACAAAGTTTCAATTATAGAAGATAAATAAATCCAGAAATAGCGGCAGCCATGGAGCAAGCAGAACACTTGGCTCCACTCAAGGCTACAAAGTTTCAATTGTAGAAGGTAAATAAATTCCAGATACCAGGGCCTCCGCTTGGATCGCTGGGGGGCATGGCCGGCCTGCAAACCACTACAGGCCTCTCACCCAGGCCACTCCGTGCCCCAAGGAAACCCCACCTTGAACCCCCACCTTTACTCTTCAGGGTAAACCAGCTGGCCCCCACCCATGCACCAGGCCTCTATCCTATCTAATAAAAGAGTATTATGCAGATTGACCATCACTCCAACACACAAGATCAAGATAGCTGCCCCCATGTGGGCAAAGATCCTGCCCCATGTGGATACAAGATGGCCACCACAAGATGGCCAGCAGGGAAGGGCAGTTGGGAGGGACAAGGCCTGCAAGGGAAGGCAGTTGTGGGTAATCAGGCAAGCAAGGGAGGGCAGTTGGGAGTGATTAATCCTGCAGGGGAGGGCAGTTAGGGGTGACCAGGTCATCAGAGGAGGGAAGTTGGGGGCAAAGAGGCTGGCAGGGGAGCATTTAGACATCAATCAGGCTGGCATGGGAGTGGTTAGGGGGTGATCAGACTGGCAGGCAGGTGAGCAGTTGGGAGCCAGCAGTCCTAGATTGTGAGAGACTGCCCATTTAGGCCCAATCCCACCAGCAGTCGGACATCCCTCGAGGGGTCCCAGATTGGAGAGGGTTCAGGCTAGGTTAAAGGACACCACCACCCTTATTATATAAGACTAGAGGCACTGGACCTCTAGTCTTATATAATAAAAGGCTAATATGCAAATTGACTGAAAGGCTGAACTACCAGTCGCTATGACATGCACTGACAACCAGGGGCAGACACTCAACACAGGAGCTTCCCCCCTGGTGGTCAGTGCACTCCCACAGGGGGAGAGCCACTCAGCCAGAAGCCGGGCTCACTGCTGGTGAGCCAAGTGGCCGTGGTGGGAGCCTCTCCCACCTCCATGGCAGCACTAAGGACCCCTCCGGTGGAAATCCCCCGAGGGGTCCCAGGCTGCAAGAGGGGGCAGGCTGGGCTGAAGGTCCCCCCCCTCCCAGTGCATTACTGTTGTGCACCCACCTCTATATATATAAGCGTCAGGTGCAGGTTTTTGTGTGGATGTAACGTTTCAGCTCCTTTGTGTAAATACCAAGAAGTGTAATTGGTGGACCATATGGTAGAGGTATGTTTAGTGGAACTGCCAAACAGTGTTGGTACTATTTTGCATTTCTACCAGCAATAAATGAGAGATACTGTCGCTACACATTTTCATCAGCATTTGGTGCTGTCAGTGTCCAGAATTTTGGACATTCCAATAGGTGCATAGTGGTTTAGAAGGCGTTGTTTAGAAGGAGAATTCTTTAGGTAAAGATTCCCCTTATTTTGCTCCTTTAGAGAGCATGTACTTCAGGCCCAAATTTGTTATCTCTGGCTCTGACCATGGTGCTGAAGCCTCTGATCGTGAAAATTCAACCCTTACAATAATAGATTCAAACTTACAGTTGTGGAATGCGTTAAAAGTGACATGGAGAAGAATGTTTGCCTGCCCTTCCTTCTATAAATTCTACTAACCATGTATTTAAGCTACAGTGTTTATCTGCTCCTTGAGCTCCTTTTGAGGAATAAGATTTGGAGAAAACATTTTATTTATTTTTTTTGCTAAAATTTACAGATTTAGGATGTTCCCAATTCCCAAATCCCATCTGAATATGAGTAGGCTTTCAGACAGTCAGAAAAACCAACTGGCACCAAAGTAAATAAATGCAGGTCAAGCATGATATTTTACCTCCTCCATGTCTAAGAAATTATAATAATTGTGCCATAGTTTCCAAGGCAATGATCACAAAGAGGCTTATCCGTCTCTGAGTGAGGGTTCTCGACCTCAGTGTGGTGCTGCCTTGCTGACATCCAGCCAAGTTGTGTTCACATAAAGCTTTATTGTGAGTTAATCCTCTAAAGACAACAAACCTGTATATGAAAAATAGCACTCTTTATGCCAACTCGACACAGAGAGCCTACACTGTGGAAGGCGTGTGCTGGAGACACGGACCCTGACATCTCACAGCACACAGTCTACGAGACTCCCGAGCGAGGCAGAATGAATGAATGGACTGTGTGCTCTAACGGAGATGCCACGTGTTAGAAGACCTGTGACAGGACAGTGATCCCTTCTGATCGGAAGCCTAGCCTAGGGGTGTCGAACTCAATCAGAGAAGGGGCCAAAATCTAAAATCCAGCCTAAATCGCGGGCCAAATGGTTTACTGAACAGTCATAAACTGTCATTGTGATGGAAACGCAGCGGAGTGCAGTGATGACAGCGCGGTGCGGGCCACATTGCAAGGCCTGGCGGGACGGATTTGGCCCGCGGGCCTTGTGTTTGACACATGTGGCCTAGCCAGAGAGAGTCCTTCAGAGTCCTGATCTCAGACCTTGACATTCCACTCACCTTCCATTTCAAGTCAGGGGCTGAATTGAGGAAGTCCAGGGCGCGGTGATAGATGGATTCCGCTTTGGAATGAGATCCTGGCATGATTCTTGGGACTCCTGCTGGCTGGGAGCTTGGGTAGATGGAGGTGTTTTTTTTTCCCCTCTGAGAACTGCCAGCCAGAGGGGGCAGTTACAGGCAGGTTGGGGCAAATGGTGTTAATCTGTTCCCTTGACATAAACTTTGTTCCCTCCACCACCAGCTCTTGCATCCGGAGATTAGTGCGCGGAGGTGGTGCAAACAAAGGATCCACAGGAATGTGTTTGGGAAGGACACTGATTGGCCAGAGAGTCTTTTATCTAAACATCATGGTTTTCCTGCTAGGGTTCCCTTTCTCAGAACTTAAAAAGTGCTTCAGAGAGAAAGCTGTGATATGTTGGAAAGTCAACATTATCTAGGATAGGGATGGGGAACATCTGGCCATCAGGAAAATCACCTGGTCTGGCCCTGTCAAGGCATTATGGGTGAGGTAATGAAATGTTTGACCAAATATGGAAGGCTAATTTTTAAGTTGGCAATCTTGTATAGCCCGTGGGTAACATTATAAAATCCAAATGACCCTTGGCAGGAGGGAGATTCCCCACCCCTGGTCTAGGAGAACATGGGTGTTTTATAGGATGAAAGGATGGCACCTGCAATCGGTTTACCAATATCTTCAGGTGGAAATGGCCCGAGGAGCACAGTTGTGGGCATGTTACGAGGAAGCCCCCCTCTCAGTACCTAGATAGTGCCTGGAATGTAGTATGTGCTCAATAAATCTGTTTAGCCAAATTATTGCTAAGGTACAAAAGGAATAGGGACAGCTGCCTATGTTGTACTTTAGAAGGCAGAGAGGAACTGGCCACGTGCTCTGGTTCTGTGGACCTTCTACACTTCAGCAAGTCCCTAGCCCCTCACTCTACAGCATGAGGAACCCTTACACCTTAGCAGTCCTTCAGCCTCTCACTCTGCAGCAGAGGGAGCCCTGCTCTGGGAGGAGGGGCATGAGTTCAGGAAAGGTCACCCAGCATCTAGCCCATCTCCGCCAGCCACATCAAGTTCATTTAAAGAAATGCCAATATACATGTCCACAACCCTCTTTTTCTCTTTATGAACACAGTCACCCCCACTTTCTGGACATCTTGATGTGGTATTGCTGCTGATCCTAGGTTTTAAATATATATATATATATTTATTTATTGATTTTACACAGAGAGGAATTAAGAGGGACAGAGAGTTAGAAACGTCGATGAGAGAGAAACATCGACCAGCTGCCTCTTGCACACCCCCAAATGGGGATGTGCCCGCAACCAAGGTACATGCCCTTGACTGGAATCGAACTCGACGCTCTATCCACTGAGCCAAACCGGTCTCGGCTGATCATAGCTTTTAGGTAGGAACATGAGCCTAGTGTTTTTGTCATACACAATGTGGATCAGGATCCTTTCCAAGGTCATTTCAAAGTCATTCACAGGCCCTGGCCTGGTGGCTCAATTGGTTGGAGCATCGACCCATACACCCAAAAATTGTAGGTTTGACTCCCAGTCAGAGCACATATCCAGGTTGTGGGTATAATCCCCTATTGGGATGTGTGTAGGAGGCAACTGATCAAAGTCAGTCTCTCTCTCTCTCTCTCTCTCTCTCTCTCTCTCTCTCTCTCTCTCTCTCTGAAAATCCATAAAAACATATCCTTGGGTGAAGATTAAAATATATAGTCATTCACAGATAAGGTCCCCCCAAGAATCTTATCTGTTCGTTGTTTTGTTATTGAAGCTATGTGCATTTGCATTTCTCCCAGCTTTATTCCCTCTCTTCTTCTGTTATTTGTTTGTGTTGTCTATGCAGGAAGTCAGTGAGCTAGGATTAGAACGTGGCTCTGTGTACCATCCACACCTTATTCCTTTGTCCTTATTCTCCTGCCTGCCCTTGACCTTCCCCTCTGGCGTGTTCAGTCATAGGAAGGAAGCCTGAGGGAGAGGCAGCTGTTTTCCCAGTAAAAATGCCTCCTACCCAAGTAACCCCAGGGGCTGTGATTTTCTCCGAGACCAGTTCTGACAGCTAAGAGGGCTGGTGCCCAACTGGCACACACCGATACCTTGTCCTGTCGCCTCCTGCCACATCAAGCCTTTGGCTCGGGGTGGCTTCCGAGCCTTTGCCAGGCTTGCCCCACTCCTGCCCAGCCCACAGCGGGTGGTGGCCAACATGTCCGGGGCCCGTGCAGGTTGGTCCTGGGCCACAATCTTGTGGAAACTTCTTGTTTCCACGCAGACAGGATTTGCAGAAGCAGCAGAAGCAACCTCCCTTCCTTTTTGACTTTTGATGGAGAAGCACCCTGTCCCCCAGACCCCTCTCATCCCTCCGGAGGAAGAGGGATGTGCCTGCTGCTCCCGGTTGTTCTCTGGCTTCTAGAAAGGGCGAATCCTGAGGCAGCAAGCCTGCATAGTTTGGCCCAAAGCTACCTGGCCGCACCCACATACCAGGGCCGTGCCAGCTCCGGCAGCTATTGTTACCCCACAGCGGGCAGGATTGGCCACTGGGCACGAAGGCCACCTGCGGGGAACAAGCCTTTTCAAAGCAGGGTGGCTCCATGCAGGCAGCTAAAGGTTGTCCCTTGGCTCTCAGGGACAGAGAGTCAAGGACGGGGGGGGGTGTGGAGCCCAGAACTTCTCTAGAAGCAGATAGTGGGAATTAAAAATCAAACAGAAAAAATCCTTCAGTGAACTTACTAACACAGCACCATTTCCATAGGGTTTTATACTCCATTCTCGGAAAAAGCAGAACCCATGGCAGCAGGGGGCCATGATGCCCGGGTGAGGGGGGACCGAGAAGGACCCAGGATATAGATAGCGAGACAGCAGTTCTCCCTTCTGTCGCCTCTGCTTTGCTGGCTGCAGAATTGGGGCGTGGGGGGACATAAAAACCCAAAGTGTGTGTGTGTGTGTGTGTGTGTGTGTGTGTGTGTGTGTGTGTGTTTAAAGGAAGGACTGGCTGGTGGAACTATTTTTTTCACTACATCCAATATGAAATAATCAAGCATTCCTTTCACTCGGCAGATTCAACTCTGGAAAGAGACAAAGCATGCAAAAGAAAGAAGGGAGTGAACTGAATTCCTGAGCAAAGGGAGGTGGCTCACCGATGACCCCGTCCTGCAGGGCACCCGGGGCCCAGGCACCGCAGCCAGATGCCAGATGAAGACGATTAGCATCAGAGGGCTGGCTTTCGTTCACTCCGGGTCCAGCAAAAAACAACAAATGCAACCGAATGCTGCTCCAGTGTCTTGGAGGCAGGTTAGCGGCAAGCCTTCCCCTAGGTTCGCTGAGTTCCTCCTGACCCAGGCAAACACCGTGTCTTCCTCACCCCACTCACCTGCCTCAGCCACAGCCACTCACCTGCCTCAGCCCACAGCCACGCACCTGCCTCAGCCCACAGCCCACAGCCTCTCACCTGCCTCATCCCACAGCCATGCACCTACCTCAGCCACAGCCTCTCACCTGCCTCAGCCCACAGCCTCTCACCCACCTCATCCCACAGCCATGCACCTACCTCAGCCACAGCCTCTCACCTGCCTCAGCCCACAGCCTCTCACCCACCTCAGCCACAGCCTCTCACCTGCCTCAGCCCACAGCCTCTCACCCGCCTCAGCCCACAGCCTCTCACCTGCCTCAGCCACAGCCTCTCACCCACCTCAGCCACAGCCTCTCACCTGCCTCAGCCACAGCCACGCACCCGCCTCAGCCACAGCCACAGCCACTCACCCGCCTCAGCCACAGCCTCTCACCTGGCTTAGCTCAAGGCCACGCACCTGCCTCAGCCCACAGCCATGCACCTGCCGCCCCAAACAAGTCCTCTTGCTCCTTGTGTAGACACCGAGGACACGCACGGGTCCCAGGCGCTGTGTTGCCCCCTCAGGTCCTGAAGCTGAAAATAGAGACCAAAACAGCCAGACCCTTGGGGATACAGAAATGCTGTCACTTCACTTGTAGTTCGGTGCAGCCCATTTTCTTGACAAATACCTGTCGTGAGAGAGCACTGCCATGGAGGCCGCTCTCATGTCCCCTGGATGATACTCAGCGCCTGTTGGCCAGGCCTCCGCTGAGATTTTGGCCACGATTCCACTGCATTTTTCATGGTGAGCAAATGAGTTTCTCTGATCTCTGGTCATTCCTCACGAGCCATGCCCATTAGCCATCCCAGTTAATGCCATCTCTCAGGCCTCTGGCCTCTCTGAACTGAAGTCAAACTAGTTCTTGCACACCAGCTCCTGGTTTCCTGATAAATAGTACACTGAACACCATTTCATTAACTCTTAAGAAGGCCAGCTTAACACGTCGTCATGACCTCTGTTACAATAGAGTAGGGGTGTTGAACTCAACCAGAGAAAGGGCCAAAATCTAAAATCCAGCCTAAATCGTGGGCCGAATGGTTTACTGAACAGTCATAAACTGTCATTGTGATGGAAACGCAGCGGAGTGCAGTGATGACAGCGCGGTGCGGGCCACATTGCAAGGCCTGGCGGGATGGATTTGGCCTTGTGTTTGACACATGTGCAATAGAGCCTTAAGGAATGTCAGGTCTAAATGTGACCTCAGAGTTGCTCTAAGCCGGGGTGAAAGCTTCTGGGGCATTCGTGGGAGGCCTTGGGGAGCCCGTGGACCTTGTGAAATGTTCCCCTCGGTTGTGAGTGTGTGTGCACTGCTTCTTTTTTTAAGGGAAGCTTTCATTAGAGTCTTAGGAAAGGGCCTCGATGGGACCAGCTTGTCTGTGAGATAAGAACACAGGGCTTCTGGAAAGTGAAATGGCAGGATGCTGGAGCCAGACCTAGGTCACCTGACTTCGAGCTCTTGGCACTACAACATACAATTGAGCTTAGAAATCGTATAAAGTATACTTTTTATCAATGTCAGAGAGAAAGGAAGAGGAAGATAGATAGAAACATCAATGCTGAGGGGGAATCATTGATCAGCTGTCCCCTGCACGGCCCATAACGGGGATTGAGCTGGCAAATCCGGGCATGTGCCCTCAATCGGAATCGAACCCCGGACTCTTCAGTCCGCAAGCCGACGCTCTATCCACTGAGCCAAACCAGGAAGGGCCGACTGAGCTTAAAAATCTTACAGACGTCCAGCTGACCAGGGTGAACATGGGCTTGCTGGTGTCCTTCTGAATTCCACTAACAGGAGACACGGGAGTGAAAACCAGGAAGAATGCGAGTGGACAGCAGCGGGGGAGAGCTGCCAGCAAAGTCTGAGAGAGGACAGGCATGTGGCAAACTCAGCACAGCACAAAGGCCGAATCCAAGACCCCAGGGAACAGAGCCCACGGGCAGCCATCGGCCCCCGTGTGGCATGCTGGGAAGGCCCAGGAGTCGGGGTGCCCGCACCTTTGAAGATGGGGAGTGTGAGTCCCTTCAGGTGTCCCCTCTCTGAGAGCCTGAACCGAGGAGCTCTGGCCTTAGGGATATTCGGCGCAGCCAAGGGAGGATAAGGGACTTGCTAAAGAGAGGGTTACAGCTCACCCACATTCTGAGGAGACTCCGGCCCCTTCCTCCATCCAGCTTCTGGAACCTGGCAGCCGGCTGCCCTCTGGGCTGGACTGTGGCTTATCGGTGCAGCCGCCCCCGTGCCCAGCTAAAAGGAGGGCTCTCCCGGTGTGTGGCTCCAGGTTCCGGTGTGCAGAGAGAGGAGCCTGTGTGAGATGTGGGGGCCTGGTGAGTGAGCGCCCTGTCACAGTGCTCAGCGGGTGGGCTCACGGCCCCTGCCCCTCCAGGGGGCAGACCCTGGCTGGGCTCCGGGGCTGCAGGTCATCTTTAGGGACAACTGTGTGCGTTCTCCAGCTGCAGCTTTGAGACCTTCACCCCTCTTCCCGCATTCGTGAAGCCCCTAAGACTGACACGAACGTTTTATTCTGGTGAAACTCGTAGGGACTCTGAGTGAGCCTTCCTGGTGCAACCCCCAGCAGGAGACCGAAGGGTTCATCTCTGAGGACACCGGTCGGCAAACTGCGGCTCGCGAGCACATGCTGCTCTTTGGCCCCTTGAGGGTGGCTCTTCCACAAAATACCATGTCCTGGGCGAGTCAAATGTGAAGAAGTGGCGTTAGAAGAAGTTTAAGTTTAAAAAATGTGGCTCTCAAAAGAAATTTCAATCATTGTACTGTTGATATTTGGCTCTGTTGACTAATGAGTTTGCCAACCACTGGGCCAGACCAAGAGAGACACCAACCACCCCCCCCCCCCCCCCCCTACACACACACACACACACTCCCCTGCCTAAATGACGACACTGGTCCCTGGGTGAAGCAGCCCAGGCGCTTGCAGTCACGTGGATTCATTTCCTACTGGTGCTGGTACCAAGCATTGCAGACTCGGCGGTTTCCACACACACCGTTTACCCACTTACCATCTGGAGGCCAGCCGTCTGCTGCAGGCCTGCAGGGGACAGCCAGCGTCCGCAGGCTGTTTTCTTGCCTTTTCCAGCTTCTGGGAGCTGCCTGAATCCCTGGGCTCGGCCTCTTCCTCCCTCTTCACAGCCAGCAACCCTGCATTTCCCTGACCTTCCTGCCCCAGGCAGGGCTCTCTGGGACACGTGCAGACTCACGTGGAGGCTGATCCCACCTGGCTCACTCAGGCCACGCCCCCCATCTTGGGCCTTAACCCGGATCACATGTGCAAAGTCCCTTTTGCCACGGAGGTAACATTTTCACAGGACCTGGGGCTAGGCTATGGTCACCTGTGTGTGTGTGTGTGTGTGTGTGTGTGTGTGTGTTTGTGTGTGTGATTATTCTGCCTACCACATGCCCTAAGAGGGACCCACCAGCTGGATAAGTCTTGCCAACAAAGTGAGACTTCAACAGTTTTAAGGCCCTGTCCTTAAATAGAAATGGATGGTTAAGAATCACCAAATGCTAGACATTTGAGCATTTCTCTCAAAAGATAAAACCCAAAATGGAAACCCAACAAGCCTGGAAGAAAGAGACAATTCAGGGGCAGAGAATTTTAAAAAGAAAAAAAAAAAGAGAGAAAGAAAACAAAACACACCAAAAAACAAACCCCATCCTCAGCAGGGTTTGTGAGTCCACAAAAAAAAAAAAAAAAAAAAAAAAAAGGGGGGGGGGGGGAAACCCCCACAAAAAGTAAAGACAAAAACGCTCTGATATTAAAAATATGTTAGCAGAAATAGGAATTCAGTTCTAGTCCTGGCTGGTGTGGCTCAGTTGGTTGAGCATCATCCTGTGCACCAAAAGGCCACCAGTTCGATTCCTGGTTAGGGCGCCTGCCCAAGTTGCAAGGTTCAGTCCCCAGTCCAGTGGGTTTGGGAGGCAACCAATTGAGCTCTCTCTCTCGATATCTCTCTCTCTTCCACTTCCTCCATTTCTCCCTCCCTCCTTTTCCCTTCCTCTCTAAAAAAAAAATCAGTAAAAACGTATTTAAGAAAAAATTATTATTAAGTATTGGGGATACAAGTGGGAATTTTCACAGAAAGTAGAACAAGTCCAAAAATATGGGAACTGGAAAGAAAAAAAATCACAGTTAGTCCAGGAGGTCTCACTCTTAAAAGAAAGAATGGTGAAGGAGAGAGGAAATTACCTAAGAAATAGCGGAGGAGCATTTTCTGTAGTTGCCAGACAGACCTCCAGAATGAAAGGGACATTCAAGGCCTGGCCAGGCAAAGGTAAAAAGGCCTCTACCACGGCTCCTAATTAGGAAGTTTATGCAGCATCGAGAATAAACAGTCTCTTAAAAACTTCCAGAGAAAAGGGGCAGAAACAGCATCATATCAGACTTCTAGCAACACTGGGAGCCAGAAAATAAGTGTCCAAGGGGAACTTTTTCCCAAGCAGGAGCCCCAAACAACCATCAATACAAGATAAGATGCAAAAGCAAAGCCCCAGTGACCTCCCGTAGTCCTCAGGAAACGACTGAAGGATGTGCCTGCAAAAATAAGGGGACAGGATGAGAGGTAAACGCCAGGCAAGCAAGGTCCTGGGACCCAGGGTGGGGAATCCAATGGGGGAGAGTAAAGGAACTTCCAGGAGCACAGTGAGGTGAGGCCCCTGGATGTCTGGGAAGCAGGTGCAGAGGCAGCAGCCAGGGCCCTGCCCAGGCCGCGCTGGGTGCTGGCTCAGGAAAAGATGCCCCTGGTGCTGAGATGGGCGGTACAGCTCTGGGGTAAAGGCTGCAAATCAAGCACATGGAAAAGTAAGCAAATGAAAATGATAAGATTATTCATTTTAGCATTTAAAAGTCTTTGTAAGTTAATGTAGCTATGTGCCTATGCTGTCAACAGCCTATATTATCAACATTTTTTATTGTTAATCCTCACCCGAGGATATTTTTTCCATTGATTTTTTTAGAGAGTGGCAGGGGAGAGAGAGAGGGGGGAGAAACATCTATGTGAGAGACACATTGGTCAGTTGCCTCCCGCATGCACCCCAACCAGGGCAGGGATTGAATCCGCAACCCTTATGCACGTGGGCTGACTCTCCAACCACTGAGCCATACCAGCCAGTGCTTCACACTCATTCCTTTTTAAAAATTTATCATTATTGAAAGTATTATAGATGTCCCTCGTTTCCCCCCCATTGATCTACTTCAACAGGAATTCTTGATTTGACCAGAAACTGTGCTACAACTCAAGTGTGAAGGCAAATGGAGCAGGATGGGTATGAGTGGTGGTTTACTTTTTTCCAGAGAAAAAGTAAAGAATAAAGTCAAAATGAAGAAATAGCAACAAGCAATTTAAGTGGAAGGACAGAATCAGAAGCAGCAGATAAATGGGATGAAAGTGGTAGCAGGACTCGGTGCTGTGTGACCTGCTGGTCCATGCACAGGTCTGACGGTGACAGGAACAAACATATACGTGTAAAGAACCACCACCAAATGTCCATCAAAGTGACGAATGGCTAAGCCCACAGAGTGGAATATGTCTCAGCCATAAAAAAGCACAAAGTACAGACACATGCTCCAACATGGATGAACCTTGAAAACATCATGCTAAATGAGCGACAGACACAAAAGGCCGCCTATTATGTGATTCCATTTATATGCGATGTCCAGAACAGGCAAATCCAAAGCGGATTAGTGGTTGCCAGGAGTTTAGAGGGCAGGGGATAAGGCGGGGCTTATTGAATGGCGTTGGAGTTTCTTTTGGGGATGATCACATGATCTGGGATTAGATAATGTTGACAATTGGCACAACATCGTCAATGTACTAAAAGTCCCTGAACTGTAAACTTGAAAATGGTGAATTTTATGCTACGTGCGTTTACCTATATCATGGATTCTGTCTACTTAAGTGTTCAGATTTCATTTTATTTTGAAATGAGAGTTGTTTACAAAGTCTCTGCATTGCATTTCTACGTTCTCCTGGCTTTAATAAGTACAGGGTGATGAATAAAAGTAAAGCCTCCGATGATTTATGTTTTCCACAGTATCTGAGGATCAGATGTCACTCTGAATAGATAAGGTTATATTTTAGGCACCCCAGACAGAAATGAATTATGTACTAACCGCAAAATACAATATCAGAAATACTTATGCATGCAGTTCCTCAGCAAACTTAGCAGCTTGCTTCCTTGTCACCTGACACCTTCACTTCAAAGTAGAGATGTGCAGGACATGCAATGAATGCAGAGTTCTTGGAAGTAATGTGTGAGAATGAGATGATGTTGTCTTCTGCTTTGCCCCCTCATTATATCTCATTTCTCTCTCCTTTGGCAGCCTCTCCTTCAACATCTTCTGTTGTCTGTCTGTCTTTGTTTTCCAGAAGACAATTACGGAAATGAGGCAAGTCATGCTGGCTTCAAAGAAGACCCCTCCGTCAAGCCCAGAAGCAAAACTGGGTCACCAAGACGCAGGTTCTCATGGGTACATTTTCAGGGTCCAAATTTGTTCCTGTTATTGCTGTGTGTGTGTGTGTGTGTGTGTGTGTGTGTGTTGTTGTTGTTGTTTACTTGTTTGTATTTTGTTAGGTCACCAAGATTTTTTAAGTCTTGTCTCACATAACGGCTTTTTAGGATTTATCCAAAGCTTAGCTACCAGTCACTTTCTCCCAAGTCACCAGATTTTCTCATGAATCCACCCTATTTAAAAACAAACAAACAAACAAACAACCAGGAGAGTATCTGTGGAAGTAGGCTATATTTTCTCCTTGAAGCATCATGAAGCATCTTTTCTCATTCTTACCTAAAATGTTTACTTTTATATGGATTGTTCTCTAAGGATCTCTTGGAAATGCTGCAAAACCATACAGCTAAATATTGAAGCGATTAGGGAGTAGAAAGTTGTATCAGCTTTTACCTAGACTTTTGTAGCAATTGCAGTACATGGTTAATTCCCATTTAGTAGCATAAATTGATACTAAAGAAAGGAAGCCCAGAAAGTCTATACCAGTAAGTGACTGGCCAGAATCACACTGCATAAGAATTATGAAAAAAAGAAAATTAGTACTTTTAGTTTCCATTTAAATAATCACAAGAAAATTAAGTGTTAGCCCTGGCTGGTAACTCAGTGGGTTAGAATGCTGTCCTGATACACCAAGGTTATGGATTCAATCCCCAGTCAGGGCACATACAAGAATCAACCAATGAATGCATCAATTAAGTGGAATGACAAATCTATGCTTCTCTCTCTCTCTCTCCCCATCTCTTAAAAAATCAAAAAAATTTAAAAAAGAAAATTAAATATTTCCATATTATATAAATAAAATTAATATCATCACATCAAATATCCATTTGCAAATCTGGCTATATTTGATACTCATTAGTAAGTGAAAATAACAAAAACACCTTAGGTATAAAAATGTTTTAGTTTATTAAAACATTAAAAAGTCACTTGACTTTTTATAAGAATATTTGACTTGTTAAAGTCTTATCATTTCTTATCTGGAGCCACTCTTACCTCCCTAAGTAATTTCACATAGTAGAAGTTTTCAGTTAAATTAATGTAATTGTTATTTTTCAAAATAATTATAAATAAGACCCCTAATTAACACCTTGCTAATGTTCCTTTATTATCTATCAGTAGATATCCCAAATTTTAGCTATATATATTTCTCTTTCTGTACACACACACACACACACACACACACACACACTTTATGTAGTGTGGTATCTATTAAGCTATAAAAATATGACACCAATCCTGGAAGAGAAAAAGGACATTGTGGAAAAACTAGGGATAGATTCAGAGAGAGAGAGAGAGCGCACAAGCACAGGAGTGTGTGCACCCATGTGAGAGCAGGACAGAATCCCAATCTGTAATGTAGCCTCATGGTGACATCGTGTCACCTTGAGGAGTTCTGTCTGTGAGAAGTCGGTCACCAGGCCCAGCCTACACTCAGAGGGCGAGGCTTACAGAGCAGAGCACAGTAGGTGGATCAAAGGGCCATCAGGCGAGCAGAGTCCCAGTGCATCTACCACAACGGAAAGAACAGCCCTAAGCGCATCGGCCCTGCAGTCAGGAGGTCTGGGTTCAGACTCCTGCCCGGAAACCTTGCAGCTACAAATTCTCTCGTTCTCCTCAGTGTTCTCTCACCTGCAAAATGGGAATGCCAATGAAAACACCTACTTCGCAGGACAACTTTAAAAGTCAGGTTGCAGGAGGTGACGCATGGAAGCGAAGCTCGGTGCCAGCTGTCGTCATCACCATCACGTCCGTTCATCTGATTGGAACGTGACTCCGGTGCTGACAAGCTGTGCCATCCCAGGCAGCTTAACTGACTTCTCTGTGCTTCCATCCCTCAGGGTAATGTGGGGAAATGACCCCCACCTTAGTGGCTGTGAATTACTATTTTTATTTATTTTAAAATATATTTTATTGATTTTTTTTTTACAGAGAGGAAGGGAGAAGGATAGAGAGTTAGAAACATC
Organism: Pipistrellus kuhlii; assembly: GCF_014108245.1. Taxonomy (NCBI): domain Eukaryota; kingdom Metazoa; phylum Chordata; class Mammalia; order Chiroptera; family Vespertilionidae; genus Pipistrellus; species Pipistrellus kuhlii. The sequence continues at coordinate 12,975,942 of NW_023425405.1, forward strand.
CATCAGCTGCCTCTTGCACACCCCCTTCTGGGAAGGTGCCCACAGCCAAGGTACATGCCCTTGACTGGGATTGAACCTGGGACTGAGTCCGCAGGCTGACGCTCTATCCATTGAGCCAAACCGGTTAGGGCTGAATTACTGTTTTTAATGGGTTTACTCTGCTGAGCACGAATTCAGTGTATTTTGCCTTAGGGCATATCTGCTCTACCTTTGTTTACTCTTCTCCAAAAAGGGGACAACAGTCCCTCGATGATGATTCTAGGCATGCCGCTTCCCATTAGGCATGCCGCTTCCTAGCTTTGCCCACAGAAAAAGGAGGAGAAGACCCATAAAAAGCACATGCAAACTGTAGGACGGGGCAGGGGCTCTGAGCAGATTTCTTTTCTAGTAGTTCTTTCAGGTCACCGGTGGAAGTTGTTACCTTTCCCCAGTAAATACGGAGAGAAACATATTGGCTGCACCGTGGACACAGCGGGCTGCACGGACCCTGCCACCGACCGACCCTGCCAGAGGACCCCTCGCTGGGCGTGGCGGGAACCGAAGGTGCGTAGCATGTGCTTGTGACCCCGTCCCTCTTAGTCCAGCAGGGAAGAGCTGAGAGCGAGCACCCACAGGACTGAGTGTCCTGAGGCCCTGCAGGGGGCAGCGCAGAGAGCAGCTACCAGCGCTGGGAGCCAGGAGGAAGCCCTTTCCACTCTGGGAGAGCTCAGAGAACAGGCTCAAGGGGTGAGGCTGGAGAGTGGGGAGGGTGGAGAAGGAAGAGTCCCAAGTGCGTGTGTTTTAGAAAAAAGAATTGGTGGCAACACAAAAGCTGGGCTGGATGTGAGGGCGGGGCCGGAAGGCCAGGGAGGAGGCCATGAGGGCACAGAGGCCGGTGGACCCCAGGGAGACGGTTGAAGAGCAGCGACAAGGCGTGGCGGGTGGGGACGGGGCAGAGGGCTCGGGAGCAGGAAAAGTCACCATGTAAGGGGTTCAGCTTTAACCAGGGGAGGAAAAGGGAGACCTGGCTTTGTGGAAAGGCAGCAGCATGGTTTGGGCATATTCTATCGAGACAGGTTTACAACAGCCGGGACACTACCGAGGAGCAAACACAGAAATAAAGGGTTGTGCACCTGCTGCGGGCAGAGCCGTAGTTTGGAGGCACACGAGCACATGGCAGCATGCTCGGAACCAGGGGGAAGACTCCTCGGGGAGCAGCAGCTGTGACAGCAGGAGGCAGCATCGGGGAAATAACCCTAACTCTCACCTGGTGGGCGTGGGAGACAGAATCGTTGGCGACAAATTCCGAGTCAGAGCCATGAGGTGCAAAGGGCTTTTCCAGGCATTGAGCAGGAGGGTCGGGGGCCAGGAGCGGGGCAGGGAGGGGTGGGGCCCCCGTGTGGGCAAGCAGGTGGCATCACTGACTTCAGGCCGTGTCACTTCTGTGGGTCAGAAGGGAAAGGGAGGGACAAGCCTGAATTCCGTCCGTGCCCTTCCATTCTCCAGGATGTGGCACGGAGACGGGGGCGGTGGGCAGTGGTGGCGGGCTGGCCCGGGCGAAGGCAGTGGCTGTGGGCAGACGCAGCACTGGGACCTGGGAGGGAGAGGCCGAGACAGCGCTCTCCGAAGCTTCCCATCCCCGGCTTGGCCCTAGAAAACTCGGGATTTTCAACAGGACGGCCCTCTACAGTAACTCGGGCTGGCAGTTGAGGTGTAACCTCCCGTTTTCCTCGCCTCACTTTCTGAACTGGACTGACACGCGTCAGTGTGGTTCTGTCCCGGACAGAGAGCCTGGCTCCCGGGTCAGCTGTCCTCACGGCCCCCAGGCCAGCACCGCCTCACGGACAAGGGTGGCCCGCACGGGGTGACCCCCAGCCGGGCACGGAGAGGAGTGTCCGAGGGTGAGGCCACCTAAGTCCTTTCCGAGGACCTGAGGCAGTCATCGAGTTCACCCGCTTTTCTCAGGTACCTGTCGTCAAAGCAAACGTCCCCACACGTTCTGTGGAACACAACCAGTAACCATTGTCCATAGTTAACCATTTATTAGCATTCATTACACAGGTGACTCAGGGCAATGAAACAACTTTAACACTGAGGAGGAGGAGTAGGACCCGGGTGGGCCCGCGTTCTTGCTTCCGATTCATGATCCCAGAGGTCAACCACACATATTCTCTGGTCAGTCAGCTGCACGATGCTCTTCCCCCATCATTATAACCGATTTCAGATGGTGCTAGAAATTTGTATTGACTCTGAACACCAAAAGAAATCAGTCATCCTCTAAGGGGGTCACAGGAGGACGCGCGGGGTGGCAGGACCCAAAGAGGAACAGGTCTCCTGTAATGCAGCCCTTGAACCTGCATGCACGGAGCTGGTGTTACAGGAGCAGCACGATGGGGGCTTATCACACACGTGAGTCGGAGGGTCTAACAGTGAGAGTCCTGGGTGACTGACGTGTTACACGGGACCCGTGGGGCAGGCTCTCACGCGGCGGCTGGTCTGCCCGTCATCTCTGCTGCTGGCCGTGGGGTGGCCTTCCCCAAGAACACTGATTTCAAATGGTGCTAGACAATCACTATTTAAATCTAAACCACCATATGAAACCAGCTTCCTGAGGAAGCTTAGTGATCTTCTTTTGCCTTCGGAACGCGATGCAGGTAAGTAAATCTAGAAAGGAAAACAGTAAACCTTGGGCTCTAAATAGAGCTTCAGCAGACCTCCTCTCTGCAGATGCTGACACCACCCAACTGGGGGCGGGGCGGGGCGTGCCCAGCAACGGCCAGGTTACCACCTGCCCCAGCCCCTTCCTCTGGGAGCCAAGGGAAACCCTCCACCTGGTAAAGGAGCCAGAGGCCATGCTGGGGTCACAACACCTGGGCGCAGGACAGCCAGAGGTCATTGAGGGGTCAGAACACATGGGTGCAGGACAGCCAGAGGTCACTGAGGGGTCAGAACACATGGGTGCAGGACAGCCAGAGGTCATTGAGGGGTCAGAACACCGGGGGCAGGATTTAGGCCCCTCTTCTGACCTGCAGTGTGACCGAAAGCAAGTCAACCTTCTCAAAGGCCTTGTTTCCCTACTACCCTCTCATCACAAGAGCACATCCTGTCGTCCAGAACACGCATGTGACTAGGACAAGGCCGGACACTGTCTCCAAGACAGCCCAGCGGGCTAGCCTGCTGCTTCCCGTTTCTACGCCGCCATGGGGCGAGGTGGTCCTGGGCAGACTCCTGGCCAACCTTGTACAACCTTGGGTACGTGCCTCTAACTCTCGGCATCTCGGTCTCCTCGTGTGTAAAACCAGGGCAATAACAGTGCCTATGACACAGGGTTGGTGTGAAAACGAACTGAAGCAGCTTGGATGCAAACATTCGGTAAGTGGTGGCTGTGATGGCCAGGGTCTGCCGGCTCTCCCTCAGTGCAGGAGGCGGCAGTCTGTGCTGTGGCCTCCCGCTGGTGTTACGTTGGGAGGTGCGTGTTTACGGGAAAAGGAAGAGAGGCCAAACACGATGGCCATCTGAAAGAGCACTTCCTGCCTGGGACAACACAAAGCCCAACTCCCTGGAGGTTGACTTAGGAGCTCAGCCTCTGCCAGGCAGGGGTGTGCAGGCAGGCGCCCCGCTGGGAGCACCTCCAGCGCTGGGCCCTCCGGAGGCTTTTGCTAGGAGACAGGAAACCGCCCAAGCAACAGGAAGTAAAAGTCGGCGTCCCCTCCAGTTTCCGCACCAGTGTCATAGTGAGGGGGACTAAAAAATGACAAGCAAGAAGCACCTTCTCTTTCCCGCTTACGACACGCGGGCGGGGGAAGTCCCTGTGCGTGCGTGGCCCATGCCTCCCGGGGCTGCGTGCTCCGCGCTGGGGCGGCTGTAGCTGAGGAAAATCTCGGCCAAGACGAGGCTGTGCATTTCACAGGCATCCAAGGCTTGATAGGCAAGATGACTGTGAAATGAAACATGGCATAGCCTACAGCTCCAACCGCAGAGCAGGACTGGCGTGAAAGCAGCCAGTGCAGAAGGTGGGACGAGGTTCCTGTTTTCAACATAGGTTTTGCGGCCTCCTGCTGCCACAGCCCTGAGGGCCAGCAGAGGGCAGCACTAGCCCTGGCAATCAGGCGGAGGGCAATTTAGCATGAGCTGCGGCTACAGGTGCCTTTCCTTGCAAAGTAAAGCGGCACCTTCCACAGCACTGAGACGGCCTGCCATGAGGTCTCTGTAGGATGGCTCCAGGGAATGATTTAGACAGGGGACCTGCCGCAGCCACGGAGCCCCTGCCTAACAGCGCCAAGGGCCTTAGGGCTCAAGGAGGCCAAGCAACTCCACTGGGCGATGAAGAAAAGTCCGTTCTGGCAAGTTACTGCCCACTGCGACTATTCGGTTAATGATTACAGCTCCTCGGAAGAACGTAAAGGCCACGCTATCAGCAGGCGGGCTGGGCTGGCCATGCCCAGACCTCTGACCCAGAGCAGACCGTGCCCACGGGTGTGACCTTTCAGCCAAGTGCTGTGGGCGGGTGCAGGGCCGACCCTCAGCAGGACAGCCCGTCACAGAGTCCCTGCCCCTGAAGGAGCTGAGGCGCTCCCAGCCTCCTCTGGAACTGCCAAGGCCCCGGGAGCTGCCCCTCAACCGCTGCTGGGGTCAAACCTATGGGTCATGGCTCCCCTTCCCCTCGCCTTCCCCCTGGGCGCCCGCTTATCTGGATTCCTGTGCTTACTGGGTGCTGCCTTCTTAACGCCAAGGGCGACGCAGTGACCTAGCATCAGAGGCACGTGCAGACAGAACAGAGCGCAGCATGGGGACGCGTTGGGATCGGAAAGACCTGGTTTCAAATGTTCCCCGTCACCTGTCATGCAGCCTGGGGCGGTTTCCTCATTGACAGCCTGAGAATGGTAACTCACTCCCTCACTCAGAGCACACGGCGGGTGCACCGGTGACCTCGGTAACAGCGCAGCTGGCACCTGGGGTACAATGTCGGGTACCTACACCAATGTTATAGTTGGTGTGAAAGACAAATGCGGGGTGCCCAGGGGCTGGGTCCGGGCTGCTCTGGAGGGAGGGAGCGGGTGGCTCATGAGCCACAGGCGTGGCAACACGGAGTCAGGCGCCTGCAGAGGACAATCAGGCTCTGACACAGTGAGGACGTCCCAACTCTTTCCCTCTGCTCTACTGCCCCTGATGGATGCAGCGTTCACAACGGGGCGAGGATGGGCTTGGAGGGCCCGGACCAAACAAAGCAGGTGAGTGGGGTGCACGTGACACACACACAGAGGAGCCAGGCTCCGCGGGAGAGCAGCACGCAGCCAGCCTGCGTGTCCGCACAGGGAGGGGACGTGGGGACCATCACAGCAACACTGCTCAACTCAGCCACGTCTCCAAGCTCCTGGCGACAACATCATCTCAACGGACGGCTCACACTCACACTCACCAGCTGCCCCCCAGAGCCAGTGCGGAGCTGGGAGCTGTGGGAAACGTATGCATCAAGGGCGTGGGTACAGCCGCCTGGGCCTTACAATCCTATGGTGGGACAGTGCGTGTTGGGGTGCCGCACTCTGACTGAGTGATGACGGCCACTCAGGGCCTGATGAGCCTGGGGCGGACTGACTGGGTGGTGGGGGGAGCTTTGCAGAGGACGGGCCTGAGCTGGCTCCACAGGGGTGGCCTGGGCAGGTGACAAGAGGGAGGGGACAGGGAGGGGCAGTCCTGTGGAATGTGGCAGGCGGGCGCAGCTCAGGGAGAAGCGGGGAAGCCACTGGACCTTTGGGAGGTTGGATGGCGAGGGATTGGAATAACAAGACTGCAGAAGGGGTGTGAGCGCTCATGTGTGTACACCCCGCCACACACACACACACACACACACACACACACACACACACGGCAAGCTGAGACCAGGACGGCAGCAGGTGAGAAGCATGAAGTTTATGAAGGGCAGAAGAAACATCTGGTAAGACCTAGTCTGCGGGAAGCCATGTGCTGGGGTCACTAAGGCAAAAGGGACAGGGCACCAGTCCGCACGGAGTGGGCAGGACAGTGGGAGAGACAAGTAAACAGATGTTATCGTGACAACCAGACAGACCCTCGGAGGGGAAACTCTAGAGGCTACGGGGCCCATGGTTGAGGCACCAGACTCTGGGGTCAGGAGCAGCTTTCCCAAGGGCCTGCTCCCCCCACCCACAGGGGTGGGCAAGGGCCTGCTCCCCCCACCCACAGGGGTGGGCAAGGGCCTGCTCCCCCCACCCACAGGGGTGGGCAAGGGCCTGCTCCCCCCACCCACAGGGGTGGGCAAGGGCCTACTCCCCGCCCCCACAGGGGTGGGCAAGGGCCTGCTCCCCCCCCTCAGGGGTGGGCAAGGGCCTGCTCCCCCCACCCACAGGGATGGGCAAGGGCCTGCTCCCCCCCCCCCCCCCGCAGGGGTGGGCAAGCAGACTGACGGGTGGGCAGTTCCTTCTGGTCCCGAGGGGCTGAGCCCTTTCTCAGCTGCCTTGGGGACTAGGGAGCACAGGCACCCATGTGACTGAGAGGGAGAGAGGTGACTCAGAGACAGCCTGTGGCAAGAGCCCCTTCCCAGCTCCTACGCCTGAGGAGGCCACAGGGGGCTGGCCAGGTCCCCGGGGCGGACACGCGCTCACTGGCAGTGAACCGGGCACGACTGTCATTCCCACGCGATTGCGTGTGCACAGCAGGCCCAGCCTGGCCAGACGTGGGGCTCCCACGCTGCCCTCCCCACTCCCACCTCCACGGGATGGCGCTGGTTAATACGGCGTCGCCCAGGAGAGGAGCCGCAGGGCGGGGAGGGCGTGCAGAGGAAGAAAACAACACACGCTTTCTATTTCACTTTCAGCTTTCTGTGTAATTGTCTGTTAGGAAAACTTTACCCGTGACTTCAGTGTGGAACATTGGCTGGGTTAGGAAAGCGAGCACACACACAGATAACAAAGCACCATCTTTCTAAGCCGAGGCGGGCTTAAGGGACCCCCCCGCCCCCCCCCACCGAGGCCCCTCTCACCAGGCAGAGCCAAGGGGCGTTGGTTCCTGTGATGTGTGGGCCCCGTGGGCTTGTGGCCGCCGCCCGGAGGAGAGGCCTGGGAACAGCCCCCAGTCCTCCTCGGCAGCTCTCACAGCCAGCCGGCCCGCCTGGGAGAAGGCGGGGCGGGCGCGGGCGGGGACGGGCTCCTTATCTCGAAACCACGTCGCAGGTACACACAGGTGCCTCTCCCTCCGCGGGGTGGGGCCGGGGGCCGGGCCAGCGCTCACACCAGGATGGAGGCACAGTCCTCCCGGGTCACTGGAGATGCTGCTTCCCTGGACACTGACGTTCCCGGGGAAACACGTGCAGGGACTGTGCCGCCCAGGTGACCGAGCGGCAGGCCAGTGCGGCCGGGCACCGGGGGAGGGCACAGGCCAGCTCCCGCAGGATCCGGGCAGAGCCTCTCGCTTGGACGGGCCTCTCCTCCGCGGGTGAAGGACGTCATCCCTCGGTGCAGGTGGCTGCTCTTAGGTCAATAAGGCGATACGGTTCCCCTCGAGGCCGGGCGAGCGTGGCTCAGGGCCGTGGCGCCCTGCGTGCCCCCTCTGGCCCCTGTGGACGGTGGGGTGGCGTGGGGTCCAGAGAAGAACCATCAGGACTGTTGCGGGCGGAGGGCTGGGCCCCCCTCCAGGCCTCAGCCAGGCAGGAAGAGGGCTGGCCCCTGCTGTCCCGAAGGCTCCGCCCGCGTCCCCGTCCGTCTGAGCATCTTCTAGAGACTGTTTCCTCGGGGCCCGGGGAACAGCGTGTTCTCAGACATTGCTCAACGCCCCCTCCTGCGGGAAGGGTTCGGCCTGTTTGTTCAGAACCGGTGTGGCTCCATCTGGAAAGGGGGGGGGGAGGCATCAAACCCCGTGACCGGGCACACACACGCGATGCTATTCCTCCTGTTTGTGCCCGGAGCTCAGTCACCACACAGACCACGGGCATGTGGAACCAGCCGCCTCCACAAATAACTGGTTTGCTTCCTTTTGTGTGAGCGAGTCTCCCCCTGACCCATGTCATCTGTTAACTTCCTCAAAGGGCACGTGGGCTCTCTCGGCCTGGACCCCCTCCTGGGGTTGGCACAAGGGGCCAGCCATGTGGCCAGAGAGGCCTGCACAGGCCTCCCCTCCCACCCTGGCCTGTTCTAAGATCCCCTCTCCCCAAATTGCCCTCCCAAACTCCAGGGAGTCTCTGGACTAGCGCAGCTTCTAGAATCAAGTGACCTCATCGGGCTGCCAAAAGCATTTTGATTCAGGCCTCGCTGGTCTGGAATCATAAAGACGTCGGGCCCCGAAATGGCTCTGGTTCTGGTAGAACCTGCCTCCTGTCCTACGCCTCAGAGACTAGGACACATGTTGACTGTCCGTATTTTGTGTGGCTGACTTTCCATCCATACGGCGCTCAGGAAGAGCACACAGGAAGCCGAAGGAGAAAGCCCACCTCCAGGCCACAGGTCATAGCGTATCTGACAACGCAGAGATCCCCAAACTTCAGGCCGCCTCCCCCCCCCCAGGTGGCCACAGGGCACACACCCGGAGCGTGGGACGGCTCTGCCTCCAGGGACTCCTCAGCTCCACAGGGTGAACTGGGCACATCACGTGTGGAAAGGCCTTTTGTTGTTAGTTAGTCCTCACAGGGGAACGTTTTCCCATTGGTTTTTAGAGGGAGTGGCAGGGAGGGGGAGACGATGATGTGAGAGACACACATCCATCGGTTGCCTTGCCTCCTGCATGCGCCCCATCGAGGTATGTGCCCTTGATTGGAATCGAACCCAGGACCCTTCAGCCGGAGGGCAGATGCTCTGCCCGCTGAGCCAGACCAGCTAGGGCTAAACTTTAAGTTAAAAAATTCCGTGCTCAAAAAGCAAGACCGCGATTCTATCCTCTCCGATTCTGCCAGCTGGCCGGGTGACGCACGGTGACCGCCCCCTCCGGCTCTGCATTCAGGCCCCTGACTAACGGTCACCAGACAGACGCCCTGACGGCCTCGTGGGCCGGCGTGAGCTGGCGGCGTTTCCTAAGAGCTCTGTTCGGCTGCGAAAGGGCATGGCGCCTCTGGTTTTGTTCTCTTGAAGGATCCTGGTCAGCGTAAGCGATGACTTGCTGCTCAGACTGGCCTGCCTTTTGCTACTCGGTAACGGGCTCGTTCTGCGGGGCACGGAGGGGCGGTGGCCAGCTGGTTTTCCAGACTGAGGTCACCGCTATTCACGGGTGCAGTCAACAAGCCAGGCTTTCTCTTTTCTCTTAAAAACCTCCTCTCAAAAGCACACCACATTCTGTCCTCTCTGGAAATGAAATACAAGCAGCGTTGTTTTCAAACACAGCATCCGTCAGGGCACCTGTGGGTTATAAACTCTTAAAAAGCCCTCCCCTCCCTGGCTCATGTCCTGGAGTGTCAACAGCTTAGCTGTCCCTCCGTATCGTTTTATTGCTTACGCCCTCTTAGTTCACAGGCCAGAGAGAACCTTGGGGCATCTGAGAGCTGCTCACCCTGTTCCTAAAGACACCCCAAGTGGGTGCAAGTAAAGCCACCACGGCCGTCACTGCAGTTGCGGGAGGAGAGGCTCTGTGCTTGGCCACAGCCCCGGCCACAGCCTGCCACCGGGGCGCCCTCCTTCCGGCTCTCCACCTGGCTTCCCTTCCTCCCCAGCGAGCTGGCACCCTCGCTGCAGGAGAGCCCTGCCCCTTTGCTCTCCGCCCGCGCCGGCCGCCCCGGGGCACGGTTCCCAGGGCAGTGACTCAGCTCCAGCCGCCACCTGCTGCGTGGGTGCTGCCACCTCCCGGGTCACCGCCGGCAGCGAGGGCAGAGGCACAGAGCAGAACTGAATGGACCCGAAGGACCCACAGCTCCGGGCCGGGTCTAGGGCAGCCCAGAGGAAAAGGCCTTGTTTAGGAAAGACCAGCCTCACAGGCAAGCAGGAGGGGGCTTCGGGGGCACCGGGTGCCGCACGCCTGGGCCGCCCCACAGGCCCCAGGGCTGTGACCCTGGGTGCTAACTAAGCCTCCTGGCGCATCCTCCTCACCGCCTAGGGGCAGGGCTCCGGGCGGCCAGGCCTTATCGCGAGGGGCGAGTCCCTGTGGAGGAGGAAGTGGAACTCGGTCCCGTGTGAGAGCCTGGGCCACGAGGCTTGGAGGTGCGAGGCACTTACACATCCTCCGGTTTAATGGCCCAGATCCCGTTCTGGGGCCCTTTTTTGGCCACTGACCACAGGCTGCCCGGTGGCGGGCTTATTCCTGCTCTCTCTGACCTCCCGGGTCGCGCCCAGCTGAACCACCCGCTCCCGGCGGGTACAAGGCCACGCCTTCCTCTTGGATGGCATCACAGGGGCCCACAGGCATCACACGTGTCTCAGTTGAAATTTTAGGTGTGCTTTTGCCACGCAATTCCTGAGCTCTAGAACGTGGATGGCACTTAGGGCGTCTAGAAAGAGGTGTGAGCCCCTGGCTGGGTGGCGGTGAGGAGGCCTGGGCCTGCAGCCTGCAGGACCAGGCCTCTCTCGTAACGGAGTTCTGTGTGAGGAGAGGGTACCACTGAGGTTTGCTTAGGAAGATTCACTCGCCAGCGGGCTGGGCTGGGCTGGGCGGAGACAGCGGTACGAAGAAGGGTGACAGCCCCACGTCTGAGGGCTGCATCCCCGAGAGGAAACGTGGAGATGCGGGCCTCTGCCTGGCTTCATTCTCCCTCCCTCTACCCCTCCTCAGTCAGCGAGCAGCGGTCACTGCCAGACGCTGCGACTGGAGGTAAAAGTCCCTCTCAAGTCACTGGTCTTGTGGGGGAGGAAGGAGAGGCCTGTTATAATGTGATGAAGTGTGTCATGTCTCTTCACACTCCCTCCCTTCCCTATCACATGATAGTGTCATATCACATGATTTCATTCAAGGCAGAAGGCTTCCTGGGGGTGATACCTGAGATGAGGCAGAAAGCGAGCAGGTGTCAGCAGGAGGCAGACGAGGAGGAGAGATGCATCTCCAGTCCGTCCGGGCAGGGGACTGGCCTCGGGGTCTTCTCGCCGCACCTGGAAAAGACAATAGGACCTTCACGTTAGAAAGCCGGTCGGGAGGCCGCAGGGAAGCCTGTTGGAAGATAGTCACTCTTGAGCCTAAAGGGGATAGAGTACAGATTAGACAGACACCAAAGCCCCGGAGATGGACGTACACGTGTAATGAGAGAGTGACTAGAAAAGTCTTTGTAAAAAACCTTTAAAAATATAGTTCAGCCCTAGCCAGTTTGGCTCAGTGGATAGAGCGTCGGCCTGTGGACTGAAGGGTCCTGGGTTGGTTCCGGTCAGGGCCCATGCCCCGGGAATTGTGGGCTCGATCCCCCATAGGGGGCATGGAGGAGGCAGCCAATCAATGATTTCTTCATCACTGATGTTTCCATCTCTCTCTCCCTCTCCCTCCCTCTCTGAAATAAATGAAAATATATTTAAAAACATATCCTATGTAATAAAAGGCTAATATGCAAATTGTCCCCTTGACTGAGAGTTCGACCTGAAGTTCAACCAGGAGGCGGGGCCAGACAACTGCCAGTTGCTCCTCCCTCCTGGCCAGCCCCATCCCCGATCGACCGTTCACTCCCCCCACCACTTGGATCAGGAGTGGGCCCACCAGCCGGACCCCATCCGTGCACGAATTCATGCACTGGGCCTCTAGTACTAGTACATATACAGTTCACAAAGAGGATCCAGCAACATGCACTGCCTGGCACTGGCCACAAGGTGGCAGCCTCATACAGCCATTCCTGCAGCCCGGCCCCACCAGGCGAGGGAGAGAATTTCCAGGTTTGCTTGAGAGACACTGGGAGCCCTTGGTTTTGACCACAGAAGTGGCTGGCCTTTGCTGGTTTTTTGAGCTAACAACGTTGAGTGATAAAGGGCATTTACCATCCTCACAGTTCAGTTCACTATAAACTTACACATAAAACTGATGCAAGACGTTTTACCTATTCAAGGTGGTTCCCCCTTTTAGCTCAGAAATCTCACACAAGTTCGGGTCTGTGACTTGCAAGATAATCAGCACCACTTGATCTGCCCTAGCCCTGGCTTTCTACTCCCAGACTGCTCACCAGTCTAGCCCCAGGTTCGCAGATGCCCCTTACCTGCCCACTCCCCAGGTGGCGGGAACCACACCGACCTCAGAGAAGGGAGCTCTCCACCAGCGGGTCAGCACCACCGAGCAGATTCGGAGGAGGAGACAAGCTCTCCCGCTACAAACGTACGTTTCTCCAGGGGAGGCCTGAGCTACCAGCCATTGGGGGAGAGGGGCTAGGGGCAGCACGGACACCAGTGTTCCTACCTCTTCGGGGCTATTTCCACAGGAGTCAGAGGGCCTGAACCAGTGCCGGCTGAGAGTGGAAGTCTCAGTGAGAGTGCTCCTCAGGGAGAACCAGCTCGTCAGGAGCTTGGCCGCCGGGGTCTGACAGGACACCCGGCGGGAGGCCGACTCCGGGCCAGCGAGCTGCCCACCAGGGGTGTGTCCACCGCGCAGCCATCCCGGGGAGATGTGTCCATGCGGGGCCCAGAGCGGCAGCTTTCTCGGGGAGCCCAGGACAGCCGTGCGAGCACCGGGGGGCGCCCTGGAGCCCCGCCCCACCATCGGAAGGGCCTCGAGGACCCATCCCGGGACCCCTTGGCTTCCCCGGTCCATCCACGTGCTCCGACTTTGCCGCTGGGAGGCCGAGCCGCCCAGGAGGCAGGAGGAAGGAACGCAGGCCAGGATTCATCCCGGGAAAGGCCCATCCCCTGGCGGGCGCTTCACGGGATTAACCCATTTGGCCGTGGCGCAGCCCTGAGGGTGCTGGCACCGTTCCCATCCGGTGGACGGGACTGAAGCACAAGGGCAGGAAGCAACTGCCATGTGCCCAGCGGCTCACAGCCATGAGGGCCCAGCTGGGACTCAGAGCCTTAGCTGCACACGTGCCTCATCTCAATGGGGAGGGAGAGGGGCCCGGGACCGCCCCAGGCACAGGGACTCACGGGCGGTGGGTGTCTGGGGGAGGGGGAGGGGAGGAAGAGACAGGAGGCTCGCTTCCCAACCCCACCCCGTCCTCCGTCCACACACCCCGGGGCTGGCAGCACTGGCTTGGATGGCCAGCAGGCACTTCAAACACAACAATGACCAGACGTTGGCCAGAGGGGGTTAATATTGTCCCCTCGGCCTGCAGAGGTGAGTCTAGAGATAGCTGATCAGCCCGGGCCGACTCCCTTCCATTGACCACGTCTCTAAACTTGTACCCACGTTCGCAGGTGACTTAACATCGGTAGTGGTTTAAGTTGGTGCCCCCCAAATGATAAGACCCTAATCGTAGAGGTCACATGTTCTCAACAGCAGAACGTCCATGCGTGCTTGGATTCCCTAATACAGGAGACACAGTCAAGGGTGTCCTCACGCCCCTTTCCAGGAAAACCAGCTGGTCCCCAGGCCACTGGGCCTCTCGGGGGCCCTCACAGGAACACCACACATGCGAGCTGAATCAGGGGTTTCAAAGCTCCTGCACCAAATCAGCTACTCGCCCGTCCCCACGCGTCTGTAGAAGCAAAACGTGTCCATGCTGACTTGGAGCGAATGAGCGTACAGCTGCCTCTCCCTGAGAGCCACTGGGTCGGGGAAAACCAACATTTCTGAGCAGCCCTGACGGCTAAAAATACCCTCACTTCTCCTTTCACCGTCTGGTCACGGCCCCAGACGCAAGCTCAGCACGGCCGGGTCCCAGCACCGGCTCAGCACTGCCCACCTCCACTGGCCACTGGACTGAGACAGGGCATCGCCTCGTCTCTCCTCCGCAGACACGGCCACAGCCATGGTGAGGGCACACAGCAGCCCGCTCCGGAGCAGCTGCTGAAGGGGGCTACCTCAGACTGGCACCTCAGGAGAACTTGGAAAGGAGAGTCCTTTTTTAATTTAAAAAATGTTTTAATCCTCACTGAGGATATTTTTAAAATTTATTTTAGAGAGAGGAAAGGAGAGAGGAAGAGAGAGGGGGATGTGAGAGAGAGAGAGAGAGAGAGAGGGAAATCAATGTGAGAGAGAAACATCAATTGGTTGTCTCCCGAAGGCAGATTCCTGAGCGGGAATCAAACCCACCACCTTTCTGGTTTGGATGATGCTCCAACCAGAGGAGCCACCGGGCCAGGGCAGTAGAGCTTTTTTTTTTTTTTTTTTTTAGAAAAAGCGTTACTTTAACTACACAATGGGCACAACTGTGCACCCCAGAGCCCCAGCTAACTGTAGGCACAACATTCCTACTGACACCCAGCACAGGAGGTCGCACGGAGGGAGACTTCTGCGGAACATGCCTGTGGGCAAGCCACACTGACCTCCTGCAGCTTCAAAGATGCCCTCATTGCACCACCCGCCGGAGAAGCAGCCCCTCCCGCCAGCAGCTCCGCCCGCCTGCCCCTGAGGGCAGTAAAGATGAGAAGGTGATCCTTCCCACCACGCTGTGTACACAGCGGCCAGCGCGCTCTTCCTCCTAAGTTCCAAGTTCATTTCTTCTAAAACGAGGCGAGAGGTGACTCACGGGGACTGCAGAGAAGGAGGGGGGACGTGCTGGCTCCCAGGCCTGACCCCCCGTGTCCGGTCTCAGCAGCACACAGCCCGCAGCCACCTTGCCAGCCGGCCCCGTTTCCTTCCCAAACGTGAGGGGTCCTGACGTCAGAAAGAGCCCGAGGACGGCCCCACGTCCCCCTCGGGCAGAGGAAGACCTTCCAGAACCTCCCGGGTCCAACCACGCAGGTTTCACTTTTCAGCGTCCACTGAGATGCTTGTTTTTCAATCCGACTCCCTGTGCTCCCCCTCCAGTGCTCTGGCTCCGGGGAGTGTCCGCGTGGCCCACAGCAGAGCGAGCCGAGCATCGCCCTGGAGTCACACCGACGGCCCTGGGACGTGTGCGAGCTTTCTGGTGCCGAGATGACGGCGGGTCACGGTCACCGAGATCTGCCTTCATCTCACGTCCTTGTGTATTCCCTCCGCAGGTGACACAGGAAGAGGGCAGTGGCAGGCCCTGGGACGCCCTGGGCTGGGGACACCCACAGGCTTATCAGGGCGCCTTCGAGAGCAGGGGAGGACCAACTGACGGCCTTTTAATGTGCTGTTGTCTATATGGGCAACCCTCACTCCAACTCCTCCTGCCGCAGTTCCTCCTCATCCTGCAGCTCGCACCCTGGGAATCGCTCCTCATCGAACCTCCCGGGAGGAAGGCAGCTTCCCCCAGAGCACCTCTTCCCTGGCAGCAGGCACCCCGACTCCTCACCAGCTGCTTTCTGTGCACTCACGTAGGTCCCGTGATGACAGAGGTCATGTCTGTTTTTTCATCACTGTCATCATCCTCTCAGTGCCAACCAGTGGGCAGCACACAGTAGGTGCTCAAGAATTGCACGCTGAGTGAATGAATGAACGATGACATTAGCCTGGGTGGACCTGCCCGGGCTGCTCTGACCTCTGAATGTCCTGTGGAAGGCACCTCTAATCGCATCTCCATCTCTTCCTGACCTTGACCCCACCCAATAAAACATAATAAATGCTGGTGTATCGTCTTACTGCCAACAGCCAGGTGCAGATAACTGACATTCGACTCACTGGAGGGATTTATGAACCTCGTCTAAGATTCTACTGTGGTAGCATAATTAACTTCTCTCTGAAATTAAAAATTCCTCCCGGTTTTTTCATAGACAGAGCATCAGCCTGCGGACTGAAGGGTCCTAGGTTTGACTCCAGACAAGGGCACATGCCCGGGTTGTGGGCTTGATCCCTGGTAGGAGGCATGCAGGAGGCCGATCAATGACTCTCTCTCATCATTGATGCTTCTCTCTCTCCCCCCCTCTCCTTTCCACTCTGAAATCAATATATCCATCTATCTATCTATCTATCTATCTATCTATCTAAAATTCCTCCCTTCAACAACATTGCCAGGAGTACCTAGAACAGAGCAGGGCTGAGTATTAACTCTGAATTTTTAAAGTTTATGAAATGCTGCCCCAAATCTCTCTCTCCGGCCTCTGATGACGCTCTATTCCTTGGGCCACCTGCTGTGGAAAGAACGCAGGCCCCCAGTCCAGGGGGGTGTTCACCTACAGCTCTGTGTGCTGCTGGCTCACTTCCTCCCCCATCCCGCACGCAAGGCATGGAGAATACCCCACTCTGCCATCAGCATCTGTTCAACAGCTTCATCACACAGCCCTTCCCGCCTTCCCACCAACAGCCTCTCCACAGCCTCTGACTGGCCAACTCAGCCGGCCCACATCTCCCACCTCCAACTCCCCTGGCGCACAGAGATCTTACGCATTCAATCCCCTCAAGGACTTTACCTGAACCGCCACGGTTCTCCACTTTCCCAAAAGCTCTATCCCGCAACAGGAAGGGCAGCAGGCGGCCTGGCTGAGTGTGAAAGGTTCACCCTGTCAACAACCTGGATCTTGGAGAGGACCCAGCGCGAGCCAGCGTAAGGCTTCCACCGGAAACGTGAAGTGAGAAACGAAGATCTGCCCATTCTCCCGCTGGCTCTAGGTGGTCAGGATGAGAATGACACACGTCTGTGAGGGATTTTACTATCCCTTTTACAGACTGGTCTTGGCCTACTCTCAGGGTCCGAGAGCACGGGACCTGGGTCGGGAGACCCAGGCTCAAGTCCCGGCTTCACCCCTTAACTGTGTGCGCACCGGGCGAGCCGCTGTTGGCACGCAGGTGCCGTGGGATCCAGACTCCGTCTCGCAGACTCAGTAAGTAAGGGGAGGCATGGGAAACTGCCTCCTACCTGTCAACACCAGACACCGCACTCCTAGTTTCCACGTTGTTTCTGCCACTCGCTCTCTCTGATACTCTGTGTCAGGGTATCTATCCAAAAGCCAACGACACCAATCCTGGCTCTTCCCGGGGCAATGCGCGTCCGGGAAGACATATAAGACAGGGGGAAGTGAGAACCCCAGGTAACGCACACACACAGGGGTAAGCAGAGCACGAGGGGTCCTGAGCAGTCAGGAGAGGCTTCCTGGAGGAGGTTTCAGATGAGGGGACAGTGGTGGCTTGCTAGGAAAGGAGCAGAGGAAAGAGCTTCTGTGCAGAGAGAGGCTTCGTTTGGCTGGAACAGAGACCCCCAAGCAGCGGTCAGGATGGGGGAACGCCCATGAGACCAGAGCACGAAGCCCCTCAGCCGTGTCGGGTGGGACCAGTTTCCCCTGACTGAGGCCTTCTGCAGCCAACCCAGCAGCAGCAGCACCGCAGCGGGCCGGGCTCCGGAGCCTGACAGGGCGCCTCCGTGATGGGCCCACCCTCACTGGGAGGCACACCGTTAATGAGCTCGTATTCATTGCCAATAATAAAAGAAAGGGGATTCCATCAGGGGCCATGGGCCAAGCTGTGTTTTTGTTGCTTTGCTAATTACCTTTATTTTGGACATCCTCTCTTATAACCAACAGCGCATTGGCTGGGGTCATGGGCGGTTTATGATAATATACCTCACTAATAACAAGCTATAACCAGGTGATCAGGCATGGCACAAAAATGCCCAGCTTTGGGGGCTGAATCTTTTCTTCTCTAAGACATGAAAACCAGTGGGGGAAAAAAGTCATTTACCAGCCCTGGCTGGTGTGGCTCAGTTGCTTGGGCGTCATCATGTGCACCAGGAGGCTGCCAGTTCGATTCCCAGTTGAGCACGTGCCCAGGTGGCGGGCTGGATCCCCAGGAGGGGGTGTGCAGGAGGCAGCCAACTGATGCTGCACTCTCACATGGATGTTTTTCTCTCCTCTCTAAAAATCAATAAAACATTCTTTAAAAAAAGAAGGCAATTTACCAAAAGAAACTGAGTGGCCCCAAAAGGTAAAAATACCTCCCAAACAGGAGTCATTTATGAAAACAGAACAGGATACAAATGAAAGCCTGGGGCTTAGGGGCCAGGCTGCTGTGACTGGATCCCTGGCTCCCCCCTGAGCGGTTTGATGTTGGGGGGAATGACTGACCGGTCGCTCTGACCCTCAGTCCTCTCTCTGTGAAATGGGTGTAGCAATGGTACCCGCCTCACGGGACTGTTTATTAAAACAGACAACCAAGTGAGGAACTTGGCACGGTGCTCGGCCAGGGCGTCAGCTACTGCTGTCACTATGACACTACCCTCTAGCACCTGTGCGGGGTCAGGTCTGTTCTCACCTGTTTGCGTGAATGAACACAGAATGGGTTATCCTGGTTGATCCAGACCCCGAGCACGGGGGCCACGGGAAACGCAGCCGCCTCGAGCTGGAGCTCGGGGTGTCCATCGGGACCGGCGCCCAGGAGGCCACAGCTCAGAGGCAGTGCCGTCCCAGCGGTTCATCTCAGTCTCACACGGGCTCGCTCGTGGTGGAATCAGTGTGTTAAAAACAGCACACGGGAAAATCTTCCTGATGGATCTTAAACCCCGGTTCTCAGTGCCCTCCGTTGGCTTTTAATCCCCGAGAGGAACACGTTAAGTAGTTCCTTAGGGCTTTCTCTCCCAGATTCCGATCTTACAAGTTAAAGGTGCACCTCAAAGATCGCTTCCTTTCCTTACAACCTGATACACAATCCCTCTGCCTGTGGCTATACCCAAAGGCTGCACTGTGTTTGGATGTAAACTCGCTTTAAAGCTATTTCCATTTTTGGCCTGAGCCACCCCGGGGGAGACCGGGTGGGTTCCACGCAGGTGTGACTCAGTTTCCCAATGGAATGACACCTTCCTCAGGATTCCCAGCGCTAGCATCACGGGGTTTGGAAAAGAACCTCAGCCTCACTGCACAGCATTTATGGCCGCGCAATCTTACTTTCCTTATTTAAACAGCTGTGGGTTTAGATGATTCACGAGCCTGAGTCACACCATGGCGATGACTGTGGGAAGGGTGGGCTCCTACAGGGTCCTCTTTGCATGTTAACTGCAGGGGAGGCAGGAGGTCGGGGGTTAGAGCAGTGTTTTGTAACTAAAGAGCTCCCCTCCCCCCCACACACCCCTGCTCCTGGTAAATTACTAGGAGCAGCTTCTCTTGGTGTTTGTGATGGTGTTCACTATCTTACTCTACTAATAGAAACTGCTAACAGTTTCCTGGAAATCAAATCTGCAAACTAGAGAAAAAAGGAACTAGAAAAAAATGTCTTCGATATTCTACTTCTGAGTTCAAATAATGATTCGGGAGGTTTGAAAATTATCACAGGAAAGCCTAATAAACTCGGTCCTTTGGTGCTTTCGTGTCTGCAGAGAGAAAGGCGGTGCTGGGCTGGGAGAGGTCGGCGTGGGCACCTCTGAGCCCCCTGCCCGCCTGCTGGTGCTGGGAGGTGGACAGCGGGTGAGGATGGGGCGCTGTTCTCAGAGGCTGAGAACAGGAGACAGCACGGTGGTTTGGGGAGTAACATGCTGCCTCCTGCTGGGGCATATAAGTGAGAGGGGACAGTGGCAAGAGGAAAACTCTGGCTACTTAATTTTTTTACCTGAAAATCATTCATTCAAATAGGATGCCTCTGCTGATTGTTGATGTTACTAGAACATCAATTTAGGTTGCGTTATTATTCTTTCTTTAGTGTAACTACTCTCCCATTTCAAAGCGCTTGCTGGTCAGACTTCTAAAATGCCACAGCATCACTCACTATGGGCAGCCGACCCAGAACAAAGGTGACAGGGACCACAGAGGGGTCTCCTGAGGTCGGCAGAGGCGGGAATGTGCCCCGTCAGCAGCTGGTCAGCTCACAGCGTCCTGTGAGTAAGGCTTCCTCCCAAAGGCCTCAGGATGCCCCGCATTCCTCCCCGGGAGCTAACGGGCTTCACAACGCCAGCCCTGCCAGCCCCAGGCCCAGAGTCTGCCAACTTCGGTGGCTGTCACTTCCTGGGAAGTCCGTTCAGAGAAGCGGGAAAACACTGCCTTCCCAGATTCCGAGGAAGGGGTGGGTGCTGACCTACGCTGTGTGTTCGAGATTACAATCACAGATGTGGGATGAAGAGAAAACCTCCCACATAGCCTGACACAACCCACTGGCTTCACAGACAGGAAACGGAGGGTCGGAGGGGAAGCAGTGCAGGACACTGAGCCACCACTGATTCCTAGTGGCGACCCCAGGCAGGCCGAAGGTGCCTTGTGCTGTCCCCCTGGGCAGGCTCTGGCCGCACCGAGCACCAGCAGCCGGTCTGCTAAGACAGCTGCAAACCCATCTCAGATCTGGGAGCCTATCGGACCTCAGAAACCATGGGACCGCCAGGTGCTCATCACTTAGGCTGGAAAAGGTAATGAAACGCCATACCTCAGGTTCATGCGACTTAATCACTCACTGTGAACCAGGGCCCCTCAATGACAAATGTCAGCAGGCTGGTCTGAGTGCCAGGCTTTGAAAGGAGACCTCTCTCTCTCTCTCTCTCTCTCTCTCTCTCTCTCTCTAAGTCAATGGAAAAATATTCTCAGGTGAGGATTTTAAAAAAAAGACACCTGCCTGGCACAGAGTGGGTATTAATTAAATAGCTGTAACATAAATGAACCAAAAATAATGTAACGTTTTTGTCTGAAGTTTTTTTTTTTTTTTTTTAAAGGTAATATTCAATACTGATGGAAATATGGTGAGATGGGCATTTCATACATTGCTATACAATGTGGATAATTTGGTACAAATTTTGCAGAAAACAATATGGCAAAAAGTATCAAGAATCTTTAAAAAGTTAAGCTTTTTTGACTTAATGAATTCATTGCAAATAATCTATCCTCAGGAAGTTATGATTCCTGTTATGAATCCTGCCTCCTTTACCACATGTGGGCAGGAAATATTAGTAGGGCTTTAAGTGATGGGATCAGATATAATTTTTATTTCTTCTTTCTGCTATTCTTATTTTAAAAGAAGTGTTACTACAAATGAGTTAGAAAAAAATTAAAAATACCACATTAAAAAATTGACAGAGAGGGAGGGAGGGAGAGGAGAGAGGAGAGAGAAACCTGCTATTCCACCCATCTATGCATTTACTGACTGACTGTTGCATGTGCCCTCGAATCAAACCTGAAACCCTGATGAATCGGGTCGACACTCTAACCAACTGAGCTACCTGGCCAGGGCTGCTCATCTCTCTTGAGTCTACTTCCAAAGGTGTCCCCATCATTTCCCCGCTGTATGTGACGAGAGCAGCTTTCTTTACCTGGTCTCCTTACCTGGCCTGACAGGGCCCCTCATCCACCCCCACCCCGATTTGTTCTCCGCACGGCACTGATCTTCCTGAGTGTGCTTCCTGCCACACTGGCTTCCCGGGGAGACATCTCCAGGCCAGCAAGCTGGGGCGTCAGACCTCTGTTATCAATGACCCCTCACTTCCTCTCCTTCCATCACCCCTTCCCCCCACCCCCACCCTCACCCTCACAGCTCTGCATAGGCGGCTCCTTCTGGCTGGCCCCTCAGCACAGTGCTTGCCTCCCTCCTCTCGCTGACCCGTGGAGCGAGCGCTGGCCTCTGGGAGTCAGGGACATCACCAGCATCAGGAAGCCTCCTGGATGGCACCCGGCGTGCTGTTTCTACGCGCTCATGGCACCGATCACACGTACGAACCTGCTGTGAATCCTGCCTCCTCTACCAGGACTGTGAGCGCCAGGCAAAGAGGCCCTCCGTGTCTGCTGAACGACCCAATACATGTGTCTGCCATCCGAAACAGAGTGACCGGGTCTTGTCCTGAAGGAGATCCCAACCAGAGATTTCATCACTTCCCTCAGCCAGCCACGCATCTATTTTATCACCTTGGCAATGGAGATGGTCTTTCTTATCTATTAATCAGCCAGTAAACAAGTTTATTATGTACCTGATGTCCTCCAGTTCTACCTGAATCTATTTACTCCTGCTGAGCCGATCACAGTGTCACCGAGGTCCCCCCACGTCAGCCATTTAAGTACTGCAATGGACAACAGGGTGGTGCTCACAGGGGGGCGTTAGGGGGGATAAATGGTGATGGATAGAGACTTGACTCGGGGTGGTGCACACACAATATGGTGTACAGATGTGGTGTAGAATTGTGTCCCTGAAACTTGTATCATATTGTTAACCAGTGTCACCCCAATGAATTCAATAAAAAGGACAAAATAAATTAAAAAAATAAAGTATCACAACCCACCGAAGGAAAGCAGGTCCCGTGCTGGGCCCAGGAATGTAAAGGTAAATCAGACCGTGACAGCCACCGGGAGGAAACCCGCCACCTTCTGCAGTCCACAGACCCCTTGCGCTAGAAGGGCGCGTGGCTTCTCTGGGCCTGTGTGTCAGCTTCCAACGGCCCACAATCTGCTTTCCAGTGGGACCCAAAGCAGACACAACAATGAGCCTGACTAGCAGGTCTTATTCTCATACCCTTTTATGTCACATTCCTTTCAATACACCCAAAATCATGTATATTTTTTTCCACAACAGCATTCCAGTATTGACTTCAATTTAGTGGAAGGGCAATGAGAGCAACCATTTTTAAAAACAGTGTTTTTTTGTTTTTGTTTTTTTTAATACTCAATAGATGTATCTATTCTCACCAAATTTCTTCTGCTAATGGAGAATCAACTTCCCAGTTTGGTGCAATCTTATACATTATATTTCTGGAGCTCAGATGACTTGCTGACCTACCTAATTTGGTCACACACACAATGGGAAAGAAACAAGGAAGAAAAGCGAGTTCATTATATGCACGAGGAGAACTCCCAGCTGCTGAACGCTGCGTCTGCAGGCCTCTGGGGACTTCACAGTGTGCTTCAAAGTACATGTGGTGGGATGCTGAGGGATCCTGGGGTCTCTGCTTGGAGGTGCTGGTGATGTTAGCTACTATTGTATCTCCATTTCATATTAGTCACATGTCTTCTCCACCCTTCCTCCGTGTCCCCGGCTCTGTCCTCCCACCTCGCAACCACAGAGAACGCTTCCTTCTGACTTGGACGCCTCTCCTTGCAGATCAGAGTGTTTCCTGGGACCCGAAAGGAAAGCACAGTCTCGGGGTACTGCCTCGGTTTAGGCCGGAGGCCTCAGGTGAGCTTCCCTGGGGCTGAGAATGCCCCAACAAGCAGGCGAATGTGGGTGTCTGGGGGTGGCTTCCGCACAGTCTCACAGGGGCCTGACATCCCAAAAAGGTTAAGAGCTCGATTTAGGCTGGAGTCCCTACCTTCAGGGCACTCAGACCTGAGGCAGTAAATGGAATAAACATCACCAGCACGACTGACCCTTTCTATTCAATCATCCCCAAGAGAACGAGAAATCCTGTAGTCATCACACACGAAACACCTTTTGCATCAATGAAGAATGTAACTAGAGGGGTGATCTGGACGGTCCAGCAAATATAAAATCATACTGAGGGCAATAATGCAACACTTCAAATAGCTATCAATCACTTCAAATATCTTAGTGTCTGCTTTTAGCCAGATTCAATATATTTTTCTTTGACCTCTTTCCACACCTTTAGCTTATCTGGTAACATTGATTTAAAACCAAAACATTAGGAATCAAAAGTCCCTCTGCACATGAATAGTATGAGCCCCACACATATGCCTTTCATGTAACTATTAGTAATCATATTATTTTTGTTAGACTATACTGTTACCTTCCATACTTGTGTTTTAAATAACATTATACAAAATCACTTCATATAAATGTCAAAATCAAAGCTGCCTTCACATCAACACACCACCAAAAAATAGCGAAACATATCTTAACCCTTCGCTTTCATTGGTGCCTGTGTTGTGTTGTTTTTTATAATTATCACCATGCCCAGAGTATTTACACAGTTAAATAAAAAATGTCCTTCACAGCTTTCTTTTGGTGAGATGCCATTTACAGAAATTTAAAAGAAAGAACCAGTGGAAATCAGAAATCGCTGCCATCCATACTCACCACCGAGACGCACACAGAGGGTGCCCGGGCGCGGGCCGGCCGGCCGGGAGGAAGCAGTGGGTTCATTCGGGAGAGCAGGCGAGCAGAGACAGCGAGTGGCCACCCGCCGGCCTCCAGCTCATCCTCTCTGCAGACACACGGATTCTGGAATCCTCCAGGACTCACAATGAAAACCACTAGGTTGTTTTCTCAATTCCTATGAAATGAGTCAGTAGGTCACACAGCGTCTCCACTCTGGAGACAACAATCCCGAAGCCGCACTCACTGTTTCCAGTCAGTAACCGTTCCTTCCTCGGCCCCCTGGCTGACGTGCTGCCCACAGCCCAGCCCCCCGGGGTCTGCATGAGACAGAACTCCCGGGCAGGTCCCACCAGGTTAGTCCTCTCCACGGAAGACTTCCCTGTGAAGGCTTTAGAAGGGGGGGAGGGAGGAGTAATCCAGATGGAAGTTTCTTCATCATAACTATTTTTTTGTTGAGACCATGTAGTCATTTCTTTCTTTCACATAAAGGGAGAGAATGATACTTCAACACAGAAGAGCAGTAACTGTACTTGTAAAAGCCCTGTTCTCCCCCCTTCCCCCCCTCCCTCCGCCAAAAGGACTAGTATATTCAAAAGATTCCAGGACTAGTCAATTAATCCACGTTCTGAAAATCCCTTCCCCAGCTTCTGTGAGCCCTGCAGTTCCATCATTAAATCATGCAAAGCAGAACACTTAGGAGCCTGCCAGCAGTCCTTGGAACCCGCAGGTCAAGGCGACGAATGCCAGGTTAGCAACAATCTCAACCTATACCTCCCACTCACCCCGTGGAGCGTCTCTCGTAGCCAGTGACCTTCTACACAGGAAATCACCGTCTACCAGCAAAGAATCCATAATTCCAAGAACTCACACAAATAAATACATATATATTCCGGCAAACACATGGGCACGTCTCTCAACAAAGGTCCAGAGGTCCTCCGTGACAGCTCCTCGGCAGGACGCTGGGAACACTTTTGCTTTCTGTCTAGCCAGTACTTTCTTTCTTTTTAAAGAGGAGGTTTCGTTTTGATCTTGAGAAATTCTCCTCTGATAAAACCACCAACTGAAAACCTGCCATTATAAACGAGGGATTTCACAACAGTCATTCCAAAAAACTGTGGCTATTCATTTCTGGAAGTGATTCATTGCAAAAGAATCGTTGTTGGCGGTGGGGCGAGCATGAATTTTTAGAAGGCAGCCCGGCCTCTGAGAAGTGAGCAAAAACCTCAGAGAGGGCAGCCACGTGCCCCCGGACCCCATCGGGGCTCCTGAATCACCGTCTCCAGATCACACGCTGTGACCCATTTCCTCTGACTCCCTCGGCCCCTATGCCCTGGAGTAAATCCTTGGGGGGGCGGTTCAGAGAAATCGGGGCGGGCTGCAGCCCCATTCTCCACCTGTCAACGCTCAGTTACTGGCGAGGAACCAGCATGTGGATACTCACTTCCTGTGAGTATTTCTAAAAGAGCTTATGATATTTCCTTTTTTTTGGGGGGGGGGGGGGGGGGGAGAGAGAAAGCAGCACAGCGAGGAAAGTAACCCCAACAAGCAAAGCTAAAGGCATGCAGCGTGCTCACTGCTCGCCAGCCACGCCTAATTTTAATTTGGTTTCTCAGCCCCGTGTAATTAAGACAGCCAAAGGAGACAGCATCAGAGAAAGGGGATAAAAAAGACATTTTACAAATGCCTAGACCTTCAGAGAGCGTGACCAGAAAAGTAATTTTAAGATTCAAGTGAACCAATCTGAAGCTGGTTCGAGTGTTAACCCTTCAGGGAGAGAGAAAGAGTTACTCGTGTTTATCTCCAAATTTCAAAGATGGAAATCGCCTTCCCTGCTGGGCACCGAGACATAGGAGACACGGGTGCTGAGCACCGCCCGGGGCGGGGGTGGGGGAGGGGGTGAGGAGGGGGTGTGTGAGAAGACCTGGTCCAGGTCTCTGTGATGGGGGGAGGGGGAGGAGAATAGCACTACTGCTAAGGCCCTGTCACATTCACAGAACGGCATCTGGCTTTCACACCAAAGCACGCTTTGAAAACTGGCCATGAAGAACTAGAGGGTGACCTTTAGGATTTCTCTCGGCGTTAGCCGCACCTGGTCATTTACATCAGAGGAGAGTAGAATGTCTTGACAGCTGGGCAAAGTGAGTAAGAGGAATTGCTTTTATCCCACCCCAAAAAGTACGGAAGGTGCCAGAGTTCCTTCTCTGAAGGGACTAAGAGACATTTTGCTGACAGAGAAGCTTTAAAAAAGCCTGTCCTTCATTTGGGCTCGGGGCTGTGCCTCCTCCAGGGGGTGGAGGGGTTGGTGGGAGGGTGAGGGTGAGGGTGAGGGTTAGGGTTAGGGACCACCAGCCTCTCTGAGCCACCCTCACCATCAGTGATAAACAGACTGACACTCACACATCTGCCTATTGGACCCTCTCAGCAACCCTGCCGGCTGCATTCTACTCTTCCCCCCATCCCGCAGACAAGGAAACTGAGCTGGGAGCTTAAGGACTTGGCCAGGGACACGTAATCAGCAGGCGGTAAAGCCGGCACAGAGAGCCAGGGAGCCTGACCTTGACCACCCTGCCTGCAGCCTTCCATGAGCAGGTGTGCCGGTCTCACCCAGCTGGGGTGCCTGGTAAGTTAAACAGCATATAGGAAACTGCCTTGAAAACCACCCGGGAGCCCAGCTGGTGGGGCACTGTGGCTGAGAGTCAACCTATGAACCAGGAGGTGACCGTTTGATTCCCAACATGCCCAGGTTGAGAGACTCAATTCCCAGTGGGGGGCGCGTAGGAGGCAGCTGAATGACAGTTCCCTCTCATCTATGATGTCCCTCTCTCTCTGAAATGAATAAAAACATATTTAAAACACACACACACACACACACACACACACACACACACGAGGCAGGATTATAATCATGCCAGACACAAATATATTCTTTGCAGAATTTAGAGAAAGTTAATGATAATTAAGCACTTGTCACGCTAACACTAGTTTGTTTTCTGAAAACAGCTTCTCATAATTTGCAAACTGCTTGTTTGCAAAACTTGATATTGAGTTTTGGAGGGAGAGGGGATTCGAGGCCTTCTTTTCAGGCAGTATGGTTAAGTGAGGCTCAAGGTCAGAGTTAAATTTGAATCTTTAACCTGTAGCTCCCAGGGGAACACTGACCCACTGCCCACAGCCTCACAAGGGCTGCTGTGGGGCAGTTCTCAGGCAATTTAATCTGTCAGGCCTCCATCCATCCATGTGACGCATGCATGTGTAATATTAGTCCTCACAATGATGGTCTCTTAATACTTTCCTTTTACTTCAAGTTCCTCTGGCTTTAAGAAGATAGAAAGATGAGGGAAAAACCTGTTTTCCCATTTTTTAATTTTTTTTTTTAATTAGGGAAAAACAAAGTTACTAAAATTCTGGTTATGATAAACCTAACTCAAGTTCTACCCAATTCTCTCTTTTTTCTTTAAACTTGCTCATATGTAAACTTTGTGATGTTAAAAAAAAACACACACACACAAAACTGTCTTTCCTGTGTGATCATTCATTCCTTTTATTTTTATTAGGGTGTAGCTGATGCCACTTGCTTATTGAATATGGCTACCAGAGTAAGTGGAAGTTGGGGGATTCCTCAGGTTTTGTGTGGCTTTTTAAAATATATTTTTATTGACTTCAGAGAGGAAGGGAGA
Source organism: Pipistrellus kuhlii (assembly GCF_014108245.1). Lineage (NCBI taxonomy): Eukaryota > Metazoa > Chordata > Mammalia > Chiroptera > Vespertilionidae > Pipistrellus > Pipistrellus kuhlii. The sequence continues at coordinate 13,003,433 of NW_023425405.1, forward strand.
GGGAGAGAGAGACAGAGAAATCAACGATAAGAGAGAATCATTGACTGGCTGCCTCCTGCATGCCCCACACTGGGTATTGAGTCTGAAACCTGGACATGTGCCCTCTTGGTTCATAGGTTGACGCTCAACCACTGAGCCATGCTGGCTGGGAACTCTCAGTTTCGAGGGTGAATGATGATATGGCAACTCACTTTTAAGAGAAGTCATTTTGATAGAGAGAAGAGGAGGTGTGTGTGTGGAGGGGAAGGGGAGAGAGAGAGAGGGAGAGAGAGAGAGAGAGAGAGAGAGAGAGAGAGAGAGAGAGAGAGAGAGAGAGAGAGAGAGACACCAATCAGATTCCTCCTGCATACCCTGCAACCCAGCATGTGCCCTGGTCAGGAATCACACAGGCAACCTTTTTGGTGCACAGGATGACACTACAACCAACCGAGCCACCCTGGCCAGGGCTGGCCATTGAGTCTTCAAGGAAGATGTAATTTCCTATGTAGGATCTTTAAGCTCTTCATGCTATTCATTCCATAAAGTCTGGCCTTGCTAGTTTCACTTGAGAGTTTTTTTGTTTTTGTTTTTGTTTTTAATGGTTCTCCATCACATTGGGTCACATCAACCTGAAAATATCTTTCCCCAAAATAAAGACATTTGTTGACAATAAAAGTCAAGCGGGGAAAAAAGTTAAGACCACATTATGGTTTTATTTCCACTTAAGAGAGCAAAGATTCTAGGAAACTGATGTACGTTAAATTTATAAGCCGGCTCTTTTTTCCTCCCTGAAGATTTATTTGGCATGAAACGTTACTTCCTGTGCTGTATCATGAAAGCAAAAGTTATTTACTCTTGTCATTCATACTTCCTGTCATAAAAACCTGAACTTGGCTGGAATATTAGAGATCACCTGCAAAAACCTATAGGGAGGAAGTGACTGCATGGATATACGTTATTTTAAGTTCACATCCCAATCTGACAAAGGGACAGACCATCCCTTTTTGGAGAGGCCAGTATTAGGCTTTATCACCTCAGGGGACTAGCCCCACTTACGGCCTGCAGAATGCCCTGGAGGGCAACAAGAGCTTTCTGCGTTTACTGAGCTCAGTCCATGGTTTGATGGCAGCCCGCAGGGTGCCTCCCAGGGGTGCTGTGTATATGCTGAGCTGCAGTGTAACTAAGAGTATCTACGGTCTAGGGTTGAAATCGTGAAGATTCAGAAACTGAAGCAGGGTAGGTAGAGGGGCTCATTGTAAATGCAAGTGGGCGTTTGCCTCTGGTGCCTGCACACGTCTGAGAGCAAACAAGCTTCCAGACTCCCAGGCTTCTGTGTGTGTGCTGGGAGTGCTGAGCCAGGGTAACATACAGGGAGAGAAGACAGTGTGCGTGAACAGATTTGTTTGCAAAGCAGGCCTAGCAAAGTCTGTCTCTCGGTGCACAGCAGGACCCATCCAACAAAACAAACACGCAAACACAGAATCTATGGAAATGGCGCTCCTTTCTGACAAGGTGTAAGGGACTGTGATGATAACTGGCCAGAAGGTACAATAGCCAAGTTTATTTATTCAGCACTGCCATCTTCTGTTAATCCTTCATACTAGAATTTCCAATTGGACAGTGAGGTCATTTAAACTCATTAGGAGAGAACAAAACCAACGCAGTCTACTTCCTTTAGTTTAACTAATTGTATGGCCATCTGACCAAGCTTGGGAGTTGGGACCCTGACTCCCTTCCTTACTGAACAGAGCTGAGCCAGTCGTCACCGATCTGACCAGCCCCTTTCTCAGTGACGGCTGCCTCTGTCCGCTCTCTCCCATTCCCGCCTCCAATGAACACTGTTCCCCCACAAGTATAAAGGCCTTTTTAATTGGTCAACTTGCCAGCGAGCAACCGTGTGGTGGAAAAATACAGGGACTCGGCTCTGCCAGACACAAACCATGAGATCCAGAGAAAGTTATGTAATTTTCTTGGGTCTCAGTGTTCTCATCTATAGCATGAAGAAAACAGCTATCAAATTATGTGATCTAATCCATGGTGTACACAATCATCAAACATAATCTTGTGAAATTTAGTCTCCTTGGGTCACTGCACACCTTAAAAAAGCTTCAGTGACTTTGCTAAAATTTAAGTTCTTCTGCTGAATTAAATGGGAACGTCTCATATGAAGTGAAAGGCACCACAGAAATACAATAGCAACTCTAATAGGAATAATTTTCTAAAAATATATTTTTATTGATTTCAGAGAGGAAGGGAGGGAGAGATAAAAATATCAATGATGAGAGAGAACCATTGGTCGACTGCCTGCTGCACGCCCCACACGGGGTGTATCGACCCCGCAACCCGGGCATGTGCCCTGACCGGGGATTGAGCTGTGACCTCCTGGTTCACAGGTTGATGCTCAACCACTGAGTCATGCTAGCTGGGCTAGAAATCACTTCTTGAGCTGCATGCACTATGTATTATCCAGGAGTTTTATATATGTGGGCTCTGGTTCCTATACCATGCTATGAGTGGGTTTTATTACTCTACATGACAGATCAAGAATTTTAGGTTCTGTGAATAATTCACCCAAGTTTTATAACCTAGTGAAGTGCCAGGGATGGCAATGCAAATCTATGTGGTTGAGTATAAAGCCCACTAAGCCTACCAGAGTGCTTTGCCTATAACATGATGGGGGTGGGGAGGGGGGGAAGAAGGGGCAAGGGTCCTTAGTAACTTGAGTAATCATTCGCTGACTCCCTGTGGTTACCAGGCTGCAGAAGGAAGCATAGGTCATCAGAATAGAAAAATATTGACCAAGTTATCACTCAATGTGTAGATCACATTAACATGAGTATCTATTCCTGCTCACTTTCTTGGCTGGTTAGCATCACAGAATAAAAATGCAAACACAATACAGTTCACTTGTAAGGTGAAACTGCACGTTTACATGAAGTCGACAAGGATGACTCCAGAGAACTGCCTGCTCTTTTGTCACACATGGTCATGGACAAGTAAGGGTCAAAGAGAGTTTGAACAGTTGCTAACTGTTCAAGGAAGGAAAAGTCAACAGAAATGATTACATGAGCGAGAGACTCTTTGAGAGAATGGTTTGTCTATCAAAAGACCGAGAGCGGCCCCTGGGAACATTTGAATGTGTAGGCACCCTCTTTAGGTTGTGATTCTACCACAGAAGTCAACATTCAATCTTTGCTCTAAAGAAATAACATATTGTTGCGCCATATCCCAAATTTCTGTTATATAATGTAAAACAAGCTTAAGATTCCATTTTTAAAACTTCTCCTAATAAAAGTTAATCCCAATAAAATACTTTTAAAAATGTTTCTCTCTCTTTCTCTTCCCCTCTCTTTTCCTTTTCTCTAAAATCCATAAACATATCCTTGGGTGAGGGTTAAAAATGATGTTACTGTGCATTTTAAATGTGTGACTCAGCTTTAAGTTGATTCTCTCAAAGTCAGTTTTCTAGACCATTATCTTCAGATAACAACCTCTAGTAATGATCGTGACAGAGAAAGGAAGAATAAAAGGATTACTGAAATGCAAACAGCAGTCAGCAAAAAAGCACTAATCCTCTAGTCCACAAGTAGAAAGTAATGTCCTGGTTTTCCACCCATTTCAAGGTTCTCCCTAGTCCAAAGCACGCATGCTCATGGGCTCCACGTCCATGCCCACTGCTGCATCTATGGTGGCACTGACGTGGCATTCAGCCACATGGTGCTGAGCTGACCCCTGGGCAGGTCTGCTGTCCAGGCAAAACTTGACTGCAGTTCAGGCGACTCTCAGTGTAAAACCAAATTTTACAAGACACATTCCATCCATTCCATCTTTACCCAGCTACCTCACAGTTTCCACTTCTTTTCCAAAAGACAGGAGTTTATACCCTGGAAGAATCTTGTCTTATAATAATCTACTTTAAAAAGGTCCCAGCTGTGTCAAGATTCTTCCTGATAAAAAAAACCCTGTAAATACACTTGTGTATAAAACTAAACCGTTTTGGTGTCTGCATATTCTTCAATCAAAAGTTCGGAGAAGGGCTATTTTGAGAGAGATTTAATGGGATTTGTAACGTAAAACCTCAAATGCATATTGACTTACTAGTAACCAACATGACTCTGGAATACAAAGTGTGGTTGTTGCACTTTTCCTACTATTATGTCCGTCTCCCAGCATCTAAGAAAATAATGTCCCCCACGCCAGAGAAACCCAAGAACGCGTGCCCTCAGAGGACTGCGTCTAAGCTGGGAAATGCGTAAAGCCACCAGAACACCGAGTGAGCTTTGGCCTTGCAAGACTGTTGTTTGCTGTGGGGATCTTGGCCTGCTCTGAAGAGACAGCAGTTCCGTGACACTCTGAAACAGCTCCTTGCCTCTGAAAATGAAAGGTGTTCTTCATTTGGGACCATCCAGAGCCTGTGTCCTACACATAAGAGCTGAGGTTCTTTTCGTACACATGCAAAGGATACCCATGCTCAATGATGCAAAGTGCAAAATCAACATGCAAGTACACACAGGAGCCTTTCGAGGTCCAGAGGCTGACGGGAATGAGGTGAGCAGAGGTGGGATGGAAGGAAGAGGTGGCAGTGTAAGTGGTTTTGAACTATGAATCCAGAAGATGTTTAACACAGCACTGGTTTCCAAAGAGGAGTTGGTGGCACTGACCCCAAGGACATCATAATGATTGGCTGCTTTGCATATTAATGAGGGCCACTGATAAAGACATTCTCTCTCAAGACCCTGAACAGAAGCTGAGTGTGTGCTGCAGCCCCACTGCTAGGCCTCGGCAGGGAGGCCCGCTTCAGGAGCTCGGAGCGCTCGCTCTGGAGAGCACTCAGCGGACAGACAGCACTTGGTTTCCCCCATTTAACCAGGTCACCCAGGCATGGAATGCACAGCTCTGCCAGACACAGCGCGCTTTGGATGCCTGAGAAACAACAGCTCGTCCGGGTCACTGATGCGAACAGAGGCCAGGGTTTCCATTTTCTCAGCTTTGAATGGCAGCCTTGACGTCACAACTGCTAGGAACTACTGCCAAGAGCGCCCTGGCTATCCTGTGGGCCGTTTTAAACTCGTTCTGGCATCTTCTGTGGCTGCAGAGTGTCCGCAGGAGCAGAGGTGAGTGACCAAACTTAAAAATAAAGGAAGTCTTCGGGCTGATAAAGCAGACCTTTGACTCAGCCAATCATTGTCTCAGAATCCAGGATGAACTACAGCTCCTGACAGACAGTCTCCCAGGGAGTGCCGGGAGCTGGTGGCTGCACTGCCACGTGGACTCCCCTAAGAGCGGCCGGCACCTAAGTCCCGGGACAGGCAAGGAGCAGGCAGCCAGTGTTTGTAAGAGACCCTCTCTTACTTTCCAGGGTGAAAACAGCCTCTGCAGGATTTTATAATTTACCCTCAAACAATTAAATATCGGCACTGGCACCCAACTGCAGGTGTCTGAACAAATGGGTGGAAATGTTCAAATGCCGGCAGGCTTCAGCTATCATCATCAAAAAGGAGTGTAAGCCACAGAGCAGTTGGAAAAGCATGATCTTTCATGTTTCAACCTCACTTCAAAATTATAGATTACATTTAGCTGTGTGAGTGTCAGATCACTTACATGCACCGTACGTGCTGTGCTCACTACAGACACACCGAGCGGTCTGTGGAGCGGATCTGACAGCCTGGGACCACCCCCTACATGGCCTCCAGACAGCTTTCTGTTGCCACGTCTGCCCCGAGTTCAGTCCTCTGTCAGGAGCACTAAGCTTTCACCAAACCCAAACCCCAGCCGCAACCACAGTCCTCATGGCCTGCTGGGACAGCTGATGCTAGAAAACCAGGGGCTGAGGGTCACCCCTGAGGGGTGGGGTACGGTGGGGTGGGGTGGGTATGCGTGTGTGTGTGTGTGTGTGTGTGTGTGTGTGTGTGCGTGCGCAATGTCTGGCCCAAGCACAAGCGATGATGATGTACTCACTTCAAAAGATAAAAGAGGATACAATTTGGATCCAGAACTCTCGCATAAGGCCCTACAATGGAGCACAGCCCTCATGCCTTCGGACTGTGCTCCATCTGAGGCCTGTTGTGGAATCTGGCCTCTGCTCTCAAATGACCTTCCCTGGGTAGGGAGCAAGCACTGTGTCTTGCTCGTGCTTTTAAAAGAACCCTGATTATACAATGGAGAAGATACAGCAAAAATTACTTTGTAACTGCATTTTCCCTCCCAAAAAAATGGGTGATTATCCTCAAGAGGTGAAACTTATTCTAGCCCTACCCTTGTTTTTATTTTATAGGAGCTTTTTTTTTTTTTATAGGTTAAGAACTATAATTAAGTTTCCTCTGAACTGATTTCTTAAACTTTTCAAGATGAGACTGATGGGACTTTTCAAACTGTTAAGTTTTCAAAAGAAAACAATTTGTTTTTATCCTTATGTAAGGCATGAGAAACGAGAGAATTTTTTTTCCATGTGGATCTTGATTAGAATTTTTTAACGTTCAAATTCCTAGTTATAAATCACAGTAAATAATTAGTCATTCATTCAGAAGCAACTATCGAAAAGGTGGTATTTAAAAGAGCAAAAATAAATCATGATGTGATTAAAATTCTACGCATGTCTTCACTTCAAGGCGAACACTGTGCCCATCTGGGTATTTAGTAGGTGCCCCATATCACTGGGGTCTAGATTTAATTATGTCATAAAGAAGGCACCGTACTTCATTTGTTCACAAAAGATCCCAGAACTTTACGGTTATGACAGTGGCGTGAACTGTTAACTAAGGTGACCAGATGTCCCGCTTTTGGCGGTGGGACAGTTCTGATTTTTAACAATTTGTCCCATGACCCATGGCATTTTTAAAGAGTCCAAAAGATTTTAAAGAATCTTTCCAAAAATCAGGACTTTTTTTAAAACGCTGCAGGACGCGGGACAAATTGTTAAAAATCGGAACTGTCCCGCCAAAAGTGGGATGTCTGGTCACCTTACAAAATGAGTCTTTTATTTTTAAATCATTTAAACATTGGATCAAGCGCAAATGTGAACAAACTTTCAATGAACTAGTTTTCTAATAAGGCAAGGTCATTTTAAAGATAATTTCCAGCTGTGGCAGATTTCTGCTTGAATTTCCTCCTCTGCTTAAAGGCCCTGGCTGCTTTTAGTCAGAAGGGCCAAAAACACGAGAGACAAGAGTTGTTCCCTGGGGGACTCGACCCAGATCCCGAGACCTGAGACACCAGCCATGTTCCCTGAACAGAAGGCATTGCGTTTGCTTGATCTAGTGGTGAGGACCTGAGAGCTGAGACCACAGCCCTCCCTCCAGGGGACAGCAGACAGGGAAAGCCCTGGGCCCAGCGGCTCCTGCTGTGCAGGGCTATCGTGGTTGCAGTCACTCCTGCGCAGGCAGACTGGCCAGCCAGGGGGCTGTCCTCAGCAGGGAAAGTGGCCTTCCTTACACCCACACCCTCCTGTCCACTGAGTGCGGCACACACAGCAGGCCTGATTCCTGTTTTCAGTGTGAGGACAATGATGAGACTTTTCCATACATCTTCTTTAGGAACAGATAAGCACTGTAAACACAGAAATGAGCTCTCCCTTTTCTAGTTCTTCTGAAAATGGGAACATAGCAACTTCTTCTAAGAGAATATGTATATTATGTATATCATGTATATCAAACCTTATTTGTTAAAAAAAAAATAATAATAACATAAAAAGCTTTCTCCTCTGGTTTATCAGAACTCAGCCAAGAGTCACCATCAACCCTAAAACACTCATGTGAGAAATTAGCTTTTTACAGATCGGCATTTCAGCTTGTTAGGAAAATCCCTCCCTCCCTCCTACCTATCTACTATTTACATATGTCATGACACTAATCTCTAAGAGTGACTCTGTACTAGACAGCTTTGTAAAAACCAAAGTCTGTATGCTCATAAATCTACCTTCTGTTGTTACCCTTAGTTTCTGAATATGTACACACAGAGTTAACACCAGGTTTAATTCAGATTCTTTACTGTACATGTTCGTTTCCCTCATAGCACATCCTCGCCTTTGCAAGCCACCCTTTTCGCCCACTGTCCTGCAGCTTCCACGGAGGAAGGACTGATGTCTGGGCTGTATAAACACTGTGGATGGAGGGCAGGAGGGCAGGAGAGTGGAGAGAAGAGACAAGTCGTAAGAAGAGGAAGGAAAGGAAAAAGTGTTGCAGCAACACCTGCACTAGTTTTAGAAAATGCAAAGACTTTCAGAGTTTCATCAGAATACTCATTTGTAGAACTGAAAATTCTTTGTAACCATTATCTCATAAATCTCAAGATAACCCCCAGCAATCTTTTAACATTAAATTTAAACAACTGTTTATGACTCAGAGGCAGAGCAATGAGGATACTGCTCCTTGATCTTCCATGTTTTACTCATACGCCAGCCAGCATGCAAGCAGGCACTCCTGTGACTGACCTTCCGCGTCCTCTGTGTGTCAGAACAGGCTACGCCTCTCTCCGTTTAAGAACAGTGATAAAGGTCTGGTATTTCTGTTTGTTCGTGTCCTAGAGACACAGAGCCTTGATTTTAACCGTGGGCATACATGTGGAAAAGAACTAGTTCTCAGGCGAGTCTTCTCATTGTTACCACCCACGTCAGCATGCAGCTTCCTGGTGACGAAGCAGAGCACTGGGTCGGAGGAGGACCTCAGAGCGGAGGACCAGGAAGGCAGGTGTGTCACCAAGAGGGTCCCCCCGATCGATCGCCCAGCTGTAGGGAGAGCGTCAAGGTGCTCTTCCTCACGCAACGTACCCTACACTGGGCATCGCCACCCACACAGGGCAGAGGAGGACTTGCCCTGCTCACACGGCCCATGGCTGACAGAGCTGCACCGCAGACCAGGGCTCACAGGCTGGCTGGCTGCAGCCATCACGCGCACCGCAGAGAAAGTGGGAACACAGACTTCTTCTAAGGGAAAGAAAACTCCAGAGAGATCCTCGTGGTTTTGAAGCATCTTGTCTAGGAACCGTTACTGACATGAAGCTTAACCTGCTGAGCTGAGTGCAGCCCCAATCTGGTCCGTGTTTGCCACGACGGGCTTTTGCCTAAAGCCCGGCTGTCGAGGCAGAGATGGACATGAATGCCATCGTCCTGGGAACTGTGAGTATTAAAAAGATCAAAGCATGCCCTTGTGCGCCTTCATACGGGTCTTCCGTGATAACCTGCCTTCTGAAAAATACATTCAAACTCAGTTCCGGCCGGAGCACAGTCGATTGAGATCGGAAATTCGGCTTTCTAAAACATTTTGATCAGTTAAATTTCTTAATCACGTTGTTAGCCGAGGGTCCACAATATGCCCAGAATAATTAAGATGACAAAGTAATAAACCACTCCCTGCACGCAAGCAGTCCATACTCTCTTTTCTTCTCCCTTCTCCTCCTGCACGCCTGCATCTTCTCCTCGACTGGTGTGGCTCAGGAAATCAGGCAAACACCTTCCACAAACACCGGAAGCTAAACTGCACGTCACGACACACAGCACACAGGCAGAGAGGTGTCAATTCTGACAGCCTGGCTCGTTCACCTGGGTCCTGACCTGTGTCACCAGTGTCCCAGGAATGTGAGGACCATCAGCTGGGGCCTGCTGACGGTGGGGAGGACTGACATATTCCAGTGTCATCTGCAAGAGTGTTTCCAGGTCTTGCTGCAGCTCCCAGCAGCCCCAGCAGGAGATGGAACCAAGCAAGGCCGACTGATCTAGGATCTGATCCTGGTGCCAAAGTGAGCTTGTCAAAGGCCCTCAGGACAAATTGTGTTTTCCAAGGCTGGGGCTTGGCTTCTTTGCTTTAAAAAGGGATTCTTAGTATTTACTGCAGTAAAATTGAGCACTTTCAAATTTCTGCCAGATCCCCTGGAGAAATATGGTTTTATTAACACCAAACAAATGTGGTGTTTGAAAGGCAAGAGACCCAGATTCCAGTCCCTGGCCCGCTACTGACTCATTGGGTGGCTTCAGGCAAATAACTTACATCAAGTAGATGGCATTTGCAATGAGTACAGAGTGGGCACTTGGTGGGAGGTCAGTGCCCTGTGAGGTCTGAGGACAGTTCAGTGTGAAACTAAGTCAGTAGAGACAAGGCCCTTTGCCAGGTCCCAATGCCTGGAGTGCTGTTTTGTGGTTGGGTTCAAGGTGGCCCTAACATTTTTTAAAACTTGAAGTGGAAGACACTGGGTAAGATCTGCCATTTAAAATGGGGAAGATCCACAGAACAGCTAAGAGCACAGCTTTTAGGCGCCAACTCGGTGGATTCAAGTCCTGGGTCTATCACTTTAGCATTTTAGTTTTGTTTGTTTTTTTGTCTGTAAAATATGAATAAGTAGTATCTACCAGTCACAGGCTGTTGTGAAGATTAATTAGGTGGTTAATTCACGTAAAGTAAGCACCCAGTGAGCATTAGCTATTAGCTAAAAGTTAACCAGGTACTAAAGCCAAATATAATAATTGAGTGTACATGTTTTCATTTTTAATTTATATATACAGTTTTATTTGGACCTCATGAAAATCCCAGAGAGAGTTACTAACATAATAATACTTAAACCTTTTTATAGCCCTTTAGGGTTTACAAACCACTTTCCCTTTATTTTCTAGGAAGCTCATATTATTGTCACTTATTCTTTTACAAGTCACACTTCAGCAACAAAAACAAATATAGAACTTTAAGAAATAATATTTTAAAAATAAGTATCTCAGTGGCTGGGTTAAATAGCATGCTAGAAGTGGCGGGAGATACGATGCTTTAGATGCGGTCCACATGCCGTCATCTCCATCCCAGACCTGTCTCCCAAACGGCAGGCTTACACAGCCACCTGTCTGCTCGACGCCTGCACTGAGCCCTAACAGCCATCTCAGTGTCGCCATGTCTAAGGCAGAACTGCTTCCTCCCTCCCCCATAAACAAGACAATGGGTAACTGTGATACAGTCACAATGACTGGAGTTTTACAGCAACACCCTAGAATATTCCTGCAAGACTTCTGGTGGGCTTCACTCCATGGTCGCACAAGGCACCGCTGCACACCTAGCCCTGCCCTGACTACATGGGCTGCCAGTGCTTTCCCTCCAGCAGCCACAGCAGCCTTGCTTTCTACTTTCCCTCCCTCTTCCTTCTATTCCGTCTTTAGTCTTCACTCCTCCCTCCCTCAGTGTATGCAAATTAACCGCCATCTTTGTTGGTTTAATTTGCATACTCGCTCTGATCGGCTGGTGGGTGTGGCTTGTGGGCGTGGCTTGTGTAGTGGAGTGATGGTTAATTTGCATATTACTCTAATATTAGGTTAGATATGCAAAGGAAGTGCAGTTATATCCCCAACCACATGGATGCATTTTACAAACATAACATGAAGGAAAAACAAACTGCAGAAAGCCACATGAAGTGTGACACAAATTTTATGTGTCTAAAAATACCTTTAGCACCCTGGATGGTTTGGCTCAGTGGTGGAGTGTCAGCCTGAAGACTAGAGAGTCTCAGGTTCAAATCCCAGCAAGGGGACTGACCTCAGTACCAGGTCCCAAATAAAATAAATAAAAATACTTTTAGCAATGCACATTTATGTGATAAAATATATTTGCTTGAAAAGTCAAGAGAATTATAAACACAATTTCAGAATTGTGAGGAAGTTGGAGAATGACAGAAACAAAGTCCTACAAAGAAATCCAAAAGTATGATAATTGTCTAACTGTTCAATTGGGTGGTGGCTCACTAGAGCACGTTTTGTTTTGATTGTGCTTTAGTGCTTACTTATATGTTAGATATAACCTTTCCTATGTATCAAATAATCAACAAATTAAAAAGACAGAAATACAACCCATAAAAATAAATTGCGTTGAAAGTCAGACTTCAAACCAATAAGTAAGCAGTGAAGGGAAGTAAATCTTGCTAAAAAATATGAACAAATTAATGTACACTAACAAAGCTGGTTATGGGATATAATTACTTTAACAAGTAATTATATAACAAGGATGAATGAAACAGGTATGTGGTGCATGGATCAAATGCCAAGAGGAAAGTGGCCAGATTTACAGGTCAGAACAAATTCATTAGCAACCTTTTTCCTATTTTGCTAGGCCTTCTTTCTTAAGGATTGACGTTACTTGTTTTATGTGATGTGTTTAGCAGGTAGACGATCCAAGGCCGCCAGGGACGAGAACATCTCCCGGCCCCGCGGGCCTCGGACCCCTGGAGCCCGGGCTTGCCCAGAAGCTCAGAGCCGCAGCGGGAAGGTGGTCTTAGAGTCACTCTTTCTTTCTCCATCAGCACTAATAGCAGACAGTCTGTTGTAGGTAGACTCAGAACCTCCCTTCCTCTTTCTAGAACATCTAAGATGCCACTCTTAAAATGAACATACTAGCACAGACTATTCTGGAAGCAAGTGAAGAGCTCAAAGCAACCGTAGGCATGAGATGCCTTGTGCATTTATCTGTTTGAACAGGCATAAGACAAAGAGGCCTGCGCACTTCTTGTCCTTTTCAAATGAGAGCTGGTTCTAATGAAGTGGCCAGGAAGGAGAAGCTGGTTGGGTTGAGATTTGGCAGGGGCTTAGGTAAAGAAATGCCTTTGTAGCTGGTCCTAAATATTATGGTAACTTGGACTGAGTTAGTCTCCAAGGGAGAAGTCGCCACATGTTACAACAGAAGCCATGGGGCTTGGCAAGGAAGGGGATGAAAGAATTACAATGAACGCAACACCGTTTCTCCATCACGGCGAAGACGTGCCGGCCAGGCTTACTGCCCGGGGCTGCCGCCTGGCCGCTCACATTAACCACTGCGCTTTCAGATCAGCCTTCACCGCATCCTAAAATAAATACTCTGAATTTCCAATGAACTCTTCAAGGAGACCGTTTCCTTCCTTCTTACTAGAAAAATGAACAAACAGTTCATAATAGTCGGAAAAAAGGAGTGCCCATGACACATTCCAGTGCCATCTGCAAGAGCAAAAATTCTGATTTTGAGAATGGTGGGAAGTAAATTTTCCAAAGCTATTAATTTTATTGCTCCTGTGCTGTTTGTTTTATTTTGTCTTTGACACTATCGATATCCCACCCACCTCCACCTGTGCTCTGTTTTAATGTATGCACCAGTCTTCCCCATTTAAATTTTGAAAAATGACATTCTTGTCTCTGTTTTGCTATTTTGACTGGTAGTTCCCAAGCATAAACTGCCCTGCTCTGAGGCTTTCCAAAATGAAGAGGATGCTCAGACTGCCACAAAGCAGGTCGCTAATGAGTTTTACTGAGTGGCTCTTTGCTCCTGCATGGCCTGGGTTTGGATATACATTCTAAGGCTTATTACACACCAATAACAATGGAGCTTCTAGCTATTCAACATCATCTTAGGTGAAAAATATTAGAAAAGGCATAGGCTCACAGAATAAGTATGTACACAGACCTGTATATTTTATGAAACACTATGAGCCCAGAGCTGACTCTTGTAGACCATGCCATTTTTTTTTTACAAAGAAAAAAAGAAAATGCATGCTACTTACTTAAGGTCTTCAGAGATCATCACATATCTTCACAATTAAAGGCAAGACTATAAGTTTAGGCACTGAACACCAAAAAGCTCTGATTTCTATTTTTTGGTCCACGTCATCATAATTTACTATTCTCAATAGGGAAAATAAGCTTATATAATGATGCTGAATACACTATCTAGTTTCCAATTATGAGAATCAAATGAAATGAATTAAACTTTGACAAAAATGAGGCAAAACCTATATATATTAAAGCCTAAGCGACTGAATGACTGGATGGCCGGTCGCTATGATGCACACTGACCGCGAGGGGCAGACACTCAACACAGGAGCTGCCCTCTGGTGGTCCATGCACTCCCCACAGCAGGAGTGCTGCTCAGCTGATCTACGGGTGACAGACTGACTGGGCTCGAGCCCACAGCAGGTGCAGCAGGGCCAGGATGAGCAGGAGCCGCAGGCAGGAGTGGCAGATGGCATTGGACTGCCTGTTTCGGCCCAATCCCTGCAGGCCATGCCAAAGGCCTCTAGCATAAATCTAAATAAAGCAGTTTCAGTTTACAAACTGGCTTTTCATGTACCACCATGTATTTCATTAAAAAAGAAATGAGAGTATTTATGAGACAGGTGACAAACTAAGGGGTGTGTGTGTGTGCACATGCACACGGAGAGAAAGACACACAGAGAGAAACAGAGAGGAGATGGGATAATGAAAGAAACAGAAAACTTTAGGAATGTTTTTTACAATGCATCATTGGATGTTTTCCTTAGAAAGCACCAGTATTGTTCAGATGCTGTCCTAGACCAGTGTAGAGTCCAAGCTATAACAGAGCAGCCTTGGGTGCTAATCCTAGGGATGCACACCTGGGTATCTCTGGGGAAGGAAATTCACTGACAGAGTCACACAGCACCTGCCTGAAGCCAGGCTGATATGCTCGTCCTGGAGCACGGCAGAGAAAGGCAGGCGCCTGAGGGCTAAGCCACCTGAGTCTAAAGTACCCTTGCAGGTTGGTGCCCTCTCTCGCTGGCCCCCCTGCTGCCTGGTAGTGATCACAGAGAGCACAGTGAGCCTGTCAGTCACTCAACACAGATGCAGTAAGCACCTACTACGTGCCAGATCCTGCACTTAGTAGGTGCTGAAATACGTTGATGAAGTGGAAAAAAGTTCCTATCCTCCCGGAGCTTGTAGTCTGGCTGGGAAGAGTAGAGGGCCCAGGGAGGCACCGCACGGGCACAGCAGAGTGACTGAGAGCACCTGTGGGCATTCTTAAGATGAGGTTTAAGCCCTGCTCTGCCACTTACCTTGGCAACGTTACCTAACTCTCTAATCACCGCTGTCCTTCATGTGAAATGGGGTGATAGCGCTGAGAAGGCCCCATGAGATTATGTTTGTAAAGCACTTAAAGCAAGGGGCCTGGCACACGGGAGGCCGGGAAATGGCCGCTTTGCTGGTTATTCCCTCGGAGAACAAAGGGACATACACAAAGAGGTTCGCTACCTTCTTCCCCAGAACACACCCCAAACTGTTGGACAAGGAACTACACACGACACTCCTTGATCACGTTGTTACATGACTTTTGGCAAGTGAGATGGCCACCAGAGTCACTGGGCTGGAAAGCCCCACGGCCAGCCTGTCCCCTCCTCCGCACTCGCCACTCCCAGTGCCTGGTCCTTTCTTGGCCGTGTGACCACAGCACTTCCGCAGCCACGAATTTGGCACCTCCTCTCTCTGACTGCAACCCTACCCTGCAGCTCCCTGTACTAAGTACTTAGGACATTAGGGCAGCCCAAATCAATAACCCCAATAAACCCCAAACTCCAACTCCCACTGTGCCCCAAGTGGAGGACCAGCAACAACTCAGTCAGAAACTTACATGTTGCCTTTTATTCCTCTCTCCCCCTCTTCTTCCACATCCAACAAATCCCCAAATGCCAACACATCTACATCCTTTCCAAAAGTAAGTCTGATCACGCGGCCCGGCGGGTAAGTTCACCAATGCCTCCCCATGTCCTGAAGGAAATGGCCAGGTGCCCCAACACGGCTCCCGAGGCCTCCCCCGAGAAGCTGCTGCCTGCCTCTCCAGCCCGGTCACCTCTGACCTTTTCCATCTCATGGCACACAAACTAATTACCAAAATTCTGCGGCCACCAAACAACATGTTATATTTTTTTGGCAATCTGACAAAAAAAAAAAAAATGGGTTCGATTTCGATTCATTCGCATTGGATGGCTATTGTGCTGGCCGTTGTCATGTTCAATGTGGCAATCTAAGGGCAAAGAGGTCAGCGCCCCTGCCTAAGTAGTCAGGTGAGCATGTTCTAAAAGTGCTTGCGGCACACCGGCCGGAGAGCGCTGCTTAGCCTCATCTCCCTGCGACTGTCCCTCCATCCCAGCCTCACGATTTCGTGTGTCCCAGGTCTACCCAGCTGCTCTCCTGCCTCCGCATCTTACCACGTTCCCCGTCTCACCTTTTATCTCGGCATGCATCGTCTGAGTGCCGTGTGCGGTCCTACAACTTCCTTTGGAGATGTTCCCTGTCCCCAGGCTCGGTGAAGTGCCCTGGGCAGGAGTTTCCTTACAAACCGGCCCCTCCCCCTGCGTTACCCTCACCAACAGCACGGGGCCTCCTCCCCAGGGAGTAGGGGCACACTGTACTGCCACAGCCATGTGGGCCTGAAGGACCCTCGGCAAGGGTTTGCTGAATAAATGAACAAGCAGTTGATTCATAAACCCCTATCTCTGACCCTCCTATTTGCCTTTTAGATTTGGGTTCCACATCTCCAGTCCAGATGGACAGCTTCCGGCACCTGAACGGAGTACGTACAGAACAGACAGAGATCTCTTTCTTCCAAACCTAGTTCAGCAGGGAGAGCACAGGAGGGGAAACCGGGTGCCTGCAAGCCCTGTTCGTCAGCCTGTTAGCTCCACACCGTTAGACAAATCTTTCTCTGAGCCTTAGTCTTCTCATCTCTGAAATAAGGACAGACATACCAACCTTACGGGATGAGAGTAAGACTGAGTGAGATAACATATGTGAAATGCTGGCAAAGGGCATAGAAGTAGTAAATGGTAATGAGTTCAAAATTCCATTCATTATTTTTTGCTTCCATCTCTCCCCTCCACTTCCTGCCCCCCAAAGCCAGCCCCCATTATCCAGGCAGTCCCTAAATTCCACCTCTTGAATCTATCTAGTTTTCTGTCGCCCCTCATTCAGGCCTTCCTCAAATGTCCTGCCAGGACGATCTTGATAGCCCTAAGGAGCTCCTGGCTCTGGCTTTCTCACTGCCCAGGTCACCCGGCTTCTACAGGGAAGACCCGCTGTCTCCCTCCTGACCAGATTCCTCACCTGCTTCCAGGGACTCAGGGCTCAGTTTCAGTGTTTAGTCATATGATGTTCAAGGCCCCCCCGGATCTGGCCTCCACAGACCTCTGCTACCTTATCTTCTCAGTAGATGCGTTGACACACACTGCTGCCCAGCAACAACAAACTGGCCACTGCCCACTTTGTACACCGGTATTTCCCATCCCCACCTCAGCCTCTGCCTCTGCTCGCTTCCCTCGGACCGGGACACTCTCCCTACACGTCCTCATGGTCCACACAACCTTTCTTGCAATGTCCGGCTCAGATGCTCCTTAATCTACCAAACCCTCTTAACCGCCCAGCCACGGGGAACCTTCCTTTTCTACAAA
Organism: Pipistrellus kuhlii; assembly: GCF_014108245.1. Classification (NCBI taxonomy): domain Eukaryota; kingdom Metazoa; phylum Chordata; class Mammalia; order Chiroptera; family Vespertilionidae; genus Pipistrellus; species Pipistrellus kuhlii. Next base: position 13,020,578 of record NW_023425405.1, read on the forward strand.
CGTGTAGTGTGTTTCGTGTATTTCTCTCCCTGCGTTAATCCGTTTCCTCTCTCTGCATTTATCCTGTTTCCATCTGGGCACAGACCCTTAGCTCCGCGCTCCCTGAGGGCAGCCTCCTGGCCAGGCCTTCACTGCCGCGCTGGGGAAAGCACCCGGAGACGGTGCTGACTGCACACGACGACAGGGCGCTGCTGAGGAGGCAGTGCCCAGGCCCCGCGGCCACTCAGCGTGGCTTCTGAGCGGCTCCGGGAACAGGGCCTGGCGATGAGCGCCGTGTCACGGGTCACTGTTCAGGGAACTCATCCCCACGGAAGGCCCTCGAGGGCTGCGGGACAGAAGTCCTGTCTCCGTGCCCGTGAAATGAAGCAGCACGTACAGAGGCAGGCCAGCTCCACGTCTGCTGCCTCCTATGAGCCCCACAGCTATTCTCAGCAATAAACAGGATACTTTGGTGTAGTTAGTACACGTAAAGTACTCAATTTTAAAAAATATATATTTTATTGACTTTTTACAGAGAGAAAGAGAGAGGGTCAGAAACATTGATGAAAGAGAATCATCGATCAGCTGCCTCCTGCACACCTCCTACTGGGGATGTGCCCGCAACCAAGGTACATGCCCTTAACCGGAATCGAACCTGGGACCTTTCAATCCGCAGGCCAACACTCTATCCACTGAGCCAAACCGGTTTCGGTAAAGTACTCAATTTTAATACAGAAATAAGTATCACTCTTCAAAAATACCCTTTGGAGAAAACTGTTTTCTAATAAGGTCCCAAACCTTTCTTAGACCTCACCTTTTATATAGCCACAACCTCTTTTGATTAAAAAAATATATATTAAAAAATTAAAAAAGATGTCCATTAGGATGAATGCTTTTTCTCAGAAGGCTTTAAACTGGCTGAGAATTAAAGAATTTCGGAAATAAATTCCAATCTCCTCATTCTTAAAATAGAAGAGATTTTTCAGGGCTTTCATTTCCCAAATTCTATTACGTAAGCCACTTTACAAATCCTGAGGGTAACAATGCTCGTTTTCCATCACATTTCATTTTAGCTCCCCCTGGGCTCTAGGAGCGAGGCGCCTCTGTGACTGCGCTTGTCAGCCTGTCCTGTCGCCTCTTTGTAGGTCGTTGGTCCCACCCCACTGTGTCTCCCTGAAGGGCCAGGTCCCCGTGAGCTCCTTTTTGAACCTGCAGTGCTTACTACTGGGATGCAAAGCGTGGCTCAGTAAATGTTTACCGGAATCAATGACTCAGGTCAGTTATTTGATCATAATCCTATTCATCAGACCTACCTCATGACTCTTCCCCTCCCTCACATATTTCGGAGTTTCTGCTACTGCGGACAGTGCAAACAGGATGGGAGGCCCTGGAGGCAACGGCACACTGCAAGTTCTCAAGTGTCCTTGGCACACATCGGCGTCCCTGCAGTGGAAAATTCTGCCCTTCCCAGCTAGCACAGCACTTCCAGAGGCCACCATGTCTGTGTGTCTTCTGCTATGTGAGTTAAAAAGGATCATAGGACATCAGAGCCCCACTTAAAAAAAAGAAAATCCTCAAACAAGGATATGTTCTTATTGATGAGAGAGAGAGAGACAGACAGACATCAATTGTTTGCCTCCCACATGTGCCCCAACTGGGGAAGGAACCCGAAACCTAGGTATGTCCCTGCCCTGGAATCAAATCCGCAACCTTTTGGTCCAACCAACCAAGCCACCTGGCTGTGGCAGCACTGGAGTCACACTGTTGAGATGTGCTTCTTTTAATTCGCTTATTTAGCACCCCCTGAGGTAAACACTGGTGGGTAAGACCAAATTAGTTTAAATCACACCTTAAAAGGGTTGTTATGGAAGTACCTAGCTGACTCGATAAAATTAGTGCACGAAGAAGCCAAAAACACCTGCTTGTTAATTAACTGCTGAATTAACTCAACAATGTCACTGCGCACGCACCCTTCAGTGGTCAGGACGCGATCCACTTTCCTGGAGTTATCTAATCACAGAAACAACCCACTCTCCTGGCGTTATCCAATCACAGAAACAATCCACTCTCCTGGCGTTATCCAATCACAGAAACAACCCACTCTCCTGGCGTTATCCAATCAGGGAAGCCGACGTCAGCGTGGCCAGAACCTGCACACTGCTCTCCCCAGGCTCAACTGCAGAGCGCATCTGCATTTCCAACAAAGCTCATCGCAAGTTGATGACAAAACTGAAAGAACTCTAAGTAAAATTACAGACATGACTCTCACATTTGGGCTTTCCAACCCTACTGTGTGGGTTTAAGAAGCACCACATTTCCATGTCATAAAGAATTCTGAAAACCAGTATATTCTGGGAAGTCTTATCTACTTCCTGGTGGGGGGTGGAGGGGAGGGAAGGAAGCAGTAAGGGCCAAATCTTTTTAGATGACACTGACACTCTGCTTGAGCAGATAAAAACTAAAAAAAAACAAAACAAAAAAACAAACAAAACAAAAAACTAAAATAACCAAAAACTGCCGAAGCCGGTTTGGCTCAGTGGTAAAGTGTCGGTCTGCGGACTGAAAGGTCCCGGGTTCGATTCCGGTCGAGGGCATGTACATTGGTTGGGGGCACATCCCCGGTAGGGGGTGTGCAAGAGGCAGCTGGTTGATGTTTCTCTCTCATCCACGTTTCTAACTTTCTATCCCTCTCCCTTCCTCTCTGTAAAAATTCAATAAAATATATTTTAAAAAAAACCAAAAACCAAAAACTTCAGAATGTTCCATTTATAATGAAAGTTTTAATCGAAAACAGAAAACATTACTTCTTATTTTCTTAAATACATCTAAAGCCAGCACACATTTCTTCCACTTGAAGAGATGGAAACTGAGGCAAGAAAGTGCAGTCCTTTTGTGTTAAGAGCACTTTCACGTTTCAAATTAAGCCATGAGCCCAAACTAACTTAATTCTCCCAAAAGGCTTATTATTGCTCAAGTGAAGATAAACAGTGTTAACTGCTTTAATAATTAGTCCAAGAAGCAGCCACAGACCAACTTAGACATCTGTTAACATCCTCGTCCACCATTTCCCTCGAGATGGCACGTACACGTCACCATTTCCACGTGCCCTTGACGTTGGTAAGAATAATATTCCTACATCCCCACATGGATGGCTTTGTGCCGCCATCTTCTGATTATGCCCACTGGAGTGCAAATTTTTCTTCACGTAAAAGCGAAATCAATAAAAGTAAAAACTCCCCACTTTTCCTGCCAGAAATGCCCTCGGTAACAAAGGGGCAAAGACACCATGACAGAGACTACAGTACTCTCAGACATAATTCAAGCGGCATTCTAAACGGATCAGTGGGTGTTATACACTTTCTTAGCGAGTAAGTGCCTCGCATGCTTACGATACTATTCATTCTGAGACAGGCAGGTCACCACTGGCCTTCTGGGTCACTGACTAGGGAGAAAGCAGCCTGTACAAAAAGAGTGGGGCGAGGGGAATAAAGAAAAGGGGGTGCTTCCCTCCACACCAGGCCCCCTGCAGCCTTGAATGAGAGAAGACAGATGGCAGCCACCTTCCCTTTAATTAGGAGGGCAGCTCAGGTAGGGACAGCCCTGCTCACTTGGCACCAACCTTACCCAGTCGCTTTGATGGTGATGCTCGGCTCATTCACTCTTGTTTCGCACTGCTCTCGGCCTTTAATTTATAAACCAAATCTCTGTAAATTTAACAGTGAAAAACTATAGCTCTGAGCCAAGGAGATATATGACAAAGGCACTTGAGGATGTTTGCTGAATTAATTCACAGACAGCCAGATAAGGAGCTTGCAGGTTTCAGATGACATACTGACACCCCGAGTCTGTGATCACCACTTGGGAGACAAAATGTGAATTCTCCTGGCACCGAGGCCCCACCAGATTCACCCGGCACTCGGAGCTAGGTTTAGACTCGGTACCATACCCCGATTCTGCTCCCATTGTCACTCTGCGGCCCCGAGTCCTTCTACTTATAAAGTGTTACCGGTTAAGAAAATTCTACAGTAAAAACAGCCCATTTTGTAAGGAAGGCTAATTTCATTACAGATCATAAAACACTCTGCAATTATACTTGTTCTGTACTACCAAAACCATAGAACTTTGTATTAAAAATGTACCAAGCCTTTCAACATGTGTGGCGGTAGGATCAGCATAAGAAACAAGCACAAATGGAAGGCAGGGCCAAGGGTGAGAATTAGGCTGGAGTCACAGAATCTTCTGTTCAGGTAGAGGGTGGGGAATGTCTGGCCCACAGGCCATGCAAGGCAATAGGGGTGAGTTAATTAAAAGTTTGACCAAATACAGCGGGCTGATTTTTAAGTTGATAATTCTGTACGGACCTCGAATGATGTTATAAATATCCAAATGGCCTTTGGCAGGAAAAGGGTTCCCCACCCCTGGCGTCTAGGTGATGAAGACTCTTAATTATTTTCTAAAAGGCATGAAAACCAATTTCCTATGAATCTACAAGACATGAAACTTTCTAACATGAAGGAAAAGTTCAGTTTCTGTTGGCAGGGTTAGGTTCTTTATACACTTTATCGCATTTTCCTACTAAATCTGTTTTCCCCCCCACAAACATCATTAAACAATTTCTATTTCTCAGTTCCTTTCCATTCCCTGACCAGTTTTCTTTGTTTCTTTTTCTTTGTTGTTGTTGCTATTTTCCCATTATATTTACATTCAGTGTTATTTTGTATTAGTTTCAAGTGTACAGCATAGTAGTCACACAATCACGTATTTTATAAAGTGCCCCCCTGATCATTCTAGTACTCGTCTGACACCACAAACACAATTATTACAATATTATTGAGTATACTCCGTGCTGCACTTTACAGGCCAGTGACTATTTTGTAACTACCAGTCTGGTTTTTAAATTACAGCCTCTTGTCCAGAAGCCATTCCCACCTCATTCCTGCAGTCACTGTATTTGTCTTGTACACACAACTCCTCCTGCTTCCCGGGGAGACCAGGATCCGGGGACTGGACTATTTTTGCTAGATGTGCTCCTGGCACGTCAAAAGCCTTGTCTGTGTCCCCATCATTTAATTAATGGCAGAGTTCCTGAACCATTAAAGCACAACAACAACTTGTTTTCTCACTGATAAAACCTTTCAGTCCCTTGCTATCTCTAACAAGCGAGCCAGCAGGCTAGCTACCGGAGGACAGAAAAGATCAAAGGAGCCACGAACTATTGAACAGACTTTCTATCCTCCTTCCCGATGAAGGGTTACACTTGGCATGTGTCAGACACTGGTTGTCTAATAATGTGAGCAAGAGAAAACACGCAGCAGAGTGACTAAGAAAGAAACAAACAACACTTACTTTGTTTTCCAGCGCAGTAAGCACGTTGGGAGCGAGGCAAGGCGAGGCGGTCCTTCCCCAAGGCCCTGCTTTCACTTTAAAAGCCGGGCTTGTGCCATGTCCAGGTCTGCCGTTTGCCGTGGACTCCCAGATGCCCCCACTTCCCGGGACGCCCCGAGTTCACAGTTCATCGGAGGCTGAGCCGGGACCAGGGATCCCCGGGAGGGAGCGAGGCGAGGCGACCTCTGGGCGCTACGTGGCACGGCTGCTGTTAGCACACCCGCCGGGACACCCACTCGTCACCTCAGGAGCCGGGCCACCGGCAGATAACTGCTCGGATGGGTGTCCAGAGATGCGAGCCTCTGACATTCTCAGGTTCAAGGTTGGAAAATGTATTAAGACGAGAACCACGCAGTCAGCAGTATCCTGCACCACTCACTTTCTCGCCCGCAACGCACATTTAAAAAAGAGCAAAATTAGAAGGACTGTGGTACTGGTGGCTGTGATTGGCATTTGCCCTGTCCTGGGTCCCATCTGGTTCCCTAACAGGAGTGTTTTCATTTCATTCTTTCAAGATTTTTGAAAGAATCAATTTTTTAAAAAAGAACAGGAACACTAAGTCTGCTTAAAAAAAAATGCAGCCCTTACTAAATCTCATCTGGTTGATTTTTTTAAAAACAAATAAACAGATTGGATGTTTGTTTTGAAAAGACTTCATCCATGTACTGTCCAGCTCATAAAAATAAACCACCTTCCAGCAAAGCGGGGCACATCCACCTTGTGTACTGCAGGGTTCGGAAAGCCTCGCCTGGCTCCTGCCGAGGGCCCCGGCCCGGCATCGGCGCCCAGAGCCGGGGGACACCGGCGTGAGCGTCAGACCCAGGGAACTCGCAGGAGAGCTGCTGCGAGTGTCCCATCTCCCTGGTCACTTTTACAAGAACACAAAAGCACCAAACATGTGACGCCTTTAAAGTCTCAGCGTCCAGACCGAGCGCAGACCATTCTTTCTTCTGACCCGGTCCCCGTCCGGGAGAGGCTTCCTCCCTCACCAAGGGCCACGTTGGCAAGAATCCCTGCCTCGGAGACTCGCCGAGGAGCTCCTGACCTACTTTCTCCCCATAAAACATCCCTGCAAACTCTCCTGGAGGATAATTTATTTTAGTGTATTTTATTTTTTTAAGTTGCAAGCAGTATTGAAGTTTTGATTTTGATAAAGTCAGGGGAAAATGTAGATTAGAATAGATATTTAAATCTCACTTTATTGAACGCAAAAAAAAATGTTATGTTTTATCAGAGCTGCTACAAGGACCAAAATAAATAAGATTGAAGAAAAAAAAAAAAATCAGAGGTATCCATCCCCCCACCTCCCCCGGTTTGGCAGAACACGCTTGCGGTGTTGGAGGAGTGTTGAATTTTTAAAGAAGTAATTTTCTCCATTAAGTCTGACAGATCTCCTTCCCTTGTCCCTCAGTTCTTATTTCCAAATAGATCAGAATCAAAGAAAGGATCACTGAAACACAAGGAGATAAGTCATCATTAAATTTTGGGGAACGTCTCTCATCACCCATAACAAAACTAAATGGAAGTACAATTTTATAGGAAAGTAACTAAAAATCCCAGTTTAACCTATGTGAAATCAACCGGTTACATTCTTGTTCCTTTCCTGAAACAACTTAACTATAGTCCTTTAACTACAGTCACCAAGAGATAAAGAACATGAAATACATATTTGAGCAACGATGGCCTTTGTCTGTCCGAGGAGAAAAAAGAAACACATCCAAGAGTTAATGAAATTAATGAACTCTAGCTAAAGAACTACAAAAAGCCCCTCCACACACCAGGCTGTTACTATGACAACTTCAAAACTGCTCTGAGAAAATGTGAGAGGTTTTAAGAGCCATGATAAAACAAGTGTCACCCAGCCGGCTAGGAATTACTGTAATTTACAGGCGGCAGCAGGAAGGCTGAGCGGCCATTTACGATTCTGAAATATCAAATCGTTACCTTCTGGGAGAGGCTGCGCTCTTCAGGCCGACCAGAGAGACTGACAGGTAAACAACAGCTCTGGGTGATCGGAACCATTTTGACGGTTTCAGTCCTGTAACCATACCACTCCCACGGTCTCTCTGCTTGGTACATTATTTTTATAATGAAAGCAAACTCTGACTCAATCTGAAAGGGAAGGGACAAAAAAAAAAAAAAAAAAAAAAAAAAAAAATCCCTAACAGTCTCCTATTTCCAAATACAAACAGGGAAGCACTCGGATTTTTCAGGCGTCAATAATGAAACAGAAAAAGAAGACAGCATTTTTTTCTCTCTCTTAAAATTCCTGTTGTTCGGTATTACATTTTACATTAATCTCGATGGCTCAATCAGGAAGTAAAAATTTTAAGTGCGTGTGCTATGGAGGGGGGGGGATCATGTGACCTGCAGCAGAGGAAATTATGCAGCAGACGAGCACACGAAGAAAAACTGAACAAGGGTTTACAAATACCGTCTGTGGGACTCATCGAGCCATGACTATATCGTGGCTTTGGAGAAATAATAATTCATTTGGAAGCTTTGAAAATAAGCCTTCAGGGCGTCTTAAAAAAATGTTATGAGATCAAAGCAGTGCCATGAGAAATGGTAGCTTAATTAATGAAGGAATTGTTTCTCTGACAATCATACCCATGCGAAGATTATGTAAAGGCATTTTTTCAATGTTATTTAAAGATCAGGCCATCCTCAAGTGTAATCAAACAAAACATGGGCTACAGCTATGTACAGATACTCATGCTTTATTTGACACGTAGGGCTGTGTTCCCGGAACACAAAAAAGAAAATGGTTTCGGTTTAGCCAGACTCCATTCGAGTTCTGCAGGTTACAATAGGCGCTGTATTTTATTACAGCAAATACATTCTAGAGAAGGCAGTGTCAGAGCCACACAATTTCCATCTGAGGAACGAGAGCCTGTTGTAGGGTCACCATCAAATAGGATCTGAATCCTCCTGTGTGTTCTGTGAGTTATGCCACAGACCACGCTCCCTCAACCAAAATCAGAGAGTGGAAGATGAATGTTCAAACACTTTAATAAGTATAATGGATCTACTGACAGGTGACCTAATTGTTCAAAAATGCCTTAAGACCTATTCTCTGTGCTGCGGGAGATGTTAACATGAACGTATTTGAAACTCAAAAGGTTTGACCTGTGGCTGTTTTGTTTCTCAATGCCATTTCTGTTACTAATGTGTTAATAATAATTTACTAATACTGATAATAAACAACAATGCTGAGGGCAGGTATTTACATCTCAAGCTATTACTTTTATCACCTCAGTGTCTCACATTTTTCAAAATGCTTTCCCTCTTTTTAATTTCAAAAATTTATGCCACAGCTCTGGGCAAATGGCAGGGCCAGGTCAGGGACAGCAACCATTTCTGGGTATTTCTTGATGAATAGGTCATCCTTCTTTAATTCTGAAACACAAGAGGTAGCTGGGCAAAAGGAGAAAGTATTAGGAAAGACAGAAGCCTTTCAGAAGGGAAGCTTGAGGCAGGTGAAGAACAGTTAACAAAGGTAAGAAGCACACATTCTCCAAGGCACAGGGTAATAAATGGCACTGTAATCATCTTACTCAACTTGGTGTTACACTGGTTGACTAAGTTAAGGAAAGATGAACCAGGTGCCAGGAAATACCAGGGAAGTTCTGGGATGAGGGGGAAAGCTTCTGAAGGGGTTCCAGTCCCTGCTGCTGGCTCCTGCCCTCGCCGGAGCTATCCCAGCCTCCGTCTGCACTTTCCACAGTGGGAAAATCAAGGCACCGAAATAAGAAAAGGCACTTGTTTTTGTTCACAGCTTTACTGGGACTTTGGACAAACATGAGAACCAGGTAATATTCTAGGAAAAATAATGTACCTCCTACTTTATAATCTTCACCAAAATTAACAGTGTGGAGAGTCAAAAATTAAATATAAGAGGGGGAAAAAGAAGAAAATTAGGAAAGTATGAATTCGAGATAAGAAAAGAAGTCTTAGCTTTATAAAAGTCATGAGGAAAGTAACAAAAAGCAAGGTAATTGAATACATCTTCTCTACACTAAAATGTAAATCCCTGTATGTCCAAAAGCAGCAGACAGAACTGAAAGGTAAATAAAAAATAAGATACTTGCAACATGATAATACAAATGATTATTAGAGGCCCGATGCATGAATATCATGCAAGAGCAGGCCTTCCTTCCCCTGGCTGCCAGCACCTGCTCCCCTCTGGCACCCAGGACCTGGCTTCCCTCGCAGACCCGGCTTCGCCCGGAAGGTCATCTGGAAGGATGTCCGGTCTCATAAGCATTATTATGCTTTATTATTATAAATATTTGTAAAAGGTAAATGATACTAATAGACTCTTCACTCCAAAATATAAAAGGCCAATTAACCTGAAAAAGTGTTGAATATCACTAGCAAACACCAAGTTTTCAACAATCAAATTCACAAAGATGGACAAGAAGAAAGCTAGACTATAGTTAAATACCCTGTCAGGGTGCACATGGAAGGCAACTGGATCCATGTTTCTCCTCCCCCCTCTCCTCTCAAAAATCAATAAACATATTCTTGGATGAGGGTTTAAAAAAAAAAAAAGAATAAAGCTAGTGAAGTGAGGTGAGAGAATCATTTCAGGAAATCTGCAATACCTTTCTATTGTATTTGCCAACAAACTGTTTTGACTCATAACATATCTATAAATATCTCCAAAAGAAACAATCACAGGTACACAGGAAGATAATTGCACAAAGACATCCTTACAATAACATAATGTTGAGAACAACTTAAACATCCTTAAGTGGAGGGGAGCATGTGACTAAAGAAATTATAATATATGTTTAAATAATGGTTTTTGGAGAATACTTAATGACACTGCAAATCATGAAATATAATGTTAGGTGAAATGTTGCCAAATATAGGAAGTAGAAAGGAGAGAAGGGTGGTACAAGCAAATGGTGGGGGTAAGAGAAACTGATCTCAAAAGGAAAACAGAAAAGAATACATTTAAAAAGTTTGCCCTTGTAATTGTGACCCAGTTGGTTGAGCATCATCCCATGAAGCTAGAAGTCATCCGTTTGATTCCAGGTCAGGCACATGCCCAAGTAGGAGTGTGCAGGAGGTAGCCAATTGATGTTTCTCTCTCTTGATGTTTCTCTCTCTCTCTCTCTCTCTCTCTCTCTCTCTCTCTCTCTCTCTCTCTCTCTCTTTCTCTTCCTCCCCCTTTTTTCCCTTTGTATCTAAAAAAAATCAGTAAAAATATTTTTTTTTAAAAGTTTAAGAAGGGGTAGATAATTTAGATTTTTCATTAATTCTTTATAATATTATTTGACCTTCTCTATGAGAAACATTTATAGTTGGAAAAATATTATTGAAGTTAATGTCCTATATCTATTTCTTGGTCATACCAAATAATTAAAGTATTTATAAAGCCCTTTTGAAAAAGAGAATGCTTATACTTTAAGTACAAGAAAGAAGTACAAAATAATATGACCTTAAACATATAAAAGCTCACATTATAAATACCAGAAGTATATGAAGCAAGATGTTAATAATGGTTTTCATTAGGTAGTGTGATTATCTGTAGTATTTTTGCTATTCTTTATAAATTTTCTATGATTGTCATATGTTGTTTTCATGAGAAAGAATAAATACTAGTATCATAACAATAGGACCCATACATCAAGAAGATGCTATTATTGCCCAGCCGACGTGGCTCAGTGGTTGACCTATGAACCAGGAGGTCATGGTATGATTTCCAAACAGGACACATGCCCAGATTACGGACTTGATCCCCAGTAGTGGACAAATCAATAAAAATATATTTTAAAAGAAGATGTTATTATTAATAAATTTTAAAATACAGAATATCTATAGCCACAAAAATCTGCCTGATTTTTAAAAAATATGCTTTTATTGACTTCAGAGAGGAAGGGAGAGGGAGAGAGAGATGGAAACATCAATGATGAGAATCATTGATTGGTTGAGTCCTGTACGCTCCCTACTGGGGATCAAAGAGACATTTATGTACCTGTGTTCATAGTAGCAATATTTATAACTAGAAGTGTGATGCATGAAAATTCATGCACTTGGGGTTGGGGGTTGGTGGAGGAGAAGTCCCTCAGCCCGGCCTGCGCCTCCTCTCCTTACTGCTAGGCTCGCTATTCCTTAGTGCTGCCGTGGAGGCAGCAAAATTCCTGCCATTGCCACTGCATTTGCCCAGCTTCTGGCTGAGCAGTGCTCCCCCTGTGGGAGCACACTGACCACCAGGGGGCAGTTCTTCCATTGAGCATCTGTCCCCTGGTGGTCAGTGTGTGTCATAGTGACTGATCGATTCACTGTTCGGTCAATTTTCATATTATCCTTTTATCATATAGGAGGATAGCTAAAAACTGGAAGCAACAGAATACCCACCATGGATGATGGATAAACAAAAATGTGATCTATGAATACAAAGCCATGATCAACCTAAGGAAGGCGAAACATTTTGATGCTTACCACTCTGAATATTGGATTTGGAGCACTGAGTGGATAAAAAGAAATTCGAAATAAATGTCCCAGAAACGTTTCCCTCTCATGTGCACTGTTGCAAACCTAGTTCAAAAGTCACTATTTTTTAAATGCCTCATGGGAAGGGTAGTTAAACGCTTGAATCCCCTACCGCCTTTTAATGAACTTGTAAGATTGTAACCAGTTGAAAGTTGCTATTAAAAGGGAAAGATGCTGAAAAAACAAACAAACAAACAAACAAACAAACAAACAAAACCAATGCCATGCTATTCAGCCATAAAAAGGAGGGCAATTCTGACACATGATACAACATGGATGAACCTAGAGGACATGATGTGACGTGAAATAAGACAGGAAAAGAAACCAAAAACCAAATACTATGTGTCTGCCACTGATGTGAGGTCCCTACAGTAGTCAGATTCATAGAGACAGAAAGCAGAATTGTTTGCCAGAGGCTGGGAAGACAGGGGATGGGGAATTAGTGTTCAATGGGTATGGAGTTTCAGTTTTGCAAGACAAAAGAGTTCTGGAGATGAATGGTGGTGATGGCTGGCTGTTCAATAATGTGGATGTGTTTACTGCCACCGAACCATACACTCAAAAATGGTTATGATAGTACATTTTATACTGTATGTATTTTACCATAATTAATAATTATACATGTTATTTATATATATTACTAGAGGCCCTGTGCACTCGGGGGAGGTCTCTCAGCCTGGCCTGTGCCCTCAGAGAATGTCCTCCTGATGGTGGGGAGCAGGCCTAACATGGCAGTCAGACATCCTTAGTGTTGCTGCCACCACTGTGCTCACCAGCCCAGCTCAGGTCTTCTGGCTGAGCAGCACTCCCCTTGTGGAAGTGCACTGACCACCCGGGGGAAGCTCCTGCATTGAGCGTCTTCCCCTGGTGGTCACTGCATGTCATAGCAACTGGTTGTTTTGCCATTCAGTCAATTTCCATATTAGCCTTTTATTATATAGGACTAGAGGCCTGGTGCACAAAATTCATGCACAGGAAATCCCCTCAGCCTAGCCTGCACCCTCTCCAATCTGAAACCCCTCGGGGGGGTGTCCAACTGCTGGTTTAAACCAGCAGTTGGGCATTCCTTTCACAATCTGGGTCCACTGGTTCCTAATGCTCATCTGCCTGCCTGATCAGCCCTAACTTGCCCCCCCCCCCCCCCCTGACACACACACACAAACAGCTAGCCTGGTTGCCTTCACTGCCCCCCCACCCCCACCAGCCTGGTTGCCCCACACAGCCTGTTTTGTTGTCCATTCAATTGTAATGGTTGCTTAGGCTTTTATTATTGTATATTGTATATATTATAATCACAAAATAAGTGCAAGAGTAGGCCTGCTTTCCTTCTGGCTGCCAGCACCTGGGACCTGGGTTTCCCTCTCAGAGAAAGGCCCCAACCACCTGCTGTAGCCCTCTAGTTCGTGGCCTGGGCCTCCCTCTGTGGGGCAATGGCTGGGCCCCCAAACAACCTGCCTTGGCTGGCCTGACTCCAGTGGGTATCATAGCATGGTCCCAGGTGGTCATTCTAGTGTTCAGCTGTTCGGTTGATTTGCATATTATGCTTTTATTATATAGGATTATGTGTATACTATTGAATATACTGAAATGAATGAAGGAAGGAGGGAAAGAAGAAAAAAAGGAAGGAGAAAAGAGAAGGAGGGAGGGAAGGAGGAAGAAAGGAAAGGGGGATTAGAACTTCTGAAGAAGGCTTCTGATTTGACACAAGCGTTTAAAGAATGTCAAGGGTGCAAGCATCAAAATAAACCTTATTTTTGCTACTAGATTCTTTAAATATAATTAGAGAAGCCATCTCACAAACACAGATGATCAAAAGTGAAAATAAGAAGGGATATTATGTTTAACTTGAAGAGAACATACCAGACCTCTCTGTGGTTTTTTGAGACCTTCTCATTACAGTCAGCTTGAAAAATTCCCCATAACTAGGAAAGAACCTGCAAGCCCAAGCAAATGATGACATTTTCTCATCGGCTAATAGGAAAAACACATAATGAGGAGGGAAACCCTGAATGCCCTAAAACTGTACTCTATCTTTATTACACACTATTATCACATCATAAAGATCTGGGGGCCGGACAGAGGCCCTTAGCCTGGGAGAGAGCTGCCTGGGCTCCCTCAGTAATGTAGACCTTAAAGACAAAACCTTGGAACACGGTTATACTTTGTTTGCAATGTTTTATTTTTTTTAAAATGGGTAAGAAACATGGCATAATTGAAATGTTCTTCCTACAAGTTATTTGACTAATTCTGTTCAAGAAGTAATTATTGAGTACATAGTACATCCTGGGTACTATGTTCCCGGCCCTGGACTAGGCACTGAATGGTGAGCAGGATGATGTCATCCTCCTCCCCTCATCGAACTAGCAATTCCATTTAAAGGAGACACAGGTGCTGCTAGTGCACAGTAATAAGGGGGCTCTAACCTGGTCCAGACAGGCTGAGGTCGGAAACCTGTGAGAAGTAATGTTTTTCGTAATTGTAGTTATTACTGCCCTCATAGCAAGCCTAGTTGACCTCTACTATAGGTCAGGCAGAGTTTTAAGCACTTCCCAAGCACAAAATTTAATTCTCACTACTATTTTATAAAATGGAGTTTTAAAGATGAGAAAACTGAGGCACAGAAGGGTCACACAGCTCTCACACAGTGGAGTCAGAATAGAGAGCATCCTTGTTCAGAACCTGCTTTAAGGGGAAGCCAAACTAAGGTAAGACAGGTACAAAATTTAGGGGTTATAACATTTAGCAAAGCGTTGAGTTACTCTGAATAAGAAAGGGGGGTGGGTGAATAGAAGTTCAACAGATGTGAGAGGCAGGGACTGGGACACGTGCACAGGTCAACAGGTGTGAGTGGGGAAGGCTGGAAGAGATGGAAGGGACATGAGCCACGTCAGGAACTCTGGAGGGCAGGAGTGACTGATGTGCAGGTGGGATAGTCATTAAGTCCTGCTGTGGAGAGGGAAGTAACTCCCTTCTCCATCTCCCCGTGAACACTGGTGCTTCCATACCGTGCTTATGCACAGGTGAGAACACCTGGCCTGAAGAGGCCCCCATCAGTCTGGGCACAGAGATCACAGAAATGGGAAGGGGTTTCAGAGAAGTGGCATGAAAGTGAAGCATCACCCTGAATGCAGACAGGAGGATAAACTGGGGAAGATACAGGAGTGGGGAGAAGGTTGCTAATGCAGTAGTTTAGATAAAAGAAGGACATACTGGAGACAAAAAGGTGGATTTTTCTTAGCTTTATAAAACAAGATCTGGTTTCTTTGTGGATTTGGAAGATGAGGAGATAGAAGGGTCAGTGAGAACAGGTTTCGAGCTTGTATAATTTGGTAAGTTTGGAATCTGTTCGATATGAGATTCCAGCAAGATATCCAATGGAAATGTCCAGTTGGCATCTGAACACAAAGCCTGGAGCTTAGAGATGGATGGAAGGAACCTGCACAGGGAAAGGAAGAGGAAAAACCAGAGGGCAGGGTGGGATCTTGGAGGCCTAGAGGAGGATGAGCAAGTCCTGTCACCGCTGAGAGGTCATAGGAGATAAGAATCCAAATATACCGACTGAAGGTGGCAACAGAAGGATAGGAAAGCAGGTGCCTGCCGTGGCCAGAGCTGTCTGAGCCAGGTCACAGGGCAAAGGCAGACTGGAGTAGCCTGAGGAGGGAGCAGGAGGGAGGAAATGGAGGCAGCAAATGCACACAATTCCTCCAAGGAGGCTGGCCCTGGCAGTGTGCTAGTATAAAGTGTGTGACATGGAAGGGGTGGCCAGCTACGGAGAGTTAGAACAGACAGCACTGAGCAAAGCAGAAGGAGAGGAAGACGTGAGCTTACAGAATTCTTTCCTTGTCAAACCTGTTGGCAGAGACAATGCAGTTCTAGTAAATAATAGGAATAATATGTATTTTCAGGGCACATGTCTCCCAGGGAACTCAAAAGGGAAAACCTCTAATGCTACATCCTCTGGGGAGAGAATGGAAATGAGTAGTAACAGCTGACCACGTCAACCAACTGGGGTATCTGAAACTAGCTGAATCATAGGATAGTGTAATATACTTTTGGTTTTTAGTTTCTTTTTTTTTTTTTTTAAGTAAAGTTTCCTTTTTTTTGTTTGCTTTTACTATAAAAATGATATAATAATCACTACTGACCAACAGCTGCATAGCATTCACCGGGACCCAGGCACAGTTCTCATCTTTTGCCTCATTTAGACCTGCGGTGGGCAGGCTTATTCTCCTGGTTTTAGAGAAGCACCGAAGTGGGTGGAGGAGGAGGCTCAGTCCTTCACCCTGTGGACCAGCTGAGATGGCAGCCCAGCCTCAGTGCTTCCCTGGACACTTCGCTACACCGCCCCGAAAACACGAATTCCAAAATGGATGGTGCCAAGGACAATTACCGTCCACCCTGCCCCTCTACGAGAATAATTCTGGTGTGTTTCCTACTCTATTCATCCTTCACTTTTCAAACTTAAATCATCTTTCAAAAGAAAACGGTTTCTTACGAGAGTCAAGTAAAACTATTTACAAAACCCTTCCAAGCAGAGATTCTCCTCATAGAGTGGTTTAGAGCTGGCAGATCTGTTTTTTGTATACACTATGCAAAAGTTACTAAAACAATGTGTATTCACGAGCTTCTTTACGTTATGAAGATTTTCCTTCTTCAGAAGAATGTTCTTTGTCTGACTTTCACTTAATTAAGTTCCAAAGCAGTTACTCTGAATCCACACATATCCACATCTTCAAACAGGAAAACCGAGTTCACATGCTTAGTTCCCTTTGAAGTTGCCTGCAGGCTTGACCTGGCTCTCACAGCTTTGATAGTATATTTCGGTGCAGATAAGAACATTACACTTACTGTGGGAATGCTGTATTCCGGAGGCCTCAGCTGCGTCAGCTTTATAAAACAAGCAAAAAATGGCCCCACACGGCTCTGCTGTGATCTTTGGCGCAAACGTTCCATGATACAGAAGTTCAAGACCACCAGGCCCCTGAGGCTTATGAAAATTGACCAATGTGAACTGTCATTTCCTAGACACGAGAGCATGCCACAAATGGCCTTAATACAGGTTCTTCGGGCTCCTGTGAAACAGACCCTCACACATGTGGACAAGTGGTTTTCAACAAAGGCGCCAAAGCAACTCAACGAGGAAAGACAAGTCTTTTCAACAAGCCATGCTGAAACCACGGGGAAAACACAAGCAAAACATGAACCTTGACCTCTACACAAAAAGTAATTTGAGATGGATTACAGGCCAAAGCATAGAATCTAAAACTATAGGCTTCTAAAAGAAAACACAGAAGAATACCCCCACAGCCTTAGAGAGACAGATTACCTAGGAAACGAAAAGTGCTGATAATACAGGTGGAAATTTTGATTCATTAAAACGTATTTCAGAATTAAAACTTTCTGCTCATGAAAAGCCATTTTTAAGAAAATGAAAGGTAAGCCATAGGCTGGGAAGAATATATTTGCATTACAAATTTCTGACAAAAGAATTTTACCCAGAGAATATATACATATAGTCTACCAATCAAAAATAACAAGACAATCCAATTTAAAAATGTGTGAAGAAAATTAAAAATGGGCAAAAGATTAAACAGATACTTCAAAAAGGGAGATACACAAATGGCCAATAGGAACATCTTAGTCATCAAGAAAATACAAATTAAAAACCACATTGAGAGACCACTGTGTACGTGCTAGAATGGCTAAAATTAGAAAAAGCATCAATATATAATGTGAGAAGGACTCCCCCACTGCTGGCTGGATGGTACAAACCCCTGGGAAAACTGCTTGGATGCTTCTTATAAAGATAAACATAAAGCTACTGTATGCCCTAGTGATTAGGCTTAAATCTAAAAAAGAAATGAGAGTAAGACAAGACTTGTTTACAGTAGCTCAATATTAGTAATAGCCACAAAGGTGAAAACAATTCAAAAGTTTGTCAATAAAAAAATAAATGGATCTGCATAACAGAATACTACCAGGCAATCAAGAATGAATGGGTGGCACACACAACATATAACTGTGCATGAAGGCCGTCCAGATATGCAAGAGCACTATAATTTCATTTAGACCAAGTTCAAGAACAGGAAAAACGTTCCACAGCGACATAAATTAGAAAGTATTTGCCTAGGATGGGAGGTGGGGGTGAGCTAGAAGAGGTTACTGGGGGAAAGGGGGACAATATGTAATAGCTTCAACAATAAAGATTTGGATGGATGGAGGGAGGGAGGGAGGGAGGGAGAAAGGGAGGGAAGGAGGGGCAAAGAAAGAGTTTGCCATTGGGGTGGAGGTTGATTGGATGGGGGTGTGAGGAAATCTGGGTGATAGAAATGTCCTACATGCTACCTGGGGTTTCGTTGTAAGTATATTTAACATATTAGCAGAAAATATAACATCAGTTACCAAGACAGGTTCCTAACCGTCTTGACATCCTCATGTTCTCCTGAAGAATGTGACTGGATGTGCATTGGTCGACTCCATCAAATGGGGACTCTAGCTGAATTACTGTCAGTTTGATGACTATCACGGCTGTCTCATTTCATTGTAATCATCCCTGAAGGCATTTCTCCCAGAGGAAAAAAGGGACTTGCTGGCTTTCTCATCTATCAGTAATAGTCAAGCAATACTCCAGGTGCTGGAACCAGTGTAGGATTTTCTAAATTCTTGCAGCCAGCGTATCCTTTTCAGGCCCATTGTTTTTTAGCAGACAATGGACACCCCACACTCAACACATTCCTCACCCCTATCAGGTTATGGGAGAAAAGTGGATTTGGGAAGAAGGCTGTTGATATTGGTTCTGGCCAGAAATAAAATTTCTAGCAGGTTCTGTTGCCCGGAAGCTCACATCCTCCGAGCTCAAGACATTTCATTGCTCTCCCTCTCTGCTCCCAGGGCATGGCCTCAAAGAGCCTTTGATCTAAAAGTGTCCTGATGGCTCTAAGCTGGTGAAAAACTTAACAGGGTACGGAGGTCAGACACCACAGGCTCTCTTCTTTCTTCAGTTGCCTCTAAGCTACCACAGGAAGAATAATTAATACCTAACAGCACTACTCTGCAAATTCTAGAGACAGTCTTGGGCTCCCAGCATTATCCTAGAGATCAGGACAGGCCCAGGGAGGTTCTGCCTGGGTTCCATCATGTTGGGCTGACTTCTGAGAAAGGTCGCCAATGATGTTTTTCCTCAGGGAAACAGCTATTTTTTCTAAGTAAAATGAGGGAACACCAAGATTGGAAGCATCAATTCAGTTTCTTCTGAGACACAAATGGCTGCCTTTTGTACCAGGGAAGTTAAAGGACTAATTTGTTAACATCCAATTTTTCTTATCTTCATAGTATCTATCTACTACACATTTTCAGGAACTACACCACAAATTCGAGAAAAGGGATGATCAATAAGAATTTGGAGCAGTGTGTGTGTGTGTGTGTGTGTGTGTGTGTGTGTTAAACAAAGCAGGAAGGGAGACTATGAGATGCTTCTTAAAAGAAAGGGGAGAAGTATGCTGGTTTATTTCCTAAGGAATTGAAGTTATTTAAATGAAGGGGCAGTTGGTTCTTTCGCAGACTCCTACGCCCAAGGGCGGAGAAGAAATTAAAAAGTAAGCGCATCCACATTTATATTCCTAGTAGAGATCAGGAACAAACACCACTAGCTTCACTGATTTTTTTAACGACTGAGCTCGGTGTTTTACAAGAAGCGTCTTTTCTTCTAGCAACAAAGCCAGAACCAGAGCGTCGTAGCGGGGCTCTAAGACTAATGACCACGGCCTCCGCAGCTGGAAAGCGTGCATTTGTACGATTATGGCAGCTCATTGCTCCAGTCCAGCCCAGTTATTCTGAGGGTTAGTTTTCCCAGCCCCAACGAGCCACTGCAGTGACTGTGACCTGACCTCATCTTCACCCTGGCTAAGTGCCTGGCCAAACGCAGCTCTGATCTAGTTCTCTGGCGCACTTCCGACAAATCAGGAAATGGAAGGGCTTCTGTTTGTGTTGGCCTGAAAGTGTGTGTCCTCCCAAGCTGCGCATGCTCAAATCCTGACCCCCTGGGGTCTTAGGAGCTGAGGCCTTTGTGGTGATGAGGTGGTGAGGCTGGAAAGGGGGCTCCAGAGGACCCCTTGTGCCCGCCGCTGTGTGAGGACACAGCAGGAAGATGGCCGTCTAGGAGCCAAGTTCCACAACGGTGAGGGTCAATTCCTGTCGTCTACAGCACTTTGTTATGTGGCCTAAATTGACTAAGACACGATTTCAAAATGGTAGTCAGAGCACTTAGGCTCCCATTACAGTTATAAAGAAGTATGTACACCCACCACAGTAAAAAGACTACCAAGGGCCTGAGAGCTTTCAACAAGTGTCTGGAAGCCAGAAAATGATGAAGCTGAGCAAGGCCACTCACAGCCCAGGAGATTCTCTGAGAGGGCTGCTGCTCAGGAAGGAGACAACGACTGGCCCAGGGACACCCAGAGAGGCCCCAGACTCAGAAGACGCAGGTACACCACGGGGCAGAAGTGACTAGGAGGACTGAATGGAGAGCAACAGAAAAGTTTAGTGCCAACAATGGATCCTTCCAGGACCGACCCTGTCTTTATAAGAAACAACGTATAGGCCCTCGGGCAAAAACTTAAAGTATTAAAAGATGATTCTCTAAAGAAATTAAACAAAATGTCTGGTGAGGACTGAACAGCTAGTGTGGCTCTGAGCACTCCAGAGCCAAGCCCTCTTACTCTGATACTTAGCGGCTCCCCAGCACGAGGGCTGGCTCTGCGCCCACACATACAGAGCCCTGTCACCTTAACGCCGCCTCACCTTCATGTGAATGACCGGTTGAGGAGAAATATACTTTTAAAGGAAACCTGCAACATGAAAGAGGAAAACCAAGATAAACAACAAAAGATCCTAGAAAAAAACAGAAAATCCAAGTGAGCAAAGATATTCTATAAAGAATTCAAAAACACCTTTAACCGTGTCCCTGCAAATACCTCAGAAGCCATCATTACATCCACATAACAAATAACCTCCACGAGAGTAACCACCTGAGACAATGGTTTATGGACGTAAAAATGGGAGCTGCAAACCACCAGTATTCATCTACAGCGCCGGGGCACCTACCCTCACAGCTGGACTCGGTGATTAATTCTCTGACACAGACAGGACCTCACCTCTGTTGGCAGCACAGTCAGAAGCTCAGAGTGGCACGTGTAGAACATGTTCATGACATGGAGACCAGGACACAAGGCCCCATTGTTCAGCAAAGCCTGAGTCTGGTCTTAACTGCTTCTATAGCTTCCGGGATGGCCTGTAAGCCGCTCTCCTGCCTGCCTGCCCTTCCGACAGCAAGGGAGAAACCAGGGCTCATGTTTTCACAGTGGCATAACACACACTCCTGGAAAGGGTTAATAAGGAAGAACTAGCTTAATGTGGAGACTTCAAGATACTACAACCTATTAGCAAGGTGCATGGGAAATCCCTGAGAACTGCAGCGAAGAGAAATATCCCTCCCCCTGGGTGATTGGCATGCTGTCCTTCCTGAAAGGAGACAGAGCGGCTGCCTCATTGGTTCAAAACCTCATGGTTCCCAAAGCCCTTTTTATAACCCAAAATGCCTAACACCCTCTTTACTACTCTGAAAGAAAATTCATGGGTGAGTATTAACTAAGTACACATATAATTTTTAAACTATCAATATCCTAAGTGTAATGTAACAAAGAAACTAAAAGAAAGCAATCTATAATAAAACTACTATCTCAATATGTAAACATGTTTCAGGTCCAGTGAACTATGTAATAAAATCAGTGCTTATATAAACTTGCAATATAAAGAGTAAGTCTGGACTATAAGAGGTCAGGAATAGGTGGGCAACGGAATAAAAAGTGGGATAATCTGTATGTATTAAAACTAGCAAAAGTTACCGTGGGTTTTTGCATAAAGGAAATTAGATCTAGACTCCGATAAACACATTTTCACGGCATGAATATGCAGCAGGGCAGCTGGAAGTCATGTGGGGGACAGGGCTGTCCCCCCTCTGTCCTTCCCACTGTGGGACGTCTAAAACCTCTGACTCTGGCACACTAACTGTCCTTCACTGTCGAAGCAAACAGCCTCCCAAAGTCCTATTCTGTGGTCCTGTTCCCATGGGAACCCTGGCTGGATGGCCTATGAGATTTTCCTTCCAGCCTTCATCGCCTGTCACACTAAGAATCAAACCCTGAAGGAATAATCAGCAACATATCTAAGTAGTACATTAATTTAATATAGAGATTACCATGAAGAAATTAGTTTAGGCTCACAACATTAACTGTAGCCATATTCAGCACTGTTTCCTCTTTTTGAATTCAAGATAATTGGCTGCTCTGGATAGAATATGGAGGGAAAAGCTGTGTCTTTGTAACACTTGTCTGGATTTGGGGGGGAGGGGTGATTTTGATTTTTGGCATTCAAGTCTGGCTAATTAATGATGAGGGTTGTTTTTTTTTTTATAGAACGCTACAACTCTCATTTCCTCAAAGTAAGAATTAATGCATTCTTTCACATGTGGTCATTACAGGAAAAAGGGGGAGCCATTTACTGTTAATGTCTTTCTGATGCAATTCTACCTCCTCTTTCAAAGGGAGAATTCATCCAAGAAGCCTTAGTCACTTCTTCAAGAAAAATGCCACTGCACTGAATGTACACAGCCTGGACCACAAGCCTGAGGAGAAGCGGAGCTGATCACACTTCGAGACAGCAGATGGAGAGAGGAGTGGGGGGAGGAGAAGGGGGAGTCCATGATTAAGCAGCACCTCTCAAAATTTGGTCTTTAATAGAGAGAAAAGCCTGGCACATACATAATATCATTTCATAAACCAAGCTCAAACATCGATTTCACCTCCACCCAACTTTTAAAGCACACTTCCTAAAATCTACAAGATTTCAGTTCTAAACCAGGAACTACGCACAATTAGTATCTTAGCAACTACAGATATTGCACTTAAAAAAATTTTCATGCACAGAAAGAAAAATGGATTCCTATATTTTTAATATTTGAAACTATGTTTCGAAAAGCGTGGATTTCCGATCAAAAGGGTGATGTACTGGGTAACCCGGTAAAACAATTTCAGAGAGAAAAACTTAAGATACATAATTCTGAGTTCCTCTCAAAGAGAGGACTAGTCTTTCTAAAGCCTCAAGTCCACCCCAAAGGAAAAGAGGCACGGCTGCTTCGGTCCATCCTTACCTGGCTACCCTGAATAGTCCTCAAGGCAAGCGCTCCTCCCGTCTCCAAAGCCCAACGCTCTCGGCCGTGGAGCCTGCAATCCCCGGTGAATGAGACCGCACGTGGTGATGCACACGTCCTGAGCCAGCTATTGGCTACGTGAAGGCAGTGCGTGTGGGAGTGTGATTTGCCACCTTCGGGGCATGCCTCTTATATCCCTCCGAAAGACGAACGATACTCGGCTCCCAAGTGACTCAAAACTAAAAACAGGATTCGTTTTTCTGTAGCGTTCTCCCTAACACTACGGAAACCACGAGAACAAACCACAGTGAGATCTGACTCCTTCACAAGGCCATGTCAATGAAAAAAAGAATTATTATGTCGACACTGGAAATTTACAAATGACTCTCACACCACTGCCCAAGTTCCTGTGCGTTATGACTGCCTGAAAGTTACGCGTTGGTATAGGCACAGTTCGCACAGTTTTAAGCCATGGTTTGGGCTTACCAACTGGTAAAAAAAAAAAAAAAATCTTAAATTTAATCTTCGTTGCTACAGTGATGATCAACCGAGAAATTAAAACCAAGATTTCTGGTGCAAGGGTGTAACTGACCTTCCTAGAATTAGAGGTTTTCAGCATGTGGCCCTCGGACCAGGTGCATCAGAGCGACCGAAGACTGGACTTGAATCCCTGGGGAGGAAGCCAGGCATCGGCACGAGAACAGGCATTCCAGGTTCTTCTGTCCTTTACCAGGTCTGAGGGCTACGTTCCGGTCAATGGAATGCTAACTGCTGGCAGCTACTGCCCCTTCCTTTACCATTCACCTGTCTCTGGCTCCTGCTGAAGTCAGGAGCAGCAAGAAGCCGCCACCTCCTCCGGACCAGGAGCGGCTCTCCCTCCAGGAAAAGAGCCAGGCTGGGTCTGCCCGGCTTCCCTCCCCCCACTGTGCCCACCTTATGGCTCCCCTGAGAGAGAGAAGCTCAGGCTTCAAACCCTGAAAAACGCAGTGTGTGAGGCTGAGTACGAACATTACATTAAAAGCTGCTACCACCTGGAAACCCTAACTTCGCTGCTGAAAGCAAGAGGAGGAAATGCGGGCAAGAGGCACTATTGTTCGCTGACTGCTCACCGTGTTCCAGGCACCACGGCAAGGACTTCTGACACTTTTCTTTGCCAAAAAGAGTCTCACCGAGAAATTGCTTCTTCAGGAGCGTGTGACCACGCAAGCTCGGGAGCCTACACCTAACAGCAGGGCCGCCAGCAGGGCCTTCTCTACTGCCTCACTGTGCCCACCTCCAACCCACCACCCTACAACACCTGGGACGAAGGGAAAGTGAGAAACATCATCAGCAATGTATTTACCATACCATCTTTTCATATTTCTTGTTCCTTTCCCAACCTGAGATTCTGTGAACTTTCAGAAATTGCTGACTTTCTTCATTTTAACCAATTTACTTCAGTCCCAAGTGCTGGAAGTGGAGTGACCCCATTATATTATAAATAGGAAGTTATTTGAATATCACCAAGCATGAAGTTTATGTTTTACTTTAATAAGAAGGGGTTGTTTTTTTTCCCCTCCAATGTGCATAAAGTTTCTAAGGAAACAGCAGATTTACGAACAAGCTCTTCCAACTGCTCCCTCCGTGTACCAGGGCGAAGATACTCTGTGACGAAAGGACCATGAGGAAGCCGACGTACGCCTTCCACCTTTCCCTGTGCATCCACCTAGTGGATTTGGTGGTCCAAGCGTTTGGCCTCACAGATAAAACCTGAATCTGTCAGGGCTACAGTGCTCAGACGCTCTACTATTCCGTAAGTGAAACCTCAGGTGAGAGCCCAACACAACGCACCAGGAGGTCAGGCAGCCTTAGTGTGCGGTGGCCCGTGGGCGCCAAGTCGCTCCTCATTGGGTGGCTCACTCACCTCATCCCCAGGCTGGGGACTGAGGCAGCACCGCCGAAACGCACAGGCCCTGTTTTACCTTGTCACACAGCTCGACGATTTCTAAAAATTCGTTCTCTATCATTTTATTATGTGTACATCTTGTGTCTCAAAATTAAACATCTATTATTTTTTTTTTTAAAGTCACATCAAGTCATATTTCAAATGCTGCCTACTATATTAAGCTTAGGAATTCTGTTACATGTTTGGCTTGTATGGACCCTAACTTAAAAATTATAATCTCTATTTGGATCTCTTTGACAACAAAACCCTTAGTATATGTGCAAGTCAAGCTCACTTTATAAAAACAAAAATTTGTCAAGATAATCCTATATAATAAAGAGCTAATTTGATTGGATGGCAGAACGACCTTCCAGAAGAACCTTCCAGAATGACTAGTGAGGGGCGGGGGGGGGCGGGGGGGGAGGGGCAGAGGCAGCCAGGGCTGAGAGGGGTGAGCCCCTTGCACGAATCTCCGTGCATCGGGCCCCTAGTACGTTATAAATGACTGCATGTATAATCATCTCAGTACATAAGACTTCTTGCTGTGATTTCACTTTGACCCATGGCCATTAGCTTGCTACATATGGTACAGTAAGTTTCAGACTATATACTCAACTCAAGCCAAAAGAAGATATGCCCTGAGGTCTAAAATGCTAAACAAATTTAA
Organism: Pipistrellus kuhlii; assembly: GCF_014108245.1. Taxonomy (NCBI): domain Eukaryota; kingdom Metazoa; phylum Chordata; class Mammalia; order Chiroptera; family Vespertilionidae; genus Pipistrellus; species Pipistrellus kuhlii. The sequence continues at coordinate 13,046,243 of NW_023425405.1, forward strand.
AGTGTCACTAATTAATCGTTATCAAAACTGGGTCAGCACAGAGAACAAAAATTGAAACACCCTCCTGAACAGCGAACACTTAAAATTCTGCTTAAAATTCTGCCAACAGAAAGTGTAATAGCCTTTCTTTTAAATCAGTTGTATGACCTCCTCCTACCCGTTTTAAAAAAGAGGATGTCTCATCAGGCAAAGGCCTGGCATTTCAAGTGCCCACGGGAGAAAGTGGCCGAGGGAAGCTGTGCTGGGTCACCCAGCAGCACCACGTGGGTCAGGGAAAGGCTCCAATGTTCTCTCCTCAACTGTCCCTCAGAATAAACAACGTGCTCAAAAGTGTAATACTTTAAATAATTTAAAAAGAAAAAAAACTGTGGGAAAAAATAAGTAGCAAACTTTATGTCCTAACACCCTCACACATACAAGGAAAACAGTGAGCTGTCATTTCAAAAGCCAAGCTCAACCATATTCTTATTCTCAGAATCCTCTGAATTCTCCAAATTTCCATTTTAATTTATTAGTGAATATAACTCCGGGAAGAGCACGAGTGGTACTTAGATGATTTTGAGCTGTCATCTCCAGGCACCGAGCACGGTGAGTAGAATGAGGATAAGTAGTCCTCCAGTGCCTGGGACGTTCCCCAAATGTCTCTCTGTTGCCGATGTAGGACCAGAACTACTTCTGTTCAAAAATGGTGCTGTTATGACAGCTAATAGAAGCCTGGCCATTCCTCAAAAACGTATTTCACTCACAATGTGTCTGCAATTCTGTATTTGAAACCAAATGTCTATTATCACAAGAGTAACTACATCGGGGAGAAAACAAACAGACTAAGGAGAACTTTTATTTTTCTGCATGCAATGTGTAAGAAGGTTTAAACAGACGAGCACTTAAGAAATCTGACTAGGACACTTAAGAAATCTGAAAGTTGATGGCACTAGTTGTAATCTTTATTTTACCTCCCTATACAGTGTTCTTTTCTCCTGATAATGAGTTTATGACCTCTGACTAGTATCATTGGGGGCTCTCTAAAATTGAACAGAGAGAAGAAAGAAAAAAAAGCTAGGTGGCAATAAAACGTGTGTGTGTGTGTGGGGGGGGGTATCTTCCCACCCACCTTTTGCTTCTGGACAAGTCAAAGTGACCTAATGCAGTGCTTTTCAAACCTCAGGATGATCCATTAACAAGCAGTAAAATGAATTCCATGCACTGCAAGCAGCATTTTTACAAAAATGAAGAGGATAGAAAGCTAGAGCTCATCACACTTAGTGTAACTATTGTTTCATAAAATTGTTTCATTTAAGTGTGTGTGTTGCATGTACTTTATCATGCTATAGAGCATAATCCTTTCCCTGAATCCCAGGGAAGAAATTGGTTTATTAGGAAAGAAGATTCAAGAGCATGTTTGAAATGAGGTGGGAGGATCTTGTGTGGGTTTAATTTCATTGGCCTTACCTTGGAAACGAATCACAAAAAAACATGCACGTCATTATTCACTCATACAACCAGTGTAGTGTCTATTCTCTCTACATAGAAGTTACGGAGAGATTAACATTTTTTTTTTTTTAAATCAAATAGGGTCATAGGGTATAATAATAGCTAACACATACTGAGTGTGCCTGATGGAATTCCAAGCCCTTTACGGGTCAGTGAGTCATTTGATCCTCTCAGTGACCCCATAAAGGTAAGTACTAATATTATCCCTGTTTTACAGATGCAGAATCTAAGAAATTAAGTCAGTTGCCTAAGAGGCAGAGACAAGCATGTGACTGTATGAAGTCTGAACCCAGAGCCTTCCCTCTTAATGTATCGGTTAGCACCACAATCACTCATCACTGAGAGGAAGACGCGACTCTGAGAAGGAGAAAGGGGGGAACAGACACATAAGGGAGACTGGAACCCCAAAGGCAAACTGATGCTATGGACACCACCAGGCTTGCTGTCTCCCCTAATTCCTCCCGGGGGCAGAGTGCAGTCTTCAGAGAGAGCTAGCTCCTGACACTTTGGTGCCCGGACACCCTGAACAAATCAGACCAAACACCGCCTCTTTCTTCTCTCCCTAGAAAATGGGTAAGAATGTGGTTGAGTGGGCCCCTAATTTTCAGTAATGAATCTAACACTTAGCTGTTTATTTATTATATAATTTATTTACTTATTCTGTCCATCGATAGATGAATGGATAAAGAAGATGTGGTAATATAAACACAATGGAATATTACTCAGCAATAAAAAAGGAAGAAGCCCTGCCATTTGTGACAACTCTGATGGGCCTGGAGAGCATGTGCTAAGTGAAATAGATCAAAGACAAATACTAAATTATTTCACTTATATGTGAGATAAAATAATAAGAAATAGAAACAGACCCATAAACATAGAGAACGAGCTGATGGTTGCCAAAGGGGAGGGTGATGGGCAAAATTTAAAAGGAAGCAAGCAAACAAATATTAAAAAGAATCATTCTCAGGTGCTGGTACTTAAACTTTCCTATTAGCCAATCATGTCGGACACGTCTCCCACGTCTTATCTCCACAAACCAGTGACTCCGGGAGCCACGGGATTCCTGGGTGACACAGAGCTTGTAGGGGGACCTCTTTCTTTGCACCCACTTGTGTTACTCTCCTCGTTGGTTATAAATAGGATCCAAAGAAATCACAGGTCAAATATACACTGTGACAAGTGTACTGTCATGTTTTTAGAAAAACCTGAAAGAGTCATATGCCAAAGATAATCTGCCCACCCTTGTCCGCAGGTTATGTGGTAAGCCCCACAGACAGGGCCCATTCAAATAATAAATAAGAATAACACTAATTTTGGTAGCACAGTCACCTTTCCCAGCTCCCAGGCCCACGAGACCCTAGCATGGCGCTATTTAAACACAAAGTCAACACTGTGATTCCACACACTGAAAGGAGAAGGAAGTGCTATTCCCTCTCTCACATATATCATCTGAATTAAAACAGCCAGCGCAATGAATCCTGGAACCAAAGGGAAACAGTATTTATGTCTTCATCTGACCACCACAACTTATGGCCACATAGTTTGAAACTTTTCGCATGAAATCACCTTGTGGCCCAACAAACATACTATCTTTCTAATGTTAAAAAATTAATGTATAATGATGAATTGTACATTTTGTTTTGGAAAATTAAATTATTAGAATACTTCAGGATTCTTCAAAGTACAATGAAATATTCAGATAACAGACAAAATTGGAGATTTAAGTATATTTGTGACAAATATTTGACCATACTTGGCTTGTATATACATTCTCCATGTTACCTGCTAAAACCAAGGCAATGGTTCAACACACATTTTAAAAAATACATGTAAGTCCTAGCTGGTTTAGCTCAGTGGATAGAGCATTAGCCTGCATACTAAAGGGTCCCGCGGGGTTTGATTCTGGCCAAGGGCACATACCCAAATTGTGGGCTTGATCCCCAGTAGGGGGTGTGCAGGAGGCATCTGATCAATGATTCTCTCTCAACATTGATGTTTCTATCTCTCCCTCTCCCTTACTCTCTGAAATAAAAAAATAAAAAAAATTTAAATACATATAAGGTAGAGTGGTGTCAAAACAACATTTTAATGGAATGATCACTGTGTACATGCCAGTGTCAATGTCATACCAGAAGCCAGAAAAACAATTCTACCATTTATCACTATCGTAACTTTTAGTGTGTTTTTTTTTGTTGTTGTTTTTTTCACCTTAGGTATATTTAGGTTACTTCTTTTCCGGGTCAGATGAAACTTTACTTCTATTTCTACCAGGTATTCATTATGTCTACCCCAATACCTTTCACATAGGTCAGGGGGTAAATTTTTGGCAGGTTTTTTTTTTTTTTTGCTTTTTTTAAAAAAGGTGATTCACATATGCACCAACCTAGCTGGTCAGTTTCTAAGAAACATGCGGCTTTTGGGAGAAAGAACAGTAATGCCTGCACTTGACAACTATGACACTCTTCACTGGTGGTATTAGCGGTACATACTGGGGCTTTTCTTGGCGGTGATGCTCATTTTCCTGCCCCATTTACCCTGTTTCGTTAACTACATTTGCAACCAAGAGCATTCATTTTCAAGACAGAGGTTCATATGAGAGTTGCAGCTGATTGTGGGAAGTGGGTTTTTAAAAATTGGGCGCTACATGACTGATGGGGCAGGGATAGGGGAGTCAAATGGGAAACTGGCCTCAGCAGGCACAGGGCACTAATAGTCTAAGTTCATGGCCAACACTAAAACTGCTTCTCTCCCAGTAACAAAACCAACCTTCTAAACAAGATAATTTTATTTATTGAGGCAATCTGTCAGAGGCCTCTCAAATACAGGAATTAGGGGTGTTCTTTGCTGGGCTGAACAGGGGTATCCACAGCTGCACAACTACTGTTAGAAAAGGAAGTGGCTCAGATTTGAAAAGTGTACTGTAAAACTGTCATTGTCACTGAGACAGGTTTTTTCCCCCGTCTGTGCACATGGCAGGCTGCCCCCAGAGAGGGGGCGGGAAAAACCATGCCCAGGTATTAGTAGGCCCGCCTTCCACTACCTTTTGCTAAGACACACATTTCCAAGTAGTGTGTTAAAAAAAACAAAACAAAAAAAAAACCAGATTAAAAATCTGAAGTTTAATATTCATTTCTGAACATTACCAAAAGTGAGGGGAACACTTTCACACTGCATATGTATATCAAATCGTCATGTGGTACACTTCAAATATTTTGCAACATTACCTGCCAATTATACTTCAATGACGCCGAAAAAGTAATGAAAACATCCAGTTGAATAATAAGTACTCTTTACCTGTTGCTGTCGGTTGTGCCTCTCGAAGGCTCTGATCTTCTGCAAGTCCCATCGGCTCTCAGAAACCCAGTCTCCTTATCTGTGAATTGAAAAGGTTAAAGTAAATGTCCGCTAACCTTCCTTTTAATTCCAAATTCAAATGCTGACATTTAAATTATTCTGCGACTTATTTTCCCCTTCAAATATCTTTGATCTGAACCTGACACTAATTTCACACATGGGAGGGTGAGGGAGCGGGGAGATAGGAGAGCTTGTCAAGACAGATTCAAGCTTTAACTGTCTGCTTAGCCCTGGATATTCACCGTTTTAAGAATGGCAAATCTAACGAACTCCCTGTGCATTAATTCTGGCAATATTGGCACCAGATTTTAAATGACAGAAACAATCCTCTTTCACAAATATGTATCGGGTCACTTCCCAGTCCATTCACTGCAAGCAGCTGTGCCCTCCTGAGAACCACCCAAAGCCAGAAGTAAACAAGAAAGTCAGTCACTGCGAAGGAGACCTTTAGGTTGCCTGTGCTTCTGCTCCTTCCCACTGAGGTGGTGCACTGAAAACCAATTATACAAATACATGTCTTTGCCCCTTGAGTCAGAAGTGCTGGATTTAATTTCTTCCAGTTATTGATGTAGACATACCCAGAATACTGAAATCCTCTGGAATCTATCTGCCTAAATGGTCTGTTTCCTACTGCAATAGCAAGATATATTGTGTGCAACTGAAAATGCCAAATACTCAGAAAGTGTCTTCAGATAGTCAGGTTGGGGTACACATATTTTAAAAGGGAATGCTACTTTCAATGTGTTTTTAAAAATATATGTATTACATCATTCTGTGCCTGAGGACTAAACAGTAGACTGTAAATTGAAAATATTTACTTAAAAACCATAAAGATCAAGATTATTAAAGTAATAATCCAAACCTAGGGAAATCTTAGTTGTTTTTATATTCTATTATAACCTGCTCTCTTTTAATAAGCAGTATTTTCCTTGTGTGGCAATCATAGGTAATCAACAATGTACGACCAAAAGACTATTTCTAAGCTTTAAATGTTGAGACAATGTAATTCAGAACCAACTAGCGCATGGCTCTGTTGAGGCTACAGCCATCGCTGATTCCCACGAGGAGTTAGATTCTGCATTCCTTGCACACTGAGCTCAGCTTTCTCCTATCTTTCCTCACACCCTGCCCCCAATGCTCAGCACTTGGGACACAATAGATGCTATTCACGTCATTGTTTTTTCTGCCGCTCAAATTATTACAAAAATAGAGACAGGTCCAAACAAATTCATCCCTAACTATAAGAAACACAACTAAAAGGATGCACTGAGAGTGACATGGAGTATTTTTGTACACGGCAACAGCAGTAGCAGTTACGGACCGAGTGCTTCAATGAACCGAGCATTTGTTTACCTTATTTCATGATAATAATACTTAGACTTTAGGACTGTTCAGCACTGAAGCTCAGAACTAGCAACCCATAACACACTTACTATTTCAAATCTTGTCTACTGTCATACCATTTTACTCACACTTTTAAAAGAAGAGTCTGGCTACCTGCTGTTACTTCTCACACCTTTTGTTATCAATCCAAGTGGCTTGATGAAAGGAGTAATAGTTTCTATTTTCACTTCAGTTTCCCCTCTTGGAAAATGGCCAGAAAAAAATTGAACATGTATGAAATACTTTTAACATGTTGTTGTTCTTACTTGGGGTTATTAAACTCAAACACAGTATTTTATGTTACCAAATACTGTTTAGATTTCTGCTCTAATGTGCCCCCTCTTGAACCACTCATAATATCCTTTTCAGTTCTGCCCTCCTCTGATTTGGTACAGTCTTGTCTTATGATACTTCGTTCATCTTTTGAAATGAAGGGAGGAAAAGACAAATACTGATGGATTTACTTGGCAGGGGCTAGGATTTAGCTCCCTCTCCCATATTCTCCCAAAGCTGTGCCTAGAGGGACTACCACACACATTCTAATGTTTTTCTAATGGCTTTCAGGCATATACAGTAGCCTAGGAGTAAACAGGACAAAAAACTGTGGTATGTTGTCTCATTTACTGTCTATAAAATCTTAGAAATATTCTTCAAAGACAGATGGGTATTAGTTTAGTTTTTCTTTAAAAGAACTGTTTAGCCCTAGCCAGTTTGGCTCAGTGGATAGAACATGAGCAACATGAGCCCATGCACTGAAAGGTTCAGGTTTTATTCTGGTCAAGGGCACATACCTCAACTGCAGGCTTAATCCCTGGCCCTGGTAGGGGCATGTGCAGGAGGCAACCAGTCAATGTCTCTCTCTCACATCCGTGTTTCTCTCTCCCCCACTCTCCTTTCCGTCCCCTCTAAAAATCAATGGAAAAATACCCTCTAATGAGGATTAACTTAAATAAATAGAACAATTTTGCACATTATAATATTGTTTTGTTGTATGCACTGAGTAATCTTAAATGTATATAACTATGTTCCTTGCTAAATAAACTTGCCTCTGAAATCAATGAAGATTTTGCTAAAATAAGCATTGTATAAAAGTCACTATGATATTTTAATTAGGGCTTCAAAATAAATAAACAATAGATTTTAGATTCTGTTTTCTTCAGCACTAAACTTGTAAGTAGAACCAAATGTAATGCTCATATAACACACCTATAACACACTTAAGTTCTTAATTTACCTTGGAAGAAAGAATTATTATAATTTTCATAAGTGTTCAATGGATCCTGGTTTGTTGGATGCCTTATTAAGAGCACACAAAGGGCCCTGACTGGCATTCTCAGTGGTTAGTGTTATCCTGCACACCCACCTGGGTTATAGGTTCCATCCCCACCCAGTCTTTGTAAGGCAACCAACTGATGTCTCTCCCCCCCCCCCCCTCTAAAAATCAATGGAAAAAGTATCTTGGGTGAGGATTAACCAAAGAAAGAACACACAAAGATAAGAAATCCAGTTTCACTATGAAACCCTTTCCCCCATAGCTGCTTAAAGGGTGATAAGGTATGACTACATTTCAGTCCATTGAAAGTTGAGCTGGAAATGCTAAAAATTCTTGAGGAGATAAGGTGAGTGACTTCAATGCATTGCAATATCCAAGCTCACCTGCACACTATGAAAGTGTAAGGCCCCAAAATAGACAATATGATTGACTTCAAGATAGAAAAATAATGCAACACTGCATGTGGGCCAGCAGGTGTCTCTCTGAAGCCCATGACACCAACTAAAACACAAGGTTTAGAAGATACCCTCCCATTACTGAGATTCTGTGATTGCTGGACCAGTAAGGGCATGAGTTGTGAGATCAGACTATAAGATTAGTTATGTGACCCCTGGACCAGTAAGGGCATGAGTTGTGAGATCAGACTATAAGATTAGTTATGTTTCTGAGAAATTAGTTATGTTTCTGAGAATCTGCAGAATCCAAACAAATAAAGGAATTAGTGAAAAATAAGTGTGCTACTTTTTTGAATATTAGTTAACATGCAAGATATAACAGTACAGAGAGATCCATTTCATTCAAAATGGTAAATAAAATGATTCCTGGATAATAGGAGAGAAATGTCAAATGTCAAACAGAAAAGGTGTTGAGGAATGAATGGCATGTGATAAAATAGAAACAGAAACTTAATTAGAAAAGGGGAAAGCCTGAGCATTAGAATTAAGTTAAGGCAAGTCTGAGGGGATTTTTAGGCATAAGAGAGACTTGCACACATTACTACTGAATATGGAGAGGAGGTCAAAAAAACATGTGCCTCTTCTGCCATAGCATGAAAATACTGCAAGTTATCGAAGTATAACTGTCTAATAGGTTCTGAAACCTATTTTGAGTTGCATTAAAAAGAAGAGAGAACAGTCATGGGGGTATAAATTACAGTATAAGGAATACAGTCAATAATATAACAACTATGAATGGTGTCAGATAGGTACTAGACTTTTCGGGGTGATCACGTCATAAGTTATATAAATGTCTAATCACTATGTTGTACACCTGAAACTAATATAATGTTGTATAGCAACTGTGATAGAAAATTAAAAAAATATTTTAAAAAAGAAGAGAGAAAAAAGAAAAAGTGATAGAACACAATAGACCAGAAAATTATATCACAACTCACATATAGTAGGGGTATTATTAGGGAAACCATACATCCACATGTATCAACATGTGCACTGGATCCTGATGTAACACGGATTCTTCCTGTGGGCACCAACAAACGGGTTTGAAGGCCACTGACACACACCTCTCTCAAGCTAATAATGTCATCAGTAATGCCACCAGGAAGAAAAGTGACTTCCAAAATCCCAGAAGAAAAACATGGCAAAACAGAAGAGGACAGTATTTAAAATGAACTCGGCACAGTGGGAAACAAGTCAGGGGAAGGAAGATACAATCTGAATGTCAGCAGGAAATGTCCAACTCTGTGAAATCAGACCCTGGGCCCCGTCCCCCATCTGGTGTCTTCTTCCAACTCAGAGCATAGCGTGCTCATGTGATGAGAAAGAGCCCGAGACGGAAGAGTTAAAGAGCAGAGGGAAGATGGGACAGCGGTGAGCATCACTCCAGCCTGAAGACCCAAGTCTCCCGCAGGGAGGTAAAAAAGGCAGGAGCTGGTGCTGGTGCTGGTGCAGATCCACAGATGGGGACAGTGAGGAGAGAGGTGACAGGTTCGACTCTGCAATCTTAACACCAAGCACAGAACTTGGCACATAATACGATCCTTATAACTGTCTGGTGAACGTGCTAGTGGGTCTCAGGAACACCAACAATTATGTGACATGAAGTCAGTGCCAGGCAGGGTCCGGAGTTTAAAACTTCTCATTCCCAGTGATCACTGCTCTCACCAGAGAAGGTGAGGTTGTCCTGTATGTCGTCCTCTCTAGCTTACTCTCCAGAAGCCATTTCAGCGGCCGTCTGCACACTGAGCCATTTCCCCAAATCATAAAGAACTATCACTTCAAGAATTTTAAAGAAACTTGTTGGTTTCAAAATTGCAGTGGATCTAACACTTATACGGTCATCTTGAATGAGTGCTCAGAAGCAAAACCAAGGGAGTTCATGGGCTCATGGTGCCCCAAGATCAAGACATTCCTTTTCTCAGGCCCCTGTGACAAACAGGCCCCACAGAGGGCAGGCCTGAACTAACCAACTGTGTTCACAACTTCTTTAGGTGCAAAGGGTTCATTTTTGTTGGATAGTTTTTAGTTTATAGGAACCACTGTCTGATTTCTTTTGGGCTCAGGTATATTTAATAATTAGTAACAGCAAATACTTTTACAGTATTATGTGCCAGGTACTCTCTGAGGACTTTACAAATAGTTAACTCACAAAAATTTGACAAAATGCATACACATCCCCTGCTAACTTCGGTTACCTGTTCAGTTTATTCCATTCCATTAAATGTATGTTTCTTCCATTTTTCTCCTGCAAAAGAAGAGAAAAACACTGTTAGTGAGTATTCACAAATGCATAATGCATTTCATATCACTGTTTGTTATCTTCTGAACTTGAGAGTACCAACAGGGCTTCATGAAACGTCAGCCAATTAGTTCGGCTGCCTACCTTGACTCAGTCCCTAAACAGAACATTAAGACAGTATCATTATATGTAGAGATAACAGGATATTTGAAAAACAAATACCCCATAGTCTCTAAAGAAATCAACACACATAATAAAAAGCTAGATGCACAGAGAACCAAGCTATATAATAAAACCCTAAGCAACCATTACGGTGTAATGAACAGAACAACCGGTCACTATGATGTGCACTGACCACCAGGAGGCAGATGCTGGATGCAGGAGCTGCCCCCTGGTGGTCAGTGAGCTCCCACAGGGGGTGTGCAGCTCAGCCAGAAGCCAGGCTCATAGCTGGCAAATGCAGTGGCAGTGGTGGGAGCTTCTCCCACCTCCGAGGCAGCGCTTAGGAGCAATGAACAGGCAGGCGGTAAGGAGAAGGGGTCCCAGACTGTGAGAGGGATGTTTTGACAGCTAGGAGTGGGTCTAAGCCAGCAGGCGGACATTCCCCGAGGGGTCCTAGTCTGCGAGAAGACATAGGCTGAACTGAGGGACCCACCCCTCTCCCATGCCCCAGTGCACGAATTTCATGTACTGGACGTCTAGTCTAAAACAATAAAAGCATAATGTGCTAATTAGACTGGATGACCTTCCGGAAGAAGCCAGCAGCTGGAGGAAAGCCCAGGTCCTGGGCGCCAGAGGGAAGCCAGTCCTGGCAGCCAGGGAAAGGAAGGCCTACTTTTACCCGAATTTAGTGCACCTGGCCTCTAGTTTATAATAAGATTCTCCTTGATTCTGAATCCTTCTGCATTTAATTTGCCTTTTCAAACTACACGCCCTCTGAAGATCTTTAGGTGGGCAGCACCTTTATCCACTGGGTGAAGTAATTGCTGTTCTAAAGATAGAAACATTTGGTGGCTGTAGCTATTATAGAGTCACCTAAAATTTTTATAAAGGATCATGGAAAAGCATCATTAAAGGGAAAATGTTGCCTAGGAAAGACAGCTTGTTCAGAAAGTCTCTACCAGGTGACATTGAAGAATTCCTGATGTCTACATTCTGTGCCTCAACTCTGCTGGTTCCAAAAGTGATCAGATCCAAAACTCACTGTTCCAGAAATGGTCATGTTTATTAATACTGCCTCATGCCAACAGAGTTCACAACAAACTGACCCACACAGAAAGCCATAGTGCCTATGTGCTCATTTACAAGGAAACATGTAATTGTCAGACAGCCTGGTCATTAGCTCCACCCAACTTAACTAATATATTCACATTTCTCTAGTCAACAAAAATACTAAAAATCCCAGGTGTAGGCACCTCATTGGCAGGTCAAAGATCAAGCCAAATTAGCAGAAGACTGTTCAGTGAGCCCATCAGAGCCATCACAAGATGGATGCCAACATCCTCCGACATTCTCTCCAGACCACCTGCCACCATCCTCCTGGACAAACACAAAACAACTCTAGCAGTTTTCCCAGCTTCCACTCTCCCTCCCTTCCTCAACACGCCCAGAGCAAACATTCATACACAGAAAACAGACCAAAACCCCTGTAATGCTCTGGGTCAGTCTTGTGATAAATACCCAGCAGTGAACACCAGGCCTTGCTCTGGCCCTGCTCACCTCTCCAGCCCCTCCAGGCACTCCTCTCCCCATCATCTCACTCTTCAGTCACTCTGGTCTCCTTCTACCCTCTGGAATGCACAAGATCCTTCCACACCTCGGAGACGGAGCACACTTCCGTGTCCTCTGCCCAGAAGTGAACACACACACTCTGCCCCTTCCCTCCAGAGCACACACACGCCTAGTAACCTGCAGGCCCAAGCTCCAATGCCACAGGGGCTCACGGCTAGGACAAAGCTCCTACAGTCCCTTCATCTTCTCCTTTGCAGCACCTGCCACAGTTTATAATCCCACGTTTCTGTGGTTATTTCATCTACATTTCTCTCTCTCTCTCACTAGACTAGACCATCAGAGGCTCCATGAGAGTGGACACTGCTCATTCTGTTAGCAAGCTGCAGAGGAGTGGAGATTCAAGAGACAGCTTATTGCTTGAGTGATGGCTCTGGGCTAGGAGAATCTGGCGCATCTATCACCACGAAGGGTTAATTCCGCCAGGCGAACCACATGGCTCCCCTGAGTGGGCTCCATCCTCCGCAATGTGCCCTCCCGCGTCTGGGGTGCCAGAAATTAAATGAGCACCATCTACCTTCCCTTCTGAAACCTTTGTTTTCTAGGCTTCCATGGCCGACATAAATCTTGCTATACTAAAAGAGAAATAGAGCACAAAGTTCAAGATGCATTTGGATAGCAACCCTGTGGAGAGCCTTGTGGCAGCGGGTTACTAAGAAACACTATAAACAAAAGGGAAAACATAAGTCGCAGCCAAAGGAAGTCCTTGATGAGACAACACTGGCAAACAAAGACACACGCATGCCGGCGCACCCAAAGCAGTAGTCCTCGGAGGAGGGGCCCCGGGGGCCGAGCTGCTGTGGGATGCTGCCACAGAGGAGGGGTTGACAGCGGGAAAGTGTGAAGATCCCTGAAGGAGGCACCTCCCCCCGTCCCCAGGCCTAGCTCTGCATGTTTGGCACACAGGAGACCTGCTGTGTACCAACTGTGTCCTCCCATTTGCCTTACAAGTCAACAATTAGTTGGCATTCCCTAACTTACTATGTAGACTGTTTTAAATGGCTCCCAGCTGTGGTTAATATTTTAAAGATGTTTTCCTGACATTTCAGTCCTTTTGTTGCAATGAGGATGAGAATGAAACTGGTAGGAAGAAGCCCCACAGTGCTTTTGGCTCTAAATTCGTATCTAGTCATGGGATTGATGAGGGCCGGCTACATTCATTCATCCAACCAATAGTGTGCACCTTGAATAAGCCAGCCATTGTTCTAAGGGCAGGGATACACACTCAGAGGTAATGTCTTAGAGAGGATAGACAATGAATATATATATATATACACACACACACACACACACACACACACACACACATATATATATATATACACACACATATATACATATATATATATATATATATATATATACACATATATATATATATACACACACACACACACACACACACATTTTATTGATTTTTTACAGAGAGGAAGGGAGAGGGATAGAGAGTTAGAAACCTCAATGAGAGAGAAACATCAATCAGCTGCCTGCCTCCTGCACACCCACTACTGGGGATGTGCCCACAACCAAGGTACATGCCCTTGACTAGAATCGAACCTGGGACCTTTCTACCCCTTGGAATGCACAAGATCCTGAACACATCAGAGATGGTGCACACCTCCGTTTCCTCTGTGATCCCAGGTAGGGCAAAACACTGAGCCAAACCTGTTAGGGCTGAACATATATTAAGTACAATATAAGATATGTCAGGTGTGTGAGTGGAGTAGGGTGTTAAATTTTAAATAGGGTGGTCGAGGAAAGCCTCACTGAGAAACTGGCACATGAGCACAGACCTGAAGGAAGTTTGGGGGTGAGTCATGTAGTTATTGTCAGATGGTTCCGGACTGACAGATCAGGAAGTGCCAAGGCCCTGGGGCAGAAGTGTGGCCTGTCTGACTGGGCGGGCAGCGGGATTCCAGGCACTCAATAGGCCTTTAGCTTTTATTCCGAGAGCCGCCGAACACAACGGAGATGTTATGGGCAGAGGAAAATATGATCTGGCTGCTGTGCTGAGACAAGACTAAACATAAGGCTAGGGAGAAACAGCAAGACCAGGTATTGGGCCACCGAACAATGCAGGCATAAGATTGCAGTGGCTCAAACTAGAGTGTAGCAGAGCCTCTAAAAGTTAATGGAGGCTTCATGGAACTTGAAGAAAATGCCCTCATAGTCTTAATCCTTTTACCACTAGTAGTAAAAGATATTGTTGTTTTTAATTGTCACTCTTAAAGAAAATCTAGTGAATTTTTATCTACTATAGAGTAATAGCTGATCACCACAGATCATGGGAAAGATCAAACGGACCCAAAAATCTTTGCATCACATTAGAAAAGAAATGAACATGTAAGAACTTGTGCTAATTGTTAAGTAATATTGTTATGATATATTATATTAGCACTTTTCGTTTACTCTGAAAATAAAAGGCTTCCCTAGGTGAGGAGAAACATCATCCTGTATGTGTGACATTGATAGTTAACGACTTATTTAACAAAAGGTTTTCCACCTGAAGGTCTACTGATGTACAACAGGATAAACCCAGAGGCGTTCTTATTCAAACAGCTCCCGGTCAGTCCGGCCTGGCCCTTGCCTCGGTCAGCAGTGCGGTCAGCAGTGCCAGTCAGGGCTGAGCCCATAAGATTCCTTCTGGCACATCGCTGAGGAAGCAACGCTTTTCTGCACAGACCCCTTTCCTTGAAAAAACCCACGAGGGTAGTAACACAATGTCAAGTGAAAAAGGGACATGATGGAAGTCTAAAGAAGAAATTAAAGTGCTCTCTTTATTCCCTGCTCTATGGCTAATGGGGGAGAGGAGAGGAAATAAATGGACCTGGAGGTATTATGCTAAGTGAAGTCAGTCAGACAGAGACAGACAAATAGTATATGACTTCACTTATATGTGGAATCTAAACAAACAAACAAACCAGAAATAAATGTATAGATACAGAGAACAAATTGATGCTTACCAGATGGGAGAAGGTTGAGAGGATAGAAAGAGGTAAAGGGACTTAGGGGTAACAGTCGCAGGGCTGTAAAGTGTGGCAAATGGAATGCAGACAACAATATTGTAATAACTATGTGAGGTGCCAGGTGGGTACTGGAAATATCAGGGGGAGGACATGTATGCCTGCCTTATCACTAAGCTGTACACCTGAAATAAAAACAAAATATTGAGTGTCAACCGTAATTTAGAAATAAAATAGCCCAGCTGGTATGGCTCCGTGGTTGAGCATCGACCTATGAACTAAGAGGTCACCAGTTTGATCAGGGCACATGCCCGGGTTGTGGGCTTGATCTCCAGCAGGGGTTGTGCGGGAGGCAGCTGATTGATGTTTCTCTCTCTCCCTTCCTCTCTTTCTAAAAATAAATAAAAATGTATTTTTAAAAAAAAAATAACAGCAAAGTAAGCACAAATAAAAGTGGAAAGGAAGAAAAAGTTTTTATAGGGAAAACCACTGCCTGTGACTGTCATCACGGCAGCCGCTGGGAAGCTCTGGGGCAGGGAGGCGGCTCCTCCTGGGCCACCCAGCCATAGAGCAACCCAACCCCGACGGGTGGTAAACAAACCCTGTTCTCCCCGAAACAGATCTCTGCTGCTGAATCCAACACCAGCAGATGGCCTGGTCTCCGGCTGTAAACAAAGTTACCCTGGTTCCTGACATGTCACACTCAGGGCTGACAGGCCTTATTTGTTCAGCTTTTCTCAAAGTGTGTCCAGACAGGTAGATCGCCCATGGAATCAGGCACTGTCGTCACCCGCTAGGGCGGTGCTTCTGAACCTTCAATGTGCATAGGAATTGCCCGTAGGTCCTGTGCAAATGCAGGTTCTGGTCCAGGGGCTCCGGTCTGGGCCTGGGGCTGCGTCTCTAGGAGGCTCGCCAGCGATGCTGGTGTGGCTGTCCACAGGCCACAGGTTGAGTACACAGAGGTAAAACACTTCTCTCTCCTTCCCCTCTCCCTCTGATTCCCTTGCAAGGCCCACTGACAGAGCCTAAAACAACTGTGTCCAAGACACTCTCTTTATTGAAAACAAGACTTTGCCCTCCACAATCAGATACTAATTAAATCCCAGCAACCAGCAGAGTCTTTTCTGGGGTGTCCTCAGCTAGCTGATCAGATCGGAAACTTCTACTTGAGCAACCGCATAATGTTCGCCTCCTTTTATCCTCCCTTTCCTTTGCTCATACACTCCCCCGTAGGCAGAAGTCCCTGCAAAGGACCTACTAACTACCTACCTGCTAACAGGTAAGCTCCCGGCTTCTGTACGAGGTGAGTAATTCCAAAATTACTGAACATTTTCCATCTCAAACTTCTTTTTTGTAAAGAGGCTAATCCGCAGGCACCCCTGGCTCGGCTAGGAAAGCATGGAGATTTTTTGAGGGATTGCTCGCGGTGCCAGCTTCTGTAACAAGCAGCCCCTGGGAATTCCTGTCCAGGGCCCAGTCCCTCCACCTTCAGGCAGAGGGGTCTCACATTACACATTCGACCAATCGCTCCTGCAGAATATATAACCGCCATTTTCTAGCTACAGATAATTCACATGGAACTTGAGTTACAAAATTCCCCTCTCGATCCTAACTTCTGAGGGATTTTAGTTCATCCCAATCCAAAGTGTAAGAAGCAAAGTGGCGAGATTGTTAAAAAACAAAAAACACACACACAAAAAAAACAAATAAATACATACACACACACACACACACACAAAACACACACACACACACACACACACACACACAAAAAAAAAATTCTCTAGGACAAGGATCCCAGGGCATTTGTGAGAAAGGCCTACTTTTCCTTTCTCGAAGGAGAGGGGAAGGAGAGAGAAGAAGTGTTTTACCAGATGACCGGAAGAAGATGGTATGGGGGGAATGGCTGGACTGACTCCCAGACTGCTTCCCTCAGGGATCCTGTAAGACCAGCGGGAGGAACCCAGCAGGCAAAAAGCAAGAGACGAGGGTGCAGTGGCGATAGCTGCTTTGGAGATGAGATGTACGAGCTCCATCTAGGAGACCACACTCCATTGTCTGCAGACTCTGCAAAGACCACGGCATCATCGCAGGGTGACAGTAAATCTGCTAAGAAGGATAAAGGTAGACACAGCTGGGGCGAGGTGGAAAGAAGTGATAGACCACCTACCCATGAAGACACGTGGCATCGAGCAGACAGGCACATCCTGTGCTGCTCTTTTGACTTGAACGCAGAGGTCAAATGGAAAAGGAGAAGGATTTGCCATAATGTAAGGAAATACTTTCTAACAAAATATACTTCTTAGCCTCAGGACTATTTATTTAAACAAAGCTCTGAGCTCCATCACTGCTGAGATTGCCCCCACCTCCCCTGCCCCTGGCCAGCCTCTGCACATTGCACCCTCACTGGGCTGCGTGCCCTTCCCCAAGGATGGGCCCACGGCGCTCCGCATCCTGAGCGCTGGGCCGGGAAGGTGCTCTGTGATTCCTGCCCACCTCCTTCAGGGCAGGTCAGGGCCTGCTCCTCTTCCGGTCACTTCACGCCCCTCTGCCCGTGCCGCTTTGCCTTCCTCTGCTGTACACACTCTGACTGCAGGGCCTGTGAGGGCAGGATCAGGGGAACTTGTAAGTGCAGGCAGAGGAGAGGAGGGGAGTGAAGAGAGAGGCGATGCCTGGGTTTTCGCCTGTGTATACGGTAGAAGGAACTCCAAATTCTGGGAAGAAGTTAGTTTGAATGAATGTACACTATGTACAAAGATAAGAATTATTGGAGCCTTTGTTAGAGTTTATTACCTTACGTATGTTTTATGTATCATTTAAAAAAATATATTTTATTGATTTTTTTTACAGAGAGGAAGGGAGAGGGATAGAGAGCTAGAAACATTGATGAGAGAGGAACATCGATCAGCTGCCTCCTGCCCGCAACCAAGGTACATGCCCTTGACCGGAATTGAACCTGGGACCCTTCAGTCCGCAGGCCGATGCTCTATCCACTGAGCCAAACCGGTTTTGGCTTATGTATCATTTTATGTATGTAACAATCCATTGTTAACAGCTGCTTCAAAATAGTCCCAATATTTTGTTTTTATGTATATAAACACACTTATATGCATATGTTGTTTACTAATAAAAGGAATTTCCAGTCAGGTATGCGTTATGTGGGGTCAGAATGAGTTTCCCTATAGATTGTACCTTGGGGGTTTTCTGTAATTTTGTTAACGTTAGCATTGTTTTAATATGAAAAATGCTGATTTTTAATATTGAAAATAAAAGCATTTACTATCTCTTAAAAAGAAATAAAGTAATTTCCCCTAATAAGTTTGAGCGTCCTCCCCCGCCCTCTCGGACGGCTGTGAGCACATTCCCACCTACAAACACGCCCCACAGCCAGCTTCCTGTGCCCCCCCTTTCTCTCCTGAGCTGCACAAGGTGCTTTCTGGGCCCTACAAAACCTTTCCTTTGAATTTTGCCCGTTCTCCCATGTATTTGAGCAGTGAGTTTTGCTGCCTCCAAAATTCCCGTCGGCCACGAGGGGGAAGGCCGGCTTTTTGGGAAGACCCTTCCAGATTCTAACTCCAGAGCAAAGATCCCCCAATACCAGTCTCCCACCTTGAAGCCAGGCCACTTCCTGCAAAAAATGATACCTCTCAGCCTGGCGTCCCTAGTCCCTCCCTAATCGGGGAGGGAAGCGGAGGGAAAGGAGTGTCCTGAGAGCTCCCCTGCAGAGCACCCCGAGGGGCAGGTGCACACAGAAGGGGAGGGCAGTTCCCTGGATTCAAAGGTCGCATGACCTTCAAGCTCAGCTCTGGCTGAGGACATGTCCCTGGGCTGCGAAGCCCTCTCTCCAGCCCACCCTCCTGGCTGCTTCTCACAGGACAGGACCCGACACACGCCTGTTCTCACACGCAGAACACACCTGCTCTCCCAAGAGGACTTAGCCAGAACAATGGGATTAAATGTTCAATAGGCTGGGGGGAAAAAAAAACATGAAACAAGCCAGGAACAAGTCACTGAAGGCCACACAGACCGCATGTCCTGATGTGGCTGGTGTGTGCCACACGAACAGGACACTAAACCTCCCTGGTGTGTACTGAGCCCCCTCCCCCTCATCCTCAGGACACACACCTGCTGCACACCCCAGTGCAAAGAGGGAGGAGAGGAAGGCAAGGGGCAGGGGTCTCCTCGAGTCCCCACTGCAAGAGCCACAGAAAAACTCAGAACACTCCCAGAGGCCTTGCCACAGACTGAAACATGTGGTCCACGCAGGGAGCCTATGGCTCTTCAGTGTATACCGGGCCGTGTGTTGCCATCCTGGGCCTGGGAGAAGTCTGCCCAGAGCAATGCCTAAGGACAAATAAAGGGCCAAACTTCAGAAAACAAAGGAACAAAGGGGAAGAGGGGGGTGTCTCCCTGGGGTCAGGGAAAGGAGAGAGAATAAGCATTTTTTTTTAAAATGAAAGTATTTGTTTCTCTAGAAGGAGAAGGAAAGAAGTAACAGGGCAACATTGGCCAGCACGGCTTCCTGCAAGAACCAAGAGTGCACATCGGCCTGGGTGTGTGCTTGCCTCCACTCCGCTCCGCCCGCCCACCCACAGATCCCGGGGCAAACAAATTCTTGGCTGAGCAGGTATGTGTGGGAGGCCTGATTTATTTTCCAACTATTAAAGCGTTGCCCAGAACTACTTAATCAGAAATGTTCAAGGTCAGACATTCAAATCTGGTGTTCTAGCCTTACAAAACAAAGGACGCTGGGGTTGGTGGGGAAGGAGGGTGGGAGTATGAGGATTGGGGAGAGGAATTGAGCATCCTTTTTTTTTTTTTTTTTCAGTCTAGCTTCTTACCCGCTCTTACTTTGTATCTACCACATATTCTCAGAAAAACTGACAAAGTGGAGAGACACTAATAATAGCTAATGGTAATCTAATGCTTACTCTATGGCAGGTGCAATTCTAAATACTCTATATTACAGTATATTAACTTGTTTGTCTCTCAGTAATCCCTTTGAGGTGGGTATCATTACATGAAATCATCTCTAGTTACAGATGCACAGAGAGGTTCAGTGACTCGCCCACTGACCCACAGCACCTGGCAGCCTGGACCTGCACCCCCTTCTCTGCGTTCAGAAAAGCAAAAGGCAACAAGAGCTCTCTTCTGCCGCAGTGCATCTAACTGACTTTCCCCGTGGAGCTTTTTTTAAGTCGCTTTCCTGGGGAGAATATTATCGGGGCCGGGCCCCACCACAAAGTACAGATAGGACAGCACCAGCCCCGCTGCTTAAAAAGCCACAGAAGCTGGAAAATTCCCAAGGCTCAAACCGCAATTCCCCTCACACGCCGCCTGATTAGAGAGAGGCAGTTCTAGGAAAAGCTTTGATCCCTGGTGAAACGTAAGAGCTCTGGGAGGTATACACTGAATGCAGTTATCGGTTTGTAGGAAAAGTTACTCTGTTATCTTTTTTAAATTACAGTTTAACGATAAGAATGGTAGGTGGTTTCCAGGTACTCGATTCACCTGTCCAGTTCTGACTTGTTCCCTGCCGGGTGCCTAGAACTCTCCAGAACCTGGCTTGTGACCAGGGGCTCAGTATCCCAGCGTGGGGGAACTCGTGAGGGAGGAGTGGCTGTAGTTCTTACAGAGGCCAGGCTCAGGGTAAACTTGTGATGCATGCAGGCATTAGAGGGGCAGCCAAGTTAGGCAAAATATTGCTGGAGAGGCCTAAATCTGAGCACGTTAAATCGCTGTCTGCTGGGATTAACTTTGGAAATAAGAATAATAAAATTAAAATGAAAAAAAACACCAAACACCTCAGGCACGAGTTAAATATTTGAGAATGGTCCCTTTTAGAGATGACTCATGAGGTATATTTTAAAATGCATATAGAGCTCATTTATTAATGAAGAAGGTAATCTGCTTAAGAGAGTTGTGTTACCTACATTATTTTTCCTTAAAAGGATATGCTCTCAAAAGGTAAAGTGGCCTAGAACATCACTTTTTCTCCCTAAGAGTCTCATATCCAAGTCCCATATGTCTGCAGGACTGTCCCACATGTCCTCTCTTCCAGGAAGTCCTCCCTGATTTTCTGTCAAAAGAGGTCACCCCTCCATCTGTACTCGAAGGTAGTCTGTCCTTTTTTTTAATGTACATGAACTCACTTCCTGAGTTATCGTTTTTCCCCTCATCTACACTTCCTAGTTTTCCCCAAATGTATCTCTGTATTCCCCAGGAAACCAAACATTTTTCCTAATGCAAATCTGGCATCCAGTCAATATCAGACTACTGTTTTTCAAAAAGACTTGTGTGCAAGTGCTCCAAGAATACCACCACCATCTGTTTCTAGTGTTTAAATACATTTTAGATATTTTTAGAGACCGTAATTATTTTATAAATGACACCAAAATGGCCAATGTGTAAACTTCCCACCTACTGCAGATACTGCGTACCCAGAGCCAACGACTCAATCTGGGAGATGGAGGCAGCCCTCCCGGTGGACTCACTCTGCACCTCTTGTACTTCTGGTAAGTGCGGCGCTGAAGGGAAGTGGCAGCCCCGCCTCAGTGGGTGAGAAAGCTGGTGTGCACAGTCTGCTCTCATGAAGTCGGTCGAGCAAGCACATGGACACGAGCCCACACCTGAGTGGGCTCCTACTGGCTGCCAGGCGAGGCGCGGGGGCATCTGGATCGCCTTGCTTTCATCACAGTAAAAAGTCCTTTGTGATAATATCCTCCTTGAGAGAGGGTAAATATTTATTCTAACAATTAGGTATTTCCTGTATGACTCTAGATCTATGATAAGGAATGTGAGCAATTGTTTCCATAAGGTTAGTTACGGGGTTACCGTTTTGAAACAAATATTCCCTCTCTTAGACTGGCTGCGCTGAGAAATATCCTGGGATCCTAAGGCAACTTATTTACTAGTGAAAACAAAACTAAAATTCTTGTTACCATTTCCAAGTAATTATCTACATTGGGTTTTTTAAATATTATGCATTTAAGGCAAAGCATATAATTTTATTAAACACAGAAGTTGATAATGTGAATATTGCTACTGGAGTTACTATCAACACCTGATTTAAGATTTTTATGTCTTTGTAACTGTCTCATGGTTCTCATTCTTCAGTAAGCATTATAAATGTAAACTTCAAACACTTTACTCAAATAAAATGTTACTTTATCTGTTTTATAGGGTCGATTTCATCCAAGATTTCACTTGATGAAAATATTTCCCATCCCACAAAAGTCTGAAAATCAGTCCCTGGTTTGGGAATACCAGTGTATGGACCAGCTGCACTAGCCTCAGATAAGCTTCAGGAACATGGATTCCTGGGCCCTTTTCTCAGTTATTCCTCTCCAATAGATAAAAAAAAATAAATAAATAAAGGAAACCACTGATCTGATCAACAGATCACCATCTGCAGAGAACTCTTGGTCAAACGCTTTGATAAAATCAAGACAAAACCTGCTGACAACATACCCTTCATGTGTGAACTCTTCCCAGAAGGAAGCGCTGGTTTTGCGTTGTTTGTTCTCCAGTGAACTCTCGCTGGACCTATCCCATATAACTTTTCTAATAGTTCAGAAACAACCTACTGAACTGAACATTTCACTCCAGAGAGCAACCACTTGGCTTCCAGAATCTCTTGCTTTATTTAAAACGTGGACAAAGGTTGTTTTTCTCCGGTTCTGAACCCCTTTTAAGTCCTGTGTGATTTTTCAGAGGGAGTCGGCATTGGGAGTCTTTGGAGAGAGTAGTTTGCAAGCTCCTTTAGCGAACTGGAGAGTGTGAGAACCATTTTTTTTTTTAGTTCAGTGATCACTGGGTATCTCCCCACCCTGAGCTACACTTCCAGAGGGATGGCTGCAGCTCTGCACCCTTTTCAATTAAAATTTTTTTCTTGCTTAAAAAGACTGGGAATAAAACAGCAGTTGAGCAGAATCACAGATTTTTTACATGGAAGGTGGAATGAAACTACTTGACACTGATTTTTCAGTTAAGGGCAACACTCCGAAGAAACATCCTCAATGTGAGAGCTCAACAACCACGTTCCCAGGGTTTAGTTGCAAAGCACCAGCGAATCTGAGTTCACATTCAGATTCCTCCACTCACTAGCTGTAGGCTCTGGGCCAGACCCCATGAACCACAATTTCCTTATGTGTAAAAACGGGCCAATACCATCCAGGACGGTTATGTGAATTAAAATGAAGATACTTAATGGTCTTCCAGAACAGTATCTGACTCCAAGTAAGCATGCAACCAATGTTAGCAGTAGTTGCAAACAGCTTTGTTTTTGTTTTGTTTTGTTTTTGCTGGTGTTTTAGAACAAGAGAGAATTCATTGGGCCTGGGGTGGACTAACCTGCAGACCTCTGAGTGTTAATGGTGGAGACCAAAGGGATGAAGGTGCTGGAAGACCTCAGATCTCTGAGTGTGAAGGTTGTGGCCTTGAAAATGGGAGTTACTCAACCTCGGGTTGATTTCCCCAACACTGAGTGGGGAAAGCGTTGCTGTCTCATGAAAGGCACAGCACACAGCTGCTGGAGCTGGGATTCCGACGAAGGTCGCTGGCAGGCTTCTCCTGGGGATGCTGGCGAACACACGGACTCGGGGAATCCTGCTAAGACCCCTGAAAGAGCTGGCCCTCGAGGGGCAGAGGCGCTGACAGAGCCTCCCGCGGGCGCACCGCAGGGGTGGGGCCTGAGCAGCAGCAGCCGTGAGGGGTGAGACCAGGAGTCCCTCTTTCCTTCCGGGGGGCGAGGAGTGCCAACCCCTGAGGAGTAGGAATCCCCACCAGATTTCATTCCATTTAGAAAAATGATTCAGATTAGGCTCAGCCTCAGGTTCCACAGCTCGGATTCAAATCCAACTTGGTCTGATCCCAAAGCCCTCACTCTGGTTACCCACACTGCCCCTGTTCAAAACCTGCATTCCACGGGCTCCATCTGCTTAGGTGGAGACTGGTACCTAATTTTCCAATCAAGCATACTAGTATGTCTACCTGAAAACCATTTTTTTTTTTTTTTTTTGTAGGGCTATCTGAATGGCCTAGGTCTATGCGGCTGTGTTTACTATGCTCCCCTCTGCAAACAGGAGGACTGGCAGAAAGAACATAGTGTGGAAAAACCTACCTGAAGAGCAATGCAAGTGAGATTTCTAGAGATGTGTTTAAACCCAGAATGAGAAACAGAGTCCTGGAGAAAGGAAGGCACCAGTCAAGGCAGAAAGTTTCCCTGGCTCTGATCCAGTCCTGGGGTGGCGCGGGCCGCCAACGTTGGTAGAGACACCCGTCTCCCAACGTGGCACACAGCTGGGAGAACAGAGCGCCTGGCCTCTGTATACCTTGGAGTAATGAATTTGACGTAAACTAAGTAACTTTTTGGTTTTCAAGTTACTTATATACTGTCAGTGACTTCAAGACCTTCTATTAAAAAATGAGACATGGTTGCCTCGAGGTAGTCTTACTTACTTGCAGCAAGTGAAGGAGACAAGGACTCATGTCTAAACCCTTTCTCCCCACAGGGAGGCCCAGGCATTGCTGATACACACTCTTTGGTCCCTTACATGCTGATTTCTTCTTTGCAGATGGCTACACTTATCAGGCTGGGTTCCTGTCAATCTTATTCTGTTGGCAGCTGGTCTCCAAAATACTGTGCTCCTCTGCTACATTTTAATATTTATCAAGAACAGCATTTGTAAGAATGGCCCAGACCTTGATGCCCTTGTCCTATCTTACAGAAGCCCTAGCAAAGGCCAGATTTATACAAATGACCTTATGCCATATACAAAAGGAAATCATTTAAATGAACACATATCCTAGTTGTGAAATCCATGGCTTGAGCAGATGTGAAAAGATGCCCAAGATGATTTCTATTTGGCCTGCTGATGGTCAATGACAAAAGTAAAAACCCATGTACCCAGGTGTGTGGGAATTAAGCGTTTACCTCAGAGGCTCAGCTGGGATGGAGACTATGGGAGGGTTAGGTGTCCCAGAGCCTGGTTGGAGACCAGCATCACCGCATCACTGGAGCTTGTCAGGAATGAAGAGCCCTAGGCACCATCCCAGAGCTACTGAATCAGAACCTGCAAGTCAATAAGATCCCCAAGATCTGCACGCACAGTACAGTTTGGGAAGTACTGCATTTAAGTACCTTGCTTAAGTACAACCAGAAGGCTACGCTTCAGTACAATATGTGGTTCTGTAACTGTAATCATCTATCAGATCTTCCTTATAAATTAAAATGTTCCTTAAATATTTCAAGAGAAAAGGCTATTAAGCTCCTTGAAAATGACCCGATATTCATCAATCTGTAAAAGCCTGACTCCACAGGCGTGTGTCACATCAAATGTTTTCCTTGATGATGCTTTGTTCTCATTTTTGTTTCTAATTGTCCTCAAATGATAGCAACTCCTATGACTTTATAAAATCTCTTAAACTAAATTTTTTTTAAAATTCCTTTTTACCTACTATCGTCCTTTCTCCTTCTGTAGCAATTCATTAATAGTGTGCTAATTCTTAAATACTAGTGCTGGGTGCACAAAATTCATGCACATTAAAAGGGAATTAATTACAGGAAATATTTTAATATTGCTATTTGCCCTTTCTCTTTAATAGAAGTGTCAGAGATAAAAGAAAATTAGTAAAATGTATAAGAAGAAAGAACAGGAAAAGAGGTGTGGAGTTTGTAGTATTCCTTAGACCATTTCACCATACTGTTCCCCAGCCTGGTTTTATAACAAGTGTTCACTAAACCCCCTTCCAGTCATGAACAATCTTTAATTAGGTGGTATTTGCTCTCTATCAGCCCAATCCACTGACATACCAGCCCAAACCACTGTCATACCAGCTCAAATCACTATCGTACCAGTTTTTTTTCCCCCAAAACTAAGTACAAATGCATTTTAATCTATTTATCTGTACATCAAGTGGTTTTTCTTTGGAAAATAGCTTTGTGTGACAATAAGCCATCAGATCCACTTCTACAGGAAAACAGTGCTCCTCTGATAAATGTGTTAGCAGACAAAATGAGCCAGCTGTAGAAACTTTGAGTGATGAAACCATTTCCTCCTTTCCTGGTTGTTCTTTTGAAAAGACAACCTGTTACAGTAAGACTTTTTTAATACGTTCTTGTGACAAATAACCACTGGTGGGAGCAGAAGGAATAAAAAGGCAACGAAAGCAGAAAAGAGAAGCAGACGCCACCTGCTGACCAAAGGGAGAAGGAAGAAATCTGAGCTGTGGGCTGACTGTACGGAAAGGAATCATGTAAGGTTTCACAAACCGGTGCTGTGTAAACCAGGTTTTCAAAGATGCCTAAAAGAGCTGGTGAGCATTCCAGAAGAAGGAGCAGCCCAGACAGAGGAAAAGCAGCTGTATGTTCCGCTCTCCCTGGCTCTGGTTCAACAAAAGTAAAAGTAATAGTGGTATGCAAAAAAATTACCTTTTCTCCCACCTGTAGCATCCTCACAAGAACGACTACTTTACAAAAATTAGAGAAGTTTTCTGACTCAGAAAAAGACTCCAAAATGCTGGGCTCTCATGCAATACCCTTGTAGCACAAATAAGAGAAAAATGCTCTGACTGGAAATATAGTTACTGGCTATATGTCATATGATTTCAACTATGGATCTTCTGGAAAACAGTGGATTTAGTTAACAGATCAGTGGTTGCCAAGGTTGTGAGGGGACTTGGGGGGAGGGGCAATGAACAGGTAGAGCCCAGAGGATTTATAAGGCAGTTAAATACTCTGATACTATAATGACACTTACACTGAATTATTTATTTGTCCAAACCCAAAGGATGCACAACACCGAGATTTTGAGTGATTATGATGTGCCAAAGCAGGTTCACCAACTGAAACGAATGGACCACCCTGGTAGGGGATGTTGACAGTAGGGGGAGGCTGTAGCTGTGGAGGGGGTGGGGGGCAAGGTATATAAGAAAGCTCTGTACCTGTCTCTCAATTTGGCTGTGAGCCTAGCTGCTCTAAAAAATAAAATCATATGTATATATTTTATAATCATAAATGTTCATTACTACTTATTACAAGAAAGGGAAAACACTCCCTTCTCTTAAAATTAAGACTTATTCTGTCATCTGCTGCATGTTCAGTTTAATTTAAACTTATTCTCAGAATTTCAATAGACGTTGATTGCTACTATCCCTATTTCCCTGAGACAAATCCTTTTTTTTTTTTTTTTAACTCTTTACATAGGAGATGAAGCTGCTACAGAGACTAGAGACTTTGGAAATTTGCCACAGTTTGGCATTCTAGAAAATTTCCTGACGTGTTCAATAGAAATAGGGCAATACTACAAGCTTATATTTGCCCTTCTTCTTCCTGGCTGCCAGGAAGATAACGTAGCATCCTGACATTTTTAGGTCAAATGTACAGCTTTTATTTTGAATGTAGCACCACCAAAAGGGACACTAAGAGAAGGCCTTGGTTATAACACATAAGTAGTGTTGCTTTATTATAAGGCTGTATTGTTTTATAAAAACAGTGTTTTATAAAAACCTGAGAAAAAATACTCAAGATATTAACTTGACAAACATTTATGACAGGTGATATTCTGCCACTTAATAAATGAAACAGAAAAGGACCCTCTCACCATAAAAGGACCCGACTTCATACAGCATCAATGAACAAGGAAGTTCACTGGTGGCCCTACTTCGCCACCAAAGAAAGAAAATCCAAATTAAGATACTTTGGACTTGAAGGGTGTCAACACCTTGGGTCTTGTAAAACATGCCCAGAATCATTCTTTCTGAATCCTTAACTCCATTAAAAACTAGCAACACACAAAGGTTACCTCTGACAGCCAATGAGCACTTCTGGATGGGCCCGAGGCAGGTGCCAACCGGTATAGTATAATAGTATAGTAAGGTAAGACCTACAACAAGGACTGTTGACTTGCTAATTTATTCACTACTTAGGAGCCACCTGGAAGTAACTCACTTTGGCATTCTCTTAGGAAGAGCTTATGTTAACTCATTGTTAGCCACACAAACAACATGAGTTTTCACAATATTCCTGGCCTGGCTCTGGGCTTCCTGAGCAGCACTCCCTGTCCTGGGCACCATCGACATCCCCTGGGGTACTCCGCTTTGGGCTCATTTTGCCTACCCTAAACCTTCGCAGAAATAAATTACCAACTGTTTTGCTCCTGTCCCAACCCCATCTGAAGATTATCACAAAAATATTTTTTTAAATACATTTCATTGATTTTTTTACAGAGAGGAAGGGAGTGAGACAGAGAGTTAGAAACATTGATGAGAGAGAAGCATCGATTAGCTGCCTCCTGCATACCCACTATAGGGGATGTGCCCGCAACCAAGATACATGCCCTTGACCAGAATCGAACCTGGGACCCTTGAGTCTGCAAGCCGATGCTCTATCTACCGAACCAAACCGGTTAGGGCTATCACAAAAAATCTTGAACAAAACAAGGAACAAACTCATTTCCTACTGAGAATCGACTAGAAGCATACTAACTAAGAGACCGTGGTCCTGGCATCTGGGCTTATTCGCTGTTTGGCCTTTGGTAAGTGACTTGACCTTTCGAAATCTGTTTCTTCAACCAGCAAATGAGGAGGCAGGATGAGCTGACCTCGAAGGGCCTTTCCAGCACAGACGTTTTGCTTCTATGAGATGTACACAAGCAGAGAGGCACTGACCTTTAGAGAATGTGGCCTGGCAAGTAAGAGCCAACGGGACACCAAGAAAGTCCCACGTTGGCAATGAGATCCAAAGCCTGAATTTTCTTAGGAACTCAACCTACTCAGAGAGTAACTTCCAAGACCGTTTCATCATTAACTGCTCATACAGAGAATCATGAAGCAGTTCCACAGAAGGTTAAATTTTGACAGACAGAATTTCCATCTTTAGTTAAGTTTCAGGACCTGTGCTAAATAAAGTTCAACAAGTTTCTTAATATCTGAGACTTTAAAGGCTAAGTGGGCACTGTAAGTTTCCAGAAAAAAATTAGAACCCAGCACTTTCCCAAACTTACTTGCCGCAGAATCCTTTTTATACAGTAAAATCCTACAGACCCAGTGTTCCCAGAGACACACCCAAACAATTAAGTGTCCACATGAAGGTGACAAAAATGAATGAACTGGAAGCACCACGCCAGGCACCAACAGAAGCCCAGGCCACAGGTCAACTTCCCTCTCTCTACCACAGGTTCTGCTGCCAAGTAATGGTTCACACTGGGCCCAGTTTGCCAG
The DNA here is from genome assembly GCF_014108245.1 of Pipistrellus kuhlii. Classification (NCBI taxonomy): domain Eukaryota; kingdom Metazoa; phylum Chordata; class Mammalia; order Chiroptera; family Vespertilionidae; genus Pipistrellus; species Pipistrellus kuhlii. The sequence continues at coordinate 13,075,409 of NW_023425405.1, forward strand.
CCTCCCCAGCCCTGCTGGGCCCCACCTGCCCCCAGGCAGCAGCTGCCAACCTGCCCGCCCCCCATGCCCAGAGCAGCAGGGCACACGTGCAGCCACCTCAGGTTCCATGTCTAAATTTTGCAGAAATGCTGGCTACAGAGGCTGCCCTCCAGTGACAATCCAAGTAATTTATGACCCTCGTTCCACTATCATCCTAATTTCTACATTATCACACAATGAATATGGGGAATGTTCTAAACTAGTTGCATAGTAAGAAGAATTCTAAAAAAAAAAAAAAATTCCCAAATTTTCTCCAATGAAGATGTAACTGAGGAAAATAAAAGACAAAACCTCTCCTTGAACTATTCTTTTCTTCGCAGAAATGTCCCAATTAGGAAATGACATGCAAATACTGGAAATTAGAGGAACAACACAGGTTTCTTTGAAATTAAAAAAAAAAAGGTTTTTCTGATAAGTATTATTGACTGAAAAGCAGTTAACATGTTTGTCACTTTCAAAAAGCCACAAATGAATTTCTCTGAAAAACCCAACGTCTTTTTTAAAAATCCACAAAATTGGGACTCTGCCAAAGCATGAATGTTACAAAACCATGTGGCACATGCCCATTTTTATGCTTCATGTAACTGACTAAAGCGAGAACTGAGCTTCTGGCCATGTGTGCAGTCAGAAGGATCACACATGGGCTTCCAATGCTGGCACTATTGGGTGTATTTGGGTGAGTTAGCACTTAACCTGTATTTAACCTCAGTCTCCTAATCCATTACATTAGAACAGGAATCTCTGGCTCACAGGATGGTGAGAGTTTGAAATGAGATGAAACTGAGTTGCCTAGCAGATTAGGGACCTGCATTAGTTAGAACTAGTGACAGGAGCCCCCAAGTATCAGTGGCTTCAACAAGAGAAGTTTTTCTTTCTTTCTCAGGAAAAAGTCCAGGAAGGTGATGTCACTTCCATCTATTTTGTTGCTCTACCATGAGTGACCTCAACTTTATGGTCCAAGAGGGTGGCATCCTCATTCCAGAGAGCAAAACGGGACAAGGGCAGCCACACCAGTATTTAAGGCTGTCATCCATTCCGAATGTCTGGGCTCCTATGTTGTACAGGTTAAGTATTTTCAAAATGACCCTTGCCTGGATGGTATGGCTCAGCAGTTGAGCATCGACCTATGAACCAGGAGGTCAGGGTTCGATTCCCGGTCAGGGCCATGCCTGGGTTTTGGGTTCGATCCCCTGTAGGGAGCATGCAGGAGGCAGCCAACTGATGATTCTTCCCTTCCTCTCTCTTAAATCAATAACAACTTTATTTTTAATTATCCTTGCCTTTGCAAAGTGCTGCCTTAAACTTCTACAACAAAAAAGATTCCCTTTGTCATATACACAGGTTAGGACATAGTTTCTCCCCTTCATTTTCTTTCCTGAAAAAGTACAGATCCGAGCAACTTGCTTCAATAGGGGAAAAAAGCAAACACACACACACACACACACACACACACAAAATTGTGGGGAAATCACGGGTTCTGTTTTCAAAAACTGAGAAAGACTTCACTGTTCCTGCACAGGCAACTCCATTTTTGAGGTCGTGGTCTCTTGGAAGCTGAACTACAGAGGCTTGATGGTGGAAGAAAGCAGCTCTGTCCCCACAGCCCGGTGCCCACACTGCTGGACCTGCCCTCCTCTTGGTCACTGTAAGGTGAGGATGGGGAGGAGAAGGGACAGTGTGGACTATGACATCCATGCTCAGTGCCCCTGTGACTCACATGTGGGCAGTATGTGCTGAATAGGCTGTGGTGCATCGCTACTCAAATTAAGCTCAATTAACGCAAGTGTTCATCTCGTTTAAAAGACGAACTGAAGCAGGGTGCCCCAGACCTAGAACAATTTCTTTTCAACCTCATCTTTCAGGGCTACTTATCTCCTAGAGCAGGGGTGGGGAACATTTTATCTACCAGGGACTATTTATAACATCATTTGCAAGCCATACAAAAATATCACCTTAAAAATTAACCTGCTATATTTGCTCAAACATAATTAACTCAACCCTCATGCCTTGGTGGGGCCAGACCACATGATTCCGTGGGCCTTATATGGCCTGTGGGCCAGGCGTTCCCCATCCCTGTCCTAGAGTTTTAATTGGCATTTCCTGAGCGGTGTTAAATTTGCATGGGGAAAAAAAAATAAATCAATACTAGGAATATTTTCCTTCTAAATGTATTAAATTATATGTATAAAACTGTTTTAAGTAGCTTTAATGGCTGCAAAATATCAAGCCCGTAAGAAATTATCGTGCCCACCTCAGTCCTGGCGTACCAGAGGCCTGCTGAGGATGCATCTGATGGTCACATGAAACCTCTGCCAGCCCTGGGCTCTTATTCAACTGGATAATTAATTATTTCTGTCCCAAACGACCTTTACCTTCTAAACAAGCTATTCTGCATCCTGCACACATTTTAAGGATGTTTTTATTTTTCCCTTCATTATTTTATTGATTGATTTTTTTTTTTACTAAGTAATACAAGCACATAGTTACAAGGTACATAAAGAAAAGGCTGTTCGTTCTCTGCTCTATCCATATCTCCCTCTCACACTATTCCCCTCAACACAGAATGACTCCTACGGTTTCTTGTAAATTCATGCAGATTATGTACTAACATAAATACAGGCTGTTTTGCACAGAAAGATGCATTTCCAATATTCTTTTATCTTGTCATTTTAATTTTTGGTCAGCACTCATTGTAACTTCCGTTACTGAGCACTTCCTATTCCACACTGAACAGTAGCATCTGCTGTTACAGACAAGTACTGTTTGACAGTACGTGCGCATCACCAATCATCATGTCCAGTAACACTCTATCCTTGAAAAGCTATGACATGCACTGACCACTAGGGGACAGACGCTCAATGCAGGAGCTGCCTAGCTGCAGTGACTTTGCAGCGGTGGATCTTGGGTGACACACCCTGAAACCAGAGAGGAGGGAGCCCTCGTGATTCCACCTTTGGCCGTGGGTTATGTTGTTGCTGGGGCACTGTCAGCCCAGAATCTGGTTCACTGCACACTTGCGTTTGCATTCCACACCTTGTACAACAGCAACTTTGCAGAGTGCCCTCTTGCACTCCGGGACCCCTGGTGGGGTGTCAAGAGAGCTGGTTTCAGCCCCATCCCTGCAAGCCAGGCCAAAGGGCCCCACCTGCTGAAGGGACCCCCGCTCATTCCGGAGATGCTAGGGAAGGACCAAGGGATGTTGGCTCCAAGGGGTGTCTGGCCCATCTTGCCCAGTCCTGCCCCACCAGCCACCTTCTGATTAATTTCCTTTCAATGTACTGGTACATGAATCAGTGCACTGGATCACTAGTTTGATTATAAAATCAATTTCATGGAACACCTACCAACATTTTCCTCTACTGACACCACTCATCCTGCTCTTTCCCCATCTCAAGAAATGGTACCTTCTTTCACCTAGCTGCTCAGTCTAAAAATCACAGAATTATCCTTGGCTCTTCCTTCTTTCATACTCCACAAATGATTTAGTGGCAAACTGTACCATCTCTACTGTCAAAGTCCCCAATCTAACCACCTCTTCCAACCCTACTGCTACCAACCAACCAGGTGTCAGCCATGAACCCCTCTCCTCTCACCTAGACCACACCACGCTTCCCCCTTGTCCCACTTCCCCCAGCATCCCAAGTGTCTATCTACAATTAAAACTCCTGACACAACCTTCCCCTTCTCAGAAAGGATCCCTATGCCCTGAGAATCACATCTAAACTGGCCACCAGTTTAGGGCCTTACAGGGACCCCATGCTTCTCCTCCATCTTCACTTCCAAATGCTCTCTCCTCCATTGCCCATCTGCTCCAGCAACAACGCGGGGGCCACAGAGCTGTTCCTCGGACATGCCAAGCACAGGCTCATCTCAGGGCCTCTGAATTGCAATTCCCCGTGCCTGGAAACTCTTCACTGCACTCGGTGAATGAATGAATGTTTGTGTTCTCCCAGGTTTAGATATGAAAGTCCTAATACCCAAAGTGATGAATTTGGAGGTAAAGCCTCTGAGGGCGGTTAGGTCATGAGCATGGAGACCCCGTTATTGGGATTAGTGCCCTTATGAAGAGACATGAGACAGGTGGTCTCTCTCCTCCGTGTGAGGACAGAAGAGGGCGGCCATCTGAAGCCTGGAAGAGGCGCTCACCAAGGACCCGCCCGTGCTGGCACCCCCATCTCAACCTCCAGCCTCCAGGACTGTGAGAAACAAATGTCTGTTGCTGTTAAGCCTCCCAGCCTATGGTATTTCTGTCCTGGCAGCACAAGCTGACTAAGACACTCGGGTCTTTGTTAAATGTCACCTGCTCTGAAAGACCTGATGACTTAGCCAAAATAGCCACAAGCCCTTTCCTTCCCATTTCCCCCTCTCCCTTTCCTCGGCTGCACTTTTCTTCACTGCGTTTCCTATCATCTGGCATCAGGTCACGTTTGCTGGGTGCTTCCCACTCCAAACAAACGCTCGAAATGGGCCGAGAGGCCGTGTTGTGTCCTGCCCTATCCTCAGTAGGCAGAATGGTGCCTGGCTGGGAGGAAAGCTTAATAAATATTTACTGAATAAATAACTAGTTCTCAAAATAGTCTCTCAAAATAATCTGTGGTGTTTTTGTTTGTTTGTTTGTCTGTCTGTCTAGAAAAAAAAAAACAACAATAAAAACTAAGGAGCCAAAGTGGGAAAGGGCAGGAACCATTACTATCAGAGCAGAGGGAACAGCTCTCTGAAAAGCACAGAAGCCGGGCCACAACGCAGGGCCAGGCCAGCGGGCCTGAGCAGCTCCTGTCCCCAGGGAGAAGCGGAGGTGCGGTCCCAGCTAACTGCGACAGGTGTAGCCGGGCTATTAAAATTAAACTACTATTTCCAGCGATCTAGAAAGCAGTTCCTATTATCCCCTTTCAGATGCAAGGCACTTAAAATGTCAAACCCAAGGTGAAGTATTTTAAGGTGTGAATTTGAAGTTGGCTCTTAAGAAGGTAACAGAGGGGCAAATACAATCATTTGGTGAGAATATGTCACACAGGAGACACGCAGTGCTAACAAATGCACTATAAACTGAATGAAGGCAGCATAATATTCAGGCAGAAGAAAGACACTGCCTTCCAGCAATCATACTGAACCCAATGGAGGAATTAAAACACCACATCACATAAATTTTAGCCAGTTAATTCTCCAACTCCTCGCTGAGGCTAATAGTCAGTGGTACAGTCCCTTATGTGTCTTGAATTCTGTTATTTGCGGCCCGCCCTCTGAAAGATGTGGGGAGTAGAAAAACTGTTCACAGCAGTGAAGAGCATGAGCTCTGCAGCCCACACTGAGACTACAGTCCTCCTATGAGCCTCCTGTTTAAGAGATTGAGCAAATGCTTTCCCTTCCCAGAGCCTCAGTTTCCTCCCCTGTTGTATTGGATATAACCAACAATCTTCAGGATTTTTTTAAAAAATTATATAAAACTGGGGGCCCAGTGAATTAATTCATGCACCTTGAAAGGAACCTTGGTCTATGAGGCTGTGGTAGCCTTAGGGGTGGGTCTCGGCCATCCCCTGCACCCCTCCCACCATGGGCCCGGTCCCCCGTCTGCCACAGCCCTGCTCCTAAAGCCCCACTCCTGCTGCTTCCACACGCTGACCTGACGGCATAGGCCCCACTCACACCTGCCGACGGCACAGTGAGATTGGGGCCGGTGCCATCAGTGAGTGTGGGTTGTGGGTGCTGCCCTGATTGCCCTTTAGGAGCAGGAGGTGGTGGAGAAGCCCTCAGGGGTGATTAGGGCCAGCAGCCACCGCTCACACCCGCTGATGGTGCCAAATGATGGGGACTGGTGCTGGGCACCAGCAGCTGGTGTGAGTGGGTCAGCACAGGCAGCAGGTGCAAGCGCCGGGCAGGACTGTGGCATCCGGGAGCAAAGAGCTTTCAGTAACCACCAGAGGCTCACACCGATGACAGTAACCAGTGCCCTGCTTTGGTTTGGTGTCCCCACTCACTTGCTCCACCATCCTGCTATGGCCAAAGCCCACCATGTTCTGCACATACCCCCTGGTGGTCAGTGCACATCATAGTGACCTATTGTTGTTCCACCATTCGGTCTATTTGCATATTGGCCTTTATTATATAGGATTACGTATATGAAATGCTCTTTAAGGACTTGAATAGTACTTATGATAATGTGTTGGAATTACTATAACCATTTGATGTTTCTTATGATCACAAGAGTGTTATTCTCATAGTCTGTATCCCCAAGTGTCTAGCTCTGGATCAGAAGAGTTAATAAATCAGTGAATAATGTCTACTAAATATCCATGTTTTTATGTGAAAGCCAACCAAAGGGAGGTGGCAGGAGGGAAGAGGGGGAAAAAACCTGAAAGGAATATAGAGCCTCCCACGGCAGCAGGTGGGGGTGGCGGCATTTATAAGGACAATAGGAACGTGGGCAGCAAGCTGCAAGCCGCCACCAGCATCGCAGCGTCAGCACACAGAGGCACAGAACAGAGCACACCTGAGGCTTCCTCAGCAGGAAGGGGCCCAGAATTCACAAAGGCACCGGTGAGCTACACCTAAGACAGCTCTTTAGAACACAGTAATAATAAAACTGATCTATCTGGAAAATTCCCGCCCACTTCTAATCTGAAAGATGCCCATAAAACCTTTCCCTCTATGGACTATTTCTGCAGAGTGCAAAATGACTCAGCAGCAAGGAAGATGGCGGCTGTGCACGGGCTGGCACAGCATCTAGCTAAGATGCAGAGTGAGGCCCATGCACATTCACACACAGCACACGAGAGCAGGGGGCCCTGCCACGCTGCAGTAAATCCCAGCTTCCCTCCAGCAGAAGGCAAACGACAGAAGCACAAAAAATGTTTTACTGCATTTAAAGAGAAAACAGATAGTACTTGCCTTTTGACGGAAGACGGTTTGACAGAGGTGAAACCAGGAAAGATGACTCAGGCAGTGCGAAAGGAGAAAAACTAGGAGGTCGTCAGGCGGTTGCCAGGGGACAGAGAAGGCTCAGTGGCAGGTGGGAGGGAGCCCTGCTGCAGGAATCCACCTGACTAGAGTAAGGGGGGAGGAGAGCATCATACATCTGGAGAGTGAATTCGCTTAGCAACGGTCACTATGCACAATCAGAATGACAGCAATCCAAGTAACATGATGCAACTACTGCCCAGTGCTTGCAATCCCCGTACTTATGCAAGCAGATACCAATTGCTCAGTTGTATGATTTTCTCCCACCCTGCTCAGCAGCCCAGGTGCAAGCAAAAGGACAACATGGTCAGGATGTGTACGACTTTGGCCAAACAGTGATTTAAAATCTGACCCATGGAGTCTACGTTGGAGGGATGTGAAGATCGGAAAGAACTGATGGGTAGCTACAGCAATGCTCTCACCAGAAGAAGCAAAATGCACTAGCAGCCTCGGTGAAATCAAAGGAGAGGCGGGGTGTAACTGTGAGGGATGAGGTGGACGGACAGGTGGGTGAGATCAAACAGGCAATTTCTGCCTGACTTATCTGAGCCACGAGTAGACAAGGTCTAGGGAGTGGGGAGCTGGGGAAAGCTGAGGAGAAGGTCATAGGTGATGAGAAGCCCAAAACTCATGCAGTCAGGGAAGTGAGTGGCTTATCCAATGAAGTGGGTCAGGTGGAGAACAGGTGTCAGTAGGCAGTGGGAGTGAAGAGAAAGCCGGCAGGCAATGGTCGCACAGGAGCAAAGGATGGTTATACACATGGCTGGTGCTGGAAAGAGCACCTTCCTTGTTACAGGATGGTGGAAGTTGGGCACCACCAATTCTAACTTGAGTGATTTTGTATCTCTATAGTGATAAAGCTAACTACCTAACTAACAGGTAATCTTTAATCTGAAAGATGTAAATAAATATTTCCCCTCCATTTAAACAAAATAAATACTACTAGTCTATTTCTATAGATTGCTACAGATTTCCAAAAATAAAATGATAAGGTGATTGGGGAACTCACCTTAAAAGGAGTCATGCATTTACCCACATGCTTCCAGAGTGTACGTAAATTAATCATTTCTGTTAGAATTTTTAAGTGCCAAGTTTCTATCATACTTTACACCAACTGGAACCAAAGGTTTAGCTTTAAATGGGAATCTATTTTCCTTGTCTTTTATATTAAAGACTCACGGATGGTATATTTTTTACACTCCCCATCTCCCAAAATTTTGTCACCAATTCAACTGATGAATCCCCTTATGATGCAGCATTTTGTGTTACTAAGTAAGCACTTTATGGCTCCTCTACTCTTCTGAATAGACTCGCTCAGGTATTGACTCCTTTGGGAAAATGCCATTGATAGCCACTCTTCTAGTCCCCATTTTCCCAGATGGATGTTCCCAGTTCTGCCAGAATACTCCCTGAACAGCTGTTAATGCACTTAATGCATTTGTGCTTGTCCATAAAAAGAAGCTTTATGACCTTAGACACGCAGTTAGCTTCCCTGGGCCTTAAATTACTCATATGGAAAATAGAAAAAATAATAGCAGCAACCTATAGGACTTTTGTATCAATTCACAAGTTAAAATTAATGTCTAGAAGGTACTTAGAACAGTTCCTGGCATGAATAGTAAGTATTACACAAGTTTTTTCTATTCTTATGATAATATTTATTTGACTGTCTCTCCTTTTGGACTTGTCAGCATCTTTAAAATGGAGACAAAACCTTAATCTCCGTATCCCCAATGCCTTGTAGTGGTGACTGGTAAATGGGAGAAACTCAGTGAATGAATGCATCACATAAGTCCATTAACAAATCATTTTTTCTCTCTCACAAAAGTGTAGGTATTAAAAGTGATAAGTCACCCTGGCCACTGATCTTAGTGATTAGAGCATTGGCCCTCACAATCTCAAATTCAGTTCCTGGGTCAAGGTAATGCACCTGGGTTGCAGGATGGATCACTGCCCTGATTGGGGCATGTGCAGGAGGCAACCAATCAATGTTTCTCTCTCACATTGATGTTCTCTCTCTCTCTCTTTTTCTCTCTCTCTCTCCTCTTTGCCCTCCCTTCCACTCACTCTAAATATCAATGGGTGGGTGGGAGAGAGAATATCCTGGGTTAATGATTACCAAAATTAAAAATAAAATGATAAACCAAAGTATTGCCCTGTTTATAACCCACCATGTTTAAGAATAACTAAAGACCATTCATAAATTATAGACTGGCATTTCAGATATGTAATTAAATGAAACAAGTTAGAATTAAGGGTAGAACTGCACCATCAATATCACTAAACTGTCGGTGTCAAAATGGCCTTCTTCAGAATGAAGTGCACTTGTTCACTTTTCATTTTTGCTGCAGAAAACAGCATCCAGAACCTTGGCTCCAGAACACGACTTGCTCCCATCATTTCTTCCTCAGCTCGAGGGGGGAGGAAAAAACGGCAAAGTCGCCCACTTAATCTGCCACACGTCTGCAGGAGAGTCTCAAAGTTGGTGGTGGTAGGAGGATCAACGGGGGCGTTCAAAAGAAAATTCAAATTTTGGGGGCTACAAGCCCCAAATTCTCCTAAAGCCCCCAGGGGCTCAGAGCAGGGAGCTGGCCCCTTTCCAGATTTCATTCTGGGTTTCACATTTCTTCCCATCGCCTGACCCAGGGCCATTACGTAACCCTCTTTAAAAGTAGCACTGCTACTCGTTCAATATTTTGGTTCTTGTCAGATTATTTCTAGCACCACTGACAACGAGTCTGTCAGGTAACTAGTAGGACTTTCCTCTTTCCCTGGTGCAGAGAAATAAGCCACCTTACTCTTTAAAATAGAATTTCAGGCAAGCCCGTGTTAAATAAAGACTAGGAGTGTTAGTGTTTCACAGGGTAGAAATGTATGTGATGTCCTTGCCGACATCCGAGCAGAAGCCTCTATGAAAAGGATGAGGGAAGAGTTGGAGGAAAATCTTCAGCAAATAAATCCCGGCTGTGTCTGCTTGGCAGAAAGAGCTCCTGGTTCCTCCTTACGGCCAGCCGGCCTACAGAGCAGGATGTGGCAGTCCTCTAAGACAGAATAGAATGCCTAAGGCACTGGGGCAGATAAATATAAATTTGAGCACTGAGAGAAGAAACAAATGGTTAAAAAATTTCTCCACATCCTGGAATGTCTACTGATGAGGACACACTCATGCAAGCTCCTGAAAAGATGATCCGCTTTTCCAAATAACTTCACAGCCAAACGAAATCACTTGAAGCGGTAACTTTTTCCTGCTTTCCCAAATGAGCCAGCATTATATATGTACATGAACGTTCCCATCAGAGAAAGAGCATTCAAAAGGTAAGGATAAAGCACAGCACGTCTTAATGGTGTTTTTTTATAATTAATTGTTAAGCTTTTCATTTACTTATTTTAAATGAGAAAAGGAAAACTGAGATCTCAGTCTGACGATAGGGATTGCATCTGAGGATTAAAATATCCTCCTCTTTTAGTACTGCATAAATGGTTGCCTAGGAGACCTCCTGACTGGGTGAAGAGGCTCAAATGAGCTCTCATTTCCACGCCTGCAGGTATGACTCACTACCTTTGCTCCCACAAGTATTCTGCGTTCTTAGAGCCAGATATTTTTTGCAACCTACATGATATTAGAAAAGCAAAAGGAGAATAATTATTCATTTTGAATGCAGGTTTCTAACAGGATTAAAAGTTGAAGACAATGATCTATTCACATCGAGCGCAGAAGAAAATGCATATTCTCAAATATGCTCGTATAATCTGTATCAGATAATTGCGAAGTGTTATTTTTAGGGCACTATGTTGACGTGATGGTGATTAAACGTTACAATAAAAGAGAACAGAGAAGACATTGAAATACTAAGGCCATAGTAACACCAAAGGCGAACTGAGGGATGTGGCCTCCCAAATCCCTGCTGACCACCCTGAGGTCAGGCTTCCTCGCTTTTCTTGCAACCTGGTTGCACTCTGCCCCCGGACCCGTAAACAGGACAGGAAAGGCAGCTTAGGTCACCACATGCCAACAGATGTGCAGCCTGGGCAAGGGCACCTCTGAAGGTTGTTCTAACCACCACAGATGCACTGATGGAGGCTGCAGTAGATCCAGCCAAGTGGACTTCTGAGGAAGGCAGAACTGTTTGTAATTAGCAGTAAATTAGAGCAGAAATAACGGACAACAGCCTCAAGGCTGAGGCTGAGGTCAGGTGATACCGTGGTTCTGAAACTGCTTGGGGTTGTTTGTTTTTTTTTTCTTTTTTTAATGCCTCCCTTTGTCCACACTCCTCTGCAATGAGACAGGAACTGTCCTCCCATCAAAAAGTGAAGTCTATTTCTCCACTCCTTTGAATCTGGTCTGGTGCTGGGCCTGCTTAGATGAATACAATGGGGAGGTGGCTTGGAGCAGGTTCTGAGCCAGCAGGCAAGTTCTTAGCAGCATCTTCTTTCTGAAACTGCTTCTGGGACCTCAGGACACAGATGGAACCAGCGGGAGACGGAGGGGGCAGAAATTCTGGAAATTTTACCACCAGAGGAGAAATACAGAGGAGTTTAGAGAAAAAGCCCGCCTCCCTCTCCCGACCAAGGGCCCCGACTCCTTTTTCCGAGTTCTCACCACCTGGCTGCTTCCTCTACCTTCTTTTCATCATCCTCTTAAGAACTTTATCTCTCTTTTACTGTGGTAAGAACAAACACCATCTAAATTATAACACTCCACTCCAGCTCCGGCGAGGGAGGGGTAGGGAAGACTAGAGGCAGAGAAAGCCACAGGCTGCGCTCAGAGCCCGCATCCTTTTTCCCTAGGCAGCTACAATATTCTGCTCCCCGCCTTCCCTGCTGCTCCAGCCTCACGCTGAGGGCTGGGCTTTCAAACTCCCTCCCGCTGGCTCCCTGTGCCCTCGGGATAAAAACTCCAAACTCTCTCAGCTGAACCCTGAAAACTTTACTGCACTCTAGAGTGACCTTGAACCTGTAAGAGAAAAACTGTCCCGATCCTAGTCTGCAACAGAGAAGCAAGTTGCCTGCTCTCTATCTAATTCATGATACCCCAGTGCAGTGGTTGGCAAACTGCGGCTCGCGAGCCACATGCAGCTCTTTGGCTTCTTGAGTGTGGCTCTTCCACAAAATACCACGTGCAGGCACAGGAAACTTCATGGCCCATGCACAGGAGTCGGTTTTCGGCTCTCAAAAGAAATTTCAATCGTTGTACCCTTGATATTTGGCTCTGCTGACTAATGAGTTTGCCAACCATTGCCCGAAGACACAACAGCATTCCCATTGAAATGTTTTGTGTTTTTCTAATGAACTTTAAAAAAATTAAGACTTTTTCTAGAGAGCTCATTACCATCCATCCAGCTGACTGTCAACTCTAAGTTAGAGTCTATGGACTTTTAGTGATGAGTTAGTCATTCTTTTTTCCTATATAGTATGTCCCGACCAAGAGCGAATCTACCAGGGGTCTCTTCCTTGCACTGCAAAAACTGTAATAAAACGTTGACACATACTCATAACTAAACTGTTTGAGAAATTTTCTTTACTAAACCGTAACCTCAAGTTGGTCCTATGTCAGTTCCTCCGAAATTATTGGCCTTGAGTGTCAGGGCTGCAGGCTTCCCGATCCAAGATGCACCCGCATTGCACGCCCTGTGTCTCAGGAGACTGGAAGCTTACTGACAGCACTGGCCTTCTTATTTCTGTACCCCCATCTCATCACAGAACCTGGTTCAAAATGAGCACGTAACAGTCCTAGCTGGGTGGCTCAGCTGTCTGAAGCGTTGTCCCCTACAACAAAAGGTTGTGGGTTAGATTCCCAGGCAGGGCACACACTCTGCTTGTGAATTCTATCCTACTGAGGTATATACAGGAGGCAACCAATCAATGTCTTTCTCGTGTCAATGTCTCTCTCTTTCTCCCCTCTCTCTCTAAAGTCAATAAAAACACATTTTTTCAAAATGAGCATGTAATAAATGTTTAAAGAATTAATGTTAACTTAGGGCAGGAATCAACTCCACTTCTAGATGTTCTGAGTTTGGAATAAGTCCAAAACAGATAAGATAGCTTGATATGAAGATTGTGATTTCTGGATCACAGTGTTAGAGAGACAAAGCTGGAAGAAAAAAAAAGTACTAAAACAGATCATCCCTCTGCAGCCTAGAAGCCACACACCATCCCTATGCAAGCTAGAAGCCATCCCTAAGATGCAGCCTGGTTCTGCAGACAGCCTCCCTCAGGGCAGGGCTGGACTGGAAGCCAGGAGGCAGCCCACGTGGCCTCTCCTGCAAAGCAGCACAGAGTAGGGGCGTGAGGACTGGCTCGAGTCCCTCTGAAAAGCACAGACAGGCAAACAGGCAGTGGTTTAAATATAAAATTTCAGGAAATTTTACAACCGGAGGAAAAGTACAGAGGGTTTTAGAGAAGAAGGAAAATTCAAAGCAGGGGGGAGAGGGGAGGATAAAAGCAAGATAACAATTTTAAAGCATCCTTACAAAGATGAATCTTCTTGGCATAAGAACATAAAAATTCATTTTTTCATGCAAATACATTAAGTCCTCTATTAGATGTAAAGGCCTGAGAGAACCTGGCAAATTCAAGAGAGACTATTTTCTATTTGTTTATTGGCTTTGGATGGGGTTTGGAGGACTTCTCAATGCCCGAAGGGAAACAGAGCCTCGGCTCCTGCCCATCTCCTGCCATCGGTCCCATGTCTGTGCACTCTCCTAAGGAACACCCCACTGAAGCCAGCATCGCGCTGGGCGGAGACCGGGCAGGCAGACACCCAGGGACTCTGCCTTCTCTCTACGAGTTACCAGCCTTCCTGTCACTTACGAAGACTTCCATTTGGTGCCGAATTTTGCAAGTGTGCTTGCAGAGTCCAGTGAGTGGGCGGCAGGTGGTTGCTGCTGGGGTTTCTCCCGTGTTCCTGGGGGGACAGGGAGACTGAGCAAACAGGCGTGTACATGGAACCCTGTCCCCAGGGAAGCCATGGGTCCTCTCCCAGAAGCCCAGGAAGGTCCAGGCACAGCACAGGTGGTCCACACAGACGTTTTTCGACGGACTTTCTCGGAGTATTCTCATTCCACACGATCGGCCATGGCTCTTCATCCCCGTATATTTCCCCCCACATGGCTCCACATTTATCATCTTCTTAAAGATCGCTTCAAGAAAGTGACTGAGCCGAAACTGGTTTGGCTGAATGGATAGAGCGTCGGCTTGGGGACTGAAGGGTCCCAGGTTCGATTCTGGTCAGGGGCATGTGCCTTGGTTGCGGGCATAACCCCAGTGGGGGGTGTGCAAGAGGTAGCGATCGATGTCTCTCTCATCGATGTTTCTAACTCTCTATCTCTCTCTCTTCCTCTCTGTACAAAATCAATAAAATATATATACATATATATATTTTTTAAAAGTGACTGAACAGTGGCTGCGGGGAAGCGCCCCTGCCAGGTCTGAGCATGGAAACATGCCTGACTGTACGCAGCACGGGAGCCTGCGGGCCCCGGGAGGGCAGCCTGATGCGGAAAGGGCAGGCACAGGCCTCCTGCCTCCGAAACCCGGCAGTTTTCCTTGCTCACTGCAGAAAAAAGAGCCAGGATACAGCCACAGGGCTGATGCTTAATAGGCCGTTAGCCTGCCTGAGAACAAGCTGGTTTTTTAGATTTCATTTCACCATGCTCGGCCTTTCCCAATCTTGCACCCCCACACGTAGAAAAAAAGAATGAGTCATGTCAAAACTCACAGGACACTGAACCGCCCTCACAACGGAGTTATCAGGCGTGTGCAGCACTAACACTGCACTACGTTCTTCACATACGTGAAAACCTAAAGGCGGCTCCTTTTAGCACACTGGGAATCCCCCTCAAGGAGCGTAAGAATCTGTTGAGAGACTGAAAGCAGAATTGAGGGGCCAGGAGAAGGATTTCCCCTGTGGTTGATTAAAAGCACTCTTCTGTTTTTGAGTTGTCATACCAAGAAATCATGAAGTGAGCCCCAGTACTGGACTAACACTGACAAAGACAAAATACTGTATCACACGCAAAATGATTTCTTAAATAAGTTCACAATAATGAGAAGAAACATAATGTTCTAACATTTTGGAAATAGACCTTAACTGGTCCACCTTAACGAAACGTTGGCAACTACAGATGAAATTAAATGTCTGGAAATGTGGATTTGCAAAATTGGTCATTTTTGGCATCATAAACTTTATTACAAGGTTTGTTTTTTGAAACAGTAAGTTACCTTAGAGCACATAAGATGATTCAACACCATATTTATAATTTTAAGAACATTCAATTATATGCTAAAACAGTAATTTATTCTTTATTCTTATTTAGAAATGGACCTGAAGTGAAAATTCAAGGTCATTTGAGTTGAGCACAAAAGAGTAATCAGCCAAAAATAATCAAATTCATTGAGAATTTCGCCTCATGAAAAACACAACAACGAGCAACCTGTAATCTGAACTTCTAAGGTTCGGCTACTTTATAGGTAGCAGAGGTGTGTGGGGGGCTAAACCATCTGTTATGATGTCAGAATATGTGTGGGAAAGCATTTAAAAGCTCACAAATCTTTAAGGCCATTACACACAGAGAAAAGCTTCTGTCAAATGCGTTAGAATAAAACTATTTTGGTGTATTGATTAGATAAGCTTCAGTATGGATAGAACGCTCTTAGACTAAACTTCCTTTCCCCACAGTAAAAGAAAGATGAAGCTTCCTTATGCTAGAAGAATAAAGCACCAGCTGCAGCCACCTGAGCAGGACGGAGTGGACCAGAGGCACAAGGATGCAACGTGCAGGGTACAGAGATTCTAAAGTAAAGCCAATAAACCAGGTACATAAGGACTGGAGGAAAGAGTCAACACAGCTAACTACGTCAAATCCTTCTTGGGTCCTAGGCAGTTTTTATCAATTCCTAGGGCTTTAAATACAAAATCTACAATACATAGAGTAAAAAATAAATTATAGCCATGGTTCAAATACAACAGGGTACAGATAGAATAAACAAAGAACAAAATTCTTTAATTGATGCCTGATAGGCGCGGCTCAGTGATTGAGCATCGACCTATGAACCAGGAGGTCACAGTTTGATTCCCAGTCTGGGCACATGCCCAGGTTGTGGGCTACACCTCCCAGTGTGCGGGATGCTGGAGGCAGTCTTCATCAATGACTCTGTCTCATCACTGATGTTTCTATCTATCTCTCTCCCTTCCTCTCTGAAATCAATTGAAAAAATATATATTTTTAAAAATTCTTAAATTGAGTCTACACTCTGCTCAGTGACGTACTTCCAAAGAGTAGAGTACGGAAAGGGGGTAGGGATAAACTGACAGTGGAGGAGCCTGGCAAACGCTCTCTTGACCAGTTGTCCAAGGTCACATCATCAGAGGTAAGTCATGTCGATTTCAAGTTCCCTTCACACAGTGGGATGAAAATGTCACTTTACCTCTGTGGCCTTCTTTTCAAAAACCCCAGTCCAATAATCAGAAAAACGTAAGAAAACTCCAAACTGAGGGGCATTCTACCAGCATTCCTCAACACTGGCGAGGTCATAAAAAACAAGGCCAAGTCTGAGAAACTGTCACAGGCCAGAGGAAATTAAGGCGACATGATGACAAAATGTAATGTGATATGCCAGGTATACCCTGGAACAGAAGGAGGACATTAGGGAAAAAATTAGTGAAATCTGCATAAAGTGTCCATTTTAGTTCATAGTAATATACCAATGTTTGTTCCTTAATTTTGACAAATACAACAATGTAAGTCAGCGATTGGAGTAACTAGATGAGGAACATATGAGAACTCTTTACTACCTTTGCAACTTTTCTTCAAATTGAAAATTATTTTAAATAAAGGGTTTACTTAAACTTGTACAAACCGAGCCCACAGCATCACGTAGGAGACTTCAAGTGTGTGTTGCTGCACTGGTCACACCACAAACACAGGCTGGGATCCTGACCGTTCTGGACGCTGACCAACAGACACTTTGGTCAATTTGGAAACCTGTCTGAGATGCCAAGAGACCACAGATGGCATGCATGTGACAAAACAAACATCTCTGAAGGGCCTAACACTTCCATTTGAAGTGAAAAATAGGCAGTCTTATGCAAGAAAAAAGACAAAGGCTGAATGGTCTGGCCTGGAGCCCCGGGTGTTCTGTGAAAGCACATGACAAGCCAGCCTTCATTCTTCACTGAGCAAACGCCACTGCCAGAGCCCAAGCAGATGTGAGAGCCATGCAAACTTCCCTTCCTACTGACAGGCTTTGTGTTTTTTTTTTTTTGTTTGTTTGTTTTTTACCATAAAAAAAGGTAAATCAGAGAAAAAGTAAGTGTACAGATATTGAATATTTTCAATAATCTGCTCAGACAGGTACTGAGCCATGTTGCCTTGGAATTGCTGCTCCATCTAGAAAACATTGTCTTCACAGAATACACATGTATCGATATATATATATATATATGTTTAATTGCCTTGAATTTTAATAAGAAAAGAAATCTTTGGATTTCTCTTATTTAACTCAAAAGTTCCAGAACTTATAAACTTTCAACAAATATGGTTTATATTTTGTTTGAAAACGTATACTGCACAAATTTAAGAAGATTAAAATCATACCAAGTATCTTTCCCAACCACAATGGAATGAAACTGGAAATGAGTAGCAGAAGAAACACTGTTTATTTGGGAAATAAACAACACACTCTGGAACTACCAATAGGACACAGATTAAATCAAAAGGGAAATCAAAAAATAGTTTGGAAGAAATGAAAACAAAATACAACATACCAAAGTTTATGGAATGCAACCAGAGCAATACTGAGAGGGAAGTTTATAGTAGTAAACACCTACAATTAAAAAAAAAAAAAAAAAAAAGATCCCAAATAAACAAGCTAACTTTATGCAAATAACTAGAAAAGGAAGAATAAACTAAGCCTAAAGTTAGCAAAAGGAATGAAATAATAAACATCAGAGCAGAAATAAATGAAATAGAGTAGAAAGAGAATAGAAAAGAATAAACAAAACAGAGATTTTTTTTAAAAGGTCAACAAAATTGACAAACTTTGACAATGAATATGTACAAAAGAGAGGACTCAATAATATTGGAAATGAAAGAGCAGATGTTACTAATGCCACAGAAATAAAAAAGGTAACAAACAACTACATACCAACAAATTGGGTAACCTAGAAGGAAAAGATAAATTCCTACAAACATACAACTAACCAAGACAGAATCAGGAAGAGAAAATGTGAACAAATTTAGGTTAAGTAGGTTGAATCAGCAAAACTTCCCAACAAAGAAAAGCCCAGAACCAATGACTTCACTGGTGAATTCTAGCAAATACTTCAAGTAGTATTAAAGCTACTCTTCTTACATTGGTACAGGCATAAGGACAGATATGTAGACCAATGGAAAGAACAGAGAACCCAGACATAAATCCATGCCTATGCAGTCAACTGATCTTCAATAAGGGCACCGAGAATACACAGAGGGGAAAGGACATTCAACTTTAATAAGAAAAACTGACTATCCACATACTTGCGTTAACGAAATTGGACCCTTCTTATGTACCATACACAAAAGTCAACTTAAAATGGGTCAAAGATTTAAACGTAAGACTTGAAACTATAAGACTCCTAGCATAAAATATAGGGGGAAAGTTTTATGGGATTGATTTTGCAACAAAAACAAAACTATTTTTTAAGGAAATTCCATACTGTCTTCCACAATGGCTGAACCAGTCTGCATTCCCACCAGCAGTGCGTGAGGATTCCTTTTTTTCTCCCCATCCTCTCCAGCACTTGTCCTTTGTTGATTTGTTGATGATAGCCATTCTGACAAGTGTGAGATGGTATCTCGTTGTTGTTTTGATTTGTATCTCTCAGGTGATTAGTGGCTTTGAGCATGTTTTCATATGTCTCTCAGCCTTCTGTATTTCAAAAAGTGTATTTAGGTCCTTCGACCATTTTTCTTTATTGGATCATTTATCTTCCTTTTGTTAAGTTGTATGAGTTCTCTGTAAACTTCGGAGATTAAACCCTTATCTGAAATATCATTGGCAAATATGTTCTCCCATGCATTGGGCTTTCTTGTTGTTTTGTTAATGGTTTCTTTTGCTGTGCAGAAGCTTTTTATTTTGATGTAGTCCCATTTGTTTATTTTCTCCTTAATTTCTATTGCCCTAGGAGCTGTGTCTGTAAAGATTTTGCTACATCATATGTCTGCTATTTTGCTGCCTATGGAGTCTTGTAGGATTTTTATGGTTTCCCATTTTACATTTAAGGCCTTTAGCCATTTTGAGTTTGTTTTTGTGTATGGTATAAGTTGGTGATCTAGTTTCATTTTTTTGCATGTATCTGACCAAATTTCCCACCACCATTTATTGAAGAGACTATCTTGATTCCATTGTATGGTCTTGCCTGCTTTGTCAAATATTAATTGAGCATAATGGCTTGGGCCAATTTCTGGGTTCTCTGTTCTGCTTCACTGGTCTATATGTCTGTTCTTTTGCCACTACCAGGCAGTTTTGAGAACTGTGGCTTGGTAATATAGCTTGAAACACAATCAGAAAGGATATATACACCCCTATGTTCAAAGCATCACAACTTACAATATCTAAGATTTGGAAACAGCCTAAGAGTCCATCAGCAGATGAGTGGATTAAAAAACTGTGATATATCTACACAATGGAATACTATGCCACTATAAAAAAGAAGGAACTTTTACCATTTGCATGGTAAATGTTCAGCATTTATGCTAAGCGAAATAAGCCAGTCAGAGAAAGATAAATATTATATGATCTCACTCATATGTGGGATATAATCAACATAATTTGATGAAGAAGAATAGATCCAGAGACAAATGGTAGAGGGGGAAGGAGTTAAAGAGCAACCAAATATGCATGCATATTAGCATAATCAATGGATACAGACACTGGGGCAGTGAGGGCTTGCCTGGGAGAAAGGAGACATATGTAAAATTTAGACAATAAATTAAAAAAAAATTAGGAGACATTAAAAAAGAAAAAAAACTAAACAAGAGGGACTACATAAAACTAAAAAAAAAAAAAAAAATGCATGGCAAAGGAAACAACCAACACAAACTGAAAAGAAAATCCAATTTAAAAATGGGCAAAGGACTTGAATAGACCAAAATATACATATGACCAAAAGTATATAAAAAGATGCTCAGAATCATCAGGGAAATGCAAATCAAAACCACAATGAGATATCATCTCACCTGTTAGAATGGTTGTTATCCAAAATAAATGAATAAACAAATCACAAGAGTTGGCAAGGATGTGAAGAAATCAGAACCCTTATGCACTGTTGGAGGAAATGTAAAATGGTTCATCTACTAGGGGAATCAATATGGATGGTCCTTAAAATATTAAAAATAGAACTACTATAATCCAGCAATTCTACTTTTGGGTATATTAAATCCAAAAGGATTGAAAGCAGTGTCTCAGAGATATTTGGACCCCATGTTCATTGCAGCATTATTTGTATTAGCCAAGAAGTGGAAACAACCTAGGAGGTCTATCCATGAATGAATGGATAAAGAAAATGTGGCATATGAATACAATGAATATTAATCAGCCTTTAAAAAGAAGGAACTCCTGTTATATTCGACAGCTTGAATGGACCTTGAGGACATTATGCTAAGTGAAATAAGTCTATCACAGAAGAACAAATACTGCATGATTTCTATTTATATGAGGTAGCTACAGTAGTCCAACTCATAGAAGCTCAAAGTAGAATGATGGCTGTCAGGGGGAATGAGTGTAGAGTTTCAATCATGCAAGACGAAAGAGTTCTAGATGTGCTGTACAACCCTGTGTTCAGAGTTAACAGTAATGTACTGTACATTTAGAGATTTAAGAAGGAAAAAAAATGTATTGCCGTTCTATTTAGGTTTAGGAATACATCTGTATGTACTTAGTAAAAGTGTAAAGACACCAAACACAGGATAGTTAACCTTTGTACAGTAGAGAGGGGGACAGGCTTGTGGAAGAATACACATGATGTTTTAATAACCACAAAACATTTTAATTCCATAATCTTCTTCATATGCCTAGAGTATTACATAATTTTAAAAAGTAACTTTAAAGGAACAACTTGCCCCTATATCACCTACTCTCTACCTTCTTTTTACCACAAAAAACAGGATGTGCGGCATTCATGTGGACAACAGATTATCATGGATGTCTCCACATTTTGAAATAAGAACAAATTTCGTGGTAGAAGTAAAAAATAAAAATAAAAAAATAGACCTACAGAGTTCCTTCCTCTTTTATATTCTTTCTTTTTTTAATGTTGTGATCTCAAAAGTATTTACAAGCTGGTAACTCCTTACAGCGTACCAGCAATAATAATTTTAAATTGGCTACTACACAGATACAATCCTGTGTAATTTCTATAGCAATTCCAGTTCTCTTTCTCCTGCTTAAGAAATTACCAGATTTCAAACGAACAAAAGTAATATTACACAGATAACTTTGCTTTTGTCAAGTTTCAAACATAGTGGTGCCATAATTTGAATTAAGGCAATCTGATTCTGAACAGTAACAAGCTTCAGAGAAAATTTCTAAAAGTAGGATTCTGAGTAAATAAAGATGCCTAGGATTGTTCTTTTTAAATTCCAACATTTTCCAACACAAAAAGATGCTAAAGTATAATTTAATTATGTCAAACACAATGTGTTTTTGTATACAAATGCTAGCAAAAGAAAATGATGCCCTAGATAATTAAAAAAACAACAACACATTGACATGAATCATTCACATAGCTGACTTAAAATCTATTTCCCTAAATTAGAATAATTCCACACGTGCCAAGTTCACTCTGTTTAGCTCTGATCATCATCTCAAGTTTCAAAGTATATTAAAATCATTTCCATGTCCCTACTCAACAGAAACAATGTCTTTCCATGTTCCCACCCAACCTTCTGAGCAGTGCATGACAATGAAACATCAGATAAAAGAATTCAGAAGCTGAAACAAAGAAAAAATAAGTGTAGGGAAGTTTCCTAACTTACTAATTTAAGATAAAGGGTTTTGTACAGATCCAAGACATCGAGGGCGTAAACAATCCAATTTTTCTTTAACCAATATTAACCATTCAGGACTAGTACTAAGAAACTAGTCCAGGTGGCTCAGTTGTACATCAAAGGTTATGGGTTCAATTCCCCATCAGGGGACATACCTAAGTTTCGGGTTGTGGGCTTGAACCCTAGTCAGGCACATACGAGAGACAACCAACTGATGTTTCTCTCTCTCTTTCTCAAATCAATAAGCATATCCTTAGGTGAGAATTAAAAAACAACAATTAAATTTTGTGTTCTTTAATTGTTTGATATAAAAGATTTATAGACAGTTGTAAAGAAGAGGAAAAACAAAATTAAAAAATGAAAATTCTCAAATAACAAAAACAAGGTTGCTTTACCTGGAATGAAATCTGCAGTGATCTACGTTCAGTAAAAGCTTTCCTATCTTAAAGGAATTTTAGTCACAAGCTCTTCCTTTTCATTCCTTTATGTTTCAAGGGCCTCTTTCCCTTGACTGTCAAAAAAAACAACAACCTCATTTTTCTTTCACATTTTCCCAGCAACACAATGGATCCTAACTTTTCAGGCTCATTTTAGAAGGAAATTCAGACCTCAGTTATTTCACTCCTGTGACAACATAGGAGTGCCTATGTTGTCAGGTTAGCAACAACATAGGCACTCCCTCTTGTGGCACAAAAGGAAACTGCCTGTCGCCAGCACTCAAGTCCAAGCAGTTATTTCTGAGTTTCACAGCACTGGAGCGGGTAGGTATTTCCTTGTCTTCAGCAACTTACTCCCTTAGGGTAGCTCAGCCAAGGACACAATCTGCCCCCATATCACTAAAGGATAAGTCTGAAGCAGTAGGCAGAACCCATTTTTAACTCCTATTGTTTTGATATAGTTTCAAAGTCACAGTTTAGGCAGTAATTTTGGTTTATATATTCAAAACAGGAACAT
This sequence comes from Pipistrellus kuhlii, assembly GCF_014108245.1. Lineage (NCBI taxonomy): Eukaryota > Metazoa > Chordata > Mammalia > Chiroptera > Vespertilionidae > Pipistrellus > Pipistrellus kuhlii. Next base: position 13,098,382 of record NW_023425405.1, read on the forward strand.
AAATAGTGGGCAAAACTTTTCATAAGAGGAGTTATTGTCCAAATTATTTTTCATACTCTCAAAAAGTACAAAAAACAACCACACACCAAGATATTATTTTGTGCATCACTTGTTACTGAAGTTCTTTCAATAAAAACAAGGCAGACATAATTAGAATTTCCAAAATAGCATATTGTCGCCTCCATTTACCCCCAAGCATATGTCATAGCCTGTGCTTCATTTATTCTTACAGGTTATGTATGTTTTCTCTTCAGAACAACTGACAAATATCAGTGTCCTATAAGTCTTTATTGAATAAAGAATTTGCACTGGGGAAGGAGGGGAAAAGAAAAAGTAGAATTTGATTAAATAGCTGGTACATTATTTAGGAAAGTGGCTTGATGAATTTCAGTTAAGAAATTGGTTTGTGAAATAGATTTTTGTATTGTATTTGCATGAACTTGGGTAGAATCATGAGCAAAATGTGCAAGGTTGTTGATGTATTTTTTTTAATTAAAATTAAGTAATTTTCTACCTGAAGATACTTGTTTTTACCTATAGATGTTAAAGTTCATTCTCCTATTTTATATATGAGGACACACAGGAGCAAAGGCATGAAGTCACCAACCCGAGAGAGCCTGACTCCTGGTCGAGGGTGGAACACGGCCAGAGCCAGGTGGAAAGTGCCCCAGGAAGGCTACTGTCTCTGGGCTGCAGTTTATGCCCAGATTCCCTGATGCCTTCACATAGATGGGGGCAGGTGAGTGGACGCCCCAGGCCTAGAAGGATGTGTCTTTTTTGTCCCTAAAAGATAAAAGGAGTTAAGCTCTCATCAATTTCCTCCCTGAAGAACTGAAAGGTGAAGGCAACCTACCACGGACAGAATATTAATGTAAGAAACTGCCATTTCTTCCAGAAGGGAGTGTTAACAGTTATTAAACATAAAACCATCATTCCAAACCAACATTCATGTGCAGGGAGATACAGAATTCTGGGAAATATGCAAAACTGCAAAACTGTTTTTCCAACATGGCTACATCATAATTATATTCCTACCAGCAATGTGTGAGGATTCTGGTGTTTCCACATTCTTGCCAACAAACATATGGATTATAGTCTTTTTAATTATACCCATTAGAGTGAGTGTACTAGTAAAGTAATATCTTATTATTGGATTTAATTTGCATTTCCCAAATGACATGTTGAAAGTCTTCCTGTGTTTATCTACCATTCATGTACCTTCTTCAGCAAAAAGGTCTATCCAAATCTTTTGCACATATTTAAATGGGGTTGCTCTCTTATGATTGAGTTTTTCTAGATAAAAATCCTTTATCAAACATATATTTTATAAACATTATCTCCTAGTACCTGGCTTGACTTTTCACTTTTTAAAAAAATTCATTTTAGAGAGAGAGGAAGAGAAAGGGAGAGAGAGAAAAACATCGGCTAATTGCCTCCTGTACGCACCCTGACTAGGGATCCTGATTCTGTTCACAGGCGAAGCTCAACTGATCCACACCGGCCAGGCGACTTTTCACTTTCTTAACAGGTGGTGTCTTTTGAAAACCAAAACTTTAATTTTGATTAAGTCCAATTTATCATTTTTTCTTTGATATTTCACACTTTTTACATCCTATTATTAAATATTTGCCTAGCCACAGAGACAAAAACTTCCTGCTATGTTTTCTTCACCCTTTGGTCTATGACCCATTTTAAGTTCATTTGTGTGTGTGCTGTAAGGTCAAAGTAGAGGTCCATTTTACTTCACATGGATTTTCACTGTTGGCAACCCTGTTTGTTGCAAACACAGCGCTGTCCCTATTGAATTACTTTAGTGAATGATCCCTTTCATACCTATTTCTGGATATTCTGTTCCTTGGATCTGGATGTCTACCCACATGCAAGATACTGTGCTGTTTTTATTACTGTAGCTTTATGGTAAATTTTGAAATCAGGTAGTTTAAGTCCTCTAACTTCATTCTTCTTTTTCAAAGTTATTTTAACTATTCTAGATATTCTGCATTTCCTCCTAATTTTTAAAATCTGTTTGCCAATTGTATAAATATTCTTCTACAAAAATTCTTTCTGAAATTTTGACAATGACTTTGTTGAATATATAGGTCAATTTGGGGAAAGCAGCTGCACTAATAATATTGAGTCTTTCAACCAATAAACGCAATACGTATTTCCCCTTATTTAGATATACTTTAATTTCTCTCTGAAAAATGTTGTAGTTTTGAGTGTGGAGGACTTATAGTTCTCGTGTTAAATTTATTCCTAACTATTCTGGTCATTTTGATGTTAATATGAATGGATATCTATTCTTGACATTTCATATCAATGAAATCATATAATCAGACATTTGTGATGGTCTTCTTTTACTGAGCATAAGGTTTTCAAAGTCCATCACATGGTAGCACGTATCAGCACTTCATTCCTTTTTATTGCCAAATAGTATTCCATTACATGGATATACCACATTTTATTCACCCACTCATCAGTTGATAAACCTCAATATTCTAAGGGTTGATGTTCCTTTTAGTCATTTGTTTGAACTTACAGAATCTGTCTCTTGCATGACACGTAGTCCCTGATGACTTTGCTGAGTTTTTAAAATTCAGATTTATAGTTTCTGACACAGTGCCCTAGATGTACTCTTGTCTGCCTAGGTTCATGGTCAGCCAGAGATGCGAGCAGGGGTTGTACCCAAAACTTTGTACTTATAAGGGTTCCCCACTTCATCAGTGGAGTTATGTGGTTTTTTTGAAAGTTGCACCCAAGCTTTTTTTTTTTTTTAATACAAAATTTTAATGAAATGATAATTTTATACAAAGTTACAAATTACCAAATTTGACTGGAGAAAAATTTAAAAACATGAATAAATCAATAACTATTAAAGAAATAAAAGTTTCCTTCTCCAAAGACACTTAGCCAGGTGCATTTTAACAAATTTTCTAAAACTAGTATCTGCTCTTTTTTTTTTTTTGGAGGTTCTGTAAAATTTTTATTTTTATTTTTTTATTACTATTTTTTTATTAAATTATTATCTGTGTACATATTTTAACATTGCCCCCCATACATACCCCCCTCCCCAGAGTTTTGAGTCCATTGGTTGTACTTATATGCATGTATACAAGTCCTTCGTTTGATCTCTTATCTCTCCCAGATCTCCCTACTCTCCCCGCTGTAATTTTACAGTCTGCTTATTGCTTTACTGTCTTTATATCTGACTTTTGGTTTGTCAGTTTATAATGTTCTTTAATATCCATAAATGAGTGAGGCCATGTGGTATTTCTCTTTCATTGACTGGCTTATTTCACTCAGCATGATGTTCTCTAGTTCTATCCAGGTTGCTGCAAATGATGAGAATTCCTTCTTTTTTATGGCAGCATAGTATTCCATTGTGTAGATGTACCACAGTTTTTTGATCCAATCATCTGCTGACGGGCACCTAGGGGTTGTACCCAAAAGTTTGTACTTATAAGGGTTCCCCACTTCATCGGTGGAGTTATTTGTGGGCTTTTTGAAAGTTGCACCAAAGCTTTTTTTTTTTTTTAATCCTCACCCAAGGATATTGGTTGCCTCCTGCATGCCCCAGCCCAGGACCCAGGTCAGTGACCAGGGCCGGGAGCCTGCAACTGAGGTATGCGTCCTTGACTGGAATCGAACCCAGGACCCTTCAGTCCACAGGCCAACGCTCTATCCACAAAGACAACCGGCTAGTGTGTACACAAGCTTTTGGGGGCCTCCCTTGGCTTTTCCTTGTTGTGCAATTGTCGCCCATGGACATTCACCATTTAGCAGTTGCCACAGGTGTGTGGAGAGCTCATCGCAATGCTTCTACAGTTCTCTCATTTTCAGGCTCTTTCTTTCAGTTTCTGCCTGGTGGCCCCAAAACAGGACTGCAAACCTGATACAGCAAAGCTGGAGATTTTTCTTATCCATTGTAAACTGAGTATGCCAGTTTTAGCCAGCAAAGCTGTGGGGTTTCACCCACAACCCCAGCCCACAATACCAAGTCCCTCACTTCTGGTAAAAACCATAAGCTCACAAAACTGCAGTTCCTACCGAGTTGGGGTTTGGGGGAACACGAGAGAAGGCCACACTTCTACCCAAGCACCAGCATAATTATTTTCTGCCTTCCCCGAACCCAGAAATGATTGTTTTTGACAATTTTGTCCAGTTTTATACTTGTTTTGTATCACTCATCATCTTCACATCATCTTTAATGGGAGTGACCTTGGCTACCCATTTTAATTTCTCAATTTCTCATAACAATCTCTTTTGAAAATAAAGTATGACTATGACTTCAAGTATCAAATATAGAAATGCTCTCAAGTTTGACATAAAATTTATCATCATAACTTGAATATTTTCCAATAAGAGAGCGGCTATTCCACAGAGTTTCAGCAAACTAACATTAATGTGCCAAAAGAGTGAGATGGTCAGTAATTCTGAGGCCCCTAGGGGATCAACTGATAGATTATTTGGATCTCATCCATGGCTCTTAACCACAAAACTCTATGATGACCCAAATATGATCAACTCTGTGGTGTTATTAACAAAGCTTGACATATACAAAAGGCAAATTCTTGGAAGACTCTATCAGTATTATGTATTGTAGTTGTTCTCAACCCCGATTCTGTGACATTCCATTTATCTCTAGTTATTACAAAAACTGTCACAAAATCCTTGAGCCTAACTTGCTTTTCACACTATTACTTAATAGGTATAGAATGCTTTATAGCTGGTGAAGCTCTTTCACCTACTATCCCATTTGATCCTCATAAAACCTCACGTGGTAGGTAGAACAAATATTATCCTCATTTTATATCGGTGGGAACTGAAATGCAGAGATTAAGTGTTCCACATAGCTAGTAAAGCAGCTCTAAGACCCAGTTATTCTGGCAAAGTTTTGTCTTGTGACCTTGGGCATGTCTCTGCCTCAATTTCTCCCAATGCTTCTGGCAACCTCCTTTAAGGTTAGGAAAATAAATTACCCCCAAACACTAGTTTTCTCAACTCTTTCAATTGAGGTGAACTAATTTAACATTTGCTTCCTTAAAGTATTTATTAGAATGTGAATACAGACCTTGAGCAGAAAGAAATGAAGCCAAATTTCATAACAATTACAAAAACAACTTTTAACACCATCAATACCAACCTGCACACACACTTTACAAAACACAATTCTATAAAATCCTCTTAGGAGGGAAATACTAATCCTTCCCACATAGCTCTTAAGTGTCACAAATCTGGTGGGTCATTTCAGAAGATCTTAAAATCTTTCTAATACATGCCATTGAGGAAATATGTGTTAATTCCTCTCATTGAAAAAACTAAAACCAATAGTTTCCTTGATCCTGCTTGACTCCTGAAGAGAGTCTGTATATTCACCTTCTTCTCTTCATTTCCTTCAATTCTTCCTTGAATCTATTCTACTCAGGCTTTTGTCTCCACCAATTCACTGAAACACTCTTGTCCAGCTCACTAGTAACCTCCTCATTGCTAAATCCAAAGATCAATTTTCAGCTCACATCTTACCTAACCTACCAGCAGCATTTGACAAGGCTGATTATTCCTGCTTCCCTGACACACCTGGTCTCCTTGGTGACTACAATATCCCAATTCTTACTTTATGACCCGATTCTCAGTCACCTTTGTAGAATCTCCCAATCTCCAAATGTCGCGGTGGACCCTGGCTCTCCTTTTTTTCTATACTCTCACTCCATTGTTGATCTCAAATCTCATCAGTTTTAAATGCTAATGACTTTGACCTCTATCTCACTGAATTCCTTGACCTTTCCACTTAGATGTCTGAAGAGTCATCTCAAATTTTTAAAAATATATATATTTTATTGATTTTCTACAGAGAGGAAGGGAGAGAGAGAGAGAGCTAGAAACGTGGATGAGATGAGAGAGAAACATCGACCAGCTGCCTCTTGTACACCCCCCACCGGGGATGTGCCTGCAACCAAGGTACATGCCCTTGACCGGAATCAAACCCGGGACCTTTCAGTCCACAGGCCGATGCTCTACCACTGAGCCAAACCGGTTTCGACTCATCTCAAATTTAATGTGCCCGAACCTGAGCCCCTGGTGCTACTTCAAATCTATTGCTCCCACAATTCTCCCCAATTCAATAAAAGGCACTCTATTCTTCAGTTGTTCAGGCCAAAAGAAGAGTCAACAGTGACACAACTCTTTCTCTCTCATCCCATCTGTAACTTCACAACAGCATATAACTAGAATCCCATCACTTCCTTTGGTTATGGTCTCAGGAACCACCACCTCTCAACTGGTCACTGCAGCAGCCCTGAACTGGGCCTCTCTAGTGTGTTCTTGCAACCTCCCACCCTCACCTCAGAGTATTAGAAACACAGCAGCATCAACAGAAAACCATCTCACTTCTCTTCTCAAACCCCTTCCATTTCTATTCATGTCGCACAAAGCCAAAATCCTTACAATAACCATGGCTCTCATTTCCTTTCTTCTTCTCTAACCATCACTCACTGCATCCAATCACAAGCCTCCTTCTACCATTCCAACAAGACAGACACAAGCCTGCCTCAAGATCTTTGCATTTGCTATTTCCTCTGCCTAGAACACTCTTCCCTAAATATCTGTAAGGCTCTTTCTCTCACCTTCAAGTCTTTAGTCAAATATTACCTTTTCAGTGAGACCTTCTCTGAGTACCTCATTTATAATTGAACTTCTCATATTTTCTGCAAAGAACTTATTGCCTTCTAATAGATTATATATTTCACTTATTTACTTATTCTTAGTCTCTTCAATAGAATGTCAACTCCATAAAAGCAGAGAGTTTTGTTTACTTTGTTCACTACTGAATCCCAGTGCATAAAATACTGTTTGGCATATAGTAGATACTCAGTATATATATATGATGAATCAAAGAATCTTATTCTTAAAACAATACAGATTTATAGTAATTGACCCATACACAAACAAGAAGGTTTAAGGCCTACAGAACACACTGGCAAAGCGATCGTGTGGCAGCACTGGCAGCTGCACTTGGGGCTCCATGATTCATCCCATCCTTGACCCTCCAAGGGCTGTGAGGCCTGCCAGGTGCCCTGCAGGGCTGTTCCTCCCATCTGCACCCGGCCTGACCAGGAGGCCCTCCCGCCACAGTGATAAAGCAAGCATTCTGCCAGGCCGCTCATGCTGCCAGCCACCCCTCCCCTATTCCCCTCCCCCTCCCCTCCAGAACTGGGGGACTCTGGTAGTGCTGAGAGGACTGGCCACTGCCATCTTTGTGATGGAGTGATGGCTAATTTCTATATTGTCCTTTTATTAGATAGGAAAGTAAAATAAAGCACTAAGGAGAATTCTTTTAATTTTCATTTAAATTCTCACTGTGTCTCTTGATGGCTGAAGTATTATGTATGGAAATGTTTTCATTAATTTTTTTTAATAATTAAGGGATTTCTTTTGGAATCCCATTACATAGAAATACTTACTTATTGGAATTAAAATATTTGCCATCATTATTCAACAAAATTTAAAGAACCCAATTAAAATGCATAATATTTTAAACTTATAAAAATTTTACTTTTTTTAAGAAAAAGCTGTAAAGCAAAGCACAGCAGCATCTACTTACTCAGCTGTTCCCAGTGTTGTCTATCATCTCCCATAAACTGGCAGGTTAGGCTCAGGTCAGCCAGGCCCAGAAACTCCAGATGGTAAAACAATCGCCTCTTCCGACTCTGAAAAGCATTAATAAACGCCTGTGTGAGAATCAAAACTGGTATTACAACCAAGACAGAATGCTCCTAAATAGACTGTCCAGACAGAGAATAACTTCTGTTTCTTCTTTTCTCCCTCCCTCCCTCCCTCCCTCCCTCCCTCCCTCCCTCCCTCCCTCCCTCCCTCTCTCTCTCTCTCTCTCTCTCTCTCTCTGACTCAGAACAAGTTAATTCATGGCCCTGAAATTGTCAGTGACCTGAGATAGCAATACTTGGTATTAAAACTGCCCTTCTGCTTTAAGAAATCTCATTGGCGAAAAGCCTAAATCAGCACAATAAATTATGCATCTGATTCTAAAACTTAACCACTTTTTTTTTTACCAGTCTGACCCTCAACTGATAGAGATACTCTATCTCTAACCATATAATTTATCATGCAAACTAAGATACTTTTGAAAGTGGAAAAGTGAACTTTTGAAATATTTAACCAATAAACTGTTATTACATTTACTTTATTCTAAAAAATGAAAATAAGGTACATTCACTATATCAATGCAAAAACTTTAAGGTTTCTTTATAGTATGTGAACATTTAAAATATAAACAGATTATTCTTGGTACTTATTCATGTACTCTTCTGTTCTTATTAGATTCTATATCTAATATTGTGTCACTAGTAGTTTTTCTGGACAAAAAGATTGATATGGTCTTATTATTTTTAATTTTTCACAAAGTTACCACAATTTTGGGTAAATAATATTTTAATCTTTTTGTTAAATAATCTGAAATCACTGATACCTTCATCTGACTCTTCTGTATTGGTATTATTTTTAACAATACTCTTTTCACAGCTGCTGAGAAAACTGGTAAACTCAAAGTAAATTATGCTACAAGAAGGATATTCTCAATTCTATTTTTTTCATAGAAAAACTATAATATTTCAGTCTACATAATTTCACAGATACTATTATTTTGCCTAAGTTGGTATTATTTTTTTCTCTACTGTTGCCCCCTGATCCATCGATCATGACACAGCCACACAAATAGTTTTTTTCTTTCCTCGATGCAAGTCGAATCGTGTCATTTCCTACATTAGAACATTTCAATGGCTTCCCATTGCTCCTAGAATATAATCTAAAATCTTCATGGCCAAGAAAGCTCTGCTAGACCTGGTTCCTGCCTACCTCTTAGGCCACACTGGCTGCCTTCTAAAATCCTCAAAGCACCAGCTGTTCCCTGCCCCACAGCTTCTGCATCTTCTGTTCCCTCTGCCTGGAGCACCCTTCCTCCTCTCAATCATGGCCACCATCTATAGCTGGGAGGCCTGCTCATGCTGCCAGTCTAAATCACACTATGGTATTCTAAGCTTTCATCACAGTCTATATTTACTTATTGGTATTTTTAGAAAGCCTAACCCAACTAGACAATAAAAGCTTCCTGAGAGCCCAGCTGGTGTGGTCCAGTGGTTGAGCATCAATCTTTGGACCAGGAGAACGGTTCAATTCCAGTGAAGGGCACATGCCCAGGTTACGGGCTCCATCCCCAGGGTGGGGTGTACAGGCAGCCCATCAATGATTCTCTCTTATCATTGATGTTTCTCTCTCTCTCCCTCTCCCTTTCTCTCCAAAATCAATAAAAATATATTTAAAAGCTTCAAAAGCATGTAGAAATTATTACTATTTAATTCATCCCTTAATTATCATTCTCTACCCAGAACTTACTTCAGTGCTGGCACCTTGTGAACCATTAATACGTAACTATTTGGTAGACAAATGAGTGAAAGACTGAGAAGGAGAGGGTGGGAAACAAAGGAAAAATTTCATTATTTCAGTCAACTTGGATCTATGACGCAAACACCTCACAATCCTTATCCAACTACATAATCAATGTAGCCTCTATACAGGATGGTTCTCATCAGTGTATAAGCAGTGTGTACTTTCTCCAAACCATAAACAGAGAAAAAAAAACCTTTCTCTTGACCCCACATTCCCATGGATAAGCATCCCATTGCTCTATCTGCTGTCTCCCATTCTTTCTTCCCATTCTCACTCGAACTCACCATTCCCACCAGGCGCTTGTGGATCCCCTGAAAACTACTCTTGTTAAAGTCACCAATGACATCCCCCTTGAACTAAACAACCGACAGAGTGAGGCCGACTCTTGAACACTGTTAAATCTTGTCTTGTTTCACCAAGAAATTCCAAACCATTTGCATTATTTCCTGAGTTATGTTCAGCCTATAATTTACTGAATAGAAACTACACTTTCAACACATGCTATTAGTGCTCTTGTGTCAATACAAAAGAACTCTACTAGAATCAGGATCAATCCCAACATGTCTAAATGTGTATGACCTAGAATAAAAATTCTAGAACTGGGTCTATGGCCATCAATGACAGAGAATGTACAGCAACATTGAGTACTTACTATGTGCCAGGTATTTTATCCACATTATCATATGTACCCTATAATAGCTCTGTATGGTAGATATACAGCACCAGACTTCTAAACCTCCTAAGACACCTTCCTAAATCCTACCAGTGCACCCTTTCACATGTTGGCTTGGTGTGACTCAGTCTTAAGAAGCAGAAATTGGTCAGTTTTTACCAGAATAAGGAACTAATAACATCACCTATAACAGAACTGTTGTATATAGTAAACTTGGGAAGATCTATCTTAACCCCATAGACAGGCAAGTGTTTTAAAGTGTTTCAGTTAACTCAGCCACGTAGGTTCAAGGGATACAGACATTCTTCAAAGAAACTGCACTATAATGACCAAACTCAAGTTTTTCAGTTCAGGTTTTCAAAAGATGATAGTTTGTTGTATCTGTCCCTCAAATATTTCAGGCGGAAGTTGTTTCTTCCATGTCACCTAAGTTGTGAAGTCTTACATTCCTTTCTGTTATGGAAACTTAAATTGAGCACAAGCTCCTTAAAAAAAACTAGATTCCATTTTCTCCGCTCTCAAGTGAACTAGACTTCTGAATGGGCAAAGCGAAAAGCCCAACCCTTAAAATTCCATGAAAAAGATGGCTTACTTCCTTCGAAGCTTAAAAGCTTCACATTAATTTCCAAAATAAATCATATCCAACTGCAGATGTTTGCTGTGAGATGAACAGAATAAATAAAATCTCAATACCTACTATTTTAGAGAAAAAATAATCAGTAGGTCCTATGGACAATGGTGGTTTTCTAAGCTCCTTTCCCAAGTATGGCTTCAAACTAGCAGAGGCTGCAGATGCTTGGCCTGAGCCCTCCACGCAGCCCTGGGCCCCGGGCCCTGCAGCCTGCACACGCACCTCAAGCATGTCCTGCAGACTCCTCGGCTCTGCCTCTGGAGAACTGAATCCACGTGAACGGCACTCCTGGGCCTTTTACATAACTGTGGTTGAAGGTATTTTTCACTGGGTTCTTTAAACAAAGATTCACGTGATAAATTTCTGCTCAAGTTTAGTTCCAGGAAATGTTTGGTTTCTGCAGATGTTTATAAGCTTCCGGTTGTCAGTACATAAAAACGATATAATTCTATGCTTTTTTTTTTTTTCTCCTCACTTGAGCAAGCAGAAAAAGTCAAATAAAAAGTATGACCCAAACCTACTGAGCACTGACAGAAGGAATGCTTAATCTTTCAGCTTCTTTTAGATGAGGTTGGTTTTATTTTTTTAATAAAATTACTTTACCTTTTGGCCTGATACATGTAAGCTGCTTTATCAGTTTTCAGAACCAAGAAAAGCTATAAAAATGTAAAAAACATGTATCATGTTAACCTGTTTCTAAGTTCCAGAATAGAATGGGGGGGAAAGAGAAAAGCACTGTGGGTTTTTATACTGAGAACAGGTCTAAATGCCCAGAATTAAATTTCCTGCCACCCAAAAGATACGTTCCTATATAGAGGAACAAAACAGCATTCTCCCCGATTTATTTGATTTATTTAGAGACCTGATTCACCAGCTCAAATACTCAAATATTCTTTTAGTTGAATTTCCCTCCCAATACAAAAATGCCTGAAAACTTTACAAAGTACTTTAAGAGAGTTGTTCAAACATTATTTTGAAAATCTGAAACATTTTAGAAAACTGAACAAACTGAACATAACAGGTGAACACAGTGAGTCACTTCACTTGGAAAGCAGTCAGATTCCATGTGTGGGGACTGTGAGCCTCATCAGCCAAGAACTGTTTTCAGCTCCTTCACCCTTTCTCAGGACTGATGTGCAGCAGTAAGTGAATCCTAATAAGTGACTAAAGTAATAAGTAACAAAAGCACCCATCAAAATCTTGAAGCTATTTATTTATTACTACACTAGCGACCTGATGCATGAAATTCGTGCACAAAGGGAGGGGTCCCTCAGCCTGGCCTGCACCCTCTTGCAATCTGGGAACCTTCGGGCTCAATCCCACTGGGCCTAAACCAGCAGTTAGACATCCCTCTCACAATCTGGGACCTCTGGCTCCTCACTGCTCACCTGCCTGCCTGCCTGCCTGATAACCCCTAACCACTCTGCCTGCCTGCCTGCTCGCCCCTAACTGATGACCTTTGTCTTGTGCCACCCTCTCCCCTTCACCCCCTCCCCCGTAGCTTCGTCTAAAAGGACATCCAGAAGGTCGTTCGGCTGTTTGGTCTAATTACCATATTATGCTTTTATTATTTATAGATACTTTGCCTCCTTTCAACAAAGCATTTGAGACAGCCTATAAAAATTAAGACATAGCAGTAAAATCCTATTTTATAAATATAAAAATTCAGAGAAAGGAAAAATAAGCATGCAATTACGTAAGCCAGAAGTTTCTTAACTTTGGCCAGAAATGTGGCCCTACACTATCTATTTGATAAAGCAAAAAGAGAAAAACAATTATAAAATTCACACAGGCCATGATGGATTAGTAGATCTCAGGAGAAAAAGAATTTGTTCTAGTATGCAAATCTGAGAAATGTTTCTCTAGCAAATTATTTTGTAAATAATGCACTGGGGTCTTCAATACTGTCCCTGAGAGAGATCCTAATTGGTTCAGTAAAAATATAAAGCTCTCTGATAATCTGGATTAATAAACAATAAAACCTAGAAAGTATCCAACAGAACTTTCTGCAATAATGAAAATGTTCTACATCTATCCTGTCCAATATGGTAGCCACTAGTCGCCTGTGGCTATTGAGTATTTGAAATGAGGCTAGTGCAACCAAGAAGTTGAATTTTTAATCACATTTCATTTTAATTTTAATAGCTATATTAGGAGAACAATAGCTATATTTGGGCCACACAGATCTAAAACATTAGCTGTCAAACAATGTTTAGTAGCAAACTTATTTTTGGGTTGGCAAAAATATATGGACTCTAACAAAAAAAGAAAGGTATATTATATATATTTATTTTTGAAAGTTTTAACTTACAATAGTAATTAGAGGCCCAGTACACAAAATTCATGCACGGAGGGGGGTGTCACTCAGCCCAGCCTGCACCCTCTCCAATCTGGAACCCCTTGAGGGATGTCTGACCGCCTATTTAGGCCTGCCTAAACAGGCAGTAGGACATCCCTTCACAATCCAGGACTGCTGGCTCCCAACCACTTGCCTGCCTCTGCCTGACTGCCCCTAACAGCTTCTGCCTGCCAGCCTGATCACCTCCTAACCGCTCCCGATGCCTAACTGCTCCCCAGCCAACCCGATTGCCCCTAACTGTCCTCCCCTGTAGGCCTGGTCACCCCCAATTGTCCTCCCCTGCAGCCCTGGGTTGCCCCCAACTGTCCTCCCCTGCAGGCCTGGGTTGCCCCCAACTGTCCTCCCCTGCAGGCCTGGTCCCCCTACCCAACTGCCCTTCCCTGCAGGCCTACTCTCCCCAGCTTCCCTCCTCTGCTGGCCTGGTCACCCCTAACTGCCCTCCCCTGCAGGCTTGGGTCTCCCTCTCCCCTAACTGCCATCCCTTGCAGGCCTGTCCCCCTCAACTGCCCTCCCCTGAAAGCCTGCCCCCCCCCCAACTGCCCTCCCCTGTAGGCCTGTCCCACCCAACTGCCCTCCCCTGTAGGCCTGGTCCCCCCAATTTCCCTCTCCTGCAGGCCTGCCCCCCCCCTCTCCCCAACTGTACTCCCCTGCAGGCCTGAGTCTTCCCTAACTGCCCTCCTCTGATGGCCTGGTCACCCCCAACTGTCCTCCTCTGGTGGCCTGATCACCTCTAACTGCCCACAACTGCCCTCCCCTGCAGGCCATATTTGTGGCAGCCATCTTGTGTCCACATGGGGGCAGCCATCTTTGAGCACATGGGGGTGGCCATCTTGTGTCTTGGAGTGATGGTCAATTTGCGTATTACTCTTTTATTAGATAGGATTATAGTTAATGAAATGAGTTTTTCAATAAATAAAAAGTAAAAAGTAAAGGTTATCAGTGAGTTATAAACTTTGATCAGCCCCAGTAAACACTTTATTTCTGTATTTTGAATGAATGCATGGTACAATGCCCACATGGGACTTCTCACTACACATGAGATAATCAATTACCAAAGGCCACACACAGCATCCATCTACTCTGAAAGCATAAGAAAACACATCCCAGCAGGGCAGTCTCAAGTGTTTCTCTTCACAGGAAGAGCTTTTCCAGGAGTCCACCTGGCCTCTCTTTGGCATTTAAATGAGAGCTCAGGTGCAAGGAAATGAGAATCACAGGGTGGCTGCAGAGTCAAGCTAGCTTAGAAACAGCACCCAATACAGCTCACTGGCCCAAGCCATCGCTTCCAGGGTCCACACAAAGTTTACGCCCATCTCTGAAATGTGCTCCCAGGGGTGCTCAAAGCTGTTGCTCCTAACCAAGAATGAGGGTTCCTGTGTAGTTCCTCCCAGTGCTGGTACACCTACCAAATAAAGATCCCCTTTACCAGATGCAATGTTGCCTAGTAACATGGTTGGCTTTCCACTTTTATTAGGGTTTAGCGGAAATGAGTAAAAAGTTCATCCAAGGTCAGATTTGTCCTTAGAGAATTAAAAATGGTTCTGTTAATTCTTTAAGCACCACTCGTGGTTTTGAAAAGTAATTCTAGCATGTCAAGAATAGAAAAGAATTTCTTTAACAAAATCCTAAAATAAAATCATACTTATGACTAAATAAGTATGGATTTCCTTTAAAAACTAGAAAATGAGACCAAGGTGACTTCAATCATTACTTTTATTCAATAAGGTAGAGGTCCTAGTAATGTAATAAAAGAAAGGAACTGAGATATAAAAATTTTAATGAAGTGTAAATTGTCCTTATCTACAAATGACAATTGTAGCAAACACTTTATTTCTATAGAGAATTATGAAGGAAAGCTATTAAAACTAATAAAAATAAGTTCATCAATGTTGATATATATATAAAGTTAACATGCAGAGAATAGTATAATACATAAAAGCCAAAAACACTTTTTAATAATTTTAATAGAAAAAGCTACCACTTAAAATAGCAAATTAAAAAAGCAAGACAAAAACTAAACAAAAAAGAACTCTGAGAACTAACGGAGAGAGTGGGAGGGTGGACTAAATGGATAAATGGGGTCAAAATGTACAAATTTCCAATTATAAAATGAGGATATAATATACAGTGTGGTGATTATCTTCTATACTAATAAAAGGGCAATATGCTCTTTAGACCAGGGGACCTTCCAGATGTCCTTCTAGACAAAGCCAGGGTGGCAGGGCTAGGCAGAGGCTGTTAGGGGTGATCAGGCCAGTTGGAGGGGCAGGGGGGGCAATTGGGGGCAAGCAGGCTGGCAGGGGGTAGCATTTGGGGGAGATCAGGCCAGCAGGCAGAGTGGTTAGGGGTGATTAGGCAGGTAAGCAGGTGAAAGGTTAGGAACCAGCAATCCCAGATTGCGAGTGGGTGCAGGCCAGGCTGAGGGACACCTGCCCATGCATGAATTTTATGTACTGGGCCACTAGTTTATATATATAAAAGCCTAAGTGATCCTTATGACTATATGACTGGAATGACCAGTTGAACAGTCACTATGATGTGCACTGGGGGTAGACACTCAATGCTCCCTCAGCCAACCTCCCACAGCTCCTTCCCCTTCACCCTGGGCAGCCAGCCAACTTCCTGTGGCCCATCCCCCCTGCTGGCCAGCCCCAATCAGAACCTTCCTGCTGGCTGGGCCCTGATCAGGGCTGGGTGAGACACCCTGATCCACCAGGTCAAGGGACTCTACCTGTGCACAAATTCATACACCAGGCCTCTAGTAGTTAATAATACTGCATTACATACTAGAAATTAGCTAGGAGATTCTCATCACAAAAAGTATCTGTAACTGTATATGGTGACAGATGTTAACTAAGCTTATTGTGGAGATTATTTTATTATCTTATACACCTGAAACTAATATAATGTTGTATATAAATTATATTTCAATTAAAAAAAAACCCACCAGAACCAAGTCTGATTCAAAATCAATCAATATTATTTGTAAACTTCTCTGTGCTGATTTTCTGTTTACAATTTCATTTTACATATCTTTGCTGTACAATTGCCTCAAACCTTCTCTGAAAAAAAAAAAGCTATTAATAATTTAAAAAACAAATCCCACTAAATCCATGTCAGTAAACACAAAATAGAAGAATCAGTTGGAGAGGAACCAAACACTGACATGGCAGCCCTGGATCAGGTGTCAGGACAAATGGTTCCATCACGAACTTTAATGGGAAAGGCTACAGAGGGGAGCCAACAGGGCAGGCTGCCAGGGTGCTCACCTCCTTCTGGGCCACAAAACAAGCAAATCAATCACAAGTCATTAAGGAATAGGAGAATAATAGGATCAGGTCAGAATCTGGGGGTGGAAAGTATATTTTTAATTTAAAAAACAAACTCCCCCACATGACTCTAATGCACCTTCCCCTCCATCGTACCAGCCCTGCCCCATGAATGGCAAGAATGAAACCTTGATGATGTGAGAAGTCTGGGGCTCCAGGCCATCTTCCTCAAAGTACATGGACATACAGAGAAGAGTGGATTCTTGAACAAAACTGAGTTTCTGTTAGAAAAGAAGAGAGTGGACAAAGGCTGCAGGGAAAGCTACCGAAAGTATGTGTTACCCTTTTACAGAATATTATATTTGGCACTAAAATGAAATATAAAGAAAAAAGACCACCTTATTCTTAAGCAACCACATTTACAAAGTTAAATTTTTAAATTTTAACAGAGAAAAGCTAAAAATAATTGAATCTAACAGAGTATAAACTAAGTACCACAAAGACTGAGAGATTACACAGTCATCAAGGGAGATCAGGTTTGAATAACCAGCAGCTCTGAAAGAAGAGAATTATGAAATGACCAAGAGGCTGGTTTATGTTTGAAGGCAGAAAGGTACAAATTTAGGGATGAAGAGATATATATTTATCTAGCTGTAATAGAAACTCTGTGGAGAATACTAAGAAAATGCATGTGCAAATATAACACCTACAATTGTCTGACTTGTTTGCATAAAGGTACTCATACCTATGTAGTGAATGAATGAGTGAATGAATAGGTTTGGATTTGAACACTATTTGACTGGAAAATCAGAGGACTCCTATGATCAAAACTATTTCTGATGAAAAACTATCGTTTTTAACAAGAATCGATTGGAGGAAAACGAGACAAAAGTGTAATCCATTGGGAATCTACTGAAATCTTCCAGGCAGAAAGCAATCAGGGCCCAGATCCAGGGATTCAAGAACTAAACACCAGAATTACAATTTTAAAAAGAGGTGATTATACAGACTTCACTTATTTACCATGTCACAAACATAGAAAGAAGTAGTGTTACCTATATTAGATTCATTTTTTACTGTGTTATGAAAAATAGGATGACTAATCTTTAATTATTTTAAGTGATCTTGCATTTGAAGAAGTTTTTACTGCACTTCATCAGGCTTTCTATCCGAGGTTTTCTTTTCAACTCCAACAGGAAAGATACACGACTAAACCCAAGTCCATTAGAATTGTGGTCTCTGTGGCCTCCTAGTGCTAGTTGTCCAGAATGACAGCTTCTGTAGCAAATATTAAATTGTACAGGCATACCTCATTTTATCACATTTCACTTAATTGCACTTTGCAGATACCTTATTTTCTACAAATTGAAGTTAAGACCCTCCACAAGCAAAAAAAAAAAAAAAAAAAAAAAAAATTATAAATTTAGGCTCAGATAGTGGTTAGTACCTTTTAGCAATAAAGGGTTTTCTAATTAAGATATGTACATTGTTTTTAGACATAATGCTATTACAGACTGAATATACCACAGTATAGTATCAACATAACTTTTATATGCACTGGGAAACCAAAAAAATGCATATGACTCACTGTATTACAATATTCACTTTCTCTGGTTGTCTGGAACCAGCAATGCCTATTCAGTTTCATTCTGTCCTCTGGTTTTTCTTCTATATTTACATAAAGTAACAATGGCATCCCTCAAAATAACACCTGAGACATTATTCACAAGGATACTAATCTATGGTAAAGGTAAACAAAACACCTGCAAGGCTAAGTGCCACTAGGTCATTCACACTTAGGCCTCCACCATTATTTCCTACAACAATCTGTGAGAAGCTCCTGCTCGGGACCTTTCTGTGTTTTTATTTTTATTTTTTTATTGCTTTAAACAAGATTTTAATTACTATTTACTCATATCTCATATGCCATTTAGTCTTTATTTCACCCCTGGCAACTTTATTTATCCACTCTGCTTCTCCATGATTATTCACTATAAAAGATGAGTACTCTATACCTGTCTAAAGACTCAAGTAACTCTCCCTAACCAAAGAATCTCTGATCTTCTGGCTGGACCTGGGTGTTTCTGGCTCATTATTTGTATTGGCAGAGCTCTTGCTGAAAAGCAGTCTTGATCACACACAAATGCGGCTCCACTTCCAGCCAAACCCTGGGAGGCAGCAGAGATGCTCCAACTAAGCTAAGAAAAGGCCACGTGGTCCGAGAGGAAGGCTGTATAGGAGCTGGCAATGTTGGCCACTAATGAATGACATGACAGCACAAAATATCCAGGTGTCTGTTCCATGGAGCCGTAAGGTTTTAGAAATATAAGTCACCAAGTCTTTATGTCATCTGGACCCTTCATTCTATAAATGACAACATATTTTATCAAAAGAGCTAAACTGGTCACATATCTTAACTATGTTTAGACATCTGGGGAATAGCTTAGGAAAGAGTAAGTGATAAATACATAAAATCTAAGCAAACTCGTTTCCAAAAAAGCAATTAATACCAAGGGAAACAAAAATAATTGTGTTGGGAAGAATAAGTAACCATGTATTATATGCTTCAGCTGTGAAAGTTCTTATAGTTTTACTAATGTAACCACTGATTATTCAAAATTTAATTATAATGAGCATGAAGGAGGGCCCTTCACATAGGGTAAGGGCACATAAGAAAGATAAATCTCTTCATCTATCATGTGAGGTCCAAGGTATTGCCTAAGACTGAAATATTAAAAATTGGAAAGAGCAGCACGCTATCTAGAGATTTGGAAGCAAATAATAAGAATTAGGCCTTAGAGTTGAACTTCCAAGAATAGGGCCTAGGGAGGTGGGAGACTGCTGAGTTTTACAACCAGCCTTGTACAACTCCTGGACTACTGGCATTCTATGCTTGTGTAACTGAGATTAAAATTAAATTAAGTGGCCAATCAGAGAATGGAACCTAGAACTTCTGACTATATAACAAACACCCTTTTTTAATTATGTATTTTTCACTCAAATAAAATATAGAGAAAACACTGATATTTTACCTAACAGTTTAATTTTCTACTGTTCTTGTGGCTATTCATGGGAGAAAAAAAACCCACAAATATTCATCAACTGGACTGGGGACATTTGAATCTGAACTAGGTGCTGGGAAAACATGAACAAGACCTTCCCTGAAGAGGGTCGCTCTGTATTAGAAAAACAGGTAACACACAAGTAACCAAAAAGCAATGAGATAAGCACCCTAACACAACTGTTCTGTGAGCCTTGGTCTCCTCGTTTGTAACGTGTCTCATTAGGTTTTTGTGAATATTTAATGATTCAGCTCATATAAGTTCTTGGAACAGTGCTTGCCAAAACCAAAGAAAAATAAGGCCAAAAGACAAACCCATGCCTTCCTGATTTTAAAGCCCATACTCATTCCACTTCATCACATTTCCAAAATAATTCTATTCTTTCATAAACAAAAAATTATTTTCCTCCTGGATCCAAATGGAATCCAATAAATGGACAACTAGTGATTCATTATGGATATAGATGAGAAAGTAAATAGAACCTATTAGTAAGGATAAAAAAAAAATCTTTTCCAGTTTTTTACTTTTCTCATTAATTATTTATAAATATTTATTTAAAAATAGTTCCCACCCAGCCAGCATGGCTCAGTGGTTGAGAGTAGACCTATCAACCAGGAGGTCGCTGCTCAATTCCCAGTAAGGACGCATACCTGGGTCGCAGGCTCGATCCCCAGTGTGGGGTGTACAGGGTTCTTTCTCATCACTGATGTTTCACACTCTCCCCCTCTCCCTTCCTCTCTGGACTCAATAAAAATATATTAAAAATAAAATAAAAACAGCTCCCTATGTCTTATGAGTTAGGAATGATTAAAAATAAAGTTCTTAATTTATCAAGAAGTCGAATATGATAGTGAATTATTTCCATTAACCAGAAAATAAATTATTTATTGCTAGATGGCATTGTACTAGACAATAAAAAAATTTTTTTAGCACAAGATTCAACTTAGTAAATGAAAAGAATGCTTTCTTGCAACAGAAGAAAGATTATATTACTCCTTTTTAAAGTTAATTCATGGCTTTAAAAATAAGAAAACATGTGGTTTAATGGGAAAGAAAATAATTGTATAATCAGGTTTAATTTTATTTTTTAACTATTCTACTATCTCAAATATCCTGATATATTCTAAGAAGAAATAATTCTGAACTTCTCTCTTGTTTACAGCAAATAAGTATAAGAACACAGTGGTTTGGCCAAAACCGGTTTGGCTCAGTGGATAGAACATTGGCCTGCGGACTGAAAGGTCCCGGATTCGATTCCGGTCAAGGGCATGTACCTTGGTTGCGGGCCCATCCCCAATAGGGGGTGTGCAGGATGCAGCTAATCAATGATTCTCTCTCATTGATGTTTCTGACTCTCTATCCCTCTCTCTTTCTCTCTATAAAAAAATCAATAAAATATATTAAAAAAGAAAAAAGAAAAAAAAAGAACTCAGTTGTTTGAACTGTAGTAACTTGGGTAAGGTGGAACTATTTCCCAGAATTCCCTTCCATAAGTGGTTCTAGGTCAGAGTTGGCCAAAAGAGGAATTTACTTGAGACCTGAAAGGAGGAACTACAGCAGCAGTTGTTGCCCTCTGAAGTCACTCCTCGCTTCTAGGTTAGATGTGGTGACAAGTTACGGAATCTGCTGGGTTCCAGCTCATCTTCACACTCCTTTGGTCCGTGTTCAGCTCTTTCCCCCAAATACTGGACCTACTGGCCCACAAGGATCCCAGGCCCATCACCAGACATTTGGCATTCAAGAAATACTTAATGACTGACCAATGTAAACTAAGCTATAACAACACAGTAAATAATTTAAGCTCCTTGTCGCACAGTACCTTTAATGTATTGATAATGTACTATTAATTTATAGAATTATATAGCCTTTTGCACATATCAAATATTACATAACTTTTTAAAGAATAAGTCACCCGCACGTGATATTTTGTGGAAGAGCCACACTCAAGGGGCCAAAGAGCTGCATATGGCTCTCAAGCTGTGGTTTGCCAATCACTGTTCTAGTGAATAACAGACTGACAGTTTGTTCAAATACACCAAGACATTGACCACTGTGCACCTTGGGAATAGAAGTGCTATCTGTTTAGACTATGTTTTAAGCACAATAATCTCATTGTACGCAATGTCATGGTAGGTTTAGAACATTAAGAGGACTCTCCAAGGTCGCCCATAATATTATTTCCCCGCTAACTAGCAATTCTTTGGGGTCAGTCTTTCTGTTAAGCCACCTACCTCCACTCCCAGATGCGGTGGGCTCTTCTCTCCAGGCCCGAGGTAAAGGGGTACGTCCATTTCCCTTTGAGCCCCCCGAGCTAGTCATTTTGAGTCCCTCTTCAGGCGCCCGAACCCCTAGCTCAGTCTTCCTTCTCCTTCAGCATGTTCTCAGCCTCACTCCTGTTCAGTTTGGCGTGGGTTCTCATTCCTTGCTTAGAAGTCAGTTTTTTTCTACAACTCTGCCAGCATCACCCACTCACCTGACTCAGCAAGAGTCACACAAATTGCATGCTTTAAAAATACCTTAGCTGGGTCTTGAGCATTGTTCTTTCCTTTATGCTTGAAGAAAACATTAAAGT
The DNA here is from genome assembly GCF_014108245.1 of Pipistrellus kuhlii. NCBI lineage: Eukaryota > Metazoa > Chordata > Mammalia > Chiroptera > Vespertilionidae > Pipistrellus > Pipistrellus kuhlii. The sequence goes on from NW_023425405.1 coordinate 13,120,407, forward strand.
TGAACATCTGATTACAGTTTAAGTCCCTGATTCTAAGTAGGCCAATGCAACCGGCATGTGCTTTGCCCATGACCTTTACAAAGAGGAATATTTCACTGGCTATTAATTAATTAGTTGCTTTTAGATGGATGCAGTGAGAACAAGAGAAGAGCCCTGAAATAAAGCAGAAGAGATTCTACACTTCCTAATCACCACTTCAACGTACCATTGGGAATTTTCTAATTCTGCCAATATTCGAGAGAAAATAATGATCTGTCATCAAAGATATGGTATTACTTGCCTGGAGGAAGAATGCGGGGTGTTTTACAGTTTCTCCGATTTATTCTTTGTTTTCAACATTACTTTAGAAGGTAATCTGATCCACTCTAATGACCCCAGAAAACGTTATCCTTTTCCAAGCAACCACTCTAAGACAGCCTGGCTTCTGGTACTCTTCTTCTTTAAACTCGTTCCAGAAATGAGCCTCAGAGGATGACTTTCTTAAGTCAACACAAACTTCAGACTTTGGGTCTCTCCAACAATTGGTCACAGAATGGAGATGAAACTAAAAAACTCAGGCATGCTCTCAAAGCTTTCAAAGCACAACACGGAACAAAGATGTGGAGATAGCACAGCCTGCTAACGCCTCCAAAGCCAGAGGGCTGATTCCATGAAGGCCCTGAGTTCTAGAACTAACTGCAGGTGTCGGCAACGCAGCGCTGGCAGCCAGCGGCAGTGGAGGCACTGCCAGTCCCAGTGGGCCCCCACAAGAGTGGGACCTCGGCGGGATGGTAGAGGTGAACGGGTGTCACCAGGCCAAGGCGGGTGCAAAGGTAGACCCTGGCCGCTGGCGGCAGCAGGCAGTTGGGGGAAGGAAAGCCCTGGCCAGTAGCTGGCAGCTGCTAGGGACCCTCTGCATGCACAAATTTCATGCACTGGGCCTCTAGTACTAAAATAAAGGACCTTCCCTCTACCCTTTATCTATAATGTCTCTACTTTAAATTCATTTTTATGAAAATGCAGTCTATACTCATTGTCTCTACTCCTTTAGGTCCCCTGCACTTGGTCTTGATGTTTCTAAGCTACTATGTTACAATTGTTCTCACTGAAGGCCTCTGACTTGGTCAAATGCAATGGCCTCAATTTTCTTCTCATCCCAAATTGACCCCTTGGTGACCTTTGATATTCACTACTTCCCTTTAGGAATGTGTTCTTAGCCAGTCTGTTCCTGAGAGTGCGCTGTTGAGCACTGCAGTGCCTGGAGTCCTTTGCTTGGCCCTCCCTCATTGCTCAGCAAGCTCCCCTTTTGTGACCTCACCCACTCACCCATGCTTGACTCCACACTCATCTCTTCAGTCACATTTCCAGCTGTCTGCTGGTTACCACCATTTGAATGCCCCATTTTCAAATGTCCAAACCAAGCCCAAGGCTTCCTTTCTACTCTCCCACCCAGTAATTGAAGGATTGAAGAATCTAAAAATGTTTTCTGTCGTCCCGTTTCCCTCACAACTGCTCTACGTAGCTCCAGTCACTGGGACTCACAAATCCTACCCACCAAAATCATACTCCATGCTTTCTCTTCTCTTCCACATCTCCATTCCCTCAATCCAGGCCCTTCATCTCACTCATCTGGACTGTTGTTGCACTAGTCTCCTAACCAGTCTATTCTCTTTAGTTTATTCCCTTCCAGTCCAATTTTTACACTGTTCCATGGCATTTTAGTAAAATGTGAATCTGTGCCATTCCTCTGATTTTAAAACTCCTCAACACTTATGAACTTCAAATGTTCCTTCTCACCTTTTCTAAACAGGATCCTCAAACCTCTACATGTACAGGGGGGTTGCTCACCATTCGTATAGGTAGTTGCTCACATGTATAGGTAGTTGCTCACCATTCATATAGGTAGTTGCTCACATGTATAGGTAGTTGCTCACATGTATAGGTAGTTGCTCACAGGCATAGGTAGTTGCTCACCATTCGGAGGAGGAGGAACATTTGCTGCTCTTCCTCCTCTGAATGGTGAGCAACTACCTCCTCTTGAAGACTCAACTGAAAGGCCAGTCTTCCCAGGCCAAATGCATCACATGCTTCCCAGGCTCCTTGTACAAGAGGCCTCTGTGTAACCCTCACCACACTGCACCACTGATTTGTTTCTTGCTCCCAAGCCACCACGGACCTCCTCAGGGCACCTCGAGACCAGGATCTGTGCCTTACTCCTTGCGGTCTACCTCCCATTCTTTAAGGCCCATGTGGTATCTCTCTCTCTCGTCACAGATCTCCTAACCATCAAAGCGCAGTGACTTTACCACCACACTGATGGGCCGTGGTGTGTTTACCACAAGGCACAGGAAAAGCACTCATGTGTTTAATTCAACAGTTATTAGATGTGGGACACCCAGATGAGTAAGGCTGGACCCCACCTACGGAGGAGCTCGCAGTGTCATAGGGGAAACAAGCTCATAAACACGCTCACATAACAAGTTGTGGAAGCCCAGAGATGGAGTTACCCCAGGCCATTATGGAGACAGAGAGGCGGGGACGAGGGCAATTAATCCGGCCAGTGCGGGGCATGGGAACAGAAGAGGCCACTGGAGGCAGTTTCTGGGACTGCCGGAGCCCTAAGTGAGTTCCAGAGAACATAAGGGAAAGAGGGCAGGACAGGATGGGTGGAGAACAGGAAAAGGAAAATACACCAATTTTAAGTTTTTGTCCAATGCCCACATACAAGTAAAAAAAGTCATGGTATAATTTTTGCAAATATACCCGGCTCTTGAATTGTGAAAACAAACAACACAATCAGTGATCTCCTGTGACACCCTCTCTCTCTCTCTTTTTTCTGTTCCTCCCTCTCATACCCTCTGACAGAAAGAAAAAGCGTAGTATGTGTAATGAAAACTGCATGTGAGTACCTCCATGGCGGTACTGATGCGTGTAGAGTCAGTGATGCTCTTTTCCACACCATCCGGGCCGGACTCTCTCAGCCTTTCCTCACGCCCCTTCCTTCCCACTGCTCTGACCCCTTTCGCCTCGGCCAGAGCTCCCCCGGGCACACTGAGGACTAAGCGAAATCAAGGCCCCTATTTATTCAAAGATGATGTTGCCAAGAACAGACATAACTTTTTGTGCTAAAAAGAACTAATAGCAGCAGTTCTTTTTCCCCAGCATAAAGTTTACCCTTTAATTGGAAACCAGAGTTACTGTTGTTACACTGATTTCATTTCTTTAAGTCTTTGGTGACCTACAGTTTTTTTTCTTACAAGGAAATAACCTGTCAGGAAAAAAAACAAACACCACCACCTAACCATGGAGCAGAGGAAACTCAAGATTTAATTTCTGGTTTTGTCAGTGTTTCACTACGTAATTCTCTGGCCCATTTAATCTCAAATTCTTAAAGAAATCTTGAAATATAAGAATTATTTTATAAATAAAGTGATTTTTAACTATTTTCTTGTTTTTGCTACATCTTACTGACAATTATTTTACTAACTGAAAACTGATTAAATACATGTGTAGATACAAAAGATAAAATCCATCTGTCAGTTACTATTTTACATTTGTCAGTTACTAACTCTAGTATTTACTAAATACTAATTGCATCCCTACAAGTTCAATTAACAAAGCAGATAAATAATAGAAGTATGCTTGAAATTGGGAGGTAAGGGAGAGAGAAAAATAGGTGATCCCTCATCTGATATCTGATCTGGAACAGTCATACTAACAGTGTTGAGGGGGAGAGTACAGATAAAAGTAATTAAAAGCAACAGGTGAAGTTAAAAAAAAATTATCAAGTACATTCATTTCACTTACTGTCAAACAACTGCCTGAAAACAAGAGGCAAAATCCTCCTTCTTCCCTCCAGCAGCGAACCGAGTAGCAGCGCCATTCCAGGGAGGCTTGGTGGTGCTAAAAGGAAGCAAGATGGGTGTGAGATCTCAAAAGCTGTGACGAAAGGCATGCCAGCTACTCATCCTCCCACCTCGAGCGCTTTTTAGAAAGTGAATCATCACATTAAATGTTATAATCCAATTTCCAAAATTGTTCTACTCCACCTAAAGTGCTGTCACCTCTCATATTCTGACAGGCAAATGCATGCATTTCAAACATCGTTCTCTTCAGAGTCTGTAACGCGTGAGGCTCAGCATCAGCCCACTTTCTCCTTCCTGCCAGGGACACCGCTGGCTCCCCTCTCTCCAAGGCCACAGATCTAGCTTCTGCCCATCGTGCCCCAAACCACGGCTCCCCCCAAAGGCTGGGGCCTCTGACCTCTGGCCTGTTTGCAGACTCCTCCCTTAAACAGTTTGGGATGACAAATGTGACTATCTCTCTCTGGCTCGACATTTCAACTCGAGTCCTGGTTCTACAGTTTCAACTGCCTGGGAATTTTCCTTTATATGTCTAAAACCAAATGAGCACCCTGATCCCTCAAAACTGGTTTCTCTTTCCAGTTATTACATGCCCGATCCTTCTTCAGACCTGGAAGCCTGCAGACCATTTCTGCCTCTCATTTCCCTCTCTCTTATTCTGCCTCCTTCCTCCCTGTCCCCCTCGCAGCTCCCTGGACTAAATCCGTCACTCCGTCAATGCTGGAATATCTCGCCAGCCTTCCCTCCCCTCCTCCCTTTCTTCAGGTCATCTTTGACACTGCTACCACATTAATCTTCTGCTAGACACTAGGCTTTCTTCCTTTTCAAAATCATACCATCGGCCCTCTCCTTCAGAACACAGACAGTGTGGAGGTTTTAAAATGTGTTCCCAGACCCTGACACCCCTTCTCCTTGCACGGAGGAACCTAGTACCCTCCCCCGGAATGTGGGCTGAACGCCCTGGCTTGCTTCTAAGGAACAGAATGTGGCAATAGTGCTGCCTGCGCCCAAGTCCCAGCCCCATAGAAACTGCTAAGAGATCACTGATGTGGATGGGTATTCTAAGCACTAAATTTGGGGGTAAAATGCTACACAGCAATAGAGTACTAAATGAAAAGAGCCCTCCGCTGCCGAGTGGACCAAATCCACACCTTGAAGGAACTCCGGGTCTTCCACTAACTGTCCGTACTTTCTCTCTGAGTGCAAGCACACTGCTTCTGTCTAAGGCCAGTGACTCCGCTGGCCTCACATGACAGGGTGAAACTCTGCCGTGACGTCAGCCTATGCTAATCTCACAGGAAACGTCCTTTTGGAGTCTCTCCCCTAAACTATATTCTGAACTTTTAGTCTAAATTCAACATCTACTGACCAATGAAATTGTTGTTTTCTGATGCATATATATATATATCTGATTTCCAAAACTGTATTTAAGTTAGAGAAGGTGTAAATCAAGCTTTTGCTCTCTTTACATTCCCCATATCAATGGACAAATATACACTTTTTGTTTAGAATTAATTTTCATGAGGCTTCTTTCAAACAAAATTTTGAATGTCTTTTAACAAAGTTTGCTTGATTTTAAAAGCATCAAGTAGTTTTGAGAGGATGATTTGATAGAATATGTTACCAAAGATATATTCATGGTCTATGACTAAGCAATTCCATTTCTAGGAATCTATTTTACAGATACAGTAACACAAGTAAGCAAGAATATAGGAACAAGGGTATTTTCCTCAGTACTGATCATAATAGGGATACATTAGAAGCAACATGAAATACATCTACAGAGAAAAATTTAATTAGGGCACAATAGATTATAATGGATCCATTTTACTTTATTTTTTTAAATATATTTTATTGATTTTTTACAGAGAGGAAAGGAGAGGGATAGAAAGCTAGAAACATTGATGAGAGAGAAACATCGATCAGCTGCCTCCTGTACACCCCCTATTGGGGATGTGCCCGCAACCAAGGTACATGCCCTTGACCGGAATCGAACCTGGGACCTTTCAGTCCGAAGTCCGACTCTCTATCTACTGAGCCAAACCGATTTGATTTGATTTGATATTTATCTTTATTGTTGAAAGTATTACACAGGTCCTCCTTTCTCCCCATAAACCTTACAGCCCACTCCTGTCCTCCCCAACTCAGGCCCTCACCACCCCATTGTCTGTGTCCACAGGTTATGCACATATGCATACAAGTTCATTGGTTGGCGTGTATCCGTTTTAAAAATGAAATACGTTTGCATGTACTGACCTGCATATACAGGTCAGATCTCCATGATATAATTAATTATAAAAGCAAATTTCACAAAGAAAATAAAATATTTAACAACAGCTAAGTAGGACCTGAGAAAAACTTCTAAAACATTTCTAAAAAGGCACAAATGAAGATTTTAACAGACATTTCTTATTTGGGTATAGAATAAGTCAACATTAAAAAATGTATAGCATATGCCTGGTTTCGGGCTCGATCCCCCGTGTGGAATGTGCAGGATGCAGCCAATCAATGATTCTTTCTCATCATTGATGTTTCTATCTCACTCTCTCTCTCCCTTCCTCTCTAAAATCAAAATATATATATATATATATATATATATTTTAAGTATAAATTTGCAAATTTGTGCTAGCCAGTTTTGCTCAGTGGATAGAGCATCAGCCTGCAGACCAAAGGGTCCTGGGTTCAATTCCAGTCAAGGGCACATGCCAGGGTCGTGGGCTCCATCCCCAGGGGAGGGTGTGCGGGAAGCCGATTGGCGATTCACTCTCATCATCGATGTTTTTATCTCTCTCCCCCTCTCCCTTCTTCTTTGAAATCAGTAAAAAGGTATTTTAAAACAATAGATGGACTCTATATCTAGATAATATAATTTCATCCATGTTAACTTCCTAATTTAGAAAAAGAATAAACTTAATAAGTTAAGAGGGGAGTAAGTTCTGGCCAAGAATGCATACTGTGAATCTAACAAAGAGAAAACATCAGACGAACACAAATTGAGAAACTTTCTATTAGGGGGAAAAAAAAAAAAAAGGACTCTAGTCTTCCAAAATGTCAATCTAAAAGACAAAGAATAAAGGACTTCATTACCTCAATTGACAAAGCTGTGATACAGATAGATTAGATGAAAATATTTTAAGAATATAAATATCTGTACTATTACATAAGCAAATATTCTATTCTTAGGAAATACACACTGAAATATTTAGGGGTAAAGGGCCATGATATATATATATATCATTTTTTCAATTACTCAGAAAAATACATACATATATACATACAAAAATCTAGAGAGGAAGAAAATATGCGTAAATGATAAAGTCAATGGGGAAAATGTTAATAAGTGAATCTAAGTAAAAATAGTTATTCTTTGCATTATCCTCAGGGGTTTTTTGCAACTTTTTACTTTTTTAAATTTATCTTTATTGTCAGTATTACTGATGTCCCCTTTTCTTTCCCCACTGACCACCTATCCCCCGCCCTCACCTCCTCCCAAGGCCTTCACCACACTACTGTCTATGCCCATGGGTTATGGAGATATGCATATAAGTTCTTTGGTTAATCTCTTCCCGCCCCCTCCCCTTCCCTTTAAGAATCTTCAGTCTGCTGCATGCTTTCATGTCTCCAGATCCTTTTTGTTCAACAGTTTGTTTTGTTCATTAGATTCCACATATAAGTGAGAATCATGTGATATTTGTCTTTCTCTGACTGTAAGCTTGGTTAGCTTGGTTAGCTTCATTAGTTCTAACAATCCCCATCAACTCTGAATGAACTGATAAAATCAAATTTCTCCAACAGCACAGTCCCATCCTGGACACCTGATCAAACAGCGCAGCGTTCCTCTGGCTCCTGAGCAGTCAGTGGCTTCCCTCCCTGACAGGAATGTAACTTCCACTGTTGAAATGTTAAGTTTCCAGAAGCATCTCTCAAGGGAAGACCATCTGTCTCCATTAACCCCAGGATGCTTAGCAGACACTGGGAGCAATTGAACACTCACTGATTAATAAACACTGGCCTTTAAGAGAAAAAGCACTAAGCACCAATCAATAACATTTTGTTAATCTTATGAAAACAGAAAATAAACTGTGTCTGAGAGTTAACTCTGAAATTAATGCAACGTATTTCAAAACACTGCAAAATATCAATTTTTAAGGATAAGTATCATAAATTCACCATATAATTTTAAAGGAACTACCATACAAAATAACCAAATATTTGTTAAATGAAAATAATTTACTAATATTTACTTAAGAAGTTTTTTTTAAACTACCATATAATCTTTCATATAAAACCCAAAAATCTTTTTTAAAATATAAAGAAAATAGCCAGACATTACTCCTATTCATTTTCTTTTAGCAGCTTTATAAACATACTTATCTTTCATCATCAAAGGTTTATTAATATATATGAAATGTAAATTCGGAGTCCTACTTGCCAACTTCTAGACTTTTCTACTGAAACAAACTACAAATTCTATTCCTCTCTTAGAGGAGAGAAAAAAGTATCCTTTACTCCAGTGACTTTCAACTAGTATTGCACAATTTTTAAAACATGCAATACCTGACTATTTAGTCAATAAAAAGATGACAACAGCCAACACAATAGCCATCCAGTGCAAATGCCCTGTCTTGAACCATAAATATATAGGTCACATGACAGAGTTGCATCTTATTGATCACATCACATAATAAGATTGCATCTAATTGGTTAATTCTTGGTACCAAAAATCTTCACATACTGGTATAGGTACCTGATTTTTTTTTTTTTAAGTCACTTTGGAGTAAAAAAGAGTAATTACTATTTTTTTGTAAGTCCATCAAAATTATGCCAATTTTTTTTGTCAGACTGGCAACAAATATTTTGGTGTGCCACAGAATTTTAGTGATTAGTTTGTGTGCCATGAGATGAAAAAGATTAAGAATATATAATTTTCCTTTCTGCTTTTCTCAGGAAAATTCCCAGCCATCCTGAATATCAGGCCCCCATCAAGTCCCTCCTCTGCACATCAGCAGCTCCTGAAAAAAAATATCTTCTTACATCATGAACATCCTTTTTCAATAAGTGGCACAAAAAAAGCAAATCTTCCTTCAATGAAGAGGAATATTTCCTCCACCTTTCCTGTTGCAGGTCCCATTCTCCAAATTTCATTAGGACATAAAGAGAAGTATTGTCCTGACTGGTTTGGTTCAGTGGATAGAGCGTCGGCCTGTGGGCTGAAGGGTCTCAGGTTCGATTCCAGACAAGGGCATGTACCTTGGTTGCGGACACATCCCAGTAGCGGGTGTACAGGAGGCAGCTGATCGATGTTTCTCTCTATCCCTCTCCCTTCCTCTCTGTAAATACAGTTTTCTTAATTTATTTTTAGTGAGAGAGACCGTGAGAAACATCATTCAGTTGCCTCTCGTACACACCTCGACCAGGGATCAAACCCGCCACCTAGGTTTGTGCCCTGACAAGGAATGGAACCTGCCACCTTCTTGGTGTATAGGATGATATTCCCACCAACTGTGCCACCAGCCAGGATTCTGTAGCTATTCTTAACTATTGGTCCTTCAAACTGCTCAAATGTCATGGCTCCTAGGAGTCTTCTTACTGCTTCAGCCTTCTCCCTTCCCTCTCCTTGTGTAGACTATTCTTTGTGGTCCTCAGAGATTTACTGTATCTCACAATTTCGTGGTCCATGCATTGGACACCCAGAGAGAAACTCCAGATGAGTAACTCTCTTGTAATTTACAGTTAAAGGGGATGCACGTAATAGGTGTATACAATTTGTTTGAAAGAACGTGCTTTCTTAAACAAAAAAAAAAGGCATGGAAACTACTCCTGAGCAATGGGAGAAGGTCCCAAAGTTCAGTCAGTCTTATTATCGGGTCTAGTAATAATTAATGTCGTTTTTAAACTTTCGTTTAAAATCTTGCTTGGCGTTGACTTGTATGGACATAACCTTCAAACACGTGGTATCTACAGAACGTGTGAAGTGCAATTAACAAGTTTTGCTTGAAAAAGTTTGTGTTTGATTTGGTTTTTGTTGCAAAACTAGGGCTAAGAAGATGGCGGATGAAGAGCATATTCGGCACTGCATGCTTTACAAGTTCCAATTAGGAAGAAAAGCAAGTGAGGCTGCAAAAAACATCTGTAGTGCTCTTGGTCAAGATGCAGTTAGCGCCAGAAAATGCCAGCGTTGGTTTGAGAAATTTCGCGAGGGAAATTTTTTGTTAGATGACAAGAGTGGTCGAGGCCATGCGTCCAATTTTGATCAAGAAGCTCTTCAAGCTCTTTTGGTGCAAAATCCTCAAATTACCCAACAAGAGCTTGCGACAACTTTAAATTGTTCACAAAAAACAATTTCCAATCAATTGCGTGCACTTGGCAAAGTTCAAAAGTTTGGAAAATGGGTTCCTCATGAGTTGACCGACAACAACCGTAATCAAAGAGTCACAATTTGCAGTTCACTCCTCTCTCGTCAAAACCGTTTGCCGTTTTTAGAGCAAATTGTTACCGGAGATGAAGAATGGGTGCTGTATGTTAATTTGAAAAGGCGGCCTCAATGGTTGGACAAAAATGAGGCTCCACAGCCCATGCCAAAACCTGACTTGCATGCGAAAAAAGTGATGTTGTGTGTTTGGTGGAATTTTAAAGGAATTCTTCATTATGAACTTTTACCATCTAACCAAACCATTACAAGTGCAGTGTATAGTGCCCAATTGGAAAGGTTAGCCCAAGCTTTAAGAGAAAAAGAACCCGCGCTGATTAATCGGAAGGGCGTAATTCTTCACCACGATAACACACGACCGCATACTGCAAGAATCACTGCTGAAAAACTGCGCCAGTTGGAATGGGAAGTTCTCCCTCAACCTGCATATTCTCCTGATATTGCCCCTTCCGATTACCATTTGTTTCGTTCTTTGCAAAACTTTCTTCTTGGAAAAAAATTTAATAATGAAGAATGCCTGAAAAATGCATTGACCGAATTTACACACACACACACACACACACACACACACACACATATATATGGCAAAGAGCAAACTCCTATGTGCCTTTTCAAAAATAATTAGATTACATTAATAGCCGAAGGAATTTTAATTCCAAAGCCTTTAAAAGTGGAAGAAAAGGAGGATTTTTATGTCTTTTGCCATGAAAATAGAAGCCTATAAACACAACAAGCATAGTAACCTTACACTTACTAATTAAAAGGCATGAAATGGAAAACAGATTTCAAAGTTAAAATCCAAAGAAATGGCATTTTACTTAAAAAATACTTTTCACTTGTTATCAAGTACTTGCATTTCAGACAATAATCACTAAAAACTGAAGAGTCATCACATAGTCTTTTGGGATAGAGCCTGTAAGTAGAGGTATTATATTATTTTGAAATGCTAAAAAAAAAAAAAAAAAAAAAAAAATAGAAAAAGATGAAGAAATATTTACTCTCTCTGGAACATAAACAAAAGATATAATTATAGGTTTTTAGAAAATGGACAGCATGTGCAATGAACACGTTACATCAATATAATCACAGAAAACAAAACAACTGTCAGTGACCTTGGTAGTGAACAGATAAGTAGCTTAGTGTCCATGTGAGCATTACAGAAAAAACTCAGTACTAACAAAAATTCCCCTAAAAATAGGAAACAAGCACTCAAGGTCACAGGCCATGTACAATTCTGCGAGAGAAAGCTGTGAGGTAGAATTTTTTATGAGTTGTTTGAGAATAAATAGAAGTATTCAGCAGGCTCCCGGAAACTCCCCCAGTTGTGTAAATACCATCAGCAGAAGGATGCTTCAGAAGCCCAGCTCTTTCATCATGGAGATGAGTAGCAGCAGAATCTCCCAAATATCAGGTCAACAAGCCTTCCCAAGTGGAGCACTGCGGTTCAACACTCAGGTCTCCGGTGCAGACAGACAGCACAAGGACAGAGAAGACCGCCCTGAGACCATCCCTAACTCCTGAAGGAAAAAGCAGCAGGACACACTGTGGACAGTCTGACTAAGGAATCCTGGGTCTCCTGGTCCCGTGTTCAAGCATCCCTCTACACTGAGCCCAGTCTTGTTTAACAGGTATCTTTCAAAAAGCTAAAGTACTCTTAGTAATGATTTACAATGAGACCATGATGTGAATAATCTCAATCATAGCCCTTTAGGGCCAGAGAGTCACTAACCCCTCATTTTACAGACGAGGAGCCTCTGGCACAAAGTGGGACACTCTCCCACGATCCAGCAGCTGGTGGGAGCTGGAGTTAGTGGAAGGGATGTAAAGCACTAGCACAGTATCCAGTGGCAGGCACCCACGAACCATCAGGGCAAACACTATTCTACTTCAGTACGCTTCCCACCAGCCAAAAAAAGACCAGCCACAGCACCGAAAGAGAACTTCCGGCAGGGCAAGGAAGAAGAAGATGCGGAGGCAGGGCCATGAAGGAAATGCACAAGGAGGCCCAGCTCTCCAGAGGCCAGAAGGCTGGTGCGAGAGAGACAGAAATGTCAGAAGTTGCAAGGGAGGACCCTCGGGAGATGTGGACACCAAAAGCAGATGTTGCCTAGTGCTAGTGTGATTACACTGAAGAAAAGGGTCTTAACGCTAAGACATGGGAGGAAAAGGAGGGGGAGAAACTTCAAGAAAGATGCCGGCTGGTGTGGCTCCTTGGTTGAGCAACAACCTATGAACCAGGAGGTCATGTTTGATTCCCAGTCAGGGCACATGCCTGGGTTGCAGGTTTGATCCCCAGTAGGGGGTAGGCAGGATGCAGCAACCAATGACACTCTCTCATCACATTGATATTTCTCTCTCTCTCTTCCTCTCCCTTCCTCTCTTAAATCAATAAAAATACTAAAAAATAAATAAATAAAAAAGGAGGGGATCACACAAAAGTCTCCTTCCCTCTGTTGCCCATGGGCCATGCCCAGCACTCGTCCTATAGACTGCCAACCCTACCTTCAAACCGTGAAGTCTAAAGAAGTCACAACAATTTCACAGATTTAGTTACAAAAATTATGTCACAGATATTTCAGTCAGGAAATGACTGCAAATCATGTGTCATTCTTCTCAAAAAAAATAAACAGTAGCTCAAAATGCAAGGCTGCGTCCATGAAATAGTTTAAAATGAGTAAAATAGATGGTAGATCAACTCTAAGATGTAAGGTTCCACCATTTTATATAAGCAGTTAGAAAACAGAATTTTAGGTTAAAATTAAAACTACTAGATATAAAAAGCAGTGATATCTCCTGGCCTCAGCCCAGCTTTGTGGCCTGTGCTACACAAAGGATTTGTTTCCTAGTCCATAAAACACACCCAGTAATAGGGGTCGCATGTACCTTCCAGGAATTTGATGTAAACTATAAGTTAACGATCCTAAAAAGTAAGCACTGGCTGAATACTACTCATGACTTTGAAAGGCATCTGATTTAGGTCAAATAACAGCATCTGGTGATATTCTCAAGTATTCAGCAGAAATGAAAAGGAAAACTCATTAATTTATTTTCTAACCAAGAAGTCTGTGCTATTAACTAGCCTAGTCTTAACACACAGATCAAGTTTTAGAACATTTAAAAACCTAAAAGCTTTCATTTTTACCTTCCCATTGCCTACTCCTCACCCATTTATTATTTTTCATTTTCCTTTTCTCAGATAAGATATCAAGCTTCACTTCACCTCACCTCAAACCTCAAGTCCACCTGACTCCGGGCACCTGGGAGGTAATCTGGACCGCCTCCAGGGCACCACCTGTGAGAATGTCTTGGCACCTCCATGAACCTCTCCTGAGTGCCCTCTGGATAAGAACCCTCTGGATAAGAAGAGTGTGGCTTTAAGATGCCTCCTCGTATCTCTGCTTCCCCCTTCATTTAGAAACTGCAGAGCCTCCACTGTTCCCCAAAGTCCTCAAATTGGGGGATGGGTGTGCCCTGACTTACTCTTCATCCCCCTGACGGGCATCTCCTTCCTGCAACCATGACCCTTCTATGAGCAGTTATCTTCAGAGGACACCCAGGCTAATAATACTACGAGAGTCAACTGTGGACCCGAACCCAGAGAACTAGGACCAGAACATGTCCTGTAAAAGCCACTTTATTTAGTGAGCCCACACTTACGCAAGGTGCCCCCATCACACCCTGTATCTGTGTATTAAAAGGTACATGATTAGATTTGATACTATATTTAGGTTTAAGGAGCAGCAAATAGTTTTGTCATTCAAGAACATGAGAAATATTTCAATACATTTTAACTAGAGACTCTACTTACTATTGGGTAAGTATACCTAATCTGAGATTTAGGAGACCCCCAGTTTTCGCAAAGTTTTCGAGAATTCTCAAATACTCTCAAAATAAAAATTAACCCATTTCAAATGGTTAAAACTCAGTTTGCTAGTTAGCCATCTTTAAATGCCATGTGTTGCAGAAATCGAAGAATAGATGCTGCAACTTGAAAAGGGGGGGAAACAAGCACAGAATCACAAAACTTTAGATTATTTAATCCGCTGGTCCTCAAAATGCAGTGCTCTGTCCCACAATAGCAGCACCCGCTGGGACCTTGTGAGCCATGCAGATTATTAGGCCCACCCTACTCCGGCTGAGTCAGAAACTCTGGGGTGGGGTCCAGCACACTGGGTGTTAGCAAGGCCCTCAGTAATTCGAACGCACACTAGCGTTTGAGAACCACCGATCCAATCCAGCCACTCCACTGAAGAGAAAGATATGAAGCCAGTTACTTCCTTCAATTCTTATACCGTTAACGACCAAATCATGAGAGATAGTTCTCAATAAACTTTCAAAACGATTCTTAAAATGATACACCTGAATCCAAGTTGCCCAACAGGATTTTCTAGGCCAAACAGATCTGAGATTTATAAAGCAGTATGAATTCTTGTGTCACTGCTATATAGTTAGGCAAAATATAAAGGTTTGTCTTATGTAATTTACATTTAATACCTAAACAGAGGCTTCATATTACTGACCTTGCCACAAAAGCAACAACTCAAATCTCATAGCCCCCATTTGTTTGGTTGCCTGGGTTAACTGTGTTGCTGACAGCAGCGGTTGGTTTCATCTTTTTATGGTTGTGTTTTGGTTCTTTTTATGGTTGTCTTTTTATTGTTGTGTTTGGTTCAGTTTTGAGGGCAACAGCAGACATGTTTGGAACATATGGCTGATGGTTTGTTTTTGGCTTGGGGACTTCTCCCTCCACCAAAAAAGTTCACACCAAAGGTGTTAGAAGAGCAATCATAACGAACTAAGAGGCCAGAAATTGCTAAAAGGGAAAGTAAAAGAGTAATCAATCATAAAGGTCTAAGAGGCCAGAAATTGCTAAAAGAGAAAGTAACACACACACCCCCGAAAAAGAAAATGTCACACTATGGCAGAATGATAAGGCAGCCTGTGAACTAGGAACAAGGACAGGCCTGTGAGCCAGCCACACTGAGCACCACGAGTATGCAAGCCTGAGGCCCGAACAGAGAGAAGGCTGTGTGCGCATCACCTTCCACATGCTCTGCACCACATACTGCTTCTACCACATGAAATGGAATCTACAGTTTTCAGCCTATAGATGTTTGATGTATCTCATACCTTTTTATATAAATACTAGAGGCCTGGTGCACAAAATTCCTGCATGGGGAGGAGGGGGTGTCCCTCAGCCCAGCCTGCACCCTCTCCAATCTGGGACCCCTTGAGGAATGTTCGACTGCCCATTTAGTCGGGCCTACATGGGCAGTTGGACATCCCTCTCACAATCCCAGACTGCTGGCTCCCAACTGCTTGCCTGCCTGCCTTCCTGATTGCCCCTAACCGCTTCTGCCTGCCAGTCTGATCACTCCCTAACCACTCCCCTGACAGCCTGATTGATGTCTAACTGCTCCCCTGCCAGCCCATTTGCCCCCAACTTCCCTCCTCTGCAGGCCTGGTCACCCCTAACTGCCTTCCCTTGCAGGGTTGATTGCCTTCAACTGCCCTCCCTTGCAGGCCTAGTCCCTCTCAACTGCCCTCCCCTACTTGCCTGATGACTCACAACTGCCCTCCCTTGCAGGCCTGGTGCCTCCCAACTGCCCTCCCCTGCTGGCCATCTTGTGGTGGCCATCTTGTGTCCACATGGGGGCAGCTATCTTGATCTTGTGTGTTGAAGTGATGGTCAATCTGCATATCACTTTTTTTTATTAAATAGGATAGATGCCTGGTACACGGGTGGGGGCCAGCTGGTTTTCCCCTAAAGGTGTCCCAGTTCAGGGTGGGGTTCCCTTGGGGCATGGGGTGGCCTGAGTGAGGGGCCAGTGATGATTTGCAGGCCAGCCACACACCCCGGTGACCCAAGTGGAGGCCCTGGTATCTGGAATTTATTTACCTTCTACAATTGAAACTTTGTAGCCTGGAGCAGAGCCAAGCCTCCTGCTTGCTCCATGGAGGTAGCCTTTTCTGATTTACCTTCTATAATTGAAACTTTGTAGCCTGAAGTGGAATCTTAGTCCTGCTAGGGCAACCGCAACTTAGCTTCTTCCATTGCCAAAGAAACCCAAGCCTCTGTGGCTGTAGCCATCTTGGCTGGGGTTAATTTGCATACACGCTCTGATTGGCTTGTGGGCATGGCTTGTGGAGCAGAGTGATGGTTACTTTGCATATTACTCTTTCATTAGATAGGAGGATTTCAAAGTCTAGTGTTGGTTATCTGCACAACTAAACATCTGTTTCCATTTATGTTTCAAATATTGTCTTTGAGAAGTTTTGGGTGTTAGGATAACCACAGGCTGAGATTTAGAGGTTTAAGAGGTGTTTCCAGCTCTGTTTCTCATATAACGCTGTTTACCCAATGGCATGCCATACAAGAGGTATTTCAGTCCTCTTCTCAGACTCCATTAGCACGTATTACTACCTTTGATTTTACAAACCAAACTTTCTAACTAACGTAGATCAGTGCCTGGTTTTATTTCTCTAAAGAATAATTGTGGTTGAATGAACAAGGCAACAGAAACAACTAACTGCTCAACTTGATTTACACTGCCAACTCTCTACGACCTGAGCGCCAAACCTTCTTGTGACTTTATTTTTCAATCCATCATCAAATAAAGGTAACCATGCCTGCTACTTATCATACAAGAAAGAAATCAGTCACTGAGTTAACAGTAATTCCCCTGGAGAGATTGCCTTCCTTGGAAGAACTGTATATTCAGTGGAGTTACTGGTCCTCGGCCTCCTCTTCAGCTCCACAATATACCCCTGAAAAGCTAAATTAGGGGGTTAATTTTAACATTCATCCCTTCAACAAATACTTATGAGTACTCACAATGTACCAGGTACTGCACAAGGCACCGGGGGATGCAATGGCCAGCAGGACAAATAAATTGCCTGCTCTTAACAATTCATCTTAGAGAAATATACTGGTTAGCTCATGGGACTTCCATTTAGTTTTATACACCAAGGGCTCAAATCCATTTTATTTATAAATAACTACTCATAATCACTCTGCTCCTTAAAAAAAACGAGAGGGGGGGGGGAGTGGAGGGAGACCAGTCAACTACATGACAGGCTCACAGAACACACAAATGTTCTATAATATGAAGGCCTCAAAAATAACTTAGAATGGGAAGCATAGTGCTAAACCCTAAAAAATGATTCAAGATTTTAATACCTTAGCCTAAATGTTTACCTGTCAAATACTCTATAATTGCACCGTTCAATAGAATAGCTACTAGCCACTTGTGGCTAGTTATATTTAAATCTATTAGAAATTCAGTTCCTGTGTAACACTAGCCAAGCTTAAAAGTGCTCAATCGCCTCAAATGGCTAGTGACTATCACTCCTAAGTCATTAAAAAGATATCATTATAATCATTCTTCTATCATCTCAGAAAGTGCTACAGGGCAGTGCTGCTCTGCAAATACCTCTGATCATACTAAATCTGAAAGTTATGGTGTAATAAGATGTTATGAAACACCTGTACTCGGCTATGGCACATAAAACTATGTCCTTTGGCGATGGAGTATCATTTCTTCCTTCCTAAATAAATTGAAAAGTGATCATGTTGAGAATCTCTCCCAGTGTACCGAAGTAACCAAGAAAAGTCATGCTGGCCAATTGGTCAACCAAGAGAAAAATTAAGAAACAAATGAAAAACTGATTACATTTTGCCCTGTCCTTCCTATTCCTTTTATAAGAACGTGTTGGTAGTATTCTGTATTCTCTGTGCATGGATGTGCTTTAGCCCAATATGGTAGTTGGCAAACTGTGGTTCGCGAGCCACATGAGGCTCTTTGGCCCCTTGAGTGTGGCTCTTCCACAAAATACCACGACCTGGGCAAGTTTATTTTGAAGAAGTGGCATTAGGAGAAGTTTAAGTTTAAAAAATTTGGCTCTCAAAAGAAATGTGAATCGTTGCACTGTTGATATTTGGCTCTGTTGACTAAGAGTTTGCCGACTACTGGCCCAGTACGTAGCAGCAGAGCTGGTGAGGACAGTTAAGAATGAAGATGGGTGACGCTAACAATGCAACTCAAAGTCAATCCCATCCCATGCAACCAACTTAAGTGCCTCCTAGGTAAATAATCACCCTTCCCACCTTTCATGAGCTCAACTTAGTAGGGGTGACAAACTTGTAATCAAAAACAATGACACATAGTGATACACACAGTGAGGCATGTGTGTACCAGACATAGGGGTGACACAGAGAGGGCGTTTATAAAGCGTTTTCTGAGAGGAAACCAGAGGAAATTTCCTGAAGGAGGCACGCTGAGGAAGAGAAACCTAGGCAGAGCTGTGCAAAGGAACCACAAGTGGTTTGGCAATGCTGGAGACAAGTGTTAACAGAGAAGGATGTGGGGCTGGGGATCTATTTCCATGCCAGACCTCAACATGACACTACTTAGGATTATGTCAAGCTTGCCTTGGTCAGTTGGTCAACTCTCCTCAGCAAAACTTGCAAGCAACATGAAAACCAATCCCTAAAACTTGACAAGTACTATGCCTATGTCTACCATACAGCTAACAATATTGGATGGCAATCATCGGTAGGACCACCAAGACTTCTTTTTTTTGGGGGGGAGGGGGACAGTACCATTTAGTAATACATATTCAATACAAAAACATTTAAATTGTAACCCTGTTTTCAGGAAACCTGTATTGCTTGTGGATTTATTTGGAATATCCTTGGAAAACAGAGCAATGAACACATTTTCAAAACAAACGGATTACCCCCAGAGTTAAATATTCCCGCCGAGTTTACCCAAGAAACAAATGAAAGAAATCCAAGGGAGAATGGGGCTATAGAAGTTATGCTTCTGTATTCCAGACCAAAGTAGCCGTTTTCCTCCAAAATTTTCATGGAAGAACTTACGCTACTCTGTACACTGCCTTGTACTTTGGGCTATGGCCAGCATGTGACCATCAAAACGACATCATGGCTACAGGGTTTCTGTGGCTTCCTGTAAATCCTAGGGAAATATCTGCATCTTTTGGACTCTTCCCTTTCACTTTACATATGTGTTCCAGTCTCAAAAAAAAAAAAAAGTCAAAACCAGTTTGGCTCAGTGGATAGAGCATCTGCCTTGATTGCGGGCACATCCCCAGTGCGGGGTGTGTGCAAGAGGCAGCTGATCGATGATACTCTCTCATCGATGTTTCTAACTCTCTATCCCCCTCTCTTCCTCTCTCTAAAAAATCAATAAAAATATTTTTTAATGTTTATTTATTTACTACAAAACAACAACAACAACAACAACACCTCCCATTGAACGTGTTTTCAAGTTACTGGGCTACCCTCATTCTTCTCTTCACAAGAAATTTCGGGAAATATTGGTAGCCTATAGGCGTTTCTTGATTTCCGAGTGATTCTCCTGGTTTTAGGAACAAGCAAAACCCGATAAAAATACCTAATATGTAAATGGATGTATATGAACTCGCTGGCCCATAGGCAAGCAAATAACCAGTCCTCGTCACACAAACATGTGGCCCGGAGGTGAAGGTATATTTTCCAATGCAGCGTATGTAACGGTTGAGTATGAGTTCTGAAGTCAGCCTAACCTGGGTACTAACTATTCCAGGGTCATCACTGACCAATTTTAACCTCCGGAGCCCCAGTTTCCCAACTGTAAAATGGGCAAACAGTGTTCCATCGAGTATGTACATCCATGTCTGCGCAGGCTCAACGCCAGCTCATTAGTGACCCCACGCAGTGACTGATCAAAAAATGTTGCTACGTTAGCTATCTTTATCATTTCATTCCTACAGATGGATTCTTTCACTACTATTCCCTTAAGCTGGTTTTCTCTGTAAACTGTCACCCCCTCACTCTACATCAAAAGCACCCAGGGAGGGGTTTTTTAATACATAGTGCCCAAACCCTCCTTGGATTGGGGTTCCATTGGTCCTGGATTGGGTAGAGCATCCTCATTTTCCCCTAACCGCCTCTAGATGCTTACCCTGTGCAGTGGGATGAAGGACAAATTACCGGTAGGTACCTACGTGCCCAGAAATACACAGGCCGGTGAAATCTGTAGATTTCGGACCAAATCAGCGAGCAGGCTGGTTGCTGTGACGACGAACTGGGAATTGACACCCACGTCCGCGTAGGCCCCCAGAGGGGCCACGGCCAGGGCCACGGCCTGGCTCCCCCCACGGTCCATACCCGCCAGGGCACACGCCCCCTCGCCCCGGCCCCGCAGCCCCCACGGCCCCCAATGGCCGCTGGCCCCGGGCCGCTGCGTCACGGCGCCCCCCCCCCCGCGCGCCCCCGCACCCCCTCCGCCCACGGCACGTGACCTGACACGCGCCCGCTGCACGCGGGCCCCATCACAACAAACAGGGGTGGCGGGGGCGCGCGGGGGGGGCGCGGGGAACGGGCGCGTACCCGCCGCCTCCGCCCGGAACCGTGGCCGCGCCTCCGTCACCCCGGGCGCCGCCGCCGGCCGCGCGCCCCGGCAGCCCCGGGGCCGGAGGGCAGAGGGCGCCACCCTGTTTACAGCCCGGGCTCGGGGCGGGGGGGTGGGGGGGGCGCCCGGAAACGGTCCTCGCGGGGAGAACCCGGGAGCGCGCACCCCGCGCTCGAAATAAAACCGTCGCCACGGCTCCGGGGGGGTGGGAGGGGGGGCCGGGCCCGCGCGGGTCCTGCCTCCCCCCGGCCCAGCGCCTCCGCCGGCCGCCCAGTGTCAGCCCGTCAGGCTCCGCTGGCTGCGCACTCGTCCTCCTCCCGGGCGCCGGCGCTTCCGCAGACCCTCCCGGGCCCGCCCCCCGCACGCCCGCGGCCCGGGCTGCGGACCCCCAGCCAGCTCCCACCCCGGGGGCGCCGCCCCTTTCGCCCCCCGGCCCCCCTCTCCAGCCCACAAGCTGTCAGAAGCCTCGCTTCCCGCCTGACCAAGCTCCCTGTCGCCCTCAAACATCCCCACTCACCCTGCGCCGAGCTTCCAGCCGAACCCGACATCTAAACGGGGGATAGGGGTGGGGGTAAGGGTAGGGGTGGGGGTAGGGATAGGGGTGGGGGTAGGTGTAGGGGTAGGAGTGGGGTGGGAACATGCTGCATTTTCTCTTTAATCCGCCAGAAAACAAGACGCAGCTCTGCCCATCCACTCGCCTTCAGCCTTCCCTCACCCACTGACAAATAGACGTGCCCCCCACACCCCTGCTACCCACCTGCTACCCACCTGCCCGCGGGCACCGGAGGCCCCCAGCCCGCCTCCCGGGCGCGCGCCAGGGTGGGGCGGGAGCGATCCCATCTCTTTCCCTAAAGCAAGGGGGAGAGGGGCGGCATCCCCCACACCCCCCAGCTCCAAAGCACCCCCCTAGGCGGCCCACGTACCTCCCGGCGGGAGGAGGGCGCAGCCAGAAGCCCCCGTGACAGGGGCGCGTTTCCCTCCGAGAACCAGGCGCCGCGTCCTCCAGAAGCAACACCGCCCCCCCTTTCCTGCGCCGCCTTATGGCGGGTGGACACCAAAGGTGGGGTAGGTGGGGTGGTGGGGTGGGGGGTGGGGGGTGGGGGGCACGAGCCAGGGCTCAGGGGGTTCGGGATGTCGGTCTACGCAGAGGGAAGAGGTGGGATCTCGAAATGGAAACAGCCTCCCTCCCTCCCCTCCTTTCCCTCCTCCCCCCCCCCCCCTGTTTACCTCAAGTTTGAATTTTATCTGCGCAACATTAGTTGGAATGCGGACATTGGGAGAAAAAAAAAAAAAAAAAAAAAAAAAAAGCTCTCCACCCGCCAGCAGCTCCGGAGGAGCAAGTGGCATCCAGGATCCTCAAAGAGGGGGGACAGTGATCGGAGCCACGCAAACATGGCGAGATGGCCCCGCATTGCCGCGAACGCCAGGACCCCCGCCTTCCTCCCGCACCCCCCCCCCCCGGCCGCGACCTGCGTGCGGCCCCCTCCCTCCCGGGGGGCAGGCGAGGGGCCCCCGGGGAGCCGCGTGCGGAGAGGAAATAACAGTCCCCGGTGGGAAGGTGGCTGCTGGACCAGGGGACCCATCCGCGCCGCCGTTCCCTCCCGGGGAGACGTCTAAACCGAGATCCAAATCCCCATCCCCGAGCCCTCCCCGCCTTCCAGAACTTACCTTGGGGCAGAGCACCCGCGGCGGCTCAGATCCCTTTCTCTTTCCTCAGAAAACGATGCGCACGTAGTATTTGCAGCGCGTCTTCTTCTAGAATTTCCCCTAGATCGTCACGGGGAGGACGGAGGCCCCGGAGACAGGTGCAGGGCGGGCCCGGCTGCGGGCAGCTGGGAGCCGCTCTCTCCGCGGTGGGCGGCGGGGTCTGCGGGCCGGGGCCGGGGATCGGGTCCCGCAGCCTCCCCGCCTGCCCCCGGCGGCGCCCCTTCCCCTCGCCCCGCTGCTGCTGCCGCTGCTGCCGCTGCGGCGGCGCGCGGCTCGGCTGCAGGGGCGGTGGCGTAGTTTCTCTTCCTCCCACCTCTCCGCACTCACTTGTTTTCGTAGCCGTGGGCTCGCCGAATGCCTCCCTCTCCACGGTGTTGTTTCATTATATCATGTCCATCATGTGACACCGGAGAGGCTTCTCTATGGAAACTTAAAGGGGCTCCCACGTGACTGCAGCAGCGGCGGCGGCGGCGGCAACAACAGCAGCGGCGGCGGCGGCGGCGGCAGGACTGGCGGCCGCGGGCTGGGCACACGCACCACCACCCACCGCCAGCCCCTCGCGGCGTCCTGGGGGGGGGGGGGGTGCGGGGGGCTCCCGGCGCTGCCCGAGCCCGGATAAGGGAGCCGCAGCATCCGGGAGCTGTGGCGTCTGTGTGCGCGAGCAGCCTAGGCTCCTGACATAGAAAAACCGAACAGAAGGAGCGTCCTTCAATCCTTCCCTACAGTCACAAAAACCCACGCTCTGTGAAAATGACATTTCGCGGCTCCCACTTTTATTTCCCCCCAAGAGCAATGGGTTCTCTCCATCAGGTGCGATTACATTTTACCAGGTCAAAAAGAAAAGCCTGATCTGTACCTCTGTGAGCTCAGCCAGCTCTTGGGTAGAACAGAAATGACAGGGCAATAATAACAGAATCGGGCATTGGATACATAATTACCATCACCACCAGCTTTAAAGCTTTCTGGAATTACATTGCTCCGTAGCTGTGAATGATGCTTTGCAGGAGAACAAAAAATGCGATGCAGGTTTCTTTTCCCCCCCGCAGCTATATTAGGGCTTTGTTGCTTACAACAGTGAAAACTTGTTTGTGTCAGGAAGTGAGGCACACGAAGATACGACCTGGAAGGTACAGACAAAACCCGAAGTGGCAGTTTCTGTATTGCTTTCTGACCACATTCTTTGAAATGGCGAGGAGCAGCTGGTCTGCTGTCAAAGGCATAGAGTGCTGGTGGGAAATAAAATGATCAGGGAATCACGTTTTTCCCTTAATCACACGTTACATGCTAGACACTAGAAATTACAGGTGTGTGTGTGTATGTGTGTGTGTGTGTGTGTGTGTGAGAGAGAGAGAGAGAGAGAGAGAGAGAAAGAAAGAAAGAGAGCGATGAACATTTTAATATTTTGAACCAAAAATTTGTCATCATTTCCAATATTTAATAACCACT
Organism: Pipistrellus kuhlii; assembly: GCF_014108245.1. Lineage (NCBI taxonomy): Eukaryota > Metazoa > Chordata > Mammalia > Chiroptera > Vespertilionidae > Pipistrellus > Pipistrellus kuhlii. The sequence continues at coordinate 13,144,247 of NW_023425405.1, forward strand.
ATGAAAGACTTCAAGTCCAGTGATATGTGGATACTGTAACATCGGTTTTGAGTGCCTTTTATATTATTAATCACAACCCTTTTATGGACTGATGACTTAAATCCCAAATACCTGCCTTAAAATTTGTGTGGACCATGGAGATTTCATCCCGTAATTACAGTTCGTGCTTTTCCATTTATAAGGAAATCTCCCTGTTTGAATTGGCAGAATTATTAAAGACTTCACATACAACTAAGAGCAGCATCACCTTTTCTTTTGGCCTTGCCTCAATTAACTATCTCTCTCCACCTCATCAGCCATGATGAATGAGCTCGCAGACATCCCTTCTAATAATTCCACAGCATGGCCCCCAGTCTTTACCTTCTCATCCAATGCGTCATTCTTCCATCCCTCTCCTCTTTTCTTCCCTTGCCTCCCAATTCAGCCCCCATGTTGCCAGGGTACTTAGCTCAGGCCTCGCCAAATACTCCCTCCCAGGCCTCCTTCCGCTGCAGCTCCCTCCCATCCCAGTTCTCCCCCTCCTACCCCCCCCCCCCCCTCCAGCTTGGTCTCCTTTCTCAGCAACCCTACCTCCTTACCTCTCTTTGACCTCCTTTATTCTCCTTCACAGCCTGGCCTTTGACTTCTTGGCCTCTTCTTCCCCTTCTTTGCCTGCAAAGCCCTGCCCTTACTGGGGTCTCCTTCGCACCCCATCTCTCTCTGGTCCCATCCTTTCCGCCGCCAAACCCCAGCATTCCTCAACAGCTCGGCCTGGTCGCCTTTAGCCACGTTTTGGGTCGGTGGCCCTGGCCTGGGAGGAGGGTTGGGGAGGGGGGGGGGAGAAGTGCGTGTTGCAAAGTGGGGGGCAAGAACCCCCTCGGCGGTGGCCCCCGCCTCGCCCCCCTTCGCCCCTCCTGAGCCCTGCCGGGTTGCGGCGCTTCCTGGGCGGATGGTTGGGACTTGCTGCAGCAGCTGCGGTTCTGCTGTGTCATGCAAGAAGAGGGCGGCCGCGCTGGAGGGGGAGGAGGGGAGGAACCTGATCTCTCCCGTAGCTAGCGAAGGGCTGGAGGCTAGCACCGAGCTCCCCCGAGCCTCCCCGGAGCAGGGAGGGCTCCGCTACCTCGGGGGCCCTCCCCACGGGCAGATGGTAAGTGGGGCGGCGCAGGTGGTCGCCTTGGGAAGGGAACGCGTAGGGGCGTTAGGTGGGGAGGTGGGGACAACGGAAGGAGCCCAGTGTGTCCAGCTGAAAGGGACCTAGGCCATGATAAGGCTGACCAGAAAAACGCAGCAATAATGACCGTCCGAGTATAACGGCCCCGCAGTTGACTCAGGCTACAGAAGCGTTGTGCATCCCCGAACCAGGACAGGGCTAGAGGCAACCATTCAGGGTGTGAGACCCGTCCATCCGCCCTGCAGCACCAGTTCTTTACGGGAGAGCTGAGTAGTGAAAGCCAACGTGCACCATATTCCTGCAGCCCGGCTGAGCCTTAGAAGCTGACCTGTTTAAAAGTGGGAAACGGTATGGACACCTGCCCAGCCTCACTTTAGCCACGAAAATAATAATGCTCTTGGCCAGTGGCCTCCGACAAACAGCCACTGGAGCAATTAAACAATCAATAGGGAAGAACAGCTTCGTTCCTCTCACCACCCTCCTTCCAACAGAGTCATTTATCCTGCTGAGAGGAACAGAAGACCTTGCGTTTCTATTCCCTCCCTCACCATCCCCATCAGCCTCCGCCCCACACAAGCTGCCCACCCTGCTATCTATTCACGCGCTATCTGACCATGATTCTTGTTGGATGAGGGGACCGCCTTCACCCCTGCACAGTGCCACCTCCACTACCCTAGGGGATTCGCAAACAGAACTGACAGCAGTGGATGCAGGGACAGGCTGGGCACACAGGAATATTATTTTATTTTACCTGAGTGCAGTTTTCAGAGAAACCTTTTATTATTATTGTTATTATTATTAATTATTCCTTTCCATTTCCCTCCTGGAAATTTTAGAGTGTTTTCTGAAACACCTTTTATTTTTACTGTCAGTCATGTATTCAGGAAAAGTAAGGGGCGGGTGGGATTCGCAGAGAGGCTAATGACTGTCTCCCAAGCACATGCTGTTGCTAGGGAACCGGGGCTCATCCTGCTTTCCAATCACTGGCGTCCTGTGGAAGTCGCATTTCTCAGGGTGTTATTAAAATGAATGGCGTTTGGTGGAGAGTGTGCCTGCCTGTGCTGTAGCATCCTGCTTTATTATCGATGGCCCCACACCCACGTATCTTGTTTTCCTAATTTGATTTCTGTATTTGCGTCACTGCCAGGGACAGCAAGACTAGACCAGTCAGGTTCACTTCCTGTTTCTCAGAACTGGTTTATATTTGGTTTCGTAGCACTAGCTGGTAAAACATTATCAAACCCATCCTCCTGGAAAGAAATCGTGCTTTCCGTGAAAACAAATTAGCCCAATTAAAATACTAATATGCATGGAACATGTCATCATTTGAGGAATAAAGTAGACTGCCCGTTGCCATTTGAGGAATCCATTCTTGAAATGTAAAGTTTAGGAAAACCCATCATCTTTATCTCCTTTTTACCCAGAGTTTTCATTCCTTGGTATTTAGAAGTAAAACAAACTCAAGTTGAGGGTAGATTGAAGGATGATATTTCTAAAATGAAGCCCAAAAAATACACATTGAAGCTGGAGAAATCATTTAGGCCAAATAAGGCACAGAATTGGGTGGAATCCAGGCCCTAGGAGCACAGGGTTAGCACTGGGGCGCTCAGAGAGCACCGTGTGATCACAAGGCCACACTACAAATAGGAGCCCATCACTTTGTGGACTATTTGTCTTTTCCCAGTCCCCTGTGTCCCTTGCTTGTTGTCCCAGTTCCTTCCTCTCTATAACAAGGGTATCACAAAGGCAATCAGAAAGATAAGCACTATGTAAACAGTTTGGTGGGTTCTGGTGTAGATCATTTGTTAAGGTGGAAAAGGTAAGATGTATTTGGCATTGAGGAAAGGTCATGTGACTGAAAGTTAGGAAATTTGCTCCCATTTCTATAGACCAGATGACCTTGGGCGAGCCAGTCCAGGCCTTTCTTCTCTTGTCAGTTTTCTCATGGAAGCTTAACCACAGTGCTGGACTCAAATGTGTCTAAGTTTCCTTCCATTTACAAAATTCTGAGATTATATTGAATTTCAATTTTAGCTGGATTTTGCAATGTTAAATTTTGATACTGAAACTTTAATACGTATCCATAGTGACCTTGGAGGAAAGTGTAATGGGTAGTGAGTTGCTGTTGTTACATCATTTTTTAGTGTCCATTTTCAGACAATAAAATGAAATCAGTCTTACTCTCAATGTACTTACTCTGCTTGTGTAGTGATGTTGTAGAAGCAACAGAAAGGATATAAAATTGTATGGAAAGGGCATTAAGTCATGTTAGATTTAGTTAACCCAAAATACTTTGATGAACAAAACGGTGGAATGGTGAAGAAGGGTTACACAAGAAACAATCACCTGAATCCTCATGGAGCTAATATCTATTTACCTGTGTCTTAATTACTGATAGGCAAACATATACCTAGCACAGATTTTTGAAATTTTCAGATTCAAGATATTAAGAAGTAGCATGAAGAAATGTGAGACTTGTGCCAGAGAGAAAAAACCCGACTTTAAAACCCCACTCTGCCACTTGATTTATTCATTATCGAATGCCTGGTCTGTGTCAGGTACTGTGCTAGACACTAGGAATACAAAGACAAGTAAGATAGTCTGCTTCAAAGAAACTTACAGTATAATGAGGAGGCAGATAAGTACACAACTGATCACAGTGAGACAACAAGAGAGCTCAGAGGGGGACCCAACCGTGGCTGGCCATAGTTAAGGTCCCTAACCATAGAAGACGAAGAGGAGTTCTGAAAGATAAGTAGAAGTAATCCAGACAAGTGGGCTAGTTAAAGAGAAATATATTCCAGGTTTGTTTGTTGTTGTTTTTAAGTACTCTGTGTGAAGTCCTGGAGGTGAAAAGGTTACCCAGAGAGTTGGGAGAGAAGGACCGTGCCCAGGAAAGTAGTAGATTCTCAGTTAATAGATTTTGTGGATGCATGGCAGGAGTTCTGAAGGATACACCTGGAAAGATCAGTAAGGTCTTGTATGTCTTCCTGAGAAGTTTCAATTCATCCTAAGGCTGATGGAGAACCACTGATGAATTTTAAGGAGGATGTCCATTTTAGAAAGATCATTACAGTTTGGAGAATTTATTAGTGTAGCACTGTAAACAAATGGACTAGTTAGGACATTAATGTTATAGGCAGCAAATGATGGACATCTAAACTAAAGCAGCAAGAATGGGAATGGAAAGAGAAGAAGGACTCAAGACATGTCTAGGAAAATAGGATCAACTGAATTTTATTGTTGATTTTATCTGTATGATCAGAATAGAAGGAGATTTATGACTTAGGTAAATGGGAGGATAGCGGGACCCTTTGCCAAGATGAGACTTCAGGAGGAAACATAGGTTTAGGAGAGAAGGTAATAAGTTTAATTTGAAACATGTTGAGTTTGAAGTGCCTGTGGAATATCAAAGTGAAGCTTTCTATTATGTAATTGAATAGGGAAGAATAGAACTCAGGAGAGAGAGATATGCTAGAATCATCATAATGTGCTAATGAGATGGTTTATGAAAGTAGATGACATACCCAACAGAAAAGGTATAGCATGAGAAGAGGAGAGGAACTACTCTGGAACCTTATGGAAATGCCAACATTTAAAAGGTGAGAAAACAAGCATACAAAGGAAGAACATCCAGAGAGGTAGCAGGACCAGGAACAAATAGTTTCAGAAAAGCCAAGGGAGGAATTGGCAACAGTATTAAATGCTAGGGAAAGGTCAAGAAAAACGAGGACTGAAAGTCCTCAGACTTAGTAACAAGGAGGTCATTGTTGTGTTTGGCAAGAAGGAGTTTATTAGGGTAGTAACCAGATTGCAGTGGATTGGGGAGTAGAGGAGGTAGATAGAGGAAGTTCTGGATGGACTGAATGGCAAGGAGAAGGGGGAAATAAAGGTATTGGGAAGAGAGTAAAATTATGGGCTGTTAAGGCTGCATAGAAAAAAAGGAAATAATACAGCAATATCAAACTTTTTATTCTGTGAAACCCTCTCCTTCAAATTAAATCACCATCCACCAGTTGTTCAAGTTGAAAAACACATGTATATGATCCTTCTCTTTTCCTCAGTCCTCACACCCAATCCATGAGGAATTCAGTGCAACCCTACCTTCAAAAAACACTTTCACAATCTATTTCTATCTCTACTGCTACCACCCATATATAAGAACCATCTTCTGGGCTTCTGTAATAGCTTTTTAATTGGTCTACTTGCTTCGACTCCCCAGCACAGCCAGAGCTGTATAAAGCATAAGACATAAATAAGATCTTATTTCTTCTCTTTTTACAATCCCTCCATGTCTTCTGATTGCACTTGGAATAAAGTCCAGACTCCTTTACAAAACCCTATGTGGCATCCCAGACTACCGCCTCAGTCTCCTCTCCCAACACTGCCCCCGCCCCCCACTCCAACCACACTGGCCTTTTTGATACTCTTCAGCCACATTGGATTTGCTCTTGTTTTAAAGGACTCACGACAGATATTTCCTTTTTTCCTGAAATAGTCTTTTGATCATTCCATTCTCTGTTTAAATGTTACCTCCTCAAAAAGGCCTGTCCTGGCTGCCCTTACAAAAGTATCTGTCTACCTTCCCAACCATCCCATGTCTTTTTTTTTTCAGAGTAGTAAACTTTTATTACTATTTGTTTTTTTGTGTATGTTTTGTTTTGTTTTGTTTTTTACAGAGAGGAGGAGAGAGAGATAGAGAGCTAGAAAAGTCAATGAGAGAGAAACATCAACCAGCTGCCTCCTGCACACCCCCTACTGGGGATGTGCCCACAACCAATGTACATGCCCTTGACCGGAATCGAACCTGGGACCCTTCAGTCCGCAGACCAACGCTCTACCACTGAGCCAAACTGGTTTTGGAAACTTTTATTACTATTTGTTTTTATTGTTTAAACCCTAAGAGGATTTCTGGCACATATTAGGCACTTAAAAATGTTCATTGGATGTTTGTAGGAGAAAAAAAGAGGAATAATTGATTATTAGAAATTAGAGGCACCAAGCATCAGAGCCTGGTGTGGTTGAGGGATGGCCAGGGATGATGGATTACTAGGCTTTTAAGATTCCAGGAGTGGGAGAGTTACTAGCTGTGTGACATTGGGCATTCATATTCTCTGAGGTTCACATTGTGATTAATAATAATATGTAGATCACAGGGCTATTAAAAAAACTAAATAGTATAGCTATAGGTATAAGGCAGTCTTGTCAGGCTATTATCAGGAAATCAGGACTTCTGCAAAGCAATTTATAACATCTACACATGAACACTTCATATGAGCTCCCCTATAATGGAGTTAACATTTGATGATTATTTTTTATTAGGGAAAATGGCTATGTTGTGACTTTAAAAAATATTAGGATGCCTGAAAGAACCTGGATATTAGATTATCTAAAAAGAATCTAAAACACTCCTATAAATTTATAAGAAAAGCAGCTAAAACCCTGGGAGATTGGGCAAAGAGTTTGACAGATTATAGTTAAAGAAATAGAATTGATTTTTAAATATGTAAAAAAAAAAAAAAAAGCTCACCCTTTCTCATAACAACAGATATACAAATTACAATGCAAAGAGATGTGTATTTTACATATCAGGTTGGCACAAATAAAAAAGTTCAGTAGCTCCCTGGCCAGTGTTGCCAAGTGGTTAGACTGTCGGCCTACACACTGAAGAGTCATGGGTTCGATTCCCGGTCAAGAGCACATACCTGAGTTGTAGCCTTGCTTCTTGATCATGTTAGGGGCTCTGGGAATATGCAGGAGGCAACCAGTTGATGTATCTCTCTCACATCGATGTTTCCCTCCCTCCATCCCTTCTGCTCTCTCTGAAAAGCAATAGAAAAAAATTTTCTCAGGTGAGAATTAATAACAACAAAAAAGTTTAATAGCATACTTTGTTTGTAGGTGACCTTTGTCAGTAATAGTGAAACCTCTATGGAGGGCAACCGAGCAGTATTTATCAAAAATTTAAAAGTACAAGCCTTTGATCTGGCAACTCCACTTTTATATACAATATTTATCCAATAGATACATTCACACATCTATTGAAGGATGTCTATTCTAGGGTCTTCACTGACGCTTTATTTATGCTAAAGATGGAAAACAACCTACATATCCATCAGTAGAGATGTGGTTAAATAAATTATGGTACAGTTATATATACTAGGTGTGCCGATTAATAATGCAGATTTTGTAATCAAAGAAAACATGATAATTTCAAGAGAAACATTAAAAGTTCTTTATTCAAAGTAATGTCCATCAATAGCTAGACATTTATCCATCTTTCATGTAATTTGTGGATACCATCCCAATAGAACTTTTCTTGTTTTGAGGCAAACCATTCAAAGACCAAACTTTTCACTTCGTACATTTTGAAGTGTTGTTCAAAAAGTGAATTTGCCATTGAACTGAAGGAGCAAGGTCTGATGAATACAGCGGGTGGGTTAATACTTCCCAGGCAAGATCTTTTAACGTGTCTTTAACTGGTTTTGAAGTGTGTGATGATGCGTCATCATGAAGCAAACTTACTTTGCCGTGTCTTCTGGCCCATTCTGGTCATTTCACGATGAAATCGTGGTTCAAATTGATTATTTGTTATTGGTAGCAATCAGTATTAACAGTTTCACGTGGTTTTAGAAGCTCATAAATCAATCTTACACCACACCTTCCTGATTCCACCAAACACAGAGCACTGTCTTCTTTCTGAAGGGATTTAGCCTTGCAGCCCATGTTGATGGTTGACCTGGATCAACCCATGATTTTATGCATTTGGGATTCTGAAAATAAATCCATTTTTCATCATCAGTCACAAAATGATGCAAAAAAAGACTTTCTTTCAATTGTTGAAGCAACATTTTACCAATGACTTTTCAGTTTTCCATTTGTCTTTCATTCAGTTGATGTGGCACCCATTTTTCTTCCTTTGAAATCTTTCCCATTGCTTATAAAGGATCAGAAATTGTTTGCTGAGCAAAGTTTAATCTTTCTGCAAGTTGTTTTTCAGTTTGACACGCATCTTCATCCAGTAATGCTTGTAATTGATCTTCAAACTTTTTTGGTTGACCTAGACATTCTTTGTCTTTCACATTGAAATCACTATTTTTAAAGCATTTAAACCAGCTTGAGATGGAACATGTTCACCATAAGCTTCTCGAAGTATTCAGCAGCACTTTTCTTTATTTCAAAATAAAGAAATAAATACAACTTCCCTCAAATGCTCTTTTTTTTGGCACAAAATTTGACATTTTTAAGTGTAAAAATATCTATGACGTTAAATACCTTCAGAATATTTGACATATAAAGTTTTGAAGCTTGCTGTCATACTATAAAATAGCGTACACACCAAATCACATTTACATCAACCTATGTGTAACTCCATCTATCAAAAAAATCCACATTATTAACCAGTACACATAGTAAGTGAAAGTAGACAACTGTTTAAAAATTGCGAAGTGCTTTAGTGTACTGACCTGAAAAGATCTTCATGATACATTGCTACATTTTTAAAAAATGAAGAACAACACGTATTTTGCTAGCATTGTATTTCTTTTTAAAGACTATTAACCTTTTTTTTTTTTTTTTTTGAGAAACATCTGTGAGAAGAGAAAATAGAGCAGGGCAAGAGCAGATATGGGGAGACCAGGTGAGAAGGTATTTTAGCAACTCAAGTCAGAGATGATGGTTTCCTGGACTAAGGTAGTGGCATGTACAGGAAGAGAACTGATCCATGTTAAGAGTTATTATTAAAAATTTGACCATTTAAATGGAGAGGGAGGTAGTGTCAGGGTTGACTTGAGAATTCCTCCAAGATCAGATGCATGAGTACAGGTGTCAATCACCAAGATGGAGAATCCTGAGACAATAACAGAATTCCCAGGATGACTCTTCTAAGATCTGTCAGTGAAGAGCCTAAAAGAGTCATCCTTCAATACATGTGTGAATATGTCTATTGGATAAGTATATAAAAGTAGAGCCCTAACTGGTTTGGCTCAGTGGATAGAGCATTGGCCTGCAGACTGAAGGGTCCCAGGTTCGATTCTGGTCAAGGGCATGTACCTTGGTTGCAGGCACATCCCCAATAGGGGGTGTGCAGGAGGCAACTGATCCATGTTTCTCTCTCATTGATGTTTCTAGCTCTCTATCCCTCTCCCTTCCTCTCTGTAAAAAAAAATCAATAAAATATATATATTTTTAAAAAGTAGAATTGCTAAGTCAAAAGCTTTATATGTTTAAAAATGTGATACATGCTGCCAGATTGTCCCCCATAGAGGTTGTACCAACTTTCACCCTTACTGATAATGCTCACCCTCTTCCCAGCCTGGCAAATAGAAAGTGGTGATGTCTACTGCAGGCTTGTGATTCAGGCCTGAAGTCACAAGAGCTGCTAGAACTGGGTTTATAAATTTGGGAGAAGATTGCTTAATAAGGGAAGATAGAATCAAAGAATAGCAGGCTCGGGACTAAGCTCTGCTCATTTAGGGATTGGATAAAAGGAAAGAGCTGGCAATGGGGACTGAGAATCGGAAACCAGAAAAATAAAACCAGGAAATTATGGGGCCAAAGAAACCAAGAGAAGACTAAAGAGGATCATGTTTAATGTTGCCAAAATGTCCAAGAAGGTCATTATAACTTGTTTCTCTCATAAACCCTGAGTTCCTTGAGAGTTGGGATTATTTTATTTATTTTTGTATCTTTGGGGCTTGCCCTGCATCTCACACATAATAAATAATCACTAGAAATTTATTAAATTTGAAAGAGAGACAATGACACTGAGAGACAGACAGACAGAGATACAGAAAGATAGTAGAATGTACCTTTGGACCTCAAAAAATAAATAAGACATATTCCCTTGAACTTTGCTGCAAACCAAACCTGATCTCAGAAAAGCAAGGAGGTTCTGCTCCCTGATTTAATTTGGTGCCAACATATTGATTGAGCTCTCACAGGCCATATTGTGATGTTAAATGCCTCCCGAAAATATTTTGATAAGTCGCTTTCTCCTGGGTCTGGTCATTCTGAGTCATGTTTGTCTTTATTTAGGTTCTGAGTGATGACAAAAAGAGCAATTTGCTTTTTCTCATCTATCTGACTCTATCCTATCACCTTGAATCAGTTGAGGGAGCCTGAGGAATCCATTTTGGTGCCACTAGAGTTCTGTAATAACTGTAACCCCTCATCAGGATGCCCAGCCCTAGCTTCCCATCAGAGGGAAGGATGACTCTTGGCAGGAAGAGATGCATCACTTCTTAGAGAAACCACCAGCTTCTCAATCTGTCACTGCTTCTGCGGAGAGGAGCTATTAGGAGAGAATGGACAAGACACCAAAGGAGAAAAGGTTTTTCCTTTGTCCTGGGAACATGGAAACCTGCATGGCCACCGAGATGTCATGACCTTTTGGTGCAGTGTCCTTGAATTTGAAACTAAAATAATAGATGTCGTTTAAACAATATTGAACGTGTTATGACATCCTGTATTATGTAGTTAGTGCAAGGGTTAGCAAAAGTTTTCCGGAAAGGGCCAAATGGGAAGTTTCTTGGGCATTGTGGGCCATATAGTCACTGCCCCAGCTACTCAACTCTGTCACTGTAGTGTGAAAGCAGTCACAGACAAGGAGTAAACGAATGAGCATGGCTGTGCTCCAACTTCACTTTAGTTATGGGCCCTGAGACTTGCATTTCATGTACCTTTCACATGTTTGAAATATTAGTATTCTTTTGATCTTTTTTAGCTACTTAAAATTTTGAAAATTATTCTTAGCTCCCAGGCCATACAAAAATATGAGGTGGGTTGGATTTGGCCACTTCTGATTTAGCAAGCATAAAGATCATGTCACGAGAAAGATGTTCAGAATCGGGCTTGTGAAGAAAATAATCTGTTCAGATACAGGGATTGGCAAAAGTAGGTTTTCAGTTGTGAGCATGCGAAACACGGAGTTAATTAAATCATTGTAATAATCATAACTGCATTTCTTTTTCCATATGAACAACTATAACCTTACTTTTGCCCAGCCCTATAAACCTTTTTATTTTAACTTCTCAAGTTTATTTGAACATATAAACACATTTTCCCACATCTGACTTACCTGGAAATAAAGTGTATCTCCTCAGTTCAATATTCATATAACACTTTGCCCCTTCTCTCCCTGTGATGAACAAATGTGTAGGAATGTAGTACTTTTGTAGAGCAAACTGAAGAATTCTTACTACTTGACTTTATAAATACCTACACCAAGAGAGGACTTAGGAGTTTTAATAACATTAAAAAACTGCATTCAATTCCTTCAAAAAGTACTTATTAATGCTACTTCTTTAATAGTACAGTACTGAGTATTATAGAGTTAGAGGTAAAAGAGAATAAATGATGATAGGTAGATTAATAGATAAATGATAGATAGATAGATAGATAGATAGATAGATAGATAGATACCGGTAGATAGATAGATATCTAGAGGCTGATATGTACCAGGGAGAATTGTTTGGATGTAGAACAGTACAAATATAATCACTTAAGCAACAGATAGGCCGTTGAACAAAACTAAGTTTAAATCTGAGCTCTTGTGTCCCAGATGTGTGACCACATAAGCTTCAGTTTTCACTTTTTAGAATGGGGATAAAATACCTATTTTTCAATGAGGTTGTAGGGATTAAATAAGACTGTGCCTACCAGCTAGTGTGGTACCCAGTACATGTAAGTCATCAGTAAATGAAAGCTGTTGTATTATACCAACATGAAGGCATATAATGTTCAAAAGATGCATACAAGATCAAAGGCAAAGCAGAGTGACCTTGTGAGTCAAGAACTTATGAACACAACCCTGAGGACTGGTGCCTGGTAGAGAGGGTTGGGTGAAAGTAAAAGCAGAAGTGACATGGTCAGAGGAGCATACATCAGGCAGCCAGACAGTTGTCTTGCCTTTGCTATCCCTAGTAACTAGCTGCTGGATTGTCTAAGGAGCTCCCCTTACAGGTCTGGCTCTCCAACCTCCCCAATACTTATCTGCCAGTTCTAATGGAGAGAAAGTGTATCATCAGTATAAACCCCAGCATCTTGCTTCCTTCCAGCCAGGTAGCTGTGAGCCTCACACACCTGTAGCTCCCTCCTACTATGCCTCCCGCTCCTATGTTTATCCAATTCTGGGTTTCCACCTTGATCTCCACACTTCAGTCTCTGGTCATTCTGCCTTGTATGAAAGTCCCTCCTTGTAGATTTGGAACCCTGGCCTACTTCACCATGACTCTGACATCCTATTTAGCTCATCTATAACCAGTCCTCTTCCACAGAGGGTTGTACACTACTGCCCACACCCCTGTTGCAATCCCCTTAAACTATGGTACACATATGGCTTACCCTTCATACTGGTCTGTCCAGCATTGAAGACTTCCTGAACTTGACCTTGGTGTGAGATATCAAGTCTTGAACAATTCAGCTGCCTTAATCCAAGCCAGCTTCTGTATTCATGACCCCTGCCCTGGGAGTACTCCCCACACCAGTCCTGGCTCATGCTCTCAACCCTCTGGCCATGTGTTGTCAACTAGTCCCAGCAAGACTTGTGATCCTGTTATGGCAACGCCAATAATGCTTTCCCAATTCAAATGACAAAATTATTGGCACAGGGCCACAATTTAGAGGTAACGGAGAATTTTTAACATCTACAGACAAATTCATTCTGTGGGAAATGAACATCAAATAAAGTTAGCATGACTTCAATTTAAACAAATTGCTTAGCTCTGGCTGATGTGTCTCTTTGGTTGGGCCTTGTCCTATACACCACAGGGTTGGCAGTTGGGTTCCTGGTCGAGATGCATGCTTGGGTTGTGGGCTCAATCCCCGGTAGGGGGTGTGCAAGAGGCAGCTGATTGATGTTTCACTCTCACGTTGATGTTTTTCTCTTTCTCCCACTCCCTTCCTAGGAACCCTCTCTAAAAAGCAATAAAAATATTTTAAATAAATAAAAACTACCATATTTTCCGGCGTATAAAATGACTTTTGAAATGAAAAAGAGTCAACCGAAAATCGGGGGCAAAAGACAAAAATTGCACAAAAATTACCTGCAGATCTTGATGGCAAAGTAAGTCTTTTCTTTGAAGTGGGGGGTAGTCTTATACAGTGAATATAGGCCTAAACCTGTTTTAATTGTAAAATTAGGAGGTCGTCTTATACGCCGGAAAATATGGGCAATTGCTCTTTGAATAGGTACAATTCTTCTGTGCTTAATCTAACCAGCTAAAGAGAATGTGTTGGTGAGGCACAGGTGACAACTTAAAATAAATGACCAATGCATCCTTGAATTTGTAATGGCCAGAGAGGCAATTCTGTACTTTCCAAAATGACCCAAGGAAGACTTGAATAATTTAAGACAAAACATGGACATGAGACTCTGTCTGGCCAGAAACTAGGAAAGTGATCTCAAAAGGAGTAAAACGACTTAAAACTTAAATTCTTATAAAGCCAGTAATTTCCATGAAGAAAAGGGAGCATCTGGTAAAGATCAATGGACTGCTCAAGAAGTGTTCTCTTAAGTTCGTATTTTTATTTATTTTCTCCCCACCCAAGAATATGTTTACAATTATGAGAGAGAGAGAGAGAGAGAGAGAGAGAGAGAGAGAGAGAGAGAGAGAGAGAGAGAGACATGTATTGATTGCCTTCATTAAGTTCTCCAACTGGGGATCAATACGGCAACCTAGGTATGTGCCCTGACTGGGAATTGGACATGCCACCTTTTTGGTGTATGGGACAATGCTCTAACAGAGTCACATGGCCAGGGCCAAGCTTGAATTTTTAAAGGATATGTACAAAAGGTAGCAGCTAGGATACAAAACAAATCTCAAAAGAAGGGCTCAAATTTGTGAAAATAATGCCAGAGGGCTAACATCCAGAAACAGCTAGAATCTATGGAAAGTACTGAAGATAATTCAAGGGTTTTTGTGTGTTAGTTAGTTTTTGCTTATGAGTATAGTAAGAATATTATGAAGTGCTATTGAATTGGGCATAGTTAATGTTAATTATTAACTGAAAACCAGAACTATTCCATTATAGCATTTTCTAGATTCAAAGGAACAAGCTTTTCCCCTCGTATTTTTTATAGTTTTAAAATCAGAAAATATATTTTTATTGATTTCAGAGCAGAAGGGAGAGGGAGAGAGAGATAGAAACATCAGTGAGGAGAGAGAATCATTGATCTGCTTCCTCCTGCACTCCCCCTACTGGGGATCGAGTCCACAACCTGGACAGGTGCCCTTGACTGGAATTGAACCAGGGACCCTTCAGTCCAAAGGCCAACGCTCTATCCATTTAGACACACTGGCCCAGGCAAGAACATATCTTCAATAGATATGCTTGATATCTATTGGTAGTATTTGTGGGGAGGAAGGCTCTAATACTAGTAATTAAATGGTGGTGCATTATATAATAACTAGAGGCCCAGAGCATGAATTCGTGCATGAGTGGGGTCCTGCCAGCCCGGGCCAGCTGGGGAGAGGGGCCTCAAGTGATTGGTGGGCCAGCCTCGCCCCTGGCCAAACTCTGGTGGAACTTGGTCGTGGAGACAATTTGCATATTACCCTTTCATTATGTAGGATTGGTCTTTGAATAGAGGATATATGGAATTCTTTTTAATTGGCTCTTCTAGGTGCCACCAAAGGTAAGAAAGAGTCAGACAGGAATTTGGAGGCCACAGAAGTGTGATGCCATGGAGGGAGTAGAAAAGGGTGGCTGAGCACTACTGAAGAATGGAAGAGTTGCAAATGCTAGAGAGAGGACTGAAACAGAAAATGAATACTGTGTCAAAACCTCTATGAAGGGCTCAAAAGGAGACCATTGCTGACTTACAGAAGCCAAGTCACTGTCACAGAAGGCATAGGGAAGGTGTTTTAGTCAGTTTGAGTTGCCATAACAAATACCATAGACTGGGTGACTTAAACAAAAATGTTTATTTCTCATAGTTCTGGAGGCTGGGAAGTTCACCACCAAGGTGCTAGCAGATTCAGTTGTCTGCTGAGAGCCCACTTCCTGATTTGCAGAGAAGGACCTTCTTGCTGTATCCATACATGAAGACAGAGATTGTGCCTTCTTATAAGAATACTAATCCCATTCATGGGGGCTCACCTAATTAACTCCCCAAAACCCCACCTCCAAATATCATCGAATTGGGATTAGAGTTCAACAATATGAAGGGAGGGCACAAATGCTCCATGAATAGCAGATAGAGAGAGGGGATATGTGTTGAAAACACCAGGCATGCTCAAGATGCAGGGAAGGATAAAATAACTGCTACGAAGATACTCAGGAACAATATTTAAGAGGTGGTCGGTGGATAATGGCGTGGGTGAGGCAGAGCATTTTGAACCTGATTAACATGTATTATGTGGCTATTACTGTGCCTTGCCTCTTCTGAATCACTGCTGTGATTGACTTAAAGCCCCAGTGCTCTAGGGTCCACCTTAGTTACGTAGTTCCAGTTGATCTAGGGAGAGCTCCTCTGAGAATATCTTTAAATCAAAATATGGGTCTGGGGTCACAAACCAGAAAAAAAATTTGCCAAGTGACAAAGTGATAAGTAAGATCCTGAGTTTAAAAAAAAAAAAAAAAAAAAAAAGACAATGGTCCAAATAAGTAACCAGAGAACGAAGTAGCCAAAAGATAAAGACTTTACCAGAATAAATTGAGGGGAGAGTAGAAGTGTGGTCTAAGCCTACTGGCTCTCTGAAACCTATGTTAGAGAAGACATTTAGCCCTGGCTGGTTGCTCTGTTGGTTGGAATATCATTTCATACACCAGAAGGTTGCCGGTTTGATCCCTAGTCAGAACACATAAGGAAGGCAACCTGATAGATATTTCTCTCTCCACATCAATGTTTCTCTGTCTCCCTTCCTCTCTCTCTAAAATCAATGAAAACATATTCTCAGAGAAGGGTAAAAGAGGAATTTAGAGAACCCAAAGATCAGTAGGCCATGAGAAAAATGTTCCAACCGCATCTGATTAGACTAGTAGAAACTGGTGTACCCAGGTAGCCCTATGTAGCTTGAATATAATATAAAGAGGGGAGTACCTAGGGTGGGACTATATCTTCTCATGATTTTTAACTCTACTTTCTACCATGTTAATAATGGTAATATAAATGAGTTTTCAAATGGCTGAGTATTTGTCATTTCCTATTAAAAACAATTTTCTTGATATTTAAAGATATAGCCCTTACCTTAGTTGTATTCTCATATATATCTTCTTTCCCAGTAGTCATGTAGCTCTGGGAAAGCACACTCCTTCTTTATCTCAGAAGGTAGGGCATGTGGTCCAGGCTAAGCCAAATCAGTGACTCAGTACAACAAACAAAATTAAAAGCTAAATGAGATGTTCTAAATCATAAAAATATATATGTAATAGTGTCCTTAATATATAAAGAGCACTTAAAAACTTTTAAGAAAAAGACAACATCTCAAAAGAAGAATGGGTAAAAGAACATGAAAAGGCATAAAGAGAAAGGGATTCGATTAAAATGAAAAAGGTCTTGCCGAAACCGGTTTGGCTCAATGGATAGAGCGTCGGCTTGGGGACTGAAAGGTCCCGGGTTCGATTCCGGTCAAGGGCATGTACCTTGGTTGTGGGCATATCCCCAGTAGGGGGTGTGCAAGAGGCAGCTGATCAATGACTCTCTTTCATTGATGTTTCTAACTCTCTATCTCTCTCCCTTCCTTTCTGTACAAAATCAATAAAATATATTTTTAAAAAATGAAAAAGGTCTAGTCTTTACTATTAATTAAATAAATTCAAATTAAAATAAAACCAAAACTTTCTGTGCCTAGCAAATTATCAAGAAATTTAAAATGATATCTTGCATGGATAAAGATGCTAGGAGTAAGCACCCTCATATAATCTTGGCATTTAAATTGGTCATGTATTCTGGAGAGCAATTGGCATTGTATATAAAAAAAACTTAACATGTGCAAACTATTTAACTCAGTAACTTCATCTTCAGACTTTATCTTAAGGAAACAAATCAGAATCGCTCACAAAATGTAATATAAAAGAATACTTAGTGTACTATTCTTTACAATATTGAACACTTGGATAGCCTAAGTGTTCAAAGTGAAGTATTACATAAATTATAATGAATACCGAAGATGAAATTTATTCATCCAATAAAAAGCAGATTATGGGAAAGTGTCCTGACATCAGAAAATGTTGGTCATTTATTATTAAATATATTTGCTCAGAGAGAAGACTGGACAGTTACACAGATAAACACTAATAATGATGATATCTTAGTAGTGGCATTATAATTCATGTTCTTCTTGGTGAGTTCTGAATATTTTAAATCTAGTCAATAAACAAATATTGCTCTTTTAGTCAGGATAAAATAAGAAATTTAAGCCAAAAAGGGAGCCCAGGGTGAATAAGGAGGGAGAAGAGAGACTTCTCATTTTTTAACGAGTTTCAAACCTTCTGATGCATATAAACTTACATCCTGTTACACAAAAAGGGTTTCTAGATATTATCAGAGACATGCTATGAGGAAAAGTATCATATGGCTGGGATTAGACAGATATACCAATTATTGGAAAAGGAAAAGGTGGGCTCCAGAACCCACACTGACAAGTTTCATTTACTTAGGAAAACCAAGTTCGTATCAACAGGAGGCAGCATGGGTTCACATAAATCCTTCCAAACTTCACTCTTCTTCCTGGTCCCCCATATGCCTTACAGCATGTGGTCTTCATCCCAGACCTCTGAGTATTATTATTTTTATTCCCTTTACACTAAAGCTGAGCGGAGGCCAGAGATGTAAAGTGATGTGCCCAAGATCCTGTAGCTAGATTGAAAGATTACGGACATATTGCTCAAGCCTGACATTGGACAGAGGTTTTCATGGGATCCTTGTATGTAATACAGTGGAACATGGAACAGGGTATTATACAGAACTTTTAGTAGATGAAATTATTATATCCAAAAGTGTGGATTGCAAGAGCATTGCTTACCTGGAGGTTTCTAGTAGTGACAATACCTTCTCACCTATTGAGGACTCACGATAGGCAAAGTTCTGTGCAAAAGTACTTTCTATCACTTCAGCTAATCTTCCCCAACAGAAGCAGGCACTGTTGCCATCCCATTTTATAGATGAGAAAGCCAAGGCTCAGGATGGCTAATGAACTTTCTTCTGATGAGCTCGTAGGAGGAAAGGTGAGATTTGTTACAGAAAGTCTAAGAGCTCATATGTTTAACTATTATACTAACGTGGCCCTTAGCTCCTGTTCTGCTCAACTTGTTTTTTTCTTTGTACTAAAAGGAAGGCTTATTAATCCTTAGTAATGATGTAAAACCCATATTTCTGCTAATACAAAGTGGAGAGAACAGAAGAAAAGCAACGTTTAGTGAGCTCTCCTAACACATTACTAGTACGTACTGTGCTGCCCTCCTTTAAGCCTCCTCTAATGGCATTACACTTTGTGATGTAAATATGATTATCTCTATTTTCACTGATAAGCAAGTTGAGCTGGGAAGAGATCATGACTTGCCCAAGGTCACTGGGGCTACATAACAAAATCAAATAATATTGTTTAATTTACATCTGTCTGACTCCTAAGACCTTATTGTCTTTACTATTGACCAATAAAAATCAAATGCAAACATATAGTGTTTAGTGGGAGGAAATGCCAAATCCTGCCATTGGCTTTAAAAAGTCAATGTTATAAACATAAGAAGTGGAAGATCTAGTCAACATTTCAAGTGGAAAAGGTTTGAGGATCGAGGTCAATTGTGAAGCACCATGAGTCAGTGGTATTACCGTCAGAACTCTCATACAGTCTCAGATGGCATAAACAGAAGAACTGTGTCCCGGACCATTGTGAGAATGCTCCTACCAGGTTGTGCACTGCTTGTTCCAAATGAGAATTGCGATTAATTCTGAGTGCCACATTGTAAAAGGGACAGACTAGGCTGTGGATCTCCAGAGGAGAGCAGAGCAGCCAGCTAATAACAAAATATATACATATGTACATGCAAGTGTACTATACATACTAGTATAATACATAAAGACTGGATTATTTCACGAAAGTTAAACAAGTGAGAAAACCCAAGAAGTAGCTGAAAAACATCTTCAGTTAGCTGAAGGGCTGCTATATGGAAGAGATTCTTATCCTATCTAATAAAGAGGGAATATGCTAATTGACCCTCATGCCATCACAAAGATGGTGGCACCCATAGCCAATAAGGAGGGAATATGCTAATTGACTGTCACACCCTCAAAGATGATGGTGCCTACAGCCACAATATGGTGCTCAGTCCCCTCAGCCCCACAGCCATCCAGGGCCACCTAAAGCTCAGGTAACCAGGGCAGGCTGAGGCTTGTGCTGCCGGCAGTGGCAGCAGCAGAGGTGTGATGGGATGTTGCCTTCCCCTGGTCACCAGGTTGCCTCCTGCCCCTGAGGGCTCCTGGACTATGAGAGGGGGTGAGGGGGTGAGGCCAGGCTGAGGGACCCCTCTCTCCAATGCATGAATTTTCATGTGGGCCTCTAGTATTGTATAAGAACTGTGGGATAGAGGATAGAGAACTGTGGTTAGAGGGAGGAAGATTTTTGGCCAATAAATGAAAAAACAAAATATAATTGTGTTTTGCATATCATTTTAGACACTGAAATGCCAAGCCCAATTCTTCAGACATAGCAGGTACTCAACAAATATATGTTGAAGAGAATAAGATATTCAATTGTTATTTTAAAAATGCAATACTGTTGTCTTGTGGGGTAATAAGCTCCCAAAAGATGTTTGAACAAAAGCTAGGTGCTGACACTTTGCCCAACCCCACCTTCTTCCAAGCTATTACCTGCATTTCCCACAGCCAAACTGCAGAGGAGTCTTCACTCAATACATTCCTGCCTGACTTCTAACTCTAGAAGCAGTGCTCTTCAGGTTTAATGACCAAACCCAATCTTATCCCTCATCCTACTCCAAGGAGAAGTGCTGGTCATGTCTTCTTCGAAGGTCTTGTCTCCTTTCACTTTCAGACCTCACTCTGCCCCTATCTCCTGCTACCTGTCTGACTGCTCTTGCCCAGCCTCCTCCCCTGACTCTTCCTCCTCTGGCAGCCACCAGCATGCTTTATTTCAGGGTTTTGTTCTTGGCATTCCTCTCACTGTTTGCCCTCCTTGGAATATTCCGTCCATTCTGAGGACTTAGCTACCACTGGGCACTAACTTCTGCACCTCTATATTCTGTCCAAATGTCTCTCTGGATCTGCAGCCCTGTCTTTCATTCACACCTACATCTCCTATAATCACAATAGGCTGGCTACTCATCTTTCCTGTTTATCTTAGCTAATATCATTACACTTCAACCATATATCTCTCCCTTCCTCCCAGACCACTGTCTAATCAATAACTACTAGATAACTACTAATAATAACTACTAGATTAGACAGGACTCATGCACCAGTGGACTGGCCTGTGCCCTCTCGCAATCCAGGGTCTCTTGGTTTCAGCCTGATCCCCACAGGCCCAATCCCTTCACTGGACCTCTAGTATGCATATAAGATCTTTGGTTAATCTATTCCCACACTCTCCCCTCCCCCAATTCCCTCTGAGATTCATCAGTTTGTTCCATGTTTCCATGCAAGTGCATTGAGCATCTGCCCCCTGGGGGTCAGTGCTCATCATAGCTACTGTTCCAACAGTCAAACAGTCAAATGGTTGTTCTTATATATATAAAAGATGTCATCAGTGCTACTTCTAAATCTCCCTTGGACTACTTTTTATCCCACTGCTGCTATGGTGATTCAGACCTTAATCTCTTCCTCAGTCTGTTACAGTGGCCTTCTAAATGGCTTTCCTGGCTGTAGTCTCCCCTTAGTCCAGTTCAGCCTGTGGCAAAAGTTTTATTTTTTTTTAAATATGAATTATCACAACTACCTGCTATTTAAGAATCTTATATAATAAAAACCTAATATGCTAAATGTTCCACAGTGTGTTTCAACCATTTGACCAGTCACTATGATGCACACTGACCACCAGGGGGCAGACTCTCTGACCAATAGGTTAGCTTGCTACTGGGGTCTAGCTAATCAGGACTGGGTGAGTTGGGCCGGACATGCCCTGGAGCCCTCCTGTAGTCCCTCCCTTTCCTGATTGGCCCCAATTGGGACTGGGCAAGATGGGTTGGACACACCTTGGACAAATCTGTGCATGGAATCAATTTCGCTGAGCCTCTAGTCTCTTATAATTACTTACTATCTTATAATTACTTGATACCTTAGCTATAAATCAAGGTTCACTTCAATATGGTTATAATTTACCCTGTCAATCATTTTTTAGCTTGTACCAGATTTTCCCTCTTTTCTTTGAACACCGTTAGCCTTTTCATACCTTTGTGCTTTTTCTCATCTTATTCTCCTAAGAATCTTCTCCCCTGGGCCAGCTCATCTCCTCCTTTAGTGCCCAATCCAAATTTCAGCACTTTAGGAAAAGAATCTTCTTCAGCTTCCAAGTCAGACTTTGGGGCAAGAGATATGATATTTAAAACGATGGACTGGGTGGGCAATTGTAGATGACCATGCCCAAGGGGGCCCCCAATGTTCAGAAATCTGGGAGGACCCAGTAAGAGACTTAAAAGGAACATACAATGAGGTAGGAGAAAAGCCATGTGGAATGAAGTAACCAAATGAGGAAAATGTTTCAACAAGAAGGGAGTGACCATTGGTGCTAAGAAGCTGCTGAGAGGGCAGTAAGATGAAGGTGGGCAATTGACCAGTGAATTTGACAGCATAGAGGTCATTGCAACCTTCACAGGTGTGTTTTCAGGAAGTAAGGTGGGGAGCACAAAGCTAATTGGGTTGGCTTCAAGAGAGTCAGCAGTGAGAGTGTTGATGTTTCTTGAATGGGTGAAATATTGGATAAATTGAAGAAACGATGTCTTAGCCTCAGAGGGAAGACAGGGGAGGGTGGATGGGAAGAGATCAACCAATGAACTTGTATGCATATATGCATAACCGGTAGACATAGACAATGGGGAGAGGAGGGCCTGGGGATGATGTGGGGGCAGGGAGGATGGGAGCGGGCTGGAAGAGATTAATGGGGGGGAGAGGAGGACCTATGTAATACTTTCAACAATAAAGATTTTTTTAAAAAAATAATTAATTAAATGAGAGCATTTTTAAAAAGGAAAGAAAAGAAATGATGTCTTAGGATTCTGTAATTAGTCAGGAACCAAAACAGATGAGCTATTTTGAACTCGTAGAATTTTGAACTCTGATATTTTTCCAAAATAGAAATTGAGATTGAGTGGTACAAACCTTTTTTTTTTTCTTCAATTGACTAGAAAGAGAGAGAAGAATGGAGAGAGAAACAATGATTTATTGTTCCACCTATTTATGCATTCATTGGTTACTTCTTGCATGTGCCCTGACCAGGGATCAAATATGCAACCTTGGCATATCTGGATGACTAACCAACTGAGCTATCTGACCAGAGTGCAAAGCTTTTCTAAAGAGAAAAGGGAATTAAAAGAATTTTGAGGCAATAGGGTTAGTCTGGGAGGAAGTTCTGTATGAGTTCTCTAGTGGCTGCATTTCATCCGGGGACCCAGTTCATAAAGGCCTTCATGCAGAACTTCTCAGAGGCTTCAAGGAAGAGCTGTCCCTTCAGGGACTTGGTGGAGGATTTTCAGAGCCTATTTACAAACATCTCTTGCTAGTTTGTAAGGGTGCTAAGAAGCCTATAAAGCTGGCTCTCATTATTTTGAGTCTGCAGCACCTAGTAAGAATGGTTAGAAAGAGGTGAACAGGAAAAATTGGATCCATCCAACACACTGCATCACTGCATTTGAAAATGTTGTGTTTGGAAGGATTTCTATATAAAATGTACACACTAAAATAATAACAGAGATGGACTAAGTGATCACCTTTATTTGATAAATAGGTAGGCTGCTCTTACCTGTCATTCCCTAGAGCAGTGTTTCCCAAAGTGTGGTACGCATACCCCCAGGGGTACGGGAAGAGTTTGATGGGGATATGTACTGCACCGTGCTTAGCTGCGACTAATTCTACATTCTCATGAGTATGAGGGGTACTCAGAGTTACAAAAATTATAGAAGGGGTACACATATGTCAAAAGTTTGGGAAACACTGCCCTAGAGTAAAACAGTTATGAAATATACAGAATACAGACCTTGGGTAGACCAGACTGCCTTTGATTGTGTGCTGTTTGCCATGTGACATTCCTCCCAGTCTCAAAGGCTCTTTGATGCCTGAAATACACAATTCCCCTTCTTCCTAGCATACTCAGATCTAGGAACACCTTACCTAGGTTTTCCTCACACTCTCAGACAGAGACCTATCCCCTCTCCTTGCTCCCCAAACCATTTACCTGTGTGACTCCACCTCCACACCCACTCACACTGAGCTACAGTTATTTACTCTCCTGGCTCCCTCATACTACTGTGAATTTCCTGAAGTCAATAGTTTTGTCGTCTTCCTATTTTTATCTTTAGATCAAGAGTAGTGTTGTGCATTTTGGGCATGTTTGTTGAATGTTTAAGAGTGTGAATAAATGACTGAATGACTGAGTGATTGAATGAATGAGTGGAATGTATGGGTACATGAAAAGATCAGAAAAATTTTAACCCCAAAATGGAAGCTAATACAAGCATAAAAGTGTCAGTGACTTTATATATATACACAGAATTTATGCATATAATGGTACTTTCTAAATCCTATTGAGATGATGAGAACATGGCAGTGTACATGATGCATACACACATCGGCTGATAATATGTGTGGCACAAGATGATGAGAATGGTGCTTTTTAAAATCTGAGTTTGAGGATAGGAATTAATTACTTTTGATCTGGATTTGTTGAGCACATGAACATTTTGGTTTTAGTTATTTCTCTTAAGCTAAGTTTTTTTTTTTAATTTAAGAGTAAGATACACCTTAATAGACATGTTTATCAAAAGCATTGTTTCATTGTTAAAAAAAAAAAAAAAGCAAACAGCTATTACATCTAAAACGGAAGTTCCATTGAACCAGTTATTTTATTACCACCTGCCTCAGTTTCTTTCATGCAGATTTGTAAAATGATGATAGCTCTAACTAGTATTTACATTATAAAAGTGTTATTATAAACTAGATAGTATAAAATGGGTTGTGATGTCTTCTTTGAAAGATAAATACATAGATGAGGTATTATTATTTAGTTTTTCCTTTTTGATCTCATTAAATGAGAATTAGATAGAAACTCCCTTTCAAGCACTACCCACTGGATAAAGGATTATTGACTTGAGTGAAATAAAAAAGAAATTTTCGGCTGTAAACTCAGTTTGTGCAGCTTTAGCTAGTCCATGCACAAGGCAAAATTATTGTATTTATCTTTTAATCACAAACTGAAGACAGTTAAGCCTTTCAGTTCAGTCATAGTGTTCATTTAGAGAACATAAATATCCTGGAATGATTAGAAGTTAGAACTAATGTTTCAAATAATCAAGCCATGCAGCTAGTTTTATGATTGATTTAGGGCCTAAATAAACACTGACAGGCCTTTACTTCAACTCCTAGTTCTTAAAGGTGGGAACCCTTTCAAAGAATGAGTTGCTGTTGATGTTTCTGTGCTATTTTGTGTTATGATGGCAGGAGAAGGTTTGTGAAAATTAGGTTTGGGAAATGTTGTGAATGTCAGAAACTTAACTTTGTGTGATGAAGGCATGAGAACTAAAACAGTACATTGAAAGGATTCAGGATAACAGCTGGTGGCGTATACACCCCAGTCCAGCATAATTGCACCTGACCTCTGTGTATGGATAACGGCTTCAGCCCATTTCTAGTTCTTGGTCCCTGCACTTGGACTGTCCCTGCTCTGCCCCCTTGGCCAGAACCCTTACAGTGTTCATCCATTATGTCTTGGCTCACCTTCACTCCTTAGGACTAACCTTCAGCATTACTTCCGCCAGACCCCTTACGTAGGGGTGTCGAACTCAATCAGAGAAGGGGCCAAAATCTAAAATCCAGCCTAAATCGCGGGCCGAATGGTTTACTGAACAGTCATAAACTGTCATTGTGATGGAAACGCAGCAGAGTGCAATGATGACAGCGCGGTGCGGGCCACATTGCAAGGCCTGGCGGGACGGATTTGGCCCGTGGGCCTTGT
This sequence comes from Pipistrellus kuhlii, assembly GCF_014108245.1. Classification (NCBI taxonomy): domain Eukaryota; kingdom Metazoa; phylum Chordata; class Mammalia; order Chiroptera; family Vespertilionidae; genus Pipistrellus; species Pipistrellus kuhlii. The sequence goes on from NW_023425405.1 coordinate 13,169,516, forward strand.
ATTTGACACATGTGCCTTACAGTGTTCATCCATTATGTCTTGGCTCACCTTCACTCCTTAGGACTAACCTTCAGCATTACTTGCACCTGTGGTCATCTGTTTTCCACCAGACCCATTTATTTTGGCTTCTGGGTTTTGCTCATAGAGGACCCCTGAATGGATAGTTGTTTGGCCAGCTGTGGGGCCAGCTGCCTGCTCCAGTCTCCGAGGTGACCAAACTCTTCCTCCCTCCCTGTAACTGGCCCAATGCATGAGCTGGGGCAATAGGTGAGCAATAGTACCACGCAACAATTGCTTCTGACCAGCTTTCACTTGTGAAGATCATTTCATCGTTGGGCTGCTCTGGTGCACATTCCTGCACCACATGGGCCTTAGGTCCAGGAAGCCTGCATGGACCTTGGAGATCTAGTGAAGGGATGCGTGTGAAGAAGACCTATGAAGAGAGCACGAAAGGCAGGCCTGGTTTACTCCACAGTTTTTGTTTGTTTGTTTTTAAATATATTTTTATTGATTTTTTTTTTTTTTTTACAGAGAGAGGGATAGAGAGCTAGAAGCATCAATAAGAGAGAATCATAGATCAGCTGCCCCTTGCACACCCCTTACTGGGGATGTGCACGCAACCAAGATACATGCCCTTGACCGGAATCGAACCTGGGACCTTTCAGTTCGCAGGCCAACACTCTATCCACTGAGCCAAAACGGTTTTGGCTATTCCACAGTTTTAGCCACATCCAGCACTGTCCAACACCCGGGCCACGCTACCAAGAGCATTGCCCTGTGGTCAGGTAAGCTAATGTAAAGGTAGCAAGGGATCCTTCATGGTGGCTCCATTTTCCCATCATTGAGAAGAAAACCCAGGGATTGTATCTTTCACTTTTAAGGCATACTTTTAAAAACAGTGGTCTACATTCATTGGTTTCATTTGTTCAACTCACTATGACCTGGCTCCTGCTTCCACTGACCCTGCTTCTGACCAGCGGGTGCTCACCCATGGCACTTCTCAGTCTTTTTCTGATCTGATTTCGTGACAGCACCTGCCTTTGTTAACCACAGTCTGCTTGAAATGTGCTTTCTCTTGTCCTCTGTGATACTTCACATTCATTGTTTCCCTCCTAACCCTCTGGCTACACCTCTCACTCTCTCTTTCAGGATCCTTCTTTGCCCGTCCTTTAAGCGTTGGTGTTTCTCTGGCTTCTCTCCTCGGCGGCCCAATTCTCTTCCCCAACATTCACACAGGGCATCTCTTTCAGCCTTTGGATTCTATTGTTACCTTTTATGTACAGGTGATTTCTAAACCTGTATCCTTAGACTTTTAGATCAAACTGCCTACTGCTACCCTGAAAAGATTCCCCAGTAACCAAACATGACCAAGGCCGAATTTGTACCGTTCTCCCCCCAAATCTCCTCTGTTTTCTATTTGTATTTTCGCTGTCTCAGTGATAGCATTGTCCACACAGCTGTTCAAGGTCAAAAATCTGAGCAGCAGTTCTGTCTCCCTTCCCTTTAAAACTCAAAAATTCTAGTAATCACAGTTCCAGTAGAATCTTCCTCCTCTGTGACATGGCTTGTAAGGTTATGAATAATTTGGTCCCTCGGACTTTCCAGGCTTATGTCTGACCACTGTGCCTCAGCTGTGCTGGACAATTTTCAGGGCTCAGATGCACAGCATGCACCTGTCCCCTTCGGAACTTACATCCACGGAAAGAGACCTGCTTCCCCTCTCTCCTGGACAGACTCCTTCACATCTTGTAAAGCTTCGTGTAGAAGGCACTTACTTCCAATTCTCCCAAAGTTTGGGCGAGGTGACCTCTTAGAGCTCTGGGTGCTTTTCTCTTCATAACACACTGCTTTCTCAGAGCTGCCTTTTCAGGCCACCGTGAGGTCCCTGTAAGTAGGGACCATAATTTCCCCATTCACCTTTGCATTCCTAGCGCCAACAAAGCATTTGGTACAAAATGGATGTCAGTGAAGATAAATGAATATAAATGTTAAAACTGTCACTATATGGAAGCAACCTAAGTGCCCATCAATAGATGACTGGATAAAGAAGATGTGGTACATGTATACAATGGAATATTACTCAATCCTAAAGAAAAATGGAATCTGACCGTTGCGACAACATGGACCGAGAGAGTGTTATGCTAAGTGAAATAAGTTAGACAGAGAAGGACAAATACCATATGTGGAATCCAAAAAACAAAATAGATGAACAAACAAAACAGAAACAGACTCATAGGTGCAAAGAACAAACTGATGGTTGCCAATGGGAGATGGGTTGGATAAGCTGGATAAAAAAGCTGAAGGATTCAGAAGTAAAAATTGGTAGTCTCAAAATATATGATTCCCAGTGGATACTTGACTTATTGTGGGGATCACTTTGTAAATTATATAAGTGTTTAACCCTATGCTATACAACTGAAACTAATGTAAAATAATATTGAATGTCAACTGTAATTGGAAAAAGTCTTATTGTGAGAATACAAAATCAATGTCCAATCATAGGATGCAATTAGGATTTTATAATACTAAACAAAGGTTTATCAAGTCTCCTTAATCTGTAAAGGACTAGAATATTAAAGCTATTTAGAATAATTTATTAATGCTAGAATCATGAGCAGAATGTAGCTGATAGAGGTAGATTTCAAATCGGTCCCTTATGGGCTTCTTTCCCAGAAGTCCATATTCAGGCTCTGGAAGTCATGTCTGGGGCCACCCTAGCACTTGATTCTCTTGACTTTCCATAAACCATTGGATTCATATGCACTCCATACTTGAGAACATGGGGGTTGGAATAAGGTCAGAGTTAGATTTTCTGTTTTTCCATCTATTTTTTAGTCTCCAACCATATACTGTATTTGTGGAGCAATAATTCTAAAATTCTCTCTCTGGAGTCTTCACCATGAGGTGTGACTATTTCCCTCGTAGCCTCGCTGGCCTCACAAGGTTTGAATATCCTATGCATGTAAAGAAATGTTGTGAAGTCTCTTGAGGAATTATGTTCTTTTAAATTTTATTTCATGACTATTTAAATTCTTCATCATTAATCTCAATATATCCCCAGGATGACTACACATTGAGAAAAGTGAGTTTTGAGGAATCAGAAAGACTTGCTGTCCACTCTAGGACTCCTGGTCCAGATGCACACTAAGATTACAGGACATGAGCAGGGCAATCAAACTTCAAGACAGCTCTGCACTATCCAATCTGCCTATGGACAGCCCCACATCCCACCCCCACAATTAGCCATCTCTAGCCCCTTAAGGGTGACAAAAGTATGCTTTAGTTTCTCATTAAAACAGCAACAACAACAATTTAGCATATATACTTACCTTCTTATTTGTTTATTTTTAAAAAAATATTTTTATTGACTTCAGAGAGGAGGAGAGAGGGAGAGTTAGATAGAAACATCAATTATGAGAGAATCATAATTGATCAGCTGCCTCCTGCATGCCCACTGTTGGGGATCAAGTCATGATGTGTCCTTGACCAGAATCAAACCCTGGACCTTCTGGTCCATAGACTGACTATCCACTTAGCCAAACCAGCTAGGGTTTATTTGTTTATTCTTTATCTCTTCTACTAGAATGTAAGTTTCATGAGGGCAGGGATCATGTGTGTGTGTGTGTTTACCACTATATGTTTAGTAGGCAGTCAATAAATATTTGTCAATTAAATAAATAATGTCTTTTTATAATTTTGAAGGTGCTGATGAACATCTATATCTCCAGGGATCTGTGCAAATCTGGTTTGCAGCCCTTAATGTTTTATTGATGATGAAGATGATAACATTAATGTCATGCTGAACAAGTCTAGAGATGACACACAAATAGAAAGAATCACAAATAAGTTGAATGATACATCCAATTTCCCTCCCCTGCAAAGTGTCATAATGAATCCATATATATATATATATATATATATATATATATATATATATAAAATGCAAAGTGTCCCCTCATGAGTTTGACCAGGAGACCAGAGTTCAATTGCTTGCTATGACATGCACTGACCACCAGGGGTGGTACAGAATGTAAGAAGGCCCCAGCTGGCTGCCAGAAGGCCCTAACTGGCCCTAATAGCCAGCCAGGCTAGGGATCCTACCCTTGCATGAAATCCATGCACTGGGCCTCTAGTTTCACTATAAAGTCAATGGGGACAAATATAAAGTACTCAAAGATCCCAAAATTTAATTATACAAGTACAGGTAGAGGATGAGATGGCCTACAATTACTCATGTAGGAAGGTTTAATCTCCATTGATTATGAGTAAAAGATGAATCAACACAGTGTGATGGAACTTACCAAAAAAAATCAATATTTTGTTGTAGTAATAGAAATATAATGTTCAAGTAGAAAAGGTTCTCTAGTGCTCACTGGTGATCAAGCCATACTTATTCTGTTTTATGAATTCTGATCTTAAAAAAAAAAAGATAACAAGAAATCTGGTAATAAGTGTCATATCAAGGACGATTAAAAGACCTAAGTTTGTGTGTGGGTGTGTGAGGAGGAGGGTGATACTAGGGCCATTCTGCAGAGAAGAGATTAGATTTCTTCTGAGTAATCCCAAAAGACAGAGCGAGGACCCATGAGTGAAGGGTGTAATCATGTATGTTACAACCCACTAGAATATTCAACAATTAGATTTTCCCAGCAGTCAAGTGGACAATTTCTAGAGGTTGTAAGTTCCCTGACCGTGGTGGTATTCAAGCAGAAGCTGGGTGTAAACACACACACACACACACACACACACACACACACTCACACCCCACTCATTGCTATTTTTAATGCTCACATCAATCCTACTAGCTCCACCTTATGTATGAGAAAAGTGAGGTTTAAAGAGGTTAGGTCACTTGTCCAAGTTCTTGCACTGTAAAAACAGAGCAAGAATTTTGAATTTAGGCAGTCATATCCCTGACCTTTATTATTCTGTAAGGGACTCCCACTTCTGAAACACCATCTGTTCCACCCTGAGACTCTGGTTGAAGTAATCAAACCAAGGAGCTTATTATCTCTAGTTGGAAATTATCCCATAAGTAAGTCGGTCCCTCCAAACCAATATGTGGGAATTAAATTAGCCTGGGCATTTGTCACTTGTGGTACACTATATGGAGCCCAGCATAGGACTTGGCACACATTACGAGCTCTATGATTATTTATTAAGTGGAAAGAATGAGTGGATGCAACCACATAAGCTGCATTCGAAATGACAGAATCTCAGTATGTTGTGGCTGAGGAAAAACAAGCACATTTTGGGGTGGTCCACTGAGGACGCTAGGCAGAAAGTGATAATCCATCATTCTTGGCAAAAGCCATGAGAACTACTGCTCGGTCGTTTGGACAACATTTATTTAAACAAGTATTTATTGAGTACCTGTCCTGTATCAGGTGTGTACAATGTGCTGAGGGTGCAGCGGTGGATCAGAGGATGCTGTGTTAGTGGAGGGGGGCAGAGGGAGATGGACAAGTAAGCAAATGCTTATGATACAATGTGACCAGTGCTATAGCAGGTGTGTGTGTGTGTGTGTGTGTGTGTGTGAGAGAGAGAGAGAGAGAGAGAGAGAGAGAGACAGAGAGAGAGAGAGAGAGAGAGAGAGAGAGAGAAGAGAGACCTGTATGTTCATGTTTTAAGTAGTATAGAAGCATAGAGCAGAAAGGAAGTAATTCTAGTTAGTTGAAAGGGTTGCCCAATACTTGGTTATGTTTTTTAAATGACTGCCACATGCGTTGCATGAGTTTATGACCATGGGAATTTGTGACCCCTTTTTGTACAGGAGAAGAGGTTAGGTGAATTCCCCAAGGTCATGCAGCTAGCAGTAATAATTGCTGGCATTTATTGAATGCTTAGGATACCCGACACTCTGTGCTGAGCCCTGTTAAGACATGTAATCTTCACAACAATTCTATGAGGTTGTTATTGATATCATCACCATTTTACAAATCAGAAAATGGAGGCACGAGATTTAAATAACTTGCCTAGAGCCCCATAGCTAGAAAGTGGCTTTAACAGGCACATGTTTACCCACCATGTTAAACTGCCTTTAACTTGTGCCCTGAAGAGGAGGAACTCACACTTAGATTCTGACTCCAAGTTCAGCCTCCTTTCCAGTGACCCTGCTTGTTAGCAATATTGCATCCAGATGAAAAGAAGTGGGGTGTGCGTGGACACAAGGAGAGTTTGCATAGGTTGGTCACCCCTGGAAGTGCTTGGGAGGGGCACAAGTAAAATCTGGATTACACATCCGTTGTGTATACAAGGTTTCTCGGGGCAGCCAGAACGTGGCCTGTTGTTCTCCAGATCAGCAGTCTGGGCTCGAGCGACTATGATTTGTTACTCATGGGAACAAGCCAACCACACTTTGCCCGAAGGCCTTTTAAAATCTAGTTTAAATTTTTCTAAGAGAAGAAAACAAGATGTAAAACATTAAGAATGAAATAAGTTAAATTCAATACCTAATATATAAGAGATACAGTAAAGGAGAAATGAGGCACATAATTGCTTAAATGGTCCCAGCTTTTTCTTCATAATAAAAATTCTTGGATTGAAAAATAGCTCAATCTAATATTACTATGTCCTATTTAATAAAAGCATAGTATGCAAATAGTCCCCTGGATTGGGAGTTCTTCCAGGAGTTCGACCAGGAAGCGGGCTGCTAGGGGAAGGGAGGAAGGCCCCGGCCAGCCACTGGCAGCCACTAGGGACCCTACCAGTGCACAAATTTCGTGCACTGGGCTTCTAGTCTTATAATAATTAAGTTGTGTTGGCTCTGTGGCCATTCTCAGAAAGAACTGGTATTAAAATGAATGAATGAGATTACTCTCCCCTCAGCAGTTACAACTTCAGCTAATGTGGACATGACCTATTCAATGGAACCTACTGCTTTTTTAAGACATCCACCTCCCATTAAAGGTTGAAGATTCGGCTATTTAAAAATCAACTGCAAGCTGGGATTTCCGTGGTGGTGGAGAGGCAGAAAAGGTCAATGCACTTTGGCCTTCTTTCCTTCACAGCACGTGGGGTTTCTTGGTTTTGTTTGGTTGTTAGAGTTTTGTCCACATATAAAGACCCGGTTAATTATCCTGGCCTTTGTGTTTATGGATTTCTGTTTTCTTGGCTTCAGGTCCTTAGAAACATTTGTTTTGAAGGTGGCAGGAGCATTAGTCATGTTTTATTTTTGTTGTTCCTATTTATTTTTGAGATCCTTTAGTTCAAGTCTACTTCCAAAGTATTGTGTAACTGCATTTACGTCTCCACAAATAAAATATTCCAGTAGTCACTTCTAGCACAACTTTATAGGAGGAACAGTTCATGATTCGATGCCTCGTGGATGTCCATCAGAATGACTCTAGCAATAGCAGCTAGAACAAGGGTATGCACTGGAAAATTACGTTTTGAATTTATAACTGGACTTAGCATTTAACATGTGAAGTTTTAAGTTTCTTAGATCAATTATTTTTTGAGTTAGCAAGCAGCCAAATTCTTATAAACATATTTTTCCTTTCCATCATTGAGTCAACAAAAGCTGGAAAACTCTTTTCTCACATGTTCCAGCCTTTAACTCAGCCTGAAGGTAAATTGCTTTTCAGAAACCACATCCCAAACAAACAGTTTTTCTTGAAGTTGTGAGTGAAGGAATACAGTGGGCTCCGCTGGCATTTGGGATGTAGGTCTAATTAGAACTCTCTGTATTCCCAACATATAATTTACTAAAGTGGGGTTTTGAATTCTTAGCTTTGAGTCTGCCGGGATGAAACAAGTGACCCTTGATGGAAATATGTCAAAAATCAACTTTCTCAGGTTGGCTTTTTGCTTGCAGGTCACCTAATCGACACACTGTTTATTCCCAGGCTTAAAGACGTCGGAACCTTCTAAACTTCCTTAAAAGATCGAGGAAGAAAGCTAGCTCCCCTCCCAGCTGGTGCCATTGCACTCCAGAACAGCCAGTGTGCTGGGGAGGCAGAGAGCCCCGACTTTACAATTAGGGTAAAATCAGGGCTCTCTGACTTTAGATAGGCAGGATGACTATCTGCCTTTGAACTGACTTCACGTACTTTCTGGTGCAAAGCTTGTTAGGCACCTAGGACTGCTATAAATGCACTCAATCATCAATGCTCATAAACAGAAGTGGGGACACAAGATTTGCAATCAACTAGATTATTGTGTGACTGAACAAGCACTTAACCTCTCTCCAAAATAACTATTTCTCAGGATTATTGTTTGTAATCAATAATTGAGACTCTAGATGAAAATACTCAGCAAAAGTCTGGCATGAAGCAGATAACAATCCATCGAATCTCAAATGGACAAATGGACCCAAATCATTATCTGCCTTCAGCCATTTTTTAAGTAATTAAAAACTGTCACTTCCAAACCAATAACTACATTTATCAGTAACTTTGTTTTAAAGTCTACATTCAGAACAAAATGTTACTTTATGATAATCTGTTAATATAGTTCACAACAACAGCTGACTATGGTTTCTTTAGGAGAAAATTGCATGTGAACACAGAAGGAAAATTGGATAAATTTATTTCAAAATAAATGAAAAAGAGATGGTTATCGGATTAAGGATAATTCCAATGCTGACATAATTATATACTATATGTAATTATAAAACATTTGTTTTTTTTTATTTTTTTTTTTATTTTTTTTTATTTTTTTTTTTTTTATTGATTTTGTACAGAGAGGAAGGGAGAGAGATAGAGAGTTAGAAACATCGATGAGAGAGAGTCATCGATCAGCTGCCTCTTGCACACCCCCCACTGGGGATATGCCTGCAACCAAGGTACATGCCCTTGACCGGAATCGAACCTGGGACCCTTCAGTCCCCAAGCCGACGCTCTATCCATTGAGCCAAACCGGTTTTGGCTAAAACATTTGTTTTTGCCTAGCTGGTGGTGCTCAATGGTTAGAGCATCAGCCTGTACACCAGAGGGTTGTTGGTTCGATTCCTTGGCCCCATCAGGTGTGTTCAGGCGGCAACCAATCAATGTGTCTCCCTCACATTCACTTTTCTCTGTCTCTCTTTCTCCCCCTCCCCCATCTCTTCCACTGCCTATAAAAATCATTGGGTGGGGGGAGAACGTGTTTTTATAACTTAGTTTTACATTTTTACTGACCTTAAAGGACTAATTTTCTCATAATTGAATGACAAACTCTGTGATACCAGCATTAACTATGAATATGCTAAAAATACCCATTAACTATCTTTTTCTTTAATTGCATCTGCTGTCATGGCCTTGCATTTATTTCAGAGATACAAAGGGAGTTATTTAAACTCCTTCTTCTCTCTGCATATTAGAAAGTAGGAGACAGAAGCATTCACCTGACCCAGTTAACTATGAAAAAAGGGCTCTCCCAAGTTGCCAGGAACTAACACTGTAGTAACATTACAAGAAAATTGTGTTAAGAAACCTTCTCTTCTACAAGTTATTTGACTGAAACCTGAGGTGCTGAATTTTAGCACAAAGGTGACTTTGGAGGAGAAAGTTTGTGCCAAACTGGATCAGTTGTTTTTGTGTTATGTAAGGAGGAGAAAAACATTAACTATTTACTCCTAAGCTATAATTTTAAGATTATTCTATTACACTGGATGACAGCATTTCCAAGCCTCAAACTTTGCTTTAGAGTTGCAGTTTGGTGAACTAGTATCTGTACCTAAGCAAAACTAAATATGATTAAATATTAAATAATTTGCCTTGCCCAATTATATTTAAAGCATACAAAGGAATTGTGTTCACTGTGTCAGAAGTGAATTCTAGTTGAATTGTGAAAATGGTATTGTTAAACAGCTAAAAGATTTTTCTCTTTAAATAATTTTTCCTGATTATAAAGAATATGATTCCAGCCCAGCTGGCATGGCTCAGTGGTTGAGCATCAACCTATGACCTTGAAGGTCATGTTCGATTACGAGTCAAGCACGTGCCCGGGTTGTGGGCTCAGTCTCCAGTGTGCGGTAGATTCTCTCTCATCGTTGATGTTTCTATCTCTCTCTCTCCCTCTCCCTTCTTCTATGAATTCAATAAAAACATACATTTTTAAAAAAATGTTTAAAAAGAGAATATGATTCCACTTAAATGTAGGATCTAGAAAAACTCAAAGTAAATTAATAAACAAAACAAAATAGAAACAGACCTATAGATATAGAAAATAAGCTGATGGTTGCCAAAGGGGAGAGGATGAGGAAATGGGAATAAAAATCATTTTTTGATTTTAAAAAAGAAATGTGAAATCTCAGGCCACCCTGTTAAGGACTCTCAGGTTCAGAAAATGTTTATTTTAAAAAAAGGAATATATATGTAGTCAAAAAATGTAGAAATAATTCTAATGATGACATAATTATATACTACAATGACAGGTTACACACCAATTGGTAGATATATTTGTTAATATATCTATTAAATATTTTTAAACACATAGGGGTTTCTACTCTAATATATGCTACATGTGAATATATGAAATATATTCAGTCAAATATATATATATATAGTTTAACATGTTCTGTCTTCTATGTTTCTTAAAACTATTTGTTAGCTTTATCAGACCCAGATTTCTCTTTTTTTGCAAGACTGCTTCACAGTGTGTTTTGTCATTGGGAGGTGCATAATGTGTAATAATATCTTCTTTTATGATGTTGCCTAGGTTTATTAATCTATTAACAATTGCAAAATAGTGATATATAATATTATTCCTTGAGTTGATTTTATGGCATGTGCCAAAGGTGGCCAAAAGGTGTTTTGTTATTTTCCTTTTGTTTTCTTAATTATCCTTTCAGCTCATTAATTGAAACATTTTAATGCAATAGGTCTTATTTTTTATTCTTATTAATGCTGAAAATTATCTGTAATTGGCCCGTGGTAGCCTCTTCAAATTGGCCCCTGAATTCTTTTGGCATGACCCTAGTAGTCTGATAGCTCCCCTGCTTTTTGGTAAGATACGATATATAGTTCTACACAGTAAGACATCTATTTATATTTAAGACTTAAGTATATATAAATATAATACAAAACCATAGGATAGAAACTATATACATCAGCCACAGACTGGAAACAATAACAGAGGACTGGTTGAATGAGTATGGTACAGCAACACAGTGGAGTTCTGTACAATTATATATAAATTAAGAATCTTCAGATATACTTATATGGATTAATCTCTAGGATATATTGCAAGTAAAAGAGCAATGGGGAGAAAAGTAGTCCAGGATACTATAATTTATGTAAAAATGGATATAAATATATTTTTACATACATTTATATCCATACATATTGGAGTATTATGTGTGTGTGTGTGTGTATGCTTATGTTAAATAACAAACAACAGAAGGATATACATCACAAAATAAGAGTTACCTATAAGAGGTAGAAAGAAAAGAAGTGGAAGGGATAGTGATAGAAATTAGACTTATTTAAATTTACCTTGTTTTATATATCTGACTTTGGAATCATATAAATATATAATATAATTATTAAAAATACTAATTTTAAAATTCAATTTCTAATACTTTTTTTAAATCCAATTGTGTATCCACGTGGTGGCATACAAAGAATTATTTTAAATATTTCAAGATATCCCACATATAGTGGGATATACCCTAAAAACAAAAAGAACTGCAAAACACTTTTTAACAGTTTTTGGTCATCATATTGTTGTTCGTGGTGTTGCTATTCCTATTCTGGGAAATATGGGAGAAGCAAATATTAATTATGGGCTATTCTAATTCTATCATGTTTCATGTCCTGGAGAATTGGGATCCTCAGCATGGGAGGAAGACAATATAGATAAAAAAGAGAAGAGGTTAAAAACCCTGATGTTTTGCATTTGAATTATAAGTTTGTGACATAAACTAATGATACATGTGTGTATGAATAGATATATTTCCTATCCCTTCTGTTCACTAAAAAGATCTAGAAATAGTGACTAAGCCAGTAGCAATAAGCATTCTATGCAATGATCTGATTGAGACAGGAAAAATGCCACACACATATACACATATAATAAATGTGTATATATTCATACATAGACATATTTAATATACTAGAGGCCCAGTGCACTCTCTCTAATATGGGATTCAGGACTGTTGGCTCCCAACTACTCACCTGCCTGCCTTCCTGATTGCTCCTAACTGCTTCTGCCTGCCAGCCTGATCACCCCCTAACCACTCCCATGCCAGCCTGATTGATGTCTAACTGCTCCCCTACCAGCCTGTTTGCCCCCAACTTCCCTTTTCTGTTGGCCTGGTCACCCCTAACTGCCCTCCCCTGCAAGGTTGATCACCTCCAACTGCCCTCCCTTGCAGGCCTGGTCCCTCTCAACTTTGTCCACATGGGGGCAGCCATATTGTGTGTTGGAGTGATGGTCAATCTGCATATTACTCTTGTATTAGACAGGATAGAGGCCTGGTGCATGGGTGGGGAACAGCTGGTTTGCCCTGAAGAGTGTCCTGGATCAGGGTGGGGTTCCCTTGGGGCATGGGGCAGACTGAGCGAGGGGCCTGTGGTGGTTTGCAGGCCAGCCACGCCCCCAGTGACCCAGGTGGAGGCCCTGGTATCTGGAATTTATTTACCTTCTATAATTGAAACTTTGTAGCCTGGAGTGAAGTCAAGCCTCCTGCTTGCTCAGTGGCTACCGCCATTTCTGTTTGGATTTGTTTACCTTCTACAATTGAAACTTTATAGCCTTGAGTGCAGGCCTGGGCCCGCCAGGGTGTGTTGCCAGGGAAACCCAAGCTTCCCCCCTGGTAGCCATCTTGGTTGGGTTTATTTGCATACTTGCTCTGATTGGCTGGTAGGCATGGCCTGTGGGTGTAGCAGAGTGATGGTTAATTTGCATATTACTCTTTTATTAGGTAGGATTCTGTGCAACATCAGTTGCTTGGACATTCTTCTATTTCTGGGTATTTAGATTATTTTCAAATTTTTACAGTTATATGTAATATTGCAACAAAGCATTTGTACACTTGGTATTTTTTTTTAGTACACATTCCTATAAGTGGGATTACCTGGTCAGAGGGTAGGAACATCTTTAAGCTCTTGATTAGTTTCATCCAATCGCCTCTAGAAAGGTAATGACCGGTTACATGCCAAGCGGCAATATAGGACAATGACTGCTCCAACCCATTTCATTATGGACATTTTGGACATTTACCTTGACATGTTTCTGCCAATGTGAACTACGTCAGGTAGAGTCCCTCTTCTTTCTCCTTTTCTGTGTTTTCCCCTCCTGATATTTTTGTAGAGAAACTTTAAAAATGGAGGATACCACATGGAAAAACTACGCTGAAGGAACATTTTTGTGTTTACCTTCTGAGTAAATAACTGCATCTCACCAAAGATTAGAATGGCCTCTCAAACTAAATGCATTACACATAATTAATGGAATTGCCAATACTTCAGTTGCAAATGTATATGTCATGAATGTATTAAGACATTCACTTTTATAGCTTTTCAGTAATTTGGTAGCTACCTTTGAAACTCCTGGGGGGTATTCATTATAACTTTGCAGTTGCAGAACTCATTATATGAAACTTTGCTTCCTGGACATAAATGGTAACTAGTTTTGCAAACATTTCTTATATGTATCTTAAATATCATGAAAGCAACAAAGAAAGTAGATTATAGATAAAATCACGGGCTGTTAAAACTAGAGAGATCTTAAACTAGAGAGCTCCTGGAGATCATCTGCTCCTTCCTCTTCACTTTATCCTCTGGGAAACCAAGGCAAACAGTGACTTCCCTGAGGCATGACAGCTGCTTTGTGATGAGTGAGACAAAAATCCCAAATGATTCAATACAGTGTCCTCTTCCTGTAACTTCTCAGAGTTATTAACAAAACTTACAGGCTATATACAAAATAAAAACAAAGTTGTTAGGGAAATTGGATTTGGGGTGTTCCCCTTAGAAATTTATTGTTATGTTATCTTTTCAATGAAAACCTATAAAAAATGGATCAAAAGCTACATTATAAAAGAGCACTTCTGTTATTTAGAAGCTAGAAATAAATTGTTCCGATAATAAGGATTTCTAGCAACCATAGTGTACAGCATCTGAATGCCACACACACCATTGCAAGCAGTTTCTTGGAATTACCTCATTACGTTTAACAATAATCTCAAGCAGTAGAGGTCATGTGACTTGCCCCAGGTAATCTCATGCATGTCTGTTAGGATTGAACCTAGACAGTCATTAGACACAGTGGTTTGTTTTGAAGTTTCAAGCCTCGATGGTCAATTTCATTGCTACTGAGGGTTGCTAGGATTGATCCTCCCCAGCATTCTCTCTACAAGGTCAAACTTTCCACCTTATGACAAAATAACTTGCACTCAGGAAATTTATAACCTAGTAGAAGGAAAAGATAAGTACGGATTTGAAACAAAATATGTCTTTAGAGAAGAATACATTTTCTTTCTTTCTTTCTTTTTGGAAATAAATGTAACAGTTTAAAAAGTAAAAAAAAAAAAGAGTTTCTACCTTAGAAATTAATTTATTTAAATAATTTGATACTATTTCTTAGAGCAAAAAATTTCAGAGACAGTTCTTCAAAACACCTCATCAGCCATTTGCTATGTGACTTTTCATTCCTCATCTATAACATGGGTATGATAATATCTGTCTCATTCAATTATTTGCATATCAAATAAGGTAAATTGCATCCATGTTTAGTAGAACACCTGACACACAGAAAATTCAATGAACAGTAACTGCTATCCTTAGCTGGGATGGTCATCAACATCTATATTATCGTTATCAGCACCATCATCATTTCTTTCCTGTTAGCCAGTTTTTAAAGGCAAAAACTTGTAGAAGGGGTAATACATTATCCTAGGGGCTAGTGATGCATCAGCTGTTCTAATAGGTGAGAGCAGAGAGGCAGTAAAGCATGAAGAAGGAAAAAGAGATACTGAAAAGAGAGGTGGAGGGGCCCCCAAAGACAACTTAGAGCCAAGTTTTACTCCAAACGAATTGGGATAAGTTTACAGAACAATCCATTTGAAGTCCGGTGCTCTTCTATGGGGTCCTGCCATCTTTATCAGGTTTCCAGGGGGTCCGTTAGGGAATGAGGAAGGCTACTGTGTCCAGGAGGCTGCGGACACCGAACGTCTGTGTCTGCCCAAGGACTCCGAGGCCCCGAGGCCACCTGCCTGTCCACGCTGCAGTGGTGGCAGTGGGCAGACAGCCCTGCACAAACACTTCTGTTTACTGTGCCTGGAAATAGGCTTTCTGCCATGGAAAAATTTCTCATTGTGCCCAGAGGCACAGGACACAAATTGCACAACACGAAAGGAGTCTTCTGAAGGCTCCTTGCTGACCTGTGTACCCGTTGTGCTCCAAGCCCAGGGCTGTGTGGCATTTCCGAGGAGTCATTCCGCTTTTTCTCGGGGGTAATGTCTAAAGGGGGCCTTTCTCTTGGAACCCTCCTCTGGTCTCGAGTACCTGAAGTCTTCCTGTGGTATGCGCCCTGCTTCTCGCTCAGGTCCACGACCACTTCTGTTTCCATTACTTTACGTCTCACTTTACATTGCTGTGCAAATAACTTAAAAATGGAGTAGAAAAGTGCATGGTGAGATAGAAAATGGTGCAGAAGGGTAGTTTGTGAAAGGTCCATCTCACTTCCCTCCTGACCCCCTGCCACTGGGTCCCAGAAGTTGCCGTTGTCTGTTCATTTAGAAACCACAGTGGGCTGCCTTCTCTGTGGCAGCCACGTCCCAGGTGCGTGGGGTTGAGTAGCAGACAGACCGGGAAGACCCCGGCCTTCTGGTGGGAGCTGATGGGTCCCAAACAAGATACATAAGCACATGATCATCTAGGTCAGGGGTTCCCAACCTTTTGTTGCCCATGCCCCACCTGAGCATCTCTAAAATCCTGACGCTTGCCCTCACCCGTGACATATAATTCCCACTATTCCAAAAGTAAACTCGTATTGGCATGGAGGACACCTCAAAGGCCACTGACTTGGTCTAAACAAGTTTCCAGAGAACATGGCACCCACGAAGGAGAAAAATCAAAGAATGAAAGGACAGTTGAAATACTGAGGAAAAAATAACCCAGAAGTTGTTAAAAAAAATAAATAATAATATAAAGTGATATGAAAAATAGCAAATAAAGTTCTAAAACATGTAATAGAGAACCGAGATGCATAAATATGTCACAATATATATACTGTATGTGAGGCTCCTAGAACCATAAGAAATGTAAAAAATTCACTATTGTTAATTAATTCTCAAATTGCACCCCCCTTCTTCAAAATCAAATTGCCCCCAGCAGGGCGTGTGCCCCACATTGGGAACCGCTGATCTAGGTGTTACTTGCTACAAACAGAAGCGAGCACCGAGGCGTGGGGTGGAATAAGCAGGGCTGCTGAGGTGGCAGCGGAACAAAGTGCGGAAGGAGGAGCAGAGAGGAGCTGACATGGAGAAAAGATGTGCCAGGAAGAAGGAAAGCATGTCCAAGCAAGGTTGGCAGGCCGGGGAGACGGCACTTCAATGACCGCTTTGTTTTTATTTAGAAAACACTCATAAAGTATCTATGACAGGCCAAGCATTCTCTGGGCACTTCCTATATGTTAACTTAATCCTTGCAATACGCCCAGGCACTCCCATCATCCCTGCCGTAAAGGGAAACTGAGGCACAGGGAGTTAGAAAGGTGTTTATAAGAACAGAAAGAGCAGTGAGGCCCGGATTGAGCGCAGGCCTCACACTGCTTAACGCTGCGCTCAACTGCCTCACAGAAGGCAGGTGGCCCTGGAGAGGGGCGGGCCCCCTGAGGGTGAGACAGGCCCATTGGGAGACACGAGGAATGAGAGATACGTTCTTTCAGGAAATTCTGGCACATTTACATGCATTGATACATCTGCATGCATTTGTGTCCTTGAGGTTTGTGCCTTCTTAGTGGTTAATATGTTTACTGTTAAAGTGTAAAATAAGCCGAAACCGGTTTGGCTCAATGGATAGAGCATCGACTTGGGTACTGAAAGGTCCTGGGTTCGATTCCGGTCAAGGGCATGTATCTTGGTTGCGGGCATATCCCCAGTGGAGGGTGTGCAAGAGGCAGCTAATCGATGACTCTCTCTCATCGATGTTTCTAACTCTCTGTCTCTCTCCCTTCCTCTCTGTACAAAATCAATAAAATATATTTTAAAAAAATAAAGTGTAAAACAACATTAATTTATGGGAAGGAAAGATGTGATTTATGTATAAGTTAGTTAAAGATGATATCCTATCAAATAACACTTTGGGCATGGGTGATCTATTTTGAAAATCTTACCAATGATCCCTATTCTGGGGGCTCTGGCAGTACTTGTGTATCTGATGATGCTTTCCTGGAACAACAAATCAACTTCTTTAAAGAAACAACTCAGTGGTTTTGGCTGTACGTACAGTATTGTAGACTCATTGCCATTCTCTAACCCCAGAATGTTTCCATCACCCCAGTACGAAACTCCGTTCTTGTTAGCGATTATTCTCAACTCTCTCCTCCACCCAGACCCCAGAAATACCAGTCTACTTCCTGTCCCTATGGATTTGCTCACTGTAGACAATTGCTCACCATCTGAAGTATACAAGTGGAATCATGCAGCATGTGGCCTTTGGTGATTGGCTTCTTTTACTTTGCATAACGTTTCCTGGGTCTATCCACGGTTGTACTATGTGCCAGCTCCCTCCCTTTCTGTGACTGAGTGGATATACCACATTTTGTTTATCCATTCGCTGCCAGTTGATGGACATGTGGGTTGTTTCTGTCTCGTGGCTATTATGGGTAATGCTGTTCTGTACATGTGTGTACAGGTTTTCGAGTGGACATATGCTTTACAATTCTCTTGAACACACTTAGTGGAATTGCTGGGTCAGTGGTAACTATGGTTAGCTTGTCAAATCAATTTTTGAGCACAATGTATTGCATGGCACCTTGCTGCTTATAAGGGGAAAGACACAAGAGCAAGCAGTTGCTGGAGCAAATGCCCTCTCCCATCCTTTTTGTAGGAGAAGGTGGCAGATGATTTTTTGGGGTTTAACAGGTCATTGGCACTCCGGGGCTATCTTCTCCATGCAGATCCCACTTTTTGTTGCCCTCTGCATAGGATACATGGAGAGTGACCAGGAGAAGTTGCCTCTGAAGGAACTAGAGGGCACAGGTTTGAGCAACCCAGTTTCTCTGGCTACTCCTGAGAGAACCACAGGCAGGGCCCGTCAGAGGAGTGGAGGCTTTAGGAGATTTTGCAGTTCTCCAAGAAGAATCCTATCTAATAGAAGAGTAATATGCAAATTGACCATCACTCCAACACACAAGATGGCTTCCCTCATGTGGTCAAAGATGGCTGTCCCCATGTGGACACAAGATGGCCACCACAAAATGACCAGCAGGGGAGGGCATTTGGGAGGCACCAGGCCTGCAAGGGAGGGCAGTTAGTGGTGACCAGGCCTGCAGGGAAGGGCAATTAAAGGCAAACAGGCTTACAGGGGAGCAGTTAGGCATCAATCAGGCTGGCAGAGAAGTGGTTAGAGGGTGATCAGACTGGCAGGCAGAAGTGGTTAGGGGCAATCAGGAAGGCAGGCAGGTGAGCAGTTGGGAGCCAGCAGTCCTGGATTGTGAGAGGGATGTCTGCCCATTTAGGCTGGTTACTACTGGGCAGTTTGGACATTCCTTGAGGGGAGGGATGCAGGCTGGGCTGAGGGACATACACCCCTGTGCACAAATTTAATGCACCGGACTTCTAGTATTAATGATAACGATGGAATACCTAGCTTTTCAGGATTCTCTGCATGCCTTGTATAATGGATAAATGCCTTTATCTAGACCTGTACTCGCCAGTGCAGTAGCCCACTGGACTTGTGCTTGCAGTGTGGTTAATGTACTATGAGATAAACCATGCATATAAAATACACATTGGCTATCAAAGACTTGGTGTAAACTGTCTCACTGACATTTTTACATGTTGCAATGGTATTTTGGATATGCTGAGTTACATAAAATATATTACCAAGGTTAATTTTCTCTGTTTCTTTTTACCTTTAGTGGGGTTACTAGAAAATTTTGCATTACATATGTGACTCACATTTACAGCTTACATTATGTATTTCTATTAGACAGCAACTTGTTCTAGACTATTCTTCACAGTAATTTGATCAGTATTACCATTTGACTGTATTATCATTCTCACATTACGGGTGAAGAAACTGAGGCTTAGAGAGCTTAAGTAAATTGCCTGTGATCATACATCTGTGGCTTAAAAACAAGTGTGTCTGCTCCAAACCCAAATTCTTTCCCATTACTCTATGCTATCTCCCCCTAGCTCAGAAATGCAACCCATGTCTACGGCCATACCACCCTGAACGCGCCCGATCTCGTCTGATCTCGGAAGCTAAGCAGGGTCGGGCCTGGTTAGTACTTAGATGGGAGAAATGCAACCCGTGTGATAGGGTAATGGTTGATCATTAGTTATGGCTAAAAGCTATTTTCATATCTCCATTGTAGAGGAAAAGAAAAAGTGTTATGTTCTGTAAGGTAGACTTTAGGTTGTAGTTGGGGAAAATTGCCTGTGGGAAAGTTTCTTAAATACAAATCCTGTGTAATGGTTTGAGACTTACTTGCCAAGAACAGAAGTCTGATGAAACTACTTCAAAGGTTGCTTTCATTTCTATGATCCTGTATTGCAATTCATGTCAGATTCACAGGTCAGTTGCTGCTGTAACCCTCAGAGTGAGACAGAGTAGAGTGAGATGAATTAGTGCTACAGTTTTGTCCTTTTTTCCATGTAAAATGTAAGGCTTTGCCCTGGCTGGCATGGTTCAGTGGTCAGAGCATTGGCTCACACACACTGAATGGTCTTAGTTTTGATTCCCAGTCAAGGGCCGGTACCTGGGTTACAGGTTCAATCCCTGTCCCTGTTAGGGTATGTGCAGGGGATACAACCAATCAATGTGTCTTTCTCACAAGGATGTTTCTCTCTGACTCTTCTCTCTGTCTCTGTCTCTCTCTCCCTCCCTCCTTCCCTTCCACTCTCTCTGAAAATCAATGGAAAAAATAACCTCAGGTGAGGATTAACAATGACAAAATGTAAGGCTTTAATTTCATCCCATTTCATTTGAATTTGTGGAAACCTCAATGGGACTTCCTTCATAGCAATGCCAACCTCCTCTGAATTGTAATAGAGAGAATGCAAAACTGGATAGGAGAGAAAGGGTCTTTCCATTTCCTTTCTCCCTTTAAAATACATGTTTTAATTCAGTCATATCTCCCTTTTCCTAAGGCATCCGTGTCATTACCAAGAATTCTCATATGTGCAAATTATGCTATTACTATATTTTAAATACTATAACATTTTACTATCCTTTTACATATACTTACATATCACACGTGTCATGAGTATGATTTAATTTCAAATACCAAAGCCCAGGGGCCCAGTTTAGAACACTAGTTCCTTGAGCTATTTTTGAAAATGGGGATAATTGGGATAATTGGGAATTATGCTTTGCACAGGCTCTCATCCCAAATGCTTAAACCCTCTCATATTCTTGGAGGCTAGAAATGTTTCTGACAGTTGTGAAGCAAAATCACACACACACACACACACACACACACACACACACACAATTATTTTCTGAATTTTCCTCCCAGACTACAAATTTACAGACTACCAAGCAGCATGGCAACCTGACCTTGAAAAGTTTAAGTGCAGCTCAAAAGTCAAACTCTAGGAAGGGGAAAAGATTATAATGTGCATGTGCTATGTTTTTTATTTTTAAATTCAGAGTCAAGATTTTAATCCCCCTAAATTAGTTTCACTTTGGTTTAAATATCGACATGGAAAATAAATCTCAGCATGTGCTTTTTTTGTTTAGTCATCCTTCCTTAAAGTTCCTTAGCGGTTTCCAATGCATTTCACATGAGATGACAATGAGCCATAGGAAGAAAGGTTAGATTGAGTTGGGATTCAGATACCTGAACTCTAATTGTGTTTCAACCACCAATTAGCAACAAGGCCTTGGGGAATTTACGTTCCACAAACATTTATTGGGCACCTATTATGTTAAAGGCATTGCAATAAGTGCTATAGAATAAGCTATGGATCCTCCAGGAACATATCACCTAGAAGGAGAGAAAGCATGTTCACAAAACTATGGCCTAACATGGCACAGAAAGTATGAGTAGTGGAATGGAACTCATGGGAACCGAGAAAGAAATAAGACTAATTCCAGCCACGGAGATTGGGGATGACTTTGTGAAGAAGGTGATGTTTGGGGTGGTCCCAGAAGGATGGGTAGGCTTTCTGGGTGGAGGTAGAAGGAAAGGGAGGGGAAGGAGGAGACAATGTAAGCAAAGGTGTATGGTAAGAAAGTGCAGAGTTGGTTCAGGAAACTTGTTAGACAGGAAGGCATGGTTAATTCTGATTAATAACAAGAGATAAGTTTTGACCCCGAGATTAGAATCAGACTGTGGTAGAGCTTGAATTTCATTCTGAGGAATTTGGACCTCACCAATGGAAGGAGGGCAGCACAGTTAAAGAGTAGACCCGAGAATAATCCACTTTGCTAGGATGGTTGCCATAGCGCCTAGTGGTACAAGGTGAGCAGAAACACAGAGGTTGGATTGGAAGATCGCTTAAAAAACTGTTACTTACTGTAGGGTCTGGCCATAGGAATGGATAGAAAAGGCAGATGTGGGGTCATTTTGGAGGGAGAATTTACAAGGCTTGTGACGACTGGTTTTGAGATGCAAAAGATGACGGGGGTTTTGAGCATTGATGAGTCCGAGAAAGGAGATGCTGGGAATACAGGTTTGCTGGGAAAGATGTTGAGTTTGGTTTGGGGCACATTAGCTTATTCTGAACGTATCGGCCAATCATTTGAAACACAAGTCAACTGCTGACTACCCTCTTCCTAAAACCCTTTAGTGCCTTCCCACCTTACTCAAAACAAAAGAAAAAGCCTACAGTGGCTGACAAAGACTGACACAGCTGGCCGCCTCTTTCCCTGATATCTCATCTCCCTCTTAATGCACAGGAGCCACCCTGGCCCTCTTGCTGTCCCTCCAGACTGCCCAACAGGACTTTGCTTAGTGCCTTCCTTGGTATTTTCTCTGCCTGAACCCCACCCCCCCTTCTTTTTTTTCCAGATAATTCTCACGACTTACTCCCTTACTTCCTTTAGCTCTTACTCAATCACTACTTCTTTAAAAAGGCCTTTCCCTATCATCCAACACAAAACAGCAGCACCAGCCCCGTCCACCCCATCCCCCTTCCCACTTGCTGTTCACCATTGTGCTTATCATTGTCTGACATGCTATGTATTTAGTTCTTTATTATCATGGCCCAGAAACTGAAGCTGTAAAAATAAATTAATAATATAATAACCAAATATTTTCAAGGATGCAATGAGGTTTGTTACTCTCGCACGCCATTACTGGGACTGTACATTGATATAATGCCTTTGAAAAGCAATTTGGCAGTAAATACGAAGAGTCATAAAATGTTGATGTCCTGGAACATTTAATGTTTTGAAAATTCTGAAAATCAATTCTGAGAAGATCATCTAAAATATGGAAAAGAAAACTGCAGGAAAATATATACTGACACAACATTTTAATATTAACAAGTAAGAAAGACTCTAAACATCTAACAATCTAAGGAGATAGTTAAATTGAGTAAATTACTGTTTATTTACTTAATGATATGTTATCCTCTGTTAAAGCTGGTTAGCAACAGGGAAAACGCTTTTAAGACAATATTACATGTAACAGCACAGAATCCATAATTTTCACAGTATAATTTTTGTTATCTTTAAATATGCATATGAAAAAAGACTAGAGGAAATGAACCCAAATGCCCTTATTAAATCCATTAGGCTAAGAGATCATAGGTAGCTTATTTTTTTCTAAATCTTTTAGATTTTCCATATTTAGGTTATATCCTTACTACAATATGGTTATTTTATTTTATTTTTGAAAATATTTTTGTTGAATTTTAGAGGGAGAGAAACACCAACATGAAAATGAATTATCAATCAGCTGCCTCCTACATGCCCCATACCAGGGATCGAGTTGGCAACCTTAGCATATACCTGTCCTGGAATGGAACTGGTATCCCCTAGGTGCACAGGATGTCACCCAACCAACTGAGCCACACTGGCTGGGGCATTTTATTTTTTAAATAATATATATTTTTAAATAATCAACAGAAGCTGCTACTACAACTCACCTCACCCTCTGGACTATAATGACAGGTATCTATAGGAAGTGTGAGTTTCTAGGACAATGGAACCTGCATTAGGACTGAGGGCCACTGATCTCAGTGGCTGGCCCTACAGGTCATTAGTCCCCCAAGTCTCAGCTCCCCCACCTCCTCATTCCCAACTTGCTGCCATAACTTAGACTGTGTCTGCCTGATCACGATGGTCACAATCATGAAAGAGCACAAGGCCCTGTGCATCTTGACAATGTCTGTGTCTGAACTGAGGCTAAGCCACCTTGTCCATCTGTCCTTCCGATTTTTCTTGCTTTAGCTACCCCTCCCACATTGGTAGACAATTAGGGTTTCCACTTTGCACTTTTTCATGGTGCTTATCATCATCTGATATATTTTTTATTTGATTGTTTATTATCAAGGGTTAAATATTGAAGTGGTTTAAAAAAAAAGACAAAAGAAATAATCCAACATCTACCTACTAAGTATCAGTTAAGCTCTTTATATATGTCTAGAGGCGCGGTGCATGGAAATTTGTGCACTTGGGGGAGTCCCTCAGCCAAGTCTGTGCCCTCTTGCAGTCCAGGACTCTGCGGGGAATGGCCACCTGCTGGTTTAGGCCCGCTGCCCAGGGGATCGGGCCTAAGCTGGCAGTCAGACATCCCTCAGGCAGCCCAGGATCCTTCAGAGGATGTCTGGCAGCTTAGGCCCGCACCTCAGACATTCTTAGTGCTGCCAAGGAGGTGGGAGATGCTCCCACTGTGTTCACAGCCATCAGCCCAGCTTTTAGCTGAGCAGAGCTCCCCCTGTGGGAGCGCACTGACCACCGAGGAGCAGCTCCTGTGTTGAGCATCTGCCCCCCGGTGGTTAGTGTGCATCATAGTGACTGGTCATTCCCTGTTGTTCTGCCATTAGGGTCAATTTGCATATTACCCTTTTATTTATAGGATATTACCTCATTGCATCCTTATAAGCCAGCAAAATACATGATTCTCCCATTTTAGAGATGAGGAAACTGAGGCTTAGAGAGGTCAAATAATTTGCTCAAGTTCACTGATTGACCTAAGAGATGACCAAATTGGAATTTAAATTCTCATCCTTCTGATCTCAAATACTATACCCTTGGCCTGTATATTAATGAACACACATTAATTATCAAGCTATCCTAAGTTAATTTATTCCATAGACATCACCCAGGCAAAGTAAACAACTGAATAACTGAATAACTCAACCTGAAACTCTCAACCGGGTGATGCTGAGTGTCTTTGTGTCTGGATTAACCAGTTAGTTGCTTCAGGTTTTCTCTGTGTATGTCCACAGCATCTTAACTATATTTGATATCCTAAAATTAGCAATTTGAAGTATTTTAACTATTTTGGTTATCTGCAGCACTCTAAGTATTTAGCCTTTAATTAAAATAATTTTGTTTGTTTTGATCAATGGCCTCAGTTGAAGGATTTAGCTCTTTTGGGCCAGCAGCAGCTTTTTTGATAAAATAAAATCCTTAGTTATTAAATATTAAATCAGATTCTTTTAATGGGTTATTTGGACTTAAGAATTGAGACTATTAATAGAAGATATGTAAGATATCAAAAGAAATAGAAAATCCAGTTATGACTAATACTATTTCAAAGCAGATTTCTAATAAGAAGAAATTTTCCATTTAATAACCCATCTATTTCAAGTAATAGTCAGTTTAGGAAAAAAATTCTAAGCAAATGTGTTGTAATAAGATTGAAGACATTAGATAGAATTTTCTAAGAAATATCAGTCATAATGTTCAGCATTATAACAGCCACACAGTGTTCTTTTTTATCTGCCTTCTTTGACTAAACTCCCATGTAGAAAACACTTTCAGCTCCTGACACAGACATAAAAAGCCATAACACTGTCATCCTCATCATAGCTAACACTTTTGAGAACTTACTTATCTCATTTATTTGTCAGAATCCAATAAAGTAGGCACTATTGTTATATCCATTATATCGTTAAAGAAACTGAGGCGGGGAAGCATTAAGTAATTTGTTTGATATGACTTGTTGTATGGGTTGCTTCTCCTCTGTGATCTGAGAAAATAATGTTTTTTAAAAAGTAGAATTCAGTTCCACTATACAGCTTTTATGTTAAAAGGAAAAGTGAAAGGCTTTTTGAATTGCCATGGCTGTGAGGCCAGTGACTAATTCCACTGGAGAAGTAGGTCAGTGAAAGTTGAAATTTTAGATCTAAAAAGTGTGAAGAGTGAATAGACGGTAATTTCCTCACAGCCCTTTCCCCATCACCCTGCACTGTAAATTTTCCTTCACTATATCATAATGTTTTCGTCTCTGAGGGTTCTGTAACTGGTGGAGCTGTCCTTGGTCTGAGAGTTCAGAAAAGAAAAGTTTTGTCTGGGGCCTATGACTTCTCACAAAATTGCTGAGCTTCTCCGTGGATGTGTAGGAATCCGCCCACCCATCATGTAGAACAGATTGGGAAGATTCTTCGGAGAGGCTGGGAAAATTCTAAAGCCCTTCAGGGTGGTACACTTTCATTTTTCTTTCCATTTAAGTGGTGCTTAAAACCCTGAGGTTTGGAAATGGGGAACCTGACGTTCACTTAGCTCAATACAACATTTTTGAACACCTGCTTTGTTCTCAATACAGTTCTAACCATCACAAAAGATAAGTTTCCACCCTCAAAGATTTCACATCCCACGGAGAAGACATTAACATATAAAAATGTTAAACAACCCAATGTCATAAAAAGCTGGCTCTGAAGCCAATAAAGTATCATGAATAACAAGTTAGAAGTTCAAGGCACAGCCAGTAATGGAGGAGGAAGCATTAAATTATAAAGCAATGAGGGGGTCTTTGGGGAGAGAGGAAATTTAATATAGATATTGAACAGGAGGAAGCTAGTCACAGAACAGTGTATAGTTAACCCCATTTACTTAAAAATGAAATAAAAAAGTATATATATATTATATATATATATATATTAAATGCAGGGATAAAGAGTTGGAAGGATACCTAGCAAATTGGGAGGAGGGGAGTGCAGCAGATGATGGAGGAGGACAGGGAAGGGCTAGAATGCAGAGAGCCTCTCAGTTTTTACTATACATATACTTCTATATTATTCAAATATTCTTCTAAACATTATGGAGTCATGCATTATTTTGTATAATTAAGAAATCCAAACTTTACAAAAAGAATGAGTAGTTGGGTTTGTAGAGCAAAATGAAGAAGATATCCCAGGTGAGAAGTAGAGCTTGAATCACCGGCCAAAGGTGAGAAGGTACGGGGAGTGAGCGGACCAGCACGTGGGACCAGCACAGGAAGGATGTCGTAGGGATGTAGCTTGGGGTCAGATGGAGAAAGGATCTGAACGAAAGACCTAGGGGTGTGGGCCTTTCACCTTTGAACAAAAGCATTGAAGAGCCTCTGAAGGATTGGGTTCAGGGTTGGTTACTACAGCTGCACGAGGATTAATTTCTTGGTGAGCATACATAAAGACCCAGCCATGTTAGATATTATGAATTGAAGTCTGCCTCTCCTGCCCACAATGAAAACCCATGAAAATGTCTCCTACAGTAACCGCAGCAAGAAAGGCTCTGACTTATGCAAACCTGTTGTTAGACTTTTCAGGAATCCCAGAAAGATAGAAATGCTTTCAAATGCAAATGGAGAGCAGCCATTGACATTTGATCCACGGTATTAATTTCACCATAAATCTTTATGTAATGTTTGACATCTATGATAAATAACTCATGTGTATGAGGGAGATTATGATCTCTAGCCTAAGAGAAATGACTAAGTCAAACTTGTAAGATTTGAGTAAGCACTACTTGACTTTAAAAATGAAAGTCAGATGCATTGCATAATATGGTATTTGTTTTAGTTAATTTGTCCTTTCCTTGGATGAACTGATGAATCAATATTTTCTTTAATATCGATTTTGCACAACTATATTTTATTATATCCACACACATATTCATACAATAAACACAGAGTAGCAAAAATTTATAGCTACCTGAGAGTGGGAAAGTAATACTCCTACAAACCAATCTTGAAGGAAACATTCTAATCTGAGGGGAAAAAAACTGTAGCTAGTTGAATCTTGAGTCATGCATGTGACTCATTTTAAATGATTAGATTCTGGGTAAGATGAATTTTTTTATTGATCAAAAGGTGGAAGAGGGATACATCAGAATTCCAGGATGGTGATGTGAGTTAGGTTTATAAAAAAAAAAAAAAACATTATCTTCCTCTACTGCAAATTATCTTGTAAGCAGCAGTGATGTTTGAGGAAGAAACTGACAATTAAATTTAGTTTTCACTTTTAACTTTCTTCTTCAAACGTTAAAGACTTTACTCCCTTCTCTCCCTTCACCATCCCACCCTACTCTAGCTGCCCTTTTTCAGAGAGGCAGATGAAATTCTTCCCAGGCAGAACAGAGTTACCTGCCTGTGAAGGGAGACAAATAACAGGAACAAGAAAGACTCCATAAAGCTTTACAGAGAAAGAGGTTCCTGATTCCATAGGTTGCATCTGCCTCAGGATGCCTTTTCTGTTCTTCTTAATCCTTTTATCCTTTAAAATTACGGCACCTCCTCCCATCATGTGACAAGGACAGCACAAGGTGTCTGACCTCTGTGTGTTGGGAAAAGGCAGGAATGCAAGACGATTCTGTGCCTCACGTGATTAGACAGATTCACAAGCTTTAACAAGACAATTTTGGAATTAAAAAATAAAAAAGGAAGCCTTAAAAAAAATCTTCTAGACCAGAACAAAGAGATCTTGTAATCATTTTAATGTAGTTCTTAACAGTGGTTTTATCCATTGAATTCAGTCAATATGGACTGTCTGCCAAGTTGGATTTTTAAAAATCATGTAGTAGTCCCGATAGCTTTGTGCTGATCGACAGGATTACAAAAGTACAGTGCCAGCTTTTAGTACAGGCCAGGCAGGGGGAGTCTGTTCTCTGCCTCTTCCCTCTCTTTTCATCCTCTCTGTCTTTCTTCCCCAGCCTGCCCTCCTTTCTGATAAATGGGCACCCTCCAGGTATCTTCATATGGGAAGCAATACATCATTTAACTGTATCTGAGTAAGGCTGAAACCTCATAGGTGGGAAATCTTTTTGAGTTTGATGTTCTCCTGCCCATAGAGAAAAGAGCTTCTATGAATGCCAACAACTTACTAGTAAGCAAAGGCTGAGAAAGGATAATCATGAGAACAGAAGTTAATGAAAAAGTCATTCTAAGCAGGAAGATGAGAGTTGATTTTGCAATTGCACGAAATTTTTTAAAGAGAGGAAGGAGTAGGGATTGGCGAGGAACTGGAATGCTAAGATAATGGTAAGAGAAAGTATGAACACCTAGTGAGTTAGGAAATGTTTTGGACAAAAAGAATAATAATAACCACCCTCAGTTTATCTATTTATACATCAACATCAATGTATTTGAGAAAAAAACATGAATATCACTCTACTCCTATTATAGATCTCTGAAAACAAAGGAACAAATACCCCATTCATTCCCAGTTGGCATTAGTTTATCCATTGCTTGTGACGTAAAATGAGTTGGGGAACTTAGTGTCATCACTTCATTGCTGCTTTCCCTCTATGTTCAGAGATAAAACTTTTAAGTTTTTTATATATCTAACATTTGTCTTAATTTTAATGTTATTAAATATAAACATTAGAATATGTATGAAATATTTATTAAAATATATAACTAATAGTCTTCTTAATAGTCATATATTTATATACATTAAAGTACTTGATCATGAGAATACTCTTTTCTTTATTTTAAAATAGTTTAATTACTTTAATATTTTGCTTTAGTGATTAAATAAAAATGATTTATTTTGTGGGGTTTTTTAAAAAAAGATTTATGTGTTTTTTCTCTTTTTCTAATCAACAGCTAAATTTAGAGGTTCTGTCTTAGGTCACAGATGACTCTTTTTAAAAAATATATATTTTTTATTGTTTTTTTACTGAGAAGAAGGGAGAAGGATAGAGTTAAACATTGATCAGCTGCCTCCTGCACACTCCCCCTGGTAATGTGCCCACAACCAAGGCACATGCACTTGACCAGAATCTAACCTGGGACCCTTCAGTCCACATGTTGATGCTCTATCCACTGAGCTAAACCGGTTTGGGCCAGATGACTCTTATTGGTATAAAATGTTTATATTTGGAGGGGCTATAGGGACTTCTTGTCCTTTAAAACTATTTACAAAGTTTTTGTCTGTTGTTTTCTCATGTCCCTGTAGTAGCTTGCCAGCAATAGGCAAAAATAAAGCTGGGACTGCGTCAAAAAATTCACTGGACCACATTCATCCTTCTTCAGCGGAGTTTACTCAATAGTGTGCCCATTCAGCCACTGTGCCAGCCAGCGGAAACAGCTAGTTGTTGTCTGAAATGAAGAATAATTGGAAACATGGTGCCTGTTTCTTTTCCTGAGAGTAACAATTCATCCATTTAACATTCTTTTGGTGCACTTGAATTTTGTGCTAGACAGGGTTGTGTGGACTGTTTAGATGAGGCCAAGTGGAGAAATGTTCACCTTCTATCCTGCTGCTGACCCTCCCAATGTGAAACAGTGATAGCCATCCAATGGCCTGGAGTTGATTACAGGTGGCACCAGTAGCTTTATGTAGGTAAATGGACATCAAGCTGGAAAATGCTAGGCTGAGAGGGATAATAATAATTATGAATGGTAGCCATGGTCGTTGGTTGGAGCTTAACCTGTACATCAAAAGGCTGTGGGTTTGAATCCCAGTCAGGGCACATATCTAGGTTGCAGGTTTGATCCCTGGTTGGGACGCGTACAAAAGGAAACCAATCAATGTTTCCCTCTCACATTGATGTTCCCCTCTCTCTCTCTCTCTCTCTCTCTCTCTCTCTCTCTCTCTCTCTCTCTCTCAGAATCAATAAACATATCCTTGGAGGAAGATAAAAATAATCTGCACTAATAAAAGAGAAATATGCAAATTGACCATATCTTCTCAATGCCCAGCAGCCAATCGGGAGTGATTATGCAAATCAATCAGGTTAATTTGCATACACAATGCCCAGAGGCGGGGGGGGGGGAATGCTTGTGTCTTCACCATGGTGATGATGCAGGCATTTCGTGCCTCCCCAGCCACTCCGGGCCTCTGGGCAGCCTGGGAAGGCAGAAAGGCAACTCCAGGCCAGAGAAAAGGCTGTGCCAGCATACAGCATTAGGAAGGCCTATTATGCATGAATCTTCATGCATCGGGCATCTAGTCATTATTATAAAATATAAAAAATCTAGCTACTCTATAATGAAACAAAGCCCTGGAAGGTTAAGATACTGCCCAGAGTCACTCTGCCAGCAAGTGAGAGAGCAAACTGTCTGGTTCCATCACCTTTTTTCTGTGCCCTATACTACAATATGCTTCTATCTCTTATGGCCAAGTATATTACTGATTTTTTTTTAATGTTCAATAGACATAAAAAGATCATATATTCTCTTTTTTGAGGTATAAATTGTGGGTTTTACACAGTTACAAATCACACACATATACTCATATTAGGCTACTAGGTTATATTATTATACTCTTCTGTATTCTTGCTTGTTTTGCCTTCACATTCTATCAATTCTGATAGAGATATATTAAGATTTACTACTCTGGTGGTCATTTCATTCAATTCTGTTTGTCTTTCTAGTAATTTTGATTTTAAAAAAATTGTTCTATTTTTTTTATTTATTTTTTTTAGAACAAAATAGCTGACAACTGTATTGTTTTACATGTTTATATCTGTACCACAGGAAATTGAGCTGGGCACATAGAAAATGGTACCCAAATAAAAGTGGCCTACGTAAATAGAAATGCATTTTTTCCAAACATAAACGATGACTAATGGTAAGAAATTCAGGGCTGGTAGAATGGCTCCATGGTAACCTGAAAGGCAAACTCTCTTTGTCTTTCTGTTCTGCCACCTTTACTATGTAGCTCTATTCTCCAAGTTCTGGTTGCAACATAGCACCAGCCGTCACATGC
Organism: Pipistrellus kuhlii; assembly: GCF_014108245.1. Lineage (NCBI taxonomy): Eukaryota > Metazoa > Chordata > Mammalia > Chiroptera > Vespertilionidae > Pipistrellus > Pipistrellus kuhlii. The sequence continues at coordinate 13,200,699 of NW_023425405.1, forward strand.
TACTCCAGCTAGAAAGGAAGCAAAAGAGGAAGGCAAAAAGAAGTAGCTTCCAGCTGAGTTAGACTTCAGCAAGCCCTGGCCACTGTACTCTACTTATAACTTATTGTCCATCCCTAATTATAAAAGAGGATAGAAAACATTTTTATCGGGACACATTTCTGTGCCAAATATAATGGAGGTTTTGTTAGCAAGGATGAAGAGGAATGAGCATTGTGTAGGCATCTAGCAATTTCTGCCACGGCGCCTTTAATCATTTCATTTTCTTGTTCTTATTTACTACTTTTGTCCTTGGATTTGATATTAACATTGCCACTCTTGCTTTTGTATTTACCTGGCATATAACTGCCCAGCCATTTATTTTCAAACTTTGTCATTTTATTGGAGGTGAGTTTCTTATACACAGCTTAATTTTGCTTTTTTGTGTTTTTAGTCCATTCTGAAAGTGCATCTTTTGAAGGGTAAATTAGATTCATTCAAATTTATAATGATAACTGATATACAGTATTTATTGCTATTCTTTCCATTTTATTTTTGCTACTTACTATACTTCATTGCTGTTTGCTTTTTTTCCTCCTTTCCTTAGGTTTACTAGCTTGATCCTTTTTATTTTTATTTATTTCAGAAAGGGAGAGAGAGGGAGAGAGAGACATAGAAACATCAGTGATGAGAGAGAGTCATTGATCAGCTGCCTCCTGCATGCCCCACACTGGTTATCAAGCCCACAACCCTGGCATGTGCGCTGACCAGGAATCAAACTGTGACCTCCTGGTTCATAGGTCAATGCTCAACCACTGAGCCAAGACAGCCTGGCAGCTTGATCCTTTTCAAAAAGTTATTTTCCCTCTGTTAAGTTGAAAGTTTTCCTATGAAATTTTTACTTCTCTCAAATAAATTAATGCTCTTCTTCCTGATTGAGTCACCCGTATCTCAGAGAGTCATTGTGAGTGCGCTGAGGAAGAAGTGCAATTTATTTCTTCTTCCTTCACTGTTGGCACCACGTAATAGTGAGGGAAGCTCGTGTTCCTCACTTCCTGCAGCATCACACACAGGCAGCAGCACACTCCTGAGCAGCGCCGGAAAGGAGCCAGTGCTGGCTGAGCACCACTCCTCCCTGCAGCTCCTGTCAGGTCCCTTCCGAGTCTAACTAATGAAGAAAAAGGAGAGCTATTCCCCTCGATTCTAGAAGTCCACACAGGAGTGAAGTCTGAAAAGTCTTCATTCTCTAAGTCTTTACTGAGTGCCAAGCAAGTTACCACAGGCGGTAAAGCAGATGACAGTCCTGAGTAGCACTGCAGCCCATCCTGTGGGTTGCTATCCCCATTGCATTTGGTTTCAAACCTGTTTTCTATGTGAGGCTTGAGTTCTACAAAGTCCGGTGTACACTGAGTGGCCAGATTATTATGATCTCTGAACGCATAATAATCTGGCCACTCAGTGTATGTATGTATATATAGTATAGGCCCAGACATGAATTTGTGCACGGGTGGGGTTCTGCCAGCCAGGCCAGGAGGAGGGAACATGGGCGGTTGGCCGGCCTGCTTGCTGGTTGAACTCCTGGTCAAGGGGACAATTTGCATATTAGTCTTTTATTATATAGGATGTACAGTGAGTGGCCAGATTATTATGTGTTCAGAGATCATAATAATCTGGCCACTCAGTGTAGTTCAGTAAGAAACTTGCATATGAAATGTAGTGTTAGATTCCTTTGTGAAATTTGTAAGCCTTTTTTTTTTTATTCTGGCACTTTTACATTTACGTGATTATATTGCTTCTGAGAGAAGCCTCTTCTCTCTTGTCTGGTTTTAAATTATACCTCGCACTTCATGCCACAGCAGTATGCTCATTCCCAAGACCAATCAAGACTCCTACAATTAAGTTAATGGTACAAGGGTTACCATCTACGTAGGAATTCTGCTGCTTTTTCCATTGGGGAACATTATAAAAGAAAAAAAAACCCAAAGTTATGTTAAAGTGATATAACTTCTACCAACTCTGTCATTCTAATTTACTTTTTTTTTTTTTAAATATTATTTTAGATTCCCTATGGGTATGCTTTGGCTACAAATTTACATATATTTTGATAAATCTTAGAGTAATTCTATAGTGCAAACTATTTGTACTCTGCAAACTCCTTTATTAATGTATATAAATCAATCAAATAAATAAAGAGCCTGTTATATATGAGAAATTCTATACCTTGAAACATTTAGGTTGTACTATTTGTCCCTGGAGCTCTCTCTCCCTTTAGTATCAACATGGAGGGATCTCCTAACAATATCTACCACTTATTATATATTATGTGGGCATAGGTGACAAAAACTAAGTTCTTTTGTTGGAAGTGCCTCCCTTTCCATCACCACTATTTTCTTACAATGTTTAGGCAGAGAGAGTAAGACATGATGCTATAGAAAGAGAATAATAAATATATTGTATATCTACTGATTCCTCCTCTTCTTAGGTATTTTTCCTCTGGCATTGACTATTAAAGGGGCTGGTCCCTTCTCAGTCCCAGGAGAAATGGGGTGATTTGAGAGTAAGAAAGAAAGCTGATAAAAAAATTATTTTAAGAAAATATATATAAATAAGCATGTTATCTGATTTGAGTATTATAATGTACTAGAGGCCCCGTGCACAAAATTCATGCATGAGAGGGAGCAGTGTGTGTCCCTCAGCCCAGCCTGCACCCTCTTCAATCTAGGATCCCTCTCACAATCCAGGACTGTTGGCTCCCAAGTGCTCACCTGCCTGCCTGCCTGATTGCCTCTAACCATTTCTGCCTGCCAGCCTGATAACCCCTTAGCCACTCCCCTGCCAGCCTGATTGATGCCTAACTGCTCCCCTACGGGCACAATTTCCCCTAACTGCCCTCCTCTGCTGGCCTGGTCACCCCTAACTGTCCTCCCTTGCAAGCCTGATAACCCCTAACTACCCTACCCAGATCACCCACAACTGCCCTCCCCTACTGGCCTTCTTGTGGCGGCCATCTTATGTCCACATGGGGGTGGCCATCTTTGACCACATGGGGGTGGCCATCTTGTGTGTTGGATTGATGGTCAATTTGCATATTACCTCTTTATTATGTAGGATTGTCATTAGTATGAGTTTAATTTTGCTCGCTACTAATACCTATGGAAAACGAGGCTTCACAAGACTGGCCACATGCTAAAGCTAGATGATGAATGTGGAAGTTGGGTCCAATTTTACTATTCTTTCTATGTAAGGGTATATGTTTGAAACTTACCAGAAAGCAAAGTTTGAAAAAGAAAGTAAATGAGGTTTCAAAGACTGTTCTGGATTGGTTAATGCTGAAAAAGGTGTTTCTCATTTTATGTCCCCTAAAAACAGCATCATTAATAGTTACCAATGGGGTTCAGATCTGGTCTGGATTCACTATGTTGACAAAGTGTTTGAACCCTACCGTTGACATTCTCTGAATGAACTTGGAAAAAAAATAGACTCACATAGCTTTCATGAATTAATTGAAAATACTAAAATTGAAATTTTTTCAGTAAGAGATTATAATATTTATCAGAAACAAGTTATCAGTTCTCTAGTTATTTTTACTTCCATGTTATTTGGACTCAGAGTACTAGATGGGGAATCCCTAGAATATGCAACTTATTTTATCTTTTAGTGTCTCCATGTTTTCTCTCCAGTTAAATGAGAGGGGGGAAAAAAAAAAAGGAAAAACAAAAAGAAAAAAAAAAACACACCTGAGACTAAACTCTGTATCTTCCAGAAGCATTTTGAGAAAAAAAAATGTTTGAAAGATTTTTCCATTGATAGTATAGAATTCTGTTACTACAGAGAGACTATCCCTTTTCTAAGAACAAATAGAAAATAAGGACTATAAATGGATGAATCATTCTAAAAGTGTTTCATAGTGGCATCTCTTTTTAAAATTTTCCATATAAAGGGCTACATTTTTCATTTTCTTCTCAGCTGGCCTGGACGTAGAGCAATTATCTACCACTCTCACATATTAAACAGGTGCTAGAATTTAGAAATATGTATACTCCTTGCCTAGGGTACAATTCGAGTGGGTGGATGCAGCACAAGAACGACTCTGAAACTCTAGTAGACGATAAAAGCATTGATCTCAAGGAGTCCTTGTATGATAATGTGACCATGGCATGCTTTGTGACTTTTTGGTTTATTTGCTTAGATTTTAATCCAAATTTCAGGTACTTCAGGATAAAATGCACCAGGGAACATGTCACACAGTGTTAGGAAGATAGGGAGTGGCTGTGCCACTCAGATAAAATTAAATCCTGAGAAATAAAACCCCTAAAGGAACTGAATGTAAGGAAAGGGAACACAGTAAGTTATAAGTAAAAATTAATCAGATATTGGCGGCATGCCTCTTCCAAAGACTTCTTACATTCAGGCAGTTAGCAAATATCGGTTTACAAAATACTTGATCCTCCCAACACATTGGTGAGGTACGTGGGACAAATCTATGAAGCATCTGAGACACTTACATGCTTCCTGAAGGTCTTATTCCCAGTGGCAGCGGACAGGGGGCTCAGAAACCACCCAGGTCTCCAGACACTGGCCTGTGGTCACATTTCCTTGACCACCCAGATGGGAATCCTCCATCCTGTTTAGTCTGTGGAGGATTCAAACAAAGTAAAGACGTGATCCCTGCCCAGTGAGTTAATGATCCAGATAAGAAAAATGTTACATAATGAAACAAGCAGAGAACTACTAAGTGTTAAATTGTATGAAATGGGCTATAAATACAATAATATCTGGATTACTTGGAAAATAAGGGGTTCCTAGTATAAATTCTATCCAAGTTGTGAGAAATGTTTGTAGGTATCCAAGAATACTGGTCAACTAAACATGTTCCTCAAGTCTTCCAGCCAGGCAACCAGTGTGCTCCTGAGAAATTCCATGATTAATAGCTAACCAGAGGAAAGCCTGCGGAGGAGAAAGGGAAAGGCAGTAACTTCTCAAACCTTATCACGCACCTGCAGGTATAATCTTGCACAGCTCTGCAGGGACACATGATTGCTTACAGGAGCTGAGTCTTGAATCACTGAATTCTAATTGGACTGGGTTGTGCCTCACACTGAGAACAGGAGGCTTGTGGGAGCTAGTCCTAACCCTGGCCTGTCTTTGTTAGGTCCTCTAAGTCATCAGTGAAGTCCACCAAGCAAATTGCTCTTTGTATCCTCCTATTTACCTAACCGCAAAAGGAGTAAATGGGAAAGTTCCAATGAAAATGTTTATTTTTCAGTTACAGTTGACATACAATATTATATTGGTCTCAGGTGTACAACATAGGGATGGGATATTTATAAAACTTATGAAGTCTTGTACCCATCTGGCATCCTATGTAGTTATTATAATATATCGACTATATCCCCTATGCTGTACTTTATGTCCCCATGAAAAGTTTGGTCCAATTTTTTTTTGTTAATATATTTTTATTGATTTCAGAGAGCAAGAGAGAGAGAGAGAGAAATAAAACATCAATGATGAGAGAAAAATCATTGATCAGCTGCCTCCTGCACAAGCCCTACTGGGGATCAAGCCGACAACCCGGGCATGTGCCTTCACCAGGAATCGAACCATGACCTCCTGGTTAGTAGGTCAACACTCAACAGCTGAGTAACACCAGCCGAGCCAACCCAATTTTTTTAAGAAACTGCCTGGAGGCAGGACAGTGTGCACATTTGTTCTACACTCAGAGGGACTGTGACTTCAAGGGTCTGCAGGGACTCTGTGATCACTTTTATTTTCTGATGTCCTAATGCTCAAACCTAAAATATTTCAAACCCCTGTTTGTTTCAGAAGTGACATTCCATTGGAAATATTTATCTGTTCTTTCTTTTTCAGCAGAGTAGGCCTGTCCTCAGCGATGGCTGAAGGCCAGTCACTGTCTCTCTCTGTGTGTCTTCCCCGCTGAGTGGCATATTGTCTGAGAGGCCCCATAGGGACTTTCAGAGCCATCAGTGAATGACTGGCAAAAAACCTTAAAAAAAAAAAAAGGCACAAGGCTGACCAGGTTCACCAGCATTATGAACATTCTTATGTAGTCTTCTTAAGCCTTGGCCTATTTTGCTCAATGGTTAGAGCATTGGCCTGCAGTCCAGAGCATTGCGGGTTTGATTCCCCGTCAAAGGCACGTACTTCGGTTGTAGGGCCCCCAGCCCCGGTTGGTCCAGGCATGTAGGAGAGGCATCCAATCAATTTGTCTCTCTCATGTTGCTGTTTCTCCCTCTCCCCCGCCCTCCCTTCCTTTTCACTCTCTTTGGAAATCAATGGAACATGAGAATTAAAAATAAATAAACAAATCTAACTTGCTGAAATGTCCATTGGAATAAGCCAGCATGGGTGGATCTACTGCATCATCCTGCTTGCTACCAGGGAAGAGAGAAAACAGCAGTCCATGCTGGCAGCAGTGCTGGAGTCACTCCTCAAACATCGGTGTGTGCCCACCGGAGAGCAGGAGAGGGCGTGGGAGAAATTAGGGTGGAGCTCAGAATGCAGCCTTACTGTGCACACTGTGCTGGGAGTGACTGTGAGGGTGCCCTCTGGAAGCACCACCCCCACTGATCACTTACCCTGAGCGCTTGAATGAAAATATAAGCACAATTCTGACTCCTAAACCCAAGCACATAATCACTGCCCATGTCTTTGTAGATACATCCTTATTGAGTTGCTTTTCCAGGAGTGGCAATGGATTTCTGCTGAGTCACTCAGCTTTCATTCCATCCAGTGATTATGAGCATGGACTCTGGAACCAGCTCTGTCACATACTGTCTGTGTGGCTGTGGGCATGTTCATTACTTAAAAATTCTCCAGATATGATTCCCCAAATGTGAAGTGGTGATAATTCTACCAGCTACCCCATAATTTTTTTTATGAGGAGTAAATGAGTGTAGCCATGTATTAAAGAACAAAAATTCAACCAAATAAATGTGAAGATGTAATTGGCTTTATTGAGTGATTTGTGAATCAGGTGGCATCCCATCTAGTAAATAGAAAGGTGCTCCAAGGAGTTTTACAAAATGAAAGGCTTTTATAGGCTGAAATGGGGCAGGACAAGAAAATTATAAGAGTAAATTATTTCAGGCAAGGAAACTTTTTAAAATTCTTCACCCAAGGATATGTTTTGTTTATTTATTGGGGGAGAGAGAGAGAGAGAGAGAGAGAGAGACACACATTGATGTGAGAGAGAAACATTGATTGCCTCCCATACAGGCCCTGACCTTGGACTGACCTGCAACCTTTTGGTGCACAGGACAATGCTCCAACTAACTGAGCCACCCAGCCAGGACAAGGACATGTTATTTTAGGGAAAGTCAGGGGGTCTTATCAAGCAGATTACTTTGCTAGTGCTGACAGAGAAACTCTGGACTGATCGTTGTAAGAGTCTACTCTTGGGAGAGTTCACAACTGAATTAGGTTAGATATTAAGTACTGCTGGAGCTTACCACAAGGGACTCTATTTTGTTTCTGGTTGGTTTTTGTTTGTTTGTCTTCTTATTGATTGATTGATTGATTTCAGAGAGAGAGGAAAAGAGAATCGATTAATTGGTTGATTCTTGCATGTGCCCTGCTGGGGTATCAAACCCCACAACCTTGGCATATTTGGACATCACAGCAACCAACTGAGCTATTCAGCCAGGGCCTGTTGTTGCTTCTTAACACATGTAAAGAGCTTAGGACATTGTCTGGCACATAGTATGTGTTGTACAAGTGTTAAATATTTTAATTAATTAATTAATTCATTCATTCATTCATTCATCTGACGTTAATTTTAAAAGCTCTGGTCTGGACTGCTAGGTATTGAGAAATAAAGACAAGTAAGACATACTCTGTGCCCTCAGTAGGCTTACACTCTATATTCTAGGCTTGTCTTTTATTTATCTTTTTTACCTAGCACAAGTTGGGATGTACTCAATAAGTATTTTTGAATGCATGATTGCACTAAGGAAACAGACAAATATACTGATAATTTCAGTTAAAAATGATACATTTAACAATGCCTGGCACATATAAGTGCCTGGCACTATCTAAGCATTATCTATTTTAATTATTAATTTAGTAGAATAATTGCGGAGACTAAGCATGAAGACTGGAAGTTCAGGGTGAGGAGGTGGAGGTGCACTCAGGAAAGACTTCCAAGAGGCAGTATCGTTCAGCTCGGTTTTGATCAGCGAGTGGGCGTTAGCCAGTAAGAGAAGAGGGCTAAGTGTGTTCCAGGAAGAAGGAACATTGTGTGCAGAGCTAGAGAGGCGTGAAATAGCACAATACATTCAGGGAGCTCTGGGTAGGCAGGTAGGACGGGAACTCCGTCCTCCTTGTGACACACAGCGTGTTTGAGATTAGAGGCTGTGAAATGAAACAAGACAAAGGAGACATCGCTTTTGTCCCCCTGGCTTTGAGCATTAACTAAATAACCAACCATGGGCTAAGTCCCTGGGGAATTTTAACTTGTTGGGTATGTTGCTTGCCCTGTACAAATGCTGTTCATTACTCTGAGGTCAGCCCCTTCTGGTCTTCTGATAGAGGAAGTAAATTCACTTAACCTACCTGTTTTTTCAAATTAATTGAGCTGAATTACAGTAAAGTTGATGGGCTCAGACAATCGATGAAGGTGTTTTACACAGTAACATAGATTTCTCTAGATCAAGAGTTAGCAAACTATGGCCTAAGGGCAAAATCCTGTCCACCACCTATTTTATAGTTAAGTTTTCTTAGAACACAGCCATGCCCGTTTGTTAGCATGTGGTCTAGCATTGCTTTCTCGCAACAATTGTGGAGTTGAGCTGTTGGGACAGAGACTGTATGGCTTTCAAATCATAATGTTTACTAGCTGGCTCTTTATAGAAAATGTTTGCCAATCCTGCTATAGAGTCATCTCTTCTAATCTGATGACAAGAAAAAAACACCTAAATATTTAAGGTCAGGGATTAGTTTGGTTTAGAACCAATGTGGAAAACAGTAGATTATTAAAATTTAAAAAATTCATTACCAAGGAGAAAGAAGACTGCAAATATGTTAGCCATAAAGGGTGCAATAAACATGAATAATGAATGAACATAGATTCTGTGATTGGCCCTCAGATTTGACTCAGAGCTTCCTGACAGTCAGGGAAAAAAAAGGGGGGGGGGAGGTGTTAGTCATCTGTATTAGTTACCTATTGCTTTATAACAAACCACCTTAAAAGTTAGTGGCTTACAGTTACTATTTCTCAGATCATCTGACAGGCTGGGCCTAGATGATCTCGGTGGGCTTGCTCATGCATTTGTGGCCAGCTGGTGTGTTAGCCCTGGGCTGGCTAGGCTGGGATGACCTCAGCTCTTCTCTACTCCACACAATCTCTCTCTCACACACACACCCCCGCCCCGAAAGAAGATTCCAAGAAAGCAAGTGGAAGTGTACACTTGAGGCTAGGGCTTGGAACTGGCCCAGTCTAGTTACTTCTGTTGCAGTCTAGTGGCCAGAACAAGTCAAAAGGCCAGCCTACATTCAGTGGCCTGGGTGGGGAAATGGATTCTAACTCTGGGAGGAGCAACAAAGTCACGTTGCAAGGGGCAAGGGAACAGGAGGGAGAGAGGTGGGTCCATGGTTGAAATCAATCAGCATCTAAAACAACATGTATTCCAACCATAAATTTTTCTTTAAAAGTCATCACTGTGGTCTAAAGTGCAAAGGAACAGTCATCATACGTCTATTCAGCCCCACCCACAGATATGAATCATCATTGTCTTTAACTAACAGGACCAATATCCTCTAGCTAATGACAGATGTAGAAAAGGGATGGAAAGAGGCCTGTCAGAAATGTGGTGCCTGTCATATGAGATCCAGCCCCTATTAAAATGCCATCTTGATGAATCCCTCATGGAACTAGACTCAGTTTTAATGGATTGAAGGGATAAGGAAAATCATTATCACAGGAGTTACCAATGACTAAATACATGTTAGTCTTTGAGACTAAAGCCTAAACAGACCTACAACATTCTTTATTATTTTATCCTCATTCAAGGATATGTTTATTGATTTTGAGAGAGAGAGAGAGAAGAAGGAAGGCAGGAAGGGAGAAAGAAAGAGAGAGAGAGAAACATCCATTTGAGAGAAACATCGATCAGTTACCCTCTATAGCCCCTAGACCAGGGATCAAACCCCAGGTATGTGCCCTGACAGGGAATCATACCTACAACCCTTTGGTGTATAGGACAATGCTCTAACCAACTGAACCAACCACTGGCCAGGGCCTACAACATTCTTGCTGACCATTCCCACTTTCTCTTCTTCCATTATCAGGTGGCATTAAAATTGTCCACTGTATTCAAAGATGACACTATTATTTATGGATGTGATTGAAAAGACAAAGAATAAATACTCTTTTTAAAATTCACTTGCAGCCCTGGCTAGGTAGTTCATTGGTTAGAGCATCATCCCAATACGCCAAAGTTATGGGTTTGATCTCAGGTCAGACATACAAGAATCAATCAATAAATGCATAAATAAGTAGAACAACAAATCAGTGTTTCTCTCTCTCCCTTCTTCCTTCCCTCCCTCTTCCCCTCTTCTCTCTTTCTCCCCACTTCCTCTCACAAAAATCAATAAATAAAAAATTAAGAATCACTTGCCATGTGATGATATTTTTAAAATGTATTGCTGGAGTATTTTCCTTATTACCAAACTTGCCTCAATAAATAATGTTAAGAATAAATAGCAACAGTGATTTCAGAAGTCTCTTTTAACTATTGTCTTTCTGGTACCATGGGCTGTCAGTAGGATGAGAATAAATAGAGGTAACCCTTGAGCCTTAGAGTCATTCAGAATCCCCCAAATTAAAAAAAAAAAAAAAAAGCAAAACACTAAAAATGAAAACAAAACTCCTAACCACTCAGACAAGCCACACAACTTCAGTTTGAGAACATTCCCTCTGGCCTAGAGCCAGTCAGGGTGCCACCGTCAGACTTCTGCAGGGGCAGGGACAGCGGAAGTACAAGGAGATGAACAGGACAGGATTTAGGGAACTATTAAACGCCTGTTGATTCAGACATCAGGACCAGCTGTGAATGAAAACATACTGCAACTTACAGTAAAAAGGAACTGAGCTGTGGATTTCATTGAAGAGGTGGAGACAACCCTTCAGGATGTGCAGATGACACTGCTCTGGGAGGGTCAGGGGGGACAGGGCTGTGTCAGGAAGAACAAATGAAGCTTCCAAATGTCGGTGCAGAAAATCAGGAGTTGACCTTTGGGCAGGTCACATAAAGGTCAAATAACATATATCAAATTCCTGGCAGAGAACTTGGAAGGATAGACGTTAACAAAGGTTAGTTCCTCTCCTCTCTCTGCATCTCTCCCTCACCTTAGGAATTTCTCTTTTCTTTTTCTTTTCTCTTTTTTTTATCTTGTGTATTTTTTAATTGGGTTTACTGGGATGACATTGGTTAATAAAATTATACAGGTTTTAGGTATACAGTTCTACAATACATCATTTGTATATTGTATTGCGTGTTTACCACTCCAAGTCAAGTCTCCTTCCATCACCATTTATCTCCCCTTTATTTTAGTCTGCCTCCCCCACCCCCAGGGATTCCTTAAACACACACACACACACACACACACACACACACACACACACACACACGCTCGCGACCTGCCAGCCAGCTGCTATTGGAAAGATGTCAGCTAGGATAAGCTGCTGATGTGGTAACTGTCAACACAATTCCCACTCAGGTGGGTAGAGCAGGGCATGCCACCTCTCCATCCCCTCTCCTCATCGCAGCGTGGAGGCAGCACAAAGACATTCTCTCCTTCCTGCAGAGGAAGTGTGTGTTCCCTCAGATCTACCTTGGCATTCCTTGATGTTTTAGAGAAGCAGATGACCCCAGCTGAGCAAGACAGTCAGCAGAACAGCAGCCCTTGATGCTGCAATTGGAAATTTCCATTCTTTGCTTGCAGCTCTGAAAAAAAAAAAAAAATCTGAAGAGCCCAGGAGCTGGGAAATTTCCACAATGGAAAATTTTAACATATTCTTTAGCTCTAAACTATGCAGGTTTATTGAGACTATTTTTTTTTTCCTTTTGGTAATTTTCTTCTTTCACAATAATTTATGAAGATGGTAACACTACAGCTGTGGGAATAGGGAGGGCAGGAGGACTTGGAGGGGAATGAATATGGCTAGTGGGAGCTTATGCCATGTACATGTTTGACCACCTGGACCATAGAAATGCAAATCACAAGACCCACAGGCTGGGAACTCATCCAAGAGAGAGGGTTTGCCTAGCAGCACTGCAGGGAAACCTATGTAGAGAGAAGTGGAAAGTGGATGGATACAGCTTAAGAACAGGAGATGGTGAGGTCTGCTGCTGGGAAAATCAATCTTTGGCAGATTTCTTACACCACTGCCCTTCCCCCTCCCCCGCCTTTTTTTTTTTTTTTTTTTTTTTTTAATCCTCACCCAAGGATATTTTTTATTGATTTTTTTAGGGAGCAGAGAGAGAGAGAGGGGAAAAAAAACCAAAACACATCAATCTGAGAAAGAAACATCAACCAGTTGCCTCCCATATATGCCCCAACTGGGGATGGAACCCAAAATCTGGATATGTGCTCTGACTGGGGATCAAAGCTGCAATCTTTTGGTGTATGAATGATGCTCCAGCCAGCTGAGCCACCTGGCCAGGGCCACCTCTGCTTCTTAAACCTAAATGTGCACACCAATCACCGGGGCATCTTAAGCTGTAGATTCTAATTTAGTAGATCTGGGGTGGAGCCTGAGACACTGTGTTTCTAACTGGCTCCCAGGTGAGGCTGAGGCTGATGCTGAGGCTGATGCTGATGCTGATGCTGATGCTGAGGCTGGTGCTGAGGCTGGTGCTGCCCTGCTGAGGCCCGTGCTGTGAGGAGCCAGGCCATAAACAACAGGCCCCCCTCATGAGGAAGCCAGCTTGCCGTCAATAGTATTGTAAAACACAGTGAAGGAGCAGCCAGAGCAGAGCTCCCTCGGGGCTGTTTTCCAGATTATAAAGCTAAGATCTCTGAGTAGAACTGAATGTCTTCTGGAACTATGCTCCATGCACTTCTGGATAAAGTGGAACCTAGGAAATGTGGGGAGGCAGTATCCAGACGCCTGCCTATGGCAGCAGAGTCAAATTGCTGGTTTCCAGAACACAATGCATTTGCAAAGAAGCCCCTATAACAAGGTGATGGAGATCACCAACCTGGGCCTCTCTCAATCTGAGCCATTGTCTAGTATTGTGACATGTGGGATGAAACACCAATGAGATAGCTCCAATTATTGAGGGAAGACTGTTGGCCAGGACAGTGTAAAGGAGAAAAAATAAATAAATTTATTCCATCTCAGTCAAGATAGTTGTCTCACTTTTATTGAGATAAAAAGGGAATAGGAGAATTTTCCATTTTCTTAACCTTTGTGCTACCTATTTTACTAAGATAGATAGGGAGAGAGGGGCGGGGAGAGAAAGAGAGAGAGAGAGAGAGGAGAAATATCAAAATCTGCAGTGTCTTTATTCCATGGTGTTACCTCCAATTGACCTGTAATATATCTGCTGAGTGTATCTTTAAAGCAACATTTGTCCTATTTTTCATTTTCCATTTGATTTTTAGATGGGTTATTACAACATACTTTTCAAATTAAAGTATACAGAGAAGCTTATGGGGGAAAGGGAGGAAAGACATTACCAGCATGAAAATATATTGAAATCAGAGTGTAACAGCATAAAGTAAATTTGATGATATAATAAAAAGTATTAAAATATATTAAAAGTAAATAACTATCTTAATATTCTAACATGTACTTAATACTTTACAATTCTAAATGGTTTATAGGATTAAGGATTTGGACTTCTGGAGATTGGTTGATGTCTTCTTTTTTATAAAAAAATCTTCACTGAGGAGTTAAAGTCTGATTCAGCATTGAAATAGACTTCCTGATTATTTAACTAAAAAACATCAATTTGATCTTTTTCTTACTAAAGATCTCAATGAGCAATTATTCATTTAAGAACCATCTTACAACCTACAACCAATGAGATAGAATTTGCTTGACTCATCTAAAGTCACATCTTTTTAATAATAAACATAATAATTATAAGATTTTGCTGAAACTGGTTTGGCTCAGTGGATAGAGCATCAGCCTGCGGACTGAAAGGTCCCAGGTTCGATTCCGGTCAAGGGCATGTACGCTGGTTGCAGGCACATCCCCAGTAGGGGATGTGCAAGAGGCAGCTGATCGATAATTCTCTCTCATCGATCTTTCTAACTCTGTATACGTCTCTCTTCCTCTCTGTAAAAAAAATCAATAAAATATATATTTTTAAAAAATGATTTAACATTGTAGGGTACTTACAACAGGTGAGGTACCTAATCCTTACAAGTTTATAAGATGGGTACTGTTACCGGGAAAACTCCGCTTGGACTGGAGCCACCTGTCGCTGTGTCCAATTAGGAAGGTAGGGTTGAGCATGTTAGGCGTTTATTGGCAGGCTAGCCAATCAAAGGAGCTTACAAGCATTCAAATCCTTTCCTAATAGCAAGGTCCAGGGGGCAGGATTCTAAAGGGCAGTGGGCTGGGAAACAGAATGCCTGGGGGTCTGCAGATGTCTGCTGTTGTCATCAGTTACCAGGTGATGAGATGAAGTTGATGAGATGATGTTTTGACTCCTGCTGGGTCAGCCTGACCCTGCTTATTGGTTCCGCTTGCTGGATTCACAGCTGAGTCACCTCCTCAATCATTTTGCACAGGCCTTGAAAAGGAAACTTTAAAAAAAAAACTTAACCCCCTATTCATAGATAAGAAATTTAACCCACTATTTACATAAGTATATGTGTTCTAAGATTTAAGCTAATATGATTATTTTCAGATCAATTCGGGTGGTCTTTCAGATTATAAGTACTCCCTATCATTACCATTATTATGTACATGAGAAATTGGGATTTAGAGAGCTTAAGTGAAATGCCTGGGACCCATACATTTCGACCAAGCAGGCAGTAGCCTTGTTTGGCCAGCCCACTTACCCCAGTGCTCTTTCCAAATGCCACAGCCACACCTCAGCTTCTCTTAGACAGATGGATAGATGCTCCTGCTTGTGTTTAAGGACTTCGCAAAGCTCGATTCAAATACTGAATGTGTTGTTAGCTGCTTACAGCTGCTATTTCTCTAGTAGTGCAGTAAGTCCAGGAAAACTCTTTTAAAGAGCTCATTAAAACTGCTAAAATGAAGTCTTAGAAGCAGGTGCATCCAATAGCTGGAATGTAGACGATTATGCTAATATCAAATTCAGGTGACAAATTTAAGCCATCCAAATCATGGAGGATAAAAGGATTCTCAACGTGAAAGGGAACTTCTTTGTAGGGCTTGTTGCTCTGTAAGACTGTGACTGCCTTTGCAGCTGTCAGCATAGGGACGTCCAGTGTTAACATTCAAAAATAAAGTCATTTTTGCAAGGTCATATCTCCTTTATAAATTATTGGGTCTCTATTAGGAAGATAAGGGTAAGGAATTGCCTACAACACTAGTGCTATTTTTTAAATAGGAGATCTGGCACCTCATTTATAATTTATTGTCAGATTGGGCCTAAGGGTAGAGGAAACAGTTAAAGAGGGTGGTTAAAGTCTGTAGACAGTGATTCCAGGTTAGGATAAGAAAGAGCAACAGCTGTTTCATTTTGGCCCTTTTTCTCATCTTGAAGAGTTATTAAGCGTGAAATTTATATGTGACCACATATATGTACTTAGGAAGCTAAACATCAGAATAAGAGTTATGCCAGGATGATTTTGATTTTCTTTGTTGAGGATATTTTTGTGTTTCTCAAATTTTCTAGCATGAATATGTTACTCTGTAAATTTTACAATCATTAAAAATTACTATGGAGCAATTAGCCTCTCCACATTCAGTTGTTTTACCTATAAACTGGTTATATAATTGCCTAGTATCTGGGAGCTGGCTGAGATGTTTCCCCAAAATCCTTTCTTTTCAGATATAGGATATCTGTGGAAACATTGATTCCTCCTTTCAGAAGAAAACATAAGAAAAAGAGGACTAGGTATCCACATATAAAAATATTATAAACATGCTTAAATATTTTTATGTTATTTGTCAGCACTTCAATCAAGTGGGTATTCATCAAAGTGAATACATCTGCCACTTGCAGAGGGAAAAAGCCTCAGCAACCTTTTAAGGCAAATTAAATTAAATTTTAATTTTTTAAATTATATATTTCTGGGAAGACTTTGTAAGCTAACATTTGAAACGTACATTTTTAATTGGGTGCTCTGATGACTATATTACTGATTGCAAAATATAAATAACGAAGCTACTATAGACTTGAGCTCATCTACTTATAGAGCATGTTTATGTGTGTGTGTGTGTGTGTGTGTGTGTGTGTGTGTTGGGATAAATACCTTGATATTAAGCTGAAAGGCTGCTTGTACAGGGTAATAGCCTGTACTATTTTTGCCTTTCTTCCTCTGTGACTCTTCTATCGTGCCCTTACACTATTACCTTCTTTTTTCCTAAACAATTTTAAAAGACCATTGACCCATTTTAAATGAAAAACAATAAAGAAAATAGGAAAAATCTCCTTGGGTTGAGGATGGGTAAGCATATACTTCTACATGCATGTACATGTACTGAATACATGTATACATGTAGACATAGCTGAATCTCTGGTCCTAACTGCGATACTCTCATTACTTGGGATTTAAATAGAGTGTGTGCAGCTAGCTCCCTTGATTGCTGGACAGCTCCATGTCACCTAGGAATACTTTCCCATCCGCTCCATCTGTTTAATTCTCAGAACTGCCACCCCTGTGGAGATGCAGGTTCAAGACAAGTGAAGAAGGTGGCCAGAAGAGACTCCTGACACTTCAATATGGTGCATCACCACCATCGGTAGAGGGTAGACTGCAGAGCACAGAATCTAAAGATGAAAGAAACTTGAAAGGTCGTTGTAGTCAAGTTCTCTTTAAATGTATGTATCTCTTCTAGAATATACCTGACAGTCATCCATTCTGACCTTGACATTTTCCAGTGATGGAAACAGTCCTACTTTTTTCACATTTATACTGACAGAGGGGTAGATAAAGAGCACA
Source organism: Pipistrellus kuhlii (assembly GCF_014108245.1). Classification (NCBI taxonomy): domain Eukaryota; kingdom Metazoa; phylum Chordata; class Mammalia; order Chiroptera; family Vespertilionidae; genus Pipistrellus; species Pipistrellus kuhlii. The sequence goes on from NW_023425405.1 coordinate 13,217,787, forward strand.
AAGAGCATTAAAACCACAATCAAGTGGGTGATACTGAAGAGAAAAAAAATGAATTATTCTTAATCCTGCCACCCTTCACAAAATCAACTATTTTTGAATTTCTGTTACTGACCTAGGACCCCCTCAGTATTAAGGGGGTCTAGGCCTTAATACTGGTCTTAAGCTGGTCAGTTTGTCTCATTGAATAGAGCATCAGCCTGCAGACCAAAGGGTTTGATTCTGGTCAAGGGCATGTACCTTGGTTGTAGGCTCCTCTGTGGCCCTGACCCTGGTCTGGGCTTGTGCAGAAGGCAACCAAATTGATGTGTTTCTCTCACATCATCGATGTTTCTATCTTTCCCTCTCAATTCGAGAGTAGAAAAAAAATACAATTAAAATAAACAAATAAATAAATAAACCATTTAGGGTCCACGGGGAATGTAAAGAAGCTGAACCATTTGGCTTAAAGACTTTGAAAATAACATTGGTTCGTAGTGTTCATCACACCACAAGAAACAGATCCTGAAAAGGAAAGTTGTGTAAAGAATGTATAAGCCTCAAGACCACGGTATTTCCTAAATCTCTTCCTAACTCACCTTCTTTTGTCACTGTGACATCTGTACAACAAACAGAAATCTCTGCAGGAATCCTATGGAGGGGTCTTTCCAACATTTACAAATACTACCTAAGCTGAGCAATGTGTTCCAAAGTTACCTAAATTGTGCATGATGGCATTCTTTTCAGAGGAAATTGGACAGTTCAGCAATATTCTGAAACAACGAGGTATGACAGCGCAAAGACCAAAAATAACAAAAGAAAAGCCTTCAAAGGGTGTGCCCTGTGGAAACAGTTAATATCCTTCCTTACCACTTTGGCTTCGATGGGAGCTTCTTTAAAATGAATTCAAAATGAAAATGGTGTTGAATTTGGGAGATGCAAATTTAGAAAATCAATTATCAAATAGGACAGAAGGCTGAACTATAATACAGCTAAGTAAATAGAAGGGAGAGGTTTTAAAAAAAACGAATTATTTTAATGAATTGTCAAAAAAAAAAACTATTGAAAAAGTTCAAACATAACAAAAGAATATAAGGAAGAAAACAAACAAAAATAATCCCATATCCCACCATCTAAAAATAAATTTCATGGATTTTTATGGAATGTCCTTCCAGACTTGAAAATAAGAGATATTTTAGAATTAAACACACACACACACACACACACACACACACACACACACACACACACACAAAATTGTAATCAGGTATCTAAGCATGGTCTTATTTGATCCTGGTCTAGAGGTGTGGAACATCTGGCCCACGGGCCCAGAAAATCATTTGGTTTGGCCCTGCCATGGCATTAGGGGTGAGTTAATTAAATGCTTGATAAATATAGCAGGCTAATTTTTAACTTGATAATTTTGTATGGCCCCCAAATGATGTTATGAATATCCAAATGGCCCTTGGCAGAAAAAAGGTTCTCTACTTCTGATCTAAAGAGATCCAAAACGCAACTTTTTAAAATGTCTATTTCACCTGAAACGTGATAAGAGGAAGTAAAAAGAATTCTCAGTTCATAAGCGACTGTAAGAATGGGAGTTCAATAGAAATTAGCAGATATTTTTATTTTTGTCTACATATCCATATCGTACCCTCTATTCAGTTGCATCTAAACCATATTACAACAACATACGTTTTCATAATGCTTTTTGGTTTAGAGATCAACTTTACACTGACGCTCAGGACCATCTAAAACCATCAGAGTTGATATCTATTGATAGTTGGTACATATTTGTTTGCCCATTCTAGTTGTTTATGTCCAAGTGTCCAATCTGCTTTATTTTGATTGGCCAGTGCCAGTGCTTTACCAATTATTATATGGTTCATCAAGGACCATTTCTACTGGTTGGTCCTCTTTCTCCGAGCATATAAATATTTCCCTGAGCGAGGTTTATGCTCTTAATGTCATTTTTTATTTTTTTTTAAGTATGTCATTTTAACCCCATTCATTTCTCTTGCAGAAGTGAAATGGTTTTTACTTATTTGTTTCTGTATGAAAAGAAAAGAGTAAAGTCCCCCTCCTCACCACTCCTGAGTACCCCTCATTAAAATCACAGTAGCGCAAAGACTTAACTGGAAATTTTCAAACTCAAAGGAAATTTTGCTTGTTTATGTTGCAAAAATCAGGGACATTATTGTCTCCATTATCTGTGTTAAATTTAAGACACGTTGATTGATACTAATTAGTCAACTGACAGATTATCCTAGTTATTTCCATTTAAAAATTTTAAATAGAACTTACTTACAGTTGACTAATGCTAATACAAAATTAGATGCCATTTCCTGACTTACTCACCAGCTTACAGTGAGGAAATGCAGGTCAAATAGGTGAGAGAAAAAAGCCAATATTTCCTTGGGAACCCACATGTCATAATTGCTTAATCAAAAGTGCTAGTATTTTATGCAACAATAGCCCTGTTTATCTCACAAACACTAGAACATTAGACCACCTGATCATTTTTCGGGGGGGGGGGGGGAGACACATAAATAATGTTAGTAAATTAATATTTTCCACTGATATGTAATTTAATTGGTCCTTAATTGAGAGTGGCACTTAACCATTCTTTTACTATTTATACTTATACATATCAAGCAATAGGCGCCAAGCTTATGTCAACGCTACTTGTTTTTATTTTTACCATATATATAAAGAGCAAGAGCCACATTCTATGGAAAGTAGGTAAAGCCACACTTGAAAACATTTCTTCCTCCTTCCCTAAATTCATCAAGTGGCCACCTCACTTCTTTGATGTGAGATGTCATAGTTGGAGACAATATACCCACTTTGGTGCCAAATGCCTGCGTTTGTACAGGGCTTTAATGTGGATGAAGCACATTTCATATAATGACATTTGCTCCAGACACAGGGAGAATCACTTTGGCCACTTCTGTTTATAACTAAGTTCCAGAGCCATCGTCTCAGGCAGAATGTGGCTGATATTAGTGGCATTGCCTTTGGTTATTAAAAGGAACCCTTAATATTGATTTAAAAGTGTTAAATTTAAAGTGCAGGGTTCTGCCCAAACCGGTTTGGCTCAGTGGTAGGGCGTCGGTCTGCGGACTGAAAGGTCCCGGGTTCGATTCTAGTCAAGGGCATGTACATTGGTTTACGGGCACATCCCCAGTAGGGGGTGTGCAAGAGACAGCTAGTTGCTGTTTCTCTCTCATCCACGTTTCTAGCTCTCTATCTCTCTCTCCCCCTCTCTGTAAAAAATCAATAAAATATATTTTAAAAAATAAATAAAGTGCAGGGTTCCTTTTTGCTGTTAGAAATGGAACGTCTAAAAGGCTCTCCAGTGATCTAAGTGATTCTGTTTTACTTATATTCCTGGAAATTGTCAAAGGGCTTTCAGGGAGGAGGGGAAAAAAAGAATGAGGAAATTTTCCCTGTGGGCAGTTGGGGAAAACAAAAATATTTTTGTGCTGTAGAGACTTCTCAGGAAAGGAAGGTTGGCCAGCAGCAGCATCTGTGCAAGGGGAATTTCCACATTTGGGAAAACATGGTCATAATTAATGACTGAGGAAAGCCAAGAAAATGGACCATGTTGGGAAAATATGATCTTCAATGGCCATGTCATTGTCAACCGATTGGGCCAGAAAGTTGAATTGCTTTAGAAAGAGATTTTTATTTGTGGACTTTTGACTACAGGTCCTTCCTAATAAATATCCTGTTCTTGCCCGGGGAATCAGCTTCCCCTTGCCGCCCTACTCTCTCTGTCCCACCCTACCCCAAGGGAGTATTTGCGTGAGACTTCTGGCCCAGACACTGGCCCTGTAGTCTTTTGCTTTGAACATGATAGTACTTCAAACTAGCCAGCAGGGCTATTAGCATCCATTAGAATAGAGATGATTATCCAGGTTTCTTGGAAAAGGGCGGAAGGAAGAGATTGCATGATCCTAATGCAGCCATCATTTATTGAGGACTCCATGTCCTAGGTCCTGTGCAAAGACGGTTGAAAAATTATCCTGACTTACACATGACTCAGGGAATTTAGGTAACTTACCTAGAGTCCTGTAGCTCTTAATACCAAGCTATCCTTCTTTCAACTCCTCATCCAGTGTATAAAGTCTACTCCCTACACTGGAATGTGCTCACCCTGCATACAACCTCTCACTTAACTACTCCCTTCCTCTTTCTCTTCCCCAGGTCAGTGTTTAAACTAGATCTGGTCTTGAGATTGTGTTCATCTGAGAACTCCATGGTTACCTAGCATTCTCAAGAGGAGAAATCTGGGTTAGCAGCTTAGCACCATTTATGTCTCTGTTTACTAAGGGCATGATTATGTAGTCAGAATGATCTTGCCCCACTTTTGGGTTTTCTTTTGTCTCAGTGGCCAATTTTATTTAAACAAGGGTGATCATCTTTTGCCTCTTCTCTCATAATTTTCTCAAGATGAGAATAGAGCTTTCAAAATAATTTCGAAGGAATAGGTCAAGTTTTTCAGAGAAGAAAATATAGCTAAGAAAAAAAATCCCTATGATATGCAGATGTGGCATCCAGTAGAGAATTTACAAAATGTAGAAGGTTGTTTTGTGAAATGAAAAAGCTGCAGATTCAATCATGTCCTCCACTGAAGCAAGAATTTCATGCTCTAAACCAGTGGTTCTCAACCTTTCTAATGACGAGACCTTTTAATACAGTTCACAGGTTGAGAACCGGGGCTGTAGAGCCTAAGCCCATCGGAAAACACAGATATTTACATTATGATTCATAACAGTAGAAAAATTACAGTTATGAAGCAGCAACGAAAATAATTTTATGGTTGGGGGTCACCACAACATGAGGAACTGTATTAAAGGGTCATGGTATTAGGAAGGTTGAGAACCACTGCACCCATATGTTGTGGCTTCTAACATTAGCCCTGACCTACAACTGCCATAAATATGAGAAAACAAACCTAACTGAGATTAAAGAGTCTCATGGCCCTGGATTGAACTTCAGTGGGTAATATAATTAAAAAACTATAGCAGCTTGTAAATTAGTTAATATATTTTTTCTCTGTTGAACTTAAAACAAGTTAATTAAATCTTGCTAAAATTTGTTTTCAGAATGCTTCTCAGACATATAGCCAGAAATTATTGCCTTTATTTAGAGATGTAAAAATCAAAGGGATGTAATAGTTTTGTGCTGCTATGTAACTAATTACTACAAACACAGGCGATTAGGACAACATCTTGCTAATTAGCTCACAGTCCTGTGGGTGAGAAGTCTGGGTTGGGCTGGGTTCTCTGCTTAATGTTCCACAGGCAGAACTCAAGGTATGGGATCAGTCAGGCTCTTCAGGAAGAACCTGTTTCCACGCTCAGTCACATCGCTGTGGAACCCAGTTCCGGGGTCTGCAGCACTGAGGTCCCCATTTTCTTTCTGGCTGTCAGTCCAGAGCCATCGCTTCTAGAGCCACACACAGTCCTTCTCACGTGATCGTCTCTACCTTTTTTTTTCTTTAATCCTCAGTTTAGGAGTGAGGATTTTTTCTCTATTGATTCTAGAGAGAGTGAAATAGAGCGGGAAAGGAGGAAGAGAGGGAGAGAGAGAGAAAGAGAGACAGAGAGAGCCATCAATATGGCGGGGACACATCAATAGGTTGCCTCCCACGTGAGCTCTGACTGGGGGCAGTGATCAGACCTGCAACCCAGGTATGTTCCCTTAACGGGGAATCAAACCTGAGAGACCCTCCGGTGGGCGGGCCAATGCTGTAACCACTGAACCATGCTGGCCAGGGCTGATCCCCTCTATCTTCAAAGCCAGCAATCACTATCCAATCTTTCTCATATTTAGAATTTCTTAAACTTCCTCTTCTGCTACCAACTGAGGAAAACTGTTCTTATAAAGGGCTCACCTGATTGGGTCAGGCGCACCTGGAAAAATCTCCAAATCTTAACCTTAATGCTGAGACTTTAATTACACCTGCAAAATCCCCAGTATCTAGATTAGTGTTTGGCCGAGTGACCTGGAGATGGGAATCTTGGGGAGCTATCTTTAGAATTCTGATAACCATATGGGAATAGCTTTACCCAATTAACCTGAGATATAATGATACGCTCTGGGAACAGGCTCTCTACAGAAAGCCCATTTTATCTTTTAATTTCAAAATTAAACCTGCATATTTTGGGGGTGCACACTTCATCTGTTTTACTGATGCATTATAAAAACTATCAAGGCTGTTTTATGACATGTGTTTCAGGGGCCTGTGAATGTCCAAGAGGTAATGTGTAGGCGTGAAGCTAGACATGAATGTATGTGTTTGTGTATGTGGGTGGGGTGGGTGGTGGTGGTGGCATAGGAAGAAGGGGGAGGGGCTGAGAGTGTAGTGAGTACAGAGAAACAGTTCATTCCTGTTTTTAACATAATCCTTGAAGACCTTTGATGTGATCTCTTGTTATTTTCTGTTGGCAAGTCCCAAAGTTCAAAACCACAGGGCTTCTTTGAGTGCAATTTATGAGCAGTATTTGAGGATATTCCTATACATAGGGGGGATTCTGGGTTATGCTGGGTCAGCACCACCAAGATGCTGTGCCCCTAGCATGGATGTGCACTTCCCAAAGTTCCTCTTGCCCAATTTCAAGGTGCCATGGCCTGCCAGATGCACAGAAGGCTGGAGTGCAGGCTGAGCCCATTGGCACAGCTGGCTGCTGACCCAGAGCCTGGGCCTATAGGATGTCCCCTTGGGATTGAGAAGGTATAGGAAGGTCTGAGAGGATCCTAGAGAGAGAGGTGAAGGAAGATTCCATATTGATCTCTCTGATTTTAACATTTTACCTGGAGGACAGCCTATTGAAAAATCTGGATTTCTGGTGAATAAAGTGGAAATAGTTTTAGTCTTGGGATATAGGTATGTGAAAGCCCTTAGAGAAGGGCAGAAAATTTCAGATGTGAAGTGTTTCTCTCTTCTTCCAAGAGCATCTGGGTTTTCCCCTTCTTGAAATCCTGGCTGAAAAGAATGAAAAAGAGGATGTTTCCCAGATGTTTCTTTTAACTTGTCCCAGACCTTTAGAAAATGGTGCAAACATGCAATATTACTTGGAAAAAGGAAAGAAGTCAGTGAAGAAGACATTTGATAACTGCACTGACAGAGAACTAAGTTAAGGGAGTCTGTGGGATGTTCAGCTTTAGAAAGGAAGATACAGGTGGAAAGAGGCTGGGTGGGAGAAATTAATGTTGCTTGTGCATTGAGAAGTCTTTATAGCATCACACATTCACATTCTTTAACTAACCAAGTGATTTTTCTCTATAAAGGATAGCTCTAAGGATGATGATAATATGTTACAGATGTTATTTTTATTGCTAAACTTCCTACTTTAAAACTTTTCCTCTCCTTTATTCATTTACTCAAATATTTTATGGGAACCTGACATGTGCCTTGATCTAGGTTCTAGGAATACAGCAGTGAAGACAACAGACAAGGTTTCTGCTCTGGTTGGGCTTATATTCTAGTGTGGAAGAAAATATGGAAGTAGTTGTATTTATTACATGATACATAAAGGGGAAAACAAGATCATTTCAGTGATAGGTGCACTGCAGAGAAATAAAATAGAGTGAAGTGGAAGGATGACCATGTGGCTACTTTGGATTGGGTGGCCAGGTAATACCTCTCTGAAGAGATGACATTTGAACTGTGATCTAAATGACAAGGAGGAGCTGGTCATGAAAAGATCAGAATGAAGAGCATTCTAGATGGAGAGAACAGATGGTTCAGAGGTCCCTGTAACGGTAACAAATTTGAATTTGAGGGAGAGAAAGAAGGCCTAGATGGCTGTACTTGGTGGCAATTGGAAAATTGGTACGAAGTGAAGTTGGATAAGACAAAGCCTAGATCTTGTAGACATGGAAGATCATAGAAAGGAATTTTAGGTGAGATGGGAAGTTTTAAGCAAAGAGGTGATTTTCTGTTTGGGCAACGAATTATAGAGAGTAAGAATGAAAGTACAGGGATCTTTAGGGGCAATTGCAACAACCAAGGTGAACAATAGTGACATGAACAAGGATAGTAGCATTGAAAAATGGGGAGAATAGAGTGGATTGGGGTATATGTGGGAGGTGGAGTCAGAAAAACTTTCTGGTATTGTGCATGTAGGACATTAAGGAAAGAAAGATATCACAGTTCCCTATTGTTGGCTGGGACACTGGGCAAATGGTGGTGCTATTTAGTGAGATAGGTGGGATGGGAATGAGAATTGTGACAGACTGTATTCATTTCCTCCCCAACAGCCATTACTCTCTTCCTCCTTGTTAACAGAGTCCTGATTTTGTTGAGGATGACAGTATACCCAGGCCCAGATGATGAATCATGATTGGTATTATTCAATCATAATAATCCCATTCTCTTCTGCTAGATAACTAATTTCTCCATCTCTTTGCAGTTCAGGGTGATTCATTTATGGCTAATGAGACCTAAGTGAAAATCTTTGGGGATAGATGTGGCTATCTGGAATAGGATCAGAGAGCCTGGAGTCATGGCAGCCATCCTATGACTATGATTACAAAACTAATGGCATGAGGATTAAAGGCCAACATGTTAAAGATAGAGAAGTAGAAAAAAAAAATTGCCTGAACCAACATCAGCAGCTGCTTACTGCCAGGAATCTTGTTTATGAGAAAAGTAAAGCTATTTGTTTAAACCTCTTGTTATTTAATACAAGAGGTTAAGGAAGAGAATTGAGAGTTCTTCTTCGGCCATGTTCAGTTTGGCATGCCTATTGGATGTCCACATGGAACTGACTGTCTCATTTATTCCTTTCCACAACAGAATAAAGATTTATTGACACTTTCATCTTTCCTTATTACTATAATACTAGAAAACAGAAAAAGGCATATATAAAAGTGAACAAAGTTGCAGTGACCATGAGGGAGCCCAAGATAGAAGCTGACCATCAAGATGTAAAACCCATTTCCTAGCATTGGTGTGTTAGCAAGGTTGAAGTTGTTAAAGCTCAAAATCTGGGGCACTGGCCAAAGCTCAGTCGGAGGACTGGTTAGGTCCCCAGCTTTCTAAGCACTTTTCATCACGTTGATGGAGAAATGTCATCCTAGATTAGAGTACATTTTTCTATTAAGATACTTTCTTACTTATAGTCTATCACAGTGTTCATGTACTGCTTTATTTCCTCCTCTGACATATAACAAATTGTCTGATGAAAATTTCCCCACCAACTTATCCAGAGAACCTAAAATAAGCCAAATTGAGCTTTTAGCATAGTTTCTGGTTGATGATAAAAATCAGCATCTGCAACCCCAATTACACCATTAGCGCTATCACCCAGGACTAGATCTCCAGCTTTATAGACTAAAAGTTTGCCAACCCACGTATTTTATTTCCCTCCTAATTACTTTATTGTATGCTGAATGGTTTCAACTCCATCTATACAAAACAACAGTAAATATTTTTCCCAGTAGCTCATCAGAAACAGCTATTGATTTTATGTGGCTAGGCAAGTAACTGAGTCTGCAAAATTGACTGTATTCCACGAGTCTGTGTTCTCTGAGGTTAATTGGCTCATCAGATTCTGCCTTGTGTTCCATAGTTTATCACCCTGCTTGGGATTTTTTTTTTTTTTTTTTGCTTCTACACTTTTCACTTTGTTTTCCCATGATTTATTACAACAAACCTTGTATTTTTGTAAACAGTTTTGAATCTACATTAATTTTTAAGTCCCTGGAGGAACATTATGATCCCAAACATTATGTTCTGCACTCTCATTCTCATATCCTTTTATGTAGTGCCAGACTCCTCTTGGGATCTCAAGAAATGTTGTTTTCTTTGAAAAAGATAGGTGATTACTCTGGGATGTCCATAAAATGTCTTTCTCAGTTGAGTTGCTCTCACTGTTTATTTATCCCCAGTGGGTAAAAAATATTGGTTCACAGAACCTAAGTCTTTGGAGAATCTTTGTTAATCTCTTCTCGTCCCTGGAAAAGCGGAGGCGAATATCGACTGCTGTTATAGGAGTGTTGTAAAGAAATGATGAAAAGCATTAGGGATGAGAAAGCCTTTCATTAAAACTATGAAATGTTAGGGAGATGATGTATTATTCTTATCACGCAGGTCTCAGTGCAACTGGGGCTCACTTGACCAAGAGATGTTGCTCATGTTGTTACAAGGAGCTGTGATCCAGCAGGGTTCCCTTCTGCTGGTGGCATCTACTGAAGACAGTCAGAACTTCTTTCAAACACTCAAGACCTGCTGTGCACAATATTTCCTCTTCTCTCTGCTTCTCAGCTCTGTCTGGAACATTACAAGGCAAAATTTGAACCTCCCTCTGAGCTCTTGTGAGGTTGTCTGAGGCAGAGGAATAGGACCATGGACAGAGGAATCGCCTCCCAATCACTAGCACTGCAGGAAAGCCAACTCCTCGTGCCAAGAATCCCTGGGAGAGGGTCTTTAAATGGATAGGCTTCTCTTTATTCAGGGGTCACTTTCCTCTTCTCTAATTTCCTTTTGGAACAGAACAGTTTCTTCTGGAAACACGGGCTTCCTCCACCAACTCTATGCTCCCAAAGCACATTTTTAAAAAATCTTACAAATGCAGCTCTTAAAATAATTTGAAATACTTTCATTATAAATAAATATTTCACTGAAACTGAAATATATAGAAAATAGTTTAATAAATGTCTATGTATAAAACACTTAAAAAAAAAAAGCTTAATATTTGACTTGCTTGCTTTAGGGTTTTGTGTTTGTTGTAAAATGCCTAACAAGTACAGTTGAAACCCATTGCTTATCCCTGACCCACTTATTTCTCTGTTTTTCTCCTTTCCTCTTTTCCCAAAAGGAATCACCATCTTGAAGTGCCTATAAATCATCCCCATGCATGTTTTTGTTCTTTTTATTTTATGTATATACTCAGAAACAATATGTTATACTCCTTTGTATTTGTAACATGTAAAAGAATACTGTATCATACTGTACATAACATTCTGCAATACTTCATTTGGTCACCATTACTTTTTAGACTCCTTCCTGTTGCAACCTGAAGAACTAACTCATTAATTATAACTGTTATATGTTATTCCCTTATTTGAATATATGCAAGTTATTTATTCATTCAGTTGCATTATGGCAACTAGATTGTTTTTAGTTTGCTTTTGTTTGCTATAAGAAACAGTGCTGCAGTTACATTTAAAAACCCATCTCCTGGTGCACACCATATAAAAGTTTTTCTAGGCCAGATTTTCTCAACCTTGACATTATTGAAATTTTGGACTGGATAATTTTTTGTTGTGGGATAGGATTTTAGCTGTATTCCCTCATTTCTACTATGTAGTAACCAGTAGCACCTTCCCACACACAGGTGTGGCAACCAGAAAGGGCATCAAACATTTCCAAATGTTCCCTGGGGAGCAAAATCACCCTGATTGAGATCCACTATCTAGACAATATACCTAAGAGAGAAACTGTTGAGTCTTAGGGTTTATATTAATACTAGAGGCCTGGTGCATGAAATTCAGGCACAGGGGAGTGTGTCCCTCAGCCCAGCCTGCATCCTCTCCAATCTCGGATCCCTTGAGGGATGGCCTACCAGGATCAGGCCTAATGGGCAGTCGGACATCACTTTCACAATCCAGGACTGCTGGCTCCCAACTGCTCACCTGCCTGCCTTCCTGATTGTCCCTAACCACTTTTGCCTGCCAGCCTGATCACCCTCTAATCACTCCCCTGCCAGCCTCATTGATGCCTAACTGCTCCCCTGCCAGCCTGATTGCCCCTAACTGCCCTCCCCTGCCAGCCTGATTGCCCCTAACTACCCTCCCATGCAGGCCTGGTCACCCCTAACTGCCCTCCCATGCAGGTCTGGTTCTCCCCCAACCCCAAATGCTCTCCCCTGCAGGCCTGGGTCCCCTCCCCAACTGCCTTTCCCTGCAGGTCCAGTCACCCCCAACTTCCCTCCTCTGCCAGCCTGGTCACCCTTAACTGTCCTTCCCTGCAGACTTGATTGCCCCCAACTGCCTTCCTTTGCAGGTCTGGTCCCTACCAACTGCCCTCTCATGCTGGCCATCTTGTGGTGGCCATCTTGTGTCCACATAAGGTCAGCTATCTTTGACCACATGGGGGAAGCCATCTTATGTGTTGGAGTGACAGTCAATTTGCATATTATTCTTTTATTAGATAGGATATATTGTCATTTTGCTTTGTAAGAGAGCTGTTTCCCCATATCTGGCAACTTTGGGTATTTTCCAAATTTAAAAAGTTTGACTATCTATGAGTACAAAATAGTAAGTTTTTATTATTTTGTTTTTCCTTAATTTCTAGTGAGATTGAGCATCTTCTTGTATGTTTATTGGCATTTGAGTTTCTCCGCTGTGAACTGCCTATTCAGATCCTTTACCAATTTTTTTTTTTGAGGTTGTTTCTTTCTCTTATTGTCCTGTAGTAGTTCTTTATAAATTTTGAATATTTACATCTTGATGGTTTTATGTCTGGGAAAACATCTTCTGTCAGTCTAAACCTGTCTTTGCACTTTGTTGATGATGTCTTTTTATTTTAAAGCAGGCAAGTGTATTGGTCTTTGCTTTTGTCTTTTATTCTTTTGCACTTTATTTACTGAATTCTTCCTATCCCAAGGATGTAAAGATAAGTTCATATTTTTCCTAGAAGTATGAAGTTTGACTACTTACATTTCAGTCTTTATCAAAGCTTGTGATGTGAAATACATATATAATTATTTCAACACATATTTATTAAGTAATTTATCCTTTCACTCCTGTTTTGTTATGTCACCTGTGGTTTTAAATATTAATTATTTGGTAGAGCAAACCCCCTGACAATTATTTTTCAAAATTACCTTGGGTTATGGTTGGTTATCTGACCAAGGGATATTATCTCATTTTCCTTTCAACTGAGTCTAAATCGTTTTCAGGTGTCCATGAAGCCTAGTCTATGGTGCTTGGCCTAAGCTCACTATACAATCATCCTATTCCATTGAGATTGGTTTGGCCATAGGCATGTGTTGCATCTCTTGCCAATGAGACTAATGTGGAATTATGTCAGAGTGAAGGTAGGACAGGCAAGTCTTCTTATCACTTGAAAGGTACATAAGAAAAAGATTTGCCTTCCCTATAATTGTAGAGTTGGAGAAAATGTGATGCCTGAAATGGTGGCAGCCATCTTGCCACCCTGAGGAGAAAAGCTGGAGACCAGCACTCTGAGAATGGCTAAGCAGGTAGATAAGCAGGGTCCAGGTCCCCATGATGTTATCATGCTGCAGAACTAACCAATGCTAAACCGCCTCCCACTGGACATCCTGTGATGTGAAATAATACACCTGTTATTGTTTAAGCCAATTTAACTATATAATAGATATTTTTATTTGCAACCAAAGGCATCCTCAATTACTATTATACTAGAAGCTCGGAGCACAGATTTGTGCATGGGGGTTGAGGGGTTGGGGGGAAGAGGGTCCAAATAGCCTATCTGGATCAGGATGGATTAAGCCAGGTGGGATGGGGGGAGGGTCCACAGGTGGTTGGCCCTCCCACTCAAACTCCTGGTGGAGGGGACAATTTGCATGTTAGCCTTTTGTTATATAGGATGTGTTGACTTTTCAAGATGAATTTTGTGATCGTTGTTCCATGTTACATAATCAGGTTGGTATTTTAAAAATTTGGTTTGCCTCAAGGCTGGCCATTGTGGCTCAGTGGTTGAGCATCAACTTATGAACCAGGAGGTCATGATTCAATTCCCTGTCAGGGCACATGCCTGGATTGTGAACTCAGTCCCCAACATGGAGCATGCAGGAGGCAGCTGATGAGTGATTCTCTTTTATCACTGATGTTTCTGTCTTTCTCCTCTCCTTCCTCTCTGAAATCAATAAAAATATATTAAAAAAATAAAAAATATTAAAATTAGGTTTGCCTCAAAATTAAACATTAACTTTAGGAGAACTGACGTCCTATCTAATAAAAAGGGAATATGCTAATTGACTGCCACACCTTCAAAGATGGCAGCGCCCACAGCCACAAGATGGTGACGCCCAGTCCCCTCAGCCCCACTGGGGCAGCAGGTGTGCGGCAGAGCCAGGACCACCCCCAGGCTGGTCTGGCTGCTCCACAAGCCTGCCTCAAAAGTCCCCTAGTGCCCTCAGCCCCCTAGCCCCCCAGGGCCAGCCTGAGGGACAGGCAAGCCTCGGAAGGCAGCTGCCCAGCCAAAGCCCGAGGCACAGGTAAGCCTTGGTTGACAACTTCCCAGCTCCTGAGAGAAGCCAGAGGCTCAGGTAACTAGGGCAGGCTGAGGCTTGCGCTGCCAGCAGTGGCAGCAGCAGAGGTGTGATGGGGCTTCACCTTCCCCTGATCGCTCAGTTGCCTCCTGCCCCTGAGGGCTCCCAGACTGTGAGAGAGGGCAGGCCAGGCTGAGGGACCCCCCTCTCCAGTGCATGAATTTTCATGCACCAGGCCTCTAGTCTTCAGTATAATGAATAGTCCAGTTCATAAATATGGTATATGTCTCCATTTTTTTCAAATCTTAGTTAACTTTTCCATAAAATAATCTTTTATACTTAAAATTCACAGATTTCAGAGAGGAAGGGAGAGAAAAATAGAAACATCAATGATTAGAGAGGGTCACTGATTGACTGCCTCCTGCATTCTCCACACTGGGGATTGAGCCTGAAACTCAGGCATGTACCCTGATCAGAAATTGGGTTCTTAGATTGACGCTCAACCATGGAGCCACACTGGCTAGGCCCACATTTTATATTATATTTATTCCTAGGTACTTTATTATGTACTGTTATTAAGAGTGGTGTGTTTTGTTTGATATTAAATATTATCCGATATGTGATAAACACTAATATATTAAATTGCAATTGAATTGTGTTTGATCTTATACATAGAAATGTTACTGAATTGTCTTTCTAGATAATCATATTATATAAATAAAAATAGTTTGTATTGTATTTTCTTGTCTCCTGCTGTGACCATGGAGATGCCATAGCGTTAGTCGTGGAGGCCTGTGGTTGCTTCATCCAGTTCCCTCATATGCCCCTATCTTCCTCCTCATCATTCCCTCATGCCAGGCTCTTCAACAAGCAGTGGTCAGCTTTCTCATCCTTTTTAACAAGCCGGTTCGTGTGCTTGGGGATGGGAGTTCCCAGTCCAGCCCATGGATTCAAGCCCTGAACCTGTTCGGGTTCCCAGCTACTTCCCTCACCCTCTGCAGATCACTTTTAGTCTCCCTTCCCCTACAGAAGCCTCAGTCCAGCGTCTTCTGCCTCCTTTCAGACCTGCAGCCCAACAGCCCATTTGTTCCATAAAAAATTTATTTGGGGGGCCAATTCTGCCTTTTAAATATTTCTCTTATATTTAAAACAAAACAAAAAACAAACAAACAAACAAAAAACATTGCTTTATGTTCAGAGCTGAGCTAGTGCCTCAAAATGTTATGTACAACAATGCTCCATTGGCCAGAAATCCTAATTCCAAATGTGTGTATTGTGAATGGTTACAGAACTAGCTTCTGCCACTGCAGATACTGCACACGTAGCAGTTATCATCAAACACAATGCTACTGAAAATCTTCCCAATGCCTTTCAGCTCCTCGTGCTTTGTAAATGCTGCCCATCTATGTTTGGCATCTGAGGAACGAGGAACGGAGGTAAACACTATTTTCTATGCCCAGGGAAACTGAATCCACTTGTTTAGTTGTGGCCAAGAATTATCAGGCAGAACCACCAGATTGAGAATTCCTCCAGAGGCAGAGCTGTGTGGCCTTGTTCATCCTGTGCCTTGTACAAATGACCCTTGGTGGAAGTGTTTGAGCCCAGACCTAGCTTTACTCAACAGGATGTCCCATGAGTTGAGGAGACCCATAATAAGGTCGTCAAGATCTATGCAAGACTATGGCTTGAGGAAAAGAAAGGAAAGGAAGGCGAGAGATAAGAGCTGCAAGAGTTGATTTTAAGCAAAGTGAATGGGAAGGAATTGTCAATGGCATTTCATCAAGGAAGTAAATTTTGATTGAGATTTAGAATTTTTTTATACCAATTCCCTTATATAAATCAGCTTAGCATATAAATATAATAAAAATAGAATTCATTAAAATTACAAAACTTACTTATTAAAATATGTAAAACAGTCAGCTGCAGCAGTAATGACTAAGAAGTATAAAAATAAATTATTTTTTTCAGTAAGTATTTACTGAGTTCCTACTATGTGGCAGCAGTGTATAGGAAACTGGGATATAAAGATAAATAACACAGGTCCTTGTGCAACAAACCATCTAATTGGGCAAGCAAATAATCGAAATATGATAGGATAAGCTTCTTAAAAGAATGTTAGCTCAAAGAGATACACTCATGTTCATAGCAGCATTATTCATAATAGCAAAGAGATGGAAGCAAGCCAAGTGTCCATCAGATGAATACATAAACAAAATGTGTCATGTACGTACAATGGAATATAATTCTGACTTAAAAAGTAATACTACTAAGGACACAAGTGAAATAAATCAGTCACAAAAAGACCAATGCTACTTACACGAGGACTCTGAAGTAAGCAAGTATATTAAAACAGAAAGTAGAACTGAGGTTGTTGGGGGCTGGGGGAAGAGAGGAGGAAATGGTAGTTGCTTCATAGTCATAGGGTTTCAGGTTAACAAGATGAAAAAGTTCTAGAAATTGGTTGCACAACAGCGCAAACATACTAACACTTACTAAGCTGTATACTTAAAATGGTTTTATATTATGTGTAATCTACCACAATGCTTTTGTAAATCAGAAAGTGTTAGCTTCATGACAGTAGGGTCCTATCTCTCTTGCTCCCTCTTACGTTTCTAGTATCTAGCAGAACGGCTGATACAGAGCAGGTACTTGGCAAATATTTGACCTTCCTCTGGCTTCTCCTTCCCATCCAACATCCTACACAGCACAACAAGGCCAAGTCGTCTGGGAGCCAACTCAGCAAACAAAGGCACTTCTCTCCTCAGGGCCCCGGAAGGGGAAGAATTTCAAATATTTGCTATTTGATGTTTGTCCCGATCACACCAGCCATTCTTTACTTCTCAATTATGCCTCTCTGAGCTTTTTTGGCATTTAGATTTCCTAAAGATAGATACTGCTTCCACTTCCCAAAACAGAGTTGTAATGGGCTTTGTTAAGGGAAAAAAAAAAAAAAAAAAGAAATGTGGAAGGAAGTCTGAAATGAAATCATTGTTCGGCCCTGGTACAGACGACTCTGGGGCCAGGCTTGCAGGGCACAGGAGGAAGATGAGGTAACGGGCATGTGTTTGCCCTCCGCAGCCTGTTCCGTCCCTTCACCGGCACCATCTCATTCTGGTTGCCTGGCTTACCCTCTTGGGTCTGTGTTTTTCACGTGGCCAAAAATAGAGAGACAAAAAAAAGTTTCCTTGTACTTATTTGAGCTCTTCTGCTTTTTTTTTCTTAGGTATTTGATTTCCTCTTGCCACGATCCCTTTTCCTGCCACCTGGTTGTTTCTCTGATTCTCCTGCCTTTCTCAATTAGGGCTTTTCCTCGGGTTCTTTAACCTTGGGTCGGTACCCAGTACCCACAAAGGACAAGTAAGGGAGCATTCGGTGAAAGGGCAGGCATGGAGCTGCCCAGGGCCTGAGGGATCTGCTGAGGAATTCCGCTCCCAGCCCAGGAACCGGCCAGTGGTTCTGGCGTGGCCTTGGCCCTGGGCCTGCACGTTGCTAGGCTTCACGGTAGAACAGAAGGGCCTTGCTGGTGCTCCAAGGGCATCCTGGGGAGAAAGTGTCGGGGACCTCTCTCTTATCTGGGCAAGTGGGAGGTGGAGTACAGAGACAGAGTCGATTATAGAACCAGCCCAAGTTCCCTTGGTTATGTGACTTTTCCAATATAGTTCTTCCTGTCACAGACGCTGTTCTAAGCGCTTTTAAATATTAACTCATTTAACCCTTTAACTATTAACTCATTTATTCCTTACAAACAACCCTGTGTACTGGGATCTACTCTTAATTAAGTGATCGGGATGAGGAAACTGAGGCCCATAGACGTTAGACTTGCTCAAGGTCATGTAGCTGGTAAGTGATAGCACCAGGATCTGAGCCCAGACAGCCTGGCTCCTGCATCCATGCTTTTCATCTTCAAGAAGGTGTTTGTGACATAGCTGGTGGGTGCTGGGCAATGTGTGCATCCCTCTGAAATGTCTATGCCGCTCTTGGGATATCCGCCAGCAGCCTTGTGTTTACAGCTCTATCCTGCAGAAGCCATCGGAATCAGGCCTTCTCTGACTCCAGGACCAGGGCACGAGAAAGCAACTTATACATATACAAATGTTAAGAAATAGAAATGGAGCATATGCTTAATAAAAATTAAGCGTCACACTTTGTTCTATTGCTTGTACGCAGTGTGCCCCACTCCATCCCCAACATTACACTGGGACCTGTCCCCAGTCAGGGTGAGCTTGCAGGCAGCCACCCCACATTCTCTACCCAGGCCTTGTGAACAGCATCATGAATTTTTTAGATGGCTGGCAGGACTTGGGAGTGCAGTTCAGAGCTGTAGACAGACCTTCCGGTGAGAGCAGCAAACTGGTCTGGAGAGAAGCCCATGACCTTGGCTTCTGCTCTGGAAGACCA
The DNA here is from genome assembly GCF_014108245.1 of Pipistrellus kuhlii. Classification (NCBI taxonomy): domain Eukaryota; kingdom Metazoa; phylum Chordata; class Mammalia; order Chiroptera; family Vespertilionidae; genus Pipistrellus; species Pipistrellus kuhlii. The sequence goes on from NW_023425405.1 coordinate 13,236,374, forward strand.
TGGCCAAGGCCCTGAATATATGCAAATCCTCTGACCTTTCCCCATGCCTCCAGGCTGGGCCCCAGTTGGCTCTCCCTGGGTAGAGCTAGGTTAGCAGAGAAGAAGTCTTCACTGGGAATTGGGATGAGCTTGGCTTTCTGCTGCCTACACGAAGGACTGAGTTTCATTGTTATATAGGCCTCTCCCATGCCTCCTGCCGGCTTCCCACTCATAATTCTCAAGGTCTCTGCCCGTTCTCTATTACCAAAATGCTTCCTACCGCAGGGCCCTGGTTCTGATCTGGCTGGAACTGGTAAAAAGTGAATTCCTGCCAAGAAGTTAGCCCATAACACACGATGCAGGGCAATCCTCTATATACTGCATGTGCATCTTAATAGGAATACTCAAAAGCAAGAAGTTAAAAAACTCAAAGGAATGAATATGTAGGGATAGACTGCCAGGTGCCTTTATGCCTTTACACAGAGAGATGTGGGGTTTGGTCTCCTGTAGATGTGTATATGCCTCTACACCTGGCCCTAGTGTCAATGTCAGGACCACAGCACCCTCAAATCCAGAATAAAACACTCACTGGGGAACAACAGCTCTCTCTCACTTAGTTGCTGTTAGGACTCACCAGATCCTGGGATCCAGATCAGGGCATGCTAGCTAACGAGTTCAGTTTGTTGGCAACTGGAGCAGAGTCCTTTGTCAAGTGGGGTATTTCCTCTGACGTCACTGGACTGCTCATCAGCTCCAACGTGGGCCTTTGCCAGGAAAACCTGAATTCAAGAGGAGGCTTGGCCTTCGGGGAAGAGGCCTGTGTCCTGGCTGGGTGTGTCTGCTCCAGGCAGGCCACCCAGAACCACTGATTCTCTGGGATAATGTTCTTTTGATCCAAGTGGGGGGCCGCGGGTGGGAGGGGGAGGTACAAGCAGCAGAGCTACAGAGCAGTTCGCTGTTACTGGGTGGGACTTTTGAACCGGTGGGATGGTGACAGCCCCAGCCCCACCCACCCATCAGAAGCTGCTGTCTTTCCTGCCCACCCCACCAGCCTCTCCTCCTCTTCCCTCCCTCACCACTTCCCTCCCTGTTCTCTTGAAGACCAGCTGTCTAGGTGACACCTTTTGCTTCTAAAACCTTTTTGGTAGCTCTTCCTTGACCCCTTTCTCAAAATATTCCCTCTCGTTCCTCCTCCAATGCCAGACTGTTGGCATCTGTCTCCCTGTCTTGCTCAGGCTGCCATCTCTGGCTCACCGCTGTTGCATAATTGCCTCTGGTTAAAATTTAAATAGATGGGTTTCAGCCCAAGAGAAAAATGTAAACAAGCCATTTCTGCAGTCTTTCAGAACTGCTGACTTCCAGTGCTCATGAACTGTGTGCTAGGAAATCCATTCAGCTCCTCCCTAACCAAGCAACTGAGGATGCCACTGGCTTTCAGAGCTGTGAAAGCTGCTCTCAAACCATTGAGAGGCTTTTAGACCATTAGGCTGTCAGGATCCAGTTCCTATGCTAGGGTGTTCGTTCGACTGCTGTGTTGAGGTGAGAAAACAGTTAAACAAGCTTCGTGGGCTGGCTTCTGGAGAGGAAGGAAGTGAAAGGAGCTGTCATTTCCCTGCTGGAATTTTTTTCTTTGGGAGAGGAGTTTCATTGGTTTTACTGGTTGGTGAGGCTGTCTTAGGATCACGAGGGGGGACCTTCATGGCCAGTGTAGGAGGAAGGGGATGTGTGGGGTTTGAGCTGTTGATTAGGCATATATTCCTCCATTTGCTGTGTTTCCTCAGAAGTAAGCAGCACTTTTTGTTTTTTGTTTTTGAGTCTTGATTAAGAGTATTGGTTGTCTATATTTTTCTGCGTTGTGTTCTTTATGTACTTGTGATCTGGTGTCAGGATGGATTCAGCAATAATTTCGGATGTTTTAGTCAATGATTTGATTGGATCTTTGCCTTCCCTACTCAAAAACCTTCAATAATTCCCCATTTCAAGCTCAGACTCCCATTCACAGCCTTCTATGGTCTGGCTCCACCCACCCTCACCTTCCACTATTCCAACCATACACTGACCTCATCAAACTTTCCACCAGCTCCTGTAACATGTTCCCTCCTTTGCTCTGCAGGACCCCTCCCCTGGCCCCCTGGGAGCCTTCTTAGGCTCATCTTCCTGCCCTCGGTGAGACTTTTCTGCTCTCTGTGCAGCTGGAACCATCCCTCCTCCCCTCTGTTCTCAAGCTGCCCATAATGGTCCCCTTCAAGGCAGCCCTCATTTCATCACCTATGCTTCTCTGTCAGCTTTCCGCACTAGCTACTTAGCTCCCTGAGTGGAAGATGGGTCCTTACTATATCTGCCCACATCGCCCTGCCTCTGTGCGGCCCATCGACAGTACTCAATAAAGATTCAATCTTTATTTTTCAACCTCCCTGAAAACTCAATGTCAATATTTAAAAGTGACTCCTGTGAGGAATCAGAGGAGTGATGATGGTATTTTGGAGTCAGATTTGGGTTCAGGTATAAGCTCTGCTAAGTATTAGCACTAAAATGGCTTCCTAATTCTTATCATTTCCTAGCCTCACCTTCTTCACTTGTACAAGGAAGGCAATAACATGTCTTTTATATTTTTTTTGTGAGAAATAAAATGAGATCTTGCAAGAAAAAAAAAAATCACAGTTCTGCCTTACCCCTACCCTCCCTTGATGTTAAAACATTTCAAATGTTGAAGCATTTTACCCTGGAACATGAATTGTATTGATTTAATAGAGATGTGCCACATGTGCTGTTGGCTAATGCAACCTTCCTTGGTGCAACAACAATCTCTTCTTATTCACACTTGCGAGTTTTGCAAAGGCTTATTCTCTTGAAAGTGGACTTATCTATTGGTCACTGAAGAAATCCCAGTGATGGGCATGATAGCCAGGCAGCTGCTCTGTTTGTTGCTGAGTTATTCTCTCATGTGGAGGGTCAGTCTCACACCATCATGCTGACCTTTTCACGCCCAACGTCAGCTTTAAAGATGACACTCTTCTCTTTCCCCCTCCACAAAAATTCAGTTGCTACTTTCACTCCTGGGAGGGAAGCAGTGGGTTCCACTCATCCATCTCGCACACTGAATGCCTGCCATGTTCCAGGTACTAAGATAAAAGAGGAATCAATCTGTGCCTTTAAAGTTTGAATCTCACAGGTTTGTGGGAAAATAGAGGCATCTTAATTAAGCATGCATTGTACAGGTACAGAGAAGGGAACAGTCTGCGTGTCACGAAAAGTTTCAGAAAGAAGATGCTTAAGCTGAGTCTTGAAATATCAGTACATGGCTGTCAACAGACAAAGGGAGGCAAAGCACTTCAGGCAGAGGGACTCCTGCTCTTGTTTCTTCCCGTCTGATTGCCACACACAGCCTGAAGTGGCTGACTCTGTCATCTTTACCCTGTGCAGCCATCTTCTCCTCGGTCCTGGCAACTTAAATCCTTCCTTAGCAACGGCAGCGTTATTAGCGCTGGTTTCGATCAGAGAACTGACATAAGAAGCTCTGAGGCTGCTTTTGTTGCCCAGGCCAGAAAACAGCTGGTGTGGTTTGAGCTCGCTGGGGGAGGGGAGCGGTTGAGCGTGCGTGGGCTTGCATACCTTTGTGTGTGTATGGGTGTGCGTTTGAGGGCTGTGGGGGTGTGTCCATTTGGATGGCCGGCGAGATGTTTATCTGCAGGTGTTGCCACAGAAAATAGAAATGGATATTCAGAGAACAAAGGGACAGCCCAGAATCTCACAGACAAGCCGAAGGACTGCTCAGAGAAAGGGGAGGTTCACACAACCTCAACCAAAACAGAATGAGGCAGAGAAAGGAAGTTGCATCAGAGGAGGAAGAATGCCAAGGTCATGCTGAAGAGCCACAATGTCACAAAATAAAAATAAAATGTATGATTCTTATTGTACCTAGTAAAACACTGTTACAGTATTTTCTTCTTTGCTGCATGTAAATATTACGGAGATGATATTTAGTGCAGCAAACATGGAGAACACAGAAAAACACAAACAAAAAAATTTCTATAATTTTTTAAGTTATGTACATTATATCTTATTTATTTGGATGAGTGATTAATTATAACTTGCTTTCAACTCCAAATAAAAGTGTTTTTCTCCAGCACTTAAAAATATTAAAAACACATTCTGAGATGGACTTACTAAAGAACATTTTAAAGGTCTCCTTATTATTAGCACAAATTGACATTTTTAATAAAGCTACTTTAATAATAGTAAAGCAATTGAAATGTCAGAGCAAGAAATATAGATCCCAAGATATTATTAAGTTTCTCCATTTCCATTTATGTAGAAATGTTAGTCTCTTTACCAAAAAGAAGTAAAAGAGTAGTTTTCCTTTTGATTAGAATCAAATCTAATGTCATGAGAACCGCTTGCAGGATTGCCTAAGACCACCGGAAAACACAGATATTTACATTACGATTCATAACAGTAGCAAAATTACAGTTATGAAGTAGCAACAAAAATAATTTTATGGTTCGGGGTCACCACAACATGAGGAACTGTATTAAAGGGTCGCGGTATTAGAAAGGTTGAGAACCACTGGATTAGATTCTTATGACTGCACAAATAAAACATTTATAGGAGTAGCTTTAAGTGAAGGGGTTTATAAAAAGTTAACAAAACACTGGAATAAACTTGGCATTAGGGTCTCATATGAGTCTTTTGAATCTCTTGCTTTATACATATAGTCATAGGAATTGGTTTTCCATCCTTTGTTGGAAATGTAATAGCTTGCCAGTCTTACAGATAGTTAAAACCATATTGAGTTTTGGCCAGAGAACGAGGAAAGTTTGGTGTACTTTAATTAAGGTACAAAACAGTACTTCTCCATTGAATAAATTATTAGACCACATGCTAGTTTGCCAGATAACTAGTGAATGGGCTTGGGGTGGGCAGAGGGGAGAGAATTTGACAAGGAAGAGGAAAGCACTCAGTAATGAGTGGGAGCAAGCAAGTAAGGTCACTCTATTTGCACACAGTAGGTACTCAGCGAATAATTGTTGAAGGAGTGAAGGAAATGAGTGATAAGTACAAAGAAAGTGGCATAAACACCTAATTAAAAATGAAATTTAAATTTTGCTTCATAACAGGGTTATAATATTTTGCCCATAATAGCTGCCTTTATGATACATAAAGATATATAGCTTTTTAGAAATTGTAAGACCTTTAATAAGAAAACATCTAGTCTTGAGAGAAATAGAAATCTATGCAAATTTTTAGATTTCCTGAAGTTTTCTTTTTATTACAAGCCTAAATTCAGTCACTTTAGGAACATAAAAATGTGTTAGGTGTAAATTGATTTACTCAAAACCATTACATATTTTAAATATAATCTATTCAAATATTATAAATTTACTAATTAAAATTGTTTTTTTCTTTTGAAAACTAATTACTAGTGGAACTATGAACTGACATCAAATATTTGGCTTTTGCCAATTGAGAGAAACCAACAAAAAATTAGAAAGGGAAGAAACCATAAACATTACAGTAAAAACAAACAAAACCAGAAAGTTAAAATGTTTTCTAGACCAACTGCTTTCCCTTAGGCATTTGTTTTCAAAAAAATAATCTAAGGGTTGGAAGAAGAGAGAGAGAAAAAAATAAACAAAAATAATTGACTGTAACTTTTTCCCAAGGATCCACATTTCGTTTAAAGAGTGAATGCTCCCGAACTGGCTAGTTTCCCTGCTTTCTGGGCTTTCACATCTTCATGGGGTTCTCCATTCGGACATGTTTCCTGACTCAGAACTTGCTGAGGACCATTCCAGAGGAGACATTTGTAAAGGTCACACTGGCCAATGAACCTCATGAACTCCCTACCCAATGTATGTTCTGGGAAGCCTGTCCTTTTTGATAGTTCTCAAGGAATGGGAAGCAGGGATGCCTCTGTGTGTGTGTGTGTGTGTGTGTGTGTGTGTGTGTATTTGTGTGGGCACACTCGCTTAGAGATGGTAAGTCCTCCTTTACATTAACTCTATAGACCTTTTCTTCAACAAGTGGCAGACCATTCTTAATTCCTGCTCCTCTGTACTAAAGAACTTAGCATTACTTCCCCTGGTGATCCAAGGAACTTTATTTGCCTGAAATATTCCTCTCCCCCAAGACAATTTCCCCTCCTCTGGAAAATGCTCTCGTGTCAGGTTGCACTGCCCTTGAACCAGACAACTTTCTCTGCTTGTCTTTATCTGTCTAAATAAAGCTAACCTACATTTGCTGTCTAATTTGTTGGGATGCTTGCTCATGCTATTTAAAGCATCCCTCAAGGCTCCGTAGAAAACAAGATGCATTATCTCCAGGAGAGAACCATTAGGTTTGCTGGTCATTTAAGGAATCCAAGAATTTAAAGAATCCATTCGGTCTTCAGCTGTTCAGATGTGAAGGACAAAGGGACTCTTCGTGGTTTTTATTTCAGTACATAGCAGGGATCAGTTATAGCAATAGAAGTAGTTAGCAAGTCTCTCTCTCTCTCTCTCTCTCTCTCTCTCTCTCTCTCTCTCTCTCTCTCTCTCTCTCTCTCCCTCCCTCCCTCCCTCCCGCTTTCTCCCTCTCTCCCTCCCTCCCTTTTTGTCTCTCTCTCTCTCTCTCTCCCTCTCCCTCCTTCCCGTGTGTGTATATGTGTATGTGTGAGAGGAGGGAGGGGCGTGTGTCTTTATCTCTAGGCTTCATGAAATCCAGCTTTTCTGATGATTAAGTGCCGGACAGACTGTATTTTTCATCTTGGGCTGTGGTCATTGGCCAGTACTCTCTCAGGGAAAAATGTGAAAGATCAAAAAGAGGCGTCACCTTAGCAAATAAGCTTGTGGTGAGGTTATCCACCTCCCTTTTCCGTCTTCATCTGACATTTCATTAGACAATCCTGGTACTTTCACGTTCCAGGGGGAAAAGAAAATTCTAAACAGGGAAAGGAACAAAATATGGGGGCTGTAAATAGGACTCCACTGTGCACTTCTATATGACTGGTAATTCAGAGAGGTTTCAAATCTGTTGCTTGCTTTTCCTCATCTGATATTTGTGTCAGCCTGTTGGCTTGCTTAGTGGGAGAGAGAGCTGGTACAATGAGATGGTTTTAACCATTAGCGCCCTGCTGCTCCCTTAAACACATGCTTTTTATCAGCATCCACTTGTTCAGCCGTGATTTTTGTGACGTCCATTGCAGTGAATGAGTCAGAAACCACAAGCTAACAGGTCTATTCTGTTACCTAGGAAACCAATGCATCATCCACAGGAAATGCAGGCCCCGATGGGGAGAGTGCCCAGATCAGGTTATGAAGCTGGCAATGAGTTTTTCAAAAGAGGTCAAATAATAATGTGTAGAATCTCAGTGTAAGGTGGGAAGTAGATCTGGGCTCATAGGCAGAGATGGAGAACTGACAGGCAGAAATACCAGGAGAAATTCAGCTAATATCACGTAAAATGTCTGTTTTAACAAATTTACCAAGGACAAAGGGGTATGGAGACATGGTTTAATTTGCCACTTCATCAAATGCATTTATTTGCCCCTTGGCTGAGGGATTTTTAGTGTATGAAGTGAAATGAAAAATTGACCATAAACCAGGCTCTATGGTCAAACTCCTTTTTCATGGTCACTCTCCTGTGGGTTAAAAAAGTGATGAAGTATTCCTTCAGATAAAAGCACACCCTGATTTGCATGCTCCCACTGTTTCGTTTTGCTTTTCTGCCTGGGCCTATTTTTTCCTTCCTGATCATTATAGTTCATCTGTAGTCCATCCAGATATCTGTGAATATAAGCTTAATACAGCTGAGAAAAATTATCTGCGGAGTACTTTCAAGTTGTCTGATGAGCTTAATGTTTCCAGGCAGAATTACACCCTCCAATTGCGATGGGTGAAAGGTTCTGCGTAATAGTACAACGTGAGCTCTCCCAGAACTTCCTGTTTTAAGCTCAAAGAATATTAGAACGGGGGGAAAACAACTCAGAGATTACCTGGTCCAACCACCTCATTTTTCATATGAGAAATGAGTCTCAGAGAAGACGTTTGTAAAGGTCACACAATATAACCAATTAGTGTGTGTGGTGGGGGCCAGGCAGAGGAGAGGAAAGAGGTAGAAAGGTTGACCACAAGCTTGAAACAAGTTACCAGGTGACATGACCACCTCAGAGACTGTTATAAGCTGTGTTAATTGAAGTATGGAATCCTGACTAAGCGGGGCAATGGTACCCTCATGGCTGGTCAGTGTTACCAAGAGACCCACTGAACAGGGAACAATAACAAACTCAAATGGCCCACAGGAGGGTAAAGATGATGGTAAGAGTTTTAGTAACTATAACCTAAAAAGAACAATGAAAAACATTAGACTATTTAGCTTGGAGACCATGGCGGAATGGGATGAGGTATTGTCAAATAAGTGAAAGTCTATTTTGAAGAAAGATTAGACTTATTTTGTGTGACTGAGAAGGGCAGCCACATTGGTACAAGTTAAGGGTGATGGGTTTTAGCTCCATCTAAGTAATTTTTCAATAATTCAAGCTGATTGAAATGGATTGAACTACCAATGGGGTAGTGAATTAATTATTTATCTTCAAAGGTGTTTAAGTATTAATTTATCCAAACACATTGATTCAGTTATCCAAATACCTGCCATATACCAGTCTTGGGGGACTTTAAGGTTATTGTCTGTGTTAATGAAGGCAATAGTAGCTGCTGTGTTAAATCTGTATATCAAACCTAAAACTGTGCTGTGGCTCAGATGATGGGAAATTTATTTCTCACTCAGATAATATCTAAAATGGGTGTCCCTGGTTGTGGGTGGCTCTCATGGTAGTTGAAGGAACCAGGCTCTTCCATCTTGTAATTGTGCCATCTTCAATATGTGGCTTATGAGGTTGCTCTAGGCACTGACATCCTGCTGACAGGGAAAGAATGTGAAGATTGCATGGGGAGATTTTTATGGGATGGACTTAGAAGTGACGCACATAAACTCTGCTCATATTTTGTCCAGTGGAATTCAGTCACGAGGCCACATCTAACTGCAAGAGAGGCTTTATTTATTTATTTATTTATTTATTTATTTATTTATTATTTTTTTACAGAGAGGAAGGGAGAGAGATAGAGAGCTAGAAACATCGATGAGAGAGAAACATCGACCAGCTGCCTCTTGCACACCCCCTACCAGGGATGTGCCCGCAACCAACGTACATGCCCCTGACTGGAATCAAACCTGGGACCCTTCAGTCCGCAGACTGATGCTCTACCACTGAGCCAAACTGATTTTGGCGCAAGAGAGGCTTTAAAATGCAGTCCTGTGTCCAGGAAAAAGAGGAAATGGGTTTTATGACTGACTAGTGAGTCTTTTAACACAGTGTCCAACTCTGAGCTTCTATAATTATGGTGACAAAACTAAGATAGAAATTTAAAATTTTTCTTGATTAATGCCAATATCATCATGTTTTAGGTTTTCATTAAATGTCTTTCTGTTGAAGGTCTCCTAGTCAATATATAGTTAAGTTAAAAAAAAAAAAAAAACAAGATAGAGAACAATGTATATAGTATGCCACTTTTGTGAATGAAAAGAGTAATAATAACAATAATATGTATTTGTATTTGCTTGTATACATATAAAGAAACACTGAAAGAATACACAAGAAATCATAGGGACTAGGGTGGGAGAAAGAGAGAGGATGGAGACATCACTGGGAGCAAGACTTCTCCATGTATGCCTCTAAATATTGTTTATGTAATTAATTATATAAAACTATGTAGTTTTTAAAAATATTTCTATTGAGGAAGACTTTTTCACCGACTGATCTCTTTTTGTTTTCAAGTAATGGGAAGCTTGAGAAAAGGACTATTTGGGAAGGTGAACAAGGCATAACTTATGAGCTTTAGGTAACAGTAGTGATAAATATCATGCCTTTCTTGATCTAATGTGTCCATACTGAATTAATTAGATTTTTCAAAATAAAGTAAAAGAATAATGATGCTTGGTTTTATGTGGATATATCTGAACGTCTCAGAGTGCTTTTATATTCTACATTTTTGTTTATTTTCATAATACTCTTAATAACTATGATACAAAAGGTTTAAATTAATTTCTTGTTTTGTAAGATACTGTCAGGGTCAAGAATAGGAGTTTAATTGTCAACAATTCATGTGGACCAACCCTCTTCATTTTTGAGTAGTATCAACATTGGCAGTATGTGATAAAAATCCTTTATGTTTTATTGCATTTTCATAATTTTTTTCTTATTTGGTTTTCTCATCAACCATGTGAATTAATTGGGACTTATATTATCTTTAGAGATGAAAAACAATAGTGGCCACTATAAATAAAGTTAAAAGGCTAATGTAAAATTGGGGGAAGGAGGACTGTCCTTAATATATAAAGAGCCATTACAAATCCAATCTAATAAAAGAGTAATGTGCAAATTGATCATCACTCCAATACACAAGATGGCTTCCCCCCATGTGATCAAAGATGGCTGCCTCCATGTGAACACAAGATGGTCACCACAAAATGACCAGCAGGGGAGGGCAGTTGGGAGGGACCAGGCCTGCAAGGGAGGGCAGTTAGGGGTGACCAGGCTGTCAGAGGAGGAAAGATGGAGGCTATGGGGCCTGCAGAGGGCAGGTTAGAGTACCACACCTACAGGGGAGGGCAGTAAGGGGTTACTAGGCCTGCAGGGAGGGCAGTAGGGGCAAACAGGCTGTCAGGGGAGCAGATAGGCATCAATTAGGCTTGCACGGGAGTGTTTAGGGTAGGGGTGTCGAACTCAATCAGAGAAGGGGCCAAAATCTAAAATCCAGCCTAAATCGTGGGCCGAATGGTTTACTGAACAGTCATAAACTGTCATTGTGATGGAAACGCAGCAGAGTGCAGTGATGACAGCGCGGTGCGGGCCACATTGCAAGGCCTGGCGGGACGGATTTGGCCCGCGGGCCTTGTGTTTGACACATGTGGTTTAGGGGATGGTCAGGCTGGCAGGCAGAAGCAGTTAGGGGCAATCAGGAAGGCAGGCAGGCGAGCAGTTGGGAGCCAGCAGTCCTTGATTGTGAGAGGGGTGTCCGACTACCAGTTTAGGACATCCCTAAACTGGCAGTTGGACATCCCTCAACCCAGATTGGAGAGGTGCAGGGTAGGCTGAGGGACACACCCCCCTGTGCATGAATTTTGTGCACAGGGCCTCTAGTAAATAAGTAAAAGGAAAATACTCCAACATAAAAATTGGCAAAAGTTATAGATTAAAAAATCATAGGAATTTCCCTGGCTGGGTAGCTCATCCAGTTGGGTAAGAGCATCATCCTGATACGCCAAGGGTTCTATCCCCTGTCAGGGCACATATAAGAATCAACCAATAAATGCATAAATAAGTGGAACAACAAATTGCTGTTTCTCTCTCTCTCTTTTTTTTCTCTCTCGCTCAAAAAGAAATCACAGAAAGAGATCTCTATAACAACCAAATAAACATTAAAAATATTATTTCTCCTAAAAATGAACATGGTAAAAGAATCATAGTATCTAGTATTAACAAAGGTATATAAAAATAGGAACATTGATATTTTTCTGGGAGGGAAGGGATTTCAATTGGCAATACCTTTCTGAAGGAAAATTTGGAAATATATTAAAACTTTAAACATGTTCTAGCAACTTCATTCCAATTTATCCTAATGAAATATCAAAAAAATATCAATTTATGTTAAATAATATGAATATTAACATTTTTAAGAATTCAGCAAAAGGTGGATCACACAACATAGTAAAGAAGTGGAATACCAAGTTACCATTAAAATACCGTGCAAAAGTTAAAGGAAAATTCCACTACTCAATCTACCTAATAAAAGAGTAATGTGCTAATTGACCATACCTTTTCGACACCCACCAGCCAATCAAGAGTGAGTATGCACACTAACCCAACAAGGATGGCGGGTTAGTTTGCATACTCAGCGTTCTGCACCGCCCTAGCCACTCTGGGCCTCTGGGCAGCATGGGAAGGCAGAAAGGTGGCTCTGGGACAGAGGGCAAAAGGCGACTCTGGCCAGAGCGAAGGTGGTGCTGGCAGCCAGGGTAAGGAAGGCCCATTCTTGCATGAATCTTTGTGTATCGGGCATTTAGTGTTAAATAAAAAAGCATGATTCAAAGAAAATATAGAGAAATGTATATATATACTTATACATCTTACGGTCTGAAAACTTAGTAGACAAAGCTGGCTAAGATTGACTTAAGTTTAGAAAGACACATTTCCACCAAAAAAGGGTTTGATAGTCTTTGAAAGTTTTAAAACTAGATAGCATTCTCACCTCCTTGCCGATATCCATTCTACTAGGCTGCTTCGTCAAAAATAGAAAATTGGTCAGGGCAGTCCTTGGTGGGCTTTGCCAGGTCCCATAAAGAACCCTCAGCAGCTCCCATAGGGGATTTAATGTTGCATAGATCCAACAGACTTTGAATGCATGGAACTATCATTGTGGTTCAGCAAAGGTTTTAGAATGAGAGCTTTTACTACACCAGGCTTTTAAAGGCTTGAACATATTTTTAGCCCTTCCCTCAATTAATGTTTGGATTATAGGCTTATAGGTGTTCAAAATCGATGCCATTTTTCTAATCACACACTCCAAATTACTGCCATTTCTTAAGATTACTTTTCCTTATTTCTTGCTGATTGCCGTTCATTGCATAGACTCAGCCAGCCTTTTTTCACGTGTTTTGAATATCTCTTTGTCTTTCAGGATCACCCTTCTTGTCTAATCATCCATTTCTTACCCACATGCAGCACTGGTGATTTTTTTTTTTTTTTCCACATTCAACTTGTGAATCTCTTTTATTTGCATCCTAATCATAAGCCTCTTCTCAATAGCACGTTCAACATTCTCATTGCTTTTGCAGTGATCAGACATACTGGGGTTAATTATGCTGCAAAACACCCTAAATTAAATATAGCAAACCTGCTCGTAATATAAAACCTACTGGCCAAGACTAAAAAAAAAAAAACTGTCCGACTGCTATTGCCGTCTGTTGGGGGCAGGCAACGTTGAAGCAAATTATTTTTCATCTCAGGGAAAGTTCACAGGTGGATAAGCTGCCAAAGAACCTCTGTCTTTCCACCGCCTCCGTGCCTGTCATTCTGGTGAGTAATTTGTAATGATAGTCATCAAGTTACAAATAAATATGTAATCAACTGAAATTATTTTTAGATAGCTCAGTTGGTTCTCATTGTCTTAATGAGGCTGAGGTCCTGAGTTTGATCTCCGTGTAGGTTATGCAGTACACAGAATAAAGCTGTTTCCCACAGGTAGCCTATACGGACACCCGGCCATCTCACAAATGCATGCTCTTCAGCGGGCTTAGGTACAGTGTGTGATGGAGCAGTCCTATCATTCCCACTGCAGTCCTTGTAGGACAATGCCGTTACCAGCCTTCGTAACAATTGTATGACCCTGCAATCTTCAAACTCAAAACTTCAATTAGCCGTTAGTCCGAGAGAAGATGCCTCAGTCATATATTCAAACGTTTTAACAGTGTATCTATAAGCACAAGTTGGACCACACTGTTCTGCAAATATAAAATACTAAAATCAAAAGAGGCTCATTTTTCTAATTGAGATTGTTAGAAAAAAAATAAAGGGTGGTGCCTGATTTGCCTACCTCTCCTCTCCGGGGACCTGATGACAATGGATTCCCATTGAGTTAGCATTCGGAGATTTGCCAAGGATCAGGGCAATGTCGCCAGAGAATGTTACACATTTGTGACAGCATAGTAGATTCACAACTCAGTTTCTGGCCTCAAATACAATTTTCTCCCTGTGTTTTCAGGATCCCCTCCTCCCTCCAACGCGTGAGCTGGAGGCAGTTCTCTAAATAACACCGCGTCCCTGGACTCCTAGCTCGTATTGGTACATTTCAGCACGGCTCCTTTGAGGTCTGCCCCCCACCGCCTCCCCTCTCCCAGGCTTCTCTTCCTTTGTCTGAGTCAGCCGTGAGTCACCTCACTCATTAGTGGAACTCAGAAAGCCTCTCAATCCTCCGGGTCCCTTTTGTCTCCCTTCTTGTAACTAGTTTTTTTCCTGGCAGCCTAAGATCCGAGGCCTAAACCTTAAAGCTGGGGCTGGGTCCTTACTAAGATGGTCTGGTCAGTAAAGAGCAAATAGAATTAAAATGATGATGACGATAATGACAGTGGTGATGGCGGTGCACACAGTTACTTCAGAAGCATTTTAATGGCCAAATTTGGTATGTCTGCCTGTGTCAGCTTATAGGACATCAAAAGGGTCCTTAATTCTCGGTCCCTTTTTTCTCTTCCTTGTCTCTTCTTCCCCCTCCCCCTCCCCCTCTCTCCCCGCTCCACGCTGCACACACCTGCATGGTCCAAGGCGAAAGCTCACAGACCCGCTCTCTGTGGAAAGGCTAGAGAAGGGCAATATCCTTCCACTGGTGAGCACTCCTTTTTCCAGCCTTTTCAGATTTGTTATTCTCATTTCTGTTCATTTTCTTTTACATTCCCAATGCTTGCCCTTTTGTGAGAGGTGGACCAGAAAGGACAATCAAAGAAATGGATTTATGCCTCGTTGGTGCCTCCTGGGCATAGAGAGAAGCCTGGTGAAATGATGCTAATAAGAAACTAAATTCACTGTGGAAAATATCAATACCAAAGCACTGTTATTAATTCATTAATCTCGGCTGGGCTGGATAGTGACTAGTTTGCAGCAAGTCAGATGAGTTTCTTTGAAAGGGACCTCAGAGATCATCCTGTCTTTCAATCAGCAGCCATTCACCCAGCACTTACAATGAGCAACCCCAGAGCCAGGCCCCCAGGGCAGTGTGCCCCAAGCTCCATGGTGCTTGCGTATCACCTGGACGCTTGCTCAAATGCAGATTCTGGTTCCAAAGGCCTGGAGTGGGGGCTTGAGGTTCTACATTTTTCTAAGCTCCCTGGGGATGTCCTCAGTGCTGCCATGAACCACCCTTGGCAAACGTAGCAAGACTGCAGGGGCTCTGCACAGAGTCAGACAAAGCTCGACTCTGTCCCAGGGGAACATCCGGGGACCCACAGGCTCTGTGATACTGCCCTATGCATTCCTCCGCCTCAGCTGCTGATATTTTATCCACGAAGCTCAGACAATGCTGACCTATTCTTCCCAATGCTCTTGGCTTTCTCAAGTCTTCACTCCCTGTGGAGGGTGTTAAAATTGCAAGATTCAGGTTTGGGATTAGGTCAAGGGAAAAGGCCCATTTATCTTCAACCTGGCTGTGAAGTCCAATCTAGGCCATTTCACCAGAGCGCGCTGAAATCACATTTTACACAGAGTCTTTTTTTGATTGCTCCTTTTGTTGTTAGTTCGTATCCTTCACCAATTTTTCTCTTGAGAGTCTTTGTATTTTACTTTCCGAGTTATAATAATGCTTTATTAAATACTAAGGGAAATGTTTTTCCCCAATAAAGATTCTTTTTAGTCTTTTACTTTTGTCTGTGAATTTTGGACTTAGGAATTTTATTCTAAACATCAATTTTCTTGCTAATCTGAGTAAGCCCCTTTACTTATGATTGCTTCCTTTTCAGTAAATGGAAGCTGTAAAGACTACATATCTCAGAGGACTGTTGAGCATAAAAAGAAAGTATACGTGGGACAGTGCTCAGCAAATATAGGACATGAGTACTTTGTTTTCAGAGCTTATATTAACCTGATAGTGTTATTGACTCTAGAGTGGGACACCGCTCACTGGTGTTAACAAGTACCCATTTTGTTTTAAGAACTTTGAGTGCTGGTCTAGGTTTGGTAGTATTAACATACATAAAGTAGAGTTGTATGCATAAAAGTGCTTATGATTTCTATATTCCTTTTGCCCCCTCAACTACCCTTTTACCAGATGAATCTCCTATCACTCCTAACATGTCCAGGTAAAAAAAATTCCTCATGCCCTGGCCGATATTACTCAGTGGTTAGAGCATCGGCCAATGCACCAAAGGGTCCCAAGTTCAATTCCCAGTCAAGGGCAAATACCGTATTTTTCGGACCATAAGACGCTCCGGACCATAAGACGCACCAGTTTTTAGAGAAGGGAAATGAAGAAAAAAAGATTCTGAAACAAATAGTGTCCTAAAATATTTTATGTGTATTAAAACCCAACATCACAGTCATAAACACATGTAATCAACCCTGTAAAGTAAACAGCAGCATTTAGAACCATTTTAGAGCCGGGCAAGCACACAGAGACCACACAGAGCCGGGCAAGTAAAAAAACTTTTTTTTTTAAAGTATATGTGTAGGCTATATTTGGACCATAAGACGCAGGGACTTTTTCACCCCACTTCTGGGGGGAAAAAAGTGCGTCTTATGGTCCGAAAAATACGGTACCTACCTGGATTGCAGGTTCATCCTACACCCCAGATAGGGCCTATGTGGGAGGCAACCTATTGATGTGTATCTCTCACATCAATGTTCCTCTCTCTCTTTCTTTCTCTCTCTTCCACTCTCTCTAAAAGTCAATGGAAAAAATATCTTTGGATGAGGATTAACAAAATAAATAAATATATAAATAAATAATCTCCTCAACACTGAGGCAAATGACCTGGTGGTTCCTTGGTTTCTACTTTAAAAAAACTTTTTTTTATTGATTTCAGAGAGGAAGGGATAGGGAGAGAGAGATAGAAACGTCAATGAAAAGAAACATTGATTGGCTGCCTCCTACATGCTCCCTACTGGGTTTCAAGCCCACAACCCTTGTGCCCTGACTGAGAATCGAACCAGGACCTCCCAAGCCACACTGGCTGGGCTATTTCTATATTTGCTATATCATCTCTACTAGAACTTTATAATTGTTAAAATTATTGATTTATATGGTAGACATTATGAGTAATAGTATTCCAGTTTAGACTGATAGGTTTGTCTAGTTTTGAGAAATAGAAATTTATACTTTCTTCCTTAGCTATATGTTTAATGCCTTTAAGTTCTCTCCACTGCTGCCTGTTAAAAGTTATATATTACTAGAGGCCTGGTGCATGAATTTGTGCATGGGTGGGATCCAGCCAGCCTTCCCCAATGGGGGTGTGCGAGAGGCAGACAAGGGAGCGAGGCTGGCTGGGGGGAGAGGCCATAGGCGGTTGGTCAGCCGGCCCTGCCCCCTGGTTGAACTCCCAGTAGAGGGAACAATTTGCATATTAGCCTTTGTTTTATATAGGATATTCAACCATAATAGTAAAATAGAAAGTTCTGTAAACAATGTGTTTTGCCTTTGTTTTCTTTTTTTAAGGAGTCAAAGGAAAGAAAATCTAGTAGCAAAAATTTAATTGTCATTCAGGTAGATACTATTCCTCCACTATTCTTCCTTTATACAAAACTGCCCTATGTGTTCCTACACTGAGCATAGATTAAAAAAAAAAAAAAAAAAAAAAGAGTCAATTCTATTGAATCCCATTCATTTGCCAAGCATAGCGCTAAGTGCTTTCATATACATTTTCTCATCTAATGGATCTTTTGCTTTCTTACTGCAGGGGAGAAAGTGAGATTGTGCCCTTGCTTTGCTGCTTTCTCTACTAGAGTCCTTGCTCTTCCATGTCTGTATAGGTCTTACTCTGGTACAAGGGAACTGAATTTGAGGCAAAACTTATTCTTTTTTCATCTTATCCAGGTCCATGCAGAAAGTTGGTTGGTTTCTCATTTCTGGAAGATGAGAGCTGTGTTGGTTTAGGAAAAAGTGACTGGAACAGGGCTGAAGGTCGAAAGCTGAAGGTGCATCAACTTGAAGTACCCACAGGGGTGAGCACCTATCTCCGCGAGAAGTCTTTCTTCTCCTGGCTTCTTTCCCAGGTTCTCCATTGAAATCTCTGGGGAAAAGATCCTTATACCTTCCCTTTGGTTTACTTTTTTATCTACAAACATATGTCCCTTACTACTTCCCTTCCACCTGCAAAAAAAAAAAAGAAAAAAACAAAAAAACAAAACACCCTAGACCCTCCTGAAGGAACATGATAGACATTATCTACTCTTGAGATTATCTGCCATGTTCTCCTCTTACCATGGTTCCAAATCTTGGAGTCCACTAAGAAAAACAGCCTGAGTGAAGTTGCATAACCAGTGAGAAAGGAATCTTCCCTGAATAATGAGAGGACGGCTGACCCACTATCTCAGCTCTTAGGTATGACTCTCCAGCTGCTGATTGAAGTCCCATGGGTTTAGCCATGAGGCCAGGAGGGACCTCCCCAGCAACTAACAAAAAGGAAGCAACCAGGACTAGCAGAGCTCAGCTGGGGTAACTGTCCTGTTTGTAAATGTGTCCCCAGGGATAGTGGCCAGCATTCCATGTCGCAATGTCCTGGCAGTGTAGCAGACTCGGAGATGATCCAGTCTGGGCATGACTGGTGCCCAACAATGAAAGACTGAGAAAGGATATACTTATAATCAACATGCAGTGACATTTTTATTTCAGAAGCTTATTCTTCATTCTTTCACTTGTCTAACAGACATTTGAGTGAATATGCTAGGCACTGAGCTGGAGGTGGCACACTTTGCCCTTTGGAAGTTGACAGTTCAGCAGAAAGGGGGTAAACAAAGGAGCTCTAGGAGTACTTAGAAGAGGGACTTAGGATTCAAGAGGCAGGGATGTTTCCCCCAAGAATCAGTGAAAGATTTATACAGAGGGGGAGGAGGCAGGACACTCCAGGTAGAAGCGGAAGCAATGCAAAGTCAGGGAGAAGAGAAAACAGGTGGCTCATTGGAGAAGGAATGAGGTTTGGTGTGGCTGAGATCAGACTATACAGCAGAAGGTGCAAGAGATACTCCTAGAGAGATGAGCAGGGGTCAGATTATAAAGATACAACGTACGTGTCATGCAAGAGCGTCTGAACTCTGTCCTAGGGCCACAGGGAACCACTAACTGACTCTCTGTGGGGGAAGGACATGTCAGATATGCTTTTCAAGGAAATTTTCTCACTGATTGTAATGGGGAGATTGGATACTAAGAAAGTGAGCACTGAAGTAAGAGGGTCTTGCAATCATTGAAGGAGGAAATAACTTGGGCCTGAGCAGTAACAGAGCCAGTGATCCTGCTATTGGCTTGAAGCTCAGGGCAGCTCAGTGGCATTAGGGACTCTCCAGGTGTATTCTAAAGGAGCCCTAAAGACAATTCCAGACCCCACCAGATGAGAGGATGGAGTTCCTAACAGGCTCCTACTAAGAAGCCTGGCTGATTAAGACTGAATCTGTGCAGGACTGATGATGCAGATGAGAAGGCCTCAGAACCTGCAGCCACGCAGGGTCTGACAAGCAGTTTCCATGGAGATGTGGCTTACGAAAGGGGGAGTGAGTAGGAGGGCTGATCCATTGCAGAGCCTGGGGTCAGAAGACGGTGGCGGGCTAACTGATAAACAGGAAAAAGATATAGTCAATCAGAAAAAGATATTCCAAACTAGCAGCAGTTAATTGGGGTTATATCATCCTAATTCTAAATTAAATCTAACAATCTAGAGGGATTAGAGTAAGGCACTTAATGATCTTGCTGGTTATTTCAGGTACCACTTAATGAGAGCATAGGGAAGTGGATGCCAACTCAGACTACCTCCAAATGTTATACACCCATCTTAAGCCTTTCTGCATCCCTGGACTCTAAGTAGCTACGTATCATTGTCAAGTTTCTGGAGAAACAATCAGAGACATAGGAATTTATATATATATATTAGAGGCCTGATCCACAAAATTTGTGCAAGGGTCTTGGCCCCTGCCTTGGTGGCCAGGGTCCTCTTCTACCTCTGCCTCGGCCCCTTGCCCACTGCAGCTTTGTCTGGAAGGAAGGACATCTGGAAGCATGCCCAGTCTAATTAGCATATTATGCTTTTATTATTATAGATATTTTTAAAAATATATTTTATTGATTTTTTACAGAGAGAAAGGGAGAGGGATAGAGAGGTAGAAACATCAAGGAGAGAGAAACATTGATCAGCTGCCTCCTGCACACATCCTAGTGGGGTTGTGCCCACAACCAAGGTATGTGCCTTTGACTGGAATCGAACCTGGGACCTTTCAGTCCACAGGGTGATGCTCTATCCACTGAGACAAACTGGTTTCGGCTTATTATAGATATTTTTTATTTGCCATGCTGATAGCAGTAATACTCAGAAAATCTTGGGAGCTCTTTGAGAAACTCGGGTGCTGGCAAAGTCCTAGATTAGATGGTATTGTTAATTGAGGAACATTCTGGACAGAGAGTAAGCAGCAGTGGGGCCGTGTGTGGGTGTGTGTGTGTGTGTGTGTGTGTGTGTGTGTGTGAAAATACACATAACAACACAGGGTGTTCAGTAGTTAGAGTGTCATCCAGCACATCAAAAGGTCATGGGATTGATTCCTGGGGCACCTACCTAAGGTTGCAGGTTTGATCCCTGCCCCTGGTCAGGACACTTGTGGGAGGCAACCAATTGATATGTCTCTCTCACAGATCTGTCTTTCTCTTTCTTTCCCTCCCCTCTTTCCTCCCTCCATTCCTCCATCCCTCCATTCCATTCTCTGTTTAAAAAAAAAAAAAATCATAGGAAAAATATCCTTGGAAAGGATTAAGAAAACAACAAATATCCTAATATATAAAAAGCCAGGAGCCATTTTGAGTGAAACAACCAGACAAATAACCACATACAGGCTTCATGGGGCGACAAGGCTGGTAGGAGGTTAGTGAGGGACAACCAAATGACTGAACAGCAGACTGCATGGGGCAACCAGGCCTGCAAGGGGGGTGGGTGGGCAGAAGAGGGCATCTAGACTGGAAGGGGGAGCAGTTGGGGATGATCAGGTTGGCATGGGGGGGCAGTAAAAGGCTACCAGGCTGGTGGGGGGGGCATTTGGGGGTGATCAGGTAGACAGGCAGGTGAGCAGTTAGGAGCCAGCAATCCCAGATTGTGAGAGGGATGTCCAAATGCCGGTTTAGACCCCTCAGGATTTGGGCCTAAACTGGCAGTTGGACATCCCCTGAGAGGTCCCAGATTAGATAGGGTGCAGGTTGGGCTGAGGGCCCCCCTGCCAAGCATGAATTTCATGCACTGGGCCTCTAGTCTATAATAATAAAAGTATAATATGTTAATTAGCTGGACAGTTGAATGACCTTCCAGATGACTTTTTGGACAAAGCCAGGGCTGCAAGCCACCGCAACTGCGAGGGCCGATCCCCTTGCAGGAATTTCATCCATCAGGTTTCTAGTACATATAATAAAGTTTATTGTTTTGACCATTTTAAAATGTGTACGTTAGAGGCATTAAAGTCTCTTCGTAATCTTATGCAAATATCATAACTCTATCTAAAACTTTACTTACCATTCAAAACAAAAACCATAACCATTAGGCAATAACTTCCATTAGGGTGGGCCCAAAATGTTTTAAACAACTTTATTAGGCTGTGATAATTCTGCCTATCAGGCAGAACGATGGTTTGGCTTCTGCATATAAGCAAACTGTGTTGATCTTAGTTTGGTCAGTTGCTCTGATTCAAACCTGGAGTTTTTGGCCAAAGAATCTTGTGCTGTGGGTGGATTTGTTAAACCTAATTTCTGGAGGGATTTTAATGACTAATGAGACTTATTAACCTTTATATACAAGGTTTCCAAATGGCTTGTGACAATGCTTTATTAAGAAGTCTGTGAAAGTTAAGTGAGGGATACAGGTCCTCATAAAAATCCTACTGGAGGCAAGCTTTGTTCCAAAATTCAGACTTTTTGGTAAATTCAACAGTGAAGTCACCTTGAGAATAGGCTTTTCTTTGTAGGAAGTTTTAAATTTGTAACTCAATAATTTCATTTGTTATAGGTTTATTATGATCTTCTATTTCTCTTAAGTCAGTTCGGGTGGCTTTGTCTTTCAAACAATTGGTCCATATTATCTAAGTTATATAATTTACTGGCATTGAGTTGTTCATAGTATTCCCCCTCCTTTTATTTTTTTAAGTATTCCCCCTTTTCTAAGTCTAACCTTTTTTATTTTTATATAGTCAGTAGTAAGTTCCCTTCTTTTTGTGTGTGTGATTTTAGTATTTTAAGACTTCTCTCTTTTTTTTCTTGGTCAGTCTAGCTAAAGGCCTACTATAAGTTTTGTTGATCTTTTTAAAGAATCAACTTTTGGATTTTTTCATTTTCTCTATTGTTTTTCTCACTCTTTGTTTCATCAATTTCCACTATAATCTACTATTTCCTTTATTTAGTTTGCTCTTCTTTTCTTAGATTCTTGAGATAAAATGATAGGTTATTTTTTTAAAGAAAAATTTGAAATTTTTCTCTTTTTTAAAATAAAGTTATCTATAACTATAAATTTCCCTGTAAGAACTGCTTTGATACATTCCAAAAATTTTATTATGTTTTGCTTCCATTTTAATCTTAAATTATTTTCTAATTTCCATTATAATTTTTGATCTATTGGTTATTTAGTTTATAAATGAATATCCACATATTTGTGAAATTATCAAATTTCCTTCTTTTATTGATTCTAATTTCTTTCCATTGTGGTCAAAAGACATATTTTGCATAATTTCAGATCTTTTAAATTTATGTTTTATAACCTATGATCTTTCTTAACCTGGAAAATAGTCCATATTCACCTGAGAAGATATGTATTCTGCTGTTGATGGTTGGAGTATTTTATATTGTAGATAGATGCCTGTTAGGTCTAGTTGGTTTATAGTTTTGTTACAAACTATTTAATATAATTTTATACCTTTTAAAGAAGTTGAGGAAAAAAAGTAAATTACATTTAGAGTTTGTTAATATCAACCTTCTTATTTACCATTTCTGGTTCTCTTCATTTGTTCCTGTGGAATTGAGTTATTATCTTGTAACTAATTTCTTACTCAAATTCAGCTTTGTTCTCACACACTTCCTTTGTGCTATCATTGTCAAATATATTCTTGTATAAAATTGCTTTTTAGATTATTTTAGAAAGTAAATAAGAAGAAATATGCTGGTACATTGATATATTGTCTTTGATAATATGTAATTACAGCTGAAACCGGTTTGGCTCAGTGGATAGAGCGTCGTCCTGCGGACTGAAAGGTCCCAGGTTCAATTCCGGTCAAGGGTACCTTGGTTGAGGGCACATCCCCAGTAGGGGGTGTGCAAGAGGCAGCTGATTGATGTTTCTGGCTTTCTATCCCTCTCTCTTCCTCTTTGTAAAAACTCAATAAAATATATTAAATAAATAAAATAATAAAGATATATTTTTTAAAAATATGTAATTACATTTACCAGTGATCTTTGACCTTTGTGTGTGGATTTCAATCACTGACTATTCTGACTTATGTTCAGCCTGAAGAACCTCCTTTTTTCTTGTAACTTTGGTCAGCTAGCAATGAATTCTCTCAGATTTTGTTGATCTGGGAATGTCTTTATTTTACTTATGTTTTTTGAGATACAGTTTTATTAGATAAAAGATTCTTAGTTGACAGGATGTCTCTCTCTCCCCATCCTGCCCCCAGCACTTTGAATATACTATTTCAATGTCTTCTGACCCTCATTGTTTTAGGTGATAAGTTAGATGCTAATCTTATTTGAGTTCTGTTGTATGGAATTAGCTTTTTATTTTTTTCTTGCTGTTTTCAAGATTTTTCTCTTTAACTTTCTCTTTCAACATTTTTTCTAGGATGTGTCTAAATGTGGATCACTTTATATTTTATCTGTTGAGGTTAGTTGAACTTTTGGATGTGTAGGTTAATTAAAAATATCTGATTAGAAATATTAATTAGAAATATCTGCTGCCTCCTGCACGCACCCTGACTGGGGATTGAACCCACAATCTAGGTATGTGCCCTGATTGGGAATTGAATCTGAAACCTTTTGGTGTATGGAGTGATGCTCCAACAAACTAAGCCATCCAGCCAGAGCTTCTTTTGCTTCTTTACACATATTTTTCTTTAGTTCATTGAACATATTTATAATAGCTGCTTTGAAGTTTTTGCTAAGTTGGGGATCTGGGTCCTCTCACAGAGAATTTCTGTTGGTTGCTTTTTTCCACCCATGTATAATCACAATGCACTTTCCTGTTTTTTGCAGGTATAATAATTTTTTTGTTATATACTGGACATCTATATATATAAAAGCCTAAGCGACCAGCCGACTGGCTGACTGTTCGACCAGCTGACAGGTAGCTATGACACGCACTGACCACCAGGAAGAAAATGCTCAATGCAGGAGCTGCTGAGCTGCAGTAATTTGGCAGCTGTGATTCTTGGGTGCTATACCTGGAACTAGGGAGAAGGGAGCCTGATTCTGATGTCCATAACCCAAGAACTGCCCTTGCCCATCCAGGACCCCTTGGGGGATATCAGAGAGACAGTCTTGGCCCAATCCCCATAGTCCAGGCCAAGGGATACCACTGGTGCATAAATCTGTGCACCAGGCCTCTAATTTTAGATAGTGTAATGTAGCAACTTTAGATATTGATTCCCTCAACCTTATTGCTTATTTTTGAGCTTATAAACTTACTGTTATAGTTTGCTTTTTTGCTTGTTTAGTGACTTAGCTATATTATTTTAATAAATTCAATTTCCCTGCAGCTTGAAACCTCTAATGCTGATCCTTAGAATATGCATGCTTGGTCGTGTGCACAGTCATCCTGGGATGACAGTGATTTTAGCACAGCTCTCTTGCACTGTCTCTATCCTTCATTGTCTGTCTCTATTGGTATAATCACCAGCTGTTAGGCTTCATTAGTTGCTAACTAACCACTCAATTGTTTTCAACAGTGCTCTGGAGCATAAATTGCTCCACAATTTGATCCAGAGGTAGTTTTTGAGGCCAGACTTTGAGATTTATTCTGACCCTGGGAGGGCTCTTCTTAGATGTCCTTTTTTTATGGTTCTCTCTGGTACACTAGCTAGCCTACAGTCTAGCTTGTTGCAACCAGCTTCCTCTTAATTGCATATTACCAAAATATCCATTGTTTTCCAGAACTCTCTTCAGCGTGACTTCCCCAAACTCTGTTCCAAATAAAGTCTGTTCTCTTGTGGAGAGCTTCAGAACTCTCCTTATCACCTGCCTCTTCCCCTGGGCAATATCTCTTGAGATTCTGCTCTAAAACTGGGGACAGGGAAAACAACCACTTCTCTTGGAGTGATAGCTTTGCTTTATAAGCAGGCCACTGAGTGGCAGCAAGTAGCCTTTGGTCTTCTTGGCTTTTATCTCCCTTTGTGGAACAAGAACTTCAAATGGTTGTCTTAAAAGTAATTTTCACCAGTATGGTTATTTTGCTGAAGCGTGGGTCTTTGGAGCTCCTTACCGTTCTGGAGATTGTCCCCTAATATCATCTTAATAACAGCAAACCCTTTCTTAAACTGCTAACAGTATTTTATGGACTTCTACCCAGAATTTGGTTTCTGATTTAAAATAAGTGCAATATGAAGACTACATTGGAGGTGAATTGGAGATAAAGATACTGATAGATTACCCCAGACCAAATGAGGCTCTGAGAACCATCTCCCTTGTGCATTCCACGCACCAGAATACCAAAAGATACTGATCAAAATAAACCACTAAGCCAGGAATTAGGTGACAAACTACTACTTCTTAGTTTTCTTTCTGGTTTTCTGGGTGACCATAAGTAACCCAGGCAACATACTCTGAGCTCTAGTTCCCAGGAATAGTATATTGCGTTAAAAGTATTTGTCTCACTACTGGTGTCCAAAATAGGGAATGTAATGTAGATTGTGTTTATGATGGAATTATTTCACTAAATCTTCCCTGGTCCTTTTCCCTCTGCTGTCTCTTGTGACTGACATCATGCATCTGGGAAGTAGCTGTCTGTACATTAAAAGTTATTGCTGTTTTGGATCTGTGAACTCCAGGCAGAGCCTTGGTCTATAATCACAGTTTTCTAAATACTTGTTGGATAAGGAAATAAAGTCACAATGGCTTATCTCCTCCCTCACTAAATGTTTTAATTTGTGAAAGAAAAGGGAGTGGGAACTTGGAATTTTCTGATCATAGTCTAATTCTAAGCCAGAATTATGTCTCATCTTACCCAGACACTTATCATTTTTGGTTACTTAAAATGAAGTTGGTTCAAAGCCCAGGTCCAATGACTTCACTGTTTAATTTTACCACAATATAAAGAATTAATAGAAATTTTTCACAAACTCTTCCAAAAAATAGAAGAGGAAGGAACACTTCCCAATTCATTCTTTGAGATCAGTATGATCCTTATACCAAAACCAAACATCACAAGAAAAGTACAGAACAATATTGCTTTATGAATGCAGATGCAAAACTGTTATGCTAGAAATTAAAAATAGCAGCATATAAATATGACTATACACTCTTAGGGACAAAAACATGGAACAAAAACTTCATAACACTGAATTTAGCAATGCTTTCTTGGATATGACACCAAAGGCATAGGTAACAAAAGGAAAAATAAACATTAAACTTAATGAAAATTAAACATTTTTGTATATCAAGACACTATATACAGAGTAAAAAGGCAACACACAGGAGAAAATATTTTCAAATCATATGTTTGGTAAAGGATTAATATCCAGAATATATAAAGAACTCCTAAAACTCAACAAAAACACAAGCAAACCAATTTAAAATGAGCAAAGGACTTGAATAGACAATTCTCCAAAGATATGCAAATGACTAATAAGGACAAGCAAAGGTGCTCAATATCCCTAACCATTAGGGGGCTGCAAATCAAACTATAATTAGACTAGCTCATACCCAGTAAGATAGTTGCTATAAAAAAAAAAAAAAAAAAAAAAAAACCAACCTAAAAAACAGAAAACAAGTGTGGCAAGGATATAGAGAAATTAGAACTCTTGTGCCTTGTTGATGAGAATGTAAAATGGTATAGAAGCTGAGAAAACAGTAAGGCAGTTCTTTAAAAAAAATAGAATTATCATATGAAGAAGCAAATTCTCTTCTAGATATATACACAAAATAATTGGAAGTAGGCTCTTGAAGAGATATTTGTATACATGTATTCATAGCATTTTCACAATAGTTAAAATACGGAAGCAACCCAAATACCCATTGACAGATGAATGTGTAAGCAAAATGTGGTATATACATACAATGGAATATTATTCAGCCTTTAAAATTAAGGATATTCTGACATATACTATATCCTATTACATGGAATCTGAGGATATTAGGCTAAGTGAAATAAACCAGTAACAAAATAGCAAATACAACATGATTCCATTAATATGAAATCTCTAGAGTAGTCAAAGTCGTAGAGACAGAATGGTGCTTTCCAGTGGATGAGGGAAGGGAGAAATGAGAATTTATTGTTTAATGAGTATAAACTTTCAATATTATACACTACTGAACTGTATATTTAAAATGTATTTAACACTACTGAACTGTATATTTAAAATGTATTTAGCACTACTGAACTGTATATTTAAAATGTTTAGGATGGCAAATTTTATATTATGTATATTTTAAAAGTTTTTAAAATTTTGAGAGAGGAGTAGGCTCTCTAGAATGACCAAATGGGAATTATCCCAGGGAGGCAAGGTTGGTTTTACAGCCAAAAATCAATTAATGCAATACACTATATCAATAGAATAAAGGTCAAAAAACGCACATGAACATCTCAACAGATGCTGAGGGGGAAAAACAACCACATCGGTTCTGTTCATACATTATTTACAATAGCCAAAATATAAAAGCAACAATCCAAGTGCCCATCCATAGACAAATGGATAAAGAAGATGTGGTACGTATATGACTGGAATATTACTTAGCCATAACAAAAGAATGAAATCTTGCCATTTGCAACAACATGCATGGATCTATAGGGTATTATGCTAAGTAAAATAAGTCAGACACAGAAAGACAAATACCATATGGTATCATTTATTGTGAAATCTAAATAAAATAAAATAAAATAAACTCTTAGATACAGAGAACAAATTGATGCTTATCTGATGGGAGGGGGTTTTGGGTCATAGAAAAAGGTAAAGGGATTAAGGCATACAAATTACCAGCTATAAAAACAGTTGCAGGGATGTGAAATACAGCATAGAGAATATAGTCAATAATAGTGTATGATGTCAAATGGGTACTAGACTTATGGAATAATAAGTCTTAAGTTAGATAAATGTCTAATCACTATGTTGTTCACCTTAAACTAATATAATACTGTATGTTAACTGTAATTGAAAAGTAAAAAAATAGCCAAGACCAGTTTGGCTCAATGGATAGAGCGTTGGCTTGCGGACTGAAGGGTCCCGGGTTCAATTCCGGTCAAGGGCATGTACCTTGGTTGCGGGCATATCCCCAGTAAGGGGTGTGCAAGAGGCAGCTGATCGATGACTCTCTCTCATCGATGTTTCTAACTATCTCTCTCCCTTCCTCTCTGTACAAAATCAATAAAATATATATTTTTTAAAAAAGAAAGAAACGTAAAAAAAATATATATTTTTAAAGGACATTATAAGAACAGAGGAGAAACAAATGGTCGAATTTCATTGCATGAGGGAGAAATGCCCTCCTGAGACCACCTTGAAGAAGAAAAAAACAACAACAAGAAATAGAAGAAAGGCTAGGGAAGAGAAAAGGGCTGAAGGGAAGAAGGTGGGGGGAGAGAAGGGAGGGGAGAAGAAGGTTGGGAGAGGAAGGGAGATACCCTATTCACTATAAACCTGAAATCAGAGTACTGTCTCCTCTTGCAGAATAGGAAGGAGAGGACAGAGGTCGATTTCCCTCTCCTAGATGCTCTTTAATTGGAGGAAGATTCCTGACAGAGACGTAGAGATGCAAGTAGCAGAGAAGACAGGATCAAACCAAACCTGAGCAGAATGCCTTGGTGAGTAAAGAATACCTAACAGTTTCTTGCAAATCAAAGACCCTTACAGAAAGCTGCTCATTTTGAGAGTTGTAAGATTTTAACCCATAAGGAAACTGAAGAATTATTAAAATGATTTGTGCTTTATAGCAAGGACACAACTATTGGTATAAATGAAGTGCTCTGAAGATGTTGTAAGATATTGTGGGCAGGGGAAGCCATCCATTTACATTCCCAGAGCTTTACTTTATTAAGTGCTTTGAGTGGTTATTTTTTCAAAGTCTTCTTCCCTTCTCTTCTGAGTGCACTTCTAGCACAGCATGCTAAAGTTCTATTCATGAAGAAGAATCATTTTTTTCTTCATAATGATCTAGAAGAGACACAACCTAGTGACTTGCTTTCTGGAGCATTGATTTGTAAAAGAGAAATGACCTACAGGGTGCCTTTGGTGAAAACAGTTCTTTCTCTCTGTTTAGCTTCCAGAACTGCAACAGTCTGACCTTTCAGTGCTATTAAAGGCTAAACCCCAGGGGAGGAGGGGAGGGTAACTGGGGGGCCAGTTATAGTTGATAGTAATGATTCTTTGTGCAGACTTCCTGCACTCTGGCTTTGGGGTGACACTTTTTATTCACCCTTTTGAACTTTCTTTTGGGACACACACACACACACACACACACATATAATTAATTTTAATTTTCACCCAAGGATATATTTTATTTATTTTTTATTTTTTATTTTTTATTTTATTTTATTTTTTTAGAGAGAGAGAGAGAGGAAAGGAGAGAGATTGTTGTGAGAGAGAAACATCAATTGGTTGCCTCCTGAACATGCCCTGATTGGGGATAGAACTGGCAACCTAGGCATGTGCCCTGACCAGGTATCAAAACCTCACTTATTGGTGATGCTCCAACCAACTGAACCACCGGCCAGGACTGGTTTTTGATATGCACATGACTGTCACCACTAAGTCTTCTTACCCTGGAAAGGGAGGCCTTCCAGAGAGAATCCCCTCAGGGCAGCTCATGTTTCCATTTCAGAACTCCAATCACAACTTTGTGGTATTGTACAGAGAGGTGATTTGCCCATGGTTCCCTTCTTCTTTTAAAAATTCTAGTACATACAGAGAAAGAATCAGAATATTATGATGATCATCCAATATCCATCACCTAAAATTTGCCATATATTTTTTATTTTTTATTTTCTTCTTTTTTTATGCTGCAGTAATTTAAAGGAAGTTTAGGTATGTATTTTTCAACCCTAAATACTTCAAAATTCATTCAGAAATAATTAATACATCTTTGTTAGGTAAACACAATTCTGTTGTCACATTTAACAAGATTCACATAATTTTTCAATAAATTCATATATTCCCTATTGTAAAATTTATTTATTTATTTATTTAGAGAGAGAAGAAGGGAGAGGAGAGAAACATTTACATGAGAGCTAAACATTGATGGGCTGCCTCCTGCACGCCCCCTATCGGGGATAGAGCCCACAAAGAGTACAATTCAGAGGCACTAAATACCTTTACAATGTTATACATCCACTACCACTATTTCCAGAAGATTTTCATTATACCAAATAAACCCTATACCCTTTAAGAATATAACTCCCCAGTTATCCCAAACAATCTTTTAAAGATGGTGAATTCAATAAGCTTTACATATTTCATTTGGTTGTTGCATTTCTTAAGATTTCTAATCTAGAACTGCCTCTTCTTGCCACACTCACATATATTTTATTTTCATGACATTGACTTGTTGACAATTCTGGCCAATTGTTCTGTAGAATGTCCCACCTTCTGGATTTGTCTGATTGTTTTCTCATGGTGTTGTTAAACATGTTCTTCTGTCTTCTGTATTTCTTATAAGCTCAAAGAAAGACTTGATAAGAATCAGGTTAAACTTTTTTATTAGAATTCTTCCTACTGCATCGTATTAGGCTCTACCTAATGTCTGGTTGTTCCCCTATTGATGAGGCTAATATTAGTTACTGAGTTAAAAATGGGTTTTTAAAAATGGGTTCTTAGCTACTTGCATAATTATCTCTACTTTGAATGTTCAGATAAAGGGACTCTGAGATGTTGCCTGGCACCTAGGAGACAGCCTTTATCCAGTATAAAGGAAAGAGGATTAAGAATGAGGCTTTATGCTTTTTATGGAGTACTAGTGGTCGGTGCATGAAATTTGTGCACTGGAGGTACAGAAGGGTGATCTCCCTCTGCCAGGCCTGCTCTCTCTCGCAGTTCAGGATCCCTCAGGGGATGCCCATAAGCCGGCAGTCAGAGATCCCTCTTGCAGTCCTGGGCTCATTCCCCCATTTGGTCAATTTGCATATTAGGGTTTTATAATATAAGATATGCAAGTCTCCAAATTTATTGCTAAGGGTGGCCAATCAATGCAGAAATTTTTGGAATATGAAGTCCAGCAGAGACTACTTTTTCTCTGGGCCCAAAAGAAAATACTCTGAAATTCATTTTTAGCCAGAATTTAACCATGGAGAAGTATTATAGATCTCTTTGCTAACAATTATTAAAGACAGTGAAATCACTTTGGGACTTTAGATACAGAAGAATCTTTTATGGCATTTTACAATAATTCCCTATTCACCTTCAACTCCCCCACCCCTGCCAAACAACAACAACACTTTAAACTCTAGAATAAAAAAATTAGGTCATTTTCTTTGAATGCAGATAGCAGATCTTTAGATGTTTCTTGAGTACTGTTTAAATTTTAGAACAAGGAAAAATATGTATCTGCTCTCTCTCTCTTTGATATTTACCTTTTGTCTTTTAGCTACTATAAACTTAATAACTGATCCGTTGAAAATATAAGCATGTAGGTTAAAGGATCTTATTATTTCTTTACTTATTTATTTATAAATATATATTTTATTGATTTTTTTACAGAGAGGAAGAGAGAGGGATAGAGAGCCAGAAACATCAATGAAAGAAACATCGACCAGCTGCCTCCTGCACCCCCCCCCACTGGGGATGCGCCCACAACCAAGGTACATGCTCTTGACTGGTATCAAACCTGCAACCCTCCAGACCACAGGCCAATGCTCTATCCACTGAGCCAAACCGGTTCTGGCAGGATCTCATTATTTAAACTAAGAATTTTGGTTTCTAAAGTTATTTTTAATCTCCATATAAACACTTTTATTTTACAGCAATTAAATATCCAAGTCAGTTGCCGGGACGGGTTTGGCTCAGTGGATAGAGCGTCGGCCTGCCGACTGAAAGGTCCCGGGTTTGATTCCCGGGCAAGGGCATGTACCTTGGTTGCGGGCACGTCCCCAGTGAGGGCTGTGCAAGAGGCAGCTGATCAATGATTCTCTCTCATTGATGTTTCTAACTCTCTATCCCTCTCTCTTCCTCTCTGTGAAAAATCAATAAAAAATATATTTAAAAAAATTATATATATATATATATATATATATATATATATATATATATATATATATATATATCTCCAAGTCAGTTAAACTCTGCTCAAGGTTGCCAAATATTTCTGGATACCCAGAGGGAATTTGGGGTTATTATTGCTTTGAGTATGTTTGTTTGTTTTTTATTATTTTGTTTTTAAGCTAACACAAAGATAGGGGAGTTGTGAATTTTCTGCATAGCAGTACAGAATTTAACCATAGGATACTAGACTAACAATTTTCATTTTACTACTGGAATTAGTAATATTCTTTTTCTTAACTGTTATGTAATTTTTAAAGATTTTGGCTTCAAAGTTACTAGTTGGATAGGGAAGGTTGTGCAGGTCCCTTTGATAAATTAGTTCTGCAACAAAAGTACTACCAGAAGGCCTAGCAACACTTTCCTGTCACCTTCCATTGGGGATTACTTCATTTGGTGAAGACCCCACCAGTGGAATACAAAACAAATCAGTGGAAAAGGTCAGCCATCCTTTCCCTTTTCTTCCCCCCCACTCCTCTTCTTTTCTCTTTCCTCTTCTTTTCTTCTTCTTCCTCCTCCTCCTCTTCTTCTTCTCTTCTTGTCCCTCTTCCTCCTTGTTTTGTTAAAGAGTATTGTTTTTTTAATCAAATCACAACAAAACTGGCTTGTCTGCTCTCAGAGCTTCCCAAATTATCAAATGTCTGTCCCTCACTCTGACCAGTCCTATATTTTCTCTTCTCTTCATTGTCACTCATCCTAGGTTGTCATTCTTCAGTGACTCCTCTTATTCCCATCACATTTTGTATTCCCTAAAAATTCCCTTCCTCGCATCAGTCCATGGCATGTCACTGAATACTCAATAGAATCGAAGGAGTGAAAGAATGAATCCAGCAGAGGAATCCTAAACCTGTATTGTGAACTCCCTCTGCCCAACTCCATTTGTTTTGAACTGCCAGCTCTGGTTTCCTGTCTGGATTCTCTAGGCTCTCGGCGTTCTATAAGGATAACCAAACGTTATCCTTATAGAACACCGATAGCCGGGCTAAAACCGGCTCTCCGATATCCCCCGTGGGGTCCCGGATTGCGAGAGGGCACAGGCTAAGCATCCCAGGAAGGTTCTGGGGCATGTCCAGCCTGTTTACCCAGTCCCGATTTGCTGGACCCCAGCAGCAAGCTAAGCTACCCGTCGGAGTGTCTGCCCCCTAGTGGTCAGTGCATGTCATAGTGAGCAGTTGAGTGGCCTTAGTATATTATTAGCATAGCATAGCATAGCATAGCATAGCATAGCATAGCATAGCATAGCATAGTATAGTATAGTATAGTATATTAGGTGTCAATAGTATATTATTGACACCTAATATACTAAGTGTCCAGTCAACAGCCGACCAGATGACTGGACACTTAGTATATTAGGCTTTTATTATATAAGATAATGGAATTACTTGAATCATGCCCAGTACTTTAAAAAAAAAAAAAAAAGTCTAGAAGACTGTATATATAGTCACAACAAACTGGACCAGGTTGACTAAATAATGGAAAACTTCTTTCCTTTTTTAAGGAGTGGGCAACTGAAAGATGGGGAGATAAGCCACACTAACTTCCTACAAAGGCTGTATGTTCCTACTAAGAAGGACTTCTCGTTGGCTGAGTATGTTTTCTATAAGGTAGAGAGAGTATACTGGAAAGAATACAGGTGTATAGGTGAGGCCAATCAGAATTTAGTTTCTAGCCATAAGCTTTAGACTATTTATTTAATATCTCCAAACCTCAGCTTACTCATCTGTAAAATGGGACTAATAATTTCCTTATTTTTTTCAGACTACTTGAGGATTTTTAGGCAATGTGTCTAAAGCACTTATTAATACCTAATAAATATTTAATACTAGAGGCCCAGTGTATGAAATTCACACACTGGTAGGGTCCCTAGCAGCTGCAGGCTGCAAGCCAGGTACTCCCTTCCCTTCCGCCAGCCGCCTGTCAGTGCAAGGCCTCCCTCCCTTCCTCTGGCCATCTGCTGCCACCCAGGCCTCCTTCCCTTCGGCCTGCTGGCCTGCCCCCTGGTCAAACTCGTGGAAGAACTCAGGTCCAGGGGACAATTTGCATACTACACTTTTATTATATAGGATGTTTTCTTTAGAAATGTGATTCACTTGGTAACATATTACTAAATATAATGATTTTTAGATTAAAATCTTTCAAGGAATAAAGCTCTTGGGGAAAAGGATGAATCTGATTATTGAGAGAAGAGATTGAGAAGCATTAGAATAACAGCTCTACATAGAAACACCAGTACTCCCTTAAGAACTTCTGCCAAGTTCTGAGGGCTCTGACTAGGGAATGTATAAGGAAGTTGCACATCCTTTGTGTTGATGAATGAATCCTAACTTGAGGGGGGACAGTGAGTTCGCTAATCATATCATAACAACCTATCCTTAACAACCACCTGCTCCTGTGCTGTGATTCTGACATAGCTCTGGTGATAAGCTTCAAGAAGTGCCAGGTCTGTTCCTAGCTACCTGTTTATAGAAGCTTGGGATTCTAAGTGGGACGTAAAAGGAATGGAGTGCCATGAGAATGGCGATAGAAGATGAAGTTTGTGGAAAAAATGAAGAAAGTTAAAGGGTCATCGTGACTTAGTTTGCACCCCTTGAAAATGGGGCAATCGACTGTATTTCTTGAAGAGATTTAAGTACTGTTCCAAATCCATTTCTTCCATCTCAGCCCCACGAGGATTCTACTAAAAAATGAAACTTCCTCCTAAATGTCTTACCTCTTCCTCCCTGTAGGCCCTGACAGTTTCCCAGTTCATCCCTTTCTCCAGGCACTCCCAAGATAAGGAGATCAACTGCCTGCCCCCTTTCCATTAGTGGGCTCAGGTTTACAAGGAAGAGCCAGAAGCAAGCTCTCACTTTCGAGAGCGCCTGTCCCAGGACACTGCTAAATTTCATTTGGTGGGGAATCTTTAGAGAGATGACTTATGGAATCCAATTTTTGAGGGTTTTTTTTTTGTTTTGTTTTGTTTTTTTTTTCCTGTTGGGGAGGCCAAATGAATTTGGAATATTCTGTTTTGGGTTGAATTTATCCCTTGTTATTTTAATGGCTGTAACAAGTTGTTTTTGAAATGTTTCCAATCAGCACATCTTTATTTACTGTCCTTAACACCCGGAGGCTACTTGAAGAAGGATTTAATTTCCAAAGTCCAGTAAGTAAACAAAAGTTTTCCAATAACATCTTCAGGCAGGCACTGAAAGACCTCATTTTTGCCACAACACTTGCCTGGCTCCCCCAAAATACTTCATTAGTACTGTGCTCAACAAACCTTCTACCATCATGTAAAAACTAAACACAAAGTTATGTACTAATTTAATTTTCTACTTCTTAATCATCATGTTTAACAAAAAACAGGAGCAAAAGCAAAACATGTTTTAAATATGATACTATCTGACTAAACCCTAAGTATAATAAATCAAATAGGCCATGTGGGGGATACATATGAATCCTAGTTGGGAGATGGTTATTCACTCTTCTCCTGAGAGAATGGAAATGTCCAGAAGGCACTGATTAGAGAAGCAGAGGCCAGCAGGCATGGCTTCGGCTATGTAGGAATTTCCACGGCTTTAAAATTAACTCCAGAATACTATTAAATGCAATATTCACTGATATTGGGTATGTTCTCTGTTACCTTCTTTTATCTCAATCCTTTGAGAGTCCAGAAATTTAAGGGTTATAAATTTCATCAAAATAGGCTAATTGTTATAACAAGTGACTTTAAAATCTCAATGGTTTGACCCAACACAATGCATTCTTCTTTTTGTCCATTCTCTTGTCAAAGTCCAAAATGGATTGGTAGGGGTAGAAGTGTGTGGAATGTGGTCCTATTCAGTAATTCAGTGACCTAGGCTCCTTCCAACTTATACTCGATGTTCCTCTGGGTCAGAATCCTCTCCATTCAACCAATGGGCAGAGATAGAGTATACTGCACACTCCACGGGAGGTTTTTCATGGGCCAGACCTGGAATTGGCACCCATCACTTCTGTCCACATTCTTGTGGCCAAAACGCAGTCACATGGCTCTGCCTAACTTCAATGAAGAGAGCTAGGATGTGCCCAACTGCCAGGAAAGACAGAGAGCTCTTTGAGGCAGGCCAATCGTTCTTCTGTTGTATATTACCAAAGGTGTGTGAAAAAATGTACTGTCCTATTTACAGGTCACTTAATACCTAGCCCTGCCACTAATGTCTTAGTCAGTTCCTGGCAAAAGCCCATCTGTCAACATCATCATCAAATCATTACCACTCAAATGAGTCCACACTGCAAATTTGCTACATTATATTTAGGACTTTTCAGAGGTCCAAGAAAACCTGAACCAGGGCCTATGAAGAGGTTCCGATTAGAAGTTGCCTGGCAAAGTTATATGTAATATCTAAACCAAATTTTGTCATATGGGACCAATGAAAACAATAAATATGCTACAAACATTTAAAGGACTCTCTCAATACCTCTTCAAAAACTATGAAAATGTATTTTTGTCTTTTCTCCCTCTCTTTATTTTTCACAGTTGTCATGATTCTGTAATTGTCTGCACTCTTGCTTCCTGCATCTTTCATTAACCAATTTACAAAGGCTATCTGATAGTGCAATCATTTTAGAGACATCCATTTGTCCTCATTTACTCATCGGCTGCTATCCCCGTTGAGATTTTAGCTTCCTCCCATAATGTTCGTTCATCCTCTCACATAAAGGGGAAGATGCCATGGGCTATGCAAGGAAATGATGTTAAAGCCCTCATGTGCACTCTGGGCTGTCTTTCTAGTTGTGGTAGGTTTTTACTGCCCTATCCATACTTTCCTTGGATAAGCCAAGCTAAGCATTTATTATATGGCTCATGCAATTAAGGATGCAGTCTTCATTCATGTATTTATTCATTTCTTTATCCATTCATTCCTTCTGAAATATTTATTATCTACTATGTGCCAGACAGTATGCTAGATGCTAGAATCAGAGCAAAGACCAATACATATAAGGTCCCTACCCTTGTGGAGTTTATGAGAGAGAGAAATTCTAAATAAATAATAATGCAAAATATTAATTACAACTGTAGCATTTACATGGGAAGCTTATTTTTCTTTTAGCATTTTAGATGACCTCAAATCACCAAGAGTTCTGTTATTTTTTACACTGAGGTTTTTGTTGCTCTGTATCTAAAAACCAGCTTCTTTTCTTTAAGGTAATCATTCATTCATTCTTTCATTACTGATAATATTCATCAATTCATTAAATATTATTGTAAAACTACTATTTACCAGGCACTATGCTAATGTTTCCAAATTCAAAAACAAAAAGACAAGATCCCTGCCTCAAGGGTCATAGTTCAGTTAAGTAGACTGCCATGCAAACCACACAGTATCCTATATAATAAAAGCCTAATATGCAAATCTACCGAACATCAGAATGATCGGTGAAACAATTGGTTGCTATGATGCGCACGGACCCCGGGGGCAGACACTCAGTTCAGGAGCTGCTCACAGCCTGCAGGCCCCAGGCCAACCAAGGTGGGTGCCAGCAGGGGCTCCTCAATTGCCCAGGTGGTTGCCCCATAGATCAGCCCTGATCACCAGCCAGGCCTAGGGACCCTATGCATGTATGATTTTCATGCACTAGGCCTCTAGTATTAAGATAATAGTCCTAATGGAGAAATGTAAAATGTGCAGTGAGGGATAGGAAAGGAGGGCCTAAATCTGCCTGCGTAGATCAGGGAAGACTTCACAAAGGAGGTAGCGCTTGGATTTGAAGGGTGAATAAGCCTTTGCTAAGTAGGGAAGTCAAGGAAGAGCGTGTAGCTGGTTGATCATCAAAGAGTTGTGTTTTCTCATTCCATAGTATGAAAATGTTCTGAGAAGTGGCCCTACTAATTTCCAGTTCTTTATACGTGACAAGTTCTCATTAATGGGAAGTGAGCAGAAGTGATTGCATCATTTCTAGGCTGGGTTAAGAAGTAGGTGTGCCTTTTCTTCCTTCTTTTTCCAAGCTATTAACTCTGGAAGTAAAACACTGAAGCTTAGAGGATGGCAAAGCTGCAAAATAGAAGGATTCTGGATGGAAGGCTGCTTGTCACACTGAACTATTACAAGACTAAGAAAAACTTTCTATTATGTTAATCTATATAGCTTATTTGTTACAGCAGCAACCTCTAGTTTAGTTAATACAGGGAAGTCCAAGCAAAGTGAACAGTATGTTCAAAGGCTTACTGGTATGTCTAGCACAGAATGCATACTCATAAATATTTGATATTGCAGTAAGAATATTATAGGAAAATACAAATAGTCCAGTATTGCCAAAGTATAAAATACATGATTGGTGAGTATAAAGGGAGGGTGGCTGAATAGGCATGGTGGACCACAAAGAACCTTGAATGTCATGTTGAAGAATCTAGGTTTGATTTGTGGAAGGAGGGAAGCCAATGAAGAATGCTGAAAAGGGTGAGGCATGATCCCTGGAATAACAGGATGTCCAAGAAACAACACTCAAGAGCTTGCTTTAAATTTTCTTTAAATGTAAAATGGTAATTCAAAGTCAAAATATAGGGTTTCAGAATTAGAACACATCATAGTCTGGTCAAACCTCATTTAACAAATGAGGAAAGTGAGGCCCAGAAAAGCTAAGTGCCTAGGCCAAGGTCAGCCAGCTAAAATCTGGCAGAGATGGGGATAGAAGCTCGTCTCTTGTTTACCAGCCCTAAAACATTACTCTTTCCACTGTACCGCAGTGCTTCGGAGCAGTGGAGACCAGCTGGTGTGCCTGTGCTTTCAGTTCTCTAATGAAGACATTGGGGATTTGGAGGCAGGGTATTTTCCATAGAAGGCTGTCTTCTCTGTAATTCCTCATCTGGCTTGAACCACTACTTTGGAATAGGTCCATTTTTCAGCATCAGATTTCCCTGGAGGGCCACTGGGAATGTGCTTAGTGACCTGTGGGGTGCCCTTGCACACTCTGAGCATTTGTTGTGAAGATGAGAAGAAAGTAGCAGTGGTTTGAGCTCCTGGAAATGCTGCCGGGTACCTTTGCAGCATTGTTGGCTCTCTCAGCGACTGTGGTTCAGCCCTCCAGCTGATT
This sequence comes from Pipistrellus kuhlii, assembly GCF_014108245.1. Classification (NCBI taxonomy): domain Eukaryota; kingdom Metazoa; phylum Chordata; class Mammalia; order Chiroptera; family Vespertilionidae; genus Pipistrellus; species Pipistrellus kuhlii. Next base: position 13,275,603 of record NW_023425405.1, read on the forward strand.
GTCCTTCAGGGGTGAGATCAAAACATCTTCTTCAGCTTGTCTACTTAAAGGGTCAGCCCCTATAGTTGGCATTTTCTGTTCATCATTTCACTACTTCTTGTTCTCATACATTGTTGAGCTGATTCATTATTCATTACCAGAGGCCCTGTACATGAAATTCATGCATGGGGGAGGGATGTGTGGCCCTCAGCCGAGCCTGTACCTTCTCCAATCTGGGACATCCCTCTCACAATCCAGAACTGCCAGATCCCAACTGCTTGCCTGCCTGCCTTCCTGATTGTCCCTAATCGCTTCTGCCTGCCAGCCTGATCATCCCCTAATCACTCCCCTGTCAGCCTGATTGACAACTAACTGCTCCCCTGCTGGCCTGGTCGTCCCTAACTATCCTCCCCTTCAGGCCTGGTCGCCCCCAATTGCCCTCCCCTGCAGACCTGGTCCCCCCAACTGCCCTCTCCTGCAGGCTTAGGTCCCCACAACTGTCCTCCCTTGCAGGCCTGTTTGTCCCATCTGTCCTCCTCTGCTGGCCTGGTCACCACTAACTTCCCTTTCCTGCAGGCCTGATCCTCCCAACTACCCTCTCCTGCTGTCCTGATCTCCTACAGCTGCCCTCCCCTGCTGGCCATCTTGAGTCCACATGGGGGTGGCCATCTTGTGGGCTGGAGTGGTGGTCAATTTGCATATTACCTTTTTATTATGTAGGATAATTATTTTACTTCATGTACTACCCAAGGCCATATGACACCCATTTTTATTTATTTGTTTGTTTGTTTGTTTATTTATTAAATATATTTTATTGATTTTTGTACAGAGAGGAAGGGAGAGAGATAGTTAGAAACATCGATGAGAGAGAGTCATCAATCAGCTGCCTCTTGCACACCCTCTACTGGGGATATGCCCGCAACCAAGGTACATGCCCTTGACTGGAATTGAACCCGGAATCCTTCAGTCCCCAAGCCGACGCTCTATCCATTGAGCCAAACCGGTCTCGGCGATGACACCCATTTTTAAAATGGGCAAAGGGCAGCTATGCTGAAGCCAATCTCAGAAAAGAATGGCATATAGTCTGATTTAAGAAGGACAGGGTATTAGTGAATTATTTTACAACCAGGAAGCCAGAGCACTAGTTGGGGAGCAGGGAGGTCATTTGTCTAAAAGCTTCCAAGTAATCTGGGGAAAATATATTTCTTAATGTTTTTGGTCTAGAGTTATATAATCACCCATTCCTTGTCCTTTGGTTGTATCACCTTTGCCTCCCTTGCATGTTGCTCAATGGACTAGGATGAAGTATTAAATGCAGATGAGATTGCTACCTCGGTCCCTAAGGAGTGTCTTGGTGGCACCCAAGGACAAGGTCTGATGCAGTGTATAGTGCTTGGACATTGAAGTCAGAGCGACATCTGTCACTCACTCATTGTGAGACCTCTGGCAAGTTTCTAACCTCCATGAGCACCAGTTTCCTCTTATGAGAAATGGGAAAATACTGTAAACTACTGGAGGTTGTTGTGGAATTAAATAAATGAACATATATAAGGCTTCATGCTAGGCAAGTGGTTGGCTCTTAAACACTTTTCAGGTCCCTGAGAAGTTATCATAAATAGCATTCTTTTCTCCAATCTGAATTTTAGGATTCAGATCAAGATGAGAAATGAGACAAAAGAGTAAGAAGATGGAGACCTAACTATTACCTTGATTGCTGTTTACTATGAGATAGAATGGGGTGCTAAATACTAAATGAGTCTCAGCTTTAGGTAGACTTATTTACCCAGTCACAAGTAACACTTGTGACTGGCCTTCTCATTCTGAATGAGGGTTAGGGTAGGAAGCTAGACAGAGGGACAGAAGTGTCAAACCTCCACAGGGAAGGAGACCTCAGAAGCATTTCTCCCAATATTTCCCTTCTCTTGCCTTCCTACTATCATCTGGTGCCTATTACTTCTCAGCCGCTCTGCTTATGAGGGACACAGATAACCATGTGCCACTGTAGGTAGCCTTGAGTACAAAATGGTTAGAAGAAAAGTGTGGGACAGGGAGGGAGAGGTTGGGTTGAGTTGTTCCTAACTTCAGAATTAGGGGTTAGAGTTCTGAATGGAGGATCAGTGTTCAGAGACCTGTTCTGGACAGGAGAGCACTGCAGGAGCATAATCAGAATTTCCAGGCTTGGGGCAACATCCAATGGCTCAATCCCAAGACCAAGAGGGACAGGTGGGCAGCAGGTTTCCAGCAGCACTTGCATATGACCTATGAGTCCCAGAACTTAGTCTTCTACTTTTATATGTTCTACCCAGTTTTAAAAAGTATATATTTTAATGACTTCAGAGAGAAAGGGAGAAGAAGAGAGAGAGAGAAACATCAATGATGAGAATCATTGATTGGCTGCCTCCTGCACACCGCACACTGGGTTGAGCTGCAATCCAGGCATATGTCCTGACCAGGAATCAAACTGTGACCTCTTGGTTCATAGGTCAATGCTCAACCACTGAACCAAGCTGTCTGGGCTTGCTCCGTCCCATTTTAAGTCTTTAAAATATAAGCATACTTTGCGATTATAAAAATAATACATACTCACTTTGGAAAATTCAGAAATATAGAGAAGTATAAAGAAAAGAACCAAACTAACACATAGTCTCATTGCAGAGAAAAAAACGTTAACTTTGACTATATTTCTATTCAGTCGTTCTTCTATGCATAGCATCACACAGATAAAATGATTCTACCTATACATATTAAATTTGCATGCTGACTTTTTACTTAATATTAGATTATTAAAAAATAATTTCCCCAAGTTATTAAAAGTTCTCAGTAATTAAACATAATTTTAAATGACATTTTCCCAGGTTTCAAGCACATTTGGATTAATCTCTACCAAATTATGAAAATCCAAAAGGCCTGGAGAGATCCAAGGATTTACCTTCTTTCAGGTTGATGAAGAGGGCATTTTCAAAAGCCAGGGCTCTCTGGGGCCTGTGCATGATAATTACTGTACAGTACTTGATCTTCTGGAATCTAGAGAGTTCTCCCATTTCAAACAATTGATGACATAAGTGATCAAAACATGCTACCCTGCAAAAAGCAATAATTCAAAACACAGGCCTTTCTTAAAAATGATGTCATTACATGTTCAAAAGAACCACTGTGTTAGTTTGCTACAGCTGCAATAACAAAATATCACAGCTTGGTAGCTGTGGGCTTGCCCATATTTTAACTGGGTTTGCTTTTCACTATTAGGTTGTAATAGATTTTTATATATTCTGAATATAAGTTTCTTGTCAAATATACTTTCAGCGAAGATTTTCTCTCATTCTGTGGGTTGTCTCTTACTTTCTTGATAGTGTTCTGTATTTTGAAGTCCAATTCATCTATTATTTTCTTTTGTCACCTCTGCTTTTGGTGACATATCTAAGAAACCACTGACAAATTTAGGTTATAAAGATTTACTCCTGTGTTTTCTCCTAGGAGTTTTATAGTTTTAATTCTTACATTGCGGTCTATGATCTATTTTGAATCAATTTATTTGTATGGTGTGAGGTATAGCCCAACATATTCTTTTGCATGTGGATATCCAGTTGTTCCAGCACCGCTTATTGAAAAAACTACTATTCCCCTATTGACCTTTGTCAAAACAAAAAACAAAACAAAAAATTGACCTTAAATGTGAGGGTTTATTTGTGGACACTCAATTCTATTCCATTGATCTCTATGTGTAAACTTATGCCAGTATCTTCATAATTGCTGTTTTGCTGTAGGTTTAGAAATCAGGAAATGTGTATCTTCCAGCTTTGTTTTTCCTCTTCAAGAGTTTTTTAGCTATTCTGGGTTACATTTCCATATGAATTGCAGATCAGCTTGCCAATTTCTGAAACACACACACACACACACACACCCCTGGAATCTGGATCTGGATCTGGACTGCATTGAGTTTCATTTTAATTTTCAGATTGTTCATTGCTGGTGTATAGAAATACAGTTGTTGGGTTTTTTTTTGTATATTGATCTTGTATCCTGCCATATTTCTAAACTTGTTTTATCCTTTTATTTGTTTTTTAATCCTCACTCAAGGATATTTTTTGCATTTATTATTTTTATTTTTTTATTTTTAGAGAGAGTAGAAGGGAGGATAGAGGAAAGAGAGAGAAGGATAGAAACATCTATGTGAGAGAGACACATTGACTGGTTACCTCCCACGGGTGCTCCAACCAGGGTTAGGGATCAAATTACAACCCAGGTATGTGCCATTGACTGGGCCTCAAACCTGCCACCCTTTCGAGCATGGACCAATGCTCTAACCACTGAGCAATGGTGGCCAGGGCTATCTTCTATTTTTAATCATGTTTTACTGTTTACTCTGCTCAAGGTGTTGTGTTAGCTACTATAGAAAATGCAAGGAGCAACAAGATATGGTCCCTGTCCTGAATAAGTTTATAGCCTAATTCAAGATATAAGACATAAATCTACTGAGTAAATAATAGCTCATTACAGCAATGTAAAGGGAAGTACAGACTTGCCTAATGAACTTACCGATGACTACAGCTCTAGGGAAGTTCAGAGGATGGAGAGACATTCAAGATTGGAGAGTGGGTGAAAATAGATTAGAAAGGATTTGAAAACTTACTGCCCCTCCCCTTCTTCCTTCTTCCCCCTTTAATTTTCTTGCTTCTTTTTCTCCCATCCCAACATTAATAAAACATACTAACCATGTTTGTTAGTGGTGCTGTGAGACCTTGATCTTCGAGTTTGGCTAGAATTCAAGCCAAGAGCTCTACTCAAAGAGAAAGTTTATTTAGAAAGTCACAGAGGTAGAGGTGAGCCAGCTGGGCTGCATGGACTCAGGAAACAAGTTACAGAGGCAAAAGGAGGGCCTTTGGAGCTTAAGAGGAAGAAAGAAAAGATGCTCGCCTTAAAGCAAAGGGAGTGGAGAGTCATGGGCATGCTGTACAGCAGGGGTGGGGAACCTTTATTCTGCTAAGGGCCATTTGGATATTTATAGCATCATGCGTGGGCCATACAAAATTATCAACTTAAAAATTAGCCTGCTGCTTTTGCGCAAACGTTTCATTAACTCAACCCTAATGTCTTGCCAGGGCCAGACCAAATGATTTCTCAGGTCTTATGCGGCCTGAGGGCCAGACATTTCCCACCCCTGCTCAAGAATGAAAGCATGAACAGGGTCCTTCATCTTAAGGGTTTTTATCTGTTTTCCAAAGGCGGGGATTTGGTGGGGAGAAGCGGGGCAGGTGTGTGTGTGGGGGGTAAATCAATATAATATTCATCAGCTTTCCACCGGGTGTTCTTTCACGGTTGTGGTCTCTAGTGATTGGTTGGTGCTAGGGTAGGGGGTCATCATTCATTTCATCTGGTCCTGATATCAGTCATTAGGTGCTTCATCTAGTTTTGCTGCTTTCAAACTAGAGATAACTGAGGCCTAGATGTTATCTCTAGTTTGACCAAAACTCTATCTCTGTGGTCAACAAACCCAAAGCTTTGTTCCCCAAGTTATTTGATGTGGGTCAGAACCTCTTTACCTGAGGACTTAATGCTTGAGGGAATGGTCCTGCAAGGGAGGAGGCAGGTGAGTCAGGATGCTGGATGAGGCCAGTTTGAATCAGCTGTTTGTCTCAGTTTCCCCATTCCACTTGCCAAGGAATTTTCCTAACTTTTTACTATTCTGCCTCATGATTATTTATCCTCATTTCTCAAATCTGGCTAATTATCAGAATCTCTTGACAAGCCTGTTAAAAATATAGAGGCCTGGTTTCACCTCAGAACTATTATATTATATTCCAGAGGCAGGGGCATGGACAATGGCATTGAAATTTTTATCTGGTAATTATGACTTTCAGCTAGGTTTGGGAAACTCTGATGATTATAATAATAGTCTCCAAATGTGGACAGATCCCTAGCTTCATTCCATTGCACCTATGACTCTATTAAGAATGCTCACAAATCCAGAAGTATACCTGAGCAGGAGAGTGTGTGAATCTGTGTAATAACTCCTCCATTAATGAAAATATCTCAAAGTACCTACAGTACTAAGAGGGATAAGCAGTGTCATCTGTGTTTATGGGAATGGCTTTTCCCTGTAAACAAATTTTTATTTTCAATATTTGTGAATCCTAAAAATCTTCAAAGATCCTTCTGCTATGGAAAATCTTCAGAGTCACTTGTGGGACATATATCCAGTACTGAGATTTTATGAATTTTAACAGTTTGCAGTGTTTGCTTAAGATTAAAAATAAATAAATAAATAAATAAATAAATAAATAAATGTTTTACTTACAAAAGAGGACTTTCCATCCCATCTCTACCTAGAGGTAACTAATCTCTTAAAGATGGTGGGAATCCTTCTCACATGTTTTTATGTTTTTACTATACAATATATATGTTTTGGGTGTTTAAAGATATATATAAACAGTGTACATATTTTCCTGGATCTTGTGTTTTTTCAATATCATGTTTTTGAGATTTATCCATGTGATACTTGTAAAACTACTTTCTTTCTTTGTAATATAATAATATTATACTAAATCATACTGCAGTATAGTCCCATACTATAAATGTTCTAAAATAATTATTCTGTGGATGGATATTTATGATAGTTTTTAGCTATTTCAAATCATGATGTAATTAATGCCTTTACGTATACTTCTTTGGGCACAGTTGTGAGAATTTTTCTAGAATATATCTGGAAAGGACCTTTCTAGGAACACATTCTCAACTTCACAAGATTGCTCTTTAGATTTTTAGATTGCTCTCCACAGTAGCTGACCTCATCATATTTTTAATTGATTTTTTTTTTTTTTTTTTTTTTTTTTTTTACAAAGAGGAAGGGAGAGAGATAGTTAGAAACATCCATGAGAGTGAGAAACATCGATCAGTTGCCTCCTGCATGCTCCTTACTGGGGATGTGCCCACAACCAAGTCGCCTTCTACACGCCTCCTACTGGGGATGTGCCTTGACCGGAATTGAACCTGGGATCTTGCACTCCACAGGCTGATGCTCTATCCACTGGGCCAAACTGGTTTTGGCTGACCTCATTTTTACTTTCATCAATGATATCTGAGAATTTCTCTTTCCCACATTCTAACCAATACTGCCAAGTTTAAAAAAAAAAATGTACATATCTAGGCCCTGTTTTCAGATTTTGGTAGGGTAGCTCTGGAGTGTGGTTTAAAACAGGCCACAGGTAACATAGGAACACAAATCTCATTGAGAGCTTCTTCTTCCTGTATGTATATTTACACAATCTAATATACTGATATGTGAATTGGCACAGTGAGAGCATTCTGTTGCTTTGTTGTAACATCTGTGTTAGCTGCATTTATTTATTTATAAATATATTTTTATTTATTTCAGAGAGGAAGGGAAAGGGAGAGAGAGAAAAAAAAAAAAAACATCAACGATGAGAGAATCATTGATCAATTGCCTCCTGCATGCCCCCCACTGGGGATCAAGCACACAACCGGGCATGTGCCCTGATGGGGAATTAAACCGTGACCTCTTAGTTCAAAGCTCAACCACGGGGGCATGCCAGCTGGGCTGTACAGGCTTCATTAAGATCCTTGAAGAAACTGTCCATGCTTGCAGGTGCATTATGCATCAAACAGGGGTCTGTGATTGACTAGTCCCCTGGGTGGTACTTAATCTAAAGTCCCACCTTTACCAGTTAAGCTGATGAGGAAGGGGCTGGCTTTCTGGGCACTCTCTTGACTCTTCCTAGGTGTAAGGCTGGGTGTCAGTTGTCAGGGCTTGCATCCGTGCCATCGCTTAGGGCAGGGTGCGTGACAGTGATGTCTGCCAGCCCTCTGGGTGGTGTCACTGTGTGGAGCATTTGTGGCTTTTTCAAAGCCCTGAGGAATCTGAGAAGCAAGTGAGGGAATGATGCATGAAAACAAAAGGCAGTGGAAAGAGTGACCAGCCAGCAGGCTCCGGCAGGCTAGAACGCTCTGTCCTTGTTATTACTGCTTCATGAAAATGCCGCCGGCTTCCTGGCAAGGTCTGGGAGGTAGAGGCTTCTTAAGAAAACAAGGACAAGCGATCTGTGCTGGGAGGCTGGAATCTGGTTTCTCAGCTTCCTCGTTTTCCAGTGGAAGCGACAGGGTGAGGATGGGGGAACCCACTGCCCCTTGGTGGGTTAGGTCAGTCTTTCCCTCTCTCCTGGCTGCTTTCCCAGGCGTTTTCTCCTCCCACTCGTAAGCAACACAGCACTGGTCTCAGAGGCCTAGAAGGGCCGACTAGGGAGAGATGTTGGGCGGTGCCCCTGACGGAGCAGTTCCCCAAGGAGTGATCTGAAGGTCAGTCTATGGCAGGAAAAAGGGCCTCAGCCATTATTCCCACTCAAGGGGGCTTTTGCCACAAAGAGATGCTTCCTCGTTTGGGGTAATGAGACAAAGGGAGATGCTCTCATTCCTTGCCTGCTTTCCTCTGAGTTATTCATGCCCTGCTACCCCATAGGCTCACAGGGGAGCCCCCCTCAGTTTTCAGAATTGAGGTAGAAGCTCAGGAAAGGTAAGAGTGTGTATTAACTCATTATCGCATGGCTATTTGGACTTGTCATTATGGAGCTTGTAAGAGGTCAACCTCTACTTTTCCTCCTGATACCCTCCTTTCTTTGATGCGAAACTATAATAGATGCCAAGTAGGAAGCAGTCCGAATTCTCTTCCTTTCTTACTACCTAGCTATGCGGGTGATGAATAAAAAATAAGGTCAGATACAATAGGGCTGAGCTGAGGGTGTGGTTTGCTTGGCAAAGTTATTTCTCTTGGTTCCCAGTGCTTCTGACTTTGCTTGGGCCTGAGGAAGTTCTAAAAAACTAGCTTGAAAGTGACTTTTTTGTGTGTTATGTGTGTGTGTGAAATTCCCATCCATAGACTTAATCTGGTCCCGTAGTATCTTGTTCTTTATGAAAAGCATTCATCACATTGTGTAGCAATTACTTGGGACCATGCCTTATTCTGTGTGTTTGTATTTTTCCAGCATTTATGGATTCTACTCTAACGTAATAGTTCTTTGATGAATATTTACGGGGTGAATCAAATTCCTGAGAGCACACCAATATTCAGCTCTTACATTTTCTTGAGGATGCCCTGCCCTTTCCTGGGGATGACTGCAAGCAGGTTCAGCGCCACATGAAATGGAGGACAAGCTGCAACAAAATGTAATTTTTTTTCTGAGGCACTGCTCGAGCAGGAGCCGGTGTTTCAGATCTATCATTTTGTTACAGGTACAGAAAGTGTTTCCAGGAAACACCACCACTATTTTCTCTGAAAGGCAAATCAGTGGAAATTGTTGCTTTTCCATTTACAGATGGACAAATGGAAGCTTTCTTTCTTTCTCATTTACCAATTATAGACTATCCACTCTGTTCAAAGTACTGGGCTAGGGTTTTCATGGCCTACAAAGATGTACAAGGCAAGGTTCTTGTTCTCAACAAGAATTCGGTCATCGGATTAGGATGAAAAGATATTTGTATGCAAAAGTAACTATAATGTGGAAGCATTTTACTTAAATCATATGAGTTGTCCAGAAAGAAGTACCAATGTGAATAAAGAAGGTAGGCAAAAGAATTCCCAGCAAAGGTGATCAGGGCATTACTGTGCTCAATTTGGCATCCAGAGTTGAATAGATTTTATGCTGGTAATTCTCCACTTGGCTGGTCCCTGTATTACTTTCCTGTTACTGCTGTGACAAATGACCACAAACTGGGTGGCTTTAAAAAAACAAACAAAAAAAACCACAGAATTTTAGAGAGGCCTCAGAAGAAACCAGCCCTACTATCACTTTGATCTCAGACTTCTACCCTATAGAAAATAAATTTCTGTTGTTTAAGCTAAAAAACAAAGCCGAAACGTGGATAGAACGTTGGCCTTAGGACTGAAAGGTCCCAGGTTCGATTCCGGTCAAGGGCATGTACCTTGGTTGCGGGCACATCCCCGGTGGGGAGTGTGCAGGAGGCAGCTGGTCAATGTTGCTCTCTCATCGATGTTTCTAGTTCTCTATCCCTTTCTCTTCCTCTCTGTAAAAAATCAATAAAAATATATTTAAAAACAAAAACAAACAAACAAACAAACAAACAGAAAAGCCCAGAATCTTATCTTTTTCAGTTCTGGAGGCCAGAAACCAAAATCAAGGTTGTGGCAGGGCCATACGGTCCCTTAGAAGGCTCTAGGGGAGGCTGTTCCTCACCTTTTCCCTCTTATGAAGGCTCCAGGCTTTCCTTGGCTTGAGGCTACTTCACTCCAATTTCTGATTCTGAAGTCACATTGCCTCCTCCTTTCCCTTTTTCAAAACTACCCCTGTTTTTCTCTTGTTAGGATACATAAGATTGCAGTTTAGGGCCCACCAAAATAAACTAGGATACATTCCTTTAGTCGGGATCCTAAACTTAAGCACCTCTTTTGCTAGATAAGGTAGTGTTCTCAGGTTCTGGGTATTAGGGCATGGACATACTCCCCGCCCTCCCCCTTGCTTTGGAGAGACTACTAGTCAGCCCATGATAGCTCTCCCTCACCCCCATCCCTCTGCGTTCTGCACCTCATGAGGTTGTTATCCACACCTGACATCTCCTGCCTTCTTCTTTTAAACATGTTTTTATTGATTTCAGAGAGAAAGGGAGAGGAGAGAGATAGAAACATCAGTGATAAGAGAAATCATCAATCGACTGCCCCCTGCATGCCCCATACTGGGGATCAAGCCCACAACCCTGACTGGGACTCAAACGGTGACCTCCTGGTTCATAGGTAAATGCTCCACCACTGAGCTATGCTGCCGGCGGCTCTCCTGCCTTCTTTCTTACTGTAGGGTTTGGGCAGTAAGAGGCATCAGCAAGTAGCAGAGAATACAGGGAAAAGAGACTGGTAGGCCTCTTTCTCCCAGCGTTCGCACGTGTTTCTGGCGGCAGCCATGCTCCTCCAGACTCCAGCTCTTTCTAGACTCCCATCACACTGCCACAGTTTCCTTCCCTCGTCTCTTCAGCCCTGGATTTCTGCTCTTGCTAGTCCTCGGGCACCTCCATTTTCCTCCTCCCTCCCTGCAAACCTGCCTACATCCTTGTAAATAGTGTCTTCAATTATTTTCAAAACCCCAGCTGAGTTGCCTTTCGTTTCCTGCTATGATATTGACTGATAGAGATGCCGGAGGCAAAAATTTAATTTCCAGAACACAGAGAGACTCAGGTTGCTGCAATCTAAGTAATGTCCAGTGGGAACTGGAAGATGAGTCAGCACACAATACAGCTGGTTACCTCGTGGGTTCTTCAGCAGTAATATCTGTTGCTTTGTTCTCTCTCTGCTATTATTATGACTCTGCTGCTGCTGCCCTTGCTGTTAAGTACTTTCTAGTTCTTTCTCTATCTCACAGCTTCTATTGCTTCCTGGTTTCTGCTGCTACATGTGTATCTTTTAGCTTCTCCCTCCTGCTAACTGATGACTCTGCCCCTGTACTTCCTATTAGCTTCCCCAAAGGGCCAGACTAGGTTGGCTGCTCACCATCAAGTGCAGGCTGTAAGGTGGAGCTTCTTTGATAAGGCATCACATCCACATAGATAGGTTTATTGGCCTAGGTTAGGCTCTAGCTCAGTGGTCTCAACCTTTCTAATGCTGTGACCCTTTAATATAGTGCCTCATGTTGTGGTGACCCCCAACCATAAAATTATTTTCATTGCTACTTCATAACTGTAATTTTGCTACTGTTATGAATCATAATGTAAATATCTGTGTTTTCCGATGATCTTAGGCTCTACAGCAGCAGTTCGTGATCCACAGGTTGAGAACCAATAACAGGGTCGCGTAAGACCAATGGAAAACACAAATATTTTATGGTTGGGGGTCACCACAACCTGAGGAAACTGTATTAAAGGGTCGTGGCATTAGAAAGGTTGAGAACCACTGACTCTTGCTCCTGGACTAAATGGTTTTGTTTGGGATGGTAGAATTTATGGACACATAATTTTGTATCCTATTAAAAATCCCTAGGAGGTAGTTATGGGAGGCATTCTGATACTTCCCCAGAAGGGTAAGGGGAGGTACCAAAACCCACAAATACTTCTATTGTCCAGTCCATTGCGGAGGCATGATGGTCTTAGAAAAGTACAACATATGTTTGAGAAAAGCATGCAGCCCAGAATAGCTGGTGGTGTAATCCGCATAGAGAAACACTATAGTTGGTAGTAAAGCTGGAAATGTAAGTCACTGGTCACCGGCTTGTAAAGGGCCTTGAGTGAAGATTAGTTTTAGAAGAAACTTTACACATTATTCTAGGGTTAGTGAGAAATTACTGAAAGTTTTTCAATATAGGGGAGCAAGATAAAATCAGCTTTTAGGACTATTTATCTGATGGCAGTGATACTCAGACTAGATCATGAGTAGGAGAATATGGGAACAGAAAGACAAATTGTGAACGTGTTCAATAGTCCACTCCAAGTAAGAATACTGGGGACCCAAACCAGGGCATGGCTGGAAAGGAAAGGAAAAGCTGGTTGTGAGATACTCAGGATATGAGTGGATTTAAGGTTGATGCTAATTTTGAGCTACTGGTTCAGAATCTTTTCACTATCAGGGATCTTTTCAATTATTTTTATTTTTGGAGGAATACATGAATTCTATCATGTATACCGATAAAAAATGACAATAGTGTCAGATATTACTATCTCTTGAAAGCTTGACTTTGAGCCAAGAGAATTTAGGAAGTGGTGGTACCAATGGGAGAAATTGATATCTTAGCCTATGTTTTCTAGAAAAATAGACCTCCAACCAAGAATTAATACTAATGTTTTATTTAGGAGATGCAATCCCAGGGCAGTGAGAGTGAGACAAAAAGGGAAGAGAAACAGAGAAAGATGACAATGCAAGATGATGGTTGGACAATCTGCAGAGACAGTAGGTATGCCTTCATGTCCAAGCAGAGTATCTCCAGACATGCTATATGGTGAAAACATGCTCAGGTAAGTTCTTGGGAGGGACGCAGGAAAATGAATCCCCCTTTGTGGTTCCCTCCCATCTCCTATTTCGGTTATTATCCTCATACTTCTAGGTTATGTCATATTTTCCCATTGTTAGTCTTTCAGCAAGCCACAGCCAATGCTCTGTGGTATGGCCTTTCATCATAATTGTGAGTAGTGAGACAATTCATGGCATGTGCCTGGTGATTATTTAGTGGCAGCCAAGGGGGCAGTGGCAGGCTGGGAAATGGTAGATACAGTAGCAGGACTATGTGGGCCCAAACAAAGCAAGTTTGCCGTGGTGGCTGAGACAGAACAAGGAACTGAGAACTTGAGAAATGATAAGAAAATTGATGAGGTACATAAAAAAACTGAGCAGTACAAAAAAGGTGAAGGCTGAAACTTACACTTGTGTGCAAACAGGCAGCTGGAAACTCAGACCTGGAACCACCTCCCGAGAGTCACTGTTAACCTTCTTGATGGTTACAGAAGGAAGAGCCATAGAGAATTCTATTCCTGACCTGGACAATAGAGAATAAATGAGCAGGGATATGGGCTTTGGAGACAAGTAGAGCTGCGCTTATGTCCCAGCTCTATATGATCTTGGACAATTTAGTGAATCTCTTTAAGCCTTAGTTTACTATATAGCTCATGCTTGTAATGCATTTTGCATGATGCTAGGCCTGCACTAAATGCTGACTATATTGTGGTAATTATTACGATCATTAATGTCATTCTTGGGTAAATGTGATCTTTTCAACACTTTCTCTTCTCCAGACTGACTCTGCCTGTGCTGCTCCTAAATGCTCCTTGAGCAGGATGGATGGCTTGAGCCAGAGTCCTTTAGATACTCTCAAGGGCAGGTGCCTCTGGGTCACTCTGCACTGGAGGTCATGGAGCCCCATGGGAGGTGTGTGGCCCACAATAAGGTGCTGAAACATTAAGCCCCAAAAAGGCAGCCCTGCTGACCCACCCTCTTTGGTATGTATCTAGGACATATCTTAGCTAGTCCATTTGCTCTTATAATTCCCCCTCCCCTTCAAAGTAGGAAAACAAAGTTTTTTTACTCATCACTTTGCCTTGGTGCCTCCCAAAATGTGTAGCCAAGTACATAAGTATTTCTAGATCCTCACAATAAAGAGGATCTAGAAATACTTATGTAAGACTTTAAAAATAGAAGAGATTAACCTTACACAAATAGTATTTGATAGAATAACATCTCTAAATTATACATATCAAATTTTCTTTGTTCCCATAAACAGTTATCCTTTTGAATTTATACCAGTATATTAAATGCTAAAAGTAACACATACCTTAAGTAACATAACTGCTTTGAAAATTTCTGGAACAACAAAACAAACACATATCACTCTTCTGTTTAAAACTTATATCCCTCAGAATAAAAACTCAAATCCTTACCAACGGCCTTTAAGGACTTATGGGATCTAGCCCCCAGTTACTAGACCTCATCTCTTACTATTAGGAGGCAGCACAACTTGTCTGCTAAAAAGCTCCCTAAGTCTCTAGAGAAGACTGTCTGAGGCAGTCCTGGCTCTATAACTTGGTAGTTATATGACTTGGGGGAAGTTATTTAATTTTCCTGTGTCTTGGTTTCCTTGCCTAAAAAAGAGAAAAACAGCATCCACTTTACATATTTATTGGGAGGATGAGTTAACATTTTCAAGTGCTACTAGTGATGGCTATTTTTTTTTCCTCCCCCAAATACAAGTGAAAGTTTATTTAGAAAGACACAGAGGCAGAAAAAGTGAGCCGGTAGGGCTGGGACTGCGTGGGCTCAGGAAGCAAGTTATAAAGGACAGTTGGAGCTTAGGAGGTAGAGATAGTGTTAGAGATAGAGCTAGAGCTAGAGCTAGAGCTAGAGATAGAGATAGAGATAGAGCTAGAGATATAGAGATAAGGCAAAGGTATGCCCCTTGAGGGGAAAGGTGGGGGGGAGTGTGCTCCAAAGAGGGAGGGGTCACTAGAGAGGGCTATTTAATTGTCCATTGGATAAATAAAATACTTCCCCTCATTCACTGCACTCCAGCCACACTAGCCTCCTTGCTGTGTCCCTAGCAGGCCAAGCGCACTCCTGCCCAAGGGCCTCGTATTTCTTGTTCTCCCAGATGGCCACATGACCAATTTCCTCACCTTCTTCAAGTCTTTGCTCAATATCACCTTTTAAATGATGACAGCCCTACTTAAAATTGCAATCCTCTCCTCTATACCTCTGCTTAGTTTATATTTTTCATTAGTACTTACCTACTTCTAAACCTCTGTGTCATTTGCAAATGTAGTTGCCTTTCACCTATCCTTCCAAGTGCCTAGAACACTGTGTATGACATAGTAGGTATTCAATACAATTTATGGAAAAAATGAGTGCACTGTTTGCAATAAAGCTGAGCCTATTCTGAAGACTGTGTAAAATGAAAAAGATCTCCCCAAAAGATGTTCTCTTAATTTGAATAGATAGGATCACCTTCCCACAGCATTGTTTAAAAAACTGACAAACTGGCTTTTCCCCAAAAGATATTTAAAGAAAAACTGTTCTTGAGACTTAGGTCAATAGAAGATATGCAATATCACTTTAATAGACTGATTGCAACAGGCCCAGATTCACACTTCCCTTATCTACACCCCTTGCAATGACTGTGCAGCAATTCCCATTAAAAGGTACAGTTTATTTCTCTACCACTTGAATCTATGCTGGCTTTGTTACCTTCTTTAGCCAACACAATGCAGTGGAAGTGACAGAATGCCAGTTCCAAGCCTGGGCTTCAAAAGATCTTGCGCTCTTCCATCATCTTTCAGACCCCTGTCTCATCCATGAGAATAGCCTGCTCAGTGTGATAGGTGAATGGAGCTGAGCCAAGTCATCCCAGCTGAGGTCATCCTAGACCAGCCAGCTCCTAGTCAATCTACCAAATGACTGCAGATTCATGAATGAGTCTAGCCAAAGTCAGCTGAGCCCAGCCCAGATCAACAGAATGACTTAGCTAATGGCTGTTAATATTATGTCACTGAGTTTTAGGGTGAGTTGTTAGGCAGTAATAGTTAACTGTTGCATGACTTATACACTATTCTTGCCAAATATGTTTAAATGGAAACTAATCATGAGAAAACAATAAAAAAAAAATCTAGAATGTGGCACATTCTACTTATAACTGGCCTGGACACTACAAGTCAATGTCACGAAAAGCAACAAAAAGTAAGGAGACTATTTCATATAGACAAGGTTTTTCAATCTCAGCAACCACTGACATTTTGGACCAAGTAATTCTTTGTTGGGGGTTGTCCTGTGTACTGTAAGATACTTAGCAGGCATCCTTCCTTGGTTTCTATCTACTAGAGGCTATTAGCACCCACAGCTATGATAATCAAAAGTATCTCCGGACATGCTAAATGTCCTTTTGGGGCACTGGATTAGAGGAATAGAATCAAATGTAATATGTAGACTTTGTTAAGATGTTGGTTCAGCCGAATCCGGTTTGGCTCAGTGGTAGAGCGTCAGTCTGCGCACTGAAAGGTCCCAGGTTGGATTCCAGTCAAGGGCATGTACCTTGGTTGCGGGCACATCCCTGGTAGGGTGTGCAAGAGGCAGCTGGTCGATGTTTCTCTCTCATCGACGTTTCTAGCTCTCTCTCTCTCCCTTCCTCTATGTAAAAAATCAATAAAATATATTTTTTTTTAAAAAAGATGTTGGTTCAAACATAAAAAGATGGTAATAAAAGACATTTGGAACAATGAGGGAATATGAATGTGGAATTAAATATATTGAAGTGTTAATTTTCCTAGGTCTGAGAAATTGTATCAGTGTTATATTATATAAGTGAATGCTTTTATTCTCGGGAGATGTGTGCAGAATTATTTTGAATGAACTGCCATAAGGTATTCAACCTACTTCCAAATGCTTCAATGGATAAAAATGTATATTTATAGAAAGAGATAAAGCAAAGTCGACAAAACGTTAACAATTGGTGAAGTATTCATTGTATCATTCTTTCAATCTTTTGAGTTTAAATTTTTTTTAAATATGAAGTTGGGGGTAACTTTAAAAAGAGTTAATCTCATCTTCAATGCCTGATTTATCATTAATGTATTGTAATACAAGGAGCAGGCTTGTTTTAAATGAATCTGGATGCTCCTTCTCTGATGCCTGGACAATAAAGTGGCTCAAACAAGGTATGGGGCCCTGGTGCTGAAGAAAAGGGCTGCTCCCAGCCTAAGAAACTATACAAGTTCAGCTTCCATGGGACCACTAGCTTCCTTTCTTGGGTGACATCCTACAGGAGCAAAAGTCTAGGTGCAGGGCAGCTTGTGCGTGTTTCCCACACAACTCTGGCGAATAGCTGGCACCGAAATCTGGGCTGCCTGGTGCCAAGACAGTCTGATTTTTCCATTCACTGATAAGGCTACTCTCATACTTGTTCCATACAAGGACCAAAAGAGGGGCAAAGTTCCCTTTCCTGGAATACAAATCATTCTGCAAGGCCAGCAGGTCAGCCAGGGACAATAAGAGGATGGGGTCTCTGTGCCCTCCCTTCTCTCAATGGCCTTGACATTGTAAGTTTCCTCTTTCCACAGCAAAGCCTAGTTTTTTAACTTGTATCATACCATGCAGAAGAATTCAAAGCAAACACTGGTGCATTAAAATGGCAACTGCAGAGACTCTTCTTGCATGAAAGCTAATATTTAAAACAGACAAAACTCAGAAACCAAAAAGAAAAAATGCTGATAAATGTTTTGATGTAGAACGTTTGAAATTTTTATATGGTAAAAGTGAATATAGCAACAATAAGAAAATACAGTAAATACAGCAAAAGACAAATAGCACAGAGGAAAAAATTATTTGCAACTTAGGAGAAAATGTACATACTTCTTTATTACATAAAGAGATCTTACAGTTTTATAAGGAAAAAATGAACAGAAAGATGAGCAAAGAATATGAACAAATATTACATAAAGAAAATAAGAATGGCAAAAAATTTACTTTAAAATCATTTAACTTCATTAGTGCTTAGAAAAGTGAAAATCACAACAATGTGATACTATTGTTACCTATTAGATTGACAACAAGTTGAAAGTCTGAAAAAACTCAGGTCTGACAGGAGCAAAAATAAACTTATACTGTTGATGAAAAGATATATTGGAATCATTTAGGGGTTACAATTTGGGGACATCTAACCCAACCTTAAATGTACACATATTTTGACCTGGCAATTTCATCTCAAGGAATTTATCCTACAGATAGAGTAATACAAGTTTCCAATGACCTATGTGTAAGGATATTCATGGAAATACTGTTTACGATAATAATAATGGATATGATTGGAATGTTCATCAATGGGGCAATGGTTAAATAAATTATGGCACATCCAATGATTAAAAGATCTTGTAAGATCTGTATGTGTTGACATGGAAATATTTCTGATATATTATTAAATGAATAAAGCAGGGTATAGGGGTTCAGGAAAAACTCATTCTTCCTTTTGTGTGTCTCTCCTTCACTCTCACATTACCACCATACTTTCCACACTTCTGACATCAAGCAATTCTCTGTGACACCATCTGGGTGTCCTATAATTTAATTAAAATTTGAATCAATCTATCTACCTGGAGATATTGTTCAATCCCACAGATTCAGTCCTATGAAACTTCCCCACTTCAGATGCCAATCTCAAATAGTAAGTCCCCAGGTTACCCACAACTTCTGACTTGGCTACAAACGAAGATTCTTGTGACCACCGCCCACTTGGATTCAATTATTTGCTAGAACAGCTCACAGAACTCTGGGAAACAAAGTTATATTTACCAGTTTATTGCATAATAACAACTTAGAGTAGGGGTGTCGAACTCAATCAGAGAAGGGGCCAAAATCTAAAATCCAGCCTAAATCGCGGGCCGAATGGTTTACTGAACCGTCATAAACTGTCATTGTGTTGGAAACGCAGCGGAGTGCAGTGATGACAGCGCAGTGCGGGCCACATTGCAAGGCCTGGCGGGACGGATTTGGCCCGCGGGCCTTGTGTTTGACACATGTGACTTAAAGGATACAGATGAACAGCCAGATGGAGAGAAACATTGGGCAAGATCTAGGAGGGACCCTCGTGCAGGAGCTTCTGTCACTGGGAAGGTGGGCTGCCTCACCCTCCAGTTAGGTGGATGCTCACCCCTCTGGAAGCTCTCTGAATCCCATACTATTGGGATTTCTATGGATGCTTTTCCACATGGGTGTAATCAATTGTTAACTCCATTTCTAGTCCTTCTCCTCTCTCTGAAGGATGAGGGATGGGTCTGGAAATTCCAAGCTTCTCATCCTAGCTTGGAATGTCTGGGGACCAGTCCCCATCCAGGAGTCATTTAGGAGCCCACCTCATTAGGACAAAAGATATTCCTATCACTAAGGAAATTCAAAAGGGTTTAGGAACTGTGTTAGGAAGCAGAGACTAAATATTAGGACAAAAATATACTCCTAGTACTCTTTTTCACTTAGGAATTTTTACAAGGGTTTTAGCTCTGTGCCAATGAGAGGCAGAGACCAATATATGTATTTTCTATTATCTCACAAGAGGACACTGTATATGATGTAATCTGCTTTGTGTAAAAATGGTACATATATTATATATGCTATGTGGAAAGAATACACTGGAAATAGTTAATGATGCTTACCATCAGATAAAAGTGGGAAGGAGATTTACCTTTCCATTTTATTTTTATTTATTTATTTAATATATTTTATTGATTTTTTACAGAGAGAAAGGGAGAGGGATAGAGAGCTAGAAACGTCGATGAGAGAGAAACATCGACCAGCTGCCTCCTGCACACCCCCTACCGAGGATGTGCCTGCAACCAACGTACATGCCCTTGACCGGAATCGAACCTGGGACCTTTCAGTCCGCAGACCGATGCTCTATCCACTGAGCCAAACCGGCTTCGGCTACCTTTCCATTTTAAATGTTTTGATGTTTGCATATATTTTTATGTTGGTGTCTTACTTTCACAATGAAAAAAAATATAGTAAGTCCTCAATGTCATCAATGAAACTTTGAGCAAAATGATGTATAATGAAACCAGTTTTACCACAGGCTAATTGACATAAATGAAAGTGAAATTCCTAAGGCATCTCATCAACCTGATAATGAAAGGATTTTGAACAAAACAATGTTATTCAAGAAATACTGTACCTAGATTGTGTCTTGAACAATTTTCAAAATGTCATCAGTGATCCTTCCAATACTTCTGTAGAAAATATTTTAATTACTGAAACAGGACAAAGGATGTGTGCAGGCAAATTGATTTTAGCTGGGGATGCAAACATGAAAATAATATTGAGGCACTGCAACTGGGTGTATGATTTTTAGAATTTAGGAAGACTGAATCAAAGCAATTTGATTAAAGCAGTCTTAAATCATTCACCCTTTTTAAATCGCTCAGGCCAAGCCTTCAGCAAGACTCCTATTGGAAAGCCCAGCAAGGAAAAAGCAATGTGATATGAAATTTTCTTCCTTCTTCTCCCTCTCTTCTGAGTTTCTTCAGGAACATCGAAGTTAAGATATAAACATGATTCAGAAGCACTGAGATATAAAGAAAATTTGTCAGGGTGCTTGGATGATTCTTGCTCTTTATTAATGCACCAAATTCATGTCTGGCTGATCCTCTTTAAAACACCCAAGGTACTAATCTGAGAGGACAGCCTCTATCAGGGGAACAACTTCTATTCCCAGTGAAGTGGCACAGTCAGTTCCTGATGCGAACCCACTTAATTCCTATTTGTCATTTCACAGCTGGATCTGGGGAAGAGAACATCTCACATGCTTTCAGCTTTCACAAGTAAACCCAAAACAAGGCCTTCCCTCTTTTCCCACAGTTCCTCTTTGTTTACAAATTTCAAGTCCATAAAACCTGTCTATCTTTGTGGCTAATTCTCCTAAAGGCTTCAGTTTGTGTGCTGACCTATCTACCTGGTTTCTACTCTACTTGCACCTAGATTTATTGCCATAACAAAGCAGGTGGATGCTGGGTCACCCACCCCAGTTTGTCATTGAATTGATGGTGCAATCTTTGTTTGGTGGTTTACATTTCTAAGGTTGTTCCGGGACACTGCTTAAACACACAGGTCAACTACCAAGTGAGACACTGGCTCTGATCAAGGTTTGTTTATTATTTTCTAGGGTGTTTAAAGACATTAGGTGAATGCACAAATCTGTTATTGTAGAGTTGCTCTGAATACTGAAGATGCACATACAAGATTATTATTGTAGGTTAGCTTGTGACAACTGGCCCTGTTTTAGTTATTTCCTCAAGAAGACACTTTGACCAATTATTTAAATGCCTCCCCTCTGCAATTACAATAATTAATCATAATGTTAACTTTGCAAACGAATATGCAATTCAGGGTGCATATACTCAACTACTGTTTTTAGTTTCTCTTTTACATTGCTATCGATCATTGGGATTATTGGAGAACTGAGAAACATTTTTCTATTGAGGATCACTGAGCTACTTGAAAAAAAGTAATCTAGGGCTAATACAGGAAATTATAAAAATAATTGTTAGTTAGCATTTAAGGAGTACTAACTATGACAAGAAAAGAGAAATAAAGCACTTTCAGAACTCATCTGCTTTTAAAATTAACAACAAAATAACTTATTTAATATGATAAATATCTGACAATGGTTTTGTTCTACAGTATAGTTAGTTAATTGAGGAGCTGTAAGTGTGAAAGATAACAAAATAAAGGAAACTATGTATGTTGTTGGGTAAGGGGAAGAGAATAGAGAGTAAAAAATGGACCAGATGCAGAAGGTATAGGGATGAGGCAGAGACTAAGATAAACAAGGGGTAACAGTGGTACCCTATGACCCCGAGCAGCCGAAGGAAACAGGCAGAGAAAGGAAGAGGAAGAGAAAAAATGGGTGAAGGAGAAGAAAAAGATGAGTAGTGCAGGGATTTTAAAAAAATACATTTATGTTTGTTTTAAAGATGAATTCGGGATTTCTAAAGTGTGGCATTTTTATCACCATCACTTGTCTAGAATTCTCTTTGACATACTGATTAACCACTGTTCATATCTCTTTAAGCACTAGAATATTATTGATTTTTTACAGAGAGGAAGAGAGAGAGAGAGTTAGAAACATCGATGAGAGAGAATCATTGCTCAGCTGCCTCTTGCACCCCCTACCGGGGATGTGCCCACAACCAAGGTACATGCCCTTGACCGGAATCGAACCTAGGACTCTTCAGTCCACAGGCCGATGCTCTATCGACTGAGCCAAACCGGTTTCGGCAAAGCACTAGAATAATATTAAACGTAGACTTAGTGAATAAGGTGGTAAAGTTGAAATGGAAACCTTACAAAGTGGAGGTCCAAGCTAGCATTATTGTAGTATCTGGTTTCTCCATGCAGATTTTCAGGAAACATTCCAAAGGAAGCAGGAGAGCTCAGGTGTCAGTCACCAGCTGACCGGCTTCCTGCTTGCCAGTTACCAGGCTTTTTGCCTGTCACTGTCCTAAGACATAAAAGAATAAGTTCTCAACCTTGGCTGCACATACACATCTTTTTGTGAACTTCACATTAATAAATCGATGCCTACCTAATATGTAATTGATTTGGGATGTGGTATGGGGACTTTCAAAAGTTTCCCATGTGTTTCCAATATGCAGCCAAGAGAAAGAGCCACTGCTTAAGACGCTTCTCTCTGGATGTGCTCACCAGAATCCCATTGCAATGCTGGGTTTTGGGGCCATGCGAGCAAATGTAATGACTTACATTAACTTGGATAAAGTAAGTCACAGGCCAGAGGTTCTCAACCTTGTGCTATATATTTAGTAAATGGCATGTAAAGGTTGGGGAAGGAGATCATTTTGAGCTTATTTGGAAATATATAGGAGGAAATAAAAATTATCAATATAATAAGAAAGGTCTCTATAAATATTTGCATTTGAGAAATGATTTGACTTGATTCCAACATACGAGGGCATCTTGTATCTCTCAGAAGAAAAACGTCAGTTGACCTACTCAGACTCATCTGAGATGTGGGGGAACCAGGAGATGGTTTGCTCCTTTTCTGCTTGTTTGTGGTCCCACTGGACATCCCTGTATTGCCTTATTCTCTGACCTGCTCTCCAAACTGGATATGGTTCTCTTTTCTTGTGTGGAACCAGCCTAAAATTTGCCATCACCTTGCCCTCCTGTTTCTGTCATCTTTCAGTTCCTTTTATTTCAGGAACACTGAAACCTGTTTAACCTGCCCATAACCTGTGCTAATATTTTCAGGAGGAAAAGGCAGAGGAAGTAGCTGTCCCCTCTCAGCCCACGCCTGGTAACAGTCACATATTTCCATTTACAGTGGCCTTCTGAGACCAAAGCCTCCTAACCCAGGATGGGATTCTAATATGATGACTTTCATGGAAAATAGGAAGAGGGTTGCCTTGACAGACCCACAGGGGCCAATAGGACAATGAAATTATCTTTACATAATTCCATTATATTCTGGGGATAGCTTTAATTAGGAAATATATTTGGCCTGTGATCTTTATGAAGATAATGCTACCATCACTATGACCACTATTATTTCTTCATATTTTATATGCTAATCCTTTTGGAGTTCTTTATTTTAGCCCATTTAATATCTGACTACTTGATTGTGAGATCCTTAATAGTTAGGTGTTCCCAGCACCTGACACATAGTAGGTGCTCAATAAGTGATGACTAAATGAATATGTAAAAGTTGAAGCAGTCCAGGGAAGGTGATAGCGCCAAGATGAAATGGGGTGGATGGGATGGGGGAATGAGAGGAGCTAGCTCTGTCTCCTCCTTCACAAAAGACCAGGTGATGGGACAAAAGCACTGGCAGATCCTGACTTAAGAATCCTCTTAGCCTCCAACATTTCTTTACCCAGGGGGGCTGGATACATTTTTCTGAGCCAATTTTACTTTTCCCAGAAGACCTTTTAATTCTAAATACATTAGGAGTCAGTGTTAATTGCTTTTTGGAATATTAGTTTGTCAGATTCATTTAGATGTGGTAATTTGCAAAGTAACTCCCAGCAGTGGACGGTTCATCCACAGCCGTGTGGTGTTCAGACATTTCCTGGGATTCCTGCCCACCTCTTAGGCAGCTGGCAGGGTTCACCAAACCAGGATATGTGCTCACCTGGGATTCACTTGGAACCAGTAGTTCTTTGTTGCGTGTGGGATTTTTTTAATTCTGAAAGGGTGAAGGCCCAACCTTACTTAATCCAGAAAAAGAAAAGTTCATTAACTCCTAATTTAAGAATTAGCAACCGCTAGGTGGTTGAGGAAATTGCAGCTGAGACAGATTCAATGACAAGGTCAGTTGTCTGGTTGCTGGGTGACTATGTCTAGAATCTATATTCTTGGTGCAGCACCGAAGTGGGAGCTGAGGTCTTCTGGATTTATGCCTGTGTGGATGGAAGTGTTCAAGTTACAGGTTCTTTTTGAAGCTCTTTTCCTTGGCCAAAGACTTCCTGGTCCTCCTTCACACATGCTTCAAGGTCACGCCTCAGACCAAAGTATTTATAAAAACTAGGTATTTAGGAGAGGAATTGTTGCCAGTTCTTGTGCCCCAGCTCCAATCAACCTCCGCAAACGAAAGGAGGGATTTAGTGGTCGCTGGAACCAGGAATTTCTAGATTTGGAAGCCAATAGGCAAAAGGAATTCTGTCTGATTTCTCTAGCAAGCTGTGGCTGCTGCTGCTGCCACCTCCTGGGAGAAACCGACCCAAGCTTCACACTCGAAGCTAGTCTCAGTGTTCACCTATGACCTGTGCAAAGGCCCCAGCGGGGACTGAAGTTCCTTTGTCTTAGGAAATAAAGGGGATATCCCCTTACATAGCAAATAAAACTTTGGCATTTGCTTTTCATCTGCTCCTTTTGGTAGTGTTGTGCTCAAAGAAAAGATTTCAAACAATAACAACGTTGAAATGAGTTAATATAGAAATCATGAGAGAACAGAAGATTGAGGCAGAACAGTTAGCTTTAGGAATACAACAGATTGATTCTCTTGGTTTTCTGGATTCTGAATGCTGGGGTGATGTTAGGAATGCATACATTTGAGAATTGTATCATAAAGAAGGCACACATGAGTTTGGTGACTCTTAACCTCCAAGAAACTGAGTACTTGCAAGACTTGTGAAGACTAACTGAAATAATGCGTGTAAATTCCTGGCATGCAGGAAGTGTCCAATGAGAATTATACTGGGGCATATTCACTCCTCTAATCCCCATGGTGATGATCTTCATTTACTGACCATGCCTTTACTTCTTTTAGTCTTCTAATCTGTAGATGATCCCTAAGCAAATTCCTTTTATTTAAAAAAAATATATAATAAATTAGCACTCATGGACTGAATGTTTGTGTGTCCCTAAATTTCATATGTTGAAGCCCCAATCCCCTATGTGATGTTATTTGGAAATGGAGCCTTTGGGAAGTAATTAGGTTTAGAGGACGTCATGGGGTGGAATCTAATGATGGCATCAGAGACCTTACACTGGGTGCATACTAGAAAAAGTCTATATTGCTGTGAAGGAATCCCTAACGGTGATTCTGGCGAAAGCTCAGAAAGAGAAGAGGCGAGCTGGAAAGAAAGCTTCTATCTTCTTAGAGAATACATAAGTAATTATGTACAGAATATTGGTAGAAATGTGGACAATAAGGATCATTCTTGTCTTACACAGAAATGAGGAGAATGGTATTAGAAACTGGAGGAAAGGTGATGATCCTTGTTATAAAGAGGCCAAGAACTTGGATGACCTGTGTGTTCTAGTGTTTTGTGGAAGGTAGAATGTAAAAGTGATGAGACTGGACATCAAGCAGAAGCAGTTTTAGGCATCCCACTGAAGTTAGAATTTTTGATTCCTTCAACCTAAAACTGTTTCGTTCCCAAGTTTTCCCTTCTCAATAAAAGCTTCAATATTTACATAGTGGTGCAAACCTCAAACCCAGGAGTTATCCTTAATTCTTTCATTTTCTTCCTGCCTTACTCATTAGCAAGTCTAATGGGCTTTATTTCCAAAATATGTCAACCACTTCTATCTCCTCTGCTAGTCCAAGCCACCTTCATTTCTTGCCTGGTTACTATAATAACCTCCTGTCAATTTTTCTTTACTTCAAACTATCTTGCCTCTTCGACCTAAAAAAAAAAATTTTTTTTTTTAGAGTGATCTTTACAAAATGTAAAGAGCATTTTGCTACTCCTTGGCTTGAATCCTTACACAGGTCTCCTCTTAGCATTACCAAGACTGTTAGGGCCCTATTTGTTCTGACTGCACTTTCCCCTCCATCACTTTGCTCCAGCCACACTTTCTTTTCTTTGAACACACCAAGCACTTTCCTGCTATAGACCCATTGCACTTGCATATTCTCTCTGCCTAGAATGTTTTTTTTTTTTTTATCCACTTCTGCATGGCTGGCATTTCTCATTATACAGGTATTAGCTCAAATATTACCTTCCTAGAGAAGCTTTCCTTTACCATCCAATCTAAGCATTCCTCCAGTGCAGTCTCTTCTTGGCATCTAAATACATAAACTAACATTACCTAGTTCACTTATTTATTATATGTTGCCCTACCAGAATGTAAGCTCCATGAAATCAGTGTCCTTGTCTGTACATCCTGACTCCTTAGCTTCTAGGACAGAGCCTGACACATTACAGCCTTTCAATAAATCTTTTTTTTTGCAGGTGACAAACCAAGTATAATCAGTTATTCTCTCCAGGAAGTATTCACTGTGAGAACCATACTGAGATTACAAGCTAAGTAAAGATGATCACTTTTAGGGGATAACACAATGACTGGGTTCACTAGAGCTGCTGATCCCTGAAAAATGATGATCTATTATCCAGGTCTCCAAGAGGCCATCAATACGTTCCAGTCTTTGAAGTGTGGGGGAACTAGATGGACTAAATGGCTGCTGACAGTTTTTAGGACTTTCCCATATAAACTATAATAAATCTTATCAATTAAGCCAGTAGTTGGCAAACTCATTAGTCAACAGAGCTAAATATCAACAGTACAATGATTGAAATTTATTTTGAGAGCCGAAAACCGACTTCTGCACATGGGCTACGAAGTTTCAATCGCACTGTACGTGCATGCCCACAGGAGGTATTTTATGGAAAAGCCACATTCAAGGGGCCAAAGAGCTGCATGTGGCTCTCAGGCCGCAGTTTGCCAACCACGGTCCTTGAGGTAAACCTTTATCTGCTACCTTTGGGGCATTAGCTTAAGTCAGTGGTCAGCAAACTGACTTAGGCATCCCACTGATCCCACATGTGGCTCTTTGGCCTCTTGAAAGAGGCTCTTCCACAAAATACCACGTGCGGGCGTGCAGGTACAGGGCAATTGAAACTTTGTGGCCCATGCGCAGAAGTCGGTTTTTGGCTCTCAAAAGAAATTTCAATAGTTGTGCTATTGATATTTGGCTCTGTTGACTAATGAGTTTGCCGAACACTGCCCTAGGAGATATGAGACATTAGCAGACTCTTGCAAAATTTGTAATTTCTTTAGTTTTCTAATTTACCTTAACATTTATACAAATGTTGGGTTCAGTATGATCTTTACCTGTAGACATAAATCCAGTGCTTAAAATTATTTTACCATTTGTAAAATCTGTGCTGTAGGAAAGCCATGCTATCCTGAGTCTTTCACATTCCCCATGGCAATCATACCGCAGGGATACATGTTAGCAGTCTGAAAAGTTCTGGAATTTTTATTCCTTTGTAGCTCAAGTTTTCTTTTGGCACAATCCACTTATTCTCCAAGAAATGTTATTGAACATTTATTATATGTTAGACACTCTGACAGGACTGAGGATACAACTGTGAACAAGATATGCTTGGTCCCTACCTTTATGAGAATTACAGTTTAGGGAGAGAAAATAAAGATATTAAAATATATTGTAATGCTTGCTAATATAAGGAGGGAAACTCAGGGTACCAAGGAAAATGTAGAAAATGGCACATATCTCCAAAATAAGTGATGAGGAATGGTTTTCCAGAATGAAAGAAGCTGGAAAAGGAGCAGGAGTTAGACAGGTGAAAAATGGGGGAGGGTATTCCTGGCTTCCATTGAGAGAGGACAGAGAGAATACAAGTTATAGGAGCTGAACTAACATGTGTTAGTTCAGTGTGGCTGGAGTAGAGTGCAAAGGAGAGAGAGAGAGAGAGAGAGAGAGAGAGAGAGAGAGAGAGAGAGAGAGAGAGAGAGAGAGAGCGCGCGCGCGCGCGCGCAGGAGCGCAAAGCTAGGAAAGGCAGGATGTGAAAAGTGTCTGCTAAGCCCTTTTGATGTTACCCGAAGAGAACAGAAAGTCACAGAAAGTCACTTGGGAAGAACTGGCTTATATGTGTTTCTTAAAAAAGATTACTCATAGTCCTGGCCAGTGTGGCTCAGTTGGTTGCCGCTTGGATTCCCAGGAAGGGCACATATTATAATATTATACTTTGGTTGTGGGTTTGATCCCTGGTTGGGCATGTAAGGGATGTAAATGATTGATGTTTCTCTCTTTTCCTTCCCCTCTCTTTAAAACCAGTAAAGCATATCCTTGGGTGAGGATTTTTTAAAAAATCACTCATAAACAATAACTCTGTGTCTGGAAAAGAATAAGGACTCTATGACATTAGGGTAAGAGGTAAACTTAGCAAAGGAGGACCCCCAAATGAATTGAACTGAGTCACTATCTCAATCTTCTCCTCTTAAAAGTATCTCCTTTGCCCAAAGATAGCCGCTCATCAAACTTGGGGTTAACCTCCTCTGGTTGTACCCACTATCGCTGGACTCCCAGCTGGAGTCACTGGGTTATAGCATTGCCTAAGGAACACATACTCTTCCAACATGCTGCAACACGCAGAGCACACGTGATCTTGAAGGTTGACATACTGTGGCCTATTTAGCTAGTGGAGGCCACTATTAAGTTTTCGCCGATTGGAAATAAAAAGTCAGGAAAAGATCTGAGGGAGTTTCAGCAAGTTGATGATTATAACATAAAGAGATTACGTTATGTAATTTGGCGTTTTGACGTTGCATGAGGTTTTTCATCGGCCAGGTGGAGATGGAGACCCGGTCCAGGCTTTCAAGGGAAAGATGTCTGAGATAATGAGTGACCAGGACCCTGGTGACCACAATGGCTACGCCAAAGGGACCAACATGCATACCCCTGACCACCAGGGGCCGGATGGGAGAGTTGCCTAAAGCTGCCAGGCTGTTAGTGCAAGTGCTCCTTTTTAGAGAAAGAAACTGGTATGGCTGGAACCGGTTTGGCTCAGTGGATAGAGCATCGACCCGTGGACTGAAGGCTCCCGGGTTGATTCCAGTCAAGGGCATGTACCTTGGTTGCAGGCATATCCCCAGTAGGAGGTGTGCAGGAGGCAGCTGATCGATGTTTCTCTCTCATTGATGTTTCTAACTCTCTATTCCTCTCCCTTTCTCTCTGTAAAAAATCAATAAAATATATATTAAAAAAATATCTATAATAATAAAAGCATAACATGCTAATTAGACTGGGAATGCTTAAAAAAGCTGGTATGATGCCCATATGGCCTTCGGAGCACAAGGATGGTTAGTCCCCCTGGGGTCTTTTTTCTTGAAATGTCTCTGTGTCTCGCTCTTTCTGAACTTTTAGGCTACATGTCTGTCAGAGTTCAAAGCGGGCAGATGTACCAACTAGAAAGAGGATGCCACACAGATTTTTGTTTTCTGGTCTGGTCTGGGGTGGAGTTTGGGGTGGAGGGTGGTGGCTGAATGTCTGACTGAGTAAACCAATCTCACAGATTTCTGTGAGTGGCTCACAACCAATGCTCACACCGAAGGGCCAGGGCCAGGAGAGGACCCGGGGCGGACCCGCCCGCCGTGCGCCTCCGGGACCGGGCATGGGACCTGGAAAACCACGACAGCTCCAGGGCGACAGGGCCCTCGCTATGAACTCCAGCTCCCTTCCATGCCGTGTCCCTAAAGGGCTTATAAACCGGAGAGGGCCGTGGTTTCCGAAGTCTCCAAGTGCGTCTTCTCCGGTCCCCTCCCTGGCCCAGAGCTCCCGTCTATTTCTTTCCATCATATATGTTCGGGCTTTTTCCTTACCTCCGCTTGTGGCGTCACTCCCTCCAAGCCCCACAGGAGCGACCCTCAGGTGCTCACACTCCCGTCCCCGTTTCGGTCAGTCACTAAGGGGGGGGGTTCGACGTTGGAAACTGGGAGGGAACCGCGGACCCCCTTCCCCACGAACGCCTCAGCCCTCGGGGCAGCGGTACCCGCGACGCGCAGGCTGAGGAGGGCCGGGCGGGCCGCGGCCCCTTTAAGGCCAGGCCACGCCCCCTCCTCGGGTACGGCCCGCGGTCGGTGGCGGCTTCTCTGGTGCTGACAAGATGGCGGCTGGCGGAGCTGTTGCCGCGGCGTCCGAGTGCCGGCTTCTGCCCTACGCGCTGCACAAGTGGAGCTCCTTCTCCTCCACCTACCTTCCTGAGTAAGTGCCGGGCCGTGGGCCGGTGCTACCCTTCTCCTCGGCGTCAGCTCGGCCGGGCCGGGCGGGCAGCGGAGGACGCCGAGCCCTTCGTGAGGCCCAGGCGGGGCCTGGTGAAGGGACGCGCGGCCTCGGAGTCAGTCCAGCCGCCGAGAGAGAGCTGGGCCGCCCCCGATTCCTGAGGGAAGTTGGAGCGGAGGGAGAGCGAGGTTGCGGGGAAGGGGCGAGGTCCGCGGCGGGCCTGGGAGGCTTCCACCCGGAGCCGGGGATGCTGCGCCCGGGATCTGGGACTTGGAGGGCTTGGTGGGGGGCGGGCGGCTCGGGGAGATGGGACTGGAGGAGTCGCAGCTTTTGGGGTCCGGGCGGCGGGCAGCCGGGTGGGGATGTTTCTAAGGTCGTCCGAGCTGGCGGGAGGCGGGGGGACCCATAGTCCAGGTGAGGGCTGTCGGGGGCAAAGTGTAAAGCTGAGATGCGGGTTGTTTTGTTGTTGTTGTTGTTGTTGTTTTGAGGGGGTTGTCATTAAAAGTGATCAACAGCAAGACAGTGGTGAAACTTACGAAGACTGAAAAGTTGTGCAGTTCACCCGAGTCCTTGCAAGTGGGGAGATTTGCAGGGCGCATCCCCCCTCACCTCCCCCCTGCTGGGGTAAGTTCTAAAAAAGATAGGGAGTGGGCAGGAGGGACCTTGCAGAAGAGTCCCATTTCTATTATGGCTCAGAGCATGGATTTATATAGGCACAGAACGATTTCCCCAACCTAGAAACTCAACTGTAGGCGGAAAAGACTTACTTGAATGAACTTGAACTTCCAACACTGACCTGGTCTGGATCTCCGATTTAGATGTTAGAAAGAGTTCCGTTGCTGCCATTGCCTATGGGATGCATGCTGCATATGTTGTTTTTCTGTAGAAAAATTCCTTCCGAAATGCTGAAAGTACTTTAATGCAGGGTTTACTTATCTTTAACTTGTTTTGAGAGGAGCAGACCTACTTCCAGTTTTAAAATACAGATAGAGAAACTGATTTTAGTGAAGTTCTTAAGACTCGTGCAGTGCAGAGACACCTTGAAGAAAAGTGACAGTTGTGTGTGTGTGTGTGTGTGTGTGTGTGTGTGTATGTGTGTGTATGTGTGTGTGTGTGTCCCCCACGGGACCAATCATCTCATTAGACCAGAATGGTTTTATGAACAAAACACGTTGCAGATAATACACTTTTGTGTTTCTTGAACAAATGAAGTGACTAGGTCTGTGAAGCACATTCCAAGAAGTTTTCCACCTGTGTTTCAAAAATTCTTCACATCTTATCAATTTGATTTGTAGAATCCAATCCATCAAGAGTCTTGAAACAGAGTGGTGGCTAGAAGAATCCAACTCTGGATTGCCAGGCCATTGTCCTGTTGGCCAGGTCAAGGGTTGGCAGGCAGGCCTTCAGTGGGATCTGAAGGGGGCCAGGTGACCTGTGGTCTGTCTCATCTGGCCTGTGTATCTTATTGATGGCTGCTGCATGGCCGTGACCTGATTGGTGCTGGATGAAACTTCTAATTTGAGAGTGAGCCAGGTAAACATTCCTATCCCTCTGCTGGAGTTGAAATGTGGCCCCCTAGGTACTTGACTTCTGATTTTCAGGGCTACGGAGTTTTTGAACCTGAAGATAACATCATTTTTCTATACCCAGGTTAGAATCCCAGACTATTGGGGGATTGGGTGGCACTGTTTGATCCAATAACTGTGAAGATACTTGCCTGGTCTTGAGTTAAGCTACTTCCAGGATTTCACTCCTCAAGGGTCTCAAGTCCCATCTGAGTTACCAGTAATAAGGGAAGAGTACATTTCAAGCAGGGAATGACCTAATGGGATGGCAACTTGACCGTGACTTATGTCTCTTTATCCTGGCCCCAGAGCACTAGTTTTGGGGTTGGAAGGCAGCTTTTTGAAATTGGAGAAATCTGTTATGATTTTCTCAAATATAGTCATAAACTCATATTTAATGTATATTTAACTTTCAAACACTTTCAACTATAGTGTCTTATTTAATGTCTATAATAGGCTGTTGACTTATGCAATATAGATTTTATTTTAAAGCACTAAACTATTATAATAGAAGAGTGATCTGAACTTTTTTCTTTGAAGGAATGTAGTTGAGTATTACAGAGCTTGAATTTGGGAGTTTTGTGTCTGCTGGATTGGTGTATGCCATACCTAAATTGTAAAACTCTTTTTGGTACTGAACTTCTTTTAGCAAGTAATGATGCTACAGCTTTGTGTGATAGGAAGTGTAAGAAGGGATAGACTTTCCTTATATTTGTCATAAAATCCTAATAGCAACTGCTCTATCTTTGCTGACCTTGAGAGTCATGTTAAGGTATTTCCTAAGCAGGTCTAATATTAAGTAAAGCCATTTGTTGAAATTTTCTACAGAGTAGCAAATATTTATTGATTACAAGTCACAGGCATTTTGAGGAGTAATAATGTAATGACAACCAAGGGAAACATAATGTGCCTTCAATATGCTAGTCTCTCTTATAAACACTTTAAAGGTTTAATCCTTTAAAACAATTGTGTGAGGAATCTACATTTTTGAAGAAATGGGCATGAGGAAGTTAAAACATGCCTAAAACTAAGGTCACACTGTTATATGGAGGCAAGATTTGGACCCAGGCAGTCTGGCTCCATAGTACATGGTCTTAACTATAGTACTGCTACGCTTCTACACTAACGTGGAGACAGGAAATCAGAGGTTTGAAAGACTTGTTGTATTAAAGGCACTTACATTTTAGTTGTGTAAAGATGTGAAATTATGAAAAAAATAGAAAAGTTCAGATTTTTGTTTTCTTCCTAAGGACTTATAATTGCAGAAACAAACATTTCCCGTTATGACCCTTTTAGATTTATTAGGACTTAAATTTTTTTTTAAAGCAAATCTAGATATAGATAATGTATTTTTACTTTGAAACTAGTGAAGTGGCCCCTTATCTTTTCAGTGTGCTTAAGAAAACTTGATTTGTATTTTACTTTTTTTCCTGAAATTTATACCTAACTTGGGAATTAAGAGACATACACTTACTTAAATGATGAATAATTCTTAGAATTACATGTACTTTTTAAAAATATTAGAATATTTTAAAAACTGCTAATCCCTATACTCAAATATTTTATTGCTATAGCTAATAGTGATACCACAATTTACTGAGTAGCTACTTATATGCAATATGATTTTTATATCTAGTTTTATCTAATCTTACAAACCTGCAAGATAGGTATTATATCTGTTTTGCAGATGAGGAAACTGAGATATGTAAAAGTTAAATAACTTTTAAAGAGGCTTGGCAAGTTCTGTGACTTAAAAACTGGCACATGCCTCTACTTACAACCACCACTTACTGGGTATCTTCTAGTTTTCTTCAGGCACTAGGCTTACCACTTGTAGTTTTTTTTGTTTTTGTTTTTTTAATATTTTATTGATTTTGTACAGAGAGGAAGGGAGAGAGATAGAGAGTTAGAAACATTGATGAGAGAGAGTCATCGATCAGCTGCCTCTTGCACACCCCCTACTGGGGATATGCCCGCAACCAAGGTACATGCCCTTGACCGGAATCGAACCCGGGACCCTTCAGTTCCCAAGCCGACGCTCTATCCATTGAGCCAAACCGGTCTCGGCTGTAGTTTTTTATTTAGTCTTTTACAAAAACTCTATGATAAGTATTATCATTTTATTTTATAGCTAGGGAAACTGAGAGGTAAGTTAACTTGCCCAGGTCTAAGAGTTGAAAAGGTAGGAGATAAGATTCTGATCTTGGGCCTATGACTTCTATTACCAAAGCTCCTTCACTATTTTACTGGACTATAATATGTGCCAGGTCGGGAATACAGATAAGAAATGCTATCAGATTAGAACAGAGAGGGAACGATATTTAGGTCTATTTTATCTTTACATTTATGGCTTTAATATATTAATATGAAAATTGGAAGGACTGTTGAAAGTATTTTTTATACATTAAGTAATTTCATTGATTTGGAATGATTTGTGTTTACATATTATTTAAAGACATCATAAGTTTAGATAGTAAAATTTGATGAATCGTTGTGTTTACCTTTTTTCTATGTCTTTGTTTCTTAAAATCAAACATTGATCAAAATTGTTTTTTATGTTAACATATAGTTCATAGTAAAAGTGATATATATGATTTGACTACTAGGATAGGAAGTGAACCTATTTCAACTATTTTAAAATTTCACATTTAAAAAAGAATTTGTATTTTTTTTCTAATTGCAAAACATTCTAAGAAAAATTTTTTGTGGAATATTTGCAAAATATTGACCCACAAAAACAACATAAATTACTCTTAATACTACCGTGTTTCCCCGAAAATAAGACATCCTCCGAAAATAAGACCTAGCGCATGGAAAGATAAGACATCCCCTGAAAATAAGACCTAGCGCAACTTTGGGAGAAAAAATTAATATAAGACACTGTCTTATTTTTGGGGAAACAGGGTACTACCCCAAAATAACTCATCACTCTTTGATATATATTATTACAGATATTTCATTGTATCTGTATGTATATTTCAGTTTTGTTTTGGCTTTTGTTTGCTATTCTGTATTTTTTTTTCTTTAATGCATAGTAAATATATCCTCATGTTATTAAATAGTCCTCAGTATTAGCAGTTTATTTAATTGATTCCCTATTCAATATACATAGGCTTTGGGCTTCTTTTGTTTTTGTTTGTTTTTCTTTGACAGTTATGAGTAATGTGACAGTGTGCTTTACAGAAACAAATCTTGAAATTATTTATGATGAGTTCCTAGATAATGAATTGTTGGATTAAAACTATTTATTTTCTTACTGTCTGTGTAGGAAACTTTCTGTTTGATGTACCTTGGCTTTAGTTTGACATTATCCTTAGTAAGTTGGGATTACAAATGTGGTTTTGATCGGACAAGTCCTTAGAAATGTATCTTGCAACCCCAAGTATGAGTTGGAGACTGTCATACTTTTCCTTTCCCTAAACTGAGATTAGACACTGTCATTGTTTGGGAACCTTACTGGCCACTGAAAGTTTTGGTAGTCTCAGTCTGGTAATCTTAACAACTTTAGAAAAATAAGATTCTCATGATAAAGAAAAAGTATCATTAGGTGGATGGAGGTCTAGACATTGAATCTGCAGAACTGGCTCCTGGAGCTAGAACTTTGTGACATTTAGCAAAATATGATTCTTCTCTGAGTATCTTTAGTTTCCTTATGCAGAACTTGTTATCTTGACCCAATGCTGGGAAATTTTATATTATGTTAAAATAATTTTCCTGCTCATAGGCAAATGGTCCTATTATTTGCATAAACTTTTAGGTAAATGTAGTAGATTTTTAATAAATGATTTTTGAGCCCGATATAGGGACTTGGTGATGTTTTACATGTAGATAAGATACATTTCAGCAATTTGTGGTGATGTAAATTTGCTTTATTTCAATCATTCAAAATTATTTTAATTTTAGAGATATAGCTATTAGCACATAAAAATATGGTGATTTTCTTTATATTTATTTTAGGGTTTCTGGTACCTCTTGGATCTGTAGCATGACTCATCAATTCTGAAAAAAAATTGAGATTCTTCAGATACTGTTTCTGCCCCACTCCTCTTTTTCTTCCCTCTATGACATTGTTTCCCAAAGTGTAGTACGCTTACCCTCAGGGGTATGGGAAGAGTTTGGTGGGGGTACTCTTTGCACCAGAGTTTGGTGGGAATATGCACTGCACCGTGCTTAGCTGCGCCTAATTCTACGTTCTCATGAGTACGAGGGGTACTCAGCGTTATAAAAATTATAGAAGGGGTACACATATGTCAAAAGTTTGGGAAACACTGCTCTATGACACCAATTAAATCTGTATTATATATTTGGTCATGTCCCATTTGTCCCTTACACTTTCTATTTTTTTCTCTCCTTATTCCATTCTGGATAGGTTTGACTTGCCTGTGTTCCAGCTCACAAATTCTCTATTCAGCTATGCTCAGTCTGATTTTAACCCTATCTTTTTTTTTTTTTTTTTTTTTTTTTTACTGATTTCAGCTATAGTGTTTTTTTTTAGGGCTAGAATTTTCAGTTGGTATTCCCTCCCCTATCCCTTCTCTCTTCATAATAGATTCTAATTCTCTGGTGAAAACCTCCAAATTGTCATATAATTTCTTGAACATATCAATCAAACTACTTTAAAGCTTGTCTCTGAAAACTTCATAGATCTGTTCCTCTCATTTTTTCCTTTTGTTTAAGTATCTTGGTTGGTCTAGTAGTTATTGTAATTTTTATTATTTTTAATAACTTTTAATTGAATGCCAGACATTATATGCAGATTTAAACGCAATTACAGTTGCAAACCTAGTAAATATATTTCTCTAGAGAGGATTCACCCATCTTTTGGTAGGAGAGTAGAATAGAGGCAACTCACCTCAACAATCAAGAACTAAGTTGACTTAAAGTTGGGTTTTAGGTTTTGTAAACCTCTAGTTTGCCCAACTTTGGTAACCCTGCAGGGAACCTAGCCAAGAGACTGGTTTTTTTATTGGTCCTCTCCTGCTTTTGTCTCTTCAGCAGGATGGGAGTCCTAAAAGCTTTTCCTTGCTTTTCAATTGCTTTCTGCTGTTTTTGTTTATTTGTTTGTTTTTTAGTTTCTTGCTTTGTATAGTTTAAGAATCAACAAATGCCTCAAGAGGGACATCAGTACATAGTGTTGTTGGCTTTCCTCTGTGTCTCCCTTCATTATGGAATATTGACTTCTTAAGTCCTGGGTGTTAAGGCAAGATCCAACTACCAAGTTTTGTTCCTTTGGCCCTGTGAAAGTATTAAAAGCTCTGCTGGCTTTTCTGCTCGTTAGTGGCTGTCCTTTCCTGGTTTCTCAGTCCATTTCCTTGTGCCATTAAATAAATGGAATGAACTGAGAGAGGGAAACTGTACAGGATGTGGGACTCATTTCTATTAGGTTTTTTTGTTTTGTTTTGTTTTGTTTTTTGGCATTCCAGTCTTAGTTCCTCAGAAAGTCTCTTGATATGTTAAGAACTTTTTTCATCCTATATGTTATACAGCATTTTTAGTTTTAAAAGGGAATAAAAGTTGTGTCTGAAACTTCTACAGGCTATTTTCTCATATCCAGAAGCAGAAAACTGTGTTTAGTTCTATGGAATAGACTTATACCTTGTAGGTTATAAATTTCTTATAATAATATTAATGTAGTAACCTGACACTTGAGCCCCATATTTTTTTGTTCAGTATTTTTCTTCATTTTTTCTTTTGTCACTTTTAAGTCCTTATTACTAATATCTGATGGGAAAAATTATGAAATAAACATAACATTATTTGTTTAAAATTGTTTTAAGTACTTATTGACTTGGAATTAAAATGAGATTTTTATTCTTGGTTATGTTGATTTGTAAATCTCTTGAGACTTACTTGTTTATGAAGTCCAGAAATTGAGAGTTTAATCTTTGCCAGAAATATATAGTTATTTTCCTTTCCTGGTAATGTAATTTTTATACTGCCTACCTTTTTACTAGAATTTTTATGAGAATATTATATTTATGTGAAGACAATGTTTAGAAGGAAGATACTTGGGTCTAATATAAAGTTGTTGGTTTGTAAATATTGTCAGTATTTAGTACAATTTCCTTTTCCTTACATTCCTTTAGTATGACTGATTTTTATTATATCACCTATGTATTTGTTGTTTAAGGTATGTTGTTTTGTATAAATAGCAACAGTAAATTATTTTTAGCATCCTTCAATACGTACCCTTTTCCTTCCTTTCATTGTCCCCTTTTCTCCTTTCCCTCTGACTTAAGTAGTTCTAGCAGAGAGCTATAAAACCTAACTACTTATTCTTTAGCTGTTGCTAAAATGTTGCTTTTTCAGGAAACCTTGTCTTACCCTGTCCCCCCAATATGTCTGGCATCCCTTCCTCTGCTCCAACAGTTAAATGCTTTCATACAAATGTATACTTTTCTCATATGTCACTTTATACAATTTTATTATGCATTTATTTGTGTGGTTACTTGATTAATAGCTATCCCTCCAACTAAACCACAGGCTTCAAAGAAACTATGGAAAATTTCCTCCTTCCCTCATGTCATTGTAGTCCAGCATAATGTTTATTAAATTAATAAGTGAGTGAATTAGCTA
Source organism: Pipistrellus kuhlii (assembly GCF_014108245.1). Taxonomy (NCBI): domain Eukaryota; kingdom Metazoa; phylum Chordata; class Mammalia; order Chiroptera; family Vespertilionidae; genus Pipistrellus; species Pipistrellus kuhlii. The sequence goes on from NW_023425405.1 coordinate 13,314,173, forward strand.
GCACAAAAATAATAATTGTTCTGTAGTTATGGATATATACATCTACTTTTCTTTCTTTTTTTAATAGGATATTTATTTATTTTTAAATATATTTTATTGATTTTTTACAGAGAGGAAGAGAGAGGGATAGAGAGTTAGAAACATCGATGAGAGAGAATCATGGATCAGCTGCCTCTTGCACACCCTCTACTGGGGATGTGCCCGCAACCAAGGTACATGCCCTTGACCAGAATCGAACCCAGGACCTTTCAGTCCGCAGGCCGACATTCTATCCATTGAGCCAAACTGGTTTGGGCATCTATTTTTCTTATAGTTACATACATACACATAGAAAAAGATCTGAAATCTAAAACAAAAAGAAAAAGATAAGAAAAATGTTAGTGAAAAGTTTAGACATGGTAGGTAGCCTTGATCCAGAAGCTCCACTTTTGTATTTTCATGGTTTAATGAACAGATGATACTTTTTGACCAGGACATATATAGGTCTAAGTTAAGTGGGACACAGGTTGGATTTCAGCTTTTACTCCTTAGTGGGTTCTTGTGCAAAAAGTGCAACCTGTGCAACAGTATATAGCAGCCCTGCACATTATATCTGATAATAGACCTAGAAAGATACCAGAAAAAAAAGAGAGAGAGAGAGAGAGAGAGAGAGAGAGAGAGAGAGAGAGAGAGAGAGAGAGAGAGAAGGTTGAAATTTTAAAAATAGAGGAAAATTTTTCTGAGCTCAAGAAAGATTGAAGTCATTAGTTTGGAAAGGCCTGATAAATGTCAAGAGATTGAGAAAAAAAAATACCCCCAAGAAGTATACATTCTGATGTATGAGCCTAGTGCTAGAAAGCTGTTCACATGAACACTTGGAGGAAGCCACATATGCTGCAGGAGCAGGATGCTGAAAAACATCTGTAGTGCAGGCGTCTTCCGGGTAAGCATACCTGAACAAGGGAGCGAAACCACTCCTTGTTTCTTGAGGTAATTCTCCTGCCCCCCTCTGCTGACAACGCTTAACTTTTGCCAGCTGGCAAAGGAAAATTACTTTAAAAAGGGCCCAAATTCATTTTCAAAGAGTAGGCAAAAAGGGTGAATTTGGAGGTGAGAGGGAATCTATACTAATAAAAGGGTAATATGCTAATTAGACCTGGAGACTTTCCAGATGTTCTTCAGGACACAGCCATGGTGGTGGGGCCAGGCAGAGGTGGTTAGGGATGATCAGGCCAGGAGGGGAGGCCAGGTTGGGGGCGAGCAGGCTGGCAGGGGGAGCCAGTTGGGGGGGAGCAGGCCAGGTGGGGGGGAGCAGTTGGCTGCGAGAAGGCCAGTGGTGGGCGAGGGGGCAGTTGGGGGCAAGCAGGCAGATAGGCAGGTGAATAGTTATGAGCCAGCGGTCTCGGATTATGAGAGGGATGTCCCAGATTGGAGAGGGTGCAGGCTGGGCTGAGAGACACCTTCCTCTCCCTGCATGAATTTTATGCACCAGGCCACTAGTAGGTCCATAATTGGCACACCTATACTTTAGCTTTTGATGTGATCTTTTATTAGTAAACTTTCTCAGTGTTCCATTTATATTTAAGCTGGTTAAGTCTGTTTAGTGTCTGAAGCTTTCGTTTTGGATCACTTGATGATGCCCAGTATTGTTTTAGTTGAATTAATATTACCAGTAAGCTTTTACATTTTCATTTTCCATTCATTCTTATAAAACTGCGATAAAATATTTTTTTAAATTATAAAAATGGACACTGGGAGTCCTTTGGAAACGAATGGCTGGCATTTTGGGCATGTTAGCATGTAGGATCTTGACTGGCATAATATTTTAAAGTATTAGTTTATCAACTGATGAACATTCTAAATGTGATAAAGGAAAGGTGGGAGCATTAAGCATGTATAGGTAATACATATAAGTTGTCTGAAAGCTGAATAAAGAGAATTGATTATCATCTGTAATAAACTTGTTCAAAATTTTATTGTCAAACTGCTTGCATTCCATATAATAATTTAAAAAGTCAGAAAAACCCTTCAAATTTATATTTGGGCTACAGTGATCAATAATGTGACATATCTTATTAAGCTTTGAGGAGAGCATTTAAACCAAACAGTCCTGAGCCTTATTCTATAGTTGTGAATTGTGAATTTTACATGAACAGACATGTGTAGAACTTAAATTTTAAAAGACCAACATATAATTAGAGTTATATAAATCAATGACACACTTTGTAAAGTTTATATTGATACAGAGATTTCAGGAGAAATTTTACTCCAAATTAGACAAAAGTAATGTAAATAAGATTTTTTGTTTGTTTGTTTTTGTGGAGAGTGATATTCATTGTGGTAATATTTGGTCTAAAGTACTTTAGAAATTTTTTTTTCTTAGTTTATCACCATCATTTATGAAATCAGACATAGGGAAAGAACTAGGTCTGGGGACAACACGTGCATGGTCTTAATATAGCAAACACTTAGCCTGCCCTGATTATTACCAAATCAGAACAGCAGGAGTATTTGCAGTGAATTTTAAAAATAGATTTAAGAATAGTTAATGTGTTTTTCAAATGATTATAGATCCTTTGTAGTATTTCTGAGGATTTAGAGTTTTTAAAATGCCGTGCTATAGGACTTAAGAGGTGAAAAATATCTATTAAGAACATGTTAAACTCAAAGTTAACATTAACTTACCAGACACCGAATAACTGCACAAATTAATAAGTGTAACACAAATAAACCTATTTTTCTTGTTCTCTGAAAGTGACTAATGATGTGGTAATCGGCTGCTAAAATACTCTCTGCTAGTATTAGTGGAGAGATATGGTGGCCTATAAGGGAAATTAATGCAACATGATTATAGTAATCATTCATTAGCGAACATTGTAGTTCATTATTAATAATTATATACAATAGGATACTGTAAAAAATTAAGCTACTAAATTTTTTTAAAAACGTTTCTTACATAGTGTTATATTGGCTGGGCTGCAAAAATATTCATTGGCATGGGCTGCAAGTTTGACATGCTTAAGAGGGTAGGGGGAGAAATCTCACAAAATGAATGCATTTGGATTAGTTAATATTGGTTTGATCTCTCACCATTAGCACAATTTGAATTATTGCGTTAATCTGAGGGGAAGAGTTAGATCTGGTACAAAGGAAAACATGAAAAAATCTAAACAGTGTAGCATAGAGAGAACACTGAACAAGGACAGGAGACTTGGGTTCTAATCCCAGTTCTGCCACCAATTATTTGGTAATTTTGGATCAATCATTAATTTCTCTGGCCTTTTTTAATTTTCATACGAAGTGAGAGGATTAGATTAAGGCCTTTTTGGTACAGGATTATAGCAAGATGTTGATATTACAGAATAGTGTTTTGTTTTTTTAAATAAATGTACCTCCTCCGTTACACATCTAGTAACTCAAATTAAGCTGAATTATTTGCCCAACAAAGATATTTTGGGAACTTGATTTAGTAAGAAGGTGATTATGATTATTTTCATGTAATTAATTATATGTAAATGCAGCTTTTGAGGGTGCTTGGAAAAAGTTTGATATCTTAAATCTCTAATTTTTTTGTAGATATATTGTTATTTTGTCTGAGGTTTGGAGATGTGCATATTAAGGAGTAAACCTTTTCCATATCATGTCTAACTTTAATGGTCTTTGCTTTAGATAGAAAAGGACAATTTTTACTTTTGAAATATATTCTGAAGGGCCAGTTGTTTAATTTTAGAAAAGATTGTGATTCAAGCCTTTTGAGGAGTATTTTTATATGGCTGTCTCAGCAAATTTTTCTGTTGTTTGGAGACCCCTAAACCACATTAGCTAGCTTTCTGATTTTGTGCTAGTGAGGGTTTCCAATTTTACCATTCTGTATGGGAATGTTTGTTTATTTTGTTGCCACTCTCTTTTCCCCAGTGATTGCTGCATTTTACTTATGTGGAGTATGTACACATAAGTATGTGATCCCAAAGTGCTTTGAATCCTTAGAGATAATTGCTACAGGCTCAAACATTTTCAAGTGCCTGGTAATAAGGTGACTTGAGTTTTGCTCTGGGTATTGATAAGCAGATGCCTACTATTTGTTTGGCCATTGACATCCTGCAATTTTCAATAATGACTCTTCAGAGTGTAATGTAGGTATTAATTTTGAAATGGAGAAACTTAGGCCAGTAAGAGTGTAACCAAGGTCATTTATTGGAAACAGAGTTTAGAGTCCACATCTTAATTCTTTAAATTCAGTCATATTTTCTACATGACTAGAGTATATTATCAGTGTGAAAAAATTTTAAATTTTATTAATATAAACTTTTTTTGTCAATGAAAATGATATCATTGTGTGTCCAGGGTACACTTAAAGCATTATGAAATGTACCTGTGCTTAATTTTCTCCATCTTTTTTTGTCTGTTAAATTGGGAGAGATCATTTTAGGTTAGTTCTTTCTCTTATACTTTGGATCTTATTCTGATTTTGTTCATTCAGTTATCTCTTTTTTTCCCCTATGTTATCCACCACTCAGTTTCTACTTCTGCCCCATTCAATGCCCATTGGACCAACTTTCATTAGTCTTAAAAAACTGCCTTAATCTCACATGTCCCGTTTATCTGCTTCCCTAACAGCTACACTTCCAAGATCTTGTGTGTTTGCTGTCATCATCACTCTACTAATTCATTCATTCAGAAACTTTTAATGAACATTTTCCAAGCACACTCAGCAATAGAGAAAAATGAATACTAATAATTCCATCTTCAACAACTATCAGCATTTTGCCTGACTTTTTATAAAACAATTTGCACTCATCTCATTTTCTTCCTTCTGGTATGTTTTAAGGTTAATATAAAATGAATATAAGATTATTTCATTCTTAAATATTTCTATTGATATATGCATCAAGAAGAGGACATTGTGTTAGTTTCTGATTGCTCTATAACAAATTATCACAAACTTAGCAGCCTCGAATAATACACATTTATTGCACAGTTTATGAGGGTCAAGATTTTGGCCATAGTTTACTATGTAGGTGTCCTCTGCTTCAAATCTGTTACAGGTGTTGGCAAAGGATGGGGTTTTATCTTGAGTTTTGAGTGGGAAAAAATCTGCATTTAAGCTCATGTAATTGTTGGCAGGATTGTTTCTTGAAAGTTGTTTGATGGTGCCCTTAGTTCTTTTCCAATTTTCCCAACACCATTTATTGAAGAGACTGTCTTGACTCCATGGTATGCTCTTACCTCCTTTGTCAAATATTAATTGAGCATAATGGCTTGGGTATATTTCTGGAGTCTCTGTTCTGTTCATTGATCTTTTTGTCTTGTGCCAGTACCAGACTGTTTTGATTACAGTGGCTTTGTAATATAACTTGATATTTGGTATTGTGATCCCTCCAACTTTGTTCTTCTTTCTCAAGATTGCTGTGATTATTCAGGGTTTTTTTGGTTCCATATAAGTTTTTGAAGTGTTTGTTCATATTGTGAAATATGCTGTTAGTATTTTAATGAGGATTGCATTGAATCTATGAATTGCTTTGTGTAGTATGGACATTTTAACCTTGTTAATGAAAGATGAAATAGAGTGGGGTTGCCGGAGACCAGGATGCCAGGACACAGGCTTTATTGAAGAGAAGAGTACCACTGCTGGCTGCTTCCAGAGAGAAAGCAGGAGAGAGTGAGGATCGGAGTACAAGCACTTTTTAAGGGGAGGATAGGGAACGGGGCTTAGGGAACTTAGCACACGCTAATTGGTGGTTTCATGTAAGGCCTATGATTAAGGACCTAAGGACTTAGGAATTGGGGGCTTTAGGGTATTTGACAGGTGCTGATTGGTGGTTCAGTGCTCAGGAATGTCCGGCTGCAGGTGGAGTTTACGTCTGTCCATCAGTTGGAGGAAGGGAAGATCTATCATTTAATTCAACCAATCCATGAACATTGTATATTCTTCCACTTGTTTATATCTTCCTCTGTCTCTTTTTTCAATATCCTGTAGTTTTCTGAGTGCAATTATTTTACCTCCTTGATTAAGTTTATTCCTGAGTATCTTTTTTAATTTTAATTTTTATTTATTTCAGAGAGGAAAGGAGATGGAGAGATAGAAACATCAATGATGAGAGAGAATCATTTATCTCTGCCTCTTGCCCACCCCCCACTCAGAATCCAGCCTGAAACCTGGGCATGAGCCCAGTCTGGAATTGAACCATGACCTCCTGGTTCATGGGGTGACACTCAACTATTGAGCCACACCCTCTGGGCATCACCGTGTGGCTTTAAGCAGGCCCTATACACAAATGGACTGCGGATGGAAACTCAAGGGCATGCAGACCCTATACACAAATGGAATGCAGATGGAAATGCAAACCAAGCTAACTGTGCTTTATTATAGTGTAGAGACTCTGGTCAGTGGCTTTAATTTTAGCCCTTCTGAACAGGATTAGACTTTTTCCATAGCAAGACAGAGGGAGATGGGACCTTGGAAGGGAACCCCCTTAATTTTACATAATAAAGTGTTCCACCATCCTTTTGTGAGGGCCTCAGGAAATTCTTTTCCCTGTGGTACCCCAAGAACTCCTTTCCACCAGTGACAGGTGGGGATGTAGAGGGCACCCTACAAGAGCACAAAGAAGGCAAAAAGGTTGTTCTCATCTCAACCTTGAGAGCTATTGTAGTATAAGTTCTTTGTCTTTTCTCCATCAATGTTATTACACTAGAGGCCCAATGCACAAAAATTCATGCAAGAATGGGCCTTCCTTTCCCTGGCTGCTGGCACTGCCTTTGCTCTGGCTCGGAGCTGCTTTTCTGCTTTCCCACACTACCCAGAGGCCCAGAGCAGCTGGGGCGGGGCGGGGCAGGGTAGACCATCTTTGTTGAGTTAATTTGCATATTCACTCCTGATTGCCTGGTGGGCGTAGCGAAGGTACAGTCAATTTATATCTTAGTCTTTTTATTAGTGTAGATACAACACTTGATTAATCACGTATGTATTGTAAACTACTTTTTCCCTTCACTTAATATGTAATGAACATTTGCAACTATACTAAAGTCAAGCTGTAGAATACATCATGATTACATGGTATTAATATTTTATAACGTAAGTATGTCATAATTTGTTTAATGAATTCCTTATTGTTAGACAACTAGGTTGTTTACACTCTTTGGCTGTTATAAATTGTGCTGTAAGGAATGTGGGTGATTTACATGTGGTAGATTATTGTTTAGGTTAAGTTCCAAGAAGTGGAATAATACTGAGGTTGTATAGTGTGGTGATTAAGAGCATTGACTTTGGAATCAGATTGCTTTGGGTTCCGATCCTTATTTCTTATGTATGCATATTTAGGCAAATTAATTTATCTGTCTCAGTTTCTAAGTAGCTTATCTATGGAAAATACTTAGAACAGTTTCTGGGATATAGTAAAAGCTCACAAATGTTAGATGCTAGCATCATCATGGTTGGCATCATTATTTTTATTTAAAATATATGAACACTTAAAATGTTTTTGATATGTATTATATTAAAGTTCTCTCCTAAAAAGTTCTATCAATTTGCATTTCTACTAGCAAAATATGAAATACTATTTACTAGCTCTAGCCAATAACTGAGATTATAATTAAAGCATTTTTTTTTTTTTTTAGGGTGTGAGCACAATATTATAGGGATAATCTATCTTTGTTTTAATTTCCAATTTTTGATTATTATTGATTTTGAATGTTTAAGTTAGTTTTTTGTAGTTTTTAAAATTGCTTTTATTTTTGTAGTTGTTTGTTTGCCTTTTAATTTTGTTTGAGGTCATTTTATGTATTTATTTTTACCTCTGTGAAATGTGTATATAAAAATAATTTTCTGTATAGTTCTGCCTTTAAAGATTTTTATTCATTCATCTATTTGATATTTATTAAGTACCTTCTGTATACCAGGTATAGATCTAAGAATATGTTAAGAAAATCATAAGAAGAAAATGCTGTCACAGTACTGCCCTTATTTATTGAAAAACATCCTCATCTAAGTAGACCCAATTAAGGGTCAGCTACTTTTAGTTGTCATGTTTCCTTCTTATTCTCTGATCTGTGACAGTTTTTCGGTCTTCCTTGCTTTTCATTTTATTTAGAGGTTTTAGGACTACTGGTCATGTATTTTGTGGAATGATGATGTTAATTTGAGGTTGTTTTTCTGATCATTAGACTGCAGAATATCAGTATGGACCCGTGGATATTTATTTTATACTTTGGTCTATAATCTAATACTACATTATTTATTTTGTTATTTTATTATTTCAGCTTTGACCATTTATTCTTCTTTCATGTTGATTTCTCTGCACCTTTGGCATGCCCTAATTATTTTCTTGTTGTTTGTTTGTTTGTTTTTGGTAATATTACATGGTGTTCTAGGCTTTAATCTTTTGAATTTCCTGCTCTGACCTTAGAGTTAGGCACTTCCCCAACAATCCCAATTTATTTTATTGGACTGTGATATGTAGAAACCAAGATCTGGATGTGTTCCTTGCCACTGAAGTGTCACTGCTTCTAGTCTCTCTTAGGAGCAGAAGTAGGATCAGTGTGTGTACACACACATATCTATTATTACTTGTGAACCTATTTATGTTAAACTAAACCTGAGTTCACACTGATATCTTTGATTCTAATCCAATACCACTGGTTTTTCCTAACCTCCCACTACTTTTCTGTCCCCACTCCAATGTGAGAAGCTTAGCTCCCACCAGCTACAATCCATTTATTTATTTGTTCAACCTGGATATACATATAGATAGTGTTTCAGAGTTAACCCATGCTCCTGTAAAAGACAAGTTTACCATTTTTGTTAAAAATTGTTACCAAGTACAATTTTTATGTATGATTCCGTTTATCTTTAGTTTCCAGTTTCCAGTGAAGGCACCGTTTTCCAAAGTTAGTTATATCAATTTCTTTTTTCACCTACATTTATTTTTATTTTTATGATGAGCTAAAAGAATTTCTTGGTCCATAGGTTGATTATATAAATATTACATAAAATGTAATATGTAACAATTATATAATATATAATAATACAATATAATTATATCTAATATAATACATATGTGGTATTTTATTTATTATTAGGTATTTTACTGCTTTGTTTTTTTACCTAAAATTCCTAAATACATCTTCAGGTCATTTTGTCACTTGATATGAAGTAGAACTATGTTTTTCTTGGTTTTTCTCAATATTTTGAAATGCTATCTTTATCATATTTTAGAATATTATATATACTAGATGTTTTCTGTTTCTGTTTTATTTTCTCCTCTTTTTCAAATTCCAGACATTATATACCTTGATAATAATTTTAGCATCTGGTAGATTATTTATCTCTTTGCATATTTATGTTCACTTACTTTTTAAATTAATTTCTATAATTTTCTTCCCTTTATTTCAGGAATATTTTAGTGGATAAACCAAATGACCAATCTTCAAGGTGGTCTTCAGAGAGCAATTATCCTCCCCAGGTAAGATTATGTGTAACTTCAGATACTATTTAGAAATAAAAATTTAAATAGATAATTGATTGGCATTTATATGGATTTCATTAATAGTTTATTCAGTATTTGAAATTATGAGTTAATTTTTATTTCCTCTTTTTTTTTTTTCTTGTTTAAATTTTGGACGGATTTTTATTTCGTAGATAAATGCAGTGTGGAATTTGATGAAATATAAACTTTATACTTCTGTCTACTGAAACATTTAAAATCTAATTTCTATTTTTTTCTGAATTACTAATGATACAAAACTAAGTTTCTTGATTCATTTGAGAGAAATATTAACTAAAAAGATCTGGTTAAGCCTGGCCCATGTGGCTCAGTTGTTGAGCATTGACCTATGAACCTGGAGGTCATGGTTCATTCCCTGTCAGGGCACATGCCTGGGTTGTAGGCTTAATCCCCCCCGTAATCAGGAGGCAGCTGATCAATGATTTCCTCTCATTGTTGATGTTTTTATCTTTCTCTCCCTTTCCCTTTGTTTCATCTATATATGAAATAGATAAAAAGAACTGGTTAAGGTGCTGTTACTGTTCTGAGCAGTAAAACTGATTGGGGGTACTGATCTGAGCAAAAGTTGTGACTTCTGCAACGAAACTCAAGGCATTTTGTGTATGTTTAAGGAAATTCTAGTAGAATGAACTTTGACTCAGTGACTCAATGACTACCTTTAGGGGAAAATAAACTTTGTTACTTTTCTGAAGTATCATATTTAGATGACATCAGGAACATGAGCTAAATTTTTTCTTTGACAATGATGCGGGTGCTCCATCTTGAATGTCAGTTGCGAGTATCCCACTTTGGGCTGCCATTTGCAAGTATTCCCCCCACATCCCACATGGTTCAGAGTTCAGGTTCAAGGTTCAGGCTCTGGAGGAGGCCGCACGCAAATGAAAGAGACTAGACAAGAAAATGTTAATTTGGAAATATTGGGGGCCAGGCGGGAGCCCAGCTCTAGAGGAAGGACTGTTTTGCTCTGTCCTTGCTATCCCTTTTATTCGGGTTTGGGGATACACCCATAGCCCTTAGGCAGGCAATTCTAATAAAAGTTCAATGATAGCCCATCAGCAAGGATTTACGTAAGACTAAAAAGTGGAAGTTGCTTCAGCTCCCTTTGTCTCAACTAGACTGTGGTTGCCTGGCTCTGACCCTTGCCAGAGCCTTCAAGGTTAACCAGCCTTCGGATTCCTTGTCTACCTCTTTCTGCTAGTGAAGGCAATGGGCAGTTTCCAACAAAGTGGTGTCGGTAGTCATCTGGGTTTAAAGGTAAGTATTCTTTGTTATATACTTTCAGTATTAACACATTATGTCCTTATCTTTGAGGAAGAATTAATGTTCTCATAGGAAAAACAGATGAATAAATAAAACTTTAATTTTTTTTATTCTGTTATTCTTGGAAACTAGTATCTGTACTTATTTTTTCTTTTATTATTTTTTTTCTATTTGCATATTTTTGAATCACCTGGTGTTTAAATGTTTCATTACAAAGACACATTTAAACACCATTCTTTGGTGTCCAAAAAAAGACACAGCTTTTATCTATAAAAGACCTGTGGCTGTCACACCCTAACATAGATACTAGGAGGTGCTGGAGCACCTCTCAGTCCCTCCCCCCAGCTTGCGAGCAGCTCTTGGCGTTGGGACATGGCTTGCCACTCATACGGCATGGTGGGACTTCCATGGGGCAGGCAGGGCTGGTGCGGCTGAGGCAGTGCCCGTGGCTCGCGCAAGGCGGGTCTGGGGTACCACCAGGGTGGAGAGTCTGGATCTCACACAATTTTGTGCACTGGGCCTCTAGTATACAGTATAAAAAAACAATAAAACACATACCAATTTACTCATCAACCATTTTTAAAAATGAAAATTGACCACAACCTTTTGAAGCCTCCTATGAGCCCCATCTATTATCCGTCCTCTAATTCCATTCCAATAACTATTATTTCATATTTTGTTAAGCACTTTCTTACAGTACTGTTATATGTATATGTTTATAAATATCCTACTATTTAAGCTTTGAAGAGTTTCTTTGAAGTAAAATTGCTGGATCATAGGGTATATCTATGTACAACTTTTTAAAAAAATTGATTTAACAGAGAGAGAGAGAGAAAGAGAGAGAAAGACAGACATCTGTTTGTTCTACTATTATGCTTTCATTGTTTGCTTCTTGTCTGTGCCCTGACTGGGATCAAATCTGCAAATTTGCCATATCAAGACAATGCCCAAACTAACTGAGCTACCTGGCCAGGAACTATGTTCAACTTTTGTTAGGCATTGCAAAACTATTTTACAAAATGGCTGTATAATTTATATTCTCACTGGCAGTGTATAAAAGTACCTATGGATTGTATTCTCCCTGTCTTTCTCTGGCCAATTTTTATATTTTGCCAGTTTGGTGGATCTTTCATTGTAACTCACTGAGTTAGGTTTCTATGAGCTTCTGGTCACATTTTCATCAGCCACTCAATACATAACCTTATTTTATGTGTGTTTCTGTGTAAAGACACCTTACTTTATATATATTATTTATTCACTAGAGGCCCAGAGCATGAATTCATGCATGGGTGGACTCCCTTGGCCTGGCCGGAGATCAGGGGCGATCTGGGCCATCTCACCTAAGTCCCAGTTGGGGCTGATTAGAGCTGGCTGGCAGCTTTGGGGAGGGACCGCAGGGAGGTTAGCTGGCTGTGGGAGCTCACTGACCACCAGGGCGCACCTCTGCATTGAGCATCTTCCCCCGGTGGTCAGTGTGCATCATAGAGACTGGTTGACCGGTTGTTTGGTTGACCAGTTGTAACGGTCACTTAGGCTTTTATATATATATAGATAGCCAACAGCATTATACTCATGCCTGAACGAAGCTTATTTAACACATTTTCTCTGGAAGGCACATAAGTCTTCTTGTATTTAGAAATACTACATAGCACTTCAGTACTGTACATGGGGACCAGTTTAGACAGGGAAATCATTAACAGAAAGCACAAAAATATAAAAAAATGTGGCACTACATAGTCATGAAAAGGACATTTATTTATATTATGAAAGCTAAAAGAAAAAGGTACGGTGTCCCTTGTTTGACCTCATCTGGGAGAAAGTGCATCAGGAGACTCAATTTTTTTGCTGTTCTGTGTGATACTGGGATGACTGTGAAAGTGTTGTTGGACTTGAGTTTGGTGATAAAAATAAATTTTAGTGAGTAGGCGAATTCACAAATATGTAATCCATAAAGAAGAGTGACAATACTGTAACTAACAATTAATTTAGCTTAACTTGAACAGCTTTGAGAATTAAAGGAAAAGAGGATTCTGGAAAAAATCATCATAATGAAATTTTAGGTCTTGAGAATTTTTTCTAGAATCTACTTTGGATATACTGTTGTTCTGTTTGGTTAATTATTTCATCAGATTTCAGCAACTGGAAGCAACTTTGTACATGGGGTACACACTGACCAAGTGTTATGAGGGAGAAGACAAAAAAAAAATCTCAGTAACAAATAGAAAAACAAAAATAGAACATTTAGGGCATTGTTAGTATAAGGATAAGTAATATTCTACTAGGATATTTTAGTGGCCTCTAGGATAGTATTATCTAGTAAACTTTCTGCAGTGATGAAAATATTGTGTAATTTATGCTGTATAATATGGTAGATGCCATCAACATGTGGCTATTGAGCAGTTGAAATGAGGCTAGTACAACTGACAAAAGCAATTTTTAATTTTATTAAATTTTCATTAGCTTAGATTAAATAGCCTCAGGTAGCCATTGGCTATGAATTAGATTTTATAGATTTAAGGCATTACTATTATTATGGTGTACTGTTTGATTCTGACAGTACTTTACTCTATAAGAAATGTTAATTATGTTTAGTATATATACATAATGGTACAGGTTATCTAGAGAAGGGTGGTAATCAAACTCAACACCTCTTAGTTACTCCTTTCTTTGCCCAGAATGAGGAGGGTCTTACATGTATTCATTGGTACTAGGATGAATAGCATGTTTTGAGAATGGCACCCCAGAGTGAATAAACCTGAATTCCTCTCTCTCAAGCTCATGTTGGGGTATGAGTGGGGTCTTCAAATATATGTCTCTCTTTTTTTTTTTTTCAAATGGCAATTAAATCGTCAGAACTTAAATACTTGTTGTTTGGCCATAACTACTTAATAAGTTGAACTGTTAATATTTCTTTTGGTTTTGAGTGCTGGATTTAGTCATCTGTTGCTCTGTATCAAATTACCCTAAAACAATGCAGTTAAAAAAACAATAAGCATTTATTATTTCACACTGTTACTGAGGGTCAGGAATTGGTGGGTAGTTCTAGCTCAGGAAAATAAAAGAATATCCTTGTGTAGGGGAATGCTGGGATACATTACTGGTAGACAAAATGAACTGGCATGCCAGTTTACTTGAAGGGATTTCCACTGTAAAATGAGAAAAGCAAGATGTAGGGAAGCACCTACAATAAGCTTCTACCTAAATAATGACTCTCCCTCCCTCATTAATATGTGAACAGCTCTGTATGTATGAATATTTGATGTTAAGAGCCAAGACAAAAGAAATGAAAGGATGCACAACTGGTTGTTGGCATTGGTTATTTAAGAGAGGAGGAGATGAGGGAGGAAAATGAGAAAAAGTTATTCTAAAAAATTATTTCAATTAGTAAACATTTATGATATTATATCTATAAAGTATGTGTGTGTGAGTATGCATAGAGGGTGAATTTGAGTATATATCAAAATGGTGGTAGTGGTTATATCAGGGTGATGGAATTCAGGTGATTTTTAATTTATTTTAAATTTCAGTCATACTTTTATCTCTTTTATTTTCATTTTCAATTATTTGTAATTTTTATCAACAAAAAAATTACGGCCATGTTCATTGTAGTAGGAAGCATATATCTTGACATCTAATGAGGAAACATTGTTATTGATTCTGGATCATCTTTATTAGTAGGGAGTAAATGTAGCATGAATGAAAATCCCATAAATACTTAAAGATAGGATGGTAATTGTATTATTCTCCATTATCAAATACGTTCCATAGGATAGACTGATACTGCCACAGAAAACATGCATTTCAAGGTGACTGGTGTATACTTTAGAAGTGGTTAAGATGTTTGCATAGGCAGTTATGGATGTCTTGATAATTGCTTTAAAAAGATTAGATTACAACTCTTATAATTATAAGCTCCTTCGAAGGTAGTTTAAGGAAAGTATGGTATTAGATAATATACTTGGCTTTCTGGGGTTAGAGGGATCATTTAGAGTTGTTTAACAAACATCAAACCTTCTGCTTTTGTATGATCTAAACAGGTCAAAGAGGCTATAGTGATTATTTAAGGCACTTAAGGTATGTGTGTATGGGGGAGTGCTTTTGCTTTTGTAATACACTGATACTGATGTTATTCTTTCTCTGTCTGATGAACCATAAGAAAAATATTATAAGCATAAGAGTACTTGCTAAATGAGGGAATAAATAGAAAATATATGCATTTTAACATAATTTCTACCTGTTTTTATGGTATTTCGTCTAAGTTTGTGAAAGGATTATTGTATATATTGTATAATACACTTTAATTAATATAATTTATATACAATGAAATGCATGGACCTTAGGTGTATTTGAAAAATGCACACACTAATATAATTTATATCCCTGTCAAGATATGAAATGTTTTCATCACCTCAAATCAATCTTTTCAGTCCCTTACTAATGAATCTTTTAACTCGCACACTCTCCACCCAGATGCAAACACTGTTTGGATTTATTGTGCCATAGATTTAGTTTTGCCAATTCTAAAATGTAATATAAATGGATTCATGGAGCATACACACACACACACACATATTTTCCTATATGGATTTTTAAAAATGTGTATCTTTATTGATTTCAGAAAGAAGGGAAAGGTAGAGAGATAGAAACATCAGTGAGAGAGAATCATTTATTGTCTGCTTCCTACACTCCCCCTACCAGGGATCGAGCTCTCAACCCCAGCCTGTGCTCTGACCAATAATTGAACTGTTACCTACTCATTCATAGGTTGACACTCAACCACTATTAATCTTTTAATAACCGAAATTCTATATATTTGGTTATCAATAAAATTTTATCCTATATAATAAAAGCCTAATATGCTAGGTGTCCAGTCATCCTGTTGGCCATTCAACCAATCAAAGCATGATGTGCTAAGTCTGCACAACTAGTCGCTATGAAGTGCACTGACCAGCAGGATAGATACTCCAATTGGTAGGTTAGCTTGCTGCTGTGGCCCGGCTGACCCACAGGTTGAGAACCACTAGCAGGGTCACCTAACACCATAGGAAAACACAGATATTTACATTACGATTCACTAACAGTAGCAAAATTACAGATATGAAGTAGCAACGAAAATAATTTTATGGTTAGGGATCACCGCAACATGAAGAACTGAATTAAAGGATTGTGACATTAGAAAGGTTGAGAATCACTGCTCTCACTGGTTTGGCTCAGTGGATAAAGTGTCGGCCTATGGACTGAAGGATCTCAGGTTCGATTCTGGTCAAGGGATAGACCTTGGTTGTTGGCATATCCCCAGTAGGGGGGGTGCAGGCGGCAGCTGATTGATGTTTCTAGCTCTCTATCCCTCTCCCTTCCTCTCTGTAAAAAAAAAAATCAATAAAATTATATATTTTTAAAATTACAACTAAGCTCAGCTGGTCCAATTCCCAGTCAGGGCACATGCCCAGATTGCCAGCTTGATCCCCAGTTGGGGGTGAGCAGAAAGCAGCCGGTCAATGATGTTTCTGTCTCTCTATCCTTTTCCCTTCCTCTCTCTCTAAAATCAGTAAAACATATTTTTTAAAAATTACAATTAACATACAGAACAGCCATAATTCAGAACTTTCTAAAGGCTGGCTGAAAGGAAGTTCTACAACAAGAAAAGGAGAAAGAAAGCCCTAAGAGGGATGGAGGCTTGAAACAGGCTGGTCCAATATCTATGTGTGGCATTTGTTTAATCAGGAGACATACTGTGGCTGCAGAGACCTGCCATGGTTGCCACTATATTCCAAGGGATTGAAATACAGTGGCAACCATACTTTGGTAAAAAACTGCTGTTTGAATTTTAACCCTGCTAAGTCCGGCTCCTGCATCTGATTAAAACATAGGGTACTTACCTCATCATCTAGGTGGGAGACCTGGAGGCTAAGGCAATTTTCCCTTGCCTGGGACCAGGACCACAGGAGATTGATTCCCACTGACTCAGTAGCTTCAGGGATAGAAACTGTAGATAACCTTTAGAGACTAACCGCTGAGCTCTGCTTCTGTGTTATCGGCAATCACAAGATAGGGCCACATTCCAATGTCCAGCAAGATGTGACTAGCAGCGGCCTTGCGGGCTGACCCCAGTTTATGGAATGTAGTCTTTAGGATTTAGAATTTAGAACAAAGGAAAATTCCTGTGGTTTGAACATTTAAAAGGGACTGCCTACCCCTGTAGTCCTGTGGAGTCCACCTGCATGTGGTGCTCTCCCGGCTGTCCTGGCCAGATATTTCAATAAATCCTTGCCTGCTTTTTTAAAATTAATCATCAGCCTCCAGTGGTCTTATTTTGAACCCAGGATTCGACCCACAACAGGGATCCCAGCCCCACACCACAACCCCCAGCCCAGGGTTCCAGAACTGGGAAGAGAAGTCCCCATAACTTCGGCCTATAAAAACCAGCAAGGATTGTGGCTAAGTAACCCAGAGGCTGCTGGAAACTCAGGTAGTTTCTTTTAAAGGGCCAGCACATGAAATTACAGGGACTTGCTTTCTCTGAGTTTCAGCCCAGGGGCAATGGCTGGGTAGGCAGACCCAGGGACATACAGGAAGCAACTGGATTGTCTGGCATCAAAGCAAGAACTCCTGGGTGGCTTTCAAGGGTCATTGTTCCTATGCTAAGACCTCTCCAGTCTCAGAACTGACTGTTGGCTATCTTTGAGTTTCTAGCACCTTGGCCCACACTGTTCTCTCCACCCTGGTGATTCTCTGAGATTCCTCCCCATTCAATTTGCCGACCCATCCAAACTATTTGTAGTGGCTTTTCCATATGAATGGCCTATCCTGGCTCAGGCTTCAGGCTTTCCTAATATCTCTCAAATAAGCAGCAGCTGTTTGAGCATGCCCCAGGCCTATCAATAAGAGTCTCAGAACCACTTAGCCTTGCCTGGGTACTTCCAAATCCTACTCAAGTAGCAGCCATCTGTATGAGGCTTGGTAGTTCATGCTGAATGGCCCCAGGCAATGGCTGACTTTGCACCTCCCTGGAGGCCCCAGAGCCAGGTATTCCTGTGGGCAGCCTCAGACCATGCAATATTACACCTTTACACATCCACAAAGCAACACACTCAAGGGACAGATGCACCAAAGTCCTACTGAAGCAAGTCCTGCTCCATAGGGATGTCTCTTGCACAGCAGCTCTTTCATTGTAGACACAGATGGTCCATTCCTTCTAGTGATGCCAAAAGCAATCAAGGCGCAACTACAAGACTGTACTGTATGTGTATAGAGCTCACAAAGGGGTGCACCTGCAGTGCCCAGCTCAGGTGACTGGGGAGGCTGAACTCTTACACCTTATAGGACACCTACTATACCAGGCCACTCTACCAATTGCAGGAGCCATACCAGCTCTACATAATAACATGAAGAACAGAAGTCTCCAGAAAAGGAACTAAATGAAATGGAAGCAAGCACACTATGAGATAGAGTTAAAAACAATGGTTATAAGGTTGCTCAAGGATCTTAATAAGAGCTTCAAGGGACTTAATGAGACTTTCAAGAATCTTGGTGAGAATTTCAATGAAAAAGGACCAATTGGAAATTAAGCATACACTAATTGAAGTAAAGAATAATTTACAGGGATTACAGAGTTGAGGATTCCGAAAATCAAATCAATAATTTGAAATATGAGAAAAGGAAAAAACCACCTAATCAGAAGAGCAAAAAGAAATGAAGCAAGCCAACTACTGAATACAGAGTTCAAAACCATGATTAGAAGGTTACTCAAGGATCTTCATAAGACTTTCACGGATCTTAGTGAGAACTTCAAGAACCTTAGTGAGAACATCAATAATGTAAAAAAGAACCAGTCAGAAATGAAGAATACACTACCTGAAGTTAAGAATGATTTACTGAGAACCAACTATAGAGTAGATGATGCCAAGAATTAAATCAAGCAATTTGGAAGATGAGGAAGCAAAAACCTAATCAGAAGAGCAAAAAGAAAAAAGAATCCAAAAATATGAATAGAGTATAAGGAGCCTCTGGGACAACTTCAGGTGTACCAACATTCCCATCATGGGAGTGACAGAAGGAGAGGAGAGGGAGCAAGATATTAAAAATCTATTTGAAAAATAATGACAGAAAACTCCTCCTACCTGGTGAAAGAAATACAATTAAGTGCAGAAAGTCCCAAAAAAGAGGAAGAGGCACACACTAAAACACATCATAATGAAAATGCCAGAGGTTAAAGACAACAAATCTTCAAAGCTGCAAGAGAAAAGCAGTTAGTTACCTTCAAGAGAACACCCATACAATTGTCAACTGATTTCTCAAGGGAAACTGCAAGCCAGAAGGGAGTGGCAAGACATATTCAAAGTGATAAAAAGTAAGGACCTACAACCAAGATTACTCTACCCAGCAAAGCAATAATTTAGAATTGAAGGTCAGATAAAGAACTTACCATACAAGGAAAAAGCTAAAGAGTTCATCCGCACCAAACCAATATTACATGATATGTTAAAGTGTCTTCTTTAAAAAGAAGGAAAAATAAGTTAAGAAACATGAACAATAAAAAGGAAATAAATACATATCCATAAAGAATTGAATCTAAAAGTCAAAATAAATGAACAAGAATTTGTTATACATTTATTCTTGGCTGCAGGGTGGTTAGGAAGAACTGGCTAGAGAATAGAGGTTGGGTCAGCCAACCAACAGTGTCAACCAAAGTCTGATTGACTGATTTGTAATCTCAGCACTGTCATTTATTAGCTGTGCTTTTTCCCCATGTATTCAGTCAGTGGTAGTTTCCTTTTTAATTTTTACTAGAGGCCTGGTGCACAGATTCGTGTACTAGTGGGTCCCTCAGCCTGGCTTGCAGGGATTGGGCTAAAAATGGCTCTCTGACATCCCCTTTTATTATATAGGATATACAATGAGTGGCCAGATTATTATGCGTTCAGAGGTCATAATAATCTGGCCACTAAGTGTAAATAGATAATTGAAAATATTCTTCATAATGTAAAATGTGTTTCCTAATTAACTGATAAAATAATCCAATCTTATCCTGTATATAATAGGAAAATGTATGTACATTAGACATGTTTATAGTAGGTTTGGCTGTTTAAGTTTATAAAATTTACAGCATTGATTAGTAAATCTGTTTGTTTCTAGGTTTAAATTTTATCAGTGATTTTGAACACTGAACATTTGAACATTTGAACATTTGCTATTATAGTCAATCAGAATATAATTGTTATTTTGGATTAAATGGTAATATTGTTTTATTTGGTTATTCATAGTCTTTAATGTCTTTTCTTGAGTGGTATTTCTTGATTATAATTTGTCTCCTAGTCCTTTTTCCTCCATCTACAGATGTATTTTCCAGGGGGAAAGTGGTATGTTATGGTAGTCTATATAAAGCTGTTGTATACAATTCTTTAGCATTAAAATAAAAATCTACCTGTGCAGGATGGACAGTATAGACCTTATATGTACTTCTCTTATCTGTCCCAAATTTTAACTTTTAAAGTTTTCTCTTTGTTTTAAAAAGAGGAGTATATAATTTAGTCATTGCTTTTTTTAGTACTTGGTTCTGAAGCTTGAAAGGCCTGCTATAGTCCAGAATATCACATTTGGAAAATATGAGAAAACGCATGTCTGTAATTTGAAGAAATTTAAAGTCTTTGGTGGAATGAATGAAGAAAATATGACAGAGCTATTGTCCAGGTGAGTTATGATTATGGGGTGGAAAGGGTTGTCTTCTAAACAAGGTGCAGTCTTAGATTACTCTTTTTGTATCTAAATCTGCATGGTTTGATTTTTCTTTCAAGGGAGGAAAGAATATTTCCACTATTCTATTTTTAGTGACTTATTTTAGTGTTATGGCTTGAGTTAGCATTTTTTTAAAAAAACAAACCAACAAACAAACAAACCCACACCAGATTCTAGTTAATGTTATTAGAGAATTTCATGGGTGGATTTCTCCAATGTTAGTGGAAGTGGGATTCTTATGATATCTTGAGAAAATGAGTTAAGACTCCCAAGGGAGAATGAGATTTGGTAGAAAGGCTTATTTGCATGAAATTATATCCCTCAGTTTCCAAAGTCCCATTTCTCTTAAACCAGTTCTAGAAAAGTTGCAGCTGGGGCTTTAGCAGAGCTAGAATCAAAGCCAGTGTCCAAAGTTTCTTTTCATGGCGAAGTTGAGTCAGGCACAGCACCAGGCTAATTTTAGTCCTTCAGTCCATTGTGTGTGGGGTCCACATGACTGTGGGCCATGTGGGCTAATGCAAGGGAGCTTGCTCCTTGCAAAAAGAAAGTCAAAAGTGCAGGAGGGAACTCCTTTTGTTCAGGATTTTAAATAGTAAATCTTACGGTGCTCGCAGTGACTATGCCTATTCTAGCCCATGATCTGTTTCCAGATATGGCTGACAGGTAAGCAGCTTCCCACGTCACCCAGATTTGCTGGGCATGTGTCTGTTGTCCAGTCCCTTCCCCCAGTGACCTGTGGCGAACATACTTGCAGAGTGTTCAATTGCAGTTTCCTAGTAAAGCTGTACAAATGGCATGCCTGTGTAATTTAGCCTTCCCTTTGCTCCTTTTCTGTTAAATAACTAATAACTAGGTTAATAATAATGGTATCAGTTAATATTGTTACCAAACAAGAAAGAATAAAATTTTGTCTTTTTCTACTTATTTTTAATCTTCCTTTTGGACTGTAATTACTTTAGAAATACTTTCAACTTTAACCAAATCTTTGCTATAATCTTTGATATAAAAATATAGATTCTATGTATGGATGCATGGAACAGAATAACAGATCTCAGTGGTAGAAAGAGGTGTGGGAGGGAACAGGAAGATATTTACCAAAGAACATACATACATATATGCATATCTCATGGACATAGACAATAGCATGGGGAAGACCTGAGGTGGGATAGAGGATGGGGTTGGGTGGAGGGAGCAAAGGGGGAGAAAATAGGAGACATCTGTAATACTGTCAATAATAAAAATAAAAAATATATAGGTTTTTAAAGAACATTAAGATTGGTTGCCCTATCCAGAAGTAATATTCTGGGAATTTAAGTTAGAGACTAAAAAAGAGAAAAAATATCTGACTAGCACAGTGCCTACCATTTAGAAAGAGCTCAGAAATTGTGAGTTTTAACAACATAGGCCACTAGGAATGAAAGGGTTAATTTACCTCATAGATAATGAAAACTCAAATAGCCAGTGGGATGGACAAATAAAGCCATGGGGTTTTAAAATATATTTGTGACATAGTGTGTCCCATTAACACAGTAGATTATATAAATAAATATTATATTAGTACTGATTATATTTATACTAATTACATTTACATTAATTAAATAACTTAGATCTTTGACAAATTTTGGCCCTGTTTAAATGATAAGATATGAGGGTGAATTGTGGTGGGTTGATTTTTTTTTTCTTTCATTTTCTTCTTACTGCTTGAATATCCTATCTAATAAAAGAGTAATATGCAAATTAACCATCATACACACAAGCCATGCCCACCAGCCAATCAGCGAGTATGCAAATTAATCCCAACCAAGATGGCTGTAGCCACAGAGAGCAGGAGAGAGACTTGCATTTCCCTGGCAATAGAGGAAGCCAAACTTTCCACACACCCTGGTGGGCCCAGGCCTCCATTCAAGGGTAAAATGTTTCAATTATAGAAGGTAAATAAAGTCCAACAGCAATGGCGGCAGTCACAGAGCAGCCACAGAGCGAGCAGGAGGCTTGGCTCCGCTCCAGGCTACAAAGTTTCAATTGTTGAAGATAAATAAACCCCAGATACCAGGGCCTCTGCTTGGGTCACCAGGGGGTGTGGCTGGCCTGCAAATCACTACAGGCCCCTCGCCCAGGCTGCCCCATGCCCCAAGGATACCCCCAACCTGATCCGGGATACCCTTCAGGGCAAACCAGCTAGTCCCCACCCATGCACCAGGCCTGTATCTTATCTAATAAAAGAGTAATATACAGATTGACCATCATTCTAACACACATGATGGCTTCCCCCATGTGGTCAAAGATCCTGTCCACATGTGGACACAAAATGGCTGCCACAAGATGGCCAGCGGGGGAGAGCAGTTGGGAGGGACTAGGCCTGCAAGGGAGGGCAGTTGGGGGCAATTAGACCAGCAGTAGAGGACAGGTTGGGAGGGACCAGGCCTACAGGGGAGGGAAGTTGGGGGCAAACAGTCTGACAGGGGAGCAGTTAGACATCAATCAGGCTGGCAGGGGAGTGGTTAGGGGGTGATCAAGCTGGCAGGCAGAAGCAGTTAGGGGCAATTAGGAAGGCAGGCAGGTGAGCAGTTGGGAGCCAGCAGTCTTGGATTGTGAGAGGGATGTCTGACTGCCAGTTTAGGCCCGATCCCACCAGGATCGGGTCTAAATGGGCAATCAGCCATCCCTTAAGGAGTCCCAGATTGGAGAGGGTGCAGGCTGAGCTGAGGGACACAACCCCCCCACTGTGCACGAATTTCGTTATAATATATAATGTATAATTTCTAGTTTTATTATATTCAATTATACATTAAGAATGGTCGGTCATCACAGGTTTCCATTTTTTTAAAAATTAATGTTGAACATTTTTCACTAGCCCTCATAAATAAAGAATACAGTAATAATGCAGATGGTATGGATGCATAAGTTTTGACCTATATGTTTTCATGTTCAACTACTTCTTTGGTCATATATTTTTAGCATTATTTAACCTTAAAATCTGAGGGTGGTACTAATCTGAGTTTTAGTGCATTTACTAAATTATGAAATCAGATTTGACAATCTTATTTTTTTTTTTTTCCACAGTGGCTTAAAGAATGATTATAACAAAGAAACATTCACCTTGAAGCATAAAATTGATGAGCAGATGTTTCCTTGTCGATTCATCAAAATAGGTAAAATTTTTAGCATTCTGAAGTATAAATAAATTCATAATGCCATCGATCAGCAAACTATGCCTGGCTGAATCCTGTGGGCCCCCTCTCTTTTAATTAAACATTACCACACAGGTTGTTCACATAATGTCTGTGTCTGCTTTTGCACTACCAAGGTAAAGTTCAGTAGTTGCAAGAGACCACATAGCCCACAAAGCCCAAATGTTTCAAACTTTGTAAGAAAAGTTTTCTGACTCCTCCTTTGAAACGCTAACTGACAGTTAAAGTGGAAGTGTTTCCAAATATTTTCTCATTTGAAAGTTTATTAGAAGATTTTATGAGATACAGTGATTTGATTGCCTTGATTGTTTTATTGAAGATTTATAATTTCTAAAGCTATAACATTTTACATTCAAATACTGATGAATTTCTTAAGGCAGTTTATTATATTCTCTATTCTGTTCTTTTGTACAATATTTCATTGTCTTAATGAAATGTTGCTCAAACACATAAAACTAATTTCATGACCTTAAGTAATAAATTGCGGAGTATTGTTTGAAAAGTACTACCAAAGGCATGCATTTATTTACCAAGTGTTTTAGCTTGAGAAAATACTTATAATGCCTCTTCAAAATTAATATCTTTAGGGTTATTTTATTTTCCTTTAAGATTTATTATTCAGAAGGTAGAAAAGTTAAGGACTGGAATATTTTAATTTCTATATATTGCATACCTTTAGAAATATGGTAAAATTGAGATTAAAGTGAATCAGACCCCTCAGAGAATAATAATGAAAGCCAGAATCCCATGTTTTGATTTGGAAGATAATTTCCTCTTTTGGAACAAGCAGTATACTTCATACTCATTCTTTACTATAATATTCTATCAGGAGTTAGCCTGTTTATTTCATTAAGTCAAATAGTACTGTTGTGCAAAAAGAATATCTGAGGTCTTAATAAAGATTGCCTATAAAGGGAAAACTTTTTAAAATAATTGGGCTATCCAGTGTATTGTGGGTTGTTGTTTTGTTTTTTTTAATTATAGTTTCAATTATAATAAATAATTATAAATAAGAACCTGTGTCCTGTTTTCCTGTGAGAATTTATGAACAAGCAAAGTTACTTAAAAAACAAACAAACAACATTTAACTCTTGGTTGTCTCTTCTTTTGTTTATAAATAATTCTTTACATGCAGATCACCCAGTTTTTACAGACTCTTGCAAAGATTTAACACTTCTATAATCTTATATTTCAAATGTAGAAGCAGTGAAAATATCTTATATTTTCATATAATATAAAACTAGAATTTATAGTTTTAAAGTACTTATTTAGCTTCTCTTGCTTATTCAGGCAAAATGAAGTGGGATTTTTTTGTGTGTTTTTTTTTAAGTTCTTTTCTTGATGTTTTTTTGTACCTTTCCTTTGGTCATTAGTTTTCTAGAAAATATATACTGATGCTTCTATAGTTCTTAATCCTCTAGTATCATTATTCATTAGAAGAAGTATCAGTAAAAGTCTTTTTTCCATTGTTGCATAGTTTCTTTTCTTAAAATGTTATGAGAAGACAACTGAGGTTTCTTAGGGACCAATTAGATATTCATCTGCCTAAAGACAAGAATTTGGACCTTATTTCCAGCTCTTTCTCTCAAACTTTTAATTATAGGATATAATGGTGTTTTTTTGTTGTTGTTTTTTTTTACTTTACCCTGGTGGGTTAGTTTTATGGTATTCAGACCAAATTTTAAATGGAGTTTCATCCAAAATTGTAGACACTTAGTAGCTCAGTTGATATTTAGGATAATAATATTTAGGTAACTTCATGTTTCTCACTTTTCTATAAAAAACTGTTAATGGTGGTCTGCAGTACCTTTGCTTTCCAACCTTTTCCCAACATTTTCTTGCTAAGTTTATAAAAGAAAAAATAAGGAAAATCTGAAATTAAAAGCCTGTATGTTAGGTTAGTATTTCTAGTTTCTTGCTATGGTTCCTTTAAAAATTATGTCAATAAAGCACTTGAGTAATGGTTAGCTCTCTTTTGGTGGTGATGCAGCCCCAATATTTGTTTTACC
The DNA here is from genome assembly GCF_014108245.1 of Pipistrellus kuhlii. Lineage (NCBI taxonomy): Eukaryota > Metazoa > Chordata > Mammalia > Chiroptera > Vespertilionidae > Pipistrellus > Pipistrellus kuhlii. Next base: position 13,339,850 of record NW_023425405.1, read on the forward strand.
TAGTCGGTATAAATTGTTAAATTTCTCCTTAAAAGAAAAATGTGTTTGAGTACTTCATATTTATGGTCTACTATAATATGTTTGAAAGATCTTGCTTTATTTTTAAAATGTTTATCCTTAAACAAATACAGTTTTAAAAATATAATCATCATTCAGTTAGTCACAGTAAGACTAACTCAATGGCAGATAATTTCCAGATTTGATCATGAATATAGCATCATTAGATTTGGCTTAAATCAAACTTAAGTAAGTCTTAAAAAGTAATTTAAGCTCATATTTATGATAGATTGTTTCAATTTGAATGTATCTTTTTGTGCATTTTTATACTTATATTCAAATAGTTCTGTTTTGCATGATTTCTTAAATGCAATATTTCGGGTACTACAGAAAATGAATATGCACAGATATAATTTGAATCATGTCATTTCAGCATTTATTATTTAGAGCTTCTTATGCTTTATGTATTTTTATAGTATGTAAGTACTTTCAATGTGGTATCTTATTTGAACATTATACTGACAGATAAAATTTTTCCTTTTATGATTGAGGATATTAACAATGGACCAAAGACATAGCATCTAGTATATGCTTACATATGTGCTTATATTGTTTTAAAGTAATAATAATAGTAGGTAATTGTTTATGAAGCATCCACCTAACACTGGGTGAGATAGGCATTATTACACTCCCTTTACAGATGAGAAAAGTGAAGTTTAGAGGTTAAATAGCTGAACCAAAACCACACAGGTAGTAAAAAGTAGAGGTGGGATTAAAACTTAAGTCTACAGCCAAAGATTGAATTCTCTTACTGTGTGATATATGTAGGTTTTGTTTCCTCAGGTAGATTGTGAAATATTTGGGGATAGTGACCCTGTATTCTGTTTCCTCAAATTTCAAAAGCACCAAGCAAACTGCTTGCCTCATTAGTGACATTGTATATACACTTTTTGAGTTTATTGTACAGGAGTTTAGAAGAACTAATCAATGGTTTTATGAATTTGATGGAAGAAAAGTTGCATCTTTATCTTCTCTAACCTTAAATATATTTAACATTTCTTCTAATTATGAATATAGGCAATAATTCATAGTAATATTAGTAATAATTCATAGTAATATTGTGACATGTCACAGATAGAAGTTACAGATTTTCCCCATCACTTTATATCATGGCAAATATAATAACTTTGAATTTGTAATTATTGGACAGGCCTCTAGATCTTGTTATCTAATGTATCAGTAAAAAAGCATATAATATCTTTATATATATTATATCTTTATAATATTTATATTATATCTTTATAATTTTTTTTTAGTTGATTTTAGAGTGGAGAGGGAGGGGGAGGAGAGAGAGAGAGAAAGACATTGATGTGAGAGAGAAATATTGATTGGTTGCCCCACAAATGTGCCCTAATGAGGATCAAATCCACAACCTGGGCATGTGCCCTGGCCAAGCGGGAATCCGACCTACCACCTTTCAGTGAACAGGATGATGCTCTAACCAGCTGAGCCACCTGAACAGAGCAAGCATATACACTGAGTGGGCAGATTATTATGATCCCTGAACATATAATAATCTGGTCACTCAGTATGTATATGTATATATATGAGGCCCGGATCATAACTTATTGCATGAGTGGGGCCAGGGGGAGGGGACATAGGCGGTTGGCCAAGCTGCCTGCTGGTCACACTACTGGTCGAGGGGACAATTTGCATATTAGCCTTTTATTATACAAGATATATACTGAGTGGCCAGATTATAATGCATTCAGAGATCATAATAATCTGGCCTCTCAGTGTGTATTTTCTATATTATAATTTTGTTTATTGTTTTTATAACTATATTTCAATACAATTGCTTTACTCTATATTCCCATGTATTTCCCTTCATGTATTTAAATCTGAGGGATGTTGGGTTATAGGGCTCACCGAACAACCAAAGGGATATTCATGGCACAAAAAAGGCAAAGAGTTCATTCAGGACTTATTGTGCAAGTTGAGAGTTGGCCTTAGGAAGAAGCTAGATTTCAGTAAGGCCTGTAACTAAAAGGAGAAGCTCGTAAAGAATGGGAGTTATTTGGGACCCCAGATTTGAGAGAGCAAGTTAAAAATTCAGAACGGAAAACTTCCTCAATGGGAAATGAGAAAACATAAAGTGGAATCGGATGAGGGTATTGGTTATAGAGAACTAGAAGAGCTCACATCCTGATTCATAGATAAGATAACAGCTACGTGAAGAAATTGATAAGGTGAGGTGGGGGCAAAGAAGGTACTTGGGAGAATTCAGAAAGATTCTGGGGGAGTCCTGGTTTTTGGCAGAGAGGATGACTTAGATTTCTGTGGAATTCTGGGATTTTTTGTGTGGCCTGGATGGTTATGTTGCTTTAGGGAGAAGCTTCAGCTCTGGCTGGATTTGGCCTGCATTCTTCATTCTCAGGAGTATTTAGAAATCTAGGATGGAGTACTAAGTCTGGTGATGGGGAGGTACCCTGATGGGGAGGTACCCTGCCCTTCATGAGAACATGTGGAAAGGCAACATTTTAAAAGTATACTATTAAAAGGGAAATTAATGTAGTAATAATAGCTAATAATAGGAATAGTAGCTATCTTTCATTGAGCACTTACTATGTGCCAGTTACTGTGCTAAGTGCTTTGTATGCTCATCTGGTTGATTCTTTCAGAATGGTTAAACTTGAATTTTTAGGTACTTCCAGAGCCTGATCTTAAAGTTACTAGCATCTTGTAATAGTTATTTTAGCCATCTAGACAAGAGTTTTCCAAGTGATACTATCCAAGTACATTGTGCCACAGATATGTTTAATTGTGTTGAGATGTTGACTCCCTACTCACTTATTCTTGGAGTAATTGAGTCTGCAACCTAGTACCTACCCTTGTGTGCCTTTAAAATATTATCATTTTCTCTGCATGCCATCATGAAAAAGGATGAGAAGTACTGATTCTTTTTAAAAATATATATTTTTTATTGATTTTTTTACAGAGAGGAAGAGAGAGGGATAGAGAGTTAGAAACATCGATGAGAGAGAAACATCGATCAGCTGCCTCTTCCACACCCCCCACTGGGGATGTGCCTGCAACCAAGGTACATGCCCTTGACCAGAATCGAACCTGGGACCCTTCAGTCCACAGGCCAACGCTCTATCCACTGAGCCAAACCAGATTCAGCAAATCAATAAAATCTTTTTTTAAAGGTACAATTATCATTTATTTTTTCCCAATAGCTTTTTTTCAGTTCTTAAGAACTTAGCTCCTTACATGGGCTTTGGTGGAGTTCCTGGCACAGCACCCACAGATCTAAATCAGGGTGGGGGTGTTTGGTCCTTCTGGGCTTTAGAATGATTCCCGACTACCTTGCTGTGAATGGCAGAGCTCACGTAATAATGCAGCTTCACATATAGCTTGGGAAGCATATAGACACTGAAGATATTCACTTTGGGAATGTCCCAAACGACTGCAGCCTCTATGTTTCGAATGACAAACTTCTTTTTAAGAAACTAGAGGCCTGATGCATGAATTCCTGCAAGAGTAGGCCTTCCTTCCCCTGGCTGCAGGCACCGGCTTCTCTCTGGCTCCCAGGACCTGGGCTTCCCTTCAGCTGCTGGCAGGCACCCAGAACCCAGTCTTCCCTCACAGCCCTTGTTGTGAGGTCGTCCGGTCTACCGTAATTAGCATATTATGCTTTTATTATTATAAATAGATGGCCTTGTCCTTGGGCATGCAGCATGCACAGTTAGTACAACAAAAAAGCTACACATGGCCATGGCCTTTTTTGGCATGAGGATTGTTCCTTCTGATTTTGGTCATCTTGGATGTGAGGACCTGAGAGCAATAAAAAATATTTTTTAAAAAGCAAACATAATTGCTTGAAAGGTTTTAAGAAAAGAACATTTTATTGGGATTTGAATAGATATAATAGGAAGATTTTTTTTATCCTGATTTTACTGATCTTGGACCTAGAACTTGATAATGGATTTCAGATCTCTAACTAATATTATTTTTTTTATTAAAAAATTTTAATGTTGACACAGATCTCTTACTAATATTAGATGTCTGTTTAAACTTGCAGACTATCTTGTTGGGGCCTTGGGTTTAGAATTCTATTTTATTCTGATTATTATAGTAGTTGATGGTTATTACTGTGATGTAGTAGATAAGCTTTTTAAGTGGTACTGCCACATAAAGAAATTACCAAAACAATAATTTAATAAAACATCTTTAAATTTGTGTTTGCATATATAAACTGAAAGCCATATTCAATGTCCCAGGAGTTTGTCATATAACCTAATGACTGGTTGCTATTGACTGTGTCTGTCTTCACTAACACAGCTTCTTTTGGCATCTAATACATCTTAGCTCATTGAGTCTTTGTTGGATATTTTTTCCATAGCTTTTCAGAGTAGGAGAGAAGGGAGGGAGGGAAAGAGGGGTGGTGGGAAAGGTAGGGAAGGAGAGAGAGAAACATCGATATGAGAGAGACACATTGATTGGTTGCCTGCTGCACACATGCTCCCTGTCTGGGCCAGGGAGCAAACCCGAAACCCAGGTAGGTGCCCTTGACTGGGAATTGAACCTGAGACCTTTTGGTGCACAGGCTGATGCTCTAACCACTGAACAACGCCAGCCAGGGCTTATTGAGTTTGGATATTGCTAACAAAAAAAAAAAAAGAAAGAAAGAGTAATGGACTTGGAAATTAGTTCCTTCAATGCTGATATAGTGGACTTTCTGTTTAGATACTTAATTAAATTTGATAAGTGTTAGTTTCTTAAAGATAGTCTCATTATTCAGTTTGAACCCTATCAGTGTTAATTAAAATCTTCTGGCCCGTCTTGCACTTTGAATTAACTTTTTATCCATGCATGGTTTTGTAACATCATTCATTGGTCATCTTGAAAACATGATTTACTGAGTTATGCAGATCTTATAAATGTTAAAACATTTCATGTATAATTTAAAAAATTTCACACTCAGTAATATCACCACCAGTCTCATCAGAAAAGTTGTAAGTATTGGAAAGTAGTTAAGATCACAGTGGTGTATACCAATTTTCCAAAATTCTAATTTTTAAACTTGGCAACAAGTACTGCCAGTTATTTTCTTTGAAATGACAGGTAACTATCTGGCATATACTAAATCTAAATAAATCATAGATGGTGAATCAAGAAATAGTAGTCCTGGGGGTCAGGGAACAGCAGGACAAATAGCTGTTTTAGCTCACAACTTTCAACTGTACAGGTTCTTTTCCTTGCAGTAAACTTCATACTTTGGTACACAGCAAAGTACTTTGTATGTAGTTCCCATTATGTCACACAACATATTAAATGTTGTGTACTTATTATAGGTATTATTAAAATTACTTTATATTGCATCAGGGACATTCTTAAATGAATTGGCTTTTATGTTTTATCTGAAAGTGTGTGATGATGAGGAATACAGTACAATGTATATCATATTAAGGAATTCTATGCACTTTCATTCCATTACTTTCCATGGTGGCGGCAGTCTTAGTTATCATTGCTTTTGAACCATGAGTGCAAATGTCAATACGCATGCACACAAAAGTCCTAGTCTTATAAAAACTAGAGGCCTCGTGCACAAAATTCGTGCACTCAGGAGGGGGGCTCCCCTCAGCCCGGCCTGTGCCCTCTTGCAGTCCGGGAGCCCTCAGGGAATGTTCGATTGCTGGCTTAGGTCTACTCCACAGGCTTTTGGCTGAGCAGCCTGCCCTCAGTGGGAGTGCACCGACCACTAGGGGGCAGCTTCTGCCCCCTCATGATCAGTGTGCAAAATAGCGACCAGTCATTCTGCCATTCGGTCGATTTGCATATTAGCCTTTTATTATATAAGATAGTTTCAGCACCATGGATTCTCCTGAAATTATTATTGGGATTTCCAGGAGCCTGTGAATCACGTATTAACCTGTTAACCGAGCGGGACCTATAAATACATCAAACATAAACACTATCGGGTACGGGTAGGACATATGAATATGTCCTTGAAATATATGTTGCGCCCTGAGAGGGACGGTATATATTTTTTGTAATCTTTATAATTGTTTGTAAAATTTATAATTTTTTAATTCGATGTTTCCATTTTTTGGTTGGTATTCTTTTCTATTTGTTTGTAATTTTGTATTTTCCTTTGTGCTTTATATATAAATAAATGAAAAAATATATATATTTCATTTATTTTAATTAAGTATAAATAAAAAAATAATAATATAAAATTACGTCCGCTGGGCGTGACATACTGACATGTCCTAGTGAAAGACTATGCGCCCGTTGTACGTTGTGTAATTAAAAAGGGAACTCCCCGGTTAACAGGTTAAAAACTTCTACTCTGTTCTGTCATTAGTAATTATCCTATTTTAAATTCCTCTAAATACTTAGGAGATTTTTTTGATACACTCTTTTCTAATGATTTACCTTCGTTTCCCTCACTAATATCAAACTTATAGTTACTAAAAAACAAACAAACTTATAGTTACTGCATTATTTTAGTTTATTATTATTTTTATTATTTATGGTATTTTTGCCTTACTTTCAGATTAGCTTTTTCAGTCACATGTCAAAGAAAAATGGATATGTACCATTGGGATTTTTATTGCAATTACATTAAATTTACAATTAATTTGACAAGAATTGACATGTTTACAAATATTTGCATTTTCCCATCTAGGAATATAGTATGTCTGTCTTTTTATTCAATTTTTAATTAAGATTTTATGTGGTTTTTTTTTAAATAGCTCTCGTATATTTTAAAGTTTGTTCTGAGATATTTTATGCTATGTTTGCTTTATAAAGGGGACATTTTTATTATATTTTCTAGTGGGTTATTATAGGTGTAGGGAAAGTTGATTTTCATATGTTTGCATACAAACTTAATATTATTTTAGGTAGATAGCTATATCATCTGTAAATGATAGTGTTTTTTTTTTTTTTTTTTTTTTTGCATTTTTCCCCTTATTGCACTGGCAAAGATCTCCCATATAGTATTGAATAGTAGAGATATTGTGCCTCTTTGTCTTGTTGCTGAGTTGAATAGCAATACTTAAAGTTTCTCCATTAGGTTTCATCTTTAAGGGTTTTTATACTTAAAAAAAATAACCTAGATAAGGAAGTTTGATTTTGCCTTCTATTTATGATGTTTTTGTTAGTGACTAGAAATATATTTTATTAGTTTACTGTGGCACCATTTGAGGTAACAAATTTGTTTCTTTCTTACTTTGTCAACATTGTGAATTATTTGAATACTAGATGCCCAGTGCATGAATCATGCACTGGGGAGGGGAGTGAAAGGAGGGACCACAAGGGCTTGCCCCTGAGGATGGAGCTGGTCCACAGCCCCCTGGGAAAGGGGCCGCATCCACCACCACCCAACCCCAGTTACCCATCTCAGCCCAGGGCCTGAAGGCCCCAACAGGATTGGGAGAGAAAGCGATGGTCCGATGGCGCCCAACCACTGTGTGGTTCCCTGCCTTACCCACCTTCTTCCCTCACTGCTGACAAACCCTTGTGTTGAGGTCTGACTTTCAATAGATCACAGCAAGGGAGCTGCTCTGCTATGTACAAAACCCCGATCCAGAAGCGGGTCTCTACAAATGGTTTAGCACCAGGAGCCGATGGGGGCCAGCTGGCTGGGAGAAGGCGCTGGGAGACGTTGGCTGTGGGAGTGCACTGACCACGGGGGCAGCTACTGTGTTGAGCATCTGCCCCTGGTGGTCAGTGTATGTCATAGAGACTGGTTGACTGGTCATTTGGTTGTAATAGTCACTTAGGCTTTTGTATATATAGATAGCTCCTATTACTTAACCATCTTTTTATTCATAGAATGAACTCTACAATGGTTACAGTGAAAACCTGGTAGTATTTTTTGCAACTTAAAAAAAAAAATTTTAATATGTCTTCATAGTTGAGATTGGCCTTAAATTTTATTTCTTCTGGATTTGTTTTCAGGATTGTGCCACTTTGACAAGAAATTGAACTTTCATTCTCTTTCTGATATCATTTAAATTACATCACAATTATTTGTTTCTTATGGGTTTGGTAGAATTTGCCTAAATCATCTAACCCTGATCCTGTTTTTTTGGGATACATAAATGACCACTTTGACTTTATCTTACTATCTCTCTCTCTCTCTCTCTCTCTCTCTCTCTCTCTCTCTCTCTCTCTCTCTCTCTCTATATATATATATATATATATATATATATATATATATATATATATAAAATCCTAAGTGACTGGCTGACCACTGACTGTTTGACCATCCAACTAGTAGCTATGATGCAAACTGACCACTAGGGGGCAGATGCTCAATGCAGGAGCTGCCAAGCTGCAGTTCTTGAGTGTTGCACCTGGAACCAGAGAGGAAGGAGCTTGATTTTGGGGTGCATCCCCTGAGAACTTCTCTCTCGCAACCCTGGGCCCCTCAGGGGATGTCGGAGAGCCAGTTTTGGCCCTATCCCTGCAGGCTAGGCCAAGTGACCCGGGACTTTATTAATATATATATATATATATATATAAAAGCCTAAGTGACTAGCCGACCAACTGGCTGATTGAAAGCTATGATGCGCACTGACCACCAGGGTGCAAACGCTCAACACAGAAGCGGAAACCACAGGCATGGAAACAGAACAGACTGATGAATCTCAGAGTGTGCGGGGGAGAGATGGGAAGTGATTAACCAAAGATCTTATTGTACATGCATACTAGAGGGCCTTCAGTATTTTTATAATTAAAGAAACCTCATGATAGCAATCACGTTTCATTTTCCTCTTGTAGCCCCAGCACTTAAATAGTGCAGTGTTAGGTACATAGAAAGTGTTGAGAGAAAATTGTTGAATGACTCCTAATAGGCTTGAATAGTGATTTTACTTTGCTAAAGTTTTATTTGAACTATGTTAATTTTTTTTTTTTTCTTTATTCCTTTTTTTTCTTTCCTCCTCAAAGTTCCACTCTTATCCTGGGGACCCAGCTTTAACTTTAGCATCTGGTATGTTGAACTTAGTGGCATTGATGATCCTGATGTAGTACAACCTTGTCTCAACTGGTATAGCAAGGTAGGACTGTATTTCAAAATCCTTATATCATGTTTCTAATGCCTGTAAAGAGAGAATTATGTTACTCTCTTGTCTTCATTGAGAATAATGATAATTATTATGATTAATCAAACTAATTGTATTGCTCATTTATAGTCTCTCAGCTTCTAAGCAGTCTTTATTACTTATTAAATCATTACCACTCTATGAGATAAGTCTAGTTATTATTTATATTTTACAGATGATGAAATGGAACACTGAGAGGTTAAGTATTTTGCCTAAAATGGCATAGTTATAAAGTGGTTAAGCCAGCATATAGACTCCAGCATTCTGGCCCCAGAATCTGCCATTTTATTATTATTATAATCTGACCATTTTGTTTTTAACCTATGTTGATTGAAATAATTAAACACAGTTTTTAGTGGGGTAGTTTTGGTTCTTAATTGCTTCTATCATATATGCCTTCATTCCTATGAAAAATTCCTTTATAAGAATTTTTGCTTTTCCTTTTAAAGAATTTGAAACTGTTTCTATAAATATTATGATCTTGTGTTTATAGGAAAAAGAAAAATTAAATTTACAGTTTAAAAAAAAACATATTGTTATTGATTTTAGAGAGGAAAGAAGGGGGAGAGAGAGAGCTAGAAACACCAATGATGAGAGGCAATCATTGATCAACTGCCTCCTGCATACCCCCACTGGGAATTGAGTTGTGACCTCATGGTTCATAGGTTGATGCTCAACCACTGAGCTACGCTGGCTGGGCATATTTAACGATTTTATTCATAAGTCACTTTATATAGATACAGACTGAGAAATGTGAGTTTAAATTATTGAGAACTAGGCGCTCTGTTTTGTTTTTTGTTTTTTTAAACATCTTTCATGCTTCATTTTTGTTTTTAATGTATATTTATTTGACTCTTGGCTAATTTGAGGGGAGGCCTCTTTCTTGTCAATCTACTCACTAATTCCTGAGATTTTTATTTGTGAGTAAACTGATTTACTCATAGGAGATTGGGAAACAATATAATATTTTTGCATGGAATTTCAGCTTTTTTGGTCAGTTTAATTGAGAAACTTTTGACTAATTTATTTTTGGCATTTGATTACATTCAATTTAAAATAGATGCTGATGCTCTGGTTTCTCTTCAGACTGCATAAATATTTTGCCTTTTAAAATAGATGCTGACTTTTCTGTATTTTGCGTATATTTTTGGATCTCAATATTGTAAATTCTTTCGAGGTGAAGATGATATTTTTAAATGTTAAAAAACACTTTTACAGTGTAATTCACATAATAGGTAGTAAGTCTTTGAAAGGTGCTACTTTAAGTAAAAAAGATTTAGATCCTCTGATAGTTGAATTTTCCCTTTAGCCTAAATATGAATGTGTGCTTTCTTTAATATATTCACATGAACTTTTGATATTTCAGGAAGTTGTAAATTTGGGAAGATTATATTTGTGAACTTAAATTGTTCAACCACATTCACTTTTCAAGTTCTGTATATTTACTCTGAACCTCTAGAAATTAAAATTAAAAGTCTATCCTCTGCAATTCAATCCTGTATTGAAGCATTAAAATTCTATTATTTCATAAATTTTCTACAATGTATCTATATGCCACCTGATAGAAAATTTCAATGGGGATGATTCAGACTTCTCAGGTGAACACAATAAAAAGGTATTACTGTTTAATATGGTTCTGGATAGTTATGATAAATCTTTATTTACAGGCCAACGGTAAAAAACTAATAATGTAAAACTAGTTTGAGTACAGAATCATTCTTTTATTATTTGATGAGGGAGTATCTTCATTAACTATAGTGCTTAAGAAAGTATTTTCAATAACCTTTTATTAATAAAAAAATCAGGCAACCTTTTTTTTTTCTTGTGAAGCTTCCTAAAAGGCAGCATCTTATTTTCCTGATTTATTAAAAGATATTACAAGTAAATCATATTTTTGTTTGATTATCATGCATTGCTTCTGTGTCATTAGTTTTGTTCATTCTTATTTAGAAAATTTGGAAATCTCAAAGTGTATTCTTGAACTTTTTATCTTTAAAATTTTTTTATATGAACTTGTATTTTTGACATTCATCCTATTACAGGAAAGATTTAGTAAATTAAACATTTCTATTTTGGGATTCTAGTTTATTAAGACTTTTACTTATTGCTGTTAAATAGATGAAGTAGTTGAGGGTTAGAAAAAAATATACAATTTAAGTAGTTTCTTTCTCATGATTTTGAGTCATAAAACCTGTTTGTGAATTTAAAATCCATGAATATTTATCATTCAAGTAGTAATACCAAGAACCAAGAATTAAAAGCACAATATCATTTATGTATATTATTTAATGGTTTCTAGTGGAGTAGAACCAACATTATAATCTGATTAGTAAAAGCCATGAAGTTATAATTTTTACAATCTTAAGTGGGTTTTCATAAATAGTTTTCCTGCTTTTCTTGAAAATTCAAGCTCTTGGCCAAACCGGTTTGGCTCAGCGGTAGAGCGTCGGTCTGCGGACTGAAAGGTCCCAGGTTCGATTCCGGTCAAGGGCATGTGCCTTGGTTGCGGGCACATCCCCGATAGGGGGTGTGCAAGAGGCAGCTGGTCGATGTTTCTCTCTCATCGACGTTTCTAGCTCTCTGTCCCTCTCTCCTCCTCTCTGTAAAAAATCAATAAAATATATTTAAAAAAAAAAGAAAAAAAGAAAAGAAAATTGAAGCTCTAGAATTAGGTCTGGTTTCATCTCTTTATATCTTTCACTTTCATGAAAGCTATATCTATATATCTTTATCTCATTCATATCTTTCTGTTACATACTTTGTGACCTTTAACAGGTTATTATAATTGACTATGCATCGGTTTTGCCATTTAAAAGTGAAAATAACGATATAAGGAATAGGTTTAGCACATAATAAATGCTCACATTAAGTTGGTTAGTTGTCACTTACTATTCCTATAGTAATAACTAAGCAAATCTCTTCTTTTCATATTTTCTCTTGTGTTCCAGTAGTACCGTGAACAGGAAGCCATTCGTCTTTGCTTAAAACACTTTAGACAACACAATTATACAGAAGCCTTTGAATCACTACAAAAGAAAACCAAGATTGCCCTGGAACATCCTATGTTAACAGATCTGCATGATAAACTGGTGTTGAAGGGTGATTTTGATGCTTGTGAAGAGCTGATTGAAAAAGCTGTAAATGGTATGTTATAGACATTAAACTTAGTTGGTTATTAGTGTGATTTCAAATATTTTCAAGAAACTTTAAAAAAGAATGTACGCTTATGTGAGTTATTTCCTTTTTTCTTGTGTGTTTTTATTGTTTGTTTTTTACTCTGTAAAGATTGTTACATCCTTGGTTAGGGATCTCTTTTATTAAAATAGGTATATATTATAATGAGACTTGAAAAACAAAAAAGAAGCACATTGCATCACATAGTTAAATCTAAGTTGTCTTCTTGGGAAATCATGCACTTATGAATGAATGATAACATTGACTAGCACTAAACCATGTGGAAAAGGCTTCTAATGTTATTCTCAGTAGTAGTAGCCTATTTATTTATGTCATTTTTGTTGATAGCAAATTGTCATTATTTAAAGTGTAATTTGAGGAAGAAGATGGTTGGATAAGCAAAAATGTTATTAATAAAAGTTTATAATGAATGAGGGAAATTTATAATGGAAACATCTTCTGTGTGGTGTGAATGCTTACATAATTGATGATATTCTTGGGTTTAGAAAGAAATGTGAATATTAGAACATAATGTAATCTCACAAGGTAACTATGTTGTAAGATGACATCCATTTGAATATTTAAGGTCTGATAAATTTTGTTATTTTACAGAGGATCTCTGTTGTTGTTTTATAGCAGTGGTTTTCAGTCTTTTTCATCTCATGGCACATATAAACTGATTATTAAAATTCTGCAGCACTCCAAAATATGTTTTGCATGTCTGACAAAAGAAAAGATGTAATTTTGATTTATTCACATTGAGTAGCCATTGCTGTGTTGACAGCTGTCATTTTTTTATTTGACAATCTAAGAGAAAAGAGGTTAGTGCCCTAGATGAAATAGTCAGGTATTGTGCCTGGCTGGCATTGCTCAGTGGTTAAGCATCGACCTATGAACTAGACTAGAAGGTCACAGTTCAGTTCCCCGTCAAGGCACATTCCAGTGTTGTGAGCTTGATCCCCAGTATGGGACATGCAGGAGGCAGCTAGTCAATGATTCTCTCTCATCGTCGATGTTTCTATCTTTCTCTCCCTCTTCCTTCTCTCTGAAACCAATTAAAAAAAAAAAAAAAAGGTATTTTATGTTTTAAAAATTGCACACCATTTGAAAATCTCTGCTTTAACAATGGCCTCCTTTGAAACAGTTTCCCACAGTGACTTCCATGGTGACAACAGAATAGTTGCTGCTGGTATAATAAAATATATATGTATGTATGAATTTGGTTTTTGTCCAGTTCCTGGCCCAAGCTTCTATAACCCTTGGAATATGTGAGGGATAAGAGTGTCTTGCTTGCTGAGATGACTGGTGGCTGGGTTCCTAGATAGCTTCAGATTTCCAGAAAGACCAAAACATGTGATCAGAGGCTGGAAATTTCAGTAGCACCTACCTCACCACCTCTAATGAGGGTAGAGGGGTCAGAGATCGAGTTTAGTCACCAACAGCCAGTGAGTGAAACCTCAACAAAAAAGGCCCTAAACAACTTGGTTCAAAGAGCTTTCAGTTTGGTGGATACATCAAAGTGCTGGGAGAAAGTATGCCTAGGGAGGGCATGGAAGCTATACTCACACACTTGCCCTATGCCTTTCTTCCATTTGGCTATCTTGAGTTGTAATGACTAGAGGCCCGGTGCATGAATTTGTGCACCAGTGAGCCCCTCGGCCTGGCCTGCAGGATTGGGTTGAAACTGGCTCTCCAACATTTCCTGAGAGGTTCCGGATTGCGAGAGGGCACAGGCCAGGCCAGGGGACTCCCCCGCTCCCCCAAGTACACAATTAGGGCCAGGGAGGATGTGGGAGGTTGGCCAGCCGAGAAGGGATCACAGGAGGGCTCCAGGGCATGTCCGGCCCTCTTGTTCAGTCCTGATAGGCCAGACCCCAGCAGCAAGCTAAACTTCTGGTCAGAGTGTCTTCCCCCGGGTGGTCAGTGCACATCATAGTGAGCAGTTGAATGCCCTTAGCATATCATTAACATATTATGTTTTGATTGTTTGAATGGCCAACTAGATGACCAGACACTTAGCATATTAGGCTTTTATTATATTGGATAAGTAAATCACTTTTCTGAATTATGTGATCACACTGAGTTATTGAACTTTGAGGAGAGTTGTGGAAAGCCTTGATTTGTGACTTCTGGGACTTGTGCTTGGCATCTGAAGTGGGGATCATCTTGTGGGACTGAGCCATTTAACTTGTGGAATCTGATGCTTAACCCCAGAGAGATAATGTCAGCATTAAATTGAATTGTTGGATATCTGGTTGGTGTTAGAATTAGAGAAATGGTTGCTATAAGGAAAAGCCCCATACATTTGGTGTCAAAACCATTGTGAGTAAAAGCTGCTTAATGTTCAATATAAAACTTGTGGAATAAGCCAAAACCGGTTTGGCTCAGTGGTAGAGCATCAGTCTGCGGACTGAAAGGTCCCGGGTTCGATTCCGGTCAAGGGCATCTACATTGGTTGTGGGCACATCCCCCGTAGGGGGTGTGCAAGAGGCAGCTGGTCGATGTTTCTCTCTCATCGACGTTTCTAGCTCTCTATCTATCTCTTCCTATCTGTAAAAAAATCAATAAAATATATTTAAAAAAAACAAAAAACTTGTGGAATAAAAGTTGGTGAATCTTTTATAGAAAGAAATAAAGAATCAAAGACTTTCTCAATCTTTTTATATGTTTTAATCTTATTACTGTTATTATCTAGTATTATTAGATACTCATCTGATATTGGTAGCATTTTACAACAGAAGAAAACAGAACCAGTACTGCCTTCTTTATAAATTTAAAGTTAACTTAAATTGAGGTGCTTCTAGCTCCATTGAGTTACAACAATAAACCTGCCTCTCAGCCTCGTACATTGTTACCGCTTATTTAATTGGTAATGAACTGGTTTGGCCCAATGGGTAGAGCGTCAGCCTGTGGACTGAAGGGTCCCAGGTTTGATTCTGGTAAAGAGCATGTACCTTGGTTGCAGGCACATCCCCAGTAGAGGGTGTGCAAGAGGCAGCTCATTGATGTTTCTCATTAATGTTTCCTCTCTGTAAAATATCAATAAAATATATTTTAAAAAATAAATAAATTATTATGTATGAAATAGAATATACTTTGGAATATAAACAAATAGAGTATATATGATAATCCTTCTCAGACCATTAAACTGCCACTAGTGAAAGTATATCTGTATGCATATGTGCCATTTTAGAGAATGAATTCTATATATTTTTTAAACTTACAGAATAAGAAAGATACAAGTAATTTTATGAGGTTTTTTTATTTCAAATCTTTGTCATGTAATATTTTGTTAAGGTAAAGTAAACAACAATAATAGCAACAAAAATTTCTGAACAACTTTCTATAATTCTTAAGCTAAAAGCAGTTATATTTTAAAACTGTCTGTTTAGTTATATACACATAAGAGACTTTCTTAAAATCATGTACAACTCTGATACTATGTAGACTTATCTTTCCTGCTCTAGGAAGGAACCAAGTTAAATTGGTAGTAACTATTCTTGAGACTAGAGCCAAGTCATATTTTTTGTACTCCTCAACTGGCTTGCAACAGTGTTTAGTTAATAAACATTCTTTCCAGGGTTGTTCAGTTTGCTGCTGACTTCACTGATGATAATTTGTTGGACAAATAAGGAACTAAACATTGCAGAGTTTTTTGGCTTCTGTTCCACTAAAAACATAGCAGAAAAGGACAAGAAGTTCCTTCTTACTAAATAGAGAATCAAAAGTATCTTTTGTCAAGCATAATGGGGGGGGGGGGGGGAAATACTTGATAAATAAAAATTTATTGATTAAGGTATCACGTGTGTGTGGGGGTATATTATTACATTCTTCAAGTATTATCTATATTTTAAGAAAGTGTCTCTAATTAGCTTTTTATTTGCCTAGAAATATCTTTATATTAAGAGTGATTCCTGAACCAATCATTACCACTTTCTCTCTGACAATGCCAGGGGCAAAAGGAATAATCCAGTGATGATGGGCAAAAGTAATCACCTAGGAACAGGAAATTATCAAAGAAAACCTCTTTTTGCAGTATTTATCTTATTCTTTTTGAAATGAAAGTTTACTTGTGTGAAAAGGGTAGATTAAAGTTGTATAAATAGCACTCCAACAAGCTCACTAGTCTGAATTTCCTTAAGTTTCAACTTGAGGTCTTGGTCTCCTTTCCTTCCTCCCCTTTTACCTCCTTCATTTCTCCCTTCTTACTCCCCTCTTTCCCTCCTCTTCTTCTTTTTCCTCTCTGTAATCTGTCCCTTCTCACCCCTTGGTTTATGCAGTGGTTATTAATTATATGATAGGCCCATTTCCCTCCTTAAACATTTTTTAAATGAGATCTCAAATCTTGTTAGAGTTATCTTTGTGGCAAGGTTCTTAACGGCAAATTTAGTTTTATCAATAGCTCTAGGAATATTTATATTCTGTATTTATTCTTGAGTGAGTAGTTTGTGTATTGGTAGTTTGTGTATTTGAGGAATATGTCATTTCATCGAAGTTGGTGAATTTATTGGTATAAGGTTGTTCATAATATTTTATTATCCTCTTCATATCTTTATGTCATCTCTTATTTTTGATATTGGTAATTTTTGTCTTTTTTTCCCCTTAGCAATCTGGCTAGAGAGCTCTTTCTTTATTTTAAGAAAAAATTTCTTGGTTTTCCTTTGTCTTTTCCCGTCTCTGTATATATTTTTCTATTTCATTGATTTATTTTGTTTTTATTTATTTCCTTCTATATGCTTTTGTTTTCATTTGTTCTTTTCTATTTTCATAAAATGAAAGCAGAGGCCATTAACTTGAGATCCTTCTTTTCTAATGTAGACATTTGATGTCAAGAGTTTCCCTTTAGGCATTCATTGTCTTAGTTCTAAGTCACAAATTTTATTATGCTATGTTTTATTTTTGTTCAGTTGAAGATACTTAAGCATAATGACTCACTTTTCTTTCCAATCCTTAATGCTTCCCCCCCTTACCCCCCTTGTGTTTAGTCTTTTGGGCAGGTTACTTAGTGCAAGGGTGAGGTGACATAATGATAGTGGAGATACTTGTGTAGTTTGTTCATCATCTCAAAAGAAATGCTTCCAATATTCCATAATTAAAATGGTTTTTGATCTGTATCAGATTCCTAGATTGCTAAGAGTTTATGTTATAAATAGTGAATTTTATCACTTTTTTTTGTGGGTTATATTTTTGTTGTTTAAATTTCTTTATTTGCCCTCATCCCCTCACCCCGACCCACGCATGTCACCCCCATCACTTTTTTCTTTATCCTTGGTGATATGATTTTTCCCAGCTTTATTCTATTAATATGGGAAATCATAGTGATTGATTTTCTAATGTTAAACCCTAGATATTAACTTTGTCATATAATTTTTGCTGTTGGAATCCTCCCTTGAGACCTCCAGATAAATTCCCTCAAGGTGGAGGACCCAGTGCAGCTCTCTGTGGAATGTGCCTCTGCCTTCCTGCATTCCTTTCCTCCAGGCAGGTTTCCCTTGCCTCTTGATTTCTTCTAAGCCCCAAGGACCCTTCTTTTGCCTTTGTTACTTGTTTTCTGTGCCCTTTTTTTTCTTTTTCTTTTTCTTTTTTTTTCTCTATGGCTCACTTCTTTTACTTCTATAAACTTTCTCATAGTTTGGGTCTTGGTTTTGAATTCTTTCTTAGCCAGAGCACAAACACAGGTCTAACACCTGATGATGTTTTGCTGCCAACACCTCTACTTATTTTTCATTTGTGCTATGAAGTTTATTTTTTTCCAGTTCAGTAATTTCATTATGAAATAATATGGTTGTTTTGTGTGCCATAGTTATAGAAATATAGTTTTCAGTTTTCAAATACATAAAGATTTTATTTGTTACTGACTTATAGCATGAGTGAATAGTGGTCAGAGTACATGTCCTGTACAATTTTAGTCCTTTGAAATTTTATGAGACTTACTATATGGCCCACTTTGTTCAATTTTTATATATATATTTATACTTGGACAGAATGTGAGTTCTTTAGTTGTTGGGGCACAGTTCTATATACCTGTTTGGTTCAGTTTACTAATCATATTGCATAAATCTTTACCAAAATTGATTTTTTTGATTTTCACAATTACTAAGAAAAATATATTAATACTTCCCCCTATGATTATGGAATTGTCTATCCTCTTATAGTTCTGTCAACTTTTTTGCTTTATATATTTTGAAGCCATGTTTCTATACACATAAATTATACATTATTTTATTTTGAAGTAGTAAATCTTTTATTGTTATGAAGTGTGTTTTTATCTTTAGTAATGTTTTGAGGTATAACTTGTCTTACATTATAATCTGCTTTCTTTTGCTAAGTGTTTGCATAGCCAATCTTTTTCCATCTTTTCTTTTCAACCCTTCTATATCCTTTTTTTAAAGAAGTATGTCCTTGAAATTTAGTTAGATTTCTTATAATCTGCCTTCTTTTTTTTTTTTTTTCTTTTGTTAATCCTCACCCAAGGATATTTTTCCATTGATTTTTTTTTTTTAGGGAAAGTAGAAGAGAGAGGGAAAGACAGAGAGAAACGTTGATGTAAGAGAAATATATGGATTGGTTGCCTCCTGCACAATCTCTGACCAGGGCCCGGGCCAGGAAGGAGCCTGCAAGCAAGGTATGTGCCCTTGACTGGAATTGAACCTGGGACCCTTTGGTCCACAGGTTGATGCTCTGTCCACAGAGCCAAACTGGCTAGGGCAAAAATGCCTTTTTTAGATTTAACTATTTGTTTACATGTTTGAATGACTGATAAATATGTATATTTAAATCTACCACTTTGTATTCTTTGTCACATCTTTTCTTCTTTTTGGTTGTTGTCTCTTGTTTTTACTTTTTAATCTTTTCATTTTTATTCATTTGGAAGTAATGCACTCTATGTATATTTTATTTATGATTAATCTAGAAATTATGACAAGTATACATACTTAACAAAATTCATCATTTCCTTTTCCTTCTTCCCTTTCAACCATTACTCTATTATTAGTATAGACTTTCAACTCTCATCTACACACCTTCCAACTCATGCTATTGTCCTTTATTTTGAAATTGGATTCAAAGACTCTATAAAATAGTACTGTTCTCTTTAGCCAATGTTCATTAATTTTAGCCAGATATTTACTAATTTTTTTTTCTTCATTACTATTTGCATTGCTGATCTTAAAAGTAGGATTATCTTCCTTCTGCCTTAAAAGCACTTCCTTTACAATTTCTCCTAATGCAGATTAACTCTGCAGTTTTCCTTTGCTCAACAATTTTAATCTCTTTTCTTGAAGAATATATTTGCTGAATATGGAATTTAGGTTAACAGTTATCTTCTTCAAATACCTTTTGGAAAATTATTCTGCTGTTAACCAGTTATTGTTGCTATCAAGAGTATAATATAATTGTCAACTCTTGTTCCTTTGAGTTTAAATTTTTTTTCTATGGCTGTTTTAAGAATTTTATTTTAGTTTTAGATTATTTTCAAGTTATATTAACAGGGCAACTTCAATGGGACAGCACTGTTAGCTTTGTGTATTTTGTTTCCTTTTAATTAAATGTATGTTGCCTTTGTTTATTCTTTCATTTTCTCATTTGTTCTTTTTAATAACACATTTATGCTGAATTCTTCAAGCTTCTCTAAATCCTTTAATCTCATTTCCATTACTATGTTATTAGTATGGTCTTACACCTTGGCCTTCATTTCTGTGATGTTTTAATTTTTTCTTTTTTTGTTCAACTCTAACAATTCATATTTTATTTCCTCTTATTGCTTTATCATATCTTTTCTAAGTATTTATATTTCTACTTTTCAACTGATTATATCTTTAATTTGTGCTTGTACTTTATAGAGAGGATTGCTTAACTTTTTTATATTCATGGTAAAATATTTAACGATTTTCATCTATTACATCTAATATATTCATTTTTTTGTTAAATCAGATTAATTTGCCACTTAAAATAATTCTTTCTTCCTCTTCCTTTTTATGTCTTTGTATAGCTTTTGAGTTGATTTTTTTTTTTTTTTTTTTTAGTATTATTAATCTTAAATGAAATGAGTTTCTTAGCCATCAGTAGCTAGGGTTGTGTTCTAGGATAGCAAGATTTTTGCTTTTCACTTTAGGATACTGTTACTTCTCAGCAGTACTCAAAATGCGAAATCTCTTTTCTCCCACATGACTGCCAGACTGCTTTTGGAAACATGGCTTCTTTCCATATTCCTGCCCAGTCATGTCTTTGTGCCTTTGTTTATGCCGTATTCCCTTACCTGATTACTTCTCTTTATATCACTATTCACTCTTAACTCATTCTTCAAGGCCAGCTCTTCCAAGATAGCTTCTTTTATTATTCCTGTACCCCAATCACTTCTCCTCTTAACTCCTTTAACCTTTTGTTGAAGTTCTCATTTTGTGCATAAAAGATTGTTAGTTTTCTGCCAACTATAGTTCCAAATATTACATAATTAAAATTATAATAACTAACATGAATTTGAGGGTGTAACAATGTGCCATTTACTCTTCTATATAAAGTCCTGGCTGTGTAGCTCAGTTGGTTAGAGTATTGTCCCTGTTCACCAAGGTTGAGGGTTTGAGTCCTTGTCAGGGCACATAGAAGAAACAACCAATGAATGCATAAACAAATAGAACAACATCTCAGTGTTTCTCTCTCTCTCTCTCTCTTTCTCTCTCTCTCTTCCTCCCTCCCTCCATCCCTCCCTCCCTCTTTGTCTAAAATCAGTCAAAATAATTTTTTAAATGTATGAAACCCTATATAAAAATTAATTTGTTTAATTCTCATACCTACTTCCTAGGGTAAGTATTGTTATTATCCCCATTTAATAAACAAGAATGATTAAGTAATTTTTCTAAGAAAGTATAAGATAGCAAGTAGCAGAGCTAAGATTTGAATCCATACTTTTTACTACTATGCTTTACTATCCTAGTAATATTTACAGATTCAGTTTCCCCATTATTATTGTACATAAATGCCTTAATGCATATTTTTCTTCAGAATTTGAACAAACTGCTGAAATACATTATTTTTTAAATCTTTTACCTAGCCATTATTACTCTTGAATTATAAAAAAAGTTCTTATGTTCTGTACATATTTTACCTATAAATGAATTTTTAATTTTAAAAAATGTAATCTGTGTTTTGATGAGAAATCAGGCAGCAGTACTGTAATCTCTGCTCTTTTGGGGGGGATCTTAGGTGAGGTTATTTTTTTCTTTTGGTAAAAGCTTCTTTTCTAATTTTCATTTTTTGTCATGTACTTTTTAAGATAGTATACACTATTGGAGACAAGAATAGCTTGTGCTTAGTTTGTACTATATGAAATGTGTTTATCCTATATAATAAAAGCCTAATATGTTAAATGTCCAGTCATCTGTTCAACCAATCAAAGTGTAATATGCTAAGACTGCTCAGCCACTCATTATGATGTACACTGACCACCAGGGGGCAGATGCTCAGACCAGTAAGATAGCTTGCTGCTGGGGTCTGGACTATTGTAGCCAAACATGCCCTGGAACCCTCCTGCAATCCTTCCCCAGCTGGTCAACCTCCAGCATCCCTCCCCAGCCCTGCTTATGCACTGGTGGGGTCCCTCGGCCTGGCCTGTGCCCTCTCGCAATCTGGGACCCCTTGGGGGATGTCAGAGTACTGGTTTTGGCCCGATCCCACAGGCCGGGCCGAGGGACCCCATTGGTGCATGAATTTGTGCACAGGGCCTCTAGTTTATAATAACCATAAGGGGAAAATGAGGTTGTTTTGGACTGGAGCCTTTAAATAGTTTGAAAATTGTTAGCAACTAGGTCTTAGTGTGCTTTCTGCAAAGTTATATTTCCATTTATTTTTTACAATTTTATTTTTCTGATTTCCTACTTTAGATTTTATCAAAAATAGATATATAGAAATATTAGCAACTGCCTGGCTTCCTCTTTAAAAATAGCATTTTTAAAATGTAGATTGTTCACAGGCATATTTAAACGCCTCACTGTTTCACTTGTTTTTGAGATTTTCAAAATAGTGTAATGGGTGTTGCCATATTTTTATAGATGAGAATGTCATTGTTTCAGTAGAAAGCCTAAATTTTTTTGCTGAATTATATAGAATATCAAAACAAAATGCCTTTCAAGAATTAGAAATATAGAGAACATGGTAATATTATTGGGATAGACATGTGAACTTCTCATTTGTTTTTAGATATTGAAAGGAAGTTCTTGAACATTAAAACAAGGTACTGAAAGCAATGTATTTTTAAAAAAATCTTTACCCTGCTTTAATGTTTGAAGCATTTTTGATTGCCTCAAAAAATCTCAACTTTATGACTTTGATTTCCCAAACTCAAATTTTTTCTATTAAAAAATAAAGTTTCTTTAGCATGTCTCATATAGTTTTGAAACAAAATTTACTATTTACCAAAGCCTTAATAAACATTTGTATTATTCTTTTTTTCAAATGTAAAATGGCGACTAAATGTAAGCTGCTCCAGATTTGGTCTGGGCTATTTATTGGTAACCAAGTTTCCCTGGGAAAAGGCAATAATGTGTTTTTAAATGAGAATCATCTTTATCATGTTTCTCTGAAAGGTGTACTATTCTTTTTATTATTTTTTTATTTGCAGTGATTGGATGATATATTATAAAATGAAAATGTCAGAAAGGTAATAATGAGTGGGATATTTGTAACATAAAGAGATGTGAGAGGGCTATAATTTGTTTATTTTTCCTCCCAATTGATTTTAGAGAGAGAGGAAGGGAAAGGGAAGAGAGAGAGAGAGAGAGAGAGAGAGAGAGAGAGAGAGAGAGAGAGAGAGAGAGAGAGAGAGAGAGAAGCATTGATCTGTGCCTCCCATACTCCTCCCGATTGGCCAGGGATTGAACTGTAACCTGGCTATGTGCCCTGACTGGGAACCAAACGTGTGACCACTCAGCTCACAGGACAATGCTCCAGTCAACTGAGCCACACAAGGCCAGGGCTGTATTTGCTTTCATGTCTTATGTGAAGCCATGATTTCTCCAGAAGAAGAGGTGTTTCATTTTGTTGTGTTTCGTTGTTGTTGTTTTGGGAGAATAGCTAGCTTTACAAATTAGCCATAGATATGGCACACTTCCAACTAACAAGAATGTTTCTGTTAGTAAGTAGTCTGGAGTAATGGCAAACCAATGTTCCAGAGAAGAATCAAAAAACATAAAAAGTAAACTTTAGCTACAGTAGCCTGTGTCTTAAGAAAGAGAGACTGCATTTTTTCCTTTAAATGTAAGTGATATTAGTTTTATTATTAGTTTTATTATTCTTTTATAATATTTAATTTGTTTAATATCATAGTAGAATGGTCTGACATGGTGAGTTTTTTCCCCCTAAGTCTTGTGTTTTTTTTTTTTACCATGTCTATTATTAATAGCATTTCATGTTAGATTTCAATTTAAAAACTAGTCTATTATAGGTGTGTGAGTCTGTTATATATGTGTGTATGTATATTCACATGCTATCTATGAAGAGTTGAAAAGGTTTTGGACTTGGAATGGGGCTTTATACTGTTTTCTTTTGAGTTATTTGGCATGTTATTTAACTTCTCTAAACCTTGATTTTCTAATCTTTGCAATAATTAATGACCATTGCATAGGTTTATTTTAAGTAGAAAATGAGTAAACCTTTGTGGTGTCTTCCACACAGTAGATACTCAATAAAAGCAATTTCTTCTTTTAAGGTCTTCTTAAAAGTTATTTCCAGATTTGATAGTGCCATCCTATATAATAAAAGGGTTATAAGCAAATAAGACCCTAACTGCGGAAAAACCGGGAATGACTGGTCACTGTGACGTGCACTAACCACCAGGGGGCAGATGCTCAGTGCAGGAGCTGATATCTAGTGGTCAGTGCACTTCCACAGAAGGAGTGCCGCTCAGCCAGAATTTGGCTCATGGCTGTCCAGCACAGGGGACTAGGCCTAAACCGTTAGTCGGACATCCCCTGAGAGCTCCCGGACTGCGGGAGGGTGCAGGCCTGGCAGAGGAGTCCCCCCTCCCCCAAGTGCATGAATTTTCGTGTACTGGGCCTCTAGTATTGAAATAGTTTTCTTCAAGTTTTCTAATCGTCTGCACAGAAGAGTAAGAGATAGCAAAGAAAATTGTGTGACTTTAGACTAGTGAAGACAAAAGGAATTTGTTAGGGAAACGGAGGCAAATTAAGAAGTTCTCAAAACAATTTAAAAAAAATGTTTGCATGACTGTTTTGTGTGAACTGGTATGACTTGTCAGAGTGCCATTAGGTACTAGAAATGTGCTTTATTGAAAGGAGAATTTTTATGAGTAGATTGTTTAAATGTAAGGAACTTAGTAACATTAAAAATGATAACCATGTGGCTAGGAAAGTTTCTCACCTTCTGCCTTTTTTTCTATTCTAAGCATTTAATATACTGAGCATTTCAGATTATACACTATTAATTATCATTATTTAGAAGAAGATTAACTTTATTGACCTATAGTAAAATCATAATTTGTAATATTTTCTGTTTGGGGTACTTAATATAAATTTTATAAGTAATATCTTCTGCATTCCTGATTGTAAATCCTTCCAGCATATTTGGGCTTATACTTTATCCTTGTTAAAACAAGCTAATGTCCCCTGGCTGGGTGGCTTGGTTGGAGTGTCGTCCCATGTACCAAAAGGTTTGTTCCATTCTGGTCAGGGCACATAACTAGGTTGTGAGTTTAATCTCCTGTCGGGCTGTGTACCAGAAGCAACCAATTAATGTTTCTCCCTCTCCCTCCCTCCTTTTTTCCTCCCTCTTCCGTCCTCTCCCTCACCCTTCCTCTCTAAAAACGCAATAAAAACATATCTTTTGGTGAGGATTAAAACAATCAATCAGAAAAGCTAATGTCAATGTACAAAGCAATGCTTGTAGAAACATAGCTGTGTCTAGTGAGCTGGCAGGGATGGACATTTCAGGGATTACAAAAGATATGAAATGACTTATATTGGTAATAACTATGTTACAAAGTTTTCCTAAGGTTCAGAAAATAGTTCCATATATCTGGTTGTTTTGTGGCTTTTCTTCTAGTAATTGTAGTGTTTGATACAAAAAATTGGGGTAACAAAAGTACAAAGAAGAAATCCCCAAATAAAAAATCACCTTATTCTTGTCAGGCAGAATCACTTTAAAATTTTTTATGTATGTCAATGTTAAATTTTTGTGTGTATCTTTAAGAAATTACAAAAATTATATAATGTTTGAGAGTTTGCTTTTTTTTTTTTTACTTTGAAAAATCTGACAGCATTTTCTTAAGACAGTTGTCTTTGATAGGAGACAAATAGAATGAAGATCTTGATGGGAAGAGTATTTGTAGGCTTTTTAGGTATTAAGAGTGAGGCTGAGATTGGTTGAAAAAGCAATTAGAGAATTGAATTTTTCCTGCAGTGTCCAGAATGGCTTAAGATCAGGGATAGGGTCCTTAATCTGATGAGAGCTGTTTCTTTGATAACTCCTTTTGGAGTATTAGCAGAAATTTCCCCAGTTGGGTTATGATTTCTCTCCCAGAGTGGTCATAGAATGTATAAGGGGGAAAAAGGTGATAAAGACATTTCTAAGATGAGCATAAGGTAGAACCAGTCAGATACA
Source organism: Pipistrellus kuhlii (assembly GCF_014108245.1). NCBI lineage: Eukaryota > Metazoa > Chordata > Mammalia > Chiroptera > Vespertilionidae > Pipistrellus > Pipistrellus kuhlii. The sequence continues at coordinate 13,365,751 of NW_023425405.1, forward strand.
CATAGTTTCAATAAATATATTGGTTCTAACAATGATAAAGTTCTAACATGCCTGCATTTGGAAGGATCTTCCAGCTCTATCTAACTCTTAAACACCATTTTTTTTCCAAATAAAGAACTTAATTATTTAAAGTTGTGTAACTATAGGGGAAACAAGTAATATGGTAATTGGTTATTTTTTTAAATAGATTTTTATTGATTTCACAGAGGAAGGGAGAGGGAAAGAGATAGAAACATTAACAATGAGAGAGAATCATTGATTGGCTACCTCCTGCACATCCCCCACTGGGGACAAAGTCTGCAACTCAGACATATGGTCTTGACTGGAATTGAACCTGGGACCCTTCAGTCCGCAGGTTGATGCTCTATCCACTGAGCCAAACCAGCCAGGGTGTAATTGGTTACTTTTAAATAATGTGAAATTTATTACTTTTATACATTTTGCTTTGTATTTTTCATGTATGCAATTTGCTTATCTTCTTCAGTTTTGCTACTCATTTCTATATATTCCCATGTTTTACATTCTCTCTCTCCTCTTCAGTAGCTATTATGTAGACTTAATGTATATTTTAAAATCATTTTTTATTGAATAATTTTATCTTCTCTTTAAAAGGAGTATTTAATTTTTTTTCTTTTTTTATTATTGACATTATTACAGATGTCCCCAGTTTTCCCTACTTTGTCCCCCTCCATTCACCCTCACCCTCACCTTCCCTCTGGCCATCATCACACTATTGTCTGTGTACTGTTGTTTATTTCCATGGCTTATGCATATATGTTCTTTGGCTAATCCCCTCACCTTCTTCCATCCAGTCCCCCTTCCAGGATGAAATATAGTATTTAATTCATATGTGCTTTTCTCAAAACTGAAAAAATTTGATTACTATGTTTACTTTCCATATAGTTGTAAATTTACAATTTATATTTTTACTATAATCTTATCTTTACTATTAGTAAGAGCTCCACAACGTTTTATCTGGGGGGGGGGGGGGGGAAAGGATTACCAGTCTTGTAATGAGGGGAGAGTATTGGTTAAAATAGTTTCAGTGGGACAAGAATTATCAGAAAAGCCTATGGTGAGTAAATTATATTATAGAAACTTTCTCACTGAAATATCTACTTATTCCTCTTACTTTGACAAAATATAAATGCTAATTTATTAGTACTAATTTTAAAAGGAGGAAAGAATAGTAGAACTTTCTTTTTAAGGAATTTTGAAAAGCCTAGGAGGCAAAGAAAAATAAAAAAAATGAGTGTATATATGGAAATTTCCATTAAAGTCATCTGAAAAGACTTGAAGTGTTGTAGTGTGGTTACAATTCAGCTTCATGATTAGCTAGAAAAAGTTATTAGGGAGGTTTCTGTGTATTACACCGTCCCTGGCGAGTATACAAATCATGGAGAACAGACAGTTTTACTTGTAAGTTCTTTGGAAAAGTATTTGCTTTCAGTGACTAAGCAAAAGGGACAATCTTTATTCAGATTGAAATCAGAGTCAAATGAAAGAATTTATTGTATAGGTAACTTTATAAATTATAATCTATTTGGTCTCCTATAAAAGAAAACTATAGTTTAAAAAGTAAGGAACTGTTATTATCTATTCTAACCTCTAGTTTATACTAATAAAAGCCTATGTGGTTGTCACACCCTCACACTGTGATGCCCTCACACCTTAACAGCCCATCACCAGGAGGCTTCGTGTGCAGCAGGCACACATGGGTTTGGCGGGCTGTGTGCATGGCAAGTTGAACGCAAGTGAGTGGGGACTTGACGTTGAGTGCGCAGCGTGGAGGTGGGTCCTGGCGACTCCATGCTAAGTGGAGGCGGGACCCCTGGCTCCAGCCTACCTCTTTGGGGTAATCTATCAAGGAGCCCCAAATGGGTGGGCGGGGCCTACCTCTTTGGGGAGATCAATCGTGGGGTTCCCGCACTGTGAGAGGGCACAGGCCAGGCTGGGGAAACCCCCCTTCTTCTCCCCAACCCCCAAGTTAATGAATTTCATGCACCGTGCCTTTAGTATCACATAACAAGAAGTCCATAGGTAGTTTCATTGTTGATAGATTCAATGATCCAGTTTCTTTATCTCTGTCTGCTTTGTTATCATCATAGAACTGACTTAATTTTCATACCTTTACAGATTGCTATAGTAATTGTGTACATTGCATACAGATATGAAAATTTTTAAAAGAATAGAAGATTTTTCTTCTCTGTATGTCTGTTTAGAAGTAGGGCATATTTCCTAGCAGTCCCCTCAAAAAATCCTCATGGTTCAATAGCCAATATTGTGTTCCATATCTTTCTTAATCTTTGTTGAGAGGCCTGGGATTAGGGATAATTATTTAGGGATAGGATATATGTATGTGAGGAGTTCAAGCTCCATGACCGTTATAGTAACTAGTGTAACAATTCCTCTTAAGAAGTAAATTAAGAATTTATTGACCTGTGATCTAGGTTAAAAGATGTGCTTTCGCTTCAATTTCTTAATTTTTTCATTTCCCCATCTGTAAAATGGACATGATAATGCCTCCTTGTTCATAAAGTTGTTTTTAGATTAAATCAAATTTTTAAGATAGCACGGATTCTAATGTTAGTAAGTATTCAATAAACTTATTAATAACTATTACTGGTACTTTGATCTCTATGTAGTTTTATACTTAACGAAAACTATAAAAATGGAATTTTCACTTTCGTGGATTAGTGTTTTGTTTTGTTTTTTCTTGAAGCTATAAGGGCCTATTTGTCAACCAATACTTTTTATATTTGAGGTAGCATGAAAACTGCAGTGATGTATTTTATGAACATGCTATTGTATTAATGATATATTAATAATTTCCCTGATTGTAGGCTTCTACATTTTTGTCTTTTTTGCTGTAATAAAAAGTTTAAGCTGGTTAAGTTGTAATTCTCTCTCATTCTCTGCTATTTGCAGATGGATTGTTCAATCAGTACATCAGTCAACAGGAATACAAGCCACGATGGAGTCAGATCATTCCCAAAAGCACCAAAGGTTAGCCCTATCTTCTGGTGTGGGTGCTTTTGCTGTAATGTCTTGATTTCATTTTTTCCCCCAGGTAGCTCAAATTTCAAAGTGCTCTGTTAATGAAAAGCAGGTTTTCAAACAAGACAGTGGGGGCTTGTCCTGGGGGTGGGAGTGGCCGGGAAACATATGTAATACTTACAATAAAAAAAGAAATTAATTAAAACAAAACAAAACCATAAAACAAGACGTAGGTTCCTTAAGTAGGTGGCAGACTTAGTTTATTATATTAAACTAGAGGCCTGGTGCACAAATTTGTGCACCAGTGGAGTCCCTTGGCTTGGCCTGTGGGATGCAGGAGGTTGGCCAGCCAAGAAGGGACTGCCTATCTTTCTCACTCAGTTCCAGTCAGCCAGAACACAGCAGCAAGCTCACCTAACGGTCAGAGCATCTGCCCCCTGGTGGTCAGTGCACGTCATAGCGAGCGATTAAGTAGCCTTAGCATATCATTAGCATATTACACTTTGGTTGAGTGACAGACTGAATGACCAGAAATTAGCATATTCGGTTTTTATCATATAGAATTTTTCTTTTAAACCTTTTTGTTTTACAGCTATAACAGGAGATTGGACAGTTTTTACATAGAATACCATCATAAAATACTTTTATAAAGACACCAAAATTATAGGTCATTGCGTTGTAATGCCGAACATGTTTCTGAAAAACCTTAAGTTCTGTAAAATTGCTCACTAAAGCTAATAGGGCTTATGAGAAAAATAGAAATGGGCATACCATTCTAGATCTATGGAACTTTATGACCAGATACTAATAAAAATGAGAGTAGTAATCCTAATAAAAATAAATAATATTAATATAGTTAAATCTTTGCAGGCACTTATATTGAGCATCAAAATGAGTTTGGAGCCTTAAATTCTGTGCTCATGCTTTCTCCTTATAACTGTAGAACATAGAGAACATTTATTTCTAATAAACACTATTTTAATCAAACTTGAAATCTTGATTCAGGGTGTAGTCTTCTTCTTTAACCTATTTTTTCAGGTGGAGAAATTTTTTTTTCACCCCATCTGCACTCATTACTCTGCCAGATGGTTAATATAATAGAAAGTGCAGCAATTCTCTAATGCAACTACCGTGTTTCCCCGAAAATAAGACATCCTCCGAAAATAAGACCTACTTACAGGATTCCTTCTGAGTGAAATATAAGGCATTCCCCCGAAAATAAGGGCCTCCCCCCTAGGGTAAACATGAGAGATTTGGTCCACTGATTCTGAAAGAAAAGGAGTCACAAGAAATTCACCAGGAAATTCAGGAATTGGATTGTTATGATGATGATCCAGAAGATGATAACATGCTTGTCATTGAATAAATGAGTAAATTCTTGATACTGTAGAATTTACAGTTTGTCTGGTTTGTGTTGCCAACTACCGTACTACCATACCGTATACAGGTAATACATTTCCTTTATTTTCATTTAACAATAAATGTGTATCATATTCTTTTTCATGGAAAAATAAGACATCCCCTGAAAATAAGACCTAGCACATCTTTGGGAGCAAAAATTAATATAAGGTACTGTCTTATTTTCGGGGAAACGGTACCATTTGTGTCCGGTTGATGTTGCTCAATGGCTGAATGTCAGCCTATGAACCAAGAGGTTTTTATTTGATTCCTGGTCAGGGCACATGCTTGGGTTGGAGGCTCGATCCCCATTAAGGGGTGTGCAGGAGGCAGCCAATCAGTGGTTCTCTCTCATCTTTCATGTTTCTATCTCTCCTCCTTTCTCTGAAATCAATAAAAATATATTTTTTTAAAGAAGGAAGGCAGTTCTATAGATATTCAACTTTTTCCTATGATCATCGTATATTGACTGTTAAGATCTTCTCTTTAATTGTGAGAAAACTTTCTTCTGAAAGTGTTATACATTAATATACTGGAGAAAATTGCTATAAGCACTCATAATTTCTGTATTATAGGAATATCAATTCTCCTATTTTTATCAGTCATATATGAGGTAATTTTATTCAAAGAAGCAGATTTATAGCAAACATTTTAATTGCGTATTTGAAAACTAATAGATTAAATATATAAAGTACAAACATACAATAAATTTATTTCACTGTTTTCTTAATCTCTTGCAAGAGGTATTACTGACTGGGTGAAAAAAGAAGAAAAGGAAAAGCTTCAATGATAATGAACTGCAAAGTCTAACTATTAGAAAGGAGAAAGAATTTTCAGACACCTTTTGAATGATTAGCTTTTGAGTACAGTAGTAATGAAAAACTTCAGTTTTGCATCTTATTTTTTATATAAGAACTGACTTTTTTGGTCAGTGTAAGTTAGAATTTATTTTGTTTTTCCATATACAGAAATAAAAGGTTAAACGGTAGAATTTTAGTTCTGTCTCATGTAAAAAAAAAAAAAATGCCCAAAAGGTAGTAAATGCATTTTTTAAATTTACTTAATTCATTAATTTTTTTATTTATTTTTTATTGTTTAAAGTATTACATATGTCTCCTTCTTTGGCAACATTCTTTCTTTTAATTTTCTTCATTGATTAAGGTATTACATTCTTACCCTCTCTCTTTTGGCCCCCCCCATCTCCACTCATGCCCCCACCTCCACCCCCCACACACACCCCATGTCTGTGTCCATTGGTTAGGCCAGTGCTTTTCAACCTTTTTTGGGCAAAGGCACACTTGTTTCATGAAAAAAATCACGAGGCACACCACCATTAGAAAATGTTAAAAAATTTAACTCTGTGCCTATATTGACTATATATAAAGTAATTCTCTTGAATAGGAATCAAATAAACACAAAGAAAGTATTTTATAATTACTATTATGAAATATTAAGTAAACAAAATAGTGAAAAATTATAAAATTCTTGTCTTGTCTGCACCTATGGCACACCAGGCAACATCTCGCGGCACACTAGTGTGCCGTGGAACAGCGGTTGAAAAACGCTGGGTTAGGCTTATATGCATACATACAAGTCCTTTGGTTGATCTCTCCCCTTATCCCCACCCTCCCCTACCTTCCCTTTGAGGTTTGACGATCTGATCGATGCTTCTCTGTCTCTGGATCTGTTTTTGATTATCAGTTTATGTTGTTCATTATATTCCACAAAAGAGTGAGACCATGTGATATTTATCTTTCTCTGACTGACTTATTTCGCTTAGTATAATGCTCTCCAGATCCATCCATGTTGTTGCAAATGACATTTTAGTTTTTTCATAGTATCCCTGTGAAATTTGTAAAAAGTTGCATGTTTCCTATTTTACATAGGCAGAAGCTAATACAACGAAAGCTATTAGCCAAAGTAATATATTTTCATTAATATGACAGTTATAAAGAAAACTTTAGGTTCTCTGGTTTATATGTCAAGTAAGATATTAGAACCCTGTAACTTATTGAATGAACCATTACAATGAAGTTATATCTTCATTTATATAAAATTTTGTATAAAGTAAGATTAGATATAAATTTAGGAATGGTTTTCTCCTACAGCAGTTTTAAAAGTTTCACTGACTATATTTAAACATACCTACCTATTAAGCTTTGTAATGGAAATAACAATAAAAGGAAAGCAAATCTTAGTTTACTCAGTCAGTGCTCATATAAAATAGGTGGTCTTTATATGGAAACTATTTTCTGAAATACTGGCACAAAGTTCACACAATAAGAAAATTATCAAGGAAGTAAAACTTGATAAAATCTTAATTTTCAGTAGCTAGTTTTATGAACTTCAAAAATTGTGCATTCTACTTACAAGCTGTGCCTGGATTATAGACCTGGTATCTAATTCTGTAATTGTTTCCCACTTCACTTTGTCACTTCAGTAGTTTAGAGTTTTCTTGTCTGATGTTTTTGTAGAATATCCTATATTATTGCTGATTTATGACATTGGTCATAAATATATTGAAAATGGCTTCCAATTGCAATAATAGCCAGAAAGCAATTGGAAAAAAGAGCAAGATAATTATTATAAACACTAGGGGCCCATTGCAGGAATTTGTGCATCTTGAAAGGAACTGTGGACCACAAGGCTGCAGTGGGCACAAGGGTAGGTCTTGGCCCATCCTCCACACTCCCATCTGGCCCCTCCTGCCATGGCCTCCAGATCCCTGTCTGCTGGCAGCCCCGCTCCCTGCAACAGCCCCACTCGCACCCTTTGACAGCTTGGAGCCTTTGGGGCTGGCACCAGCAGTGGATGTGAAATGGCAGCTGGTGCCCAGATCTCCCCTCAGGAGCAGGGGGAGGTGGAAAAGCCCACAGGAGTGATCAGGCAAGCTGCTGCTGCTTGCACACATTGACGGCACTGAGCACCGAATGATCAGGACCAGTGCTGGGCACCGGCAGCGGGTGCGAGTGGCTGCTCTGTTGCTAGAACTGGGTGCAAGTAGGGCTGGCACCGGCAGCAGGTACAAGTGCTGGGCAGGACCGTGGGACATAGGAGCAAGGATTTTCAGTAACCAACAGAGGCTTGCCCTGATGACAGCAATCAGCACCCAGCCTTAGTCTGGTGCCCCCGCTTACCTGCTCCACTATCCCGCTGTGCTGACACCAACAATGTTCCCTGTGTGCCCCTAGTGGTCAGCACACTTCATAGCCATTGGTTATTCAGTTGTTCTGCCATTGCATATTAGTCTTTTATTATATAGGATAGCTATGTATCATATTATTTCTTTTGAGTCTTTTTACTTACTATTAAAAGAATAAATGTGTTTTATTTTCACTAGTCCCATGGTCGGCAAACTGCAGCTCGTGAGCACATGTGGCTCTTTGGTCCCTTGAGTATGGCTCTTCCACAAAATACCATGGCATGGGCAAGTCTATTTTGAAGAAGTGGTGTTAGAAGAAATTTAAGTTTAAAAAATTTGGCTCTCAAAAGTAATTTCAATCGTATTGTTGATATTTGGCTCTGTTGGCTAATTTGTTTGCCGACCACTGCACTAGTCATTACAAATTTATGAATAAAGTTACTTTGGGTTTGCTGTTGTTCTGTGCTTTTCCTTTAAAATAAAATATTATTTCTACTTCAGGTGATGGAGAAGATAACCGACCAGGAATGAGAGGGGGCCATCAGATGGTTATTGATGTTCAAACAGGTGAGAGATACTTGCAAAGGAAAGCAAATTTTAAATTAAATTTATGCATTTTTAAATATCAGGTAAACATGAATTTATTTTTCATTCATTCCAAAGGTTAAATGTTAATCCTCATAACAAAGTAGCAAAGAAAATAGGCATTAGCCACAGGCATAAGCTAAACTAGGTAGTGACTCATGAGAAGGAGAAGCTGCTAAACAAAATGAAATTAAATAACCTAAAAGAAATGTAATGTGTAGCCCTTTATAGCTGTGTGTGTGTGTGTGGGGGGGGGGGGGCGGTGTATTTGTATTTGATTTTCATAGTAAATTTTTATATATTTCTGGATTTTCAGTGCATTTATATTTTAATGTCATACTATGGGAATTATAGTAATGAAGGAGACACAAGATATAGTTTAGAGGGAGAAACTATCTCTAAATTAGTCTTGTTGGACTAATTGAGTGTTGTTGGATCCATTAATTGCTAAACACTGTTCACAAGTCTCTGAATCATTTGCTTTATTCTGTTTTGCTGTCTTTTAAATTTTCTATAATTCGGTATGGAAAATTTTTCTATAGGTGAGGACAGCTTAAATACCATTATATTTAGAAGTTAATGCTAAAATTATAATACCGTAGGTTTCAAATTACCATCTTGAAAAGCAAATAATGCCAAAATTTTAGTTTAATTTGACTTTATTATCTGATTTTAAAATACTTTACTACATAGAGTGCTAATATTCATTTAGTCATAGTACTTTAGGAATAGTTATTTTTTTTACATAAAATAATTATGTTTTCCTAATTTTAGAAAGTAAGAAAAGGCATCCTATCTAATAAAAGAGTAATATGCAAATTAACCACTCTGCTGCACCCACAAGCCACACTCATAAGCCAGTCAAGAGCGAATATGCAAATAAACCCAACCAAGATGGCTATGGCCACAGAGAGCAGGAGGGAGGCTTGGGTTTCCCCAGCAATGGAGGAAGCCAAGCTTTCCTCCTGCCCTTGCCGGCCTAGGCTACAAAGTTTCAATGATAGAAGATACATAAATCAGTACAGAAATGGCCGCAGCCACAGAGCTGGAAAGAGCAAGAGGCTAGGATTGCCCCCAGCACTGGAGGAAGCCAAGCTTTTTGCATACCTGGTCTGGCTCAGGCCTCCACTTAAAGCTACAAAGTTTCAATTATAGAAGGTAAATAAATTCCAACAGAAATGGTGGCCACAGAGCAAGCAGAAGGCTTGGCTCTGCTCCAGGCTACAAAGTTTAAGTAAACTTTGTAGAAATTAAATAAACCCAAGATACCAGGGCCTCCGCTTAGCTAGCTGGTAGGTGTGGCCGGCCTGCAAATCACCAGAGGCCCCTCAACCCAAGCTGCCCCACGCCCCAAGGCAACACCTACCCTGATCTGGGACATCCTTCAGGGGAAGCCAGCCAGCCCCCACCCGTGCACCAGGCCTCTATCCTATCTAATAAAAGAGGAATATGCAAATTGACCATCACTCCAACACACAAGATGGCTTTCCCCATGTGGTCAAAGATCCTGCCCCCATGTGGCCACAAGATGGTCACCACAAGATGGCTAGCAGGGGAGGGCAGTTGGGAGGGACCCAGGCCTGCAGGGGAGAGCTGTTGGGGGGGTGGGGAAGAGTACCAGGCCTGCAGGTGAGGGCAGTTAGGGATAACCAGGTTGGCAGGGGAGCAGTTAGGCATCACTAAGGCTGGCAGGGGAGTGGTTAGGGGGTGATCAGGCTGGCAGACAGAAGTGGTTAGGGGCAATCAGGAAGGCAGGCAGGTGAGCAGTTGGGTGAGCAGTTGTGAGCCAACAGTCCTGGATTGTGAGAGGGCAGTCAGACATTCCTGGAGAGGTCCCAGATTGGAGAGGGTGCAGGCTGGGCTGAGGGACACCCCCTCCCCCCGTGCACGAATTTCGTGTACCGGGCCTCTAGTATACTTTGAAGATTTTTAGAAAGAAAAAAAAATAAACCCTGTTTAGTAATTTTGTTGATAATGTGTAGGTAGGTTAATAATGAAGAATGATTTTCTCAAGTAGAGTTTGAAGAACCTGAAAGTTTCATTTTTATGAAGTTGGTACCTAAGGAGTAAAATAGAGTGTAGAGAAGCCCAGTTGTTATTTTAAGTATGCATTCTGAAGATTTCCAGAATGAAGGCTCTTAATTTATTGAAGTTATGTACAAAATTTTGTTTGTATATACATCTTTTCTGGGAAGAGAATCCATGAATTCTGATCATCAAAGGGACTTTTGACTCAAAAAATTAAGTACACCTTTACTAGAGTAAAACATAAAGTTCATTACGAAGAGGAATTTACGAAAAAGTTCATTTACAAAAAAAATCATCTTTTTAAAATGTTTCATCTTCTTAGTGTTTCATATATGTTGTTTCCTTAAATATGAAATACTTAATAATACCTAAATTTTATTTATTTTTAGTCTATAATAGTTTTTTCCCCCATTTTGCTGCAGCTCTAAGAATAGAGTTACCATTTTTAAAGGTACATCATAATGATGAAAAAAAATTAAACAAGTACATGATGACCTAAATGTTACTATTTAATTTTCAAACTTTCCTTCCTAAGTGTATTCTATCACTTATAACATGTTAGAGAAGGAATCTAGTATTTTGTACTATTGGATGTATATGTCAGTATCATTTATTATAATCTCTGTACCTGATAACTCTGTATTTATTAGATGCTTCCATTCTGAATTGTGTTTCCACTCCGAGGAAATAAAGTGAATAAAAAGAGAGAAAAGGCATGTCTTTTTGTTTCAGGGTTCAAGTCTGTTCAGTGAAAATTTAACTGTTCATTCGACCAGGAAGTTCTTTGTTATGTAACTTGCACTAAATTCTGAGAACCTATAATGCCTGCCTTTTTCCCTCTCTCAATCAGAATAGATAGTAAGATCCAGGCAAAACCCCAGTATTTGATATATACAAAAGAAGTTTGAGGGGGTGATGTTTGTCACTAGGAAGAGCTTTTCTATGGAAAGCTGTACCTTTGACTATTCTATATTAATTCTATGCAAATGCCTTTTAGTTTTTACACACAGTGCCACATAATTGGTTTTCCTAATGTTCCTTAAAGAAACCTTTGAAGGAAGTAGGTGAACATGGGTTTTTGTTGTGAATTACAAATATATTCATATGGCTATAGATCTGTAGCTATATATACACTTGAGTGGCCAGATTATTATGATCTCTGAGTGCATAATAATCTGGTCACTCGGTGTACTTCTCTTGAGTACCTCATTTATTTTATATCAAAGATAATAGAAATTGTGCACCTGATCAGTTTTCCCCCTTTGCACTGGCTGATAAAAAGCTCAAGGCAAATAGGTGGTTGATCTACTTTCAATATTTGCAAAAGTCTAGAATACTTTTGGTACCCATTTGAGATACAAATACACTGAGTGGCCAGATTATTATGCATTCACAGATCATAATAATCTGGCCACTCAGTGTATACTATTATCACAAAGGCATTCTGAAATATAGCCTTATTTAAGAATACAATGTATAGGCAGAAAATACAACCTTTTAGCTGGGAAAATAACTGTGTTGAATTCGCTATCAGTGTCATCTAGATAGTTTTTAAGTCACAACTTTGTTTTAAAAAGGGTGGTCGATGAATCCAGTTGATAATCTGCTGCATCCTATGAGTTCAAGGAAATGGCTGAAGCTTATAAAATATCTTTCCCCTTATTTTTTATTGCTCTCTTCAAATTTTCTCATGTCCATTTAAGGTCTTCCTAATTGCATTTTTAGAAGTATTAAACTTTTAAACTAAATATTCTGACAATGTTTTATTTTTATCTTGAAAATAAATTTATATTTCTTAAAATTGCATTTTTCACTTCATTTCCCCCCTCTCAGTGTCTATATTAAACTAAGAATTAAGATAACCTCCTTCACTTGCCTTTAACACTTCTACTTCTTGTGTTTGACACAAGAATTTTATCTAAAATTGGGCTCATGCTGTGTTAGTGCGATAGCATTTGTATTCTATACTGTTTCAAACTGAAAAAATGAATTTAATTTAAAAAAATAGTGTGCCATCTTGTGGAGGATAATGCAATCAGCACAGTCAATTTTACCTTTAAAAATCAGAATAGGATAGATAGTTGCATTCAGGCTCTTAAAATAAAAAGCCTGCTTCTTTGTGAAAAATGTTGAGAAGACACTGATGTGCTAACATACTACCTTATTTTTGGTGTAGATAAGATACGTAGATCGGTACTACTGGCACTAAGTAGCTGTAGGGTTTATTCAGTATTGCTACCAAAAAGACCTGTACCAAAGAATATGGTTGAATTTTAGTTTGATGGCCTAAGAAATGAGAGACTTATTGATTGGTTGATGATTGATTCATTTATAGTATCTAAGAATGAAATTGGTTTAAAATTTTGAGCATATGCTGTTACTTGTCAATTTAATTCCAATTCCTTTCTTTTGTTGGCTCCTCATTTTCAGTCAGTCCCATTTGCTGCAAGTTGTGATCTGACCATGCTAAGTCTGCCTAAAATCTTCTGTAGCTACTCCAAAGTCTGTGGCATCAAGTTCTTAGTTTCTGTGTTTTCATTTAAATCCTTCCATTCCATGATCTGGCCACTGCCTGTCTTTTTACCCTCGTTATCTTCTGTGTTCTTCTTTTAAGTTGAACAGTGCATTTATTCATTACATAGTTTTTACCATTTTGCATGCATTAATTAAGTCTCACAGTTTCTTTATGAGATAGGGATTGCATGCCATTTTAGAGATGAGACCAGTGGTTAAGGAACTTGGTGGGGATCACACAGCTGTGGTGGTAGAGCTACAATTTTGTTCAAGACCTGTCTGACTTAAGAGTCTATGTCTTTTAAAACACTTCTTGTGTTTTTCTGTCTTTGTACCTTTATTTTTTACTCTGCTGAATTGTCCTCTTTTTTTGTCCCTCATTCTGTCAACAAAGCCACCTTGGGATATAAATACCACTGTTACCATGAAACCTTCTGGTGACACTTATCTACCCTGCAATCATGGTGATTTATGTACTTGTTTTAAAAATATATTTATATTTATTTATTTATATATTGTTTTCTTTTTTTTAGAGTGAGAGAGGGAGAGGGAGATGGAACGAGATAAACATTGATATGAGAGGGAAACATATCAATGTTTGATTGGTTGCCTCCCGTACTTGCTCCAACTGAGGATTGAACGAGCAACCTGGGTATGCACCCTGACCAGGAATTGAATTGGCAACCTTTCAGTGCATTGGATAAGGCTCAGTCAATTGAATCACACCAGGCAGGGCTATATACTTGTTTAATATTGTTGATTTGAGTGTAAGCTCCTTGAGGATAGGGACTCTTTTTTTTTTTTAATCTTTATTGTTGATAGTATTACATATGACCCTCCTTTCCCCCTATTGCTCCTCTCCACCTGGTTCCCAACCCATTTCAGGCCTTCATCACCTTATTGTCTGTGTTCATAGGTAATGCATATATGCATATAAGATCTTTGGTTAATTTCTTCTCTCCTCTCTCCCCTATCCGTGCCTCCTTCCCTCTGAGATTCATTAGTCTGTTCCATGTTTTCATGCCTCTGATTCTATTTTATTCATTAGTGTGTTTTGTCTATTATAGTGCATGTTTATTTTGTTTTTTAGATTCAACTGTTGATAGATATCATTTATTGTTATTTTATTAATATATATTTTTTTCTTCTTAAAAAAGATTCTTTAACATCTCATATAATACTGATTTAGTGGTGATAAACTCCTTTATTTTTTCTTGTTTGGGAAGCACTTTATCATTGATTTAATTCTTAGAATCCTCTATTCTACTGCCTATTCCCTGTATTCTTCAATTCTAAATGATAGCTCAGCTGGGTAGAGTAATCTTAGTTGTAGGTCCTTGCTTTTCATTATTTTGAATATTTCTTGCTACTCCCTTCTGGCCTGCAATGTTTCTATTGAAAAATCAGCTGACAGTCATATGGGTGCACCCTTGTAGGTAACTAACTGCTTTTCTCTTGCTGCTTTTAAGATTCTCTCTTTGTCTTTAACCCTTGGCATTTTAATTATGATGTGTGGTCCTCTTTGGGTTCCTCTTGTTTGGGACACTCTGGACTTCTTGATCTATTTCTTTCACCAGATAGGGGAAGTTTTCCATCATTATTTCTTTAAATAGCTTTTCAATATCTTTTCTCTCTTCTCCTTCTGTCATCTCCATAATGTGAATGTTGGTATGCTTGAAGTTGTCCCAGAGGCTCCTTACTATCTTCATATTTTTGAGTTATTTTTTATTTCATTTTGTTCTTCTGATTGGGTTATTTTTGAGTTATTTTTTTATTTCATTTTGTTCTTCCTCATATTTCAAATCGTTGATTTAATTCTTGGAATCTTCTCTTCTACTGTTGATACCCTTTAAATTATTATTTATTTCAGTGAGTGAATGCTTAATTTCTGACTGGTCCTTTTTCATGTTTTTAACGTTCTCACTAAGATCCTTGAAAGTCTCACTAAGTCCCTTGATGCTCTCATTAAGTCCCTTGAAGCTCTCATTAAGATCCTTGAAGCTCTTATTAAGATCCTTGAGTAACTATATAACAATTGTTTTGAACTCTATATCTAGCATTTTGCTTGCTTTCATTTCTTTCATTTGTAACATGTTTCTTTGTCTCTGCATTTTGGCTGTTTCCCTGTGCTTATTTCTGTGTATTAGGTAGAGCTTTTATGTCTCCTGGAATTGGTAGAGTGGCCTTTTTATTAAGAGGTCCTATAAGGCCCAGTGGCTCAGTCTCCTCAGTAACCTGAGTTGGGCACTCTAGGTGTGCCCCTATATGGGCTGTGTGTACAGTTTTATTGTAGTTGAGCCTTGATTGCCATTGGTGTCACTGGTAGGAATTGGCTGTGAGGACCAGCTGTGTCTACATTAAAAGAGCTGCTGTGCAGGAGACACACCTATGGAGCAGGACTTGCTTCATTGGAGCTTTGGTGCTCACTGAGTCTGCCCTGGAGCGTGTTGCTTGTGGATGCATAGAGTTGTAATATGGTATGGTCTGAAGTTGTCCATCGGGTGCACTGGCTCTGAGACCTCTCAGGAGATGCAAAGTCAGACATTGCCTAGGGCCATTGGCAGTAGCTACAGTGAGATCTGCAGATGTCTACGACTTGTATGGCCTTAGAAATGCCTGGGTGAGGCCCAGCTATGAAGCAAGGCATTCTGGTGTTAGTGCTGAGTCTTGAACTTTTTATTAATTGGTTTGGGGCATGGTGATGCCAACTGCTGCTTGTTTAAGAGTTTTTAACAATGTCTTAAGCCTGAGCCAAGACAGACCACAAGTGGAAAAGCAATTGCAAACAACTTGGATGGGGCTGCAAATTGGATTGGGTGGGGTCTTATGGAATCACCAGGATGGAGAGAACAGTGTGGGCCAAGCTGATGGAAACCCAGAATATGACTGCCAGTCAGTTCTGCGATTTGGGGAGGTCCCACAGGAACATGACCCCTAGGAGCACCACTGTGGGTGAAAGCGGCACCCAAGTTCCTGTTCCTATGCCAATTCCTCCCCCTATGTCCCTGGATTCCCCCAGCTCTGGAACCCTGGGCTGGGGGTCTGGTGTGCAGCTGGGACCCCCACTTCCTTGGAGATATCCCTTCCGATTAAAAAAACGAAGCATGTGAGTGTTGGGCCAGCTCAGTCAAGGCCTCCACTCCTCCTACCAGTCTAGTGTGCTTTCTTCTTTGCTTCTCTAGTTGTAGGACTTCCATTCAGCTCGATTTCAGGGGGTTCTGAATGATGGTTGTTCTCTAGTTTAGTTATAATTTTGATATGGTTGTGGGAGGCGGTGAGTACAGGTGTTTACCTAAACCACCATCTTAGTTCGTTTCCTTGTCTTGTCTTTTTTTTTTTTTTTTTTTTAATTATCCTCTAATGTGCCTTTCCAATTCAGATTAGTACCGGTATTCAAAAAATATTGACCATACATGCCTCTGAGTGCTGGGAGAAATGGATAACTTCTATAGCCTGTTCTCCTTTAAGAAAAAAATAAAAGAGAGGGCTGCTACTTGAGGAGGATTATACTGTCCCAGGGATGTACATGAATTGTTATATAATCTTTAAGCTTGAGAATGGACATTCAGTAAACCAAACTATTATCCTGTTGCAAATAATGTTTTTTTTCTACTTTCTTAATTTCTCACTACAGTTCTCTCCAATTATTTCCATACTCTTAAAAGTTCCTTACATTATTTATCCATTAAGTAATACTTTTGCTGCCATTTGTTTCTAGATAAGATCTCATTCTGAATGATTTGAATTAAGTAATTAGATGATTTAATTAAAATTTTGTTATGCATTTCATTCAGGTATGTCAGAAGGTCCTGCTTCTCTCTGATTTATTCAATTTTACTATTAAACTTCAACTGGGACCACAAAGTATTCATGGACAAGAGTGACATCTTGGATTAATTCCATTGGGATGCTTGCTCTGTGCCAGATTTTATTTTGCTCAGCTATCAATGAGGCTGTTGTGGAAATGTGGGTTTTCTTTGCTGTGAGAACTTATGCGTACAAAGAGACCTGCTTTCAGAAAGAACATTGAGAACCCAGAGTCCAAGAGGAAGGGTTATTAAAGTTAATGAACCAGGATAACCTTATCCAGAGGGTGCCCAGAAACACTATAAAACAAAAGGTCAATTGCTATTGCTATTTTAGTTATATACCCCGCCCTCTCTAGGATTCAGAGTTTAACAGGATTAACAGGCTTTACAGTTAGGCTTTGGCAAATAATATTTAAGCCAGATGAAAATGCTTTAATTTTTTCCTATAAAATTCTATGTTTCTGGGCAGTACTGTGTGCCATTTTGGAAACAATGTTACTTAACTAATGAGAATGGACTGTTTTGTAGTTCTGATACAGTAGTTCACATTTGTACAGAGCCAAAGTGTTCTAGGTACTGAGTTAGACATGGAATCAGATACAAGTATTTTTTATTTCTGTGCATTTTAAAGCTAGAAATGTTATTCATACTTGACAGTCTTCAGAATGTTTTCATGAACTTGTATCTGAAGAACTTCACAACACTATCACTGAGCACTAGAATTCAGTCATGTTCCAGTGGTCTATTCTTACCCAGAATTATTGTTTTGATTTCTCAAGATTCTTGGGGCATAGAATGGGATGTTTCACTTAGAAAGTTCACTTAGAGTTTGAAATTATATGACAAAATTGCAAAAACCTCTTAGAAGACAGCCCAACTCTATGAATGGCAAGACACTTCTTAAGGGGTATTACAATATTTCCAAGTGTACTTTGAATTATAAACCTTTATGGTGGGGCATAACTTAGATGACAGTCTCTTCATATATAGGACTATGGCATGTTGGAGAGTAGGTGGCTTTATAGTTTTCCTGTGATGTCTAATTAAATTTATTTAAAAAATAATTGTTGGGATTGTATAACCGGTAGACATCAGACATTTATTTACAAAGGGGGGAAGTATTTGAAGAAAAGGCACTTTTATTATACAGAGAAGAATGGGATGATACACATTGTTATGTATAAAAATTTTCACTTTTTACTGAGCAAGATGTCAGTTTTCTCACAGGGATAAAGTCTATGGATATAATATATATTTCAGAATTAGAAGATAACAAATTCTCAGGATACCTACAAATGACTAAAATGTTGACTTATAAGAAGATAAAGCTCCCACAGTATATATGGAAAAATTTCCCATGGGCATAC
This sequence comes from Pipistrellus kuhlii, assembly GCF_014108245.1. Classification (NCBI taxonomy): domain Eukaryota; kingdom Metazoa; phylum Chordata; class Mammalia; order Chiroptera; family Vespertilionidae; genus Pipistrellus; species Pipistrellus kuhlii. Next base: position 13,383,591 of record NW_023425405.1, read on the forward strand.
TGAGGCCATATGCATCACTTGATTCTTAAGATATCTAACTCTAACTTGCAGCTAATTATTGTTTTTGGTGTTACATTAGAGAGAAACAATTATAATGTGATATTTCCCCCCAGAAATAGTTCGATGTCTTCATGTTATATTTTACATTATATATTTCTTTGTGTTTTGTGGGGTTTTTTTCCTTTCTCTTTTTTTTTGTCTTTGCAGTCTGAAGCTGCATTATTAAGAAGATGGTAAATGTAAATTTTTTGTGGCCTAACACAGAACTCCTATCTGGCTGATTATCAGATTCACCCTGGATTCTTAAAAAATACAAACTCTTTTTTACCTACTAAATAACCATGGAAGCAGAATCTTCGGGAATTTTTCCTCATTGTCTGTATTTTTATAAATCTCTCAAAATAGTGGTTCATCAGGAGCCTTTCTATTCATGTTTAGGAAATACTAGTCTAGAAATATTTTTGAAATGCTACCAGTTTAAAATTTTTAAGTTTATTTAGATGTACCTTTTGAAATGGTTTAGAGACAACTGGCTAGGTCTGGATGCCTAGACTTAACATTTTGTCCTTAATTTTATCTTTTTACACATATTTTTCTAATTTTCATAGAGACCGTTTATTTGTTTGGTGGCTGGGATGGAACACAAGATCTTGCTGACTTCTGGGCGTACAGTGTGAAGGAGAACCAGTGGACATGTATCTCAAGAGACACTGAAAAAGAGGCAAGTTCTCACACTTTTCATCCATCGGTATTGTAGTAGGGCTGGGGGTGTACACTTCTTTTTTCTGGATAATTTCTATTCTACAATAATATCTATCAGCAGTGATAGCAGAAGAATTTGTGGTGAACAGGTTTGGCTTAAGTACTTTTACATTACAGCTTCTATACATGGTTCTTCAATTACTTATACATGAACAAATCTATTTTACAAAATTAAATAGCAGTGGTTATCTGATACTAGAGGCACTGTGCATGGGTTCATGCACGGGTGGGGTCCCTTGGCCTGGCCTGCAGTCAGGGTGTCTCCCCATCCTGGGGGGAGGGACTGTGGGACATTGCCAGCCAGCTCCAATCAGAGTTGGCCGGCTTGGGGGTGGGGGTGGGGGTAGACTGCAAGAGGTTGGCCAGCCTGGGGAAGGGACCATGGGAGGTTGGCCAGCCACTGGAGGTTGGCAGTGGAAGTGCACTGACCACCAGGGGGCAGCTCCTATGTTGGGCATCTGTCCCCTGGTGGTCATTGTGCATCATAGTGGCCAGTTGCTCGGTCACTTAGGCTTTTATATATATAGTTTTTACTACTTTCCTGGGAATGTAACTATGTAAATATCTTTTTTTTTTTTTTTTTTTTTTTTTTTTTTTTACGTTCCTGTCACCTCTACTCTTATTTCAAACATTTATATTATTTTGAGTTCTTCTGGAAAATTGTGCTTTGGATGTCTTCACTATCTCACTATTTTGGCCCCTTACTATTTAACACATATCAGTTTTACGAATGAAACATTTTATTTTTACCTAAAATTGTATCTATGTATTTGTGCTTCTTTTTTTTTTTTTTTTAATATATTTTATTGATTTTATACAGAGAGGAAGGGAGAGAGATAGAGAGTTAGAAACATCGATGAGAGAGAGTCATTGATCAGCTGCCTCTTGCACACCCCCTACTGGGGATATGCCTGCAACCAAGGTACATGCCCTTGATCGGAATCGAACCCGGGACCCTTCAGTCCCCAAACCGACGCTCTATCCATTGAGCCAACCCAGTCCCGGCTATTTGTGCTTCTTGATACATGTATCCATCAAGCATTTCAGTAGTGAATAAGATGGCTTGATTTATGGCTTTGAATTAAATACATAATTATAAAATAAAAATTAACTCGGGTTTTTTTCCCCCAAATCTTTTTTTTTTTTTTTTTATGTTTTTATTTATTTTAGAGAGAGGGAAAAAGAGAGGGGTAGAGAGGTAGAAGTATTGATGAAAGAGAAACATCCATCTGCTACCTTCTGCATGCCCCCTACTGGGGATTGAGCCCACAACCCAGGCATGTACCCTGACCAGGAATCTTATCTGGTGACCACTTTGATCATGGATCAATGCTCAATCACTAAGCCAGCCTTGCTGGACCCAAATCTTTTTAGAACATTTTATTGTACCCTATGTCTACGATGTTTCAGATTACGTGGTTAAAAATAAACTGTAACAAAACAGTAGGAGCTGCAAGTGAAAAATGGGAGAAAAAGACCTAATTTAAAACCCTAGATGATTTTTATCTAGGAAGGCCATTTCAAAAAAGATCCGATGCTGTGTCTTTAATTCCAGGACACTGGATTCTTGCATACTCATGTGTTCCCTGGGTTAATAATTTAATTAATCATTCTTATCTTTGCAAAAATATTTTAAAATTCTGATTTCTATTTATTTCTGTAAAACTATATAAAAATGGCCTTTGTTTTTTAATATTAAAGTACTGTTTTCTGAAATGATTTCTATCTCAACAAAAATAAATACATCTAAAAAAATAACTAACTTTCTTCTCTTCAACTATTTTATTATTTTAAATTTATCTTTATTTTTGAAAGTATTAGAGAGGTCCCCCGTTCCCTATCCTCCCCACACCCCCACTAACCCTCTCCACTCCACACCTGCTCCTTCCAGGCCTTTAGCACACTATTGTCTATGACCATGGACTATGAATATACTATATATTATAATAAAACCTAATATGTCAATCGACTGAACTTTGGAACAACTGGTCACTATGATGCACACTGACCACCAGGGAGCAGATTATCAACCCAGGAGCTGCCTCCAGACGCAGGCCCCAGGACAGCCAAGGCAGGTGCAAGTGGGGGCCCCCCAATTGCCCTGCTGGTCGCCCCACAGAGGGAGGTGACCTGCAGCAGTGGGTGGCGGGGCCAGTGAGTGGGCAGTGCCAGGCCGACCAAAGCGGGTGCCAGAGAGTGTCTTCTCCCCTCCCCCTCCACACTCCCCACATATCAGCTCTGATCACCAGTCAGGCCTAGGGATCCTACCCGTGAACGGATTTCATGCACCGGGCCTCTAGTATATGCATATAAGTTCTCTGGTTAATCTTTCCCCTCCCGCCCCACTTCCTTCTGAGATTCATTAGTCTGTTCTATGCTTCTAAGTCTCTGGATCTATTTTATTCATCACTTTATTTTGTTCATTAGATTCCACATATGAATGAGATCATGTGATACTTATCTTTCTCTGACTGGCTTTTTTCACTTAGCGTAATATTCTCCAGGTCACTCAATGCTGCCTTAAAGGGAAGGGTGCTTTCTTTTTTTCAGCTGCATAGATTCCATTGTGAACTGTACCATAGTTTTATTCGTCTACTGATGGGTACTTCGGCTATTTCTATCATAGATCTTAGGTATTATAAATTGTGCTGCTATGAACATAGCAGTGCATATATTCTTTCTTGTTGGTGCTTTGCGTTTCTTAGGATATATTCTCAGAAGTATATTACCAGAGATCACTGGGTCAAATGGTAGTTCCATTTTTAATTTTTTGAGGAAACTCCATACTCTTCCACAATGGTTGTACCAATCTGCCTTCCCACAAGCATTAGGGTTCCCTTTTCTCCACATCCTCGTCAGCACTTGTCATTTTTTGGTTTGTTGATGATAGCCATTCCAACAAGTTTTAAGTAGATACCTCATTGCTGTTTTAATTTATATCTCTCAGATTATTAGTGACTTTGAGCATTTTTTCATATTTCTCCTGGGAAAAGTGTCTCTTTAGTTCCTTTACCCATTTTTTTAATTGGGTTGTTTGTCTTCCTTTTCTTTTCTTTTTTTTAAAATATATTTTATTGATATTTTACAGAGAGGAAGGGAGAGAAATAGAGAGCTAGAAACATCGATTAGAGAGAAACATTGACCAGCTGCCTCTCGCACACCCCCTACCGGGGATGTGCCTGCAACCAATGTACATGCTCTTGACCGGAATCGAACCTGGGACCTTTCAGTCCGCAGACTGACGCTCTACCACTGAGCCAAACCGGTTTTGGCTGTCTTCTTTTTCTTAAGTTGGATGAGTTCCTTTTATATTTTGGAAATAAACCCCATATCAGATGTATCATTGGCAAATATGTTCTTCTGTGCAGTGGACTCCCTTTTCATTTTGTTGATAGCTTCTTTTGCTTTGCAGAAGCTTTTTTTAAATTTTTTTTATGGAGTCCCATTTGTTTATTTTCTCCTTAGTTTCCCTTGCCCTAGGACAGTGGTTGGCAAACTCATTAGTCAACAGAGCCAAATATCAACAGTACAATGATTGAAATTTCTTTTAAGAGCCAAATTTTTTAATTAAACTTAAACTTCAGGCCGTGGTATTTTGTGAAAGAGCCACACTCAAGGGACCAAAGAGCCACATGTGGCTTGCGAGCCGCAGTTTGCCAACCACAGCTCCAGGAGATGTATTGGTAAACATATTGCTACGAGAGATGTCTGGGATTTTCCTTCCTATGGTTTCTTCTAAGATTTTTACCTTCAACTATTTTAAATGTAGGTTGATTGCATTTCTAATTACTCTTTGAATAAGTCTAGAATTTATCCAGGAAGTCTCCTTCTTATTCATAGAGTACATCTAATTAATGCCTAAGTTCCAGCAGTTCTAATACCCAGTATGACATTTCACATGTTTTTTCCTGTCTTCTTGGCATTAATTCCAACTTTATTATAGTTTTTTTCTTAAAATTTTTACCTCTGTTGTTGACTCCAGATCTATTTTCCATTTATTAGAACAGCTTTTAGAAAGCATATTGGGTCATGTGACACCTTGTAAAACCCCATGGTTAGCTTCAATCCATTTCAGTTATCTATTGTATTCTATTTCATTTTGAACTTGACAAAACTTCAGTGGCAAATGATAATAAGCATTATTTTACTCAAAAGTTTACAGATTGGCTGGGTCATTCTTTTGGTTTTGGCTGGGCTCACTAATGTGTTGGGACTCAGCTGGCTGTCAGCTAGTGCAGGATAGCTTCAGCTGGGACAATTTGGCTCTGTTCTAAGTCGTTGTTTATCTTCCTGTTGGCTAGCTGGGAACTTGTTCTCATGCCTGGGGTAGGGCTTCAAGAGGAATAAGGTGGACATGTGCATGCAATCAAATTTACTATTGTCCCATTGGCCAAAGAAAGTCATGTGACTAAGTCCGGTGTCACTGTTTGGTGAGGGGTACTATCAAAGGGTATAGATATAAGGAAGTTGGAATAACAACAGTAATCAGAATGATAAAGCAATTTATCTACCTACATTTTGTTTGTGGAGTTTTTCTGTTGTTTTTTGCTTAGAGTAAAAACTTCAAATTTCTATTTAGGATTTGGTCACCATTTCTAGACTCATCGCCTGACTTTGTTTGCTAGCTATATCTATAGTTGCTGGAGTTATTTGACTTTCTCATCTGTGTCCTTTGGCAATAGTTTTTTCCCCGTTTGAAATTAGCAGAGGCTTGTCCCCCCCATGCACCCTGCTTTTACCTTCCTCTGTATAGTGTCCCTGTCTTCTCTATGCAGAATTAGTAGCTTTTTTTTCTTTTTATGTGCCCATTTAATGACTTATATTCCTTGAATGGGTTATTGTAATGATTGGTTTGCATTCCTATGTTCCTACTCAGACTCAGAATTTCTCAAGGCATAAATCATATACTTACTCTCTAGTGAGTAATTAGGTGATATTAATTAAATGAAAAGTTAATAAATACTGGGGGCGATCAGGACAGCACACAGAGGCAATGAGGGGCAATCAGGCTAGTGGGGGCAGGGAAGTTTGGGGTTACCTGGCAGGCAGGCAAGTGAGGAGTTAGGAGCCAATGTTCCAGGATTGTGAGAAGGATGTCCCCTGAGGGGTCCCAGATTGGAGTGGGTGCAGGCTGGGCTAAGGGGACCCACCCCTTTGTGCATGAATTTCGTGCACCGGACCTCTAGTTATAAAAATAACATTGATTTTGTGGACTCCCTGAAATGTTTTGAAGACTTCAGATTGCACTGAAAACAGCTGCTTTAATGTAATCCACAATTCCTATTCAGAGGTAAGTAATCATCCAAATAATTTCTTTGTAATGTCTTCTTAGGTGTCCCATTGTCAGCCCAACCCCTATCCTTGACCTGGGACTCTGTTCATGATCATGCATTGCATTTCAACGTCATATTTCTTTAGTCACCTTCACATTGGAATAGTTCCTTAACCTTTTCTTGATCTTGACATTTTGGAATACAAAGAAGTTATTTTGTAGACTGTCCCTCAATTGAGTTTGTCTATTTCCTTAAGATTGCATTTAGGTTAGGCATCTTTAGCAGGAATACCATGTAGATGACATGACATTGAGTATTCCTTATTATATTTTATTAAGAGATTTATCTGATATTAGCTTTGATCAGTTGGTCAAGGAAGGTGTCCTCCAGATTTTCCCATTCTATAGTTGATAAATAAATTTTGAGATTATGAAACTATCCTGTTACTTATCAAACTTTTATACTTTTAACATCCATTGATGAAACTGTTGAAGCTTTCCCAAGTGGTTATACAATTTTATATTCTTACTAAAAATGTTTGAGAGTTGTTGTTGCCCCCTATCTTCTTCCCCATTAATCTTTGTCAAAATCTATTGGTCATATAAGTACCGTATTTTTCGGACCATAAGACGTACTTTTTCCCCCCCAGAAGTGGGGGGAAAAAGTCCCTGCGTCTTATGGTCTAAATATAGCCTACGCATATACTTAAAAAAAAAAAGTTTTTTTACTTGCCCGGCTCTGTGTGGTCTCTGTGTGCTTGCCTGGCTCTAAAATGGTTCTAAATGCTGCTGTTTACTTTACAGGGTTGATTACATGTGTTTATGACTGTGATGTTGGGTTTTAATGCACATAAAATATTTTAGGACACTATTTGTTTCAGAATCTTTTTTTCTTCATTTCCCTTCTCTAAAAACTGGTGCGTCTTATGGTCCGGAGCGTCTTATGGTCCGAAAAATACGGTATATGTCTCTTTTTGGACACTCTATTCTGCTCCATTATCTTTTGATCTGTTCATATATCAATATGATACTTTATAAGGTCAGGTAATGTAGAACGTCTTTATTTTTTAAAATTTTTCAGATTCTTCTAGATCTTTTACATTTGCATATAAATTTTAGAATATTGTCCATTTTTAAAACTGTTGGGATTATTGGGAATGTAATGAATCTATAAAGCAATTTGGAGAGAATTGCTGTCTTATTAATAGTCTTGTAATCCATGAACATTGTTAAATCTCCATTTATTTCAATCTTATTAATATCTTTTAGCATTCTTAGAATTTTCATGTTAGAGGTCTTAGATATTTTTTATTCAATTGATTTCAGTATATTTTTACTTTCATGCTGTTTTAAATGGTACTTAAACATTTTTTTATTAACAAACAAGCTGCTAATATAGAGCAGTAAATTGTTTTGTTTTGTTTTTAAGTATTGCCTTTGTATATGTTACTTTTGTAAATCCACTTCTAATAGTTTCTTTGTTGATTTCTTTGGCTGTTTTCATCAAATAGTCATGTCAACCATGAATAAGAACCATTTTACTTTTTTTCCCCATTCTTTTTCTATCATAACTTTCTATTTTTTTTTAATTAATGCTTTTTTGCATTGATTTGGACTTCCAGTATAATATTAAATAGAAGGGGTGAGACTAGATCTCCTTATCTTGTTTCAGATCTAGCAGGATCTATATTTCACTATTAAGTGAAAATTAGATTCTGGATTCTTATACATTCCTTATTAGATTAAGGAAGTTTCTATTCCTAGTTTGCTGTGAGTTTTTCCTCATGAATATATTCTGAGGAAAAATGCTTTTTCTATATGTGCTGATACAATCATGTTTTTTCCCTTTAATTCTGTTAATGTGATGAATTAATTACATTGATTTTCAAATATAAAATCAACTTTGCATTCCTGAGATAAACCTTTTAGTTATAAAATATCCTTTTTATATCTTGCTACATTCTGTTTGATAATATTTTGTTAAAAATGAGTTTTGTGTCTCTGTGTACTAATTGCCTGTATATTATTTCTCCTCCTCCTCCTCCCCCTCCTTTGTGATATTGTTACTTGGTTTCAGTGTTTTATTGTCCTCATAAATTAAATTAGGAATGGAATATAGTACAGATTTAAAATGGAAGTTATTTTTCCTTTTCTGAAAAATTTTGGATACACTTGACATTTTTTTTCTTTAAGTGTTTAGTAAAATTTACCAGTGTATAATAAGTACATAGGACTAGTGCTCTTTGTAGGAAGATTTTTAATTATAAATGCAATTTTTCAATAGATATAATGATTTCAGATTTTCTCTTTTATCTTGTGTCAATTTTGGTAAGTAATTTTCAAGGACTATGTCTATTTTATCTACATTGCCAGACTTTGCTTGTTTTTTTAATACTAGGCCCTTATTTATTTTTAATTTGTAGTGAATTTGTAGTGATATTTCTGCTTTCACTTATAATATTGGCAATTTGTATTTTCTCTTCCTTTTTAAAAAATTAGTCTTAGAATGGTTTATAATTCTATTAATCTTTCAAAGAACCAAGTTTGTTGGTTTTGTCTGTTTCCTATCTATTTATTCCTACTATTTTATTTTTTTAACTTAGGTTATAATTGTTCAACAATTTAATAGCACTCTTTTTAAAAATATATATATTTTTATTGATTTCAGAGAGAAAGGGAAAGAGAAATAGAAACATCATTGATGAGAGAGAATCATTGATTGACTGCCTCCTATATACCCCTCCTGGGAATTGAGTCCGCATCCCTGGCCTGTGCCCTTCAGGCTGCAGGCTGATGCTCTATCCACTGAGCCAAGCCACCTAAGGCTTTAATAGCACTCTTGCTAATTAAAATGAAGTAAGAAGTTGTTATTCTCCTAATACAATTTCAAATTTTACATTCTAGGAAGTATGGCATTGATTTGTTTATTGTATATTACCCCATCTTTGTTTTGGAGATTATTTAGTTATACAAGAAATTCTTTCTCAATATTTCACCTTATCAAAGATTTTTCTTGATTAAAAATTTTTAAAAATAGTTTTAGGATAATAATTAGTATGAATACTAAAATTCAGATTTATTTATTTAAGTATATTTTTATTAATTTCAGAGAGAAAGGGAGAGGGGGAGAGAGATAGATGAAAGAGAATCGTTGATGCAGCGCACAACCCAGGCATGTGCCCTGACCTGGAATTGAACTGTGACCTCCTTTTAGCAACCACTGAGCAACATCGGCCAAGCTGACACGCAGATTTAAATCAATTTAATATCTGGGTTAAAAACATTAATGTCAAACTGTTCTTTCTGCTGAATACCTTTATTGCTTTAAGTAATCTAAATAATGCTAGATTTCTCTTCATATAGTACCACTTTTTTATTTCCTGCTCTAGAAACTTGTAATAATTATTTATTGCTTATATGATTTTCTGTCACATTCACCAAGCTTCCTATTTCTGCCTTATACTTCAACTCTTTTGTTTCTGCAGCAGCAATTCTTCATCTCAATCATAACCATACACATTGTATTAAATGTATTTTTGCTGTTTTTTTGTTTTGTGTTTTTTTCTTAAAAACAACAACAACAACAAAAACAATCTGTAATAGTGGAAAGAACATAGTTTTTGCCTTGGTTGCCCTGGGACTTAGATTCTCTATCTTACTTTCTAGTTTTGTGACTGTGGACAAATTACTTAGATTCTATGAAATGATGATATTTCTTTATAGAGTTGTTATACAGATTAAATAAAATATTTATACACACACAGTAATAATATAGACAGAATTTAGGGATATTTAATAAAAGTTCTGTTTTCCGTCTTTCAGCTAATTCAGTCTTGCCCATTTGAAGGTGTTTTTTGTTTTTTTTTTAGCTTCATGAACTCTACTTTTAGTTTATACTATAAATAATTTTTACCTTTTATTCATCCTTTGATACAAATGATCTCAACTAATTGATTTTTTTTTGTAATATACTATTCTTCCCATATTCCTCTAGTTGTGTTATTGATTCAGTCAGGGAAGTGACTTCTATGTAATATACAGGGTAGATGAAAAAGCCAAAGACTTGGATTCCCATTCTGCTTCTCTCACTAGTGTACTAGCTTTCAGGAGGATGCCTCTTATCTTTTGACTTTTAGGCCTGTGTTTAAAAGGGGTTAATTGAACTAGATGTTTTATAAAGGGTCCTATTAGTTATGAAATTCAGTGATTCTAGATATTCTTGGAATGCCTATTTGTGCTAGATTCTGGTGAGAAATTCTGAAGAGAAATATTTTAAAGGACTAAATGTATCTTTAAGTAGATCAACATATAATAGAGAATTAAACTCTGTGCACAATGGAGTATGTAATAGAAGCCATAAAAGTGTTATGAACAGAATATCATAGGGTACAGAATAGTTCTTCTCATCTTAACTGGTAGATTTTAAGCATTTCTATGGAGAGATTTTTATCTTCTACTACTTCTTTTGTTGGACTTGTATTAGTTAAATTGTTGTGAGTTTCTGAACAAAGCTTGTAATGAAAGTCAACAAAAAGAGGTATTTAATTATATTTTGTTATTCTTTTAATTTCTTGTTCTTTTTTCTTTTTTCTCTCCATAGAATGGTCCTAGTGCCAGATCATGTCATAAAATGTGCATTGACATTCAACGAAGGCAAATCTACACATTGGGCCGTTATTTGGATTCTTCTGTGAGGAACAGCAAATCTCTGAAAAGTGACTTTTATCGTTATGATATTGACACTAACACATGGATGTTACTCAGTGAGGATACTGCTGCTGATGGAGGGCCAAAATTGGTGTTTGATCATCAGGTTCGGTGCACAGATAAATATATGGTAGAATTAATTAGTGCTTAGTAACTTTCTCTTAGTGTTTGTCATATGTTATGCTTAATAATCTAAGTTATCTCTTAGATTTCTATTACAAATATCTGTGAGAGATAATAAAAAAAACTTGTGCCAGTAGTTATCCTTTAAAATTTTTTTCTTTTATATATTGCAGGATAAAATACTAATTTCTCAGAACACAAAAGTTAACTTATAAAAACTTTAGATAGTAGATGGAGCAGTATGTATCAGGAAAAGCAAACTTAGTTGTATAAAAATGTCTAGGAATCATAACAATAACAATTTTCCCTTTTAAAATTTCTTAATCTACATTCCTGGAAGAAATTTAAATTACTTTATAATGAATTAAGGAATTTGAAATCTAGAACTTTTCTTCCAACTTGTGTGAAATATATTTACCTTTGTATATAATCACAAACATTATAAAACAGAGAAATTTGACATAAACTAGATGAAGTTTAAAATTAGCACTAATAAAAAATCAGATAATGATGTTATAGACAAGACTACACATAGCGATATTGTAAGCCATTTTAATATTAATATGCATGTAAGTCTCATCATCATTTCCATCAGTGTCATTATCATTTTTACCTATATTTGAATATGTATTCCATGTCAATCAGTTCAGTATAGTTCAGTACCTCAAACAAAACAGTAACCACTTTGAATTCTGTAGGCAGTTTTATTTGATTCAAACCATGTCCAAAGTTTTTTTTTTTTGAGTGTTGGGGAGAAAAAACTTTCAAAAAACCTTTTAACACTGTAATGATGAACATAGCATTGTCTAGTACTTAAGAAATAGGAGATGGTGCTATAATTATAATAGAATCTAGTTTAGGACTAGCTTATCTCCTGTCATATATGAGTTAAAACCAAGTCTTTATTTATTATTACATATTTTTGTTAATTACTTACTATATTTATATTTAAATTACTTACTATATTTATAATAACAATTAGTTGTTATAGTAGAATGGTAAGGAAAAGAGGACTGGGTTATATGCCTATCAAGTATTATAAGTGGTAGGTGGAAAATCAAAAACATTAGTTCTCAAGTATTCTTCCTTAGATTGAATTTGGAACTTCTGCTGATTCTATTTAACTGAGCTCTGCAAAGCTTTGCACTTCCCTATGATATCGTCAGTGTTTTCATGTGGAAAGTAAGAGCTCCAAAAAAAGTTTGGCTGGTTCTGATGTTTTAAAAACAAAACATCAACAGATAACATTTTGAGGGAAACTATTTTCTTGCTTTCAACTGGTTACAAATTTCTTTTACAAAAGATACTTATGTCTTTATTTTTACAAGTTGAAAAAAGAATAGCTAAGGGATAGTCTAAGTACAAGTATATTGTCCTTATGTATGGTCTTTGTTTCTTCTGACTTTGATAAAATAGAATGTTCCTTGAAAGCTAGGTTCTGTTAAATGTTTGGTTTTCAAATGATTAGATGTGAAGAAACCAGGATTTTAGTGCTAATTCAGCTAATAATTAGCTCAGTGACTTTGTGTAATCCGTATAAGCCTCTAGTTTCTATTTTGTTTTATGTAAATAAAGCTATAATTTGGAACTTCAAAATTACTTAGGGCTGTTCATGACACTTTAAGATTTGACACAACACTCAAGAACGTGAGCAAGCTAGAGGTATAAAAACGCTTTAAAAAGTTACTTTGCAATTTTAAATTTAACAGTTAATAAATTTAAAGCTTTGGATTTATTAAGAACATACTGGCAGCTTAGTTCTGAAGCTTTCGATGTTGTTGCTTTGTGTGATTTTCAGGAACAATGAGAACCAAAACAAAAACAAACAAACAAAAAAGATTTAAAAAACAAAACAAAACAAAAAACACAAGTCACATATTCAGCAAAACCAGGAGCCAAAGAGAACCCACAACTCCCAATTTCTTGTAAGTTTAGCCAAAAATAACTGAAATGTTCAGAACCTGTATTAAAGCTGACAGTAATGTAACGGGAGAACTGGGAATGTAGAGGGAGCCTAGTAGAGTTATGACTTAGCAGGGCAGACTCTGGGGGAGTTAGTGAGATAAAATGTGCAAAGCACCCAGAATGGCTCAGAAGTGGTAGATATCAGGAAGCACCATCTTCTAAAAGTATAGGAACCGTGACAAGTGTGAACAGTGCTCCTCTTGCAATATCTAGTGAAGGAGCTGGAGGAAAGCAAGTCTTGAAATAGAAACACTCCGCCCCTTCCCCTTAGTGCGCCCCCCCCCCCCCCCCCCCCCACACACATACAGATGAGGGTTCATAGAGTTTTAAAAAGATAGGGCTTCACAGATGGACTACATTTTGAAGAAGCCATTTAATTCAGTAGCAACAGCAGAGGGAGTCCTTGAGCAAGAACATTACCCTTTCATAGGAACCTTCTGTTATCTGGTCCAGGAAAATTCAACAAATTTAAATACGAACATTTAAAAAGCTTAAAACACGAAATTTTCAAAGAGATACTCTAAGGAAAATTAATAAAAAGAAGACCAGCAAAACTTTCCCTCACACAATAGCAGATGAAAATTATATATCAGTATCCAAACATGAATTAGATGATTTAATGAAGCTCGATACTTTGAAGAAAACTACAAAGCATAAATTCAGTAATTCGGCGGAGATGACCAAATAAGAGGAACAGGTGAAACGGGACCTGGTAAAATTCAGGAGAGAAATTGAAGAAAACATAGTAACATTTTCAGAAATGAAAACTACATAGAGCATAATGAAGAATAGGTAAGGGTCATATAGCATAGATGTAAGAAGAGCAGGTAATATAGAAATAAAGATTAATAAAAGGATTAGTCAGAAAATTATACCCAATAGATAGAGGAGAAAGGCAAAAATAAGCCAAAATACAAATAATTGGAGACATTAAAAACAAAAAACAAAATAATGGAACAACAAATATTTATAATAAAATTCAAGAAGACTTTTCTGAAGAAAGAAGACTATTGCACATTTCAAAAGTGTGTGTTATAATCAGAAAGGAAAAAAAGTTGACCTATGCATTCAATTCTAAGACATATGTTAGTAACAGTGGATTTCAAATATAAAGAAGCCATTTTAGGGGGAAACTAGGCAAAATGATTCTGTCACCTATAAGAGGAATAAATTGAGACTGATACCAGATTTCTCTACAGCTACATTCAGTACCAGGAAACATTAGAGCAACATCTAGAAGATAGGAAAAAGACAATGTAAGTCAAGGATTTTATATCTAGAGAAACTGTCCAAGTATGACCACCTTTTGAAGAAATTACTAGGAAAAGGAATATAAGCTAGCCAAGAATTTGCAGGAGAAACTTCAGTCAAGGATTGGAAATCTCAGCTCATTGACATTCACCATAGATCAGTGTGGATCATTGGCAGGCTGAACACATACTTTTACTGCTCTCCCTGTATCCTATGAAATGACAATAGAACATATTAGTAATAGTGTTGAAAACAAAAAAAAGAATGCCCTTTGAGAACTTAAAACTAATTGGGGGTGGGGAGGAGGTAAGGGGAGAATTCCTTAAGGTAGAAAGCAGATAGGATCAGATCCAACCGGAAGAAACTAGAGCCTGTAAGATTGAAGCCACAAAGTTTATATAGCTGAGACAAACATTAGATGATCGGTGGGAGATTGAACAGCAAAGCATTCTTCACTTTTAGTAGCACTGAAGTGTGATATTGTCCATAGGTCAGGTGTTGAGTGTGGGCATTGGAGCTGGAAAGGTAGAGCAATACTCCCAAGGGCAGCTGAAGAGCAGCAGTGGAACCCTTCACAGCATCACATACCATTTCTCCCCACCCAGTCCCTCTAGGCTGGCTATTGTATATATAGCAGGCAAATGACTAGTGATTCTCAGATATAAAGAGGACTAGAACAACCAAAAAATTCATATATTTTAATGTAATTAATACCATGAAACGGGTGCTGAAGTCAACAAATTAAGAATTAACAAAGAAAGCGCTGAAACCGGTTTGGCTCAGCGGTAGAGCGTCGGTCTGCGGACTGAAAGGTCCCGGGTTCGATTCCGGCCAAGGGCATGTACATTGGTTGCACGCACATCCCCGGTAGGGGCTGTGCAAGAGGCAGCTGGTCGATGTTTCTCTCTCATCGACGTTTCTAGCTCTCTCTCTCTCTCCCTTCCTCTCTGTAAGAAAATCAATAAAATGTATTTAAAAAAAAAAAAAAGAATTAACAAAGAAAAACAGTTGTATATGCTGAAGAAGCCTTTAGGATAAATTTAAGTGATATTTTTAGAGCAATTCAGACAGCTATTGCATTCATAAAAGACATATCTCGAAAAGTTACAAATTAAAGGTTTTTTTCAATCTCAGCAAATTATTTGAAAAGCAGAATGGATACACTTACCTCAAAATAGTTACTAACTTAATGAGCTGAAATTAAGAGAGAAAAGTTAAGAAACAGAGAGGTCCTGAAGTTCCGATACCATCTAATAGGAGTTCTAGAAGAAGAGAATGCTGGCCAAAACAAAAGGTAAAAATAAAGAAAACTCCTAAAAGTGAAGAAAGACAGTTTTCAGAACAAAGGGAACACCAAGTACAGTTCAGGATGAATGAAAAAGAATATCCCTGCCTAGATACTTCCTTAATGAAATTTCATAACCAAGGATTAAGAGAAAATCCTAAAAACCTCAGAAAACTGGTTAGTACCTTTGTAGGCAGATAACTGAGAACAAGCACATCAAAATTAAATATCCTCCAAAGGAAAGAGAAAATCCCTTTGTAGCCATATGCAGTAGAATTTAGGGGCTGGATAACCATAAGAAACCTGATAAGAGAGATTGGCCAAAATTAGTATAACTCTAAATTTATGAAAATATAATTGGCTTATGTAATGTGTGTCCCTTGGGATTTTTAACATGATCCCCAAGTGTTTGGAGAGACTTAAGCCGTAAGTATTTAGGACGGGGCACAGTGACCCAGCTTCATTGCAGCCCTAGACAGTCATATATATAGTAGGTGAATGGGCCATACTGAGTCGTCTTCAGGAATGTATGTATTGCTTTTAATGATAGGATTATTGAAGATTAAAGTGAGAACACTTTCTTTGGGAGGCCAGGGACATGAAAACTTTATCTCAGTTTTGCAACCATATTCATTAAGATTTCACCTTTGAGGTATAATAGATTTTCACCTTAATTTATGAAAATCAGCCAGGAACCTAGGAAATGGCAAGTGAGTGGATCTTATTAGTGGTAGGTAAAGATTAGAAGATACTAGAGTCTTTTTTATTTTAATTTTTAAAAATTTATTGGGGTGATATTGGTTAGAATCTTCTCTTTAACATTAATTTTAAAACCAAATTTTACAATTATTAAAAAATCTTTTTATTAAAAACTGCAAAAAATGAATAGCAGAAGTAATTGGAGGAGAGAATTGAACATACTATGGCTAGTATTTGTGCTTTAGCAAAATAATGTTTGTGCACACAATCTTTTTCTTTACTTATAAATGCCACTTGTGTTCAGTATCTAATTTCCAACTTATACTTACATACTTTTTGAAATAGAATTTAATTCTTATTTATTATCTTCGATAAATGACTTCGCAGATATTTTAATGAAAAACTATCATCTGTGTTGAAAGAATTTAGTTTGGCTTTTGAACTTGAGTTGCATAACATACCTCAAGTAAATTTAAATTTATAGTATTGTGTTAAAAAAAAAAAAGGCAAGATTCATCACACTGTAGAAATCAGTCTGAAGACTGTTGCAAAAGTCTGTTTTTCTGGTTTTTAACATAATTTGAAGGGTTTTGTAAAATAAATGCAGAGAGATGAATTTAGTTGCATCACTCATTCACATATCTGCTCTCTTATTTAATGGTAGCAAGATTAATAGGATGCTTGTAAGGAGTGTGTGATCACTTTTTATCCATAGAGTATGACCTGTATTCACTCTTAGGTTTACTGATCAGCACCTCATGTATTATTTGCTGGTTGATGTGGTATAAAAATTATGCAGTTTCAAGAATGCATAAAGCTCTTTAATCCAACATATTTTATTCTTAGAGGGAAAAATTGAAACTGGAGAAAGTATTTAGAAATCCATCTGCCAGCTGGTTGACAATATTGCAATAAATGTGTATGATAATCAGGGGCGGTACTTAGCATTATTAAGACATAGTTTAGGTTTTTTTGAGAATCTAAAACAATACACATTAGTTTCATTTTAACACATATAACAGGAACAATCTAAAACTATTCATTCTATTTTTTTATTCTGATAGATGTGTATGGACTCAGAGAAACATATGATCTACACCTTTGGGGGTAGAATTTTGACTTGTAATGGCAGTGTAGACGACAGCAGAGCCAGTGAACCACAATTCAGTGGGTTGTTTGCTTTCAACTGTCAATGTCAAACCTGGAAACTTCTTCGAGAGGACTCCTGCAATGCTGGGCCTGAGGATATCCAGTCTCGGATAGGACACTGCATGTTATTTCACTCAGTAAGAATATCCTGTACATTGTGTTATGTTATTTTGTCATGTGTTTCTCAGTAAGAAAAGTGGTGAAATCTACTTTTTCAGTAAGCGATCAAAACTTTTCATTAGATATAAATGGTTAGTGTTAGCAATGATAGACAAAAAGTAAAACTTTTTAATAGCGGACTGTTATAATTGAGGCTCTTTCCCATTAACTTAGTAATTCCTAAAGAGTGATCACCTGAATAATAATATAGGTAATTTTTTTTACTAATTTCATTGCTTATATAGATCTCTTTCTGTTAACTGCAAGATCAATTTTCTTACCTGTTCGTATTTTTCCCTTTGCTATACTTTATTAAGTGCAAATAATTAAGAATTGACATTATAGAATTAAAATTAAAATTTATCAGCAAAGTCAACATACAGGCAATGCATTAAACTTTTCTGTGAATATAACTTTAAAAACATATGGAATATTTTAATCATATGCCAAAGTGGGGAGAAGAGTATGATAAATTCCAGTGTACTCATTAGTTTCAACAGTCAATAGTTCACTTGTTTTTCATATATCTGCCCTACTTATATTTCTTTTTTTTTTTTTTTTAATGTTTCTTTGATTTTTTTTAAGTGCTGGGGTATTTTAAAGCAAATCCCAGACACTCTTATCATGATACCTATAAGTAGTGTGTCACTAACAGTTAAGGATTTTAAAAAAACATAATTGCAATACTATTATAATATTAACCAAAGTAAAAGCAATTTCTTAACATTTAATACATAGAATTTTTCTGAAATACTGAAAAGTACCTTTTTATAATTGGCTTATTCAAGTCAGGGTTCAGAAAATTCTAAGTATTACATTTGGTTGTCAGATCTCTTAATTTTATTTAATCCATAATAGTGCTGACCCACCCCCTTATTTTATTCCCCCACATACCACTTATTTGTTAAAGAAACTGAATTATGTGAGCTTTAGAATTTCTTGTATTCTTGACTTAGCTGATTTTATTTTATCATAATGTCATTTATTGTGATCTATATTTCCTGGTAGTTAAATCCAGAGTCACTTTAAAAAAATAATTTTTCAATTACAGTGGACATATATTAGTTTCAGATGTACAACCCAGTGATTAGACATGTATATAACTTACAAAATGATCACTTCCATAAATCTAGTACTTGATTTTAGATTCACTCTCCCTTTTGGGGAGCGCAAAAGGAAAGGTGCAGGAATACTTCATAGGTGGTCTGATTGCAAAATATCAAGAGGCATTTTATATGCAGTTGTTATACTTTTGGTGGTTGTAAAATTGTTCAGTGAATTCAGGCGCTATCAACCTGATTATTAATTATAGTTTCCTATCAACATTTTACCTCATGGCAGCCATTGATAATCATTGCCTGGATTTCAATAAGATTGTCAAATGGTGATTTTTCTAATTTTGTCATTTCTTCTGCATTTACTAACTGATTGTATTATTAAAAAATTATTAACTGTGTGGCTACTCTGATATGTAAACTGCATAGGATAGGTAATATAAATTGATTTTCTTCCTTTATCACTTTTTTATATTAATGAGTTGAGGCTCCAAAGTTAACCGATAGATTTTTTTAAGTGTTATTATGAACTCATCGATTTTTATATATTTGATGTGTTTAATTCAATGATGTCATTCTTTTTTTTTTAAGTCCTCACCCAGGAATATTTTTCCCATTTATTTTCAGAGAGGGTGGAAAAAGGGGGCAGGGAGACATCAATATGAGAGAGACACATCCATTGTTTGCTTCCTGCATGTGTCCCAACTTGGGCCAGGGATTGGAATCAAGCGGTGACACATTGGTGCCACACTGGCCAGGGCCACTAATTTTTTTGATGCCCAAAAATTTTCTCTATTTTTGGCTAGTAGGCATGCCCCCTTCCCAGTACGTGTGTGTGTGTGTGTGTGTGTGTGTGTGTGTGTGTGTGTGTGTGTGTGGTGTGTGTATTTACGAGCATGTCTATATGTTTGTGTGTGTGTATAATATATATATACATATATATATCCTTTTTAGTAAGAGAAAAATTAAATCATGAGTTTATACTGATATATCTAATACAAATGAAAGATTAAATTTTTAATATCTTTGATTTTATATATCTTTTAAGTTTAAAATTCTCCTTCCTAATGTCAGTATTATATTATTCTGTCTTATAGTTTACAGAATAGCAAAACTAACAGCAAAATCACTAAATGCTGTTTAAAATTGCTTTCTTATTATTTTTCTGCTTAGAATATAGCCCACTAAGAAAGGGTATTCAAAAACATGAATTAAAGTCACTAGAAATATTTTCTATGTGGTCATATCTTTATGTACTGAAAGGTTTTTTGTTTTTGTTTTCTAATTTCAGAAATTTTTTTTCTTTTGAGTTAATTTGTTTTCTAATTAAATAAAAACATACGCCTGATTCTAAAAGCAAAACCAAAAGTCTGAGTACTTTAAGAGATCTAGTGTTATCCCTGCTGTCTTCCTGTTCTATCCCTTCTCCAAGAAGTAACTGTTTCCTTCCTTTGTTTCTTTTTGGAGAAAGAAACAAACACATACACATTTCTTTTTTCCATTTCTTGCACAAGAGAGCACATTGTATACATTATTCTGTACCTTGCTTTTTTTTTTTAATGTTTTTATTTCTTTCTTATTTTATTTGTTTGTTTGTTTGTTTGTTTGTTTTGAAAAAGAGGAAGGGAAAAGGAGAGATAGAAACATCTATGAGATCAGTTATGGCTTCCTCACCTTGGGTATGCGCCCTGACTGGGAATCAAACCAGTGATCTCCTGGTGCATGGAACTCTGCTCAAGCAACTGAGTCACACGGGCTAGGCTGCACTTTGCTTTTTTACTTTAATAGGATATCCTGGAGATCACCTCTTAGCATTATATATTCTTCAATAGAAAGCATCTTCATTTCTCTTTGTATCATCATAGTACTCCGCTGCATGGAATCTGTCAAAAAAGTATTTTTATAGAGGTTTAAATTTTTTAAAGATCATTCTGAATTTTTCATGGAAGTGACTGCTTTCTTTGCCATTTTTTTCTTCTTTTTCAGAAAAATCGTTGCTTATATGTATTTGGTGGCCAGCGATCGAAGACCTATTTGAATGATTTCTTTAGTTATGATGTGGATTCTGATCATGTAGATATAATATCAGATGGCACCAAGAAGGACTCTGGAATGGGTAAAGGCATTTGCTGATTCTTCTCTCATGTCTTAAATACTTTAGAAGGTGGACGACTATAGCCCACTTTTTTTTCTTTCTATCCATTCTTCATCTTTGCCCCATTTCTTTAATTGAAGTAATTCTGACTAACAGGTCAGAAAACTTGTTTTTGTCTCTTTCTTTCAGCTAAACTATTCATTTCTATCTGTTTAAAATATATTAATTATTATTTCCTTGGAGCAGAAAGATAGTATATGAATCTCTATGGGAATTTTTGTGTGCTTATCGGGGAGGAGGGGCTTTGCAAGAATTGATATCCTAAAAACTATATTATTCTATATTTGCTAATCAGTTCCACTTTCTGCTTTCAGTATAGTATTTTATATTATGCACTAGCATAGTAGAGTCTGTCTTTATTCTGAGGGAGGACATATAATGGTAATGCCCTTTAAGTTTACAAATTCAGCATCCAAGAAGTTGTTATCCTCGTAATGGGGTAAAGGTTTCCCTCAGATAGTCCCAGTTTTATGTATATTGCCCTGATATAATTATTAAAACTGCCCCAGTCACTCTCAGAAGTATCCTACTTTAGATGATACACAGTCACTTTGCCTGTGATTAGTTGCACAGGAGAAAGGTATGTTTGTTTATGGCCCAGGGGTTTAAAATGCCTAATTTGAGCAATAGGGTGAGAAATTAGAATAGCTTGCTTTTCCTTTTAGCTATTATTTATAAAAACAGTTTTTTAAAATTATAATAGTTGTTCAAATTTAGGAGGGAAAGTTTTCTTTTAATAAAAGATTGCACCATTGTAAAAAACAAAACAAAACAAAACAAAAAAAAACCCACCACACACATGAAGTAGTTTGCCCTCAGGACCCATACTTTTTACTAGCACTTTTTTTTCTGGGTAGAAATGAAATGATAAAGGCTCTGTGAAGGCAAAGAGGACGGGGCAGAAAATATGACAGCTAAACCTATAAACTGAATAGTAGAACTTCTAACTACATCCCTGTTCCCAGAATGCCAGACATATGTTTCATAAAAGACTGGAATCACTTTTTCTAGAGGAAATGTATGGCCTCTGAGGAAATATTTCCAGATACTGTTGTTTGGGGACCCTACATGCCAATAAAATGGCTAATCTCGCTGCCTGGTCCACTTTCACAGCCCAGTCCCCTATAGTGTTGCCCACGATATACATAACATTTTCAATTAACTTTTTATTTCTTCAGTCTTATTGAACGATCAGTTAAGTATCCTCTGTATTAGGACCTTCACCATGGAAGAGATAGACAAAAACAAAAACTTGAAAACAGAAATCTGGAGTAATGCACTGAACACAAGTAAATGAAAATAATAATGATTGAGGCCAGTTTTCTTAGAGGAAAGGATCTGCATCCATAAAACTTTAATAGGATGCAATGAAAAATCAGAGACTAAGAAAGAGCTTTTGGAAAATAAATTTTGTTAAAATAAAAAAGTAGAAGAGTTATAAGAAATCTGAAAAATAGACAAAAAGAGTTAAAAATAAGAACCTTAGAAAATCAATCCAGGGGCTCCAATATTGAACTATAATAATAAGAATTTCTCAAGCTATAGTAACAGGGAAAATGGAGGAGACTAGAGCCTATCTATTATAATATAGCAGGAATATGCTAATTGACCCTCGGTGCCTACAGCCAATAAGGAGGAAATATGATAATTGACTGTCCCACCCTCAAATATGTTGGCACCCACAGCCAATAAGGAGGGAATATGCTAATTAACTGCTATGCCCTCAAAAGATGGTGGCATCCACAGCCACAAGATGGTGGCGCCCAGTCCCTTCAACCCTGCTAGGGTGGCAGGGCCAGCCCCACCCCCAGGCAGGCCCGGCTGCTCTGCGCACCTGCCTCCAGAGTCCCCTAGTCATCTCAGTCTTCCAACCGCCCAGGGCCGGCCCAAGGCGCAGGTAAGCTTCGGATGATGGCTGCCCAACAACTCAGGATTGCCCGAGGCTCAGGTAACCAGGGCCAGCTGAGGCTTGCCGGCAGTGGCAGCAGCAGAGGTGTGATGGGGCGTTGCCTTCCCCTAATCGCTAGGTCGCCTCCCAGACTGTGAGAGGGGGCAGGCCGGGCTGAGGGACCCCCCTCCCCGCCCCCCGCTCCAGTGCATAAATTTCCATGCACCAGGCCTCTAGTTATAAAATAAAGAAATAGCAGAAAATTTCTCTAAACATTGGCTCCAGGTTATAAATGGACACCTACAGAAGTCAGTACGTCAAATTTAGCAAAATAGAAATCATAATTGTTCACCGTGGAATTTCACATATCAGGATAAGGAGAATATCTTAAAAGTTTCTAGGGTAAAATGAGGTCACATTCAAAGGAATAGGACTTAGGGTGGATATACAAATTCTCAACAGTATTGGAAACTGTAAGATAAGGGGAAACAAGGTCTTAAAATTCTGAGGTATAATTATCATGATCTAGATTTCTACTTAGAGCCAAAACACCAATGAAGCAAGAGGGAAGAAATACTGTTTTTAAATATGTATGGTTTATCGATAGAATCTGTTTGCCTCAAGTAATAGCAAACCTAGGGAACCATGGCTTAAACATATAAGGAATTTTTTCTCGCACAGAATAAGAAACCCAAAGATAGATAATCTGGACTGATGTAGTGACTCAAGCAATATCTTAAAGGCCCCCAAGTTCTTTTAAATTGTTCTGTTTTCCATCCTTAACATGGTGATAGTCTCATGGTGGTAATTTGGCTGATGCACCTCAAATAATGTCCTCATTTTAAATAGGAGAAAAGGAAAGAAAGCAAGACTTGCCCAGAAAGCTCCCTGTGAAACCTGGCTTCAAGAGAGACTGGGAAAGCAAGTATTTAGCTTTTCCAGCCTACATTTATGTAGTACATTGGGGAAAGAGTTTGGAAGTGGCTATTAGATCAGGCAATCAAAAGAGTCTGCCACACAAGAATAAAATATGATAGATCTGCTCTGGCTAGTATGGCTCAGTTGGTTGAGCATTATCCAGTGCACTGAAAGGTCACCAGTTTGATACCTGGTCAGAGCACATACCTAGGTTAGAGGTTTGATCCCAGGTTGGGGTATATACAGGAGGCAATTGGTCGATGTTTCTCTGTCTCTTCTCCTCCCTCCCTCTCTCTAAAATCCATTAAACATTTTTAAAAAATATATAAAGAGCAGGGATTTGAAGTTTGACTACAAATAAAGTCGTCCCTGTGCCCTCCCGCACCCCCCGATTCTAAGTAAGCTGCTTCCCAAGATTAAAAGAAAAAAGTGGCAATGAGTAATAGTGATAGAGAATTATTGAAAGAATAAATAGAAAATAATCAGAATAAGTAGGCTTTAATAACTATTATTTGAAGGTTTAAAAATAATTACCGTATTTTTTGGACCATAAGACGCACTTTTTTCCCCCCAGAAGTGGGGGGAAAAAGTCCCTGCGTCTTATGGTCCAAATATAGCCTACACATATACTTTAAAAAAAAGTTTTTTTACTTGCCCGGCTCTGTGTGGTCTCTGTGCTTGCCCGGCTCTAAAAGGGTTCTAAATGCTGCTGTTTACTTTACAGGGTTGATTACATGTGTTTATGACTGTGATGTTGGGTTTTAATGCACATAAAATATTTTAGGACACTATTTGTTTCAGAATCTTTTTTTCTTCATTTCCCTTCTCTAAAAACTGGTGCGTCTTATAGTCCGGAGCGTCTTATGGTCCGAAAAATACGGTAGTATAATGCTTCATTCATTGTTATGACTAGACTTAGAGCCATCAAAGTATAATGTTTTTAGACCAATTTTGTTTTGATTATAAAGTAACATTCTTTTTGTAGATAATTTGGAAAATATAGAAGGATGCAAAAAAGAAAATGTATCAAACCATCCAGATGTAATCTGTTAACATTTTTATGTAGTTCCTTCTACTCTTTTTAAACTTATTTATTGTACAAAATTTAGTACAATTTTATTCTGTTTTTACATTTTCATTGAATTGACATTTTCCCCCATCAATATAATTTTAACATTATGGACTAGAGGTATTAGTAGAAAAGACAAGAAAATTCATTTTCTAAGTTACTGCTATATTCAACTTTTGTGAAATCAGAATCACCAATTTTGCTATGCATTAATTTTTAATTTATGGTGCATTATCCCACCATACAAATTAATTCATTAATTTAATAACCTTTGTTAGCATCTGAGTTTGACCCTCTCCATTCCTCCTTCCCAACATATTTCAGTGACTTTACATGCCAGGTGTGTTTTATGGATCATATGTTATAAGATCTCTTCTCAAAAAGAACTCACATTGTAGTGGAGAGAAACATGCAGTTGCCTTCTACGTACTGTGAAGTAAAAAAAAAAGGAACATGGGAAGTCCCCTTTAGGTAGAGTGGGTTGGAAAATCATCTCTGAGGAAGTAATCTTTAAGATTTAAGACAAAAAGTAGTAGAGAATTAGGAAGAACTATGTTAAGAACTGAGAGAAAAGTAAGTACAAAGGTCCCAAAGCAGGAAAGAACTTAGCATGTTATAGGAACAGTTGGGGCTGGTGCAAATTGAGAGTGGGAAAAGTTGGTATGAATTGACATTGAAGAAATAGTTGTCTGATTATCCAGTGCCTTTTACAAATGCAAGAACTTAGGATTTTTTTTAAATAGGTTATTGAAAGGCTTAATTACAGGGTCTTGATCGAATTTAAATTTTGAAAATATCACTCCTTTGTCTACATACAGAATGGTTTGTCAGTATGCTGATAAATTGCGTTGTCCAAAGGCTGTGTGTATGATAGATGCCTTAACTGAAGTTTTTGTAGCGTGATTGATCAGTTAGAACTTCTGTACTTGTGAAATTTTCCCAACTAAAACTTCTTGGTTACACTTGGAATTATGGAACCTTAATGGTTCTGTTGGCATATTAGGAAACTGAAATTCTCTTTTTTAAATTTTTTTCCATCTCTTTTCCTCCATCCCTCCTTTCCCTTCTCTCCTTTTCCTCCTTCCTTACTTCCCTTTCTTCCTCCTTCCCATCTTCCTGTCCCTCTCTCTCCTCCTCTGCCTCTCTTCTCAATTTTCTTTTCTCTTTTACAATAGTTTCCTCCCCATTTCCCCTTCTCTCTCTGTTTCCCTTGTCTTCTACCCCAGGAGCTTTTGGTATGTGGCCAGGATTGAAAACCACTATCTTGAAGCCTATCTCAGTAATAGTCAGAGTAACCTTGAGTAAATTACTTAATGTCTCAGCCTTAGCTTTCATGTCTGTAAGTGACCAAAATTGCATTTCAAGGAAAATAGTGTCCCTGCTCCTGGCAGGATAGAGATGGGTTGACCCTCTAGTTTAAACTGGTGTTAATACGTTTTCACAAAAGTATGTCAGTACTACCTAAGGTCAGTATTATCTAGTTTTAACTCCATCTTCTCTGTATTCCCATTGCTGCTCTCTGGTTTAGGCTATCATCACCTATTTGGCCTCTGTTTCTAGCCTTCCTCTTCCTGTGACCCCAATCCTTCTCCCCAACCCATTTTGCACACTGTTCTCTGTTACCAGTTAAGTACATAACCATGCATTTTAATGTTTAAAAAATATATTTTATTGATTTCAGAGAGGAATGAAGAGGGAGAGAGGTAGAAACATCAAGGATGAAAGAGAATCATTGACCAGCTGCCTTCTGCACTCGGTACTGGGGATCAAGCCCACAACCTGGGCATGTTCATAGGTCAGTACTCAACCACTGAGCCATGCCGGCCAGGTGCACTTTAACATTTATTAAATGGATAAGCACTAGAGATATAACTGTAAATAAGGACTCTATTTTTATGGAGCTTATAGTTGCTCATAGGGAGAAAAAGTAGACTGACAACCTTATGTTTTGGTTACTGCTAATAAGGTAAGAAAATTTCTTAAAAATATAAACCTGTCAAAACCGGTTTGGCTCAGTGGTAGAGCGTCAGCCTGCGGACTGAAAGGTCCCGGGTTCGATTCCAGTCAAGGTCATGTACCTTGGTTGCGGGTGCATCCCAGTGGGGGGTGTGCAAGAGGCAGCTGGTCGATGTTTCTCTCTTATTGACATTTCTAGCTCTCTAGTTCTCTCCCTTCCTCTCTGTAAAAAAATCAATAAAATATATTTTAAAAAATATATATATATAAACCTGATAGTTTTCTTTCCCTGCTTAAAATTGTTGTTTCTTTTTGTTCTCAGGATTAAGTATAAACTAAGCCTGACTCACAGCTTCTTTCATGATATAATCCATCTTACTTAGTTCCAGCCCCTTTCTTGCTATCCTCCCACACCTTGCCACCAGTTCTTTGTTTCATGACCACTGAATATTAATTCTTTATAGATAGAATACTTTTTCTTGCCTTCGGTTTTTTGCTCATGCTGTTCTAACTGCCTGATCACTCTTCAATCCTACCTCCGAAAGTTAACTCCTGCTCATCTTTCAGATTTTAGCCTATTGACCATCATATCCTAAAATTCTCTTAACTCCTCAAGCCCAGGTTAGAAATTGAAGCATATAATTCTGACCTTAGTTGTTAACACAATTCTAGGTATTCACCTTGCAGCATAATCTATTAGTACCGTGGTCGGCAAACTGCGGCTCGCAAGCCACATGCAGCTCTTTGTCCGCTTGAGTGTGGCTCTTCCCCAAACTCCATGGCCTGGCAAGTCTGTTTTGAAGAATTGGCATTAGAAAAAGTTTAAGTTTAAAAAATTTGGCTCTCAAAAGAAATTTTAGTCGATGTTCTGTTGATATTTGGCTCGGTTGACTAATGTGTTTGCCAACCACTGTCCTAGTAGCCTGTGCTTTTTAAAACCTGTGAAAAGCTCAGCTAAAATACATAGACTTTACTTAAGATTTCTTAAGGAGCATTTAGTCTTTTTAGTACTCTAGATCAAAAACATCTTCCACTGGATTTATTATAGTTAGACCATTTGGAAAACCTCACATTGGAGAATTATGGTATAATGCAGCTATTTTCAACCTTTTTCATCTCATGGCACACGTAAACTAATTATTAAAATTCTGCAGAACACCTACAAATACATTATATTTTTTATTCATTCACACCAGACAGCTATTATTGTGTTGGCTGTTGTCACTTTTTTTATTTGACAATCTAAGGGAAAAGAGGTTAGTGTCCCTGACCAAATAGTCAGATATTATATCTTTTTAAAATTCTTTCACCATACTGGTTAAAAATCACTGGTATAATGTATTGAACTTCCATAGAATTACATTTACCTTATTTAAAGTTCATTAAAATTTTATTTTATTTTATTTTGTAAGCCATGAAAAGTCTTTTTAAAGACAAGGCAGGTTACTATTTAAATGTCCACATTATTTAATATTCTTACAAACACTAATTTCACCCCATTATATGGATGCTCTGTAGTTTATTTAAATATTCTATTAACTGTTCTTCTGAAGCTTTTTTTTACTATAGTTAATTACTATAATTTGAGATGGACTTTACATATAATTACTATGTTTATATATGATTTAGTAAAGTGGGTTATTTGATTAAAACTGCATTTATGATGGGAGTTCCAATTGGATTGTTTGAAATCATAGAAATTTGTTTGAACTTTTGAGGTCAGCAATTAGAGATGATATATCTAATTCTAAAATGGTTGCTTCTTGTAATAATTTTTTATTTTGCAGAGACTATAAAATCTTACATTGTTGTTTTTTATAATTACTTGAATGAATTATCTCAAGATTGAAGAAACCTCAACTCTTATTTTTTTCACCAGAGTATAATAATTGTATGCTCCCCTCAGGAGAAAATTATAATTTAAATGAGTGGATTGGCAGCTGCTTAGAAAGAAGGGATTTATTGGCATTGTGTCTAACACATACATAATTAATATCAAAATTCAGCACATATAAAATTTGGGTTTATTTCTGAAAGCTTTTGGCAATAAATCCATGAACACAATGGATTTAATAGACTCTCCATATGTAAGCTCTTTATTTAACACTAATTGAAAATTACCTTTAGAAGATAGTTTGTCATACGAACAGAGCTCTATGGTATGGTATTATAGTAGAACTAGAGGCCCAGTGCACGAATTCATGCATGGGTGGGGTCCAGCTGGCTCTCCCTAATGGGGGCCTATCAGGCAATGCCGGTGGGGGGAGGGAATGTGGAAGGTTGGCCAGATGGCCCCGCCCTCAATTGGGGTGATGGGCCACCCCCGATTGGACCAGTTGGCCAGCAACGTTGCATGTCATGGTGACTGGTTGTTCTGGTCGTTGCAGTATTTTGGTCGCTTGGCTTTTATATATATAGATTACTTTCTCATAGCTGTATTAAATGCTAAGTAACAAACATATTGAGTCTTCATCATTTGCCAGATGCTAAGTCAAACATTGGTGATACAGAGCTCTTACAGCCTAATTCCTATTCTAAAATAGCTTTGTGTTTACTTGTTTTAGTCCTTAAATTTGGTTGACTTTATTTTCCCACATCTGCCACCCTTTTTTCTAACCATAGTGGCAGATTGTTATAATTGGAAAAATAGTGAACTGATAATCAGAAAACTTGGTCTCTTCATCTGAGTCTGCCACTCTTCCCTCTGCAACTTTGGCAAAATTATATAACTTCTCTGGACCTGATTATTCATCTGAAAATGAGGGGATGAGACAGTTGATCTTAATGCCTCTTCTAACTCCAAAATTTTGACAGTTAAATTTCCCCTACCCTTCTGTTAGTTATGTCTGCAAGATCCTACTTATCTATAAACATATTTTCATGAACCTTAGAAGCAAAATCTACTGACTGTCAGCCCTAGGAATATGCTTTTATTGTGCTAATTGACATTGTGTTTTTAAACATAAAATTTTAATGTTTTTGACCCTTTCAGACTTGTATCAATTAACTAAATAAGGCCAATTTCGTAAGTACAGAGAAGATTATGAGGCTAATGATTTGCTGTCATTAATATACATTAGTTAACCAAACTAGAAAATGATAGTGCTTATATTCAACATAACTTGGTTTCATTGCTTTCGATTTAGCATCTTTTATATTTGGTATGTCATTTTGCTAAAACTGGATTATGTACATTTTTCTCTCAACATTATTGTAAATAATAACTTTCCATAATTTCCCAGGAGTGTTTTTCCTAGTTATAGGCTCATCATGAAAGTACAGTATTCATATTTTTAATATAAAATTTGTCATTTGATGTTAATTAAAGTTTTTCTTAAAACAAAGATAAAATATGCAAGAACACTGAAGACAATTTTGAAAATGAAAGGTAATGAAGTAGTATTAACACAACAATTTATACTTATAAAGCTACAACTTTATAGGGATTAATGAAATGGAATGGAACAGATCGTATAAAAATATCTCCAGATACATATGAGAATTTAGTGTATTTCCACTCAGAGAAGGAAAATGAATTATGCAATAAATAACATGAAGATGCCACTTAGAATTGGTTAAAAATAAAATCTACATCTCTGTGTATCACAAAAATGCTAGAGAATTTAAAAGAAATTTTTTTAAATCTTTATTGTTGAAAGTATTACAGATGTCCCCTTTTTCCCCCACTGTTGACCCTCTCCACAACACTCCCACCCCCTCCTCAAGCCTATGCACATATGCATATACATTCTTTGGTTAATATCTTCCCCCAGCCCCACCCTAAGAATTATCAGTCTGCTGCTTGCTTCCATGTTTCTGAGTCTATTTTGTTTGTCAGTTTATTTTGTTTATTAGATTTTACATGTAAGTGAGATCATGTAATATTTGTCTTCCTCTGACTAGCTTATTTCACTTAGCATAATACTTTTCAGGTAAGAGGTTTTTTTGTTGTTGTTGTTTGTTTTTTTTAGACCTAAATAGTATTCCATTGTTTAAATATACCATAGCGTTTTTATCCACTCATCTACTGATGGGCAATTGGACTAATTCCAAATCTTAGCTATTGTAAATTTTATGCTTAAGAAATAAAACTATAAGTCTGGTTGTTTTTAGTAATTTAGGATTGGGAGAAGACATTATAAATACAATACAAAACCCAGACTTTATTTTTAAAAAGATTTTTTTACATATGGAAAATATTTATATCAAATAATGCATGATAAACTGCCCAATCACCCACTACTGCCCTCCCCTACTGGCCTGGTTGCCCCCAATTGCCTCCCCTACAGGCCTAGTTTTCACCAACTGCCCTCCCCTGCTGGCCCGATTGCCCCAAACTGCCCTCCCCTGCCTGTCAGACAACCTTCCAGACAACCATGCTATGACATGCACTGGTGCCAGGCCAGCCAAGGCAGGTGCGATGTGATTGGTCAGGGGGCCCCGCTATCGTCCCATGATCACCCTGCAGAGGGAGGCCCAGGCCACTCTCTGTAAGGCTATTGATCACGAAGTCCTGGACAGGTGGGCAGGACCTTCTTCTGCTGGGCAGTTGATCGCAGAGCCCAGTAATCGATCTCCCCACAGTAGGAGGCCCAGGCCACCGGCCAGCAACGCTGTGGAAGGTGTGTGGGGCCAGCCAGCAATTGTTCCACAGAGGGAGGCCCAGACCAGCCAAGTGATCGCACCCCACGCCTGTCACCTGCAGAGGGAGAGGACTGGTAGCAGGGGAAGGGGAAGTGGGGGTGGCTGCCAGCAGCCAGAGGAAGGAAAGCCCCTATTGGCCCTGATCTCCAGCCGAGCCTAGGGACCCTACCCAAGGGTCCCAGGTTGCAAGAGGGTACGGGCTGGGCTGAGGGACACCCCTCACCACTCCACTCCCAGTGCAGAATTTCATGCACCAGGCCTATAGTTAGAAATAGGTGATAAATGATGATGAAATTCTCTTGAGAAAATGTGTTGCCTGAAGAATAACACTATGACCAAAATTCTAAGCAATAAAAACAGTGAGGGAGGGGAAATGGAGCACCATATAAATTCTGATATTATGATTGGACTTACAGGAGGGAAAATATTCTCCATTATTAAAACTTTTTTCATTCCATAATGTATTATACAAGGCTCAAGATCTAATGGATCTTCATTTTCTTTCATGCTTTCTTTTCCTGTGTCATATATCACTACCACTGTTTCTTATATCCCATGTCATTCTTTTTCTTGGATTCCATTTTTTGTTTGTTTTATTGAAATAGTTCCTCAAATAATTTATAAAGATTAAAGATTTACTGAGGTAAAAATAATTTGATAATATGAAACCAGTATTGAACCCAGTGGTTTAATATCCTCAGTTGTCTGCAATTTTTCATTTTTTGCTTTGAAAAACAGTGTCTTGATTTAGGTGCTTAGCATACATATTATGATGAGTTGTTATGTCATCTAACTAGCTAGCACAAAATCAGTACTACAGCACAATGACAAAAGTAGAAGAGATAAATTGGACTTTATAAAAATGAGAAACTTTTGTGCTTCAAAGGATACCATCAAGAAAGTATAAAGACAATCCCTAGAATGGGGGAGGGGTAATTCTGCTAATTATAAATGTGATAAGGGACTTGTATCCAGAGTATATAAAGAACTCTTAAAATCTATCCTATGTAATAAAGAGGTGATATGCAAATTGACCATCACAACCTCACAAGATGGCTGTCTAAGACCAGGATGGTTAGTGAGGGACAACTGAATGACTGAACAAGCAGGCTGCATGGGGTGACCAGGCTGGCAGGCGGGGGCAAGGTTAGGGGTGACCAGGCTGATGAGGGGGGTGCAGTTGAGAATGACCAGGCCAGCAGGGGGGCAGTTGGGGGCAATTAGGCTAGCAGGGGAGGCAGTAAGGAGGCAGTAAGGGACGACCAGGCCAGCAGGGAGGGGGCAGTTGGGAACAACCTGGCCAGTAGGGGAGCAGTGAGGGGCAGTCAGGCTGCCAGGGGGGGGGGGCAGTTAGGGGTGACCAGGTAGGCAGGCAGATGAGCGATTAGGAGCCAGTGGTCCAGGATTGTGAGAGGGATATGCAGGCTGGGCTGAGGAGATCCCCACCCCCACCCCACTGCACTGGGGATGAATTACTGATGACCCTGTAGCAGGCACAGCTGAGCTGGGGCTGGAATGAGCAAGAGTGGCAGGTGGTGTTGGACCGCTAGTTTGGGCCCAATCCCCGCAGGCCACACTGAAGGACCCCACTGGTGCAGGAATTCGTGCACTAGGCCCCTAGTTCAATAATAAAGAAACAACACACTTTTATTGATTTTTCACAGAGAGGAAGAGAGAGGGATAGAGAGTTAGAAACATCGATGAGAGAGAATCACCGATCAGCTGCCTCTTGCACACCCCCTACTGGGGATGCGCCCGCAACCAAGGTACATGCCCTTGACCGGAATCGAACCCGGGACCTTTCAGTTCCCAGGCCGACGCTCTATCCACTGAGCCAAACCGGTCCTAAGAAACAACACACTTTTAAAAAATAGGCAAAGGATTTAACTAGATATTTCTCCGAAGAAGATATACAAATGGCTGATAACCACGCTATGATATGCATTGGCGCCATGTCATCACATGAAGAGATATCTAACATCATTAATCATTCAAATGCAAATCGAAACCACAATAAGATATCACTCTATATCCACTAAGATGTAGTGAAAAAGGTGGACAACAGCAAATGATGATGTGGAGAAATTAGAACCTTTTTAAATTGTCGGTCATGTCAAATGATGCAGCCTACTCCATGAGGAGTTGGGAAGGGGGAGTAGGGAGTGACTGTTAATGGGTATAGGGTTTCTTTTTGGAGTAATTAAAATATTCTAAAATTAGATTGTAATGATGGTTTTCCAATGGGTATACTAAAAAGTACCAAGCTGTACACTTTAAATGGGTGAATGTATCTCTATAAACATGGTAGTCCCAACCTCCCTGATATTGTAAACCTGCCCACTGCTTAAACGGCCTTTGTTGTTTTTCTCTTCTCATACTAAGGTGTTTTTAGGCAAAATGATCATATGGGGGGAAAAACGGGAGCATGTACAACTTGGTCTTACATTCTTCCACGCTCTTACATTTCTTCCCTAGCCCAATATTATTTTAATCCCATCTCTTCGATGACTCCACCCCCACTTAGAGAATTCAAAGTATCTTTCTCCACTGATTTACATTCCACTCAAAAATTTCTATTTCCTCAGTGGGTCCTTATTTAAAGTTAGCAGTTTGCTGTATTAGTTTCTAACTCATAATCTGATATTTGCATTTTAAAAGATTATAGAACAAGGGTCAACAAACTATTTCTATAATAAACCAGATGTAAGGCGTGCCCCCCCAAAAATGTGTACATACTTTGAATGATTATATAGTCAGTACTTAGTAACATACAGTTCATTTTCAAATTTTAAAAGAATCTATAGAAATGGGTTAATTTTTTTGTTAATACCTGTTTTAGAACTGATGACCGTCCTGGTCCAGGCACTGGAGATAGCACAAAGCAATGGAATTACAAACATCAAGAATCATTTCCTTTGGTATTTGTGTGCCCCCAATTCATTGACTTTCAGCTTTGTACTATATATCTTTTATGTATCCCCATAGAAGAAAAGTCTAGTGTATTTTTAGGATAATTTTCTTTGTTCAGAGCCTAGTCTGGCTTTACCCATTATTTTAAATCAGTTAAACCTGAAAAGGAGTGAAAATTGAGTTATCAGCTGTTAAAGTGTGTATATATTTTTGGGGACACCCAAACTGTATTTTGAGTTTTACCAGCCATAGATGTTCTGTTGCAGCTACTCAGCCTTGTTACTATAGGATGAAAATAGCCAGAAATATAATGTAAGTGAATTGATGAGGTCTCATTTGACCCTTATCAGATCAAGCCGTAGTTTGCCAATCCATATTATAGATTTCTTAATTTTAAGGCTCAGTATTAAGATAAAATGGGACAAAGAAGTTTAAGTGTAATAAATTTAGGCAGTTATGTCCTCCACTTCCACCACTAATAAAAAGTTTTCATTGTCACCTGCCCAGTTGTCTCAGGTTAAATCAGGAGGTCACAGTTCTATTCTTGGTGAGGGCACATGCCTGATTGCAGGCTCATCCCCAGTAGGGGGTGTGCAGGAGGCAGGCAGACAGAGATTCTCTCATCATTGATGTATCTCTCTCTCCTTCTACCTCTCTGAAATCAATAAAAATATGTATATTTTTATAAAGTGATTTTTTTTAAGTTTTATCTTTTTTCCAATGTTATTTTAGGAATAGAGGTCAAAATTTTGGCACTTTTGAAAGTTTTCCAAGCCTTATTAAGAAAATATCAGAGTTTACATAAACATTAAGGAATATGCCATGAGGGTCTAGGTTTTTGTTAAGATTAGGTCTGTGCTTGAATGAATATATATATATATATATATATATATATATATATATATATATACACACACATAAATGTACTTGTGTATAGATGTATGGATGTATACAAATTATTGTGTTTTGTGTGTATAATCTTTAAATACACTTACTGTGGAATACATTTAGATGGTCTCTAAAATATTTCAATTTTATTGAATAGCAATGTAAGAGGACATATGAATTTAAGGTAAACTAGGAAAAAATAAATACAGTATGGCTAGCATCTCCTATTCTGAATTGATTGAGATATTTTTCTTTAGTTTGATATTTGTTTAGCTATCTGAGCATATGATAATTGTTTATCTATAAGAAATGTAGTGTTGCCCTGGCTGGCGTGACTCAGTAGTTAGACCATCGACTGAGCACCAGAGGGTCATGAGTTTTATTCCAGTCAAGGGTATATACCTAGGTTGCAGGTTCAATTCTGGGTCCCCTCAGGGTGTGTGAGGGAGGCAACCAATATATGTGTGTTTCTCACATTGATGTTTCTCTCTTTCTTCCTCTCTCTCTCTCCCTGCCATTTCACTCTCTGAAAATCAATGGGAAAATGTCCTTTGGTGAAGATTAACAAAACAAAAAAAGAAAGAAAGCAGTGTTGAAACAATACATTGTTTTAGATACATGGCAATTATGTTTAATATAAAATTATATTTCAACTAATATCCTATATAATAAAGATGTAATATGCAAATGGTTGTTACGCCATGAAGCGTAACGACCAACCGTGTAATGACTGACTGCCTAACAACCAGATCACGGGTCAGCAGGAGGGTGGGGCAGCGAGCTATAAGTGGGCAGCGGAGAACTACAGGAGGGGGCAGGGCAGCAAGGTATGAGGGGGGAGAGGGAGCTATTGGAGGGTGGGGCAGTGGGCAGAAAGCTACTGGTGAGCTACTGGTGTATGGATTTGTGTGCAGGGCTACTAGTTTCCAAATAACATTGATAAGAACAATTTACATTTGCCATATCAACATTTTACAAATTTCTAGGTAATGCAGAATGACCATCATTCATTTAATGGATTTCTTAAAAAAAATAAAACCTTAACTCTAGGAAGTTTGATCTACCATGGAAAATATATTTGGAGCATATCATACACCAACATTATTTTTCTTAGAAATTATGTTATTTCATATTACACCATGACAAATATTTTAAATGCTTCTGACCATATTAAACAAATCTATTCCAGTTTTGTCAAAGTTTGTTTTTCCAGGTCAAGATTTGAATATTTTTATCTCTATTATTAAATTAGAGCTGACCCAGATAATAAATCAGTTCAAATATTGCCCTTTTTCTCAATCAAAATGATTACATTGCATACCTTCTATCTCTTTTTTAGCTCCATTTTGGTAGTTATTATTTATTGATTCTGTCAACAAATAGTTGAAAACTATCGTATGCCAGTCATTAGGAACAAAATCATGAACCAAATAACTTTGGCCCTTAGAGTGAAGAGAAAGCAATATACCATTATTTGTTTATATTTACCTTTTTTTCCTTTACCTGATGATATGTTTGTATTTTTTTATTTTAAAGAGAGAGTAACATCAGTGTGAGAGAGAAATATCAATTGGTTGCCTCTGGTACCTGCTCTAACCATGCCCCATGGGATAGAACCTCCATCCTGGATATGTGCCCTGACCTGGAATCAAAATGCAACCTTTTGGTCTAAACTGTGCTACAACCAAGAGAGCCATTGGCCAGGGCTGTTTATTGTTTAATATAAAAGTTATGTAGTGTGTCAAAAAGTAAGTTGTGATCTTACCCTACTCTGTAGGGTAAGGATGTATTAATCTTTAACATAATAGCACTTATCTGTTATCTAATGAAACACTGTGAACATTGTCATCTTACTGTTTTCTTTCATTTTATAGTTCCAATGACAGGATTCACACAGAGAGCAACCATTGATCCAGAACTGAATGAAATACATGTCTTATCTGGACTCAGCAAGGACAAGGAAAAGAGGGAAGAGAATGTTAGAAATTCATTCTGGATTTATGACATAGTGAGGAATAGTTGGTAAGGATCTCTTGTCTGTACTACAATTCCAATTTAACATTTCTTGAGGTTGTATATTCAAAAGAAGAGGGAACTGGAGGACTTGTGTTAATTTATGATGTCAAAACAGGGCACTTAAGAGAACTTCCATTCAGTAATGGAGTGTAGTGCTCAACAACTAAAGAATTTATTATTTTCGAAATACGACATTTATTTACCATAAAAATGAAAGTGTACTGTAGGGGTTTTTTTTGTGTTTGTTTTTTTTTTTTTAATATATTTTATTGATTTTTTACAGAGAGGAAGAGAGAGGGACAGAGAGTCAGAAACATCGATGAGAGAGAATCATCGATCAGCTGCCTCTTGCACAACCCCTACTGGGGATGTGCCTGCAACCAAGGTACATGCCCTTGACCGGAATCGAACCCGGAACCATTCAGTCCGCAGGCCGATGCTCTATCCACTGATCCAAACCAGTTTGGCTGTACTGTAGTTTTATTGTGAATAGATAAACAGATTTTTAGCTCTTTCAACCTTTATAAAGGCTGTTTGTGTTTCATAACATGAGGTAGATTGTTCTTAAGTGAGGTTTTGATGGACATTAAAAGAACTTAAGAACTCAGTTCTAACAAATCATATTATTTTATGGGAATGACGAGAACTTTAAGATTTGATGTAAGATTTTATTGCTTTCTCTCCACTCTAGAATATAGGCTGTACAAGGGCCAAGTTTATAATTGTCTTGTTGGTAATTAGACATGCAATTAATTTGCTATCTACAATTGTATTAACACTAGAGGCCTGGTGCACAAAATTTGTGCACTCGGGGGGAGGGGTCCCTTAGCCAGGCCTGTGCCCTCATACTCCAGGAGCCCTCAGGGGATGTCTGACTGAGGTCTTAGGCCCTAAGCCAGAGAGTGGGGCTAAGCTGGCAGTCAGATATCCTTAGCACTGCACAGAGGTGGGAGAGGCTTCTGCCACTACTGCTGCGCATTCCAGCTGTGAGCCTAGCTCAGGGCTTCTGGCTGAGTGGTACTCCTGCTATGGGAGCACACTGCCCACCAGGGGGCAGTTCCTGCATTGAGCGTTTGCCCCCTGATGGTCAGTGTGCATCATAGTGACCAGTTTCCCAGATTTGCATATTAGGCTTTTATATAGGGTTAGAGGCCCAGTGCATGAATTTCATGCATGGGGGTTTTCCCTCAACCCAGCCTGCACTCTCCAATTCAGGACCCTTTGGGGGATGTCTGACTGCCGTTTAAACCAGCAGTTGGACATCACTCTCACAATCCTGAATTGCTGGCTCCTAATCGCTCATCTGCCTTCCTGCCTGGTCACCCCCAACTGCCCTCTTCCTGCTGGCCTGGTTGCTCCTAACTGCCTCCTCTCCAGCCTGGTCACCCTTACTGGCCTCCCTGCTGGCCTGATTGCCCCCAAATGCCCGCCCCTGCCAGCCTGCTTGCCCCCAACTGCACTCCCCTCCAGCCTGGTCACCCCTAACTGCTCCCCTTGCAAGCCTGATTGTCCCCAACTGCCCCTGCCCCTGCCCCTACTGGCCTGGTTGCCCTCCACTGCATTCTCCTCACCTGGTCGCCCCCAAATGCTTTCTCCATCCCCTGCTGGACTGATTACCCCAACTGGCCCCCTGCTGACCTGGGTGCCCCCGACTGCCGCCACCACCCGCCCCCCCCCCCCCCCCCCCCCCCGCCAGCCTGTTCATCCCATGCAGCCTGCTGTTCAGTTGTTTGGTCGTCCCTCACTAATCCCCCTGCTGGCCTGGTCACCCTACACAGCTTGCTTGTTCAGTCCTTTGATTGTCCCTCACTAATCCCTCTGCCAGCCTGGTCATAGGCAGCAATCTTGAGGTTGCATTTTACCTCTTTATTATATAGGATTATGTGTATTGCTAATTTTATAGGATAGCATGCCTTAAAAGCAATGTCTTTGCAGGTCTTGTGTCTATAAAAATGATCAAGCTGCAAAGGATAATCCAAGTAAAAGTCTTCAAGAAGAAGAACCCTGTCCAAGATTTGCCCATCAGCTTGTATATGATGAGTTACACAAGGTATCCTAACTTTACATTTCTTTTGAGTAATTTAATTGAGTAATGGAATATTTTAAAAGTTATTTCACAAATTATATGTGCCATTTAATATTTGACCTTAAGGCTAAAGCTAAATTAAGATGCTAAAATTTTTTTTAAAAAAGTTTCTAATTGCTGTTGACTTTCAGTGATTTGACATCTTTTTTTTTAACAGTTTTTAAAAATAAGTCTTTTTATTAATTTTAGAGAGAGAAGAGGGAGAGGGAGAGAGTAACATTGATTGACTGTCTCCTGTACACTCCCTACTGAGGATCGAGCCCAAAACCAGGGCATGTGCCCTAACCTCGAAGCCAACCAACGATCTCTTGATGCTTGGGATGATGTTCAACCAACTAAAGCACACCGGCCAGATTGTCATCTGTCCTTTTTAAAGATATAATTTATTATAATCAACACTTGATTAATTTGATAATCTCCATTATTCATTGCCCTCAAACTATACATTGGATTAGCTTCTTGCTATTGTTAATAAACAAAGTATAACTGAGCAAATTTGGGTATTAAGCCATTTATGAATTCAGCAGCATCTTATCTAGCAAGCAGAGAAATTTTCTGAGGGATTAAGTCTTGCCCTGGTCAGTGTGGCACAGTTGGTTGTACAGTTGGTTTGGAGCATCATCTGGCTCACCAAAAGGTGATGGGTTCAATCCCTGGTCAGGTTATAGGGCATGTTAGGAAGGCAACTGATTGATATTTCTCACATCAATATCTCTCTCTCTTTCTCTCTCTCTCTCCCCCTTCCCCATCCTTCCTATCTTTAAAATCATTTTTAAAAAGCCTTTAAAATTTTTTTTAATTGATTTTTTTTTACAGAGAGGAAGGGATAGGGAGAGAAAGTCTACTGGGGATGTGCCTGTAAACAAGGTACATGCCCTTGACCGGAATCGAACCTGGGACCCTTGAGTCTACAGGCCAATGGTCTATTCACTGAGCCAAACTGGTTAGGGCTAAAAAAAAAACTTTTTAAGATGGAAGTCTTTTATAGAAAAGAGGTTGAGGCAAGTAAGTCATCAGTAAGAGAGAAATGAAAGTTCATGGAGGAAAGTAAAGAGTTCAGGTGACGCTGGCTTCTCACTAGGTGAGCCGTGGAGTTTCAGTTGGCTGGGCTTCTTACTGAACAAAAAGAAAATCTTCCTTCTTCCTGCTGAGGTGGTAAAGCAGTTGCACGTTCTATTTGGGAATGAAAGGGCCTCTCCTCTTGTTGGGGTCTGTAGTTGATGTCTTCCAATATGGAGGTATTGGACTTCCAGTGATAGGTAATTGACTTCTATAGTCTATCCCAACTTCAGTTTTAGTTGAGGTTTTCTTTATTAATTTTTACACTATCATTGCTTTTGTTTCATGTTTCCATTGTCAGTGTAATTGTGGTAACAGGATTTATTTTAATATGAAATGTAATTTAGGAAGTAGTCATAGTAATTTAAAAAGTAAAGTGGAAACTAGAGAAAAATCAAGAGAAGCAATAATATTTTGATTTTTTTTAATATTAGTAAGGCTAAGAAAGGTATCAGTTACACACTACTAGCAAAATGAAGAAGTTTTACTCTCACTTAATATAGTTTCTTAAGTATGCACATCTTTTTAAAAGTCTGGTTTGTTTTGTTTATTACAGGTTCATTATTTATTTGGTGGGAATCCAGGAAAATCTTGCTCCCCAAAAATGAGATTAGATGACTTCTGGTCACTGAAGTTGTGTAGGCCTTCAAAAGATTACTTACTGAGGCATTGCAAGTACCTCATAAGAAAACACAGGTATAAAAATAATTCACGGAAAACTTTTATTTAACTTTGTCAGCTATTGTTATTATTGCCTAAGCTTTGGAGATGTGCCTTTGACTTTGGAAAGTTAGTAACATAAAAATATAAACAACACTGAAGGTCATGGCTTTTGTAGGTGCCCTGTTATTCTAATTTTGATTTCTTCTTTCAAAGCAAGACAAAAAGTGAAAATAAATATTGATGCTAAACTTTTAAAATATAGAGCAAGGAAATTCTGCAACTGTTAAAAGAATGGAAAAAGTTTCTGTGAAGGTGATAAACAACATCAAGTAACTTAAGGCCTAACTACTACAAATTACATCAGTTCTAGATTATTGACATATACCTGACTTGTTGATAAGTCAGGCATATGTTAACTGTGAATGTGATGATATAGTTTATTAATATGTTTATAATTTGATGTTTCAGGATACAACTTTAAATAGAATTAGTTTTATGTCATTACCTTCGCTAATTAATTGTAAAGTCATGTAATTAAACATTTTTATGTATGTCTCTTGAGTCATGTTTGCTTTTTAAAAAGACCCAGCAGGTGTTAAGCTACTAAAAAAAATGTAGAAAAGTATATCTGTCCTTTTGGTTACTGATAGTGTTAGATGATAAATATTTATAGTTTGGAAGGAGAAGTTAACCTTTAATGACGATAATAGCTATCATTTATTGAACAATTTTTGTGTGCTAGATCTTGTATGTTATTCTCACAATAGCCAATGGAGGAAGAACTGTTACTATCACTTTTTTATAAAAAAAAGAAATAATG
Organism: Pipistrellus kuhlii; assembly: GCF_014108245.1. Lineage (NCBI taxonomy): Eukaryota > Metazoa > Chordata > Mammalia > Chiroptera > Vespertilionidae > Pipistrellus > Pipistrellus kuhlii. The sequence continues at coordinate 13,425,090 of NW_023425405.1, forward strand.
GGAAAACTTTTAAATGGGTTATATAACTCATCTAAGGTCACTCAACCATAAGTGACAGATATAATTTGATCCTGAGTATTCTGATTCCAGAATTCTCCATTTCATCACCACCACCACCACCACTCACACGTATAGAGGCTCATACTAGTGTGTATACACACATATGTTTATTATATAATATGTTTTATATAAAATATATTGATAAATACATGAAAATCTGTGTAGATATAAATTAGATTATTCCTTTATCATATATTTACTTATTGTTGCTTTTCACAAGTTATACTTGAAAGATAAATTAATAACAGAAGCTAGTTCTGTTTCTTTGGCATTACTGTGAATAATTAGTATATTTTCTATAGAATCTACAGGAGAAAGGGTCTGAATCTTCACATTGTCTGGATGGCAAGAATAAATTCTGTTTTATTAACAAGATTTAAGCTTGAGGTACCTTTGCTAATGTTTACATTGCTAAATTTTATTCTTTAGTACTTTACTTAATGTACCTAGATACTTAATATTAAACTTTGTTTTTATAAGGATATGGGGAAATTATAGAGCTCTTTTTCTACCTAAATATAACAACTGGTCATTGGAATGTTAGAGTGAGCTTTTTAAAAAAAATTTCCTGACCAAAAATTCATTAGAGATTAAAGGAAATTGTTTAATGCTGCATGTAAAGAATTGGAACTCACAGATACCTTCCTCTGGCTTTTAATTGTAAAAGTATTGCATGGGTAATAATAAAGAAGAAAATGAGTCTTCTCTCCCTACCAAAAAAATTGAATCACTTATTATCCCTCCATTCAGGAGTAATATTTTAGTGTATATCCTTCTAACTATGTGTACACACTTGTTTTGAATCTGATTTCTTTCAGTGAATGATGTATTATAAACATTACCATGTTAATAAATATAAGTACAAATCATAATTGTTATGGCTGCATAACATTCTACTTTATGTAATTCATTTCACCTCCTTTTATAGAATATTCTCAATTTATTTGCTATAGTTAATATTACTGTAGTTAAATTATATTATTGTTAATATTATATATGTCTATATGCACCTCTATCTAAAATTTCTGTAGGATGGTGGTAGAATTGGGAAATTATCATTTGCCATCCTTCCCACAGCCCAGCCATCCTCAAAAGTATTATTTTTTATCTTTGGAAGTTGTTTTTCTCCTTTAGAAATATATCAGTGGGCATGTGAAATGACAGTTTTGGAATCTGAAATATTATGTATTAGGGCATGCTTTAAGTTTTAAGTACAATCATCATTGCTAGTAACTTAATTCTAGTAAAGTTGTAGAGTGAGAAGTGAAAGTGGATGAAAAAATAAAAGAATAATCAGTAACAAATCACTTAGACTCTTAAATATATGATGAAAGAGTCTTACAAATGTTGTACGAAACTAAGTCATTAAATAAAATGACTGAAATTGAAAGGCAGTAAGTTTGTGTGGTTGGGCAACATTGGAAATTTCTACTATGGGAAAGAAAGTGTGCCAGCTTATTTCAGAACTTCAAAAAAGTTCTTAAGGGGAATATAAGAGTATTTTATATAGATTATTCATTTATATGTTATTTTCAGTAGAGTAATAATAGCATAAAAATATGGACCATAGTACTCTTCTGATCTTGATTACTATTTGCCTCTAGTTCCAATATAGCTAATAGCTATATTGGAAAAACATTATACCTGGATCTTGGATTGATATTCAAGCTTTCTAATTTAATCTTTCTGGAGATTACTTTGCTCATGTGTAAAATGGTGAAAGCAACCATCTAAGGGTTTTTATAAACATCAGTAAAACTATTCATATAAGAAATATTTATTGAACAACTTCACTGTGCTAGATATTGTCTTAGGTTCTGTGGATATGTCAGTGAAGAATATAAAAATTTTTATCCTCAAGTTTTCTTCTTAATGAAAGAGGTTAACAATAAGCTTAATAAGGAATTTATATGTTAGATAGTAAGTCTTAATGAAAAAAAACTCAATCAGGTTAAGAACTATTTTTGTACTGGTGAGGGAGCTGGGGATGTAATTTTTAAATAAGAATATTAGGTTGACCTCACTGCAAAGAAGACATTTGAGTAGAGACCTAAAGAAGATGAGAGTGGATCATATAGATATTTGAGAGGGAAAGTGTTCCAGATAGGTTATAGACAAGGCTCTGAGGTTAAAAATATGCCTGGATTATTTGAGAAATAAATTGAGGAGAACGGTGTGGTAGAAGTGGAGTAAGAGAAGTGATTATGGTAGGAGACAAGAGAGATTAAAAAAAAAAGGGGGGGGTGTTGGATTGGATTGTGAAGGTCCTTTGTCTTTTACTCTTAGTAAAAGAGTAGCATTGAAAGGTTTTACGTTGAGGAATGACACATTCAGATTTAGCTTTTATTTAAAACAATTCTGGATTTTCTTCCAGAAGAACTGGGTAAAAGGTCATGGCTATTTTCACTTGGGGGGAATTCTTCAGAAACAGCAAGTTAATGTAGTTCAGTTTGTGCACTTTAAGTTCTGGAGATCATCTGTTGTTAGCATTTGGGGGAAAGGTGTTGGCTGTATTACATGAGTGAGTCATCAGTAAGGAAAAGGAGCTTGCTCTGGAAGAGTGAGAAAAGTAGAGGGATGTTAGGGCATTATCTGAGGATCACCACTGTTTGAGGGAAGGCAGAGGAAAGGATACTCCATAAAAGAGATCCAGAAAGTACAGTAAGATTCCGGATAAACTTTGAAGGTTGCAACAACTGAATTTTTTGATGAATTGGATATGAGTATGAGAAAAAGAATAGTTAAGGATGACTGCTAGGGCACCTTAAAAATTTTGTCTACTAAATTGAACTGACAATAAAAGACCCAAATTAGACATTTGAGAAAAACACTCTTTTTTTTCTACCACCTTTTAAAATGACTTATAGTTTTGAGGGGCTTATTACCTTGGGGACAGAATAGATAGAAGTTGATTTCTGAGTTGAACATGAAAATTACCTTTTAATTCAAATCTCAAATTAGATACCAGATCTTTCATTATATAAAAGTTTACCCTGTACTGCTGTGTTGCCTTATTTATTTTTGTTGTTCTTTTGGGAAATAACTATTTTTCTTTTTCAATAAAATATAAATTTGGAGGGAGAGAAGTTTATTGTATGCCAAGAAAGTGTCTCCTGGTTCTTAATGATACCATGTAATATAGCAAATAAAGTACAGTTTATGTATATAATGTTCAAGTTTCCAAAATTGTTTATGAATTGGGGCATAGAAAGGGGCAAAAGAAAATAAATTTAATAGGATTAATTCCTGTTCCTTTTACAGGACAGAATTGTTGGCTGAAATATAATTCTAGCCTGCAAACACAAATCCAGTGATAAATTTTTGCAAGCTAAATAAAAGCTTGGAAAAGGACGAGAGAAAACATAACTTCCAGGAAAATTGATCTCTTTACTGGATTTAATAGGATGGTAGGTGTGTTTTGGTTAGGTTATTTCAGGTTGCAAAGGAGAAAGACATGCTTAAAATAAATTCACTGAAAGAGAATTTATTATGAGAATTAAGGCAGTTTCTTAGCATTTGAACACTGAGGCATATGGAGAATTGTTTAGGATACTGGACCAATTCTACAATAGTAGCTAGCAGCTAAGTAAAGTAGTGTTTCTCATAACTGAGCCTCTTTCTGCTTCTTTCTCCCTGCTTCTGTTCTACTGATTACTGCTGATTCTGCTTTCCCTCAACCTCCTGGCTTCAATAGATATTATAGTTGGATGGATGGATGGATGGATGGATGGATGGATGGATGGATGGATGGATGGATGGATGGATGGATAGATTAGATGATAGATAGATAGATAGATAGATAGATAGATAGATAACTATTCGCCTCTTTGGCTTCAGTTGATAAGTAGGTATTATAGATAAGGAGGGAGAAAGGAAAGGGGGAGAGAGGGAGGGAAGGAATCTATTATGTCTTCTGTTAACTACCTTTTGTGTTTTGTCTGCCTTTTATAAAGTATTTTGTGTATCTCACATTCTGATTCTCTGAGCGAGAGTTATCTTCTTAGAGAGGGTTCCCTAGAGAGAGTATCCCTATTGGGAATAATTCATTCTGCCAGGCCACTTTTTAAACTGCTCATTAAGCTTGAGATGATTGCTTTTGGCTCAGGCGCCAAAATTCTTGTCTAACTTGTGGGCAAGATGGTAGAGTAACATGATATTTGGGTAAGGAACTCTGCTCTGAGGTTCGTAAGGCTGGCTGACAGTCATGGTATTGTCTGGTATGAGAGTACTGTACTATATTGATAGTTTTTGCCCCTGCCTGAAATACAGGTAACCCTATCACTGAGGTTAGCTCAAATGACAGGAAATTATTGAAGCCATCAGTCTGAACACCATTGTGAATAGCTTATTTTCATTTTCCAAATGAAATTAAATGTCTTCTTTTCTTTCTCTCCAAACATTTGAAAAGTATACAAATTTATTATAAATAAATCCATATATAGTTGTGCTATAACAAAAGGACATTATCTTATTTAATGATACCATGTAATATAGCAAATAAAGTACAGTTTATATATATGTATAATGTTCAAGTTTCCAAAATTGTTTATAAATTGGGGCATAGAAAGGGGCAAAAGAAAAGAAATTTAATAGGGTTAATTCCTGTTCCTTTTACAGGGCAGTATTGTTGGCTGAAATATAATTCATAAATAGATAGTCCCAAAAAGTTTTCAACCTTGGAATCAGATAGTCCTGTGTTAGATTCTGCTTCTGCCACTTACTACCTCTTATCTTGGCCAAATTCATTCTCAGGTCTCAGTTTCTCATCTATTTGTGTTTTGTTTTGTTTTTAATGATGATAATACTTATTGTCATTATAGAGTTACTAGAGGACTTGTGCATGAATTCGTGCATATTGAAAGGAATTTAATTAGAAGGTGGTCAGAGGGGTGGGATTAGGTTAGACAAGCCAGACACACCCTGGAATCAACCTCCCACCATCCCTCCCCTGCCGGCTGCACCTGGGACAGCACCAGGACTTGAAGGGCATCTGCAGAGTGAGCAGAGTCCCTCTGGTGGGTGGGGTCCCTCAGCCTGGCCTGCGGGGATTGGGACGAAATCAGCATTCCAACAGCCCCAGTTGGGTCCAGAGTGCAAGAGGGCACTCTGCAAAGTTGCTGTTGCTCAGCAGCTCCTGCATTGAGTGTGTGCCCCCTAGTGGTCAGTGCGCATCACAGCTACTGGCCGGTCGACCGGTTGCTTAGGCTTTTATATATATATATTATTGTGAGGATAAACAAGATGATATATGCTTAATACAGTGTTTAGCACATGACAAAGGCTTGATAAGTTGCAGTTTGTTGGTATTGTTATTACTAAGGCATGGAAATAATTTCATTAAAATGATCTAACCCAGGTGAATGATACTTCATTAAAATAAATTACTCATTTGTAAAGTACCTGTTAAGCACCTCCATTTGGGGGGGCCAGGGGGAGTGGTGGGGGTTGGAAGGATATTACACAAATCTAATAATTTTTATTTTATCTCTACTTGTTTTTTATGAAACCTACTTGGCTTTTCCCCCCCAGTTTATGTAAACTATTTGAGATATTTACTATATTTTAGAGTTGATTTTATCTTAGCTTATAGTTTTGAGAGGAGGGTGGAAGTGCTCTCACACAGACAGTCTCTAGGAGCACAGCTGCCTGTGCCCACCTGTCCCATTACATCTCAGGGACTCCACGTCTGCACTGTCTATGTGGAAGTCTCATTTCCCAAATGCAGGGGTTTTAGATATCCACATAACTCCTCATATACAGTGTCCCAGCACTGAAAGACATTCCTAATGTTTTCTTAAAACTCCAGACAGTTATTATTCTTTTTTATATTTTCTAGGTTTGAAGAAAAGGCCCAAATGGATCCTCTTAGTGCTCTGAAATATTTACAAAATGATCTTTATATAACTGTGGATCATTCAGACCCAGAAGAGACAAAAGAGGTAAAGGTGGTAATAAACTTTAGAAATTGAGCTTTAAAGAAAAGTTTTTCCAACTTATATTTGCTGATTTTGCTCTTAGATGTTTAAAGGAAACTATTTTGGTTCTAATATTAAAAATGACAGCAGATGAAATAAAAATTAAATAGGCTTATTTTCATGTGATGTAACATTCAAGTCATGCACAAAACCCTTGATCCATTTAGAACGTGATTGTTAGGTATAAAGTTTTAATATAGATACTAGTTTTATGTATTGGGAAGAAAATAGAAATTTTACTCCCATTGCCCCATGCTTTTTTTACTCAGGGATTTTATAATGGTTCATTATGAACTTTTCTGTTGATACTACAAAAACTGCTTAAAGAAAGAAAACTCCCCTTTTCTGTAGGGAGAAGGTGAAAAGAGGTTAATGGGAGTAGAATCCTTCCTGCCTTGATAGTTAAGCACATGTTGTATCAGGATAGTTTGACTGTAACTACTAACTTCACTTGTCAGTGGTAATGAGTAGCAGATCATTGCTTTTTAGGGTTTTTGTTTGTTTGTTTGTTTGTTTTGGGGTGTTTTTTTTTGTGTAATCTAACATGGATGGAAGTGAAAGATCTAATATTATTTTTATGAATATACCTGCAACAAGTTTCATGGTTTTATAGCCTGTTTTCCTACTAACTTCTGAGATTCTTTTTGTCATATTTTTCTTTTGATGACTGTCTTTATTCATAGTTCATCTAGAAACATCCATTTCATCTTCACTCACAGAATTGGTACTAATTATATGTAGTTCTATCCCTTACAGCTGTTTCCCTGTTAGCTGATGCTTTGCTTTGGCTTTGTAACAACATCAAGCATTGCTTTTCTCTATTCAGCATAGGTTTCAGATTTAATATCGAATCACTTTCCGGTACCAGGTTCATTGTACTTTTAAGCAGTAGAGCCTGTCTGTCCTTGGCAACAAAACAAAGACATACTCTTTCATAGTTGCCTACTGTGAAAATAATTCCTATTTCTCTTACTCAGTATTGGCTACAATTCTTCACTTGATGGAGAATCATCAGTACACACTTTAGGGGGTTCTTCTCAAAGGAAGACAATTAATTGTCTTTCTTTGAGTCTTCAGTCAATTCATGATACTATGTTTTCTCCATAGTTTAAAATGGCTAAAATATGGAAACATTAATTTTTCTCTAAGTTTTTAAAAAGCAAACCAAAACAAAATATTGCCAAGCAAATAATTTCAGCTGCAAGTAGGCCAAAGAAAACAGACAGTTTGTTCTTAATGCTAAGCTCTTGGGAAAACCAGGACAGGGAGTTATCTCAGATTCAAACAGAGCAATTTTTAAAAATTTGGTAGTGGATTTCACTCTGTCTCCTTTAATAGTCTCAAATTATGATTTTGTATGACACAGACTTCCATTCTATTTCTTAAAAGTTTTATCTATCAAGAGTTGTTTAGGCTGAAACCAGTTTGGCTCAGTATTAGAGCGTCGGTCTGCGGACTGAAAAGTTCCAGGTTTGATTCCAGTCAGGGGCATGTACATTGGTTGCGGGCACATCCCGGGTAGGGAGTGTGCAAGAGGCAGCTGGTCGATGTTTCTCTCTCATCGACGTTTCTAGCTCTCTATCTCTCTCCCTTCCTCTCTATAAAAAAATCAATAAAATATATTTTTTTAAAAAGTTGTTTAGCCCTAGTAGAAGTTAGTTAAAATGATGTTGTGCATGTGTGTTCAGCATTCGAATCACTTCAGAAACTTTTTCAAAACAATACCCTTACCCTAAGATTACTCCTCTGTCTGATCCTATGTAACAGAAATCCAAGAACATCCTGACATTGATTTTTGTAAGATTATTATTTTTTTATTTTTACTGATTTCAGAGAGGAAAGAAGAGGGAGAGATAGAAACATCTCTGATGAGAGAGAACCACTGATCAGCTGCTTTCTGCACGCCCCTCACTGGGGATAGAGCCCACAACGCAGGCATGTATCCTTGACCAGAATCTAACCCGGGACCCTTCGGTTCATAGGCTGACGTTCTATCCACTGAGCCAAACCAGCGAGGACGATTTTTTTTTAATGTGTGAATGGATTTTGTTTTGGAGAAAGAAATCTCTTGATGTTCCAGTATATACACTTACAGATTTTTAGTAAGCTATATATATCTACATTTTCCTTTTAAGAAATCATTCCATTTATCAAGAAAGGCCTTAATGCTATCCAGTGCTTTCTGTATGTAGTAGTTTATTTTTGTTCTCTATGTATAGTTTATAAATTTTTACACAGCAACTAAAAGTGGTTTTTAGAATTTTCTTTTGGAGGGGTGATCATCATGTTATTGGGGAAATAGTGGTGGGCTACCATTATATACCAAATAATGGTTCTTTGCTTTTGTCCAGTCTCCAGAATATGGGCTCTAAATTAGTGATAAGCTTCTAGTAAACATGAAAATTACATCCCTGCCCCCAAGGAAAGACCCAAGAAGATGATGTGTAAATCAATTCCATCATTCAGAGGATTCTATAATAGAGAAAGAAAAAACAAAAGAAAAGCAAGTTTTAACTAGTATTGCACATTATTAAAAAAAAAAAAAAAAAAAAAAAAAAAAAAAAAAAAAGTCTGCTGAGCTTCCAGAGTACTGGTGTCATTAATTTAACAGGTGTGTGTTGAGTCCCTTCAGTATGCCAGGCATTCTTCTAGGCACAAGAGGAATAAAAAGGTAAAGGGAGATCAGAATACAAAGGGGTAAGAAATGGGCAGTTGCTGTATTAAATAGGATGATTATAATAGACCTCATTTAGAAACGAGGTTTTCACAAAGACTTGAAGGATATGAGGAAGTGATCTAAGAAAATAATTTGGTGAAGGGAGGAATAGAACCTAAGGCTGAGTGCATTCTGGCTTTGTTTAGGTCTTATAGGGGTGTCGAACTCAATCAGAGAAGGGGCCAAAATCTAAAATCCAGCCTAAATCGCAGGCCGAATGGTTTACTGAACAGTCATAAACTGTCATTGTGATGGAAACGCAGCGGAGTGCAGTGATGACAGCGCGGTGCGGGCCACATTGCAAGGCCTGACGGGACGGATTTGGCCCGCAGGCCTTGTGTTTGACACATGTGGAGGAGAACAGCAAGGAGGCGGTTGTGGCTTGAGTGGTTAGAGATGAGGTCAGAGAGCTAAGAGCAGGGATTGGAGATTGTGAATAATTTAGTAAGCCATTGCTGGAACTTTGGTTTTTACTCTGAATGAATAAAGAGCTAGTTCAGAATATTGTGTAGTGGAGTGATATAATCTGCTCTATATTTTAGATCACTTTATTGTATTGAGGATTCTGACAGAGAGACTCATGGGGGAAATTGTAGAAATTTAAGCAAGTGATTATTGTAGCTCAGACTCAAGTAGTAGTCATAGAAATAGAAGTGAAGTAGATCAGATTCTCAATATATTTAAAGATAGAATTAACAATTTTATGATGGATTGAACATAGGGTTTGAAATAAATGACTCCGAAGTTTTTTTTATCTGAGTGAATGGAGTTATTATCTACCAAATGAAAATGCACTGGGTAGATCTGGTTTGTGGTGGTGGGTGGGGACTCCTGACTGAGATTGGGAATTTAATAATTTTATTAAAATAAAATTAACAGTTTGAAATGTCTGTGAAACAGTCAACTTGAGATGTTGAAGTGGTAGTTAGATATTCAAGTCTGAATTTGGAGGACAGGTCTGGATTTACTCAGATTGCGTATCACTTGGTACCCTAGACTCGTAATTTAATAACATTATTTAAATGCCAGGGCTTCCCCTCTATGCTTCCATATGTAGAGCCAATAAACCTTAGATGTTAGAAAAGGGAATTAACCCTCAAAATAAGAAGAAGATAGGAAATTAGTGAAATAGGAACAAATAATAGAAAAGATTTAAAGGTGAAAGGTTGGCTCTTTGAAAAGGTGAATAAAAATAGGTAAACCCCTGGGAAGACAGAAAAAAAAAGTGAAAACAAATTATCAACATCACAAATAAAAAGAGGAAATCATTACAGACCCTACACATTAAAAGGTAATAGAGAACGTTGTTAATAACTTTGTCAACAAGTTGATGAAATGGACAGATTCCTTAAAAGACAACTTATCAAAGCAGATAGAGATTGAATTTGTAATTGAAAACTGACTAATAATGAAAACTCTGCACCTCATTGGCTGTATTGTTCAAGTCTATCAACAATATAAATTAAAAAAAAAAAAACATTTCTACACACAGACTCTCAGAGACCAGAAGAAGACAGTATACTTTCTAAATTCTTTAATGAAGCAGTTTAACTCTAATATAAAAACACAATAAAGAACCCTGGCCAGTGTGGTTCAGTGGCTAGAACATCTCTCTCACATGATGTTTCACTTTTTCTCTCACATTCTCCTTCCATTGAATGAGGATTAAAAAACAAACGAGGATATTACAAGTAAAGAAAATCACAGACCAATACCTCTCGTGAATACAGAATCAAAATTCTTAATAAAATTTTAGCTATTTGAATCCAGCAATATATTAAAAAAGTTTAATGCACAATGACCAAGTAGGGGCTTATCCTAGGACACAGTTTGGTTTCACATTTGAATGTCAGCCATTCATCACGTTGACAGAATAAAGGAAGAAAACCATAGATCATCTTGATAAGTCAAGAAAGGGGTACTTGACAAAATTAAAAACCAATTCATGATAAAAATTCTTAGCACTAGAAATAAAAACTTTTCTAAGTCTCATAAAGGGCATCTATGAAAAACGTGTCAATAGATATCCTCTTTTACCATGCAAGAAAAAGAAATAAACAGCATGTAGATTAGAAAGGAAGAAGTGAAATTGTATGCACTTGTAGTGATATTTTGTGTACATAGAAAAGCCCTTGCAGTCTGCAAAACAATATACTAAGTGAATTTAGCAAGGTTACAGAATGCAAGGCCTATAGAGGGAAAAGCAATTATTTAATATTTCTTAGCAATGAACAATTATTATAGAAGAGGAAATTTTAAAACCTGTTTATATTAATATCAAAAATAATTAAACATGTAGTTATAAGTCTTTTGTAAGAAGTTAAATAAGACCTAAACTGGAAAGACATATCACCTTTATGGGTTGAAAGACTAAAAATTGTTAAGATGCTCATTCTCCCCCTATTGGTTTTTAATTTAATGTGGACCCTATAAACAAGCCTGCAGCCAGCAAGTTTGGATTTTGTCATTGTTAAAATCAACAAATTCTAAAATTTATTTGGAAATTCAACAAGGTCCTGCACTAGCCAAAACAATGTTGGGGGAAAAAACACAATGTTGGAGATCTCATACTACTTGATTTCAGAACTCTATATTATGGTAGACAGATCAGTAGAACAGACTAGAGTACACAAATAGACCCACATCAATTGAATTGATTTTTATTTATTTTTTATCAGGGTGCCAAATCCATTAGGAAAAGGAAAGTCTTTTTAACAGATGTGCTGATATTTCAACCCCATCTTATATTTTATATAAAAATTTAAATTAAGATGGAATATAAAACCCCAAACAATAAAACTTTCATGAAGAGTCTTCACCAGTTTGGTTCAGTGGTTAGAGCGCTGGCCTGTGGACTGAAGGGTTCTTGGTTCGATTCTGGTCAAGAACACATGCCTGGGTTGTGAGCTGGATGCCCAGTGAGGGCCGTGCAGGAGGCAGCCAGTCAGTGATTCTTATCATTGATGTTTCTATCTCTCTCCCTCTCTCTTCCTCTCTGAAATTAATAATATATATATAATAATAAAACTTCAAGAAGAAAATAGATTATCTTCACAACCTCGGGATAGATCAAAGATTTCTTGGACATGACATAAAGCCATTAATCATAAAAGAAAATTGGATAAATGGACTTCAACAAAATTAAAATCTCAAAAACATTATTAAAAACTGGGCAATCCCCAGACTAAATATTTGTAGTAGATATCTCTGACAGACGATTGATACCCAGCATATATAAAGAACTGTATATAGGGTGGGCAAAAATAGGTTTACAGTCGTGAGTATGTGAACCATAGAGTTTATTCTTATTTATTTTATATTATTTGTATTGCAGCTGTAATTCATAACAATGTAATTGTACATGGGCATGGAATACCAGTCTAACTTGTAATTTAGGAATGGCCTGAGCATAATAAGCATGCTTCTTTTCCTCAGAGTTTGATTTACACCGCAGTGTTTTAATTAGCATGTACTTATTTTTGAAATGAGAATGTATATGTACTAAGAATTAATAGTTGTCCAGGACACCAATCTATCCATATGTAATAGACTATTTCACACGGGAGAAAGTAATTTTCTATTTTATTTCAGTTGACCAGTTATTTGTTAATAAATACGTATCTTAATAAAATTTTCAAATTCCAGGACTTGGTTCAGTATTTTGGAAAGTAATGAGCAATCCAGTAGAAAAGTCAGCATATTCTTTTATCTAAATGTGATGTTCTTCTTGCCACTTTTTGGTAAATAGACTTAAATGCAGAGGCATACAGTGGCTAATTAATAGTCATAGTAATTATAGAAATTATTTTTCTTGATGTGTTTTGCTAATTTGCTTTTATTTTTCTTTTATAGTTTCAGCTCCTTGCTTCAGCTCTGTTCAAATCTGGTTCAGATTTTACAGCTCTAGGTAAGTATTCCCATGTAGTTTATTCACCCAGGTACCCTAGCATTTGGGAGGTTGGAGTTGGGTGTTGGTTTTTTTTTAAATGAAACATCAGAGGAAATGTTCATCTAGGCAGTGGAACAAGTTTCAAGGTAGAATGCAAAATTTCTGATAACTTACTACAAAGTTATTATCAAGTCACCAGTTCATAAATCAGTTTGCTTTTCCTGTTCCACCAATTGCTTCCTTATTATGCAAACAGGTGACAATTGAAGCATGATCAAAATAAACTAATTTGTATAGCATTGTTTTGGAATACAGATTCTGTTATTGATGTACTTACTATGAGATAACACTTGTTAGTTGAACGATTTTTTCCTCTCAGTTTGTTTTTTGTGGTGGTGTGTGGTGTCAACAGAATGGTGATGGGGTATGGTGATAGGACAGACAATGAAATAAATCTTTTGGGAGCAGAGAAAATAAATTATCTTTTTCCTGAAAATTGGAATTTTTGTATGGTGGCATCTTGATTGTTCAAGACAAATTCTACTTGAAACTCAAGTGTTTCTTTTTTAAAAATTTATTTTAGAGTGAGAGAAAAGGAGAGAGAAACAGCGATTTGTCGTTCCACTTATTTATACATTCATTGGTTGATTCTTGTATTTGCTCTAACTAGGGATTGAACCTGCAACCTTAGTGTATCGGGACTATGCTCTAACCAACTTAGCTACCCGGCCAGGGCAAAACTCAGTATGTCTTAAAGAAACCAAGACTGATGAATCTTAAACATCCATCTTCATTTAAGAGTACTCTCATGTAATATTAATGAGTTATTAAAGTAAAGTAGACGGTAGTAAAGTGGGGAATTTGTAACAATTCCAGAACCCAGAGCTTTAAGTCAGGTGAATTTTCAAAGATCTCTGCCTGCCTGATTACCCCTTACTTCCCTCTCCTGCCTGCCTGATCTTGCCCCCAACTGCCCTCCCCTGCAGGCCTATCTTACCCCCAACTGCCCTCCTCTGCTGGCCAATTTGGTTCTGATTGGTCGGTTTCTATGCCAGTCAGTATCAAAAGCTCTGCCTCCTAGGCAGCCATTGGCTCCTTGCAATTCACCCAGATTTGGTTCTGATTGGTCAGTTTCTATGTCAGTCAGCATCTCTGGGCCTATCTCTGGTCCTGATCATAGAGGCAGGGTTGATCAGCAGCTGAACTGCTGACCTCTGGGGGGGGAGGGGGGGAGAGTTTGAAAGAGAGAGAGGGTTTGCTGCTGGCAACAGAGAGAGAGAAGTAGGGTCTGATCAACCTGTTTCTCTATCTGTGCCTTGCTAGCAGCCGCTGCCACTGCTGATCAGCCCCTCCTCTCTCTCTTTCCATGAGCTCAGCAGTTCAGCCCTCTTGCCTTCTGCGTGCTCAGCCTGGTGAATGGTCAATCCTCCTGGTCATTGTGGATGTGACGGACCCAGGGTTTTTATATATTAGGATGTTAGGCTGTTGTCAGCAGATATTTTACTTTTAGCTTAACTCCTTTTTCTGTCTCTGCCCTGTTCACTGCCAGCTAATATATTTAGTCAGAACAGTTTGTTTTACTTGGATTTCAAACAAACCTCAAATGCTCTGTGAACAATACAAATACAATGGAAAAAATGCAAAAAGAAAATTCCTGTGGAGTTTTGTTTCCTACTTTGTCTAAAGGGAGGCAATATAATTTAGTAGTTAAGAATCTAATTAAAAAATAAGAGATGAGAACATAGTATAGTGGTTCAGAGGTAGAATCTAGGTTTAGATATCAGCTCTGTCACTTGCTAATTTTAAAAGTGACCTTGATCAAGTCATCCTCTTAATAATTAATTTATTCATCTATAAAATGGAGATAATGAGAGTACTTACCTTAATGTTGTTGAGAGAACTAAGTGAAATAATTATAGAAAACAGCAAAATAGAATACTTCGTAAGTGCTCAATTTAGGGTACTGTTATTAACTTCCTTAAAAATATAATCTTTGGCCCGGGCAGTGTGGCTCAGTGGTTGAAGATCTAACAGTTTGATTCCTGGTAAGGGCACATGCCCAGGTTGTGGGCTTGATCAGTAGGGGACATACAGGAGACAGCTGGTGAATGAGTCTCATCATTGATAATTTTATCTCTCCCATTCTCCCTTTCTCTCTGATATCAATAAAAATATATTTAAATTTTTTTATTTATATGTATAATCTTTGTGTCATTGTGAATTTGAATGAGGAGCAAATTCACATGGCATGCTAATTTTAATAAGGAGAAATCTGATATATTGAAGACAAAAAATACTTTGCATAAAAATTTATGAACAAAAGTATCTTTTATAGGTTACATGCCTACTTAGAGTTCCTGGTTCTTGTCCTCATTCATTTTCTGTCTGATTGTTTTGCTTTTACTCCACAGAGAATTGAAATCAAATGGGTTATTTCATGTATAGATTATATATATATATATATATATATATATATATATATATATATACACACACACATATTTATTTATATATATCTTTAATGATAAATAAACCAAATATTTTATTTCCTAAATCTTATAAGAAGAAATTTGCCTCAGCCTAACTTCTGATTCCCTTCAGAATTAATCTAGTTTATCTTAATTTCTTAGAATTAAAAAAAGTATTTGTTAATGTTACAATATATATAATTTAAAGAATTAGAAAGATAATGATTTATAAGTAAGTAGCTGCCATTATCTTAGTTTTAAAAAATTACTTCAGGGAAGAATAACCTCTAGGGATCTTTAGTTTAGAGGTTCTGGTGGCTGTGGGCACTTTTTAGCTTTAACTCAGACATTTTGCTAATTTTAAGAGCAATGTCTTCTTTCCAGAAAGTATGCTTTGTATCAGTTAAGTGTGTTTTCAACAATGTATATGGCATATAGGAGAAATCTAGTCTATAGAACATATTGCCTTTTTGGTCTTCATACCTCTTTTTATAACTTTTACAGTCCAAATATAATGTATAAGTATGAATTCAGATAAGTATTTAAAACATTTTATACAGTAAGTAGATAGTGCTTTTTGGCACTAACATTTGCCAGTAAGGTGCCTTATTAGTTTCACAGAATTTGCTATGTCCTTTTAGCCCACAAAATTTAGATTTCAGCAAGGTACTATCTTCAACCTCTTGTCTGTAGCTCACATGTTTACAGATGCTTGTTATATAATAACTAGAGTCCCAGTGCACAAAATCTGTGCACGTGTGTGTGTGTGTGTGTGTGTGTGTGTCTCCACCCAGCTTGCGTGCGTGCTTGCATGTGTGTGTGTGTGTGTGTGTGTGTGTGTGTGTGTGTGTGTGTGTCTTGGCCCAGCCTGCGCCCTCTCACAGTCTGAAACCCCTCTCTCGCAGTCTGGGACCCCTCGCTCCTTACCGGCTGCCTGCTTGTTCCTTACCACTCAGCACACTGCAGTGGAAGCAGTTGAGGCTCCTGCCACCACCGCTGTACTCACCAGCTATGAGCCTGGCTTCTGGCTGAACTGCGCTCCTCCTGTGGGTGCGCACTGACCATGAGGGGACAGCTCCTACATTGAGCGTCTGCCCCCTGGTGGTCAGTGCACATCACAGTGACCAGTCATTCTGCCATAATGGTTGCTTAGGCTTATATAGAATAGAGGCCTGGTGCACAAAAATTCATGCACTCGGGGAGAGAGGGGTTGTCTCTCAGCCCAGCCTGCACCCTCTCACAATCCAGAACCCCTTGGGTAGGGTCCCCTAGGCCTGGCCTAAGATCAGGGCCTATTCGGGCTTTCCTTCCCCTGACTGCAAACAGCTGGCCACACCCTCGCTGCTGCCACTGCTTGCCATCTGTGCAGTGCTGACCCCCTCCCCGTTCACCTTCCTCTATGACAGGCGTGGTGTGTGACTTGGCTGGCCTGGGCCTCCCTCTGTGGGATGATCGCTGGCTACCCGCACACCTGCCATAGCGTCGCCAGCTGGTGGCCTGGGCCTCCCTCTTTCCTTTTTTTAAGTAAGAGTAATGTTTACTGAGTGATACAGAGCTGAGTACTATGAGGGTTTACCAAGATGGAAATGCACTGCACCCCGCCCTACTACCCCCAAATCCAGAGACTACAGTACTTAGAAGTTACACACAATGGCCATAACTGCTGAATATCTGTTTGTAACAAACCATAGCATATTTAAACTATCACATCAAGTGATTATAGAAATCCTCTTATATATTACTTGTATAAAATCTTATTTTTATAAAAAAATTTTTTTTAAAAGAAAGTATAAAAAACACGTACAGTTGAAAGCCCTGCCAGGACAGCCAGTCTGTAAACATTCAGTCTGTAAACATTCATGTGCTTTGGAAGGGCACCCATGCCTCATGCCCACAGCAACTCCAGGAGGCCAGCGAGGGTGCTGGACCACGGTGGTTGGGTATAGCAGGGCCTGGCACTGTGACCACCTCCAGCCTTGCACCAGGAGCAGGGTCAGGGTTGGGGGCAGGCAGATTGCATTTCACTCTGAGTTTTTTACTCCGCCTAATTTTGGTTGCAACTCATGGCTTTTCCTCATTGCGTGGAGGTCCTTTGGGTGGGTGCCCTGTTGGAGAAGCTGGAGAAGTGCCCACAGCTGCCTGATTGGGCATCTCTTCAGCCCAGAACCTCTGTTCTGCCTCCTGCAAGCCTATCCCAGGCAGAACAGCCCATCCTCAAGACTACTTTGGTCTCAGCGCTTGGTCCTGGGTTTCATCAGCTTGGGTTTCTTCCCCTGGTGTGACTGATCTGAGTTTCGCAAAAAAGTCTGGCCGATGCTGGCTGTGTTGAGCCTCTTTGAAAAGTTTTTCATGCAGCAAGGAAGAGTCCTATGGAACCCTCCTTCTTCTCCTTCATCTTCTCATCTCCTCCTCCTCCTCCCAGCCTATGGTCACTTCTTCTCCAGCTGCTCCAGCAGTGAGTTGCCTTCTGAGTTGAGGGTCTTAACACTGTTGGTCCTGACGATGCAGGTGGGGCAATGCCGGCTGAGCATCAGGATGAGCTGCTGCCGCTCCTCCATCTTGGTTTTCAGCTCCACATTCATGAGCTCCAGCCACTCAGGTTCCCGCTGTAGAAACTCCTTCTGCTCCTTTTTCCTGTTCTGGCTCGGGGCTACCGCCACTTTGTTCTTTTCCCAGCGCCTTTTCCTCTGCACTACTTGTAAAATGCCAATCACATAAAATTTTCATGATGATTCAATGTTATACCAAATATATATTCAGGGATTTAAGTCTTAATATTTAGTGCCCATCCACTCCTTCTCAGCTCTTTATAATATGACTTTAATTCTCTATACATTAAAAAAAAAAAAACCTATAATTACCATTCAATATATGCAAAGTTTTTTTAAAATTGATTTTTAGATAGAGTGGGAACAAGAAAGAAAGTGAAATATTGATTTCCTGTACCAGTTATTTATGCGTTCATTAGTTCTCCTGAGCCTGTATGCCAGGGGCAAGGCACCCAGAGGCCAGACAGATTGCAGCAATGCTCTGGTTCCCCGGAGCCTGCAGGTTGGGGGGTGGTGCGACACAACAACCCCAGAGGCCTGTTCAGTCGCAGCATGGCTCAGGTTCCCCAGAGCCTACGAACAGGGGGAGGAACCTAGAGGCCAGTCCGATGGCAGCATGCCTCCATTCCCAAAGTTCCCTCCTGCTGCTGCGCCTTGGGCAGCTGGGGCCCAGACTCACTCCCACTGCACTGGCCGGGACCCAGACTCACTCCTGCCATGCCAGCCAGGACCCAGACTCACTCCCGCCGTGCCAGCCGGGACCCAGGGCTGACTCACCCCGTGCTGGCCAGCACTCTAGCCTGCTATCTGGTCATTTAGGTTGTGACAGCCCCTGGCTTTTTATATATTAGGATACATTTATTATTAGAAGTAGGAAGTATAAATAAAGAAATTTATATCCAGGAAAAAAATGAGAATTTTTGCTACTATTACTTCACCATAAATAGGAAAGATTACCTAGTCTTTGTAGGATGTTAACTTAAAAATATGTAGGCAGTCCTTGGTTTACGTCAGAGATCCATTCCTACGGTGCGATGTAACTCGATTTTTAAGTTGGAACCTGCCTATGTCACTCACATGAAGCACTTACACAGCAGTAATGAAGTGGAAGAGTAAAAAAAAATATAAAGGAAAGTTAATTCTGACCTTTACTTGTGGTAAATAAATAATAAAAACATGAAGCACATATGTTCATATGTCGAAATGACAGAACTTTTTTTAAAAACAAATACTGTAAATGAGAGATGGCGATGTAACCTTGAAACAACATAAGTTGAGTTCGATGTAACCCAAGGGCTGCCTGTATTCCTAATAGGTCACTTTCTTTTTAGAGCAGTCATTGTCTTTAGTCATGGTAATAGTGACTAAAGTGATAGATAGTATTACTGAGCACTTTCTATGGGGCCACATACCATTCTAAGCACTTTTCATGACAAAATTCATTTAATTTCCATTTTAATCTTATGAAGCAGCTATTCTTATGATCCCTTTAATATTCAAAGAAACTAGGACACAAGAGGCACAGGTAACGTGTTCAGGAATAGTGCTAGTGAGTGGGAAGACCAGGATTCAAACCTTAGTAGTATGTGTTCATAGCTCATTTCCTAAACCACTAACTATACCACCTTTCATTGAGCTTTACTAGTTTTCAGTCTTCTGAGTGATCAGTTTCTCATTTCATTCTGTGGTGAGAAAAAGTGATTAGATGAGACATGAGATTTAGAATCAATACAACCTTTTTTTGTCCTGTCTCTGACATTTAGTAAGTAGTTATGTCACTGTTGATGAGTTTCTTGATGTCCCACCCTTTTTAAACGTATTAAAAAAAAAAATGAATACAGATAAAAGCTTAAGATTCTCCTTGAACAACTTTCCTCAATCTTTGTCCCTACTTCTCAGGTGTAATCACTCATACTGGACAGCTCTTTATACAAACACACACAACCATATATACAGACATCAAGGTACAGTTGATTCTCATTAAGTGCAGAAGTTACATTCTGTAAAGTCCCTGGGAACACTGAGTAAATAAATACTGAACCATTCCTCCTATGGACATACACAGGTTCCTGCAAGCCTCTGCTCACAACATTTTTGTCGACCTAGCAGTGCATAACCTTGCTTTATGTGTGTTTTTATTGAAAGATACCTTATTTATGTGTTTATATTGTTGATTCATTAACATTGAACTCATAGCCAGCAGTATTAATAACCCATTTTTAAACAAAGCTTATTTATTTAACAAACAAATTTTCCCCATAAGGCACATCATGGCTTACTTGCATTTAGTAGCACAAGACACCACTTCACACTACACTTGGGGGCCATTGTAAGCAGTGATGTCACCCAAAACAAAGCACAAAATGCAAAAAACAAACAAACAAACAAAAAAAAAACATGGCACCAGTAGATTATTTAAATGTATTAAAGAGTTGAAATATGATAAGAAG
The DNA here is from genome assembly GCF_014108245.1 of Pipistrellus kuhlii. Classification (NCBI taxonomy): domain Eukaryota; kingdom Metazoa; phylum Chordata; class Mammalia; order Chiroptera; family Vespertilionidae; genus Pipistrellus; species Pipistrellus kuhlii. The sequence continues at coordinate 13,445,197 of NW_023425405.1, forward strand.
ACAGAGCATTACCCAGTTTGACCTCAGCTGAGAATGTGTGCATCTGGTAACTCAAATTTTCGCTCCTCTGAGCATCTCTGCAAAGTGCCACCAGTATTGATTGTGGGATTGTAGGCAGGCACACAAATATGAATCTGAGTAATGACAATTGACTGTATATATTCATGTACACACACATAGATGTATAGTTTTGATGTTCTGGCTTTATTAATTGTATAATGTAAAAACATGTATTTTGCATTGTAAATTTAAAATGTAATGATGTCACTTGGAGATGTTTGCATGAAACTGCACTAGCTCTCTATTATATTCTTATTAGTGACACATAATATTCCATAATAGAGGTCTACCATAATTTAACCATTCATCTAATGAAGTATAATTTCAACTTTCTCATTGATAAAGTGTGAAAAAGTAAATGTTCTGTGGATTAAATGAATTTAGCACATTGCCTAAAACTTAATAAGCACTCAATCTTCTATAATAATAAAATGGTAATATGCTAATTAGACAGGATGTCTTCCAGACGTCCTTCCTGATTAAGCCAGGCCCAAGGGAAGCCAGCCCGGCTCCCAGGTGCCTGCCAGCAGCTGGAGGAGGGAAGCAGCCTGGGTCCCGGGTGCCAGAGGGAAGCTGGTGCCGGCATCTGGGGGAAGGAAGGCTTACTGTTGCATGAATTTTCAAGCATTGGGCCTCTAGTTGGTTAATAAGAATAAATGGGCTTTGGAGTCAGATAGACATGGATTCACATTCCATCCTCTTCCCATACCAGCTGTGGAACCTTATTAAATTACTGAATTTCTCTACGTTTTTCCATCTGAAAGGGGAGTTTATAATAACTGCTTCATTGTTTTTCTGACAGTGCAATGCAGTCATACAGAAAGCACCTAGCACACAGCAGGAACTTAGTGTTTCTTACCTCCTAAATCATTTGATCTCATGCAAAGGGTAATACTTCATTAGAGTACTGTCATAGAATCAAGACCACAACATTTCACAAATAAAGGAAACAATGGAAAACTCTAACATTGAATACAAAGAGAAACAAAGAAACTTATCTATCAAATTAGTAACATTACCATTTAGTAGGAGCGAGGGGGAGGACATTAAATCTTTTTAGTACAGTGTTTAGACTATACACTCACAGATATACTCTAAAGACAAAAGCAAAGAATCTTGAGGTTTTTGCTGAGAGTGGTATGGGTATAGGAATTCTAGAACATTTTTCATGTATTAGGTTGAGCAAATGGGTAAATATGATGTTGCTAGAGTTGGTTTTCTTAGTGGGAGAAAGGAGGTATAAATATAGAATGGGATAAAGGAAGAATCCTATGGAGGTTCTTAAAAAATTGGAATTAGCAATAAAAACAGGAACTCATGATTCTGTTAAAGAAAAAATACACTACGTATATACTGTAATGTGTGTGTGTGTATGTGTGTGGGTATGCCTGGAAACAATAACATCCTTGGTAATTAGTACAACTGATCTGGTTTCTAGATAACCTTCACAACTAAAAGGAATTAGGGCTCCATGGAAAATTAGCTGACTCCAGAGTGTTGTAAAGATAAGCTTGGATATTTACCAGAAAGTAAGGAAGTGCTCAGAAATTCACAGGGACATTTCAAAAAGACAGGAGCTTGAAAGAGTTCTCACTGGCCAAATCTGGGACCACATGAGTATTAAAATGATACTAATGAATATAACATTGAACAAGGAAAGGATTCATGAAAACATACTAGTACAAATGAATAAAAGTCAGAAAGGGAGTGAAATAATCCTCAATGGACTAGAAGAGGAAAAGGCTTGCAGGAAAAGGAAGAGAAATCACTATTAGTTACTAAAGTGCTGGTTTTTGGCTAGGTTCTTTTCACATCAGTCATTGAAAATGCTATCTGCTAGTCAGAACTGAGGTCAGGACCCATAGCTCTAGTTTTAAAGCCTGTTTTGGTTTTGGTTTTTCCATTATATATTGCTGCTTTTCTCAGCTGGCTTTTCTGTTACGTGTTGAGTTTTAAACACAATGGGTGAATTTCTTTGTATCTCTCCTTCACAGGCTTTTCGGACGTGGATCATACCTATGCTCAAAGAACTCAGCTCTTTGACACCTTAGTAAATTTCTTTCCTGACAGCATGACTCCTCCTAAAGGCAACCTGGTGGACCTCATCACACTGTAACTGAAGAGTCACTGACAGACATGGAGACCAGGAATCTGCTTTCAGTATTCTGGATTTCAACTCTACTGACCGACAATTAGGCCGCAGTGACTGAGGACTGCACCAGAATTCCGAAGGGATCTTTACCATCGCAAGTTCTAACCCTCTTTCTTCATACCTGACCTCAACCCCATTTTCCTCGTCCCATTCCTCAGTTAAGTTAATAAAGTGAAATTGATATACTTTCCATTTAAATATATATATATATTTTTTACTTTAACTTTTAAAAATTAATGAGTATAAAAAATAATAATCAGGTAGTTTACCCTTTCCTGATTTTTATTTCATTTTTATAAAATTAGGGCAAGTAAGCACTATTAACAGACCCAGTGCTACACGAATTGGGATTGTGTTGTTGGGTTGTGTGACCTTTCTTCTTGCTCCTCCCTTCCCATTTCACTTTACCTTGCATCACAGAACTGCTTGTAGGTGGTGTCACTTGTTTACCTCTTCATTCTTAACAGAATATAGTTCTTAAGGCAATTGATGTATGTTAAAAGTGATGTATATGTGTCTCTGTTGACTAGAATCTTGTATTACATTAAGCAATAGGAGAAAAGAGGGCTTAAATTTATGTTCCTCTTCATAGAACTGAAAAATGAAACCTAAGATTGGTCCAGGCACTTATCTGAGATTGGCCTGTAGTGTTTCTATGGTGGATATTATAAGCTTTGAGTCACAGAAGAGTATCTTTCAGAACCTTTAAGAGCCATTATAAAAGTTAGCAGCAGGAGGATTCTAGAAGTGATTAATATGTTCATTGATACCTGGGTGGCAGTTCTGGAAGAAAATGGCTTTTTCCTCTGATAGATCTGCACAGATCCAGGGCTTCCATTACTTCCTGTGCTATCAGTTCGTGGCATTTTCGTTTGGGAGGCTGGGTGTCCAGACCTCTGCTTTGTTGATCCAGACACATTGGCTCCACACATCTGCTTCTGCACACTGATATTTTAAAGAGTGATGGCGTGTAGTTGTCCAATGAAATACAACTGACAGGCATTTCACTGAGCACATAGACTAGGCTTTTTTAAATGAAGAAAAAGAACAATGGTGCAAATACTTTTTCATTAAATAAAAAAAGGAAAAGGCAGATAGGTTTGTCCATTTCTTGTGAGGGTAGAGATATATATTATTCCATAAGGTGCTATGGAATGCAGTATAGGAAACCTACACCTGATCAGTGCTTATTACATTTGCTCAAAAGTAGGCTTTGTTAAAAACAAGTTATATTTAAAAATAAGTGTGCTGTGTGCAACTGATACCCACCATGCTTAAAGCAGACTTAGTATAATGAATATTCATCAGTCCAGTGGCTATTAAAAGTGAATGACTTTATGGAATTCAGTATGTTCTTGAGTAGCAAGATTAGGTCTCACCAAAGAAAGATAAGAAATTGAGTTGCACTTTTGAAAAGTCTCATATAGGAATGAGACTTAGAGATCCATCTTCACTCTATTGCATGGTTTTACTTCTTTTGGGGATGGACAGAAATATATTTTTCCTAGTTCTAGGCTTGAATCTTGGGCTCCTTAGCTTTCCAAGCTTCCCAAAGCAATCAATACAGTGATTTATTAAACAATTAGATCTGTACCTTACCTTGTGAAAGATATATAATTTAGTAAGTACCAAAATTTGTGTAGCTGTAGAATAACCAATTGACTTTACAGATGAGCAAATAGACTTTACTTATATACTTTTACAGTTTCATAAAATGATTTTTCTGAGTGACAGTCTAGAATATAAAATATTAATATCACTAATATGGTAGCCAATTGAATCTCATTTTGTGAAAACAAGTACAAATCAAAGAGTTGCTAGGGAAGAACTTGAACTTGATAAGAGTTTCTAAATTTAAAACCTCAAATTTTGTTCTCCGTGAATTCTGGCACTTTAAAAACATTAACCAAATGAAGTTTTGCTGCCCTCCATGATTTATTTTTATGCTTTGTCTTTTTTTTTTTCTTTTTTTTCTTTTTTTTCTTCGTCCATTCATTTAGATTCCATATTTGGAGGAAACTCAGTGGCTTTTTTGTTCTTGTTTTTCCCTGAAAGTATAGTAGTTTTTTTTGCTACATATACTTATTTTCATTTTATCTTTTACCTTATTTAGGTGTGGGACTTACCCTCTTTATTTCTGATTTTTTTTTCTCTTGAACATGTTTAAATGGATTGAATAATAACAAACACTTTAATGTTGCTTAAGTGAGAAACTGTTGATATTATTGACTAGGTAAATCAGAATTTGTATCATGGGGCTTTACACTGCTGGTAATGATTGTAGGAGAATGTAGGGCTTCATTATACCCATGCTCAAGAGTGACACATTGGTCACATTTCACATCACTGCTTTAAAACTTACTTATAGATGTAATGAGTAACTACATTTATTTCCAAGAATTCCAGCAGTATATGTCATTTAAATAATCTAATTTGGTATTTAGATACATTGTTTAGATAGCCAAGTAGCTGTTTTACTATTTTTTAAATCTTTCTAGTTTAGTAAATCTCAGATTGAAACATCTGGTTTATGCTAGGTAGTCAACTACAGTTTGTTCAATTTTATTATCCCTAGCTTCAACTTCATTCCCATTTTTCTTTTCTTCCTGCCAAATGTATTATTCCAGAATAATAAACCAGAAATGGTTTATTTGAACTATTTAATAGTTTATTAAATAGTTTAGAAGTAAATTCGATCTTTACCATTTTCAGTGCTTATACTTCATGTGAAATTCTCTGACTTGTAAGGCATTTCTAAAGTTCATCTGCATTTTGTGGAATGACAGAAACCTCATGTCCATCATAAACCTTGATTAATTCAAATGCATCAATCTTTTATTCAAGCAAAAAAATTTAGACTTCGATGCCTAACTGTGCTTTTGCAAGATCATTTTTAATATATTCTTATTGATTTGAGAGAGAAAGGGAGAGATAGAAACATCAATGATGAGATAATCACCAATCGTCTGCCTCCTGCACACTCCCCACTGGGAATCAAGCCCACAACCCCGGGCATGTGCCCTGAGCAGGAATCAAACCATGACCTCCTGTTTCATAAGTCTACAACTCAACCACTGAGCCACACCAGCCGGGTAGCAAGATCATTTTTTTAAAACTGGTTTTCATTTGCATTAAAGTTGGCCTATGTATGTCTAATAAGTAAAAACGGATAAAGAACATTAGAAAGTTAACTCTTTGGTTTATCATAGACAGGCTTGTTGGGTTCAGAGCTCATTGATTTGAAGATTGTAAAACTGCCGAAACCAGTTTGGTTCAGTGGATTGAGCATCAGCCTGCAGACTGAAGGGTCCCAGGTTCTATTCAGGTCAGGGGCATGTACCGTATTTTTCGGACCATAAGACGCTCCGGACCATAAGACGCACCAGTTTTTAGAGAAGGGAAATGAAGAAAAAAAGATTCTGAAACAAATAGTGTCCTAAAATATTTTATGTGCATTAAAACCCAACATCACAGTCATAAACACATGTAATCAACCCTGTAAAGTAAACAGCAGCATTTAGAACCATTTTAGAGCCGGGCAAGCACACAGAGACCACACAGAGCCGGGCAAGTAAAAAAACTTTTTTTTTTAAAGTATATGTGTAGGCTATATTTGGACCATAAGACACAGGGACTTTTTCCCCCCACTTCTGGGGGAAAAAAAGTGCGTCTTATGGTCCGAAAAATACGGTATGTACCTTGGTTGTGGGCACATTCCCAGTAGGAGGTGTGCAGGAAGCAGCTATAAAAAATCAATAAAATATATATATTTTAAAAGATTATAAAACTATTCTTGGGTGAAATATGTATGTTGAATATAAGTGGTTGCCAGCCTATCCTCCAGTGGGTCTTTTCACATCTGCCTTATAAATGCTATTTACAGAAACATGATCAGTTTTATGTAATAAAAGTTTTAAAATCTAACTGCAAACAAAAGCTAGTTTGAGGCACTTAATCATTTAGTGAGGAATGGAAAATGATGCTTGAGGATTAGATTTTGGGGGCTCTTTCACTCAAAGATTCTTTTTTTTTTAATCCTCACCCGAGGATATTTTTCCATTGATTTTTAGAGTGGAAGAGAGAGAAATATTGATGTGAGAGAAACACATTGACTGGTTGCCTCCTGCATGAGCCCTGGCTGCAACCAAACTGGAACATGCCCCTGACTGGAATCGAACCCGAGACAATTCCGTTCGCCGGCTGACACTCTATCCACTGAGCCAAACCAGCCAGGGCTCAAAAATTCTTACAGTCCTAATTAGTTTAATAGCATCGTTCTTTTGTAATTTTTTTTTTTTTTTTTTTTTTTTTTTACTCCCTGTGATTTGTATTCATGCTGATTTGTATCTCCCTGTGATTTGTATTCATGCTGAAATGACTTGGCTATCTTAAACTTAGTGTGCAGATATGTCATTTGAAGGTAGAAGTTTCCAAGTTTGTTGAAGCAATTAGCCTACTAGATCAGCTGAATGATGTTGTCATTATTTGTTTTGGCGGGAAGGACTCATTGCAATTTATGGGTTTCTTCATCAAATGCTTTTCATTTTTCTCAAAAAGTACTATCTTAGGGATTTTATTTATACATAATTTTAACCTTGATTTCCTTCTACCCACTAAATACTGTGAGTTCTGTTGTGATTATTTTCCTGACTTTATTCTTGGCTCTTTAGCCCTAGACTTTCTAGGTTTCTATAGCATTGCTTACAGGTGTGCCGCTTGAGAAAAAAAGTCCTAATCATTCTGAGACATCATTATCCTTGTTTATGACAATTGAATAGTGAAATTAAAACTTGTACATTATTAAAGAATCAATGGTCAGATATGGCTATAAAAATGCTTGTCGTTTTCATATGGGGGATAGTAATATATCGTTATGGCAGCTTTAATGGAGGTACCAGTGTTGGCTTCTTTTCCTGTCACTAGTAAGTTTATTCATAAAGTTATTGATAAGGTACAGGTTTCATAGCAGAGCTTATGGAATTCACATCACCAGCATTTCCATTTGCCTATTGTTTTTCCTTTCCTTATACTTTATAGCCTTTCCCCCCTACTCCCAACTCCTTTGAGTAGCACTGATTTTCTGCTGAAGTTGGAATTTGTGTTAAGAATTGACTTTTAATTTCAGTATAATTGAGCATTGGAAATAGCTTTAATTTCCATGAAATGATTGGTATTCACTTTTTCTTAGTAAAAGTAATACAAGCTTAGACACGACTCTTCCCCTCAACAATGTAAATTTAGTTCAAATTCCAAATGACTAAATCTTATTCCTAATCATAGCCAATGATAAAGTCCTCTGACAATAGACTCTATAGCCCTTAAGGAGTAATGAGAGATTATAGTAATACAGATTTCCTAGTGGTGCAGAGAGCGGTGTCCTGTGGAAAATCTTATCACTGTCTGTCTGTTGGTTGGGGACAGCCTTCAAGTTCTAGACCTGAACTAAGAATCCCAGTTCAGAGCTTGAAAACACCAGAACCAAAGGGTAGTTCTAGTTTCTCTTTCACATTAGAGTCATTGTTTGGAAATAAAGTTTGCAAATATGCTTTCAAGTCCTCAAACCCTGCCTGGCTTGATTTTAAAACAGGATGTTATGTGTATGTTATCCAAGAGCTATAGGGTTAACAACAAAAATGGGAGAAATGTTTAGTAGGGAAGTAGACCTTTTGCAAGATATCACTTATAATTGTGAAACAATTTGTCTTTTTGTCTGTTGTTCACATCATCTTAATGAACTATGCAACTTATGTGTACAGTGTTCTATTTTGCTTGTCTGTGGCATTTTCACTTGAGCCTCAGGAACAGAGCTAGAGAGGAGAATGAGGATATGTTAGAAAAGAAAAAAGGAACTTTTAAAAGAAATTATTCATTTCAGAGAGGAAGGGAGAGAGAGACATAGAAACGTCAAAATCATCAATAGGCTGACTCCTGCATGACTCCTACTGGGGATTGAGCCCACAATCCAGGCATGTGCCCTAGCCAGGAATCCAACCATGACCTCCTGGTTCATGGGATACTGCTCAGCCACTGAGCTACACCAGCCAGGTGAAACTTCATTTTTTCCTTATTATGGATTTGAAGATGCACAAATCTAAATGAAAAAAAAAAAGCTCTTCCTTTCTAGCCCTAGATTAATTTTATTAATGCAGTGCTAGAAAGAAGACTTATCAAAAGGGATCAAAGCTCAGTTATTCTGAATAGTTGTTGGAAAGCAGCATTTCTTGGTTGGTTTCTTTTCTCATCTTCTCCCAAATAGCTGTTAGTGATCTTGAAACAAACAAGCAGGAAAAAAACCACAGTGCAACTTGGCCAGCATGGCTCAGCAGTTGAGTGTTGGCCATGAACCAGGAAGTCATGGTTCAATTCCCAGTCAGGGCACATGCGCAAGGTTGTGGGGTCGATCCTTGGTGGCAGGAGACAGGAAAGGGAGGCAGCCAGTCAATGATTCTCTCTCATCACTGATATTTCTCTCTTTTCCTCTCTGAAATCAATAAAAATATATTTTTTAAAACACAATGTAATGGGCTCTAGATCTTAAACTAGGTGAGCAGTTTATTATGTACAGCTATTTCCTTGATTAGGATCCAGAGGGAAAGCCAGCACTACAACGTTTTAACATGCAGTTTGGGGCTCCCATGGGACTTGCTTGCATGGAGGTGAAGCTCTTGCTGCAGACAGCTCTGTACCATCTGGGATGCTAGCATTCAGGAGATAGTTGGATCTCTGTGCTGTCTGCCACGTGAATGCCAGCCTAAGGAGATCACCACTCTTCACTTTCCTTCAGGGCTTAATGAATGCCAGATTAATTGGCAGGAAGGGAAAACACTGTTGATATACTAAACAGGCCTGTATGCATGATTAAAGAGTTGCTCAAGTAGACAATTTTTAGCTTTATTTCTCAAGAAATAAAGCCTTTGTTCAGTTTAGGGCATTTGGTTAGTATTTTTTTCAAGCCCTTCAAGATAGGAAAAATATTGTCATTTCATGCTTAACTTATAACCTATACAAAATTGAACTTAGTTTCCATGTTTTAAAATAAATTAATTCTACATAATCTCAAAGGTCTGTTTATTCTACTTGGCCAAGAAATAGATACATTAATTCTGGGTTTGGCATTAGAAGTATTAAATAACTTTGATTATTCTTTAGGTTGTCTCCATATCTGTAAAGTGTTAATTAAATTAGAGAAGGTATCTAGAATAAGGCTAATGCTATTGTGGCTGGCAGAGTCTTATGATTATTTTGCAACAAAACAGAGGAAAGGATCTTATGCCATCAGGGCCATGCTGTCAGATGTTTGCGGATGCCTGTTCTAGCATGTTGCCTGGGAGTTACTGTCTATTTTCTTTATTAATATATTTTATTGATTTTCTACAGAGAGGAAGAGAAAGGGATAGAGAGTTAGAAACATTGATGAGAGAGAAATATCGATCAGCTGCCTACTGTAACCAAGGTACATGCCCTTGACCAGAATCGAACCTGGGACCTTTCAGTCCGCAGGCCAACGCTCTATCCACTGAGCCAAATTGGTTTCAGCTATCTTTACTTTCTTGGGATGAGGGGGAAAAGGGGGCTTTGCATTTTTTTAATTGCTTACTTTAGAAGTCCTGGGCTACTTTCATCTTTTAAAGGCTTAGTTTAACTTTACACATTATACGTGTAAAAGCACTGAATATAACATTATAAGATATACTAAAGTAGTTGTCTATCCAACCCAAAATTTGATAGTAGGATATGAAAGTTTAAAAGTTTAAGTATGAATAGTCTATGAGGAATATATATATATTTAAAAGTCATGTATTGGTCTCTCTTTTTTTTTTCTCTCCTTTCCCAGAAATACTATTTTGGTGACTAACCAGTTGTAAACTTTGTTCTCTCTCAATTGTGTACCACCCTTTTTTTTATTTTTATTTTTTTATTAGAGAAATAAAAATGGACTTTCTTAAACATTACATTTAGTCTGGCCAAGAGGTGCTGTGATTGTGTTATTCTGTAAGCCAGCTTGCTTTTTTGACTTGTGCAAAATGTCTTTTGAAATGTATAAATTAGATAGTATAGTATTAATTTCCTTTATTATAGTCTTCAATTTAGAAATTGCAATATAATGTGTTTTTCTATGAGCAGATTCTGTTATGGATATATATATGGACATATATATATGAATATATATATATGTGGATATTAAATAGTTGACCCTTGAATAACACAGGTTTGAACTGCGTGGGTCTACCTATATGTGGATTCTTTTCAACAAATACTGTATATATATTTTTCTCATGATTTTCTTAATATTTTCTTTAGCTTTATTGTAAGAATATAGTGTCTGATGCATATAACGTATAAAATATGTGTTAGTTAATTGGCTGCGTGTTTATTGGTAAGGCTTCTGGTCAACAGTAAGCTGTTAGTAATTAATTAAATTTTGGGGGAGTCTAAAGTTATATGTGGATTTTCGAAATGGTTATCAACAGTGCAGGAGTTAAGGGTCTCCCATTTTGTTCAAGGTCAGCTGTATATAATTTTCTTTTAAAGAAATTTCTTCCCTGCTACCACTTCAAAATGTATGTGCTATTGTGTCTGCAGCCTCAGAAGAAAAGTACAGGAAAGCTAAGATGAGGCCCTCCTTTTCCTGTCTTGGTCTTCCGTCTTGGTAACAAACATTATTCCATCTTTCAAAATACATGTGTTAAAGTTGTTTTTAAGTCAACTCTTTTACTACTTTTATAAATTAGAAGTACTCAATGGCCAGAAATTAAGATGCCTCCATTTATGGATGCTCAGAACCAGAGTTGGGCTGGAAGGTAGATAGAGAAGGAAGGTACAACTCCTTCCTCAACTAGCAGAACTGGTCTTTCCAGGCTGCTTGGGAAAGCTGTGACAGATATCTCCTTCTGTCACAGCGGCTCCAGCACCAGAAACTCTGTGTCACAGCCACCTCTCATCTGAAAGTTGGAAAGTGTTAAATACCTTTTATGAGACTATTAAATGATAGCATTTATTGATGTTTGTGATTATATAAGTGTTTATTATAGAAATTTAGGAAATAATTGTAAAGAGAAATTTAGGAAATAATTGTAAAGAAGGAAAACCACCACATATTAGCTGATGGGTCTTAACTCATTTTCTTTTTCCTGACTTCCATAACCCAACATGTTAGAGGACAGGAAAAGTTTTTTGGTTTTTGTTTCGTTTTTTTAATTGACACAGTCATTCTCATGGTCTTTTACCACATGTGTGGAGGACTGGGATGCCAGCATTTGTGCCTACACTTACTTCTATTCCTTTAACGTTGTCCTTTTCTAGACAGTCTGGAAACAATTCTGTTGATATTATCTCTTAAGCCTAAATTATGGGTGTGTTACCCAGAAGCTGTAGAGAGCTGCCTTGTTCAGGTCATTGGGAACTTCTAAGACTCATTCCAATTCGTCAGCTCTTTGTGCACCATTATGGACATCGGGGCATCTTCATACCCACAAAGAGCTTTCTGTTTCCGTGTGTTTTTTAATATAACCATAGTTAAACTCACACCCATAAAGGATGTACTTTTCAAAAGCCAAAGGAAAAGCAAAGCAAAAGGAAAACAGGCAAAAGGAACATAAATGTAAATAAGGAGTCCTTGGAAACAAGCGTGCCCTTAATCATGCATAAGCAAGTGTCTCTTCAAAAAATGTATTTCTTTGCTCACAGCTAAGATTCGGAAGTCTTGTATTTCATTTGAGACTCCTTTTCTTAGCGGGTGAAGGCGATTACTGCCGTGCCAGTCGGGGCTCCACTCTTTTGTTCACCCTCTTTGGTGGCTCATGGGGGCTCAGGGCTGTACCCTGAGGTTCCTCACCCAGAAATGGGCATCATGAGGGAGCTCAGGAACAGCAGGCGGGAGCTGGTGGTGGCCGATACACAGAAGTGCTTTGGGGCATCGGAGCTCTCCTAGCGCCGGCATTGTCCTGATCCTGTTGCGCCGTGTTAGTGTGCTGCAGTCTCCCATTCCCGTCGTGGTCCCCTGTCGCTCTGTGTGGACACTGTAGGCTTCGTTCTTGGTACAATGATCTTCTGACCCCAGGTTTGATAAGTGTTTTCAACACTGCTTTGTGCATAGTGATCTGCTGAACAGTGGCAATTGTAGAATTGTTGTATGTAATGTACATATGGAGAAAGAATGTATTTTGTTCATTTTCTTAATAAAAAGTTATATATGGACACTACCAGTTGTCTCTTGTTTGCCAAGACTACTTTTGAAGTCAACTTGTAAAATGTTTATGTACTTCATATTTCGCCCCCACCCCAAAAAAAAGGTTTTACTCAGGCTTCCCAAGAAGAAAATGATACAGTGTAGAAGGGCCTTTGGCACAGTTTCTGGAGAGGTTTTCATTTTTAAAGAACTGTAAATTCATAAAGTAAGGTTTTTTAATCTGTTAATGACCAGTTCGATTTTATCTGTTTTATATATTTCTTTAAGGGAAACACGAGTATAGGTTAGGAACTGGAAGAAAACACTGATTTGAAATAGAAAACTTACGGTAGAAAAGATAGTAGTAACAAAAGAGAACCCCAGAGCTGAAGGTGTTGCAAAGTTTGGAAAACTTCTGGATCCCTGTCCACAGCGAAAGCGTTTGAGCCTTGAAAAAAATAAACTCAGAGTTATGCCAAAGAAATGGATCTCAAGAACAAAGACCTGCACTTGGCCCTTTACATCTGATCTGTTTTTACATTTTCTTGGCTTAGTTGTCCTACATTTTGCAATGAATTAGTTGGTCAACTGATTTTACCCAAAATAATTACATTTCCTCGATTTACAAATCAAATCCATCTTGCTTTATCACTTCCATTTCTTGAGTGTGCTTTGAGCAAGAGTCGTAGGTGATACTTGTTTTCAAAACAGGAAAACCTGAAGTGATCAGGCAAGGAATTGGCCTTTCCTTGGTTAATCCAGAGAACTAACTCAAAAGGATGGAAATGTGGGATACAGTCTCCTCTCCCTCAATACATTTGTTTTTTGGTGGGAAGTCAGCAATAAGCAAAGAGGGCGTTGTGTTGGATTCCATGCGATGCCAGCTGTTCCCCACCTTGAGTGTGGAGACCTCCCTGGATTGGAAGTGCTACCTCAGGAGCTTTTAGTTACCGGAGGAGGAGATCAAGCATCTACTAGGTCAGTGGTCGGCAAACTCATTAGTTAACAGAGCCAAATATCAATAGTACAATTGAAATTTCTTTTGAGAGCCAAAATTTTTAAACTTAAACTTCTAACACCACTTCTTAAAAATAGATTCACCCAGGTCGTGGTATTTTGTGTAAGAACCATACTCAAGGGGCCAAAGAGCCGCATGTGGCTCATGAGCCGCAGTTTGTCGACCACAGTACTAGGGAAATGCCAGTGTGTATCTGAACAGCCACAGGGTTCATAAGAATTTGATTTTTTTTTTCTGTAGATGAAGGCAGTATTTTTTATTTATTTTTTATCACTAACTCTTCTGATTTGGAGGGTGTAGTGTGAAATGGCTATCCTGAAGTCCAGGTGAGTCCTGGCATAGCCTTAAATACTAGTTGGTTACCTTCCTGCTTTTCTTCAGCACCACACAGCACGCCACTTTTCCTTTCCTCACACATAGAGGAGGAAGAGAGACGGGCTTTCTTTGGCATAGGGAAGGTGGGCAGGAGCATGGAGCTTGGACTAGCACGTCGTCGTTACTCTGAAGCTTCTCATGTTCACAGGGACTTCCTCGGCTCTCACTTGGGAAAAACAAAGCCATCAGTTCCATCTAGAAATTCTCCCAGGGAAGAGAGACACGTTGTAGGTAGATGTGGCCTGTCTACTGCTGTGCTGCTAAAGTCTGATGGCTGGCAAACCCCAAGAGAGATTGGGACACTGGCGATGTCTGTTGCATAGAATGTACAGCTGCCCTCTGAACGTGGGCTGTGGGAATGGGGTAGCCCAGGGCAGGAGTCAGCTACCGGGGTTTATTTCCTGATCGGGCATAGTCTCAACTTCTCTGCCTCACTTTCTCATCTCAAGTAAAGTTGGCAGCAGATCTTGTTTGCCAGGATCCCATTGACTTTTTTAATCTACAGCATGCCAAGGTCCTTGAAAAATTCAAGGTATCTCAGTACTCATCACTAGCTATTAACAATAATAGCCAGTCCTAATCTTTGCTCTCTCCCTTGGGGTCCGGAAGAAAGGATGGGGGAGACTGAGTGACCAAGAGGCATAGCAAATAAAAAATGACAACTGAGAGTGGCTCTGGGTTGGCAGGGCAGAGAGGAAGAGAATGGAGTCTGAGGTCTAACTTGTAGCCAACAATAAACTGTGAGTCATTCTCTTCTCAGAACAGTGTGCCTCCAGCACGGCCCAGGGGCCTGCCGAGTTCCTGGTACTTGTACTCCTTTCTGTATCCTTGGCACACTCTTCAAGTTAACCTCAGAATACCCTTGGCCCAACTCTGGTCCACCGTTAAGGGTGATAACTGCCTTTCAGAACTCCCACATAAAATCATGTTATAACAGTGGTTGCACTCTAGAAATATATGCTGTTGTTGGAGCTCCAGCATTAATGTGGTACTGGGGGGGCGGGGGGGGGGATGTAAGACTGAAAGAGAAAAGTTATAGATCCAAGGCCTAGCACTGCCACTTAAATAGCTGCCTGTGAAATGTCAGAATCCATCACCACTGTACCTAACTTCCCTATTGGTAGTGCTGATAGTTCCTAAGAAAGAAATGTAAAAATGTTTGTAAACTGAAAGATGTCAGGCCAAAAAAGATTGTGTAGCAAGTATGAATGAGGACCAGATCCACATTCCCCTCTGGACGCTGGGACTGAGAGTTCTACCTGGACACACAGGTAGGTCACACCACCTAGGAAGAGAATCAAGGCACCTTCCAGCACCTTCGAGTGCTGGAGGACAAGCAGAAGCTTCATGTGATGAGAAAACAGATCCTTTTGTGGGAGGAACGGGGCCAGGACAGAACCTGCATTTAATTTTTTAAAATATTTTTTTGTCTCCATCGGTGTTTTCATATCTGATCAGGGTGTGGTGCTGGGGGTTGACAATTGTGTCTGACACAGAAGCAGGGGCAAGAGGGGAACGTGATAAAGCAGTGTTGTGAGGGGCAGTGGCCTTTCGTGCTGAGCCTGAGCAGCCAGGACCCCCACTTCCCTCTTCCTTCCTGTCAGCTCCCCTCCTTTCTCTGGGTCCGCAGCAGGTGCACTAGCGGAGAACGCGAGCCCATCAGAGCACAACACGGGGACCAGACCGGCTTACACAAAAGCATTTTAATGGACAGAATACAGTTTTCAAAAATATATTTTTGTAAGAAAATGGCAATAATTAAGTATAGCCTTTACAAAGAAGTTTCTCAGTAAATTCCAGTGTACTTCAGACCCCTGTCCACCAAGACAGCCTCCTGGGCAAACGGTTCAACATCCACGAACAACAGAGACCCACACCCAATAGCGCCATAGCGACCCCCTCTTCTCCCTCAGTGTTGGGTTTGCACCAGGCCTGAGTGAATCGGCCTTTCCTCATCTTGTTCCCTTTGATCCTTGGTCTGCTAGTAGCAGATGCATATGGAACAGCTCACTCGGAGCTGTTTTCCTGACAAAAGAATTGTTCATTTACATCTTAGACCTGAATAACTAGGAGAAAGTGGAGAAGAACAGTAAGTTCCTATTGCTGCTGCCTTGCTGCAGGGCAGGATGGAGAAGGGAATTCTGCCCTTTGTCACGGGGTGGCCTGTGCTCGATCAGCAGTGCTGAATGAGGGGGTTCCTTCTGGGGCACCGAGCACTGGGCAGGCTTCCAACGCAGATTTTAATCCAGTTTCTGTCACTAACCATGTGACTTTATCTTTCTGGGCTCCAGGTTTTCTGGATTAAAAAAAAGGATCGGACTAGGTCTCTACAACCCCCTTCCTGTGGCTGTCACCTTCCAGCCAGTACATGCTGACGGCAGCCCTCGCCAGACTGGGGGGAAACTGGGGGTGGACTGGGAGGAGAGGGAGGATCGATTTCCAAGTTAAAATGCCCAATGCCAGACAAACACTGTGTCATCAGCCTGTCTTATCCTTTTCACTCAAGAAATATCATTTCTAGTAAAATAGATGTTTACATTCCTGTGCAGAGAAAAAAAGCCTGAAATGTTTTTCCAAAGAATACTCAAAACAGTGCTGGGTAAATATTAATGTGGCCATGTTATATACATTACCAAAATATCTATAGATGTTATCAGCTTGAACTTGTTTTTTCAGTTTCTCCAGCATGTTGTCAGAAAGGCTAAAGCTCAGAAGTAGTTTAAATAAACTTTCTGCTAGCTTTCCTTGTCAAGAGGGGGGAAAGGAATCTGCCTAGATTAAACCCTTATTCTCGCTCACGATTCCAGAACATTCTGTTCCTCCTTCCAAAGCTTTGTGGCTTCTTTCGCTCTCCTGGCAGCACACTTGCCTCAGGATTTATTCAATCGTCAGAGTCACGACTTCTGGCTTTTTACATGGCTTAGGACAGTGGTCGGCAAACTCTTTAGTCAACAGGCTTAGGGGAACCAGTGTGTGACTGCAGGAGAGCGTTTGTAACCCTCTGTGGGCATCACCTGTTCACACTCCACTGTGTTCCCGGCGTGCTCCTCTCCTCAGCCCAGGGCCTGGCTTCCTGACAGCAGTTAGAACCCAGGAAGAGGAGGGAAGGCCTTTACAGGTGCATGGACATGTGGCCTTCACATAGGTGTCTAGCGGCAAGAGCAAGCCACGGCAAGGGATTGGACTGGAAGTTGCCCCAAAGGCTAGAGAAACACAATTTGAATGCACCAAAGGGGCCTCTGGACTGGCCCAAAGCTTCTCAGGTACCTCCGTGGACAGAGCCAGTCATTCCTCTTGACCAAGCTTTGCTAAGCTTCCTCGCTCCCCCGTCCCTTGTTCCCCACCCCCACCCCAGGCCTGGGGGGGGAGTGGCCTTGGCCAATTTTCAGACATATTTGCTCCCGCTGTCTTGGAAGCAGGACCCAGAATCGGCAAAGGAGGAGAACCCTGGCCTCTCCCACAGTGGCCACGACAAACCCACTGGGGCAGAAAGGAAGCCAACGTCTTTTCCCGGCATGACAAGATCTCTTTTCCCCAAACTGGCATCGCTGTCCCTCCTGCCAGCTCCACACACGAGAGGAGAGCAGGGCAGATGGTTTTGGATCCTTGTTGGCCTCCCATCTCCCTAGCTCTTGGGAAAGCCATGGGTGCCCCAACTTGAACCCCAAGACCAAAGGGCCAAAGGCTATGAAGAAGGAGTCGGGCAGCCAGGGAAGGACATAGAGCTTCCCCCTCAGCTCTTAGCCTTTAAAACAAAGAGCCTATCCCAAAGCAGAGCCACGGCAGGGCCTGCTCTGGGGTTCTGGCTTTTTCTCGTCTTCCTGAGCAGTTCTGCCCATCTTCCTGGTCGCTTCCAGGGAACCGAGGCCCAGGAACAAGAGACCTTGGGCAGAGTGCAGAACCCCACACAGGATTCTCTCCTCGGAAAGTCAGATGAAGCCTCACTCTGCCCAGTCCTCAAGTGCCGTCTCCACGGCACTAACTGTTGAGCTCCCCCGACACCCTTCCAGTGAGAAATATTTGGTTTCCCTGAGATGCCACCAGCAACTGAGGGACACCTGGGCAGCCCCCCAGGACCCGAGAAGAGGACACGGTTTCTAGGCAGAACAGCTGGGAAAAGACAGATGCCTGGTCTTCCAGGCTGCCACGTGTGCACCTTAAAATGCTCACCGCTCACCCCCTGGGGCTCAGGAGACTCGCAACCAGTGAGATTACGTGCCTGAGAGCCTCCCTGTACATTGAGCTTTGGCCAGAGGGCTGGACTGAAAAAATCAAACAAATACATTAAAACAACAACACGCTCAGCAACTTGACAAGTCCCTGAGTTTCCTATGACACAGAGAGAAAGCCCACCCTTCGTGGCTGTTTCACCCGATTGTCTCTTTAGGACACCTCTCCGCTGGTTGGGGACCGGGGAGGTCCTTCCTGGAGCTGCTCATTCACACCGGATCTCGGGGAGGGGAAGGGGGTCCCTAGCTTGGGTCTCACCCCATCTGAGGAGCAGTAAACAACAAACTAGGAACACTTTGCCTTCAGTAGCTGCTGTGGATCGAAGTCCCCCGTGGACATGGGAGGCCCAAGGAACAGAGGAGCCTGGGGTGCTGAGCAGGATCCACCCGGAGGAAGGGCTCCCCCTGCTGCTCACTGCAGACAGACCCTTCGCAGACCTCGTCCACACTGGGAGTCCTGCGTGGGTGACGTCCCAACCTCCTGCGCCAAGGCCAAGAAACCAGAATTCAGAACAAGGGGGTCAAGGTCATGAATGTCATCCTGTGAGAGTCCCAAGGCATCAAGGCAGAACGGGAATGAAAACTGAGTGAAGGGAAGAAGAGCAAAGAGGAGGGGAACACTGACAGACGAGGCTGGGGTAGGACACTGACCTTGGGACCCAGACTTTCAAGTAATCGGATCCCACTGAGACAGGACCTGGTCCCGCCCTCCCTTCTGCCCCATCTGTCCATAGACCACAGCCTCGGCCCTGCCCAGGGCAGCTCCAGGGGGAGGGCACTGGGGATCCGAGCAGGTGGCAAGGCGGGGATGAGCACGGGTCTGAAGGAGTCTGTTTTCATCCTGACTCTGTCACCCGGCGGCTGTGTGATCTTGACCTTCTCCTCCGTAGGCCTCGGTCATCTCGTCTGCGAAGCGGAGGGATTCTACCAGGTGATCCCTGAAGGTCCCTCATCTGGCTCTTCTTTTCATTTCTCTTCCTCGTCTTCCAGCAGCACTGAGCTCAGGCACTAGTGGGTTATTTTACAAGAGGAATCTAGACAGAATGTGATTTGTTCAGCTTGAAAAGGGAAATATTAAGGCCCTGTGGGGATTGGAGGGCGGGTCCCTCTGAGTCTGCGCACACCCCCCCCCCCCCAGTCTTTCCCTCACGTGGGGAGGACTCCCCTCCCCTGTCCAGTTGGCACTTGAGGTGGTCCAGTCTGGAGCTCTGTGCCCTGTTGGCGGCGGCGCCAGCAGACCTGATTAGAGGTGTGTGTCCTCCTCCTCGTCCAGGTCATCCTTGATCAGGTTGTCCAGGGGCACGATCCAGCTGTCCCCCAGCTCCCCGTTAAGGTTGACCACCTTCTTCTCCTGCATCTCTGATGAGGTCTCCATCACTTCCAGTGTTGGGTTGTCATGGTAACCGTTCTCCACTGTCTGCAGCTCCTCTGTGAGCCGTTGCTAGAGCGGTGAAGAGGAGCGAAGAGGAAAGGCGATCTGTGGGGGCTATTCCCTTTGATGGAACAAGGGTACCCCCATTATCCAGGAGCCGCCCTTCGGCTGGGGTGAGCAGTAAGTGCTCTTGGAGGCCACCCTGACGCCTGGCCTGCCTCCGGGCTCGCGGGAGACAAGGGCTGCCTCAAGTTCGAGGCTCACCTCGCCTTCGCCCTGCTGACATGTGTGAGTGGAAGTGGACTTGGTTCTCCAAAGTCCTCCAAGCTCTCTCCTCCATTCCCCCTCCCCACGAACCTTACTCTCCGGGCGCCTGCTTCACCCCACTGTATTGAACTGGGAAGGATACACTTCATTCAGATGGGTGCTGGGGGCCTCTCTGGGCGGAGCCAGACGGGCTACCTCTGCTGCAGACAGTGGCTGTCAGGAGCCAGAGCTTTCTCCGTCTCCCCGGAGACACGCCCTGGGCGCAGAGAGGAGGCACCTGGGAAGCTTTTAGCAGATACACTGATGCAGAGGCTCTGTTCCAGACGCCATGTAGGCATGGGAATCGTTTTTTTAAAGCTCGCCCGGTGCGCAGCCAGGGCTGAGAGCCGGGGTCTGGGTGGAAGCGGGATGAGGGGAATCCCAGTGAGGGGAGTGGGAGACCTGGCTCGAAAGGCGTGCCTACGCCCACCGGCCTCAGGGACTCCTCGGAGTCATGGCCCCGGAAACAGAAGACCAGGCGGTAAGGACAGGGCGGGTTAGCAGACTAAGCTTCTCAGAGCAGCTCGGCCAGGTGGATCCCCTCCCCAGTGCGCAGGTGAGAAACCTGGTGCTGAGACTGTATGGCTTGCTCGAGGCCACGCAGACAAGAGAGACAGAGCTAGCGCTCAGACCAAGTCCTTCCGACGCCGAAGCCCAGGTCCTCCCCTCCCACCACGCCGCGGCTCTGACTGTCCATGAAAGAGTCCGTTTCCTAGGAGGGCGGTGCCTGCCAGGGTCCCGGAACGCTCACTGGCCCCTGCACGGGAACAGTGGGGTGGGGTCCCGGGCCCGGGGCGGGGAGTGCTCACCTGGTCCTTCCTCTTAGAGAGGCGCTGGTGGCAGCAGCCGTACAGGGCTGCCACGAGGAGCAGGAAGGATGCCATGGAGACGATGGTGATGATGAGGGGCATGCTGAACCGGTCCTCGGTCTCCTCCGGTGGTCCTTGGCCCCCGAACTGCATGTTACTGACTCCCACCTGGCCAGGGGAGGGGAAGGTGGGGATGGCAGAGAACAGGTGCCAGGCCCCCTCTCTCTGGTTCCCACAGAAGGCCTTCTGCTGAGGGTGTGTGTGGGGGGGGGGGAAGCTAGGACACTGCCCTGCTGTCCCCTCTCTTGCCCTCCTTGTCCCCTCTCTCGCCCTCCTTGTCCCCTCTCTCGCCCTCCTGTCTGCTAGAGGTGCCTCTACAATGAGAGATGCTGCGGAGCCAAGTAACTGGGGACTTCTGGGGGGTGGGCCCCTGACCCCTCGGTCCCAGCACGTGGGAGGAGCCCCTTACCTCCTTCAGGTCATCCCATTTGTCTTTCAGCCGCTCTAAGAGATCCGTGGGCGGGTGGTTAGCTGTGGGGAGGGAGAGACACTGCCTCAGGGGTCTGGCTCAGTGATCCGGCGAGGACAGGCTGTATCCTCACTCCTGAGGGGCCTGGGAGGGGGCGGTTTGACGATTCCTAGGGAACTGAGGGAGCCCCGGCGCTGGCCCATCTCTAAGTGTCCCGCCCCATCCCCACCCCAGCCCCTCTCTGCCCCCAACTCACTCAGGATAAAGATGTTTTTGATTGCCATGGCCTGGCTTTCTGAATCAGGCACCAAGACTACGCCGCACTCATCTTGACTTGGGTTGAACTTGGCCTCCGCTGCTCGGCACAGGTGTGTGACCAGCTTGTCGTCCTGAGGGTTCCTGGGGCCCCCCGCCTGGAGTGGGAGACCACAGGTGAAGACTCCGCGGGGAGTCGACAGCAGCCGAGGCTGTGGGGCTGCCCTTCGGAAGCATGGCTGAGAGAGGGCTGCTGCCCAGCACGAACCTGTTTCCCACTCCAGCCTCAGCGGCGGCCGTTCCCAGGCCAGCCAGGAGCTAAGAGGTCTGTGCTGCTCTGCAGGACTGACCCTGGCCTCCACGCCCCGTGCACCTCTCTGCCGCCAGGCCCCCACCCTGTCTACGTGGAACAAGGCCTTTCACCCTAATGCTCTTCATTATCTCTCTCCTTAGAAGGGGCCAGAGGTCCCCGAAACCGGTTTGGCTCAGTGGTAGAGCGTCGGTCTGCGGACTGAAAGTTCCCAGGTTCGATTCCGGTCAGGGGCATGTACGTTGGTTACGGGCACATCCCCGGTAGGGGGTGTTGAAGAGGCAGCTGGTCGGTGTTTCTCTGTCATCGATGTTTCTAGCTCTCTATCTCTCTCCCTTCCTCTCTGTAAAAAATCAATAAAAATATATTTTAAAAAAAAGAAGAAGAAGAAGAAGAAGAAGAAGGGGCCAGAGGAGGTGCAGCCACTCCACCCCCAGTGGGAAAGACCAGCTCTCTCTGAGCCTCGCTCCAGCCTTGAAGCCCAGTTCAGAGACCTCAGCAGAGGACGCCATAGCTCTCATGAGGTTCAAGGTCATCTATCCCAGAACTGAAACATGTACCTATTCCCTCGGCCAGTGGTCAGCAAATTGTGGCTCTCGAGCCACATGCAACTTGTGTTGACTAATGAGTTTGCCAACCACTGACCTAGACTCTCGATTCCAATAATCATAGGCTGTTGTTGTTCCTTGAGATTAATAAGCCCCTATCCGAGTGGTCGGCAAACTCATTAGTCAACAGAGCGGCACACTGCAGCTCAGGAGTCGCATGTGGCTAGCAAGCTGCGGTTTGCCGACCATTGGCCTAGGCTAAGACCCTCTGAAACCATAAGCAGGCTGACTGCATGAAAGGCGGGGCCATCACGGAACAGGGGAGTATCCTGAAGATGCATTATGGGACATCTTGGAAGGGGGGTTTCTGCATTTCTAGGCAGACAGAGTCCGGCCGACGTGGCCTTAGGGCAGAGGGCGAAGAAGCAAAGTGTGGCAGCTTTTGTCCAGTCCTGCCATGTGCCATCTGGAGGCACCGAGCTGGCGTTTCTCTGACCCGACTTTGGAATAAGGGACTGAGGTGAAGAAAGGACTATTCATTCGGCTTACCTCAGGACCCCCACAAACCGACTGCTGGGTTTCGCCCTGGCATTTCTTAGGCTTACTAATTCCCCAGCCTGACACCAGGTGAGGATCCAGGGCTTCCCACCTGCCTTTCACAGCAACAGGGAAAATGCTTCCCACACCCAGTGACAGCCTGCAACAATGAGATTGCTGTCTGGTCCAGGAAGCCCATCCTCCAGGGAACACTGCTCCCTTTCCAAAACTCTCTTCTAAATGTGTGCTTTTGTAAATAAAGTTCGCTTGGAAAATGCCAGCAAAACGGGCACCCAAAAGGAAACAACTGCAGAAAATACAAGCAGCATTGAAGTTCTCCATTCTTAAAAAACCGTGTTCTAGTCTCCTTCCTAGGGGTGCTTGCAAAAACAAGCACTGACCAGGAGAGGGCAGCAGTGAGCCGCCCATCACCTGCACTCGCAGGGCTCAGCCACTGAGGTACTGAGTAAAGCCCACACCAGGCTACACTCTGGCTTTCAGGCCACCCCACCCAGTGTACACACACGCACCCCTCCGCCTGGGAGAACAACTTGGCAATGGCCCTCTGATGCTCAGGAGCTCTGACTCCTCAGGTTAAAGGAAGATTCTCTCTCTGGTTTCCCTGAGGCCATGGCCCAGGAAACAGAAAACCAGACGATAAGAACAGGGCGGGCTAGCAGCCTAAGCTGCTCATTTTGACTCGAGGCCTCTGAGGCCCACAGAGATGGACTCAACGCCACACTGCACTAGAGGCGGACGAGACCTAGGACCGGGCTCTCCCGGTGATGCTCAGAGCATGTGAACAGTTTGTGCAGTGAAAGCCCAGGACGCCCGGTGCTCCTGGCCCTGCCGCTGCCCTGGGGCTGGGGCTTCACACGGCGGTACCTGAACCCCACTTCCTCCCTCTAAGAGGGGATGGGGCTCCCTCCTAATAGGACAAAACAAGGCCAGAAAGCTCAGCCCCCTTTCTGAAGGAATGCTTCCGCGTTCCCACCTTCCTTAACCCGGCTGCTGCTGACCTGCCTCTGGGGTGAGGATCGGGCGGGGCTGGGGTTAGCGAGGCACTCACACAGAGGCTGGTTCTCGTGAGGTTCAGGATGAGCATCTTCTCAGTCAGCCTTTCCGGAGGCTCACATATCACCTGTAAGAAGCCACTGGTTAAGGTTCAGGCTGAGACAGACAGGACCTCATCTTTGACTCCTCCCCTCCTCCCCCTGGGTGGGTGAGACAAAGGAGTTCCTGGCATCGGGGGCGTGGATAGGCCAGAGAGTCAGAGCCAGACGTGTGTGTGTGTGTGTGTGTGTGTGTGTGTGTGTGTCCGTCTAAGCCAGCGCCTCGCCAAGCCGAGAGGGAGCAGGGCCGTTGGACGGCAGCTCCTGCTGCCCTCGCCAGGGGCCGGGGGCTGGAGGGAAGAAGAGAAATGCTCTTCTCGGGGAGAGCCCCTTCTCCCCACCTCCCCACCCGGGCCTGGACTTACCCTCTCACGCCCAGGAGCGGAGGTGGAAGAAGGGATGCTGGGGTGTTGGGGGGCAGTTGGAGCCAGGGGAGTGCTGGGGCCTGGGGGTCCCACAGGAGACGTGGCCGCCGAGGGTCCCGATGAAGGTGCTGCCGGCTGCGGGGGCTCACACGCAGAGGCCCCAGGGGAGGTCCCGGCAGCAGAGGAAAGGGTCCCCGTGGTGGCTGGCACATTGCTGGAGAGGGGTTGTCTTCCTTGTGAGGTAACCAGTGGGGCTGTCGTTGGGAAAACAAAGCTTGTGAAAAACGGTGAGCGGTACCTTTAAGAGAAAAGGCCAGTCTTTCTTGTTCTTAAGTTTCCTTGGGTCCTTTGGTCTTATTCCCCCTCTCCTTGCCCCCAGTCCACCTGGACTGCAAGCGGGAGTGAGCAAACCAGGAGGACGCAAAGGCAGAGGGCACGTCCTGCAGCCTGGTGCAGGATGGGGTGGGGTGAGCTGGGGGAGCCAGCGTGAGAACAGATGAAAGAAGTAACAACAGTGATAGTGGCGTCAGCAGCAAATGCTAACATGCTCTGAGGCGCTGACTTCCTGGAGGGACTGTCCTAAGTGCTTCAAAGGTGCTGTCTTATTTAACCCTCGGAGGCAGGTACCATGATTATCCCTGCTTTATAAACAGGAAAACCAGCTCGGAGGTTTGCCTAATGCCATATGCTAACAAGTGGCTGAGTCAGGATTTGAATCCAGCCGCATCCCACTCAGAGCCCTTGCTCTTCCAGCGGGATTCGACCACCACCTCCGGCATGACAGTCCGTGACCTCAGTATGCACCTGGACTCTCTGGGGAAGCTGGGAAATGCAGATCCTGAGTCCTGCACCCAGCAGTTCTGCTGCAATACCCTCTGACATGGGCCATGACCGTGAGGCTCATAGCCCATCAGTGAATTCCGAAACTAATTTACTGGATTAAGACCAGCACTTAAAAAAGAAAGAGGAAATGGAATGAAATGGGAAATATCAAGGTGTGTTACGTCTGGTAAGGATAAGCCCTGATTAGTGGACATTTGCATCGGTCATGTGTGTGTTACATGCATTTTACACGTATGCATCCTGCATCACGGTGTCAAACCAAAATGTATTCCTTAGGGACTGCCATTAAAACACATTGGGGAAAGACTGTTCTGGAGAATTTCTAATAATACCTCTCCACTGCCACCCTCGAGTCCCGCCCATGAGCAGACAGCTGGCTTGTGTCTGTGCTCAGCCGCCCAGGACACACCGGATTGAGAGAAGGTGGCATGTCTTTAACAATGTTTAACCCTGAGCATGGATCTCCGTCTTCCAGCTGAGCAACTGTATAGATTCTAAGTATGTAAGTCTCTTCTTGCCCTGGCCAGATGGCTCAGTAGGTTGGAGCACCCTCCCATACCCCAAAAGGCTGCAGGTTCGATGCCCAATTGGGGTGCATACAGGAGACAACTGATGGATGTTTCTCTCTCACGTCGATGGCCTTCTCTTTCTCTCTCTCTTTCTTTCTCTGCCTCCCTCCCTCTCTCCCCTTCCTCTCTCTCTAAAAATCAATTTAAAATATCCTCGGCTGAGGATTTGAAAAACGATAAAATAAATAAAAGTTTCTTCTCGCTTGAAAATAAAAGGCATTACTTACCTGGTGGGGTAGCTGCCCCCTGAGATGTGCCTGCATCCCCCGTCGGCGTGGTCCCTGGGCTCCTGGGAGCCGTAGTCATCTTGGTTGTCCCCACAGGAGAGCTCCCTGGGGAGCCCCGAATCCCAGGGCCCGGGGTCAGCTGTTGAGTGCTTGAGGTGGTCAAGGGAGGAGCAGCAGCAGTGGTAGTTGGGGTGCTAACCACATGTGGAGGCTGAGTGGTCGGCTCAAGTCCTTGTTTAGTGGTCGCGATGTTTGTAGGAACACTATTTGGGGCCGCCGCCTGAGCTGTAGTTTTCATTTCATTCTGGACGCTTGTGGTTTCCGGCGTGGGCTTTGTCGTCGAGGTAGCCGTTGGAGTAGGAGAAGTCTGGCCTGCATCTTGCTTTGGGCCACCCGCAATGGTGGTAGTCTCTGCTTTCTTATCTCCGCCACTGGATACTGTCACTGTGCTTTGTGGGGCTGGGGCTAAAGTCACCCCTGGGACACTGGGCGATGTGCTCAGATTCCCCGGTGACACAGTTATGCTTTGGTTGGCTGTGGTTGGAGCCGGGCTTGGCTTGCCTGTGGTTGCAGGTCCAGTGGTTGCTGTTCACAAGGACAACACAGAACGAGTTAGGGTGTTAGCTGGCAGTGTTCTCTGCCCCCCTGCCCAGCTTCCCCAGGATCCAGGGGCCTTGCTGCGTCTCTGCCATCTGCCTCCCTGAAAGCCTGGCCCTTGACCTGCCCAGATTTTTCTGGGGTTCAAGAAG
This sequence comes from Pipistrellus kuhlii, assembly GCF_014108245.1. Lineage (NCBI taxonomy): Eukaryota > Metazoa > Chordata > Mammalia > Chiroptera > Vespertilionidae > Pipistrellus > Pipistrellus kuhlii. The sequence continues at coordinate 13,471,670 of NW_023425405.1, forward strand.
CCTCTCACGGGGAGACTAAAAGTGAAGCCAAGTCAAGGAAACTCTGCCGAACAAAAGGCGAGGCCAGCTACTAGTCCTGCTGCGTGTGGAGCCCACAGTGGACTCCCTGCCCTCTCCTCTGACCCCATGCACGGGGCCTTAAAGTTTTCAATCTGTCCCCACAGACCCAGGCTGCGGGGTCACTGGGCCTCCTTCCCCAGCTCCCAGGCACATGTCCCTGAGGAAACCCCTTTACGTCTGTAAAGATGCCTGCTTGTTGAACGGCCCTGTTCTAAGCAGGAGAGACGGGCCTGTTCTCTCTCCTGCTTAGAACCGTGCAATCCGGAAGGAGAAGCTGACAGTGGAGCTCACATGAGAAATTACTACTCAGGAGTAACAGTGAGACCGCGAATGGGGCACAGTGCAGCGTGCTCGGGCTGGTTAGTGCAGGAGCTTAACCCTGTCAGGGGATCAGGGAACGAAGGTCCTCTACTTGTCTGTTTAACAAATTATTTATTGAGGGAGCCCTTCAATGAGGGGTTCTCTGTTCGGCCCTGGGATACAATGATGAATAAAACATAGGCCTCAGGAAGCTTACATTCCAGTGAGTAAGGCAGCGATGAAACAAGTAGACAGACCTTCGGAACCTCAGATTCTTGTGGCATGAACAAGGGAATGAAACAGAGAACGCGGCAGAGCTGTTTAGACAGAGTGCTAAGGAAAGGAGCTCAGAGGCGGGGGTTAAGACTTGAAGGATAACAAGAAGGCTGTTTAGGGAAATGGGAGGAAAAGTATACCCAGTGGGAGGAACAGAACCTGCAAAGGCTCGAAGTAGAGAGAAGAGCGAGGAGAAGACAAGTGTGAGTGGCATTTAGTGGGGAGGGGGGTGGCGGAGACAGGGCTCAGAAAACACAGGGCCTTCTAGGTGAAGTGACACTAACTTACTGTCCAAGCTGCATCTCTCTGAGAATACAAGGAGGCTCTCTCTCTTAGAAATAAATCACATCCTAAGCAAAATGAGACGTAACATCACTCCTCCTTTGAGACCAAATAAGGATTATAAATTTATCCTAAGTTAAAAAAGAAGCCACCGGAGGCTTTAAAGCAAAGGCATTTTATTGGATGATTTATAAAGAAACATACTCCTGCTTTGGAGAATCCGCATGCATTGGAAGGGAGCAAGTACGGAAGTGGGAAGACAGGCTACGACAGTGATCCAGAGGAAACGGATAATTGCATTAGGTTATTAACACAACAGTCGAACAAGACTATATTTTGGAGGCAGGTCAACTATTTGCCGCTGTGCTAAGAGAAAAGGGGAATCCTGAGCAGAGGGGAGGAAGAGTGGGAAGGGTACCATGGACCTTCACCATTCTTTGTAGCCAATCAGAATCCACCATTTTTCTACATATGGGAATTCCCACACAGTGTGACGGATGGCAGCAGGCTTTGTCTCCTATGGTAGGTGCTGAGCAGGCCCAACAGTGGCTATTCCGGCTCCCTTCTGGCGGGAGCACAGTGTGGGCTGCACGGCCACGGATCAGCTGTTTCCGAGCCCGCAGTGAGTGAGGAGGCAGTGGACCATGGGGAACTGGTGGTGATGGACGGAGAGTTGACTTGGAGTGGAAAGCACACAACACAACATACAGATGATGTACTGTGGAACTGTATACCTGAAACCTGTATGCATCTATTAATCAATGTCACCCCAATAAATTTTTTTTTAAATGTAGGAAGAACCCAAGGTCTTAATAGAAGTGTTAGAATGGATTATCATATACGATCTGGTCACTCACATTCTAACTTTGGTCCTTGAAAGAGCTCAAATGACACTCTCTACCAAGGCTTTGAGAAATACTGTATTTCACAAGTCCTAAAATACACTTTTTTTTTTCATGTCTCTGATAAGAGTGTGTTATAAATTACTGTAGGTCACTATACATTGCCAGAGCCCCTCCCCCAGTAGCTCATGAAACAATAGTGTATTTTACAATTGACTAGAGGCCTGATGTACCAAATTCGTGCAAGGGGGGCTTGGCTCCCGCCGCTGCTGCCTCGGCTTCTGCCGCCATGGCTTCGTCCAGAAGGACATCCAGGACTTCCAGTCTAATAATACACTTTTATTATTATAGATGGTGTCTTGGATTTCATTAAATTTGGGGTATTGTTCCGGGAATAAGCAGCATGTTCTAAGAGAGTGTTGTGGCCGTTATACTGGGAGGTGCTGTTGATTTCAGGGAAATGGACACCGGGTTCCCTGGGGAACAGAGACGAGAGCAGAACCTCATTTCTAGGGCAAAAAAGGTGGGTATCAGACCCACCGGCAGCAGGACCAGCATGGTAATCAGAATTGTCTAATGGAGGGAATTAGGGGCAGTGGCTAATAATCATGGATCCTTTAGAACCAAAATGGAAGAGCAGCCCAGTACGTCCGACCTCTTGACCTAGCAAACTGAGACCTGTGCTGAGTCTCCACAATAGAGAACACAGCTAGCCCTGCACCCAATTCCCAGAACTGCATCTTTTTCACAGACTTAGGGTACCTTGAACGAAGCAGTAGTTCCCCAAGGCTGTGGTAACACAAACCACAAACTAGGTGGCTTAAAACAACATAAATGTATATACTCTCCAACAGGCTTGTCAGGAAGACTGGGAAGAACCTCGAGAAAGTTCCCCTGTGGGGCTCACTAGAGAAGGTTAACAGTAGCAACTGCTGGAACCCCATATGGACCGATAACCCCTCGGAGAGGAAAACGCCTTACTCTTCAGGGGGAGTCAACAAAATGTACAGCCTGAGAGCACTGGCAGACAGCCACCAATGAAACGCTGCCAATTCCACGTTCCCTATTTCTGCTGGGAAATCAAAGCATTCAACTGCAGAACAGCGGAGAAGTACAGCCTAAAGGCAGTGGTGGAAACCCGTTGCAGCTGGGAAAGGGAACAGGAAAATAACAGCGCTCTCTGCCCCTGGAGAGGGCAGGAATGCCTGCTAAGCCCAGCTTCACTTCTGGAACACAGGTTCCAGGGCCTGTGTAAGACTGACGTTAATCAGAGCATCAGAAAGTGCCCTTCTTCCCCGCCATTAACGCAAATGCTAGCAAGTGTGCAGTGAAAAGTGGAACACACCTGGAGGGGGCTGGGAGAGACTCTGGGGAGCAAGAGAAGTCCTACAGCAGCCAGGCAGGGAAACAAACTGGCACTATTCACAGAACGTGCAGCGGCCCAACTTCTTAGCTAGAGCAACACAAACTCGCCCACTGAAGACATGGCAGAAGAAGAGCCACCAAAAATGCGAGGCAACCAAAAATCTCTCTGTCTCGATGGATTTGCCTGTTCTGGACATTTCACCTAGATGGAAACACACAATGAGTAGCTTTGTAGCTCGTTCAATCCCACAATGAGTAGCTTCTTTCCCTTAGTATAACGTTTGTTTTTGGTTTATTCCTTTTTATTGTTGAATGCTATTCCATTGTGTGGCTATACCACATTTGTTTAGCCATTCATCAGCTGCTGAACATCTGGGTTGTTTCAATGTTTGGCTATGACGAATAATGCTGCTACCCATTTGTACACAAGTTTATGTGTGGACATATGTTTTCATTTCTCGTGGGTATATACCGAGCAGTGGAATTTCTGGGTCTTAAGATAGTCTATATTTAGCATTTGGAGGAATTGCCAAGCTGTTTTCCAAAGTGGCCGCACCATATTTATTACATACACATTGGCAATGTATGAAGGCTCCAATTTCTCCACATCCTCACCAACAATTGTTGTCATCTGTCTTTTTTGTTGTAGCCATTTGAATGGACTATAATGTATAGCCCATTGTGGTTTTAATTCGATTTTCCCTAATGACTCACTAAAATCCAGCAATATATAAAAAGGATAATACATCATGATCAAATGAGGTATATCTCATGGCTAGTTCAGTACTTAAAAACCAATCAGCGCAATTCATCATATAAGATAAGAAAATAAGAAAAATCATCTCATTATATTCATAAAATTCCTGACAAAATTCATCATTCATTCATGATTTAAAAAAAGAAAAGAAAAAGAAAACAAAAAAAAACCAAAAACACCTCAGCAAACCAGGAATAGAAAGGTAACTTTCCTAACCTGATAAATTTATCTCCAAGGAACCTTTAGCCAACATCATAATTAATGGGGAGAGACTGAATACTTTGCCCTTAAATTTGGGAACAAGGCAAGTCTATATACTCTCTCATCACTCCATTTGGGCATTGTAAGAAGTCCTACCCAGATCAATAAGAGAAATCTCGCCTCTTAAAACTCAACAATAGCCTGGCCGGCATGGCTCAGGGGTTGAGCATCCAACTAGGAACCAAGAAGTCATGGCTAGATTACCAGTTGGGGCACATGCTGGGTTGCAGGCTTAACCCCCAGTAGGGGGCTTGCAGGAGGCAGCTGATCAACGTGTTTCTCTCTCATTGATGTTTTTATCTCTCTATCTCTGTCCCTTCCTTTTCCCTCTAAAACAAAACAAAACAAACAAAAAAAACCCCACACATTAAAAAACAACATTCAACAATAAAAAGATAACCCAATGTTTGTTGTTAACCCTCACCTGAGAATATTTCTCCCACTGATTTTTTCCATTGCAGGGGCCAGGGAATGAACCTGCAACACAACACAGGTTCATGCCCTTGACCAGAATCAACACTCGACCCCTTCAGTGGGTGGGCCAACGCTTTACCACTGAGCCACACTAGCCAGAGCAATAACCCAATTTTCTAACAGGGCAAAAAATCTACAAGGAAAAACAATCACCAAAGATATACAGCACTGGCAGGTGTAGCTCACTTGGCTGAACATGGTCCCATGCCCCAAGAGGTCACTGGCTTGATTGCCAGTCAGGGCACATGGCCAGGTTGTGAGGTCTGAACTGTGTTCTGTAGAGGGTGTGCGGGAGGCAGCAGATCGATTTCATTGATGTTTCTCTCCCTTTCTCTAAAAGTCAGTTTAAAAAAAAAAAGAGATACACAGATGAAAAACATGAAAAAGTGTTCAACATCATTAGCCATTAGGCAAATACAAATTAAAGCTATGATGTGATACCATTACACACCTATTAGAATGGCTAAAAACCAACTGACCATGCCAGCTGACATTCAACAGGAACTCTCAGACACTGCCAGTGGGAATGCAAAACAGTCTAGCAGCCTATTTTAAAGTTAAGCATATAATTACTATATGACCCAGCAATTCCTTTCTTACTTATTTAGACCAAAAACTGGAAACAATCAAGATGTCCTTCAAGTGAATGAATAAACAAATCGTCATACATCCATACAATGCCTACTTAGCAATAAAAAGGAATGAATATAACATGAGTGAATCTTAGACATTTTAAATGAAGGAAATCCAGGCTACATGTTTTATTCAATTTTTATGGTATTATGGAAAAGGCAAAACTGTAGGGATAGAAAACAGATCATTTGTTACCAGGGGTTGAGGGAGGGTGGGGAATTAATTTTAGAACAATGGAACTGGTATATATGGTTTTGGGATAATGGACCCAAGAGTCTGCATTTGGCCCTAACTGGCTTGGCTCAGTAGATGGAGCCTAGGATTGAGGACTCAAGGGTCCCAGGTTCGATTCCGGTCAGGGGCGTGTACCTTGGTTATGGGCACATCCTCAGTAAGGGGGTGTGCAGTGCAGGAGGCAGCTGATCAATGTTCTCTCTCATCGATGTTTTTCTCTCTCTCCCTCTCCCTTCCTCTGTAAAAAATCAATAAAAATATTAAAAGAGTCTGCATTTGCAGAAACCCATAAAATAGTACACCTTAAAGAATTAACTTTAGTTAGTGCCAATTTAGAGGGGGGAAACCCTGAGATATTCAGGAAATCCCAGGATGTAATCCCTGAAAGACACATTATCTTAACCAAATGATCAAGGATGTAATAGAGGCTATGAAAATAAATTTTAGTTAGGTTACAAATGCATGTGACACAGCCTCACTGGAGAGAGGGGAGAGTTGACCAAAGCAACTGGAAATGGTATTCCGAATGGATGCTGTAAAGCTAAGGCAAAAAGGACTATATTAAAACAGGGCACTCTGAGTGATAAATCTGTTTCTTGAGAGGGTGTGGATTATCAACTTTAAATCTAGTATATGTGCATACCAGGCTTGGTCAAATCGGTAAATAAATGATACACAACATAAGCCAGATTCCTCAGTCAGAGAAGGAGTTACAATTAAACCGGTGGGTGGGGAGGAGGCTGAATAAACCCTGAGGAGATATGATGTTAGAGAAAGAGAAGCCAGTACAAGCTCATGTAAGTAACATACATACAAGTAATAAATGTATATAAGTTTGTGTGCATACAGGGGTCAGTACACAAACATGTATTTCCTAGCTCTGTCCACTGAGAGGGTCTCAAAGTAGTGGCATCCAGTAGCATCCAGGGTAACCCAGTCATTCTCCCACAAAATGAACCAGGGCTCCATGTTTTGTATTGGCTCCATATAGGTTACAAGCAAATATTTATTAATAGTAACATGGATTAAAAAAAGTTATGATGTATTCATATAATAGAATATACTAAACAACACTGAACAAAATCAGCGAATGTGTATTGTATTATATTTTTATTATGTAATACATATATTATCATGAGTAAATCTAAAAATAATACTAACCTCTAAAAGTAAGAGCAAGAATACTTACATGGTTACATTTATAGGGTTCAAAAATTGGCAAAACTACTCACAACTTATGAGATAAGAACGGAAAATATTACCAAAAGTTTACAGAATTTAATACTAAGTTTAGGATAACAGCTATTTCTGGGGGGAATAGGAAAATACAACAGGTATCTGATTTATTGATTTGTTTTTGCAAAGAGGGAGATGTCTGTGCTGACTGAGGAAATCAGCAACACAGAAGTCTTCGATGATCGGATCACTTCCATTTCCGATAGGATCAGTGCAGGGGGAGGCTGACTGGAGCTGACTGGCAGTGAGTGGATGGTAGGCCAGTGGGCTCGTGTGTGCAGATAACGTATCAGATGTTAGGCATGAAGAGGAGCAGAGAAATGTGGCAGTCACTGGAGGGACTTTTTTTTTTTTTTTTTTTTTTTTTTTTTTTTTTTTAAGGAGACCCTAGAGCTGATAAAAATGCTCCTTTTGATTTGTCCCTGCTCTGCTGTCTCATCAAGCTGTTAAGATGCAGAAGGTGCATGGATTTGGTCCAGAGCCCCCGGTGGAGAGAGTACCAGACTTCATCACAGTGTGGATACTTCCGTCTTTGAAACCCAAGGGAAGAAGATGCAGAGACATAGAAGTGCATTTGTAATTGGGGTAGTGAGACCTGGATTTCCATTTGACAGCTTCAATTTTCTCAAGCAAGTCAAGATGAAATCTGCTATACTTATGTAAGTGAAACCAGAGAGGGGGAGGAGTTATGTGGAAGGAAAAGTGGGAAACACTCATGTTGGAAATGGGAAGGGAAGCCTATGAGGAGAGTGGATCTCCACTGGTAGCAATGGTCAGCTGGGGGCCTTGTTAAAGCACCAGCTGCCGACCCCAGCCCCAGAGTTCCTGATTTAGGTCTGAATTAGAGCATGAGAACTTACATTTCTAGAAAGTTCTCAAGTGGTTCTGATGCTAATGGGCACAGGACCACGCTTTGAGGATCACTGTGCTAGAGAAAAAAAGTATGACTGCCTCGTAGTATTTGGTGCCAAACTGAGGCACAAAATTATGAATTTAAAATGAATTCAGCCCTAGCTGGTTTGGCTTAGGAGATAGAGTGTCGGCCTGTGGACTAAAGGGTCCTGGGTTCAGTTTCAGTCAAGGGCATATGCCTGGTTTGCTGGCTCAATCCCCAGTGGTAGGCATGCAGGGGGCAGCCAATCAGTGATTCTCTCTCATCATTGATGTTTCTCTCTCTGAAATAAATAAAAAATATATTTAAAATAAAATAAAAAAATCCAATTAGCCATGGTGTGATTTTATCTCAGCAGTGTTCTGCTCCTTTGGCACAGGCACGGAAAAATGGAAGAAGGGTTCCTGTGGGAATGGGTTTGCTAGGTGGGCATGATGGCAGAAGAGGGTGCAAGGGACTTGAGGATATTTGTCAGGTAGGGGTGGATTACGATGGATTGTGAAATACGGGATGACAAAGACAGATGGGCCTTAGCCAGTTTGACTCAGTGGATAGAACATTGGCCTGAGGACTAAAGGGTCCCAGGTATGATTCCCAGTTAGGGCACATGCCCAGGTTGTGGGCTCAGTCCCCAGAAGGTTTGCAGGAGGCAGCCAATCACTGATTCTCTCTCATCATTGGTATTTCTCTCTCTTTCTCCCTTCCCCTTCCTCTCTGAAATCAATAAAAAAAATATTTTTTAAACTAAGATAGATGGGGTCCCATCTGTAGCTGCGAAATGAGACAACGAAATAGATCACAAACGAAAGAAATGGAGGACAAAAAGCGACTGGATATAGAGTTCAAATCTACACTTATAAGGTTTTTCAAGAATTTCCTAGAAAAGGTCGATAAGACCTATGAGGATATGAAAAGGGATCAACTAGAATTAATAAGGAATCAACAAGAAATGATAAGGGATAAACAAGAAATAAAGAATACATTGTCTGAAATAAAAATATTATACAGAGTCCTAAAAACAGAATGGAAGATCGCAAGAATCAAGTCAAAGATTTGAAACATAAAGAGCCAGAAGACGCTCCCAAGAAGACAAAAGAATCCAGAAAATTGAAGATAATGTAAGAAACCTCTGGGACAACTTCAAGTGAACCAACATCAGAATTATGGGGACCCCAGAAGATGAGCGAGAGCAAGATATCGAAAACATACTGAAAGTAATAGTGACAGAAAACTTCCCCCACCTGGTGAAAGAATTAGACTTACAAGTCCAGGAAGCGCACAGAACTCCAAACAAAAGGAATCCAAAGGGGACCACACTAAGACACATCATAATTAAAATTCCAAGAGCAAGAGACAAAGAGAGAATATTAAAAGCAGCAAGAGCAAAGCAGCTAGTTACTTATAAAGGAGCACCTATACGATTTGTCAGCTGATTTCTCAACAGAAACCATGCAGGCCAGATGGGAATGGCAAGAAATATTCAAGGTGATGAATAGTAAGCCTACAGCCAAAGATAATCTACCCAGCAAAGCTATCACTCAGAATCGAAGGCCAGATAAAGAGCTTCACTAATAAAAAAAAAGCTAAAGGAGTTCTTCACCACCAAACCAGAATTATATGAATTGCTAAAGGGGGTTCTTTCGGAAGAGAAAGTGAATAAAGATAAAAATTATGAACAACAAATACGTAACTATCAACAAGTGAATCTAAAAACCAAGGAAATTTTAAAAAAAAATCTGATGAAAAATGTTAACTGGTGAATATAATAGAATCAGAGGTATGGAAGGGGAGTGAACTGACGATTCTTGGGGAAAAGGGGAGACCGGGATGTGGGAAGAGACTGAACATAAACTGTGCACCTATGGATGAGGACAATGGGGGGTGGGGAAAGGGCAGAGGGTGGGGTGGGAACCTGGTGGAGGAGAGCAATGATGGTGGGGGGAGGAACATTTGTAATAATATGAACAATAAAAATTTATTTAAGAAAATAAAAAATAAATGAAAAAAAAATAAAGATAGATGGGTGGATAGGCAATGAGAATGAATTGCTCACATTTCAGAGGTGGGCAGCTTGTGTTGGTGATAACTTTCGGGTGAGAAATGGAAGGGCTGAATGAAGCAGAGATGGGGAAAGCTCAAGAAAATGGGAGGCAGAGGCCGGGGCATTTCATTGTTTATGCAAGTGCGTGCTGAGGTCCCTGTTCACAAACTGAGATGGAGAGGGGGGAGGGAGTCTTTAGGGAGGGTGGCAGCGGGTGAGGTTTCTGCAGGGAGGAGAGGACACTGCAGCTGTCTGGAAGGCCGTGTTGAAATGAGTGTGGTGCAGGGGGCAGCACCAGGGACGTGACTGTTGGTCCACACATGCCTGTCTCCTGTCGGGAGTGGATGTGAATGGGAGGAGACACTGTCTTCTCCCCTGGGGTGAGGAGAACGCTGCCTGAACCTTCAGCGAGGGCCGTTTCCTCCTGCTCCTGGCTACTGACAGGCCTGGGACTGACTCTTCACTATTAATAGCGGGAAAGGAAACTCCAAAGAATGCCCCAGGAAGAGGGTGTGTGGAAGGAGGGCAGGAAGGCAGAGCGGGGAGGCTCTGGCCTGGACACCGGCGTCCACCTCTCCTTCCTTTGTTACCCCAGCTCACCTCCCCCAGCTGCTGCTATCTCCGGGGAAATAAGACCAGAACGCTCCCGGGGGGCACCGTGAAAGGGCAGAGGCCAGGCCGGATAAGCTGGTGTCTCCTGTGTGACAACGGGAAGCGCTCAGGCTGGGAAACCAGAGACCTGCACCTTCTCGCCCCTGTTCTCTGCCTCTGATGCCCGAGGCCGTGGCCTCTGAGAAAGAAGCACATCTGTGAAGGGCTGGGGACGTGAGGGCGCTTCCCCAAGCAGGACGCGGTGCACATTCGTGCGGCTGCTTTCGCTGTGACCAAGAACCACCCTAACCAGCCACTGGGTCAGTAAGGAACCTGGACTGCCCCAGGAGCCCACTGGTGGCCTGGCCAGAACCCCTTCCCCTCACCCCCACCCCCACCCCAGCACCATATGTTCTCTCTGTACACTGCACTCAGGCCCCTTCACTCTCCCTCCCTTGTTTTGAAAGAAGTGCTCCAACCCCCCTCCCAGGTGATGCCCCCCCTCTGTGCTTCGGGGGGGGGTGTTATGAAATAAGTCCCTGCCTCAGCAGAGCCGGTGGTCATCCCGCCACCTCCCTCTTGCTGAGCTGAGCACTCACTGCCTCCCACCAAGACGCCCTTCTCCATCCCTTCTCTGCCCTGGGCAGGTCCTACCTTCGGTGTCTGCTTGGGGTTTCTGCCCTGGGTATCTCCTTAGCCTGTACCCACCCTTTATAAATCTTCCTCCTCTGTGGCATTAAGAAAGCTAATCCCACCAACCTGGTTAGGACCTTTGTGTGTATGGGGGCGGGAGGGGGCGGGGATGGGGAGGGCGCCTGGCCTGGGTGGACAGCACCAGGAAGGGGCTTATGGACAGAGGTCAGAGCTCTGGACCAGGAGCCCGGGGAGGGGAGCGGGGAGGCAGCCCCTCCTCACCTCTCCTGGCCAGCTGTGGTGGTCAGCCAGCTGTGGTGGTCAGCCAGCTGTGGTGGTCAGCCCAGCTCTGCCCAGACCCTCCCTGTACAGATGGGGTCCTGTGTCAGTTTCCTGTGGCTGCCATTCGAATTCCCACAAACAGGGTGGCTTAAAGCAACAGAAATTCGCTCTCAGAGTTCTGGAGGCCAGAAGTCTGGAATCAGTGAGTGACGGGTCTGCCTCCCTCAGAGCCTCCAGGGAGTACCTTCCCTGCCTCTTCTGGCAGCTGTTGGCATTCCCTGGCTTGCAGCAGCAGCAGCATCCCAACCTCTGTGGCCGTGGTCACACTGCCACCACTTCCTCTCTGCCTCTTATACGGAAGCGTGCCAACCAGAGAAAAGTAGGACTGCCAAGCCAACTTGTCAGCAAGCCCCCAGGTAACCCAGGGTGGCCTCATCCCTTAGCGCACGAGTAAGTGCATCTGCAAAGACCCTTTGTCCCACAGGCTTCGGGGCTGGCATGTATATTTTGGGAGAGGGGGACATTTTTCATCCTGGCACAGGTCCCCATCTGAGAAACAGGGGTAATGACCTCTGCGGCTCCTCTCTATACCCCTCCAAGCAGCCCCTTGCTTGGGCCAAGGACCCCAAAGATGCACCTGGTCAACTTCCCTGGCACAGGAGGGGCTATGGTCTGAATGTTTGGTTGAAGCCCTACCCAGCATTGTGATGCTACCAGGACGTGGGCCTTTGGGAGGGTCACATGGGGTCATGGGAGCAGAACCCCCTGTCCCCCGGTGCCCAGGTTAGTGTCTCAGACCAGAGGAAGGGCCCCTGAGCCTCCTCTCTCTGCCGTTTCAGGACACGCTGGAGGGCGGTGGTCTACAAGCCAGTGGGGGTCTCCGGGACCTGCCACGCTGCCACTCTGAGTTGGAGCTGCCAGCCCCTGGGACTGACTATTGTTTAGGCCAGTGGTCGGCAAGCTCATTGGTCAACAGAGAGGCAAACCATGGATCGCGAACTGCCTGTGGCTCTTGTGAGTCTGCCTGCATATGGCTCTCATGAGGAGGAGGAGGAGGAGCAGGCAGGCGTGAGCATCCTGGGAGAAGGAGCAGGCAGCATGCCTCCTGCCGGCAAACACACAAGAGCCATATGCAGCTCTGTTGACCAATGAGTTTGCCGACCACTGGGATAGGAGTTTAATCACAAGGAACAACAACAGCCTGTAATTATTGGAATCGAGAGTCTAGGTCAGTGGTTGACAAACTCATAAGTCAACAGAGCAGCAAATCGCAGCTCGAGAGCCACAGTTTAGGCCACCCAAGCTGTGGGTTTTGCAGCAGCCCAAGCTGACTAGGACAGGGGCTGGGGTGACGGTGAATAATGAGGATAAAAACAGCAGGAAGGATGGCCACAATGTCTGGGAAGGGCAGGGTCCCAACCCGCCTTCATCACTGCCAGGCAGGCTGTGTGGTCAGGCAGGCAAGTGTGGCCAGAGGTTCTGGTCCCCAACCAGAGCCCTGTCCCTCCCCCTGTTCTCTTGGGGCCTCTGGACAGCAGGACAGCACCCTAGGGGGATCAGGCTGGCTCCTCAGCATTGCCTCCCCGCCGGGCCCAGAACTGCCCCATCAGGGGAGATAATTCCGGGCATTCTTCAAATCGGGATTGTTTAGCCCTTATCAGCTTGTTCCAGCTGGACCGCCCGACACTCACTCCCAGGGTGGGTCCCCGTCTGGCAGTTTCCCTGGGCAGGAGGCAGCCCCTGTCCAGCACGCGGTCTCCCAGCAACGGGGAAAGGCAGCCTTCACCTGGGGACCCCCTTCCCTGTGGGCGAGGGCTCCACCCCAGGGGACCTCACCCCACCTCTCCTGCCCCAAGCCAGCAAGTCACACTGCTTTTCTGTCCCCTACACCTGGCAGTGTGGCCCAGAGCCTGAGGGCATCCCCTCCAATCTGCACGCACCCCTGCCCAGTCCCACTGTGTGACCCTCCTCTCTCCCCACCTTCACCTCCTCCCCGCCCCCACCCCGCCCCAAAACAATGGCTAAGAGCACACTTCAAGCCAGCCCATCTGGCTCAGGTCCCTGTTCCACCGCACACAGGCTGTGTGCCAGGCAAGTGTGTTACCTCTGTTCCTGCTTCCCTGTCACAGGGAGGAGGGTAAGAGCAGTACCTGAGTCAGACAGACAGTGCAGTGCTGCTACCCCAAGCCCACAGTCATGCCCCCCGCGCCTCCCATGAGGCCTGCCTGCTCCTCCTCCCGGGATGCCCACGCTGCCAGGCTGTGACCCCAGCAGGGTGGACACCCACTGGGGTTCTTCCCGGGCTCCCCAGTGAGGCACAGCCACTCAGGGGAGAGGTGAGGGGCTGAGGGGTGGCTATGGCCAAGCGAATTCCCACATAAGGGGGCAAGCAGGGAGGGGTCTGGCTCCAGGAAGAGCTCCCCTGCCCGCCGCCTGAGTTTTGCCCTGACACAGACCCAGACCTCAGCCTCAGGGAAAGGCGTCCTTTCTGCGCGCTAAGGACCTGTGCCTGGTGTTAGGGGCCAGGCGGGGAGAGGTATCTGGAGTGCCCACCGCCTGCTCAGGGCTGGGTTTCCTCCTCTGAGAAGTCAAGCTGCAGCACCTGGGCCTCCTTCCCAGCCCCCTGGGCGGTGGGGAGCAGAGGAAAGCCTGATGAGTCTGGCTGGGAAGGGGGGAGGGGACACTCATGGATTAAATGTACTGGCCACCCACCGAGGGCCGGCTTTTATGTGGCATCTCAATGGTGAAAACCTCCGAATGCTTCAGTTATTCAGAAACCCAAGTGCATGCCCTGGCCAGGTAGCTGAGTTGGTTGGAGCACCGTGCTTGCTGCAACGCCGGGGTTGCTGGTTTGACCCCTCCAGTCAGGGCACGGAGGGGACTCAACTGGTAAAGACATGGATGGGTGGGAGCCACAAATCCACATTTCTCGCTCTCTCAAATCAATTGATACATAAAAGCTAAAACAAAGACACGGAAGTGCAGAAAGGCGAACTGACCAGGTCGATCCCAGAGCACGTGGGAACTCGGGGAACTCGGGGTGCGGTGGGACTGAGGGGCAGCTTTCTCTCCGAGCACCTGGGCCTGAGGAGGACCAGCGAGGAGTGGGCGGCTAGATTTTGGCCTGGGGTGACTCCCCAGGGAAGCCATTTTCCTGTCTTGGGCCTTGCCTCCCGTCTGTAGAATAATGGCATTGGGCACAGTGATGTCTAACTACCAAACTTCTGTAAAGGGCCACAGAGTAAATATTTCAGACCTTCTGGGCCATCCAGTCTCTGTTGCAACGACTCAACCTCACTGCACCCCCAAAGCAGCCGCAGGCAGCCTGTACATACATGAGCACCGCTGTGTTCCCATGAGTTTTATTTGCAAACAACCGGCGGCTGAGCTGGAGTGTGCCCACTCCTGAGGAACACAATCCCTCCTGCCGATCGATCCCTCCTGTTGCGAAGCTGGGAACCTAGGCCTTTACTCCGCTGGGACCTCATTCTGTGGTTTCTGAAGAACCCAAAGCCACCTGCGCTGACCCCTTGTTAAGAAACTGGAAGAAGTATTTGCAAATCCTATCCCAGACCAAGGGAAACACATACATGGTCAACCCTTCACGCACACATGAAAGTAATAATTTTAAAGCCTCAGAACACCCCAGTCCCATGACTCACCCCTAAGATAGGTGAGCCGAGCTGATGGCTCCCCCTCCTGGTGTGGCTGTGACCATTTACAGCAAAGGCACTTCGGAGGAAGGCTCTGCGGCCACTGCCCAAGGCCCCTGGCGCCTGCACAGCACCCATCGCTAGGGGACACTGGAATGGCCAACGACACGGGGCCTGGCAGGGGCAGGGCTGGGGTGGACAGCTCGTGCACCTAACATGGCTCCTTGTCTGTTCCCCTCCGGGCCTGGCAGGCCCCCAGAGCCAGGGCCTCTCCCCGCCTCCGTCTCACCAAGAAGGAAACCTGGGCCTGGTTCAGAGAACAGCCCCTTCTTCATTCGCGCCACCGTGTTCTTATCCAAGAATTACATTCAGAGAATTACACGGCACAGGTGCGGACGGAACACACACGTCACCGGCACCCAGATCCTGAAATGGGACACGGGATCTCAGAAGCCTTTCCTGTGTCCCCAGAAACCACGCTCTACCCCCCAGTGTGACCTCTCTTCCGACTGAAACACCTCGGGATAGCTCTGCCTGCTTTTGAGTTCACATCAGTGGTATCACCCAGATTGACTCTTGGGTCCGGCATCTTATTGGCATGACGCATCCTCCAGGAGTGCCGCTGCATCCTACCGAGCTGTACGCTGTTCATCCTCACTGCGTGGCTTCCCACGCGTGGCCACTGTGGGCAGGGCTGCCATGGGGGTAAGGGGCGCAGGGACAAGGACAGATGTCTGCACTTCAAGAGGCTGAGCTGCTGGTCCCCCAGGGCATGGGGAGGAGCTGAGCCAGGAGGGTAGGCTGGCTCCAGGTCTGAGCTCCTCCCTCGCTCCCAGATGCCACCCCCATGTAGGATCTCAGGCCCTCTCTGTGTGGGCCACTCCACTCAGCTCTGTCATTGCAGACACTACCACCGCGCCCCGCTCCCCCCCCCCACCGTGCATCCTCCCACCCCCCAGCCAGCTAGTTATCATCATACATGGGCTTTAGTGCAGGGGCCTGGAGAGCTGGAGAGGTGGGGGCAGCGAGGGAACTGGCTTAGGTTTTGCTCTCAATTCCCTCCCTGGCAGGCCAGCTCAGAGGCCTTCTTTCCACGTGATTCACAGGGGTGGTTGCCATGACCTAGTGACCATCGAAGGCCAGAGCTGGCTGCATGCCCACCACACCCCGTCAGCAGCTGTCCAGGTGAGGGTCAGAGGGGAGAGCCCCACCCCCAAGCCGGAACAGGAAAGAGCTTGTGAACAGGAAGCTTCTCAACACATTCTTGGGATTACTGATTATTTTAAGTCTGTGGCTGCAGGCAGAGAGGTAAGGAAAGAGCTTGGAATCCCATCAACTGTGCCACCCGAGGTCTCGGCCCTGCCCTGCCCGTGGCAGAGCCCCCGCCACCCCCCTCTGGTTCCTCTCCCGCCCACAGGGAGCTCCCCCCTGGGCCTGCCTCTGCCCTGGGTACCGCTGTCCTAACAGGAGGGTGTGCAGGTGCTGCCCCCTGGAGGCTGGGGACAGGTGTGTCAGGCTTCATGGAGAGCAGCCAGCCACCCAGGGAAGGGGCCAGGCTGCTTGGGAGCTGGAAAGAGGACTAACTCCTCCAAACAATGCCCTTTCAAGGCCTCCTAATCCCTCGGCTGGCTGGCTGGCCGGCTGCAGGCCATGTGAATCCTGATCTGTCTGACCGGGCGGCGTGCCCAGGAGCTGCCAACCCACCGGCCTGTGATGTCCGGCTGGCTGAGCTGACCTCCCTGCCAGGAAGGGCCGCAGCACAGAGGTCAGCAACACAGGTCAGACCCCAGAGGAGGGAGGGAGAGTGCCCCTCAGCTCGTCTTTAAGGTATCCAAGGATCACAGACGTGCCCACGTGCAGGCTCCACTGAGGGTGGGCGATGGGTCTGTGTGAGTGGGGCCCGCTGGGGCCTTGGGTCCTTGCCGTCAGGGAGAGAGAAATAGCTGTCTTGCAACAAAATGAACTTTTAAAAGCATGTGTACGCTCTGGGGGGAGATGTCAAAACATTCCAAACCCACAGAGCAGCAGGTCTGGCTGGAGAGGAAGCATTATCCTGTGGGTGCCTGGCGTTCTGGGGCCGGAGGGCAGGGTGCTGCCTGTCCCGCAGAGCCCGCGTTGGGTCTGACGCTGCCGAGGGGCACCGTGTGCACATGTGCCTCCTCTCTTCACGCGATGGGCTTTTCTGCAAACCCATCCCAAACAGTGAATCATCATTACTTTTAAACGCATACAACTAGCACCTCTGAAGGCCTTGTCCTATCAGCCAGACACCGGGCCGAGAGCTTTACTTGTGATGCTGTCGGCATCTCCCAAGCCCTCTGAGGCGGGGAGGACGCGGATACTGGGGAGTCAGGGGGATGCTGTAAGAGTGGGAGAGCAGGCCATCTGTGGAGGGCAGTGCTCTGCTGCCTCCCATAATGGCCACTGGGTGCAGGGCAGGGCCCCCGGGTGCAGAGCTCACATAACTTCTCATCTGGCCCCGCCGGCCCAGGCGCACCTGCTGTTAGTCCTCGGGCGCACACGTACTCCCACAGCCAAAGTGCACGCACTCTTGGCACCTGACTCTTCTCTCAGCGGTCAGTTCAAAAACAACCCCGGTAATTATTTTTCTGAGGGAGCACGTTGTCATTCCCACGCCACCTCCTGAAGCCATGAAAATAAGCAGATGTGCAGGGGTTTCTGAGCCACCCCTGGAAACCTCCGCCAGGGGCCAGGCTGGAAACAAACAAGGGCCGGGAGCCAGAGGGAAGTCCAGCAGAGACGGGACAGTGCCCCTGGGGCCGGGGCGAAGGCTCTGTGAAATGGGGCCTCTGACGTTCCCAGGCAGCCACGGGGTCCGCCCCGTGGAAGCCGGAGGTGAAGGCAGCAGCGAGCTTTCCAAATTCCCAGGCGCTTTTCTGTCCCGGAGAGAGGGCCCCCCTTCCAGGAATAACACCTGCATCCTCCTTTCTGCACAATAATCCACTTGAGTCCTCGGTTGCCAGGGCAGGGCTGCGGGTGCTGGGCTCAGGCTCAGGGAGCAGGCTCCTCAGATGCCCCCTGACCCGGCGCAGCAGGTTCCACAGAGGCAAGCCTCTGCTCTTGGCCCCGGAGGGAAAGGCACAGCGCCTCCCCCCAGAGCACAGAATCCAGCTCTCTCTGGCGCCTGAAGGTGGGAGAGCTCTTGGCTTCCCTCGGGGAGTGAGTGGGAGTCCGTCAGGGGTATTGCCTAAAAAGAACACACTTCGTAAAGGAACAGTCCTCCCCTGACCCCACTGAGGGTGGGGGCGGTGGTGGAGGGGGAAGGGAGATTAGTTAAAAGCTTCCATCGTTCCTTTTAAACAAAGCCAAGTCGTCCCTGGAGCCAGGCAAGGAAGCTCGGTTTCCTACGGCTCCGCCTAAGGAAGGGAGCCGAGGGTCCCAGAGCCAGCCCTGCGTGGAGCCAGGTGTCCAAACAGCTGAAAACGTCTCCCCCAAAAGTCACGGAGGCTTAGCGACACCAGAGAGGGCGGCTGCAAGGTGAGCACAGGCACAAGCACACACGCTCACGCATGGTGACCTCCCAGCTCTTTTCTGGAGAAACTGGGAGCAGAGTGACGGTTCTGGGCCAGGCAAGGGGTCAGGCTTTCTCGGATCCGGAGTGACTGCTACTGAAGTTAGGCTTGGGCGTGGCAGGGGAGGCATCACCTCTTGCCCCACGCACCCCACGCACCCCACGCTCCCATCCCAACCTCTTTCTCCACTCTCCTCACTGCGTTTTTGGTCTTGCTCCCCTGCCACGTGGATGCAGAAACCAGGTGTCCAGGCCAAGTTCATTTGGTCCCCTTTGTGCACAGAGCACCAAGGCGCACCTAACGTGGAAGGGCCTACAGAGCCTCAAGACATGACTCCGGGCCCATCACCACCGCCTCCTGCCTCACATTTCCCACCTGGAAAGTGCGTGCTCTGGAGTGTGGCACAACCCAGGGCCTGCGATTTCAGAGATGCTGAGCCCATCGCTTCTCGGCCTTTTGGCTGAGATCAAGTGCAGAGATGCTGAGCTCAGGGGCACTGCCTTCCTCATCTGCCCTCACAGACGGTCTTTGCTTTTACAGCGATGGCATCCCACCCGCAGATGCAGTCAGAGCGGGGCCGGTGCTCAGCCCTCAGGCTGGGGAAGCAGGCAGAGGCAGGGAGCCATGCAGACATCACCTCCCTCTGCATCAGGGTCCTAACACCAGAACTGAAGGGTCCCTGGGCATCACTTAATCCCACCCTGACCGGGGGCAGATGGGCCGATGGGCAGATGGGCAGATGGGCAGGGGGTCAGAGTACAGGGCACCTCGTCACATGTTCTTTGGCTTCCCAAACTCGTGGGCAGCGATTTTCAACCCTTCCTATCTCATGGCACACAGAATTACTAAATTCTGCAGGACACCAAGAGATATATTTTGCCAATCGGACCCCCCCCCCCCCAAAAAAAAAGTATAATTTTGATTCATTCACACCAATTGGTCACTGTTGTGTTGGCTGTTGTCCTTTTTTTAAAATTTGACAATCTAGCCCTAGCCAGTTTGGCTCAGTGGCTGGACCATCGGCCTGCAGACTCAAGGGTCCCAGGTTCAGTTCTGATCAGGGTCGTGTACCTTGGTTGCGGGCCCATGCCCGGTGGGGAGTGTGCTGGAGGCAGCTGATTGATGTTTCTGACTCTCTATCCCTCTCCCTTCCTCTCTGTAAAAGATCAATAAAATATATTTTAGAAATAAAATAAAATTTGACAATCTAAGGAAAAGAGGTCAGTGCCCCTGACTAAAGAGTCGGACACTGCATGTTTTAAAAGTTCTTGCGGGCTCTTTCCAGCCAGCACTGAGCCATGGGCATCTCTCAGAACAAGTGGTACAAGCACTTGCAAGACAGGGGGCAAGAGAAAGCCCGACCACAAGAAGTGAAAATATGAGCTGGGATGTGCGGAGATTGGCTGCCGCCGCATACACACAACCCAGGAGCAGGAGGTGGGCAACTTCTCCTGGGGCTCTGAATACTGTACACCCCAAACCGGGACTGATGTGCGTATGCATCCCACAGGATCTGGTCCACAGCAAGCCCCCAGAGGAGAACTGCATCCTGCTCACTGACGGCACCTGAGTCCCACTAGGCACCACCCCTGGGCCACGATACTCCTGATGAGGAAGAGAGGGTAACAGAAAACGATGAAAGGAAATTCAGAAGAATTCAGATGAGAAGAAAAAGAACGCCAAAAGCAGCAATCTTCTCCAGCGGCAGCGCCAGCAGGCGAGCTTCTTGCCTGCACCGCTCCAGACCGGGCCAGCGTGCCCAGCAGATGGCTGTGTGGGGGAGGGCCTGGGGCTGGAGTTCTAACTGCAGGAAATCAAGGCTCGGAAAGGCAATTACATCCTCTACATCCTCTTCCCTCCTATCTTAGCTCATGCAGTAAAGGTGTTTATTCTAAATAAATAAATATACGTCTACATAGACACAGATTCCTGCAGCACAGAGGTGACCACCCATCGCTGCAGTAGGACACATAGGCCCTTATGCTCCTGCTCCAGCTCCGGCTCCCCCTTTTGGCCAGTGGATGGGGAGGCAGGTGCTGAGTAGAGACAGGGCATCTCAGGACAACAGGGGACATGTACACACGCCCTCCCTCACATTATCCCTCACATTATCCAAGAATGCAAGGTGTCACTCGCTCGCTGGCTGTCCCCAGCAGCCAGCTGCAGTGAGAACAGCTTCCCTCGCCTCCAGGCATCTCCACAGACTCAAGGCCTCAGTGCTGTCCAATCAAGGCTCCCTAACCCCCTTCCCCCCCCCCCCCCCTTCCCCTCGGTGCATCCACACGCTTGAACCCAGTCCCATTATGTCAGCAGTTCCGGGGCCAAAATCATCAGGCAGATCAAGTCATCCAGACCACCAGGAAATAGGGAACAGGAGGGACCCCGAGATCTGGACCAGCCCCTCTCCGATGAGGAAACTGGGATTTGCAGGGAGTGGTGCAGCATCTTCCTCTTGCAAACTTGTTTTCCTTCCTCTCTGCTCTCTAGTCAACATTCAACTCAGATGGACCCTCCTGAGTACCTGTCACCACCCCAAACACACATAACACACAAAGCTAATTAACCGGAGGCCCCACGGCAGTTACATTTGGGGGTGACGGGACTGTCCGAAAAAGCCCATGGAATTCAGAGATGTGATTCTGTGTGGTCAGGACCGGACTTCCAGGCTCTCTGTGGGCCTGGGAGTAAAAGCCAGAGTGTCTCCACCCAAGTGCAAGCTCCCAGGATACCAAGGGGAGGAGAGAGCCAGGTGTCCACAGCACAAGCTCCCTAGTGACTGGGCCAACGGTGGCTGTTGAGGAGTGGGAAGCAGGGCGACCTCAGGCTGAGAAGCACCTCTGGGTGGTGCCCTGGGGTCTCCAGGTGAAGGCAGCCTGGCTGGAGGAGGGGATAAGTTGGAGAGTGGGCTGAGAGCATAGGGCTTGGGGAAGGCAGCAGCAGGCGGAGTCCCAGCCAACACTATTCAGCAGCGCCCCCTAGGGCTGGCATGCAGAGCTGCATCTGCCTGAGCTGGGGTTCCCTGTGCTTGTGGAACTGAACTGAGAGGGGTGCCTTATGTCTTAGGTACTGGCAGCATCTTGGAAAACACATGGAAGCAAGCGACTCAGCAAACAAGATGCTCTCCCCACCCTTTCAGCCATTTGGCTCCTGGCTCCCTGGAAAAACGAGAGCCTGAAGGTGGGTGAGATCTGTGCACCTCAGCAAGTCCTGCTTCACCATTGCTCCAGGTGAGCCCCTGAGGCAGTGCTGGCTGACAGCTCATCCTCCAAGCCCCAGAGCGGGGGAGCGGGGGCAGGATGACAGGAAGACTGGATGAGGGGCTCGCACTGCACAGATGCCGTCAGGATCAGGGACTCAGAGCAGCAGGGGCAGAGGCCCAACAAGAAGAAGCCAGGAGCAATGATGTTTGCTCCATCTGGGCGGAACAAACATTAACACGTCCACCATTTTTAGTAACATCTCGGACTTTTGACGAGAGGCAGCACCATCCTTAAACACCCAGGAGGGGCCTGGAGTGTACCTCGTTCCCACACAGGCTCTGGTGCAAGCAGCTGGCCCCATCCAGCCGTCTGTGTGCTTCCTAGGAGTGCCCTACGGAAGGAGGGCCGGCTGAGGCCACATCTTTGCGTCAAAGGTCTCGCTTAGCAAAGCCCCCGACACGCACCCGTGTGCTTTTACCTCCGGCGTCCCCGCAGTCCAGTCCAGGGCTTTCCATGGGACTGAATATCACAATCTCAGGTTACCTCTGTCCCGAGCAAACGAACGCCACCTTTACATCAGTTTTTCCCACATGATGTTAACAGATGATCCATAAAGAGGATGCAGTAAAGGGAAGGCTCCACAGTTAACGTATGTTTGGGGAAACACTGGATTAAACGAGATTACATTGGGACAATAAGGGACAGCTCGGTGCAGGTAAGATTATAATACTGATTTTCTGAGCAGGGGAACATTTCCCAAACATTGTGGGCCATAGTTCTCTTTTTCCCATAAGACAATTTTTATTCATTTATCATTCATAGAGAGCATACTATCATTATCTTGAAGGCTACTAGTGTTCTCTGTGGACACAGGTTGGGACACAGCTTGTAGACTTTTTCTTTCTTTAAATATATATTTTATTGATTTTTTTAGAGAGAGGAAGAGAGAGGGTTAGAGAGTTAGAAACATCGATAAGAGAGAATCATCAATTAGCTGCCTTTTGCACAGCCCCTACTGGGGATGTGCCTGCAACCAAGGTACATGCCCTTGACCGGAATCGAACCTGGGACCTTTCAGTCCGCAGGCTGACACTCTATCCACTGAGCCAAACCAGTTTTGGCTGTAGACTTTTTCCTAAAAGACTATACTGAGTGGCCAGATTGCTATGATCTCTGAATGCATAATAACCTGGCCACTCAGTGTACTCCTCTTGAGTACCTCATTTATTTGATATCAAAGATTCTATAAATCATGCACCTGACTTCTCCTTTGCACTGGCTGATAGAAAGTTCAGGTCAAATAGTTGGTGGGTCTCCAGCAAAAGTCTAGAATACTTCTGATACCCATTTGAGATACAAATACACCGAGTGGCCAGATTATTATGCATTCAGAGATGATAATAATCTGGCCACTCAGTGTATATGATGCTAGCCCTGACTTACCATGTGGGTACACTGAGTCACAGAACACTGCCCCACCGGGGTTTATTGTGCAGAAAGTTCTGGCTTTCCTCCCACTTCTTATCTTTGTGAGGAAACAGTGGGCTCCCTGGTCCCCATATCCCTCCCCACCCCCCTTTCCCGGAGAAGGGAAATACAGACATGGCCAGGAGGGGCTGGATGGTGTCACTGGGAATTTGGTGCGAGAGGGTGGAGTTGGTTGAGGAGAAAGAACGCTGTGTAGAAGAAGAGGGGCAGAGACTCAGATCTGGCGGCTGGACCAGGGCAGTGGAGCAGGGGTGGCTGTGGCACATCTGTCCGGGTGGAAAACAGCTGTGGGTGTGAGACTCCATTTCAGTATGAAGGGCAGAACCTGCAAGGGTCTGGGTGGCTTCAGGAAAGCCTGTTTTCCCTTGAAGCCCAAAGGGACGGGCAGTGCCCCCTAGAGCTGGGGTGAGAAGCACCTCATGGGAACCAGGAAGGGGGCTGGCCAGCAGAACTCCTTAACTAAGCACACCCTGGCCACCTCACCCGGGATTGTGGACTACACTAAGCCCCCAGACCTGGGGCCCCCACCCTGACTGGCCGGGCTGTGGGGCAGTGACTAAATGGGCAAGAGCCACAGAGGGAAAGCCTGGCCAGCAGGGTCCAGGAGCAGGTTCTTTTTCATCCACCTCACACTGGGCGAGAGCTGCAGCCCGAAAAAGAAATAAAACCAAAATGTGCCAGGCACACCACCGGAGATTGCATTGGACCTCATGTGGAGGAAGGCATTATCCCCATTTTACGGCCGGGGAAGCAGAATCCAAGGAACAAGGCTAGTAAGTGCCAAAGCTCAGACTACTGTCCAAGCTGTAACTTCAAAACCTAGGCATATGCCAAGAGATTTCCATTTTCTTCTCTTTGACAAAACTTTTTCTCCAAGAAACTCTTATGTGGAGACCCCCACACAGAACAGATAAAGCAAAGCTGCACAGATGGGTGGGATTGAAGTTCCTCCCCCCAGGTTGGCTTACTCTTAGTTCCCCCCCTCCCCAGGTGTGCACCCTAAGCTCTGGGTGGCCCCCAAGGCACCTCACAGAACACCTCTACCAGGCTTGAAAGCCACTGGCCTCCAGCTACTGCACTCCCGGCCCTAACTCCTAAGACAGAATAGGATCCCCTGCACCCTGTACTCACCGCCCTGAGATGGGTGCAGAAACACTTCTCTGTCATCCAGAGGCCTCTGGGAGAGAGCAGGTCCCCCCTCTGCCTGCCCTGGTGGAGGCCCTGGCCAGTGTGTCCCCAGGCCACCTCTGCTCACTGGAGGAGCTTAAGGCTGAGGGACCTGAGTGGGAGGAAGCCGGGTTTTGTGGTGCATCACAAAGAACCGCTCCATCAGTACCAAAAGGCTGGAGCCACAAAAAACAAGGGCTAAGCTAGAACTGACTCAGCCGGAAGGTAGCAACGCCTCAGGCCATCGAGGACAACTGCTTACATTTTATTCACGCAGGTGCCAAGACTGACGGCAGCTGGTGAGAAACCCGTGGTGGTTTTCTTTGGGGACCAGGTCTCTGGTAGCATTGGCCGAAGATCTATTTCAATATCCATTCTGCGCTTTGTTTTTGTAAATGAACCACTGATTTTCGGTTAGGCACCTGGAATAAAAGTACTCTTTCCTGCTTCCCTTGCAGCTAGGTGTGGCCGCAGAGCTAAGTTCCATGCAATGTAACTGCAAGTGTTGTGTGTGGTTTCTGGCAGGCATCCCCAAAAGAGGAGCTGCGGGCTTCTTGTTCCTTTTTCCTGTTATCTGGAGCCCAAGTCACCATGAAGCAGTGTTAATGGTGGCAGAACTACCACACCAGCCCTCTGAAACTATTATGTACAGAGACCGAACTTCTGCCTTGTGCAATGCACTATTTCTTTTTAGTTGCTTTGAGCACCCCAATCAAGTGCTAACAAACAGAAGCCCTAGCTGCTGCACCTCCCACAGCTCTCCACCTCCCAGGTGTCCCTGTTTCCTCTCAACCCCTTCTGTCTGTTCCCCCAATGCCTATGGCCAGCCCACCTGCCACCTGCCTCTTTCTTCTGGAAACAGGTTAGAAGTCTTGCAGTTTAGAAAGCTCAGATCTGGCAGGCAAGCCTTTGGGTTCTAAACCAGCTTGCTGCTCAGTCATTCAGCAAATATTTATTGAGCATCTACTATGTGCCAGGTGCTGGTCTAGGGGCTGCTCTCGTGGAACTCACAGTCTACTCAGAGGAGAGACAAAGAAGTGAGTGCACTCAGGTGACAAGTGCTATGGAGAAGATAAACAGAGGAGGAGGACGAGGGTGTGTAACACAGGGCGTCCCGGAAGGCCCCTGAGAAGGCGGCATTCAAGCAGAGTGCTGACGGAAAGGAGGCCATGAGGCACGTGGCTATTTGGGAAAGAGCTGGTTGTGTGAACTCCTGTGAGTCCTTGGTGTCTGGGCCTCAGTTGCCCGTCTCTGGAATGGTCTGGGAGGGAGCGGCTGTCCAAAGCTACCCCAGCTGGAGACTCCAGCTCCAGAGGGTGTGTTCAGAGCAGGTTCCCAAAGGAGTCAGATTCGGGTGGAGGGACCCCAAGACGGAGATTCATGAATTTCAGGGGAAGTGGCACTGGCCTCTCCCTGAACCTAGCTGATATGTTTAAGAATTGCCTCCCCACTCTCCCTTGTATATTGACCTGGGAGTTGCAAGGTTAGAGATCAGACAGCTATGGGCTGGTCATCCCATAACCAGGGACCATGTTTCCCTTCTCTCTCTCTCTCTCTCTCTCTCTCTCTCTCTCTCTCTCTCTCTCTCTCCCCCCCCCTCCCCCCCCCCCCCCCGTCTCCAGGGACCTGGCTCTAGGAGGGCCCCCTGCACCCCCAACCTGGGGCTGCATGGCCAGCCACACTCAGCCACTCCTCAGAATTCTCTTCCCCTTGGGCTGCGGCACACCGCCTTCCGGCCATGACAATTGGCGGACGGGGTGCCACCCTGCGCCCTGGCCCTAGGGAAGTTGGAGGTGGCTGACCCGAGGGGAATAAGGGTACAAAGGAAGAAAGGGTGGTGGAAAGGGGTGGGGATGGAGGATGGGCCAGGAGGCCAAGCTAAGCTGAGGGTCTGTGCTGGCCACTGCTACAGTGGTGGGGGTGAGGAGGTGCAGGTGGCAGGGCTCGGAACTAACACAAAAGCTTGAAGTGTGAATAGGTGGGGAGGGGATGCTCCCAAATTGGCAGGCGATTTTGGCATTCACGTCCTGGTCATCTAACCAGCAGGTCTAACCACCTGTTTGTTCCAGGTCCTGGCAGGGTGCTACGGGCACAGCAGGGGCTCCCAGCGGTGGGAGACAGGCACACGGTGGCCAGCCCTGGGCATGGTGCTCAGGGGGCTCTCCGAGAGCCTAACTCTTGAGGAACAAAGTGGCTCCAAGCCTCAGCTTGCCCTAGTGGCGAAGGGGTGGGGCAGTCTGGGCACAGTATGGAGCTGTCAACAGCATGCATTCCTTTCTGAAAAGTGTCCCAATGAGTTTCTCCAAAGCCCAGGAGGAAGGTCCAGTGGCCAGTTTCTGTGGCTGCACACATGTCCACACAGCTCCCGGGAGCCGCCGCTGGGAGCCGCCGGGAACTTGGACGGTGACCTCCCAGCCTGGTCTGCATGCCCTCATCAGAAAGATGAGCAGGTGATGCCTAGGCAGGTTGGCTCAGTGGTTGAGTGTCAACCTATGAACCAGGAGATCGCAGTTCGATTCCTGGTCAGGGCACATGCCCCAAGTGTAGGCTCGATCCCCAATGGAGGGCATGTAGGTGGCAGCCAACCAATGATTTACTCTCATCAATGTATTTTTCCCACCCCCTTTCTCCCCTCCCCTGCTCTCTCTCTCCCTCTCCCTGAAATCAATAAAAACATTTTTTAAAAAGAGCCCTGAGCTGGTTTGGCTCAGTGGATAGAGCATTGGCCTGCAGACAGAAAGTCCCGGGTTCGATTTCCAGGAGGTGTGGGCTCGATCCCCAGGGTGGGGCATGCAGGAGGCAGCCGGTCAATGATTATCTCTCATCACTGATGTTCCTATCTCTCTCCCTCCCTTCCTCTCTATAAAATCAACAGAATATATTAAAGAGAGAGCAGGTGTAAATGTGTTCCAGGAGGCTCCCGGCTCTGGAATTCTGTGTTCTACAATTCTCTAGTTGACTTCGTGGTGTACAAATTACCATTGCCAACTGAATTCTGCTTTGCACAGCCTGCTGGAAGGAATCTTACAGTAAGCACTGCTGCCAATATGAAGATCGTGTGTGTAGATTCTCTGGAAGGGTTTCCTTGAGAGAATACCTCCAGTTACGAGGCTGTGTGGCCAGAGTCACAGGCTTCAGATCTGCCATCTCATCTCATCTTCCAACAGCCCCACACCGTGGACACGAGATGCGTGACGAGGGGAGGCCCGTGCAACTTCACCCACGTTCCTGGGAATGGGACGTGACAGGAACACTCCACCCCCGCCCACAGAGCTCCCTGCCCTGCTTCACCCCCCAGGGGCACGGACAGGAAGTGAGCCCAGAGCTCCCAGGCCTCTGGGTTAGGAAGTCTCAGGGAGGCTCGGCTCGGGCTGGTGAGCAGGGGGCGAGCAGAGGAAGCTGGTTCTCCTCTTCCCAGTTATGTGGGAGAGCTTGCACCGGCACACCTGCAGGAGGCCCCGGTGTGGGGAGGGTGTAAGGAAGCAGGGCTCTCCCAGGGTAGGAGCCACTGGATTCCAGCCTCCTTCCCGTGAGGTGCAGTGGGCTTCCCCGGGGGCTCTGCCCACTTGCCTCAGGAGTGGAGGGCCTGCAATTCATCGCTAAGCTGCGCTCACAGCAGCCACGGGTCCGGGCGGGATCCCAAGCCCAGAGCCTGGACCCTCAGCAGTTGCTCCCGGCTGCTGCAGAAGGAGCCCACCGGCCGTGCTCACTGCACAGGATGCGAGCTGGCGTGGCTCCCTCCCAGAGAGCCAGAACCGGGGGCTAGGGCCATCCCCTCAGTCCCACACTCCAGATAAAACCTCGAGCAGCTGCTCAGTGCCTGGTGCTGCGCTGCTCTGGAGGTGAAGAGTATCTGTGGATCCCGGCCCTTGGGAGGTCACTGTGGGGTGGGGGAGGCTCCCAACAGGCCCTGGAACACAACTGGTTCCACCTAGGAAGTCAGGCAAGGCTTCTCAACGGGAAGATACCTGAGGACGGACAGGAGTTACTTAACCCTCCAGCCCTCCCTGCTCAGGGGAATTCAAGCCAGGAGGGTCCCCTTCCTCTTTCAGCTTCCAAACAGCAGATAGCAACACCCCCACCCCAGCAGGAGCCCTCCTCTGCCTTCAAACGTGGATCCTCCAGAAAAAGGCAGTTGGGGTGCAGCCTCCATGCTGTCCCTTCTCCACACCTCTTGTCATGATGGGGGTCATATTGATGGACCCCCATCATGACCCCCAGGCTCTAGTCTGCATCTCCTGGACCCTGCAATTCACTTAGCCTCAGCCACTTAGAGAAAGGTCTCCCATCCCACGTTGGCCCTTTTATGTTAAAATCCCCAGATAAACCCCCTCCTCCTTCAGGAAGCTTTACCCAAGTCACCACCTTTCCTACACCATGGAGCACTAAGTTTCCGCTTTCATTACTACAGATGGACGGACACCCACAAACACGAGCAGAATCCTGATGCTGGGGCACCAGCCAGCCACGGGCTCAGTCCATGTGCTGTATTGATCGTCAACAGCTGGAGTTTATTGAGCTCTGACCAGGAGTTGGGCACAACTTCAAGCTCATCGCCTGAGTTATCTTTATAGCGACTGGCACGTTAGAGACGTGTTATCATTTCATAGATAAGGAAACTGAGGCTCACTCAGAGCTACGACATGGCTATCAAACCAAAACGCCCTGGGAAGGAGTCGGGACGCTGGGTTGGATGTGCTTGTGCTATAAGCTGCGTGATCCGCCTGTCTAAGGAGGTAAGCTCCCGGGGGACCTTGGCGAGGGATAATTCCTTTGCTAAGAAGACTCACTCACTGAGCTGTGTGGGGTTTTTTTGTTTTGTTTTGTTTTGTTTTTTGCACTGAATCATAGGATTCCAGCAGTTTGGGGGTCACACCATCCCTGATAACCCCAGGTGGCCACCCCTTCAGAAGGGCAAAGATGGAGCAGTGCTGACCGACTCCCTCCACAGCCACTAAACACCCAGCCTGCACCCTCAGTCTTTTGGGGCCATTCTGTATACAAATATTAATTATAACCCCTTGCTGATTTGCACTTTGTAACTCATTTCCCTTTATCACTGCATATTCTAATAACGGTATTTGGGGGGGCTCAGAGAAGCCAAGTGACTTGCTGATGGGGGCAGGAGGGAGGTTCTGGTCGGTTTTTGTTTACATTTATTTACCACTCATCAAGCTCCTGCCATGTGCCAGGCCCTGTGCTAGGCTTGAGGACGACATCCTAGGAGAGATGGGACATCGGGGCAGCGCCCAGATGCCAGGGAAGACAGTCCAGCCTTGAAGCCAGCAGAGCTGGGCATGCAGCTTTTCCCATAGGAGGCTCTAGGACACCTCCTCTTAGGGCAGGAGGATGGATGTCTCGCCCCCAAACCCTCACCCTCTCCTCAAAGCTCAGCCTCTGTAAGCCAGAAGCACTGGGAACTAGCTAGCCAGTTTCCCTCCAGTGATGCCGAGAGCGCTCCTCACAGAGAGAGGGGACTCGGCCAGGTCCACAGTGAAGTCGGCCACCCCGCGGGCAGGGCTGAGAGCACTTTCTCTAGCATCTTCTCAGCCCTGGTGGTGGGACTCATCACCAGGGACTGCCATCCTCAGAGTTGCTCCCACCATTCCTCACACCGCGCCCCCTCCTCCAGGGCACACCCTTTGTTCGCTGGGAGTGCCCTTCCCTCTCCGGCCAGGCTGGTGGAGCCTGTGTGCTGAGCGCCAGCCCTCCGCACCGCCAAAGCTTCCCAGCGGTGCCCATGCAGAGAGACCCTACACAGTGCCGCCATCCCAGCCCACCCTCCCGCTGAGTCCAGTCCCAAATGCCAGCACCTGCAAGCAGCAGCGTCCTCCCCTGGCTGGGCTCTCACCCAGGCCCGCCTGACCCTGGGCAGGAAATTCACTCGCCCTCACCGCAGACTCAGGTGGGCAGGACAGACATGTGCCTCTGTCTGGGGCTGAGACCCCAGCCGTTCCCGGGGCCTGTGGGACACCTGCTCTGACTGGCTTTGCAGCCACTGCCTTCCCCCCCACACACACACACAAAAAGGGTAACGTTTTACCTTCAGAAAGAACATGGGTGTGTTCCTAAGGTGCAGCCCGAGTTGCGTGAGCAAAAGTTCCTCCTGTGCATGCAAAGTGGGGGAGTGGAACAGGGGTCCTGGCCCCGCGCTAAGAAGGGATCCTTCCGTGACAAGGAGGCAGGGACTTCAGGTCATTCTGGGGCTCGGGAAGGTCTACTCATTCCCCCTCCACCTGCCCCAGCAGGGCTCGGCGGGCTGAGCCTGCACACACAGCCTGGAAAAACCTCTTTGCGAACCAGTCACGCGTCGCCCGCGTGGGCCATTTAGTGGAGGTTTGTCACCTGCTTCGGGACTTTCTCCTGAGCGTCCGGAGTGCCGCTGTATCTGCAATTAACGGCCACACAATACCGCCCCTCGTCCCTTTTGACACGGAGAAAAGGAGCGATCAGACCCTGAGGGTCGCGCGAAAGCCTGGGGCCTCCTGGTGGCCTAAGTCCCTGCTCTCTCTGCCCGAAACCCCGTCCGGAGCCCGCGCGCCCCCGTCCGCCCCGGCACCATCCCTGGCCCACCCCCCACCCCCGGACCCGGGACCAGAGACGATCCCCGCTCCGGCGGCACCTGCCGCGCCCTCGGGCTGGAAGGGGCGTGGATGGTGCACACTCGGTGTGTGTGGCCCGAAAGGGAGGTCAGCGGCGCGGCAGGCAGGCTGCTCCGGGCCGGCCAGGAGGCGCGGCGGGCTCCCCCGCAGGCCGCCCAGTCGGAGCGCACGGGGCAGCGGGGTCCCGGCGGGCAGCCGGGGGCCACCACTTACTGTTTTGGGAGAGCGACGGCAGCGGAGGCAGCAGCAGCAGCAGCAGCAGCGCCCAGAGGGCCAGCGCGGAGCGCATCGTGTCCTGGCCCCGGGCCCGGAGCAGGTGGCTGGCTGCTCGGTCGGCGGAGGGTCCGAGTGCCCGGGTCGGGAGAGCTTGGGCTCGGGAGCCGCTCGCGGAGGCCTGGCGGGGGCCGCGGCGGCCGGGCGGGGACCCGCGCTCCCGGGTGGCGCTCCGGCGGCCCCTCCTCGCGGCCGCTGCGGCAGAGCTGGGCTGGGGCCCGGAGCCAAGCGGCAGCCAGAGGAGCGGCGGGCTGGCGGCTGCGTCGCGGGCGGTGTGTGCGCGGCTGCGGCCCGGGGAGCGGCTGCTGCGACTCCGTCCCGTCCGCGCCGCCCCCCCCCCCCCCCCCCCCCCCCCCCGGGCACGCTGGCGGCAGCGGGGCCGGGCGGGGCCGAGCTGGGCGGGCGCTGGGCCATGAACAATGAGCAGAGGAGGAAACTCCGCCCTGGAGAACTGAGCGGCGGGAGGGGGAGCGCGGCGGGAGCGGGATGGTGGGGGGTGGGCACGGGCGGACGGATCGGGGTAGGAGCTGGGAGGGACTCCGCGCTGACCGCTCCCGGCTGGAGGCTCAGGATGTCGCCCGACTAGCTTTTTTTTTTTTCCCCGGGGCGGGGGGGGGGGGGGGGGAGGTCCGACGGGACCTCCGCACAACCCCGGCCCTTGCGCGCTCATATCCGGGGCCAGGCGAGCCTCCAGCTGTGTCCCCTGAGGACCCTTCGAGGACTCGGGGCTGCAGCGCGTCCTGCGACGCCCAGGAAGCCAGTGTCTCCCACCTGCCGGGTGCAACGCACCTGCCCGCGCCTCGCAGGGCTTCCGAGCAGGTCTGTGCTGCAGAGGGTGCGTGCGCTGGGCAGTCTGGGCTAAGGAGGTGCTTCATTTCTCCAAGCCTACCTTCCTCACTGGTGAAATGGAGGTGATGGTCCAAATAAGTAAATAAGCACTTTTTTTTTTTAAGGGATTCATATATGCCAGTCAAAGAGCTTTGCCTATGTTAACTCGTTTACTCTTCACAGCATCCGTGTGTTTAGCCTCATTTCGCGGACAGGGAATCGAATCAAAAAGAGGTTAAAAAACTTGCTCGGGGTTACATAACTGGCGAGGGGCAGACCTGCCTCTGAGAGGAGTAGTTTGGGAAAAAAAATACTTTGCACAGCATTTGGCAAGTGGTCGTTTCTCAATAAGTATTAGCTTTTATTCTCTTTTAAAGCTGTTCTTCTTAATCTTGCTAAAGAAAGAACAGCAATAAAGATTTAGGGCTCTGGGGTCAAGACGGATTTGGGCTCCAAACCCAGCCGCGCCATCAAAGGCCGGGGCGGGGCCAGCCACTCTGAGTGCCTGGATTCTCCCTTCCCCTCTGCGTTACAGGGATAACAACACCTGCCCGCAGAGGTGCGTGGCTCTGAGGCTTAACCAAGATGGTATGGAAGAGCACTTAGCACAGGGCCAGGACCACAGAAAATTCCCATCAATGAAGTGGCCAGCGCTCGACGTCCTGGCGACAAATTTGCAAATTTGGGATGGGGACGGGAGTTGAATTCCATTAACCGAGAGCACCCAGTGAAAGAACAAAAGAGCACCCCCTCCCCTGGTTTTCTTTTCAAAAGCTGCCATGCATTGGGGTGGGGGTGGGGCGGATGGGGAGCAGGGCAGAGGTGTCTGCAGATTTGTGGCTCCCTGCAGAGCAAGCGCAGGTGGCCGGGGAGGGGGGAGGGCGGAGGAGGGGCGGGGGTGGCGGCAAGAGGGGGGCGCGCAGGGGCAGAAAGCGGACCTAGAGCGGGAGGAGTGATTAACCCGGGTTTGGCCACCTGACTATTGGGTAGATAATCCAGCCAGATAGGTCTGGGATGTCCCCAGGACCCAGCCCCGCGCCAAAGACCCCATGCTCCTTGAGCCCCCCAGGCCGGCTGCAGCATCCCGGAGTCGCCAAGGAAGCGCTGAGCCCGGGCTATGGTTGCGCCACAGCCAGGGCTGCAGCTTGGAACGACTGACCCGGCTGTTTTCCTCAGGAAGTTTCTGCAGGATCGAGCTGGCCCTGTT
Organism: Pipistrellus kuhlii; assembly: GCF_014108245.1. NCBI lineage: Eukaryota > Metazoa > Chordata > Mammalia > Chiroptera > Vespertilionidae > Pipistrellus > Pipistrellus kuhlii. Next base: position 13,504,780 of record NW_023425405.1, read on the forward strand.
TTCCAGGCTGCATATGGGAAAGACAGAGGGTGTTCCCTACAAAGCTGTGGGATGTGTGACTATCTTTGACATTTTTTAGAACTGTTCCCCTATTATCCATGTCAACAAAAGATTTGTTTGTCAGAAACCAAGTGTACTCTTAAAAAACTGAGCATTAAGTTTTGTATTGTATGCTGTGTGACTTAAGCAGTTTTTGCACTCAACGAAGCGATTTCTGGAAAAATATGTTAACTTCGTAAAGGAAGATTATATATATTTTTCAAAACTTGGAGTTTTTTGTTTTTGTTTTGTTTTGTTTTTGTATGTGTGGGGTTTTTTGTTTTTGTTTTTTGTGGGGTTTTTTTGCCCTGCTGGCATGGCTCAGTGGTTCATCGGCGACCTATGAACCCGGAGGTCAGGGTTCCTCTCCCCATCAGAGCGCATGCCCAGGTTGCAGTCTGGATCCCCTTTGTGGGGTGTGCAGGGAAGCGTCGGATCAATGATTGTCTCTCATCGTTGATGTTTTTTCCTCTCTTCCTCACCCATCCTGTCTGAAATCAGTAAAAATATAAAAACAAAAAACGTGGAGCATTTTAAATTCACAGGATTTGGAATTGGTCCTGATCATGCCAAATAAAATGAGAGTAGACATCCAGGCTTAGGAAACCAGGCTAGTTTTTGTAGCTAAAGACTCAAAATTAGCTCTGGACCCTCCCCAGTATCCCACAGCCCATCCCCCTTCGTGCACAATGGGCTTTCAGGAATGAGGCCGAGGCTGGCTGGGCTTAGGGCTCACCTGTGATCTGTCCTCAGGTAATCAGCCTATGTCCTTGGCCCTACTTAACATCTCGACCACAATAGCAAACTCAATATTCCAGATCACCTGAACTTCTAGTCAAAACTCAAAGCATTTTATAGATGCTATCCCACTATCCTTTAGAGATTTATTACATTTTGTTTATATGAATGCATGAGTTAGATCCCCCAGAGCCGTGTCAGCAGCAAACTGAGGCTTTTGAGCCACACGCGGCTCTTTGGCTTCTTGAGTGTGGCTCTTCCACAAAATACCACGTTCAGGGAGAGTCTGTTTTGTACAAGTGGCATTAGAAGAAGTTTAAGTTTAAAAAAATTTGGCTCTCAAAAGAAAGTTCAATCATTGTTCTGTTGATATTTGGCTCTGTTGACTAATGAGTTTGCCGACCACTGTTCTAGAGGAATTTAACCTTCTTAATGTGGGGTCTTCCTCAGACCACCCAGAACAGCAAGCCACATCATAGTTATAGATGGGGATACTGAATGCAAACATGAATACCAACTGGGAGATAATAATACCACAGGAACCTATGGGACGAGGTTTAAAATGGTTTTCCCCCTGCTCCCTATCAAAGTCAGGGTCATGATTCTCGGCCCCACGTGACGTTGCTGCCCGCATCCTTAAATGTATGCAGGTTTGGTAAAGTCCTCTTTATCCTCACCCTAAGTAACTTTAATCCCAGTCACAGGATCTACACTTGAGAGATGGGGCAGAGTCTCCAGCCGCCACACCCCAGACAGAAGACAAAAGCACAGCTATTCATCCTGAAGCCGCAGCACCTGCTCATGAGGTGCCAGGGATGCTCTCCCTTTGGTTTTTTAACTCCTGACCCCGGAGTTCCTTGGGAGCTTGGGGCGGTATTTCCTTCATCTTGGAATCTCAGCGCCCATATTGGTGCCTAACCCCAAAAAGGTTGTCAATGCACATGGGCTGAATAAAGACGCATTTGGGTTTTATCTCCACCGCTGGGCTTTATCTCTGACTGCCAAGCTGTGTGATTTTATGAATATCAGCTGGGGTTTGGGTTGGCCACCTCTCCCCAAAGGTACACACTTACGTATTTTTATTCAACAAGAGCTACTGTAGCGTCGTATGCCAGGTTCTGTGCACAGTGGATGCACAGTGCTGAGAATGCAGCCAGGGACGGCACAGCCCTGCCCTCTCGGGAGAAGCACCGCCTGAACACACGCATAGCTGAAGTACCGTAGGGGCTGGAACAAGTGCCATGAGCAGGCATGTGGGAAGCAGAGCGACACAGGCTCAGCGGGGCCGGGGAGGTCAGGGAAGGCTCCTGAGGAGGAAACGGGGTCTTGGAGGGGGAGTAAGACTCCACCAGGGGAAGAGCAAAAGGAAAGGCATTCACACAGGCGGAACCACATGTGGAAGTGAAGAGGGGCCCTGGGAACCACAGGAGTGTAAGGTTTGTGGGGAGCGAAAGAAGAGGCTGGAGAGACCAATAGGGGTGAGATCCTTAGACAGTGGAGAATCTCTGAAGGGTCACAAGCAGAAAGAGACAAGACGGGCTTTCCATATGAGTGAGCAACGTCATTCTAGCTGGAGTGAATGGAAGGATGTGGAGGTGAGCACAGCATTGAGGGGCCTGAGCAGCAATGATGCTGGAAAGAAGAGGTACTGGGTGGGGAGGTGAACTGATAGGACTTAATGGCCATTCAATGTGGACTTAGTATGTGGTGTGTTGCAGGTGGGAGGTATGGTAGTGTGTCTAGAAGTCCGGGTTCCTGGGTGGATTACCCCGAGAGCTGTGGCTCAGTGTCACTGAGATAGAGGACAGAAGAAGAGAAGCATGTTGGGGAGAAGAAAACGATGAGCCCCGTTGTGAACATGTTGACCCTAAAGACCCCTGGGGCACTCAGGAGCCACATCTAGAAGTTCTATCTGTGACCCTGAAGCTCAGAGCTGAGGTCAGGACTGGAAATAGAAACTGGAGAGCCATCAGTGTGCAGGCGGGGCTGCAGCCATGAGTGGAGGTGATAAGCCTGGAATACCCTGCAGTGGACAAGAGGCCAGAGCAGAGCCCTTCCAACTCTGCAGAGTGAGCTGAGGAAGGGTAGGGGAGCTGCGCAGGAGGTAACCAAGGGAGAAGCGTGCCTTGGAAATGGAGGAGGTGGTCAAAAGAGTCACCTGCTGCAAGGACTGAACTCTGATGACAGCATGACCATGAAAGAGCCATTGGGATGTTGCCCAGAGTGACGTTAGCGATGTACAATAACGTGGGGGAGTGAATGAAGAGGAGGCAGTGGAAGCATCAGGTGAGGGTGTGGAAGGAAGGAGGGAAAACATCCAGTCGAGGGAAGGGTTTGCGTGTGTTGGTTTGTATCAAAGTGGGTGAAGCATCCAGGATTGTGGGCCAAAGGGAAGAAGGATGTTACAGGAAATAGGATGTGAAGTAGAGAGGAGAGGAGGACGGATCTCAAGGAAAAGCAACTTCGTCGCTAAAGGTATGAGGTTGACACTGTCTTGTTATGGCAGATGAGAAATGGCCTTGGAGTGAATAAGTCAGCATTTAAATCCTTGCTCTTCAATTTAGTAGCTGTTCTTATGTAACCTCTCTGAGCCACAGCTCCCTATAAAATAAGTCACAACACCAATTTTGCAGAATCGCTGTGAGAATGTGAGGGAGTGCGTGATGCCTAGTTGGCCAGCTGAATAACTGGAAGGTAATATTCTTGTGTCAGCAGAATTCCACTGCTCACATCGTCCTAGTGCTTTCACTCCCGTGCTGGGCCATAAGCAACAGGGACGGTACTCCGTGCTCTTAACCATTGCTGCTCGTCACCAGGCATTTTCCTTCTCTGATCGCCTTGCATCCTGGGTCAGAGGGTCAGAAGAGCAGCTGTGCCAGTGCAGCAGGTAAAGTGGTGTGTGCAGCCATCCTGGAGCATCAGCTTGTGCCTCACTATCAGATGCAATGGGACGGCTTATACCAGGGCCCTCCAGACACCACCTAGCACCTAAGCTTTACTCCTGGAATTTCCAGACACCTCAGATTCAGAGAGAGCCTGGGGCTCAGTGGATATTAGAGGCCCACTGCCTCATCACATGATAAGGAAAGGAGGCTGGGAGAGTTGAGCTGACTTGTCCTCGCTCAGCCAGCTTGTAAGCAGTGGTGGTTCCAGAATCCGTCTAGAACTCCAGCCTCTGTTCTAAAGTAGCCCATGGCCTCCCCATCAGGATGACCTACATTCATGCAGCTGTCCAACTCCAAAGCTGTAGGTCCCAGGGCAGGAGCAAAGGAAGAGATACTGGAGGTGGAACTGAGGGAAGGAGATAGGAGTCAATTCCTAATTAAGTGGAAGTAAAACAAGCCTGAGGCATCAGCGTCAGCTTGGTCTTCCTGATACCTACACCCCAACCTGCTTTCCATCTCATCTCCCACTTAGCCCCTGACCATCCCCCCGCATTCCTCTGCCTGTTACAATAAACACAGCTTGCAATTAGCTTCTTCCACCCTGGAGGCGGCCCAGGGCCAGACTGTGGGCTTGAGTGGTAGTGCATGGAGCTGTGCCTGTATTGTGGGCATGTGCTGAACATTTTCCTTTCCGAACGTGGTTTGATCCTCATTCGATCTAGAGAGGTAAATACTATATATTCCCATTAACTCATTTTGCAGATGAGAAAAGGAAAACCTAATTTCCCTGGCATCCACCTGAGGGTAGGAGACGTGGCTTTGCTACGTGGATGCTGACATGCCTGTGTCCAGTTTCCCCAGTGAGCTCCGAACTCCTGGAGGAAAGGGCTGTGTCTGGTTTGGACCGTTGACAGCCACACCCACTCTGCATCTTGTACCCTCACCTCTCTCCTCTCCCGCCTTCCCTCCACCTGCCACCAGAGTGTTGTCCTCGGAATCAGATGTGATCCTATCCCTCACTTACTCAAACACGACCAGGTCTCCAAATTCTGACCCAACAGGAAGATGGAAAGTCTCTTGTCCCACTGAGAGAGAGAGACAGTGCTTCAGATTCAACTATGACACGTGTTCCCCCTGAGTCTTTGCCTTAGCTTCTCCCTGTGCCTGGAGTTAACCTACTTTCCTCCTGTCATAGTTTGAAGGTTCAGGTATCCTGCAGCCTATTCTGACGTGGCCCCCACGTCCTCTGCTGGGGTCCCCTTGCCTAGGGTAGTACCTTAATTCATTGTCTGACTTCAATGTGTGTTGTTAATTATATACACATTCAGACCTACAGTTCTTTCAGTGTGTCCATCCCATCCTTAGCATGGTTGAAGAGTTGGCACCTGATAATAAAAATAAGGTGAGTAATATCTGAGTTTGTTGATCCTTGCCGTACCCTATGGGCTAGCACTGAGCTAGGTGTTTCAATGCGAAGCCTCAGTTAGTCTTTTCAACAACTCCGTGAGATCTGTTCATTAATCCCATTTTATGAATAAGGAAACTGACTCATTAATGGAAATTAGGCCACTGGCCTAAGTTCACATAGCTATTAAGGATTTGAACCCAACAGCCTGACTCCTAAAACCACACTCTTCAGAGGGCGGATAGGTATGTGAATGTCTAGTGATAGTCATTGTACTATAATTTTGTTTGCAGTCTCTCATAAACATGGTTAAGATGAAATGTCTGCCCCTCGGAGCAATCCAGAACACACAGTATGGATGAAGCAGACTGCGAGTGTTTTTCTCAATTCAAGAAATGATTACGTCACCCACACAACCCATCCTACACTTGTCAAAACCCACCCTACCCTGTATCCCCCCCAAAAGCCCACCCAATTCAAATACAAGTGGCTTAGCCTTACTGTTTCAGTTGCTGAAACTTCGTAACAATACCCAGGAGCTGAAGACTGTGACCTGCATTCAAGTTAAAGACACAGAAATATTCATTTCATCACCGAATCCTTCACGTCTCAAGGCTACTTGCTCCATCTGAAAAATCAGAAATGAGAATCAACCCCGTGCTTCTATTACATTACTGCCCCCAACGCTCCCGTTCACATTCCCTTGGTTGGCATTTTTAAGGGTTTTTATTCACTCAATGGGTTAGACGCACTGCATTGTGGGGAGGAGGGATCTTAGGCCTACAGAAAAGGCATCTAGCCCAGGTGTTCTTCCTTGCTACTGAGTGAGGAAAACTACTGCCGCCACCACAGGGGCAGGGCTGCCGAGCCGCAGAGATAAACAAGCTGGCCCAGAAATGCACAAACAGCAGCCACGGGTCGGGTTGGGGCTGGGATCTGGCAGTGCGGTTCCCATGACTTCATTAACCTCTGAAGCATTGTTCTTCTCCGTCACCAGGGCCTTCCGATAACATTTACACGCAGTGCACAGCCGGGGTGTGCGATCCGCCTCCGTGCAGCAGAGGCAGAGCGGAGCCCACAGCTCTGGAGGGCTGCCCGTGTAAGGGCGGCTGCTGGGGCTGGAGGCTAAAGCCAGCCTCTCGCCTCCCACAACCAGAGTGGTTTTCCAAGAGGCTACGTGGGAATTCACAAATTCTCAAATTGGAAAGAATCCTGACAGCCATGTAGCTCAGGGGCTTAGATAAAATTCCAGGATCAGAGACTCTGAGAGGGCAAGGGCTTCTGCCCTGACTCCTCTGCCTTCATAGCATGGCTGGTCCCTGGGCTTATCTCTTGGTGCACACAGTTCTGGCCTCCCCACCTCACTCACCACTCCAAGAGGCCGCAGGCCATGTCTCTGTGCTCACTCCTACATCCCTGGGGCCTAGCGCCTTGCAGGGAAGGCCATAATAGATACTCAGTAAATACTGGGTGAGTAAACGAATTGATGTCCAGAGAAAATCTGAAAAGCAAAACGTTGTACCACTTCTATTCTTTGTTCTACCATCAACCATCACATGATATCAGGACGTACCCAACGTGTACATTTCTTTATGTTCCAAATAGAAGGAAACATCTGCCCCTTTTTTTAAAAAAAAAATATATATATATTTTTACTGATTTCAGCGAGGAAGGGAGAGAGAGAGATAGAAACATCAATGAAGAGAATCATCGATTGGCTGCCTCCCACATGTCCTGCATTGGGAATGGAGCCTACAACTCCCTCATGTGACTTTGACCAGAATCAAACCCAGGATCCTTCAATCTGTAGGCCAACACTCTACCTACTGAGCCAAACTGACTAGGGCAACATCTGCCCTTTTCAAAGATGATTTGAACCTCTAGAAGCAAAACTTTTTGAAGAGCTTTGAAAACTACCCTGCTCTGTGTAGCCATTACAGTAATTATTATTTATTATTTGATTAGAGTTTCCTGGACTTCACACAGATTGGTATCTAATACTGGCCGTGGCAAATCATTTCAGCTCCAGGAATGAACACTTCACGTTATATCCTGGAGCACCTCAAGGCTATTACTTTTTTAAACCTTCAAACAATTGGGGGACAATTTATGGATGCTTCCTCTGTGCTGTTTTTTAATTTTTGTTTTTGTTTCTTTTTGTGAATCCTCAGCCCAGGATATTTTCCCATTGACTTTTAGGGAGAGTGAGAGAAAGAGGGAAAGACAGAAACATCGGTGTAAGAGAAACAGACTCATTAATTGCCTCCTGCATGAGCTCTGACCAGGGGAGGAGCCTGCAACCAAGGCACATGCCCTTGACCAGAATCTAACCTGCAGACCTCTAGTCCTCAGGCCAAAGCTCTATCCACTGACCCAAACTGGGTAGGGCCCTTCGCGCTGTTTTTAGGGGAGCCCTGTAACCACTCACAAGACCCCGAGAGAGTGACAGGTAGAGGAGGGAGGAGGGTGCAGGCCCAGCGGTTGGCTCCTCTGCCCTCAAGCAGGCAGCTCTCACCCCTCCTTGCATAGGGAGACCGAGGAGAGAGAATTCCATAGATCCCTTCACCTCTCCAGGAGGATCTGACAGTTGCTGTGAACAGACTGTGAGCTCACTGGGTAAAAGAGGTCAGACTCGCCAAAACCGGTTTGGCTCAGTGGTAGAGTGTCAGTCTGCAGACTAAAAGGTCCCAGGTTCGATTCTGGTCAAGGGTATGTACCTGGGTTGCAGGCACATCCCCAATAGGGGGTGTGCAAGAGGCAGCTGGTCGATGTTTCTCTCATCGACGTTTCTAGCTCTCTATCTCTCTCCCTTCCTCTCTGTGAAAAATCAATAATATATATATATATATATATATATATATATATATATATATATATTTAAAAAAAAATTAAAAACAACAACAAAAAAAAGAGGTCAGACTCTTTAGAGGAAGCCTGGACCCAAGGTTGGTCAGAACATCTCCCTGGGGACCAGCCCCCACAAAGAGCATCTGCCCTTCACCTTCTGACGGCTGAAGGGAACTTTCTAGTGTCAACCACCTCCTACAGGATCCAAAGACCGCTCGTCTCTGCAGCTGCCGGGTGTAGCATTTACAATGACACGGACTCCTAGGCATCCCTCCTCCTGACTGATGCCCCCACATCCCCAAATCCCGGCCTCAACACTGAGGACCACCCGCACACTCAGCCTCCTCCTTGTCCTCCAGTGACTCAGCATTATCCTCTCCACGTTAGAAACCCCATCCACCCGCGGCAGGGTTTTTACTTGGGGACTGCAGTGCAGGAGACACATGGGGACTCCTTGGGCAACAGAAAGTCAGTCGGTGAGCCTGGAACTGTCCAGATTTCAAACCGGGACTCAATCCTTGAAAATGCTTTCTTCTTCCTGAATCAGGTGCCTCTCATAATCATTGCTGAGGTTTGCTGAGCTCTTATAATACTTTGTGCCAGGCCCTTTGAAGTTCTTTGCAAGCTTCATCTTATTTAGTCTTCACCACCACCCTGTGAGGAAGGAATTATAGTCTTCCGATTTCACAGAGAAGGAAACAACCTAAATAACTTGCCTACAGGTATGCAGCTAGTAAATGGTGACCTGGGCTTCAAATCCCAGGTGGTCAACTGCGCATGCTCTTCACGGGCCTGCCTTGGCTGTTTGGAAGACATGCACCCTTCAAGTGAAAGCTGTTTTCTACTTGAATCCTCCTTTATTCAATGATCACCTGAAAAGCACCCCTTTGTGAGGCCCATACCCTGAGTTTTCCTCCCCTGTGACATTTTATTTGTATTGCCGTTCGAGCTCTTGCCATTCTATGGTAAATGGTGGCACCTGAGTCTGTCCCATCCCCACCCCCACCCCATCTCTGCCCTTGCTTTAGAGTCAGGGTCTCACCTTACATCCATTGCAGGCTCTCCAGCTCCTAGAAAAAGCCCCACCAATGTTTGCTGATCTAAAAAACGATGAATGCACCCTAGCTACTTTGGCTCAATGGATAGAGCATCGGCCTGCAGACTGAAGGGTCCCAGGTTCGATTCCAGTCAAGGGCATGTGCCTCAATTGCAGGCTCCCTGTGCCAGAGCCACGTGCAAAAGGCAACCAATCGATGTCTCTCTCTCACACTGGTACTTCTCTCTCTCCCTCTCCTTTCCACTCTCTCTTAAAAACCAGTGGAAAAATATCTTTAGGTGAGGGTTAAAAAAAAAAAAAAAAAAGATGAATATGAAGGTAGTAGATTCTGTCAAAGAAATTTTGGGGACTAAGCATGAAGCTTAGTTGGAATCCTGGAGGATAGAAACTAAATGAAAGGGATGGTTTGGCCTTTTTGAAGTTTACAATCTAACTGGGATGTTTTATGTGAACATTTGCAATCCAGAGCTTAAGGCTTTATGAAGCAGCACATTACAAAGGCAAAAAAATGCATACTTAGGTATTGGTTCTGGACATAGATCAACTTAATTTTGGAATAGGTAGAAATTCACATGATTCCAAAAGTCTAAATGGAATATAACAACTGCTCTCCTCAGTCAGTCCCCCAGGCACTCATTCCCCTCACGCAAACAACCAATGTGATTCTTCCAGAGACATTTCATGCATGTGCCAGAAAAACTAACATGTTTTTGCTAAAATGAGTACATAGATTAGCTATATATCATATAGTTTATAGATGTGTAATATATGTTACATATGCATTGTCAAGAATATGCAATAATATAACAAGTCATCAATTAAAATTTCAACATTTTTTGAAAACTGGACCCCAATCTTATATAATAAAAGCCTAATATGCTAAGTGTCTGGCCATGCATTCAGCCAATCAAAGCATAATATGCTAATGATATGCTATGGCACTCAACTGCTCACCATGATGTGCTCTGACCAGGAGGTTAGTTTGCTGCTGGGGTCCAGCTGATCAGGACTGAGCTAGAGGGGTAGGACACACCCTGGAGCCCTCCAATGGCCCCACCCCAGCTGGCCAACCTCCTGCCTCTCTCCTGGCCCCAATTGTGCACCAGTGGGGTCCCTTGGCCTGGCCTACACCCTCTCACAACTTGGGACACTTCAGGGGATGTCAGAGAGCCAGTTTTGATCCAATGCTACTGCCAGGCTGAGGGACTCCACAGGTGCACAAATTTGTGCATCAGGCCTCTAGTATGAATATAACATGAAACTGGGCCCTGGCTTGTGTGGCTCTGTTGGTTGGGTATCATTCCATGCGCCAAAATATTGCTGGTTTGATTCTCAGTCAGGGCACATGTTGGGTTTTCAGGCTCGATCCCTTGTAGGGGTGTGCAGGAGGCAGCCAATGGGTGTTTCACTCTCACATCAATGTTTCTCTTCTTCTCCCTTCCTCTCTCTCTAAAAATCAATTATCTATACAAAACAAATAACAGAAAACTGGGAATCTGTCTGAAAAGAGTTCCCACTTGAGATGAATTGATATGCATCCTATTTCAAGTAATTAGGGATGGGCTGGAACAGGGAGTAGAGAATAGGGAGGTAAGAAAGAGGAGGTAAGTTGAATTACGTTTTAAAGGAGAATTAATAGCTTTTGCTACCTTGCATACCTGGTAACTAAGTATGAAGTGATTCTAAATCAGATTTTCTCTATAAAAATGCAGTTGGCGATTACATTTTGATGTAAAGTCTTGGCATCTAGAAACACAGATATCATAGGAGATGTCATAAAAGCAAAGAACTATATACTTTCATTAACACTTAAAATAATGAAATTGTGCTCCAAAGCATTTTTCAAATGTACATAAAGAGACCAATCATATTGATTACATGAAAAGCTCCAATGAACATAAAAAAAATACAGGATTGCTATCGCATAGATTTTCCCTAGGACTGATATATTGCTTATGATAAGCATTAATTAAAAGATCAATTAACAATAGTTCCCTGCTGTTCACAGAATTTGGAAAGGATCTTTGAGGATAATTTGAAGATATTTTGAGATAAAATTTGGAGGCATTTTAAAAAATTTAATAATTTAATAAATTTTGAGATACTTCTCAGGCACCCAGAGTATATTAAGAACTTATCCAAGCCTGGCCAGCATGGCTCAGTGGTTGAATATTGACCTATGAACCAGGAGGTCCTGGTTTGATTCCTGGTCAGAGCACATGACCAGGTTGCAGGCTTGATCCCCAGATTGGTTCGGGCAGGAGGCAGTGATTCTCTCTCATCACTGATTCTATCTCTCTCCCTTCCTCTCTGAAATAAATAAAAATATATTTTTAAAAAAGAACTTATCCAAAAAAGTTTGAACCATTGCCTGATTTTTCTCCCAGTGAATTTTCTTTAATGGGAACAGAGATCTTCAAAATCAATTCTTTTGATCTTAACCTTGCCTTCAAAATGGCAGCTGCTCATTCAGATGGCAAATTTTTAAAAAACCGTTTTGAGAGAGAGAGGAAGGGAGAGAGAGAGAGAAGGAAACATTGATCAGTTGCCTCTGGTACGTGCCCCAACCCGGGTATGAACCCTGATGGGGAATTGAAGACGACACTCCAACTGAGCCACACTGGCCAGGTCCAGAAGGCAAAACTTTTTGAGCACAGACTTCGTGCTAGACACCAGAGGTTAAAAAGAAAAAGGAGTAAGACGTGGTCTGTACCTGGCAGAAATCACTGTGGGTGGGCCAGTTATTTTTCACATAAGCAGCTACCTTTGCAAAGGTTTAATATGTGCCATAAGTAAGCATTGGATGCCCGTTAGCTCATTTAACCTTCCTGTTGGAAGAAAGATATATGTTTGTATGTGTTTTAGCGAGGAGTAAGCACATTAAACTTGCCCCAGTGTTATGAGTCGAATTCTGATTCCCAAAAAGATATGTTGCGGCCCTACCCCCCAGGATCTGACATTGCAAGCTTAATCGGAACAAGGGTAGTTGCAGGTGTAATTAGATAAATTAAGGTGAGTTCATACTGGAATAAAGTGGGCCCTTAATCCCTCGTGACTGGTGTCCTCACAAAAAGTGCAGAGAGGCACAGAGAGGAGGATGCCACGTGCAGACAGGCAGGGAGAAGACAGCCCTGTGAAGACAGAGGCAGAGATGGGGGGAGTGTCTGAAGCCACCGGCTGCAGCTGACACCAGAAGCCAGTTGAAAGGCTGAAACAAGTTCTCCCTAGAACACCAACATTGTCAACACCCGGACTTCTGGTCTCCAGATCTGTGAGACAATACATTTCTGTTCCTTTGAGCCACCCAGTTTGTGATACTTAGAGCAGCCCGTCACACAGCTGGTGGGGCGGAGCCAGGAGGGCCTGCCTCCCAGCCCACGCTCTTCATGACACCTTGAGGAGTGGGAGCAGCCCCGTGGCAGAAGAGGCAGGGCGGAGCGGCTACCTCTGCCCACTGGGAGGAATCTGGGAAGGCTGTTCAGAGGAGGGAACTTTTGAGCTGGATTTCAATGGCTCAGTAGGAGTTTGCCAAGGCCAGAGAGGGTGGGGGAACATGCTGGGTCAAAGGACCAGCAGGTGGGAGGCGAGAAGTGGCTGCACATGGGGTAAATGGGGTGATACAAAAAAGTTGTGTTGCTGGGGGAGGTGATGGCACTTTTTGCCCTAAAAAGGTTTCCTTGTAAGGTGAGGATTGAGTCCCTATTTTCTTCTTTCCTCCTCGCCTACCTGTTTGGCATAGCTGAGGCAAAGATTCATCCCTAGCAACTGCCCCACCCTGCCAGCCTTCCTGGGCCCGCTTATGCCCTAGGAGTCTCCCCATCCCATGGCTGACCCCTCTGGTCCTCTGGGAGGTCTCCGAGGTTCCCCATTTTTCCTCCTACAGGCTTCCTTATTGCCTCACTGTTTTCTTCCTGGTGCTTTTTATTAATTGAAATCATCTCATTACCATGGGATACTCTTTGTTATCTGTCCCCGCACCTAAACTTGAGCTCCATGTGAACAGGGTGACTCAGTCGGTCTTGTCCCCAGGATTGAGGTCTGGGACAGGGACTTAGAAATGGTTTCTATAAAGATTTGTTGAGCCCTAGCTGGTTTGGCTTGGTAGATAGAGCGTTGGCCTGCGGACTGAAGGGTCCCGGGTTCAATTCCAGCCAAGGGTATATGTCCATCATTGATGTCTCTAACTCTCTCTCCCTTCCTCCCTGAAATCAATAAAAATACATTAAAAATTAAAAAAATATTAAAATAAAGAAGATTTGTTAAATTCCCAGCCAGCATAGCTCAGTGGTTGAACATTGACCTATGAACCAGGAGGTCACAGTTCAATCCCTAGGCAGGGCACATGCCCAGGGTGTGGGCTCCATCCCCAGTGTGGGGCATGCAGGAGGCAGCCGATGTATGATTCTCTTTCATCCTTGATGTGTCTATTTCTCTCTTCCTTCTTCTCTGAAGTCAATTAACAACAACAACAACAGCAAAGATTTGTTTAATAACCAGAGCAAGAATTCTCTAGCCGTGAAAGCAATTTAAAAAATAAAATGAGTGGCCCAGGAGGGCCTATCACTGAAGGGGTTCAAGAGAGGCACTACAGGGAGGGCCATCAGGCTTGGGAGGGAATTAGACTGAAACCTCTAGGACTCTGAGTCTCAACATGAAGCTGGACTGAATCCCCAGGAGAGCGTGGGTGAGTCCAGCAGCCCGCTGGCAGAGAGTGAGAGCATCACCATCTGTAGGTTCTAGAGCAACGGGCCAGGCTGCAGGGCAGGAGCTCCATCCAGGGCACAGCAGCCACGTGGGTAGTGCGGCAGCAGCAGCCATCTCTGAACCTGGAGGACTGCTGTGCCCATGGAGTGGGTGTGGCCTGCCCAGAGCCGGGGCCCCTGTCCTAATCAGCACATGGGTACCACCTGGGCCAGAACCAGGCAGGAGGGCAGAATGTTGGTGGCCAGACTGGAGAGCAGTGTTACATGGCACACTCCCCAGAGAAAGGCTGGGCTCCAGGAGGGTGGAGCTGGGGAGCTCAGGGCCAGGGAAATACTGGCCGGGTTACAGTCTTTGTAGCCCCTTTTCACTCCCTGGCAGGTTGTGTCTGGGAAAACAGGGTAGCAATGTTCCTCAGATTACTAAATTATTCTCCCTTCACCTTAAGTGTCAAAGGCACTTCCTGACACCTCCTTGCGGGGAGGTCAGAACACTTCACACTTCAGTGCTGAGCCAGAGAGGAAATCGATAGGACTAGAGCCGGGATCCCCGGCCTGGGGAGACCAGACAGCTTGCCTGTCTCTCCTGGTGGCCTCCCTCGGAGAGGAATTGGGCCAGCTGAGTAGGCCCCTACCTTCCAGGAGCCTGTGGTGAATGGAGAGATATGGCACCCAGAACAGGCACACAACAACCTCAGAGACTGAAGGAATGCGTCAGGGTTCAGAGGTCTACATTCACCGGAATTGACAGGCTTGGGGGTGGGGTGGGGGAAGTCTTTTAGCCAGTGACTAAGCTCAGGGCACAAAGACCCAAATCTTCCTGTTCAGAGAGGATGTGACATCAAAGGGTGCTAAGGATTGCAGAGCGTTCCTCCCTCTGTGACAGGCATCATGTTAGATGCAAATGCTCCATACAAGTGAGGTCACTTACTCCTGCAATAACAATTATCCAAATAAGGACACGGATGCCTGGAGAACTGGCCCGGCTGTTCTGGGCTGGCCAGGTCCTCAGTTGGTTAGAGCATCATCCTGATACACCAAGGTTGTGGGTTGGATCCCTGGTCAGGGTTAACATATAAGAATCCACCAATGAGTGCAGGACTGGGTGGAACCACAAAGTTGATGTTTCTCTCTCTATCCTCTCCACTCTCAAATCAAGAAGGAAAATAAATAAACACATAAAAGAATTGGCCCACATTGCTCCACAGCCCAGCAGAATTAAGGTAGAGGACTGTGGAGGGACAGGTGTTCAATAAATATCTTCAGAATGAATGAAAACAAAGACAACCCGCCAGCGTGTTCTGGTTCATGTCACAAGAACAGCTGCATCTGCTCAACTCTGGTCCTCACATTTGCCTGGTGAGAAGGGACCAGAGCAGGAGTGCTCACCGCAGATGTGGGGTTATCATTACTGCTGTTACTAGTGTAATTCTCCTTTTGCAGACGAGAGAGAGGAAAGGAGGGAGAAAGAGAGAGAGAGAGAAAGAGAGAGATCATTGAATTGTTGTTCCTTTTATTCATGCATTCATTGGTGGATTCTTGTATGTGCCCTGACAGGGAATCGAACCCACAACCTTAGCATATCGGGACGATGTTCTAACCAACTGAGCTACCTGGCCAGAGCATCAGCCCAAGTTTTCTAACCCCAAATCGCAGCTTCCTTGCAGCAACCTTGAAGGGAGCAGAATCTATAAAAAAGGACTTTGTTCTCATCAGGAAGCTCTGGTCTTACTTCAGCCCCTGTGCTTGCTCCCTCTACCTCCTCCTCACATTCCCTATCAAAGGAACTGTCTTACCTCCATGGAAGAAAGTGACTTCCAGGCCAACTCTCAGCATCCCTGCAGGCCCTCTGGCTGAGATGGTTGGATACAGGGGGCAAAGTCCTGGGCTCCCAAATTAAGCCTGGCAAATAACTCAGCGGGACCTGGTTTTAGTTAATCTGTCATGTACAGGCAGCGCTATCTTGGGACTGGAGGGCTGACTAAGTGAGATAGTATGTGGAAGTGTTCTGGATATCTTGTAGTCTACGCAAAGGTTAATTATTCTTTTGGGCTCCGCCTCCCTGGAGTGCCTCGGTGTGGCCTCTAGAATGTCTGGGGCTCCCACATCTCTGAGGAGGGGAAATCTAATCATGCTCATTCCTGTCCCTCTGGCTGGGGGAAGTGATGGGACAGCTCCAGGTGAGGGGGAAGGAAGCCAGGAGAAAGGGAGGGGACACTGTTTGTAGGGTGCAGGAGGAAGAGCAGGGATTTGTCAAACAGGCATGCAGGCCTGGCCAGTTTGCACTCTGTACCTTAGCTCAGAAATAAACTCGGACGAGGCTGACTTTCAGTCAAGGGGAATTTTAAGTAGAAGGGAAGGCTATCTGGTTCAACCATAATTTATTAAATTTCTTCTATTCTTCTGAAAGGCACCATAGGAATATATGGAAAAGGTCCAGTCGTATCTCATTGTTCCAGATCTCATCTTTCTGGCTAGTACACAATCAAGAAATAGGAAGGAAAGAAAAGTCATTGATTAGTCAGAAATATGCAGCCAGTACACACATAAGAACATGCACTCATATATTTACTCTGGGCCTATTAACTCTTAATTCACATATAGTTCCCGCAGATTAAGAAGTCACATGTTTGAAAGAGAGTTGCTACTGTGAATGAGTCATTAGCCAACATCTAAAATCAGCCTGAAGACAAGGTAGGAGAGAAGGAAAATGCCAAAAACAACCAAGAGAACGGAGCCAGCTGTGGTTATGTGTGTGAGGCAAATGGCCTTCTGCCCCACAATAACTTCTGTATTGCCATTGCTGTATGACTACTCGGCACAAGACAAATCACGGAACCACAGATCATGAGAACTAAGTTGAGACGACTTCTGAGAAGCAGAGAGATGAAGGAACTTTCTCAGAGTTGCACAGCTAGCCAGGCAGAGTGAGGCATGGCACCCAGATCTCTGGTCCTACCTGCCTTCAGGGCTTTCTACTGCTCATGCAGGACTCCTAACCAAGAGCCTGAGTGGCCAAGAACACCTCAAATGTTGTCTACATCTTCTATCGATCGAGACGTCAGGGATGGGCGTGAACCTTTTATTTATTTATTTATTTATTTATTTTTATTTTTATTTTTATTTTTAAAAACATATATTTTATTGATTTTTTTACAGAGAGGAAGAGAGAGGGATAGAGAGTTAGAAACATCAATGCGAGAGAAACATTGGTCAGCTGCCTCTTGCATACCCCCTACCGAGGATGTGCCCGCAACCAAGGTACATGCCCTTGACCGGAATTGAACCTGGGACCTTTCAGTCCACAGGCCGATGCTCTATCCACTGAGCCAAACCCGTTTCGGCCAGAGTGAACCTTTTAGACAGAATTATGTCTTTGTAACTGATACACTGAAGAAAGACTGGGGACTTAGAGAGGACCTCTGTGCACCACAAACCCACATGCCAGCTCTCTGGAAGCTGAGAAGAACCCTGAGGAAGCTGACAATGAAGGTTTTCCTACTGTGGAAAGAAAGTGCCCCTTTCTTTTAGGAGCCCACACTGACCGAGGGTAAAGCCAGGCTGGTCCACTCAGTCCACTCACAGTCAGGCGAGAGCAGAGCAGGCCAGAAGGAGCAGAGGGCGGTGCCCACTGAGGGTTGATGGATGGGCAGCCATGAGCCCCTGAACCGTGCCAGGAGAGCACGGGAAACATCTCCTCAGGTATATAAATACCAGACAGGCTTATTATTGGGAGTCTACGGCCACATTATTTTAATTCGTCAGTCCTGCCCCGGGTGGTGGGCACCCTGCCAGTCTGCCTTCCCACATCCTGCTGCGGACTCCAGACCCACCCATTTCTATATTGAGGAGCGCCTTCTCCATAAATAACGAACGGGAGTCAGGCACGAAAGAAAGGCTGGAGCACTGGGAAGGCTGCACACGGGCCAACAAAGGGCAGGAAGTGCCGGGCGGTGGCCCTGTCAGTCCCCAGGCCCAGCTCACCTGGCTGGGCTGTGCAGCCTTTGTGTAAAAATGTCAGGCCCAAGTCCTGAACTTCCTGCCATTTGTCAGGCTGTGCCGTGACCCAGAGTTCACGGAGATGCTTGCTGCTCCCAACAATACACACATACATCCTTTGGAAAAATTCTCGCTCTCTCCTGTCCAATGGCACAGCTTTTTATGGAAGCGGCCTGCCGGGGCCTGGGCTGAGCACTGGAAAGTTTCGTGTGTATTTCTCTCCCGAAGACGCCAGCTCAGACAAGGATGGGAGACGGCAAATTCCGGGGTGGGGACAGAGGTCCTGCCTGGCTCAGAGCCCTGAGGCCATGGGGTGAAGGTCGGCTTCTGGGACACTTTCATTTTTTGTTTCTGCCTCCATCCCACCTGCCTTTCTGGAGGCTCCTACTTCACCCCCCAAAGTAGGGCGCAATCAGTGTCCAGAATACCTGTGTGCCTGCGGAGGGGCCGGCACTTGGCCATGGGTCCCAGAGTATGAAGGGATGGCAGTCTGGGCATGGGGTCACCACTGCCTGGCCAGCCACGTCCCTCACGCCCAGGCTGGACCTTGTGGGGAGAGCTCAAGGTGACTCCTTCAGGCGACAACCAAAGACAGCCCAGCAGCGGTCCAGGCACTTGAGAGCTGAGCCCAAAGACTCATAGGCAGTGGCTCCAAACATGCAGAGGGGGATGGGGGCGATGCGGGGAGCGGGGGGGGAGTTGTTGATGGTCCCCTGTGAACCGAAGGAAAAAAAAAAAAGGAAAAGAACAAAGAACTTTCCAACCTGTTAAATGTATTCCATGAAAAGGACTGTCCTTTGATTCCGAGGTTATGTTCTAAAATGAAGAAACAAACAAACAAACAAAAATGTGAACTTTCCTCCAAGGCTTGTCCTTTATCCTGAGATTCTATCCTTCCTCCTTTCCCGGTGTCACTTTCACAGCATCAAAATGTGCTGTGGCTTATGACCTCGCTGTCATGGAGAAATGTCTTTATTTGATGGAACAAAAAGTTGACAACCCAAACAAAAACGAGCCCGCCACCACCCAAGGTGACGTTGGAAGGTGTAGGAGCCCCGGGGGACACCCAGAAGAAGCCAGGAGGCCGGCTGGCTGTCCTCCTCCAGGAGCTTATGACAGGATGGTGACACCTGTGATGGTGACAAGTTACAAGACCTCAGGGATCCTGTGCAAAAGCGTGGGGCAGAAGTTACACAGGCCGAAACCAGTTTGGCTCAGTGGATAGAGAGTCAGCCTGCAGACTGAAGGGTCCAGGGTTCGATTCCGGTCAAGGGCATGTACATTGGTTGTGGGCACATCCCCAGTGGGGGGTGTGCAGGAGGCAGCTGATCGATGTTTCTCTCCCATCAATGTTTCTAGCTCTCTATCCCTCTTCCTTCCTCTCTGTGAAAAAATAAAATAAAATAAAATAAAATAAAATAAAATAAAAATATATATATACTCTAATGCCCGAGTAACTTCTTAAAAATATATATATATTTTGTTAACATGCGCTGAATGAATGAACAACCGAGGAGCACGGATGAGACCTAACAAAAGGTGGACCTGCAGGGAGAGGAGGTCTGGGTGTGGGGAGGAGATACTGCAGGGCGTTTCTGGTGGGCAGGCCAGCTCACACAAAGGCATGGAGGCCTGAAAGAGCCTGCTCGTGGGGGGCATGGAGGGGCCGGGGCAGAGGCAAGGCTTGCTGGGACAGTGGAGTATGCTATCATCTAAAGTGCAGGTGTACCTTGAGGGCCAGACCTGCTTAGATTTGATACAGCCCTTGACAGGGAGTCACGGAAGGTTCTTGACCAGGGAGTGCCAGGAGAGATGCTGGCAGAAGACGAGGCTCGGTAGCTGTGTGGGAGGCTTGAACGCCAGCGTTTTGGGCAGCTGTCCGAGGGCTCCGGCCTAAGGAAAGGGGCCGGGCTCAGGCCGTGGTCCCAGTGAGGGGCACTGAGGGATGGGCAGGCATGGGAATGTGACCGAGATTTCAGTCCAAGAGCCCAGGAAAGGTTTGGCATGGCTGAATGGTGGAAATGCGGGGGAGGGAGGAGGTTTGAATAAGGCAGAAGATGAGGTTGGCTGTGAGTTTGCTGATTTTGAGGGCATGACTGGACTTAGGGGCAGTGTCCGGCTGCCAGGTGCTAGGGTGAGACAACCAGACAGCAGCATGACAGCTCACTAACCATACCACCTTGCCGAGGGAGGAGGGGCAGAAGCTACCTGGTGCTGGGAGTCTGATGGGGTGGAGGTGCTCGCATCCCCAGGCAGGTCTCCAGTTGGCCTAATAATGTGTGGAATCCAGGCCTGGATTAAAGGAGTTTACAGCTGCCAGTGATGAGCACCACTCTTCTTGGGGGGAGATGGGGGGAGCTGTCAGGCGGCTCCAGCCGCTTAGATAACCCCGAGCTATTTCGGGAGAGAGTCCTAAGAAGATAAACAGGCCAGTGGCCAGCAGATGGACAGATAACCTGTGCTTAGCCCTCATCCCAGGAACGCCACAGACACAGTGAGGGCCTGGGGACAGGGTCGGAGGAGACAGGAAGGTGCCAAAGTGCGTCAGAGGGAGAGAAGGAGGGGGTGGGGGCAGGGCCAGGGCGCCATGGCTCCAGCTGGGGAGGGGACATCTCGTGGCCCTGACCCAGTCACTCTGATTCTGCTGGGAAATAGAGGTGGGAGTTCCCTGGAGTCACTCTAAATCCAGGAGCTCCAAACTTTAGTTGGGGTCTGCATGCCCAACAACAGCCCCAGAGATTGAAGGATTTTTACCTTTTATTCTCTCAGGTTCTTCATGCTCAGTTACCTGCCTAGGTTTACAGGAGGCACAACCCCGGGTGGTACAGTGTTCAGGGTGCTGGACATGCGTATGTGTGTGTGCAGTGCAGTGGGGCTGGAGATTGTGGATGTTGAGTGTATGTGTGTGGTGTGTGGAAGTGGTGTGTGGGTGCATTGTGTGTGCTGTTGTGACTGTGTGGGTATAGCATGTGTAAATGCGTGTCTGTGTGAATGTGTGTACAGTGTGTGGATGAGTGGTTTTGATGTGTGTGTGGCATGTGGGCATAGTATGTGTGCATGTGTGGTGTTTGTGTGTGATGCATGTGAGGGTTGTGTGTACATGTGTGTTGTGTGTGGTGTGTGTGTGCAGTGCATGTGTGGTCATAGTAGGAAAGGAACAAAATGACCAGGAGGACAGGCTTCTGGCCTAGCTCCCACCCCCACTGTCCAGCTGAGCTGTCACTGCTGTGTGGTCCCCGGTGGCTGTGGCTCCCATGTGCTTCAGAATATGGCCTAGATGCCAGGCCATCACAGAGGCATCTGTAGCCCCCTTGCCCACCTTGCCTGCTCAGGCACTTCCTGTCTCTTTTGACAGGCCGGTGTCTTCCTGTGGCTGGGCCCGATGACGCGGTTTCCTCTCTGTGGAAGACCCTGCCCATCCTTCCAAGCAGAAAGCATCTCTGTCCTGAAAGTCAGCGGCCAACTCATCCTCCTGGTTACAGCCTCCCTTTCATGTCAACCCACCAGACTCCCTCCACCCCAGCCTGGGGGGCTGTTCCACCCACTGGCATCATGCCCGTGACTGCTTTCCAGCGAGGAGCCTAAGAGTCCATGAGGTCACACGGTAGGTGACGGGCTGCTCTCCTTGTGGACCCCCTCTAGTCCCCAGCCCCCAAGGCTCCCTCAATTCAGTGGAGGCAGGAATGAGAGCAGGGACGGGAGAGTCCGTGGGCCTGTGGCCTGGTCAGCTCTTGGCCCTTGGGGACAGAGGTAGTGTTTCAGAAGACCAAAGAAAACTAGGGCTCTTCTGAGGAAAAAAAGGAGGGACACTGTTAATACGCCGGCGGACTCAGGGAAACAGCTTTCGAAATCTGAGTGAAGGAACACGCATGGGGCCCTCCCTTATGTCTCCCTCCTTGTGATCTTTGTCCCACAAACATGGATTATGCTTCCAGTCCTTTTCACGGGCCTTGCAAGGAGGCCCCAGGTGTTGGGGGTCTCGAGGCCATATCTGATGGTCTGGCCTGGCACCAGCGTTAATAACCCTCCCTCCGGGGCTGTGCACCGTTCAGTTACAGGTTCTGCAAGACCGGTATCTGGGAAGGAGAGAGGGACTTAATTATAGGTTATCAGGAATGTACACTGAACTTGCAGGCATGGATTCAGAGCACTAACCCCATATATCAGGGTTACACTGGAATTAGCCCTTTTTAGCCTTCTCAGTAGGATCTGTTAGGATGTGTCCTGGGGTCTCCCTCCTGAAGGTCCCTTCCCTGACCTTGGCAAATTCTCTCTCTGCAGCTACTGGTCCTGCTTCTTTTTGCCTAGTCCTGGTCCTGGCTCATACCACACTCCTCACCAATCCCACCTCCAAGACATGCACCGTCAATAATTAGCTGTATGAGTTTGTGAAATATAGTCACGCCCAGGAGCAAACATGCATCCCTGTGCAAATTGCTCCCACAGCCATCTTTCCAGGGACTGCACAGGGACCCAACTCATTCTTCCCATTGGCTGCTGAACATTTCAGCTGGGCACACGCCATAGTGCATTTAACAGGCTCCCTGCCCATCATTAACAGGCTCCATACTGCAGAACTGCCATGGGCAAGGCTCTGTCCTGGGGACCAAAATGTACATTCTACTAAAAGAGACAGGAAATAGGAAAATAATTAAGTAAATACACAAACACACCAAAACGCTTTATGAGCAAACTGCCATGTCTGTTTTTAGAATCGCCATCTTATACTAAGTCCACTTTGACATAAAAAAGGTGGCCACACCAAGTAGCAAGTGAAGGAGAGTGGAGTATGTCATCCCAAATATGCCTCTTTGGGATATTGATTATTTTATTCATCTACCCTCTCTTGAAAATATTTTTCCGTTGATTTTTAAAGAGAGTCGAAGGGAGGGGGAGAGACAGAGAGAAAAACATCCATGTGTGAGAGACACATCGATTGGTTGCCTCCCACATGTACCCCAACCAGGGCCGGGGATCTAGTCTGCAACCGAGGTACCATATTTTTCGGACCATAAGACGCTCCGGACCATAAGACGCACCAGTTTTTAGAGAAGGGAAATGAAGAAAAAAAGATTCTGAAACAAATAGTGTCCTAAAATATTTTATGTGCATTAAAACCCAACATCACAGTCATAAACACATGTAATCAACCCTGTAAAGTAAACAGCAGCATTTAGAACCATTTTAGAGCCGGGCAAGCAAACAGAGACCACACAGAGCCGGGCAAGTAAAAAAACTTTTTTTTTAAAGTATATGTGTAGGCTATATTTGGACCATAAGACGCAGGGACTTTTCCCCCCCACTTCTGGGGGAAAAAAAGTGCGTCTTATGGTCCGAAAAATACGGCATATGCCTTTGACCGGAATCAAACCCCAGACCCTTCAGTCCATGGGACAACACTCTATCCACTGAGCAAACCGGCTAGGGTGGGATATTGATTATTTTAGTTAATTTTAAGAAGTTGCAGATAAGGAAGAAGCTTTGAAAACCAAGTAGAAGTTACCCTGTGTCAAAGGACATTTAACTCGTGAGGTGTCTCATTATACTCCAAAGAGGATATGTAAATCTCTAGAAATTTTCAGCAGTGGAGAAGGCAGGACCTAAATCTCCGTAACAACCTTACTCTTGTTTACTCTACTTTTCCAGATGACCTCCGTCCACCCGTTCTCCACCCCCAAACATCTCTGGTCTTTAGCTGAAGGGGTTATTTAAGGTAATGGCTTTTACTTTCTTGGGTTTCTTCCTGATGTCAATGTAAAAAAACATTGAAATATTTTTGTGCGTTCGTATGAACTGAGCTGTTGACAATTGCCAGGAAGCAAAATCTCAATGTGTTGAGGTAATGCTCTGAAGAATGGCAGTTTTGCACTTTATTTGATACACCTCAATCAAAAGAGAAGGTGTAAGTGGGTTACATGAAATTTGTTGGTGATAGCAGCGGGAGAGGGCAAAGTGGAGGAACCTCTGGGACTAAAAATAAAAAGGATACATCTTTTACATAAGTGGGTACAGGATAGTTAAACAGTCAACAATGAACGTGATAAAAATAGAGGAAGTCTCAGCTCTGGTGGGTCCTGAGGGGTCCGGAACAAAGGGAGTTGTCTGACATTCCAAAGGTGTGTTATCCTAGATGCAGAAGACAATGGAGGGGCTCAGTGAAGGTAAAGATTGACTTTTGTGGACGTGACTATCTGCCACCCACTGCCTTTAGTGAAAATGTTTTCATGTCAGACCCTCCTTTGTGGTTACTTTAGGTCTCTGAGTTTGCAAGGCTGCCTCGCAGGTCTCCACGGGGCTTGTCCAGTGTTCGTCCTCACTGTATTCGGGAGGTGCCCGTGTTATTAAACGCTGTTTCCTCCTGCGAATGTCTCATACCAGCTTGTTTGTTAGTCCAGCCAGAAGAATTCAGAAAGGTGGGAGGAAACTTATCTTTTCTGTCCCCACGCACGGTCTGACAGAGTCCACACACCGGCCCCTGCCCGGCCTACGGCCCCTGCCCCTAATCACATTTGAAAGTCTCTCCTCTTCCTCCCATGACCTTTGTGACTTCAAGAGCCACCTGGGAGGCTTCATGTGTGTCACTTCCCACTCAGGAGGTCCCAGCTGTGACGTCTTTCCCTGTCTAACCTGTCCCCCCATGCATCATGTTGTCTTTCTCAGCCGCCCATTAGTATTCCAGGGGGTGAACTCGCCAGCAGTGGAACACACGAGGGGAGCGGGAGGAAGCTTAGCTGAAAGGCGGGTTGCAAACACATCAGAACACACACAACACACACATTCAGCCAAAAGACCCCAGTCCCTGGACCCCATCCAGGCGCGTCCCTTTATTATTTTTGTTCTCTTTTCCTCTTTAACTGGGTCTTGCCTGAAAACAGCCTGGGCGTTGCTAAGGTAACGCCTTAGAGCCTCCCTGAACACATCATTGTTTAATTCCAGCAGCGGCAGCCCTGAGGAATTTGCTATTTGTTTAGGAGATGAAAGCCATCAACTTCCACACATTCTCCAGTTTCACTCCCCTGGCATTGTGTGGCCCAGCCGGAGTGGAGTGCGCTGGGTGGAGGGAGCTCAGGGGACCCAACAGAACAGTGGGCGCTTGGGAATGGGCCTCAGCATCCAAAGCCAGAGATCTGGGATTTCTCTCTGCAGAGCACTGGACAATGACTGTCCCCACTGCGGCTCTGAGGAGGACGTGATAGGAGAGGAAAGCCCTCAGGGACGCTTCCCCCAGCCTCAGGTCAGGAAACGATGAATTGGTCCACACTTTCCCCAGGGCCTCAGTGTCAGAGTAACTCTAGGAAGGGTACCAGGGACCCCAGGAAGCAGCATACCCTGTTTCCCCGAAAATAAGACAGTGTCTTATATTAATTTTTGCTCCCAAAGATGCGCTAGGTCTTATTTTCAGGGGATGTCTTATTTTTCCATGAAGAAGAATACGGTACACATTTATTGTTAAATGAAAATGAAGGAAATTTATTACCTGTATACTGTACGGCAGTACGGTAGCTGTCAACACAAACCAGACAAACTGTGAATCCTACTGTATCAAGAATTTACTCATTTATTCAATGACAATCATGTCATTATCTTCTGGAACATCATCATAACAATCCAATTCCTGAATTTCCTGGTGAAGTTCTTGTGACTCCATTTCTTTTAGAATCAGTGGACCAAATCTCTCATGTTTAGCCTAGGGGGGGGGGACTTATTTTAGGGGGGATGCCTTATATTTCACTCAGAAGGAAACCTGTAAGTAGGTCTTATTTTCGGAAGATGTCTTATTTTCGGGGAAACATGGTACCTAACCTCTATGAAAACACAGGGGATATAGCTCAGAGCAAGGAGGTGTTTCAGGGATGTGGAAGGCCCCATTTAACAAGCTTCCACAAGAACCCACCGAGGCCCGAGAGGGGGCGGTCTGGGAAGCAGGCTGATAGGGGCCTCTGGGGCTTACACGGTCCTGGATCTGCAGCTGCTCACCCTGCTTTGCTCTGTGGTGACTGGACAATATTTCCCTGTCCTTGCTTTTTAAAAAATTTATTGACTTAAGTGGGGTGAAGCATGGTAGCAACCATGCTTGGGTCTGTACATATGTGCTTACTAAAACAATAGAAAAGCTATTTTGATTTTCTGAACTTACGTTTGCTATCCCAATACTCCATTGATGATGGTTTGAATATCCCATTGATTGTATTCTCTCTGGTCATCAAAGCACATTCTTCTGGGAACCAGGACAGCTCAATTATCCTAGCTTGCCTCAGTAGCTACAGATAATGCATTCCTGTTAACTCAGTGGTCCCGGAATCTGGACAGCACAACTTTTCGAAATTGCACCGGTGGTCCCAGATAATGTGTTTCTGTTGACTCGGTGATTCTTAGATGCCTTAGATAACTAACTTGCTCAATTTCACTTTTCTAAATCCTTTTCACAAAACAGGTTCTTCATTCCAGACCCAAAGATGTAATCGATACCTTTGTGATATTCTGCCAGCCAGATATGGCAAGCTGTTTGGGGTTTCGAGGTCTGGAGCGCTTTAGCCCCTCGTATGCTGCCACCCGCTTTTAATAAATGACTCCATAATTCAACTTCTTCCTTTGTAAGATGGGGGTACACTACAACAAGGGAGAGAGAGCGAAAGAGAAACATCACTTTGTTTTTCCAATTATTAATGCATTCTTGATTGATTCTTGCATGTGAGAATCTTGGCGTATGGGGAGGATGCTCTAATCAACTGAGCTATCAGGCCAGGGCTGTCCTGGCTTTTCTTTCTACATCATTCTGATTCTCTCACTGACAACTGTGTGGTTGTCATCTAATGCCTCATCCAAACTCCCTAAGCAGATTAATTTTATTGGTTCAGATTCACTAGCTCCTAGGCTGGGCTACTTCATAGGATGCTTGCTGACCAATACAGAGGCAGCCCCCAGGTCAGCTGCTTATTTGTGGCCCAATCGGCTATGGCCCTGCTGCAGCACTGGGACTCTAAAGGGGGCTGCAGATATGGCAGGTCTTCTGATGCCCGTCCATCTGTCCAGTGCAGAGTACAGGAAAACGTGACGCTTTCAGAAGAATTCTGAGGAGAGAGCAAAATGAGGAAGATTGATTGAATTTTTTGGTGTGATATGGTGTATGATATGATGGCTCCCCCATTATCCCATGGAGATAGTGATAAAATAGATATCACTCACAACACTTCTGGCCTTAGACTTGTGTTTTTGGAAGACGGGCTTGTGCTGACTCCCAAAGGACACGGGTTTAGAACAAAGGCTGTCGCTGAGGTCCAGCTACAACCAGTCATCTACAGAAAAACTTTGAGAAGTATGGCCTTGAATGGAAGGAGAAAATAACAAAATTCTACTGGAGTAACAAATCATCTATACATTAACCCAAAGTAGCCTTTGTAGAGGTATCAGGGAGATAGACACACACACACACACACACACACACACACACACACACACACACACACCTGGACAGACACAGTAAGAGACAGAGAAGAGAGAGCTCCAAGAGACACAGAGGGACACAGACGAATGCATACAGAGCAAGACACAGTACACGGGCATGGAAAGGAGCAGAGATCTGAAGAGACCTGGCGGCTTATAAGGACGAACATTGCATCGCCCCTTCATGCAGGAGAGTGAGACGGGCTTGGCATGAGAAGAAGAAAAGGGGGATCTTTCTGGATGCTTGGGTCGTCCTGGTAAAGTTGCTGCTGTGCTCATCTTCAGGAGAGGAGAGGGGAAATGCTATGGCTAGCCCATTCAGTACAATCCCTTTTCATAGGGAAATGTGCTCCTTGAGGTTAAAAAGTGAAAGAAAGGAGAACAGGAGTAGACTTGCTTTTGGAGAAGTTGCCAGAACCCAGCTGAGTTCTGAGTGTCTCTTTAGCCTGTGGTTCCAGCACTCAGATGGGTCCCCACCTCCAGGAACACAGTGACACCCCTCAGTGCCTGGGGAAGTGGCCAGTTTGGGTTTTGGGGCCCACGTGGCACAGAAGGGTGGCTGCCTGCCTGTGGTTCTGACCTCCAGCCACCCACACGGGATTGGGACCACAAAGGAATTGCTACTGGATTCTAGCCACAGCCAGTCCTAATGGCCAGGTCCTGCACATGAACAGCTGAAGGGAGGAAGGGATGAGTTGCTCCTGTGGTCAAAGGCAGAGCTCACACCCAAACCTTAGGCTGTCATGTCTGGGAGGAGGGGCCTTAGAGGCCTCCTCGTACAACCCTTTAATTTTTCTGAGGAAACGGAAGCCCAGTGGTTAAGCGATTCACCTGTGATCGTGCAGGGAGTTAATGTTTCTTCTGGAATTATCAATGGCTCGGCCTTAACTTAAGTCAGTTGTTTTTTTGTGTGTTTGATTGTTTTTTGTTTTTTTTTTTACTTTTGGAGGGAGATCAGGCCTATGGGGCAGGGCTGTTGGGGCCAAAACCTAGCAACAGGTACAAGGCTTTCTGAGAGGGATGGTTGGGAAAGAACTGTGGAACTAACTGTCAAGTAAGTTTCTGCTTCGTTTTGTCTCTAGTGTCTTCCCTCCTTTGGGCCAATTGTAGCTTGATGAAGACTTCATTTTGGTCACAAAAAGGATACGCTGACTCAAGTCCTTCTGAGCATAGCTGAACAGGACAGAGTCAGAAAGGGAGTGGGCAGAGAAACTCAAAGGTGATGCGAGTCACATCAGGGGGGCTGCCCTCTTCCTCTCCTGCCCCAGCTACTAGTGAATCTGTTGATTTGGATGCAAAGTGGTATCTGGTGGGAGGGGTGCCAGTTAGAGGGAACAAAAGGACATGGATCTCAAATTGGTGACAGAAGTATCCCCAGTCACAACAACTGCAAAGCCTTACTGGACAGAGGTGTGTGTAGAAATCTGAAATTACTGGCTAAAGGGGGCTCTGGCTAATGTATTGTTGGAGCCCAGCCAGGGCGTCCCTGTCCCTTATGAATGTTCTTACACTGAACATGCTCTGACTCTCACCTTTGGTGTCCTCACCTTTCCCAGGAACAAGGTCACCTTTCCCGGGAACAAAGTTGAAGAACAAGGCCAAACTCTTCTCCATGCTGGGAGGTGGTAGGAGTGAGACATCCAAGCCCACTGAGGCTTGCTTAAGGGCTCCCAGTCATGTCTACCAGCACACAGGTGCCTTGGATGGTCCCTGGGAAACCCTAGCTCATCCTACATCACCAGAGACTTAGGCCTGGAGCTGGGGCAAGAGGTGAGAGAAGAAAACACAGTGAGGAAGCAAAAGAAACTCAATCTTGCTATAGCTGGTTTGGCTCAGTGGATAGAGCATCAGCCTGTGGACTGAAGGGTCCAAGGTTCGATTCCAGTCAAGGGCATGTACCTTGATTGTGGAAACATCTCCAATATGGGGTGTGCAGGAGGCAGCTGATCAATGTTTCTCTCTCATCAATATTTCTTGCTCTCTATCCCTTTCCCTTCCTGTCTGTAAAAATCAATTATATATATTGATTATATATATATAATTTTTTTTAAAGAAAGAAACCCAATCTTTCCGCTATACCCTGTACCCTAAGTGATTCCTTAGTTCACAGAGATGAAAAAACAGGCACCAAATTCTTTCAGCTTTCTGCTGGGGTCTTCCTTTTGAATGCAAAGGAAAGACTGGGAGGTCTCTGCAGAGTTTAACTCCGATCTTCATCTCAATGCCCAGAGACAAAGGCCAAAAAATGTGAGGAATTTCCAAGGAGGCTCCTTCAAAGGGTATCTCCCCCACCCTCTGGCTCAACTCCGAGGGCACTGCAGATGTGCTCGGCACTTTCTTCTCTGGGTCGGGCCTGGCCTGCCGCCCACTTGATAAAAGCTTCTATCTAAAGAGAAATGAAATTAGGAATCTCCCTGCTCAGCCTCATCCTCAGCTTTGTGCTCATGTAAGAAGATACTCCTGTGAAGTCAGATGGGCCTGGTGAGGGGGTCCCAGGACTTGGTGGGAGGTTTGCATTGGGCAGTCCACGCTCTCCCTCTCTCACCCTCTCCACCTTCCCCTCCCCTTCTCCAAGTGCACCCACCTTCTCCAGGGCAGTGGGGCCATTTTCACTTTCTGACAGAGGCCTGTAAGAAGAGCCCTCATTGGGCTCAGGATCCTTAAGTTTTCCTGCTTTGGAAGCTGAACAAAGGGCCAAAGCTTCCAGGACAGCATAGGAGTGTAGAGACCATCATTTTAAGATGCCTTTGTAAGGTGACCAGATGTCCCGCTTTTGGCGGGGCAGTCCCGATTTTTAACAATTTGTCCCGCGTCCAGTGGCGTTTTTAAAAAGTCCCAATTTTTCAAAAAATCAGGGCATATTTTTTAAAATATATTTTTTATTGATTTTTTTACAGAGCGGAAGGGAGAGGGATAGAGAGCTAGAAACATCGATGAGAGAGAAACATCAACCAGCTGCCTCTTGCACACCTCCCACCAGAGATGAGCCCGCAACCAACGTACATGCCCCTGACCGGAATCGAACCTGGGACCTTTCAGTCCGCAGACCGACGCTCTACCACTGAGCCAAACCGGTTTTGGCAAAATCAGGACATTTTTTAAACGCCACGGGAGGTGGGGCAAATTGTTAAAAAGCGGGACGTCTGGTCACCTTGCTAAGGAGCCCTTGGCTGTCTGGACAAACTCCTGCCAGCCCTCACTGTCATGTTTATTTGATACTCACTCCCTTCTTTGAAGCATCTGGAGTTTGGGGGTCACTGTGACTCCTCAGAAAGTGAGGAAAACAGATAAAGATGACCACCCAGAGTAATCTTTGGAGGAGTGGTTGGCAATGATAGCAGTTGGATTACGCAATGTGTGGAAGCACTCAGTTTCCACAGGGCAGTATCGGGGAAATTGTCTTGCTCGTGGATCGCCTTGACCTATCCCTCGGTAGTCCCACCTCAGGCTCTCCTGGTTCCCAGCTGGCTGCCAGAAGAATCAGGCCATTGCCAACTGGAGACCCTGTAGCAGCACCTCTGGCCACCGGATCAGCCCCGGGCTCTCTGTGGGCAGCAAGTCCAGAGTCCACTCTTCCCAGCATCTGCTTAAGACTCACCCCCCACAGCCCTATACCTGCCAGCTTCTCACTTATCTCACCCCTCCCCTGTTCTCACCTTCCTGACTCTTATCCCACCCACCATGAAGACACCTCCGTTCCCCCCTCTTTCTCTTCCCCATTTCAATGTGGCACTTAGCAAGCTCCCTAGGCCTCTTCACTGCTCATCAGTTCACCATCCAGCTTGAGCTTCTTTTCCTCTAGGAAGCTTCTCTGACAAATCCCACCTCCTCTTTGATGACAGGCAGGCCTTGTGTTCGCTTCCCCTTGGGGAAGTGACGGACCCTGGAGCCACTTTTTTTCTCTTCTGTGAAGCAGGGAAGTGATTAGTCACTTTACAGGCCTTGATGACAGTCAGGTGAGATACTGAGAGCATTGAAAGTAAGCACTCAACAAAGGTCTTCCCTCAGTTATGTTGTGTTTCCTCGAATCCCCTCAATTCTGATGTATTATACTTAGTCTGTGTTCATTGCATTTGTGGGCAGTGTTTGCTCTGAAGGTGTCTCAGGGAACTCAAGTGCATACTGGTAGGGTTAAGTGACTTGGAATCTCCCTTGATGGCAAGGGGACCCTATTTCAATGATTCTCAAAGTGATATTTTTGGGTTACGCAGATCCAGCATCATCTGGGAACTGGGTAGGCATGAAAAAAAAAAAAAATCCTGGGTCCCATCCCTCTCCCGATGAACTACTGACTCTGGGGCTGGGCCCAGCAGTCTGTGCTCCACAGGTGATTCCAGGTAACGGTCAAGTTGGAGACCCACAGCTCTGTCCGCTGCTGGGAGCACGCATACTCTGCAGAATAGTTTAGGACTCGCCAAGATGAATGTGCTTCAAAACCCAAGGAACTGACTCTTAGCCAATAAGGTCCCTACCAGCAGTCCATTCCTCAGAATTGACTGTCCATTTGGTCCCTCGAGTTGGGTGCCCTTCAGACAGCTCTTTTTCTTTTCCTCAGCTCATCGGAGGAGGAAAAAGTGTCTACTGCATGCTTCATTGTCCCTGTCCTCTCATTGGCATTTTGTGGCAGCCAGAAGCTTGGGTGGTGGTTGACAGAGAGATACAGGTTCCCCAAAGACCCGCAGGCCAGTGTGCATGCCAGGGCCTGCGGCTCTGAGCCCTGGTCAGCACCTCCCAGGAGGCAGGCAGCAGGCCCTGCTGGTGGAGGAGGGAACTGGCAGCAGGCACATGGTGGAGGCTGAGGGAAAGATCCACCCGAACCCCAGGCAGCTTTCTCAGGGAGCAGGGGCGCCTGTGCGGCCGAGGAGGGCCAGCCCAACATGAATGGAGACCTTGTATCGAAGATCTCACTGGAGCCGGGAGCCACAACACAGGGGCTTTTCACCAGCCACCTAGCCACGTGACTGGTGGCTCACGGGCCGATGTGGGGTCTGGCGGACACATGGTCTTGGTGGAACAACATTGCTACTCCTCCTATCCCTGTGTTGCCCACCGGGGCTGGATGGAGGGGGGTGGAAAGGGAGGGGGACTTGGATGTCCCTCTCAGAGGGGGACACTCGCAGAATCATATTGTCCATAGCTTCAGCTCCCCTGACCCACTTAGTCAGTGTTCAAGGCCGGAGCCGGGGGACAGAAAGTGAACGAAGGGATTGATGTGCAGGGAGTAAGCTGGCCTGCTGGGCAGGAACGGGTTAAAGACAGCTGCTTGGCAACATCGAACATCGAACATCGCCAAAGCCCAGCTCCAGTGAGAATAGGGAGGATGCCAGGTGCTCTCTGGGTGAAGAGGATAGAATCCCAGCTTGCCCTCCCCAAGGTCACTGAGCGGTGAGGATGAGCAGCAGCCTTGATAGGGTCTGGGCTGGGCTTCATATCAGGGACAGATGACAATGGCTTGGGGCAATCAGGAAGGGTTGGGGTGGGTTTAATGTTTCCAAAGGAAGAGCCTCCTTCCCCTAGATAGAACCCTCTCTCTGCCTACCTGCAGCCAACCCTCGCCTTCCCAAGGTGGTTAACTGATCACTTAGCCAGATCCCTGCCTTCTTTCTCGCCTCCCTCTGTCTTATTTTCTAGGGTGATCAGTCATCCTGGTTTACTGGGGAACAAAGGATTTACCCGGATGCAGAACTTTTGGAGGTAAAACTGGGACTGTGGGTGACCCTACTTTTATATCTTTCACTACATTTGAAATTCCTTATACTTATTTCCCAGGCCTTCCCCACTGAACAATTGATCATTAGATGTAGAGTGAAAACAAAACAGGTGGATAGGAGGCCTCTGTTTGCCTCTGGTTAGCATATTAATGGGATATTAGGATGTAGATATGTCCTTGGTTACAATATAATGGAGAAGCAAGTTATGGCTGATATTTTATTTAGGACAATTAGATGAGATGGTGGCCTTACTTTCTTCATTTTCACTGTTATGGACTCTTGAGGGCTCTTTTACTCTGCCTGGCAGGTCCCTCCCTCTCCTCCCAAACAGCCCAGACTCAGTGAGTTGCCTCCCAGGTGCTCATATCTCATGTGTGAGGTGTATTTACATGTACTCCTATATACACACTTACACACATGTGTACATAATTGCATTTAGACACATACATCCAACACTCTTCACACTTAGTTCCTTATCTGCTCTAGTGGGATGTGGTCCTCATAAAAGAAGAATTATTTTATTTTTCTGCCTACATGGAAGGTTCAATATAGGTTTGCTGATAAGTAAACGAATGAGCAAAATTTTCCCATTCAGGCAAGAGAATGAATGAAGACATCATGGACAAGGGGGACTGAAAGGTTGAGTTGGGTGTGGCAAGGTAGAGATGGACGGTGGCCTTCTGGGATGAGCTGTGTGACAACAGGAAGAGTCAAGGCAGAGTGTCCCCTTGCCTGCGGAGCAGCCCTCGGTCAGCCCTCCTAGGTGCCTGCTCTCAGGCCCAGGCTGGGCGGCTGCCGTTGTCATGCAGTGGTGACTCACTGCTCCCTGGGACTTGTTTTCCTCCTGAGCTCACTGACAGGCAGGCCCTGGGGAGCAGTCCTGAGGCCTTGCATGGCCAGCCCTCCCTGTCAAAGTGACAGCTGCCTCAGGGGGCCACTTGATTTCCGGGGAAGATGCTGTTCTGTTTTCACTTTTCTATCAGAAAGAGACAAGTGATCCCACCCAGGTCATCTTAGGCCACTGGTGGGTTCACGTTCAGCCATCTCTCTTCTTCAGAGGCCTCCTTGGCTCAGCCCAGGCCTCTGGGGCAGCCAGCAGACTCATAAGCTGACAAGCTTGGGGCAGGAGGCCCCCTGGAGAAAAGCCTAGAGGTGGAGGAGATGAACCCCAGGTGAGTCCCAGGCAAGGGCTGGCCCCAATGGCCCCCCTCCCCTACAGGCTCTTTGAACCATTTTCCCCCTTTTGCCTCCCACTCTCCCCTGCCTAGCCCCACCGCACCCCTCCCCAGCTGCAGTCTGCATCTTAGCTCAGGAGAGGGTCTCGTGGGTGAATAATTTTCCTCAGCCACCCTGAATCCATCACCTGCTTTTGTGGTTCTCTCCTGGACTTGGCTAGAATAAGGGCCAACATGAGTTTATTCACATAACTACGCCCAAGCACTTAGAACAATGCCTGGTACGTGGTAATTAGTGAGTAGATGAATGAGGACAAATATTCAGTCCCATAGACTCTTAGCCTATAGCAGTTTACTGCTGGGCAGTGTGCAGGCTCTGTGTTTGGAAGTTTTCTGGGACAGAGTCTTGAACCTGGGGCTGGGAAAAGCCCCCTGCAGTTCTAAAATCACTTCTTTTAGTTCTGTATGCTCCAGGGAAAGAAAGAAGATCCCTAAACTCTAGTCAGGTTCCTAGACTAGAAGAAACAGGGAATCGTAATTTCTTCTGTGGGTCCAGAAGAGACCATTACAAAAGTCCATTAGAGCTTTCTAGGAGAGAAATAGTCTCACACTAAACAGGACCCATTCCTCTAAGGAGCAAACAGCCTACGTCACAGGGGACACTTCTATGTTGGAGAGGCAGAGACAATGCAATGGGTTCACCAAATCCAGCTCCATTTTTCTCTTCCTGAGCACACAGCAAGACTACATTTCCCAGATACTCTTGCAGCTAGTTTTGGGTGATAGGAGTCCTGAAGACTGCAATGTGAGCAGAAGTGATGTGGTATTGTCCATGCTCCTTTCCCTCCGGTTACATATTTAAGATGACATCTTACAAATTGGGGATTGCCTGGACCTGCCGAGCAGAACCCCCGGATGCTCATTGGCTGTGATTGGTATTAATGGTTTGGAATAGCCTCCACATGTGGACAAAAAAACTAGCAAACAGAAAAAAGTATCCAACTTCAAAAACATACTCTTTAAAAAGAGTTTTTGAGGGATGTGTACATAAGTATTGAAAGTATACTGAAAAGCAAGACTAAAATAAATAAAATAATTCAGGAGACTGCTCTGCCTCATGTGGAGGGTGCAAAGGTGCTTCAAATGCCATGATAACGCTCTCTTTATTAAGCTGGGTCATTCTCATGTGGTAGTTATGATATTATTTTTGCTATTGATCTAGAAGTAATCCTATATAATAAAGAGGTAATTACAAATTGACCATCAGTCCAACACACAAGATGGCCATCCCCATCTGGACACAAGATGGTCACCACAAGGTTGTTGACAGGGAAGGGCAGTTGTGGGCAATCAGGTCTGTAGGGGAGGGCAGTTGGGGGGAATCAGGCCTGCAGGAGGGGGCAGTTGGGGGTGACCAGGCTGGCAGGGGAGGGCAGTTAGGGGCAATTGATAGCCTGATCGATGCCTAAGTGCTCCCCTGCCAGGTAGCTCAGTTGGTTAGAGCTTTGTTTAGAAATGCCAAGGTTTCGGGGTCAATCCCTGATCAGGGCACATGTAGCAATCAACAAATGAATGCATAAATACATGAAACAACACTCTCTGTAAAAAAAAGAAATTAATAAATACATTTTAAACAATGGGCATGGACACTAGTGTGGGGATTGCCAGGGGAGGGTAGGGTGGAGGAGGTGGAGGAGGGTCTCGGGGGATAAATGGTGATGGATAGAGACTTGACTTGGGTGGTGGGTGAACACACAATACAGTGAGCAGATGATGTCTTATGGAATTGGGCACTGGAAACCTGTATAATTTTGTTAATCAGTGTCACCCCAATAAATTCAACAAAAGGAGAAAAATAAATGCATGCATTTTAAACAATGTCAGAATGCTATACAGTCATGGCTTGGAGAAATAGGGTGGGTTTGTTCAAGACTACTGCAATAAAGCAAATATGGAAATAAAGATAGTCTCACAATTGTTTTGGTTTTCCAGTACATACATATCAAAATTAAATTCACTCCATAATGTAGTCTATTAAGTGTATAATTACAGTATGTCTAAAAAACCATGTACATACCTTAATTAAAAACTACCATTCTGCTGGGACCGGTTTGGCTCAATGGATAGAGCATCGGCTTGGGGACTGAAGGGTCCCGGGTTCGATCCTGGTCAAGGGCATGTACCTTGGTTGCGGGCATGTCCCCAGTAGGGGTTGTGCAAGAGGCAGCTGATCGATGACTCTCTCTCATCGATGTTTCTAACTCTCTATCTCTCTCCCTTCCTCTCTGTATAAAAATCAATAAAATATATTAAAAACAAAACAAAACAAAACAAAACAAAAAACTACCATACTGCTAAAAAATGCCAACCATCATCTGAGACTGTTGGAAAAATGGTGCCAACCGATTTTCTTGACACAAGGTTGCCATAAACCTTCAATTAGTGAGAAAAAAAATAGCCCACAATATATGCAAAGTGCAATAATCAAATGAGGGTATTCACTCTGGCTGGTGTGGCTCAGTGGGTTGGTCATTGTTTAGTGCACCAAAAGGTTGCAAGCTCTGGGTCAGGGCACATACCTGGGTTGCAAGCCCAATCCCTAGTAGGCCTAGTAGGGACATGAGGGAAGAGCTGATTGATTAATGTCTCTCTCCCTCTCTTTCTCTCCCTTTCCTCTCTCTCAAAAAAATAAAAAAATGAGGATATGCCTATTAGGCTGGTGCTTTAGCATCAATCAAGGCAAAAAAAAAAAAAAAAAAAAAAAAAAGCCAGTTTCACGTAATGTTTCCAATGAAGCTGTAATAAATATTAATTTTATTAAATCTTCACCTATGAGTCTTTTTATTTTTTTCTCTGTGATGGCATAGGAAGCATGTCTTAAGGATATGATGTGTTTGGTTTTTTTTTTTTTTTGTCTGCACTGTGAGCTGAACTAGAGGCTCTTTGTGGAACCTTATTTTATTTTTTTTATTAGAAAGAATGACTGACAAACGGTGTTAATTAGACTTGGTTTTTTTGCAGATATTTGAAAATGAACAAAGCGAGACTGTCACCTCAATGAAAACAACTGATTTGTTGCCAATTACAAAATTTCAGCTTTTAAGGCAGAAATCAGAATCTGGGAAAACTTGTGTCTGCCTCTGTGAGCTTGACAGCTGCCTAATATTTAAAGACTTTTTTGATGAGCTTGGTGTTGATAGGAATGAATGCCACTTTTGATAGGGTGTGAAAGGAGTCCACACTTGGAAGATTTCTATGATTTAATGAACCAATATTTTTCAAAAGACCAGTGCATGAGATGGCAAAATCGGGCATAGATAAAAGCTTCATTCAAAATGCAAGAGAGACTAATGTGTTCATTGTAGCGGAGGATAAAAAGTTCAATGATACAGCCCCCGCTGCAGACCCTGTCCAGAATGGACAAGCAGGGAGAGATGCCTGGTTTTGTTGTTTTTCTCATATTCTCCAATTTCACTGGATAACACCGTCTCCACAGACTCTGGGGGATATGGCTTGCAGGAGTCAGTCCCCCTAAAATACAGAGGAGAGCAGGGAAGGGATGTGAAAGCAACCGGCAGGTGTCTGGCTTAGAAAAGGAAGGAGAGTACCAGATGTCTGCTCAAAGGAGCCACAGGAAGGAGGAAATGATGCTCATGGAGGGGAGGACCTTGCACTGGTGTGAAGGAGGCAGGCAGCTTGGAGGAGACAGAGGCAAACCCAGTCGGGGTGGGAAAAAGGGCGGACTGGGGAGAAGGTGGATTCTGGAGAGAATGTTCTAGATAGGGGCCTATAATCCTTACTAATAAAAACTTGATTGGTCATCATACCGTGATGTTCTCATGCTATCACAAGATGGGTGCGCACAGGTGGGGCGGTTCTGGGCTTGACACTGGGTATGCGGCACAGAACCTGCCAGGGAGTTCCACGTCCTCCTGGCTCCACAAGACATGGAGGCGGACCCCTGGCTCCAGCCTACGTCTTTGGGGCAATCCATAGAGGAGCCCGGATGGTAGGTGATCAATTGCAGGGCTCTCACACTGTGACAGGGCACAGGCCAGGCAGGGGGAACCCCCCCGCCCCCCCCCCCCCCCCACACACAGTGCATGAATTTCGTGCACCTGGCCTCCAGTTTCTATATGAAAAGAGCTAAGTAGGGTCAGCTGACTGTAACTGAAAACAGGAAAAATGTTTAGGAATTGCATGCCATTCTTACTTAGGGTCTGTGCCTTAGGGAGTATGGTTGGATTTGGGACATCTACCTCTAGACTGATCATTTTAGGTTTCCACATGCACTCTAGACCCCTCTCACATCCTGCTTCCTCCACTAGGCTCCCATAGTCCCTGGCTTCAGTGTCATCAGCTGAACAAGGGGGTAAACTGAGGAAGCTCTCATTACCAGAAATTGAGTTTATACAAGAACAGCAGAGGAGTTGTAACTTGGACAAAGCATGCTGCAGCAGGCTATCAGTGAGTCTGCTGAGGTTCGGGGAGGGCTGTATGTATGGGCAAGGAGCGCCAAGCAGGGCACATGCATGGGTAGTGGGTCCTGGGAATAGTGTCCAGGCAGCAAGCTCCTTGGCTTGGGGGTGGGGTGAGATTCTTGGCGCAGGTTCCTTGGTCAGGAAGTAAGTCTTGGTCTATTGTAAATCAGGCATTTACAGGAAATCAGCCTCTCAGCTTGTTCTAAAAAAAAAAACAAAAACAAAAAAAACACACATTCTTTCTTTATTTTAAATACATTTTTATTGATTTTTAGAGAGAGTGTGGAAGGGAGAGAGATAGAGATAGAAACATCAACGAGAGAGGAACATCACCCAACAGCTGCCTCCTGAAATCTGGGCATGTGCCCTGACCCCTGACCAGGGATTCAACCAGTGACCTTTTGGTTCCTGCGTCGACACTCCATGGCGGAGACACACCAGGCAGGCTCAGTTTGTTCTCAAGTTCTGTTCTTCTGCAGGCACATGTGTGAGAGCTTCCGTGTCCTAACCCCGGTTCCATTTTAGGTTGAAATACTTTCACACGTCCTGGATCTCTGTTGCCAGCACAGTTCTGGGTACCAAGCAGATGCTTGGTCCGGAGGTGAGTTGATGAGGGAGTGAATGGCTGGCTGTTGTAGGAAGATGTGGAGTGTTGGGGTGCATCCCCATCCTCGAGATTCCCACTGAGCAGGGTCCTTGCCCTCCTGCCTCCAGCACCCCAGGGAGCCGGGGAAGAGATTCCTGCTGGGCACGCCTCCTCCCCTGTGCACAGTTCACTGAGGAGAGCCGGGAGCTGGGGTTAATTTGGCGGCCATGTGGTGGCTGTGAACCCTCTGGCACGTCATGTAACGTCCCTGTCTCCGACTTTTCTTGGGTCTGATAGATGGGAATAACTGTCCTCCCCACCTCTTGAGGTTGGTGTGGAGGGGAGTTGATGAACCCAAATTCAGAGAATTCTGTGAACCATCATCCTGGCTGTCAGCCTCGGGTGGCCACACTGATGTCACCAGCCTTGTTTATCTCGTCCGGAGAGGAAACGCTAACTGGAAGCACTTCAAGGGAGACAGCCCTTAGACTGTGGAGTTGGCCGGGTCTCCGTGGGCTTCTGACCTGGCAGTGCTGGAGGGCGCCTCCAGGAGGTGCGGGGAGCTCTGGCCAACTGAGGGCCCAGCCCCTCTTCCTCCGCCCCAGGGGTTCCCACACGCGGTGGCCTGTGCAGAGAGCAGACAGGACAGCTTCTTGTCCTGCCAAGGAAGAGTGAAAGAGATAGGCCCTGAGCACAGAGCAGCCTCAGGAAGTGCCCTTGTCCCTTCCCAGCGGCGACCTGTGCCAAGCCCTGGGATGTAGGAGCTAAAGGCACAGACAGCTCTGCCCTCAAAGAGAGGATGGTTGAATGAAGGGGGGCAGCGAGTAGAGCAGATGCTGCTTCGTTAGGGAGCAGAGAAGGCCGGGGCTTGCGGGGGGCGGGGCAGTGGGTGGGGGCCCTGCCCAGGGCTGCTGTCTGGCTCTTTCTCTCCTGGAGCTGCGGAGCCAGGCCTGCCAGGCACTAGGGGGGCGCTTCCTGGCTCTAGGCTCTGGGGTTGACTCATGGGCAGGGAGGCGGATGCCATGGGAAAGGGCTTGTCTCAGAGGAAGGCCTGGCGTTCCTGGGGAGGAACAATCTCACTTCCTCATTTTTCTGCCTGAAACACTGCAGGACCTTCCTTGAGGCCTGGCCCCCAGATGCCCGAGAGGCCCCCACAGGTGGAGGGAGGGCAGAGGAGAGGTGGTCAGGAGGAATGCGAGAGCCCCCACATCCTAATCCCTGGAGCTTGGGGAGGGTGCGGCTGGTACCGGCTAGTACGGTGGTTTCACCACCAAAGCCCCTCTGAAACCTGTGAGTTATAGGCCTGGCCCCACTAGGTGGGGGCGGCGGGGGGGGGGGGGCTGAGCCAGGAGCTCTGGGCCTCACACCCGGGATGGGTAGATAAGGACCAATCACGGGAACTACTGTGGACTCACCCCTCCTACCCCACTATTTCCAGGATCCACCACCCAGTGGCTAGAGCGACAAGACAGATAATGGACATACATGCGGGGGACGGGGTTGGGGAGGTGGGTTGTGTTTCCTTGTGTGGTCTTTTGCATAAACATCTTGGGTGTGAACAGTGAGGCCCCCTGGGAGGTCCCTGAGGTCAGCCAGCACTTTGTTCCCGCCCCTCATCCAGCCCCCAGCCCTGGGAGAAGTGTGGCTTTTCCTGGAGGCTTTGTGGAGGTCAGGAAGGGGCCACTTCACTCACCACCAATTGCCCAGCAACACTCAGGAGCAGACTTCCCTGCCCTGGAGACATCCTGGCCCCCTCGGCATCCCTGTCCCTTGGCCTGGCTGCCAGCCCGGGCGGTTCCCTCCTCAGACTCTAAAAACCCCTCTGCTCTCCAAGGTAACGGGGCCTTTCCCAGGGCCGCCCCTCAGGCTCCTCAGGATTTCCCTTCAGCTGCAGGGCTCACCCAGCAGACGGGGCGGAGGCTGCCCAGCCACCGGAGGCCCTGAAACAGCTGTGCGGTGCCTGTCCGTGGCCCCTGAGTCCTGCCCAGCGTGCATCCACCTGCTTCATCCCACCACTCGCAGGGAAGGAGACTTGAAAGCAGAGAGATCTGGTTGCAACTGCTGCCCCTGTTTGTGTGTGTGTGTGAGTGTGTGTGTGAGTGTGTGTGTGTGTGTGTGTGTGTGGTGTGCATCCTGGACTTTGCCCCCGGTGTTTGCAAAGCTCAGGACTGGGGTCTTTGTCCACTCTCAGAATCCGGAGTCCATCCCCTCCCCCAAGTCCCCACAATCTTTCCTCCCTCCAGACAAAGAGCCCTTTGAGCTTTATCACTGTCTTGGATCATCCATGCCTAATGTCTTGGGTAATAAAAATAAGACTATCGGCAAACATTTAGAGAACAGCTAGTATGTTCGAGGTACTATTATTGTAAACACTTTATAGATATTAACTCATTTAATCTCAGTATTTGTGTGTGTGTGTGTGTGTGTGTGTGTGTGTGTGTGTATGTGTAGGGTCTGTCTGGTTTCTTTAACTATACAGTGAAGTCCTCAAGGGCAGAGCCTGGGGTGTCAGGTGTATGTACCCCCCAAATTCCTCGCATTCCAGGAATGTTTGCTGACTGACTCAGTGTGTCTGAGGGAAGTCCCATCCCAAACTGGTTACTCACTTTCCCTTTCTCTTCTTGGGGCTACAACTTCCTGCTCCTCCCGCTTCCCTGGGATGCAGGAGCGATGACAGTCACCTGGGAGGCTTCGAGCACCGGGGCCTTTCCTCGGACTGCTCATCCAGGCGGGCGCCTGCCAGCCGAGCAGAGGAAGATGCAGGTGGGCGTTCTGAGTGGGGGGGAGAAGCGGGGGCGAGAGGCCCCTGTGTGTGGGCATGGTCATTGACTCGGAATGGTGGGTTACGGATGACTTCGGCTTTCTTTATTTCCTTTTCTTCGTTTCCTGCCACCAGCAAGCATTGTGTTCTCAAAAGGAGACACCATCAGGAACTAGAGATTTAAAAATCAAAATGTTGAAAAATCTTTTAAGAATCATATGCTTATTGGAGCATTGTGTTGGGTTAAGTTCTGAAGGATGAATGCAGAAGCCTCAGAGCCAGCATTCAGCAGGCATCCTTCCTGAGGGTCCGCCAC
Source organism: Pipistrellus kuhlii (assembly GCF_014108245.1). NCBI lineage: Eukaryota > Metazoa > Chordata > Mammalia > Chiroptera > Vespertilionidae > Pipistrellus > Pipistrellus kuhlii. The sequence goes on from NW_023425405.1 coordinate 13,546,924, forward strand.
CCACCTGGATGGACCTGCGTCTGTGCCCCACTCATTGGTAAACACTTTAGTATCTCCCTGCCCACAACTCACAATCTTTCCTTCCAAAGAGAGGAAGATGGGGCCTGGGCCGCACCCCTTCTCCCCGCCGGCAGCACCAGCCTGATGATGTGTTCTGTTGCTGCATGAGTGGTTTCACCACCTCCCTCCTGGATTCCCTCTTTCCACCTCCCAGCCCTTGCTCCAAGTTAATGTCCAAACGCTTGAGGAGATCCTCAGTCCTGGCTGCACGTTGCAAAAATGCCAGGGCCTGAGTCACACCCAGACCAGGTGAGTCAGAACCTCCTGGGTGGGCAGGGTGGTTTCCAAGGCTCCCTGGTGCCTCTGCTGCACCCCAGTTGGAGGGCCAGCGAGGCAGCAGACAGAGGCAGAGGTGGGAGAGGACATGCAGACGACAGCACACAGGGGCCGCCGTCTGGGCTTGTGCTTGATTACAAAGTCCATGAGAAAGCGAGCACCTGTGTTCAACGAGGCGGGACCCCTCAAGGTGGTGCCCGCCACGTCCAACCTCTGCCAACTCAGACACTGGTGTTGGAAGGGCCCAGGAAGGTGGTGGTGGTTCAGGTGGTCTGAGGCTCATCAGGCCTGTCTTTCTGGAAGATGTTCTGGAGGCAGTTTCGGGGAAGAGTCCCTCACACTCCTTTCTCAGGGTTTCCCGTGAGGCTCCTTATCTGATGAATCAGCCTCTTGGTGGCGCTGGCCCCACTGGGTGTGGCTGGCCACTCTTCAGTCAGGGCCCTCCCTCCAGGACACCCCGGCAGGACCCGGCCCGCACAGATAAGAGCTGAGCTTGTTAGCACAGCTGTTTCTGCAACACCCAGCGTTGTTTTCAAACCGACGGAAACTTGGGTGCGGAAGTGTGGCTACATCCACCCAACTTCAGAGTCGGGCTCGGTTCCAAATAAAAGGAAATTTAGTCAGTTTTCCCAGACACAGGGACAAAAATAGAGCGGGCAGGAACCTCGGAGGAGCTGCGGGGGTACCGGCTTGTACCTGGCAAAGTCAGCGAGATTTCTGCTCTGGATGCCAAGTGCCCCGTTTGTTTGAGCTTGAAGTTTCAGCACCAACACTTCCCCTGGAGTCGGTGCTCAGGGCTGGCAGAGGCGGTGCCCTGAGGGAGGTGTCATCTCGAAGGGTGGTCCTGCTCCTTCTGCTGTTATTGGTCCTGGAGGTTCTGGGTGCTTTCTGAGCCTCTTTGGGGTTCATGAGGTTCAGATACACAACCGGCGTGGTCAAGGGGAGGGTATCGAGGGGGAGGGAACCGGATGGCACTCCTCCTGGGTGGGCAGAATGGACTCTGGCCCGATTCACCCCTGGGTCCTATCGCAGGGCCCGCATCCTGTGTGAGCTCATTCTGCCTCAATGTCCCCAGCAGCCTGCACTGAACCAGTGCTGACATCTCCCGCGTCCTTCCTCACATCCCGGATGACCTGCCGCTGACCTCCTCTGGCCTGAAGGGGGGTCTTCAGCTCACTGTGGAACCTGAGCCCCCTCAGCGGGGAAGGAGGCCACGGGCCGGTGGGCAGCAGCACTGAGCCTGACGTCCAGATCTCTGGGTGCCCGCCCGGCCTCCCCACGCAGTGGGTGTGGCAGTGCCGTGGCGGTGCCCGGAGATCTGAACTGGGAAAGCGGGACGTGTGTAATCTGGACAGCCTGGCTCCCACATTGCCATGTGGTGTGTTTGTCTGGGTCGGGCTGCATATTCCTGGCCGGGCCAGAGCGGTTGGCAGTTACAAACACCCTCACTCCCCCTGTGGAGGTCCCTGGTTGTGCTGATGGTGAAGGGGAAGGACTGAAGATGGCAGAGCCGAACTCATTCTGCTTAGAGGTGACTGGGTGAATTATTTGACCCCTCGAGCTTTAGTGTCCTCCTCTGTGAAGTGGGGATGTGCAAAGGACTGACTTCACAGGATGTGTGTGTGGGGAAGGTTGAGCTGAGATGTGACGAAGGATGAGAGCCCTGTGCACAGGAAGCTTCCTGAGGCCGAGAACCCACGTTTTTCCTGGAGGATTCCTCACTCTGAGCCGCCCTTCCTCCTCCCTTTTCCTGGGCATCACCTCCGAGCCCTTGAGGGTGGGAGTGGTATGGCTCCGTCGCTGCGAGACAAAGGTGCCCAAGGAAGTGACTTGTCCCTGAGACAGGCAGTGAGTCAGGAGCCGGGGGGTCCTGGGCCTGCATGTTCCTGCCATCGTCTTCGCTGGTGCCTGGTGAGCGGGGTTCCTGCCTTCCACTGGCCGGCCTGGGCTGCCTCCCACCTTGCAGCAGTCCCTGCAGGAAACCCCGCCCCATCGTCCTCGGCGGCCTGGGCCCAGCTGCCTTCAGCTGCGGCAGATGCCTATCGGTGCCCGGGAAGGGTGGAGGGTCTGAGGGAGCCCCTGGCCGCCCCTCCATATCTGGCACACAGGTCTTAGAGAGGAGGTCCCTTCACCTCACTGCCTGCCCTATGATGCTCTGCCGTCCTCCTCCCATCCCCTTCAAAGGCTGGGTGATTCGCTGGGAAGCTTGGGTGTGAGGCTGGGCAGCCTCATTAACGCCTTCAGCTCTCCCAGTGGGTGGGTGGGGGAGGTGGAAAGGGCCCTTCCCCTGCAGGCTGGCCCCTGATGCAGAACGAGGGGAGGGGAAGGGAGGCTTTAGGAGGGATGAGGCAATTGCTCTGGGTTTTTGTTTGTTTTAAATTGGGGTATAATAAACGTAGGGCATTATATTTGTTTCAGGTGCATAACATAACCATTTGATATTTGTATACATTGCAAAATGATCACCACAGTAAGTCTAGTTAACATCTGTCACCATACATAGCTACAAATCTATTTTCTTGTGATGAGAACTTTTAAGACTTACCCTCTTGCCGAAACCGGTTTGGCTCAGTGGTAGAGCGTTGGTCTGCGGACTGAAAGGTCCCGGGTTCGATTCCGGTCAAGGGCATGTACCTTGGTTGCGGGCATATCCCCAGTAGGGGGTGTGCAAGAGGCAGCTGATTGATGACTCTCTCTCATCGATGTTTCTAACTCTCTCTATCCCTCTCCCTTCCTCTCTGTAAAAAATCAATAACATATATAAAAAAATAAAATAAAAGACTTACCCTCTTAGCAACGTTTAAATATGCAATGCAGTATTAGTAACTACTAGAGGGCAGGTGCATGAAACCTCATGGACTGGAGAGAGGGAGTCCATCAGCCTGGCCTGCCCCACCTCACAGTTTGGGAGCCATCAGGAGCAGGAAGTGACCCGGTGATCAGGGGCTTGCTTGAGCCTTGGGCTGGCCCTGGGCAGCTAGAGGACTAAGGGGACTGGGGGACTCCGGAGGCAGGCACGTGGAGTGGGCCAGGCCCGGTAGGACTGGCCTTGCTGAGCACCTGCCGCCCCGGTTGGGCCGAGGGGACTGGGTGCTGCCATCTTTGAGGGTGTGACAGTCAATTAGCATATTCCCTTTTTATTAAATAGGATAGTTGCCATGCAATATGTTGTTACAGCCCCATGACTTACATTTTATAATGGGAAGATTGTACCTTTTCATCTCCTTCATGCATTTCCATAGCCCTGACCTTCCTCCACTCCTGGCAGCCCCTAATCTAGTCTTTGTATCTGTGATCTTTTTTATTTTTAATGTAGATTTTTTTTTTTTAATTTCAGAGATGAAGGGAGGGGGAGAGGGAGAGAGATAGAAAAATCAATGATGAGAGACAATCATCTATTGACTGCCTCCTGCATGCCCCTTACTGGGGTCGAGCCCACAACCTGAGGATGTGCCCCGACCAGGAATCAAAATGTGACCTCCTTATTCATGGGTTGACTTTCAACCATTGAGCAAAACTGGCCAGGCACGCTCGCTCTCTCTCTCTCTCTCTCTCTCTCTCTCTCTCTCTCTCTCTCTCTCTCTCTTTATTATGGTTGAATAGTACTCCATCGTTATACCACATTTTCTTTATCTATTCGTCCATCGAGGACACTTAGGTTGTTTCCATGTCTTGGCTGTTGTAGGTAATCCTCCAGTGCACACGGGGGATGCAGATAGCTTTTGGAGTCGGCTTTTTGTTTTATTTGGATAAACACCCAGAAGTGGAGCTGCTGGATCATATGGCAATCACTCTGGTGTAGTCCCAGGGAAAAAGCTCAAACAGGTCTGACTTTAAGACCAGGCTCTGTTATGGGTGTACTCAGTGAGCTGGTGAACAAAGTTCCTTCTCCGAGCCCTGGCTTTCTTACCTGTGAAATGGGGATAAGAGTTGAAAGCATGTTACCCGAAGGGATAAGTGATGTGGTTCATGCAGAGAGCTTAGCGGAGGGCCTGGCACAAGGAAACGAGGGGAATGGTCATTTCCGTGCTGCCAAGGGAGGCGGCCTTGTGACAAGAGGGAATAGGAACTGTCCCCACCTCGCCCTTTGTTGGAAACAGCAACTCAAGTCCTGATGGGAAGGCATCTTGGCATGAAAGCAGTAACACTCATCCATTCAGTAAACATCTACATTCAAGGCTTACTAAGCACCAGGCACTGTTCAATTAGCCTGGGAGACCACAGGGAGCAGTATAGTTCCTGAGCTCGGGGTGTGTGAATGAGCATGGCTGGGACGGGGCAGTGGGATGTGGGGAAGGAGCTGAGAAAGGGATGGAGGGAGAACCCATCACACACCAGCAAAACATAAGAATATAACAAATATAACAAATATAACTCATCTCGATGAGTACTTCAAAGGAACTGGAAATGGTTGAAGGGTTAGGTGAAGACAGGTACATGGGTGCTGTGTCCGGGTGTGTGGGGAAGGCCTTCGGAAGGGGATGATCTTCTTTTAATATGTTTTTATTGATTTTGAGGGAGAGAGAGAGGAAGGAAGAGGTATAGAGGAGAGATAGCAACATCAATGAGAGAGAAACACCATTGATCAGCTGCCTCCTGCATGCCCACTAAGGATTGAGTTTGCAACTCCAGCATAGGCCCTGACCTGGGAACAGAACCAAAAACCTCTTGGTTCCTGGGTCAATGCTCAACTACTGAGCCACACCAGCCAGGTTCGAAGGGGGAGATCTTTGAACTGTATTTGATGGAGTGACTGAGGGTGGACCTAGGATTTGACAGGAGAGTTGTCCAACCATTGACAACAGTATGTTGGAAGCCCTGAGGTAGAGAGACTCAGCTTGGCAGGTTCCAGAAGGTAATGAAGGGCACATAGGTGGGTGAAGGGAGAGAAAGTGATGGGAGCTCAGAGCGGGGCCACCCTGGGATGGAGGAGCTCTCTCCTGGCTGTGGCCTGTTAGTGCGTGTGTGCGTGTGTGTGCGTGTGTGTGTGTGTGTGTGTGTGTGTGTGTGTGCACGTGCACGAGAGCGCACAAGGCATCAGGGCAGCAGAAAGCTGACCATAGTGGACTGTGTGTTTTTTTAAATGAGGGTGATGGCTGGCAGCTGCCACCGGTTCCTCTTATTTATTTATTTTGTCCCTGGCTTGTGATGACACTCTGGTGCTATTTGCTGATGCCAGAGGCAATCTGGAGTTCCCACAACACAGCAGGGCCCAGCTGCTCCCCTTGGGCCAGCTCTGGTTTAGGGCCAGCTGGCCAGGGCCCAGAACACAGCAGGCAGCCGGGCAATGCCCATCAGCCAGCCAGGAGCCCTTGTTAGGACCCCGATATGGGGAGCAGAGGTCACCTCAGTCCCCAAGTCAAACTCATTGTTTGACAAAAGTGACTGATGTTTTTCTTTCAGTAACTTGGTGCTCATTCAAGTCATTTCAGAGCAAAGAGCATTTGCTGGGACTGGGCAACTGTGCGGGTGCAAACCCAGCTGGGAGTTTGGGGCTGGCTGCTGGCTCACCGCTGTTCCAATGGGTCTTTACACCTCTCAAGGCATCGCATGCTGGAGCAAGGGTGGACAAAGGTGTTTTCTGCTTGCAAGGAGCGTGAACTTGACACTCACTGGATTAACTGTCCAGAGCACTGGGCGAAGCAGGAGCTCTGACAAGTGGGTAAACCAAGCACAAGGCAGAAAGTAGATGAAACAACAACGTTCTCCACTATTTGTCTCCCTGAGCTAAAACCACAGGCCCTCCCCTCTGCCCCTATTCACCCAGGCAAAGCCACCCCCAAAGTTTGTACTGGTTTTCTCTCGCTGCTGCTGGGTCTTCCCCAGGTTTTCACTCTGAATACCTGGCTCGGGGACGGCTAGCCAGCCTTTGCCCGCTGAGGACCTCTTCTTGCACACATCTCAGGGCCTTTGGGGTTCCCATTCCTCAGATCCTCTCGTGTTACACTGGGCTTCCTGTAGCTTTCTGTGGGATTCTCTCCTCTTCCTCCTGTGAGCACCCCTCCCCTGCCTGGCCCAACCCCAATTCTGCTCCTTGTAAAGCCCCTAGGGCTCTGGGGAGGGTCGTGGCCCCGAAGGCCAGCATCTTCTAGGCACAACCCCATGCTTCTCAGACCGACTTATTCTGGACCCCCAGTGGCTGCCGGAATCCACCCCCTCCCCGCCCCCCTTTCAGCATCCGGACTCCCCCTCTCCAGCTTGGAATGACGAGAGGTGACTTTGTGCCCTCCCAGCAGCCACCAGAGCAAGAGGAACACACCATGGGGTCTGGGGAAGTCTCCCAGCTCTGTCCTGGGTGGAACACCCTGAAACCCAGGCCAGGCAGGCGAGGGCACCGGCTGGGGGACCAAGCATTCCTGTGATGGGCCTGGGGCAGGAGAGGGTGGTAATGACCAAAGCCAGACCCCGGTTCCTGGGGTATCCACGGGCAGTGTGGGGGCGTGCGTCAGGATGGGGCGATGTTTTCCCATCTCATCCAGCGTGTGCTCCTTTGACTCTCGGAATGCAGGGCTGTGTTATTCCCCACCACGCCCCCCCCCCCCCCCCCAGCTGCCTGGAGGCTGCCCCTTCTCTGTCCATTCTCTCAACCTGAGCCTGGGGCAGGCAGGGCAGGACTGGATTGGCCCCTGAGAACAGGGCTCTTCAGGAAGGCCGTTTTGGCAGAGGGTGTGTCCTAGGGGGTGATTCCAAACTTCCCTTTCGGACTTTCTCCTCCAGCTGGACAGTGACTCACCCAGAACAATGACGTGACCACAGGAGCATCAGGAAAGGTTAGAGAGGTTAGAAGTATGGCCCGGATGATGGAGAGCTGCTGTGTGGTACAGAGCAGAGCAGAGCAGAGTGTGGAGGAGGGCGGTGGCTACAAAGGAAATAGAGACACAGTGGGTGGGGGAGACGGCAAGTCCCTAACAACAGGGGCCGAGCAAGCACATTTCTGTTAGGCAGCCAGCTCTCCCTGAGCTGCAGGAGGCAGAGGAGAGGGCAGAGAGAGTCAGAGGCCAGTCAGGAAGGAGAGGAAGGAGCCGGCCTTCACCCCCAGCCACTCCTCAGAGAGCAGATAAGGAAACGGGCCCACCCATTGAGGTGAGGGGCTGGACTCTCCATTGCCCAGCCATAGAAGGATCAAGGGCCCTGCAACTAAGCTGCTGGGATCAAGGCTGTGCCTCCCCTCTCATCCCTTCAGACACCGCTTGGGGCTGTGATAAACTTGAACTGGGAAAGCTGATGGGTAGGGTTTTCTGGTGGGGGGACACTAGGTCACAGCAGGCAGGTACTGGCCTTGTGGCAGACCTGATGAAACCCTGGGATGCTCTCATTTCTTTCTCCTCTCATCTTCTGTGCTCATTGATCTCATCTTATGTTGTCCTCTCTCTTATGGCCTCTCCCACCCTCCAACCCAGTTGAGAATTGATGCTGGCCAGGGGCCTGTATTTTTCCTCCTAACCCATTTGGTTCCAATCATTTTGTTTTGTAGTCACCAACCACAGATGAAGGGAGCAGAGTGAAGAGCAAATGAACCGGAAGACAGGGCTTCAAAGCTTCTACCCTTGAAGAGTGCGGGACCCACAAACGTTCATGGACTAGCTCAGTATGTGCTGGGTTCTGGCCTCGGCACCCCGTTACACATAAGAGGGAACCTGGTCCCCGTCCTCAGTCCGCTGTTTAGAGGGAGAGACTAACAACCACACAAACAGCTGACACGTTAAAGAGAACGGGGTGGGGGTTCCAATAGCAATGTGAGCAATGTGTGGTGTGCAGGAACTGGCCCATCTCCCTTCCATCCCACCTTCCTTCCTTCTGTCCTTCCTCTCTCCCTCCCTCTCTTCTCTCTTCCTGCCTTTACTCTCCCCACAGGTTTGAATGTGTCTGTTGGGCACTGGACCTTAATTTCCAGGAAGCTTCTTACCAGATACTTCCATTTGGATGTCCCATGAAGGTCCCACGCTAAACTCATTCTTTCCCTCCCCACACCTGCTTCTCTGGATTCCCCGCTTGAGGTGAAAGCTTCGCTCTGTGGCCCCACCAGCAACATTGGTGTTGATTCTAGCTCCTCCCTCTTTCCCATATAAACACATCCAGTGTCGGCAGTGTGAGGACCCACCTCCAAAACTGTCCCATCTGCCCGCCACTCCTGTCTGTCCCGTGGCCGTGATTACCATGGGTTCTGTCTCACCTTCCCTCTCCCAGACCACAGCACTGTGTCTTCTTTTAATGCACAGCCTCACCAGGAACATTTCTGAAGCACAAAGCAGATTATGGGACAGCGTGTGTACTGCAATCATTATGTGTCAGGCACAGTAAGTGCCTTATAAATATTAACTCACTTTATTCCCCTCACAATCTCATGCGGTCTGTAGGATGATAGCCATAGCTCATTGACTTGAAGATGTCACCGAACGTAAGCTGCACCTTATTTCTGCAGCACTAAGAGGAAAAATTATGACCCAATGCTTCCTTATCACACTGAGGTTTTATTTTATAGTTAACGAAGGAGCTCTTTTAGACTTGTTCAGACATGGATTTTCAAAATCGTGTATTTATCTGGCACACACTGAAGGACTTTATACATGAAGTAAATCAGTCTAGGTAGTCTTACAGAGTCCTCCCCTTTGGAGTGCCGCCCTTCTGAATTGTTTGGAAGCTCAGAGTTACCAGCCTTATCTATGTTTTCCCCCCACACTATATTTTCTGTGCCATTAAAAGTGATGCAGCCAAAACTGGTTTGGCTCAGTGGTTGGAGCGTCGGCCTGTGGACTGAAGAGTCCCGGGTTAGATTCTGGTCAAGGGCATGTGCCTTGGTTGTGGGCACATCCCCAGTGGGAGGTATGCAAGAGGCAGCTGATCAATGATTCTTTCTCATCGATGTTTCTAACTCTCTTTATCTCTCTCTTCCTCTCTGTAAAAAAAAAAAATCAATAAAATATATTTAAAAAAATAAAAAATAAATAAAAGTGATGCAGTGTTTCATAGAAGCTTGGCTTTTTTTTTTTTTGAATGACCGACGCATGCACAGCTAATGACAACTGCATTAGTATTGCCACCTCGCTGATGATTCTAAGATGATTTTAGATGTTAAAATATGTGGGGAAAATCACGTTTCTTATAAGTAATGAAATACACCATCCCATTCAACAGATGAGAAAACTGAGACACAGAGAGGTAAGGCATCTGTCTCAAGGCCACGCAGCTAGAAAGCGGCAGAGCTGCGACTTGAACCTAGGCGGCCAGCCTCTGGGGTGTGTGATTTACTAGGAAAACTTTTCTGGAAACTCATTTCCTACAGCAAATGAGATCCAAGCTCTCATCACAGCATTCAAGTGCTCTGTGCCCTGGTCCTGCTTGCTTCTCTAGCCACACTCGTTCCCAAGCAGCTATGCTCCAGCTGCTCCCAAACAGATCTGTCATACCCTGGCTTGCACCCATACCCAGGGCTTGCACCCATACCCGGAGCTTGCACCCATCCCTAGGGCTTGCACCAGGCGCCTGGCTGTGGCAACTAGCCCAGACACCATTCAGAGCTTAAGGCTTGGCTCAGTGCCACCACTTCTGGGATACCCCTGGCCCCTAGTTGATCCCCTCACAGAGAGTTTGGTTTCTTAAGGCCCCGCTGGCAGCTGCTGTGCATGGTAGTGGCTCTGCTGAGAGTGTGAGATACCCTGCGGCTGGGAACTGACATCCACCTGGTGCCCCCATCCCAGCACCGGGCTCCATCTGGATCTGACGATGCCAACCTCCCTTCCTCCCACCTGGACTGACAGGAAACCTAATGGTTTGGGAATCATTTGGGACATCTGGAATGTTCTATAATTGTCACTTGACCAGCTGGGGACTCACTGTTCGTATAAGTAATATCCTGTCCGTGGGGGTATGTTCCTAGCATCACACTGAGTTTAGGAAAACACCTGATGTGGCATGTTCCAGCCTAGAATGCCACCCTCCCCCTCAAACCTCCCCTCACCTAATAACTCGTGGGACATGATGACTCCGACATTGCTGGCTGCTGAACTCAGGGGTGTCCAAGTGTGTGTGTGTGTGTGTGTGTGTGTGTGGCCTGCACACAGGGTGAGCCAGATGACTTTCATTTCTGCTAAAATCCCATTTCCTGCCCTGGCCAAAGTGGCTCAGTTGGTTGGGAGGTGTCCTGTGCACTGAAAGGTTGCCGGTTCGATTCCTGCCCAGGTTGCAGGCTCGATTCCTGGTCGGGGTTCATGTGGGAGGCAGCTGATCGATGATTCTCTCTCTTGTATTGGTGATTGTCTCCCCCTCTCTCCCTCTCTTCCTCTCTCTCTAAAATCAATAGAAACATGTTTTTAAAAAGCCCCATTTCCTGTGGATGATGGGTTTGGTGGAGGCTGCAGGACCCTCTTTCCAGTGCCTGCCCAGGGCTGCGCGCCAGCTGCCCCGGCAGGAGACACTCAGGCCAGCTCGCTCCTCGCTCCTCCTCCGGCAGCCTCCTGCTTGCTGGGATGGCAGAGGCCGCGTGGGAGAAGGGGAGGAGGAATGTTCCAGCCTGCTCAGATATTAAAGACATCTTAAGATAATGAGGGACAGGGAAGAACAAAGAGACAGAAAAGCAGCAAAATTAAAAAATGTCTCCTCCCGTGTCTGACTATGGGGCCTGAGCAGGGGCTGTTGGCAGATGAATGGAAGAGGGAATTTCTGGCTGCATGGGTGGCGGGGCGGGGGGGGGGGGAAGGGGGGGAAGGGGGGGGGGTGTATGTGTCTCTGGTGTCCAAGGGGACACAGGAAATGCCACAGTGGCCTAGGGCTGTGTCCCTGACAAAGCGCATCTTGATTTGTGGGTGATCACTCTCTCTGATGTCACTCTTACACAATATCTAACAATGGAAAAAGACTCTATGATTTTATCTAAAACTTTCGGTACCAGTTTATGTAGCTTTCCGGAACTGTCCGGTCAGAGTATTGATTACTCAGGTGAGCCACTGCATGGAAGAGGGAGTGGAGGATAGGATGGGAATTTCCATTCCCCTCCCCTCACCACTAACTACCCTTGCACAGTCATCTGACTGTCTGCCTCTAGTCCTTGAACTTGAAAGAGGAACTCATAGACATCAGTGGCGGTTCTCCTCCCACCACTCAGTATTTGGTAAAGGGACAGGACATCAACCCAGACATGATTTGCAGCAGTGCTTCCCCAAACATGGTGTGTGCAGGTGTGCCCCTCCACCAAAAAAAATCACCCTGTGTGCATGTATGTCATCAACAGAAAACAGTTATGATTTTGTGTTTTTGCCAGTGATTCATAACTCAGCATCCTATATAATAAAAGGCTAATATGCTAAGTGTCCCCTCGAATGGGACTTTGATCAGGGGGTGGGGCCAGTTGGCCAGCCACCCGTAACCCCTCCTCCCAGCTGCCAGGCCCAATCGGCCCAAATGAAGGTGGGCCACCGGACCACACCCATGCACGAATTTGGGCACAGGGTGTCTAGTAACTTAAGAAAACACCCTCTGGCCTCTCCTTTGCCTAAGTGATTACAGATGAAAGCGTGACCATTTCTCAAGCACAAGTGATTACACATGTGCTTGAGAAATGGTCTGTGTTGGCTTTCACTTGTTTTCTCTGTCCTGGCTACTCTCAGGGTATCCAGGGTGTGAGGTTGATGGCAGCGGCCTCTGGAGGGGTGCTTTGATGACCTTCTGGCCCAGGACTCTCTTGGAGACATTTCCTGTAGGGAGTTTAGAGAGGCTTTGAGTTGGCATCCGTCTCTCCTGTAAGCCAGGAGCTGATGTGAGTCTGGGATGGGGACTCAATGCTGTCACAGTTGTTAAAGGGGAACGAAAAACTAACTTCATATCATTTGGACTTGGCCCCTGTCCTGACTAATGTGGTCTTGAACCACCAGAAGGGAAGCTGGAGATCACCAAGGAGCGGGTGTGGGGCTCTGGCCCAGCGGAGGTGACGGTCTTACACCCCCAGGCATGGGGTTCTGAGGTGCTGGAGATGAGGCACACAGAGCCTGCGGAGGGTTTCAGGGGGCCCAGCAGCAGACGCTGGAGAAAAGGCAGGAGGGCAGAGCGGAGGGGAGGGCCAGTTGTGGCTCTGGATGTCCAGATCTGGGACGAGGTTCAGGGTTGGCTCTACACGAGGGTTAGAGGTGGCTCCTGCAAAGGTCAGCTCCAACCTCAAGTCAAAGGACAGACCTTGCTTCTCTATGAACCCAGGAAACTGGACGACCATTTGGTGTGGATGGGACTACCATTTAGTGTGGATGAGGGCCAAACCCATGTGGTGCAGAGGAACCTGGGGGCTGGGCTGGAGGCGGGGGCCTAGGGACTGGAGGGAAGAAGTAGGGGAGAAGCCAGGAAGCAAGTGTGGGATTCTTTAACCTGGGAATGTTCAAGGGAGCTGCCTCAGCCTGCCAGCCACAGGGCCTGCGGGCCTGGCCCCTTCCTTATCCTGGAGGATCGGGCAGCTGCACAGCCGAGCACTGGAGCTGGGAGAAAACCTGGAGGCCACTCACCCGCCTCATTTAGAGTTGGGAAACGGAGACCCAGAGAGAGAAAGTGACCTTTCCAGCTCACACTGCCCATGACCCACAGCTGCTGCTCTTTCCACTGAGCCATTTGGTCTGAACCAAGGGGCCAGCCTACAGCGGCATCTCCAGCGGGCCATGAGCAACCCTGTGCCAGAGCTCTAGGCAAGGCCAAGGCCATAGTCTCTGGAAACATGCAATTGGGATGAGCATCTGGCCAACTGAAAGTCACTCCTCTCTCCCAGTGCAGAGAACTCCTAAAGATAAAGTTAAAGGAGCGAATGTCTAGGGATGACATTTTGGGCACCAGCCAGTTGTGAAAATGTTCTTCCTTAGGTGCCCTCAAACATCTGCCCAATCCTGGGCTTTTGTAATGATGTTGGCACCAGGCCTGATGCCAAATTAAGGTAGCTTGTCCATGCCAACCTCATGCCTGACATGACCACGTCTGCACAGGCTGGGAATCAGATCAGCTTGGCCGCATCTTAGAGGCAGAGAATAGGATGCAGAACAGAATTGGGGGGTGGGGGAGGGTTGTGTGTGTACCATGGAGGCCTGACCCCTGTAGGGCAGCCTGGGGTGGCGGGTGAACAGCAGAGGGTTTGGGAAGAGCTTCAGATGAACCTGCTGACCACAGCTTCCTTGCTGTGGGCCCTGCAGGCCACTCTGCATAAGCACTCGCAGGAGATCAGACAGATCCCACTCCCCCAGAGCCTCCCTTATCACAGCAGCTACACCAGAGTGCTGAGAGCAGGTACCTGGAACCAAGGCCCCAGGTCACATTCCTCTCATAAGTGGAATAACACAATGGCCCTTTTAGCTTCCTTATTAATGGACTTGCTGCGGAGAAAGCAGTTCATCACCCCTCCTGCGCGGGGCCCTGATTAGGGTGCCGATGAGGTAGGGCTCTCGCCTGGCTGACATGATGATGAAGGGCAAAGCCCCACACCCCTTCCGAGCTCTCCAGTGGGGGCTGTGCCGGAGCTGCCTTCTGTCCAGGACTTGGCTGTTTAAAGAAAACTCAAGCAGACTGATGGGCTCCCCCGTTCCTGGTACAACTCGGGGAGTGATGTCAAAGGGAGTTGGGAGGGAGCCCTGGAATTCCGGGGGCCCCTTTCCCCAGCCTCCTCTCTGGACGCACACGGGGCAGGCGGTGTGCTTTCTGGAAAGAGAAGCACAGCCCCCCTAGAAGGGAACGGCAGGCCCTCTGGTCCCCAGCAGGCGATGGACAGTCTGGGGAAGGCCCAGAGTGTGTGTGAGTTGGGGGACACATTCTTGTGCATGAGCACGGCGGGCATTGTGACTTGGCATTGGGCACACGGTCCCTGTAGATCAGCTCTGGGGCTGAGTCAGCCTTGGCATTGGCAGGAAGCAGCTCCAGTTCTTGGTCACCTCTCAGGTCCTAAAGGTGCAGGATGGGGACTGACTGGAGCTACGGAGGTGGGACGATGAGGGGGAGGTGGGAAAAGAGCTTGGGGTGCTGGCTGGGAAAGCCAGCTCTGCCTGTGGGATCCCATGAGGGCCAGGCCTACTCCCCCTGACTCCTCCAGAGGGCTCAGGAGAGGTTGATTAAGCACCACCAACCATTTACTATGTTTACTGAGCATCACGTGGCTGGCACTGTCTTAAATGTTTTGTATAAATTGCCTCTTTGTCCTCAGCACAATCTTCTGAAAGACTTTTTTTTTTTTCTGGCGAAGTAATTGGAGCGCAGAGATGTTGTGTAACTTGTCGGACGTCACAGACCGGCTCCTGGCTCAGGCAGTCTCTCTCCAGAGTCCCAGGCACCCCTCCCCACCTTGCCCCCCGTGTCTGCAGATCTATTTGATTTGAATAGATCTGTCCCCGATGGAGGCCTAGAGCAAACGCGAGAACCAGCATCGTTACTTTAGTCAATTAAAGGAGAACGCCATGATCCCATGGCACACCACGAGCCAGGCCAAAAGCCAGGCCCTGGGAGACACGCGTTCTGTTTGGAGAGCGTGCTGGTATCAGCTGTTTGCCGTGTAGACCCACCCTCTCAGTCTCTCGGCCCTCCAGAGAGAAACGTCAAGGTCTCCCTTGCTCTCTGGTTACCAGCTGGGTTTGGCTGTGGGGAAGCTCGGGTAGGAGAGCAGTAGGTGACGCACTGGGGATTTATTCCTGCAGGCCCCTCCCTCGGGGGCCTGTTGATGCAAAGTCACTACCTGTCCAGAGCTGTGCTTCCTCTCACCCCTCAGTCCCAGGGGTGTGACAGGTGTCCTGTTACCAGCCCTGAGCTACAGCCCTTCCTCTTCTGGTTCCTCTCTACCCTAGCCACTCCTTTGTAAATAGACTCTTGACGCTAAAAAACGCTCTTTCAGGAATCCTGGTTAGAGTGTACTCTTTGTTTCCTGCTGGGACACTGACGGATACAAATAGCAGGACCTGTAGATAGAAAATAACCGATGGAGCAGAACTGTCCACAGGCGGAGGAGCTAGTGAGTAGGAGTTTGGGGGAGGGACTGAAGGTCTCTGTGGCCTGGGGCAGGGAGAGAGGACTCCACGAAGGTCATGGCATCTGGGACCTTGAAGGATGGTGGGAACTGAGATGACTCTGGGGCTCTAGCGCGGTGTCTTTAGAACTGAACAGAAGATGAGGCTTGGAATTCGGCCATAGCAGTCATCCCCTTCCCGGCCAGGTTCCCGGTGGGCCCCTCGGATTGTTAGGGTAAAGGCAGCAGCTGTGCTGGGACATTTACCCTCCAGGGAGCCCCTGTGTCTGTGACACATTCACGTGGCCCTTCTCGCATGTGGTTGGGGAGCACAGGTATGAATGTACCCATTTTACCTCCCTAGTAGATTCCCATCAAGCATCCTTTCATGCCTCCACCCCCACCCACCAAATATCTAAAACTATGCTTTTCATCTATCAAGATTTAAAGGAGTATTTATTGAATGCATTCATGAATGAATGAATCTAATTCTGTCTATGTTTGAACATCAGATGTTCAACACTGTAAGAGCTACAGGGCACAGAAGTGGGACCTGCTTATTAAGAAGCTCCAGGCAGGCCCTGGTCAGTTTGGCTCAGTGGGTAGAGCATTGGCCTGTGGACTGAAGGGTCCTGGGTTTGATTCCAGTTAAGGGCACATGTCCAGGTTGTGGGCTTGATCCTTAGTTGGGGATGTGCAGGAGGCAGCCAATCAATGATTCTCTCTCATCATTGATATTTCTATCTCTCTCTCCCTTTCCCTTCCTCACTGAAATATATCTATATCTATATCTATATCTATATCTATATCTATATCTATATCTATATCTATATCTATATCTATATCTATATCTATATCTATATCTATATCTATCTATATATATATCTATATCTATCTATATATATATATATATATATATATATATATATATATATATATATATATATTGTATATATGAAGAAAAAGAAGCTCCAGGCAGGTGAATCAGGCCACCACAAAGTGACCACACTGAGTCTGCTTAAAGGCAGTGACAATGCGTCCAGTCCAGAGGAAAGAGGAATCACCTCAGAATGAGCATGGGAGGGTCCAAGAAAGCACCTCAGAGGAGGTGGCCCTTGAATGAGCCTAGACTCTGCCTATTGGGAAAAGGATGGAAGAATGTTCTAGGCAGAAGTACAGCATACAGGAAAGCACATGGCATGTTTCGGGAACAACTACCATGGACTTGCTTGAAGACTAGGGTGCTTTTGGAGTGTCGTAAGAGCAGACACTGAAAGGTGGTAGAAGTCAGGTTAGCAAGGGCTTAAAGGTTATGTGAAACCATGAGAGATTTGAACATGATCAGGTCCATGTTCTGGAAAAATACCTCCAGTGGTATATATTGGGAGAGGGCTTGGAAGTTCAGGTTGCCATTTGAGAAATGCTGTGATCATTTAGGCAAACCCGAGTGAAGGTTGTGGTTAGGGGGTGAGGGAGGGGGTGAGGAATGGTGGAGGAGCGGATATAGGTGAGAGATGTTGAAAGTTGAACAGATAACATCTTATGACCTCTCATGGGAAGTGAGCATGGGAGAAGTCAAAGATGATGGATGCCTGGCTGCCATCTGGTGTGGCTTTCAAGAAAGATAGGGAGCACAGGAGGAAGAGCCAATTTGGGGAAGGAAATAATTCCTTCCTGTCAGTCAAACTATACTTGAGGTGTCGGTGGGACCTTCCCTGAGCAAGAGGCGAAGGCTAGGGGTGTGGTTCTGGGCTCCATCAGCAGAGGAGTGAGGGTTACAACCCAATATAGGGTGAGAAGACCAGTGGCTGCAAAATGAGCCTCCAGTACCCAAACTCGGGCTCAGAAAGAGACAAGCCCAGCTGGGGTCACTGAGCTCAGAGAAGAGCAACTGATTAGCCCGGAGTTCGAGAACCAAGGGAGCTTGGTCCACACCCTTTCCCAAACTGAAATCAGGTGAGTTTTATATAAACCATCTCGGTGGTCAAGGAAAACATCGATTCTTCGCATTGAGATCTGATCCTTGGGGCCGATGGAGAGAAATGCTGTGTCTGGGCTAAGCGGACAAAGTTCAGAGGTCCCAGTGGGCCTTGGGTGACAGCAGGTGTAATAACCACGTGTCTTCACCTGAGTCACAGGGGGCCAGGCTGACACCCCTGGGGAGTGTGACACCTGGGCTCTTGTTGTGGTTCTGCCAGTCACAAGTGACTTCATCTCTGCACCTCAGCTGTCTCATGTGTAAACAGCTCTTGCCTCTCCTGAGGCTGAGCTGACGGTGCTAAAAATACTGTCCAGTACAGAGAAAGAACAGCTTGTAACGCAGGGAAATGAATGCCCGAGTGCTTCCCTAAATCATAGCCGTGAGGGACGAGCCATCTGGGGAGCTCTTCACACTGACTCCACGTTAGGGTTGGAGGAAGGCGGGGCTCAGAGCAGACAGACCAGAAGCTGGCTCTGAGCATGTCTCAGCGACTCTGGTGCTGGTGCTGTGATCCAGCCTCTCCTCTTCCTCAGGGTGGCCCCTTGGAAAGTCAGGGCATTCATTCCTGTGAGCTGATGTGCAGAAGACCCTGTGCAGAGTGTGGGTCACAGGCCTCCCTCTGAAAGGTCAGAGCCCTGAATGCCATTGACCAGAGCAGTTTGACGACACATCAGGGAAAGGTCAAGTTCACATAGAAAACCCCTCACACCCTAAAGCAAAAATCCAATCATGTCACCTCCTGCTTGAAGCCCTCCATGGCTTCCCTCTGCCCTTAGATAACCCAAGCTGTCCAGCTGCCCCTGCCCCTTCCCCCATCCCATCTCTCTCCTCTCTGACCCTGTGCCAGCCACTCTGGCCATCCACCTTAGAAGCTTCTTCCTGACTCAAGTATGAACTGTACCTTCTGGTTGGAGTAACCCCCCCTCCCAGGTCAATCTGGAGGACCCAACTATGATGTCCCCTCCTCTGAGGGTCCTTCCCTGGTAAATCTAGCACCTGTACTTCCCGTCTGCCCTTCATTATTTTCCTTCACATCCAGGGTTTATTTTCTTCCCAGTTCTTCTCCCTATCTGTAATTTTCCCAGATATTTATTCATGGACCTACTATAGGCCCGATGCACAAAAATTCATGCAACTGTAGGCCTCCCCCCCTCCCCCCTGCTGCCAGCACCAGCTTCCCTCTGGCACCCGGGACCTGGGCTGGCTTCCCCTGGGCCCCAGCTTCGTCAGGAAGGAGGTTCGGAAGACATCCGGTCTAATTACCATATTACCCTTTTATTATTATAGATTATCCTGCTCACCTTACTAGAATGTAAGTGCATGGGGACAGGGACTGTCCTTTTCATCACTGTGCCCTAGTGCCTAGCGCGGGGCCTGGAGCACAGGTGCTCAGCCCAGATGTGGTGCACAGGCCCTGACACTGACTGTACCATGAGCCGGGGTGTCACCTGGGACAAGGGTGCTGTGGTTGCCAAGGGAGTGTGGCCAACTCCACAGAGAGCCTTGGGCAGAGGGAAGGAGGGAGACAGGCTGGATGCTTCAAAGCACAAGCTTTGGCCCCAGGTAGATGTGAGCTCCGGTCTCAGTTCTGAACTTTGAGAGAGTTTCTTAATTCTGAATTCTTCCCTCTTCCCATTTAAAAAATGTTGCCATGCAATACACATAACACCCATCACTTGAACCGTTTGACGTGTACAGTTCAGTCGGGCTAAGTAAACCCACGCTTCTAAGTACAGAGCATGTTGTGGTGCAGCCAATTTCCAGAACTTTTTCATCTTGCAAAACTGAAACTCCACACCTATTAAACAATCACTCCCCATTTCCTCCTCCCCCCTCTCCGCCTCTGGCAACCTCAACTACTTTCTGTTTCTGTGAGTTTGACTACTGTAGCTAGGTACTTCGTCTACATGGGCTCACACAGTATCATCAGTATTTCTTTTTGTGACTGGCTCGTGTCACCTGGCCTAATGGCCTACGTTGATCCATGCTGTAACACGTGCCAGAGTTTCCTCTTATGGCGGAACAATATTAGATTATCTGTATGGGCCACATTTTGTTTATCCTCTCATTTGTTGATGGCCCCTTGGGATGCTTCTACTTTTTGGCTATTGCAAACAATGCTGCTATGAACATGGTGTACAGATATCTCTTCCGGACCCTGCTTTCAATTCTTCTGGGGGTGTATGTGCAAATGGGATTGCTGGACTAGATGGCAATTCTGCTTTTAGGTTTTTATTTTTATTTTATAAGCAATTTAAAAATATATATATATTATTGATTTTTTACAGAGAGGAAGGGAGAGGGATAGAGAGAGTTAGAAACATCGATGAGAGAGAGTCATCCATCAGCTGCCTCTTGCACACGCCCTACTGGGGATATGCCCGCAACCAAGGTACGCGCCCTTGACCGGAATTGAACCTGGGATCTTTCAGTCCGCAGACCGACGCTCTACCACTGAGCCAAACCGGTTTTGGCTGCTTTTAGTTTTTGAACAGTTGCACCCTTTCACATTCCCACAAATGATGCCTAAGGGTTCTAATGTCTCCATCCACATCCTTGCCAATACTTGTCTTATTTGTTTGTTTGTTTTTAATAGTAGCTGTGCTAACGGGTGTGAGGTGGTACCTCCTCATGGCTTTGGTTGGCATTTCTCTCTTATGAGTGATGTGGAGACACTTTGTTCATTTTTTAAACGGGTGTAGCACGCCCATGTCACCCATCTCACAATTGTTAGGAGGCTCCAAGGAGGAAAATGTGTGTCACATCCTTGTGGAAGTGCTCAGTAGAGGCATTGATGACTGTATTGCCTAATTTATTCTAGATAATTGGCCCAGCCCAGGTCCCGAGGGTTCTGTGAGAAGGGCTATGGATGCTGGGTGTCCCTGTTGGATGCTCAGCTCTGAGCCCTGCATTTGGGGAGATGTGGGAGCCCCTAAACGAGGCAAGACACTTGGTGGGGAGGAGGGGAGAGCAGATGTAGGCCGGGTG
This sequence comes from Pipistrellus kuhlii, assembly GCF_014108245.1. NCBI lineage: Eukaryota > Metazoa > Chordata > Mammalia > Chiroptera > Vespertilionidae > Pipistrellus > Pipistrellus kuhlii. The sequence goes on from NW_023425405.1 coordinate 13,567,179, forward strand.
CCCCCAAGTTCTCACTGCTCCCTGAGCACCAGCCACCCTGTCCAAAGAGGCCACCCTGGGAAGAGGGGAGAGGACAGGAGTGAGTGTAAACAGCTCCGAAACCTGACCTGGAAGCCTGGCGTGTGTGCGTGCGCCCGGGGCCTCTGGCTCTGTTCCTTCTCACAGGTTTACATCTGCCAAGGGGCCGGACAGGGTCTGCTCTCCAGAACCCCCAGGAAGCCATAAAGCTCCTTTGAAGTGAAGCAACCACTTCTAAATGTAATCAGCTCAGAGATAACCCGAGACTCCCTGCTCCGGCCCAGGAATGTGTCTGCCCGCCCCTGCCCACCCTTGCCCGCCCCTGCCCGCCCCTGGGGGGCTGCTCCCAGGTTCAGGAACGGTCTGTTTCTGTTGGTGGTGGCTGTGCTGTTTTGTTTTGCATTTTTCTTCTGTAAAAATGAAAGATTGTGTAGGATAAATGTGTTCCGAGTAATAAAATTCTGAACAGGACGGCAGGATGGATCTTTGGGTTGCTAAGGAGAAGCTGGGGGAGGAAGGAAAGAGGGAAAGTGCAAGGAGTCAGCTGGAGAGAAGAGACAGGCCAACAGGGGCGCAGGCATTGGGTCATTTACCCTGGGCAGGGGGGAGTGGGTGGGTGGGGGGGAGCTGAGGCTAGAGAGGCAGAGGAAAGGTTTATACCTGCTGGCCCCTGGGCAATGCTGGGGAGTTGGGAGCAGATGCTTGGGGCAGGCGTTGGGAGTGTAGTCTTCTCACAGGAGCACATGTGGCCTCTTGTGGGAGGATGCCGTCATGGGCTGAGCCTGCACTGGCCAGGAGAGCCAGGTTGGTGAGGTCACTGTGTTGACCTTGGGCCTCCATGGCTGGTTGCCCAAGTGTGAAGTAGGGGAGGGGGGGCAGCTCGAGACCTCAGAGGCAGACTTGACTTTGGTCCCTTCTCCATCTTCCTTTGACTGTCTGTCAACGTCTTAGAGACTTGGTCTCTGTTTCTGCGAGAGGGAGCATCGGGACCTCCCTCTGGGAGGTGTTATGAGGAATACAGATGATAATGGTGTACATGTCTGCCATACAGCACACGTCCAGAGGCATTTTCTTCGGAAGAGGTGGAGTCAGGGCCATTGGCAATGCCCTGGCTGCCTTCGCGGGCTTGTCCTTCAAGTTCATGCACAGGCCCTTGCCCAAGGGCTCAGAGATGCCCTTGCCATGGGCCTTAGCCATAGGTCCGCCCTGCTCCCACCTTGCCAGGGCACTTGCTAGTCCAAAGCACAGGTGCGGATGCTCATCCTCAGGAGACGAGCTTCCGGTGGGCAGAGGCAGAAGCCAGGCCGGAGGTCGTCTCTGGCTGCCAACAGTCTGGATCTCCCTGAGTAGGTGCTGCTGCTGGGGAAACTCTGGAGCTGCATTTTGGGGAGCCCTGGCTGTGTGCCCCGGCCTGCACAGGATGGGGAATTGGGATGAGGGTGTGTCTGGCACTGAGCTGGTGCCTGCAGTTTGAGGTGCCCAAGGAGCTCAGCTCAGGATTCAAGTGGCCTTCAACTTACATAATAAACCATCAACTGCAAACCTCCCCAAGATTCACTGAGCACACTCCTTCCCTCCTCCTCCCTGGTGCTCTTCCTGACTTCCTTTCCCTTTTGAAGCTAGTTTCTGCCACCAGCTGGGTGAAACTGGGGGAGGGGGAGGGTTGTTCCTGGCTGCAGCATCTCAGATTGCAAACCCATCCCTCTCTCGGTCCCCCAAGAGAGTCTTTAATTTAAAAAAAAATTTTTTTATTGATTTTATTGGGAGAGAGGAAGGTAGAGAGATAGAGAGAAACATCGATCAGCTGCCTCCAGCACGGCCCCTACTGAGCCCTAACCGGGAATTGAACCCATGACTTCTTAGTTCCTGGGTCCACACTTAACTGCTGAGACACACTGGCTGGGCCAGAATCTTTAATTTTTAAAAAACACACAACCTCAAATTTACCATCGTAGCCATCTTGAAGGGTCCAGTTAGTGATGTTAAGTATATCCACATGTTCATGCAAAGATGGCCAGCACTTTTTCATCTTGCAGAACCCTGTCCCCATTAAGCAGTTACCCCCTCTTCTGCCTCCCCCAGCCCCTGGCAACCACCATTCTCTTCTGTCTACGCTAGGCACCACTGTGTTAGGAACACTCAAGGTCAAAAGTGGTGAGGGATGATACATGTATCAATATTAGGTCATCTGGAGACCAGATGGGCTGAGCCCCCCAATGACACCAGCCCTCAGGGTTGGGGAGTCAGAGGTTTTAAAGGGCTCTAGGCGGGTGTTTGCTGGGCAGGCATTCTCGGGGCGGGGCTGGAAGGGAAGGATAATGGTCCTAGCAAGTGGAATGTGGTCTAAAGGAAAGGCAATGTCCGTTGTGACGTGATCTAAAGTTCCCAGGGGAGGCGTGTTGACTCAATTATGTGATCAGACCTAACACTCTTCTGGGTGGAAGCATGCAGCATTTGCCTGTGTGTGGCTGGCTCCTTTCACAAAGCGGGATGCCCTCGAGGCTCACCCTTGTGGTTGCACATGACAGGATATCTTTTCTAGGCTGAATCATATCGCATGGCTATGCCACACACACCACATCCTGCTTATCCATCACCTGTGAGTCATGTTCAGCTCAGGTGGATTCTGATTCCGACCTAACTGGCCCTTGCCCGGTGGATGTGGAGAACCATTGGAGCATCTTAGACATTTGTTTCTTGGAGGTTCTCACACTCTCAGGAGTGCCCACCGCAGGTGACACAGTAGATCTCGCCCACCTTCTTGACCCTGGGAACCCTGCTGTCTCACGAAGGATTCAGTTGCTTTGATAAGCATTTCAAAAATGAAAAAGACTAGGAAAGAACAAACAATGGATTCTTGTAGCTAAAAAACGGCTTGGAAACACCGGCTTCACCTTATGTGCTCATTGCAGCAACTGTGTGGGACCTGTGATCCCGTCTTTACAGATGGGCAAATAGACACACTAAGATTCTGGGGAAGTAGGAGGATGAAGGCAGGAGAAAGGTTGGGAAGGTGAAGGGGCTGAGGGGCTGGGACTCAGGGGACCAGGGTGAGATGAGTGGGGCACAGGGTAAGTGCCCACCCAGAAGGGGCATCCTGACATCTTGGGCTGGAAGCTGAGCCTGAAAGAGGTCTCCCCAAGGAACAGCCTTCTACATCCGCGGGCCCGAGAGCCACCCTGAAGTGTGCTCACCCTGCAAGGGGCTCAGGGTTGGGAGTTGGTGAGGTCCCTGGGGGCTGGGCTCCTGGAAAGCAGAGTTTGGCTTAAGAGGGGCAGAGCCCCGAGACCTGCCCTGTCTGAGGTTCCTATTATCCCCGTTTTATGCCTGTTCCTGTCTCTGCTGCTCAATCATTAAAAATAATAATAATAATAAATATATATATATATAATATATATATGAATAATATATATTATTCATTACAGAGAGAAAGGGAGAGGGAGAGAAAGAAACATCAATGACTCAGTTTCATTATTGATTTGCTGCCTCCTGCACACCCCCTACTGGGGACCGAGTCTGAAACGCAGGTATGTGCCCTGAGCGGGAATCAAAACAAGACCTCCGGGTTCATAGGTCGATGCTCAACCACTGAGCCACACCGGCTGGGCAGGTGCAGTTTGGATGACTGCTCCTCAGTGTCCCCTAGAGGAGCCCCTGCAGGTGCCGTGGGTGCCTGGGGAGGAGGAGTGGGCCTCCAGGGTTGCCGCTGGCAGAGGCCTCGGCCCCAGGGCCTCCCGCTGCCCCTCTGTGTGGCCAAGGTGCTCTGGAACCTGCTTCCGCAGCCTCTGTTCTGACTCACAGCACACAGGACACACCTAGTCAGAAAGCCACTTGCTAAGTTTCAAGTGTTGTTCTCACCCTTCTCAGCCCCTGACACCCCCAGGGAATTTAGCTCTGGCCACCAGCCTCTTTCCCTGAAGGCGGAAACTTCTGGAGAGGCAGCCTGACCCCTCTCTGCCTTTCTCAGGGGAGCTGCCTCCCCCAGGATGAGACCTGAGTGGCAGACATCACATGTGGGGATGGAGAGGAGGTAATGGCTGAGACTAAGGTGGGTGGCAGCTGTAGGAGGGATGGGTGCTGAGGGCAAGTCACCCCAGGTGTGTGAAGAGCTGGCCCCCAGTGCTGTGAGTGGGCAAGAACGCAGCCTCTGGAGCCTCCCTTCCTCGTGTGTGAAGGGACAGACAGCACTGGCCTCTGCCCTCAGGGCTGCAGAGCCCTCAGCGAGAAAGCAGGGGAGAGGCCCGCCGCCCGCAGCAGAAATGTCCTGCTGGTGGGAGGCTGTTTTCACTTCTGAGGAATGGATGGCCGAGAGAAGGAAAATGCTGGTATTTGGGGAGAGGATGGTGGGAGAGAAAGGCATGGCAAGGGAGTGTTTGGAAAGGGATAGTGAAGAGAAGTTTGGAATGTGTTCATACTGAGGAGACAATGGGAGGAGAAGAGGGTAGAAAAGCTGAAAAAGGGAATGCTGGCAGCTACCTCAGTGGTGTGAGGCATGGTGTGTGAGTGTGGTGTGTGTATGTCATGTGTGTGGTGTGTGTATGGTTATGTGTGTGTGGTGTTTGTGGTGTGATGTGTGTGGTTGTGTAATGTGTGTATGTTGGGTGTGTGGTGTGTGATTTGTGTGTATGTGTTGTGTGTGTGGAAGGTGGTGTGTGATGTGTATAATGCATATTGTGATGGTGTGTTGTTTGTGTGTGAGTGATGTGTGTCTATGACGTGTGTGGTGTGATGTGTGTGGTTGTGTAATGTGTGTATGTTGGGTGTGTGGTGTGTGATTTGTGTGTATGTGTTGTGTGTGTGGAAGGTGGTGTGTGATGTGTATAATGCATATTGTGATGGTGTGTTGTTTGTGTGTGAGTGATGTGTGTGTATGACGTGTGTGGTGTGATGTGTGTTGTGTATGTGTGTGATGTGTGGGGTGTGTGTTCTCTTCAGCCCCTTCCCATCCCTGTGCCTCCATCTCTGCCCAAGGCTGCCTCTGGGTGCTGCTCCTGGGCGCCGTGGTGAGGGCCTGCCACCTGGTGGCCAAGGGTGGCAGGTGACGGGGCGCCTCACCAAGACTGGGTTTGGGCACATTCTCTTCCAGAGTGTGTCCCTGTCTTCTTCTCTTCTTTCCTTGATTCTATTGCCCTCAGCCTCATGGCTGCACCTCCTGCCACCCTCTTCTCCCACCTTGTACCAAGGCCGGCTGCTTCTCCTGGGGGTCCCCAACTTTTGAAGCACAAATGGGTGATACCACCACAGTTGCCCATCTCTCAGAGAGTGTGAGGGTGAAATGGATGCTAAGAGGGGCGGTACAAGGACTTGGTAGACTGCGGGCCTTCATGAATGCAGTGGCCGTGTGACCCATGTGCGGTCCGCCCCCAATCAGGTGGCTGACTGTGGAACATTCCCATCCCCGCCAGGATTTCGGTGGGGGGACAAGTGGGTGTGGGGGTGTCACTGGGTTTAGATATTTCTGCTCCATGCAAGTCACAACTGTTTGATTGTTCCTAATAAAGCTTTAAAAACAAACAAGAAGGCGAACAAACCACAGAGTGCAGATTCCTGAGCAATTAGAGGCAGCATGGGACTAATGGCAGCATGCCGTGGGTGCTGTCTGGCTTTACCACTGACCCCTCGTCCTTGCCACACGGCAGGTGGGTGGCTGCCTCTGCCCTGCTCATGCGGTGGGACCCTCGCTCACTTGGTTACTGACGCCACAAGCATTTACTGACTGCTCAGCACAGGCCCAGCATTGAGCTAGACATGGCACAGAAAGCTGCATAGAACATTCACCTGCCTTCGAGTAGTTACTTTGGGATAAATGCTCCCACGAGGGCATAGCAGGTGTGTGTGTGTGTGTGTGTGTCCTAAAGCCGTGGTCCTGGAAGGGTTCTGGGATGGGGTGAGGGGATATTCAAGATTTGCCGGTTCAATGAAACACAAACATGGTCTTACCAGACTCATCTGCGTAACAACTCACATGCTGATGCTCTGAGATTTTAATTCAGTGGGTTGGGTTGGACCCAGAGGTCAGACTTCTATAAAGCTACTGCAAAGCCAGGCTCAGAACCCCTTCTCTGGGGCGTGGCTGGGATTGGACAGAGCGGGAGGCAGGGGGGTTCAGGGTGTGCTGGTGGCCTCGGGGACGTGGCTCTGGGGGCAGCTGGCACCTGCCTCTCAGAGGAAACTTCTGCTCGTGGCCCCGGATGAGGAGGCTTGGCCTGCACATGTCACGTGCTGGTGGTTGTTCTCTGACACGAGTAAGCGGGCCATACCTTTGTGTTAAATAAACGTGATTTAATGAATGATCTTACGGTCTTTCTGCACAGGCTGAGTCTGCGAGGTGGGCTCCTGCTGGTCGGGGCCCTGCAGTCCGGCCGGCCGGCTTGACTGAGCCGCGGAGCTGTGCACTCCCTTCTTGGCCAAACATCACCAGAAAAACTCACTTCCTGAGAAAGCGACTCTGTACCTGTGGCCGCATTTCCAAAAGTATGTTCTGTAAACAGGAATTCAAAGTAATTTGCATAAAAGCGAGTTTCAAATGCAGGGAAAGAGTGTAAGAGAGAAGAAGAGACATTCATTTGTGGTCAACTTAAATGAATATAAATTGGTGTAAAAATAAAGTTTTTTTGTTGTTGTTGTTGTTGTTTTGTTTTTAAGTAGCTACTCAGTTTTTGCTGAGATGCTGTCCCAGGAGGAGGAGCAGTGCCGTACTCAGCATTTCCCAAGCGCGTGGCCACAGAGCTCTCCTCGAGCCGCCCCCTCCGCACGAGAGTCCTGGGAACATTAGTTTGGAAGAAACTTCTGTGAGGCGTTAGCCAGTCGTCCTCTCCACCTGCACGCAAAGCAAAGAACAAGTCAGTCACACCTCACACCCTGTTGGCATTCTTTTTAAGCCATTTCTTTCTTTCATTATTTAGAAAGAGAGGGCGAGAGAGAAATGTAATCAATCGGTTACATTCCATATACACCCTGACTGGGAATCAAACCTGAGACCTTTCAGTGTATGGGAGGGTGCTCCAACCACCTGAGCCACCAAGGCCAGGGCCACTGTTGGCAATCTTTTTTATTTTATTTATTTTTAAAATATGTTTTTATTGATTTAAGTGTGAGGAGAGGGGAGAGAGAGAGTGGGAGAGGGATGTGAGCGAGAAATACCAATGGGTGACTACCTATATATGCCCCAACTGGGGATTGAACCCAAAACCTAGGCATGTGTCCTGACCAGGAATCGAACTGGTGACCTTTTGGTGCACAGGACAATGCCCCAACCCACTGAGTCATCTGCCCAGGGCCCTGCTGACATTCCTAACAGGAGTGATATCATCCCAAAAGGATGATGTTGCTCTTGAAGAGTGAAAAAGATCTCACTCTTTTTTACGTACAATGTGGAGATATCCCTATGATACACTGACAACTTTCCAGTATACCTGTGGTATTAAAGTTCACGGGGGAGGGAGCGATTGGGGGGAAAATGTCTAACACAGCTCCTTAGAAGGGCAACAACGACAACAAAAATAACAACAACAAAAACAACAGATGGAGAAATGCTGACATAGAGATTTCCAACCAGTCAGTGGGGTTTGAGTGACAGCTCTGCCACAGTGCGGCCTTGGGGGAGAGGATGTCCCTGTCAGAGCTTCAGGTGCCGCACCTTGGAAATAGATTCTCACCGCCTCATGAGATGCTGTGAGTCCTGATGAGAGAAGCGCAGTGCCTGCCACATAGAGGTGCCTGCAAAACAGGCAAAAGACAGGCCTTTAGGCCTGGAACTGTGCTGTCCACCCAGGTGGCTGCAGCTGAGTTGGCCAGCACACCGTCACGGTGGGACTTTCCTACCTTAGGCTCTATGGGTGTTGGGATAGCCAGGCCTAACACAATAGAAATGGGAAAATACTCTTCTCAAGCTCGTAAGGTAAACAAAAAGAGGCACTTCCGCCTAGAGGGACAGCCTAGAGGGCCAAGCCAGAGCTGGCCACGAGGGCTGCTGGGCCAGACACTGCTCCCCGGAACAGCAGGGCCGGACCCCCAGGGATCAGATGCTTCATCGGGCAGGCCCACCCCGAGAATGTCAGAGGCTGCGACAGGCACCAGGTGGGTGGGGCAGGCGGAGCAGGAAATGTTCCCTGCACCTAAAAATAGCCTGGGAGGGGACAGGAAACAGAAACTTTGGGCCGCTGTGGAAACACTTTCTGAATTAGCAGGAAATCAGGGCTGGAGCTGTGAGGGCAGCCACCCCCCCCACAGGGACAAGGCAATTCTCCTGAGCCTTTTCCACGGAGGAACTGGAGGAAGCCGGAGCTGGAGAGGGTGGGGGGCTCCTGACTGGGAAAGCCTTGGGCTCAGTCCTTTGTTTCAGTCCTAACCCAGCTTATTTGTGCCTCTGGATCTTTAACTGCACAGAGAGAGATGCAAGTCTTCACTGGGGTGACCAACAGTCCCAGTATTCCCAGTATTCTGTGGATATGAGATTTGAGGTTTTTTGTTTTTTTTTTAAATATGTTTTTATTGATTTTTCAGAGAGAGAAAGAGAGAGAGAGAGACAGAGAGAGAGAGAGAGAGAGAGAGAGAGAGAGAGAGAGAGAGAGAGAGAATGAGAGACATCAATTGGCTGCCTCCTGCATGCCCCCTACTGGGGACTGAGACCACAACTAGGGCAAGTGCCCTGATTGGTAATCCAACTGCTGACCTCTTGGTGCAAGGGATGATGCTGCTCAACCAACGGAGCCACACTGGCCAGGGCAGGAACTTGAGTTTTAAAGCTGTGGAAGTCCTAGGCAAACTAATCAGTGGTTATCTGATTCTGAACAGGATGCTCAAATCCCTCAAAGCTCTAGTGCCGTGGCTACCATCCTGCCTGCACAGAGCATCACCTGTGAATTATTGAAAAGCTCCAGACCTAGGCTGCACTCACGATTAAATTAGACTCTCGGGCCCTGGTTGGTGTGGCTCAGTGGTAAGAGTGCTGGCCTGCTCACCAAAGTTCCCACTTCCGTGTGGCCAAGTGTGTGAGTGTCACGTGGCCCTCCAGGACTAAAACCTGAGGCTGCTTGAGGGACCAGGTTGTTCTGTTCCCTTTGCCATTGGCCTGGGGTCAGGGGCTGAGGTTTAAATCTAATTTCTAGGTGTTTGCTTTATAGTCTTCTGTGGCTCCTGCCACTGAGGCCCTTCTTCCTCTTGTTGCTTTCCTGAGTCACTGCTCAGGCATTTCGGGTGGGAGGTGCCCTGAGAGTCCAATGTGTGGGCAGAGGCTCCAGGCATTACCCTGGGACTCTGCCACCCTGTGGGATCACAGGGCAGCAGGGATTGGAGGGAGCACCCGTAGTGAGCCCCGTGGCCTGAGTGGGTGCTGATGGGTTGTCACCCTCAGGCAGTCAGCTTCAAGGGGGCCACCCAGAGCTGGGGCAGAGCGCCTTGGGCAGCCTCAAGAGCAGGAATACGGCTGAGTTGGAGTAGGCAGGGAGAGCCCCAAACCACAAGTGTGGGGGAATCAGAGGGCCCAGCTGGTTACCACAGCCGCTTCTTTCACATGAAGACGGAGCAGGAACCTGCAATGGGAGTGATGGCTACAGAAGGGTGTGGGAAGCGGGAGGAGGAACAGCAAGACGCTGGCAAGGCTGAGCAATGCTGTGCCCCTGCGGGTTCCTTTCTCTCTGGCCCTCCAGGGACAGGTCACCCTGGAGCTTGAGGCCTGGCTGAGTCTGCAGAGATGGCAAGGGGCCACAGCAGAGGTGCCAGAGGAGCCAGTGGAGGAAGCTAGGCAGGTCCCACAGTCGGCAGAGCAGTCCTGCCGAGACAGAGGGCAGAGCAGACTGCGGCCTTGGAGATACAATAGATGGTCTGGCAGCGCTGAAAGCAGTCTCAGAGGTGGAGGCACAGGGCTCTGAGGGGGCTGCTTCTTCGGCATCCCCAGCCCAGCTGGGAGGAGTGTGTCTGCCCTTCCCTGGTACCCAGCTCCACCCACCCCAGTCTTTTCTTCCTCTCCTATGTGGTGCTTCTAGCTCAGCCCTGATCTAACCAAGCTAGCTAGCCCTGCTGGTCCCTACTCCCAAGCAGGACAGACACAAGCCATACCATTAATGAAGTTTAATTTATCTTTCGGAAGAACAAAGCAGGAAAAAGGGACTGGAAAACACATAGTGGCAGGAGGTCCCCTGTGCAGCTTCGTGTCTCCTTCAGTGGAGGGAGTGATTGCTCAGGAAGGACCCAGTGCAGCGGTGCCTCTGGAGGCGTCTCTCGGGGCTCCAGGCGGGAGCAGGGCCTGCTCCCCTGTTATTACTCTGGGTGACATTGTTTCCCTGGGAAAGCACAGCGTGCTCAGTGACAATCGGATTTACACTGTCGTTTCCAGGAATGCATTTGTCTGGAAGCCTTTGGCCAAAAGCAACATAACCTGGCCCAGAGATAAAACACACGGGTGGCCGAAGGCAGGAACCGCCCAGGCAGGTTTTCAAAAAAGAAGAAAACAGCAGCGAAGACTTGGGTCCCACCTGGCCCATCGCAGAGAAGGCCTCATAGCCGTCAGGCTTCTCCAGCGAGACAGGGACAACAGGAGGCATGCGTGTGTTGGTTTATTTCTTTTAAGACAGTGGCTTCTGCCATGTGGAGGTTTAGCAAGCCCCAGCTCTGTAGCCAGCAGGCTGGGGACCCACAGAAGGCCGAGGCTGCCGTTCCAACCCAAAGGCAGTCTGCTGGCAGGATTCCCTCTTCCTTTGGGGGAAATCAGTCTTTTTCTATTAAGTCCTCAACTGGTTGGTTGAGGCCCACCCAAGTACAGAGGGCAACCTGCTTTTCCTTGATGTCTATTGATTTAACATGAATCTCATCTAAAAAAAAGAACTTTACAGAAACATCTATGTAGGGCACATGTGTCAAACACAAGGCCCGCGGGCCAAATCTGTCCCGCCAGGCCTTGCAATGTGGCCTGCACCGCGCTGTCATCACTGCACTCCGCTGCGTTTCCATCACAATGACAGTTTATGACTGTTCAGTAAACCATTCGGCCCGCGATTTAGGCTGGATTTTAGATTTTGGCCCCTTCTCTGATTGAGTTCGACACCCCTAATGTAGGGAGTGGTTACAGGGTTAAGCCTCGGACTGACCTGCTGGCAAAGTCGCAAACAAGTCCCAGCTTGGAGGGCACAGCCTTCTAAGCATAATTAAGCTTGATCTTGTGACTGCTCCCTGTATCTTTCTTGGTTAGCTAATGGGCTGTGGGAGGGGCAGCACATGCTGCCAAAACAAGTGAAACTTACAAGAACATTGTAAACTACCTTGTTTACCTCTGACTATAAAATAAACCATCAGCTTGCAGTCTGGATCTGTTCTGTGGCCTCATCCAGATACAGAAGTTCCACCTAGACCCACCTTATTTTCTTTGTTTTTTCTTCATCCTTCACTGGCTCTCCCTCAGGCTTGCCGAACCCTTGGCTGTACTGGTGCAGCACACATCTAGAATAATGTTTGACAGAATGTCTGGGCATCATGGCCTAGCCAAGGTGACATATAAATGTCGCCATCCAGCCCCCCTCTGCTCCCTGCCCCCTGCTTTCCTCTCCCCTCCCCAGGGGTGTAGCAACCATCTTGAAGTTGGTGCGTTTCCTTCTCATCCACATTTTCACCCAATGACGACACAGGTCTGTACAACAATAGGGCAGGTTAAGTGGCAGTTTTAGCCGAGGCACCCAGACAACGGCCAGGTGTGAAGCTATGTGGGAGGATTTGCAAAGGAAAACCAGCTGCAGACCCTTTAACCCGCATCCTCATGAGAGTCTACGTGAGGCAGAAATTCGAGCTTCCAGAATCCAGAGGATGAAGGGCGGCAGCTGCTGTTAGTGAGCTCTGAGCCTCATGTACCACCCCCACCCCCAAACCTGAAGTCGCCACCTGGAACTCCGAAGGTCCCCAAAGAGAACCCGTGGCCTTGAAGCACCACCTGGATCAGAGGCTGTGATGCCAGCATTTGTCTCCTGCCCTTCTTCTCTTCCTCCCTCTCCTCAGGCTGGAGAGGTCAGAGACCAGAGTTGTCAATGTGGCAGAGAGAGCACAGGAAGGAAGGGAGAGAGGAAAGAGGCTGGCCTCATTCCCCACTGGATAGCTGCACTGCTGCTGGCCTGAGATACATAGCAGGAGAGAGGTTTTTGATTCTGTAAAGATTCCCTCTGCCTCCTCCCATGGTGGTAGGGTCTATCTCCCCACCCCACTGATGTTGGGTGTGGCCATGTGACTTGCCAGTGGGATGTTAGTAGATGTCATGTGAATAAAGCATCCAAATGCTCGCATTGAGGACTTTCCTCTCCCACTTTTGTCATCACCAGGAGAACGTGACCCAGGCAGAGGTGTGTTTTCTAAAGAAGGAAAGACATGGAACAGCCCTGAACAGAGCTGATGGCCTGGAGCACGCCTGGCTGAGGTCAGCAGAGCCAGAAATAGGTGCTTATGTATTTCCATGTACCGCTGCTCTCCGGGTGGGTTATATGTTGCATTAGTCATGAGAACAATGGCAGTAGCCGAGTGATGAAAGGAGTGACCAAACAGAGTGGAAAGTTGTGATGATTACACTAAGATAGACATTATTTATTGAGTAGAGGACATTAGTTAGTGATCAGAACTGCCTAGATTTCATTCTGGGGTAGGGGGAAAACATGTCACACAAAATAAAAACAAAGGAGCATTAATTGGCAACAACGCTGTTGCTTTCTGAGTACACCCATGGGCCCTGCTTGTTCGACTCCAGATACATATACTCCCACTAACAGTGTATAATAATGCTGTCTATGATTAAACATTCAAATTGCATCACTTCGTACTCTGCAATTTACCCTTTTCAATCAATGTTATGTTTAATATATATACACCATATTTTTCGGACCATAAGACGCTCCGGACCATAAGACGCACCAGTTTTTAGACAAGGGAAATGAAGAAAAAAAGATTCTGAAACAAATAGTGTCCTAAAATATTTTATGTGCATTAAAACCCAACATCACAGTCATAAATACATGTAATCAACCCTGTAAAGTAAACAGCAGCATTTAGAACCATTTTAGAGCCGGGCAAGCACACAGAGACCACACAGAGCCGGGCAAGTAAAAAAACTTTTTTTTTAAAGTATATGTGTAGGCTATATTTGGACCATAAGACGCAGGGACTTTTTCCCCCCACTTCTGGGGGGGAAAAAGTTCGTCTTATGGTCCGAAAAATACGGTATATATTTATTTATTTCAGAAAGGAAGGGAGAGGGAGAGAGAGATAGAGACATCAATGGTGAGAGAGAATCATCGATTGGCCGCCTCCTGCACGACCCCTATTGGGGATCAAGCCCACAATCTGAGCGTGTGCCCTTGACTAGAATTAAACCCAGGACCCTTCAGTCCACAGGCCAATGTGCTATCCACTGAGCCAAACCAGCTAGGGCAATGTTATGTTTTTGAGTTTTATTTAGATTGGTGCTTATAGTTTGAGTTTTTTATTTACATTTTTGAAAATTATTTCATTATATGAATACTAGAGGCCCGGTGCATAAAATTCCTGCACTTGGGAGGAGGGGGAAATGTCCCTTACCCAATATATGGCTCACTGGTGCATGATCAGGGCCGAGGAGGGACACAGGAGATTGACCAGCAAGGAAAGGACTGTGAAAGGGCTCCAGGGCATGTCCGGTCTGTCTCGCTCAGTCCTGATTGGCAGGACCCCAACAACAAGCAAATCTACCAGTCAGAGCATCTGCCCCCTGGTGGTCAGTGCACATTATAGCAAGTGGTCAAGCTGCCTTAGCATATCATTAACAAATTACTCTTTGATTGGTTGAACGAACAACTGGATGACCAGGCACTTAGCATATTAGCTTTTATTATATGGGATGCCACATAAAAAAATTTTGTACCCATTCTTCCAATAGCGGACACTTAGGTGGTGCCCCCCTCTCTTTTCTGGGGGAAGCTTTACAAACTATGCATGAAGCAGCAGGCTTATCGCTGAGCCTTCCTGCGCACACAGATGGCATCTCTCACGGGCCTGGGCTGGATGGAGTGATGACCATCGGTGCTGCTTCTCTCAGCAGGGCTCCCATTTTCTCCTGTGGGCACAGGACGGAACTGCACGCTCTGTCCCTGGAAGTCAGACCTAGGACTTCTTTGGCCAATGAAACACAAACGGAAGTGGTGTGCGTTGTTTACAGGCAGTGCTTTTTGAGAGCTGGCTTGTGACTTGCCCCTTCTCCCGCTGCCTCAGGGAGCAGCCTTGCTCTGGATGGCGAGCCTCTGCCAGCCAGCTTCTCAGGGTGAGAACTGAGCCCTCAGTGACCCCATGATGGATGGATATGCAGTCCGAGGAAGAACTAAGCCTTGAGATGATTTAGGTGATTCTGTTAAGCCAGCATAACCTTTCCATTCTGACTGATATGTACATGAGGACCCGCGTGGGGCGTTCCATAACAACACCTGGCTGTGGTGCTGGCTGAGGAGCTGTGTGAGGTGCAGGAGGAAACCCAGGGATGGGAAGGGCGGACTGTTTCCTCAAAACAATCTCTAGAGACAGAAGAGAACCCACACTGCTTAAACCTGCATTTGTCAAGGCCAACTGTGCGTCTCCCTGGGCCTCCGTGTCCTTTTGTGGGAAGCAAAGGCTGACGACGAGCCCCACAGCCATTGCCATGTGGCTGGGTGGGGAGTCCACCCTTTTTCCTCCCAGACTCTGCCCTGCAGAAGTTTCCGAGTCTTGGTGTTTTGCTGGCTCAGCACTGTGGCCCCCTCTGCTGAAAACTAATTTGTGCTCCAAAATTGATCTTAAAAACAAGGCGAAATAACCATCAGTGCCTCTTCTTATTAACTCTGAGAACAGCAGAGGTAACCAGGGAGGAAACGCTCGCAGGTCATCTGAGGAAACTAGGCTTCGCTCCAAGGCACAGGGTGAGGGATATGCTCCTGGGGCGGCCTCGATGCACCGTGATGCCCACATGGCACCGAGTGGCTTGCAGTGCCTGGCCTGACCTGGCTAAACATTGCCTAGACCCTCTGGGGTCCTGTCTGACTGGGGATCCTGCAGAGGCCAGGCAGCGGGCATCACTCGGGCCTGACTTTTCTTAAAACTATATATATATATATATATATATATATATATATATATATATATATATATATATATATATTTTTTTTTTTTTTTTTTTTTTTTTTTTTTTTTAAATAGCTCATTGTTCTCTCGTAGTGCACGTTGCCTTTATACTTCTCATGAATTCTTGGCTGTCTCATGATTTTAAACATTCTGGTTTCATTGTTTCTAGCATTTCCCCCTCCATCTGAAAATTTGGTTTTCTACCGTAGTAGTTGTGTTCGTTTGCCTGCTGGCTTCTGCTCAGGAGGGACGTTCCTGAGAATTTAATTGGGAATTGTCCTTTTCGTTGTGAGTGCTCATCTTCGGGAGCTCCGTCTGCGGCTTAGGTGCCTGTTTCTTCAGAGCAATTGCTTTTTCTGGACTTCCTGTGTTATTGCTTGCCGTGGAACCAGCTGTCTGTTTATTTTTCTACTGGGGGCTTCCCAGGCCCCCAGGTGATGTCATTTCAACTCCCAGGCCCAGTGAGTCACACCCTGAAGCCTGGGGTTCTCAGGGGAGACTGCCCAAAAAGAGGAAGGCACAGAGAGTTTCCACGCCGCCTCTCTGCACGGAAGGCATTGTTCTGATCCACCCTTTATGGAGATTGCATCCTTTTTCGAGGTCTGACTCTATGCTGGGATCTTGGTTTCAACTCCTCACCGTGTCCTATTCAGAGTCTCCTTTCCTGTTCGTGGACTTAGGCAGCCCCTGGTTACGAAGCTGAGCAGTTCACACTTACCTGGGCAGGCTCACAGGCTTCAGGCCCACAGGTTTCTGGCACCGAGGAATTTCTCCTCACTCTCTTATGAGCTCAGCTACACTAAAATGTGTATTCTTTTTTTTTTTTTTTTTATATACTTTCAAAAAATGTATAGGAACCTTTAGGTTCTTTTTGTTCCCATCTTGCTAGAATCTGAATCTCTCAGCTCCTCCTTTCAACTGAAAAGGGATGATGCCTCTTGCTTAAAAAAGGGAGAAGGGACCAGGACCAGAATGGGTGGTGTTAACTTGTCATAGCCTCTTTGGAACAGGTGCATTTCATTTACCACTGTGGCTTTCACCTTCTTTTACTTAAAAGAATTTGAAAATTGTTGTATTTTATAATACATTTAAAAAAATCCTCACCCAAGGATATGTTTATTGAATTAGAGCAAGAATGGAGAGAGAAAGAGAGAGAGAGAGAGAGAGAGAGAGAGAGAGAGAGAGAGAGAGAGAGAGAGAAACATCGATGTGAAAGAGAAACATCTATAAGTTGCCTCCTGAAAGTTCCTTTGCCTGGTATCAAACCTACAAATGTGCCCTGACTGGGAATCGAACCTGAGACTTTTTGGTGCACAGGAGTACGCTCCAGCCAAAGGAGCCACCTGGCCAGGACTTGTAGCACATTTTTTTTAAATTAAA
Organism: Pipistrellus kuhlii; assembly: GCF_014108245.1. NCBI lineage: Eukaryota > Metazoa > Chordata > Mammalia > Chiroptera > Vespertilionidae > Pipistrellus > Pipistrellus kuhlii. Next base: position 13,583,673 of record NW_023425405.1, read on the forward strand.
AATATATTTTATTGTTTTTTTATAGAGAGGAAGAGAGAGATAGAGTTAGAAACATCGATGAGAGAGAATCATTGATCAGCTGCCTCTTGCACACCCCCTACTGGGGATGTGCCTGCAAACAAGATACATGCCCTTGACCAGAATTGAACCTGGGACCCTTCAGTCCACATGCCGATGCTCTATTCACTGAGCCAAACCGGTTTTGGCTTGTAGCACATTTTTAAGTTCACTTAGGAACATCTTCCAATAAGGTGAAATAATTTTCAGCATATTTGAAATATGTTCATTTAAAAATAAAACTTAGATTGCTTTTTAAAATATTAGTGATTTGATATCTACCATCATTCATTTAAAAATGCACATACAACTTCTCCTTTACAAGTTTGAAGCTTCACATCATTTTTCTCTTTGAACTCATTTTTTTCTGTACCACATACTCCTAAACAATTTTATTCTGATGTAATATTTTCCCTTTGAAAGTATTTTGTTGACATCCTCTCCTATTTCTCAGTAACACAAGTATGTTTATAAAGTTAAACATCCATTATACTAATTAACAAAAGTGGTAGTGTTGATCAGAACTTAAGTTGGTTGGAATGCTTATAAGTAGCTGTCCCTTGAATGGGGGGTTTTTCAAGAGAATATTCTAAATGCTAACCTAGAGCCCCTGGCGTGTGTATGCCCTCTTAGGGAGGGAACTTACAGTGTGAAATAGCCTGCCCTAGACTATCCATGGATAGCCGCCATGTCTGTAATCATGATGGTTCATTTTAGGTGTTAACTTGACTAGGCCATGTGGTGCCCAGATATTTGGTTAAGCATTATCTCTGGGTTTGACTGGAAGGTATTCTGGGTTATATTATGTTTGAATGGGTAGGCTGAGCAAAGCAGACTGGCCTCCCTCAGGTGGGTGGGCCTCTCCCAATATGTTGAAGATCTGAGTGGAACAGAAAGGCTGAGTAAGAGGGAATTGCTTCTGCCCGGCCCTGTGAGCTGGGACATTGGTCTTTTTCTGCCTTCAGACAGGAACTGGGTCTAGAGCTGCTGACTTTTGGACTGGAACATACACCATTGGAGCTCCTGGGTCTGCACTGTGCTGACTGCAGATCTTGATCTTAGTGTCCATGATCATATGGATCAATCTGTGTTAAATCTCTATACCTACACCTACACCTATATCTACACCCACATCCACACCCACACCTACACCTAAACCTACACTTACACCTACACCTATATCTACACCCACATCCACATCCACACCTACACCTACACCCAAACCTACACCCACACCCACACCTATATCTACATCTACACCTACACTTACACCTATACCTATATCTATACCTACACTTACACCTACACTTATACTTACACCTATACATACACCTACACCCACACCCATACCTACACCTATACCTATACTTATACCTATACTTATACCTATACTTATACCTATACCTATACCTACACCTATACCTACACCCACATCCATACCCACACTCACACCCACACCTACCTACACCTATACATATATATATATACCTCTCTCTCTCTATCTCTGTTTATCTCTATCTACCCCCCTCTCTCTTTCTCTATCTTGATCTCTCTCTCTCTCTCTCTCTCTCTCTCTCTCTCTCTCTCTCTCTCTCTATTTCTGTCTCTATCTCTATCTCTATCTCTATCTCTATCTCTATCTCTATCTCTATTTCTATCTCTGTCTCATCTCTATCCATATCATCTACCTGTATCTTATCTATATCCATGTATATAATCTCTGTTTTGTTTCTCTGGAGAACCCTAATACGGTTACATGTGTACTATTATCTATGTGCAAGTATTGTGAAGTTATAAGAATGTAGCAGATCGGGAGATGGGCACCTGGGTTTTCTTCCCAATGATTGCTGCCTCCTGGCTCTGCTGGCACATGGTGGTCTTATAAGAGTCACCACAGGAAGGCTCCATCTGGGTGCCCACCTGTTATGCAGCAGGGGGGAGAACCCATTCCACAATGTCACGTGGTATTAATTAAGATACAGACTTCTCTTGAGGGTGGGGGTGGGTAGAGGGAACTTGCCAGGCGGAGTCAGCAGAAAAAAAAATGTACAGACCCCTTTGCTCCCATCATCGCCCAAAGTGTGCAGGGCTGTTTGCCGCGCACAGCGTGGCTCCCATCGGTCCGTCTCAGGCCCTGCATTCTAGACAGAAACAGAGGCCTCCTTTCTCTGCATTAAACAAAGCCGGTACATAGGCATTTGCTACAGAAATGGTGTATGTCACATACACAAAACTCCAAGATTCAGAACGTTGAGAAACGTGCCTTTAAATTCTCTTGCACAAATGAGCAACTTCATGTAAATGTTCATATTTTGCTGACAATGATGCTCAATGATTTGAATGTGGAAAGAGATGTTACAAAATGCTCAGAAATGCCTGTTAAAGGCTTCCCGTCACCCGGCCACCCAGCGGACATTTGTAGGACAGTGACGTTGCTATCATTTCCTGGAAGTCATTGAAAAAAAGCATGTGGCGATTTTGTGTTCTTAGAGCTCTGCCTTTTCCTCCCTAAAACCGTGCATTTGTTTAAATTCTCCATGTGACTAATTTTGGATCCAGGGAGTCCTTTTCGGAAGTGCAGACCTTGACTCTAGACATTTCTAGATCACATTTCATTCCCAAACGCAGATGGTCTTGTGGACACGTTTGCCCGTTGTGTTGGCAGGAGTGGGGGGAAGCAGGGGTGAAGGGCTGCAGGAGCGGAAGGGAGGCGCCCGCCAGAGGTTTCGGCTTTCTGTGCGAACTCTGTTGCTGTGCAGTTGAATAATTATGATGGCATTATTTTCCTGCATTCGGCAAAAATTGCACGCAGAGCAACCTGACAGTGTGGGTTGGTCTGAGCCATTTTTCTTCATAAAAGCTCCTGCATTTGTCTCCTTTTACAAATGACTCTGAGACTCATTTCAGAGGTAGATAGCTTATGTTGAAAGTATAGCTGTGTCCCTTTTCAAAATCTTTGGGAAATTTCAAGGTTTCCTTTTCTGATCTCGCAAAGCATCCTGCATACAACAGGCAGTCCGGAGGTACCTTTTGTGGCTGGTGATGGTGGGAGTGACACTGAGGGACCTTTTACGTGTGTCCAACAGCAATGCTGAGCCTGGATTGGCATGAGGGGACGCCAGAAACATCCCTCGACCGGCCCCATCTCCCCGCAGCCCTTGGTGAGCCTGTGATTGAGTGGCAATAAAGGTATCATTTTGCTGCATTAGGAGGAAAGGCATATGGAGACTTGACGTCCATGGGGTTTCATAACATCCTCTCCATAAAATAGCAACATTTGTCTTCTTTCATCTAAGGCTGAGTCATTTCTGAAATGGAGACCTAAAATTTAGGGTCTGGAAGATTTCAAGTTCAATGTCTTTGAGAAAGCTGGCGTCAGGTGCTTTCTGCCCAGATGGGGAGGGAGGCGAGAGAAAGCAGACACTTTCTGATAATGGCAGCTCTGAGTCAGAGCCCATGAGGGGGGCTGCAGGGAGCTGCTCCCTGGGCCGGCTTGGTTTGCTTTGGATGCAATTTGATGGTGGTCCCTGCTGAGGGCAAATGGTAGTGGGGACCCAGAGGGTGGTTTGGGGGAAACAATGGTGCTTCTTGGAGACCCATGTCATGCCAGGCCCTATATCAGGCGGAGAGAATGCAAAGATGAATATGGTCTCTGTCCCCACAGAGCTCCTGGCTAAGTGAGGGAAATGGATGAGGAAGCAAATGCTGGAGATCCCAGACACAGGAAGGAGGGCCGGGTTCAGTGAAAGCAGGGCACAGGGAAGCTTCCTGGGGGGAGGGCTGTTTGCATTAGTCTATGAAAGATAAGAGGCCTGGTGCACAGATTCATGCACTGGTGGGGTCCCTCATCCTGGCCTCGCCCTCTCACAGTCTGGGACCTGCAGCAGGGATCAGGCTGAAACCAGCAGTCCGACATTCCCTGATGGATATAGTAGTGCAGGAAGTGGCAGGGGGCTGGAGAGGAGCCCAAGCTCAGGGCTGGGCATGGTTCCCACACATCCTGGCCCCACAGTGCCTGCCTCAGCCACTTGGTAGTGCTGCTGTGGAGGCGGGAGAGGTAAGAGTCTTCAGTGGACACAGAGACCAGATTGGCGGGCAGATGGCAGAGATGTGGTCCAGGCAAGGAGACATGGTGAGAAGGGGTCATTGTTCAGGGAAGGTCTACCAGCGTCAGGGGCAGGGTGCCAGCCATGTCCAGAAGTAGGAGGACAGTAGGCCAGGCAGCCTCTGGGTGCTGGGGTTGGAAAAGGAGGGGGGGGGGTGTCTGCATCTGTACAGGAGGAGGTAAGGGGATGGGAGTGAAAAGCCCTCTACTCCTTCAGGCTGGCCCTGGGGTGGGGTCCAGGTGCAGCATCCCCGGGGAAAGAGAACAAAGGTTGGAGAGGCGGTGGGAGGAAGGGTGATTTCTGCATTTGGGTGGCACCAGGATGTGGTTGCACTGGTGCATCCTGTCCACCAGAGGGCAGGAGAGACCCACACAAGAGGCTCCCAGGGCACTGGCTGCAGAGCTTGGGGAAGGTCACTGTTTGGCTGGGGGCTGGGTGGTCAGGAAGGAGCAGAGAGGGTGAAGAGGAAAAGCTAATCCTGAGTACTCTTCTTCTTTCAAAAAAAAAAAACTCTCCAGGTGGGCATTTCCCAGCCCGGGGGCACGCAGAGCACTCCAGAGGCGGTGGCCTGGGTTTGCCCTTGCAGAGGGCATTCAGACAACTCCAGGCAGCACTGGTGAGGACCCGGTCGGCCCTGGACTCTGGTTCAGGCCTCCTCACCTGTCCACGCTGCTTCTAGCCCAGCTTTCAGAGGCAGGGATGCGCTGCTCCCTTTCCCTGGTCTTCTGAGAGGGCATCAGGTTATGAGAGAAGCTCCTGTGGGCAGGAAGTTCCACCTCCTCATATCCGAGGACCCCACCTGTGGTCACTGCTGGCTCTCAGGGATCACCAAGCCCCTCCCCATCCTGGAAACGGCAGGGGGACGCTGTCTAGCCATCCAACATGGGGGAAAGAGTGCAAGAGCATTGAGTTCTTGGGACCTTGGGGTCCCAAGAGAGATACTGGGACCCCTGTATCTCTCTTGAGACTCAGTCTCCTCTTTCGTGAAGTGGAGATTTGAAAACTTACCCAGGGCTGTTAGGAATCTGAAATAAGATTATGGCATAAGCATGCTTCCGACCAGTTAACTGATTCAGAAATGTGAGTTTTTGTCATTGATCTTCCCCTTCAGGCATGAAAGGTCCTGTGAGGACAGGGCAGGGTCTTATTCACCTTCTTCTGTCTCCATGGGGCCGAGGACTGTCCTGGCAGATGGGAGGTGATCCCTGTCAGAGGGTTGTGAGTGCCGACCAGATGGGCACCAGCTCCTGCAAAGGACAGAGCAGGGCAGGGCGGTGGATGAGGCCACGAGGGCTGCAGCTGCCCAGGCCTGACCTGTCTGGAGACCGCAGGTGCTCCGAGGGCGGGGGTGGTGGTGGCAGGGTGTAAAGATCCCAGTGTCCCCATTGAGGTAGCGTCTCCTGCAGGAAGCTTTCCAGGAGCTGATTTAGCTCATTTGCGGCTGACGTGACCCCACTTGGCCCCGGTGGCAGGGGAGGACGGAGCTGGTGGAACTTGGTCAGGTGTGCAAGGCTAGGGCTTGAAAGGAGCCTGGTGAGGCCGGGCTGAGGGTGTGGGGGGAGCTGGGCTCCTCTCTCCTCCAGCAGCTCCCCTCTCAGGCGGGTGGAAGTGTCTGATGGGAGCCCCTGCTTGGGTGTACATTTTATTTCCGGAGAGACTGTTCCACAGCTCACAGGGTCTTGGATCTCTTAACCTGTCTTTCTTCTTCCTGGAGAGCAGGCATGTGTGGGGGCGTTCATAGACTCTGACAAGTCCCATTTCTGCACTAATAAATATTCCTCCTCTCCTCTCTAAGTGGCGAAGGAAAACCAGAGGAAGAACAAGGTGCCCATTTGTCACCTGCTCCCTGGTCCAGGGCAGGGGACGCATTGTGCTATTGCTGGCGCCCACGTGAAGAAGAAGGATGAGGGATGGGCCTGCTTCTCTACGATTAGTTTAATCTTGCTTGGAAGGGCCAGCCCTGATGCTTTTGACCCAGGCCTGGCCATTGCCCTGAGGAGGAGCAGGGAGAGGAGGAGGATAGCATGGGCAATGGCCTGAGCAGGGGCTGTAGGAGACCAGACAAAAGCCAGGAGGACGGGGAAGGAGGTGGGTAGAGGTGGGAGATGCAAGGTCGTCAAGCAAGCAGGCCACCGCACTCCAGCCTTGCAGTCACTGCCCCAGTGTGGAGGCACCGAGGGGTGTCTCTGTACCCCGCTTCTCTCTGTTTAGTGTGGGTTTCAGCCTCTCATAGAGACAGACCCAACCCCTTCCAGGCCACGCCTGGCTGTGGTCAGATGACTAGCCCAGTCTTGTAGTGGGGAGGTGTGTGTTCTGGTCAGGACAAGACCTTGTGATTGTGGTGACCCATCCCAGGGGCCCACAGACACTGCTTTAAGGTCAGAGCCCTGGGCAGGGCAGGGCAGAGCAGGGCAGACCTTGTGCTGTGTGACTGCGGGGGAGGCACACAGACCCCTTGGGCCTCCCGCTTTCTCATCTGTAAAACAGAAGGAGCCTGTCACTGGGGTTGTTCAATGCATGTGAGAACTCTCTGGTCCTGGGAGGACCAGGTAAATGGAAAAGCTGTTACGGTTATTTTGGGGAAAGACTGGTGAGCCCCTTCCTCTGCTCCCCTTCCCCCCTCACCTTCTGTGCTGCCCATCCTCTCACTGCAAGCTGAGCCCAGTGGGAGCCACCAACCGGTATGCTCCCTGCTGTGAGGGTGAGTGGAGAGGAAGGGAGGTACCCTTTTGGCCTGCTCTGCTTTCTCCTTGACATCAGCCAGCAGGGGGCAGTAGCACCTCACCCTGGACCCCTGCTCTGTGCTTCTGCACCACACCAGTAGGGCCCCAGGTAGGTGGAGAAAGTTTTAACGGGCTCGTGCTGGGTGGGTGCAGTGGGTTAGCCACAGGTCATGTGTCAGGGTCACCTTGACAGCCAGGCCTGGGGAGCAGAAGACGAGGGGTCCACGTCCTGTATGATGCTGCCTCATGGTGAGGCCCCCAATGCCGCCCTCGGGGTAGCTCATGTCCCTTGAGCCTACTGCCCAAAGGGAGGGGCCACCATTCAGCTCAAATGAGCACCGCAATGGGAATGGGGAGCAGGCAGGTGGGTCTCACCTGGCCAGGCTTTTCAGGGCACCCTGCTGAGCCCAGGTGGTGACAACAGCAAGGATGCACCCACCTCAGCATGCCTCAAGTCAGATCCCCTACCCTGGACCCCTGACCCTTGCACAGACCCCTGCCCTCAACCTTCACTCCTGATGTGGACCCGGCCCTCTCCTGGCCTGGCGCTAAGAAGACCCACTGCCTGCACTCAGTCCTCTCCCTGTATCCCCCTCACCCAACATCTGGGCAGATGCAGGGTGAGGTTGCAGGACGAAGCTGACAGCCCCTGAGGAAATAGGGAATAACACGAATCCCGTGTTTCTGTTGTGTTTTTCCCAGAGGGAGGTTTTGAGGGGACAGGGGACTTAGGACAGGTAATGTCAGGGGTGGCCGGCAGCAAATGTTAGGGTGTGACCGTGTAGGGTGAGTCTGTGTGCAGGGGGAGGAGGGGCGGTGATAAAGGGCTCTTTAGGACAAAGTCTCTGTCTTCCTGGACCTCCCCTGAGTGGACAGAGGCCACCTGGGCTCCCCTGATTGGACAGAGGCCGCCCAAAGCAGACTCCTGCTTTCAGCAGCCCTCTCCCTAGTGGGCCTCAGCTGGGCAGTGTCCTGCACCTTCCTCTTGTTCTTGTCTAAGCTTGAAAACATACTTGTCTGGGTCCCTTTCCTGTATAGCCCCTGGTTGACAGGGACTCCGTTAATGAGATACAGTGTTAAAGACTATTAATGACTCAAGGGATACAGCCTTCCAGATAGCGGTGTCCTCTGAAAGCATAAGAAGCTCAGAACCACGTGGTGAGAGGTGGGGGCAGCCAGGCAGGGCTGGGGAAGATACTGTGAAAATCTGGATTGTGGTGCATCCAACCTCGCCAAGTCCATGGCCATGTTCTCTGCCTCGAAGGCCAGCTCCTCCAGAGCTGTGCACCTGTCTCCTGGTTTTCAGGAAATCTCCTGGGAAATGGGGTCTACTCTTCTCTCAGGTCTGAGTCCCAATGACCCTGCATATGCCCCAGGCCTCCTGAACCTTCCCTTCCCCAGCTGAGGGGTGGTGTCCCCTTCCGGCCCCGAGGAGGTGGGAAACAGCTGAGCACTTTTTATTTTATTTATTTAAAAATATTTTTGTTGATTTCAGACAGGAAGGGAGAGGGAAGAGAGAGAGAGAAACATCGATGATGAGGGAGAATCATTCATTGGCTGACTATTGCATGCTCCACATGGGGAGCAAGCCCACAAAGCAGGCATGTGCGCTAGCCGGGGAATAGAACCATAACTTCCCAGTCGACACTCAACCACTGAGCCATGCAGGTCAGGCCAGTCAAGCACTTTTAAAAATAATATTTGTTTTTATTGACTCCAGGGAGAGGAAGAGATAGAGAGAAACATTGATGTGAGAGGGAAACATCAATTGTCTGCCTCCTGCACGCTCCCTACTGGGGATGAAGTCCACAACTCAGACATGTGCCATGACAGGGAATCAAACCTGCAACTTCCTGGTGCATGGGATGATGCTCAACCAACTGAGCCACACCAGCTGGGCCAGCTGAGCCTTTTTAAAATTTTGTGACTGTTGTTTCTAAGTCTCTCTTCCATCTCTTACTCTCTCAATTTCAAGAAAATCTGGCTCCTTTAACCTTTCTGCAAGCATCTGCTCTTTAATCCCTAATCATGTTTGTAATTTCTACTCTCTAAATCCTTCCCAGTTCTTGCTTTTCAAGTGCTTAAGTTGGACAGATTAGGAATTTGTGGATTTTAATCGGTGATTGTTTCTTAGTTGCTGTTAGTTTTGAAAAATTCCAACATAATAATTATAAGAAATAAATGTTTTCATTTTGTTGTGTGTGTGTCAGGCTGCTTTCAGGGCTTTTCCTGTGTATCTTAATTTAATCTTCATGACAATAACCCCGTGAGGAAGGCATTATTATTCCATTTTTTCAGGTGAGAAAAATTAAGCTCAGAGAAGGTAGGCCATTTGTCCAGAGTCACACAGCTAAGTCACGGAAGAGCCTGGTAGAGGTCAGGGGAGGATGCTACAGAGCTCTCAGCTAACTTCTGTAAATATGAAACTTGTTTTTAAGTCTAATTTAAACTTTTTTTTTTTTAATAATTCATGCAAACATTTGCATTGTGCTTAATATAAAACCCACATTTGTTTAATATAAGAATAATGCCTTTAATTTCTGTGAACTTTGGGGTAGAATCGATGCTCTGGGGAAACATGCCATGCATAGCTGTGACCTCAGGTCCTTTGGAGACATGGCCACAGACCCCTGGGCTACCGACACCCCAGTGGGCCAACTGCTGCTCTCTGAGTCAGCGGCTCTGTCTTCCAGCCTCAGAGCTGCCTGGCTTGGAAGGTATAATACTCATCTTTTCTTCCCCGGAGCACCAGTCCTCACCTTCTAAAACAGGAGAGATTTGTTTCTTGGCATTCCTTAGAAGATAATGTGAAATAGCAGACATGAAAGGTCCTCGGAGTGCAAATGCATGACGTTTTTGGTTAACATTTACATTTTGACACCAGGAGGCCATTTGACCCACACTGAGCCTCTGATTTACTCAGGACCCAGATTTATTTCACTACATTTCCAGATTCATTTTACATAGCATTTTCTATTTAGCAGTTTCCCAAAATCTAGCTGAAGTCCCTGTTTCCCTGACTTGATTTCTCTGCCGGATTAATATAATTCCTCTGCAAGTGAGGAGGGAGCACAGTGGCTGCAGGATAGCGGTTGCCCCTCCCAGGAGAGCAGATGTGCACTGGGGCTAGAGCAGCCCCGCCCCCCACACAGCTGGGGCTTTCCCAGAACCCTCATTCCACCTGAGTGTTAGCATCTTCCAAGTTCCCCAGTGAAGGGAGCCAGGCAGGTTGGTGCTTCTAGGAACAAGGGATCTCAGAGAACTGGACTAGAAACAAAAAGGAAATTTCTAGAACTGAAAAAATACAGCATGATATGGGTTCAACAGTAGAACTGACACACTGAAGAGCACAGTGATCTGGAAAACCATGAGACTAAAGCATCCAGACTAAATAAAACATGTAACTTTCAGAAAAGAGTGTCAGAGGCAGAGAGGACATGGTGAGAGGTCTAAACATATAGGCATTAGGGATTCTGGAAAGAGAGGAGCGAGACGATGGGGAGAAACAGCCTTTGAAGAAACAATAACCACATGATCTCACTCATTTGTGAATTATAATGAATAACATCAACTGATAAACAAGAACAGATCCAGAGACAGAGAAGCATTAATCAGATCGTCAAACCTCAGAGAGAAGGTAGGGGAGGGTTGGGATAAGGAGGAGAGATCAACCAAAGGACTTGTGTGCATGCATATAAGCTTAACCAATGGTTACAGACAACAGGGTGGTGTGGGCATGAGAGAGGGGGGAGTTGGGGAAGTAATAGGGGGGGTATTAGGACACATGTAATTAAGGACACACCTTAATCAATAAAGAAATTAAAAAAAAGAAATAATAACCAAGAATTTTACAAAAGTGATGAACGGCATCAAACTGTGGGTTCAAGAAGAACCATGAACTTCAAGCAGGATAAATACAAAGAAAACCATGTATCTAAGTTCATCATAGAAAAATGGCCAGAAATAAAAGAAAAACAACTTGAAAGGCAGCCAAAGAGGGGAAAACATGCACTATTTTCAAATGAACAGCAATAAGATCAACTACTGGCTTCTCACCAGAAATGGTGGCGGCCAGAACACAGTATCTTCCCAGTGCTAAGAAAGGAGGTGCTGATCTAAAATACTTCAATGGCGAAGGTGAACCTAAGCATTTTTGGGCAAATGGAGACAGGATTCTTCATTAGCAGATCCACCCAATTCTTTAGGGAGAAGCACAAGGGTCACAGATGGAAGCAGAAGCACGCAGGAGGAGCGCCACCTGATGGTGACCGTGGATAAGCAAGTCTCCATGAATACCGACTGCATGAAACAGTGACAAGAGTTACTTTTCATGAAGTGTGTATGATGTTTCAGGCCATGTGCAAGCGTTGTTTTATTTATTCTTCACAACAATCCTATGAATCTGGTGCCATTGTTAGTTCCATTTGGAACACAAGGAAACTGAGACTTAGAGAGTAAGAGTAGCTTTCCTGAGGTCACCTACGCATTGAACGTGAGTCTTACTGCCAAGTCTGTTTCTCTCACTAAGTTGTGCTTTTCTGGTGTCAGTGGCTTGTCCCCTTAAGTTCCAAGGAGAATTTGTGAGATGGGGATCCCTCTGGATCAGCAGCAGTTGCTGTCATTTGCCTGTGCTTTCCCTTCACGATGGAAGGGTAACCCATCATGGGTGTGGGAACAGCCGCTGGTTGAACTGTTCCTCTCTATGGAGGTTGTGAGTTCCTTCTGCTTCCAACAACGTCTATCCTCCTCTTTATCCACACAATCACTAGCCACCCTGCAAGACCCAGCAACCATCTTGCCCTGACCTTGGTTTTTCTTGACTTTCATATTTATTCTGATCATCCTCCTTTTACCTTACCTGCACATGTAGACACCAGTACATGATTGAAGAGTTCTCCATTGCTTCTCATGTGAGGGCACTTCTCTGCATTAGACTGTAAGATCTTAGAGAGCAGACCCCATAACATGGTTGACATTTTACCTTCCAGTGTGCGTGGTGTGACAGCTGGCACCCAGAGAGCACTCAGGTGGTAAATACTCATTGATTCACTAACTACAGTTCATCTTGTCCACTGCTGGCAGGGAAGCCCGAAGCCAGTGTTTGGTCATGAGTAACCTGTAAACAACCGCAGAGCATTTCCATTTGCCTTGAACTCAGTGGGACCCAACCAGGGTTCTATATACACAGTATCAAGACCTTTGGATTGAAGTGTGAAGTTAGCTGAGTTGTATTTGGGTTATCAACCAACCAAATTCCTAAGCTCCACCTAGAGAAGTTGTTTAATTGACTTTCTCACAGGATCTTCTGTCAAACTGACTTGTGATTGGCATTAGTCAAACCATTCCAGATGTCCTTCTCAGCCCCTTTGCTCTGGGTCCCACCTCAGAGCTCTGTGCCCTCCCTGTTGACTCAGCACAGATTTTTAATCTACTTCCCTCGTGCTGATATTCATGGAAGTCTAGACACCTCTGCGGGTAGAGAGGACACCCACAAGGGTGCCCAGGGTGAATGTTAATGAGCGTTTTATAATGAGACCAGGACACCTGTGTGCCAGTGGGAGTGCAGAGGCAGAGAACAACTGTTCGAAAAAGATAAAAGAATAAATAGCCTTCCTGGCTGGGCAGGATGCAAGGAAGAGTGTTTATGTGGCTCTACAATGACCCAAGTAGATATTAGATCTCTCTCAGTTTGGCAGAGGCCAAGAGGAAAATGATGCAAGTCACTAGATGGAGAGTTAATTCTGGGATTTATGGTGAACCTCCTCTGTGCTCAGTTTTGTGCTGAGAGGAAGCTGGTAGGGGAAGAAATATCTCCCATGCTGCCCTCCAATAAGGGTGAAGGGAGAAAAGGCAAAGTAAAAGCAATTTTGAACACAAGATGCAACAAAGCCATCCACATCCTTCTTTGTTTCCAGTGTGATTGTATTTTGTATTTCATATAAACTGAACTTAATTGGAGAGAAGATTTTTACACCCTCCCTCACGACTAGCCAGGCACAACAGTGGGTTGTATTTCATGGAATTAAATGAAGGCCTAATCTTACACACACATACATGACATGCACACATTCATTCTTTCCATTGAAATCAATGAAAATTAGTTGATCTAAGAAATTTTGTAAAATTCTAAAGCATTGACAAAAAGCCTTGCTGGGATTTTGCTAGGAATTCTATTAAACCTGCCTCTCAGTTGCGGAGAAATGACACCTTTGCTATGTTGAGTCTCTCAATCTGTGAACACAATATGTCTTTCCACTTAATTAGATCTCTTTGATTTCTTTCACTGGTGCTTTGTAGTTTTCCGCTCTAAGTTCTGTACATAAAAAAAGATTTATACCTAAGTATTTCATTTCTGTTTGAGTGATTGGAAATGGCCTTGTAATTTAGGTTTCCATGTGTTCATTGCTAGTGTATAGAAACACTATTGATTTTCATAGGTTGATCTTGTTCTCTCTGACCTTGTTGAACTCACCTATTAGTTTTAGGAGTTGTATTTTTTTTTTTTAATAGATTCTGTAATTTTCTGCCCAGATAATCATGTCATCACAAATAGCCACAGTTTAATGTCTTTCTTTCTGGTCTGTATGCCTTTAATTTCCTTTTCTTGCCTTAGTGCCATGGCAGTGGTGAGAGTGGACAGAATTGCTTTGTTCCTGATCTGGAAGGGAACATTTAATCTTTCATTATTAAGTATGATGGTCACGTTATTATGACCAACCCGTCAGTACTTCATTGGGCCTCCTTTTGCCTTCAATACTGTGGCAACTCTTCTTGGCATTGACTTCATGAGATGTTGAAAGGTAATGCGAGGAATCTGACACCATGCCTGATGAATAGCACTGTCCAGTTCTGTGAGATTTGATGGTTGTGGAACCAGCTGCATGAGGGTTCTTTTAACTTCGTCCCACAAATGCTCAATTGGATTGAGATCTGGTGATTATGTTGGCCACCTAAGCAAGGTAAAGTCTCCCTCATGTTCTTGAAATCATTCCTGCACAATACAAGCACCGTGGCCTGACACATTGTCTTGTTGGAAGACGCCATCTCCATTGAAATATGCCATCAACATGATAGGATGAACTTGATAGTTCATATATTGTGCTACTCAGATGTTGTTCCATACAAATTAAAGGGCCCAAATCATGCCAGGAAAACATGCTCCAAACCATAACAGTGCCCCCACCAGCTTGAAAGGTTGTACTCATGCATGTGGGGTGCATGTTTTCATGCTGTTTCTGCGAAATTCTCACTCTGCCATCTGCATGATGCAACTGGAAACATGATTCATCAGACCACATGGCTTTTTCTCAATGCTCGACTACCCAATCCTTATATTCCTGAGCGAACTGGAATTTCACTAAATTATACTTTTGCTTGGAGAAAATCAATATATTTTTATTTTTTATTTTTATTTTTGCTAATCCTCACCCCAAAATATTTTCCCCATTGTTTTTTTACAGAAATTGGAAAGGGGATGATGGGGGGAGACAGAGGAACATCAATGTTAGAGACATATGCAGGTACTATGACCAAGACTGGGATCAAACCTGCAACCGAGATTGATGCCCTTGACCAGGAATCAAACCTGACACCTTTTGGTGCATGGGCTAATGCTCTAACCACTTAACATACTGCCAAGGTGAAAATCAATATTTTTATGGTATTTAGTTTTTCTATCTTTTAACGCTGAATTGTTTTTGAATTTTTAGGTCATCTGTAATGGGATTAAGTAGTATTTTATAATTTACCTATAAAAGTCTCACACAGCTATTGTTGATTTATTTTTAAATGCCTTATAGTTTTATTTTCTATTTCAAATTGTATTTTTAAAATTAAATATTCTAATTTTTTTATGTTGTTATATAGGATTATGATTAATTTTTTGTATAATACTTTATATGCCACAACTTTGCTGAGTTCTCATTAATTTTTATTATTTTAAAATAATATTGGGACTTCTATATGGAAATCATATGATTTGTGAATAGTAACAGATTTATACTTCTAATAAAATGTTCAATAGAGATAATGAAAGTGGTATTCTTACCTTGTTCCTGGTTTTAAAAAGAAATACTTCTATTTCACCATAAGTACAATGTTTGATAAAGTGTTTGAGGGCTGTTAAGGAGATCCCTTCTAGTTCTAGTTTGATAAGATTTTTAAAGTCCTTAAGGCTTTTTTAATCAAAAGATTTTTCTGTCTCTATTGAGTTGATTATGTAGTTTTCTATCTTTTCCTCTTAATGCACTTTATGATGTTAGGATAGATATTCTAGTTTGAACTTTCCTCGCCTTTGTGAGATAAATCTTACATGGTCGTGATGTATTATGGTTTTAAACAGTATTTGATTCAGTTTGTTAAAATTTTATTTAACATTTTTATATCTGTTGTTCATGAATGAGGTTAGCCTAAAAAGTCTCCTTACATTGTTCCCATTTGATTTTAGAATCAAACTTTTGGAAGCCTCATAAGTTGATGACTTTTATCGCTTCTCGGCCTTTTGGCTAAGATCAAGTGTATTTCTTTGAATAAGATTGAAATTATTTCTTTCTTTAGGGTTTGGTAGAATATGCTTATAAAAAAATCTGGCCCAGGGATTCACCCACCCCCTCTAATGAGTTAGAACCAATGATTTAACTACTTCAACTATTATTGTATATTCTATTTTTATTGGGTCAGTTTTTATAAATTTTATTAGAAAACTAGAGGCCTGATGCACAGATTTGTGCACTGGTGGGGTCCCTTGGCCTGGCCTGCAGGGATCAGTGGACCTCCCCATCACCATAGACCAGCCTTACCCACCAGCTCATCAGGCTCCAGCCTGATCATCGGGTTCCAGCCTGCTGTCCGTGTTGATCCTGCACAGCATGAAGTAGTGTGCAAAGTGGCGGGCAGCCAGGGAGGAGCTGGAGCCGGAGCTCGGCACCGTGCTGTTCCCACTCACACCCCGCTGCCACTGGGGTGTGCAGGGGTAGTGTCTGGGAGAGGCCCAGCATCTGGTGTCTTTTTGTCAGCTGAGCAGCACTTCCTGACCACCAGGAGGCAGCTCCTGTGTTGAGCATCTGACCCCTGGTGGTCACTGAACATCATAGTGACCGGTTGTTCTAATCATCCCACCGTAATGGTCGCTTAGACTTTTATTATATAGACTAGAGGCCTGGTGCATGAATTCATGTACCAGTGGGGTCCCTTGGCCTGCAAGATCTGGCCAAAACTAGCTCTCTGACATTCCCCAAGGGTACCCAGATTGCACAGATCAGACTAAGGGGCCCCAACGGTGCACAGTCAGGGCTGGGGAGGGAAGTGGGAGGTTGGCCAGATGGGGAGGAACTGTGGGAGGGCTCCAGGGCATGTCTGGCCCATCTCACTCAGTCCCAATCAGCCAGACCCCAGCAGCAAGCTAGCCTACCAGTTGGAGTATCTGCTCCCTGGTGGTCAGTGCACATCGCAGTGAGCAGTTGAGCGGCTTTAGCATATCATTAGCATATTATGCTTTGACGGTAAAATGGTAGACAGGATGACTGGACACTTAGCATATTAGGCTTTTATTATATAGGATTGTTCATGTTTTTCTGCCTGGCTTGTGTGACTCAGTAGCTGAGTGTTGACCTATAATCAGGATGTCTTGGTTCAATTCCTGGTCAGGGCACATGCCCAGGTTTTGGGCTTGATCTCCTGTAGAGGGTGTGTAGGAGGCAGTTGATTGATGATCCTCTCTTATCATTGACTAGAGGCCAGATGCACAAAATTCGTGCAAGAGTAGGCCTTCCTTCTCCCAGCTGCAGGCACTAGCTTCTCTCTGGCACCCGGGATCCCAGCTTCCCTCTCAGCCCTGGCTTTGTCTGGAAGGTCATCCAGAAGGACATCTGGTCTAATTAGCATATTATGCTTTTATTATTATAGATATTCCTATCTCTCTCTCTCTCTCCCTTCCTCACTCTGAAATCAATAAAATCATATTTAAAAAAGTTGTTCATTTTAATTTTGTGGTTATAAAGTTTCTATGTCCTCTTCTTATATAATATATGCATTTAAGACTACAAATGTTCTTCTGGCATAGATTCTACAAACTTGATTTTAACAAATACTCATTGTTAAAATGTTTTTCTTTAAGGTTATTTTGTTGAAAACTATTTTCTTTGTTATCTTTATTGAAATATGATTGACAAATGAAATTATTATATATGTAAAGTGCATACTGTGGTGATTTGATATACATGTATATTGTGAAAGGATTTCTACAGTTGAGTTAATTAACATTCATCACCTTACATAATTGCCTTTTTTTGAGTGAGAACACTTTAGCTCTATTCTCTTAGCAAATATTGGTTATACAACACAGTATTACCAATTTAGTCATCCTGTTATGCATTAGATCTTTAGACTTTATTCATCTTGTAACTGAAAATGTGTACCTTTAACAACCCCAGTCTCTAGGATGCTGTGATGTCAATTCTCTGATGGGCTCAACAAATATAATAAATTTTCAGGTTCCTGGTGACTTTCAATTGTAAGTGCAAAATGATGCTCTTTCCAACTTCCTATATACAAGCCTGAAGTCTCTCCATTTCTTTTTCTGTAAATTGTTCTAAACAATGATAAATAAATGTCTCAGCCAATCTAAAAGCTGTTCTCAAGCCGACATCTGATTAGAGTGCTTTTGTTTGTCCAGAAGAAGTTTCTTCTGACTTTGTGAGTATTAAGGCTCTCTCTACATTCAAACTGATGTTGGCCTATAGGATAAAACCTGGTCGCTAGCAAGCCTGACTTTTGTCTGGGCCAAGTATATATGGGAATATTTATAAAAAATGTTTTTATTGATTTTAGAGAGAGAGGAAGGGAGAAGGATAGAGAGATAGAAACATCAATAAGAGAGAAACATTGATTGGCTGCCTCCTGCAGGCCCCTTGCCAGAGATCAAGCCTGCAACCTGGGCATGTGCCCTGACCTTAAATCAAACCAGTGACCTCTTGGTTCATAGGGTGACACTCAATCACTGAGCTACACTGGCCAGGCTACATAGGAACATTTTTGTCTTTTAAATCTTCATCCAAGGATATTTTCCCATTGATTTTTAGAGAGAGTGGAAGAGAGAGGGAAAGACAGAAAAATATCAATGTGAGAGAAGCACATCGATTGGTTGCCTCCTGCAGAAGCCTCGACCAGGGCCCAGGCCAGGAAGGAACATGCAACCAAAGTACATGCCCTTGGCTGGAATCAAACCTGGGACCCTTTGGTCTGTAGGCCAATGCTCTATCCACTGAGCCAGACCTGCTGGGGCTACATGGGAACATCTTTATTCCACAATTATTTGTGGACTACTTACCTTCCAATGCAGCATGATTGCATCAAACAATATTGAAAACACTGCTCCACCCCCCCTTCTCCTACCTGTGCAGACATGCGGAAACACATACATACACAGGCCACGTTAGCAGTGCACTGCTCTCCAGGTAATTCATTAGGACTTCTTTAGGAGTTTGCTCCAAAGGAAGGCATTGCTGGGCACCAAAGGCCTTGGGGAAAGGAAGTCAAGGGCCTTCCCTCCTGCAGCCCCCTCCTACGGGTTCCCACCCCCACCAAACAGAGCAAGGCTGCCTCCTAGAGCTTCTAGCTCTGAGGCTCTGCCAGGCCTCACTGACTAATTGCCAACCATGTAGGAGCGGGAGACTTCCAAGGCAGCCAGAGTGGAGATGTGAGAGAAAACAGAGCGAGCAGCCAGCAGACATCGCCCCCCACCCACATGCCTCTTCAGGATGCTTAGGAGATGATTTTAAGGCTGCTTCTGGATGATATGGTATTGACCACACACTGTTGCTCTGGGCAACAACTGGAAGAATGGAGAGATTGGGGTGTGAAATGGGGAGGTGGGGTTGACCTTAGAGCTGAGACTATGAGCAAAGCAACTGAGAGTCCTCTCTGTGGTGGAGTTGAGAGTGGACATGGGGCGGGGCTCCTTCTAACTCAGAGGTAGACAGACTCCTGGGAGCTGTGGTGTACAGTGCCTGTATGTTTGCATTTGGGGCTTCAGATGGGAGTTTAAACCAATGCAAATGGATGTGGCTGGACTGTCAGACCATAAGAGACCACAGATTGTTCCCCATCGTCTACTTTCCTAATTAGATAGGCAGGCAGGCCAAGCATCCAGCATGCCTTATATTGCAGGCATTAGTCATCACTCCGAGAGGAGCCAGCCAGATGCCTAATGATGTGCTCCTGCCCTGCTGGTTCTGTGGAGAGATATGTGATGATTATATAACCCACAGGTATGCGCCATTGGTTACTATGATGGGGTTTGGCCCTAAATCTCTGTGTAGAACTCCAGGTCCTAGGATTCAAGGCAGACCACCGATGGGTCTAGGCTCCCTGTTTCCCAGTCTGAGCTTCCTTTTCCTGCATGCCTCCTTTCCTTTGGCTCCAACCCGGATTCCTGTTTCATTTGCTTAGGGAGTGGGGTGTGGGAAAAGGAGTTGGGTGGACAGAACTCTTTCTGCTGATCCCTAAAGCAGGAGCACTTTTCCTAGGGCCTATTCTACCCCATCAGATGCATTTAGTGCTAGACCCTGGGCCCTCCCAGTTTGCCTGGCCATTTACAAGTGACTGTTTATTCTGGGCATTTACCGAGAGGTGACACCCACTATCTAGGTCCCTCTGCCTGCTGGGCTCAGAACTGACTGTAGGAGCAGAATTGAAAGCAGAGAGACCTTTTGGGAGTCATTGCAATGGTCCAGGTGAGAGGAAGTGGTGACTCACTTGCTGAAGTGGGGAGAAGAGGCTGGATTCTGATTGTATTCTGTAGGTAGTGCCTACCGAAGTCCTGTAGGGATTTTGTGACAATTTTGACTTCTTGGCAAATCCGTTTTGGGGTGTTGGAAAAAGAGAGTAGTCAAGGATGACTTCAGGGGTATAGGCCTGGACAACTGGAAGGATTGTGTTGTACTGAACTGGGTGGGGGATTTATGTGGGGGCAAATTTGAGGTTGGGGAGTAGAAGATTAGAGTTCAGTTTTGCCTATGTTAAATCTAAGGTGTTACATATATATACATACAGAGACATACGCACACAGTCAGGTGGAGATAGTAAGTACACATTGGTTGTAGGTCTGAGTTCAGGGACATCCAGGCTAGAGATGCACATATGGGAATCATCAGTGTGTAGATGGAAGAAAAGAGAGGACATGACAGGAGAGGGGAGGAAAGGAGAACAGAAGAGGTCCAAGGACTGAACCCTGGGACACTCTAACCTTAAGAAGGTGGGGAGGTAAGCTTTTGTTCACCTCTGTGCTTACCTTGTTTTGTTTTTTTCCCCTGTTTCTCACTAGATTCTAGATTCTAGAAGGTAAGCTCAGTGAAAGCAGTGACCCTTTGTCCATGCCCAGCACTAGCTACGCAATAAAAAGCCACAGTATGAATGAATGCGAAGCTTTATACCCCTGTGTCATCTCTAATGATGAAGGGGTAATTGGCAAGCTTGTGTACTTGGGTACCACTCATCCAGCCAATCCAGCCCTGTGCTTATAGGTGGGTGTGGGCGATGAGGGAGAACTCGGGCATCATCTCCCCACTTCTCCACTGCCACTGCTGCTTCTTGGGGGCTGTGAGTGGGGGAGGGCTGCTGAGAGGAGCCAGGAGCCCTGTGGGGTGACTGCAGAGGCCACAGCCATGGAATGTGTGCCCTGTGGAGTGTCACTGGGGGAAACTCAGAGACTGCTCCTTCAGGCTCTCCTTTCCTGCTGTGATTGTGTGTGTGTTTGTGTGTGTGTGTGTTTGTGTGTGTGTGTGTGTGTGTGTGTGTGTGTGTGTGTGTGGCACAGGGAGTGCTGTAATCCTGTTATCCTGTCCCTTCCTACTCAAGAGTCTAAAATCTAATTCCCAGAGAACATCAGCAAATGTAATGGATGCAGACGTCGGGGGAAACGCCAGAAGGCCTGAGTGTCTTCGCCAGCTCCTTATGGAGCGCCCCCCTCAGATGAGCATGTCCCTGGCAGATGAACCCGAGAATGGCTTGCTCAGCTCTGCCCCAGACTGTCCTACCCCCTATTCTGCTCTCCTTTCCCAGGGCTAATTGCTGTGTTTCTCACCCTCTGAAATCCAGGTGTACCCCATTCTTCTGCATGTCCTCCTTTAATTCTGAACCCTACTGCTTGTCCCCCCCATAGGTCAGATTCCCTTCCTAGCAGAATGGAATTTCTTTAAAAAATATATTTTTATTGATTTCAGAGCGGAAGGGAGAGGGAGAGAGAGATAAAAACATCAACGATGAAAGAGAATCGTTGAAAGGTTGCCTCCTGCACACCCCCTACTGGGCATGGAACCCTCAACCCTGGCATGTGCCCTGACCAGGAATCAAACTGTGACCTCCTGGTTCCTAGGTCAACATTCACCCATTGAGCTACACCAGCCTGGCCTAGGTGGAATTTCTTGAGATCAATGTTTTGCTTTCTCGGTTCCTCCCCATTTGCTGCAAAGTCTTCCTTTCTTGCCCTGATCACCCCCCCCCCCCCCGCTCCCCTCCCTCCCGCCGGCTTCAATCTTCCAGACAGAGAGCTCTGGGCCCAGATCCAAGGGTATTGACCAGCTCACCCTGTGTCCAGCCAGCAGCCTCTGTCTCTCCTGGGTCTGTCTGGGGCTGCTTCCTGCGGTCGCGGCCGTGTCTGCCTGCCCCGACTCTCTCCCAGACGATATTGACAACATGCTTTCAGATGGTCATTTAAAATGCAGCAAGAGCCTGCAGGCTCAAGGATTTATAGTATACAGACTCTTACGAGTAATAATGAAGGGGGGAGGGTTGATGAGGAAGATACCTCAAAATCACCCACAAGTTCATGGGCTAGAGATAGCCAACTGTAAACATGTAGGTGCCTTTTCCTCCAGTTTTTCCAAATGCTTATTTATGAAGCACTGTTGTTGATTCCGCTTTACACCCAGTCTGCATCAGACACATGGGAAAGAAGCATCATTCTGCAAGTCTTGTGCAAGGAGCTTCAGCTCCTGCAGCCTGGCTCTAGCTACGCAGGGCTGGTGATCCCAGACCAGACCTGCTTACTCTGCTGCCTTGAGAAATCTGTATCTTATTTGGGTTTCATCAGCTTTGAGCCTTTATCCAAGCTGAGCTGTCCTGCACCCACCTGCCCCTAGATGGCAGGTGCTCCTCTGTTCCCCAGGTTGATTCTGGGTGCATGGCGTTGTCTGCCCCCCCCCCCCCCCCCCGCCCCCTGCCTTTAGCAGCAAGGACCCTCCTGGAACCCAGGGAGCAGAGGCAGCTGACCACCCCCTCCTCTGTCTCAGGAATACCCCACCCTCCTTTTGATCTGTTTTTGCATTTGGGATTCAGAGCACTTTTCTGCTTTTCTTTTTTGCAGAAAGGGCCAGAGGTTGTTTGCTCTCCCGTTCTCAGTAGAAGCTTGTGTGTGCAGCAGCCACTTCCCATCGATTCCCAGGAAAGCAGCTGCCAGACCAGCGATGTCACAAGGGCACAGGTGGGCAAGGACATGTTTGTTTTGTTCTCACCTGAGGATATTCTCCCATTGATTTTCAGAGAGAGTGGACGGGAGGGGGAGAGACAGAGAAAAACATCTATGTGACAGAGATACATGGATTGGCTGCCTCCCACACGTGCCCTGACCAGGGCTGGGGATTGAGCCTGAACTGAAGTTATGTGCCCTTGACCTGAATCGAATCCAGGACCCTTCAGTCCACAGGCTGATGTGCTATCCATTGAGCAAAACTAGCTGGGGTGAGAAGGACTTTTTATTTTAATTTTTGTTTTACAAACAAGGGTATCCTTTCTCCAGCAGAGAGAATGGGGAAGGAGGACTGCTCCTGTCCTCTCCACCCTGCCACTTGGCACCATGCGTGTCCCAGCAGGGAATAGAACCTTACCCCTGAGTGAGCTGCTTAAGGTTTCTCCCGTTGCACTGGCTGATCAGTCTGGAATGTCTCCTTTGTCTCCCCGGTCCCACCCACCCATACACTCTCTGCTCAACTTCTCCCTGCACCTGCACACCTTTTCCTAACTCCTCCTGACCCTGGGCTCCGAATTCCATCAGCACTACCCTTGCACCCAGACATCCCGGGCCCTGCTCTGGGCCTGCGCTTAGGAAGTCTCTCAACACTCCTGTTCCTACAGGGCACAGTAGCCCTTAGTCCTGGTCTACTGGTCATCCTTCTCCACTAGAGGCAGCCTGTGGACAGCTGGCTCTCAGCGGGCAGGACTTATTCTATTCTGTTGTTACTTGTAGAATTTGAAGGGTGACTGGGCACATAGTGGGGCCTCAGGAAATACGAGTTGGATGACACAGATATGACTTCTTCTAGGTGGCATGGACTGTCCCAGGAGATGTGTGTGAGGTGTGGGGAGGCCAGGAGCCAGGGGAGAAACATTCCCAAGGTATTAAACAGGCCAGGGAGGAGCAGGCCTTAACCACAGTGAAAATGCTTGGGGAAAATTCCATTGTGGAAGCTGCAACCCAGAACTACAGAAACTCAAGGGCACCTGGTACCTGTGGGAAGGGAGCCTGGAGAACGAATGTCCTGGAGGGTGGCTGTGGGATAGGATAGCTTGGCCTGGGGCCCTCGTTTTTGGGCTGGGGGTTACAAGGCCAGGCCCCCAGATACTCCAAGTGCCCAAGGTCCCATTTCTCAGGCTGGACATCGATCACTGGAGTCTGGCCTGTGTGCAGAGAATGGGATAGAGGAAGAAGGAATCCTTTCTGAGCTCTGCCTGCCTACCTGGCTTTGGCCCCAGAGAAGCTGGGGGGTTGATGTCCCAAGGAGCAGAAAGTAAAACTGCTAGAATTTAAAAATGGCTGAGCTCTGCAGCCAGGTCCCTGGGCTGTTTAAGTGGCCACTGCTTCCTTCTCCACTCCTTCTCTCTTATGGTAATCGAATACACAAGGCTAAATTCAACTTAATTAGGAGGATTATATGTCTTATAAATTTAATATTTAATATTCAAACAGAGGCTTTCCCCCTCAGCATATTTATTAAAGATGTCCTAGGAGGAATGTTAATGAGTCATGACATCATAAATACTTAGACCCAAGGAGCTGGAAGCAAAGGAGAGGGAAGGAGGGGAGAGAAAACCAGGTCATTTTAGGAAGCAAAAGGAAATGGAATTTTCCTCTTGGATGAGGGCTGCTGGTGAAGGCTGCTTGGGCAGGAATACGATTTCAGAATTCAGAGCTGTGAGCTGTGAGCTGTGTGCGTGCGTTGTTCAAAGCCGGGGAGAGCTGGGGGTGCCGCCGAGCGCTGGCTAAGCCAGTCTTGTTTTGCCTTTGAGTGGGAGCTGCACACTCAGGATGCCATTTGAGTAAATGATGGAGGGAAACCTCCTGGCCAGATGTTGCACCCTTTCTATCTTCTCCTCTGCTTATCTGCAGGTAGCATGCGGTGTGCATTTAGCATTTGCATGGCTGACCTTCCTAGTGAACCTTCATCCAGATGCTGAATATTTTATAATCCAAATAGCATGGGGAGGGGGAAGCCACGAAACAGAGATAGAGGAAGAGGTGGAGACCTTGGGGAGAACTTTTCTTGGTCACCCTCCCAAATGCCCTTGTTTGTCAAGACCTGAATGATGCTCAAGTATCCTTCCTCCTGATGGGTCTGCTTTATTGAACAGTCTGCACTGAGAGGGACACAAAGAAACCAGGTGTGTCCCTCCCATCCCTCATTGCACTTCCGGCAGCCCTGGCTTTCCGCCCCTTTAAGAAATTAAAGGCAGCCTGGTCTAGTCCGATTCGGAATTCATATCTCATCATCCATCCGCGTCAGCACTCCTCTGGGCCTGCGTTTCCCAGCAGGGCTGCAGTGGTGCTGGGCCTGGAGCAACGTAAGCAGATAAGAAACGAGACTTCTCTGGAATCTGCCTACTTTTCTCTGGTCCTGTCCAGCACGAACCCAGTCCAGGCCACCAGCTTCTCTCCCTGGACTAGGTCATGGCAGACAGGACCAGAAAAACATGGGAGCAGTCTCCTAACCGGCCTCCCCCATTTCAACACTGGCCCTGCCTACAATTCATTCTGCACCCAAAGACAAGCACTGTTTTGTAACTGTTGGAGGCTTTTTACTTAGTAGCAGGGCAGTTGGAGTGTGTATTAGGCTGCCTGCACCCTGAGGCAGGAAGTCTGGGGTGGGGGGGGGGGGTAAGCGAGGGGGGAGAGTAGGAGGAGGGAGAGGGAAAAGAGATTTCCAAATAGACCAGGGCCAGACTGGGCCCTCCTCCTGCTGCTGTGGCTGAGTGAGCCCAGCATCTCCCTCCCGCAGGCACTTGCAGTCTATACAGTGGATTCTGTTGGAGCTGCCTCCGCTTGCCTCTGCTTTGGGAATGCATTTTTCATGGGGAAAGGGAGGAAAATCCACAGCACTCTCCCCCAGGCCTACAACTCTGCATTTCCGAAAATTATCTTGCCTTCACTCCAGTCTCCTGCTTATATACCTGGGTTTGGGGAGAGGGATGTGATAGCAGGGGTGGGAGACCAGGTCTTCTCACGAGTTCCTGGAATGTAAGAATGAAGGGAGGGCTTCACACCTAGTGTTTCTAGGTTGGGGGCCTTGGCTGCGATTCCGCCAGCCAGGCAAGTAGAGAAGTATCATTCAGCAATCTATTTCAATTACTTTCTGTAATTGAAGTGACATGCTCACCTTCACACATGCAGCGTTTTCCCTCCCATCTTCTTTGCATTCATTCATTCATTCACTGAATCCCCCTGCTCTTGTGTCCTGCAAGGGGCTTAGCGTTAGGATTACAGATGTGAATAAAGACGGTCATCTCTGCCTCCCAGGAGCTTAGAGTCAGATGGGAGAAAGGCCAGCTAATATACATCCTCAAAAAGGGGCAAGATAAAGTGTGGGAGAGTATGCAGGGCACCCAGCTTAGTTGGTGCGGGTTATCAAGGAAGGCTTTCTGGGATAAATGTTACCCAAACTGAGCCCTGAAGCTGCATAGAGATGAGCTAGACAGAAAGGATGAACAGTCTAGGCCAGTGGTCAGCAAACTCATTAGTTGACAGAGCCAAATATCAACAGTATGATTGAAATTTCTTTTGAGAACCGAAAACCAACTTCTGTGCATGGGCCACAAAGTTTCAATCGCACTGTATGTGCACTCCCGCATGTGATATTTTGTGGAAGAGCCACACTCAAGGGGCCAAAGAGTCATATGTGGCTCGCAAGCTGTGGTTTCCTGACCACTGGTTTAGGCAAAGCAAACAGCATGTGCAAAGGTCCAGAGAGCAGAGAAAGGTACATTTGGGAATTACAGGAAGCTCAGAGGGACTGGATTGTAGAGCGCAGGGCAGGCGTGAGGGGTCAGGGATGAAGGGATAGCTGAGGCTAGAACAGTGGCCAGAGCATGATCATGAGGGTCTGGCCTCAGGAGGAGACTCTATCCTGAGGGCAATAGGCAGTTCCTAGGGAGTGTCCAGCAGCCGGTTTCCAGTTACAGCACAACCTCTGGCAGTGGATGGAGACTGGATTATAGGAACCGGTCCAGCAGTCACGCAGTCTAGGAGCCAAGTCTGTGTGCCATTAGCCTAGTCCAGGGGAGAGAGGTTGGTGGCCTGGATGGGGCTTGTGCCAGCAGGACCAGAGAACAGTAGGCAGATTCTAGAGAGTTCTTGTTCCTTGTTTGATTACACTGATTTTCCTCAATTGTAGAAATAGTGAAAAATGCTCTTGCCTCAGGGTGCAGCACACCTACGGCCTCACTGGAGGCCGCACCAAGGATTTAAGAGCACATACCCTAGTCCCTCAGCTCGAGGGTCAAGGCATGTGATTGTGGAATGAGTTGCCATGGCAACTCAGAGCGAGTTGGGGTTGGCCTGGCAGATTTGAGGTGATAGGGGGAAATGCCGTGATGAGCAAGGTGTTTTGGCTCTGAGCCTGCCCTAACCTGAGCTGAGGGAGCTGTTCCTATGAGCCTAGCAACATCGCCAGGCTGGGCCTGAGGCAGCCCAGGAGAAGGCAGGTCTGAGTCCAGAGGGTGGGAGCTGTGGGGAGGGTTGTGGTAACCATGGAAACCGGAAGTGTATGACACCATGGAATGGGCCTGGGTCCTCCGAGGCCTGAGGGGTATATCTGGGATCTGAAGGACCAGGAAGATGCTGAAGGTGCTGAGGGATGGGCAGCAGGCAGATGACAGGCAGATGACCATTGTCACCAGAGACCAGGAGAGAGTTTTCTGGGAGGGCCGGAGAGTTTAGGAGGGACACCCCAGTGCTGCCCACTGAGAGTGTCATTGTACCTCCCTGAGCTGGGCTCTGTGAGGTCTCCTCATGCCATCTGTAGCCTCAGCGGTGAACTTCCTCCCAAGACAGAGTCCAGGAGCACCTCTCCTCCCCGCCCCTCCCTAGTCACCTGCCAGGTCTCCTTCATGATCTGCTCCAGTACAGCCAGTGCTCTGCAACCCGGGGCATTGCTGGCACCTCCCCATGGGTATTCTCCCATCTGGCCCCTTTAGGGCATTAATAGCATCCTGCTGAGAAGGCTTCCTATGTTTCACAGCCAGGGGAAAAAGAATCAGAGGCTGGCTAGAACCCCCCAAAGGCCTCCAAATCTCTACCACTCCCTACCCTCAGGGAACTGCCTCCTTCCTCCTTGCCCTCCTATGGATGTGAGAAGAATGAAAGAGGAGAGGAACTAGCTGAATATCTAACGCTGCTTATTCATTGCATCACAGTACCAGGCACTTGAGATTATTTTCTGTTCTCAGTGCAGTAGCTCAACACGCCACCTGATGAGAGAGGCATTGTTATCCCCATTGGACAAACGGGGAGAATGGCGCCGAGAGCTTAGTTAAATGAACGCATCCAGGAGTAGCCAGGAGGCAGTGGCAGAGCTTCGCCTGAGTCCCGGGGCCTGGGATCAGCAGCCTGTGGCTCCGCAGGCCATTCCCTCCTCATTGGAGCACTTGACTTTCCTTTGGGACCTCTTTGCTGGAAGCTGCTTTTCATACTCTCCTTGATTCCCCTTCATCTTCCCGACACCCAGCCAATGCGAGTTCTCTTCTTCCTGTCCTCATCCCTTGGTGACCTCATTTAGTCTCTGCTAAGTGAATAGGAGCCTCCCACTAGCTTCCCGGAGCAGGTTAACAGCTTTCATAGAGTTTCATAGTCACTTCCACAGACCTGAGAGTCTAAGAAGTCGCCGGGCAGGACCTGCATGGGGTGTGGCATGAAATATGTCCTTGATCTCTGTCTTTGCAAGTCTTACTCTGTTCAAGCCTCTGGGCCCCAGAAGGCCCATTGTGTGCTAAGGACAAAGGTGGCATTGTGAGCCAGACTACAGGGTTCAAATCCTGACTTATCTATGTAGTAGCTGTGTGACCTTGGACAAGTTACCTAATCTCTCTGTGCCTATGTCCTAGCTATGACATGGGAGTAATAATAATAGACAGTAAATGAATTTATATGTGTCTGACATAAAGCATTGGGGCTAGAAGTCCTAATTTACCCCCTGAGGAAGCACAAAAGAATGTCTTGGGTGACCCTGCAGTCTGCTGGTGTGGTTGGTTGCTGAGTGAAGGCGAGGGGGGTTGGGGGAAACACACTCAGTTATCAGGGACCCAGCATGAGAG
Source organism: Pipistrellus kuhlii (assembly GCF_014108245.1). Lineage (NCBI taxonomy): Eukaryota > Metazoa > Chordata > Mammalia > Chiroptera > Vespertilionidae > Pipistrellus > Pipistrellus kuhlii. The sequence goes on from NW_023425405.1 coordinate 13,612,135, forward strand.
CCCATTCCTGTAGCCTTGAGTTGCCTGGGGATGGAGGAGCCCAGTCTGGGAGGAGCCTGCAGCTCACACCTCACTGGGCCTGCCTTGGGTATGGGGGATTTCAGGAGGGAGCAGCTCACAGCGTGGCTCACTCTTAGGCTGATTCGGTATTTGAGTTATAAACAGGGAGGAAGCTGGAGGCAGATGGGAGCAGCAGGGGAACGCTGCAGGTGGTGGGGAGCTTGGCCAGAGGCAGAGATGAGGCCTGTCATACGTGTTCTGTATCTGCTGCTCTGCTGATCTAAGGGAGTCTGGCACCAGAACCTTCTTAAGAGAGGACAAGCTTTCCCTGGCCAGTGTTTCTCAGTGGTTAGAGCATCAGCCCAGGGACCAAAAGGTCTTGGGTTTGATTCCAGGTCAAGGACATGTATCTGGGTTGTGGTCTGCTCCCTGGCCCAGTTGGGGGCGGGGCACATGCAGGAGGCAAACCAATCAATGTATCTCTCCCACATTGATGTTTCCCTTTCTCTCTCTCCCACGCTCCCTCCTTCTTACCCTCTCTCAATAGAAAAAAAAAAAATATATCATCTGGTGAGGATTAAAAAAATGGCAGCAACCAAAAACAAAAGAAGAGAGGACAAGCTTGGTTTTGTGATGAACTCAGATCTCACACACTCCCCAGCAGCCCTCTGTAGCAATCTGAAGCTTCCTTGGGGCAATGACTAACTTGACTTCCACTGGGCTGAGCCAAAGCTGTTGGTTTATGTCTGAAAGGAGATGGTCTAGGGAGGCAGAAGGTGGGACCCATCCCTCACTCCCATGTGTGATAGGGGTCTCAGTTCCCATCATTTTCTCAGGAAAGTGGCAGAGTCAGTAGCCTCCTAGCTCTGGTGCCTTTGTTGCATTGTGGAAGAGATTGGAAGGGGCCGCTGAGGGGAAGGAGGGTGAAACCTACCCTGGGTCTCTGCCTCAGCCTTGCAGAGGCGAGAGGCAGAGAGGGAGGTGAATTGTTGGCCTCTACACTGCACAGACCAGTGGAAAGCCAAACAAGCCAACCAACTGGGACTGACACAGGGAGCGGACTTCTTCAGTCAAATAGGAAAGTTAAAAAAAAGAAAAGGAAAAGAAACACCCCTTTAGGACAACAAGAGTAAAGTCAGCATTCCTATTATTACAAAGTCATAGGAGAAGCAATATTTTAACATAAAAAAGGGACTATTCCCAGGAAGGGAATAAGCTTAGCATAAAGGATAGTTCCTTCTAAGAAAGGACAGTTGGCAACCACACACACACACACACACACACACACACACACATACCCACACCTCTACACCTCTACACATGCATTATCCTTTTATTTTTTAAAAATTTTATCCCATTGTTTTTTCATTTTGATGCATTCGGATGACAGTGTTCCCAGGGGTAGGCCTGGACTGTAGACCGACTTTGGGGACAAATGACCTGGAAGGCACCCGTTGGGCTGCGAGATGGGCTGCCCTAGCCCCAGAGGCTGGTGGCACGGGTGATGTTCTTGAAGCGGTCAGGTTGACTTTAATACACTTAGACTCAGAAAAGGAGGGCTGGAGGAGGAAAGCAATCATGGACCTTCTGAAGTTCAAATACACTGTTCCCAGGTTGGACCTACTTGCCTCCCCCCTCTTCCTCCATGTTCCCTTCCACTGTCTGCTGTCCCAATGGCCATTGTCATCACCCCTGAGGTGGACCAAGCTTTCCATTCTTGGAAGGAAGCCCTGTGCAAACCAAGGCCAGCTGAGAGACCCTCGTCCAGAGCTCCTAGGAGCCAGTCTCTGGACCCTTCGTCTTTAGGTGTGTCTTTGGCTGGCAGGTCTCTCTCCTCTTGGGCCCCAGGTGACAGCCTGCTAACAGCCTCCTTAGAGAGACACGTTTTTAGCTGTGTCACCTTCAGAGATTTTCCTCATTGGTTCTGCTGTTTTCCCTATTGTTCTAAATTGCTAACTTACATTTCTTTATCTGCTCTTAGTGTGAGTTCTGACCATCGCTCAAGTGGGGAAATGCTTGGCAAAACATCAATTTCCTCTGAATGGAGATGCTGAATTGTCCATGAAATGAAAGCTTATTCCCTGAAAGAACTTGAACAGGCACAGCACAAAGGTGGCAGCTGGGCCAAATGGACTTTTGGTGGCACCAGGGACAAGAGACCTGAATGTTGGCATGTATTGTGTTAAGGTGTGCCAGGGCACACATATGGCTATGTCCACGTATTTGCACACTCACTCACATGCACTCCCTCCTCCACTGGGCAGGACTGGGATGGCAGGCTTGGAGGAGAAAGGGAAGGGCATTTGAAGGAATAGTGACTTTCCTCGTCACCTGCCACTCACATGAGCTCTGGATTGCAATGGGGGAGGTTGAGTCTGGTCCCAGATCTGCCTCTAAGTGGCTGTGGGACCATGAGGAAGTCACTTCACTTCTCTGAGCTTCATCTGCAAAATAGGTATAAAGACCACTAGAGTCAGCATTTGAGGCAGGAAACAGCAACCACGCTAGGCATTTCAAGCAGAAAGGGATTTTATACAGAGAATTAGGACTTTATAAAATCATTGGCAGGGCCCAAAGAATGAAGCCAACACCCCAGGGTCAGGAAACCCCATGTCACCATCCTCTACTGTCAGCTTCCTCTACTGTCACCTTCATGGCTGCCCCACAACCTTGAAGCTGGTGATGTGACCATGGACCCCAGAGCCCAGCCACCAGCTCTACTTGCACCTGCCTGACCCTGTTCCTCTGCAGAGTCTTGGTGTCACCGGGTGCCACTCTCCACATCTGTCAGAAACACATCCGAATGGCAGAGCCCATGCTGAGACACAAGGTGGTCTGGGAAGTGTGGTTTTTAGCTCTGCAGCACTGGAGATGGAGGGTGACATCGAAATGGAGAATCAGTCTGAGGATCTGGCACAGTCTTTCTCTCCAAAGTTCCAGGATTCTGCCTGGAAGATCAGCCTTGGGAAGCTTCAGGGACAACACCACATTTTCAAAGTTGTTGGTCTTGCCACACTTCACCAGGTTCCTGTGTGGCCAGAGCCCCGAAGGGGTGCCACACCTGGGATGTGCCTCTATTTCTATTTCTGTCGCCCACTCTGTGAGGGTGGAGGGTCCTGGGAATCTGCCATTGCCTTTTCTCTCATGGTCCCTCCATCCTCATGTGGGGTTGAAAACTAGGATTTGGAGACAGAGAAATTCAGGAAGAAACTTAGGAGGGAATCAAGAGTTTTCTGGAGTCACATGGCCAAAGCCTGGTCCCCATTAATTAAGACCAGAGGGTCCCTCCTCAGCTGGAAGGGACCCAGAGGACAGAGTCTGAGTTCATCAGAGTTCTGATCTAGAGCAGGACAGAGGAGACCAGCTCCATTTGATACTCTCCCCTGCTTCCCTGACGAGGCAGCATGGGATCATGAGTGGAATGGAAGGCTGGCTGTGGGCGATGATTATGAGGGGCAGGGACAGAAAGAAGGAATAGAATCTTACACACCGGTCAATGAGAAACTTCCTCTAGGCATGCACTGATCCTCTAAACTGACACTAGTTGTGCCACCTCCCCACTTCTGGCAGTAGAGCAGCAGGGAGGGAAGGGAAGAAAGAGCCCTGGAGTGAGGAGCTACATCTCCTTCAAAAGCTGGGTCCAGACTAAGCAGCGACTGTGGGGAAAGTGAGTGGGGAGAGCAGGAAAGGGTGGCAGGAGTGGCTCTGATGGAGACCTGGGGACTCTTGGAGGGGTCTAATTTCTTCACCTGGGTAGGTCCATCCTTAGCACCTTGTCCCATAGAAACTGTGTGAGAAAAGCCTGGAAAACAGGCCATTTTTTTCCAAAGGTAGCACCATTCAGAGGTAAGTGGACAATTCAAATATTGTGCACTTGGGTGGTACCATATCTGGCCATGACCCTGGTCCTGATCCCCTTGGAGCAGGGATGCAACTCCCAGGGAGTGAAGCTGGTTATCAAGATGGGACATTCCATTTGAGAAGGCATCCAGAGACCACCCCCACTTTAAAGAATTGGTTTTAAATAGAGGATGGGGGAATAGAGCCAGAGAGGGAAACATTGATATGAGAGAGAAACAGCCATAAGTTGCCTCCTGCACCCACCCCAACCATCGGGGAACTGAATCTAAAACCTGGGTATGTGCCTTGACTGGGAATCAAACCCACCACCGTTTGATGTATGGGATGACACTCCAACCAAATGAGCCACACTGGCCAGGGAGTCCCTTTTTTTGATGAGGAAATTGATGGGCTGAACGAAGAGCCACGGGTCTTTCTGGATATGAGTTCCCCAGCATCAAAAGGGGGCTGTGTATTTAGTGGAATGTTCTCCAGTCTGGTTGGACAGGAGAACAGGCTTTTTCTGGGCTCCATCATGTTACTTCCCTGGGCCAGCAGTTTCCACACCTGTCAGGGAAGGTCATAGCCATGTCTGCTGAGGGACGTCTTGGCCCAATGGTCTGTGATTCCAGGTCTGCTGATTACCTGTCCACTCCCCTTCCCTTTAGATGTGTTTCTCCTCTTCTCCTAGCCTCAGAGGGAAGCTCAATCACCTTCACACTGTTTTCTTGGGCAGGTGGAGGGGAGGTCCCTCCCTGTGCAAAAGACCCCTTTTAGTTATCGGGAAAGAGCCTGGATGTGAGCTGAATACAATCTCCAATGTTATTATCAGCAATAAAAAGGACCAGGAAGAAAAGCAAAGGGAGAAGATATTGTTTGGGTACAATTGGTGTTTGCAATTTTCCACATCGGTTCTTTTTATGAATGCTCTGAAAACAAGACAACAGCAGTGGCTGATTCAATATGTGCCATGCAGGAAAACAATAAGGAAAAAAATAAGGGTTTTTAATAAGCACTTGGAAAGGCTGTAATTAAGTCTTGGGCTCTGTTTGGAAAACAAGAATCTCATTTAGTGCCTTTGCCCCAGCACTCCCTAACATCTGCACCGGTGTTTTGTGCTGGGCAATTACTGCATCCTCCTCGGCTTGATTAACAAATACAGGTGCAGGGATGTGCTCGGGAGGGGGTTCCCAGGTTGGAGGGAGGGCTGGGAACAGGAGAAGACTTGGCGCTCAACCCAACAGGTGTTGCGGACCTGGGGGAGGAAGATGCCAGCTCTGCAGAGTCACAGGGCAGGGGAGTAAAGGCAAGGAGAAATACAGCTGCCTCTAGAGCCTGCTTTCTTAGAGTCCGATTTCACCAATGAGTGCAAAGGTTATGGAAACACCATGGGCCCCTGAGGCCCAGGACTTGAAGAGTTTTGAAAAGATGACCAGAGGAAGAGGGGCATTCAGAGTAAGAAAATGGGAGTCCTGAGTGAGTTGGGGTTGTGCGCCCACAGGCATGTTTCCCTTTAGGAAATTTCCCCAGAGATATAAAAAGGCTTGTCCTCTATACCTCTACAGTTCAAAACCAGAGCCTTGACAGCAGGCCTCCAAAGGCCCCATGAAAATGCACTCCCCCCATTATAGTACTATTAGAGGCCTATTGCAAGATATTCATGCAAGAATAGGCCTTACTTCCCCTGGCTTCACTACCGGCCACCCGGGAGCTGCCAAGTCCTCCCTCTCAGCTGGAGCAATGCTCCTGTAGCTTCCTCTGACCTTCTCCCTTCCGCCCTCATAGCAGGTGTCCTGCCCCACCTAGTGGCTCCATGCCTGCATACGCAAATTAACCTTCAATCTTTGTTGGGTTAATTTGCATACTCAATCCTGATTGGCTATGGGTGTAGCGTAGATACAGTCAATTTGCATGTTTGTCTATTATTAGGTAAGAAGATTTGCTTCTGCATCATCGTTAGGGCATCTGCTGGGTACTGCTCTCTCATGAGCTCTTCGACATTACTGGGGCATTGGTGCTGCTGTTACATCTCTGTTTTGTGAATGGGGCAGTAGAGGCACAGAAGTCAAATAATGTGTGCAAGAACCCATAGCTGGTAGGAATGGAGCCAGCTATTGGATCCCAGTTCTGACCTAACTATTAACCCCTGCCTGCCGTAGCCCTCTGTTTATTTATCAGAGTTGCTTTCATGTTCTCCTTCCTGTACCTTGTTCTGGTGCCTGCTGGGAGAGTGAAGGGGACATCTTGGCCAGATTTATGTTAGGGGAGGGGCTGGGATCCCTTTTCTAGAGCTCAAAGTCTAGGGGTGTGATGCTGGGAAAAGGTATGGAGGAGCAGCTTGATGCAAAGAGTGATGGGAGTTGCATCCATAGGAAGTGCTTGAGTGAGGAGCAGGGTCTGCAATCTTGGGCAAAGGTACCAACACCCACTCAAAGCCTTTTCTAGAAGGCTTTTCAAAATCTGATAATTATCCAAATATTATGTACTGTGGGGACATGTATTATTAGTTGAGTGCTTTGTCTGGAAGTATGGCTCAGGGTGGCAGTGGCCAGAGGGCTGAGAGAATCTGTTTACTTTGGGGTTTTGTGTTTATTTACTGACTGTCTCTATTTCTAGCTTTCTGAAGCAGAGCCTGAGTCCTTTGGAATAGTTTGGCCTTTTCTTTCCATCACCATGTGACCTTCAGGAAAGGATTCTCCCTCCCTGAGCCTCAAGGACAGATGGATTTTCTTGTTAGAGACTGTGTCCAACTCCATGGTGCCACCTTATGGTTTTGAGATCCCCCACTTAGGTAGAAGCTGTATTTCAGCTCTATCTAGACCTGGCTCTGGCCCTTTCCTTCCCAGCTCTTCCCAACAGTGCAGAGAGTGTAGCTCCTCATGCCAGTGGGAAGCTGCCATGTCGGTGTGTGTGCTCATGGCAACTCTTGTGCCCAGTGCCAGGCTCTTGGAGGAGAGCTGAGATTTTGGAGCAGCCAGCCCTTCCCCGCCCCTCAGCATAACTTCTCTGATGTCCTAAAATGAAGAGAAGGGAAAGCTTCTGATGCTCTGCTCAATTCTGCTGCTGAGGCTGTTGGGGCAACAGCTATTGAGGTGCTGCCTGTATCAACCCAACAAAGAGTTGGAGGGGAGGAGGAGGAGGAGGAGAGAGGAGTTAGCATGTGAGTATAACTGAACAGGGAAGTAAATTTATATTCTTGGATTGAACTGATTTAACATATCTCCTGCCATCAGGAGGTCAATGAAAATGGTGAAAATCTAAATGGAAATGAGAGCAGATCACTCATTTAATGCCAGGCTTAACGTAGACTTGAAGAGATGAAACCGTTAACAATTACCATTTAATACTAGGTACAGACTATAGAAAGCACCTGGGTGTGTGATTAATTAACACAACTTTGCATGCATATCATACTTTCTTTAGGGAGTTCTGATGGTGGAGAAGGCATATTTTCACTTATCCTCACTGACAACGCTTCTATTTTTCAGATTTGAATACAGAGGCCAAGAGATCACCACGTATTAATGACTAAATCAAGTCTTTAAGTTCCAAGCTCTCTTGGTCACCAAATAGCTGAGGGTGGGAAGGACTTTGCAGTTGTACAAAGCAATCAGCTTCTTAGAGAGTGGAGGAGGCTAGGCATATATGTAGTAGAGAGATTGGGTGCTTTCCTTTCTCTTCAGCTACTGGTTAATCGGTGAATATGTTAGTTTAACACAGTTTATCTTTATGGACACTCAGACACAGTAGCCTTAAATGGACGCTAGGAAAGAATCATCAGAAACAAGAGAAAGAACCAGGGACCCCATGGCTGAATACAGAGAGAATATTTCCCTGGCTGTTCTTTCCAGGTTTCTCTCTGTTCTGCTGCCTGAGGCGCTGGCCGTGGTGCTGAATGCTGATGCGGGGAATGCTGGGAGAAGTTGGCTGTGGCTGGCGATTTTAGCTGGTGCAGCAGTCAGCGTTGGGGGGGGGGGGTGTTTGTGTGTCTGATGCAGGATATTGATGTGGACAGGTAGTGAGAGCTGAAATAAAGAAGGTGTGGTAGGAGCGAGGGTTGACTAGTCCGTTTCTGAATCTAAGACTGGTCCATGGTGAACTAAACATAATGTGGTCCAATCCTGGGATAATGCTTGCTAGGTGGCTGTGCCAGATGACAGTTGTGAGCATCCAGCAGCCTCCTACTGTCCAGTAGTGATTGCTGTTCATATCACAAAGGCTGCCTTTTCCATGACCCAGACCATGTGATCACAAACAGCCTTTGTGCTTTGATTGGTTTGTTTCTCCATTCAGGAATGTTTAAAAATCTGACTTAAATCACCGTTGACTCCCTCACACTACATTGACTATTTCTCTTTTAAAATACAATTATCCGTGTAGCTCATTTCCTGCAATCTAACAGTCACCTACTCTTATACTATTATTTTATCAACATTTTCTTGAGTTTACAGAAGTTATTCTTCATGCTTTTGCATTTTCCACTGCGCAGTTCTAGGTACATGATACATTCACAAAAATATCAAACCCTTTTGTGTCTTGGAGCTTTTCAAAACTTCTTGTACCTTTTATGAATCTCTTTTGCACACAAGTCATGCCAGGCTTTGTAGGACTAAAATCTCATCTGTTAAGGCTGTTGATTTTTAAAGAAGTCAAATAGCCATGTACCTTTTGGACATTATAGAGGAGCAATGGAGAAATGTGGCTGAATAATGAAAAGTCAAGGTTGGGTAAAATAAAAGGGATAGTATTTATGCTCATTAGCAGGAAGAGTAGCTTTGAGGGTTAATTATGAAAACTATGGCTTGCTTTGATTTGTCTCAACCTGCTACCCAAGATGGCAGCCTGCCAGGCTATTGGTCTTCTATGGATGCTTAGATAAAACACTTGAGTTATGGGCATTTGGCCATATCTTTTAAAAAGTAGCTATTACCTCATTGTTCCAGTTCTTTGCCCTCAATATTTGAGTAAGCCCTACCTAGTCATGAAGGAATACAGATTTATAGACTCCTGGAATCAAAAGAAAGGAGCAGAATGAAAGAAGAGCCAGTGGTCCCCTACCAGATCCGTCCCACAGGAAAATGTTGCCAATATCTGTCTCTACCATCTTTCTCAGGGACTTGGCAGCTGCTTTTGTAACTTGGACAGCAGCAACATCCTAAGTAACAGAACTTTTTCTCAGCTCTGGGAGAAACTTGCAGATGTTTGATGACTGTGGGGATATCACAGAAAAAGCATTAAACTTTCCAACATGGTTGGGCCAAATATTAATCATCTGTCAGCCAGAAATCTCAGGGAACAGGAAGGAGAAATGAGTTGTGGGGGGTGAGATATGAGATAGCATTTCAGGAGCTAGGTGGAATGAGGAGTGGAAGGAGGGGGAGGAGGAAGGAATGATGAGAAGATAGTTGAGTGGAAAGAAAAGCTGATAGGTTGGGGAGGAACGTGAAAGAAATGAAAGAAAGTGTGTGGGGGAAATGAAGGGTGTGGGGAGAGAGTGCAAGATGGACTTGAAAATTCTTTGAATAGTCTAAGGTTCTGGACAACAACAGTGTCACCACAGGCAGGTGTACAGAGGTATGGGAGAGAAGATGGCAGAAAGAGGAAGAAGAAAAGCAGGATGGAAGTGGAGATAGACTGAGAACAGTCAGGAAATGAATATTCCAGGGACATTTGGAAACTGAGGACTACAGATATTGTGACATCAGCAGAAGGCAGAGACTGCAAGACAAAAGGCAACTTAAGCCATTTTCTGGTCTGCTAAGTCACCCACAGCAGCACAATATGCTAGGAAATAATGTCTGCCTGTGATCATTGTTTACTTAGGAAGCCGGCTGACATGAGATGAAATTAACACAATAGGATGGAAAATTGCTAATAAAACAAAAATCCCTGCCGTTAGATTTTCATAGCCTAATTATTCAGCACGTTACTCACTAATGGCATGAGACATTACCATGCTAATGTGCAGTCTGCATATGTCAGAGAGGAAGAATTGGAGGGACTTCTACTCTATGCAAATGGAGAAAACCCCTACCCGCAGATGGAAGATTGTTGAGATGGGTGAAGCATGGTGGCCTGGAAGGGACGCAGCCTTAGACAGCTCTAGACCTGGGCAGGAATTAGAGCCGTAGGGCTTGTTTCTCTGCACTAATCAAAGTGCCATGAGCCCTTCCAATCCAAGCTGCTCTCTGCATCTACCATGTGTCCCTCCCATTTGAGGATCACGTTATGAGGGTGATTAAGATCTGAGCACAAATGACAAGAAAGAAAAGCTGTCACTAAGTGAACTCCATAACTGTGGAAACCTGACTTTGTTTACTTGGTACTTGGCATCCTCTGATTGCTATTGGATTCCAATCAGATGGCATTAATTTATATTTGTTGCTGCTTTTATTTGTAAATCTGTTCTGTCAAAAGGCATTCTATTTGTTCTTGACAAAATAAAAGGATCCTGGACTCAGGGATCATGTTTACTTTGTTAGAAACTCCTAGTCTATTTATGGATCCATAGATACAGGCATCCCTCCAACACTGGCTGAATGACTATTTCTGGATCTCATAACGGAAGGCAAAGAAAAACACACACTTAATAATAATAATAATAATAATAATAATAATACAAAGATAAAGGTGTTCAACCCAGAAAAGGCTGAACAAGTGTCCCGCCCTCACGGAGGCTGGGAGGAGGATTGTAGCTCTGGAGGAGGAATTCTATCTTCTTCAGCCTTAGACAGTTCTGGAGTCAAAGCCCATTTTCAAGATGGGGGGTTTGAGAATAGGAGGGTGTGTGTGTGTATGTGTGTGTGTTTGCTTGAGCCTGTCTCCCCATTGTGATAGGCTCTGGTAGGCTGAAGCATTAGTCTCTTCCCCTTTTCCTCTCTTACAGAAACAACCTTTCTCACAAGAAGCCTATCCCATGTGGAACCAGTGAGATCAGAATACAGTGATCATGGCCATTCATACAAGGACGGCCATGGCAGTGAGGCTGGACCAAGCTGTCCCTTCTGGTACTTTTGTTGGAACCAGTGGCAGAAGTATTCTCTGTCTCTGTCTCTCTTCTTGCAGGAAACAATGGTCTGAGAGAAACTTCTACTAACTTTAGAGGTACAGGTGGCCAATTTTGTAGCACATGGGGGAAAATCACCTAAGAAGAGATCAACACAGAAAAGCAAAGGAGGGCTGAAACTGGTTTGGCTCAGTGGATAGAGCATCAGTCTGTGGACTGAAGGGTCCCGGGTTCGATTTCGGTCAAGGGCATGCACCTTTGTTGCAGGCACATCCCCAGTAGGGGGCGTGTAAGAGGCAGCTGATCAATGTCTCTCTCATTGATGTTTCTAACTCTCTACTCTATTTCTCTCCCTTCCTCTCTGTAAAAAATAAATAAAATATATTTTTAAAAAAGAAAAGAAAAGAAAAAGAGGGAGGAAGGGAGGGAGGGAGGGAGAGAGAGAGAACTGATGATGTTCTTTAAATCTCTGAATCCAGACATTTCTGAAATGAGACCAACCCTTTGGACTTTCTGGTATACAGACCAATTCATTCTGGTTTTTAAAAAACTGATTGGAGTCAAATTTTTATCACACAAACTTCAAGTCATTCTTAGTGATGCCTTTCCTTCCTCTTATCTCAGCATTAGACTGCTTAAAGCAATCTTGGCCACCACGAGCAGAACGAAAGTTTTTAATTCTTTCCAATTCATATGTCCTTTTGTACCCTGCCATCTGCTTTGGTGGTGGCAGGTGAAGAGAGGGGTCAAGCAGCTTGCTGAGCAGTGCTCAGTGGAGTGAAATCTGGTGCCAAGCACCTTGATCTTCTCACCTATAAAGGCTTTTGGAGGCATACTTTTCTCGGCTTTCTTTTGTCTTTCTTCGGACTTCTTTCCTCTTTGTAAATTAATACTGAGGGTAGAAAGCCAAGGCAGATCTTAGTAAAAGAGTTAGGTTCTTCAGGAGAGATTTTTAGAATGAAGCAATGGAGCAGGTGGAGCTTGTTTGAGGTAGATCAATGCCGCGTAGGGACATGGGGGCTCATAGGGACTCTGTCTCTGAGCAGCAGTGCTTCCTGGTGCACTGGCCCTGCGGTTCCCTGTGCACAGCTGCTTTGCCCGGAGTCCTTGTGATGGTGGTGGGCCAGGGGATGAACTAGGAAGCAGTAGTCATTAGGGCTAATGACTGGTATTTTGCTTTTTCTCTTCTTGGCACATGTAACAGTTCATTGCCTGCCCCTTGAAGGTGGATGTGGGTAAATGACTTGTTTATAGTAAAATGTGAGCAGAAGCGATGCATTCATTCTGGGGTAAAGCTTTTGGAGGCATTGGATGCTTTTCTACATTATTTCTGCCATGGAGCCTGGTGATATTTCAGAGAGGGAAGCCTCATCAAGCAGGCTGTCCCCAATGAGGAAAAGGCAGCCATCCTGACATGGACTTGAGTCTGAGCAACAAAGAAATCATTATTGTTTTAAATGTCAAATTTCAATTGTGTCTCACTGATAGGAATATACAATTAAGTTTTGTATATTAACCTGTTATCCTGAAACCTTACTGTAGTTGCTTATTTGTTCCAGAGATTTTTTTTGGTCAATTCTCTGGGATTTTCTACATAAACAATCATGTCATTTGCAAACAAAAAAAGTTTTATTTTTTCCTTTCTTATACTAGGATATTATATAAATTTGATGTCCATTTCTTGTCTCATTTAGTTAGCTAGGCTGTCCATTATAATTCTGAATAGAGAGATAGAAGGAGACATCCTTTCCTTGTTCCAGATCTTAGGAGAAATGCATCTAGTTCTCATTATAAAGCATGATATTAGCTGTAGGGTTTGTATATGTTCTTTATGAAGCTAAAAAAGTTTGTCCTCTATTCTTAGTTTGCTGAGCGTCTCTATTCTGAATCAGTGTCAGATTTTGTCAAATGCTTTATTTTGCATCTGTTGATATGATCATATACTTTTTCTTCTTTAGCCTGTTGATGTTTACATTAGCTTATTACATTAATTGACTTTTGAATGTTGAGTCAGCCTTGCATAACTGGTATAAATTCTATTTGATCGTGGCGTATGATTCTTTTTATACATTGTTAAGTTTGCTTTTCTATTGATAATATTTGTTATGTATTTTTACACCTACACTCATGACTAATATTTGCCTGTCATTTTCCTGGCTTGTAATGCTTTTTTAAAAAAAATTACTGGATTTGCTTTATTCTGCAGTTCACGTATGACAGGACCAAACCCAACACTTAGGTTTGTTGTTTTTACAAATCTATGTTGACAGGGACAATTTCTCTTAGTCGTATATGTAGTCTGATCCTCATGCAGTGGGGACATGTAGGCTCTCAAAGATCCTGGCTCCCTGCCACTGGAACCTGGGCCCTCCCCTTGGACTGCACTCATGTCTGTCTGTGCTGGGGCCATGTCCTGGCCCCATCGCCCTGAGATGTCCTTGGGCCAGGAATGCCAAACAGGTTCCATGTATGTGCCAACTCTGAATAAACATCAGGGGTTGCCTGGAGCCCAGGGGTGAGGGTAGTGAGGCAAGTATTATCTGAGCTCCATTACAAAGAACATGGTGCTTGACTGGCAATGTCTGCCATGGCAACACCCCCTCAGCATGTCTGGAATGGGATATGCCAGCCACCAGTTCAGCTCCGAAAGGAGCAAGGCATTCATTCCATCCTTACCTTGGGTGGTTATTCTCCCAGGCCAGGTGGCCAGGAGGCAGTCTGAAGGCCACAAACCTGTAAGTGGCTTCCCCAGGTCCTGGATGGAGCAGCATACCCAGGCCAGAGAGAACTTGAAGGACAGCCCATGCAGGGCCCCAAGGGTGTCTGTATGTTGCAGCTTCTTCAAGGGAGATCGAGAGTGGCTGGTGTCAAAACGAGTTAGATGCAACTTGGATGTAAAAACATTTCCATGGCACTTATACAAAGAAGTAACTATACTTTCTGCATGAATTCTCAGTAATTTCCAGTCCAAACTGAAAAGGTTCATTTTCAATATGCTGCTGAGAAACTAGAGTAAAAGGATAGTCTTACTTTAGTGAAGTTCCAGAATGAGGGAGCCCTACTTTGAAAAGTACTGTCTCAATGGAAGATGCAAGGGTTTGTGTAAAAGAATATTTCTGAGGAACCTTCATACTGTTCTCCATAGTGGCTGTACCAGTTTACATTCCCACCAGCAGTGAATGGAGTGTTCCTTTTTCTCCACAACCTCTCCAACACTTGTTATTTGTCTCCTCATAAAGCCATTCTAATAGGTGTGAGGTGGTATCTCATTGTAGTTTTTTTTTTTTTACTTTTCCCTAATGGATAGCGATGTTGAGAAGATATTTTTATATATCTGTTAGTCTTTTGTATAGGCCCTTCTTCTATGTTCATTCAAGAAGTTTCTCCCTGACTGAGTTTTACCTTTCTTCAGCTTTAGTGAAGGGGCTTCAGAAAAGCGCCAAACTGTTCCAGCAACCAGCTTCTATCTTTGTTTCTGCACGTCTTATGGTAAGGACATGCTGGCTGCTTTGGAAGGAAGCTGGTCCCAGTCTTCACAAGGCCCCTTTGAGCCCACCACACAATTATTTCTTAGCTTTTTAGCCATACTTTCTCTTCCAAGTTTTCATTCTTATTTTCTCCATTGTTCAATTGGGCCTTACAAGAACTAGTCCAACTATAGCATTCTCCACCAATTAATAATGGTAATCGTCCCATCCAAGAATTGTTATTTGACTTTCCCCAGTGTCATAGACAGAAGTCCTGGAGAACTAAGATAAAGACTGTTGGGCTGAGAAAGAATTTGGAAGCCATCTGCATTTGCTTCTTTGGGGGAGCCTTTGCATTTCATTTTTTATTTATTTTATTTTTAGTTTTTTATGTGTGTGTGTGTGTTATTTTTTGTTTTTTGTTTTTGTATTTTGAATTACTTTAATGATTAAGGTATCACATATTTGTTATCATCCCCCCCATTCCCATCCCAAATCCCTCGCATGCATGCCCCCACCCCCCTGTTGTCCATGACCACTGGTTAGGCTCATATGCATGCACACAAGTCCTTTGGTTGAGCTCTCTCCCTTATCCCCACCCTCCTCTGCCTTCCCTCTGAGATTGACAGTCTGATCAATGCTGTTCTTGTTCATCAGTCTATGTTGTTCATCATTTTCCCTAGATGAGTGAGCTCATGTGATACTAGAAATACACTTATAAGAATCGAAA
Source organism: Pipistrellus kuhlii (assembly GCF_014108245.1). NCBI lineage: Eukaryota > Metazoa > Chordata > Mammalia > Chiroptera > Vespertilionidae > Pipistrellus > Pipistrellus kuhlii. The sequence goes on from NW_023425405.1 coordinate 13,627,178, forward strand.
ATGAGACAAGCAATAATGGTTATGCTAAGAGGCAAATGAATCAGTTTATAGTGAGTTTCTTTCTGGGCCAACAGTTCTTTTGAGTCCCAATTTCTATGTCAAACAGTTCTTATATGTACTTGTCAGCAATGATATTTCAGTTCTGGATGGTGGACTAATGGTGGTAATGCAGGTCCAACCCTCTCTTGTTTGGTCCTGGGCAACCTGCAGTGACTTACAGCTGCTGACTGCTAGTATGGCAAGGCATCGTCAGCATCTTTCATCTCTGGACTATTTCTCTTCTGTCTTCATGGCTGGAGCACTCCTGTCAATGCTTCTCTTTTGCAGGAATCGACATGGTATTGGAGTTGTTTTCTGAAAATATACAAACATATTCTCAAACAAAAGTTAATAAAGGAATCTTTCTATAAATTTGACTTGCAATCCTTTTTCATTTTATTTTATTTTTTGAGCCTTTGCATTTTCTGTTTTTCTTCTGCCTGTACAGCATCTCTCCTTCTCGTCCTATGGCTGGCACCTCCTGTCATTGGAGGCTTTGGCACAAAGATCACCTCCTCACACAGGTCTTCCCTGACTACTCAATCTACAGTGGCCATCCAATAGCTCTCTATCATAAGACTACATTTTAATTATCTGCTTATTACTTGCCACTATGTCACATACATGCTTATTAATTTATTGATTATGCAAGTGGCTGCATAGCACCTGGCACATATCAGAGCTCAATGGCACCTGTTAAATGAATGAATCTGTTCATGTCTCTCAGGAAACTGAAGACCAGAGAGTTAAAGTGACCTTAAAGGTCACATAGCTCATTAATGGAAGACAGGGGACTAGAACCCATGGCTCCTGACTTTTGTCCAGGGCTTTTCCTACTATACATTCATAGCAATAAACATAAAAAGAAGGAAAATTTTTTGAATCTCCACTGTGTATCAAACTCTGTACTACGTGTCAGTCAGTCTATCCTTATAACAACCCTACAAGGCTGGTAGAATTCACATGTTTAAAAATAAGGAATCAGAGTCTCTGGGATTCTAGTAATTTGCCAGGTGTCACATTGCTTACAACAAGAGCTGGGATCTGAAGCCAGCTTGGTGTAATTCTCACGTGTTTTTCTTTTTTGTACCACCTGAGCTGCATGACTCATTTCAGGTAAAGTTTGTGCTGTGTTAGTATTTCTGTACAGTAAACCCAAGCAGTGAATAATAGGGAAATTTCAGGCTCTCTGGCAGTCTGACAGAAGGTATGGGGTAGGGAGGCCATACAGCTTTCCCTTTGTCCTTCAGATCACGCGGTACAGATGACATCTGTCTCTTTTTCTCACTAGTGTGTCTCGCTCACTCAACCATCTTGGAATGTAATGTTTCACAGTGTAAGCAACCTCCAGAGGTGAGTACTCTGAATGAGAGCTCTGACTGGCTTATTCCATTTTGTCCCTCTCCTTGGGAGGACAAAGACAGTTGAGAAGTATGTAACTGATGCCAAAATGGCAGTTAAAAAAATCCCACCAATCATCTGCATATTCCCAAATATAAAACTCATGGGCCAAGGGGAAACCAGGACTGTGAGTCCCTGTTCCTTGCCTGGTCACCATGACATTTGGCCCCACCCACTCCTTGTCCTCTCAAGCCCGTGATGCACTTTCTTTATTGCTGACCATGAACAACCTAAACTATCCCCTTTCTCTGGCCTTTTCTCTTGGCAACAGAATATTTCTGGAGAAACCACAGAGCTCTCCTGAGTGGCCTCCACATAACCTGTGTTCTCTGCCTCTGCCAGGCCTTTGTGTCCCGGTTTGCTCTGCTCTGGTCACCAACTCCTTCCCGTCCTCACTGTTGCTGTGAAGCCATCCTTGACACAATCAGCAAGGTGCAAATGCACATGCCTATGTGACAGCAGGGAGGGAGCTGCAGGTCTGGGGGAAGGTGTTCTTAGCACCTGTAACAGCTTCTCAAGTAGTGGTGGTCAAGGGGTGCTGGCGGCTGCCTGGGCCTCTATTATAAAATCTAAAAATCACCCTATGGGCTCAGACTCTCATCCATATGCCTCTGATAAAGAAGGTGAGGGTCATTGTTTTAGAGAGTGCAGTCTTGCCTCCCTTGCTATCTCGCCTTTCTTCTTTCTATCAATGAGAATCAGGCACCTACTGTGGGCCAAAAACTGTGCTAGGCTCTGAGAAGCAAGGCTAAAGTCTCTGATAGCCTGAACCTTTCATGTAAGTAATAGTTGACTTCTGCATAGCACTTTCTCGGGGTAGAGGGCCTCCAAAGTCCCCCACATCCCTGATATACATTAGTTGGCCTCTGCTCTATGAATATATCTGCATGCTCATTAAGCTTAGTTATATTCCGAGGCTGAAACAACCTCTTGGAGCTCAAGTCTAGTTCACTAGGTTTCTCTTTCTGGGGAAGGGAAGAACAAAGGCAAAGGCAATAAGGATGCAAGAAGATACACCTGTTCAAGATAGAGGCCCTCAAAGCAGCTCTCTTGGCAAAGCAAACATTAAAAGTCATTTTGGTTGAGCTGAGATCTCCCTGAACTCAAAAGCACAGATGTAATGAGGTGAGAGGGGAGGATTATTTTGGAGATACAGTAATAAGCTAATACAGTGTGCATGGCAACTTAGGGACTGAGAATTCATAAATATATTCATGTTTTCTTCCCAGGAAGATTGATGAAATACCCAAGCACAAAGTTAGAGTAAAAGAGAGATTGAAAGGGGGAGTGAACTACAGAAGATCTGGGGCGACATATCAAGTCCGGACAAAGAATACTTCATCAAGCACATAAACAGCCACTGCCTGATACATTAGACTCTGGAAGCATCATAAATTAACCTGCCAAGAAACTTTGCAAAAGGTCACATTTAACATTTATCAGGCTCTAGGAAGCAGTGTGTGTTTTCATGGCTAGAAGGCAGAAAAAAGGCTGTTTCTTTGCATTACATTTTCAAAATCATTTCCAAATTATTTAGTAGGAGAAGAGAAAAAAATCTCCAGCTAATTTAGGGACAGTATTGATTGTCTTGTCACCGAGGCATCCCCTGAGTGTGGGTGTTGAGGCGTAGAAACGAAGGCAACATTGTGTGGACCTGGCTGGTCACTTTCCTGGGAAGTCCTTTCTCCTGCTTTCACCAGCACAGTGGTCTGACTTTGAAAAGTCCCCACTCTGAGGTGAAAGGGGGCTCTGAAAGCCACAGAGCCGAAGAGCAGCTCGGCAGGACAGACATAGTCAACAGGAAGCTGTAGGTGGGAGAAAATGAGCAATGACCTCCGTGGTTTGGAGAACACGCTTCCTTTTCTTTAGGCCAGTGGTTCTCAACCTTTCTAATGCCTCGACCCCTTAGTACAGTTCCTCATGTTGTGGTGACCCCCAACCATAAAATTATTTTCGTTGCTACTTCATAACTGTAATTTTGCTACTGTTATAAATCATAATGTAAATATCTGTGTTTTCTGCTAGTCTTAGGCGACCCTGCTAGCGCTTCCCACAGGTTGAGAACCGCTGCTGTAGAGCCTAAGACCATCGGGAAACACAGATATTTACATTATGATTCATTTATTCATAACTGCAAAATTACAGTTATGAAGTAGCAACGAAAATAATTTTATGGTTGGGGGTCACCACAACATGAGGAACTGTATTAAGGGTTGTGGCATTAGAAAGGTTGAGAACCACTGTGTTAGGCCGTGGGAACTTGTGCCAGGGCTCAGGTTTTGAATCATTAAGATTTGAGTCATTTAGTTGGACTATGTGAGAGACTGGACTCATCGTTGCTGGAATCATTTTTGTCATCCAGTGAATGGGTATGGCAACACTCAACTATAGAACAGACAGAGAGGGGGTTTCCTCATCTGGTGGGAAAGGTACAGCACCAATCTAGATCTTTACTTTCCTGTCTTCTCTCAGAATGCCTGTTTTCTTGATCTGACTTTGAATGGATGCTCTGTCTTTATTGGTGGTTCCTCCAGGCTCTTACCTGTTCCTCTCCTTTCATCTGCCTTTCCTAACTGGAAATTCTCCTTTATCCCAAGACAGAGCTACATTAATATGTGAAGCAAAGATGTGCCCGGGGGGTGAAGGGGGTTGTCTAGGGCCTGGCAGTTCAGTGTGAAGGACTTTGGCTTTTTCTATGAAAGAAATGGGGCACCTTTGGCTGGTTTGAAGCAGAAGAGACATAATTTGACTTCATATTGACTTACTAAGGTGTCATCTCAGTGTTGCTCAGATCTGTCCTCTTCAGAGAGTGGAAAAGGAATCTAATTGCTAAAACCTCAGGTACTGAGGGGAGTTGTGGGCAATGCAGGGCCCACCCAGAGCAGTCCCTCTTGTATTTACTCTTTCTATCCACAAAATCTTCGTCAGTTCTTAGCGTCAAGATATAGGCCAGGCACTGAGGGGTGGCAAGATTCCCATCCTAAAGCATGCTGGGCCCTGGGGGCAGCTGCAGGCATAGATGGGAAACATCTGGGGACTCTCAGAGGTCCTGGATGCAAAGCAGATGGGAGAGATGACTTCATCTGTGATCTCAAAGACTGTGGCCAAAAGACTAAGATTGCTCATTACCCTGGCAATATCCACTCTCCCTTATTGTGCACAAAACCCTGGCTTTATCAGGTGTTGTTCAACTTCTCTTGCAGCCAGGGGTGTTGCTAAAGCCACAGAATGAAGCTTTCAGGGAGTCTTTTGAAAGGGAGCTGCCTCTACTGGCAGGTGTGTCCTTTCTCACTCGATTTCCTTTGATGGCTGGAGCTGCAGCAGCTATCTTGTGATATATATATCTTGAGGATAAAAACTAAGATCTCAGGATGGCAGAAAAATAGGAGTTTGGCTCATGGAACCCCTTACCAGTGCTCTGCTTCTTACATTTGGTCTTATCTGAGAGAACACACCCCTAGTTTCTTGAAGCCGCTGTTATTAATAGGTGAATGAAATTCTTAAGAGACACAGAAAGTGACTTAGTTGTGAAGGCTGGTTGGGTCACCTGAAGATGAACACTGATGTAGAAATGGAAATAACTGGATTTGAGTCCTTTGTCTGAGATTGATTCGCTGGATGATTTTAATACTTGTGGTTATAGTTATCATTAGTTATATAATTACTGTGCTTTATTTATCCCACGTGACCCATTCACAAGCCATTTAAAAAAATATATTTTATTGATTTTTTTTTTTTTTTTTTTTTTTTTTTTTTTTTTTTTTTTTACAGAGAGTTAGAAACATTGATGAGAGAGAATCATCGATCAGCTGCCTCTTGCACACCTCCTACTGGGGATGTGCCTGCAACCAAGGTACATGCCCCTGACTGGAATCAAACCTAGGACCCTTCAGTTTGCAGGCCAACGTTCTATCCACTGAGCCAAACCGGTTTCGGCATCACAAGCCATTTTTTTGAGGTAGGTTTTATTATATGCATTTTCAAGATGAGAAATGAGAGACTCATGGAGATTAAGTGCAAGGTTATAGAACAAGCACGTGGCAGAGCTGGGGTTATAGCCAAGCCCTTGTTCTTTTTTTTTAAATATATATTTTATTGATTTTGTACAGAGAGGAAGGGAGAGAGATAAGAGAGTTAGAAACATCGATGAGAGAGAGTCATCAATCAGCTGCCTCTTGCACACACCCCCACTGGGGATATGCCCGCAACCAAGGCACATGCCCTTGACCAGAATCGAACCGGGGACCCTTCAGTCCCCAAGCCGATGCTCTATCCATTGAGCCAAACCAGTCCCGGCTGTTCTTAACTATTACTATGTAATAGTCTTACTTATTTTCTCTGGATCTCAGTTTTCTCATCTATTCCATGGGTTGTAGGACAGGATGTTCACTCCCTTTTCAGGCCAGGACCTCCTTGGAATATATTTCATCCTTTTTCTTCAGTCTTGCTTGTCTGAGCTTGATCTTGTACCTCTACCCTATCCCCATATTTCCAAGTGGTGCCTTTGGCAAAGAAGCTGCAATCTGAGCATCTGCCAGCTCCCTTTGTCTCGAGAAGAGCATCTCATTACAGTCCTAGGAAGCGGCCAGGGAGTGCAGCCCGTGTCCAGAGGATGTTCTGCAGGGCTGCAGGCCCCAGCCCGCTCCTGCCGGCTGGAGAACCTTCTGTCAGCCATTTTAGATGGCTCACTGGGGGCAGCCGCGTCTCTGCACAGCCACACAATCTGTCTCTTCTGATGATCAAGGAGGGACTTGGTGAAAGCAGCAGCCAGGAGCCCTCCCAGGCGATAAAACCTCCCCAGGGCACCCTGGAGAGGTGGGCCGCTGGCGAAATGTGGAGAACAAGCACTGTGCTGTGTAAATACATTTATGGGATGGAGCTGTTTCTTGGCCCGCTGGGGCCATTTCCTGAGCTGTGTGGCAGGAACCGTCTTCCTCAGAATGACTGACGGCCAGTGGGGACATCTAAGCAGACCTTGATTTCTTTCCTTGCTTTGGCACATTTACCTAATGAGCAGAAGGAACGGGCCTGGAGAGGCACTGAAACTGGGGACCGTAAGTGGTCTAGAGTGGAAAACTCTCTGTGTTCTTGCATCGTGGAAAAATTCCATTCTCCATCTCCCCATTCCAGTTCTCCTTGGTCCAGTCCTGTAGGACCAGCATTTCCCTTCGTGAGGCAGACTAACCCCCCTGGGACTTGTCTGAGTTGGGGAACATGGTTTGGCTGCTATAGTTAAGAAGACCCATGTCTCTGGCTCATGACGCTATGGAGTATGTGGGTGGGGTTGATACTGTTGTAATTAATCTAGTTATTAATAATATAAACAAAACAAAGGGAAGGCCAAATACTATAGGCACGTTATTTGAATAGCTTCACCAGGAAGCCAAAGCTTTATTTACACTCCCCAGAGAGCCACCAGTCCATTCCTCATAGACCCCAGGGAGAAGGGTCTAGACAAGGAGGAGAATAGACACATGCCCAGTAAAATTGGGGGCCTAGTGAAGATGCTTTCTGTCAGTCACACCTGGGAATAGGTGATTGGCCAGAATGGGGGTGACCACTGCAAACACAGGAAGACTTGAGATATTTAAACTCCTGATCAAGGAAGTTCCCTCTCTTGGTTGCTCTTGGCCCTCTTGTGTTCTTGGGATTCTTGGTGCAGGTCATGCCATCTCTCGGCTCCCTTGTATTCGCCCACATTGCCCAGGGCTATGTGGACCGCATACATAGTGGACCAATGGACTGCAACTGGCCTGATGCTGAATTGGACTGAGCTGCAATATGGAACACAAATTTTGGACACTGGCTTTGTTTCTAACTCTACTGAAGCCCCAACTACACTTTTTCCAGGACTGGATTAAGGGAAATGGGACTTAGGAAACCCAGGAATATAATTCCACCCAAATCAAAATCACTCATCTTCCTGGGTGGATCTCAGAAAATTCTTTTCCTCGAGGTATCTTAAGTACACCATCCCCAGCACTCATTGGAAAAAGAGATAGCCCATTTCTACCAGCAACAGGGTGAAGTTGATGGTGTAAGATGGGAATATTAATGATACAGGCATGGTGGCAACTGTACTCCATTAGCTCAGAGCCAGCCTCTTTGATTTTGATGGTGGGATTCTGAAGTTCTTTGTGGGTGCAGCCTAGCTGCTAAGATGCTCTTGGCAGGTCATAAAGGGAGAATGTGGCCCCTAGCGATGGGCATTAAGGGCACTCAACCAGGCCAGAATCTTGAAATATTTCAGATTCCGTCAGTGTGTCTGGGAGGTGCAGAAATATCAGTTCAACCTGGAGAGAGAAGAGGACTCCCAATACCAAAGGGTCTGAGTGGGAGGGTCTCTGAGTTTATTCCTGCCACCTCCGGGGAGAGGATGGTGCTTCACTCTGGTCACATTGCGCAGTGATTGGTTGAGTCCCTTCTCACGGTTGGGCCTCTTATTCTAAGGTGATCACACGTCCCACTTTTGGCGGGACAAATTGTTAAAAATCAGGACTGTCCCGCCAAAAGTGGGACGTCTGGTCACCAATTATTATTATTCCCAATTCTTTGGCACGTTTCTTTCTAGGGTGGGCTCTGGGTAAAAGCTTGCTGATGAGGGCAAGTGGAGTTCTCGACAAATGTACTTGAGCAGGTGGGAGGAAAGCACTGCTTGGTTGAAAGGGCCATGGCTTTGTTGTGAGACAAGCAGCCTGTCGTCCATCTGGTTTCATGGGGAGGAAGACTCTGGTGCTAGCATGTTAGATTCCTGTCCTGAGAAAGAAGCAGCATAGGCTCCAGCCTTTAGCCATTCCTAGAGACTCGGGAGAAGTCCCTTGGCATGAGGCTGGAGACACACTGTCCTCCCCAGCCTTCTTGGAGATGAGGAGCCTAACCCAATGCATTGTTTCCACCTTGAATTTCTGTAACTTGCCAGTTTGGTCTCTAAAGGAAAGAAGCTAGCCAGCTAGGATTCCTGAGCTGCTGCCCCTGGGATTGCTACTGCTGCAATTCTGGCACCTTCATTCATAGCTTTTGGAGTTTGGCCTTTTGATCACCAGCTTCCCATTCATCTCTCAGCCCCAAGGATATCTGGTGGGCAAGCTGCAGGGCCAGCCTCCTCTGTGGGGATTCCTTTCTGTTTGCTGGCTGGAGGCACTTGAATAGGATGGTTTGGTAAAATATGGTAGCAATGCCCAGCTTGGACTTCTTCTAGCTCAGAGGTTCAAATCTCTGAGGACTTTTTGTCTGTGGAGGACACTTGTGAGAGTGTGTGGACTGTCCAGGGAGCATGTCAACATGAGCCCAGGATGGAGGGGACAGGCTTCTCACATTCTACCCATGCCAGTCATGGAAGCCCTCACCAGCCTCCTCTGGACACAGCTGGATCTGAGGCCCTGCCCCAGTCACACTTCAGAACCAATGCTCAGAGAGCGGATGCAGCATTAGCATTGGATTCCAGTAAATAACAAGGCAAGAAGGAATCTCGATAATTATCTATTTTTAACATCCTTAGTGTGCAATTAAGGAAACTGAGTCCCAGTGGGAATAATAATGATAAAAGCAATGTTTTTTTGTTGTTGTTTTTGTTGTTTTTTTTTTTTACTGCTAACTATGTGCCCATTACTGTCCTAAACAGTGCCTCATTTCATTCTTGCAGCACCCTATAAGGCAGGTGTTGTTATCTCCATTTAAATATGAGAAAACTGAGGCAACCAAGCAGGCATGCAGTGGAACTGCAATTCAAAGGCAGGCAATTCTGGCTCCAGGGTCCCACCTCTCAAGCACTATGCTGTCACCCTGGGAGTTGGTCAGTGTCAGGCTCCACAATCCCAGCTTTCCAAGCCCTTTCATGTATTCCTCTTCTAGATCGCTCCATCAAACATGGTAGCCACCAGCCATCTTGAGCACTTGAAATGGGATCTGTCTAAAAGAAGATGTGTTGCCCTGATCGGTTTGGCTCAGTGAATAGAGCGTAGGTCTGCGGACTGAAAGGTCCCAGGTTCGATTCCTGTCAAGGGCATGTATCTTGGTTGCGGGCACATCCCCCGTAGGGGTTGTGCAGGAGGCAGCTGATTGATGTTTCTCTCTTATCGATGTTTCTAACTCTCTATCCCCCTCCCTTCCTCTCTGTAAAAAATTAATAAAATATATTTTTAAAATAAAAAATAAAAGGGGGATGTGTTGTAAGTATAAAAAGCACTTAAGGTTTCAAAGACCTAGTGCAAAAAAGAATGCAAGAGGGCTCATTAATCTTTTTTTTATATCAATTGCATGTTGAAATGATAATCTATCGGATGTATTGGTTTAAATAAAATACATTATTATAATTAATTTGACCTGCTTAGTTTTACTTATTTTGTGCCACTGCCTGGCACTTTAAAATTATCTATGCGACTGACATTATTGTTCACATTATGCATGTGACTTGCATCTGTGGACAGCCCTGCTCCCTACCACTGCTGGCCAGCTGGGAAGCGAAGCGTGGGAGTGCCAGTCCTGCATGTCAGTCACAACCCAGGGCCTGCAGTGCCTCCCAGGCAGGGCACTGCACCTGCACTCCGCCTTGTCTGCGACACATCCCTGCTCCGGTGACGAGCCAGCAACCTTCCCTGCCACCACTGAGGTGATGTCCTCAGGAGAAGGGCACCCCAGCAGACTCTTTGGAGGCTAGTGAGGCTTCATGGACAGGATGTGACCCCACAGATCCACGCTTCAATCCTGGCTTTATTATATATCAGCTCTACTATTTCAACTCGCAGTTTCACTTTCCTCCTCTGGAGAATGGGGATAATAACACCCACATAGCTGTGCTGTAGGGATAAAGGAGATGTCGCATATAAAGCACTCCAAGCAGAGTAAGGTCCCACTGATGCCATTGATCACCCGCTCCAGCCTGGTTTTCAGAGGATGGCTTTCCTACCTCTTGCACGATCAAGTTCTAGTGACTGAAATCTAAAGTAAAGGAGATGGCAGGGAAAATAGTCCCAGCTGCCCTTCACTTTCAGATTCCTTCTAAGTTGGACCAAGTCTGCGCCTTGCTTTTTCTCTCTCTGTGAGGAATGTGAAGCCCATCAGACAGATCCTGCACATGCTTTCCATGGTGGTCAGAGATCATGCCAAACAGTGCGCAGTGAAGAGTTTTCTGGGACAGCTTTCAGGGATCATCTTCCCGCCCTTCCCCTGTTCATGGTTCTCAGCCGCCTCTGCCATGAGGGTGGACCAGGATCAGACACAAGGTGTGCATCTGGGACCCAGAAGGCTCAAACTAGCCTGTGGCTCAGAATGGCCTGAGGCAGCGTCATAGCCAATGGATCTGTTCAGGGTGAATGGAGTGGATGAGCACTTATCCTGAGCTGTCATTTGGAATATTTGGGGGTGGGGAGTGCGTAGGGCCCCAGATTGGCTCTAGTTTTCCTAAAGTTTGCTGGACTATGACTCTAGGAACTCCACTAAACAGGGAATGGAGTCATGTTGGTAAAATAAGAAATGCACAGCTATTCAAATTGGCAAAATGCATTCAAATCCCGAGTAGAAACTTGTTAGTTACATGACCAGGGACAAGGATCCAATCTTGTTGGGCCTGTTTCTTATGTTTATGAGACAGTAATACCTAGCTCACGAAGCAGTTGTAAGATCAATGACAAAGGGTGTTGAAGTGCACATTGAAAAGGTGCATTGTAGTCAGTCATTAGATTTCAGTTACTAACAGGAGCCTGTCTTTTGGTTCTGGTGCCAGTGGCAGGAAGGTTTTCCCCCTTTAGCTTTCAGGAACCCCGTGTCTGTACATGAGGACATGGGCAACATCCCCAGTTCATATCCCACCCTGGACACTGACCATCTGATGGTCTGAATCACAGACACAAGGCTGCAAAACAGAATCATTTTCTTTTCAGAAATCTGTATGTAAAAACCAGAAAATATAAGGACAACATTGGACTAATTTCAGTCCAGCATGGTTTTGAGCAAATAAATGACTCACAATATGCCCTTGGCCAATCCATATATTCTCTTGGGGTGTCTGCTTTCTCTTTAATAAAATGGGCTGAGTAATCCCTGCCTCTCCTTCATTTTACAAGCATGTAACAAGGCTGAATCCAGTAATGGCTGTAAGAATCCTTTGAGGTCCTTAGAGAAATAGTTGCTATATAAATGCAAAGTACAATGCCCATTTCCATTACATTGTGCTTTGCAACTATACATAAGCGTGTATCATATGCATGTCAATGCCGTCCTGGCTAGCTATTTGCCTTGTGCATTTTTTAAAAAATAAAATAATCATCTCCATACATTATTCCTTGAAAGCATAACTCCACATCCATAAAATGTGAGGTGAGGATGATTATTTTTATTTTTGGAAGCTCATCTTTTTGCCTCATTTCAGCTCCTGGTGTTTCTGGCAGATGTGTGCCTGGGGTGAGGGAGGGGGTTTCTCAATACCTTCCAGGACCTGGGTCAGGACCGATGTGGGTTTCATGCTCACTGTCCTTCCCATTTTCTTTTCCTGACCTTCTTAACTGAGTTGTTCGGGAGAGAAGCTGTGTTCTTCATTTGAAAAGTGGCCTGCGTGTCCCTTCCTAAAAACTCTAGCCAGGTTGCCCCCTGATTTGGGAGACAACAATCACTTTGATTCATATAGCACTTCCGAGGCCACCAGGTGCCATCCGTTATCTCAGGAAGTGGCTCGTGGAGGCCCCACCATCAGGCCTAGAGATGTGTGAGGTGGTAATTTCTAGGTCATGGTTCTGAAGCCTCAGAGCTCGTGCTTAGATGAATTATAACTCTCAGAATTTTCTTTCTCGTTAATAAAAACATGCACATTTGGCCCAGGGGAGAAACGTGACTGTTGATCCTGAATTGAAGGAGAAACATTTCTGTGTTTAAGAAGTCTCCGGGGTCTTGCACTCAAAGTAGGCAGTTGGGGACCTTGTTTTCAAGTCTGGGCTTTGCATTCAGGCACCTCTGAACCTCCGGATTCCCATCTTCACGATGGAGGAATTGGGCTGGGTGGTCTCTCAGGGTAGGTCCCCTCTGGAGCTCTGGGATTCGAAATGTGGATCATGGCTTCAGGGAGAGCCAGGTGGAGGGTGGTGGGAACTCACTGGGAAAATGGTCCTGAGCACATGCCATTGGCTGGGCCATCTTCCCATAGAAGAGATAACTTCGCTTTCCTAGGCCAGCTCTCCACTCCATCTTCTGCCATATAGACGGAGCCAGAGAGCCAGTGCATCATGCCACAGACGCCAAGACGAACGAGGTTGATAGCCCCAGCATTCATTTCCCTCCCCTTTGCCACTCAGCCTTTTATTCCCAGCTCTCATCTTCCTGGGTCATTGATAATCTGACTTTATCCTGTTTCCGATTCTAAAACATATATGGAAAGGCAAAGACCACTGCCAAAAAATTTTGGGGAAAAAAATTGAATGAATTAAGTGCCCGTTTTTGAGACTTAGTAAAAATATAGACATACAGTTCAATGGAATCGAATAGAGAGCTCAGAGAGATTGTTTTGTATTCGAGCAATTTTTTTCAATAAAGTATAGTCCCAGGCTTGTATTCTCTCCTGCTCTGGGAAGATCTGAAGATTGAAACTCAGGGTCACTTAGTTAGGCAACTGTACTCAAGTGTATTGAAATGGAGTCAGGTGGTACGAAATTCACTCAGAACCCCCTACCTCTCCCAGCCAAGTCTGAGCCAGTCTTCCTTAGAAGTGACAAGTATCCTACAATTCCAAAGTACTTTCACATACAGTGTGGGGCGAATGTAGACTTTCAGTAGTTCGTATGGAAAAAACACAATAATTAATGAATAATAATACAAGAGTACTCAAAGCTGTTAACCAACTTTGGCCTAACCATGTATAATGTTTTACAGTGTTTCCTGGGATATCTGATATCTCAAGTTCTTATGTTTATTTAGAAGTTCAAATGAGATATTACTATGGCAATATTTTCAGTTAACAAAATACACAATGGCATCATTATTATTTAAAAAGTATTTTTGAAACGACTCTGCTGGGTATGTGGGGAGAGATTTTATTAGCATCTCACAGATAAGAGAGGCTAATGGTTTACTGAACACTTCCTTTATGCCAGCACTGGCCTAAGTGCTTTGCATGTATGGACTTATTTACTCCTCATGGTGATCCTATGAGCTAACATTTTATTCCCCTTTCACAGATGGGACAGCTGGGTAACAGAGAGGGTGATTGACTTTCCTAGGATCGCACAGCCCCATGTCCTGGAGACATCAGGAGAGCCTTCTAAGAAATGTACATTGGGGCTCCCTCCTCCCTGACCTGGCAGCAGACACGGGGAAAATGATGGCCAGGAGAGACCCAAACCATTAACAAAAGACTATCTTTTCTCTATTGGATTATGTTGTTACTTTTTAAAAAGTCGGTTGAGCATATATCTATGGGTCTATTTCTGGACTTGCTATTCATTGATCTATGTATCTATTCTTCCATTAATAAACCTTGTCTTGATTATTGTAGTCTTATGGGGAATCTTGAAATCAGTCAGTGTAAAACTTCATTATTCTTCTTCAAAAGCATTTTGGCTATTTTAGATCCTTTGTATTTCTATGTGAATTTTAGAACCGGCTTGTTAATTTCCACAAAATAAACCTGCTGGGATTGTGATTGAGATTGTATTGATGTTACAGATTACATTGGGGAGAACTGGTATCTTAACAACCTCGAGTGTTCCAACCAAACATGGGTTATCTCCACTTATTTGGGTTGTATTTCAGCAATGCTTTATAATTTTCAATCTGGGATAGGGAGGGGGAGTCTTAGCTAACTTTTACTAGATTTCTAGCATTTTCTGTTTTTGATGCTACTGTACAAGGAATTATTTTAACATTTTATTTTCCCATTGATTACTGACAATGCAAAAGAATGTAATTGATTTTTGTGTTCTAAACTTACATTTAATACCTTGCAAAATTTACAAATAGGTTTTATTACTTGACATGAGATATTGACAGAAGGGTTTTTAGTTTTCAATGTATAGATCTTGCGCACATTTTAAATATATCCTTAAGCATATTTTGTTTGAGAACACTACTGTAAGTTTCTCTTTGGATTATTTTTTTCCCCTCAGGTACCTGTATTTTTTAGCACCTTGATTCAATGATGTAGCCCAGCCTGGGACCCACTGGCCTGAAGACTCTGATCTTGAACCCTGCCGGAGGTCGCACACTAATTGTATTTTTTTTTTCCTCTTTGTTGTGATGCATGTGAAGTCTCAGATTACTCAAGCAACTGATTCCATAAAGAAGCAGAATCATTAATTTGTATCTGTGGCAAGGAGACCCATCAGGCCACTGGGCTTTAAAGGGGACAGGCTCTACAAGGGGTTAATGGGTCTTGAAGTATGTTACAGACAAGGGAGGACCTGACCATGCTGATAGACTGGATTTGAACTTCTCCTTAGGTCCCTCGGTGTGCTGGCATTGCTGCTGGGAGGCGAACTTTGTAGCTCACTGGGCTACCTATTTCTCCTGAGGTTCTATATGTTGTAGGTGGTAGGGCTGGGTTGGGGAGGACACGTGGGAGTTGTTTTTGTAGCTTTTTTCTTAATTAGAAGAAATGAGATGGAAGCTGGGAGGTGAGTTAGCAACCCATCTTTATCCTTCCCAGAGCTCTGGGTAATGGTATTTAATGGAAAGACAAATTCATTCATCTTCCCCTTGTCCTGGCCCATGGAGGCCGTGCAGGCTGCTGTCAGAAGAGATATTAGGAGCTATAAAAAGCCATTCAATGCCCTCCCCTTCTTCCTCTCACTTTGTAACCCCCTTTCCCCGGGAGATTGGTGTGGGCTTGCTGACTCTCCATCACCTGGAAGTCTTAGGCCTCATGGGCATTTTATCAAGATTCAGATTGACTTCACCATCCCATTCGTCTTTAATCCCCATCATTTCTATCAGGGGTGGCAACACCATGGAAGGATCTGTCTTTCTACTTTATTCTACCCATTTTTAAAAAGAGCTGGTTGGTTAGGAGAGCCAACCAGTCCCCCCAGACAGGCAGTTGCTGCAGCAAAGGCTCCAGCCATAGGTCCTAGTGCTCCTGCACTGGGCGTAGGGAAGCAGGGTCCCTTTGTCTTTCCGGGCTCTTGTTTTCAGAGGTGGCACCTGCACTGTCTCCTCTCCCTGTAGTACCAGCACTGGGGTGGAGCCAGGTAAATTGTGCAGCACTTGTCCTTTTGGGCGAGACAGTTGTCCTGGAGGAGAGAGCCATTTCCCATGGATTTTCTTGCTCTGCTCTTATTCTTTCCTTCACTCAGGTCACCATGTCTGCCTATGCCCACATTCTTTCTCTGCCATTTTTTTCTCATGGCAGGTTCAGAAAGTTCAATGCCACACCCAGTTATTGAGCATGGATTCCCTCTTAGGGTCCGTGATGGGCAGGATCGATGCAGGAGGAAGCAGGGTCTGGTCTCTGCTCACAAGAGGCAAGGCTGCTGGAAGAGACAGGCATACACAGAGGCAAATCCCTGTAACTCAAGGTCAAGCATTTCATAAATATAACAAAGTATGAGTAAAGCATTTTTTAATAGGACACATCCATTTAATTTATTAACTTACAAAAATATCTTCATGGAGGAGATGGAAGTAAAGCTCTATCTTCATTTCAATATGAAAACAGCGGTGCCACTCTGTGGCTTCGTCTCCTTTGGCTTCTGGTTCAATGGCAATTTAATGTGCTAGAGAGCATTTATTGTCCTCTGTAAAACATGAAGGACTTTGTTTTTCAATTCAATACAAATGTACAGAGAAGGGAAAAGATTTAAAAATGAATTAACTGAAATGATAAAAGAATGAAAAACAGGAAACTATAAAATTAAGTGTAATTTCCTTTGGAATCTACCCCATTTTTGCTTGCTCCTACCACACAAAAGCAATGATGGAAGGGAGGCAATTGGGTTAGTGAGATAGTGATATACGACTCTTGTTCCATGTTCAGACTTCTGCTAGCTATCAAAAGGTACTTCGTGTGTGTGTGTGTGTGTGTCTAAATGTAGACATTTTCCCTCAAGAACGAAACACTCTTATACAAATTTTTGTTCCTTCCACAGCCAATAAACTGGACAAAACACACCATAAAAGATATTTGGTACAAGACTGAATACATCTAATATTCTATTAACAACACCATGAATTCAAAACAAGAACATTTTTAAAAGCTCTAAAATACAGCTAAAACAACCCATAAAATTGATTAACTGATAACTCAACAAGGCAAACGGCTAAGAGCCAACCTATCTAATTGCATTGCTTGACACCAAGACACTTTTTGGATAGCATTTAAGGAGTAAAACCACTAAGCTGAATGAGCTAGGGCTATTGCCCACTTTTTTTTGTTTTTAGTTTTTTCTCATTGTTTTAGAAATTCAGGCCTGGTCTCCCACAACAGAGGAGGGCAGTTGTGGAAAACCAGGCTAGCAAGAGAGGGAAGTTGGGGGGGAGGGGAGAATCTAGATCTGCAGGGAAAAGCAGTTGGGGGAGACCAGGCCTTCAGGGGAGGGCAGTTGGGCGTGATCAGGCAAGAAGGGAGGGCAGTTAGGGGTGACCGGGCCAGCAGAGGAGGGCAGTTGGGGGAGACCAGGTCAGCAGGGGAGGACAGTTGGGGGGTACCAGGCCAGCAGGGGAGGGCAGTTGGGGAAAACCATGCCTGCAAGGGTGGGCAGTTGGGGGGAACCAGGCCTACAGGGGAGGGCAGTTGGGGAGAACCAGACCTGCAGGGGTGGGCAGTTGGGAGCCAGCAGTCTTGGATTGTGAGAGGGATGTCCACCCGCCCAGGCAGTCAGACATCCCTCAAGGGGTCCCAGATTGGAGAGGGTGCAGGCTGGGCTGAGGGACACCCCTACATACACAAATTTTGTGCACTGGGCCTCTAGTATACTTCATATTTTTTTCCATTTAAAAAACTCTTTTTGAAGGTACAATTTCTATGCAGAAATGAACCTACTTTAGTGTACAGTCTGATGAATTTTGTTTTAATACATTTCATTGAAGCATAATTTATATGACCAATTTTAAGTATGCTATTTGATACATTTAGAAAAATATTCACAATCACATAACACCACCACAGCCATGACACAGATGATTTTGGTTACTCCCCAGATATCCTCCCGCTCCTTTGCTTTCCATGGCTTTTCCCCACTGCAAGGCTAGGCAACCGCCGATAGATTAGGTTCTTTTTTTTCTAGAATTTCTTATAATGGAGCAATACAGCATTTTGTATCTTCTGTATAGCTTCTTCTACTCAGCATAATGGTTCTGAGATTCATTTATGTTGTTGCCCATATTGGTAGCTCTTTTATATCGCTGCATAGCATGCCACTGAAAAAATAGTCCCAATTTGTTTATTCCTTCTCCCATTGATGGGCATTTTTGTTGTTGCTTATTTTGAGTTAACACAAATGCAGCTGCTAAGAACGCTCATGTCCAGGTGTTTGTGTGGACATGTGCTTTCATTTCTGCTGGGCCAATACCGAGGAGCAGGTGTGTCGGTCTGTGTGCTGGATGTTTGTTTAACTTTGTAAGAAACTGCTGGACACTTTTCCAAAGTGGCTGAGCCATTTTATATTCTCACCAGCATTCCAGGGTCTTCATCTCCTAATTAGTATTTAGAATTTTAAGGTTTTTCTCTTTTAATATGTTTTTATTGATTTTAGAGGGAGAGGGAGAGGCAGCTAGAGAAACATAACATCGATTGGCTGTCTCCTGCATGCCCTCATAGGGATTGAACCTGCAACCCAGGCAATGTGCATATGCCCTGACTGGGAATTGAACCGGTAACGTCTTATTGCATGGGTTGATGCTCAACCACTGATCCATGTAGGCTGAGCTAGAATTGTTATGTTTTTAAAATCATTTTAAAAAATCATATACTTTGTGTTTGTTTTTAATTTTAGTCATTCTAGTAATATATAGTGATATCTCATTGCCTATTTTAAAAACTGCTTTACTGACATGTAATTTATTGTACATGCCATAAAGTTCATATAAAGTATATAGTTTGGTGATTTTTAGTATATTTAGAGTTTTGTGCAACCATCAACATAATCTAATTTTAGAATATTTATTTCATACCCAAAGAAATCTTGTATTAGTTAGTTATCTCTCCCCATGACTCCCATGCAATATAATATTAGGTTAAAAAAGAAAGCAAAACAAAAAGTATATATATATCGCTGCATATATATTTGGAATAATATATTATATATATGGAAAGAAGACCAAAAGAAAATATGTCAACCACAATCATTCTTGTCTCTTAGTGGTAGCTTTTATAAGTAGCTTTATATTCTCCTTTGTACTTTTTAGAATTTCGAAATTCTCAAAACTAGTGTCCCCATATTTTGTAATTGAAGAAATTATTTGTGTATAAAAAAGGGCATTTTTTTATACCACTATATTGAGGGGGGCAGCACCATCCCAGTGGCTGTCACTCTGTGTTTTCTGTCTGATTTCCTTTGGGAAGAGAACTTGTAAAATTGTGTTCTTCTGGGTTTCTGCAATGAGCTGGCAGTGTAAACTTGCTGTTTGCAATATTTACATGAACTGCCTCAGGGAGTCCTGTAAACTACTCTAGGAGCTGGCTTCTGTATTGATATGCTGTTGAGTGTTGAGAAATGTGCTCTGGGAAGCAGATCCGTGTGGGAGTTGACGCAAGAGGCACACATTGTTTTGTGACACATCAAGAGAAGTGAGGAGAGGTAGCTGTTTGCTTGGGACCTCATTCTCCCAGATTGTGAAGTATTGGCAGCCATGTATGCATGTGAGTGTGGAACGCACATTTGTGTGAGTAGATAACATATATTTTTACCTTCCAAGCCACTGTGGGTTTAGAGGACGAATTGAATTGACCCTCTAGATCTATTTTAATGACCAATGTGTAGTTTGATTTAGGATAAGTCAAATTTCCATTCCTTTAATTACATTTCCCCTTGATTCATGGAGATGACACTAACCCCATCTCAACGCCAGCTTATGGAAATGAATTGAATCATATCTGTGCTTTGAACAAAAATGTGCTTTGCTTGGAATCCACACATTATTTCACATCTCAAAGGTCACTTTCTGGGGGAAAATTGAACTGATATTAACCACTTTCCCAAGAAGAAATAGACTGGGAGGACTTGGCTGAGTCAGAGATTGATTGCAAAGAAACCATACCCACTTAAGCTAGCTGAAATGGAAGGTGGAAAGGCACATTGTAAGGACTGAATATACAGAAAAAATCATAAGAGGCAAGGCTCGAGGCAGTTCTGTCTCTGTCTCTCTGTCTTGCACTTCATGTTCTTTTGTTCTTGTATCTCTCTCTACATTAGGGGTGTCGAACTCAATCAGAGAAGGGGCCAAAATCTAAAATCCAGCCTAAATCGTGGGCCGAATGGTTTACTGAACAGTCATAAACTGTCATTGTGATGGAAACGCAGCGGAGTGCAGTGATGACAGCGCCGTGCGGGCCACATTGCAAGGCCTGGCGGGACGGATTTGGCCCGCGGGCCTTGTGTTTGACACATGTGCTCTACATAATCACTTTCAAGTCATTCTTGGCTCCTTCTGCATATAATTTTTGCTGTAGTTGGAAGTTTTGTGTGGGTTTTTTTTTTGGGGGGGGGGTCAATAGTCATGATAAGAAGAAAGTAACATAGAGTCTGTTGGTAAGAGCCTCTATGGTGGCCCCATAATGATCCCCATCTTCTGGGATTCATGTCCTTGGGTAATTCACCCCCTTAAGTGTGGACTGGACTTAGGATTTACTAAGATGATACTTCTACTTCTAGTTAGGTTACCGTCTGTGGCTCCTGTCTTCAGTGCTCTTTCTTACCCTCTCACTTGCTCCCTCTGATGGAAAATATGCCATGTTGTGAGCTGTTCTGTGGGGGAGCAAGAAACTGGGGGAGTCCTCTGGTCCAACAGCCTTGAGGAAATGAGCCAACAACCATGTGAGTCAACTTGGGAAGTGGGGGATATCCCCCATCTGACCTATAACATGACTGAAGCCCTGGTGACACTTTGAGGAAGGAACCCAGCTAAGCCACACCCTGGTTCCTGAGCCTCCGAAACGGTGGCATACTGGTTTAAGCCGCTCAGTTTGGGGGTGAATTGTTACATAACAATCGATAAGGAATACATGGTCCCCTGAATAATGCTGTTGTGAAGCATAAGACCCAGGGTCCCCTCAAAATAAATTTTAAAAGGTGATTTAACCCAAGGAGCTATTCTGGAGAACTGGTTAGGCCCAAGCACCAGTTTCCTTCAGCATGGTGAGCAAGTTCCAGCGCAGCATTCCATGCCTGCCAGAGGCCCAGCTGGACAGGAGAAGTTGGTTCTAACAGCAACAGCAATGATGTAAAAAATACAAACATGAAGGACTTTGTTTTAGAGAATCCCAGATGATAGCCAAACATTTCAGCCTGTGCTCTAATATTTGAGATGTGTAGGTGGTTGCATGTGGTGAATTCCGGTGTTCCTTTCAGCTTCAGAGACAATGAATCTGAGTATGTGGCCATGGATGCCAGGCCCTTATAGCTGGGGCCTGTATGGCTGGTATGGACCATCAGAGAAGAGTCTGTTTTCTGGAACATCTCTGGGATGAAAGGTGAGACATGAGAAACTGTTACATCTCAATCTCACTGCAGCCATGATTACATAGGTAAAGAGGTCTGGAGAGTGTTCAGCCACTCCCTTAAACTATCTCACTGGGAAGGCATTTCAGCAGGTCTTCATGACCTAGACTGCTATGTACCCCAGTAGATCCCAGAGATCTACTATGATGTCCTTTTATTGGGCAGTAAACTCATAGTCAGAGATTATGTTCCGAAGGAATAGTTCCTTACTGCTGATGCCCCCAAGGCAGTTTTCCCTAAGTGTCCTTCAGGGCCAAGAAAATGCCTGTTGGGTTCTTTAATTTTTGTCTCCAACTCCCACCCCTAGGTTTCTTGACCTCAGCTTCCATGGACCCGATGTATCTAACTTCCTCTTAGGCATCCTTCTCTGCCTCATGTTAGACGTCTCCCTGTTCCTCATCTGTGACCTTCTGTAGGTCTTCAGTTTGCAGTCCAATGGCAATAATTGAAATATTTAAGTACAGTTTTATTGACATACACACCCTCTCCCCTCAGAAAGAACTGTCAAGAAACTATACAGGAGTGACTTTTCCCCTATTTTTTTTGAGAGCAGAATTCCTTAAGCTGCCATATGTAACCTTTAGCTTGGAAAGCTGGTCTCTGTGAAAGAGCTGGTGAGAAATCACCCTTTCTCTGCTAGGCATGCTCCCACCCAGAATTCAGTAGCAGCCTGGGATAAACAGGGATGGGTCGAGAGCTGACTGTGGGGCAGGGACCAGCCCAGGCAGCAGCTGGGATTGCTCTGTATGCAGAGGAGAGTATGTTATTTGTCTCATTACATGAAAAAGGTAGGTTATGGAGAAGTGTGCTTGTGGAAGAATGGTGATTAGAGTAAGAAAGAGAACTGAGAAAAGAGACAGCTATTGTGTTTGATTCTCAAGGTTAGCTGTTGAGATAAGACTGTAGATCCCTTGTGGCCTGCAAAAGCAATTCCTTTCCAATAGCTTCATAATAAAGAAGACCCTTTTGTTAACAATACCTTGTATTTATCTCACGTCTTTCTCCAGAGGAACTGCAAGTACTTTATAGATTTTATCTTTATAAAAAGCTGATGAGTAGATGTGAAGACCTTCTAGTGAATTCAGCCTCTCTATCCCTCATCCAAACACCTTGCCTACAGTCCAGGACTTCTTTCTGGTGGTGAAGACTGACCTGAGTGGGTCTGCAATTACTCTTGCAGCAGGCCCTATAACACAGCGTCCAGGATGGCCCACTTCCACCCAGGACCCTTCAGTGTCTCTTGTTTACCAGTACCCTGTCCAAAATCCCATTCCTGCAGTCTTAAATTAAGGGAACCTTCACCTGACACCCATTCCATGTTGCTACCCAGGTGAATCTAATTCTTCTCTCTCCCCTAGTTGACATTTTTCACCTTCAACTCTGCTCATTGCTTCCATTTCATTCTCCCAGGCTCTGTGGAAATGGTATGAAGGAGGAGAGAATGAGGAGAATGGATGGGTGAGTGCTCCCCTCTCCTATTTTTTTCAGAGCTTCCAAGTACCTCATTATGCCATGCAGGGGGAGTCTCTTCTTAAGTTTCCAAGTTTCCATGATCCTCCGTAGCAACAAGCTAGTATCTTTGCTGGTGTGTGGCAGCTGCGGAACCCACATTGAGGTGTTTGGACATAAACACCTTCTATTAACTCCTCCAGTTTGTGTTCTAACATTAGCCATAATGAACTCTTTGCATACTGATGTCAGTTTAATATGCTGCTTCCCCAGGAAGGGCCTAGTAATTTAGTGTTAATTAATGATGGCTTATTGCAAATTATGTTACCAACTTATTGATGCTCCTGGGTGACATGCACATCTTTCATACGAAACCGTAGCATTATTGCTTAGCATTCACATAGCACTTCACACACTAAGCACACTCGGTAATTGAGTTAGCTGCATTGTCACTGTTCCTCATGCTGCTCCTGTCATACGGGTTGGTAGAGGTGTCCCTCATTACAGGTAAACCTGACACACAGGGTTTTAAACTTGCCAAATTGCTAACCTGGAGGAATTACATTTACTTATCTCGAAGTCTAGAATGTCAGGTACTGGGGGGGCTGGGGTTCAGTGGAGAGACCTGTGAAGCACAATACTGCAGGTCATCTCCATCGGGCACCTGTTTTATTCCTAAGTGTCATGTTTTAAATTATCTTTGTCAATGATGTAAACAGCAGACCATATCCCCTGGGGCTGCTCTTGTTTCTCAGCTGCACTCTAGTCCTTTCCTACACTTGTCATTTCCCCCGGAGAGCAGAGCCATTCACACCAGGTGTTTTATATGCCCAGAAAGAAGGGATGGGGGAGCTGAGCTCTAGGTGATGGGCCACCAGTTCTTTAGATGGGATAGAAGGTGGCCCCAATGGTAAAGGAGGCCTTTGAGACACAAAAAAGCAACTAATTTGGACCATATTGCTAATAGATATGACCAAGATCATGCATACATTTTTATTGTGAGAATTTTCAACCTATTTTAATGGGGTGGTGTTTCAATGGGAAACATCTTAGCTCTCTATGACCAAAATCCTTTTTTTTAATTTGCTGGATACAACGGATGTTAAAAATCAATGTGGTTGGACCACAATATGCTGTAGCTTAGGGTACTTTATCCATTTTCAGAGTTACGGAAGTTTAAGAATGAGGAGATGGACAAAGAGCCCAGCTTCATAGAACAAGAAGAGAAGATTGAAGAGAAATCTTTGGTCATGTGATTCAGGATCCTATTCATCTTCTCTCTACTCTCTGTCCCCTGCCTGCCAATGCTGCCCTTTTGTGCTGGACACATTACACAGTCTGAAATATTAAACACATCCATTTGAAACAATATTTTGATTTCTTATAACTGATAAGGAGAGGGGAAATGAGGTTCCCCTCTGGGTAGAAAAGGGCAATCTTTACTCTTGGTAGAAGAAAGATAAGCCCAGTTGATTTGTGGAGGTGGTGTCAAAATTAAATTATTTCTCCAGAAACTTATATATATATAAAACACAACTCATTTTTCTTGGAAGAAGCACTATAACCATCTTTCTTTTGTCCCTGTTCTGTAGCAAACTCCAGGACCTTAATTAATCCCTGCTCTTGATTTTATTGGTTCAGTTCTGTCTTGTCCTTGTCTTGCTTGCCAACCCCATTTTAAAACAGAAATTGGTTCCCACATCAGACAACTAAGAATTCATTTTAAACTCACATATGAGTAGAGTTCATATCAGAAACTTTTATTTATTATTATTTGACTCTTGTATCAAAAGCTTTAATGAAGCCCAAGCAAACAACTGACACATTCAGATCAGATTAGCAATTTGCCCATTCATGGAGGGCTTAAGAGAGCAGTTTTGTTCTGATGTCTTTAAAAAACAAAACAAAACAAGCCTGTTTTTATTGGTTGGGAAATAGAACTTTATTTGCCTTTGGGATGGTGTCCTTGGGTCTCTAATGATGATAAATCAACTCAAGTTTCAAGCAGGCTGGTGGTGCCCAAAACATCAAGTTCATCTGAAAGGGAAGGATGTGCTTTTGGGGTGACTTCCACCTGTCACACACCACTTTGCAGAAGTTTCTAGATGGAGAAGGGCCAGACTCACTGGGAGGAGAGGCAGTGTGATAAATGTTCAGCAGAGGCAACTCTAGAGTCCAACTCTCCAACATTTGAATTCTGACTCCCCACTATCTAGATGTGTGAGGTTGGGCAAATCAGTTTGCAGAGTGCAGCAAGGCTGAGAAAAACTGCTCTAGATCAGCATAGTGGTCTTCAGAGTGAAATCCCTGAACCATCAGCATCCCCTGGGAAACTGGGGAAAATGCACAGTATCACGCTCTACCCCAGACCTTCTGAATCAGAAGGGAAAAAGGGCGATGGGCTTAGCACTCTGTGTTTTCACAGGCCTCCCAGTGAATACTGCTTCCTGCTAGCTGGAGAACCACTGCTCCAGAGCTGGGCTTCTTACACTGCAGTGTGCCTGCAAATCACCCAGCCATCAGGCCACGATGCAGATACAGACTCATTTGGTCTGGATGGGGGCCAGAGCTTTTGAATTGGTGATGCGAAGCTGCTGCACTGATCATGTTTGAGGAGGCACGGAGCTGCCTCCAGCATCCCATGCTCTGTGCTACAGATTTACCTGGGGTGTTTATTAACATGCAAATTCCTTGGCCCTGCTTCAGACCTACTGAATGCTAATCTCAGGGTGGGATCAGGCAGTACACATTTAAACAAACAGCAGGGTGATTAAAAAAAAAGTCTTGATAAGTTTGAGAGCCTGTATTCCCAAGGGGCCTGATCATGATGGCATTGGTTCCTTTTAATCCATATGGCTGGCTGGCCAGCCAGCCAGGCAGGGTCTGGACAGCAGGCTTTTGGTGCTTATACTTAAAACAAAAAACAAAACACAAACCAAAACAAAAAGATACCAGCAACAGGAGCCCTCGGGCTGCTGTCAACACACCTCTAGCTGAGAATCACATGGTAATATGTCCACTGCAGGGAGCAGGGCTTTACCAATCCTCTGGTCCCTGACACTGTCCTTGGGCCCTGGCACTAGAAATACAACTCCCCTTCCCCCTTTGGATTGTGCTGACTGCCTGGCTTGACAAACCATGCACTGACCCAGCAACCTTGGTCAGTCCATGGGCCTGCAGGTGAGGAGCTGGCATGACCCTCCTTGGATGTCCAAGGCACTGCTCTGCCACAGACAGCAACCAGCTGCTTTAGCTCCAGGAGCACAGAACAATGGAAGCCCAAAGAGCTGGCTTCCAATTCAATCTGAGGAAGAGTTCTGTTTACACGAGTAGAATGCAGACCTAGAAACAGGCTCTTCATAGGCAGTTGCCTTACTTTCTTAGGGTTCACCTGGAGAGTTACCCCACCCTGGAGCTAAAAGGGAGAGGATGGGTGGGCTCCTTGAGGAAGAAATGTCCTCTATCACTGTCCATCCATGGTCCTTGCTCACTTCACCTGTGAGGCCCGTGGACAGCAAGCCATATATATGCCAAGGACATGGAGATTGAACACTATTATGTTGCCCATGGCAACCAGTTCTGAGATTGGTTCTTCTCTGGTATGGTGAGGCCTCTGTTTGAAAAGTATTGCACTTTCTTGGGGTCTGAGAGTCTGCACATGAAGTGGCAATTTTCTTTCCTGGCAATATTCACACACACACACACACACACACACACACACACACATACACACACCACACTCACACTCGCTCATGTGCACAAAGTCATTTCCCAAGTCCTGGCTGACATTTTAATGTGTATCCTCAGCTGTTGATGTTGGAGAAGGTTCTGGAACACTTTCTGGGGATCTGAGCCTGAGCACTTCTATTCTGGATTTCCAGGTTACTAAAGAAACTGAGGAACAACTGTGGGAATAATTTTCACTTCCAGTTGCAGACATGGGTTCCCCCTAGTTTTGTTTCCAGCTGTGTGCAGTCATGTAATGTTGATGAGCCACCCTTACCTTATCTACGTACTTATTTGGCTAAAATACTTACCTTCCAAGGTTACTACAAGGATTAAATAAGATAATAGTTGTGCAAATGCCTACAATGATGGATAGAAAATGTTTTGTTGAAGACTTGGGTTACCATTTGTGTGAGGCATTACTGGAGAATAATAATAATAAAAAAAGGAATGGAAAGACACAGATTTCTTTACAAATTTTGTAGTAAAATACATAGAAATAAAATTTACCATCTTAACCATTTTTAATAGTACGATTCAGCAGTGTTAAGTATATTCCCATTGTTTTACGACCAATCTTCAGAACTTTTCATCTTGTAAAACTGAAATTCTCTACCTGTTAAACCATAACTCCTCACATCTCCCACCCCAGCCCTTGCAATCATCATTCTACCTTCTGTTCCTATGAATCCAACTACTCTAGTTTCCTCATTGAAGCCAAATCTTACAGTATCTGTCTTTTTGTGACTGGCTTATTTTATTTAGCAGTATGTCTTCAAGGTTTATCCATGTTAAGGTGACCAGACGTCCCACTTTTGGCAGGACAGTCCTGATTTTTAACAATTTGTCCTGTTAAAAATTGGGACTGTCCTGCCAAAAGAGGGACATCTGGTCACCTTAATCTATGTTGAAGCAAGACAGAACTCCCTTCCTTTTTTAAGAGTGAAGAATATTCCGAGGACATAGACCTTCTAAAGATGTCTGGATAACATTGGATAACATACAGAACAGCACATATGCAGAGCCATGAAAAATGGCCAAGCAGCCTGTCACACAGGTCCTCGGTGCACAACAACAGAGCAGCCGGGAGGGGACGAGTCTGCTGTTTCCAGGAGGCCCCTCCCCTCCCTGGGCCTGGTTCTGTGTCTTAGGACCGAACATTCCTGAGTGACAGCATCTGGGTCAGGCTAAATAGTTATATTCATCAGAACTCAGTGACTCAGGACAGTGGTCCCCAAACAAATGGGGTCAAAGAGGGGTGAACAATATAAATTTGTTCCTGAATCTCCAGGAATGAGGGACAGTGGGAGTTGGGGACAGAGAAGGGAGCACCAGGAACCTTGGCTGAGGAGTTGGAGGGCAGAGGGGGGTAGAAATAATTCCTTTGCAGTCTGGCATTTGAGAAACATGACTTATTTCCCTTTTGCAGATAAAGGTGATGTTTGTAAAACACTAAACTCAGAGACTCTGGGCTTAGCCAACCCGCTGCATGCATGGGGATTGGCCAGCCCATTCTCAACCCCTCCTGGTGGAAAAGAGAGCACAGGCATACATCCTCATCACCTTTCAGCTCAGTGACCGGCTTCCAGGAAACAGGGCTCTGTGGTGGTTTCAGGCTCTGACCCAGCCAATAGCACCCCTCTCTCTGTGGGGAAGAGGTGGAAGGCCTCCCTCCTATGGGCCAGTGCACAAATCTGAAGAGAGAGGTACAGTGCCTCTCATCCTCTAATTCTGAGTATTTAGTAAATGCCTACCATATTTCCCACCAGCAACAACAGGCTCATTCTCTGAGTTGTGCTGTGAGTGATGGAAATTTGCTCCACGGTTTTGCTCATTCTTTTTTAAGTGAACAGCACATCTTTGAGAGTGGCATTTAGAATCCACCCATAACTGGGATGGATCTAAGGATTTTGTTTATATATTTGTTTTAGTCAAAATCAGGGGAGTCATTGCAAGGTTCCAGTTTATGATATCTGTTAGGTATTTATCATGCGATGCCTCTAACTCATTGTTACTCATTATTATGTACAAAAGAATTATTGCTCTGGTGCTTCCCTGCTCTGGGTCTCCAGGAATACGCTAAATAAGCTAAGCGATGGGGGTTATAGAAGAGGAACTTGAGAGGATTGGTCCATGGGGAACTGAGATTAGATACCTTTTGCAGGAGGCTAGGTTGCTTAGGGTCTGGTCTGGAAGCAGGGCAGGTTGCAGAAGGGAAATCATACTTTTGGGGAATTAAACTAACATTTTGTTGCATTCAAATTATAAATCTAAACATTCAGAGAGTGAAGGCTTAAGAAACATTCACTTTAAGAAAAATGTGTGACAGAAGTGAGGTCTGTCTGAATCTGAGCCAGGTTGTAGTAGTGGTGGCTGCTGGTAGAACTAGGTTGAATGAATGAACTTGCAACCTGGTTGCCAATAATAGCCTCTCTGATGGACAAAGAAGGGAACTTATGAGCCAGCATAATCCTGACCAGCTTTATCTGAATTTTGGTAAGGGACGGTTCTCTCCAGGTGACAGAGGAAAGGAGCCATAACTTAGATAACTGAGGCAAGCTAATAATTCCCCGCTTTGCCTCTTTCCCTCCCTTTCTCCCCCAAGCCTCTGTGACCTGAAGTCTCAGTGTAGTGAGGGCTGACAGCAGCCTCAAGTAGGTGCTCTGTCTGTGGAGCTGAAAATAAAAAAGGCTATTGAGTTTAATACACACAAAAAAGAGAACTAGAGATACTGAGTCAACAACAGTTGCTTTTCTTGAGCTACTCAAAAATATCTATGACTTATACCTTGGTGCCATATTTCTTTAAACTTTGCTCTTAGTTTATTAGATAACTATTCATTAATTATGAAACAAGGGATGTAATATTTTAATAAAAATTAAATAGATGAAAAATTGGCCTGGTTATAAACTTGAATTCATCTTTCTCCATTGAAGACTGTGGTATAATGAGAATTACAGAACTTCCCAAACCCTTTCCTGAGTGATAGGGGTGTCTTTCATTGTTCATAATGAGCCCCTATCACTATATCTGAGTTTATAATAATGAAGTGACTGTTGGTGGCCCCTAGACAGAGCTTCAAGATGGGGACTGGTCACTAGAGAACCAACCATGTGAGAGGGAGAGCTGGAATTTTCAGGAGGGGAGAAAAGCTGGAGAGTTGTAATCACCAATTGCCCATGATTTAATCACCATGCCTATAAAATGGAAACTTCATAAAATCCCCTCAAGGACTGGTTTTGGGAGCTTCCAGGTTGAAGTGCTGAGAGGCTGAGGAGACCAGAGCAGGCATGGAAGCTCTGTGCTCCTCCCCCACAAGACCATGCCCTGGGCATATGGCTCTTTCTGGTTTGTATCCTTCTAGAAACCAGTAACAGTAAGTCAAAGTGTTTTCCTGAGTTCAGTGAGTCACCGTAGTGAATTATCAAAGTAGGTGTTATCAGAGCCCCACATTTATAGTCGGTGGGCACCCTATTTGTGCCTGATGTCTGGAATTAGGGCAGTCTTCTAGCATCGAGCCCTTAAACCTCTGGAGTCTGAAGTTAAATCCAGGTAGTTAGTGCCAGAATTGAATTGAATTGTATAGGACACCCACTTGGTGTCAAAGAATTAGAAGTGGTTGGTATGAGGGAAAAACCCTTTTGATTTTTCAAACTCTCACACCATGAACAAAAGTACCTCCTCTGGAAGTTACCAGAACTATGAGCTTCATGCCGAAGATAAAAACAAGAAACCCACCACAGGACTTGCTTGGTAAGCCATGCCTTACAAGTGACACAAATATTATAGGTGACCTGGGAAGAGTGTCTTGGTGTGGAGTGAGAACAGAATCAGAGCTGAGCTGGAAAGGAAATGAGTCATTTGCTGGTTGTCAAATGAACTTAGAAAGAATCTGGAGACTTTGTCTGGAAATAGACAATAGGGACTTATTTAAGGGTCTTAGGTTTTCATGCTGGAAAAACAACTGGGCATAACTCCGGAAGTGTTCCAAAGAAGAAGGAACAGTTAATGGTCCTTGTAGTGAAATGTGCATTCTTGAAGATAATCAGTCTGCTTGTTCTTCACCCTAAGATTGGTCGAGGGCATCTATCAGCCAGATGCCAGGTGGTCTGGAGAATGGGTACCAGGGGATGGCCACATCCAGTGGCCTGGATAAAGGATGCCAGGTAGTCTGGGTTATAAGTTGTTTGCGGGATAATCAGAGGGTTATCCAGAGGTCTGGTGCACATCCAAGCATTGACACAGGGCCTGAAAGTTCAAAGGTCTAAGTTCCCAGGCTAGTTAAAACAAGAACAGAATTGTTTTCTTATACCTCAACCTTGTTGGTATTAGTAACCTAGCAGCCTGACTATAGTGACTCCATTTTATTTCTTCACTCTATTTCTCATCGTATATAACCCAGCAAGGAGAAATCTACAAAATAAATGGAGAATTCCAGAAATCAGTAAGAAAAAGATAAACAAGCTGGAGACAATCATCAGAGGATAAAGTTGAACAATTCACAGGTGAGGAATCCTGAATATATATAAAAGCGGTCAATCTTATTAGTATCCCCAAACCAAAAAAAAATCACACAATGAGCCAGGACAGGTTTGGCTCAGTGGATAGAGCGTCGGCCTGTGGACTGAAAGGTCCCAGGTTCGATTCCAGGCAAGGGCATGTACCTTGGTTGTGGGCACATCCCGGTGGAGGGTGTGCAAGAGGCAGCTGATCGATGATTCTCTCTCATCGATGTTTCTAACTCTCTATCCCTCTCTCTTCCTCTCTGTGAAAAATCAATAAAATATATTTTTAAAAAAATCACACAATGAGATGCCATTTTATATTTATCAGTTTAGCAAAAAGTTTAAATGTTTGCTAATACCATGTATTAGCAAGAATGTGGGATGATAGGAAGTCTCTTAAAATGCAGGTGGGTTGAGCCAATTTGAAAGTATGTTGTAAAATGTAAGACACACAGCCTCTGTGGTTCAGCCATTCCACTTTTAGGGGTGTGTCTGCTAAAGACTAACATGTAGACGATGGGATGTGTACAAAGATGATTGTTGCAGCTTTGTTTACAATGGGTTTCTAAGCAATCAAATTGCAGACTATTATAAATAGAATGAAGCATTTCTATAAAAACATAAACAGTACAATATATTTTTATGGAAACATGCAGGAAGACTCATATATTGTCAGGAAACACACTGACTTGAGGAGAATTGTCCCTCATAGGAAGGGTGATAGGGCAAGAGTGAGGACTTTATACCTGAAATACTTTCTTTCTCCTAAAAATTTTTAAGCAATATGGGGAAGCTTAACAATTACTAATTCTCCACAGTAGACACATGGGTATTTGTTTTATTATTCTCAGGGATTTTTTTTAATATTTGAAATAGCTCATAAATGCATTCTTTTCATTAAAAATATAATGAAACCCTTCCTATTATGGGTACAACTGCATTTTGTACTGACTCAATGTTCCTGCACTGCTTCCCTTTGCATTGTTTCTTCTCCAGATCTATGATGGAGGAGGCTTGTGTGGGACTAGGCAGGAACAAGAGAGTGTGATCTTAAAGCCACAGTCACAGACCACGAAGGGGACGTGAAAAGTCACCAGTGCAGGCGTCCTGGCTACAGCCTACTTGGGAGATGGCCACTAAGTACCTATTAATATAATGCTAGCAGCAGAAAATTCACTGCCTTTTGCACATCGGACACTCCGTTGTTGGGGACACCCTCACGGTCAGTTAGAGAGCTTTTCCCTACACAGGCTTGTATAGCTATGGCTTTTTACTTTGTCGCTTCACCATGAAAGCAATAATAACATGCTTGCCTCTTTGTCCAGACCTTGGGCGAGAAGCTTTCACATCTTTTAATTATCTTGTTTATCCTACTTCAGATGCTCTGAGATAAGGAGGCACAGCACCCAAAGATGAAACAGTGCCACTGAGGTGATCAGATAACATCAGAGCACAGGGAACCAGTAATTCACATGAACTGGATGTTACCTTAGTATGCTTGCCTTAGCTCTTTAAATAGCCACATCGTATTATGGCTTCCTATTAGGTCTGTGATCAATGACTACCTAACTGCCTCTCGTGCTTCCAAATCCTTTCCACGTAATTTGCCGTCAATTGCTTTTTTTTATTTTTGCAATCATTCTGCATTTGCACAAGTGAATTTCAGAGATTGCCGCTGGGCTATGCATTTATACTTGTTAAATTTTATCTGCTTGCCTTCCGCCATACATTCCAGAATTGAGATCATTCTGAGTTTGGTTATCTATGGCATCTGGTTAATGTGATCTGAATAACTGATTGACAGATTTTCCAAAGGACAGGGCCAAGGACAGAATCCTGTAGCAGGGCGGCGAACACTTTTCTCTGGATTGACACAGAAGCACATCAGAAGTCTTTGGTTATGGCATTTCAAATGGCCATAAATCTTCCCCAAGTTCTTATCATCTGATAACTGTGGGAATGCAAAAGATAGAGTGGTTAGGGAACCTCAATATTGAAAAGATGTCAGTTACCTCTGGTGAACCCAGAAATTGAATGCAGTTCAAGGCAAAAATCCCAACTTTTTTCATAGCAACTAGTAAGTTGACTCTAAAATTTATTTGGGAGAGCAAAGGAAGGAACAGAAATATGCAAGATAACTGAAAAAAGAACAAGCATTAGGGAGAATGATTGATCAAAAGTCAAGGCTTATTATAAAGCTATAATGATCAGGGCAGCTTGTATTGGCACAGAAAAAGAGACAACAGGAACAGAAAAGAGATCCCAGAAATACAATTACAAATAGGTGAGAACTTGATATGTGACAAGGTGCATTGCAAAACTGTTAGAAATGCATAGGTTATTTTAAAAATGGCACTGAGATTCTTGGTAATCCATAACGGAAGAAAATTCTATCTCTGTTTCAAACCTGTACTAACATAAATTTCAAGATGTCTCAAGACCTAAATGTAAAAAGGAAATCTTCAGAATATTGGGGGAATGTGCAAAGAAATATCTTCATGACCTTGGAAGAAAGATTTTTTTAAGGCAAGATGCCAAAAGCATCTCCAAAATGAGAATGAGAACTTTGATAGATTTGACTACATTAAAAATTTAAAAAATCATATATCAAAGCACAAGTTAAGATTCAAGATACAGGCTTAGGAAAGATGTTTGCAAAGCTTATAAAAGCTAATTTAAATGGATAGGAGCCAGAATATGAGAAAAGTTCTTGCAAATTAATACCAAAAATACAAATAATGTAACAATAAAAGAGGCAAAGGATATGACTAGTTTTCCAGAAAGGAAATTTAAATGACCACTGAATACATAAGATAATACTCAACCTTATTAGTAAACAGGTGAATGCAAATTAATGTCAAAGTGAGATACATTTCCAACACATCAAATTGACAGAATGCAGGAAGTTTGATAATAGCAAGTATCCACAGAATATGGAACAAGAGGAACCATCGTACATTATTGATGGAGGGTTTCGTTGGAACAATCAGGGAGAGTTTGGAAACAAGTAATAAACCTGACATTGCACATGCCCTGTGAATATAGTAATCTCATCCCCAGGTGTGAATTTTAGAGAAACTCACAAATGAAGTAGGAGGCATTTACATGAATGTGTGCTCTGACATTGTTGGTGAAAATACATAATTAGAAGCAAACTAAAAAATAAATGGAAAAAAAAAACACTGTAAAACATTCACTCAATGCTATAGTTTCTAGTGATAGAAAGATTGAATTAATTCTACTGTATAACATGTAGAAATTTCAAAAACATAATGTTGAGCAAAGAAAGCAAGTAGCAGAAGGATACATACAGTGTGATTCCATTTACATAAAGTCCAAAAACAGGCAAATGGTACTCTATACCAGGCATGGCACACAGTAGCCTGGGAGCCAAATCCCACTTAAAGAATGCCTATTTTTGTAAAATTTTATTGGAATGTGACATCCATTTCTTATTCTGGCTGCTTTTGGACTTCAAAGCAGAGGTGCATAGCTTACAAAGTCCAAAATATTTACTATCTTGCCTGTACTGAAAAAGTTTGCTGAAATAAATGAACAAACAAAATAGAAACAGACTCATAGATACAGAGATCAGATTGATGGTTACTAGAGAGAAGCAGACTTGGGAGACTGAGCAGAAAGGTGAAGGGATTAAGAAGTACAAATTGGTAGTCACAGAATAGTCATTAGTTTGTAAAGTATGGCATAGGAAATCTACACTAATAAAAGAAGAAGCATGCAAATTGACTACCACTTCACAAAGCCCACCAGCCAATCAGGAGTGAGTATGTAAATGAACCCAACAAAGATGAAGGCAGCTTTGCCCTACAGCCACTCAAGGCCTCTGGGCAGCACACATGCAGGCACAGAGCGGCTGGGTGGGGCAGGACACCTGCTATGAAAAGGAGGGTGGGAAACCAAGGGAGCTACAGGACTGGAGCAAAGATGGAAGGCAGTGGCCAGAGTGAAGGCCTGGGTCCCAGGTGCTGGAGGCCAGGGGAAAAAAGTCAGTGCTGGCAGCCAGGGGAAAAAAGTCCTAATACACGAATCTTTGTGCAATGGGGCTCTAGTATAGTCAATAATATTGTAATAACTCTGTATGGGGCCTGGTGGGTACTGAAAATATTGGGGAGCCACTTTGTTAAGCATATGATTATCTAACTACTATGCTATAAATCTGAAACTAATACAAAATAATATTGAATGTATTAGTAAACTGTAATTGAAAAATGAAATTAGGAAAAATATAAAAAGTGTTCTGGCTCCTGGTACATATGTGTACTGGTCAGGCTAATGTAAAACATTAGTGGCTTGCATATGAGAAAAGTTCATTTTTCTCATTTGAAAGGCTTCTGGGGTAGCTCAACAGTAATTACAGACCACAGGTTTTCCCTGTGGGTTGTCTGTCATCCTCAATGTGCCACATCCATCTCAGGATTCCCTCTTCCAGCCAGCATGAGGGGCCAGAAAGGGAGGGTTACACAGCCACCTTCATTTTAAACATAGAATCTAGACATTATACTCATTCCATTGGTAAGAATTTTTCACTGGGCCACATCCACCTGCAAGAAAGCTGGGGAACAGACTTCACGTGATAAACCACGCCCATGAAGATGGGAAGAGTGGCTGCCGGGGAAGCGCCTGCAGCAAGCTCCTTTGTAATAGAGACACGAAAAGAAATGAAGAACACTGACTGGGTTAGGCAGGATGATCACTTTCAGGCCAGAGGAAACGTAATCAGAGAGACACACAATAAAAAGAGGCAAGGAAAAGAGCTATGTGGCCCAGGACTAGAGACATAAGAAATAGTTTTGTGTCTTAAGGTGTACAGTCAAATATATATAGCACCTATAAATACATATATTTAACTAGAAGAGAGTAGAATAATAAAGAAAAATATCAAAGGTAAAGTAGGAGGGACATGAGAAGATAACTCACTATAAGATAGACAACAAAATATGAGAAGTGAGATGTCTTTTTAAAGCACAGTGTGTTAGCACAGAATTGTACTGGACTAACAGAGCGATAGTATACAATAGATTTTTGTATAGTCACTTTATGATGGGCATCAATTGATGCTGGCAATTGGAGCCAGTAGGTTAAGGGGCTTGAGATAGGCTAGAAATACAGTGCTTACAATACGCCTTGGTGCTTTGATATCCTGACAATAAAGAGGGAATGCTTAGGTAGGAGCTAGAAGACTCTCACAGCTGTAGGCAAGCATGCATTGTCCCCTGAAC
This sequence comes from Pipistrellus kuhlii, assembly GCF_014108245.1. Taxonomy (NCBI): domain Eukaryota; kingdom Metazoa; phylum Chordata; class Mammalia; order Chiroptera; family Vespertilionidae; genus Pipistrellus; species Pipistrellus kuhlii. The sequence goes on from NW_023425405.1 coordinate 13,663,172, forward strand.
ACTCATGGGGAAGAAGTTGAGAAGTACTCTCGTTTGGGGCTTCTGGGAAGAAGTTGAGAAGTACTCTCGTTTGGGGCTTCTGTCTGTCTGATATGAAGCGCCTGAAAGAGATGAGTTGAAAGAGGCAGAGCCATAGTCCTTCAAAAAAGAATCCTCATGTACAGGAACTGCCTTGCCCTGCTGGTGGGTGCATATATTGTGCAACCATTCTGTATAGCCATCTCACACTGTCTAATTCAATTAAGAATACACCCCCCAAATGACTCAGCAATTTCACTTCTGGGTACATATTCCAAAGACATTTGTTCACAGGTCCATAGTGGCACCTGTGATGATGCTCATAGCTCCATTGCTCCATGGGGAGCTGGAGGCAAGCTGGGTCACTGTCACTGGGGGGTGGGGTACGGGGTGAGTAGCACAGTGTAATGGGTGCTCCTGTGGCTGCTATGCATTGGTTAGAAACAGAGGACTGGATATACACATACACACAAGGGAGATCCTCAAAAGACAGTGCTGATTGAAAAGAGTTAAAGAAAGGGGGGTGAAATCTACAGTGCAATAACATTTACCTAAGTGAAAAGTGTACACAAAACCAGATACACATTTTCCGGGAACATAGACAAATTAAAGGCAGCATGTTAACACGTTAAAATGGTTGCTTAGGAGAGGGTGAGAGAGACTACCCCCCAAAATAGTTCCTCCGAGGGAGTTTCCTAGCCTGCCTTTCCACTCATGCTTAATACCTTGCCTTCCTCCTGCCGGTCTGATCTTAGATGTGCCAGTGTTGATTCTTACATCCTTACTGGACCTGGCATCTCTTATTTGGTTCTCCTGGGATCTAACTGCAGTCATGCCTTGAACTCCTCTCTGCCACACGGACTTAGCTTTGACATCTTGCTGATGCTCTCTGAGTCTCTGACCACACTGCTCACCTTCTGGTCTTGCCTTCATTACTCCCAGCTCACTGCTGACAGCTTGTTGTGGTCTTGCTCCGATGCACGACCATACAGGTCAACTGGGGTGTAAAGATGGACCTGCTTGAATTTGTGCAATGGATCAGTGGTGGCCTAATAAAGCCCACTCACCTCAATCTGCTGTCTTCCCAGACCATTTGTCTGCCTCCACTCTTCCCCAAGCCTGGAGCTCCTGTCTGGTGGACATGCACTCTTGTCTGTCTTCTCTTTTCCCTCTAACTCCAGCACAGAGAGCATTTCATTGTGATTTAGTATCTTGACATATGCTGATATATTTTAATTTTAACCCCCTGCTACTTCAAAAGCAAAAAGCTAAGTAATTTCATATACTGTATGTCAAAATACTAATGAGTTATTGGAGAGAGGGTGAGGGAGCCTGGTACTCCAGGCCGCACATCCGATGGCCCTTGTGTCTAAGCATTCAGGAAGCTGGTGACAAAGTCCAACTAAAGGCTCCGTGCCCAAGGGGTTACCTCTAGGGCAGACATTGATAGAAAAACACACACAAATCTCTGCCTTCCACCTGCCTTCAAATGAGAATCAATCATTTGGAACCACTGGTCTCTATGGCCCTTGGACAAGGATATTGTGTTTTTTTTGGACATGACACAGAAGAGGGTTGTGTGAACCCATGTGTTTGGGATGGTTGGGTGGGTGACAGTGTATGCAGTCCATACATTCCAGGACCAACAAAATGCCTGGGCACATGTGTTCCTGGCACCAATCAGAACTCCAGATTGTGTGACCTGACCAGGTGTGTGCAGGGCTCAGTGCCACGCACAGCAGCATGTCATGGGGAGAGGCAAGGACCTGCTTTGGTGCTTGATGACAATCTGCTGTCCATTCTCTGGGGGAGGAAATCAAGCTCCTGGAAAATAGAAGTCTTACCCCCAGAAGTTCATATGAATATGAAGGGTGATGATGGTGGCGGTCAGTAGGTGTATGGAGGCTAATTAAATGCCAGAGCCTGTGACTGGGAGTGACTCTGCTGTGGTGCCTGCACCTCATGGCCCAGTGGCTTTGCTGAGATGTAAATGAGCTCAGCCTGGAGTAGGAAGTGAGCTAAAACTCCTCCCTCGACACCATGTTTTCAGAGCCCAGGGAATTTTATTTACAAATTTTATTTATTGTTGACAGTATTACAGACGCCTCTCATTTCCCTCTCCTTTGTTGCCCTCTACCCAGCCCCTGCCCCATTCTAGGCCTCCCCCCTACCCCACCCCCACACTCACTATTTTCTGTGTTTATTGGCTATGCATATATGCATATATGTCCTTTGGTTAATATCTTTCCGTTGACAAAGGTAATCCAACAAAGGAATTTGGAAGGCTTTTGGATGTAAGAAACAGAGTGGGGAATCTATTTTGGATGTACACATATTATAATTTCACTAATGCTTTTGTGTGATTTTGTGAAAACTAGGTCACAATATTGAAATCAAGATTACTGTGAAAATCCAGGCCATGTGGGTATTCCAGTGTTACAAGACAGTTGCTATAAGATGTTTTGGAATAGAGTGGTAATAACAACTCAATAAAATGCTAGCCAAAGTCCAATGGCCTGCTGTTTGGTGAGTTTAATTAAACAATGGATCTTTTTGATGTTGCTGAGTCTCTCAGCAGAAACAGCCTAAGAACATATGCCTGGAAGGTAGGTTTTTGAGGATGGTGGGAGAGATGAATTGAATGTAGGGGCTAGGAGCATACAGCATTGTAATGAGGAGGTGTCAGAGTGTAGTGATTATGGGCTCAGGCTGTATAGGTCCATATCTAGACTGCAGCACTTAATCGCTGCCACCCTTGGGTGAATCACTCAACTTCTCTTAGTTTTCTTTTCTATAGCAGAGATTTTATTAGCACCTTCCTCATGGGGTTGTTGAAAACATTAAATGAGATAATCCATATAAGAAGTATTCCACAGTGGCTGGAACATGGAATGTGTAATATAAAATGTGCTATTTTAGTCATTATTGGTGTCTCACTCTCTCATTAAATATTTTAACAAACCAGGTATTTGTTTTTTATCCAGCTGGACTCTTGGCTGGCATAAAACTCCAACCTCAACAAGGACAAAGACGGTCTATAACAACTGGCCGAGAAGTAGATGGTAATGAAGTCAGGTGAGCAAATCTGTGAGGTGCACCTTAAATCAACTTCATGAAGTTAGTGTTAAAAAGAGCAGAGGAACCTGACAAGCTCAGGGAAGGCTGCGTGGCGGCCTTGCAAATGCAGAGACCTAAAGTAACCACAAAGGATGGTCTGAAATGAAAGCTTTTTAACTAAAAGCTGTTTATGGTGGGTAGTCATGTCCTAGGCCAACATCTTCCCTGATAAAGGTCAGTCTTTACCCTAACTGAGCCTGTCTGTCGTCTTTTAGCATCTGTGATAACGTATTGTTGGAATGTCAAAGTAATTTTCCTTTTTCCAGACCCCACAAAGCACAGGCACCCGCTCTGTGGAGACCACAAATCCCCTTACTGTTATTGAGTTAATTGTTGTCTGTTAACTATCCTGCACCCACCTATGTAAAATAAGTATGTGCCTATCATTTTACTTTTCATTCAATCCCAGAGGTTTCCTGGATTTGCTTTCTCCCACCTCCCTAATTTATCACCAATGGGGTTCATGTAACCCACTGGCATCTGCTCTTTTGATGGTAATGTATAAACTACCCAATAAGTGCAAAACTGCCATTCTCAGGAGCATCATCTCAATCTGTTGAGATTCTGCTTCCCAGCAATTGTCAATAGATTGGCTCAAATAAACTCACAAAAATTCTCAATAGGTTAGACTGGTTCTCACGTAGACCAATCTACATGGTGGGGTTGAAGCTGAGGCTCTGATGTGGTGACTATCCTATTGCTGGTGACATCCCTATTTTGAGTCTAGCCACATTCCCATTCTTGCAATGCCCATCCTGGCTTTGGCATGGCTTAAGACTGCCCCGCAGAGCAAAACATCAGCACATGAGACAGGGACTGTCGGTGTCGTGAAGCAGGATTCTCAAAAAGCCAGGAGGGGAAAAGCATGGCTGGGAGAGGCCTTCCAGACACGTGGTGTGGAGTCTGCACAGGAGAAGGAACTGTCATGGGTCCCTCATTGACCTCATCCTGGGGGCAAATGGTGTAAAGGTCACCTGCTGCCACCCTGCCCCACTGGTGCAGAATGGAGATGCACAGGCCCCACATGCGACTCACACCCAAGGCGAGTAGGCAGATTACAAGTAGCCCAGAGTCCTGACCTCATCTTGAGGGAGAGTCCACCCTGAGTCAGTGCCATTCTGCTTCCTGATCTCATCTAATCGTGTGAAAGAATTGCATACCTGTTAGCAGAAGGGGCCCACTCGTCAGGCCTCCCTCATAGTGGGCTTTTGGAACAGGTTCAGTCACATGACATTTGTAGGTGTGAGTCCCAGAACTCTAGGGCGGAGGGGTTGGTCCTGGTTCTGGCTGGCCCAACTCGTCCTTGGTATCAGGTGGCAACTTGGAAACTTTTGAGAAAGTCAAAGTGGGGGCTCCTCAGGCCTGGCACCGGAGCAAGGTTGGTGCTTGCCCGGGACTGGGTGAGCCACTGCCTGCTGCAGTGGGAAAGAGGCAGAGAGGTCCTAGGCATCAGAAACCTGCTTCTAACCTCTGGTCTGTGGACAAGCAGCTCTGTGAGCAGGAACAAATGATTGAAGGTCTCTGCCGGCTGATTTCATGGGTGTGTGAGTAGTGCCCAAGGCCCTGTGCTGGGAGTTTAGGGCTCTGTAGCCACTCTTGAAATTCTTCAATTTTTTTCCTTTGAATTTGTGTTTTGTAAGTGAAGTCCATGGGACATGGAGAATATACTGGGGGCAGGGGACCATGGCTCATGCCAAGTCCTATGTCTGGCTGCATCCTCACTTCCCTTCCTCCCTGGACAGGTTCTCAGCTGCCGGCTCCAGCCCAGTGACCACTGCTGGCCTCTGCTCCTGGTAGGGGCCCGAGGAGCAGTGACACACTGGGAACATCTGTGTTTATCCAGCGAGTTCCTCATGCCCTAGGGAGCATGACATTAAATAGCACACAACACATCAAGACAGGCTGAGAAAAAGACTGCAAAAGAAAGGAAAATGGCATTATTCCTGCTTTTTGAACAAGGGGCCCTATATTTTCATTTTACAGTAGGCCCTGCAAATTAGATAGCTGGTCTGGGGCTCTGAACCCTGGCTTTGTCCCTTTAAGAAGGTAGGTTTTGAATGGCATGATCCCCCAGGGCTCCTGCTCCAGAATTCATCCACTTTACCCAAGAAACATCCACAGCCAATCACATTTTCCCAAAAGTGGTCTGCAGAGACTAACTGGCCAGACCATGCTTCCTAGGGCTCACAGGTCTCTGGTCTATATTTTGAAGTGTTTTTCTTTGTGTCAAAAAATAAAAAAAATGAAGAGTTAAACAGGCAAGGGAGTTTTTTTTTTTTGTTTTTTTGTTTTTTTTTAACTTTTATTTTATTACTATTGCAATAGGGGAGAGAGATTGAACTCTGCTGAACCAAAAGGCCGGAGAACTTTAAGCCCTGGGATGAACTAGTGGAAAGTTACTAGAGGATGCTAGTGGAGAGGTTGGCCAGTGGGATCAGGACATCTGTGCTTGCTCATTGTCACTTATCTTACAGAAGGTAGGCTCCTGTGCTCCCACAGAGACAGGGAGATGGGGGCTGCTCTCTCCTTAGATGATTTCAAAGGGATGCCTCCCAGGCCCTGAGCAAGACATCCCTGGGTTGTAAGTAGGACAAGGGAGAAGACTTAGATCTCAAAGAGGTAGAGAAAGTTACAATGGCAAGTTCTTTTTTGTTTGTTTGGGTTTTTTTTTTTGTAAACGCTCTGAGAAAAGTGAAGTGGGGGCTACATGCAGGAAGAAACTTGTTCAAGTTTAATCTAGCCAGGGAACATGAAGGCCAGCCATCTGGGCCTTGTGCTGGAGGTGAGGCCTGTATGAAGCACCGCTAAGACTTCTTTTGGGCAGTGAGACAGAGCCAGGCTCCGTCCCAAGTCCTCCCCTCCTGGTGGTTTCACTCCTGGCCCAAGTCCCCCACTGGTGTAACACGGGTCCTGTACCTGCCTTGGTTTCCCCATGGCCGTCCATCCACCCTCTGGCTTCAGCCCATTGCTCTCTCTTACTTTTTTTGAATCCTGGACTGCCCCCTCCAGGCAGCTCCCTTCTCCCCACAGGTCTCCCAAGAGGTTTGGCATCAGCACGCTTTCATAAGTATTTATTGCAGGGATAAGAGCCTGCGGCCCCTGATGGGCCCTTGGCTGCCAGGCACTGATGTCTGGAGGAGGCAGTTTATATGCTAATGCTGCTGATTGCCTGCATCTCCTGGGGATTCTGCCTTAGCCTTTCTATCTGCCCCTGGAGAGAGACCCAGGAGCTGTTACCCATCTGCCCTCCCTCTCCCCTTCCCCTTCTGCCCCCAGCCCTTCCACCCAGTCTTTCCAGAGAGACCCATAAAATTTTATTCAACTCATTATGTCCCAGGCAAAGCCTGATCCTTCATTCTGAGAATAATAAGCAAATGTCCAGATTCAAATGTGTTGTCTGAGGCTGAGTTGAAGAGACTGAGGGAGGGGTCTGGTTTGAGCTGCTTAGAGGGGTAGCACTCAGTGTGGAGGCTCTGAGGCCTGGAAGGGGGAGTCTGGGCTCCCAGGGATCATTCTATTCTCTGCGAGGAGGGAGGCAAAGGCTTGGTTTTGAGTCTAGTGTTCACCCCCAGTTTTCCACTCTGAGAATCAGGAGGACAGCACAGTTGTCAACACTGTGCACCTGTCCATGGCAACTGGACTCAGAGCCCGCGTGTTGGAGGAGCAGGTGATTAAGTTTGTGGGGTCTGTTAGATGCAGGCTCGCTGCTTCACCCTAATCCAGTGGTTCATGACCTAGTGGAGCCTCGCCATTGCCTGGGGAGCTGTAGAAAACTCAGATGCTTGGGTGGAAGATTTGGATTTAATTGGTCCAGAGTGTGGTTTTAGCATTGAGATTCTTAAAGGTGAATCTAATTTGCAGCCGAGGCCGTGAACCACTATCCCAACTCAAGTCCTAAGAGACCGATGCTTAAATCCAAATGCTCCTTTATGGATGCAAAGCGAGAGACAGAATTGCTGAGGTAGTGTGAGTTCCCTCCCTGTAGAAATTCCAGCATGGAGACCCAGACAGCTTCCAGAAAGCAGCTTGGCATTCCTGGGGAAAGGTGGGCTCTGGGTCACCTGCTTTGGGCTACGAGGCAGGGAGCGAGTTAATTAACCTTTTCCAGCTTCACCGTCATCATCCGTGGGAATGTAAAGTGGGGATGAGAATAGTTACCCCAAAATGTTGTTGTGAGGATTCAAGGGGCCAGAGTGTGACAAAGCAGCTAGCAGAGAGTGCTTGTGGTGATTAAGGTTCTCATTAAAAGGTAGTTATTGTTATCATCATAAAACCTGATGTCTTGGCGTTTGGATGGGCTGGTGCTCAGCTCTCCTCTGTGGGGTGATAATAATAATGTATCCACTATTTGCTGAGCACAATTCCAAGCCCTTTACCTATATTAACCGAGGCATAGCAAGGTGAAGCAATAAGCTCAGGGCCCAGGAACAATGGGCTGTTAAAGCAGCCAGTCTGATTCCTGTGCTTGTCCCTGATGACCAGACCCGACAGCATCTCCAGCTCCCCAGGTCTTCCCACCACGTGGACCAGAACATCTGGGTGTGGTCAGAGCCCTGCTCCCAGGGTCAGTGCTGGCAGAAGCCTTAGAGGCGGGAGGTGTGCACAGAAACATGATTCTGATGGAAAATCTAGACAAAGGAGCATGGCTTTGTTATGCAGCATTCTGCTCGGCCATGACGGTAACTTTCATTGGCTGCATGTCCATCCTGAGGCCTGCTCCAGTCGCCTGGACCAGACCATCTGTTTCCTCATCTCCAAAGCATTGATAAAGGCATGGGCAGTGATGCTTATGGTTAGGCTCGTCCACTCTCTGCCAGTCTTCATGAGGCAAACTGACTTAGGTTTTTGACTCTGATATTTTAAATGCTAATGATTAGCTCTGGAGGGGCTGGGTCCTAGTTAGTAGAATACCCTGGTTAGTAGAATATCCCCGGACCACTGGTGGTCTGTCAAGTCTGAAAGGTTGACAACTGCTGCCCTGGAGTGTTAACTTCAGAGCACCTTTAATGCTAACTACCTTCGAAGTGTACTCAGAGACAGTATTGCACACATCCCACCTTGTTTATACTAAAATATTTTAAATTACTTCATAAACAACAAATCATTTTTCTTGAAGCTAGGGGTCTTTCCTGGAAATTATTCCCAAATATTGTGACAGGCTCATGTACAAGCAGATGCCCCACAGGCTCTGCAGAGAATGCGGATAAATGAGATTCCCACAGGAAAGCTCCGTGTAATCCATGTTATCATGGTTTCACAGAGCCAGTTTGCTGTCCATGGGCAAGTCCATGTTATTGGTACAAATTTGGTTTCATCAGAGGTTGGCATAGGGGATCTGGGAGGTTTGCCATGCCAACCCCAGCCCTGTCCTCAATCCTCCCATCCCCCTGCTTCTCAGGTGTGCTTGCAGAAGAGGTGGAGGAGGAAACATGGCCAGAGGAGGGCTCCACTGAGATTATAGCTGGTGTGGAGTTAGAGAGAAGCAGTCAGCATGGCCCTTCTCCTCCCAGCCCTGACGTTACCCCTTTTCATAAATTCCCACAGTTGGCTTTACCTCTGTATCTGCCAACAGTTGTTCTGTTACTTGAAAACTCCCTCGTGACTCGATGGAAGGGGAAAGCAGAGTGCTCAGGGCCTGCCCTATACCCTGGGCCTTCCAGGATGTGGCCTGGTGTTGTCTCTCTGTTTGACTTCTGTCCTGTGGTTCTCTCTCTTGCCTTGGCCTGTCATAGGTCTTCCTAGCCACTCAGAGCTGAAGGCAGACCCTGCATCTAAGGCACACAGGAAGGCAGGACTAATAAGGACCCAATACTATTTATAGTGTACCCATCATGCACCTGGCCCTGCTAAAAGCTCAGTTGTGCATTATCTCATTCCGTATCCTCATTCTGGGTGAGAAAGCCAGAGGTCCCAGAGGTCTAAACAGCTCCCCATGGCAAACAGCTATTCTGAGTAGAGGCTGCATTCAAATCCATGTCTCTGGGCTCCAAATCTAGTGCTGTTATCTATGACCACATGTTCTCTGCGGTCTTCTTACTGATGTGAAACATTAGATGGTCCTTCAGGAGTGCCTCTAGTCTGACTCTCTCAGTAACACCCACCTGGGCAGCCTCCCTGTCCTATTGGCATTCTTTTCCTTGTGGCCCAGGAATCAGGAGGTCTCTGGTCTCTGCGAAGCTAAAAGAAGGAAAGGAGGGTTATCAGACTTGGGGACCCTGCTCAGACACACGAGGCCAAGGTGTAATTGGCTGGGAATTCAGTAGTGCTCACCCCAAGCCAGCGTGGTCCCCTGTCGGTCTCTTTTAGCTTTGTAGGGAGGGTAGGAACCCAAGTAACAAATGACATCACATGAGGAGCTGAAGTAACATAGCAACTGCAAATGGTATCAGTCAGTTGACCCACCAAGGCTGGCTGCCATTCCAGGGGAGATGATCGTTTATGTGAGTCAATACCAAGTCCTCCTCACGACTGTGGTTTGTACAACAGGAGATGAAGCAGCACCGTCATTCCTGCCTAAGAGCAGTGGGGTCAGGGGATTCTTACACCTTTACTAAAAATTAAGATGATTTTGAGTGAGTGTGGGCAGTGCTGACGTTTGGATGCAAGTCCTTTGTTCTTTTGTGGGGAAGCTGGTGTACAGCAGAATTAGCACGGAACTAAGGGCGGGGCCTGGGTTTTAATTCTAGTTCTACCAGGAGTAAGCTGTGTGACCTTGGACAAATAACTTACCCTCTCTGGGCTTCAGTGAGGGGATCTGAGTAAGAATGAAGGATGGTGTTTTAGTTTGATGGGGCTGCCGTAATGAAGTACCACACACTGGTTGGCTTAAACAACAGAATTTTATTTTCTCACAGTTCTGGAGGCTGGAAGTCCAAGATTAAGGTTTGATTTTTCCTGAGGCCTTGCTTCTTGGCAAGTAAGTGGCTGCCTTCTCACTGTGTCCTCATATAACCTTTGCTCTGCAAGGGCCTCCCGGGTATCCCTTCCTCTTCTTATAACAACACCAGTTACTTTGGGTTATTAGACCACAGTGGGCCTCATCGCATCTTAGTTACCTCCTGATAGGCCCTGTCTCCAAAAGTCACCTTGGAGATGTGGTTTTCAGCACCCAGATTTGGAGGAACACAGTTCAGCCCATAACAGAGGGTTAATGACCTGGAATTCCTTCTTTCCTTTTTTTCTTTCTTTCTATCTTCCTTCCTTCCTTCCTTCCTTTCTTTCTTTCTTTCTTTCTTTCTTTCTTTCTTTCTTTCTTTCTTTCTTTCTTTCTTTCTTTCTTTCTTATGTATTTTATTGATATTTTACAGAGAGGAAGAGAGAGGGATAAAGAGTTAGAAACATCGATGAGAGAGAAACATCGACCAGCTGCCTCTTGCACACCCTCTCCTAGGGATGTGCCCGCAACCAAGGTACATGCCCTTGACCGGAATCGAATCTGGGACCTTTCAATCTGCAGGCCGACACTCTATCCACTGAGCCAAACTAGTTTTGGCATGACCTGGAATGTCTGTTTTGAGGACTAGCACAGCGCTCACTGGCGTACTCCAGACACTGAAACAGGGAGTCAGCATCTCATTGGAAAGCTCCCTCTCATCTCTCCTGAGCTGGGACCCCACTCAAGAGGCTGGGGTGGTGGCTGCAGCCGGCTGTAGGTTATTTTCCTGGGGTGTCACTCGCTCTGTGCTTGTCAGCCAGCCCAGACTCCTCTCCGGAGTTCTCCACTGTCCCCCCTGCCTGAGTGGGAGTGCTTGCTGGCGTTGTCACATGCGTATCTGACACGGACACTCGGACCCCAGCTTCCCAGGACAGGGGTGGGTTCCTCCCATGGCTTGTCACAGTCTAGCTGGGCATTTTCTATCTCAGCCTTTCCTCATCTGGGCGGGGTGTGGGCCAGGGACACCCTCTTTTACGGCCAGGTTTCAAAGCTGGGGTTTGACCAGAGAGGGCTGGGATCAGGGATCTCCTGTAGTCACAGCAGGGTGATGGCAGGAAGATCTCATTAACACCTTTCCACAAAGGGGAAAAATAATATTGCAGCATGTTCCCTTTGTGTCTTCAAGCGGTGATAAGGTGCCACCAAAGTGCCAGTCTGAGCTGTGCTCAAATGAAGGATTGTTCCGATAAGATGGAGAGGAGAGATGCCGGGGATGGGGCGCTCCGGGGAGGGCGGCGCTGGTTTAAGGTTATTAAATAGGAAATGCCTGCCCGCCGAGGATCAAAGGGAAATTACACATTCTGTCACATTTGCTTATTGAATCCCAGTTCTATTGAAGCTCAAAAGGTAGGGGGGGTGGGGGGAGTAGGAGAACGCCACCCCCATCAACCTCCTTGTAGCTCTTATTAAATTTCACAACCTTTCAATATTAAAATGCTAGTGCCGGTGGCACAATTCCTTGTCAGTTTTTAATATCAGTAAGGGATTGCGGTATTAGGTTTAAGGGGATGGAGGTGGGAGCGGGGAGGGGTGCAGACCGAGCTCAGGGCTCCCCCCATGCCCACAGGTCTGCATCTCAGAGCCAGTGCTGGCCCAGCAGCCCTGTCCTCATGCTGAGTGAGGAGGCTGCTGGCCTGGAGGTGGCTCTCAGGGGACCACATGCCCCTGAGCTTCGCAGGAAGAGCCACTGAGGTGTAGCCTCCCCACAAACTGTCATCAGGTGCCGTATTAACTTCCGTAACAAAGGACCACAACCTGGGTGGCTTCAACAACAGAAATGTATTCATTATCTCACAGTTCAGGAGACTAACCATCCAAAATCAAGGTATGGGCAGGGTCACTCTCCCTCTAAACCTCTGGGGACAATCTTTCCTGGCCTCTCCAAGCTTCTGGTGTCTGTGGGCATTTCTTGGCACTCTTTGGCACTCCTTGGCACTGGCTGGCTTATAGATGCACCACTCCAATCTCCCTTCTATCCTCACGTGACAGTTTCTACCCCTTGTGTCTCTCTCCTCTTCTTACAAGGACACCAGGCACATTGGACCGATTGCCACCCAACCCTATATGGCCTAATCTTAACTAATTATGTCTACACTGGCCCTATTTTCAAACAGGGGCACATTCGGGGGACTCTGAGGGTTAGCCTTCAATGTATCTTTTGGGGGAACACAATTCAGTCCATAACAGGTGTCAGTTTACCAACTAATGAACCCACTCTTTCCTGTCCTCTCCCCCACCAAATCAACTCCAAGACAAGTATTTTGATGTAAGTAGTTTGTTTAGGATGTGGTCCCAGGATGCAAAGTGAGGGATAACCACTGTGGGCAACCAGGGCTCACAGTGATGACCTGGAACCTTTTGAGAAGCATGGGAACATGCCTTGGGATTGTATCCCTGAGGGCAAAAGTGGGGTGTTTGTCCCTCTGAAGAGGGTCACTCAGAAAATGAGACACTTGCACCTACCTCAGGAGGAGCAGCACAGGCTCCCACAACCAGGGGGTCCTCAGAGAAAGGCAGGAGACTGTGCTGTGAGGAGAACCTGAGAAGGTCAAAGGGACATGAGCCAGGAAGGCGTTGGCTGGGGTTGCTCATCAAAACCAAAGGAGCCTGGGCCAGAGGGATAGTGATTTAAACATGGCAGCCTGATGGGACTTCCTGTCCTGCTGGCCTGACAGAAGCTTTTCTGTTCTCTGTGACCCAGCTCCTGCACTGCCAGTGACCAAGCTCATTCTTCTGGGGCTGAATTTCCACCTGGTCTCTTGTTCTCCAGGCTGGGGGTCCTGCCAGGGCTCCGGCTCCTCCTTCCTGGGAGGAGACTGCCATCCTGTCCCAGGCCCTGACCTGCTCTAGGCCCTTTCCCTCCTCTCCCACCTCCCCTGCTCCAGGCCCCTCCCCTTCCTTCCCCTGTCTATCAATCTGTGGATCTCCTGCCCTTAATGACACCTTGCTCTACCTGCCACCTCTGCCCTGGGGAGGGCTCTAGGCACCCATCCCTCCCAGGGAAATATACACAGAGTACATCCATCATCCCTTTCTTTTCATTCTTGGCAAAGCCACAGCTTCCATCTTCAGAGCAATCTCACGTGCTCAACGTCTGGGGATGACTCAGGAGCCGGCAGAGGGAGGATAGAGATGTAGTTCGTGTGATGGGGTGGGAGTGAACAGAGATGGTCCAGGACTGACCCCCCCCCCCCCTTTTTTTTTTCCTGAGAAACGAAGAGAATCATGTGGGGACCAGGCATCATTTCATGGAGTCATTTTTCGATGCTGATAGAGGTCCATCCATCTGGATTAGTACAAAGTGATTGAAACGTTTACACCAGGTCTCTCTCTCTCTTTCTCTCAAGCTAGCTACCATTTAAAAAGATTTTTATTGATTTATAGAGAGAGAGGAAAGGAGAGGGAAGGAGAGGAAGAGAGAAACATAGATCTGATAAACACCCACCAGTTGCGTCCTGCATGCTCCTGGAGATTCAGCCTCAACTCAGGCATATGCCCTGATTGGGAATTGAACCAGCAACCCTTTGGTGTACCAAAAGACACCCAACCAACTAAGCCACAAGGAACAAGTCTACTTCTTTGGGGGTTGGAACCTACAGCTTTAGCTTATTGGGAAAGTGTGAACTGTGTGAGCTGGGCAAGTCACCTGTGGCCCATATGGAGGTTATTCATGCCTGTGTCTGAGTCCCCGCTGGCTGGCAGCACTGGTTGTGAGCTCCTCAGAGATCAGACTTGCCTTTCTTTGTACCTGGGAATCATGCACAGAATTGGGCCATCATTGGACTTTTTGTACATTAAGTAAGTCAAACCTTCGCCCTGGTAACTGGAGGCCCCCGTGAGAACCTGGGGGGAAGCTGGATTGACAGTTGAATAGCTCTCTCCCAAGAGCAGCCTTAGAAATCTATTCTCATTAGCAAGAGGCCTGCGGGGGAGAGGATGGGAGTGAGAGGGTATATGTGTTGGGGTTCTGGGATAGCTCTGCCGTTAACCTGGCATCGCGCCCCACCAGTGTGATGCTTTGCTTCCGCTTCCAGGCAGGGTGTGTTTTCAGGACTCTGGAGAAATCCCAACTCTGACCCCAGTGTCCTGTGAACCTACCCAGTGCAGGTCCAGGAAGTCCTGCTTCCTGGCCCAGTTACATTGTCAGGCACACCACTTAGTTTATTTCTCTTTGCATAAAGGATGGAGAAAGAGCTGGGAAGTTTTGTTCAGCTTCAATTCCTTGCTCTGAGAGTTCCAGTGGGTCACAGAGCTAATGGCCTCAGCTGCATTTGACATTTGGCCCTTGGCCTCTAAACCAAAGAATTTTTTGCCAGACAGAAGTTTTAAAAAGCTGCCTCTCCATCCCACCCATGAGGTACAATTCTGGTCAGGGACCCAGCATTCGGTACTGTGACGGACTGAGGTCTCTGGCATGAAGCCTTTCCTTAGGGCCTCTCAGTGCCCAGGGCTGCTCCCTCTGCCTCCATGCAGCCAGCTCTTGGACGTGTCTGTGCTCAGCATCCGGCAGCCAGACTGACAGGTTAGCTTCTGCTGAGGCTCTCTGAGGCTCAGAGCCCACACCGATGCCCACCAACAGTGCCCGTGCCAGCTGTCAGGGCACAACAGGCATGCTTCCTCCTGATTTCCCAATTTTCTACTTAAATGTGTCTGCCATTAAGATAATAAAGCATGCTTCCTTGGTTGAAGGCCACATAAAACTAGTTCAGGCATAGAGGCAATAAGGGGCATAATAACGGGCAAGTTTAAGAGAAAATACAAATGAAGGGGCCGGTCTCAAGTGGGAGATGCTGCTAAATGCTTGGGCCTGAGTGTTAGATTGGCATTATTACCATTGTTATTGTTATGGTCTTAGCTTTAAAGTGTCATAAACCTCACGGTTCCACGTTCCTCCTTGGAAGGTTTCTGGTAACTGAGAAGACAGGTCTCAGCTCTTTTCCTTGGGGGCCCCCCCGCGTCCCTTCTGGTCTCTGATTGGCTCTGGCTGCAGCCGCCGGATGGGTGAAGTAAATGGTGTGCACACCCCCTGGGGCCTGTTCACGGGGTCGATAGCTGTGGAAGCGCTGGGCTTCTTGCTAAGTCCTCTGACTGTGCACAGTCACTGCCTAGGCTCTGCACGGGGTCCTGAGCAACAGAATGAGCAATGCAGAAAACACTCTGGAAATGTTCCGGTTTTGAAAACAGCTTTATTTGCCATCGTGGAGAATAGCATTCTAACACCCAGAGTATGCAGGCAGAATGTCCTCGCTGGGACCGGAAAGGCACAGAGGTGCTGGGGATAAGGGTCCCCACAGATACGGGCTTGGGTCTCGCTCTGTGTCAGCACTGGCATCAGGTCACGCAAGGGTCCAGTTCAAAGCCAGCCCCCACCTCGCTGCTGATACATTACGGACACACTCCAAGCCTTCGTTTCCTCGCCTGTAAAAACATGAAAGTAATAACAATAGGTTGTTATAAAGATGAAAGGATTTATGCTTGAAAAAGAATGATTTCCACCATGCTTAGCACATGGAATGCTTTCCATAAAAGGTTAGCTCTTCTAGTTACTGTCCTACTAGCACAAAGTGAAGCATTGTTTGCATTAAATAACTGATGAAGTGAAATGGGCATGACATGAGCTAAATAACAGAATATCCGAAGCATCAGCCTTCACCAGGTGTGTTGTGGTGCGGCTTGCTCCCAAAGAGCTGGCATTACCCAGCATGGGAATGGACAGAACGAAACAGCAATGTGCATTTTTCCCTCCAGGAAAACATAGCTGTGTCAATACAACTACCAGTTCTCAACTATGAGCTAAAACAAGGGGAAACAATATAGAGAAGTCTTAAGAGAAATAAAAATGCCTGCCTTCAAATTAAGTACCTTTTCATCCCATTCTCTTAGGCCATTAATTACCACTTTCACCTCCTCGTGGTCTCCCTACTCAGCCACAAGGAGAACACTTAACTTTCTTCGGGTGGCTCAAGTGCCAAAAATGCCCTCAGCCTGGTGGATAGTTTTTCAGAAAATCACTTCTAACTCTTCTCCTGCTGATCCATCTAATAACCCTGCTTAGGAGGTATCAGAGGAGGCAAAGTGTTAAGTGTTTCATCACTTCTCTAATTAGTTCTAGAGGGTAATAGCAGCTCCTTCACAAAAAATAAACCACTTTCCAAAATTTTTTTTCCAAGTTTGGCTTCTGGAATGCCTTTCTATCCCTCCTTTAGAGTGGTGCTAGAACAGAGTTGAAAAATGGCAATAGCAGCCAAACTTTTTGAGCACTCACTTATTGGCAGGTTTCTTTCTAAGTACTTCACATTTTTAATCTTACTTAATTATCACAACAACCCCTGAGGTAGGTAGCTATTATCCATTCTTTTATTTATCTTATTTTTTATTGATTTCAGAGAGGAAGGGAAAGGGAAGAGAGAGAGAGAGAGAGAGAGAGAGAGAGAGAGAGAGAGAGAGAGAGAGAGAGAGAGAGAGAGAGAGAGAGAGAGAAAGACATCAATGATGAGAAAGATCATCTTTGCCTCCTGTATACCCCCTACTGGGGATCGAGCCCAAAACCTTGTCATGTTTAATTCCCCAACTAGGAATTAAATCATGACCTTCTGGTTCATAGGTTGACACTCAACCATTGAGCCACACTGGCCAGGCTCCTCCTCCTTTTAAAGATGAGGATACTGAGTCTCTGAGAGTTTAAGTGGCTCATTTAAGTTCTTGCTGAGCCAGGATTCAAATGTGAACAGTGACTGATAGCTCCCATTCCTAACCACCAGGGGACAATGTCAGGCACTTTGCACGCACACAGACACAAATACAGAGTGTGTTGTAGCCAGCTAGTGGGGACACCCAGAGCCTTAGAGCTGAGAGGTGGGAACCGAGCGCATACCCCACATGGTCTCTCAAAAGTCAAGGGAGGTGGGAGATTCTTGGACTTAAGTCAGGACTCTCCCAGTGATAGTCCTGTCCTCTGTCCCTGAGACCCAGAGCACTGTTACTGCAAACAGAGGGAAACATGCCTTAAAGGCTGAGTTTTTGAGCTGATGACAAACCGTTCTCAGACAACTCTTTCTTTCCAACATATTTTACATTAATGGAAATGATGAAAAATCATGGCTCTTTGCTAATTGTAAAAGGGTCTTTGATCATTTCTTCTAAAATGTTTGTTCCAGAAATGTATGAAAGGAACCAATTTTTCTTTTTTGAGACTAGTTTACATATGAGAACAATGCAGAGACGTTTGAAGAGAGCTATTTTATGCCACTAATTAAGAGATTTGTTTTTTTTGTTTGTTTTCAAGTAGCAGAAATCAATTTTGGCTGGTTTAAGCAAAAGGGGATTTTTTTTTATTATTTATTTATTTTTTTTAGCAATACTGGGGAATCTCATGGCTCAAAGAAACATGTTAGAAATCAAGACCGAGAAAGTGGAAAAACTGGGGATTATCTGGAGATCCCACAGTAGGAGGGCCTGGATCTCTTACCCAGTCATGGCCTTTGCCCAAATTAGTGCCCATTTCCCAGCTCAGGACCTGACTGCCCCATAAGATAATTTCCCAGTTCGAAGGAATTGTGATTGGCCTGGGTTTACTCAGGGATTTAACTATGGGTTCATCAGCCATGACCAGGGTGCAGGGTCAAGTCACCATATCTTAGGATGTCTCCCAGAGAAAGGAGAATTGTTGTGAGGGAGTCACCACTCCTTTGCATTTGCCCATTGTCATTTCTTTACATTGCCTTGATAGAGAATTGCTTGGTGTAGGACACACAACTGATTGGAGAACAGCTCCTACAGAGAAGAGACATGATCTCTGGAGCCTGAGTAAGCTCTTTTTATCTTCTTTCTCCCTTGTGCTACACCCACAATAGGCAGCACACAAAAGTCCAAGTGCAGAGAGCAAACAGTACTGCCTACTGAATGTCCCCAAGGTGTCTTCAGGGAGCTTGGTAGCAAGCCAGCAGGGCCAGGCTCTCTGTTCCCCCATCCAGCAGGAGGAGTGGTGGCCACTCAGCTTCCTTGGTCTCCGTATCCTCCAGGGGCTGGGCAGCCAGCTCTCTCAGTGACTCTAAATAGCTGAGAACACTGGGCACCCAAATGCAAAGAGTTGTCTTTCTTTGAAGATCACTATCATGCTTGTCTCCTAAAAGGAGTGCTTCAAGGTGTGGGGTCCCTCTGCTGATACCCAATCTCTCCTGTGTTAATGGCAACCAGTCCCAACATGCCTCTGTGCAAAAGGAAGAGGGAATGGGAGGACCATGCAGATTCAGCCCTTCTGCCCCAGGCAGTGCTTGCTGGTGTTCACCCCAAGCCTTTTACTCCGCCCTGTCTGAGATGGCATGATGAATTTAGCTCATATATAAGTGTGGGGCGATTATTCAAGGAAAGAGGCATGAATAATTCTAGGTAAAGGCCACTCTTTACATCAGATGAGAGGCTTTGGAAATGATGCAAAAGGATGGATGCAGGGTCCAGGAGCCTCCAGGGGGAGGCTTCCATATCTGGGAGGAGACTTCTGTTCTTGTCTCGGCTCTGTCAGTCACTTAGTGCTTGATGTTGAACCAATCATTTTACCTAAATTTCTGTATTATTATTATTATTATTATTATTATGCAGCTGTGTAATGATATCTACTCAATCTTGGAGAGTTTTTGTGAGATTAGTAAGGAAGGTTAGACATGCTATACATTTTGAGCTCTTATTGGTCTGGGGAAACTGAGCGGTTCCCAGTCTAGCTCTGAATGTGGAGGAGCAAATGCAGCCTTAGAACACAGTAGTAGAGGTGGGGGCACTAGCTGCCCCACAGCTCTTTGACTGTACTTGGTAGTTAAAGGTGACTGTGACTTCTGCTAACTTTTCTCAGCATCACAGATTTCTCCGAGCAGAACTGAAGCCATAATAACTTAGCAGGCTCCACTGGATCAATAACTCTGAAATCTAAGGGCCATTCAGTTGCTAAAGGCTTTTTATTTAGCCTTTGTGTCTGGTATTAATGTTATCCCCATGGCATCTAAATGGCAGAGAGCTATTTCTGGATTGGAAGTCAATCTGCCAGTGTGGCTCTTGGTCATCCATCATGGGCAGGAGAGAAAAGTCCAGGTGAGCAAAACTCCTAGGGTAAGCAGGACAGATGGGGATATTTAATGCTTGCTGATGCCATGAATCCCACCTAATTTCTTTGTAAGCAACAGCAGCAAAGGGCAATAGAGAAAGAATATCATTCTTTGAAAGTGCCAGAGATCAAGTACTGAACTTTGTATCTGAGTTATAACTTCTGTGGGATCTAGCTCACTGTAAAGATGATGCTGTGATGTGTACCAGTGCCTCTCAACCTTTCCTGAGAGTGCAGTCTTTGATAAAACATGGGAACTGAACATGGGAGTAGCTATACTAGAAGGTACACTGTCTTCAGTAACACTTTCCAGTTAAGTTTGTAGTTGAAATAGCACAGCATACTTGAAAAGCAGTGCATATGCGATTGAGACACCTTTTCTTTAGTTTATAGATTCAACATATACCTAGGTGCTAATGACACTAAACACTTTATAAGTGCTTACTGTATCTCAGGCACCATTCTAAGCATTATTTCTTGTCTTTTACTTTATTGTACTTCAGGGATATTGCACTTTTTATCTTTATTGTTGAGAATATTACACGTTTCCCCCTTTTATTCCCTATGGCACGCCTCTACCTGGTTCCCACCCCAATCCAGGGCTTCACCATCCTATTGTCTGGGTCCATGGGTAATGCATATATGCATATAAATTCTTTGGTTAATAATGAATTATGTTTTTTTAGGTATGTCACTCTGATCGCATCATAAAATATTATGGCTTTATTACTCCTTCATTTTAATAAAAACCCAGCTTAAGGATGTATGATTTTGGCCAAACATTTTACCTGGGAGGCCATTAAAGACCAATATTGCTGTTTATCTTCCAGGTAGAGATTAGGATGTCTGCATACACATTGGAAAGGCTACAGAATAGGTCCTTTTAGGATCCATCCATTATCCTTCCTTTTTTCCTGTTCTCTAGTTCTTCCTTGATAAAATGCTTTCATAACTGAGGAGTGTGAATTCATCCTTGTCCTCAAAGTGGCATTTTGGGGAAACTCTGTATGACCTGCACTCTTGTCTTCAAAATGGTATTTTGGAGCTCTTCTAAGGGGGTGTCTCTAAGATGGTGGCCATTAGGCTGGCTTTTCCAGAAGCAAATGTGAAGACTGGAGTAGGAGCTAGAAAATCTGAGTCCTTGCTACTGACAAGTGTGTGACCCTTTGTGAGGTACTTATAATTTTCTCAAAGCCTCAGTTTTCCCATCCGGGGTGTGAGAGAGTAGGAATGAGCAACCATTCCCTACTCTCTGGGTGTGCCCTGTAGAGCCTGTGAACACTCTCAGCAGCAGTTGATTTCTTCTTAGAGTTTTTGGTCCCATGCAGTACTGTCTCAACCTTCTTCTCCTAAGACTCAACAGGGGAATAAAGGCAAGGGTTTCTTTGCAAACTATTTTTGCATCAGAGCAAAGGACTGGAGGTGCTGTGGTCTCAAGAGCTTTCTGTAGTTCACATACCATGTTGTCCTCTGTGGCTCATGTCTCTCTTGTCCTCACTTGACTTCCATTTGTGATCAGGAAGCAAATCACAATTCCCAGGAAAGATCTTGAGCCCCTGCAGAAGTTACAGGGGAATAAAGGTGACTTTGAGCTGAGGTGATCAAATATGAGTTTAGGGGGGGTCCATGTTGGTTTGACCTTTTATATAACCTGGTGAAAAGAACACATCTTTGGGAGTTGGGATAGCTGAGTTCTGGTCACAAACCCCTCTTTTCCTCCTTTGCTTAGTTTATGACAATGGGTGACTTGGGCTTACCATTTATTTAACCTCTGTGAGCCTTGGTTTCCTTGCTTGTAAATTAGGACAGTAATTCCATCTTATGAAAGTTTTTGTGACAAATAAGTTAATGCGTGTCAGTGCCACATTGCTGGCACTTTTAGCTTTCATAGCGATACTATGAAAATTAAATGAGATAACTGAAATGAAAGCCATTGATAATTGGGAAGGCTGAGGCAGGACAGGACTGACTGAGAGGCGCCAGTGGGTCTGATTGAGCTGAATTCATGAACTTGGCCATCTAAGGATAGAAATTAGTTCTCCCTTCCTGGCCCTTGCCAAACTCTGGGGTTGGGTATGCTGAACTTGCTGAAGCTGGTTGGGTTGGTTGCATTTTGGCAGAGATGTGCTGACCCAGGGGGTGGCATTCTCCTATTGTTACTGCCTCCATCTCTCTCCATACGCCAGGCAGGGACTAGACTAGCTACACCCTCAGTGCCTCCTTGTTCATCGCTTAAAGTCAATCAGTGTTTTATAACAAAGGCGGATGATCATGTCTAAATATTTAACTGGCAGATCAATCTATGGCAACAGGGAGCAGCATTTTAGAAAAAAAAGTAGATATTCCAATGACGTCTTCATGACTGGCAGTGCACCATGAGGAGGGAGAGGGGGCTGGGCTCTGTCTCGGGTGTTTGTTTTAATACAGTTCAGAAGGGGAGAGAGCAATCAGTCAAACAAACACTGGCCTAGAAATTCTGCCCCTGGCTGATGAGCAGAGCCAGTGTGTTAGAGCAGTGGGAGAATAGGTAGAAGAGAGATGAATGCCACATAGCTCCAGAGTCTGGGCCTGCTCCATAGTACCCAGAGCTCCTGCCCTGATGTACATTAACAGATGGCATAAGATGGGAGGAAGGAGGATATGATGAAGGGTAAATCCATGAGTACCTGTATTTCACATGCTCAATACAAGGCATTGCTTGGTTTGCTGGCAAGTCAATGGCTGAATCTTCCTTGACAGTGACCATGACACCCCTAGCACAGGACATAGTGAATCTGCTGTAAAAGTGGCAGGGGCATCACCAGGCTGGATCAGGCAGTGATGTTATGAAGGTTGGTTTTTAAAAAATATATATTTTTAATTGATTTTTTTCAGAAAGGAAGGGAGAGGGATAGAGAGCCAGAAACATCGATGAGAGAGAAACAGCGATCAGCAGCCTCCTGCACACCCCCTACTGTGGATGTGCCCGCAACCAAGGTACATGCCCTTGACAGGAATCGAACCTGGGAACCTTCAGTCCTTAGGCCGACTCTCTATCCACTGAGCCAAACTGGTTTTGGCTGGGGGTGGGGGTCTTTATTTCAGCAGACCTATGAGTGCAGATGTGATCTTCAGAAATGCAATACTGGATGGAACACTATGGAGTGCCAGGCTTGTCCTCAACTCCCATTGCCATAAAGCACATGTGTCAAACACAAGGCCCGCGGGCCAAATCCGTCCCGCCAGGCCTTGCAATGTGGCCCACACCACTCTGTCATCACTGCACTCCGCTGCGTTTCCATCACAATGACAGTTTATGACTGTTCAGTAAACCATTCGGCCCACGATTTAGGCTGGATTTTAGATTTTGGCCCCTTCTCTGATTGAGTTCGACACCCCTACCATAAAGCAAAGGCAGCAAGAGTAATGGTAGAGAATATTATTGCTAGACCCTATGCTAGGGAATGTACATACTTATTCACCCTTCAAGGAACCCTGAGATAAACAGAATATGGAAGTAGATGTATGAATACATGACACACACATATGTATAAATATAAACACAAAGAGATACACATATATACTACAAACATATATACATAATGAATACACATTTAAGTTCTATATGTAATATAAATGTGCAAATCATTTATCCTCTCTTTAGCTCCCTTACCTTTAATACAGAAATGCCTATATCAATTCATTTGTATACCTAATTTTTTTTACACTTTCTAAAACATCATCCCTTTCTGGTGACACAAAATATTTCTAATACTCAGTTATTAGCAAGTTCCAGCAGGGAGGGCTGCTAAGGACAGACCCTTGACCTGGGAAGAGGCCTTTGTTCAACCAGGGAAAATCCCAACCAAGCCAGCCTAATCAGGAGGCCCCTACCTGCTGGTCATTGGATAACGCAACACCTGACCCCTGGTGTTAAAGGTATAAGAGCATCAACCTTGGTTCCATGAGTACAGGTGCACTTACACTTCCTCATTCACCTCTGTCTTCAAGACTTTCGGCAGGACCTGGCATAGAGATGACACTCAATAAATCTTTATTGAATGAATGAGTGAGAAATAGGTGTTTCCATATTATAGGTGAGGGAGAGGCATTCAGGATCAATGTGTTCCAGAGTGAACCTGTTGTAGCTCATCCCCAAGGGATTACCCACGGCTACCAGGCCTGAATCAAAGAGCAGACATTTTATCTCAGCATGGTTTAATGCTCTCAGCTTTACAGTCAATGTTTTCTGGAATTCTCTTCATCTGTGAAATTCTTAGAAATGATTCCTGATTTTATGGATTTCCTTTCTGTTTTTTCCCCCTCTCTCATTCTAAGTAAAGTGCAAAGTCAACTTTTAAATAATGTCAGAGGAGAGGTAGGTCCCATTGTCTCATGGCCCCATGTGTCTTTGCACCAGTGTGTGTGTGTGTGTGTGTGTGTGTGTGTGTGTGTGCACACGCACGCACGCGCATGCACACACACACTTGAGAGGCTGAGAGCTCTGGTCTTGTTTTCTCCCACACATGTTAGCACCACAATTTCATAATTAGGGAGGATGCTAATGTTCCATGATTGGAAAATGTCACCCTGTGTGACTAATTTGCCAACAGGGCCTAATTGAGGTTCGGCCTCATCTGAGGTCTAAGTCTTTGTTCTGAGGTGTGGAGGCAGAAGCTGTGGTGGTGGCAGTGAGCCAGGCCTGGGTGTGTTGATGGCAATTTATTGTCCCTCATTTCTCAACAGTTCTGAAGGGTCAGATGGGACATCAGCTGCAGCTGAAATGGGGTTGGCCATAAAAGAAACATCTAGGGCCGGATTAATCCAGGTGGCAGGTGGCACTCAATAAATAGCTAGGCTCTCTCCAGGGAGGACTTTGTTTTGAGTGAGGGGGGGTTCTTTTGTGTGGATACAAACATCAGAGAGCATCTGGGCCCAGAGCAGCCCAAGGCAAAGTGTAGGTCCTGGGAGTTTGTTCCCATGGCATTCCCCCTTTGGAATGGATGGATGGAAGGCCCTGGGGCCCAAGGCTGTATCTGACAGTATCCCTATCCTCAGGGGCTCACTTTCTAGCCAGGAACACCAAGAGGCAAATGGACAATGATAATGCTGGGTGATGATTGCTAGGTGTAGCTGGGGCAGGAAATTGTCTGCTCCTGTCCTGTGCTATCATTAATGCAACCTTTGCTAGTGCCCACCTTGAGTTGCTTTAATGGGTATCCCATACATTTTTGTCTCCCATATCTATGTATTCTACATTTCACTTTAACAATCTCTTTATGTCCACATTTCTTCCAATTAGCTGTGGACCTCCCGGAAGTCAAGGGATGTCTTTGGACTTATCCTTGTGTTCCTAGTGCCTGTCATCATGCTTGACACAGAGTGGGCATCCAATCACTGCTTTCTCCATTCATATGGAATGATAGCCTCTGCTCATTGAAGAGAGGGATGACTTTCTATTGGGGTTCTTGACTGAATCTTAGAGAATGAGTAGGAGCAGGAGGAGGATAGGAGATAAGGGCATTAGAGACCTTCATTGACCCAATAAATGTTTATTGTGCTTCCTCTATGCACAAGTACTAACGAGATACTGAGTATGCAGTGATAAGAAAGCCATCATGGTTTCTGTTCTTGTGGATGTTACATTCTTCTAGTAGAGGGGTCTACTAATTAATAAGTAGATAAAGGAATAAGACAACCCCCCAACTGCAAATTTAATATAGTGCTACAGTGAAAAATGGAAGTGGGTTGAAAGAGGACAGTGTGTGTGTGTGTGTGTGTGTGTGTGTGTGTGTGTGTGTGTGTGGTGGGGAGAAGGCACTGCTTTCCATCTGGTGGTCAGGAAAGGCCTCTTTGAGGAGGTGGCATCCACACTGCTTTTAAGCAATGAGAAGACAATGAGAAGGAGCCGGCCATGTGTGCATGAGGGAGGAGCATTCCAGGCAGGGGAACAGTATGTGTGAGGAATTTGTGGCAGGAAAAGATGGACCTGTGTGAGGACCTGAAGAAGGGCTGAGGCTGGAGTGTTGAAGGGGAGGAGGAATGCAGGAGATTGAGAAGCAGCAGGGGCCTATCATACAGGACTCAAAGGATCTGGGGAGGAATGTGAATTTTATTTCAAGTACAATGGGAATTAGTGAGTTCTAAACAGGGGATATTATTTGATGGGGATTATATAATTATTGTCCCAGCTATGGAGAATGGATCATGGAGTGGGAGGGGCAAGAATGGGACAGGATCCAGTTAGAGGCTGCTAGAGTAATTAGAGATATGGTAGGGGATATGGGGTATGCTAAGGAGTACTTTTATTGTAAGTGATGGGAAGGCTTTGAAGGCTTTTGACCAGTAGGAGAATAAATGACGAGGTGGGCCTCTGATAACAATTGCTCACATGGCAGTGTGGAGGACAGATTGGAGGGAGGGAGGAAGGAGAAAGACCAAATTTTTGTTAAGTTATGAGAACTATATTTTAAAAGAGACACAAACAAACTATTGTTGACCAGAATGGCCAGAAATCTGGAAAATATTATATTTATATTAGGCACAATGGACTGAATGAGGGGAACATGGGCATCACAGACTGGCCTTGACTTTGATGCAGATCCTTATGTGGTAGTTCTGGGGGCTGATAGCAACCTCATAGGAGCTAAGACACTGGGCCAAAGTGCAGGGCTGAGTGTGTCAGAGTTCAAGGAGGGGTCAGTCAGACCCTTCCACCCTTCCTCACATGCTCAGGATCAAGAAAAGACCAGCTCTGGGGAGTAGTCCGGTACCTCAGGGACATATGGGGCAGGTGGTAAGGCAGACTGTGGGCCTTTAGACACAGCCCGAGGCAGCCTTTCTGGGCTACAGGTGGCTGCTGGCTCATAGAAAAGTCCCAAGGATGGGCTCATGGGCATGATCTCTACTGCCCCTTGGAGTTAGCTTATTTTTAGAGGTAGCGTCTGAGGGCCGTCCTCTCTGGAGACATGGGGCTGCTCTCCTTTTTCTCTGGATGGAGCTTCCATTGAGAAGTCCTTTGATTCGGCAGAAGCTGCTGGCCTCTTGCTGAAACCCTATACCCCTCTCTTAGTAGGGCCTTTTTTTTTTTTTATCCTTTTCTTACAGAAGCATCTGGAAGTTAGGGACCTTGCCTTGCACTGCTTAAAATCTCAAAAAAAAAAAAACAACAACAAAAAAACAAAACAAAACACACACCAAAAACAAAAACAAATCCCAGGCCCAGGTTCTTCCCCATGCTAGACATTCATTTGGCACTTTTTCTCCACAAGATCAAGGCAGCATGGTGGCAGGGACAGAGCCAGGCTGACCAGCTGCAGACCATGGTCTCCAGTCTGCTCCAGGGTCTGCAGCAGGTTGAGCAGGAGAAGATGTATTAGCTTCCTGAAGCTGCTGTAACAAAGCACCACAAACTGGTGACATACGACAACAGAAATGCATTCTCTCATTTAAAATCAAGGTGTGGGCAGGGTTGGTTCCTCTGGCAGCTTTGAGGGAGAATCTGGTCACTGCCTGGCTTCCAGCTTCTGGGGTGATAGGCAATCCTCCACATTCCTTGGATTATAGCTGCGTCACTCCAGTCTCTGCCTCCATTGTCACATGGCTTTCTTCTTCTGTGTCTCTATGATCCCGTGTTTTCATGGCCTTTTATAAGGACACATCATTGGCTTTAGGGTCCCCTACTTCAGTATAACTTCATCTTCACTTCATTACATCTGCTAATAAGGTCACATTTATAGGTTTGGTGGTTAAGATGCAGACAAATCATTTTCAGGAGACACAATTCAATGCACAACAGAAGGCACTCTCTATGTCACGTGGTGCCATACTTTATGAGGAGGGGTTGCGTACCGTGGAAGGGAAACCGAATTTGGAGAGGTGAGATTGGACCCCAATCCTAAGTGCTAGAAACTGTGCTATCTTCACAAAGTCGCTTCACCTGTAAGTGCCTCAGTTTCCTTGTTTGCTAATGTTTTTGGAGGCACCTTTCCATTCTAACAATCAATAATTTTAAATAGGTTTTTGGTTGGGCTGTTCTCCTGCCTCAAAGAAAAGACAAAGAATGAATGCTGAGGAAACCAGTAAAGCCCAGGAATAGACAAGAAGGGAAGAGAAAACAAACAAGGGAGAAGCTCAGTGAGGGAGAAAAGAAGGAAGGAGGCACATAGGACAAGGAGAAAAATGGGAGTAAAGAAACAGGAAAAACAGTCAGAGAAGGGAGATGGAGGCCACAGGTCGCAGAGCAGAAATTTGAGGCTATTTGCCTGTGTGTGCATTGAGCCTTGTTTGCTCTTAATCCAACTGCAAACAACATATAGCTGCATAATGAGCAGCGCATTTCCCCTGGCAGCATACAAACTTCTGCTTCATAAGCCATTATCTCCCGAAGCTATTAATTCAGAGCATATTGTGCGAGGGACTGCGGAGGCACGGCCGAGGCAGGTGCTCTGTGTGTGAAGGGAGAGGCGCTTCGCTTCCTTTAAATAGAGCAGTAGGAGGGCAGAAGTGAGGTCAGGGAGAGAACTGTGTTTCAGGGGCTGTGGCATCAGTGTGTTTTCCGCTGCCTCCCTCATGGTCCACCTGCACCAATGGCCAGGGGACCAGCTTCCCACACCTCGGTCATGTGCTCTCTCCGTCTCTGCTCCTGGTGCTCCTAGCACCCCTGAGTTCTGTGCCTCAAAGAGGCTGCCATCAGAACCACTTCATGGCCCGCCTCTTCTGGCCTGTGGCTTCTTGGAGGGCGGGAATCCTTGAGCTGAGCTCCCCAAAATTAACCCCCTCAGTGGGAAGAAGCTGCAGCCCTCTCTTCCTGCAACGAGTGCTCTCAGTTTCCTGGGTACCACGTTTATGCCTCCTCAGTTCACATTCACCCCCAAACTGCAGCTGGTCTGCAATAACAATGGTGCAGCAGGCAGAGTTGTCAAATTAGCTAAGAAAACCCAGCCTGCCTGTTAAGTTAGAATTTAAGGTCAACCGTGATTTTTAAAAAATGTATAAGAATGTCCCAAATATTGCATGTGGCATATTTACACTAAAAAAAAAAAATTATTCGTTGTGTACTGGAAATTCAGATGTGAGCAGGTGTATTGTATTTTATCTGGCCAACCTGGCCCTTTGGCCTTCCTGTTTTATTCTCCCGGGGTCTTGTAGCTGAGGCCCTGCAGGGTTCCCCACTTCTCTGATGTTTTCACATGACATATTAGTTCTACTTGTTCTAGGTCAGGCCCCTTTGGGCAGCAGGGGTCAGGTAAACCCACAAATAAATACATAGCCTGCCTGTCACCCAGATGAGCCCTTGGAGGTGTCTTCTCTCCATAGGGATGTGCCAGCCAGTGCTCACCTACAGCTCCTTTCTTCCCACATGTATCCCTTCACGGGTATTTATCTTTTGCCACTAGTATACCAGGCAGGGGGCAAAAATCTATCACAATGGCGAACATTCCAGCAATCATAGGCCTAGGGATCTGCCCCAAGGAAGTAATCAGGGTGTGCACAGAGATTAATGAGCCAGGATATGTGTCATAGCGCTATTTATAACAGTGAGATATTGGAGATTCGCTGAGCATTCAACAAAAGAGAATGGTGAATTATGGGGCGTTTTTGGTGGGGAATATTATGTGACAACTAAAAATCATGCCGTTACAGAAGTGTTTTATGACACAGCAGCATTCATCATATAGAGAGTGGGGAAAAGGATATGTGGCAGTTAAGTCTAGGAGGAAAGTCACCAAAATGTTAGATGTTTTTCACAGAGAGGAAGGGAGAGAGATAGAGAGCTAGAAACATCGATAAGAGAGAAACACCGACCAACTGCCTCCTGCACACTTCCCACTGGAGATGTGCCCACAACCAATGTACATGCCCTTGACGAGAATCGAACCTAGGACCTTTCAGTCCGCAGACAGACACTCTATCCACTGAGCTAGTTCGGTTTCGGCAAAATGTTAGATGTTAAAGAGTGTGGGGCCCAGCCTGCAGGACTGTGCACGAGTTATTGAAGAATTTCTGCCATTCTGATGGCCACCACTCAGGGGTTGAAAATCGACAGGAAAGCATTTTGGTTCACCTTGTCTTTGGAGCATCACTTGCTCGCAGATTCAGAGCTGGGACAGGGTGTGGAGAGAGAAGGGGCCTGAGGTCTGTAGTCACTTCCTCACTGGTCCCTCTACTCCAAACTCTACCTTCTCTAATGTGCACCTTAACTTCCTAACCCCCAAATCCCGTCAAAATCAGCTTCTGCTCCCCTTTCTTCCATGGCCTGCTCTCACCTTCAGCAGTGATTCCCTGCTGGCAGAGGGCCCCGGAGAGCTGGCGCTCGGTGCCCAACCTGTGTTCCGTGCATTGTGAATACATCCAGTAGACACAGGTGTCATTTCAAAATACAGGTGAATGCTGTTACCATCAGTGCAATACCCAACAGATTTGTTTAAAAGCTTTGTGTTCGCAATATAGCTACATGTTTCTTGTGTTTTTAAAATCATTCACCTTAAAAATATATTTATCAAATCATGGCCAGTGAAACAGAGGGAAATTATTTGCCCTTCAAATTATGGTTGCTGGTCTTTGTCTCATGTTTCTGGAGTGAAAACGTGGATTTTAGGGTTTTTTGAACTTGGAAGTTTGATTTATTCTGTAGGAATGAATATTTGATCTTAATACAGCATGTTTTTAAAGAGCCTTTAAAATGGGGAGACTGTTCCCACTTGAATAGTTTGGGAACTTTTGACATATAGGTCAAAATTAAACTCACTGTGGCCTGTTCTCAACCACTTCATCTAACCTCCTCATCTCCCCCCACTCCCTCTTTTCAAACCATTGTTTCTTTGAATGTGGTTTTTTAATGTCTCCACCTTCCTGCTTTATTTTGTCTTTGTAGTACTTAAATCTTTTTACTTTTTTACTTTTATTGCTTTCAGAGAGAAAGGAAGAGGGAAATGAGAGAGAATAATTGATTGCTGCCTCCTGCACGCCCCCTACTGGGGATCTAGCTTGCAACACAGGCATGTGCCCTGACCAGGAATCAAACCATGATCTTCTGGTTCATTGGTTGATGCTCAACCACTGAACCACACTGGCCGGGCTGCAGTACTTCAATCTTTACTTAAAAGCCAGTGTCAAACATCACATCTTCTCTGAAGACTCCCTGGTTGCCTGAAATAGAGGTGACTTCTTGCTTTGTATCTCAATAAGGGGTAACTTAACATCTTGTTCACCCCTTATTGAGGCACTTGCACTAATTTGTTCATGCCTAGCATGTCATAGGTTTTCATAAATATTTGTCAAGTGACTGAATGAATGACACCTTCGTGAATCTGTGGGCAAGTTGTGGGGGGAGGTACATGTTTCATGCCTTTGAAAAATTTTCCCAGCCACTTGCACATGTCAGGGAATATGTTTGTTGATGGAAACAGTTACCCTGTGCCCTGTTCAACGGTGTTTCCAGCTCAAGAATTCTCAAACATTAGTTTGTGCATCCATACATTCAACAACTCTTTACTGAGTAACTACTATGGGTCAGATACTACTCCAGGCACTGAGGATACAGAGGGAACAATACTGACAGGTGTCTGTTCCCAGGGAACTCTCATTCGAGTCGGGAAGATGGGTAATAAACAAATAAGAGAATCTCAGAATAGAACAGAGTAATGTCATTCATTCAGTCATTTGGCAAATATTTATGAAGACCTATGACATGTTAGATATTGTTCTCATTGCTGGGGATACAGAAGGAGCAACGTAAAGATGCTGCCTTCAAGGAATCGGTGGGCAGGGTGCAGCATTAGGTAGGATGTCAAGGCAGGCATCCATGAAGGAGCAGCCGGGGACTGGATAACGAAGCAATGATGCTTCAATAAACAATTACTTTATAAATAATGAAGAGATGCAGTCATGAAAAGACTGGGGAGAGAATTGCTCAACACAGAGGGAAAAATAAGTACTCTGAGGCAGGGACACAGGCAGGCCAGTGAATGTGCTGAGGAGGTTGGAGGCAGTGGTGAAAGGGGAGGTGGTGTGTATCCCTCAGCCCCGCCTGCACCTTCTCCAATTTGGGACATCCCTCTCAAAATCCAGGACTGCTGACTTCCAACTGCTCGCCTGCCTTCCTTCCTGATTGCCCATAATTGCTTCTGCCTGCTAGTCTGATCACCCCCTAACCATACCCATGCCAACCTGATTGATGCCTAACTGCTCCCCTGCCAGCCTGTTTGCCCCTAACTGCCCTCCCCTGCAGGCCTGGTCTCCCCCAATTGCTCTCCCCTGCAGGCCTGGGTCCCCCCCAATTACCCTTCCCTGCAGGCTCAGTCGCCCACAACTTTCCTCCTCTGCTGGCTTGATCACCCCCAACTGCCCTCCCTTGCAGACCTGGTACCTCCCAACTGCCTTCCCCTGATGGCCATCTTGTGATGGCCATCTTGTTTCCACATGGGGGCAGCCATGTTGTGTATTGAAGTGATGGTCAATTTGCATATTACTCTTTTAAAATAGGATAGAGGCCTGGTGCATGGGTCGGGCCAGCTAGTTTGCCCTGAAAGGTGTCCTGGACCAGGGTAGGGTTTCCCTTTGGGTGTGGGGCAGCCTGGGCAAGGGGCCTGTGGTGGTTTTCAGGCCAGACATGCCCCTCAGTGACCCAAGCAAAGGCGCTGGTATCAGGGATTTATTTATCTCTTATAATTTAAACTTTGTAGCCCTCAGTGGAGCTAAGACTCCTGCTTGCTCAGTGGCCACAGCCATTTTTGTTGGGATTTATTTATCTTCTATAATTGAAACTTTATAGTCTTGAGTGGAGGCCTGGGCTGGCCAGGGTGTGCAGAAAGCTTGGCTTCCTCCATCATGGGGGCAACCCAAGCCTCCTGTTTGCAACTATCTTGGTTGGGTTAATTTACAAACTCATTCCTGATTGGCTGGTGGGTGTGGTTTGTGAGTGCAGCATTGTGATGGTTGATTTGCATATTATTCTTTTATTAGATAGGATTAGCTTTACAGAACTGGGGAAACTGAGGCTTAGTGTCAGGCAGAGGGTCCTCCCCATCTCAGAGAAATTTGCCTTTGGATCAGAGAACGGAATTACAATTACTCTCTGGTTCGCCATTCAGTGCACTGGCCACCACCAGACCAGACTCTGTCCCCAGCAAGTTTTTCTTCAGAGCAGCATATAGAGAGAGGCTGGAATAAGCCCCCTGGCCTCTCAGTCTGCTCTTCATTTTCCACTCTGGTGTCTTGTACATGGAAGCTTTTATTATCTCTTCTTCCCCTGGAGTCCTTTCTTTCCTCTTCTGATGTTGTTGCAAACACAATTAGAGAGGACAAATGCTAATTTCACTGTGAACTGGAGACTAAGTATTTTTAAAAGGAGGTAGGGGCTGTATAGAGAAGACAGTGTGTCTTTTCATAGTGTGGGTGAGCCAGAAGAAGGAGGAAGGGTGCAATTTGGGGAGCTAAGCTTGGTGAAAGAGAAGTCAACCCAAGTGTCCCTATCTGAAGTGACATTACATTTGTACAGGAGGCAGGATCCATTGACTGGAAAATGTTGGGATGTGCCAGGAAATAGCTCATAATCTCCAAGCAGTTTTAACATAGGCACTGATTGTGGCCACAGATACCTAGAGAGTATTGCTATAGCTACCATCATTATTCAGATCTTTCAATTTGCACATGACTGGCAGAAGAGGACATGGCAACTTTGACCAGTGGAGGGCGCCAGAAGCCTCTATATGCAGAGCAGCCTCCATGTGAACACTGGTTGCTTTCCCAGCAAGGGTTTATATAGGCAGGTCCATCTGCCCTCATCTGTTCAGCTGTTTGAACATGGCTTCCATCCAATCAGGGAGGGAAAGGGCCCTGGACCCGTCACTAGCCTTGGCTGTTAGCCTTGACTGTGACGCCTCAAGCAAGCTATACATCTTGGCCTTAGTTTTTTTCAATCTTCAAAATTTGATCTCACAGGTGACTTTAAGCTCAAACACCCTGCAGTTCTATGATTCATAATTATGACTGAGGCTCTGGATGGAAAGTGAGATTCACTTGACATGTTTTTGAAGGCTGGACATCAGGTAGGGGTGACTTGGGGAGAAGGCTACTTAGAGGAACAAGGAAAGGGAATCATCTCCCCACAACTCCATTGTCTTGAAACAGAACCTTCCTGCTTTTAACTATAGATCATCTAGGATCTTTTCAGGCCAAGCCCATTAAAAAGAAGCAAGATAGTTTGGGCTTGCATTAGGGTAAGTCAAGCACCACAACAAATAAGCCCCAAATTCCAGGATCCTAAACACAATGAAAGTATATATTTTTAACTCATATCACAGTTCAACATGGTTGAAGAAGATGAAACGGGCTCAGCTCCACAAAGTCATGCAGGGACTCAAAACCCCTCCTAATTCATGATTCCATCCTTCTCTAGTCCTCAAAGTGTTCCCTTCAGCCAGGGCTCCCTTCAGCCAGCCTTAGGAGTTTACAGGCCAAGAGGGGAGTGACATATATAATCTCTGCCTTCATTTAATTCAGCAGGAGTGGTTACATACCCCCATTTATATGCATAGTACTAGGGAACATGGTTCACTGTTGTCTCCCAAAATGAGGAAAACAAGGATCTTGGTGAGAATTGCTGTTTCTGAGAATGAAGTGGCAAGGCTCCTAGAATTGCCCTTTCTGTAGCTTATGCATATTCACATGAAGTCAGTGTCCCTGTCACTGTAAGACTGTGTCCTCCCAGAGGAGTGCCTTGCTTTGTATACAAAAGCGCAGTATAGACTAGCAGTGGTCTGATATGTGCTCTGAAGCCAGATATATCTTGTATCTATTCTCAGTTCCACTAATTAAGCATGAGAACTTGAATAAGAAACCTGTTTCCAGCTTCTAGATGTGGTAATTGAGGGTTATAAGGACTGATCTCATAGGGTTGGAGTGAGGATTAAATGAAATAAGATATTTAAGGTGACTGGGACAGAGAAGGCACTCAATAAATAGTATCAGAATTCTCTCCTCACTTCTCTTTTGGGATTGTTCTAACACCACAAGAATTCTGATTAGGAATATTGGTCTATGGTTCAGCTCATTAATGGATTTGGGCCAGTTCCAACTCCCTAAAACATTGTAAGATCCCTTCTATCCTGCTGAAATGGAGGGTGATGTTAGTTCCAACCTGGCATGCATTTAATAAGACATAAAATAAAAGCCCAAAACCATATAGAAGGAGCAGAGATGATTATACTAAAAATCTAGGCTACTTATGTGACTGCAATGAAATAATAAATTTAGTTTTGAGATGTCTGGAAGCCATGGCAAAAAAGGGGAATAGGATAGATGACAGAAATCTCATTGTCTGATTTAAGAAGGCACACTTCCTTGTAAGGGAATAATAACCCTTTAAGGGAATAATAGGATAAAAGACATTTATTTACCAGGTGCTTATAGAGAAGCATCACTGAGGGCATAAGAGTCCTTCCCCTTCTCTCTATGTGATTAGCTCTGAAAACTGTCTCTGGAGTTTTGAAAGCTTATCTGGGGCAGGATGAAGAGCGCTCTGTACTAGCAGGCTGGTACCTCCCACAGGTAGAGCAAATAGATGCCCTGCTGTTAGACAAGACTGGAATGGTTCCAAGGAAGCAAAGATGACAGGGTCGTAAGTCCGTAGGCTGGATCCTAAGAGCTGGGAACCACCCAACACAGGGACTGTGAATGCAGTGGGGACAGACCAAGGGTGCTACTGTCACACTGTCCCTCCTGGTGCCTGCCCAGTAGCCCTGCTGGATGACACACAAGGTGCAGCCGACCTGGCTTGGGCCCACTCTGCGTGGTTTGTCTTATGGTGACTATAAGTCCTCCTGAAATAATTTTGCATTTTGTTTAGGAGCCAATTCGCTAATTATCATGATAAAGAGACATTATATGCAGATGTCTCACTATTTTAAAATATCCAAGTTGCTTTTAATGAATGCTTGACGTGACATTTTGTGCTGGCAGGCCGAGGAGTGCTGGGACCAGGAGCTATTGAAGTGGGAGAATCACTAACCTAAATTATTGTTTTATTTCCTTTTAATCAAGTTTTGAAGGGAGAGAATCAAGTTAAAATCTACAGGAAATGCCTCCATCTAGGAGCCTTTTAAAGCTCCTGCCAATGGCAACAATGAGGAACACATTGGAAAGTGCTTTGCAAACCTTCCCATGCACAGAGTGCTCTATTTGCACAGCATAGCGATGGTGGCTGGTCTTCACTCCGCTGTGAGGGTTGGTATTTATTTTTAAGTGTTTCCTGTTTGCTCTGGGATCTTGAGATGACAGGAATCATTCTCCTTTTTATAGTCAGTAAACTGAGTCATAGCCACCATTTGGATGGCTTGCATTAGAGTTTGGATTCTGTCCCATGATATTGGTGTGGGTTTTAGAGGTCGACTTCACAGCAAGTTTATGATTGACCTCTTGACATGGGATCTTAGAGACATTCTCCATGAGGACCATAGCCAGTTTGTGGTGGAATTGGGCATGGAAACAAAGCATTCAGGATACTTCTGTAAACTTTTCCTGCCTGCAGAATTTGGCCCAAGTGGACACAAGGCTTCTTCTAAGTTTCATACATCCAGCCCCTCCCTTCATTGATCTGACCTTCTGCAGAAAGCTTTAGACACTAGATAACTTCACCCACACAAAGTTCAGCCCCAAGAGACAATAAGCCAGCAAAGAACTGGCAAGATTTGGCATTAGCCGTTTGGTTTTAATCTGGGCGTAGCTATTTTTAAAGTATGTGACTGGATAGGTGACTCTGGGTATAATTTGAATGGGATCTTTTCTGAACATCCACTCAGTAGCTCTCTGAGAGTGGTTTCTCAAGCAACAACATCAACACCATGTGGCAATTTGTTAGGAATACTAATTCTTGGGCCCTACACCTGAAGTATAAGCTCTGGGAGTGGGGCCCAGCAATCTGGGTTTCAAAAGTGCTGCCCCCCCATCTCCCCCCAAAAAAGGTGTCTCTGGCACATGTTTAAGTCCAGGAAGCATTGCTCTAACTAATAATACCACCAGCCCTCTGAGGGTGTTGTGAAGCTCATCAGGAACACAGGAGAAATTTACGTGGACTCTTCAGGTGAATTCTTCGGTGAGTGATGTGTGACTGGGGCTCATCATTGCATCTTCTCTGAAAGTACCTTTTAGCTTGAGAGACATACAGTTCACAACACAGAAGTGTAGGTTTAGTGATCACCTGACCATGCTTTCCTAGTGGGCACTCTCATCTAAGGAGATAGACTTGACTTTATACATTTGTATTTTCTTACTTTTTATGAACTTCCAGACCTGGGGCAGAGTTCCATGACAGGGAGGAAGGTCAAACACCATAGGGACTGTTTGGGCATCATGTTGACCCCTATGGACCAGCAGCTTTCCTCTAAAGCACATGTGTCAAACACAAGGCCCATGGGCCAAATCCGTCCCGCCAGGCCTTGCAATGTGGCCCGCACCGCGCTGTCATCACTGCACTCTGCTGCGTTTCCATCACAATGACAGTTTATGACTGTTCAGTAAACCATTCGGCCCGCGATTTAGGCTGGATTTTAGATTTTGGCCCCTTCTCTGATTGAGTTCGACACCCCTACTCTAAAGGTAACATTCAAGACAGGAAGAACTTTGTCCACAGGAGGCAGAAGAGCCTAGAAACCAGTCTAGGACTCTAGATTCCAGACGTGGGTTTTGTGTTGTTTTATCCCCTTGGTCTTCCTATTACTTTCTTTCTGGTTCATTAACTTACTCCATTAGAATAGTGGACCCCCTAAAGAGGTCTTCTCCTCACTCCAAAATCATTACACGCAAATGATTACACACAAAGTAAAACAAGAGATGATTACATCTCTTACAAAGTAAAACAAAATGATTACACGCAAAGTAAAACAAATCATTACACACAAAGTAAAACAAGAGAAAAGAGTTGCAAAACTTTTATAAATAGCTCGCGTATAAATAAAGCTTTCCACCCCAAGTGCCTTCATTTTGCTTCTTAAAATATCCCTTGGAATCAGACTGACAGAGATTATTTTCTATATTTTACTGAAGTGGAGAGAAATAAGTTGATTTAGCTCTGATCACATGGTGCCCCAGAGTCAGGTGCCAGGGGCCAGCTCTTCATATGCTGGTTGGGAGGTTGTGAGGGCCTTAGTTCCCAGAGGCTGCAGTGGACACTGGGAAACAAATGATGTTTGTTCATCAAGTAAAGATGATCCACCATCTTGTGTAGTGGAGTCCCCTGCCTCGTCTCTGTGGAGCCCCTGAGGAGATAAGATTCAGCAGACATAGGCCTGGGAGGTTTGTAATGGAAGGAGAGGCTAATGAGCTGCTTGGCATGCATGTGGAGCAGGTCCGAGGTCCCATCTGAGGGAGCCCCAAGGAGTGATGGGACTTGTGAACTCCCTGGGGGAAAGGGAGCGGGAATCTCTCTTCAAATCTGGTAACTTGATGTGGCAGATGAGCCCAAAGTATTACTGCTTTGAAATGGCAGGTTCTGATCACTTCATCTTGATGCTTGGGATTGTTCTCTAAACCATCTTTACCCTTCACTAATGTTATCTCAATCCTGATCACCCAGCGAATTGGTGGGGTGGGGGGAGTAGTGAGTGTGAAGCCCAACTAGGGAAACTGAGGCTCAGAGAGGCTGGTGACATGACAGTGAGCCCGTGGTCAAGACTCAGCCACCACACACTGTCCTTTGTCCTGAACCAACAGCTCATTTGTGTGTGTGTGTGTGTGTGTGTATGTGTATGTGTGTGTGTGTATATGTATTTGTGAGTGTGTGTGTCTTAAACAATAAACATTTATTTCTTATAGTTCTTGGACCTTGGGAAGTCCAAGGTCCAGGTACCAGCTGATACTTGGTGAGAGCTCTTTTCCTGAGTTGTAAACAGCCACCTTCTTTTGTGTATTCCTGTGGCTTAGAGAGCATCCTTGGATTTTCTTCTGTGTCAGGGAGACAATGCCAAAGAGGGGCTTCCCGAGTCAGGGGTCCTTGTGTTTCATACTTCCTGTCCCCATTCCAATGGGATTGGACATCATCCTGAACTTGGCCAAAGTGCCTGCGTTAGAGAAAATTGAGCAAGAGAACTGGTCCATGTGGGGTGGGGGTGGGGTGGAGTAGACCTGCTTCCTCCTCTTCCTGCCAGCAATCCAGCTGTTCTCCATTTGCAGACTATCTGTGGGAGGGTTAACAGCCTCTTCCACTGGAGGCACCAGCTGGTACAGACTCTGCCCCCAGAGGAGACTTCAATCATCCTGCCCTCTGCAACCAAGGCGGGAGGCACAAGAGGAGGTGTGGGCATACGTGCACATGTTTGCATGAGTGTGTGAGGGGGGAAGAGGGTTACTTATCTCAGCCCTTCCATCCCACCAAGGAAAGTTGGGACAGCCTTTTGGAGGAGGGAAGACTGTGAATAGAGAAAAATTGACAGCCCAGGTCAGGTGATCAATGACGAGCAGAGATTTCCTATCTCCTAAGAAAATGCAGACCATGCAGATCCTTCCTGCATCCTCCTCTTCCCCCAACACAGAGTCAGAGCTGGACAAGACCTCAGAGAGCCTGAGTTTAACTCACTTTAGAGAAAAGGGACTGGGCAGGACCCAGAGTGAGGCAGTGACTTATGCATCTCTTGTCAAGTGATGTCACAGAGGCTTAGGTGCAGAAGCAAGTTTTATAACATCCACTGACCATGGCCATGGATTTCATTATAACTATTAACATGTGCAATCCGGACTGATAAGTTTTTAGTATTTTTTGTCATAACAAAAATCTCATAATAACTTACTTTCATTGAGTGGTTTGGCTGCCAAGTGCTTTGCACTGGTTGGCTCATTTAACACCCAGACACTTTGTTGAGGTAGATCCCACCACTCTCTCCGTTTTGTGGATGAGTAGACGGAGGCTTGGGTTAAAATGCTTGCCCCGGGTTCACAGGTTGCACTGAGGTCTGGCTGTTCTGGTGCAAACAGTAAGTGTAGAACCAGGGTGTGAGCCCAAGCAGTCCAATTCTGGAGCATGAGTCTTAGTTCCAACTCTGCTGTTGCCTCCACAACCCCACATGCTAGTGCATCTCCTTGGACTGCATTATGATGGAACTGGTAAGAGCCTTGTATGACTTTCTAGGTGGTATTTTCATGAATCCACAGTCCAGTGGTCCAGGTAATTTTTGTAGCACATGCGTTTTCCAGAGCTGTAGGGAAAGGCGAGCAATGCTCCTCACCCATTGATGGGTGTTGAATCTCTAAAAAAAAGAGACACGGATTGTCCTTTGTTGATGGTAAATGATCTTCGGAGCCAGCACCCCTGATACTAAGGTGAAAAATACCAGAATTATGTAGCCCTCTGAAGTACTTGCTCTCCGTAACTTGCTTTCATGCCAAGAGCAGTGAAACAATAAAGAAGCTGATGTCTTGTGTTATAAGAAGTGCTTTTGTTGCTGTTTTCCACGAATATATATAACTGGCTTTCATTAAGATCTGGCTGTTATCTGATGCATAAAATATCTAAAGAGCTACAGTGAAGTCAAGTGGCTTAAGATGCTTTGGGAGTGTTGAGATGCAGCTCCAGCTGAGTCTGGAGTTCTTATCTCTGGGTCGTCGCCTATTTATTCAAACCTCCACAGTTTCCTCCCTTGGAGGCTGGGCCAGCATCAACCCTGGCTCTTAGAGGTTCTCTGTGTGGCTGGGGACTTGGGATAAGTGAATCCTGGGTTGGTGGAGAGCACAGCAACTGGGTCCTCCCACCAAAGGGAAAGCGAGCCCAGGCTGGAGGGGATGTGGTGTGGCGGGATGGTGGCATGTTCTGGATACCTGCTGGTTAAGAAACCCAGCCTCTGTCTGTTTGCCTGGCTCACCTGTTTCTTTGCCTCCGGCTGCCCCTGTCTTTCAATCTGTCTCTCACCCCTCATCCCCCAGCTCCATAGCGATAGCTAGAAAGGCATTTTAGCCTTAGAGACCAACATGAGGGTGGGAGTGTCTTCATGACACTCAGTGAGGGTTAATGCTACCCAAGGACGGTGGGCTTTAAGGGCAAATGGCCTCTGAGACTTTGGCCAACAACATGGGAGTTTGTGTCTAAGTAACTTGGGTGCAAATCTACTTACTGGATGTGACCTTGGACAAGTTACTCAACTTCTGTGAGCTTAGGCTTGCTTACATTTAACATGAGCAAGATTGGTGAAATGAGACAGTGGATGCTTTTAATTTTATTTTTTAAAAATATTTTTATTGATTTCAGAGAGAAAAGGAGAAAGAGAGATAGAAACATCAATGATGAGAGAGAATCATTGATTGGCTGCCTCCTATTGGAGATTGAGCCTGCAACCCGGGCATGTGCCCTTGACTGGAATCGAACCAGGGACCCTGCAGGCCAATGCTCTTTCCACTGGGCCAAACCGGCCAGGGCCAGTGGATGCTTTTAGTGAAGGCCTGGCACATGGTAGGTGTTCAACACATGAGAAGTATTATTATTGTCATTATTACTACTCCTACTACCTTCAACAGTGGGAATTTGGCTTCATTTTCATAAAGGCACATCAATTTCTTCCTTCTTTCTACTTTTCCCACCTTCTCAATTAAATAAACATTCATTGAGAGGCTATAGTTTCCAAAGAAGCAGTTCTAGGCCATTTGACTTTTAGGATTTTTGTCCTTCAAGAGCCACCAGCCACCCCGCCCCCACCTCCTGTGCTTTCACCCCTGGCAGATCTCTGGCTGCCCCCTGACTGGTCTCACTGCTGCCCCGGCTCAGCATCCCCTGCCTTTTTGTCCCTCTGGCTGAGACTGGGCCTGGCTTCCCTGGAGAGGGGTGAGACAGTGTGGCTGTGATGAGACTGCCGCGTTATTTCTCTCTGGGCCCCTCTTGATCAGAATAAAGCTGTCATTGCTCCGTGGCCTGAATGGTTCCCAGAAAAAAACATGAATAACCTTCCCTTGAGCAGCAGCATTTGGGCTTAATTGTGTTTTGTTAATCAGGAAAACAATTAATTTGTCTGCTGCCTCTTTGGTAGGTTTTTTTCCCCCCTCTCTTTCCTTTTTTAATATAGGAGATGCTGCTAAGATGATCCATGTGATGTCTCTAGATTCAATTTTTCTCTCCCTAAGGCAAGGAATGACTCCTCTGTCTCCATAACATCTGGAGACAACAGGGCAAGGTGCTGTGCTTTCCAAAGAAGGTTGGTTTCTAAAACTTACACGTAGGCTGGTTTCTAAAATCTACATGTCTGCTTCCCCAGCCTCTCACACATCCAGGGGGGGAGAGAAGAGATCCAGAAGGCTCTGGTTTTGCCCCCTCTTCTGTCCTCTCCCCCATATGACAAATGGCAAAAATGCTTGGAAGCCCCATGGTAGGTAGCACTTGGCTGGGGGATGGGAGAGGGGGGATGGTGCTGTGTTGCTTGGATAGATTCTTCCACTCCCAGGTGTTAATGACTGATTAAGGGCAAAGCTTCAGGCCATGCAGTAGAATGTATTCCCTAAAGTGGTCGGCAAACTCATTAGTCAACAGAGCCAAACATCAACAGTACAATGATTGAAATTTCTTTTGAGAGCCAAATTTTTTAAACTTAAACTTCTTCTAATGCTACTTCTTCAAAATAGACTTGTCCGAGCCATGGTATTTTGTGGAAGAGCCACACTCAAGGGGCCAAAGAGCCACATGTGTCTCATGAGCTGCAGTTTGCCAACCATGGCTAAACCAATAGAATGACTCCAACGGTGGAATATTTGGAGAGTGGTTAGTCCCTTCAGATTCTTTTAAAAAATTTTTTAAATCTTTACCCGAGGATATTTTTCCACTGATTATTTTTAGAGAGAGTGGAGAGGGATTAGGAGGGAGAGAGACACACACAGAGATACCCTTGATGGGAATCAAGCCCCTGACCCTTCAGTGCACGGGTTGATGATCTAACCACTGAGAAAACTGGCCAGGACTCAAATTCTCTTTATAGCAGTGCAGTAGTTGTTGTATGTTACAGTGTATTGTCTGCCAGGGGGCAACTTATCTTCATCTTATTCACTGATGTGTCCACCCCACTGCCTTAGAATCATCTGACATGTGGTAGGCACTCAAATATGGGTTAATGGAATGTTGTGGGGTCAAATTCAATGCAGAGAACAATAAACTCCTTGTTAGGCAGGCCAGTCTTACCTAGCTGCTGACCATGACTTGAGAAGATTTCCCTTGCCCAGGAGCTGGTGACAAAGGCCTGCCACAAAAAGCGAGGAAGAGGGGAGAGAACCGCCGTGCTAGGCCGTTCATGACAGATCCCCTCTCCCATTTTTCCTTAAGTTATCTGGAGGTGTGTTCCTGTTCCAGCTGGAGGAGCTAAGGCTTGGGGAGGTAAGTGACTTCCCAGATCCCACAGCTGGTTGGTGGATGGGCACAGTTCCCACGAGTCCATCTGACTTCAAAACTCACACTCTTTGCACCCCAGTTCTTCGCATAGCGGGGCTCCCCGGGTAGCCTGGGTGAGATCATCTGTGGGCTGAGCCTTGCAGGGGTGGAAGGGGCTGGACTCAGTTTCTCCTTTCAGGCCCACACTCCTTGGCTTGGACTCCTGGTCTCCTCATTCACTAGCTATGGATCTTAGACAACTTGCATAACAGCTCTGTGCCTCAGTTTCCTAGTCTGCAATGAAGATGACAATAGAACCAATTTCATAAGGTTGCAACAAGGTGGAGCCCTTATAGCTGTGCCAGGCCCGCAGCACAATAGGTGTGGGTTAAAGCTTTTATTAGGACACACTCTGTATCTTTACATGTCTGTGTCATTTGAGGATCATCTGTGGTATATGGCTCTTAACCTATTTAAAAAAGCCTGGTCGCCAGGGACCTTCCACATAAAATCAAATTTATAACTAGGTTCTACTGAAATGCTGATTATTAAACACTGAGACAGCACACTTTCATCTAGATGGCTGTTTATCATCGTTGTACAGGCAGGTAGGGTATTATTACCGTGAGCTGAAAACCCATGTTTAGCAAAGAGTTTGTGAGGAGGGAAGTAAGCCCTGTGTGCTGTGCTTAAGCTCCCCTGGAAGGGCTTTGGAAAGTGGATGAGTGAGCACATTGGACACGGCAGATTACCTAGAGCCCCGGGGATTTGCTTGTGAGGTTGCCTGGCTCCCTGCCGACCCCACCCCTTCCAGGGAAGAGCAGAGGAAACAGAGGTCCCGTGGAGATGCCACGAAGGATTGGATATGGTCAGTGTAAGAGCAGGACCTAGAGCCGTCGCTCAGGCAAGTGTCTGCTTCGGTACAGAATCAAGGAGGAGACCTGTATTCGTTTCCTCTGGCTTCCATCACCACAGGCCGCAGACCGGGTGGCTTTAATTATCTCACAGATCTGGAGGCTGAGGGTCCATGGTCAAGGTGTCAGCAGGGTTAGTTTTTCCTGAGGCTTCTCTCCTTGGCTTGCAGATGGCTGGCTTCTCGCTGTGTACTCAAATGACCTCTCCACTGTGCACACACATTCCTCCTTCTCTTTGTGTACCCACATGCCCTCTTCTTGTAAGGACACCCATCAGATTGGATTAGGGCCAACACTAATGGCTTCATTTTAGCTTAATCACCTCTTTAAAGGCCCTATCTCCAAATATGGTCATGTTCTTAGGTACTGGGGATTAGGACTTTACATGTGAATCTGAGGGGGACATAATTCATTCCATAACAAGGCCTTTATGGGACTTATTGTTGGATTAATCCTAGATGTTTTGGGGGACCCATGGCTAATTCCCTCCATCTTTGGATGCCCTTTACTAATAAATCAGAACCCTATATTTTGGATCATAACCCACCTTTACAGCATCCCTAGTTCACAGATGGGAGAATCGAGGCTTCCAGGTGAAGTATGGCCTCAGTGCTCATTAGGACAGTAGCAGAGCTGCCTGTGGCCACTGGGCTCTCCCACCCAGGCCTCCACCCTTCCCAGTGGAGCAGTGGTTTTTCAGGCCTTTGGGCAATGTCTGGAGACATTTGGTTGTTACAACTGGGTGGCAGGTGCTCCGGCATAGGTGAGCTAACTATGCGCAGGACAACAAAGACTAACCTACACCCTAATGTCAGTAATTC
Source organism: Pipistrellus kuhlii (assembly GCF_014108245.1). NCBI lineage: Eukaryota > Metazoa > Chordata > Mammalia > Chiroptera > Vespertilionidae > Pipistrellus > Pipistrellus kuhlii. The sequence continues at coordinate 13,707,381 of NW_023425405.1, forward strand.
AAAAGTTGAGAAACCCTATCACGATGGAACTTCTGGTCACCCGAGAACAACTGTGCAGGGGAAAGTGCTGAGCTGGAGTTCTGTCAGGCTTGAGTAACCAATTGCCCTATCCTGTTCCAGAAACACTGCCCTGGGGCAAGTTTCTCCAAACTCCAGGGAAAGTGAAATCACCAGGGCCTTGTGGAGGCTGTCACCTCTCCAGCCCCTTTCCTGCAGATTCTGGCTGACTTTTTGCTTTTTTAAACACACACACACACACACACACACACACACACACACACACAAATCCATATATTTTTTAAGGACTTACTGTTTGAATATGTGTCTCCAGTGATTTTATCATCAAGGAAGTCTAGGAACAGCCTTACACAGCTTCCACGTGCACACTCTGGACTTGGGTGGGGCTAGTCTTTCCTTGGCCCTGCACCTGGTTTGGAAAGAGCCATTCTGTATTTGGTTTGCCTTCCTTCTCCCCCAGATTCAGAGGCTTGCCATGACCCTGGGTCCAGGCTCACAAAGGAGGGCTGTGTATCCATGGAGCTCACAGTTAGATGGCGCTGGAGAGCCCATCTCTCGGATGCACATTCCCCTCATTTAGACCTCTATGTACAAGACCCTTACAGCAAGTGCTGGGTCCTGGTTCCCAAAGTAATAGAAGAAAGGCATAGAGAGAAATAAGGTCAAAGCATTTTCGTCCAGAACAAAGGTCTCCCAAGTTTAGGGTTAGAACATGACACTAGTGGCTTTCTCTCTCTGCCTGTTACACCATTTGAAAAGCTAAAATAATTAGGGTGATCTGTGTCCCTGCGGTTTAAGAAGGAAGGGCTTATTAAGGATAGCACCTTAGGGACTTAAAAGAAAATATTTAATTGGGAGAGAGTGAAGCACTGTGGTGCAGAAAGAAAGAGCCCCAAGGAGAAGCTGGAGGACATGACAGGAATGCAAACCTATCTACAGGCCTGTTGTAAACCCACAGCTATTTTAGCTGCAGTGTTTGGCCTTGTCACCTCTTGTGTGGTGACAAGGGCCCAGGGTCACCTCTTGTGTGGTTACTGGTATCCATAAGCTGTATAGTCAGCGACTAGGATGGATGATTCACATGGTTTGGGATGCTCAGGGTATCTTTTGGGGGAAGTAGCTGCCTCCTGGGCTGGGCTGCTCACAGCCATTGCCTGATCTTGTAGTTCCCTTCTCAAAGAGCTAAGGATCTGCACCTGATGGGGGACACAGGACCCCCTCAGCTAGAGTGCCACCTTGCTTTTAGAGAGAGTGCAGTAAATGAGTGTGTTTTTAGGCAAAAGGGAGAGTTCATTTAAAAATGAGGGAAGTAAAAGTAACAAGAAATCATAGTCTTGGGCACTGAAGATCAGAGATCTTGTTTTAAGGAAGACAGACTTTAGAACAAATAAACACAATTTTCACTAGAGGTGTGTGGGGGTGCAAAGGTGGGGAAGGTAGACCTGGTTATTGGAGGATAAATAAGAGTTTGTCAGGAAGAGAAAGGCATCTGTGCCAAGGAGATGGCATGTGCCACCATGGGCACGGTGAGAAGTTCTGTGGATTGGAGTACATGTGGGTCTGTGAGAGCAGACCTGTTTGAAGTGAGGTTGGAGAGAAACACTGGCCAGCTCCTTAGAGGCCTTACTTGCAGTAGGAGAGGACAGCTGGCATTGCCCTTCAGGCTAAATGGAACCTCAGCTTAGCAAGTGAATGATAGGCACCACATGGTTTGATTAAGCTGGTTCCTTTGGCAAGTGAGGGAGGACGGGAAGACAGGGGAGATGGTGATCAGACACAGGTGGGGTCCAGGGTGAGAAGTGATCAGGGTCCCCATGGAGGGAGAAAAGTCCCAGATGAGGCAGAACCAACAGGGATGGTGATAGATTTGATGCGGGAGTTAGGGAAGAGGAAGTGTCAGGAGATGTCTGAGATGATTCCTATCAGGTAGATGGTAGGTTCTCATCTTAAGGTTGGGACACAGGCAAAGCACTGGTGTCGGGAGGGAAGACGTGAATCCTGTCATGCTCTCTGGCTCCACCAACCCTTCCCCATGATTGCACCCACTTCTTTCAGCTCAGTTTGCCTGGAATACGTGCCTCATGCTAAACCCAGCCTTTCTTCCTGGAACACTTTCCCCAAATCATTTAGATGACCTGAGCTAAGTACAAATGAGAAACCCTACAAGACTTATGTGGAAAATGATAGAATCCGGGCTTTCTCTTTTACCAACCTGCTGAGTATGTCTCCCCAGTCCTGGGACCATGCTTCCTGCATGTTGAGCTGACAGATATGTAGAGGCATTTCTTTCTCTCCATATTTCTGGGTTTGTGTAGCCCACAGATGCTTGCAACTTTCAGCAGGTAAAGGGCACTTTGTGGAGAGAAACTTCTGATATTTCCCCAGAGAAGACATCTTCCCTGGATGTTTCCCTCTTGGGGAGGGGTCGTTGGGAGAGGAGAGCACATGAATCCCCTGTTATTTGGTATCCACTGGTACTGGCTATGGGAGGCCTTCGCTTTTCCTGCTCTGTCCCAGAGGGTAGCCACAGGCCACACGTGGCTCTTGGAATTGAAAATTTAATTCATTAAAATTCAACAAGGTTAAAAATTCAGTTCTTTAGTCACACTAACCACCTTCAGCCATGTGTGGCTATAGGTGGCTATGTTCTGAACAGCTCAGATGTGGAACATTTCCATTACACAGAAATTCTATGAGACAGTGCGGTTTTATTCCAACATACAGATGTTTATTGAAAGCCATAAGACTAGAGGTATGTGAGCCAGGATCTTCCCACTCCTAAGTGGTCATCTCAGAGACTGGGAATGGCCAGGAACCTTAAGCTAGGGAGGGCAGGAAACCCATTGTCCTTAGAGGCCTCATGGATACTATAGGGACCAACCAGGGAGCCATGGAGACTCAGTTCAGTGGAGCCAAAATAGGCTCCCAGAAGTCTCCCAGCACTGTTAGCTTCAGAGTAAGAGGCCCTTAGGGGTTGGAGAGCCATGATGGGTTAGTCATGGTGAGGCCCAGCTTACAAAGAAAAAAACAATCCACCTGTCCTCACCTTCCTTTCTCCAGAAGGAAGTCCTTCTAAACTGCAGAGAGGGCCCTCTAGGGCTCATGAAGCAGGATCCGTCTTACACTGTCCTCTTCAGTTGTGTGTTGACAACATGGCTGTTGATGGTGGTGGTCTCTTAGCATGGGCATCTGCTTGTCAAGCCCTCTCCCTCAATCTGCTCCATAGTCTCTCCAAGCTGCTGCCTGCTAAGCTGCACAGCAATCCCGGTGGTCCTGCCAGCCTGGTGGGCAGACCAGGTTCTCCTGAAGGTCTGACTCACTCCAGGTGAATCACTACCTGAGGTTTCAGTTTCCCCATTTTTCAAATGGGCTCCACAAGCTGAACTGAGTCTAGAGGGAGGCTGAAGAGCAGAACACCACTTTGGGGAAAGGCCACTGAGATGAACTGGGTACATATTTCTTCAGGAAAAGCCTACACACAGGGACTTGGGCCCAGCAGAAGGCAGGAGAAAAGTCTGCAGCCAGTCTGAATGGTAGATGCAGCCTGTCAGGTATTGGGTGAAAGGATATACCTCTTACCTGGGATTTCTCATCCTCCCTCCTTCCCTCCCTCCCACCTTGCCTTCTATTAAGAAAGCTTAACAGTGCTCAGAGAGCCTGTGCCTCTCCCTCACCCCTTCTGTCTCCTTGGCAACAGTCATAACCCTTCAGTGGATCCCTTTTCCAGGTCTTTTTGAGACTGGACTTTCTCAGCAGGGCCATGAGTGAGCCATGGAAATGAAGAAGGTCTCTCTTCCCAAGCCAGGGGAATGCTAAAGATGGCTGCCATATTCAAGAGTGTCTCTACCCTGTGGGCAGCCCAGAGTGTTTCGGCCACTCCATTGCATTAGCCAAAGTGATTTTTTGTTTTAGTTTTGTCTTGCTTCTGGGAAGTAAAAAGGGGTGGGTCACTGCCCGACCTATGCCTTCAGGCCTTCTTATCCCTATCTTTCCCATTACCAACTCAGACTTTTGTAACTGGGGCAAACGAAAAAACATACACTATTGGTGTCAGCCAAAATCTGCCTTAGGGCAGAGAGTGGGCAAAGAAGAGACAGCTAAGAGGAGCTTAGCTGACACAGCAGAAAAAGGCAGGAGTGAGGCCTGCCTTCAAACAGGAGGAATCCATGGCTACTGATAGAATGGAGTTTTAGGAACATCACTATCTAAAAGTATACCACCTAGAGTTGATAAATTCTGAAACTCCAGCATTCTACATTTATTCTCTTGGGTATATGGTCTTTAAAAATAATTAAAATTAAAATATCCCTATGTATGAGTAAACTCTTTTGTTCTGCATAAACTAGGGTATAGAAAATGGGGCAGAAAACAATGATATGAGAAGGACTTGTCATCAAAGAGTTGAACAGATTTATACAGAAGGATCTTGGTGCACCAAAAACAGACTTATCTTTTGTGCCAATTTTATTTGGGATTGGTTCCAAGTTGGGGTCTAGATTGAGTTTCTTTAGCTTGTGATGTGAACAAGGTCAAGACTTTCCTCCTTCATGCCTTGGTTTCCTGAATTCCATCCTGTCAAAGTTGAAGTCAGGGACAAGGTAACTGGACCTCTGAAACACCAAGGTGTCTACACATTTCCCCCCCTCTTAGGCCACTCACATTCCTTACAAACAGTCTGATTAGCTCACTTCCAAGGGCATCTGCCTGCATGCCTGCTCTATGCCCAACATTTAGTCAGAGAAAATCCATAAGGCACACCTGTGGATAGGCAAACCCTGCTTATAAATCAGGATGCTTTCTGCTACAAAGAACAAAATACTAAATAAATATATACTAAGTGATAAGAAAAAAAATTTAAATAACATGGCAAGAATCCTAAAAGTAGGCAGGGTGGTTCTAGGTTAGTTAATAACTCAACCATGCCATCAAGGACTTAGGTTCTCTCCATCATTGCTCACTGTCATCCACAACTGTTGGTCCCATATGATGATAAGATAGCTGTTGTGTTCCAGTCATCCCATGCAGACATGACATGATCCAACTCAAGAAAGGGGAGTATTTACTCCTCAGAGTCCATTTTTATCAACTAAAAACCTTTTTTTGTGGGAGCCACCCCATCATTGACACATCTCATTGACTCACATCTCATTGACTCAGACTAAGTCACATGACCCTTCTTAACCCAATGGAGAAAGAAGAATGGGATCACTATAGACCAATCAAGATACATGCCTCACCCTCCTGAGAAAGGAGGGTAGAGATAAGATCACCTTTCCTGAGCAGATGGCCCCTGAGAAAAGAGTAAATATGGCAACTAAATTGTAAACTACTAGCCATGAAGAAGAGGGCAATGGATTTGCATAGGCGGCAAGCAACATTTGCTTCATTGGGCACAGTAATGAGGGTATTTGTTTAAACCTTTTATCCACAGCTAGGCAGGGTTGGCAGAAAAATGGAGTAGACATTCTGGGTGGGATAACAACAGGCTTCAAAGTGGGAATGTGGGAATGAGTCCTTTCCATATGAGTGTGCATGTGGACGTGTGGCATTTGGATCTCATTTGTGATAAGACCATAAGACCCATGAAGCTATAGACTGATTCTTTCTGCTTACACTTGGGTCCTTAATGCCTTGGACAGCCTTGAGTGATCTAAGCATGCTTCATGTTGGAATAGATTAACTATGTTTATCTGGAGCAATGGAGAAGGAGGGAAAGAGGAGAATGGGCAGTATAGGTAGGATAGTCCTATGCTTCTTTAACAGGACTGTTAGAGACTCAAGGGCCAGGAAAATTACTCAGGGCTTCTGCATAAAGGAAATGACTTCACTATTAAGGGCTTCATCCAGACAAAAATCATTGTGCTTGTCTTCATTGCATCTCTTCATGAATGAGCCAGACTAGGTTGTAGCTGAGCTCAGGAATTTTGGCATCAGATTGTGTCCTGGCTAATAGGATTTCTCTCCTATTCTATGAGTCATGGCCATTGATGGTGCTGGGGGGAGGAGGAAGCAGAGATGGTGTGATGGATTTGCCCTTGAGATAGATTGGAAGGCTTTATCGCATGGTGTCCACTTTACCACTGGAGTCAGGCCATATCCTGGCCAAATTTGACTCAGAGAGAAGCATACAGGGCCAGGGGTTAAATGAAAATGTAGCTCTCCTTGTTAAACAAATGACTGAGAGCCCTGGCCACTGTGACTAAATGGTTAGAGTGCAGGCCCATGTTTCTAAGTGATTAGAACATTGGCCTGTGTGCTGAAGAGTTGTGGGTTCAATTTCTAGTCAAGGGCACATACTTGGGTTGCAGGTTTGATTCCTGGCTCCGATATGGGCATGTGTGGGAAGCAATCAATTGATGTGTTTCTCTCACATCACCCTCTCTCTCTCTCTCTCTCTCTCTCTCTCTCTCTCTCTCTCTCTCTCTCTCTCTCTTTCCCTTCCTCCCTCCCTCTCTTCCTCACTCCCTTTTTCCCCTCCCTTCCACTTTCTTTAAAAATCAATGGAAAATATATTCTTGGATGAAGATTACCAAAATAAATGAATAAAAAAGACAACTGAGAAATGCTGGATAGTGACCACATAGTTTTAAACCAAGCATAGGGCCTTTCTAACTGCAAGGTCCTTTTAAACATTGGCACCTGCCCAGATAGCACATGTGTGAAGCCAGCCCTGGAGAAAAGCTCCCACAACCCACTTTCTAAAGGGGCAGAAAGAGAGGTTCCTGGTGCTATCTTAATCAAGAGCTTTGACTCCTTTCAAATTCCCAAATTTATAAATACATGACAGCATTGTGCTGGTGAAAGTTACCATTTTACAGATCACCTGGGCTGGTCCTTTCAGAGGAGTGGGGAAAATAACAGGGTGCTGGAAGCAACAAAAACACAAAAGGAACAACAAGAAAGCTATTATGCAAATGCACAGCCATTCATTGCTGTGCTGCCTTGGGGAGCCTTGTGGTGGAGTCAGAAGTCTCTGCCTGTCTGAATTATTAGAACCCCTTATATTTAATATAAAGCCTCAGTGCAATTATTTAATCTTAATTTATTTTTCTCTCTCAGCACATAAGTAATTGGCCTCTCCCATCTCCTGGTCTCTTGTGGGCTTAAGAGCTACCTTGACTAAAACCAACAAAGAAAGGCAAAGGTAGCTTGGATCCTGCGGGAGGCTCAGCCAAACAAAAGCATCCAAGATTCAAGGCAGTTTTGCTCTGTAAGAGCCTGTGGAAAAAAAGTTAATAAGTGCTTTCAGAGGGTCCTAGGCAGCAGGCTTCAGGCAATAGAAGGTGGAGGCAGCCTGAGCTGCTGTCTGTGGTCCTGAACCACAATGTTTGCTTGCTCCTTTCAGACTTGACCTAGCCAGACATTATGGAACCCGCCATCCAAAATAAACAAACTGCTAAACACACAACAAACACATTTCAGACAATATTTGTGCCTACATGAAAAACAATCGATTGAACTTAAAATACACCTTTTTGGTTTTTGTTTGTTTTGTTGTTGCCTAAGAAATACAGGGTTCAACTAAATGACCAAAGGGGAAAGTTTTGTCTCTGGCCTCTCCTTGGGGAATTCAAGTCACAGAATGTGTTGCCCCAAGGCCCTGCTCAATTAGACATCACCTCAGCAACTCCATGCTCACCTGTCTCCATGTGAGCTTAAATCAGGGCCCAGCCAGTGAGCTGTCCCACCACTGGGAGAGCGCCATCCCCAAGGGCATGGCGTGTAGGTGTCAATATCATACAATTAATTTCTTATCAGCTGTGAAATATTTTCTGACTAGATGAATGAAGAGTTCAGATTCTAAGGAGGGACTGGATTATGAGAGATGGATGACTTGCTAGTGTACAGATGGTATAAACAGGTATCATGTATTAAAGTACTGGGCTTCCTGCTGAAAATGGGGGCTGGTTTAGTCCAGATTCTGCTACTTGATAGCTGTGTGACCTTGGGCACATCATTCAACATCTCTGAACCTGTCTCCTGTTGGGAAGACAGAGCTAAGTGTAGCTACCATCCCTCAAGGTGGAATCATTACTCTCAGCTCCTCCATCTATTCTAGACTGTGGGTGATCCCCTGTTCAGCTTCACTGGGCCAGGAGGAAGGGCTGCCGAGACAGGACAATGAGACTACCACTGGGGGTCCTGAGGGCTCTGGCACTATCTGAAGATCAGGAGACAGTGGTGACCTTGTGCACAGAGGGTATGACTGAGCATGTGCAGCCACAGGTTCTCTCCAGGATTGGCCCAATATCCTGAGAAAGTGTACCTCTTCTTTCTCTAGCTGAGTTAGGCCTGGCTTTAGGAGAAAGGGGGGCATGAACTTTGGTTTCCTTTAAGTCGGTGCTTCTCACACTTTATCCCTTTGTCTGTACTCCACCCCATCACTATCTGCCATTGCCCCCCTAATTTTTATGATCTGAGCAAAATAGAAAAAGAAATTGAAGTCTGGCTTTGAGCATTCCCATTCTCCCAGGGAGCTAGCCAGTTTGACAAATTAATCAGGAGGAAGGTGCTTGATGAGACTGCTGTGAGGTTAATTTGTAACCCTCTCCCAAGGAGCACATTGCTTTTTGGCAGAAGCCTTCTGGAGGCAGCACCACAAAAACTAAACAGGCACCCAGAGGGCCACTATCCCTGCTGCTCTAAAGGCTGGCCCTGGCTGAGCCACATGCAGAGGCCCTTAAAGGCAGTCTGCAAAGTTTAGGTTCTTAAGCTAAGGTTCTCAAAAACTAACCCCTACATTAGATCCTGTTGGGGTCTTGTTTTCCCTTCTCTCTTCTCTTCTTCCCATGTAGCCTGTAGTCCCTTGCCTCAAATTCAGGCCTCTCTGTTCTCCAGATGCTCATTTATCCCACCTCTGCCTCAGCCTCCCAGGAACTCAGAGGTGGGAGGCAGAGGGAGGAGGTTAGGAAGCAAACTCAGCATGGCTGATGGCCCCATTTAGAAAAGGGGGCTGGGGAGTGAATGACGCCCCCCCCCCCCACTTGCAGCTCAGTCTCATCTCCTTAATGGATCCTAATTACCCCTGTCCTGCTTGTGGCTTTTCTCTAGGGCCCACCTGTCAGGATGATGGATGAGGTGAATGAGAGATGCCACCAGCTGGGACTGGAGGAATCCTCCCCTTCTCCAGTAGGAGTAGGAAGTGTATGGGAACTTAAATTTAGGTCTAAAGATTCTGAAGAAGGAAAACCACCATTGCAAGGTGAGTTCTTCTTCCCTGAAACTTGGGCAGGTTGTAGCATGAACTTTGGTTTCCTTTAAGTCGGTGCTTCTCACACTTTATCCCTTTGGTTTCCTTTAAGTCGGTGCTTCTCACACTTTATCCCTTTGGTTTCCTTTAAGTCGGTGCTTCTCACACTTTATCCCTTTGTCTGTACTCCACCCCATCACTATCTGCCATTGCCCCCCTAATTTTTATGATCTGAGCAAAATAGAAAAAGAAATTGAAGTGAATGAAATTGAAGTAAAGGCTGGCCCTGGCTGAGCCACATGCAGAGGCCCTTAAAGGCAGTCTGCAAAGTTTAGGTTCTTAAGCTAAGGTTCTCAAAAACTAACCCCTACATTAGATCCTGTTGGGGTCTTGTTTTCCCTTCTCTCTTCTCTTCTTCCCATGTAGCCTGTAGTCCCAGGGATAGTGGCCCTCTGGGTGCCTGTTTAGTGAGTTGTAGCTTTGAAAGAAGGTGATGGGGAACCAAATGGGCAGGACTGGCTCTGTTGGTATGAAGCCCTAGGATACATGATTGGGGAGGCAGGAAAGACTGGTTGCCTCATGGAGGACTGACTCCAAGGCAGGCTTGAGAAGGATGTTTTATGACTCCAGCTTCAGGTCAGTAACATATCTGTGTCCGCTTGGAGAAGGCCAGCAGACATCAACGCTGAGTGGGTCCTTCTAAGTCAAGGTTGTGTTGGCACTAGATCTCAAACTTATTCCATATTTCCATGGACACACACCCAATGAGAACTCAGTAAATGAACTTCCAAGCACCCAGGGTCCCAGACAAAGATCTTTGAAGCAGATGTTAGATGGTAATGATTCTGTTTATCTGCAGGTGAAGCCAATAAGGGGAAATCAATAAAATGATTCTGCTTTTAATTCACATCTACCCAGGAAAAGGGGTGGAACCTACCACTCCTGGGCCATGAGGTAGGCCAGTGTGCCCTGGAATACACACTCATGGTCTAACTTGCGAGTTACTATTTTGTCACTTGTTCTAGGCCATGTGCTACATTACAAGTTCTGTAAACAGTGTGGATCTTCTCCATCTGTGGATCTTCTTCATCTGCATGGCAGGTCCACTCTGCCCTGAGACTTGGCTGATGCTGCTCAGGCCACACACATAGTGGGAAGGATAATCAAGGTGCCACAACTGGGATGTTAGCTCCAGGAGGAACAAAACTTTTATTCCCCAAAAGGTAATAGTGTGAAAGAAAGGCTCCCAGCCCCTTTTCCATATTCCTTTGTAGAGACACTTTCCTGACTACTGAGGTGAGGAGCCCTTAGGCAATGAGATTTTGTGCCTTCTGGGTTTTCTCCTTTAGAGGGAGTTGTTCTCATACATACAATCTTCTCCCCTTTTATGTGCTGTGGGCCTGGAACCCTATTTGCACAATTGTGGGGGCTACCCTACAAGCTAACCTCCTTAGAGTCTCACCTTTGGAATTTGTCTCTATGTAGCATCCTCCCACACCTATCAGGACTGACCTGTGTGACCAGGAGTGATGTGTTCTTCCTGAGCCTTGGTCTTGGGCTCTGGGATCACTCATTCTTGGGGGATCCAGCTGCCATTTCACAAGGACACTTGTTATAAGCTCACTTGTTGAACATATTTTGAAGTCCTACCTCCCCCTCCCCCCTGCCCAAGCACCTCACAGTGTGACTGTATTTGGAGAGAGGGTCTTTACAAATGTAGTTAAGGCAAAATTAGGTTATTAGGGTAGGCCCCAATTCAATATAGCTGATGTGCTTACAAAGAAGAGATAGTACACATACTCACAGAGGGAAGATCCTCTGTGAAGACACAGAGACATGACACCTTATACAGCCAAGGGGAGAGGTCTTAGAAGAAACGAATTCTGCTTGACACCTTGATCTCAGACTTCTAGCCTCCAGAGTTGTGAGAAAATTATTTTTGGTTTAAGTTCCCAGTTGTGGTATTTAATCATGGCAGCCCAAACAAACTATAACATTCAAGCATCTCTATGCAGAGGCCCATGTGGAGAGAAACCAACCTGTTAGTCATGTGAGTGAATCACTTTGAGAGCTGATATTCCTGCCCTATTCAAGCCTTCAGATGATTTTAGCTTCCCAGCCTTCAAGTTCTCCAACTGAGGCTCCAGACCTTATGGAGCAGATGATGTGGCAAGTTTTCACTGAGAGGACATAGGCTATGGAGAGTCGTCTCAGAAGTCTGCACAGGCAGGTGTGGACTGTGGCCAGGGAGATTGGGGCGGGTGTGGGGGAGATAGCAGGGGCCAGAAAAGCCAGAGGAGGAGAGTGGTTAAAGCTCCCTACTCTGGAAGAAGGATGGGGTATTGTGAAGGTATCAGAAAAAAAAAAATTTGGAAACAGTGACTAGAGAAGGAGAGACGGATACCAGGCCAGGGAGGTAATATCAAGACCCCAAATGGGGGATGAGGGTTTTCCACCCCAGATCAGAAGGCATCCCTCTGCAGAGAGAGGTAAAGGATTCTTGCCCCTCAATCAGGAAACTAATACCTATTGACCACCTATTCTGTACTTCATTTCATTTTCATTTTTATAGCAGTCCTCTGAGATAAGAATTACTTCATTTTCCACATAAGGGAAGGGAGACTCGGAGAAATAGGGAGACTGAGGAAATAACCTATCACAATATTGGTAAATAGCTGCTGGATTCAGTCAGGAACAGTTGCCATCAGAGGCCCCGTTCTTGCTCAGGGGGTGGAGTGTAGTGGAAGATGGCCTGACATAGTGGTCCAGACCACACACTCTAGAACTGGACCACCTGGGCTTAATCCCTGGCTCCGCTGCCTACCACCTTATTACCCTGGGAAAGTCACTTAACCTGTCCATGTTTCAATTTCTTCATCTCTGTAGTGGAGATGTTAGTACATTCCTCATGGGTTACTGTGAGGACTGAGCTATAAGCCAAGGGCTTTGGGACTGTTGGCCATTTTTATTCCTTCAACTCTGCAACATGACCTTTTCTTTTGAAATATATTTTTATTGATCTCAGAGAGGAAGAGAGAGAGAGAGAATTAGCAACATCAATGATGAAAGAGAATTGAGGGTCAAGCCTGCAAACTGGGCATGTGCTCCGACCGGGAATTGAACCATGACCTCCTGGTCCATAGATTGATGTTCAACCACTGAGAGACACAGGCTGGGCTGGGCTACACCATGACCTTTTAAGGTCAAAAGGATATGATTCTAAACCAGGCTGGACCTGAGTACTTAGACTAGACAGGACGTACAGCAAAGGTGAATTGACATTGATGTATAATGACTCCTCTTTCCTTCTTTTTTTTTTCTCTAATCCCAAATGAAGCAGCTCAAAGTTATGAGGTGGCCAATGGCTCTCAGAAGATCCAGATCTCCCCTTAGCTGCTGTGGGCTGCCCAAGCCAGAGCTCCCAATGCAAGTCTTTTCCTGGAGATGGAGCTGAACAATCCCACTCTAACAGGAGGTTGGGAGATTCTGGCTCTGATCAGTCCTTTGAGGACACACTGTGGAGGGTTGTGTAGCAGCAAGAGCCTGTGACGGTGGGCAGCATCCCCTGCGGGGAGAGGCTCAGGCTGGGCTTCCTGCTGCCTGGCTTCCATGCTGAAAAGGAGCAGCTAAGTGTTATTGATCCCAGCTCCAGGGGAAAGATTTGCTAGGAGGTCGCTGGCACCAGCCCATCACTTAGCTGGTATTCATTACTCAGTGATGAGGATGGAGAACAGAGAAGGGCATTTAGCCAGCAAGCCTGGCCTCCCAGGAGAGCAGTGATGCGGGAGCCAGAGAGGCAGATATTGGGAAAGGGTCAAGGGCAACTCACTCTCATCCTGGGAGAAAGGGTGCCTGATGGATGGTACTAGGAGAAATCCTACCTTCCTGGCAGCCTGGGGCCTCCTACAGGCCCTAAAGCCTCTCAACTTTGGCTGCAGAAGAGAAAAGAAACTTAGGGTGGTACTGGGCCTAGTTCTCCAATGGCTTCTGTATAAGCCTCAGTTTCCTCAAATCCCCAGCGACGTAAAATGTCCTACCCATTTTTAATGATGTATTACCATGAAACTAATCTTTACAGTAGCAGAAATAGTCATTAAATCCTGAGGCCCTAACGTGGATCAGAAGGATCAGAATAATACACTGAACAAGATCCAGAGGCCATGGATTTGGCCACTCCCCAATCCTGAGATGCCTAGCATGTTCCTAGAGTTGTTGATAAAAGTGCTTTGTAAGAGGTAATGCATTAAACAAATGTCAGCTATCACCATCACATTATTGGTATTATCATTACCGCCTTTCCAGAAATACCTGTCCAGAAACATAACAGAGTCTTCACAGTAGCTGTGAGAAATTACCAGTGTTAGCACAGGAATGGGTGTTCATAGCAGCACTGTTTTGAAACAAAGCAAAATCCCACAGAATGAAGAATGGATAAATGCACTGTGATATCTTTACAAAATGCAATTACTTTAGAGCAGTGAAAATGAATGAACCGCACCTAACAACACAGGTGAATCTTAGTAACACAATGAATAGAGAAAAGGAAGTCTTGAAGATTCTATATAATACCTGTTATCTGAACTTCAGAATAATAACTAAAAATATATATAAGGCATGTGTGTGTGTGTGTGTGTGTGTGTGTTTGTGTGTGTGTGTGTATGTGTGATACAACTAGAAAATAAAGAAAGAAGTGATAAACACATGCTTTAGTGTAATGGTTATTTCTGGCAGATGTAGGTGAGAAGCATGGATATGTAGTTCATATTGATTTAGACTAGGAGTAGTCTGGTGAAGAAAAATGAATGAATGCATGTTTGAATAAACAATCAGGCATACACAGAACAATGTTGGCATTTAGTCATAAACAAAGACTGTGATTAGTTCAAATTGAGAATCCAGAATGAAAAAAACACACACATTTTTTCCCCTTCATTTAAAGAGAAGTCTGATATTGCATTTATATTTAGCACTGGATTCCCAAGTTGATATTCTATAAAGACAATAACTTTTTTCTAAGGGGGTGGAAGGTTCCTCTTTATACCCATATTGCCCAAAAGTACTCTTATCATAAACACTTTTGGGGAGAGGTGAGTTCCAGTCTCTCCTACATCCTGTTTCAGGTGTGCTAAAGGAGGTATAAAGTCTGTATGCCATTGGGGCAGAATTTACAAATCTAACCAGCACTGGACTGTGATGAATAGAGACATTGCTGTACATGTCTTTTGGTGAACATATGTATACATTTCCTTTAGCTCTGTATCTACTAATGAGATTGCTGGGTCATAGAATAGATGACTATTCCACTTTGATGGACAATGCCAGTGTTCCAAAGTGGTTCCACCAATCTGTACTCTCACTAGCAGGCTGGAGATTCTGGTTTCTCCACATCTCACCAATATTTAGTGCTGTCAGTCATTCAAATTTTCATCATTGTGTTGTGTGTGGGGTTGTATCTCACCATGGTTTTATTTTGTATTTATTTGAAAATATTAATGAGGTTGAGCATCTTTTTATATATTTATTGGTTACTTGGATATTTTTCTTCATGAAGTGTTTGCCCATTTTTTTACTTGGTAAAATGTCATGTTATTAATTTTTTATGTTTTTTTTATATAGTTTTTATATGAATAATTTTGGAGAAAAAATATAAACTTGTCCTGGCCATTATTGGATCTTTGAATTTCCATTTACATTTTAGAATAAACTTTTTTATTTGATTAATACTCACCTGAGGATACCTTTTTCATTGATTTTTTTTTTTTTTTTTTTTTTTTTTTTTTTTTTTTTTTTTTTTTTGGAGAGAGTAGATAGGTGGGAAGAAGGGGCAGAGAGATGGAAGGAGACACATCAAATGGTTGCTTTCTGCATGTGCTCTGGTGCACATGCTCTTGACCAGGAACCAAACCCATGACCCTTTGGTGCACAAACTGATTCTCTATCCACTTAGCAAAACCAGCCAGGGTTAAATTTTACAATAAAATTTAATTTTATTTATTAATGAAAATAACCCAAATGCCCATGAACAGGAGAGTAGATTAATAAACTGGTAAAAGTCACACAAAGGAATATTCCACAGCAGTAAAAATGAATGAACCTTTTTATAATGGTAAAGCAAAAATAAAAATCTTTGTTTTAAGGAATACATATGGATGAGTTATTGCTATCATAAACAGAAATAAAGAACAATGGACCTCTGATTCAGGATGGTGGCCACCTTAGGGAGGACAGCAAGAGGATGGGATGGGATCAGCCGCATAGCTGGGTGGAAATTATTGTCAAAGTCCTAGCTTTCCTGTTGGGTGGTGGATTTATGGGTGCTTATTGTGCCGTTAAAATATATACATAAATGAATTACTAACTAAAGATGAAATGTTGTATGGATCAAGGATTACAATTAATTCAATGTAGTGCAGCTTAGATGGGTTATATCAGTGGTTGGCAAACTCATTAGTCAACAGAGCCAAATATCAACAGTACAATGATTGAAATTTCTTTTGAGAGTCAATTTTTTTAAACTTAAACTTCTTCTAATGCCACTTCTTCAAAATCGGCTCACCCAGGCTGTGGTATTTTGTGGAAGAGCCACACTCAAGAGGCCAAAGAGCCACATGTGACTCTCGAGCCACAGTTTGCCGACCACGGGGTTATACAAAAATGAAGGTTTGACTGAGAACATCATCATCATCACCTCTTTGTTGGGCAAAACAGGGGTACCAGTGACAAGATGAATATTATATATTAGTAAAGCTTAATTTCTTTTAAATTGGCTTTCAGAAAAATAATTACAAATAGGAGTTTAATTTTTATCTTCCTACCCCTCAATGAATCTTGTGTATTCCCTAGGGTATACACATGCCTCTGCCCTAAGCAGATGGAATTTTAAACCCCCTTTCATTTTAGATGAACCACCAGTTGTTGTGTGGAAGTCAAATGGTCTCTAGAGCACTTAGGAGGCTGTTGATGTATTTACTCTCAGTCAGAATGGACAAGAGGGGCTAGGATGGCTTTGGGAAAGGGAAGGAAGCAAGGAATTTAAGAGGTATTTAAGAAAAGAAATTTATAGGAGGTAGTTTCCTTAACAGCAGAACACCTATGAGGTAAAGAACTATGTATTTTCTGCTAGTGACTTCCATGTCTCTCAGAACAAAATATTTATTTGATCCAAAATCTTGGGGCTGTCACCCTCCCATACAATGCTGACACTTATATGGGTCCCAGGGCAATTGCAACCTTGTATCTGGTTCTCACTCATTAATGGACTAATTGGTGGCACCCTCCCTGCTGACAGCCTGCGGATGTTGGAGGGAGGATCCTTGATGGATATGGCAGCTGCTGAATCTTGGAGGCTGGTGGCTTGGAGGTGGAGCTTGCATTTTAGGGACCCATGATTCAGCTGCCACTCAGACCCCCGAGCTCTGTCTGTTCTGCCTCCTCTGATGGCAGCTCATCAATCAATTGTTTTGGATGCTTTTCCAGGCTGACTTTTAATTAAGAGCTACAGATGGATTATGGAGTGGACTTAGAGGGACCATGGTCCTAGAGGATAATTTGGTAAGGAAAAAGTCCTCAATCCTTAGAATTCTGGGGCAAAGGCCATCTGTGAGGGCCTGGAGACCAAAGGCATAAAGTATTTTGGCCTAGAAGGTCACAAGCTTTTTTGGGGAAAACAAAGGTTTGCCTTCATTCAGGAAACCAAGTCTACTACCTACTGCCCTTTTCTGAGCCTTCTTTTACTAAAATGTGACTTGGAAATTTAGAACTAAATGAGCTTTAAGCCGTGGGCAAAAATGTTGCTGTGGAGAAGGCAAGTAACATTACAGCTGGGCAGCCTATCACCACCACTTAGGAGTTGTGTGACTCTGGGTAACTTATGAACTTCTGGGAGCCATGATCTCCTGCCAGTATACGGAAAGTCTGCAAGATTAGAGTTCTATGTGGCTCTGCAGGCTGGTGGGACCCGTTAGATCATCTCCCTCAAGCTCTTCCTTGTTTTGGCCAGAGCCAGGCAAGAGGTGTGCGAACAAAGAGGTTCATTTCATACAGAAGCAGTCCGGGCTCTGGGGCCAGATACCATGGATGATTTACTTACCTCCCACCCTCAAAATGAAGGATTCTAACCCATGGGCTGGTTGTGAAGGGTAACACAAGAGTGTACATAATGCTCCTGGAACACAGCAGGTGGTCTCTAAATGTGAGGTGACTCCATATCCACAGTATTAGCCTTCCCCTTGGGATAGACTCTTGGGACTCTCTGAATTTTGGGGGTGAGGAAAGGTGTGGTTCTCTGAGTGTGTTTCTGGGCACAGGGGTTCTGAGAGAATTCATAAAGAATCAATTCATGGAGAATCAGTACATCACATCCATTTTGCCAAATGGTGATTTGGCCTCCCATCAACTGAGTCTCGAGAAAATAACTTTTGCAAAGTGAGCCTGCCTCCCAGGGGATCTCTCTAGGTGAGCTGGGCTGATCTGAATGCAAGTTTAGTGAATCCTCGGCTCTGAAGCGGGAAGCAATTTCCTATCAGTGTTCTATGTTGGAGGCTGACCCTGCAGCTTGTGGCTGATGTGAGAGCCATCTACTCCTTTTTCTGCTTCTGTCTCA
Organism: Pipistrellus kuhlii; assembly: GCF_014108245.1. NCBI lineage: Eukaryota > Metazoa > Chordata > Mammalia > Chiroptera > Vespertilionidae > Pipistrellus > Pipistrellus kuhlii. The sequence goes on from NW_023425405.1 coordinate 13,725,191, forward strand.
GCCACTATTGTCACCATCACCACGAGGAGGTGTCTGACTGAGAGGAAGGGTTTGCTAAAGGGAAGATCAAGCCTCCTGGAAAGAAATACTGTTTGATATACCTGAAGTCCCTCTCCAGACCTCTTATCTAACCTCTCCTTGCTATAGAACAAAAGAGAAAGGGTCAGTTGGTAAATGGAGTCAGGAGGTGGAAGAATAGAGCCTTGTGGTCAAGAGGCTTTGGAACCTGAATTCCTCTATATTGGGTCAAGATTCATTGATGGCAAGCAAAGGAAACAAACGAATTAATTAGTCTAAAGGGAGCTGTCAGTCTGGAAGGGAGGCTCAAGAGCTGGGCTTGGGGATGGATGAGAACAAGACTGTGCCCAGGAGTCCAGAAGCAGCCACCACATGGTCAAGATACAAGTGCAATCAGTTGTTTTCAGTCTCTTTGTTTTGATCCTCAAGGCCCAGATCCCAGAGAGGGACATCTTAAGGCATAGTTTGCATTATGTGCCCTTTTATTGTCTGGAAAGGGTGATGCTTCTAATTCCCTAGCCCCCAGGCTGTACCCAATGGAGAAGGGCTAATTCCAACTTAAAAATTGAGCTGAACAGAAAACCGATAATAGTAGGAAGGCAGAAAATACAAATCATGGCAATAGACATGGTGATTAGAATGTGCTAGCCACTGGCCTAAATGCATTACTTATACTAACTCCTTTAATCCTCCTATAGAGGCAATGGGGGTGTTGTTATTAAGCTTATTGGAGAGATAAGGAAACTGAGAGCCAGAGAAGTTACATTATATCAGCCAGTGGTAGAGCTGCTTGATGGAGGTGATCCACAGGGAAATGAGGAACATGTAAGTTTTGTAAACTACCTGTAATTCTCTTCATTAAGATGCTATGACCCACCCCAGCTTCTGCAAGGTCAGAATGCAAGACAAGTACTTGGCCACAAAAAGCAGGATTCCAACTAGTGTAAAAATAGATTTTAAATAAAATAGAATCTCGATAGGAAAGAGAATTAGGTTATGCTTTACATTTCCATGCTTGCTCTAAGATAGCTGAGGTATCTGCTAAGTTCAAGGGGGACTTACAGTTGGTCTACCCTATGTAGAAATTGAGAGTGTCTAGTAAGTGGTGCAGCTGGGGTTTGCATCAGAGTCTAGTTCTTAATGCCTATAGAGCAGTGGTTGCCAACCTTTCAGACCTCACAAACCACCAGTGCTCTATAGCATTGACCACTTGACTAGTACTCAGCTGAAAATCAAGTTAGGAAAACATCAAGAAAGCTAGCGATACAAAAGAAAGCTGGTTTGCTCAGGGTTGCCAAGAGCAGAGAAAATTGGAGGAGCCTGGAGGTTCCAGTGCTCTAGTCTTATAATCCCCAAGGACCTGTGTCTTTGCTCAAGGGCAGGTGGCCCTGCTCAGCTGGGGTAAAGGAAAAGGAAGAGGGAGGTCAACATGAGTTTGATTCAACAAGTCAAGGAAAGGAGAGGTACCGTGCAGATTTAAGTTTGGTGCAAGGAGAACTAAGTTGACATTTTATTGAGTTGCAGTGAGAGTTGTTAGACAGATTGCTGCACTGAGGGTCAAGTTTGATTGAGAGGCTGGGGACATCTCAGCCATCAAAGGCATCACACTTGATGGCCAGTGATACCCCAACGGGCAAGGTGAGGACGTAACTTTGAGCTCATATGTGACTACTTGCCAACACGTGCACACAAATGTGCATGCACGCATCAGCACAAATAAAACCTAACCTTCTCCCTAAGCTCCCCAAGGCCAAGCCCAGAGACACTGGGTGAGTGGAGTGACTGAAAGCCCAGTGTGCTAGACGTGACTCTTATTAATATCCACTCCCCACCCCAACCGGATCAATCCCAGGCCCACTGGGAGCTTTAAACATGAAATTCCTCATATTATACTTAAAGGCAGCAATATGCTCATAAGAAAACACCCGTTGCTTCTAGTAAGAAAATGACCCCCTTTCAAAGCCATCCCTTCAAGGACTCCCTCCTTGATGGAAGACTCTGTGTGGAAATGTGAGTACCCAGGCAGCCCACAGGGGGACCCTCTGTGATTTACCTTGGTGGATGGTGGGGGTCACCAGGGGACATTGAATGGCCAGAGCATGTGGGGAGGGGGAGAATGACAGGGGCAAGGCTGGATAATGAGGAGTATCCTGGCTTGGCTTGTGCCTCAGGGATGATACTGCCCTGGTCCTGGCCTTCATGGAAGTACCGGTGTGAGTCGACTCCAGCAGGGATGATGAATCCCATCTCTGTGGTCCACCATTCCCTCAGGGGCTGCATCCATGGCTCCATCACCCCTAAAGCTATAAGGGGGGGTGGTCAGTTTTGGAATTGCTTCTTTATACTCTCTTCCTGCAATTAACATCACATTTCTGGGGATTCTTCTGACAATTCTCTTCCTTTCCTTTCCTTAGCGCCCACCTCTGAGGAAACTGCTGTGTCCAGGGCAAGGCCTAATGGCTCCATCTATAAACCTTCTCTCTGTTTCCCTAGAGAGAGTCAGTGCACCTAAGAGTATTATTAAAAATGACTTCTTAGTTAGATTCCTCCCAGACATCTGTTATGTCAAAATCCCCCTCCCCCCCCCACCCCCACCCCCCCCTCTCCGCACCTCCACTGAGAACTGGGTTCTTCTCTCAGCTCTCAGGGCATCTTCTGCGCTGCAGCCCCCAGCCCACCCTCTCTTGATCTCTGATGGTCAAAGTCCCTGGTTCTTCCTGAACTGAGCACTAGGGGAAAAGGAGCATCTGCTTTAGCAAAAGATTAAAAGGTGACCTTCATTGAGCCCTAAGAGAGATAACAATCCCTCTGCAATCAACAAGCCTGGCTCCTCTGGATTCTAAAATAGCAACTGTGGAATAAATCGGCCCCTCTCCTTTTTCTTGAGGACAACACAAAAGAACTCTAGGGGTGAACTGGGAAATCACAGTATCTTTTAACAGCCTGGAAGCCTGAAAAGAAAGTTTCTGTGTGTGTATTTGTAGCTCGTCAGCACAGGGAAGCTAATTATCTCAGCACTGTTGCCACCACCTTGCATTCAGCAAACTCTGTCCTTTCAATTATGATCTTATTTGTCTTATCAGTAACCCTGAGTTCATGGAGGGTCCAGAAATGGTGCACCCAATTTAGATAGGAGGGAGCCACGGTCAGGGGAGGAAGGTGACTGCCCAAGGTCATGTACCGATGGAGTCATCAAAGTCAAAAGATAACTGCTTTCTAAGGGTTCCTACCCCCTATGTCCACTGGGAATGGAATGCGTTCTCAGGGCTTGATTGCAGACTTGGGGAGCATCTGATATTTGGGTGGTTATTTTCCAGTGATCTTAGCAACGCCCTGTGGGTATCTACCCTGTTCCTCTACTCCCTGTGCTGGGACCTGAGCTGTTAGTCAGTAATGTTTGGAGCAATCAGTGGGTGTGATCACGGTAGAAACAGATGGAGTGGGGAAGAAAGATCCTTGACCTCATGGCACTGGGAGGAGAGTGAAGACTGGATTTGTCAGGTTTAGATTTAGTGGGGATGTGGAACATGGTGGCCAATTGTTGATGGGAAAGAAGAAGCTAGTAAATGATAGGACTAATCTAGAGATGAAAACATAGTGTCTGACATGAGAGAGACACTAAATGGAACTATAGTGAGTCAGATGCTACAAAAGCAAAAATTAGTGTACTTGAAGAATAAAACAGATAAAAAAAATACATAATGAGACTAAAAAAAAAAAAGAGTAACTCATTAAGAAGACATAAAAATCTTCAATGCACCTGAAAATACAGCTTCAACATACATGAAGCAAAACTGACAGAAATGAAAGAAGGAATGGAAAACCCACAATTACAGTTGGAGAGTTCAATCATTTTTTTTCTTCAGAAATGTAAAGAATGATTAGACAGAAAACAAACAAAAATCCTGAAAGGATATTGTTACTCCAGCTGCATGTGGAGGCAGGAAGCATGTCAGCCAGCTGCATCTGAGCCTGGGAGCACAACTCCTAGTGTCCTTGTTACTGAATGGCCACAGGGATCCCAGTATAGGTAGCCTCTAACAGCCCCTCATCGCTGTCTCTAGACTGCTAGAGCCAATGTCCAAATTTCAGATGCAAGGGACCATAACTAGAGCCTGCAGTCCCACAACAGTCTCTTGTAAAGTTCACACCCCTTAGCTTGTGGTGTGTGTTGAACTGTGAGCCTTCCAATCTCATGTTGAAGTCCTAACCCCAGGACTGCACAAAGTGGCCTTATTTGGAAACAGGGCCATTGAAGATGTAATTAGTTAAGGTGAGTTAATACTGGAGTGGAACGAGCCCCTTATCCAATATGACTGGTGCCCTTACACAAAGGAGAAATTTGGACATAGACATGCGCTGGGAAGTGTGTATGATGCTCAAGATGCTATTGGAAGCTAGGAGAGGCCTGGGTCAGATCCTCCCTAGAGCCTGCAGAGGGAACACAGCCCTGCCCACACCTTGATTTCAGATTCTAGCCCAGGACCCGGAGACAATGTTTTCTTGCTATTCCAGTCTGTTATATCAGAACCCAGCATGGCTCTGGCCCCAGCTTCCCTTTCCCATTTTATCACACACCTGCCCTGCAGGGACTTTTTGCCCCACAACGTTGATGCCCAAGAAGCTCCTTGTGGAGTAACCTTTTGCAGGGCTGCTTATGGGACAGACTTCTCCGTTTGCAAAGGGGAGACACACAAAGAATCGCAAGTCTGTCTGGGAATGTGGGAGGCCAGGAAAGCCGCCCATTCAACAGCCCGCTCACCTGGACCCCAGTATGTCTCACTCTAGGGTGGACAGGCACTCCACAGAGGACCCCCAGTGTGGCCACCACAGGGAGCACCCTGAGCTAAGTGACTTTGCTCCATGATGGTTTTCAGAAGCAGAGTGTGACGTATCAGTGACTCTCAGGTTGAAACTTATCTACTGGGCTCGGTAAATGGATTAATATTCATAAAGCACTTAGAAGCAGCTGGCACATCAAGAGTACTTTTTAAGTGTTGCCTCCTGACCCATCTATGGGATGGCTTCCCTTGAGTCCAGCTTTTAGACGATTATTTGCTGATCACTCACTGAGCCTTAGTTCAGGTCTCAAGTTTGATGTCTTCTTTTTAACAAGCACCCTCTACAAACACTAGCAAAAGAGAAAGGGGGAGAGACCCATATAGATCCTTTTTCTTAATCAGAAATAGTATATTTGGCAGTAGTAAAGACTAGTGGATTCCTCAATACACCCATCAAAAATGAATAAATAAATGAAGGAAACTCTGGAAGGATGGATGGATGGATGGATGGATGGATGGATGGATTGATAAGAGAGTTTGCCTTGATTCAGGTAAGAAGGTGAAGTAAAGGGTGAATTGCATAAGAGGTGTGTACATGTCTGGGGAGAAGAGATTTTGGAGGATGGAAGTGTATGCTGGCGTGTCCTTTGGCCTCTTCAAATAAGAACTGCATGATACATTGCAGTTTCATAGGTTTAATGTTCCCTCCCAACGGCGTGTGCTTTACATCTGGATAAAAGGAGCCATAAATCTCTCCAGACAGAATGTGGCTGGGCCCTGCCTTCCCGCCCTTTTCGCTGAGATCTTACTTGGAAATACAGCTGAACACTCAGTGATGAATCACAGCATCTGTGGAGCAGCCCAGATAAGGAACAATTTGCATTTTCATGTGATAATTCCCTACTCTTGTCGCTTTCAAATTACCTTTAGAGCCACATTAATTCTGTTGCCATAAACTAGCATTCTGTGCCCGAGTCACTGGGACGTGGGATGCCGGTGGCAGCTGTGCCGGGCTTTACAGGCCTGGGACACGCTCCTTTCCTGTCACACTGGGCATATGACACCTCGCTGGTCTGTGGAGAGCGCCTCTGGTAGCAGCTCCAAACCCATCTCACATTTTCATTGTCTGTGTGTCATTTGGTTAAAAATAAACTGCACATAAATCACTCTCCCCCACCTCAGCGTGCAGGGGAGACACCCCGCAGGTAGCTCTTTCCCTGTCCCTGCTCCAGGAGGTACCTCGCTGAGGGGATGGGTGGTGGCAGATGCCGCTAGGCTCTGCACTCAGGTGTTCTGGGAGGCTGGGCTGGGTCTTCTCTGCCTGCTGCCCAGTGGTTACAGCTTCTGTAACAGGTGCCCTTGGCGGAAAGGACTCTGACAAGAGAGGGAAAATCAGCCATGGTTTCTCAAACTAGGCCTCCTTTCCTCTAACACCTCCAGACAGAGACATTGAACAGTCTGCTGCCATCCCTTCCCCAGTGTCTTCAAAGCTTCCCAGTCCAGGAAGTTCTTCATTCTCATCAGAAACCTTTCTCACCAGAGGGCAAATCCACTTCCTGTATGGAAGCAGAGATCCTCATCCCATACTCCAGAGTCCTCCACCCCTGCATGCCCGAAACCCAGCCGTAGAAGGCCATCAAACCAGCTAATTCAGAGTCTTGTAAAAATGCAGTTTGGCTCAGTGGATAGAGTGTCGGCCTGTGGACTAAAGGGTCCCAGGTTCTATTCCGGACAAGGGCATGTACCTTGGTTGCAGGCACATCCCCAGTAGGTATGCAGGAGGCAGCTGATTGATCTTTCTCTCTCATCGATGTTTCTAACTCTCTAATTCTCTCCCTTCCTCTCTGTAAAAATCAATAAAATACATATTTAAAAAAATAAAAATGAGAATCATTTCTGTTTCGCTCCTAATTTGCATTTGTCCGTTTCCTGATGTTCCGTTCTATGAAGCATGAATTTGCTAGCTCCAGGCCTTGGAGAAGTGTTACTGAGGAGTTCCTCTGCACACAGTCAGAGTCTCTCGGGCTCTATGGCATGGCTCTCGCAAACAGGGAGGATCGATTTCGTCCCTGAGGGATTTCTCCATTGCCCAACCACCTGCTCAGGTGCACTGCTCTGAAGGAGAGGGCATGGGACTGGATGCTGGGAAAGCCACAGAGATGGTTTTTTAAGTTCTGTGTTCTCTTCACCAGCTCGCAGCAGTGATGTTTTGAATGACTTTCTTCTGTTATATCACCCAGTTTCTGTACTTGTGGACTGAGGGGCAGGGGCATTCAATCCCTGCTCCCACTTGTTTCTTGGAAACATGAGGAAAACATGGAAACTGGAATGCTTTAGATTCTTTGGGAAGGAGTGCTACTAGAGGAGAAATGTATTAGATTGAACCACATAAAATCACCATTTTTAAAGGCAAAATGGTTGAATATCACTGATTTTATATGATTCAATCTAATGCATGGAACCTCATTGACTCAGACTAATTTGAGGAAGCTTGCTCTGAATATCCTGGTCTGTGGCAAAAAGGTCTGAATCATGAGATCATTTTAAAGAGATGCAGCTTTATTACATTCTGGTGCCACCAGGGATTTGGGTCAACAAAGGAAGGTCTCCTGCGAGATAAAGACAATACATAAGGGAGACACAAGTATGTTATGCAAAGGGTGCTTTAATCTAAGGTGTACCTATGAATGCTTAAGACACTTGCTTTTTCATGTAGCTTTAGAATCATTTCCTTCTGACTTACACATGTGATCTGTTTGCTAACCCAACCCTTCCACGAGAGCAATTGAATGTCCGAAGTTTACTTTTCTTATTCTTATTATTATTTCTTATTCCCAGACACTAGATTCCAATAATGATGCCTGATTGCTCTATTCCTGACCTTAAGGTTGGACGTTAGGTTGACAAAAATCAAGAGAGGCCAGCCCTCCACAGCGGGGGGAGGGGAAATTTGTTGGATAAAATCCTCTAGGACTTGAAAACCGAGGCTGGTTTTCTTGGATGGCTCATGCATTGGCTCTGAAGGCAGTTTGAAGGCCGAGTCCAGGGCATAGCAGGACACTTGGGAGAGTCAGCAACATCACACAGAACTCCTGCGAAGAGCAGAGTAATGGAATATACAAACTCCAATCTTTCATGGTTTAAAAAATGCTCCCCTAAGCTCATTCTCCTAGAAAATATTTATTCTTACAAAATATTTTAAGAGCTTCTTTCTAAATAGTGGCCATTTCTCTATTATATTTGTTTATTTGCAAATAAATTTTAACAATTTGCTGTTCACCTAAAACCCCAAGGAGAGAAAAAGGAGGGAACTGGGGCAAGGATTGGTGACCTACAGAAACATAGGTGGAGAGATGGCTTGATAACGTTGGAATCAGGTATAACTTCAGGTGTGCACCTGTGCTGTATGGCAAAGTTCTCACAGGACTCCTCTGGCCAGGTGTCCTTCCATGAAAGGGGCAATTCTAGAGAAAAGCACCTCTTCTTTCTAAGGGGGACTGGATGCAAATCCCCCGTTTTTTCTTGTTCCTGTATTGCCTTCTCCTGCTTTGAAATGTCAAATAGGACCTAAAGGAGGGACATATCTGATTACACTGCTGGAAGGAACTGACTCCCTTCTAGATACATGTCTCCACTAAAAGTGGACATGAAATAAAAACGAGCCTGGTAAAATATGGGCAGTTACTCAGCAAAACAAAACAGAACGAAACAGACCAGTGATACAACAGCCTGTTTCTTTGTTGTAATTACACAATTCTTTGCGTTTGTCAAAAACATAAGTCTACCTGCCAAAAAGAGTGATTGAACTGTCTGCAAATTAAAAACAACGAAATAAATGTGAAATAAGATCACTCCTTCTCGTGTAGCCTGCCAAGCGGATGGCCTGGTGGTGAGGTCTCCTGGGCTCCTCACCCAGCGCTGTTATTGACTGTGCACGTCACGCTGGCCGCTGCAGCCTTGTCCCTGTCACGGGAAGGAGGCGATAGTCTGCGTGTGCCCTCACTAGGTGGGAGTTTCGTGGTGATAGGGCTGCATTACACGCCCAGCCCCAGTGGAACAAGAGCAACATGGTGCTGCTTGAATTGAGCCTGATCTCTCACGCTGTTATTTTAAGTCCACCCCCCCCCCCCCCGATCTTGTCATTGGCAGGGTTTTATTCAGTCAGGCAGCTCTTACTGGACACCTACTATGTGCTAGGGATGGTGCTGGGAATCGGGTTATGAAAGCAAGATGCAGCCCCTGAGCTCGAGCTGCCCCAGTAGGGGCCCAGTCGCAGATGCAGATGATGAGAGCAGATGTAATTAGTGATGATAAAGGCGGCTGCAAAGGGCTGCAGGACGAGGAGGAGGGACTGCTCAGCCTCAGGTCTCACCTTCCAGCTGTTCTGAGAGAGTTAGTCACTTGTGCCTACAAAGAAAGAGGCCCAAGGGACATTGATGCTGTGTCAGTTCAACATGTCATCATACCCACAGACTCACATCATACATAGACAGACACACATTACATACAGACTTACACAACATGCACACATCATACATCATAGACATACAGCACACGCACATCAAACGGTAGATACAAATACAGTATATCATACAGATATCACATATATCACACACATGCGCACATGCACACACCTGAAGACCTCCTCTCACCCTCCTGAAGGATGGACAATGTCAGCCCTGCCCCCTCCTCCTCCTGGACCACAGAGGAAACACCCAGGTGCTGCTTGGCTCGGTAATTCTCTTGGCAGGCTGGGTAGTGGTCATAGGTGGATTCCTTTCTCAGGAATGAGCCTTCCCAGTGCCTTTTCCTCACAGGCTGCAGACAGTCTAGGCTTCCTGACAATCACCATGGCAACGGGTCTCTCTTTCCATTTTCTACAAGTGCAGGGTGCTTCCTTGCCTGAGTGTGGCCCTGACCAGCACCCAGCCAAGCCTCAGGCTCTGCATCTGCCTCTCTGGGTTGTTTCAAGGCCTTACCATTTGCCAGGAATCAAGAATGGACCAGGAGCATGTGGAGTTCTACTTGTCTGAGCTGACCCTTGGGTCACTGCTGAGTCTAGAGCTGCTGACAGTAGCTGCTCAGACTGAAAGTGACTGCATAGGCCTGAATGTCCAGGCTGTCATCCAAGGACAAGATGGCCACATCACAGAGATGAGCTGGGAGCCAGTTCTGGACAAATTAGAGCACGTGAATTGCAGGGTGACCAGGATAACAAAGAGCCTCATGTGAGAGGTGAGTGAAGAAACTGGGGGCATACAGACAGGAGAAGGAAAGGCTCAAGAACAACCTCACAGACCAATACTGCAAAGGGAGCAGATGGTGTCCACGGGCATTTGCAGTATCACTTGGACCGATGGTGGGGAGAGAAAAGGCCACAGAAACTTTTTACCTTTACTCATGCTTCTAAAAAGTCTCCTAAGGCTGAAACCAGTTTGGCTCAGTGGATAGAGCGTCTGGCTGCTGACTGAAAGGTCCCAGGTTCGATTCCCGTCAAGGGCACATACCTTGGTTGCAAGCACATCCCCAGTAGGGGGTGTGCAAGAGGCAGCTGATCAATGATTCTTTCTCATCGATGTTTCTAACTCTCTATCCCTCTCTTCCTCTCTGTAAAAAAAATCAATAAAATATATTTAAAAAAATAAAAAGTCTCCTATGCCTTTCAAAGGGAGAAGGCACTGTCTCTGAGGAAGTGAGCTGCCCAGCAATGCAGGTAAACAAGCTGAGGCTAGATGGCCATTGGGTGGACATTCAAATATGAAATGGGTCTTTATTGACTGGCCCCTCCACTGTCCTGTGAATAGCCACAACCCCCTCCAAAGTGCCCACTTTCTTTTCTTTTTTTTTTTTTTTAAATGCTGAGAGTTTTATTTTATTTTTTTAAAAATATATTTTATTGATTTTTTTTTTTACAGAGAGGAAGGGAGAGAGATAGAGAGCTAGAAATGTCAATGAGAGAGAAACATTGACCAGCTGCCTCTTACACACCCCCTTCCGGGGATGTGCCCGCAACCAATGTATATGCCCTTGACCAGAATCGAACCCGGGACCTTTCAGTCCGCAGACCGACGCTCTACCACTGAGCCAAACGGGTTTCGGCCAAAGTGCCCACTTTCTTACCTCTGAAATAAAACAGGGTGCCAGAGCATGGCTTAGACCTCTGTCTGCTTTACAGCCCACTGTTTAGACTCCATTCTCTAACCCTGACACTTAACTTAATAGACGTAGGGCACTTCCTATTTTTCTGAGCACTTTCAAATCCACAATCTCATTATCTCTTCCTTGTTACTCTGTGAAGTGAATAGAACAGATAGGATCACAGAGGCAGGGAATTCAAGGGGATTTTTCAAAGTTAGCATCAGCCAATATGGAGGCTAAAGTTCAGGTCCACCAGTCCAGCCCACTGTCCACTCTGGCCTATGGCACATTCACTGGCATTGCCACCTTGGGCAGATGATGCCAGGAAGAGGGCTTATCAGTGAGCATGCTGTGTGGCAGAAATAGCACATAAGTAAATTAAGCATAGTTTCCAGAAATAAAACAATGTCTGGCTGTCAGTTGTCCTCAACTTCAGGCTTTGTGCTAGGTAAATGCTGAGACACAAACAAAGTTGCTAACTATATGTGATGTGAATGAATACATGTGTTATGTAAAAGTGAGTTGTGCCAATGGGTCTGGGTGGGGTGTAAGTTGAGTCATAAAAATGACCCAGTCTCCCTTAAAACTTGCAGTGGGGGTATTGAGAAGGGAGGGGCTAGCCACTGGTTCTCCTTGGTATTGCATCCAAGCTCAAAATTTTAACAGTCTCAGTGTTTCTTGGGAAATTGAAACATCAAATGTCAAATAAGATCTCTCTGCTCTAATTCCTTCTTCAGGCCCCTGGGGAATAATGTCTCCGATGTGACAACCCAATAGGCTCTACCGTCATCTTCATGTGCTAGTGAAAGGTCCTTCCTCCACCTTAAAATCACTGCGTCTCCTTCTTTCAATCAATTCAACTGAAGCAATAGATGCAAATGTGAAACCATACAGTACATGTGTGTATGCTGGTCTTGTCAAAGGATGACAACTTTTCATGCAAAAAACTTTCCATCTGGCCTGGCCTTTGTCTCTAAGTGCACAGTGGTGATGACAAACCTTGCAGTGCCCGGATGTCCTCTTGTCCTCCTCACCGACTCTTGGTGAGGTGAGAGGAAGAGCACAGCTTTCCTGTTCCACTTGGGAGTTGTAACTGAAGCCTGAGCCTTGTTCACCTGTGTGGTGTGGATGGGACAGTGGACCAGGGCTAAAGTAAGAGACACCGGTGAGGGAAGAATGAGGCCAAGGCTTCATCAGGCAGGTGACCCACCTTGCCTTTGGAGAGCCCAGAGGCTTTGGGAACAGGAGGGACTATGGTCAAGCTGGACTTAGGGGCAACCTCAGGGTGGTGGTGGGGGAAGCCACACATCTCTGTGAGGCCACTGAGTCCCACACATAATTCCTCCAGGTGCTGTGAAGTCCAGAACAGTTGGGGCTGGTGAAGAGAGTGTGTTATTGGGGAGAGAGGTGCTCTGGCTTGGTAGGACTGTGCTCCTGGTTTAAGCAAAGCCCCGAAATGTCCACCTTGGCCCTGCTCACAGAGTCTCTGCTCCTTTCCATGATCTGAGTCACATCCAGTGTAACCTGGTCTTCCCCGAAATCATAGCACTGAAGAGCAATGAAGACAGTCTGCAGCTCCCTCAGGGGTGGTCTTGTGTGTGCTTGAAACTCACAGGGTCTCAGACCACAGTGGGGACCTGGACGTGTTGGGTAGATCCAGTATTAGGTAGTTCATTCCGATGTGGAGCTGAACTTCACCTCCTTACTTCCACCATTGGTTCTAGTTCCTGACCTGGGGTTGTATGAGATGAATCCCATCTCTACCTTGGGCCACCCCTCAAATATTTAAAGGCAGATGTTGCATCTCTCCAGAGTCTTCTTTCCTCGTGACATGCTTTTCAGACCTCTTGCCACCTGGACCCCTGTCTTGGGTGTGAATCAGTTAGTTAGTCTTTTCTGTGTTTACTCTGTGGCACATAGGTGTGAACTCAGGCCACCCCATAAGAGACTCCTCACCCCTGGCTTACAGAAGGTTAAACCCCCTAAGAGGAGCATCTTGGCTTTCCAGGTTATGTTTTAGCGTATATGTACATTCCTGCCCTGCCAGCCTTCCTCATGAAGAGGAAGAGGGGTAAGGCCTTTAGTTAGAGCCCTAGAGAGTAATGCACCCATGAGGACCACAGCAGGGACTGGAGGCCAGGACACTGCTCTTCTGCCCAAGGACCCTGCGGTCACAATAGCAATAGAGACTTCTGTCTTCCGTATTTGAGTGGCTTGAATTTTTTCCAAAATCAATGCAGGGCTCCAGGAGGGCACAGAGTCCATCTGTCTCCCCTCGCTCCGCTCTACCACTCAGGATATTTGAAATGGTGGGCACGACTCTGATGACCTCACCGCAGTGGTGTGAGGCTGACTCACTCAATGTCCCCCGGCAGGCTGAGCTCATTGATAGCATGACCAGAAAAACCTGGCTGAAGGACACTCAAGTCTTCTGCTGTCATCATTGCTATAGCTTCTTGAATGGTTTATTGGAAACAATCTCAATCAGAGGAAAGCTGCAGGTATCAATCACAAACCTTTCTCTTTCCTGAACCATTTCAGAGTACGTGCTGCCATGATGTCCATCACCTGTAAATACTTTTGTTTGTATATCTACAAACAAGAACATGCTCTTCCAGAACCATGGACAATCTTGAAAGGCAGGAAATGAATGAGTCTTGTACTAATATCTATCTAATCTGCAGACTCCGGCTACTCCAGTAATCATCTTTATAGCTAACTGCATTTTGCTCTTGTGTCTTCATAGAATCCAATCTAAACTCTCAAGACCTTGACACTTTTGAAGGCCACCTATTTGATCCATGTTCTCCCATCGAGCTTGCCTAAAGTTTTCTCATGATTAGATTTAGACTATGCATCTTTGGCAGGAGTTTCACTGAAGTGATGCTATGTTCTTCTCACTGTATCTTATTATGAGGCACCCGATTATGATTTTCCCCAGTCGTAGTGATATCAACATTCATCACTTGCTTAAGGTGGTGTCTGCCAGCTTCTCCACCACAAAGTTACTCTCTTCCCCTTTTATAAATAACTGTGTGTAGAAATACTTTGATATAAGGTCAATGTCCCATTTAAAAAAAAAAAGATTTTTTAAAAATTGATTTTTAGAGAGAAAGGAAGGGAAAGGGAGAGAGTGAAACATCAATGTGAGCAAAGCATGGATTGGCTGCCTCCTGCACGAGCCCACAACTTGGTATGTGTCCTGACTGGGAATCGAACTGGCAACGTTTTGGTACAAGGGATGACACCCAAGCGACACTGGCCAGGACTCAATATCCCACTTAAAAAAGTTTTTATTGATTTTAGAGAGAGAGGAAGGAAGAGGAAGGGATAGAGAGACAGAAACATCGATGAGAGAGAGACATTGATCTGCTGCCTCCCTTATGTCCTCCACTTGGGATAGAGCTCACAACTCCAGCATGTGCTCTGACCAAGAATTGAACTGGGGACTTCCTGGTGCCTGGGTCAACAGTCAACCACTGAGCACACCAGCCAGGCTCAATATACCATTTTTAAAAAAATATATTTTATTGATTTTTCACAGAGAGGAATTGAGAGGGATAGAGAGCCAGAAACATCGACGAGAGAGAAACATCGACCAGCTGCCTCCTGCACAGCCCCCCCCCCCCCCCCCCGGGACGTGCCCGCAACCAATGCCACATGCCCCTGACCGGAATTGAACCCGGGACCCTTCAGTCCGCAGGCCGATGCTCTATCCACTGAGCCAAACCGGTTTCGGCAATATACCATTTTTGATCATTTTGTTCATTTATCTATATCAATATGAACTTATGGTTCCATATTTTAGTCAACGGATTGTAACTTATTATTATTATTTATTTTAATGCTCAGATTATTTCAGAGTTGCCTTCAAATTGATTTTTGGGTTCTGTTCACATGTCCTGACCGTTCTCTGAAAGAGTAAGCTATCCTAGGTTCACCTTGGACTTTCCTTGCCCCTATTTGGAACCAGCTCATCTTCCAAGGAGCCAGGTTCCTCTCAGTGGAGAATGATATTTAGAAACCAAGATCTTGAGGTCTAGTGTGCTCATTGGTATTGGGGTGGCTCCCAGGCCCTCTTGGTGGACAGAGTAGAGAAATGACTACATGAATGTTTACATATAAATATGCATACCCACAATTGCGCTTGTATTTATATATTCATCTATGTATTAAAAACCACGAGTTCACATAGATATGCCAAACTCCAATCTAACACCTCAGTATTCACTTTAGTCTTTTTTCTTTGTACATTTGTAGCTTCTGCCTCTAACAGTGGGAAATCTGGCTGTTATTGTCTCTAACATATTTTCCCATTTGATCAGTCCCCCCACATAGCATCAGTCTTCCATTGCTTACCAGCATCTCTTTCTAGCATGGGTACCCTCCTTATCCAACTTGACATTCTGGCCTGTGCCAGTTTGTCCTCTCAACCTGTATCTTCTCGGGTACCCACACTCATCTCTATGCTGTCTTCTGCAGGGACCTTTCTGAACCTCGCTGGAGCTCCAATACCCCATGCCAGGTTCCCTTGCAGCCACCTTCTCATTCAGAAACCTCACCCAGTGCTCAGGCTCTAGGCCCCAGCTACTGTCCCTGGATGGGGTGTGGGGAGCGGCTCTCCCCTCTCCACTTGGGCTCTAAAGCTCCATTCAGTGCAGTTGTATCTCCCCTGCCATGACACAGGTGCCTACTTTTCTCTCCTGCCCCACAATAGTTCAGGAAGAGAAGGCATAGGAAGGAGGAAGAAGAGAAGATACTCTTGGGATTCTAAACCTATATCACCAAGGTGTCCTTCCTCAGCTGTCCAAACCAAGAGGCCACGACTGTTGCCTGAAAAGTGCTGAGATTTGCAGAGGCCTGTTAGGAGGGCAATCTGTATGTTGGCAAATTAAGGTAAAGTGCAGTGGGGACCGAGGCGCCTTTGGGTAATATGTAGATTATCCCATTCAGAGGCACATTAACCGAGTGCTAATTGTGCTTTCTCAATGCAATTTGGTGCCAGTTGCGGGAATAACTCTGGCACCTGCTTGGACTTTAGACTTGCAGATTAACTCAAATGGAAGGAGTAGCAAAACAGGGAATAATTTGTTCTCTAATAAGCCACTTGGAAGCCAACTCATTTCTACAGTGGGTGTCGGAAAAGTGTAGCTCAGCGATCGGAACAGGAAGCTGTCTCTGGTACACAGGGTTCTATGCGTTTCTGCCAGGGCTTGCTGAACAACGCACCTCCCTTTGCATCTAATGGCCTCAATTTACCCCCCCCCCCCCGATTAGGAATAATAAGTGTTTTATTCGTATAGGATAAAGTGGATCTGAAGAGCACCATTTCCTGCTTTTGTCACATACTTATGTGGCCAGCTCCGGTGAATTTAACTAGAAGGCAGAAGAAGGGCAGGAAATGGGTGTCTGCAATTCTCAGATGTGATTCTCAAAGTGGGGTCCCTGGATCAGTAGCATTGCCATCACCTGAGAGCTGGTTAGAAATCCAGATTCACAGGCCTCCCTCACCTCCTGCATCAGAAGCTGGGGGTAGTGCCCAGCGGTTTGTGGTTTAACAAGCCTTTCAGATGATTCCGGTGCACGCTCACGTTCAAGATATGCTAATAGGAGACTTGGCTTAATTAATTCCAGCAAATGAATTAAGAGATCCCACCCTCTGAGTGATGGCCTGTGTGGTTTATTGAGCCTTTACTATTAAGTTATTCAGCAAATGCTTTCTGAGGTCCTAATGTGTGCCAGGCAATGTGCTGGGCCCCAAGGGTTGAATTATGAAAACGACAGCCATGTTTCCTACCCTCCCAGGGCATAGTGTGACATGAGAGATGCTCTGAAAAAGCAAGCAGTTAGAATGCTACAAATAACAACCCAGCACAGGTCTTGGAGCAGGAACCAGAGAGGGCTCCTGGTTTAGTTAGGGAAGCCGGGGAGACTACTGTGAGTGGGTGATGTTTATGCAGCAACCAAGGAAAGTTGACTGTTAGGTACAAGGTCAGAAAGTTTGGGAGCCCTCCCTTATTTGCAATGAAGAGAAACTGGTGTGAAGTCCAAGACCACACTGTAAGCTGAGTCTCTCCCTCTTCCTCTCCTGGCTCCTCGTGGAGATGGGAAGAGGCTGTGTCTCCCTGGCTTGGGAGGGAGCTTTGTTTATCGCCAGCCGGTGGAGAAGATAGCATCATCATTATTTTGCAGGGGCCAGATATGTGCATTATTAAAAATGAAATCACGTGATTTGCTGACAGCACTTAATGGGAAGTTCAAGAGGCCTTATTGTTGCAATGCATCATATCTGGCTTATGACAGGCAGTGAGATTTCTGGCACAAAGGGAAGCTCCTAGGCCTTCGGTTTGATTTCTCCTTCCTCAAATGACAACTGGCAGCCAAGTCCCTACTTGCATGGGGGTCCCAGGCTTCCTCAGGGCCACTTGGTGCTGAGGTGGGTATGAAGGACGTGGTAGGGGGCTCTCTATAGGTAGGGGCTGGCCCGTGGCTTTGCTGGTGGTTGCATAAAGCTATCAGCCCGAAGTCGCGGACAGAGATAGCGATCCCACCCTCTGACTGCTGGCCTGTGTGGCAGGGACAGCATGTGCTCCTACTCGACCTGGGTCAGAAGCTCTATTTTGGTTTTGGGCATGTCCTCATCATTGAGCAATATTTCTCACAATGTATGTGAGAGGTTCTTCTTGCCCACTTGGTCAGGCATTCTTTACCTTTGCTTCCCCAGAGTGGTGCCTGGCAGAGGGAAAGACTGCTGTGGGATGGCAGACTGTATAGATGAACGGATGGGGCAGGGGGATTGGGGACTGCCCTAGGTCATGGAACACATCAGGGAAGGAATCTACGCTTTGGAGAGAACAGTAGGGTGCTTTGTTATGCTTGGTAGGGTTATTCTGCTCCATTATATTTGGAGACCTCGTTATGGGGTTCTCCAGGTCTCGGAAGGGTGGTCTCAATGGTGAGGTGGCCGATGCCTGGCACACAAAATATTCCAAAAGTTGTAATGCATTCAATCATTTCTTTTAGGGATTGTTATTATTTCTATTTAATATTATTATTAATATTTATACTCATAAATATTAATATATTTATAAATAATAATATATTTAATATTATTATTAATATCTCAATCTTCCAGGGATACCCCTGGCTTTGCGGGTAGGGGGTGTTGGGCAAGGCAAGCTGCAGAGGAGGGAACCCTTTGCTCATCTCCTGTCACCTCCATAAGGAATACCACCCACAGGCAGGATTGCAGTGTTATAGGGGAAGATGGCCCAAAAAGGACAGAGGACACAAACCCTTTCTGGGCTGCCCTAGTACTTTTCGGTCATTCCTCACCTCTACAGCTTGTGTACCTGTGGCAACTTGGAAAACAAATGTTGCCTCATTTGTTTGTCTACATCCGTACCTCTGCCCAGGACACCAGGTATGGAAGGTGACCATCTTGGAGGCAGTGGGGGCTGGAGCAATTGCTCCTTTTACTCCCAGGATTGGGAGATGCTGACTACACCTGTCTTTCCTCTCAGCTCTTGGTCATCCTGAAGGGAGCTAGGAAGGCCCATTGTATATGGGGGTAAGTGGGTAAGTTGGTATAAGATAAAAATATGTCTGCACAGCATTATTTGTAAAAGCCAAAGGTAGGAGCAACCCAAGTGCCCATCTTTCTCACTGGCCTCATGCTCTGATCCTCACTGTCTCCATCTCTTACCTAAAAGGTGGTCACACCCTCTAGACCTACCTGGCAGAATTTCCATGAAGGTTAACTTGGGTGCTCCATGTGACACAAACATAGTTATAGAGAAACAATGATTAATCCCACCATGAATGGGGTAATGAAAATACAGCAGTAATTCAGAAATGAATTGGTTTGAGGGCTAACTGCACCGGTGATTCTTCTGAGTCTTGGTGCAAATCATGGTTTTTACAATATATTTTGATGCCTCATGTATCAATTTAATACACATTTATTGATCACCTACTAAGTTCACATCACTCTTTGGGATCCAGGAAAGGACACAGCATGGGGCCAGCCCCGGAAGATGTTCCTCTCCTGGGAGGCAGCCTCTGAGAAGTGGCCGGTGGTGGGTCAGATGGGTTGAGAAAGACAAGGATAACGGTGCCGGAGCCTCCACGGCCTTGACCCTCTAATAAACACTGTTCCCCACAGAGCACTCTGGGCCACGATCAGCTACTGAACAAACTTTTGTTCTTTCTTGTTTGTTTTTTAATTTTACTTTTCAATTACAGTTTTACATTCTATCTTATTTTGTATTAGTTTCAGGTGTACCACAGAGTGCTTAGATAATCATATACTTTACAAAGTGCTCCCCTTGATATTTCCAGTCCCCACCAGGCCCCACACATAGTTATTACAGCGTTATTGACTATATTCCCTACGCTGTACTTTACATCCCCGGGACTGCTTTGTAACTGCCAATTTGTACTCCTTAATCCCTTTACCTTTTCTCTCGGCCCCTCAATCCCCTCCCCTCTGGCAACTGTCAGTCTGTTCTCTGTGTCTAGTTTGCTTGCCCATTTATTATTATTATTATTATTATTATTATTATTATTATTATTATTTTAAGATTCTGTATACTTTGATGAAAAATAACCATTTAGCCAAGAAGTCAACTCCCATGTCTGTGCTGCAGGTGCAAAGGTTTTCAACCCCCCAAATCCCATGCCAGCACTGTTGCCTCCAGACGGCTCCGCTCTGTCCTGTGCAGATGCATTTCTATGTCACCCCCAGCTGTCACTGCCAGCAAGTGGGCCTTTCTGTCCCCTTCCACCGAATAACAGAGGTGAACTGTATTATTTCACAGGGGCTGCAAATTGGGTGAATTAAACCAACAAAGTGTGTTCTCGCAGTTCTGGAGGCTAGAAATCCAAAATCAAGGACTGGGCTCCCTGGATGCCTGCAGGTGGGTGGGTGGGGAGCACCCTCACCTCTTCTGGCCTCTGCTGGTCAGCCAGCAATCTTTGGGGGCCGTGGCTCCCCGCTGCCACTAGTCTCCGCCTCCATCTTCCCATGGTCTGGCCTGGGCTTCACAGGGCTGTCCCAGCTTCTGAAGGACATCAGCCCTATTCGCCACCCTACTTTCATATGCCTCATCTTCACTAATTATATCTGCAATGACCTTGTTTCCAAGCAAGGTCACTTAGGAGGTCCTGGGGGGGCTCAGAACATACCTTTTCTTTTTCGGAGTGTGTGAGTATTTGGGGGGGGGAGCAATGATTCAATCCATAATGAACCCCGAAAATACCTTAGCTATGCATTTTCTTAGAGACGCAGTGGAGATGGGTATATCTGATGTGAAAACATCTTCCCATGAGGGCATGCAATGCCTCAGAGTTGATGGAACACCCACTTGTGCAGACTCAGCCGAACAGACACATTGGACTGCTATTTACATTTTATTCTCAAAACCAGTTACGGACATGACAGCGTATGCTTGGATGACAGCCTGAAGCATGTGGGGGCGTTCTTTGCTTTCAGACTAGGATGCGAAGTGTAGCAAATGCTTTATTGAGTTAAGACCAACTTTGAGGCTATGGTGGAGAACGTTGGTCCCAATGGGAGTGGCCTGGGTGGGTCTGTTCTCCTTGTTGCCGCTGCAGGGGTTTGTGGGTGTTTTTTTTGTTTGTTTGTTTGTTTTGTTTGTTTTGTTTTGTTTTTAGCAGCATAAACACTTGCCTCGGCGCGCATGTGACTGTGTGTGTGTGTGTGTGTGTGTGTGTGTGTGTGTGTGTGTTGGCATTATTCCATCCTGTAAAATGGGAGGGGCACATAGAAAAGACAGGAGGCATTTTTGGCTTGAAAGCAGCCTCCTAAACACCGAAATGTCAAAACCCCATGAGAATTCTGTGTGCCGAAGAAGGACACATGAATGGTGACGGTGGGAGCAGGGCTGATTTCGGGCCGGTGGCGTTGCTGGCCCCAGGTCACAGGAGCAGAAGTCTCACCTGGCTCTCTCCCCTCCCCGGGAAACTCCTCTCTTTCCTCATGAGATGCCCTGAGTCAAGGGCACTTTTCAGAGTGGAACTTCCTCGGCTGTTTCTGCAAGTTCTCGCAGACGAGTTGCTAGGCAATGCGGCGAGCACAGAGGGGCCGCGCTGGGCGGCTGGCTCCCCTGCCCATCTGCAATTTAAATTCCCTGACACGCAGTAGCAGCCAAGCTGTTCACTTGAGATTGCAGAAAGTTAGATTGAAATAAAGGAATATCCAATGCCTCGAGCCCTTCATAAATTCTGCTTTGATAGTAAGCGGGAGAGAGATGGGGAGACAGGCAGAGCTGCAGCCGGAGAGGGGAGAGCATTTCGGTTAAGACCGGCACAGTCCATTCTATATTTGATCACATGTTCCACCCCTTGCCCTCTCGCTGTCCTCTCTTGTCCAGCTCTCCCCTGGCTCCCCCTTTTGGTCAGTGAGCGTTGAGCACCTCTCCTGCCTCTCCCAGGCTGTTCGGATAAGAAGAAGCAGAGAGGGAGCCAGTGAGGAGATAGCAGGACCACACAGGTTCCACGGTGGCCCTGTTCCCATGCCCTTTCTCTGGGGAAGTAGCTCCACCCCCCAAAGAGCCCCAATGACCTGCTCTCTTGGCAATGCCCAGAGCAGCATCTGTACTGGAAAAAAGTATTCTCCCATTGGCCAGGGTCCCTCGGAGTTCTTGGGGCCCCAGGCCACCTCTGGCCCAGCAGGAGCCCCAGAAAAGTGGCAGCCCCTCAGCCCACTGGAGCCCACGTGGGGCTAAGTGGCAGGGGCGACAGAACCCGTAATTGTCCAGTTTAGGTCCGTGAGGCGTAGAATCAGGTCCTGAGAGGGGCCTGCAGAACCTGCCTCTCTGGGAACTGGTTCTGTGACTAGTTCCCTCCTGCAATCTCTTCCCGCTCCCCATTCTCATTCAGGTCCTGCCTTTTAATCTCAGCGCCATCCAACTTCCTCTTTGTTTTATTCCCTTTTTTATTTCTTTTGCATCCTGGTCATTAAAAACTGTCCCAGAGTCCTCTGGCATCCTAGGCTCTGTCAACCAGAAGGAGGGACCTCGTCTAAGGTGGGACTTTAGTCTGGGACTTTAGTCTAAGGTGGATAGGTGTGACCAAAACAGCATGACCCAGCCCCCCCAAGTCACTCTTGGTCACCACCTAGTGGTGTGTGCAGATGAGGATGGTGACTTTGAGGGAAGCAGACACAGTTCCTGCTTTCAGTCTCCAACTGCATTTCTTATACCTACTGGGCTCGGAGGTCAGGACTATTATCAGACAATACCCATGGGTGTCAAGGAAAGTTAAGAGTGAAATGAAACCACTTAATATCTACCAAGATAGCTAAAATAACAAACAGAGAATTAGTGTTGGTGAGAATGTGGAGAAGCTGGAACCCTTGTTCATTGTTGATGAGAATGTAAAATACATAAGCTACAGGGGAAAACAGTGTGTCGGCTCCTCAAAAAGTTACATAG
Source organism: Pipistrellus kuhlii (assembly GCF_014108245.1). NCBI lineage: Eukaryota > Metazoa > Chordata > Mammalia > Chiroptera > Vespertilionidae > Pipistrellus > Pipistrellus kuhlii. The sequence goes on from NW_023425405.1 coordinate 13,747,584, forward strand.
AGAATTACCCTATGACCCTCCATATACCAAAGAGAACTGAGAACAGGCATGTATGTGTCCATGTTCCCAGCAGCATTGTTCACATTAGCCAAGAGGTAGAAACAAGCCAGTGTTCATGGAAAGATGAATGGATAGGAGACATGTGGTCTACACATACAAGGAAATTTTATTCTGCCATAAGAGAAGGAGCTTCTGAATCATGCTGCAACATAGATGGACCTTGAAAATATTACGCTGAGTGAAATAAGCCTGACACAGAAGGACAGATACTATATGATTCTGTGTGTATCTATCTTGAATATAAAGTTGAATAGTGGTTACTGGGCAGAGGTATGGGGCATTACTGTTTAATGGGTTTAGAGTTTATCTTGAGAATGATGACCAACTTTTGGATATAGCTAGTGAAAATGACATAAACATGGAGAATGTCCTTAATGCCACTGACTTGTATACTTAACACTGGTTAAAATTATAAATATTATGTATATTTTGCCACAATGAATAAAAAAAAAGAGTGAACTGAAGCTATAACTAGGGTGAGGATGAGTTGGGAGGAAGTTTGTAGTGTGGGAGGGTGGGGAGAGGGGAGAAGGAGGTGACCGTCAGAATCTCATTGCCAAAAGGTACAGGCTTTGCTAGCCAAGAGGGCAAAGGGATGCTACATTGAGAAAGAGGCTGAGGAATGAAGCTAACCGTGTGAGTGGGGGTGTACTGTGAATGGTGTCAGGAGGGGTAGCGTCATTGAGAAAGTTAGAACAGTAGGAGTTAGATCCTCAGAGAGCATCGATCCACAACTACTCTTACTCTATAGGTGATGCAATTGAAGGCCAGAGATTTTCCCAGGGCCCGGAAGAAACATGTCAAGGAGGATGGCTATCTCTGGTCATCCCTTGGGGAATGAGGTTTGTGTAGAGGTTATTCTTCTCAGCTCCTCTTCCAGCCCCAGTGTTGGGAACCATTGCAAATGGACATCAAGGAGACATTGAAGGAGCAAGAAGTTGAGAGAACCATTCAGTAGGAGAGTGCTAGGTGCAGATAAAAGGCAGTCCTAGCCTTGAGGGAACATCTCCACCTGTTTCTGTCCTGCTTATTTTTTTTTCCCCATCTCCTGTCACCTCCCAAGTCCAGGCTAGGGCATCACCCCAAGTTGAACCTTGAAGACCTGCTGCTTTGGGGACCTCTGCCTCTCTGGGTGAGAGCAGGGAGAAAAGTAACCTGGGATGCTCATCAGAACAATTTAAGACCAAGCAGGAGGCCCTCAGTTCAGATCCGAGGGTGTCTAGGGGCTTCTCGGCAGGCAGGTGGCATTCTCAGAGCAGCAGGCGGGAGGCAGGACTTTCAGCATCCACAATGGCACTGGCCTGAGAGTCACTACTCCACTCTCTCTGCGGAGGCCGATCAGGAATCTGTGCTCTCTTTCCTTTGTCTCTGTCTCCCCCCCACCCCTCGAGTCCTGTCTCCCCCTAGTCCCCCGAGGCAGCCCTGGCCAGCGAGTCTGAGGCAGCCGGCTTAGGATCAATTCCAGTCATGTTCAAAGCAAATAGCCCTGTTTTCTCAGGTAAGCCTGAGCACTTCCCTCCACCATTTGATCTTGATGCTGCTCATGCGTCTCGTGGTTACAAATAGCTCAACCTTCCCTGCGCTGACGGCAGCACTGGGACATTACAGCAATGCGCCCACTCGCATCAAGTGGATGCAAAGATGGCTCCAGCGGCTGTTCGCCACGGAACATTTAGCCTTCAGTAATAGCATTCAGGGTCCCTCTGGAGCCTTCCCCCGCAGATGCACCTGGGGTATCACTCTCCCTCTTCCCACTGCAACCCTATATCTAAGGAGGGACAGAGATCCTCTTCATTTTTTTTTTTTAATGAGGAAATTGAAATTCAAGTAAGGGAACATTATGAAGAAAACAAGGGGACTGATATGACAATGATGATCACAACAATAATCCTAACAGTAGTAATTCTGGCTCGCTTCCTGGGTGCTGCTTCCCAGGGAAGCGGTTTTCCTGCCCTGGGCTAGGGCAACCATTCGAACGTACAGAGGATCAGTAGATGTCCCCCACACCAGGGACAGAGGAAATGCCGCCTCACCACCAGTTCTCCCCAGGCCAGTGCTCTTGAGCTTTCTGCCAGGTAAAGTCAGCTCAGAGCTGGCCCCAGAAAATTCTAAACTCTGAGAAACCTCCCTCCCCACTCCACCTCTCTCCATGCCCTTATCTTAGGGACCTCCTGCTGCCCCAGGGCCTGTGACCCTGCTCTTTCCCTCCTTCTTGGAGCAGCACTGCCCTCCCTCAGTCCTTCCAGACCCTCCCAGCCTGCTCTGGGCTGTGTCCCTGGCTCTCAGCCCTGCCTGCCAAGAGGCCAACAGCAGAGGGCATCGCCTGGTTTTCACAGACGGTGCTGCCCCACAAAGCGTTTGTATTTCTACAACCTTAGGAATGCCTCGCCTTAACGGGGGAGTCCGGAGACATTGTCAAGAGCCAAGATGGAATTGTCCAGCAACAATTGTCCAGGCAGGGAAGAGGCCAAGGGAAGTTGGCCTTGGCTCTGTCCACATCTTCCTGCCATGACAACCGTGTTATGGGAGAGAAACCTGAGCAGGGTAGCATCACCACCATTCACCAGTGCAGCAGCATATCTGTCCCCTAAATGAACTTTCCAGACATCCCTCTGAGTTGTAAGGCAGCATATGGTAAGGCCCATTTTGTAGTGGGGACACTGAGGCACAGAGAGACGTGGCTTAGTGAAATGTTAATAGTAACGGTGGAGACAGAGTCAGATCCCACGTATCCTGAGCTCTTCCTGTTGCTACTCTGTGCTTTGACACAGGCTCAGTGTCACCAAAAGGAACACTTTTAACATCTAGGCTGGAGGGGCAACTACGATCTCCACAATAGCCCTGGGTCTCCAGGCTCATTCACTCCATCAGCACAGCCTGGTCTTTGAGGTGGGAGGACCAAGCAGAGAAAAGGTGGGGACTTGACATTCACCCTAAGTCCAAAAAGAAAGGATTTCCCTAGCAAATAATTAAGTCAGCCCCTACTCTTTCTCCTCCTGGGACCCACACCCTCTCCATCGGAGTCCCCAGAGGGTAGACTCAGCTCTGACACCAGGTAAAAGGAAGGGTTCTGGTTCCACTCCCATTGGCCCTTCCCTGTAAATTTTTCCTCTTAATAGGACATAGGTCAGCTCTCTGTAAATTCTTCCTCTTGATAGGACATAGGTCAGCTGCCTGACTGATTCAAAGGACAATCTCTGAACTTGGGCTGGGGCCCTGCAATTCACCATTAGAACAGCAGAGGGCGTTCCTGCCTTTGGAGAAGACCTATCCTCAGCAGCCCCTTCCCTAGTCATCTCTGTCTGGAGGCAGGGCGAGCAGTGTTTTGGAGGGGGTTTCAGGCAGAATGAGGAGCAGGAGCACACACTTTCGTGTTCCAGATCCCACTTCCTTCCTGCACCCCGCCATGTGGCTCTGTCTCCAGGGAAGCAGAGGAATGATGAGGTGGGGCAGATAGAACAGAGATGGCTGAGCTGGGCTGATGGGGATGCCGCTAGCCGGGTGGGTGAGTCATCCAGAATTAGTGTCCTCATCTGAGAGCAGGTCAAACCCATGGTCTCCCAGCACTGTTCTCATAGAAGTGTTGCAGGACCAACTCTAAGTGGGAGAATGGATGGAAGGATTGGAAACAGAAGGGGGCCCCAGGAATGCAGAGAACTGAACCTGCTGTGTGATCCAGGGCGGGCCATTGAGCCTCTGTGTGCGGAGTTCCTGTGTAACCCAAGGGACTGAATTAGAGGATCATCTCTTTGACCCCATCCTGGGCTAAAACCTGGGAATCTGTGCCAGCACCTTTTCGTCATTTCTTCCCAGGGGTTATGCAGGTTGGCACCAGCATGCTGATGGCCATATGCCAGAGCTGAGGGCATGTGGGGACCAAGGTGGCCCCTGTTGAGTCACACAGGAGGTCCAAGAGCAGAAGGTCATTGCTCCTGAGTCTCAGCTCCCTGCCTTCTGCTCTTTGGAAAAGGTATCCTTGTGACGTCCTTACATCCTAGAGAGCAGTTGGTTGGTTGACTGTTTTCCAAGGTGGGGTGTTAGAATAATTTCACTCTGCTGATATTTACTGGCTGCACTCACGTTATCCTGACTCTCTGACGTGGGTGGGGCTTGAGGTGGAGGAAAAGACTCAAGAACCCTTTTTCCTCCACCGAGGGCAGGGTTGTGGAACAGGCTGGGAAAGTCTGGGCTCCAGGCTGGGCTCTCCTGTGGCCACCTTGGGCATGCGGGAGAAATCTCTCGGCATCTGAACCTCAGTTTGCTCAGCCATGATTGAGAGTCTGGGCTCTGATGTCTGTGCTCTGTGCATCCGTGTCAAGCACTTCTGACATTTGACTCTTTGGAAAAAGGGAAATGAAGGCAGGACTGGGAAGCAAGAGGCACAGTTTTGGAGGAGCACAGGCGATGAAGGAGTGAAAGGATGGAAGGAAGGAGGCACTGGATTATTCTGCACCTGCTCAGAGAGGGTCAGGTGACTCTGGAGACTTGGCCTCCCTGTGCTACAAGATTGAGACTGTGTGTGTGTGTGTGTGTGTGTGTGTGTGTGTGTTAAGTAAAAACACACACAAAAGTGCAATGACACCTGTGTGACTAGACATCATCAGTAAATATTTATTCGACACCTACACACACAGGGATGTACTCAGAAACTCATGCACATGTATAAGCCAACACACCCTGCTCTCCGCAGAAGATCACATTGAGCCCTAAGGCAAACAACCATTTATTTGAAGAAGCGTCTCTTACAACATATTAATAAAATACTTAGGCAGATTTTAACTTTAAAAACTCTGGGGAAAGAGAGAGGGAAGGAGGCGAAGGGGACGGAGGGGGGATGCGTAGAGGCAGACCTAACCACAAAGCACTTAGTCCGCAGGTCCGAGCTGCAGTGTGAGCACCATATTTCAGGATACATTCCTCTGATTTTCCAACTCATTGGAAACACTCGCCAGCTGCTGCTAAGTGATTCCGTTTATTGCACACGCGCTTGCTCTAACAGGCCCTGAAAGGAAGTCCCTGAGGAGAGCTACAGAGGAAAACGGAGGCACCAACATCGAGCTGGACAAGGTATGGGAGTCTCTTCGGGAGGTGGGGAGTGTGGGCAGCCAGGCAGGAGGCCGAAGGTTCTGGAAATGGCCAGGGGTGTATCCCGGATGGGAACTCTTGTCCTGGTCTATGTGAGCTTCCTCTCACGTCACCCCACGCACAGCCCTGTGTGTACAATTGTGAATGACACGCCTCATGTGAAATGGCACCTCTCATATGGTCCAGGTAGGACTCAGCTGCATCTGTGGGGACCAGGCGTCATCTTGCAAGGCTCCATCTGTCCATGGCACCACCTCCTCTGTTTGGACGTGAATACCTCCCTGTTTTCTCCCAACCACCTCAACGCTGGGTCCCGATGGTGCAAGCTCCTCACTCTGTCCTCTCTTCCTTTCTTCCTCTGCTCTGCCCCTGATGGAAGCTCCTAAAAGGAGCAGGAGGCTCTCCCCTGGGCACTTATGTGTGGACTGCTGGTGTGGGGAAGTTGGATGGCAGTCCCCAGAGGAACTGAGACGCTGAGCAGGGAAACTATAATCAGCAAGTGAGGAAGCAACTGTGGGAAGGTGGAGGCAGTTCTGGGTGAGGCCGTAGGGGGACCCAGGCAGCTCTACTGACATACCTGGTCACAGATACTGACCCCTTGGCCAGTCCATTTGGCTCATTCACATTTTAGTCCATGATCAGCCCACGGACTGGGGTGAACGTTTATCAGGCCTTCCAAATCCTTCCTAGAGGTAGATGGGACCCGAAAGACCCCACCCCACTACCAGACATCCCTTGCCCTTGGCTTTTAAGTTCAAAGCCAGGCCCAGCACTGTGAGGGCCAGGAGCAAAGCCTTCCCCCTAGATGGGCTTCCCTAAGGCTGGCCAGGAGATCTGGCGTTTGCACAGCTCATCTGTATCAGCCAGATTATGCAGGCCAGGCCGTGGCTGGGCAGATGGAGTGGAGGAGGCCTGGCTCCCCCGTGGGGCATCTGCCACTGAGGTGTGATCAGCTGTCAGCATCTTCTCACTTCCAAGCACTCTTTATCAGTTTGTCTCTGGCTTGTCTCCATCAGGTGGGAGGCTGGGATGGTTGATTCCTCTCAGGGCCTGCACCAGGAAAGGGACTTGGCCTCAGCCCCATGGTGAGAGCCACAGAAGACCCACCGTGGACCTGTGTCCCGCTTCCCGGACACCCAGTTCTGCTGGCAATGCTATGAGAGAATCATCACTATTAGCATTTGCTCAGTGCCTGCACATTCAGTTGAAATGTTCTGAAATATTTTAATTCAAGACTGTGTCTGTAGAATGGCATAGATTTCATTCTCCAAACTGAGCAGGCAGCTGATGGACAGGCCGCTGAGATGCTGACAGCAAGGCCAAGGTCCAGAGAGGGAATGAAGCTTGGTCTGCCCGGCGGCCAATAGTAGCAGCAGCAGCAGTGTTTTCCATAACAGATTCCTTCTAGAAAGTCCCTGATCTCCATGGTTCAGTATTCCTCTGCATTTTATTTCTACCTCACCGAGTAAACTCAATGCCAACTTCCTTTGGGAAAGAAGTCAAATGGCCCTTAGCATTGTGTCCCTCTGAGGGCAGTTTGAGCCTGATGATTGTCTGGACTCTCAGCTGGGGAGGAGACCCGTGGTGCTTAGCAAGACCTTTCAAGCACCTGGACCATCTGACCCTACAAACCCAGACCTCCCTGGGGAGGGGAGGATGTGGAGAGATGCGTTCCTGCCTCCTGGGAGGAGCAGAGGTGGGGAGCTAGTCTTCCAGAACTGCCCCCCACCGTGTGCTCTCAGGTTAGCTCTGTGCTGCTGGTGCTGGCAGTCAGTGGCAGGGAGCTTACAGCAGTGAGGCTTGGAGTTAGATCTAAGGAAGGACGTGGAGCCTCGGTGCTGATGGAATAAGAACTGAGCTTTCTCCTCTTAATCTTTACTTAGGATTTTTTTTTTTTAACTTCCCTTGAAAGCGTGTAGCGTGGAGGAAGGATGAGATTATTCTGGTGTACATTTTAAATAGAGGCTTAGAGGTTCTGAATATTTTAATATCCTGGTTACATTTTCTACCAGCTCTCCTGCTTTCTAGGATCACACTGATGCATGGTTTTTACATTAAGGGTCCCTGCACCCGACACACACACACACACACACACACACACACACATACATACACACACACACACACACACACACACACACACACACACACACCTGGAGCAGGTGGCAAGAGCTCGATGCATGGTGTAGAGACCATGCCCTGTTCTGTGAGTCCTCACTCAGCTCCCTGGCCTGGCAGGGCCCCTCGCTGCCCGGGGAATCATGTTTCCTAGAACAAATACATTGTGGAGGGAACTGATCTAATTTTCGGAGTCTAAAGGGCAACAAAGGCCCCTGTCAGCACTCCTGTAAGTGGGTGATTAACAGTGTCATTAGAAAAATTAATACCATCTCCGATGGAGAGCAGGCTTCCTGAGTCCCTCCGCCTTATGTGTTGGTCTTGCCCTTTTCTTTCAGCGCTCACCTCGAGGCCAGGACACTCTGCCCGCTGTGTCCTCACAGACCCCAAGGCAAGGGGAGCCTTCAGGAGAGGTGATGCCTGGGGTGGGCACGGCATTCACAACTGTGCTGGGCCCCTGGAGTTAAACTTCACTGACTACCGGCAATTTACAATAGCTAACATCTGGAAACAGCCCAAGTGCCCGTCAGTAGAGGACTGGGTTAAAAAAGCTGTGGTACATTTACACCATGGAACACTATGTGGCAGTAAAAAAGAAGGGTCTCTTACCCTCTGAAACAGCATGGAGGGACCTGGAGAGTATTGTGCTAAGTGAAATAAGCCAGTCAGAGAAAGACAAGTATCACATGATCTCATTCCCATGCAGAATCTATTGAACAAAATAAACTGTTGAACAAAATAGACCCAGAGACATGGAAGCAAGGAATAGACTGTCAAATCTCAGAGGGAAGGCAGGGAGGTGTGGGGGGATGGGTGGGAAGAAATCAACGAAAAAACCTGTATGCATATATGCTTAACCCATGGACACAGACGATAGGATGGTGAAGGGCGGGGGCTGGTGGCGAAGTCAGAGGTGGTGCTAGAAAAGGCCAATGGGAATAAAAGGGGGGCATATGTAGTACTTTCAACAGTAAAGGTTAAAAAAAACTTTACTGGCTGCCAATATACACACACACCTTCTAGGGTAACTTTTTTATATTAGGGAAACTGGGGCTCAGAGAGGTTAAATAACGTGTCCCAGTTTGCCCAGCTGACAAATGAACAAAGTCAGGATTGAAACCCAACTGCTTGTGTTTTCCGATTAAGTCCTCTTTCCCTTTCTCTGGTGCTGGTCCCGCTGTCATCAGCCTTAGAATCCTTGGGGGAATCTTGTTTGAATGCAGGTTCTGATCACAAAGGTCTAGGGTGAGGCCAGAGAGTCTAATTTCTAGAAAGTTCCCAGGTAATGACTATGCTGGCCTCGGAGTAGTGCGGGTGTACCACGAGTACCTCAAAGGGATGGTCCCAGGGAGCACTGCCCGAGGACCGGGGACTCAGGTCACTCTGGAAAATGGGGAGGTGTACATGCCAAACTAGCTCAGGCCTCAGGGAGGCGGAGGGGCCAGGGGAAGGAGGACAGGGCGGATGTGTAGTCTGCCCTTCCCTCTTCTCGGGACACTCTCAGTGAGCCTTGTGCTGGCCAGGTTTCCTGAAATGGCTACAGTTTGTGCTGGACTTAGTGGATCCCTGGAGCCAGTAATAGAGGTGGACAACACCTGCCATGTTCCATCCCGGCCCAGAATTCTATCTGGCCAGCTCGTTCATACACCTAATAGTGACTCAGAGCCTCTGGCAGATGGACTTTTCAAAAAATGGCCACAACAGTGTCCCTCGCCCACATACTATTCTTACAACAGGTCTTTCCACCTGGAAATTAGCATTCGCCCAGTGCCTGCACATTCAGTTGAAATAGTCTGAAATATTTTAATCCTTTCTTATTTAATATTAATAGATTATTAAATTAAATAATTTAATGTGTTCCTTCCCCATGAACCTAAGTGGACATGTGATGACAGCTAAGTGATGCTATGTGTCCCCTGAGGCTAGGTCATAAAAGGCAACACAACCCTAACTGGTTTGGCTCAGTGGATAGAGCATCAGCCTGTGAACTCAAGGGTCCCAGGTTCGATTCTGGTCAAGGGCATGTACTTGGTTGCAGCCACATCCCCAGTAAGGAGTGTGCAGGAGGCAGCTGATCAATGTTTCTCTCTCATTGATGTTTCTAACTCTCTATCACTCTCCCTTCCTCTCTGTAAAAAAAATCAATTATATACATATATATATAATTGATTTAAATACATATATATATATAATTGATTTAAATATATATATATATATATATATATATATATATATATATATATATATTTTTTTTTTTTTTTTAAAGGCAACAGTTTTCACCCGGCTCCCTTGGGATACTTGCTGCTGGAACCCAGCCACCAAGCTGTGAGGAAGCCCAAGCCGTCCTGAGGAGAGACCATGTGTTGGAGCTCTGGCCAACAGCCAGGCATGAGTGAACAGGCCCTGGGGTGACTCCAGTGCCCAGGCATTGAGTCCCCATGACTCCAGTCTTTGCCTCTTTCCAGCGGAGGCTTCAGACATCATGTAGCACAGAAAGCCACTTGACTGTGCCCCTTTCGAATTCCTCACGGACAGACTCCCTGAGCATAATGAAATGGTTGTTTGTAATGGCACTGCCTTTGGGGTGGTGTGTGCCCAGCGGTAGTTACCAGGGCAGGCCCCACAGCAGGGGATGCCGAGGCAGTGTGGGTGACAAGGCTCAGAAGGGAGTTAGGACAGGGAGGATGGGAGGCGGCTCAATATGGATTCATGTAGCACTTGACACGTTAAAGGTGCTTTCCCATGCTGTTGACTTCTCAGCCATCATTTTATAGGTAGGAAACCGTTCCTTTCAGGCGAATCTCATGCTGAGGCTCATGGGATTCTGTACCTGCTCAAGGCCACTCAGAGGCCAGGGCAGCACCAGGATGACCCCCGAACCAGAACTCTTTCCATTAAAGCTGCGCTGCCCCGGTCAGCCCTTGACAAATAAAATGTCACTGCCTGGCTCAAAGCCACGGATGGCTGGAGACCTCCTCTCGGCATGATTAGTTTGAATTTTGTGCCTTGAGTACCCATCATGGGAGAAGAAAAATCTCGAACGTTGTTAATAAACAGAGTCAGAGGAAAGCACTAGACCAAGGCAGGTGTTATTTATCAAATGTGAGAAGTTAATCAAGAAAATCAATCCTGGGGTGACTGCTCTACGGGAGGGCGAGTGTAAGTGTGGGTACGCTGCTCATCGGTGCGCTAGGATGTGAAGGTGACTGGACGGTGAGAAGATTTTGGGGTCTTTGAGCCTATTTGGTGGCAGGTGTTTTCCCCATCTTCTCTATGTCTCTATGAGGGCACTCAGGGATGGCTGCAGGGCCACTGCTATGAGGGGGGGGGGTGGGGAAAGAATGTGGTTTTACCCTGACCACCCTACCTGGCAGGAACCGCTTGCCAAATTTCTGGCACAATGGATGGAAGCAATCACCCTCCCCCTGAATGACAGAAAGGGTTTTCCTCTCTCTTTTTCCATCTCTGTGTTTCTGATAAGAAAAGGAGCTTTTGTCTCCCAAAAGCCCTTTGAACTCACACCTCTAAGATGACAGAGAATTTTAGACAATGTGATAGTTTATGTCTCGTCTTGACAACAATGCTACATGCCCAGTTATTAGAAAAACAGGACCCAGGGTGTTGTTGTGAAGGTATCTTGTAAATGTGGTGATAATACGATCCACTGAGTTTAAGTAAAAGAGATTGCCCTCAGTAATGTGGGCGGGCCTCACCCAATCCGTTAAAGACATAAGGAGTAAAAACAGGTTTCTGGGAGAAGAAGAAATTCTTCCTCATGTCTGCAGCACCAGGTCCTGCCTGGGTTTCCAGGCTACATCACAGGTTTTACACCTACTCATCCCACACGCATTAGCCAATTTCTTAACAATCTTTATCTACTTATAAAATATATATATTCAGCCAAAACCGGTTTGGCTTAGTGGATAGAGCGTCGGCCTGCGGACTGAAGGGTCTTGGGTTCGATTCCAGCCAAGGGCATGTACCTTGGTTGCGGGCACATCCAGTACGGGGTATGCAAGAGGTGGCTGGTTGATGTTTCTCTCTCATCGATATTTCTAATTCTCTATCCCTCTCTCTTCCTCTCTGTAAAAAAAATCAATAAAATAGCCGAAACCCGTTTAGCTCAGTGGTAGAGCATCAGTCTGCGGACTGAAAGGTCCCAGGTTCTATTCCGGTCAGGGGCATGTACCTTGGTTGCGGGCACATCCCCAGTAGGGGGTGTGCAAGAGGCAGGTGGTCGATGTTTCTCTCTCATCGGTGTTTCTAGCTCTCTATCTCTCTCCCTTCCTCCCTGTAAAAATCAATAATATATATATATATATATTTTTAAATACATATATTTAAAAAAATCAAATATATATATATATATATATATATATATATATATATATATAATTTTATGTATTTATTTACACCCATACACACTCACCTGTATCAATTCTGTGTCTCAGGAAAACACTGTCTGGCACGGGTGCTATCCTGAATTCGTCGTGTTTTGATATCTTCATTCTCCTTGACAGATCTGATCAGGGTTTCAAACTGGCATGATGACAGCGGTGGTGGAGGTGGTGGAAGGTGAGGCTGTCGTGCACACATATTTTCTGAGCCCATGTCACATGTATAATACTCTCCTGCAGGTGGTAAGGAGGCCTGGGATCTGCTGCCCTTCTGTCACCTGGGGAGAGCTCTGAGAATGATCAGGGTTCTAGTAAGGTCATACACAGAGAAAGACTGATCCTGCGTGGTGTCACTTATATGTGGATCCCAAAAATAAATAAATAAAGTTGGTTTCATAGGCACAAGAGAATAAAATGGTGGCTGCCAGGGGCAGAGTGGGAGAACTGGGGTGCTCTAAGTCAAAGGTACAAATTTTCCATTGAAAGAAGCAGCAGCCCTGAGGTCCGATGCTGGGCATGGCAACCAGAGCTGATGACCCATATTGTCCACTTGAAAGTTGCTGAGAGCAGATCTGAAGAATTCTCACCACAAGCACACAGTAATACTTAAGCATGTAAGTCGATGGATGCATTAATTATTTGTCTTGGTAATCATTTCATAATGTGTATCCATATCAAATGATTACATCGTACACTAAATATATATTAATATAATTATATGTGTCAGTTACTCCTCAATAAAGTTAAGAATTAGACAAAATTTAAAATAAGAACAAATGGTATGGACGTTAAAGCATTTTATGAAGCAATATACATATGTAATTTGGCATCTTAGTGTTTTTAAAACCAGATTCATATCACAAACTGTCTGAGACAATTATTATTTTTTTTTTGGAAAGAGCATGACCTGTGGGTGGAAATAGGCATGGTTCTCCTTCCTTTGTCTTCAGCTCAGCATCTTTCAAACAAAAGGAGAAAAAATAGGGCTCATTTGTCAAAACCAAATCAATATTTTAAGTGAGGTCTATCAAGGCTGCAATCATGCAGCTACAAATGTGCCACATTGGGAAGTAAACCCCCACTGGGAGGGGCTTTGGACAGGCATTTGGGCTGGGGCGGCCAAAGGGAAGAGGGGTCCAACCAGCTCCCTGGCACTCCTGTCCCCTTTGCTCTCCTTCCCTTGCTTGCCTAAAATCAGAGTCAATAATCCCAAGGATTTGGAGGCACACAGGACTCAGGACAATGCCCTTGGGCAGTGGCCTGTTTGTGCCTTCAGCAGGGGGTGGGAGCTGTGGGCAGATGGCCTGGCAGAGGATTGCACTGGGAAGGGGAAGGGTGTCACTGTGAGTTGGAATGCTAACAGGACTTCTCAACTGGCAGGCACTGGTCTGCAAAGTATCCTGTGCTCCGCTCTGTGTATGGAGGGGGCCATTTGGACCACAGGGCATACCTTTCTCCTTTTTTAACTCCTTGCTTGCATGTCTCTTAGATTTAGGCTATGAGTTTTATGTAGTCAGAGGCCATCATGACCTGTGTCCTGGCACATGTTTAATGAATAAATAAATGAAGCCCCAAGGATGCTGAGTTCACTGGTCATCATTTATTATGGTCATAGTCCTGTGTGCACTGTATCAGGGAATCCATGGGAAAGTAGCACAGGAAGAGGTGGAAGAGAAGGGGAGGGGAGGGACGTGAAGAAAAAAGATGGGGAGAGGATGTACTAAAGAAAGGGGAAAATTATTTCTCTTCTCCAGAGATTTATGACTTCTATCGAGGAGGTCAAATATAGTCAAAATACACTCACACAGTGCTAACAGTTTGATCCTGTGAAACATAATGAGCTGCACTCTGCAGCATCTCATTGCTGTAGAAACAGCAGCTTGTGTGCAGGCCTGGAGGTGCAAGGGCTTTGGGAGACCAAGTCCATTCTGAGTGGGGTTGAATTGGGTTAATGTGGGCTAAGTCTGGAGGGAGGGATATTGCAAAGGGCCTCTGTGGGGCGCTGACCATTCTCTGAGCTTGGAGTACCAGGACACTGGCAAACTGGTGGAAAGCCCTCCCTGCATCCAACTAAGATGGGGTTTCCAATCCGGCCCATCTCAAGCTGTCGGGGACCCTCTTTCTCAGAGCACATTCGGAGGCACAGTCTTGCATTAATTCAGAGCTAATTGTCAGGTAATGAATTCGATTTGGCTCACCATATTGAAATCCCTTCTGCTCCCAGCTGAACACCACTAAGTCATTTGCATCACAAATCTTTTTTGCTGGATGCTCAGCTTGCCCAAGCTGTTCAGGCCCTCTCCTGCCTCTCCACATTCCAGGGCCTTTGAGAGCAACTGAAATCATCACCTCTCCTTGTTAGAGGTGCGAACTTGAGACTCACCCAAGACAACTGAGTTCGGGTGAGTATCTTTGAAAAGTCTAGAACAACGATTCTCAATGTGTGGTTCCCTGAACCAGCAGCCTCCATATCCTGGTAACTCATTAAACATGAAAGTTGTCAGGTCCCAGCTTCCACACTAACTGAGTCAGTAACTCTGGGGTGGGCCCAGCAATGTGGTTTGAGAAGCTCTCCCGGTGATTCTGATGCACGAAGTATGAGAATCACTGGTCCATCCAGAAATCTACGAGGTCCACCAGAATGTGCGTACCAGAACTCTTCTCGATTCACTTTAACTCTGCAAGTCAGCTTCTTTGTCTCTGGATTCCATTAAGGGCTTCTGTAGTTATTCCTCTTTCACTTCTGCATTAACTAGAATTAGATTCAGATGGAGAGACAGAGGAAAAAAAAAAAGGACAAATTTAAGTGACTTAAACAAGATAGAAGTTCTAATGTAAGGAAGTTGGGGGGTGGGCCACCTAAAACTGGCTGCTCTATCAACATTAGTGTGCCACCTCCTGGTCCAGGATGTCTGCTCAGGATCCAACCATCATCTCTGCACTAGAGTTGGCAGAAAGAGGAAGGGAGAAGGGCATGGTCATTCCTTCACTGACACAACCATGAAACTGTACACAACAGTTCTATCTTCCATTTCATGGGCCAAACTTAGTCACTTGGCCATACTTACCTGCAAGGAAGGCTGGGAAATGTAGTTCCCATTCTGGGTGTTCATGCACCCAGTGAAAAATCAGGAAATCTATTTCTCAGGAAGAAGGAGAGCTCAGATATTGGCAGAGACAACTAGCCAGGAACTCTGAGACATGTTTCTCCTTCAAAGTCTTGAAGCAAAACTCTCCACGTTCGTCACACACTTGAATGCCTGTTTCACAACACATTTATTTCAGGAAGCATTCCTCAATCACTCTGAGCATTTCTCTACCCGACAGCCCCAGGCCTGTAGCCCTCTACATTCAACTCCCGCTGCCTGTTGATCCATCTAATTTCTGTGAAATCATGATCTGCGGTTAGTCTGTAAATGCCTCAAAGCAAGTATGGTGGTGTCCTTGCAGGTGGAGCTGCGGTAAGTCTCTCAACAACCCCAGAACGCTGACTCCTCACCTGTAAAATGAGGGGATTGTAGATGGTCCCTGAGGTGCCTCCCAGCTCTAACGTGTCCCGATGCTCCCCTTTTCCATTCCTTTCCTGATGTTTATGACTGTCCTCAGGGTGGGAAGGCAGTGAGCCCTGACCAGCTAACTATCAGCTGGAGTTGGGCAGCCTTGGTTATAAATGAAGGCATGGATACAAAGCCAGGGAATACAGCTGGGGGCTTGATTTGGATGACGGCTTCAGAAAACCTGATTCTGGAAATAAGAAATGTGACTTGTATAAAAATTAGGGGAAATCTTGTGGAGAATCGTGAGGTTGGTGTTGATTGGGAGACCATTTATCTGATATTGCCTCCAGTTCCATCCTGATGTACCTTGCCTCCACCATTTTACAGATTATGTGCGCGCGCACACACACACACACACACACACACACACACACACACACAACAAAAACAACCCTGAGGTCCTCAGAGAGGGGAGATCATTTGTCTAACAACTTACTACCAGTTAGTGAAATGACAGAAGTGATAGTGACTTCTCAAATGTGACCTAA
This sequence comes from Pipistrellus kuhlii, assembly GCF_014108245.1. Lineage (NCBI taxonomy): Eukaryota > Metazoa > Chordata > Mammalia > Chiroptera > Vespertilionidae > Pipistrellus > Pipistrellus kuhlii. The sequence goes on from NW_023425405.1 coordinate 13,763,289, forward strand.
GGGCAAAAAAAAAAAGGCCACTAATATAGACATGCACATGTGTATACTCTCCCTCCTCCCCTAAATGAACCTGGTTGAAGGTAGTGACTTAACAGTTTCCTCATCTGTTAAAATGGGGGTCATCACCGCTTTCATGGTTCTTAGAAGGACTAGACAAAATATTTACATGAAGTCCTTAACTCTTGCAGGTGTGCTATACATTTTCTCTCCTTTCAGGAGTTATATTTTTCGGTGGAGTCATAGGCATTATAGTTCATAAGCAGACCTACCTCAGTTTACCATTGATGCCTAGAGTGTCTCAGTGCCTCGGCTGGGTGATGGGGCTGCAGAGAGGAGTAAGGCCAGAGCCCTACCCACCTCATTCCCCGAGGACGGAGGCCACACCAATGCACACAGCTGCCTGACGGCCTCTTTCATCTTGCCCTGTCATTTACAGGAATTATGTTGTTATGTACATAAGCTCTAGTCTGCCCCCGTCTTCACCCTCTCATCTCCCCATCCCCATCGATTTGCCAATTTCCTTGAAGGGGCACATTTATAACATTTTATGCTGTGCTGTGTGGGAGGAGAAGGTGTTATGAGACAAGGAGGGTGGGTCCTGAAGATGCTGACACTGTCATTCCTTCCCTTGGTCTCCCTCCCTGCCTTCCTACATTTGCCCAGGACTCCCCTTCCCCACCCCAGCTCAGGCATCCGTCCCACAGGGCACACTCAGAGTGAAGACTCCGGAGGGCCACTGAGCCTCTGCAGATCTCAGCCGTCAGATGCTTGATGCCAATCTCTGGTGGCCCCCGGAGCCCACCTTACCCTCCTTGTCCTCCGTTTCTCCTTCAGGTTCATTTCTGAGATTAAGGAAGAGTCAAAGGCACAGAGAAGGATGCTCAGAACTTCCTGGGCTTAGTTCCCTGCATGCTGCCCACCAGGCAGCATCCCCTGAGATTGAAGCTTTCCCAAGAAGCTGGCACTGAAGTTCACCCTCTCCCTCGGAGGTGTCTCGCTCTTTCCTGGTGAAGTCAGACTGTTGGTTACTGGCCAGAGATCATCTCTAACAGAACACACAGAGCTCGGTGGTCTGGGCAAGGACAGGCTCAGGTCCCGGGAATGACTGAGTGTTCCCTATACACTAGCCTGTAGCACACACATCCCCTGCTCAGTCACCAGATGATCCAGATACCGGTTCATCACCCAGTCCGAAGGAAGGCTGGGTCCAGATTAGGGTCCTGGTTAGGTTATTGTGTTGATTTCAGGCATAAGTCACAGGCAGCTCAGGGTGAACTGCTTTTCCCCCTTCACACAGGTCCTGGCCGCTGGGATGTGAGCCCTGCTTGAATTCTTAGCATTGTTGCTGCTCTGCTGCGGTCCTCCCACGGCTGCAAGCATGCAACCTCATGGTGCCCTGAAGGCCTGGGAGTGTTTCCCAGCTCTCCCTGCATGTGCCTGCCTCACCTGTCTCACCACGGTCTCCACACCCCTTTCCACATGCCCCCCCTCTGTCTGGTGCTTGCTAGCTGCAGGCCTGCACTGGCGACACCCTGGAGCACTCTTTTCTGTACACAGTGTCAGAAAATACCACAGAGCAAACATGGGCCCTGCAGAGCCACAGCAGAGGTACCTTTATATTGGCATCGACTTTGCTGACCTCCTGCTGAAACAGTTGCCAATCTGGCCCAGGCTGTGAGCTGCCTGGGGCCCGGAATCACGTCTTCTAGGTAACACTGCTCTTGGGTGAGATCAAGTTTCTGAAAGTTGCAAAGGCTCCAGTACCTTGTTTCCACTCCCTTCACTTTGGGATCCAAGCAAGGTGACCTTCCATGCAGGCCATAAGCTGCTGATGTGGTTGCTCCTCTATCCTGTCCTCCAGGCTTAAGGGTAGCAGGCAAGGTGTGGTCTGGCGATGCAGCAATACTATGTCCCGGGTCCAGAGCATTTGCTGGCCAGAGCTGGGTTTCCCTGTGCTTCCAGGTGCTCTTTAGAATGTTTGTCTCCGTTGTTGCTGGTGACGCCCATGTGTAGAGAGACAGATGGGGAGTTGTTATCCCTAGCTTGAAGAAAGAGGGACTTTCTCCTTGGTGCTTCCCACAGAGCGTCCCACAGTCCCCTATCCACACAGGACGCAGTCCCTGCACAATCCACCAGCTCTTGTCGCTGAGTCACACAGATGGTGTTGCTAAGATCTCATAGAGAGAAGACTCTGGAAAGGACACAGGCACTCCCAGTGCTCTAGCTCTGCCCACTGCCACCCTGACCTCATCGCCTTTCACACAGGCCTTCTCCAGACCACAGGGATGAACACAGACAGGCATACTGGCCCTTATGGGGCCCTGCCCGTACTGCCTGGTGCCCATACTTCCCTGTTCGCCCTTAACAAATCTGAGCGGCCCTATTTCTCCATCCTCTTAGACCTTGTGGGTGACCAGATAAACAGATATAGGAATCAGAAGTAAATTATCCTGAATGACAGTCCCTCTTGGGGCATAGGATGGGTTGGGAGGGTAGAAGGCAGGAGCAAGAGTTGATGGCAGATTGGGCTGCTGCATTTGCCAGCCCAGTGACTGACTATTTCTACCTGATACCTCAACGACTTACCTCTTCACACAACTCCCCTCACTCTCTCTCCATCTCAGTTACTTCTAGTTAAAATTGGCCATTTTTTAAAGATATATATTTTTTATTGTTTTAGAGAGAGGAAGGAGCGGATTAGAGAGATAGAAACATCAATGAAAGAGAAACATTGATTGGCTGCCTCCTGCATACCCCCTACTGCAAATGAAGCCCGAAACCCGGGCATGTACCCTGACAGTGAACCTCCTGATTCATGGGCTGACACTCAACCACTGAGCCACGCTGGCTGGGCAAAAAATTGACCATTTTTGTAACTGTCCCCCATAATAATATCCTTGTGATGCCCTAGAGCAGTGGTTCTCAGCCTTCCTAATGCTGAAACCCTTTAATAGAGTTCCTCATGTGGTGGTGACCCCCAACCATAAAATTACTTTCGTTGCTACTTCATAACTGTAATTTTGCTACCGTTATGAATCGTAATGTAAATATCTGTGTTTTCTGATGGTCTTATTGACCCTGCTAGCGGTTCTCAACCTGTGGGTCTCAACCCCCAGGTTGAGAACCACTGCTGTAGAGCCTAAGACTATCGGAAGACACAGATTTTTACATTACGATTAATAATGTGTCAGGGTCACCTAAGACCATCGGGAAACACAGATATTTACATTATGATTCATAACAGTAGCAAAATTACAGTTATAAAATAGCAACAAAAATAATTTTATGGTTGGGGTCACCACAACAAGAGGAACTGTATTAAAGTGTAGCGGCATTAGGAATGTTGAGAACCACTGGCCTAGAGGGATCCTGCCCCTGGAGTGGAAAAGCAGAGACAGAGAATGGAGTTGATTGCTTAGGCCTGTGGGCCAGTTGTCACCTCCAGCTCTAGGCAAGGGGTGGTTTGCAGCAGTCCACGTGTGGTCTCTGGATCAGAATGTCTGGGCTTGAATCCTGGCTCTGCCACTTTCCAGCTCTGTGATCTTGGGCAACGTATTCACCCTCTCTGTACCTGCTGGGTGGAGCATTCCCTAGGCTTCCAGTTGCTGTTTACCACGCTAGCACCTGCTTCGAAGGGTTGTTACACATGTTGGCTCCAATGCATATCAAGCACTTGGACCAGTGCCAGGACCATGATATAGCCTCAAAACCTCCTAAAAAAGGGGACCTATTACTATAATTATTTTAATGCAGTTTCCTTGCTATTGCCACTCTTGGCCATCTTAATAATAACGCATAAGAATGCACAGTGCTTTTCAGTTTAGAAATCACTGAGACAGTTTCACGTACTCCTCCAACATGGGAGAAGGCTGCAGGCCATACCCAAGTTCACAAAGTCAGGGAGGGGGTAGCACATAGTCTTATACTGGGTTCTAAATTCTTCTTTTCTTTTGTTTCTAAAATATCTTTTTACTACCCGATGCCAACTCTTATAGAACGGGAGGAAAAGCTGTGCATGACTCAGTGAAACCACTCCTAATTACTGGGGTGTGGGGAAGGGAAGGAGAAAAACACCTCTGACGATATCTCATTTTGAGGACAGCACATTAAAAAAAATAATAATAATTACAAACGAAGCCTGCAGCCCAGCCCAGAGCCAGCTGCAATTCTTTGCCAGCTACTGGAGTTCAAAGAGGGAGACTGAAGGAAGGTCTCTAGGAGAATTACTTAATTTAGAGCATTGGAAACCCAACAATTATTTGCTTAAAAATAGAATTTGCTGAACCAACTTCCAGCTTCTTATTCTTCTTGCAGCATAATAAAGTAATTAGTAATTTGTGTCACTCCGGTAATTTTTCTCCTTCTCATAATCAGTAGCAGCGACACTGTTGCCATGCTGGGGTGCCAACACACTGCGCACACGCAGACTCACTCTCACTCACAGCCGAGCCTGCAGGGAGGCGGATGTGAGAGTGTCTGTTGTTTTGTTGTGGCTGTTGGTATGAAAAGTTCTGTGCCCCCTATCATTTATTCATTACTGTAAGTGCAAGGCAGTCTGGGTGTGGTTGTCTTAAGAAGCAGAAAGAAGGGCAGAGAACTGTCAAAATATCCCCCAATACCGTACAGACTCTATTTTGAGCACAGTGAGCATTATACAGGCACATCTAAACATCAGGACCTTTACCTGACAAAGGGATTTGTTCTCGGGTTGTATTGTTTAATATGATAGGTCTCACAAAGGCACAAAAAGTAGATCACATTTATCTGTGCATTTGGTAGAATGAAGAAAATAAAACTATATGCCCAAGAAAACCCTGAGTGTAATTATAAGGGAAACTTACATGTTTTCATACTTCCCTTGGGCTAGGTTTATAATCAGCTGTTATAAATCAAGCAAACACCATTTAAAACAAAGGAATAATAGTGGAAAATTGATCTCCAAGTTTATCTGACTGAATTTAGAAGAGGTTTCAGGGGACCCTCAGAAACCAGAGAAAGGAAGTTCAAAGGGTTGCTTCCTGTTTATCACATAATAACCTATTATATTCAGACTAGAGGCCCGGTGCAGAAAAATTCGTGCATTTGGTGTGTGTGTGTGGGGGGGGTCCCTTCAGCCCGGCCTGCATCCTCTCACAATTCAAGACCCCTTGGGTGGGGTCCCTAGGCCTGGACTGAGATCAGGGCCTATAGGGGTTTTCCTTCCCCCAGCTGAAGGCAGCTGGCCCCACCCCCACTACTGCTACTGCTTGCCATCTGTGCAGCGCTGCTCCCATCCCCTGCCACCAGTGACCTCCCTCTGCAGGCAACAGGCTGGGGTGCAATGGATTGGCTGGCCTTGACCTCCCTCTTTCTTTGCTGGGGTATGATGCCAGTCCTTCAAAGGGCTGTCTGCCTACCTGATCATCCCTAACCACTCTGTCTGCCAGCCTGATTGCCTGTATCTGCTTGCTTGGGGGCAGAGCCAGTCTAGCAAGGGGCCATCTGCCTACCTAATCACCCCTAATCCCTCTGCCTGACTGCCTGATTGCCCCTTACCACTTGTTTGGGAGTGGGGCCAGCACTGACTTCCAGTTGGTCAGTGGTTGCTGGTCGTTATGGCCCAGGGTTTTTATATATTAAGATTACTATACTACAGGGTGAGGAAAAAAGTAGGTTTCCTATGGAAAATAATATAATAATTAATAAATAATCATATAAGAATAAATTGTTTCATGTGCTCACAACTCAAAGCCTACTTTTGCCATGCCATGTGATGAATAGTACTATTGTTAACATTTATTGATTGTTCAGCATATGCTAGGCACTGTACTAAGAGGTTTATCTGCTTTATATCTTTTAATCCTTACATCAATTTTATAAGTTAGGTATTCACTTATTTTATAGAGGAATGTGGTGGAGACTGTGTTGCTTATCCAATTTCTATTCTTTTCATAGTAATAAAACTCGTTTTATTTAGGGTGGTAATATGTCCTGCTAATGGCCTACATTTTTCACCCAGCTGAAGCCAGAGAGGCCATGTGACTAACTTCTGGCCAATGAGGCAGAAGCAGGACTGTGGTCCATCTGAACAGATTCACCAAAAGGATCTGACTCTGCTAGGAGGTGAACCCCTTCTTGTCGTATAGCCTGCTTCCTGCTTCCTGCAGGTGTGACAGCTGACACAAGGCTGTTTCCAGTTATAGCTGAATTGGCAGGTGAGACCCATTCTCCTGCTGAGAATGACTAGAAAAGCTAGACAAAATATATCTTCCCGAATCTGTTTGAGAGTATCTGGAAAATCACAAGTCAATGGAGAATTATTGGGCCAACTTCTGAGAGAAGAGGGAGACCCAGTGAGGTGGGCCTGGATTTTCTGACCAATTTTCTCCAGAAGATGTGGCTTGGGAGCTAAGACCTGGGCAGAACTTTAACAGTCCTTGAGAGAGAGGAGCTGTCAAGGATGGAAGGCTATGATAAAGCCCCATGATTTGGGTTAGGACCATGAATGATCATATTGCAAGAATAAGGTGAGCCAAAAATAGTCTGTCCTTAGAAGGGACTGAAGCCAGCTTTAAGCTCCTCATTCCCTGATTGAATCATTATGATCTGGGATTGGTAGTGCCCAGGTCTCCTGCCAGAAGCAAAGGTAAATTCTTTCTGAAGAAGATGTATTATCAGGAGCCTTGAATTATCTAATTCAAAGAAAGATGGAGAAAATGTTGACTTCTAAATGGCAGAGTGAAAACCTCCAACCATCTGATCCTCACAAAACCTGTAACAATGCTGGCAAAACTGCCATGTATTTCACCTAGTGAATGCCTACCTTGCAATAAATGGCCTTGATTGGAGTATTAAATCAATGAGGGCCTTAAATCAATGACCACTAGATGGTCTTCTGAGGGCCCTGTCCTAATGGGTGGCACCCCATCCTTGCAGGGCCAAGTCTCGAAGCTGGGCCTCGGTTGAACATTAAACAGACTTTTTTTAAAATATATTTTTATTGATTTTGTACAGAGAGGAAGGGAGAGAGATAGAGAGTTAGAAACATCGATGAGAGAGAGTCATCGATCAGCTGCCTCTTGCACACCCCCTACTGGGGATGTGCCCGCAACCAAGGTACATGCCCTTGACCGGAATCGAACCCGGGACCCTTCAGTCCCCAAGCCGACGTTCTATCCATTGAGCCAAACCGGTCTTGGCTAAACAGACTCTTATTTTCAGGTCCTATAGCACATTTATTTCTTCTCTTAATCCACCCAACACTTTAGTGGGACCCATTCTCCTGCTGAGAATGACTAGAAAAGCTAGATAAAATATTTCTTCCCCAATCTGTTTGAGAGTATCAGCGAAATCACAAGTCAATGGAGAATTATTGGGCCAACTTCTGAGAGAAGAGGGAAACCCAATGAGGTGTGCCTGGCCTATAGACAGTTGTCTGATGACCAGAAGAGGTACTGGTGCAAATCTTGAGGGGACATGTGCTGTCTTACAAAAAAGAAGTCTGTGGGCCACCTTCAGACTATACTCCTAACGTCTATGCATGGTTGTCCTGGCCTTTAAGAAAGGATATGATGATGAGGAAAACCACAGGTAAATGACTAAACACTAAGGAGGAGTGAATTCTGTGTGGTCTCCTATGCTCCATCTTGCAGAATAGTCTAGTGAAGTGTCTGAGTGAGACAACAGCAACAACAACACAACAACAACAACAGCAACAACAAATTTTTCTGAAGGGGAACAAAATGACTCAAGTATGGAAATGTTGTGTAGATTCCATATAGTCCAGATAGTGCTAACCAGCTTCTTCTGAAATTTGGTAAAAGTTACTGTTCTCAACACATATAAGGTATACCACCCTGCTGTATCTCAGAGTTGTACTGCTTGGAAGGAAACCACAGATACCAGGAGCCCAGGGTAAAGGAGAGTCGTCTGCTCACTCCCCTGGGGCTCTGTCAAAGGGGATCATATTGATCTTGGCAGTCCACTGCTCTCTCTAGTCTTACAACTTTCTCAGAGAGTTGTGGTCATCCAGAAGTGTGGAGTGGGACAGGGAGAGAACAGTATAAGGCACTTGTTTTTTCATAATAATATTCTGCCTTAATAACTTAACCAAAGATGTGTGGATGCTTGCTTTGTTACATTTATTCCTGTACTTCTGTTTTCCTTTCAAAAAATGGGTACTGAGGAGGGGATGGGAGTGGAGGGATAGAAATATAAATCACCCCACCTTGTTGGAAGGGAGTCTGCCTAATCTTATCCTAATTTCTAGGAGTATGCTGAGAACATTTAAAAATGTAGATAGCACTAGATCTTAAATGAACATCAATAAATGGATAAAGCATACATTGTCAGCCCTGTTTGCAACCCATAGTGAAATAATCTCAGAGGTCACACAAAACCTCCAAGCACTTGGAAATGTTAAAACACTAAGTAAAAGAGGATATTTCCTAGTATTCAAAAGCTTAGAAATAAAAGCACTGTCTTAATTTGTGAGATATAGTTAAAGCTAATTAAAGGCAAATGAATAGTTTTAAGATGCTTTAAAAAATTAAACAAGAAAAATTAAATAAATGAATTAATAATCTCAAGAGGTGCCCTAACCTGTTTGGCTCAGTAGATAGAGCGTCAGCCTGTGGACTAAAAGGTTCATAGGTTCGATTCCAGCCAAGGGCATGTACCTTGGTTTCGGGCACATCCCCAGTAGGACGTGTACAGGAGGCAGCTGGCTGATGCTTCTCTCTCATCAATGATTCTAATTCTCTAACCCTTTCCCTTCCTCACTGTAAAAAATCAATAAAATATATTTTAAAAAATAATCTCAAGAGGCTAGAAAAATTATAGTAAGTCAAACATAAGAAAATCTGTATTTAGGGAATTATTTAAAATTAACTCATTTGAAAACAAAAATAGTATAGACAAATAAATATAAATAATGAATTTTTAAAGTAAATAATAAAATAAATAATTAAGGACTCCTATTATCATAACAAGAGAAAATGTAGAGCTAAAAACACAAGAGAAAGAAATATGTTAACTAATACAATAATTTCAAATGATAATTAAGCAAAAAAAAAAAAAAGTCCCTTTATACTAATCTATTTAAAAATATACTTGAAATGAATAAAACTAACTCAGGAAAAAAATAGATGATCTGATTAGATTAATAATTAAAAAGAAAAGAACTGACATCTAACCATGCTCTATTTGTGGATCATTTGCTTTAAATTATTAAAAGAACTGCATGGCCAGGGCTACACCACTAAGTTTTGATGTAGTTTGTTACACAAACAGACAGGTGGAAAAATATCTGAAGAGGTTTTAGATACATTAAATAAAAGACTTCACAAAACAGTAGGTACTGTGTAATTCAGTTAAAAATAATGTATAAAATAAATTTTAAAAAATAAAATAAGAATAATGTATAGGTACACATGGAAGAAGTTTAGAAGGCTTTATGCTAAAATGTTGTTTGGATGGTGAGATTATTGTGCTTCTCATTTTCTTCCCTTAGCTTGTCTTGTTTCTAAAATTTCCACAATGACTATGTATTGTTTTATAATAAGAAAACAATGAAAAAGGATAAAGCCATGCTTTTGAAGACATTTTGATGACAGATGGATGCTCACAGATCTGCATTTCCTGGAAAGGATATGATACAAACTGTCTGTGAAGGTTTCCCTATTCTCGGACCTTGTGTTTACAAGAGAAAACTTTAGCAAGAAAACACATTCAGCTTTTCATTTCCCCCCCTCATTTGCTTCTGCACAAAAGCAAGGGAATGATTTTTTCAGCTGATGAGAAAATGAGCTTGGACTCCCACAGCTCCTCTTCCCTCGTTGGGTGGAATAACGTGCCCAGTGGCTGCTCCCTAGTGGACACACCTGGCTGCTGGGGAGAGCCCATCCCACAGGTGGGACATGCTGAGCTCCTATCTGCAGGGGTGCCAGGCCTGCCTTCTGTGGACTGTTCTGCCTCTGATCTGGGGATCAAAGTGTAAGAAGTAGCAAATCATTGCACTTGCAGCTAACTGGTGAAGGGTCTGCCTTGAGAACCCCATTCTGGAGTTGGGGTGGGAAGGGAATGAAAACTGGAAAGCCTAATTGGCCACAAGCCCCAGCCAAGTTCTCTGAGCTTTTTCTGTCAGAATGCTTTACTAAAATCTATGTTTCCTCATCAAAGGGAAGAAGAGTGATTGACAATCATCTTCTAAAATGTAGCAGTATCTATAAATGAACCCAGTTTTACTTTACATATTTAAAAGCACACATATATAGACAGATATGAATTATTTATGCTATGTATCACACACTATGGAAAAAATACATCAAAATATTAATAGTGATATATCTTTATCTCTCTCTCTTGTTCTCTCTGGAATTATGTATCCATGTATTTAAATTCTTTGGATTGTATTACAGAAGCATGAGTTACCTTTATATTCAGAAAGGAAATCATCCTATATAATAAAAGAATAATATGCAAATTGACCATCATTCCAACACACAAGATGCCACCCCCATGTGGTCAAAGATGGCTGCCCCCATGTGGACACAAGATGGCCACCACAAGATAGCTGGCAAGAGAGGGCATTTGTGGGAAATCAGGTCAGCAGGGGAGGGCATTTGGGGGCAACCAGGCCTGTAGGGGAGGGTAGTTGGAGAAAAGAAGGCCTGCAGGGGAGGGCAGTTAGGCATCGATCAGGCTGTCAGGGGAGTGGTTAGGGTGTAATCAGGCTGGCAGGCAGAAGTGGTTAGGGGCAATCAGGCAGGCAGGCAGGACAGCAGTTGGGAGCCAGTAGTCATGGATTGTGAGAGGGATGTCACAGATTGGAGAGGGTGCAGGCTGGGCTGAGGGACACGCCTCCTCCCCCCACCACCATGCACAAATTTTGTGCTCTGGGCCTTTAGTAAGTTATATAAATGTTTAATCTCTATGTTGTTCACCTGAAAATAATAATAACATAATAAATATAATATAATCTATAATAATAAAAGTGTAATATCCTAATTAGACTAGATATCCTTCCAGACGACCTTCTGGATGAAGCTGGAGCTGCAAGGGAAGCCTGGGTCCTGGGTGCCAGAGGGAAGCAAGGCCTAGTCTTGCACAAATTTTGTGCATTGGACCTCTAGTCCTATATAATAAAAGGCTAATATGAAAATCGACCAAACATGATGAACACTGACCACCAGGGGACAGACACGCAATACAGGAGCTGCCCCCTGGTGGTCAGTGCACTCCCACATGGGGAGTGCCACTCAGCTAGAAGCCCTGAGCAGGGCAAACACAGTGCCCACAGTGATGAGAGCCTCTCCCGCCTCTCGGCAGCACTAAGGATGCCTGTTATCAGTTGGACATATTGCACTGGGCCTCTAGTTATTAATATTTAAAAACAAAGTGAATTGCCTGAGATTGCTCTATTATCACAGATCTTGGTTCCTTAGATAGCTATTGTGTGGGCTGCCTACAAAGCCAAAGCAAGATCAGCTTCCCAGCATCCTTTGGGAATGCCAATTTTCCAAAATAAAATTCTGGGAAAATCAGAAGAGACATGTAGGTCTGGTACATGAAAATGCGTTCTCTTCTATAATCGTGTGAGGCATTTGAATCCTTGGAAAACATTTGTGTTGATTGGTTACATCAGTCAGGAAACAGAAGCATAATTCACAGAGGGAATGTAATATAAAAGTTTCCTTAAGTCGGTGTTAGATAACTCAGAAGCCAAAGGGAACATGAAGTAGCACAGGGACAGGGGTAGGAAACAGCTGCCATCCCTAGGGCTGGGGGCACAAGGGCAGGACTGGGACCTCAGGCACAGAGGTGATAGTAAAATGCAAATCATTAGGGAGTAATGAGTTTGGAGTATTAATTACTTTTGTTGGCTTTTTAAAAAACAACAACAAACAAACAAAACCAAAACAACTTTTATTTTTATTTTTAAATAATTAAGAGTTGTAAAAGCAATATCCCTGTAGCCTTCACCCAGGTTCCACCAATAGTGACATCTGCTCATGGTCAAAACCAAGACACAGAATGTAATATCTGTACACAGACCTGGACCTTACCAGTTTTTACATTTACCTGTTTTTATGTCTTTGTATATAAATGTTACAAAGCGAGTCCCCAAGAGATGGACCACCGGAGCCAATTTGATTAAGCATGCTAGAGTTTATTACAGATTCGAATCTGGACTCAAACCATGGCTGACGCAGCAGCCGGTAAACACCCAGGTAAGAGCCCTGATGGAGGGGCAGTCCCTCCAGAGCGCTCACACAAAAACACAGACAAACACACACCTACCGCGGCCAGTCAGGCTCTTCGGAATGGGGGTCCCTCATGGTCCTGGCTGGGGATTCCAGTCATGATCCCCAAGGACCACCAGGGAGCCAAGTCCGATGCAATAAACAAAAGAGCCATCTCCATGCTAGCATGGGCTATCCCACTCATGCCGGCAGCATGGCGGAAGAGAGCGAATATCGCTCAGTCCAGGAGTTTTATTCAGGTAGGTGATGTCACTGCCTCGGCTAACCCTGATTGGCCCCTCAGGACTAAATTCTAAAGACTGGGGACGGCCTGCAGGGTTGGTTCCCAGTCACATCTGCTTGACATTGGATGTGGCCCTATCCTGCCCATAATACAAAAGCAGAACTAAAGGTTATCTACAGTTTCTACCCCTGAAGCTACCGAGTCAGTGGGAGTCAATCTCCTGTAACCACCCTATTGTTTAAGCAAGCAATTGAAGGTCGAAGTCAGATAGCAAGGTTAAAATTCAAACAGCAGTTTCCACCCAAGTATGAGTGCTACCATATTTCAATAATTATGTGGCATTTTATCACATACAGATTTCTATAACCACCGAAACCACAATCTAGAACCAAACTGTCCTATCACCACAAAGGAACCCTCTCTGTTGCCCCTTCATAATCTTTATAGTCCCACCTTTCTTCCTCTTTAAAAAATAAAAATAAAAATAAATAAATAAATATATATATTAACCTTTATAATTTTTCCTTTTTAATTAAATTTATTGGTTAATGTTCTTAGGACTTTCAGACTAACCAGCCAGAGGGATTCTAACCTGGGAGAGGCCTTCCAACTGGAGCCAGTGTCCTTACTGCACACCAGCCATTCCATCTTCCTCTGACTTCCAGCTACTTGCTGAGAAATAAAAAATGAAAGAGAGAGAGAGAGAGAGAGAGAGAAGAGAAGAGAAGAGAGAAGAGAAAAAAAGAGAAGAGAAGAAAAGAGAAGGAGAGAGAGAGAGAGAGGAGAGAGAGAGAGAGAAGAGAGAGAGAGAGAGAGAGAGAAAGGAAAGAAGGAAGGAAGGAGAAGGAATGAAGGAAAGGAAAGAAGGAGGAAGGAAGGGAGAAGGAATTAACGATGAGGGCGGAGGGGGAGGGCCGGAAGGAAGGACGACAGAATAGGCATGAAGGACGAGCCTGCCTTCCCGAAGAAGGATGCCTCCGTAACTCGGAAGAAACAAAGAAGGAAGATAAATTGGTTCATCCCCACCTCTCTTGTAAATGTCATACATTCTTATTGCAAAATTTTTCAGAAATATAAAAAATTGTAGAAAAATAAAATATAATTTGAGGTCATGTGGCCCAAATTTAACATGAAAAGGAATGAAATGTGTTTACTTAAAAGATGGTGATTTTTTCCCCATGGAAATGTATTGAGAGAAAGTAACAATATTTGATTTCAATAGCAATTTTCCTCCCTTCTTGGCCCTTGGGAGAGCCAAGACTTGCCTTCAGGCTCCCCCATCAGGCTCCCCACAGTCATGCCTCTAGGCTTAGCCTCCTTCGTCCTTTTTATCAGGGCCTTGACTTTGATAGTTCAATTTTGAATAATAGCCTGTTCTGAGAAGAATGATCAAATTTCATCTTTTCTTACGGCTGGGTGGCCATCCTGCCATGAAAAAAAAAAAAACAGCCGGAGAAAGTGGAATGCTTCATCCAAATGATCATGACCAAGATCCCAGTTGGGATTGTAAGCAATAGACACATTACGATGGTATGTAGCAAATAGTAGCTTTTGGGGAAATACAGTGATGGGGAGCTTATTGGGAGAACAGGGTGGGAACATTCCTTCCCTTTTAGAAATCCTAGTTTCTGTTACCCACCTCCTTCACCTGGTTCCTGGTCACAGCATCCAGACCACAGAGACCTGGACCACAGTAGCTGCCCTCTCTTTCCTGGCTTCCTCCAGAGTGGCAGGCATTAGCATTTTAATCCCTTATCTCCAGCCTGGACCTGCCATTCACATGCAGATTTTTCTCCTGTGAGGCTGGATTGAGACATCACTTTAGAGAAAACTGTCTCTGGTAATTTCAGTGAGGGGAGAAGATGGTAATTAAAGGGAGTTTTAAAACTGAAGTCTTCCAGTTCTGCTCTTCAGCATGAAACTAAGAGACATAACAGCAGTAAAAGCAAGAACTTTGGATTCAGACTTGGGTTTCTTAGTCCTACTGTTAGTTGCTGTGACCTTGACAAGTTATAACCTCTCCAAGTGTCAGTTTCCTCCTGGGTAAAAATGGCATGAGCACACTCCCTGGCAGTGTTTTAACTATAAAAATTGTAATACACTGGTACCTCACATAGTGCCCCGACATAGTAACCACATAGTAAGTAGTAAGAATTATCTAGAATGTGATTCCCAGAAAAGAGAGTAGAGGCATCAGTAACCTCCCATATCCTTGGATGGGGTGGGGAGTGGGAACCAGGCAAGCCTGGGTGCAAGACATCTAGTCTCATGTTACCTGGTAGTGCCTCAGTTTCCGAATTTCCTCCAGGTCTCCATCCCACTCCGGAAAAATCCAGATTGATCAGAGTCAATTATAGCTGGTCATTGAAAGAAAAGTATCCAAGGAAACTAATTCATACTTCTTTTTTTTTTTAATATATATTTTATTGATTTTTTTACAGAGAGAAAGGGAAAGGGATAGAGAGTTAGAAACATCGATGAGAAAGAAACATCGACCAGCTGCCTTCTACACACCCCCTACTGGGGATGTGCCCGCAACCAATGTACATGCCCTTGACCGGAATCGAACCTGGGACCTTTCAGTCCGCAGACCAATGCTCTATCCACTGAGCCAAACTGGTTTCGGCTAATTCATACTTCTGTAGACGAAAGGGGCCACACGCTAACCTGACAAGCTCAGGGGAGGCCTGCATGGCAGTCTTGCAAACTCAGAGGCCCAAAGTAACCACAAAGGATGGTCCTAAGGATGGTCTGAAATTAAACTTGAACTAAAAGCAGTTATGGTGCGTAGTTACATCCTACGTCACTGACAAGGTCAACCTTTACCTTCACTGAGCCTATCTATCTTTTTGCATCTATGATAACATACCCTTGAATTGTCTGGGTAACTTGTAACTTCCCCTTTTCTGGACCCCTTGGGGCACAACCTAACGTGCCTGGGCATCTGGACAGATATCACAAATTCCTTCATTATTACCAGGTTAATTGTTCCTAAACCCATTTACTTTTTATCCAATCCCAAAGGTTTCTCCCTCCCTGCTTATCTTTCTCCCTCCTCTCTAGTCTATCATCAATGGATTTCATGTAACCCATCCACACCCTTTCCTTTGATTGCAATATATAAAAATAGAGGAAAACCCGCCATTCTCCAGAGCATTATCTCAATTCGTTGAGGTTCTGCTTCCAGGCAATTATCGACAGTTTGGCTCAAATAAACTCACAAAAATTCTTTACAGGTTTGAATGTTGTTTTTTATGTTAACACTTCAAAGGTGTTAGATGTCATAGCAATGTTCTCCTTTAGAAAAGTGTGGCTTAGTAACTCACAGGGGTGAATATTATGAAGGAATTTCAAAAGAAGGTTTTCCCCACCTCTCAGGCTTTATGTAGTCACTTAGCAAACATTTTCAAAGTTCCTTCCCTGTGTCCTAGCTGCATTGGGTGGGTTTAGAAATATTATCCCTTTAGAGGTAATTGCTGTCAGCGTAGGGGATAGATAAGTAGACCATGGGGACGCATTTGAGTAAGGCTGTACTAATGGCTGACGGTGGACACTTATCTGGGCTTTCATTACAGGAGAGATTAAATGTCCTTGTCTTCTGAGTCAGTTGAACTCAGGATTTTCAGTTACTCCCACAAGCACCCCACTATCACTAACATGTCACCTACAAGAGAGCAGAGATCGCTGGGCTTGTCCATGTGGTATCCCCAGTGCCTGGAACCAAACCAGGCAGATAGAGGCATTCACTGAAAATATGCTGAGTAAATGAATGAATTTGAAGAGAATACAAAGTCTCTAACATGGTATGGGTGGTGCTAGAGTTCCAGGGGTAGGGGGATGAGGCCTTCCATGGTTTGTCCACATTTACATGTACATAGTCCCATCCTGTCCACCTGTTCTAGCCCAAATCCCCCACCCACTCTTACAAAAAGAGTTTTGTTTTATATTAGCTTGTTATCAACATGTCCTTCCCTCCAGCCAAGTTCTTTTCCAACAACCCCCCTCAAAAGTGTTGTCTGTACCCATTGTCTCCAGTTTCTCTCCCGCCTCCCATCCCTCAAAATTCACTTCAATCAATTCTCACCCCAGTCTCTCCACCAAACCTGTTCTTGAAAAGCCCACCTATGGCCTCCACGTTGCTAAATCAGTGACCACTATTAGTCCACACTTTGCTCACATCCTTGCTGCATTAGACAGGGATGTCCTTCCTCCTGGACACAGCCTCTTCGGCTGGCTTCCCTCTGGACTCATGTCCACCTGTTTTGTCTCCTCTGCTGTGTCCTGCCTTTCTTCTCTGAGTTCTTGAAGCTGGCCTGTCCGAGGCTCAGTCTGAGTCTTCTCTTCCTCTTTCCATGTGCACTTCGTTGAAGATCTTATCTAGTTTCATTATTTTAAATTCCACTTGTCTCTGCTAACAACCCCCAAGTTGAATCTGCTAGACAAGCTGCGGTGATGCCCAGGGTCAGTGGCTGTGAGTCGGGAGTTCAGAAGAGAACTCTGGAAGGAGACACTTCAAACCCAGGCAGCTGGAGCGAATCTGATATTTCACCACAGACCTGCCCCTCCTTGCAATTGCTCACCCCAAACCTTTGAGTCCTCAGTGATCGCTTCTTTTCTCATATCCTCCATGTAATCCATCAGGAAGTGGCTCAATGTCTGAAGCTTAACCAGAATCGGATCACCTCTTGTCACCTACCAGCAGTGCTCACACCCTGGGCTGAGCCATTGTCCTTTCTCACTTAATAAAGGCAGTCATCAGCTAAAATAACAGTCTGTTCCCAATAGAGCTTCCAAAGTTGTCCTCTTACACCATATACCAGACTGGGTGGCGTCTCTAGTCAGAATCCAGCCGTGGCTCCCCATTGCTCACATTAAACCAAGTGGCCTAACAGAGCTTACAGGATGTGCATGCCCATCCCCTCTCCCTGTAGCCTGTCTCCTTCCTATTCCTGCTCCTGCCACCAGCCCTTTGCTCTAATTCAGAGGTCCCCATGCTGTTTCTATAAAGGGCGAGAGAGGAAACATTTTAGACTTTGAAGGTCTCTGCCAGGCTACCAAACTCTGCCTCTGCAGCATGCGAGCCGCCACAGACAAAATGAATGGGGTGGCTGTGTTCTCACATCACTTTCTTTAGGAACATTGGAATTAGAATTCCATCTGGTTTTCGTGTTGTGAAATATTACTCTTCTTTTGACTTTTTCTAACCACTGGAAACTGCGAGAAGCATGGTTATCTGGCGGGCCTCTGAAAACAAGTGGCAGGAGGATTGACCCAAGGAACAGTTTGCAGGAATGTTTCTTCTACAGAAACCTGGTTGACCATCCCTTTCTTTTCCATCTCTGGTTGAATGTCACCTGTCCAGACTTCCCCATTTAAACCTCCACCCTCTCTTGGGTGGCCTTCAACATTCTCTATCTTCTTCACTCTTCCCTCCCTTTTTATTTTTGCACACTCCCTATGGACCTCAAATATGCTATATCGTTATTTACTATTGTATGTGCTGTGTATTAACGTCCTGCCCTCTGTTTCTTGCTAGAACGTGGGTCCCACAAGGATGGAAACACTGTTCTGTTTGTTCATTGCATTTCCAAGGACTGGCCCTGAGATGAGTCTAAAGGGCTAGAGGAGAAATTCATGCAATGAAGAGGGCCAGAGGGGAGGGCATTCCTGGTAGAGAAACTGTGTGTTTCTTGGATACAGGGAACGGTATGAGGCCTGAGGGCTGGCTAGTGCAGGCCTGGGTGCAGTGACAGGGAGAGGCTGGAAGAGTCTGCAGCCATGCGGGATGCTCTGATGGAAAATAGGGGCTGTTCACAGATTTCTGGGAATTCAGGAGAAAGGCTTCTTCAACTGAGAAAAGCCAGACTTGCTTCTGTCAGGAAACAAATCCAGGATCTTTCCTCAAAACTGCCTCACCATAAAGTAAGTGAATGGGGGATGCCTGGGTGTCCGGCCAAGATGCTCTGGGCACCAGCACTTCTCAGAAGTCCCACCGGATGGCAAATCACACCTCAGCCCCAAAGCCCCTGAGTAGATAACAACATGGTGAGATTGAGACCTGCAGACCCCACTGGGAGCAACACCAGTTTCCTCCTGACCCCTTGAGTTCTCCAAGACCCTTTTGAGCACATAGAGGCCTTTACATTTTCCATTGCCTGTTTGTGTACACAGCCTGGTGGGGCTTGACTACTAACGTGTGCAAGATGCTCAGGACCAGGGCGAGAAGACACAGGTGTGTGATAAGACCTTTGAAGAGGGGAGGATGTCTGGAGGCAAGAGGGATCACGGCTGGGTGGAGAGAGAGCAGGGAAGACTTCGTGGAGATGGTGGCATTTGTGTCACTCCTAGCCAAAATCAGGGGAGCGAAGGGAAAGAACACGCCACAACAGGAGCGTGTGGACATTTGTATGCAGACAGACTCTAGATTAGCACCAAGGCAAGCAGTCTACTAATTACCGGAGTAACAGTTATTTCCCAAGCAGCCAAAACACCCAGCCCTAGCAGATGTTGTCAAATGCATCCATTTTGTCCCATAATCTTTAAGTAATCTTTTCATAAAGTACCAAGGGAAGTAAAGACCTAATCCATCCTCCCCGGTAGGAGGGGAATTATCTTTCTGATGGTGTAAAATAATCCTTTTAGGTGACAAGAAACCAGCTCTTAGCCCAAATCCCTTCTGTTGCCTCCCCCACAGGTGCCATCATTATTGTGAAGAATCACATTTAAGAAATAAGCAGGAAGGCTGGAGGGGTTATTTTGAGCCTCAAATAGTATTAAGTTGGAACCCGAGTCTCCTAAAATGACAGTGATGACGGCTTCTGGCCGGCTGAGCTGAGGCTCCTGCTGCTCCCTCTTGGAGGGGAGCCTTCCATTCCTGGGCGAGGAGCCCGGGGTCCTGGCACTCCCCAAGCCCACAGTCCTCGCAGGGACTTGGGACTGTGAGGTTAGGTGGGAAGAGCAATTCAAAACAGCCAGGAGGAAGGGCTTATCATGCAGGGGTCCTCAAACTTTTTAAAGTGGGGGCCAGATCACGGTCCCTCAGAGAGCTGGAGGGCCGGACTATATGAACTACTAATTTCTACTGTAACACCTCGGCTGCACTCACTGCCCAAAAAACCTGGCGGGCCAGATCAGACTCCTCTGCGGGCCACATGTGGCCCGCGGGCCGTAGTTTGAAGACGCCTGGGAGAGTCTTGGAGATGGTGGGAACCTGAGACCACCCACTGAGTAATGCTGTCCTTGGAGGGAAGGCAGCCCAGCTGGGTTAGGAGGGCTTGAGTTCAAGGTCTAACTGTGCTGCTGACTATTGCATGACTTTGGGACATTACTCGATTTCTCTTTTAGAATCTGTAAAAAGGGAGCAACATTAGTAAAGCCTTCTTGTGCTATAATATATACCTGGGAGAAAGCTTTCTAGATAATGAATGAGATCCCCTGGGCCCTGTTATTGGAGAGTCATGCCTGAGGCTAATGTTCTGGTAAGATCTAGAGCTAAAATAAATGCACAGGGACTTATATCCTGGGATCCTCCCCTATTTTGTCACCATTTTGTAGGGTAGTTTTCTTTCTTTCTTTCTTTCTTTCTTTCTTTCTTTCTTTCTTTCTTTCTTTCTTTTCTTTTTTTTTTAAAATATATTTTATTGATTTTCTACAGAAAGAGGAAGGGAGATGGATAGAGAGCCAGAAACATCAATCAGCTGCCTCCTGCACTCCCTCTCCCCGCCCCCCACCAAGGGATGTACCTGCAACCAAGGTACATGCCCTTGACCAAAATCGAACCTAAGACCTTGAGTCTGCAGGTCGATGCTCTATCCACTGAACCAAACCAGTTTCAGCTGTAAGGTAGCTTTCTTGAGGACAGAAGTGAAACAGGGTTGATTCCACTCTTGTTTGCATTTCCCCCGCCCCCCCCCCCCCCCCCCCCCCCCCGGTCATAGCATGCAAGCCAGTGCTCTAGCCTGTAACATACTTAGCCCATCTATTATTCTCTCTCCTTACATTTAATGCCATCTATTCCAGCCCTCTATGAACTGGAACAAGATTTCTTGAGCACATGCTATGGGTCTATTTGGTGCTGTGTGAATTCCTGGGGACTCAGACAAGAAAGATTGCTTGTGGAGCCCCTAAAGAACATACAGACAAACCCATACCCCCAAAGCATACCATGCCATGTGATGTTTTATAATAGAGTTTTGTACAGGGTGTTGAAGGAGGAAAAAGGATGGAGCTCATAATTAGAGCTATTTTCACTGTTACAGGAGGAGGCAAGCAAGGAGTTGGGAGAGGCTGCTGAGAGGGAGCAATGATAATGGAGATAACGAAGGGAGAACAGCAGAGGAAGCTCTCAGTAGGTGGATGCTGATGGCAGTGTGTGTGTGTGTGTGTGTGTGTGTGTGTGTGTGTATTTGGGGGAGGGCAAGGGGTTGAACTGGGGAGGACACTGCAGGAAGAGAGAGCAATAAGACATACTCATGGTGGAGCAGTTGCCCTGGGTCAGTGTGGCCGGATGGAGGGGGTGAGAGTCAGGAGAGACACTGGGCACTTGGCAGGTACCAGAATGCAAAGCTATCTCCTGGTCTCTAAGGAGTTAAGCTTTATCTTGAAGTTATTTGAAATCCTCTGAAAGAGGGGAGTGACATTATCAGATTTTAGAAAGATAATTCTGGTGGCAGTATGCAGCACAGATGGGCAGGAGAAAATTAGAAACAGGAGACCCTGTTCTGCAAGGATTGTGATAATCCAGACAACGGATGATGAGGGCCTGAGTGAGGGCAGGAGTGTGGGAATGGGGACAAGGTGGATTAGAGAGAGATTTAGGAAAGAGAATCAGCTTGGTGGCTGATTGGGAGTGGGGAGTGAGCAAGAGGAAGGAGTGGAAAGTGACCCTGAGGTGTCCAGTTTGGGTGACAGGGCTGATGACTGTGTCATTGACCAGGGAATAGAGGATGAGGAGCAGGTTGTGGCGAGTGAAGAGAGGACAGAGTTATAAGTTCTGCTTTGGATCTGTTGAGTTTAGGATTAGGAAGACATGTCCAGTTGGCAGTTCAAAATGAGAAGAGATTAACCAAAGAACTTGGTCATGTGTATAATCCATAAACACAGACAGTAGTGCTGTGAAGGCCTGGGGTGGGAGGCAGTGAGAGTGGGAGGAGGTGGGGGAATGAAAGGAGGCATTTGTAATACTTTCAACAATAAAGATAAAAATTTTAAAAAAGAAAATGGTTTTAAAGTTTAAGAGATAAATTCATTTATTCATGACACAAATACCAAATGTCAGCTATGTATCAGATGACCTTCTAGTGTCTGGAAGTTCATCTGACACAGAAAAACAGCAGTGACTATGATGGACACAGTATCTACCCTCATGGAGCATTCATTCCAAGACCAGATGCAGAGTAAGACAGGATAACATGAAAGAGAGTGACTGGGGGTGGCCTCATTAGACAGAGCTTTAGAGAAGGTATTTCTTAAGAAGAAAGCATTTGAACTGAGATCTGAATAATGAAGAAGAGCCATCCATGTGAAAATCTCAGGGGAAAGCAATTCTGGCAGAAGGAACCGCACAGACAAAGGCTTTGGGGTAAGAATAAGCTTGACACATCCCAGGGTGTTTGCAGAATAGTGGCCCAAAGGGAATGGCATGAGATCGGAGAAGTGGCCGGGGGTCAGGTCACATTATACGTAGGATGTATCAGCCAGATCAGGCCAAAGTGCATGGTAACAAATGATCCTCAAATATCAGTAGCATACAGTCTTTACTTACCACTCATACTATATTCCCATTGTGGGTTGACTGTACATCTTCTCAGCTCCTGGTTCCAGGTAGATGGGGCAGCTCTTATCTGCAACATTACTGGTCTCCAGAAAGAGGGAAAAGAGAAAGTGGAAGATCACCTAATAGCCTTCAAGCTTCTGTGTGAAAGTGGATGTGCCACTTCCATATGGCCAAATATTATGTCATCATCGAGGGTGGGCTTTAAAATCCTCCCAGAGAAAGGAGCAGCAGATGTTAAGACCAACAATAGAACCTGCTCTATAGGCTATGGTGAGGATATTACATTTTATACTAAGGGCTATAGGAAGCCAGCAGGATGTATTTAACCTACCAAGATAGATTAAAAAAATAAATCGAGAATGACAATAGGAGATACAAAAAGTAGGGAAAACTAGAAATCAGTCTCAGATGCTGAGCTCAGGGTAAGGGAGCTCCTTTAGGGTGGAGCCCTGAAAGCGCTATCAGGACAGCACCCTGAGTGTGCAGGAGGCACTCTGAGTGTGTGTGTGTGTGTGTGTGTGTGTGTGTGTGTGTGTGTGTGACTTCTTTTAGCCTGGCCTTCTGGGCCCTCCATTTATAAAGCGATCAGGTGCTCTTTGATGGTTTTTAGACAGAGATCCTGGAATATCAGGATCCTGACCAAGATCACATCATTCCTTTTTATGAGTCTTCTAGAGAAATATGTGTAAGATGAAAATTGTAGATGAAATATGGGGTTCACCCTCATTGCTAGTGAGGGTGAACCCCAAGCCTCAACACAGACTGAAGGAACCAGAAACAACTGTGCCTTATGTTTTCTCTCCCTCCTCACACCAACTATCATAAGAAAAAAAAACACCAATCCCTGTTCATGGATCTCTCTCTCTCTCTCTCTCTCTCTCTCTCTCTCTCTCTCTCTCTCTCTCTCTCTCTCTTTTTTCTCCCCTACATAGAAGGGAGAGAGAGAGGAGGACAAGATGGTTGGTGCGATCAAGGAGAGTGGGTCCCTGAGGCAGGGTGGCACATGAACCACTAAACTGTAGAGAAAAGAGAAAGAAAAGCAAGATGACTGACAGTCCCTAGTGTAGTGTAGACCAGAGAGCAGACCCTCAGAGTGGCTCCACTCACAGGTAGCCCAGTCCAAAGCAGCAAAGTGATGAGTCCGGATCAATCTTCCTCTCCAAGGGATGGGTTGAGGAGGGGATAGAAAGGGACCCTACTTTTGTTATGTGCCTCTTCTTCTACCTCATCCCTCCATTCTGGGAGAGAAAGGGAGACAGAAGAAGAGAACTTTTAAACTTTTCCCACCAAAGCCCCACCTGGTAGTGGCTCTTTTGTGATTTCATTGTGTGTCTGAAATATTCTAGAGGGTCCCAGAAGTGAAGAGAGGACACATGGCCAAAATATCCAGGGCTACTGCCTTAACCCACCTGAAGACTTTCTTTGAACACCAAATCGTGGCTTCTGTTTTTATAAGAGAATGTCACATCTCTTCAACTAAAATTATGAACACCTTTATGGCCAGGGCCCGCATTTATGCTTCTTTTGACACCCTGCACCCCCACCCCCTAGTCTAGCAAAGGCCAGTCAAAACAAGTAAAATGCCTCTGTGAGTGAATGGCCGTGTGAAGAAATGATTTCCCATGAGGCTTCTTCAGAAGCACCACTTGAGCTCCATCTCTCCTATGGCCGCTGTGTCTGGGATGAACTTCCTGTACCTGTGAGGGCGCAGAGGGAGAGGGCAGTGAGTTTATGATGCTCAGGGAAGGACAGCAACAATTTAGGCCTTCTGCTTCTCTTCCTGGCTGGCCCTGTGACCAGTGTTTAAAGAATGATGACGTGTCTGTTTTCTCAAGGGACTAAGCCAGGCCCCATTACCCAGGGAACTGCCCAGGGAGAGCGGAGCCTACCTGTCAAGTTGACTGGAACATAGAGAGATAAACTTTGGGTGAGTCCTTCTGAGGCACCCTGGGGCTTTGATGACAGAGTTAATGAATTGAAACACCAGTGTCAAAATGAAAGTGAGGAGGAAAAGTTAATTAGTGATTGAATAGTTATGAGGAGACATATTTTAATGAGGGCCTCTCTAATTTGAGCTGCTCCTGGATGGGTGTGGCTATCCTTCCTTTTTTTCTGAGAACTGGTAAGGGTTAGCAGGCAGGAGAGATGAGGAACTCACATCTCTCTCTAATTTATATTCAGGGTGGATGGGGAAGAGAGTCCTCTGCTGTCTGCAATACGCCAGGGCCTCATAAAGCTATTTATCACCACTCTGGATTCTCTTCAGCAGGATGTTCATTTCAGTTTGCAGCCACCTCTTTACCTGATTTTGGCAGGCTTGGCCAGGCTCCCGAGAGGCGATTTGAGCCGAGGCGGGGAGTCACACACAGGCCAGGAAGGCTGTGCTGGGCTCTCCTGGGATGCGCCTGCCACCATTTCACCCTCCACAACCTTCTTTAACTCTATTTGCTTCTTCAGGGAGACAGGGAGATTATGATGTTTCGCCTCTGTACCAAACCCTTGTCATGGTTAATAAAGGTCTGGCAGGAACGAGAGCAAGGATGGCTCAGAAGGTTCTGGTGTTGGGAATTGGGGAGGGAAGACAAGTGTAGCACTTGCTCCAGCTGTCTGTGTGACACCAAGGAGCCCAAGGACCAAGAGGGACCAAGAAGGACCAACTGTCCCTTTTTTCTGCACTTACTCAACAGGTTTACTGATCCCAGGATTACTGATCCCATAGTGTGTGTGTGTGTGTGTGTGTGTGTGTGTGTGTGTGTGTGTGTGTGTATAGTGGGACTGGTAGGAGCAGGGTGAGGGACAGAAAAGGAAGCTCCAGAGCATCAAATTATTAAAGTCAAGAGAATAGTACAGGAAGAAGTTCAAGGTCAAATGACCAGCTGTGGAGGATGAACAGCAAGATGAAATGCATGATGGGGAGTTTTTAGCCTGGGGACCTGTATTTCCCCAACCCTGACTTGGATCCAGATTGGGCTCAAGGCTTTCAGAGGAGGGCTTGAGATTGGGATTTAATTTTACTATTTCTTATTATCACAAAGTGATGCACATTGGCTATAGAAAAATCAGACAAGGAAAAAAGTTTAACCTTACCTCACTACTCAAAGACTAACCACTGTGGATATTTTCAGATGCTTTCAAAGGAAACATATTTAATGTTTACATTAATAACAATATTTAGCTGCTGTCATGATTCTCTCTGGTAGGCAGGAGTATTTGGGTCATTGGAAAGGCTTAACACATTTGTCATATCTGTGAATTAAAATCCAGTTTAACATTTATTTTCCATGAATTAAAAACTATTGGGTATAGGAAAAATAACAAAATGTAACCAGGGATTTTTTGTGCAATAGAAAATTTGAGTAAAGAAAAAGTCAGAAGTGCATAACTGATACATAAGTAATTGAAGAAGAAATCTTTGTCTGGAATAGAAAAATAAAATATTGTATAAAATATCAAGACAAAAGAAACATATTAAAAGAAGATATCTTTAAGTAAAAGGAAAAATATAAAAATTCAGATAACTTAGGTAAAAAGAAAAAAAAAATACTCCTTCAAGTTCAACAGGGGAATAATTTATCATTACAGTTTATTTTCTTCTAGTGGTTCCCATATCTTTATAGAAACAAAAAGCTCTCTGTCCTGTTCTCTGTCTTCAGATGTTCTTGCACTTGGGGAAGTGAATGCCTCAAGGGCATTCTCTCAGTCCTCATTCTGGGCACTTGATGAAGACCTACAAGAAAGCACTGGCATGAGGGTAGGTGTAGACTCACTTGGTGGCTGCGGTTTTTAGGGATTCTAATCTGTCACATGGGGTCACATACAACCATGAATGGTTGCTACAAGTCTGGCAGGTATCTCTTTACCTGAGTTGATGGCTGATTCCTCCCCTTCCCTCTCCTCCCTGCCCCCCAACACTTCTTCATAGATAGAGAAGCAGCTAAGGATCTCTTCCATCCTAGGAAGAGCTTGCCACCCAAGGTTGAGTTTTTGCAGCCTGCTTTGCATCTTGAGCATGCTGATGATTTTAGAAACTGTGATACAAAATCAGGGCTTACTCAGCTAGTTCTCATTACTAGGGCAGGTTCAACAGTCACTGTAGCTTCCTACATTATAGCCAAAAACAGAGGCCCAAGAGGTATGATTTTTAAATTTATGTTAATGTAACAGAGGAAAATGGTTACTTGGTATTTTCATTTGCATTTTTTATTCTCTAGGACCTGAATATTTCAAATCTGAGTTTGCTAGTTATATAATTTCTTTTGTATCTTTTGACCTTTCATCTTTAGAGTCTTTTTTTCCCTGACCGATATGTATATAAGGTGTTAAATATGAAATATAGTGCCTCTTTATTACATTTTCTGCAATAGTTTTTGATTGTCATTTGCTTTAATACTTTACATTTTTTTTGTAGTCAAACGTATAGCTCTTATTCTTTTTTAAAGAAAATATGTTGTATGCTTCTAAGCCTATATAATTAGCTTTTTCCCCCCAGAGGTTTGAAAAATATTTAATTCTATTTATGTGAGATTTTAATGTTGGAAAAAAACCCAGTTAACTCTTTCAATTTGAATTCATATTAGTGGGTAACATAAAGTGAGATTCTAAAATTACTGTTTCTTCAATTTGCTAGTTAATTGTCTCAACAGCATTTATTGGGTAATCCTTTCTTTCCCTCATTGAGCTGTAATGAATCTTACATCCTTGAACATAATCAGGACCATTTCAGTGCCATCTGTTGTGTTACAGTGATCTCTCAGTCTGGGCCTGGGCAGATCCAGATGAATGTTTGAAACTGAGAGCTGGAGAGCTGACTGTGGATTTGATAGGCCCGCCTCAGGGGTCAGGAGCCCCATTCCCTCTGTAACTATCTGATAGCAATTATATAACTTTGGTTCATTTACTTATTTGTTTAATTTTTGAGTCCCTAAAATGTAAAGTTCTTTGAGGACTGTGATTGTTGGTGACAATGTTAAGGTTCCCTGAGCTCTAATTCTCGTGGGAACAGCAATGGCCAGAAATCCAGCAGCCTCTGTTTTTGAAAGTAGTTGACTTTAAAGAACCACCCACCCACTATGACTCAGATAAGATTCAGGGTAATTTCCTTGATTTATGGCCAGACACAGCCCCTCCAAATTCCCATTCTTTGCCCCATAAATGATTAAACTCTTTGTTTTCATTGATGAATCTGGATAAAATACCCATGAACTTGTCTTGGTTAAATTTAGTTAGGCTACCCCCACCCCTGAACTTGGACCCATGCTCATGCTGAGCCAACCTTGGAATGTGGAAAAGCCCTCTTTCCCAGACCCTCCTGAAAGCAGGCTAACTACAACAAAAAGCAGTCCCCATCCACCGTCTGATCATGCCCCTGCTCATCCCATCCCCCTACTCAATTCTTGCTTCCATTTCCCTGTAGAAGGAAAGCCTTTTTCTGCTTGATGTATATGTAGCTCTTAAGATCTTACAGATGTTAAACTCAGAGCATTCTTCCTATGACTATAGTCTTCCTTTCTCTAAACTCACCCAGTGTCTAAACAATTGTGTAGCAGAGGAGGTGATTAATAATGCTTCAATTATGGTTTAATCTAGTTTTTTTTAAGTATAAAAGTAACACATTGTAATTGAAAGAAAAAATCAAACAGTTCCGAAGGAGATGAAATAAAGTAAAAATCTCTCATCTCAAGTTCTTTAGAAGTTGTCACTTTAAATTTTTCAAGAAATTATCTATGTTTATGTGAAAAAATGTGTGTATATATCACAAATGAGATTATTTATATTTCATATTTTTCAACTTTCTGCACACATTTATTAAACAATACGCAATATCTTTTTAGTGTTGTTTTCCATAACAGTGTGTATTGAATTACTTCTTTCTGCCTAATAGCAGCATAGTATTCCACTATAGATGTACCATAGTTTATTTACTTTTGTCCCAGGTTCTTGATATTACAAGCAATACTGCTATATACACCGATGTATATATTTTTATGTACCTGTACAAGTACATATAAAAGGATAAACTCCTATAGAGTAGTTGAAATATTTAAGAATTTTAATTTTGAGAGATTATCAAATTGTCCTTAAAATTTATACTTTCCTAAAATGAATGAGAACAATTTAAAAAAAAAATCTTGGTTATTATTGAACTTTGCCAGTGTTATAGAAAAATTAAATCTAGTCACTAGTACAGGGTACATTGTTAGCATAGGTAGCTAAATATTCATAAGAGAAGAGAGCAAAAGAAGTCAGACATTTATTAAGCACAATCAACTAGAGAACATGGGCTTGCTTGCTTCCCTAGGAAGTTATAGCTTCACACTCCCCAGGGAACCACCTGTCTGCTTCCCAAGATCCCTGGGGTAAGGGATAGAGCAATAAAGGGGGTGGTATGCACATGCACAGTAGGAGCATTGTGGCAACCATAGGGGACTGTTAGTATAAGGTAAATTAGCATACCTGCTCTATATGTTGCAAATAATTTATCTATTTGTTTTTTAACATAGATATTGTTTATTTTACCATAGAAAATATCCATATTTTTATATAGTTAAATCTATTTACCTTTTCTTATATAGCTTCTATGTTACTTTCAGTTCAATGTAAAGTGTATCATAGTTTACATAAAACCAACATTTATGGGGATTTGTTGTTCTCAATTTTTTAAATTATTTTAAACAATACTTGCAGATACATATTTATACTAATTGTTGATTGTTTCATTGGGTAAATTGCTAGAAGTGCTATTCTAAAGTCAAGAGGTGTGAACATTTTAATCATTTAATAGGTATCGCCAAATCAGGGACACAGGTTTTCACCTTCTTAGTGTCTGCTGATCTTAGCACATTAGAAAAAATACCTATTTTCTCCCGGCAGAGTTAGACGTTGGAGAGGAAATGGATGAGGAGCAGGAATAGAGGGACCCAGGATAGAGGAGCGTCTTAAGAAGGCATAATAAGGGACTATACCCCAGGTACAAATTCAAGCTTGCACTTTTATCACTTAGCATTTCCGCTTTCTGGCACAGTTTGCCCAAAGGCTTTATTTGATGTTCCTGAATCCTTGGGTGTGGGGTGTACACTAATTAGAACCTTGCCTTATAGTTGGGTTTGTGCACAATGATGATGACTTTTGTGTCAGTTAAGGAGGGACCCTTTTCTCTCCAGTTTCCTGCTACCTATGAGCTCATGGTCAGTATAGTTTACATATCTCCTGTGCAATTTCTTATAACCTTTACAGCTAGATTAGAGCAAGGGTCGAAGTCTATGTACTTGGGGATAATGAATTTGGAATAAACTGCATTTCTCCCTTCTAAATATAAATGAAGGTGTATTTACAAATCCCAGCTATTGCTGCTAATTCTCCCGAAGGTAATTGCACACTGCCTTGCATACTTATAGAAGAGCGTAAAGCCAGAATTTCATTTTCAGACCTGAAACTGGGTTAGGCACTTTAGTTAAAAGGACAAGGAGGCTAATTTGGCTGATGGTTTCTTTTTATGAATTCCGTGGGATTATATAACCTCACACCCAGAAGCCCGTTTTAACTGATCAAGCTTTTACATTAATTTCAAATTTCTGTTTATGCCTCTGCCACCTTCTCTAAGGAACCCTGAGCTCCTTCAGAGCAGGCTTGCCGTGTGACTCCCATGGTGCCCTGCGCGGATGGGTGCGAAGGAGACCTTTGTCCTCACCACGTGAAGCCGCCCGTGATTTCTTCTGGAAGTCTTACAGCTGGTGGTTGCTCAAAGCAGAGTTCTGATCTGATCGGACATCATAGAACCCTCTTCCCAAATAAGAGCATTCATTTTATAGGACCTTGCCGCAGGGTAATGTGGCAGACCTACAAAACCATTGGCTGTTTATACAAAACCTGGGGTTGGTGGCCCCTCTGCTTAGTCCCTGTGTGCCTTTGTGCAATTCCTCAACTTCCCAGTGACCTGAACAACCCATCATGTGTTTTGACCCTAATTTCCCGAGAGATTCTGACAAGTTCTCAGTCCCACATGGCAGCAGAAGGTGCACCCTCAACTCTCCTTTAGGGTTTTGCTCACTCAACAGAGACCTGCCATTCTTGTTGTTGGAGCTGGTGTGGGTGTGAATAGACTCTGGCCAAGAGGGCGGGACAGGAGGCTAATGGGCGTGGGGGAGCCGGGGAGAATGAGGTATTAATGATGAGACACGTCCTTGGGCATGGACCATGGGAAGACCCCAGGTAGGGGTAGACATGGTCTTACTAAAAATAGGACTTTGTGAGGGCCCAGGGCCCCTTCCATACCACACTTTGTGCTCTCATTGCTGATGGTGGGCCTTTATATCTCTGACCTTCCATGGCACCATGGTCATCTGGGTTAGAGTTAGGGGTTTTAGAATGTCTCACTCTTAGTTTCTGTTGTCAGAACTGCTCCAGAATTCCCAAGTGATGGATGGATCTGAGCAGGTGGGCGGGTGAAGATCCCAGGTGAGTCAGCATCTGTGAAGGGTCAGAGATGGCAGATTAAAAATGGGCACTGAGGGGGGAGAAAGCCGGAAAGCACAAAATGAGAGTTGGCGCATGAGAGAAGAGATTAGAGAGGAAAAGGAAAATCACCAGCAGCTTTGGATTTACCCAGTCGGAGTTTCTGCACTGGGCAGGGAATGCTTAAATAATCCAAATTAATTTCTTGTTAAAGGCAGAGCTCAGAGAGCAATCAAACAGGTGACCATCACTGGCACCAAGTTCCACTGGGAGACAGACTACTGATGCTAAAAATAAGCCTAAGTGCCAAGACAGGGGCTGTTTGAACCAGTCACCTGAGGCACTCGCCAGGCACAAGGCAGAGGTTAGAATGTTCCCATCATTCATTCAACACACCTACCGCGAGAGCCTACTCTAGGGGAGGCACTGAGCTGCCAGAGTTGCACCTGTCTTCAAGTCCCCAAGTCTATTGTGCAGAGAGAAGAGTGTTGCAGGATCAATCACCCGATGACTGTATCCAGTGTCATCCCGTAATGACAAGGAAAGGTGGATGGGGGTCAGGAGTTAGGAAAGACTTTCTGCAGAATCAGTCACCTTAACCGAGCCTGGAAGGACAAATAGGCATTATCAGGCTGACAAAGAGAGGAGGAAGGGACTCCCAGGCAGATGGAATAGCAGGTGTGATGATCTGGAGGCCAGAGGGAGCTTGGCCTTGCTATGAGGAAATGCCAGCAGTCCTCTAAGCCTCGGCATGGGGCTGTGCCCAGGGTGAGCCCTCTGGGCCAGGATGGGTTGGGCTATGCTGAGGAATTTGGGTTATATCTTGAGAGGTGATGGGAGCCCCTGGAGGGCTGCAAGCAGGAGAATGACAGAATCAGATGTGTGTTTCTGGAAGACTACTCAGACAGCTTCACGGGGGTGAATTGTGGATGAGACTGGAGAAGGTGAGAGCAGGTGATAATCTAGACAATGGGACTGTGGATGTGAGGATGGAGAAAAAAAGATGGGTTTGGGAGTTGTCAAAACCTGGAACCTGTAGATCTGGTGACTGGATGACTGTTTTATTGCAGCATGTCAAAGAGTCAGACTTGGTAACTGGGTAGTGCCATCCCCCTAGAAGGGAGGAGAGGATTTGGGATGAACAGAGGGACATGGAGACCTACAAGGTTTGAGGCAGGATATCCAGATATTGGCATTGTGGAGCCTAAACCCTCTCTCTTTTGCGGTTAACACCCACCTCCTGAGGCAGGCACTATCTGGTTCCTGCCAGTGACTTCCTTCTGGGGCTCTACTCACCCTTCTTCCAAGAGGTAGCACCCTTCTAGTGGGGTTAGAGGATGCTAATCCTTGGGGGATGAATGGAGCAGTCGTTTTAAACTGTGTCAGACCCTAGGTTTTTGGCTGCAGGACACTAAGTGGAAGATGGAGGGTGGGGAATGGAGGAGAGAGGGGGAAGCCAAGTGGAGATCCACCCTGGGCTCCAGTCTCTCTGAGCACCTTTTTAAACAAGTTTTGAAGGAATAGACAATTGTAGGTAAATGGATGCCCTAGATCAAAGAGATCTTTGTATCCTAGTAAGGATCTTTGTATCCTGTGTACTGAGGTGGGAATGGGGAGGGACAATCCCCCGCCATACCCCCAGGAACAAGCTAAGGAGCTTACCACAGTGCTAACCAGCAGCCAGAGCAGGCAGGTGTAGGTGGAGTCCGGGTAGCGGGGTGGGAAAGAAATTCAAAGAAGCTGTGGAGGCTGCGGAGGCTTTAAAGGGGAGCTGGCCAGCAAGTCTGTGGGCAGAAATTGAAACACAGATACGTTCTGTTTGCTCTCTCATTGTTTTTACAATTTCTGAATCCAGGAGACTGGATTTCAGACTTCTCTTGAAAAATAAGACAAGGCCCTAGCATAGGGCGGAACTGCCTTGCAGGCAGGGTGTGACTCCCAGGAGCACCAGCTCAGCCCAGCCCAGCCCAGCAGGTCTCTCCCAGCCTCTTTGCTCATTGATGGGACTGACCCTGGGCTGTGAGCGTTTAAACTTGCAACTTCTGATTCCCATAGGGTACCTCCCATATGCCAAGAACAAGGGTCCAGGGGCTCATTTCTTTCTTGACTCCAAAAAAGAAAATGACTGTTTTCTGTCTTGCACTCTTCACAAAAGATTTTCCTTAACTGAATTCATGCTGTGGGAACTGTGTCCTTTCTACCATCCTGCTTGATGCCAGGACCAAGAAGATAGTTGGCTGCTCTGGGTTAGGAAGCCACCCACTAGCCTCTGCACAGCAGATTGTAATTTGCAAGTGGAGACAAAGATTGGGAGAGTGAAGTATGTTAGAGCTCATAGTAGAGGTTTGTCCTAGTCAAGAAGGAAAGGGCAGGTGTTGATATTTGATGGATGAGAAGGTGGTAACCATTGGAGATGGGAAGAAAGGATGTTGTGGGCAGAGGGAGGAGGACTACATGGAGAGATGCTAAGGAAGGAAGACATGGATAGATGGTCCAGAAAGCAAGTGTGTTAGCCCAGGGGGGAGATGCTCTCTTGGAGCAGAATAATGGTAGGGGGTGTATTTTAGCGATTTTAGGAAGTGGAGAGCATGGAGGGATGGGTTAGTGATGTGGAATGAGGAGAGCACTGTGAAGTGATATAGCCTTAGATTCTGGGTTGCTAACTGAACAGGGAGTGGTGGCATTCACTGAGATAAGCCACATGAAAGCAAGTACAAGGAAGGGTCGGTCACAAATTCCTCCCTTTTGAATTTGGGTGTGTGTGTGGGGGGGGCTTTGAGACACGTCAGAGGAGTTGACAAATGGGCACAGATTTAGAGCTCAGAGTAGTTGGACTCTCTAAAAAGAGCTGTCTGTTACCAATTCAGTGGTCTGATGGTTGGCAACATACTGGGTACTTTGCATTCTTAGGTCTGGGTAATTGCATCATTCATTCATTCATTCATTCAACCAATGTTTCTCAGATACCAGTAACTATGCAAGTACTCTGCTACGTTCCAACTACATGGTGGTAAACAGACAGATGCTGTTCTCCCCTCAAAGAAACAAGCTGCGAGTTTTATAGAAAGTGCGGATGTGATTAGGTTCCCTCATCTCTCATTTGACCCCAAACCCTCACACTATCGGGGTTATTAAAGGTGGGTTGGGGTGTTAGAGAGTGGGAATTTTTGAGTATGCTTCCAGAGAGGCCATGGACTATGTCTGAGATAGAGTTGTCAGTGCTGACACCAGGCCAGGCCTTGAGATATTGTCTCATGGCCCCTTCCCAGCACGTAGGCCTTCTTTCACAGGACACTGTCAGCTTTCTGAAGAACAGGATGACCCTGTGAATAACATGGTCATCAATGGCATGACTCTGACGTTGCTTGGGAAAAACTATTTTGTCTTGGGTTGCTTGCTCTACAAGAACAGGATGTGGTTAATGTGTTTAAAAGTGGTCCTACACAAAGGGTCACTGTTGCTCGCTGGTCTCCCTGCATGGAGAATGCAGAGCAGTCACCTGGTCAGCTGGCTGACTAATAAAGGCTTCCTAAATTTTAATTTGGTCTGGGCTCCAGGGGTCATTCACTCACCTTCGCTCCACAACAGGGGGTCCTCTATATTTCCCTTCCCTTGCATTGTGGTTAACCCGTTCAGAACAGATTAACTCATGTTTTTACACTTCACAACTACCTGTCAACAAGAGTTTCAAAACTGCCTGCCATTTCTACTTTGATAATGGTCTTAGTATATTGTCTCTAGCTCTGAATGCTCTGAGTTAGGAAACCAGACCTTGAATACCTTCTAGGAGAGCTGATCTCCTGGGCCCTGGATGAAGTATTTCAAATTCTGTGCAACTTAGCCTTTTCCAATACTCATAGCCAAAAGAAAGTGAATCAGTCATAAACATCGATCTGCTCACCTGTCTCCTCTAGATTTTAAATATCTTGAGGGAGAGGTTGTATGATTTAACCTTGTATTTTTGGTTTCTAGCATAGTTCCTGGCCCACTACAGGCAATTAATGATTTAATATGAAAGGTGTAAGAATGGATAAATGAATATGCAGCATCTTTTGATAATTGTATTGTTATTCTAGTTAATTCTTACTTTATTTAAACTTGTATGTTTTTGTCTCATCTCAACTAAAGTTTGAGCTGCTATAGGTGAGAACTTTGGTTGCTCTGAAATGCTGGACTCACAGCAGGTGATCACTCCATATTTGCTGTTTGATTGCCTAGAATTAAAAAGAGTTTGGCCCTCTAATCATGATCCTTTGCCTGTAATGACATTTGCTTGTAGTGAGTTTTCTCAAATTTTCCTGGTTTGCAAGAGCAAATCTAAGCCATTTCTTGAATTCTTACCAGGTTTAGGCACTGCATTCAAATTTTGGATGGAAGGACTCAGGAGCAGGTAAGCATAGAACTCTTCCCCCATCACAGTCAGAATAAGTACTTTCTCTCCATCTCTTCCTCATGACTCAGGGAGCAGGTATGATATTACAATACTATTGTTTTTAAATATATATATGTTTTATTGATTTTTTTACAGAGAGGAAGGGGGAGGGATAGTGAGTTAGAAACATTGATGAGAGAGAAACATCAATCAGCTGTCTCCTGCACATTCCCTACTGGGGATGTGCCTGCAACCAAGGTACATGCCCTTGACAGAAATCCAACCAGGCACCCTTCAGCCAACGGTCTATCCACTGAGACAAACCCAGTTAGGGCTGATTACTATTCTTATCTTACAAAAGGAGATAACTGCAGTTCAAGGAAGTTAGGCAACTTGCCCAAAGTTAGGATTTGAATCCAGTTGGTTTTTATTAAAAAACCCAGGCTCTAAGTCAAAGACTGTATGATTTCTGTAAACACCAGAATCACCTGGGAGCCCGGGACTATTCCTGCCTCCACTGCAGGCTGTATTGTGATGGAGAGGGTGGGCTGGGGCACAAGAGTCTATGTTTTAACAAGTCAGCATCCAATGGCATTCTGATGCAGGTGGCACTGTGGGCACTGTGCCCTCATCCACATAGAACACAGTTACTCCTAGACTTACTCTGACTGTGTCTCATATATGTCACTGCCCTTTGGGGAACAAATGGTATAATATTTCCCTGCTCGGTGTTTCTAGAAACATATGATCCTGGAACATATAACAATATGTTGAGAGCACCTCCATAGGGGCTTTGACACGAGTCCCTCCTATTCATTGGGAGGTGGTTAAGCACCTGATAGACAAGGGCCCCTGGTCACCCTGCATCAGCCCAGTAAATGATAGGACCTTTTCCTGTCATATCACCACCTTGAGAATAAAATAAAGGAGATGCAGAGAGGGACAGGTAAAGAGAGCACACAGCCACCTCCTGGCAGGTTGGAAGTGGGGCTAGAATTCATGAGGACCATTCAGGATGCAGGGAGTAGAGTGAAGCCCTTCCTGGAACTCAGAGAGAGAGGAGGAGAGTCAACCAAGTCCTGCTGGAGATCCAGGGTCCCGTCCCAGAGGAAGGACACAGTGCCTCCGGAGGGAAGCCCTCAGACACGAATGCTAAACACAGCTGGCCGCATCCTGGCTTATCCACTTCAAGCCTGTGTCAGCCTTAGGGCAGCTACTCACCTTCCCAGCCTCCATTTCCTTATCTATAAAGTGAGAGAACTCATGCAGTGTGCTGCATGGGTTAGAGATAACAAGGACACCTTGTCTGCCACAGAGATGACCCTTGACAGCAGGTGCCATTAGCTCAGATCTGAGGTTCAAGAGGACAAGGCTAGGAAAGAAGATGGCATTCAGCTTCACCCTCATCCTGCACTAAAATTCACTCCTCCATGGGAAGCCCCGGGGAGAGTCCTGGCTCCAACACCGAGTCGTCAAGTGGGTACAAATATTTACAGAGAGTCAGGCAACCTCACCAAATTTCTTCCCTACCCCTTGGCCCTGTTCCCTGCTCTTAATAGCTGATACCTGCAGGATTCTGCAGAGAGGGGCTCAGCATTTGAAAAAAGATGAGATAGAGGGCCCAGGAGCCGGGAGCTTGGAAGCACATTTTAGCTGATGTGAAAGGTGCAAGACTGCAAATGCTGTAGAGCTTGAAATTGAGTAACTGTTGAGATTTGCTTCAGAGCCTCTGATTTGCTGCTGGCATATTTATGGGAGACCCTGGACTATTAAAGGATGTGCAGGTTGGGCCACCTGCCAAGGAAGCCCTGGCTTGCTTCCTTCTGGAGCTCGCCAAGATTGTGCTGCCCGACATTGTAGCCTTGAAGCTGGGGAACATTCGGGAGGCCCCCACACAGCCCTGGGAAAATAGTGCCGAAAGCAATAGCAATTGACACTTAGAACGACACCAAAGTAAGTACATTATCTTGTTTTATCTTTGCAGCCATCCTGTGAGTGAGGTAATGACGCTAGGGTGGCATCGCAGAATGACTAAGCACAGTGATTCTGAGAAGAGGAATGCAGAAGATTGACTTTCACTCACTGCGTGAACATGGCAAGTTCCTAATCTTGCTAAACCTCAGTTTCCTCACCTGAAAAATTCGGATGAAAAGCAGCTGTCTCATTCAGCGATTTCTTTGATATTCTCCAGATAAAGCAAACTGCCAACATCTAACCTCTAGTATAATATTTAGTAAATAGTATAGGTGTTGTTATGTCCATTTTGTAGATGCAGACACTGAGGCCTTGACTGACTGAGTGGTGTGGCCACAGGTACCTGGGTAGGAAGCAGAGAGGTCAGAACTCAAGCTCAAGTACGTTGGACTACAATGCTTTTGTTGTTAATCACTGGGGGCCCTGCCCAAATTGAAAAATTCCTCAGGAGGTTTTGTTCCATTTGAACAATAGGAAGGGCCTGGATTCTGGTCTCACCTTGTCTTTTGAGAGGTGAGAAGGGTGGAGTAGAGAGGGGGCTGGGCATCCAGGTCACACCGGGACAGAGGCTGCGGGTGTGTGTGTGTATGTGTGTGTGTGTGTGTGTGTGTCTGTGTTTCCAGGCAATGCTAGGGCAGTGTCTTACTCTGGACTTGGTGGGTAAGCTGCCCAGAGGGCCATGGCTATGGTGTGTGTCCTTCGTTTAGACTTGTACCACAGCCAGAAAGGATTGGCTTTCCTGTGTCACTTGATGGAAATCTGGGCTGTCCCATTTCAGGTGGAACAGGCTGAGAGGATTGCTTTCTCTGTCATCTTTCTTGTTCAGCTCTCACTCTTACTCTCTCTCAAAATTCCCATGAGAAGGACAAATGGTCAGTAGCCTGGAGGCTTCGATGCCATGTTTGTGGAGCCGTGGGCTGCAATTAGAACCGTGATTATCCAACTATCTGAAAGAAAGAAATAGGGTTTTTGGACAATTTCTTGCAAAATGATATTTTCTTTATATACATCATCTATTATTTATAATGCATTTTTGGGAAAATGAAATAAAATATATATAACACAGTCACTTTAAAAATTATTAGAATAAACACATTAAGTTACTTTGCCAGATCGCTATCAAAGTTTCATAATGCTGCTCTCATTTCTACTCGCTCACTGTGGACCAGTAACAGAGGATTTGCAACTCATTCTCGATAGGCACCCTGGGGTGGGACTGCAGTGTGAGGATGTCAAGGTCCCCTTCACAGATGGCAGGTCTGTCCCACCGCCAGCAGTTTCAGAGGTGGACATGGCCCTTTCAGCAGCTGTCATCGTAAGTGATGCTGACCAGCGTGATGCGAAGGGTACGTGAGAGCTACGTCTGTCCCCTGCAGAATGCAGCCCATGCTGCCATGGCAGCACCACGTGGAAAGGAGGGCCAGTCTGAGGCTGATAGCCATTGGGAAGCTCCCGTAAATAATTGACTCAGGGTTTAGGCTCTGGGAGGAGGACTTAGCGTGGGCTTCTTATCTTCGTCTCTGATTGGCATGTCGGTGGGTTGTTTGGGGAGG
The DNA here is from genome assembly GCF_014108245.1 of Pipistrellus kuhlii. NCBI lineage: Eukaryota > Metazoa > Chordata > Mammalia > Chiroptera > Vespertilionidae > Pipistrellus > Pipistrellus kuhlii. Next base: position 13,801,879 of record NW_023425405.1, read on the forward strand.
GGAGTAGAGGGAAGCAATGGGCCCACTCCATGCAAGCCAGCCTGTCGTGGTCCTGAGAAGCATGATAGCATATCAGATCTCCTACCCCTTAACCTTGTCAGCCTGCCTTCCAGCTCGGAAGTGCCAGCAGTTGACAAGAGGAAGGGAGGATGATGGGAAATTCCTCTCCTGCAATAGGGACTCTGTTAGGCACACCATTACCTCACAGTAGCTCGATTTCTGCAAATCCTGGTACAAGGACAGAGGCCCTGGTGCTGAGGATGGCCCTCTCTTGAGGTCACACAGGCCCCTGCCACTCTGCCTATGACCCCTCTTTTGCCTCAAACCCCAGATCCCCTTTGCACAACCTTCTCCCCAACCCCCCATCAGAAAAGTTTCTTCTAGCTCCCAGTGTATTTATAGCATAACTGGTGAGTGACAGGCCCTAACTCAATTAGTCAACTGCAGCTATGACTCACTCCTGAGGTGCACGTAGGGCCATTCAGGGTCCTGTCATTACCATTTGGCATTCCCAAATGCCCGAAGGAACAAAAGACACAGCTCCCACCCAGAGCCAGAGTCTGTAAGTCAAGGGTGAGATGTGCTAATGTCAGCTGAGTTCTAGCCAGGGCTGAAGGCAAGTGGGGGAAGGACTGGGGCAAGGGTTGCGGGGAGGCTTTACCAGCCCCCATATAACCCTGCCCAGAATGTCCTTCCTCTTTCCATCTTTATCTCTAACAGCAACCCTTACCACTTCCCCCCAAACCCAGAAATACTCAGGAGCCGGCAGGTGGAGTGAAGGTCCTGAGTGGCGATGCTACAGAAAGAGGCCCTGGGCCTTTCCTGGTATTTAAAGTGGAAAAAGTCCAGGCTTCGGCTCTAATGCAGCTGTTCCCATTGAGGTCCCTTGGGGTGTGCCAGCCGGCTCCATTGGCAAACTGAATTTATTTCCAAAATGGTAAAACCTAGTAGTTAAGGACAGGGCTCTGCAGCCCTTCAGAACTGGACTCAAACCTCTCTGTGCCAAGTTTTCTCTTTTCCAGAGGTTTCAAGCCACTCTGGGTCCCTCCACTCTGTGGTGCTGGCAGGTCAGCAAATATCGCTGAGTCATCTTTGTGGTGTAGCTAGAGGAGAAAAGCTTCTCTCAGCCTCTAGGCACCTTCTGAAATCACAGTCCCTGAAGTACACGCCTTCAAGGGTTAACCACCAGAGAACCTCAGCAGCCATCCCAAGTGTGCAAATACCTGGCAGGGAGTGGGAGCTAACAGAGGCAGCCCAAGCACCACTGCAGCTAGCTCCACAGATACCATCTGAGAGTGATTAGGGGGTGGGGTGGGGGGGAGAAAGGGCTTTGTGGGGGAGCCATGCAACAGAAATGCTAAGGATGATTATGGAGCCCATAGGAATGGCAGGCCTCTCCACCTACCCACAGCTTCCGGCCTAAAATCAAAGCCCTAAACCCACTTCTCTGTGCTTCCTTATCCACGTGGGCTCACCTCTGTGCACTATTGGAAACCATTGTTTCCTTGGGGGGTAGGAGGTGGATTTGGGGGGAGGAGTGGAGGCCAGTTGCCTTATTGTCAAGGGGCTCAGACCCACCTTCTCCTTCCTTTGTCCAATAGAAAGGATGTGCCCACCATTTCTCTCTGGCTCTGTTTTCTCCCCTCTCCCTAATCCTGACCTGGAGGGGGCATGGCCAGGAAGTGGCCACTCCTGCCCAGACCTGTGTACCAGGCCCTGTGGGTCTTTGCTGACCCGGAGAGACCCAACGGTCCAGAAAACATGAGAACTTCACACAGAGGGAAACAGTGGCTTCTGAGAAAGTTGGGTGAGACACAGCAGCAGCAGCCAGGGTGGAGGGTCCAGGCGAAGGGGGCAGGATGGTGGAAACTGAAGGAAGCTCTCCGCCACCTATCCCCATTGTCCCTCTCCTCTTCCCCTCCTCCCTCCTCTCTGCCTGCATTCACATTTGTGCTGCATGTGAACCTGGGTGGGGTAGTCAGTGGTACCCACAGGCCCACAGGTGAGGACCCTGCCATCCTCTAGGTTAAGAGTTTCTTAGGCTGTTTTCTCCCCTGAAGGGCATGAGCAGGGGCACTTGGCTGGGAATTTTGTAGGACAACATTCTCCACCCCCGTTTTTTAGTGTCTTTGCAGAGAACAGGCGTTACTGTTCCATCTGTACCATAGGAAAGTGTGTGGCAAGCAATGACACCTCCTCTTACCTTCCTTTTGAGGAAGTGTTGGCAAGTACAGAAAAGCCCACATAAGAAAACAAACCTTTTGCCATTGCATCACTTAGGAATAACTGCAGTCAGCATTTTGATGTGAATTATTTTACTCTTTCCCCCACTGAAACAAAACATTTTTAGCAAAAAGATTATCAGACAGTAATGTAACCTCTTCCTGCACTTAACAATATCCATAAACATCTCCCAGCATCAGTAGTTTCCTACAGTGTCTTTTTTTATGTTTGCAATGAATTTCATCATATGGTTATAGCACAATTTATTTAATAACAGCAAATATTCATAACATGCTTCCTATGGGCTATGCTTTGCACACATCATCTAATTTATTCTTCGCCTCAGATCTATAAGGTAAATAGTATTCCTACCTTCCTTTCAGAAGTAAGACAGGTTTGGAGGCAGCATTTTGCCAAGGCTGCAGAGGAGCTGGAGTTTGAACCCCCACTCCAGTCTTTCTGGGTCCTGCATCCACCAGTCCCCGTACCATGCTGCCCCCGGAGCTAAGTGCCCATTGCTGGCAGTTAGATGATTTCTGGATTTTAAATATTACTAACAAAGCTGTGAAGAACACCTTTAGAGCTACGTGTTTTGCACATGCCATCGTTATTTTCAAGGATAAATTCCTAGGCAGTGGGGTTAAAGCGAACACACATTTATATGAAGTTAGGAGACTTGTCTGGGGGCAGGAGCAGGCAGCAGTCAGGCGGAGCTGATTCAGAAGCGTGTGGGGGAGGTGACACCTGTTCTGCACCCTCCTCCCATCCCTTCCATCTTCTCTTCCTGTTTACCCCGAAAGGTTACATGGCACTGGATTCCCATCGCCGAGCTTGAAAGTGACCGTGCCCAGCACTCTTTGAGAAACACTGAGAATTCTCATTTTACAACCCATTGCCACATTGCGAGGTGGGGAAAATGGCATTCTTTTTATTTACAAACGAATTGCTAATACAGCCAAATTAATTTTAAATTTAATAGGCCATCTGCGTTTCTTCCTGTTAATCTCCTGTCCGTGTCCTTTGAGATGAGCATGGTTTTCACGTCCAGGAATTCTGGCATCTGTGTGTGCGTGTTCCCATCCCTTCCAGCAATGAGTGACGGCTGGCTAGCTGGACGGCAGCATTGCTTGATTCCCCCCTGTTGGGCCTCTCAGAGGAAACAGATGGTAGCTTTCCCCTCCGCCTCCCTGACCTGGTGGGACTTCCATGAACTGAAGCTCTGTTTTCATTGACTCTGGAACACAATTGTGCTGGGTGGTTCTGTCCTGCAGCTCTGGCGTAGACATTAGCCTTAGAAATGGTGGACTCAGAACTGTCCACATGACCCTGCATTCCTAGGAATACTGATACTAGCTAGCATGTTTCAAGCATCTGCCAAACACACAGTGTTTGCCCTCACAAGTCATGCAGGGCCTGTCAGGGACCAGGGGACAAAGGGCAGCAGAGTTGAAGGGAGGGCCACTCTTGCCTTTCTGTGAGGGCAGCGGGGAATGATGCAGCCTGTACGGTACCCTCAGGGGACACCATAGGGAGATGGTCCTTGGCCAGGAGGGCAAGTCTTCCAGAATGAACCATCAGCAAAAGCTATGACAAGGGATAGCTCATAGTTACCAAGTTGTTTGAGGTGTGAGGAGGACGAGGAAATCAACAAGGAGAAAATCTTGTAGCATGAGGCCCATCAGCACCATATGGAGAGTCCCTGAGTATCTGGGAGCTATGAGCAGGTCAATTAGGTTATCAGTGTTAATACTATCCCAACAGAACCCACAGGCTGGGGGAGCCTGGGGACATTTTTTTACATCCCAACTGCTTGTCACATAAGGACATGAATCATCGTTATGGCTGTTTCAGCACCGAGGAATCATTCCCACTTAGGTTGAGTCAGAAACACCTTAGATTCATATTCTACAACGAGCTTTCACATGCATTAGCTCAGGGCTCCGCCAATGTGGTCCTGGGGCCAGCAGCATCAGCAACCCACCTGGGAATGGGATGGAAATGCAAGCTCTGGACCTCCAGTCCAGGCCTCCTAAGTACAACAGACTCACAGAAGGGCCCCTCAACCTGCATTTTAAATAAACCCTCCATGCGGTTCTGAGGAAGGTCACATTTGAGAAGCACTCATTAGTCCATGGAATCTTGGTGACCAGGATCTGAAAGTTATCTTCCTCCCAAATTGCAGAATAGGAAACCAAGGCTCCAAGAAATGGCAAATCAACCACATTTTGAGTGAAGACAAACTCCCTACTCTGTCCTATGCTCAGATCTGGGATGGGGTCCTTTTCCCAGGCAGAAACTTGAACCCCAGGATTTTAGGTCATACATCTGGGCTGAAGGGGCTGGAGAGAAAAATCTCTTTCATATTTCTCATTTTACAGATGACGAAGGGAGCCCAGAGAGGTTAGACCCGACACTGAATGGCAGAGCCAGTAACTGGAACAGTTTCTTGATGCCTGGGGCAAGAAACTTTCCACCAGGGCATGGAGAAACCCTAATTTAATTTTGTCTGAGGCCCTGCTTCTGCTGAACTGATCCGATTAAGTGTCTGAATGGGGATGGGCCACATGCATCTCCTGTGTTCCTCCCTCCCTCCCGCCCCTGCGTCGGCCTTTGGAGGAGTCTGTGCCACATCCTGATGGCTCCAGGTGGAGGGCAGAGGACAGAGACCCCCAGAAGGATGTCCAGTTTTGCCCAAGGGGTCAGGTTCTGAGGCCTGCCAGCATGAGGAACACGTGGGCTCCTCCCTGATCTGCAAGGTCTCCTGGGGTTATGGATTCCGATTTTGTAGCCTGCAAAGGGTCTGCACCCCGTTCCATTCCCTTCTTAGTGCGCTTTGGGGGCATACCTTGGCTCTCTGTATTATAAATATTTAGTGACAAATTGAGCCCAGGCTTTGAGTCTGGATCAGACTTGGCAGCCATGTGATTCCAGTCTCCCCGTCACCTCTCAGTGCTTCCACCCCCTTCACTGGACAGGCAGCATTGCTTGAGTTTCCCCTGCACATGGCAGAAACCTGTGGGGAACCTGGGAGCAGGGCTAAGAAGGGCCAGATGCCACCTTCCTCTCCTTTTGAAATGTTTATTGAAGTATAGCAAGTACAGAAGAGTATTTGCATAAATGAACCCTGAATTTTCACAAATTGAGTGCGCCTAAGTAACCAGCATTTAGGTTTAGACACAGACCCTCACCATCATCCCAGAAGCCCTGTGTGCCACCTTCCGGATGCTTACCATCTCCCTTCCCTGAAGGATAATCATTGTCTTGACTTCAACACCATAATTGGGCTTGTTTTAAAATGTTATAAAAATGGATTAACACAAAAATCTTCTGTGTCTGCTTTTTTTTTTTTTTTTTTTTTTTTTTTTTTCTTCTTTTTTTTCCCCTTCTGGATATTATGTTTAAAAGGCCCATAGACTTTTCTCTTTAGAGTTTAGTGCTTAATTATATTCATTTTAGTAGTCTGTAGCATCTTGTTCGGCCCACTTCTGCCTCATATCTTGAGCTGATAGATGTACCTCTGTCTTTCAGAAAGCCACCACGGACAGAGTATTCAGGGGCCGGCCACTTGCTAAGCCGGTGTCTTTCGCCATGAGACAGATCTGCTGCGCAGGGACCTGTGGGGCCAGAGGGACTCGGCCTCTGCTCTCCTGTCTGGGCTGCTGCTGACTTTTGGAGGAAGCCAGTCCCCAGAGGGCTGCTTCAAAGCTCTGCCTCTCTGCTTAGAGGCTGAGTCACTCCTCTCCCAGAGCTGGGGGATAAATAATAGATAAAATCCCTGCATTTGAATAAGACAGTTCTGGGACCTCAGAATATTTTACTGAGATATTAAAATAAAGTTCTCTTCTTCACACCCCATTGGAGGTGGAGAGTGGCCAGAGCACGCCTGTGCACAGAGCTCTGCTGTCTGCAGGAGCAGATGCACATGAGACCCTGGGGCTCTGGGACCACCTTTGTTCTTTTTAAAAAAAATAATTTCTTTATTGGTTAAGCCACAGTGTTTCCCAAAGTGTGGTACGCATACCCCCAGGGATACGGAAAAGTTTGGTGGAGGTACGTGTTGCACCGGAGTTTGGTGGGGGATATGCACTGTACCGTGCTTAGCTGCGCCTAATTCTACGTTCTCATGAGTACAAGGGGTACTCAGCGCTACGAAAATTAGAGAAGAGGTACACATATGTCAAAAGTTTGGGAAACATTGGGTTAAGGTATCACATATTTGTCCTCAACCCCCCATTCCAATCTCCCACCCCCCACCCCCACTCATGCCCTCACCTTCCTATTGTCCTCGACCACTGGTTAGGCTCATATGTGTGCACAAAAGTCCTTTGGTTGATCTCTCCCTTTTATCCCACCCTCCCTTTGAGGTCCAACAGTCTGACCCATGGCTTCTTATCTCTGGGTCTGTTCTTGTTCATCAGTCTATGTTCTTGTTGTCTAGGGAAATACCCCTTTTTGCCCCAGGGCACCTGGATTCTGCCTAAACAAAACATAGGGCTGTACATATTTCTGTCATATTTCTCTTTGCTTTATATCCTGCCATCCAGCCCTAGCCCTGCTCCCATCACCTCACAGATAAAGAAAAAGGTTTCAAAAGCCAATGGCTCAGGTGCAGTGCCTTAGGGATCACTCAATGTCAATTCATCAGTGGTTGAGGCTTGAGAACAGGAGAGTTATGACATTGGTGTTTCAGGATAATAAGATCGGAGATACCAGAATTGTAGAGTTTGAATGTCCTTCCTTAGCCCAGCCCTTATTTGTTGTAAATGTCCCTTCCATTTCACCCTTCACATGCTATTTTTTAAAACTTATTCAGTGAAGAGCAGCCAACTCCTCTGACCCCACCCTCCGTTGAGACGGCCTGTTTTGCTGAACAACATGGTTGTTAGAATAAGTCCACCGTTGAGCTAAAATTTTCTCTAGTAATTTCTACCTATCAGTCCTAGCTCTATCCTCTAGAACAGTGGTGGGAGCCTTCTTTTTGCCCAGGGTCACTTGGATATTTATAACATCATTCATGGGCCATACAAAATAATCAACTTAAACGTTAGCCTGCTATATTTGGTCAAACATTTCATTAACTCACCCCTGATGGCTTGGCAGGGCCAGACTGAATGATTTCGAGGGTTTTATATGGCCCACAGGCCAGATGTTAAAGTTAAACATTCTTAGTTTTTAAAATATTTATTATATGAGAGCACTTTTAAGTGCTTTCTGGGTTGTCAATGTCCTTGAAATGTAATGCCCATGTCAAATGCATTATTCAACCATAAAAAAATTAGGGGATTGTCATTATGACATAGTTCAACAGATCGGTGAATTTCAATGAAAACCCAGAAATAGTCCTAAATATATGTATAAAACTTTGGGGTATGATAAGATTTCTATCTTGTATAATTCATCACAATAAATTCCAGATGGATTAAAGATTTCAATGTAAAGTAAATGTCCTAATGGGGGATAATGGTATGATTATATAAACTTAGGGTGTGGAATGACTTTCTAAGGCTAATTCCAAAGGCAGAAACCATAAAGAAAATGACTAATGAATGTGATGACATAAATGTATTGTGTGTGAGAAAATATCATCAGCAAATAAAGAGGAAAATAATAAACTGAAAACATTTTCATAACATTTATATCAAATCAAGGATAAACATACTATAAAAGGATATCTTAAAATTAATATTTAAATAAAAGATGAATCATCTTAATGAAAAAAGCAAAAGAAATAAACAGGCAATTTAAAAAGAGATTCACTATAGTAAATTTATAAAGAAATGCTCAACTCTGTGAGTAAAGGAAGATATTCTCATTAAACCAAAGGGCTGTTATTTATCGCTAAAACATTTTAAAGACGGAGAAAAACATTTCACTAACTACCTCCAATGTCAGCAGGCTACAGGGAAAAGCACCGTGTCCTTGCATTCTGCTGCTTTAGGGTGAACTGATACAATCCTCCAGAGGACCTTTGTATAGGTTGAGAAAATGAGTCACAAAACTTAAAAAATATGGGCATATCTTTGATTCAGCAAAGATTCTACTTCTGGGTAATCATCTCATGTAAATAATCAGTATTATGCCTAATTATTTCTTTTAAAAAATATATTTTATTGATTTTTTTTTTTTTACAGAGAGGAAAGGAGAGTGATAGAGAGCTAGAAACATCTATGAGAGAGAAACATCGATTCAGCTGCCTCTTGCACACTCCCCACTGGGGATGTGCCCGCAATCAAGGTACATGCCCTTGACTGGAATCAATTGTCTGTGTCATGGGTTATGCATATATGCATGTAAGTTCTTTGGTTAATCTTTTCCCACCCAACCCCACCTTCCCTCTGAGATTTGTCAGGGTGTTCCATGCTTCTGTGTCTCTGGATCTATTTTGTTCATCAGTTTATTTTGTTCATAAGATTCCACATATGAGTGAGATCACATGATACTTGTCTTTCTCTGACTGGCTTATTTCACTTAACATAATATTTTCTAGGTATTAAAGAGTAATGCTATCTCAAAGGGTAAGAGATCCGTTTTATATAAAATGTTTACATTTATATATTGAGTAATATATATATATATGTGTGTGTGTGTGTGTGTGTGTGCATTCTTTAAAGCATTATTCATAATGGTACCTTCTAAACTTTTAAAATCATATACTCTATAAAAAAGAATTAAGTAAAATTGTGCACACATCCCAATATATCTATACATCTTTTTAAAATTATTTACTTGTAGTATCATAATAATATATTCTACACATTATAAAACATATGGAATAGATACAGTGAAAGGTCAGTTAAGTTGAAACAAAAGGGAGTACTAATATGTATTTCTTCCTGCAAATGAAATGAATTATCTTGTGTAATTTTTGTGGTGATAAAGCCTGACTCTGCAGGAGACTGCTTTTATGATATGAAAAGTTGGAAACATCTTAAATGTCTACCAATGGCTATTACATAAGTTGTGTTTAATAGAGTGGTCAATATAATATAAGGTCGGCAACTAAGTAATTGCGGGTTTTACACATATTGTAGAATCATATAGACTTTTAAAAACACAGTGTAGAATAAATAAATCATAAAACAATTTATGTAATGTTTCCATTTCCCTGTAATGATAAAGCAGCTTATAGCAGACAGACCTTCCCATAAATTATTATAAGTTCTGTACAAAGTATAAAACATAGCAATTTGATGACACTTGAGAGTGACCAAAGGCAAGCACGTCTAGAGGGAAGTTGACCCTTGAAAGCAAGGAACTGCACTTGGGTGAGATTCCCATTCATGCTTTTGCCTTGGGGGCTCTCCCAAGCACTCGACCTGGGTCAGTTGGAACTCAACAGAAAGCTGGGGAGCTACTGGCTGGCAGAGTCAGGAGACACAGTTTAGTGTAGCCAGGGCTACTAAAAAGTGAGGGTGGAAATCTCAGAAAGGAGGGGGCTAAAAAAGATAAAGCCCCAAGTCTACAGAGAAACTTTGAATCCTCAGAGGACCTCTGAATTGGGCATGTATGGGGAGACTCCAAGGAGCCCGGCACAAAGCAGAGCTGAAAAGTTAAAGAACCGAGCAGACTTCAGGTGCTGCCCACAACGGAAGAAACAGAGTTTGGAGTGCGAGTCCAGTCAAATGAACTACCATATGTAAAATATGGCTAAAACAGATATGAGTATCTCAGATATTTCTCTTTCTTTTTCTCTCTCTCCCTCCCTCTTTTCCACTCTCTCCCTCAAAAAAATAAAAAAATAAAAATAATTGCGTAAGGATTAACAACCGCAACAAAAATTAAAGAGGAATGAAAAATACTGTTTCTGAGAATTAAATTCTTCTCTCTCCACAAGGGAATTTATCACAGAGAAAGCAAAACTTCCTGAAAGTAGGAAATTAAGCTCTGGTAAAGACCAGAATGGCAAGTGATGGAATTACGGATTGCTGGAGGGAGTCAAGAACAGCCTGGCTGGGGTGGCGTGGGGTGGGGCTCTAGGAAGCCAGGAGAACAGACAAGGTAATAGTCCTTCTGCCAACTCATTCATCTATCTAATCTATCTATCTATCTATCTATCTATCTATCTATCTATCCATCCATCCATCATCTCTATCATATCTCTCTCTCTCTCTCTCTCTCTCTCTCTCTCTCTCTCTCTCTCTCTCTCTCTCTCTCTCTCTCTCTCTCTCATCTCTGTGGGGCCCCAGGCTAAAGATGCCCCATTTAGGCCTGCACCCAGAGATGGCAGGGATGACTTGCCATGGTGCATGACCTTCCCAAGTGCCTATTCTGTGCTGGGAGATTGTCTCTTGATTTCAGAAAGCAGAGGCTCCTGAGGATCAGATGGCATGGTATAAGCCTCAGAAATCTCTGCCATTTCCCAGCTGAGAAAATTAGGGTGAGAACTCAGTCCCAGGGTTCCCAAAGCTTTTCCATGATGCTTAGAAAATAACTGTGTGCTACATGAGGAAACTCAGAGACAAGGTTTTCTAGAGACCAGGTAGTAAAAAGTAGAAAAGAAAATTTTAATTTTGTTTTTGGCAGGAGAGGTTTAGCCATTCTAGACTCTGAATCTTTCACATTCGTCCAGGTGTGCTTTCATTCTTATCGAAATTTCAAGCAGATAATAAATGCAGGTATTTTCTCCCTGCCCATTCTCATCTCTTCCTAGGATCAAACTGCCCACAAATAATGTTCAGAAGACTTACTGCCCCTTTCCAATAGCCCTCCTACCAAGTCATGTCAAGAAACAATGGCATGGAGACTAGAAGGGCATACTTTCTCCTCCTGACTTGATTCTGTCTCCAGTTGACTACCTGGGTCTCATTAATGTTCTAGGTCCCATTCAGAGTTTCCCCTCAAGGGATGCCCCTCTCTGCCTGACCAGCCAGAGACCCACTGAGGGAAAAACCTGACTGAGGGAAAAAGGACCTGACTTAAGGAAGCATGTTGGGATGGACTGGGCTCAGCCAACTGGGCTCTCTTGAGTGCGTGAACTATTAAGAGAAGCATATCAGCAGGAGCATAAGCTACATGTTTTCCCAAAACTCTTCCCAAGGTCCATAAGTCTCCGTAGGATCCAGCCAACTGCCTCTGCTTTCTCTCTCCACTGTCCACTCCTGCTTCCTCTGTCCAGCTGGCTTTTCCTCAGATGCATCAGGCACATTCCCCTCCCCAGGGCTTTTTCAGCGGGAAGTTAACTGTCCATGAGGAAGCACCAGCAATAAGAACTATGTGGGTACTGCTCACCACTCCCACATACAGTCAGACAGACTGGCCTGGGGTGAAAGGTTACTTTGCCAGGTACAATTTGTGTGACTTTGTGTGGTAGGCAATTAAACAGGCAGGAGCAGAGCAAGGACAATGGGCCGGGTACAGAAAGTTACCAGGACAGAGAGTCCTGGGTGCCTAGCCACCATCAAAACTGGGAAAACAAGGACCTCGCCCCCAGGATAACATTTCCTCCCCTAGCTTATTGCTAATCATGTGGCTTAGACCCCTCCTTCCCTCCTCCCTGACCTTTCCTACCACTAATCATGAGTTTCAGAACCATCCCTGTCCTTTCCTCCCCAGGTATGTGGGTTAGACCCCATTAGAGGGGGTACAAACAAGAGAACAGTAGAGTAGGCCTTAAGCATTAAGCACCCAGGACAATGAGATTCTGACATGCATTAAATACATCTAGGCCCCAGTTGTGTTTCAGCTCCAGGCTCAGAAAAGACAGCAAAACCAGACAAGCAACCTCGCAGCTGACTTCAGAACCAGCTAATGATGCCCTGCCAGGCACTGACCAATCGGTAGAGACCACAGCCCTGGAAGGACACACCTGGAAAGCTGATGAATATTCTCTTGAGACCCTCCCCTGGGACCTCTCCTAAAACCTCCCTGAAAAGCCCATAAGACTGAGGACCCACTTGTCCTCCGGAGAGCACATCCTAGCTTTCCTGTCCCTTGTCCCCTACCTCTTCCTCCAGGCACATTGCCTTTACTCTTCTTTCTCTTAAGCTCTAAGGGCCCATCTTTTGCCTCGGTAACTTATTTTCTAAGCCCGTTTCTTCTACCTCTGTGACTTTCTAAATAAACTTTCTCTTACAGTTTGAGCCTTGGCTCTGAATTCTTTCCTAGCCAGAGCTCAGGTAACGAAGTTGCTGATCCCAGGTCCCATCTGACCCCACACTGGTCTAAGATCCGGTGCCGTTCTCGCCGACACCGACAATTGGACAAGCTAACTTCCCCGAGTCTAGTTTTTCCATCTGTACAATGGATACAATATGGCAGAATGCTTGTGATGGTCAAATCCAATAACAGACACCAAGATTGGCCCTACATTCTTCCACAAGGTGGGTTCTGGAAACACCAGGCCACAGGCATTTCTCTTTTATTCACTGGTGTTGCCTTTGTCTATGTTTTTAAATAGCTTTTTAAAATTATAAAGCAGCACAAATAAATCATTGAAACAAGAAAAAACAAGTCACCCATAATCCCATCACCCGGAGGCAGCCACTGTTAGCACTCTGGTGCACTTCCTTCTGTGCTATTTTTAAGACTCTCAACAGCTCGCATTCCCTGTATGTGGATCCCTATTTAAGGACAGCCATTGGGCTTCCCGTAGCTCAGAAATCATTTAAATGTGAGTGGGAGGAACTCTGCAAACATCTTCTAGGGAGGGTGGAAATGTGTGTCAATGGATTTCCATGGTTTCCAGCTCTCCAAGTTGGGAAAAGCAAATGCTCCCTACAGAAAGTAGCGTTTTACCTTTAAAAGAAAATAAAGAGATGTCACTGTGCAGAGATGGGCGACTGAGTTCCTCAGCCTCCCTTCCTATGCTCCCCGCTGGCTGCCTTCCCTGATTTCTTATCGCTGGAAAGTTCCCTGGCTGAAATTACCAACCCTGTTGCTTAGCAGTTCATCTGCTCCTGCCTGTTCCCCTCCTGTCCCCGGGAACTCGGGGCCATGTGTTCCCTTGGCCCATATGCTGATAAGCATCTTCCCGCCCAACCTGCCACCAGCCCAGGCACCAGCCAGGGCCACCTGCTCAGTGTCTCCCTGACTTCCAGAGGCAGGAATTAGGAGTGGAAGGACAATGTAGTGAAATAAGGTAAAAAATGATTCCTCCAACAAAGGGCCTCCAGGGCCTCCCATGCACCTATTTCCCCATCTTTCCATGGGAAGGACTGCTTCTAATTGATCTCTGCTTGGAGGATGCTTTGGGGAGCAAAAACAGGCAAAACTGGAGCTAAGAAAGAAAGTTGGTTGCCACAGGGAGAATCTAAACTACCAATTTCCACATAGCTAATTAGCCTCCACTGAGCAGGAGGGTGATGCTGAAGGCTGGGGTAGCAGAACCCCAGGGCCACTGTGCAAATCTTTATGCTGGTTAGCCATATTACAGTCTTTTCTTATTTTAAGGACTTATTATATGTGTAAACCATGCTGTCCTTCTTTATCTAAATAGGGGTACATGAGTTATCTTCTAATGAGCAATTGTACGGATGGTAGGAAGCCATCTTTCCTCAGCCAGGGTATGAAAATACCTCCTTTGCCAAAACCAGTTTGGCTCAGTGGATAGAGCATCAGCCTCAGACTGAAGGCTTCCAGGTTCGATTCCCGTCAAGGGCACATACCTTGGTTGCGGGCACATCCCCAGTAGGGAGTATGTAGGAGGCAGGTGATCGATGATTCTCTCCCATTGATATTTCTGACTGTCCATCTCTTTTCTTCTCTGTAAAATAAAATAAAATAAAATAAAATAAAATAAAATAAAATAAAATAAAATAAAATAAAATAAAGTAAAATAAAATATATTAAAATTTTTTTTTAAAAAAGAAAAGAAAATACCTCATTTGACCCAAGAAAAATGCGTCTACTGGAATTGAAAAGGCTGTCACTGGAGGCATTGACTTAGTTTCCAAAGGAGCACAGGGGCCTTCTGGATAGGGAGGACAGACCCTCAATCCTTGCTTCTGTAACTCAGAGTCAGGGAGTCCTGTTGAGGCTAGAATAGAGAGCTTCCAATGAAGGCTTGGTGGAAGGGAAAAGCAATGAGGGTCCAGAAAAAAAAAAATGGAGTCCAGGGTGTTGGAGTGGGGAAGGTATGTGCATGGCATGGGCTGCTGTTAGAAGCCCCACCAGACCCAGCAGCCTGGCACAGCACTTGTGCTCCTAGGGCTGACCAGGGACTTTCGTCATGGAGTACCCCTGGCTCCTCCTCCCTTGAGGACCACAAACTTGGGAACATGGGCCCAAGAGGCATCACGACTAAGGACCAGTGGGCAGCTGCCAGACTGTGGAGGCCCAAAGCTCATGGGCACCCTCCAGTGGCAGGGAGATGTGGAACCATGGTGAACTGCTCAGTAAGAAGCCACCTGCCCACCTGTGTGTGGATGTCAAGTGGACTCTCCTTTGAGAAACTGGAGATAGCACCTCAGATTTCCTACTTATTTGGCATTTGGGGTTTACCTTAAATTCATATTTGTCATACTTATTATACAAGAAATTATTGTTCACTATGGGAAATACAAACCAAAAGGAGAAAATGAAAATTGTCTACAGATAGAATGGTGCTAACATTTTGGTATGTTTTCTTCCAGTTTGTTTTCTATACAATAGGGCAGTGCACACTATTTTCTAACCTGACTTTTACACTTAAAATGTTGTTGACAACATTTCTTTTATCGCTTATAAATTTTCCGTATCTTTTAAAGTGGCTGCACTATACTCCATTGCATTGTTGTACCATGGCCCACTTAATAAAGCCCCTATGTTAGACCCTGAGATTGTTACAAACCCCTTTTGAGCTCTGATTAGTGTATGATTCTAGGGCAGACTCTACAGTCAAGGCCTATAGTCATACACAGAAAGATGAGACATGATACCTGATTAGTCAGTAACAGTTTCACTGAAGACTTCCACTCAGTGTGGCAGACAGAGTGGATAGGGAAAGGTGTTCCTTCCATTCATCCTATATAAGAAAAGTCTAATATGCTAAGTGTCCAGTCGTCTGGTTGGCCATGCAACCAATTAAAGCATAGTATGCTAATGTATGCTAAGGCCTCTCAACCATTCGCTATGATGTGCACTGACCATCAGGGAACAGATGCTCTAACTGGGTAGATTAGCTTGCTGCTGGGGTCCGGCCAATCAGGATTGAGCAAGATAGGCCGGACATACCCTGGAGCCCTCTCTCGGTCCCACCCTGGCTGGCCAACCTCCCGTGTCCCTCTCCAACCCTGATCTTGCACCAGTGGGGTCCCTCAACCTGGCCTGTGCCCTCTCACAATCCAGGACCCCTTGGGGGATGTCAGAGAGCCAGTTTTGGCCTGATGGCAGAACGACCAATTGCTATGACATGCACTGACCACCAGGAGGCAGATGCTCAACACAAGCTGTCCCCTGGTGGTCATCCATGGGGAGCACTGCTCAGTCAGAAGCCAGGCTCATGGCTGTGGAGCGCAGTGGTGGTGGCAGGAGCCTCTCCCACCTCCACAGCCAGTAGTTGGACATCCTCTGAGGGTTCCTGGACTGTGGGAGGGTGCAGGCTGGGCTGCAGGACATTCCCTCCCCTTCGAGTGCATTAATTTTGTGCACTGGTCCTCTAGTACATACATAAATCTGCATACACGATAACACAAATAAATCTAAATACATACAGGGCTGCAAAGAAAGAAAGAGAATCTCCTAGTGTCCACAATGAGGCAGGAACTCAAAGCCAGAGACTTGGTGGGAGCTGAGATCATAGTAGTCCAAGGGGGAGGGGGGTTCAGATTGTTTTCTTTTTAATTAAATATATTGGGGTGACATTGGTTAATAAGTTTCAAGTGTGTAATTTTGTACTACATCATCAGCATATTGCATGTGTGCTTACCACCCAAGGTCTAGTCTCCCTCTGTCACCATAAATTTGACTCCCTTTACCTGCTTCATCTCCCCCCTCCCACACACACACACACACCTCCTTTCCCTCTGGTAACCACTCTTCTGTTATCTCAGTCTACAAGTTCATTTGTTGCTTTTTGTTTTATATCTCACATATGAGTGAAATCATATGGTTCTTGACCTTTTTCTTCTGACTTATTTTGTTTAATATGATACTCTGGAGATCCATCCATGTTGTGACAAACAGCAGTATTTCATCTTTTTTTAATTGCTGAGTAGTATTCCGTTGCATATATGTACCACATCTTCTTTATCTAATCATCCATCTAAGGACATCCATGGCTTAGTTGCCTTGCATTATACTGTAATAAACATGAACATGTATATACTTAAAAATAAGTGCTTTCAAATTTTTCAGGCAGATACCCAGAAGAGAGATTGCTGGATCAGGTGGTAGCTCTATTTTAAACATTTTGAGGAATGTTCATACTGTTTTCCTCAGTGGCTGTACCAATTTACATTCCCACTAGCAGGGTATGGGGATTATTTTTTTCTCCACATCCTTTCCAATACTTGTTATTTCTTGGCTTTTTGATAATAGCCTCAGAAAGAAGTTAACATTCATCAAAAACAAAAGTTAAGGTCTCAAATCTAGATAAGTTGAGAGGCATGGATAGAGGCTCCTGGCATAAAGTTAGGAGGTTCTGAGAGAATTAGAAAAACTGAGCAGAGCTGTGTGGGGAAGTTTCAAGAAAGTTTGTGGTCCACTTGCCTTGGATAAAAAGGAGCCACGTACCAGAAACTGAAAACTTAAGTCTGCACGACTTGCACAAATGTGCAACACATAAGTAATGCCTAGAAACTAACATAAATACTGGCCTAAAGCTGGTAAAACAAATGGCGTGTTAGCAAAAGCGAGCACAGAGTCTTATATAGAGAAATGCCACCACCATTTATATGCAGAGGACATGTGATTCCCTAAGGGGGGGAAAAAAAAGCAAAAACACTGAAGATGGCAAGAAAAATTAGAAACTGCAAAAAGCTACAAGTTATGATAAAGAATAGCTAGCAAAAACAGCAAGTAGGATAATTAACATTTCAGAATCTAGAAGTAATGGAACCATCTTAGACTATAGTTTAAATATATTTAAAATAATAAAAACATAAAAGCAGGAATAAAAATTATAAGAACAGGACAGAGCAATATAGAAACACATTTGAAAAATAGACAAATAGTGCTTCTAGAAATAAAAACTGTATCATTACAATAAAAATGATTAGATGTGGAAAGTAGTACATTAGACATGGCCAAAGAGAAAATCAATGACCTGGAAGATACTTTGAGACTATTATCTAGAATTTGAAATGGAAAATATGAAAGTTCACAGAAATGTAATAAAATACATCTCATCAAGTACCAGAGAAGAGAACAGAGAATATGTGAGGGAGATAATATTTGAAACGATATTGGCTGAGAATTTAAGAAACATTTAAATTCCTAAATTGAAGAATTTCAGGTCTATGAACAATAAATAAAAACAAATGCACATCTAAACACTTTGTAGCTACATCACAGACAATAAAAATATCAGGAGAAAAATCTTAAAAAAAACCCAGAGATAAAAGTTGGATTATATATAGGTATGATAATTCACCTAAAAGCAGATTTATTACCAGAAAAAATAGATAACACCAGGAAATATGTCTTTAACTTGCTATAGGACAATAACTAGCACCCTAAAATTCAAATCCTGAGTAAGCCATCATTAAAAAATGACGGTAAAGGAATTTTTAATACAAACAAAGCCTAAGAGAATTTATTACTCACAGACCCTAGTTGAAAGAACAACTAAAGGAGATGGAAACTAAACCAGATGGAAGGAGCAGAAAGCCAGATAATGGCGAGAAAAATAACAAGTAGTGACTGTAACAACAATAAAAAAGAGTAGATTGAAAATAAGGCAAAATTAAAATGTTGGATAACAATAAGTAGTATGGAAGATGGGAATGGGGGTGGAGGTGGGGAAGTAACTTATTGTCCTAAATGGGGAGGAGATATTGATTGATTTTCAACATGGTTACACTTCAGGTTTTTTTTAAAAGTAGTTATTTAGGGATAACCATTATGAGAGGAGAAATATAATGCACAACTTTCAAAGCAAGTTAGGCTAAAAAGGAAATAAACAAAGCAGGATCACTCCAGTAAGAGGCATGGCATGAGGAAATAAGGAGAACATAGCCACGGTGATTGTTATCAGGCCTGTGAAGCATCTGAGATTTGAATTATCCTATTTATAAGCTAATAAGTTCGTCTGTTACTGTTTCATGGATGCTGCCAGAAGACACGAGACTCCTAGATCAGAAACAAAGGACTTCCATATGCACAGATCCCCTGTGCACTACTTGTGCTTTGTTCCCTCGGTACCCCTGAGTTCCATGGAAGGTGACTCCGAGGAGCTTAGATGTAGGTTGCCTGTGCAGTGAGGTGGCCTCAGCTGAGGAACACTACCTCGGGGAAATCCACCTTTTGGCAGGCAGCGAGAAGGTTCTGTGTTCCAAGGGATTTCCTGATGCAAACACAACCCTGAGAAATGACCCAGGCGATGAGCAGTCAGAGCCTCGCATACTCGGCACGTCCGGAAAGACATGGAGAAGCACGGACCCCATCGAGCAGCTTCTCTCCAAACAATTGTCAAACACAAAGCAAGATGATAGAAATGAATGAAAACACACCAGCAATCACAATAATAGACATTGGTCAAACTTACCCCTTTAAAGACAGAATTTCTAAGCTTGGGTCTAAAACATATGCAATTTATAAGAAATACTAAAACAGAGTTGACTATTTTTGCTTTAGTGCTTTGCCATATTCTATTTTGGAAGATGTCTGGTTGCTTGGATAGTGTGTGTGTGTGTGTGTGATGATATGCTAGTAGGATATGTTAGTGGTGATGGTGATATGTTAGTAAGAAAGGTACAATTAATTTCTCTCTTTTCCTCCTTCTTCAATCTTTGTCAAACCCATTCACACCTCTACAAGACAGATACAGAAAGTTTGAAAGTAGTAGGAATGAAGAAAGGTATACTGTGAAAATACTAACCACAACAAAACCGATGCATTAAAATAAATAGCAGCTAAAATATATTTAAGGTAAAAAAACACTCCATGTTAATTCAGAACAAAGCACTTTATTACCTTGTGACAAACAGCACCTTCTGGCTGAGAGGAAACACAAAAAGCCAAACACCCATCAATATCAGGAGACATTCGATGGGTGTCGGTGAGCAGTTCACACAGCAAGGCCTGTGAGTTCCAGGAGGAAGACATGGATCTGGTGGGGATTGACCCAGAAATGGGTTCTAGATCTAGAGCATTCTGTGTGAGGTGACACGAGGGGGCCCATGAAGCATGTGGTAAGCAAGCTGCCGCTTGTTGAGACACCAGCACATGTATCTTGGGACTTTATACACAGAGGGAGTCAGTGCAGAGTGGCCCAGGGGTTGGGCAGACCACGGTCTTGGTGTTTGAAGGGTAAGTTCTGAAGTCTCATCTCCACAAAGGCCTCTGTGCTATCCTCTGCTCCCAGGTCTCCAACTACTTCCAGCTCTGCCACGCCTCCTGTGAAGAGATGGTCCTGGTGCAGGCCCCGGTGATGCTACAGATGCCTAAGGTCAGCTGGCTCGTGACCGACCCGGGACCCAAACCGAAGTCTGCTTGTCCATGGTAGTGCATGGCACACTTAACCCTTTTGGTCTTATTGCACTGGTCATAGTCTACTGAGGCAGATGCCTGGCTTCCTGTATATGAGTGCACACACACACACACACACACACACACACACACTGTGTGTGTGTGTGTGTGTGTGTGTGTGTGTGTGTGGTGATGCAGTAAATGGGACAGTTCATTTTCTCTTTTCCCTCCCTCCTCATCCTTTGTCAAATCCATTCACACCTTTGCAAGACAGATAGGAAGAGAAACTTCCAGTGAGGGTGGGCTTAAAAACCTGGCTCCTTGGACATGGGGCCGGGGGTTTCCGTGCCCATGTGACAGTGTCTGCTGGAGAGGCTCGAGACCATCTGTCCGGGGACATTGTAAACAAATGTCGTAAGAATACTGCCCTGAGGTGGTGAGGCAGAGCATGGTACCATCTTGTGAGCCTAAACCCTTCTCACTCAACAAAGCCACATGCTAATAAGCTCTGGGCAATGCACTAGAGAAAGACATTCAAAACAACAGCAACAACAATGGCCAGCCACCCCATGGGGGCTGCAGACTCCTCCTGCATCTCCTTAGCTCCTGAGTGGCAGGAGGAGAGGGCTGGCAGGCTCCAGCTCCACCTGTGTGTCCAGCACTCAGATTATGTAAGGTTTTCACATGTCATGCTTGTTTTTTTGCTTCCTTGTGTGTGAATTTTTACAAAAAGCATCAGATTCCTAAATCCCTATGTAGGACACTCCTTTAAGTCTTATATCCCCAAACCAGCCAATGCTTAAAGTTCTCTAAAATAAAAAAAGTACCTCATAGCTGGGACTTTTCACAGCAACCATGGCTGCCTGAAGCCAGCGTGCTCTCCACAACCTTCTCATTGTTCACGTTGCAAATTAGACAAAATAAAAAGTTCTCAGCAATTTCCCCCACATTTTTTTGCCCATTTTCTCATGCCTTCTTGTGTATTCCCAGGCTTCTGAGGAAGCTTACGTTGGCCTAGAAGTTGGGAGTCAGGTGCGCTGTGGCTGTGTTCCCTCTGTACTCCCATAGAGGAGGAGCAGGTCCATTAAAGAAATGGGCCCATTGCCAGGACCGGTTTGGCTCAATGGATAGAGCGTCGGCTTGGGGGTCCCGGGTTCGATTCCGGTCAAGGGCATGTACCTTGGTTGCGGGCAGATCCCCAGTAGGGGGTGTGCAAGAGGCAGCTGATCGATGACTCTCTCTCATCAATGTTTCTAACTCTCTATCTCTCTCCCTTCCTCTCTGTACAAAATCAATAAAATATATTTAAAAAAAAAAAAAAGAAAGAAAGAAAAGAAATGGGCCCATCTACTCCCACTATTGGGGCCATTGGGCCCTCCCACATTCCCTCAGATGTCCCCTTCTGGCTTGTTCTACCTTAGCAGTGACCAATGCACATGGTCCCACTCTTTTTGACTTAGTTCACTCCCCACACACTTCCCTCTCCATAAAATAGGGACAGGGTAACAGAAGGACTTTCCCAGAGAAAGGGATGGCAGCACTCAAGCAAGGACAAGAGGTGGCTTCTCTCAGCCACTCTTTTGTTATTTTGTATTTTTAATCTTCATCCAAGACTATATTTGTATTGATATTTAAAGAGAGAGGAAGGTTGGGGGGGGGGGAGAGAAACATCTATGTGAGAGAGAAACAATGATTGGTTGTCTCCTGTACACGCCCTGACTGGAGACCTAACATATAGCATAGGTATGTGCCTGATCTGTAATCAAACCTTCAACCTTTTGATGTACCGGATGATGCTCCAACCAACTGAGCCACACTGGCCAGGCCTCTAAATAACTCTCCCATCCTCCCTCCCCCCAACAAAGCCAAGAGGCAGGGCCAGCATTCGTGGCTCAATTCTGAGGCCCTGCCTACCTGGGAGGGCAATCTTGGTATGGCAAATGGTTCAGTTATATTGACCATTTAGAGCTATGTTTCTGGAAATGGCCACATTCAATTGTTGTGAAACCATCAATTGCTTTGTAACCCTTGCTTACCTACGGTGGGAACTCACCGTTCCCCAAGTGAATTACAGTAGGAATGTGACCCGGCCATGAAGAGATTGCAGCTTGAGGTTTAAGACCCTCCCAGAAGTCTAGGCTGGCTGGAGAGTCATTCCTAATACCCAACGTCCATGTAACACATTCAGGCTGTTGGGCTTCTGGAACCAGAGTCCTTGGGATACCTCCCCCAGCAGCAGGAGGTGTCCCCTGTACACGCCCTGGGGGACAGAAGAAGGGCCACCTGCCCCCAGAACCACAGCCCAGCTCATCTGGGAGGAAGATGAGCACTGGCTCCTTGTGGTCATTTCTCCCACCTGTGCCTGATCCTGGCCCCGCCTCTCCCACAGCTTCCTCATCTCTGTCCCCTGAGTAAACTGAACATGCTCAGGAGGGAGGGGTCAGCTTGCCTTAGGTGGGGCACCAGAAAGAAGCCCAATTTGGGCGAGCTTGGCAAAATCATCCAGTTTTAGTGGTTTCTCCTGAGCATCCTAGAAAGAGGAGAGGAGCCTGTGACTTCTCTGCACCCCCCCCCCCCCCCCCCACACACACACACCTCCTTCACTAGCTCCTTTATCTCCTGGCCCTTTGCCTTCTTATTTCTGATCTGCACAGAACAGGGGAAGGAGGGAAGAGTAAAGTCTCCTGTAAGTGGACGGCCACCACTTCTCAGTCCGAATGGCCTCTTTGAGGAAGCCACTCCTGCTTGGATGTGCTTGCTGTCTCCCTCCATCATCTAGCCTTCAAAGGTCCCTCCCCTCTCCTCCCTGGCCCAGTGCATCAAAACGAAGCCCTGGAAGACCAATCCCAGTAGAGTTTACCTCTGCTTCTACTAAGGCACCAGGCCCATAAAGTCAGGATGGGAATTCATGCTCTGGAGCCGGAAGACGGGACTGGCACCATGGCTGCAGTGCGCGTGAGGTGTGGCTGTGGGCAGTCACTTAACTTCTCTGAGTTCCTGTTTCCTGAGTCATAAAAAGGGGACATAATGGAACCTCTTTTTGTGAGGTCAACTGAAATAATGAGAATTGTCATTGTCTTCAACATGTGGCACATGCCCTGGGCCAGGCAGAATGCTGTACGGACTTGAATTTGCTCCAGCCTGGCCAGGGCAGTGCCAGTGACAAATGGAGGGAAGAGGACTAAGCCAGCCCAGTGTGCCATGGAGGAAGCACCCAGCTCCTATGCCCCTTCCCTCTGCCTTCCGCTGAGCAAAAGGGTAATAATACCTTGTAGCCTCAGCCAGGGAACAGATGTTTTCATATGGAAGAGCCAGATCTCCCAGTAGCCAGGGGCCAGGCCAGGCTGGGAAGCACAATTCCCTTCCAGCCTGACAGTTCAGGCCTGGATGTTGCTTTCCAAATGAAAGCCGCTCCGAAGGTCGTTGGGAACAGTGAATTGTGATTATGCAGGCTCATTTTTAATTCTGTCTCATTACAGCTGCTGTTACGGCTGCATTATAATAATTGCTTTAGTTCTGCTTTGGTATTTTTGGGCTCTTTTAATGTAGCTGTAATCTATGTGTATATTAAAGGAAGCAGAGCCAAAGAACAGGGGCAGTGTTATTAGACCAGCAGAAGAACGCTGGGTGGAGAGTGGGGAGCAGACAGGCAGCAGAGAGGAGCCGGGTGGGGACCTATAACAGAGGGCTAGGGGGTGTCCTGGCCCCAGGCCGGGCACAGATGCATAAAGCAGACTGGCTGGGACTCTGAGCAAGTTGGAGCTGCCTGTTTCAGTCCCCGCCCCCATCCACTGTGTGAGTTGCAAAGTCTATCTTGGTGCTTTAAGAGTTCTTAGGAGAAAAATTGCTGGGGAAGAGCCCAAGGGGGTGAGTGCATGGGGCCGAGGAGGAGGCTGGCTGCTGGCGGAGACCTCAGGGCAGTCCCCAGGGGAGGACCCTGTGACCTCCAGGGCAAAGACAACAGTCAAAGACATGATTTGCAGACTATCAACTCCCCAGTCCCCAGTGAATAGTTTGCTTGGGGTTCTGCCATCACTCCCTGACCTGATCTTTTTCCTTAAAAATTTGGTCTGTTTGAATCCCTAACGCATGACCTCTCAGACACTTGGTGGAGGCCTTCGTGGAATTCAGGACCACTGTGGCCTCTTTGTTATAACTGCTCAAAGGGCAGTGGTGTCGCTTGGAGGGCAGCGTGCCAAGTGCCTCCCAGCCAGCACGCTGTGAGCCTTATTCTGCTCCTAGCATTCATCTGCCACATGGATTCATATGTAATGTTCACAACAATCCTATGAGCTAAGTTACCACATCATCTGTTTAGAGCAAATGGGGGACAGAAAGGTCAAGCAATTTGCTCTCGTATTTAGCGAATGACAGAGCCAGAGTTGGAATCCAGACAACCTCGGGAAGGTCCCACATTTTGAGTACGGTGTGCCCCCCCAACCCCCCAAGCAGTGGTAGTCCTCATGCTGCTCAGTGGAAGAATGGTCAGAAATGGTTCTTGGGCCAGAGGCCACAGGCCTGGGCAGCTGTGGGGGATGACCTTGACCATGCAGAGGTCATGAATGACTATTAGAGCGATTAGAGGTCTGAGCACCAACTGAACAAATGTGTCTTTCAGTTCCTCATTTGCCATTTTTTAAGGCTTCTGAATTAAGAGGGTTTCAAAGACGTTTTCAGGGCCTTGTCATATTACTTCCTCAGGGAAAATAGTCTTCATCTTGTGCAACTGAAATACAGCCCGACACAGCTCGAATCTACAGACTCCTGGAATCTCCATGTGTGGCACCTCAGAGTCTATGGCCCATTGCAGGTGTCCTTTGTCAACATCTCTAACTGATGTTGCACAGCCTGGGCTCAGACACGCAGGAACATGGGTGCCCCCTCTGACACTCTGCTTCGTTTCTTGAACAGTTCTAATCATTAAACAGTTCTTCCTTATTTTGGGCAAAAGTCCCCCCCAGCCCCTCCACACCCTGCCTTCAGCCTCAATACCTTTATCAACTAACCCTATTTTGATCTCCTGGAATTACTCATTCCATTTTCCACCCAACAGTATTTTGAGTTTAAGAAGGAAGTTAAAAGTTCCTCCTAAAGCCTTCTTTTCTTTAGATTCAATATCATTAGGGTCTTTTTCTGTTACTTCTATTCAGATAGTTCTCAATGAGAAAAAAAAAAAAATCAAAAGACCTTAGATTATCTCCAGCACAAATGAGATTTGTATAAATGTTTCCTCTTTTTCCTTCACCAGATTCTAACTAAAACTTTGGAGAAACTACCAACATTATATATTGTGTTGGGAGATGGAGAAAGTGATGAAAATAAGGCATGGTCTCTGCTCTTGGTTGTAAAACGATAGCATTAACAACTGCTAAGTACCAGCTTTGGAAAACAGCCTCCTCCTTCCTATTTCCTTTCTTTTCTTTCATTTATTTATTTTTCTTTTTGGTGTGGAAAGTATACTTATTTTTATATATAAGTATACTAGGGGCCTGGTGCATAAAATTTGTGCACTGGGGAGGATTCCCTTAGCCCAGCCTGGCCCCTCTCACATATTGGGAGCCCTCAGGGGATGTTCTACAATCAGGGGAAGGTGCCAGCCCCATCACCTGCTGCTATAGCCACTGCCAGTCATCATAGTCGCCAAGGTATCAACACAGACTCCAGATTCTTCACCATGAAAAAATGACAACTTTCTTTAAGCATTTTCAAGATGTGTCTTTCATAGGATATGACATTCCTTTCTTTGTTTTTCTTTTATCCTCACCTGCAGCTATGTTTCCATTTATTTCTTCCCCTTCCCTCTGATCCCAGGCTTGGCTCCTTCCCAAGCCTAAAGCCTCTGCCTAGTGGCCGGCTGAAAGTGACCTGGGTGCTGAGGAGGTTCCAGGGATCCAGGTATGTATGCAAATTAACTGCCATCTTTGTTGGGTTAATTTGCATACTTACTCTGATTGTCTGTGGTCATAGTTGAGGTATGGTCAATTTACATATTTCTCTATTATTAGGTAAGATAACAGTGTCCTCTTTTGACTGTAGGAAGAAGCATGGGACTGGCTGCCCACAAGGTTGCTTAGTCCTGTTTCTTCTTCTCTTCCACATCACCTTCTGGGTTACCTACTGTCCCTATGCCTTTTATCTCTAGTCTTAGTTGTCCTCAATTGGCTCATCCAAGAAGCTTTGTCAATCCTCCCATCCCTCTCTTCCACAGGAACATGACACTCTCCCCTAAAAACTGTCCTGAATTAGTTAACAAATTTCCCTCCATGACACAGGCTGCTCTCCCCCAGAAAAGCCAGTGACAGATACGAACACCATTTGGTGTAATTAGTTCTGATATTTCACACAACATATTTGTGAGTTTTTTTGAGGGAGTTGGGGTGGGCAGGCAGGGAAAATGCTTCTATTAAAAAGACAGCAGGGAGGTTGGGATGATGGGAGGAGCAGAGTTTGGGTCTTGTCTTGGCTGCATACACGGCCTTTGTTAAGTCAGTACCACTACACGGCCTTTGTTAAGTCAGTACCACTTGGCCTAGGGACACTTCCTTGCATGCCTATTCTCTTTGTACCCCTGTCTGCCTGCAATGGGCCTCCCCAGGGAGGATACTAGGTGTTTTCCTTAATCCAGTGACTTATGAAGTTCCTGATTGAGTGACCTGTCCCCTCTCTGATTGACAGGGTAGGGTAATATGGGAGGGGCCCCAGTGCTGGAGACCTGGGAAGTTGGGGCACAAAGCTCTCTATTCATTCTGCACGTGGCTTGCTTTGTGACCTTGTCAAGACTATTGAACTTTCCACAGCTCCTTTGTAGTTCTGAGGGCTGTGTGTTAGGGCAGAGGAGAGGGAGGGGGAGGTAAGATCATGCCCTGAGTTGCTAGAATAGATGTCTCTCAAGATATTGGCAATTATAGAATATAAATTAGGAGTAGCTCTTGACCTAGAAAATCAATCCTATATATTCCTCTGTCACATTTTCTGTCATCTGTTATAACCTGTAAGGTTTAAGTGGCATGCTTGTCAGGCCAAGGAACTGAGCATATACCGTATTTTCCGGGGTATAAGACGACTTTTGAAACGAAAAAAGTCAACTGAAAATCGGGGGCAAAAGACCAAAATTGCACAAAAATTACCTGCAGATCTTGAGGCAAAGTAAGTCTTTTCTTTGAAGTGGGGGGTAGTCTTATACAGCGAATATAAGCCTAAACCTATGTTTTAACTGTAAAATTAGGGGGTCATCTTATACGCCGGAAAAATACTTGGGCTACCCCACAGCATGGCTGGAATCTCATGGACCACACTGGAATCTTTAGCTGAGATTGGAAATCAACACTAGTGGTCTACACGTTCAGGTTTATCACCACAGCAGATGTTCTATACGTGTGGGGAGAATCCCAAGCCTCCTCAGGTGCCAGGGAAAGAGCTTGGAAAGGGGTCATAGCTCCTGGGTTGCTTTTTGTTTTGTGACCTCAGCAAGTCTCTCATCTTCCTCAGGTGCATTCACTCACCTCCAAATTGGGAAGTTGAATAGCTCTAAGCTTTAGTGTAGTTTTAATGGCCATGATTTTCTGACTAAGCCTTCAAAAAAGACACAAAGGTACTTTGCATAAGCTTGTTGGTATAGTGAACGGGAAACCAATAGGAGGAGCCTAAGCTTCAAGTTTCAAGGATCCCCTGAACCATTTCTGCAAACTGCCCTCTCAAAGGGCTCTCTCTGTGTGATTCTCTTAGGCACCTTGACCCACACTGGCCCTCCACCTGTATCTGCCATCTCTCCTAGCCACTCCTGGGAGGTGGACCTATGACCTCTGCTCCTGGGAGGCAGACCTACTGAGCTCCCACGAGGCAGGAGGATGAGAGTGAACTAACCCTCTACAGTGGGTGGTGTTTAAGAGTGTGGCCTGCAGGGTCAGCCTCGGTGCGACTCCTGGCTCTGCCATCACTAGCCCCCTCGGTCTCAATTTCCTCATTTGAAAAGTTGTGGTGAGAATCAAATGATAAAACCAAACAAAACAACAACAACAAAAAACACACATACACACACACAAAAAAAAACACCCCACAAACAACCAAACCAAAAACCTTGTATAAAGTATTTAGCACAGCACCTGGCTCTATAATAGTTAGTTGTCATTGTGTCCATGTTATCTGTGATAATTCCTTATGACCCATTTCCTCCAGCCAGAAGCCTTCTTTGCCAACCTACTTTTTGATGGTATTATTTTTTCCCCTTTGAGGGACTAGAAATATGGCATTTAATCTCCCCCCCCTCCCCAATGTGGTTTCAGAATCCTTTCAGAAATAGATCAGAAGTCAGATAAA
The DNA here is from genome assembly GCF_014108245.1 of Pipistrellus kuhlii. Lineage (NCBI taxonomy): Eukaryota > Metazoa > Chordata > Mammalia > Chiroptera > Vespertilionidae > Pipistrellus > Pipistrellus kuhlii. Next base: position 13,829,962 of record NW_023425405.1, read on the forward strand.
CATTTTAAAAATCAGCTTCATAGCTGGTGAAGTTAATTAGAGGAGAACAAATTGGACCCAAGGACCCTGCTTCCAAACAGTTCATTGTTCTGGGGAGAGTTTGGTGTGTGAGAGAGAAGATACCGCAGAGAGAACTCAGAGAGGCCCAGGTGTGTACCACCTTTAGCAAGTGAGCACTCCTGGCAATTCAGGTCACAGGTTGCTCTTCTTTCAGTCTTGGGGGCCTCACTCAGAGGCAGAATGGAACAGGGTGGGGTTTCTTCTCAATGCTCAAAGGGCACGAGTTCCTAATTCCTGGTGTGAGGCAGAAAGACAGGGGCGGGAGGGTCATTCCCACTACAACCTCCTGTTAAGAGCCCTTGTTTCCAGACACAGCTATCCCAACAGTGCAAAGTCAGCAGAAAGGCTTCTAAATTGACCCTGAGGGAAGCTTTCCTTCAACAAGTCCTGTCTGTCTTCCCTAATGCATTCTGTTTTAATGTATCTTTTAATTATAAACATTTTTATTTTATTAACAGAGGCCCGATGTACAAAATTCCTGCAAGAGTAGGCCTTCCTTCCCCCAGCTGCAGGCACTAGCTTCCCTCCAGCACCTGAAACCTGGGCTTCCCTCATAGTCCTGGCTTTGTCCAGAGGTCATCGGGCCTAATTAGCATATTACACTTTTATTATTATACATATACTAGTGGCCCAGTGCACAGATTCATGCACATTGAAAGGAAAATAATTCGAAGAAATATTTTAATCTTGCTATTTGCTATTTGCCCTTTCTCCCACAGTGCCTGGGAGCCAGGCAGAGCCCCTTTCCCCTCCACCACCACTATTGGTTGCCATCTGTGGGGCAATTGGCGGGATGTGATAAGGCCCTTGGCTTGCACCCATCTTAGCCTGGTGCCATCTGCTCACCTGCTCCATCATCCCTCCATGGTCCCACTCTTGTTGGGGCCCATTGGGGCCAGCAGTGCCTCCATTGCTACCCACTGCCAGCTCTGCATGGTTGACATCCATCATGCTATGCACTGTCCCCTGGTGGTCAGTGCGTGTCATAGTGAGCATTCAAACTCCTGGTCTCCAGGAAAATTTGCATATTAGGCTTTTATTATATAGGATTTTATTATATGGACAATATACTTATCTAATAAAGAGGAAATATGCTAATTATTCCTCATGCCATTGCAAAGATGGTGGTACCCACAGCCAATAAGGAGGGAATATGCTAATTGACTGCCACATCCTTAAAGATGGCCATGCCAGTCCCCTTAGCCCCTCCTGGGCGGCATGCATATGGCAAAGCTGAGCACTCCCCTGACTCTGGAGTTCCCCAGTCCCCTCTGCCCCCAGCAGCCCATGGCCAGCACGAGGCACAGGCAAGCCTTGGATGGTGGCTGCCTAGCAGCCCAGGGCCTCCTGAGGCTCAGGTAACCAGAGCTGGCTGAGGCTTGTGCTGCCAGCAGTGGCAGCAGCAGAGGTGTGATGGAGCATCACCTTTCCCTGTTCACTGGGTCGTCTCCTGCCCTTGAGGGCTCCTGGAATGTGAGAAGGGGCAGACTGGGCTCAGGAACTCCCCCTCCAGTGCATGAATTTTCATGTACCAGGCCTCTAGTATATGATATAATAAATAATATATATTATGTTGCCCTAACCAAGACTTCCACCTATACCAGCTCTGATTCCTAACCATTTCTGCAAGGGGGGATAGATATATAATATGATATATATTATATTTTAATTATTATAAATTATTATAATAGTGATAATTATTGTAAAAAATTAAAATCTGTAAGAAATACATAATACGGTGAAAGTCCCCTTCACTCTGTAGTCAATGTCTGGCACCCTTTCCCCAACCAAAAGTGCACTAGGAGTTTCCTTTCCACAGAAGATATTATTTTATTTGTATTTTCACTTATTTGTTGTTAATCCTCACCTGAGGATATTTTCCCATTGACTTTTAGGGAGAGTGTAAGAGAGAGGGAAAGACAGAGAGAAACATCAATGTGAGAGAAACAAATTAATTGGTTGCCTCTTGCACAAGTCCAGACCAGGGCCTAGGCCAGGGAGGAGCCTACAACTGAAGTACATGCCTTTGACTTGAATCAAACCTGGAATCCTTTGGTCTACAGACCATGCTCTATCCACTGAGTCAGACTGGGTAGGGCTCCACAGAATATTTTAAAACAATTTAATAAGAGGGTACTGGGCACTTGGGGGTAGCTGCTTAGTCCCCATGATATAGACAAGCCCTCAGGTGCCGTGTGCACTGCTGGGCAGGGCAGCAGCCTGTTCGTAGACAATATTGGGCTCCAGCATTTGTGCTCTTCTGCCTGTCTCCTTCCTGCAGCTACAGAGGTTTGTCTTCGGCGGGATTCCTGCCCCTGCAGGGTGACCTATCCTTGCTAAGACCCAGCTGCTTCCAGGCATCGCCAGGGACAGGCCTTGAGCTGTGACAGCAGCCCCATTTCCTCCCACTAGGAGCATTGCTAGAAGCCCTAAGACTCTGGGGTTCCCTCACTGCCTCTGATAGTCTCTCTGCCCCCAGCTGTCCCCGCCTGTTTCTCCTGCCTTACCCCACTGCCAGGAAGGGTTTGGGTCGTCCTGCTGTCCCTGGAGCTAGATTTAGTCCCATGAGAATGCCAGCTTCCTCACCATAGTCCTACTGTTTGGTCTTCCATTTGGGTCTCTTCCCTCTCGCCCCATGGCAGGGGCTGGGCGCTACCTGAGCCCCAGCCTCCTGACCTCTAGGCTCATTCCTTTCCCAGGGTTCACTGGTCTCTGGGATTCCCCCACATCAGCCCCACTGAGGGCCTGATGTGGAGACCATCAACACCTAGAAGTGCTGTCATAATGTCTGGCCTCCTCACTCAGCTCAACTTCTGCCTCAGTGACACCACGTGGGTGTGTCCCCATGACCCCAGCCCTGGACCTGCACATCTGCACCGACCTGGGCACAGGGCTTCAGGCTGCCCCCAAGTGGGCGACCCACCTCAGCAGCCTGTATCTCCCCTGCTGGAATGTCACCAGTCCCAGCTTTCAAACCTCTCCCCTCCCCGCTCCTACACTGTGCAATCGAGGCCATGTCATTGGTGACATGTTCAGCTGTCACTGCTATTTCCCATGAGGCATTACCTGTCACTCAAATACCAAGCAGTGCTGCTGGTTTGCAGTGCTTTGGCAATTTGTATTTATTGTTACTAATACTATGTCAGAAAAAATATGGATGCCCCTTTAAATATGTAATTCTAACAGGCTTTCTGTAGGTGGTTTCTTGTACTGGGGGGGGAAGGGGGGGACATTTTCTCCCTAAGGGACACAACCCTAATTTTATCTTGAAATTGAATAAGGAAATAAGATGCATGGAGTAGAAACTTGTTTCATAGGCAACATTCTAAGGTTACAGAGTATGCCTGCACACGCATGACAGGGATTGAGGGAGATGACATACATGTCAGTCACTTTGTGAGTTGGTGTGTCCCCTTCCCATCTTCCCAATTTTACCTACTGAGAAATTCTTAAAAAAAAAAAAAAAAAAAAATATATATATATATATATATATATATATATATATATATATATATATATAATTAATTTTTTACAGAGAAGAAGAGAGAGGGATAGAGAGTTAGAAACATCGATGAGAGAGAATCATCGATCAGCTGCCTCTTGCACACCCCCTACTGGGGATATGCCCACAACCAAGGTACATGCCCTTGACCAGAATCAAAACCTGGGACCTTTCAGTCCACAGGCCGATGCTCTATCCACTGAGCCAAACTGGTTTGGGCTACTGAGAAATTCTTGATAGAGAAACATTTCTTCATTTTGTTCCTTGGCTTACATCAGATGCATGTATTTAATTGAGCATTTGTATAGCCCTTACCATGTGCCAGACGTTGTTCTAAAGGCCTGCAAGGAATAATCTATCAAATCCTTAGGCAGCCTTATAAGGTGAGTGCCTTGTTCTCCCCATTTTACAGAGGGAAAAACCGAGGCAGAGAGAGGTTAATGACATTGATCAAGTAAGCGGCAGAGCAGGGATTAAAACCCAGGATGCCTGCCCACTGCCCTGGCCTGCTTCCTTGCCGCGGACTTTCTCTCTTGGACTCAGGTCCTTGGGAGGTCCTTGCCCCCCTCTCATTCCACAGGCAATTGCACGTCGGGATCGGACACAAACCTCTTTATTGCCGGACATGTGGGATTATTTTTTTCCCTTCAGGCATCCATCTCCTTCACCTGGTAGGATGAACCCAAGAGCTGAGTCAATGCTGTGGAAATGTGGTGTCTGATTTATCCTCAAATGAACTTGTAACAGAAATCAGCATGGTGCCAGTGCACTTAGCTGCTGCACGTTGTTTCCAGTTGTGGTCAAGGACCTTCATCGACCGTTCTGTTCATCTTGTCCTGGAGCCACCTCTGTGGCTGCCCTGTGGTTCTGGGAATCCAGGCAGAGACCTTGGCAGCCCATTTACCATCTGGGCCTCAGTGACGGTCCTGCCCCTCTCCTCCAGGCACTGGGGATCACTGGCCCAGCGCCCACAGTTTGTGTGCTTACTCGTCAATGTGGTGGTAGCTGGGGGCAGTGTGACTTGAAAAGGAAAAGTGAGGTGGTGGAGCAGGAGGCTGTGCTGAGCACACCTTGCATCCTAACCAATGTCCTGGCTGCTTGCCTCTGAGCTGTGGAGGCTACACCTCATGGTCAGGGAAGGTGGCTGTTGGGGACTGAGGCTCCCCAGCACTCGCCAAGCTTGGCCCTAGAGCAGCAGCAGGGTTTGGATTGCTGGGAATGGGAAAGCGGGGTTCTCACACCAGCCTCAGTTTTCTCACTCAGATGACAAAGGGCCCGGGACCTGGGGGCCGGACATGGCAGGGAGTCAGCGTTGTGATGGGAAGGCCAGAAAGGTGCCCCATCCTAGAGCGAGGCTGCACGGGGCTGAGCAGCTCGCTAAAGCCACACACTGTGCCCAGAGGCAAGATGGGAGGTCCGGGAGGCAATGGAAGTTAGAACAGGCATCGCAGGGGGCCAGCTCTGGCATTCACTAACCGGCTCCTGATCAATGACATCCATTCAAATGACAGGCCCATGCTGCTCTCCTGCCGAGCCCCACTCTCTCTAATACCTGGATACCTGCTCCTTTGCTTTTAGGGTGCTACTTAGTCACTTTTTTTTAACCACAAGTGGGATTCAGTCCAGGCTTCAAGGATGAAGGCAAGTCCTAATGGGTGATGGGGATGACAGGCCTGCACACAGGCATGCAATTAAAAGTCCCCTGTTGAACCCTGGCTGGTGCGGTTAGAGTGTCTCAACCCATGCAGGGAAAGGTCACAGGTCAATTCCCGGTCAGGGCACATGCCTGGGTTGCAGGCTCCATCCCCAGTAGGGGGCGTGCAAGAGGCAGCTAGTCCATGTTTCCTTCTTTCCTTTTCCCTGCCTCTCTCTCTAAAAATCAATAAAAACACATTTTACAAAAGGTCCCTTGAATGAGGAGTGATAGATGAATACAACTCCAGAGCCATCCAGCAGGACTGACGGAGAGGGAGCCTCTGAGCTTTCTGCTGAGGAAGCTGAGGAACCACAGAGCTGATGGGGAATTCAGGCCCTTTGATGTGAACCTGAGAGATACGGGCACAGACGCATGTCCTTCACCACATCGGCCCCTCCCCAAACCTCCTTTCCTGCCCATGTACTCCCCCCGCCCCCGACTCTCTTCTCCTGACGGGGCCACTGGCAAGCTCTCTGCCCGTGATGGATTTTTCAGGCTTCATTTAGTGACATAACCATCCCAGTAAAACATACAAATGGTCCAGCCATGGATCCTAATGCGCAGTAAACGGTTTTTCACCTCCTATCATTTTTTATGGGAAGAAACTGGCTTTGTGCTTCTCGGCAGCACCCCCTCCCCCGCCCGCAGATGCCGGTGCCAGGGAGGGACAGCCTCCACTCCTTCATCTGCTGGGCTGTCAGCTCCGCTCCGAGCACCGCTCACTCACAGTGGGGGTGGCTCAGCTTTGATTAACTGTCCCGTGCGATATTAATTTCCGACAGGAGGCCCGCTCTGCTCTCTCCACGGGAGAAGGGAGGTGGGGAGGTGGGGGTGGGGGTGGGTGGCCTGGATGCCTCTCTCTCTGCCACATGGCAAGATTCGAGGGGATCTCTGAGCTTCCCAGTTAAAATAACACCGGAGGGGACTAGGGGACTCTCCAAACTTTGGGAGGGAGAGCTCAGAGATACTACTACACTCAGTTCCTTCCAAGTCCAAGCTCAACCCTTAGGCCCCGCAAGGTCAGCCACCTCACATGCTCTCCTCCTGCCCCTTGACCCAGCCCTGCCTGGCTCCTCCAGGGCTTCATTCCTCCCTCCAACCTGAACTGGGCATTTCCTAAGACTCTTCTTGGGCCCCCTGCTCTCTTCTCTAGAGGCACATATAAGGCGCAAGTGATTTGGGGGAGGGCGGGCCATTTGCAGCAAAGGAGTTGGGTGATGACTCCATGCCTCCTCCACAGCTGTGGACTCGCCCTGGTCTCTCAAGCAGCAAATGCCTACCTTCCCTGCCTCCTCTCCTGCCGCCTTCCTGCCAGCCGCCTTTGCAGGCCCGGGAAAGACATGGGCTGTGATGCGACAGCAGCTTGCTTCCTCTTCTGGCTGCTGCTGCTAGTTCTGTCTCCTCCGCCAAAGAGGCAGCTGGTGCTCTGTGGCCAGAGCTGGGAGACCACATCTCTGCCTGTGCGTCTTCCAGACTGGGGAGGAAACCACCTCCATGTGTCCTAGATTTGCCACGTGCCCCTCTGGTGGGGGCTGGCCTCCACCCCTTCACCTGGCAGCGCCGGGGCAAGAACTGCTGTATGTCTAGCACAGGACGCATGAGTGTGTGTGTGCCCAGGCATGCATCCATGCAGGCAGACCAAGAGCTGCACGTCTGGCTCCAAGGCACCTGAGAGGTACTCTGATGTGGTGATGCTGTTTGGGGAAGACGTTTGTACCCGAACAAAGAGAAAGTCCTTGGTGATGTTAAGAAGATCTATAGAAACGCCAGGGTGGGTAATGATGATGATCAGTCTTCTGAAACGGTGTCACTCACAGTATCCTCAGACCACAGCCCCACGGGGAGCCTTGGACAGAGCAGAAAGGAGGTGAAGCTCAGGTGGTGCTTCTAGGCAGCTTCAACCTGGAGGTGGATCCACTCTGCAGCCCTGTCTCCAGAGGGCAGACAAACCAGCGAGTTCTGGAGAGAGTGGCAGGTGGAGAAGTGTAGTGGAGGATGTCATAGGGGCTGTGAAATCTGGCCTGCGGAATGGATGGCTGACCAAGGTCTGAAGGGTTTTCACGTGGAAAAGCCACCAGCCAGCTCCAATTCGCTCTAGAGTGGGAAGCTAGAACGGATAAAGCTTTGGGTCAGAAGGCAGGTTTCCTCCCAACAGTTGACCCTCCCCACAGTCATCCAAGCTCTGCTCCCCGCCCCTCCCCGAGGCCAGCTGGCAGTGGTACTGAAGGGTCCTTGCACTGAGGCAGGCTCCGTGAAGTGACACATGAGGTTCTTTGCTACTTTCAGGAGCCACGTTTCCAAGCAATTGTCCTCTGAACGGGGAATTTGAACCCAGAACCAAAGACATAAAGAGGAGTTCCAGTCACCTCTAGAAGGTAAGTGCCCTCAGGTTTGCTCTGCCTTGAGGCCCCATGACCTCGTAGATCCTGGAAACCCGAAGCCAAAACCAAGATGTATCTCCCTGGAGGCTCAGCCGCGCTCACAGCTCTGCGGGCTGACAATCCGATGGGAGATTTGGGTTCCAGACACAGGAATGAAGAACACAGCGGCTCTTGGAGGGACACTCTGGGGTTTAGGAAAAGCGTATGTGACTCCCTCCTGTCACCTAGCCTCCTGCAATATCCCGACTTTTATTGTCCCCACAACCGCCCCTCTCCGTGGCCTGGCCTCTCTCTCTGCCCACCTCTCAGGGAACAGGATCAAAAAGTGGGTGAGGATAAAAGGGTGGGGAGCGACTCCACCCCGGATTTAGAGACAAAAAGGGAGGCTGCGAGAACAAATCTATTCAGAAGCCTCCAGCAGATCTCAGACACCTTGATTAATCATAACTTGCTACACATTATTTCCCTATAAACAAACGACAATGTTACTCCTATAAACAGCTTTATCTTGACAGCTGCAAAATGTCAGAATTTAGTGTAGAATGAGCAGAGATCCACCATATGTTCCACTCCAGGCCTGGAGCACACTCTCTCACAGCACACCGCTTCGTATCGAAGGGGCGATTACAAAAGCGGCTGGGCTTTGCTTTGCCACGACGGTGCGCGATGGCTCAAACCCCAGCCCCCTCCTTGGCGGAGCTGTCATGCCTGGAAGGCCAGGCGGAGGGAGGCTCTGAGGGCTGCCAGTGCGAGCAAGATGGCAGCCCAGAAAGCACAGATGTGGTTGCTGTTGTCTTTTTAAAAATCGACTCCGCTGTGTACAGGTGTACCACACTGAGAGACCCGTGGCTCCGGCACAATAATAAGGGGGAAGAGTCAGCACACGGTGGGCGCCCTGCTGAGGGCAATTGCTGTTCCATTTGCCAGGATGAAAAGCCTACAAAAGACACCAAAGAAATAGAACCCCCCGACGGAAACAAGCAACGAAGAAACAGGTTCAGTGCGAGAGGAAACAGAACTTAATGACCGTGAGCATAAAGTCTGTAAAGGGGACTCTTCACCTAGGGGTAGTTTTATCCCAGAAAAAAAACGAAAGAAAAAGAAAAAATTTCCAACGGGCTGCCCTTAGCTAGAAAATCCATAGGATACTTTCTACAGAGGATGGCTTTCGTATTTGTTATTTTGCTTGCCTTGCTCTCCCCTCCTGCACCTCTCTTCCACCCTAATATGGCTCTAAATCAGGTCAAGAGTGCCCAACCCTTTTTCTAAATACAGTCTCTGGAGCTTGGCCACGCCCCTCTGTGTATGCCTTGTCTTGTGCTCCACAGCTGACCTGGGTCGTTGCAAACATATGGACCACAACGCTGTTGGTATTTACTATCTGGCCCTCACAGATACTGTGTTTCCCCGAAAATAAGACATCTTCCGAAAATAAGACCTACTTACAGGTTTCCTTCTGAGTGAAATATAAGGCATCCCCCCCATAAATAAGGCCCCCAACTAGGCTAAACATGAGAGATTTGGTCCATTGATTCTGAAAGAAATGGAGTCACAAGAAATTCACCAGGAAATTCAGGAATTGGATTGTTATGATGATGTTCCAGAAGATGATGACATGATTGTCATTGAATAAATGAGTAAATTCTTGATACTGTAGGATTCACAGTTTGTCTGGTTTGTGTTGACAACTACCGTACTACTGTACCGTATACAGGTAATAAATTTCCTTTATTTTCATTTAACAATAAATGTGTACCATATTCTTCTTCATGGAAAAATAAGACATCCCCTGAAAATAAGACCTAGCGCATCTTTGGGAGCAAAAATTAATATAAGACACTGTCTTATTTTCGGAGAAACAGGGTAATAAAAGTGTGATGACCCCTGTTCTGAACCGCATTTGTGTTCATGCCACTCCCCATCCAAAACACTTGGGGCATGTTATCCATTAGTTTTCATCTGTGACCACCCAGGAGCCAATCCCCATCCGTTGGCTCTAGACCCCTGATTTCCTTTGGGGAAAGTACCACTCGCATTGGTTGGTGTTTGTGGGACTGCCAACCCCGGGGCGGGCGTGAGGCCCCAGCTTGGTGTCAGCTTTCTCCTGGGGTATGACTGGCCGGTGGAGGGGTGCAGTGGCTTTGTCCTGTTCGTAGCTCCCGGATGCTCTTTCCTAGACTCCTGGCTGTGCTTCAGGGACAGTGGGCTACCTTCATCCTTCCACTACAAGGGCTTTCTGATTACATAAGTGAGTGCTGGTCCTGTTGCTTATGCCAAAGAGTCTGGACTGATGCCAATAGCCCCTCGTTGGCCCCACATTAGCTGTAGGTCAGGTCCGGGGTGAGACCTCCTGTACAGACACCCCTGGTGTGGTCCTGGCTCACCCTGAGAGTCTCCCCCTCCCTACTTCTTTCCTAAGTTTCAACTTGGAGGATGCGCCACATCCAACTGCTCTGTTAAAATGACTGGTGTGCAGGGCTGTCTTCCTCCACCTTGCTAGGAGCACCCTGGTGGGGCAGGGCTAATTTATCTGGATCCCCAGAGCACAGCAAGGGTATTGAACAGCAGAAGAGCGATGCCCTCCTCTCACCACTGGTAATAAGTTTAGCTAAGTTATGATCTTGGTCCTATGTCAATAGTTCCCTAACTCAATCAAGCATCAAGTCGCCCTTTTTGCTCCCACACAGACTTTATTCCCTGGCCCCAGTTACTCGCCTTTACTCCTGATCCAATCACGCCCTGCATTTTGACCCCACACCTGGGCTGGTGTCCCAATCTTCTCCCAGGCCCTCATCACTGAGGTCTTGTCTAGCTGTTCCCAGAGCTGCTGACCTGGTCCCTGTAGCTCCCAGCTGTAGTGCTGCTGCCTGACACCGGTCAGGAGCACCCCATTCTCGGAGCCCTGGCAGCAGGCACGAACCTTTCAGATGCTTCCTGTCCTCCTGGATTGCCTTTGGCCTTCTAGGGTTTACACCTAGATCCTGCTACTCCCATCTGGCTCATCGGTTGCTGGCAGGAGGCGTGTTTGCCTCAGTGGCACAAGTAGCCACGGCAGACGTGTGTGCTAAGCACCTTTGTGGTTCCTTTGCTGGAAGGAGAGTCTCTATTGTTACCTTTGCAGAGAGGGCAGCGATGCTCTGGAGAGCACAGGTGACAAGGTCTGGCAGGACAGTTCAGGCGGAAGCCCTGGTGCTCCTAGGGCAGCTCCTCTCCCCGGGCCAGGCGCCTGGGCTGCCTCGGAACCGGACTCTTTGGCCCAAGCCCACCTAGAGGAGATGAGCATTGGGAGCTTTGCAGGCTCCTGGGAGGGAGAGAATCACATCCCTCTTCTGTCTATTTTCATGGTGGGCCAGAGCTTGCTGAGTGCCAGTCCTGTCTGCACGTCAGAATCTTAAACATTTGTACTAAGAATTCTCTTTGTCTGATGTTCTTATGCCAGAAGGATGTGCAAAACACCCCATGTCCCGATCTTGCTGCCTGGGGTCAGGAAGATACTTGGTTTCCCTCCAGTTGGTGGACTCATCAAAAGAGGCAGCTTGTGCCACATCCAATGCTTCCAGTCCAAATCCTGTGTCCTAATTATGCCCCCAAAAGGCATAATCATTAGGAAGGCTCCTCCTTGGCTGCTGAGCTTGCTTCTGAAGGTAATTGGCAGGCACTGGTCCCCGCTGCCAGGAACTCTTCCAAAACCCGTGAGGTCAAAAACAAATCTGGGGAGCGAGAGGGAGTTTGGTGTAGAGGATGAACAAACATCCTGAAGGGTCCAGGACAGGCTGTTCGATTATTTCCACAAACCATTAGGCGTTCAAGCTCTGAAATTTCTGGCCCATAAATGTATCCCCAGACTGCCTTCTGCGCTCAGAATGCACAAAATCTCTGCTTGACCACAGACGTGTGACTTGGAGACTGGTCTTGGTGCTCTTGAAGGACAGCAAAGGGAAGCCTGCAGTCCTGGCCTCCCCACTGGCCCAGGCTGCCCAGGACTGGGGCCAGCTCGTTTCCTTGCCCTGCGAGGCTGCCAGGATGAGATGAGAAAATATGGCCAATGCATTGGATGCTGAACCCAGTTCAGCTGCTGGTCCCCAGCTCCCAGCTCCCGGTAGAAATTGATGCATGGTTGTCTTTTCTGTCACTGGCTTTTTCCTCCTGTTTTATGGACTCGACTCTAGAGCTCAACTGTCTCCTGAGACCTCACATGTGGAAAGGAGCAAAGAGCAGCATCCAGTCATTACCAAGCAAAGTGACTCCCTCCGTGTGGGGCTAGGGCCCAGAGGTGCTATAGCACAGTCTCAAATGAGATTAACTTGGGCTGTGCGCGCGTGTGTGTGTGTGTGTGTGTGTGTGTGTGTGTGTGTGTGTGTAGGGGGTGGTGGTGAGAGAGAACAAAATGAGTTTAAGAGCAAAATATGCTGCCTGGGTTCCGATTCCCTGTTAGTGAGTGCTAACTCTGCCCTTCTCCCCCTCAGAGCACACATGCGAGGGATGTCAGTCTAAATTCAGCCCCATGGGGGAAAGCTGGGCTTTGGGTTATGGGTGTTGCATATGCTGTAAGGATTTTATGGATTCCTCAGTCACCTCATGGTTAGCCCTGCTGACGGAGGTGAGCAATAGCATGGGCAATCCAAAACCAATGAATGACCCCAAATCATTGCCACCTGTTTTTGACTCTGGAACTGGCTCATTCTCCAGGGCTGATTTGCCCTCCTCTTTGGGCTCTCCTTGGTCCAAGGTTAAAACTAAGGTGAAAAGTTCAGTGAAAAGTAAAATCAGCTTTTGAAATACTGTCGAATCCACTGCATGTGATGCAGAGACCCTAAAAAATACAGGAGGGATACAAAGACTAAAACTGCCTTGAACTTATTTTTCTTGTTAAAAGTAGTAAAGGAATGAAAAGTGGAATCAAACCTCAGTACTATACGGATACATGTTTTCTTCTCAAGGGAAAACTCTTTTTCCACATACAGCAGTAGGGTCCCTGACTGCAGCTTGATACAACTTTGTTCATAAGGGTGATGGTGATGTGATGTGATGGTGGTAGATATGTGATGTGATGGTAATGGTGATGGCGATATGATGGTGATGGTGATGGTGATGGTGATGGTAATGGTGATGGTGGTAGTGTTAGTGATGATGTTAGCTCTCACCTTTCCTTCATGGAATCTGCTGACTCTTTTTAGCTCTGGTAATTGTTCCTATTCAGTATTTCTTGCCATCTCTTATTATTTGTAATACTAATTTGTTCAAATAGGTAACAATGTACTAGCATGAAATTCAAAATGTACAGTCCATTGGCATCTCACCATGTTTCCTCTTCTCCAGAAAAAGCCCCTGTCACTGCCACAGCACCTTCTGGGTTTCATCCAGGAGGCAGTCTCTTCTTGCTGCTCCTTCAGTCATCTGCTCACTGGTTTGAAGGAGCCCTTTTTGAGTCACCTGAGCACTGACATTGTCGCTCATTTCCTTGGTGCCTGAACAACAGCTTCCATGCTTGAGAAAAATCACCATCTTTTGTCTTCAAGCATCCCAGACACTGCTCCCACTGCCAGCCAGCTGCTTCTCCATTTTTCCTCTGTGTTTCCCAGTTCGCATTCTAGAACTTCAAGGTCCTCTCTGGGTCTCTGCACCTCTGGTCTCACGGCCATGCAGCATTTGACAATTTGGCCTCAGTCTCCCTGCAGAGCCCTGTTACTCCTGGACTCTGCTTCCTCTGTGCTAGCCATTCTCCTGCAGAGATGGCTTCCTGTCTCTATCCGTGGTTCAAGCACTTCCCCTTTCCTCTCTCCATCCTTCCCTCACAGCTTTATTATGCAGTCAGCTCTCAAGCCCATAACTCTGGACCTGACCCTTCCACTGAACTCCAGACTTTGTTTCCATCTTGTCAAACAATCCCCCAACGATGTTCCCTGGTGAGCCAGGATCCAAGCTCGTGACTTCCCCTGAAATCCCTTCCCTTAACCTCTAGTCCTTCTCAAAATAGTTTCATCAGTTTCCCAGGCACCCTCAGCACCTCCAGATAGCTTCCTCATCCCTAAAACTTGTCAATTCTCTTTTCACATTTTCTGTCATAATCATCCTTTTATTTCAATTTATAGAGCTGCCATTTTGTGTCCAAACCTTTCAGCACCTGAATAATGTCACTAAACTCTGCTTCTCCTTCAGCTCTCAGTCTCTCTCACCATTCCACCTGTCATATCATCTTCAAGATGACACTCCCAAATATGATTTTATCATGTCATTCTTCTAAAAAGTCCCCTCCCCTTTGTGTGTGTTGCTTATATAAACTGTTATGAAGCAGAAAAGATACCATAGCTTCATACCTATCTTTGTTTTTTGCTTTCAACTACCAACAGGAAATCTAATATATTCTTTTATTGAAAACTCTATTGGTGAGAGAAAACAATTTTTTTATCTTGTCATCAAAGTCAACCTAAAATGGGTCCCAATTTACCCTTTTCCAGTGTATCTGCTATCTTCTTCTGGTTTTATTTTGGAGGCAGCTGAGTCAAACAGCACTGGACTCATTCTGCCTAAGTTTGTATCCCAGAACCTCCAAATACCTATTGTGTCACTTTTGGAGAAAAATTTAAAAAACCTTCCAAGCTCTAATTTGCATGCCTTCATTAAACATGGGAATGATGCACCCAAATTATAAGTGGTTATGTGGATTAAATGAAGTAATCTATGTGAAATGTCTTACAACTGCCTGGTACATAATACTGCCAGATAAAAGGTTCTGTTATTCCATAAATATGAACCTTCTGTTTACAATAAACTGACTCACCTACTATCTCTTGAGTAATGCCTGTGCATTCCTTCTTCTGAAAATCCTATCCATATTCCACTACTTCCATGAAACCTGTCCCTGAGTCCAGAGAAACTCTTCTGTACATACCATCATAGTGGGTATGTGTCATTATATGTTTGTGAAAACCCAGAACTGTAGAACTATATACAACACCAAGAGTGAACCTTGATGTAAACTAAACTAAGGATTTTAATTAATAATAATGTATCAATAATTGGCTTACCAAGTATAACAAAGGTACACACCGATATAAGAAGTTAATAATAGGGTGGGCAAGAGGGGGTGTATGGAAACTCTGTACTCCCAGTCACTTTTTGTGTAAATAGGAAAGTGCTTTAAAAAAATAAACTCTATTAATTAAAAAAAAAATTCTGACTGGTTTGAATGAACACGAACTCCTTCAAGGTTCATTTCTTTATCTTTAGTATAAGGTTTGTCTGGCTTGAAGAAACACAAAGAAGATTCTATCTTTCATTACATTGTGAAATTTTCTACTTTATTTTGAATGACAGAGTCAGTGAGGCTACGAACAAAGAACATGAAATCAGAGAAGTCTGGTTCCTCTTGTTACTCAGTCACCTCCGACTAGTTATGTACCTTCTTTGAGCCTCTATGTCCTCATCTGTGGAATGGGAATAATCATATCAATCTGTTAGGTTGTTGTGAGGATAAGAATAAAAGAAGATGTGCTAAACCAGCAGATGTCATTTCATTATCATATAGGTAAAACCTTATTTAGTTATTGCCAAGAATTCTGTTTGAGGCACACGTTCTTTAAAAAAAAATTAAATTTTTTTTATTGATTTCAGAAAGGAAGGGAGAGGGAGAGAAATATAGAAACATCAATGATGAGAGAGAATCATCTGCCTTCTGCAAGCCCCCTGCTGGGGATCAAGCCAACAACCTGGGCATGTGTCCTGACTAGGAATCAAACAGTGACCTCCTGGTTCATAGGTCAATGCTCAATCACTGAGCCACAGCAGCTGGGCGAGGCACACGTTATGGCAGAAAATGTGAAAAGAGAATTGATCATTTTTAGGGCTACAACATTTTAATAATGATGAGGGAAATCATCTTATTCACACCAGCCAATTTCAATTGAAAACTATGGATAAAAATGTCAGAAATGAAACCCGTCTCCACTCTCAAGTTAAAAGTAGAAAATGGTGTAATTTTGCTAAAAGAACTAAAGCCTGATGTCACTTTGAAATGTGGAACAATAGAGTAAGTAACTTCTCTCATTTACATGCCTGTACAGCACATTATACATGTAGATTCCTGGGGAGAATTTCACTCACACACGGGATTGACAGATGACCAGATCAATTTTCATTTTCAGCCCACATGGTCCAAAGCAAACACATAAATCAACAAGAACATCATGAGGAACCAAGTGGGCTGGAATTCGTGGGTTTATTATCATTTTAATTACTGTTATTATGTGTTTGATTTAGCAGAGGTGGCCCAATTTAATTTGTAATATTTATGATAATACTGTTTTGGTGCTCGATAACAATCTTGTAGCTCATTAGGTAATTTCCATAACAAATATCTATTATCAAACATGTTTAATCACAGCTGGCTCATGGAGGGACAGAGGTGACCAGAGGGACCCTCACTGTCCCCCACCTTCTGCGTACAAGCCTACAGACGTGGCTGGATGCCCCGAGCAGCCAAATGCAGTGCTATTCTCTCTCCTTGGGCACTATGTCTTTATCACTTCCTCTCCTTGCTGATACTCAAAGCAGAATATAACCCTGCTACTTACCATAAACCTTTGAGCGTGGAGCCTGGCTTGTTGTAAATGTTTTCATATGCTCCCTCCCTCCTTCCTTATTGTGTCTTAGGTGAAAGGGGCCCCAGGAGCCTTCCAGTGATCACCAAAGGGAGAAGGAAGGAAAGGTGGCCCTCGCTGAGCAACCTTGTTCCATGGGCCAAGGCTCACCTGCGCATGTTGCAGTATTCTCGTTACCCTCACAGGAGCCTGAGAGAAGAGGTATATCTTCCTTGTACAGATGAAGATATTGAGGCTGAAAAAGTTTGTGTTTCTTGCCTAAGACCTCACAGCTGGTAGGCGTTAGAGCTGGGATTAGACCCATGTCCACAGAGTTTCAAGTCCAGTGCTCCTTCTGCTACATGTTGCTTGCTGCATCCCCTGAGAGGGGGAGGGGAAATGGGTAGAAGGGGGTAAAGGGAACAGCCACACCCACTCCTGTGATTGCAGAGGGTGATGCATGCTGACACAGCCTCCAGGACCTGCTCATCATTTGCACAAAACCTGGGCCCCTTGGGGGCCTCTGCCCCCTGGCTTGGAGTCCCATCTTCTCCTGCTGGGAGCTCTGTGGGGAAGTGTGGCTGGCCTGCTGTGAGTGGGTGGAGCCATGAAGTGGTTGCATGGGAAGGAAGGCAGTGTGAGGGACCCCTCCGGCCGCATGGCACCCTACCTCGGGTCCCTCTGGGCTGTACCCTGGGGAAAACATGGGGTTCCATCTTTTGGTGGGTCAGGGAGGAGAGAGTGAAAGGCTCTGAAGGTGAGGGTTCTGGTGTGATGTGAGGAAGCCCTTCTGTTCTCCATTACACTCAGGTCCTTGGCGGCCTTTTCTGAAGGAACTCTCACTCCAGACCTCTTGCTCAGTCTGTCCCTGCATCTGGTGCGTTTTCTTCTCTGTTCTTCCTCTGTTTGTTAGAAGAGTAGGGTAGGTGGCATCGAGTTAGAGCAACCCAGGAGGTTGGTAGATAGGCGGGGTCTAGGCCTTTGCAGTCTTTGTTTCCTTCTGAAGCCTGGCTGGATTCTGTTGTTGAATCACTCAAGCTATGGGGCCTGGTGGGTGGCCCCTTGGCTTTAACTCAGGTCAGAGCCCATAGACTGCACCCCGGAGCCTATGATCTCCAGAGCTCAGAACCGTGGGTGCCTCACCCCAGGGAGCCTTTCCTTATGCAGCAGCGTGGAGTGGGATTGGCTGCTGAGGTAGGAGGCAGGAGGCCAGGGCACTAGCCCACGTGTTAGTCACTTGGTATTTGCTTGCCTTCTCCAGCCAACAGTCTCTTCATCTGATGGTACAGGGGTTGGCTAGGCGAGGATTCCAGAAGACCCGCCCAACCCCAACATTCCTTGAGGTTTTAACTTCTGCAAGATCTGCACCTTAACTTTTGCATTTAGCCACGTGACTCTCCAAGGCTATTGCTGTGTTTTGGTAATGCAGCCTGCGGCACTTCTAAACACACATAGGCAAATGGGTACTCTGTAATTGCGATGGACATCTTTACTTGCATTGCCTTTGAATTGACTTTGTTCCTTGAGTGAAGGCGGTGGCCGCAGCCCTCTAACCTGTGTCTCTGTCCTTGTTGCCTGGTGAAAGGGCGGTCTCGCCACTTCCAGAGACTGCTGCCATCACTGATGTGTCCAAGTCACCACAAAGCCAGCTGCTGTTCACTCACTAATCCGATCCAGTGTGATTTAACAGCCGTCAAGCTTCTGCATGTGGAATTCTCTGGATTGGTCTCCAGAGTCATCACAGACTTGTATGTGGTACCTACCTTCAGATGCCCCCAGGACAGTGGCAACAGTGGTGTGTTGAAGGAACTGGGGCAAATTCACAGGTGACTAATTCCAGCTAGTCAGGACTCCCTTTTCTACCATTCTTAGGGTCACCCCTCACTGGCTATGCTGGCTGTGCAAATGGATTTGTCTGAGACCTAGAGGGTTTTAGATGTGACCACTAGGACCCTCTGTCCAGAGAGTGGAGATACCTGTTCATGGTCCTGGGGTTGGAGACACAATCCTCTGCCTTCCCCACTTGTCACCTGAAGGGAGGCTTCTGCCATGTGTGTTGTATTGGGCAGAACCTTGCCCTGTGGCATAGCTGTGTGCTCTGGGAGAGCCAGCACCAGGGGACATCCACAGGCCATCAGATATGGTCCCGCCCCCCTTCCTCCCGCCCCCCCCCCTCCCGTTCTGCTGACTTTTTACCTTCATTAAGTACTAACCCTCGGGGGCGCAGTACTAACCTTTGGTGTTTGGAGTGGTCAGAGGAGCTCATTTCTGCCTCTGCTGCTGTGGTTCCCTCAACTCCCCCCTAGAGCTCTCTTCACAAGGAAGAGAAAGCCCTCTGGCCTCCTGGGAACCCTTTATCTGGGCTTCCTCCTGCTCCCGGGTCAGGCCCCTTCCCTCCTCTCGGCACTTGGCACTCGCACAGGGCATCCCAAGAGCCCCTGAAACCCATTTTCACAGGAAGGAAAGCATCCACCACACAGGGCCATCCCACCTGTAAAACCTAATTAACGTGATTTTGGAGAGGTTCTTTCATGACTGGCTCCCTGTTTGCTTCATTAGGGTAATAGCGAGTTGACTTGCACAGGTGCTGAGTCCCCCAATTAAAAGCACCACCAGGGCCCCTCAGGAGCGTCCTCCTGAGAAGATGACTTTGATGTGGATGGACCAATCGACACGTTCACTGTAACTCAGACATAGTCGCACACTGAGAAATTACGTTGTTTTGCAGCTTTTCATTGGGAAATTGCCTTGTTGTG
Organism: Pipistrellus kuhlii; assembly: GCF_014108245.1. NCBI lineage: Eukaryota > Metazoa > Chordata > Mammalia > Chiroptera > Vespertilionidae > Pipistrellus > Pipistrellus kuhlii. The sequence goes on from NW_023425405.1 coordinate 13,848,936, forward strand.
AACTGTTTCAGGCAGGCAAGCATGACTTGGGAAAACGGTGAAGAATGGTGAATGTGTGCATGTGTCCTTGCACATGTATGCATGTATGTGTGCATGTGTGCTTGCATATGTGTGCACATGTGGGGGGTAGATAGGAGGTGGTTGGTTAGGGGTTCAGATGCCTGGAAGAAGGAGGTTTGACATCATACCAGGCTTCTGGAAAGGCCCATGAGAAAACAGCTCCCCTAGCACCTTTACTTTGGTGCTGGCCCCTCGGCAGCCCAGATGGGTCCCATGTTCTCAGCCCTGGACACTCAGCCCTCCTGTGAGTGGCTCTCGGAAGGCCAGTGTCTCTGGAGACTTGGTTGGCACTGTTTCCCTGTACGCAGAAACCTGGGACATGACAGTTCTTGCTCTTCATGTTGGCCAGGAAGGCAAGGTGCTTTGAACTGCAGCTGCTGGGAGAGCAGAGGCCCATCTCTGTGTCACCGCTGCAGCCGGGAATATTAAGGGAGCATGAATTAGCGGCGGAGAGAGAGAGAGGCAGATAGATGAAGCGGGTGAACAATCCAATCTCAACAGGCTCTTTATATATATATATATATATATATATATATATATATTATTGATTTTTTTACAGAGAGGAAGGAAGAGGGAGAGAGAGTTAGAAACGTCGATGAGCTGCCTCTTGCACACCCCCTACTGGGGATGTGCCCGCAACCAATGTACATGCCCTTGACCGGAATCGAACCTGGGACCTTTCAGTCCGCAGACCGACGCTCTATCCATTGAGCCAAACCGGTTTCGGCTCAACAGGCTCTTTTATGGCCAGGCCATGTGGATCCTGGGAGGGCAAGCCCAGCTGGGTCATCTGGGCCTATATTCCCTGAGTGGATGTCCCCAACCCTGAGTGGGCACAGTTGGGGCTGAGCCCTGCTTAGGCCATTTCCCCAGGACTCTGCCCCTCGAGACATGTGGCTGTGCCACCTGTTGATCCAAACATGGGTGATTCTGGGCACTTGCTGGTGTGTGACCACCTGGACATGAGGTGGCTGGCCCAAGGACGTGGGGCCAGGAAGGCAGGAAGTGCCTCATAGAAAGAACTGGCTGGGGGCACACGTCCAGGGACTTGTCCAGGCTCTCCCTGAACTTGGTGCAGAGGTGACCGGTAGGAAGGGGAGTCCTGGCCTGGCCTGGGAGTCGGGGGTTGGGGGTGGGGGAAGGGGAGTGTGAGTGGCAGATGGGGCACAGGGAGTCAGCCTGAGCCTGAGATGAGGAGGACAGGTGGTGTCAGGGGTAAGTGGTGTCAGGGGTAACGGTGAGTTTGTGCCCCAGAAACTGCCTGGAGGGCTCCTCACTCTGGAATGCAAGGCCCGGCTCTTGGCTTTGGCATTGGCCGCGGGCTCCTGCATCCCCAGCTCAGATTCCCATCTGAAACGTTTGAGTCACCCAGTTTGCTTCTCTGCCTGACTCCTGCAGTACGTTCCCGGAGGGCAGCAGCCACGTGTGCCTGTGACACACCCAGAGCACAGGGGCAGGAGCTGTGCGTTCTGTGATCGCCTTCCTTTGCCTTCCTTTTTAACAGGCCCTTCTCTTTCCTGTCCCTGTTGAAAGAGGGCGGAGGGACTAAGCTGGCGGGGAAGGAGGGAGGAGCCTGCTGTCCCTGCATGAGATTATGTGCTCCAAGGACAGGGTCCATCCTGGCACAGCGCACAGGAGTCTTTGTATATTCTTTGAATGAAGCATTCAAGGAGAACGAGCCTCCAAATTGGGAATTTAGAGTCAGGAGGAGATGGAACAAGATGCTTTCCCTGCTTCCCTCGGGCTGACCCTCAGCCTCTGGTGAAGTGACCCGCCTGCAGGGGTTCAGTCTCACCCTCTGGCGGGGTGTGCGGGCTCTGAGCCTCACAGCCACGTCCCGGGATGCTGGGGCTTCGGTCTGGTTCATGCTCCCGGGACACATGGCCCTCGAGCTCTAATCACACCAGCCCACAGTGCGCCTCAGCTCGTCCCTGATGATCGGCTGGCCTCCAGTGACCTCCATTAGCATTCTGATTAGGCCCAAGCCAGAAACTGAGCCTGGGGATCCTCCCTTCAGCAATCTCTGCGTCTGTGGCCGTATCGAAGCGGGATCTGGGTCTTAATATTTGTAAACAGTGGGCTAATTTCAATTTGCCACGTGAGGGAGGGAGACCCACCCATCTGTCTCTTCCTCTTCTTCCTCCCTTTCCTTGACCATGTGGTTACCAAGTAGTCTTCTCCAGGTCAGCTCTGCAGAATTCTGCTGTTCCTATCCAGTCTTGCTCACCCCTGAGCCACAGGTATAGGAGCTTCAAAAAAATCCTTACGTTCATCACCACCACCACCACCACCGCCACTATCATCATCATCATCATCATCATCACTTTATTCCCCTTTGTGCCACCCCTGGGGTCAGCACCCAGCACAGGGCAGCAGTGGCAGCACCAATGGAAACCCCGCTGGGTAACAGGGCCATGTGACCATCCCAGGCTGAGAGCCCTCTGCCTGACATGCAGAGCGTCCTGCCCGACACCGCCATCTGGACGCCCACTTTCCCCTCTTTAATGCTGTCATTGAGGCTGGCTGATTAGTTTCCTCTGCTCGGTTGCACCCCGATGATCTCTTGCTGCAAAAGCGTTCAGAGGACAGATTGCGCTGATGAGTGCGTTTCAGACTTGGGCCTGTTTACTTCCCTCTGCTTCCTATTCTGTGCTGGCAGGTGGTCTTACACCACAGGCAGCGCAGACGGCCCCACTGTGGCTGCTCCCTGCTGCAGAGAGCATGAGGAAAGGAGACATTCCACCCCGCTCAGATTCCGCAGAGCCCTCTGGGTGTAGTTCAGCTTCCAGGATGGAGAGCCCGAGATGCGAGGCCCACAAACCTTCATGTCAGAGATGCAGTAAATGGGGTACCTGAGGCCAAGCACTTTGTACGTCCTGATGCCCAATCTTGAGTACAGATGCAACCCAACAGTCCCTGGACGATTTGGAAGATCCAAATGCTGCCGAAACTGGTTTGGCTCAGTGGATAGAGCGTCGGTCTGCGGACTGAGGGGTCCTGGGTTCGATTCCAATCAAGGGCATGTACATTGGTTGCGGGCACATCCCCGACAGGGGGTATGCAGGAGGAAGCTGGTCACTGTGTCTCTCTCATCGATGTTTCTGGTTCTCTGTCCCTCTCCTCTCTGTAAAAAAATCAATAAAATATATTTTTAAAAATCATTAAAAAAAGGAAAATAATGAAAGAGCCAGATGCTAACAAAGCCTCGTGAAACATTTCCTACACATTAGCGAAGGGTGTTAGAAACCCACCACAAGGTTCGTTCAACCCAGAGACAGCCTGTGCCCACTGGCCTCTCCTGTTCAGGATAGCTCCATCAGTCTGCAGGCAGCACCCATCCAGCACAACTGATGACCCACAGAACCCTGGTCTCTAGGGGGGTGAACAAATTCCCCACTTTCTAAACCCATGCCAGGGAAAATGCCCAGTTATTCCTTACACTGAATGGGGGCTAGAGGTTCATTTGTTTTGCAAGTAAAATAGAATATATTGCATGATTCCATTTATATGAAGTTCTGGAGCAGACTAAGATAATTGATGGCAGAAAATAATCAGGATGAGTGATGCCTTGAGGGCTAGGGGGAATGGAATTGATGACAAAGGGCCATTCAAGAACTTTCTGGGATGAAGGCGAAGTTCTATGTGTTGATATGGACTGGGTTACAATAGGTTATATTCATTTGTCAAAACTTAGCAAATGTACATTTAAGATTTGTGTATTTCATTGTATATAAAGCCGACCTCAAAATAAAAGAAATATGTAACAAACATTGAAATCTAGTTAATGGCATATATGCTGAAGTATTTGGGGAGATTTGTGCTGAAGTCTGCAATAAATTAGAGAAGTTATTCTGCAGTTCCATATGGAAAATAAGGTTTATAGTATCAGGTCTTATGTTTAAGTCTTTAATTCACTTTGAGTCAGTTTTTGTGAGTGGTGTAAAATAGGGTCCAATTGCACTTTTTCTGCATGTGGTTTTCCAGTTTCCCCATTGCCATTTGTTGAAGAGACTATCCTTTCTCCAGTGAGTTTTCTTGCCTCTCTGTGCACTGTTGGTGTCTATGTAATTTGCTGCAAACACTATGTAAAACAATATGGAAGCTCTTTGAAATTTAAAAATAGAACTACTCTATGACTCAGCAATTCCACATTGGGGTATATATATCCAAGGAAATGAAAACAGGTTATTAAATAGATATCTCTATTCCCATTTTCACTGCAGCATTATTTTCAATAGCCAAGCTATGGGAATAGCTAGAGCATGCATCAACAGATGAATGGACAAGGAAGGTATACATATACCCACAATGCAATGCTATCCAGCTGCAAGAAAGAAGGACATTATATCATTTGTGACAACAGGCCTGGACCTCAAGGGCACAGTGCTAGGTGAAATAAGTCAGACAGAAACCTATGATTTCACTTATATGTGGAATCCAAAAAAGCCACACTTGTAAAAACAGAATAGTGGTTATCAGGGACTGGGAGTTGGGGGAGTAGGGGATATCTTATTTTAGGGTACAACTGGTAGATAAATAAGTCCCAGCATAGTGGTTATAGCAACAATACTGTGTTATAAGCTTTAAAGTTGCTAAGAGACTAGATCTTATTTGTTCTCACCATAAGAAAGAAATGACAATTATGTAACTTGATCCAGTGCTAAGGCCACTTATTATATTGCAACGTCTAAATGTATCAAATAACATTTTGCGCACCTTAAACTTACACAATGTTACATGTCAATTATATTTCAACAAAAATAAAAATAAATGGTAATATAAAAAAAAATAAGATGGGTTGATGGATGGTAGATGGACAGAAATGTGATAATATAAGCCTAGTAAAATATTAATGGCAGAATTTAATTAGTGAGTTGTATGTATATTCACTGTAAAAATCTGTCCTCTTTGCTTTATATATGACTTTTTTCATAAAATAATGTTGGAACAAAATAGATTGGGGCAACTTGAGGGAAAAGAGAAGTTCCTTTCTAATTTCTTCACTTTGTGTACCATGGCTAGAACTGTGTTTTAATTCATCATTATTCCAGCTTCACTGGATTCACGATGGTCAGATGTTACAACTTTATATTAACATTTTAATGGAAGTACGACAGTAGATTCTGAAGACAAAACTGCTTTTTCATCCCATTAAGGATAAATGTATCTATAGCCAAAATTAATCCCATGTGGCTCATTTGCTTCAACTTCCAAGTCAGAGAAATTAGGGAGATCTGACAAAGCCAGCACTGCAATTTGCTGGACAATGGAGGGTCAGAAACAGGAAGTTCCAGGTGGTGTTATATGAGATCACTGAATGAAGATGAAAGAAAGGGAGGAAGGACAGAAGAGAGGAAGGAAGGGAGGGAGAGAGGGAGAAAGGAAGGGAGGGAAGGAAGGGAGAGAGGAAGGAGAGAGAGGAAGGATGAAAGGGAGGAAAGAAGGAAGGGTCCCTCCTCACAAAGATGAGAAGTTCATCTTTATCCCATCCTCCATAAATTGACTTTCCTAAGAAACTGGATACATGTAGCGGAGAGAATGTTAGTGTCTGACAAATTCAGATTCTTTCAAGGCCACTACTCTGCCCTTCTGGTTCAAAACTGACTTGCCTCCCCTCCCAATCCCCCATTTTCAGAGCAACTCCAGGAGCTGAGTAGCCAAGGAGAAGTTGTACTTTTTGCTCTTATTTTGAGTCTAGAATAACGCTTGTACTTTGAGGTGCAGTTGAATTTTGAACCCATAAGTTTAAAATGAATCTTGATACATAAGCTGGGTTCATCTTGTGAACCCTCAGAGCTCAGTCCTAGTGCAGGATTGCATTGAAAGGTGTTGAAATAGACATCAGACAAATGGCAATGAAAAAAACAAAACAAAAAAACTTGTATCTCCTGAAGCACATTACAGAGAATACAACCCCAGGCCCACAGCAACTCTTAAAGTTCTTCCTCTGACTACTCTCTCTATCTCCCATCTCCCCAGATCCTACATGCTAATCCTCCAACACTCTTCAGTTATAGTCCTTTTGACTTTTCTCACTCTCTCTGGCTTTTCCCCCCTTTCCATAGTTTAAAATATATATATTTATTGTTGACAGTGTTACAGATGCTCCCCATTACCTTTTCCCCCTTTGCCCCCTTCACTCAGCCCCTACCCACTCCCAGGCCTTACCACACAACTGTCTGTGTCCAGGGCTGTGCATTTAAGCATATAGATTCTTTGGTTTATCTCTTCCACTGCTCTTCGGTCTGTTATATGCCTCCATGCTTTTAGACTTATTTTGTTGGTCAATGTATTTTCTTCATTAGGTTCTACAAAAAAAGTGAGATTCTGTGATATTTGTCTTTCTCTGAGTGGCTTATTTCACTTAGTGGAATACTCTCCAGGTTCATCCAAGGTGTCTCAAAGGGTAAGAGATCATTCTTTTGTAAATGTACCACAGCTTTTTTACCCATCCATCTACTAATGGGCACCTGAGCTGATCCACATTATGCACGTGATCCTCGCCTTTGTGGCTGAGCCCTCCTGCTTTCCCCTGCCTCCTGACTCTGTTTCTGCCTGCCCATTCTCCTAACTCCATCAGAAGACCTGAGAATCTCGCTGGGAGCTTGGTCAGAGTTCGCGTGTGTACATCGGGTGGGATAGGCAGATAAACAGAGGCAGGTCTGGATGGCCAGAAGGTTGGGGGCAAGAGAGAGATGATCAATTGAGATATGAATACATTTTCTACTTCACACAAACATTGGTTTTCCCAATACTGGGCATGTGCAAAACACTCATTTCTGTGCTATGCCTTCTCTCCAGCTCCTCTCTCTGCCTGCACTTGTTTTAAGGTTCACGGTTCCTGGAGTTTAGCTTGTCAGCTTCAAGGGACCTCTTTGTTTAGTGGCTTCCCTGGGGCTGTGCCATCAGAACTTGCGAAGCCAAGGCAGAATGACCACAAGCTGTGGGGTCCCCTCCTCCTTTTGCTCAGAAACCCAATTCAGGAGCACAGATGCGGCCATGGGAGAAACGCATCTCTCTCCACCTGCTGTGAGCGGGTCATGGTAAGAGTGAAAGTTACTGTAAAAAGGGGAGAATTGCTCTGCCTGCCTAACAATGAGCAAGAGAAAAAGCCACTGATTTGAGGCTCAACAGTCTTCCGACTGGGGCTAGCATTCCCTCCGGGACCCTGACTTCCAGGGTCAGAATTGGGCCCCTTATGGCTAATGACTGGGAAAGGGTGGGTGGTGGGCGAGAGGCAAGGCTCCCCTGGTTTATCCTAGGAATCTAGCCATGAGTCTGAGCACCATGCTCCCACCAAAAAAAGATGGGATGGGGAACGGGCTGACTCATGGAAACCAGGCCCCAGCACCCCACAAGCCTCTCTCCTGCTTGACACAACTTTCTAGTCCTAGCTAGAAGACAAAGCGCCTGCAGGCTGGTGAAGACAAGACGAAGAGTGGGCACCATCGGAGCCCTGTGTGCGTGGTCCTGGATGCCTCGCTGGTGGCCCTCCTGGTGCCAGCCTCCAGGCACCCACATGTGACGCAGGGCCGTGTTTCCTTCCTCACTGCAGAGATGGCTTGTCCCTTTGGGCTGCCTTCAGATAGCTTGGTGACAGAGAGGTCAAGGTCATGGCAGTGTCAAAAATCTCTCTGCCCCTGAGTCATGCCTAAATCAAGGTAACCTGAGTCTGTGTAGGGCAAAGCACCCAAACCCTTATATTTTACTCCAAGAAGATCATCCAAGCTGAGAAGACAAGCGCTGGTAGGTTGGCAATGCCAAACGGATGGCAAGTACCTTAGAAACTACACATGCATCGGGACCCACAGACCAGGCCAACTCAGATCCGGTCCATTAGCACGGTCCAGAGGTACTGCTGTTTGGGACTAGAGAGGTGAGGAAAGAGATGCTCTGGCTGCATGGGGCAGACTTGGGGTCCCATCCGGAAGGGTTTCTCTCCCTCCAGAAAAGGAAGAGTTTTTCGAGAGCTTCACTGAGCAGAGGGAAGTAGAAAAGGTAAATTAGGAAGGGGAAGCTGGAAATGGCAGTAAAATCCAATTTATATGGTAATCTATGCTCCGCTAATGTGGGCACGCTCTTGGGCTGGGCCCTTTGATTTATGGGAGTTCAGTGCGCGTCCTGACAGCCCCACACCTGCCCTCCAAGGGTGTGCTGCTGTCTAGCAGGAGGCTGTGGCAGGAGCACCTCAGGGAGGGCCTGTGGCTTTGGGCTTTGGAGCAGAACATCCCGGCTGCACGAGTAGAAGGACTAGGAAGTCGTTGCAAGCAGGGGAGAGGCTTGTGGGGTGCTGGGGCCTGGTTTCCATGAGTCAGCCAGTCCCTATCCCATCTTTTTCGGGGCAATCATGGCCACTAAGAGGCCCCCACTCCACCCACTGTGCTCTGGCCTCTCTGCTGGGTCTGTGAGTCTAAGGAGCTTGGCTGACAGTAGCTGGGTGCACCATCCTCCAGGTCTGGGGGTGCCCTCATTTCAGGCTTTAGGGCAACAGAGTTCACTAGCACCACCTGAGTCTGTCCCTGCAGCCCAGGACCTCACTCGTGCCCATGGGAGGGCTGCGAGGGTGTGAGCAAGTGTTCTTGTTTCCTCTGTATCAGAGCCTTTGATTCTTGTTTTCCAAACTGGAAGCCCAGTGCCCTTTTAAGGTCCTTGCCTTGCCCTCTACCTCCCCAAGGTCAGGCTCAGGGATGCAGCCTCCTGACCCTTCTCCTCTTGGCTCTCGGCTTCCCTGACAGGCCCAGACTCTCTGGCCCATTTGTGGTCCCGCTGTCAGGAGCCCCCACATGCCCCCTTTCTCCCTCTCTCTGCCTCTGGCTTTCTCGGCCCCCTTTCCCCTTCCCCCCTCCCCTGACCTCAGGTCCCTCCTTGCACCTCCAGGGAGGGGCTGTGCTGGGAGCCAGAGGAGGGGTGGGAGCGGCCACCAGACAATGGTTTCTGAGCTTGGCAGAGCTTGGCTCTTCAATATTTATGAGCACCAGTTCTAATGGAGGGAGGGGAGAACATTAGCAGCAATTTTCTTCGGTATTTTTTTCCTGGAAGTGAGAGGGCACAAGAAGAAGAAAGGAGCAGCAATAACAGTTTATGCCACTTACTGGAGGGCTAGAGAGGAGAATGGGAGGGCTGGGGCCATGAAACCACAAAGAGGGACTTGGAAGGGCATCCTCAGACACTCACACCAGGCCCTTGTGATGCCCTCTCCTTCTGCCACCCAATCCAGGATGGGGAGGTGACAGGGGCAGAATGGGCAAATAGGAGAGAGCAAGACTCCAGACGGCATAATGGGGGCCAAGGCAGGGAACCGGCCATTCTACCACCTGGCCCACCCCAACTGCTGACTCAGGATAGCTCTCGACTTCTCCCAGATGTCAAGGGGATGTGGGTGGGCAGGGGACAGGTTCTCTGAGCTCTGGGGTGACTGCTGGTTTTCTCTGATGAGGTTCAATCACCTCCTTCTCTTCTATGTACCACTCATGCTCCCTCCACAGTGCACCTCAGGAGCTCAGCTGCTGAGAGGCCGTTGTTCACTGCTCCATCCTGGAGTTCCTGTGGTAATTACACGTTCACTGCCCATTGAGCAATGAAACAAGAACTGTCCTGTAACATTTCTGTCTGCCATCATCAGTGTGTGGTTGAGTCATCTGTTTAACCCTCAGCTCCTAATGGGCTAGCTCAGTGGTCGGCAAACTCATTAGTCAACAGAACCAAATATCAACAGTACAACGATTGAAATTTCTTTTGAGAGCCAAATTTTTAAAACTTAAACTTCTTCTAATGCCACTTCTTCAAAATAGACTTGCCCAGGTTGCAGTATTTTGTAAAATAGCCACATTCAAGGGGCCAAAGAGCCACATGTGGCTTGTGAGCTGCAGTTTGCCGACCACTGGTCTAGCTGGTTATTCTGTGAACTCTGAAGGCCAAACCCTGGCCTTTGATGGTCCAGGGCTGCGCCCTGTGCAGGGACAGGAAGATGGTGCATTTGGGGAATGCTGATTCTACCTGTGGCTCAACTTCATCAAACTCTTCTCTCAGGGTTAGGACGGTGTTCCAGGAAAACTTCCTTCACACTGAGTGGATCACCGGAAGTAGCATTTGGAGCAGGAATGCCTCCTGTGGCTATCTCTATGGCACGGCCTTTGCTGGGAGAGTGTTCGGGGCTGTAGCAGGGGCAGGACTGGCCAGATTGAACCCATCCCCCTGCACACCTCGGCTCCCTGTCCTTCACTCCCATCCTCCACAGTGCTAAGGGCCAGGAGGGCTGCCTCTCCCAGTGGCCTTGTCCCCAAGTGCCCCTTTGCTTTCACACATCCAGGATTAGAAAGCTGGCTTCACTGTATAGCTCCCTTCCATCCTCCACTGCTCCTTCAGACTGTTATCTTGGTTCCAGAAGGCAGAGCTAGCCTCTCAGTGCAATTGTGTGGGAAGAGATTCCAGTCTGTGCAGCAATTATACTTAAAAGGAGAGAAGAAACTTTCAGATGAATCCAAGATTGCACAGTGTGCACTGGTAAGCTCCCCAGCACAGTGGTGAGAGGACCCTGATGCAGGAGGAGGCCCAGGCTGAGCCATGGAAGAACGGCTTCCACCTGGCACCGGCCAAGGCCAGTGGGTCCCCGAGGACCAGCCAAGCCCTCGCGGTCTGGATCCCAGCCTTGGGAGAAGGCTTCCATGCAGAACAGTGCCCTCTTCCTTCCATTCTGCTCTCTCTCCTTACTTCTCTCTGTTCCTAAGGCACTGTCATTCTGTCCTGTGAGAAAACACCCAAAAGAAGCCCTACCAGAGCCCTGCTTCCAGGGCTTAGTCAGGTAGGGAGGCAGGCTGTGGAAATGGTTCCCTGAGGTCAAGTTCACGCCATGGTTCCCTGAGTTCAAGCCTGTTTTTCCCACAAACATCAAGCCGGGTAACTGTATTGCAGAGTCTGCCTGGGCTGCCGTGGCCAGGGAGAGAGACAGGGCCCTGCCAGGAGGGAACTGGTGACTGAGCACCATGAGCAGGATGGGGGCCCTTCTATGCCTCTTGGGTGTCATGCATAGGTCTTGCCTGTTAAGGACAACAAAGATTAACAATCAGTGACATCACCCCCAAGTGTGGCACGGGTCAGGGACAAGAGGGAGGTGCAGTCTCATCTCCCCAGGCAGGCTGGACATAGTGCTGTCCTCCCGGGCCTCCCAGCCCTCCACTCCCTCATGGCCCTGAGTCAGCTCATTGCACTGTGCCTTCCAGATGCACATGCCACAGAGTTATTCCTGCCATAGGTGGGTGTTCAGAGGTTATCTTTTCCTTTTGCAGAGAGAGCCTCTGCGTGCAAGCTGGCAGCATCCTCTTGGTGGAAACATGAAGACCAACTGCAATACTATCACGACCCCAAATTATCTGAGCGAGCTCCTAGAAGAAAACAAAGATTATCTGCATGACCTCGGGGGCACGTAAAACATTTCTTACGCAGTGCACAGCAATACCAACCATGAAAGAGGAGGGCGCTACACTGATTACACTAAAGTAAGGCCTTTTTTTCCATCGGAGTCATATTTAGGGAGTGAACAGGTAACCCCTGGACTAGAGAAAAATGTTCACACATTAAATAAAGAATCTTATTTTTAAAAGGCAAAAGAATCAACAGGTACTTTACCAAAGAGGGTAACCCAGATGCCCAATGATCCTATATGGAAAGGTCCTCGACATCATGACTCATCAGAGGAAAGCAAGCTACAACCATCTTGAGACTCCGCTGTGCACCCGGCAGAGTGGCTCATAGGAAAAGTAGGACAAACCCCGTCTTGGGAAGGAGCTCAGCAACCTGAATCCCCAGCCTTTCCGAGGGAAATGTGCATCTGCTCAATCACTTTGGAGAACTACCTGTCGGTGTCTACTAAACACCCAAGCAGATGCCTGCTTCGTGATCCAGCAGTCAGTTTATTAGATATTCATCTGAAAGCAATAAAACACATGTGCACAGAAAGAGCTGCACAAGGATGCTCACAGAAGCGGCGGAACACAACACAGAGGAGAGATAGGCCAGGCATGGGTGAATCACAGACATCGCACGAAGTGAAATCAGTCAGAGATGGAGGCAAACACACTCTGACCCCCTTTAAATGAAGTTTCGCGTAAAAACAACCTGTAGTGATAGAAATCAGAGTAGTAGTTATCTTGGGTGTGGGGCTGAGTATTTACTAGGGAGGAGCATGAGGAAACTTTTTGGGAGACGTGTTTTCTAGCTTGATCTGGGTGGTATACAAATGTAAACATTCATGGAGATGCACTATTAATATCCGTGCCCTTTGCTATAAAAAAAAAAAAAAAAAAGCATGCCTCGATTTTTTTTAAAAAAGGAAGGGGGTAGAAAAATGATAAATGGCCATCCGGGTCATGCCAACAGTCATCTCTGCTCTAGGAGAAGCATGGGGAAGGGGCGGGTGACTCACAGGGCAGTGCAACTGTCCAACGCCCTCTGCCCTCTGAGTGACCCCGTTTGTGCCATCACATCCCAGGCTGGGATCCAGGGTGGATGGAAAACCTCTCAGGGTTGGTGACCAAGTCCCAGATTCTCGGCTTTTGGGGAGCACTTCTAGACATGGCAAGGACTCTGCATCGGCCTCACTCACCCACATTCGCTCAGGTTCAAATGCAGACATTTCCATAGGTGGTCAGTGCTCCCCAGGAAAGCCCCACCTCCCACCCCAAAGCACGCATCAGCAGACATGGTCAGAAATGCGTCTGGACTGGGACAGGTCCTGGGGGTGTCCCCAACCGTCTTCTTGAGATTCCAAGTGTGGCCCTGGAGGCAGTCTGACCGCAAGCGGATGCTCTCTCAAGACGCTACAGCATGGAAATCAATAGCAAATGTCTGGGGACCTAATACTGTTAGGGGTACTCGTGCCTGTTGGGTGTGCCATTAGAAGTTGGGGCTTGTATTGTTATGCATCTTTTTTTCTCCCCTTTCACGTTTCTAATTTGTTTTCATTGCACTTCATGAAATCAATGGATGTGCACCGAATTAGGAATGTTTTCGAAGAGAAACTGGTCTTTCATCACAGAGAGCTTGAGGCACATTTCCTTAAATGTCCTCAGAGGACATATGGAAGAGCTCGGGTGGGTCTCTGATAAGTCAGGGGCGGCTGCTGTCTGCACTTGGCAATTTTTCGAAACATTGAGCAAAACAGCCTAATTGTAGTTTCCATAGTTACCAGCCACCACCAAGGAGAACAGGAGCAGATCTTAAAGGGAACAGCCAAGCACAGACAGAAGTCAGACAGGTAGGGAGGATGCTGGGCCCCCGAGGAGTCTGAGTCCCAGAGGGTGGCCGCTACCCTGCACCGCTGGAGCCAGGGGCAGCGCCCTGGGACCCAGTGATGGAGTCACTATTGAGCTTCCTAGGAAGGACACTGAGGCAGACTGACCAGGGTCCCAGGCCTGGCTGGCAGGAAGAATCACCTTTCAGGTCCCACTCCCTGACCTGGTCCAATGCCAGCTCCCAGAGAGTCACCCTCTCTCTCCACGGCGCAACCCGCTGTCCACTGGCCTCCACCCAAAGCCTCGCTGGACCTCAGGGAAGGGGGTCAGGAAGGTTCTCGTACCATCCCTGCCTCCCTTCCTGCTCAGGCCTGGGGCTAGGGCTGGAGGCAGGGCGGTCTCATCGCCATCGGTGGGGACCAGTGATGCCGACCACCCAGCCACCTCCATGTCCAAGCATGTGCCCTGTTCTTCCTCTGTCCTTCACTCAACAACTCTTCCAGGGCTCTGCCTGGGACCAGACACTATGCCAGAGGCTGAGGACACAGCAGAGCCCGGCCAGAGAGAGGCCTTGTCCCTGCAACACTCATATCCCAATGGGAGAGACAGACAGTGAAGGCGTATATATCAACAATGATGTCCAGTAACAGTACCCTCCATCGGCCTCAGGGTGGCATGCTGCTGGGCCAGGAGGGGCTGTGGTCAGGCAGAAACATTGACAGGCAGTCATCAGTATTTGCAAAAAGTGCAAAAGCACAGCCACAGAGAGAGACTGGGTTTGGCAATGTGACTCACGGGATCTATAGCAAGCGCCTCACAAGCCAGGGCTCCATAAATAACTTGTCCCCGGAATCTGTGGAGCCTGGGGAGTCAGCGCTTCGCAGGCCCCTCCTGACCCACATCTGCGTGTCCCTGAATCCCCAGAGAGTTCCTTCCTGCCCATTTGGTTTCAGGCATGACTTGGGCTTCCACACACCATCTCGGTCGGAGGTGGTCCTCCTTTTCCAAGGTGGGAAAGGGGTGAAGTCTGTTGCACCCCCAGAAGGTTCCCAGGCCTCCAGCCAGCAGACGGCGCTGCTGCTCCTTAGCTCTGGGCGAGGCAGCCGGGAGCCAGGAGGACTGATGTTGCTTTAGGAAAATATTTGGACTCTGTGAAATAAGAAGCAGTCCCACCTCAGAATTATAGGCCCATAAATCTCTCTTAGGGGGGCGGCGGGGGGGGGGGGGGGGGAAGGCCAGGGGAATGGGGAGACTTGGGACACGAGTTTACGATCTCTCCAGAAGCCCTTGATGGAATTACAGCCTCATAACTCACCGGGCCTGCTCTTTGCTCCAGCTCTGCGTCAGGGCCCCCGGGGGAGCCAATCAGGGTGCCAGACACCAGAGACTTGCTTGGCAGAGGCCTTAAGTGGGGCCTTTAGGGGAATGACAGGGGGGAGGTGGCAGTCAGGCTAGTTTATGGGGCTGGGTGCCGGCAGCTGGGCCTCAGCATTCGGGATCCTATGCCATCTGTGTAAGAATGTGGAGTGAGGAGGCTAGCCGAACTCCAGGAGGACCCAACACCAGACGCAGGGGCTCTGTGGGGCTCCCTGGGAACGTGGGGAAGGCACACCCTGCAAGGACACTGGTCTCTCTGTGGAGGGGGCAGTGTGACACGCGGGTCCCTGCTGCTCCCTTGCCCAGGTCAGATCTGCATTTGGAACCTTTTATAAAATGACCATCAGCCTCGTTAGGCAACAAGTACTCAGCTGGGCTGGAGAACTGGGGCTGAGAGCAGACCATTTGCAGAGGGAACTGGCACCGACCTTCCTCCAGCTAGGGACAATGTGCCCGTGGGAGGAGGAGGGGATGGCTGCCAATACGTGGTGGCCTCCGTCACATCCAGGGTAAAATCAGCCCATCGTCAACCCATCAGGCCACAAGAAGCATGTTTTCAACGGCAAGTCAGTGGCTCATTGTTAACAACAGCTACGTTCCTTGATGTGTGCTTTCTATGTGTCAGACCGATTACACTTAATTCTCACAACTTTCTCACAAATCATTTTGCAGATGAGAGGCGTAAGGCACAGAGATGTAAATGAACTTGTCTAAGGTTGCAGCCTGCAGCTAAGGAGGATGTTGGAGATTTGAATCTGATTCCTCTGTGACTTTGCATCCCGTCAAGAAGCCTGCCAGTGTCTCTTCTATTCTATTCCTGCTTGAGTTCACAAGTGTAAGCCAGTGTCTAACTTTGCTCCTTTTCTCTGCAATGTCCTTTGTATTTCCAATGCTACGGTAATAACCTATCAATGAGAGAGAAAGGTGGAGGGGGGAGGGAGTTGTTTAGTGTTCCATATAATATAGCACAATCAAGAATATAAGCTTTAGAATCAGAGAAACCTATGCTCACAGCTCTGTCACTTTTATCACGTACCATTTGTGGGACTGGAATTACTATTGCTTTGAGCCTCAGTGTCCTCATCCATAAAATGGGTATAGTAAAGACAACTCCTGGAAAAAGCTGCTGGATCTTGAGAACTGAATGAGGTAATGTGTGGGATATAAATACATCAACTCACTTTATGAAATCATTTCTCTGCAGAAGTCCTCTGTGTTCTGGGAAGTGGCTTCCCTCTGTGTCAGGGCACTGAATCCGGTTATGGTCCTGCATTCTCTTCTTTATTTCCTCCAAGTATCTTATCAACAGGACATTTTCTGAAGAGACCTAATGTTTTTTCTTCACTTTATTTTTATTATTGACACAGTTACAGATGTTCCCTAATTCTTTGCCCCCCTTTGCCCACCTCCACCTGGTCTCCACCCCCAGCCCCTACTCTGGCCATCACCACCCTGGTGTCCGTGAAGGGACCTAATGGTTTTAATTGATAAGCTATGGAAGACTAAAATCATTGAGAAAACCTTGTCTTCAGGGTCACTTTGGTTTCCTTACATAATCATGCTTGGCTTCCTGAGCTTGTGGTCTAGTGCTTTAGAGAAAATAATGAGCATATTTATCTTATTACTATGCATTCAGCGTTAAGTCCAGAAAAAAAGTAATGTAAACCTAGTCTATGACTGAATGGAGGAGACAGGACATAAAAAAGCTGCAATGCGAAACCAGTTTGGCTCAGTGGATAGAGCGTCTGCCTGCGGACTGAAGGGTCCTGGGTTCGATTCCGGTCAAGGGCATGTACCTTGGTTGCAGGCACATCCCCAGTGGGAGGTGTGCAAGAGGCAGCTGATCGATGTTTCTCTCTCATCGATGTTTCTAGCTCTCTGTCCCTCTCCCTTCCTCTCTGTAAGAAATCAATAAAAAAGCTGCAATGGTTAGGGAATACAATGATCATGTGTGTATCGGCATTGCTTCTGTTCAGATGAAGTGCTGAGCAGTGCATTGCAGGCAATTAGAAGCTGCAGCCATCCAGGGCAGTGGTTGGCAAACTCATTAGTCAACAGAATCAAATATCAACAATACAATGATTGAAATTTCTTTTGAGAGCCAAATTTCTTAAACTTAAACTTCTTCTAACGCCATATCTTCAAAATAGACTCGCCCAGGTCATGGTATTTTGTGGAAGAGCCACACTCAAGAGGCCAAAGAGCTGCATGTGGCTCTCGAGCCGCAGTTTGCCCACCACGGGTCCAGGGGAAGATGCACAGCAGAGAGAGGCAGGAGGTGCCGAAGGTTCAATAGCAACAGGTCCCTCTGAGGAGTCATCTGTGAATGTGATGAATCACAGAGCTGTGGGCGCATCCAGTCTTGCGAACATCCCCGTCTAGGTGAGGTGTTGCTGTGATGTTCTTTCCTCATCTAACATCTGTCACAACTTCCAAGATGGAATAAAAACTTGCTTTTCATTGTGAATAATGGAAGGAAGGAGAAAAGGCAGCCACTGTGGTTGGTGATGGAAATAATGGAGAAATGAAGAGGTGGAGGGAAATTGAGGGCTCTTACCTAGAAAACACTTCTTGAAATGACTTTAATCTTGCTCTCAGAGAATCACTAAGGGTTTCACTTTTAAATTTTTTATTGAATTTATTGGTATGGCATTGGTTAATGAAATTATTTAGGTTTCAGGTGTATAATTGTATAATAATCATCTGTGTATTGTATTGTATGTTCACCAGCCCAAGTCAAGTCTCCTTCCATCAGCATTTACCCCCTGTACCCTCTTCCACTTCCTTCCACCTCCTTTCCCTCTGGTCACTGCCATACTGTTGTCCATGTCTATGAGTTGGTTTTTCTCTGCTCAATCCTTTTACTTTTTATTTTTTATTTTTTTACCCAGCCCCTAATCATCCTCCCCTCTGCCAGCTGTCAGTGTGCTCTCTGTATCTATCGGGTCTAGTAATAATTGATGTCGTTTTTAAACATTCGTTTAAAATCTTGCTTGGCGTTGACTTGTATTGACATAACCTTCAAACACGTGGTATCTACAGAACATGTGAAGTGCAATTAACAAGTTTTGCTTGAAAAAGTTTGTGTTTGGTTTGGTTTTTGTTGCCAAACTAGGGCTAAGAAGATGGCAGATGAAGAGCATATTCGGCACTGCATGCTTTACGAGTTCCAATTAGGAAGAAAAGCAAGTGAGGCTGCAAAAAACATCTGTAGTGCTCTTGGTCAAGATGCAGTTAGCGCCAGAAAATGCCAGCGTTGGTTTGAGAAATTTCGCGAGGGAAATTTTTCGTTAGATGACAAGAGTGGTCGAGGCCGTGTGTCCAATTTTGATCAAGAAGCTCTTCAAGCTCTTTTGGTGCAAAATCCTCAAATTACCCAACAAGAGCTTGCGACAACTTTAAATTGTTCACAAAAAACAATTTCCAATCAATTGCGTGCACTTGGCAAAGTCCAAAAGTTTGGAAAATGGGTTCCTCATGAGTTGACCGACAACAACCGTAATCAAAGAGTCACAATTTGCAGTTCGCTCCTCTCTCGTCAAAACCGTTTGCCGTTTTTAGAGCAAATTGTTACCGGAGATGAAGAATGGGTGCTATATGTTAATTTGAAAAGGCAGCCTCAATGGTTGGACAAAAATGAGGCTCCGCAGCCCACGCCAAAACCTGACTTGCATGCGAAAAAAGTGATGTGTGTTTGGTGGAATTTTAAAGGAATTCTTCATTATGAACTTTTACCATCTAACCAAACCATTACAAGTGCAGTGTCTAGTGCCCAATTGGAAAGGTTAGCCCAAGCTTTAAGAGAAAAAGAACCCACGCTGATTAATCGGAAGGGCGTAATTCTTCACCACGATAACGCACGACCGCATACTGCAAGAATCACTGCTGAAAAACTGCGCCAGTTGGAATGGGAAGTTCTCCCTCAACCTGCATATTCTCCTGATATTGCCCCTTCCGATTACCATTTGTTTCGTTCTTTGCAAAACTTTCTTCTTGGAAAAAAATTTAATAATGAAGAATGCCTCAAAAATGCATTGACTGAATTTTTTGCATCAAAATCACAAGAATTTTACAACAGAGGGATTAAAATGCTTCCTGAGCATTGGGCACAAGTAGTAGAAAACAACGGAAACTATATTGTTGATTAAATTTTGTTGTATTGTTTAAATAAATTCGATTTAAAAAAGTATTAGAAAACGACATCAATTATTACTAGACCTAATATGAGTCTCTTCTATTGATACTTTGTTTATTAGTTTACTAGGCACCTGATGCAGGAATATTCCTGTAAGACTTCTGGTGGGCTCCCCTCCCATCACCCCACTTCTCCCACTGCACCCGCGGCCACCCCGTCACCATTTCCAAGGCTACGTGCTCTGCCATCATGGCTGTGCACCTCGCCCTGCACCCTTGACCAGCTGCCACCGCCTGGGGGGCCACATACACCGCTGTTGCTCGCCTTGCCCCGCCCACCTTCCCGGCTCCACCCACCCACCGCCCTCACTGCCTCCAGCGGCCTTGCATCACCACTACTCATCTAGCCCTGCCCCACCCTGAACGCACTGCTAGTGCTTTCCCTCCAGCAGCCGCAGCCGCAGCCACCTTGCTTTCCACTTTCCCTCCCTCTTCCTTTTATGCTGTCTTCAGTTTTTACTCCTCCCTCTGTGTATGCAAATTAACCACTATTTTTGTTGGGTTAATTTGCATACTCGCTCTGAATGGCTGGTGGGCATGGCTTGTGTAGCTGAGTGATGGTTAATTTGAATATTACTCTATTATTAGGTTAGATTTTTGTTCATTAGATTCCACATATAAGTGAAATCATATGATATTTGTCTTTCTCTGACTGGCTTATTTCACTTAGCATAATACTTTCTGTATTGCCATCCATGCAATGGCAAAAAGTAATATTTCCTTATTTTTTAATGGCCAAGCAGTATTCCATTGTGTAAATATACCACATCTTTTTTGTTGTGTTGTTAATCCTCACTTGAGGATATTTTTTCCATTGACTTTTAGAAAGAGTAGAAGGGAGGGGGAGAGACAGAGTGAGAGAAACATCAATGTGAGAAAGACCTTCAGTCCACTAGGGGCTGGCACTCTACCCACAGAGCCAAACCAGCTAGGGCACCACAGCTTTTTATCCACTCATTTACTGATTTCAAACCTTGGTGATTTTAAGTAATGCTCCAACAAAACATAGAGGTGTGTACAGGGATGGGCAAAAGTAGGTTTACAGCTGTATAGATACAAAAAACAGAGTTTATTCTTGTATTATTATTTATTAACTAGAGGCCAGGTACATGAAATTTGTGCACAGGGGTGGTGGTGGGAGCTGTGTCCCTCAGTCCAGCCTGCACCCTCTCCAATGTGGGATCCCTGGAGGGATGTCTGACTGCCTATTTACCAGGATCGGGCCTAAACAGGCAGTCGGACATTCCTCTCACAATCCAGGACTGCTGGCTTCAAACCATTCATCTGCCTGCCTTCCTTCCAGATTGCCCCTAACCGCTTCTCCTGCCAGCCTGATTGCCCATAACTGCCCTCCTCTGCATGCCTGGTCACCCCTAATTGCCCTCCCCTAACAGCCTGGTCACCCCTAACTGCCCTTTCCCTCCAGCCTCATCGCCAGCAAGGAGACAGGGGAGGGAGAACGTGCTGGAAGTTTTATCAGCAGTGGGTGCCCACATGGTCTGTCTTATATTTCCCCTCACTCCTTTCCTATCTCCCTTCTTCCCTTCTTCACTTTCCTACTTTTCTATCTCGCCTTCCTTGAGCTGCTTTCCCCCTCATCCTCTTCTCTCCTGGCTTCCACTTTGCCTACGACACTGGAATTTCATGGAGATGTCTGGCTCAGCCTTCTCCATCCACTTGCCTGAGGCTCAGAGGGGCAAATATCTGCCCAAGAGTAGCCGGTTAAGTGACAGCCAGAGATTGCAGCTCTCCTGGGCCCAGGTCTGGGCTGATACTGCCCTTCTGCATTTGCTTCCCTTTTCCCCACACCCACCACCTTAAGGCCAGCAGGGCCACAGATGGAAGCGAGGGCAGGTAGAAGTGCTGTCTCCCTCCCTTCCTCCACCACCACCCATTCCCGTTCTTTTTTTCTCTCTCCCTCTCCTATTTCTACCCCAGCAACATAATTGGGTTCCAGATCTCCACACTCTATCAAAATAGGGAAGGGGGACTGATAAAGTCATTTACATCAGGTGTAGCTTGCCAAGACGATTTAATGCAGGGGTGGCAACCTGTGTCTCTCCAGAGCCCACTCTCAGGAAGGCTGAATCTATCCGCTAATATTAGATTCAGAGGCTGATGGGTCTCTAGACAGAAGTGAACCCTATTGGCTGGGAACAACAGGCCAGTGGCTCTCCCTGTCCTGAGCATCCTTGCTTCTGACGTGTCTGCTTCAGAAGTGAGGACAGAGGCTTAAGTAAGAGGTTGTGCCTCTGATGGTGGAGTTTAGGTAGTGTTAGCTGGAGAGAGAAGGAGCCATATGTCTGCAACCACCACCCACGTAAGGACAGTCTTCTCCCCACCCTCTTCCAGCCAGTCATAAAAACAAACACCCCAAATTCCAAACTGCATTTTTATTATTTTTTAATAAACTTTATTCTATATTACAAATAAGTTTTTTTTTGTTCTGAACTGCAAAATAGGAATGCCTTATATTTACATACACAGGTATACAATTAATTATAACAAAGGTACAGGAGCTTGCCTTTACCAAGTTACAACTGGGCTCCAATTGAAATAGTATAGGTTTCCTTTTTAAAAACTTTTTTTAAAATCTTTTTTTTGTTTGTTTTTAAATCTTACTAGGATACTCTTCTTTAAAAATCAAAACCAGAAGACCCTCATCCTCTAATAGATTCCTCCCACCTATCTTTGAGGCTCATTATAACACTGTTGTCTAAAGATATGTTTTGCTTTGTTCTCAGGCTCAGTGTTCAAGGTGGGAGCTTTATGGAACCGGAAGTGGGTTGGGGCTGGAATGGGTGACAGGGGCAGGAGCGACCTGCCTTTCCTCCTTCAGCGGCCTCTCTCTGAGACTCAAAGTCTCCTGCCTGTTCCTTGTACCACCCATTCATCCTTCCCTGTTCCTCCTCTTCCCTCCAGTCCTGGAGACTTAACTCTGGGTCATCTGACCAGGCAGACTCCTCTCCCCCATGCCTGGCTCACTGAGCCATTGTCTGTTGTGGTACCCTGGAGTTCCTGGTCACTATGGCAACCTGGCAGGGCCCTGCTGGAAGAGATAGGCTGGTCCCTGTAAGTAAAGTGGGGAGGAGGGTAGCTGCATCCAATCTCTTCTCCCCATCTCAGGGACTGGGTTCTTGTTATTGGTCAGTGCAGCCGACACATGACTCCGCCAGGACCTCCGGCCTCAAGGCCACTGTGCCCAGACAGGGAGTTTTGGAGGGGAAGGTTGTCCACTCTAAAACGCAAAGTCATTGGTTTCCAAATGGAAACAAGATTCTTTGAGGTAAACTAGCTTTTCTTTTTAAAGAACGGAAAGTTTGACGAGCCAACAAGCTGACAGGAACATTGGGGAAGGGAAAGAGAACACAGGGGGACACGTACCATCTTGGTCACAGGGACTGAATTGTGACCACTAGTCCTGCTTTGTAAAGTGGTCTCGGTTTCTTAGTGCCCTTTGCATTGGTCTTAATATACCCTCTGTTCCGAGTTCTACAAAATGTGCTTGAGTCGGAAGATCAAAGATACGAACAAAAGAAGTTCTAATGCCAGGTAAAGAGCCCTGTGGAAGATGAGCTGCGGGTGACCTGCCTACTAGCCAGGAGCATGTGCCTTCTGGGGGAGAGGGCGGGCCCTCCATGACCAATGCCTTGCAGGGGCTCCCTGAAGGTTGGGGGAGCTGAGAAAAAGGCGGGATTCAGCATCAGGGGCAGCAGAGACAAAGCTGGACAGAGTGTAGGGGTGGAGGGGCGGGAATGTAGGGCCACGGACCCCGGACACTAGACCCAGGCCCACCTCACTCTCTCTGCCAATACAGATAGAAAGCTCTTTTTATGCATCAGGGTTTGGTTTTGTTTAGGTTTGCTTTGGAGTAGTCACTAGTCTACTCAAGGAATTTAACTGGACTCTAAATAGGTATTTCGTTTACAACCCAAAAAATCCTATATACTTTATGAAGTTGGATACTCTCCCTAGTAAAAAATAATTTTACTGGGAAGCAAAGACTTTTAGTAAAAAAAAGAAAAAGGTCTCTCATGAGACTTTTCCTGCAGACATTCCTTTCCACAAAAGAGGGCCGGGCACCTCGCTTCCTAGGGGAGGCTTTGCCCACCTGCGAGCACCAGGAGGAGACGGTCACAGCGGGACCTTCGGACTGGCCGGTAGTTTTGCTTCTCCCTCCTCGCTAGTAATTTGGACTTTATATCCACACCTGTGCTCCCTCCTTAATCTTAGACACTTAAAATATATAGAGAAAAAATAAAAAGCTACGAAGCCGTCAATAAGCAGGCCACATCCAGTTTAAAGTAAAGGGAGGAGCTGGGGCTCAGAGGAGGGATGTGGTTATGGAGGTGGACACTGACTCCCTGGACAGGAGGGAAGACCAGGACGGAGCCAGGATCTGCCTGGGTGTGTGTGTGTTTCGGGGGGGGGGGGGTGTCCCTGGGGCTGAGTCTTCTCTGGGAACATGTGGGGACTCCGGCATTGTGGGCCATTCCTGGAAGGACCAGAAGGAAAATGCCATGGACCTCTGCCTGCAGAGCCCACCCTGTGCCTTCCCTCCATCCTGGGCTCTCCGTGAGGCGGAAGTGTTTGTTCTTGATGAGTGATGATCAACTTGAACCTTCTGAGATGAGCTTAAGTACTTGACTTTGCATCCTGTGAAACCAAGAATGTGCCCGCACCCCCTCCCCTCCAGTCCCAAGAAAGGAGACCGATGGGGAAAGGGCTTTCCTTTTAGGTCAAAGCAGCATCAGCAGGACCTGCCTCACACCCAGAGTGGAGGTCATTTGGGTCTTGGTTGCTGGGGCTCCTCTGACAGGGGTCCTGGCTGGAGGCAGTGTGGGGAGGAGGTGGGCCTGAGGCAGTCAGAGGGCTGGGCTGTGAGGGTGGAGCTGCCCAGGGGCTCAGTGGTACGTTAGTGGACACTAGCCCTGGGGCAGAGGCTACATGTGCAGGAGGGGCAGGAGGGACAGAAGGGAGGCACACTCAGAAGCCATACATGCAAGGGGACATGAGCACAAGGACCTTGGCTTGGGAACGTGACAGGGGTTGGGGCAGGGGTTCTGGGACAGAACATGGACATTCACCCCCGGCTGGGAGGTGAGGGGACAAGGTCAGTGACCTCACCACTGGGCACAGTCCTGGACAGTCTGCCTCAAACTTTGGGATTTAGGATTTATTTAAAATGACTCTCTCTCTCTCTCTCTCTCTCTCTCTCTCTCTCTCTCTCTCTCTCTCTCTCTCTCTCTCTTTCTCTCTCTCTCTTAAACAGCTCAGGCCTCTCACCGGCCCGCATGCTCTGGGAGCTCCTATGGGTGTGCGTGTCATTCTGGGGGTAGGTATGAACAGACCTTCACCTGTGGGACACTCAGGTGGTCTCCAAATGTAAAACCACATTGAAAGAAGAAGGCAAGAAAAAATATTTTCCTGAGGAAGTCACGGACACCATAGCCAACTTCACATAATGGTACCATTTGTAGTTACCAACAAATGCAGTGCCTCTCTTTACAAGAAGTGGCAAACCCTATACCTGGGTGGACTTGTATCCCCTACCCCCTAGAAATGATCCACCTGCTGCTTCTGTGTACCCATTCTCTTATGTTCAGGACCCTGCAAAGCTGCCCCGCTTCCCACCCTACCAGCCCTCAGCTCATCTGCCCTCAGTTTAAAACCCTCAGCTACGCCAGGCCAGTTATTTTGACTGTGTCGTCTCCTCGTACCGTTTTGACCTTGGTGGTTTCCAGGGGAGGGGAGAAGGAGAGGGGTACAAGTAGTCTTTGCCCAGGACTCCAGGGATCATATAAAGGTCCCACCTTAAACAGAACCGTGACCCTGCTAAGTGAACTGTGCCAGAGGAGAGGCGTGAGGGGACCTCCCTCCCTTCCCCAGGCCTGCGTGGGTGCGTGCGGTCCCCATTCTGCCTGGGCAGCTCTCAGGCCTCCCAAGGGCAGTTTTGGAAAGATTTGGGGGAAAGAATAGCTTTGCTTTTGCTTTGAAGCCTATCACACGTGCACCAAGAACCCAAAGGAAAGAAATGGAAAACAAACAAACAGCCAAAGGGAAGAATTTCACCGAGCAGGGCCAGATGGGTTGTCCTGTCTCTCCATCCTTAAGTCCCCGCCAGGCCACCGGGACTGTGGGCAAAGCTCCAGCAACAAACCCTTCCATCAACTAAAGAAAAACCTGCCTGGCCTCCTCCCTCGGAGAAACGAGGAGAGCAGGGAAGCCCGTCCCTTCTTCTCTCCCCTTCGTCCTGACACTTACGTTTCTCCGAGGTGTTCGAAGTTCCTCTTACAACAAAAACATGGAAAGAAAAGTCTGTACCGACAAAGGAACAATACCAATAATAATAACCCAGTAAAAAATAGAGGCTTCAGCAGAACCATGGCAACAGTCTTTGTTTTCTGCTTGTTCATTTTTTTTCTCTATCTGTGCAAAACGTAAAAAATAAGTAAAAACACACTCATATGCACACACACACACACACACACACACACACACACACAATTTCCATTCAGCAAATCTGTGTTAAATATGCTTGTGTCTCTCTCCTCCCCAATCCTTGACATGTGCAAAAATATTTTAGTGGCCGAGCTGCCTCCTCAGCCCGCCTCCCACATGCTTCCCTCCTGGTCTGCCAGGGCGCCTGGCTTCTTGGGAGAAAAATCAAATGATTAGGGTAGAAATTCCATAATTCCATGCTTCTTCACCTGGCACTTCATTTGCCAAAACCTTTGGTTATTTTTCCCCCTTGACATGCATCTTTCCCCATTCTCCTCTTCCCATTTGTTAGGTTTCTCATGTTTTGTCCACCGTGTGTGCTCCCTGATGCCACGTGATGCCCTGTTCTGGGTCACCACTGCCTGGCCCCCAGTCAAGTCCAGGCCTCTCTCGGCCTGTGACCACCCTGATTTCCTATGGACAGGTGACCTCTCGTTGCACTCACCAGCACTCAGTATAGAAAGCAAGTGTTGAAATGTCCTGGGAGCTGCAGGATGAACTGATGACCAGGGGCAGAGAAGGAAAGAAACATTTCAATATCCCCCTACACAGGACAAGAAATCCTTCTGAGCTCTCTGCCTACTAGGGTGCACACACGTACACACACACGTGCACACGTGTGAGCTCACACACATGCACACATATTCATATCCAAAGGGGTGAGCCTTCTTAAAAGTACATGATGTTCCATGGACAGTTGGAAATGATGTGGTTCCTTCCCCTTTCCACTTGGGGCTTCTGTGAGTGGATGACAAGGAATGATGTTTGACGCCGCAGATGTGAAGGGAAGACTCGCTCCCAACCCCACCTTGAATGGTGCTTTTCCTTGTCCCCCAGCGTGGTGTGCAACTGGACACCAGGCGTGCCATGGCCTCCATGGTCCCTTCACAATTCCAGGTTTCCATGACTCTCATTAGAGCATCTCTCACCGTAGTCCATGCTCACCTGGCTGGCTAAAATGATGTATCCATAGATGGAAGGACAGATGGAGAGACAGATGTCAGGGCTAAGGTCAGTTGTATGTTCCTGCTCTGATTTCTGGCCATGACCTTCAGCTTGACTCTTTGGTCCTCCCAGACCTGACAAGCCAGGGGCTGAGTTTGCCTGTCATTTTGATTGGTCTCCATGAGGCTGTGCTTGGGTGCATTTCCTTCAGTGATGACTGCTAAGAGATGAGAGAGGAAAGTGGCTAAAGAGACAACTGAGATGCTAATGAAATAATAGCCCAGGAGGTCTGGACAGTCCAGTGACAAAGTTATCCATACAGCAATGGCCGCGGATTCTGCAGGCTGACAGAGGCTAGGCTGTCTGCCCCAGCCTTCTGTAGAGTTGTCAGGAAGCATGGTGGAGATGGAGCCATGGAGACGGCTGGAGGTAGAATCTCCTGGATGCACTCTGCATTCTATGTTGACCCTCAATGAGTGATGACCGAGGGGGATGGAGGTGCCTTCTCTAGACGAGGACCTGGCAATGGTACACCTGCGACTATGGTTGGGATGCACTTGCACTGGGGGGTGAATGGAAAACAACAAATTCTGCTTCCAGGGTAGATGAACTCTCCTCTTCTCACCCTCCATGTGACATTTCTGCCACTAGAAGCCAGAGGAGAAGGATAGGAGTATCCCCATGGTGGAATGTAACTGCTATTCTTCTCTTGTCGGGCTTTCCACAGGCAGGGGACGAGGCTTGGCAGGCAGGTCCCTCTGGGCATTTGGAAGAACTCCAAGAAAACGGGAAGGGACAGGGAGGCCTCTGGATGCTAACCCAGCAAGTGACAGACAGCTCACCAACTCCTCAGCCCCTGCCCCCAACGCTGGTCATATGTAGGAGGTATGGCCTTTCTTCTCACAGTTGCAAAGGGATCATACCACCGACTGACCCCTTGGGATGGAAATGGGGGGAAGTAGAGCCAGTTGATGTCTTCCCAGCAAAGATAATACTGAGCTCACTGCCTCTTCTCCAGGCCAAAGTTCGGACCGATGTGGGGCTCGCAGGAAGTGGAAGGTGAAGTAGCAGCATACTAGTAGACACGGCCTCTATCCATGGCTCCTCATCCATCTGTGGGCCCTGGTGCTGATGCGTGGGGTCAGCCGGGAAAGAGCCCCCTCTGGAATCTTCTGGTCCAGTCCCTCTCTTCAGGACTGGCCATCCAGGACTAGCTGAGGGTTGGTGGGTTGCTTCAAGTGTATTAGCCAAGCAACTGAAAGAGAAGGGATCCAGGAAGGAGGGAGAGACAGAAAAAGGCAAAGAGAGAGCGAGAAAAAGAGACAGTGCTGCTCAGGGGATGCTGCTGACGCCAGTCGGAACTTGCACTTGGTAAAGATGATAATCTAGACTGAGGCACGGCTTGGTGTGTCCCTCCTTCCAGGGGGGGTGCCTGGAAGGACGGTTCTCAGCTGTCTAAGCTCAAGAGGGTTATGACTTGCTCTAGTTTGTAGGCCAGTTTCTGCTTCCCACATTGGTCATCGTGGTCCAGAGGTCCGAGGATCTGTGGAAAGGGCGAGAACGGGGAGGTTACCATTTGCATGTGTATATGTTCTGTGTTCTTAGGATGCACGCAGACGGGGGATGGAGTCAGAGGTGTGGAAAAACGTGCACATGAAGCTGCTGGGTAGACAGACGGCCTAAGGAACAGGGATGGGGAATGTGGAGGGACAACATCTGGGCACCCGTTTGCCAATGAATACAGGATGTCAGCACATAGATCAGCATGTCTGAGTAAACATGTACATTTCACTGCCCACGTAGGACAGCTGACAGTGGGCAGAAGACACCTGCGCAAGGATGCTCCAGATACCTGCATGTTACACCTCAGGCAGCTCCAGACCCCACCATCTTGGGGGAACGTGATTTTGCAGATATTAAGAAATTCCCCACCCAATAAAGGAAAGCCTTAACCCATTGGCTTCACTTCGTCTATTAAGAAACAAATACCACTAGAAGCTTAATATATCTTAAGATTAGTCATTAGCACCTAATGGATAATATCTGCTAAAACCTTTCCTGAGTTCAGGTGGCTGGTGGAGGAAAATGACCATGAGCGTTTGTGGCCCGGGAAGAAAAATTGGAATTTGACTTAGACTCAGGGTTTGAATAAGGGGTCTGCCAGTTTCTAGCTGGGTGATCTGGGATGAAACAAGCATGTATCTCTCTGAACCCCATCTTTGTTACTCATTTCCTCATCTGCACAATGTGGGAACTACCAGCCCCCTCTGGGCTGCTCCAGGGGAGAGGATGAAGTCAGGGAACATGCATGGGCACTCACTGCAGGATGCATGCTCCAGGAGGGGCACACAGCACACAGGGGTGGAATCCACTGGGGTTGTAGTGGGGGAGAGGGCAAGGAGCAGCTAGGCGGAGGAGAGGAGAGTGGGGGGAGGCTCCCTGAGCTTTGTATTTCATGCATTTCTAATTGGAGAGAAAACAAGAGTTGCCAACTTCTTACGTAGCCAAGAATCACCAGTTATTGGCACCAACATTTTGTAAGGATGGATGTCTTAACCTTGGCAGCAGACAAGTGCCTTATAGACTAAGGAACTATTCCTTCCGAGGTTGAGTCCGTTGCACTCACACACTGCGTACTCTACACCGTCCTCACTTCTGTCATGTGGCCACAGACAGGCACACACTTGTCCTGGGCCAGCACGGGCCCACAGGCTGGCATCACATTCCTCCCTCCAGCTGCCCGCCTCAGGCTGCCCCTCCCCTTGAGGTGCATAGCCTGGTTATGGAGGACGCCTGGCCCTGAACTTTGCTGGGGCTCCTAGACCCTCTCTTGGTGACGAGGCTGGGAGGAGGGAGAGAAGCCGGGGTATAGAGAGGGTGGTGGTCCTGCTGCTCAGACACAGGCAGCCTGGACCTGAGCCTTGGTCTAAGTTGGCATGACCGAGAAAACTCCCATAAACACCTTTACAACCAGAAAGAAGGCAGTGTCTGCAGTGGCAGTGACCTCGGTAAGGTTTTCCAAGCAGGGAGCATAGCAAGTAAAAGCAGATTCCATTCTAGTCTGTTCTGCATCTATCCTGCTCTCTGCTGTAACACAACATACCATAGCCTAGCATAGCCTAGCATAGCCTATTGTACAGCACCATACCGTGCCAGACCATTTGGCCTGCCCATGGGGAAGAGGAATAGCTTGTTCAAAGAAAATTAGATAAATAGAGAAATGGGAAAAATAAAGAAAGTGAATGGCAGGGAAGAAATGGAAACAAAGGAGAGACAAGGTTAGAAATAGTTACTATATCTGCATGTCTGAGAAGCATGGGGACGAATGTAGAAAAGTGCAGAATGGAACGTTTCTGGTATCTCTGCAGTGCAGCCCGGGTCCTGGGGCAGGATTTTCCCATCAGGGGCAGGAAGTGTCTGGGTGGGGCTCACCTCCTCGCTGTACTTGCTCACGTAGGAGAAGATCTCCGAGAGCGCGCTCATGGTGTTGAACTCGTTCATGTGCATCCGGGACTGCTCGGCCAGGTATGCGTTCATGTCCTGGTCGCTGATGGCCGGCATCTTCCCGATGTCCGAATAATACCTGCCGGGAGGGGTGGGAGGAAAGGGGTTGGAGCGGTGCACGTGGAGCTGAGGGGAGAGGGACACTGCAGCACTGTCTGGGCCAGCAATGCCTCTGTGTTACCCCTGGGGACCACGGTGGGCGCTCTCCCGCTCTTTCATCTGGGCTGTGGGGTCTGCCCAGGAGAGCCCTCTGCAGCTCTGGATGCAAGAGGCACAGAGGCAGGGATGTGGCGAGTAGACAGACACCATCAGAGGGTGCACAGGGGTAGGAGCAGGAGAAAGGAGGGGCTGTTTTCTGCATTGGTTTTGCTTCCATCAAGGTCCAGTAAGTCTCTCATGTCCCCCTGGCACCCCCTCCCATACGCAGAAGAAAGAGGTCCCTCCACGGGCTCTTGCAAGCAGTTGCTCTGCCTTGATGTCCTCCCCTCCTGGGGTTAACCGGGAGGAGCTGGGGCTGCTTGGGGACTGAGGCTGGCAGAAGGCAATCAGTCACTGTCACTTGCAGCTGTGCACTGCTGTCAACTGGTTAATTAGATGCCAGCATTTACATTTTTAATTTCTGCAATTTGACATTTTATGCAGCAAACCCCAACTCTCCTGCCAGAGGGGAGCTGTGCAGTTTCCTAATGAGTAACCAAAGGACCCACTGCCCCAAAGACAGCCCCGCCTACCCTCTCCAGGCACCTTCTGCATGGAACCAGGTAGCTGCACAGCAGGGAGAGGAGGAGACAGAGTCCCACACACCCAGAGTTCCGCTGGACCTTCGGTGCTGGGAGAGCAAGCCCAAGCACCTAAAATAGAGGGGACAGTCGCCAGGGCAGGGACTAGGGGAGGCAAGTGAGGCATCTGGGGCACACTGTTTTAGGAGAGGTACCCACTCTCACCTGTGTAAGTGTGGGTGACAGTGACAGACCCGTAGTTTGATCAGGTAAGAGTAGGGACATCTTCAGAGGCTCTGGAACAGTCTCACGTGGGACCCCAGCCCTGTATCTCTCCCACCCCCCTTACTGCATGGACCATGCACCCACCAGTCCGGGTCCCCGACCTCCACTGCTCCCCAGGGGCATCCAGGAGTGGGGTGGCAGGCTGGTATTGTGTTCAAGGGCCTGCCACGGAATGACAGTTCTATTTGCTGCCAGAGCATCCCTGGGCTGGTGGGGCAGGATGGCTGCTGCTCTGAGCCACAGTCGCACTGTGATGTTTTTGTCTAGAAAATTAGGAAGGCAGTGGGAGGGAGATGAAATCTGTGCCCTCTGGCAAGAGACAGGCTGGTGGGAGAGAATCTCCATCCCTCAGGGACCCGCCGCACAGACACATTCACCAACTGCATGGTTGAACTGATTGCATTTTGGCGGGAGGTCTCGGCCCATGACGTGCTGTCGAGATAGGTACCAGGACAAGCGCTTAATGAAATGGCCTTTTTTCAGAGGAGCCCAGGGCTCAGGAGAGACCATCCTGCCCCATCTCATTGGATTTTCATCGGTCACAGCTTCTTTCAGAGCAGGGTCCTCTGCTTCCTGGTCCCTCCTCATCTTCGCAAGTCTGGACCTCAGCTCTGGTTCTGTCTCATTCTGGCTCTGGTGCTTCGCACAAGGAACCCACCTCCAGGCCTGCAGTCCACCCAGGACATCCTCAGGTTCCTTAGGGTGCTGGCCACTGAATGCATCCCAGCCACTCACTGCCACTATTGCTGGGACACAATAAATGCCAATGTTCCATTGCATAGCACAGACCTAGGAGACTTGGTGGTTCCCAGCCTGGCCACTCCCAAAGAGATTTGTGTTCTTGTCCCCTCACAATTCCATGCCCAATGAGCACAGTATGTTTGTCAGGTTATGTTCTCAGGTCCTGCTGGTAAGAAACCAACAAATGACCCAAACTCCAGCTAACACGGCCAGGTTCAGAGATCCCTCCAGGCAGTCAGAGTGACTGACCAGGATGGAAACTCAAGTCCCCCGACAGGACAGGACTGTACCACAAGCAAAGACTCCTGCTGTGTCTGTTACCTGCCTGTGAACCTTTCCCAGGTAGATGGATGGTTCTGTCAGGCTTTTTGCAAACAGGACTAGGGCTCCCCCTGCTGCCTTTCTCATCCCTAGGGTAGGTGGCCACGTTTCCATGGAGACAGCAGATGTCCACACTCTGTCCTTTTGTAATGGCTTGTAGCACACGGAAAGCCTAGTTCATTTCTCCAAAGGGAATATTTAAATAGTGTGTCTGTGTGAGAAAGAGGGGGGTGGGACAGGGTTGAAAGTAGAGAGGGAAGAGGGCAGGGGTTCTGATCTTCTCATCTGAAGTCGTGGGCCATGGTCTCACCTGGCCCCACCTGACATATTCTCTCAAGTCCGCACTGAGCAGCCCCATGTCTCTTCTGTGGCTTGTGTGGAGGGGTCTGGATCAGACCAGTGCATGTCTGGGGCCATATATTAACCCACCAGCAGATTGAAATACATGTCCTATTTCAGCAAGGTCTAAATCACAGCAACCAACAGCACAAGGACTGGATGAATATGGGGCTTATAGAACTTTTGTCCCATTCTTATCCCTGGCCCTGCCTGGTGCTGACTGGGCCCATCCTGCTTGCAGGGTTTGGTATCCCTGCCTTGCCATCTTCCTACTGTCCAGCCCCACATACTGTGCTCAGTTCATGACAGCACCTTCTTGAACTTGATAATGACCTTGCCCTGGCATCTCTCTGCTGTGTGCACAATTGCCTCCTCCTTGGTCCTTGCTGTGCTGGTCTTTGTGCTGGGCTCCGCCACCGAGCAGCCTTATTGATTGTGAAGAATGCAGTTATGCTCCAGTAATGAACTTCAACCAGTGTTCTTATCAGCTGGCTGTGCAGTGAGGAAGGGCAAGGTCAGCCTGGGCCCCTGTACATGAACTTCCTCCTATGGGATTTCTGCCTGCAGCTGAGTCCTTCTTCAGAAGAGATTGGTGTTTAAAAGTCCCCAGGATGGTCCTTGAGCTGGCCAGGCCCTAGCAGGTTAGCCAAAGCCTGCTGAGGAGGTCCAGGCCCCATCAATGGCCTTTCCCAGCTTTCTTCACTGCATTTGCTCATACTAGGTGGCTGTCTGTACCCTGTGGTCCCGAAATCAGTCCTTGGGGAGTTGTTCTAAAGGGAAGGACCACAGAGAGCTGGATCCTCCACTGTTGGGGTCTGGATCAGACCAGTGCATGTCTGGGGCCATATATTAACCCACCAGCATGGATGGTTTCACATTTATGGGCTTTTATGGGATGGGCCTGGTGTGTAAAGCTGGGAGTCTCAGCTCTACTTTTGGCATCAAGAAGATGTTCTCCAAGCCCTGAGCTCTAAGGGAAGAGCAAAGTGTTATCATCCCTTTAAATACTTCGAAGGCAAAGATCAGATGTGCAAAACACTGGGGCCTGATATCCTGATGTCCCTGGAAACTTCAATTTCAAGGTGGCTGCACACACATCTCTCCCCTGTGAATCATTCACTGACCTCACTCCCCGAGTGCCCCTACTATGGCTCGTGGGGCTTGCTCAGTGCCTGTCCATGTGTCCTTCACCACGAGAGCCATAGGGAAGAATCAAGTCTAATCTCTCCCGAGTGCCCAATGCAGCCATGATGGATACCATAAATGTTTGACCTGAGGATTAATGAACAAGTTAATGAAATGCCTATACTTCACCTCCAGGATTGCTCCCAGGGTGACCTGTCACAGCTTTGCAATTTGAATGGATGGTTTCCTTAGGAGGCATATTTAAATATTTAAAATTCGTAACCTTTTCCATGCAGTGACACCTATGATCGATGGCATTCTTGTGTGTGGCACGCCCCTCGTCCACCCCCACAGTGGGCCATTGAACTCATTCCCACAGGAAAGCCTGTGGCTGCAAGGGAGCCAGGCTGAGGTGGCCGCGGGGACAACCTTGAAGGTCTTCCAATTAAACATGAGAGGACATTACTACCGAAAGGAACATTTCCTGCTATTGGTGATGAAATGACAACCGATAGTGGCACAACAGGCGTGGTTGAGTTCTCTGTAAGATCAGTGCAGCAGCCAACTGCTGCCAGGAGCCAAGAGAGTCTTCTTTCTCTAGATGTGGCCACAGCAAAAGCCCCAGTGCCTGGATGGAGGCAGCGGAGACTGGGAGTCTGCAGTGGGCCCTCAACCATCAGCACCATAAGGCACTTGGAGGCAGAAATGGGGTGGAAGAATGTGAAGAGAACAGGTGGATGGACTTCCAGGAAATGCAAACCAGCAGAGATGTGATAGAATCATCCAGGCTGTTCAGAGGCCTCCTGAATTCATACACTCTCTACCCTTTGTGTACAGAGGGCGGCCAGGGAGCCCCTGGTTCTTCATGGGATGGGACAGAGGCCTCTCCAATGTGTGGAGGGTGCAGTGAGTTACGGAGCCCGAGTCCTGTGCAGGCTGTGTGCGTGCTCACAGCAGCTGGGCCAGTGATTCAGAGAGGGGAGGACCACAGCCTCAGAAGCAGGGCATTCTACCACTGTTCTTCTGAGCTGGAGGCTGCCAGTGCCCGTGGAAGGGAGAATGGGAGTCCAGGATTGATGGTCCTGAATGAGTCCCTTGTAGGGAGCCAGACAAGCTCAGAGCAGTCTCCCGGGAATGAGAGCAGGACTGATCTGTTCATCACCAAGTTCAAGAAGCTTGGCCTCCAGACCTGTCATGTGGTTTCCTCACCCCTCCATCTTTGTACCCTCATTCAGAATGAGAGGAGAAGGGAGTTGGGACCTCACACAAGAGAAAGATAACTTCCTGAGAGTGACATGGGTTGCTAAGAAACTGGTGGCATAAAAAGTGGAAACCATCAAACCACTCCTAAAAATAACCAAATGAACCAGGGTTACTCATGACCCATAGCAGCTGCGTGGCACAAATCTCATTTAGCATCAAGTGAAAGAGAGCCCATTATTCTGATCTCCACTAGCCGATCTCCAATTGGCTATGCTCTGGGAGCGTCCTCTATGCAGATGTTTCAGAAATGCTCCCAGCCCTTCACATCCCTGCTCCCTTCCTCACTGCCAGTGGTCCTATCACAGAGACCTTGCATCAGTGCAGGGATAACCAAGAACCCCACCTGCTGCCTCCTCTCTCTCTTTGCCAAAGAGCCAGGTGACCATGAAAGAGGGCCTGCTCCTGTCAGGTCTACTGTCAAAGAATGAGCCACTGTCCACACAAAGAGGGAGGTAAGAGTCTCTCCTGGTGACTTGTACACAATCTGATACAAGAACAAAAGAGTGAGCTCTCTCACTGCCCCTCAGGGCTGCATGCCCACCACATGCCTGAACAGGAAGGGGCAGAAAGGAGATCAAGGACCAGAGAGGAGAGGGAAAAGGAGACAACCCTTGTAGGAGGACTGCTATTGAGGTGGCCAGGATCCACCCTGCTTGTCATTTCCTATGCACAAGGGAAGGCAATGCACAAGTAAGATGTCTCAACGCCGTGGTGGACTGATACATTTTGTCTTTGGTCACCAAGTCAGGAACAATTTCTGGTCTCTTTTACTCTTTGAAAAGGCACCAACTTTGAGCTTTTTGCTCCTCTGAGAAAATGAGAGAGGGACAATAAACCAGGCTGTCGTGTAGATTGTGCAGGTTGTTCCCTGTGTAAACCACGCATCCTGGCTGGGGTCACATCCCCCGGTAGGAAGGACACAGCCTTTAAACCACACAGCACACCTTATGGGTTGGCAGAGGCCCTGTCTAAAAGTATCATACATAATGGAAAAGGGATGTGGGAGTCAGCTGCGCTTGGGATCACGTTTAAGTCATGTTGGGCTGATTACTTAGCCTTTCTGTATGTTCATTTCTTCACCTTCCTGGACACAAAACGAGGTTGTGAATCCTGACTCATATCCCAGGGCCAGTGTCATGATTAAGTAAACAAAGTGTCGGCTGGTTGCTTTGCTCAGGTGCTTGGCACAGGGAGTTGATGCGGCCCGGATAAACCATGACTGCTTTGTACCAGGAGTGAGCTTTGCATCCAGACACCCCCTCCATGGCTTGCAGGGGGAACTCAGTGGCAGGTGCAGTGGCTGAGGCTGTGAGCAGATCAGGGCCTCTATGGCTGAGAACGCACTGCAAGGCCCAGGGCAGAGGGGCTCAGGGTGAGAGAGTCCAGGGACTGGGACAGTGGAAAACTGTTTGGAGTGGCAATGACATCCCACAGGATGCTGGCAGGACTGACAGAGGCACCGGGGCAGATGGGGAGAGGCCACCAGCCTTTTTGTGGCAAGAAGCTATTCAGTCCTCAAAGTATTTACTTTTATTATTTATTTTTTGTGGGGGGGATTAGAGCAAGGGACCATATTTCCTTCCTGGGCCTAGAAAATATTTCAGACACTAAGATCTGCGTTTTCCAGGCAGGGAAGCAGAGCCCCATGAAAATTCCTAGCCAAGTTCCTCAGTTCTTGTTCAGCCAAAAATACAGGGTGCGTGAGGGTGTGGGTGATGCAACTTTGGGGTTCAGCTTTGTGAACGATCTGCTTTCAAGCCTCACCCACGGTGGAGCGAGAGGAGGACCCCTAGGCAGGGGAAGTTGCCAGCCGTGGCACCCACCCCAGCACTCACCTCTCCACCCAGTTCTTGTAGCTGGGGATGTCCTTGGCATAGAGCAGCTTGTTGGAGGGGGAGTCCTTGCCCAGCCGGTGCTCCGATGTGGAGCAGGAGTCCATGAAGGTCTGGGCCACCACGGAGAGACAGGCATCTGTGATGCTGTTCTTATGGATATCAAACACAAACTGGGGGTTCTTGATCATGTTGACCCAAAAGCGCAGCGGCAGACTGTGAGGAGGGAAGAGACAGACTGTCAGGGGAGATGGGGTGCGGGCCCGTAGCTTGGCCGGAGAGCTCTCTGGAGAAAGAGAAGAGGCTGGGGACTGACATTCTCCTTCTTCTTTTTAAAAAATATATTTTATTGATTTTTTTACAGAGAGAAAGGGAGAGGGATAGAGAGTTAGAAACATTGATGAGAGAGAAACATCGATCAGCTGCCTCCTGCACTCCCCGCTCCCCCCCCCCCCCAGGGGATGTGCCTGCAACCAAGGTAAATGCCCTTGACCAGAATCAAACCCAGAACCTTTCAGTCCGCAGGCCAACACTCTTATCAACTGAGCCAAACTAGTTAGGGCGGAACTGATGTTCTTAAGGGCCGTCTCTAAGCCACAAATCTACCTGCAGGGAAACCAAGGACCAGCAAGGCTAACCATCCAGAGAGACAGTGTGGACGGGCACCAGGCAGGGAGTGATGGCAGGCGAGGCTGCAGGCTCAGTGTCCCTCACAGCACAGGCCTGGGGTCAAAGGAGCCATGATGGGCGCTGTGCAGTGGGCTTTCTGACGCTCCATTTCACAGTCTACCCCCTACGCCGCATACAGGCGAACCTTCAGAACAGCCTGGAATTTAGGCTTTGTATCTTATTCTCTGCCATCCACTGCAGGCAGGGCTTGGAAGAAGTCACACCCAGCTTCCTTGCCCAGGAACATCAACTTATTGCTACATAACGAAGGTGTGAGAAGGGAGCAGTTTAGGAGGAGCTAACGGGTTTCTCATCTCCAAGCCAGCCACTTAGAAAACAACATCTTCATGGCCCCTCATCTTCCCCTCCTTCTCCTCTCTCTTTCTCCCAGTTGGAACCTTCTGCTCCCCAGGAACGGTGCTGGGAACGGGGGATGCAGTGTGAACAAGACACATCCTCTACCCTCAAGAACCTGCATTCCGGTGGGTTCTTGGGGAAGTCAGACACGCCAGCGAGCACGAGCTCTGAGAAGTGTCCACGCTAGAAGGAAAGGACGGGCAGGCCAACCACGGGAATCAGAGAGGTGGATTAGGGCCACCCAGAGGGATGTGTCTGGAAAGTCTTCACGGAAGGGATGGCTCTTGATTGTTTGAGCTGTAAAGGTGCACAGGTGTTCCTTCACCAGATGCAGCCTGGGAGAAGGTATAAGGGAAGTGCTGCCGGGAAGGGGCTCAGCTAACCAAAGGCAAAGAGGAGAAAAACCGTGCCCGGTGGTCTGGTCACTGCCAGCCACTCTATGTTGCTAGAAGGGTCCCAGGGTCTCTGGAGAACCCTGCCCACCTGCCCCTTGGGCTATCCTCTGCTGGCTCTCGGATTCCGTGCCGCCATCGGCCACTGAGACACAGTCAGGGAGCAGGGGCACTTCCCTCCTGTGACTTCCCTCCCTCTACCCACCTCCTCACCTCCTGCCACTTCCCTCATGTTTTACAGTTATTTTGGTTGCTCTTCTCACTGTTGGTAAATGGTTAGAATGTTCCTATGTGTTTGGCTGGCCTCTTAGAACTTAAACTCTTTGAATAACATCATTTCAATGTAGCGGGTACAACATTTCTATAGATGTTGTATCTCCCAGCAGGCAGTACACACACACAACAAATGCTATGAACACAGCCAGACCTCACATTTGAAACTGCCAATCCGTCAACAAGAATTTAAGTTCCTGCAAAGTACATGGCAGAGTACAGGCAGGCAACGTTGAGTCTGACCATGTTAAGTGGCACCTACTTCACTCGGGGAAATTCAGGTAGGACATATGGGGCAGCATGGAGAGTCATGACAGGGGTGGAAGCCAGGGTCACAGGGGAGACCATGACAGCTGGCCTCAGAGCCCAGGTGAAGGCCCCCTGGCTGGCCGGCCAACACGGTCTCCTGTCCACATCCTCCTGTTTCCAGAAGTGCCACTGGAGGAGGGACTCTCGGAGTCCATGTATGCCTCTGGCTGTTTCTCCCCAACACGCCCTCTCCTAAGCCAGCTGTGTGACAGGCACATCAGACCAGGAAGCCAGGGCCCCACACGGAGTCTCCTGCCTAATGAAATATTAGCATATTATTAACATTAGCCGTGGCACTCATCTCTGGTTGATTGCAGTCACTCAGGCAAATTGAGCAGGAGGTTTATCCAAGAGAGAGAAGGTAGGGAACGTGGAGGGAAGCGGTGGGGAGAGTTGCCACTTTGTCCAGGAATAAAGAAGCAATCTCTTTTCAATCAGGGACAATTAACTCTAAGTCAATACCCAGAGTTCATAATTCCCAGGCTAACTGCTGCTTGCCTGGGTAGCAATGAGGAGGGTCAGGGCATAGCCTTTGGTGAAAGACTACGAGCCTAGGACCTCGCCTACTGCCCAGCTTTCCTTCATGGGGACTGAGTTTCCTTGCTCCTCCCCCCAATCTGACTCCCCCCAATTCCCCAAGAAATGGCTGGAAGGGAGGGTCTGCCTCACCCATGAAATTGTGATATCCTGTGGTGGCTCACCCACCAGGAGGTATGGGCTGAAATACAGTTCAGTTACTATTTCAGGAGATCTACTATAATGTGCTGCAAAGGCATGTAGGGATGTTTTGAAGACACCAGCTCTCCCAGCCGGACCATGATGCCTGGACAGAGCATTCACACAGTGACATGTGGGGACACTGGCCAAAAGGAGCATATTTGGTAGGTGGGGTTGGGGCCCTCAGAACAGCTCTGCCTACGATGGCTAAACACCACCTCACCTCGA
This sequence comes from Pipistrellus kuhlii, assembly GCF_014108245.1. Classification (NCBI taxonomy): domain Eukaryota; kingdom Metazoa; phylum Chordata; class Mammalia; order Chiroptera; family Vespertilionidae; genus Pipistrellus; species Pipistrellus kuhlii. Next base: position 13,888,316 of record NW_023425405.1, read on the forward strand.
GGCAGGCAGGTTGGTTCTTGGTAAGGCTCTGGCTGGTTGCCAGGGTCCCTGGCTGAGCCCTAGTCCCACGTGAGACCAGACGAGGGGGACTTTCAGAGGCACGAACAGCCTCCATCCTGTGTAACTGCACTGAATGGAGAATCCACTCTCAGAGTCTCATTTCAGAAAGGCTGGAGGAAGCCCGTGATGGACAATCCCTCACTGAGAATCCGTGTGGGATCAGCCCTGCCCTTAATTATGATGCCTGTTCCTGTGAAGACCACACCAATCCTCAGGTATGGAAGTGAGGAGGCTAAAGTATGTATTAGTACCACAGGTTGCCTTCTGCCCTCCTCTGTGTTTTGGTATGGGGCTCCGGGCAGGATGTCAGGGTGCCCGGCTATGCCCTAGCGCCATACCAGCCCAAGCAGGTGCTGGCCAGCAGGCTCATGCAGCCTTGGGAGAAAGTTCTGAGGAAGAACAGCCTGGGACAGGAATCACTTAAAGCTACAGGGAGGCACTTTTGAACCCATGAGCCCACTTTGTTTGCCTGTGGTGCGTAGAACTCTCAAGAAGAGACCATTTTGGCCCTACACCTTCATTAATATTTATCGAGTCCCTGCTCTGTGTGAGGTTCCAGACCCGGCGCTCAGTCCTGAAGTCTGACCTTGCAGTCTCAACCTGGAGCATGAATCACTCACAGACCGAGGGGAAGGATGTGCACATGGAACGAGAGAGATCAGAGTGGAGACACCCAGAGTGGCCATTAGAGAGTCCTGGTGTCTCAGAGGCAGACAAGGTGGTGAGGGGAAGGTCTCTGCCCACAGGGAGTTTGGAAAAGGAGTTAGTGGAAAGGGCAGCCCACCACTTCCCGAAAAGAACAGAAAAGCCCTTCAAAACCTGCCCAAGAGTCGCTGCTGGCTGCCGCCGCTATGCAATCCAGGTGCACACAGGCCTCTGACCAAGCAGCTGTCTGTCTGTCTCTTTCCTAGTCCCCGGAGGGCAGGGGCTCTGGCTGGGGTCCCTGTACCCTCAGTACCCAGCATAACGCCAGGCGCACAGGAGGTTCCTGGTTGTGACAGCCTCTGGGCTGCAATATTTGGCAGGTTACATTTTGCTGACTAAGTTGGTTAAATGAATCTTTTCAATTGACTGACTGGTTGCTAGGAAAGAAGGACCATTTGACTAGTCAGAAGTGAGCACAAAAATAGTAGGAGGGGTGAGGAGGCCCAGAGAGAGCCTGCGCCGGGTCCCTGCGGGCAAAGGTGACCCACGACCACCATGGCCTGTGGCCGCCCCCCTGGGCTCGGCTGGCCTCCCCGGACTTGTCCTCGCTCTTCCTTCACTCACCAGTTGCTTTTCCAGGTGTGGCGGACATGCGGGTCGTGAATGCCATGCTTATCCGCCTGCTCATCCAGGAAGTCAAACATGTACTTGATGGCCAAGGGCAAGGCCGAGCCGCGGTGCGCCGTGCTGAAGATGGTCTCAAAGAGGTCGTCCACGAACTTCTGCAGCGTGCCCTGGGGAGGCGCCACAGGTCACACGCGGCTCCCCAGGGCGCGCTCAGGGTGGCTTTATGGTCTGCCTCTCGTGGGGAGCGGAGGACAGGGCAGAGCCGGGCCAGCTTGGCCGGAACCGGGGAAGTGCATGCATTAACTCTCCCCTTCCCCTTCCTCTGTCTTACATTTTCGCTGCACGTGAGGCATAGATACGCTTCTGATGACTGGGCCTAACTAAGCCTTCCTCTGCCAAAATGCGGTTTGGTTGAACACCATTTGGCGTTGTTATTTTAGCGCTTTTTGCAAATGCTAATGAGCAACTCACTAGGTCAGAGCAGACAAACACAATCTGCTGGTTGGGTTTGGGTCTTGTATTCACTCCGGCTAGCAATCAGTTACCCATTCGGCTCTGCACGGAGCAGGGCCCAGGCCAGCCTCTGAGCGAAAGGCTAACGGGCAGCACAGAATGTCCCCAGAACCAGGCTCAGAACCGGTGCCTGGAAAGTCACCGATGGGCCCCGCGTTCCATCTCTGGAGACTGCAGGGCACCCGGGGGGAGCCATTCTTTCAGGAGGATGGCAGAAGCGTGTGAATAGATGTGGCCTCTGTGTGTGAGAAACCCCACAGAGAAGGGAACTTCAGACTGCCCGCCATCACTGATGTGGGTGGGGTGTGCCTGGAGCCACGGGTGAGAAGGTTCTGAGGTTCTGTGCTGGGAAGGCGTGCTGAGCTGCCAGTGCCTGCCAGGAGTAGAGGGGCCCTGGTGCAAATGCTGGTCTGTCACAGCTCGGGGGGAGAGGGGGCAGGGAAGGGGGGAAGTCCCTTATTGTACTCCATGTGCCCCGTCACATCTGAAGTCTGATACCTTAGTGGCCAGCAGTCGGGTGAGATAGATCTCAGACACCATCTTGCTCCCCCGGTCCCCCTCCTTCTGGTCCCCATGCTCGTGGTTCTTCACCAGGTGCCACATCTTCACTCCACTCTCCAGGTCAGGCGTGATCATGGGCGTGCGCGAGCGGAGGCTGTCGGGACTGCCCGTGTACCGGATCATGTTCTCTGCCAATGCAATGGGCCATGTGTGTGAGGTCACTCAGCCTTCCTTACAGCGCACCCACCGCAGCCGAGGCCAGCTGCTGCCCCATCCTTCCTGCGGGTGTCTGTCTGTCCCCTCGCCTTGGCCTTGGCTTAGTCCGTTCCTTGGAGCTGGGGGCCTTTCCTTGCACCTCCGGGAAACTTGTGGCTACTTCACCCACTCCGCTTCCCTCCCTCCTGCACCTGCATCTCGCCAGCCCGGAATTATTCAGCTTGTACAAATACAAGCATGTCTTCTTTCACACGTTCCTGGTAAGAGTTCTCAAGGCATGTCTCAGGATGTGTTCTGAGTGGCCAATTAGGTACCGGCGGAAGAGCAGGTAGCCTGTCTCCCTTAATGACCCGACCAGCTGGGAGCTGTCTCGTCAGCTGCTCACCTGCAAGCTCCCTGTGGCCCCGGCCACTCCCTCCCCCTGATTTGCTGCAATGCAAGTGTTACACAGAAGAGATGATGAAGGGCCTATGGCGTATGGCACTGTCCTGTGATCTATTGATTTTCCAGGATGATCCTGCCATTTTGGTAGTTTTTTCAAACCCCGTTTGGCTGTTAAGAAAACTAGGTCTTATATTTTCAGGCAGCGGGCCCCAAGGCACTCAGATGGTGGCACAACAGAGTGGCACCTGGGACAGAGTGGCTTCCAGGCCACATCCAGTGCCCCCCTACCCCCCTCCTCAGAGCCAGAGACCTAGGCCTGTATCTTCCCTTAAATGCTTCATATTGGCGTGACCTTTACACAGTGTGCCGCCGTGCCTCTGAGTTATAATTTGCTAATCTGCATAATAAGGGGAAATAATAATTATTTAATCCACTGGATTGTTATGAACTTCAGGCGCCATAATGAGTATCACACAGTGAAAGCGTCTTCCTGCTTATAAGATGCTCGCAAAGGTGAGAGTTCTTTCCTGCTCTAGGGGGTGAGGTTCTGCTTCTGCACCCGAGTTCTGCCCGGGACCAGGGGCTCCTCCTCAGCCTGCTCTCCTCTCCTGTTGCAGCCTGCCTGACTCCCCCCCCCCCCCAGCTCCTTGCCCCCCCCAATCTGACTCCCCCCAGTCCATGCCTTCCATCAGCACTGCCAACCTGACAACAGCTGCTCAGGGCATCCTCTCCCCCCGGAACAGTGCGAGGGGCTCACCGTATTTGCTTGCCGAGGTCCTGGAGACGGTGGAGTTGTTCACTGCGTTGTAGGCTGTCACCTGCTTGGACACTAACGCCACCACAGAGCCATCGGGCACCTGCGGGAAGAGGCTCCTGAGGGCTGGGCACAGCTCTGCCTCCCCAGGAGGTAGGGACACACCAGGATGAACTCAGGCTGCGCCAGAGAACTAGGGGACGTGGGAGGCTGTCGGCTTTCCTTGGAACAAAACAAGACAGATCTGGACACTGCAGAGTGTCCTGCGTGGTGACTCACTCTTGGGGGGACTCTGGCAAGAACTTCTCACCAGCACCCTCTCTCCCACACAGGCTTGTGGAGGGGTCCCATGTGGGGACTAGGAGATGTTTCTCCCAGGAAGCTTCCCATCAGTGCCTGTCTCCAAGGAGGTCAGGGTTTCCTGGGGGGACATCAGCTCTCCCGGGGTCCCTGGGAAACACGGGGTACTGGTGAGGAGGAGTTAGGACTGGATGTCTAGCCTTGGGGGACCTGCTATCTCAGGACTGAGAGAGCAGGGAGCTGGGACCTGCTGGCCAGCCCCTCCTCCTTCCACAGTCCCCCCACCTGGTAATGGGCCAGGGTGTTCAGTCTCTTCCAGTCATTCTCGATCTTGGTGGTGATGTCCTCGTCCTGCAGGATCATTCGCACTCCGCTTCCTTGTCGCCACTCTGCAGAGGGAGCAGCGGCAGCTCAGAGCGGCCCTCAGGCCCCTCCCATGGGGATCCGGAGGACCCCTGTGCAGGCACCCACACAGCCCTATCAAGGGGCACCTTGGACAACAAATTCTGGCAGACACTCCCTGAGGAGGGGGTGCAGGCGCTCTTGGTGCAGAAGGGCCCTGAGCTCCAGCTCTGGTTTTCATCCCTAAAACTCTGTGCCAGGACCAGGGATGCCGCATCCTGTCCTCCCTGCCCACCTGTTCCCCGGGCGTGGCCACATCTGCAGGAAGCAGGTGCTGAGTAAACCTTGGCTGAGTGAACGAGGCTGGTGGGAGCAGGTAAGAAAGCGGGAAGCCAAGGCAATGGCACTGTCATGCCACAGGCTCGTTGGCTTGATTACAAGGTCTTGGAGCTACAGAAACTGGGGTGCAGGCGCGGCACTGTTTACCTTGTTCTCACACCAGATCTTGAAAGCCAGAAGGTGGGTCGCTGTGGGCAGGGAGACTGGGTGAGACCGAGTGGGGAGGCCGGTGGGACCTGGTCTCATGCCAGAAACAGCCCCATGCCCAGAGCTGATGTGGATAACAGCGATTCGGGGAACCTACCCAACACCTAATTAGTTGATGTGATAGGCACAGACTTACACCCCCACATTCTCCACATGGGCTCAGACACCTACAACACAGGGACTGGCTGATGGATCCCACATGGGCAGCGAGGAGGCTGTTTCTCATCAACCACGTCCCATCACACACGTGGCACCAATCTCCTGGGGAGAGAGACCAGGGACATGCCAGACACACCAGCTCCTGCGATGTGCATGCATACACCCACCCGCACATGCATACACGCTCACACGCACACACCAGAAAGGAAAACAGCCTTTCAAAATCAGTGCAACATGTGTTCCAGCCAGGAAGCTGGGAGTCTGGTTTCCAGGCAGCCGCTCTGCCCGCCACGCCCGCCACATGCTGACATGTGGCAGCCGTGCGAGTCTGGGTTTCACGGAGGGCAGTGAGGGCTGGAATGAGTCACCCAGTCCTCGCCTGACCCCGCCATGGATTTCCTTGTGGCCCTCAGAGACACGTTTCAGGTCCCCTCCCTCCATTCTGCTCCCGTCAAGGCTGAGCTGTGGGTTCAGGACCAGCCACACTGGTGGCAAGGAGGGCACCAATTCCTCCCTGACTTGTGCCCTCAGCGTGGCCAGTGCTATGGGTGGAAAACGGGTCCAGAGAGGGGCTGCCTGCCCTTAGAAGCTGCAGCGTTGCTCCTGACATCTGAGCCCCTGCTTTTCACTCCTGGGCTCGCCCCCTGCCTGGGTTAACGCCTCAGGTGGTGTCCAACTGTCCCAGGAATGAGAACAGAAGGATGCCACCTGTGTTCAGCGGAGCAGGCCCTGCTAGGCCTCTGGGGACCGCCCATCGCTTAGTGCTGCCACTGATCAGCTGGAACTGATCCTGGCGATGAGGGCCTCGGGGCAGGGAGGGGAGTGAGCAGCTGGGGAAACGCCCCAGGGAGGCACCTGCTCACCAGTGTTTTGCGTGTTGTTGTGCTGGTTTATGTGTGTGGTGGTAAATTTCAGGTGGCTGTGTGTGGATGTATGGATGCGTGTGTGTTTGAGTGGCTGGGACAAAAGGAGAGGCATATCTCCCAGCTGGTTGGGCTGCTGATAGGCGGTTCACTCAGACGCTGGTGAAGCCAGCCTGGGCTGCGGACTGTGGCAGTGGTGTGCTTTATCCCAGTCACACAGTGGGTGTCCCTGCCTGCCTGGTGAATGGTGCCAGGGCCATAAAGTCAAGGCTGCATGGGGTTGGGGACAGCACAGCAGACTGGGGCATAGAAGTCAGTGTTCTGCGTTTCCCGCCTGGGGTCTGGAGGCAAAGCTGGGGATGAGGCTGTATGCTAAGCCCACTGGCTGGGCCCAAGGGAGAAGGGGTCTCCTTCACTGAAGTGCTGTGGGCTCTGCCGAGGCCAGACAGGGACGGGACCAGCCAGGGCCAGCGTCTGATTTGCAGCTGCACTGGCACAATCCCCCCCGCAATGGCGCCGGTTACCTCAGTGCAATCTGGACAAGCCACACAGCCTAAGGGACTAGCAGTGACAGTGGAATCTGGAGCCCCGTGCGGTCTTCCCTGTTGCATAACTGCCCTGCACTGAGCCCTCTGCAGCCTGTGTGGCTGTGCCCAGCTGCCCTGGCTCTGGGTTGTGTCCACTATTATGTAAGCAAACGAGAGTCAGGCTGGCTCTCTGCCCCCAACTGAAAAGTAGGGCAGAGTGTGGCCCTGGGCACCCGAGCCATTAAGGAGGGGTGGCCTGTCCTTGGAACACAGAAATGCTGCTGCTAGAGGCTACCCAACAGGGCTGGCCCAGCACCTGGGGCAGAGCAAGTCCTGGATGAGTATTTCTTAAAGGAACAGTGACTGCGTGGATAAACGGATGAAAGGATGAAGGGATGATTAAGGGGAAGAGTGTGTGTGTGAGTGAGTGTGTGATGGTGGCCCTTTCCCAAGTAGAAAGAGAGGTCTGGCTGTGTGTTGGTGTCCATGGCAGGCAGACAGTGAACTAAAGTCAGAGGTGAACCGGGAGCTACTCTGTTAGCAACCGGGGGCCCAGGATGGTCTGAAGTCCTCAGAAACACAATGAGGCATGACCATTTTAGAAATAAACACTTTCTAAATTATTGCTACTCATTCTCCTAACTGTATGGCTGGGAGGTTAAAGAAACAGATTGGGAAGACAGACCCCGTGTCATCATCCCCAGTCGCTGCTCACTCTGCCAAGCAGTTGAGTTCCCTCCTGAGGGCACTGAGAGGGCTCCTCCTGTGGGTGAGGCACTGAACCAGGTCCTGGGGATACAAAGACAGATAGCCAGAGGCCCCGGACTCGGGCAGATGTGGGCCCAGCTCGGGCACTGCAGCATGGCCACGCAGCCACCTCTCTGAGTCCCAGGCCTCAGGAGTGGGTGGGAGTGGGTGGGAGGGAGAGTGCTGGCTGACTGGAACCCTGAGCCACGATGCTGGCAGGTAGTTGTGTCCACTCAGCTCCATACTCAGAGCTCTAAGAACCCAAGGGACCACTGGCAGTGTAAGTTGGACATAGAACTTCCTTCTCAGCAGTCCGAATTGCACTGGTGGGTGGACACAAGCTTTGCCCACTAGCTGAGGTGTGTGGGCAATGCTGTGTGAAGAACAATGCATCAAGACTCAGGAGGAAGAGCAGGGTCTGCAGGATCAGGGGTGAGGAGGCGGCCAGAGCTGAGTGCTGAAGGGTCAATAGCTTTTGCCTCACTTAGCATGGGGACAGCAGTTCAGACCCTGCTGTTTATGGGACATGTCTAAGGACCCACACATGTGGAGGCAGTGGAAGGAAGAGGCTGGAGATGCACAAGCAAGACAGGAAATGAGTTAAGAACAATCTAGGGCACCTGGGATTGAACTGAGGGCCACAGAGAGGGGTGAATGAGAAGAGGTGGGGAGCCCCGCCTAAGACAGCTGCCTTAGGACCTGGACTGAGGAAGCGGGGCAGGGAAGGCATTGTAGGGGATGTCCAGGAGACAGACCAGAGGATGCTTGGAGATTTCATAGGGGAGAAGCTGGGGCTCCATGGTGAACCCCAGGTTTGTGAGAAGGTGTCTAGGGAAAGAGAGGAGGTTCATCTGCAAGCCAACCAACCCTGTGAAGGAGACACTGGAACTGTGTATATCACTGGCCCAGGTCTTGGAGGGTCCCCCACCCACCAGTGGATGCTAACTCAGGAAGCAAACCCTCCTGGAGGTACACAGCACCTCACTAGCTCTGACCCTCATGCCCTGTGCTTGCTAATAGAAGCATGGTGAATTCATGTGCATGCACGCGCGTGTGCACACACACACACACACACAGGCACACTCATGAACACACACTAAAGCACACACATTCATTATGAACCTCATTTTACCCAGGCTGGGGACCCAGAAAGCTTTTTAGAAACCCCACTCCCTCCATCCTTGGCCCAGTCTTTATCACCATTCATCCTCAGACCCATCACAGAAGCTTTAGGAGGGCTGGCCTAGAGGGCAAGGCAGGAAGGAGCTGCCCACAGGCTGGTTAGAAATGCCGGAGTCAACCCTGATGACCCACGGGGGAGGAACTCCAGAGCCAGATGCCTGTGTTCCACCCAGGCCACCTTCCTCCCTGGGGGCGCCGAGAACAGGTTCTCACCAGAAGCACACGCCACTCTGCACAGAGCCCGCTCTACCTCCAAGAGCAGGGTCCTGAGCAGAAATCTGGAGGAGACACGACCTATGGCTGCGCACCTGCCGGCAGGTGAGTCCAGGGAGCAGGGCCAGAACCTGAGACCCTCAGTGCCCAACCACACAGCAGCACGTCACGGAAGAGCTGAGAGGGCCGTGACAGGACTGGTGTCACCGTCTCACCTCAAACAAGGTCTGAAAACCCGCCTAGGGAGCGGAGGCTGTACCATCTAAAGAGGCTTTGCTGAAGAGTTTATTGTCTCAGCAAGTTCTAAAACATAAAATAATTGAACGATGACATGTGGTGCCTAAAAGAAGAAATTTCTAAATAGAACTGCGCCGTCAGCATTTCGGGCTCCAGGTCTTTGCAAACTGAAACGCGCCCGCGCTGGCTAGTGTTGCTACGAGGTTAAGTCCGGAGCTCAAGGAAGGAGTTTGCGCCATGCCAATGGATTTAAGAGAGATGAGCTAGAGCTTAATGGATCTTCTTGAATATAGAACACAGAGGCCCCAGTGTCACCTGGGCAGCGCGCTGGGTAAAAGGAGAATTTAAAAGGCAGGTGGTGGGCGGAGAAAGCGGGGGGAGGTGACCCTGGTATTCACGCGCATGGCACCAGGAGAAAATTGCTAGCCCTGACCTCCCTGGCATCTCCTGCCCTGCAGCCTGGTACCCTGCTCCAGGCTCCAAGCACAAAGGACAGACACTCACAATCCAATTTGTTACACTTCCACCTTGCAGGGGAGAGAGGGAGGTGAACTAAAAAAGAAAAAAAAAAAATCCCATTATCTTTATCTGTGCTTCCCATCAGGTGCAGCGGAAAATGCAAACTGGAGAGACAGCTGCTGTGAACTCTTTATATTCCACTCAGAAGATAGTGTATCTTTTTATTGCATACAGGAATTACTTATTTGAAAAAATATATATCCTTTCAGCAGGACTTGAATGGCAAGACAGAGGGGGTGGCGGAGTTCCGGGGGCTATTGATAGAGCATTTGCATTAAACCCGGGGAATCTCTGGAGGTCAAGGCCCACTGAGGAGGACGCGTGGGCTGACATGGGTGTTCCCTCCGCCCCCCTGTCGCGTGACCAGGGCCCCAGCACTGTGCCTCTCTGAGCTGCAGATTCTCCTTCTTCGAAGTGGAAGCGAACGGTACCAACTATTTCCTCCAGGGAGGAGACAAAAGATTCTCACGGCTCAGAAAGAGGGCTGCCCTGCCTCCTGCTACACTGGTGCTCCCACGCCGGGCACAGGGCTTGCCCAGAAAGCCTCTTGTGATGCTATACGCTGGTTGGAGAGTTTAGCAATGCAAGGGGGAACCTGTACCCAATACCTGTGGGAGGAAAGGGACATACACCTGGTGAGAGCAGCCTCGGGGGTAGCAGAGGGGCGCCCTCGGCACTGTGCTTTGAGAGCTCCCAGAGGCCAGTCTGCCCAGCACAGGCCCCATGCCCTGCCCTGTGAGATCTTTCCATCCCCCAATTGCAGCAGACCGAAGTGAAGGTGGACTCCGTGTCCTGCACTCTGGCTCCTGTGATGGTTAATTTTATGTGTCATCTCGGCCGGGCCGCGGCACCCAGCTATGTGGTGAAACATTGTTCGGGATTTTCTGTGAGGAAAATCATCGTTTTCTAGATGAGATTAACATGTGAATTGTTGGACTCTGAGTAAAGTAATTGTCCTCCATAATGTGAGTGGGCTCATTCAATTAGGCGAAGGCCATAGGAGAACAAGAGATTGGCTTCTCCCTGAGCAAGAGGGAGCTCGGCCTTGAACTGCAATACCAGTTCCTCCCAGCCAATGGGCCCACCTTGCAGATTTTGGACTTGCCAGCCTCCATGCTGTAGACTGGATGTTTGTGTCTCCAAACCCCCGTGTTGAAATCCTAACCCCCAGAGTGATGATTGAGGGAGATGGAGCCTTTGGGGGGTAATTAGGTCATGAAGGTAAAGCTCTCATGAATGAGATTAGCACCCTTATAAAAGGGACCTCAGGGGATCTCTTGCCCCTTCAGCCTTGTGAGGACACAAGTGGTGCCTCCTGGACCTGCTTTCAGGGGGGCCATGAGCTTGAGCTTGAGCTGATGCTGAAGGACACCGGCTCCATCCCTCCTCAGATACAGCAGGTATTTTGAGCCAAGACAGGATGGGCTGCGTGAGTTCTTCCCCATCCACCTGCCCTGCTCCGGGAAGAGAGGAGGCGTTCCCATGCGGAAGCTGTCTTGATGCGGCCGGTGGAGGCTGCAGCACACACCTGGCACCCACCTTCATGGGAAGGCCCCCATCCCCAAGCACCAGAGTGCAGAGTTCTGTCAGCACCGCACGTAGGAGCACCTCTGGGGTCCAGCACCACCTCACCGCTGCACTCACCTCCCAGCACGAAGTTCCCGCAGCTCCTGCTCTGGCCCCACTGCATCAGGATTACCCTCCTACCCGGGTTACAGAGAAGGACACTGAGAAGCTAAGGTGGCCCCTGCCAGGGCTCCCACAGAAAAGCTAAAGGAATGCTGGATGCTACCTGAGAAATTCACTATGGAGTCGCCACTGAATTGCCTGGGGATGGGGACCATTTTCTCGCCCACTGCTTCTGTAACAGGCCCCTTCGCATCATCCCTCCCTGGGATCTTCATGCCAACAGTCATCCACGTGTGGACACAAATGTCCAATCTGACTCTAGGGACCACTGCCCCAGAACACACATGTGGACTCACTCACCCACCCCACCCCAACTCTTACATTTCCTTTCTTCCTCCCTCCCTCCCTCCCTCCCTCTCTCCTCCCTCCCTCCCTCTCTTCCTTCTTTCCTTCCTTCCTTCCTTCCTTCCTTCCTTCCTTCCTTCCTTCCTTCCTTCCTTCCTGTCCTCTTCCCTTCCCTTCCTTTATCCCTTCCCCTCCCTCCCTTCCCTTCCCTTCCCTTCCCTCATCCTTTCCCCCATTCCTTCCCTCCAGAAATAACATTCACAGAGACACCTTCCATGTGAAGGAGAGCACACACTTGCCCAGCCTCTGTCCCCCGAAATCAAGGCTCTAGGCACAGGACCAGACACATCCTGCCAGGAGCCCAGCGAGAGGAGCAGGGGTAAGTGAGACAGTAAGAATTGAGGCAAGTTGTCAGAACTTCCTGGTCCTGTGTCTTTAGCGCCCGGATTTGGGTGGGGCACTGCGGTGGGAAAGGGTGAGGATTTGCTGTGGGTTTTAGAAAATAGCACAGATGTCCATGTGTGTTGGAGGGCTTAGTGGATGCCAGTACAGAGGCCAGACAGATGGACTAGTGGCCTCTGGAGGCCCTCCTGCCCCTATGTTGCCATAGTTCCCCAGACACAGCACATACACACATCAGCCTTTCTGTCCTTGGCCAGGATCAACGGACAGACATGCACCGTTTCCTCACTAGTAGTGTTCTCACTCACAGCACTAGCAGCAGCCAACCCTTACAGAGGGCTGGCACTGCCCTAAGAGGCTTTACACACATCACAAGGCAGGTACTACGATCTCCACTTTATAGGCAAGAAAACAGAGGCACAGAAAGGTTAAGTAACTTGACCAAGGTCACACAGCTAGAACTTGGCAGCTCCAGGACTCAAAGTCAAGTATGTTTGATAATGACCCGGATGCCACACCGCCTCTCTACAGCACTGGTCTCTTTGGAGCCTGGGGCTCCCTGCTAGGACTTCCCAGGAAGAAAGCGTATTAACCAGGCAGGCAATTCATAACTGGGTCTAAGTGCAGCTGGCCCTTGTTTATATAGGCTATGCAATCTATTCAGGGAACATTCAAATAAAATGTCACCCTGCTCCCCAATAGGTGCCAGAGCTCATTTTTCTCTATTCTTCCCCCCATCCTCCTTCACTGACCCAGATCCCTCATGCCTTAGGTAGTCAGCAAAAAGTACAGGCACAGACAGAGGGAAGGGCATTGCCTGCGGGCACAACAAAGGCAGTGGCAAGACCTTGAACTACACAGACTCAGACTGAAACTTCCTCACTGCAGATAAAATACATCCACGCCCACCCTAAGCTCCTCAAAAGACCCCCGAGGCTGTCAGACAGCAGCAGACGGCAGCCCTCCTCTGCTTATTGCTCACTCAGTGGCCACGAAGGAGATCCCCCTGGGCCGTGTGTGCCTTCTCCCCGAGCCCTGGCTCCACCATTGAGTACGAGGTGCTTCCAACCACTCACAGGACAGCCCTGGGTGGTGCCACTCACCCAGGTCCATATCTGCAGCCTTGGGCCGGTGGGAGCAAGGCACGTTCTTGAAGATGGCATCCAGAATCTTCTCCTTGACCTGAGTGATGGTGTCACAGTTGAGGATCTTCACTGGCACCTCAGGGCTGTTGGCATTGTCTGGGTTGACACAGCTCAGGACCTGGGGGAGTGGGAGGGGGAGAGAAGCACGTGGAGAGGGCAGCAGGAAGAGCTTGGAGGGTCCCTGCAGCATTCCGGGGCCCCTGTCCCCACCAGCTCTCCCTCTGCAGGCTGGACTGGAGGGAGCTAGGGAGAGCCCAGCCCAACTCTGTTTCCAACCACGACCTCTGCCCTCTAGTCCTACAAGCAGCAGGAAGGCACTGTGACTTCAGGGTCATTGCAGGAGTAGGGGCTGCACACTATACAATCCTGGTTTTTTCAGAGAACCATGTCCAAGTAGGAGGAGGCAGCTCTACACACACACACACACACACACACACACACACACACACACATACATACACACACATGTGCAGAGGTACCGTCTCAAGTCCACACCCAGACTCTCACCCACTGCTGAACCACCGCCCCCCCACCACTCCCATCTGTGTGTCTGCCTGTCTTTCTTGTCCTCCCTCTCACACACATGCACACTAATGTGAATCTGGTGCCTTTCTCTCAAGATTTCATAAGCTTCGGGTTTATGAGGGTTTGGGGCTGACTGGAGGTTGCAGAGGCCATATGAAGCTTAATGTGTTCTTTAAACATTTCAGGTTCAGGCCACCTGAGACCCCTGCCTGGCTTTGAACCTGAAACTTTGTGTTAGGGGAAGAGGCTACCTTGGCTCAGGACCTCCACTTCTCCTTCTGGAACTAGTCAGAAAAGTTAAGACTGCTTAAAGCATCTAACTGTATATTTTCCTTTAAAAACTTCTGGGATATTTCCAAAGGCCTTTCTTCCCTTGCTGTTCTCAGAGACTCTCTCTGCATGGCTGAGGCCGCGGGGGGTCCTGGGGGACCACAGTGGAATGGGCGCATTCTGTGGGGCACAGGGGCTGGCTTGTGGCCATGCCACTCTGGGCACCTGCACCCTCCCTCCCTCCGACCCTGCTGCCTCTTCTCCTCTGAACTTCCACTGCACCCTCAACCCAACCATTTCCCAATTGCATGTCTGGTTTCCCCCCTCCTCCCTCTCCTCCCCCTCTTCCCCATCAACCCCTCACCCCCAATCACCCCCACTCCATGTGGTGGCAATCAGAACCCTGGCCCCTGGATGCCTGCCTTTCATTAGCAGCCAGACTGCTATGAGCTCAAATAGGAACATGCTTATTCCATTAAGAAGGAAAAAAAAAAAAAAAAACAACCTCCTAAATCTGTAAAACTCAAACTCTCATTCTCAAAATGTCCTAAACGGAGAACAATGGTGGAAGGAACTCTGAACCATGTGTCGCTCTGAGGGCCCTCGCCAGCCACTCTGTCCTTTAAAAGTCTCCCGAACCCTCCCTGCTGCTCCGTGCCCTGGCCTCCCTGCTGCCCTGTGTCCTGGGCCTGCCTCGAGCAGCGAGGCAGCGTGTTCTGGGCCTCCTCCACCAAGAGAGCAAGAGGAGAGGCTGTCTCTTGGGCACGATCTCCTGACATTTCCACTTGCCCAGGGTACAGGGGGCCCTGTGAGAACTCCATGGAGCTCAGGGCCTGCAGAGAAGCAGCAGTGGCCCCACTGAGGGACAGGATTCCCAGCTCCGGCAAAGCCACAGCTCCAGCCAGAAGTTTCCTTCCCACCTCCACTCCCCTGGCTAGTTTCTGAGCAAACTTCCTGGTGTTTTGTTTTGTTTTGTTTTGTTTTGTTTTGTTTTGTTTTCCTTTTTCTGCTAGGTGAGGGTTTTTGAATGCAGATTCTGATTCAGGAGGTCTAGGATGGGGCTTGAAATTCTGCATTGTAGCAGGCTCTTGGGTTAGCATCTAGCAGGCTCTTGGGTGAGCATCTAGCATCTAGCAGGCTCCTAGGTGATGCAGATAGGCACTCTCAGCAGGAGAACACGAGTCTAAATTCTAGTATCAATACAATTAATCACTCAGCACTTAAGAGGGGCAGCTGCTAAAGTGATATGTCCCCAAGCCAGTCAGGAACTGTCTCATTCTTTGTGTTATCCCTCCTGCCAAGAACAGGGTCACCATCAGTTGGCCCAAAGCACCCTGGGTTCCTCCAGCCACTGCTAATCCCATGACCTCCTGTCTTTTTTCAACCCCTTCCTCTTGGAGACTCGGTCAGCCCCGTGTGCTGCTGCCGAACATTTTTTTTCTTTCCGATCCTCACCAGCCTTGGGGCTATTCCCACTTCTGTGTGTGGGAGTTTCCTTTCACAGGCCTAAAGGCGGCTGTTAAATATCCCTGCAGCCAAATTTCTTCTCTGGGCAAAACAATTGTAATTTCTTCCCCCGCCCCCCCCCCCCCCCCCCATTCCTCACAGAGACTCTTCCCAGGTTTCCACCTTCCTGGATGCTCTTCCCTGACCCCCTCTGACTTCCCCACGTGCTCTGTAAGCAAGCCTGAATGAGTCAGCTGTGCTAAAGACACCTTAACCTATGGAATAAAAGACCCCGCAGTTTGGGCACAGAGCATTCTTACAGCTCATTGTGTTGGATGCAATATTGGGGAACCACTGATGAGATGGGAAAGAAAGGGAGTGAAGGGGGAGAGATCCAGCAGAGATGTTTCAATAGCAGTCTGGCTCATTAAGAAGTCTCTTCAAGTCTCTATTTTTGGAAGATGTTTTCCCCTTTCCCATTTTAATAGGAGCCTCTAATGTCCTCCTCCAGAGCAGACCATGCCTGCAGGAAGCAGGGGCCCTGGCCCCACGCTACTCCTTTAAAGCTTAGCGACTGAGCCAATCCGGGTGAGTCTGTGGGATGCTGCTGGGCTTCCCAGGGCCTCTGAAGCTGGAGTACCAGGTGCATCATGGTCACATCACTCTCAGACAGCAGGAATGGCTTTATTCAGAGTGGCTGGGACAGTCCCCTAGCTGGCCTCCGTGTCTGGGACTCTCTTTCTTTCACTGACCCTCACATCTGGCTCTGCCATGTCCATGCCCCACAGTGTGTGTTCAATCTCCTGCTCTGGTCACCCCTTGAGCATCACCCCCCAGCAACTTGACATTTTTCTTATTTTCTCAGTTCCTTTCCACTTCCTGTCCCCTTCCCTATGGAAGGCCTGTTGGGAGATCACAACTCTCTTCTAAAATGCCAGAGAGAGGGCTCCCTGGGCTGGAGGGAGCGGGCAGGCTTGGTGGCAGTGAGGCAAGACGGCAGGGAGCGCTTGCCCGGAGCTCAGCGCCTTCCCTTCCTCTCCCATTCCATCCTCTGCACAACTTCAGGGGCTGCATACTATTGTCATCTCTGCTTTAGTAGGGTCTAGTATTACCCCCATTTTTTTCAGATAAAGAAACACCAACTTGGAGAGATTGAGACCAAGATGAACCCAAAGCACCTTGCTAGTCAGAAATGGAGTCAGGGCTCCAAGCCTGGCCGGCCTATTTCTAGACTCCTACAAGCTGAGCTTTGCTGTCTCTGAGGTCTCTGTCAGGAGGTGATGTCTAACCTCCACAGAGGGGTTCCCCACCTTCCCTGAACAATGCCTCCACCACTAGGCTCTCCTGGCCTCATGTTCCACAGCTCGGGACATGCGGGTTTGACTTGAACCAGTGGGCACAGGTGGGCCTCAGAACCACGAGGAACTCTTCCCGGGCTCAGCTCCTTCATGCCCCCACCCGCTCTCTGTGTGGAAGTGTCCACTCTCCTCGCTGGGAGAATGGACGAGAAAGAAGGTGTTCCTTCAGGGGGGTCAGTCAAGCAGCAGGGGCTCAGCACCCCACGGTTCAGCCCACTAGACTTTTGCTGAAGTGTTGCTCAGGTGTATCTGAGCTATTGGTCCCTGATCCAGGTGCCCCAGAGTGGTGGTACAGAGGACATCTGGGGTGACAGGCACAGTTGGAGCAGCTGGCTAGACCCTTGCAGTGAGCAAATCTGGAGAGGTGGCTTTTCGGCATTTCCACTGTCTCCGCTGCCCTGGGCTCAGGGGAAAGGCTATGGGGCTGGCTTACCAGGGTTTTGTAGTCGATCTGCTGGCGTATGAGCTTGTCCTCACTCAGGGAGTAGCGGGCCTCCCCCGTGATGGCATCGATGGGCCCCTTCTCCATCTGCTGTTTGATGGCGCAGAAGAGCGAGAAGAGGGGCTCCCCGGCACACTCCTGGCGAGAACAACCATGCTGGGCGGCTGCTGGACCACAGGTGAGCAGGGCCCAGCCTCCTACGGCCCCTGTCTCTCCCAAGGGCTGCTGTATGCTCCTCTGGTTCACTTCCCTCCTCCTGTTCCCACCTGCTGTACTCTTGGGTTTTCAACTCTCACCTTCAGAGGTACGTCTCTCTGGGCTCCTTTGCCCACATTGTCCTCTCCCATCTGCCCTGTCCCGCCACCATCCTGCAGCTCTTCGTCTCTTCCTGCCTCTCACCCCCTCTCTAGTTCTTTGCCCCATCCCACTCCACCCACTTTCTCTGCAGCCCTATCTTGAGGCCGAGGCCAGTCCTCAGTGCTGTGACCTCCTTAGCAAACAAGCCAATAATTGGATGTCGGGCAGCTCTTCCAAATCGCAGGCGCATCGTCACTTATCTGCTGGCACAGCAGCTGCTCTACCAGCCTGGGACCCTTCTGGGCCTCAGCCAGTCTGGGGCTGGAAGAGGCAGGAGGGAGAAGAAGAGGGAAAGCAGGGAAGTAGGGGTGAGCTGGTTTTAGCTGAATGGCCCCTGCGGGTCCTCTCAGAGGCTCATCTCCGCTCACCCCAGAGAAAGCAGACTACGGGACCCATCGCTGGAGCTGGGACTGACTGTGAGGCTGTCTCTGACATGTCAGGAGCCCATTCCCTCAGTGACAAGGGAAACTGGGTTTCTTTGGGGTACTCCCAGCCAGGCCCTGGAGGTGGGTAGAGACTTGGGGGCCGTGAGGGAAATGGGGCAGGCTGGGGAGGAGGCAGGTTGGTGCCCAGGCTGATGGGGAAACGGGGGCAAGGCCAGAGATATCCCCACAGCCAAGCATACCTTGAGGAACTTGTAGAGCAGGAAGGTGAACCAATTGGTCAACATCTTCTCGGCCACTGACTCAGTCCTGTCACCCACCACACGGGGGCCAGCAGAGGAAGACAAAGACAGAAGCAGCCAGTCAGACCCCAAGAATGCATAGGCAGGGGAAAAGTCTGCATGGGTCTTGCTGCTTAAGGTTTTTGGATCAAATCCTGAGGTCCAAAGAACTGAGTCCACAGACTCCCAGACACCCCGTAGTGATGAGACAAGCTCTGCCTGTGAGGCTGGAGCTGCTGCTCTGGGCCTGGGCTCCCGGTGGGTTTGGTGGGAACAGGTTAGCAGTGCTGGGCCCTGTGTGTGGTGATGAAAACGCTCTGACTGCTGCCCAATAGCCACCAGGCATATGTGCCTACAGGGCAGTTGAAATGCGGCCAGAGCATCTGAGGAGCTGAATTTGCATTTTATTTACCTTTAATTAATTTAAATTTTATAAGTCGCATGTGGCTCGTAGTGCTCACATTGGGCCTTAGAGAACTTTATAGTTCATTTGGGTGAGAAAAGAAAAACAAAAAACCTGGGAGTTTCTAATCTGGCAGACAATAGAAAGGAAATTGGCAGGAGCAGAGGGAGCTGGCAAAAAAGCCAGATTAGACCGACCCAGCACCTAAGCTGAAGACTCAGAGCTGTCAGCAGCATGTGCCTAGCTCTTCCCAAGAGGTGCCAGGATTTTTCCCTTTCAAAGGCTTGAACTTCCTCTGGGAACCCTTCCGCTGTTTCATTTACAATAACAGAAAGTTCCTTCTCGAGTCTAACTTGCATCTTTCATGCTGCTATCCAAGTCCATTCAGTCTTTTACTTTGGAAGTGAAGACACAGTAGCAGTGTTACTGGCCTAAGGCCACTTTTGGTTGCATCCACTTAGAGGAAACAAACCATACTCAGCCTTGCACTAAGCATGTGGCCAGCTCCAAAGAGAATCCAGCCCATCCAGGCATGTTTACATAGATTTTAAAGTTGCAGGTACCTGAAGATACTAATAGCTAAAATCCCAAGACAGCTGGGCAGTTGCCAGCACACTGAAGGTGAGAGGAGAAAAGAAGGAAGGCTGTTGAAAGGAGCGGAGCAGCCATGGGCAAGAAGAAGAAAGGCGATGAAGGCAGGCAGAAGAGAGAAAGGGCATCTGGGAGAGAGCGAGCAAAAAACAAGAGCAGGAGAGACAGACCCAGAGCAAGTCCACACCCGGATATACCCTAGCTCTGGCAGGCCATGACAACCCTAGCATTATGCCAGCGGGGAGCTGCGTGGTGGAAGCCAAACAAAAATCAAAGTGATGCTCCGTGCTGTTTCCAAAGCGGTTCAGCTGCTCCTGCACGTAGCAACCTTTGCAGCTGCGTAGGCCAAGGCCCGTTGCATCCGATAAGGCCTGGGGTCAGCGCTCTGAAAGCCACATCTATGCACGGTTCCAAGCAGGAGGTCCTGTCTTGACCAAGGATGGGAGGCAGGCGGTAAATGGTGGTCCAGGCAGAGGATCGGACATGATGGTTTTCCATCTTCGTCTACTCCATAGATTCTACAGGAAGGCTAACAACACTGGAATAACAGCCTGAACGAGAAAAGGCCTTCGAGTTCATGGAAAGTGCCAATGGCAGCGTGGATAGAGTCAGAGGGTCTAACTAGTGTAAGGTGGAAGCCACAGGATCTGGCTATGAATTCACATGTGACCACTGGGTTTCAAGGGTCCAGGATGAGGCACCATTCATGTGAGCAGTGGACCCTGGAACTGTGCAGAGCCTAGAACAGGTGCCAGGAAATCCCTGCTGCAATGCATCAGGCAAGTTGCTGTTGAAGGGTTTGAATTAATATATAGGCTGGACCACACTTCTCAAACGTTAATACACATTCAGATCACCTCAGTGTCTCGTCAAAATGCAGACTCTGCTCCACGGAGTGTGGGAAGGGACCCGGGATGCTGGCTGCATCTCCAATAGCTCTCGGTGATATTTAATTTTACTTACTTTTAATTCATTTATATTTAAATAGTCACGTATGGCTCATAGTGATCACAAGCAGACAGGTAGCAGTGCGAGTGGCTTGGGGCTCAAACTTCCCATCCTGAAATGGTGGAATGGGTTCCTGAAGTGGCCTTGGGGTATCTCTCCTAATTCAGATTCTGATTTGGTCAAAGCCAGGGGATCTAAAGATCCCACAAGAGAAGAATTCCAGCCAATAGGGTCAAAACCAGGGGAGCAAAAGGGAAGAGAGAGGATGATAGAGAGCAGATATAGAAGCAGATTAAACACTACAAGGTGAGCAGCTGGGCGTGGCCAGTTGCATGATGGACAGGTTCTTTAAAGAAGGTGTGGGGTGCCCCCAGCCTTTGGGCAAGTCGGTCCCTGACCTTGGGGGACTTGGCTACTCCTAGGAGCTCTGCCCTGGTCTCCTTGGAAGGCAAAGGCCAGGCCTGGCGGGTGGGAGTAGGGACCCTCTGACCTGCGCCACCTCTCACCTCCGGAGCAGCAGCTTGGGGTGGTTCTTGCTCTCCAGGTTCTTGTCGATGAGGTCGGCCAGCAGCTGCTTCAGCACGTCGGTGGCGTACTCCAGCTTGCTCTGCAGCACTGTCATGATGAGCGAGGCCACGTTGCCGCGGTCGCGCATGGAGAAACTGCGCTGGGACTCGAGCGTGCGGATGAAGGACAGCAGGAACACCTTGTTGTTGATGAGCTGCGCAAAGAGCTTCAGGCCTTTCTCCACGCGCTCCTGCCGGTAACCCGGGACCTGCCGAGGAGACCAGGTTCTGACTGCCACCTGCGAGGGCGAGGCTGGCGGAGCCCGGTCATGCCCCCGCAGGGTGGGCTGTGCACACTGCTGACCGCCACTTACCCTCTGCAGCCTGGCTAATGCTGTCACATCCCCTACCTAGTGCCAGCTAGCTACTTAGCCTCTGTCACAGCCCACGTGTGGGTCACTGTCTGTGGAGATGAACCGAGTGAGGCACAAAGAGAACATCCCTGTGAGGAATAGGGACATGGGTTGGAACCCATATCTGCCCGTGGGGCGGCCTCAGCTCTTCCCTGATGGTGCAGTGGAGTTGAGGAGGTGCCCCACACCACAGCCACCCACCGTCGTGCCCCTGGTGGGGACTCCGGGACGTGGGCTGTTGTGGGTTGCACCCTGGCTGATGGTTCACAGGCCTGAGCCTTTGCTGACCTAATGCTGGCCCATCTCCAGACCCGTGGGTCCTACTGGCAGGCCAGTGGCCTCACAACCAGGACTTCAGGTTTCCCGTGGGCACTGATACCAGCCTCTAGGCAAGCTCAGACAAGTCCTTTACTTCTGTAGGAGGAGGAGGCACAAGTACATGCACCTGTAAGAATGGGAAGATTTAGCCCAACAGCCTCCCAGGCATTCCCTAACTCTAGCATTCCCTTCCTGGGGAAGGGGAGGAATGAGGCTTTATCTTCCTGCCTGCATCATCTGTTCACTGGGAGACCCAAGCAAAGGTGGAAGGGTGTGCTACCCACTCAGCAAACATTAGCCAGCGGCTGGACCAGCCCGAGAAGACGCTGCTGGGAGATGCCCAAGGGTGGGCACAGCACCCTGTAGGAAACGGCCCAAACCGAACACAGCCAGATGCCCTGCAGCAAGAGCATGGCTCAAGGAGCTGCGGTACATTCACCCGGTGGAATCCCACACAGCCGGGGGAAGGAACTGCCACTCACAGGAACAGGGATGCACCTTGCAGACACTGAATGGAAAAAGTCAGACCACAAAGAGGGCAGACTGCATAATACTATTTAGATAAAGATTTGAAAAATAAATAAATAAAATGAATCCATGGTGGCAGGCAGATGCTTTTCTGGGGGTGGCTGTGACGGAGGAGGCATGAGGAACTCTGGGGGTGGGAGTGAGTGGGGAGGGTGGCATTCTGGCTGTGAAGGGCATGGTGGCTGGATGGCTGTGCTCACTCAGGGGAACAGAGCCCTGTTCGGACCACGTGTGTGTAGCTCTGTGTAAATACTCCCATGAGAACAAGGTGCTTGCTTAAACGTAAGGCACAGCCTCTGCCCTGGAGGGGAAGCCGCCCGAGAGTACAGGGCAGGGCATCTCTCGAGAGCTGGGGTGCGGGAGGTGGGAGCTGAAGGTACTATCTAGGCCACATCTTGAGGACTAGGTCCCCGCCGCATGGGTGAGATGCCTTCGGTCATTGGGAAGGATCGTCATGTATGTAGCATGACAGTGTGGCACAGTTTCCGAGCCGGTCAAGCTGGGGTCCCCTCTGTTGCAGACATTTACCAGTTGTGGGGCCCCGAGTAGAGCCAGTTTCTTCATTGACAAAGCGAAGGTGTCACAGCTAATGTGTAGGTGGCTGACCAAAGGCAGGGCTTGGCTCCAACTAGTCTCCGCCTCCGGCCAGCACCTTGCCCTGAACAGACCCAGGGGAAACCCTAAATGAGCGGTGTGAATATTCCAGCTCTGGTTCTGCCACTTTCTCGGTCCTGGGGCAGCCAGGGCTTTCTCTGCTGATCTCTTTGCCCCCATCCGAAACCTCTAGGGGAAAGCAGGATAAAACTGCCGCCACTCTGCCACTCGGCTGTGTCAGGCAGATGCTGCAGGCTTTTCACACTGTGGGTCTTTCCCTGTTCCTGGGAGATGGCAGGATGTGGTGCAGACACACATCCTGGTTCACAGCCTGGCTCTGACACTCCTCTGTCTGGGGATCTCAGGGAAGTCCCTTAGCCTCCTGTGGCCCCAGGGCAATATGGAGCTTCCCTCACAGGGTGTGGTGTGGGATCAATGGATCAGTATGCCATGCTCAGCCCTGGGGGCCCAGCCCTGATCCTGTGAGAAGCACTCTCCTTGAGGTACAGGAGGCCGGCCAACATCTGCCGCTCCCACAGGCCAGGCAGCTGGGAGCTCACTTGTGTTTCTAAGTCAAGTCCTCAGCAACCCCTCATTCCCCAAGGCCTCGCCTGGCCTCCTGCCCTGCTCCCCCACCTCCCACTCATGGGCACTGACAGAGGAAGGCAGGGAGACATGGCCGCCTCACCTTGTCATCAGCCTGGGCCTATACTCACAGCAGGCAGGTGTCTGTCTCCCACGGTCTGCCCCAGCTCTGTGACCATCCCCTTGCACACCTGTGCACACAATTTACTCCTTTTGTCCTCAAACCCCTCAGAGCAACATCTCCTCAACGTGACCTAATAATAATGGGGAGCGCCATTCCTGGGTGCCCACCAAGTGCCATGAGCAGTGTTGCCACCTGGAATGATCATGCAAGGCTAAGTGTGCTCCCTTCCAGCTTCTCTAACGGCTTCTCAGAGAAGCTAGTGTGGCTGTCCCAAGGCCAGTAGCTACAGGTAATACTGGGTTACCAACTACTAGTTTGTCAGTCTCCCAAGCCGCTTCCATCCTCCCCATCTGGGGCCATGTCTACCCTACTCTGCCAGCTCTGAGTCCTCTCTGCAGCCTCCCGGGCCTCCCAGTGGCTCAGGCTCAGGGGCCAAGGGCAGGTTGGCACGGTGGCACCTGGAAAGGAAGAAAGCACACAGGGCTGAGCAGACAGCACCTTCGGCATGAACACGTGCCCTGGACTTCCCACTATGGCTGTACTCGCCTCTGGATGGCAGGGCTGGGCCCCGGGACCCACGGAGAACCAGTGTCTCAGTCAGCAGCCTGGGGTTTGGACTCACAGAAACCAGCTGGCTCATGTGCAGGAAACCCCCGCTCCCTCTGGGCTCTATTCCCTCAGCCATAAAATGAGAATATGAGTGCACGTGTCATAATGTTTTATGGACATTAAATAAGATAATGTATGTAAAGTGCTTGGCGCACGCAGGGCGCACTTACATTTTATTACCTGCCCCTCCCACCTCACTGGCTGCTCTCCTCGATCCCTCTCCCCGGCTATCTAGCTCACTGGCACCGCGTCCCCGTTTTATGACAGGGGAGATGGCAGTGAAGTGTCTCGGTAAAGAGTATCCAGACAATTCCCCTTTGTAACGTGCCACCCTGCCCCCTACCCAAATGCCACTCTGAAACAAGGCTTTCTTTATTCACCAGATGGTTCCATAATTTAGTTGAAGTCTGTGAGTATAAAACTGGATAGTAAATTTTAATTGTAGCCCAATAAGGTAGAGTTAGGAGGCAATGGTAGGTTGAAAATGGTGACTGTTTGCTTTCTGTTTCCAAAGGATTGGCGTGTGTGACCAGTGCCTCGGCAGCAGCTTCCCCAAATGCCCGAATTTCACCCAGATGGTCCCAAAGGGACAGCCTGGAGCCAAAAGACACCTGCTTGTCCACACTCATCCACCACTCATGCCCAACCAGCCGGGCAGGTATTCCGGAGGCTGAAAAGGCTGGAAAACTCTGGTTTACATTAGTTAGTGGCTTCCCTGGGAATATTTCAATTCTCAGGAAGCCAACAGGGAGAAACTATGCTGGTGGCAAATAGGGGTTGGAAAGAAGTAAGAAAACGACGACCCACATAAGATCTCTGGTTCTAGTATAGGGAGCGGAGGTCTCTCATACCCCAGGCTAATGTGGAACAGTGCAAGTTAATTTCTGCCTGCAAGCAATTAATTCATGAGTTTAATGGAAATGGAAAAGTAGTAAGTGTTGGATATATACCCAAAGATTGGAAGCAGGGTCTCAGGAAAATATTTGTGCCATGTGTTCATAGCAGTATTATTTGTAACAGCCAAAAGGTGGAAGCAGCCTGAGGGCCTGTTGACAGATGAATGGATAAACAAAATGTGGTCTATTAAATGGACTATGATTCCACCTTAAAAAGGAAAGAAATTTTGCCTCACGCTACAACACAGGTGAACCTTGACAACATTTTGCACAGTGAACAAACTAGTCACTAAAGGACAATTACTGTCCGGTTCCACTTGTATGAGGTACCAAGAGTAGGTACACTCATAGACAGGGGTCCATGCCGGTGGCCGCAGAGGGAAATGGGGAGTGGTTGTCCAATGGGCACAGAGTTGCGTGGGGAAGATGCAAAGGTTCTGGAGCTGATGATGGTGATGGTTGCACAACCGTGTGGATGTACTCAGTGCCGCTGAACTGGATACCTCAACATGGTCGAAAGTTTATGTTGTGTTTATTTTACTACAACAAAAAAACAAAGCTGTGTGACCTGCTAGATTCAGAACCCATGCCTAACAATTAGCTCTTTCGTGGGCTCCCACTCAGGGAAATTGGTAAAGCTGGCTGTTCACTCATTTGTGAGCTGAGGCTGGGATCAGAGGGCCTCCCCTCTAGAGAAAGGCAAGGGAAATGGAGACTATTTAGGCTTAAGGGGAAACGTTAAGGATCCAGACGAGGAGTAAGGCAGTGGAAGGACATGTGTGATTTATAACGGGCCCAGCCTCTACCTCCCTTTGCAGAATCCTGAAGACATTCCCTCAGGTCAGTACCTGCAAAAGCACTCTCAACTCCCGAGTGATGGGCCTGTTTTATTTTATGGACAATATAAATCTCGGAACTAGTCTTATTTTCTGTTGCTGCTACAGCCACAACCTCCCATCCATCCTAATAAGTAGCCAGCGCCATGAGGCATGACACTGATGGAGCACCTCGGAGTCAGGTGTGCGGGCTTGCTGTCGGAGGGCCAACTCAGGCGTCTCACCGCCTGGACTCAAACCCTGGCCCGCTCCCTCCCAAAATACCCCGTGCCCTTAGTTTTGTCGCCTGTATTAGGAGCATACCTACTTCAGAGGGCTTTTGGGGGGTGAGGGGGTGGGGAAGGGCGCTAAACGAATGCATGCAGGTAAAGTATTTAAAACTGGACCCATCAGAAGTCAACTAGTAGTGACTATTCCTTATGATTATTATTTTGCCCAAGTTTCCTTGTGTATATTTTTCACTTTTCTCTGGTACTTGTATTTATAATTCATTCCAAATCCCTTTCAGAACAAAGGGTAATATGAATATATGTATCAGCCAGATCCTATGCTAGACAGGAAGAGGGATAAAATGTTCAAAAGATGAGGTCCCTGCTGGTACAAAAGAGAGTTAAGTTTTTATCGTTCACTTTCCACTTCCCTTCCCAGTGCGTCACTTATCTTTCCACACAGATTTATTGAGCAGCAACTAAGTGGTGAAATCATCATATCGCAGTCTCTTAAATAAGGGTCCATGAACTCCCAACATTTGCTTGCCAGATTTCTTATTCTGTGAACATGTACAGTTTTTCTGAGGAGAGGAACTTGCATTCAACTCTAAAGGAATGCATGACCCCTAAGTCCCAAAGCCCTATTCCCATCTCTGCTCTGAGGTTTCCGGGCTCGGCCCCACTGCCCTTGGAAGGACCGGCTGGCGCTGACAACTGGGGGTCCTGGTCAACTTGCACCCCCTTCCCTGACCTCAGCTTCCTCGCCTCTGGATCAGGCAGCTAGGCTTGAAGGTCACCAACACCTTTCTCTGTGCTGACCTTGGGAAGGCCTTGGGCATGGGTACGTTTCCTCACCTCGAGGTCCCGAAGGACGGGATGGTCTTCAATTCCCGGGAACAGGACCCGCATGGTGTAGGTTCTATAGTCCAGGAAGGGAATCCCAGCTCCATCCAGGTCACTGGTCAACTCGTGGATGTCTGTCTGCAGCTCAGCAAAGGCTGCCACAAAGAGAAGCCCATGAGACTTCTGGGTCGGGAGTTACTCCCAACTCAGGACCCTAAGACCCCTCACTCAGGCCCCAGGGGACATGAGCAATGGGCCTCAGATATGCAGGAATAAGAAAAGGGGACATTTTCATTTAAGCAGCTGAGGTGAACTACACAGGCACAGGAGAAATGTGCAGCCCAAGGAAGCTTGTCTTGGGCCAAATTCCTTCTAAAGCCTGGATGAGGGCAGGCCATCCACAGATCTGTGCTGCTGCTGGGGCCAGGAGCGCCTCCCCATCTGAAGAAGAAAAGCTTTGATTTGCAAATGTACATGAGGCCCTAGCCATTTGACTCAGTGGATAGAGCATCGGCCTGTGGACCAAAGGGTCCTAGGTTTGATTCTAGTCAAGGGCATGTGCCTCAGTTGCAGGCTCCTCCCTGGCTTGGGCCCTGGTTGGGGCTTGTGCAATAGGCTACCAATCCATGTCTTTCTTCACATTGATATTTCTCTCTATCTTTCCCTCTCTCTTCCACTCTCCCTAAATATCAATGGAAAAAATATCCTCGTGTGATGATTAAAAACAAATGTGCATGGGACTGGGGCCATGGAAGAATGGTGGTTGGGGAAGAGTCGAGGAGGAGTTTCTAGTGATGAAGGGTCTATTTCTGATTCTGTTTGATGGTCCTTTAAGAGTTAAGGACAATTTATTCCGAGTCTCAGTTCTGGGCCATGCAGGTCACTGGAGCCATCAAACCACCAAATGAGGCCAGATGGAGAATCTGTCACCCTATGATATTCCTTCCGCATGAATATGCAGAGTGGGTCTCTGTCCTTCCTTCCACAGGTTGATGCTACTCATTGGTGAAGTATGAGCTGTGTGGGCATTGCTGTCTGTGGAGGCAACTCAGGTGGCCAGAGAGTCACAGAGCTGCAAGAGCCCTCTAGCTCAGGGAAAGGCCAGCACACAGGCTGAGGTTGTTATACAGCCTCAAAGCTGTGACCACACCCTGTCCTGGGCTAGCCTCTGCCACCTGAGGAAGTCAGAAGTAAAGTACCCAGCTCTTCCCTGTTTTGCCTTTCTCTTTGGAACATGCTTGCACACATATAGACACATATACATGCACACGTGTGTGCACACTCCAGAATGGATTAACACATGCTAGCATACATACATGCACATGTGTGTGCACACTCCAGAATGGATTAACACATGCTAACAAAGCCAGTGGATGTTGACTAAACAATATTTCTTTCTGTTTATACAAACACAAGAACTGGTGAAAATACCTGATGGACTCAGAGATTCAAAAGCCCTGCCCTTGAAAAGCATGCCCTGTGTCCAGTGGGCTCTGGTGACCCCAGGAACACAACATGCTGTCCCAGGCCCTGGACCCCACTGCCTCCTGCCGTGCTGACTGCAGGCCTGAGGAGCTTGAGGTTTTGAGCTTGAGGACACCAACGCTTTCTATCTGACAGACAACAGGGAGGCCATGGGGAGCTCCTGTGCTGCTCTCTTCCCGCACCTCTGCTCTGGTCACATGGACACTGGGGGTCCTTGTCAAGTGAAGTGACTCTGAAGCAGAGCAACCCTAATGCATCCCAGCAAACCTGACAGCAATGTGTGTGCACATGTGCTTGTGAAGGGGAGTCAGTGAGCCTTTTTGGCAAGTATTGTCACCAAAGTCCTGATGAACACTCATTTATGTTCATGATGAACACACATGTGCCCTTGTGGGAGAACATGGACATGTACACATGAGCATGAATGCGAATGTGTGTGCTTGAGTGTATGGGTGAGAGTGCATGAGTGGTCATCTGAGTGTGTGTATGTGAGTGTGTGTGTGTGTGTGTGTGTGTGTGTGTGTGTGTGTGTTATATCAGAAGATGACGGGCCCAGGCCAGGGCTCTTCTGAGAGTGTGTGTAGGTGCTGTCCTGGCTCACTGTCATGAGTGTGTGTGCATGTAACGTCCTAGTTCATTGTCAAGTCTTTAGGAAGTCATTTTCCTGGACCCAAGTTGCCCTGAAAACATTTCAGAATCAGCCCTGGGCACCCCTGGAAAGTACTTCAGATGAACCTCATGCTGCTCTAGTCCTCTCTTCCTGCCACGTGGGATGGCTCTCCCCTGAGCAGAGGCTAGGGCTCTCCTGGCACCTCCGTTGATGCTCAGCTGGCCTCCCTGTCTGATGATAATTGCCCCTCCTCTGGAACATTCTCAGAGAGGAGCCTGGCTTCACCCTGCCCTCGGCGCCCCTCCCAGTTGGGGTGCTCATCTGGTGAGGAGGAGAGGGAGAGAGCTGGCTTTTTATCAGTCTGCAGCTTCTCTTCAAGTCACCAAGTGCCTCCAACACTCAAAGCCTCACGCCTGCCACACATAAAAGAGATTCTAATCACTACTCCTAATTAGAAGAAAGAGTACATTGCAAAAAAAAAAAAAAGGCATCGAAAATATAATAAAAGGCAGTAATTAACAGTCCCACAAGGCGGATGTGCGTTGACAGCAAAAGGATGTGGAGAGGGGATGAATGGAATGGACCCACCTCCCATCAGAGAGCCCCAGGTAGGGGCCAGATTTACTCTGTGTATAAACCCACAGCAAGCAGCCACTCACCCCTCCCCGGTTACTCCCAGAATGATATCCAAGGGGTGACAAGAGTCTGACTCCTTAATTTCCTTCTGAGGTTCTGTGCAGCTGGTTTCAGTTCATGGTGCATTGGTAATTTCTAAAATACAAGCTGTGAAACACTCTTCCTTCTAAATCTCAGATCAACCCTGCAGCCCTGCCTTCTTTCTGGAAGACAGCCCCCTGAGAGGGCAGCACAAAACCCACGGGCCAGGATTCTCATGGGATTTGAAATGACCCCAGCTTGACTGGGGGCACATCTTGAGGAAGGGCACAAAAAGGCAGGGCACATCTTGAGGAAGAGGGACAGGAGGCTTTAGCTTACCTGGCCTTGCCTGGGTGGGGACTGGCTAGGATATGGGATTAGTCTGGGCACAGGCTTGTTGGTCAGAATTCAGAATTCAAGTTCTGCAGGTAGAAACTCAACCCCCAGCACTGCCCACTGCTGCCCAGCCGGGCTGACCTACTGCTTATGTGTGAGCCACACATGTACACATGCGCACACACACACACACACACACGTATGCAAATGCACATGCACACCCAGCCTCCAGTGTGGAGCCACAGCCACCTGGCCACTCAGTACCTTCTTTGCACTCCAGGGCTACCCTGGACTCCAGGTTGTCCATCTGCATCTGCAACCGCTTCAGTGTGAGGTCGCTTTCTCGGGACTTGCGTTTGTAGGCGATGAGCACGGCCACGATGAAGATGATGAGGAGGCCACCCGCCACGGCAATGCTGACGATGGCGGGCAAGCTGAGCGGGCTGTCCGGGGCGATGTACACCATCCCAGGGGAGTACTCCATGCCGCCGACGCGGGCCTGGGGGCATAGTGGGCGAGAGGGAGCTGGGTGTGGGGACAGAGCATCCAAGGACACAGCCCCGGGTCACTGGTGCACTGGTGACCAGGGTGGGACGAGGGAAATGGCTCCTGGGAACAGCAGCATCTTTGGTTGTAAAAACAGCCTAGAGGGCGATTGGGGCTGGGCAAGGGGGTCTGCATAGCTAGCATGGGCACCCCTACAGCGGGAAAATTCATTCTTTCTTATCCAAAAGACAACATGGGCATCTTCAAAGGAAATGGCACACAACTGGGATCTAAGAGTGTGACATGATGAAATCAATCACTGGGTCCTGTCACTCATCCCATTATAAGGACTGGTGACCGTGGCACAGACATGATATTGGGGACCTCCACAGGCCAACAAGGGTCCTTTTTTGGAAGAGTCTCCTGCTCATGATGACCAATTTAACACATCATTGAAAGTGACTTGCTTTGCTCTCATCATGGTGCCAGTCAATGTGGAAGGACCGACAGTGCAGGAAAAGGAAGTCCGAAGAAAGACAGGGTGGGAATAGGGTGTGGGGAGGTTGGAGGAAAGTTGAAACAGGCCAGGATCCCCTCCAGGGATGCCTGGGGGCACAAGGTGGAGCTGGGCCACTCACACCCCGGTCCCTATGCCCCGTCTACCCAGGACAGACAGGGCCCACAGCCTCACCATCACTTTGTGCCTGCCAATGAGGTTGGGCGACTCGCAGAGCAGCTGCACGTCGGACACCGTCACGGCACACGGTTTCTCCCCGACCAGCACGGTGTAGTTCAGCTTCACATTGCCCCCAGCTACGGGGGGGATCAGGTTCTTGCCCTGGATGGACAGGAAACCCAGTTCCCACCCCAGAGTCAGGGCCACAGCCACTGCTGACTACCTGTTCTCCTGTCATAGTTTCCAACTCACTGGTGAGCCGGTGGAGAAGCCACCTTCCCCAGTAAGTCCACCAAAACCATGGCCCATACACTACCATCCCCCCTTTCTCAGTTGATATCAATAATCAAGGCATTCTTTTCAGCTTATCCCAAACGCAGCTTCAGAATCCTTCTCAACCCAGAGTTATCAGCCACTAGCGGTGGATTCAAATTGCCATAGAAGTTAAAATTAAATTGCCCACACTCCAAATTAAACCCTATGTTTTGATTTTCAAAAGGCTGCGCAGAAAGTATCAGTCTGAACCTTTGACCTCCCAGCATCTGACAAAGCTCGGGAGTCTGATGGCCAGTGTGGATGTGGCTGCCCTGACCAGGTCTCCATGGCCTGTAAGGGGAGTGAGCCTTCAGCACAAACTCAGGGAGAGCATTTGCATACTCTGAGCTAGGGACTCCAGTCACAGTCTGAGCTAGGGACTCCAGTCACACGTTGGCAGGAGCCCGAGGCTTCTGGCCTCTCTCTTGTGCAGCGGCCATCTTTCTTCCCACCCCAAAGCCTCCAGCCTCAGTCTACCTTCAGGATGATGGGTGTGCCAGGCTTGAGCTCCAGGATTCCCGAGGGACCAAAGGCCTCAAACACGGGATTGGGATAGTAGGTGAAATTGGTCTTGTTGAGGATGAGCAGGGACTGGACGTTGTCCAGGATGAAGCCGAACTCCTCTGGCCTCTCAGTCAGGTCAGACTGGTGGTCGGGTCCCAGAGCGAGGGCCGGAGCTTGGCAGGTCATCTCAGTGGCATTCAGAACCTCACAGAGCTGTGGAGGAGCAGAAGGGAGACTCAGCCGCATGTGGCAGGGGGTTGACATAGACAGTTATGCCTGAGTCAGAATCCTTTGCAGCCAGGAACACACAGCCTAGGCACTCAGGGAATGTGTTCTGCATGCACCTTGTTCCACATTGCCCATGGCAAGTATGGCAGTGACTAGGTCATCTCTAAACTAAGGAGCAGAACTGGGGTCAGAAGACTGGAGGAGAATGCCTATAAAGCTCCATATACCCTAGAAGCCACTGGCCCTCCCTTCCTATACCCCAAGATGTGAAAATGCCCTCATTCTGCTCAGGGGCATCACACAAAAAGGGTCATCAGTGTCCGGGGTGGGCCCCTCTGAGTCCCCAGGGAGACCCACACCCTTTAGGGAGGTGACATGCTGGGTGGACAGCCCCCGTGACCCCTGCCAACCACAGACTCACATTGATGTGCTCCTTCCCTCCGTGCTTGGCACGGATCTGGGGGTTTTGGATGAGGTTCAGGTGAGTCCCCCACACGGTGATGGGTGTGTTCCCACTGCCCGGGAAAAGAGAAAGAGGCTTGTGAACAGAAGGATAGGGCAGCAATGGTTCTCGGTGACGATGATGACATAACCACCCTGGCTGCGCTTCCACATTAAAGACAACAGTAGCCAGTCAGCATGACAACATTCATGGGGACAAGGCTGACGAGCTGACTGCATAATAACTAGGAGGAGCTCTCAGCAGCCAAGGCAAAGACAGTGATGACCAGATGTCTGTGGCCACCCTGCGCTGAGCTCATTTGGAGCACAGACACCCTGTGGAGACCAGGTCTGACACTCGGCCCTTTTAGCTCCCCAAGGCCTCCGGCCTCTAGCCTCCAGCCAGCTGCTCCTTTGCAGACCCCTGGGGTCTCCTTCTCCAGCTCTCACCAGTCCACAGTGCCCTTGACCTTGTGGACCAGACTGTCCCCACCAGACCCTCCAGGGCCTGAGCACAGCTTCCTTCCCAGGGCAACCATACCACCAATTGCCATGGTAGAAGCTTCAGCCAGCTTAGGGCCAGGGAAGGCAGAGGCCCAGACACTCGGGAGCCTCCTCTCAGAATGCAAAGGGGACAGGCTCCCAGGCTCAGTCTCCCACACCCCGGTGTCTGCCAGAGGAGGAGGATGGGTGCGGGGTCAGGAGGTTCACTTTGAGCAGCTTTACAAGGCAGCCTGGGTGTCAGTGCTCTCCTTTTGGGTGGCTAAGAAGCTGACATGGTGGGGGGGCTATCTTCTTTGGGGACAACTCACAGGACAGGGAGGAATCACCTTTCCCACAACCAAGGGAGTGTCTTCAAGAAGAACCCTACTACCTACAACAATTGAGTAGTTATATGTGTGCTGGGTACAGAACCCTGGACATCCATTCATTTCTACCCTCTAGTCTCCTGCCCTTCTTTACTCTCACTGTAACTTCCCCTGCCTTTCTCTTGCCTCCATCTGTCCCCCAACACTCACTCACACACATGCCTGCGCGTGCACGCGCACACACGTGTGCAGAAAGATTCCCATGAATCTGAGGGCAGTGTTTGAGCTTCTGATATCCAGCCATCTCCTGATCTTCTCAATCAATTCAAAACACATTTATCCAACGTCCCCCATCACTGATCCTCAGTATCCCAGGGTGGAAGCCATGCAGAGGCAGAAAGTCTGCAGAGCCCTCCTGCCTGTCCCCCAGCGTGGGCTTCAACTGCAGCAAAACCCTGGAGCCGCTGGTGGACGCAGGACCGTGCTCTACCCCTGTTGATGACAACAGGAAGGATGGCACTTCCGTTTCTGTGACAGTGACATGAGGAAGCACTGAATTAACCAGGCTGAGAATTCCTCAGGAGGTTGCAGAGTTTGTCTTAGGCAAAGGGGTCTATGCCAACTCCCCAGGCCCTGGGGGCAAACCCTGGAGTTGATTTTTACAGGCTATGTCCCCTCTCCTTGCCTATAGGCTGCATCTGCTTAAGATCATGGCTAAAACTTAGTAGGTTTGGTCAAAGAGAGTAAATTGATGAGGACAACCAAGTCTCATATCAGAGATGCTGCCTTTCCTTGGGTATAAGCCTGGGGGTGGCAAACTCTTTCTGTAAAGGGCCAGAGACTAAATACTGCCGGCTTCCCAGGCTGTGTGGTCTGCCACAGTTCCTCAGCTCTGTTCTTATGGTGAGAAAGCAGCTATAGACAAAACATATACAAATGAGCGTGGCTGTGTTCAAATAAAACTTTATTTCAAAAGCCAGATTTGGACAGCCAGATTTGGCGTCCATGCTGGAGTTTGCTAACTCCTGGTTTCAAGGATTATTCTCTGGACTGAAGTGGTCTCTGACTCCTGCCTCAGCTTGTGGAGACGATATCTTCATGCCCTCCACTCCCTGCTGACCCCTGGCAAACAGTGGGAGAGCTGAGGACTGAGGGCCAGGGAGGAAGAGGGAGCTGAGCCAGACAGCATGCTGTGCCTCTGTACCCCTTAATCCTCTCAGCCGCCCTCAGAGGGAGGTTAAGTAACTCCTGGGGTCACTTGGCGGTAAGCAGTGGAGCTGGGCTAAGCTCACTCCTGCCCCAAACCCGGTTCCATTCCCCATGTGGCCCCTGATACAGCCATTTTCCCACTGTCACCAGGGGCCTTGCAGTCAGGATGCCCTCTTGAAGGGCCTGGCAAAGCAGACCCATGCTACCTGCCTGAAGTTCCTTCCTGTGGTGGATCCCTCACTCCTGGCATCACCAAGCCAGGGCTGAAAGGAACCCAGGTCCTGGGGTTTCCAAAGCCCCAGGTGAGTTGCCCAAGAGGTGCAGATCCTGGGAAATGATGCAACAGACCCAAGTCATCTTGTGAACGGCTGAGCACGAGACTGCACTGGAGGGTCTTTCTGGAGCAGTATCATGCCTGCTCCCTTTGTCTAAGAAACATGTTCTGTGGACTCCCAAAGAGCACGGGGGGAAATGTGGGAATCCAGACCAGGTCCCTGCCCTGGGGGAGTGTGCAGCAGAAGGAAGGACAAAGCCAGCGGGAAGCTAGAGGTCATGGCTGCTGAGACACAGGTGGCCACAGAAGCAGAGGATGGGCCTCCTCACCAAACCCCGGAGGTTGGGGTGTGCTTTCCTTCCAGAGCAGGCCAAGAAGAAGCTGGACCGGACCTTACTCTTCCTCTTGCGCTCCCCCGCAGGACTTGAATTACTGTCCCTATTTGCCAGAAGCGAGGTTTAAGGAGTAGGATGACACCTAACCCGACAGTCACGGTGAGACCAACAAGAGTCTGGCCACGAAGTCCTGCATAGAGGTGCTCTCAGGGGAAGGAGGGAACCAACTCCAGTTCATCAGTCCCCAAAGCAGCACTTGGTCCCCAGAACTCTCTTTGGCGATTGAGAGTCGAGGGAGGAAAGCGAGGTTGGACAGTGCCTACCTGACGATGCTCCACTCTGGCTCAATCCGCACGATGGTGGGGTCCTCCATGTACTGGAAGACCAGGTCCTGGTGGATCTTGGCCCTGTCCACCTGCACCATCACTTCCATCGCCAGCACCTCCTCTGAGGATGTGGTGTTGCAGACAATGTAGGATGAAGAGCGCCTGGAGGGAGGGAAAACATGGAGCTGGGTTCCTGGGGTCCAGAAAGGGTGGTGGTCCCCAGTCAGGGCCCTCTCACCACCAGGCTACACCCATTTGTCAGGCCCCTCAGAGGCAATGGTGAGCACTGCCTCCAACATAAACCTCTGGGAAGGACTGGCAAAGACAGGCTCTCTTGAGCCCTCTTTCTGCCTCATCCTCGGGTCTTGCCTTCAAACCTGCCTAGCCCCACTCTTGGCGAGAATCCTGCTAATTCAGTTTAGCAAGAATCCCCCAACCCTTGCTATCTATCTGATCAAATTTCTCATCCTTCACCCCAGATATCTGATCCCCCTGGCCAGCCTTCAGCAAGAATCCTGTTATGTTGGTTTAGTAAGGATCACTCTACCTTTAATCTTTCCTCTTAGTAATTTTCCGCCTGCTGACCCCCCCTCACACACACACACCTGCTGTTGGGTGTAAGTGCCCAGCTGTCTCTGCTGTGTGCGGAGCTGAGTCCCATCTCCCTCCTTTGTTGCGATAGCTTGACACTTGCTGAAACAGGCCCTGAGCTTAGCTCCCTCCTGGGAAAACCTCTCTCTGCAGAATTGCTTTCTTGCGGAGACTGGCCCCCTGCCACATCTCATAGAGTCCTTCACTAGACACACTTCCTGCCTCACTGTGCCCCAGGCTCCTGGCTCAGGAAAGGCAGGCCCTTCTGGGGCTGGATGGTGGGACCAGGGGAGAGAAAGCCAGATGCCTTTGGATATACAGTCGAGCGAGCTGGGGAAGCTGCCCCTGCCAGCTGTCAGCAGTCCCAAACAAGCTAACCCCAGGGGAGGGACTCTAGATTCCAAATCGTGTCCTGTGGAACCCCAGGGTTCTGCCAGTAGGCAGTATGGGGCACCAAGGTGAATGTGGGCAACAGCACAAGGGCCTATCCAGGGGTAGGGTGGCTGGGCCAAACATCCCCAGCCAGGTGTACCCAGAAAGCCACTTTCCAGGGAGGTAGCAGCCATCCCAGAGGTCAGCCTGGGGAAGCCTGCTGCCTGGCTGTGCACCCCAAAGTCTGCCCCATGCTTACCTGTGGAAGAGACAGGGCTGCCTGCCGAAAAGCACCACCACATTGCTGCCTGCGTTCAGGTTGGTGCCAGTGATGGTCACCTGGGTGCCTCCAGACCTGGGCCCCTGGCTGGGCTTCAGGTCTGAGAGAGTCAGCGTCTGTGGAGGAAAGGACCTTGCCTGAGACACAACTGGGACGGGCTGTGGAGGCTCTGCCCAGGCCTGAGGCAGCTCCCACGCCCCAGGCCACCTTCTGGAATCCATACCTGGTGCCTCCCACAGAGCCTGCACAGTTTGTTTACGCTTGTGTGGATAGGCAATGTCTGGCCCTGGAGTTTGCTTTTCTATATTAATAATCTGTAATAATAAAAGTGTAATATGCAAATCAACCAAATGGCCGAACAGCAGAATGACCTCGTGGATGACCACACTATGGCACACACTGGCTCCAGGCCAGCCAAGCAATGCGATTGGGGGGTGTAGGAGCCATCACCCCATGACCACCAGCAAAGGAAGGCCCAGGCAAGGCCACCAGCCAGCAGGGTGATCGATGGAGGGAGAGGTGGGAGGGGGCTCCTCGATAAATAGCCCCAAAGAGGGAGGCCCAGTTCTAAGACTGCGAGAGGGTGCAGGCCGGGCTGAGGGACCCCCCCAACCCTCCTCCCCACTCCGAGTGCACAACTTTTATGCACTGGGCCTCTAGTAGTAATAATATTAATATTATCTGCTATATACTGATAGTATATAATGGTGGGCTTTATAGTTCCATATATATAGATAATTAAATATATTAAAAATACATTAATATAAAGAATTTGATCAATCAATCCTACAAGATGTGTATTATCACTCGTCTTACAAAAGATTCAGAGACATTAGGTAGTTTCCAAGGTCTCACAGCTGAAAAGTGGCACAACTGAGATCTGTCTGATGATTCCAGAGCTCCAGTTCTCCATCCCCGCTCCGGCCTCCAATCTCATTTGCTTTCAGAAGGTAATCTGCCCCTTCTGCAGACTTCTCAGACTCAGCCCAAAGCACCCGGAGCTGGAGCAATAGGATGCTAGGTCCCCAGGGAAAGGAAGTGTGTTGGGGGAGAGGGCTGGGGGAGGGCAAAGACTGGTCAGCGATTGAGTAGAGTCCAATTGGCAAGTGGGGTGGTGGTGGCTGTGGATTTGGAGTTGCAGTGTGTTCTTTCATTAGCATTTTAATGGAAAAACTTTCTTCAGTCCCAGGTGAGAAGCCTGTATCTGCATTTAAATGAAGATTTCCTTCTCCCTTGGTCCCCACTCCCTGCCCTCTCAAAGAATTCTGCACCAAAAGTTGAACCCACTCCATTCCCTCGGAGGAGCTGGCAGGCAGCCTCCCCACAGAGAGGTCTGGATCCATAGCCAGAGAAGAGAGGCCTACAGCTCTGGGCCTGGCACGTGATGCCCATGTGCAAGCTCAGGTCACACAGGCAGGGACGCACGCTGACCGCTGCACTTCATGTCCGACCAGCGCTCTGCTCACCAGTCCTTGAAGGTCCTGGGCCTGGCATCCCCCCGGCACCCACCAAGCCCAGGAACGCTTTATTTTGCCTCCACCACTGGCTCAGCCAGAGACCTGGACAGGGAGCCAGGGACATGTGGAAAGGGTTTTCCTTTCTCCGTTCTGCCAGGATCATGCTGTTCGGCTCAGGACGAGTCAGCTACTCTCTCTGACCACAATATCAGGGAGCTGGGTCAAACAGTGGTCATCTCAAAGGTGCCTGATGTTTTCTGTAACTCTGTGTCACCTCTCACAAATGGTTTCTTTGTCCCCACTGTCTGTAAAAGGAGGTCCCACTGACTCTGTGTGTGTGCGTGTGTGTGTGTGTGTGTGTGTGTGTGTGTGTACGTCCAGGGGCTGCAAGGCAAGGAGGGTTGGTGGATGCTGGAGATAAAATCAAAACCAGGGAAGTTAGGATAGGTGGGATGAAGGGAGAACAGGCTCCATGGCAGCTTGTGAGTGGGGAACTTGGAAGGGGCAGAAGTGAGTGAAGTGAGTAACCCCTGCTGGCTTTTGCAGGAACTGGGGGGGGGGGGGGGGGGGGGGGGGGGGGAGCGAGGAGCAGGGAGCAGGAAGAGGAAAGCATAGAGATGCAGATGCAGATGCCTTGCGTTTTAAAGCTGTGAGAAGCTATTAATCATTCAGGATGGGCTTCATAGATATTTCACAGGTAGGCTTGCATGGGAATCAGTCCTACCTCACTTGCCATCTCCTTACTCGGCTCCCAGGAGGGAGGTCGGGGACAGGAAACGCACTCTTTCCAAGGAGATGTCCAGAGACCGGACTTGTGGCAAGGCCAACATGTGCCACCAAGTCTGGCCTGATTTGTGAAGGGAAACTGAGGGAGACCTGAATCTGACCCCCATGTCGGCCCTGGGAAGGGGCCTCCTGGCGGAATCCAGTCTCCAGAGGAGCTACGGGCTTCCCGTGGGGACCCAGGCTGTTCCACCTCCAAGATGCTCTGAGGTGCCAGGGAGCATGAGGGGGCCATTCCTCTCTTCCTGACTTCCTAGTGAGATTCATGGGCCCTCTGCCCCTCCCTCCCTCTCTGAACCCCAGAAGCACTGTGGAGAGGCCCCAACAATTGGGCCCTTAAATACAGCGTGGGGTCTAAGGGGGAGACAGGTCCCTACACCATTCCTCCTCCTTGAAAATCTTCCCCAGGGAACATGTAGCACAGGGAAGTTCTTCGAGACGCCCCTCCATAAAAAACAAAACAAAATGATGCAAATGTTCAAGTCCCAGGGACCCACCGGGCCAGTGCTTTTACCTGCTGGCCGCAACTCCCCTCCCTCCTGACCTGCCTTTCTGCCCATCTCTCCTTCCCCCCTCATTCCTCCTCTCTCCCTCCCTCTGCTTCCACCTTCTAGTGCATTTCCCTGTCATCCCTTATCCCAGGGACAACCTCTCACTACTCAGCAGCCACACAGAAAACCATTCTGCCTTGTGCAGATCCTGCCTTTCCACGGCTCCTTCCATGGAGCCTCGTCTTAATATCCGCCATCCAGCCGCGTCCTGCTCCAGGTAGAAGCCATCAAGCAGGCAAGACAGACCTTCCCTGGGAGAGAAGGGGCTCTGGAGCATCTACCACAGAGATGTTATGAGAATTGAGCCCGGAAGCAGATATCAGCAGGCAGGTGGCGGCTACTCAATAAACACTACCCCTAGGCCTGTGATCCTCAAGCCCAGCTGCAGCGAGAGTCTCCTGGGCAGCTTTGTGCCCAGCTGCAGGGTATGATTTAGCTTGTGGGCGGCAGAGCCTTTCGCTTAAAGCACCCCAGCAGCTGACACAGAGATCAACAGCCTGGGCTTCATCTGCACAGACTGGCTGGGCTGAGAGAGGGGCAAGGTCCCAGGGGGCAATACCGAGGCCAGTGCAGGTGGATGCCAGGTCCCAGGGGGCAGGGCACCTGCCCAGGAGAGGGATGAGGACTGGGTCATGAGCAGGAAGAATGGGAGGATGTAGCATAGAGCAATGCAGGGGAGGAGACGGAGAAGGCAAGGGGGTCGGCCACATGAAGCCTGGTGCAGTTGGTGTTGGCTAGGCCGGGCGGCCCAACCAGGGCCGCAGCTAGAGGCAGCTAGAGGCAGCAGGCTCCCTGGGTGCTTCATGAGGCGAAGCTGACATACTAAAAATGGTACTTGGCGTGGGGATGGATTAGAAGCGGTTCAGACAGAGGCAAGGATTCAAGGAGGTCCTTGTGGTTGTGTGCAGAATGGGGAAAGTGAGACTTCAGGACATGGACATGGTGATGGAGCAGAAGGAGAGGAAGCCAAATCACAATCCACATAGAGGGCCTGGGTGACAGGCCTCGGGCAGAAGTGGGCAAGTGAGCATGACACCCTCTCTGTGGAGGGGTAAGGGATGCCAGAGTGGGAAAGGTAATGGTGTGGGGAGAGGAAGGCAGGAAAGATGTGGGATAACGAGGGGCGTTCAGGAAGTCACTGGATAGGGATGGTGGTGAGTGGGGAAGTTAGGATGAGTGAGGATGGTGGGATGGAAGTGCTGGGTGCCAGTGTACAGGGCAGGGCACAGGAGCCCCGGCAGCAAATGCAGAAATCATAAAGAAATTGATATTAGAAGTGGTACATCTACTTTATGCCATTTTCACAACTGTACCTTAGGGTAGATGCCATTGTTATCATTCTGTTTTAGAAATGAAGACTGAAAGGTTAAGCAACTTGCCCAGGTTCACACAGTAAGTGCTCAAATCCCAGAGTCCTGAGGCAGGACCACTCTCTCACCTTCCATGCCACACTGCCCCTCCACAGGGGATGCTGGGGCTGTGGCCAGAGCATCTTCCCTGGTGCTGCCCGGGTTTGCCCACCCCAGACATCTAGACGGGCCAGTGAACATGGTAATGAGGCCTGCGGCCTGTGATTGGCCAGGACGCTGGCGGCCAGGACTCACCATGAAGTAGTAGAGCTGCGAGGACCGGGCCATGAACTCAGGCCGACACACGGCCACACAGATTTCCACGAAGCCGGCGTGCTGGCTGGGCTTGGCCTCCCCCATCTCACACACGATCCTGCAGGGAGGAGAGGACAGACCCCCCCGGGTCACAGGACAGTCAGGGGCCTCCAAGCCGTGGCCCCTGGCCCCATTCTCTGCAGTAGGATCTCAGGTATGGGCAGGGGAGGAGGTAAAAGACACCCCAAGTTCCTTCCTGCAGGTGTCTTGCTGGGTTAACAGGAAATGAAGAAACGTGGTCAGGGATCCCCTGGAGGTCCTCTGTAAGTGGGGAGTCTAGGGAAGATTTCTAACCCGACACTCAGTTTCTAATTCATGAATTAACCACTCAGTTATGAATTACTGTGAATTTTAGCCAAGCTGCTTAGCGGATAGAGCTAGCAGGACTGGAGAGGTACAATGACTTAGCCAAGGGCCCACAGCAAACCACACAGGAGCCAGGGAGTAGACCTAAGGTTTTCAGGTCCTTGTAGGAGCTCATGGCCTGCCTCACCAAGGGCTTTCTGCTTCCAGCCCCAGCCAGGGGCCTGGCAGGTCAACAGACATGCATGTTGCAGTTGGGAGGAATCATACATTTTTCCCTTTTTATAAATTTTTACTGTTTTAATTGCAAAATTTGTTCATGAGAATGAGATAGTGCAGAAGTGTGCGAATAAAAAAGTAGTGACCCTTATTTTATTCCTAACCTCTCTACACGTTTGGTATATACAGTCTCCCAGGCCTTTTACTAGACCTGTGCATATATATGCATGTGTATATGTATATATGTATATGCATAAATTATATATATATGCATAAATTATATATATATTGTATATATGTAATTTCCATTTTACAAATGAGATAACTGAGGCACAGCAAAGTTAGTCAACTTGGCCCAACTATATATATTTGCACATAAATACACACACACACATACATGTATGTATATTTATGTTTTATATATGCACACACATAAACCAAATGTTATATATACACACACAGCTATATACAAATATACATATACAGTGTGTGTATGTGTATATATATATGTATATATATGTGTGTATATATATGTATATATATATAATGAAACATATATATGATTTAAAAAATAAAAATGAAACATAATTATCCACTCCTGTCTTTTGACTCAACATTACAGCATGGACTTCCTTCATGTCACTGTTCATACCATCTGCCCTCGACAGCTTCACAGTGTTTCACACTATGACTGTACCATCTATTTCCCTACTTACTGGTGAGGGTGCACGTGTTTTCACACATGCATGTGTGTGTTAATCTTGCATAGCCTTTCCTCGGACTTGTCCGAAGCCCTCTCTTCATTTTGGGATGGGTTGCCCTCCTGGAGGAGCTGCTGAGCTGGGAGCATTAACTTTAGTCTGTAATAAGTTTCTCTTCTCCCCATTGGTCACCTCTGCTTCAATTTTGTTTATGACGCCTTTTGGCACCCAAAAGCCTAAAGTTTAAACGTGGCTGTGTGGTCCATTGCTTGTTCTTTCACTTTATAGCTCCTGGGTTCTGTGCTTGTCTTAGAAAGAACTTCTGGGTGACAGTCCAGCCGAAATATATGCCCTTCTGTGAAGGTAACGTAATCAATACATGTTCAGTGTCAAAAACAGAAAGTACATAAAAACGCTTGCCTTATATACACCCCCCAATTGCATCATCCAGGAATATTCACTGTCTACATGTCTATGTACATGTTTCCAGTTTGATTTTCTCTCATAAAATTAATTAGAATCCGAATTCTGCTTGATAACCTGTGTTTTCCCTTAATAGACCTCGAGTGCACTCCTGGTTATGATTCTCCCATAGTATCAGACCTAATGGCTCTGTAGTTGACTATCCTATGCATATAAAAGAGCTTATTGAGTGAATTAATTCCTTATTTTAAAACACACAAACTGCCTCTAAATTTTTACTATTATAAATAAGTCCAAAATAAGCACATGCAAATAAATAGTTGTGCATTCTGGTTATGAAGGGGAAAGTCTAGAAGTAATATGGCCAGGCTAAAGACTTTTCACTCACATTTCCATGCTGCTTTCCAGAAAATTTATCCCAATCTACCTTCCCAACAAGAATGTAGGAACATGCTATTTGTCATGCCTCTCATCTGCTCTGAGCATTGGCTTTCAGACATTGTTCCTTGTTGTTTTAATTTGCATATCATTGATTACTACTGATGTTAAACATTTTTATATGACTTTTGCATGCACTTTGCTCATTTTGTGATATTTGCCTTTTATTTGTAAAACCTCTTTAATTTTTATTTATAAAACTATCTCTTAACTGTAATAGGGTATAAACATATACCCAGTCGATCATTCACATTTTTATACTGCTTACAATGATTTTTGAGGCACAAGCTTTAAGTCTTATTACTCGAATCTTCTAATCTTTCCCTTTATAATTTTCTTTTGCAGTTATACTTAGAACAGCTTTCTTTTCTTGAAATTAGATAAATTCTCACCTGTGTTTTCTTGTGATCCTTTTGCAGTTTCATTTTTACACTTAACTTTTTAATCTGTCTGGAATTTATTTTAGATTATATAGTGAAGTAAGGATCTGATCTTTTTTTTTTTTTTTCAGGGAGTTAACCAGCACCACTTACGGAATGATCTTTCCTTTCCTTGCAGGTTTGAAATGTCACTTTTATTACATACTACATATTTATACATCAGGATTATTTTTCTGGGTGTTTTATCTGATTCTACTAATCTAACTAGTACCACAATACTTCAATAGTGTGGCTTTAATGTATTAAAGTTTCTTTTTTTTCAAATCCTCACCCGAGGATATTTTT
The DNA here is from genome assembly GCF_014108245.1 of Pipistrellus kuhlii. NCBI lineage: Eukaryota > Metazoa > Chordata > Mammalia > Chiroptera > Vespertilionidae > Pipistrellus > Pipistrellus kuhlii. The sequence continues at coordinate 13,931,835 of NW_023425405.1, forward strand.
TACATTGATTTCTAGAGAAAATGGAAAAGAGGGAGGAGGGAGATAGGAGAGAGAGGGAGGAAGAGGGAGGAAGGGAGGAAGAGAGGAAGAGAGGAAGGGAGAAAGGGAAAGAGAGAGAGTGAGAAAGAGAGAAAGAGAGAAAGAGAGAGAAAGGAGAGAAAGAGGGAGAAAGAGAGAGAAATCCATATGTGAGAGACACATTGATTTGGTCCAAGTGCTGATGTTCTAACCACTGAGCAACCAGCCAAGGCTTTATAATATTATTTATTTATTTATTTATTTATTTATTTATTTATTTTAAATGTATTTTATTGATTTTTTACAGAGATGAAGGGAGAGAATAGAGAGTTATAATCATCAACGAGAGAGAAACATCAATCAGCTGCCTCCTGCACACCCCCTACTGGGGATGTGCCCGCAACCAAGTACATGCCCTTGCCTGGAATTGAACCTAGGACCCTTCAGTCTGTAGGCCAACGCTCTATCCACTGAACCAAACCCGTTAGGGCTTATAATATTTTTAATGTCAGGTCCCAAGTAGGACATTTCAGAGTTCCCCAAACCTCGCTATGTGGTAGCAGCCAGTTTGGTCCTAGCAAGAGCTGAGAAAGTTGAAAGCCACAGAATGATCTTCAGATAAATAAGCGATGATGGACCAGGGAGGGGAGTGCTACCAAGTCTGGAGCCTTCAATGATCTAATCTACACCTTAGGAAGAGCAGATGGAACTCAGGAGGAACTGGTGGTGGTGGTACTGATGGTTCCAGAACCACTGAATCCGGGCAGGATCCAGTGAGCAGAACCATAAAGGGCACTGACCTAGCTCAGGGAGGCCTTGCAAAGAGTCAGCAACTTATGACCATGGGTCAGGTAGCAAGGTTTCAGTCCAAAGGGGCAGCGAAGATGGTATAAATAGATTCCATTATGCTGGTAAGATTTCATGGTTGGGTTTGCTGGGCTGGAAAATTGTGTTTACTTATTTACAAGCAATGTGTGACTTGCAGACCTCTTCCACCAGGTAGATTAGAGGCCAGGTAGGTTGTTGAATGATCCTCTCAGTGGACCAGCAGATTTCACAAAGAGAAACTAACTATCCAAAGTACCCACAGGCCTGCCAGGGTGTGTGGAGTTTCATTTCTGTCTCCATACCGGGTAGCACAAGATTCATTTCTACTCTAATTGGGGCAGGACATGCATGGGGCGGTAGGGACAGCAGAGGGAGTTGGGGTAAGCAATAAAACTCACACTTCTCTCACAGATTTTAACTTTGCTCTGCCTCACTCCTACTCACCCCCATAGCCCAAGGGGGTAACAATCACTTCTCTCCCAGCCTTTCCCCCTTTTTACACTTCCCTCAATATGGCAGCTGGCTTGTCCAGGTGTGGGAGTCCCACCCCATCACCCTAGAATGTTAAGGGAATTCTTCTTTTACCTCCATAAGCTTTAAGACCACTTGCTGTTGGCTTATCTTCCCTCCCCTCCAGTACCGGTCTGTGTCTCAGGTCACGGCCACTTACTGTTCGGCAGGGATGTAGCCATCCACCAAGGGGCTGCAATCTACACCGGCCACCTTGACGTGGGAGGCAATGTCTCGAAATTCCAGGCCCAGGTTCTCTCCTCGGATGGTGACCTTGGTGCCCCCTTCCCGAGGTCCCGTCACTGGGATTATCTGGAGGGAGGAAGCATGGTGATTTGGCAGGCACCAAGATGAACCCATTACCCCCTTGCTGATGGCCAAGGATCAGCGCTTCCCGCTGCTGCCCAATCCCCAGGGCATCCGGATCTGGCACTGCCAGTGGGCAGGAGCTCTGGCAGAGCAGTCCCGGTTTGGGTGTGGGTTCAGGAGCAGTGATCGAAGACCCTCATTCATTTCCCTATTTCGTAGAAGAAGGAGCAGAACGTGATCCTCAGCATTACTGGGTAATTTATTGAAAATGGGGATTAATAGTAAAGCGTTTGGGTATTTGCTTGTGTTGGTTGCACTCTCAAGCTGCATGGGTAACCCTCCTGTGAACCTACAACCCTCCGCACTATGGGAACTAAGACCCTTCTCTCTCATGTCACTTTCCTTAACCAGATATTTTCTTTCTTCTTATCCTTCTCTTGTCCCCTCCCCTCCCCCAAATGAAATTGTAAGGCACCTTCTTTGTGTTCCTTTCAAGGTAACCTTTGTGTCTGATCCCATCTTTCTATCCCCCACCCGCTTCCTCTTCAGAGACAGGGCCTCTGAGAGCAAGGGCAGCGTCTCACTTCTCCTGTGGACTTTGCAATAGCAGCTTCGCTATTTCTTGAGCTGTAATGGCACTGCAAACTCCAACTCGCCAAGCAGCTCCCAGGAGTAAGCAGAGCCCTTGTCACAACCCCTTTACCTTCACTGTTTGACTTGGTTTCTAAGGGATATTTGTTTAATTAGACGTCAGCCTCATACACTGGCCAAAATGTCTAGCTGTCCCTCCGAAGATGTCACCTTCGGCGTTAAAACCCATGATTGGAATGTTAAGTTCCAACAAGGGCCTGCTTTGAGGGAGGGGCTCCATCCAGTTCACACGGTCTAGCTTTGGCATCCCGCAGTAGAAACCTTAGTGGCAGAGACATTTGTGTCAGCCTTTCTTGGCATTTGATAGACAGAGAAAGGCGCATTTCCCACTCCTGGGGCCTCTGAACATCAGCGCCTGGATCCTGGCCAATGTCAAGGGAATCACATTGGAAAGAAAGGACTCAGATAAGCCACTTCTTAGTAGGTCCTGCTTTCTCCCCCCTTTGAGGGCCACAAGGGGGGTTCCATCTGGGGGGACAGTGAAAGGTGGGAACGGGACTCTAGACTGGATTGCCCCAGGGTGGCAGCTTTGCCAGGGGGAGGCTGTTCACCTACAAAAGTCAAGATACTTCCTGCTTCTTACACATGCAGGCATGCATGTCTGTGAATGAGTGTGCACATGAGTGTGAGGGTTTACACATGCATGTTCTCCTTGCATTGGAAATAAAGTCTCTTTGGAGAGAGAGACCCATCTGTGTGAGGGAGGTGGGCAGATATAGGGAGGCAGAAGAGGAAGTCCGTGTTCTTCTCAAATGCCTGCTCAGCCAGTCCTCAAAGTGCAGCTGGTATCCGGCAGCAGCTGCTTGATCTTCCAGCCCCGGCTTGTCATTCTGAGAAAGGAAGCTGACCTCTGGTCCAGCCCTTGGTTCCCTGGTTCTGGGAGGGCCGATGCCAGGATGGAGCCAGTGAACAGCCTCCATCTCATGAACATTTGCCATCTTCTCTCTGCAATTTTCTTGGTCTCGGGCCAAGAAGAAAGCCAGCCCCTCCATTTTTGCCAGACACGCCGTTAGTCACACCTGCCGAGGTGGTTTCTTGTTAGGGGCTCTGGGTGGGGGGTTCAGAGGGGTGGCTGGAATGTGGAGTGGGGAGATGAAGACCTAAATGAACCCAGAGGCAGTGACTCCCTGGGCTTAGCCATGGACAGTGATGATTTTGTTGATGATGAACAGGAGGAGGAATATGGGAAGATCCTTGTAGGCTGGGCATAGATTCGCTCGACCATCCTTACAACTCCACTGTGAGATAGTTGGTCAACCAGACCCATTGCACAGGTGAGCAAGCTGAGGCACAGAGACAGTGATGAATTAGCTTTGAGCCACCCAGCAATTAGCCTTCAGAGCCAAGACTCAAACCCTTGACCCCCACCCACACAGCCTCTGTCATAGGTCCACTGCTTGGTGAGTCTGCCGCTGATGGAGTGTCGCGGCTTGGTCACCAAGAGAGACTCTTTGAGACAAAGGGAAGGCGGTGAGGACTTCGTGTCCTTTCTGACACAGCTTCCGTGGAGACTCCAACTGGACAGTGGAGCCCCTCTCTGCTCTCGCCTTCCTTTGGCCAGGCATGGCCTCAGGCCCAGCCCTAGGCAGGACCCCTGGACAGCGGCTTACCTCTGTGATTCGAGGGTTCGTGCACTTGCTGTTGGGGCCCGCCAACTCCAGCCACGGGCTCTCATGGATGGGGCAGTGCTGCCGCAGGGTGCACTGGCCCTGGAGCTGGCACCAGCCGCACTGGAAGTCAGGGTCTGCCTTGAGGCACAGGCCGCAGCTCTCGCGCATGGCTCCACACTTATAGAGGTGAACTGCAGGCAAAGGTTGAGAGTGGGCTGGGGTCGGGGCTACGAAAGGTGGGGAGTGTGGCATGGAACACAGTCCCACTCTTTGGTGATGGTTCTGGACTGGGAAGGCCAGTCTCCCTCCAGCCAGCCCTGCTCACTGCTCCTCTCCCAGGGGCCACACTGCCCACGCTGAGCCCATGCCCTACAAGTCACAGAGCAGTGGGGATGGTGGAGAGGCTGCGGAGGGGGAGCTCAGGCCAGAGGGTGGGGGAAGAATGACACCTGCCCACGAGTGCAGAGTAGCTCTCCCCTTCACCCCTGCCCACGCCCGGGCCACCTTACATACCTCTGTTCTGAGCTGGGTTGTCGATGTTAAAGTGCCCATTCCACACGACCGTCAGCTCCACCGGCAGGTTGTTAATCTCCATCCCTTCATAGGAGTACTGCAACCAGGGTGGGGAGGAAAGAAGAGAGCTGGGTCACAGGTTTCCAGAGGGGCTGGATGTTCAGCCTGGAACCCTGAAAAGCACACGGGGCTTGAAACTGGTCCTGAGTGTGTGTGTGAGTGTGCGTGTGTGTGTGTGTGTGTGTGTATAACACATGTGCACAGGCATGCACATCTGTGGGTGGGCAAGGTGGGGAAGCAGGTATCAGGGGACAGGGCACAGGGCTTAGGAAGTGGGAGCAGGGGAGGGTCAGGATGGGTGGGGTACCCATTTGGAACGCAGCTTCCATGGAGCAGCTTTGAGTGAGCTACTCAAGCACCTTGGTGGAGACCTTCTCGGGCTTTCCCCAGGAAGTTTAACGGAGTCCCAGCCTTTCAGACTGTGGTGCTAAGAGGTGGGAGGAGTGCAGGGTGAGGTATTGCCAGGGATGGAGGGTGGAAGGGCAGTCCCCAGGCATGCCAGCCCCCATCTGCCTTCTGAGAGCAGCATTTCTCAATCCCAGAGGGGAGGCTGTGGAACTCAGAGCCTGCCCAGCAGCACTTCCAACCCTCCCTGGTGTTTTCTCATCACCACACAGACCACCTCCACTGGGGGGAGGAGGGGGAGGAAAATGGGGTGGAGAACTGAGAGGCTTTCTATGCAGGAGAAGCTGAGGTCTGGTGACTTGTTGGAAGTTCTGGTCCAGAGGATTTGTTTGACAGACTCTTAAAAAAATATATGTATATGTATATGTATATGTATATGTATATGTATATGTACATGTACATCTATATCTATATCTATATCATCTATATCTATATATAATTGATTTCAGAAAGGAAGGAGACTCATTGATTGGCTGCCTCCTGCACATCTCGTACTGGGGATCGGGCCCATAACCGGGGCATGTGCCCATGACTGGAATCAAACCTGGGACCTTCAGTCTGCAGGCCAATGCTCTATTCACTGAGCCAAATCAGCTAGGGCGACAGGCTCTTTTAACTTAGGGCTTAAGATTGGCACGCTAGGCCGTGGGGCTGTGGATGGTTATGACAGGCAGCCACCATTCCCACAGAGCTAGCACAGCACCTTCACCAGGGAGGGGGCCACAGAACCTATGGACACACCAGCTGGGGAGCCTGCCCTCTGTGCCTCTGCTTCTGTAGGCAATCTGTAGAGGCTTCTAAAGAAGTTGGGATCCTAATCTGAGAAACCACCCCAGATTCCTGAGTTCCAGAATGTGCTCCAATGTGAACTGTGCCCAGCTGCCCTTATGCCACAATATACAGCTTTCTCCAGGGTCTACCCTACGCTCTGAAACTCCTCACTAACTCCCTGGTGAGTGTGTCCAACCAGGAGCCACGGTCAGTGTTTCCTCACAGAGCATCCACCCTCTCACAGCACCTCCCTGTGACTGACAACACCGGGGCCGGGACCAGGGCCTGGGCTCAGCCGAAGAACAAAGCCAAGCTCCCTCACCCGCCCTGCAGAAACAACCGTGGGGTTTTTGGATCAGCTCAGAACACAGCTGCTGACTCATAAGCTCTTTGCCACACAGCTCAGTCATCAGCTCCCCAGAGATTTGTCTTTTGCGTCTGGGTCAGGCTGGATCCTGAGTTTTCTCACAAAATCTCTTCTACTCGACTGGAGGTTCTCCTGGACCACCTTCCTCAGAGTCATCTAGGGGCCACTGGAGGCAAGTCCCAGGGCCCCACCCAGACCTGCTGAAGGAGGCTGAGGAGATGGGGAGCACTTTGGGTAAGCAACTCTACTGTTGCTGGTGGTGGAGAGATGTGGAGGGGGACAGAGGGAGAAACTCCCTTCCAGACCTCCCTCCCTATTTCTGCCCCCAGTCAAGCTCCACGCCCTAGCCTTCCAATCTCCCTCCTCCACGGCCCTATGGGGGAGTATGGTGAGGGTGGCCCAGGCTGTGGGCTAGAGGCTCTGGCTCTGCCAGGCTTTGCCCAGGACCCAAAGAGATACTAACAAGCTCATGGCCAGGGGCATGTTGAACAAAGATGGACAGAGCCTTCAGGCCCCTCTCAGGAAGGACCTGAAGTCCCTCACAGAACAAAGCAGGAAATTCTGTATCGGCCACGTGTGTCTGTGTTTGTGTTTACAAATGTGTCCATATGGGAGAAGAGATCAGTGCACAGAACTATATTATCTGCCTGTTCATACATGTGCACATGCACACACGTATTGCCATGACTCTGCAGTGCCCAGCTGTGGGCAAATGACCTACGTCCCAGTGTCCCATTTGTACAGTGGGCACAGTGGGACTGCAAACAGTGCCTACCTCACAGCAACACTGAGAGGGTCGGAGACAGCCATCCAATGCCCGGAGCACAGGGCTGTTGAGTGGAAGGAGCACTCAACTGTTACTGTGTATAGTATTTACACAACGCCAGGGATGCTGTGCAAAATACATTTGTGTTCCCTGTGTTTATATTTATGTGGAAGAGTAATAGCAGCTGTTTATTGAGTGTTTATGCACCAGACACCTGGTACATATGGAGGTGTATGCATATGAGAATGCTTGTATGTTCAGATGTACTTGTGTGTACACCTATATTTTTTTCCCCAAAGAAAACTGAAAATAAAAAAGACTTTAGGGATCAAATATGCTAAGTGCTACTTTCTCTTTCTCTCCCCAGTTCCTGGGATCTTGATTATGAAATATTATGGAAATCATGAACCCTCCACCACTCGCTGAATCTCTAGAGAAGCCACTCTCCTTCCTGGACACCCTCGCTCGCCCATGACCTGCATCCCACAGGGAGAGCGAGTCAGGCAGACAGCTGGGGAGTCTGGACCACTGGCTCCCATTCTCTCTGGCTCCCCACCTCCGTGCACTTAGCATTTATATAGCTCTCGGCAATCAGTGGGCAGTTCATCTGCACAAAGCCCAGAGCCCAGGGAAGAGTGTTTCAGGCTCCCAAGGGCCAGAAGGTTAAGTGTCTCAATCAAGTCTGGCTCTCTGCCAGTGGATGACCTTGATCGTGACCTTGGGAAGTGTGAACTTCAGTTTCTCTACCTCCTGAAGCAAAAAGATAAGCTCTGAGCAATTGGGACATGCTTTCCTCCAACCACTCTCTGGTCCTGAGTTCTGAGGTATTTTGCTGAAAAGCCAACAAAAAAATCTGAGCAACATAAGAAGCCCATGCATCTGTGTCCAGGGCCCCAGAGGCCTTGCAGACCAGCTCCCAGCTGTGCTCCAGGAGGCAGCAAGGACACAACACCTCCCCCCCCCCCGGCCTCACCACCCCTGTGTAGCATGTGGTAAGTTAGGGCACTAAGAGAACATGGGAGGCCTCCATAGGTTTGTGGAATCTGGGCTGGGCCCCAGGATCTCGGCCAGCACTGCAGCCAGCCTGCTGCTGCTATGGCCCACTTACTCCAGAATGCCCACACTGTCTTCCCTCCAACACTGTCTGTGAGCTTCCCTGTCCCCCTGGGGCTCCCTGAGGGCTGCAGTGATTGGCCCAGGGCCTGTCCCCAAATAGTGGCTGGAAGCGACCTGCCTGCCCACTCAGCCCAGCATCACGCCCATGCCAGGATTTCCTGTGTCTCTTTTCCTTGTCTGTTCTCTGAGACCTGTCACCCACCTCTCTGTCATCCCAAACCCAGGGTTTCTCTGTTACAGCCTCTCCCATCCTCCCCATCCAGAGAGCTCACTTAGGTAATGAAACAACCTAACTTCCTCACAACCCTCTCTGATGCAGACCAGCCCCTGCTCCCCGGGTAACACCAAGGCTGGGGTATAAAGTGCTCTGCTGCTAATTTTCACTCAAACTTTGATCAGGGGGTGTGTTAGGAGCCCAGCACTGCCATTATTATCGCACTGGTACTGCCCAAGGGGCGTACGTCAGTGCCCCCAGGAGACCGAGCCCCCAGCCCTTGTTCCCAGGAGGCTCTGATTTCACCCACACATTCAGGGAGTTCCCTGGGACCCCCAGAGGGCTCATTCATAGAGTCAGGCCTTGGCTCAGGAAATGCTGAGGTTATCTGAGCACAATCAGCTTCCAATTCTGTCAGGGCCGCTGGGAAACACGCTAGTCCCCTAGGATGGACGGGGTTTTGACCCAGGGGCTTATGGGACCAACTCAGGCTGTCATCTGGGTTATGATGGCCTATTAAACTGAGTTAGTGGAAGCATAGGGGCCCAGCCTTGTGACATCTGGGGAGCTGAAGACTCATCAGAGGCCGCAGAATCTGCCCTGCCTCCCGACACCTCTGAGGCCTGAATCTCCGGGGCAGCTTCCCTGGGGCATGAGGCGGTTTTCTTCAGGGTCTGAATCCCCAGCTGCCTTCTGCTGAGTCAGATGTGGGGCTCAGACTCTCTTCCCTCAGGGACTTGCTTATTTGGGGGAGAACCACTTGAGCCAAACCCTTGGGGCTCCTCCGCTTGGCCTCAGGATTTAGGAGGAAAGCGGAGGTGTTTAATATCCCCTTTGCTTGCAGGTTTAATCTGGGGCACTGCAGAACTCTGAAAACCAGGCCGGCCGCCAGGGGAGCTGTGGTCTGGGGTTTCCAAGGTTGAGAAGTCAGTTGTCAGTTCAGTCCTGAAATGCTGAGCCATCATGGGCAAGCATGTGGGCCTCTCTGAGTGCCACTGGCCCCAAATGGCTTCCTGCAGGGAGAGTGGAGTTCCCCCCCCCAAATGCTTTGCTCCGCATTTCCAATCACACTCACCATGGAAGCGATGAGGAGGATGAATGCAGGCCATGTGACACAAGAGGAGACCCCAAATCCAAGCCCGGCCAACTACTCACTAGCTGTACCTGTATATCCATGTCACTTACCCTCTAGGCAGGGGGTTGGTGGGTATTCCAATGCACATGGAGCTGCAGGCCTTGTAAGGCCTGCCTCAGCATTTACTTCTGTAGTTATTAGATTTAATTCTTAAAGAGGGTCCCCAATTGTATAACTCTCAGCCCCACAAACCTCGACCTGCCCCTGCTTGTAGGCTTCCAGTTGCTCTTTTATACAGAGAAAATGTCACAGGTCTCCAAAGGCAATGCTTGTCTCTGAGCTTCTGGGTGCATAGACGTAGCCCAGAAAGCGAGTGAGAGCAGGCAAAGCCCTGACTGGGAAGGCCCCGCGGGGAGGAGGTGATGGCTGGAGTGATGCTTGGAGAGGGTTCAGTGCGTGGTGCCCAGGAATCAGGTGGCAGCCGAGCGAGGGTTTCCTCAGTGGGTAGGGTTTGTGCGGACCTGAGCAGCACACCCTCCAGCAGCCCCTGTGGGTGCGTGTCTGGCTCAGAAGCCTCCTGTGCTGGGACACAGCCTCAGTGCCGGTACGAAGGCAGTGGGGCCTCTGTGGCTCACACGAGGCACTCGGCTCAGCCCTGGCAGGAAGGCGGGGCCCAGGGTCCCCAGAGCTCCTCCACGGAGAGTGGCCATGCCAGTTGCTGCCCACAAACAGTGCTCAGCAGCCCCATGGCTGGTCTAAATCCCCTCCCCTCAGCCCCTCTCTTGGGCAGAGCACTCTCCTGGCCACAACAGGGCCATAACTCTGGCAGGCATTGGTGCCCTGGAGCCCAGTCCTTGCTGGGTGGTGGGCAGTGTGGGGAGAAGTGAGCAGTTTGGGGGTGTCTGGGGAAGCCCTGCAGAGTTGAGTGCATCTGGCTCTGGAGGAGACAAGGATGGGTGGGGGAGGGTGGAGCTGCGCGTGGGCTGGCACTCACAGAGGTGTTCTGGCACTGCACGCTGGAGCTGTTGAAGCGCAGGGCGGGCACCCTCTGCTCGCTGCCCTGGATGTTGAGGACGCACTCGTACCCTCGCTGCCCGGACTGCGGCTGCGGCAGGTTCTTGGCCTTCAGCGTGATGGGCTTGATCACCTCCACAGGCACCAGGATCTTGTCTACTCGCAGCAGTTGGGGGCAGTCCTGGGGACAGAGAGCAGGGCTCAGACGGGAGCAGAAAGCCAGAGATGCCAAAGGCTCTTATCTGGAACCTCTCCAGACCTAACCTGCATGTTCGCCCCATTTCTCTCTCCCTGAACAGTCCTGGGCACAAGTGCCCACCCCCAGCCTCTGTAGGAGGGAAGGGGACTGAGAGATTCCGGGTCCCAGAGTCACCATCTTGAGGCCACTTTTCCCAGATAGGGAAATTGAGTCTCAAAGTGGGGATGGGCTCTGCTTAGGGTTCCATAGCTCATCAGATGCTCAGCAAGCCCTGAGGTCTTCTCGCACCCACTTTCAATGACAGAGGGGCTCACATGTGCTTTCAGACCCCGGAGGGATGGCTGCCAAGTTGCCTGATGGCCTCCCATCTGCCCTCCCCCACAGCCTCCTCTGACTCTGAGTGCCACTGAGTGAGGGTTTCTGTCATCCAGAGGCTGACCCTGTCCTCCAGGTTCCGTTTTAATGGCTTCCAGACTCTGACACTCCTGGAGGCCTCCTCGGGCACCCCTCCTATCTAGCAGACTTAACAAGGCTGGCTGGAAGACCCTTCGCACGTTGGGCTACCGAACCCTTGATCAGTCTCAGGCTGCCCAGAGGGAGCACGTGGGCAGATCAGAGTGAGGCAGTGCCCTGGCTGCGGCTCTGGAATGGGAGCCTGGGCCAGAGCAGGAGGATCCATCAGAGCCTTCCATTCATGGGCTGAGCCTGGCATTTGGGAAAGTTCTGGAATGGGCCCAGAGACCTTTAAATCCAGAACCTTCTGACATAACTCTGGGGTGCCCAGGGAAACGCCCCTCAGAACAGATGCATGCTGACCAGATGCTAGCAATGGGCACTCTCATCCAGAGCCCAGCAGGACCCAAGGATGTTTGGGAATAGAGGCGGCAGATCACTGGCCCGGTGTCCTGGGAAGTCAGCTCTACCCAGGAAAGGCTGGGGGAGAATGGGGTCCATAAAGAGTGTGATGCTCTGCCCAGCTGAGGGGTGGAGGCTGGCTTGTTTCTGGGTTTACAGAGGTGGGTGGAAGAAGTCAGCATTCCTGGCTGCTTGACATGGGCAAGAGTGAGGGTTTCTGTAAACACCAGCAAGGCCTGGGCTCCCTGTGTCTGGCAGGTCCACCATTCCTTGATTCCTATCACTGTGGCACTTTTGGGGCAAGTTGGCCATCAAAAGCATGGCACACACATCTCAGTAGATGCTGACCCCCACCCCGGCACCTTCCCCAGCAGAGAGTCAGAGGAGGCTGTGGGGGAGGGCAGATGGGAGGCCATCAGGCAACTTGGCAGCCATCCCTCCGGGGTCTGAAAGCACATGTGAGCCCCTCTGTCATTGAAAGTGGGTGCGAGAAGACCTCAGGGCTTGCTGAGCATCTGATGAGCTATGGAACCCTAAGCAGAGCCCATCCCCACTTTGAGACTCAATTTCCCTATCTGTCCATTGGAGAGAACCCAAGGACCCATTCAGCTCTGGCCAGTCCTGATGCCATGATTGGAGTGGTCTCTGCTGTCCTTCCTGGTCACCCTGCAGCCTTGCTTCAGTGGGGTAAGGGGCAGAGCCATAAATTGACTCCCTTCCCTGCCTGCACTTTTATCCTAAAGAGCAGGTAGGAGGGAGCAGATACAGCAGTCACTCCTGGGTGTGCATCCAAAGGAACTGAGCAGGGAATCGACTGGTACTTCCCATGCTCAGAGCAGCAAATTCACAAGAGCCAAAAGGTGGGAGCAACCCAACTGCCCATCACTGCATGAGTGGGTGAACAAAATGTGATGTATAATACGATGGATTATTATTTCACCTTAAAAAAACAGGGAATTTTAACACATGCTTCAACATGACCGAATCTTGAAAACATTATACTAAGTCAGTGGTCTGTAAACTCATTAGTCATCAGAGCCAAATATCAACAGTACAATAATTGAAATTTCTTTTGAGAGTGAAATTTTTTAAACTTAAACTATATAGATAGATACATTGTTATTAATTTAATTAAAGTCCTCCTAAGCTGGCATTTGCTAAAAACTTAAGGGGCCAAAGAGCCGCGTGTATCTTGCAAGCCGCAGTTTGCCGACCACTGTCCATGAAACAAGTCAGTCACAGTCTGTGAAACAGTGGGATAAATATTACACAATTCCACCCCTATGAGGTCCCTAGAGTTCTTAAGTTCACAGACACAGAAAGCAAAATAGTGGATTCCGGGGGGTGAGGAAATGGAGAGTTCTTGTTTAATAGGTACAGAGTTCAGCTGGGGAAGATGAAAAAGTTCTGGAGGTGGATGGTGAATAACGACGTGAATTCACCTAATGGCACTAAACTGCACCCTTAAAACCAGCTAAGATGGTAAATTTAGCATGTATATTTTACCACCTTTAAAGGGGAGCAGCAGGGAGATAGGCAGTGGAGGGGTTGGGGGGCTGAACCAGCACCAGGCCCTGAGGCTCTGGAGTGAGTGGGTCCCAGAGACTCTGAGGCCCACATACAGAGAGGGTCTTAGTAGCTTCATCCTGGGCCCCTTTCTCAACTGCCATCCCCACCGTCCCCCCAGCAAGATGAGAGTGCAGGGCACAGAAGACAAGAGCAGGTTTGTAAAAAGGATGATGCTCAGGACTGAAACGGGGCTTGCTGGAGAATCAGGAGGGACAATCTCTTGAGCTGAGGGTCCAGGCCAGTCCTGACTCCCCTCTCCACTCAACTCCTGAGCAGCCCTCCTCCCCTAGAGCATGTGCGAGCCTGGCCTTCCTCCTGCTCCATCCACATCTGCATGGGAGAGTCTGGCTGCATCTGGAGTTGGAGCAGCAGTGCTGGACTCTCGCCTCCATGTCTCACAGCAAAACGATGCTGCTCGTGAATAGTACACTGAGGGTGTCTAGAGCTTCACAGTCTTTAGAACCAACCTAAGGGATCTCTCTACTTTGCAAAGGAGAAACCGAGGCAGGGAGAGGAGAAACAATGACTGTGTCAGCCGATGTGCTGGCAGCTAACAAACTCAGATGCCAATCCACCCCTCTTCCCTTCTCTTAATGAAAGAGGTCAGTTCCTACCGGCCGGTGGGACCACCTCAGGATGGGGTGGTGGGTTAGCAAGGATCTCCCTGAGACCAGCAGGACCAGGGGAGCTTGGAGGCAGCCTGGAACCTTGCCTGGGGGCACACTGATTCAAGTCGAGGAGACAGGCTAAAGCACAAGCTCTCTCCCCCTGTGAGACTCTCACTGAGGCTTGTTATGAGTTCTCTAATGAGTCCTGATTGTCAGTGGCCCCATAAAGCCTTAGTTTGCATATAAAAAGGTTGGCAGCTCTGAGAGTAAGTTCATTAATAATAATTGGAGAGGCCCAGGGCTGGGGTGGGCCCACTTTCCTCTGGCAGCACTGCTGATTGACCCTGGTATCCCTCCTAATTGAAATGTAATGTGGCAAGTTTTTCCTAGGCAACAGGCATGAAGGGACCGCCACCACACTGCCCCTTCCTCCCACTCCAGCTCCCTGATCCCGCCCTGCCTCATGCAGAGATCCAAGGACAGACCACCCCGAGGTCTAATGTTCCTGGGAACTTCAGAGAAATCTCCATGTTTCTCACGACTCCTGTCTGAAGCCCACTGTCTGGGAGCTCAGGTCGACCACACCTGTCCTCACCTTGGAGCTTCCTTAACTAGAAAGAGCCGAGTTGGGGAACCATGTACTTTTGAGTACAAATCTGCCTCCCTCCTGCTATTGTCTCAGCCAATCATTGCTTGGCTTAACGAGGCATGAGGATTAACCACTCCTCTTCCAAAGGGCATTTGGGGGAGTCCGTGAGCTGCCATACATAAAGTGGCTGGCATGGAGCGAGGGAGCAGTCAACAAGTGTTTGTTCCTTCTTCATTTTTGTCCCTCAATTCAGGCTGCACCTTGGCCCTCCATCAACTCCCTTTTCCCACTGCATTTTCGAAGGATCCCTCTCCCCTGCTCCAGCCTGTGTGTTTTCCACACACCCCATGCTCCTGCTATCCAGCTTATTCCACCCTTCTTGGCCTCAGATCTGAAGTGGAGTGTGACAAGGGTTCCAAACACAAAGGGAACAGGTAGGGGGGTCCCAGCTCTGTCCACTGCTCTCCTAACAGTCGGGGACTCCTCTGGGAGGTGACATCCTGAAGCTGCATGTTGTACATGCTCTGAGGCACACCTCCACCAGACAGGCAACCAAGTGACTCAGGCAAGTCCCTCAGACCCGGTGGGGCTGGCTTGGATTAGATGATTTTTATGGTTCCAGTTCTATTACTAAACCAATAGATAATCTGGGACAATCATATAACCTTCCAGAACCTCAGTTTTGCCATCTCTAAAATGGGGATAACCATGCCTGCTGCACTAGCTCAAAGTGTGGTTTTCCAAACACTGACCAACTGAATGGTTACTGGAAGGGTTGGGGGCTTATGGGGCAGGAGTGCCTCCTGGAAGTGGCTATTCACTTACCATGAATATTTTAACATTATAGTTAACGGTGTATTGCAATTGGTACCATGGTACAGGCAGGTATGGCTCTGGTAGACAGAGTATGATGTTGTTATGATTCCAGTGAACATGGTTAACATGGTACAAGGGGTATAAGGATTCAGTCCAATGTACATTCTGCCACCTCCATCCCCTGACACAAATGTTCCCATGTGCTTTCTTGTTTCATAGCACAACACATATGATCCCCCCCATTGGTGTTCACGATAAAGAAACTCAGGACATCAGTTACCTACTCCGTTCAGTTCCCACAATGACAGTGAACAAAAGCACTTAGCCCTGCTCATCTGACTTTCGTCCCAGATGATTATCCAGCCCCCACCTGGAATTCCTCAAACATACTATAGTACTTCCTTCTCTTTTCAAGAAATATATTTCTTTGAATTATCCTTTGAAAAGGCTAGCTCCCTCTCAGAGGGTGGGAAATACCTGCATTTAGCAAGATGGTTTGGAGGCAAACACATGCAAACCCTGAGAATGAGATTCCCTCTGAGGCTGTTTTGCCTGTGGCTACATTCTGCAGTTGTAAGAATGGACTGGGGGTGGGGAGTGGCAGTGGCTTGAGGTACAAGGAAACCTTCAATGTCTTGGCTTGCAGGAGGCGGCTCTGTTGGCTCCAGGTCACCTGTCCAGCCCTATGCATATTGTGGTCTCCACTGCTAATTGAGAAGGAACGCCAAGGAAAAGTATGAAAGCAAAAAAGATGCTTCCCAGCCTACCATGTCCAGCATGTCAATGGCTGCTTTAGATGAGGTCTCATTGCATATTTAAATAATTGAACAAGGGCATAAAGACTGCTGCTGAGCTGGGAGGGAAAGGCTGCCTTCAGGGCTGGTGCTGCCTGTGGTGGGGCGGCAGGCTATGGATTTACAGCCCCTGGTGTGGTTACAAGATAGGGGCTCTCATCTCCTGGTTGTTGTCACAGCAGGATTGGGGGACTGTGGTGCTATGGGGGGAGGGGAGAGCTGGGCTGGGGCAGCACCGAGGGAATAAGCGATTTGTAGGTCACCTTTTCCTTCCATGTCACCTCAACCCCCATCAATTCCAAAGACAAGCCAGCTCTATCCCCAACCAACCCCCCAAATTTACACTCACCTTCTCAGCCCCGTGATGCCCAATACAAAAATGTAACGCACCATATATTTTCTTGCTGTTCCCCAAGTTCATAATGCCATTAGCATGATCTACGATGGGCCGGTTTATGGAGAAAGCAAAGTAATAATACAGAAAGGAAATACCCATAACCTTAACGGGGGAGGGGCAGACGAGATTGATGGAAAGTGCAATTGTCTGGAGAAATGGCAACCCAGTAATGGAATACCTGGAGTGGGGGCTGCGCACGGATTGGAAGCAAGTGCTTTAGCTGTGTTTGGCTGTGTTTTTCTCAAAAGAGGGTGAAGGGCATGGCAAAGTGGTTTTGTTCCTTTGGGTTGGGTCCCAGGAATGGCTCCTCTGCAAGGACTCCACTGAGTCCTGTGGGGAGGTGAGTGCCTTTGGCCGCCCTGAGCGCACAGGGCTCATCTCAGCACCAGGAGCAAGCGGCAGTCCAGGGGTTGGCACTGTCTTCTGTCCCAGAGAGGACTGGCCCCTGGGATAGCAGATTTCCTGATATCCGTTCTGGGTATGGATGTCCTCTCAGGGGCAGCGGGGCGGTCAGGAAGGTTGGGAGAGCCTTTCAAGCACAGCTTTGGAAATCAAATAGAATTCATTTAGCCTCTTCTGATCATACAACTGTTCTCTGGAGTAAATTCTGCTTGAACTTCAAGATGAGAGGGGCTACGGGAATCTCCTCTGAGCCCGGGGCCCCGTGGGCCCGATGTGCTCTGCCTTCCTGGCAAAGACCATCCAGCTGCAGCTCACTCTGCTTTTCAGTTTAGGTGAGAAATAACAGTAAACAAGTCCATTGCAGACACATTTTTGTCAATGAATTTGCTTTTTTCCGTGGATGCTCACCTTTGCTTCCTACAGATTGCTGCTATTAAGTGTGTGGGCCTGATGGAAAGTTCAGGTTAGCAGGGGGAGAGGCCTGGGAATGTCAAAGCCACTTGGGGGCCAGTGACTTCTCCCATTAGGTAGAGGGGAGGGCAGGGTCTGGTCACAGCTTCCCAGTGAAAGGCCATTCCATGGGCAGTGAGGAGTTTCAGCGGGTACTGGGGAACAGGGCTGAGAACAGGAAGACCCTCTCATCCACCTCAGTTCTCCCTCGCCTCCCTCTCCCTTCTCTCTTTGGTGCCCAGGATCTGGCTGCTGATCTAAAGACCCTGGGTGGCTATCACAATGCCATCATTAGTTGAAACACAATCATTCCCTTTAACTGGAATACAGTTACCACAAAGGACATATGTTACTGGTCATTCTACTTGTAATCATTGTAATTATGCTAGAATACATGCCATTAATATAATAACAACAATGATTGACCAATTGTCCGTTCCGGACCCATAACTTCACCTGAATGCACTCTTTGTTCAGGAAATAATAAAGGTAATTCAACATCCCCGGTGATAGTCAACAAAGCCAGTATTGGAAGATGCACAGAGGAAAGCCTTCTGAGAGTTCAGGATGGGGCTGGATAGATGAAAAGGCACCTGGCAGCATCCCCGATGGCCAACAAAAGGACCCTGTCTGGATCCCTGCACTTCAATGTTAAAAGGAAATGAACACCCAGGCATTTCCACAGGAACCACTGGACTTGGGTCTCCCTTTCATCCAGGAGAGTAGTCTGCACCTGGATGTCCCAGGGGCTGCAGGCCCGAGACTGATGGAGTTTCTGTTGGTAGCACTGGGAGACCAAAGCCTGCACTGGAATCTCACCCAGTAAGACCATTTTGTGGGATGGGTTTCTCCTAGATGCTTTCCAGCTAATTTCCACCTACTATTATAGATCCTGTGACCAGTACCTCTTTGTCTAAATACAGATTTGCAGATCTCTTATATACCTCTATGTCTCCCACAATGCCTTGCATGTGGGACATGCTCTGAAGCTGGGTAATGAAGGATGAATGGTGTTGCCCAGCAAGGGCTTAGAGTGCCATGCTGTGGACAAGCTTTCCCCAGCTGCAGAGAAGGGACACTTATATCAGGTGCTTCCACAGAATCACCTTTCAAATGTGTGATTTTCTTTATTAACCCTTATTCTGGCTATGATTTCTTCCCAGAACAAAAATACGGAAAACAAAACTGCAACAAAAACAAAAAAAAAAAAAAAAAAAAAAAAAAAAAAAAAAATTCACCATATTTCCATTAGTAGCCAGGGGCTTTCTTTTAAATTTGAGGACAATAACCTCCTTCCACTGACCCAAAATAGCTAGACCAGTCGACAGTCTACAGATATTTATCAACTTCTTTCCATTTGGTGCATTCTCTAGGAAGATGCTGCTCCAATGACAATCATGAGGTGGTCAATGTGGCCTCTCTTCTCTATATTATGTTCAAAATGGTCCTCATATGGAGCTGAATAGAAGGTAGCCTGCAAGCCTGGACCAGAAGCACATCCTTAATGTTACCTTCTCTGAAAGTAAATTTCCAATAAAAAGAGGAGTCAGTCAATGTCATTCAATAATGTGTAAGGGAGACATGGCCATTCCAAGTGTGCTGCCAGGCTCACCATAAACGGCTCGAGTGAAATAGGAAGAGCTGAGGGTCGACCTGTAGGCCAGTCCATCTCCACACCCCTCCATGGTCACGTACTGCAGGCCTCTCCCTCTCCTGGGCATCCTGGCACCAAGTTCTCTGAAGTGCCCTGAATCCCCAGCAGCCTTTGCCAGTCTCAAGTACATACGGGCGGTGTGCCTGCTGGCAACCTGAGTCCTTGAAGACTTGTTCTTTCGTAGGGATCCTTGCACTGCCCTGGGAAACATGGTGGGCTCTGTTTTATTCTCTCCTAGTTCTTCTTTCCTCTTTCTGAGCAGCAGATGCAAGTCCCTTTTATATATTTATTTAAACGAAAAAAACTTGGGATGAGAGCAGCAAATGAGAAAGAAAAAGCAGAGATTTGAAAACCTGCTTCAAAGTAATTAAGTGATTAGGGGCCTTTGAAATCCACCAGATAGCTCAAATGCCTCTGCTTTCATTTCCTTCCTGGGCCTCTCCACATGGGAAGCCTCTCTGGAAGTGGAGAGAGGTGGAAAGCCTGTGTCTCTGCTCCCATCCAGAAATGTGCAGGATTCTGACCCAAATAACAGGTTGCTTCCTAGGCTCTCAGAGCCTGGTCTTGGTGGGTGAACCAACCCTTTGCTCCTGACCCCATGCCCAAAGATAAAGGCCCAGGATCAAGGACACAACCCAACTTTTTATCAGGTTCTTCATGCCAAGGGTGGACCCTGTTGTCTGTTAATCCATATGTTGTGTCCTATTAGCTTTAGATCCATTGAGTCTTAGTTAAAGAGCAAAAAATGGACACAAACATTAGATTCATACCCTACTTAAAGCCAAGATGTAACCTCTTTCCTCCTGTATAAAGGGACAACCTTTGTCTGGATCTCTTCTGGATCAGGAATCCAGAGCAACCATTGCCAGCCACAGACAAACCCCATTGTATGGGGGGAGAGGGGGAGGAGGACGGGCTTATGTCTGGGGGCTCCCACAACCTCTTCTTCTGTGTGTCTATGCAAATTCTAAATCACAGCATTCTAAAGTAACCTCTCTGTTCAGAACCACTGACCCAGTGGCGGGAGTCACACAAGCACCATCCGTTTGAACAATAGCAGACTTTTGCAAAGTGTTTTTATACCTGTTATCTTTGAGGTCCTTGCTCACACACTTACATTTTAAGAAAGGTCACAAACAATAGAGGCACAGAGTATTTCTAGTGATGAATTGTTTTCAAGGATAAGAATAAGGATTAGGAGGGGAAAGAGATACAACAAGTTAGCAACGAGGCCCGACTCCATCTCCTGATTGCCAAACTGGCCTGTGCGGTGGAAGCACAGAGTACCCTGCCCCAACCAGATGTTCTCACCCAGCTGGCTGGGAGACTTAGCCTTTCTAATAGCTTTGCAGGTGATGCTGATGCCGCTGGTCTGGGGAACACAATTTGAGAACCACTGCTCTGAGTAAGGACACCATCCTTTCATTCTCTATCTCTCTTCATTTTATTACATTTAAACAAACAAACAAACAAACAAAAAACCCTCTCAGTTCTGCTCTGTGCAGTGCTCTGAGGAATCTGTGCACAATTTTGTTGGGTGCTTACAATTATTTCCAGGACACACACATACTCATTTCTCTGGACTTGTTCTAGAACTCACCTGCTGGAGCAACCTGAGACCTGAATGCACCTCTGTCTGGAACTGAACCTCTAGGACTGACCCTGAGCCCCCGGATCCCAGTGCAGAGCTTTGATTATTACTGCTTTCATAACGTGGTCCCTTAAGATTAGAGGCTGGGGACAAGCGGGGGATCCTGCAGGTTTTGCCTTTGTTTTCTCTCCTTAAGGGAAGGCCTGCCTGTGTGTTCCCTGCTCGCAAGCAAGCAGTACCCTCCACTCTGGCTTCCGGGCCTACCTCAGGCAGCTTCACTCGGCCTTCCTGGAAGGAGCAAGTCTTGGGGTCGTGGGTGCAGACGTGTCGGTATTTACACCAGTGGCAGCGGAATGGGCTCTCCACACAAGATAGGCACCTGGGCACAGAAGAGGAAGAGGCATAGATCAGATAACCTGGGTGAATCCAAAATTGAGGTCCTTCTAAACTCTAGGGTGGAGGAAAACATTTTTTAGTAGTAAGAGAACCCACCCTCACATACTCTGGAAGAACAAACTTTATAGAAACCCACCCCTTTTCTCTTTAAGTCCTCAGGCAGCCAAGAATCTCTGGCTTCCTCTCTTTCACTCATGTAGTTGACAACCTTGGTCGCCAAGAGCCTCAGCAACCACCTTCCATTTCTATAGCATGGCACCCGCTTTTGCTGAATTGGGGAACAGTAAGCTTGGAGGAGAGGGGCTTGTCCAGAGCGCCCATGAAATTTAGAGCGAACAAAGAAATTGAATTTTAGTTCAAATTGGCTCCAGGCTCTCTCTCAGCTGACTAGCACCCATATGGATCCTCCCACCTCCCTGGCAAAAGCAGGTTGTCCTCAGTGGGATAGAAACCCCACCTCTACACTTCACCCTCAGGAAACAAAGGCAACTTTATAGAAGTTCCTTCCTACTTAAAACCCCAACATGGTTCCCTCTTCCAAAGCATAAATCCCAAATGCCTTGCCTCCCTGGCGTCCAGGTCCATGGCCCACTGGTGCTGGGTGCTTCGGCCATGCCAGGCTCCATCCTTCCACCTAGAGTACCACTTTCTCTTCCTCCTTTTGGCCAACCCTCCTCTTGTTTTGACCAATGGTCAGACTGGACCCTCATTCCACCAAGCCCTTTGTTTATGTCTCTGGGCAGTCCTGGCCTTGTGTTATATTTTGCTTATTCACTGTCCAGTCCATCCACTAGTCCACTAGGCGTGACTGCTGGAGGGCAAGGATCGAGTCTTTGGTCTTACGAATTTTTGATTACCTGTCTGAAGAGTAACACATTGCCTTGCACATAGCACATGCTTACACTCATGTTGTGGATGGCATGGAAATTCACACATGATTTACTTACTGCTCTGCTTTCTTACAGGGGATAAAGGGGAGTGATAAAGCCATGAGAAGTCCTATGGCAAGAGGCAGACAAAGAACCCAGACAAAGAAACACTTGTTTTTGGCTGGAAGGACTGGCTGCCTCTTACTAGTATTTGGGGCCCCAAAGACAGCCAAGCTCAGGTTCAATGGCTGCTATAATCAGATGGTTAAACCCTAAAATTCCACCTGTCCTTCAAATGCCTTTGGTTATGTGAAGTAGCTTGTCCTATATGGAGAGGTAAATAGAACGGCATTTTTAAAACAAGCAGGGTTTTCAAACTGTTCTCAATGGAACCCAGGGGTTCCACAGAGCTTCTTTGGGACTGTGTGAGGAAACAGATATGTGGACTTCCTAAAGAGAGGTCTTCAGGCCCTCTCAATGCTCAACCACAGCAGCTCCTACTTACATCTATTATGTTTATTGGGGTTTCCACCTAATTTGGTTGGAGAAAGGTTTCTATGGTGAAAAAAAACCCACAAAAACAAAAACAAAACCCCACGACTTGTACCTTTTCCAACTCCATCATCTTAGGAAGGAAGTAATAATATAACAGCAAAAATTTGAGAGTGCCCAACGAATGGGCCAGACAGGGTTCTAACTGCTCTCCTGGTCCCAGTTCTTCTAGTCATGGCAGCTGTTCTGTGGGCCAGGCAGGCCGAGGGGCAGGGCAGCAACCAGCACCGTCCCCACCAGCGACTGTTCTGCAGGGACAGTGCTCTTGTCATGTTGGTGGTTCAACATTTGGGTGACATCCCTAGAAAAACTACTTCTTCCCCATTCCAGAGGACACTAGGGCACAGAGAGACTACGTTTCCAGCTAGTCTGACTTTGAGCTTGAGCCTCTGCCCCTCACCTGCCCTTGGGAAGGGAGGCTGTACCAAACAAGACCCCAGGGCAAAGCCCCAGCCTGTATCCTGACCCAGCCTGAGCGCCCTGTGCAGAGCTGAGCAGGAAGTGACTTGTTGGACTACCGCCCTCCCAGACATAGGGCTTCCTCCCTAGTCAGACCCCTCCTCTCTCCAGGCTTCAGGTGAGATGTGCCCTCTCCTCAATAGATGGGGGAAGTGCAAAAGGTGAGACAGTTTTGCCAGAGAAGATGTATGGGAGAGGGATTAGGAGCTCTCTGCCCAGCAGGGTCTTACTCTGCTCATTCCACTCTCTTTCCATGAACCCCATGGGTACCAGCAGAGAGGCCTGCCAGCTTCTGGGGTGAAGGAGGCCTCCTTGCAGGGTCCCTATATAGGAGCTCATTGGGAATGGTGGTAGGTTCTTTTATTTCTGGATGAACTTTGACCCCAGGAACAGGGAGCTGGGTGAGGTTGGGGCACTTACGAATTGTGGACGCTGCAGTTGTAGAAGACAAAGCTGGTGCTGGCAAAGGTCATGCCTGTCTCCTTTGACTTGAGCTGCAACTGGACGACATGGTGGTCCCCTGCGGGGCAGAGCCGGCACAAGGTCAGGGGGAGGGCAAGGCCCTGTGTCGGGGTCACACTGACAGTTATGCACCCTGGGAAAGAGGAGCCTGCTGAACATGAGGTGTGCTCCCTGCTCTGACCATTCTGAATCAGCAGGCCCAGACGCAGGACAACCCCAAAAGCAGCTGAAGACAATGGTTCTGGTTTATTTCTCCTCCCACACTGTACTTCTGGCACCCACTCTGCATTTGCCCATCAGCTTCATAATACTCTCTCTCTCTCTCTCTCTCTCACACACACAAAAATTTGAATGTGCATTCATTCACATGCATGAGATCCATGCCAGACTCACGAGTTACAAACACATTGATTAGCCACCAGGAGAAATGTGTCGCCACTCACTAATGCTACCACAAAACACGAGAGGGCTTTTCCTGTGTGTGTGTGTGTGTGTGTGTGTGTGTGTGTGTGTGTGCGCGCACACACACACACTTGCATCTCTGTGAAGAGAAACCCTGTCCCAATGCCCCTCTTCAGGTGTGCTCAGGGCTCCACTCAGGCGGTCGGCCCTGGGATCCTCAGCTGGCACCAGGGAGGAGCTAGAGCCCATGTTTAATTCACAGCCCTGACCCCAGGCCCCCACTTCCAGCCTGGTCCTGTGCTTCCCCGAGAGCCTCATTAATCAATCAGGTTGGAACAAGTGTGACAAGCCCAAATGGGAGGGCCAACGTGGAATCAATCTGCCCTGCAGGGTCTGTCCTTCACCAGCACTGGGCCTCTGTCCACCCAGTCCTTCCCAGTGCAGCCGGCAACCAACAGGCTGCTCTGGGAAGGCAGGGCAAGGTGGGGGTGCAGAGACCCAGCAGTGTGGGCAGGGGGCAAGGAGCCAGATGACCCTCCCACTCCCTCCTCCACTGCCCCTCCAGGACAGCCCTCTCACATTCCAGCACAACCTTGAACTCGACCAGATTGCTGCCCTGATACCACCTTGCTGCTCTCACTGAGCATGAGCTTGACTCTTGGATGCTCACCTGGTTTCAATAGTCAATTCCAAGGGCAGAGAATGGCATCTCATCTCTCTCTTCCTGTAACATATCCACCAACCCACACCCCTTCCTCTGACCCTCCCTTGCTGAAGGCTCCCTCAGCCCCCCACCCCCTGCCCGCTACCTCATCTGACCTGAGTTCTCAGCCAGGCAGGGGGAAGCCATGCCACCTAGCCCTGCCTCCAGGGACCACTCACCATTCTCCGTGATTATCCGGGGCACCTCCTTGGCCGCCGGGGAATAGCACTGGATCTGATTGCCTACCACCAGCCCATCCATCTCTGACAGGTCCTCAAACGTGCAGTTGACACCAGCTGACAGCTCCGGGACATTGTACGTCTCCAGGACCAGCTGTGAACAGCCCAGCAGAGGAAGAGGAGAGTGAAATGAGGAAAAGAAGAGCATGGCATAAAGGAGGAAATAGAGAGAGCAAGAGAGACCAGAGAGAAAGAAAAGAGATAAACATAAGGCAATATTGATATAGAGAAGAGATCCAATTTATTACAAGAACATACAGAGAAGGTGGTAGAAGGGTAAAAGACGCGTCATTACATTTGAATGGATTTGGACCCAGGAAACGAATGCTTCTGGATTTGCATGCTGTAAAAAAGATGGACAGATGGAGGTACCTCTGGTCAAGCACCTCTTCCATTATTCCAGAGTTTGGAAAAATGACAATGCCAACCACCAAGTGCCCAGTGCACCAACACAGAGCCATCATATCCCTGTCTCCCTCTGCACACACATCCTTCCCATCTTACAGTCAAAGATAGTGTTCCCCAAACCCTCCCTCTCTCGGTCACCCTTTGGATCACTGTTGTAATCACAGTTTTCCTTGTCTTTGTGCCCATTATACATAGAGCCTCTTCCCCAATATCAGTATTTCTCTGCCTGCCCTCTCCCATTCACAAGGACACTATCTGTAATATTTGGTCCTGCTCTCAGACCACCCTGCTGGCCCGGTTGGGCCCAGGCCTCGCGAAGGGCATGGGCTGTGGCCCTTTTTGGTGGGGACAAGGTTCCTGGTCTTACTGCCCTTACCAGGACATTGTACTGAGAAACAGAGATGTTGCTGGGATGGACGGTCAGCCGGACACACTGCTTCATCTCAGAGGCAAACCTGTGGGGCTCTTGGGACCGCTCACAGCGCTCCTTCCGGGTGCACCTGTGGGGAGACCAACGAGGGGCTCAGGAGAAGGTGCCTGGTCCGAGGAGGGGCTGACACAGAGGCCAGTCATCACCAGTGGCTCCCAGGGCCTGTCCAAACTCATCATATCCAGGACTGACCCTTTTGCTTCTTTCCTTCAGCCTGTCCTCCCCATCATGCCCGAATTTGAAAAAGATGGAAATTCTCATAACCACTTGCCAAAAGCAAAGACTTGGGATTCATCCTAAAGTCCCCTCACCTCCTCCTCACTCACAGTCCCAAAGTCCCCTCTAGTCCACCTCCCTCCTCATCCTTGGCCTTGTCACTCTCCCCACTCTTCAGGTAAACTAGACCTTACCTGTCCACTTTATAATATACTCTTTCAGACCTTTCTGTCTTCGTGTACATCAATTTCTCTGTCTGAGTAGCCCTCTCCCTAATTTTCCCCCCATCCAACATCTACCCACCCTTCCAGGTTCAACTGTTGTGCACCTGCAAGCCCCCACCCACCCCACACCAGGCAAAGCTAAAAGCACTTTGGAGTTTCCTATCAAACTTTGTAGATTATACGACAATTACTGGGCTGAGTGCAGCCCTCACCTGCCAAGCTCGAGCTGCTCAGAGAGAAACAGCACTGACTTCTTGTAGAATCCTCTGTATCCTCATGCCCAGCAGACAGAGGTAAATGCCAGTGGGAGGAAGAGGGAAGGGAGGATCAAAGGAGCAGAGGCACCAGTTCAAAGTGTGCTCTGGAGCCCAGCTGCCTTGGATAAAAATCCCAACTCTACGGCTGGGGTCAGGGGTGGGTTGGTGGAGGGAACTGCCACAGAAGGTCTGCTGCTATTGCTTAATGTCCTGACTGTTCAAAGTGGGCTGAGTCACAGGTGGACCCCATCCAGGGTGACCTGGATCTTTCTATCTTAACTGATGGGACCTTGTGAATGATGCACATAGCAGTCATGGCCCTCCCCCAACTGCGCTTGTCACATGGGGAAGGCGCTTTAGGCTCTCCGCTGGAGCAGGCCTTCCCCCCTCCCAGAGGGAGTTCCCTGCAGGGCTGCATCAGGCTTCTGGGAACAGCATTTGATCCAAGTCAGGCCAGCCTTGTGGATGTGTGGCTTTGCTGAGCGCCAGGATTTGGAAACTCTGGACTACTGACCCTGCTGTGGGGGGACGGAAAGAGGGTCCTCAGGGAGAACGGCAGGTCGGCAGTCCTAGTGGCTGGTCTCCACGGTGAAAGATAATAGACTCTGCAGAGGGAGGTAGATGTCGGGAGCTATTGCAGGGCAGGTGGGCACTGGACCGGGGTTTAGTGGGAAATGGAACATCCGGGGATATTGAACCCATGTGGGAAGGAGAAATTGAGGAGAGAACACCTGCTTCAAGAAGCAGACATGTGAGGTGTGGGGTAAAAGATGAGGAAAGACAGGCACTTGGGCACCTGAGCTGCTCTCAGGGTGACTCTCAGGCACAGAGGAAAGCTTGTTGGTGGTGGTGAGGGGGCTCTCCTCCAGTCTCAGACAGGGAAGAAAACACATTGGCCTCAGTGAGAAGAAAGGCCTAACAGTGGAGAGTCTGAGAGGTGAATTTAGCAAACAAAGGAGAAGCCACTGAATGAGGAGGACTAATGAAAGAAGGGCCAAAAAGGATGGCTTAGAATAGATGGGATGTGTACTGTGGAAGGAAAAACACAGTTCTAAGTAATACAGTCCCGGCTAGAAGACACCAAAATGCTTATTAGGCTCTGTGATAAGGGGCTTTTAGTCCATGTCGCTTAAGTCCCTTAATGATGCTGTGAGGTAGGTAACATTTTAGACCCCTACCTTGCAGATGGAGAACCTGCAGAGGATGGTAAGTTACTTGTCCAAGGTCACCAGCTAATTGGAGATCCCATGTGAACCCAGATGAACTGGGTCTGCACTTTTTTTATGTTTGTTTATTTTGTTAATCTTCACCTGAGGATATTTTCCCATTGATTTTTGGGGAGAGTGGAAGGGAGAGGGAAAGACAGAGAGAAACATCAATGTGAGAGAAATACATCAATTGGTTGCCTCCTGCATGAGACCCTATCAAGGCCCAGGCCAAGGAGGAGTCTGCAACCAAGGTACTTGCCCTTGACCAGAATCGAACCCAAGACGTTTTGGTCTGTAGGCTGACACTTTATTCACTGAGCCAAACTGGCCAATACTGGAGTCTGCACTCTTAACCATTATGCTTGACCTCCCCGATGATCCTAGACTAAGAGTTGAGGGACAGACCCCTTGCTGCACACTGAACCCACTTTCCCTGCCAGCTTGATGCTCCTTTTGTGCACTTTGGGCAATTAAAAGTTGCCCTTCAGTCTTTTCCAGGCTGCTCGCTGTTTTGCCTGCCACTAAGAAGCAGCACTTGGAATATTACCGGGACTTGGGCTCTCCAGGACCTTTCAGGACTTCTATCCCAAGAGCGAAAGGTCAGACATGAGCGTGGTTGTCTCCATGGTACTCCCGGGCTGCTATAGTGGACCCATGGCAACAAGGGCGTCTGCCTAAAAGTCTCAGAAGTTAATTTACCAGCTTCTCAGGGAGGACTTCATTACCTCCAGCCATTAAGCTAATGTTATGGACTTTTCCAGGGTGTCTGCACTGACATCGCTATTAACAGTGTTATTACTCCCATTAGCGGCAGACTAGGAGAGCCAGTACAGGCTTAAATTATTCACTGACTCCCCAACTTTGAAGTTCTTATTTCTGAGAGCAATCAGTAGGTCTGAAAAATGTCTTTGATTAAATTATGAAGAGAAGGGAAAAAAAGGCTGCTTTTAGGCCAAGCAACACCTGGACTGACCAAATAGAGATCCAGTTCTCTCTTTCAGAGGTACAAAGAAACCTGGTCGGGGACCTCAAGACAAGTTCACATGGCTGAATCCTGCCATGCTCCTGGGAACCCCAAAATTAACTACTCATTATCTGCCCCAGATTTAGATCTCCAGGGCAGCCACCTATAGCTTACAATTTGTAACATCCCTTCCAACTGTGTAATCTTGAGCAAATTACCTAACCTTTCGGTGCCTTGGTTTTATCATCTGTAAAATGGGACAAATTGGTACCCTACCTACTAGGGTTCTTATAAGGCTTGAAAGATTATGCAAGTACAGCATTGAGAACAGGAGCCCACAATACGTGTTAGCTAGTATTACAATATTATCCCATCTCTTCTCTCTTTCTCATCCAACCCCACCAATCTTTTCTAAGACTTGGCCCTGGGGCAAATCAAAGACAGAAAGATAGGGGATAGCTATGGCAGTATCCTTCTTATTGAGGTAGAAGGAGCCCCAGAGCTCAGGAGGAAGGGAAGGGAGAGAGGGTGGTGGGCTGGGCTGTAGATCTGCCTTCTCACCAGCTGCCACAGGATAACAGGAAGTCAGCTCTCAGTGAAAAGAAAATTTTAGGTCAGTGCCAGGGATGTTTTGACATTTCTACTATCCCTCAGTGCCCACGATGGTAGGGGCTGCAAATGTCCTAGAGCACAGGCAATTGACCTTGGATGTGATGGGATAATGGGAAGGAAGGGATGAATTTCTTCTGAGGTCCATGAGGTCTGTCAGGGGAATGGCCTGCTGCTCTTCCAGGACAGATTTCTCATTAGCCAGGCGAGGGCAAGGACATGTGTAGAGGGTAATTCATGGTTCATAGGGCCAGCTTAGATGTCACCTTCAGCAGGACTTCCTAAATATTCCCTTCAGTTCCGCCATGGGAGTACGCTGAAGGTCGAGGAAGATTCAACTATTTCCCAGGTGTGACAAAAATGTCATAAGGATGCAAAAAGTGAATGCTATCTGTGACTTGAGTTTTCAGACATTCACCCCATCCCACACAGACCCACAGATGACGGCAAAAAGCAGGCCCCAAGAGGACACTGGGCCCCCAGGATTGGAGTCTGGCCCTGCCAACATTCTCTTATCTCCCTTCCTCATTCCACTTTCTCTGCATAGTCTTTCCAGCCCCAGTTCAAAGGTGCCACAAGCCCTTGGGGACAATGGTCCTGGTCCCTTGGAGGGGCTATTATTCAAGTCAGTGGTTCCAATGAGATTATCCTCTCTAATGAAGCAGCTGCCTCCGCCCTCCCTCTAAGCCTGAACTCACACTGTCGGGGAATTCCCAGCCAAGTGGAAAATTAAAGGGCAAGGGATGGGGAAGGAAGGGGTTGAGGAGAAGGAAAGGAGTGGTGATTAAGTTCTCCAGAAACTGATTCCTAAATACACTCATAGAGATATTAACTCCCAGTGCTGCTGGCCAAGCAAGTGAATTTCAATTTGGAAACAGGGCAATCTGTGAATCCAGCCTGGGCCAGCCTCCAGACTGGGGGTTAGTGCTAGTCCACCCACTCACTCCATCCTCTGGCATGAGTCCACCAGTCTGGGTTACCAGAATCTGCTCCCTGCCTCTCCCCACAGGTGACCCCTGAACCTTAGCATTCCAGGTTGGTCATGGCCTCTGCTGAAAGTTAGACCCACTGTGTTTAGATGTGAGGTGTTTGAGCTTCATAGAAAAGATAAGAGGACTTGGGACATTTACTAAAGTAGGAGATCCCAGGGCTCTTTGGTCACTGTCTCCACATCTGGGATCCCTGACGAGGAAAGAGACCAGGTTTTCTAAGATCACTGTCCTTGCTCTCCTCGGGAACTCCCACAGAAATAGGATGGGCATCTGTGTGCTCAGAGGAAGCAGACCAGATAGTGAGGGGAACCTTTCTAGGCAGATGGGTGTGTAGGAGGTTTTTTATATGAAACTTGTGGACCAGGCAGTCCCTTCAATGTCATGATTCTAGAATCCAGTGACTGACACCCTGATTTCAACCTAAGATTGTTCCTGGATAAACCCCAAAACTGAAAACCATGATTAGACTATGGTTGTTCCTCTGTCATTGGCTGTTGGCAACTGACCTCACCACCCTTTACTGTGTCTAAAGAGCCAAAGCCAAAGCAGCAGATGCTGGAGTCACCTGCCTCCAGGGCCTCACTTAATGGGTGAGGTCACTATGGCAGGAGGAGGGCACAGGCCCTCACAGAAACCAGCAGGTGTAGGAAGTCAGTGGAGGCCCAAGAGAACTTTTCTGAGCTTCGGTAGCAACCAGGTAGCCCTGTCCCAACCCCATGGTGGACTCTGCCCTGGGTCCCAGGTTGAACAGAGTCATTCCATGGCTTCCTTTTAGCCACTCCTCAAATGAATGATCCATTGAACAAAAGCCCAGGCAGTAGTAACAGGGACCTGGAGAGGTTCTTTCTTTCTGAAAAGAGAAATTACCATTGCCAGAAGAGAAAGTGAAGTGGGGCTGCTTCTCTCTTTGTCAGTAAGTAGTGCTATTCAGACCTGTTTATTTCTATTAAGGATGAGGGTTGGTTAGGAGTGAAGAGGTAGAGAGAAGAGCAGGAGTGGAGGGACAGAGAGAGACAGAGGGCAGAGCAGCAGGAGAAAGCAAAGGCGTATCACAGCAGGCTGATCCATTATCTTCATAGTCCAGTTGGTAATAAGGAGGCTGCTGTCACATCCAACAATTGCTCTGACGGGCTCTGAAAAACTTTCACACTACACTTTATCCAACAGCCTGGAGCTATTGTGTCTGTTAAAGTCACCATGTCCTCCTGCTTGGTGCAGGGAACACTCTACTCTTTGCAAGGTGGGCCACCCACCTGAAGTGGTCCAGGGTGGCATGACTGAGCAGGGTATGCGGATGCTGGTACATGAGTGTGCATATCTGCACTTGGTATCTCATAGGTAAGCCCAGCCCTTAGGTTGTCCCCGGAGAGCCCAGTCTTTAGTCTGGGAGGGACATTCAGAGCCTGCAACGATAGCACGGCTTGCCTAGCTCCTTTGAGAAGATGGGCTTTTGACTTAACATCATTGGCCGTGAAAGCATGTGTTACATGTATATGGGGAGGAGGGGAAGCAGGCAGTGGAGAAGAGAGCAAAAGCAAGTTTAATTTAACCCATACTGTGTATCTATTTAGTCACAGAAAACAGAATGCTAATATACTAGTAGCTAGTCTGGGACTCTCCTCTGGATCAGGGAAGAGTTTTCTGGGCAGGCATGGGTCCTAACAACCTCCCAAGGCTGTGTGGACATTCTGCAAACAGCCTTGGAGAGACCACTGACTTGGCAGATTAGGGTTAAGTAGCCCTGGAACACCAGGCTCTGGGATATGCTAAGAAGCAGCTGGGAAGGATTTGCATTTTAGAATCAGTTTGTGCTTTATTAAAGGGACCCTCAGCCATGGCTGTGGGATAAGCTATTCTCTTTGCACTTTCCCAGGTGGCTGATAGCAGCCACACACAGGGCCACTGAAGATGGCCTAAGTGGTATGGCTGTTGGAATTGTTCAGGCATAAGGGTTCATCGCTGTGAGTTTGTCCCAACCAGCCAGCCAACCAGCCATAGCCCTCAGTTCTGGGGAGGACAGTGAGGGAGGAGGCCCTGGGATCCGATCCATATACTTTGCTTCAGTCATTGAAATTGGGGCTACCTATAGGCACTGTGATGAGCCTTCATGAACACTGTCTCCCTTAATTTGCATACTGTGGCTGTAACATGGCTCTTTTGTTGCCTTATTATAGCTGAGGAAACTGAATCCAGACTGGGTTTGTCCATAGACAGGTTCTTAGTTTTAACCCATCCTTCTGCCCTGGGTAGCAGCACTTCCCCTCCCCTCTCCTCCTCTCTCCTCCCCTCCCTTCTATTTCTTTTGCTCCATGTTGGCAGAAACTATCCTATATGATAAAACCCTAATAAGCAAATCCAGTGAATGGTGGAATGACCAGTCACTATAACATTCACTGACCACCAGGGGCCATATGCTCAACACAGGAGCTGCCCCCTGATAGTCATTGTGCTCCCACAGGGGAAGTGTCGCTCAGCCAGAAGCTGGGCTCATGGCTGGTAGGAAAAAAGTTGGAGTTCCCCTCTGAGGCAGTGCTAAGGACTCGGGTGCAGGCTGAGCTGAGGTACCTCTCCCCCCCAAAGC
Organism: Pipistrellus kuhlii; assembly: GCF_014108245.1. Lineage (NCBI taxonomy): Eukaryota > Metazoa > Chordata > Mammalia > Chiroptera > Vespertilionidae > Pipistrellus > Pipistrellus kuhlii. Next base: position 13,963,957 of record NW_023425405.1, read on the forward strand.
ATGAATGTCGTGCACCAGGCCTCTAGTATAAAGAATAAAAGGAATGAATCCTGAGCAGTAACCTGTGCCAACCATCCAGGGAGGGCATTCTTCCAACAGAAGAAACTGCAAGAGGAGAGGTCACCAGGGTGCAAGGGAGAGACTTTATAAAAGCCAATCTTATCTTTCCCTGTTGGTGTCTTGGGTTACGTGAGCCTCCCAGGAGTGACGCTGAGGACCCTTATTCAGAAAGGTAACGTCTGGGCCAATCGATGTGGCTGGGTCTGCCTAGATCCCATTACCTGCTGGACTGAGATAGGCTTCTTGGCCTGGGCCTGAGAGAGGAAGATAAAGAGGGGTTGGGGTCCCGCCAAGACTGGTGGTTGGAGGGAAGATTCCAGGCTCAGGACAGGCGAAGGCAAGCTGAGCGGTTGGCATTCCTTTACCTTCATACAAGTCAGAACAGATAGGTTTAGGCCCAAGATCAATGCCCGGGGAATTAAGGCTCAAGATTCATGGACAAATAAAAACCAAGACTATTGAAGCTATCATTGCCATTAGACACCAGTAAGCCGGAGGGACTGTGAGAAGGGCCGCAGGGTGACCCTCCATGCTGCTGGGGCTGGCAGGACTGCTCTTGAAGACAATTGGGGCTGAGTAACCAGAGGGAGGGTTTCAATTACACGAACATTTCTTAAGCCTGTTTAGTCTGTAACCCACCTGTGCCCTTGTAGTACAAACAGCCCTTTCAGCCGTGAGAGCCACCTGCTAGAAGGGGCCCCGCCTTGAACTGTGCATGCTCTAGCATTCACCTCCTATTCCTGTAAAACTGTCTGTCCCTGTCTCTTTCCCTCTGACTTCTCTTACACACACACACACACACACACACACAAAACACAACACACACGCACACACACACACCCCTTGCGTCTTTCCCTTCCCACAGAGTTCCCATCCTCCTATTCCTACAACCATGGGGAGAATTGGCAAAAGTGACAGCTGTCTTGTGACCTGAAGAAGCCCTCATCCTGGTGCTCTGTGCCCTGGTTTTCCTGGCAGGCATGTTCCCTGGGCTCTGTGGCACCCAGCACAGGGTCTCGCTCAGGATATGGGCCTACTAAACGTGCTGATGCTGGTATGGACGGCAACCCACTCCTCCACACCGAGAGCCAGGGCAGAGGTGGTCTCACCTAGCCCCCTGGTACAGAGGGGTCAGGGAAGTGTGAGAGACCTGGGGACAGGTCTGTGGTATGGTCACAGCACTCTCATGATGAGAAAACTCCTGCACTTTTCACCATGCTCCCTTCTTAGCAAAGTGAGGTGCCCAGAGTAAGTGTCTGCAGGCTCTCTGATCCTCCCGACCTCCTGCACTGCTCTGCTGGCTGCAGCCTCTCCCCCTTCCTGCTCAGCCCATGTCCTCATGCACCTCTGCCACCCAGGACTGTCCAACTGGCATCCATTTAAAATAAAAGAGCATATATCGGGAGAGGCAATGGCTTTGACCTGAACTTAAGAAGTAGGGAAGCAAGGCCCATGGGAAGAAAGAGAAGGAGCAGGAGAGGACATTCTGGAGGAAGAAATGTATATCTCTATGGGTATGGATTACCTGAGTGTTTGCATCTGTCAAAACTTTTTACATTGTACACTTAAGACCTGTGAGTCACACTCTATAAATTTGAGCATTACATCCTAATTGCAAACATCTTAGAAGACCCAGGGACCTACTCCTCCCCAGCCCTGAAGCCAGGGCTTCTCCTTGGTCATTCACTCGAGTAGGGAGGCCAGATAGATGTGCTGAGAGTTATGGTGGGCAGGTAGCCTTGGCCTAGAGGTACCCGTGACTGCATCCTCTCAGGGGAGTTGAACTGTACCAGATATGTCAGCTCAGCCACCACAGTTCAGTCTCTTCATGCAACCCGGAGGCCCGAGGTCACAGAGAGCACTGTGGCTGACAGGAGCTTTCACAACATCCTTTATGACCTCGGTTTAACCTCACACCACCGTCCCTGTGAGACATATGGTGCTTCCTCTTTAGAAACTGTGTCTGACACACAGTTTCAGTCGGTCCTCGTCATCTGTGGATTCCGTGCTTGTGAACTTGCCTACTTGCTAACATTTGTTATAATCCTCATTTTGATACTGCAGCCTTTTCAAGCTCACTCCCAAACATGAGCAGAGCAGAGAAAAATCTGAGTGGCCACAAGCGGATGCCCCCAGCTGAGGTCCAACAAGGCCACACTGCAGCCCTCTTGTTTCAGCTCTCAGTATAAAATTTTTTTTTGCAGCCTATTTAGTGTCATGTTTTTCACATTTTTGTGCCTTTTCTTGGTGATTCGGCTGTTTAAAATGGCTCCCAAGTATCATGATGAAGTGGTCCTAAGTGGGAGAAGGCTGGGGTGTTTCTTATGGAGAAAACAAATGCTTCTATCAGCCCCAGATTATAGTGCTGTTGGCTGTGAGTTCAAGGTTAATGAAATAATGTATATTAAATAAGGTGTCTTTAAACAGTAATACACATAAAACATGGTTAGGTACTGATGGGCTGACAAAAATGCTGGCATGAGGCTCATAGGAACCTAGTTCTGTACTTCTCCTAGGAGCAATGATGGTTCAATATTCAGATGCTCAAGTTGACTGTATAGAATACCAGGAGTCATGAGAATAAGCTATTCTCAGCCAAAGCCACATAGCATGTCTGCAAAAAGTGAGGATACAATGCACTGATTTCTATGACAGTCCTCCCTTCAGAGTCCAGTGCGCCTTTCGAAAAGCTGCTCCCACAGGGGGTGGGGAGGGGCACTCCCCCAGCAGTGCTGAGTAACAGGCATGGAAGAAGCACTGCCCAGCCTCTGTCTCCTGGGCGCCTGTGGTCCACAAGGCTGTGCTGACGTACATGCCAGATTAACAGAGGCGAGAGGAAGGCAGCAGGAGCATCTACCACCAGAGGAAGGCAGTCGGAGGCTGGGATACCGCTGGGGAGGAAAGGATGCAATTAAAGGAGAGCCATCTGGACAAACAATGGGGATCAACCAAGGTCACAAGAGGCAAGGCCCCCAGGAGCTCTCAGTTCTTCCCAACTGTGTCAAGATTCCTGTCCCACCCTCACCTTGCATGTCACACTCTCCACAGTTTCCAGTGCCCTTCCACCCACATGATCTCATCAGATTCTCCTAAGACTCAGGGTCAGGAGTTATTACCTCCAATCCACAGAAAAGGAGCTGGGATGCTGCCCCAGGTGCTGCACAGCTGGGGTGGGGGTGGGGATAGGGGAGTGGACTTCGGACTTGGTGGAAGATGTCCAAAGTTCCTGCCCATGGCTGTTTTGTTGAAGCCTCGGTGACAGCAGTCATGCTTGCTTCCCAGCGCAGGCTGGTGGCCTCGTTTATGAACTGTCTGGACTTCACCTTGTCCCTAGTCCACCTGTTTCCTATCTTGACAGGAGGCAAGTATTATGTTACTAAAGGGGAAACTGAGGCCATGCAGGAAGTAGTTTCTGATGTTTCCTCCCCTCATTCCTGTTTCAACTCAGGTGAGGGGATGGGAGGATGGGTGATGAGCAGCTCAGTGCCGTGTGGGGCTTGGCCACATCAACGGGCAGGATCAAAGCTGACACAGAGACCTGCTTTTGGGTCCCACAGGCATAGGGCGTCAGAGAGAGGCCAGCTCTTCTGATTGCCCTTGAACAGTGCCAGATGTGAGTGCCCATGCCAGCAGCAGCTGAGCCAACCTCGGCCAAGCAGAAGGCCAGCTGGGCTATGGTCCCGAGGAAGCAATGGGTCTGGAGCCCAGTCCCTTTCTGAGAGGCCTCACTGTGTGGGACAAAGAAGTGACCTCCATTCTGCCTTCTGAAGTATCATTAGGCCAGCAGTCAACTATTGTACCTTTCAGACCTCACGGCCCACAAGTGGCCCAAGTACCACCGGTTGGCAACTGCTGATCTAGGCAGTCTCTTAGGTTGATCAGAGCTGATCTGAATTCTCAGTGCAATCTCTTCCATCCTCTGTCATGAGCCACTCTGGGCTCCACTGCTCCCGGTTACTGTGAACTCTGTATATACTTTGGCACTAGGTCCTGATTGGCTCTGAGTTATGTACATTCCAGTGCATGTCAGTTGTCTCCATTTTCCGCACCACACCACACCTGAGGGATTTCAGAGCTTCCCTTTAAAATAGGGGTGTCGAACTCAATCAGAGAAGGGGCCAAAATCTAAAATCCAGCCTAAATCGCGGGCCGAATGGTTTACTGAACAGTCATAAACTGTCATTGTGATGGAAACGCAGCGGAGTGCAGTGATGACAGCGCGGTGCGGGCCACATTGCAAGGCCTGGCAGGACGGATTTGGCCTGCGGGCCTTGTGTTTGACACATGTGCTTTAAAAGCTCAAGGACTCATTATGCCCAAGACTGTCGCAGAGGTGAATATGCCTGTGTCCTTGGAGAGGATGTGTTAGAATTTAGGGGGGTGTTTCCAACTTTGGAGGTACTCCTGGGTGGGGGCAGGGCAAGATCCTGTCCCAATAGTCATAAAGTTGAGAATGACTGAGTGCGACTAATGAAGCAGGAAGACTAATGTCCTTTCCCTTAGTTTATGGCACTTTGGTCCAACTCATAGAGCATCAGGTTTCAAGAGCCTGGGGTTCTAGCAGCAACAGTTGCCTGGGACCCTACTCCATCAGAGTGGGATCCACCTGCTGTTGGTTTCTCCAGTCAGCGATGCCAAGGGTCTTTGGATCCCGTAAGACAGGCCTTCAATCTCCCCACATGTCTAGGTTGGTTGTCTGTACCCTGCATGCCATACTCATTTCATGTACCAGGTTACCCTTTGCCTCCACTGCATACCTTTGCCCTCTTCTCACTTTTATAGAATAAAACAGAATCAGCAAAAACAGTGTACATGGGCAGAGTGCTCAGCCTTGGGACGGGCTTCACAGGTGACCCCAGGCCATGTGCTCTGGGGCCAGGTGAGTGCTATGGCAACAGAGGGAACCACACACTGGAGCTGAACCACAAGAGTCTCAAGCACCAGAAGATTCAGGGGGTGGGTATCAAAGAACCTGCAAGGTGTCTAGATTAAATAGACAGTATGGATCCAGCCCAATGCCTTTTCCCTGCTGTTTAGTCCTGGAATGTCAACCTGGAGACAAGTCACTGTCAGAAATATCCGAACCTCTCCCCAGCCCTCCACTTGATTCCATACCCTGACCCATCATCATTCCCACACTGCCATTTCTATAGATCTTAGGGGAATTTGGCAATTTAAAGTGAAATCAGAACAAATGAAGAAAGATAATATTCTCAAATGATACAAGGAACAAAGGATCAGCAAAGACAGGGAGAGAAGAGACGTGCTGGGGGAAGTGGGAGGCAGGAGGAAGCTGCGGGCTGTACTCACGTGTTGTGGAGCACACACCAGCCGCAGTGGGGGTCACCCGAGCCAAGGCACTCACTGCAGCTTCGGTACTGACCACAGGACTCCACAGGCACTCTGGTGAGCTGGGACAGGACAACAAGCGAGAGAGTGGTCAAGGTTTCGCGGACACTCAGGAGTTCCCCAGAAAGAGGCTGCATTCTATCAGGTGTACCACCCAAAACAGGGCAGGAGCATGAAGGGTCCAGAACCCCAGAATCGAAAGGGACCTTGCAGTTCATATTTGAGCAGGTGGCCTTATAAGCACCCAAGGGAGATGGCCACCTGTTATTTTCTCAGAAATCTCTGGGAATCAACTGCATACAGGTTAGATTAAATTGTTGTAAATATACTTACATAATCTACATTTACATTTCCTCACCACCAAAACCCCAAAATATTTCAACAAACATCCAGTTCATCATATGCTTGTTTCTTATCAATGTCATGAACTCAACTGTTCATTCTTTCTCCAGTCTTGTTTTTATTTTCCCACAAAGTATTTTGCCTTCTTCTCATTCTCCTCCTTCATAATATTTGTGGTTCCAGGATACCTTGAACCCAACACCAAGACATTCACTTTCTCTTTCTCCATGCCCCCCCCCCCCACTTTTTTTTTTTTTTTAAAGATTTTTACTGATTTCAGAGAGGAAGGGAAAGGGAGAGAGAGAGAAACATCTATGATGAGAGAAAATCATTGACCGACTGCCTCTTCCATACCCCACACTGGGGGACAGAGCCCTCAACCCGGGCATGTGCCCTGATCGGGAATCAACCCATGACCTCCTGGTTCATAGGTCTACGCTCAACCACTGAGCCACACCAGCCGAGCTCTCCATGCCTTTTAACAAGGTGCAATAAACATGCTCCGTAGCTATTACCTGCCTACTCTCTTTTTCTCATAATGTTGGCCAACTGGCTCTGAGAGTTTTTTCAGTTTTCACTCTGGTACTTTTAAAGAGCAGCTGCTGCTCTTTCTCCTCTTACCCACACCTTTTCTCGATTAGAGGCTTCCCCCCCAACTCCAAAACTTTACATTTGCTTTCACCAGCCGCTCGTTAATGTAAATTTTCCCGGTAATACGACTGCTGAGCCCAAATGCCTCCATTGCCAGCGAGCTCCCAAGGATCTGGTTCCTTTCTCTGTTCTCTGATGTAGCTTTGCCAGGATCCCTTTGACAGGACTTCTCAGAGTCCGATACATAGAAGGCACTTAATACCCATCCACAGGAGTAAATGAAATTTTAATTTTTTTTTCTCTATAGCTCTGGCCTTTATTCTCCATTTTGTCAGTTTCTTCTTTACAAAACTTATTTTTTTTTAAATTATCCTTTTCCATTTGGGATACATTTTTATCTCAATGATTTCTTGAGCTAAGAGAATGTGATGTGGTCATCTTTTAAAATTTCTCCCATCAGACAACAGGCCCTTAGCAGTAAACCCCGCTGACCTGACTGCACCTCCATACATGCCAAACAAATGCGGAGGCTGTGTTCTGCTGTTGCCTTGCAGGGCATCTGCCTCCGCACAATTATGCACTGCTTGGCAGGGACGACTTGTAACTCATGCACAGCGAACTGGCACCAGAGCCTGCCCAGGCTCCAAACTCCCTTTGGGATTTAATTAATAATGAATTCTAAATCCCACATGATCTTGTTTTCCTCCCCCTTGCCCCCAATTTTCCTTTTCCCTTTATATACCTTCTGTTTTGTTTTATTTTCTCAAGTACACACTGAGCATTCTTAATGACCACACTGCATTTTCACTTCTTCCGAGTTACATTTTAGTTTCCTGTTTCCATTCTTATTGCTTTGCCCTTGGCCTTGGGGGCCCTCTCTCCACATTCTCAGATGTCTTTTTGGCACATTGGGGATTTTATCTTTCCTTTTATTACCACTTATGTGATCAGCATGAGCCATGCCTTGGCTCTACCTACAGACACCCTTGCCATTTGTGTAATTAATCCTGACAATCAGTTTCTTACAAATAATCCCACTGACTCTACCCTCAGCCAGGAACTCACCCTCTTCCTGTTGCCCCCTTACTTTCTTCCTATACCACTTAGGAGGGCATCTACGTGCTGGTCATAGAAGCATATAAATAATGGTTCCCAGCCCAAAGCACCTGGGCTCATAGGAATTTGTGAATGGTAATGAGGTCCACAAGCTATTTGCAATATTTCCAAAAGCCTAATGGAAATTGAATTGTTGCTGTTTTCTGTTTGTACGCGAACCCAGTGATGTATGTGCCATATTAAGAATAGGAAATATATTATTACTTAATAAATTCACTTTGTTTAGTAGGCAAAAATCTTTCAAAACATGATGCCTGGAGGGGGAAAAGGTAATATAGGGACCATGGATGGTGAAAGTTGGTAACATAAGTACATAATAATGTTTTTATCTGTTCCAGCTGCTTGTGTAACACTTCATTTCTTTTGCATGGCCTTAAAGAGAAAATCATGACTTTTTCAATCAATCGAAAGCATTTTCTTGGTCCAAATGTAATTAATATCCTCCCCAGTTTCTCCCACGGACTTGCTCTATAATTTGTCTTGGGTGGCTGTGCCATGGGGTTCTGGGGTGTGAGACACAAAGAGCCAGCTGCTTGGCCAACTTGACATTCTCAAAGCCTTTGCATTCAGATTTCTAAAAATATCTTGCAACTGGTGTTTAATACTGTCAATATCTGAAATTGTAAAGTCCTTTCTCTCTTGATTTTGAGCAAGAGTCATTTCCGCTTGGTTGGAAAAAGTGTGAAAGCCTGCAGAGCGAGGTTCAAATTCTGGCTTCACCCTAGTCTAGCAATGAGATCCTGTTGTCTCTGAATCTCAATGTTTCTCATCTTTAAACATGGCGATAAAAATCCCCCTTAATTCATAGAGTTTTTCAAAGCACAGATGACCCAGCAGATATGAAGTTTTGTACCGGATCAAGCATGTTGCAAGTGATTATTGCTGTTATCTGTGTCATGAATACCCTTTCTGCATTACACTGCCACTTTTCCTCTCTCCCACATCACAGAAGGCTGCTCTGACAGTCTTCCTCGGCCCATGAATTCAGTCAGAAGTTGAGTAGGTATAGGAAAAGTTTTCTTCTTTTATATCTTGAACACATCATTTCCTCCTTGAACTGTGGTGTCTGCCCCTAAGTTGTCCATTGCTTCATCTTTGGGATGAAACTCTGGGGTTATCCCTGCTTCATGGATTTACTTAAGTGCTTTTATCAACTACTGTAACAGTTAAGCATAATTCTTTGCTTTCCATCTAGGTGGATCCCTGTGGGACAGGGACATAAGTCCTGGTCAATTTTATTTTTATTTATTTATTTTTTAAAAATATATTTTATTGATTTTTCACAGAGAGGAAGAGAGAGAGATAGAGAGTTAGAAACATTGATGAGAGAGAATCATCGATCAGCTGCCTCTTGCACGCCTTCTACTGGGGATGTGCCCACAACCAAGGTACATGCCCCTGCCCGGAATCGAACCCGGGACCCTTCAGTCCGCTGGCCAAGGCTCTATCCACTGAGCCAAACCAGTCCCGGCAGTCCTGGTCAGTTTTAATGAGACTTAACTTTCTTTAACCTTTACTTTTAGGATCTTTCTGTTTATGTTTTCTGAGATTGTTTTATTACTTTTCTAAACTCTAGTGAGGTTTTCTTCATTTTTTTTTAAAAGCATGAATGCTAAAACTGGGGGAGCCAACAGGATTCTGAAAGACCAAGTAGGAAGGCCACTACTATTTGAGAACTAATGCCAGCCCCCTCACCTTTTCTGGACTTTCCTGAAGAAGACTAGGCCCAGGGAAATCTCCAAAGTCACATTTTCATTGTTGCATTGTCTCACTCCACACTTCACAGGTAATTCTGAAAACCATCAGAAAATGTCCTGACACCTTCGAAAACTGGATTTTGTCCACCATCTATCTCAGTGCAGTTCTGTACCCCAATAGCTCTGGTTACAGGCTGCACATTGCTCCAAAGCTTTGCAGGTATCCAGGTGGCTCCTGAGCCATATCGCTACTAAGTTTCTCTCTCCCCAGATACCTAGATTCCCTGCCCACACCAAACACTAAACAAAGCCTCTTCCTCTATCCCCCATCTCTGGCTCCTCTCCTGACCCTGGAACACAAACCACTCCAGATGCAGACACACATGATTAATTAAAACCACCCCATGCTGATTAAAGTCTTAAGCTACAATGCCAGGCATGCTAATTAACTGAGTGAGGGAATTCAAACAACAGGAAGAGGTGAGAAAAGAAAGTCATGGAGGGGGGCTTCTGCCTGGAGAACAAAATCAGATGGCCATGCGACTGAGCTATCCAAGTGATGGATGGTCTCAGAGACCACAATAGACTGAGGTCTGTCCCCTGGTCATGGACTCCAGGAGAAGAATTGACTAATGTGGCTGCGATAGCTCCTTTGCTGCTTCTAGGACAGGAGTCTCACCACCTCTCAGAACTCCCCTGTGACCTACACTGAGCTGGGGGAGAAGGGGTTAAGGGTCTACACGTAGTCACCTTGACACTTTCTACCAGCTTTGTGCAAAAATGTATTAGATAGTATGGCACATCCTCAAAAAATTAAACATAGAATCACCATAGCATCTATTAATTCCACCTCTCAGTACACACCCAAAAGAATTGGAAATAGGGACTTGAATAGATACTTGCACACCAGTGCTCACGGCAGCACTATTCACAACAGTCAAAAGAGAAGCAACCCAAATGTCCATTGATAGGTGAATGGATAAGCACAATGTGGTCTATACATACAATGAAATATCATTCAGCCTTAAAAAGGAAGGAAATTCTAACACATGCTCCGACATGGATAGACCTTGAGGACAGTAAGCTAAGTGAAATAAGGCAGTAACAAAAATAGAAATACTATTCTACTTATATGAGTATCTAGAGTAGTCCAATTAGTGAAGACATGAAGAATGGTTGTCAGGGGCTGGGAAAGGAAAAGGGGTTAAGTCTTTAATAGGCAGGGGGTTTCAGTTAGGGAAGATGAAGAGTCCTGAAGACGATGGTGGAGATGGCTGCAGCACAGTGCGAATGCCACCAAACGCTGAACCATGGATAAGATGGTGAATTTCATGTTATGTATATTTTACCACAATAAAGGATCTAAGAAGAACCTATCGGGTGGATGTGAGAACACCTATTCTCTGCTCAGCTTTCCGGGTCAAGGGGGAGACGCTTTCTTTGGGTAGACTAATAAATTCATGTTTATGAAATATTCTGAAATCTTTGAGTGAAAAGAAAGGCATCGCTACTCTTTTCAATTTAATCTCAAATGGACAAAAGGGTTCGGATGAATGTCTCTTATCGTGTACTGCTATATAACCGGATCTGTCATTCTCAAGCGCTGAACCTCCATGTCCTGATTGGGAAAAATAATGTCACAGCCTTGCTCTATCCAGGATTCTCCTCACCTCCCACTCCTTCCCAGAGGCCCAGGGAGGAGGGCCTTAGAGTTCAAATAGTGACTGTAAGTCAGAGGGCCCCCGAGTTCAGTCAGTTTTCCTGTTCCTGCGCATTCTCTGTGTTGTCATTTCTCATTCCCCAGTTCGATCATGAAGCTCCTGCCTGCCCATCCCCTTCCCCACCTCTCTTTCCCCATCATTACCTTTCTTGGAGTCACAGTGATTTGCTTTATCCGTTTGCCACCAAGGTAAACTTCCTTAGCATAGCGTAGTTTCTTCTGGTTTTGAACTATTGTAAATAGAACCATCATCTCTATCCTGCACCTGTCCAGCCCCATGACCAAGGCCATCAGTTTACAAAACAGGGGCCTGGGATAGGAAAACAAGGAGAAACTGAGAATACAGCAAAGGATCCATACAGGATTTGAACCCGGGGCCTGGGCCTTTGTATGCTTCTGTACTCTGATCAACGGAAACCCTTGGCCTGGAGGGCCTGGGGCCTGGGTGTGCTCGGGGCAGCTGGAGGAATTTTCCCAGTTACCCTGAGCCTTGGACCCCACTGTCTAGTCCCTACATGGGTGCCATGATATTTTCAAAGATGCTTACTCTAGCAATAGGGTCCCACTCTCCCTGTGCTGTTAGCATTGCAAAGGGTGCCTGCTGCTCTGCTGATTACATTCAGAAATGTTCCATAGACAGAACATACAGCTTCTGTGTGTACCTCTAATTTGTTTAAGCTTTTGACATTCTGGTCAAAATGTGAGTTATTGCTCCATCTCTCCTCTTATAATTGGATGCTAATGCTACAGTGGCTACATTGAGTCTGATGGTGGGAGTTAATTTAAATGTCCAAAGGCTTCTTAAGTACCCAATTTCCTTCAAAATTGTCAAAAAAAGAAAAGAAAAAAGAGAGAGAGACAAGACTACCCATTAAGAAACTCCATGATGCTGTCCTGGAGCTGTCTAGCTATGCAGATGCCACCCAGTGCCACGTCCCTCTCTGCTGTCCCCAAGACAAGTCGAGGTGGGGAAAGCCAGTCCTTTCCTAGGACATGAACTCAGCAGGGCATATGGGTCTCAGTGTCATGGTCTCTGAGCCCCTCAAGCTGCTCCAGGGCCTTTCTCTCATTAGATGGCCTCTGGTTACCAGTCCAGCCTTCATTTTGCTGACTTGGGGCCGCTTTTCTCCCCAGGGGTTCAATATGACAAATGACTTTGCAGAGCCAAGGCTTGGACTTGTGATAGGTGAGCAGTGGCTCAGAATGCTGTGTTTGTGTCAAGTCACTCCCTGTGCCTGGAGCACAATGATTCCCCTCCTCCTGGCTTCAGAGGTGGCACGTATATTTGAATATATAGACTGGCAAGAGAGGCAGAGGCCAGGAGGCCGGTCCCAGGCTCTGGCAGATTGAGGTATGAGCCCCACCTCTCCACTCCATTAAAGTGGCCTCGTATATCCCAACCCACCACTCCCACCTGGCCTCCCGGTGCATGGAGAGGTGGCCTGCACTTCCCAGCTCTATACCTTGGGCTTGGCCTCAGATCTTGCCTTGGTCAATAGAATGGCAGCAAGTATAAGGCTCAGGCTGGAGATATGTTTGTGTGGTTAGCTTTGTCCCCTTGTGCTTCTATCATCGCCATGAAAAGGCCTCCCCATGTAGCTGCTTCCTCTTTAGCTTGGCCCCAATGAACCCACATGGAGCAGGCCTGAACCCAGCCCACAGTAAGCAGGTAAGCCCGGCTGGAGGAGCAGCTTGAAGCAGGACCTCGTAGCCTCGCTTAGCCTAAATCAGCTGACATGCAATGACTCTCAGGTCCCTGAGTATGAGAGCTCATGCTTTTTATTGTATGCTACTGAGTTTGGGAGTGATTTGTTACACAGCTTTACTGTAGTAATAGCTAACTGATACACAAGTGCTAGGCAGAAAGTCACACCAGGGTGCAAAGTACTGTGAAAAGGTAGAGGAAAAGACTAACTGGAGGAGGGGTAAAGGTGCAGTGTGGTAGCTTCTTTCTAAGCTGAGTACCACATAGATCTAGGTACACCTGGTTTCAAGGTGGGGAGATTATTAAAAACTAGATCAAACATGATAGTTGACTCTTGCCACTATCTCCCATGCTGACTAAGATCTCTTAATTCTGAGATGATGCATCTGCAGATCTCAAGGAGGCTCAGCCCCTGGGGAAAGTGCCAAAAAATATTCTGGGAAGAGAACCCAGTTCTCCAGATGTAAATATAATAGCTGACTGGAAGCGCAGATGCTCACAGGACCCTCTGTACTGGCGTCCTGGATTCCCAGACTGGAAATAATCTTCTTGGCAGGAATAAAAGCTCCTCCAGAATGGTTTGCCTTGAACTTTGCAATTCCTCCTGCTTGTTCCTGGCTGTGGGGCTAATGCAGCAGGGGCCTCACTTGAGAACAGACTGGAGCATAGGGTCAAGGGCAGTGGTCTGGCTGTCACCATTGTCCACACATGCCTCTATGAGTTCTGGGGTCAAGGTCATCGATACTCTGAACAGCGAGGCAATAGTCCCAGAGCCTGAGGCTTGGGAAGCTGAGATTCTGAGCTCTAATCCATTCTGGGTGTCTGGGTGACCCTGAGCAAATCCTTTTCCCTCCTTATGTCTCCACAGACAGGGGGACCCAGGCCTACTCTGCCTCGGAGAATTGGCCACAAAATACTACTAATACAAATGGCCTAGGAAGCTGTTTGCAAATGAAAAGTAGCAGATGTTGTGAAGGGCTGCAATTTGCTGCTATTAATAAGTATAAATGCCTAATAGGAAGCCAGTTTGCTCTGGAAACTCGGACAGCCAAGGAGCAAGCGTTGATGCCGGAATCATCAACATATGCTGCTTCTCATTAGCAAATGGCAGTAGCTGCGAGAGGAGCTCTCAGCATGCTTTCCGCAGAGCCTGGAGAAATCACCCCATCCACGCTCCTCCCAGTGTGGGCTGCACCACAATGGCACACGGTCCTTATTAGCCATGCCTCTCACCAAGTGAGAGAGCAACCCCTTTTCTTTTGCACAGATGGAAAAGCTACAACCCGGAGATGCTCCGCTAGCTCATGGTTACACAGCAGGGGGGTGGCAAGGGTGGAAATTAAAATGAAGCTGAGGCTGCAGCCTGCCTCACAAACTCCCTGCAGGCAGCCCAGGGGGTTGATAAACCTTTGGGCCCAGCACTGAACCCAGGTCTTTGGGTTAGACATTTCACAGCGTTGCAGGCTGCTTACTGTAAATCAAGGTCTGGCTGAGTTCAGGGGCTGAGGGGCCCCTTCTGTGGGCCCCATTCCTGAGGAGGAGCCCTTAAGAGAGACAGACAGCAGGTCTTAGTGCAGCCCTTCTCTTCCAGGGAGACTTCCTGGCTCTTTAAAATGTGGCTGAGAAGAAAAAGAGAGTTTGAATAGTTTTATCTCAGTCCAAGTGAGAAGCAGAGATTTGAGTTTGAATCCTAGGTCTACCACTTCCTGAGTGACTGGAATAACAGTAAGCACCCTGCAGGGCTATTTTGAGGATTGATGGAAATAAAACCATGAATGTGTTAGTGAAATGCCAATAGCAACACTTTGTCTATTGTTCCAGTATCGTTCTCAGATAAAATGCCCTCAGGAGGGAGAGCTGGTGTGAAGTCACTTCTCTTCATCCCACCACTCCTAATACTCGGTTCAGGCATAGCAGGTGAACATAGATGAACAAGGGAGTGGATGATGGCATGAATGAATGAATGAATGAATGAAGAATGAATGAGGAATGAATGAATGAACTTGGTTCCTGTCGATCTGTAACATATTCCAAGGACCTCATGGAGATAATGGATTTGACAATCTTGGCTCTACCCTAAACTTGTAATTTCTGGATTATTGCCACACGTTCATCTCTTAGGGTAAATGTCAAATTATCTCCCCTCTCTAGGCTCTCATGCTCACATGCACACGATGAGTTGGGAGGCCTGACCTCCAGAACTGTGGTGTTGCAAGGTGAGTTTTCCAGGGCAAGCTGACCAGTGCATTTGACAGAGGACACTGGCAGCCACAGCCACACCCTGCCCAGAGAGCCACCTCACCAGCATGCAGTTCTGGCACTCACTGAGTTAATGAGTGAAAAGGGTCAGGGAACCAATGTAGCTACTTTAGGTTTTAGGAGAACCTCAGTGGCTGCAGGGGTTTTGGGGCAAGGCCACATGGCCATCAACAATCTTCTATTGATACCCACTCCCTAGATACAGACTCCTGACCTCTCTTGACCCAACCCCAGGTTCAGGGCCAGAGGAAGAGGTGGAGCCTCTGGGACCCACACCCTCTGAGACCAGGCCCAGCAGGTGGGAAGGAGCCTTTGTCCTGGGGATCTAAGTACTGCTGCTCCTTTCCAGCCATCTTTCACCATGCTAGACTGACAGGGACGTTGGCCCAACAGAACTGGGACAGGGATCTGCGGGCGTGAGTGTCTCCAGCTCAGTCTGCTCAAGGCAGGCCTTTGTTCTGGCAGCCAGAGAGGAGAGGGCGGGGAAGGATGGGCTGGCACAGGGACACTGCAGTCCAGGCCGGGAGCTGAGCCAAGCAAGTTCTGAGACATATGCAGGGACCCTCTGGCTCCCTGGCAGGACTGTGTGAGGGAAGTGGCAGGGCAGGCCAGGGGGACCCTCTCTTTTCACCTAGCATTTAACCCTTCCTCTAACTTCCCCCTGTCAGGGGCACTGCTGGCTAAAGTCCCCAGCCAGAGTGGTTGTGTGCAAACGGTACACGGATGTGCATGAGTGCAAGGCAGCCTGAGGGTGTGTGCCCAGATGAGTGTGCCTGGTAACAGGCGTGGTGTTTGCAGAAATCTGTGGCCACGGGAGCATGTTTGCAAATAAACACTGCTTTCCTTGCACATATCCCTGTCTGGGTAGGTGGTGCCTTTGGATCACAGACAAGCATCTTCCTTCAAAAAGGAAGCTGAGCCTGGGAAAAATCATGGTGGCGAAATGAAGGAAACTGATATCCCTCACTGGGAGATTTTTAGGTCCCAGCAACATAAGGCCCCTTCTCAGGGAAGCCGGTGCTGCTGGCTTAGGAAGGAGGAGGCACACTACCACCAATGCCGAAAGGAGCCTAAATCCTCTTGCTCTGTTCTCACTCCCTGCCTCAAGACAGCCACTCCCTCTCCCAAACCTACATGCGCTCCCCTTTGTGGGGCAGGGACCCAGCCTGCTCCTGGGGAAGAGGAAGCAGGTCCTCTGATGGCTAAGTATCTTTGGGCATACAAAGATACTTAGCCATAGTAATGTGTCTCCCTCATTAAGAGATGCCGCCCTGAGGGTGTTTTCCAATAGTTCTTGAAATATAAAGGACAACAGTTAAAATGAGAGCATTAAAAAGGGTTTTAGGCTTTATACACTGTGGGTGGGGGGTTAGATTGGTACTACGTTTTTAAAGAAATTATTGGATAGTTATTACAAAACCTAAAATGTCATTTCTTCCCAGGCTGGCACTTTTCAGACATAAATGAATCTATGCTGTCCTTTCTATCTGGAAGTTTCCACCATAATTAATAATCTTAAGTCTGGAAAAGCCTCCAGAAATTTCATTCCTAGATCGCCCCCTATTTTAGTCCCTTCTTGGTAACTTAATCTGTCTGAATCGTAGGGAGGTTCAGTGCTGCCCCTTCCCTAGTTCTTGAAATCTTGAAGATGTTAGATGATATCAGACAGAAATGTACCTTGCTTCTAAGCAAGAACATTGCCACAACTTGCGATCCTCAACTATGACGTGGGCAGTGTTTGCTATCACCGTCTCTATCATTAACAGGAACAAGTGTGAGGAAGGGGTGAATGCACAGGCCGGTGGCTGCACTGAGCCGGACTGATGGGGTAGAAGGAGCACCAGCCTTTGAATCCAGTCTTAGGTTCCAATCCTGACTCAGCCACTTGTCAGATGTGTGACTGTGGGCCAGTTACTTATGACTTGGAACCTCAGTTTCCTTCTGGGCATGTGGGGATGCCAGATGGATGACAGATCTGCTGCTGGATGACAGATCTGGCAATGTCCATTCTTGCCTTTCTCTAACTGGGACCACAGTACACGCGCAGGGGACTAAGCTGTGCCCCAGACTAGAGTGGAGAAAGTAAGGCAGAGGCTCCCACTCCCAATGGTCAGGAGCTGGTCCCACTGGACGGCAGCTGTGGGGCCGGTGGGTTCCATTAGGAGGGTCACTGTGGAGAGGTGCGTGGTGATGGTGAGGCTAAGTCCTTTCCTCATCGTGTGCAGCTGGGCCATCTGAGCTGCACCAGGCCGAGGCTGGGAATAGATTCCCCCTCCGAAACCACAAGGAGCGGCTGCTCAGGGCTAAATTTAGATGGGGACTCAGTGAGGTCAGAAAGAACTGCCGGCGTGGAGTGGGAGTGGGATGGGAGGAGCGGTCTGTTCCTGGCTCATGTGTGCCCATTCTCAAAAGATGGGTACGGTGTGGCCTAGGGGGAGTCCGGGAACCTCAGCCACCTTCTTTCTGTAACAGCGGTGAAGAGCCCTATGTGAAATGTCGCTGCCTACATCAGACAAGCTCACGTCTGGAGGACCTGGGCGAGGGCGCTGGGCGTGGAGAGCCCATGGCGGTGGTGGATCAGCGGGGAGCAGGCAGTGCAGCTGTTCGGATCTGGACTTTGAGATCTGAAGGGTTGCCTTTCAGATTCTAGCTCTGCCACTTAATAGCTTGGTCAGGCACTTAACATTTTCGAGCCTCCAAAAGGTTATGCAGACTAAATAATATAATACGTGTAAAACACTCAACGTGGTTCCCGGGGCATCTGTACCAAATAAATGGCAGCTATCATTAAGGTGATGACAGCCATGGCTCGCTCGCCCTTCGGTTTGCATCTCCTTCTGGAACAGATGAAGCTTCCCTAAATAAAACGTTCAACTTCCAAGTTCAACTTTAAAGGTTTCCAGATGTGCCCTGTGATCGCTGAGAACTTCTGCTGCTGATACCTTATCAGACGCGCTGGGAGAGGAGTTGGAACTTGAGGGAACTTGCACTGGGACATTAGGGGGTTGGGCTCTGCAGTCAGCCCTGAGCTCTCCCACCAGTTTCCACTCCTCTCCCCTCTCTGGCTTGTCTAACAGCCAATTCTTTGCTGTTGAAAAGCACAGGGCAGGAAGAGGAAAACACACACACACACACACACACACACACACACACACACACACCTGAATTATTTTTATTGCCCACAGGACCTGGGAAAGTTAGATGAAGCTAGGGAACCATTCTAACGAGCAGATGAAATGAGCTGGAGGTTACCTGCGCCCTTATAATCTATGTGGCTTCTCCCCTGACCTTGGAACAGGCGTAGTCCAAAGTGGGCCGTGGGGCTGGGAGAGAAATCGTGCTGGCTCCCGGCCAAGCACAAGAGGCCGTGCTGTGTGTCGGCATGTGGGTACATAGGCTGGCACGGCACGTCTGGCAGGCCAGGGGCGGGCAGCGAGGCCCAGCATGGGGGCACTGGCACAGAGTCCGGCGGCCCCTGCTGTGACAGCCACAGAGGAAGCAGCCTCCAGGCACAAGGAAGCACAGGGCGTTTGCTGAGTTTGCAAACTAACCTGCAAGATGCAGGACTGACGCAGCAGCAAGGAAACAGAATGTGACAATTTAGAGCAGGTAGCACGCCGTAAGCGGCGTTCATTTAAAAGGCTGTTCTCCTCCATTAAGCCTACGTGGGCTGCTGCTGTGAAGGTAGCCAGATCAGAGTCTGGGGCGTGTGGGGGCCTGGTTTTGGGAAGAGGACTCTCTGCATAAGCTCCCATGCCACCATGTGCTGAGTGCAGACCACCTCAGGGAACCTTGCAACTGCAGCAGAGAACCCGGGCAAATGCCAGAGAGGCGAGACTGGCAGAGAGGCGGAGTCTAGGCCAAAGGCTCCAAACTACCGGAGCATGGAAATCAACTACAGAGCTTTAAGAAAATGTTGATGGCTAAGCAAAGTTCAGACCAACAAAATCAGAACTTCCAGAAGCTGGGCCTCTGTTTTCCCAAAGCACTGTACTGTCTTCATCCCCCACTGAATATCCTGGTGATGGGCTGGGCTGGGACAACTGGCTGTAGGGAGCATGGAAGTTGGGTTCTAAGGATGTTGTAGGTCTGCCCCCGGGCCTGAGAAATGCAGAAGGTGAGAGACTCCTGAGCACAGATGGGTGGAGTAGACGAGAGGAGAACATTGGGCCACTGTACTTGGTCTCACAGTGTATAAAGCAAGTCCAAAGACAGGATGTGTGTGACCTCCACAGCCTGAGGAGGTAGTGATGACAGTCTCCATTCTGCAGGTGAGGATACAGGTTTAATGATTTGCTCAAAGTCACGCAGCCAGTGAGTGGCATAGCCGGGTCTCTATGCCCTGGGTGCATGCCCTGCACCTGCTCTGTAGTTGGTTCAGCCTCCGTCTCCCTTGGGATCCCCTCTCGCAGGGCCAAGTGGCCGTAACTTCACCGTGAGGAGCAGCAGCTGCCTGGACAGGCTCCAAACATCACGGAAATTGATGAAGGCAGAATTGGGCTGGAGAGTCCTGTTTAAATCCTTCTTTGAATTGTTCTTCGGCCAGCGTGTTTCCATGGAAGTTCTGTCTAACACGTACATCTCGTGTCTCCAAATAAGGCTTCTCTCATCTGGGGCCTGGCATGACCGTCGCTCAGTGTAGTGTGATGCCACCCTGGAGGGCAGGCAAGGGATGGCATGCCTGACTTCATGAGATTTTACCATTTATGGAATTGTCTCATGGGCTCTGGGGCTGTAGACTTCAGAGCTGACCTGAGTCCTGGGGCAGCTGCTCCCTGAAGTTCAGCCTGAGTCCACGTAATGTCCTGGAGCTCAGGGGCAGGTTCTGGGGACAGGGTGCAACCTGAGCCTACAGGTTGGCTGACACATCAGGATAACCTGCACTCCATGCTGCTCACAGCACACTAGAACCAGGTGGTGGCTTGTTCTGACCCAGTCACTCAGTCACCCAGTCACCTGTCCGAGGCCATTCCCTGAGTGATCATCCCACTGGGCCTAGGAATAACTCTGACCTGCAGATTGTAGATGGGGAGACTCCATCCTGGCCTCTGTGCTGCCAGCTGGTCCTGCCAACTCAGCTTCCTAAACACAGGGCAGACCCAGCAAATCCACAGACACCCAGTGCTTCTCTGTTCTTTTCTCCTTCAAAGAATGAAGGAAATATGAACCAACACAACCCAGAGTGCCACGACTCTAAAGGGAGGGCTGGAGGCCGGTCTAAGGGTGGCACAGTGAGCATGGGGCACGGAATGGGCATGGTTGATCACCCCTCAGTAGCCCCTCATTTGATCTTCCCTCCTTTTCTTTTATTCTTTATTAGACATTGCTTGGCAGGATCACTCACTCATACCTCAGTCTGCATGAGCTGCCCCTCAGGGTGGCTGCAGCAGGGAGGAGGCAGGAGTGAGAGTCCTGTGTTCCCAGTGACCCCAGGAGCCAGAGAGCCTGACTGACAACAACCTCTACCTTTGGAACCAGCTTTTTCTCCTTTTCTCTCACCTTCTCCTTCCTGTCCCCTGTGACTAGTCTCCTGGTGACCCTCACTTGTGTATAACTGTAAAAGTGAAGCTTAGAATTTTTGGACCCTTGGAAAAGGCAACCACATCCATGAAGATCACAGTTCTGAGAAGACCCGGGGGGAGAAGAGAAAAATAGCTACGAAAGTGTGGCCTGGCTGCTCAAACCTAATGCAAAGAGCAGAACACCCAGGACTGGATGAGATCCTCAGGCTTATATTTTGTTGGATATAAGCACTCATCTCAGCCATTTATGCAGCATGTTTGCCAGTGACACCCAATTCCAAGGGAAAACGATAAGAATTGTGAACATCATTACATGTAATCAGAGGTGACGTATGAAAGAGTGTGATGCAGCATTAAGCTGCTTATCTGTACTGGTGGCCTAATCTGTTGCTTGTGTACCATGATAATCTGCTCCTACTTACAAAAACAAAGGAGTAGGAGCATTCTTTACATCTCTTGGTTACTTAGCCTTCTAACGAGCCCCCTCCTCCATCCCTAGCAGACAGAACTGAGGCCCTTCTGAGTGCAGGCGTGGGAGGGACACCTGTGGGATGAAGTGTGTTCTCCTAAGGTCTCCCTACCAGTCTGTGGGTGATGGTCCAGCTCCACAAATAGAAGCAAACTAGACCTGCACATGAATGTTTATAGCTTCTTTACTCATAAGTGTCAACACTTGGAAGTAACCAAAATGTGCTTCCATAGGTGAAATGATAAGTAAACTATGGCACATCAGACAATAAAATATTATTCAACACTGAAAAGAAGTGGGCGATCAAGTCATGAAAATACATAAAGAAACCTTAAATGCATTTTACTAAGTAAAAGACACCAATGTGAAAAGTTTACATATTCTATGATTCTAACTGTATGGCTTTCTGGAAAAGGCAAAACTATGGAGACAGTGAAAAGACCAGTGGTTGCCAGAGGTTAGGGCAAGGGAGGGATAAGTGAGGAGTACATGGGATTTTTAGAGTTATAAGAACGCTCTGTATGATACTATAATGGTGCTCACGTGTCCTTCTATATTGGTCAAACCTAGAATGTATGACAAGACTAAACCCTAAACGATGGACTTTGGGTGATAGTGATGTGTCAATGTAGGTTCATCAACTGTAATAAATAGACCACTCTGGTTGAGGAGGTCAATAGGGACGTAGTCTGAGTTGGGGAGGGGAGAGCAGGGAAGATATGGGAAGCCTCTGCACGTTTTGCTTAATTTTGCTGTGAAATGAGAATTATTCTAAAAATAACGTCTATTTAAAAAAACACACTGAGCTAGGAAAAGAGGCAACAAACTATTCTTCTATCATTTTTAAGAGAATATGTGCCCAGTCATGTATTCTTCCTTGTTCTCTTATACAGACAAACATGACATGCTCAAGCGGACACAGATTGGGTCAGGGACCAAAATTGCCGCCACCAGAACCATGGGGAGCTGCACTGGCTGAGAGCCAGGGCTGGGGAAGGACTTGGAGTCCCGAGACTGTGATGTGTGATTGGCGGGATCAGAAGGAGGATACAAAGTGGACTTCAACAAAGGACATGGAACTCACCTTCTGACTGTCAATTGGGCCTTCCCTGGAGGGAGTGGTCCAGTGTGTGTGTGTGTGTGTGTGTGTGTCTGTGTGTGTCTGTGTGTATATGTGTGGTAATATCAGTAACATCAGCCAAGTCTTCTAGATTTGCCCATGCTGTGTATTCCTGAATATGCAGACCCACTTGTGCCATCTATAAACGTACCTCTGCTACTGCCAGAGCCATAACTTCCTGCCTGATCAGTTACTGGGTGGGACACAGGGCAGCTCAGTGTCTCCAGTGCCCACAGCGGTTTTTTATTGAACAGCCCAGCATAGCCTCCAGGCACTGGACTGTGAGGGAAGGGTCTAATGGGCACTGCCCGGAGGATCCAAGCAGCTGCAAGTGACTAAAAGCTGACCCCTAAGAAAACAGTCCAGATGGTGCCTTGGAACACATCCTCTGGGTGGCAGCAGCCTGGCCCAGCACACAGACATGGCTGGACTTCAGCCCTGACTCAGTCCCTGGGGCAAGTGTCCTTGTGCAGTCACTATCTACGCCACAGTCCACGGGCTCTGTGAGCACACACACTCACAGTCCCAGAGCATAAGCGCATCTCAGGAGCCAGAAGAACCAGCTCTGCCTGATCTCCCATCTGAGGCTGGCCACAGTCAGCCTCCCAGAGTGGCTGTTTCCTCACCTGTAAAATGAGAGGCTCCTCCTGCTTCGACAATTGCAGACACATGGGAAATTGAGAGCACATTTCCTTTCCTTTCCCTAGATTACCCCCTTTCCCTCTTGAACTTGACCCAGTCCTTCCAGTCCAGGCTAAAATTGAAAATCAATTTTAATTATAAAAATCCGTTTACCGAACCAATAAATCACCCTGGCCCCGGCTTGGTTGTGGGGAGAAGGTTACACCTGGAGCGGGGCTCATAAGTCACTCTCTCCCTCCGCCTCACTGCAACTGGGCTGCCCTGTCCAGCTACGATATTCATCTCTGTCGCGGGGCTGTGGGTTATCAACGCCCTGGGCGGATGGATGGGAGCCGAGATGCGCTGATACACATCGCACCAGTTGTAACTTGATTTCCAGCAGAACCCTTGACAGGAACCCCTGGTGGGCTTCCCACCCCCTTCCCAGAGGTGGGGGATGATATATAACGAGGAATGGGATTGTTCTTTGAGTTGCCTCCATGTCTGGAATCTGAATAAGATGGTTGTCCAAATGGGGAGAGGGAACACAGCATTATCTGTATACCAAGGTTCCCAGAAATGATCTTCTAAAATTAGCTAACTTATCAATGACTATTGCTGTTAGGATTATCCCTAATGTGCTCTAAGGAGAGGGGCACCAACTGCTTCTCATGGCCATGCAGGGCATGAGCTCAACGACAAACCTAGAGAAAGGGAAAGATACTGCATGGAAGGGGATCAACGCATCAGGGGGCTAATGGGCACTAGAAGTCACTTGTCACTTGTGACCCCCAGCTAAGGGCAAGGATTTCAGTCCAAACACCTTTTTTAACACTGCAACCCAAAGCTTCGACGTAGCTGGGGAGGGCAGTTAACTGACAGCCCCTGGCTCTTAGGAGCAACTCCTTTTGGCAGGTGGGATGGGTCTCACTTCCTTCATCCAGCAGCTCAACACGAGCCCCAGAGCTTCCTGCTAAGCCCCGGCTGCAGAGATGTCAGTGCCTGCAGCCTTCACCGAAAGCTGGACATCCCACTGGGAATCAGGGCTTTCCTGTCCTTGCCTCTCATTGCTCTAGGCAGCAGAGATACAAAACAGAAAGCCTGCATGGAGGGCAAGACTATGGGTGTGGCTGGCCCACCACTAGTGGGACAAGGGCCACAAGTGGCTTTTGTAATAGGACTACAGGACTGAGTAAGGCCAATGTGCTCTGGCCACCTAAATTCCCTGCCTTCCTGGCACTGGGGGACCAGGGAGAGGGCATCCACTGCATTTTCAGCTGGCGAGGCCTGCAGCCACACAGCACATCATCTATGGGCAGGCTGGGCTGCCCTAGTGATTATTTATGAGTTATGTGCCTTTGGACAAGTTTCTTAATATCTCTGAGCCTCAGTTCCTTCCCTGTAAAATGGGGATTGAAGTCCTGGCCTTGTTTGTGATGAAAGCATTTTACACAGGAAGTCTCCTTTGGAATATTTTACTACACCTCAGCATCTCTTCCTGACGTAAAGGGGACAACATTCCAAATTGGCCATCTACTTGCATTCACTTTGTGGAAGGGAAAATCAGAAGTGACACCCTAAGTGAGAATGTAGAATTGCTTATGGAGTCATTGCAGAGGCATCAGATTTAAATTTTTAAATCGGATTTGAGTCTCACTGTGCCACACATCAGCTGTGTGACTTTTGAGAAGTCATTTAACCTTTCTCGTCTGTTCCGTTAGATAATAATGGCAACTTCAAAGAGTGGCTGGGCAGGTTCAATGAGATATTGCATGGAGAGGCACTTGGGAGATGGCAAGTACTAAACAGATCCTTGATATCATTTCATTTGCTACCACTGTCCCATTAGCAATGATAATTTAGAGTTCGCCTGTATCAAGCTTTCCAGGGAGCATAAATGATAGTAACTATTAACTTCTTGATTCAGTTCTTTCACTTCCTTCCATTAAGGCACCAGAAGAGAAATCATTTTTCTTTTTCCATCCACTCATCATCATTTTAGATATCCCGCTATACTGAGATACAAGACCAAGGAGGCAAGAACATTATAAAAAAAAGAAAGAATGACAATGAAAGAAGAAAAAGCAGCTAAGCCCAGAAACAGACCCCAAGCTGAAGAATAGGTTTAATGAAATTGAAAGCTCTGGTGCTTGTGGTAATTGCTATTGAGGAATCCATATCACATCAGAACTCTCTCCCAGGGAGTTTGGTCTCTCTACTTTCTCTGCACCTGGTACTAAAATTGCTTCTATCTTTGGGAAGACACAGCCACAGAGCCCAAGGTGACTGTGAGATGACTGTCCATTCTGGGGTTTGAATAGCGGCAAGAAGCATCTTGGTTCAAACCTGATCTTGTCCATGAATTTCCTGAACTTGGACCGCACTAATTTCTTCTGCAAAAGGGCAACATCTGCTGTCTCTTAGGGCTGGTTATCAGAGACACATAAAATAAGCAACACTCTGCTTCTGCTGTAGACAAGGAGGTTGAGTTTACCACCACCCAAATGCTGTCCCTACTGGGATTCCAATGCCCCTGAGGCACTGCCATCTGCTCTTTGGTCACCCATTGGCTAATGGAAATACCTTGCCCACCCCTGTTTGATGTTGCTAGAACAACCAGACCCCAGACATAAGTAAAACAGCAAGCTTTAAATCATAAATGAAAGAGCAATACACTGAGTGGGGACAGCTGGAAACAAGTTGGTATAGTGGAAAAAGCCCTGGAGAGACTTGAGTTTGGGTCCCAACCAACCACTTATCAGAGACTTAACTCTGGGAAGTTCTGAGTGTTGATTCTGAATTGTGGTTGGGATCAACTAAGTCCTGCCTGATGCAGCCTAGCCTGACTGAGGCATTAACACCATTCTTGAGCATCTGGATCAAATTAGATAGGTTGACTTCACACTTCTTAAAATAATAGTTTGCTTATCAATGATCAAGCATTGTTGGGTCTCTATTTGAGGCTAAGTAATGTGCTATACTAGTCAAGTCAGGTAAAGGAGTATCTTAAAAGTCCAAGAGAAGCCTTTGAAATCATGATGCATTTTCAGATGGTCAACTGGCATCATGAATTAAACAGTAAAGAGATGGGTGGGGTGCTATGTGGGGTGCTAGGTAGAAAGGACTGGCTGGCAGGACAGGAGTAACAGGCTAGGATTGGGATCATTTTCAGTTCTGTGCATAGAACTGAACCAGATCAGTGGGGTCTGATTCCCAATCTAAATGCTGGTATAGCTGAGGCGGCTATGCATAGGCCCTGGCAGATAGAAATGTGAGCTGGGCAGTTCTTGAAGGAAAGCACAGAGCATAGCTGCAAGTGTGCATTGTGACCCTAGCAGGTCACTTATGAGGGCAGGACTATCCCAAGCAATCATCACATGCAGGCAGCCAAAGGGTTTGGGAAATCTACGCCAAATCTCAGACCCTTGAGAGTGAAGAGAGGGTACTCCAAGATGCACAGAAGTCCTAACTGTTACATGGAAAGGGATTAAATGAGAAAAAAGGAGGAAATTCTTTACAAAATGAATGGTCTTTGAACGGTTCAAAGTCAAGAACACCTTGACTCCATATTGACGAGGGCTCAGCAGACCTCAAGTGTTATGACCCCCAAGTGTCATGTCATGAATCCAAACTGAATCCAGCTCCAGGGACAGAGAGAAAGTTGGGGTATGTGACTTGTCAATTCCATCAGAGCCAATTATCACAACTATGTCCATTTTCCCAGCCTGCCAACTAGAGTCAAAGACTGTGTGCATTTGAAATCTCCAACCTTTGAAATATTTACCTGTTCCTGGCATCTTTTGATTAAACATTGTGCTAGGTAATGACTATTTTACTTCTTATTCTTTTCTAGCCCTTTCAAATTACTCATTGTGGTGTGACAGTAGAGCCCCATTTACTCTTACTAAATAAACAAGGCTACAAAACTCTTAATGAACCGAAACTCATCAAATGTTTGAAAGCAAATAGCAGTTTTAAGATTCTTTCCCTTTTCATGTATCTCTGTGTGAAACATCTCACTTTTCCATAACTAACAGATTCACACAGCCACCGCCATATGCTGGAAATCAGGCTTTGATTCTTTAGCTCACCTGAAGCATCAGGAAGTAGGCTGCACACACAGGTGTAAGAACTTTGCTGCTTGACTGGTTTCTCCAACTAGCAAGGTGCTATCCCTCTTGCAAACACATTGGCTGTCTGGATGCACCAAGGATTCCTATCTTCCTTTGGAGGATGCCTTAAGAACTTTGATGCATTTGAAAAGACATCATTAGGGTGCAGTCTGTGGTTCTCAAGCAGACCAACTTCCCTTTTTAGAATAAGCAGACTGGTATGCAAAG
Organism: Pipistrellus kuhlii; assembly: GCF_014108245.1. Classification (NCBI taxonomy): domain Eukaryota; kingdom Metazoa; phylum Chordata; class Mammalia; order Chiroptera; family Vespertilionidae; genus Pipistrellus; species Pipistrellus kuhlii. Next base: position 13,990,868 of record NW_023425405.1, read on the forward strand.
GGATTGAACTTGTTTATGGGCCATACTGCCTGTCAAGCAATTGTGAGCCAATGGGATGGGTATTCTGGCACCCAGAGCCCCATATCCTATGTACATTTCCTCCTTTTCCAAAGCCATCCTCATTTAGGAGCAGACAAGTACCGATGTTCCTTGAAATCCTCAGCTTTGCAAAGGGTGGAAATTACTGAAACTATCACAAGGTTTGGGATCCACTGAATAGCAAAACTACCCAATTAAGGAGCATCTGGAGGTAAACTCTATATTGATTTCTGCACTACAAGTTGTAAAAATAATCAGATTACTAGGCAATGCTGCTCAAATTTCAGATAACAGGTTACCTTGGGAAATGGGGGTTGCTATTTGAGCATTTAGGTCCAGGTGTGTCTTTAGAAGGAATCTGATGAAGGTGGAGGGATAATGAGCATAGCCCAAAATAAGCACTTTCTTCTCTGGCCACCAACTACTCCCTAATCTTGGACAACCAGGAGGTCTTAAAGACAGGTGTCCCTGGACAAATGTGAATGTGGCAAAGGGCTGTGCCTGGCTCCCCAAGCCTTTACCCTGAAAGCAGCTCTGTTCTTAACTCACCATGTCTCCCAGATGCTCACGAGTCTAGACATACAAACCTCGTAGATCCTAGTGGAGGCTTTCCAGGTTGGTCTATCTGCTGTTAGGACTACCTGGGATAGTTAGGAATCACCTGGCAGTCCTTGGGAATATCACAATATACTTCACGCTGTTGTTTTGTGATCAGATATGCTCAATATTAGTGTTCTTCCATTGACTTGTTATAGGATATAGGGATCTTGGACCTCTAATCCACTAAATGGAGAAAAGGGCTCCTGATATCTTCTTGGAAATCGAATACACATGGTAGAACAAATACTGTGACACCTCACCCAGGAGAAAGCTGCTAGAAATAATCACTATAATCAGGCAAGGGAATGAACCTGTGAGGTTTCTGTCCACGTCTGAAGTCTGAATCCTGCCCATATCCGAAGACTGCTTCTGCCTACTTCTCAGCAGTATGCCTTTGGCTACCAAGAATTAACTCATTCTGACTCTAAAGCATAGACTTACCACCCAGAACAAGAAACCGGGCAATGGAGAATCCTGCCCAGACTAATATTGATTGGTTTGCTTGATTAGTTGGTTAACTGAATATCACTACTTTCTAATACGATTAAAACAAGATAAATACTAGGGCTTTGTCCCGTAAGCAAGTGCCATTAGTGATCATGGTGACCCTGATTAAAAATGCAATTGACTGGAAGGATAATTTATTAACTCTCTAGCCTCTAGTGCCACTCTGTGCTTTGTGGGGCCTTGAGATACGATGTGGCTGGCAAGGAACACCCTAACCTTTTGTAATATCCCTGGTCTCTTAGGAAAGGAATTTATTATACAATGACATATATAAGATGGTTTCTCTTTGCAGGTAGAGCTACTCTGTGCTTGCCATAAGCTCCTTTATAATGTCTCAGGGACTTTATAGTGCCATGGGACCATTGTGACCATTCTTTCCTTTGCCTCACTTCCCTCAATCCTAAAGGCACAACCCGTAATCCTTTGATTCATCCTCATCAGGTTCATCATTAGTTTAAAATATATTTGGATCATTGATCTCGTCATGAAATACTTAATGAAAAAGTACTCGAAACAAAGCAAGTGTGCCTAGTGAGAGAGAAATAGGATTTATTTACTTGTGGGGTTGAGGAGACCACTCCATAGGCTGCTAAAAGAAGTAGCTAATTGCTTCATGTTTCTTGCTTCATACACACATTAAGGTGCCCAGGAGGTAATTCACTCCCATTGGACAATTCAGACAGCAGGTGCCTCCTAAAGGAAGCCAGCTGCCAGACTCTGTGGAGCACAGGTCTCTGCCCTCTTCTTCTGGGTGTTATCTGTTGCATCCTCAGTCAAGCAAGGCATGTCAACTGCTGGCCTGGTTGGGGAACGTGTGGTGGTGAAATAGAGGTGCATCATAGCATCATATCACCCTCCCTTACTCACCCCATTGATGTCTCAGCATGCCCAGTTATAGCAAGGGGATAACCCTTCATGGAGAGCTGAGAGGGTTTCAGTGAGATGTGTTGGTAAAGCACTTGGAGTACCTCCTTGTGTTAGATAAATATAAGGCATTGTTATTCTATTGGCTCTATTCTTAGTTTTTAGAATGTTTCTAGATGTGCTGACTAGAGGACAAATATTACAAATCAGAAAGAGCAATACCTAAAGCAGAAGGGAACACCCCATCAGCTCTGCCTCAAACTTGGCCAGCGTTCTGATGATGGCCTAGGTGTGTCTGGAAAGGCCAGTAAGATCTAAAGGTAGAGGTCTAGTCCTACTGTAGAGATAACAAAAAGCCAACCCAGTGATGTGGCTCTGACACTTTTTTTTTCCTGCCAAAAAGGCAACTTGTTTCTGCCAACTGTTCCCCTTCCAAAAACATGGTCCTTTAGTTGTTTTTATTTTTATATTTTTTTTCTTAGAGTGGCTTCATCTGCTGTCCTTTTCCCTGAGATGCTGTCAGGTTTGGATGGACAGAGACATACTGCTGGGACATTTGATGTTTTTATGACTAGAGAGAGGAGAAAGGAATGAGGCAAATAGGGAGGCCTGCAGGGGGTTGCAAGAGCTGCCCTGAGCACCTTGTGGGAAGTCAGGGCTGAGCACTCCACCTTTAATGGGAATCACAAAGAAACGTGCTTTAGGGGTTGACAGTATGAATTGAGTTCACCAGCATGCTTGGAAACCATTTGTGTTCATCCTTGGGATTTTTTAAGGGCTAAACTCATCTTTTTAAATGTTTATTTGGAGAGAAAATACTATGTATAAATAGATATGTCTATACAGAGAAACAAGGACATATCTCTACCTACAGTTTTGTTATTGCTCTGCCATACAATAAATGCTTACTAATTTCCATATCATATATGGAGGGAGCTGCCACATGTGAATTTCTTTCATCAGTAATTGCTGTGCCTGTGACTCCTTATACATTATAGATACCACAGGGATGGTTTCCAAATATGAACCCAGAGAGAGGGACAGATTCACAGATGCTAGCTAAAAATGTCTAGAAATTATAAGGGAAGTTATTCAATACATCCCCTGGGGAGTAGAGCCAGACTATTCCCCCAGGGTTCCAAAATTACTAGGCAGTTTCATTAGAGTGAAAGGCAAAGCTGCCTTGTAGGTGCAGAGTAGAGGCTGTCACTTATTATTTAGAGAGGGTGGCGTTTGATGGTCTGTTCCTACTCATCAAAGAAGTTGCTCAAGTTTTTGGAATAGAGGAATTAAAGTAAAAAGGGTTTTCACTGAAATATTTGACTGAATCTGGCTATGTCTGCATGGACATTCAGGAAATCAGTACTGCTGAGAAACCTGATAGCCAGGCAGCCATTTACAAAGATGGGGAGCTGTCCCCAAGTGCTGGTGCTGAAACCTAGCACTGCAGAATTTTATCATTTGAAGTGCCTCCACCACATGAACATGAATGTTTTTTCCTGGCTCTGAGTAGAGTTACTTATCAACCATTCATGGACAATGTTAAACTAAAGGACTTCTGCTCCAATAACTAGAGGATGGAATTTTATGGATTATAAGAAACTATTTTTTGAACCTTTTCAATGTGGCAGAAATAATTAGTGCTCACTCATAGCTGGTTCTTTTCTTCCTAGGGACACAGAAATGGAGCCTCCAGCCCATTGCAGTTATGCAGAGCCATGGGACTAATTCTGGCCAGTGGTATGTGAGTAGAAGTGAAAGTTACAACTGTTGTGCACTTAAGGTATGTAAACATCCAGCTTGCTCTTCCCTCTGCAGCAATAATAACATAGATCATGTTTAAGTTCAGAGGCAAGATAGACTATTCCTCTAATCCCAAGTTCCCATTTGGAAAGAATCTTTTATGGAGAGCTGCTGGACCCACAGCAAACTTTAATAAACAAATAATAAAATAGTATGTGTTAAGTTCCTGAAATTTTGAAGCTTATCTTCTTCCAGCATACCCGTCTTCACTTGGTTACTCATTTTGTTTTCTTAAAGCCAAGGACATCACAATAAAACCTTATGCTTCTGCCAAAGACATCACATAAATGTAAATGGAAGAAAGGAACTTTGTTTAGTTGGGGGGGGGAAATACCTGACAATGCCCCCACAGTGATGTTGTTTAAATTGGGAAAACTATGAAAGAAATGTTTGCAGAGTCCTAAATTTTTATTTGGCATAGAAGCATGGGGGTAAGCAAAAGTAGGTTTACCATTGTAAATACATGAAACACAGAGTTTATTCTTATATTATTATTTATTATTATAAGTTTATATATATTTTCCCATACATACAACTGTAAACCATGCCTGTATATTTCTGAACTTGCTTTTGAAATCATAAAATAATCTGTTGGATATCTGATGATTAGAGTTCTAGAATGTGAGAAGAAGCCAGGTTAAGGTCAACATCACTGCCATGAGTGATGGATGTAACCATCAAGCAGATTTTTAAGGAGATGAGACCTGGTCAGAGACCGTTGGGATGTGGTCAAGTGGCATCACAAGTTACCTTTTAAGAGAGTAGTTTCATTGGGGGGGAGGGGGATAAATTGCAGAGGGCTGAGGAGGGAGAGGGGGACAATAAAAGTAGAAAGTGTAAACCACAAGCAAATTATTTGGTGGTACAGGAAAGAAACAGGACTGTAGTTAAAAAGAGAAAATCAGAACTTGAATTTGATTGAAAATGGAGGTACAAAAACCAGGAAGAAACCAAAAAAAATGTGGACAGAAACCCCCTGTATATTTGAAGAGGATAGGATTCAGAGTACAAGTGGAGTCACTTGCTACAAAGAGAGGGGACTTATGAGAGTTTGCAAAGCCTTTCTTCCTGTATTATTTCTTATCTGAGTCCATCGATCATCATACAACTAATTTCTACTGAACTCCAGGAATCATCTTAAATGTCTTTATCGCCTTCAGCCTTCCCTACATGCTGTTATCTCCAACTCTATATAACCGCCTGAGCATCTCTTAAACCTATACCTTTATATAGCCTTAAATCAGGTCCTTACTTCTGATAAAACTATTATAATCATCACTCTACCCTTTAGCAGCTGGGTGACCTGAGGCACATTATAAGCCTTTCAATTTCTCATCTGTAAAATGTAAATAAAACAACTACTTTGTAGCAATACTTTAAAGATTAAATTAAATAAGTACCTGGCACAGTGACAGCAAAAACATCTTCCTTGATCTCTGTAACTCTTAGATTTCTTTTATAATTATTATCATTATTTGTTCACTATATTACCACCAGAGTGATCAGTTTGACACTCAAGTTTGCTACTGTCTCAACCACAATCCCAACCAATGAACTGCTTATGTTTATGAAGTGAAATCCAAGTTTCTTTAGTATGGCACACAGGATGCAGTATGGTCTCATTCCTGCCTAACTTCTTCAGCTTTCACCAATCATCCATCTTAATTTCTATCCCAACAACACTAAACATGTATAGCTTCCCTTAAAATAGCATAATGTTTCAAAGTCTTCCTTAATTTTGCAATGTTGTTCTTTCCGTCTAGAAGGTCCTTTTTTTCTGGTTCCCTCAGCAAACTCTTATTCATCCTTGAAACCTCCATCTGGTTCTTTTTCATCACTCCCTTCTCCATGCCACTTCTTTACAATGTAGTAATTTCTGCTGTCACATCCAACTTGGTGTATTGTTATTTATATGTTTATATGATGACTTTCAATACATCATGGACTCCTTGAAGAAGAGCTGTGTTTTATTTAACTTCTCAAGTCTCTTGTCTAGGACAGTTTCTAGCACTAAGTGAAAACTCATCAAATGATTGGCAAATGAATGATTGAATAAATGCATTTTCCTGTGTGGAATGACAACAAAGTAATCAAGTTGTATAAAGGGTAGGAGGGGGTAATATCATCTCTACAGAGTCTAAATCTTCATGGAGCAGACAGCATCTACTCTAAGTGATTTCTGTATTCTGGAGTTGTTGAAAAGGGAGACATTGGGACTTAGAAATAGGGAGAAATTCAATACACTAAGCTTACACCTGACATTCTTTAATTCATGCCTTAGATTTTTTTAAACAGATGCGTACACACACACACACACACACACACACACACACACACGTGTCTTGTCACTCTGTGTCTAGAATCACAACATCAGAGGCTATTCCAGCCTTCAAAGTTGCATTCAGCTTTGCTGACTGAACTCACATGTGTAATTCTCATTTTATTCTCTTACCTGAGGCCTTAGTTCTGGGATATATAGAAAGCTGTACTGATGAGTAACAGAATGCACACTTAGTTTTCTGCTGGGGTATTGTCCTGCTGCATGCTAACCTAGGTTTAGAGGCCAAGAGAAGTGGGAAGACAGATGACTACATAGCATCAGGGAAGCTGATGACTGTGGCTCTGTGCTTTTTCTCCCCAGCCACATCTTGCTATAAGACTCTGGCTTGGTTTTCCCTGCATATAAAATGGGCAAAATTCTATTGCTCTACATTACACCTAACCACAAAGATCCAAAATGTGAAGAGACAGGTCCTGGATCTTAGACCAGGGAAGGGCCTTTAAGCAGGACCTGGATCCTAGGAGTCTCACCTGCAGAACCTGAAGCCACAGGAGTTCCTCATCTTCTCAGCCCCTAGCAGGGGTCCTCAAACTTTTTAAAGTGGGGCCAGATCACGGTCCCTCAGAGAGCTGGAGGGCCGGACTATATGAACTACTAATTCCTACTGTACCACCTCAGCTGCGCTCACTGCCCAAAAAACCTGGCGGGCGGGATCAGACTCTGGGACGTAGTTTGAAGACCCCTGCGGCCTACAGGGTGTGGGATGGGCTCTCTAACTCCCTGAACACTTGATGAAATATCTTATTAGGCCTGCCAAGCCAGGCTCTATGCAAGTTTAGTAGCAGAGACTAAAATCAATTCAGGAAATGGCTATCATTAGAAAAACAGTTTTTCCTTTATTCTCTGAAGAAGTGGTTGGTATATATGGTTAAAATATTTTAATTAATGAGTGATCATTTTTTATGGAATCCAGTAGGCTTCCAAGGCATGTCTTCCATCTATAGATAAATGTTCTCTGGTGGAATTCTTCAGGTACTGACCCCACTGCTGAGATTCCGGGGGGCTACTCTAGGGTCACAGAACCAATACTGTATCCTCAGTGCCTCTCATCAGAGGACTCATGATATCAGTATGTCTTGTTACTGGTTATTTAACCTTGATCCCTTGGCTTAGGTGGTTTTTCCACTGTAAAGTTATTACTTTTGCATTTATAGTTAATAAATACCTTGGGAGGAAATAGTTGGACACTATGCAAATGTCCTGTTTCTCCTCTAAATTTTACTCACTAACTTTTGTATCCAATAGTGGATCTCTGCAATGTATTATGAAATGTATTTTTTTAAAAAACATTTTCTGATTTCCTTCTACATTTTAAAATTTTTATTTTGTTTTTTAATTTTTAAAACGACATTTCATTTTGAAATAATTGTAGATTCATGAGAAGCTGCACTGATAGTACAGAGACTACCCTTCCCTTAATTTCCCCCAGTGGTTACATCTTACAAAATTGTTATATCAAAACCAGAAATTGATGTGTTGTAAAGTATGTGTAGAGTTCTGTCATTTTAACAAGTGTACAGATTCATGTAACCACCACTACAATCAGGATACAGAACTATTTCATCACTACTATATAACCCTACAATTGAACTTGGTGACTGTGTGTTCATTATGCCTCAATTAAGCTGTCAAAACACAAAACACAACCCCTCTCCCCAAACTCTGCCAGGATAACACAAAGCAGTCAGTAACTATTAGCTTTCGTTACTGCTGTTTACTGATGGAGTATCTTTCTCTTGTATTTGAGGTGCTAGTGGACTAAGATGCCCAAGCAAAGTCCAGTCTACGCAATAGAAGGTGCCTCTCTTTTTGTTGAAGGAAACACTGACTGTTACTATAATGGATGAATTGGATAGAAAATTAGTCACCACCACCTGTGACTAGCACTGCACTCACAGATTACCAAATGTGTCTCCTGCACATCTGTGTGGGCTCCCCTTTGCTCCTGACTTCTATCTTTACAGTGATTCTCTTTTATTTGAATTTACCAGCTGCATCCTGTTTCAAGGGCCTATGCACTTGCTGTCTCCTCTGTCTAGAATGGTCTCCTCGTAGGTATTCAATGGCCCACTCGCATGTCATCAATTCAGAAGGAGCTTCCTGGGCCACCTAGTCCACACCTGCCTCACCCCATTCTTAGTTTCAGCTTCTCTCTATCATGTGACTCAATTTTATTTCAATAATAGCACTTATCACTAGAAGAAATCATCTTGCTTATTTATTTGCTGACTTGTTTATTGTCTGTCCCCACCCCCCTCTGGAATGTAAGCTGCATACATATATAGGCATCCTGTGCTTTGCCTACTGCTGTATCTTGCCTGTTTGTCAAGTGACTGAGACCATGCACCCCTTGATGAATTTTCCTGCCATATTCCTTCTCATTCTCTCTCCTCCTTTCTTCTATTTTCTTAAACTCTCTTTAAATCCCCTTCCCATGTCAACACCCATGCACAAAGATAAAAATGAAGTGTATACGATCACACTGGAGGAACCACGAGCAAATCCAGTTACTTTGCCTACTTCCTCCAGCCATTTCTGCAGTGACTCCCTCCTTCCCAACCCTTTTCCTTGGTTCTCTGCCTGACCTCAATGGGTGCTTGCAGGAGGGGTGCCTAGAAAGGAGGACTCACACTAAATCGTTTCCAAGCTGTTTATTCATGAACTACATCTAAACGGATATAAAAGGTTTCCCAGGAAATCTGCAGGATTCTCACCATGCTCACTCTTGCCCTTTGCCCCCTTTCAATCTAGTTAGCCTTGTTATCATTATTTCTGTGGAATGGCATATATCTGTACCATTAATTCTATATATATATAGGGGGAAAGGGATTGAGAGGAAGGAAAGACTGATTATTTATCAAGTAAAAGGCATTTCTCCTCCCTCTGGACAGCCAGGTGGATTTTCTGAACTCATTTCTGCCACAAAATGGGGCAGCCACTTCTGAAATGAGTCCTCTGTGCTGAGGTGGGCTCTCTTTTTATGGCCGGTGGGTAATAGCATTTCCTGATTTATGAATTGGCATCTAGAGGAGGTGCTGAGCCTCTGGATGGATTTATCACTGGAAGAACAGCCATATAAATAATCTTGTCACAAAAAATTATTGTTCTCATTTTGACTTTTTAGAATTTCCTTCTGTGCGGTGGTGGGATTTAGGAGATTTTAGAGGAAAAGTAGAAGAGGAATATGTCATTTGGCTTCTTTTCTTCTATATGACCAATATGTACAGATATTCTCCATAGAATAATTGCATGGAAGTCAATTTCCAAACTGATTGAATTATTTTGAAGACCCTTGGGCTTGGCTTAAAGCCAAAGGCAAGGTTCTTGCCTGAGGTGATGTGTAGGGAGTTGGATCTCATGAGATTAGTACAAACTCCATAAGAGATTTTTTTTTTTAATTGGTAAAGAGAAAGAAGGTCATTTCAAGTAGGTTTCTCCCATCTTCCACAGATCAGTGTGAGGTTTCATTTACACTCACCAAATGCATATTGAGCATCTTCACACTACAAATCACCACGTGGGTTCCCTTTGACTGCAAAGACCAACAGTCTAGAGGGTTTGGGTGAGGCTGACACAGGGTGGAACACAGATTTGAAGCATGCACACAATTTCCCTGGTGAGATGAGTCACAGGGCATCCTGGACAGGGTGGAAGCAGAGGCCCAGGGGTGAGGACACATACCATGTGGCTGCACCAAAAACCCAAAACCAAAAACTGTTGATTTATGTTTCATGTGTTTTAAGAGCCTTCGCACCCATGAACTTGTAACCTCCCTGAGGGCAAAGACCCTGCAAGACTTCTTTTATACCCATTCCTTTGTTCCCTGACCTTGAGGTTTAACACATACCGTGTTTCCCCGAAAATAAGACATCCTCTGAAAATAAAGACCTATGTACAGGTTTCCTTCTGAGTGAAATATAAGGGACCCCCCCCCCCCCCGAAAATAAGCCCCTCCCCCCAGGCTCTGTCTCAGAATGCTTTTGCTAAACATGAGAGATTTGGTCCACTGATTCTGAAAGAAATGGAATCACAAGAAATTCACCAGGAAATTCAGGAATTGGATTGTTATGATGATGTTCCAGAAGATGATGACATGATTGTCATTGAATAAATGAGTAAATTCTTGATACTGTAGGATTCACAGTTTGTCTGGTTTGTGTTGACAACTACCGTACTACCATACCGTATACAGGTAATAAATTTCATTTTATTTTCATTTAACAATAAATGTGTACCGTATTTTTCTTCATGGAAAAAATAAAACATCCCCTGAAAATAAGACCTAGTGCATCTTTGGGAGCAAAAATTAATATAAGACACTGTTTTATTTTCGGGGAGACAGGGTAGTAGGTCAGGAGAAACAATACTATTATATATCCTATATAAGAAAAGCCTAATATGCAAATTGTCCCCTCAGACAGATGTTTGAGGAATTCGACTGCTCACTATGATGTGCACTAACCCCCAGGGGTGGTGTGGAACATGGCAGGTCTTGGTGGAGGCATGAGAATGGGACCACAGTGGGATGGTGGAACAGGTGTAAAGAGGCAAACATGGGAGTCTAGGGGCCCAGGTGCTGCCCAGGGCCCAGAGGTCAGTTGGGACCTGCCATTCCACAGCAGATGCTCATGTTTTCATTGCCAGCCAGGCCTCAGGATGGCACCCATGCACAAATTTCATGCATTAGGCCTCTACTTGTCTATAAAAGGCTAGAGAGTTTATATGTTGGAGTTTGCAGGGTCAAGGTGGCCTGTCCCACTATGCAACTTTGCCATTGTAGTAAAAGCAGCCATTGATGATATGGAAATGAATGGATATGGCAAGATTCCAATAAAGCTTTATTTGCAAAAACAGGCTGACCATCAGGTTTGAATGGTACTTTGACAACCTCTCTAGCAGGTCAACAATATGTGCTTATTGAACTGAGTTGAAAGGATACCATTTAATAACAATGGCTTCTCACTTTTTAAAAAAATCAAATCTTACCTGACAAAGTAAATAACTGTTAAGAGAGGTATTGTCTATGTAGATTGTAGAGGATTCCTATGGCATTTATAACATACAATCTATCATGTAAGCATATTTTATAGAATGTATCCCTTACATAAAAAGGAAACTGAATCTTTTCCAGTGTGTAAGATGTTGTACAGACACCATCCCTTTCTGTGTACCAGCCTCTGGGGGTCGGGGTAAGGCAGGGGATCTCTCTCCTGATTTGGAGAGGAGCGGTGCCAGGAATCTGAAGTGTTAAGCAAGACTGAGTTTTTTTGGTGGATGTGGCCTTGGGGAAGTGCCAGCCCAAACTGTTGAGTTATCTTTAACCAATGTGTCTAACCATGGGACTTCTGCTCATTCCTCATTTTCTTCCCTTTGTTTTCATGGCAGAATAAACTCCAAATTCCAGGGGTCAACTAAGTGCCTGCCAACAGCCCATGCACAAGCAAAAAAAGAAAAAAGCTTGGTGTCATCAGTCAATGCCAACTAGTTAATAATGACCGGCCCCTTTGCTAATGGCCCGAGGCAGGGGTCGTTGGGAAGCAAAGGCTCTGGCAGAGAGATTGGTTTGCAAGAAGCATTTTTGCTGGCCACATTCAAGGGCATATCCACCTATGCTCAGCTCTTTAAGAAGGCAGTAATTAGTTTCATTCCCTTCAGTGCACACAATGCATGCACCAGGACTTGGCATTTGAAGAGCCACTGAAGTTTGTTCTTCTCATCTTGATTTGCCTTAGGTTTATGCCCATAAAGAAATATCAAGATTGCAAGGCAATTCTGGGATTCATTCAGTTCCCACAGGGAAAACAGAAACTTTCAAGTGTCAGGGCTCTAGGCAAGGAGAGGCCACTGCAAAAGAGAGCCAATCATGACTCAGCTGAATCTGTACCACACAGTCTTTCTTGCAAACTGTAGATGGTGAGCACAACTACTAAATAGGAGGCTCCAGAGAGCATAGATGTCTTGTGCATCTTTATATGTTCCAAGCAGGTGACCCACACATAGAGTTGCAGGAACAAAGATTTCCAGTCCTATTTGTAAACTGTGGTCATCTAGGCAGTGCTTCTATTCTGATGAGTGGTGGAATGCAATGTATGGGCCATTTATATGTTATCATTTTAAAAAATTATCACCCAACAAGATGTTTGTATTTATTTGAGAGCAAGAGAATGAGAGAGAGAGGGAGAGGGAGAGTGAAATATTGGTGTGAGAGAGAAACATAGATCAGTTGCCTCCTGTATGCACCCTGACTGAAAATCACAACCACAACATAGGTATGTGCCCTGACTGAGAATCAAACCCACAACCTTTTGGAGTACAGGAAGATGCTCCAACCATCTGAGCCACCCAGCCAGGACATGTGCTACCATTTTTATTTTTTCAGCCCTTGGTGAAGCTGAGAAATGCCTAGAGGACAGTGTCCCCAGAACTTGGTCCCCTCTGGTCATGAGGAGACCTCCAATATCCCACTGAGCTGTAAAAATATGTTTTCCATATGTGCCTTAACAAAAGAATAGGGAGGAAAGCACTGACCTGGCCCACACATGAGAAAACTGACTCAGAAATCTAGGTCTCATGAGTTAAGGCCTTGATTCAAGTGAGCTCTACTCTGTGACCCACCCTATCCACCACCCCACTAAACTTTCACACTAAACTGTCAACAAGTAATTGCTGAAGCCAACTTATTGAAATTGAAAAATCACTTGAATAAGAACTAGAAGAGGGTCATATAATGTCATTAGAAACAATTGACATAAGAGTTGGATGCTCAAAACTGAAGTCAACTTATTGCCAGTGTATGCAACATGGTATCCCCGAGACCAGTGGTTTTCATTTGACCATGACTCATGGCAAAAGGTGTCCTTTCCATTGCAACCCAGGGCACACACACACGCCAGCATATATAGTTTCACAAATAGTCTCTATCTTTACTATGCTTGATGGGCACTGTTCTACTTGATTTTATTCTTTGTCACTAAAAAAATTCTGGTCATGACCCTTTAAATTGATTTTGTGACCCACTAAATTGATTTCTCAACCCACTAATGTGTCATGACCAACATTTTGAAAAACACTAGTCTGACACCATCCAGCTTCCCCTCCCTTCCCAAGAATTGAAAAAATGGGATGTGAATGTGGAAAAGAATGAGATTGAGATAAACATAAGGAGGAAGGTGGGAAGAATGTAAAAAATAGGATGAAGGGAAGAATGGGAATGAGATGAAGCAAAGGAGAAGAGATGGGAAATAGGAGACAGCCTTCCAAAAGGCTCACTCTGGACTGTGTGACTATTAATGTCTGTGTGACTATTTGCAAGCTCCACAGTCATTCTGGCCATTCTTACAGGAATCTTCCCTGCCAGCTCTAATGGCATAAAAATCAGGATGTTATCTGCTTCTCTGAGCTATAAGAGATTTTCTTATCTCTCAACACCATTGCAAATTACTAGGGTAGCTCTCAGAAAAAAAAGAAAAAAAGAAAAAAAAATCTGTCTGCAGCCCAGGGATCTGGACCCCAAAAAGATCTAGAATGCATTGGGTAAATTCTCCAGAAATAAAAAAATTGACCACACTGTCTCCTCCCACACAGACATCTCTGCACATCCTGGACTGCTGAGCTGGGTATAAATAACACGAACCTGGATACAAAGGAAATGGTTGTAGAAGGAAACAGGAAAGTGAAACTCAGAGGTGGATATGAGATTACACGAAGTATCTGCGAATTAACATACCAATGGCCAGTAGGTTTTTAAAGAGTTTTGATTGCACAGCCTGTAGTAAATAAAATTTTTGAGCATGAACCTACAAAAAAAACTTATAAATGTTTATAAATAATATACATTATTATTAATATACTTGCATTATCAAATATACATGGAATTAGACATTAAAGAAGTGATATAAAATAGCATTATTTTATTTTATCTTAATGGATGATACAAAACGTTTTGCTGTGAGACTGATGTGTTAAGATTGGCTTCTGTATTTTTGAAAATCTTTGCTTAGCACTCAGTGATAGGGGATTCAATTTATTTTTTACTTTGCTTTAATGGCTGTCTTAACAGGAAAAGACAGCTCACATAGGCACAGATATGCAAAAAGCGAACTGTTGGCTCTGCTGAGGAAATCATGATACCTTTTTCAGCTTCATGCACCAATTATGCAAAGATTGTGGTTGAAATTCAGCTAGTAGATTTCCATCTTCTCTGATGTCAATCAGCTATTCTTTCAACAAGTTGAAAGGTGCTAAATTTTTATATTTTTAAACAAATGGGTCAAAACTTCATGAAATTCTCCATTTGGAATATTTTCAGACCAGTAGAAAATTCTGTTTTCAAGTTTTTAAAGTGTCACGCTTAGTCATATCAACAACAAAATCATATAAAGATGCAAATATTTCCAAACATCCTTTTTTTCTCCTTCTTCTTTCCAAAAGGGTCTCTCCACACCATATTTTTTCTGAAAGTAGTTACTTTCTAACTCATCTTTAATGCACTGCCTTTATACTGAAGGGGCAGGAGAAGTGGGTAATTTTTCAAAGTTATCAGTAAAGTGACATACTTTTGACAACTGCTAGTTAGAATTGAAAAGGCCAGCAAATGTGGAACATTGTGGTTCTTTTAAAGGGAAAAATGCTAATCATGCTTTCATAACCAGCCAACCCCTGTGCCACACAAAAAAATTTCATGGTCACTCCCATCTGATGGCAAGTGTTGTAAAGATTCTATTTAAAGGATTGCTTTCACAATATTGATAACATCTGTCGCATGCAAATTACCATTTTTGTTGCACTGTACTGAAACTGAGCCAGTCAGTAAGAGCCCTGTGTCTGCCACTCAGAGATGTGGACCCTCCCATGGCCCTCTTTCCCTCCTGACACATGAATGGCTGACATAGCAACCAAGGCCAGAAACAGTATCCGGTATCAACTGTCTATTAAATACAGGTAAAGCTTAATTTTCTTAAGTAGAAAAAAAAATAGTTCTAATAGCTTCTTCCCTTGCTCCATCTAATCATTCTTAGCACCATCTGGCACCTGCTTAAAGCGGTACCCAGGTAAGGCCCGGGTGGGAGACTTCGTTTCATGTTGTACGTACCTCATGTGTGTATTGCTTGTGTCATGAGATGCCCTCAGCTTAACGAATGAGCATTTACCACAAAGTCTTGTGCATTAAAGGTGGCATCAGAAGATAAAGCCTCTTCTCTTACCCTGGGAGTAAGCAGAGTTAGTGATGGCCCTTGCCAAAGGCAGTGTCTCAAGGAAGCAACTTGGGCACAAAGAGTTCACTAGAGCAGCTACAGGGCCCCAGCACCCTTGGATTCAGGCTGACTGGTAAGTGTGGCTGATGGGGCCACCTGGTCTGCTCTCTGTTACTCTAAGTATCAGAAACCTGTCACTCTAAGGGCCTGATACATCCTAGAGGATATAGGAATGAGTTTATAAATGATGGAAGTAAAAGTATTATAGGTAATATTTTTAAATAAAATATAGACACCCTTCTAATAGTCCAGCATATTGAAAATAATAAAGATGAAAGCTAAGATGTATTGAGCCCTTATTCTGCACAAGAAACTTTTTAAGAATATTATATATGC
Source organism: Pipistrellus kuhlii (assembly GCF_014108245.1). Taxonomy (NCBI): domain Eukaryota; kingdom Metazoa; phylum Chordata; class Mammalia; order Chiroptera; family Vespertilionidae; genus Pipistrellus; species Pipistrellus kuhlii. The sequence goes on from NW_023425405.1 coordinate 14,006,612, forward strand.
TTTCTAATTTACTCACTGGACCACTCAGGCAATGGCACTAGCATATCCCCATGTTACTGTTGAGAAAACTGAAGGATCCAGAGGTCAAATATCCTGCCCAAGGTCATATAGCTAGAAAGTCACAGAACCAGGATGGAAGCCAGGGCTGGTGGCTCCTCATCCACCTTCAGGTCACCCAGCAGGGAGCTGGAGAGCTTTCTGCACCAGCCCTGAATCCTTCTTGAGGAAGATATACCTATTTCCAACCTGTTTCTGCACTCCTTTGTGGCTTTGCACAGCTTTCTTTAAGTAAATATATCCAGAGAGTCTCCCCCTCAATCGTTACACATTCCTTTGAAATGATCGCACCCTCTCTGAGTCAGTTTCAAGTTCATGTCTATGGGTAAGATTCAAAATGCACTTGAGAAGCTCAGGTCAGATGTGGTTCTGCTATTTGTAATTCCTCCTTTTATACCTACAGCGTATAGGTATTACCTAGTCATCTTGCATAATGGCACAAATTAACACAATTCTATTTACTTTTGAAAACGTCTCATGGATGGTTCACTGAGTTCGCAATTTGCTCGAGTACCCACTATTTCCAGCCTCTCTTTCTGCAGAACTTACACACAAGTCCATCCTCAGGAATGTGAGTCACTTCCATTCAGATACTAGCCTCCAGAAGAGAGGGCAGGGCTGTGAGTAAGAAAAGGTAGAAGAAGCCAAAACCGGTTTGGCTCAGTGGATCGATAGATCATCAGTCTGTGGACTGAAAGGTCCCAGGTACGATTCTGGTCAGGGATATGTACATTGGTTGCGGGCACATCCCCAGTAGGGGGTGTGCAGGAGGCAGCTGATGGATGTTTCTCTCTCATCGATGTTTCTAGCTCTCTATCCCTCTCCCTTCCTCTCTGTAAAAAAAATCAATAAAATATATTAAAAAAAAGAAAGAAAGAAAAGGTGGGAGCCAAGAAGGGGTTAACAGAATTGAGGACTGTCTTAGGAAACATCCCTGGAGCTCCATCTTTTCAAGCTGACATCATTTTTCACCTGAGTCCTAACTCTATAAGGAAGCTGGGTTCCAGGGTAACCTCCACAGTGGACTACTTTCTTCTCAATGCCCTGCAAGCTGGAGTGTGTCCCCATCTCACCCCACAGTGCTTCCAGACAGGCCTTCCTGCGCCTCTTCTCTGTTCCGCACCACGTCTAGCCCTGCGCTGGGCACACAGCGGACACTTAATAAGTGTGGATTGAAAGGGGGCAGAGACACAGCCCCTGTCCTATTTGCTCACGTGGTAGAGTCTTCTCGCGTGCTGTTAAGTGGAATATTGCAGGTGGTTGTCTTCAAAATGGCATTTCAAGCGCCCGGAAAGTATGGAGACGTTGGCACTGAGTGGGGAGTTGATCTGACTGCCAGGCAATTGCTGGAGACAGATGGAGACAGATGCTTAATGGGGTTCAGGATGAGAGAGCTACCACGGCTGTTCCCTGATCACCTGCCCTTAGATACCCTGCTCCACCGCCTCCCTCAGCCTCCCCTGCCCCACCTTTACACATTCCCTCTTCTTCTCTGGTCCTGGCAGAGAGAAGGGGAACAAGCCATTTCCCTTCTGCCAGGAAGTCCTGATACACGAGACGCCAGAAGCTAAGTCAGCTGCCAGGTCTGTGTCTGTGACAGCCTGGAGCCTGTGAGGCTGCACACAGATGGAGTAAAATCCATCCCCAGAGCCGAAGGAAAGTTATCCCAGGAAGCCCCATGGAGGCTTGGGGAAGGAGGCCCCAGTCTCCAGACCCTCCAGTCGCCTTGAGGGCAGTGCTAATAGATGTGAAGGGAGAACACAGCCTTAGTATTTTATGAGGGGTTCCAAACACATGGGGGCAGTGCCAGGAAATGGGGGAGCCAGCAACCAGAGCTGAAATGGCCTTCAGCCACCAGTGGTTTATCCAGGCCTCCCTTCCCCTAGTAACAAAACGTTTCCTAAGAGTATTAGCAAGCATAATAAGGAGAAGGATAACCTTGAACTTGCCAAGAGCCCATACATGCCTTTCCCAAACTAACTTCCCTCCTAAAAGTTCTGAAAGGTAGACTTTATCTACCTTGCATTTCACAAATGAAGTAATTGAAACACAAACTGCTCTAGTGGCTCACCTCAGAGGCAGAGGTGGTGAGCAGAGGGCCCCGATGAAAACTCAAGTTTATGGCCTGTTCGTGACCATCTGTGGTCTCCGTCCTGCACACATTGGTGAGCCCTGGCCCCCATAGCTGTCTGAGAAATGTTGAGCCACTGTCATTTCTTCCTCTCAGGCAGGCTACTAAACTCCATCCCGGGCAGATGTTAGACTTTCATGCCTATATGAGTGGGCACTAGCGGGGTCTGTAGGAACGGGATGGGGGAGGGTGTCCATAAGAACAGAATGGAGGGTGTCTATCGGAACAGGATGGGGGTGTGCTTCTCTGCTTACTCTCTCTATGGGGTGGACTGGTCATGTATGGGGCTCTGTGTGCCCCAAGATGCTCTAAAATAGATGTTGTAAAGGGGTTCTTATCCCAACTTGCCTTGGGCTGGAGCCAAGGAAGAACAAACCATGCAGTCTCCTTCATGAGCAGCGAGGGCAGCCTTGAGCCCTTACTACCACTGCTGATGCATCCTCATTCAGCCTGCCCCACATCCAGCAAGTCCTTTAGTTTTTCTTAGCTTGTTGTAGAAGCTGAGGAAGGGGGTACATAGTCTCCTACTGGAAAGACTTGGAGATAAAGGGAGCCTCTTGCTCCACAAAGATCTCCATGTTCCTCACTGCAAGAGGGGTGGCTGGAGGAGACATTGCAATAGGTGCTAAGCTGCATTCTAGCTCAGCTCCTCTCCCAACCTGCTGTGTGACCTCAGACAAGACACTGACTTCTCTGAGCTTCAGTCTGCTCCTCAATCATAGGGCAGAAAGGCCACAAGAGAGAGTTGTATCCCATAAGCCTTGGGGGCTTTTCTAGTTCTAAGGGTTTCAAGGTGCAATGGAGAATTCAGATCCTAGCACCCGAGTGTGGGAAACTGGAGCAGGAAGTCCTTTCCCCTGCCAGTCCCTCCAGTTCTGAGATGGTGATGGAGACATCTGCCTTCACTGGGAGGGAAGGGAGAAGTGTGAACACCTCATTCATGATATACCGGAAACTTTGAGGTCCACCTGAGTGGAATTGGGTGAAACACTGCGACAGCCTCTCTCTTTTTGTGAGCCTGAGGTGGCTCCGTTTCCTGTCACTCACTCTTAGGCCTGTGCTTTAAGTTCCATCTCCCAGGAGCTGTCAGAACAGCCAGGTCTTGGTGCCAGGAGCAAATGTCCAAATGGGCTTGTCACAGTGTCAGCCATCCAAACACAAACTGGAATGTACAGCTCGGCCCCCTTCAGGGGCAGGCAGATGACAGAGAGAATGCCATGTCGGACACACCTCCAGGAGACGTACCCAGGGACCCGGGACCAACAGAATCAGAATCACTCTTCCTGGACCCATCACCTCCAGCTGCAGACACTGTCTCCAAAATTGCACATTCCGTGAGAACAATGTGGGCCAACTTCCGAGATGTCAGACTTCACACCAGGACCTCAGAGTTCTCAGAACCCCTGAGAGGCAGGCTGGGATAGGAGGGATATGAGGCAGTCATGACCCTTATAACATGGGGGACCCAGGACCATCCAGTTAGGAGTCTAAACCCCAAATGGCACGAGCCTGCCCTGGACCACAGTACCACCCTCCCTTGAACTTAACTTCCCTCTGAAATTCAACATAGAAAAAAATCAGTCGCAAAGCATCCTCCCCCAATTCCCACCCATGACACAGGTTTCACCATCTTCTCAATTTCACAACTCCAACAAAGAGCCTAAAAAAAAATACAAAGAGCAGGCAAGGGGTAGGTATACTCAAGAGACCCCCGTTGCTTCTCCGGAAGCATTCAGTGACCCCTCCACTTAATATTGTAACCCTGAAGGATACCACTGACTCCACTCCATGTCCTTGTTCCATAGCACTTGTCACCTGCTGAGCAACTATATGATTTTTCTAGTATGTTGACTATTTCTTTGCCACTTCTTTTTGCTAAAATTATAGCTCCTAAAGTCAAGGGTATTTATCTGTTTCTTCATTGTTGTTTCCCCAATGCCTCTGCTAGCAATTGGCTCATAGTAGGTGCTTACCAAGTATCTGTTGAGTGAATAAATAAATCGGGCCTGGGTAATTCTATATAATAAAAGGTTAACAAGCAAATAGACCGAATGGCGGAACAACCAAACAATCAAACTACCCGTCACTATGATATGCACTGAATACCAGGAGGTGCATGCAGAACACATGATGGACATTGACAGCAGGTGGCAGAGCATGGAGCATGATGGGCATTGGTGGTGGCAGGATGGTGGAGCAGCCAGACCAAGGTGGAGGGCTGGTCACTGTCATAGAGGTGAGCCTCTATTGGTTACTGAAAATTCTTTGCTCCCACACGCCATGGTCTCTCCTGTCACTCTCATCTGCTGCTACACCAGAGCTGCCACTCACACCTGCTGATGGTCTGGTGCCAGGCCCCAATCGCTCAGCACTGGCCAGTGTGAGCCCCAATTGCCTTTCAGGAGCAGAGGCAGCCCCAATTGCCCCTCAGGGTTTCTCGACCTCCTCCTGCTCCCGCTGGAGCTGCAGCTCCAACAGTTGTTGGCACCCTACAGTGGTACCAATCACTTGGCACTGTCAGTGGGTGCAAGCGGCAGCTGCCAGCCCTGATTGCACCTGCTTCTCCACTCCCCCCTGCTCCTGAGGGGCAATTGGGGCAGTAGCCCCCAATTGCCCCCACTGACAGTGCCAGCCCTGCTCGCACCTGCTTCAGGTGCCGGCCCCAATTGCTCTGTGTTGCCAGTGCATGGGATTAATAGCAGCAGAAGTGGGGCTGCCAGAAAACATGGGACCAGGGGCTTTGGCAGGAGGAGCTGGGCAGGGACACAGAGGATAGGTTAAGACCCACCCCTGTACCCACCATAGGCTCACAGACCACCATTCCTTTCAAGGTGCATGAGTTTGTGCACTGGGCCCCTAGTCCATTATAAAGCCAGATGACCCTCCCTTCTTCACTACTGGATTATGCTGGAAGTGAGATAGGGTATTCAGTGAAAAGGCTGTAATTGATATGAGCTATAAGGACTATCAAGGAGATAGTAAGATGTATTTATGGTTTAGAACCCAAAGATCAGCTTGATCCAACCTGTAATACATTAGCATTCTAAACAATGCACCCCTGCTGCCATGATTGGAAACAGAAAGCTGATATAAGGACACAAATGGCCAACTGTGCTCTTCTGAGAAGTTCCCACTCCTTTCTCAGAAAGATCCTGAAAATTTCTCCCCTTATTGAATGCCCTACCCCTCGATTAAACGTGTCTCAATAGAAGAAGCAAATCTCACTAGGGAGGGGCTGCTCTGACTATGAAGTAGCCTTCTCTCCCTCCCACTCCTTCACTAATAAACTCTCTTTCATTTTAAACTCTATGCTGCCTTGTATTTAAAGTCTTTCCTGTGTGAAGTCAAGAACCCACAGTGGGTCATGCACCTTCAGGACCCTGGAACAACCGCATCAGAAGGAGCCAAGAAGGTCTGCCCACCAGGCCCTGCCCACAGACCCACCTCCTCAGCCCCTGCAGGCATCTCGGTCCTGGGTCACAGCTAGAACTTGAGTGCCATCAGCTCGTGAGGACCAGCTGTGAGTGTCTCCAGGCACCTGGCAGCAGACCCACTGTCAACCAGAGTCAGTAAAACAAAGAAGACCATGAAAGTCAGCTTTGGGCCAGGCATGACTAAAAGTGTGTATCACAAGCAGAAACACGTGCTCGGGACCCCTGGCTTTCAGGCAGGAGAAAGCTGGTGTGTGAGATGGCGGAGAGGCTGAACTTGACTGAGAATTTGCCACTTGTTCTGGGGCCTATCAAAGAAGAGCTTTTTTGTGTGTGAGGGACAGCTTCTCTCCTGGGAAGGGGTGGTCACTCCAGGGCAGCTGAGGACAACCCCAGCTTGGCTGCTTCAGCTCCCCACTTATCTATTAGCTAATGTTTCCTCTCACTCCCCTCCCTTTGGGTTGACAGGTTTTAATTGTAGTGTTTCACCCTCGGGAGTCCCAGAGCTGTAGTAAATATGCACTACATACAAACACACAGACTCGTGCAAAGTGAGAAAAGGGCTGTTGAAGATGCACCGACAGCAACAGACACACACACACACACACACACACACACACACATATACTCTATTCTCTACCTCTCTTAGTTCCACAGTACTTACTCCTCCCAACCCTCTAATCACATGATTGGCTCCCTTGGCAACCAGCCCTCATCTTTAAGGGCTTTCTAAAAATCACCTCACTCACACAAACTCAGTTGAGGTTGAGAAGAAGCTCCTCAGAAATAACAACACACCCATTTTACCTTTATGGCTCTGAAGGAATAGATACCAGATATTATAACAAAAGATGTTCCTATTGCTTGTCATTTAAGAAATTCCAAAGGTTTTGGGAGCACTGTGCTAGAAATGGGGATGAAGACCAAATATATACTTCTCATATATCACAATACCACAGTTAGCTGTACTTTACTATATGACTGGCATGTCAGATCTATAATATTACTGTTTAAGGGATGGTTAAAGTAGATTGTTTATGTTTAAATAGTAAGTTTATGTAAATAAAAATACAAAGCAAAAAATAATTCAGGATAAGGCAAAAGTCTTGGCAGTAATAAACAGATGACTCAAGTTTGGGATGTTTTCTTTATCTGAAGTGTAGTTTTTTAATTATGTAGTTCAAACTTTGTAAATTAAGATAAGCAATAAATAATTTGTGTCAGTCTCACTCTTTTCCAATTATGGTTCAACGAGATATTGTAGATTCATTTGCTCAGTTATTCATTCATCAAACATTTATCAAGAGCCTATTAGATAAGGATTAGGCCAGTGGTCGGCAAACCATGGCTCGCAAGCCACATGTGGCTCTTTGGCCCCTGGAGTGTGGCTCTTCCACAAAATACCATATGTGGGCACACACATAGAGTGTGATTGAAACTTCATAGTCCGTGAGCAAAAATCAGTTTTTGGCCTGCGTAAGTCTATTTAGAAGAAGTGGTGTTAGAACATTTAAGGGGCCAAAGAGCTGCATGTGGCTCATGAGCCACGGTTTGCCAACCACTGGTTTAGGCAGACAAAGAGAATATAGGGTTGTTCTATATAGTTGCCTAGGGGAGAAAAACAAGGAAGTCATCATCACAGCGCAGAATAGGAAGATAGCACATAGAGGTGTCTAACCACAGATCAGGAATCACTCACTGGAAAATGTGACAACTGAGCTACATTTTGAAGGACAAGGAAAAATTAGCCAAATGAGAAAGGGAAGCGAGTTCCAGGCAGAGCAAACATCATTGCTGAGCATCTACCCTTAGTCTGCAGACTCAACTCCACAAGTGTTTGACCCATTATGACTGGCACCCACCCACAGCCACGGAGGCTGGAATCAGTCCTGACTCCCTGAGCTTGCTGTTACATCTCCAGTACCTTTACCAAGGTGCTCTTGGACTGAGCTCTACTTGGTATGTCCAGTCAATAAAGTAGGCTGTGGGTTCTTGATCTGCTCTTCCTGGGACCAGATTTCTGCTTCCTGCCCACCTTGGCCTGGACCTGGATTCCTGCACTTCCTACCTGATAAATCACCCAGAATCTTGATGTCACCACCTGCCTGACTCCCAATACGGCTAACGCCCAGACTCTCCTATTGCAATACCATAAGAATGAGAACTTCCCCTTAGCAAGCCCGTACCCTGTTCCAGGTGTGGTGATGCTTATTACAAGCATTATATCATTTGATCTTTGGAATAAAACTATCAGATATTATTGTCATTCCATGCGATAGTTGAGATTCTTAGTCCTTAAGAGTTTAAGGAACTACCTGAGATCATGCTTAGTAAGTGGTGGAGCCAAGGTGCATGCTCAGGTATTCTGACACCAAGACATGTGCACTTAGCCATTGTGCTGCCTTACTACCCCCTACAATGAATCTGCAAACCCACTGTATACCAGTGTTGGCCCAAGAGTTGAGAGCCTTGGGACTGTGATTTGAGTGGCAGACAGCCCTCCACCTCTGCAAGGAGCAGCCCCAGAATGGATGAATGCCCTGGTCCTATCCATTCCTGCCTTCCTTTCCTTCCCAACAGTCAAGATCTCCCAACATGCCTCACCACCCAGCCCTATGGGTTCTAACCACTTACCACACTCTCAAGGAAGCAGAATGACCAAGGACAAGAAGCTCAGAATCCCAACTCAGTTATCAGAAGTGACCCCACATAGCTTATAGTTTCCATTTTTGGAAGCCCTTCCTTCCACGTTTTAAGTCCCAAGTTCAGAAATCCTGGCTTTCAGGTCAGGCAAGAAATCCTGAAATATTCAATGCCTTATGGAGGTCTTAGGTTTTCTCCAAAGGATTCCTTCATCCAGGAAAACTGCTTATCTCAGGGTCTAGGGACTTGGGGGTAGGCAGGGAGTGGTAAGTGGGGAGTGGGAGCCCCACTAGAAGGCAGCAAGAATTGAAAGCAAAGGAGCAGCCTCATACCCAGTCCTGATTCCTGGGTAAAATGCTTCCCTCTCGGTACTATGTCAGGCCATGTCCAAGGCATGGCAGCCTCAACCCAGGCACCACAATGGGTTCCAGTGTGGCTGGAAGGGGAGTCCCACACTAAGAGAAGATGTCATCAAGCTCTTGGGGAGGGTGGAGCTGCTGTGGGCTGCCAAGGCATAATGCACAAGCCCTGTGGGTGGCATAATGTGGTATTTATCTCCCTCACTATGCAGAGAGGGGACAGGAGAAACAATCCTGACTCTGTGAGCAAAGTCCTCTGGGGAGTTCAGGCCTCACTAATGAAGATGAATAAGAGAGGAGAACCTACCCTTCATGGCTGCTGCCTTTGCCACATACATATTCATGGGCTGACAGGATAGCTCCTAGGAATGACTCACCCAACATAGCAGTAACAGGGTCAGGGTATGGCAGTGTCAATCCACACTTGGGGTGGGTGTGTCTTGTGGAATAAAACACTCTGGACAGTGACTTAGGGCACTCCAGGAAATACTCTTAAATATATGGAATTTCCTAGGCAAAATGTGTTCCTTTGCCCGCTGTAGACTTATAAGAGTTTTGGTATGAGCTAACAGTAGTCCTTGCACCATATCTGTTTTTCTTGGCTTGGCCTTATGGCAGTTGCTGGAGGTCCCATGTGAGAGTCCCATGCGACATGTCCTTATTTTCTGAATCTCCTTCCATCTGGCTCTTCCATGATGTTCCCTCAACTAGGATTTTAGGAAACAAATCCTTGCCTACCATAGACCTCCAGAGATTAGGAAGGTGACCTTGGTAGGAGAGTATACAGTGTGTAGAGAAATATGGACAAAAAACTAGGGCATCTGCACCAAGTGTCTTCAGAAGAGAGTAAATGCTGATCTGGAACCTATACACACCATCATTCTGAGGTTAGTGGGTTTGGCCTAGACTCGCAGATATTTTGATATTTGAAATATTTTGTTCCCTATTTCAGTGCACTCAACCTCAGCCCTCAAGCAGCATAACCGAAAGAATACACACTGAGCCATACATCAAATCCCCTCCCTGCAACCGGCGTCCTGTAGCTTTCTGCTGAACCACAGGCTAGTACTTAGCCACAAGATAAATGTCTAACAGATCTCAGAGAGCCTTACCTGCCTTTCTGACATGATGTAGAGCTGCTCGTGGTCCTTGGAGAAGTCCATGTCCCGGAGCACAGGGCCTGGGTCCACCACTTGCACTGTCTCATACTGGAGGGCATTGCCCCTGGGTCCATCCACCCGGATCTGCGGTGAGAGAGGGAGGAGAGCAGAGGTGAGTTCAGATCCTGCCCTGCTCCCAGTGGAGCTTCAGCCTCAAGATCCTCCGGCAGCCCGGCCACAGGCAGTGAGCTCTGTCTCCACAGCGCCCCAAGGCCAGGCCCAAAAGAGCAGGAGAGACACTGCTCACCACAGCCACATGCTGGGAATGGCAAAAAAAAAAAAAAAAAAAAAAAAAAAAAAAAGATGGAACGGGGAGACCACAATGCGCTTCACCAAGAACCGGAGTTCTTTTCTCTGGTTCCCTGTGTCTCAGGTAAGTTTTGGAGAAGAGGATGGTGCTGGCAGTGGGGAGCGGGTCTGGGATTGGGTTACCATGGTTAACTGAAGCTGCCTCAGAGCAGAGTGTCATTCTGTAACAGAAAGGCAATAGTATTTGCCACATTTGCAAACAGAAAACATGTGGGTGTAACAACGTGAGCTGATTCTTAGAAATTGGTACCCAGCTATCCCTGTTGTACCTTGGAGGGAACCAGATAAGGAGCACCCCGAAGTTTTATACTGAGAGGGCTCAGTTTGGCCATTGAAACCAGTAGCTCAATGTCTCAGATTTTGGTGTAGATGGAGGGCCCTGAAACCTCCTAGAGGTGCTACTTGTGTCTCCAGGGAAAGGGGTGTGAACATTCCAGGAAAATGTGCGTCGGGCATGAGTCATCCTCAGATTTCCGAGAACAAGAGCACTTAGCAGATACATTGTCCCTGGCCTGTCCACAGGTCCTTCCTGGAACTTCTTGGACAACATGGGGACAGCTGGGAAATAGTTTTGCCCACCCCACTCCCATGATGGCAGACAGATCTAGAAAAGTTGGCTCCCATTCTATTGATAGAATCAGAATTATCACACGTCTGAGCTGATAGATTTCATATGATCACTGCCCAGTGCTGAGAGTGCCACCCACATAAATCAGGACCAAACACTGTCAACAATTTGAAAAGGATGAGACAGGAGAGGCAAGAGCTAGGAAACCCCCCAACTTGATTAGATACCATATAAGACCCTGTAAAACAAAACAAAACAAAATATCTAAAGAAAAAAAAATATTCCAAATATCCACACTATATGCACTCTTATTTTTAATTTTCAGTATTCACTTTTTAACCTCTCATAAGATGAAGGAGAACAAGAGAGTTATTCAGAGGAACTGGATTATAGCAGGGACAGCACATTAATGACAACTAATCCATCAAGTCTTCATTCACTGAACTCTGACACCAGGGTACTTTGTGTTACATGTGTGTGATTTTAGGTTTGTCCCAACCTCTGTTTTTTTGTTTTTTGTTTGTTTGTTTGTTTGTTTGACTTTTAAGCATTATTTTTAAACCCTTCCTATACATCAGGGAGATGGTTTTTCATATAATTCCTTATTGACATAACCTCTTATGACTTTAGTGCTGATTTGTCATGTCTTACATGACCCTACCAGCACCAATTCTACCCTTTCTCACCTTTGGGGTGGGATTGGACCCATTCCTTGCTTACTGGAGGTCCTTGATGGTCATAAATAAGTCCATGTAATCTCACTCTCTTATCACAGTGATGGAGAAAAAGCAGGCCCAGCCAATCAACATGTGCAATCAGAGCAAATTTGGATTGTGTTTCATGATTGGGTAAGAGAGGTTTTCTCCTAACCCTCAACAGGGTCAGAGAAACAGGAGCTCAAAGAACTGCAGGCAGCCCTTTTGTGGTAAGGAGGGGAGCTGCAACCAGGGAAGGCCAGGAGCAGAGATAGAAAAAAAAAATTTTGTCATGATCCTAAGCCACTGAATCAAAATAACCCCCAAGTCCGATGTCAAGACTCTCTTATTACTCAAGATATGTTAAAGCAATAAAATGGCTTTTTAAATATCCAAAATCCTAACTGACATACAGATAATAGAGGAAAATGAGACCTAACCAATGGGCCTGTGCTATAAAATCTGGGGAGAGAACTCTGACGTGAGAGACATGTTCCTCGCTGAGTTTCACAGGTCCTTCCTGTGGGCGACCTGAGACAGGAAGCTGAGGTCACTGTCTCTGCTCTGTACAATTCCACAGGCTTTCCACAGACATTCCTGATAGTGATGCCCAAATACTTGAGCTTGACAAATATTGATTCTGAAAGTGAAGAAATGCATTAATGAAGTTAAAACTCCTCTTTTGCTAATTTCCCATTAAGCTTATTTAAAAAACAACCACCAAAAACTAGTAAAGGAATTAAATTTGTTTAGCTCTGAAAATCAAAATGTCTCAAATTCCAATAACCCTCCTGTTCCTATGCCCACTCCTGCAGCCACTAGGCATCTTCCTGGACAGGTCCCGACTTAATCTGAATGAAATGGGAGCTCATGCAGAACCAACTGAGATTACCACCCAAGTCTGACTGTGCGGTGATGGCCTTGGCCCCCAGCCCGGCCAGGTTTCACCTCCAGCTGCGAGTCACCTCTGGAGCAGCATCAGGAGAGTGACAAGAGTGATACTGAACACCCTGGCTGGTCTCCAGTCCCCTCTGGTCGCTGGCAGGAGCAGGCTCCCCAAGGGAAATTGGATTTAGTGCCTGAGCGATCTTCCTTATCATTTTAGTTCCAACTGCCCTGCTTGTTAGGATGAGGTGATGTGCTGGATGCAGGTGGACATCTGAGGAAAAGCCAGGACAGAGGGATAGACCAGGGAGCAAGTTCTCACAGGCTGGCCTTCCCCAGGGAGGAAGGATAGAGTTATAGCTGCTCTTTCGCATTCTGTGTAGGAAACCAGTTATTGGAAATATAGGTCTCTCTTTCCTCCCACCCCACCTCATCTACTACTTATTTCAGAAAACTGAAAGAATCTCACACAAAATACAGATAGAAGGCATTTGTAATGGGATTTGCTGAATGACGGACAATCATAAAATTCAGGTAGGATGGGCCGATTGCCAGTGGTTGGGGTCTTACAAAAACAATAGCAACAAGCGTGGTTAATACCCCGTAGTGCCAGGTACGATGTTAAGCATTCTGCTTGCATTTACCTTCTCACTTAAATCTCATCATAATAATAGTGATGTAATAACTTTGCATGATGATAGATGGTTATTAGACTTAGTGTGGTGAACACATCCCAAGTTATGAAAATGTAGAATCACTATGTTGTACACCTGAATCTAATTTAATATTGTATACCAATTATACTTTATTTAAAAAAATCTCATAACTCTGTGAGATAAACATTACTATAACCCCACTTACAGGAGAGGCACAGAGAGGGTTAATAACTTGTTCATGGTCACACAGTTATTGATGGCATGGCCTTGACCCATACCTGGGTCTGAATGACTTCAGCATTCATGCATTTAGGCGTTTACATACTACACTATTGGTCAGCTAAACCTGAATCCCTTCCAGGATTGACAGTAGATGATGTTAAACAAACAATGCCCTGGGGGTGCCGGAGGGACCTTGTCTGCTGCTGAGTTCTTCTGGGAGAGGATCATGCCTGTGAATGAGGAAGGGGCTGTTGTAAATTTTCAAAATTATGATCCCTTATATGCTTGTTTTATACCTTTCAGAGCATTCTTAAATAACAGTGTTTCATCTGATGGTTGTAAAATTTTTATGATGTTGACTGCCAGCATAGTCCTTCTCATTTTACCCATGAAGCAACGGAGATTGGGGCTGTTCTGCACCTTGCTCCAAATTCCAAGATAAACCAATGACATTTAGGACTAGAACCCAGGTCTCCTGATTCATAGCTCAGCACGTGCCTCTTAGCTATGCAGATTTTCCAAGAACCTTTGACAAGGTTCCACATTTACAAGGTACTTAAAAATAATGAGTCTCCGTGGGACTTTGGGCAGTTTGGCCATAGAGAAAGAGCCGAGTTAGAGACAGAAAAGACACGCTTCTGTGTGGAGAAGTGGGAACTGGGGGACTCCCCAAGCACTGGTGTTATGACTAGTCTTATTATCATTTTTTATAAGTGGTCTGAAGGAGGGAACTGGAAAATGAGCAGAATATTTTAAGCTCTTGGGGACAGCAAGAAGGCCAAGGCCAAGGACGGAGATAGAGTGCTGCAGAAGATGCACGGGGGTGCATAGACCTGGGACTGAGTCTTCTGGGGGCAGATGCCATGCTTGCACAGTCAGAACAGCAGCTCCGCTGCCTGGCACAGGACCCAAGGCTTGGTTGTGGCTCATTAAGTAATTACTGACAAATGTTGGTGAGGGTGTGGGGAAGAGGGAGCCCTTTCACACTATTGGTGAAAATATATGGTATGGCCACTATGAAAAACAGTATGGAGGTTCCTCAAAAATTTAAAAGAAGTACTACTGTGTGATCCAACAATCCCACACTTGTGTGTGTGTGTGTGTGTGTGTGTGTGTGTGTGTACAAAGGAAGTGAAAGCAATATCTTAAAGTGATACCTGTACTCTCATATTCATCGAAGCATTATTCACATTAGCCAAGATAGGAAAACCTAAATGTATGTAAATGGATTATAAAAAAAGGTGATATATATATATAATTCAGCTTTAAAATAGAAGAAAATTCTGCCATTTGCAACAATAAGGATGAATCTGGAGAATAGTGTGCTAACTGAAATAAGCCAGACACAGGAAGATAAATGCAGCAGGATCTCACTTAGATGTGGAATCTAAAATAATCAAACTCAAAGGCGGAACCTTCCAATTAGTGGTGCCTCTGGAAGGCCTGAATCCTGAAGGCTCAGGTTTCACACAAATAAGGCCAAGAGGCAAATGTTACCAGGAGTGTTTATGGACCTCTACGCCCCCTTCCAGGAGATCTAATAGGAATGTAACCAGGAACTACCAGCCCAGCCCAAGGAAGCTCCAGGGAGCAGGTGTATGCCCTCTAAGAACAGGGCTACAGACATGACATAGCTCCACCAACTATGACAGTTTGGCAAAGAAAACACATAGTGGGTGATATTAGACTCACTCAAAAGCTGCCTTGGAGAAAAAAATCTCAACTCACTAGGAAGACTAGGCTGAGTAAGGAAATGGGTTGTCCTAGCAGATTTGATAGACACAACATACTGGCAGGGGGAGGAAAAGTAAAGCATGAGGAGTAGGGTCAGGGGGTGATGTGGTCGCCTTCATGCAGTACTTCCTGAGGAGGACGAGTGTGACTGTGCTCTGGGGTCAGGTGATGGTCCTTCATGCTTCCCCTTGGGACAGTGGAACCTTCTTCTAGAAGAGCTGGGTAACAGAAATAAACACCAGCCACAGATGTGGGCCACTATGCAATACAGAAAACAAAAACAAAAACAAAAACAAAAACAAAAAAACACTCCAAAACAAAACAAAACAAAAAGTACAACTGATTTTAATAATCCAATGTCTCCAAATGTTAGCATTTTAACATATACACAGCATAAGAAATTGTCAATGAGATAGTTTACATCCGTTTTCTCATACTAAATCTTTTAAACCTTCAGTATATATTTTTTCACACTCACAGCAAACCTCAATCTGGACCAGCCCCACTTCAAGCGTTGGACAGCCTCACGTGGCCAGTGGCTACTGTGTTGGCCAGTGCAGGTCTAGATTATTGGCTTGGTGACTGTCCCCCTAGGGGGCGTTCTCAGCTATTCTTAGTATTGTACAGTGACCCACTCCTCTGCCCTGCCACAACACCCTTGGTCTCCTAGGATGTTCAGCTTACAGCATAACATCCCATGGTCTTCATTTTTTTGGAGCTTGCTGTCCGTAAGCTCCAGCTGGCTGTAAGGTCACCATCAGTCCAAGGAAGCCATAATGCACAGCTTGTGGGTAGGGATCTGATTTAGGCTGTCACTCAGCAAGAACCCCCTGTACCCTGGATGATAGTCAAACATTTGGCAACTGCTCTGGGAGGGGATCAGTCGGTCAGAAGAGTTGCTGTGGGATTAGAGGGGTCTTTCTTAGAGGCTCCCAGCTGCACCAGGTAATACTGACGGCGTGAATGAGGGAGGGGTGGTGCTAGGCAGTGTGGGCTCTGGGGGCTGGAGGGACACAGTGCAGTGCCAGTCACAGGGAAGTGTTTCATTATTTAACACCTGGTGAGTCATTCACAATCGTCAAGATGTGGAAGCAGCCTAAATGTCTACCGGTGAGTGAACGTTACCAGCTGTGGCTGAGTAAGTTGGGGAGGTCCGACAGGCCGACTGCAACATGGATACTATTTCAAGCCCTATAGGCTAGACATTTGCTAGGATGGTGTGTTTTAAGTGTTTTCACACAAAAAGAAAATGGCAGCTGAGTGAGGTGATAGATATGTTAATGGGCTTGATTGTGGCAATTATTTCACAGTGCCTATGTATATCAAAACATCCAGTCCTGCACCTTAAACACACACAACTTTAATTTGTCAACGGCACCTCAGTAAAGATGAGGTCACATCAGGTTATACGACTAAGCATCAGCCCTGCCCATAACAGGAAGAACCTCCACCAAAGCGGTTAGCGAGCTTCGCCCATCCCCTCCACATGGCCTACCAGGGACAGGCACGCATGCCCAAGGGCACACACAGGTATCCCCTCTCCTGCCCTCCCAGTGCCTCCTCAGCACTGGGTCTCCAGCCTGCGGGCTTCCCAGGCAGCACCATCCTCTGCCCTGCCTGCCCAGCAGCCAACAAGGCACCTCTCCCCAGCCCTGGCGCCCTGGCACGGGGAGTGCCTTCGCTGCCAGGCGGACTGCTATTAAAACATCAGCAGGGTGGCCTCCACAAAGGTCAGCCATCCGGGGAGCTCCTGGCAGCTGCGTGTTTGTTTATTGGAACATGATCTGGGCCAGGCTGTTTATTTACATCCATTGAAGGATTGAACAATAAATAACGTCTCCCAGTAGCAGGCAGATGCTTGCACTAGAGCATTCTGGCTGCTGACTTGCTTGAAATAATCTCCCTAATGAGCAAACAGTGCTATTTATCTTTAAAGGTGCAGTCCTCCCCCGGGTTCCCAGTCTCCTCCCCCCACTCACCTCCTCTCCGAACTTCCTGGTCAGGGTCTACACTGGCCAGGTTTCCTGGCTAGGCCCATCTAGCAGTCAGGGAAAGGGGCGACTGGAGGTGCAGGGTGGGAGAGATTAAACCTGGAGGCTAATGTCTTATGGCCGCTCTGAATTCACCCAGACCCTAACCTCAAACCACCTGGTGGTGTGGGCGGCAGGAGGTTAGGCCTCCTCCAAAGAGCCAGAAGTCGCCGGGTTTGTGGAGAGGCGTACCCCACATTCGAGGGGTACCAGAGTCCGAATTTGGGCTGCTCCTCACTCACTCAGGAGAGTTTCTGAAATGCTCAGAACGCCAAGGGGCTCCCGTGCATATACCTGCAATCCAGCCCGTTCATAAGAGGAGGTGGTGTAGTGTGGTGGGGGTGCAGACAATGGAGACAGGTGAGGTGCCCAAGGAGATGCTGGGGTGGGGGTTCCAGGCCCTGCTCCCCCTCGCAGAGCCTTGAGCACATGACTCCAGCTCTCTTCTGTGTCATGATCGCTATCCTGGCCTCGACCTGCCTCCAGGTAAGGCAGAGGACAGGTGAGGACCAGGCCTGCTTCTCTGCACACTAATGGGTCACCATATCTCTCAGGAGGGAAAAATAAAGCACATTTGGGATCTTATCTGTGCAGGTCATTCAGTTGGACCCAGCGGCTCCAAGTGCCATAACCCTGGTCACCATCGGTCAGCACCTTGCCACACAGCCTGATAAGCAGGTGAAGGGAGAATGAGCACACCAGAGAGTGCCAGCATCGGCAGCCAGTAGGTACTCCTTCTTTGAATGAATGAATGAATGAGTGAATGAAAAAAAAGTTGATCTCTGAGCCTGAGCTGCCATCGGAACAAGTAGACGTACATGCACACAGACAACACAAGACACATGTCCTCTCTGTCCCTGCCTCAAAAGCTTCAACTCCATAATTCTATGATGAAGTGGTGACGCGCAGGTGATTCAATTCATCTGCGATCAGGAGGAAGACTGTCACAGTGTGAGTATGTTGGCAACCTGCTGTGTGGAGTGAAAACTCTCTAGGGAGAGGGGCCTCTGTAGGGAAGAGCTGCTGGTTTGCAGGGTAGTGGACGGGATGAGAGACATGTCTCCACAGACTCCCAGGGGCTGGAAGTGTATTTCCTGCCCAGGGCAGCTCGCTCATGCCCAGGGCACTCACTTATTCAGAACCCCAAACATCTGGAAACAAAACTTCACCCATAATGTAACCTGAATTTCCCCCAGAGCTTTCCTTTCTAAACTCATACCTACGCTTTTCTCTGGCTTTCCAATCTCCGATCTCTGCTCTGTTTTTCCTTTTCCCACATCCTCTGTCACTTTCTCAAACACCATGGAACTTACTATGGTCACTGTTTACCTCCCTTGCTAGAAGGTAAAATCTGCAAGAGCAGAGATCTTTATCTTCTGTGTTCACTGATGGGCCTCACATGCTTGAACCACATAGTAGGTGCCAGATGAATGAATAAATGAATGAATGAATGAAATGCTCAAACTACTCATCAACATTAATTCATCCTTATTTTACAGCAAAGGAACAGACAGTAGGTAGGGGATGCTCTGACTGGGAGATCAGCGCAGGAGAGGAGCAGGGACTGTCCACGCAGACCCCAGTGGCCCCTGGCGCCCTGCTTCACCACAGAGTGGACTCCACATGCCACAGCCCCGCCAGGGCTCAGAGTGTGGGCAGAACCGCTGCTCTGTGTTCACGCTGCTGAAGCTGCCCCAGAAGAGTGCAACGGGGCATTTTGTTTCAATTTCCCAATTCCAACCAGGAGAGAGGACGCAAAGGGTGTAAACACAAGTAATTAGACAGGCCCTGAGTGTGCACAAATCCTGCGCCCTGTTACCAAACACTGTCAGGACAGCGGGCCCCGCCGGGTCTCATCACACTCCTGAAGCCAATGATGGTCTTCCAGTTGCCACTAGGGCTCCCAGCCATGCGCTGCCCAGATCAGAGAAACGGGGAACAGTGGCTTCTGTCCCTCCCCCACCTGCTTGAATGGTGACACAAAGACTAAAATAGGGAAGAGAGGTACTGAGGAGATAGAAGGAAAGTCAATATGATTGACATGAAGGAAGGGAGGGCCAGAAAAAGGTTCAGGCCAGCCTGTTTCAAATGTAAACAGGCCCCTCTTGGTGCACCCTCCCGGATAGACTCCTTGGAGAGAACGCATGTGGAAGGTGTGGTTTGGAAACTGGTGGAGCAGCCAGATTGCGACCCTGGAGGCAGCACTAATCTGAGCAGCCTCTACTCCATGCCTTGCTGGGCCATTTTCCGTGTTCCTCCGGCCACGGAGAAGCCCAGATCGGCTGCTTGTACTCCCAGAGGAGCAGTGCAGACAATATAGGTCTCCACCTGCCACATGGTGCCATGTGCTTTACATGCATCAGCTCACCCCGGTGTTTGGTAGAGGGAAAACACTTATTCATGTTACAAAAGACCAGAGTCCGCTGGCTCCTGAGTGGGGGTGGGCAGCAGAGCGAAGGGTTAAGCACTTGGAGTGAGTCCCACCTCTGCCACTTAGGGATTGTGCGGCCTTTGAAGACCTAAACTTTTCTGAGTTTCACTTTCCTCAGATGAGAAACAGAAATAACAATATCTCATTGTTATTGTTATCATGGGAATATGATAATACCCCAAGCATTCTTTGCAGAGTGAGGGAGTAATAGTCAAGTTTCCATAAATGTTCCCAGTAATTTCCATGGAGGCAATTCAAATGAATCGATCCCCATGACCTCTACCAAACTCCGATGAGCATGTGGCCTGAAGATTGGGCTCCCAGCACCTGACCTGGTCTGCTGGAGGCTGGAAAGACAAGAGAGGATCCACAGCTCAGCTCTGGGCCATCTGAAATAGTCTCAGAAAGGCCATGCTGGACAGAGGGCAGGGTACAGCCTGGAAGGGCCTGCACCACAGACACTCTACCAACCTGGACCCAGAGACCTTCACGTGGCTGCCCCGAAGCTGGGGAAATTGTCTAGGAAATCCCAAGTCTGGTTCAATTTGGGTGTAATTCAGAAAGGCAGCACCGTATACAAAAAGAGGAAAGCAGCTTCTTGCCTATGGTTTGAAGCCAGAGCAGGGAAAGGGAATACCACAGCCTGGCCTCGCAGAGAGGAGAGGCGTCTCTGAGGGCCCATCCAGGGCAGGAAGCAAAGCTAGGGCTAGTAGGACGCTGAGGAGAAGCAGGATCCGTTTCCCAGAGACCAAGGAGTGGCCCTACATGGTACCAGGACAGTCTCAGACCCAGAATCAGGACCCTGTTGCACATCTACATGCCCCTGCCCTCCCCACATTCCCTGGGCTCCGTGTGCCCTCCTAGGAGATGGGGGGGGGTATCTCCTCTTCTGTACCCCCACAATATTGGAGTCACAAATGGGTTAAGGACAGAGGTGTTGCATGAGTGCAAGGAGCCATGTGCATCAGCATTTCTCTCCTGCTGGAGTCTCGTCTCCTCTGGGGAGGCATCCGCATCTGCTGCGTGCAGCTGTACGGTAACAAGAAGAAAACCCCTGTCCAGCTGCTGTGCCCAAAGAAGCAAAGAGAGATCTGGGGAGGATGGACTCTGGCATAAGTTGTAAGGACTCAGGCGGCCTAACTGGTCAGGTCCTAACTCAGAGGATGGAAGCTCCCAGCACAGAGCCGGGCACAGAGTAGATAGAGCCTCAGTAGTTACATGTTTCATGAATGAGGAAGGTGGGTCCTGTCTGCGTTTTCTCCCAGGTCCAGAAGCTGCTTTCCCTCCTGGACTCCTTCCCATCCCAGGTTTTAATTGCATCACGAGCTCCCACTCCTCCAGTTCCAAGTCCAAGCCTCCTTCCATCTGGGGATCAAGCCTGCCATCTCAGACCTATGTTCTCATCTTCGCCCCATCATTTCTATCTTCCGACTGTCCATTGCATATTGCCATTACCGACTAGAGTAGGCCTACTCCCCCCTCCACACACACACACCTCAGAACACCTCATCTTTCTCCCCTTCACCCCAACACCTACTGGACACTGACCGCCCAAAGCAGCTGCACCCATTCATTCATCCCTCCACATAGTCCAGCCTGTCTGGCCCATGTCTTGGAGAAGCAGAATGAAGGAGTCCTCTCTCACGGTCCTTATCACACCACCTCCCTCCCCTCTTCTCTTCCCTTCAGTTTTATCTCTGCTTCCTTTCAGGCAACACACACCCACCGTCCCTCTCAGCCTGGCCAGGACATTTCTCTGAGGCTTTCTCCATAGCCCCTGCCCACTCTGATCACCTCCTCCTGTCGCGCCACCTGCAACCGCAGCAGAATCCCTTAAGGCCGCCGTGTGCTTCGGTCTACATAGACATCTACCCTTCTTCACTCTCGGGGTTTGAGTGTGTTCATTTCAGCCATGAGAGTGTCAGCACCTTGAAGACAGGACTGCAGCAAAGTGCATGAGCACAGGGTGATGCAGCTGGCCCAGCTGGCGTCCCGATTCTCTCCTGAATGTTTGCGAATTCAGGTAGAATTTGAAAGCTGTATTCCATATCCTCAGCTGAAATATGAGGCTCAGAATTCTGAGTTCAAGGTTGCTGTCAGGTCCATCAGGTGAGTTAGGAGATGCGATTACTGAAGTGCCTGGTATGTGGAACGTCATACATGCATGTGACAGTTGGTTGTGGCTAGTCAATATGGAGTTGTGCTCAGTTAGTGAGGATGCCACAAAGACAATGTGATGGTGGTGAGAACATAGCAGAGCAAAGCCTCCCTACCAAGGCCCCCACAGCTTTTGTGACCCCCCAGAGTTGCTTAATAGTTGCTTAGTAAATGGACAAGGGAACACATGAGTTCCATCAAGAATGAAAAAAGATCAAAAGGGTCCCAACTTCCCCAGAGAGTCTCCCAAGCTAATCTCTCTCTGTCCCCTATCCTTCAAGGGCCATCAGCCCTCTTTCTAACACCAAGGGCCGCAGCTGCAGCCGAGAGCCCTATGCAGTTCCCCCTCGTCAGACACTAGTCAGCACTGCCCCATGGATATTGCTCAGCTCCTAGTCACTGTTTGGCAAATTTATTAATAAATAAATAACCCAGGGAGCATCAGGCAAGTGTGTTTCATCTCAATACCTGCTCTCTCTGATGAGCTCTGCTCTGGGCCCTTCCCCTGCAGCTTCCTCCAGCAGCTGGGTCACCAGCCCTTTTGTGGGCACCGTCCAAGGACAGCCGTGCCTGTGGTGCTAAGAGCAGCCTGTGCTTGCCTAGCGCAAAAAAATCAAAGTCAAGAACACAATTTCTCCAACAGGGAAGGAAGTCCCCATGACCGACCACATGGTGCCCCTCTGAGAAAGCAGGGTGATCAGGGTGGTGCCCCCGGATTCTGGCTGAATACCAGAGGTCCGTGCAATGTGGTGGATTTGCAAAGCTGAGACGAGCAGGAGTTCAGATGTTGCTCACCTGGGGTTTACAGCAGGGTTTCAAAATAGCCCCTGCTGCTGGGCTGTCTGGGGTTCCTTTGTGTGGTCCCAGGAGTAAGCATAGGATGCATGCCATGCTTTCTAAGACTTGGCTCAGCATCATTAGATGCTGGGAGTTCTCCCTGCCATCTCCCAGGGTGGAGTCAATGCTGCCCCATGTACTCCAAAGGCATTTCCTGCGGGCCATCCTTCCCTTGCCAGTGTGCCTGAGTGCAGGGCCTGCTTTATTCATCTTCCCCAAGGTCACAGAGCCAGCGAGCGGAGCCCAGACCAGTGCTGAAGTTTTCTGGCTTCAAGCTCATCCCCAGCAACAAGTGACATCAACATCAACATCAGTGTTGCTATTCTCCACGGTGACAATGCTCATCAATAATTACTGGCGCTGTTTTGGCGCGTGCAGTTCAATCCATGCTATCTCACAGATCCTACTCAACTCTCCCTCTTCCCCCAAGCATCTCCCGGCATCCACTGCTCACATTTTTTTTTAACAGCAGCTACTCTGAGAAAGAAACACTTGAAACTATTTCAAATGAGGACCCAGGAACTCATGAGGCCTGGGGTGAGGCATGTGAATGGTTTGCAGTCAAAGAGGCCCCTCCCTGAGAGGCTGTGGGGAGCAGCTTCCCCGGCTGAGAATCTGGAGTGGAGAAGGGCGTCCCTGTCTGGGGATGACATCACCAGACAGAGCTGGGACGCACAGATGCAGAGAGTGAGGGGCCCCAGGGCTAGCAGTGGGTTTGGCTGTGATATTACAAAGGGTCTTTTGACCACTCTTCATCCCAGGGAAACCACTAAGACCTGGGTTTAAGCCGCCCCAGTCCTCGGCTGAGAGGCCTAAAGCACTCCTCAAATCAGCCAGATGACCTTTGATCCCAGGGAGGGAGAGTCTGGAAAAGGCGGGAGGTGCCAGGGCTGAAGTGCCTTGAAGCAAAAAAAGATAAAAAAATAATAATAATAAAAAATCAGTGCCCCTGGATGGGACACTCGTTCCGCCAGAGCATGTGGAGTTAATGGCAGAGAAATGCATTTTAAAGTAAGATATTGGAAAACCATCCGCTCCGTCACCAGCCACAGTTATTACAATTATTTATACGGCATCGGCAAGGCCCGTGCGTTTCACAGCAATTAAGCTATTGATCTAGCAGCTCTGAGCACCGGGCAGAAGCCGCAGCCGCCACTGTTGCTCCCGTGGGAGCTGTCTCTCAGATGTGGAAACTGAGGCCAAGGCAGAAGTAAACAAGAGCATGAGAATCAGAGGTTGGACTATTAATATTAAGAATCCATAAGCTGATATACAAAATATGCTAATATGTATTAACATATTCATAGTAGTATGTTCATTTCTCCATTTAGGCGGCACTTACTCTGTCCCAATGTTATTTTCAGGGCTTTACAAGAAATTACATACTGTTGTGATAAAGTGCATGGGTTCCAGACCCCTTAACATGGGCTCCAAACCTAGCTCTGCCATGAACCAGTTACATGACCTTTGGAAAATGAGACAACTTCTCCAACCCCTCATGTCCTCACTCATAAAATGCAAAGGATAACAGTGCCTAAGAGGCCCATGTGCAGAATTAATATATTGGTAGATGAAAAGCATTTATCATACCACCCAATCAGGGCTAAAGGAGAGTTTCCCGTTCTTATCACAGGAGGTCTACAGAGAACATATCTCTCATAACTCATGTCCCCCGGTTACATCATTGGTAAGGAAGAAAAAGTAGTTTTGGTGTCCTGTGAGTCTCACACTGAGATTTTAGTAGAGGAAGTCACACTCATTCTTTCTTGATGGTGTTGAGGCAGGAGCTGGACCTGGACCTCCCGCTGCCTCTGGCCTCCTGGTTGTGGGTGGTGATGGTGCTTGAACTCCAGCCTTCCCCTCTGCCTATCTGTTCCATACAGGAACATACTCTCACGTTTTCATTATTTTTCTTCAAGCCCAGAGTCAATATTAAGTTAACAATGGTTTCACAGAGTTTTATTTCTGAAATGCATCTGAAGTATTGTTTAATATATTGTAAGACTATGCTAAGTGATAAAATGTATTGCATGATGGGAGTCTGGAACCATACGAAAATAATTCTCCTTTATATGTCTTTCTGCTATAGGAAGTTGCATGTTCCCAGAACGTAATCCTTGATATTGGATGGTGTGGACAGGGAGACACTAGAAATAAAATGTAAAGAACTGTGATGTTCATTGAGGAAAAGAATAGAGACCGAAGGTGATGGAGCTTGAAGATTAAGTGGCCACTTGGGCTTGTCACACCTGGGTGACCAAGGGAATTGTGGGATCTAGGAGCAAGTTGGGAGGGCAGCCTGGTGTGGATGAGACGATGAAGACTGAGTCTGGGAATGGGAAGTCATGGCTAATTGATTGTGTTCAGTTGCCTTTGGAAATTCAGGACTGGTGTTTGGGTAGAAGGTCATTGCTAAGGACTTGTCTTTGGTCATTGCCTTTAGAGAGGTGAACTGTGAAATCATGGCACAGAAACAGTTCCCAAATCCAGAATTTAGGTCACTGTGCCAGACTGATGCCCTACCATCTCTTAGGGTCAAATCTGGCTCATGTCACAGATGCCAAAATACAGATTGGAAAATCAGTGGTGAAAGGGAGGGCCACAATGTCACGTTTTCCCATTTCCCTCTATGTTGTCCCAAAACATCATGAGGGGCTCACTCAGTTAAGAAATGAGGACAATTTCCTATTTCCCAGCCCAGTTGCTTAAATAGACTTCATGCCTTAACCTGCAAACTTACAAATAAGTAGGCAGTCTCTTTTAGGAACACACAAAATACATGCCTATGTGCTTCTCTATACAGTCACCACCATCCTTGAATTCCAGCGTTTGAGGGACTTTACATTAAGCATCTTTTGAGATGTCCATGTTCTGCTGAAAAATGGAAAGCTAACCTTTAGTGTATGGTAAAGTGACAGATCTGGGGCTGGAAAAGGTCCATAAGATGAACCTTGTCTCACTGGCTGAGCCTCCGGGTTTCTCAAAAAAGTATCAGCAAAATGGCAAGATTAAATGCACTCTTGGGTCCCTATGTTCAACAATGCAGCTATGTATATTGTTAGCTCCCATTCTTTCATGACAAGAGAGAATAGAAGTGCCCAGTGAACGGTTCATGGAGAGAACAACACACAACAGGATGGTTCCGGGTAGAGAAATAGGGACCATTTTTGAAGCACTAAAGGTGTCATTTTGCACCATAATTTTCACAATTTTGCTTAGGACTGGTTCAGGAATTTCTCTATGTCATTTTCAAAATGTAACTACCTATTTCATTTTCAAAATCTAACTTTATCTATCATTTTCAAATATCATTAAAAAAAAATCTGCACTGACTCAATACTCCAAACCCAGTGAAGGGCACTGAGCATTGAGCATGTAGGTCAGTCGCATCTCCTTACAGACCTTTCCCTTTGGTTTCCTTAGGTCGGCTTCATGCCAATACCCACCACCAGGGGTCGCTGGTTCCCTTCTGCTTTTTGGGACCTTCCAACATTTGCCCCAATAGCTGGAAGGGAAAGAGGAGGCAATGGCTGGGAGGAAGGGAAGAATGGGGAAGGTGAGGGTTGGGAAAACTCAGGAAAGAAGATTAAACAGATCATTACTCTCTTGGCTCCAAGAGGAGGCCACTGACAC
This sequence comes from Pipistrellus kuhlii, assembly GCF_014108245.1. Lineage (NCBI taxonomy): Eukaryota > Metazoa > Chordata > Mammalia > Chiroptera > Vespertilionidae > Pipistrellus > Pipistrellus kuhlii. The sequence goes on from NW_023425405.1 coordinate 14,032,550, forward strand.
TGGGATCTAGATCAGAATGTTCCTATATCCCAGATCTGTAGACTGGAGTCCATTGACCATTATTTCTTTCCCGTCCTCAAGGTAGGCCAGGAAAAGTGGGACTGAAACACCTCTTTGTTCCTCTTCAGCCATGTAGGGCTCTCTCATGTCAGCTTGTTGTGTTGCCCAGTGAGAGAGGTAAAAAGAAGCCAGACACAAAATTGTCTCGCATCACTTAATTTCCTCCTGGATTTCTAAGCAGGCAATTATTCCCTCAGCCTCCAATGGACTGCAAGCACTTTGGAGAGATTTATTGTTATTATTATTACAGGCACTGCATAAGTAAAGGTGTCAGGTAATTGAGAATAATCTTATCCTCCACCCTCCCAAGCATATTGTTTATCCAGTGGAACACAGTGTTCTTCCTCCACAGCTTCCCCTCCCCGAGTTATTCATCAGACAACTAGGATGAACAGGTCAGAGGATCTGGGCGCGAGGGGGATATTTCTGTGACTGAGGCCTGGGAAACAGAGGATTAGAGAAGCTCTCACACTGACCTGCCATGTGCCATGGGTGTGAGTCTCATTTTCTCTAGTTCGCAACATTGCTGAACATGACTTGAGCACCTGCTCTGTGAAATCCCATTACAAGAGGACTCAAAGAGAAACTTATTACAAAGGATTCAAAGGGTATTTGACTGGTTCCCACCGCCAAGGCTTTCTCAACTAAAACAACTAAGATACAAAACACAACTTAGAAGGCAGTTTTGCATTTATTTTCAAATGCATACATAGTAGGTGCACAATAAACACTTGTGGATTTAATATGTGAGCTACAATTCTGATGAGATTAAGTTATATTTTTATTCATGTTTTATGTGTAAAGAAACTAAGACTCGGAGAGATTAAACAACGTGCCTAAAGTCAATATAGCTAACAAATGGTAGCCTGAGAGTTTTCAATCAGGTCTTCCTCCAACCTGCCCTGCCCCACACACCATGCTCCTCCTGAGTGAAGTACATAGAGATACCAGGCTGTGTGTGGCCATGAAAAGGAAAGAATCATTCACTATTGACAGAATAGTGACAGTATGAGCTGACTTTTAAAGGAGTAGTATTCAAGCAGAAGGAGCTGCTAGGAAGAATGCGACCTGGGACCAGTGGCAGGAGCAATGTCAGGTACAGAGGAGAGGCTGGCTGTGGCCAGGGCAAGTGCCTGTAGAGGGACATGGTGGGAGGGAGGCTGGAGTGCTCTTCAAAGCATTGGGCTTTAATCTGCAGGCAAAGGGAAGTGTAATCTTCTGATAATGAGCCGACTTTTGTAAAACAGAGAATCATCTTTACCCGGCTTTCCCAATGTGGAGAACCTGTGAAGAGGAACATTTTCATCCCTTTCACAAAGGTGAGAATCTGCTTATTGTCTCTGACAACTAAAATACAAAGCATTCTCCACCACCCTGAGTGTGGCTGCTGACCTTGTGTTGGAAAATGGATCATATTGTTCATCCACTCCACTCCTTTATATATATATAATATGTGTGTATATATTATTGATTTCAGAGAAGATGGGAGAGGGAGAAATAGAAACATCAATGATGAGATGCACGCCCCCTACTGTGGGTTTGAACCCACAACCTAGGCATGTGCCCTTGACTGGAATCAAATCCAGGACCCCTCTCTCTATCCACTGAGCCAAATCAGCCAGGGCTCATCTACTCCTTTTATAGCCAACTTCTTGTGTTTGGGTTAAGGGAACAACACATTTCTTCACAAAAAACTCTCTAACTAGAGTTTGAAAAGCTTTGATTTTCTTAATATAAATAGATTCATGGGAAATGGTGGACTTAGTAACAGCGTTTCATTTTAGAATTCCCTGGTGGGGTTACTACGGGGTAGAGACCCCAAATTCTCAACAAGCTTTTAAACATAGATTCAACTTTGGTCTATACAGCAGATACTCCTCTAACCATAGTTTAGCACTTCAAACTTCAAAAAGGGTTTCATGCCCACTATTTCAGTGCTAACTCACATCTGTGTGATAAGTCAGGTTAGTAAAGTGTCCTCAGGTCCCAGCCCTTCAACAGATAAAGAATGAACCAGCCCAAACCGGTTTGGCTCAGTGGATAGAGCGTCAGCCTGCAGACTGAAGGGTCCCGGGTTCGATTCCCATCAAGGGCATGTACCTTGGTTGCGGGCACATCCACAGTAGGGGGTGTGCAAGAGGCAGCTGGTCGATGATTCTCTCTCATCGATGTTTCTAATTCTCTATCCCTCTCTCTTCTTCTCTTTAAAAAATCAATTATATATATATATATATATATATATATATATATATATATATATATATATCTCACATTCATATCACCATTGTAGTTCCAACAGATCTTTATACTCCTGAGCCTACTGCCTTCACCATGCTGCCTTGGTGTTCACTTCCTGTTAACAATCCTGTAAGCTAGGGATGGGGTGTGACCAGGACAATCCCCTGCTTCCATCAATTCAGAGGGAGATGAGTAAATAGAGTGCTATAAAACTGCCTGTTGCTTGAGCTTAGCTATTTTATTTTGTGTTGTGTTAGGTTGTGTTGGGTTAGATTTGGATTGGACTGGGTTAAGCTGTGTTGTATTGTGTTGTGTTGGTTGGAGTTGGATTGGTTTGGGCTGTGTGGTGTTATACTGTGTTGTGTTGTATGGGGTTGGGTTGAGTGCGGTTGTGCTGTGTTATATTGTGTTGTATTGTGTTTTGTGTTGGATAGGGTTGGATTGCATCAGTAGAGCCCCATCTGCGTAAGTTCTGTGGCATTCAGTGTCCATTTGCTTGTCCTTTCCGACCCACTGTGGTTACACAATGACCAAGTCCTGTGCAGCAAGAGGGAAGTGGGACACCACAAGCAAAGGATAGCACTCACTGCCTGGATACCAGCTCCAGGGACCCTCCCCCTGCTCCCTCCCTCCACTGGCTCAGGTTACAGGCAGCTTCAGAAAGGGGCAGGGAAGAAAGCCAAGGGCAGGGGGTGGAAAACAAGAAAGCACCAGCCAGGGAGAAGGGGGTGGGCAGGTGGGCAGTTTGCAGGCCAGAGAGAATTCTCAGGCAGTGTGAGAATCCTGACTCCTGGGAACTCTGTGATCTGTTGATCTGTTTTCCCAGAGGACCTGAGGTAACCCGGTCAATGAAACCCTACCCTGAGTGGTTTTGACATAAGGTCACGGCCCCAGATCAGGCAAGGTCATAAGTTCATTCTGCTCCCAACAAATGGGATTGCAGGTGGGTGGACAGGGGAGGGAGGGACAGCAGGTAGGCGGGGGGGAGGGGGGGGGGGGAACAGCTCCAGGGGTTCTGGAGTCCTTAGCCAGACCGGTGACAGATGAGCACATTCCTGCCTCCTGGGCACCAGAGAAGATCAGACTTAGGCCTAATAGCCTGGCAGGGTTCTGAAGGCAACAGCATCCACTTTCTCATGCCACAGATCCATCTGCTCACTAAGGGGAAACTGAGGCAAAAAACACTGAACTTCTGACCAGCAGCCCACCTCAAGGGAAGGGTGTGGTGTATTAACAGTCTGTGCCCAGGAGAGCCTCACTGAGGGAGGGTCAGCGCTCTCCTTCCTCCCCGTTTCCCCTGGGCCCAGCCAGGAAGCACCAGATGCTTGCCTCCTACCTCCCTCACCCCCACACTGCAGAACTAGTGTTTCCACCACTCTCACTGACTCTACCTCCTGTTTCTTTACTGGAAAACAGGAAGGAAGGAGGAAGAGGAAGTCTTTTCAGAACCTCTGGTTATCATTGCACAGTTTGCTTTTTCCGTCTTCTCGCCCACTCCACGCCCCCAATCTCATCGGTCCCTGAATGGAGAAATCTAATACATCTGTGCTTGTGACAACAGGTGAGCCAACAGCTGCTGCTATGGTCTACTCTGGGCCAGAGGGGCCCTCCCTGGTGCTTGGTGTGTGTGCTCTTTCCCAAACTGCTCTTAAACCAGCCTGAAGTCTACATTGAATTCTGCACCTCCTCCGACAGCCAGTAGGTGGCAGAGCTGTGACAGGCCCATGATTGTCTTGTGGCACTTGGTCCTGCAATGCAGGTCAGGACTGGCCCAACTGTGTGTCCACAGGCACCACAGGCAAGACAATTTTGGGGGAGAACCACCCAAAAACTTCTGAAAGCCCCTCTCCTCCCCCTCTTGTGTTTCTCTGTACTTCCCCTAATTTCATTTAGAAAAGAGAAGGCCCATTAACATTTATGAAGCCTCTGCAGCAATGGTTTCCAGACTTCACGGCATAAAGTCCACCTGCAGAATTTGAGGAGATACAGCTCCCTTGTCCTGCCCCTTCAGATTCTCACTGAGCATGGCCAAGGTGGGGCCCCGGAGTTTGCATTTCAAATAAAGCACCAGCGTGAGTCCCATGCAGTGACCAGGGATCCTTAAATTGAGAAATACAACCACAGGTACTGTAGTGAGGGCTTCTTCATTCTAAAATCTGTTCTCAGACCTCACGTAATTTCTAATTACCTCCACCTGTTTGCTATTCTTCAGAACATCACCACTGCATTTCTCCACCATGAAGTTGCATCTCTGCATTCACAGAGACAGCTCCTCTCTTCCCTCGCGTTCACTTCCGGGTGCTCTAAGGTCACTGGACCTCTTGCTCCTTGCGAAGGTTTTCTCAGACTGTCTAGCTATCATCCTAGCCTTTGTTTCACTCTGTCTAAACACCTGAAAAGCCTAGTACCTTCCTCTGAATTCATGGTCAAGGGCTCAGCTGAGGGCAAGCCATGCCCTATCCTCCCCACCTCCAGGCCCTGTCTTCCCAGCCCCCAATTCAATCATCCTGGCAAAGCTTTTGTTCTTCTGGTGCCTCTGACTCCAGCTCCACAGTCAAGCAACCCAATGCTGACCCCAGGGTGTCCTTGGGAGTAGGGCATCTCCCCTGAAAGTCAGCAGAGGTCGGACCCACCCCATGTGGTCACGCTGGGTGTCCCTAAGGTATCTCACTCCGAGGCTCCCAGGGGTTAGTCTGCAGGGCTGCCCTGACAAATGGCCACAAACTGAGTGGCTTGATGCTTCAGAGGTATTCTCCCAGACTTCTGGAAGTTCCAAGTCTGAGATCCAGGTGTTGGCAAGGCCATGCTGCCTCTGAAAGCTCAAGGGAAGAGTCCTTCTTTGGTTGGGCCAGCATCTGGTGGCTGCTGGCAATCCCCGGCACTTCCTGATTGTGGGAGCAGAGGTCAGCCTCTGCCTCCAGCTTCAATGACATTCTCTTTGTGTCTCTCCATTCCTGTGTCCAAAGCTCCCCCTCCTCTCTCTCAGGAAGACACCTGCCATTGGACTTAGGGCCCAGCCTAAGCCAGGGTGGCCCGCAATACATCCAAATTACTTGGCCACATCCTGTAAAGACTGCATTTCCAAGTAAGGTCACATTCACAGATCTTGGGGGTGAGGAATTCAGAATTATTTTTTTGGGGGGGGCGAGGGGGCATACACTTCAATGTACCACGCATTACCTTCTGTTTGAAAGAAAGAGCAGGTTTAGGGGTTCAGTGCTTTCCCTCCCGCTTTGTATGGATAAAGGGATTTCTTTCAGTGGGCACAGTAGGAGAGCCCAGTGCATATACAGCCCCTTGTGACTTCTTGGATTAGAAGAGTTTAAAGCAAGTCAGCTTTTTGGCTTTCCTGCTTCTCAGCATGTGGGCCCAGATCAGCAGTATCTGGGAACTGGTTAGAAATGCAAAATGTCCAGCCTCATTGCAGACCTATGGAATCAAAAACTCAGAGGGCGAGGCCAGCCATCTGTACAAAATAAGGCCTCCAGGCAATCTAGAGGCTCACTAAAGGTGAAAATGACAGCCCAGTAGAGGGGCACACGAAGAGGGGGACACAGAGAGCAGCGATCAGCTAACCGGCTATATGGCTAGCTGCCCCAAACCTCCTTGTTCCTCTGTGTTCCCCTTTCACTGTCTCTCCTCACCTGGCTGTCCCACCGCCCCCTCACACACACGTATGAGGCCCTCACTTGCCTCCAGCTCTTTCTCTTGACAAAGAGGAGAGCTTGGCAGGGGTTGGCTAAGTTAGTTCTGATCACACACAAAATAAACTGTTATTTTTCTATCTGCCAAGCTGCTGAAGGCAAGGATGTCAAACCCAGGAACTGCATGAACGTAAGATCTATAGCTACCCTAGCGTGTCTGTGTTCTAGACAAGCTTTATTATTTTTTTTTTAGGGAATCATAGTCCAATTCCCAGAGAGATACCAGTGACAACCTCTTGGATTGCTCCATGCACTGGCTGTGACATTCCCCTACCTGGGGAACGAGCAACTCCCACCAACAGCAGGCGGCGGGGCACCTCTGACATCTGCTCTCCACATTTCACATTTCGGACCCCCTGGCAGGACTCTTTCAAAGCAAAACTGAGCCCAAGTGCTGGTGCGCCATGTGTGTTTGCTAAGTTGGCGTGCACTAGCAGACAGACCTGCAAGCCGGCAGATCCACAGGCAGGGGGGAGCCCTGGGGACATGTGCGGGAATCTGGTGAACGTTCAAGACAAGATTTTAAGGATTTTTGTGGGGTGGGGGTGGGGAGATGCAGAAAGGGCTTTGGAGAGAGCCAAGGTTCCAGTCCTGGGGAGACCTGTGTGCAGGTGACCGACCTCCCAGCACAGTTAAGTCCTTGGAAAGAAGGTCCAAGGTCCACACCCAGCTGGGCATGGGGAGCCCAATGTGGGGAGCAGGGGATGGAAGAAGGCCTAGAGCTCCACTGCCAGAGAGGGTGGCCACAAGCAGAGGCTGATATATTCTTCTCTCTATCTGACTGTGTTGATGTCTAAGCAGATTCCTACCCAGCTTCCATGCCACTTTTCTTCTAATCACCAAATTGGGCTCAATTATAGTAGAATCATAGTGTGTGTGTGGTGGGGGTAAGCTGGGGGTGGCGGGAGGGAGGAGGCAGTCACACCCAGTACAGTGAGGAAAGGGGTTTGTAAAAGAGGAGCATGCCAGAGAGATCAGGGAATCTGCCTGCCAGCACTCTGGTCTGAGGCACAATTTGCATTTAGTGTGGAAATCAGAGAGACAAAGGCTTGAGTTCAAATTTCCTAAAAAGGCTGCCTTATTCATCTTCAGTCTCCTAGATGCAGCGCCGGGATACAGGAGGCCCATTCTTTTCATCACACAAGAAGGTAGCGGCTGTGTGTCCTGGGCCACAGCACCTTCCCGGCAAGCGATCTGATTGAATTTCAGCCCCTCTGGGCCAATCTCTGGCTCACACGTTCTCCAGGCCTGGCCCTTCCAGAATTTCACTCTATCGCGCTTGCTCATTTAGTGTGAAACACTCACCCACTCTTCGTAAGCATGTCATATGCTACATGCATGTTTAAACTATTGTGACTTATTTTGCTTTTGGGGATGTAGGAGATCCCTGAGTCACTCTTCAAATCAACCAGAGACACCTAAGAAGAATGGGCTGTCACAAAACTGGGTTTGCATGTCACGGTTCTGGGGTTCAATTTACTTTAAATAGGAATGTTGATGCATCACCTCTTGGGGGTCCCCTCTAGATAATGTAAGCCAAAGGGGCCTTCTGATCAGCAACAGAAGGGTGGGGTTGGGGGTAATTTATATGGTGAATTCTCCTCTGGCCCCAATGAACAAAATTGGATGACATGGTAGAAATTCATGGAGGGAAGAGATCTGGCGATAGAGCCTCATAATTCAGGTGGCCACTGGGCTGTGATCCTGCCAGTTCACCTTGTCCAGCCCATCTTCCCTCCCACCTTTCTGATCTGGCTGTAAACTGCCTGTACGTATACACCTCTGACAGCCAGGAGATGATTCATGAAACCCAACAGACACATACCCTGGTGGGAACATGAAGCTGGAGGGTTGAGGAATGAAGAAGTGAGAGGAGGAGACCCCAAAATTCTAACACTATGGTTTGTGGTTTGCACCCCCTCTGGGTGTGCTCCTTTTCCCCTCCTCCCCCCAACAGTTCAGGAGCCTGAGGACCCATCTTCTCCAAATGCCGGCTTCTCAGGTCAGCTGCATTAACTTGGCCAACAGAGGCTCAGACTCTGACTCCAGCAGAAGACAGAGAAAAACCTCCTCCTCTCTAGTTGCTTTCTTTCCCCAGCCAACCTTCTCATCTCTTCTGTCCTCCCTCCTATCCCAACACTTCTCTTTCTCTCTCTCTCTCTCTCTCTCTTTTTCTCTCTCTCATTACCCAGTCCCTAGATTAGGGAATTGCTTTTGTTTACCTGTGATGAAGAGGAAGAGGGGAGGTTAATGGTAGAAATCATTAATTTTTACTTGGTTCTTCCTCAGACAATGTGACAAAGGGATGTGTTGACATGCCAATAATAACCACCATGAGATCATGTGGCTCATTTAGATTTTAGTTGCACAGAATGGATTTAACTGTGTCATCTCGTCTAACTGTCACAATGATCTGAGGAGTTAGACATCTGTGTCCCCAAAGTTTTCAACATGGAACCTTCAACCCAGAGGCCAGACCTAGGGTCCATCTGAAATCTATCATGACAATTCTAGGCAGACCCTCCCTCCAAATCAGCTCCTGCTTTCCAGGGTGACGTTGCCCAGGGACTCCTCTGGGCCATTGATGGATGTGTCCCTGCTAGACCACCCCTATGGCATGGACCATCTCAGTCTGTGACCACGCAGTCCACTGGGTTCTGCAAAAATCTCTGTGCCCAGGATGGAAAGATTTGTGATCCCATATACAACAAGTAAGTCATGTTGGGAAGATTGACGAGTTTTTTTGTTTTTTGTTTTTTTTTGCCAGGTTAGTATTTGGGTGTCTGTGGGAAAACTGTGTACCCCTCTGCCTCAGTTCCCTCATATGGAAGTGAGGGCTCTTATCTCTATGGTTCCTTTAAACATTAAGTCCTTTGATTCTACAGTAGGTGCAACTAATTCAGCCACAAATAATCACAAGGCACTGAGGACTCAGGAGGAAGGAGCTGGGCTGTGTGGAGCTGCGCAGGGACAATCAGAAGCAGGAAAGCACTGAGTGACATGGGCCCTACAGAGATTTATACCATCACAAAAACCAGGCTCCCACCAAAGATGTGGATTAGTAAACCCCACACAGGGACTCTAAGATGCCCCTAAGAGGAGAGTGAAGGAAATGGTTGGATGGGAAGAGGGAGAGAAAGCAGAAAGGAGAGGAGGGAGAAGGGAAGAGGAAAAGAGAGAACTCTAGAAGATCTGCTGGGCTCCACACTCGCGTGAACATGTCCTAGCAGATTTGCATTTCTTGTTAACAATCTTTTTTTGTTTTTGTTGATACTGGCAGGGTTTCCATGTCAGGTAATTACTGTTTTAGTTCATTCCCTTCCAATGACAGATTGTGGTAAGTGAAGTTGGTTGTTCATGCTACCATTTACCTAACAAATTTTGAGCTTGTAGTACAGCTTCATTAATAGGTTTAATTTATCGTTACAATTCCTTCAGGTTAATGGTTTGAGAGTAGTTTGGAGTTTAATCTGAGCAGTTATTATAAAGTGCTTGTTTCTCGTTAAAATGTAAAATGGAGATACTCAAGATTTACTCGGGATATACTGGCCAGAATAAATCTTTCTGCTTTGCGTTGGGAAAGGAATGCATGAGGGCTATTAAAAATCCTCAGGATTGGAGAGCCACTTCTGATAACTTTAAAGTAATTTTTCAGATTAAACTGTCTTTCCCCAGGCCTAATAGAAGAGATACCTGAACTCAGAATTTATTCTGGAAGGATCTCTGGAGGCTGCAGGATGGCAGGGGCATCAGAAAATGAATAAGAGCTGAATTTTGCCCTAAAACATAGCATCTTATAACATCCTGAAAGGTGTCTGAGTGTTAGGTAATGGGGGACAGAAAACAGACTCCAACTTATGAGCCTTTTTCATGTCTCAGGGAAAAGACTGAAGTCGAGAACACAAGCCCTCCATAGAGAACAGAACAGGACACAGCCATCTCTTCTCCAGGTGGAGTTCTGGTAGGGTCCTCTGACAGGCAACCTGCCCTGATCACTCTTGTGGCGGCCCAGACACCTGTCCCCACCCACCTTCACTTCCAGGGCCTGGCTGGCAGTGGATGTCAAGGAAGCTGACTTCTCAGTTACACCACCCCTTCTTCTTATCACTCCTAATCAGTCCCTCTCCTCTTCCGCAGGTCTTGGTTTGAGTCACCTTCAGGGACAGTTAACTTTATATGTTAACTTGACTGAGCCATGGGATGTCCAGATATGAGGTTAAAAATTATCTTGGATGCGTCTATGAGGGTGTTCTGGATGAAATTAACATTTGAATCCGTAGACTGAGTAAAGCAGATTGCCATCTCTAAGGTGGGTGGGCCTCATCCAATCAGGTGAAGGCCTGGATAGAAGGAAAAGGCAGAGTAAGAGAGAATGCTCTCTCTCTGCTCCACAGTCTCTGAGCTAGGACATTGGCTCCTACCTTTAGACTTAGACTTGGGCTGAAACTAATCCTGGGCTCTCCTGGGCCTTCAGTTTGCTCCCTGCAGACTGAACTTCTCAGCTTCCATAACTGTGAGCCAATTTTTGATAGTAAATCTATCTATCTATCTATCTATCTATCTATCTATCTATCTATATATCTCTCATCTATCTGCCTATCTATTTATCCATTACTTCTCTGGACAGGAGAACTAATATACTTCTGAACCCAGACTGAAAACCTTGAATAATGGGTCCCAGGTATTTCTGTGGCCTACGACATAATCTGGCCTGCTCTCTACACTCATCCACCCCCACTCTCTTTTGGCTCATTTCCCTCCTGTCCCTCCAGCCTCAGGACTGTTCTGTCCACGTGGGACAGTTTCCCAGAGAACCTTTCATGGCTGCTCCCTCACTTCTTAGAGGTCCCTTGCTCAAATGTCATCTCTCCTCAGAAAAGCCATCTCTGATCTCCCGTTTCTAATAACTCCCACCACAATCTGCCTCCATTCCCTTGCCCAGTTTCATTTTTCTTTATAATGCAACCTAAAACTATAGCTATGTATTTAATGTCTGTATACACTACACCATATACTCCCTGTTGGTAGGAACCATGTCTGTCTCATTCCCCCTATTTCTCCAGGGTCTGTGGAAGACTCAGAGTGAGTGCTTAGTAAATTTTGTGGCAGGAAGGGAATGTGGAAAAAATGGAAGAAAGAAGGGAGCAAGAGAGTGAGGGGAGTAGCCATGCAAGCCCAGGCCCTCCACCTACCATCCCCTGGCACCCGCTCATGACTACAGCATCCACAGCTTGAGGGGAAGGCTACAATCTAGGGTTAGAAGTGCCAAGATAGAGGTCAGTTGTGTAAATCACAATTAGTGTGTGTGTGTGTGTGTGTGTGTGTGTGTGTGTAAGTTTTTACTTGAAGGTTCAAGGAAGGTTAGGATGATTAATGACCAAATTATATTGACCTCCTATTCCCACCCTTACCCCAAATTGAGGCCCTCTCCGTACAAATTTTACCGGTCACCCTATAGCACCACCATCAGCCATGCACGCAAGAATCCACATTGAGGACTTGCTGTGCTCTAGCTCCCCAAGGCCCAGACACGAGTGCTCTGTGCCAGGAAAGAACAATGTCACCTTGGAATGATTTGGTTATCAAATGAGACTAAATTTAAATCTTTTCAAAACAACTTTTGGTATTAGTTAATAAATCTTTTAAAAATAATTATCAGAGCAGGTGGTTCATGTTGGTCTGCATATAAACAAAAGGCATGAAGCCAGTCCTTGATAGCAGAGAAATTTCCAGCAAGTCCTCCATCTCACCCACCTGTCAGAGGATGAGAAGGTCCCTATTCTATCTCCTAGGCTCTAGGAGCAGGGACACCCACCCCGCTGGGGACACAGGTGAGCTCACGTATCCATCTGGAAGGAAACCCACAGCTGGGCCAAAGAGAACTTCTGGCCCCCATGCAAAGTATGGGGATGGGGGTAGATGCCTTCTCAAGGAAGCATCAGCCCCAGCTAGTGGGGGTTGAGCTCTGCTTTCTCCCTGCACAGCACGTTAAGTGAAGGGTCACTGGGGTCTCGCAGGCACTGGCTTCTCTTCCTCCTGACAGAGCCATAATTAGCAGGAGACAGAGCTTTCAAAGAGGAGTGTTTGGCTCCAGGCACATCCTCGTCAGCATGTCAAGCAGACGCCTGTTCTCCGGCACTATTTTGAGCCACCTTCTCAGCTGCATTCCTGATCCTCTTGGCCCATGTAACTTCCCTCCCCAATGAGGCCCCCTCATGACATCACTGAGGCTTATAGGTTTGGGGGAGGGCTGGACAAAAGGGTCATTTTGTGCAAGATGCTTGAGGGCAGCAGCGCGGGAGTGGTGGCCCAACCCTACTCCACCATTTCCCACCTCTGGTCCAGTGGGCTCTGCACAAGGACCAGTGGGTGTGGGGTCTTGACTCAGGGACAGATTACTACCAGAAGCCAAGAGGCTCAACAGAGAAAATAAAGGGTCCAAATTGCTTAGAGAGGATTGCATGGCAGCCAAACAGAGATGCAGAAAGAACAAGGGGGGTATGTTCTCCGCTTAGATCGGCCCTACAGAATTCCCAGGGTCTGGGGAAAGCCAGGCAGCACCCAGAAAGGCTGTGAATCATCCAGGAGGCCCCAGCTTCTGCATCAACAGCTAGGGGATCACCCTGGAGAAAAACAGCTTCTTTCCTCAGCCCGAGGGAAGGTGCCTTCGAGAAACCTTAAAAGTTAGCTTGAAGGAGACGGCCATTATATACTCAAGGGTCTGCTCACCGGCCATGGTTCTCCCTACCCCACCCATGGCACACCCACCAACCAGGGCCTCCAAAGCTCACTCAAGAGGCAGATCCATAGGAGCTGCTCGCGTAGCACTCCTGGCACCGGCTGGGCAAGCAGGGGGTAGGAGAGTGGGCCTGAGGCTGCAGTGGGTGGTGGTGGGCTGAGGGACAAGGGAGCAGCTCATAGGGGTGGGGAGCCAGAGCAGGGAGAGGAGGAGTCAAAGTTCTGGGTCCAGGTGTATCATTGGGCATCAGCCTCAAGCTTTCTGGGCTGATGTGTGGGATAAACATAGCACATTCTTGCTCCTAGACCTCCTGCTGCTGTCAGCACCACTGTAGGGCTGGGCTGTGTGCTCCTGCTTTCCGTGGAACAAAGCCCTCACCTCTGCCCCCGCTGAGGAGGAGGACTCCCAATGACTGGGGCAGAGGGCACTCCCCTCAGGGGAGAGAGCTTTTCCCAGAGAGGGCACCCCTCCTCTGGGGTGGTCTGTATAAGGACTCACCTTCTCTCCTGGGCCACCCACCGCCCATTCTTAAGAGATGGTTGGCTCAGCGAGGGGAGCAAAGCATAGTCAGAACCCGGGCTCCCTGTGAACACGTGTCTGAAACCAGCTGTCAAGCTGCCGCGGGTAACAGCTATGAAAATTACTACCTGCATTGTTCCCTGGCGTGCTCATGGCAACCCTAACAGGTAGACCTTTGCAGATGAGGAGGGGGTATGTCTTTATTCAAGACCTAACCCCTGGCCTGAGACTGCCAGGTAAGATCAATTTGGTTTGTCTAAGGCTGTGATTCTCAAAAGGGGGTCCTAGGCCAGCAGCAGCAACAACAGCAGCATCACTCAGTTTGTTCAAGGTGTACATTTCAGCGCCTTCTCCAGAGAGAATCAGAAACTCCAGGGCTCGTCCCAGAAGTGTGTGTTATAATAGACCCCTCTTTTCCCTCCGTGATTCTGATGCACGCTCAACTTGGGAACTGGATACCTTATCGTCAGCCCATACATGATACTTCTAGGCAGAGTCAAAACACCCCAGCCTTCCCTCACTGCAGGTAGAGTCTGGTCCCTTGAATCCAGATCCAGTGTCACCCTTTGAACCCTCACCTAGTCCATGCAGCCTTCCTCCTCTTTAGGAATAACACCAGCATCATCCATCCCCTCACCTGGGCTTCACTCTGCTTCTAGGCACGTTTTATGTCTGGTATGCATGTTTCCCTTTCACAAGAAGATGGTGAGTGCCTCCTGTCTGTGCCCCCACGAGATCCTGCCCAAGGGTGCTCAGCCGCATGCCTGCCTGCCCTCACTGCGGCCCCACACCCAGCAGTCCAGTGACTGTCACACACTGCCCTGGCAGAAACCAGAGAGAATCGATTAAGCACAAGCCTTAATTGTGGCAATGTTTCCTGAGAGTCCGGAGCCAATTCCAGCTGCTTTTCCTTGTTTGCATCACAGGCTTTAGCTCCATCGGTTGTTTTTAATTACCAAAATGATAACAATTCAAAGCCCTTTGCACTAGCCATTCTCAAGGGACTGCAGGACACGGAGGGACAAGTGGCTTGGCTCCTGGCCTCTGGACGCACTCTGGAATTTTGGCAATATAGACGGTGGTGGGATACTACCCAGAAAGCAGGCTTCCCAAGTTCTAGTCCTGCTGCCTCTGAATCTTGACTTGCTGACTTTGACCCTGTGGCTCTGAGCCCTGTGATGAAGAGTCTGTTTTCAAAAGAGAATGGATCCCACCCTTCAACTCAGCAGATCTTTTCTGAGCTTCTAGGAAGCCAGGTGCTATGCCGGGCACTGAGTTCACATAACATATGAGACATAACTCTTTGGGGAGGGTTCTTTGCATCGGGGATTGAGGGCTGAGACTAAAACCTAGAAAGTGAAGGCAAGGGGGAGGGTAGCAGAGCTAATCCCCCTGAGCTACTTCCTAAGGCATAACTGGGCATTCTGCCCGTGGAAACAAGAGGGAATAGCCTCGTTGAAGGAACATCATGTGCAAAGACTAGAGGTGGCCAGGACCTGCAGTGTTTGGGTGACAGCGAGGCGCTCAGTGTGGCTGAGCAAAAGGCACTGGAGAGGGTGGTGGAAAGAAAATGAAGCCAGAGGGAGAGCCCTTCGCAGGGCTGGCCACCTCCCATCAGGGCTTAATCGATTGTCTCACAGCGGAGGGGAACCATCAGAATGAAGCTTTCACGATTTCCCAGTAATTGCCACTCAGAGTGAAATATAACCCTCTCATCAATGAATGATTCAGAGGAGACAGGGACAGAGAAAGGGCGGAAAAGCTCCTCATGCCTCAAAAATAAAACCTGCCCTCCACTCTGTGGCCATGCGGAGGATGTCTCCACAGCGCCCATGTACGCGTGAAAACAGAGAGGTGGGTAAGTGAGGGGGCCCTACTGGGAGTCCCTTCCGGGTCCAACGTGCCCATGTTTGGGTCCGAGGAGGTGAGGGGCTGGTGGAAACTCTTAAGTCAGTGGTCAGCAAACTCATTAGTCAACAGAGCCAAATATCAACAGTACAATGATTGGAATTTCTTTTGAGAGCCAATTTTTTTTAAACTTAAACTTCTTCTAACACCACTTCTTCAAAATAGGCTCGCCCAGGCCGTGGTATTTTGTGGAAGGGCCACCTTCAAGGGGCCAAAGAGCCGCATGTGGCTCTTGGGCCACAGTTTGCTGGCCATGGTCTTAGATGAATGACATAAATGGCATTGGGGGTGGGTGGGGGGCTGGCTGAGCTGTGGATCTGCTCTGCATGTGAGTCGTTTGGGCTCACAGGATGGACACGTCTGTACTCACAGCCCCACTGCCCCTGACAGTCATCCTGCAAAGTGACCTAGTGCACCAGGCCTCCCGACTCATCCCAGAAGCAGCCAAGACACCTGTCGTATGGGGTTGCAGGGAGTGCTGAAGGTACAGTAAGGCGTTTTAAATAAATGGGAAGGGCAACCGGGGGCAGGGACACAGCAAAGCCGCTCCTTTCACTGCGACCCCCAACTCACCTTGGGCTTCCAAATTGCTGCCCACTAGTAATTTTCTAAGGTCCAAGCCTCCACTGGTGTCAAGACAGAGTGGAGACTGGGGTGGGACAGGATGGGGGAGGTGGACCAGCCTGACAGTGGCAACAAGTCCTTGGCCATGTTAAGCTCTGTTCTACATCATCTCACTGTATAATAAGAGCAGGAATTAATACAACCACAAATTAATAGCACAAAAGAGTGATCAGGAGGTAGAGATGCAGTCCTAATGGGCTCATATGAGAGCAGGAAGAAGATGGATCATGGGAGCCTCTACTGCCCTGTTCCCTGAACCTCACAAATGGGCTGGCGGGGCAGAGGGGCCGTAGCAACCGCCCCTCCCTATGCCTCACCTTTGCCAAGGACAGAGTGCTTGCCTCTGCCAAGGGTCATTGGGGCCTACAGCCTCCCTTCCTGCTCGCTGCCATGAGTCGTACCCCAGGAAGGTATGATATGCACTGCCCTGCTGCTCGGGGACCTGGGCCATCATGGCGAGTCCTGCACACGTCGCTCCCTAGCGAAGGGGAGAGCATTTCTCACAGCTGCCTTTCCCTAGGTCCCATGCCAATGGAGAGTTGTCAGGAGCAATTTTCTACTAGGGCTACGTGCATGGCTCACTCAGCCATTAAATCTAATCATAACAACAACAGAAGTAATAGCCTCACATTTACAGGACCTCTCGTCACAATCACGTGTGGTCACTGCTCTGAGGCTCTCCCTGCAGGCTTCCCCCCAGGGTCCCCAGAGCTCCAGCTCCCGTCCTACCTGCCCTGGCACCATCATTGGGAGCGAGGCCTGCAGAAGCAGGATGAGGAGCAGGCCCCGGGAGCCAGCGTGACAGCCAAGGACCCAGGAGCACCTGGAGATCTGCCTTCTAGACCCTGCCAGCCCCGGAATTCCGGGCGACCTTGTGGAAGGCACTGGACTTCAAGGCAGTACGTATAGCTTCTGTGTAAATGTTCTTAGATCATTTCTATTCCCCTCAAGCACTCACATTTATTGTATTAACATAAATTATGCTCAATTAAGTGGACATTCCAAAAACCTCCAGCGTCCCTGATGAGTCTTCTGTCTTTACACCCTGGGAAGGGAGTGGAGAAAACCAGTGTGTCCGCCTGGGGTGTAGAGGAGACATGACGACTAAGATCCCCAGGCTAGGAATGGACTTTCCTGTTGCTTAAGCTGAAACTTGGGCTGATGCCAGCCTGTGTCACAGCCTCTTCCATTTCCTTTCGGGACGTGGTCTGCCATGAAACCAGAGCTTCTTTCCTCCCAATGTCCTCTGTGCCACCTGATCTCTACGGCTGGGTTTGGAAATAAGAACATCTCCACTCCTGTTTTGTTTAACTCGAGTGGGGGCTCGGCCGAAGGCAGTCAGTGGGAGGAGGAGACAGCATCTGGAGAAGATGTGCACCGCTCTTATCTGGGGTTTTGAATTCCTCAGTTGGAGACCTTAATTAAGGATCATGACGCAAAAGGTGGCCAAATTTCTATAACCAAGTCAGAGAAATAGTGTCAACTGGACAGCTAGGAAGGACTTGCTGGAAGTGAGGAATGTCCATGGCCGGACAACGGAGGTGAGGCACCTTCTCCAACTAAAACCTTCACATACTGAGTGGTTCTCACTGGTTCCAGGACCTCAGTGGGGGTGGGGGGTGAGGGGTAGAGGTGGTAATTGGGGTGAAGGGGATGGGGCTAAGCTACCAATGCCTTTCTCTAGCTTTTCCTTGGAGACTTACAATCAGAAATGCATTGCCACTCAGGACACGGGCTCATAGACAACTGAAGGGAAAGTTCCATTTGTGTGTGACATGCATTCTAGTACTTTCCCTTTTTAAAAAATGAAATGCTGGTTACGACCCACTAAATTGCTTTGGTGACACATTAATGGGCTTCACGCCATAATTTAAAAGTCATTGGAATCCATGATCTCAAAAGGACATTACCAGCCAGTCTCCAACTTTGTGGTTTGAAACCAGGAGGGGGAGATATCCTCCTTGTCTACTTGTTCTGCCCCCCCCCCCCCCCCACCACCACCACTTGTTCCCCTGAGACAGCCTTCCCTGGGTGTGGGGTTGCAGGGAGGGGTCTCTAGCACCATCTTGTTACCAGGTTTCCCAGCCTGATGCTAATTAGACAACCTGTGTGCGGGGGCGATAATGGGCTCCCCCAGCTCCTCCCTATCCTGCACCTGCTCCCAGCCCAGACTGGTGCTCTACTGTATTCTCAGCAAGGAGGAAGGACAGAGAAGCTGGGGAGGAGGTCAGGGAGCAACAAGCACCAAGCAACTGCTGGGTAATGGAGCAAGGTTGAGTGTGAGAGTTGGGGTGCAGGGTTGTAGAAGGGGAAGCTTTGGGGTCCCCTAATGGCTCCTGATATAACATCTCCACCATGAGAGCAGTGTGGCTGGAGCATCAGCAGGCTGCCTAACTGCATGGTTCTCAATTGCTACAGGGCCATGGCCACTGTAGGGTCTTCAAGGCATGATTCTCCCAGAAAGTGAGACTGTCGAGTGGTGGGAGTCAGCTTGGGGGTTCTGGGAGAGGAGTGTCACCCCTCCAGTGAGAGAACCAGTATGGTGACCCCTTCCTAGGGGTTCTAGGGAGACATACCAGTGAGAGCTTCTAAGGCTTGGCCACCACCGTGCCTTCCCTGTTGCATAGCACTGACGGCAACGCTTTGCAGGAGGGCCAGTTGTTGCCAAGGCACAAACTCATTCCAACCTCAGCCCCTCTATCCTTTCTCGAACGTCTGCTCCAAAGAACATCCCTCTCCAGGGCCCTGTAGAACCGAATTCTTCCCTGTTTATTAGGTGCTTTGAGAATAGCAGTGTTTGTATACAGGTTTAGCCCTAATAAAATGCATTTAATAACTGTGATGATTTTATAACATCTGTAACTTTTTATACTATTTAGAATATCTTTAATGGTGTTCTGGTGGCTTAGTAAAAACATCAAAATGGCGAGGAGTTGAGAAGCAGAGAGCTGTGTGATTGTTATTTCTGTTGGTTTTCTGCCCACAGAACAGTCTTGGTGATTGTCCTTAAGAAAAACAAAAGGTAGATCTACTAAGACTAGTTCGCTGATGCTCTATGAGACCTTTGCTAACTTTAGATAGTGAACCTCAGATTCTGCAGCCTAATTGCAAACAATGAGAAAGTCAAGATTTAGGGATCCCTCATTACATCAGGGCCAGAATCAGGTTTGGGCTTTGTGGGTTAAGCATGTCTAATTGGGGGGAGGGGGGAGGGAGGAGCAGGGAGAGACATGCTAAGCCCTTCTCCATTCATGTGAATTGACAGATGCTGGACAAAAAGAGGAATGATCTTCCTGATATTCTTCAAACCTACTCTCAGAGACCCCACTGACCCATGCCCGGGACATCTGTACTGAAAGGGAATATGAAGGATGATTTTCATTAGAATATAAGTTTCCAATTGTAAGGTAAACCAGATTATAAAGCATCTATGTAAAAAAATAAATAAATAATGCAGTACTGTCTACTGTTTTTGTTGTTCTACTTACCAGATCTTTTTATGAACCAGAATGCCTGAGCATTTATATTGATAGATTCATGTGTGGGACAATTACTCTAAGGACTGTAGAAACTATGACTGCTTCGAAATAATTTTTAAAACATTACATGCAGCATAGTTTTATTGTGGAAGACCAACATGTGGCTTTTGAAGCTGTTGAAAATTCATCACCCTTGTCCCAAATCTGTGGTTCAGTAACTGCAATACTTATTCCCTAGCCATCGCCTTCATAAACAGCAGCTCCGCCAGCACCCCTCCCCTTGACCATGAGCTTTATCAGAGGTGAGGACTGGAGATGGATGATGAGTATTTTGAGTCTGGAGGAAGAACACAAAATAGCATTGCCTTGTGTATAATCAGTGGGCTCAGTGATTGCTAATATCGGCCAAATCTAATTATTCTAGGATGCTATGACTCAGAGTCTGTGTTTTCCCCAGAGGATGTCCATTCCCTCGTCTTACCCCCGTCTCCCCACTGCCCCACGGCACATGAGTTAATGCTCCTAAATGAGTCAGTCTTATTCGGCTGTTTTCAAATGCTTTATTCTGGGGCTTCCTGGGCCAAAATAGAAACTTTTTTTTTTCCTTTTGCATTAAAGTGCAAGGCTAGCCTATATTAAATTGATGAGTTCTGACATTCTCCATGAAATGAGTTTCAACGCAGGAAACAAAGACATCATTGTGTGTTCTCTCACCCAAACCATCAGAGAATGTATGGCGTGTCAGTGCACTCAAGGCTCTTCTAAGACAGGGCAGGGCAAAGAAGCTTCCAGTAAACAAGCTCCCAAAGACGAGATACTGGATCCATAGAGAGAGAGAAGCTACCCAGGCACCTACATTTGTAAGTTTTTACCGTATCAGCTCTGTCACCTTCTCTCAGGACTTTCCCCCATTCCAGGAGGGAAGCCGGGCGGTGGTGTTTTACCCGGCACGTGCCTCTTGGCAAGACCAGTTGGAGTTACTGGGCTCCTGTCTGCTGAGAAGGAGGAAGCTGCTATGAGAGAGATAAACAGCGTCCCAGCCTGGGAAGGAGTTGCCAGGCCTTGGAGGAATGATAGTGGGGCTGACATATTCTTTGTCATCTGTTTGCCCTACCATTGGTGGCGGGATCCAAGGACCCAGCTGAGAAGAATAACGAGGGAAGCCATGTTCTTATGGAAACAGCTTCTGCTCTCCAAGTATTCCAGGCCACACCGGCTCTGTTTCGGATGGAAGAGGCAATTAGCTTCATTAGTGGGATAAATAAGAATGCTAATAGTTCTGCCTCGTGCAGAATGACTGACGGCATACCTCCCAGGGAACTCGCCAGTGGTTTCAGTCATGTTCACACTCAAGGTGCCCAGCAGCTGACCCAGGCACCCCCAATTATTGTTGTCAATTTTCCAGAATAGTCCTTTCAAGGTTCTCAGATTGTACTTGTACGTCCTGACTTGGTGGGGGGGGGGGGGGGGCTGAAGGGGGGCAGCGTCTGAAAATGATGGGCACTATCGCTTGTGTCCTGAATCCCTTCCTACTGAGCACTCCATCTGATCTTAAAACCCCAATTCTCTGACTTCCTCTTGCCTTCAGAGAAGCTTGGGAACAGAAGCTAGAAGAGGAAGGAACACTTACTGAGGACCTACTATGTCCCTGGTGCTTGCTTCCCAGGAAACTCAGAGGGTGGATGTGACTATCCCCCCACTGTACAGTGAAGGAAACTGAGGCAGAGATGTAGGAGCTCATAGCCAGCAAAACCAGAGACTGAGCACAGAGCGTTCAGGCTGCATAGCTGTCTTCACCAAAATGTGTTCGCTTTTCAGAGCTGAGCAACTATTTATTTTCTGGTTGTTCCTCTCGATTCTCTGACCAAAGGGTACACTCTGAGGGCAGCAGCCAAGCCTCTGCTGACTCATTAACTAATTCTTCTAGTTACAAAAGTTAAACGCCAATTAGAGCAGCCACTTAGCTTCGGTGTGGACTTTGTTTCTGACCACTCGCTTCCTGCTCTTACTCACTCCCCTCACACCCAGGAAACAAGGGGTGTGGAGCCAACAAAAGCTGCCTCTCTCAACACACTCTGCTGTTGTAATAACAAACCATAAAATTAACTAAATTTCACTACGGTGTAATGTGCAGCATAGAAGCAGTGGCGAAGTGTCTGCAGGGCAAGGGAACATTCCATTGGAACCAGTTTCTCTTTATTGCACTGCCAACAGTTCACAATTTCTCCCATAAAGGCAGGGAGAATAGCCTGCACAAAAATGGGACAGACATTTGTAAATGTGCTGCAGATACCTGTACATATATGTAGACCTGGGTGATGTAGAACTAAAGGCTGACAAGGGCCAGGTGTGCATGTTCACACACACACACACACACACACACACACACACACACATACATATTCCCTCGCTATGGAAACACACAGACTTATGCACATGAATACCCAGATGCATGTGTGGAAATAAATAGCTGACATAGTGCACACACACCTGTGATATACATATTCATACTTGCTCAACACACTTGTGCAAATAGACAATCATATGCAGATAGACAGTCATATGCAGAGGAATGGGTTTCATTCTTTTTCAAAAAAAAATAGTTTTGTTGATTTCAGAAAGG
The DNA here is from genome assembly GCF_014108245.1 of Pipistrellus kuhlii. Classification (NCBI taxonomy): domain Eukaryota; kingdom Metazoa; phylum Chordata; class Mammalia; order Chiroptera; family Vespertilionidae; genus Pipistrellus; species Pipistrellus kuhlii. Next base: position 14,054,444 of record NW_023425405.1, read on the forward strand.
AAGGGAGAGAAAGAAAGAGATAAAAACATCAATGATATGAATCATTGATCTTTGAGGAAGGAGCTCACGACCTGGACATTTGTCCTGACTGGGAATCAAATCATAACCTCCTGGTTCATAGGCTGACACTCAACCAACTGAGCCACACCGGCTGGTCTCATTCTCTTTTTATATAAATGTCACCTTTTGGAATTCTGCAATCAACAGCACTCCAGGAGGAGCAAGGTCAGCCTACTGCAGAGTAACAAAGTTTAAGAGCTGGACCCCTTTCTTCCTGACCTATTGTGAAGAAACAACAGCCAAGGTAGACAGCTTCAGAGGTTTTGGCAGTTTTGGCTGGATCCAAAATGACACCCCCAGTGGGATCTGAGGCTGTGCTTATGACATGTTTCCAGGCTGGGTAAGGGTGTCCTGCTCAGTAACAGGGCTGCTTTCGCACTTTGGGAGAAAATGGGTGTGTGAGAGCAGAAAGCGCTCAACTGCCCAGTGAGTCTGTGGCTGAGAGAACCTGCCTCGGCAGAGTCCGCAGAGCCAGGCAGTTCTTCTGACTGTCTGCCCCGAGACCATCCTGGAGCACTGAGTCCATTTCTTGTCATGGTGAGAGAACAACTGCTCATCACACTCTTGGTGTATATACAGCAGAAATCTATGTACTTATTCTCCTCCAAATGTGAGGGCTCTGAAATTCACAGATACCGTCATCCTCTACCGGCCTCAGATCCCCAGCTGCACACTGTGGTGAGGGCAAGGCCTGCTGGGAACCTTGTAAAGGGCACTCCACTCCCAGTCAGGAGGCTGCTACCACACCACCTCCACCATCCCCAGAAACTTGGACAGACACACATTTCTCTTGGCTTCTAAATGAGGAGGTGACACGTTGGCTAGTCAGTGAGGTCCCCCAAACTCCATGACCCCACAATGTTTTGAAATCAATTGGCGAAATGCAAGTGCCAATCTCACTTTTATGGAAAACAGCATAAAAAAGAAACAGAGTATCTCTAATGCTATAAATGGTCAGAAGGAGTTCTCCCCACTGCCAGGACAAATTTCTTAAAAATGCTGCTGGTGCGGAAATTACCCAGATATTTACAGAGTGAGTACATCCTCCTCCTCCAAATGGCATGAGGATGTCCTACGGCAGGCAGCCAGAGAGCCTTTGAGTCTAGCCATGGAATGCCCAATAATGCTCAAAATTCAACACATAATTACTTAGTGACCACATTGTAAATAACGGGGGATGGGGAGTGGGCTGGCACTGGGGACATAACACTGAACAAGAACACAGGATCTGCCTTCAAATATAATTGTGGAGTCTGATGAGCCCAACCACCACTCCCCTCATCGGGCAATTAGCTCCCACCCTCTGGACAAGAAAACAGTCCTTTGCTTCTCCAAGAAGATAAATGTCTGAGCTCAAATAGCATCCCAAAGTGACTGGACTGTGGGGCTGTCCACATGGCAAGTGAGGGGGAAAGGATGGCTTACACCCTTGTTAGCAAGAGGACATGGACCACCAATCCCTCTTCTCCAGGCCAGTCCCCTTTGAGAGGATGCGATGGCTTAAGAGGGGGAACAGAATCCACAGAGCTTTGCATGAGGAGACACAGCTTCTTCCAGATGCTGAGAAGCCAAGGAAAAAGCAGGACCCCACGTAGACTCTGTTCTGGTTCAGGTGACTATTAAGCTAGTAATCACAGAGTGAGTGATGTGCTTGTCCTTTTGTAGACCAGACAAACTGAGACCCAGTGAAAGGAAGTGATTAACACCTGGAATCAGAGAATGTTAGAGCTGGACCTAACCTCGGAGCTCCTGCTCACCCTGCATTTTGTCCGTGACAATTCTGAAGGCTGGATTCGTGACTTTTCCTCCATTGCCCTATTCCCAATATGACATGCCAGTAAAAGACATGCAAAAATGTACCTCATAAAATGATCTCTTGACCTAACTTGAATATCAATCCTCAATCATTTTACTCTGCAGATCAATTTTTCATGTTTTATCCCATGAAAAGATTTATTTTAATAAAACCATTGAGCTAGAGATTCCTTCCATTCTTCCTTTCAGTAATATTTATTGTGTACATTCCATTTTGTGAAATGTAGCAATTGTGACTGATTCACTTAAATATAAATAAATAAACCTTACTAATATAACCCCCTGGGGTACAATAATTGGAGTGGATTAGGCTTGAGTTTTTCATTGTTTTAGGTTGGGTCAAAATACTGAGATTCTCTCCATCCCCCCCCCCCCCCCCACAACTCTTGGTGAGATGCTGAATTACATATACTGTCTACATTCAGGATTTATTCTAATTAAACTGTAGAAAACAGGATTTTTACTGGGAGCTTCTAAATTATTCTAGCCTCTAAATGAATCCTTCCTGAAATAACATAGCATAGATGCTGAACCTGATAAAGACTTTTTTTTTTTCACAATACACTATAATGTACACATATTATATATGATGAATAATATGGACCTGGACTGGAAATACTCACTGAGCTTCCCTACCTGGCTAAAGTAGGAAAATGAAGAGAGAGTGAAATTCTGGACACTCAGGATTCCAAGTGGAGTTTTTCACTCAGACTTGTCTGTGACTTCTACATTTGACCACACAGTGAGCTAAGTTTGTGATATCAGTGGATCTGAGCCCTTAGTGGTCTGGTTGAAGTTCAAGGGTTGAGTATCCAAGAAAAATCACACCACACACTTCTCTCACCCCTCTTCACCATAATACTTACTCAAGTTAAAATCAGATTAAAAATGAGCTTCATGGACTTGTCAGAAGGTAAGTGAGGAGAGGCTATGATGAGGAACAAGTGTGAGAAGAGCAGTGGGCACTGTTACTAGGCAACCAGCCTGGACAACCAAAGAGGGGTGGGGCTTCTGTGTTGTCTGTATGTAGATGAGGCTCAGATAGTTCTGAGCATCAGTGGATGGGATCTCCAGGTTGTTCACCATCCACCTCCCTGTCCCTGTCCCCACAACAGGGGGACCATGAATTTGTTGTGCCCATGGACAGCTCTGCTTAGTGTAGAGAAGTAGGAAAGAGGGACTTAAAGAAGTATTCAAAGAAATAAAAGAGATGGGAAAACACACAGAGAATCAATAAATTGAAAACAATAAAGACCTCTCCATAGCATCATCCTCAAGACCAGCTTCCTGCCTAGGTTCTGCAAAACCCACAGCAGTTACACAGACAGTGAGGTCCTGACTTGGAGGAAGTTGGAGAACCTAGCAAAAAGCATGAGGAGCCTTAACTGGTTTGGCTCAGTGGATAGAGCGTCGGCCTGTGGACTGAAAGGTTCCAGGTTCAATCCCGGTTAAGGGCATGTACCTTGGTTGCCTGCACATCCCCCAGTAGGAGGTGTGCAGGAGGCAGCTGGTAGATGTTTCTCTCTCATTGATGTTTCTAACCCGCTATACCTTTCTCTTCCTCTCTATAAAAAAACAACAACAATAAAATATATTAAAACAGAAAAAAGAAGCATGAGGACACATCTGGGTGAGGGGCAAGAAAGTGGGCTTCTTAGTGCCCTGTGTAAGTTGCTTTTGGAACACATGGCACATTTTCTTAGCAGATGTGCTTCTTTTCCTGCACACCTTGTTTTCCACATGTGGCACTTTGAATAAAAACAGTTCATATTGGGGAGATGGGGGACACTCAACCCTACCCGGGCCCTATCCTTAGCCAATGACAGCTAAGACTTGGGAGAAGTCATGTCCTTTATTGACACTGGATTGTAACCGAGCACAATTGAGTATTTATTTATTTGCTCTAGACAAGTTCCTGGGATGGAAAGGAGACAATAGCAACATGAAGCTTTCTCCAATTAGGCGTTGGGTCCTGCAGCCTCTGACACACCATATTTCATGTCATCTGAGGCACTAGTTGCATGGCACACTATAATTTTGTGTACTGCTGAGAAAGAAAAAAATTATGGCAATTAACGATGACACATTGATTTTAAGACACATTTAATTTGGAGATGTTTAAATGGGAGTGAAAATGTGTCTTAGATTGTTAAAATAAGTAAATTCGAAATCCTTTATGATGGCATCCAAGCCCTTCACAGAATGGCTCCCCTATATTTCCAGCCTCACATTCAGACTCCCCTCCATAGATGAGCACTCAACCAGACCTGATCCTCCTTCATTGCACACTCGCCCCTTCTTGGTTAGGGGCCAGAGCTGATGCTGCTCCTTATTCCTGGAAGGAAGTCTGGAGGTTCCCGTCTCCCCTCTCTGGCTGCACTAGTCCCCACACTTGGATTCACCCTCATCAAGGCCCTTACCCTTCAAGCACACTTCAGGATTTGGTTCTCTTCCTAGGATACAAGCTCCTTGCGGAAGATAAATCAGCCATAGCTAACATGTATTGAGTATTTATGCAGATAACATAAGTGTATACCACACACATTTCACATGCAAGTGAGTGCTATTGTAGTCTAATAAGGGAAATAAGATGTAGACAGTAACTTTGCCAAAGTCACACTAAGTATATTATTTAGTCAAAATGGGACTCCAGCCCAGGTCTGAGTGACACCACTGTCCCATTTTTAATCACCCATGGCCAGAGCACCAGCATCATGCGAGGCATGAAGGGAACACTCAGTAAATGCCTGTGACATGAATAAATCAATCCATCATGGGTCTTTCCTTTAGCATCAATACAGCTTTGAAGAGACCCTCTATTCTTCCTCTATTTACTATTCTCTTCCCCATCATACCATAAAATTTACCCCTGCTGTTAGGAAATTTACGATTATAAATAAACCAAGCCTTTAAGACATTACCAAAAACTAAAGAAAAAGACAACTCGATACAAATAATAACATTGGATAAAGGTATGAATCATCATGCTGACATCAACAATAGAATTCATGAGCCAACATAATACACTTAGACAAATAAAGCGTCTGTGAACATCATGAGTTACAGACAGATTCATCTTGGCTATAACACAGCAGCCTCTGTGATTGTTGCTGTTGTTTTTATAAATGAAGCTGGCTTTGAAATATCATGCTATGGACAACTGAGAGTTTAAATAAACCGGAAAGCACAGTCCAAAGCTAGAGCCCTGTTTCTCTGGCTCAGAGATATTTGTGATTACAGATGAGAGGCCAGCACTCATGATGGTCACATCACTGGCCGGCTGGAGTGAGGGTGACCTCTTACTTTTACAAATTGTCTTAAAGGGACAGGAGTCTGGTGGAGCCTGACTGGCCGTATGTGTTTTTTCTCAGAGGGTGTTTATGACAGGAGTGAGGAGCAAGATTCTGGCAGAAATCTCCTGGGCAAATATAAGGGAAGCAGTATTCCAAATTCTATGCTGAAGATCCATTTGAAAGAGTGAGATTACTTTCAGGTTTAGAAAAACCTACTAGAAGAAGATAAAAGAAAGCTACTTTGAAATGATAAAGAGTTGACAGGGTGAACTCTTTCGATGAGAAGTGTTTTGTTTTAGAAAAAAATTCATTATAGTACAATCCACATAGAAGTTGTATCATCTAATTCTTTTTCTAAATGCACAGTTCAGTTGTGTTAAGTACATCCCTACTGTTGTGCAACTATTGGCACATCCATCCACATAACTCTTCAAAACTAAAAGTCTGCATCCATCAAACAATAACTCCCTCTCCTTTCCCTTCCCAGCTCCTGGCAGCTCCTCTTCCAGTATTTGTCTGGAAAGTCCTTTTCAAATGGCCCATTTCACAATCATTACTGCCTTGTCCTTTCAGGGAGCTTAGAGTCCTAAAACTTTTATCCTTGGAAAAGGGAAGAGTTGTCCTCCCAGAGTCCTCTGGCGTAGAGAGCCACTGATAAGAGGTCAAGTGAGAAAGCGAGGCTTGCCTTAGGACCCGTCGTGGGTGGTGAAATGTACAGGCAGGCACCACCTCTCCGATAACAGGTTAGTTAGATATACAGTTGTCACCCTCCCCCCTCCACTCCCATCGACCAGCTTGTGCCTTATCAGGATGCTGCAAGTGCGGTGTTGCCTGGAGGCAGGAGAACACAGCGCGTGCTTCCTGGATAGCACCTGTCCTTTCACCTGTGAGACAAGCCACCTGGAATAACACATCCCAACACAGCATACCGTCAAGGGGCTGCAGGTGCTTCAAGGCACAGATATGTCCCCTAGGCTCTTGTGGTGGCGGTCATGTGCCACTGGGCAAAGCCCCATGCAAATGATTGTTTCCCATGCCTGCCAAAAAGAGATTTTAAAGGATGTTCAGGTACAGATCTTCCCATTTCACAAGACAGAGAGGATAGAAGAACTCCGAGCTCTCTGGGGGGAGCGGGAGGAAGAGGAGACCAGCACAATACAAGACCATCTTAGAGGCTCAGCTCCCGTGGAGCACAGACTTCATGCACTCACTCCTGCAAATGAGCGTAAGCACCCAAGCCCCCGCCTTGTCTCTCATATCAGTCCCAGAAATGAACCTGCCCACCGTGTGTGGCTTTCTCCTTCCTCTACTCTTTATATTGCTCAGTTATCTACAAAACTGGTTTGATGCAGATTCTCAACAGATGTTCATGAAAACATTTTGTATTTCTACCTCATCTTCCAAGTGCTGTCATGGTATTTTCTATATATAATTTAAGTGTGTGTGTGACAAGTTGAGAACTTACCTTTCAGTGGAACTGGGGGAGAATACTACTTCCAAAGCATGCAGGCATCCTGCATCTACAATCACAGCAATACACACTATGGCAGGGAGAACCCCTCCCTAAGAAGAGAAATGAGTAGCACCGTGGATTCCCCGTGTCCTCTGGAGCATCTTACCTCAGCTTTACCACTAGACATTTGTACGTAATTACTATTTCTCACAACAGAATAGGTACCAGCAATTGCTAAATGTTGGTGAAATGAACAATGTATAAATGTGTGTATAAACAATACACACATTTATACATTGTTTATATATATATATATATAATATAGATATAGATGATATAGATATAGATATAGATATAGATATAGATATAGATATAAATATAGATATAGATATAGATATAGATATAGAGATATAGATGATATATCAATAGATATAGATATATATTATATCTTTAAAATAACTCCTTTTGGGGATGGATATAAGTGTGGAAGTAGAAAATCCCATTGATGTGCAGAATGTTTAAATCAATTATCAACAAAACATAGGCGTTACACTATAGACTTTAACACATTAAGACTGGTTACTTTGAATGACCAAGAGTTCTCAGAGCTCATATAAATATATGGCATTGGTTAAATTTTCTGCTAAATTAACACTCCAAAACATCATCATTAACTTCATAAATGAACAATTCCAAAAAGTTATTTGGGTAATGGTAAACTATAGTAATTTTTACATCCATGGTGCTTGTTATATGTAATTAACATTTTGCTCTTGCTTATCGCTTGAGGGCAGGAAAGCTCAAATGACCCAGTACCTGGAGCTCTCCTATAGAAAGACATGCTATCTCTCATAACAGTTATAACAACTGCCTAGTTTGTTTATGAATAAATTAATGACTAACTTACTGAATGGATCAAAAAGAATATCTGTGAGAACTCGCGAGGAAGGAAATTATATAATCCATGCTTCTAACACACGTGAGTTCAGGTCAGTCAGTGGCTCTGGGAACTCCACGGAGTTGCGCCCTCTAAACCTTTGGGGCCTTGCCAGCCAACCCCACTTGGGAACTTCCCTCCAATAACCATGACTACATTATGCTCCTTGATAATATCTCACCCCAAGAGTAACGCCTCTGGCAGAGTCAGGACGAGCCCGGCCTTGCGAAAGAGCCCAGCTGGGCCAATAAATTGCACAGACAAAGATAAAGACACACATTTCCTCTGGGCTCAAAGGAAATGGGCTCACAGGCGCTCCCGTGGCCTCCCCTTTTCTCCACTTTTTCTCCTCTCCCACTCTCTACCCCTTTCTCCTCTTTCCCCATCTGCTCCGTGAACCATCAGGCTCCTGTAATTCCTGGTCATGGAGCTGTATATCATTCCAGAGCTGGTACAGCAGGCTGTTTGTTGGGATGACCTTGAAATGACCCTCTCTCTGGGTCTGAATCTAGGCGCTGGTCTAACCTTGTTCCCACGGCCAGCTGTGGGCTGATGAAAAGCACTCACGTTGAAGTCAGCAGTTCAGGCCCTGCTGCTTGCTACCTGGGTGACTTTGGGTAGTTGTTTGATGTCTCGGAAGCTTAGGAAACAATAAGAACCTCATAGAATGGTTGGGAGCACCAGATGAGATAGCTGGTAGCTTTAATTAAACAATATTTCTATCATGCCTGTAAGGTTACAAAGTATCTTCACATCTTTGGATCACCTCGAGGGAGGCAGGAGGCATTTTAATTCCATTTTTTAGAGGGGGAAAAATAAAGAGAGAAAGAGAAAAAAAATTAAAACAAAATTCAAAAGTATTTTGTGACGTAGTAAGTTGGGGATGGATGAGGGGGTGAAAACCCAGGGAGCAGGTTCCCCTGCCAGTACAAGCCCCGCCCCTCTTTGTAAAGCAAGTCCCATGAAGAGTTTTTGTGGGAAGTGTTTTCTGTGCATGTCAGAAAGGCCACAGAACAATCCGGGAACCTGGCTTGTTTGCCTTGTTGAGCCCCTGGATTTCAATGTTTAATTTCTTGGGACCATCTGAAAGGACATGCCATCCTTCATGTACCCTTTGTACCTCAGTTTCCCTCATCGCCCCACTGCGGCAGGAGCAGGTGCCTCTCTTCTACTGAAAATGGTGAGGATTATGTGAGGCACTGGCTAAAGTCCTGTGAGATGCTTAGAAATCAATTCTGGATAAATTACACAAACACACACACACACATGCATGCACAAACACACAGATTTCTCTAGAAATGTGAGCCAGTCCAAGCCCCTGGAGGAAATACCTAGCAGAGGTTCAGGTAAATATTATTGATGAGCCGTGTATTTGGGGCCTTGAATGAAAAGGTGAGGTGTTTGTTATGGTGATACCAAGAGGTGGTGAGATTTGAGCAGCAGGAGTTACATGATGTTATAAGAGTCAGAGGAACAAGGAAACCAGCATCCCTCTGCTGACCTGGGGGAATATGTAAAATATAAACAACGCGGACATTACCCTGACTCCATTGTTTCTCTTTTCTCCGATTGCCCCTTGGGATAATTAGCTAACACAACAAGCCAAACAGAAAGCCTCTTTGCCAGCCCATTGCCCCTCCCTGGTGGATGATTTGGATTAGGTGGCATCAAAGCACTCAGAGAAGGAGGGAGAGAGGCAAAGCCAGAGCTTTCTTTTCTAGCCCAGAAAGGTTGCTGGGAAGAGCTCAAGGGCTGATGTGGGGAGGGAAGCTGGGATGCGTCTCCATGACAACTATCCAGGCCCAAGGCCAGTTTCATCATTTGGAAACGAAGCCAGACATGAAGGGAGTATCTGCCAGGAAGTTCAGTTTCTCGTAAGCGTGGGCCTGTGAGTCTGTGTGTCTGCAGGTGAGTGTACACGGTGGGAGAGGGGAAGGGGACAGACAGAATACTAGTACATTTGCAGAAGAGTCTACATGCCATATCTGGAGTCTGGGAGGGAAGGCTGAGATCACACAGGGAGTGGCAGAGCCTAGACCCCTTCCCAGACCCCAACTCTCAAGCCAGGGCTATCCTGGTCCCTTCAAGTGGCTTCACTTTATCCTTCTCCCCTTTTCCAGTCTTCCCAGACCTCCCTGCGGCACTTCATTGTTACCAGATTTCCCCTGAAAAGCTCAGACACAGGTAGTTGGACACAATGACTCAGGCACCGTCCGGTAGGGCTGTTCTGGGACAGATGTATGAGAATGAATCAAAGGGAAGGAGGTGGCAGTTTAATCTGCTGTGCAATTCTCCCTTCCGTTAGTGCTGGAGAAGTGATTCCTGGGTTGTGGGGAGGTAGGAGGTATCAGATATGAACCTGCCCATCTACCTGCACGTCAGTCAACTGGAAAGTCATGTTCAAACTCTGGCCCTGCCACTTACTAACTGTATAACCCTGACCAAAAAACCTCTTTGCTCAGTTTCCGAATCTTGAAGAGAGTGACCCCATAGGCCTAAGATGCTGCTAGCTGCCCACCTGCAGCCCCAAAGGACACAGCTGACAAATCCATGAATACCTGAGCTGAGCGAGTAGTGAAGGAATGTCTGCCTCCCTTCTCATCCCAAACCTCTCCTCTCCTGCTCAGTTTCCCCACCTTTTCCACATCCTGATGCATGCAGCAACGTCCTGTTGGTAGCATATGCTGAGGCAGACTGGAGAGGTAGCTCAGAGCCAGGCGGATGGCACCTGGAGCTCTGGGTGCCCAGGCCTCTCCTGACGATTCCCAGTGTCATGGGATCAGTATCTAGGTGTGCCACAACCACCAGAGTGCAAAGCAAGCCCTGCCCAAAACGTGGGGTGTGGGGGTTAAGGTGGGCTGGGCGAGGCCTCAACCCTTGGTGCCAGGGAAATTCTGGATACTTGCTGGTTTAGAATTATCTGAACCAGACGCTATGAAGTCAGGAAGATGGGATTCCCCTGATGAGCTCAGGCTGATGGGAGCCCTGGGGTGTACTGTACTATGGCCACTGTCCTATGGGAAGAAGGTGGAATGGTTGTGTGGAAGCTCCCATCATGCACAAGCACAGACAGACCCAGCAGGATGACGACTGAGAGCAGCATTCCGGCTCAGAGACAGTCCCTCTGTGGCCCTGAGGATATGCCTCCCACCATGCACTTGGGTTTGCACAGCTGAAATGCAGGAGCAGCTAGTCAAGTGTTCAATCCCCAAAGATCTGATAAGAACAATAATGGCCACAGAGAGACATCCTATTAAAAGACCAAACATTTGAGATTTGAGCTTTTTTTGTGTGTGTGTGTGAGAGAGATTTAAAAATAAAAGGTTATTTAGCTCTTTTTCCTCCCCCTCTCTTAACAGTACCTTTCAACCCAGCAGCTGCCAAGGAAGTTATGAGCTGGGGTTAAGTATAGAAACCACATCACTCACTACCGAAGTAGAGAGCAGCGGCTCCCCCACACCATTTAGGGTGCAAAGAGAGAGCAACGGGACTCAGCCAAAACAGGGGCTGGGTGTGTGTGGCTGGCGGGATGGGAGGGTAGGGTAGGGTGGAGAGGTCCCTACAACACTATCTGGGCGGCTAGGGGCCCTCAGGGAGGGCTGCCATGGTGGGCACTACCAGGAATCACAGTGCTTTTGTGATGGAAGGAACTGCCTTAGGGCATCTCATTCATGCTCCCAGATGCAGTTTATCATATGTGGAAAGGCCTTCAGGGACAGGAAATTTGATAAATTCCCATTCCAATGTTTCACGACCCTGACAGCGAAGGAGCTCTTCTTAATAACTAAGCCACAGGCTGCTTCCCACAGTTGAAATGCATTTTCCTTCTGATGTCCTTAGTGGATCTGGGCAACAGCTGGTCACCATCCTCCACATAATAACCCCTCTCAGATTGAAGATGGTTATTATGTCACTCCTCACCCCTGGCTTCTAGTTAAAGAAACTCCAATTTCTTTATCTTGGCATCAAACGCCCTTTTCTTTTGTCCCAACTCAATCCATCATCACCCTCCTTTTCTTTTTTAAATTATATTCTGTCTCTCAACCTTGCTGTAAAATTGGCGGAGCACGTATAAATATCATTGTAACAGCATAAAAATGGAGGTGCAACTATCAGGCTTGGGGGGAGGGGAGGAAATGTACTGTGTGCTGATCCCTTGTAAGCTGCTTGCTTCCCCTATGTTCTCTCAGTGGAGAACATATCTCAACCTGAAAGTCACAGATCTACAAACTGAGACTCACAGAAATTAAGTTACCTGCTTAAGACTATGGGGGTAATAATCGCCATAGCAGAGGTTAGTAAACTCACTGTTTTTAACTTGAAGCCCAGTTTAGACCAAGAGTACATTCAATCCAGTTAGGAAAATGCAAATGAAACCACAATGAGATACCAGTTGACATCTACTGGGATGGTTATGCTAAAATGAATAAAATAACCTGTATTGGTGAGGATGTGGAGAAACTGGGACTGTCACACATTGCTAGTGAGAATGTAAATGATGCAGCCACTTTGGAAATCAGCCTGACAACTCCTCAGATGGGTTAGCATCGATTTTACATATTATCCTGATATTCCACTTCTGGTTATATATCCAAGAGAAGTGAACACATAGGTCCGTGCAAAAACCTGTACACAAATGTTCACAGCAGAACTATTCATAATAGCCCCAAAGTGGAAACCACTCAAATGTTCATCAAATGAGGAATGGATAAATAAAATGTGCTATATTTATATAATGGAATATTATTCAGTGATAAAAACAGATGAAATACTGATTTGTGCTACAACATGGATGAACCTTGAAAACACTGTGCCAAGTGAAAAAAGCCAGACACAAAGGACCACATAATGTATGCTTTCATTCATATGAATTCTAGACTAGGCAAATCTGTAGAGATGAACAGGAAATTATTGGTTTCCTAGGGATGGAAGGCATGGGTTTTAGGGCGGGTGATGGTCAGCAGTTGTGGAGTTTCTTTTCAGAGTAATGAAAATGTGCCAAAATTGATTGTGCTAATAGCTGCACAACTCTGTAATTATACTAAAATTAATTGAATTGTCCTCCTTAAATGGGTGAATTGTACAGAATATGAATTATATCCCAATACAACTATTTAAAAAAGAGTTTACTAAATCCCCAAATTCTACTATTTATTTATTTTATATATATATATATTTTTTTAAATATATTTTATTGATTTTTTTACAGAGAGGAAGAGAGAGGAATAGAGAGCCAGAAACATCGATGCGAGAGAAACATCAATCAGCCGCCTCCTGCACCCCCTCCACTGGGGATGTGCCTGCAACCAAGGTACATGCTCTTGACCAGAATCGAACCCGGACCTTTCAGTCACAGGTTGATGCTCTATCCACTGAGCCAAACCGGTTTCGGCTATAATATATTTTTATTGATTTCAGAGACTAAGGGAGAGGGAGAGATAAAAAACATCATTGATGAGAAAGGATCATTGATTGGCTGCCTCTTACACGCCCCCTACTGAGGATCTATCCTACAACTCAGGCATGCCCCCTGACTGGGAATTGAACCAGTGACCTTTTAGTAAATTGGACCATGCTCAAGGACTGAGCCTCACCAGCCAGGGTGAAAACTCTGCTTTTTAAATGTTTGAGAATTCCTTGCTTTCCCAAGAACTGAACCAAGAATCCATAAAACAGGGCCTTGAATCAATTTCTGGACTGCGTTCATGAGACCTGCCCATCATTATCCATCTCACCAACTCCAGCGGTGGATGTGTGAGCATGGCCAATGGCTCCACTGTTCTGGGAGGGAAGACACCAGGCCCAAGAAGAAGGGACTGATGAGGATCCTCTCATCCAAAGATGTATATCTGAGGCATATGCCTGGAGGACACCCACACCCGTCTCCCCACTGCCAATGGAAGGCAGCAAAGCAAAACACAGGCACCTGTCCAGGCAGAAGTGAGTCAAGTAAAGGTCCTAGGGGGTGGAGTCCCTGCCCCATGCCTGAACCAGGCCCTTGAGTAGCAGAAGCCAGGAGCTTCTCAGCTGGATGCTCTGTGGGAAAAGACATGCCCACCTGCCCCTCACTCTTTCCTCACTCTGCCACTCGACAGAGCTCCAGAGTAACAGAAAGAGGAGGTAAAGAAAGAAGGGAAGAAAAGAGCATGCAGAGACCAGTTGGAAAATAGAAGGGGGCCAATTCCCTCTTATTAAGACTGTTATTAGGCTGTGAATCAAATTAAACCACAGGGCTTTCCACTTACAGAGTGCTATTTTAAGGCTTATTAGACTATATTAGGATTGGCATACATTTCCACTGACATAATATCGGTCTTTAATTGGATTTAAGGGTGAGGAGGCTGCTTTCAGCTGGAATAGGCCCTGCAAGGAGAAACTTGGTATTCCCCTCACAGCTTTCCCACTTCCCCTGTTGGCGGCCATCCGAGGGGCGAGCAGGCCTGTAACCCATTCAGAACCAGCACACAGCTGTTCCCCTCCTACCCCGCCTCTTCTTTCTCCTGTCTCTCCTGCTCCTTTGATCAACTACTGGGAGGCCCAGCAGCCCCTCTGGTGCGTACGTGTGTCCATCATGGGCTGCTGGGTTTGGGTTCCCCCAGGCTGAATAGCATACTTCAGGTGCTGTGAGTACAGTGCCAGGGAGAGAAGTGACCTTGCCTTACCGATTCTAGGCAGCTGTGAACACCAGGCTGCCTGACAGTGGAAGGTTTGGGGGTTCTTCATGGGGTGCTGATGAAGAAGAGATTTGGGGGCTGAAAGCAGTGCTGGCCTGGGCCTTTGAATCTCCTGCCCCAACTGCAACTGCTAGACTCTGGGGGCTAACTCCCCCTGGTGGATCCTGGAGCGCCCCCCAGGGGCAGGTGGTAGAGTCTGATTGGGACAGAAGTGTGGGAGGCTCCCACACATTGGTGGGGAGATGAATATCCACCCAGCAGGCACTGGATCTCAGACACTCCGAACAAATGGTGCTCTATAGCAGGCCCCTCATTTTATCCTTTGCAGGCTCCGATGAGGAGTAGGAATATGATGTAGCAAGTGCCATGGTCAAGGCCATGGCTTCTGGTGTCAGACAGACCCACCAGGCTGTGTGATCAATCTCTTTCTTCCACTCAGCCTTGTCCTGATAATTATTAATAATTGAGTCAATGCAGGTACAAGGCTTAATAACACTAATGTCTTCTCCCTTTTCCCTTTGCTTTAAAAGAATGTCAAATATTTCTACTAAAAGGCATCATAACAGTAACAGACCTCACCAGACAAGCACTTTACAAAATAACATTGGGAAGAGAGAGAACTTGGTACAGAGACAAGTATGTATGAAATGCCACTTCCCAAAATATTGCTCAAACATGAGAGAGAAAAAAAAAAACCCTCCCCAATTCCTTAAGATTTCCCACTAATATATGTGAACATCGCCTGCTCCCCTTGCCAAGACGATCTTGGCTTTCCTTCCATGTCTTCCATTTCAGCTCCTCTGCCGAGCCATGTGCTTGTTTATTTTTACTACACTTTTATGACGTTTCCGCTATAGCAATACGTTTGCATTATTAGTTTTACCAAATAACAGAACGTCTGGTAGCTGGCAGAGATTTATTGGCCTGCTTTTCATGGCTCCATCCCAGAATACTTTTCGTGATTACTTTCTAAGTTGTTTTTAGATCCATTCTTAAATGTGTGTTTATGCTCCTATTAACTCACATTTGAAAGCTGATTGTTATGGTATAAGCTTAGCATCAGTAGGACACTAATTGCTATTATCTTATCGTTATTTCTTAATCACAGGTTTGTGTACTTAATCCTATGCAATGATGTATTTTGGAAAACTTGCTTGTAAAGGTAGTATTTACAAACTGAATTTCTTTTTTTATTCATTAGGAAGCTGTCTCCTACCAATACTTATTAATACACCTTAAAATATCTATCAGGGGAGTTCAGTGTAGTTGGGATATATTGAACTTCCAGAAACTGGAGGGAAACCTTATTATAAAACAAAGAAAAACAAACATGATCCTTTCTCTGCAATTAGCAGCTTCCTCAACTGTTCTTATTTGACAATAAGTAAGTCTATGGCTCCATCTCTAAGAGGTAGAGAAAGCTGATACTCCCCATTGATCAAGGTAGGAAACTGAGGCAGAAGGACAGGCAGGGAGCATCAGCTGGGCCCTGCAATGGGGACCAGCTGTCCTGTTCTCTGCAAGGAAAGCCCTCTTAGTCTGCTGTATTTCTCGAGGGCTTTGCATCTCCTGCACGTCTGTGCTCTTTCATGTCAGATCTGTTTCCCTCATGGTGCCTGAGCTCAATGTTTCTTTTTTTCTCTCTCTCTTCTCTACCCCAACACATGTCCTCATTGCTCACTGACCCCCAGAGAGTTCCACATCAGTAAGAGTGGGGACCTCCTGGAATGTTCCCCAAGGGAACATCAAAGGAGCAACCGTCCTGGTGGGATTGGATTAATGGCATCTGAATCATTAGAGCCAGAACTGTGCATGCCTGTGAGGATGTGCTGTGTGTGTGTGTGTGTGTGTGTGTGTGTGTGTGCCTGCTCATGTGCACTGCTGAGCACTTGCATAGTAAGGGATTTAACCAGCAGTGAACTCAAACATGCATTTGTATCCTGTGGACTCATGGTCCTCACAATTAAGGCAAGAAGAATTACTTGAAATCCACTGGGGTCTACAATCTTTTCAGGACTTGGCTATCTGGGCTCTATGTTCACATGTTTACTGCTCTGCCCTTCTTTTCCCAACAGATCCAGTTGGTGCATAGTGGTAAGCTAGAGTCTTTATTAAAAATACCTTTGAATCAGAATGCATTGTCATCAGCAGCAGCACTGTTTACCACTAATGTGCAGGTTAATGATGTAGGAGCAGGCTGCTCAGTGCCTGGCTCCGTGGGCATGTTTATTTGCACACGTATGTGTGTGTCCCTAATGCACCCCTGCTCTGCAGATGGTTCTAAATTAATCTGGGCAAGGGAACCTCTTGGAGAGAGATTCTTTTCCTTCAAAAAGGAAGATATTCTAGCTCCTCCCTTTGCTTAGCAACCGGCATGTGCAGATGAGGCAAAAGCAGAGAGGAGAGAACTGGTCTGAAGTTTCATAAAGGCCTCCTGGAAGCAACTTACTGACAGACCCAGGAAAATGTAAAGAAAGTGCCCAAGCTTTTTTCTCAGCAGTGGTATGATTCTAGCATGAATGAGTCTTTGAGTGGCTGTGAAACAATGATTGGTAAAAGATCAAGCAAATGCATGCCTTCCCCTACTAGACTTATTTTGGGAGATGTCCAGATTTAAGCACTCTTCCTTTGGGTAAACCAATTAAAGGAGGTATGAGTGGCAGGCAGGACCCAATGCCCACACTTTGGAAGCAGAAAGAGCCCTCTTATTTCCTTTGTCATTTAGGGCCAACAGAGTCTTGCTCCCGAGATTGTGGATCTCTAGCAGGCAATGTACATGGCTCGAAATTATACAGATGACAGTGTGAATCACAGCAAAGACAGCACATCATGCAGACTGTTCCTGCTAAAAGATGGCTGTCATGCTTCCAGCTGACAGGGCGCCTCAATACCTGCGCTTTGTCTGAGCCTGCTCCTCCAGCTACCCATCAATCTGGGAGGCCCTGATAGCCTTCTCCATAAATTCTCTTTTTGATTAAGATAGCCCAAGTCAGTCTCTGTTAGTTGCAATGGAAACATCCTAACTGATAAATCCCCAAGACAGATGGCATCAGATTTCATTAGCTGAAAAGGAGAGTCCCACTGGTTATGAGCAAGAAATACACCCAATGACAATCTCCATTTCTCTATAATATCCAGATAAATAAAACCACCTAGTGCTCAATGCACTTTCATTCATTCAATTAACCTTTATCTAGCACTAACCAGGTGTCTGGCACTGTTTTAGGCACAAGGGATACAGCAACAAATACGAGAAAATCTATGTTCTCATGTGGTTTATATCCTGGTGGTAGAGAAGAAAAACAGTCATAAAGAAGCATATAGATACTTCCTCTGTCAGGTGTTTATACTGGTAAGTGCTGTGAAGAAGAAACCCAGGAAACAGGGGTAGACAGTGCAGAAGAGGGGGTGGGGTTGCTTTATATAATGGGTTAAAGGAAGGCTTCTCTAATAAAGTGACATTGGAGCTTGAAGGAGGAAAGATATATGAGAGAAAATAATTCTAGTAAGAGGGAACCAAAGATGCAGACTTAGCAGCGGAGTCTATGGGACATGTGAAGAAATAGCCAGGAGGCCAAATGTGGCTAGAGACTACCAAGCAAGGAAGAGAACGGTAGGAGGTGAGTTTGGAGAAAGAACAGGAAGCCAGCAGTGAAGGACCTTGAGAGCCATTCTAAGAACCCTGAATTTCACACTGATTAAGATGGGAAGCCACTGGATGGTTTTTGAGTTCAGGAGTGACATGACCTCATTGGTGTTTTAAAAGGTCTCCTCTGGCCCAAACAGCATGGCTTGGTGTTTGAGCATGGATCTATGAACCAGAAGATCATGGTTCGATTCACAGTCAGGGCACATGCCTGGGTTGCAGGCTTGATTTCCAGTGAGGGGCATGCAGGAGGCAGCCCGATCAATGGCTCTCTCTCATCATTGATGTTTCTATCTCTCACTCCCTCTCCATTCCTCACTGAAGTCAATAAAAATATATTTTTTTAAGAAATAAAAAATAATAATAAAAGGTCTCCTCTGGTTGCTGAACTGAGAATGGACTCTGGAGTGGGGGTGGGGAAGAAGCAAGGAGACCAGTGAGAAGGTTATCATTGAAACAGTCCAGGCAAGAAACACCTGTGGCTTGGACTAAAATGATAGCAGAAGAGATGGTGAGAAGTGGTCAGCATCTGCAGGTATTTCAAAGACAGTTCCAGTAGACTTTTGTAACACATTAAAAGTACAGTATGAGAGAAAAAGTGGAATCAAGGACAATTCCAAAGTATGGTCTAAGCAACAAGAATGGAATTGCAATTAACTTATAGGATTTTACAGAGAAATCAAGAGTTTGATGGTGAGCATGGTGAGTCTGAAATCTCTATTAGACTGCTAAATAGAGATATTGAGAAGGCATATGGCTACAGAAATGTGAAATTCAAGGAAAATATATGAGACTAGAGACGTAATTTTGGAAATAACCAATGTCTAGATGGTGTTTGAAAACAAGGAACTATTGTAAATGAGACCCTCTAGGTAGTAGGTTAGAAAAAAGAAGAGGTCAAAGATAAGAGCACTGGCAAGTGGGTCTTAGAAGAAGCAACCAATGAAGTAGAGAGAGCAAGAGACCTAGGGGAGGAGAGAGAAGAAGAGACAGAGAGAGAGTGGCAATGGGGAAGGAGAGAGAGGAAAGACAGACAGACACACAGAAACAGAGATCTTCTGAGGATCTATATATTTGAAGAAGTGGATAAGATCTCAGAAAAATAAATAGAAAATAAAAGAGCAAATAAGCCCAAAGTTATTAGAGGGAAGTAAAGAATAATGATTAAAGTAGAAATGAACAAAATAAAAAATTAAAAATAGATAAAAATAAAACTAAGAGTTATTTGGTTGTTTTAAAATATATCATCAAAATTGGCAAACCTTTAGCTAGACTAAGAAAAAAAAGAGATGAGACATACTCAAAGAAAATTAGAAGTGAAAGAGGAGAGATTACAACTGATGCCACATAAATAAAAAGGATTATGAGACTACACTATAAACAATTATATGCTAACAAATTGGATAAAGAGAGGAAATGGATAAATTCCTAGAAACATAAAACCTACCATGACTAAATCATGAAGAAACAGAAAATCTGAACAGACCCATAACTAGTGAGGAGATTGAATCAATAATCAAAAACCTCTCAACAATGACAACCCATAGCAGATGGCTTCACTGGAGAATTCTACCAAACATTTAAAGAAGAATTAATGCCAATCCCCTCAAACCCTTCCAATTAAAAATGAAGAGGATGAAACATTTCCAAACTCTTCTTATGAGGCCAGCTTTTCTCTGATACCAAAGCCAGAAAGAGATTACAAGAAAACTACACCAATATCCCTGGATGGCTATAGATGCGAAAAATCCTCAACAAAATAGGAGCAAACCAAATTTAACAGCATATTAAAAATAGTATACACCATGAGCAAGTGGAAGTTAAGCCTTGAGGTGCAAGGATGATTTAATATACAAAACTCAAAAGTACAACATATAAACATCTCATGATCATCTTAATAGATGCAGAAAAGCATTTGAAAAATCCAACACCCTATCATGATAATAACACCCAACAAACTATGAACAGAAGGAAGTTGCTTGAATATAATAAGGTCCAATATATGACAAACTCATAGCTGACATCACATTCAACAGTAAAAAACTTAAAGGTTTTTTTTGCTAAGATTAGAAACAATTCCCACTTGCACAACTTCTACTGAACACTGTACTAGAAGTGTTAGCTAGAGAAATTAGGCTAAATAAATAAATAAAATAAAAAAGCATCCAAATTAGAAAGAAAATTATCTGTTCACAGATGACTGACCTTATATGTAGAAAACCCTGAAAATTCCACAAAAATCATTTAGAACTAACAAATTTAGCAAAGTTGAAGGATACAAAGCAACATCTAAAAATAACTTGTTTTTTATATACTAACAATGAAGTACCTGAAAAGGAATTTAAGAAAACAATCCCACTTATAATGGCATGGAAAAGGATAAAATACTTAAGAATAAACTTAACCAAGAAAGTGAAAGCTTGAAAACCACACACAAAAAAATGTTGAAAGAAATTTTAAAAGACACGAGTAAATAGGAAGACATTTGTGCTCATGGATGGGAAGATTTAATATTAAAATGTCCATGCTACCCAAAGTGATCTACAGATTCAGTACAATCTACACTGGAATCCCAATGGCATTTTTCTTTTTTTTTTTTGAAGAAGTAGAAAAATACCCTAAAATTTATATGCAAATACAAAGGACCTTTAATAGCCAAAACCATATTGAGAAAGAAGAACAAATCTGGAGGCATTATACTTTCTGATTTTTTTTATATTATAAAATTACAGTAATGAATACAGTATGGTACTGACATAAAGACAGACATATAGACCAATCAACAGAATAGAGAGCCCAGAAATAACCTTTGCATATATAGTCAAATAAAATTCAACAAGAGTGCCAGGACAAATTCAATGGGTAAAGGACAGTCTCTTCAACAAATGATGTTGGAAACAATGTATGTCCACATGCAAAAAATAAAATTGGGCTTATATCTTATACCACCCCAAAAAATCAACTAAAAATGAACTATAAAACTCCTAGAAGCAAACATATGGGAAAAGCTTCATAACATTAATCTTGGCAATAATTTCCTGGATATGACACCAAAGCACAGGAAACAAAAGCAAAAATAGACAAGTAGGAGTACATGAAACTAAAAGCTTCTGTGCCACAAAGGAAACAATCCACAGACTGAAAAGGTAATCTAAGTTTTGGTTAAAAAAAATACTTGCAGACTATATATCTGATAAGGTGCTAATAAAAGGAACTAATCCAAAATATATAACAACTCCTACAACTCAATAACAAAAAATACCCAATAGTTCCATTTTAAATGGGCAAAGGACATGACCATACATTGCTCTAAGAAAGACATAGAAATGGCTTAACTTAATTAACATCACTAATAATCAGGGAAAGGCAAATTAAAATCACAGTGAGACAATCCCCCCATAGCTGTTAGGATGGCCATTATTATAAACCAAAACAACAGGCCCCTAACCACCAGAACCAGAACATAACCAATGTTAATGAGGAGATGGAGAAATTGGAACCCTTGTACACTGTTGGTGGGAATGGAATATGGTGCAGACACAATGAAAAGCAATATGCAGGTCAAAAATTAAAATAGAACTACCATATGCTTCAGTAATCCCTCTTCTGGGTGTTTATCTAAAAGAACTAAACACAGTATCTTAAGGGATATTTGCACATCCATGTTCATTGTAGCACTACTTCACAATTTAGGTAAAAAATAAAACAAAACACTAAATGTCCATCAATGAATGAACAAATAAAGGAAATGTGCTCTAAATATACAATGGATTACTCAGCTTTTAAAAAAGAAGAAAATCTTGTCATATGCTACAAGAAGGACAAACCTTAAGGATATTATACTAAGTGAAATAAAACAATCACAGGACAAATAATGCATGGATCCACTTACATGATGCATTTAAAGTAGCTAAACTCATAGAAGCAGGAAGTAGAATGGTGGTTGCCAAGGGCTGGGAGGAGGGGAGATGAGGAGTTGCTGTTTAATGGGTATAAACTCTTCAGTCCTGCAAGAGGATCAATCCCTAGAGGTCTGCTGTACAGCATTGGACATGGAGTTACAATGTTGTGTGCTTAGACATGTGTTAATAGGGTGGATATCATGTTATGTGTTTTTTTACTACAATAATTCTTTAAAAGAGGAGGTAATCATTTGGTTAAGTGGTGGAGTGGTTGACAGGGAGACTAGGGTAAGGACTGAGAAATGGCCACAGCTCAGCAGAAGACACTGTTGTAGGATTTGAAGGGAGGAGGGAGGAAGGATTCAGCGGCAAAGAAAGTAAGAAGGGAGATATTTTCAGATCCCTTTTAAAATTCACTAACAGAATCTGGACGTCCAGTTCTTCAAAGAACAGCGTTATAAAGGGAAAACAGATCTTCTTAGATGACAGATGGGTAAAAAACCAGGGTTCCATTTTCCTTCCCAACTGTGCCTCCCATTGGTTTGTTTTCCAACCCTGGTGCTTAAGTGTGAAAGGGGGAAGCTCAGACGCTGCTGTTTGTATAAAAACGGCTAAGTCAGGTTTGTAGCAATTTCATCAGCTGCATTAATAATGTCACCTAAGCTTAATGATGCCAATTAGAACCATGGCAAACATCTCTGAGCAGCTTATAAACAATGATACTAAAGATGAATTTCCTGCATTTGGTCGATGCTTTTTTTTTTTTTTTTTTAAGAAAGAAGAGTAGAAGGGTTCATGTTTTAAATGTGCCTGCATTCTCACTCCTATTTGGAACCTAGAACACCATATAAGGGCAAACCCTTGCAAGGGAGTAGCCCCATTCTTCTGTATCAGCCCTGGCTGTCATTTCACAAGTCAAATCTAAGTCCACTGCTGTTGGCCACCATAGCATAAGTGCGGCCCACATGGGGGTATTACAGAAGTAATCACAAGGACACAGCTGGGTAATTAATCTGGCCCGGGAAATATTAGTTCCGTATCTTCCCCAAGCCCTGAGAAATCCAGAGGCAAGCAAAGGGGATATTTTAAAGGTCAAACGGAGAACCTACCAAAGCTCTAACCCAAACAAAAAATGGAGGCAGAATTGAATTACAGTAGAACTGTTTCTCTCTCTCAGTGGGGCTCTCATAGGAGTGACGCTAACCAACCTGTTCTTCCTTCTAGCCCATGTTAAAGGGTAAAAAATGCTCCATGAGGGAGTCACATTAGAAATAAAGAAGACAGAGGGACAGGGGAAGGAAGGAATCCCGAAGAGAGGCTGTGAACCCACCTGTTTCAAGGGCTTTGACATGGCAGTAGCATCCCTGCTCATGAGAGATGCAGTGTGCAAGTGGGACAGACTGATAGCAGGGGAGGGATGTTTGTCAGTCAGAAGTCTCTTCCAGACACAAAAGCCTTGACATTTTACTTGTCTTCAGAGATGCTTCCATTTAAAAATGGCAGAACTCCCCAACCCTTTTTAATGCAGCCATAGGGAATGAGGATCTTTGCTGGGTACATAGGGGTGAAGAGAGGAGGGTGTTAGGTGAGCCAGCCCTGCTCAGTCAAGAGCACTATGAGCATGGCTATGCCCACCTGATACACTCAGTGCAAAGCTCTGTGCCCTGTGTCTCCCTGCCCTTTCTCTTTTCTTCACATCCTTCTCACCTCTGCGATCCCCCTCAGCAAAGGGCTTCTTTCACCTTCTTCTGGTGCTCAAGAATGTCTGAAAAGCTGTTATCCAGAACCCAGGCAAAGGGGTGTAACCTCAAGCCACTGGGTTGCCTAGCTCTTGGGGACATGATTCATACATTTTTTGTAAACCATGCCCCCTGGAGTTGTGCAATAGATTGGCCCTGAATCCATGTCCAGTTTGGAATCTTAAGATACCAAGACACCAAATTACGCCTCCTCCCCCGGGGATGTTGTCTCTCACCAAAGTTGCCATGAAGAGGTTATTAAGAGGTTAAAGCCATGGACATTTCACCTCAGGCATATGGCCAGTGCTGAGTATTTCCATGAAAGAATGAAGGCCTCACTTATCCCTCTTCATTCAGTTCCTAGAAAGCTGGCCTCCTCCTCGCCTCCAACACAAACCTACTTTTCAGTCTAAGATTCCCAATGAGCAGACTCTTCAGGGGGAGTTTACTGCAGTGTTTGCAAATTGCTTTCGTGTTTTTATAGATTTCTGCATAGGCTTGGTGGTCTCAGAACTCTGCAGGCAGCTCTAATAAATAAATAACAGTGCTGGGTTGAACCTGAGTTAAAGTAAAGATTTAGTTAGGCCAAAGAGAGAGAAAGGAACTACAGGGGAATCGTTCCAGAAGCAGGAGGTGGCTGGACACAGGGCACTGCATTCAGAGGGAAGAACAACCATTCATATATATGTGTATATAAATATATATATATTCCCCCAGGCATAAGCATGCCTCAGTGGAGATGAAGATTTGTGAACAACATCCAAATTACACTGCCAATACTAACTTGTTTACTTTAGACTCCAAAACAAAGTCTTTCTGTGGCTGCATCTTTGTGGCATCAAACATCTGGAGAGGAATTGAGAAGTTTATTTCATTATCCAGATATTTTGAAATATAGGAATCCTCTTCTTTTTCCACTTCCAATTTAACCCAGATGCCTGTCATCTGTGCAGAGTGTGTACGACTCAGGTTTCTCATGTGAAAACCAGGGGGCATTCAAGCTCCATTGTCTCAGGGATGCCCTTTATAACCAGTGATTCGGAGGCAGTACCCCCTCGCCCCCCCCCCCCCACACACACACACACTGGAAAACACATTGGTATAACCAGGTAGCAGCAGGATCACAAGGTATAACAGCAACTGGCCAAAGAATGTGGACGAGCATGTTTTATTAAATTCTCTGGGAGGGAAGTGCAGCATCTTTAGGGCTGGTGATTGCAGAGGTTCCAGGCCATTGTTTATTCACCATAGATTTTTTTTTTAACACATGCGTTCATTCAGTAAATAGTAATTTCATACCTACTATGTGACGGGAACTCTAGTAGGTTCTAGAGATAAAGTATAAGAACATGCCACCTGAACAGGCCTTTTTATAAAAATCAAACAAACAAACAAACACATGTACAATGAATAATTACAATTGGGGCAAGTTCTGTGAAGAAAAGGTAAAAGGAGCTAAGACAAGGAGCAACAGTGGGCATGTTCTCATTGGCATGGTGAGGGTGGGGTTCCTCCAGGACAGGGCAGGAAGGCTAGGCCTCGGAGGGCCCAGAGGAGGAGGACCCAACAAGGTAGGGCCTGGGTCTCAGAGGCCAGGGTCTCTGAGGCCACATAAGTGCTGTTTGGTTGTATCTGTATAAAGCAAGCATGCACTGAAGGGTTTAGGTTCATAAGGAGGAAAGCACACCAGAATCAGGAGGCTTGGGCTCCAAACCTAGCTCAGCATCTTAACCAGCCAGGTGGCCCTGAAAAAGCCATTTAACCTCCCCTGACTCAGTCTCCTTGGCTACAAAAGGGTAATGTGAATAGGTTCAAATTAGAGTTAGAAGGCACCAGAGATGTTTTTTTGTTTGTTTGTTTGTTTGTTTTTTATTTTATTTTCTCTTCTTTTTTAGTCCAACACCTCCCTAGAAAAGCAAGGCTTCTAATACTGTCTGTCTGCATCATGTGATTGTGGCGAATACCCTTTGTAAAATAAAGGATAATATAGACCTAAGGTATTATTATTATTGTTTATGATATACTCTACGCTGGCCATAGAGTCATATGTTAGTGTCCCTAAGTGTGAAGACAAAAGAGAGGACATGCCATCCCATTTCCCCAAGGAGTCAGCCAAAATGAGCCCCACAGGGCGAGCTGCTGCTACACTCTGGATGTGAATTCCTAGGGTACCTTTAAAGGAAAACTGGGAGGAGTTGGGAGACACATAGGCATAAGGCAGAGATGACAACATGAGGGCTGCTCACTGTCATCTGGCAACACAAGCCAGCAGGGCAAACATGCCTGGTGTGAGCACTCACTGCTGTGACAACAGAAACCCACTTGTGTGACCACTGTAGGTGCCCGGTGAGCTCATAGAAAATGATGGATGGATTGATTTGTTCATTGGGCCTTTTATTTACTTTGCCCAGAGTGATGGATGAATTTAGCAAAGAGGGAAGGAAAGAAGGGACAATTGGGTTTGGAGAACATTCTGTCAGCTGCAGAGTGGCTGAGTCAACATTCAGCGATTAGGTCAGAAAATAGAAAAGTCTCTCCATTCCTCACTTACTCCTCTGTTGGGAGAATTCTTCTGCAACCCACATTAATAAAATACAATAGCAAAAAATGTGGAGAGTGGGGCCAAAGGAGGAAGAGTGAGTGAGGCAAGGAATTTGTTTAACGACATTATTTCTCTGCCCCCTTGAACAATCTGATTAAAGCCATAGGACCTAAATCAAAGCCACTGAAAAGGAAAATAAAAAGATGTCTGAGAACAATTTTGTTTGCTGGAATTTTCTTTCCTGTATTCTATTATTGTGGGAGGGGGGAGGGGGGAGTAAAAAAGTTCTATTTGGCCCTTTTTGATCTTTCAAAGTAAAGAAGAACATTAGAAAAGGAAAAAGAAGAAGACAAACTGACATCAATCTTGCTTCCTTTTTTTCTTCACTTGCATCAATAACTCAACTGGCTCTGAAGTGAGGTATGAACAGCTTTGAGCCCAGATCACCCACAAATAAAAACCAGAAGCAAATAATAAGAGGGAGTTCAAAAGGCCACTAGGTCATCAAGGACTATCTCTCAATCCCAGGCCTTCTCCCCTCCCCTGGTACCCACAGAAGGCATGAACAATGAAGAGGTCTTGGCAGCATGATCAAGTCAGACCAAAATGGGAGATGCAAGTGATTGAGAGGCCTTCAGTTCATATGTTCCATCTTAAATGTTTTCTGCAGAGCCACCTACAGGAAGGGGTACTCTCTGCAAGGTAGGGCTGCTACACTGATCTTGAAAAGGTGACCAAAGGCAGAAATCCTATATAATAAAAGGCTACTTTGCAAATAGACAGAACGACAGAATGACTGGTTGCTATGACACATACTGACCACCAGGGGGAAGCTGCTCAATGCAAGGGCTCATGGCTGGCAAGCACAGCTGGGGTGGTGGAAGCCTCTCCTACTCCACGGCAGTACTAAGTTGTTCAGATATCTCCAAAGGATTCCTGGACTGTACTGTGAGAGAGCACAGGCCAGGCTGAGGGACCCTCCTACTACCCCAGTGCATGAATTTCATGCACCAGGCCTCTAGTTAAAAATAATACTAATGGCTGGAAAATCTATCTTTATATGTAGACTTTGTAATTTGCATGTGTTTACATATGCTATTTCTTTTTTATTGTGGTAAATATATATAACAAAATTGACCATTTTAACAATATTTTAAGTTCAGTGACACTAAGTACATTCACACTGCTGTGCAGCCATCCATTTTCAGAACTTTTTCATCTTCTCCAACTGAAACTCTGTACCTATTAAAAAATAAATCCCATTTCTCCTTCCCTTCAGTCTTTGGCAACCACCATTCTACTTTCTGTCTCTATGAACTTGACTGCTCTAGGTACCTTACAACAGTGGGGTTATACAGCATTTGTGTTTGTCTGCCTGGCTTATTTCACTTAGCATAATATCACCATGATTCATGTGTCAGAATTTTCTTCACTTTTAAATGCTGTATAATATTCCATACTTTGTATATACATTTTATGCATTCACCTGTTGATTGACATTGAATTGTTTCCTTTTTTTGTTTATTGTGACTAATGCTGCTGTGTACAAATATCTGTTTGTGTTCCTGCTTTCAATTCTTTGGGGCGTGTACCCAGAAGAGAAATTGCTAGATCTCCTGGTGATTCTACTTTAATATTTTGAGGAACTGCCATGCTGTCACTATCTCTTTTTAAACTTCAGTTAGAGATTCCTGTTTGGAATATTTCATGGAGAAGATGAAAGATCACAAAGAAATAAAGGTAGATCCAACTCAAGTCAAAGTCGGCCAAGTATGGTCTGGGCCCGGCCAAGAGTATGAAGCAAATTCCCTCCCTTGCTGCTTCCTGGCTGCAATGGGCACTATCTTGATCCCCAAAGCACTAGGACAAAGGAGCAGCATCTCTCTTTGTGTACAGAGAGCAGGTGGTTTCTCAGCCAGGACCAGAGCCCTGATATGGGAAAGAACAGTTCATTCATTGGCATAAAGTTTCCCTTGGGGGGTGATGGTGAGTTCTGGACTAGAAGCCAGAAAACTGGATCCCAGACTCACCTCTGTCTGAAGCCACACCCCCTTTAGGTGAGTCTTCATCTCTTAGCGCAGATTCATTTCTAAAATCTTTGTAAACTACTGGATCCCTGATTCTGGAGCTGTGACTGATGGATAGGAACACCAGCAAAGGAAAGGAAGGCCATTGACATGAGACAGAGGGTGAAGGTAGCACCAAGACCATGTCTCCTGATTCTCTAGCCATGGAGGAGGAGGGGATTCAGAGAGAGAGGACAGGTGTCAGTGAGGAGCTGTTTCCTCTGCCAGGTCCTCTTAGATGGAAACCTGGATCCTAAGGCAACTGTTCAAACCCAGTTCCTCTGAGAACTTAAGAAACAAGTTCGAGGAGCACATGGCAGGGAAGGAAGCTGGTGGGCCTGGCTCTTCTCCTTCATATTCCCCAGCAAGGAGGTGGGCTCCTGTACCCCCAGCCCCTGGAAGCCTCTCCACCTCTCGGGGGGGCCTGAGCAGAAATGAGCAGAGTGAGATGAACAGAAATTATAAACCTGGCTCCATATGTCTGTCTGGTTACAGGATGCTTCATGACAGCAGAAGAAATCTGTAATCAGGGATGAACATGGAGGGGATGGCCAGTCTGACCCCGTAAACATGCTCACCTTGCTCACAAACTGAGACAGCACTGTTCAGAATCTGAAGAAGAGAGCCTTGGTTCTCTTCCCACTGCCAGGACCAAGTGCCTCTGTCTTTTAGGATAACAGACCCTATGCCCTCTCTGTCTCAGTTCTCCTACTTTAAGAAAAAGAAAAATCAGAAGTATGTCTTTCTCCAGCCTACTCCAAAGATAGGAGCTTTTTCCAGGAAATCAAGAATAGGGGTCTGGGAAGATGATGAATGGCTAGTATTCCAGAAAAGGGAGTCTAGCAAAGGGCCACTTAGAACTGAAAAATTCGTTGGAATAATAATCAAGAAACCTTGACTAGAATGGTGGTGAGGGCAAGAAAGAGAAATATAAATCACATAGGAATGAAACCCTGGCTAGCTATGGCACTCTACCTCTGGCTATAGAGCAAGAGAGTTGGGGAAACTCAATAACACAGCTGGCTGTGTGCAGGGGATGGAAGTCTATGGGGATAGGGGGCATGGCGAGGTTCTGGGGACCACACAATCTCCACTGCCTGGGACCAGAGACTGCTAGGGAGGATGGGCTGGGGGCTCTGCTACAGATAAGGAGGTGTTTCTAAAGACCCCCACACATGCCTGCTTCAGGTGTGAACCCTACTGTCTTCACGAAGGACAGACGTCCACATGGGCAGGGGACGGGGGCAAGGAAGAAAGGAGGCACAGAAGGAAGAGGAAAAAGGATGGAGGTCTCAGGGGAAAAAAATGATGGAGGAGGAACTGACAAGAAGTGGGGCCTGCTGGGGTTATATAGGGAGGGATGAAAATGGAGAAATAGGGAAGAATAAGGAGTTGGGGGAGGGGGAGCCAATAATGACCCCCATCTGCAGGGAACATTGCAGATGACTCGGTCCAGAGAAAGGACCCTTCTGGCTGGGTCCTAGGACCACAAATGGAGGCAGCATGTCGGTGGACAGTAACTGTCCACAGGAACCCTTAGAGAGAGAAGGAAGGGATGAGCACAGGGCATTAGCAGGCCCCGAACAGCCACCAGAAGCCAGGCTTGTTAATGGGATGGACTTGAGTCCAGTCCTGAGGACAGACTCGCAGTGCAGGTCGTATTAGGTGAGAAAGTTGAGGACCACAGACCTAAGAGCTGATCTGGACCCCAGCGGGGAGCGGCAGGACTGCCTTTCCCCCGGCCTGGGGCCAGAGCCTCCTCTCTTTCCTCTGTGACACTTTTCCCTTGGTGCTCCAGGCTCCACAGAAGATGGAGATCATAAAAGAGGAATAGCAAGGAGACTTCTATAATAACACAGAAAACACACACGCATTAGAAGGAGGCCGGGTCAGAGAGGAAGATGTCTTGGAAATGGCTGTACAACAGAGGGACTGAGCCAAAGAATGCGCTGATAGCACCATCAATGGGGGTGGGACCAGCCACCTTCAACAAAAAAAGAGCTCCAAGGAAATAAGGGAGGGAGTGAAATAGAAGCATTTTTGACAATTCTATGCTAGTTAGTTGCTCTTTTTAAGTTAGCATGCAAAAATCTAACTGATCAATTGTTAGGTCTGAGAGAAAAGAAAGGCAGCAGGAGATACAACCTTGTGAGAAAAGTACAGAGGGGAGGAGGGGTGAGGGGAAGGCAAGAGTTGGGTGGAGGGGAGGGGAAAGGATGGGGAGTGGAGGGGGAGAGGGAGGAGGGGAGAATGGCCACATCCACACAAGCCAGTTCCCTGCCATTCTCCTTCCTGCCAGCAGCTCTGGGCCTGTCAGGAGTCCAGAGGAGCAGCTGTGTGAGCCCAAGTCCAGCTGGCGGGGCACCCCACTAATCTGGGGACCAGAGGAGGAGCCAGGCCCTGCTCTTTGCTGTCACCCCTGCCCCTGCTCCAGCATGGGTGCTCAGCAGCTCCTGCCCTGACACGTGGGCTCAGGTGTGACTCTGCCCAGGTGTGGCTCATCCTGCCTCACCAAGGACAACTCACTCTGCTCTGGGCACGGTGCCCATCTCCGCAAGCAGTTGCAGACAAGGCCTAGGCTGAGGGGAGTTGACGTGCGCGCATCTGCTGAGGAGCCCGGCACAGCCTTGAAGGAGCACAGCCCAGGCCCCCAAACAGCAAGGCTGCCAGAGTGAAACCTGCATTGCCAGCCTCCAGCCACGTGTGACATTGCCTGTCCAGCACTGACCTTGGGCCCAGCATCCTGTCTGTAGAATGCATCTGCATGCATCTCACATTCCATTCTGAGTGTTTGCAGGGAGCTCTCAGCACCACGTGAGGGAGCTTTCCCCGCCATCCTCCTTCCTACCCTCCCCCAGCCCCCGCCTGCCCCACATGCCCTAATCAGATCATTCCACCTGCATCCCAAGCATCCTCATCCAGCTTCTCATTTGGTTACCTGCCTGGATCTCCCTGCCTGAGGAGCCTGGCTGCTCTGAGGGGCCCAGGGCCTCTCCCAGCCCTTTAGCAGAGATGAGAGGATCCCTGGTGCCTCTTGCCACTTGACCAAGACAGCTCCTTTCAACTTCTGTCTTCCCCTCAGGCAAAATCAGCAGCCAAGACAGCACTAAGCTGAGTGGCCTAAGCCCTTCCTTTGATTCTCAGGCCCCCAGAGCCACACAGGCGCCAGCAACCTGCTAAGATGCAGCACCAGACCCCTTGCTGATATCATACGAGTGTTTTTCGCTTCTCAGCAAAACTGACAGGACGTGACTTCCTGAAGCAGAGCTGAGAAGAGAGCTTGGGCCTGGTGAGGGCAGAGGAGTGAGCGCCTATTTCTCAGGGACCGTCCCCAGGAAACTTCTAGGGAGTCAGGCTAGCCACCCCACTGCTCTGCTAATGGAGAAGCCTTGGGTGGGTGCAACATTGGCCAGAAAGAGCACCTACACTGGTGTTGACAGAGAAGAAAATTCCACCATGGGCTCAGCGGAGAAGTAGCACCTCGTGTCTGCCCTGAAACCATCGCTTCGAACAATGAGCTCATCAAAGACTGGCATGTTTATAGACTCCGTGGGGGGATGATCCTGATACCTCGTCTGGGAAGTAGATATGAAGAGGTGTATGTTGGAGGCACGGCACTCACCAGGAAAGCCCAGGAGTTGGATGCTGAAGTGGTAAGAGTCCAGTTGGGTGTCAACCCTGTGTGTGAACTAGTGTAGAAAACGCAGGCACATCCTGCCCAAAGTGCGCTTCTGTGGGCGGATGCAGAGACTGCACATCACTCTGTATTCACAGACTGCCCTGACGAGGCTCAGGGGAGCCAAGGCGGCCCCCCGGGAGCGGGGTTACTGCTGCACCCAGGCCTCCACAAGTGTCCATGCCACGGGCATAGCCTGCATGCAGCCTCTCAAATGCCCCACCCCCTCCCGCCTTTTCCAGAATTCTGCAAATAACTTTCATAAAACATTACATTTGTTTTAAAATTACCTGTATTTAATTAACAAAATTTGCCTTGCTTTGCCGAATTCCGCAGTGTCAACTCTCCTGGAGTGTGTGAGTGTGTGTATGTGCATGTGTGTGTTGCCTATTTCCATTCTTCTCCTACTACTAATATAAGAGGACATAAATATTATAAATGCCCACGGGTAGCAAATTCTCTCAGTGGAGCCATGAGCAGATTTTTCACTTGGGTTCTGTCGGCTCATTCTTAGAGCCTTTTCTCCCTGCTCCGCTCCAGCCACAGGTGCTATGACTGAGCCAGGTCATCCCCTGCCTGTAGACACAACTATATCCCCAAAGGGGCTACTGTGTCCCAGGCACTGGTGGCCCATTTTCACCCTGAGGGGCCCTATGCCCCAGGCCGGTAGTGAGAGCTGGTGTTTGGTTTGTAGGGCACCTGAATGAGCGCTGGCCACGCTGGTGGGTAGAGGACCAGGAGTGTGGAAAGGAAGGACCAGGGGAAAAAACTGGGGTTCGGATTAGGTTGCAAATGAATGTGCCCCTGGAGTTGGGGGGGGGGGGGAGACAGCTTGGGAGAGAGAGAAAGGACGTTCCTTGCCTCTGTGTCGTGTATACAGAAGGCACAAAGATGAGAGAAGAAAGTGGTAAGACTAGGGCCATTTGAGTGGAAAGTTAGGACTAGGGCCATTTGAGCAGATGAGAAAATAGTTTACACAAAACTGCCCCATGAGTCCCTTGGGGTTAGCTCTGTGAGCCTCAAAGGAAAAGTGCGCACCCCCCCCCCCCTCCTGTGGTCAGCTCCTGCTCTGTAACCATTAGGATCCTGAATAACTTCTGGTGGAAATTTCTCTCGCAGACCTCAGATGGGAGAGCCTATTTCTGGACAGGGCTCTGTGTATGAAGCATGGGGAGGGGAGCGTACTCCTGGTGGATTTCATAAAGCCAAGACACTGACAGAGTGATGGCAACACCAAAGTGGCAGTGGCCCTGGAGGGAGAAGACCCCCGTAGGGAGCCTTCAACTGGGGTCAGGTGGAGGTGAGAGGTTGTCACAGCAGGTCTTGAAATGAAAGCATCAACTAGGGACAGTGACACCCTGATCACAGCCCATGATTAGGGTTTCCCTGGTGTGTCCCTCCCCCTCTCCACTCACACAAAGTGTGGGGCACACCCAGCCACACAAGAGTGCTTTAGTCCCCATAAATGAACAGAGAAGTCACCCCGGGAAACTGGACCTGGAAGGCAAGTTTAACCTGGTGCGAAAACCTGCTCCTGTGCATTCCAGGGCCAAAGACAACTTCTTTATGATCTCTGTCAGCACTCTGTTTAATTACTGCTGACTGCTGATCACTGCCTCTAGATCGATGCCCTAGATGTTGTTTTTGCCCTGGCCTGGCTCTTACAGCTCACAGGATCCAGTGTGAACAGGCGCCCAGAATGAATTGGGAAAACTTACATCCACGTGACATGCCACATGGCACCACATCAGTGGCCACGGGGCCAGGTGTTGAGCAAAGGTATGTTTGCTGCCAGCAACGAGCTTACAATTTCCAAACGAAAAGAAACAGAAATGAATGGTGAAGTCAGAGAAGCTAGCCTTGAGTGGTTCTGCTGTTTTGACTTTTAAACTTTTCCAGAACAAACTGCATGGCATTCAGTCTCACCACACGGAATGCATGCATGGTGTGGCCTGTGCTAATTTCCTCAAGCTGTTTCTTCCTCAAGAATGTGTGTTTGACACCTGTGTGGCTTTTCCGGTGGGATTTGTGAATGCTGGACTCCTAAATTGGGTGAGAAAGGCTCATGGCAGACCCCTCCTCCGATGACTTCAGCTCAGCTATTGCATCCCTGCCTTCAACTGGGACTAGAGGCTCTGAGCCAACTCAGGCTCTTCTCTGCCTTTAGCACCTCCCAGGTCAGGGGACATTACCCATCTTCTCTTGTATCTGACAGATTAGAAACAAGCATAATTCACAGAAAGGATGAGGCTTTTATAATCAGACCACAAAGGCTCAAATCCCCAGAGCCTAGAACATGTCTGACACATGGTAGTACTTGGTAAATACCTGATGAATGAACCTTGTATGATTTTGTGTAAGGTCTCGAAGCCTCACCTTGCTCACCTATGAACAGGGAAGGTTGAAGGCTTAAAGAAGATACTCTATGTAGACAGCTTGGCATGGGAGCAAGGAGGACCTAAAAAAAGGTAGCATTTCTTAAACATGTACTAGTGAAATCATAAACTACTCTAATGCAATGCTATCTAATAAAGAGGGAATATGCAAATTGACCATCACACCATTGCAAAGATAGTAGCACCCATAGCCACAACATGGTGGCACCCAGTCCCCTCAGCCCTGCCAGAGTCCCACAGTCTTTTCAGCCCAGTTGGGGGGAATGACAGGTGCACAGTGTAGCTGGACCTGCCCTCAGCCACCCAGGGCCAGCCCGAGACAAGCCTTGAATGTTGGCTGTCCAGCCGCGCAAGGTCACCTGAGGCTCAGGTAACCAGGGCCAGCTGAGGCTTGCACTGCTGGCAGTGGCAGCAGCAGAGGTGTGATAGGGCGTCATCACCTTCCCCTGATCACCAGGTCACCTCAGCCCCTGAGGGCTCTTGGACTGTGAGAGAGGGCGGGCCAGGCTGAGGGACTGCCCCCCCCGCCTCCAGTGCATGAATTTTTATGTACCAGGCCTCTAGTGCCATTATAAAATACTATGGCCAGGCACTTTCCTAAGGGCTGAGCATCCATTATCCCTTTAAATCTTCAAAATTCTATGTGGTTGGTAAGTATTATTAACTCTCATTTCAAACGGACAATAATCCTAAGTATTGAAAGT
This sequence comes from Pipistrellus kuhlii, assembly GCF_014108245.1. Classification (NCBI taxonomy): domain Eukaryota; kingdom Metazoa; phylum Chordata; class Mammalia; order Chiroptera; family Vespertilionidae; genus Pipistrellus; species Pipistrellus kuhlii. The sequence goes on from NW_023425405.1 coordinate 14,089,347, forward strand.
GGCCAGGTCATGATGTGGCCAGACAGTGGGGGTAATGAGAAAGTCTATCGGGCGGGCAGACTGACCCTGGCTACCCACCAGCCTTGGCTGGACTTCACTGCTGAGTTAATCCCTGGCCCCAGCAACAGGTGACCCAGTCATTGGCCAAGCTCAGACCAGCGATGTCTTCCCTGAGACCTGCAGAAGGCCCCGGGGAAGGGAAAGGAAGAGCCCCCATTCCACACACACTAGGCACCTCTTATTGGGCCAGGGCTGCCGAGTTCTAGAAGCACTCTGAGTGAGCTGCCGAGGCCACGGTGGCAGCTTTGGCCTGCCGGGGTCTCAGGAGACACAGACATGCACACACCTTTCTGGCTTGTCTTATTTCCCCCCAGAAATCCAGACCGCATTATTGCTCTGAAACTCAGGAGCCTTTTGAAGTCATTGTATTCAGACTATAAAACGCACACGCACGAAACCGCTGGCCTTCATTAGGGGGAGAAAAAGCTGTTGGATGATTTGGCTACTCGCTGCTTTTTGGTGTTTTCGCAGGGGTTTTAAATAACGAGGCACCCATGGAAATGAGGGGGAGGAGGAGGGACCGTCCAGCGGCAACAAAAGAGAGGAATCTGGGAAAATGAAAAACTTTCATATGAGATAAGAAACCCTCACGGCTGTTATTAGGCTTTCTACTCCGTCAGGGAGGTCCCCTGGCTTTAATAAAATCTCATTTTCCCCTTAAACTCTTCCATGTGGCAGGGGCCCAGAGCTTAATGGGGATATAAGAGATGATTCCAACCTGAGGCTCAGGTGGCGGGGCCCCCCATCCGCCAGCCCGGCAGCTGGAACTGATTGCCGGTCCAGCAACACACAGCACATCAGAGAATAATCACGATCCTCTGAAGCCTGGCCTGGGCCAGGCAAGGGTGGCAGCCTGGCTCCCGTGCATTCCCGCTTTGAGGGAGAAGAAGCTTGTCCTGGTCCTTATTAAGTAAGCATGGACCCCAGGAGTGAGAGGCCGGGTTCCAGCCTGCGATTTATCACGGGCATCTGCATCTGAAAGGCTCCTAGGCTTTAATCTACGCCTGATTCCTAAGGCCCCCTCAGCATTGGCGAGGGTGTGTAGTGGGACCGGTGGACAGTGATGGGTTCATCTATTTGGGGGTCTCATCCATAGCCCCTAGGACCCTAAGACAGACTCCTTCACAAGAGGAGCAGGATGCCCAAGGCGACGCTGCCTGAAAATGCCAGGCCTGAGGTAGCCGCAGCCAGAGGGGAGGTGACTTCAGCTCATAACCGGAAGTCACTGGTGAGTAGCATACTGCATCCATCAGAAATCTGCAGGGATGAACACGCCCAGAGTGAGCGACGGGGCTGGTGTGGGTTCTGGGCTTTTCTTCCATTATTGCCGATGGAGTACCACTTGTGAAGCACCTGAATCTGAACCCCAACACAAACAGAACTGCCATGATGGGCCATGTGGTTTGCACTTCTGAACAAAACTGTGTGAGGGGCTTGCCCCAACAGAGAGCAATCATTTTCATCCAGGAATTGGACTAGCAATTCAAGCAGGCATGCTTACTCTCAAATCCACAGGAAGGTTCCAGCTTTCTCCAGGGAAGAAATACACAAGGGGGAGAGGGGACACCAAGGGTCAGTTATGGCCATTACCTGACAAGTTCATTTCCGCCCTGAGGTGGGCTCTCTGCCCTTTTCCTGGCATCAAGCGATACTCTGACAAAATAGCAAGACGAGGTGTGCAGGGGGGAGGATCATCCCCGCCCTGGGTATCCTGCGGGCACTTTCGTGAGGCCTCGGGTGCTGATGCCCCTGCCCCTGTGGAGGCCTGAGCTGGATTGGCAGGAGAGGAGTAGGGCCAGGCTGCGTAGTTCAGCTTTTCCAGGCACATGTTGACTGGTGCTAGCCATCCTCCCTGTCTCCTTGGTCCTTACCTCTGAGCATTCTCCAGGAGTTCAAATCCCTCCCAGCTCCTTCCTGCTCAGTCCGCGGAAGAATTTAGAATGCATCACTAAACACAGAGACCTGCTTATGAGCTCCCGAGTCTGATTGCCCCCTAAAATGTGGAGAATATCAATAGGGTCAAGGAAAATGCCATGTGGATAGGGTTCCCCAGCCCCCAACTCCATTCATCACAAACACTATGTGCACACTCAGTGTGTGACCCCGGGGACCCAAAGACATGTGTCAAAGCCCCTCCCCCACAGGGTCTCACACAGGGTCTCACACAGGGTCTCACACAGGGCCCAGTAAAGGAACACAGAGAGTTCGTCAAATAACCATAACAAATGCAAAGATGTGGGTGTATCTGTGCAAAGATTAAAATGTTGAAGGGCCCGGCAGTAGCCCAGGAAACAGTGACTCCTTCTGGGATGAGAAGGAAGGGAGGGACAAATCAGAGAAGGCTTCCAAGAGGAGGTGACTCCTGAGCTGAGAAGAAGTAGGGAGAATAGGCAAAAGGCTAAAAGAAATAACGAAATGCCGAAGACAGAAAAGCAAAATGTGTTCAGTGTGGGGGATGAGAAACAGCATGGCCTATTGGAGGACAAAACACACTTTAGAGATGCTGGAGTGTAAGTTCGGAGTATGGGAACCTTGCATGGAATTTAGGAAAGAAAAGGATGAACAGGAAACAAGGGGGCAGGCAAGGAGTGATATTTTTCCTTCCAGTTCATGTGTTAGCAAAGGGTGGACAGTAGGGTTTGAGCTCTGGTGCTACGGTGTGTCCTCAAACAAATGCCAGAAACTTGCAGAGCCTGCGTTTCCTCATCTGCAAGATAGAAGTGGACCCTTGCTGTGCCTGCCTCAGTGTCGCTGTGAGAATGAGATTGATAAAGAAATTCAAAGACATTGATACTCATCACCACATATGCCAGCATTGGCCCAGGGATGATGGTTCAATGTTTGCTGAAAAGTCTTTGGAGTTTTCAACCAACTGCGATGTGGGGGACGGAGGAAGTAGGTCCACTCTCCATGGCTCCACACAGGGGCCTGATGTGGGAGCTCTGTGCCCCCATAACTCCCTTTACACTCGACCCTGCTTTCCCCAAATGCCTTCCTTTAAAGGCTGTTGCTGTTTCTAAGGCCCTTCAAACTCCGTGACTAAACGATGGTGTTAGGTAAGGCACTTTTGGCAAGAAGCAGCCATAAGGAAACAAAATTGCTGCTGTTAAGTCTCCACCGGTGAAGCAATTTGCTCAGTGATCACCATTTCTCAGGAGCCCCGATCCATCATGGCTGGGGCAGGAGAGCCTTCCTGCCTCCTAACGCCTCAGCCTACGATGCAGGCAGCACCAACCACCTCTGGTCTCATCCAGCAGGCCCACCGTGAGTTTGGTCTGGTTTGGGATCCGAAGAAATGGTCCCTGTGACTGTCCTGAAAGGACACAAGCTGACTGTCACTGACCCGCCCACCTGCACCCGCGTCCTTGTGTCTGTCTTGGTCACTCCAGGTCAACCTTGGGCTCTGGGTGCAAAACAGGGTTAATTGTCCCCCTGCCTTTCAGTGGGAAGTGCCGTAGGCAATGTTTGCTCACCGAGAAGCTCATCTTGCCTGCATTGCTCTCTCTTCATCAAACATAAATGTCAGCAAAAACTCCTCTCCCAGCCTCATGAATTTTGTAAAAAACAAAACACAGGGAAAAAATTCTACATAGTATTCCCCAGATGTTCTCTATGAGACAATGGAAGGTCTCTCTCTCTCTCTCTCTCTCTCTCTCTCTCTCTCTCTCTCTCTCTCTCTGATGGGAAAGGCTATTCCAGAAAAACTGGTGGATTTGAGATGCTTACGTTATGAAACAGAAGTCCAGCGGCTTTGTTTACTGGGACCCAGTTGGAAAAGGGCCAGGTCCAAAAATAAATAAATAAGTTTTCTCCTCTTGTTATGATTTCCGTCCTAAAGATCACTTTTCCCAGCAGAATGCCCCCAGCCTTCTGGCTAGAGACCCTTCTAGGACGGCACCCACAGAATGTGTTTCTCTGCTAAGCACAGAGCTTTCTGAGATACAGGCTGCTTCAAGCTCAAAACTTAAAAAAAGGAAAGGAGAGAGCTGGATGACTATTTCTATGAAGGGAGAAAAACTGATATGCAAGATAGGACCTCCTCCCACTGTGGTACCCACACATCTAGTTGGTGTTCAAGGCAACCTGCAGGGGGCCCCACTGTGTTCTTGTGGTATCCAGCACTCTCCCTCCTGGCCACCATCGTGCCCCTCCCACCTCAGCACTGCAAGAAACCATCTGGTTTCCAGAGCCCTCAGTGGCCACCAGTTCAGAACCAGCAGAGGAGGTTCCATCTCTCCTTGAACATCACTTTGCTTCCCGGAGGCCTCTGTGAGCAGGCAGCCGGTACCGATTAGAGTGAGAGAGACCTGGGCCAGGAGGGGAGCAGCTGAGACAGCTGGTGTGACAAGCACTGTGGCTAGCAAGGACCAGTAAGACAGGGAAGAAAAGACTTCAGGGCCATCCAGAGGAGTGCTGAGAGGGGGAGCCAAGACAGAGGGGCCCATGGGGCCTTCAGAGCAACCCATCAACTTCTGCCAACACAGCCCCTCTGCCCTGAGGACTGGAAGACAAGGCGGGAGCTAAACCTGGTGAGTCCATCCTGGTGCCCCCTCCCCCCACCACCACCCCAAGCTCCTGGTAGAACTATCCATGCTGTCACTAAAGTTCTCCAATTACCTTGTTTCTGCCAGAGCACCCAACTTGTTCTCAAGAGTCATGAGGCTACCTGCCAGGGGCACTAATTGTTCCGCTCAGCATCTCACACTAAAGAAGTGGTTCCTCTCATGTGCCAGAGTGTTCTCAAGCCACAGAAATAGTCATCCTTCCCACTTAGCATTGGAGACATGCTTTGGAACCAAAGGAGGAGTATTTAAGTCAGAGTTCCGGCTTCTCGCCACCTATGGCCCCTGGCTGGGACACAGTATGTCTGGGTGATTATATTTCTTGAGTTATTTTATTTTTTCCATCACTGCTTACCATATCTCTCCTATGCCCTCTTCTCCTTTCACCTACTGCCTAACTCTTGCAATCACCACACTATTGTCCATGTCCGTGAGTTCTCTCTCTTTTCTTTTTCTCAATCCTTCCACCTCCAACACCCATCCCCCACCAGAGCTGTCTGCCTACTCTCTATCTGTGCCTCTATCTCTATTTTGCTTGGTAAGTTCATTAAATTCCAAAAATGAGGAAACCTTTTACCCTTTGTGACAGCATGGATGGACCTGGGGAACATTATGCTAAGGGAAATAAGCCAGTCAGAGAAAGACAAGCACTATATGATTTCACTCTGTGACTCGGTTTTTGGTTAATGTCAATCCTCTCTAATACGGAGCAGTCGGGGTGGTTTGAAGGGGAGGCATGCTGCATGCTGCACCACGGCTGCCTCTACTCCAGTACAGTGACATATTTCCGCAGACTTCACCCATCGTTTACTGCAAGAGGCCAGAGCAGGACCTTCACAAGCTCCCCATTCTCTAGAAAATGACCACATGTTCTAAGAAGCATCATGGACAGCAGCCAAGGTAAAGTAGTGAACCTGAGCGAGTCACTTCCCTTCTCTTAGTCTCCGCTCTCTCATTTGTAAAGTGGGATTTCAGGGGAGGATGAGAATGATTTAGAACATTCAAACCCCCACCCACTCCCAATTTTCTTTGAGACACTGAGCTCTAGAATTCCACTCCAGTGTATGAGGATACACCTCTGACTGAAACTTACTCCACTTTACACCAAGATAGCAGCCAAGACAATTCTGAAATGGGTAGCTCTTGCTGAAAAGTTCTTAAATGGCCATTAGTTGTCTTGTTTGTAACAGATGTCCATAAAATTTGGTGCAGAAATTCCCCATGGCTTGATGTTTATGTGAAGGCTGGACAGACACTTGGCTGGGTATTGTGTGTGGGCAAAGGTGGGTGTGTTGTGCAGGAAGGAGTATGTGAGCACCCCAAATCGGTTAAACCAGACAACTTTCCATCTCTCTTCTCACTCTGAGAGCTGCTGATGTGAAGGAGAGAACTGGGACTCTTGAAAAGACCTGGCTTTTGCAAAATCACTGACAGAAGGAAGAAATGGAAGCAACATCTCAAGCTTCAAGAAACATTTCTCTCTGTCTTCTGGGTGTCACTGGGCTTTGTCACAATACCTTCTTGGAAGCCCTTGTTCTCTGTATCGTGACACACGTACAAATATCTTAAACTGTGGCTACTCCAGGATAGAGGTTGTGCTCTACTCTTCAGTGTGACCAGGTGACCAGCAGAGGGCCAAGGGCATAATCAGCACTAACTCAGTGTAAAAGAAAAAAGTAAACAAATACATGGAGAAACGATATTGCCCAAGGCAATAAACTGTCAGTGATGAAGTCAGTATTAAAACCCAGGCTTCCTGAAACACAGGGTATAGCTTCTCATATTCTTCAAATTTCACAAGAAATACAAGATAGCACCTAATAGATTGTCCTTCTTAGTCTATACACTACACAAGGCCTTTGAAATAGGAGGCAGTTATTTAATTCTTGCCTGACCTTTACTACTTGTGCACACAATCTTGGAATCACCCACTACCATCTCCCCTACACATACATACACACACACACACACACACACACACACACACATACACACACACACGCACTGAGATATATGGCTCACCATATAATACAAAGGTGTTGCCTTACCTATGGGTTGGGAATTGGCTGAGAGCTGCTGAAACTGGCCCATATGGGATTCCAGGAGAAGAAACAGCCCCACCCCCTGGGCCTTCTGGGAACCACAGACAACTTTTTTAATGAACTAAAATACCAAAGAACCCTCTGGGCAGTTGTTATCTGTTGCCCAACTCCCCGCAGAGAGCAGCCTGTGGAATCTGCAGTGTTATGGTCAGGTCAGCATAAAGGGTGGTGCCAGGCACGTGGTAACACCCAGAGGCATATTTATCCAACTCTTCTCCCACGGGAGGGTTTCACTGCAACACTGCAGCCCTCTTGGCTCAACCGCCTGGGTCCTGGCAGGAACTTGGTGCTGAAAACAGATGGGTGGATGTGAGGACCTGCCCAGAGATGTGGGGTGAGGCGTGCGGGGAGCAGAGGAGGGGATGTGGCCCTGCAGCAGGAGCCTAAGCATGAACAATTGCCAGCCTTGAAGATTTCATGGCCCTCACTTTAAGAAACCTGCCCGATGCTGAGAACCCAGGAAATAGACAGCAGTCCACGGCAGGGAGGCTGAGAAGGAGTTAGGACAGAAGTAAGTTGCAGGAGAAGGCATGTGGGAGTGAGCGCTGATGGCTCTTGGCAAAGTCAAGGTAGACAATCTTTTAGGGCAGCGGTTTTCAAACCTGTGAGCATCAGTATCACCTGGGCAACTTGCTAAAACCCTGATGGCTGGTCCCCGAGTCCAGAGAACCTAACTCTGTAATCTGGGTCCGGAATATGTGTGTGTCTAACACATTCCCAGGTGAGGCTGATGCACTGGCCCAGCAGCCACTGCTTTGGGGGTAGGGGAGAGGGGGAAGGGGAAGAATGGCCTTAATTCCAAATGCAGTGAACTTGGTGGGGTACCAAGAAGGCCTTCCTATGACCAAGGTTAGGAAGAAGGCAGGATATCAGGTTACCTAAGCCAGTGCGGAAGTCTCCTGAGCTGGATACTCACGTTTCCGCAGTGGATCTGAATCAGTTCTGCTTAGCTTCGAGGTAATTTTATCTGCCGTGGATTATATTTATATTCATTTTCAATATGAGATCAGAGAGAGTCTCCCAGGTTCCAAGCACTGTGATAGGCGTCCTTACACATGATAGCACATACAGCTGGGGATTGGTTTCAATCCTGGTTATAGATGAGGAAACAAGCTCAAAGTCTCTCAGCTGGCAGGAAGCAGAAACAGTATTCAGACCTACATCTCCAGTCTCATTGTGTCTTCCTTTATGTATTGGGGTGCGGAGGGGAGGGAAGGCTGTAATATGAGTGTGTTTTCAAAAAACAACAACAACAAAGGTCATCCAGAATGTGCTCCCATGGCCAAATACATTTGGAGCAAATAAATGCAAAATACAAATGAAGTTTGCCTGCGAGATGTCTCATGCATTTTCATATACTTTGGCGCACAGCAAATCTCAAAGAGGAGGCTAGATTAGATAGCATTTCCCAGTTTGACCAGAGGATCTTTCATATGAAAATAGCCATTGATATTTCAAATGGCATTACGGCTGTGTTGAACACAGTCTGGAAACATCTGGCCTCGATATTAATAAGGCAAAGGATTTACACCACTAGCCCCGATGCTTCGGCACACTCACACCTTTGGGGTGAACGTGTAGCCACCAGCTGGTGTGAACTAAGTCAGATGAACAGAGAAGAACTTTCCACGATTGTGCACCGTTCTCCCACGGCACTGGCCTCTAGTGGAGGACCCCAACATGGCCAGGTGGTCATACCACTCTGTGGGCCCCCCGTAGTCTGCAGCCTCTCAAGGGCAGGAGCCAGAGGGGTCTGGCTGCCACTTGGATCACCTCCCTTCAGAACCTCCCAAGGCTCCTTGGATGAGAGAGAGTCCAACCAGAACTATTAGTTATTGCAGCTTCTCTCAATCAATTACTCACACTTCTATTATATTTGCTTGCTTGCTTTGAGGAAGAAAAAGCCAAATAAATCCCAGAGTGAGGAAATACAAGGGAGAAGGGGAAAGGAAGTCGGAGGGGTGGGGGGAGGGTCTCTTTTTTGTACAGGATATAAGGACAGACCCCTAGGTGTGCTCTCTAAGGAGTCAACTGCATTTGTCCTCTTGGACTAAACAAATAGTCCCTTCGTTCCCTGAAGCCCCAAGACATCCAAGAAGAGGAAGCAGTAAGAGAGTTAAGGCCACAGCTGATCTCTGGGGACAGAACACGTCCCAGACTCTAGCGAGCGCCTTTCACAGTTGTTTGTCTTGCTGCCCAGGCAATATTTGACCAGCTGAGCAGCGCAGCACAGAAGCCAGAACACGCGGCTGCAGGCTCCCCTCTGTTATGCAGCCTGCCCTGTGCCCAGTGAAGTGGGAGGGAGGAGGAGGGCTGTGCAAACTCACCTGGAGGGATCCCGGTGAGAACCAAACACAAGATCCCTGCGGCAGGGTCTCCCAAGCCTCCAGGAGCACTTCGCCCTTAAGCTGCTGACTCCATTTTGGCAAAAATAATCAAGATTTTAAAATTGCTATGTGTGACATTTTTGCAAATGGAAATTGCTGGAACATCAGCTCATTAATGACAGAGAGTGTATCGGCATGGCCTGCAATCATTGTTATTGCCGTTGGAATTATCTGCAATGATATGCTGTCCTTTGTATTCAAAGACAATGCTACTAACACACCACCTAAGTGCTTATTTTCCATTGCACAAATATCACATATTGTCAGAGCTATCAATATATTTGATAGAGTGTTTGCAGAATGTATGTGAATGTACTTATATGTGTGTATATTTATATACTGTGTGTATACATGTTCAGTTATGCTCATAAATTGTTTTGTGTTTTAGTGGTATTTTGCAAGTTCTTTTGGGCTAAAATGTTCCTTTGCACTTCTGTGTCATCCTTAATTCAAAACAGGATGCATTCTTTCTATGAAGCTCTTTATTCTAATTGGCTGTTGAATTTATCCTAGCAGTGGGGGGAGCCTCATGCTGACCCTCTACCCAACGCCATCTCTCTGAAGCCCACACATGACATGTGCAATAAGATGGTCCAGCCACCATGCAAACCGCTTGACCCACTCGGAACAGACCCCTCCCCACTGCGTTCATTGGCTGGCTGGCAGCAGACCTTTGGCTTACACCGATACTTTGAAGTCTCTCTGCTCTCAGACCTAGATGCTATATTAAAACACTCTTTGGGATTATTCCTATTTAAAAATTTTTACTTTTCTATTATAAAAGCAACACATTCTCCTTGAAAAAAAAAGTTTAGAAAAATGTAGATAAACAGGAAAAATAAATCACATCTAATCCCACTTTCCAAGCATAACTATTGTTAGCATTTTGGGTGGATTCCTTTCCAGTTTTTGTTGTGTGCATTGTAAAGTTTCAATTGTATCATGCTTTTCCACTTAATGTTAACACACAAGAATCTGTTGCAATACTGGCCTTTATAAAATGCATTTTAAATGGCTACATGGTATGCCAAATTTACCTAACCATTCCCCTTTGAATGGATAGTTAGATCCATTCCAATTTAGCTAAACAATGCTAAAATATGTATCTTGGTGATTAGCACCATTTTTTTTTAAATTTACAGTTGTTTCCTATAAAAAAATTATCGCTATTTCAAAGGCCTGAATCTTCTCAAGACTCTTGCTAAATATTTACAAATTGTTTCCCAACAGTGTATACCGGTTAGAATTCCCAGCAGCCAAGCTTCAACACAAACAGAGCCAGTCTCACAGCGCACGCATGGGCTCGTTTCTGAAGGGCTGTTTACAATGCTTTCTGACTCCTTCCCAGTCCCAGTTTACCTTTACAGGTGCAGATGGGCTGTCACAAGCTTCAAACCCCAGATAGGGACAGTGTGGCCCGGAGCAGGTATCCCTTTCATGAAGCTATATTTTGGTGTGTGTGTGTGTGTCGGGGGGCGGGGGGGTGTCAGTTAGTTTTGCTGAAGCTCACAATGATGCACAGGGAACTTTAACTACCCCTGATCTCCAGTGCGCAGGAGTGCCCACAGAGTGTCCGGGGCAGCAAAGAGAGACCAACTACCCAACCAGCTCACTGGGCAGATGCTCTCAGGAGTCTTTTTCCCCAGAGACTTGGGTGGCAGGAGATGAGCTCCAATGTCTGGCTGGGGTCACACTGAGAAGACACTGACTCCTCTCTTTCCATTTCCCACCATCCAATGCCGACAACGGCTCTCAGGTGTCCCTGGGTTTATTCCAGCTAGAGAGCAGGGTTTTCAGAGTAATTGTTGCCATGGGCATTTACTTTGAGGAACCCAGGGGCCTAATCGGTGGCTGGGGGTAGGGAAGAGGCTAGTACCTGGCAGGCAGCAAAACAAGGTGAATCCATTTAGTGTCTTAACAGGCTTGGACCACGCCTTGGGAGATATTGCCACACAGGCCCTTCTTCCCCTTCCCCTTCCTAGAGACGTGAGTGTTAAAGTTCACTCTCACAAAATATGCTAAGAGGCTCAATGGCAAGGGGATGGGGCTAATGAGGCCACAGTCATGGGTCCAAAGTGTGGATCAACCAGATAGCTTTGCTTTGGTTCCCTGGCCCTGAACACTATCCCTGGCTCTGGGCACCTGTCTCAGGAAGGTGTGCAGTGGCATTTATCTTATACAGCAAGGGGTGCAACCAGGGGAGGTGAACTCACCCCCCTCCCTGCAAGAACAGCTCAAAAGTCCCACCTTATCACATTATCACATCCCTTCTTTTATACAAAGGTGAGTGAGCTGATAGAGTAAGCAGGGGTGTCGAACTCAATCAGAGAAGGGGCCAAAATCTAAAATCCAGCCTAAATCGCGGGCTGAATGGTTTACTGAACAGTCATAAACTGTCATTGTGATGGAAACGCAGCGGAGTGCAGTGATGACAGCGCGGTGCGGGCCACATTGCAAGGCCTGGTGGGACGGATTTGGCCCGCGGGCCTTGTGTTTGACACATGAGGAGTAAGGTCTAAGAGATAGCTGTATTCTGGTGGGGGAGTCACCAGAATACAGCTCTCTTTCTCTCTCTCTTTCTCTCTCTGTTTCTCTCTCTCTCTCTCTCTCTCTCTCTCTCTCTCTCTCTCTCTCTCTCTCTCTCTGTCTCTCTGACAACTACTCCTATGGCCAATCTAGCACCTCACTAACCAATTACACAAATTGAAAGCTAAGCAGCTTCAGGCCACCCCATAAGTCACAGGCACAAATCAAAATCTACCCACTCAATTAAATCCAGCTTAGCTGAAATCATACCCCTTGAACACCGAAGTGGCTGATTTCTAAGGGATGTAAGAAGATCATTTGACACATGGTTACTCCATACCAACCCCTTTTCTCTGTGATCTTCAAACCTAATTAACATTTAGTTAAGATGGTGAGGTGTTTCCCAGATCCTCTCTAGTTAGTTGAGAGATCATCACGTGCTTCGACCATATAAAAGCAACCCATGGAAAGGCATTGGTGGGGACTTGGGGGCCCGAGAGCCTCCCAACAGTGGACCAGGCACCAAGGGTGCAGGATGGGAGAAAGAATGCGCGATGTGAACCAAGCCCTGAGCCCTGCCTCTCCTGCCTCCCGGGGCCGTCCCCACAAGCCTTGTCCAGCAAGTGTGACAGCTCGCGGTGGGCCAAGAACAACAGAGACCGCCTCTGCAGGGAGAGAGCCAGACTGTGTTTTCGTCTGTGACCACTCCTCCAGCAGCCTGGGTCCTGCCAAGTGACCGTGGGTCAAGCATGGGCGGGCTCCAGCTGGCCCTGTTCCTGTTGTGACTGAGCTCGGGTTCATTAACACCCAGCCCTCCCCCGTGGGCGCGCAAGGCAGGAAGCCTTCTCCCTAGCCTGTTTGCAGCCGGGCCTTTTGCTTTCTCAGAAGTGAGGCAGGTGGTGGCCTCGGTAGAGTACATTCTGCTTAGGAATAAAGGGAGTGTGCTGCCCAGGCCTGTGCCCTCAGAGGTTCCCCAGCTGCCAATCTCTCTTCTTAGTTGGCATTTCCTGGCCTGATCAGAGGCTAAACTCTGCCCACTCATTCAACCTTTGTGTGAAATACCCAGAATCCTGCCTGGGAAAGAAAACACTGCGCTGAGCCTGGAAAACAGGACAGTTGAGCAAACACGCAAGGACCTGGCTGGGGGTGCCTCGGCAGGGACCCCTTGCCCCCCACCAGGGTCAGTCCCCACATCAGGATACTTTTGTGCTGCAGCGTGTCAGGAGTCAGCTAGTCCATTGCTTCTTACACTATCCATCCTGAACAGCCATTCTGTAAAATTTCTAATACATTGTAAACAGATGCTTTTAGTTATTTGCCACCATAAACAGAAATTACTAGAAAATAAATTTAAAAAAAATGCAAAATGCAAATTCATCCTGCAATGTTACAGCAATACTGATTGCTAAATAAACTTCTAAATGCTCATGCCCAGTGTCTGCATCTATCTTCTTAGGGACCACTAGCAAACTGTCCAGAGACCACATCACATGTTGACGAGCACTGGCCTGTACCTGTGCCACTCAAAGTGTGGTTTGAGGACCAAGCTCATCAGCATCGTTAGGAGCTCAGTGCCTCCCCTACACCCCTCAGAGCTACGGAACTGGTATCTGCATTTGCATATAATCTTCAGGGGATTTAAAATTAAATATTTGTAATCTATTAACACGTGAACTTGGTCTGTCCCGGTGCATGTTAAAATTGGAGAAGTATTGGGACAGGCACACTCACACCTTAATGGATTACAAATGTTTTCTCCAGCCCATACCACATCTTTGACTGCATATGTTTAATGTGGAAGCATCCTGACTAAGTAGGAGATTGGAAGGTGAGTGGAAAACTCAGTAGAGTCTCCAGGCTGAATATTTCCTGGGTGTTGAGCAACCAGACAAGGGTGAAGAAGAAAGGCCGAGAAGTGGCAGAGCCCATCTGTGGCTGGATTGCTAGGCCACCGGAGAACACTGCCCTGCTCGCCGGCTCTACGGTGGGCCCAAAGGCCCAGAGAGTGAGCACCAAGGGCAAGAGATACTTGCGGATCTGATACTGAGAAACCTGGCACTTCACTGGGGTCGGGTAGGGAGACCAAGGTCAGGATATTGGAGGAGACAACCTGATTCCGCAATGGAGGGGGGCAGGGGATGGGTAAGACTGGAGACAGCACCTATTTATGTAGATCTTGTCTGCTTAGCTACTTGACTGGCTGTAAGGAGTTTGATTCTTTCCCCAGGGCTCTGCGCCCTCCGCTGGAACCGTGTTTCCAATCGGCTTGGCCATTATGGGCTCTCTGTGCCTCGCTCTGTCTCCAGCAGAGTGCCAGAGAGGCTGGCAGCCCCGGAGCCGCTTTCTGTACCCCCTTCTCAGCCCAGCGTGTCTGTGCCTCTGTCTGGGGCTGCAGATCCACTTCAATCAATTCCTGCTGAGGAGCAGCATCAGTCCTTAATTAACACATTGAACCTGCATGGGAGGAGGACAGGAGTCACAGCCCCATTAGTCCGACAACCAGGGACGTCACGAGAGATTTGCCCTGACTCACTGGAAACCCCATTTCAGTCCCTTTCTCCTTCTGTGTTTTAATCTCCAAATACGATGCCTATCTGTAAGAAGGGAAACTCTTTTCTGGTGCAGTTGTTCCCGGGCTCCCCTTTCTGAGTCCTGCCCCACACCCCACACCTCCCTCCCCACTTTGAGACCCACCTGCACTGTTACTCTCTTGCCAGTCTGAGCCTCACAAGGTCCTCTCCTCTCCTACCTGAAATCATCGATTCACAGAGTCAGGAGACCCTCAAAGCCGAGGGCCTAAGTGGCTGAGTGTCTTGCCCAAGGTTATCCAGCTTGTTTGTGTTGCTGCCCAACATAATGGAAAGGAAGTCAGTGATTTGTGAGTCAAGCACTCATATAATCCCAGTCCCCAGATACTCCACCATGGAGACAATTTTGTTAGGACATAATATGGAGTTTCATCCCAACTCTCAGTTTTGGTTCAGGAAAAAAAACAAAAAAACGGTCCCCTTGGTAACATATTTCCTCTGGTCCTGACCATGTACTTTCATTTACCCAACGAAAGGCTCCAGCCACCCGACTCTTAGAGAATAAGTCGTGAGGGGTTTTGCCCTATTACTTATCTAAAGGGTCTCAGAGAATTAATTATTGGGGCCACCAGGCTTCCAGGGTGGCCAAAGCTGGACTGAGTTGAGCTGGATTGTGACTTCAGGACCCGCTCAAGCCCAGGGCTTCTCAGGTCAGCCACAGTAGCTTCTTCCTTCCAGTTCTGGGACATTCTAGGGAGGAACAGCCTTCATTATTCTGTGATTCGAAGTGAGGCTTCTTCATGTTAAAGGCTAAACATATGAGAGGAGCCTGAATCACAGGAGGTGTGATAAGCTGCTGGAGCAGAGGTGTTGCTGCCCCAAAGCCCCAGCAGGAGGTGACAGTGACCTCAAACAGAAAGGCCCAGAGGCGCATACAGCCAGCACTAACTTTTCCTCTGGATAGAGTGAGCGCCTGTGAGCCACAGCATGACACATGTATTCTCACCTCCTTTCTCACCAGCAGCACCCTACCATCAGCATTTCCTGAGAAATGGCTGTCCACACCCAGCATTTCACATGCTCGTGGGACTCCCTGAGAGTCCAGGTTACCCTTTAGTTCCCTCACACGGGCAGGCATGAAACGGGTAAAGTCTTTCCCTTTCTCTTCCCATGTTTTCATCTCCAAAAACGATGCCTATAGTAAGAAGGGAAAGTCTTTCCTGGCAACTCCAAGGCCAATGAAAGAGGAGACTGAGGAGTGGGGTGAGCCTGGAGAGGAAGCTGGAGCCATTTCTCCCAAGAGCCGCCAGTCTAAGGACGCTTTGAGCAGAGGAAAGGGAGACAGACCTTGTGTCTGCTGTCCTACTGTGCATGGTTACCATCCTGAGAAGGTGATTATGTCCCAGCAGAGCACAGGGGAGCACCAGAGGCAGAGCTCTGTGCCTGCATACAACGGCCACAATAATTATTCACCACAGAAACAAGGAAATGAATGTGTGAGAATTGAAGGCGTGAAGGAAGAAAGGAACCCACCAAGGGTGAAACAAAGCTAACCAGCCCTCCTACAGCACCTGACTGTGAACCTGGTCTTATCGGGCTGTAACTTGTCTTCTGGTTCATCCTCTCAGATGCAGATGAAGATGTTTCTCCCAGCCTGTCCTGACTCTTCCAGGAAAACCACGCCCTGGGGTTCCCAGGTCTCTAAGATCCTGATTCTCAAAGCTGGAAAGAGCCTCACCTGTCACCTGGGGACCCAAAACCCCAGAAGGCACAGGTGCCCGGAGGCCCTGGCAGCTCCAGTCTGGCCTCAGGGCCCTCCCGTGGTGAGGTGGGGAGCCAGGCATCGCCTGTTGTCGCGTTCCCTCTCAGCAGTTACTGTGGCAACAGCCAGCATTCAGCCTCCTCCAGACTGTCCTGAGGAGCCCTGCTGTGGAGGCTGCGTGATCCTGCAAACCAGGGTTGTCCTGGTCACCGCACAGTTCCAGGTGCCTGGAACCAGGGCGTGGAAGCAGATGCTACCATCCTGCTGGGCCTGGACCAGCGAACAGACACGATGTGATTGCTCCCAGGAGACCCTGTAGTCCCAGGACACACTGACCCTCTCCCCTGCCTGGCGGTCGGGCCCACGGAAGGAGCTCGTCTTGGGTTAGCCGGGAAATGGCCTCTCCAGTCATGCACGGACCCACCCTCCTCAGGCCACACTCCGGCCAAATAAAACTATAGCTGTTTCTCCATCCAGGCGGTTCATTCACTCCTCCCTCTTGGCTCGTGCTGTCTGGGAAGTTCACCTTCGCCTCCAGGTGTAACTCCATCTCCAGGTGTAACTTCTTCATCAGCACCACTTCCCTCCCCAGCCCAATCTCCCAAGGAGAGCCTCCCTCCCCCGCTGGCTCTCTAGCAGTTGGTGAACCCCTCTGCTGCAACTCTATAACAGGTGGTTTCTGTGTTGGAGCCCCACCAGGTTGCAATCCCCTCAAGGTTAGAGAAACCAATGCTTTCACTGTATTATCAGCCCAGCACCCAAGACTGCCTGGCGCTTAGTAGTTGATCCCCAATGGGTTCTAAGCTCAAGGGCCCACAGGTCAGAGTTGGGGCCCTGGACTCTGACCCAGATGTCAGACCCACATGTGGAGAGCAAGCAGTCCCACAGATCAGTGCTGGGCAGGGCTGGTTATGGTTGGAAGAAGCCCCAGTCAGCTCATCTCTAAGGTCCTACCTAATTTTGTTAGCTAAACACTCATGCACTTATTCATTATTCCACCTGAGAAATATTTATTGAGCACCTTCCCTGTGCTGCTGTGCTTGTCACTGGGAATCCAGAGGCAAGCAAGACATAGCCCTGACCCTCTAGAAACACTCAGACTAAGAGGAGAGATCCAAACGTGGAAGTGGGGGTAAGGGGGTGCTGTCTGGTCCACAGAAGAGGCAAGTGACTGTTCGTGGGAACAGAGGAGCCTGGAGCCATGAGAGGCTTATAACAAGCTAGGAGGGTGGGAGGTACCAGGACACTGACCTGTGCCAGCCTCAGTGTTAACGGGAAAGGCAGGACTGGATTCGGAAGGAGGATTGTGTTATACTCCAGAATCTTCAGCCAACTTATGGTGAGGCCCATTACAGATTCCGGGCACAGAGCTTCTGAGACACTGGCCACTAATTTACACCCATCCCTGTTTTTCCCCTTCATGCTAACTGGCATCTCTGTCTGACCCTCCCCACTCCCCTGACAACCTGGGTGTCTGCCTGGCTAGCAGCCATCCAGAATGCATTTAGTTCCAAGCCCTGGCTGAGACCCAGGACACATGGGGCCGGGGGGGATGGGGGAGAGTGGGGAGCAGTTTGTGGCTGTGCAAAGCCTGCTCTTCCATTCAGCCCATGTGCCGGGAGGGGCTGGCTTCCCTCTGAAGTGGTGCCCAGCTTGTAGGGCTGCCTCCATGCTACCCCCCTGAGACACCCAGGCCGCTTTCGATGCAGATGGCACAAGCAGATGCCAGTCCCTAGGAGGACCCTCCTCCCTAGCTAATGAGGAGAGCAGGTGAAGAGACCAGCAAAAGTGATTAGGGGTGAGAGGTCACACAAACACAGACTCAGAGTAAGGAAACCTGGGTTCTAGTCCCAACTCTGCCACTAATGAGCTGTGTGACATCAGGCAAGTTGCTCCATCCCTCTGAGCTTGGGTGTCTCTGCTGTTGGAGTCGGAGTCTCGCTGTCAGGGTATTGTACAGGGCTTTGAAAGAAGAGAACCACATCCTCATTTCTACTCCACCATTAAACTGCTGTGTGATGTTGGGTGAATTCCCTCACCTCTCTGTGCTAACGTTCACCTTTATTTACAAGGCCCATTGCCTATAGCATGGAAGTAAGACTGAACTGCTATAAAGCAGGGCCACACTGAACCAAGGAAGTAATCATGAGGCTCCATGAAGTGCTTCCCCCACTTCCCACTGCCCCTGCCCTGGTATTCGTCACCAGGAAGCAGCTGGTCCACCATTCCGTTTTCAGTCCTCCTCTGAACTTCTGTCCTTCCTCCACTCCTACAATCTCCCTCAGCTGAGCCAGAGTCGAGTCCTCCGTAGCCATCTGTGGCTCAGAGCCGCCAGCCCAGTGAGCTCCGGGTCCAGCTCTGGGAATTCTCAGCCTTCCAGGACCTAAGCCCACATCCCCTACAAACACGGCCCTGCCTTTCGGGGGGCTGGGGCTAGCTGCACAGTCGGCCGAGGTGAATCTGTGCCTATCTTTAGCCCCACAGCTAATGGGCAATAGCCATAGCTACTGACAAGCATCCACAAGAGCTGTCAATCAGATAACCCCACTTTTCACTCCTGGAAATAGTGAAGGCAACACTCAGGCATTTAGGGCCAGGCTTGTGAGCAGGCCGCCAGAGCAGCCCTCCAGCCTCTCAGCCAGTGCACAGGTGTGTCTGCCACAAGACGCAGGGCAGTGGGCTCACAGAGGCTAGTGGCAGCACCGAGGACAGGACCAGGCTGGTTGGTGGCTGTCCACGCAGAGAGGGAGATGGAGGTGTGGGGAGATGGATGGGACATTTCTTCAGATATTGAGGCGCTGCATGAAGAGGAAACCATAGAAACTTTTGGGAGAGAAGAACCCAGAGAGACTCTGAGGAGTGTAGCATGAGCTATGGGCACAAAGTTATTTCCCACATATCGCTGGCAGCCAGGTACTTCCAAGCATAGAGCTCATATCTGGTTAGGGGGCCCTGATGTGCTGCTGGGCAGCATCAGAGTGCTTTGCAATGTGGAGATCCCAGGAAACGAATGGGGAAACCTCAGGGTTCCCTAGACATCCTTGGCCCTTTCTAGAATAATAATAATAGCCAACGTTTATGTAGCACTCACACATATTAACTCACGCTGAGATAAACATTATTATTTCCCACCCTTTACAGATAAGAAAAGAAAGTCAACAGCGGGGTTAAGTAACACACCCGGGGTCAAACAGGTGATTAGCCCCGGAAACAAACTGAACCCCAGAGTCCCCGACCAAAGCCTGCGTGCTTCACCAGGATGCAGCCCAGCCTTTCCACCTCCACTGTCACCTGGGAGGCTGCCTTTTTCAGGGCAGGCCCTGCTTTTGTTTGTGGGGGGTGAGCCTTCTAGAAGGACTGAAGATGCCCAGGCTAGCCTTGCCCATACCCACCTGGGAGCTGGGGGAATCCAGCCCCAAGACCCAGTCCCACACACCTGCCACTGACAGCTGGCCCAGGGATGGGGGTTCCGCAGGGACTCCCAGCCTCAGTTTTAGCCTGAAACTACCTTCTGCAGCCCAGTCTTCCCAAATTCTTTTACAAACATTGCAAGATAAAAGCGCAGGGACGGGCATGAATGGAGAGGGTTTTTAGGAGACGGTGTTTAACATCAAAATCCCTCTGATGTGAGTAATTTGGATTCTGATGCATTTCTGGATTGTTTGTTGAATTATGCATTAGCTGCTTCTGGTGCCATAAAAAGCGCTACCTTCACGCGGCTGCTCTGAAACCTGCAGCAATGGAGGCAGTTGGGCTCACAGTTTGGATACCAAAATCTGTCTTTGATGAGCTTGAACCAGTAGAAAAAAGGAAGAGAGGGAAGGAGAGGGAGGAGGGAGGGAGGGAGGGAGAGAAGGAATAGAAAGAATTGGGAACTGGGAGTGAGGGAAGCTTCCCACACTCATGAAAGCTCTGCCAGGAGGGAGGAAGGATGCCCAGACCGGTGAGGGGACCTGCGTGACCCAAAAGTGCGTGCCATCCTCATCATGGGAAAGAAGAGGAAGAGACCACGGCATTCACCCTGGCAAAGGATGAAACAGCCCCCAGCCCCCAGATGCCCACTGTCCCGCCACCGAAATGTGCCGCTGACCTCCGCGTGTGTGCTCCCGACAGTGGGGCTTTCCTGCTGTCATTATTCACTTTTCCTCCATGCTCTCACATATGCTGCAGGCTGGTATTTTCATTTTTCAAAAACAACTCATTAGAGTATGCTGCTCTGGCTGAGGGCACAGAGCAGGGAGGTTATATATTATATTTAACATCACGTGGCTGCTTGCTTCGTAGCCGGGATGACATTGGAATTCTTGACTCCCAATCATCCTCTCTTCCATCAGGTCAGACCTCCCGTCACACTATGGAGGCTCCCAGCATCCACACCCACCAGACCCAGGCTGGCCAAGAGCTGTGCCTGGCTACCTGGCCCAAAGCTGAGCTCTGCCTCTATGCAGGCGTGTCCTTGAGCAGGTTATTTAACCTTCTGTGCCTCAGTTTGCTCATCTGAAAAATGGGCCTGGTAACAGTTCTTACTTATTAAATGACATAATTACACAGGAAGCCTTCAGCTCAATGCCAAGGCGATAGCAAGCTATCAATCATATCACCTGCTATTTTTATATTGTTTATTTTTAAATATATATTTTATTGTTTTTTTTTACACAGAGGAAGAGAGAGGGATAGAGAGTTAGAAACATCAATGAGAGAGAATCGTTGATCAGCTGCCTCTTGCACACCCCCTACTGGGGATGTGCCCACAACCAACATACATGCCCTTGACCAGAATCGAACCTGGGACCCTTGAGTCCGCAGGCCAACGCTCTATCTACTGAGCCAAACCGGTTTCGGCTATTTTTATATTGTTATTCTCCTGCAAAACTGTGTGAGTTCAGAAGGCTGACTCCCGGCGTCAGCCAGTGAAGACCCTGATAAGCATCCTGCCCCTCCTTAGGGTACCTTGCCCTCACCAGGGCAGGTTCTGTTGAGTCTCCCAAACAAGGAAGCACATGCTGGGGTGGGGACAAGGGGGTGCCAGGCAGCCCCTGGGGTGTGCTGGAATCGGAGCTGCCACATGCTGGCCTGGCAGGAAACTCCTCCCTGCATGGCTCCTTTTCAGAAAGCCTGGGAGCCACAGCCACCCTCCTGGACTGGCCTAGTTTGGAGCCTGGACCCTAGGGACACAGGGATGCCCCTCAGCCCAATTATAAATCAATCTAGCAGCTCTCGCCAAGGCCATTGCCATAAATGGCTCTAAAAGCTCAGCCTCTTTCGGCCCGCCAGGCTTGGGGCTCCAGGATTAATGAGCATCAGCTGCAGGCAGGCTGGTGGGGACAGATTTGAACCTAATGAGCAGGGTGGCCCAGCCCTAGCAGATGCCAGGTGGGCGGGGCTGATGAGCAGGTGTCATTGTCATGCTGCCCCTTGCTGACTGTCACTTTGAAAGGCAGGGCTGTTGTCATCAAGTGGCATGTCATTGCCCCATCCTGGGGTGCCACAAAAGACTCAAGAGACCATCCACAAGGAACAGATACTCTGGGGCCATGCCCTCTGGTCCTGTGCCAGGCTTTTCTCCAGGTCTCGGAAGTATGGGGCTGGAGAAAGGTTTTAGAATCCCGGTGTGCCCTCCCTCCCCAAACCATCAGGTTGGTGCTGTTTCTAAGTTCAAAAGCCTCTGCTAGAATGTCCCTCACTCCTGACTCTGATGTAGTCAGAGCCCCCAAATACACAGGCCTAGAGTTTGCCTGGAGTTCACACACCTGTAAAGATTTCAATGAGCACACGTGTCCAGCACTATGCTGGTTACCAAAGGGACACAGCCCAGCCCCCACTGGACTTGTATAAAGTCAGGACATAGACTCAAGGGAAACTGATCAGACAAATAAATTATAACCACAATAACAGTGATCATTTATTGAGTACTTACTCTGTGCCTGCCTCTTTAAATACAGTAACTAGTCTATATAATAAAAGCCTAAGAGACTATTATAGCGGATCAACCAGAATGAACAGTCACTATGATGCACAATGACCACCAGAAGGCAGATGTTCAACACAGGAGCTGGCACCTGGTGGTCAATGTGCTCCCACAGGGGAAATGCCGCTCAGGCAGAAGTCAGGCTCACGGCTAGCCAGCGGTGGCGGGAGCCTCTCCCTCCCCCGTGGCAGCACTAAGGAGCAGTGAGCTGAGCAGTAAGAAGCAGCGAGTAGGCAGGTGGTAAGGAATGAGGGGTCCTGGACTGCAAGAAGCCACAGGCTGGGCTGAGAGACACCTCCCCCCACCCCCCCACCATCCCAGTGCATGAATTTCATGCTCTGGGCCTCTAGTTTAGTAAACAAAAATAAAAGACACTGAGTAATAAAGGGTCAAATTATAGTAAGATGGTCAATTCAGGTGAAGCAAAAAAGGGCAAAGGTTACTTATACTGACTGAAGAGATCCAGGAAGGCTTCATGGGGGAGGCAGGACCACGCTGGCCTGATTGGAATGTGGGAGAACTGTTCCAGAAGCAGGCGCAGGCACACCCAGGCCAAGGGCAGAGCAAGTCCCCTGAAGGGCACACACCTGCACTGCGGAGGGCGGGGGCTTTGGGCCACAATGTTTGCTGGGCACCAGCCCCTCAAAAATGTTGTTAGGGTAAATTTTCAAGTTGGGTTTTCTTCCTGATTAAAGCTGCCTTCTCCGAACTGCAGCTTCACTGCTTCTTTTCCACTTGAAATGTGATTTTCAAGGTAAAATTTACACAATGAAATGTACAGATCTTACGTGTACACTTTGGTGAGCTTTTAACAAATGTATTCACCTGTGCAACCAACACCCCAATCAAAACCTAGAACATTTCCATGCGGCATGAAGAACAAGGAAGATGGCTTTTAAAATCTGATTGTTCTGCATTTAAACCTCCTGGGCATCTGTGAAATGGATAACATCAACACGATCAACTTCCCGTCTTGCCCAGTCCCAGTCCCCTCTCATCCCAGGAGGAATTTCATAAATAAATAAGATGAAGCCATATCTAGAGAAACAAAGGCCTGGTGAGCATCTGACTTACTTGTCTCTGTGTCCCCAGACAAGCTCAATATGCAGCACAGAGAAGATTACACACATGTGTTTTCTTTTACATCTTTTCACTTTTCAATGATTATTGACATTCAGTATTATTTTATGTTAGTTTCCGCTGTACAGTATAGTGGTAAGACAGTTATAGAATTTAGGAAGTGATCACGTACATGTTTCCTAAATAAGGGAAAGGATGAATGTCCTCAGAATCAAGTCTCCCAGGAAATAATGGGCTCCACTCTCTCTAAGCTCGCATATGACAATGATGATTATGAACCTTTCTATCTCCAGCAGGATATAAAAGAGCATTTTTCTGTTACTTTCCAGCCTCAAAATCTACTGTGCTTTCTGCACCCAGCCCATCTCAGCCCTCAAATGCTAGGTTCTTGAGGAAAGCAAACTTGGGATCTAAGAATGCCTATCTTTCCCCTAAGCCAGTGGTCGGCAAACTCATTAGTCAATAGAGACAAATATCAACAGTACAACGATTGAAAGTTCTTTTGAGATCCAAATTTTTTAAACTTGAACTTCTTCTAACACCACTTCTTCAAAATAGACTCACCCAGGCCATGATATTTTGTGGAAGAACCACACTCAAGGGGCCAAAGAGCCGCATGTGGCTCGAGAGCCGCAGTTTGTCGGCCACAGCTCTAAACTATTCAGTAGATGACTTCTGAAACGAAATGTGACCCAGCCTCGGACACCCTCACTCTTCCTTCCCAGCCAGCTCCCAGACGAGGACCAGGCCACTCCTGAAAGCTTTCAGGCAAAAGGCATCACAAAGCTTCTGGGGAAAGAGAAGCTACAGAAAGGACCATCCATATGCATGTGGCCCATTCCCTTCCTAGCCTAAGGAGCTCTGGGATGTGGCCAGAGCCAGCTCCTCACCAACACGGTCACCCTCCCAGTCCCAGGGAAGCCTCCCTGTGTACAGCCTGCTGCAGGCTGCAGACTCATAAACAGCATCAGCCAGCATTCCGGGCAGAGCACTCCTCTCTTGCAGTATTGCACAAAGAGAAAAAAATAATGCTGAACATTCTGTTCATGGAAGAAAAAATAGCAGCCCAAAACTGTCACATTGTTTGGTCTATTTTCATTTTCAATCCTGAGCCCTGGAAATAGCTATCCGTGCAGGCAGGCCAGAGGAGGGCTCCAGCCACCTGACACACTCTGGCCCACTGTGAGGTCTCCGGCTGAGAGAAAGGGGGAGAACTTTGGCTGGAGGGTGAGCACAGCCAGGGGTGTGGAGTGTGGTGGGTGAGCTTTTTATGGGACTGACTGCATGTCTAGGGAGGAAACTCTGAGTAAGAAAGGAGGTTCGGAGCATCACTTGCTAGGCACATCAAATGCAAACTCAGTGTTGCTCACACCTTGGTCACACTGAGATCACCTGGGAGCTTTGAAAAATTATGCTATCAAAAGGCAGTTACACAAATCTATGCATGTGATAAAACTACATAGAGCTAAGTACATGCACACACACACACACACACACACACACACACACACACATGAGCACACAAAAAGCTGGTGAATCTGAATAGGTGACCTTAATGAATTGTATCAGGGTCAACTGTCCACATGTGACATTGAACTACAGTTATATAAAAACATTATCATGGGGAGAAACGGAGTGGAGGTTATAAGGGACCTTGCTGTACAGTTACTTTCAATGACATGCAAATCCACAATTATTTCAAATAGGAGGTTAAGAAATGGTGCTGCTGGGGTCAAATATAATGATCTAGGGCACAGCCTTTACATCAGTGTTCCCAAACCTCTCCAGGTAATCCCATGTGCAGCCAAGGTTGGGAGCCCTCTTCCAGGCGTGGAGGTGCTGGTTGAATAAGTGAGACAAACATGTGAAATTGGGAAATAATCTGGATAGCTTCTGTACCAAAGGCTCAATTAATACCTGTTGAATAAATACATGAGCTGCTAGAGTTACGGGTATTCAGAGAAAGGGCAAGAGGTAGTATGTGGGGAGCAGCGTTAAACCAGGGCTTGATGGAGGTGGAGAACTCAGACAGAGGAGCAGGGAAAGGGCATTGCAGGCCAGCAGAGATGGGCTTGGAGACAGTGCAGCCACCCTGGGAAAGAGGAAAGGGGTTGAATTTGGTCACAGTTGAGGAGTAAGGATGGATAAAACGGTCACATATGAATTGGCCCTATCGCTGCCCTTAGGAAAATGAATTTCTCAACTACCTGAACCACTTGTAAGCCCTTGCAAATTTCAAGAGTAATTGTCAATGAAAAGGCAATTCTTCGGGAGACACTTGGCATCTCTCAGGGGGCCACAATATGGAAAACTCAGAGCAGCTTCAGAAGATAGTGTGAATGGGTATAAAAGTGAGCAATTATCTTCATGCTTATAACCCCTTGCCTATTGGCACTTCCGCTGGTCTTAGATATCCCCAACCCAGCCAAGCACTAGAACACACTGGAAATGACCTGGGAAAGGCTAGCATAGAAATCTCAGTGCGAACACACCAAAGCTAGTGTACGTAACTCGGAAAGTCCTCAGTGTTCTCATTGAATCCCTCAATGTCTCTTTATTCTTATTTTACACACAAGTAAAATAATCTAAATTATTCATTTTCAAACTTAGAGAAAATTAAAAAAGAAAACATTGAACAGGTGAGGCATCAGACAGCATCCAAATCAACAGTGAGAAGTAAAGGTGGCAGACACCCCAGCAGCAGGGGAAGACAGGAATCTATATAAAGGAGCCGGCATTCATCTGAGCGAAGAAGGCCGGGGCTCCACTGTGAAGGTGGAGAAAGGCGTATAAGATGCTCCAACCCAAGTTCTCAGAGCCCTGCAGAGCCTCTCCTTGCCTTCTCACGAGCCTGTTATTTCTGCCTAGTTGTATTTACAATGGGGAGTGGCTGTATTCAGCTGTTCTGTATCCACAGAATGCCCTCTGCCAAAACACCAGTGCCCCTCCCTAGCATGCTCTGTCCCTTGTAGCACCCACCACTGCCTTCCAATCATGCAGGGCCATGGGCAGGTTGTTCTCAAACGGCTCAGTCTGTTGAGTTAAGCTGACAGACGGGAAGGCCAGGAGAAGTGCCCTCAGCATCATGACTGCAGCGCAGTTGCTCTGCACACAGTAGGTTTGGCTCTGGACTCCAGCTCCACTTGCTCAGCGTGCTGTCTGCCCTTGACTCCACTACTTCATTTCTTGGGCTGAACACTCATACCACTGACCCACCATTCAGGAAGCTAGTGTCAAAGAGCTCGTTAATAATACACACACCCCTTAGCTGACCCAGTGCACGATGCCAGCATGCAATAACCAGATACCTCCTTCCTGGGAGCTGACCCTGAGCATCTCCTCTGCCAGTAGCACTCCCTTTGCTCTCTGTGTGGTCCAAAGCCAGAGAGGGCAGGTCAGCCCAGGATGGGGCCAGGAGGGCAGGGCAGCCTCCCCTCCATGCCCACATGGCCAGGCTCAGAGAGGAGAAGAGAGAAGAGTGGTCTCTCCTGCTCAACAGCCCCCAGATCTCTGCCTTGAAACTCAGAGGCCTGGACACATGCACATGGCCCCGAGGGCTGCAGGGAAGGGCACGGAGGCTGCAGTCCAGGCATCCTGATCGGTGGCCAGGCATGCCCTCCGTGTTCTCTCTCAGGGATGCCGTATCCTGTTTCCATCCAGGGTGAAAGTTGAGAAGCCAGGCAGGGGAGAGATGCCCCCATGCAGGTGGGAGTAGATAAAAGCATTCGCCTAAAATCAGGCTGGCAGATAAGGGGCGGGGCCTCGGGACAGTCTCCAGCACTCATTGCTGCTATAGATCACTGGGCAGCCCAGGTGACACCTGGAAGTTTCTGTGGATCCCCAGGCATAACACATAAATCATCTCCTTCTCACTTGTTACTGATCTGGCTTTCCTGCTGTGTCAGCTGCATTCTCCCATCAGCCAGGGTTTAAATGGGGACTTCTGTTCCTTTCTAGTATTTTTCCTTTTTTCTCCACCACCTTCTTCCCCGCCCCTCAGAAAGTGATGACTGAGGAATGCAAACTCCAAAAGGTAAGCTTGCTGTTTCCCTCTGGGGAAGGGAGGGGGCTGCAGAGACAGAAGGGATAGGGTGTTTGGGCACCCGTGTGGGCGGGGCAGGACCTGAGGGACCTGGTGGAGAAGGTGGCCATCTGGACCCACCCTGCAGACTTTTGGCTTCAGTGTCCCCTCCAGGCAAACCCTTTCAGTTCCCAAGTTATCTGTTACCGTGCAGCAACATGCGGGCTACCCTGAGGGCTGGACTCACAGAGCCAGCTGGGCGGGTCCGAGCATTCAGCCAAGCAGTGTGAGGGCTGTGCAGATGGCTGGTCATTCCCTGCGATGCGATGTGGGTCACCTCCCCTTGAAGAATTCACCTGGGATGCTCCGTGCGAAGCCTGCACCCTATGTACCCCTCCAGCAGGCGGATTTGAGGCTGCACCTGAGGGTCCCATCCTGCAAAAACTCACCCTAAAATCCTTTGGAAGACTCTCTCTCTTGAGCTATGGGAGACTAGCCCCGCTGACTTCACTGCTCAACCGTGGGGACGAGGCGCCAAGCCCCTTGGCCCTCAGCACAGGACGGAGCTGATGGAGAGCAGCCTGCACCCACCTTCTGTCTGTCTGCTGAACACCTGCTCTCAAACCCCAGCCATGGGGGTGTCGGCAGGTGTCCTTGGATAAATGGATTGACAGGAACAGGACAGGGCATGGCCAGCGTGGCTGGTGCTGCTGTTTCAGCAGAGGTTGCTCAGCGGGGCCAGGTGTGGAGCAGTGGTTAGGAATGGGCTGCACGCCAGGCAGCATGGTTGGAATCCTAAGGAGTGTGTGACAATGAATTATTTAGCTTTTCTGCGCCTCATTGTGTCTGCTGTTAAAGCGGGCGATAGCAAAAGCACCACCTCATAGGGGTAAAGACTGAAAACATTCATGTACGTGCCTGAGTAGGTGCCTGGTATGGGCTATGATTACTATTCTGATTACCGCCACTGTTGTTATTTTGTTATTATTCTCTCTTGGCTGAGGCCAGAGGTATGGAAGGGTGGAACGCTGTGGCTACAGGGTCTGTGTTAGGGAACAAAGCAGAGGGAAAGGGGCTAGTGGCTGTCCTGTCACCCCAACACCACCCTCGGCCACCCCGGTCCTGGCCCTGTTTGTTGGGATAAGAGCTGACCCGGCCATTCTGCTCTGAGGGAACATCAGGGATCGGCCATTCTGCTCTGAGGGAATATCAGGGGATCAGTTGTTTCTAGGGAAGATAAAAGGGGGCAACTGGAGGTGCGTGTGCTTGTGTGTCGAGGGGTATTACATGCATACCCCTCTGAGGGGTGTATATTTTCACCCAGAAGATCTCAGGAGCCATTTGTTAATGTACGGACTCTCCAGCCAGGATGAGGGCAGCATGTGGGGGTGGGAATGGGAATGAGAAGGGGGATGGGGATAGGGATGGAGATGGAGATGGGGATGGGGATGAGGGTGGGGTGGGGGTGCGGTGTGGATGGGATGGGGATAGAAATAGGGGTGGGGTATGGGCTGGAACATGAGCTCTGCTGATTGAAAACCTGGGTTTCACACTGGCTGCTATGCTTGTTTGCCCGTAACTTCACCATGTGTCCGGTTCTTTGCAAAGTGATGGGGCAGACCAGGCTGTTTCAAAGCTCCTTCTAGTTACTAAATTCTAGGCACACGGACCCATTCCTGCCACACAGGACTCACCCTGAGGCTGAGCACTCGCCGCTGCTTCTCTCTGACTTACTCCTCCTTGGTTCAACTTCCTCAGTTTCGAAATCAGGCAGAAAAGCAGGGACAGAGGGAAGTGGAGAGCTACCTGCCAGCCTCCAAAGGACGGGGGACAGGTATATGTCCTCCACAGGAGGAGGCATTAGTGTGGCAGGACTCTGGGGTCCGAGGTCCGGGCCACTGGGGCAGCCAGGAGCCCATGGGCTCAGTGGACACACCCCAGGCTGCTCGGCCCATCACTTGCACAGCCCCCTGGTATTTGTAGCTGTCATGACACGTGTGCACGAAGCATGCAACATACACTCAGAGCCTCTGGGTGCCTTCCCCTCATATTCTCCATCCCACACAGAGCAGTTTTAACTGCTTTGAGACCCACCTAGATCTTACTCACAATGCAAACCAGGATAAAACAAAACTTCAGAAAAGCATGCCTTCTCCTTGCTACCTGCAATGCACTCTGATGTTTCCTTATTCTGCTCCATCTTTTTTGTTTGTTTTTGTATTTTTATAATATTTTTATTGATTGTTTTACTGAGAGGAAGGGAGAGAGATAGAGAGTTAGAAACATCGATCAGCTGCCTCCTGCACACTCCCCACTAGGGATGTGCCTGCAACCAAGGTACATGCCCTTGACCAGAATCGAACCTGGGACCCTTGAGTCCAGTCCGCAGGCAGATGCTGTTCCATGTTTGACATTGTTGGTGGCAGCCCATGAAGTTGACTTAAAGGCAGACCAAGCAGTGATGACGCTGCCTTGGGAAAGCGCTGTTTAGAGGCGGGAAAGTGACAAGGACTCGACATGGCTGCACTGCAGGCAAATACCCAAGTTCGCAGAGGGCAGACTACCTGACAGATCCAGAAGCCAGATATGCCCAGGGCTAAATTATAGGGGGACAGAACTTTCCAGATGCCTGGGTCACTGCAGGGGACGATCCCCACATCACTCCAATGACTGATTTGAAATAGGTGGCATGTTCCTCCTGCCATGCAGAAGCCCACGAGTTTCTTTGTGCCACGTGACAGAAGCTGCAGTCAGTTAACTCAACAATTCCCGCTGAGGTCTCCCCCTCACCTGTGGAATTTTAGGAATGCAGCAAGCCAGGCCCTTCCCAATTCACCTGTTGCTCGCCTTGAACTCTCCCGCCTGCCCTTTGGTGCTAATGTACCTCGGGAGCCTCCAGAGCTCACAGCGAGAGGATGGATGCTCATCAGGTCTCATGGACTCAGAGCAGCTGCCTCCTTCTTGCCAAAATGTCACTCAGTGAGACCTACTTCATTTTCATCCCATTCCCCATGTGTAAAATGTAAAAGAAAAACCAGACTTCACCTAATCCAGACTCCCGCTGTACGGGTGAGAGGAGCAGGAGCCAGGGGGGTAGGTGACTTGTCTGGAGTCACACAGATCACTGAGGTCGGGGCTGGGATTCGGGGATGTGTTCCCCAGGCCTTGGCATCCCACCAAAGCTGTCCACGAGTGGAAGTGAGAAGGGCATGTCCACACTCCTCCTGGGTTCACCCACCTCACCTGCGTGTTAGCAGAGAAGACTGAGCATGTGCCAAGATGAACAAGACAGAGAGGGTGATGATCTTGAGGGAAAAACCTACAAATGTTCCCTTTTCTAAAGGTAAGCAAAACCAGCCCCGTGAGATATCACTTCCATCAAGGCCAATCGCCCCAGCATCCTGGTGTCCCTTAGGGACCAGCAGTGGGCGGAGGGCTCTAGAAATACTGCTGGACGGATGGCTCTAGAGAGGCAGATATTGACGAGCTCGTTTGTTCTGTGTGGCCCCTGCCCACCGGGTCTCCCGGTGAGGAGCAGGAGTTCATTATCTCAGCTGGCCTTCTCCCGGGCCTGGCTGACACGGCCTGACCCTACTGGCACACCCGGGCCTGCTGCTGGGCCTCTGAATGGCAGGGCTGGGTGGACTGACACAGATCATCAGAGAAGCCAAAGGAGCCACCCAGCGATTTTCACGGGAGGGTGCATCGGTCCCCTTTTCTACTGTGAGATGTGTAGTCCATTGATCCAGCACCCTGGTGTCCTCCAGGGACAGAGATGCTTCACACACACACACACACACACACACACACACACACACACACCCCTCTGCAGGCACACACATGAGCATGTGGACTGTGCAGGTTTCACATTCCAGTACACCCCCATGCAGGGACCAATCTACTTTGTTTTCTTTTTATTCCTGTGGCTATATTGATATATTTCTCCTGGTTAGGGGCGGGGAGGGGGACTATATTAATACATCTCTCCTGGTTGGGGGGCCAGCATCATTTTTCGGGGGTTGGGCTAAGTGGGGCCAATTCTTTGCTTTCTAGGGTAGATCCACAGCTTTATTGAATTTTCAAAACCGTTCACTGAGCTGTTTATCACATCACCTCCTCTGCTGCCTCACAGCCACACTTGAACTTAGAAAGCTGAGATTTTTCACATCACAAATGAGGACTGTCTACCACATTAGCAACGATTTAATAAGACATCATAGCTTTCTAGTGGGAACATAAATTGAAACAATACTTTTGGAAAACAATTGAGTAATAGATAGCCAATCTTTTAACATGTGTATACCCTCTGACCTAGAAACACCGCTTCTGGGACTCTAGCCAAAGGAAATCATCAGAAATACAGGGATTTAGAAAAGAAGAAAAGCACAACTTTTATGCACATTTTTTATATTAGCATTCTCCTAATTTGAAAATATGAGAAATAACTTAAATATAAAACAGTGCAACAGTGGGTAAGTAAATCATAATATGTTCACATGACAGAATATTAGACACATGTTTAAAATTATGTTTATGAAGAGTTTACAACAAGTGGGGAAATGACTTGAATTACAAGGTTTTACTGAACAGGCCGGAAAGAAAGCCATAGATATATATGATCTTATGTGTATAAGTATATAATCACACAGACACACACACACACACACACACACACACACATATACACACATATATATATGACTTTCTCATATATGTATTTTCATGTGATATGTATATATTTAAATGTATATGCATAGTTCATATACGTAATCATATATATGTATACGGTGTTCTTTCCAGCCTATTCAGTGAATTTGCACATATGGTATCACTGTAACTAGGAAAAATAATTCACAAAGAATCGAAAGGAAAGATGAACAATGGCTATGGGTAGCACTCTGGGTATGTCTTTTTCTCTTTTTACGCATTTCTGTTTTTTCCAAATGAAAACAATACTTTTCTTTAATTTTTTTTAACTTTGAACAAAAAGGTACATTATAGAGACGAAGCACCAGTGCCATTTCTGCAGGTGACTATGGGGAAGTCCCGAGACCTTTCTGCTAGCCTGCCTCCTTCCCCACCCCTGCCCAGCATCCTTCTCCTCACCCCACCGCCACCTTGTCCTCATCTCTGTGTAGGGTCGGATCACATGATTTCTAAAGCCCATTCTGCTCTAACATTCTTTGTCTCAAAGTACCATCCTCGCCCTGTGTTGGAGAATGGGATCTCAAAAAGGGCCCCAGAGGCGTAACCATCTCATGAGCAAAACACTATAATCATCCTAACAAGCGATGGACTTGGAAGGGCCTCCTAGAAGACGCAGCTGTGCTTTTGCAGTCAGTGGGGAAACATGCTGACACGATGTCTTTGGGTTCGGACATCTGGAGCCACACATCCCAGGAGAGGGGGTCGCTGGCAGCTGGGCTGTGAAGCCAGAGCAAGGCTGGGGGAGGCAGGTTCCTAGCACGGAATCTCCATCCAGGACCCCCAGCTGGAGCTGATCCCCCAGCGCCTGGGCCAGAGGCCATGACCCTCCCGGGGACAGCAGGACAAATTTCACACCCTACAATCTTCCCAGGGAGCTTTCGCCCCCGGACACCTCCCCTTGACCAAACTCCAGAAATGTCTTAGTTTAAGCACAAATTGTGGGATTGTCTTGTGTTTCTGAGTCCCATTTCCTCAGCCATGTTATCTGTCATCCTTTGAAGTCTGTCCCTCTCTTCCTAAGTTCGCAGTGCCTGGATGGCTCAAGAGGGGAGAGTAAAGGAGAAGTCACTGGCTGCTTCCCACCTGGATGGCAGGTGCAAGGATCTCTCAGGTCTCTTCCAAGTAGGAACTCCACAACAGGATAATTACAGTTGATCATTTCTCTCCTCTCAACCTTGGCCATCCTTCCCTCAGTCCAGGGGAAACACAGCTTGCTCTTAGATGTGATATAGAGTCAGTGTGCACCAGGTACGATGGATGTTAAAATAGTAAAAATATTTCCACGTTTGTTGGTAAATAGCCACTGCCTTCCCAGGCCTCCCCACTGCCCCCGCAGCCATCACTCTTCCCCTAGGGCAGTGGTTCTCAACCTTTCCAATGCTGCGACCCTTTAATACAGTTCCTCATGTCGTGGTGACCCCAAACCATAAAATTATTTTTGTTGCTATTTCATAACTGTACTTTTGCTACTGTTATGAACCGTAATTTAAATATCTGTGTTTTCTGATGGTCTTAAGTGACCCTGCTAGCTGTTCTCAAAAAATTTTTTTTTTTTAAATCGCTGCTGTAGAGCTTAAGACCATCGGAGGGCCTCCAGGATCATGACCCAGCATTAGACTTCCTGCCCTTAGTGATGAAATGTTTTCAGTCTCATATCTCCTGCTCCTCTTCCTGATTTGAGCCCATTGGGTTGAGAGAAGCTAAGACTGTAAATCCATGAGGAAGGAGTTGCATGACATAACCAGGGTGGTTGAAGAGTAATAAGGACACGTTTTGGTTTGGATCACCAATAGGGATGATGTGGCAGTAGTGATGCACAAACAGGTGGGGAAAGGTGTGCTGTGTCCCTCTGCTTGGCTGCCCTAGTGTATTTGCAGGGCTCTCATTTCATCCTTAGAGAGTGGGTTGCAAGTCCTGAGTGAGCCAACACCATTGTGTCACATACACATCACAGTTCCACCCTTGGAGCTCTTCAAGCAGCTGCTGAGCAGTGAGCACATTTCCCACACGGCATCTTCAGAGGCTGAAGGAAGCGGAGATGCTTTGCCTGACTCTGTCTACGGGGAGGAAGCAAAGAGATGCTGAGCCTGTCACCCCATCCACCACACCCACAGCTGAGAACAGACCCCCCAGCCAAGCCTTCTTCCCGCCAGAGGAGCATCATAGGATTGCTACCTCCATTCCAATCAGTGGAGAAGTGCTTTGACAGGATTGCCTTTACTTGTCTATAAGTCTTTCCTTTTCTGAGTGTCTATCCCTATGTCTGTCCATCCCCTCATTGCAGGCTGGCATCCTTGCCAAACAGGGACCCCACTGAGAGCCAAAACCCTCAGACATGAGCCCCAGGAGACAGCAGTCCAGGAGGCAAAGCCCAGGCCTGAGCAGCATTGGGTAGAAAAAGTCCTGGTGCCTTGACACGTATCCCAATGGTGTTTGCCCACAATCTGATCTCACTGTCATGGATTCAAGGAATGCAGAGGGTTTTAATGGAAGGAAACATTTAAAAACAGAGAGAATGAAGGAAGAAGGCTTGTGCTCATATGCTTGCACTTGCAGGTATTCTGATCTGACAGAGAAAAGGGACATTGAACTTCTAATGAAGGAGTTACTCCACTTGTCCAAACAACTCTCCCGTCTCACCCCTCACTGACATGAAGGCCTAGCTCCCTGGGAATCAAGCGATCCTCTGCATGGTGTACACTGCTCTGGGAGGCAACTTCCAACCATCAGACTGGGCTTGGCCTTCCTTCATGAACCTCAACCCTGAAATCCCTCATCAAAATCTAGTTCTGATGCTCATTTTAACAAGCCCATATCTGACAAAGGACCTTTTATCGGCTTGGTTCCGGCCACCAAATCTATCTCAAATGAAAACTGCTATCAATGTACTGACTCCAAAGGGCCCAGAGGTAAGAAGGGCTACTGCTGTCATGGTTACGATGGTGGTTCATTTTGAAACCTGGGCCTTGTCAGTTCATCATAGGCTTTAGCTAAGCCATGACTCCAAGTTCTGTCGCAATCTGAGCAAGAGCCACATGAGTCCGGATGCCCTGTTTATGGTTCTACCATCCTTATACACACAGAGCAACAGAAGACACCAGGAAATGATGTGTCAAGGAGCAGAAAAGGAGACCCAGAAATTCAGTACCCAACCCACTGCCTAGCATCCCTTGTTCAAATTTCATTCCTTACCACCTTCATTTCTCATTTCCACACCACAGCCCTCCCAGCCGCTCCTCTCTGATCATATATTTCTTCATGCCTAGAGATAATAAATCCCACATTTTCCCCACTGCTCACATCCCCGAGTGCCTTGACCACCCCAGAAATCTGCAATCTCTAGCCCCTCCCTACCTCTCCACATCCAACAGGTGCCCCCTTTTACAAACTTTTCTCCATAAGGAGCTTCCCCAAGCTCTCAAAGGTGCTCAGGTCTTCTCTCCCCCCACTTCCCCCCACCCCCCACCTCACAACCCCAGGCAGAGTTTACCCCACCTGTGCTCATGGCTCCTTGTAATCCTTTAGCTCTCAGATAGGATACTATGGCCTTCCAGTTGAAGTAGACCTCCCTCAACCTGATTACCCTCTATTTCAACACCCTATTTCTTTCAAAGCCTTTGTAACTACTGGCCATTATTTTATTGTTGTTTGTTTTGGGTCTTATCTCCCCTTCTAGAGCTTGGCTCCATTTGCAGAAGAAAAAGGGAGGGAGGGAGAGAGGGAGGGAGGGAGGGAGGGAGGGAGGGAGGGAGGGAGGAAGGGAGGTGAGGGAAGGATGGATTGAACAGATGGATGAAATTGCAATGCTTATTGGGCACCATTCACTCTTCCTATACTGGTGGTACAACATTCAACAAGACAGATCCCCTCATGGAGCTTATCATCTAGCAGACAGAGACCTTGCAGGAAACTGGAATTGCAAGTCTGTGCAAACACAAAGGGGCTTAGAAAGAGGCGGAAGGCAAAGACCGGCATGTCATGTGCTGAAAGCAAAGTCTGGTGTAAATATCACACATAATCTATTAGTGTGACCAGCCTAGAGGGCAATCGCTTTTTAATATAATAAGATCTTCCTTGGAGGCGATTATGAGGCCTGATAAGGATCAGGTGACATGTTGAGGTTTTGCAGATGGATTAATTTCTGTTTACACTGCTTGCAGCTCGGGGAGTTCTTGGTTTTCAGGGAAAAGGTGGGAGAGAGGTTCCTTGCAGAAAGCATCTGGGACAGAATTCTTTCAGGTGTTACCTTAGAAGCCCACCGCCTGCTGCTGAGCTCAAGTGAGATGGGAAGAAAACTGGGATACTGGGAGGGACCTCCATGTGGGAGGACTTCTGCTGAGATTTGGGTGGGGCTCTCTTTTCCTTCCCGCCCAACCTCAGGGTGGCATCTATTGCTGACACCGAGGGACTAATGACTCCAGGGAACAGAGGTCCAGGGTCTTTAGAGGCAAAGTCATCCGATAAATGAAATAACTGCAGGGCCGATGGGTGGGGAGGGAAGGAAGGAGGGAAACAGCACAAGGAGGTATTATGTTTCTCTTACATAGCTCGTCCCCAAGGCTGTTTCAAACAGTCAGCTCTTGCTAGGAGATACTGTTCTTCTCTGACTCCCATGTAGAGAGGTAAACTGAAGCCTGAGCCAAGTCTAGGACTGACCCAACCACAACCTAACAGAGCCTGGCTCCTGGCTGACTGCACTATGACCCAGGGGACACACAGCACACCCCAGACTGAGACCCAGAGGATTCCCTGGAAGAGCACACCAGTCCCTCCCAGAGCACCAGGCTGTAGCCCACTGGTTTGCTGGCTGTGCTTTCCATCACGAGTGGCTCAGGGTCATAGAGTGGGTGCCAAAGCCCCCCTGGTATCAAGACATCAACACAGAACCAGGATGTCTCCAATATTGGCATTATAAGCCTCGGAAGGATCCATGGGGATGCTTTTCCCACCAAGAGGCAGGTATGAAATAGAGGCCAGCAATTATTATGCCACCAAAGAGCTTTGCCTTTTGTCAAAGCTCTGACAGACAGACTCACCTGCAAAGGAAGCTCAACTAGAAGCCAAACAAATGGAAAATACACCCAAGCCATCCTTACAATGCAGTTACCACACATCTCTCGTTGCTTGAAACAGTCCTGGTTTATGTGAGTGGTCTAGGTAACATATTAATAACTAGAAGCCCAATGCATGAAATTCCTGCAAGGGGCTCAGCTCCCACCACTATGGCAGCTGCCTCTGCTTTGGCCCCCACTGCCCTGGCTTCGTCCAGAAGCTTGTCCAGAAAAATATCTGGTCTAATTAGCATAGTAGCTTTTATTATTATAGATGTTCCCTTTTACTGTTAAAACTCTTCTATTTGGGGCAATAAATTCTAGGTTTTCTTGCTTGTAATCCACCTGGAAACCTTAATGTATGGAATCCCTATAGAGATGATGCTATTTTGACTTACATACATCCACTACCATTAGCACGCCTCACTCCCACCTCATATTGACCAACCACAAACAAAACTCTCGTGACCCCATGCACAGAATATAATCATTAACCAGGCACACAAAGCATGCACCGGGCCACAGCTATTTCTATTCTTACACTTCTGATCAGCACCTGAACCTCTCAGTCACCCCGAAGTAGCTTTCTGCCTTCCAGTGTTCAGGCCTACATACAACTACACACACACACCTCATCATTTTGGAAAGCTCGGGGACAAGTGCACCCACTGAGACATCCATCCTAAACCTTGGGGGATTTGAAACGCAAAGGCCCCAGTTGCTATAATGGCTGCAACCTTGTAAGGACACGAGTCCAAGTTCATTAAGAAGCTCCCTGCAGGTGAACCCTGTTGCTGTTGTGATTAATAATCATAATAGACAGTCAGCTGGAGGCCTTCCCAGCTGTGCCTCCCAGGGCCCAGTTCTGGAATCCCCTCTCCATCCACCAGTGAGTAATGATTTGGTTTATTGGAGGCTCTCTTTTCATTTTTATGGCTTCAATTAAGTGATGGGGAGAATCCATCATGTAACCTTCTTGCCGCACTGCTAAAGACTTCCGGAGGGGAAAATATTTATCAAACCCCAAACCACCAGAGGAGAGACTGTGGTAAACCAAACAGGAGGCTCAGGTAGCACAGAGGTGACCAAGGTGGTAGGGAGAGAAGAAATATCCACACAAATGTTTCCTGCCTATAACAAAAGCCACACTGTTTGTAACATAGCTGCTCAATTCACAACATCGGGCTGCCCTGCCCTCCTCACCTCCAATCCCATGTCCCCAGGAGGCATTCCACCAGGGTCCCAGCCACGTGGTCTTCTGTAGCCCAACAAGTTCAAGGCGGCAACAAGAACAGAGACACCAGTGAGAGCGGTCCTCATCATGAGGGTGGCAGGATGCTCACTCGAAGGGCAGCCCCTGGCACTATAATGTCCATGGAATCATGGTGCCCACCTGGAAAACTGCCCATATTTCTCATGAAACGCACAACCCCTTGTATTTAAGAATGAAAAATGACCCACTTTATCATGGTAACTACAAATTCTTCCCAATGCCAATGACAGCAAATCCTCTCCCAGATCAGTTCATTAGACTCCACAGCCTCCTCTCCTTGGCCCAGAGGTGGCCCTTACCCTCTCCCTGACCTCTGCCCACGCAGCCTCGTTGGTAAGCAGAGCTGGCTCTTATTCTGCCCTTTAAATTATTCACACCCCAATCCTGGCCACTGGCATTAATTTTTCATTTGCTATTTAGACATCTGATTCCTGGGGCAGGATTGAGAAATGTCACTTGGGAGATCGAGTTGGCCAGAGGGAAGGTCCAAAGGGAGCTGGAGACCTGGAGAGCAACAAGGGCCTGCCTGGAATTAATGGGGTCATCACCCTGTTCCCCATCGCCCAGAGGAGAGGGAGCCAGAGGCAGCGGGCCCAGATGTGTCTGAAGGAATGAAATCCCAGGCCTGTCTGCTTTGTAAGAACTGTGTGTGTGTGTGTGGGGGGGGGGGGGGGGCTGGGGGGCTGACAGACACCCAACTCACATCAGGGTAGGCGCTCTTAAGAGGCTTGTATATGGTTTGGTGCAATGCACAAAAGTATCAAGAGGACTGGTAGCTGGACAAAGAGAATGGGAGTCAAATAAAAAGGATACCTTGAGTCCAGGGAAACAGTATTGCCTCCACATGCTAAGTGGTGATAACTAAAGGCTAGTCTTTAGTCCTTAGACTTTACTTTAATAGACAAGGAGGATGAAAATATACTTCCACTCCTTCTCCTTCGCCATTTCCTCCTCCTCCTCCTTTTCCTCCTCCTCCTCCTCCTCCTCCTCCTTCTCCTCCTCCTCCTCCTCCTCCTCCTCCTCCTCCTCCTCCTCCTCCTCTTCCTCCTCCTTCTCCTTCTCCTCCCACCTATTTTAGATAAAATTTACAAAGTGCCAGGCACTGTACTAAATGCTCTACATTTATTATCTCAGTTAATACAATAATTTTAGCAAGTAGGACTTCTAGCACTCTCATTTTACAGGGGACAAAACTGAATTTTGCAAAGGTTAAATAAATTGCCCAAGGCCCCACAACTAGTGAATGGTCATGGAAAGATTGGCTACAGATACCAAGCTCTTAACCATGATTTAAGAAGAAATAGACAAGCTCAATAATGACTAAAGAACGCTGGGAAAGGAAGAGGTTAGAGCTGTGTTGCCCAATAAAGTAGTTAAAATAAAATGTGAGATCCTGTTCCTTGTCACATTAGCCACATTTCAAGTGCTCAAAAGCCAATGCAGCTTGTGGCTGTCACAATGACCGACCGCTGCCCATATGAATGTTGCCATGATCACTGAATGTTCTATTGGACCACTCTTGGTTAGAAGATAATGCAAAATGCTGGCTAAATGGGATGTTATGCAGGAAAAACAGCTGGAGGAAGGATTGCATGGACTTGTGAGCTGATCAGATGTAGATGTAGAAAGGAAAAGCAAAGGTGCAGCAAGGAGAGAAGACAGTGGAGAGCAGCAAAACCCAGATCAATCAGTTGATGTCATTATTGAGTGAGACTTCACTCCAAAACACAGGATTAGAATGTCCAGCCCCTTCCTATTACAAATGAGGCCAGTAACCAATGGGGAAGTCACTTATATAGTCATATAGTCAGTTATGTCCAGGGCTCTTCCTGCCCCACCGAGCTATCTATCTTCCCATTGTGTTCATTCTGGATCCCTCTTGAGCTGTGTTTCCCGAGGCAATGACCACCATGATCTCACACACAATAACTGTCCCTATTCCTATTGCTGCAGTTTCCCTTCTTATGATGGCACAAGGCTGTCCAAGAATGAGAAGCTGGGTATTTGTAAAAGAGCAGCCACTGAAAAGACAAATGGAAAACTGGAGCTAGAGAAGCAGCCAAGTAGGACTCTGTTCCCAACTCTGTCCCTCAGCATGGATTAGGGCATTCTGTGGGGCATTCAGTAAATACTTCTCCGGTAAATTAAGGGATGTCAATAGATGGATGGTTGATTGGTTGGTTGGATGACTGGTTGGTAGGTTAATTGGCTGGCTGGATGAATGACACCTGTCTAAAAGTCCTTTGACCATTTTAGGGGCTGGTATCCCATTTCCCCTGCCCCCACGCTGCTATTTACACAAGCACAGGTGCTTCTCCACAAACCATTAATAGGAGAAAATATCTCAGAGTGTAAAACAAGTTCAACTGCAATTCAGACTTAATATTAAAGAGTGAGTGTATCCTACTAATTCTACCAGGACAAAGAAGAGCTTTAAGCTCCTCAGGAATGTTGCCAGATATCATTATGCCTGCACTAGAAATCCACAGACTCTCTCTTAGGCCAAGTTTATGATTACTCTCCAGAAATGCCTGCTTTCCTTCTGCCCTCAAAGATCATTACTATCTCATGTGAGAGGCCAATCCATCCTCCTGACATCTCACTCACTTGTCGGCCAGGGCTGTGGGGGAGCCTTAAGGAATGAGTAATGCTTTAACTCACAAATACCTTGAGGGTAGAAATTTTATATCTGTTTCTTTTTTATATCTGTTTCTTTTAAATCTGAATTCCCAATGTACAGAAAAATGCCTGGCACATAATAAACAACTAATACAATAAATGAATGAATAAATGAGAGGGAGAAAGATGAATGAATCAACACTAAACCTGTTAACACTGGCTCAGATGCAGTGTGTATTGCTTCATGCCCGGGAAGGCTGCTTGCTCCCTGGTCCTTGGTCCCTGTTCTCTTCTCTGCTGGGTCCTATGTCTACCTCCTGCGCTCCTGTGATGACACTGGTTGCTCTGTAATTGCCTGATACTCACCCTCTAAAATCTCTCTCTCTCTCTCCACTCACTCTCTCTCTCTCTCTCTCTCTCTCTCTCTCTCTCTCTCTCTCTCTCTCTCTCTCTCATCTCTGGTTCATTTTGGTTTAATTGGACAAAATTCCCTTAACCCATTGATTCTCATGCTTAAAATTTTTTGAAGGTGATTTAGAATGAGAGGGTCTGACACTGAGAGAATCTGAGTGATCTCCCACAGCCAAATT
Source organism: Pipistrellus kuhlii (assembly GCF_014108245.1). Lineage (NCBI taxonomy): Eukaryota > Metazoa > Chordata > Mammalia > Chiroptera > Vespertilionidae > Pipistrellus > Pipistrellus kuhlii. Next base: position 14,130,583 of record NW_023425405.1, read on the forward strand.
CCCCAGCAACTCTGCCCTCTGGATGCCTGGTCCTCCTGGACTCCTCTGCAGCCCTATAACCAGCACCATCCTCCTGCTGCTTTCGGTTATTTTGTGTTAGTTAAGAAGGGTTATGGCCCGGCTGTGGTGGCTCAGTGGGTTGAGCGTTGTCCCATGAACCAAGAGGGCCTGAGTTCAATTCCCAGTCAGGGCACATGCCTGGCTTGTGGGCTTGATCCCTAGTAGGGGTGTGAAGGAGGCAGCCAATCAATGAGTCTCTCTCATCATTGATGTTTCTATCTCTATCCCCCTCTCCCTTTCCCTCTGAAATCAATAAAAATATTTTTTAAAGGATTATGTCCTTTCTCTTTAAGTGACCTGACTCTAAGAAGGGTTCTCCTCACTGTCCAGCAAGGTTCATCATCCTGCTCCCAAGGTTCTCCATCCTAGAAGCCTACACAGTTTCCTTGGATTATTTGGCATATGCACCTCAAATTCTCATAATTCTGACCTATCAATTGCTTCTGATTTATAGGATGGTGCAATCTGATTTCCACCACGATGGGAGGGTCAAAAGCCTCCTGGTGAGTGAGCTTCCTTGGCATTCCACGATGGACCCAATCCAGCTTACGTTTAAGGCCTAGAATAGTCTGCTTCAAACAAAGCATATCCATTGTAATGACCTTTTTTATCTGGTTGTTTGAGGCCTTTGTGGAGGATACCTATGATTAATGGCTTTGAGAATATGAAGCTTGGCTAAGCACTTGTTCGCAGACTCACTATTTGAGATTCAACAGACACATGGCACAGCTGGAGGAAAGGAAGAGGAAAGCAGGTAGTTCTGCTCTAATTCTGCTGCGAAGACCAAGGCAAATGCTCTTGTACAAATCAATGGTTTTCCTTCTATTGTTTAAAGAAAAATTGGCAGTGATGAGCCAGTAGAGTTGCAGAGGGAAAGGGAAAATAACAAAGAGTTAGAAAGGGAAGGAGGAGGGGAGGAAGTGAGGGAGAGGGTTGTAATGGTGTTTCCATCCTCTATTGAGTCTTCCCCTTTACTTCCTCCATGACTGGATGTCTGTTCTTTTTTAATGGCTGGGGCCAGTGATTTGTTCCCATTGATCGCTAGTGATGCTTTTCAATTATATCTGTGACACTTATGGCAATATGTTTGTAAACACAAAGCCTTCTTGGATCTTTCCTCATGTCACCTGGCCATCACTAGGTATCGACTATCAATTGAAGGGGTCAGAAAAGGATTCCATGTCCTTGGCCTCAGGCCTTGCTTGTTTTTCTCTTTCTGCCCAAGAGTGAACATTCCTCATTCATTGCCCTCTGGGAAAATGGAAATCACTCTCTTCAAGCAGGAGAAAATTGGCAGGAAACAGCCATACCTGGGGTCAGTCATCAGCAATTGTTGGCAACAGTGGGCTCTTGGGGACAGAAATGTAGCAGAGAATCCTGCACACACCAGCTTAGTTTGAGCCTGGGCTGCAGAAATAGATATGCTGAGAGGCATGCTTCCACATTTTATCCCAGGTATCCAGTGGGTGAACAACCCTAAATTTCCTAGTTTCACCAAGACCCATAGTTTTTCAACATTTTCAACCAAGACCCAAGTAAGAGATATAGTTCACATCATGACTAAGTAAGTATACACACGCATATTACATTGAAATAAAAGCTTCAGGAGAGAGAATTTTTAAGGAGGAAAATGCTGTGATGACTGATATTTTCTGTCCTTTTTCTTTTTTCATTTTTAATGCTGATCATTGTCCACCAAGTTGATTCATGACTGACCCATGGTTTGTGACCTACAGTTTGAAAAAATACTGGACTAGACTGGGGTGAGTAAACTTTTCTGTCAAGTCCAAATAGGAAATATTTTCAGCTTTGCCAACCATAATACCCAACTCTGCTGGTCAGCAATGCACACGGGTGTACCTGTGTGCCAACAAAGCTTCACTGTGGACACTGCAGTCAGACTTCATGTCATTTCCATGTGTCATTAAATAGTATTTGTCTTTTTATTTTTAAACCATTGCATAATGTTAAAACCATTCATAGCCCTTGGGTTGGACAAAATCAGGATGGTACAAACTTGGCCTGTGAGCTGGAGCCCATACAATGTCAAACAATCTCTCACCCAAAGGTTCGGCATCTAAGATAGGATGGAGTGTAGGGAGCCCCAACAACCCCTGCCACAGCCATCCATGAGTCAAGGTCAAACTTATGTTGATTTGTGCTTCTGCATTAGTGTCTGAGGTCTAACATGTTTAATTAATAGTCCCCATTCCCCTAGAATGGTTTCCTCAGAGACTATGTGTTTTCCATGTCCTGGGTTTCTCACACTGTGTTGAAATATATCTGTGCTTGTCTGTCTTCTCCTTGAGACTGTGAGACTTAGATTCCAGAAGCTGCTGGTCTAGGGAAGTACGGGTGAGCCTCTTCTCTTTCCAAACTTTTCCTTGGCTCATGTGCACAATCCATTCCCTGCCCCTGCACAGATGCTCCTCAGTACCTGCCCTTGGCCTCGGGCATGCACAGCCCCATCAGCTAACCTGACACCACCCCAGAGGCCCCAGTCCAACCAAAGGCTCTTCACTTCCAAGTAGCTGAATAGGAACAAGAACACTCTTTTCTTTTTTTTTTTTTTTAATTGCGGTAAAATATACATAACATGAACTTTAGCATCTTAACCATTTTTTAAAATTTGTCTTTATTGTTGAAAGTAATACAGATGTCTCCTTTTTTCCCTTCCACCCCACATCCATCCCCCCCACCATGTCTTCACTGCATCATTAACTGTGTCCATGGGTTAAACATATATGCATACAAGTGCAGCCAATCTCCAGAACTCTTTTCATCTTGCAGAACTGAAACTCTATAATCATTAAATAGCAACTTCCCATTCCTACCTCCTTCCAGGCCCTGGTAACCACCATTCTATTTTCTGTCTCAATAAATTCACTCTAGGTATCATAAGAATGGAATCACGCAGAATTTTCGTAACTGGCTTATTTTACTTAGCGTGATGTCCCAAGGTTCATCCATGTTGTACCAAAGGTCAGAATTTCCTCTCTTCTTGGAGTTGATTAAGAGAACACTAAAATTAAAAGGAAGGTCCTCAGTGTTCCTAGGAGGCAAAAGCCTAAATGGGCCGCTCCCTGTTTTAACCCAGGACAAAGTTTAAGCAAACAGTTCACATTTCCTCAAGCAATACTGCAGCTGGATTTCACTGCATTGCCTTGTCATTCCCTGTACTTAGAACATCCCCAATTCCTGCTCTCCCTCTCCCATTCCCCTGGTGTGGTCAGGCACTACTCCCTCTCCAGGACACCCTAAATTCAGGGCTGACATCCTAAATTTAAATCTTAGCTGCTTTGTCAGTTTATTAGCTAAAGGCTGGGGCCAGAGCTTCATCTGTAAAATGGAAATATCTATCTTATATATAATGACTGTTGTAAAAATGAAATGAAAGATGCAAGGTATCGAAAACCAAGATAGAACTTAGTGCTCAAAATAATAATGTTATAATTAGCACAGTTAACGATTTCCAGGTCACAGCCTGGGTCCTGATATCTCAAAGGAAACCTGGAGGTCCTCCCAGAGAATCCCAGAATCTCTTTTTGCTGTTGTTAATCCTCACCTGAGGATATTTTTCCTTTGATTTTTAGGGAGAGTAGAATAGAGAGAGAAAGACAGAGAGAAACATCGATGTGAGAGAAACATGTTGATTGGTTGCCTCTTGAACAAGCCCTGACCAGGCCCTGGATAGAAAGCAGTCTGCAAACAAGTATGTGCCCTTGACCGGAATCAACCAGAGACCCTTTGGTCCACAAGCTGACGCTCTATCCATAGAGCCAAACCAGCTAGGGTCTAGAACCTCTTTTTGAGACACCAATTGAGCTACTACAAAAAGTACCACAGTCAGGGCCTGTGACTCAGATGTCAAATACACCTGCTCTCCTGACCTGGGCAGGCACTGTCTATCTCTGTCCCTTGGCCTTCTCTGTGAAGCAGAACAAATAGTGCTCCTAACACCTTCCCCACAATGAGCCTTCAAAGGTCTCTGAGCCTTCCTGGGAGAGTCATTGTCAAATACACACCTCTGGCTACAGACAACTGTGAATACTTTGAGAACTAATGCAATCAGTCCTCACCATATGCTGAGACCCATTGAGGGGCTGGGAAACAAGGATGAACCAGGACCCAGTGCCCAGAGCCACACACAGATGTGCACATGTGTGATTCAAAGATTTTCATTTACAACCATCTTCGGCCTTCTCCAGACCAAACTGATCGCCTCCCTCAGAGGGAATGGCAGGGAGAAAATTAACATATACTGGGAGATCACCCACAGTGACATTTAAACCTTCCATAGGTGGACACACATTAAAAGGCATAGAGGGGACATGTGATTTGCCCAAAGTCAAATAGCTGGTATATCATAAAGTTGAGATCAAAAACAGGTTTAAGCTTGTCTGCCTCTAAAATCTGCGAGTCTGCATGCTCCCAATAAGCCACCCTAATAAGAACCCATCTAATCGTCCATCAGAAACCCATTTGGAGGTGAATTCATGTTGGTTCTATCTAATGGCCTGGCTCTCGCTCCTTTTCTGTCTCCTTTATGGCTCAAGGTAATTAGTGATGTGCTTAGTCCAACCTGCAGTTGCCAATTATTGGCCACCAACTTCACAAAGGGAAGGGAAGTAGCATTCATTGAGTGCTTTCCAAGAAACCGGCCCTGATCCAGGAGCTCCTGGCCACACACGTGCTGAGTCCCCATAGTAACCCTGTAAGGTGGGTGTTATTACCTTATTGGACAGAGGATAAGAAAGGTTAAGAATTCTGGAAACCCACAAAGATGGACGAATGAGGTGGCTGAGCACCTGGGGAAACCACCAAAGGTGAGAGCCTCAAGCAACCCGTCTTGTGGCCTGAAGCACCAGGTCTCTGAGAGGTGGGGAGACTAAACTGGGTCAGGTAGTGGGTTCATATTAAGTACATTTATCATCCTGCCCCTCCATATCCTTGGGGTGGCTCAGTATTCATAGCCTCCTCCTGCGTGAACACTGGAATTACCCAAGAAGGGGTAGTAATAAGATCAAAACGCTCCCAGCACCCTCTGCATCTATCATCTCCTTTCTCTTTTATAACAATTCTATCCAACCTATATTTCCATTTTGCGTAATGTGCACATTATTTCGTTTTATTTTTCTCAACAGACCAGAGATGAAGGAGTGAAGGGATCCTCCCAAGCTATCTGACTAGGAAATGTGGAGTCAGGACTGGAGCCCTGCTCTGCCCATGCCCACCCCTGCCAAGCTGTCCCTTGCTGTAGACAGTGCAGGGGTACTCCTCCTCCCCCGCCTCCCCACACTGTACCAACAGGTAAACTGCAAGAGCAGGGAGGTGGCTGCAGAGATTCAGGGCTAGACTCCCAGTCACACTTCTATCTGATTTTCCTAGAGACAAAGATGGAGCCAAAGAGACGAGGTGAGCTGTGAGAAATCCCTGATAACACCTAATGCTGAAAAATAAAACTACACAATTTGTTTAACTGCTCATCGGTCCTCCTTCTATAATAGCATGGGGTTCTAAAGAATCCTGCTTCTCCCTGAAATGATGGATAACAAAATATCTGGTAGTGACACGTCTCCCCTCCCTTTCTGGCTGCTGCAGAATGTGCTCTGTTCATCTCCGTCCTGTGTCTCCATAATCTTGTTACTCGCATAGCAACGCCTGGGGATGGCAGCACGGGAGTCACCAGCCTCTGGGCTAAGGGGAAGCTGTGACAGCGCTCCAGGGGAATGGGCCACTCACCCTGGACACCCCGATGCCAGGTGGGGCAACACCCCCTCCCCAGAGCTGCACTGCCCCAGACCACCTCCTGAGCATGTGAGCCAGGGTCTGCCTGGGGTGTGTCCTCCATTTCAACTGTTCCAAGGAGAGCAGCCAAGCAATCAGAGGGAAGGCAGCCAAGCCTCCTCTTCACCAGAGAACTCCCCAACCAGAGAGGAGGAGCCTGACCCTCCCATGCAGCCTCACCAGCCCACACTTCGGAAACGCAAGGCGGTGGAAACACATGGCTGCTGCTGGGCTGCCCTGGTTTTCTGGGGCTGCGTTTGGCCCCCTCTCAGGTCCAAGAAACTCACTGCCAACTCGCAAGTTCAAAGTCAGGCTGTGGTTGAAGGGGCTGAAGAAGGAGCTCAGCGGGGAAGTTGCTGACTGCCCAACTAGGAGGGATGGGGGCACCACCTCCGAAGGTTGCCCAGTTAAGCTGAGTCTTCTTCCATCCCTCCACTCTGCCCTCCATTTCTCCATAGGCCCAATCCTGTGTGGCTCCACCCTCCCCTCCCTCTCTCCATAGAAGGAGTTAGGGAGGTGGCACCCCAGGCCAGGGCATCTTTGCCTGTAGAGTCCCTGCCCCAGGGCTCCTTGTGACCTGCCCCTGCTCCAGCGTGAGACTACCCTGTGGATTCCACCCCGTTAGGTTCCCTGTGGAATTGACCTTGGAATAGAGAGCCATCCCCAAATAGCATATTGTGCCAGTAAGAGGTTGGGTGGCTGTCAGGTTCTGTGCTGAGGCAGCATCCAGGCTGGGTTAGCCCGTCACATACTTCCCCCACCCGCCCATCCTCCTTGGAAGCTACTGTGAAGGCTTCTCTCAGGCTCACCCCAGGGCACACTGCACCCTGGTAGGTGACCCATCGCTGCCATTCTACCCAAGACACCCATCCAGACCTCTGTGCCACATCCCAGTCCGTCTGAGGAAACTGTCTGGGACACAGAAAATGGTTCTCCCGGCCCCCTCCTGGCTGCTCAGTCCATAAAAGGGCCGGCGCCTGGCCCCTGTCCTTCGAGGCGCCCCGATTGCTTAGGCTTGTCCATCTCTTCTATGTCTCCCTAGAGCCAAAATAATAAAAGGGGAAAGTTTATTCTTCTCCTTCCAGAGTGCACACCAATTAGCATTTTCAAAATTACCATTGGAGAAACATACCTAATTAGCCACTTTAAAGGAAAGCTTTTTTTTTTTTTTTTTTTTTTTTAGAAAAAAAGTCATAAATTTCTAACTGGCCACAGCTTGGAGACACTTTTAAAGCTAATTGTGTGTTTCTGCTACTAACAGGGGAATTGGTAAAAGTCAGAAATGGATTTTATGACCTTGGTGGGAAGGAGAGGGAGGTGGCTGGCTAACCTCGCCGGGCCAGTGAAGGGTTAATTTCTACTTACTGGAAGTGCATGTGGGGGCCTCTCTCACTCCTCCTCTGCTCCCCTCCCTCCATCCCCACCTCAAGTCCAGCCTGGCTCAGGAGTACCTGCCTTTAAGCTAAATGAAGACAGGCCTGCAGGGGACACCCAATGCAAGACAAAGTGAGAAACAAGACAAAGTGAGAAACAAGACAAAGTAAGAAGAGTGAGAGGGAAGCTAGACAAGAAAGAAGCTCTGGAGGAAACAGAGTCAGGAGCCCCCACCAGCATCCAGAAGTCTGTTTCTCATTTGGGTTTCCCGTTAAATGACGCCCGATGCCTCGGTGTGACTGGCGCGGGGCCCTGGGCTGCACATGTGGCTCACGCAGCCTGTTCCAAACGGGAGGCCCACGGGGCTTCTGCAGCCCTCCAGCTTCCTGCAGGCTCACCCTGCTCCACGGCTTCTGCCTCCCTGGTCCCAGAACTAAGAAGTTACTTCCCAAGGCACAGGCATCAGGCTCTGGGGTATCCACTTGCCCCCCATTGATGCTCCCACAATGACACAGCAGGAGGGAGAGCTTCCAAATGGGTCAGTGGGCTCCCCCATGAGGGGCACCCCTCCCCTGGCTGGGTTGCAGTGCAGAGGCTAAGGAAAGAGCAGAGAGGTATTGTTGTCTTGCTGAACCCCTGATCCCACGTGAGGTACACATGTGTGGCCAGGGTCATGCTTGCCTGACACTAGGTGTGGCCTCCTGGTGCATGGAGGGAGTAGAAGCAGGTGTCTGAGTTTTAAAAATGGGAAAAGAGAGAACCAAAAACGGGAAGCCATTCGCTCCAGTAGATTTAGTACCAAATTTGTATGTCTGACTCAGTCCTTGTAAACATATTTTTCATTCATTAAAACTCGTGTTTCTGTATGTGGAAGGAGACTACTGGGAAATTACACAGCTTGGAAGCCTGCTCTGGAAAGCCCACAGCATGCATTCTCAATGGGGGCAACAGCGCCCCCAAAAGGGTGACACTTGGAAGGCAACAAATGTGACATTTCCTAATACCCAATGCTCAGCCCTACCAGACAAATTCTCATACCTTTTGTTTCAGAAGAATTAAACTTCTTTCCCCCCCCGCCCCCCCCCAGAGGGAGAGGTGATAATGAAAAGAAAAGGTTGAGAAATGCTGGCTGAGGTCAATGGCCCCAGGGTCACACTCCAGAGCCACACAGGTCAGGGCCCGGCCCACACATATTCACCGCCTGGGGATCAACCTCAGCCGACTACAGGAGAAATGGGGCAGAGGATTGGAAACCAGTCAGCGAGCCCTGAGGCCCCAAGGCAGGCAATGAGCAGCTTTAAGCCGTAGTTGCAGTCCTGAAGGTAGAAGCAGCCACAGTGTGAGATGATGCTAGCAGGCGTCCTCAAACTTTTTAAAGTGGGGGCCAGATCACGGTCCCTCAGAGAGCTGGAGGGCCGGACTATATGAACTACTAATTCCTACTGTAACACCTCGGCTGCGCTCACTGCCCAAAAAACCTGGCGGGCCGGATCAGACTCCTCTGCGGGCCGCATGTGGCCCGCAGGCCGTAGTTTGAAGACCCCTGCATAGAGCCTCTTCCCACCCCTGACTCCACACCTTAAGCACTGTGAGAAATGGGGTACCAGGTGGACATGCCCCTGCTGAGGCAGGAGCAGCATGTGGGGAGGAGAGGATTCAGGGCCTTAAAAACAACTGGTGAGCTGGGTGCTCTGGGTGAGGACCTGGAGGAACAAGAGGAAGCGAGGAAACGCTGGGTCCCCAGCACTGCACAGGCACCCCTCACACTGAATCCAGAGGCTGGGCAAGGAGGAGAGAGATGCCCAGCAGAATGGATAGCCTGGGCTCTCCCTCCACACTCACCAGGGACAGTTCCTGAGACCCCCCTTCCCCACCAACTACATTCCCACAAGAAGTGACAGAGCTGAATCCTCCAAGCAAACAGTGCGGCTGCTGGTCTGACCAGCCTCAGCCTCAATGAGCAGCTCTGGGTCTGCCAGGAAGAGCTAGGGGTCAGACGTTTTTGACTTCAATCATGGGGTGAACATCCTTGTGAACTCAGAAAGTCAAGGTCCTCGGGGAAGGGCTCTAACTCCACTGTCTGTACCCAGTGCCTTCTCCAGCACGTCACACACTGGGTGTGTCATACATGCTGTGGATGGCTCTTTCTCAAACGTTTCCTCTGAAGGAAAATGGGAATGACGGTGTCCCCTTTTTCTAGGCCAGCAGCTAACTGGACCTCAGAGGGATGTTGTGAATGTTAATAGTTCGTTAAGCCACAGGCAAGGTGGGCCTCCCCGCTACCCTCCATCCAGGCCCTCTTGTCTTCCCTTTCTAGGAAACATAGTGCTTTTATTAGAAGTCATCTCCTAACATTTCTGCAGAGTAGGTGAGAAGAATGGGGGAGGAGAAGACATTGTCATCACAGACAAAGAAATTGAGGTGGATCTCAAGGAGGACCCCAGGTGACAGGGATGACCCCGAGAGCTCCCCAAGGGCCTTGAACATGGTATCCTCTGCCTGGTCTCATGGAGACAAAAAACTCTGCTGTCAGGGGGCACATTCCTCTCAGCAGGGATGTGCCAAGAAATGCTTATTTGAGTCTCTTTCCTGGGGTTCTGGCCCAAGTAAGGTAGTCCTCTTGCTGCTTGCACCAGGATACCCTACCAGGAGCTTCAGTTCACCTGCTCAGGCCCAAATCAGCAGGATTTGCTGATTTGCTCCCCACCTGGCTTTCTGAGGGAGGGAGTGACAAATGGCTCAAATGTTGCAATTATTTTTTCTAACACAAAAGCACAAACAATTCCATGTCAAGAGGGTACAGCCCTGCTCCCGGTTGCCACTGGCAGAATCCCCAGGGCGCCCTACCAACGTCACAGAGACAGCCAAGAAAGAAAACATAGCCAGGCCTATGGGGCCTGGGAGCAAGAGGGAGACTTATTTGTGCTTGATTAGACCAAAGCTCCCAACACCGCAATGAGTGCTTCTTCTCACCACCCCACCTCTCAAATACAAGAGCGGTGAGGGGTGGCCCCTTCAAACTCTCCCTGCGCCCACCCAGCGCAGACACAGCCTCCAGCAGACAGCCCAACGCTGGCAGCCGCTGGGTCCTCCTCTACCTCCCACTCCATTGCTCGCCTGCAATTGTTTCCAATCAGTTTAGGAAACAGCTCCTAGAACAATTAGAAAGCATAACAAGGAAGAATTACATAATTATAGTCCGTTTAGATCTCAGGCGCTTTAAAAAAAAAAAAAAGAAAAGAAAGAAAAAAAGGCTGAACTGAGTCCAAACACGATCCATGTGAGGAAGGAGATGGCATTCCTGGTGAAGAGTAAGGGTACAAGGGCCAGGAGCCTAGGGGTGGCCAACCAGGGCCCTCACTGCTCTCCAGGCCACAGTCTCAGAGGAAGAGTCAGAGAGGCCAAGAGCCATCCTAATGCAATGCAGACCATTCTGTAGGACAGGTAGACCAGAGAGCTGTGTCCACTTGGGAGGAGGATGTGGCCTTAGAGACCATACAGCCCACACTGCTGAGGAACCCAGACACAGAGAGGCAAAGGTCTTATCCCAAACCACACAGAACTCAGGATTCTAAAACCCCAGCTGGCGCTTTGACCCTTTGCAGGCCCCATAACACAGGCCTTTGATTTCTAGGCCAGCAGCTAACTGGACCTACAGACTAGGAGAGATGGCAAGTCCTTTATTCTTGGCTGAAAAGGGTGGGTAGAGGAAGAACTTTGTCCTCTAGCTCAGGGTTCCAAAGTTTATCCTGCAGAGGGCCGGAGAGTAAATATTTGGGCTTTGTGGGCTATGTGGTCTCTGTTATAACTAGTCACGGCTGCAGTTGTAGCAAGAAGGCAAACCTAGACAAGATGTAAACAAAAGAGCATGGCTGCGTTCCAGCAACATGTCATTTGTGGACACTAAAATTTGAATTTCTTATCATTTTCACATGCCATGAAATATTCTCCTTCTTTTGTTATTTTCCCCAACCATTAATACATGCAAGAACCATTCTTGGCTTGTATGAAAGTGGGAGGTGGGCCAGACATAGCCCGTGGATTGTGACCGCTGACCCTGCTCCATCCAGCACATTGAAGGGATGCTGTATTGCTCTGGTTGCTCCAAACCCAGAGTGTAAACAGGACTGCATGGACTCACATGGAACTTGGAACGTCTGGGTGGTCTTTGCTGGGTCAAGTCGGCATGCTAGGCCAGGCTATCACCAGCCCTCAGGAAAATCACACTATAAGGCTTGCTCAAGACATCCCTGCTATCTGTGAGCACCGTACCCCCAGGAGTACCAAGGCAAGACGAGGAGAGGTTTTCCCAGCCAGGCAAGCAACCCCTCCCAGGCAGAAAATGGGAGAGAGATTGTGTTCCAATGAGCCCCTCTCTAGACAAGACAGAGGGTCTTCTATCATATAAGGTAATAAAGGATCAGCCTCCTGGCTTTCTATGCAGCACAACCCAACTTACCAACATGTCCTTCTACTGCCTCTCCTTTCATTATTAGGAAGTACAACTATCTTCATTCTTCTGAAATCAATGTATTATGTTGAATGCCTACTCTACAACTGGGCACAGGATATCACACACATTCTTAAACCGGGTCTCCATGCAGTTAGTAATTAGTACCTTGAGGGTTGGGACTTACTCCTCTTTGATCCCCAGCACCCAACTGGGGTAAATAAATTCATGTGCAAGATGAAAATGTTTAGAGGCATAAGAAAGACAGATTTTTCCCTAAGCAAGTTGAGAGAAGGGAGAATTGTGCCCAGCTGAGAAAAGTCCAAGAAGGTCCAATGATAGTGGAGGCAGTAGACTAATCTGGACAAGATGGGTGAGATTGGGGTATGTACAGGTGGGGCATAGAGAGAGGAAAGAAGAAATTCCAGCCAGAAGGAATAACAGCAAGGGCCTCAGGCATAATGGCATCTGAAAGAACATGGGGAATTTAGCTTGCTGACTCATGCGCGCTGCCAAAGGAATAACAATGAGTGCCATGAGCCCAGAGTGAAGCTTTATGTAGATCAGGAGGACCCAGAATGTCAGGCAAAGGAGTTAAAGCTTGTGTAGGTGGTAGGAGGTGTTGAGTCTTCTGAGCAGAGGTAGTTGAGTGGCAACGAGTTCAGGAAAATTAATATGTCAGCAGAGTACCTGAGGACTGGTGTGAGCAAGGAATCCATTTAAAGAAAGCTTGAGCTAGCACAGAAGCAGAAGGTCAGGCCAGTCCACTGGAGGAGCAGAAGAGTGGCCTGAGATGATGTGAGACTTACAAGGTGACTAGAGGCTTGATGCATGAAATTTGTACATGGGGGGAGGGGGGGGGCAAAAAGGGAGGTGTTCCTCAGCCCAGTCTGCACCCTCTCGCAATCTGGGACCCCTTGGACATCCCTTTAACAATATGAGACCTCTGGCTCCTAACCATTTGCCCACATGCCTGCCTGCCTGATTGCCCCTAACTGCCTCTGCCTCGGCCCCTACCGCTGCTGCTTAGTCCAGAAGGTTGTTTGGCTATCTGGTCTAATTAGCATATCATGCTTTTATTATTATAGATTAGTGGTTATGAGTGTAGACCCTGGGGGTCAGATAAACTGGACTCAAATCCAATACCAGCACTTAGTATTGTAAATGGTTAACCCTATCAAGGACTCAGTTTCCACACCTGTGAAATAGAGTAATAATCTCATAGGGTCATTGTGAAGTTTAGATGAGGTTATAATGTTCAATAAACACTAGCTATTATTGTTACTTTTTACCATAATAACTTTACCATACTAGGTAAATTCGTAACTAGTAAAAATGCTGTTTGCATGCTGAGATAAATACTACATGTTTCCATAAATGACCAGCAGGAAAATTATGTCCATGTTAGAAGTCACAATTGAGCCAGACAAGCTTCTTTGCAGCAGCAGAGAGGTGGGTAGCTGACAGCATTCTACAATCCCCACCTGCCTCCCTCCTTTCTCACCTCTAAACCCTGGATGGTGAGGCCCCTGCCACATCTTTGGGAAGCTGACATACACCCTCGCAGTCACTTCCCAGAGTCAGCTAGCGGCAGTCAGCAATCAGAATTGTAGAGCTCTACAGGGGACCTTTGTCCAGAAAGTGAATATGTTCTACAGAAAACTCACAGCCCCAACACTATGGGAGGGCAAGAGGCAGGGAGGAAGTCCTGACCCAGAAGCCAATTTCTTTCTTAGAACACAGGATGTCACAGGATTCAAGCTAAGGCCTCTGACAAGCAGGCAAGTCCATACTCAAGATTGGTGACCAGGTACTCCACTGGCCTCTGACCTGCTGGGAAATGACCAACAGCGGGCAAAAAGAGTACAGGGCTTTGGATGTAAGCATCCATGAGCTCCCATCTTGATGTCCCTCTTCCCTGGCCATGAGACTCTGTAAACAATATGCAATAATGTGTGGTGAACACAGACTGCATAGCCCAGTGCCTAGGACCTCTGGTGTAAAGGCTGAGGAGTCTGGACTTCCATGGTGTGACTGAGGTTTTGTTCACCATCTGAGATGAAGATGGGGCCCCCTTTCTTTTAATCAATGCCTGCCTTGGACCTGGGGGGAGGAAGTGCATCTAACCAAACCCAGAACCTCCCCACACTCCCCCCAGGGCTTCTGTGGTGGCTTTACCCCACGCATTCTCAGCTGGCCCCTGGTTCTCCTTCAGGGATTCTCCACATGGTCCAGTTTCTTCTCTTCCCTGGTCCAGTTGCCACCCGCCCCATTCCCTACCACCATCTGGATTTCCCATCCCTGAATCTGAAGGGGGAAATGTGACCCTGAAGGAAGACTCACCAGCCACTCGGCATTCCCAAGGAAGCCCTCAGTCAGTCCTCTTTGCAACTCCCTTCAGACCCCATTTGACAACTGACCATGTCTCCCAAGAGCAGGGGTGACAGACTGAAGGAGTAGAAATGGGGATTTAAAAATAAAAGAAGAAAAGAAATATACTCTGTTCCCAGGAAACCCTCTCCACACTTCTGCATTTCCATCTGGTTGCTACTGGCAACCAGGCAATCATATTTTTCTAGTCCTAGATATAATCATCATAATCAATACAGGGTATTTATCCCACTCCTTGGTCTCAAGGAACTCAAAGATTTTCACATCTATTATCCTGTCTTCACTCATATGGGGGCAATCTAGGGAGGGAGGGTATATGTTGGGGTGTGGGGTAGGGAAGGACTGAAGTCCTGTCTCTATTTAACGGATGGAAAAACTGAGGCAAGGGGCAAGCAAGGAGGCTGTGAGGAATGAATCATGAGGAGAGAGTATTGCCTACAGACAGTCCTCTCTACATACATGCTCTCAATTAATTCTCAACATGCCTGGGAAGTAGCTTCATTTCACTCCTCTTACAGATAAGGATTAAGCAGTTTGTCCAAAGTCACACAGCTAGAAATGGCATTGCTGAAATGCAAATTGGGTCTTGGGAGCTTCTTTCAGTGCCCCCCCCCATAGTGTCTCTGCAAAGAACTATAATACACTCTTACAATCCCCATGCATCTTCTATCAGTTGCTGTCATAGCACCGTTGATGCAGATCATTCCATTAGTTGCTCTTATGTCTGTAATTTTTCTCTCGAGTTCTGCTTGATACCAGTACCAAATGGGCAACAGGGACAAAAAATGACAAGAATGAAGCATTTGACTGGGTTGGCAAAGTTAGGAGCTATATTTAATTTCCCAAATACTATAGATGTTCCCTCACCAGAGTAAAAAAAAAAAAAAAAAAAAAAAAAAAAAAAAATCTTGAAAAAAGAAATCAATCTTCTCCACTGTAAAAATCATTCATCATTTCCGACAACGCTGTGATGTTACCTATGTTACTAAAGCAACTGATTCGATGTCACCCTTTTATTATAGCAGCTGGAGTGATGCTTAGAAACATGCATTGGGGGTCCCCGAAGTGGACATCCTAAACACCTTCCGTTCAAAAAGCTTTGGTGCCCACCTTGCTAATTAGTGTTGAACACGCGACTGCCTGCCGGTGAAAGGACAACAAATAAAACACACCTGGAAGAGGAAATGTTACCACAGGCAGAACGGCTCTAACTAGGGTGTTTTTCTGAGCTTTATGTGCAGAGTTCATTTCCCTTTGGAGACAGCATGAACACCACTGAACAAGAGAGCTGTGGGCTGGCGTCAGACGCTTCCTCTCTGTTCTCCGAACAGAGAGTCATCTGGACACCACCTTCCCTTTTGCCATTTCCCTGACTCAGAGCAAGGCACATTTTACTGCTTGGAAGGAGAGGCCCCCAAACTGGGTACCCACCAGAGACACCTCCGATGTCTTGAGAAATTATGGAGAGGACTTACTGCCTTCTCATCTGAATTCTAGAAGAGCTACCATATTGGAAAGTTCCCTTCATAACCTCATTAAACTCAATTGAGTAGGCAGAGGAGGAAAATTAGAAACACATGCCCAATATACTAGAGTCCAGGTTACGGATGTGCAGAAGGAAAAATTGAGAACCCAAATCTCTACAGATGTGATCAATGTCAGCCAATCAAAAAAGACTTGTGAACACCTTCTAGTGTACTTACTTGTAACTGCTCAACCTGGGCCTATCCCCCTGGCTGCCTGCCCACCCCACACAGCCTCGCCGGACCTCACAGACACTGCCCACCTTCCCCTTCTGTTCCCCTATTTCCTGGCTTCTGACATTTTGCTCTCCTCTCTCCCTCTCCCTCCCCATCTCCATTGTTGGCATCAGATCTGACTCTCAGCATCGAATTTCAATGCTCCCTTTTGGTTTTCTGGCCACCGTGGGTATCCACATTGTCTGTCCCTGGACTCAGCCCATGTTATCCAGCTTGTTGGCATGGAGGGAGGGCAGGGGGCAAACAGGTTGTAGGCACTGTGCAGTGTCTCTCCCAGAAATGTAGCAAAACTCAAACCAGAAGTCCAGAGTCTCCAAGACATAAATCCATTTTGGGCCCTTGTCAATTTCCACTGTTCCAATTATAGCTGGCATGGCTTCTCAACCCCAGTGACTCCTTTCCTTTGTGTAAGACCTGCTCTTTCCAAAGAGCTTGCCATTTGTTGTCTCTTTTTAGCCTGATACCATCCTTGGGGCAAATGCTGTCAGATCAAAGAGCATGATCTCCATTTGGGGACACTGAGGCACATGGCCCATGAATGGTCAGAACAGCATGCTGTGCTTGGCTGGGGCCATCCTTGACTATCTGAGCATGACCTTGACTAGTGCAGGTGTAGGGGAATGACAGGATGAGTCTATGCAGATGGAACATGTGAGCACACCTGCATGTCTTGCCCTGCAGGTGGTGAAAACCAAAGTCCCCCTTCTGACTTCTCACTGGATGAGGAGCCCACGTCTACCTCTCCCCACTTCCCCTGCTGCTCTCCCCTCTCTGTGCATGGCGGGCACTGCTCAGGGCTGCAACTATGCTTCTGGCCTCTGGACACACCAGCCTGTATCTTTGAGATTGGAGCAGGAAGTGCACATGCCTTGCTTCAGGCTTCCTGGCCACGCAGGGCCAGGTCCTCACTTAGAAGGGCAGCCGCATGGCAGAGACTGGCTGAGATCCACAGTCCTCACTCAGTTGTGGGCCCACAAACTCTTGCCAAACGAGTAGCAGTAGCCTTGAGGGGGGGGGGGGGGGGAAGGGGAGGAAACAAGGAAGGCAAGAAAATAACCAAGGTGGGGAGAGGGGAGAGATTCTGAAATCTGGACAACATCAAGAGCCGGTTTCCATGGCAACTGCTCCTTATTACAGTTGCTCAAACTGCAGCCTGTTCTAATCAGCGCTGTGGATGGAGCCTTCAGCCCAGCTCCGTGATGCCTGGGTCCTCCCCAGACAGGAGGACCACTGACACCCCCCAAGTACCACACTCTCCTTGTGAAGGAAAGAGAGGTCAGAGCTTAAAGGGCGATGCTTGTTCAGGAGGAAAAGGAAGGTGAAGGGTGCTGACAAGAGTGGAAAGTGGGGGAAGACTCAGAGTCATGGGTGCAGCCTCACAGAAGTGCAGGAGTCATCCGTGTATGCGTAAGAGGATGCTGAGCTTGGTGCTGGTGAGCCTCTAAGCACCCAGGTGACATGCAATGGCTGCAGCCAGCATGCCAGTGAGGGCCACCCGTGGGCACATCGACTGAGCCTGTACCCATCTCCCTTCCCTTTTCTAATACCTTGCAATGCTCTCTCCTTGCTCCTCCCTCGCAATGCTCTCCCTTTGCTCCTCTCTTGCAAAGCTCCAAGCTGGGAGGCAGAGGACAGAGTCAGTGCTCAACTGTAAATAGGCCAGGGTAGCTGCCAGCCATTGCTCCAAGGGCTGGGGATGGAGAGAGCAATGCCCCGAGGTCCTCTAGACTTATGCTGCAGTGAAGGGTTTATGGCCGGGGGCTCTCCGCACAGACTCCAGGCGCCTTAGTTCCCTGAGAATGATTGGTGACTTACAGGTTTTCCTGCAATCCACAGATGGGGCCCTAGAGGTGAACGACTTGTCAAAGTCACCCGCGGGGTCCGGTGTCAGCCTGGAGACTGTCCCCAGAAAACTGAACTCCTGCCCCGCTGCATGTTCTGAGCTGCCCCTCCCTCCTCCTGTGCCCATCTGGCAATCACCCAAACACGCTGCAAATCAGATGACATATGACACACTGCACTCAGTCCTGCTCGAAAAGGAGCCCGACTATGGGG
This sequence comes from Pipistrellus kuhlii, assembly GCF_014108245.1. Taxonomy (NCBI): domain Eukaryota; kingdom Metazoa; phylum Chordata; class Mammalia; order Chiroptera; family Vespertilionidae; genus Pipistrellus; species Pipistrellus kuhlii. The sequence continues at coordinate 14,148,460 of NW_023425405.1, forward strand.
ACGAGAGGTCTGGTTTATATTTTAAGCAGCTAGAGTGAAAAACGGGGGGCTGATGAGGTAAGGCCATGGCAATGAGCGCCGTGCAGCTGTCCAGGATAATTACTGTGCCTGGCTACCCTAGAGCCGGGAGCAGGACACGGGGGAAGGTTCGCCCCATAGATTGTGAGGAATGGGGACAGAGCCCCACGGCTTCAGGAATGTCAGCTCTCCACCTGCACCCAAACACAGAAGAGGGAGCCAGAGGGATGGAAAAATCTCAAAGCACAGCTATTGTCTCCCCAATTTCCAGTGCTCAGAAAGTCCCAGAGAAAAAGTCCCAGTCAAACCTCCCCTAAATTTTCACATAGAAAATCGCGCCCTTGAATTTTAGCTGATGACCCAAGAGACATTGGGAAACCTAAAATCAGCCTAGGACAGAAGTCAGTAAAAAGGTCATTGGTTGATCTCTTACCCTCCCACCCTCCCTGTCGGCCTTCCCTTATGGTTTGTACAATCTGTTCAATGCTTCTATGTCTCTGGTTCTATTTTTGTTCATCAATTTATGTTGTTCATTATATTCCATGAATGAATGAGATCATATGATATTTATCTTTCTCTGACTGGCTTATTTCACTTAGCATAATACTCTTTAGCATGCATATGAGCAAAACGAATGGACACAAACAGTAGGGGGGTGAGGGCTTGTGCTTGTGAGAGGAAGTGGTGGGGAGGGGTCAATGGGGGGAAAATGGAGATTCATGTAATACTTTAACCAATAAAGAATTAAAAACAAAACAAAACACAAAAAGGTTATTGAACAGGAGAGGTGGAGGAAAAGGCTAAGGGATGTCTGCCACAAGCTAGGAATGACCAGTGAAAATCCCTGCCCATGCCGGGACCGGTTTGGCTCAGTGGATAGAGCGTCGGCCTGCGGACTGAAAGGTCCCAGGTTCGATTCCGGGCAAGGGCATGTACCTTGGTTGTGGGCACATCCCCAGTAGGGGGTGTGCAAGAGGCAGCTGATTGATGATTCTCTTTCATCGATGTTTCTAACTCTCTATCCCTCTCTCTTCCTCTCTGTGAAAAATCAATAAAATATATATTAAAAAAATAAAATAAAATAAGAAAATCCCCGCTCACTCCCTCCAGCAGGGATGTGGTTCTATGTGCCCACTTCACAGCCACCATTCCCCACAGATGGAGACGGGTATTTGGGGGCAGAGACACTTGCACTGTTGGCCTCCTGGACGCTGCCACTGCAGGAGCTGTGTGGAGCCACCTGGCTTGCGTTTTGCCAGGCTTCCTGGCTACAGCGTCCCTTGGTGCTCCATTTCACTAAAGTGTGACTTGTTCAGGGATAGTGCCCATCTTGGCTTTGGACTCCACATTATGGGTGCAAAAGGATGTGCCTAGGTCATTTCCTTCCAGGCTTCCCCTTCCTTGGCTCCCTGAGTCCTCAAATGCAAAAGTCTACTAGCTGACCCCAGGGAGAAGAGAATCCAACTCAGGTGGCCCACCAACTCACATCAGGTGTTTGTTTTGCTCTTATAAGAGACTCTCTGGAAGCACAATGGTCAGGACACATAGCATAAAAGCCCAGGTCATTGCCAATAGCCAGAAAGCAGCTCACTGCCATTCCCCTCATGGTCCTGAGCTCTAATCTTTAAAAGGCCTGATGAAATTGACTCCCCAGAGGCAGGAATCTAGCAGGGAGGGATGTGCACATAGTGTGTGCCTGTGTGCACGTGCATAGACACACTTTCTGACCAATGAGACTGCAATAATTGGTGGTGTGTGGGATGCTCCGTGTAACTGTGTGCAATTCAAGATTACAGATGGAAGAAGGGCTGCAGCTGAGTCCAAAAAGCTGCCGGAACGATGCCTCTGCACCCAAAAATCTGTCGCCAACTGTCCCAAATTGATTCTCCAACTTCCTCCTCCCTTTACCTTTCCCCATGCAAAGGACACAGAGACCCACACCACAGAGACCGCTCACAATCTGAAAATACCGAAAACTGAGAGGTAGTGACGGCGATGACATGGGCACACACACAGAGCCTCTCCTGTTGTAGTGCCAGCAGGCGAGAGGGCCCGGGCTTAGAGAGGACAGCCTGACTAAACACGCGGCTCACTCACAGCCAGTGAAAACCACAGTGTCACTGAGAAAGGGAGTCAAGATAAGGAGGAGTGAGAGATAGAGTATGCAAGAGCCAAGAAGAAGCAAGGGTTCCACATTACCCACATTCACTGTGTGGCTGTGGCTGTGGGTGAATGACACTCAGAAGGAGTCAGTTCTGACCTGGGGGCCCTCCGTGGTGGAAGCTGTGGCTTGGAGAAGCTGGTCTTTGGTACATTCTCTGCAGGAAAGAAAGTCTCAGTACCCCTTACAGATAGGAAAGCATGTGTTTGGGTTTGTACGCAACATGCCAAAGGCACCTGTGTGTAACGACGCCCAAGAGAGACAAACTAGTGAAAAGGTGGCCACTCAGAGCTTTGATTTTCTCATCTATGACATGTAGATGATTTTAAGCAACTCTTTCAGAAGGTGATATGATGTATGGATAAAGCACTGGGCAAGCGCCTAGCATGCAGTAGGTGCTCAGTAAACATCCATTTGTTTTATTATTTCCCAGCCGCTCATTATCTAAGGTCTGAAATAACACAACAAAAGTAGGAGGGGATGCATATATGACATTATTATTTGCAACACGGCTAATGCTCACGTTACCCAGCTAAACCTGGAACTGCTAACTTCCCAACCACATGATGCATGTGAGCAGAGGGTGGTAATTCTAGCCAGATAACCTCAATATCAGCCTCCTGCATATTATAAAATGTCACATAGAATAATGACAAGGCAAGGGCTCTGACAGCTGGCTGTGGCAATGGCCCTTTTTTGCTACTTGCTAGCCTATCATAGCCCAATGCCCAGCACCTACGAATAACTCAGTGGATGGGTGGGTTTTTTGTTTTGTTTTTTAAATACAATTCCATACAATTTTTATGGTCTAATGTGTTCTTTTCTTCAATCTTCTTTATGACTGATTGTCAGACCATCAAAACAACAAGCTTTGTTCCAAATGAATTGGCCACTGCTGGACAGCAAGTAGAAAACCTTCCACAGGATGATGTCTACAGTTTAATATGCCATGATGCTCTGAACAAGCAGACGTATTAATTCTTCAGCCAGCACTGAGAGGCACTGGCATGCCCATTTTAAACCCTTTATCCCAGGAAGCAAGCATTAGCCCTCATTATCACCACGCATAGTGTTCTTCCTATCGGCAAGAGCGTTACCGACCCCAGGTTCATTCGGCAGCCCTGGCATCACTCATGAACTGCAGTTCTCATTTTATCTCTGGCCTAGAGGGAATTGAGGAGCAGAAAACTGTTTCTGCCGGATCCAGCTGCCCTGACGCTCAAGGCTCAGCTGGCAGGTGCCGGAGCTCCAGACACGTGGCCCACAGATGTAACGGGCCCACCTCGCTCAGGCTCAGCAATCACGGAGGCCAGCCCTTCCGAGAGAAGTCACCTCTGAGCCCTGAAGATGCTCCAGGCTGTCTGCAGACAGGTGTCTCAGAATGTGTGACACCATGCTTTAGAACACATGAGTGTCATGCACTTAGTTATCTATATATTACATATATATATATATATATATATATATATATATATATATATACACACATATATGCACACATACACATGCATATGCATAAACTCATGCATATGCAAATACCAATGCCTACCTACCATTCCTATTTACCTTAGGTGACACGTTTGCTAGGGATGTTTGTGGGAGAAGAAGGGACATTTTCTGCTGCTTAAACAGTTTCTGGAACCTAAGCATTTGCAAAGCACCGGTTAAAGGGACAAGCCCTGAACTCAAAGGTTGAATGCAATTGATGATCAACCCAAGTTCTGGATAGTAATTCTTCCTGCTCTCTCCTGCCTTCCCCTAGAGTCACTTGCAGATGTTTTCACGCAGTTACCTGTTTTCCTGATGCCCTCCAGGCGCTGCTGAGGGAGGGATTCAAGGGTGAGAAGCATCTGGTTTCTGACCCCAGAAAATGTCCCAACGCCAGTGAGCAGTGTGATGCTTCTCTGAAGCTCAATGTTAAGATAATGCATTTCTGGTGAACTAATTGGAAAACCTTACTTTGTGTGTGTATGTGTGAGGGGGGGAACGGCGGGGGTGGGGTGGGAGGGAGCAGCGGGGGGGGGGGGTTAATGCATGTGTCGGGTTTGTGCATTGCTACCACAAAACACACATTTATCTCTATGGAAGTCAGTGGCATCCTCCCATGTCCCACGATGAAGCAACTGTAAAAGTTTTGAGCTTCAACCTGCAGGAAAATGCCACAGACATATGCTGCGCAGACAAACACCTGGAAGGCAGTTCGCAATTCTTTGAGGTTGCTGCCTGTCGCAAGCAGCTGTCAAATCGCACCAGATCAACATGACACAGCAAATAACACTATGACACGCAACCGGCAACTTTGGAAAATACACTCTTCCCATCCCAAGCCCACCTACCTCCTCCCTCCCTCCTTTCCCCCCCACTCTGCTGTCTTCAAACTAACGACCCTGAACCTGCTTAAAAGGCCTGCCAGACTATCTACCCTATGGCAAAAGATAGCAATTCCACTGTCCAGACGCAAGAGGTCCACTGCATCGACAAACTGCCCACTCCTGGAGCACAGGTTCAATACAACGACAATTCCTAGGGGGTGTGGTTGTAATTCTTTCTGCTCCTTCCTCCTTTCCCCTAAAGCTTCTAGCAAATGTTTTTATAGTTTCCTTTTTTAAAAGATCCTCCAATGAACCTCTTAGAATAAATGGAATATTTCACCAGGATGGGTAATTATCGGGTTCTTGTTTGTGGAAAGAGCCAACTATCCGGGAGGCAGGGTCTAGCTGCTGCGGTGGGGCTTTTACCCATAAGTAGTAAAATGTTTTTAAAAATTGTATCTGACTGTCTTTGCAGCCACTCTGCTGGGCTCTGCAGGGTTTCGCTTGGGCATCTGGTACCAGAGGGAGTGAGAGCAGGGAAGGTTGATAAGCAGACGATGCTGCTTTAGAGGCAGACAGCTATGCGCTTTTTGCCTTTCCAAAACATTCTGACAGCTGCTCTCACATTTTATTTCCTAAAACCCATGTCAGGTAAGGAAGGCGAGCATCCCGTTTTTATGTCTATTTCACACCTGGGGGAAAATCTAAGACTTGGAGTATGGAAGGCTCCACTTCCTCAGCTCTATCACAGAGGCAGTGGACCCTGGTTCCTTCCAGGCTAAACCACAATGTTACAGCCTAAGTTCACAGGGTGAGTTCTCACCAGGGACAGAGCTAGAACTCAGCTGGCTTCTGCCTCAGGGGCTGCCTCTCACCTGCATTGCAACAAAATGCAAATTCCAACAGTGATTTCTAAACTTGGCTTTGTTGCTGAACTTGCTATGGTATTTTGGACAAGCTGTTTCCTTTTATAGTATGTTGAAAGACTGAGCTGTAAGCAGGGCTGGGAGCTCCTCAGGCCAGGGTTAGATCTTTCTAGGTTTGCACCACCCAGCACAATGCTCAGAATAGAATGCATTCTCTGTAAGTGTTGTTCTCATTGAACCCAGAACAGCAGAAGAATTCTCTTGCCTTCCATGGACATCCCTGATCTGGGAACATTGGATCAGGAGCCCAGGACACTGACCGTGGACCCCAAGGCTGGAGAATGGTGCGTGTCTCCGTGTTCCTTCCCCTAAGCTCCACCTTTTTAGGTAGTAATGATGCTTTCGAAGTTTATTTATGCCATTTTACATTTCATATTAAACACATAAAGTATACATTATGAAATATAGATATCTATATCCATACATTGTTCTCTATTCTATCAACATCAATATCTATATCTATATATATCCTGACTCTAGCACATTCAGTCAAATAATGAGCCAATTGCCTGGCAGCCAGTTGGGAAACAAAGGTCTCACACAGAGGGATATGCCTGAGGCCAGCAAAGCCTGAATGTCAGAGCAGCATGACCCCCAAGGTCGACCTGGCGGAAGAGGCCTGAAGCTGGCCCAGGGTGGGCTTTCTGGAGGTTCCTCAGGGCCAAGAGTGCCAAGTGCCCCACCAAGCAGCAGGTCACCAGTGCTCTCAGTGGAAACTGCATGCACCTGACATTCCTGGCCTTGCATCACGTTCAACCATAGCTGGGGGTAAAAGGAGGCCCCACATCTTCCGATATTGGGGCTCTATCTATTCATCCTGCCTGGGGAAGAGCTCCAGGTCCTAAATGGTCATACTCGGCTTTGGGGGCTGGCCTGAGAGGTCAAGGGCAAAGAGAGGACAAGCCCATGTCTGAAGGGAGAGAGAAAACGTGATCCCTCAGAGCAGAGCTGGAGAGAAAGCGAGCACGTTAGTATCACCTGCCTAGATTTCAGGGTCAGAGCCCAGAGGTCCCCGAGGACAGCACCTGGGGAGCCCGCAGCTCATGTGCGAAATTGAATGCGAACAAGCAGAGAAACCAAGGGAAACCAGTAAAGGTAGACATGAAGCACCCTCAGCACCCAGCGCACTTTCAGAAGTTGTGACAGATGTCCCTTCCACCCTCTCTTCCTGGGAATGCCTGAGATTTTTACTTTCTAGAATGGGTAGCTTGCCCCACCACCTACGTTTTCTTTCTGGACTCCAATCTGCTGCTCCTCCACAGGAATCTTCCGTTCTTTTCCTTTTTGCTTTTAGATGCTGACTTTCATCCTCCCAAATGTTGTCACTCAGAGAAGTCCCCTTCTGCAAACTCATTTCCCGGATTCGGTAAGTGCTTATTAAGCGCGCATGTTGCCCAGGCCCCAGGCATGCCTGGGACACCAGCTAAAATACACACAGCGCCAGGCCTCCCGGGGCTAACAATTTAGTGTGGAAGGCAGGCGGTTCACAAGGAACCAGGCCCCAGAAGCACTGCCTCTGCCTCCTGACCGTCTGTGTGGCTTCTTCAGAGCATCCCTTCGGTTACCTTGCCCAGACCTGACAGGCCTGTGCACAGGGCTGACATTTGGGCCAGTGGGGCTGGTAGAGTGCTCTGGGTTGTTTACAAACAGCGCCAGCTCTGACTGGCTGGGCCTGTGCTGTCCCAGGTGTGTGTCTGACCCCCAATCCAGGTGTCTCTGTTAAGGAGACTGGCCAAAGGAGGCTGCAGTCCTGGGAACATTTCACAGCTCCGTGTCTCCCAGAGCCCAGCGCCTTCGCGTCCTGTGCAAGAGCAGGAAGTTTGGCTCACCTGGGAGATGTTCCTTGGCTAGTGCTCAGGGCCTCTCCCTTTTTACGGTCATTTTCCTACAGCAAAGCAAATGCCATCCGCAGCAGCAGCTTTTCCACACCCCATTCTCTTTTGGGGAGTCTGCCTGACTCCTGAGCAGCTCTGGGTCGCGCTCTAAAGTCCAAGCCTTCAGAAGAGGTGTCCCACTGCCTGAAGGGAAAGGCAGCTGGGCAATTTCCTTCCCACAGCCCAATGCTATTATTGCTTCCCTCTGAACAGTAAGAGATACTAACCGTTTCATGACTGAGACTTCTCTGCCCTTTCAGCCTGGATGTTTCTACAGTCAATTTCCAGCCACCAGTGGGCTAGTGGTCGGTGTCCCTGTGTGGGCTCCGTCGATAGGAATCAAGGCTGCCGATGACGATGCTGCTGGTGGGCATGGCCGCATCCCCCCTGGATTGCTCTGTGCACAGCCTTCCTTTAGATACGTCCCCCTCATTAACCTCCTATCTGTACCCTTTCTCTATTACACAGAAAGGAAAACATCGCCATTGAAGGATTCAGCAGAGAAAATTTCTGAAGACCAACATGTGGCATCTCCAGGGCTCCCCTTCATTTTCTAAATTGGCACTTGTCTCAAATTAAACGTCTCTGGCATAGCTTCTCTTTAAACATGTGTGGTTCCGTTCCAGGAAACACAATAACAGACTGACCCTATCGACAAGCAGAGGAGGACCTGTTGGATTCTTTCAATATTTTTTTAAATATATGTTTTGTTGATTTCAGAGAGGAAGGGAGAGGGAGAGAGAGACAGAAACATCAATGATGAGAGAGAGTCATTGATTGGCTGGCTCCTGCACGTCCTTCACTGGGGATCAAACCTATAGCACAATCTCCTCGTTCAAGGTTGATGCTCAATCACAGAGTCACACTGGCCAGGCTGACTCCTCCCCAAGTGCCCTGCTTGCAAACTGAGCCAGAGCTAGAACATGTAGGTAAACATCAGAGCATTATCCTGCTACATTTCAGCCTTTGTTGATGCCCTTTCCCAGAATCTGAAAATTTTGTTTTGAAATTCTCTCCCACGCATACTTTTCTCCTTCGAATTTGGAAATCAAACCAAACACCCTTTCAGCCTCTTAGCAATGTCTTTCTCTCAAGTGTTATCAGGAATTAACTCCCTTCTTGGCAAAGAGGACCATGTGAGCACCCTGGATGGCAGGTGGCACCCGGGAAAGAAAAGTAGTAGGTTCCGGGCACCCTGGCAGGTGGTGTACATCTGAGTTAAGGTTTGAGTTGGTGAGAGTGGGAGGACTGTGGGGTTTGAGCGAATCTGTCAATCACACACGTTCCCTGCCTTCCCCTCACTAAGGACTCTGCTGTCCAGCATCCACAAAGCATCGATATAAATAATTTTTCTAGAAGTACAGGGGAACCTGACAGTTGCCAATCCCGCTCCCACAGAGTGAAAACCAGCACCATTAAGAAACATTCCTTAAGTTTAGTTTCATTGGCTTCCTGATCTGGCCACGAAACCAACTCACCGTATCTACCCTTAGACTAGTTTAATCCCAAGCCTGCTATCTGCTCCTCCTTCTATACTATTTCTGAAGCAAAGCAGGAGAATTTTATCTGAGATAACACATCCCATACCGTCTTGATGTTCTCTCTCCAGTCTTCAGAGTCCTCTCCTCACAGCAGCTGAGAGAGCATGCCTGCCTGGGTTTCCATTCAGTCAGCCCTCACCAGTGCCCTTGTGGGCCACATCCACAAATAACATATCACAGATTCACAACGTATCTAGCTGTCTGCTGCCATGGGGGATAGTAGCTATGAGACTTACCTCCATGGTGTGAATTAGCAATTAGTGCAATACTAGAAGCCAGGAGCATGAAATTCATGCATGGGCTGGCCTGCGATCAGGGCCATCTTCCCTGGCTGCTGACAGCCAGCCCCGCCACCCTCCACTACCTATGCCTGATTCCCTGTTATTGCCATCGGGTGATCAGAACTTGCTGGCTGGGGCAAGGACCAAAAGGTTGGTCATTCCCACCACCCGCCAGCCTGTTCCCCAATGCCAGTCGCCCTCTGTGCATGGGGTGACCTGCGGGGTAGGGGCCTTTGCCTGGCACCACCCACATCTGCCACCACCCACCCCTGGTTTCCTATTCCCCATCAGGCGATCAGAGCCTGCCAGCCTGGGGAAGGGACCGAGAGGTTGGCCTGCAGGCCCCAATCTGGTGATGGTGGCCTTCGGGCTAGGGGCAGCTCCTGCAGTGAGTGTCTGCCCCGTAGGGGTCAGTTTACATCATAGCAACTGGTCATTCCACCATTAGGTTGATTTGCATATTACCTTTTATTATATAGGGTCTTTTTCCATTTGGTCTGCTATAACAAAATATTATAGACAGAGTGACTTACAAACAAAAATTTATGTCTTGCCATTCTGGAGGCTGAGAAGTCTAAGGTCAAGGCCCCTGCAGATTCACTATGTGATAAGAACCCACTGCCTGGTCCGTAGATGTCTTCTCACTGGGTCCTCATGTGACAGAGAGCAAGAGGTTGCTCTGGGGTCTTGTGTATGAAGACAGGAATTCCATTCATGAGGGCTCCACCCTCATGACCCAATCACTCCCCAAAGGCCCCTCCTGCAAATACCATCACATTGGAAATTGGGTTTTCTGGAAAGATAACAGCACTTTTTTGCACCCAAAATGCTTTGAAAACATGGCATATTGTAAAAAGAGGGCAAATGTACGGTTTGCTAAATCTCACCTGTGTCTATGGCCAGGCCAGTTTGAGTCCTTCACTTCACTGTCCAGAAAGAAAGAAAGAATGAATGATAAAAAAAATTCTAGGACCTCCTCAGAGATTCTGCCAATCCTTTCCAGGGGGTGGGGTGCTCTGGGTAGTGCTAAAGGATGTTGGGAAGTTCTCTTTCCACTGGGAACTCTGCTGTGTTCCCCTGAGCTTCTGCCTGCTGCTATGGTTGACACAGGCTCTCAGGCTCCCATGAGAATGTGGTAAAATCAAGGCCAAGGCCACAATTAAAGGGCAAAAACTCAAGTTCATTTGCCCAGCCCTGAACTGTAAGCGAATGTCTCCCTGATTGGTCCCACTCATTTCTGACTATGCTAACAAGCGCTCGCCAGCTCAGACAGAGAAAGAAAAGTCAGTGGCAGGGTGTCCAGGGTCCAGGACAAGACAGACGATGTGGTCTTGGACACAACAGGTCCGACTTACTCCCCATCTCCCTGAGCCATAATTGAACAGCATAACTCCTTGCAGTTGTTTATGATTTAATGAGACATGGCATGGAGCGCACTCAGACCAGAGAGTACACTTCATTCATGTCAGCAAGGGGGAGGTAAAAACAACAAACATTTCTTGAATTCAACCCCACAACAGCCCAGTAAGCTAGGCACTGTTACCATCATTTAACACATGGAGAAACCCAGACCCCCAGGCCTCCTCCCCCACATGAAAACAGAATCAGAAAAGGTGGGATTTGTTGATTCCATCTGAGGGGCTCAGAGAGCAAACATGGTGAAGGCCTTAAAATGTCCCGGATGGTGACAGCTGAGTCCAATTTCTCCTCTTCCCTTAGCCTTCAGTATGCCTCAAGGGGAAAGAAAATGGATTTTATGCATCAGGCCCTCTAATGGGTGTTTTGTATAAAAAATAAAGAAAGAAAGAAAATAGCTGTTTCGAAGTAGTAAGCATCAACTATCCAGGTTACATCATTTTATCATCACAAAAACCCTACCTGGTCCATATCCCTAATGGTCCCACTGTACAGAGAAGGAAAGGAGCAAGAAGAAGCTGAGGTAACTGGTCTCAGACTACATGAAAAATTAGGTGGCAGATTTTGGATTCAGTCCAGGTTAGCTGGTCCCAGCACCCGGGCCCTTAGCATGAGGCTACAGTGGACACAGATACCTTTAAATTCCTCAGCAGGCCCCGTGCATGGACTTTCCATCCCTCCCTTCCTCTCTTCACCCGCCCGCCTCCATCACGTGCATTTTCATTAGGCATCGTTGCCTGGTGATCTGTTGATATGTTACATTAGAATTGCAAACAAATGCTCTCATTTGGCCCTCTACCTCCCCACTTTCCTGTCCTCCTGGCGTCTGGAATTCAGCATTGATTTTTCTGGCTCTGCTCCACTGCCCGGCTGACATTTCTGGTTGATCTTCCCTTGGAGTGCTTCAGCTGGATTGCCAGCCTCCCACTAAGATCCAGGGTGGAAGAGCACATCACAGGAGAAGCGGCACTGGGCCTCCTCCCCACCTACCCACTTGCAGTGCCAGGACTCAGGGCCCCCTGGACTCTGTTCCTATTTTCTAGTTGCTGGGAGCACAATGCTCTCAATCCTGCAGGGCATTCAGCCCGCAGGACAGGCAGTGGGAACTGTAGGAATGGATCTTCCTGTGAAATGGAACCAACCCTTGGACCTCCCAAGGACTGGTGTTTTCACCCAGACCCAGGTCATTTGACTTGTTGTGGGTGAGGAAGGGGATTACCTTGGAGCAAAATGGATTGGAAGATAGGAGGAAAAATGGGCTCAGTGAAAGGGGTGCAAAGGTGACTGGGATACCATCTTATACACAGAGGGGCCCTAATCCTTAACCCATCAGAATACCTCACACAGCCAGAAGCTTTCTAAAAATGAATTTAATAATCCTCAGAGGTCAAATAAGCCAGTCTTCTGTTCAGGCCACACAGTAAATGTCAAAAAACACAGACCCTCTCTCAATGTTTCATTTCTAGCTCTGATAATTATGTTGAATTATCAGGCATCATATAAGCTACATTTTCTTCCTTGAACTTCCCATTCCCAATGGATGGACCCCATGGGCGGAGCCACCATTTTGCCAATAAGACCAGGTGGTCAGTGATGACCAGCTGACAGGGAGGGCTCCAGGGGTATGCTAGAGCTGGCTGTTGACAGCTCAGGATGGCTAATTGCAAAAATTTTAGGCATTTTATAATCTGGTTAAACAAACTTGAGCTCACCATGGTGGTAATACTGACACCACAGAAATTGGCATACACTATAAATCAGGGCTTCCCGCCCCCCCCCCCCCCCCAGTTGCATGGTCAGCTTATATAGAGGCAGAAAGCATAGAAAGGGTGGAGCAAGGTGGAAGAGATGAAAGGCAACACAAGAATCTACACTCTAATCTCCTGGAAAGAACCACCTCTAACCTAACAATCCTTTACCTCTCATAACCAGGCACCATCTCACCCCTTCTGCATCTGTGCTATTTCTTCCCCAAGGGACATAAATAAATACAGGTCATGTCCTCAGATATAAAATCGGGAAAAGTCGAAGAGACAGGTGGGACTCTGGATTCTATTATTTCTCAGAAGCTAAGAGCTGGTGATATGAGAACCAGCAAAGAGCTCTTGACCAGAGACTGATTTCTAGATGCACTTTATAATACAAAATTAATAGCCCAGCCAAACTTCATTCCAGCTGCTCCTTGTCAAATGTTTGCTCTCCCCACTTAAATGATGAGGTCATCAACAGCAGAGTCGGTGCCTTGACAGTGCCAGGTAAAGTACTGAAGACACAACAGGCAGTTCAAAACTATTTGATTAATTCACTGAATTGGTGGCAACCTAATGGCTTATTATCAGAGGTCAAGATTTTTAGATCCCCTTTGCCTAATGAGGTGAAAATTAGTGGTAGGCTAGACAGACAGTTTGGCATAAGCTGGACCTTGTAACTTCGCTTGAGCTCATGGTATTTATGGTTCTATCTCGTTATTCTTTTCCCAGTCAACTGTCTTCCTTCTCCATCATTGTCCAGGTCAAGTATAGTTTGAGATTATAGTCTCATCACAATGTTCAATGATGCACCTGGAATGCCCCTGAATAAGGGCCACACAAAGTTCAGGCCAACACAACAAACTGGGTACCACTGAGTCCATATTCAAAGTGGCTCAGAAACTCAGAGGACCCTCTCCCCCAAATCTCCTTCCTGATCAGGGCTCTCCCCTCAGCTGGTCCTCTGCAGGAAGACACATCTGATCTCACAGACCCAGCTCTGCTCCCACAAAGCTTGAGGAAATCTGTCCTTCTCTGGAAGGACCATCTCTGCCTGCCATGCTTCTCCACCTTCCCTCACTGCTTCACCCAGAATAAGAAGCAAGGCTGCCGCAGTCCCTGGAGGAGTGGCCAAGACTTCAGAGCGGGATGTGCTTGTAAGTGAAGACCCATCCTCTCCAATCTAATGGCTGACGTCCAGGCTGCTCCTGCCCAAAGCTGCCAGCGGGTGCTCCCCCAGAGGGGCAAGACCTCTCCGAGATGCTTCTCAAGATTCTGGAAAATACTCTCTCACCCACTGTTTTTATCGATGACTTCACAGAGTTCATATGCCTCCAAAAGCTCAACTCGGGGCCTCAGACCAGTGACTCCAGATTAAAGACACTGGATAAAAAGCCTTCCGTTACACTGTCTATTTCCTTCCTGGATACCAGCTCCTGTTTTTCATCTCTCGAATTCCTTCCCTCCTCCAGGAAGGAAGCGAACTGTTCCATGAGATCTGTCCATATTATTGACCCATCCAGACTGTGGATGAGGTGAGGCTCACACAGCAAGTGACTAAGAGAGAAGGGATTGGAATCAGGAGGCTACGAGCTCTCTGGTGCTCAAAGCAGCTACATAACACCGATCCGTAATGCAGCCCTTGTAGATCTTAGAAACAACCGTATCAAAACCCTGTCCTTATACTTCCCAGCTGTGAGTTCACACAGAAGTTCCAGAAGGGAGCAGGTAGGTAGGTCTTCCCACAGACGGAAGCAGGACAAGTGAGCTGCTTGGTGTCTGTCCCAGGCTGACATCTGGAGGACTGATCCAGTAAATGGGTCTGACACTCCGACCCCGCTGTTAATGGGGGAGCTCTAAGAGCCATTAATTTCATTACTGCTCTATTGGTGGCAGCTGGTGATGTTCAACTCACCCCCCTCCCCAGCTCCTCCAATCACGTGACTGCTGAGGAGAGTTGCTCCCCCAGGGGAGCTGCAGGGAGAGTTGACTGGGAAGGCCTGAAAAGCCAGGACCTCCGCCCCTCCCCTCACTGCAGCACCCTGAGAGCCAGAGGTGCCTGTTCAAACTGCCATAGAGCCAACAGCCAAGGGGGCAGCCATGAGGCCCCCATGAACTTGACTTGTAACCCCTGTGCAAGGCCTATCAGCCCCTGAATTTCCAGAACAATCTCTGCATGTCTATGACTAAGGACTCTGTTCCCCTTTGGCTTGTAGCCACTCTGGGCAAGCTGGAGGCTCAGGGTAAGTCCATTCCTCAACTTTTGCTTCACAGCTCAGGACACCAGTAAGGGGCCAAATCTTTGAAAGCTCAACCATCCAAGGCTTAGAGGCCTCAGAAAATAGATGATTCAAGCCTGGGGAAAATGCCAAGGTCACATGCTCCTTGGTATCCACACACTCAAGGTACAGGTTATACAAACGGAACAATCTCAGCAGCTAATCCAGGACAGGCCTCTACTCACGAGCAACTCCTTTTATTTTAAAGGGCAGTTGACACCTGCACCTACAGGAAAGGCAGTCAGTCAACACATCAATGTGTTTTTCTCTCTCTTTCTCTTCCCCTGCCTCCCTTCCTTTCACTGTCTCTAAAACAATCCATGGAAACAATCTTCTCTGGTGAGGACTGACTAACTAACTAAATAAATAAAAGCCAAAGGGAGCAGAGTCCTCAGCCTACAACCTAAAAATGTTTAAATAGTAAATAAATAAATAAATACATAAATATCAATACATACATACATACATACATACATACATACATACATAAATGGGCAGACAATTCTGGTCCTCAGAATTTCTTGAGAAAATTTGCCAGTGCAAGGGAATAGGCATAAAAACAAGTATTAGCCAGCACAGAAGCCTGCTCCCAAATCAAAAATTTAAAGCAGGTTCTCTTGCACTGGACTCAAGCAAGGAGAGGACTTTCATTTCTGTTGGACTCTTGCATTTTGTTGCCAGCTGTTATGTCCGGTGGGGACAGGGTAGTACAGCTAGCAGTCAAGGACACATTCCTGCTTGTAGAGAGTTTCCTAGGAGGAGGCCTGAGCTTGGCTCCCGGACCCAGCGGGACCCCAGAAGGGGAGACCGGGCCCAGTGCTCTAAGAGAGAGCAAGCTCCTCTCCTCAGCTGCCTCGATGGCCCAGAACTGACAGGGCAGGCTGGGGTCAGCACAGGCACAGAGGTGGGATGCGGGCTGTGCAAGGTTAATGTGGCAATGACCTTCTTAGACATGAGAGCTGATGAGCCGCCTGTTCTTAATCAAGAACAGTTCTGTTTCCCCGAGGCTGAGCCTGGGCATTGTTGCAAAGTGAGGCTTCCTGCATCATGCACTGAAACACCCCATCATGCTGCCTGCCCCGCCTTCCCCACAGACCCCTTCCCCTTCCACAGAGGCGTGCTGGAGGACACACAAACAATTTCTGGCCTTTTCTCTTGGATTGTCACAGCTTTGTTTTTGTCTTGCGTCTGGCTTAGCTTTGGGAGTCAAAGGAAAGGCAAGGAGATGTTTCCTCCCCTGCTTTGGCCGGGGAACATTTCCAAAAGAACTCAAAAGCGGTTATCTGTCATCATCCCTGCCAGCACAGCGTCTTGGCACCAGGCGTTTACAGAGGAACATCAATCCTGCATCCAGATATGAAAGAGGCAGGACTAGAAGGCAAGGCTTTGCCTCCCACATCAGTCACATTCCAAGTCACTCAGGCCTTCTCCTCCAGTACACATGAGCAGGACTCCGAAGGCGAGGAAGGAAAGGAAGGAAGATGCTCTCACTCCGGAAGAGCAGTGGTGACCATGTGGTCACCAAAAATACACAGCACAGGGCAAGGTTCTTGTCTCACTTCCCGCCCAGAAACAGTCATCAGAGATTCACATGCCCCATGTTGGCTGTGAGGGCTGAGAGGGCCGCGCTCCCTGGCAGAGGACCTTCTGCCCCCCACCTTTGTGGGGAGACTCAAAGAAAGGCAGTGTGGGCATCTGCTCTTGAGCGACTGTCCTGCTCCAATCCAAGCCCTGGGGCTCAGAAGAAGAAGAAGGAGGGTGTGGAGGAGAATAGGAGGAGCAGCCAGAGGGATCAGAGACTCAAGGATCAGCTGGAAGGCAGCTCCCAGGGTGGTGGGGAGTGAAGGCTCTAATTACATTCCTCCATTGGCCCTGACCTTGGGTCACCACACACCAGCAATTATTTACTCTGGCAAAGTGATTAGGGAGTTGGGGCCGGGGAATTGGTATGATGGGGTAGAGGCACAGGGTGGTACAGATGATGAGGATGGCAATGGGAAAGACACTCCTTGTGCATCTGCCTCCTCCTAATTGGGCTTCAGTGAGGGAGCTCACAAGGCCTGCTCCTCCATCATGGTGAGAGGTATGAAGGCTCAGAAATGGAAAGGGGGAAGAAAAGAGAGAAGCAGAGAAGAATGAGGGCCAAAGAAATAGTTGCTCATTAACAGGTGAAAAGCATATGTAAATCAGATGAAGACATTTCAACACACCTGCCCTTCTCCAGGGATGAGAGCAGAAAACCAGACAAGGCAGATAAGACCAGAGCGAACACAGGGCGGGCTGGGGTAAGGGCATGTAGACCCTGAACAGACCCTAAACAAATGCTGTGTCAGTGTGTCCCCAGGGGTGGCCCCTGGGCCAGAGGCACTTGCTAGAAATGCAACCTGTCAAGACCGGCCTGGGGTCTGTTGAATCGGAAACTCTGGGGTGTGGTCCAGCCAGCTGTGTTTTGATTCAGATTCACACTCAAGTTTGAGAGACGCGTCTGTAAGGAAGAGACTCCAGTTTTTGATTCCACCCTCTGCCCACAATAGTTTTTTCAAATTTTGTGTTCAAAGTTCCCCTTGAGACTGGGCATTTCTGCCAATGAATATATGACTATTTGTGCACAAAGATTCTGTCTTTGACCCCCATCAGCAGAAATGGCATCTGAGTGTGGTTTATTCTGAAACAGCAGCAGCAGCTTTGTACCGAGCTCTCAGCAAGGTCCCCGCTTGTCCTGGCTCCCTGGAGTGGATAGATGGCAGCTGTGTGCCAAGTAGCCCACTGAGTTCAGGGTGTCTGTCATCACCACACTTTCCTGTCTGCAAACATGGGAGCAGCATCGATACTGCAATGGAAAGAAAGGAAACAAGGAAGTTCTGAGCACCTGCTCCGAGCTAGGCATTGCCTGGGCCTCTTGTGCACATCTTACCTCATCCTCACAGCAGTCCTTACTGGGGATAAGAAAACGTTCTCAGAGGTAACGTCATTTGGCCAAGGCCACACAGCTATCAAGTCTCATCCTAAAGTTCTTGTTCATGCCACTGCTGCCATGCCTTCTCCTTATCTATAAATAATAAAAGGATCACCCCAAATAAAATAACCCTCCGTTTTCTTTGCAGTTAGTTTGCAAACAACCAAGCCACAAGCTGCCTCATTGCCCATATAGGAGAAGAAACCGGGCACTCTGAGAGGCGTCCCTGGCTCCCACCTGCAGCCACTGGGAATGGCTCTACAGAGGAGGCAGCGGGACCTTGCTACAGGCTGCACTGTCCCCTCTAAAATTATATGTTGAAATCCTAACCCCAGGACCCTGGGATGTGACCATATTTGCAGACAGGGTCTTTGAGGAGGCGATTAAGTTAAAATAAGGTCCTTAGAAAGGGCCCTTATCCAACATGACGGGTGACCCTGTGAGAGGAAATGGGGACACAGACAGGGCCAAGGAAAGGTCCTGTGCAGACACAGGGAGGCGAGAGGCCTCAGGTGGAGCCAACACTGCCAACACAAGCTCCCAGTCTGCAGAACTGTGACAATATATTTCTGTTGTTTAAGCCACCGGTCTAGGGTACCTTGTTATGGTACTTTGTTACGTACTTCGCTCCCTCTGTGAGTTGTCCACCTTCCCACATCTCTTGCAGCGTCCCTGCTGGGGCTGATACTGGCCAGCAGGGGAGGTGCTGTGCCCTGGGCTAGAAGTGGAGGCTGCAGAGATGCCACCTCCTGACCACAGAGGCCACAGGATCTCAGGGAGACAGGCAGCTCTGACAGGCAGCACCAGTTGTCTGCCTTCAGGCCACCTGCCTGCCTGCCAACCTGCCTCCAGCCCCACCTGGGCCTCACATGCATGGCAGGTACCTGGAGTGGCAGTGTCTGCCTCCTTCCTGGCAGGTGCCCAAAGAGAGAGCAGAAAGCCCTGATGGCTGAGGAAGGAGAAATATTGAGCTGAGACAGCATGAGGATTCACGGAGAACAGCTTCAGAACCTTCAGTAACTGGAGGGGCATCTGGCTCAGGAGGGCACAGAGGAACGAGGTGGAGTGGGAGACAGAACAGCTGTGTGGCAGAGCAGACCAGGAAGAGAAAGGCGAAAGGGCCGGCTCACAGAAGAAGGTGCTCATGTATGCCACACCCACTGTAGGGGTGATAGGGGGAGGGGCTGCTTACATTTATACCTGGAGTTGCAACAAACCCAAATGCACCCACCTGCACACGCACTTGCACACCCTAGGGTGACACTCCCCTATGGCACAGTCTACATGACTTTTGAGAGCTCCACAGTATATCTACTGAATGGACGTGCTCCTTAGAGAATTCTCCCTCACTCTCCACATACGCTTTCTCTGGGCTTCAACACTGTGCATGAAGCATGCAGCTGTGAAGAGTTACACAATCACAGAAGCCTGCCAAGACAGTCCCCTGGGCCTGGGAAAGGGGAGGGCATGTGGCCAGAGATTCCACATCCAGCGTAGGGGTGGAATCCCAGTGAGCTGACTAAATGCCCCCAACTCCCCGCTCTGTCCATCACTCCCTCTCCCCATCTCAGGGGAGGCCAAGGAGGAATGTGGGGGCATGTGGCGTTGTTAGGAGAATGGACATGAGGCCAGCCTCTGCAGCCAACAGCATGGACAAGAGAAGGCGTCCTCCTTCTCCAACTCTGTTCCCGATGAGCCTGAAACCAAAGGGCAGGAGGGAGACAAAGCCCTCTGTCTCTTGTTAAAAGTCATTGAGGGTCCTGGTTTGCTTCTACTCTGATCTCTCTGTAGGGCCCAGAGCTCTCTCTGAGCTCCTATCTCTACCAATTTCCTCTGAAAGAAGCTGGAGGTACAAGCAAAGCCAAAACAACCAGAGAGGCTAATCAAGCGGGTCTGGACAGTGATGGGATTAAAGCCAGTGACAAATTTTATTAGGGAGCTCTAACCGGGCCCAGATAAGTGTGTGACGAGGAAGATAACAACTCAGCTGTGAGCTGGCTGGTCACAGGGGAGCCCTTAACAGACTGAGCCCTGAGCCAGGGCCAGGAAGAGGGGAAAGGAGGGAAGGATGGGAGGGAGTTGATGAATCAATCAGAGAGGCTGAGGACAGGACTCCCTCTTCATTCACACCCCGGGACCACCCTCAGCTCCAGCTCCCCCTGGGAGGTCTTGGTTGGAACGGAAGTTGACCCATATGTTCCCACTGAGAAAGCAAACACCATCTTACATGTCCCACAGCGCACCAATCTCCATTCCTACTTCAACCTCATCATTACCTTTTGGGTCTTTTAAATTCGTTCTGCCAACACTGGACCCTATCTCCCATACCACACAAACAGATGGAATCTAGAACTTTTCTTCTGTGGGTACTTAATTGAGTGCCTTGCACTTTTTACTAACTTACTATTTTGAAGTATGTTGAGGTTTATGGAGCAGTTGCAAAAATAATATAGAGAGTTCTTATAGATCTTTACCTAGCTTCTCCTAATGTAAATATTGTGCACATAACCATGGCATAACTCCTAAAATAAAATTTACTAAACCATAGTCTTACATCTGGATTTAGTCAGTTTCCTACTAATGTCCCTATTTTGTTCTAGAATCTGATCCTAGATCCCACATTACATTTAGGGTGCTTTGTATTTTGATTTTTTTTTTTTGTCTTCCTATACATTTAAGAGTCTTTGTTACCACTGAAAGTAAGTTACAATATGAAGGAATAAATATTGCCATTTATCTTTTAAATACACTTTTCTGACCTCATCCAACGACCTTTACCCATGATGCATTGAGCATTACAGAAAGTACCAGAACTATTAGGCAACTTTGTGACGATGAAGGCAGGTCCTATGGATGACACGGTAAAAGGCTAGAGATGATGATATCTCTCCATGTGGGAAGCTAACTAATGGTTCCCAAAGAGATCCAGATCCCAATTCCTGGGGTCTGTGAATAACACCTTATATGGCAAAGCAGATTTTGCAGATGTGATTAAGAATCCTGAGAAGAGGGGACTGTCCTGAATTACCTGGGTGGATCCTAAATGCACATGCAAGTCCCTGTAAGAAGGTGATAGAGCAGCTTTGACTTCACGGAAGAGAAGGCCATGAGAAGACACAGCAGAGAGGTTTAGAGATGCTCACACTGCTGGCCTTGTATAGGGAGAATGGAGCCATGAGCCCCAAATGCAGCTCTAGTAACTGGAAAAGGCAAGGGCAAGGACTCCCCTCTGGAGCCTGTGGAGGCTTCATGGCCTTGCCCATACCTTGGTTTGGACCCACTTTGGACTTCTGATCTCCAGAACTGCAGGAGATTAAGTCTGTGTTGTTCTAAGACACCAAATTTGTGGTAATTTTAAAAAAATGTTTTATTGATTTTTTTACAGAGAGGAAGGGAGAGGGATAGAGAGAGAGAAACATCCATCAGCTGCCTCTTGCACACCCCCTACTGGGGATGTGCCCACAACCAAGGTGCATGCCCTTGACCAGAATCAAACCTGGAAACTTTCAGTCCACAGGCCGATGCTCTATCCACTGAGCCAAACTGGGGAGGGCGAGTTTGTGGTAATTTGTTAGGGCAGCCCTAGGAAACGAATCCACCTGTCACCTTGAACAATGGGCACTCAGTAAATACTTGTTGGCCTCATATTCCCAGGCATATCTTCCTCCAAAACCCACCTCACTGTGCTGTCTAAAAAGAAAAGGCTACCCCCTCTCTGCTGTTTTTGAGGGGAAAAGTTAGCCAGCTTGCTACAACTAAAATGTCCTGTAGAAACATCTAGCCCACGTTTGGCAGTTTCTACTAAAGCTGGTTACACGCAATGACCCTGGAATTTCACTCCTACGTGTATTTGCCATAGGAATGTATATCTAAGGCCTCCAGAGGACAAACACAAGAGTATTAAGAGCAACACTGTTCATAAAAGGCAAAAATTGGCAACCATACAAATGTTCATCAGCAATAAAACAGAAAAATAAATTTTAGTATAGTCACACAATACAGGGTGGGGCAAAAGTATTGTTCATATGGAAAATAATACAATAATTCATAAATAATAACATAGAATAAATGGCATTTCACCTACTCACAACTGCAAACCTACTTTTGCCCCACCCTATGCAATCACAAGAATGAACAAACTGCAACTACATGCAGTGGTACAGACCAATCTCATAGCCAGAAAGTACAACCACATGAATGAAACATGGGGGATGGGGGCGCTATATGACTCATTTCTGTAAAGTACAAACCAGAAAACCTAATCCAGAAGTCAGAGAGTGGCAGCCCTTGGGAGGGTGGGAGAAGGGACTCGAAGGGAAATGGGAATGTTATCCTTATTGGTTTGGGTGCAGATTACGTGGAGAAGTTTGGCCTGGGAACACGGACCAAGGCACACACTTATACACACTTTCTTGTGTGCATATGACAGTTCAGTAAAAAGTTACCCAAGATAACCAAGCTGGGAAATGATTCCTGTGCCAAGCCCACCCACCCCCAACATCGCCTGCGGTGGAGAGCTGGTTTAAATGCCAGAAGGACACGATCCGCCTGGTACCATCATTACATCTTGGCAACCTGCAAAACCCTCATTTTCCCTTCAAGTATACAATGTTGTGGAGGCGGACTGGGAAATAGGATGGGAGCTTCAAAGCAAGAAGCAGTGGTTAAACTCAAAGTGCTGCGAATGTTGTCCCAGCCTCTCTGCCCCAGTTTCTCCTTCCTCTCTTTGCTGCATGAAGTTGTAAGACTGAATCCTACCCTCTTCTCACATATCACTCGCCAGGAGTGATACATTTTGTTTCTCAGTGAAACACAGACACGCCACACAGAGACTGAAAAAGAGAGAGGGAGGTAGTGGAAATCTAGAAACACTTCAGAATGAAGCCTCCACCATTTTCCCACAGATCCACCATACCTCCCCATATAACACATTCGTGAGGATCAACAAACAGGAAAAATAGCAGAAAGGATATTAAAGGCCCCCAAATAAAAGCAATAATCAGGAGGACTCACAAGACATATCTTCCTATGAGATAGGTTTACTATAATATAAAGCAATAAAGAGAAACAAAATGTTTGGGGAAATTTCTTATTTGTTTTTCAGTGAGATTCAAGAGGACTTCTGTCTAAAAATCAAAGTGAATAGTATCCTGAACAAGGATCAGCAAACTTTCACTTTAAAAGAGAAGAGGGTACATAGTCATGGCTTTGAGGACCACAGACTCTGCAGCAACTACTCAACTGGGCTTCCCACAGCAGTGGACGAGAAAGGATGGATGGGACCAGATCCAGACTACGACCAGAGTTAGTCTCTCTCCATCTGATCTAGAAAGAGGACCTGGAGTCAGGAAAGTTTAATGAATGGCAGATTCAAACCTCACTGAAAGTAGTAAGTGGCAGAAAGCATACTGTAAAAAAAAAAAAAAATACTGTAAAAAAAAAAAAAATCACGTTCTAAAGTATACAATTGTCTAACCTGAAACTGAAACAAAACAGTATTAACTGCAAAGTGTAATTGAAAAAGAAAAGAAAAGAAGAAGTAAAGATATACTTCAGAAGCTTCCCCAGCACTTGGATGGTAATGAGAAAAAAAAATATGAGACCTGGACAACAAAACCGGGCTCAAACATGCGCATACAAGGAATCCTCCAAGGAGAGAACAGCACAGGCCAGAAACATGACGATCATAATAATAAGCCTTTTCTGAGGTGGGAACTTGAGGCTTCAGATTGAAAACGCATATTTACATGCAATGCCAAAGAAATGAAATGAGCACGCACACCGATCCTGATAAACCTCTTTGATATCTAGAGAAAGTTCTATAAACCTGCAGACAGCTAAGAGGAAAAGATAACCTACAAAGGAATCAGAATCCAATCGGCCTCGGGCCTCTCTCCTGTATTCATTGCTCGGAGAAAATGGAGTAATTTCAACAACTTGGAGGGAAGAAAAATACTCAGCCGTGTTGTCATTTACATGTGAGGGCAACAGAATGACACTGGCAGACATTCCGGGGCTTAAAAATTACATTACCAGCATTCCTTCTATGAAAAGAAAACTGTCTGAAAGATGAATGCTGATCTACCAAGAGACAGATCAGAATTAAGAACCCACAGGTGAGGAATTGCAATGTGACAGATCTGTGAGCAATGATGAGCTGTTACCGAGTATAATTTCAATTATAAAACAGTAGAGATGTCAAAAACAAAGTGTGGAAGGAAAAAATGAATTTTGAAATTATCGTGTTGTAAAAATATTAAGTCTTAGGTCATATTAACAAATACTGGAAAATGGGGCAAGGGGAGAGACATAAAACCACACTGTTTAATTCTTAACTTCAACATTTATGGGTTTAAGGGTAACCACTATTATCTTAAAATAGATTAATCCTTTCTATGTCACCAGAGGGAGGAAAAGAAGAGAGACCCTGATTATGGAGTAAAAAATAACAGGAGTTAAAAAATTTTAAAAAAGGGGGGGGGGGGGGGGGGAAAGAAAGTAAATTCATTAAAAAGAGAACCAGAAGCTTCAGGATAAAGGAGAAGCGTGAGGATCCAAGGACTACATTATGAAATACGAGGCTGGCATTTTCATTGTGTATCACATGGGCAAAGATACACAATGAAAGGTGGGAGGAAAGCATGATAAAAAATATGTATAATATGTATGTTACATTAATTCAACTTTGTATGTATTTAAAGTACATGTTAATAGAAAAAAAAGGACACAGGAATGCACTCATGTATCAATAACAATTTTCTGAAGGTGATTTTTATTTTCTTGTTTATTCTTTTCTATATTTTGTAGAATACATAAAACCACTTTTTAAAAAGAGCTTTAAAAAAAATGAAAGTTGTAGGGTGCCATGAAATCAACCTGATCATCCTCCCCACTGTAGAGAAGGGGGCTGGGAGGATTCAGAAGGTATTATGTCCCTTGGGCCGGGTTCCAGCAGTCAGCTGGAACCTGGATTTCCCATCTTGCCCTGCTTGCTGCACCCTCTTAGCCCTCAGGCTTCTCGGGATACCTGAGAGAAAAATTCACTGTAACAACTTTCCTCTAAAGAGTCCTTTCCATGTGCTTTGGCAATGGGCTTTTAATCCTCACAACAGCCCAGAGAGGTCGATACCACCCATCCCATTTTACAGATGAAGCAACTGAGGCCAAAGAGAATGAGAAGCCCGCTGGGGTCACCCCGCAGGGAAGAAAAGCCTTCAAGGTTAAACAGCCTGTTTGTTGAATCTCCTTTCTTTTCTTTTCTTTTTTTCTGGAAGTTTGGCAAAACTTGTCTGACTCCATTATTTTCTAATCTGTTCATTCTTCTCTCTGGCTTAGGAGGACACAACTGTGCAGCCGCTATCTCTGACTTTCAGCTGGACGGTGAACACAAATGCCCCAGATTCTCTCACAAAGGCCCTGCCAGCCACGCCCCGCGAGAGCTTCCTGAGCAGACACACTATCCCTCCAATCTAGTTTCAGTGGATGAAACAGAACCAACTCCACCCACCCCCACATCCTTCCCCGAGAAACTGACCGCGGAGTGGAGGCCAGCGGCCTGTCCCGTGTATGTCAGAGTCCTGGATGCTTCTCCCCACGGGCCCAGCACCAGCCAAAGAAGCCGGTGCTGGCTGTCAGCCAGGCAAATAAAATCCCTGTCTCTGCCTGAAAGGTAGGGGAGGGGACAGGAGAGCTTACCTCTGAATTGCAATGTTACTAGGACACAGTTTGCTGTAATAATACCAATTAACATTTCTCCCCCACTTGATAGTTTCTAGTATAGGATAAAAATAGCAATACACGTGGTGCTGAGCTGCAGAAAATAACAATGGGATATGCACTGGAAGAACCCGGCTGGAGCTCACTAGGAGGGAGAGCGAGGCGAGCCGGAATATTATGGGAGATTTAGGAGGGCCCGCGGAGAATGCGCTAGAATTAAGGGCCTTTCTCCACCTGCTCCTCTTTCCCCCGGAGCTGCCAGCTGTGTCCCCGGAAGGCACCTGGGATAGTGAACATGGCATTGGACTCAGAGCAGAGATTTGATTGTGGAGTTCCCCCTGCCAGGAACCAGTTGTGTGTCCTTGCTGGAGTCAGGTAACCTCTCTGTGCTGATTCCTCGTCTGTAAAGTAAGAATCTATTCTCAGCACCTACTTCAAGGGGAGGTGTGCCATGTAAGTGCGGTAATACATGAAAGGACTTTGCATGTATTGAATCATGATGTGTGATTCAAATGTGAGAGGAGGTCCCTAAGTATCTGGTGGCAGCAGTGATGCAGGTGACATTTGCCAACACAGCCTTTATTGATTACCAAAAGGAAAACAGCCACACATTAGCCCCACCTTCTCAGCAAGTTGAAGATGTACCAGTGGCATCAGTATACACCAGTACGCTCAGTATACACCAGGGGCCAGCACCTATCTCAAATTAAAGTATCTTGTCTTAAAGACAAAGGTGGACTGGTCAGTTGGCTTCATAAACTCAGAGATATTTGGTAAAGAGAGAGGATGCCCAGTCACATTCAATTTCCTGAGGCTGGCTTCCCTCTAAGGACCATCACTCAGGGCCAGGTGCACTCCTGGGGCCAGGTGACAGCTAGGGTGAGGTGTAATGGTGAACAGTGGGAGGCCCCCTCTCTTGCACACATGCTTCCCCCCACTCCCCAGACCTCACCCTGACAACACAGGACACACATGATTCGGTCCAGACCCCCTACAGGACAATTGTGTTGGGTAGAAGCTTCCAGTTGAGCTCTGTAGGGCTCCCTGGGGTGACTATTGGAGGACAGAGAGGGAAGCTCTGAAAACACTTCCCTCTTCACCTTCCCTACCCATCCATCCACTTCAACCTGACCTGAGTTTTATCAGTTTTGTTAGACTTCCACGTTAGACTTTTTTTAAATAAAAATTTCCCTGACTGAAAAGCTTCAAAATCAGAGCTTGTCAGAATCATGACTAAAGTCTGAAAGAAGAGGATTTGGTCCCCAGACTGAAGCGAAGTCACCTATGAGCCTCTTCGCCCACCCAGATAATGACAACGTGTTCTTAAAGGAAAATGTAGACCAGCAGTAGCACCATCTGGAATTTCTCCAGGTGTGGGGCTGCTGCACCTGTGGACAAGGAATGTCCTCTTCGCTGAAAAAGCCCTTCCTCCTCTCTCATGGCCATGGGACTAGTGACCTCGGACCAAGAGTGTCAACTCAGCTGCATGAGCCCAATTGAGCAAAGTGCCATCATAGATTTGGGAGGGTCATGGGCAGAAGGTTTGGGGGAAGGAAAGAAAGAAGGAAAAGGAAGAGAAGGGAAGGGAAGGGAAGGGAAGGGAAGGGAAGGGAAGGGAAGGGAAGGGAAGGGAAGGGAAGGGAAGGGAAGGGAAGGGAAGGGAAGGGAAGGGAGGGGAAGGGAAGGGAGGGGAAGGGAGGGGAAGGGAAGGCAAGGGAAGGCAAGGGAAGGCAAGGGAAGGGAAGGGAAGGGAGAGAAGGGAAGGGAAGGGAAGGAAGGAAGGAAGAAAGAGAAAAAAGAAAGAGAAAAAAAGAAAAGAGGGGACTGGAAGAGGACCCATAAGCCATCTGCTTACTCTGAAATGCACACTTTTGGGAAAAGAGAAGGTTCAGGAAGCAGAGCTGCCAGTTTAAAAATAAAGAGTATCCTCTTCAAAGAATGTAGAGAGCACATGGGCACAAACAGTTGCTCACATGGACCAGGGGACCTGGTCTCCACCTGGGAAACCCCAGGAGGTCAGCGAGTAGGAACAGCAACAGCATGTCCCAGCTTCTCCTCCGGGGACGTGGAGGAGCTTGAAGCCAGAAACCAGATAGGCAGGGCGGAGTCAGGATCTTAAGGCCAGGAGAATGCCAGAGAGAGAGAGAGCCTACATCAGCCCGAGGGACAAAGAAGAGGGTAATACCTGACATTTCTGGGAGGCTGCAGGCCTCCCACAGGCGTTGCAATGGCCACACTCTGCTCAGCCTGAGACAAGCAGGAGCTTGGGAGGCAAACTCTACAGTAGGATCCTGCCTCCATGGCTTTCATCAGGCCATTTTGGATTCACCTATGTAACCTCTCTCAGCCTGGGTTTCCTCCAGTATTCTTGGCAATCGCAAGCATATCCACTTCATAGGCAGTTCTGAGAACTGGCTGAATGAATAGATGCACATCACCCAGATCAGTGCCCACACTTAGCAAGCATGTGAGCCCCGCAGGGGTCAGCCCCACTGGCAGAGGAGCATGGCCCAAGTAAGTGAGGCACCCAAGATGCCAGTAAGATGTGACTGGCATCTAACAGCAAGCTTCTCCAGGTGTCACTCCCACTTCCACATCTTCCATCTTTTCTTTCCCTGATCCCTCCATGTTTCTCCTTTTAAAGTTTTGTAAACATTCTCTATGGTCTCCCTTTGTGCTCTTTTCATAGATTACAGTGAAAGTCTCAAACCAGTTATCAAAAAGTCTAAATAAGTATGACCGCGGAGGCAGGTGCCTGTTCACAAATTCTTGGCTTTCTGAGCCATTCACAGGAGGCTCCTCTGGGGGTGTCACCTGTCTGGAATGTGTGTCTGCCTCTCGGAGAAACTTGCACTGCTACTACCTCTTCATTGGCCATCATCATCAGCAACTCCCTAAACAGTCCTGTCAGGTGAAACCACCCACTTCTCCTTTCACACATGCAAATGCTGTAAGACAGGCTGAGAAGTTACCTGTGGAGAAGGGGGTTGGGATCCCAGAGGCCCTGATTTTCCTGCCTGCCCACTTGTCTCCTGTTTTGTCAAGTAACCAAACAAGAGAAGCAGCTCCAGTCCCCTCGCTGGGGCCATCCCCACAGCTTTGCAGAATGGCAGGTCTTGGGGCCAAAAGGGCTATGAGGCTCACTGACCTGCAATGGGGAGGCCATGGGCTTGTATTATTCTTCTGGGACTGAACCCCTCACACACTCCTGTGGCAGAGGCGAGCCATTAGGCAAGAGCTAGGGTTCTGCCTCAGGTCACCAGCCATCGTTGCTTGCTGTCCCTCATCAAGGGACAGGGGAAAAACCTTGGCCTTGTTCCCGCAGCTTCGACCAACTTGGCTCCCTAGTCCTAGGCTCTAAACACTTGCCCACTCATGGTCTGCTCTCCTCAAGGACGCATTTGCTTCACACAAGTGTTTTCTGGTCTTCACTAGACAGTGGGGGAAATTAACTCTTGGGTAAGTTGACCAGATGTCCCACTTTTGGTGGGACAGTCCCGATTTTTAATAATGTGTCCCGTGTCCCGCGGCTTTTTAAAAAAGTCCCGATTCTTTCCAAAAATCAGGACTTTTTTTAAAAACGCCATGGGATGTGAGACAAATTGTTAAAAATCGGGACTGTCCCACCAAAAGTGGGACGTCTGGTCAGCTTACTCTTGGGAAAAGGGGGGCAAGGAAATTGTCCAAAAATCCCAAAATGAAAAAGCAGTGAACCAGGGACCCATACTTCCCATCTTCCCAGGATGGCCTGAGAGAGCATCCCTGCAGGTGGCATGGGAGTGCCTAGCTGCGGTCTCTCTAATGCTTTCAATGATCTCGTCATTCAGGAAGTGGTGTCCAGTGGGGAAATGTGCCAGCCCTGGATGACAGCGCCGCTGAGAAATACAGCTTCTTGCCAGTGGGATCCTTGCTAACTCACTTTGGAACGCCAGCATCCCACCATGGCGTGGTGAAAACGTGCCAAATCTCTCAAAATTAATGAAACACCTGTCCCTCTAACACCATCAGAGGTAATTACACGAGGCTCAACCACACACTCACACACCCAGACTGCAGCCGGCTCGCTGGCTGGTTCCCAGGTATCCGGGGTGTGCTCCCCTGGCCATCCTGGGGTGACTGAGCTGGAATAGCCCCTCCTAGTTCTTAACTCTCTGAAAAAGCAGCAGAAAACTCTGGCCTGGTATCAACTGGGTATAAGATAAATTTGAAGCAATTATGACCAAGGCAGAAAAACTTTACATTCAAACTACAATGCTCTATAAGACACGCATCCGATATTGTCGAAAACTTATAATTCAGGTTTAGAAGAGTATTTAAAAACTGTCCCCATTTATCACTTTGTAAATGAATGCTTATTCATGTAAACCACACATTATCTTACACAAATAAGTTTTCCCAACAGAGTTATTGGTTTGCACACTTAATCCCAGTGACTCTAAAGGGAAAAAATTGTCATCTCAACAACCGAAGTGTCTGAGGTCAGATGGGGAAGTTCTGGCCTTCGGGTGAGAAATGGAAGAGGCTCTCAAAAGGCAGAACAAAGCTCCCAGTGTCCCTCACCCCGCTGCCGCCTGAGACTTCTCTCCCTCTCCCTGCAGGAGGGAGAAGCAGGCGAGAGGAGGAAAAAGGCAGAGGGCTGTTGGAGAATAAGTCATCCAAAATGGCAAACAGGTCCCCTCAGCTTTTCCAGGAACAACCCCTCCCCCACAGCCATTTGTGCTCACCCTGTTGCACACACGTTTGAAGAGAAAAGGAATTACATAACACATCAGCTGTTCCTTTTCACAAGCCCGGTGGAGATCAATCCCGTAAGCACAGACGCCTGTGGGCACGTTCGGGGATTTCTCGAGGCAGTGAGAAGAAAGGCCCACTCTCTCTGTGGCTCAGAGCGCAGGCCAGGCAAGGCTTAGAAGTGTCCAGTGGGGGTGGGGGTAGGGGTAGGAGCAACCTAAGATGTTATTACCAAGGGTTTCTTCTCTGGAGCCTTGAACTCCCCATATGCCCCAGCCTCACTCTGGCTACACAAAGCTGGATATTTGGAGGAGATGCCAAATTGAGTTCCAAAATGCACACAGGCGCCGAAACCGGTTTGGCTCAATGGATAGATGGTCGGCCTGAGGCCTGAAAAGTCCTGGGTTCAATTCCGGTCAAGGGCATATACCCTGGTTGAGGGCACATCCCCAGTGGGGGGTTTGCAAGAGGCAGCTGGTCACTGATTCTCTCTCATTGATGTTTCTAACTCTGTATTCCTCTCTCTTCCTCTCTGTAAAAAATCAATAAAATATATTTTAAAAAAATAAATAAAATGCACACAGGTAATAAATAAAGTGTTTTTAAGATGCTTTTTCTCATCTTCCATCCTCCCATCCCCTCCCGATGGAGCCCTGACTGTTTAAGCTAGGGGTGTCGAACTCAATCAGAGAAGGGGCCAAAATCTAAAATCCAGCCTAAATCGAGGGCCGAATGGTTTACTGAACAGTCATAAACTGTCATTGTGATGGAAACGCAGCGGAGTGCAATGATGACAGCGCGGTGCGGGCCACATTGCAAGGCCTGGCGGGACGGATTTGGCCCGCGGGCCTTGTGTTTGACACATGTGGTTTAAGCAGTGAAATTTCCACCTTTGCAGGGAGCCAGCTTTTGCCTGTGAGTATGCAGGTGAACCCAATCTCATCACAGGAGTTTTTAGAAGCGGAAGCCTTTCCATAGCTGTGGTTAGCAGGTGGGCAGACTACAGAGGAAGGGTCAGAGAGATGCAAGGTGGCTGGCTTTGAAAAATGGAGAAAGGGGCCATGACCCAGGAGTGTGGGCAGCCCCTGGAAGCTAGAAAAGCAAGGAAACAGACTCTCCCCTAGAACCTGCAGGAAATGGAACCCTGTGGGCCTGGATTTTAGCCCAGCAAGACCCATGTGGGCATCTGAACCACACAACTATCAGACCATAGATGTGTGCTGTTGCTCAGTGTGTGGTGATCTGCTACAGTAGCAATAGGCAACCAATACACAGCTGGCCCTGATTGGGATG
Organism: Pipistrellus kuhlii; assembly: GCF_014108245.1. Classification (NCBI taxonomy): domain Eukaryota; kingdom Metazoa; phylum Chordata; class Mammalia; order Chiroptera; family Vespertilionidae; genus Pipistrellus; species Pipistrellus kuhlii. The sequence continues at coordinate 14,179,712 of NW_023425405.1, forward strand.
TCTGTTGCCCCCTCCCTGCCTCCCTCCAGGGCTGACTTCTCCTGGCTGAATCCTCTCGTAGCCTCACCTGTTGCTTCTCTGCAGCACCTGGCCCCCTGCCAGGGCAGCAGCAGCCTGTCCTCTCCTCCAGTTTCTAATGGCCCTGGCGCATTCGCGGGAACCCCAAGTCTGTTTCCAGTTCCTGGGACCCTTCGAGTTCCAGATGTGTCAGAATAGCACACCCAGATCATGGGAGTGTGCTGAGGGCAGGGGCTCTTTCAGGCTCTGGTTCCCCAGTTTGCTCATGTCCCCAGGGGTGGCTTGGAAAACCACTCCCATCAGTGCTTTCGATGCAAGACAACTGTCCACACAGGAGAACAAACAAGGAAGCGGGTGCCATTTCTCACCCAGTATGGGCACACACTCTAACCTGGTTTTTGTGCTGGCCCTTTAAGCCACCAGGACCAAGTTGGGGAAGTGGGGACAAAAGCAAATCTTTAGAGCAGGGAACCTGGGAAGCTGAAAGGAGACGGGTAAGAATCATCAGACGAGACAGAATGTCCTCTCGACAAACAGCAGAGGTGATGGTGGCAGGAGCCAGGCACATTCAGGTGGGACTCGCTCCCACCCGATTACCTCCCAAGCCTGCCAGGGGCCCTGGAACCCAGTTGTGGGCTGTCAGCAAAGACAAATTTAGTGCCGATGATCTCATCTGCAGAACAGCCCCAGGGCCTCAGAGCGCTCTGGGCAACATCATTTTGACAAGGTGGAAAGTGGACGTCACTGCTGGTCCCATAATGTAGGCAGAGGCACAGGGGTCCTCCAGCTCCCGTCAGCTCACCAGGTGCAGGCGATGGCAGGCTGATGAGGCCTTGGGTGTTGCCACCAGCGCCCCTGGGTCCCCAATCCCCCAGGTATGGTGAGCAGGCATCTGAAGGCAAGTCTACAGATTCCAACAGGCTCAATTTGAAATGCATGACAAGCAGGAACCAACATTCTAATCCGGTCATGGTGCTCGTGTCCCCGAGAACCCCTCCTGCTTATGCCAGGACATGACATGACAGTGTTTCTCAGTGAGTCAACAGGTGGCAGGTGGGGGAGGGCGCATCTCACTCGCTCTATTGTTTAGTTCAAACAAGCCTAAAGCCCTGCAAAAGGGGTGGAGGGTGATTTTCACTTGTCCCTTGAAGTGAGTCACTGGCAGGGATGGTTGAGAATGTGTCACCAAGGCAAACCCACATTCCTGCCACTGGCTCAGGCCCCCTCTCTGAGGCCCTGCAGTTGGTTTGCTGGCTTGTCTAGCTCTGTCAGATTCTGTCACGATAGAGAAGATCGACTCCTGAGAATGAGGGCTGAGAGTCTGGTCCAATGCACCCTGGGAAGTGCCCAAGGGTGGAATGACGGACAAGTTTGAGAAATAAATCAAAATGTACTGGGAATTGAGGGTGAGCACCAAACACAGCACCATTAGGTTGAAGAAAGAAAAGTTCTACAAGCAGAGCTGAGAGGATCTCTCTAAGCCAAGATGTTAGGAAAATCTGCAAAGAGAAATGCAATACAGGCAAGAACCAACACCAAGACACAGGCGTGAGGGCTGCACAGCATGACGTGGGGAGAGAGGCTGGGTCGGCCACGGGAGCAGAGTCCTTCAAGGTGTTGGACCCAGAGCACTGGGCCAACGTCCCATCCCACATGCACACAATCGTGCAGCTTAGGGGGGTTTGGAAAAGAAACACGTGAGGTTACATTGTGAACCATTTATCCTGTAGAGGCAAAATGAGATTTTTTTTTTCTGCTGTTCTTTTAATTAAATGTTAGCTCATAAATCAAAGACCTTGTTTCCAGGCTGCAGGAGGGGGCAGGAGAGAGTCCCAGCTTTTCAGAGCTGAGTGCGCCCTGCCTGTACCCCAGTCCCAACAAGCTTATTCTCCTCAGCACCTCACATGTAGTGGGAGCTCCGTGAGTAGGCAAGGATCTTGCTGGGCTTCCTGAAATTCTTCCAGGGAGATCTTGGGCGTGTATGCACGCACACATACACATGGTTAAACCCCACAAGGACTGGTTAGTGTGTCTATTTGGAGCATCTAAGGTTTCCCCGGGAGACCCCTCACCTCTGGAGGCCTTCCTCGCTCCCCGGCTGGGGTCATGTGGCTGTTTACTTACATGGAGTCTGAAGGCAATTCTTAGGTGTTTACTGAGCAGAGAAAATCACATGATCTTCCCCATCTTCTTAATTTCTATTAGTGTTCTTCCTCCTAGGAAACCAAGGAATGCTCCACAGATGTGAAGCCCTTTCATAAGAGGGATGAAGTGAGTATACATGCATATGCTTATTGCTGAAAAGGTGAAATGTGTGTGGATAAACAATTTGTCCAAAATCAGAGGTGCAGCCAGCAACAAAGTCACGATTTCCTGGCTGTCATTTCCAACTAACTCTTCCTGTACATGCAGGTGTGGTTCCTAACAGTTTAGAGACACAGGCAACCCAAGATAAGAACCTGGGCAGGCACTTGGCTTGGAAGACTGCAGGGATGCCTGGGTGTGGAGGAGGGAAGCAGCAGGGTGGCATTCAATGGCTCCTCACCTTCCTCTGGCTTGAGAGAATGGTTGCCATGACCACTGAGGAAGTATCTTGTTTTCCCACTTTCAAGCTGCTTCTCTCCTAAGCATCTTAAAGTGCTGTGTGCACCCACACTCATGTGCCTTCCTACTTTAGAGGAGAAATGGGGTCAAAGAAAGGGAGCCCCCTTTAAGGAAGGGAATAAAGAGAGAGTTTTATTTCAGCTCTCTATCCAGAGTCTACCCATGATGCCATGGGTCTCTCTCTCCCTATATCCCCTCACCCAACCCATCTACTCCCGTCGGCTCCTGCCCTGGACAGAGAGATTCCAGTCAACAACAAAGGCCAAGGAAGGTGCAAAGGTCCCCTTCCCCCTGTCCCCAGACCGAAGTCCATCAAAACAAATGCAAAGCAGAGAGATTAAATTATCACTAAGCTAATTATGGGAATCACACGTAGACCGGCTGCTGGGAAGCAAGGTCAGCAGGCAAGAGGCATTAAAATTAAAGGCAGATGCAAGAAGCACTTTAAAAAGCAACTGGGAGACTCATTACCCCCACACAGAGGAGAAAGGCACCGCTCTGGTGTTTGAGGCGCTGTCCATCTGGGCAATAGTCAGAGCATTTGACAGCTAAATAGCTCTACTCTGTCATCATCTCGAAGCCAAAGTGGGTGAGTCAGAGGTAAACTGATTAGATGGTGTGCTGCTAATTTCCCGGAGAGAACAAGAAGGAGGGAGGCTCAGTCCAAGAGGGCAGAGCACAGGAGGCACCAGCCCTAGGCTCGTGTGCAAAGAGAAGGGCCTGGCTCCTAAGTGTGCAGCATAGGTGTGTGACCATGTGCATGGGGGTGAGGTACATACACATGGGTATGAGCTGAGTGTGTATGCATGTGTATGTGCAGGTAATAGAAGGTGAACAGCTTGGAAAGGATTAGAAGGCCCCTTCCAGCATATTTCCTACAGGGAAACTCCTTGTGAGCTTTCTAAGATTTCCAACGCCTTCAAAATCGCTGCAGCCATAAAAAATTCATATCGTTTTCTCCTGTTATGAATGCTCAATGACTCCTCCTGTGTCATCAATATGGTGGGAGTTTAAGACACCTGGGCCTAAAAACTGATAGCCTACAAAAAAGGAGTTTGAAGGTTAAAAACCAGTGTTTTTCTAACCAATCTGCACAATCACACTAACCCTTAGGTCACCAAATCTATAAAGAAATTGTGGAGCCAGAACTGCCTCCGGACTTACAATCATCCTGGGTAAATTGGTCAAGATGATGTTTGTGATTGAGTTATCATAAATTAAGAATACAATGCTACATAATGGCAGGAAGTAAAAGGCAAGAGCTGAGAAGATAAATGAGGAGAGAGGAGGTGCAGGAGTGAGAGAGCAGCCAAAAGGGACAGGGTGTCACTTTTGAAGTTAGGTTTCAAAGAGACTGTGGCTTTCCTCTTGCACGCTCTCTCTTATTATCTGTCCCTCTCCGCTGCTGTGTTGTGTGAGTGGCTGTTACAGGGAGACCTGTATGGCAAGAGACTTATGTCTACGTGAGAACCTACTGTTCACCAACAGCCTTGTGGATCCCATTGGGAATAGATTCTTCCCCCCTTCTAGCCTTGAGGCCGTAGATGACTGCATTCCCAGGGAGACCTTGACTGTAGTCTGTGAGCAAGCCGGAGCCAGAGGACCCAGCTAAGCAATGCCGGGATTCCTGACCCAAGAATCTACGTTTGGGTTCATTTGTCACACAGCAATCCATAACTCATATACCTGTGTCCCCTGGGCTGCAATAGAAGGTGTGGAGTGAATGTGGAAGATTTGAGAGAGGTGTGTTAGAAGCCACTGTGAATGCCTCTATGAGAGGCCAAAGCTACCAGAAAAAAAAAACAAGAAAAAAAAAAAAACCCAGCACGATACCCCCAAGAGATAAGCGGCATGACCACAGCCACAGGAAGTCACTTGAGAACAAGTAGACCCCTAATTGGAGTTTCACCTGGTGGACTTTGAGTCAGTCCCGCTTCCACCACCTTCCCCAACTGTGATTTCAGGGCATAAAGACCCTCCTGGTCCTGTCCTCACTGAGAGCCTCTGCTGGTCTCAAGGACAATTCTATTTTCCTCCGATCCAGATCCAACCAGAACTAGCCAGCAGCGGGGGGACCACTGACAGCTGGGGGCCACTTCCTCTTCTTGCTTCTGCCTCCTCCCTCTTCCTCTGGTACATCATGTCTTTCATCCTTTCCCATCTTTGTTGTCTTGGTTACATGGCCAGACTCCTGATATGCTGCTAGTTTTCATTTTAATGATATGTTCTTGTAACGCACAATATTTTACTTCAATTGCATGTGTCACTGGATAAATTCCTCTGGCGTGTCTGGCATTTCAGCATCAGCTGACTGAGTGCATTCTATGATCTGGAGTGTTTCTGAAGCACTTTCTTCAATGTTAATGTCTTTGTGTTTTAACTTATGATTCAGATCATTCTATACGAATATATATATATATATATATATATATATATATATATATATATATACAGATATACACATGATTCAAAAAAAGTGGTCGACATGTGTCAGTAAATCTTGACTTGGCAAAGCTCATTTAAAACAATCTCCTTAAATCATGTGTGCTTGCAGTGATAATTTAGGAAATAGGCTAAAATAATGTTTTCTGGGGATCGCAAAATGTGTTTCAAGAGGGCCTAGGAGGAGAATCAGTCTGTGCTCCAGTGACACTTCCAGCAGAGTTGAGAGGGACGCCTCCCATGGCTGCTCAGATCAGCGTGGAGTGACCACTTGTCCCCCCAAGAGAAAGCAGTGACAATGTGTAGTCTAACAGCACAGTAGTAAAAATAGTGCCAGTGGGGATACCCTGACATAAAAAGGATGGTTGGGTGAAGGCTTAATATTGTCCAAGAATGTAAGATCTACCCAAGAGGACATGCACCAATTTAGCTGATCTCCACATCTGCCCACAGGTAATCGTGCACAAAAAGGCTTAAAACACAACAGATGGGAACAAAAGGAGGTGGAGGAGGACCAGGAGAAGTGGGCAGGTCCACATTAGGGGAGTTGCTCTGCAGGCCAGTCCGGGGCTCCCCGGGCTTGCAGGAATGATGACAGAATAGCCACTGCTGTCCCCGCTCAGATGTGAGATCAGAGGAAGAAGGACAGCACCCCTGGACCATCTACGGTGCCCTCTGTCCCCAGCACCTCAACCTCAGCCTCCCCCTCACTGAATCCACAGGTTAAGGTCTAAACAAGCTTAATACTTGCAAAACCAGGGGTGGGAAATGCAAAAACGACATGGCAAAAATGACCGAACAAAAGTGCTAGTATGGTCTTTTCCCATAGTGAAAACTATCCAACATTGACTCGCCCATATTCTTTTGCTTTCTTCTTGGCGTTGAACCACACACAGACTAGCTGGCACTCTGGTTGGAGGAACTCATAGCAACAGAGCTAACTGACCAAAGCCTGCACTAAACACACTGGCCTCTGCTCTAATCCCAGGCTCCCGGCAGCTGGAGTCCGGCACTGTGTCTCCATGTGATTGTGTGATGCCTCCTCCAGCCATGTGGAACACTTCCTATGGCAGAAATTGCTTTTTAGTTAAAACTCATTCACATTTCCAGGTGAATGTTCAGAAAAAGTTTCAGATACATTAAGGAAGTTGCAAAGCAGGGGTTGCCCATCTCAGATCTAACATTGCTCTGTGACTCAGGCATTTTGCGCACACACACACACACACACACACACACACACACACTACACTCCTGAGAACATATGGTCAGAATGACACAGGCCCAGGTGGGTCTCCCCTGCTCCACTCATTTCTGTGCTTAGAGCCCATGGAACACAGGCAAATCAATTTCAAAACAACCTCAAGAAAAAATAAATTAGGACGATTAATACTAATCTGTAAGACAATTCCCAGTAGGAATGGCTGTTTGTTGTTTTTTTTGTTTTGTTTTGTTTTTAGATATCCTCTCCTTTGGACTCTTCATGCTGACACACATCCAATTTCTACCAAGAGAGGCTGGTATGCTGTGGTTTACACACACACACTCACACACACACACACATACACACACATACACACACACACCTCGTACATATCCTCCCAGAAGCCAATGGCAGAGCCAGCCCAACTTCACTTAACCAACATCCACAGTGTGCTCAGCCCCTTGGCTGTGAACAGTTTACCTCGCAAAACACCCGGGGAAGATGCAGTCACCAAATGAAAGGCACAATGACACCTCAAGTGGAAGTTTATGATGCTTTGGTCCGCCATGAACATTAGTCTCTCCCACTAATGTCAGGCAGTAATTCACTGCTGAACAGCAGCCATAAAATATGATCACTTAGTGGTAGGAAAGCAAAAGGCAAAGGAAAAAAAGAAGGAATGGGTTCCAGCTGAGATACTTAAGCAAAGAGATCTTGTCCTTCAGAGGCAGCACTGACCTCATTGCCCCAACTTGGGTCAAAGGTTTCCAGATTTATACAGACAACCTAAAGCACACTGGGACGGTGTTTGCCTTAAGATTTTTACCTGTCATTGGCATTTTAATAGTTTGTTGGTTATTTTCACATTCCCAGGCACCTCCTGATGATGGTAGCATTTATATACCACGTTACTTAACAGCCAGTGCCTTTAACACACACCATGGGAAAGGCTGCCAACACCAGCCGTAACACACACACACACACACACACACACATCACACGTCAGAAAATATAAAAGACATCCAAATTAGCACTCTCCTCACCTCCTTTTCCCCTGCCTTATGTGATGTGTGCACTAAAGGAGTAAAATTATGGTCTTCGGAGGCAAGGTTGCAAATGATGGGAACCCACAGCTTTCAAACAAAACAAAAAGTCAGTAATTTTGAGGATAGCCCATGGCTAGCTACAGTCTAGCTCCTGGTCCCCAGAAACCCACAGTGAACTCCCTTCCTCTCAGCAAACCCCCAAGCGCCCTTTGCCTACCCTCCCTACCTTGAGTCCCTTGTCATATTGCAAAGAACTCTGCAAGGCCCTTGTACACACAGGAGATTATTACGGGGCTCAGGGAAGCCAGCTCTGTAATCACAGCTCCAGTATGATTTCCATTCTTCTCCCTTTCAGCAGCTCACAAGCCTTCCTGCAGAATCCTGCAGCCCCACTGCTTTCTGTGGCTGGGCCTCTGCCCAGAGGTGACTGCGGTCCTGATAACCTCTGGGAAAAAGCAAGGCAGGGCGATTATGAGGAAAGGGGAGTGGTGCGCAGCGAGCAAGGGTGGTGGGGAATTCTATTGTTTAGGAAAAATAAATAAACTGGCCAGTTTTGCTTTTTATTATTTCAAACAACAGACTCGGCGGGCCAGCCTTCCTTTCCCAACTCAGCCTGTCCCCGTGGGCGGGCTGCTGAGTCGGCAGCAACAGGAGCTGGGCCCCAGCGAAACTGTTAGAGAGGCTGCCCCTCTGAGCCCTTGGAGCAGAAAGGCTGGCGGTTCTGATGGCCAGGCCTCCCCAGGAGGGCCGCTGGCTCATCCTACTCCCCTCCCACCTTGCCCACCCCCAATGAATCTCTGCTCTTACTTTTCAAATGTCTATGCTTCACCAGTCCCAGTCCCACCACTGCTCTGGAAATTAAACGTAATATCCCAGGTGGCTGAAATGGACCTGTTCTTACACAAACCCCTCCCCAAATAAAAAATGGGAAATGCCAGGCTGCAGTTTATAAAGTCTGCTGGTCAGGTGTCGCCTGTCATTGCTGATTTGGCTCACATCTGGGGACACATCAAGGCTAGGCTCTCCCACAGCCTTCCCTCTGGGGGTGGTCTCTGTGCACTTTGCTCCCCCAGGTTCTGGGGGTGCCCTCAGTCCATGGTTATGAAGATGTGCTCCACACTGACATCCCCACCAGGAGACAAGCTCCGACGAGAGAGAGAGAGAGAGAGAGAGAGAGAGAGAGAGAGAGAGAGAGAGAGAGAGAGCGCGAGCGCGCGCGAGCGCGCGCCCATTAGCCCCAGTCTCCCTCTGACCTACAGTACACACCTGCAAGCTGTCTGTGGTGGGTTTATGATGCAGCCATGGCCAGGAATCATACCCCCGCTCTCTGCCCAAAGGGAATAGAACTGCCTGTTCTGTTATGTGCACTGAACTTCCAATGTTTATGTCACTGACACCATATTCCAAGCTGCTCTGACAATAGCAAAAAAGAAATTTAAAAAATCCTTCTACAGGGTCTGCTTGGTCTTGCCAGCAAGTCAGTGATCCTCTGGCACCTGGTAGGAAATTTGGGGTATGGAATCTTTTCGTGTCTTGGAATAAGTTACTTCTTCATTGCCTGAGATTAGGCTCAGTAGAGAAAAGAGCTCCAGCACCCCACATTGCTTTGCTTCTTTATTCTCAATAGCACTTATTCACCCATTGAGTGGCAATGCAGGCCAAATGTATGAATTCACCATTTAAACTGTAAATTCACTTTTCCAGCAAACCAAACTTATTGAGTCATGGTGCAGAATGCAGTCATTGGAGCAGCCAAAGGAAATGTCCTCAAAGTCCAGTGGTCTGAAGGTCGTGCATGCACTTTTTTGGTTTATTCAGAGGCTTATGAGACATAATTTCAGCAAGTGTGGGGATCTGCTTTCCTAGACCATTGAGAACTGGAAGCCACAGGTGGCAAAGGAGGAAAGGCCCTGAAGTCGACCAGGACTCCTCACAGTGGGTGGAAGTGACGGGTGACAGCTCAGAGTAGTGGGAAAACCCAGAAGGCTGCAATGGACACAGGAGTTGTGCGGCGACAACACACCTACGCCTTGCAGCATCTTCTCTGGGCGTCCATGGAATTCAGCTCAATACATGAGTAATCAACAACAAAAAGGCCAGTGCAGCAAGAAAACATTCATTTGTGTTTAATATACTCTTTGCAAAAAGGCGAGGAACTACAAAATATAATTCTTTTTATTTTAAATATATTTTATTGATTTTTTACCGAGAGGAATAGAGAGTCAGAAACATAGATGAGAGAGAAACATCGATCAGCTTCCTCCTGCATCCCCCCTTCACCAGAGATGTGCCCACAACCAAGGCACATACCCCCAACTGGAATCGAACCCAGGGCCCTTCAGTCCAAAGGCCGACTCTCTATCCACAGAGCCAAACTGGTCAGGGTACAAAATATAATTCTTAAAGCTATACAAACGATGGTTAAATTATCTGTTAATTTGACCCTTGCTATGTGTTACCTCTTGAGAGGCAATGTGAGATGCGTGATGCTTTGTCTATATCCTCCTTGCAGAGTGCATGGCATTTCACCAACAGTTTTCCCTTCCAGATAAGATGCACAACTACTGTACACACACACACCCAGCTCATGCACCCTCTGCTCCCCGCCTCTCACCTCTGCACTCTCACATCCCAGACCCACTGCCTGTGCCACAGAGCTGTACCATTTAAAGAAAAAAGTAATTGCTGGAAAGGGCTGCAACACAGTAGGCTGAAAGAGTGGGCACAGCCTTCTAGATGTGCAGAGAACATCTCCCCTTGACCATCTTGAGCGAATGCCGGAAACACAGCAACAAGAAGGGAGGGATCAAGGCTCCCTTAGATCAGGTAGTGCTGGCTTTACCAGTCTGAGTCCCACAATGTCCAGCGAATCCCAATGGAATAAATAAATAAAATAAAACCAGCAGGAGCTCCACATGGCGCCACCAATATTTTCCCTGGGACAAGACTGAAATACGCTTATCAGCCAACACAAAACAGGACCCCCTTCCTATAGTCTTAGAAAGCCTCTTAGTCCACGCAAGGAGGGCACCCTACGGAGCCAGCTCCAGCTCCCTGAGTAAGAAGCCTGAGCAGAGCTGGATGAGGGGCTCAGGTGGCCCAACCATGCTGATGGGCCAGCATCACGAAGTGCTACTGAAGCCAGCAGGTCTCTGAAGAGTGAGGAGGAAAGCTCGTATCCCCAGATCACACCGTTCTACTCCACCTTAAGCAACTGCATTGTGCACCACAACATCCTACATTTCCTTGTCCCACAATTTGGCTCTTAACTCCAATAGCAACTCCAATAGTTACTGCACTTTCCTCCATTTCCCTGAATGGATTCCAGATGGATGTATAAGCCAGAAGGGCTAAAGCAAGAGGAGCAGGCACCTCCCTTACCTCTGTGCACCTTCCCAACCAACCAGGCCTATTATGCTCTTGTCTTAGGCGCAAACCCAAGTTAAAGCGAGCACACACACCATTTAGGATGGCCAGTGAGACTGGGGTGGGAAGAGGTGAATGCATCCTCCCCCAGTATAATTGATTCCCACAACAACCATAGTACAAAGGCAGAGAAGAGACAAGCTGATCATTCATAACCTCAATAGCAACATATCTCCATAACGCTCACCCACCAGGCCACGGTGGCAAAAGAGCATAGATAACATCTTCCCCAGCAGGGACAGACTGTCTTCGCAATAACTGAAATGAGTGCACCTTGTTCCTACCTTTTTCAGCTTGCCACTTTTGGTGCCCACGAAGGCCAAGGAGTGGTTCTTGTAGACATAGGCAATGACAGAAGTCATGCGGTCCCTGTCCTCTGTGAAGACAGGGATCCCACGGATCATCTCGGATACTCCCAGGGGCGCATTCATATCCAGGCCACAGAAGTTATCATCAATAGTTAAGAGCTGAAAAATTTAAAAGGAGAAAAATTAGGAGGGAGCATTGGGGCGATTTGCAGAGGTACTGAGTCAGGGAACTATAGAGCTAGAAGAATCCTTAGATTGGTATAAATCCCTATTTTTTACATGGAACACTCAGTCCAGAAAAATTAGATGACATGTCAACAGTTATATAAGTAGGTGTTAGTACCATGGTAAAAATCAATAAAAATAAAAAACCCACACACAAATTCTTAGAGCCTCTTTTCACCACACTCCCATGGTCTCTCCTGGGATCACTCCAGGGCCCCCTGCAATCACTCCAGGTGCCATCTCAGTAGCTTCGATTGCCTTTTGCCACCATCACATCAGAAAGCACTGGGCCAGCACCTATGAGCATGGGCTGTAGACAGCTGGGCTCAGGCATGAGGAGGATGTGGTCTCCGCTGCTACACACCTGATGTTAAAGGGTCTCCACAAATGAGGCCTTACAAGTGTAGAATGGAGAATTAGAAACATTAATACAGGAATGGCAAGACTATGATGGAGACATGTACAGACAGTTGGTTCAGGAGAGGGGAATGGAAGGAATGGAAAGTTTGTGTATGAACTCAACAAGCCATTGTAAAGCCTCACCCTGCCCAATCTTAGACCCCCTGCTTCTTTCAGAGCTCTGGCCCTGTCATCCCTACACCACCATTTCCCAAAGTGTCTTTGGTGGAACCCAAACCCCAGGATGTTCTATCACAAAAGGGTTCCTTGGGCACATAATTTTGAGAAAGAGTATATTCTAACACCATTGTAAGGCATTCACAATGATTAGCTGTAGAAAAAGGTATAAAGTATTTTTAAGAAGAAATGTTTAATATTATCTAATCCTTTCCCAAACATTTTATTCCCTAAACCAGTGGTCGGCAAACAGCGGCTTGAGAGCCACATATGGCTCTTTGGCCCCTTCATTGTGACTCTTCCACAAAATACCATGGCCTGGGCAAGTCTATTTTGAAGAAGTGGCATTAGAAGAAGTTTAAGCTTAAAAAATGTGGCTCTCAAAAGCAATTTCAATCCTTGTACTGTTGATATTTAGCTCTGTTGACTAATGAGTTTGCCAACCACTGCCCTAAACCATGTTAGACCAGAACACCTACTGGCATTCCTTAAAGAGAATAGTCCGTGGATATCCCATGGCACACACTGACCCAACTCTTGCTCCTGACTCCAGGGCAATCTCAGAACTCAGGGAACCAACAGGAAAAGGCTTCGGGCTGGTTTCCTTTACAGTGTTTCAGCTGCATTCTTCCTGTTTTATTCCAGGCCACCGGGTCCTCACGCAAGCACAGGGTCCCAGCTGAGATCAGACCTTCTAGAGCGTGGTGAGGACTGACTACGGCTGGTGAGAAAGCCCCAGTGCCCCACCAAGCCGCTTCGGCTTGGCATAAGCTGTCCTGGGCGCTAGGAACTGATGCTGGATTTTCCCCTTTCTTGGGAGAACTGTGTGGTCTTAGGAGAGTTTTTCCACATTCTGTTCTTTTATTTTCCACTCTATAAAATATGGGAGAAACAACCCCTGCTTTTTGATGGGCTTCCATAAAGCCTATAGAGCTCATGCCTGTAAACGTCTTTGGACTTTTCAGAAAAAAGGAATAAAATAAAATACAAGGTGTCACTGTTTTAAAGGCCTCAGTGCAGCCGAAGGAGAGGCATCTGGAGAACCAGTGGGCAGGCTCTTGCCAGGAGCTGTGTGACCATGGCCAACTCTGAGCTGTGCAGGGCTGTGGGGCCCTTAGCTCCCTCCCAGAAGAAGGGGGACAGGCATTGTTCATCTCAGGGAGGACAACGTGCTGCATTTCAATCCTCTTTCTGCCATCTCCCCTTCTTATGGTGGTGGGGGGCAGTCAGACCGGGGAGGGCGAGCCTGGGCAGGCCCAGCAAGCTCTGTGCATTGCAGGCATCTGCCCCACGCCTTGGACCACCTGTGTCTCTCTTGCGTGGCTTGGTCCAATACCCCCAGATCAAACACAACTTCCTCCCCCCTCCAAAAAATAACAATAATTATAGGAATACAAGTTAGGAGCAAGTTTTCAAGGCCTAGTCTGATCTTTATGGTTCTTCCCTGAAATGAGAAAATGGGGACCAAGAAAATGGTGGAGTGTGAAAGGGATGGGTAGAAAAGAGGAAGAAAAACCTGGGCCAAGGGAAGACAATGTCCTCTCCCTGTTGGATCATCTCAGTGACCTGCCTGGCATTGCAAGGGCAGCCGAGTACATGCTAGGAACCCTAATGGCCTGTGTGCTCCTGGTTCATAAAGAGGGCTCATTCCCAACTTTCTCAACCCTAAACTGGGCTGCAGGGACCTCTGCCATCAGCAAATGTGTCTTGCCCATCATGACCATCTTCTAAATAGATGAGGCTGAATGACTATTTGCTCTGCACAGGGAGAAACTGAGTCAGGGAGCAAAGCAGCCCATGTTTCACAGTCTCCCACCACCCCTGGCACGAACATGTACCTCATTGGCCCAGGATTACATTTCTAAGTGGTTGGTTCCTGAAAACCATTCTTTCCTTTGGCCGGGCAGGACACAATCAAATAAATAAACAACCACCTACAAGAAGACAGTATGCATTTGAGCACCTGCACCAATGAATCATTGGTTGCTCAGAGGCAGGAAGTTAGGGACCTTTGAACTCCTGCTGCTGTGGCACCGGCATGACAAGGGGCCGGGAGAGGTATGTTTTCATCAGAAGGAAGTGAGGTCAGCTCAGCCGGTCAGCCTGAGGGCTCTGTGCTGTCTTCAGTTCATAACACCTCCCTTTGAGGCCCACGAGGATCCAGGTCTCAGTCTCCTCACCTGCAGTAGACAGTCATCCCCTCCCTACTGCCTGCCTCCAGGTGCCATGGCCAGGTTCTAAAGACTGCAGCTGGGACGCCTAATGTGGGGACTGCATTCCAAGGACAATGGTGGCTTTCTCCCCAGGCTCCCCTGTGCCAGGCGGTAAAAAGGTGATTGGGGCCTTTGACAGGCACAGCCCAGATCTGCATGGCTGTTGAGGTCTCCCAGCTGTGGCATGAGGTGGTCTTACTGTTTGCTCAAAGCTGTGGCAGTGGGGAGGGGTTTTTAGCCTTGAAGTAGTGGAAAGCACATAGGTCTCGGGTTCCATAGCAGCTCAGCAGCTTCTCAACTGACCAGCTGGGCACAGGCCCCTCCTGTTCTCTGATTCTCATTTTCCTTGCCTATAAAATTGCAAGACAGGACCGTTGCAAGGTCTCGGTGCAGTAACAGGTGTGAAGGCACCTGATAAACAGGAAAGAGTGTCATCAATGCAAGCTGGTGTTTCACATTCTTTTTTTTTTTCCAATGGAAATCTGCCCAGAACAGGGGTCTCATGGCAGCTGGAAATGGCCCTCACGTGCCTCCTGACTAGAGCACGGCTCTCCATGGACACAACCCACCAGGTCTGAGCTATAGCTGCAGGAAAATGACAGCACTGGGAGGAGAAGGCAGAGGTCCCATGGGCCCACAGAGCAAGGTATAAGGAGCAGAGGCCAGGACATGTGGGCCCTAGAAGGGAAGGCTAATTGGAGAAAGCTTTCACAGGTGAGGGCTGGCCGGGATTCCTGAGCACCCTGGGCAAGCAGCAAGGATAGTCTCTGCTCCAGCCCTGGCTGAGCCCTCCCCTGGGCCCCATTAACAGCAAGATTAGAGCAGCCGCTGGAGGAGCCAGGAAGGGACTCACCTTGGCTATAATAAGGAGCCTAGCCTCGCCTGTAGGCTCACATCGCACCCGTTCCTCCCACCACATCACAAATACCCATGAGTGTGCTGTGGCCACTGTTATAATGACTGTTTATTAGAGAGCAACTTGATTCTTACAAAGGAAAGAAATAGGGTCTGTTTCATGGGAATATATGTGGTCCCTACTTGGGCAACCCTGTGAACAGATACCGTGTTTCCCTGAAAATAAGACATCCTCCGAAAATAAGACCTAGCGCATGGAAAGATAAGACATCCCCTGAAAATAAGACCTAGCGCAACTTTGGGAGAAAAAATTAATATAAAACACTGTCTTATTTTCGGGGAAACAGGGTAGTAGGGTCACACCCTCCAGGGCCCCTCTACCCCAATCAGGAGGATACCAAATCCGCTTTCCACAAATATCCTCATGGGATATATGGGTCATAAATTAAGGCTGATGACCCACTGGATTCCAGGGTCCATGCGCACAAGGATGGGACCATGTTTTATGCATCTTTGTACCATTAGCTTAGTTGCAAGTTCATAGTAGGTCAAAACATATGTGTTAAATGGATAAATGGATGATAGATGACTAAATAAAAGCCTGACTTTCACAATGGCTAACACTTTGGAATTAGAACCAAAATGCTTAGGTTTGAATTCCAGTTCTACCACTTAATGCTGTGTGACTTGGGCAACTTATTTAAGCTCTTTGTGCCTCTGTTTATCATGGGTAGAATAGGGATATTAATACCAGTATATACTGCTGTGAGGACAATGTCTGGCATTTAATAAGGGCTATGGGAGTGTCCACGCTTAATAATGTTTGTCATAGACAATTCAGACAACCTTGGTGAGTTGGTGACTGGGGAAATTCATCACATCTACCTCAGAGAGGTGTTATTAAGATGAAAGGAGCTAATGATATCAAGATGAAATAGCAAAGGTGGAACTTCCCAAAGATCTATCAGATCAATGAGGTTGAAGGGAAGAGCAGAAGAAAGATCTAAGATCCAGAAGATTTAGCACTATTCATTAGAAATGAAAATTCTCGGGCCCCACTGAGACCTACTGGATCAGAAACACTGGGGAGGGGCTCAGAGATCTTCATCTTATCACCCTCCCAAGTGATTCTGCTACACGCTAACATTGGAGAAGCACTGGTCTGGTTCACCATGGAGGTCTCTTCCTAGCTGAGGTCATGAAACCCATGCCAAGAAGAGAATGACAGGGGACAAGCATTCCTGCTCTAGAGTAGGACCCACTGGACCAGAATGTGGAGATGCCCATGGCAGCTTCCCCCAGGGCCTCTTTGAGGGGTAGGGGTGAAGGTGGCATGGGGAGCCAGAGCTGGCACTCCGAATTACAATCTAATAGCTCACCGTGCTTCCCTTGCACACAACGGCAAAGGTTACTGTGCAATTACGTGTCGCCACATACAAATGACAGAGCAGTTACGGTTACTTTACCAATTACAGGGAAATTGCTCCCACTCTGCAGAGACTGGCACTCTGAAAAGCTCTATCATCTCCACAGAAAGGGGATTTTAAATGCTGTCAGCATCCTTTCTCCAGTAGTCACCCATGCTCCAGGGCGGAGCTACAAAGCAGTCACCTGAGAACCCCAGAAGTGTCTGGTGGTCTCTGCAAAGACTCTTCAGGAAGGGTGGAAGAAGGGGGCAGACCTGGAGGACCACAGGGACATCTCCTCTGGAGCCTTCTGCATCATCTCCTAACCCTATGCCCCCCTGACTCACGCATAAAAACCACCATCACCCTGACACCATGCCACTCCATCCTGAAGGTCAAGGGTGAAGAGGAAGCATGCAGACCTGATCCTGAAATCACGTCTCACCCCAGCTAGCATGGCCTCTGGGCTGGTTCCTGATGGCCCCTCCCCTGCCAAGCGGAGCTGTTTTGGCCCAACCTTGGTTGTCCCACCTTTGCAGAAACCCATAGTGAGTCCCTATTACGGAAAGGTCAGAAGTAGGCCAGAACTCAGTGGCCCAAAGGCAGTGCTAATGAGTTAGAGGTCACCAGGTCCATCCCCCTGTGGACCAATTAGCTCAGTTCTGGGACACAGTCTCTTCCACAACCACAGGCTGCCCCTCATACCCCAGGCATCACTATTTACAAATATCCCAAACTAATCCACAGGAGACCAACAAGGTAAGCCAGCAGGTATAGATCATGCAGTGACTCCTCCAACTGAGAGGCAGCTGCCGCCTGCTCTGGGCCAGCAGCAGCAGTCTCTGAGCCCAGAACAGAAAATTCAAAGTTGGACCTGGTCCTCCCATTGTTCATGGGCAGCTCCTGGTCCAGCAGAGAGGAGTCCTGCCATAGGGGAGCAAGACAGCAATCCTGCCCTCCCTGAAGGCAAAAGTAGCATCCAGTCCCATGCACAGGAGTCCTGAGCACACCCCTTAGCCACCCCCAAAGCTGGAAGGCCAGACCATTAGACAGGGGGAGAAGGCCCCAGAGATTGGCCCAAGCTTACACACTAGTGCTTCAGTTAGGTCTATCCATCAAACTTTTGGTCTATTATGCTATCGGAACTCCTGTTTCTATAAGGGGTAACTGAAGCACTAAATGAAGTCAACACTATTTACTGATCCTCTCTCATTAATTTGTTTAAAAACAATTAGGACAGATCTACTAAGCACCAAGCAGTAGGTGAGGACCCAAAAATACAGAGATAAAATTACATCCGTTTCTCCTTTTTCCTAGACTGGGAGACAGACCTGGACCATGATCAGACACACATCAGTAACGGACCTGGTGCTGGGCATACAGAGGGCATGACCCCCCATTGCCTGGGCACACTTCTGAGCGCTCTGCCCAGTACAGTGCATGGCCACTCTCCCACACATGGTGTTATTTCCTAGAAGGAAAATGACTCAGGATCTTAGAACCCAACAGCCCATTTGCAGAAGAGGAAATTGAGGCCTAGAGAGTGAAATGATGTCCCCCTTACCTGCCCGGGAGTTATCAATAAGTATCAGACCCCAAATTCCCAGTCCACAAAGAAAAACTGATCTTATGAAGGTGATTCCACTTGGGTTGTAAGAAAGAGGCCCCAAGAAACCTATACCAGCATCAGGGGAACCCATTCTCAGGATCAGAGACTGCACAGAAGACTCAGACTTCCACTTCTTCCCCTGCCATCCAGGGGGAGTGCTTGAACTCCGTGACCTCTGTAAGGAACTAACTCTCCTTTTCTGAGGATGCCCTCAGGGGCAATCGTGAGAGCTGGCCTTCCTTCTTCCCTTCCTGGACCTTCCTGGAACTCTCTGTCCCAAAGGAAAGTGAGAGATGAAGCTTTGAAAAGAAATACAAGTTGGGAGAATAAAGAGGAAGGAAGCCCACAAGGCACCTACAAGGCACCTGCTGACGTGGACAAGAGAAGGTCTTTAGATTCTTCATGCTCAGCAGTCCTCAATTACTTCCTATTAATTAATTACATTACACACACACACACACACAGGAGCTGACCATCGCAGACCTCCGCTGGAAATGGGAACTCAGTGGGATTTCCCTCTAAACAGAGATACTGATCAGATCAGTGGTGGTAGCTCATGTCTCTGCACAGACTCCAGTTGTAAGCTCTGCAGAACAGACAGATAATGATCACCCACTTATTGGGGCCACATCTCAAACATGACTGCTGACCCCTAGGTATTCATGAATGCAGGAGGCCTGATGCCCACAGGTGACCCTCCAGGGAAAGAGGCCAGCAGAGAGAGGCCTCAGAGAGG
This sequence comes from Pipistrellus kuhlii, assembly GCF_014108245.1. Taxonomy (NCBI): domain Eukaryota; kingdom Metazoa; phylum Chordata; class Mammalia; order Chiroptera; family Vespertilionidae; genus Pipistrellus; species Pipistrellus kuhlii. The sequence goes on from NW_023425405.1 coordinate 14,198,377, forward strand.
CAGGAGCATCTTGGGGAGGAGGCTCTCATCAGAAAGCCTCTTACTTCATAAAGCAGTCCCATATGCTTGAGTGCTAGTTTCTGTAGCAAAGAAAAAAAATAAAATCAAACTATACAGTCCCCTAATGTCTTTATTGCATAAACCTTCCTTTCCCTTTTATGAGCCCCCACCCTCCCCAAAGGTCTGCCCACAGCCCACACTGACCCCACAGGTTGAACTCTCCTGAGAGCCAAGGGGATCATGAGGTTGGCCCTACACCTGGCTGTGAGCACAGCCACTGATGTGGAACATAGGAATGAGGTCTCCCACAATTCATTACTAACACATTATCTCAGGAGGGTTCTCATCGCGTCTTTTTCAATGAGATTGTAGGAAAATAAATGTGCACAGAGAAAGAGAGGGGAAGCCAGAAAAGCACAGCCACAATAGCCTAGCCCTGTGGTCGGCAAACTGCGGCTCATGAGCCACGTGCAGTTCTTTGGCCTCTTGAGTGTGGCTCTTCCACAAAATACCACAGCCTGGTCGAGTCTGTTTTGAAGAAGTGGCATTAGAAGAAGTTTAAATTTAAAAAATTTGGCTCTCAAAAGAAATTTCAATCGTTGTACTGTTTGATATTTGGCTCTGTTGACTATTGAATTTGCCGACCACTGACCTAGACACACACTCCTAGAGGGGCTTCATGAAAAGTGTCTCAGGGACGGAAAACAATCAAACAAATTACCCCAATGTTCCCAAGAGCCACGTGCCTGGTTTCTAAGCATCACAAATATGGCCAATACCTATATACAGAAGGTCATGGTGCTTTAAGAGCTTAGTGTGTGTGTGTGTGTGTGTGTGTGTGTGTGTGTGTGTGTCAGGAGGGGTGGTTGGGGAGGGCAAACAGCCATTGAAGTAATGCATTTAACTATCCATTGAACAATGAAAGTGATTTGCTAAAAGCAACCCTTATTTTTATACTCATTTTGGCAATTCTATGTGTTTTGAAACTGTTTGTGGCCCAATCCCAACAGATACCTAATGGCCTTTCACTCATCACAATAACAACCTATCCTTCTAACAGGAAACTAATGCCATAGTTGAGCTGTTTATGCAGGGGAGGGGCATTCACCAAGCACACTCTCTGCAGGCCTGTCTGTAACCAACAGTGAGCTGAGGAGATAACTCCCCACCCCCACCTACCCCTACAGGAGCTGCTGAGCGCAATCACAAAGCAGCTCCAACTCAGAATCCTGGGTTGATCCAATGACCTTCTGGTCCTCATCAGCTCAGCTGCTTAGAGCCCAATTCCCCACTCTGATGACCAGAGAGAACATGCCACCATGACTGGTGCAGTAGCCTGGCCAAGCAAAAGCATCAGGACCCAACTCCACTAGCCCAGTTCTGCACATGGCCACCATGTTGGAACTAGTCCAGTGGCCAAGCCTGGATCACGGGCACTACCAGAGATGGCATTGGGAATAGTACCAAGTAAATCCCATTTGGGTGCTGCCCTTCTCCTTTGGTGCCTGAGCTTCAATGGTCCTCAGTGGCCTGTTGTCAAGAGCAAAGAAATCCCACACAGCCCATCAGTCCCAAGGTCCCACTCCCCTCCCAGCCTCCTGCAGACAACCGCGGCCGCCACTAGCACTATAATTGGAGTGGGGCATGCCACGATGATTGAGTTTGTGTGTTTTCTGGCAGGCGCTGGGAAGTACTGGCCTGCTGGCCAAGCTGAATTATGGGGTAGGTCATTCCCTTGTTAGTGCGAATAAATTTTATTAGCCCCACTCTCGTCGCCGAGCATCTTCCCCTCTTGCTCCTCAGGCCCGTGTGTGAGTCTGGATAATGCTGCCTGCATGTGGGATAAATCAGCTGAACAAATCCCATTATATTTTGGAACACTGACAGAGACACAGTAATGACACCCAGATCAGGGAAAGATGTGGCTGTTCTTTTGCGTGGATGGCTTGTGGGGCCCATCCACTAGGGGACGGGGTGGGGGAGGGGGGAGGGGAGGGAAATGTAAATTGAGTGTCCGAAGGGAAAATTCCCTACACTGTCTTTTCCCCTTCTCCACTAACTTTGTTAATGAAAAAAAGCAAGTGTCCTGAGCCCACGTCTTGCAAAAACGAGGGGGATGCTAAAGGCAACAGCAGGAAGAGTCTGGCCTGAAATGTGTTCTCTCCTTCAAATGCCTCAGCTTGGCATCCACCACATGTGCCCGATAGGAAGGGAGGCAAATGGGCACATTCCAGGCTTGAGATGCTAAGCATGACATCTGGGTGAGGCACAGACCAAATATCTCTAAATCAGCTACCAGTGGAGAAAAGATAGAAGTACGAAATCACAACAATATTAGCAAGTTCCTTTCTATCCCATCCCGTGCCTATTATAACCAAAGGGGAATATGCAGATGGTGTTATGAAGCTGTTTGAGTGTCCTACAGATAGAAGGTGCTCGGTGTCTATTACGATTTATGAATGTCTATGTATTTGTCTTTCCATAGGAGTCTTGGCACTTTATTAAAGGGGATATTATTATATCACCTCCTTCTTGAAAATGATGTGTAATTCAAAGCAAAGGGGAAGCTGCTCTCAGCTCAGTGACATCTCAAGGGCTGGGACTGGCTCAGACCCAAGGTCCAAACTCTCAGACCAGGATCCAGGCCAAGATGCCACCCTGTGAAGATGGCTGGAATTGAAGGAAAGGTCCGAAAATGCAATTCTAGACTGTTGCTGATTGAATGAGAGGCTCAACTGCCAATTTGGGGAGAGATCACACATTGTGTGGGGTGTTTGCACATACATGTGCGCAAGTGGGAGAGAGATCTCCTGTATTAGCTGCTGCGTGTGATGTGGGGGTGTGAGGGAGAATAAATTACAGACCTTACAGACCGAGAGAGCTAGAGGGAGCCTACAAGATGAGAGTACACAGTGTGAGTGCAAGTGAGACAGTGAAACACAGCAGACAGACAGAAAGGAGAGGGAAGACAGACACCATGAGAAACTGAGTCAGTATCCAGACAGACAGAATGTGTGTACACACATGAGTGTGTTGTAGGTGTGCACACTCCCATGTCAGGGAGTGTGCACACTCCCATATCTTGGCATTAGGACACAGCACTGCACGGCCCACATCCTGACCCGCCACTCAGTAAACCCCACACTGAGGTCTCTTGGCAGTTCTCTGTGCTAGCATTCTGCATATGGGATTCCTGGGTCTTGACACTCTCCTGGATGACCCGATGGGCTCCAGGGTGGCATCATGGGAGGACACATCCAGCCAAGGAGACCAACCTCAAGCCCCTTCCTCTCATTTGGCCCAGGATACCACCCAGAGTGCAGCCACCATCCTGTACCCCAAAGCACCATGCGTACTTGACTGGCAGTAACTTTCACCGCAAATCCTGATGGCCAAACAGGAGGTGGGTGTCTTTTTGCCTGGATACCTATGGCAGAAGCCATATCCAGGGGAGAGGGGAAAGACTTGATTCTCTAAAGTAGTGGTGTCGAACTCAATCAGAGAAGGGGCCAAAATCTAAAATCCAGCCTAAATCGCAGGCCGAATGGTTTACTGAACAGTCATAAACTGTCATTGTGATGGAAACGCAGCGGAGTGCAGTGATGACAGCGCGGTGCAGGCCACATTGCAAGGCCTGGCGGGACGGATTTGGCCAGCAGGCCTTGTGTTTGACACATGTGCTCTAAAGCGTCAGGCTGTGATAAGGTAGCCCCCCAAATGCTAAACTGGAAGTCAGGAGTACAGGGGTCAGTGGGCTGTGAGGAGTAAGCAGTTGGGCTGATGTGAGAGGAGCTTGGTGATGTGTGCTCTCATAGGGACTTGAGCATGAAATAGGGCATGCATCCACCAACCAGATCTGAAATATCATGGCTGATATGTACACATAAGGAACTGTTTGACATTAAAATTGGGACTAAAAAGAACTGTTGGCCCAGAAAGGAACTCAAAAAATAAAAAAATAAAAATAAAAATAAAAGCTACATATAGCTGAAACTGGTTTGGCTCAGTGGATAGAGCATCAGCCTGCGGATTGAAAGGTCCCAGGTTCGATTCCGGTCAAGGGCATGTACCTTGGTTGCGGGCACATCCCCAGTGGTGGTTGTGCAGAAGGCAGCTGATTGATGTTTCTCTCTCATTGATGTTTCTAACTCTCTATCTCTCTCCCTTCCTCTCTGTAAAAAAATCAATAAAATATATTTTAAAAAAGAAAAAAAGAAATAGGGCATGCATGTTTAGTGTGCCACAGTATGTGTGTGTGCACGCGCACACATGCACATGCCTATGGCCGATGCAGTGGAGAGAGAAAGGCCTGGGGCAGCAGGAGGGGAAGTTCCTGGTCTGTAACAGACCTGTCGCTGGGCAGAAAGAGAAACCTTGCTCAGAGCCATAAACAACAGGATACACCCATCTACTCAGAGCTGCCCTTCCTGCTGACAGGGAAAGAAAACACCCCAAGCAGACTGGCAGAGACCAGCACCCGGAGCCTGGGATGACCGCCTGCCCATTCCGGATGCTCACACTCATAGGGTTTCAGGATTCCAGGCACCAGACGAACCTGAGTGACCGTCCAGGCTGGGCCAGGGGTCAGCCTGAGTCCAGGAGAATGACCTTGTCCCCTCCCAGGGCCACTGTGCCTGAGAAACAATAAATTTAAAAGTCAGAGAACCCATGAATGGAGTTCTTCTCCTTCACTACTTCCTCACTGTCTGTCAGGCATGAACTGAAGCTTGGGGATCAGCATAAAGAGCTCAGTCCCTGTGCCTCTGTGCACCTGGTGGGACAGGCTGGGCTGACAGGCAACCTCCAAACTCAAACAGGCACTCGGCCTCACAGTGGTTTCCCACCGTTAGAAAGGTGAGAGGCTCTTCTAGTTCTTGCAGTGTGGGGAGGCCCATAGGCACTTAATGCTCTAGTGCCCAGGGTTGTAAATGTCCTGCGATGCCCAGACAGTGAACTGTCCCACTCTGGGTGCCACTAGCACACCACAGAGAAACAGCGGTGGGAAAAGCAGCGGCTGAAAATTAGGATGGACAGCAGGGTCTAGTCTACCAATTACATGACTGAGACCAAAGGACGTGACTTCTCTGTTGCTCCATTTCCTCAACTGGAGAGGAAGGTTTCCCTTTCTACCATCCTGAGCACTGCTGAGAGGATGAAGGAGGTGATGAACTCCTTTGTAAAGATCAAGCACCATGCACACCCCTGCAGTGGGATTATCAGGCTGCCACTCTCTGCTCCCACTTACGGGGCTTGGCAGGTGGGAGGCAAAGATTCTGGATAAGAGTTTCTGCCCCCAAAGTCCTACATTTTCGGTTGGAAGGTCACTCTTAAGTTCAAGTCTTGAAGGAAAGATTAAGAAGCTGATTACTGCATCATCCAGCCTCAACTGCATGACAATCACTCACTCCCAGGACCACAGTCATTGTTCCCATCACATAAACCATAAGATGCTTGGGTGCATCTCAGTCTTGGACTCCTGGACACCAATATCATTTCATGATTCTTGGCATCCACCAGCTATGAGTACATGGCCAAAGGCCTAATAAATGCTTCATCCCCTCATCCATTCATTCATCCATTTGGAGTCTGAGGCTGGTTTTCTGTGAGGTTATCCCAGAAGGCTGGAAAAAGGTCGAAGAGGAACCGATAGCCATGCCTGGGGGACTCTGGGATGCCCAGCCACGTAGTAAGCAATAACCTTAGCCCAGCCTGGCTGCCAATTCCAGATCAGGTATGTCAGAGGTCCCAAGAAAGCTCTGGGAGCTGTCAACTTGGCCTGTTTAGGGTCCTGCACTTGACAGAAGCTACAGGCTATGTATGGGCTCTTCATCCCAATGGTCCCCTACAGGACCAAGAAACCCGGGGATGCTTTCCCAGCCTCTACTCCCAAGGCCCACTCAGGGATTTGCTTTGGCAGCAGGCATTGACATTCAAAGTGACAGTCCCACGAGGAGGCCCTGCCCTTAACTCTGAGGTGGGCTGATTCACCTACAATAAAAACAGGGAACTCTCTGGGCACCTGCAGAATGAGGCTCCAGCCTCACAGTCCATGGCTTCTCCCCCACCTGGTCCCCTGGCTGTGGCCCACCACACAGCTCCAAGAATGCCCCATGGCAGGGCAAGCCAAGTCACACAGGTATTCTCTCCCAACTCCACCCATAATCCCTGAACATAATCAAGGGGCAGTGGAGACCTAGTGAGGGGCTGAGGGGGCCCAGGGCTTACACTGCTCCCTTCTCTGAGTTTTGGAGGCATGATTTCAGGGAAAGGAGTGTGGTTCCCAGGAAATGGGAGGAATCAGAAGAGCCTGAAGAACATCCCAGGGTACACATTCTAGCTTAGGGAACGCTAACAATAGGAGCACGGGGTTATGGGGGGGAGGAAAGGGAGGAAACAAACCACTACTCACACCCCCTTTGCAAGCTCTGAGTTGTGACTATGATAAAACCCATAGAAGACCCCAACCCTGCAAAACACAGGTCCTAAAAGCCAACCTCCTGGATCATTTTTCTATTGCTGACCCGCCACAGGAGGAGGCCATCTGAGATGGGTTCCATTTTGCAAGTCTCAAGGGAATCTTGGACTGGAAGACAAAGAAACTCCAGAGTCCTGATCCCTGCCTCCAAGCAGGAGGGGAAAAGAGGAGGGACCTAACAGCTAAGGGGATGGGTGGAGGGAAGGCTGTGTTGGCAACAGTGTGCCCACAAGGGTTCCTCAGTGGGATGCTGGGGAGCCTGGCCTGGCTGGTGGCACGTGAAGCATGTGTGGTCTGAGCTGAGGCCAGATGAATTGCAGCTGAGAGCTCCAGAGCAGAGTAACCTGAGGATCGGGCGAATCAAAAGAAACTGATACTGCGCGTTAAAAGCCGACGTGACCTTTCAGACTGGCTGGGGAGACAGCCCAGCCCTGTGCGCAGTTTCTGGCCTCCTCCTTTCTGCTCTCAGCCCTGAACTTGCCTCTAACTTGAAAGGGCTCATTAAAGCCAAAGAAAAATCAAAAGCCTGTTATCTGGCTCCATTACTCCAGTCCTGGCATTAGCCTGTCTTGCAAAGCTGTTTCCCTCTGTTCTCTCTAAGGCCACCACGCAGTATTGGGACCTGCAGCTCTGCAGACATCCATGATGAACTTGACTTTTTATATTGTGGCAGGGAGCAAGGGTGGGGCACACTCCTGCCCATGGGCAGCCAGGCTGACCCCTGCAGCTGGCTTTACTCCCAAATGACAGTTTAAGCAAGTTCTTTAGAAACGAACGTCTACAGGAAAAAAAAAAAGCCAACCCCTCTGACCTCAAAAGAACTAGTTTAGTAAGCACACAGCATAAACGTACCATTTTCTAACTGAGGACATATGTGTGCATGCCCATGAAGGTATTTATTGTATGTGTGCACACACATGTTTGTACATATGTGTCCATATGGATATATGCAAATGTAGTGCTAAGAGAGGAAAGAGGATTATCCTCAAGGGTCTGCCATTCTCCCGCAAGATGTATGACCTTGGATAATTCATTCACTTGGTTGGGCCTTGGAATGAAAGCTTAGACTATAGGATCTCTAAGCACTGTGTCCATGCCAACATTTTAATGCAGCTCCCGGGAACTATGTTTGAGTGTGTAAAAAACTTATGCACAGCCCAGCATCTGGACTGTCATTCATTGCCTTCATTTGGGAGCAGTCCATGGCCCCCCAAATTCATAAGCCTGTTTTATAGACTCTCCTGAATGGGTTAGCTACTGACCCAAACCAGAGACTCTAAAGGATATGTCACTTACTAGGGCTCAGCAGATACAGAAGGGTCCCCTCGATTATCTGGCCTGTCAATGACTGTCAATTGTGGCTGCCTTCTTTGGCCCATAGTACCTCTCCTATTTCCTTTGTGACACTAGGGGTGTCCTGAATTTCAGGACCTCCAAAGAGGAATGGCATCTTTTAGCTTCAGTTCAGGCACCTGGAAAATTCACCACTAGAAAGCAGTCTAAGCCTAAATGTTAGGGCACCAAAGACCAAATTTTGCAGAGTTCTTCCTTTCTCCTCCCTCTCCTTTACCCTACCCCAAATTCCAATGACTAGAAAAGCATGCTGGGTGGAGTGGATGCCAGTGCCCTCTGAGATCAGCTTGGCAAGTGGTATGAAGGGAAACTTAACTTTTACATAAACCCAAATGCATTTCCTAATATAGAATTCCACTATGGTTGGACTAAACATCAGAATTACATGCATGCAAATGCACACTTCCACCTGATTGGTGAACTTTCCTTTCCTCATTAAGATTACAAGATAAATTTTCTCCAACTAGGTTCATAACATTTTAATGGGAACATAAAGAGAAAAATGGAAAGGAGGGTGATATGGGGCATAGGTGATGTCAATAGCTGAGCCATCTAACTCAGTTGAAGAGTGATTTAGAAAAAAACATTGGACCATTGGAAAGGTGAACAGAAGTGGAGCCACAGAAAGTCACAAGTTTTGGGTCACAAGTGGGTGAGGCTGTGTCATCAGTTACTCCTGTATCACATAGCAAGGCAACACCCTGAGGTACGTATGGTCTCCGGGACGGCCTCCTGTACCAACTCTCCCTTCCCCCTTCCTCCAGTCCTCCCAGTACTGGGAACTCTTCCTGAGCTTCCCCCTGTCTTTGTAGTCTCTTTTGTGGAGCCGTGGGCATTGAAGATGCTTAACAAATAACAGTTTTCTCAGCAAGTCCTGCTTTTCCTCTAGAGTATGTTCATTGGACTCTCAACCCTACTCTGCTCTCATTGTTCATTTTCTAAAGATGTGTCAGGGACTGAGACCATAGCTATCCTGAAATTCCTCATCTATTTCAAATGCAGAATGACTGGCACAATTGCTCCCAGTAATGGTTTATTCTCACCTCCCAGGAAAGTAATTTACTGGTGTGGTTGGTAAGAAAGTGGGCACACACCTTGTCCTACAGTACATGATAACTGGCCTTCAACCATGACTGGTGCATGTGACATGTAAGTAACATAATCCCCGCCTATCCCTAGCACTCCCTCCAACAACCAGTAAGCCAATATTAGTAGAGAAAAGTGCCCTGATAGGAAATCTATATCTTAACTTCAGCTCTGACTTTTATAAGCTCAGTTGCATAGTCACAGCATGTTTGAGCTGGTGAGGACCTGAGTCCAGTGAGAAGCAGAGATGGAATATACCTGTCCCATCTGCTAAATGGCATGGGTGATTCAGACCCCTCAAAGGCCATAGGCTAGGGTCCTCCCTCCACACCTCATCATCCCAGCTCACGGGCCCTCCCTTGACTCACCGCACTGCTGCAGGGGATGTCCTTCACCTTGAGCCAGGCCAGGTCCAGTGTGCCCTCGCCCCGGTAGCAGGACTGAAGCCGCTCCTTAATGCGGTCATTGATCTGCTTCAAGATGAAGATGCAGAGGGCCGACTCATCCAGGGATTTCATTTTCCTTTTCTGGCCCTTGGAGAAGACAGTGAAGAGGAGGTCGTCTTCCGGATGGACTCCCAGGGTCTGGGCGAGCACGGCCCCAGCTTTGGACAGGTAGGCAGCCTGAAGCAAGCGGTACTCCACGCCGCTGCGCTCACAGCCAATGGGCACCTCCACGTAGGAGTTGAAGGCGGTGTCCTCTTTGCAGAGCCTCACGAGCTTGGATGTATAAACCTGCTCCTTTGTGGTGGAGCCTGGGGGAGACACCATCTCAGGCTGAAGGGTCAAAAAGTAGACAAAGTTGCCGCTGCTGAAGCCATAGACGTAGTAGATGTCAAAGTCGGGGATGACAGTGAAGGTGTCCGAAGGGATCTTAATCATTGAGGCCACAAATTCATCGTGGAAGACATACGCAAACATGCCGTCTGCCTCTGAGTTCTTCGTCAACTTCCGGCTGGAGATGGTGGGGAAATACTCTGGCTTCCCGTCTACCGCCGTGGCAATGAAGAGCTTGTCGTCCAGGTTGCTGTAGGAGACGATCACTCCGAAGACAGAGCCGCTCTCGTTGACCCCCGACAGGTAGTGCTCCTTCTTGTGGAAGGGCTCCCCCAGCTTGAAGAGGTCCTCCAGCCGCAGAAGCTTGCAGATGCCCTGATACAGGCTCCCACACGCAATCAGCCTGTTCTCCTTGTAGTCTATCAGGAGCATCTTGTTGACATTGTTGGTGGTGGTCAGCGGCTCATTGCACGTCTGGACGATGCGGGGTGGGTAACAATTGGGGTTGTCCTCGTCCGGCCCTGTCTGGTGGGTCACCAAGACCTTCAGGTCACTGGAGAGCTTGTAGATCCGGTTGACGGCCCCCAGGTAAATGTGCCCTGTCCTCCTGTCCACCACCAGGTGGTTGAAGCCCTCCGCTGGCTCCCCGCGAAATGTGACAAAAGACCGCTTCTGCGATGGTGGTGGTGGCTGCCGGGGCAGCAGAGTGGAGGAGCCCATCCCCACCATCAGGAGATGGGACAGCAGGCAAGTCCAGTTCCAGGGCATGGCTCTCATTTCAGACGCGAGTCCTCGTGGCACAGTAGCACTGCAGAAGCGTCCTCCTGGACGGGCCAGGACTCAAGAATGGAGGGTCCCTGTGAAGAAAAAGAAAAAGTGTGATGCTGGATGACAATGACAGCAACTCAGTTTCACCCCATACCTTGCCAGGGGGATCCTGCTCAAGCAGAAATAGAGAACTGTACTGGAAGAAGCTAGAGGCCAAAGGACATGGTTGCTATGGCTATAGTACAGCCACAGAATGGCATTTCAGCAACAATGATAGTAAAAATAATAGTGATGCTAACAATGATAATAGTGATGATAATGATGAACAGCCATTGACTGCCAAGTGTCTGACTGTACCATAACTGTCCAGCACCTTCCAGAGTCAAATCTTAATCTTCAACTTCAACTTAACAAAACTCTTGGTGCTGTCCCTCCAGATCCTCTCTCCCCAGTTCTCTGCATCCGGAAGGCTGATCTGCATGGATCTGCATCCATGGTCTCCTTGCCCTTGAGCTGGCGAGGTGCAGCCAGCGGGGAGCAGGGCAGAAGATTGGAGGAAGGGGGAGAGGATAGGAGGAGCAGAGGTGGGCTGCAGGCACTTGCTGTGACCCTTGTCCACAGGTCACACACAGTGCCCTGGTCAGTCTCTCAACCCAGACTCTCTATCTCCAAGTTCAGAGAACCACCTGCTGCCCACCCCTGTTTATCCTATAGGGACCTCACTATTTCCACCCCTACCACTGTCCTGCCTCTTAAGATCCACACTTTTGCCAAGAACCCCTGTATTAATCTTTTTATGAGCAAGTGAGTTTGCATGTACTATTTCTTGCCAGGACCCTGACTTGGAGACCTCTGAAGTCAGTGATATCATTATTCCCACTTTATAGCTTGGGAAAGTTACGTAACTGGTGAAGCTAAAAGTGGTAGAGGTAGATCCAAACCTGGCTGTACAAGTCCATGGCAGATTCTCATCTTCACTACCAAACCAGCTCAGGTTAGCCAGACACAGATGGGGATGTCCCCGGTTCCTGTTTATACACAGCACCATAGTTTTAACAACACTGCCCATTGCCACCTGGCCCTCCAGGTCTGCACCTGCTGCAAGGGAAGCTGCTGCTGTGTCCCTCCCCCACAACCTGCTGGATGGATGGTGCATAAGCCCAAACTCTTCTCATTGTGGCAATAGCCAGGTCCTCTGGATACATTGTCCGGCTCTGAGCCTCAATATCCTTTTTTTAAAAAAATTATTTCTTTATTGATTAAGGTATCACATATTTGTCCTCAACCATCCATTCCAATCCACCACCACCCCTACTCATGCCCCCACCCCCTATTGTCCTTGACTACTGGTTAGGCTCATATGTTTGCACATAAGTCCTATGGTTGATCTCTCCCTTTTATCCCCACCCTTCCTCTGAGGTCCAACAGTCTGACCCATGGTTCCTTATTTCTGGGTCTGTTCTTGCTCATCAGTCTATGTTGTTCACCATTTCCCATAGATGAGTGAGATCATGTCCTAATGGAAATATAAGAATCAAAAATGAGACAATGTCCTTTTAATGAGGCAAATCTTGGCTGCCTCCCACAGTGGGCCCTCCTTTGAAAGGTTTTCACTGAAGCGAGTGAACAGACACTTTAAGTGGTCGTGCTGGATTTAAATAAATAACTCCTCCTGGGACAAAACAGCTGTCCATCCTACTGCTCTCGTTGATGCCTACCTGAGATACTTTCTGCATGTGAGCCCAGAGGACAGCTTCATATTGCTTATAGTTGGGGAGAAATCAGGGCAGGAATGGCCTACATCGTATGTAGGGGGTGTCTCAGCTTGCGGCCTTTGTGTTGTTCACACCCAAACATGTCAAAAATAAAGTCACAGAAAGAGGTAACTGTTGAGCAACAGAAACCCCTCCAGCAAAGAAAGACCATGAGGTTAGATGAAAACCGAGAGAAGAAAGAAGGCAGGTTTGACATTGTTAGTTCAACTTCCAATGAAAACATAAGTCTTCCCAGAGAAGTATCAGAGGAGGACTCTGGCAGATGGTGTACCCCACAACTGACAACAATCCTGCATGTTGAGGACCTTCATTCATCCTCTCCATGTGGAAAATGCTCGCTCAGGGCACTGTGAGACATGCCAGACACCATGGAATCCAAGGATGACTGAGGCTGGACCAGGCACCGGAATTACTCAGACGGTGAAGAGCTAAGTGATAGACCACAGAGTGCTTCGGCTGTTTGCATGAAGAAAGTGACTTCTGCCGAGACCGGTTTGGCTCAATGGATAGAACGTCGGCTTGGGGACTGAAGGGACCCGGGTTCGATTCCGGTCAAGGGCATGTACCTTGGTTGCGGGCATATCCCCAGTAGGGGGTGTGCAAGAGGCAGCTGATCGATGACTCTCTCTCATCGATGTTTCTGGCTTTCTATCTCTCTCCCTTCCTCTCTGTACAAAATCAATAAAATATATTTTTAAAAAAAGTGACTTCTAACATGGAGTGAGGGAGCATGGAGAAGCCTGTAGGAGGCCTTGGGGAGAGGATGACATTTGGGCTGAGCCATGAACTTGGAAAGGACTTGGCAGAGCTAGAAGGGAAAGGCCTCCCTGGGGAGGGGCCAGCATAGCATATCAAACAGGATGTATTCCAGGAAGGGTCTGTCTAGAGAACCCGATTCCTGAGAATCAGATAGAAACAGGGCTAGAAAGAGAGAGCTACGAGCTTTGTAGGGAATCCCTGCAAGGCTGAGGCTGATGCATGGTATTAAGTAAAGACAGTTAAAGGAAAGAGCAAAGGCCCCCGAAAGGAGACTCCACACTCCTCTCCATGTAGTCTCTGCAGAAGGAACCGAGTTTGGAGCTGAGAGCTGTGAGCTCCCTGAGGCAAGGAGGGCCTGCTTTGCTCATGAGTGTGCCCATAGCCCCAGACCAGCACCTGGCACACAGTGGAAGGCCGAGGACTGGCAGAAAGAGAGGCTGGAAGCAAGGAAGAATGTCACTGCCTGTGGATCATTTGCCACACCCCAGGCTCCATGCAAATGCTGGCACAGGGACTACCTTACCTTCTTTAGCATCACAGCTCTTCACTGGGGTCGACTATTTTACCTGCTTCTCAGATGAGGAACCTTCAGCTCTGCCAAGGCATATGGCTAATAAGTGACAGAGTTTGAATTCAAACCCAGGTTTGTATCACTGCGTCTTTTTAGCAACACACAATTCCAGAGCCCAGCATACTGAGTACTTGGAAGCCTGTTTTATTTCAGATAAATCCCCAAACACAGAAATCCAGGACATCAGCCAGGAGTACCTCCCTGGCGGCTCTGTAGGTGAAAAGGAAAGCTCCTGGGACCCACAGGGCAGAACCTGGCAGGTAACACCAATCAGGTGAGTCCTGCTGTTTACCTCTAAAAGCACCAATGATGGGAAACACCTGGCATACATAAGTGCTGAATAAATGATCATTGTTGTTGATGAGATTTAAATAACAGTAAAGGGATTAGGATTATGATAGTGAAATGGTACCTATGTACCATCTCAATGAGAATGCTGAGGAGTCCGGATGGTTCATATCAAATTGCCTGCACAGATCCAAGCATCAGAGAGAAATCTAGTTTTTGATCTGAAAAAGATAATCCAGTTTAATAATCCCCAATCCCTGATCTTAGAGACAAGGGAGTTGAGATCCAGAGAAATGAATGACTTGCCAGAGGTCGCATAGTGAGGTCAAGGTGGGGTGGGCTCAGGTCCCTGGACCCCCGTTCAGTGCTCCTCCCCTGACCCATGGCTTCTCTCCTAACTTTATCTGAACCCACTTTGGCATCTGCTCCCTGGCCTTTGGAGGAGCCAGCCCTTTGGGTGCCATCTGCTCTGATGGCTCTCAGAACATCGCTGCCGACAACCAAATCACAGCAGGTTCAGGAGCCCTCGTTCCGGAGCTGGAGCAGGTGCAGGTCAGGGCTCAACACCAACCCTCAGAGAGGACTTTCATAGTCCCTGTATCAGAAACTGCCAAGCCCCCTAGAAAGTGTGTCTGCCACGCCCCTCCTTACTGTACCCGCGCACAGACCCACAAGCCAATCTGCAGTTCTCTGGTTGGTGAGAGGCGAGACAAGGAAGCCTGTAATTATGAATTTACTGAGCAGAAAGGTGCCAGGGCTCATTCTCCATCTTCTATTAGGCACTGAAATGAGACACAGTTCTGCATCTCAAACACTCACCGCCCTCATCTGATGCTGAAATCACTGCACCTGAGAAGGTGGGGGACCCGCAGAAAACAATAATGTGTGCTAGGAATAAGCAGCCGCTGGTCTGATACACCACAAAAGGGACTGATTAGGAAACAAACAGCAGAGGCATAGAAGAGAAGGAAACAGGCTAGGGGACTCCAGCCTGCCTCCTTGGAGTCCCCAATGTGGATGACCCAGCCTGCGAGTTGTCCTCCCGACCCAGCTCCAGGCCCCTTAGCAGAACGACCAGGCCCAGGCCCCAGTAGGCTGCTCCATCTCACCAAAGCTGGGGCTTCCAGGTGGTTTCCACTCCAGGACACCAATCCTTGTCAGTGGTGACCTGCCCTAGGAAACCCTCAACCCTGCCCACCAGCTCACTCTCTCCAGTTCCCAATTAGCTGATTTTCAAACAAAGTCTTGGAGGTGGCATTCAGTCCAACCCTGGTTCTTAAAGACAAGCAATGGGACCAAGTCATCTCCAGATTGCCCCCAAAGGACTCCCCGAATCAGGGAGCGTGGGAAAGTGGTAAGAAAGCAGCAGAGCTCAATGGCTCTGAATCAAACCCAAACACACTCCAATTTTCCCTTCTTTGAAATCAGATTTTAATTCTGCATGATCTCAGGGAAGATGGATTCATTTTTAGAAGCTGATCATCATTCTGATTAAAGAAATTGGAGCTGTCTTTGTTTTATGTGGCAGGTTTTGAAGAGCTCAAAACTAATTTTCATGAAATAGCACCATCCTCTCGGATTCCTGATGGTAGAGAAGAAAGTGATGACAGAGTATTTTAAACTGGCAATCACCTCACAAAATTACTTTGGAGTTTACAAGGAGTTTTCATAGACATTATGGTGTTCTGATTGTATTGTTCACGGCAGGTGTAGGTTGAAGAGGTATTCCTAAGTATACCTGCTTTACAGATAAGGAAACTGAGGCATGAACAGGTACAAGTCCTGGCTGAGATCACACACAATCATGTTGGGACTTTGGAAGCTCTCCAAGTCTCCCTTACTGGTCCACAGCGCTTTCTCTGATCCAGTGGACAGAGTGCTAACCCTCAGGACATTTGCTATGGAGCAATTGAATGCTAGGAAAGCATATTCTAAGATATTTAAAAAAAAAAAAAAAACATCTCTGCAACCCATGACAAATGCAGAAACCAATTGAAGGGCCACACATGCTTTTTAACTGAAATAAAATAGAAGAGAGAAATAACAGCATGTCCTTGAAGACAAGCATAATTTAGTGATAGTTTTGTCTCAGCCATCCGTGTATATGTAACATACTGAATATGACATATATGTATTTCTTTCTGTGGGTCATTGTGTTGGTTAATTTTATGTGTCAACTTGGCTGAGCCATGGTGTCCAGATATGTGGTCAAACATTATTCTGGATGTCTCTATAACAATGTTTTGAATGAGGTTAACATTTAAACTGTGGGCACTGGTGAAGCGGACCCCCCCCTTTAATGCCAGTGAGTGGCATCAAATCAATTGAAGATTGAACAGAACAAAGCCTGGCCTCCCCAGAGCAAAAGGGGATTCTTCCTGCAGACAGCCTTGGACTTGAACTACAACATGAGCTCTCCCTCTGAGTGTCCAGTCCACAGGCCCACCTTGCAGACTTTGAACTTGGAGCCTCCATAATTGCATGAATAAATTCCTTAAAATATCTCTCTCTCCTCCAACCCCACTGTGTGTGTGCATCATTTCTGTTTCTCCAGAGAAACCTGATTTATGATTAAAAAATAATTTAAAAAACACTGTTAAAGATAGTGGACATCTTTTGTTTTTTGCTACCAGACATTTATCCACCCCTTCACACTCCCTCAACCTAAAAGCTCTTATTAACTCTATCCTTTCTCCATGTGTGTACACATGACCTGGGCCCACACCAATCAGCACAGCAGGAGTCGGGCTGGCACACTGATTGGTTCAGGCATACCATGTTTCCCCGAAAATAAGACATCCTCCGAAAATAAGACCTAGCGCATGGAAAGATAAGACATCCCCTGAAAATAAGACCTAGCACAACTTTGGGAGAAAAAATTAATATAAGTCACTGTCTTATTTTCGAGGAAATAGGGAAGGTCCCTGGACAAATCAGAATCTCTGTGAGGCAATAAGACTTCGGATGGGAGCTGAGGAAAAGACCCAGCTCTTCCATTGGATGAAACTTTGGAGAAGTTGGGCCTGAAAAATACAAGCACCATCTTGTAACCACGGAGGTGGGATGTGGGGACAGGAGCCTGAAAAAAAATGAAGCTAACACACTGAGGAGCACAGAGCTGAGCCAGAGGACAGAGCTTACTGGGTCCCAGTCCCGGTGATGTCATATAGATGTCTAGATCATGTGCACTGAAGCCAGCTCTATGCTTATACTTTCCAGTGACATGAGCCAAATTTCCCTCATTGCATAAGCTCGCGTGGATTCGGTTTTCTGACACCTGCTAATGAAAGAATCCTAACCCATAAAAATCCAGCCATTTAGCCAAAAGAGTAGTGTCTCTCACCACACTCTCTCTAATAGATTATTTTTCACGGAAGAGGTAAGCATGCCAAGGAGATCTCCAAGTCCCACTGCTCGCAGAGATAAATTAGAATTTTGTAAATAGTGAGGCTTTATTCCAGGTGAGCTTTCGGTGTGTGTTTTGGGTGTGTATACTACCTTTCATAACCAAAACAATGTTCCCCTGTCTGCCCAGAATTTGCCTTGTGGGCTGTGCTGGCAGGTCCCCTGGGATGTTCTTCATCTATTCGTGCCTCTATGTCTACTGCACATGTGACTTACCCCCACCCCAACCCCACTCCCCTCATCTAGGGACTCATCCTTCAAATGAGGTCTCTGACCCTGGCAGAGGTCTAGGATGGCCTAACTATGTGTTAGTGCGGGAACCAGTGTCCACCAGAGTCTACCTTTTACAAACTCTGTTGCATTTGCACATTAATGCTGTCCCATAAGATCCTGGAGGTCAGAAATTATGTATTTTTTTTTTACCACTATTCTCTCCATTCCCAAGCCAGTGCCTGATACACAGGAAGTATGTAATAGATGTTCGGGAACATAGAAATAAATATAAATAAATGAACAATGAGTGAATGAATGATGAATGACTACTCCACAGCAGAGTATATGAGATGGCAGCTGGGATCACCTAGCTGAAGTACAAATTAAATATTGGTTCTGGGCCACTTAGCTCAAACGGGACCAAACTTCAATGCTAGCTTTACCCTGCTCAAATCCAGGTCTTAGAAGTACTTAAAACACTCAATTTTTGTCCAGGTAAAGCATATTTCCGAATGCTTCACAGAAACAACATATTTCATACATGATTTGCAATGAGAGCAGTGGTCCACCAGCTGGAATTTCATAACAAGTCACCTTGAATCCACAAATTAGACTCCAGGAACCAGCACAGGAAATCGGCGCAGGCCTGTTGAGGAGAAGAAGCTGGGCCTGAAGACAAAATTGCATTGAGGGAAATAGACAACGCAGAGGACAGCTGCTGCAAGTCAGCATGCATTATTTCAACCCGCCAATTTCTGAGGTGGTGCAAAGGTACAGACACTCCAACTCAAAGAAGAGTTCCCTGCCCTCCAGAGACTGAGGGTCTGATCAAGGGCCCTCCACTGTGCCCTCTGAGGTTACCTTCAGTCACTGAAAGCTCTGCTGAGCTCCAACTGCCAGTCCCTCCTAGAGACCAGGAGCCTTGTCATTTCCCTCATTTCCCCACAGTGCTGCACTATAGGCAATTTCATCTCATACCAGGGAGTCACAAGGGCAGGAAGCTCCGTATCCATAAAAAATGTGTGCTTCCCCATCCATGCAGCCGTGGGTGTGAAGTTCTCTGTAAGAGCTGGCCACTAGCTACAGTCTACATTTCCACACTCTCCAGGTATGACCATGTGAATAGTGAGAGAGCATCACAGTGACACCTCCACACCCAAATAGGTATGACACCTCCACATCCAAACAGGTACGAACTTGGGTGTGTCTTCTCTAAAGGTCCTTTCACTGGCTGGGTGGAGAGGATTCTGAAGCCCTATGGGGTGGTGAGGCCTCAAGATAAAAGGGCCCACCCACCAACCGGGGACATCCACAGCAGGCAAGAAGTAAGCCATCACTGGGACAAGGCTCTGAACCAGCAGATTGGTGTGTGACAGACAGCAGTTGGCACCACCCTAACCAGCACAGATAGAAATACGCTGCTGGTCAGAGCCAGGACCTGGTCCTGATGCTGGGCACCTGGGGCCTACATCCGGTACATCAGGCTCCCCAGAGGGAAAGTCCCCTTTAGGTATCAACAGCCCCCTCCTTGTTTCCAATGCCAGACTGAAGGTCACCAAATCCAGAGAGGTGGGGGACAACCATGCCAGGATCTACTGGGCAGAGAAACCTTCATATTCCTCAGTAGCCCTTCCCAAGGGTCAGACCTAGAGAGGAACTACCTGTGTGCATCTGCAGACAGTGAGGGGTGGTGACATAGCACAGGTCACATTTCTGTTTCATCCAAGAGATACTAGGCATTCCTTGATCTAAATTAGCAAAATGGACAAATGTCTTTTTAGATGTACTCCAATGTGTAATTTGTAAATTTAGAATATCATTAAATAACGGTATTTTTTCCTGTCTGCTCTTCTTATTTTAAACTCTTGCTTTCTAGCAGTGGGAGCCATGAATTATCTTTTTATTTCTTTTTCAGGAGAACTATATTTACATGTAGCATCTATGGTCCAGTTGTGGGAGTGGCGGCAGTTTGAAGCCCACGATGGGCATGCCGCTCTGCCCCATGCTTCACCTGCCAGGACTTGCTGTCACTGTCTCAGAAATGAGTGCCACATTCATAAAAGGGTGTGGGTGTCACAGCACAACACACCATTACTGCCAGTGGGGGAAACCAAGTCACAGCAACTGTCCTCCCAAGAGGAGGTCACAGAGTTATCGCTGGACAATCTCACGTGCAGATGGGGGACTCGGGGTCAGCTTGGCCATCACCCAGCAGAGAACCAGAATGCAACCACAGCTGGGGCACCGTGGGAGAGGGACTCGATCCCTCCAGTCCGCTCACTGTCCTTTTGCCTCTACTACTGTCTTTTGAGCACGAGAACAGTGGCACTGGTGGTTGAGCATAGGGTTGGCAAAGGGCATAAAGGATGGGGAAGAGGGGGGGTCAGACTGAGAGTCTGGGTGCACCAGGCAACCAGCCTGGTCCCTGGGAAACTTAGCACCAAGCTCAGCTACTCAGAGCTCTTAATCCTCACTTCCCAGTTTATTAACCGGGGCTGGGGAAATGCTATTACCATGGACAGAGCCTTTGGAAGCAGCCTGCAGGAGGGTGAGTCTGTGAGTAGCCCCATTCAGAGATTAGGCCTTCACTGGACCCCTGAGGCCCCATCTTTGGTGTCCCCTCCCCCAGGCCTCCCTGTCCCTGGCCTTGAGGGCCGCCCCCCAGGGTGCAGAACCACCTTTCCCTGGCCAAGTCTGCAGTTCCCAGCAGAGCTGAGCCTGAGCCTCAGCGAGCCCAGGCAGCCCAGGATGGAACTCTATTATTACACCACGGCGGCCCTTTATATTCCCGGCGCTGGGCTCTGGGTAGGGGAGTCGCTAAGCAATGACTCTCTTCACTACAAGGCTGGCTGTGAGGCTTTAAAAACACAGCACTCTCAATAGCAGCCTGGGCTGGGAGGACAGGGTCACAAACTTCTTTCCAGCGTCTCATTTAAAGAAACAGGCCAGCTCTGAATTTGGGGTCAGATGTCCCAGCTGGACTTGGCGTCAATGTGGTCACTCTCTCCCGCCCCAGCCCTTGGCCCAACCCCCAAGGAATGTCCTATCCAAGGAACCCCACTGGCTTCTGGGTGTGCAGAAATGGAGGGACAGCACTGAATGGGGCAAAGGACACATTTGCTAAAACTTTTGGTGCCCTGAGACCATGGGGCAGAGAAGTGCTTGGTCTGGCACCCACTGGGACAGGCATGGCTCCATGCAGCCCCACCGGAGGGAACTGCCCTGAGTAGAGGCCCTGCAGCTCTCCCAGACACCAGCTCCCACACTCCCCCATCTTGGCCTGGCATAAGTCACGTGGGCACCACCCAAACAAGTCCTCTCCTCTCCTTTCACAGAGGAGGAGGTTGGGAGGTCTTAGCTCACAACTATTGACGTGTCAACCAAAGGCACCTGTAAAAGCCTCCTCTCTCTGAGTCACTGTGGTGAGGATGCTACAGGTGTCAGGGATGATTACCTAAGGCCACAGTCCTACAAAGAAGCTGCCCTTCTTTCCTGATGCCTCAGTTTCCCCATCTATAAAACAGCGTTACTAGAAATAGGGTGAGGAGGGAGGAGAGATGACTGAGTTTGTTTTGGGTTAAGTCTAGGAGATGAGAGAGTGCAGTGTTCCAGGCTCCACAGAAAACAGGCCGTCCCTGATGTGGGGAGAGCTCCCAGGTAGCTTTGGCTGCAGAACCACGGAATGGTGATGACTCTGACACTCGCCCCCGGGGGTGATGTTTACTGGAAAACAAAGGACTGGTGTTGAGGTTTCTCTTGAGACCCTGCATCTCTGCTTAAAATGGCTTCTTAGTGGCCTACAGCTACATTGTTGGGTGGGTGGGAGAGCCACCCTCAGAGAACATGGTGCTCATGTGTTGTGTGGGCTCAGTCAGACTCCTGACCCCACTTTCTCTCTCCTAATAAGGACGGCTGACATGGAGCACACGTTGTCTGCTCAGGTGGTGGCCCAATTTACTGAGCCAAATCCTGGTAAGTTCAGGGGGTGTCTTTACTTCTTCCAGCCTCAGGGGACCTCTACAAGTGACAGGTGACTGAAAAGTCAGCAAGAGGTCTCCATGCCCTGAAGCTTCCTCACCCACAAAACGCTTCACTTACACCCCATGATAAGGTGTTCTGGCCCATTTCATTTCCTATCCTTAGCAAAAGAAGAAATAAAAAATCCCCTTCCTCAGGCTGGTGTGAAATCACTAACAAGACTTTTCTAACTGGAAAAATAGAAGGCAATAGTTTGGAAATGATGTTAAATGCAGGGTGCTGGGGGAACCCAGCTGAGGGCCCACTGCTCTCAAATCCTGGGCTTTGGTATCTCTCCCAGTTACCCCGCAGCTGGAAATGCCTCCTCGCTCCACCCCTACCATTGCTGTCCCCATCTGGGTTGACCTGCTTCTCAAAGCCCAGCCACCCAACTCCCAACCCAAAGAGTCTTCAAGCAAAGAAGCCAGTAATCCCAGAACACATGAGGTAGCAGGCGATTTGGGGCACATTTGGGCCAAATGGCAGCATTTCTGCTACCTAATGTCCAGTGGGAGGCTCTCCTTTTCCTCTATCGCCTCTCTTTCCTTGTCAATTTCAGGGCAAATGAGGAAGTGAACAGTTTCTGCCTTGCTGCTCTATATTCATGTAATTAGTGCTACTTAATTCCATGATGAGCCAAAGTCCATAAAATACAAAACATATTTCAGTTGCATGCTGCATATCTTGGCAGCAATCTCCGCTGCAGCCGGAAGCCGAATAGAGAGCTATATTCACTCCCTAAAAGAAAAAAAAATGCTCAGAATGACTAAAACAAAGTTTTGGGGGCCCGGCACTACTACCTGGAAATGTGCATGGAGGGAGCACAATAGTGGGTTCTCTATCTCAAAGTTTGGAAATAATCTCCATCACCATGACAACACTGACTTTTAAAAATATTTAGTAGTGATCACATAACGTTAGTATAATATGCATTCCTCCTAAGGAGGTTGTTCTTGGACCTTCTTATTCCCATATGCTTTAAGGCTCTGGGTCCCCAGTAGTGGGGACCTGTGACACCAATTCATACTTCCTCACCCACCTGCTGGGCAAACAAAAATAAATCCAATGACGTATGAGACAGGCAGTTTCTGGTAATGATTCTTACATTACCATTTCTCAGCTCCTTTGCCTCTGCCCACCACTCCTTAGACTTCACCCTACTCCTGCATTTATGCCAACAACACACAAAGCAAGGAGCAGGAAACCATTTCACAAGGGAAGCACAGAATGAAGAGCCTCAGACGCCATTCTCCAAAGCACCCATTACTGTACAGCAGCAACACAGCATGGTCCTCAGTGAGCCAACCTCAGCCCCCAGCATCGATGCCAGGCTGTCTTACCAGCACTCTGAATCAAACCTGGTGCATGGGTCAACGCTCAACCAGTAAGCCACACCAAACTGACCACAAAAAGGCTTTAAGCAAGGGGTGACATAGTCAGTCTGGCTGCTGGGTGGAGAAAAGTTTGTGGATGGAAAGGAGATCTGCAGGAAGTCACTGAAGGGTGGTGGTGACCTGGATCAGATACCAGAAGCAAAAACAGAGAAGACATTGCTGGTGACTATAGAAATGAGAGGGAGCACAAGAGGGTAATCCATAGTCCCTCCTCACTTTTGCCTGGAGCCCCTGGGTGGATAGTTATGCCATTATACTGACATGTGGAAGACTGGGGAGGAGCAGGAAAGGGGAGCAAAGAAGTCAGGAGTTCTGTTTGAGACATCAAGGGCAAGGTTGTTGGCAGAGCCAGCCCCACCCAGATTGGCCCTAAAGGGAATCATGGAGGGAAATGGCTTACTGAGGACCCAGCTATGAGGTCTGCATAGGGCATCTCATTTAAATGCTCCAAAGAGGGTCCAACACTATCCTTATTTTCTAGATGAGAAACTGATTCCAGTAACTAATCTGAAAGGAGGTTAAGATCTGAACCTTGGCCTGCAGAAAGCTCCAGAGCCATCGGGGCCTCTGCTGTGACAGTTCCTTCCTCGATGCAGAGGTTGCACCAGGGACCACAGCTAAAAGAAGGTGATACCACAAAAATGTTCTACTTAGGGACCTAGCATTTTACACTTATTTTTTTGTGTGAAAGAGGAACTATTCTACCAAAACTTCAATTTTACTAAAGGGAAATTGCAAATGCTTATGAAAGACAGGTTGAGCTATAAACTTCCTAAGTTTCCAACCAAAATTAATAATATTAAAGGAGTGAACATGGCAAGGGCTCAGCATTCGTCACATACTAACAAGAAGCCTCTCTTCATTGGGCTTTGAAGAGCAGCCTGGGCACCCAGTTGCTCAGACTCTGCAGGCCAGAGTCTGAAAGAAATTGGATTGAGACCAAGAGAACTCAGATGAAAGACAAGATCTTTATTGTTAATTTTTTTTAATTGTGGTAAAATGTACATAACATAGAATTTATCATTTTAACAACTTTTAAGTATAGTTTGTTGGCATTAAGTACAGTTACTATGTTGTACAGCCATCACCACATCTCCAGAACCTTTTCATCTTCCCAACTGAAACCCTGTGTCCCTTAAACAATAACTCCCTGAACATCTCTCCCCATGCCCACCATTCTACACTCTGTCCCTATGAATTTGACTATTTTAGGAATCCCACATAAATGGAATCACACGGAACTTGTGCTTGTGTGTCAGGCTTATTTCACTTAGTATGCCTTCAAGGTTCACCCATGATGTAGCATGTAAAGTAAGACCATTTTTAATAAAGAAATATAGATGATCACCCCCGAAAGAAACTTCTGGACTTTAAATTCTTGCTCACAGGTGCCATTTCAAGCACACTGGTGAGAAGGGGAAGAAATGACAAAATGGGGTAATGAGGACAAATGACTGTTGAAGCGCACTGAATAAAAGCCAGCATCTCCAGGTCCACACAGTTATAATAATACTAGAGGCTCAGTGCATGAAATTCGTGCATGGGTAGGGTCCGTAGGCCTGGCCAGTGATCAGGGCCAATCTGTGGGGTGACCAGTGGGGCGACAAGGGGGGTCTCACTGGCACCCACCTTGGCTGACCTGTGGGCTTGGGGAAGCTCCTGCATTGAGCATCTGACCCCTGGTAGTTAGTTCGCATCATAGTGACCAGTTCCTCTGGTCATTCTGCCATTGGGTTGATTTGCATATTAGGCTTTTATTATATAGGATGTCCCCAGGAAGAACTTTAATCTCTCCCATAGCTCTTCCCTAAAGGGTTCCTGATTAAGCAAGTTTGGGAAACACCAAGTCACATTAGCCTATTAAAGGTCCTGAGAGGTTGTTTATGAGATGCCTGGTGAAGGCTTATTAACCAGAGCTTCTCAGATGTGTCTGACTAAGGAGCCTTTTTATTGCTATTGCTTAATACCAATAAATGTCCCCAGGAACACTTCCATGGCACACACTTTGGGAGTTGTTGGTAAGCTGGCTTCCATTCCACACAAAACTTTTACACCTGTGTTCTCACTGTTTTCTTTTTAAAATTCTATCAAATAGATGGATAGAATGCTTCACGTATTGAAAGAAAGCTTCCAAGATTTAGGTCTAGAAGAAAAGTCTTTAGGTGAGGAGCAGCAGCTAGAACCAGTGGCAGGGACTCTGACCCCCATGAGTTCCCCTTTCTGCTAAAGGCCCCCTCATGTGAAACCTGATGTCCACCATCTCTATGGCCCACAGGACATCGCCTCTCAACCTTCTGGCGGAAGGCTGCACACCTGTTACAACTCCCTTCTCCTGGCTCCTCTTAGCACAGTTGAAAGAGGCTGCAATTTTCTCTATGATTTTCTGAAATCCAACAGCACAACAGAATAAATATAGGGAAAGGAAACACATAAAATAAGTCTATCTGAGCAAAGTATGGGTTTCTGTTTCATCCATTCCTAGCTCATTCCCAGGCTCAAAACCCTCACCATCCTCACATGCAAAGAGTGTTTCTACCTCAAAGCATCTTGCCCAGATACATCTCTGCTTCCCTACCTATAGCACAGGTGCTGCTGGTGCCCTATGGGGGCTGCTGTTTTATTTGGGTAAAATGACTCTTCAGCCCTGGCCTATGGGGTAAGGCTATGCTGATGAAGGGGTGAACATTCACGGTGTCCAGTCACGTCAGAGGTGGCACCCCAAACAGGTTCCTAGGACTAATGGCCCACCTCTCAGCTAGCTCCCATCACAGTCTTTATGCCCAAACTTTAAGGGGTCCATAAGGTCTGGCTTGGAATCAAAACTGAACATGTTGCATAGCAGCACAACAGGAGTTAAACCGGGACTTCATACTGATGAAGCCAAATAAACCATAACTTGGAAGCCACAGTGACTTGTTATAGTAACTCTCTATTTATTTCCCTTTTATTGCCCCCAGGATCCCAGCAAAGTCCTGTGGAAATGCTCAGCCTTGTCTCCGCTGTGCTATTAGATAGTAATGGACAGTTGTAAATCCAGGCTTGGGCTTAGAGCACAAGGAAGATGCAGCCCATCCTTGGGAACCAGCATGGCTGAAGCCACGGTGACTGGCAGGAGACATCCAGGGCTCTGGGTAAGAGTCGAGGTTGCAAAGTTCAGGGCCCTTCCTCAAGAGGAGGCTTTTCCTCCCTTGCCAAGTCAGGGTGAGGCCAGAGTTCTCTCATTGAGAAAATCAGCGGCCACCTCCCAGCAGCTCTTCTCCCAAATGTTCCCCCAGTGTCCAGGTGCTTGAGGCGGGACTTCTCATCAAGCCTTAGCAGAGAAGGAAACTGAGACTCGGAGGGGTGAAAAAGGGGCTTTTCCCAAAGCCACAAAGATTGTTCTGGGAAAGAGGTGATCAGATCTATCGCAAGTAAGGGCAATACAATGTGGGGAAGTGTCAAACGGCACAGAAAAATGAATTGAAAAGAAATGAAGCAATCTCTAAGTGAACAGATGAGCAAAACTCAGTCAGCAGTGAAAAAATCAATGAGGCGCAGTGCTCAGCCTGTGAAGATCAATGAGGCAACCGACCAATAACCTGTATTCCCTCCTGAATCCACACCAACCACACCAAACCAAACCCTCATTCCACCTGCAGCATATTGCTGGGGTCCGGATTCAGCCTCCTCCCAGGCGCTCACCTGCCCTGAGCTGCGCAGGGGCTTCCAGCAGCCCTGGGAGGCGGCTGATGGAGTCTGCACACAGAGGCTATGGGAAGGAGCCCTGGCACCAGGAGATAAGGTGACCTTCTGAGAGTTAATTTAGTAACGATCAAGACATCCGCACGGAAGCACTGGTTATCTGCAGAAGCCACCTTAGGGGGCACGGTGTTCCCACGTCACTGCTGAGAGAGCAGGGAACTGAAGCCCACTCAGGGTGACAGAGTTTCTTCCTCCAGATGAGGATGTAACTCAAGAAGGCTGTAATCTAAGCCGACTGAATGAAGAGCTGTTAACCAGCTCGGGGTGGTCGGCGTGGAGTAGAGCGCAAATCAGTGAGAACCACTGAATTGCTGTGAATCGAGTAGCCGCTAGGGGAGAGTGGGAAAGCTGTGGTGGCTGCTGGAATGAGAATGTGGTTCACAGGGAACATTCTCTGAGGAGGGACAGCAGACCGTCATTGGGCTTCTCCGTGGCTCGGATGACTGGGTTCTCAAAACACCAGCGTCCTGGTCCTGATCCCATGCTCCCCCATGAGGCTGCCAACTCCATTCATTGTTTCTTGCTGGTATGCCCCAACTTTATTCAGCAGTTTACCCTCCATACGGGGCCTCACCTCAGGAGGGGTTTTGTCATGATTGGAATAAGCAGGTGATTTTGAGCCCCAGTGGTTAATTGCAATTGGATTAAACCAGTCATGATGGTTTCTTTCCCCTGCCAGTGATAAGTATCAGAACTGTGTTGAGGGCCACCCATTGCTTTCACTAGCAGAGAGGTGTGGACAAGGAACCCAGAAGGCTGGTCAACCTTGAAGCTCAGAAAGGTCAGAGGCAAGCACCCACTGCCTAGTTGGGACAAAGGTAGCTAAAGCAACTTCCACCTTTTCGTTTTATATAAATCCTTGCTGATTGGCTATGATTGGAATTGCCTACTTAAGGGTTATGGGTGTATCCATAATCTAATAAAAGGGATAGCAAGGCCAGAGTGGGGTGGAGTCCTCCCTCTTGAGCTGGGCTCCCATCTGGCCCCCAATATTTCCAAATTAATATTTTCTAGTCTCTTTCATTTGCATGCGGCCTCCTCCAGAGCCTGGACCCTAAACCTGAATCCTGAACCACGCAGGAGGTGGTGGGGACACTCGCAGAACTGCCCTAGGACTCAAACCTGACCAGCTGAACTAAACGGGAGGCCTGCTGGGGATTTTGGGTGAAGAAACACCCGCTTCCTTACATGTCCACCACTCACTGTGCCGTCCACTGGCAAAGACTTCTCCTCACCATGAGGAAGAATATTAGCTATGCTACCAAAGCTGAGCAGGGAGAAGCAGGTGCCTGGGGCAGACTGATGTTGTTGAGTCACTGAAGGACCCAGTCCTGCAGCCACCAGCCTGTGGTCCTCTCATGTGAGATGATCATTGACTTGCTGTTCATATTGTTCTTGGGTTCCATGGTGTATACCATGATACCATGATACCAAGAAGGGGGTCTGGAAGAGTAACCACCATTCTTTCATTCACTAGATAGGAGCAGACTCTACTACAATGAATAAGGTGTCGTTTTACTTTAAACAGATCCCAGGTTCCCTCCCACAGAAGTTCTCATTCAAAGGATGTGGGGTAGATATTAATATCCTTGAAAAAGCAGTAATTATTCAAAACAAATCCTAGGGAACTAAAGTGAATTAGACTAACCCTGGTCCATATTAACCCCACCCCTGGAGACCCTACCTTGGAAACCATTGGTACTGTCTGTTGGGTGTTGGTGTCACCTTGTTTAACAGCAACGAAAGGGAATAATGGAAACACAAGCAACTCTCCTGTGCCCTCTCTGCTTTAGATCTATCTGCTCAAGTCCCTTATTCACTCCATACTTTTGTGTCCCTGTCTTTTAAAAAGCTATACTTTTCTTACCTATCTCCTAATGTTTTTGAGAGAATAAACTAAGATCAATACGAAAACTACAAAGTGATAAACCATGGGACTTTGTAGAAGAAGGCTGAGCTGGAAATCATCGCATCTGACTGTTCATCAGAATCACCAGGGGAACTTTTTAAAAAGCGCAGATCTCAGGATCCCGCCCACAGAAAGTCTCTTTCGAAGGATGTGGGATAAACATTAGTATCCTTTAAAAAGCAATAATTATTAAGAACTAATTATAAAATAATTAACAAAATGCTGCTTTTAAAAAAAAGCAATAATCACTTCCTTCCTAAGAGATTTATTCTAATATGCAGGCAGAGGGGGTGGGCACAGCTGAGAGCCGAGCCCTGTCATGTGTGCGTGAGGAAGCAAACGGAGAGGTGGGAGGCTGAAGAAAATCAGCACTCACTGACCACAGAGCCGGGGAACCCAGAGTCTGGTCTTCTGATTCCCAGCTTGGTATCCTCCCATGATGCTTAGTGTCAACCACAGGATATCTAGAGCATTATTAGTAACAGACTAATAGAGAGAGAGGAAGGAGGAATTGCAAAAGATTGTGAGGAAACTTTAGGGCTGATGGGTGTGTTAATTATCCTAATTATGATGGTTTCACAGGTGTTTACATATCTCAAAACTCATTTACTTCTATGTGTACTTTAAATATGCAGTTTCTGTATATCAATTATACCTCAATAAAACTATTTTTTAAAAATAAACTGAAAAATACAATCTATAAAATGGGAGAAAATATTTGCAAATCACAAATCCAATAAAGGTCTAATATTTGAAATATATAAAGAAGTCCTACAACGCAACAACAAAGACTAACAACCCAGTTAAAAAGGGGGCACTTTTTAATACTTCTAACAATTATAAATTTTTAATGGGCAAATGACTTGATGAGACATTTCTTCAAAGAAGATATACAAATAACCAATAACCACATGAAAAGATGTCACGAAGGAAATGAAAATGAGAGCCACAGTGAGATACCAGTTCACACGAACCAGGATGGCTGTAATCAGATAAAAAGTAGCAAGCGTTGTCAAGGATGTGGAGAAGCTTGAACACTCAAATATTGCTGATGAGAATGTGAAATGGTGCAGCTTCTGTGGAAACAGGTGGGTGGTTTCTCAAAAATCTATACGTCGAATTACCATACACGCTTGCAACTGCACTCCTAGTTATATACCCAAAGAACTGAAACAGGGACTCAAATAGATATTGCCAACGTTAATTTTAGCAAATGTTCAAGAGCCAAAAAGTGACTAAAAAGTTCATTTTAGCAAATGGTCAAGAGCCAAAAAGTGACTATCAACAGATGAGTGGGTAAGAAAATATAGTAGATCCATACAATAGAATATTATTCAGAGATAAAAAGGAATGAAGTTTTGATATATGTTACAATTATGGATGAACCTTAAAAACATGCTAAGTGAAAGAAGACAGATACAAGAGAATAAATATTGTATGATTCCACTCATACAAAATGTCTAGAAAAAGCAACTTGAGAGAGATAGAAAGCAGATTAAAGGTTACTAGAACCTAGTGGGTGGGAGAGTGGGGAGTTCTTGCTGATGGGACAGGAGAAGATGACAAAGTTCTGCAGGTGGATGGTGGTGATGGTTGCACAACGATGAATAGAATGAATGCCACTGAGTTGTACACTTGAAATGGGAAACTTTGTTTTACATATTTTGCCACAATAAAAAAAAAAATATTTTTAAAATAGACCCACAGCAGTCTTCTGCCATCAACTTTCACAATGACCTTCTGTATTCGTAAAGTGAGTAACAAACTCATTAACAAGAAGAATGTTGATTGAGGTGTAATGCACTATGTACTCTAATGAACTACCTCATTTATTTTTCATATCAGCCTATAAGGTAGATACGATTATGATCCTCACTGTACAGATGAGGGAAGGAGTCACAGAGAGAGCTAGAGCCTGCCCAAGGCCACAATGCTAGTGTATAACAAAGCAGGGGTTCACACCTGGG
The DNA here is from genome assembly GCF_014108245.1 of Pipistrellus kuhlii. Taxonomy (NCBI): domain Eukaryota; kingdom Metazoa; phylum Chordata; class Mammalia; order Chiroptera; family Vespertilionidae; genus Pipistrellus; species Pipistrellus kuhlii. The sequence continues at coordinate 14,228,874 of NW_023425405.1, forward strand.
AGCTTGTTAGAAATGCAAATTCTTGGGCCCCACCCAGAACCTACAAACAAGGCCTCCAGGGAACTGGGCAGACACTGAGATTCGAGAACCCCAGTAACAGAATCTGAACTTAATGGAGAGTTCAGATAAGAGCCTGAACACTTACATGCGATGATGAGCAGCAGTGATTCTCAAACCTGACCCTGCACCACAGAATGGCCAGGAGAGCCCAGCCCAGCTTCCTGATTCAGTGGGTCTGGGACAGGGCTCAGGAATGTGCATTCCTAGCCAGTGCCCGGGGCACACTGGTGCTGCTGGCCTGGGGAAACACACTGGGAGAACCACTGATATACAGACTCCCATATTTCTTAAAACTATCTCATTTTTCTCACTAGCATAAGCAGCATTATCTCCAACTTGCAGGTACAGAAACTCAAAATCAGAGATCCCAAATCCTTGAACCACTAAGGGAGTTACTAATGGACCTAGAACCTGTGCTGGTGCTCTTTTCACTACCCAAGGATCTAGATGTCTCTATACACCAACTCTGCACTCACCTACCACCTCCCCCAAAGTCAATTACTGTCTGAAGACAGAAAAAATGTTTTGTTCATGCCAATAAATGGGGTCAGAGTAATCTAAAAAATAACAGACATTCATGTCAAAAAAAATCATAAGGAGACAGAAAAAGGATGGAGCAGAAATAACTAGTCACAAGTATGTGGATGGAGTTGGAAAGAGTTGGAATATGGACCACTTTTCCCTCATTCTTAGAAAAGCAGTTGCCTCTTATCAAAATAAAAGGACATTATCTCTTGAAAGGAAATTTTCTCACCTGTGTTGCCCAGAGCAGAAAGACTCCACTGCATTATCTCTCACCTGTTCTGTTACAGTCACCTCTTAATGCTCCACACATCTCCTGATTCTCCTCCTTCCAAACCATTTATCTGCTCTAATCATGACACTCTGCTACTCAAGTCTCTCCAGTGGCTCCCTACTGCCTACAGAATGAAGGGCAGACTTAGCCTTATATTCACACTCTGCCATCCAGCTTCCATCATTTCCTCTCCATTGCCCGTACATGTCCTGTCCTTTCCTGCTTTTATGCCTTCACCAAGTTTGTTCCTTTTGCCTGAGTCCCTTCCCCTCCCTCTTTCATTCCTTAACTCTCCACTTACAAATTTGACCTTGGACAAATCATTAATTTCCTTTAGGCCCCAGTTTCCTCAACCATACATAGGGATGAGAGCAGGACCTGCCTTCTAGGTTGCGGTAAGAAATGACTGAGGCACTCCGTGTGCCTCATCACAAATGCCTCCTCTCCTCCAACCCAAAGGACTCGCTTTCCTCCCCTGGATTTCCAGAGCAAGGTGTGCAAACATCAGAACTCCACTTCCCACTCTGCCTTTGCTATTGGGCTTATACCTGAGGCCATTTGCTGCTAAATAAGCCCAGCTGAGGTGAAGGTATGCTTCTTACTGAGGTGAAGGTATGCACAGTACTGAGCACAGTGGAAGCATCCAATAGGAGCTGGAAAAAGAAATGATCAGGATTCCTTTAAAGGATTCCTATAAGGAGAGTATACATAGAAAATAATATAAATAATGTAAAAAGCACTAGTAATTGATTTTTTTTAAAGTAAAAATGTAATCCTTCTGCTCTTAGCAACTTCTTCATTCTCTACTTTATAAGCACAGGACCAACGAACCAGACCAGAAATCACTCTCTTCTCAAACAAAAAATTCAAAATGATTAGGAAGACTAACACTTAGATGATATTCACCATCATTAATGATGAACCTCCCACCAGCACTGACTTCCCTTGAGATATTGCCTAATGGAGGCAAACACACACCCAAAACATTGCAAACCATTCCTGTACCTGGCCGAGGGCTGCCCTCGGCTGGCCGAGGCCAGAAGGGACTATACTCTGGCTGGTAGGCCTCAGCAGGAGAACAAGGAGTGAGGTCACACTCTCAGAATGTCAAAATCCAATTCTTGGTGAAGACCATCTCATGGCTAAGACCAGCCAGTGGTCACGTATCATAGCAACTGTGAGGGCCAAATTTGGAGGCGACCTTGCATCTGTCTTGTGACCTTAGACAAGTTCTCTACATCTTGACCCCTGTTGTGTAAAATGCACATGCTGCTTTAAGCTTTATTGAAGACTCAGTGAGATAAGAGTGCCAGTACTTGGAACAGCATGGGACTCAGGCAGCTGTGACATCAGTGTTAGCCACTTTTATTGCCATCATTCTTGTGTCACATTGCTCTCCCAGGTAAGCTCCGCCTTTCCTCTTTTTGTTCCCTAGGAGAGATGGATCCTTACCCTTTCATCCCAATCCTGTCTGATGGTCCAAGCCTGGAGAGCAGCTGCAGATTTCAGAGGGAAGGACTAAGCTACCCTCTGCTCCTACCTTCCCCTCTGCACACACCTCAACAAGTGGAACCGGGAGTGATGGAGCAGAAGAGGAAAAGCTTACTGGAAAAGGCCTCCTTAGCTCCCCGGCCCCGCCTCTCCTCAGCACAGCCAGCCTCCTCCCCACAGTAAGCCTGCTCGATATAGGCCGCTCCACCGGGGCTCCAGACACCTGGAGACTAATTAGGCAGCCAGACTGTGGCAAGTCAGTCCAGAGGACCCAACCAAGAGGCAGCTGCAGAGAGAGGCTGGAAGGCTGGAACCCAGAGCCAGCCCCAGGAGCTGTGTCATCCAGCAGCCCCTCATCAGCCATCCAATGAGGAGAAGCCTTATAGTGACGGCTGACTTTGACGAGTCCAAGGTCCTAAACGCGAGAGGTCAGGGGGGAAAGAGATAGTCATGAGAAGAGTATTTCATGAAAAAGGAGTATTTGTTGAGGATGAACTACTGAGCTCCCACTCTGAGCCTCAGGCTCCTCTTTTTGTAAGGGAGGACTCCAAAGGTGACCTGACTCTGGGGCCTGAGGCTGATGAAAGGGATGGAAATGAAACCAGGCAGCTAAAGAGGACCAGAAAGTCCTGAAGGGCAGGGAATGGGTGAGTGGACCTTGGGGGCTGCCACCTGGAGGAGAGAGTGCGTTTGCTGGATTACTCCAAGGGACAGCAATCCGGCCTGTAAGTAGAGGTCATTTTGATCCTCAATGAGGGAGCTCTGATGGTAATTATTAATCCAGGGATAAGACTGAGTGGTTCTTTTTGGCCAAAAATGATCAAGCCAGCCCTTTTGACTTCATTGCTCTGAATGAGGTCATTTTCAGCACCAAAGTACAAAAACGTTATGCTCATTTTTAAGGGTTTTAGCTGCGATTCCTTTTCGCTGGGACAGACATCCTGAAACAGGACTGCAGGGAATCCCAGGATGAGGGTCATGTACCTCAGCAGAGGGCAGGGGGCCTTCACTCCAACACCATCTATAGCTCGTGCTGCACAGGAAAAGGGGGCGGGGGGAGGCACAGAGAGAGTCATGAGGCCAAAGGCCCCAGAGAGTGAGGTGTCAAACCCACAATGACAGGAATCCTCTGGTAAGAATGGGAGCTGGAAAAATAAAAGAAAGTCTTTATCTGGATCAAGCCCTTCTTCAAGCCAGTAACTTCTGCTGTCAATTTCATAGGGAATTGCATGGGCCATGGGGGCTGCGACCCGCATGCTCGGCCTGGACACCAGGCTGGGTCATTTATCAAACCAGCAGAGGGGAAAATCCCCCAGCACAGAAGCCAGCCTCGGTGGGAGGCAGAACATCGCTGATCCCACCCTGACCTGGACCAGCATGCATTTCAATTCCTTCTAGAAGAGACATCACATAGTCGTCCTCTCTTAGCTTCCCCTCCTCTAGCTCTCCCAGTGTGGCCACAGAGAAGGAGACACGTGCACACATGTGCAAGGCTTGCACACATCAGGTGGCAGCAGGAGCTGAGGCCCCTGTGACAGCCCCTGCGCAGCTGTGGGTAGAGGACACCACCTCTGCCTTTGCTCCAGGAGCCATCCCCACAGCAGCCCCACAAGAGACGAGAGGGGCCCTGCCGCTCCCAAAGGCAGACACTCAGCCTGTAAGTCTGTGTGATCAGCTCAGGTTTAAGGGCGAGGTCTTGGGCAGAGGCTGGCTTGAAGTCTGGGGCATCAGCAGCTCACACGCCTTAGGTAGTACCTTCTTCTGGGCAGGGTGAGTGGAACTGAAGTGTCCCTGCAATGAGTCAAAGCCCTCCCCTAATTCAGACAAAGCAAGCACCAAGGCTTTATCTGAGCAGTGGTGTGAAAGGGTTGCAGGCATGGGTCCCAGGTTTGGCTCTGCCAGTAGCTCATTGCATGAGCCTGAACAAACTTGTGAATCTCCGAACTTAATAATTTTACCTATAGGATGGAGTTAAAAATAGGACTCATCCCCCACAACTATTATAAAGAGCTCAGCATAAGCTCTGGCACACAGTGAGCAATCAATAACTGTGAGTGGTGGTTATGAGGCTATTACTGGAAGGACCTCCTGGTGGGGAGGGGAGCTGGACCAAGCAAGCCCAGATTCTGTTGCAGCTGCCCTGCCCCATGCTTGCCTCTCTGCAGTTCCCTTGCTTTGGTGCCCGCTGCCACCATCAGGACCAGACACAGGGAGATGACAGTCCGTTCCTAACACCCTATGGCCTACATGCAGGAAATACATCTCGGTCCTTATTTCGTCTTTGCACAAGTTGACATTGACAGGGGAGGAGAATAAAAATCTGATAGCCATAGAAAACACAAACACATTAGAAATAATTAAATCTCCTGAGTACAAGTCACTAACCCTATAATAACACACACCTTATATGATTTACCAAGCTCCCAGCCCTTGCCTACCTTCCTGTGGCCACAGACACCCCATCATCCATCCACCTTACTCTCCCTTCACCTACTATCAGGCTTAAAAACCTTATTAGTGCCTTCTTGGGACCTACTTATCCATCCCAGGAGAAGAGCCTCAACAGATTGACAGTGAAGATACAACTCAAGTGAAACGTTGCCCCCTGCCCCTGGGATTGCGCCCTGTCCAAGGCCACACAGAACATACAAAATCCTTTGATGTGTGTGCAAGGGGCAGTGGGGAGAGGGGTGCATACTCCCCACCTGCCTTCCTAAAGCTTACAATATATTGCAAATTCCTGGATCTTTTACATTAGGAGACTCGAGTCTCTGCTTCTCAAAACATGACCTCAGAGCAACAGCACCAGGGGTCCTGGGAACCTGTTAAAATTGTAATCCTCAGGCTCATCCCAAACCTACTGAATCAGGGAGGTGGGCCTCAGCTATCTGGATTTTTCTAAGCACTCTGGGAGATTGTGAAGCATGCTAACGTTTGAGAACCACTAGCCAAACTTATAATCCAGCTGTCTGCATGACCTTGAATCTTTGTGTCCATAAGGTGGGACTAACAACAATCCCACCATCCATAAAATGGTTAATAAAAATGAAACCTACTTCTTTGGGTGGCTGGATGCGAAGATTAGATGAGATGTTGCATATAATGTGCTCAGCGAATTGCCTACCATATTGTAGCCTCTCAGCTATTCTCTCATATCAATCTTCCTACTAAATCTAAGAAATGGGTCCTACTACTATGAGCATTCAATAGGTGAGGACCCGAAAGGCTCAGAGAGTTTCTGACGAGACTTGTTCAAGGTCACTCAGCTGTCAAAGATATCTGATAGCCACTTCCTCAGGAAGAGGCACAGGTGTCAACATGTCCTTCTCCCTCTCAGACTTGCATAAGTTCTCAGTCTGGGCAGTCTCCTTCTATCTCAGCCTTTAGAGATACATAAAGGCTTTTTGGGTTAACTGAGTGCTCCTGGCTTTTAGCACCCAGAAGGATGCTTATCCTGCACTGTGCATGGTGTTCCTGCGTAAGACTTGTGTGCCAAAAATGCCAGTGGCTCCTCCATTGGGAAACATGGACTGCCCCAGAGGTTCAGAGCTATCCAGAGTAGGGCATCTTGACAGAGATATCCTGGACAATCCATCAATCAAGTCAGCGTAATTGCAGCGAAGGGCTGAAACCAACTGCCTCTACGACATAGTAGGCACTCAGATATTCACTGATATTTATCTTCCTACCAAGCCTAAGAGATGGGTTCTACTGCTATCAACATTCAATAGGCGAGGACCCTAAAGGCTCAGAGAGTTTCTGAAATGACTTGTTCATAAAAGATGTTTCCTGTCGCTTTCCCAAGAGCTCCTATTTTTGGGAGTTGTGAGGCTAGCTTTTATTCTAGACATCTTGTTTTCTCACTTCAATATGCAATTGTCTAAAGCCTGTAGCTTAACCACCCAACCCACACCTAGACAAGCTCTCCACCTCCATGACCCAGGCAAACATTTTCCAGGACTTGATTCTTCCATATTCTCCAAAAGCTCATACAGGAAGCAGACGCCTGGTCCAGAGATAGAAAGTGAGGTGTGGCCGCCTTAAGGACTGGGTGCTTATCTATTATTTATTACTGAGAGGGGGGAAGGAGGAGAGAAAGGGAGTAGATTGTCACTGCTGTTCAGAAAGTAAAAAATCCTCCTGTCAAAATGCAAGCATTGGATTTAATCAGGAAAATCAATATGTATTCCAAAGAATGCCCAGTGGAAAGGTGCCCAGGCTGAGAGCCGAGGGGCACAGAGCGGCAGCAGCATCTGTAAGCCCACAGAAATCACAGTTTGCCTGAAGCAGTGGCAGTGTGTGGCTCTGAGGTAGTTGGCCATTTCTCCTAACTTAACAGGGCTTTTCCATGGCACCGCCCCCTCGCTCCAGGGACTTCACCCAGAGCTTTCACCAGTTAGCCCCTCCCCACACGACACAGAGCTGGGCTGTTCTAAAATGTTCCTTCTCTCGCAAACCATTAAGCTGTCAAGCCGAGGTGGTGAGCAAATCCAGCGAGAGCCAGCACTGGAATGCAATTATGCGTTCTGCTCTGGACTGCTCCTGCTTCAACTTTCCTGGCCCCGGGTCATATGCTGTGATCTTCGAAGGCTGATGGAAGAGACAGGGCTTGATGTAGAAAATATCCAGGGGGATGATATCTTGATAGAGATGGAGCTAACCAGTAGAGGAGGCTTGGGTTTGTTTATTTTTCTCATTTTTTTCACATAATGCCCTCTGGTTTCAAAACCCCCCTCCAATTCCAAAGGAAAAACAAGCTTTCCATAAACACCTTGCCCACATCATTGGAATAGCTGTGTTACACACTTGAGTACCATTTTCGAGGACACTTTAAATAGAGCATCGGTCACTGCTTTCAATTTAACGTGTGAGCGGGAGTCACTCAGGCAGGCAGAGATGATACAGTGCAGGGAGGGGCTCACAGCTTCCAATGGTGCATCTGCTCAGCCTTCTAACAGATCCACGGACACTTAAGGCGTCTCAGGGACAAGTCACATGGCAAGACTCACTCAACAAATGAACTCACATGTGCAAAGCGAGGTGGTAAGCACAGTGAGAGATGCAAAGAGAAGAGAAGGTTCCTCCCCTAGGTGGGAGTTACATACACATTACAGTTGGAAAAAATGTTATAAATGATATGAGACAGGTAAAATGCTATAAAAGTTCAGAGGAGAGCTGGGTGGCCTCATTTTTTTCTCGGGTAAAAAACCTCTATTGGGTTTTATGAGGATTAAATGAGATCATGTATGATGGGTGCCAAGAACAATGCCTGGAACTAAATAAGTGTTCCATGGTGGCAGCAGTCGTCATGGAAATAGTATTAATATTGTTGACATTGAAGTATTCTTGATCGCTTTCATTCTAAACCTGGTTGAAGGTAAGAACAGGAGGATTATCCGATAAAGCTTGATAAATAATAGGTGACATTTGGACAATGAAGGAGAGGGAGAGAGTATACAGAGAGGTACAGATACAAAAAAATTGGGGGCTTTCTTGGGAAATAAACAGTATAATGTGTCTTCAATATTCTGCATTTCTACTATGACATGTCTGGATGTAGATTTCTCTATTTATCCTGCATGGAGTATGTAGGTCTCCTTGAATTTGTGTATTGATATTTCTCCTCAGTTTAAAAAAAATAACAGTTATTACTTCTTCAACTAATACTTCTTCCCCCTTCTTTCTCTTTCTTTGTGGAAATCTAATTAAATAGATAAAACATCCTCATGGTATCCTCTGTCTTTTAACCACTTCTCTGTATTTTTTATCCTTTATTTCAGAGTATTTTGCCTTGTCTCCCACTTCATTAATTATTTCTTAAACTATGTTTAAATTATTTTAGAATCCATCTATGAATTGTTCATTTCAGTTGCTGTATTTTCAGTTCTAGAATTTCTTTTAGGTTGTTTCAAATTTACTCTATCATTTTTATAGCTAGTTTGCTGCCAGGACTTGTAATCTTGTCTTATTTCTACCTGAAAATAGTAAGCATAGCGAGTTAAAGCCAGTGCCTGATCATTGCAGCATCCAGAAAACCTACAAAGTCTATTGTTTCTGCTGGTTCTTATTCATGTGGACTTGTTTCCTAGGTACCAACTTAACTTTGATTGTATACTAGACATTGTGTTCAAAGATTTGTTGGCAAGCATAATTTGATGACTAGGATACTGTTATTTCCTTCAGAGAGCATTCTAATGCCTCTGCCAGGTGACTTCCTTGCAATACAATCTAACATTGATTCCATTTCAGGAATGGATATTGCTCTCAGCTTCTCAAATGGTTCAAAGCTGGATTTTATAATTTGGAACGAAGGATAGGTTTACTGCTAATCTTAATCCAAAAATGCACCCACCTTGATAGGCCCTGAACTCTAGCTTTTGTTCCCTAACTTAATATGGCTGTGAAATGCAATTCCCAGGCCTCAGTAGCCTCTGTAGAAACTAGAAAAAGGTCTCACCCCTTGGTAACTTATCTCTCAATCTACATTCTCTTTCAAAATTTGGCCTTATAAATATTTACCACCTTGCTAGCTTTTATATGTCTTGAAGCACACTTTTGAAAATATCTTTCCCACTTTTCAAATTGTCCTCAGGGGATAGGTCAGTCAGATACCTACTCTTCCATTATTAAAAGTCCCACAAACAGTGCAGGCATTTCCCTGAGCTATTGGGTTCCAGACTGCCGCAGTAAAGAGAATGCTACAATAAACTGAGTCACACGTTTTTTGGTTTCCCAGTGCATATAAAAGTTATGTTCATACTTATTGTAATCTATTAACCATGCAATAGCATTATGCTTTTAAAAATGTACATACTTTCATTTAAAAATACTTTATTGCTAAAAAATGCTAACAATCATCTGAGCCTTCAGCGAATCATAATGTTTTTGCTGGAGTTGTATCTTGCCTTAGTGTTGATAAAAACATCTCTGAAGTGTAATAAAGTGAAGCACAATAATACAGGTGTGCCTGCACATGATTTGACTAGAACACTGGATTTACATTAGGGAGGAAGCAAAAGGTAAAGGGAAGTATTGGTTCATTCTAAAACATGGATAGCCTTGATAACCTAGAGCACATGTGTCAAACACAAGGCCTGCGGGCCAAATCCGTCCCGCCAGGCCTTGCAATGTGGCCTGCACCGCGCTGTCATCACTGCACTCCACTGCGTTTCCATCACAATGACAGTTTATGACTGTTCAGTAAACCATTCGGCCCGCGATTTAGGCTGGATTTTAGATTTTGGCCCCTTCTCTGATTGAGTTCGACACCCCTAACCTAGAGTAAAGAGGACATACGTCAAATAATGTATGGGGATCCATTTTAGATTCTTGAGGAAAAGAGTGGTAACCTGAGAGCTATGGGTGAGGAAGATGAATTTTGGCACTTAAATGTTGGAGAGATTGGAGGAGGACAAGACCAAAAATCAGGAAGGAGAATTAATAGGCTTTATTAAACTTGTAGAGAGTAGGAAACATGGCTGAAATAAGGTATGGTGGTGAGACTAGGAAGATAGGGCAATGGTAATTCTTCAACCCACAACATCTTCTCCAGATGAGAGATAATTTCATCTGGAAATAAAAATCCTGCCACTGGAATACCACTCATTGCACATGAGCATGTAGGTGGGTCACCCTACTTTGTGCTATCAGTGATTCTTTAAGTGACATTGGCTGAGAGCACATGCTTGTTTGGGGCAAGGAGAAAACTCAAGCCCCTCTGTTAATAACCAGTGATTCTCAGGCATCCAGGACACAGGCTAGTGGTTCCACAGAAAATAAAAGCATACACAGAAATAGACTTAGGTGTGCAGAGGAGAGGTACACACCCCATCAACATGTGACAGGTGAGCCTTGGGGCTCCTAGGACTAGCTCTATTGGATCCAACGAGTGATGAAAGGTGCCCAGCAGGGTTAACGTCCCAGGTTTCTAGGAAGAGGCTGAATCCAATGGAAATGCGAACCTTTAAACTATAATTATGACTTTCCTGGCCTAGATCTCTGCCACGCACTCTAGATATTTTCCCCTATCCTCCCTTCCATTTATATGAATGAGTGTCAAAAGGTAGCTGCCCGTGAGGAAATAACTTCTGCTTTCACTGTGGGGATCTGGGAGAGGAAATAAAATAAAAGTAAAATGTTACCTGAGGAAGGGCCATATAATTTCATAAATAAATTACTGAGTATGGCATCGATCTGAGCTGAAGTGGTGCTGCAGAGGAAGGAGAGCAGTAAGCCACACCAGGCAAAGCTCACCACACACACACAAGGGTTTGCTCCTGACTTTTTAATTAATCATCTGAACCAAGTCAATATTACTTGCAAAAGGCAAATGTCCTTTCCTCTTCCTGTCCTATTCCAGGACCCCTTGAGTCCTTCAGACCTGGAATTCAAAAATATGACTACCCCTCTACCAGTATTTTCTGGGCTCATATTGTCCATCCCAAAAAGTTTCTATTAATCCTGCCATCACTTATTAGGTTCCTGTGGGTAGCCCAATGTAACCTAATGAAAGTCAGAATGTAGATGTGGGTGGAGGATTTGGAAACCTATTGAGGCAGATTGAGACCTGAGCAAAAAAAGTCCCAGGCAGAGACCTTAAGGGTGGAGCTGTATGTGCTGATTCTCCACTGAATCCCAGTCGCTGGCACCGAACCTGGCTTAAAGGAAACACTTGATAAATACTCGAAAATGAGCTAGAAAACTATTGGGTCAACCCATTGTCCTGTGCTCAGGTGACGCTATAGAAATAAGTTGGAAGGAAGGTGTTGAGAACTGTACTAGGGTGGAGGAGGCCAAGCAAAGCCAGAACTTTTAGGGGAGTAAGGGGGGGTTTGGCTGGTTGGTTCACACCATTCACCACAAAGCCACTCAGCACCTGTGGGACCCAGCAGGAGGTGACTGGGATGTTTCCGCTAATTGATGTCATGACTGCATATTAAGAGCTCAAGTTAGGGAGTGGGAAGGGGACTGTTGGTAACCATCAACCCTGGGAACTACACAGTGCTAAGTGACCAATCCCCTTTGATGAACCCAGCCATCACTAGCTAGTCCAACAGTGGCTTTAACAACTGTCCCAGATAGACAGGTGCACCTGCCTGAGCCAGATCTCTATCTGCTTTCCCTCTGTGATGCTCTAGCACCCTCAGAGGCCCTGGGGTCCTTTCCCTCAGCTACAACTTCAGGAATAACACCTTGCCTACTCCCAAAGCCAACCTGCAGAATAAAAATATGGCGACACTGCTCAGAAAATATTTGAAGGTGAATATATGGGAGCAGTCTACTGATGAAAAAAAGTCTCTAATATTGCTCAGTGGATAGATTATTGGCCTGTAGACTGAAACATTCCAGGTTTGATTCCAATCAAGGGCATTTGCCCAGGTTGTGAGCTAGATCCCTCGTAGGGGGCGTGCAGGAGGCAGCCAATCAATGATCCTCTCTCATCTTTGATATTTCTACCTCTCCCTCTCCCTTCCTCTCTGAAATCAATAAAAATATTTTTAATTATCTCTAATTTCACCCATCTCCCCAGATAGAACTGAGGATTTCCTCCAGAAGTCCCTAGCCAATGAGGAAAGCAGCAAATCTACCTTTTGCTCCCTCTTCCGTTGCTGGCTTCTGGCACTCTATGGGCTGCACTCCAGGACCCACCACCCTGAGTCTTCAGAAGTCACTCTCCAGTTCTCAGGCCGCTGCCCCAGAGCCAGGCTTCCATTCTGAGCAGTGAGTGGGGAGTGGGTGACCGTTCTGCTCCTCCTACAAGTCCCAGAGAGGCGAGTTTTGTTCACTAAGCACAGCCACAGAGGCAGCAGCCTAAGCCCATATCTGTGGGAGAGAAAACAGAACTCAGCTGTGTCATATCTTCTGTCGCCACTTGAGAACCCTGGGCTGCAGAGAAGGAAAAAGACTGCAACCCCTGCATCTGCTTCTTATCCTGAATTGGCCTGGACTTCTTTGTGGAGATCACAGTCACCCTCATAGGAAATTGTGCCTTGAGCTTTAGGCTGACTTCTCTCAAAGTGTAGTTTACTGCTGCAGAATCACACCTGTGAGAGTCGAACCTTTCAGGTTGAAGGGGACCAGGAATCCAGGACTTTAACAGATCTTTACCTGGTTCCTATGGCACTGCAGGACTCCCAAACTCAAGAGACAACCCAGGTCCAGGTAAGTGAGATCCAGATAAGTGAGGAAATGACATAAATGAGCAAAGGGGCCGGGAGGGGAGTGCAGCTCTGCCACCTGGAGAGTAGGTGGCCCCTAAGAAGTAGCCTGAGCTCCTCCAGTTGCTGCCATGTGGGAATACAGGCCCATATTTCCACAGACGTGCAAAAACCACATTTTAAGTGAAATCTCTTGATCTTTAAATGTTGGCCACAGCAAAACATTCCATGCACTTAAATGAAACACAAATGTGATCTGGCTCATAGTTTTCTGGTTAATAGTCATGTGTGAGAACCACTGGGACAGAAGTGGGTAATTGCTGATAACCCTTTGAATGTTGAGGTGTGTCTTCTAATTTTTTCAATTACAGTTTACTTTCAATAACACTGAGTTATTTTTAAAGATACGCAGGTAAACTGAAGAGAAAGGAGACACTACCAGTGGGAATTCTGAAACACAGTCCCCGCCAGGATACTTGAACTTCAGTAACAGTGATCCTGCTGTGGGCTTCCTAGCTGGACTGACCATCAGATCCACCTTGAAACCCACTCCAGAAGGTTCTCTCTCCATCTCCACCCCTGACTCCCAACACTCTTGGAGATTCTGAGTCCATCAGCCTGGGATGAGGGCATCTATAATTTTCCAAAGCCTCCATAGTGGAATCTTAGGATAAGCAGGGTTTGGGAACCCCGTGTTCTACCCATGAGACTCACAAAATAAAAATATGCAAATTAAATGCCAAACTGGCCCATCTGGTTTCACTATTCAAGGAAAGGGAGCCCCAAAGTATGCCAATTTGTTATAAGTGGCCTGAAAATACATTTATTTCTCAAATACTTCCTCTCTGGAAACAGTAAACTAAATTACAGCAGGCAAGCTCCACAGTGACATTTCCCCAATTCCAGTTCTCAAAGATAATTTAAAGCTGAAGTCCCTTCCAAAAGGAAGACATAGTAAGCCATTCTTCACTGGTGCTTGCTCTGGGTCAGATTTTGGTGCTGAGCACAATAGATAGGTGATAGATAGATGATAGATAGATGATTGATAGATAGATAGATGATAGATAGATGATAGATGATAGATAGATAGATAGATAGATAGATAGATAGAGATATCACTTAACCCTGTAGGAAGGTATCACCATCCCATTTTATAGATGAAGAAGTTGCCTCTGGAAGGTTTAAGTAACTTGTCCAACTTGGGAAGTTGTGGGATGTGAACTGAACCTAAATTGGATCCCAGGGCCTTAATTTTTAAGCCTATAGCATGCTGCTTCCTTCTACCTTTTCACACTATACCTCTGCCTAAGTTTCCAGGTCTTTGAATGGCACTTAAAAAATGTCCCCTTGATACCAACATAGGTCTTTCAGTCCAGTTGACATGGTCCTTTTGAATGGACACAGGCCTGGGTGAGGATGCAGTGGCTCGCAGAGGTCAAGAGGAGAGGCTGGGAGCTGTTTAGGGCTCTTCCGTATTTGCCTGGCAAGGAGCAGCACTCTCCTGGACATCCTGGCTCATCTGTCTACTGTGCAAAAGCACCAAAGGACAGGAACTCCAGAATGATAGAGAAAAGAAGGAAGAAGTAAAAGCCACAGGGACTCCACAAACACCCACCAGGTGAATCAAATCAACACTGACTATAACAGGAGAGTTTGCAGGTAGCCTGGATTTCTTTTCTTTGGGATGTTCTGTATTTAGCCTTAAGCACCAGCTTGCAAATGAGCCTGGGAGATGACAAGAAACTAGAGAGTCCCTCTCTTTGTAGCCACAACTACAGATCCCAAGATCACTATGACCAAATTAGGACAGAAACCTATCACTGACGCACACAGGGGCCCCGGATAGTCTGAGCATGAGCACATCTGATGCTGATGAACAAAACGTGAAACCGAAGAAAACACCCAGCCAAACAGAGTCCTTTGAATGGGTGGCTCCACTCCCGGGCCACGGATGGGGAGAGCTTGAAGAGAGACAAAGCCTCGCTTTGGAAGGGCTCAAAAGAGTTTCTAGGAATGCCACGTCCCAAATCCAGTGGGGTTTGTGAGGGCTTTGGAGAGCCCGGTGGTTGAACAGCACTTAGTGGTCATAGCAGAAAGTAGAGTTTTAGACTCTCCTATCCCTCATCTTCCATTAAATTAAATCCCAATGCAACATTAATTCAGTGTAGACTTTAATTCTGACTTACAGATGACTGAGAAAGGATTTTATGATAAGCTAAAGAGCCTAGGGCAATTATAAGTACATGTAAGGTTCTTTTTGTTCTGTTTTGTTTTGTTTTTAATGTCCCATCATAACTTTGGGGGTTTTGGTTGGTGGGGAGAATCTGGGAGAGGGGCACAGACCTAGAAATAGACAACACTGATGACAGTGAGAGAGACTGAAGATAGATAGATAGATAGATAGATAGATAGATAGATAGATAGTCTGTCCCCATCACCCTTCCCAAAACACCAAATATAACTCAGCTTTGGGCATGTTCTTACCAAAGACCAAGACTAACTATCCCATTGTGCTTCCCAGTAAGTACCCAGCCCATCTTTTCCCAAAGCCAGCAATGGGGCACACACACTACTCTGTTTTTCACTAGTTTACATGACTAAAATGAACCCCAACATCACCACACTTAAGAACACTGGACTCCCAAGGAACCTAATCTCCCTATTACAAACTATTTATTAATGACCCTTTGAAGTGTCTGGAGCAGAGCTGAACTGCTTAGTTCAACCACTGCAAATGGCTTTGAACTTGGCTGTACATGAGAATCACCTGGGTGAATTTTAAAACACCTGATGCTTGGACCCTAACCCCAGTGACTTTAATAAATTTGGCCCATTTTATGATTTTTTAATCTTATGGACCCACAAATGCTGGGAAAACCTTAAAAGTGACTGGACATTAAACTACTCATAAGGACAGATTTTCTTGATTCTAGGAAGACAATTTCATGAACACCCCCTTTGGTATTCTGAAGAATGATGAAGTACATTGACTGTAGGAAGATGTCCTCAGCAGATTGCAAATTGCTATTTGGGTTAAGTTACTACGGTATCTTTAATATTTCTTGTTTGTTTGTTTGTTTGTTTGGAGAGCAGCGTGGAGAATTAGGTTTTTACCCCCCTAAAATTATTTTCAAATGCTCAGCTCATATCCATGGAGGGACATGTGAGCTATGGTTGGAATATCAGGTAGAGAAACAAGAGAAGAAAGAACAGATGGATTGGGTCCTCACTTTACCAGGAGAGAGAGGCTGAGCTCAGATCCAAGTGCAACTTGGGGCACTGCCCCGACTTTAGGAACCACATCAGTGCTGGACAACCGTGCTCTGCTTTTGTTGCCCCCTTGGTTCCTTACGGTGATAACCTACCCTTATACTCGGGGGGGAGAGGGGGGATTGTCCCCTGAAGAGAGGACACATTTTCTAAAGAGAAAATGAGGGCTGGAATGTGGGTCTTCAATTGGAATCAGAGCACCCCACTCCACAGCATTCAGATGAGCCCTTCCTTAGAGGGCAGCATGTCCAGGAATGGGACATCTCATAAGTAAGGAGTCCAGCCACCCATTGTGTGCTACTCTCCGGTTCCTTTCAGTGACCTTAACCCCTCAGAAGAGTTTTATTCAGAATTATGACCTTGCCTCTCTTTGGATTTAGGAGGAGTGCAACAATGGGGAGTCAGACAGCATTTTTTGAGCTGCAGGAAGCAATTAACCTCTGACCTACTTCTGGACCCTTCCTCCCTTCACTCCCATTGACTCCAGTGCTCTTATCATCTCTTCTCTGAACTACAGAAATAGCCCCTAACCGATTCACCCCATCCCCCTCCACACCATCCACCATACCCCTAAGACTGTGATCTTTGTAGATAAAATTAGGTTACTTCTCTGCCCAACTCCTTTCACCTCTACCTAGATCCTACAGCACAAAAGAAGTCTGAAGTTATATTTTATTTTGGTTTTCCTCTTCCTCCAATGCCTACCTCTCCCATCTCCCTCCTCCAGGAGCATGTTGACACCTGACTATTCTTCCATGTGTTTCTCCACACTCAGAATCAAACACACATAGAGTCATCACGTTATACACACTCTCTCCCTCGACAATGCCTCACAGAAACCCTCCAAGTCACCTGGTTTAGTGGTGATTTAATTTTGGAATAGTTGTATAATATTCCATGGTGTATTTGTTCAGCCATTCCCCTATCAATGGGCAATTACTTTAATCCATCTCTCTTTTTATCTTGGCACAGAGATTGATGTCATTTAAACATCTTTATACTTGCATCCTTACCTATTAGAACTGTCATTTCCATGAGCTACTTTCTCAGGAGCAGGAATTGTCTCTGTTTTATCAGTTGCTGCCAGACTGCTGTGTGCCTTTTTGCAGCCTTCTTCACAGAAGCCCAGTTAACTCCAAGCACAATTAGTGCCACCTTCCTAAGTGACCTTAATCCTTGCCAACAGTCCAATACTTAACCCCTCTTACTAAGGGAGGATATCACTGGGCAGTGAGATGAAAAATATTGGAACTATACATTAAGCTGCCATGAACTTTGGGGCCCTGGGTAAGAAGCACAAGATCATTAGGGGGGAAAGGGAAATAGAGGATCTACCCCATAATAATGGTGCCTTTGGCTAAGACTCACTCTTGTAACATTGGGGCATGAAAAATAGATAATGCTGAATCTTCTCAAAATTCCTTTCTTTCTAAACCAACCCACCCCATAATAACATGGTTCCCCAGCAGCTCGAAGTATTCCATGTGCATCACTCTGATTTTGCCCCTATAACACAAATACATCTTTAGTCCCTATCCAAGGAGCCCAATACCTGGCCAACAAAAGGGAAAATGTTCCCCCAGAAACTTCCAAAACACAAATCTACTCCCTTGGGGATCTTACGAACTTTTCTTCTACATGCTTTAATTTTGCTTTTCATTTTACAATTTACAATTCCTTTTTTTTTTTTTTATGTCTACCCAGTTTAGAAAATACCTGCCAGAAAAAGTCTACCTTGATCTAAAATATGCAGCATTACACACACACTCTTCTCCACTGGCAGCTTCCTGCAGGCCCCCTCATCCCTGCCTTGACCTGGGCTGGTTTGCAGCTACATTTGGCTTCATATGTAAAGAGAGGCTCTCAGTGCCCAATCCTAGTACTGCTGGGCATGTGAGAGTGGGTGCATCCAGGTCCCCAAGACAGCTCTGGAATTTCCTTCACACATCACTCTTTCCTCTTCTCCTAACCAGATACAGAAGTCATCCCAGAGGAGAACCAAGAAGCCCAAGGGACGGTGAAGCCACAAGATGAAAGGAACCTGGGCTCCTGAATGATGGCAGAGTGCAAACTCCACTCACATACTAACCATTATTGGACTTTGATGCGTAAGCCCACTGTCATTTGGGGGGATGGTTTATTGAAGAGTTTGCCTACCTGGTTAAAATAGCACTTGTGAGCAACCCCAGAACAGAAGAAGCCTCTGATAGAATAACACTGTTAATCCATTCATAGACCTTCAATATCAAACTCGAGATAACCCTAAAGACAGCACAGTGAGTGTGCCTTGCTTGTTCTTGTCATGACGCCAGCCATCCTCATTCACAATCAGAGCTGTCTGCAGAAGACTGTGCTGCCTGTCCCGCATCCTCTCGGTCCCCCTCTAGTTTCCCTGCCTGAATATCATGAAGGAAAATGCAATGTGATTCCAGGTGTCACCTTTCAAAGGGTGACTGTCAGTGAAAGTGATTTGAGGCCCAGAAAAACCCTTGTGTCCCTTTAACATCCAAAACTAATCCTCTTCACACCAGACATCAATGTTAAATAAATAGAAATTTCCATTAACCTGCACCTCTGTACATTTATATTTAAAAGGCGGTGTCACTCTCCTTTACATGAACATACTAATTAGTGTATTAATAAATAGCTGAATGGAATCAATGAGACATGTAATCAAGGTCTGACCAGGAGTCGGGCCAGGTTGAAGGGGGTGGAGGGAAGGAGAGGGAAAGAATCCTATTAGCAGGTTCTAAGGAGGGACATGGAAAATCAATGCCCCACATGCAACTGAGATGCAGCCAGAGCTGACATCGTACTGAGGCTAAGTGCTTGCCCCGCCTCCCGCCCCTGGACAGGAAAGCTCCTAGTGAGAGTTAATGTGACTAGCAGGAAGGACCTTAATTGGGGCTGGAAGAGCGGTTCAGAGATCACATCCAGATCAAGGCTGGCAAAGGTACCCAGAACCTCCGTGCTGAAGGTCTGACTCCTAGACCTTTATTTACAACAAGCAAGGAAGGTTGACCGAGTTCTCAGCAAACCTTGCTCTAAACAAGAAGCCACGATGGGGTTATTTGCTAGAGGCTCTATGTTAGTCTTCCTCCCCTTCAGAAATCTTGGTCCACGGAGCAGCTGGAAATACCTCTGCTGCAGGAGACAGGCACTGGGAGGCCAAGGGGCTGGAGCTCTCCAGACAGCCTGGGGCTGGGCACAAGGCAGGCCCTGCTCCTCATCAGCCCGTTTCCTGCAGTACACTTCATAGCAGAAGGCTCCAGAAAGTGAGCTGGTATGAGGTTTCCAGCTAAAGCGATGATCTGATTACTTGCAAATTCCCCACTCCTCACCTATCCCTGCGTCCCCTACCCGCTGGAGCTCAGGTCAGCATGGACATTTCCTCTATCTGGAGACACACCCCTCTAAGCCCAAAAACTCTGAACCAAAGAAACCTGGGTTTCCATTTCCTTGGATATTAATATCAGGAGTAACACTCTTCAGTACAAAATCAATTAGGCAGGTGCCTGAGCCTGCTAAGGGGTACTAACTGAAGTGGAAGTTGTCTTGAGGCCAAAGAGACTAAAAAGGAAGAAATCTTGCCTTGGGCCCAGCACTGCCCACAACAAACCCCCTTAGGATGGTCCTACCAGAAGTCAGGAGATTGGTTTGTTAGCCCTGGATGGAATTTGTGGATTGGGTTTCTGGAGTGCTATGGGGCACTGTGCCATGAAAATGACATTCTTCTTAATTCTTAATTCTTCCTGGAGAAACCAATCCTCTGAATGTATTGTGTGAGCAGAAACCTGCTGCTCTGAATTCCTATCTCTGGCCCTCACATTCACAGCCCAATGATATGGAAGCAGAGTCTGCAACCTGAGGTCTGTTTCTGCCACACAGATGAGGCCTGTGACTGCTGGCCCAGGGGTCAGCCCGTTTCCTGGAATGACTGAAAAGACAGATTAAAGGAAGTGTGGGGACATGGGGAGGCACTCTCTGCCGCCCTTGAGCTATTTTCCACATTAATACTAATGGTGTTTTGCCCCAGGAGGCTCATAGCATCACTGAAAGATCTCCATGTTCCCCCAGACCTGCCCAGACCCATCAGAAAAGCCAAAGGGTGACAGCCATCAGCTCGGGGCAGAGCTGCCTGACAGGTCCACAAAATGAAATGCAGGAGGGGGTCAGAGAAAATGGTCCCCAGACCCAATCTGAAACACACAGAGCTGATGGTCAGGGACCTCCCTGTGTGGTTTGAGAGGTGCTAGAAAAGTCCCCTAGTGCCCATCAGCATCGTAACTGGAGGAGTTGGGCATGTTCTGACCACCAGGGTGTCTCAGCGCAAAGGATTCTGATTGGATCGTTGGACACACACACACTGAAAACCACACAGGCCCTGCCTATCTATTAATAGTTTAAGGCGATCTCCCCAGGAAACCAGGGCCTGGAACTGAGGGACAGCTGATATGGCTGTTTTTATGATATCCCTGTTGGAGGCAGGTGAGCACCCAGGTTTGTCAACGCCATGTGCAGTGGACCCACCCCTCTGACCATGGATGGACCAGTCTAGCTTTATGACTTTGCCACAGGCAAACATTAGCAGATGCCCCCCTCCTGCAATGCCTGACATAATTATCATGTGGGCTCCAGGCAATAATTACTCACTAATGGGTAGTCACTGCCTTGCATTAAAGCCAAGAGTCTGCTACTTATTTCCCCGTAAACCAAATCTAGAGTCCTGGGTGGTAGACCTGAGAAAACCGGCAACCATCGCCACCGCCTGGCAAGAAAAACACATTATCTAAGATATCAATGGAGGTCCTATGAAAACAATGTATGTTTACATGTGTGTCCTGGCAAAGTGAATGGTTGAACTGAGTACAGATTGGATCTATAAACATGTTTGTTAAATCTAAACTCCAGGCAAATTCTGGATCTTCCAAAAATGAAGGCATCTCTACATCCAATCTTAATTTTTTTTTTTTTTTTTTAAAGAAGTCTTACTTAGAGGGAGGATCAAGGTTGATCCAGGAGACCAGCCACCTGCCCTCCTTCTCTTTCCACTTGTTGTAGAACCTCCAGGAGGTAGGCCCGCTGAAGCCCCATGTGACAAACAGATGTGACTATTTGCAAAGCAAGAGAACTGAAGTGCTTTAATCCAACACAGAGTGGCAGGAAGCATAACTCACATGCTTTAGGTATCTGAAGAGTGGCAATAACGTCCAACAAGACAACGCCTACACTTAATGAGCATTTATTATGTGCCAAGCTGTGTGTATTATGTCATTTAATTGTCATAAGTGTCCTGTCATGTATTATTTTACCTTTTTCATAATAAGGAGCATTAACACCAGAGAAGACAGGTAATATTCCCAATGTCACACAGCTAAGGAGCCAGGGTTTGATGATGTCCATAATTGACTTTAAAATACTTGTGCTTCAATAGTATGGCATAATGTATGTAAATTAGTTTTAATCTACACACAAGAATGATTAGTAAACATCTGAAGTGCTGTCATGAAAAATGCACACTCCAGGGTTGGTGAGTTAGCTTTTAAAAGACTTACATCAGAGTTCACCCTAAGTATTTCAACTACACCATCTCAATTGGCACTCCCGGTTTTATTAACCTGTTAACCGGTTAATAAACAATGTACAAAGGGGGCATACTCTTTCACTAGGACGTGACAGTACGTCATGCCCAGTGGACATAATTTTATATTATTATTTTTTTATTTATACTTAATTAAAATAAATGAAATATATATTTTTTCATTTTTTTATATATAAAGCACAAAGGAAAATACAAAATTACAAACAAATAGAAAAGAATACCAACAAAAAATGGAAACATTAAATTAAAAAATTATAAATTTTACAAATAATTATAAAGATTACAAAAAATATATACTGTCCCTCTCAGGGCGAAACATATATTTCCAGGACATATTCATACGTCCTATCCATTCCCAATATTGTTTATGTTTGACGTATTTATACATCCCATTCGGTTAACAGGTTAAAGAGCGTAAGAGATATTAGAAATGGTTTTTCAATGGGACATTAAGCTATGTCAAAGACAGATGGTTGGTTAGAAATACTGTCCAGGCACCTCTGCCCTATGGGCACAAGAATCTGGCAAGTCCCGAGCCTCCTGTGGCTCCGTCCTGGGCCTAGGGCTCCCATTAAGTCTGCATTTCATATTTCAAAAGATTTTGTCCTCTGATCCCACTAGAAGGTGAGCTGAAACCTGCAACCAAAATATTGTTGTATCTGCTTCATGTAAATCTTTTTCCAAAAGAAGTAAAAACTTTTTCAATCACTGTTATAGAATAAATGTTTGTATCCCCCCCCCCCCCAAAAAAAATGCACATGTTGAAATTCTAACCCCTAATATGATAGTATTAGGTGTGGCCTTTGGAAGGTAAGTAGATCATGAGGGTGGAGCCCTCCTGAGTGGGATTAATGTCCTTATAAGATGAAAGAGAGACTTTATCTATCTATCTATCTACCTACCTACCTACCTACCTACCTATCATCTATATGTCTCTTTCTCTCCCCCTTTTTGCCCCCCTTTTCTCTCCCATGTGAGGATACAATGAGAATATGGTCATATGTAGACTAGGAAAAGAGCCTTCAACAATAACCCAACTATGCTGACACCCTTATCTTAAACTTCTAGTCTCCAGAACTATGAGAAATAAATGTTTGTTGTTTAAGCCACCAATCTAAACTAAGACAGTCACTAAGGCAGTGCTTCCCAAACTTTCTCACTTCCCAGCATACACAGAAAATGATAATATTTGTACTATTCCCTGGGGCCAGAGAAGGCTGGCCGGCCCGGGGCTCTGCCTGCTGTTGTCCCACGTGTACACCCTCAGAGTTGAGGGGACTTGCTATCTCAACAAATCTGCAAAGCCTTTCTCTGGCACTAGTAGGGATAGAAACCACCTGGGTCTGCCCTGAGCTTCAAGAACAGGTTGTGTGACTGCTCCCTAAGAAAGATTGGTAGGTATGTGGAATCAAATATGACATTTGCTTTGGAAGATTGTGGAGGAAGAAACTCTCATCTACCTGTAATCATTGGAAACTGGGCCCCCAACCGATCTGATCATTGGGAATGTCCAGGTTGCAATGCCAGGTCTGTCTGCCTCCAAAGTCTATACTGGGGCCTCAATGCTCCATTGCTCTGGGCCCAGAGAAGCTTAATCAATGGTTATTTGTCAAACCTACAAGGGAAGCTCTCCAGGAAATGCCATGCCAAAGGGTTCTGTCCTTGGTACTATGCAGCTTTACATTTTGACCAGCAATCTGAATGAAGACTGAGAGTCACATTTATCAAATTTGCAGATGACAAATTCTAGAATTTATGAAGAAGTCAAATAAGATAATATGAGAGAAGTCATGTAGTATTATTGTAAGGCTTTTCCTATTGATGATTATGACACATAGTTCAAAACTATCTGAGCAGGCTGGAACTGTGTCCAACCTGGACCCCAAAATTGAATTTGATGTGAGAAACATAAGTTTCAAAAAATATTAATGGATAAAGTACCAGATGGCAAAATTTTGTGTAAAATATACACCAATTGAGGGTGGGAGGAGTTTGCACACATCTGTCCCAATGTCAGATATGCATGAGTAGCAATGAGCTGTCAATCAATGTGGAAAGTAATTAAAAGAGAAAGAGGTCTCCATCATGTGCTACCAAAACTGGGCTGTCCCATCTCTGCAGACAACCCCTAGCCAGCACAGCCCAGATGCATGGCTCAGGGAGAAGAAGTGGAAGGAGAGTTGATAAAAACCTGAAATATAAGATTCTCTTCAAGTCAGATAGGAGTTGGGGAAAATGGGGTGCATAAAGCAGGCAACAGTTTGTGTCTCTAAATAAAAATCTCTTTATGTCCTTCAATTTCACTTTGATGTTATCATTTTTATTTTTTTCACCTTTGTGAAACCTTAGAACCTTCTGACCCAAGACAACAGGAAGTCAGCCAAGTTTAATAGCGTTTTCATTTTGGAAAGGAAGTAACAGCAGTTCCTACTGTTGATTTGTTATCTGCAAATTTGATTGTCCTCACAGACAATATGGTAAGTCTGTGGTCAGGAATGAGTGAGACTCAGTAGATGCTCTAGTCACAACCCATTGCTAAGCAATAACGACTAAAGAGAAGACTAATCTCCTACGCACATCCATCCCTGCACACAGACTTTGCGATAAGGCTGCTTCCCTCTTCCCGTGGGTTTTCAGGTGATTCTGGGTGTGTGATGCCTTCTACTGTCAGACCATTCTAGCACCCTTCTTCTTTTTTTTTTTTTTTAATATATTTTATTGATATTTTTACAGAGAGGAGGAAGGGAGAGAGATAGAGAGCTAGAAACGTCGATGAGAGAGAAACATCGACCAGCTGCCTCTTGCACACCCCCTACCAGGGATGTGCCCGCAACCAATGTACATGCCCTTAACCGGAATCGAACCTGGGACCTTTCAGTCCGCAGACCGACGCTCTACCACTGAGCCAAACCGGCTTCGGCATAGCACCCCTCTTCTTAATCTTAGAAAACAAAGTTTAAAGTGGGAAGAGAGAAAAGAATATCCTAATATTGGATCCTAAGGGAACTCCAACTGTGTATAAGAATGTTGCCTGCTTTCAAGAAGCTTGCCAGTCAAATATGATATGTAAATGCTAAAAATGTAAGTCAATAAGATGTAGGTTACAAATAAATTCTTGGCAGCCTGACTTTGTGAGAATCTCTAAGTATCCTATTGTCCTGACACAAAAATACCCAGGCCTGGCTAACATCTGGAATGTGGACAAGGCTACTTGCAAAATTTGTTAGCTGGTGGGAAAAAAATAAATAAATAAATAAATAAATAAAATAATAATAATTCAGGCCTAAAGATTTTTAAAAGTTGGAAATATAAATTGTGGAATAAAAATGCCATTCTTTTCAAACAATGTGTGCTGTGGAAATGTGAGCTGACACTTTCAGAAGTTACTCTTCTTTAGTTGGCCAGGTGCTATTCCTCAAACTCTTTACTGGAGCTCTCTGAACACCCCAAACAGGGACTGTTCTAACCTGTGTGGATGAGAATCTTTCTAACCAAATGAGAGCTAGAGAACTGTTACATCTCCAATCCCAGATGCCAAGAAAATACCATTCCACTCAATAATGACAGCCATAAGTATAAATACAGCCTTTTAAACATATGTAGTTCATGTACTTTCAAGTATTTGTCAAGAAGCATTTGGTCTTGCTAGAATCTGATCCTGGAAGAAAGAATGAAGGAGAATCGAATGAGCTATAGCACCTTCTTCATGAAATCAGGCCGGGTTTAGCAAAGCTTGCTCTCTCCTACCAGCCAGCTCGGGGGCCATCAACAGCCAAGATTTTCTGTCCAGTCTGACACCGGGCACACGGTCAGCACCTCTAGCATTTGCTCCTTCCTTGGATCGTCTCATCTGAGCATAAAACCAGAATCTCCTTTGAGGACATATGATAACCTGCTGGTCCGTGGGAAGCCTCTACAAGGACACATAACAGGGCAAGGTGGCAGAAAAGCAGAGAGAACGGGGAGTCCCTACCTTTGTCCCAGACTCGGAGGCAGCTTTTGAGAGGATTCAGCTCTCTACCCCTAGCGGAGAGAGCCGTGACGCCCAAACACCGCCCAGGGCAGCGTGGACTACTCTATTTTTGGTTCTGACCACAGTTTATTGCGATTACGTTACTTCCTCTCTTAGGACCCCAGCCCTGCCCTTTGTCCCCTACTAAGGAAACAAGTTGCTACCAGATAAACTGGGGGAAACTGCTGAGTTCCCTGAGACCAAAAGAGTAGCTGCGTAAATATATTTGGCACTGAATGCAGTTGATAAAATGAACAAGGGCTGGGTAGACAGGCATGAGGAGGGAAGAACAGAAACCCTGTCATCTCTGTGGGGCTCTTCAAAGGTTCGAGCTCAAAAATACCTTCCGTGCCCCTGGTCCCTCTCCACAAGAGAGCCCACACAGCGTAGACCACTTTTATTAGCAGCTCTGAGATACCCAGAAGCAACCCAGAGAACAGAGTAGGTCCATTGTTTCCCTTGAAATTGCACTGCAATTTTTCAGCTAAAGACACTCTTTGGGGCTGAATTCCCAGAGTTCCCTCATCCTAGAGGACTGGTCTAAACTGTGCCCCTGGCCCCTCAGACACCTTGCACTGTCTAAGGACCCACACCTCCGACACAGCCTGGGGTTGACAGGGTCTGGGTAAACTTGAAGGAGTTGGGCATTCCTGTCTCCATACTCTGCTCAAACTAATTGGCCTGTTTGCTGGACATTCCACACTATGAACACACTAAAAGAGCTCAGAGAGCCTACAAGTTTTGCTATCAGACACTTCTACATCTCCCGCCATTAATAGGGGCTAATAAGTTACAAAGCTTCCCTGCAGAATGAAAAGCACCTGACACTAATAGATTAACCCATCTATTTGTTCCCACATATAGGAAGATTGATTAGGCACTGTTTTGAGTGCCTCCTAGGTACTAGACTGCTGATATTTTAATGCAAATGCCTTCACCATAAATGTGTGAAGCAGAGGTAGGACAACGGAGAGTGGAACCAGGGACCTGGAGAGGCACCCTCACCTAATGGCATTCAAATAATACAAATGTTTCTCCAATGTTCTTCAGACCAAGAGGAGCTTATCTACTGGTGAGATCCTACATGGAGGCCTTGATATTATATAGGCTGGTTCCTATACCCAGACAATCAAGACATTATATCTAAAGGACAAGGTTAAAATTTCATTCATCTCATATTGAAAAGTTGGAGCTCTTTTCCACAGACCATGCTACTCTGAGTGTGTGCTTATTGAAAATGGAGTGCACGCGCCAAGCAAGGGAACAAGCTAATACCCAGAACAAAGGCCTGGGCATTCTCCATGGCTGAGTTCTAAATCTGCCTTTATTCCCTAATCTTGCTCCATAATCATCTGTGCACAAGTTAACCTTCCACTGGAAAATAGTGAGGATGTCCTAAGGCAAGGTGAATGCCTGGATATTTTCAGAACAATCTCAAGCAAAATGTTTGAGACAGTATGTTTAATTCACAATATGAGCCACATGAAAAATGTAAAAATCTATATGTGGGTCTTCTCACTACTTCACTAAGCTTCTGCCAGATCCCAAAATGAGCTTCCAAGACTACAAATGGGATCAGAAGTAAATAGCATAGTAGCATTGAGATGAAGCTGCTAGGAACACAAAAGCCAAATACCCACTGGCCTCCTGGTCTTCTCTCCCTGAAAATCCCATATGCACCTCAATTCAATGTCCAGGAAAGACCATATTCTCCCACCACTCCACCTCACTGAGTCTTGGTCTAGAAATCTCTAAGTGAATGGTGTCACCTTCCACCAGGTGTCCAGCTTGGGCAGTACCCTTTACCCCTACCACCTTCACTGCCCTATTTACCATCTGTCAACTCTAACTCGAGGTTCCTGTCAAATCAGTCCCTTTCTCTCCTTTGCCATAGCCTTTAATCAGCGTTCTCCCATGTTTCCTGTATTACTGTAATGGCTTCACTCTGACTCTTTCTCCATGTAGCCCCCATAGTGCTTTTCTGTGATGCAAATCTCATCTTGTTGATTCTCTTATTTGGAAATCCTTGACACCTGCCACATAAAGCCCTTCACTAGACACTTATTCTGGTCCTTGCCCAGCTACTTCCTGCGTTTGCATCTAGTCCCACCTTCTACCTCTGCTTTGAACTACTGCAAGCTGGCCTTGAACTATGTTTAAATGATCTATTCACATGTGTGCTGTGGCCACACCAAGCTGTACTCCATAATAGCAGGAACTAGGTCTTTCATCTCACTACAACCAAACAGTTGCCTAGTGCATAGCACATAGTAGGCACTTAATAAGTATTAACTAAGTTTATTAATTGATTGATCAATTGATTAGTTGATTAAAAATTTTATAACATGGCATCAACTCTCTAACTATAATATGTAACTATATATGTACAGAGCAAAGTGAAAAATAGGTATCAAGGGAAATAATAGTCCCTTTTCTTTTCTTTTTAAAAAATATATTTTATTGATTTTTTTACAGAGAGGAAAGGAGAGGGATAGAAGGTTAGAAACATCGATGAGAGAGAATCATCGACCAGTTGCCTCTTGCACACCCCCCACTGGGGATGTGCCTGCAACCCAGGTATATGTCCTTGACCGGAATCAAACCCGGGACCTTTCAGTCCACAGGCTGACGCTCTATCCACTGAACCAAACTGGTTTCGGCAATAGTCCCTTTTTTTCATTAGCAGTCCCCTCTTAACCTACCACTACTACCAGAATTCCAACTCCCCCTCCTACCCAAAGGATGCGCTAACCATCCTCTCCCACAATCCCCTGCTGCTCCATGTGCAGTCTCCTTTCTGACCCTGGGTCAGCTGCTTTCATCACTTAGAGCTCCTTGCCACACCAGCAAGAGCAGTAGAGGCATAATGATTAGAGGCCTAAGCGTAGACTTCATCCTCTCTTTCTTGAATTTCTCTGACCTTGTGTGTAAATGGAATCTTCCTTCTGAGGCTCACCTGGCCCTTTAGCATGCATGCCACATCTATCCTGCCTCCTGAGCTTCAGGTCTGGACAGCAAGGGCTTATTTTGGCTTTAAAGAAACATTGAGGCCTAGCCCAGAAAGGGAACAGACTGGAAAAACATTCTGCACACCTGCCTAGAATCGCAGTTGGGTCTCCCTATCCCTGGCCCGCACATCCTTCTTCTTCAATTGCTCTGAAAAGGAAAACCTCGGGACTATTTTGCAGGAGGAAAAAAATAGGCCTTGAGAAGCTGTGGCCACACTTCCAACAAGCTCCCTTCAGCGGGCACCGTAACTTACATAAGTGATTTTCTATTACACCACCATTGTCCCTGCAACATGACAGTCCTGCAGCCTCCTTGCAGCAGTTCTCTTTGTTGTTTTTTTGTACAGATCTCCCAGAAGGAAGAATCAAATATGGTCTGAGCAGGAAAATAAGCCACATGACCCCCACAGACCCAAATGCCTCTTCTTCACAGCTCCTCCTGAGATGAACCAAAGAAAAAGCAATGAATAGTGCCCCCTGGGCCTGAGCCCTCTCCCACCTGCCCTGTTCCCAGAGCTCTGCTGTGTCCCTGCAAATAGGATTCCTTTTTCTAAAAAAAAATGAAAGCCAACAGTTTCCGAAGAAGAAACGAAGTGGCAATTTCCCAGCATGACTGGGAATCAATACAAGCTGTTGTCAGGGTTTTCCTTTCAAAGGGGTGACTGCTGCCCTTCTCCAAAGTCAAGAGTGACGGAGCTCCAGTGCCTGGCTTACAACTGCTGCATCATAGCAATATGTTTTTAATTTAAAACTCACTGCAGTTGGGTTGGAACTCAGCTGGGACTTGATTTACTGCTAATTCATTTCTACGATTCCTATAATTCTAAACTCAGTCACCAAACAGTTTAATGCTGATAGAATCACCAGTGCAATGCTTTATGAATGGGCGCCAGGGGAATTGTGTTAGTAAGTGTGTGTTAGCAACAGTTATTCACTTTGGAAAGGAGCACAGAGCTTGGGCCAAGCATGGCCACAGCCCTATAATTGGGTATGTGGGTTATCGGCCACCGTCCCAGGTGACCCAAACCCAAACACCACTGCAGTGACACCCCACCTCCATCCAAATTCTCTCACGCATTCACATCATTGCCTATGTAAAATGAGCACTGGTTGGTGAAATGCTTTCCATGGGAAATTCCTACCGTCGCTCTCCGGGTCACTAACCAGTGGTGGGTAACGATGGATGTACAGTCTCATTAGAAACCTTCAGCCTCTCTAGGGTAGCAAAGCTTCTTTCTCCAGAGAAAATTTGTTTCAACCATCCACATTTTTGGGAGCTGTGTCTTAATTACTCAACCTGCTTTGTTCATTCAGAACATTTATCTTCGCCAGTTATATTGAAGCCTCTTAGTCCATAAGTGTAGCTGAAAATATATTGAGATGGTGAGTGTCATTACTCACGTACTTTGCAAATATCCACCTTGATCTAGTTTGTGCAACCAAAAAGTGCTACTTTTTGGAAACATGTCCAGGAACCTGGCAAAGCTCCCACCACACTCCTTAACATGACCCCTTTAGAAGGCTAAAGTCTCATCACAATTCACAGCCATTTCTGAGATCCTCTAAAGCAAATGTCTAGGGAAAGAGGAAGCCAGCCCCCCTTCAAAAAAACTGGGCCACTCAGGTCCCTGTTTTAACAATACAGTAGACTCGTTCTCTGTTTCCCCTCTTCCAAACTAAACTCCGACCTGAAAGCTCCAAATTGTAGGCTAGCATCTCCCAAAATTCTTTCTGTGGGACACCAGTTCCAGGTTTAAATACACCCACCTAAAGGGATCCCATCATCAAATAACCTGAAAAACGGTTGGCTACGAATGAACCGGTTTGTCTATAGTGCGACTCCTAAGCCTTTCATGTGCATCTTGCATCACCAAGAGGAGGAGCCAGCATCAGGTGTTTGTAAGACTTACTTGGCGGGGGAATGCTTTTTCCTGGGAGAGAGGAGGCTTCAGAATGCTCTGGGAAATGCAGTCTGGTCATCTCTCCCAATCTATTGGCACCTAAACATAGAGCGAGTCTTATTTGAAAAGCAACAAATCAATTCCATGTGAATCAGTGTGAACAGATCATAGCATTCCGCCAGCCCCCAACCACTAGCACCCAGGACACGCTAGGGTGATTGGCAGGCTCAGCCAGTTCCAGCCCTGCCCCTGCTGGACTGAAAGCACCCACCACAACAGCTGGTTCACACGACCCCAGTTCCCAGTCTTGTCCTGTATGGGCCATTCATCCCCACCTTTTCCTACTCCACTCATTCAGACTATTTACTCAGCAAATACTTACTGATTGCTTCCAGCATGCTAGGCCCTAGGTTAGGCACCGAGTATATGAAAGAAGTAAGAAGTGGTCCCTCTCCTCTACAGAAAGAAAGAAATCATATCCATGCTACTGTCATCATCGCTACTGCCAGCAGCAGCTTCCTTGCCATTATTTAAAAACATGAATTATGTTCCTGATTACACCCGAGACTGCTTTGAGCGAGGGCTGGTCCTGAACCTCGGGGAGCCGGAAATCTCAGGCAGACATGTGAACGCAGACACATGTCTGTGAGTCAGAAAGTTGCTCACATCAATCAGCAGCTCACATTTAGGCAAGTGCATTTAGGAGAGGAAGACAGGGTCAGTAGCTAATGGCCAACAGAGCGGGGAAGAGGGTCACAGGCACAGTGCCACCATCTGTCCTTTGCCCCCTTGACCTTAGAGAGGCTTCAGAGCACAAGAATTGTAAAAAAGAAGGAGGAAGAGGAGGAGGAGGAGGCAGAGGAAGCGAAGAGGAGGAGGAGGAGGAGGGAAAGGGGGAGATTACTTATGGAAAATATTTTATGCAGAAATGTCCCCTGCTGCTTCATATTTCAATACTTATGCTTTAAAATAAGGAGAGAGGCAGAAGTCACTTGCACCTTCCCGCTCAGCCATCACCAGCAGAAGAGCCTGCGAAGTTCACACAGCACCCTGTGGAAGACATGCCCTAAAAGGAGAGGAAAGCCTCTTGAAAGCTGACTGGAACCCATTCTTAATGTGGTTTCTGTTCGGGGTCCCACCTGGGTAACTGTTAGTGTGGCTGCTAGTGCGGCCACAGTCAGAACTGAATGCCTTATTGGTACAGCTATCCCTGCTTTGTTATCTGACTCTGCTCTTAAAACCATGTATAGTCCGGCCAGTGTGCCTCAATGGTTGAGCGTCAACCTATGAACCAGGAGGTCACGGTTCAGTTCCTGGTCAGGGAACATGCCCAGGCTGCAGACTCGATCCCCAGTAGGGGGTGTGTAGGATGCAGCTAATCAATGATTTTCTCTCATCATTAATGTTTCTATTTCTCTCTCCCTCTCCCTTTTTTTCTGAAAGCAATATACATAAAAGAACTATAGCCCTAAATGGTTTGGCTCAGTGGATAGATTGTCAGCCTGCAGACTGAAGGGTCCCAGGTTCAATTCCAGGCAAGGGCATGTACCTTGGTTGTGGGCACATCTCCAGTAGCGGGTGTGCATGAGGCAACTGATGGATGTTTCTCTCTCATTGATGTTTCTAACTCTCTATCCCTCTTCCTTTGTCTCTGTAAAAAAAAAAATCAAAAAAAAAATATATATATATATTTTAAAAGAACTATGTATGGAACCCTCTATCCCAGACCCCCAATTTGTGTACCCACTCAGATCTACCTGGCCCCACCTGACATCCACCCTGTCCCCAATTCTAAACTTCAGCCACTGCCCCACTTCCCACCATAGTGGCCCTAAGGAGGCCTCAAACTATTCCTCCGGTTCTAAAGTTCATGAAGCTTTTCTTCCCTTCGGGCAAAGAATAGATCCTGCAGGTATAGCACCATCAGGCCCACGATGAATGGATGCCCCAGCCCATGGGCCTAATCAGAGGCTCTAGTTTGACATAACATCACAACCCCAAACTTAGGAGAAGTCCCACTTCATGGGGTGAGTGGTACACAAGGCATTACAGTGCACAGGAAGGATCCAGCCTCATATGTCAGCCACACCTGTCCTCCAGGCTGAGCTACTGAGCCTTGGCTGCGCTTCCTCAGGAAGATGTGGCTCACCTGGGAATACATAATTTGTTTCTCTTCCTTCCTTACCTTTCCTCCCTTTTTCCTTCACTCTTGCTATTCTGGGATCCCATCCTGAACCAAGTGTTACCACGTCAGTTTTTGCTTCAGGCTCTGCTTTCTAGGGAACCCAGGCCAAGACTGGGGAGAGGGGCCCACAGGCCAAGGGTGCAAGGCCCCGAGCTCTCCTGTAGCTTTGACCAAACAGTCCTTGCATCTGTTCTGTGCATTAGAATTTCATATAAATTGTCATTTTAAAAAATTTAAATCTGTGATCTGGACTAACCCCCTCATTTTATTAGTGGTAATCCTGAAACATAAGGTGATTTTGTTCCCAAGATTCCTTAACTGGTAAGTGGGAGTTGGAATTACCTACATCTATTTGCCTCCAACACCTAGCTTTTCCCACACCACCAGTGCTTTTTAACCAGGGGAACTGACCGGAATTGTCTAGGAACCTGAGGAAACGTGCACCTGCTGGACCTCGCGCCTGTCTGAGAACCTCTCTGCTGCCTTGGAAGGTCAATGGGCAAATGCTGAGCCCAGACTTGGACTTTCTGCCCATTAACCAAAATTCTGCTTGAAACCCTGGTATCTACGTAATCACTGGAACCCAGTTCTTTGTTTGTGCAACATGCAAGTTCCTCTGAAAATGTTTTTCTTTGTTTTTGTTCCCTTCTGAATTTTTGAATTGTAGAAGCCACCCCTTTACTCACAACCAAGAGCAGACAAATGAAAGTACTTGTCTTAGTCCAGCATTTTTCAGTGGATTCCCAGGGCCACTGCACAGATATCTATCTACCTTTTGCAGTTTCACAATCCATGTTAGTGTGTTTAAAGGCTCTGAGAAGTCCTGCAATAAGGAACCTCTTTGGCTTTGCTTTACACTTAAGGTAAACTTATTTAGCCATGGAAATGGTGTGTGTGTGTGTGTGTGTGTGTGTGTGTGTATGTGTGTGTGTAACATCTACTCACTCCCACAGAATTTGCTTTGGGAAACGGGCTCTACTTTAGGTTCACCTTCAGGAAGCAGGTCTGCAATGAGAGGGAAAAATGAGGTCCAGGAAGGTATGTATTTTCTCAGATTCCTAGATGAGTCCAATATGTTCCCCCTGTGAAAACCATCTCTGCAAGGTGAGCTGACATTCCATGCAGTCTGGTTCAATTACACAAGCCGCTGGCTGCTGCCCTGACATGCCCTCCCCTCCTGGTCTACTCCCTCCACAAGGGGAGAAACAATCAGCCAACCCTGCTCTATATACTTTCCCTCCTCTTGACCTCTGGGCCAAAGCCAAGGAGTGGTGTGTTCGCCCTCCAGTCCTACACTCCACAGTCCCAAGCGGGAAATCCAGCTGGGCTCCTACAAGACAAGTGCAGGGAGCGTGCCAGATGTGCAGCAGACCCTGAGCAGAGACCGGGAAGCTTTGACTAGCTCTGGTTTTCCTGCCCTGCAGTTCCAGTGACCTCTTCCTGGGCTGCTTCTTCCTAAGGAGGCTTTTTTGCCCGGGAGGCCTCAGGAATTGATTCAGCCAGTCTACATTCAGCCCATCGACTGTGGAGATGCTATCCTCTTAGCTAGTGATCTGTTTTGTGTGGGAGTGACAACATTCCAAAATCCAATTTGCTGTTGTGAATCCTTTGGGGAGAGGTGCAACTCGGGGATACCTAAGGTCACACACACACACCTGTTGGACTCCACACCCAACAGTATCAGCCGCTCCTGTTGCCCCAAAGGGCCCGTGATAAAATGCCAAGTTTGGCAGAACGTTCACTCACTTTAATATAGAGGAGAAGCCAAATAATTAAGGTCTGAAATAGAAGATTTTTTTCTTTGGGAGGAAAAAGTGCACCTAACCCAGTAGTTGGCAAACCGTGGCTCAGGAGCCACAGGCGGCTCTTTGGCCCCTTGAGTGTGGCTCTCTCACAAAATACCACGGCCTGTGCGAGTCTATTTTGAAGAAGTAGCATTAGAAGAAGAAGTTTAAGTTTAAAACATTTGGCTCTCAAAATAAATTTTAATCGTTGTACAGTTGATATTTGGTTCTGTGGACTAATGAGTTTGCCGACCACTGAGCTAACCTCTAGAAGATCACCTGTGGCTCTTCCCTAAAATGCTGAGGCCAGAAAGGCTGAGTTTGTGAGTATAAGACTCAGCCCCCTTGATGAATTGGGAAGTTGAGGTTTAGAGGACACAGGTTCACTTAGGGTCACAGAGGCAGTCCAGAGGAAAAGCCAGGCATTCTGAAGTTCCCGGGCACACTCCCCTACAGCTCCCCACGGGTAACCACATGCCCCACACAGACGTGCTAAGGAGGCACGCAGCACAGTGATGAGGAGGGGGTCGGTCTGTCTGCCTAAGGTTGGAATTGGCTCCATCACCACCAGCTGAGGGATCTCGGACAAGTTCTTACCTTCCCACACCTCAGCCTCCTCGTGGAGGAAGTGGAATAGAAAGAGTAACTATCCCACTTCCTCTGAGAAGCAAGGGCCAACCTGTGCAAAGAACTTAAATGATGCCTCGTCTGAGTAACCGCTCCATAAATATTAGC
This sequence comes from Pipistrellus kuhlii, assembly GCF_014108245.1. Taxonomy (NCBI): domain Eukaryota; kingdom Metazoa; phylum Chordata; class Mammalia; order Chiroptera; family Vespertilionidae; genus Pipistrellus; species Pipistrellus kuhlii. Next base: position 14,263,875 of record NW_023425405.1, read on the forward strand.
TACCACCACCATCATTATTATTCTTTTCCATTCTGTTCCTTTCACCAGGACAAATCGTAATGTCCACAAAGCCCCTTCCCTGGGGAGCCTGATGCCTCAGGATCAGAGGCCCGGGGTCAGCGGTTCCTACAGGGACTCAGGAAGCTCTTCTTCCAAGCTACCTCACACCAAGCAGGAAAGCCGCCTCCTCCCTCTGCCTCCAGGCTCTGCTCTGGGAACTAGGACCCCCCCTGCCTGCCTTAGCTTTTCTGATCCATCTCTTACCACTTAGCTGCAGAGCCCCCTTCAGTCTCCCAGCTGACTCCACCTTCCTCCTGGACTGGCAGGCTACAGCCTGGGCAGTGAGGAGGGAGACGGAAGAGTGAGTAAGCCCGGAGGAAGGGAGGTGATCCGGTAGGAGTTCCGGGTAGGAAGCGGCGGGGCTCCTGGCTTGGGGAGAGGTGCTGTCCCCAGGGCTGGCCAGGGACCAAGCATTGCTCAATAGAGCCTATAGGGCAATTACCCTAATCATGCGCATCCCCCAAACAGCCTCTGATTTATTAGCACCACGTCCTTTTAAAATGCCGCTCTTAAATATAAATAACACTTAATCATCCAGCTGTCGTTAAATTCGTGTTATATTGATTTCTTGGAGTGCCGCAAATTTGAGGGCGAATGGGCTGGCGGATGTGCGCACAAAGCCAAGAGCTTGATTAGCGAGTGGGGGGGAGGGGGGGGAGAGGCAGAAAGGGGGTGTGGCCAAGGCAGGGACAGGAGCCCCGTTCACCCGCCCCAGGGTCCGAACCAGTTTCACATTGATAGCACTGGACACAAATAAGAGGGGAAGCGAGCCTGAAAATTAATGACATCTGTTGCACAGATGAATCACAGCCGGAATCATGGGAGGTTTTCTGTATGGCTGCCGCCCTCCGCCTCCCATCATAAAGCTACTCCAACAGGTCTCCCAGGTGGCACCACCAGGCAGTGCCTTCTCTGGGTGAGGATGGGGAGAGGCCGCTGAGAAATGCCCCTAAGCTGCTAAGAAGCTGGCTAGGAGCGAGATGGGCTGCAATGTCTTTGCATGGGAGCCTGGTGAGAACTAGGAGCGCAGAGCAGTTAATCACCCCGCCCCCTTAGCTTCCTCCCCGCTTCGGGAGGGCTGCCTCCCTAGAAAGCCCTCACTGACTCCCCAGCAGCCCTCATGGTGATGAAAAGGATCAGGAGACCAAGTGCAGGCAGACTCTGCCAGGCAGATTCCCCTGTCTGCAGGGAGCAGCAGGGATGGAGAGGTGCCCAGGAGGAGAAAGGCAGCCTCAGGTTCCTCCGGAAATGTTTGCAGAGCGACAGTGGGCATCCAGGATGAAGTCCTGGGAGGACAGAGGCCGGTCCCAGCGAGCAACAGAGTGGGTAAGACGGAACAGTTTGTGGGCAACCCATGCCTCATGCTCACAGCAGAGCCGCCTAGAGCCCAGCACACGAGCAGCAAAGCTCTGCAGAAAGGAAGCATCTATGACTGGGGGTTTTCTAGTGCAACTCCTCCCCGAGTGAGAAGACCCCGGAGAATGTGAAAGGAAGACCACAGAGGCATGGTGGGGAGGGAGAGGGACAGTGAGACATGCTCCAGGGCTGGCTGGAGAGTCTGGGGAAAATTGGATGCTGTGCACGCAGCTTTGCACAGATGTTAACTAATGCCTGCTTTGTCCTAGAAACCAAATTGGTACCTAACACCAAGTGCAGAAAGTGTGGGGATTTTTGAGCCATGTTTAAAAACCGTTAGCTTATAAGCAGCATAATGACTGCTGGCTTTGCATTCAAATGATGTATCCCGAGGCTGCAAATATCTGAGGAAGGGAAGAGGGTAGGGAGGGAGGGCAGCAGAGAAAAGGAGCAAACGTGGGGAAGAGGCACAGACATTTCAGGAAGCTCTGTACCCCAGCCCTTTGCCCTGTCAATGCCCCGTGGGGGAATGTTTACCTGGGAGCCACCCCATGGCTGGAGCCCACTATGTCTGCTGAAAGCCATGTGCTGCTCTACACATACGGGGGACCTCCCCAACCACGCTCTCAAGGGGCATGCGTGCGAAACTGCTCCAGTTCTCCCACAGCCCGGAAGACAGAGGTGGGTCCCCTTGCCACCTAGGGTTGGACGGGCTGACCGCATATGGCTAGGTTCTTTGAGAACGCGTGTGAATACACACACACCCACCATTCTTAAAAGGAAAATAATGTTTCTTCCCCCTACTGGGTTCTCCCCATTGTGACAGCCTTGCTTTATTCCATCTACCCTTTTCAATCAATCAAAGGGCAGCTCACACAGCACACAGCCGGAATACAATCTCCCTCCCGGGGCGTCTGCTCTTCTCCTCCCCAGCGGCTCTGGCCAGAGACCTTTCCAGTAGCTTGAAAGAGTTTGAAAATAGCAAAAATGGTGGTGTGGAGAGAGAGAGAGAGAGAGAGAGAGAGAGAGCCCTTGATTTCAGCACCCATCTTTGGGGTTTGCAGAATCAACCAAAGCCAGTGCCCAGCACTGAGCTCCTCTCGTTGGAAGAGTGTTGATTCTTTCCTCTAATGCTCTGGAAGACTCCCAACGCGGTATTTTTTCCAGGGGTGGGTTTGTAGGACACTCTGAGCATGGGATCTTGTAGAGAGGGTGCAAGCTTATTCCATGTATTTGCAGGATGACCAAAACAAGGTACCCCCAGCAAGAGGAAGCTATAGAAACCACGAGACCTTGCTATATTTATGTTCAATTCCAGAATCATATTTTATTGGGGTCTCGCATTCTTCTTTCAACAACTAAGCCCTGAATGAATTGCTCTTTGACCCCCAAATGGGACCTGTGGAAAAGCCCTTCTGGAGGTTGGCCAACCACCTCCTACCTCCTCCAGAAAAAGTTTGAGAATGAGCAGCCTATGAAACTCCAGCTGGGGAGAAAGGGTACAGAAAAGCTTCCGGGAGCTAGAACCTGGAACCACAGGCTCCTGGAGAGTGAGACTACACGGTCAGGAGCAGTCCGGCTCAGGGGGATGCTGGCAGACCCAAGAATGCCTTGTCTCCTTATAGGGTGGGCACTGCTGAGGTCGTCTTAAGAGGGGGACCCCTCCTCCCTTCCTTCCTTCCTGCACTGCACCCTCCTGAACCCTCACTCCTAGATCTTTTTCTCAGACACACACTGTGAAAGACATGTGACAGTTAGCCAGAGAGACATGGGAGATCTTCCCAGTGCCCTGCAGAGAAAGGGGAGGGAGGTGAAGGGGGAGACCCAAGTCCTGTGTCCTGGAGCCCTGTGGCCTTGGTGCTGCCCAGGACTGAAGCCATGAGCAGTCATACCTTCTATGGAGGATGTGACCCCACACCCTCCCTTGATAAGCAACACACACACACAGACCCCAAGCGGCGCTTCAGCTCGAAATCCCCGGCGCATGCATTCCGGGGAAGCAGTGCCATGCCTCAGAAAAGCGATTGTGCTGCCTCTTACCGGGGAAACGCAGTCTGTGCCACATGCACCGCCCTACAGAACTGCAGCCCCAGCCGCCTCTGTGGCCTCCTCCCCGCGCGCCGGGCACCACGCTCTCCGAATTCGTCGGAATACCTGGCGGCCCTTATACCGTTAAGATCCCAAGGTGTTCAAAAGCCATGGAGCAGAAATCATCCTGGGAGGGTCCCCAAGATCTCCCGTTACTTATCCGGTTTTTTTAAAACCAGCTAGGCATGCAAAGGGCTGGGAACAGGAGAAAAAAAAATCTCCCTGCCCGGTGGGAGGGAGAGGCAGTCATACACAGAATTCCACCCTGCGGGTCCTGGGTAAGAGAAGTGTGGGTCCCGGAGCGTCAGAGAACACAAACGGGGAATACCTGCCCTAGCTGCGTGGCGCCACCGCGGGGGTCCAGGTGCGAGGTGGGCAGGTGCCTGCGCGCGGTGTGTGCCTGTGTGTGTGTGTGTGTGTCTGTGTGTGTGTGCGCGTGTGTGTGTGTGCGTGCGCGCAGGGGACTGGCTCCGGAGCAGCCGAGGACTCGGGGATCCAGCCCGGCATCCCCGCGCTGTCCCGCCGCCGCCCGCCCGCCAGCTCCTTACCTGGGAGCGCCGCGGTGCCTCCTTCAGCGGGAGCGCCGCATTGACACTGCAGATGGAGCCGGCGCCGCTGCCTCTCCTCCTCCGAGCGTGTGCGTGTGCGCGCGTGTGGCTGCTCCTCCAGCCCCAGCCCGAACGAACGCAGATACTCCACCGAGGCGCGGGCAACCCAGGAGGAGACCAGCAAAACAGAGGGCGAAAATCGGAGTCTGCAGAGCTTGACAGAGCCTCTGTCGGTGTCCAAGGTGGGCGGAAGGTCCAACAAAAAGGTCGGGAAATGTGGATCGTTTTCAAGCAAGCACTCCTTTCCTCCACCCAGCCCTCCGGAGCCTGAGCAGCAGCGGTAGTGGCTCTGGGGGGGCTGCGGTGGCGACACGGGGCTGTCCCCTTTCGTCCCCACCCCCGCAGGCTGAATGTCCTTGATGCCAAGCGGGCACGGCGGCGTCACTCCGCGCCGCCCATGCTCTCGCCCGGTCGGGCCGCTGCCCGGGCGCGGCGAGTGCGCTGGGGACCCGCCGGGGAGCGCTCTCGGAGCCTCTAAGCGCCTTCCAGGGCAGCGACGGCCGCCCCCCGGCAGCCCGAGGCCGGCTGCCCCCGCCCCTGCCGGGGGATTGGCCGGGCAGCGCCGAGGGGCCGGGACCGGGGGGCTCGGGAGCCGTCGGCTGCTCCCCGGGGAGGCGCGGGGCTGCGGCGGCGGCGGTGGCGGCTGGTGACGCTGCGGCGGCGGAGAGCGCGGCCCCGGGCCGAGCGGGGCCTCCCGAGCGCGGCCCCGGTCGGCCCCCCGGGCGGGCTGCTCGCAAAGTTTGCAGGGGGCAGGGAGTGGGACCGCCGCTGGCTCGGCCGCTGGCTGCCGGAGCTCCCGGGCTGCTTGCTGCCGCCGCCGCGGCTCGCTGCTGCTGTGCATTGAAGCCCGGCCAAGCGCTGCAAAAACTCCAGCTGCCAGGCGCTCTCTGGGTCCTCCTCTCCTCCCTCCCGCCCTCCCCGTTTCCCTGCCTCCCTCCCTCGCCTCGCCTTCTCCCCTCCCCGCAGCCCGCCGCTCCCTCTCTGGCTCGCTCTGGCTGGCTGGGAGCTCGCGGCTGACATCTAGACGGACCGAGAGCGGCCGGCAGAGGGGGCCGGGGGCGACTCCCCGCGCTCGGCGCCCGCCGCCGCCCGCCCGGCCTGCGCTCCGGGGCACGGACGTTGACGGACGTTGGCGGACCCCGGTCTTGTCCCCTTACCCCGCACCGAGCGACCCTGCCAGTGACGACGTGGGACATAAAGGGGTGCACACATGGTGACAGGGACATAGGGCACACACAGATTCGAGGCGCTGACGATCCCAGGGACCCCCAGGTATTCAGAGCTGACACAGGTGTACGCACCTATTCCCAGTCAGAGCATGGCTCCACCGCCCCACCGAGACACCCTCTCCCCCATGGTACCCAAGGACCGAAGCTTGCCTGGTAGATTAACCTAACTTATCGAGTCTTGTTTATATTTAGAGGCTGATCTGGCTCCTTTCTTCTAGGAAACCCTGGATTCTACACTACAGCAAAAGCACAATGTCAACACCAGGGCAGTTTTAAAAGTCCAGAGAAAGAAGTCAGGATGGGACGTGGGCAGCACTGCCTGTTAAACCTCTGCCAGTACCTTTCTAGGATTGTGCCCCACCCATCAGGAGAAGGCCAAGGGATTTCCACTGTGAGGTACTCAACACTCTGCATCCCTTTATCCCCCGCCCCACCACAGTCCCAGGGGAGTGGCACCATCCATCCCTTATGTCCACTTCGTACCTCCTGGGAAGGGCAGCAATGAAGGATGACCCTCCAGATGAGCCTCTGGTGTCTGACCTCCTGCCCCTCCTCTCTCTTTTTCCACTTCCCTTTTCCCCACACCCAGCATCTTCCCGCCCACTCCTGGTCCTCCCATCAAAACAGCTTAGAATCTTTCTTTAGATGGAAATGATTGACAGGAGCATAAATTCCTACCCCTTCCTGTGGTGGTTATGTTTTCACAGAAATCAGAGTTGTAAACTGGGGAGAAATTAAAAGGGGCTATGAGCTGTCGCGTTACAAGAGTGAGGTGGGCAGCACACACAGGCCGGGCAGGGCCCACCTGGGTACGGCCTCGCTGCAGCTTGGCTGGTGGGAGGCCGGTGGAGGAAAGCAGACACTGGCTGTCTGGTTAGAGGGTTTCCAGGAGACAGAGCGGAGCCCTTTTAGCTTCTGCTTCTCTGCTGAGTACTGCGCGGCCCGGAGAGCAGCGAGGAGTTATCTTATTAGGTTGTGTTAATACATTGATCTGGTTCCTCTTTCTCAGAAACCTTGGATCCCAGACTCTAGATAAAGCACACACTATCAGGTTAGTTTCGGAAGTCCGGAGAAACGCATAACAAAATAACTCAATGGGGCTGCTTCTTGGACTTAAGCCGGGATGAGGGAGCCCAGGGCCAATGCAGGACTGGCACTGGGGTGGAGACAAGCACGGTGCCCAGGATACAACAGGTAAGGCAGCCATACTCAGACTCCTATAAGGCTGTTATGCGGACCTGGCTTTGAGATATCTTTTCTACAACTGCTCATGGGACCGTCACAGGCCTTTCCAGAGGTGACAGCCCAGATCGCACCATGAGAAACCCTAATGGGTTACTTAAGGGACGTGGTTCAATAAAAGCGGGGAGGAGGCGGACCTTTCGAATGTTTGCGTGCCACTTGGCTTTCAGAGCATGCCATAAAAATGCTGAAAGGGAGCGAGCAAACAGCTCAGCTCCCATTTCTAGCATGTATTTTTAATACAGTTAGATCCCTCCTCCCCGACCTTGTAGCCCATGTGTGTACATGCATGCATGTGTGTGTATGGGTGAATATAGCTGGTGAGCCCTTTTCTGATGGATGGATGAGAAGTCAAAGACTTGTTTTAGAGGTGGCAAATAAAATATATTTATTATTCTTTATCTCCTGCCTAGTGCGTGGCGTCATTTATTTTCATTCAGAGAAATGAATGCCATGTGGTGCCGGGAGAGTCGTAACAGGGCCCAATGACAGAGAAGAAATGAGGCAAACAGCTGGCTCAACAATGAGCAGGTGAGGGGTCCATTCTCCTGTCATTAGTGGGGCTATATGGCCAACTGCTTTTCCCTCCCGTCCTCTCCCCTCCCCTCCCCTCTTCGCCCCTCCCCTCCTTTTCCCTTCCCTTCCACTTAATAACCCAGTGAAAGGGCTGCTGCAGGGGCCGTTACAAAGTCACTGTGAGTAAAAACAGGCAGAGCCACACTAGCAACACGGTGGAGCTGATTTCCTTTAGTTATTGTGAATCATCATTTACAAAAATCCAAGCCCCTTGGAACCTTCTCTCAAGGTCTAAGAGTGGGTGGATGGAGTGGGATGCGTCGAAGCTGGAAGTTAGAAGACCCTGGTCCTCGTCCTGTCTCTAGCAATTCTGTAGTTTGGGGCACTCTCTCTTCTCACCCGACCCATTTACCCCTCAGAGATCGTGACATTCAAAGCAGATGCTGTCTAGTCATGAGCTTGGAAATTCTCAGATAGGTGCAATACACACACAAGGAATTAGCACAGCTTCTCGGGACATCTTCTTATAAATGGCACAATACAGTGAGGGCGGGAAGGTCCTCTGTTGTCTTGACTCTTCGCTAAGAAAGGCATTGGGAAAGGCAGCCTCTTGAGCAGTTCACAGTGGGATTCGCTATTAGGTACAATCCTCCCGGCTCTCTCATCTCCCCCACCCTCTGCCAGCTGGTCAGGGGCAAAGAGAGACAAGGTGCTCCCTGGCTGACAGTGGGTCTGTAAGTTACCCACCAAACCCCTGGCCCAGTGAGGAAGCTGGGTAGGTCATTGCTGGCCCCATGGCCACATGAGGGAGAAGCTAACTGGCATATTGTTGTGGGAAGCCCAGTTTCCAAAGAGGCTGTCTTTATGGCAATTCGGTTGTGGTTTGCGGAGGAGTTTGAAGGGGGGAAATTGGCTCATCTCTCACGGCTATATAAAAGGGCCAGATTTTATGGGAGAGAGAAGAAATCCTTAAAAGTTTCCCTTCACTTAGCTACCACTGTTTTATTACCGGTAGTCTAGGAACAGAACTGCTATTTAAGTTGATAAAAGCCAGATTTGTTCATTAAATAAATCACCGGAGCCTGGTGGTGCTATAGAGAATTCTCCCCCCACTAGCTGGCCTTGGGGGCTGGGTTTTATACAGAGCCCAGTGCCCTGGATGAAAACAGCACCAACAACAGCTTAAAAACCTAAATTGTGGCGCCACCTGCAGGAGAGCAGAAATATCAACATTATCCCAACAGCAGAGACTGGGAGGGAGGAGCCCTGGGCAGAGGGTTAGATGCAGAGGCTAGGGTTGCAGTCAGAAAGAAGGGCCCCAAGTCCCCATGGACCCCTGCTCTCTGGCTGTGTCCACTGCACACTCCAGTAGCCTTCAACCTGCATCCTCCTTGAAAGCTGCCATTTCGAGATATAACAGCTGTTCTCAAGATTCTCAGTCCATTGAAACAAGGTCCTTTCTTCTGTTTCCTAAGGGGGTTAAGGAAGCTTTTAACCCAAGGGTTGGCGAAGTGACTGCCCTTGGAGGAGCGTGAGGGAGGGGCACCACCACAGTTGCTAATTGTACCTTGAACTTGGTGGCTGGGTGTTGTTAGTAGACCTAAACTGCCTTCGTTTTCTCTAGCCTGTGTGCGCTAGCAGGGGCATGACAATATGAACCTCTACATTTCAATTCCCAGCCTTCTCCCGCTCATGCAAGACTTGGCTACCACTGACAGCCTCCTCCCCTATGTTGGAGACCCCCAGGGGTGGCTGTGCTTAGGAATAAGTCTATCATGTTATTCTCTGTGGGTCTTGTCATGGAAGCCCATGCCCACAAGCCGTTTGAGCAGCCAGCCTGCTGCTCACTGTGAAGCCCCAGGCCACGCGGGGAGCTAGTGCCAAGCCGAGGAGGGTGCCCCAACTCACACACAGTGTGAATCTTGCTTCTTTGGGCCCTAAAGCAGCTCTCACGCTTCCCTGTGTCCTAGTCTTATTCCCAGTCCTCCCTAGACCCCTATTTCACACCCTTCTCCAGAAGCCTCCCTTCTCTTTCAGCGAACAAGCTTGTCTTTTCAAATGTAAGAATGAGAAGTTAGTGGGGAGGCTGAGTCCCAGCTCTGGCTGGTTCCAATCTGCTATAAAAAAAAAAAAAATGTGATCACTTCAGTATGACCCTTCCTGGGGGCTCAATCCCAGGAGACGTGCGGTCCCACGGGGTGCATTAATTCCAGGACTAGATGCCATCTGGGGGCCCCTGCAGGAAGGCTTGGTCTCAGTTTCACTTGCTGAGTAGCTTAGGGGGGTCCCTTAGCCCCTCTGACTGGGTACAAAGAGCACAAGGGCCTCAAGTTGCTGCCTTGCATTGAAGTTGGGCTCATGCAGGTGGGTCGAACACGCTTATCTGGTAAGGAACATTCCTTTGCTGGTTGCCGGGTGGTCTGAGGATAACCTTCTAAGTGACCGCAACAGCAGCTTCCAAAACGGCCTGAATGATCCTCACCAATTGGCATTCATGCAATCCCCTCCAGCACTGAGCCAGAGCTGATGTGGGTGGCAGTGTGTGACTTCTGAAGCGAGGGCATCAAGGACACTGCAGCTCTGGCACGCTCTCTTGGATCACTGTTTCTGGGAGAAGCAAGCCCTCATGTGGGGAGGGCCCTCAAGCGGCCTGGGGAGAGGGACTGAGGCTTCCTACCAGCCCAGCACCAACTCGCCATCCCATGAGTGAGCCATCTGAGAAGAGGGCCTTCCAGCCCCAGCCCAGTTCCAGCTGAGGCCCCAGACGTTGTAGAGCAGAGATGAGACGTAGTTTTTTGACAGATATTTGGGGGTGACTTGTTAGGTAGCAATGAATACTGATGTCAGTGACACACTGACACAGAGGGGCTCATTCCCCTGACCTTGCCCCCATTAGCCTCTTCCTCTTACTATTTGAGCCCTAGTGGCTTCAGAATAAGAATTATGGAGGGGGACACGGTTAATGCACAGTATGGGTCATACGAGGCACCCTACGTGCCTTGCCAGGAACTCCCTTCAGACCTTCTGCGTCAAGCCTCTTAGCATACTTCAGTGGGCAGAGGGACGTGATAAAACCCTCCCACGAGCTGGAATGCTCAAGTCCATCTCTCACGCTTAGTTGGGTGGGGTCTGTTCCAGACTGTCAGCCTCAGGGACACCTCGCGGTGAGGCGGGAAGGTGTGCTGGACCCTGGTCATCTTAACAAGCTGTCTGTCCCCTCCCCTGCCTCTCACTGGGAGCCTTTTGGAGGGCAGTCTGCGTGGACTCCAGTGAGCACCAGTCCCTATGATGGTAAACATGAGGCCCTTGTGCTCTACACCTGAGCCTGACCCTCATGCTTTCAGGACAGGAGGGAGGTCACGACCTCTTCTTGTTGTGGAAGGACCTGGAAACAGAAGCGCTGGAAGCTGATCATGCAGTCTCCCCTCCACATAAGTGTCCCATGGGGACTTGCTCACATCACTGTGGGCTTCAGGGATCTCCTCAGCCCTCGGCCGCTTCTGGAGAAAGAAAGGGTACAACGAGGAAGAAGAGCACAGGAAGGAGTTGCCTATGACAGAGTAGAAGGAGAGCCAGGACAGACCTCGGGGATTTCCTGATGCAGTGCATAGACCCACGGTGCCCTCTTCTCTCCCTGACATCCCCTCCAGGACTCTGTGCCTGACCCCCTTCTTCTTCTGGCCCCATTCTCTGCCCTCTGTTTTCAAGGACGTCCTCCCAAAGCATCACTGTGACTACAGGCTTTGCAGATGATGGTGTTCCCCTCGCAGCCCAAGGCCACAGCGATGTGTGGCAGCCTAAGGGCCGGAGAGAGCCAATGTGCAGACCACCCTGCCCCCCCCCCACACACACACACACATCTGCACACACTGATGCCAGGCTGATCACTGGAAATTGGCCATGGGGAGAGTGTGTACAGCATAGGAATCAGCACACACTACAAACCAGGGCTGTGGTTTTATGGAGAGCCAGTTGTTAACCATTTAGCAGCATCCCACTGGGCAGGGCTAGCCAGGGGCCAGGGTAGGACGGGTCAGCCTGGACCAGGCCTCTCAGCTGCTCTGCTGATGGTTCACAGGCACAGCAAATACACGGACAACATCAGCCCAGAAGAAGGGTTCCTTTTTACCCACATCCCACCTCTAGGCGATAAGATGTTAGTGCAGCCGCTTTTTGCTGTTTTTCCCAAGACCCGAATTTAAGGAGTCTTGTCTCTTACTTTTGACACTGGAATCAAGAAGGAGAGTGGCTGAAACTGGTTTGGCTCAGTGGATAGAGCGTCGGCCTACGGACTGAAAGGTCCCAGGTTCAATTCCAGTCAGGGGCATGTATCTTGGTTGTGGGCACATCCCCAGTGGGGGGTGTGCAGTAGGCAGCTGATAGATGTTTCTTTCTCATCGAAGTTTCTAACTCTCTATTTCTCTCTCTTCCTCTCTGTAAAAAAAAAAAAAATCAATAAAGTGTAAAAAAAAAAAAAGAAAAAGAAAGAAGAATGATATCCTGCTGGGAAACAGAGGCAAAGGGGTTCAAGGGACATATCTCAGGGAACCTAGGAATCCGAAATATAAATCTTTTAACACCTGTTGTTTACTCCCTCCACTTCAAACTTAGGATTAGTACCCTGGCAACAACTCTATTTTCATTCTCTCAACACACTGATGTTAAATTATGGTACACCCGTATAATAGAATATGGGGCAGATTTTACACAAATGAACTAAATCTATGTAATCTATGCCATGAAAAAAAATCAACAACAGCAAAGTGCATGGTGGTGCATTTATGTATATATTTGCATATATTTGAATATTGAGAATAGTGTGCATATCTAGATAAGCTTATATATACATAGAACATAGTGGAAGGATACATAAAAAACTTCACACCAGCCACCTCAGAGTGGGAGTCAAGGTGATATATATCCCGTTGTGTTATTGTATATCCTTTGTTCCTTTTGACATTTCACCATGTGCAAGTATTGCATGCTCCATTTTTTTAAAGGTAGTTAAAAGGGGATAAAAAAATCTGCTAAAAGCATCTTCATCATATCACTAATGCTCCACTCTCTCCTCTCGAATCCAGCCAACCACTCCTCCGCCCCATCTGTATCACATTCAAGCTTGCCTTTGTTCTAGTTTCCAACTACCCGCTCCATCCTGCTCCTCATTGTGAGCTGCCATGAAGGTCACACAGCAGCCTGTTTGCCGGCGTGATGGGGTAAGCATCCAGAGAATGAGTCCTCCTCTCTCCCTTCCTGGACCAGCCAGCATCCTACTTGGCACTAACTGATTAGAAGGGTTGGGGGGAGGGGGGTTCCAAGGATGACCCAGAATACCCTATCCACGCTAAAACTTTAAACCAAGTCAAAGGCAGTATTATTTTACACTGGGGTCATTAACACCTACAAATGGTACAGGCTAAAAATATGATGATGCCAAGAAACACTTAGATATTAACGGCGAAAGCTTCATTTTGAGTTATGAATATCATTAAGAACTCTGCAGGGAGAGGTGAAGAAAGACTAGAGACAGGTAAATGCCAAATCAGTATTGCAAAAAAATGAAAATAATGTAAGTTCTGAAAAATACAAATGAGTTTGGCCCAGATATTCACCATTGGTTCAGTAAAAAGTAGATGTGATTATTTAGAAAGTGACATGGTGATCACTAGGAATAGGCCTGGGATGGCACAGGACTAACCCTGCCAGGCTGTCCTGGTTCCATAATGCAAGGTGGAGAGGCTTTTAGATCAAGGAACATAAGAGAATATCTGAATCACATCAAGGCTTTTGATAGACGCTTTAATAAAAACCCTTGTAGAACATGGAGCAATGTGGGCTGGATGGATTAACTGACTTAATAGCTAAACCCCAGAGCTGTTTGTTAATGAATGAAAGGCGACCTGGAGGGGAGTTCCCTTGGAATATGTATGAGAGCCCTGTTCTCAAACAAATCCTGTTCAACAGATTTACTAATAACTTGGATAAAGAAGGAGGAGGCATGGTCATCAAATTTGTCTATGACTACAATAAACAAACAAAAAAAATTAAACCTAAGCACTGACAATCCTCCTTCTTTCTAAGGAGAAAGAAACCTTTGCTTAAAGATATTGGGCATATCTGGTGTTGACAAGTCATCTGGTGTCGATTTAGAGCATCATGATGAGGGCTGAAAAAGGTGAGAGAAGCTTAACTTACCTACACTTGAAAATATATGAGGCTCTCCAGAAAGAAAAGGATTCGTTGATGTGGAGAAGAATGGAACAGCAGCCTGGGAGGGGAGGGGAAGTGAGGAGAGCTCCCATGTAGAGGGAAGGCCATGAGGATGGGGATCCTAGAGGGGCATGAGCATCAGTCACCAAAAGAGGTATTCAGGAAAGCTTTATGAATGTATGATGCGATGCTTTCTTTTGATACCCCCGCAAAAGACCATCAGTACATGCCTTTGTAATTCTTCAGTGCTTTGAAAAGGTTGATTTTGCATTTCTCTGGGATATATCATCAAGTTATGATGGATCTTAAGGCAGAAACAAGAAGCCCCTGTTTAATTCAGGCTACAAGTGAATGATTAAAGCTTAGCAACATAGAATATACTATCTATAGTCCAATATAATTTTTGTGTGCTGAAATTAGGGGGAAATTTTAACAAAATGAAGTGTAGTATGGATACAACCAAGGCCTTATATATTGGTATAGAGAACAAATTTGCAACTGGATGAGGGAGAGGTGATCACATTTTCTTAAAAAATACAAGCTAAAGTTGACAATAAGCTACCAATATGAGTCAATGTGAAGCATCCATCATATTCGATATATAAAAAAAACCTGCTGTTTGAAATTTTAACCCTGTTATTTGGCTTCTGTAAATTCTTGCTTGCTAAGACTACTCCCACTTCAGAGAGGCCATTAAATCTTCTCCAGACAAGGTTATCAGTGCTGACACCAGGCTAGGCCTCTGGTTGAGGTCTCAGTACATATGGGCTCTTTAAGAACTTGCAAAAGGGGTTGGAAACACTCCATATTTGGGAGACAAAGAAGGTAAAACTATATTAATAGGGATAATTCCTGCATGTTGGGGCCCAGAATTTGAGACACATTTTCCTCTGGACCCTCGTGTAATAAATGTAACTCCATCTCTCCAGTACTGCTTTGTTCTTCTTCAGTTTTCTATAACAAATGGAGAGATGCTGCCAAAGTCAATGAAAGTACAAGATATGTTAATAGAGAATGGAGTCCCAAAGAAAGGGTTGATAGCTAAGCCATACCTGGATTAAGGCCCCACACATTAAGATTAATTTGACCACATTCAAGAAAGAGTGGCCAACCTCTAAAGGTATTTAACCCTGTTATATTTGGAGCAATCAAAGGAACTAGGTATGCCCAGCTTAAATAAATTTATACTCAAGGGAATATGACAGCTTCCAATATCCAAAGAGCTATCAGGGGGTAGAGCTGTTGAGTTAGCTCCTATAACCTCAAGATATCGATGTAGGGTCAATGAATAGGATTTATCTTATGTATGGATATTTTGGCCCAGCATGGAGAATATTTTTCTAATAAGAGCTCTCTGAAGCAGAATAGCTTCTTTTTTTTTTGGGGGGGGGGGGTTGTTGATAGTGGGTTTCCCGTCACTTGATGTGTTCTGGCAGGAACTGGGAATTCTTAGATGAAGATGAGAGTTTAGATGCAATTGAAATGGAATTTTTGGTCTGGAACCCTGATTCTTTGTCTACCAGAAGCGAAGAATGAATCCACGGACAGAAAATGGTTTAGCAAAGATGGAGATTTACTGAAGAACAAGTGCAGACACCCACATGGGGAGAGAGAAAGAGGCCCACAGAATGGACTCCCAAGTAGGGAGAGGGAAAGGGTCCCACTGAGTTTTTTTTCCTACAGTTTATAAAGGCTGCAGATCCTGGTGCCTGATTGGTCACTATTCCCTTGGACTGGTTACTATAGTAACTCCTGGGCTCAAAGGTTGAACCTCACAAAGGACATTGAGGTTCTCCTCCCTCCTTCCTTGTTGTTTTCCTGTTCCCTTTGGGCTTTCTTCTTCTCCTTCTGGATGAAGGGCTTCCTTCCCTTTATTTTGTAACTATAGACCTTTTGCTGTTCCCAGCTCCTTCATTCTATGGAAATACACCTGTTGCAGCTTTTCAGCTCCCCTATTCTATGGAAATATACCTTCTGCTGCTCTGCAGCCCTGTGCTTCCACCATGGTCCCCTTAATTTCCAAAATTTCTCAAGTTTCCTAAAACCTGTCTTTTTCACCCCAAAAAATTCCTGTTTCACAATGATCTTTGCCATCTCTAAGGGTCTAAGGTTGTAGTTGTTTTGGGTTTTGCTTTGACTCAGTAAGTGTTGACTGAATTGAACTGACTGTTTTGGAGGATATATCTAGAGAAGATAAGCAATGTCTCACCTAACACCATTAGAAATAAGAAAAGTCATTGATGAAGTCAGAAATTTCATCAAATCAAAGACTTGAGAGAAGGGAATGAGCAGACCCAGAGGCAAATTAAACTCTGCCTCTTCTCTGCTCAGCAGTTCGCACCTCATTCACCACATCTACCACCCTTGAGGCCTGTGTGGGCAATTTCCTTATCCTTTGCCCACTGGGTGCTTATAAAACCCAGGGCTCTAAATTTTTAAATTTCTTTGGACTTCAAGTTTTTCCTTGCTTCCCCAACTCCTCAGTCTTTCATTTAGTGTGTCCAGCTTGCTTTTGTCTTCCTTTCCCCTAGGCAGCCTCTCCCTGTGCCAGCGGTGATCCTTCTATTCCTCTGTTCCTTGCACCTTAGCCTCAGAAGCTTTATATCACTACTAAGGGCATGAAAACCAGTCCAAAGATCCTACTATCTCAGAGAGGTCACAGATAATGGGCTCCATTGTGTCATCTCAGCCCAGGGACTGCAACCTGGGGGCTGGACAGGCTTTTGTCCTTTATCTAACTATACTGCTGACATTCAACAAACTCTAAGCAATGACTGCTCTTTTATCCTCCAGTTTGTCTTAAATGACATGAACAATAGCATTCTCACCTCTCCACTGGCGATGTTCCCATCAAATGCCCCTCTCTGTGCAGGAAGGAGTGTGTGTGTGTGTGTGTGTGTGTGTGTGTGTGTGTGTGTGTGTGTTTGTGGGAGTTCCAAACTTTCAGTCTAAATGTCCCTCTGCCATTCCTAATTATGCCTCCTTCCATATTATTGTCAGTATTACTGACACACATCAGTTTCTTCTACACATAAAACTAAAGCATCCTACCTCTTTCTTTCCAGCGATTTTTATCAATGCCTTTCAGGCAAGGTCATAATTTCCCTTCTTGATTTTGCTGCTTATTGAGGCATTAAACTATAAGAGAGAATACATCTTAAGAAAGTAAGAAAGAATGAAATGATAATGATGGTAACAATGATAAAGATATCTTCCAAAGAACAAACTCAGATATCACAGAATTTCATGGGATTATAAAGGTTTGTGGGTTTTTATTATTATTATTATTAATGTATTATATGTGTACATATTGTGGATTTTTCCTTTTTTTTAAATGTCATGGTAATTGTAGAGTGAACTATGCCAAGGTAATACTTGTGTAATGCACATTAAATTAGGATCATCATTCAAAAAACATTTATGAAGTACCTGCCATATGTCACTGTGCTTTGGATCGAAGCTGTTCCAGGCATAGTCCCTTCCCTCAGGGGTTTTCAGGTGAATGGGAACAAAACAGTAAACAAATAAGGGCAGCAATATGTTCTCGAGGCAAGTATAGGTTTCTGCCAGGTAGTGGGGTTATAAGGGAGGGAGTGTCAATTCATAAAGCAATTCTTCCTGACTTAGATCCTAATACTATACTTAAATGATAACTATTATTTTTTATTAATAGTGTTTGTTGTTAGAATGTTTTCAAAATAAATCTCATCACAATATTAATAATAATGTTAATATATGTTCTTCTAAGTAAGAATTGCAAATTATAGAAAGTTAATGATAGTACAATGTTTATCCAGCACTTGCTTAGAATTGCTGATCACTTTGCCATTTAGTACCCCATTTGATACACCCAGAAATGTTCTGCTTGGGAACAGAACTAGGGACTCTCATTAGCAGGTCCTTCATCTCCATTCATTCATTCTTTTTTATTAAAAAGTTTTAATGATCTTATTAGCTTTATTTAATGATTTATAAATTGGGTAGCATACCAAGATGTAAGCATCCCAAGATATAAGGAAGTGTATACCTTCTTTTACCCATCTGTTATATTAATATATTCTGAGCTCCTACTATGTGCCCCGTTCTAGGGAATAAAATGAAGCTTGAGACAGACGAGGTCTCTCCTCTTGTGCAGTGTGCACTGTGGATGAGATAAGAACGAACAAGTTATTATACATGAACAAACAAGATAATTTCAGATAGAAGTTAGCTCTATGAAAATAAAATTAAAAATGGTGTTGAGTGGTAAAGGTACACATGCTAGAAAAGACTTCCCTGAGATGGTAACATTGGGCTGAGACTTGAGGACAAGAAGGGGCCAACCAGGCAACGACGTGGGGAGAAGAAGCAACCAGTACATGGGCCCTGAGATGGGACCTAGAGGAAGAATGACACTTGCTTCCAAAGAAGGCAAGCTTTGAGAACCGTGAAAGGGCTGGTGTGGGCAAAACTGTGCAAGGGAAAGACACAAGCCCCTATAAACATCCAAACCCACACATAGTAATGCAACTGGGAGAGATAAAACAGACAAGAGTTAGGGAAATAATCCATAGTTCCAGAAAGATCTTTGGGTCAAACCATTTCTTATGCCATGTGGACCAAGCAAGCATGTTTCCATAAAAGTTATATAGACTGAGGAGCAGAGAGAAATTGACAGAGTGATGAAATGAGGATGGAAGATGCTGACTACTGGAGACTGTGTAGTTAGAAAGCTTTGTCTGCAAATAAAAAAATACCCATCTTGCTGCTTAAGCAGGAACTACATTTAATAGCTTCGAGGTAGGTGGTACCTGTTCTAGGGCAGGGATTCGGTGAGGTTATCAAAGACCCAGTCTCTGTGCCTCATCCTTAGCAAGTTGCCTTTTGCTGTCGGACTCATTTCCTCATGGTCAAAATCTGTTCCCAGCTCTCCACATAATCATGCTATACCCCCCATGCCCTGTCCATGGGAATACATGTACTCAAAGTTCCCCCAGTGTATGCCTGAAATCAAAGCGAGCACCAAGCCCTATATGTACTCCATTTCTTCCTAGACAGGAAATTCTCACTCAATCATCATAGATAGGTCCCTGGAAATGGCAACTTTCGGCGAAACAAGGTATAATGAAACCACTTTTACCTGAGGCTAAGTGATAGAAACAAG
Organism: Pipistrellus kuhlii; assembly: GCF_014108245.1. Classification (NCBI taxonomy): domain Eukaryota; kingdom Metazoa; phylum Chordata; class Mammalia; order Chiroptera; family Vespertilionidae; genus Pipistrellus; species Pipistrellus kuhlii. The sequence goes on from NW_023425405.1 coordinate 14,282,327, forward strand.
AGTTAAGTTCCTATGGTATATTTCTGGTCACAAAAACATTACTAAACTTCTAAATAAAGACCCCCACATTTCTAATATTAAACATTAAAATAAATGTGAGCTGTGCCACCACAGTAACCTGATAATGGAGCTGGCTACTAAGTGACTAACAGGCAGGAGCATCTACTTCATGGAGATTTGGACAAAGGGATGAGTCACGTTGGGTCGAAATGGTGCGAGATTTTGTCACACATCTCAGAAGGGCCGAAGATTTAAAATGTATAAATTGTTTATTTCTGGATTTTTTCATTTAATATTTTTGGGCCACGGTTGACCACAGATAACTAAAAGGAGGGAAAATGAAATGGTGGATCAGGGGAACCAATGTATGTGAAGCATCCATCTTATATGAAAACTGCTGTTTGAAATTTTAACCCTGCTAATTGGCTTCTGTAAATTCTTGCTTGCTAAGACTACTCCCACTTCCGAGAGGCCATTAAACCTTCCCTAGACAAGGTTATCAGTGCTGGCGCCAGGCTAGGCCTCTGTTTGAGGTCTCAAGGCCCAGCATATACGGGCTTTTTAAGAACTTGCAAAAGGGGCCAGAAACACTCCATATTTGGGAGACAAACAAGGTAAAAACATATAAATAGGGAAAATTCCTGCATGTTGGGGCCCAGGATTTGAGATACATTTTCTTCTGGACCCGAGCATAATAAATATAACCCCATCTCTCCGTTATTACTTTGTTCTTCTTCGGTTTTCTGTAACATATGCAAGACCAGAAGAGAGGAGTAGGGTGATGGGGAGCTCTCTGGAGGGCCCTCCCTTGTGCCGGTGAAATTTTAGAGTGCTTCTGCCTGCCAGGCTGGCCACACTGGCTCACGCTCGGTGGAAGCGTTGATACCTACCTGTCAGGCAGGCTGTGAGGAGCAGAAACTGGCAGAGTGGGTTGTGAGAACCTGGCAAGACTCTCTGGGAATGCAGAGCGTACACATTATAACCTCTATGTCTTTTTATTTTTCCCACTCTTTTAAAACACATACAGTATAATATGCACAATACCTTAAACAATAGCGTCTAGATAACTCACACATAGATACATATGCATGTGTTGGGAGTGCTCACAAAATTTACAGATAAGGGTCCAGATGTTTAAAAAAAAAAAAAAACAATTTGGAAATACCTTTCAAGGTGCATGCTGCATACAAAGCACTTAGCCCAGGACTGGGCGTAGATGGAGCCCTCAACAAAGTCTGGTCCCTGAGCTGCCTTTCAGATGTATTAGGGTTGCAATTCTTAATGGCAAGGTCACCCCTCCTGAATCCATTCTCAACATGCTGCGTATCATGTGCTCTTTTCCCGCCTCAAATCCCTCTCCCAGAAAACAGGATTACAAGCACCGTGCAAAGTGAGCAGCCCCCAGGAGCCCTTATCACGCAGCCTCCCAACCCCTGGCTTTTCTTCTCTTTCCACCTGCTGTCTAGCTGTTGAATGTTTGGAGCTGTTTCCATGAGGGGGTGAACAAGGGCACGGAGGAGGGACAGCAAAGCCAAGGAGGGGCTGGCAGCCATTGAAATAAAGGCCCCTCCTGGGAGGAGGTTAAAACTGAAATGAGATTCTGGGTTTTTCTCCCTATGACCCCTCCTCCCATTAGCACCCCGTCTGCCCGCGTCTGTCTTTGCCGGTAGTCAAGGCTCTTTAAGAAGATTTTGTCCTCCTCCCAGCATCACCTCTGCAATGAGCAAGAGACAACAACCGAGTGGGGCGCAGGTAGAGAAATAGAGTCCCAGGGTCACCCAGTGGCTCAGCTAGAATACACCCCAAAGTCCTGACACCTGATCGAAATCACTTTCCTCATTAAGAGCACAAAGATAAAGACTCCTTTATAGATATGAGGCCCTTGAATATTATTCATTCCCATCGGTTATACTAACTGCGAAGGCACTGTTCTCATATTTAATTTAACCTTTCCCCACCCCCCAAAGCTTTGGGCTTTGCTTTTAAAAACCCACGTTCAAGTCTCACTTTTAATGATTTGACTGCTCTCCTTTAGCTCCCTTTAAATGAGCTGCCGATAAAGGAAGACTTGCTGAAGAAATAAGAAATAAGCCCCCTGCACACTGTAGGCCTTTATGCTCCTGGCTGGAGCCCCTCTCACAAGAATTGAGAGATAATGCTAATGGAATTACATTGTGACTGGATCTGCCGCTGGAAGATAAATACCAAAGCAAGGCTAAGGCACTTAATCAAAAATAAACCCCCTCCTTGTCCTGAAACACACACACACACACACACACACACACACACACACACACACCTGAGGCCTTGGTGTGCCCTGTATATCACTGCCTTGATGCTATACTCCAAATCATTTCGTTTAGAGGAGGTCCCGCATACACACATCTGAAAGTAAATTAAATTAGTAAGAGTGGCCCGCCCAACACATGTTTACGGTATCACAAATCGCACCATGGCAAACCTCTGAGAAGATAAATTGTCCCTGGATTCATTCGGAACGATGATATGGAGCTTATCTGTTTTGTTTGGGCTCAATTTTAACAAGATAAAATAGTTGGGCCCTGTGGTCTGCCACTCGTGAAGCTGCTGACATGCAGCGTGGGCTGTTATGGAATATAGAGTGGCATGTGACGGCTGGTTGGCGTCCCTCCCTCCCTGCGCACCCTGCTCCACCCAAGTTGGGTTAGTGACACCAGCAGAGCACAGGTCTGACGTCCTAGCTCAGACCAGGGTCCAAAGACATCCATAGAATGGCACTTCATCATCTCTTAGGCCGCATGATGGGTCCTGATTCCTTCTGAAATTAAATAAATGTAGTGACAACTCCCCAGGTAACTGGTCACACCCCAGTGCATCAGTAAGAGCTTATTTCATAGGCAGCAGAAATGGGTTCTGCCTCTCAAACAAAAGTGGGACTAAGTGGAAGGACGTCAGGGACTCACAAGAGTGGGAAGTTCTGGGGTATGAACCAGGAGGAGGCCTAGGCAGCCACCTCCAGGAGTGAAGTTCCTGGGTGCTGCTTCATATACGTGGCATCACTCACTTGGGGACAAGGCCCAGGAGGATAGTCCAGCGGGCTGAGTATACGTCTTGTGTCCACCCTGGCTCGCTGGAGACAGGAGGAGGTCTGCCCTTTCTGTTCTCAGAGTGGGAACAGTACGTTTTGCCAAGAAAGTGCTACACAATAGGGGACAACCCAAGAGGAAAATAGGTAATAATAAATAGAGGTTGAATAATGGGCACCCCAGACTGGCAAATGACTCTTACACTAGGACTAAGGAACGCCTGCTTGGGCTCCTGGTGTAGTCTGAGCATCGGGGAGGAAACAGTTTGCAATAATGAGGAGTTACCTTGACCGTGAATCAGTGACTCGGACCTGTGCTTGGGTGCCTGCACTAGGCAAGTCTGTTTCAGCTGAGGCAAACTCAATTCCCTCTGCCACTGGTCCAGGTTGACTTGGGTCCCCCTAAAAATTCACGTACCTCGTGTTATCTCCAGTATCTCAGAATGTGACTTTAATTGGAAATAGGACGTTGCTATGTAATTCGTTAACATGAGGTCATATTGGAACAAGGGAAAACTTGGACCCACGCACAGGGAAAATGCCATGGTCTCCATAATTGGAGTTATGCTGCCATAAATCAAGTAATCCCAAAAGCTAAGAGGGCAGGCTGCAATAGATCTTTCTGTGGAGCCTTCAGAAGGAGCCCGGTTCTGCTGACATCCTGACCCCAGACCTCCAGCCTCCAGAACTGTGAGACAAGACATTTCTGTTAAGCCATGCAAAGTGTGACACTTGGTTTCAGTAGTTCTCAAAAGCTAGTGCCCTGGTCTTTTATGAGGGGAGTGCATTGGAGCAGATCTGTGACTTTCTGAGTCTGAACTTGAACTTCCTCAGAGTCCTAGAAGTTCTTGGCAGCACCCTTTTAAAACCATGAGGCCAGGTAATCTGCAAAGTCCTTCTAGCTGTGTCTAAATGAAAGCCCTTTTTAGTTTTGACAAAAGGAGTGCTCAAAATGTTAGAAAGGATGTACCAGAGACATTTTCTTCTCTGGCCCTGCGGATAGACTAGTCCTGTAATTGGCCCTATACCACACACATCCACCCTACTGACAGCCACCGAGCCCTGGGAAAATGAGGCTCCTCATTCAGGTCCTGGGAAGCTGGCAGATGCTTGGTCTAGTCTGACAAGTATATCGTCGCTGGGCATGAGTTCTGGAGACTCAGTCCCCTTCTAGACCTTGGTCATCACCTCAAGTTCCACAGAAGAGTTCTGTGATCTACAAGTCCCTTACCTTCCTCCATTGACCATCAGCACCCAGCGTCTGTGTCCAATGCCCCACAGAACAACAGACACCAGTGTGAGGTGTATGTGATGTTCTTGTTTCTATCTTTACACAGAGAAAGAAGGATCAAAATGTCCCAAATATTTGGGGGTGCAGGGCACGGTGCCAGGCCCGATCATGTGCCTGCCAGCAGCCTCTGTGTGAGGTCATTACACTGTGGACTGGTTCTTTATTGGTCCATCTGTCCCCTATGCCAGACTGACAGCTCCATGAGAGTAGGGGCTGCTGTGCTCTCAGGTTTGAGTCCTCAGATCCAGATGGGTGAACCATAGGTGCTGAAGAGTGGAATCCAAAGAGCTACCTTGTTCCTAAAGCACGCATTGGTATAAAACCAGGAAACAGCACTTCCCCAACATCCAGACTCCGTGACAGCACAGAGAGGAAGCCTTGTCCGGCTACACCTGATTTCCCTCCCATGTCAGTAGGTTTGCGACTCAGAGAGAAAGAGAGATCTCTCCAAGAGACAAGGAAAAGGAGGCTGACGTTTTTCTTTCCCCCAAATTTTGTTAAAAAATTGCCTCATACATATATAAACAGTTCAAATTTTTCTAAAGTAAACCAAGGGATATCCTTTACCTATACCCAATGATTGTTATCATTTTGGCACATTTGTAGACATCATAGAATTTTACTTCTAGATACTTTAGCATCCCCCCTGGAGAATCAAGTATTATCCTACTTACCTGCAGCCATTAGCACAAATAATAAAATTAATAATAATTCCATAATAGTATCTAATATCAAATTTATATTCGATTTTACCATCCTCCCAAGGAATGTCTTGCACTGTTTGTTTCTAAGCAGGACCCAAGTAAAGTGTCCACACTGTGTTTGGTTGTTGTGTTTCTTAATCTCCTTTAACTTGGTATAGCCTTCCTACACCCTTCCTTCATGACAATGCCTTTTTTGAGGAACCCAGGTTGACGGTTTTATGGGAGGTTTTGTTCCCCACCTGTCTGTGGTGTAGTTTGACTTGTCCCTCTATACGATGAAAACAGCTGTCATCTTGATCTATCAAAGACTGCATGTGACCTGAGATTAAGAGAGTAACAGGGCTGGATGCTCCTGCTCCAGGTTCATCTGGCCGCTCTCTGCACCCGGTGTGGGCTCCATGCCAGCGAACCCACTGTGGCCCTGCCTGGTCACTGTGCCAGGACCACCGAGAGCAGCGGTGGGCCTCTCCAGGCCCCATTGCCTCTGAGCTCGAGTGAACACAGCTGGAAACACACGTGCAGTGCCTCAGAAGATTACAGAGATTTACAGGTTTCTTCATGATTTATGTCCCCTTAATAAGGGCTTTTACGCTTTAATTAAAAAGTTACAGAAGTTGTCTTTACTTCTGAAAAATGTGTTTATGGTTGACTGCCTGGGTGAATTAAGTGGCGTCAGATCCCTGGCTTGGTTCCATGCTAGACTCCTAGACTCGCTTTCAGGGTATGGGGAAGGAGGTCAGTGAGAAATACCATTAAGAAGAGAGGCTGTGACAACTTTCATTACTTTTTGATGATCATGCAATAATTTTACATGATAAATCATCTCATTACATCTGCAAATTCGGAGGCAGAATCTAAATACCACAGTCATAAAACACACACACACACACCAAAAACAGCATGGGGACCTGATTTAAAGGGATTCACCTCTTAGTTGAGGAAGCAAAATGGAATTTTATGTTTTGTTGCTCATTGTTTGGTTGGTTCTTGGATCACACTATGTATGGTGCATGTTGTGCAGGGTTTTCACCTGCGCCCGTAGACTGCTCAGAGCCAACATCAGCATCTTCTGAACCCGGATGTGGCCAGACTGGCCTACTGTCTGGGTTGGCTGCCCAGCTCTGTGGGTTCAGCTCCGGTATCAGGACGTCTTCTTCTATTCCCTATACAGGATTGCCATCCCTTGCCTTGCATTCAATTGGATATATTTTCAATATTCACTTTTATTTTTTTCTATCAATATTTGAATTATATTATTTATGGCATGCCTATCTCCTTCACTAGTGTAGGGTTGTCTCCTATGCAATATCTCTTTAGCTCCCACCCAGGGAGAAGTTACTACACCATGATTTGTGTCCCCCTACTTTACCATGAGCAGAATTGTCCTAAGATATCTAAATCACTTTATTCCACTTTTTAAATGAATATGTCTATCTCCTTCTACCAAACTGTAAGCTCTACTAGCCATAATACGATCATTTCTTTTCTCCTATTCTTCTAGACCCTTAAGTTAGAGAATTGAGTCAACCATACTCCCAGTTCATAACACATTCATTCATACATGGTCTCTCTCCATTCACTCATTCATTCATGCTTGCATTTATTCTCCACACCCAAACTGGCTGCCACTTTAATGAAGTTAATGAGGTCCTTGTGTTTATATGCAATTTATAAAGTACATATATTTTATGCACATGGAATTTTGTTTACATAAATATATAATGTCATATGCTTCATTATATATGCACACACATACACAAACATATATAGTAAAATTTTACTATTTCTTATAAGTTTGGTAGAATGAAACTTTAAAACTATCTGAGCCTGGCCTGGCTGGTGTGGCTCAGTGGTGGCATAGTTATCCAGTTCACTACACCTAAAGGTTGCAGGTTAGATCATCAGTCTGGTCAGGGTACATGTAGGAGGCAACCGATTGATGGATATGCAGGGCAAAGAACCCAATGTCTGACCTTAACTTTGACTTTGGGGATTGTTAGGAAAGAAAGGAGTTAAAAGGAGTTAGGATGGTTTTATGCTCTTAAACGTAAGCTGGATCCAGAGCAGCTATGACCAGACATGTCACCAGTAGGCAGAAAAAGGAAGATGATTTTAGTGAGAGCTGTCTATGTGCCAGGCACTGTCTCTATCTCTTTCTCTCCCTCTTTTTCTCTCTCTCTCCCTTTTTCTATTTATCTCTAAACACACACACACACACACACACACACACACACACACACACAACAGACAAAAACAAAACAAACAAAAAAAAGCAAAAAGCAAACAAACGAAAAACCCTATCTGAGCCTGAGATAATATTCCAATTTAAAAAAAAAATACTTACTGGTATAATCATTTTTTATAATTTTTTATTGTACCAACTTTGGCATTTTATTTTCTTTAAAATGTATCCATTACATCTATTATTATGTCTAGTATGATCCATAATGTGCTTATTATTCTGATCTCTGCTCTGTCTACAGTTATTTCTATTTTCACTCCACACTTTATTTCATCTTCTCTCTTATGTCGTAACCAGTGTTTTCAGAGGTCTGTTTTCCAAGGAATCTTTACTATTTTACCAAATCTTTTAGTTTTGTTAATCTTTTCCAATCTTTTAATTTCATGTTTAATTTTTCTGTTATACTTACTTCATTTATTCTTGTTTCTTTGAGTGAACACCATACATCTTTTTTTACTAAATTCTGGAATGTTGATACAAAGGTTGGGGTTACAGATCAGATGGTGACCTTCTGGGTGGAAGCCCACATGACAGAGAAATGAGATAAAGTGTCTGGGTTCCTCCCAGCAGGACCCAACCATGGCAGCCTTTGAGGAATGTTTTTTGAGTTCTCTGTAAAAGAGAGACCTCCTCTCTTGTTTACAACACTGTATTCATTCCTTTGGTGGGAAGGGGCTTCTGTCACATGTGACTGAACATATTAACTGGTTATAGTAGCATTAAATTAGAAACTGACTCAATGGGCACATGTTGACACTTTTCTAAAACATGTCCTTCCTCACACAATACAGACCTAAGAAAGGAGATGTTGAAATCCCCATTTCACACCTAGGAAAACAGTGAGGGAGCCCAGACCAAGCTCATCTCTCACTCTTACTCGGATTTCAATGCACTGCCCAAACTTACCTCTTCTAAACCTCTTCTAAATCAACTAGAAAAGGGCTCATCTCAAGGGTTATTATATTAGAACACTCTAGTGTTTTTCAGGTGACTTCCCGGTAATTTGCAGCCCCATGACTGCCTGGGAAAATCCCAGGTAAACCTTGTTTTTTCAGACTCCGGGGTTTTTCTTCTCAGGCTAGACTTTGTGGCTAGCTAGGCAACCAGGTCGGCAATTCTTTTCAAGAAGCTCAAACACAAAATAAAAGTAGGAAAACCTTGTCTCCTCTATGTGACTAATGACTGTGACCTTAAAGTACTGCTTTTCTTGATCCTCTGTGAGTTGTGATTTGAGGTCCACACTCAGCATGACTTTGCATATATTCCAGAGCAAACTGCATGGATGATACCTAGATGCCATGTAACCTATAAAGTCAAATGGCCATGCCACCTCTGTCTCATTGCCAGCTTCTTTATGTCCTTATGGTCTCTTTGCTATTACCAGGGACTTCTTGTGTTCTCTCTTAAGTGGTATCATTATCAATGATCAACACCAACCTGGATGGACCCCAAGCCAATACATAAAAGAGATGGATTGTTCTAGGTGCACACAAGGATTATAACTCCAGGACACCAGAGTCTGGATATATAATCCAATGTCCAAGCTTAACTTTGACTTTGGGGATTGGTAGGCAAGAGAGGGGTTCAAAGGAGTAGGATGGTTTTATACTCTTAAGTATAATCTAGGTTAAGAGCAGCCTCTGACCAGGCATCTCACCAATAAGGATAAAAAGAAAGAAGATGATTTTATTGAGAGTTGTCTATGTGCCAGGCCCTATACCCAGCACCTTCACATATATCTCCATTGAATCCCAGGTATAGTTGAAAGGCAGTACAGTGCAATTACTAGCTATGTGCTCTTGGGTGAGTAACTTATGTACATAAGATTCAAGTAAAAAGAGGTAAAATCATTTTTACTTAATAAGGATGATATAATCAAGATATTCAACAGTGCCTATCACATAAAATTCTCAATAACTACTTGCTGACTATTATCATTAACCATCATGGTAGACTTTTAAAATGGGCTTTATTATGCCCATTTTGAAGTTATGGAATATAAGAGTCAGAGATTTACAATAACCTCACAAGGTCAACTGTTAATAAATAGAGGAACCAAAATTCAGTTCTGGGTTCATCTAACTCCAGCCTCTTTGCCCCAGTCATCTTCCAGAAAGCCAGTCCTTCCTTAGCTGATGGTTTTAGACACCATTTAGCATTCCTCATGAAAAAAGCACTTGCTCTCAGGGTCACTAATATAGTTGGTAGTTATGCCACTCAATAGAAATGACTGTTGGCCTTTGAGGAGATGACAACAGCTCACAAGACCTCTCCCCTCTGACTACAAAATCAACTAAGATATAGAATTGGACAGGCGTTAAACAGGAATAAAAATCTTGTATGCTTTTTTTTTTTTTTTTAACTGGTAACATAGAGGAAATAGTTTAGATCCAAGACCAGCAGAAGTTTCCTATTCTTTTTTCCAAGCCCCAACTCTGATGTTCACACACAGGGAAAGCTCACACACATGTACCCACCCCTGGATGGTTACCATGGACAACAAGGGCATATGAAAGAGCCCAGAGACATGGGAATGAGTCTTGATACAGATCCTGCCCATGGGGACACATGGACAAAGAATGTCATACTATCACCTGTCAGCAAAAGGTAGAAAGATGCTTCTTCCTGATACTATAATAAATTGTTGGTACAATTCTATGAATCAGAAGAATCATGAGAAGAGAGAAAATCTCTCCCCTTCCATAACCCCAAATTCCCAATGCATATGCTCATAAACCACTTACAAACAATCAATCAATACAAAATAAAAGAAATCCCACCAGTACCCAGAAAAGAGCTGTTAGCCTTGAAATGAAAGTATTAAAAATGTTTTCCTTTTTTTCTATGCCATGTTTTTACTCTTCTCAGAGCTACTTGTCCCTCAAATAGCTCCCACACTAACACGACTGGTAGTTTAAATGTCTTAAAAAACCAGCACAGAACACTGGGATCTGTATTCCCTCTTGGAAAAAAAAATCAAATGAACTGTAGAGAGTTTGGTGGAATAAATTCCACTGTGGAAAGAGGAGCCATGCTGCTTCAGTCTCTTGGTTGATAAGGTCACCGCAATCCCGTGTTGGGAATTACTCTCCTGTAAATCACTTCTGCCCAGTTACTCTGCGGCCCTGAGTTGCAGATAATCCAGACAGTGATTGTGTGTGGTCTCCAAGCAGAAGCTTCAGTGACCTCCCCTAAGAGTATTTTGATACCAGTTGTGGCTTCAGGAAGAGGCGCAAGAGTCCAGCCCCAAGACATGCCAGCTCTGTGACCACCTTGAGGCCAGGATTCAGCCTTGCAGGTAAACATCCTGGGTAGAGAGGTCCCTGCTGAAAGTATAGTCTCTGCCACAGGAGAGATCCCCATGCCCCTGGGCCAGTTCATACAGCACATGGGCAAGCAGGGCCTGTTTGAAGACTTGGCAGATGGGATAGCCGACTGCCACTAAGTGCACTAGGCTGCCAGCTGCGAGGTTGGCCAGAGTCTATTTATATGTTTTTCTTGGGTGTAGTTTTGTGCTTTTTAGGATATATCACACCAACTAGTCCATCGTTGGCTACCAATTCATTCTGGTTATGGGCAAATCACTTAATTTTTAGCTTTAGTTTCACACAGACCTCAATTAAAACTCTGTATGAACTACCTGTTGATGAGTAAATTGCATGATCACTCCAAGCCTCTGATTCTACACCAGTATATGGAGAACACTAATGCATATTTTGCACGGTTCTGGTGAGGATTTAAAAGGTAACATATATAAAGTGCACTATCTGATTTTATTAGTTTTTAATGGGTGATCTGCCCAGCTGTGTCCATCACTGTACACCACCCCTGCTGAGAAGTCCTGATATGTCTCCATCTGCATGGTACAGGAGTGGTTGCCAGGATACCTGAATACAGTATGACTCTGAGGTCCAGAGTGGAGACATCTAACTGAAAGCAGGCCAGTATGAGTCCCTTACCCCAAGAATCAGCATTGGATGGGGGCTGAGAGATGGGTCTCCCTCGGGAAAGAGGACCCTGAAATCCATGAGCTCTGATGGAGACCATGTGCTCTGCAAGCGGCTGGAGAAGCTGGTCTTCAAACGAGGAGAAGAGCAGCACATACTGTATACAGAGAGGAGAAGAGCCAGAATTCAGCCAACTTTCCAGCCCCTGCTTCTAGTTCATCTCTGCCCTTGGCTCTATGAACTCACACCCCAATAGCTTCATCATTAAGTTTCTTTCTTGTTAAAGTTAGCTTGAGTTGGTTCTTGTTTCATGCAATTGATAACAATCTTAATAATCTAACATTAACTTGTGTAAAATGAGAGAAATGAAAAAATAATGCCTGATTCTTCCCTATGCTCCTGCTCTCTGTCTTGAAACAATTATTTATTAGGAATCCCATCTTATTTATATCTCCTTTTGTAACAATTTAGACCCATACTTATCATTATTCAATAATTCATTCATTTGATAAACTGTCTCTCTATACAGGGGCAGGGACCATGACATGCCTCTATTTCTATGTGCAGATGGGCAGTTTCTCATTCCTACCCCCGGCCAAGACCTTGCTCAGATCAAACTCTACTACAGCCACTTCCTGGATCCCAGCCACTTCCCTCCTGTCCCAGCCTTGGTGGCCCTTCTTTGGTTGACGCCAATCCAGGCAGCACTCAGCAGCCCAGCCACAGCACCAACCAAGAAAGGGGCACTTTTAAAAGGCAAGCTCCCTGGGATTCACAATAAAAATAGCTGAAGTTTGGGTCCCACACTGAGCACTCCACAGGAAACATCTCATTTAATTCCCACCGCAACTTCTGAGATTGGCATTGTTATTATCCACGTTTTACTGACAAAGAAGCTGAGGTACTGAGAGGAGAAGTAATTTATTCAAGGGCATGCAGCTAGGAAGAGGCAGAGCTAAATCTCGGTCCCTGCTGCGTCAGCCGATGTCCATGCACTTTATCTCTTAACCAGACTAGACTAGGCTTTGGTTAGGTTATGTGCTACACACATGAAGCCATGTCTGAGTGGCGGCTGTGAGAGTTCAGAGAATGGATCCAGGGTGGGATTATAGAGTAATAACCAGAGGGGATTGGGGGGCAAGGAACAGCTGGACTTTGGCCCTGGAGAATGGGTGGGGGACATGATAGATAATAGACAGTTCAAAGGCCGAGAGATGTGACTGTGCACAGATTGCTAGTTATAAAGGCAGGTGACATTGGTAGCTGTAGCCAGTTCTGGGGACACAGGCAACCAGGCAAATAGTTGGGGTTTGGTTTGTTCATTTGTAATAAGTTGGATCGTGTCCCCTAAAAAGATATGTGCAAGTCCTGATGCCCAGTACTTGCGAGTGTGACTTCATTTGGAAACACAGGTTTTGTGAAGCAAGGTAAGGCGAATCCATACTTCTATAGGGTGGGTCCTAACCAATAGGACTGGTGTCCTTACAGGAAGGAGGAACTTGAGACAAGGGGACACAGGAAGAATAGCACGTGAAGATGGAGCAGAGACTGGAGCGATGCAGCAGTCAGCTAGGGAGCTCGAAGGACTGAGGGCCACCACCCGGAGTAGGAGAACACCTCCCAGAGCTGAGATAATTAATGTCTGTAGTTTTAAGCCATCAAGTTTGTGAAGCTTCCTTATGTGAAATAATAGAAATATACTAGTAGGTACACATATAAACATATACACATGCACATGCACATGCACGTGCACATGCACATACACATACACATACACATACATATGTCTCTGCCCCCAGTTCCTGGCACAGAGCTCCTAAAACCCTTGTAATTCCCTAGGTCAAACCTCGGCTTGCAAGCCACTTGCGGCTCTTTGGCCCCTTGAGTGTGGCTCTTCCACAAAATAACATGTGCGGGCGCTTCGATTGAAATTTTGTGGCCCATGCACAGAAGTTGGTTTTCGGCTCTCAAAAGAAATTTCAATCATTGTACTGTTGATATTTGTATCTGTTGACTAATGAGTTTGCTGACCACTGCCCTAGGTGATAGAGTGCTAGAAACATCTTTTGTCCTGTTCTTTAGCCTTTGACCCCAGTTGCTGACACAGGACTCTTAAGTCCCTTGGAGTTTTCTGGGAGATAGGGGCATCTTTTGTTCTACAGAGGCAGCTCTCAGTGGGCTCGAGATGGCTTCAGGATGGGAGCTGGGCACCAGGAACACCAAGCCCTGATTAGAAGCTTGAGGCTTTCTATCCCCATCCCCTGGAAGAGGGGAGAACTGAAGACTGAGTTAACTATCAACCCTGCCTACACGATAAAGCCTCTGTGAAATCCCAAAAGGGCTTCGGGGTCGCTGGAGGTGCTGGGAGGATGGCCCACCCAGGGAGTACAAGCAAGTTTCCCACCTCTTCCCCATACCTCCCTTTCTGTATCTCTCCGCCTGGCTGCTCAACTGTATCCTTTATTATACCCTTTAGTCATTATATCTTTCAGTAATAAACTGCTAAACATAAGTAATGGTTCCCTGAGTTCTGGGAGCCGTTCTATGATAGCAAATTATCAAACCCAAGGAGGGGGCACAGGAACCCCAATATATAACAGTCAGTCAGGACAGTGACAACAGGGACTTGTGTCTGAAGTGAGGGCGGTCTTGCAGGACTGAGCCCTTCACTTGTGGGATCTGACGCTCCCTTCAGGTAAATAGACCCAGAGCTGAAGTGAGTTGTAGGACACCCCATTGGTGTTGGAGAATTGCTTGATGTATAGAAAACCCACACTTCCTGCATTATGGTGTGAGAAAATCACACTGCGTTTTGCTTAGACACAGCCCTGGAACACAGTCATCATCAGAGGAACTTCCCAGAACTTGAGCAAGACTGGGGTAAAGAGGGGGAAGTTGTATTTTAGTAAGCTCAGGCTTAAACGGTGGAACTGCTGATGCATCAAAAGAAAATGGGCTTTGAAGTAAAATTAGATTCAGTCCAGCCCTCGCGATGCTTTCTGCATCTCCCTTCAGACAAGGGGCCAAATTCTGTCCTCCCTTCCGTCTCTCCCCCTGCCTCCCAAATGGTCTGAAGGCTCTGAGCACTTGGCCTTTCTTCTCTACCTCGGTTTCTCCACCTGTAGAAATGGAGATGACAGTGCTGCCTGCTCCCTGCTCAGGGCCCCTCAGTCATTCCCTCTGCCCGCCCCCCCTTCCCTCACACCACCTTTCTCCATATCACTTTCTATCTGGTGGCCGAGTGTGTGCTGATTTTCTGGTTTCTGTCTATTTTGCTTCACTAGCATCCAGCTCCCAGAGGATGCTAGTGAACAACAATGTGCTTTGTTCACTGGTACAACCTCCCCCCACTCTGCCACCCAGATTAGTCCTCAAAACATGGAAGGGGTCTGACAAATACTTGAAGAATGTGGGAATAGTGGGGAGTGAAGATTAAATGAGATAACGTACACAGTGCATCTATTCCATAGTAAAGACTTAGTATGTGCCAATCCTGTCTCTTATCCATCCCTGAGCATGTCCTACATTTCACAGAGACATTTTATTCATATCGGATGGGGACATGTGTTCTGTGCCTTGGCTGAGACATGTGTAAAGTTGAAGTGATCCCACATCATCTATTTTAAAATTTTGTTCTGTTTTCCATTTATTTTACCTCACCTTTTTAGAAATGTCCTTCATAAATGTATCTTTGGTGAAGCATCAAAGTGGCTCGGGGCAAGGAGGTCAAATGCTACTCTCACATCTAGCAAAGCCCTTCTCTCTGAAATGGATGCTATTTCCCTTCCTCATCTGGTGGGCATGAGGCTCGCAGCCCCCCAGTTACAGCAGGCTTGCTGTCATGCAATACATGTGTTCTTAAGGATCACCATGAAGCACAAAATTGCACAATGAAAACCACAGTGCTTGTGAGAAAGATGGGGTTAGAGGCATAAACCCCACACTTTTAAAAAAAATCCCATAAAAATGGTGACTCAATTTTACACATGGAAAACGGTTTTAAAAATTCATAAATACTACAGTAAACATGGTACTTTATCTGGAAATGTCCCGATGCTTGCTTATGGAAATTGGCACCAGAAAGGTTGCGGCTTGTGAGTTACGGTGACCCTGTGCAGGAAGGTGATCTAGAATCCACAGAAAGTTGTAAAAAAAAAAAAAAAAAAGGACATGTTTGGGTGTGGCTCAAAGCATGGTGAGTGAACTTAGGTAACCAGAAGAGTTTAAGGAGTGTGGTGTGCATTCTGTAGATTTCTATGCTGCTAGGTTAGCCATGTACAGTGGTTAGTGTGTGTTTTAAACCTCACTTGAGGCTATGTTCATTTTCCTTTTTTTCTTTTTACTGCTTTTAGAGAGAGGAAAGGAGGGAGAGAGTGAAAGATAGAGAAACATCAATGAGAGAGAGAAACATGGATCAGTTACCTTCTGTATGTACACTGGGGACTGAACCTGCAACCTGGGTATGTGCCTGAATCAAACTTGCCACCTTTCGGTGCCAGGACAATGCTCCAACCAGCTGAGCTACACTGGCCAGGACTAGCCATGTACACTTTTCTGCATTCCCCCAGTGTTTCTCCCAGGCTAAATCACTCATAAGTAAACGTGAAATTCGTGTTATGCTCAAATTGTTCCCTACGACACCAATTGCACTGGAACCAATTTGCATTTCTGAAACAATCACTATAGCAGAACTGACTGTCTACCCAAACTCACACAGGGAATTCTCAATAGAGCTGGGCGTAGATTATGCTCAGCTCTCCTGATTCGCATGGCTGCGTCTCACTTTCAGTCTGAGAGAAGATAGGGAAAGGGCAGTATCTGAGATGTGGTAAAAGTTTCATTAACCAGGAAGCAATTCAAAACCTCGTATATTTAGAATTAGTGGTCTTCAACTTTTCGAAGGAGCCAATCACAAGAAACAAGCTGATATGTGGAAGTTAGCCAAGTAAAATTGAGAATGTGTCCTGGAATGAGATTTACCCATCCCCAGAGCCTCCTGCACCTGTGGTCGTGTGTAATAAAAGTTGGCATTTGGAATGGGGACTCTGAATCGTGATCCTGAATGCTTTCTGCATCACGAATCAAGAGTAAATAGTGCTCAGTGCACAAACAGCTTAAGGAAGGAAAACAAACCAAAGCCTTTGAAAAGGAGGTTAACAAGAATAACCAAAACAGGATTTTTATAATCCACTTAACCAGAAAGCCCATTCCAGTTCCCAGAGGTTGGCCTATGCAGGCCCATAGGAGTCATGCCCTCCAAGCCTGTGAGAGGTACCACAGCTTAAAATTCCGGAGAAATTGCCTAGGTGGTTTAAATCGTCCAGGACGACGCTGCCTCTCTGCTTCCTTCCACCAACCCTTGATCTCTTTCTGCTTTACCAAGCAGGATCAGCACAGACCAAGCAGAATGGCCAATGGCTACAAATCTATATTGAGCAGATGAGGAATCAAAGGAAATTTTTTTAAAAGGAAAGATGGATAATTCTGAAGAGTAATAACCAGACTAAGGGGTTGGAGTTTTATTCCCTTTTGATAGAAGAACCTTAATGGGGCCCCTTGCCAGCTGTAAGAGCCATGATCACAGTGTCCTGGAAATGATCCTTGAGCCTATGGCTTCTTCCAGCCAAAACTTCCAACCATACTTTGCTTACCTTTATTAACTAGCACTCCTGAGTTCCCCAAGGATGCTTCTGGAAGGGGGAAGATGAACACCAATACATCTTCACCATCATCACCATCAGCATCAGCATCACCACCACCACGATCATCATTATCATCATCACCATCACCATTATCACCACCAGCAGCATCATCAACATTATTATCATAACCACCATCAGTATTATCAACATCATCCCATGGATTTGACAGGCATCTATCAGACCCATCTATCAGACCCAATTGTAACAAACCAGATGGACACATACCTCCCTCACAGGTATGCAGTACAAGGTAGAATGAAGAGTTCACTCATTCATTGATATACTAGAGGCCCAGTGCACAACATTCATGCACTGGGGCTGAGGGTTGTGGTCCCTCAGTCTTGCCTGTGCCCTCTTGCAGTCCAGGACCCCTTGAGGGATGTCCACTTGCTGAGGAGGCTCACAAGCAATGAGCCCAGCTTCTGGCTGAGCAGTGTTCCCCTTGTGGGAGCACACTGACCACCAGGCAGCAGCTCCTGCGTTAAGTGTCTGCCCTCTGGTGGTCAGTGCGAATCAGAGCTACCCCTTGTTCTGACATTCGGTCAATTTGCATATTGTCCTTTTATTATATAGGATTAATTCAAAGGTTCTTGGAACCCTATTCTGTACTAGCCTGATAGGTACAGACAGAATGAAAAAGGCATAGCACCTGCACAAGGCACACCTAGTCCAATGGTGAAGGAGAAACAAAGAACAAGCATTATAATTTAAGTGCCATAAGAGAAAATTAGTTCCAGATTCTTTTTTATTTTTGTTTTTGTAGTCAACATTTACAGGTTTATTTTAGTGCCTTTTTTGTGTATGTGTTGTGCATGGTTTCATATTTCCCCAACCCTTAAGAACCTCAGAATCATGTGCAGGAAGCTTATCTGTTAAATATACCAATTCCTGGGGCTTGCTCCCACAAATTCTGGTTCTCAGGGGCTCTGCTTGGATCTGTTTACAAGAGCTCCCAGCTGAGTCTCTCATAACTGGCCTGGCTCTGGCTCTGGCAAGGGCATCCTGTTTGGGAACCCGTCCTCGGTGCTACTTTCCTTAAACTACAAGTTTGGCTCCTTCACTACATCTGGTATTACATTACTTGTGATATAACTCGGCTTCTTCCCCGGAATGCAAGCTCCCTGATGGCAGGGTCCTCTCTCACTCAAGTTTCATCAGTGAACCAAGCTTTACATGTGTGCTCCGTGGGACGGCAATGCTTATTGAGAGAGGTCAGGATCCAGGGAGGTGTGTGTGTATGCAGGTGTGTGTATGATATGTGGCCCTTTGTTAAAAGCAAATCTCTGCATTTGCTGTGTCAGTGTGATTTACTGTAATGGAAGCAGGTGCAGCTTGAAACAGAGGTCTTACCTTGAAATGGAGCGAGGTTATGGATGGGCAGGGCTGCCCAACACTTTCCTGGGAAATACTTCAGTGTCATCCTCAGCTAATGGGGCTTGTTTCATTTCTGTTAAACACCATGTAGAGGCCACTGTAATTTCTCCTGTGGAGTGGTACTAGCAGAGTACTTATTGGTCCAAGGTTCTAACTGCCCAAGAAAGCAATAGGTAATCATCCCCAGCCCCCTGTCACTCACCCTCAGCAACACTGCCCAGCCTCTCTTCTCACTGTGACTTCAGTCTGTCCCTCTGTCGATGCTTTGGTAAAGACCCTTCCAGCTCTTGTAATGGCCCCAAACTGGCCTCTCTGCCTCCACTCTGGCCTCTCATGTTCCTATTGCCCCAGTGTAGCCAAACTGACCTCCCCAAAGTGCAAACCTGAAGGAGTCACTCCACTGACTCCCAACCCTCCTTTCTTCAGGCCCAGCTCAGGGTCAGACCAGGCCTCACAGCCAGCACTCCTAGTGGGTCTGACACACATTCACCCTTCCTCCTCATGCCCAGTAGGATTCATCCCACTTTGATTATATCATTTTTAAAGTTTTATAGAAATTATGTGTTTAATTAAATATCTATCTTTCCTTCTAGACTTTGAATCCTTGAGGGCAGGACTGTCTCCCCAGTGCCAACTCAGGGCTGTCTCCCAAAGTTAGGCCAGGGTCTGACACATAGTAGGGGACTCAGAAATGGCTGGTGGAGGGGATGGGGAATGACAAACTGCCCATTTCGAGACTGTACCAATGGCTCCCCTCGAAGAATGTGAGATGCTCTTGATGTGACTGTGAACCCCGAAATGTAAAACCACTATCCTTCCTTCAGGGAAGGCTGACAGAAATGTGTGCTCATGGGGAGGCCTGCAGGGATGTACTCCATCAGATTAATGGGTATTACAATATTATTATTATCATCCCTATTGTATAGGTGAGCAAATAGCGCCCCTGGAGTTCAGTTGTCCAAGGCCACACTAGCTGTGGCAAGTACCTGAGCCAGGATTTGAACCTATGACTGTCTGACTCCACAGTCTGACTTCTTGCCATCACTCTGGGCGGTGTCCCACTGGCAGTGGGAGGCGGAAGCCTGTGGCGGATGGAGGGGCAGCTAGGTTCACATTGTCGCTACATCCCGTAGGGCCTACACTCCGGTGAGCACTGGTTTTTACTTCCCTTATATGGTGAAAAGAGAGATGCCCGTTTCCCCCCATTCCTGCAGACGAACAGACGGATGCTAATTTGGTAAGTGCAAATTGTCTGGCTCCGGTTCCATCCACCATCTGCCCGCTTGAACTAGTGAAACCAGGGTGACTTGTAATTATGCCCAGTTCTCTTCACAAGGTCCTTCCAACCCTTCGGATGAGTTTATCCTCTTTCTATTTTAAGAAAGAGCTTCACATAGCAAGGCATTCATGGAACATGTCCAAGAACCAGAGTAGAAAGTGATATTTGAAGCCAAATCAATCACACAGACAAAACCCTTAAATGAGATGCCGGGGACCTGGGCTGGTCCCACTCTTCCCAGAGAATTGCTGAGCCACAGGAGACAGTCACGACAGTGTTCAGGGCCTCAGTTTCCCCTCCAGGGCACTGGCATTCGAAACCCTCATGGCAGAGAAAGTGGCGCTTTGCTGTCTGTATGGCAGGCCTGCTCCTACTGCTTTGGTGGCGGTGTAGAGGGACCGTCCCCAACTTCCCATCCTCAGCCTCCAAAAGAAACTCTTCCAACTCTGCAGTAAGGTTCCCCGCCTCCCCAACCTGCTAAAAATCCGAAAATGAATTTCATCTTATTCGCACCACAGCTAGGATAGAGCTGCTTGAAGATCCACTTCCCTGCTCTCTGTAACGGCCTCCCCCAGCATCCGCCCCCGCCAGGTTTTAAAAACTAAAACGTGCCGAAATGGTGAGAGGGTCAGAAGGCTAAGAGAAGCAATTTGCCCAGCCCAGAGCCATCATTTAACCCGGCCTCCTCATTCTCATCCGATGAGGTACTTTCCATTCATTTACCTCAGGCTGTCTCCTGCCACTTCTCCCTCCTGGAGGCTGCACATCTGGGGGATACCGGCCCTGGCAGAGGAGGGGTTGCCCTTCGAGTGGGGGTGGTCCCCCTTGGAGGAGCAGAAGTGGGCCAGCTGGGAGGTGGGTGGGCAGGAGTGTGCCTGGCCCCATGAAGCATCCCTGCCTGTTGCCGGGAGAAGGAGGCTTCCCTGTGCTTGTAGGCACTCCCTCTTTGTCACCTCCTCCTGTCACTCCTCTGCCAGCCCCTCACACCTCCACCCCATTCTCCAATCCCTGAAACTGGCAAATGAGCCCATCCCACCGTCGACAGCCAAGTTAATTTTTTTTAAGTCACTCTTTGACAAAACTCAGAAAGAAAGTTGGCTGTTCCATTTGGTGGTTTTCTTTAGCAACACTGAAATGTCTAACATGTAAATGTGTGGTGCTTGCGAACTTAAATATGTCGCCTCTGGACCCGCCTTCCTCGGGAACATCTGCTCTCCGAGGCCCAGGAGTGGAGACCGCAAAGTTGCATGACTTATCTTTCCCCGGAGAAATGGCAAGTGTGTTTCTCCCCCTCGCAGTCACAGCTATTTCTCCGCATCAGAACCCCAGCCTACGGCAAACATCTTCACGCTTCCAAGTCCAAGCTCCCACACAGAACCTGAGACTTCAAACGTGACAACGTGGTGCCACCCGTGCTCAGTCCTCAGTTCCCGACTCGCTCACAGCTTCTGAACGTCTCACGTGGGGACCCTGGGCAAGGAGGCTACTGTGCAGAGCTGGCACCATCATGTGACATACACCCAAAGGTGGGGAATTCAGTAAAGAACCTGGGGTGTGCTCCTGGAAGATGGGCTACATGCAAATCTCCCCATAGGCAGAATCTGGCCAAGAACTTGAACAATTGTGAACACTGCATCTGGGGCTGGCTGACAATTTGGTGTGCAAGGAGATGGGTGTCACAGAGAAGAGGAGATGCCTGTGGAGACCCCGAGATGAAGCAGAAAGAGTGATGGACCTTCACCTCCTTGGTGACTGTGGCTCAGCTAGAAGTAGGCTCAGCCACATATTACAGGCAACCCCGAATCACAGACTTCCCACACAGGTTCATTCTTTCATGGAAAAGATGTCGGGAGGGAGGGAGTCCAGGGGCTCCATGAGGCTAGTGGAGACAAGGCTCCTCTGTCTTTGTGTTCTGCCATCTTCAAGGTCACCGGAAGGCCACTTCCTGGCTTCCATCCTTGATGTCACTAAGATGCCCCGATGGCTGTCTAACCTCCTGCTATCAAAACACGTTCCACGTACCAGGAAGGAACAACAAGAGAACAGTGGCCCCCTGATATACCACTGCAAGCCAAACCAGCTCCATTCTCGCAACCATCCCCTAAGGATATGATGTTTCTGCTGACATCTCTGTGGCCAGGACTTAGCCCTGTGGCCACACCTAAGTGGATGGGATCCTGGGAAATAGCACCCTTTAGCCAGATGCATTGTGACATTGAAAAAAAAATGTGCTTTTCCTACTAAGGAGAGAGGAAACACTGGATACAAGGTGGCAACTGGCAGCTTCTGCTTTCCATCCACGGAGAGAAGTGTTGATCCTAACTTAAGGTGACTAGACGTCCCGCTTTTGGCAGGACAGTCCCGATTTTTAACAATTTGTCCCGCATCCTGCAGCATTTTAAAAAATCCCAATTTTTTGGAATCTTTTTTTAAAACACCACAGGACAAATAGTTAAAAAATAAGGACTGTCCCACCAAAAGCAGGACAACTGGTCACCTTATCTATGTACACATCAAGTTATCTCAACTTCAGCTCTATTAACATTTGGGGCCAATCAGTTCTTTGTTACAGTGGGCTGCTCTATATATTATAAGATGCTTTACAGCATCTCTGACATGACCTAGTAGATGCCTATGGCACCACCATCACCCCCAGCACTTGTGGCAACCAACAGTGTCTCCAGACAATGCCATATGTCCCCTGGGGCACAAAATCAGCCCTGTGTGAGCACCACTGGTACATATGAAAAGGGCATAAAATTAGATTGTATACATAATTTGCATACAGAAAGAGCATGGATTTTACACCTGTTCACCTTGGGGTAACCCTATAGGAAGCAATGGACTTAAACTTGATGCTTTGCTGAAAGGCAACGTAATATGCTTTAAGAGTCAAGTGTACTGTGTGATGCTCCCAGGGTTCCAAAGAGTAAACTGAGAGCACAGGGAGGAAACTTACCTATGAGTGTTTCCTCTGGCCCATCCTAAGCTTGGAACTGCGGAAACAATGTCCTTTGGCTCATGCAACTCTCCTCCTCCCTCCCTGGGTTTTCCCACACCAGACTCCCTCTGCCCAGGCCCCTCCTCTGCTCTGTGCACAGCTGACCCTCTGTTTGAATGTCATGGACTCAAATTCACCACACATCTGAGTCCACCTGTCTCCCCATGGACTGGTTCCTCTTCTGAATTCTACTTACACAGTCCATAAGTATATACTATTATAGTCTACTCACTGTTATCACTCTCCCCGTTAAGGGAGGGGACGTGTCTCTTTATTCACCTGTAATAACCAGCACCTGGCACAGAAAAGTGCCATTAAAGATTTGATAAATGAATGAATGAATATAAAAGTGGAGGTGAGAGAGAGTGCATGCACAGTGTGTGAGGAAGCTGCTAAGGGGGTGAAGGAGAGAATTGGAACATAGACCAGGGCAAAGGCCACATCTGAGCTCACAAAAGCCAATGAGTAACGAGAGTGGTTTACTTGCACAGACTTAATATTTTCAGTCAATTATACCCAGAATAAGCAAATAAATGTGATATAATCACAAGGACCTGCAATATAATATGGAAGATAAAACACACATACTAATAATTAAAATAAAGGTTAAAATGCCAAAAGTGTATTTTTTTTTTAAAGAAAAAGAAAAAAGGGTTAAACTGTTTTGAGGGTGTACAGGTTCTTGCTGTCTGTGGGCATGGAGCTTCAAAGGGCAGCACTGCAGGGAGGTTTTGCAGGATGGATAGGAGTTGGGTAGGTAGAAGACAGGATGTCCCTTATTCTTAAATTCTCTTTCCCCCTCTCTTCTGCTCTAGAATGCTAGTTTCTGTTCCATGCAACTGAAGACTTAGAAATCCTAAGAAATATAATCAGTAGCAGGCTTTATATTCAATGTTTTACCCCCTCCTGACCTGGGGAGAAGGCACAGAGAGGATGTGAGAGGTGAAATTGCCAGAATTTAACAACTGACAGAGTGGGAAGCAGGTATTAGGAAGCAGGCTGAGGGTCTGAGCCTAGATGTCTGGGAGACTGACGTTGTCCTTCACACAGATGGGAGGGGCATGGAAGGGGAGCAAGTATAAGGGAAGGTGCTGCTGCATTAGGCACTGACCCTGAGTTCCCACCTCTAAGCCTGGCTGGAGACATCAGGCAGCCCATGTCCCTTACTGAGTGGAGGACACGGTGCCGAGGGTGGCTTCTGTGCTGCAGGAGGTCAAGTGTACCCTAGTCTGAGCAGTCTTCTAAGGCCTCTGCATACTGCCCTTAATCTCCTGGTCTGCTCATGGCTCAGACACAACAAATAACCATTTCTGGTGTTTACTTTCAGACCTGTCTTCCAACACTTTCTCACCACACCTCTCCCCAAGGCATCGCCCCTTAATCCCTGTACCAATCTCCCCCTCTGTGGTCTTTTCCTCCTTTATTTCCATGTCCCAAAGCTGGGAAACCCCATTTTAACTGAGGAAGGAAGAAAAAGTTACAGACCATGTCCACATCAGCTTCCTCCTCCAATGCATGCACACACACACACACACACACACACACACACACACACACACTTATTATCTCTCCCCCTCTCTCTCCATCAGACAGACTTACCCGGCCCACAACATTCTTCCCCTAGACTCTGGTCAGCAAACTGTGGGTCTCAAGCCACATTCAGCTCTTTGGCCCCTTGAGTGGGGCTCTTCCACAAAATACCATGGCCTGGGCAAGTTTATTTTGAAGAAGTGGCATTAGAAGAAGTTTAAGTTTAAAAAAATTGGCTCACAAAAGAAATTTCAATAATTGTACTGTTGATATTTGGCTCTGTTGACTAATGAGTTTGCTGACCACTGCCCTAGACTCTAGGGCCTAGACTGAACCTTTAAGAGATTTTCAGCTACTCCTGGGAAGCAAGGCAGGTCACATGTGGATTCCCTTGCAATTTTCCCCCTTGGCTCTCCAAACTGAGGTAGCATTTAGCTCTACATGACACCGAGCGCCACCACACACCATGCACCAGGCTCAGTCATGAATGCATATTGCCTCTTTGCAGTCCTGCAAAGCACTACAGCTGCTGGTGCATTTTCTGGCTACAGGCAAGAGAGAGAATGATGTAGTCAGCCTAATTCTCCCCTGTCTCAGCCTCTGTTCAATAAGGACCTATTGGGAATCCATCCTAGCTTTTAAAAATGGAATTACGATTGGAATTTCACAACCAAGAAAACTGAGTCACTTTGGGGTTAAGGTCTCTAGGAACTGATTTTTAAAGAGCCTTCAGCACGCAAAGGGTCTTCGGGCCCTATTCTCTGGCTCAGTGGATGATTGCCTGTCCCATCCACAAAACTTCTTTTAGCAACTACCCCCGGTACATGCATATTTATTTACTTACAAATTATAACCATGTGCATCTACATAACCATTATGCACCATATAAACAGATATACTTGTTATAATAGATAATTATAAACATACTAAAAAATAGGCATTTAAAAAGAAGGAGATAAAGAATAAATATAACTGGAAGTTCCACTATGTCTTCCTACTCCCAGTGGGTGATCTTGTGCACCTCCTGGGGCACACGATTGCTTTGAAAACTCACTGTGCTCACCCATGTGGTAAGCATCACTGCCACTCACCAATATTTCCCATCCCCTTCCCCTTCCAGACATGGGGGAGGATTGTACTTCCCAGCTCTTGAAAGTAGAACTGGCTATGTGAGTTGCATGTCCAATAAAGCTCACTTCTGCTTGGAAGCCTCACAAACAATATTTCTCCATGTCCTCTCTTCTCATGCCTAAAAAAAGCCTGATGCCTCCTGTTGAAATGTAGTGTCATAGATGGCCATCTTGGAACCATCATGTGGTTAAGTGAACAGACACTGCTATGCCATGTTGCATTTGAAATTTGGGAGTTGTTACTGCAGCAAAACATAACCTATCTTGCCTGATGCTATCTGTGAAGAACCAGATGCCATCATGATCATGGGTTTGCTTCTGAGAGCTGAACTCTCCCAAATGGCATTGCTCCTTGGTAGTGACAGCCACAGAGGGAGGAAGAGCAGGTAACTGGGCAAAGGATAGGGTCAAGACATAAGAAATGGCCGAGAGTCTAAAGAGCAAACCTGAAGTCCAAAAGGCACCATCTGTGCAGACTTGCCCAGGAATTGATGGGCAGTCTCCGTTCTAATCCAAAGTCCATCCCTGAACTGGGCTAAAGATCTCTTAAGTCAGAGAGTAAAAAATGACTCTGTATTTCTGGTTGCTTCATGTCCTGTGTCTTCCTAATAGAAAAAAAGTTCAAATATATAAATCCTTCTCCTTTCAGCTACTCTTTCAGCTCCTAAGGCAGTGGATCTCTGTCTTTAAGAAAATTTCAGGGGAATTAAATTGTAAAAGTACATATATCACTGAAGCTATCTCTCCATTGAATCTAATACATTGGTAGCTGATTCTCAATCCCCCCAGATTGGCTGACACAAGGACTGCTCCTGAGTTACACCATGGGATCCCAAGTGGTTAAGAAGAGAAAATTGGGAATTGGGAATTCTCTTTTAAAGCTGATATTTGGTTTTGTGTATTGGTTCAGCTGTTCTAACAGAGACTAATAATAGTAACTTATATCAGATAGAACATTTTTTCCTTTCTTACACAACAGTCTACAGGTCCTTGTCTGTGGCATCTCTGATGCACAATATTGTTTCTGGTTCATTCTACCTTTCTCCTCTGCCACCTTTACCATTGAGCTTCCATTTCATGGTCTAAGATGGCTGCCCCTGTTACCACCTCCAGGCCCACTTCCCAAGGACAGGAATAAGAGGAAAAAAGCACAGTCTTCGTCTTCTGGGCATGAGCCAGAAACAGTATACATCACTTCTGCTCACATCTCATGACCAGGATTTAATCACATGGCTGAACTTAGCTGCAAGGAAGGCCCGGAATATAGTGTCTAGTTAGGTGGCCACTGACCAGCTAAATTTTGGACATGTTATTATTAAAGAAAGAAGAGGAGAAGGGATATTGGAGGACTGCTAGCAGCTTCTAGCTTGTTGGTGAGCTACGTGGTCTTTATCAGGAAGCTTTTCCTCCTTCCTCTGCCTAAGCCCATGAGTTCCCACAGTTCCCTGCACTGCTGGTCAAGCATGTACCCTGTGTTCCGTAAGTGCTTCCCTGCTCTTCCCTATCCCTCAAGGTAAAGCTTCATGAACACAGAGGTTGTGTTCATTCTGGTTTCCCTTCTGTCCCCAGGCTCTGGCACTTCGAAGTGGCTTAACCAATATTTATTGGCTAAGTGAATGACTGGATGGTATGAGAAAGGACAGTGATTATTAACCTATGACTCTTCTCCATCTTTCCCTCCCGACTGCCCTTTAGTTCAGCCTACATTTGCTGCCTCTCAGTCTTTGCCAGCGGCTCCATCTTTGCTTCCCTCCTCTAGGCCAAGCTCACTCCAAAGAGACAAGTGCTTCGGGTTTTTATGATTCATGATTGTGACGAAGGGAAGAGGAGAGAGAAAAAGAGCAGAGAGCTAGTGTTGGGAAGACCTTTTGTGGTACCTTTTGCTCTATGAGTTTTTTTAGTAACTACACTGCATGAAAACGTGGCTAGGAAAGAAAAGTGCATTTAAGAAGCATCACTGTGGACAGCATTTTAAAAACAGATATTATTTGGAAATTTAAAAATTTATTAGATTTTCCATAACCTAAACACTGTCTTGTGACTAGACAAGTTGTGGCTCAGAGGAAATGACTCAAGACACTAGGAAAATGTCAGAGCAGCGTAAATCTCAGAAAAACTTCCTAATGATTCCTGCATGCTTTGAATCCTAAGGAAAAATGAAAAACCCTATAAAAAAATCGAAGTATATGCCAGTGATTTTCAATTTTTTTTATCAGGTTGTTTCCAAACCTAGAAATCACGATGTGCTCTGTGATAGGTGGCCCCATGAGATATTCGTATTTTTAATTTCCACTTTACAAATCAAAGACAAAGTGTTTACTAGGAGATGATCTGATTATATCGTGTGGAGGAAACATAATATCACAATCAGGCATACATGTCCAAAAGGATTCACTGTCAAATGAAACATTAAAAAAAAAAACTATTTCTGGTTTTCCCTGTTAATACCCACTTGCTACTGGTCCAGCTGTCTGGAATATAAGTAACACCAAAATCAAAGGAAAAGATTATGGGAGAAAAACTGAAAATGGAGAAAATTGTATGCATTCACTGAATGTTTTCTGTAAATTGGGAACTATCTTTAGGCAGTAAGCTCCACAAGGGAAGTGGTGAGGACTGTCTCATTCGTGGCGCTGTTTCAGTTCCGGGTACAGTTCTGAAATCTTCTAAAAACAAAAGATATGTGTGACCTATTCTTTCATTTTTGTTAGGGAACCTCTCGCTCCAGCTGGAGCGTCATTTGAGAATGACTGGACGACAGCCGCACTCAGAGCTTTTCCTGTCTAAGCTCTTCTTTTGTTGGTAAACATGAGCAAGGTTGCAGGGCCACCTCAGTCCCTCCTGGTCCTGAGAGATTGAATGACACGCTCAGTAAGCATGAGGTCCCAATCCCAGCCCTCCTGTGATGTTTGGAGGTGACCCTGGATAAGTGACCTGCTTCTGAGTAAGGTTTGTGGGAGGGTTCTTGTGGTTTTGTGCAAAATTTTTAAACATTAGAATAACAATAAAATAAATAACATCATTTTATTTGCAAAACCCAATATACTGGGCTTTTTTACTTTTCTTCTTATTTCAGTTACTTAATGTTTTATTTTTTATTAATTTATTTTTATTACATAGGTAGTTCATTAATTATATTTTATAATAATTAAAATCCAAACAGTAAAAACCAAAATCCTTTTGACTACCATCTCAAACCCAGTGTATTCCTCAAAGGTGACAACTTTTCCTTGGTTTGTATCCTTCCAGATCTTTCTGTATATTTTACATATAAACACATATGTATCTAGGTATCTATAGTTTTACCTTGCTCTTATGTTTGTTTTTCTATAAATGGTTATACTGTGATACCTTTTGCTCTGTGAGTTGCTTTTTTCATTTGGAATATGCCTTAAAGTCCTTAGCAGGTCTATCTGTATAAATCCACTTTACAATTTTAACCACTTGTGGTATTCCACAATACTGGTGTGCCATAGCTCACTTACCTGGTGCTCTACTGCTGGACATTTCGACAGTTTTTAATCTTTAGTTTATGTACATTGCTGCCAATAGGCATCTTATTTGTGCCCCAGTGTATACATTGAAGAATGTTACTCTGAAGAAGATAGGAAGAAATGGAATTGCTGGGCCAAAGGGCATGAACACTTTATGAAGTTTTCATAAATATTGACAAATAACTCTCAATGTGTTTGTACCATTTGCTCTCCCACAAGCACTGGAGGAGAAAACTGGTTTCCCTAAACTCCTGCCCTCACCATCAAACTTTAAAAGATAGCCAACCAGATGAGTGAGGACAGTTTCCCACTGTCCTTTTATTTTGCCCCGTCGTATTTTGAATGTGGAAGGTCAACTATGTTGCTGCTATTTAAGACAGTTTTCCTCACTGCTTTATTCATAACCCTCTATAAACAGGGAGACACAACCTAAGCAGCTGGTAGGGGCAGAAACTGTTAGCTGTCCACCAATCTCTTCTTTGGGGCACAGAATTAGACTACATTTCCCAGACTCCTTTGCAGTTAGATAAAGCCTTGTTACTGGGATCCAGCCATGGGAACATAAAGTGGAGTGACATGTAACACTTCCTGATGGATCTATAAAAACCTTCCACTTGCTGTCTCCCTGCTCTGGTCCCCTGCACTGGCTTGATGCAAACAGACATGGTGAGCCTGGAGAAAAGACGCCTGGGTCCTTGAATAACCACTTGGGGAAGAGAAACCCACCAATGCAGAACACCTGTTTCAGATTTAATGTAAGCAAGAAACAAACTTCTATCATGTTTGAGCTTTGGTGGTTTGGAAGAGTAGCTATCAGTATGCTAATACAATATAGTGAGGATGAAGTCATTAAAATGAGTGCTATGAAAAAGTGCAAAAAGAATCAGGGAAGTTCCCTGGGCATTTGGGGATATCTCCCAGGACAGAATATTCTATCTTGAAAAACACCAAATAATTAGGAGCTGGCGAAGGACAGAAAACCCTGGAATAGCTTGGCTAGGAAAGGGATTTCATCCATTTCCTGGTCCCTGCTGTGACCTGAGAATCATCACTCACTGGGGAGACTCTGGGTTCTGGTCAGCGCTCAGGCCTGGGAGACTGCTCCCTTGGAAATATTCTGTCAGCTCTCAAGGTCAATTACTGCAGAGTCAATGCTGAAGAATTGTTTCATCCAAGGTCGAAGAGGACCCAGAAGGCCATTTGCTAGTAGAATGCCCCCATGAGCTCAGGGCCAAGGGTGAAGCTGCCACACAGCTACCAGGCTACCTATTGAGGCTGACTGCAGAGAAGACAAATTGCCTTAGGAAGGCTCATGCTAGTGTTTCTTGTAAAGCAAAGCAGTCCCGGCCAAGAGGCTGTCAAAGCTATTCGTGCAGCCTGTTGTCCTATGGTTACAAAAGGAAACCAACCCACCCCTCAGATGACTTCTCACCCACGGAGCCCTTCCTCATTCTAGATAAGAAATGAGGTTAAAGTCTTCATACCCTGATCACATCCAATAATGATGAAAAGTAGTTTCTGTCTTCAGCTACCACTGGGAAGGGCGGGAAGAAACTTTGAAAGAGGCTCACCCATGCGTCAGATGTAAAACTTAGAAACGATTAAGGTGCAGGGCTGTTCAGCTCCTTCTACCAAAACAGCAGTTTTCAAACAATGAAATAAAGCAGGAAAAGAGAAGCAAACCTGGCTGACGGCAGGAAGCAGGGCCCAGAGTCCCTCCAGCTTGCTCGGCCCCTCACCCATGTGGATTTCTTCCCTTGGTCTCTGGGGTCCCAGAGCACAATGTGAAAGCACCTCTGATGACCCCCCAAAGGTCTAGCAGGAAGCTGTATGCAGCTTCACACCCAGAGGTGGTCAACCAGCAAACCCGAGGGCAGAGACTAATGTGTTTTGCCTGCTATATTCCCAGTACCTGACTTAGAGTCAGGCACACAGTAGGCACTTAAAATCCAGGGAGTGACAGAATGAAGGTAGCTTTGTCTTCACATTGCAATCAGCAACAGTTATAGCATATTGTGTACAAAGCACTTCCTAGTTTACAAAGCATTTTCCCTTGTACTGTCTCATTTGATTCAGAACACACTGTGATACAGTCAAGACACTAATTATCATCCTTTTAATAGAAACTGAATTTTCGAGATGTTAGTTGACATGTTCAAGGTCACACTGCTAATCAAGGGCAGTGGCAGGACTGAAACCACCTATTCAGGCTCCCTATTCATGCTGTTTCTACCACCCTCAGCATTGAGGTTTTCAGGGACTCCCACCATAATGGCAGTAACCATTGGTGTGATGGTGGTGTAACATTCATGAAGACCCCAGCAACATGCAAAGCACATAAAGACTCCAGGCCCTGACCATAACACAAGCCTGCTTTAGCTCACATTGCTGCAGGGTCTATCTCTTTACACTGAGAAGGGCAATCCATGTTCTATGAGCACAGATCTCAGACCCCACACTACATAGTCATCCTAAATGTTCATGCCAGGGACCTCCAGGACCATGAAGAGTATAGGATAAATAGCTTATTTCATACACCTGGGAACCAACTCAAACTCTAAGCCCTACCTCTTACGGAAAGTCACTCATTGATAAAGGAATCATGAGTCTGGAGACTACAATTACTGAGTCCATACAACTCACAGGTAGTCAATTTGGTGTCTAGTGACCTAAATGTTAAACACCAGTCCTCGCCAGCAAATTGCTGAGGGCTCCCCTATTTACACTCACCGGACCTGCTCATTACTCTTCAAATCACCTTCACCTACACCTAAGTGAGTCCATGAGCAAGCATGAGCAAGAAGCATGCAGACAGAGGGGTCTGTATGTGAGAGAGAACCAACTGCCCAAGTCAGGGAACTTTCTGCTACTTCTTATTGCTCAATTTATTCTCCTTGTATAAAATAGGGAAGATAACTCCTTCCCCTGAATGGCCAATGCTATGAATGCATTTTCATTTGCAGAAAACTGAGCCCTACCCATAAAACAGTATAGTCTGCCTTCAAGATTTTCTTTCATTTGTTCTTCCAATCCCTCCTCTGTTTACTCTTCCTATCTCAAAAGTGAGGATTAGTCTACTTGAAAGAACCTAACCTCCCTGATGGGATGCAGGCCAATGACTGAGGCCTAGGAGAGGCACAGAGCATTGAATCAAGCATGGGAAGGACATGGTGTTTATCTCAATGCTTTGCATCCATGAGGAACATACCCGGATTATGACCACATTGGGGATAGGGCTTCGATGTATGAATTGAGGGTGACACATTCAGTCTATACCAGAGGACCTCAGAGGAAGCCACTCATTGCCTCAGATCCCCGGTTCATTCTTCAAACCAGTTTGCTGCTTCTTGGCTTCTTCCCAATAATATTTCAGCTCTCTTTGCACTACACTATTTGTCACAGCCCATTGCAGTCAAGCTCCCCCAGTTTTGTGGACATCTTTTACCTTTTGTCTTTTCCTCTCTTGTCCTTTGTCCTTTTTTTCCTAACCCTTTATGGTCATTTTAGTGGGGTTTTGCAAGGAAGTAAAATAAATGCAGGTGTTGTATTTGTCAGTGTACCTGATATTCCTTGCAATTGACATTTCTACATTGAAACCTTTGCTATGACTCTTCCGTAAGTAAAACCCCTTCCATTTCTCCCCATGACACACAGAAAGGATTTTCCTCCTCCTCACCAGGGCACCCGCAGTGGCAGAGGAGCATTACCATGTGTACTCCTGAGTTTCTGGGATGGAGTCCAAAGAAGTCAACCACTTTCATGAAATTACTTTAAAATCTCAAGTTTCATTTTTAAAAAATATGCAAATTTTGACCCTATTCCATAATATGTGTTTATTTTAATATAAGAATATTATTTTAAATTATTGGCATATAAATTGCTTTACTTTCCTTCCCCAAGCTTCAAGTAAAGTTGATGCTTGGGAAGACATCATGTTAATCTCATTGCTTTGTGCACCCAGGAGGCACATACCTCAATTTAAGAGGCCCAGCCCTTATACTTACTGTGTCCTCAACAGCAAGGACAGTATTTGGCTCTCAGAAGATACTGAACAAATGGTTAATGAATGAACTGAACTGAATGATCCTCAGGGAAGGGTATCATTTGGATAGGGGATGTGGAGGGGGCATATGGCATAGCAAGTAGACCATTTAGCTAAGCCAAGTTCTAGAGGGAAGAATGACTGAAGCCTAGTGAGTATGCTGTGGTGGTGCCCCCAGCCTAGGAGTTTCTTTAAATGCTCTTACATCTGGTCATTTGCCCTGAGATCCCAGGATGACTGTGCCCTTGATGAGCCTTGTCATTGAGGTGCCTTCCCTCTGAACTTCTCCCTGCCCCATGCTCTCACCTGCTGCTCACCCACCCCTCCTCATGCCTCCTGGCAACATTAAATCTATGATGCTTGTTCAGGCCAATCCTAGAAGCTACATTCTTGGATATTCCTGGGGCTAGTCTTATACTGGGAGGCAGAGACAGACACTTCAACCTTAAGCGATGCAGGGACAGCCCCCTAACACAAGCAATTTTCTACTAATCAGACTTATTTCCCTGAGTGACTGTCCTCTCACTATGCAAAGGGACCTGGGAGAGGTGTCACGGAGAGTCTTCAACCTCCCAGGGTGAATACATGTAAACGCAGCTACCTGTCTTCTATAGCAGGAGACATAAGAGGCTACTGCTGGGTAGGAATTCCCACTGGAATTAATACAAATTAGTTTTTCAACTGCTAACCAGCTTCTAGGAAGAGACGGCAGCTAGCAACAATCCTTTTTGTGCTCCTTTCTGAGTCTTTTATTTTGGCCCCGTAAGTGCATGCACATAGCTCCAGAGCATCTTCTCATCTATTTCTCCTTCTCATCTCTTTTTCTCTCTGCCCCCTCCTTTCGCCAAAGCCCCAAAAGGCACAGGAATGTGAGAGAGATTGGATTGATCAGCTAGGGGAAAGCATTCCAGGTCTCTTGAGTAAAATGTCTGAAATTAAAGCTTTTGGAAGATAAGCAGATCCCACCATTAATGGAAACTTTAGAAGAAATAATAATAGGGAATACATGTTAACTCATTAATTCCTCACAGCCCTACAAGGGAAATTATATAATTCCCATTTCACAGATGAGGAGCCTGAAGCTCGCCCAGAATTCACACAGCTGGTAAGTGCTGGTGCTGAGTGTGAACCTAGACTGCCAGGTTCCAGATTCAGACTTGTAGGGAAGGGAAGGTATCTACGCCATATGTCCCCTCCACATCCCCTATCCAAATGATACCCTTCCTTGAGGATCATTCAGTTCAG
Organism: Pipistrellus kuhlii; assembly: GCF_014108245.1. Taxonomy (NCBI): domain Eukaryota; kingdom Metazoa; phylum Chordata; class Mammalia; order Chiroptera; family Vespertilionidae; genus Pipistrellus; species Pipistrellus kuhlii. The sequence continues at coordinate 14,316,372 of NW_023425405.1, forward strand.
TTCATTCATTAACCATCCTTGCCTTAGGATTTCAGCTGGGTCTGTGGTCTCTGTAACGAGACAGATGAATGAGAGGAAAGCACACAGAGTTATTTAATGCACCAGGGCCTACGTAAGGAAGTGAAGATCAAAGACGTGGTTAACTTGAATATTTTTATACTAGGTTTGATGGAGAGTGAAGAGCCCTGGGAAAATGTGGTGAACAAAGGGGTATGAGCTAAGAGTAGCAAACGGGGAGACTTAGCCAGGCCCATTTGTTAGGAATCCTCTAGGCATCCCTCCATCTTCAGCAAGAAGGTTCCCCTTTTTCTCCAGATGCAGAGAGAGCACCTTTCTCACGAGGGTCTATCACCTGCTTCAGGGGGAAGACAAAGAGTCCTTCCTGCACCTGCTACTTCCCAAATTCCTTCAGCTTGACATGGTTACTGTACCAAGAGGCCATGGCTGTGGCGGTGTGTCCTGGGCCCACCAGGCTCTTAACCTATGACACCACCTCGTGAAGTAGAAATGGAGCAGCTCTCTCAACAGCTCCCAGACTCTGACTCTTCAGATGCCAGGAAAATTTCAAAAATAATTTGGGGGAGGGGAGATCAACAAAGAACTGCCAACTTTATATTTTGCCAGATAAGTACATTAAAAATAAATCCTATTATCACTATCATTTCATTTTTAAATGACTTGTTAACACTGCAAAATGGGAAAAAGATGATCTCAGGAAAAAAGCTTACATCAAAACAAATAAATTTAGACTTGTGAAAAATGATCCATTCCCCTTGCATTCTCCATTTTCCTAAAGACCAGTGAAAATATTGGGGCCCTCAGTGATCCATTTACATCATTTGAAGCCAGGGATCAGCTCACCTGATCCATTTCCCCAGGACACAGAACCGAGTCTCTAGGTCCATGTGATATGGGGGGCTGAAGAGGGACACAGACCCCCAGCTTCAAGCCTGTGTCTGGTTCTATTTGAGGCTCCCTCCATCCTAACTAGACTTTACACGCTCCCTTCAACCCAATTACTCCTGGGCCAAGAGCAGTCAGTGTGTAGGGGGGAGGTGGGCGAGAGATGGAGAGAGAGAGAAATAAAATCAATGAAGCCAGTGTTCTGAGTGGGCTGTGGAGATCAAAGGTCTAACAATGAAATAGGGTAGTTAATTGCCCAAGACTGAGGAGGCCAAGCACAATTTGTTCATGGTGACTGGGAAACCGGTGGGGCTTGATGTTCTCATTCCTGTGTTTATTATTTCTTCCTCCGTTTGGGACTGCCATCAACAAGTATTCACTTAATAACTGAATCATTAATGATGAGGTTCTGGTCCTGACCATTTTACCTCCTAAATATGTTTCATGTTTCCCCCAGCGAATTCCCTGGCTCAGGCCCTCGTCATCTCTTTGGTCAACCATTGCAAAGGTGCATCCAGTGTCCCCACAGCCCATCTGTCTTCCTCCAGCCCACGTTTTCCAATATGCATCCCTTGTCATTCACCTCTTCCCTTAACACCTCTTCATTTGTTACCAACAGAATCAGGTCAGGGCTCACAAACATGGCTCACACAGCCATCTCCTGCCATCAACACACAGCAATAGTGCCCCAACACACACACACACACACACACACATACATACACACACACACACACACACACACAGCAACAAGGCCCTAGCATGCACACACAGAATAATAGTACCTCGTCACACACACACACACACACACACACACACACACACACACACACACACCATCCTAGACTACTCCCTACCCCATGGTCAATACTCCAGGACTGTGGAACTCACTCCAAATGGCAGACAAGCAGCTCTGGACCTCTGCTCAGGCTGTTTTCTCCATCTGGCCTGCACTCCCCTTGTCCCATCTAATTTCCATGCACCCTGTAAGACCTCACTGCAGCCTCAGCTTCTCAAGGAACCACTCTGGGATCCTCCCTGTCCACCACCTCACACCTCGGTGAGGTCCCCCAGCTTCAATCCTGTGTCTGGTTCTATTTGATCATGGTGGTCACTGAGCTTCCTCTCTAGGGACAAAGGTGATATATTTATCTTTGCACTTTTGATGCCCACACAGCACATGGCACAGAACAGGCTCTTTGAAACCGTACATTTGTACACAGAGAGCTTGGTGAGACATGGCTCCTGTCCCAAGAACCTGGAAGTTAGCTGAAGAGGTGATACACCCCAGGCCTGAAGCATCACAAGACAAGAGAGTGCTGGATTCCAGATAACAAAGAGCTAGGACGCATGGTGGTGTGTGCTCCCAGCAACCAAATCCCGCGAGGTGAGGTTGCTAAGAAAGTCCTCATGGAGGACTGAGGAAGAAAAGATGCCTGGTTCTTCCTGACCACTGTGCTGCACCTCACCCCAGGCCTCCACAGGCTGGCCCCAAACCCTCCACCAGCTCAGGAGGATGTGAAACCAAACCACAGCAGCAGCGGGAGAAGTCTCCAGCCTTTCCATCTGACAGCACAGATTTTTCTGAGCGCCAGGTTATTGAGCTTGAAATAGGTAAATGAGTCTTGGAATGACTGTTTCTAGCAATTTTTAAAGAGAGGATGGCATGTCTTTATCTGCAAGCAGGGATGGGTTGCAATGGTGCCAGGAGGCTGGGGTGTGGAGAAGAGGGTGCTAGGCTTCCACTAGGAGAAGCGCTCCCACCAGAACTCGGGGGTGGGGGGCAGAGTTTCAGGAGTGACCCGGTCACTCTGTAAAGAGCTCTGACGTGCGGCAGATGTGAGGAAGAAGCCACGTCTCTGCAATAAGGGTGGGAGGGGAGGGCAGCCTCAGTGTAAGGCCAGGCTGGTATGGCCCTGCAGGACAACTCCAAGCGAACTGGGGCTTCAGAGCCAGGAAGCTGGGGCTCTTCAGTGACATTCCCTGAGCTGTGAGCAGAGCAGGGGATCCTGGAGACAGGGTCAGGACAGAGGAGAAAAGGGGCCTTTCTAAGTTGGTGGGGTTGCTGAGGTGCTAACAACCTGGATCCCAGATCCTTGGGTTGAGAGATATTACCTTAGAGTCTGATGGTCAAGCTATGGGGTCTCTGGGAATTGGGTTATCCATGGATTTTTGAGCTGTAGAGACCCTACAAGGAATCACATCCCAGGAGAGGCAGAACTCTGCAGCTGAAGGCTATTGCCCTATACCTTCCCTCCAGCCCATGGTCGTCTTGTAAATACCCAAGCACTCTGATGCACCCGGCTTCACTGTCAGGCCGTTCCCAGCCTAGGGAGGTGGTAATGGTAGCTCACCTGTGAAGATCCTGCCCTTGCTGCTGCCTTTCCGAATCCCCCCAAACCGGAGAAGGTCAGCTTTCACCTCAATGCCACTTGCAGTCTTTCCCCGTCACACCCCAATAAGGCAGCCTTCTTTGGGCAAAGACTTCCCAGCCTAGCAACTTCCTGTGACTTATTCCCTTTCAAAAATGCAACTGCCCTCGGATATTGAATCATTCACATCTCTCTTGGGGCACCCAAGCCACCCCTCACCTTCGGTATTTGAATAAGGTTACAAAGACCACAGCTGGCCGAACCCAAAGGATGCAGGAGGTGGGGAGGTGGGAAGAATTCTGCTTGTCTAGCGGCCCCAACCCACACCTCCTCTCTCCCAGGAAGCAACTGCCTTTGCTTTCCTGGGATTGTGTGATGCAAAGACAGGCCTTTGTGGAAATGCCCAGAATGACAGGGAAGAGTGAGAGAGAATGCAGAGATAGATGGTTCTAGGAGTCCATTTCCAAAGAGCCTTTTGATCATTCTCTCAGCTCTTCACTCCCCACCTCACCCCAGCCTTTCTCACTCTCTCCTCCCCTGCTCTCAGACCAAAGCCACAATCTGTATGCACAATCCTCTCTCCATCCCCATCCGTGGGTGTAAAAGGATGAATTACCTCCTTGATCTTGACGTGATGGCCCCTGTCCAAGCACCCTCACCTGCTGGGTACGTAATTGAAGTGCAGTCCCTGGGTCTGCAGCTGTCACGGAGGAATTGACAAGGAGACGAGAACAGAGCCCCACACCCAGGCACTCCCTCGGCCACCTTGAGCACACGAGAATGCAATTTTCCACACTGTGCACAGGGGAAGGCCACGGGCGTCCGGAGACACGACGTGCTCTTAAAGTGGGAGGAGATGAGCACTGATGCCCCCAGGCCTGCTTTCAGTGGCCCCTCGCCCTCTGTCCCTTTTTGTTCCAGAAGATTCGGAAAGCCTGACATGCCGAGGCCAGGCCAGTCTTCCCAGGCTGTTACAAAGCTTTGGCAGCAAGAGCACTGCCCTCGCTTGTACTCCAGTTTACCCACTATGTTGCAGTTACACTGGCACTACAAATACATAAAGAAGCAAATAAATAAAAATAAAGAAAGGACTCCTCAAAGTCTTGAGGCTGGGCCTTCCCTCCTATCCCCTGTCTTTGCCTCCTTTCTCCTGAAGGCTGAGGCCTGGGGCTCCCCTGCCATCCTCTGCCCAGATCCTGGGACAGAACACATACAGGTGGCTCAGTCTCTCCCCCCCTCTATAAAGTTTTCACCTTGGTCTCTACTTCTGAATTCAAATACCACTACTAAGCAGGAGATCCCCCGGCCTCCTTCAGTCCTGGAGTCTGTCTGGAGCTCCCTGGTCAGCCGGCTCTGCTGTCATCCATAGCAGCTGTACCTGAGGAGCCCCCAGCTGTCGAAAGAGACTGCATCTCAGTCTCCCCCACCTCTGTCCCTCTGTTGAGGGTAGATCTCACACCAGGCACAGGCCTGTCCCTCCCTGCTGCCCATGTCCTGGGCAGGTCACACCTATCATAGCCAGTCTAGGTCTGGGGCCGTTGGAGACCAAGTAAGACAATCTGGATAAAACTCATGAAAAAGATGACACTGGGCATTAGTGCCCATGGTTACTGAGTATTACCCCTCTCTCCTTTACCCTTGTCACCCCAATAATGGGACAGGAAATAGACAAAAGGATGATTCTAGGGATCTATTCTGAGCTAAGAGGGAACAAGAGATACTCTGGTAAGTGTAACTGCAGAATCTCAGCTGCAGGGACAAATGCTCATTGACATTCAGTGCAGAGAGCAATGCCTCGGAGCCCACATGCCTGACAAGCAGGTCATCCCATCTTGTTCAAGTCGCCAACTATCCCTAAGGTCCTGAGAGGCCGAGTCTGTGTGTCCAGTACCTCCTGATTCTGGTGGGCATCCTTCTGTGTGCTCTATGGTGTTTGGTGTTGACATTGCCGGGCAGCAGCCTGGCATCCTGGGCCTTGTCAAAGCTCACACTCTGGGGTGGTGATGCCAGAACTGAGTGCAGCATGGGGCCCAGTCTTGGGCACCCTGGTGCTGATATCCAATCTCCAATCCTGAGTGTCCAGGGTGGGCTCCCCTTTTGAAGGGGGGTTGAGGATTCCTCTGCTACTTAGGCCTTTGTGCTCATTTTTTATAGCAAAGTAGCCTGTGCCTTGATTTCCATTTCCAGCCCAAGGTAAAGATCAAACCTCATGCTCTTGAGTCTTTGCTTCTCTTCTTCCATTTTTCTTAAAACAACTCCAAGCCTCCCTGAACTCCTCACCATCATGATGACATATACACTAACATCATTTACTTGTATGAGGAAAAGCAGGAATTCAGACAAAGGAAATGTTTGCCCTTCAGTCTCTCCCTCAAACACTACTGCCCCCCCCATCCCCATCCTAGCCACCAAATGCCCTCCAGGTTCCCCAGCGTGAGGGCTGCTGCTCTACATAACCAAAGGGGCCACTTAGGTTATGTCATGCAGAACAAAGGACTAATCTTCCCAAAAATAATATTAAATTTTTTATCTCCAGCTAGAAAAAAGAAAAACTACGTGCATTTTTCAAATAACAAATTTCCTGACTTCTTCACATCAGATTGTAAGTCTCAGGGCCAGGGAACCGAGTTTCATGTGACATGTGTGAATTCAGACCGATAAGCAGAGTTTTGGGTGGAAAGAGCCTGCAAAGGAGACCTGAGCTCCAGCCCCAGCCTTGACTCTGTGAGCTTTGGGGAAGACTTTGCTCAGTTTCTTTGTCTGTGACTTGAGAGAATTTGACCACACCTCTAATGCTTGCCAAGCTTGCATAGTCTGTATCGCTCTGTCATTTGTGAATGGCAGTCAGGTCTGACCAGAGTTGGTCCTGACACCAGCATACACAGGAGGTCTCTCACATTCCATCACAGAGCAGACACTGCTCAGCTCTTGGAGAGTACCATGAACAGGTGTCAGTGACTCGACATATATTCATGGAGCATCTGCTGTGTGCCAGACCATGTGCTGGGAGCTGGGGAAAAGTGGTGACCAAAGAAAACATGGCCATCATGGAGCTGACAATGGACTGAAGAAGCTATGGTGCTCAGAGATCTTTCAATTGGCAGGACAGACTTACATCAAATAAATATGTATCACTGTATTATGGACTGAATTGCGTCCACCACCCCCCAACACCAAATTCATATTAGAGCTCTTCCCTCAATGTGACTATGCTCAGAAATGGGGCCTTTAAAGGGGTAAATATGGTTAAATTAGGTCAGAAGTGTGGGGCCCTAATTTGTGTTCTTATAAAAGGAAGAGAAAGAGTGTTCTCTCTCCATTCATGCACAGAGAAAAGGTCATGTAAAGACACAGCAAGATGGTGACCATCTGCAAGCTAGAAAAAAGAGACCTCAACAGAAACTGAATTTTTCAGCACCCAGCCTCCAGAAACATGAATTTCCGTTGTTTAGGGCACCCAGTCTGTGATATATTCTTATGGCAGCCTGAACACACACACACACACACACACACACACACACACACACACACACACTTATATAGCATCATATTTAATCAAATCTGCCAGCAGGGTTAATTTCTCTGAGGCCTCTCTCCTTGGCCTGCAAATAAGGATCTTCTTGCTGTGCCCTGCCATTGCCTTCCCTTTGTGCAAACATCACTGGTGTCTCTTCCTCCTCTCAATATAAGGACACCACTTATATTGGATTAGGACCTCATCCGTATGACCTCATTTAACCTTAGTTTTCTCTTTATAGGCTCCATCTTCAAATACACCCACATTGGTGGTTAGGGCTTCAACATATAAATTTTGGAAGGATGCAATTAAGTCTATAACAGTCTGTGAAGCATTTTATTGTCACACTACAAGAACATATTGAATTATTATTACTTCTCCAATGATAAAAATTTGCTTTGCTAATATCAAATTGACAACCTGCTGTTCTGTTTCCTTGCCTTGCTGCATAAACTTTTTGTTTTAATGCCAAATCAGGGTGTGGTCTTTTTGAAGATACTTTCTATTATATATACATTAAACCCAAAACATGTAATGTCAATAATGTGCCTAACTCAGCTGAAGTGACGACGGTATGAACAACCATGATCACATCTGTGTTTGCTCAGTCAACACTAACAGCATTGAGACTGCTGCACAAGCCACAGCACTGCAAGACAGTATTAATAGTAAGGCATAGCCAATTTCAGAAATGTTACATGTGGACAAAAGCGTGTATGTGTTAGATGAAATGTGGTAAAACAAATTTAATTAGGATATCCATAAAAGTTCCTGTGCAGCTTGAGTTTTTAATAATTCACTTCCATATGATGTATAAACAATTTGCAAAATGCAACAGAAAAGAAATTTACTCAGGATTTCAATGAAATTTTTAATGATTCATTTGTTCTCATTTCTTTCTTTAATTTTCTAGGTAATAAACACTATGCCATCTGCAACAGTTATATCCAAATGTATCTAAAATGATGTTGGATATGTCAAAAGTCAACCTTCCTGTAATTAAATATGGTAAATTATGATTAAATCCCCTCTCGGTTTCATCTTGCCAATTGTTTATATCATATATAGAAGTGAATTTATTAAAATACCAAACTGTTTAGACTTTAGGGCCTGCCAGTGTAGTATCAAATGATTGATTACAGTGTGTTTTGAGGCAGAGCTGCCTGGAGAAAATATTTCTCAAACTGACCCAAAAGGTGAGTTGGGTGTCATCAGGGGAGAAGGGGGTATTGCAAGGAGAAGGAGCAGCATTGAGAGGCCTAGAGGCTGAAGAAAGCAGTGAAGAGGGCTGACAGTCTTGGATATGAAGTGGCGAGGGAGGGAGAGCAGGGCAGGACACGAACATGGAGATCCAGGCAGTGGCCCGGTGGGTCCTGCCTTTTGGGTCATGTCTACACACACAACAGAGTGTAAGGACGTCATTTATTGCTACGTTTTTAATAATAGCAAGAGATTAAAAATAATCTCCATGATTCATTGGTAAGGCACTAGTTAAATAAATTATGCTGCACCTAAACAGAATTTCTCAGGAGTTGCAGAAAAAGAATGTGGAACTCTTTATTAATATGTGGTGATCATCAAGGTGGATTAAGTACTAGATGCAAAGCAGTGAGTATAATGCGATGTAATTTGTGTTTTAAAAAAGAAAACTTGATTTTTACTTGTCTTACTGTGGGTTACAGCCAAAGGGTTCAAACCAGTGGTCTAGAGGAATCAGTGAGCACAAGGACTTGAGTCAAGCAAAGGGTGGTTCAAACCCACTTCTATAACTCTGGTGCCCTAGGAGGCCCCCCAACTTCGCCTACTGGATAAAAAGTAGATGGTAGCAATGCATCATGGGATTATCACAAGATGCTTAGCTCAATGGTCAGCATTCAAAATTGCTATAACTCAAGAATGTTACTTTCAGCACCAAGAAATACTTCCTTCAGCTTGTCGAGCCTCATGGCCCACTGTCCACTTACAGACTTGGCCATGTTCTGGGCTGAGATGAGAGCATGTGGTGGCCTGTGTTCCTGGCCACCTCGGAGCACTCCTGACTACCAACTCCTCTTCAACTTCCCCCAGCAGCCACCCAGGCCCCAACTGGCTGCACAACTTCCTGCCGCTGGACCACCAAGGGGGCTGGATGACCGAAGGCACGTCTCAGTTCAAAGGAGAACATTTATTCGCTGTAATAGGACATTTGTTATCCTGGTCTCCTTTCAGTGTCCAGTCCAGGGAAGTAGATACATAACTCTTCCACGGTAGATTTAAAGAGGAAGATGATGAAGCCTAAGATGGCAGTTGATTTGTGGTTTGAAAGAATATGTGATATGCATGTCCCCATCCAAAATGAAAGGTGATGAATCAATGTCTGAGAATGAAAGGAACTGCTTTAGACTGGAGCTTTCGGTCATAAGGCTTCCTTTCTTCTGTCTCCCAGTTCAAGCCTTTGAACAATGGGGAAGGTTTTTGTTCTGAGTCACGTCTTCTGGTAAAAATCCCAAAGCTTGCTCCCTCCCTGTCACCTCCCCCTCTCCTTTCCAGCTGCCTACCTTGTGTGCCCATCAGGGCTCATGTAGGGAAAGGTTCATGCAGCAGCCAGGAACCTGAGGATGCAGGGAGATCACTAGATGTCTCCTGTTGAATTGGGCCTGTACCTGGTACCTATGGGCCAGGGAAAACTGGAATGTCCTCTCACCTATATGTGGCTCAGCTTGCAGAGTTGAACATGGGCCACAAAGATGAGCTGCCTGTTGCAAAGGATGCTCCTAAATGTCCACACCAGGTCTTACACTATTTGCTTCCTTGGTTCTCATTTCTTGGTCCTATCTCTGTAAAAATACTAGGGAAGCAGAGGGGAACGTAAAAAAAGAGATTTCCCCTGTGTCTTGGTCTCCTGAGGAGGACATACCCTGGATGGAGGAGGAGTTTGGTCAGGTTAGCCCAATAGTGATATTTTCACATTGCTCAGCCCTAAGAGTTCATAGTTCTTCTTAGGGGTTGGCAGAGGGGGATCACTGTGTTCTATGGAGCTTGTTACCCTAATGGCCTGATGACAGGAGGTGACAGAGATAGATCAGGATAATACTGTAGATTACTTACTGGATTGCCATTATCATTAACAGCCTTAATTGGTCTATAATATACTGCACCTCTGCACCAAGTGCCAGAAATGAGTCAGGCCAGCAGTTGGAAGACCAGCAGTCGGAAGATCAGCAGCAAGTCCACAGTCCTCAGATCTACAGAGAATGCCTTCTGACCTTGGAAGCAAGGCACCGACTCAAGTACAAAATTCAGTCTCTCGTTGCTAACTGAGCCTGTGTTTCTTGGAGCCTCCCACTCTTTCCAGTCCCTTCTCTCCCCCACCTCTCTGACCAATAACTGCTGGCTCTCCTCCTTCTGCTTTCCTTGATGGAAATACCCTCCTGTGTCGTCGCTTTACAGTTTTCCCAGGCATATTTGCACTTGGCTTTCTTGCAGAAACTCTGAGAGGTTAGTAGGAGCAGAAATATTTATCCTTGTCATATGGATAGAGGAAATTGAGACATCGAGTTATTGGATGTAAGGAAACTGGGACCAGAACCCTTGCTAGGACTAGGACCTAATTCCCAATCCTAATTTCCAACTCATTTCCAGTTCCACAAACACACACACACACATTTACACACATTTGAACATACATATAGCCGCACAGTCACATATATACTCACACACACTCTCACATACACACCATGACTGTCCTTCTGATCAGACTTGCTATCTGTTTTCAATAGTATTAATTCATTCCTCATTCTTGAGATAAGTGACTCACACACCCTTTCCCCTTATCTAATGCTCTCCAGTTTTTCAATGACATAAAATACAGAATTTGGCCATTTCCCATGGGGCCTCAGCCAAGGTCACAGGGGAATGCCTAAGCTGTTTCTCCAGCTTCCTTCTGCCTTCACACTCCCAGCAGTCACACAGCTCAGCACTCCCGACGATTCTTAATGAGGGGCCTCCTCCGTCCAATTCTTCCCCTATCTCTCTGGGGAATTAAAGCAGAATCACTAGAGCTTTCAGCCTCTGTGTTCCTCCTCCTCCTCAATCCTGCTCAGGAAGAGGAAACATGATCTGTCTGCTAGTGAACAATAGCCTGTGCATGAAAATGGACACCCATGATTTCTACTTCCTTAAACCCACAACCTCAGTCTAATCACCAGCAAACCTCAGACCCAAACTGAGGGAGACTCTACTTTTTCTAAGCTCCATGCAACAGGAGTTAGCCTCACAAAGCTCTTCTAAAGTGTCAAGATCATGAAAAACAAGGCAAGAATAAAAAGTTGCCACACAGTGGAGGAGACAACCAAATGTGACCTGGAATCCTGGATTGGCTCCTGGCACAACATGGGACGGTAGTGAAAGAACTGGAGAAGTCTGAAGAAAGACTGAGGTTCAGTTAATAGTATTACACCAAAGCTCATTCCCCCATTCTGGCCACGGCACTATGGGATGTAGGAGGTTAATGTCAGGAGAAACTGGGTGAAGGGTAAGTGGGAACTTTCTATCCTATCTTGGTAACTTTTCTGAAACCTCAAATTATTCCACAATAAAATGTTTATTACATAAAAGGCAGGCCCAGCCTAAATGACAACAAAGCAGCATGTTACATTCTACTCTGCCTTGTGCACCTGACGGTTACATAGGACAAGGGCATCATGCCTAAGCTCATGCATATGAGCCTGGCCTGGCAATGAATTGTTCCTGGAGAGGCAGGGGGGAGAGGGGTATTGGTGATATGCAGTAATGTCTCACTGGTACTATTTATTGGGTGCAGACAGGCCAAGGCCTGAATTTGAAACAAATCAGTGCAGAATTACAGCCTTCTAAATCAATGACATGTTAATAAATAATATGTACAGTGTACATACTAGTGAAATGTGTGTGTATATGCACACAAATAGCAGAAAAAGCTTTATTTTAAGATCTGGGCAATATGAGTTAGCCTAGCAAAACAAATTAACACGTTGGCTTTTAATCCATTGATACTTAGCATATAACCCAGTGGAATTGTGTTTTTCTATTACAGCCATAAAAATAATTTTTGAATAAAGTTCAAGTTGCTTCTATAGAGGGAGACCTGGGGTCCCACAGACCAGCTTAAGAAACTCTGGGGCAATCCTTGGATTGTATAGGTGTGCCTCCTTACCCAAGGTCACTCAGCAAGTAGCAAGGAGAATCCAACTCTCCTGGCTTCCTGTCCTGGGCTCTCTGTACCACAGACAACTCAAGGACAGGCCCAGTGGTGGAGGCCTGCATCCCTGGACAGCCTAGAGCATGAGTCTGGAAGAGTCCAATGCGCATTTCTGAAGAGGGAATGTTGGTAGACAGCTTCCTAAAGTCATCGCAGTCAGTGGGAGGACAGAAGCTGGTGGAGGGGGCAAATTATGAGAATCCTGGTGAGTGAAATCCCACCTGTGAGAACATAGAAGACAACCCCAGCTCTCCCAGGACAGGGAGCAGAGGTGCTGACAATTGAGCCCAGCTGCTCCATCAACAAGTTTCTGTAGAAGGACCATGTTTTTGGCTATGGTATTGTTTCCACAAAAAGAAAGGGAAAAACATCGATGGCTGGATTTCACAGAAAATCAGAGGCCATGGGAGAATGACCCTGATGTTGTAAGAGAGTAATCAGAGACAAGCAAACTGGGGGGAAACCACACTCCAAATTCTATAGAAAATTGAATAGTTCCTGATAAATATTCCAATCAATCCAAGAGAACCCTCTATAAGAGATAGGTATGATATAATAAACACAGGCATTTCAAATCCACATCCAGCCCTGGCTGGTGTGGCTCAGTTGGTTGAGTGTCATCCTCTGCATTAAAAGGTTGCAGATTTAATTCCCAGGCAGGACACATGCCTTGGTTGTGGGCTCAATCTCCACTAGGGGATGTGCAGGAGGCAGATGGATGTCTGCTCTCACATTGATGTTTCTCTCCCTTTCCTTTCCTCTCTCTCTCTCTTTTTTTTAAATCCACAGCCAACCATGCTTGAATTATTCTTCTCCTATGGTCCAAAATCACTCCTGGCAAACAAATCAGCAATGCCTCTGAGCTTCCTGCTGTGAGCATCCAGCCAAACAAAGACACAGACCAATAGGCAGGGACTGATGGAGGCAGTATGTGGACACTTAAAAATTCCTGTGCCCAGGGAGCCGGTGCTGGTGCTTTGCTGCTTTTTAGCTGAGTGGTCTGAGTTTTCTTCACAGTCTCCAAATACCTATTTCTCTCTCTCCTCTCTCTCTCTCTCTCTCTCTCTCTCTCTCTCTCTCTCTCTCTCTCTCTCTCTCTTTAAGAAAACTTAGACTGAAATAAACTTGAATTTATTAGATTTTCTTTTGGTTTGTTTTAATTGATTTTTAGAGAGAGAGAAAGTGGAGTTGCTTCTATAAAGAGAGAGAGAGAGGGAGAAAGAGAGAAACATTGATGTGGGAGCTGAACATCCATCAGCTGCTTCCTGCTGGATATTGAGCGCAACCCTGGCATGTGCCCTAACCAGGAATCAAACCAGCAACTTTTGGCAGTACACAGGATAATGCCCAACCACCTGGGCCACACTGTCCAGGGCTGTTACATCTTCTGAGGAAGGTCATCACTTCTCAATTCTAACCATAACACATCACCTCCTTATTTAAAACCCTCCAGTGGCTACCCATTCAATTAGCATAAAATTGAATAAAATCTTATAATAATAAAATCCAAATTCCTGACGATGGCCTGCAAGTCCCTCCAGGCCACTCTCCATCTTTTTAACCTTATCTTATATGGCTTCCTCCCTCTACTCATTCTCCAGACTCATCGGTATTCTCCATGTCCCCCAAAATAGCACCTCCCACCAAAAGGTCCAGGATGACAAGTCAACCCCCAGCTCACCCCACCCCATATACCCATGGTCACTCCTTCCTGCCATTCCTTTCTCCCCAGAGAAACCTTTCCTGAGCACCATGCAGCTTTCATTCCTAGTTAGCATTAGCCATATCTAATATTACCTCATGCACATGCTTGTTCGCTTATAGTCTGTCTCTCCCAATTAGAATGTCAGCCACTTGTCTGTCTGACACAGGGCCCTATCAATGCCTAGAACAGTGCCTGTCATATACTAGGTGCTCAACTAAATAAAAAGCTTCCCTTGCCGAAACCGGTTTGGCTCAATGGATATAGTGTCGGCTTGGGGACTGAAGGGTCCCAGGTTCGATTCTGGTCAAGGGCATGTACCTTGGTTGCAGGCATATCCCCAGTAATGGGTGTGCAAGAGGCAGCTGATCGAGGACTCTCTCTCATCGATATTTCTAACTCTTTATCTCTCTTCTTTCCTCTCTGTACAAAATCAATAAAATATATTTTTTTAAAAAGCTTCCCTCATTCAAAGAGTCTCTGATCCTGGATTTTTCTATATCAGAGACATTCCCTAAATGTATCTTAAAGTTTGTCTGTGAAGAAGCAGTTGTTTTGATGAAAAAGCACTTTGCAGAGAGGGTCCTCATTTTTTTCAGAGTTTTTCAGCCTCATTTTCTCCTTGTAATGCGTGAGGGCAAAACACAGTGGTCTGCAAGCCTGAGACCGTGCTGCTTCCCTCCCAGGACTTGCACACCCAGTGCATCTGGTCTACAAGCCAGACGTGATATTTTTCCTGTCCTTGGGTAAGTTCTGACATTCACATCAGATGTTTCGTCTGTCTCAGGAATTTGGGTCTTAGAAGGTATTGAAAGTAAAGCTAAGGATAAAAGACAGATTTTTCTACATTGAATAGGGAACCTCAGTCTCATAGGCATATGTTTTTTACTTACTCTATGCAGTGCAGCATTTATAAGCAAGCTTCACCCACAAACTGTCCAAGTTCAAGTCACTGGTATTGATGATCTGAGGCATTGGCACCACCATCTTTCCTCAGACTATTAAGAATGAGAGAAAGGCACGCCTTAAGAATAAGAATAAAGTACAGAGACTTGCCTTGCCATATCTCAAGATTTATAATGCAGACCCATATCCCTGATAAAGAAAGGGCATTTCAGGTCGCTGGGGAAAGGATGAATGTACAATAAATGGTGCCAAGACAAGGACTATCCAAGGCAAGGAGGGAAGGAGGGAAATATAAGAATTCCTACTCTCATTCCCCTTAAACATCAATTCCAGGTAGATTGAAGAGCAATGCCAGCTCTGTTGTTGGAACCCTACATTAATACAATCATTTTGGAAAACATTATAGAAACATCTCGAAAGTTAAAACTGCACCTACCACCAGCAAGTGATTGTCCCCTGGATATACATCCTAGAGAAATTCTTGCTCGTGTGTACCAGTTAAGAGTACAAGATGTCCACAATCACAATATTATGATCAAAAGCTTGAAATAACCCAAACGTCCACTGCCGAGAGAGTGACACAGCAAGTCTACACTGTGCCTGCTCAGGAGTCTTCTCTGAGCAAGGAAAGCATGGTCCTTGCCCTTGTTCTGGATCTGAGCCTGGCAGCTAATCTTGGATGGCTCCATTGTCTCCCCCACCAAGCTATTGCCTCTGAGAAGAGGCAGTGAGCAAGGGATGGGGACTATCTTGGGAGGGGCTTTAAAACAATCTCCTCTGGGGTCTAAAATCTGCCTCCCAAGCACATATTAGTTTGTAATGAGGCTTTCATTGGCCACCAGGCTGTCCTTCAATGTAATTAAAGCCCGAGGGCCTTTCTGTACAGCTGGCTGATGTCATCTGCTTGGAAGGCAGCAGTGTGGAATTGGATGCTGGTGCTATGGCTGAAATGTGAATGTAAATGGCCTGGAGCTGTGTTTTTTCACAAGCAGTGGTGTGTGTCTTACATCCCAGGCTCCAGCCTTCTCAATTACCTGGTGGGTCTAAGCTGCTCTCCCCTAAACTCCTGGTTCCCATCCATGCATCAGTCTCCGGTCACTGCTTGCCTGCCACTCCATGTAGGAGTCAGATGACAGCTGGATGGTCATCAGAGGGAGGCGATGGCTGATAGCCTCACTCTGCCCAAGCTGCTGCTGTCAACATGCCTGGACACACGCTCAGAACTGTCCATCCACTGTGTGAGGAGAGAGGGTCCAGATGGCCAAAAACTGCAATCCCCACTTCTGCGTGGGGTCTCACTTTTCTTCCTCACTGAGTCTCAAAATGTCCAGGGGCAGACTAGAGAAGCTTACTCATGTTTTTATCATTCTAGTCTCTGGGTAAATTTCCACTCACCTAGAGCAAAAAGGAACTGCTCTAAGAGTAACCTTTGGAAGCAGAAATTAGTTACGAATCAGACTTGGAGCAGCTGAAGTCAGGGCCTGTGGGGAAGGATGTGGGGATCGTTAGTATGGCTGGAAGTCCAAATTTTGCTCTGGGGAGAGGGCTCAAAAGGTGGCAAGTCCTCCAAAGTGAGCACAGGAGGAGTAAACCAGGTCTGAAGGGCCCGGAGTGCTGTCCCACAGAACTCCCAGTGACAACAGAAATGTCCCATGTCTTTCCAGCCCAATATGGGAGTACTTGAAATGCAGCTAGCGTGACCAAAATATTGAATTTCAAATTTTACTTGAATTGCAATTAACTTAAATTTGAAGAACCACATATAGCCGGTGGCTATGTATTACTATATTAGATAGGAAAGCTTTAGAAAAAAAAAAAACTTACCTAAACTAAGCAAAAAGAAAAGAAAAGATGAGGGCTGTGGGAGGGAGTCACCCACCAGCACTGGGGGCTGCCCACAGGTTCCTAGCCAAGTTCAGAGACATTGAGTGGGCGGAGCTTTTCGGGCTGTGAGAAGGAAAACACCCATGTCCATCTCCAAAAAATAATCTTCTGGGACCAAAGAGAGAAATTTAAAGACAGATGTAAGGAAAGCATCGCTGTGTTGTTTATAATAATCAAAGCATTGGAAATAATATCAGATTGGATGAATAAAGATTGGTGTAAACTTACAATGGAATCTTGTACAAACATAAAACAAATCATGATTTTTAAAATGTTTAATAATGTAAGTGAAAAAGCAGCCGAAACCGGTTTGGCTCAGTGGATAGAGCATCGGCCTGTGGACTAAAGGGTCTCGGGTTTGATTCCGGTCAAGGGCATGTATCTTGATTGCGGGCACATCCCCGGTAGTGGGGTGTGCAAGAGGCAGCTGATCGATGTTTCTCTCTCATCGATGTTTCTGACTTTCTATCCCTCTCCCTTCCTCTCTGTAAAAAATCAATAAAAATATATTCAAAAAACAAAACAAAACATAAAAAGCAGAACTATATATGCTTCATGGTAATGTATATATACATGCATAGAAAAAGCTTAAGACAAAATACACTAAAATATCATGAGGAGGCATTTCTGGGAGTTGAAATGATGAGTACTTTTACTTCTTTTTTATGTTTGTATCTTTCCAAATTTTCTGTAGTGGCCATTATTTTATGCCCAAAAATGTCTTTCTCAAAGCACGCTGTAAAGTGCTTTTAGTAATGTGGGAAATGCACTTATGGATAAGCAAAAAGTCTAGTACATGAAGCTCTACCAAAGCTATATAAACCATGTACAGAGAAAGAGATCAGACTGGTAGCAACTCTGGTGAAATTGTGCATTTTTCTTCCTAAAATGGGGTTTGGGAGTTGGGGTGGGTCTGATTGTTCGAGGTGGAACTCACACCCCGAACATTCAAATAAGCATTTCAGGCCCTTCCAGCCAACCCCCTCCCACATCCTCTGGGAGACTCGCTGAGACCAGCGACCTCAGTGACCTCACAGTGGATGGCCACTCACTCACCCTTAGAGGGTGACCCTTTATCCTCCGACCCCTCCCACTCCATCACTATCATTGAAGGAGATCAATAATTATGAGAAGTGATTGATTTCCTTCTCCTCTCCCGTTTTCTGTCTGTCTGACAGAATGATTCTGTCTGACATGCTTAACAGGAATCACACCTGAAAGGAAGTGGCTGGGATGCTTGGCCCTCTCCCTCCCCTCCACCCCTTCCTCTGCACTTTCAGTGATTTTAAGATTGGCTGCAGTGCTGTTTATCACCTTGGCCCATGCTATGGCCTCTTCTGGCTTAGCTCCTGTGTGTGTCCCTTGCTGGGCTCCCCATGTCTGCTGCTTCACCCCTGCTAAGATCCCAACACCACCATCCTTCCCACAGCCAGCGAGGCTCAGGCACCAACCTGTCCCGGAGGACGGGAAGCTGGAGCAGCTGGCTCCCCGGCCTCCAAGGTGCATCCCAGAGTCTTGAGAGAGAATTCTTGGAGAGATTCACATCTCAGTGAGGAGCCTCCTTCCCTTCATCGCGGAAGAGAGCAACTCAGAGGTTTATATGGGCCTGACCCCCATGAGAGTCCACGGGAGCCTACTTCCAACAGCAGCCACAGCCCTGTCATTCACAGATCTACCTTGCACTATTTTGACCCAGGAAGTCCATCATCCAATGTGATTTGCAATTTTATTACCACATGAATTTGAATTTGTTGGTGCTATACGGTTGCTATGGCCAAGCAAAATTGAATTAACCAAAAATTGAATACAACCAGGAAATACTCATTCGGAAGGGAAACTGAGGCAGCAAGCAATGAAAGGACTGGTCCAACATGCCCTTGAAGAGTCTGATTTCATTCACGGAGGAGCACTCAGTGTGGTTGAAACAGAAGCTGATCTGAATTTATAAACTGTCATTGTTCCTTTTTTTTACATACTCGGATTTTTTATTAACTTCCTTAATGAACAGTAGCATGCTGAAATAGCAGGAAAGTAAGGACAATCCTTAGAGGCCAAAATGACAAGAAAGCAGCAATGCATAGCAGGAGATGAAGTTGGAAGTTCACTACTGCTTTTTGTCCACGGGATCCTGGTGGCTCAGAGCAGAGGTCTGCACACTGCCTCGTGCGCTTCCAGGGGACACTATGCGCTTTCCGTGGATGTGAGAGCCAGCGGCCTCTCTAAGCAAATCAGTTTCCACCTTAACTTCCACCTGTATGTTTCCCTACAATTCATCTGCTTGAGCATGTTCCTAAGGTAGAAGTTCCCAGCAGTTGCCATTTCTACAATAGTTTTCCCTCCTGCCCTTTCCTGATATAATTCTCCCATGTTTAAAAAAAAAAAAAAAGTTTAAAAGTCAAAATTTTAACCCACTTGAATTTCATCGCATTACATTTTTTCAAGGATGTACACAAAACTTTCTTCCTTCCTTCTCCCTTCTTCCTCCCTCTTGCCCTCCTTTATTCTTTTCTTCATTATTTATCATGGACCTGTTCATGTGCTAGGCAGCTAGGCACTGGGAGAATACAAATAAATACACACACTGGACTACCTTTCTCTTCTGATTCAAAATACACCCAGAAGCTAAGCCTCAGCAGGGAGAGCAGCAAACAGTTTTTATTCTGCTGCATCCCTTGACCGCTCTCCTTCTCCCCTCAGTGGGCCGCCAGTAATTAAATGAGCTCAATGGGTTCGTGTTTCTATTGATAAAAAAAGAACAGGATTGAAATAGAAAGTCCTTATTTTCTTCCCCTCACAACCTTGAAGAGAACCATCTTCATTTGTCTATAGTGTGATGGTTTGCATCCCTTTAGGAACTCATAGAAAACAAAGTGGTATTATTTAAACATGCCAATGAAAGGATATTTAAACATTCGGAGAATGCCATTCTATTTTTTATATTAATGCTTTAGTAAATCTGCCCTAGAGGTTGTGTTACAATGTGATCTCATTTTAAAATAAAAGGAACCAATTATTCTCATTTAACATAATAGAGTATTCAGGTATAAATGCAATTTTTGTTTTCTCTAAGTCATAATTTGAAAAAAGAACTTTCCACAAGGATTCCAAAAAATTTTTTTCTTATTTTTCCTAGAACTTCCCCTGTCTAATAATTACTGTATTACTCAAAACATGAGTTATACCAAGGATGCATAGGTTATTTTTGAGTTGCAGCATGCTGTACAAGAAAGAGTATTAGGATGGAAGGCCTGAGACCTGGGTTCTAATGTCAGAATTGCTACTTCCAACTCCTATGTCTCTTTCAGTTAAGATTCTTTTGGTTGGCAGCATCAGAAATAAACTCTAAAAGATCTTTATTTTAGGAAGAATCCATTGGAAGGACATTGGGGAAACTTGTGAAATTGAAGAAAGAGCTGAATAACAAGATGAAGGATGAGAAGGCATAAACGTGACTCCAGGCTCTCAGCATCTGGAGAATGTGAATTCCTTCCAATCTTGCTGCTCTTCACAGAATTACCTCAACAGCCCACCAGTCTCTGTTTCAAATACCAAATGCTTAAGGAAGAGATTGATTAACTCAGCTTTAGGCCCAGATTAAGAGCAAGCTGTCTCCGAGGTCTGTCTCAGGAGGGACCCACCAGAATAGGATGGGGGCCTCCTCCTTGTACTCCAACCATTCCCAGAAAAGAGGGCATCAATAGGGCTGGGACCATGCCCAGAGGCCTCTACCAGGGACTTTGGGCAAGTGACACAACCCATGTGCCTCAGTTTCTTCTATAAAGTAGAAGTTGGACTCTATTATTCTTAAGATCCCCTCTTCGACTTCATTCTGTAGTTAATAGCGGTGGTTCCTAGCACTTCTAGAAAATGATAATGGAAATCTTTAAACTCTTTTCAACACTTGTGAAAATGTAACAAATTGTTTGTTAAAGATAAGTCTGCCTAGGCACACTAAAAATAAATTAATAAATAAAATAATTAATTAAGAAGAAACAAGCATGTTGCAATTTATGCCCTAGAA
The DNA here is from genome assembly GCF_014108245.1 of Pipistrellus kuhlii. NCBI lineage: Eukaryota > Metazoa > Chordata > Mammalia > Chiroptera > Vespertilionidae > Pipistrellus > Pipistrellus kuhlii. The sequence goes on from NW_023425405.1 coordinate 14,336,895, forward strand.
TTATTTCAACACTGTGGTCATATACAGATGGACAGCAATGGTCATATGCTATGCAAAGCTCTGATTGGCAGTTAATTTTGATAACATAAGATAGGGAAATAATCACTCTTTAATAAATGCAATTTGCTTTTTTAAAATGTCTTGTGGCCCTGGCCAGATCAGTGGTTTACCGCCGCTCCAAAGTTTTCCTTAAACCAGTGGTCACCAACCTTTCTGTCCTCACAGACCACCGGTTGGTGACCGCTGGTTTAGAGCATAGCCCTGATACACCAAGGTTGTAGGTTCAATCTCTGTTCAGGGCACATATAAGAAGGAGCAACCAATTAATGTATCAGAAGCATTAACAGCCTTAATTTATGTGGAAAGAGGAAACAATGTATTTGTGGAAGTTGGAATAAATTTTCTCACCCACATCTACAGACACTTCCAAGAGAATTCTGGAAAATGAGGAACTTGTGGCTTTCCTGCTCCGCCTCCAGAAGAAAAGCCCACATGCATGTATCCATCAGTGTCAGTTTCCAAAGTGAGCGAAAAGAAATTCATGGGGACATTTGAAAGAAGAACTTTGTTTCATCTCAGAAAAGCTGTCAGAAGTGCAGCCCCCCTCCCCTCCTCTTTTAAGGAACTCAGAAGGAGAACTTGAAACCCATGAGGTTTGTGTCTACTTGTTCCTAGTGTGGCCATTAACAATTAAAACACATTAAACTAATAGGCAACCATAATATATGCTTATGCCTTAAAAATTCTGGGTTAATTTTGGCTTAGAAAATTACCTCTTCATTTGAGAAACAAAGCCAACAGAAATGAAGTTGATCTCTGCATAGCACCAAGTGGGATGAAAGGTGACCTGGCTGCTAGTTAGTCCTATCCCTCCCATAACCAATTTTGTGTCCATGGATCCATTGCCTCTCCCTCTGAGCTTTAGTTTCCTCCTCTGAAGACTGAGAAGCACAATATGAGGCTAATTCTTTCTAGCTCTCATTTTCTGTGTTGCTAAAACAGCACATATTGCTCAAGCTCCTTCTATGTGGCAGGCTTTCTCTGGGTGATTAATATGCATTATGTCCTTTAATTCCCAACAGCAGCATACCGTTTTCCAGTTTTATAAGAGAGAAAACTGATACTGAGAGGTCAAAGTAGGGAGGAAGAGCCAGATGTCTGTGTCCAGAAAGGCACTTTTAGCGTCACCCACTCAGGTACTGAAAGTTTCCCACTTCCCCTTCCTCCAATTTCTAAAACAAAATCTGAGCAGATGATTTCATGTGCAATTCTTTTCATCTTTCCCCTTGACATCACCTCTAATCACCTATGTTACTTGTCTCTAAATTTCCTGCAATTTGTCTTCATCTTTCTAGAACTGAAGAGAGGATAGCAATCGTCTTCCAGGTGCAGTTTCCCTGGGCCCCTAACGAGGAGGGAAACTTCTTTCAGGAAATTCTCTAAGGCAGAGCCTCAGGTCTTTCTGGAGGTGCTGTGCTGGAAGGTTAAAAACCACAGAACTCAAAGATAGCCAGAGCCCCAGTTGGGGAATAGCTGACTAACAAATAAAAAGATTGGGAGATTGAAATTAGGCCAAAAGGTTAAGGAAGCTGGAATTTGCTCACCTAAATAATAAAACTGATAAATATTGGGAGACCATTCTCCATGGACCCTCACATTTTTGCACATCTTGCAAGCAGGGTGCAGACTGCCCTGTGTCCCAGACCACTTTTCAAGAATATTTGTACTGCAAATAGCCTTGGAAGACAGAGATAGGGTGTCACTCCAGATCAAAGTGCAGGCATGTTTACTGCCTATTATAAAAGATTTGGGCACCCTAAGTTCAGGGTTCCTCTCCTGTTATGGAACTCACTGTGTATACAGGTGTCATCTGGCCATCTTCATTCCCATTCTGTAGGAATTGAGGCTCAGGGAAAAAGACATAAATATGTTGACGATGTGGCTACTATTTTGTTAGGAGTAATAAAGTCTTTCGTCTCTGATCTAGAAATCTCATGTCTTCTGCCAACTTGAAATAGTAACAGTCTAACTTAATAGGTTACAAGTAGAGTAAAACCTCAGAACCTCCACAATTCCTGGCATTAATAGACTTGAGAACAAGTTTCCATGAAAAGAATTGTGTATCTTCAAAGAGAGGTCAACAAACTTTACTTTCCCCTTTGTGAGAACCCAAGAGTATTCTCCTAAATTGTAGAAAAGAATATATGAACCCAGATTGTTAGGTAAATCATACAAATATTTGCTAATATTTGTGCGACTTACCTAGGGCAACTTTGGACTTCCCCAGAAGATCTTAAAGAACAGTCTAGATATCTAACCATGTGATATATGTCAGACTTGAACACTCCTGAATGCAAAGGCACAGGCAGGCACCATCAAGGCCTTCGTCATGCTAGTAATGGCTTTCAAAGCAATTCTGTCCATGTGCACACCCTGAGCCTGGTTCTTTTTCCATATGAAATATCCACAACATGTGGTGCTTTCTCTTGGGAATTCGCTCAGCATTCGTCAATCCTAGAGCAAATTTCCCATGATTCCCATGACTCGGGTAGAACCCTGACCCAGTTTTCAGAGCCAGGTCCTGAAACAAGCCTTTTTAAGAAAAGAGTCCTTCCAATTGTAGCTTTAAGCTTGTTTAAGGGAGCTGCTGGTAAACTCAGAAGCATGCCAGGATAGGAAGATGGCTTTTATCCTCTTCACTCTATTTTCCTTTCTTCTGCCCTCCCTACAATGTCCTCTTTGGAGATGACTTGGGGAATGACTGGATAATGTGTTGGGAAGTCCTAATATATCATTTTTTTCCTAAGAGTCAACATATAATGAAGATGACAATGATAGCATGGAGGCTTGAGCATCATGGAAGAATATGCTCATTTTCTTACTAAACACAAAACTTCCAATTACCAAAACCTTAGACACATCCTTTCTGATGAAAAAGAACTCAAAGTACATCACATAAAATGTCCTACACATGTCCACACCATTAGCACTACTTTACCTGTAATTGGGACTTTTCCTCTTTTAAAGCACTGTTATTTCATTTGAATCAAACAAACCCTATTGTCATGCCAAATATTATTAAACCCATCTTACAGGTGATGCAATTGGAGCTTATAGAAGTTACAAGTTTTGCTTGACATCCCAAGGTGATTATGTGCAGAGTTGAAACTACCTGACTCCAGGTCCATGATCATTCTGTTATGCTATGCAGAAAGGGGATGCAAGTCACAGTTGGATTGGGCGGGGGGGGGGGGGGGGGGTGGGGGGCCTGCGGGGGGGGGAGGGGGGTGGCGGGCAGGGGGACGGTAGGGGAAGGGAAGTTATTCCTGTTTTACAAAAAGATAAGAATCAAGTGACTTATCCAGGTTCACACATTGTCTGAATTGCAGTAGAACCAGATCTAGATACCAGGTCTGTGGAATCTGTGGCTCAGCTCTTTCCCAGTGATTACTCGAGCTTGCCAGATGGATGGCAACTCTTTTTAAAGCAAAAATCATCTTTGTGAGATTGAGCTGGTCAGTGTGTATCCCAACTTTGGACACCAGAAAATTTGATCTTGAAATCAAGCATGCTGGATACAAACCCAGTATTCTTTCTATCATTGGCCTCACCTGCTCTGGAAAGTCCTCCTTCATGAAGCTTTTATGGGGAACTAGTTTCTGAAAACCCATACTTCCCCTAGTCCCCTCTGCTCTCTCCTTAAAAAGAAAAAAGAAAATTAGGTATGATGAAAGTTTGCCTATCCCTAGACTCCTAACAGAAAACTTGAGAATTGTAACCTCTCTTTAAAGTATCCTGCTCAGCCCCCAAAACTGCATGGACCATTAGAAGTAGAAGCTACTAACCACATTTTTAAGATCTTGCAGAGACATTGGAGGGAATCTAGAGGAAATCATTCATATTCAAAAGAAATAAAAGGCAATGAAGTCCAGATGAGGAGAGCTGAGTGAAGGAAATCCTTCTGGCTCTTAAGTTATATGATTCTATGATATTGGAATTGGAATAATTTTTGGCCTGAAGAATGGAAGGCCAAGGAAAGCAAAATAAGACATTCATAACTGACTTCAAGGTTAAAAAGTTGTAGACAGAGACAACCAGGTGGATTACAAATCAAAAAGAAATAGTCCTCTGTTTTATGAGCAAGATTCAGATCAGACATCCTTGAAAACTTTCAGACAATAGGAACAGTAAGACAAGAGGTCAAGAGAGAACACAGGACAGGAAATCAATTGCCTTAACCTAGGGCTTCCTTTCAGCCCAAGCTGGAACTTGGTCCTATGAGAACAGTGGTGATGGTAAGAGGAAGAAATTATTAACCTGTTAACCGGGGAGTTCCCTTTTTAATTACGCAACGTACAACAGGTGCATACTCTTTCACTAGGACGTGTCAGTACGTCATGCCCAGTGGATGTAATTTTATATTATTATTTTTTTATTTATACTTAATTAAAATAAATGAAATATATATATTTTCGTTTACTTATATATAAAGCACAAAGGAAAATACAAAATTACAAACAAATAGAAAAGAATACCAACAAAAAAATGGAAACATCGAATTAAAAAATTATAAATTTTATAAACAATTACAAAGATTACAAAAAATATATATTTCTTATTTCTATACACAATAAAAAATATTAAAAAGTTAACAATTACATAACAATAAACAAAAACACACAAATAAAATAGAAATGTTGAGTTTAAAAAATTGAAATATAGATGTAAAAATTCAAAACTCAACTTCCATGTGATATATTTTAAAACAATTGTTGATACATAGTGCTACCTTACAATCTGGACACCAGTATGTAGATTGTTTCCTAACACCTTTTTTGTAGCAAACTCGGCATTTCCTGGATTTAGTTTTTCCTATATCGCTTTAATTTGTTCTGGAAAATGCCTTTCAACTAAGCGTGATGGTTTAGATGTAGAGCTGCTTGTTGATGTCTTTGGGTGGGTTTTTCACTATGTTGTTATCTACCAATTTCTCTACACACTCTATCAAAAAGTGTAATCAATCAAAATGACCTTTATCTTTTTTGTATATAATATATGCACTGAAGCAGCACATATCAATTAATCATAGAAAAATTTTTTATAAAATTTTTTTACCCTATTATGGGCAGCCATGTAGGCCACCATAATTCCATCTCCCAAATCTACGCCACCCATATTCTTGTTATAATCCAGGACAACATTCGGTTTTTCTTGCCTTCTTCCTCTCTTTTCAATCATTGTCTTTTTGTCATTATGAATAGAACTGAGCATCAATACGTCTTTTTTATCCTTCCATTTTAAAACCATAAGTTTGTCTTTGATTCTTACTATATGTTCATTTTTCTGTAATTTTTTATTTTATTTTACTGGGGATTCTGACTGTTTATCCTCATTGTTCCAATAATGTCTGTATTGTTTTGACACAAGAGTTCAGCCAAATAAATTGACGTATAGAAATTATCTAAGTAAATCTTATACCCTTTATTCAGTAAGTCATGTGTTAACTCCAAAACAATTCTTGTTGATTGTTTTTCTTGTGGGTAGTTCAAACCATAATTTGTGTCCTTGCCTGTGTATAAAATTATATTTTGTACGTATCCAGATTGGCTTTCACTCAAAATAAACAACTTCATTCCAAATCTAGCTCTTTTTGTAGATATATATTGTTTCCGAGATAAATTCCCTTTCCATAATAAAAGAGATTCATCTACGCATAGTTCTCATTCACATACATAAAAACTTTTAAACTTTTCTGACAAATTACTGATGATTGGATCAATTTTATATGTTTTTCTATTATATCGATATAAAGGTTGAAGATATAAAAAATATAAGTAAATAATATATAATACGAAAACAGGTAGGTAAGTGTAAGTACGTACCCGTCACTGCTCACCGAGAACACGTCCACCACTCTCAATAGCAAAATTATGCTGATTCCCTCCGTGTCTTAAATTCATGTCGAGACATGTATGGATGACTAATACCTTTGTTGTTCGGAAATATGCATCCTGCCCATTTCAGGGCGCAACATATATTTCAAGGACGTATTCATATGTCCTACCCGTACCCGATATTGTTTACATTTGACGAATTTATACGTCCCGCTCAGTTAACAGGTTTAATGTTTTAGGGTCATCATGCAGTTGACTCTGCAATTGTGTTGAAATGACCATTCTAGGACCATGTCTCCCCCTGACCAAGCTCCTCCAGCTCCTCCTGGGAGAGATAAGATGATGGCCATTAGATTGTCTCCTCCTTTATTCCCCTTCTTTGCTGGAAGGAAGCACAGGTTTAGATGTCCTTCCATCAAGGACTCATTAAGTCATATATTTATGAGGGTGAGCAGTCTGGACCAAGAGGATCTCAGGTATCAGCAGAAGATTCTGGCAGCTGGATTGGCCTGTTTCTGCATGAAGGGGGAAATTGTGTGCTGTGGAGCTGGAGGGCAAGATAAAGGGGGGGGGGGGGAGGGTAAACAGAGAAAACAGGCACCAGAGTCTCCTGTTCTTTTCCTTTTTTCTCTCCCTCTCCTCCTGCTCAGTGTCCACTCTAATGAAAATAAGCCTGCACAGCTTCTTCTCCAGCCCAAGAATTTGTTCAGAGCAATTTGGAGCCGATTGAATGAACAGGAATAAACGGGCAGATATTGCAGCTTATGGCTGGCTGCTCCAAGACCCCAGGTAGTGATTAGAGGCCCGTGGTTCTTTTTATGCCCACAGCAAGCATATGGGTGAAATTTGGTCCAGTTAAGAACTCTAAACAGGAAGTGTGGTGGTGAGGAATAGGATGGGCAATTATATTCAGGGTTACTACCTGGGCGGTGGCCATGCCACCAGGACCTGAGAAATAATTAAGTGATTGAGTAAAAGATTGAAACAGTGGGAGGCAGTGATTGCTTTGTTAGGCCCGTGGATGTACCGGGATGAAGTGTCCTTGCGGGAGGGAAAGCCGATTGCTGCCCATGGTAGACCTTGTCTGCTCTTGGACTCCATCCCAACAGTGACTCACTCCCTGAGCAGCAGGGAAAACAAGAGTCACACACACATGCTTCCCTGAAATGACAGTCTCCCTCTGTCCCCCTTCCTCTGCCACATTGCTGGCAAGCAGACGGTGACACTGAGGGCCTACCTGAGTGGTATGTGTGTCCTCCCCTCTAGAAAGAATGGGTTTCCTTGGTCTCCCCATGAGCAGTCACCAGCTCTTGCTCTTGGTCAAGGATACAGATTCCCAGAATGACTGTTCAGTGTTGTGCGAATATCTGTGGTTTCTGAATAGAGGCCCTTAAGGGAATAGAGTTCACGACCTTGAATTCAGAACCAGAGAAATTGTTGAGCAGATAGGACTGACCTTGACTGAACATCTGCACCTCAGTGAAGAATTTAGGAAAAGAACCGCTGGATCACTACAAAGAAGTGTGCCGTCTTAGGAGCACACCCGGCCTACCTGGGCATTTTGCTCCCCACCACTATTCTGAAAATGAAAACAAAGGTAGTGTTTTCTCAAAATCCCCACCACACACATACTTTTTTCTGCTTTGTAGTAGCAGCATTGAAGGTATTTAAATGAATATGGTATGATCCCTGCTCTCAAGAAATGGGGGTCTTACAGTGGAGATACATATAAGAATATCATGCTGGAGGAAATTATGGGACAGTATGTGAAAAAAGAAGAGGGGCAACTAGTGCAGCCATGAGACCAGTAGGAGTATCCTTATGTCACGTGAGCTGAGCCTTAAAGGATAAGGGCCAGGAATTAGTCAAGAGAACAAGACCACATTGATTGTTCTAGGCAGAGAACACAACATAAGCAAAAGCATGGAGGTGGAAACTTGTGTGGCTCATTTGGAGAATTACTCTGCATCCAGAATTATTAAAGCACTAGAGACCCAGTGCACAAAATTTGTGCTCGGGTGCAGTCCCTAGGCCTGGTCGGAGATAGAAGTGCGAGCACCTGGCATAGAAGGGCAGGTCCCAGCTGACCTCTGGGCCCTGGGCAGCACCTGGGCCTCTGGGCCACAATGCACTCCCCTTTGCCTGAGTCATAGCGCCCAAGTCCTCACATGGAGATGTGGTGAGCCCAGCCAGACACCATGGACTGGGGCCCAGCACGGGCCTCTGGGCCATCCAGTGGCGCCACAGGGAAGCCAGGTGGGCAGCACGCTCTCTCCTAGCTGGCATTGCAAAGCGGCTCCTGTGTGAACCCATGAGAAGGCCAATCAGCCTCTGTGGTCCCTGCAGCTGTGGCCTGGCTCATCCAAAAAAGGCCGCACAGGTGTAGGATGGACTCCTGATGGCTGACCAGCACCTGAGGACTGGGGCTTCCCCAGGGTGTGAACCCCGGCATTCCGGGGAAGGCTAGCAGGGGGAGTGAAAGTGAGCTTGGTGGACAACCCGCATTCTCACTGCCCTTCTGTCCCCTTCACCCCCATCCCCAGGTAGTTGGCAAGAGGTCGCAGCACATTGCTGACGCCTGCCATGCTCCGCGCCTACCCCTGGTGGTCAGCACACATCATAGTAAGTGGCCGAACACCCATTGAATTCCTGGTTGAATGACCAACCGCCTGAGGGGATAATTTGCATTATTAAGCTTTTATGATATATGATAGGTACAGTGCAGATGAATATACAAGATGAAGTCAGCAGTTCCCATTCACCATGTTGGAAAACATAAACTTTATCCAACCAAAACATGCCACGGAAAGATCTCGACTCTGCTTGAGGGATCAGGGGATAGCCAGTTTTAAATTTTAGGAGATGGACTTGAGGGAAGAGGCTGTGACAGAGTCCAGTTCCCCTGAGATGAGGTGGAGGTCTGACCTGGGGAAGCTGACTGTAGGGTGGAGAGAAGGGGAAGGATTTGGGAAATCCTCAGGAGGGGAAGTTGGCTGCAAGTCAAGACCAAGTCATAAAAGCATGGCTACCTGATTTCTGGCCTGATGATACTGGGTGGGTATGACTAGAAGGAAGAAAAGACTTGAGAGAAAAGGTGGTGGTGGTGGGGGGGGTGTTCATTTGACCATGTGGAGCTGGACAGCTTGATGGGTCTCCTAATGAAGGAATTTGCAGCTCTAGCCCTGCAGCTGGACCTCTCAGGGAAGGCACTTGCCTCTCTGGGCTTCAGTTTCCCTCACTGTGAACGGGAGTACTCACTTCCCTCAACTCACCTTCTGGAAATAGACTGTGAAGTGAAAATGTATTTCAGGGACTTTGGAAATAAAGCTGCTACATAAATATAAGGGGTTTAAACAGTCTCTGCGTGGGGTGGTCTAAGATTTCCTAGAGCTGCAAAATGTTGCAAATGATGAACTCATTGGGTGTTAGGTCAGCTCTTTGTAACCTTAAAACATCAACACATAGGATTTGCTTGCTTTTAACGCTTTACCCCTTTGATGCCATGGAGAAGCAGGGAGGTGTGTGTACAATGGGCCCTCAGAGGCCATATGGTCCAGTGCCCTCACTTCACAGATGGACAAGATGGCCAGAGAGCGGACATTCACTGGAAGAGCACAGGTAGTTAGTAGCTCTGATCAGTGTACAGGTGAACTAACCTCCCCCAGTGTCCTCTGGAGCCACTGGCAGAGTAAATATCATCTGTAACTCTACAGCCAAGGCCTCCCACCTCAGCCCACTGGGCTGTATGTTCTTGTAGATGAAGTAAGAGCCACTGGTTAATTGTTGCAAAGCCCTCTGAAGCTCTAAAGAGTTAGACAATCTACACAAGGCTCATATATTAATGAGTCTCTCCCTGTTCATTTCAAGCCCAGAACATTATCTAGATTTATATAATGCACGGCCGAGTATGGATGGATCAGTAACTGACAGCAGTAGGGTGGAGACGTGGAACTGTGAATAAATTAGAGCACAGGGTGGGGTCAAGGGAATAGGAAGCTCAGAGGACAAAGATAAAGAGCTTTCAGGTTTGAGGGGCAGGCAGTGTGGGGGACAGGAAGATGAGGCTGACCTGAGCCTTGGCAGAGCCCATAGCCCTCCACAGTGGGAACCAGAACAGGATGGCCAGAGAGTACCCAGGGATAGGTGTACCCAAGACCCTCAGTCCTTCTGGCCTGGACCCCAGAGTGATGGTGTGAATATGCACATAGGGGTTCCCAAAGACTGAGCAATGAAACCCAGCTCCTGGGAGATGACTCCGCCAAAGGTGACTGCAGGCATGCTCATATTTTAAAGGACCTGAGAAGTCCTGCTGTAGACAAACCTGATTAACTTAGTTTACACTGTTTCCCAAAGCAACCTGACCTGAGAACCCAATCCTCACAAAGCTCCTCTTGGGAGACACAGCTGGGGATCACGCCCTGGCACATCCCCTCTGTCTTCAGATGGCTTCCCCTCCCAAATGACACCATGTTTGCTTCTGAATATAGGGGCTCCCGAAGCCTTAATTGGGACTTAATTTGTTTCCACCTGTTTTGTCACCCCAATACCCTAAGTGAAAAGTCTAGTCTTCTCATGAGGATTCTGACCAAAATTCAATTTAATTAAATGCAACTACCTTCTGAAGGCTGATTCAACACTAGAGTGGACATAAGACAATTAAACAAGCAGTCCCTGACTTGACCGCAACCAGGAGTAGCAGAGCTCCAATCCAGAACTGGTAGCTCCCATGCTAAGATGATATTAAAGTAGGTGCTAAAATTGGGGGTCAAAGCAATTCGTTCTGGGGATGCTCGAGGAAAGAAAGAGAAATCAGGAACCTTTCTTATAGAGAGCCACAGGCAAGGTTTGAAGAGGCAAAGGAGAAAGGATGGCAGTTTGGGTGGGGATGGGAAAGCTGGATGGCTCAGTATGGGTTCCATGTGGGTAGTCAGGGGAGGTGGGGAGATGAGCCCATAAGAGCGCTGCTGTGCACAGGCCTGTGACAATTTCTACAAGATCTTGGACCTGCTGGTGACTGAGGAGGTAGTGAAGGCCCCTTACCTCAGGGACTAATCCATTCCTTTGGATTATGCCCCAAAGAAAGACCCAACTACATATGGACAAGGAGCAGACCTCCCTCGTGCTCCTGGTAGGTTCTGATTCTAAGGCAGGTCTGGAAGGGAAATGCTCAGATAGAAGCAATCATGACACATTTGTAGGAGAAGATAGAGTGACTCCATATCCAGAATATCCCTGCACACCAAGTGGCTCTCAAAATCCGCCCCTGAAGGTTTTATTAACAAGTAACACAACCTTCAAGGCCCAGTTTCTTCCCCACGGAGCATTCTCCCAGTGAGGGCAGGACTTCGTCACATCACAGAGGGGACCAGCTGCTGCCACATGAAGGAATTTCAAATGCAACTTGACCACAAGCCCTCCTGACCCCTCCTTACCTGTCCAGCCAGGTAATCCCATGGGTTTCTCCACCTTCCCTTGGGGGTGGGGGACTGGGCACAGCTCCCGGACCCCAGGCTGTCACTCATCTCCCATTGAACAAGGGCTCTCTCATTAGTTGGCTCCTCCCTCTCCTTAGGCCTTTATTTACAGTAACTATGGAGTCAGCTTTCTGACAAGAAGGAAGAGAGCAATTAGAGGCTTTTGTCTCTGCTGGGCAGCCTGGCTGACATCATCCTCCACTCCCTATCATGCTGGGCTCATGGTTAACCCCCTTCTTTCCTCGCTGCCTACTGGTCTGCAAGTTGAGCCGGGAAAACACAGAGAAGCAGGGTAATGAGTTGCAGCCCCTATGTCCACAGAGGTCAGGGCCCAGGGATATTGTGAGGACAATCTACAAAGAGAAGTGGACATCACTGAGGTCACTGGGCAGCTCGCCAGACCACTGCCAGGCTTGGCTCCATGGTCTTGACCTCCTTGGGATTCTAGCACAGTGGAGAAGACTATGGGACTGGGGTCAGTGGTCATGTCACTCTCTGCTGCCCCATTCCCACGCTGAACACATAGTCCCAGTCCCAAACCCAGCTTAGTGCTGAGAAAACAGAAGGCAACATGAAAAACCCAATGGACATTGGGTGTTCCCATGGCACCAAAATCAACACCAGATCTTAGAAGATGTTATGAATTCTCCAAGCTTTTATGGAGGATCTACTGTGTTGGAGGCACTGAGGACCCAGCAGGGTATAAGATATAACCTGTTCCTGTCCTCATGGAGCCTCCAATATATCAAGGCAAGCTGACACTGCACCAGCCCGTGGGAGGAGTTCTCAGTGCTCCCATAAAGAGGGCAGGAGGCCAAGAGAGGATCTACTAGGGGCACCTAACCCACTGTGGAGCATCAGAGACAGATTCCTGCAGAAAATGATGCTCTGGTTAAAGTCAGGAAGATGGGCAGAAGTTAGTATGGCAGATGAGGCCAGAGACAAAGACAAAGGCTTACCACCCACCCTGCTTCCTCCATCCCTCCTATCTCACAGAGACCAATGGAGAGGCTCCTTGTGGGGCATCCCAGGCTGTCATCCAGCTCCTGCTAAGACATTCCCAGTGCAGGAAGCACACTGGGGTCCACTTAGGCACAGCTGCAGTCGAAAGAACCTTCTTCCCTAAGTTACAGTGAAATCTGGGTCACAGTGGAGAACAGAAAAATGTAGGACTTTGATTCAGACAGATGGAATTTAGATCCTATCTTAGCCACTTACAAGCATATGAGATAATTCAAAAATGTTACATTAACCTCTCTAAGCTTTGTTTCTGTATCAAATGGTGCCTCCCTCATAGAGCTGTTGAGAGGACTAAATGAAAGAGTGAAGGATTAAATGTATAGTGCTTAGTTTAGAACTCAACAAACATCAGACATTTTTCTTAGCCATTGGCGGACTCTCTCTCTCTCTCTCTCTCTCTCTCTCTCTCTCTCTCTCTCTCTCTCCCTCCTTCCCTCCCTCCCTCCCTCTCTCTCTCCCTCTCTCTCTCTCTGAAATGTATAGCATTTATTCAACACTCAAATGTGTAGAATATGCATATTTTCTAAAAATGTGCATATTTTTGAAGCTTCTCTAAACCCCAGCATTCCTACTTCTCTAGATGGCTCCCCATAGCACATGTTTTCTAAGCTGTTTACCATCCAATTGCATATAGCAAGTGAAGGAAGAAGCTGTCAAAGCCACTAGCACAGAACTCAGGATAATTATGTCTGTAAATGTCAGCTGCACGAGGGCAGAGCTTGTCTGTCTTGTTCACTGGTCTATGCCCAGCACCAGCACAATGGCCAGCATACACTACACACTCAGTTTACACTTGCAGAGCAATGACTAAAGTCTGGGCATGATGTGTCCATTAATTTAGCCTCAATGTTCTTCATTTTTAAAGAGTGCCATGTTCTTGACTCATCAGACTGACAACAAAAACTCTAGGACTTCAACATGAGCTGCTGTTACATTGAGCCTTCCTCATCCTGTCTTCATTCAGTTTTTTTAACTAAAGGCACAACTTTGATTTATCCCTCCTATCTTTTATTTTATTAGTTTCAGTCCATTATTCTGGCCTGCCCAGACCTTTTTTGAATATTCACTCTGTCATCCAACATAGTATTAGCTCCCCCTCTATCTTTGCTCCATCTATCAATTTGTTAGGCATGCCTGCTATGTCTCCATATATCTGAAGAAAAAATGTCAAAAAGGACAGGCACACTGTGTTGTCCTTTAGGGAAAGGGACAAGTCTCCTGTGACCCAGCACTGGGGATTTCCTTGCTGACATCTGTTTATTAACTAACACATCTTGGAAGTCATTGTTCAACCACTGAGGAAGCCACCATTCAGCCCATATCACTATTTGGTCACAATGACACTACAAGAGGCACTGTCAAATCCCTGGCCCAAATAAAACCCTTGCAATATAAAAACTATACTGTATGGGGAGTCTATCATGTGCCAAGTCTACTGCATGCGATCTCTAATGCCATTAGGAAACTGTTGTGCAGGATAGGATAGTGGTTAAGCAAGCTGGCCTTCCTGTCTCTTCCCCTGCTGGCCAGGCCATCTGGGATAGTGTATATTAGAGTAGATTATCTGGCACAATGAAAATCTCGGTGTGAGATTTAATTTTTGCTCTAGTCACAGTCCAACTTCATGATGCTCTTCCAAGGGAGGACTTGGGGACTCAAGCTCCTGACATCTAGTGGTTCCTTCTTGGAGACTTTTGCTGAGTCTTCTCCATTCAGCCAATCAAATCACAAGGAGAGGATAGAGAAATCCAAGGCAGGTGCAGTTCTGACTTATCACTGTGCCCACATTCTATTGGATAAAACTAATCACATGACTAATTTCAATGTGCAGGAGGCTGGGAAATGTAGAGAGTGTATTGCAGGTAGCAAATACTCTGTCCCATTCATACATCTATGACATGATAATATTCCCTGCCTCATAATTTCTGTATTAGTCATCGTTCTCCAGAGACACAGAACCAATAAGAGGTAAATAGATAGATATAGATAGATGTAGAGATACAGATATAGATACATAGATAATAGATATGTAGATATACATAGAGGGAGATACTTTAAGAAATGGCTGGAAAGTCTGAAACCTGCAGAGTAGGCTGCAGGCTGGAACTTCTGGCAGGAGCTGATATCGCAGATTTGAATTTAAGAGCAGTCTGAAGGCAGAATCCCTTCCTTTTTGGGCACCTCAATCTTTTCTTTTAAGTCTTTCAACTGATTTGATAAGGCCCACCCATATTATGAAGGGTAATCAGCTTTACTCACCATCTACAGATTTAAATGTCACTGTCTCCTAAGCAATACCATCACAGTGACATCTACATTTGGGGTTTGACAAAAACAGCTGAGCACCATAGCCTAGCCAAGTTGACACATAAAATTAACCACCATTAAGTCATTGTGAGGATTAAATGAGCTATGCTTAAAAAGGGTGCATAACTTCAACTTGACCAGTTCCTGACACATAATAAACAATCAGTAAATATCTGTGATTGTCACTGTCCCAATTTACAGATTGAGAACATTAGGACTCAAGTAAATTGCACAAGACCACTGCTGCCAGACTCCAGAGCCCAAAAATCTCAGTGGCTTAACACCATAAAGGTTTATTGCTTGCTCAAATCACAGTCCAAATTCATGATGCTCTTCCATGGGATGGTTTGGGGACCCAACCTCCTGACATCTAGTGGTTCCTTCTTGGAGACTTTTGTCTTGGGCCAGCAAGCCAGAAGCCCAGAAAACAGAGAACTGTGATGGGAGTTGGAGGCTGACCTGTCTCCTGCTTCCTGTTTGTCCCGTGGCTCCTTGGGACATAGTTATGAGTAGCTGCAGCCTCCAGGCAGAAGTGGGGTCTGAGGGTAAATCTGGGGTATAAGCTAGTTAGAGGCAGGACACATACAGCAGAGTGTTCAACACATGAGCATGTCATGTGCTCATAAATACCTGCAAACTCTAAGTGCAGCTGTAACACCAGGGTTAGAGCTGGGTCCCCATTCCAGGAGGAAATGCCTAGAGCAACGATTTTCTATGCGGTGGACACATTACCTCCATGCTCACCAGCATCCATCTACCGTGTTTCCCCGAAAATAAGACATCCTCCGAAAATAAGACCTAGCGCAACTTTGGGAGAAAAAATTAATATAAGACACTGTCTTATTTCCAGGGAAACAGGGTAGGTCAGTACCATCTAACCCAGAAGATCCTCAGGACCAAGGCTATACCTACTCATAAAGATCCACTCTGCCTTGGAGCCATCGGCCAAGAGTCAGCTGGTCAGAGGAAGGTAAAGCTGAGCTTGAAACAGATTCAGTTCCCAGGCTGATCATGATTCAAGCCTGCAGAAGGGCTCACCAATGGCCTGTAAAAGTATGTGGGTGATCACACATGCAGGACCCAGTGAGGGAGTGTGATTGGTGCTACATAAACCTTCTCTACAAGGGAGCAAACAAACCTGGTCTTGGGCCAGCAAGCCAGAAGCCCAGAAAACAGAGAACTATGATGTGAGTTTGAGGCTGACACTGTCCCCTGCTTCCTGCTGTTCCATGTGGTCCTCTGTCTGCCCTGCTGAACCCTTATCCAAGCCAAGCTGTTCTCACCATCTCCATATGAACAGAGCCCTGGCCTACAGATGAAAAGTGCTGGATTCTATTCATGACACCATCAGTGACTGTGGGGAAATCCCTGGCCCACCTTGAGCCTCAGTTTTTCCCTCTGCAAAATGGATCAAATTTTCATTTGTCCAACCAGCTGATTACTACCCACTCTCACTATGTTTTTAAAAGCACATTGAAAACAATAAAACACTATACAAATGTTCAGCACTATCATTGGCAATACTACTTGCAGGAAAGAGACTCAAGAGAACCCCCCTCCGATAGGTCTCTCTCCCCACCTATCCCAGCTGGAATAGCCGTTGGCAGTGATGCTCACAGACACAGGTTCCATTGCATTATCTTCATGGCCAAATGAAAGGAATTGGACATATGCTGTGGTATATAAATGATGTCTACTCGCCACCTACTCGCCAAAGATGTCTACTTGCTAACCACTGGAACCTGTGAATGTGGTACCTTACATGGCAAAAGCAATGTTGCAGGTATGATTCAAGTTAAAGGTCTTGAAGTGGAGAGAATATTCTAGATTACCCAGGTGGACCTGATCTAACCAGTCAAGTGTGTAAAAGTGGAGACCTCTCTCTGGCTATGGTGAGAGAGCAGCATGTGGCTCTAGATAAAACAAGGGTCAGGGAGATGAGCTGATGTTGGCTTTGAAATGGGGGAAGGGGGCCAGGAGTCAAGCAAGCATCCGGAAAAGGCAAGAAGATCCCCCTCAGGGCCCCCAGAAAGGAATGCAGCCCTGCTGACACCAGCAGCTTAGCCAGTGAGACCCATGCCAGACATGTGACTTAAGAAGCATAAGATAATGCATTTGTGCCACTTAAGTCACTGGGTGTGTAGCAATTTGTTACAGCAGCAATCAGGAACTAGTACACAGGCACAGAAGAAGAGGGAAGAAGTAGCTCACGTGACTGGAGGGAAGGTAGAGGAGAGCATAGAAACAACAGGCCCAAATGCCTGGCAGACTCTGCTATGCTCCTCCTTTCTAAATTATTATTTTTAAAACATATTTTTATTGATTTCAGAGAGGAAATAAGAGATAAAACACCAATGATGGGGAGAATAATTGACTCACTCACTGTCTCCTGCACACACCCCCACTGGGGATTGAGCCCACAACCCAGGCATGTGCCCTGACCGGCAATGGAACTGTGACCTCCTGGTTCATAGGTTGACATTCAATCATTGAACCATGCCCACTGGGGGCCCCCTCCTTTCCATAAGTGATCACCATTGAGGAGGTGTGGGGGGCAGGGAGTGATGGGAAAGTCGCTTCCAGATCAGAATTAGAATTTGTATACACATCTGGGCTGGACCTACCTTCGTGATCTCAATGTGTCTCTGGGTTTTCTTGTGTAAAATAAAAAAGAGACTATGAATGCCTTTCCTACAACCATCCCTATTCTAGGAATAGAGGACACTCTCTCTTTGTCTCCTCCTTCCTTCTTCCCTTCCTCCAGCCAGCATCCACCCAGGGACTGTCCCCAGCACCTCTTTCTCACTCAGCCAGAACCAGCAGCCATGGTTCTCAGCTCTTAGTCATCTTGCAGCGATGAACGATGAACGCCATCATTAAGAGCCTTTCATTATCAGCGGCTTGCACGCAGCTGATGTTGATTTGATAGAATCCAATTTAGCATCCCACTCTGGGCTCTGCTCCATAAGCATTTGGGTTGAGCATGTACAGGCAGTTTGATGCTGTCTTGATGGCCTTTTAAGCGGCTGAGAGAATTGCTGGCGTGGCAATTTGGTGGCAGGCAGGCCCCTGATGAGTGCAGCTGGAGGGATGGGGGAAGGAGCAGGAGACAGAGGGGACTCTTCAGCCCGTGACTGGACAAGGCATTTAAGTGCTTGGGAGTCAGACATGTAAAGTGAAGAGAGAAGAAACAAATCCACCAGGGTGCCTGAGGGGCTCCGCCCAGTGAAATTTCACCAACGGCCGCCTTCTGATGGGCACAGCGCTGCCCTCAAAGTCAGTCAAAATAGTTGTCACCATGCTGTACACCTGAAACTAATGTAAAATCAGATTAAGTGTAAACTGTAATTTAAAAATGTGTTTTTAAAATACTTGTCACCTTGCACTGGTGAAGGATGTCACCATTCACAAAATGCTTCCTACGTTATCCCACTCTTATGTTGAGCCCCCAACAAATCGTCAGGCTAACTCTTGAGGATGTGATTATCCCTGTTTGCAAAAGTAAGACCAAGGCTCAGCTGCAGGCGCCTGAGGTGGGAGCAGAGGTGCGGGCTCAAGATGCAGCGGTAATTATTGGAAAAGTATAGGAGTGTCTGCTTCCTTCACTCCATTTCCTGGTCCCCAGTGGCTCACTGCACCTCACCTCTGCCTTTGAACACAAAGGGGAGTGTTTGCCCATTTCCTCCCTTAGGGGCGACCAGGGAGGTATGGGGGTCGCGTGCTGCCGCTCCTTGGAGAATGGGGAGAGTTCCTGGAGCGCAGTGTGTGCTGGCAAATGCTTACCGTTGGCTCTCCAAGTTAAAGAGTCCTGTTTGTAGCATCTGTCAATTTACCCGTTGTCCATACTCCCTCCACACCGATTTAAACTGCCAATGAGATGTCACCAATACGGACATGGGTAGGGGTATTCTTGATTGGCTCTGCCAGTGTGAGGAGGCTCAACTTCATCAAGGCTAACTGGTCAGATTCTGAACTTGTGCCCATTTTATAACTGAACAAACTGAGGCCCAGAGTAGGTTTGCCCCAACAATGGGCCCCGGATGTCAAAGATGCTCAGCCACTTTCATGGGGAAAGACATGCTGACTCCAGCTGAGGCCAGAGTCAGGACAAGGCAGACAGGCAGCCCCAGCCTTTTCCCTGCCCACAGCCCACAGCCCACAGATACATTTAATGCGCACCTTCTCCTGGGAAGAGTGAGTAGAGGGGTGTCTGATGAGGCCAGCCCCAGCAGCACCCGGGGGAGTGGTGTAGGAGTGGGGGGTGAGAGAGGGAGGAAAGGAGGAGACTGAAGGGCCTGGAAAGTGTTCCCTTTCCCCTCCCACCTGCCTCTTTTCTCCCTCCTCCATCAGAGGCCTTGAAGATCACTGCCTGGAAATCTCCCTCCTGATGCTTGGTGTGCGCATAGCAGATTATCCCTGCTCAGTCTCCCTTCTCCTCTGATGTGAGCTGGGCTCTTCAGCCTGAGGCCACAAGTGGCCTTGAGGAGATACAGCAGAAGCCTCATGTGCCTGGCCCACCTTTGATTTCAGCCACAGCTGTACTGGAGAGTTTGAGGTGAGTTCAGACTTACACAACAACAACATAGTCCTACTGCAGGGCCTCTTCCCGGCCCAAGCCCTTCTCTGTCTCTATGGGTTTGTCTTGCAAGCAAGTAGCAGTCTGTAGCACGGGGGAGTTTTGTCCCTGGGTTAACTCCCAGCCAATGGGAACAAGAGCTGGCGGGAATTGCCCCAGCCTCCCAGACAATGTGGGTTTTCTCTAAGCTGACCGCCTTCCTTCTCTCTGCCTCCTCCTGCCTCCTGGGAGCATCTCCCAGAGAAACTCCCTGCACCCAGCTCCTTGTCTCCAGCACTGTTTTCAGATAGATATACACACAAACCCTCCGAGGTGGGGACCATTATTATCCCCACTGCACGGGTGAGGAAACTGAGACTGCATCTGCCTGGCTTGGGCTAGACGGGTCAGCCCTCAGCCTGCCCCTGAGGATGTGGTTCTCAGGGATGCAGCCACCGCCCACTTGCACTGAGATGGCTGGGTCGGGGCTGTCCTGCTGAGAGCTGGAGTGTCATTTGGCTGAAGGAGAGGCACCTCAGCCATGGCGACCCCAAGGGCAGTGGTCCCCTGTACATTCTTGAACCACTCTCTTTGAAAAGAAAACGTCTCAACATTTGACCTCATTTTTGTTTTACTTGGGTTAATATATAATGTTACATTATATATACACACATATATGTGCACACATATATGTATATACTGTATGTGTAAATATATGTATATGTATAAATATTATTAACAAACATATAAATGTATATATGTATGTGTGTGGATATATATTCAAAAGATTGGAAAGAAATTCACTAAAATGTTAACATAGTTATTCTTGGAGAGTGGCAGATGATTTTTCCCATTTTGTGTGTGCTTTTCTGTCTTTTCTAACTTTTCCCACGATGAAATATTATTGTGGAAAGAGGCAAAAGCATTACTTTTTTAAAAAAGAGAAACCAAGCCTCTTTGGAGGAAATCATTGTTAACGTAAAACACTATGGCTAGAAGGCAAGGCCTGGGAAAGCATGAGAACCCTACTGGGGCAGTGCTCGGTCACCTGCTGGGAAAACCAGCGAAGGGAGGAAGGCAGAGAAGACAGAGGGGAAAGTGGAGCAAAGGAAGCCTTAACAGTGAGATAAGGCGTCCTTCTGTGTGACACACAGTGCATTGGGGAAGGATGGGAGCTTGGAGACAAGTGGGGACCCGCTAACTGCCCACCGCAGGAGCAGCGTACACCTGTTGTGTGACATAATGATTTGAGGACCCAAAGGCCTCAGATTTGAATGAGATGCCAATAAAGAGGCTCTGGCTGGAGGGGCAACATCTCAGCCTCCATACAACAGCAAACACATTATGTGTCTTTCATCCCTGGCCCATTTGGGGAAGGGGGGTTGCCATTCACCTTGGAGTATTGAAAAAAGTGTTTGTCCTAAGTCCATCAATTCTCCCTTGTTCGTTCATTCTACAAGTATGAACTGAGCACCCCGGTTCCATTCTGTAAGCTCCATGAGATCAGGGACCATGGCAGTGTGACTGATCACTGCCCCCACCAGCTGCTAGCATAGGGACCAGCAGGCATCCAATAGATGGATTGAATGACTGAGCAAATCCACCCCCCACCTCTCCTTAGACGTAGGGGTGTCGAACTCAATCAGAGAAGGGGCCAAAATCTAAAATCCAGCCGAATGGTTTACTGAACAGTCATAAACTGTCATTGTGATGGAAACGCAGCGGAGTGCAGTGATGACAGCGCGGTGCGGGCCACATTGCAAGGCCTGGCGGGACGGATTTGGCCCGCGGGCCTTGTGTTTGACACATGTGCCTTAGAGGATCAGAAACTAAGTCAGTAGATCTGAGTTTTGTCTGGGATGTTCCAGCAACCTACCTCATGACCTTTGGGAGGTCAGTTATTTACCTTGTGATTTAATTTCCCAAAAATCAGACAAAAGAGCTTACCTTAAAGGAAAATCCACAGAAGAAATAACACATCATCTATTAGAAACTTTGGGTTCCTTAGGACAAAGAACTGGCGTAAATGGAGGGCATAAATCATCCTGTCTTCAAATCCTGTGTAGCACAGGAAGTCCAAAGGAGTCAGCCCGGGGCCCGTTGGGCTCTCCTAAAGCTGCTTGGACTACAGGGGGACGATGTTTGCACTGGGTGTGGATCTTTCTGCTTCTCTTCAATGACCTCTCCTCTGGGATCTTGCCATCTTAATGGAGGCTACATTAGCTAATCTAGTGATTCAATTAGTCCTAAATGCTCCTGGCCTGAGAAGGATGGATGGCAAGGTGGGGATTTGCTGACTTCTCTTTGCCGGAAAGGGTTTCCCAAGACAATGGAGCTGCAATTTGAATTCCCAAGTCTCCCACTTCCCTCTCCATTCAAGAGCCCAGGGTCATCAACCCAAGTGAGATCATGCATGTGAAAGCACTTTGTAAACTATTTTTATCCTCAATTCCTGGGAGGGGGAGAGGGTGGGGGAAGGGGAAGAGTCCACTACGCCCTCCCCAGCTACCCTCTGTCCCAGAGGTAAGGGGGCTGCCCAGGACAGAAGGACCAGAAGTCATCAAGGGCAGGCAGGCAAGCCCCAGGCTTAACCCTGAGGAATTCCAAGCTGGTGGTTTTCCTGACTTATGGAAATGATATTTAGATCCCCTGCAGCAAAGATCCATTCCTTTCCTAGTGGCAGCTCCACTCAATTCTGGGCAACTGTTCAGATGAAAAACCTCACCCCTCTCTCATTCAAATACAATCACAGACTGTCCTACCACCTTCTACTTGCCCCAGTGGCCTCATCTCCCCAGAGACCTGACTTTGAGGGCAAAGACCATATCTTAGGTGTCAGTCCCTAGGAAGACAAGCTTAGTCCCTGCCAAGAAGGGACAGAAATGAGGAAATGTGGGAAGAAGGAGGACAGCAAACAAGAGGACAAAAGGATACACAGATGAGTCTCTACCATTTGGAGGCCCTTTTATCTCTGGAGGAAGATATGCTTTTTCTAAATTCCAGGAATTGATTCATAACTCACTTCCCAGAAACTGCTGGAATTGGGAGAAATCACTTTACCTCAATTTTTCCTTTGTGAAATGGGAGAGTTAGATGGGAATAGTGATTTCATCTTTGGCTGAATCACCTGGAAAACTTTAAAAAGCTTCATGCCTTGTCTCCATACATAATGATTCTAGTCTAATTGATCTGGGTCAGTGGTCGGAAAACTCATTAGTCAACAGAGCCAAATCAACAGTACAACGGTTGAAATTTCTTTTGAGAGCCAAATTTTTTAAACTTAAACTATATAGATAGGTACATTGTTATTAACTTCCTTAGGGTACTCCTAAGCTGGCATTTGCTAAAAACTCAAGGGGCCAAAGAACTACATGTGGCTCGTGAGCTGCAGTTAGCTGACCACTGATCTGGATGTGCAGTCTAATCAATTATTTTCATTTCTCTAGGCAGTAGTGTTCTAGTTTACCAGTTCTTAAAGTAAAAATAGCTCTGATTTGCAGCGTTTGACAATTTCCATGGTGTAATATTTTCACTGTGATATATTTTAGGCTACCAACAGTGTTACACAGCTCCCAGTGAGTCTATGTTGCAGTGAAAGTGGGAAACCCTGCAGTTGTCTCATGTGTCACCTTAGGAAGAGGCATTGCCTGGGACCAGGGAGCTCCAAGTCCCCAAAGCAGAGGTTCTGACACTGAGAGAGCCCCACCTACCCCACCTTTCTCCACCAGCTCTCACCAAAAGCAACCTGCAGTGGTTTGTGGAGCTAAAAGGCAAAGAAGGAAGGGAAGTCCCAGTGGCTCCTAAATGCTGTCAGGGACCCTTCCAGGAAGAAAGCTTTCTGTTGCACACTTCCCTTCTTTTCCATCAGGAAAGTGTTTTCAAGACTGACATCTAGGTGCTCAATTTTTTAGCACATTATCTACTACTAGTAGCCCTGTGCACGAATCCCTGCACCAGTAACTCATCAGTAGCTTGCTGCTGCCCTCCTGTAGCTCTCCGCCCACTGCCCCACCCTCCTATAGCTCCCTCTGCCCCTCCCCCATAGCTTGCTGCCCTGCCCCCTCCTGTAGCTCTCCACTGCCCACTTATAGCTCGTTGCCCCACCCTCCTGCTGATCTGTGATCTGGCCCTTATGCGGTTGGTCGTTACGCTTCATGGCATAACAACCATTTGTATATTATATCTTTATTATTGTATATAGGACCACTGACAGTAAGACCAAACACTGTTTCCCCAGAAGGCACTCAGAACCCTTGCTGGAGGCAGGATGGAAGAAGGATTGGGGGGGGGGGGGGAACCCCAGGAAGGAGGAAGACATCTCGTGGCAGCGGTGGGTCTTGGGTGTTTTAGTTAGGGCCAAGTCTAAGCCACCCTTCTTTCTTTCCTCTGAGGACAATGCATCTTATAGTCAATAAAATTCAACAGCATTTGTTAAACATTCAGTAATTTAGCACGAGGCCAATAATTTTAAGAATTTGGTTTTGTTTTTTTTAAGTGGAAAATACTGTCTTTTGAGGAACTTAACTAATAGCATGGTCAAGACTCATGGAAGAAGCAACTTGGGAACTCTAAGTCATGTGTAAGCTAGCATGACAGCTGGGTACTATTTTGTTCTGTTTTGAGTATTGGTAGAATTCAGAGTATGTTTCATACATGTATTCCAAAGGGAGATCCAGAAAAGGATAAAGGCCAGCACAGGCTCAGACTGAAAGTCCTCATGGTTAGGAGATTTGACGCTATACATAAAATGATCCAGCAGCCCCACGGGTAAGGGCAACCCCAGGTCTGTTGGACCTCTGGGGAGTAAGAGAACTCTGTTATCTCAGGCAAACAAATGGCACATGGTCTTGGTTTGGCCATCATGGAGACTCCTCAAGCCTACATCCATTTAGAAAAAGGAGTCTTCTTCTAATTGGTTCAAAGTACCCAACTGTCTAGCAAGAACCCCAGGATGAATTCAATCTGCCAATACCATAGGTCCAAGCTTTGCCTCACCAAAGTGCAGTGACATCTTAGGATTGAATTTCAGTCCCTGCTCTGTAATGAACAAGATGAGTGAGCTTGGGCAAGATGCTCTACTGCTAAGACTTAAGGATGCTCTAAAGGGGGTGTGGGGAGGGAGAAGCACACACTTGGATCATAAATCAGAGAATCAATAAGTACTCAGCCCTGGGGTCTTGGTCATTGCTGCATTGGTCTTCTCTTAGGTTTAAATCAATATTTTACACCCCCTTAGCCCACACAGACCTGGTGGTGGTTAGATGCCTGAGGGAGTCACCATGACATACAGAGACTTTCTGTGTATGTAATTAGGAGTTGACTATTTCCCCATGGATTAAAATAGAGAGAATATTTGACATCAGTCTACTCCCCTGAGCCATAGAATCAACTAATGATATTAAAGCTACAAGGGAGCTTAGACATCATCTCATCTAATTTTACAGATGACAAAACCAAGACTAAAGAAATAAAATGGTCACACCTCTTCCTAGAGGTGGGCCTTCCACCTTAGTGAGTTAGGGAGCGACACAGGCAACTGCCACCATTCACAAGTTCAGGCACTGTGCCTGAAATGATATGACAGGAAAGAAAAGGCTGAAATACAGAAGAAATATAGAAATAGATAGTAATGTTCATCCAAGTCAGTGGCAGGTTAGGGATGGGAGAGGAAAACAGATTTTAGAATTAGGAGAGGGCCAGATCAGTCAAGGATAAAAAAACAGAATTGTGAACAAAAGACACGTGGGGCACAGAACCATGAAATAAGTGAGGTGTGACACAAGCCTTCCTTGGGCTGCACTTTGTAAGGCAGCTTGAAAGCTGCCTGTCGCTGGTCGGGACGGAGAAGGGAGGCTGGCCCTGAGCTGGCGGCAGTGTGGCCAGCACACAGGTGGTGCCTGAGCCAGACTCTTCCTAGCAGCCAGGATGAGACAGTGCCTGCCCTTCTTCATCCTCTGCTGAACCTCTTTCAGCCACGCCCCGTTTCCTTCTGTGGACAAAGTCCTGGATTTCAATGCCAGATCAAGAACCTAGCGCAGCAGAAACCGGTTTGGCTCAGTGGATAGAGCGTCAGTCTGCAGACTGAAAGGTCCCAGGTTCGATTCGGGTCAAGGGCATGTACATTGGTTGCTGGCACATCCCCAGTAGGGAGTGGTTTGCAGGAGGCAGCTGGTCGATGGTTCTCTCTCATTCCTCTCTGTAAAAAGTCAATAAAATATATTAAAAAAAAAAAAAGAACCTAGTGCAAAATCTGCCTCTTCCTCAAGTCTCAAGTGTGTTCTATTCCCACAGAGGAATGTGTACTCAATTTCCAGGATTGAGGTCCAAATTGTCTTGGAAAGAGGCAAAAAGAAATATGGAGAAAAAACCTCGAGGCCATAACCAGTGTCACCTCTGACACCCCACGGGCATGGACCAGAGTGCTATTGGGGTGCTGCTGTCTTCCTGGAAGCCTAAATTGCCCCTGCCCTATGGCTTCTGCCGAGCTGCCCTGCTCACCCCTCAAGGGGCCCACATCAATGTCAGAGTCACCAACAGCCCTGAGGTGAGGGAAAGAGTATCTGTAAAGAAGGACCCAATTAACACCCTCTACTCTGCAGTTTAATCTCTGGGATTTAACCTCCTCTAGCCTCACTTTCCCCATCAGTTCAACAAGGACTACAACATAGACCTCTTAGATTTATTCTGAAAGTTTCTGTATTCTTAATACATAGAGCTTAGTGTATGTCCCTTCCCTCCTCCCTCCAAAGGAATGCAATGGAGGATGTCCTGACGTTTCTCTAAAATATGGAATCTCGCCCTGGCTGGTGTCAGCAGGTTGGATGTCATCTAGTGCACCAAGAGGTTGCTGGTTTGGTTCTTAGGGCACATGCCTGGGTTGTGGGCTTGATCCCCAGGGGATGATGTGCAGGAGGTAGCCAATGGATGTCTCTGTCTCTGTCTGTCTCTCTCCCCCCTCCCTCTCTCTACAAAAATAAGTCAATAAAAAATTCTTTAAAAATTAAATTGGAAACCTCCATGCTGGACCACGCTGATTCACAGATGGGTTTCTTACTTAGAAAAGCTTTCTCCCATTTACCCCATCACTCCTGCCCCCACTCCCATTTTAGAGATGGGATTTAGAGATTTATCCCCACACCAAATTGGGAAAATTGTGGATCTGTACAGCAAGATGCTGGCTCAGCAGAGGCCCATATATAAAAATTATTCTTGATGGTGTCAATGGAATTTGCAGTGTCCAAGCCAAAATGAAGTATGAAGATTGGGCGATAGAGGATGACTGGGTGACACCGGCAGCTGTGATTGAATACAGCCCATGAGCTACATGCGATACTTATTGAAGTATAAAGATGAAGTTAGGTGCTGACAGGTTATTTCTCCTCAGGCCTTCCAGATATTGTCTCCAGTGTCACATTATGCCATGCCCTCTTCTCTGCCCAGTCCCTTCCCCTCCAGGACTAAAACAAGTTTGATGCTTCCCAAGGAAAAAGAATCTCCTTATAGCTCTTGGTCCTGGTCTGATGGGCCTAGTCTGATTCACCTGTATGATGGCACATTGAAAGGGTAGAGGGCAGGATTTAGATTGGGAGAAGGGAGACCTGGGCCCCCCTCCCTCTTTCCTGCTTAGCTCTGGGACCCCAGGCAGGCCACCCACCATTCCTGGGCCTCAGTTTCCTCATCAACAAAACAGAAATGCTGCCCCTCACTCCACTGAAGTCCTAGGAATTATCAGGTAAAAGTGTTCAATTCAGCTGATGGAGCAAAAGTTTATTGAGACACCTGGAATAAACTAGTTAGTCTCCCAATGATTAATTTGGCAACTCTGAAAAGAGAGACCATAAAGGCAGGGGCAAGGGCCTAGGAGCGTTTTGGAGAGCCAGCCTCTCTTTCCCCGGGGACTGGAGGGATGTTAACAATAAATGGGACTGCTCGCCCAGCCCAGCAACAGAGCAGAGGTGAAGACCATTAATTTTGGAGGTTTTGCTCAAAAACAAGAAGCCTTTGGCTTAATGAAGAACTCTTAATAGGTGTTGTTTTTCCTAAATTATCATATTAACCACAGATAATTAACAAGCGTATCCTTAATG
This sequence comes from Pipistrellus kuhlii, assembly GCF_014108245.1. Taxonomy (NCBI): domain Eukaryota; kingdom Metazoa; phylum Chordata; class Mammalia; order Chiroptera; family Vespertilionidae; genus Pipistrellus; species Pipistrellus kuhlii. The sequence continues at coordinate 14,364,232 of NW_023425405.1, forward strand.
CCGCAGGATACTGACAAGCCCACTGCACGCATCTCGCTGCCTATAAATCATCCAGCCATCCTCAAGGCAGCTGCTTAATTACTCCTGCATTTGGGAGGAACAATATTGAGGCTTTCTCTAAATTTGGTTGCCAATGAAAATAAAGTCAGCAACATTTCAGCTCTTTATCATCATCGTTTCGCCTTAAGATGCTGCAGCCGGTTCTATTTATATTGGTGAAAACTGGAAACAGCCCAGGTGTCCAGCCATAGGGGACCAGCTTGGCCAAACAAAAGGATGGGTATCAATTTAATGGGCTGTCACACAGCTACCTCAATGGCAAAACTGAAACTATGTCAATACAAGTAAAACACTCATCCTGAATTACTGTTAGTGGGAAAGCAGCATAAAGTGCTATGTACCCACTGATTACAACTATATACAGAGGTATATAGTTATTGATAAGTAATAAATGAGAATTTAGAGGAATGTGAAGTATGGTTAATACTTGTTTTCTATTCTAAGGAGGATTAACTTTGTTTTTTAAAGCAAAATAAAACACTACTAGCTGCAGTTGGCCGAGGCTGTTCGGACGGACTCTAGCCAATACTTCTCAGATTCCTGTAATCTAGGAAAAAAACAGCTCAGCCTCATTCATCCTCTCCTCCTCCCACTCCCCCAGTTTGGGCCCCCATCTCTGAAACATGCTGGGTCTGTGCCACATCCAGCATCCCTGATGTCTGGATGGTGTTCTGAGGGTGGAAATCAGACAAATGTGTGTGTTTCATGCGTGTTATTCATGGAATCATAGGACTCCATGCAGGAAGAAACCTGATTCTCAGCAGCTACATCTACTCTCTCTTGCCAGAAATCTAACTATGAGCTCAGCTGCGAGTGTGAAATGCCTAGCTCTTAAGCCCAGCAGAGAAGGTCTGGCTGTGGTGGCACAGAGAAATCGGGAGCAAGCAAAAAGACGGGACATCCTGTGCCCTCACCCCACATACCAGAAAGCTCAAGCTGGGCCTGGACCGTGGTGGAGCAATTCCTTCTCAGAGCTCACAGGAACTGAGTCTGCCTTTGAAACCACCATTCACTGGGACTTGCTATATATATATATATATATATGCAAAGTTTTTCTTTCCCCCGCTCCCGAGGGTAGGAGAGAGGGGCTGATGAAGAAGGCAGCTGGGGGCAAAATGAACATCCTGGGGTGGTAGTGGTGGGCGGGATCCTAGAAGCCACACTTGGGTTAAAATCTGGCTGCTGATGCAGAAGGCCAGCTGACTCTCTCCAATCCCAGCGTGATCACTTTGGCTCTCCGGGCCAGAGCACCGCAACGGGCAAGGGGAAGAGTAAGAGATGTAGAACTCAAGGCCTCGGCCAGCCCAGGAGTCCTGAGCTGTGGTCTCCTCCCTGCAGCCCTTCACTTAAAAGCAGGAAGCAGGGTCTCACTCATATGTGGAACCTAATGGACAAAATTAACTGATAAACAAAATAGATCCAGCGACATGGAAGCATGAAACAGACTGATGGATCTGGGAGGGAAGGAGGGAAGGGGAAGAAAGTAACTAAAAAAATTACATGCATATATGCATAACCCACAACTATAGTGCGACAGGCCTGGCCGGCCGTGGGCAGGTGCAGGGTGGAGGGGATCAATGGGGGAAAAAGATAGATTGCTTGCAGTCTATTTGCTGTAATACTTTCAACAATAAAGATAATTAAGGGGGAAAAAATAAATAAAAGGAAGAAGCCACCAACCTGGCAAGGCTGGAAATGGCTTTATCAGCTGGGACTGCTGCTTGGTGTATCTCAGAAACACGTGGCCCTCTGCAGGGCACGTGGAGATTCCCCCTCTCCCCACCCCTGTGCTCCAGAGAGGTCCCCATCTCTCTCCCACTCACATCTGCTTGCAGTCCACTATCTCATTGGCCGGAACTATTGCTGGCCGCCTCCCACTTCTAGTTTTGAAATTTTATTTCTGGTTCTCATTAACATATTTAACCAGAGCTGGGGATGAGTCCTGAAGCGACCTGAATCGCTATGTGTGCTCACTGTGTCCCTCATGGGGCCTGCAGGAAGGCCTTAGACCCACCCAGCGCTGGGATGACACCTCCAACCAGCAGTGGCCACGGCGCAGTTCCACGGAGGAAGGCTCAGCCAGAAGGGCCGGAGCCAGAAGAGCGATGCTGATGGAGGAGATGGCGGGAAAGCAGGCCAGCAGCAGGAGTAGGAACTGAGTGTGAACTGAGGCCATGCACATAAAGGCACACTCAAAGCGCCTGTGTGACATGGAACATTTCACAGATGAAGAAACAGAGGCCAGAGAAGTCAAATAACGTTTCCAAGGTCACACAGCTGGTAGGTAAAGAAGCCTGGGTGTGAAGCCAGGGGCCTCCAGGCCCCGCTCCTACAGGGTGATGCATTCTGCCATGCTGACGACTCTTACAGGAAGGAGTAAAGGGAATAAAGGCTTCACAGTATAAAACAGTGAACCTCCCCTCCCCATGGAGTCTCGGAAATGACTCTCTAGTATAGGGGTGTCGAACTCAATCAGAGAAGGGGCCAAAATCTAAAATCCAGCCTAAATCGCGGGCCGAATGGTTTACTGAACAGTCATAAACTGTCATTGTGATGGAAACGCAGCGGAGTGCAGTGATGACAGCGCGGTGCGGGCCACATTGCAAGGCCTGGCGGGACGGATTTGGCCCGCGGGCCCTGTGTTTGACACATGTGCAGTACCTTCTGCTCTGGTTCTGCACCCAGGAAACAAGCTTCTAAGCTCCCGTTCAGTTTTCTGACAGATCTGTTTACTGGGGAAGATGTGCCTGGGGAACATCACCTGCCTGGTTCTGCGGCCAGGACCATGTATCCACTTCACTTTCTGGTTGGCAATGCAGCCTCCTGGGCTTCTCAGGGGCATGAAGCCTGTGCCTACTTCTGACTACCTTGGACAGGACCAGGCATGTGCCCACCAGAACGAACACCAGAGACAGTCCTGGGGTGCAGGTGGACATGCAGCCATGGGCAGTCCATTGCGCAGCTCGGGGAGGGAGAGATGGGATGAGTCCATACTGTGCTTGGGAAAAGGGTCAGGAGGAGTGGAAGCTCTGATTTGGTTCCTCACAGGAGCACCTACTTTGGCCTTTTCCTTACCTGCCTCCTTGTCTCCAACTTAACCTACATCTTCCCGCAAACCTCCATCAAAAGTGCATTCTACAGCACCCCAGGCTTCATCTCCAGCCAGAGAACCGTCAGATCTCTCTTTCCCACCTTTCAAATAGTTCCCCACCCCCACCCCCAGGGAGCCATGCAAAGAAACCTGATGTGGGCAATATGAAGGATGACCCATGTCTATGGTTATAATATGAAAAAAATCCACAAATAAAAAATAAGTTGCACGCCTGAGAGAGTGTAAGAGCAGAGAAAATAAAAATAAACCGTGTTCAGCATAACGGGATCCCATTTATGTAAAATTTCTAATTACACATGTATACTAGAATATGCCCAGAGGGGGGCCTGGAAGCTTGGTTGCAGGGTGAGGGGTAGGAGATTTCAGAGTGATTTTCCTTTCTCTTTATAATTCTCTGTATCATTTGAATGCTCTGTAATGAACATATATTACTCCTCTAAACAGAAAATACATAACAAGCCATAAATTTAAACTCAACTTCCCTTTCTTGACAAAGCCTTCTCAGATTAACCCAAGGAGAACAACTTGCAAAGACTGCTGGGAAATGGTTATTTCCCATCTCATTGAGGCTGTTTCTCTTATACCCCCCTCCCACAAGCCATGGCACTACACGCTCTTGGAGACCCAGTTCAGGAGAGAATTGCCTCTCTCAGCCTCCACTTCTCCGGGTGCCTCCTGGGCTGTCCTTAGTCAGAGCTGTCAGATCAGATTGCAGACTTTCTTCAGACTGCTCACTTATCTAGGAGGAATATAACATATGTGTGTTTTCTAGAATTTTGTGCGTTTTAATTAGGAGAATAGTATATATTTTAATTAGCATGTTCTTCCTCTTAGCAGCCTTAGGAATTCACACGGGCCCTGCTCCCCTGATCAGCTCTGCCAAGGAAATCTTAATCTGTCCCTGCAGTGACATTCCCCTTCACCAAGGCTGAGCTTGACTGAGCTCTGAGCTCCTGGCTCTCTTCTGTGGGTCTTGTGTCTCTGAGCTGGACTTCTCGGAAGGTGCATCTTTGTATCCCTCTATCTGTTGGTTACTTCAGGTTTTCTCACTCAGAAGCTCCTCCTTCTGGCACGTGGTTCCTCTTTGTTCCACTCAACTTCCGAAAGGACATAACAACAAGAAATGTCTTCAATGAAAAGTAATAGACAACCTGCCGAAACCGGTTTGGCTCAGTGGATGGAGCTGTGGACTGAAAGGTCCCTGGTTCAATTCCGGTCAAGGGCATGTACATTGGTTGCGGGCACATCCCCAGTAGGGGGTGTGCAAGAGGCAGCTGATCGATGATTTTCTTTCATCGATGTTTCTAACTCTCTATCCCCCTCCCCTCTCTCTCTCTCTGTAAAAAATCAATAAAATATATTGGGGGGGGGGGGAAAGTAATAGACAACTTGACTTAAAGTGGTTTAAACAAACAGGGTTTTATTTTTCTCAAACAATAAAAAGACTGAAGATAGGTAGCTGAGGACATTGACTCAGCAACTTTAAAAAATATATATTTTATTGATTTTTCACAGAGAGGAAGGGAGAAGAATAGAGTTAGAAACAGCGATGAGAGAGAAACATCAATCAGCCGCCTTTTGCACACCCCCTACCGGGGATGTGCCTGCAACCAAGGTATATTCCCTTGACTGGAATCGAACCCAGTACCTCTCAGTCTGCAGGTTGATGCTCTATCCACTGAGCCAAACTGGTTAGGGCTGACTCAGCAACTTAACAACATCAAAGCAAGTGGCCTAACTCTATTGATCAGGCTTTGCTTGGCCCAAAGTGGTTTCCCCAGCTCCTGACATCACATCTAGAGTCAAGGCAGGAAGACGGAAAATTGGCGATGTTCACCCATGCCACCCCTTTTATTAGGAAATCAAAAGCTTTCCCAGAACACTCAGAGAAAACTTTCATTGATGTTGCCCAGATTACACTCTATGGCCATTCCTAGATGCAAAGGAGACTGAGAAAGCAAATAATTACCTTTTCCAGACTCTAAAGTAGTATATTAGTTGGGTTCTCCATATCAGATGCCAAACCCTTTGCCTTGAGAAGCTGTACAAACAGAGTAACGCTAACAAACTATAACTGCACGTATTCTGTACCAGGCTCTTTGCTTAGTGTTTTCCTATATCCACTCTCAGGCAGTCCTCCTCACAGCCCACGATGCAGGTGTGAGTAGTATCTCCATTTACAGATGAGAAACCTGTGGCTTACAAAGGCTAGGGAACTAGCCCAAGGTCACCAGTCTGTAAACATTAGAGTTGGGATTTAAATTCCTCTTAGCCAGGAGTCAGCAAACTCTGCCAAGGGCTGAATAATAAATATTGTGGGGTCTGTGGGTCATACTGCCCATGTTGCCACTACTCAACTCTGCTATTATATTGCCAAAGCAGCCACAGCCAAATGTGTCCCAACAAAACTTTATCTATGGACACTAAAATTTGAATTTGGTATCATTTTCACCTGCCACCAAGTATTATTTTTCTTTTTATTTATTTATTTATTTATTTATTTATCTATTTATTTATTTATTACTATCTTGAAAAAACTATGCTTAACTCAGGAGGCTGTACAAAAACGGGCCTCGAGTCAGACTTGGCCCATGGGGCCTTAGCTTGCCAAGTCCCACTGTTAGCCAGTTGTAAACATGTAGGATTCCAAGCATACGGAAGTTTTAATGCACATGTTCACCCAGCCCCCTGCTTGCCTCACACTACTGCCTTGGCTTGAACGTTTCTATTCTGCTGTCTTCAGCTCCTGCAACTCCGTGCCTGGATTCATGAGGAACACAAACAGAGGTCGCCCCACCAAAGATCACTGGAGCCTCAGAAATGCCTGAGTTATGGGTGCTGCCACCCAGGTGACTGTTATCATGAGAAAATTAGCCAGAAACCCAAGTGGGTCAAACTTAGGGCAAGCTCCAGAGCAGTGACGGGGTGGTGGGTTTTGTCTAGTTTTAGAACTGTGGGTGACTTTTTCCACCCTTAACAGCAGACACTCCACAAGCTCTCAGCAAAGGAGAAAAGGAGGAATGAAAGGCTACGTTGCTTTTCTTTGCTACTCCAAGTAATGTTAGGCCTCTCCTTTAAGTGGATGCAGAAGGATGTGTAGGAAAGAGGGGAGCAGTGTGGCATGGCATCCAATTGCTCTATGTCCTCCTTCCTCTCGGATACCAACACCCTCTGTGCACAGCCCCGCCTAAATCACCCTCACAAAAGGCACTGGGGTTCTCTCTGGTCTTTCTAATTAAATCTCCAAAAGAGATGTGTTGGTTCACAAACGCTGCTGCTGCTTTAAAAGGCTTTAGCCAACGCTTCCCTTCCCGCTGTGGCACCTCTGCCAATGACGGCAGTGGGCTGGATCTCCACAAGGACCCCTGGCCAAGAACACGAGGTGGAAATGGTTTCCTAGCAGTGGGTGCCTCCTCCTTTCCCACCCTAGGAAGCCTGGCATACAATTCCCTAAGGGCTGTTAACAAAGAATCCTTCTGGATACCAGTTAAAGGGCAGCAAGGCCCACTACAGTGACGTGACACGCACCGGGACCACTGCAATGGGGTTGTAGTGGTCTCAAGTCCCGATACCACGAGGAAAAGTGGAAACGCATAACCAGGGAGCAAGGAGGGATCAGTGGATGGAAAATTACTAAGAGGAAGCCTCAGGGATGAGGGGGATTCTAGCCAAAAGCACCTAACAGGACTCTTGCTGAAGGGGGGGGGGGGGGGGGCGGGGGGAACCAGACATTGTCTGCCATTGGTGGTGGAGAATGAGGAACTGGATGAGATTGTAGGATGATCAGATAGTGTGTGAGGGGGTGAAGGGGGAGCAATCTAGTTAAATGGATTTAATGTGATTCTTGCTAAAATTGGATAAGTCAGAGACCAACATAGTGTCCAGAGTCAGGGCCTAGTTGAGAGGAGATTTCGGAGCAGCCTGACCAAAGTTTGTTCAAGGAGAGAACCTTGGTCAGGTGATTCCCCAAACAGTGTGTGGGTTAATGTGATGCAGCCTGGCGGTCAGTGAACACTGTAAGCTCCCCTTGGTGAACCCAGTGCCTTGTTTGGCCTCCTCTGTGCAAATGCCGGTGATTTGACCTGCAATGCAGGGTCCAGTGAGGAATCAGTGAGATTGTGTCTGTGACGACACCTGACATAGCACAGAGCAGGTGCACACCTATAGGACAGGCCTCCCTCCTCTAAATCTGTGTCGTCCAATAGAGAGAATATTGAGACTCTGTGTCTGATAACCCTGTCCCCAGCTCCTTGTCCCCAGGACTAGAGGAGAGTATGGACCAACCAGAATCACCAGCCTCTCAAGGACATAAGTAGCTCAGTGAGTGTGAGGGCCCCCGGACGAGCTCATCAGCTTTGCACAGGGAAAACAGTGGCTTTGGCCAAGACTCTGAGGGTACTGTTAACTAGTCTCAGCTCATAATCGCCTCCAACCTTCTTCACCCGAAAGGGCAGGTGTGCGCTAGTGGAGAGGACAGACTCGGTGGCCTGGGTTCCCTTGAGGAAGGTGCTGTTCTCGGACTGTTCTGGTTCCTGGCTTGTTGGCAGCACAGCTATGAATGGGAGGCCAATGGCAACAGGAAGGTTGAAGAGGGCAAACCAAAGAATCTATCACTTCCTCTGGCAGACAGAACTTTGAGGATTAGGAAGAGCATTAACCATCAAGTGCCTGTCTGAGGTTTCAACCCGTCCAGCATCCTCTCCCCACATTCTCAGGGGCTGAGCAGTCTCAAAAACCAGGACAGAAGCACACTTGTCCTTGAGGGGTCCGGCCCAGCTCTGTGGCTGAATTGCAGCTCTAGGAGGGAATTCCTATAAAGGGCTTGCGTCCTCCCAGCCTCAGAGACAAAAAAGAAAGAAAGAAAAAAGGAAAAAAAGAAAAAAAAAGAAAAGAGCAGGAACAGACTCAGCTTGAAGCCTAGAAGCTTTGGTTTCATTGCTCATTCATTTCAGCAAGTGGCGGGTGGGTGGGGCTGTCTGCACAGCCAAGGTCCCTGGTTTCCCATTTCCCAGTGGTCTGTGGGACCTGCTCATTCTTCAGGACAATCAGATTCCTTCTCTCCACAGACACAGACTCACAGCAAGCCAGGGCACACATAAAGAGGGCGAAACTTGTCTCCATTCTCCCTAAAGACCGCAGGCAGTGGAGGTTGGTCTTTGGAGGGAGTGTCCAGCCTCCACATTTAACCCCTCAGCACCCAGCTCTGGCCTCCCATGGGCTTTCCAACACAGTTTTCTGCCATGTGATGGGGGCGAGGTGCTAAAGCCTCTTTAAAAGCAACCAGGTGTGTGCTTGTGTGACTGGGTGTGTGGGGGTGCACACACGTGTGTGATGAGATGGGTAACAACAAGCTAGACTAGGTATTTATCTCTCTCTGGAGGGCTAAAATAACTAGGTGTTTACCACTCCCAGAAAGCGACTTCTTCACAAGCATTAGCAGAAACCTAAAAGAAGCCTCCCAAGTTGCCTTGGGTTGTGTCTTGTCCCCCTAATTTGTATGTTAAAGTTGTCACCACTTGGGACCTCAACTTATTTGGAATAGGGCTGTTGCAGAGGTAATTAGTTAAAATGATGTCATCCCACATGACTGGTGTCCTCATAAAAAAGAACGCCATGTGACATGACAGAGACATGCACTGAGGGAAGAGATACAGAGACAGAGAATACCACCACCTACAATCCAAGGCATGTCTGGGGCTACCAGCAGCTGGGAGACAGGCCTGGTAGCCACCCTTCCCTGGTGTCTTCTGAGGACCATGGCCCTGCCTACACCTGGGTTTGAATCTCACCTCCAGAAGTGAGACAATATGTTCCAGGTGTTCTCTAAGCGATGCTGTATATGGTACTTGGTTATGGCAGCCCTAAGAAGCTCCTGCAGAGGTCAATAAATAATAAAACAACTGCAGGCAATATGAAAGGGTAGCATGCCCTCATCTAGGCAGCGCTGGGACAGGGGGTGATGTTTCTTAGCCTCAGGCTTGAGTATTAAAGTCATTTTCATGATATAAACCCAGGAGACCCTTGGCATTCAAGGCCTTAGCATTCATGGTTTTGACTATTCATGACAGATCCCATAATTTATGACACATGATGTGCAGCCATTAGTCATCTTGCCAGGGTGCAAACTTGAATCATGCCCTCTGAGCCTGGTGCACGATCAGGGCATGTGGCTGGTGGATTTGGTCTCCATTTGTCATCCACAGGCAGGACCCCATGGGAGATGAGAAAACCTGTGCTTCTTTGTGGGAACCTGGAGCTGAAAAGCCAGGCAGCCACTCACGTGGGAGAGGAAAGAGAAGAGGCCAAACTATGTGATGGTCATGGCCAGAAAGAAGCTTCAGATGACCTGAGTCCCATTTTCATAGAATCACCATGGGTCTGAGGAGGCACTGGATTTTTCAAGCAAACTTGTCCACCTGTGGGGGTAGGAATTACACAACTTAGTGTCCTTTGCAAATCTGGTAATTCACTAAGCTGTGAGGCCATATTCTTTAAGAATGTCAGCGGTCTATTATATAACAAGATTCGACTCTATTTTCCAAACCTCCTGTTTGCTTGGGTCCTAGGATTTCTGCAGACTACAATTGCTGCTACATCCTTACACCACCAGCAGAGTATAGGTTTCTGGTGTGGTATAATTTGGAGAAATTCTGAGAGAGTCTTGACCTAACTCATCCATTCTTCAGAGCCCTTTTCCAGCCATAGCATACACCTGAGGCCAGAGATTCTGCCATAATAGACTCATTCCTTGGATAAAGGCATTGCCTCAACTTAGAAAGCACTCATAGTTGGGACAGGGCAACACTAAACTACTGACAATCATGTACTCTTCATTGTGAGTGGGCTTAGCAGAGTCTTTACAAGTAGCCTGATCACGGTTGTTAAGAGAGGAAGTGGGAGGAACACATGGGCCTGGCATCCTGGTGGGAGGATGCTGGAGTCTTTCAGACCTCGCTAAGGTTAGCCATGGTGGTATCTCATGCACAAGGATCCAGTGGATGAAGGCTTGGGTGCAGACTAAAAGTGTCTGATCCTCTGTCTATTAAACTGATGTGGTACAAAGGACATCCATCAAAAGGGGTCCCTCCAATGGCATCCAATCTTTAAAGCTGTGAGTATGGTTTTCTTTAAATTTTTTTTCAAATACTCACAACCACATGAATTAGTTGTGTGGTAATCATCCATGGTGGAGAAAAATACTTAAGATTAGATAGTAGTATGTAAGATAATGCTTGTGTATAATGGGTCTCTAGAGCTCTTACTTTGATGCCCCTCAGTTTCCTCCTGGTTTTCCTTCCTTTAGAGTTCCATTCTTCCCTATCATGTCTCAAAAACTTTTTAGGGTAACTCTGAAAACAATAAAGCAATGTTAGGAAGGGCCATTGCCCTGTTTGTTTAACAGGTAACCGTGTCACTCTTTCCCATGATAGCTACAAACATCAGCTTCGAAACATGCTTCAGTTTGTAAAAAAGATGGATTAAGCTTAACAGAATACAGCAAGAGTGCACAGGAAGAGCAATGTCACTGAGCCTGTTGGTATAGCACAACCACTGAGCCAAGATAGTCTCAAATTTCAGGTGTATTTTCAAAGAGGTTTTCCTTCATCACACATTTGTGGTTGACTGCAGAACCTGCACCGTTTTCCAGAATCATCACCAAAACCCTTTAGACTCATCCTATGACATGGAATTCTTCATATTTTAGCAGCTGACATTGGCCAAGTACCTAACTGTGGAGCAGATAGTAGGCTAAGGAGGTAGGTACCATTATTATCTAACTTTACAGCAGGGAAAACAAGCTGGGAGAGGCTAGGGGACTGGTGGTAAGAGGTAGAGCTTTGATAGAATGTGGTCCTAATTTTGGTGCTGAATGCAAAATCTATGACAACCACTAAAGAGACCATTTCAAAGAAACAGAGCTGAAGTTTGAGGGGGACAGAGAAGCAAACATTGTGTGGTGAAGATGTATGGAGGAGGTTTAAGACCTTGAAAACTCAGTTCAGCTGTCTTGTGGACCACGATCAGGTATTAACATGGATTTTCTGGAACAAGAGAGAGATGACAATTCTGTTACTGAGGAGGAACAGTAGCCTGTGCACAGAGCTGGAGAAGTTCTCTTTTACCTTCTGGGACTCGGGAGAAGACACCTTCACATGCTCTTTGGAGCTATGTTACTTAGTTCTTGAGTAAAGGGGTCTCTCCCCACAAACTGCAATCAACATGCTTTAAGAGTGACAACCTTGCACAGCCCCTTTCCCTGGCATGGCATATAGAGATGTCCTAAAGTCCACATTATAGATTTTCCAGATTTTAAGGAAGACATTTTGAATCTGACGTGCATCCTTTAGTCTCACCCCTTAAACACTGAAGACCTTGCCTACTACATTCTTTCCACGCCTTTCCCTAACAGCAGCTCATTTCCACTGCAGCCTTCGAGGAGGTCCCAGGAGAGAGGCTTGATAGTGTACATGAGTGCTGCAACTCCATCATCTCTCTCTCTCTCTCTCTCTCTCTCTCTCTCTCTCTCTCTCTCTCTCTCTCTCTCTCTCTCTCTCTCTCACACACACACACACACACACACACACCCCTGTATACCCCATCCCAGAGGGAACATCCATTTTCCCTTTAATGCCTCTCCCACTGTGAGTGGTGATGGGCAATAAAAATGATGTAATAATAATTTTATCAGATCAATATATCATTTTTAAAAAATGAAAGCTCTCCCCATGGTAGGGTGATGACCAAAAGGGGAAATGCCTGTGTCTGGTCAGTAATTTATGTATGTGGTGCAGAATGGAGACCTCCAGCTCAATGTCCTTGAGTCCTGTCTTCAGCAATGCCCATAAAGCATCCCTATGCAGGGCTCTCCCCTGAGCGCGAAGCAGCCTCCCTCAGTGCTGAGAGCTCGGTCACTTGGTTGTAGGGCAGCAGCCTGGCAGGGGCTCCGTTCCCTGTGCAGTGGATGGTGAGGTCAGCCCCGCCAGGCCAGCATTTACCAGGACACTTTGCCCTCCACACCAAGTGCATATTAGAAATCCCACGTTACAGATGGGGAGACGAGGGGCACAGAGGGTAAATCTTTTCCTCCAGCCCATAAGGGCAGAAGTCTTCACCTTCAACTTTAATAAACACACCTATGCATCTCTACAACTCTGTGGGTGGGATCTGAACAGGAGAACATGAGCAGGGAAATATATCACTTTATGGTGACAGCTGCAACCAAGTCAGGAGGATGGAGCAGCTGGCCTCCCTGTCCCTTTCCAAGGCCCTATCGGATCCTGCTGTCCCAGCCTGACCGGTGGCCTGCCCAACCTCCGGCTGTCTTCTCCATGACAACCTGAGATCAGGTCCCATCAGTGACAGGTACTTTGGAGCTGGCCACAAGGCACCCTTAAACACCTCTGCCCGTTGTCCCGAGCTGAGTGTGTTCTTCGCTTTGGTTCAAACTAGCCCCCTGCATAATAAAGCTAGACCGCTGTGGGGGGGGCAGGAGAGGAGCAAAGGGCATTTTGCAGTGAAACATTTGGTCAATCAGTGGCAACTGAAAAAAACAAAAAAACAAAAAAACCCAGAAAGAATAAATGAGAGAAGGAAGAAAACCATTATTTAATGTGTGTTGAGTACTACATTAGACCATTAAAATAGAGAGGCAAAAACCCCAAAGGAAATTAATCTTGTTGAAGTGGTATTGACCATAAAATAGAAACTGTCTTTCTTTTATGCTATATGTAGTATCGCCACCCTGTCCCTAAATGGGCTGCAGTAGTTTTCGCCATGGTGGAGAGAGGCTATAACTAAAACTTCTACCTTCTCAAGCAAGTTTTCCCTTTGGCACAGGGGCATCCATTCATCTGTCCATTCATTCACTCAAGTTTTGGGGGGAGGAACCACATGTTATATGTATTCAACCCCAAATCTTATAATGGAGAGAGAAACTTATCGTTGAATTATTTGGGGGCACCTTTTATTTTAGTACATAGCAAAATTGACTTTTTAACGACAATAATTTTTGAGCATTTACTATGTGCTTGGCACTCTTAGAGTACAAGGGGTTCTAGGGTAAATAAAACGGAGTCCTTGGACCCCAGGGATCTGACTAGTGTCTGAACCCAGAACACAGGCTTGAATTCATCACTTTGGCCCCACTCATCCCAACTGACTCAACTCGCCCCGAACGAAAACGGTTGGGATTGTGCTTGGTGGGTTTGCTTTGGGTTTTGTTTTGAAAGGGTGCTCGAGCTCAAAAGACCAGCGGGCCACTCATAAAAATGGCAAACCTAGACTCTGCCTTTGCGTGTTGCAACCCCCTCCTGCAATACCAAATACACGCACATTCTCAACTTGCACCTCGGATTCCTCCAAGTCTCTAGCCATCGTCAGGACTTCCCCGAGACTAGTGGGAGATGTACACAAACGGGAAGCTTGGTTGCTTTCAAAGCCCTCCCCCCAGACCCCTAGCAAAGAACTCCCTCCACGGGAAAACAAAGGGTGTGAAGTGGGAACATGGGCAGACATTTGAGATGAACAGCTAAGGTCTATGAACCACGGGCCTTACATCTCCAATCATCCAAAATGTGTTTAATGGTTGTTTTTATAACTTAACTTTTTCTCCCAGTGCCGTGGACATGGTACCAAATCAAAGTTTGCAGGAGTGCTTTTTGGTGAAAAGAGGGCACGGAGACAGAAACAGCTAAGGTGGAAATATGACAGGGACTATTGAGGTTCTGTTTACAACCCAAGCAGCAGTAGAACACAGTCCCCTGGGCTCCCAGCATCCCCAAGGCGTTGGCTGAAGCCTGGCCTGGGTGGAACAGAGTGTGTGTGGTGGGGAGGGATGAGCCCCAGGGTCATTGTCATTAATTGCTCTTCAAGCTTCTGATGACCTGACCCTGCAATTACCCTCATCTAGAAGTGATTTCTAAAACCAATCCATTTTCAGTGATTCGGATGCTTATTACCTTTTTTTAATGCTATCAAGCTTTAATAAGAGCATTTATAGCATCAATTAAATAATGGCAGTTAAACTAAAAACAGTTAAATCAGAAATTACTTTAACAGGGAAAACACAGGCAAATGTCTTGCTGTGGTCCGCTGCTGTGAAATTTGAATCGAACCTGCATAAGACCCCAGATCCCTGAGCCCCACAGCTTGACGCTCCACTCTCCTGGGGGATAGGATTACCCAGGAACCCTGATACTTTCAGGCCAGGCAGGGGTGCATGGGGAAGAGCAAGGGCAAAAGGGCCCCTAGGAAAAGGCTGAAACTTAAACTCCATGTTAGCCAACTTTGGTCATCAGCGTTTTCTTTTCTTCACTCTCAGAGATTTCTCTCTGGCCGCTGAGCCACTGTCCAACCTCCTTGAGCATTTTTCTCATAAAAGAGAATCTGATTTTCATAGAAGGAAGTGGTTCTTTCCAATTCTTGTCTTCTGCCACCTTCCCTTGGAGAGTGTCCTTTTGTTTTGTGTAGTTCGTGTTTCTATGCACTTCAGAGAATTTCTTCCCTGTTCCTAAGCAGTACTGCTCCTTTTCAAGTGAGTTTGCATCGCATGTTCCTGATTTAGCTGAAGCTTCTGAATCTCACTTTCAGGATGGAATTTTCAGGCTGCAAAGCTGGCTTCTCAGTTTGGAGATTTTCTTTGTCCTGGGAACTCTTCCTTCATGTGATTTTCTTCACATAATTTTTGGATAATGTTTGTTTTTCTCCAAGTCTCTAATTTATTTTCCAAATATATTTTTATTGGTTTCAGAGAGGAAGGGAGAGGGGGGGGAGAAACATCAATGATGAAAATCATTGATCAGCTGCCTTCTTCCCTCCCCCCACAAAGGATCGAACCTACAACACGGGCATGTGCCCTGACCAGAAATCGAACTGTGACCTCCTGAGTCACGGGTTGCCTTCCAGTCACACCAGCTGGGCTCTCCAAGTCTTTTAAAGGGCACCTTTAAATGAACAGATCATGATTTTCTTCAAATCCACCTCTGAGATCTATATCTTTTGCTCACTCTTTTTCTCTCATTCCAAGTTGCCGCCATCCTGTGTTCTGTGCGGAGAGTGGAGGAACCTGTGATCTTCAGCAGGGACTCTGCCAGAGATGTGACGGGCTCGCTCTCTCATCCCTGATCGGCTTCATTTGTGCCTGGGCCTTTTCAAGCATTTTTTTCTGATCCTTGAGTTCCCTCACTCTTCGCTTCCCTTCCTTGGTTTCTTGGCACACAATTCTAGCCTTTCTATAAGATTCGAGTTTTCATTCAGATCTCCTTATTTTCTTCTGAAGGTGTTCTCCATTGTCCTGAGATGCATTCCAAGTGCTCTTTTGTTTTAGTCCCTGGGGGTTGGGGATTTCTTCAAGTGACCCTGTCCATTTGCATTTTGATTCTCCTACCCATCCCTGAAGTTTTATATATATAATAATAAATAGTTTAAAGAGTTTTAAAAATATATTTTATTGATTTTGTACAGAGAGGAAGGGAGAGAGATAGAGTTAGAAACATCGATGAGAGAGAGTCATCTATCAGTTGCCTCTTGCACATCCCCTACTGGGGACATGCCCGCAACCAAGGCACATTCCCTTGACCAGAATCAAACCCGGGACCTTTCAGTCCCCAAGCCGATGCTCTATCCATTGAGCCAAACCCGTTTTGGCAGTTTAAAGAGTTTTAGAGGGCTTTGTTTTTTTTCTGTCTTTTTCCAAGAAAGTGAAGGCCTGTTCTGATTTTTTATTGATTTTTAGAGAGAGGGGAGGCGGGGGGGAAGGGAGAGGAGAGAGAGAGAAGGGGAAAAAAATCAATTGGCTGCTTCCTACATGCCCCCTACTGGGGATCAAACCCATATTCTGGCACGTGCCCTGACTGGGAATAGAACCAGCAGCCTCTTGGTTTATGGGATGACGTCCAACTGAGCCACGCCAGCCAGGGTTGTTCTAATTTGTAGTAAGTGCGGCCAAACACAGCTTCTGTAATTGCAAAGCCTGACCACACCGCAGGTGACAGAGGGCTCCACAGACTTGTGCCATTAGCCCAATCTTCACACCAATTCTCCAGCTCACCTTGCAGCAAAGCTTTTGGCTAGCTCTTTTTCCCTCCTTAAAGTGTGCCTGCCTTTTACAATAAAAACCACCACTGCAGTGCATACCAGGATCTCCCCGAGAAGCCCACAGAGACGTGGGTCCATGTCAAGCACACAGGAGTCACCAGCAGAATACCGTCCAGTGGTTCTAGGCCTGGCTAGGAAGACATTTCTGTGGCGCTGAGTAGGTCTCATGGCTCCAAAGAGAACCACAGCTCTACCTCTGATGCCAGTACCTGTAGGCCACACTGGCTGCATGGAACCCTGTGGAATTTTCTCTCTCTATATGAATACCTGCCTGGCAACCAGCACAGACAATCAGTTGAGCTGGAAAAGGCTGGGCCAGCCAGCTTTATGAAGTAATGCTGGGTGCATAAACGGAAAAGGATATTGCTCATACAGTGGATTTGGGAGGTAGAAAGGACTGATTGGCCAGAGGCCAGCCTAGAGAACGGCCATTCTAGGCCCTACCTGACCCAACAGCAAGCCCAGAGAATCCAAGCCGTGCCCTCCTCTAAGTAGCATTTATCACTCCACTTCTTGGGTTACCAACTCACTCAAACTGCCCTCCTAACTCAATGTTTTTGGTTTCATATTTTTGTAGATATAGCTGGTTACTTTCATAACATGAAATAACATACAAAGCATGCCTCCATTAATGTTTCCATCAATTTCAGTCAGCATTTTTTTTCTCCTAATCTTCCTTCTCCATTCCTTAGTCAACCTACTCACAGATAAATGTTCACATTAAATTGCAAACATTAACATTTACATTCCGCAACCACAGCTCCTTCTTCTAAGCTTCACAGGTTGACTCTAAATGTTTTTGTTAAACAGTATTTACACTAACATTATCACATACATATTGTCCCCTGCCCTAACAAGTAGGCTACTGTACTAATTCCTCCCCTACAAGTCAGAGGTTACGATCTCACTCAAAGAAGAATGGTCTCAGCATAAAGTTCAACAAACTCCTTTTCTTATATTACAGCAATTGCTTAAAAATTCATGATATATATATTTTTTATTATTGGGATAATGACTTTCTGGTACAGCTTCTTGTTTTTGTAGGAGTTTCCAAATACATTATTTTTTGTCCTAGAATAATGCACATTGTTCAGGGCTTTTCATCCTTTCAAGGATACGACCTACAACAAGGTGTTGCCTTTTCCCTCAGACCCTCTCCCCAGCACAGCGCTCTGCTCTGCTCCAACCTGGACTGAGTGTCCTCTAGCCTGGTTGTCCTGCAGACTTGCTGCCTGGTTACTTGTCTGGGATCCTCGAATCTTTGCTCCTCAACTGGGCAGCACTCCTATCTTCTGGATCCCATGTTGTTCTCTTCCTTTGTTTACATCCTCATGCTGTTGGGATACATCCTCAAGCAACCTTCTAAAAAGGGTACATGGAAACTAAATCTCCTTATTTTGCCTTGCTATTTAATTAATCATTAGGATTGGGGGGGGAGGGAAAAACAAGGTTAAGTTTTATTCTCTCAGAAACTTGAAGGCATTATTATATTGTCTTCTACTATGGAGCCTATAGGTGAAAAATCAGATGCTGGTTTGAATCTAACTCCTCTGAATTGCTCATTTAATCTCTCTGGGATATTTTAGGGTATACCTGTTATCCTTGGTCTAGAACTTTGTAGAACAGTATCTCACTGTTGAGTTGTTTTCAGTTATTTTGTTGGACACTCTGAGCCCTTTAAAATTAAGGTCTTTATTCAGTCCTGACATTTTTTATTCTACTATTTCTTTGTTAACTTCCATTTTCTGTATTCTCCCTTTCCATGATTCTTTTTTCTTTTATGTTTTACCTTAAGATGAGTCTCATGCCTCTTACTTTTTCTCTAATATTTCTCTTTTCTTTATATTTCTGTTCTACATTCTAAGAGATTCCCTTGACTTTACAGTTCAAGCTTGTTTTGAATTTTTTTATTTTGGCAATCAAAAAATTTTCAGTATCTATGAACTGTCACTTATTCTCCTTCTGTTCCTTTGCTATTACTTATTTTATGGGTGTAACATACTCTTGAATCTGCGTGTATAAATTGTAAGATCCTTTTCATAATTACTTTAATGTCCACTAGTTATTAGTCTATTTATTATGGTCTGTCTCTTTTGCGTCCTGGCTCTTCTCTAATTCTTGTGATCTTTTCAATGTTTAAAGGGACTGGGCAGCTGATGTGGGATTTTTTTTCTGCATTGTGCTGATATTCAAGGAATCTATTTCTCACCAGGTCTTTACTCTAGAACTCATTCAGAAACTCTCTGTGGGGTATGAAAGGTTGCGAGGTGCATGCTGGCTGGCAGTCTGGCATTAGGGTGAGTGGGTAAGCAGCCAACTTGACAATCCAGCTATGGGTTTCCCAAATGCCAGGATGTGGGTTCTCTTCTGGAACACCAAAATCTGTACTAGATGCCTTAGCCTTCTCTGGAGACTGGTTTAAAATTAGAGGCATGCCTTTTTTATTTTATCTTGGAGCAGACACCAGGTTACCTGCAACAGAGTACGGCAGGTGTGTCCCACCAACTCAACCGTCTTCCTTTCATGAGCCCCAGTTCTTGCTCCTGCCTCTCACTGTACCTGCTAACTCTGAGCTCAGAGCCTTTTTTTGTTTCTAACAGGCATTGTTTCCCATGTTCATTGCAACCCTCTTATATTCCAGGTTATGCTTTTTGCAACTGATGCATGCATCACAAATCCCACTAATTTGTCTTCCAGAAACATGTAAAGCTCTCTTGCCTTTGGGCAATCTTCTTCCCCAAAGCCTTTTCCATGACAGATATCAGTTTTGTTCCAGTGAAACCTAAGTGACAAAGATGAAGGAAGGAATGTGTTTATACCATCATCTTGCACCAGAAGACCTCATTAGAAATTTGCTCGAATTCTACTTTAGATTAGAACTATGATTGCTGTTGTACTATGTGCCAAACATTGTGTGTTTGACTTTAATAGGCAGCTGGTATAGGAAGTGTTTGACTAAAGATTACATTTGAGTTCATTTTGTTATTAAAAAGTTGCAAAAGGAAATTCAAGGTGGACTTGAGAAGAATGTTTCAAAAAGTCCAAGGGCAGAAAAGGCCAGGGTTGGCAGCTTCTGGCATCTGCCCCAACCATAGCTGCGGCAGCACATGAGGTTTGGAGGCCACTCCAGCTCCTGCCGAGAGGACGCAGTGGCTGTCAGTGAAGAGCAAGAGGTCACGCACAGGGCTCTGATCCTGGGCTCCTCACCAGCAACCTTTCTATGCATCAGCTCAGCTGCCAACCTTCATGCACACCTGCTTCCAGGGGCAGGACCAGGGGAGACTGGCCAGCTCAGAAGGAAGGTTGGAAGCAAGGTGGGATCTCTGGACTGCTTGATGGGCGGGTCCATGACTGATCTCTGAGTAGTGGGAGGCATGGATCTTTTCTAGAGCTTTCTTTGGGACTCTAGTTTCCAAAAGCAGAAATTGGAGAAGCCAAGATGGTGGCATGGGTGGGCACCTGAACTACTCCCTCACACAACAGTTTCAAGGCTGCAACTAGAAGACAGGGTGGGTCATCCAGAACCACAGGGGGACTGTCTGAGTGGAAATTCTACGGCTGGAGTCATGGAGAGAGGCACACTGAGACTCAGGGGAGCTGTGGGAGGCAGAGGTACTAAGACACATGTAAGGAGAAGACTGGCAACTGAGTACACATCTGGCTTTCTCAAGTGAGAGGGAGATAAAAGCTCCTAACTGTGCTGAACTCCAGTTACAGGCAAGACTCTGGGGACCCAGAACTCATTTTGGGAGAGACTGGACTATCTGGCAGTGGGTAGAACTCGAAGGCAGCTTTCTCTCAGAGGTGCTTGCAGTGATTGCCACAGGACACTGAGACACAGGGGCCTATTAGGGCAGGGCTGACAGAAAACCAATGCTGTCTGCTCCACCCTGAGACCCTGCCCCATTCAAGCTGAGCACTGAGGCTTTTGAAAGTCTTCTTCCATAAGGGTGTCTCCAGCACAGAAGTTCTCCCAGCGTAGACACAGCTAATCCTCACAGCCAATTGTCTTGGAAGTCAATTCCTCCCAGTGATACCAACAATAATCAAGGCTTAACTATAACAAGATGGTGCACACAGCCCACAAAGGGGTGCACCAAGAGTACCCTCAGGTAACTGGGAAGGCTGAGCCACTGGGCCCTATAGGACACCTAACACATAAAACCACTCTATCAACTCAGGGAAGCAGCCAAAATGCAGAGAAAAGAAACAAATCACAAATGAAATAAATGGAGGAAAGTAAACAACTGGATATAGAATTCAAAACCAAGGTTATAAGGTCTTTCAAGAATTTTCTAGAAACGGCCAATAAATTTCAAGGATATGAAAAAGGACCAACTAGAAATTAAATACACACTGACTGAAATAAAAAATATACAGAGATCTAACAGCAGACTAGAGGAACACAAGAATCAAGTCAAAGATTTGAAATACAAAGAAGCAAAAAACACTCAACCAGAAAAGCAAAAAGCAAAAAGAATCCAAAAATATGAAGATAGTGTAAGGAGCCTCTGGGACAACTTCAAGAGTACCAGCATCAGAATTATGGGGGTGCCAAAAGAAGAAAGAGAGAAAGATACTGAAAACCTATTTTGAAGAAATAATGAGAGAAAACTCCCCAACCCCCAATGAAAGAAATAGACTTACAAGTCCAGGAAGTGCACAGAACCCCAAACAAAAGGAATCCAAAAAGGACCCACCATGACACATCATAATTAAAATGCCAAGTGCAAAAGACAGAGATAGAATATTAAAAGTAGCAAGAGAAAAACAGTTAATTACCTATAAGGGAGCACCCATATAACTGTCAGCTGATTTCTCAACAGGAACTATGCAGGCCACACAGGAGTGGCAAGAAATATTCAAAGTGATAAATAGCAAGAACCTACAACCAAGATTACTCTACCCAGCAAAGCTATCATTCAGAATTGAAGGGCAGATAAAGAGCTTCACAGATAATAAAAAGCTAAAGGAGTTCATCACCACCAAACCAGTATTATATGAAGTGCTGAAAGGTATTCTTTAAGAGGAGGAAGAAGAAAAAGGTAAAGATAAAAATTATGAACAACAAATACATATCTATCAACAAGTGAATCTAAAAATCAAGTGAATAAAAAATCTGATGAGCAGAATAAACTGGTGAATATAATAAAATCAGGGGCATAGGAATAGAGTGGACTGACAATTCTCAGGGGGAAAGAGGTGTGGGGGGGGGTATGGGAAGAGACTGGACAAAAATCATACACTATGGATGAGGACAGTGAGGGGGGTTAAGGGCAGAGGGTGGGGTGGGAACCAGGTGGAGGGAAGCTAATGGGGGTGAGGGGGAGAGGAACAACTGTAATAATCTGAACAATAAAGATTTATTAAATTAAAAAAAACACACACAATCCTGACAATAAAAAAAAAAAAAAGAATGCTTTTATTACAAGGGTTTTGAGGTAACTAATGAAACCAGGAGTCTTAGAAAGGGCACAGAACTGAGGGTTCAGAGGCCATTGCAGTTTTCCCTCCTCCTCATTTCCCATCTCCAGGACTCTCTGCTTCCTCTTTCTCTCTGTCTACAGACTGCTTTCTCTTCTCTTCAGTCTACATGGCAGATTGGCCGAGCCATACCCAGAGACGGCCTTTCCCTTAGACCACACTTCTCTGTAAAGGCCAGAGAGAAACCATTTGCAGTTCTGTGGGCCATGGAGTTCCTGCTGAAACTACTCACCTCAACCATAGTCACATGGAAGCTGCCCAGCCTCTAGGTAATGAATGAACGCATGGGCTGTGGTCCAATAAGATGGTATTTACAAAAGCAGTGGATAGGATGTGGCTAGTTTGCTGATCTCTGCCTTTGACACAACCACAAACTTCTGCAAGGATCAGAATGGCTCAGTGTGGGTCAGAAGCAGTTTGTTAGAAACAGATTAGAGGCATGGCTGCTGGGAGCCCAGCGTGGGGGTAGGGGTGGGGGGGCTCACAGTTCCCAGAGAAGGGAGTCTGAGGGGACACCCCAATAAGGGCCCCCTGCATCACAGCCATTAACTAGGAATATTAGTCCTTGCATCTTCTGACTTCAAGGAGCTGAGTAGCCAAATGGTCCTTGCAGCCTCTTGAGATCCTCAGAAAACAAGTCTCTGAGACATTTCAAGATTTTCCCATAATAAAGGAGGAAATGAAAAAAAGGATGTGAGGCAATTAGCCCTATAAACAACCTAAAGCTCTACAACTTGAACAGCTCACTCAAATCTTTTATTGTTTCTCAAATGGACATTTAGGAAAATATTTTTACATTTAAATCCAAGGCTCTGAAATGGAACAGGAGTCATTTTGAGCTGAATTGGCCTAGAGATTCCGCTGCCTCCCTCTCCCACCCCTCGGGCTGGAGCGCGTGCAGTGGTGTGGTTGAGGGTTGAATTATGTGCCCTGCGTGGCTATAACTCAGTGTGTGTCCTCACCGCCCGTGGCGGCCCTGTGGCTTATAGGCATGTCATAAAAACTCTGTGGTTGGTGGCTGCAGGTGGGAATGTAAAGCGGTGCGGCCTCTGTGGAAAGCAGTACGGTTGTTCCTCAAAAAATTAAAGGTAGAATTACCACGGGACCAAGCAATTGCACTTGTGGGCGCACACCCAGAACTGAAAGCAGGTGTTGGAGAGACATATATGCACCCATGTTCATAGCAGCATTATTCACAGTAGCCAAAAGATGGAAGCAACCCCAGTGCCCACCAGCCAATACACAGATAAACACAATGTGGTGTACACTTAAAAGGAAATATTGTTTAGCCTTAAAAATACAGGAAATCCCAATATATACCACAATAAGGGATGAATCTTGAAGTTATGTCTATGCTAAGCAATAAACATAACACATTTACGGCATGTCTTGTAATTTATATCAGCATAACAATACGACATATTGATAGCATGTCTTGTCATGAACAGGCTATACTGTGTGATTCCACCTTTAAGTTATCAAGAGCCGTCAGATCACAGAGGCAGAGGGCCAGCCGAGGTGTGGTTTCCAGGGACAGAAGGGGTGGGAGCTGTCATCTCATGAGTGTGAAGTCCCAGGTCTGAAAGGGGAAGAGTTTTGGGGATTGGCTGCGTGGCTGCAGGAAGGAACCTAACATGACCTCGCTGTGCACTTGCAAATGGTGAAGATGGCAAACTTGATGTCTGTCTACTTTACTATAATTATAAAAAACAAACAAACAAAAAAACCAGTCTGTGGTGGCACAGGGCTGGGCCTCCACAAACCCCTCCAGGTCAAGGCTGAGCACAGACGGGAGCCCCTGTCCCCCAAAGGCCTTCCTGGGCATGAGCTCAGCCTCTGTATTCTGTGTGTCTATTGAAACAAGAGTTCGGTCAACAGGAACCAGAGAGCAGTTGTTTAGAAGCCCCCTGCTGCTCGCTCCTCTGTGCACTGTTCTGGGGGCTTCTTCCCTGAAGGGAACCTGGAAGCCACAGGGATTGTGGGATGACTGGAGTGCCCAGCGAGATGGGGGAGGTGAGGGCTGCCACACCGTGGCTGTCCTTAGGGTAGTGGTTTCACAGATGACCAGACACCATGGGACCCCCTGTAGGAGCAGAGCACCCTCCCCGCCTCCACAATCTACACCCTAGACCTCCTCGGAGGGAGGAAGATGAGTGAGACATCCTCTGGGGGGGGATCTTCTGTCCTGTGAGTTACAGGCCCCTTTGCTGGGGCTCCCTAGCCCTTCCTCTTTATTCTGATGCCTGGAGATAGGTTTGTCCTTTCAATTTTGAGTCTCAGGGATAAAATTCTTTAGAAGTAACCATCTTTAATTCTGGCCAAATCCCTCGCCTACCAACGTCCAGGGGCTGATGGTCAGGACTGTTGTCCCTGCTGCCACATGGTTGATATCCATCAAGACGGGTCAGAAACCATAACAGTAGGAGGAAAGGATGGTGTTGCTAACGCTTCTCCAGGGCCTCCATGGAAGCTGGGACAAACAGTCTCTCTGCCAGGGGCCAGCTACTGCGGTTAAGGGTTTGAAAAATGCAGGGTGATTACACTTCCCTACAAGGGTTTTCCTTGTGGCAGTCTGGTCACAGCATTTAACCTCTCTGACCTTCAGTCTCCTCTCCTATCAAATGGAGAAGATACTACCAACCATGGACATGGAAAGACACGCTACAAATATGTTTATCCATCTCCTAAACCAGTTGAAACATTTCTAGAATAAATAAGGTTGATACAAAGTTATGACCTTGATTTCAAAGGAAGAAACAGCCCAAGGTAGACAGTGCAAGGCATGAAGAAAGAACTGAGTCACCCCAGATGGGCAGACAGCGGGAGAAATAGGCTGAGTGACAGTGAAGAGCAACTATCCATGTTCACTGCAGCATTATTCACAACAGCCACGATACGGAAACAACCCAAGTGTCCATCCACGTATGAAGAGAGAAATTGTGTTATACACACACACACACACACACACACACACACACACACACACATATATACAGGGTGGCGCAAAAGTAGGTTTAGAGTGGTTCATATGGAAAATAATGCAATAATTAATCAATAATAATACAAGAATAAACTTTTTGTACTCCCAACTGTAAATCTACCTTTTCCTATATGTCTACAATAATAAAAGTGCAATATGCTAATTAGACCAGATAGCCAGACGTCCTTCTGGACGAAGCCGGGTCTGCAAGGGCTGAGGCAAGCCACCCTGGCTGCGAGGGCCAAGCCCCCCTTGCACAAAATTTCATGCATTGGGCCTTTAGTATATATAATAAAGAGGTGATATGCAAATAGTCATTAAGGTGTGATTCAAAATAACCAGCAGAGAGCTACAGGAGAGCGGGGCAGTGGGGGGTGGGGGGGCGCAGGAGGAAGGCCAGCTGAGGCAGTGAGTGACTCTTGCATGGATTCGTGGGCAGGGCTACCAGTATATATACAGCCAGCTACCAAAACAACCCCCACCCAGGCTGGCCCCGCCTCCCAGGGAGCAGTCAGGGGCGCCCCTAGGCAATGCAATAAGGTGCGAGTTGGATGGGAGAACGTGGAAGAAATAGAGGGGACAGGCTTAAGGGCCTGCAGGGTTGGGATGCTCAGCCACAGTAGGTGTGGAGGGTGCTGGGGAAGGAAGAGGGAGGTCCGATTGGAAAACGGCTCAGCACAGTACCTTCTCACTGCGAACTGGGCGGCGCCAGCCGTGGCCTGAACGGGCTGTTGTCTGGTGGGTGCGCTTGGGACCAACATGCTCATGGCAGCAGCAGTACTCCCGAAACATCACTGATTCCAAATAGCAAACAGCTACCAACGTCAAAGAACAAACAAACAAACAAAAAAACCCTCTCCAACTAGAGGCCCTGGACTTGCAACGTGACTGAAGGAAACGCCACTTAAGGAGGAGCTAGGAAAACCGGAAGTGTGCACCCAGGAGATTTTGGGATTGTGGGATTGTGGAGCCGCCTGGGAGACGGCTAGCACGTGAGCCTGTGATTGCACATGTGCAGAGTCAGCCCTATAGTCTTCAGTCTGCAGTATTTGGAGGGAAATTATTTCTATTTCACTGTTCTCTTGCAGCGAGGAAGATCAGAATGAAAGGTTTCGTTTGTTACCTTGGTTTGAAGCGAGGACAAGAGGAGTACACACGCACCCCGCAAGTGAAGCGCACCATCATTGAAGCTTTCAATGATCTTCGAAGAGCAGGGCCAGACTCAAGAGAAATGCAGCCAGGAGCATCTGGAGAGCTCTGCTTCCGGCGTGAGGACAATGAAAAAGAGATGCAGAGGATCCTGCCGAACTCAGAACCGCTCAAGCCTGGCATTGCAGAAATCCACGAGAGCCGCAGGAAGCTGGAGCAGGAGCTGTAGACACAGGCCTGGGACAACCGGGAGATGGATAAGCGCATGCACAGCCTGAAGCCAGACCTCATGCAGCTGCACAGGAGCCGAGATCACTGCCTGGTGTGGCTCATTCAAAAGGCGCCCGGCAGAAGAAAACCAACTAGTGGTTGGGAATCACAAATGAGCCTGAAGACCAGAATGCACTGATGGAGGATGAGGGTGACCGCCCCCACCTTGAAGTACCAACCTGGTAGGTATCAAGAGGTAAGATCAGCCGCTCGCAGGCTGAGGAAATGCTGAGCGGCCAGTGGGATGTACTTTCCTCATCCGCGAGAGCAGCCAGCGGGGCTGCTGTGCATGCAGTGTGTCACCTACCGCACGGCCGCTGGGTTGGGTTTTGGGGAGCCCTGCAGCTTGTGCGGGTCCCTGAAGGAGCTGGTGCTGCATTCCCAGCACACTTCCCTGTGCAACACAGCGATGCCCTTACGGCCACACTAGCACATCCCATGTGAGACCTGGACCCCGTCCCATCCCCCCTCCCCAGCCGGCTGACTCATACAGAGCAGGACTCCATCTTTCTGTCTGTCTGTCTCTCTTCTTTGTGAATCTTTATCTCGATCTCTCTCTTGCTTTCTCTGAGTTTCTCTTCCTGTCACTCTCCTAAACCCGTTTATGTCCTCTCTGTCTCTCTTAGTCTCTGTACCTCTAAGTCTCTGTTAGGGGAGCATACCTCCTCCATCCCATGTCCCCTTTCCCCATGGGCACTGCCTTCCTGGCTCTGGATGCCCCCACCAGTTCCTACAGTTTCTCCAAGCGCCCCCTCCCCCCCACCTATACCTGCCATGTTTACATGGGCCCCTGGAATACTCAGCCCCAGCCTGGTGCCCTGATTTTTCAACCATAGACCTGGGGTCAGGGCAGGAAGAAGGCAGGAAGGAACTTCACTGGGTCATTTCCAAGAACCTCAGCGGTGACATTTGGGGCCAGGTGGGTCGTGGGTCCTGCCCCACAGACCCAACTTCCCCTCCAAACCCTGAAGTGAAATCCACACGTTACCCCCACATGGAGCTGCTGCCCAGAAGTCCTCCTCCCCAAAAAACAAAATTATTGAAAATAACCTCCAGAGCTGGGCCCTATCTGACCCCAGGCTTCCCGGGCCAGCTGGGACACACTGCTGCTCACAGCACCTCCGCTCCAAGCAGTGTCAAGGCTTCTCCTTGATCATGTTGGGCTCTGATTTTGTTTCCTTCACTATAAACCCATTTTCTACTCTTTTGGGACAAGAATCCTGGTTTTCTGTGCTGCCGTGGACACACACACACACACACACACACACACACACACACACACCTCCGCTCCTGCCTGCCCAGCTAGGCTGGCACTTGGGTTTTGTGTGGTATGTTGATACTTATGTGGATATAAAACATTGAACTAAAAAAGAAAAGGAAAATGGGATAGTGATGAATAAGAAACTTTGGAGACAGTGAAGGGCAGTTTTTCCAGACTGTTGAGAGCTAAGAATTGGAGTTTAATTGGGATAGAAATCCTGCTAATAGCACCTGATGCCTGAAATCTGAGCGCTCTACTTTTAGGTTTTCCAGTTCAAGTTTTTGGAGACTGCCTATTAAAACATTCCTGGTTGGAAAGTGTTTGTATACAAGCCCATAAGTATTAAGTATTTGCTATGTTTACCATGCTTAGCTCTCTGTAAGGAATATGGAATAATGTTAAATGCCTCATGTTCTCAAGAAGCTTGACTTTTAAAATAAAAAATAAAGAAATATAAATATTAAAAATAAAAAAAGAAGAAGCTTGAATTTTAGGGGCATAATTAGGCAGCCAAGAGAGCAGTTAGGGGTGATCAGGCAGGCAAGCAGAATGATTAGGAGCGATCAGGCAGGCAGGAAAGCAGTTAGGAGCAGTTAGCAGTCCTGGATTGTGAGAAGGTTGTCTGAAAGGTCCTGGATTGCGAGAGGGTGCAGGCCAAGCTGAGGGACCCCCCACACACACACCCACGCACAAATTTTGTGTACCCCCCTCTCTCTTTCTCTTTCTCTCTATAACATATATATATATACTGAGTGGCCAGATTATTATGACCACCTGATGTTTGTAGGCAAATTAGCTGTACACTGCATCTTATGGGATATGGAAGCCGAAGTCCTGTTCAAACACCTTTGCTGTCTGCAGTTACCAAGAAAAAACGTCTCTGAATCGCACAGGAACACAAGGATTGGACAGTCGAGCATTGGGAAAAAAGTCATGTGGTCCGATGAATCATGTTTCCAGTTGCATCATGCAGATGGCAGAGTGAGAATTTCACCTGAAACAGCATGAAAGTATGCATCCCATATGCATGAGTACAACCCTTCAAGCTGGTTGGGGCAGTCTTATGTTTTGGGGCATGCTTTCCTGGCATGATTTGGGCCCTTTAATTCGTGTGGAACAAAGTCTGAATAGCACAATATACCTAAGTATCATTGCTGATCAAGTTCATCCTATCATATTGATGCATATCCCAATGGAGATGGCTTCTTCCAACAAGACAATGTGCCATGCCATGGTGCTCATGTTGTGCAGGAGTGGTTTCAAGAACATGAGGGAGACTTTCCCTTGCTTGAGTGGCCCCCACAATCACCAGATCTCAATCCAATTGAGCATTTGTAGGACAAAGTTAAAAGAACCATCAGGCAGCTGCTTCCACAACCATAAGAACTGGACAGTGCTATTCATCAGGCATTGTATCACATTCCTTGCATCACCTTCCAAAATCTCATGGAGTCAATGCCAAGAAGAATCACTGCAGTATTGAAGGCAAAAGGTGGCCCAACAAAGGACTGATGGGGTAGTCATAATAATCTGGCCACTCATTGTGTGTGAGTGTGTGTGTGTGTGTGTGTGTGTGTGTGTGTGAGAGAGAGAGAGAGAGAGAGAGAGAGAGAGAGAGAGAGAGAGAGAGAGGGAGAGAGAGGGAGAGAGAGGGAGAGAGGGAGAGAGAGATTATTCAGCCTTAAAAGGAGACTCTACCATTTGGCATGACCTGGATGGACCTGGCGGACACTATACTAAGTGAAATAAGTCAAACACAAAAAGCAAAACCCTGCTTCTGTGTGGATTCTGAACAAATCAAATGCACAGAAGCAGAGAACAGTGGTTGCCAAGGGCAGGGAGATGGGGGAGATGGGAGATGTTGGTCAAATGCTGAACATTTGCTCAGAGAGTAGATTCGAGGTGCTCTCAACGCACACAAGTAACTATGTGAGGTGAGTGATATATGTGTTCATTAGCTTGCCTGTATTCATCATTTCACTATGAATATGTATACCAAAACAGCATATGTTACACCTTAATTATATGTAATTTTTATTAAAAATAAAGACATATATATATCAAACACACATGAGAAATGAACAGTGTTAGCTGGACTCTTAGTCAGCAAGTCAGCTCTTGTGCATCGTCACCAGAACAAGGCCCGGAGCCACCCCCACCCCAGGACCCCTGTTTCAATGGCCACCCCAAAGGTTGGGCCCCTCTGTGAGTGGCCAGTGGGGGACCAAAGTGACAGGGGCTCAGCTGTCCCCATCCAGCCCTGGTGCATGGCCAGGGCCAGGATTCCTCCCCATTTGCCACTGCAGGCCGCTCAGGGCTCCATGCTCAGGAGGAGATACTGAATCGGGCTGTCAGTTCCCAGAGATGGTGTCCTTCCCCAGGGCTTTGGGGACTCACGCAATTGCCAAACTCCATGGCCCCCGGTTCCCCTTAAGTGTGACAGATGGGCCGAGTTTTCCTGGCAGTTTAAACACTTTGCATTGATTTGTGTATTAGTTTGTATATTGTTTTGAGAGACCAATTTCAAGACAAGCTTTGTCTGTCGTCCATCAAAGCTCACTGGTGCTTTATCTTCATTCTGAGTTGGCTGCTCATCAGATTCTCGCAGGCTGCAGCCCAAAGATCCCGCAGCCTGCGACCTCCATCCATCACCGCTCCGGATCATCCAGCCTCAGGTGTGTTAAGACTCGGTGGAAGATGCTGGCCGCTGGGGCCCGACACTCCACACTCACTCTCTGCTCCACGGAGAACTCTTCCCGTTTCGAGATATTGGAAATTCTTTTGATATAGGAACTCTTACAAGCATCTCACAGATGTGGAAACTGAGGGGATAGATGTGAAAGAGCACATCGAGGGGATAGATGGTGATGGAAATGTAAAGCTAAATGTAATTTAAGTTTTAAAAAAAATCATGCAATAGAGACAGTTAGAAACTGTAGCTGCACCCCAACAGCACTTTGAAATGGACAGAAAGGAAACAGCCATTGAGAATGGAGCATTTTTTTCTCTGACTTGCCAAGCCTCTATGACACCTGTGATTGGGTACAGCTTTGGTGGAGGGCCATGAGGATTGAGGTAAGGCCAATCACCCTTCCTGCTGCATCCTGCTCCCTCAAGGGGACCGGCTCCTGTCCTTCATCTCTGGAATGGGCCACTTCCTGGTCCTACAGGGGTAGACATGTGACACCTTGTGTGGCAGTTAGTCCCGTCCCAGGGACAGCTCACTCTCCCAGCCCTGCCTTACTACACTCTGACAGGAAGAGACAAAACTCCAAGAAACACCCCACCCATGCTCCTCAGCCCCGCATCCTGGACTGAGGGGCCTTGGACATAAATGAATCTGAACCAACTGGGGCTGACAGTGAAATTAGTTCACAACATTACAACATCACAGCCTTTCTCTCTCCCCCCTCCCCTCCTCTCCCCTCCCTCCCTCCCCTCCCCTCCCCTCCTCTCCTCTCCTCTCCCCTCCCCTCCCCTCCTCTCCTCCCTCCCCTCCCCTCCCCTCCCCTCCCTTCCCCTTCCCTCCCCTCCCCTCTCCCCTCTCTTCTACTTTCCTCCCCTCCCCTCCCCTCCCCTCCCCTCCTCTCCCCTCCTCTTCTCTCCTCTCCTCTCTTCTCCTCTCTTCTTTTCTCTTCTCTCCTTCCACTGTTTCAAGGGCAGAGCCTTACTGATTATTTTTTCCCCTTGGATATGCACAGGGTCCTGGCCCCCCACGTCAATGGTGTGGTGGAGGCAGAAGCTAGGTGAGACCAGGGTCCCCTCACCTGGAATTTAGATTCTCCAAAGGGCACCAAACAAAGCAGGCTCTGACAGCTGGGTGCTGGCAAAGTCACTCAGCTCACCAGGAAAGCTGGCCCATAGGACCACCAGGGACCTGAGATGTCCCAACAACGGGAGTCTGAGGGTCACTAGGAGGATCGCTGTGGACCTGGGGGCAGCAGTGAATGAGGAAAACGGAATTAATGCTAATAAAAATGTGTAAGAAAAAAACAGGTGACCTTCAGTCTATTTCTGACCCTTCGTGTCCCCATTGTCAGAACCCGCATCCCCTCCTCTCGCCTTTCTAAGGAGGACCAAGTTCCAGACCTTGCCATTCTCCTCCCTCCCATTTATTTGTTCAAAATAGGGATGGCTCTCCAATATATGAAGAGATGCTCAACCTCATTCAGAATAAAACAAACACAAACTTCTCTGAGATTCCATTGATCGCCATCAAGGTGGCAAAAGGCCAAAACTCAATGACTCGCTGTTTTGACAATGCTGTGGGTCACGGGCACACTCCCTCACTAATGGTAGCGTTGGGAGTGGAAATGGATGTATTAGGATAGTTTGGCTCTTTCTATAATATATTATAATAAAAATGTATTTTTAGTCTTTGTCCCTGGTTCCTGGCACAGAGCTCCTAAAACCATTATACAGTAATGTCCTAAGGGATAGGTGAGTCCCTTTTTCATAAGGAGGCCCTGTCAATCATACCTGAGTTCATGCTGATGAGTGACCCTGGTAGGGGCACCTGGAGAGCTTTAGGTTGGGCGTGGCTTTTGAGAGCAGCTGGAGTGGTGATTTGGTGGATTTCTTCATGTTCACCCTCCTTCTAGGTCAAACATTCATTAAACTCAAAACACTGGTGCAAGGTGGATGGCAGAGGTGCCTCTATTAAAAAATCAAAAACTATGATATCAGGCTTGTTAGCATCGTCCTCTAACTGACTACTACCCTGCCCTGACAGATGTGGCAGCCATGCCAACCAGGGCAAAAACTCCAGAACGAAACGTTCCTTCAGCCATAGTGTGGGATGAACGCAAGTTGTGTCTAAACCAGCTGAGAGGGTTCAGAGGGAGATCGGCTAAACACCTTGGGAAAGCAGATCGAGGAAGGCCATGGATGGTGGATGGCATGTGGTGAGTCAACGAGATCTGGGGTTTATGAGGAGAGCCCCATTAGAGAGCTTTGGGTCACAAATTAGAGGCATGTTTGGCTCCTTAGACTCTGCCAGGCAGACTGCTACTGAGAGAGCAAGGCTATCAAAGCCGCCAGAGGGAGAATGGGTAAGTGAGATGAATGGAGATCAAATCCCATTATAACCAATTCCATTACAAAGAAAATTTCACCTTAACAGAAATATATCCAAGCCCCAGGCATTGGCCCATCATAACCGTATATTGTTCAAATGGCCCATTGTGAGCATGTTGTTCTTTAGTCCTTCTAGGTAATAGTTTCCAGTTATAACAACACATTAGCACATCCCCACTTAGCACATGATGAATTATTTGCTGTACACAAGGATACCTGCATTCCTTTCCGACCCTCCAACTATGGGAGGTGACTTTTAAGATGCCCTATCAGAAGATGATATTCTAAAAAATTGCAAGGAACTGGTCCTAATAAGAATCTTTATCTCATCTTGTAGTTTCTCATAAAATCAGCCACCTGGGTCTAATGTCATTAGGAAGGTTGGTTAAAATGTTAGGTGATCACCTCTAAATATGCAGAATAAACATATTTGACAAAATTTTATGGTTTTTAAAAAAATCATAAGAAAATAAGACTAGAAACTTCCTTCATCTAATAAACAACACCCTTTATGAACATCCTACTTTAATGTGGAAATGTTTAAATTGTTCCCTTAAAAATCTGGACCCAGATTAAATAGTCATTATGGTATAAAAGAAAAAAAAAAAAAAAGAGAGAGAGAAAGAAAGAAAAATTGGCAAAAGTGAAAAGGTCTAGAGTATACCAGCTATGGACAAGGATTTGGAATAATGAGAACTCTCCTGAGGGGAAGGGAGTGGTATGCACTATAATCCTATAAGAGCATGTGGCAATAAAAAGAAAAGATGGCACTATACACAGGCAACTCCATGTGCTCCAGGAGATGTGCAGAAAAATGTATTGTAGCTATGCTTTAAATATAAAAAAGATTGGAAACAACACACCTATCCATAAAAAAAAGAGAGTATACATAAATAGTGATATATTTGTACAATGAAAAAGTACATAGTAGCTAAAGTGAATCAACTAGAATTACATGTCTCAACAGGGATCCATAGCAAGAAAGAAGAAAAGAGAAGGGAAGGGAAGGGAAGGGAAGGGAAGGGAAGGGAAGGGAAGGGAAGGGAAGGGAAGGGAAGGGAAGGGAAGGGAAGGGAAGGGGGATGAGGAGGAGGATGGGGATGGGGAATGGAGATGGGGGAGGGGAAGGGGAGAGGGAAGGGGGAGGAGAGGGAAGGGGGAGGAGAGGGAGGGAGAGGAGGTGAAGGGAGCGGAGGGGAGGGAAAAGGAGGGGAGGGGAGGAGAGGAAAGAAAAGTTAAGTTACAGGAAGACACATTCAGGGTGATACCTTTACATAAAGTTTAGAATATGCCAGGACTAGGGCTCAGCACCTGGGGCTCTGAGGGCAGGAAATGCAGCCTGATTAGATAGAATCCCCACAAGTATTTGTCTCTGAAACAGTGATCTGGGAGGCACTCCACCAGCCCTGAACTGGGGCTGAAGCAGGATAACACCCTGCATACTGAATGATGTTAGTGCCTTAGCTCAGGCTGCCATAAGCACCTCCACTGACTGGGCGGCTTAAATAACAAACCTGCCTCACATTCTGGAGTCAAGATGGTCATCCTCTCACATTGTTTCCTCACACAGAAGAGTAAAGGCAAGCTCTCTTCCTCGTCTTATAAGGGCACGAATCCCATCATGGGGGCTTTAGTCTCCTGGGCTAATCACCCCCGAAGACCCCGCCTCAAATACCGTCACATTAGGCTTCAACATAAGAATGTTGGGAGAAGCATTTGGTCCCCAGCAATCAGTAAGACCCTTGACCCCTTAGGGATGACCGGAAATCTGTAACTAGACCGGAACAATGGCAGTATGGCGAGAAACACAAGACGCCCTCTTTTCCACTGTTCTGTCCTCTTTTCAGAAATCCACCTTCCGGTTTCTGAGCCACTTTCATGTCTGTGACATATGTATCTGTTACACATCCAGAAAACTACCCCAGAATAGCCCCCCCCCCCCCTCCCCACCACTTCTCCAGATTAGGAGACCAAGAAAGAATTGAAACATTAGGAGACCAAGAAAGAATTGTGAGGACTTTGTTGTCTGGGACATGTTATCTCATAACACTCTGTAGATCCTGGGAACGTTAAGGAAATTAAGCTTATCCATTTCAATCTGCTTCTTCTTTGGGGTTCAGCATCCCCAACATCACCCAACTAGTTAATGAAAGAACAAGACCCCTCTTCAGGCTCCCGTCTGAAAGAATTGTGTTGGTTCCACTCTACCATGAAAGTCCACAAGATACATTCATTATGCAAAATCCACAAAGCATCAGCTTGAGCTCTCTCATCCCTGTTGGGGTTCCAGAACTATCAGATTGTGGTTTTTGTCACTTTCAACTCATGAAGGATCATTTACAGGATGCCCTCCACAGACAGGTTAGAGTCATGCTTACCATCAGGACCTGGGATGGCACCCAAGCATGCACAGTGGTGCACGCAGAGACAGCCTCCACATTTAGACAATGACTCATCATTTCAAATGTCACTGGGCTTGGAACAACTTGAAAGAGAAAGAAGACGGGTGAGTTCTCAGTGGAGTGTGCTGATGAAGACATGCTTGTGATAATGAAAGGCAAAAATAGATGTTTCCATTCCTTCCCTCACAGGTTGATACCCAATTATCATTAAGACTCTGGTAGCCAAGAATTGTCTTAACAGAAAGACTGAGCTACAAGTGCAGGAAAATGTCTACAGACACCCAAAACTTGACTGCTTTCTAGATTACCTTGATTTGTGAAGGTCAGTGAGAAATACACATCAGATGTAAAAGTAGTTCGCAGTTCACATTAATGGATAAACTTTCATATTGATCAGTACTGCAAAGCTGAGACTATCTCCAGTCCCTAGCCCTCAAAAAGTGTACAGTTTCGGGCAGATTTGAGAATGAACACTTGGGACAAATTGAACACATCAATGGAGAAACACACAAGTAAGTGGTACTTATTTGAAAGTGAATACCAGCTTCTTCCGGCTTTGGAGAGAGACAAAAGAGATGATCCAGGTGACATGGGATTAATTAAGGAGGACTTCCTGAAGAAGCATGAGGTTTGTGCTGGGATTTTCAAGGAAGGAAAGGCCTAATGATGAGAAAGCAAGAAACCAGGTGTCCAAGACAGATGAATGGCTTTTGTATTTGCCCAGAGAAGGGGATATGTTGATGATGGCAAGTCTTTACATCAGTAAGATAAAGCTGTTTACATCACTCATTTCTCTGTAGACAATGAGCTCAGGAAAGAGGTAAGGCGGGGGTTGGGGGTTCCTCTCCATTTACAGAGGGGGAAACAGCTTACCAGACTAAGTGCCTTACTTCAGGGCTCATAGGCAACAAGCAGTAGAGCTAAATCTTGAAGTGAGGACTGTGGATTCCCAACTACAGAGCATTTAGGATTCCTTTAATATCCTAATAGTCTGAAATAGAAAGTGATAGTTTTTAAATAAATGCGAAGTGCAGGTATAGGGTGAGGAGATATGCTGTGTATTTTCAAGGGACTCAATAGCCACAAATTTGGCCTGTTTGATTTGTTGGTCAAGAGTCATGAAAAATGATTTCATGAGATCAAGGCCACAGCGTTAATGTCTCAAGAAGCAAGGTTGAGAAGACAGCTGCAAGCCATTGTTATTTTGCAGACCAGTGTATCTGTATCCACACAGATACACCGGTCTGCAAAAATTAGAGATGAGGAGTACAAATGGAGATCTCTATTAAAAAATGGGTCTCTCAATGTACAAATTCCCATAGATGGAAAAACCTCCAAAACCTATTTAACAATGGCTTGCCCAAGGTCTTTGTGCATGCGAAGATCGCCATGTTACTATTGTTCATTTGAAGTTAAACTGGGCTGGAGGCTTGCTCTTTCCTCTTGCAGCTTGCCTTCAGGAGCTTCCAGCTGGAATGCAGCCACATCTCTGCACGGAATCCTCCACCCTTTAAAGAGTGTCAGGTTCACATTTGCTTAACTTTTATCCCTAATTAAAAAGGCCAGGGGGATTCTTGGTAAATACTTGGTGTCTAATTAAGTCCGATTGCATTACAAACTGGATTCAGTGTACTCAGCTTTTACATGTTGAAATTCCAAAGTGATCCTATGCTCTCCATTGGCCACAGATGATGTCCCTTTCCACATTCTCACCAGCTGCTCAACAGCACAGCCACAAAGTCAACCAATTCTTAGGCACTGCAAAAACATCTATTATTTTAAGTTGCTAAATTTGGGGATAATTAATTGCACAATAATAGGGACTTATTCTTGTCCACATTTTGTATCTGGTGGCCACAATACTGCCTCCATTTTTTACCGTGTGAAGAAGTTCAATTTCATCTTAAAGATGAAAGACCAAATGACCTGAGGAACCCAGTTGAGCCCAGAACCTTACCAATCAACCAACGGACTGCAGTCATAACAGCCCAGAAAAATACAACAGGAAAAAAAACACAAACAAACAAACAAACAAAAAAAAACACCCACTTAAACAACTGACAAAATTGTGGAAAATAATAAATTATTGTATCAAACTACTATATTTGGGGGTTGTTTGTTATTCATAAACTAGAGGCTCATTGCACAAAGATTCGTGCAACAGGCCTTCCTTCCCCTGGCTGCCGGCACCAGTTTTTTTTCAGCACCCGGGACCCAGGCCTTCCCTCTGGTCAGAGCCTTCAGTGTTTGCTCCCGCTGGAGCCTTCAGCCTTCTCTGCTCCAGCTGGAGCACGGCTCCTATAGCTTCCTCTGCCCACCCCCCCACACCCCCCACAATCCCCACCCTCCCTCTCACAGCAGGCATCCCACCCTGCCTAGCCACTCCATGCTTGCATATGCAAATTAACCCACCATCTTTGTTGGGTTAATCTGCATATTCATTCCTGGTTGGCTAAGGACCCTCCTGGGTTTCCTCTGAACTGAATGCCTTTAGTTTTTCAACAGATTTCCACCACTGTGGAAATTTTTCTAAAGGCCTCTGGCTTGTTCTCTCTGTTACCAGTGTGGGTCTCAGTAAAGAAACACACTCCCACGTTCTGGCAGTGTACCTCTCAAAGAGATTGCAGTCCATTGGTACTGACACTGCTCCACCCATGTCAGTGTTCCTGTGCCTTTGTTAACATCCCCATCACATAGTGGTTCACATGACATCACCTCTGGGTCCTAAACCACAGGCCCTTTCTCATGAACTGTTGTGAATCCCCGCTTTCCCATCTTGTATAAGAAAACTTGACCATTTGAACACATGTGTGGTTTCTACTAAATTGATCACAGTAGTTTTGACCTGTGGGGGACTTTCTAAATCTAAATTCCCTATAGCAACAGACCTCTATCTCATAAATTCAGTGACTAAGTCTCAGT
This sequence comes from Pipistrellus kuhlii, assembly GCF_014108245.1. NCBI lineage: Eukaryota > Metazoa > Chordata > Mammalia > Chiroptera > Vespertilionidae > Pipistrellus > Pipistrellus kuhlii. The sequence continues at coordinate 14,402,043 of NW_023425405.1, forward strand.
CTTCATCTTCTTTGATTTATCAGCAACATCTGACCTAGTTGAACTGTTTCTCCTCCTGGGGGTGCTTTCTTTCCTTGGCCTCATGGGAACCCCCTCTCTCGGTTATCATCCTGTTCCATTGTCTGCCTATTCTCAGTCTTTGCTGGATCCTCAAACTTCTTCCCTTCATTATCTGCCCTTGTTCACTAAAGCCATCCATAGGCTGAATAATTTTTAACACTATTTCTCCAGTGCTCATTTCTCCCCTGAATTTCAGATTCCAATTGTTTACTGAATATCTCTAATTACAAAATTTAATCTATCCAAAATAGAACCCTGGGCTCTCACTCACTACCTCTTTCCAAATTTCTTCTCCCCCTCTCCATAAACAGTGACTTCAATCTCGATTTTCCCAATTGTTCAATCCAAAATTCTTAAGATCACGAACTCCCCTCTCACATTCCAAATCTGATTTGTCAGCAGATCCTTACAACTCTACCTTCAAAGTGTCTAAGGATCCCACAAGCATGTTTTCATCACCTGCATCTCTCACATCCTAAACCATCACTGTGCCTGACCTGACCATTAGAGTTAGCTTCAAATTGGCTTCCCAGCTTCCACAGCCTATTCTCTATATGGCAACCAGAGTAACCATTGAAGACATAAGTCAATTATACATGTCATCTACTCAAAACCTTCTAGTGGCTTCCCAAGTCACCTAGAGTCAAGTCCAAAGTCATTGCCAAGGCTGGAATGCTCTACACCAGGGGTGGAGAATGTCAGGCCCTTGGGTCATATAAGGCCCCTGAAATCATTTGATCTGGCCCTGCCAAAGCATGAGGAGTGAGTTAATTAAATGTTTGACCGAATATAGTGGGCTATGTTTTAAGTTGATAATTTTATATGGCCTGTGAATGATGTTATAAATAGCCAAGTGGCCCTATGACAGAAAAAAGGTTCCCCACCCATGCTCTCACCGCTCCAATTCTCACCTCCCTGCACTTCACCACAATGACAACTGGCCTTTCTGCTGTACCATAAACACACCAAGTGCACTCCTGCCTCACAGCCTTTGAATTTGCTCTTTCCACGGCCTGAGAACACCATTCTTCTGAGTCTCATTGCTTTTCTTTATTTTAGATAAGCCCCTGCTCAGAGACCCCTAACAGAGAAGCGCCTCTGAGGCCAGCAATAATTCCCACCACAAAGCTGCGTTACAGCTCTTCTTCCTCTGACGCAGAGGTCTGTCTCCATCACCAGTGTACAAGGTCTGAAAGAATCGAGGCTTCTTTGTTCCTGCTGGATCCCCAGAGCTAGAGCCAAGCCCATCCCGGGCTAGGTGTTCCATCGTAGGGGAATAAGTGAATTCACTGGTCCTTCAGCTTCGGGCCATAAGCAAATTGGATGTTTGTATCAATTATATATTTGTCCAAGGAAATGATTTCTTTACTCGGTCAAAGCGATACAACCAAAAATGACCTCTGTGGTATGTGCAATGGAGGTCATAATCTTAAAGATGAAATTATAGTAGACCTAGACTGTGGAAGGTCTTAAAGGACCAGCCAGGATCCAAATTTTTTACCCATGGCCAGGTGTCAGCAACCTGCGGCTCCGGAGCCACATGCGGCTCTTTTGAAGCATTGCTGCGGCTCCCAACAGCAGGGCCGATAGCAGGGGCGGGGCGGGGCGGGGAGCTGCATCACTTACCTCCAGCGCCTCCGGTGCTCCCGGTGCTCTGTGTGGCAGGTTGCCGGCAACTTAGCGTCGCTAGGCAACCACAGCGTCCCTGTCCTGGCCCAGCCTCCTCCCTCACATCACAGCATGAGGGGAAAGAAAGGTACTGACAGAGGGGACACTGAAAAATAATAATAATAATAAAGCAATAAAGAGAAAAAATGGAGAAGGAAAAAGAAGAAGACAGAGAGGACAGAGAGGACTGGAGAAAGAGAAAGAGAGGGCTTGCAGTGTGACTGTCACTGGGAGTCGAGCCTGTACAGTGAGTGGAAAGCATATATTCTGACCTCCTGCTCCACAACAAGGTCCGGTGGCTGTTCAGAGGTGAGGTGCTAAAACGCTTTGTCGTATGTTTGGAAGAAGTAAAAACTTTCCTGTCCAGCAAAGAGCTCACCTTTGCTGAGCTGGAACAACCAGAGTGGCTGGAAAAATTACATTTTATGGTAGACATGACAGCATATCTAAACACACTAAATACAACCCTTCAGGGGAAAGGAGGCACAGCCCTGCACATGCTGGAGGAGGTTTTGGCATTCGAGCGCAAGTTGACAGTGTTTGTCAAAGATTTACAGAGCGGTACACTGTCTCACTTTCCCTCTTTGAGAGAGTTCAAACAAAGTCATGATACGATAAATTTGGAATATTTGAAGTCTGCAATCACCACAATGCAAAGTTCGTTTGGGAAACGATTCTGTGAGTTCAGAGAGGAAAAACCCACATTATCCTTTCCTGTCACTCCCCTGGCGATCGATCCATTCCTATTGAATATGACTGCATGTGCAGGGTAAGTCAACCTGATCTTGAGATGGAACTGGCCGATATAGCCGACAAAGATATATGGGTGTCCAAGTTCAAATGCTTGACCGCTACTCTTGAGGATGTTGCCCGTCAGAAGGCCATTCTGGCTCAGAATCATAAATGGAGTGATATTGAAAACCTTTCCAAATAGGACAAACTTGTATTCGAAACATGGAATGCCATCCCAAACACTAATATAAACGTGAAAAAGTATGCATTTGGAGTCCTGTCGATCTTTGGCTCCCCATATGTATGTGAGCAGGTCTTCTCCAACATGAACTATATTAAAAACAAACATTGATTATGCCTCACAGATGACAACTTGCAAGCCTGTGTGAAAATGAAGGTAACATCTTACAGCCCTGATGTGCAGACACTGTGCACTGAGGTTCAGGAGCAAAAATCCCATTAACCAGGTAAATTAAATATTTTAATTAGCTATTAATTTGCAAAAATATATTTTACATTGTTAAGTGAAAAAGTCTTTTTTTTTTTCTTCAGATTGACAGCTAACTGCACGATCTGGTATATAGCATTAAAGTAAGAAACAATATATGCAGTGTTATATTTGTTTTAAATGCCGCAATGGTTTGCGGCTCCCAGGTTTTTTTTTTTTTTCCTTCGGAAACGGGTCCAAGTGGCTCTTTATGTCTTAAAGGTTGCCGACCCCTGCCCATGGCAATGGGTTGCCATTAAAGAGATTTGAGTATGAGATGATAGAAATAACTAACATTGGGTGCATTTTTTAAAATTCTACTTAGATTAGTTCGGAAGCAACTTGACATTTTCCTTTTCTTCCCTGGCTTTCAGAACATGTTGACAAGTACAGTGTATTTTGACATTCCTAAGTAATTTTCTGGTCTGGGGTAGGAACCAGTGGGTCATGTACAAGCAGATACGTGTGGCTGTGAGCAGACTTGTGCATCTGAGTTCTACGACCTCATCCTACACGCTCAGCACACATACTTCTCCTGACACCTGGACCACTGTGTAGAGCACACACCAAGTCTGGTTTCCATTCCACACACCGAGGTTCTTGCCTAGCTTTCTTCTGAGCCAGGGGGTCTGAGACAGAGGCTGAGGGGCCGGAGTGGAAACTGTGGCCCGCATAAAGGACTCCCCTGAGTCATGTGTGTGACCTGCACACCGCTCAGGGGCCAGGAGCAGCCAGGACAATAGCAGTCCTCTCAGCACAGACAGGCTTGTGGTTGAGAAGCAGGGAACGGGTGAGCCCATTCCGAAGATTTGTTCAGTAACTTCTTCCAGGTCAAGGGGAGACCAGCAGCGGATGGAGCAGAGGCCCAAAGCACAGTTTTCAGTCTCTGTGGCCAGGACAAAGGGCACCCAGGGGCAGTAGGGTGGCAGCCCCAGGCTCTGAAGGGACCTCAGAGGACAATGCAGAACGGGGTCTTCCTTGGTGTCTCTCCCACAGCAGCTCCACCCTGGAGGCCCTGGTGCTCAGAACTGAAACCAGAGTCTGTTCCCTGATGTTACCAGGCATGTTACTAGCCCTTAGGTTTGCCCTAATTATGCTGTGCCTCTTCTTGTCTCTGCTTTTCTTACCTTCCTTCCAGATCAGCACTGAACCCTCCACCCTTAACACTCACCCCCTCCTTCTTTCCTCCTCCTCCCCTCACCTCTACTCCCCTTCAGCTACCTGGATCTTTGGATGAGTCCCTCTCTGACACCCCCCACCTCCTCGTTTCTTTGTTCATTCATTCATCCCTTAGACCTGCGCACAGATCTCTGCTGTTCCAGCAGTTTCTTCCCGTGCTGCAGGTACATGGTTACGTGATGTGGCACAGAAACCACTTATACCGAGGCTAACTGCCCTGTTCTCTGCAGGCTAGAAAACAGCTGAGAAACCCAAGGAACACTTGCACATCAGAACCGATGTGCATGCTGGGGGAATTCAGAGAAGGGACAGATCCCTGAGGGGTTCAGCGCAGCAGTGGGCCCCTGGGAGCAGGTGGCTTGGGAGACAGCCCAAAAGGTCCAAGAAGCTGGTTCTTGGGCAGAGCCTGAGGGGCTGCTCCTCTGTGAATCAGGACAAGGGCTGCAGGGTGATTTGTGGGGACTTGCTCACATCCCCATGTCACTCCCCGTATTTGTCATCTCCCATCGGAAAAGACATGAGGCCAGAGAGGGAAAAATCAACAGGTTTGAAGTGCACACATTTTGAGGTTGCCATGACAACCCCCCTTTTCCACACACACCCCTGCCTCCTCACCAAATGTTTGTCTCTGAGACACTTCCCAGAGAGGGAATACACTCTTAGACCTCGCCTGGCCCCACAAACACTGCCTGCCTTCCCTGCACACACAGTCCAGGCATGGCTGGGACCTGCGGCCACGGGGACAGCATGGAGCTTCAGATGATCACCTTTCCCTCTCCTGAGCAGCTCAGTGGTACTGGAAGCTCACAGTGGGGATTTTCAAGATAAATCGCTCTCTTTCTTTCCTCCCTTTCTTCCTTCCTTCCCTTTATCCTTCCCTCTCTCACTCCTTCCCTCCTCCCCTCCTTCTTTCCTTTCCTTTCTTTCCCTTCCCTTTCCTTCTCTTTTCCCTTTTTCTCCCTCCCTCCCTCTCCACCCCTCTCTCTGTGCTGTTTCTCTGGGCTGTGATTTCAGGAAGCAGAAGGAAGCAGGAAACAGTAGAACCTCCACATTTTAAAACCTAAACGTGTTATAGACTGAAACAACTGAGGTCCAGAGGAAAGAAGAAGGGGCAAAACAGAAATGAACACCACATTTATCCATGTTTTCATTCTTAACTATGGTAATAATAAGTTTTTAAAAGCTCAGTGGAAGACCCTTCAACTAGAGGGAAGTATTAGGTCTAGTAATAATTAATGTCGTTTTCTAATACTTTTAAAAATCGAATTTATTTAAACAATAGAACAAAATTTAATCAACAATATAGTTGCCGTTGTTTTCTACTACTTGTGCCCAACGCTCAGGAAGCATTTTAATCCCTCTGTTGTAAAATTCTTGTGATTTTGATGCAAAAAATTTGGTCAATGCATTTTTGAGGCATTCTTCATTATTAAATTTTTTTCCAAGAAGAAAGTTTTGCAAAGAACGAAACAAATGGTAATCGGAAGGGGCAATATCAGGAGAATATGCAGGTTGAGGGAGAACTTCCTATTCCAACTGGCGCAGTTTTTCAGCAGTGATTCTTGCAGTATGCGGTCGTGCGTTATCGTGGTGAAGAATTACGCCCTTCCGATTAATCAGCGCGGGTTTTTTTTTCTCTTAAAGCAGGCGTCTTCAAACTACGGCCCGCGGGCCACATGCGGCCCGCAGAGGAGTCTGATCCGGCCCGCCAGGTTTTTTGGGCAGTGAGCGTAGCCAAGGTGTTACAGTAGGAATTAGTAGTTCATATAGTCCGGCCCTCCAGCTCTCTGAGGGACCGTGATCTGGCCCCCACTTTAAAAAGTTTGAGGACGCCTGTTTAAAGCCTGGGCTAACCTTTCCAATTGGGCACTATACACTGCACTTGTAATGGTTTGGTTAGATGGTAAAAGTTCATAATGAAGAATTCCTTTAAAATTCCACCAAACACACAACATCACTTTTTTCGCATGCAAGTCAGGTTTTGGCGTGGGCTGCGGAGCCTCATTTTTGTTCAACCATTGAAGCCGCCTTTTCAAATTAACATACAGCACCCATTCTTCATCTCTGGCAACAATTTGCTCTAAAAACGGCAAACGGTTTTGATGAGAGAGGAGCGAACTGCAAATTGTGACTCTTTGATTACAGTTGTTGTCGGTCAACTCATGAGGAACCCATTTTCCAAACTTTTGGACTTTGCCAAGTTCACGCAATTGATTGGAAATTGTTTTTTGTGAACAATTTAAAGTTGTCGCAAGCTCTTGTTGGGTAATTTGAGGATTTTGCACCAAAAGAGCTTGAAGAGCTTCTTGATCAAAATTGGACACACGGCCTCCACCACTCTTGTCATCTAACGAAAAATTTCCCTCACGAAATTTCTCAAACCAACACTGGCATTTTCTGGCGCTAACTGCATCTTGACCAAGAGCACTACAGATGTTTTTTGCAGCCTCACTTGCTTTTCTTCCTAATTGGAACTCGTAAAGCATGCAGTGCCGAATATGCTCTTCATCCGCCATCTTCTTAGTCCTAGTTTTGCAACAAAAACCAAACCAAACACAAACTTTTTCAAGCAAAACTTGTTAATTGTACTTCACACGTTCTGTAGATACCACATGTTTGAAGGTTATGTCAATACAAGTCAACGCCAAGCAAGATTTTAAACGAAAGTTTTAAAACGACATTAATTATTACTAGGCCCGATAGACAATTAGCTTTTTGGATAACACCAGGGGCGTGAGCACTGAAAGGACACCTGAGCAGAGACTGTCCTTGACCTTCACATGCCAGAACTTAAGCTTCTGGGGTGCCTCCAGGATCATTTTTATTCCAGGTCACTTATACTGCCCAGCCTACATGGATGGATAAAACTGTGATTTTCCTCCATCAGTGTCTCTTCAAAATCACTGGTCAAGAAAAAGCACGACTTGTCATTGGTAAAATATATATTCTACTTATTCACACATTCCAGGGGGAAAAAAACAAAACAAAAACATTGTTCTAGTTACAACCCTTGAGCTCCAGGGCAGCACTCCTCAGAACAATGACACATCGGTGACCTTGCAGGTGAATGAGGACAATAGTTTGTTCCCATTCCTCTCTAATCACAGGACAAGGTACCTAGTTAGTGCATCTTCCTTAGAAAAAGGCATTTCCCCCCCAAAAAACACAAGTCATTTAGGCATGAGAAGAGTCTTTCAGGCATGAGAAGTTCACCGATGTATCATTTCCTCCACTGTGTTCTTCTGCTTTAGTAAAAGTTTTATTATTAGTACCAGCATTTTTTAAAAAATGAGTCTCACATTTAAAAAAAGCCTTATTTCTACTTACTCTTTTCTCTCTTGGGTGACGCTCACTGTTGAGCTCCAGTTCAGATCTTTTATGAGCATTTCTTCTAAGGCTCCGGAGATTTTACAGGTGGTTAAGCAATTGGTAGACTTCTTAAGCTTTTAAGCAAATAAATTCTCAGAATACATGCAGTGTTCAGTCCCTATCACACCGACAATAAGTCAACTACGTCATTTTCGGAGAATCATGGGAAGGTGTACCCTCAGCAGCTGCCATGACCATGTGCGTACTAAGAACTAGCATTTCAGAATACCAAAAGCAATTGCCAAACATTGATTCATCTTATCATAATCTCCAGACAGGCTAGACAGAGCCACTCACAAAGGTCTGTGTCTTAACCACAGTCGACCCCTAGTCCTCATCCTAAGGCCTGAACATCATCAATATTTAATAGACTTTGTGACTAGATGGAAGCATTCCCTGAACCATTTTATGGAGATTCAAACTTAGAGGTTCCTCCCAGCAACGAGGCGTGACATAAGCTCACCTGAGCCTCCTGTGGGGAATTTTCACTGTGGCTCTGTGGTTGATCCACAATGTGGCTGACCCCCCTGGACATGGAGGGGATATCTCATGGCCCAAGGCCACCATCAAGAAGGACATTGCAAGGGCTTACTCCCTGTGGCCGAGGACAACGCTTTCTTTGGGTAAGCTTACCCTCTTCACTGCCCTGCTCCCATGGTGCCTGTCAAAGTGCAACTCAACTCTGTAGCATTTTACAACCACCTCCTCACTTCCACATTTCTCACCCTGAGCCCTCCTTCTGAAAATGAGAGCTTCTGGTCTCAGAGGGACCAGGAGAGGGACTGGGATGACTCCATGGTCACCAACCCCACTGCTGGTATTTAATGATGCAGAGGTCAAGGTGACAGGCACCAGGAGGTGCTGTGGTTGGTCCCTTAGCTTTCTTCCCTGGTACACTCATGGTGGGGGGGAGGGAGAGGAGAGGGGGTGTTAGCCCAATTCTGGGGTAAGCCTGGAATCCTTCCTGCCCCACGAACTAGCCAATTCCTTCCTTTCTGCCCATCACACACCAGCTCCACTGGCATCTTCACTTGGTTAAAATGCCTCTTATTTCAGCTACCTCCATGACCACATGCGTTATATCAGAAGCAATTCACTAGGCTTGTGAAGCCTATGGATTACTGGCATTGTGAAATCACTTGGGTTTTACAAATGAAGACCCCAGGACTCTTTGGGGCTCACGACATCTATCTCCTTTCCCATGATGCAGTGCGGAGAATACACACAAAGGAGAACACGACTGCAGGGAGGCACACTTCACTGGCATAAGAAAAGCCAGAACTGACTGGGACAGGGCTGGTAAGGGAGCACCTGAGGGAGGCAGGTGGGTGGTGAGTGGGTGGGGTTCAGCCCGACAGGCCACAGGTGCAGGGTGAATAAGCAGGCACAAGCACTTTACACAGACGATTACCTTTCCCATGCTCTGCATTAATCATCATAGCAAAGACAGTCCCACGTGGCTGGAGTTCCATTCCTAGGCCCTTATAAACTTAGTCCTCCTTCTCAGCTCCCTCCATGGCTAGACCTGGTTAGAGCTAAGAAGTGCACACTTCCATCTCAACTCCAGCACCGAATTTCTGTGACCCTGAGCCATTTGACCTCTCTCCTCTGGTTAGTCCTCTCTAAAATGGGACTAAGCTAGCTTTTCAGAGATGTCCTGTACAGGTCTGAGGTAACAGTCACCAAGAAGCAGCCGAACACCTGCAGGCGCACCAAGTGCTATTTTCATGTCCTACCTGCGAGCAACCGTCTCAACACAGAGTGCTGTGTTGGCTTTTCTGCCTATAATATTTGTGCTCGGATCATGTCTGTATTTAAACTAAACATGGTATTTAAGACACCAGAAATAAGCAAACAAAAAGGAGAAAAAAAATTCCACCACATAGGTTTTTTTTTAGTCCATTCATCCAGATGGTGATCACTAGTAGTAGGATCGCCTGTCTGCACCTGCTACTGTTTATGCACACATTCCACCTATAGGGATGCGTGGGGAACCTCCTGGGTGAGGAACCAGATACAGCCAATAGCTCGAGGAATCACCTTCAGGTCTTTGGTGGAGTCAGGAACAGAGCTCCTGGTGTTAGAAGGACATGCAAAGCCAGTGACAACTGGCCTGTGCACCTCAGGGACTCACCCCTGCCTGCAGCAATGCTGCCACACACTTGAATGGAAATGCCTGGCTATTAGAAAAGCAGACTCAGCAGTCACTTGGTGCTTCTTTCAAACCCCCTACCAGGACCCCACACTAGACCTACTGAGTTGTTGGGACCAGTGGCTGAAAATACACCAATTTTAATCACCCGAGTGCTCTGATAGGCAGAGGAGTTCAGGGTCTCCTAAGCCTCTGTTCCAGGCTTGGCCATCATTATCTGACCTTCCTGTGTGACTTCTGGAAGTCATTTTCTTCTGGGCCTGTCTGCCTCAACCATGGGGATATTGGGCTAGCATAAAGGGATTCCTGCTTGTAGTCCAGGGGCCCAAGGGTGTTTTTGAAGGTCCAGAAGTTTCTAAGGGGAAGTGGTAGAAAAAGAATAGCTTGGGTTCTGGTTTCTCTGTCTCAAAAGTCAAGCATGGGGCTGCTGAAAACCTATTTACAATGCCTGACAAGAAACAAGAACAATCAGGAACATCGGCCTGGGATGTGGGAAGAACACAGCCCCAGAAGTAAGTCCAGGTAGCTTATGTGGGTCTGGTTATTCCAGAAATCACATTGTAAAGTGTTAGTCCCTGAGGGAGCCGAGGACTTGGACTGTGGGACCTTGAGAGTCTCACTTTATTTCTGGAAGTCAGGATTTCCTCATGGCTCAAAGGAAGGGGTAACTAGACTCTATTTAGGGGTCTAACATTTTGCCATTCCAATAGTTAGGATGCTCTGCATCTAATGCATAGCCCAGTAACAGACCCCTGGGAATACAATGCACAGCTCTGGTCTCATACCATTTGCTCTGGACTGTATCCTCCCAAGTTCATGTGTTGAAGCCCTAATTTCAATGAGTATATTAGAAGATGAGCTTTTAGCAAGTAATTAAGGTTAAGTAGGGTTTTAATCTAATGTGATAGGATTGGTGGCTTTATAAGAGAAGGCATGGTATGGCTCAGTGATTGAGTGTCAACTGAGAGGTTGCTGTTCAATTTTAGGTCGGGGCACAGACTCCATTCCCAGTAAATTGTGTGCAGGAGATGGCCCATCGATGTAGATGTTTCTCTGAGGTAGCCATGTGGCCCTGTGTGGAGGTCACATCCTGCCTCACGGCTGCTACTTCATCATCAGAGTCATCTGCTCTTACTTAGAATGCGTGTCTGTCTCCCACACAAAAATGCAAGCCCCTCGAGGGCTGGGAGTTGGACATCATCCTTGTCTGCAAAATATCATGAGGACCCCATTGCCTGAAGAAGAAATGAAGACTCTAAGGCTGGTGGTCTGTGCCCAGCCCCAGCACTGGGAGAAAGGACCCCTGGCAGAAGGCAGCACCTCCAAGGCCTAGCTCTGGGGTTTGCTCCTGTGCTATCTCCCTTGGAGCTGAGTTTGGTGAAGCCCTAAGTGAGATGGGATGGAGTGGAAGGGAAGGCACATGGCACCCTGGCTGCTCCTAACCCTCTGGGACCATCAAGGCCTCGCAGCTGGGTGTCCTGGGGCAGCAGGACTCTTCCACGAATGGACAGGGTCCCACAGTGGCTGGCTGGGAGGGGTTGGGAGGGGCAGGGTAGGAGGCCCTGTATTTCTCTCCAGAGACCCACAGCCTGAGGATGCTGTTGGCCAGGGGAGGGAGGCCTGTGTGCTCTGGAGCCCCCGAGGAGAGCCACATTGATAAAACATGATATTAACAAGGTTTCAATTTTGAGGCCTGTTCCTATAACTAATAAACACCTTAAAATTACTTGTCTAGAGAATTTCTATTTAACTAAGCGCTTTCATAAACAATGTCTTTATTCTTTACAACAACCCTGGGAGGCAGCGCTTTTATCCCCAGTTCAGAGGCAAGGAAACAGCCTTAACTGTGACAAAGCAAATTCACAGTTTTGAGCAGCCATGGTAAGACCTGAGCCCCAGGTTCTATTCCACACCCACTGTTCTGTTTCACCCTCGGTTGCTTGACACAGAAATCAGGAAATAGCTACAAAGTGCTCCTCAATCAGCCCCAGGCTTCATAATCCTATGCTATTTTTGGCTAAAGAGTAGGAGGTGAACCAGATGGAAACTTTGATGGCTCCATAGAAAGCGGTGTTTCCCAAATGGGGTACCAGGGAACCCTAACTTCCAGAAAAATGTTAAAACATACTTTTTTTTTTATTTTTATTATTATTTTTTTTTTGCATGTGGGATATTCTATAGTTAAGTGTGGTCAATATTACATACACTCCTTCCTAGGAAATTATGTTAACAATGAAAGGTTCTGAAAAGTCCTGCAATAAAGAAACCGGTATAAATTTGTTTAATTCAGCATTTGACAACACAACTCATTTTTAATGTGGGGTCTAGCTTTTACAACATAATACAAAGTTTTTAAGGTCATGTGTTAAAGAGTGATTTTGTATGAAGCACTTCAGATTTCCAAGTTATTATATCAGCCTCATGAGGGCTACATTCTTCTCCCCATTTTACAGATTAGTTGTAAACTCAGAAAGGGAAAATGACTTAGATTTCTTTTTTGATTATCTTTATTGAGATATAATTCACATATCATAAAATTCACCCATCTAAAGTGCTCAAGTCAATGGTTTTTAGTATATTCAGAATTGTGCAACTATTACCACTATCTAATGCTTTCTTCATACCAAAAAGAAAGCCTGAATGTTTTAGCAGTCACCCTCTATTCCTCCTAACACCCAGCCCTGGCAACCACTGACCCACTTCCTTTCTCTGTGGATTTGCCTATATGGACATTTCATAAAAATAGAATCACATGACAGTCTTTGTGTGACCAGCTTCTTTCACTTAGCATAATATTTTCAAGGCTAACCCATATTGTAGCATGCATCAGGATCTCACTTCTTCTTATCAATTAACTAGAGGCCCGGTGCATGGATTCATGCACCTGTGGAGTCCCTCAGCCTGGCCTGCGAGGAACGGGATGAAACTGGCCGGATTGCAAGAGGGTGCAGACCAGACTGAGGGACTCCACTGGTGCATGAATCTGTGCACCAGGACTCTAGGCTGCATATAAGATCTTTGGTTAATCTCTTCCTGCCTTCTCCTATCCCCTTCCCTCTGAGATTCATCAGTCTGTTCCATGTTTCCATGCCTGTGATTTCCACTCCTGCATTGAGCATCTGCCCCCTGGTGGTCAGTGTTTGTGATAGCTACCAGTTGAAAGGTCAGATGATCACTTAGGCTTTTATATATGTAGATGTTCCATTGAATGGATAGGCCACATTTTGTTTCATTCATTCCATGGAAATTTGGGTTGTTTCATTTTTTGGCTATTATGAATAATGTTCCTACAATCATTCACATATAAGTGTTTGTGGAGCCTATGCCCCCATTTCTCTTGGGCATGTTCCCAGAGGTTGAACTGCTGGGTCTTATAGAAAGTCTATATTTTACTTGTTGAGGAATTGCCACACTTTGCCAAAGCAGCCGCACCATTTCACATCCTCTCCAGGTGAGGGCAAGAGATCTCATTGCTCCAGATCCTTGTCAACCCTTGTTTTGTCTGTGTTTGATCACAGCTATCCCGGTGGGTGTGAGGTAGTATCTCATTGTGGTTTTGAGCTGCCTTTTCCTAACAATTGGTGACGTTGAATATCTTTTCATGTTCTTATTAGCCGTTTGTAAGTCTTCTTTGGAGGATTGTCCTCTGCCCATTTGCCATGATTCTGATGTACCTGGGTGGGAACTTCATTTCATACTGTCCTATTCTGTGAGTAGAGATTAAAAGTCTTACCTTGACCAAGCATGTGATGAGAAAGATACTCAGTGAAAGATCATGAGAATATCAGTAAAAACCCAAGCCCTGCTAAGAGAAACACTAGCCTGGAGTTGGAGCCTGAAAGAAAGCAGGGAGTGGGCGAGGGCAATTGCAACTTGTCAAATGCAGACATATCAGTTAGGAAGTTTTCAGCTTCAAAAAGCAGCAAGCCCAATTCCACCACATAGGGAAAGCAGAAATGTGTCCCCTCTCATCATGAGTCCAAGTGGCAGAACAGCTTCATTTGATGCACAGGCTCCTCCTCCTTTCATCCCTGCCACCCCCACGTCTTGGCTTCTATCCTCAAGGTGATCATTTCATGGTCACAGGTGGGCACCAAGGTTCCAGGTCCTGAAACTCACATGCCAGCATCAAAGGCCACCGTGGGGGGAAGGAGAGGGAGGCATAGGATACAGCCTCACTAATGTCCCTTTTTAACTTTCCCAGGAACACCCAGAAAGCTTCCTTCTTATCTTGTTGGCCAGAATTATGTGACATGTTCATTCCTAAACCAATCCCTGAAAGTACAATGACTATGACCAGCTTCTATGATTGGTTCCTGGGGCCAGAAGGAAAGGTTGGTTTCCTCTGGGAGACTTGGCTTCCTGGCATTGGACAGACTCCAGGTGTAGTCAGTAGGGAAGGGCACTGACTCGGAGGGGCCACACTGAACATCATGTATTACATTCTAGGGAGAACGCTGATGGGAAAGGGAGTAGAAAGAGACTTGGCCCTTTGGCGGATTTACAGAGATTTTCCTAAAGGACATCATAGACCACCTTGACCTTTTTAGTGCCTAGGAATCCTCACTCTCAGGACATTGTTTCTGTGGCTCCGAGCTGTTTATAAAACAATGCATTGGCCCAAATTCTCCTAGAGCTTAAAGATTGTCAGGACCAAATGGATTGTACTGGGAGCAGGCAAGAATAGAGGTGAGGGAGCACCCATGGACTGCTGGGATTCAGGCTAGGTGAAGGGAGCATGAAGTGAGTCGGCAGGGTGTCATAAAGTCAGGAGAAGGAGCCAGTTTGGGGAGGTGGGGGATCTTACAAGTAATTGGCAGTTTTGGATAAGTTAAAATTGTGGTCAAAATCTCCCAGGAAAGTATGTGTAGAGTGTTCAAACTTGGATTTCTTCTTTTTCTGTTGTTTTTCATCTTCTAGCAACTGGAGAAGGGCACACAGTGAAGGCAGGTAGCTGGGCTGAGCTGGTAATATCTCATGGAGCCCCAGGCAGCTGCTCTGTGCCCGCACTATGGGAGCCACTCCAGCTTCACCACCAGTGACAAATCACCCCGGAATGGGGCCTGAAAATCCAGACCAACAGGCCATTTCCTTCCCAAGTCTGTGCCTCAGAAGACCTTGGAAACCAGCGAAGACATGGCCCTGAGAGTTTTATTTAGTGTCTGGGCTGCGCCCTGCACCACCTGGCCCACCTGGGGCTGTGGCATGTTTGCACCTGGGCCACCTCTGGAGGCAGATGCAGCTGGCACACAGCCTGGCTGCCTCCATCCAACCCTTCCTGGGTGGCAGGCTGAGGTGGGAACCAGAGGTGTCAGGCAGATGTCTAGGTGCTCAGGGGAAGTGAAAAGGGAAGCAGGGAATTTGTCTGACAAACCCCAGCAAGCAAAACTAGCATTGGCCAGAAGCAGGAGACTTTCCTGTAATTTCTCCCTCTGCTTGAAACCTCAGCCACTTTATACAGGCAAGAAATCTCCAACTACAGCACCCAGTACCTGGGAGGGAGCAGACAAAAAGAATTAGACTTTTACTCATTATTTATGTAACTCAACATTTACTGAGGGCTTATACTATACAACACAGACCAGGTGCCATAGGGGATTTGGAGGTTTACAATCAAGGGGGATGTGCTCAAAATCTAGGAGTTTGTGTGAAGAGGAGACCTCACAGCAAGTAAGAACCAGATTCTGAAAAGGACAAAACTGGGTTGCCATCTACTAGCTGTAGGGTGCCTAGCAAATCACTTAATCCTTTTAAGCCTCAGTTTCCTCACCTGCAAAATGAGGATTTAAAAAGTACCTAATTTATAGGATGATTGCAATTAGAGTATATATACACATATATATACACACACACACACACACTAAAATGCTCAATATGATGCCTGGGTCAGAGCACCCTTCAACAAATGTTGATATATTGATAGTAGGTATTATTAAGGGCACAAAAATGACTTTGCCACAGAGATAACTTTTTTTAAATATCTTTATCCGAGGTTATGTTCATCGATTTTAAAATGAGGAAAGGAGAGAGAGAGAGAGAGAGAGAGAGAGAGAGAGAGAGAGAGAGAGAGAGAGAGAGAAACATCGATCCTTTGCTTCCTGTGCATGCCCTGACCATGGATCAAAGTTTGCAATCTTTGGATATACTGGATGATGCTCCAACCAACTGAGCCACCTGGCCAGGACAGGGATAATCTTGGACCTGTTTAAATTTATTTCCAGTCCTTTGTATTGTAATGTATTAGATATGCCCACAAATGAACAGCTCATTGAATTATCATAAATTAAATAGATCCATTAACCACTCTGGCAAAGAGAACAGAATATTATCCAGACCCTAAAAGACCCATTTGTGTTCCTTCTAATCAGTACCCCCTCCAAACCCCAGACAGGTAACTGCTATCTATTTATAATATTTCCTTATTATTCTTATAGTTTTATCACATGAGTATCCATGCATAAACCCTATCACTTATTTTGCCCTTTAAAAAAATATATAAGAATGGAATTGTACAATGTACATTCTTTAATACTTTTGTTCAACAATGTGTGAGAATCTTCCATTTTTATGTGCAGCCAGAATTCATTATTGTGTAATATTCCACAGGTCTCACTATATCTGTCCTTTTGACTCTGATGTATATTTAGTTGTTCCCACCTTATAGCTATGATGAACACTACTGAACTGTTCTCTAGCTATGCCCCTGGGAATGGCACTGCTGGTTATGGGTCTATCTATAGACTAAATGCTTATGTTCCCTGGAAATACATGTTGAAACTTAATCGCCAGTGTCATGGCATTAGGAGGTGGGACCTTTGGGAGGTGATTAGCTCATGAGGGTGGAGCCCTCCCAAATGGGATTAGTGCCCTGATAAAGGAGACCCCAGAGAGCTCCCTCGTCCCTTCCACTATGGATACAGTGAGCAGACACCATCTGTGAACCAGGAAGTGGGTTGCACCAGACACGGAATCTGCCAACACCTTGATCTTGGGCGTCCAGACTCCAGAACTGTGAGAAATAAATTTCTGTTGTTTATAAGCCAGCCAGTCATCTATGGTAATTTTGTTATAACTAAGACAACATGTTCATCTTTAATAGATAAGGCCAAATCATTTCCCAAATTGGTTGTACCAATTTGCACTCTGACCAGCGGTATATTAGAAACCAGTTGCTTCACACCCTTGTTAACCCTCATTATTTTCCATCTTTTTAATTTTTGCCAGTCTGGTGGCATCTCATGGTGAATTTAATTTGCATTTCCCTAATTAGTAATGCTGTTCAGTGCATTTCATCTGCTTATTGGCCACTTAGAGATTTACTTTTTGTGAAGTGCTTATTTCAGTCTGTTGCTCATTTTCCTGTTCAGTTGTCCTTTTCTTACCGATTTGTAGTTCTTTCTATGGTTGGATATGAGCCCTTTGTTGGCTGCATGCTTCACAGATATCTTCCCTAAGGCTTGCCTTCTCACTGCCTTCATAGTATCTCAATGAACACAAATTCTTAATATCAAAGTATTTCAATTTATCAACATTTCCCCCTTATGGTTAGAGTTGTTTGCGTCCTATTTTAAAAAATACTTCCTTATGCTGAGGTCATGGATATCTTCTTTCATACTGTCTTTTAGCAGCATCAGTGTTCACTCTCCACACTCACTCCCCACGTGAGTACACAGTAGTGCCAAGGCTCAAGACCATCTTGAGTGATAACTTAATCTTATATCTAGCTCCAGCATATACCTGGTGGCCTACCTAGCATTTCTACCAGGAATTATAATTTATGTATTAACCTTAACATGAGCAAAATTGAACCCCCTGATTCCTGCCCATCCATACCCAAACCTTGCTAGTGTTGTCTCCATCACAGTAAATGGTACCACCATTCAGCTAGTTGCTCAGGCAAATCTTGGGATTCTTACACTTTTCCTTGCTTTCCCTCATACCCCACATCTAATGTAATAGTCTCATTAGGTATATGTATAGAAGCCCTAACTGTCAACTTCTCATTTTCTCCACTGTTACCACCCTTGTCCAAGCCACCATCTCTAGCAATAGCCTCCTACTGTTCTGCTTCCACTTTCTCACCCCAGGCAGTTCTTCACACAACAGCCAGAGTAGTCTTTTAAAAGATGTAGGGCAGATATTGCTGGCCCTGCACTAAACCTCCAATGGGTTTTCATCACAGTCAGAATGAAACGTTAAGTTCTTACCAAAGACAAAAAGGTTGTATGTATTTGGACGCTGCCTACCTCTCTGAACTCATCCACCAACACTGTTTGCCATTCAGGGTACAAGGATCTCCTTGCTTTTCCACTAACAAAGCAAGTTTATTCCTGCCTCAGAGCATTTGTTTTTTGCTGTTCCCCAGCCTGGAATGCACTTCCTCCATCTTCATATGGATGGTTCTAACTAGTCAAGAATCTGCTCAAATATCACCTGCGTATAGTTCTTACAGCTGCCTTCACCGCCCAATTTAACACAGCACACACACACACACACACACACACACACACACACACACCACACTGAAGCCCCATTCTCTCTCCCCAAACTCTATTCCCTTGCCCTGATTTTATATTTTGCACAGCATTTATTACTCCCTAACATTATTGTTCACAACCCACTCCCTCCCTAAAATGCAAACTCTGTGAGGTTAGGGCCTTGGCTGTGGCCATTGGTCACTCCTGAGCCTGGGCACAGCAGTAGGCTATGCTGATTTGGTGATTTAATGTATGAATGATTCCAGCAATACCAGTGTCACATGGTGCCATGGCTGAAAACCACCTCTCTCAGATACACAGGTGTGGGAATGGGGAGTGAAGTGGTACATGTTGACCAGTAGGCGATGAACAAGCCACTCCTCTCCTGAGGAGGAAGTGGAAAGTGTTTATGCTCAGCCCTGTTAACATCTGATGTTCCTGGAACATCATCACCTTAATGGTGATCCACATTCCCTCTCCCGATTCTCTGCAGTAGTGTCTACCTTCCCCGATACAGCCACTTCCAATGCAAACATACCTCTGCCCACGTTACTGAGCTCTCCTGCCTCTGTGTTAAGCACCTGAGGGTGAGGAGTGTGAGTTCTTTTATTGTGGGTTCACACTGTGCACGTGGCTGTGCAAAGGCGCTTTAAGAACACTGAGGTGACTCTAAACAAACTCCCACCAGCACGTTAGCAGACATCCTATTCACCTTCTGCTCAAACAGAGTCCCCAGCTCTTGCTCTGCAGCCTGCCTTCCGAGCTGGAAATACAATGACGCCGCCACTTCAGCTCCGTGTTGAATACTTTCAATGACTTTGTGCTCATGCTTCTGAGATCCGGGTACACATGACCTTAGGGCAGTGGTTCTCAACCTTTCTAATGCCACAACCCTTTAATATAGTTCCTCCTATTGTGGTGACCCCCAACCATAAAATTATTTTCCTTGCTACTTCATGACTGTAAATTTTGCTGTTATAACTCGCAATGTAAATATCTGTGTCTTCCGATGGTCTTAGGCGACCCTGCTAGCGGTTCTCAACCTGTGGGTCTTGGCCCACAGGTTGGGAGTCGCTGCTGTAGAGCCTCATTAGAAAAGTTGAGAACCACTGCCGTAGGGCCGTGGTTGACAAACTGCAGCTCACGAGCCACATGAGGCTCTTTGGCCCCTTGAGTGTAGCTCTTACACAAAATACCATGGCCTGGGCGAGTCTATTTTGAAGAAGTGGCGTTAGAAGAAGTTTAAAAAATTTGGCTCTCAAAAGAAATTTCAATTGTTGTACTGTTGATATTTGGCTCTGCTGACTAATGAGTTTGCCGACTACTGCCTTAGGGAGTTCCAAAGCTAGAATCTGCAGCCTGATGCTGAGGAACCTGGCCTGTGGCGATGAAATGGAAATGGTTCTACCCTTGCCTCTTGGGCACACAGGCAGCAGATAATGAGCAGTTGGCCCTAGTTATCTGGTCCTCAGCCCGTTTTAAATACCTGGCAGGGATGGGGAGAGAGTGAATGAGCACAGGCTTTCAACCACGCTGTGGGCATCCATGAGGGCCTAACAGCAGCCTGGCCAATGGACCGCCCCACAGAGAAGGGCTGCAGGAGGCTCCCTCCAAAATGGTCCACCTTCCAGCCCAGGTGGCACCTACCTGTGCCTGAGGAAGTCCAGAAAGGAAAGGCAGCTGGAATATAGTGGCACTCAGTGTCCTGACATGTGACCTCTGGGGCCTCCACATTTGCACTTAAAAGCCATTATGGAAATGCATTCAAAGCAGGCTGGCCTCACAGCAAAGTGACAGTGACCATAGCCCAGTAAGGACCCTCTCAGGGAGGCAGAGGGGACCAGCGGTGAGGGAAGCCCAGCTTCGCTGCCTGGGAAAATCTTTGAAGTGTATGGAGGCCTCACCTAATCAAACCCACTTCGGAGGCTTGAAGCATTGCATTAAATTGAGGTGTAGCTGCGTTTCAGGTAGAGTTGACATGGTTTGAGGGAGTTTCAGGGAATGAACTTGATAGTTTCAGTTTTAAATTTTCTTAACTGAAAGGTAACCATGTTTTCTGAATCCAAACTGGGTTTAACACGGGACTGTCCCCTAAAACATAGGGCATATTATCATGGTCTGCAGAAGGCTGGGGGTCTATTTGGAAGGTTCAAGAAAACTCACAGGAAAAGTAGAAGTTTTAGAAGACGTTTTTTAGTTGGGTGGTGACTTTTCTGGTCTCCCCTAAAGCAATTCAACTCTTTTTTCAGGGGTCTGCCAGCAACATTGAGGCCAGAGGCACCAGGAGAGAGAGAGAGAGAGAGAGAGAGAGAGAGAGAGAGAGAGAGAGAGAGAGAGAGAGAGAGAGCGCGCGCGCGAGCGAGAGCGCACACACACGTGCATGACATAAAATATGAAATATCATGATCTTCAAAGCATCACCTGGATGTAGAATGAATTAGGTGGTTGGTGCCCATTACTTTGGGTTTTGGAAGATAATGTAATTAATTGCAACTTCCTGAAGCTATCTGATACTTTGGCCAAAATTCTTAGTGCAAGGGACCCTGTCAGATGAGCAAGGTGGCCCTCGTGCTGGATGTGGGGAAACATGTCTACTTTGCCTGTAGTGCTTATCCATTCAAGCTAGCATTTCCCTGGGAATGCCGGAGAGCGGCACAGCTGGGCAGCACAGCTGGGCTCCTGAGGCGGGTCGGGCAGGACTCAATCTCTTTGGTACACAAGGGAGGTCCTCAGTTTCCCACTTCACCGCCCGAAAAATCACTGGCTACCCCACCTCCCTGGGTGGTGAGCAGGCTGGGATGATGATAAAATGATATAGCTCTAATCGCCTAAATTGGGATAATTAAAAAGGACTCTCTTCTTCATGTTCCAGTGGATTCGAAATGACAGAGGATGGAAAATGAAAAGAAGTTTATGGGAATAATGCCCAGCCTTTCTCTCCACACGGCCTTGGTCTCCAAGAGCCAGTGTTCCACTCATGGATAGTAACCCATCTTCCCTCCCTTAAATCCCCTTTACTGTCGCTGTTGGCACCTCTGACATTAAGTGGGTCAAGGGAAGGAGGAGGTTAAAAAACTGGCACCTACAACACTTTGCATTCTTTTAAGGGCCCCAGTGGGAGAGGCTAAAACGAATGTCTACAATAAATTTAAAAATAAGCGCGGGCGTAAGTTAACCAGCATATGCACTGTCCAGACGCCGCAGGTACCAGCAGCAGCACCGTGGGCTTCTATGCGGGGTGGTTTGGATTGTAGTCCCATTGGCATGACCGGCTACATGTCCTAGGAAGACATTTCAGAATGGATCCCTGGGGCAAGTGACAGGAAACCATATATATATATTTTTTCAAATGAAGATCACAAACTATAGGAAAACACACTCAAAGGCTGCTGAGAACTAAAAACAAACTTACTTATTTTCCCCAGAAAATTAAAAAAACAAACAAAAAAAAAAACACAACTCCATATACCTGGTTTGTAAGTTAGGAACTGTAAAATAATAAAGATAAGTTCTCAATAGATGACTAGTTTACAACTTAGGAGGCTGGTAAGGAAAGAAAGTACCCAAAGTCATTTGTCATAATGGAGACCCAGGGCAGCCCCCAGGCAGTTAGGACCCTGTGGGGAAGGGACTCATCCCAAGGCAACAGCAGCAAACAGAACCAGAACCAGAGCTCAAGAGACTTTATCTCCTTCCCTAAGATAAAGGCCTTTGCACTCCCATGTTACCTCTCAGGAAGGAGCCTTGGAAGGCAGAGAAAGGTGAGAAAGGTCTCAATTCACTACAGAGAGGCTAGAGGAGGAGATATAGATGGGAGGCGAAGAAACAGATGAAAACTTGGGGGCATAGGGGAGCAGAGACAGAGAATGAATGAACACATATAAACTCATTCATTCAAAGCAGTAGCCTTTCAAGTATATTAACTCAGAACAGAATAATCCTATTAAGCTACTGCTACCCTTTCAATTGTTCAATGGCTCTTAGTCTTAAATCTTGAGTCAGCTCTTAATGGCTGAAATGGGGGAGAGAGAATTATCCTGTGGGTTTCTGGCAAAAGCAATTATACCTGTGGGCTGAAAGATATCAAGCTAAGAACCACAGGTTCCCAACTCCTAAGGCAGACGTGATGAGGACATCTGGTCGATCGTTCAGTTCTAAGCAAAATACTGCGTACAGCTGCTGTAGAGGGGTCTCATTGGTAGACTAGCAAGCCGCAGCATTTGGCTGTGAGCAGTCCACATCTGCTACTAATAAGGATTAGTCAGTAATTTTCTAAACCATCACATCGGTAAGTTTTCTGTAACAAGTTATTAGCTTTTCAGAGAGAGGAATTTGTGCTGGTTCCACCCAGCTTTCTTCTCTTTCACCAGACATTTGTTTAGTGTGATAACATCTGGTCAGCTTTCAAGTTACTTGACTTTTCTTGGCTTCATGAGCTGTCCTGCGGTTCAAGGTGCGTTCTCCTTCATGGAGAAACTGACTGGAATGTGTAACTCCCGCGAGACTCAAAAGCACAACATTGCTCCCAAGCAGTTGTCCTGAAGTTAACAGTAACCTGGACAGAATTGTGAGGCTATCAACAGCCAGGTGCCTAAAGGCATCGTCTCACCCTTTTATTTCCTCCCGAGTGCCGTCTTTCTCCCTCGCACCCATCCTGTGTATCAGGATGATATATTAAGCACCTGTGCTGGGAGGGAGATGTCCTGACCTTCCATTCTCATGGATTTCACCAGCTTTAATGCCTGGCTCTTCAAGTGCTGCCTTTCTCTGCCAGTGACAAGACTGGCAGCCTGGGATGTGCCAGGTTCTTCACTCTAAATTGCAAAACAAAGCAGGGAATCTGTCAGCCGATTTGCAAACACTGATTTGCAAGTCACCTTGTAAACACTTGTTTCTGTACCTATTCTCTCTCCCAGGCAGTTACCTGGCTGCCATCCTGACAGGGCCCCGATGTGCTGCTTCTCCAGCAACCAGTGCTCCTTCCTTCACTCTTAAACAAATCGGTTTATTTTGTACCATAAAAACACACAAAGCAAAAGCTTTCATTGAGCAGAAATCACAGAGCCTCAGGGTAAGTGCAGCGGGAGAGTGATAGTCAGAATCAGCATCAGATCCACAGAGATGTCTTCGAATGGAGCCAACTCAGGATTTAGATAAAAAAGGCCACACTTTTGTTTCTAGAGGATGGCTGAAATTTTCCCAACATAAGTTCATCTCGAAGTAAAAGATATCTAGGCGTGTGGATCTTATTCCCACAGCACCAACTCAAAACTCCAGTTTACTGAATAATCACACAAACCAACATGTACCAGACCCAAGCAAATGTATGTCTACACAGGTTCTTCCGCCCCCACCCCCAGCAGCTGAGAAATCAGGGGCTCAGGATCGTGAGGGGTTTGATCACTAGGTCCCACGGGGGAGGAGGGCGGAGTCACAATGTGAGCACAGATGCACCTACTCCAGAGCCTGTATTCTTAGTTATTTTGCTGAAGTACTTCTCTCTGCAATAGAAATTCTACACAACAGAAGATATTTAGATGACATCACGGAGCCTTGGCATTTTCTCCTCCATCTATTCCTGGAAAGACCTTTCCACTTAGCTTCAGTGTGAATACTAATTTCCAGCTCATCAAAATCCAGGCTTGAAGTACCAATCCCTTGTTAAAAAAGGGAGATATAATTAGAAAGCTTTAATGAAACTGGAAAGTGGGAAAACACTCAAGGTTGGTTGACTTTTTAAAAATAACATTTTCATGGATCTCAGGGTCAGAAGTTTGTAACCAAGGTTGGCTAAGCTCGTTCTTACCACATGCAGGATGGCTTAGGTCATCCCACAGGGAGGAGGTCCATGCAGGTTGGAAAGCTCTTACTGCATCCTACCTACCTACCTACTTAACTATCTACTTACCTAACTACCTACTTACCTACCCACCTGCCTACCACGGGTCAAGTCCTGAGGAGTGCTTGGTGGCTGGGGCTCTGCAGCTTTCGGAAGAAAGGTACAGCACACATGGAAACTAATAACCATATAAATCAACTCAGTTCCCATAAGCATAACCATCCAACCCCTGGAAAGAAGCACACGAGGCCCGGGCTGCAATGCCAGTCTTTGTCAGAAAATAAATTTATTATTGATAGTGAGTGAAGTCAGGTGTCAGTATTCATGATAGAGAAGCAGTTGTATAAGCCAAGGTTGCCTTTATGTTGATAAAAAATGCCTTATTTCACTTTAATCATAAACATTATTCCAGTAGAAGAGGGACATTTTCTCTCCTTTTTGTCTTCTTTACATGATCGTCGTAAGTTAAAATGAAACAGCTCTTATATAGTCAAGGGAGAAAGGAAGCAGAAGCCCAACATGTAGTCAGGATACTCTGCCAGCACAGAGAGCCTGGATGGAAGCATCCTCCCCACTCCCATCTCCTATCCTTGTCCCCCCACCCCCACCCCAAGCTTTGCCAGAGTGGAGGTTCACCAAGTGATGGAGCTTGGTCAGAAGAGAAAGTTGGACAGAAAGTACAAAAGGTAGAAAGGGTTGCCCTCTCGTTGTCATCACAGCCGGGTTACTAACACTGCGGTCCTTTGTGACTGATCCCCGGTCTAGCTAGGCCGCGGCTTTCCAATGTTGTTGAGTAACTGTGATGCGCTTCTGTTCACTCTGCTCCCAGTGCTTCTCTTCATCGGCTTTTCTCTAAACAGGTTACTTTCTTACAAGGAAAAAATATGCCCCACCTCTGGAATCAACGTTGATGGAGTTTTGCTTCTTCTGAAAGTGGCTTTTATCCTCCCTTCTCAATCATGCTCTGCAAGAGAAAGAGAAGATGTAAGTTTTACCCCTAGAAGGAGGGACCAGAAAACGGCAGCAAGGACTTAGCACCATTTGTACTGTTTCCCAAAGAAAGACTTCAAAAACGCACAAAGCAAGGCATACGCCTCCTGGTCTCAAAATATCACTGCCTTTAGTGGGCGCCACTGCTGAGCCATGTGTAGTCTCCAAATGACTGCTCCCTGCCCACATTCAGCTGAACCCTGAGGGGGGCAACAACCATGGCACATGCACTTCCCCGCCTGGACCATGAGGCAGGCGGGGAAGTGCATGTGCCATCTCATTGCCCCTACCATTTGAAATGTATGAAAGCATCTCTGGTGGCCACAGGGACTGGGCTGGAGGTGGGGGTGGGGCAGAGATTAAACCTCAAGAGTTCTGGGGAACTCTCTCAGCTGAAGACAGGATTCTCTCCCCAACAGAGAACCTCTGCCCACTGCAGGCAGGACGCACATGCTCTGGAGCTTATGATGCTGGGCAAAGCTACCCAGGTATCTGTTCCTGAAATGTTACAGAAACATCCCCTACCATCTATTTAGCTACTTATTTTTGCAGGTGAGGAGTCATTGGCGTACATCACTGCATAAGGTTTAAGGTGCACAGCACACTAGTTTGATTTATATACTCCGTGAAACGATCACCACAACAGGTTTAGCTAACATCCATCATTTCTGAGATACAATAAAATGAAAACAACAAAATTCCTCCTTGTAACGAGAACTCTCTCAACAGCTTTCCCACATGCAGCAGGGTTCCCTGTCGTGTCCATGTTGTACGTTACATCACTGGAAGTCTACATGTGAGTGATATCATGGGATCTGTATTTCTCTTACTTATTTCACTTAGCCTAATGCCTTCAAGGTCCATCCTTGTTCTCACAAATGGTAGGATTTTCTAGGAGTGTGTGTTTATGGCTAAATGTTATGCTACTGTACATTATCACAACTTCTCTATCCATTCTTCCATCAATGAACGCCAAGGTTGTGTCCATGCCGTGGCCACTCTGAATGATGCAGCTATGAGCATGAAGTGCAGACTTCTTCTCAAGTGTTTTCCTTTTCTTTGGATATATACCTAGAAGTGAAATTGCTGGATCATATGGTAGTTCTATTTTTAATTTTTTGAGAAATCTTCATACTATTTTTCATAATGTCTGAGCCAATTTACATTCCCACCAACAGTGCACAAGGGTTTCCTCTTCATCACATATTTGTCAGCATTTGTTATAATTCCCTATCGACTAGCGATGTTGAGCATCTTTCATACATCTTTTTTAGAAAACTGTCTGTGTAGGTCTTTTGCCCATTTATTAATTTTTATTTATTTATTTATTTATTTATTTATTTATTTTTTGCTAGTGAGTAGTATGGGTTCTTTATTTACTTTGAATATTAACTACTTATCAGATATATGGTTCCCTATTTCATATGCTGTCTTTTTATTTTCTTGATGGTCTCTTTTGCTATACAGAAGCTTTTCAGATTTATATAGTCCCACTTAATATGTTTTTTATTATGTTGCTTGTGTTTTAGGTGTGATTCCCAAAAAATCATTACTAAGACCCACATAAAGGACCTTTTCCCTTATGTTTCCTTCTAGGAGTATCATGCTTTCAGGACTTACATTTGATTCTTTAATCCACTTCAGTTAATTTTTATATGTAGTGTAAGAGAGGAGTCAAGTTTTATTCTTTTATCTGTGAATATCCAATTTCCACAGCGTCATTTATTGAAGAGACTGTCTTTTCTCCATTGAGTATTCTTGGCTCCAATGTGAAATATTAATTGACCATGCTGGGTTTATTTCTGGGATCTCAATTCTGTCCCACCGGTTTACTTGTCTGTTTTTATGCCACTACCACACTGTTTGCTTACTATAACTTTGTGGGAGAGCTTAAAATCAGACAGTGTAATGTCTCCTACCTTATTTTTCTTTCTCAGGATTGCTTGGACTATTGGGAGTCTTTTGTGGTTCTTTGGAAATTTTAGGATTTTTTTTTTCCTGTAAAAAAAAAAAAAAAGTATACCATTGGAATTCTGATAGGGATTGCACTGAATCTACAGATGGCTTTTGGAAGTATTGGCATTTAACAAATTTAATTCTCCCAATCCATAAGACAGCTTTCCATTTATTTGTGTCTTCTTTGGTTTCCTTCATCAATGTCTTGTAGTTTTCAGAGTAGAGATCTTTTACTTTATTGGTGAAAATAAGTTTATTCCTAAGTATTTTATGATTTTGTTATTTTTTTATTAATTTTTATTTTTAAAATATTTTTATTTATTTCAGAGAGAAAAGAAGAGGTAGAGAGAACAAGAGAAAAACATCAATGATGAGAGAGAGAAGAATCACTGATTGGCTGCCTCCTGCACACCCCACACTGGGGATGGAGCCGAAACCTGGGTATGTGCCTTGACTGGGATCAAACAGTGACTCCTAATTCATAGGTCGATGTTCAATCACTGAGCCATGCCGGCCGGGCAGTATTTTATTTTTTGTTACTATTATAAATGTGACCAATCTCTCTCTTTTTTTAATTCAGACTACTATTGTTAATATGAAGAAAACATTACTGATTTTTTTAATGTTAATTTTGCATCCTGCATCTTTATTGAATTTAGCTCTAGTATGTTTTTATGACTCTTTAGAATTGTCTATATATAAATCCTAGCCAGGAAGAATTCTTAATCATCAGATTAAAACTCTATAACCAGTTGGAGCCAGGTATACAGCCTCGATTCGTAAGAATCTTAAAAAAAGGCAAGAGTGATATTTTTCCCTTTAGTTTTGAAATTACTCAATTAGAAGAAGTTAGGTCAGGTTCAAGGTTGCCTCTAATCTGTTCATGCCTTCTTCCCACATCTCTTCTATCCAGCCCATCACGAAGCTCCTACCAGGTGCTATGACTTAGGTGCTTTGGGGAAATCAATACACATGCTCATAGAAAACTAAGGTGTGACACAGAATAATTACTTGTGATTTTTAAACATATTTGCTAATTATGCGCTAAAATTATTTTACTGAATAAGTAATACACACAAACAGTATAAAATTCAAGAAGAACAAAAGAATATACAATCAAATGCAATTTTTTCCTTCCTGTTTCCTGTGTATACTTCCAGGAAAGTGTTTTGCCAAGGAGAGGCCAGCTCTGTAGCTGAGCAATCAGAAGAGGCAATTCAATGATCCTGCAGTACAGACAGAATGTAGAAAAAAGAGAGGCAGGGCTAGGCCAGGCCAGGCTGGGAGGCAGTGCAAAAAATCAGAGGTGGGAACAAGCCCGTCTGTACGGAGGCTGGAGGAAAGAGACAGGCCTGCCTAGAGGAAAGGGTGGGTGCTCAGGATATAGCAGAGATGTAAGAGGGGCCCAGAGTGAAGATTATCCTGACACCCTGAGCATAATGAAGCCAATAGAGGAGAGTCTGGAGGAACAAAGACCAGGAAGGAGGCAGATTAGAAACCAAACAAGGGTGGGGATGAGAAACAGAGCCATAAAACACGGAACAAAAAGAAGTGGTGAGAACTAAGTTGTGGTGGATCCTCAGTGACAGGGAGATTGGTGGTGTGACCAAAACAGGGACATCAGTGAGAGGGGACACCTTGGAAATGAGGAACATGACTTAAGTTTGGGGTTTGTGAGTCTGGAATGATCTCATGAAAATGTCTAGAAGGAAGTGTAGGCTTGGGAAAAGAGGTCAAAGTCTTTAGAGATAAAGATTTAAGGTCAAGAAAACAAAAGATTGAAATAAAGGAGAATAGAAAGAGTGGAAGGATAAATAAGTTGGTCACGGAAGTACAGGATGGCTCCCCTGAAGCTCACACTGAAGTCTCAATGATTATACCTTTCTAAGAAGTCCATGCCCATGGGGTACAAAAGAAGAATAGATATAAGCAGGCAAGCTAGTGTGGAGAGAACTCACATAGGGATGGTCAGGAAAGGCAACGAGGGGAAAAAAGGAGACATATGTAGTACTTTCAACAATAAAAGTTTAAAAAAAAAAACACAAAAAAACAAGACAATGACAGGGTCAAGAAGGAAGTAAACCAAAAAAGCTAGCTGCATCTAGAGAAGACAGGAAGGACTAAGCAAACCAGGTCAAATACTGCTCAGCAGAGGTCGGTGCTATGGAACCACACCTGACTGTGAGGCTCCTCTCGAGCCCACCATTCAGAGAAGCTCTGTGTTTGTTGGGAAAATTAAAAACTGAGCACCTACCATGAAAAATCAGAGCAGGCAATGTCACATATCATAGCATCTCATTTATCCTCATCCACCTTATCCCTCCTTGTGGCTTGATCTTTGTGCAACTCTCTCCAACTATGTGGATTGGAAAGTATAATTTCTAGATACACAGACACCCTCTCCACAACATTATTTATTAATACAAAACGGAAATTAGTATAAAGCCGATCTATACAGAGCCCATCTATGGGCATTGAGTTATTAATGGAAACGATTACTCTATGAGTGAAGCTATTTTACATTTTTGGGGTTATATACTCACGGCTTTCTTCAACTTGCCAATGGGAACTTTATGCTGTTGTCTGCCTGGTCAAGATTACATGGCTGTGCATCGCTCTACAGTTTAGATCTTATGGTTAAAGTGGTGGCACTATGATAATTAAGAGAAAAATTCTGATTTGTTCTAAATTAAATCACAGCAGACTTTCACACTCCTGTGCAGGGTGCAGCTGCGAATTGACTTCTGTTGCCACCACCAGTCACCCCATCCTGCATGTGCGTGAACTTCTGGGACTGTGGCCCACAACCAACCACAAGTACTAAGTATCTCTTCTTCTTCTTACAGACTGTGCACTGTTCCACTTCATCTTTTTCCATCTGCCTTCTCAGTAGTCAATGTAAATTGTCTCAAAACAAATCACATCTTTCTCCCACAAAACACCACGCGTCATCAGCCTGCTGCTGATGGTGAGGACCATGTTACCTAGGACCCGGTCCTCTTCTGGCTAGCATCTGGCTCAATAACCCTTTCCTTTAATAAAGCCTTGGCCATGGAATTTTTTTTTTTTTTTAATTTAACACAATGTACTCTCTTTCAATTGTTGCAAAATAATCAGCAGTGACCCCAATATAATTAAAACAACAGTGTTATTCTAGAATCTGGGGTTCTTTTTACTGTTCTTCTCCCTGCAACCCCAACCAAACACAGGGCAATTTTTCAGCCAATTCAGGTGGTGATAAGAATGCCGGACTCTCCTTGAGAGAGACAAGGTGAGCGCCAGCTGGTGTGGAGATCAATGGGCCAGTCTGACACAGACACTAGAAGAACACTTCTGAGTAAACAGGAGACACAGAAAAGTACTCGCACTCACCAAATACCATGATACATGCTTTAAAGTCCAGCCGCTTCACGGGTGATTCTGTGAAGAACACGAGGGGCAAACCTGTGCCTTCTAAGACTCGTCTACACACACATATTATTGTCAAACTGCCTTCAGTTGCCACCAAGGAGGGTAGAGGTGGTACTAAACACCTCCCTTCCATCATAGACATTAACAAATACAATGTCAAGTAGAATTTCTAAAACGATGAATAGGTAAAACATTCCATGTTGTTACTATATCACCCTCTGCAGTGAACCTGCTAACACCCAGACCCGGGGCCTCTGGGGGAAGGGATCCCCAGCCTGGCAGGGTCTGCCACATGTGGCCACCTTTATAGGCCCTCCTATTATATAATCACTGTATGGGTCTGTAAGCAGCTGCTGTTGGGCTGAGTTTCAACACTGCATAAAGTTAACACCGCATAAATTAACACAGGAAATCCCCCCAAGAAAGGGGAGCATATCTGCAAGTTATAAAGAATTGCTTCCTTCATTTATGGAATGGTTAAGACTTAATCTTAATGCATAGAAAGAAATTCCTTGCATTTGGTCATCATTCGCTTTTGGGGCCTGCAGAAACCCCTTTACAGACAGCTGGGGAAGTTTCTAAAGGAGGCCCGGGTTCGCAGCAACGCTGCTCTTTTCCTTCTGCTTTCTGCTGCCCAGGAAGGGACACGGCAGCTCCCACGGCCAGACAGAGCAGGGCCCGGAGACCAGAGACCATGAGCCAACTCCACTTACTAAAATGATCTTAACTGTGTTCCTCCAATGGTTCTGTCACACAGTAATCTTGTCAACTGGTTTCTGAATTACAGCGGCATGTGGGCTATTGGCTGTCGCTATATAGTCAGGAGGAACTGTGGCCACCCTGGATTGCTAAACAATCGTCACAAAGAGAATAAAAATAGTTTCCTTTTTCTATAAAGGATACCATTCAGTCTCTGGCCGAGCTTCCCCAGTGTCTCGCCAACACTTCAAAAGCCCTATGAAAGCTGGGTTGGGAAGCAGGAAGGCTTCCAGGGAAAGGGTCATGGGGAATCCAAACGGGGCACAGGTCCTGGGTGCCCCCGAGTTTTACTAAAGAGGGACAGGAGAATGAAGTGAGTGGTAGAGAGAGAATGAGACGATTGTGAGATAGAAGCAAAAGGAATCGATAAATTCAATTCGGGAGAAACACAAAGCGAGCTTTGCCGGCATGCCAAGTACTTCTCCTGACCACCTGGAGATCTGATTAGCTAACTCATTTTGTTTCCAATATTGGGCTGATTCCCCCCAGTGAGGGCCGTTCTTTCTTCCTGCTTTGGAGGAAACAAACAGGAGTTACCTTTTTTATGCCTGGACCTTGATCCACAACTTCCATGATAATGCTCTGCGTACTATTCAAATTAAGTGACAAGTAACGAACTGTTTATGCAGTTGGCTGCCACAACAGACACAACACTCACTGCGGTCCTAACCTGAAGGGTAAGCACCGCAAAAGAAATGCCTATTAAGAAAAATCAGAGTCTATTACCATGGTAGTATTTCTTCTCTTAGATCCTGATTAAAAAAAAAGGAAAAGTCATAAAGCAACTATTACTCTCAGAAAGTGGTGTAGAATAGGATTCCCACGACCGAAGAGGCTGGGCTAACAATTTAGTTTGAAATTTAGTTTGCTCTGATGTGGCTCCAAATTCAAAGGGCGGTGACCTTGAAGGACATGAAATTTATGTGGACTATCCCTGTGCCACCCTGAGCAGGGGCAGCCCTGCTGGACGTCGGGTGGATGGCAGGAGGCGGTGCCGATAAAGAAGCCCCCGAACACAACAAAAACCTGCTCCCGAGGGTCTTCCCCGAAAGTCGACCTTGTGGCTTTATCTCTGTGCTCCTCGTCGGTGGGCGCCTGTGGCATCCAAAGCAAGTGCATGGGATGGGGGTCCTGGGCGCAGAGGACAAGCAGGCAGACTAAAGCAGCGGAGCCAAGTGGGGATCCAGTCACCATGTGGGCTGGCCAGGGCTGGGTTACCATGGCTGGGAGCCTCTTTCCTCCCTCCTGCCCATAAAACTGGGCATGGCTGCTCAGCCAGGGCACCACAGTTTCAATGGCCAGGGGAGGGGAGTGGAGAAGTTCTTTTTCAGGGGCTCACGCCTTCTGTCCAAGACATCTTCTGATTGGTTCCTGAGGCTGAACCTAGGATCCATCTGCTCAGACCTCTGCTCAGACCAGGTCAGCAGTGACAGGCAGGGGCAGCTCCTCCTCTCCCAAAGGGAAAACAAAGACTGGGCACGGCTTCGAAAAGGTGGTCTCCAGGGCAGAGACCACCAGTGGGCTCCAGCTCCGTGGACAGTCACCTGTGGAACCTGTTCAAAGTTCAATGTCCAGGATCAGCACCAGGATCTCCAGGGCCAGGGCCAGGCGTGCGCATTTTAAATAAACTCCCTGGTGACTGAGATGCTCACCAGCATGTGAGACCAGATACTGCAGGGAAGAGCGCGCTGGTCCGGCGACGGGAGTGAGCTATTCTGCTCTGCGCTCCGCCCCATCCACACAGCACTGGGACTCCGGGCGCTGGCTTTTCCAAGTGAAAAGATGTGATTAGGTTACACAATCTGAGGTCTGTCTGGTTCCACCAGCCTGCAGTCTATCAAATCATTTGCATGTAATTTATAGTTGGGTCTGAAAATGATGATAAAGCGCAGCCTGCTCTGGCACCAGGCTTTTCTTTCAAGAATTCCGATTTCTAAAGCGATAACAACCACTATGTTTTCAGGCCCTCTTCATACTCAAATAATGGGGCAGTATTTGAGCCCTGGTCTAACACAATCCAAGCTAGAGAGAGAGAAACTACACTGTCTCTAAGAAAGCTGGCGCGTTCTGCCGCAGGAACCGCCTCCACGTGCACCGAGCCTGAGGGCTTCCTAACCAGAGTCTAACCCGGACTGGAGGCGCTAGTCTTGGATGAAGTAACGTAGTGTTTGGATCTCACTTATCGGGGCCTTGACTGTTCCCACTACCGCTGGAGGAGAGGTCAGCGGAAAACAGACCCAAGAGGGGCTTCCTTCTTCAGCCAGCTGCTTGCCTGCCTACTGCCCACTTGTTGAATTCAACCTCGGCCGTGGTTCATCGACTCCTGCCTGGCCTCCATCACCTGCCTCCGTCCTCCGGGCATCTCCTGGGTCTGGCCCTTGCTTCTTGTCCTGGACTTTCTTTGGCTCTTCTGCTCTGACCTCACAATCCCTCACCACCACGGCACACAGGATGAAAGCCATCGCAGTCCACGGGGGCCTAGGGTGGCTCAGGTACTCGGCCTGCATTTCTGAACGCACTTGATCAGCCTGTGGCCTATATTGCCAGGCAGCGCTGAGATTCCCATTTTTCCCTTCACTGACTTAGGAGAGACTCGGAAACGGTTTTCACCCCCTCACAACTTCATTCTGTCACCTTGCTTGCCCAGGGCTGACAGGTGTACAACTTCCCAGGAAAGGGTGCAGCTGTGGGAGGCCAGACGACAGGCAGACCGATGGGAAATGCAGCTGTGCTTCCTGAGTGGAAGCTCCCGGCTGACAGAATTGCACAGGCTGGAGGCCCCGGAGCAGGGGCGCTGCTGGTACCCACATAGGAGCCACATGTCCTCACATCCAAGTGCTCACCGACAGGTGCGCCTGTGTGCACTGCCTCCTGCTCTCACACGTGGGTGGAGAAGTGTCCCAGATACCAGAGGAAGGCCCTCGTGCATCACCTAGTTCAAATACTTCATTTCCCAAGGAAGCAACTGAAGCCCAGGTGGCCATGACCAGGCTGGTGTTGGCTACCGCACTTCCCACAAACTACCCTCCGGTGGACAGAGACTGCTCCCAGGAGTCTAGCTGGCTCTGTAGGTTTCTGTCAATATCAGCAGGGTTGAGACTAGAGCTGGAATGCTTACAATCTCTACCCTCCCCCACCCCCAGGAGCTGGATTCTGCAAGTAAATTGAGGAACAGTGAGTGGGGTGTCCCACGTAGCACAGGAATGCAGATCTGGGAGCAAGCCCTTTCCACACACATTTTTTTTTATAAACAGAATCTGGGGACATTTGGGCCACTAGTGGGCAATTACTATTGGCTTCCCACCTCCCCCTCCCTTCCAGTCTCCTGTAAGGTAGGAGAATGAAGACTGAATGAGAATAGGGTTTTAACGGTAAAGAAAGAACAGGTAGTTCAATCTTGGGGAGTTTTTAGAAAGCCATGAGGCTAAGCAGATATAAGAAATGAAAGACAGAAGTCTACCATTTGATAGACTATATTTTTAAATGTTGTATCTTATCTAGTTGGCCAGTAGCTTTTAAGCCTTTGATATAATAATTATAGCAATTTAATATCTCTTTACCTCCATGAAGACACATACCTATTATATTGGAAGTAGCAGTCTAATGGTCTCCTGTCAACCTTTGAGGAACTGTTCGAGAATAGCTGAAAAAAGACTGATGTGAATCCGTGGATGACTAAGAAAGGAGAAAAGTAAGGCTGAGGAATATCCGGAAATCTTCCTATCATTAAAGTCTATTAGCCTCAGAACAATGCCCCAAGGACACCAGTGAAAGCCTCATCTTATGAGTCATTTAAAAGTGGAGTGGACTTGGCTGTTGGAATTATTCCAAGGGGAAAACTCATGCACTACACCGGAAATGGACAAGGCAACCTAATGGGCTGTTGTCATGGTCAGTGCTTTCTGTGTTGGCGTGTCCAGCTTGCTCTCTGGATGTAACAAGGAAACGTAAGAAGGGGTGGGGCCCAGGCAAGAACTGCAGTAGATGACCAAGACCAGATGTCCTGTCAGACTCTTCTAAAAACAGGAGCACTGGGGACAGCACTCAGACTAACTTGACAAGGAGAAAAAGGAAAAGGTGGTATCAGAGGAAGAGTACGCACCAAGCGCTGATAGAGTGGCCATTTTGGCGAAGACTTAAAATGGGGCCGCGAGGAACTACACCTCTGCTTGCCCTTTGCAATCCCACTCCCCCATTGATTACCCTCAGCCTCTAGTACCAACTACTTAATTTGATCTTCACGGTGTTTCCCTTCAAGTCATAATTACTGTACACATTTTCCCCTCATTCCCTCATATATCTGTATTAGTGGTTGATGGATGCACCTTCATTCACCCAACTCAAAAGTCAAACACTACTTTTAAATTTTTTGTTTTGATGGCAAGATATATTTTGGTCTAGTTGTTAAATTTACCATCATGACTTCCCTGGGCTTCAATTCTCTCAACTGTAAAATGAAGAGAACAAAACCATCTCTCTTTACATCTCAGGTTGTCATCAAAAACAAGCAAGAGGCCCTGGCTGGGTGGCTCAGTTGGTTGGAGCATCATCCTGTGCATCGGTCAGGGCACATGCCTGGGTGGCGGGCTCGATCCCTGCTGGGAGCTCATTTAGGAGGCAACTGATTGATGTTTCTCTTGTACCTCCCTCTTCCTCTCTCTCTGAAATCAGTAAAACATATCTATGGGTAATGATAAACAAACAAACAAACAAACACCAAAAAACAAGTGAAGTCACCTTGAAATCTAAAGTACTTTAGAAATAAATACAGGGTATTAATGTCTCTTGGTTCTTGCCCATTTCAGTGTTGCCCATTTTAGGATAAAACGTTTTGTGGACATCTATCTTTTTACATTACCAGTGTTATATACTCCCTAATACCTGAACAGAAGAAAGGTGAAAACAATAGGTACTGGAAAGATGTTTGTTGAAAACAGTGTTGAATCATGTTGCAGGCTGGGTAGGGGACAGGAGGGTCTCTTGGAATCACTACCAATAATCTGATATATTTGTCTAATCCATTCAGTTGGTTTCAGCATGAAATATACAACCGAGGAAAAAAGGAAAAAAATAACATTTATGAATACTTTATATAAATGTAATCCTCATAACAACACTGGAGATAACATTGTCCCAAATCACATACTAGAAAAATCAAGGCCCAAGGTCAGAGAGCTACAATAGAAAGAGACACAGCTCAGATATAAACTCAGATCTGCCCACTTGAACTCTCAATTGCTCCACATGGGCTATCTGGTTGTGTCACAGTTAACTGTGTTTTATCCTATAGATGTATGTCATCGATCTCATGGGGCTATGTGAGGATGATTCAACATATCAGACAGGCAGGATGGAGTCAATACCCCAGACGCCCTTGCAGCTGCCACTACAGTGATGCTACAGATCATGCTGGGGAGACAGGTACTTGCATTAGATACCAGCCCCCAAACATCTACTTTATCACGCCATTCCCAGCCTGGCTGCCACCTCCACCTCCATACAGCACTGATACCAGGTCAGAAAAACCCACGTGTCAACTTGCAGGTCCTAAATGCTCCATTGGTATTAACGTTGAACGCCAGGTTTGTTAAGAGCCTATCAGAAGCTGCTTTTGCAAATACAATGTACTAACAACAATACCAACATTATTTCTATTGAAGAACTTTAAAGAAAAATTCCCTGGCATACTATTAAGAGTTATACAAGTGTCATTATAAGAAATAGAAAAAAAGCCTCAAGCCATCAGGCTTTCAAAGACAACATAGGCTTTTAATCATCTTGGCAACAGTAGTCCTCCCTTATCTGCAATATGTTCCAGTACTTCCAGTGGATGCACAGACCAGAGACATACTATACTGTTTCTCCCTATACACACATACATATCTATGAGAAAATTTAATTTATAAATTAGACAGAGAATAACAACAATAACTAATAAAATTGATCAATTATAGCAAACTGTAATAAAAGCTAAGTAAATGTGATCTCCCTTCTCTCTTTCTCTTAAAATATCTTATTGTACTGTGTGTACAGTGAGAATACACTGGACAAAGAGATGATTCCCATCCCAGGAAGAATGGAGTGGGATCACCCAGTTTCATCACACTATTCAGAACAATGCAATTTAAACTTAAGAATCGTTCACTTATGAAATTTTCCATTTAATATTCTCAGGCCTCAACTGACCTCAGGTGACTGAAACTGTGCAAAGCGAAACCGTGGCCAAGGAGGACCACTAGCATTGCTGTTATTGCCCAGCTGTGCAGGTAATACCGAGCCTCCCATCAGATGCAATGTTAGAAATGTATGCTAAGTGCCGAAACCGGTTTGGCTCAATGGATAGAGCGTCGGCTTGGGGACTGAAGGGACCCGGGTTCAATTCCGGTCAAGGGCATATACCTTGGTTGCAGGCATATCCCCAGTAGGGGGTGTGCAAGAGGCAGCTGATCGATGACTCTCTCTCATCGATGTTTCTCTCTATCTCTCTCCCTTCCTCTCTGTACAAAATCAATAAAATATATATTAAAAAAAAAGAAATGTATGTTAAGTGGTATTATTATAACTACAGCAAATCAGACTGTGGAAAGGCATGCTGTGTAGCTCAAACACCAGATTTATTTGGGCTAGAAGGTCAACTCCAGGGAGTTTAGCAGCAGAAAGAATCAAGATTTCCAACAATTTTTGTCTCAGAACAGCCTATATCCAATGGTTAAATCAGTTAAATAATAGGCAATTACGCAACCGGCCAGAATTGATAGCTGGCTTTAGAGTTCATCATGAGCTTTCTAAAGTACATAAATGAGAGAAAACACATCATTTTATTCTGATAATGAAGGGTCCAGAGAAGAATATAGCTCTGGTATAAAAAGTGATAGAAATATTTCCTAAACCCTGCTTCTGGCCTCCCTTTCCCTGGCCAAATGAGAGAAAACACATCATCTTATTCTGATAATGAAGGGTCCAGAGAAGAATATAGCTCTGGTATAAAAAGTGATAGAAATATTTCCTAAACCCTGCTTCTGGCCTCCCTTTCCCTGGCCAAATGAGTGGACTCTACCAACTGGTAGAAGACTGACTGGTAGGTTTTGTTTTAGGTTTTTGTTTGTTTGTTTGTTTGTTTGTTTTCAACCAGGCTCTCCACATGACTACTTGCTGCTTATAGACCTGAAGCTGCTGGCCTCTAAACTTGTACCTTTCCTCATTGCTGGCTCTGAGTATTGGCCCAGATATAGGGAGAATGACCTTGAAGACACAATTACTATAGAGGACAAAAGTTCAGAACGACTGGGAAAAGTATTAGTGTAGTAAGAATCTTTTTTCTTTCTTTCTGAAAGTAAGGAGTTGAGCACGAGGCGAATATAGGCTTTTCTTACAACCATCTGGATGGAAGTTGATTACAGCATAACCAACTTGTCATGGCAATTCTTGATGATGATGATGACTAGTTTGGTTTATAAAGCTTTTTCACACACATTAGCTCGTGACATCCTTACCACTGTCCCATGACACTGGGCACGCTCCCACTGGTGCCGGGAGTGGACACACACCCACCTCTTTGGCCTGATTGACACAGCGCATGTACTGGCTGGCCAGCGCAGAGCAGCTGAGGGTCTGCTGGGCGTTCTGGCGGTAGCACTGGAGAATCTTGGTCTGCAGCTCTGCACAGACTGGGTGAACCTCATACCGCCTGGAAACAAAAACAGGGATCACTGAGGCAGATGGTTTTCAGTCAGAGTAAAGGTAGAGGCCAAAGAATGTATAAAACATTAAGTAAGATAAATGTTTCAAATGTAGAAAACAAAATTCAAGGGAAATAATTTTCTTCAACCTTGAAAGATATACAAAGCAAACAATTTCTCAGAAATTAGTTTCATTAGCTGACACCACCACAAGCCTCTCTGGTCACTAAAACCATCCTGCCAGACCAAAGCCCCGACAGGCAAATGGCACACATACTCTTCGGCCCAGCCAGCTGGACCGGGAGCCTGAGAGCCATATCTTCTTTCTTCCACCCCAACACTCACAAAATTTGAGACCCTATGTTCTGTTTCTCCCCCCCCCCCTTCCCCCCCATACATACTATCCTCCCATTTCCATCCTGGATTCTGTGACCGCCCCCCCCCCCCCCCCCCAACTGCTCTCTCTGACTCTTAGCTTTCACCTCCAGCTCCTGCCTTCCAGAAGAAGGTTCTTCCAGAAAGGTTCTAATACATAAATCTGAGACAGCCTCACTCCCTCCTGCTTTGTAAATAAAATACAAGGTCAACCAGCAGGTCTTCATTGGGTTCCTGCAAACTCTTTAGCCTTCATTCCCCAGGCATCTGCAGCATTTCCGGGTTTGGTTTTCATGTGTCCCTTCACATCTTAGCTCACATGGCTGGCTCTTGATTTTGGGAATGCTTTGCACCCAAACTCCCATCCATATACGTGGAAAATACCATGTCTTTTAAGTGGAGCCTTCCCTAATAGCTTTCACTCTCTCTCCCATCATGGTAGAGTCTATCCCTCTCTATGGTGACTCCACTGACCTTGTATTAATGTCTTTCAGTCCTTCACCGGGCATGTAATGCTGACTATAGTCTATGTACACTATTTGCACTACTAGCCTACATTTATTAGGATGCAAATCCCAAGAACTGTCTCATTTTCTTTGTGATCTCCGATACTGATAAAGATACCTCTTAGAGAAGTCATGCAATTAGTTGTTGAGAATACAAATAGGTGGAGAGAAAAAATA
Organism: Pipistrellus kuhlii; assembly: GCF_014108245.1. Lineage (NCBI taxonomy): Eukaryota > Metazoa > Chordata > Mammalia > Chiroptera > Vespertilionidae > Pipistrellus > Pipistrellus kuhlii. The sequence goes on from NW_023425405.1 coordinate 14,441,859, forward strand.
ATTTTTAATTCCTGGGCTCACATTTTTCTAATTATACTTACAAATCTCAAAATTTAGTTAGAGTGAATATGCAGTACCTAGCTTAAGAACTTCTAAAAAAGTTTATCATATACACTTGAAAAATGATAATAACAAAATAAATCAAATGAATATACAAAGCAAAATAAAATAGTCCTAAGATGGTAGAGGAATTTTGATTATAAGAATTAACACACAGAAAATACATACTATTATCATTTTTGATCTTGACATTCATATTTTTTTCCCCAAAAATTAGATTTGCTTAATACAAAAGGTTTCCAGTCTCTCATACTAGTTCTTTTTTTTTTTGAAATTTAAATTTAGTCATTGCCCCTGTAAACTTGAAATAGCATTATTTTAAATTTAATGGATTCTAAAAAACCCCTAGAGAACACAGGGCTGTACTCTCATCAATAAGGAAACCCCTGGGTGACGATTTGTCTCCTCATTACTTTTATCCAACACACTAAGCCAATATATATTTTGCTACAATAGAAAACTGAAATGCAAACCATGTTACGAGTCCCTGAGGGAATTTACTTCTTACTACCCTCTAGAGAAAGCAGACATACAGGGGAAAAATAATCCCACAAATTTTACATAGCTTTGCTTTTATTTTTTATTCATTCCCTCACCGCTCTGCCAAATATCTAAGAACAGAATTGAAATCCAATCCCAGGAGTTTCAATTCTCTTTAAGATTTCAAAGTTCAGATGTCTGTGGATTTTTCTGGACATGGATTTCCTTAATCTCCTGCCGTGAGCATCAGCATCTAAAAGGAGCCAGCTGTGCTTCCAAGGGCAGAGGCCCAGACTTCAGCAAGATGCACATCTGGGTAAATGCTGAATAAAATATGACTTCGAAGAGGTCAGCCAAACCTCGCACACACACAACTAATGCCCATACTATTAGTTCCCAGGAAAGCAGGAGTATGAACACATTTATACTCCTAGTGTTGAGGATCATCCCCTGCCCAACATATCTTAGCTTTAAAAGGAGTATGGGGAGAGGAGATGAGAACAATCCTGACTAGATATATAGCCCTTCCCTGTTACCTAGAGGAAAAAACTGTGAAGAATTAGCTTCCACATTCTGCACTTCATTCAGAAGATGGGCTTTTTGACTCTAAAAAGAAGATTCACAATGGGGTTTGTCTAATGCTATGAACTCCTTAGAAAGTGGTCATTTAAGTTGTATATAAGCATTTACCCTGAGTTGAGCTATTTATCATACAAGTAAAAGTCCTGAGTTATTTATCTTTTGAAATGTGTCAAAAATATACTTTTCACCACAAATCAATGCTACTCACTCCCAGGGCCCTTGACTTCCTATCCAGTGGTCTGGAGTGTGAGCATTTCTGTGTGTGTGTGTGTGTGTGTGTGTGTGTGTGTGTGTGTAAAGAATTTCAAATATATGTCATTCTTATTGCATACTTTTCAACCTGCATTGATGAGTAGATGGCAGAAAGAAGGGAAGGAGTGGAGATCAACATAACTGTTCCCCAGTTCCTGGAGGAGACTCAGGCACATTTTTCTTGGATTAATCTATAGAGCAAAGCTCTGCCTCATATTGATCTGCAATGCTTGTTATGCTGCCTTAATGCAACATTTTCACTTTGGGAAAATGCTAAATGAGATTACGGTCTAACATTAGAAAGCCATAAAACACAAGCCATGGCACCTTCCATTCAGGAAAAGGATTTCAAAGACATTTCCAATACACATTATGGTAAACCTCTATACAGTCATTGTGTCAGCAATTGATTTTTATTGACGGCTTTCATTCCTGCTGATGGAAAAAGCCTCTATGAGGCAAAAATAACAAAAGGCAGAATTTCAAGATACCTAAGAAGATAAATTAAATCTTCGCTGCAAGAGACATTTAAACAAATTAATTACTTTGCATATAAATAAGATTTAGAAAGAAATAGTGAAGGACACATGACAAGAGAAAGATAAAATATAAATTTGAGAATTCAGCATAATAATAAAGAAGTGAGAGACAGAATAGCTATCCCAAAACACACTTAGTAAAAAGAAAATGGTGAAATATAATCAACATTGTAAAATATATATTCATTGAAGGCAATGAAGAAAAATATCCAACACATGATCTCACTCAAATGTGGAAAGTCCACATAAAGAATCTGAAATGTGAGGTTGGGAGTGCAGGAGGAGTGGAAGGAGACTGATTGGTGGAAAACCTCACGAGGCAGACAAGGCATCTGGCAGTATGGGAATTCTTGGTAAGAAAGGGAACGGAGAATGGAAAAAGGATTCTCCTCTCAAAGGTATAGGCATTGGTGACAGAACAGACACAGGCATGGAAATGGGGCACACAGGGGTGTCTCAGAAGGTGCAGAGACTCCTTCACAGGAGATGCTCAGGAATGGCAAGGAACAGGCCAGAGACCCTCCTATACCCCAAAGTTATATTCCCGTTACAGCACATGGTCAAATATAAAGTGGATGTACTTAAAGTAGGAGCATATCTATGCACTGGCTGTAGGTCTTGTCCTCATACCGGTGTTTGGAATGTGCAGTGAGCCCCCTTCTTGCTTTCCAAAATAGACATGTGCTAAAATTATTGGCTGGTTAATAGTTAATAGAAAATGGAGAAAGCTTGATATAAAATGCATTTGAAAAGTAGGAGTTTATGGATATTGGTCAATTATAATTACTCTGCATATGCTCAAAGTTCAATTTAAAATCATTTAACATACATATGCTGACAATATGCATAAAATACAGTTAAAGCAATACACAACAATTGGTAACAGAAGTTACTTCCAAGGAAGAGACTTGGATGTGAGGTCACAGACTTAAGGAGGTTTACTTTGCATGTGATATTCAAATTTTCTATCATGGACATATGTTACTTATCAAGAAATAACTCACTTTTAAGATTACAATGAAGTGTGTGTGTCTTGTAGGCCCTGAGAAATTTCCATTAGGAAGTCTGCTTTCCGCCAAGATGCCTAACCACTAACATCCATTTCTATGGGTTCTGTGGCACAAATAGAAGACTGATTGAAAACTTAAGACAACACTGAGGCGCCAGACATGAAATACATGTAAACTCTACAAAAAGACACAAATGTATACTGGGAAATAACTGAAATAATTCAATATACCTTCAAACATGTCAACCTTCAGCACAAGCTCTTCTGATTTACTATCTCAGCAACCTCGTGAGAAAATATACCCACATAAGTCACAGGGCAAACCACTGGGTGTGAAATGTAACATGAGGTTTGAATAGTCTGGAAACTCTCTATCCATGAAATTCTTCTCTATTGCTCTCTCTCGACCTCCCTTCCTCTCTTAATTGTGAGTAATCCCCAAAGCCCAGGTCTTTACCCTAATGCTCTTCTATGGTTCTTGGTGAAATTTTTCTTCCCTCTTTGGGGGGGCTCTCCTATTGCTCTGGGTGTAACTGAATGGATTTTTCAGTTGCCATCAGAAAGTAGCTGTGTGATCTCAGGTTTCTTTGGACTTCAGCTCTTCATAAAATAGTAACCCTACCCACCTGACGCCAGGCCTAGATCTGATGGTCTTCTTATATCCTTCAAAACTCTAAGAGCTCTAGATTAAACATCACCTGAATACATTCAACTTATTTGATTTCCATTTTCCTATTCAAACAAGATCTACCCTACCCCCCCACCACCACTGGCCATATAGGCAGTTCATTGTCATGCATTAAATTTTGGCTCTTTTGCTCTTACTTAATACTCTATATTCAAAAAGTTATTGAGAAAGTAGCTCTTCCCTTGAAAAGTCCTACTTTCAGCTTTCCTCAGTTTCCCCATCATTATCCTAGGCTAAACTGTCAATTCATCACAGACTAATTACTATTAGCCTCCAATGATTCTCCTGCCCTCACCTGAGCTGCCTACTTTGCAAGCTCATCAACATGATCCCACTAAACACATGCCCTGTAAATGCCAATGTCAGTTGGGATTCTCCTTCTTCCACAACTAATGTTACTTCCAAAATACTTCTCCTATCTCTTGACTCTTCACAAGCATCTACTTGTGCTGCTTGGAGTAAAAGAACTCATGGAAATTTCTGCTAAACCACTCTTGACCTAGTCTGGCCTCCTAATCCTTCTTAGATTATCTTTGGAAACAACAGTTGCAAGGTTGTTTCCAAAGATAACAGGAACCAGTAGAATAGCTGAAGGGCACAACTACACATATTCCTAATGCCCACTTCCCAAGCCATGTTATAAAATTATAGAATCATGCTTTGATTTTAGGTTATTTTTCACTTGTGTGCAAGGGCACTATCTACAACAGTGGTAAGTTTCCATAGGAAATAAATTCATTTCAAAGGGCTTGAACAAAAAGAGGCATATTTAAAAAGTGTTCAAATAACGCGACTTTGTACACAGTGCCTTGCATCTTTGAAACTCAGAGAGTATTATAAATATTAATCTCTTAATTCCCTGAAAGTCCCTGGAAATGAGAAGAAAGTCTCTTTGCATTTTGGAAATAGATATGTTTAAGGTAACTGGTAGGGAAAAGCATAACTCAGAAGGTGAGTTGCTAACTTATAATCTCCTCCATCTCTAGCTTTTAAGCACAACTAATCACACACTAACATCATTTGCCAATTTTTGGAAGACAAGTACACTATGAATTCAAGTAGCTAATGTTTCCCTACTTAATACCCCACAAATAAGGGATGTACCTCCAAAGCATTATGTATCTAATAACAGTGCAAGACAGGTGGAGTGTATGATCACATTAAACTGTATGTGTGTTTCTGGAACACCCATGCATCTACTCCATTAAAAGTTCTAGCATGTTCCTTTTTTGTTGTTTCTGATTAACTAAATTATTCAGTACTGATACCAACAGTAGGTATTAAATTCCAATACATCATATAATTGCAACCCCTTTTGGGGTTACTTATGGATTTAAGGATTTTTCAGAGAAGATAAGATTTAGCAAATGGCCTTAACACTCTAGGCTGCTAAGACTTAAACTACGTAATAAGGCCAGCCATAAACTATCGAAAGTGAACTACTACACATTTTCTCCAAACGATGGGCCTTATCCATGAGCATATCACAGAGGTGGAATCGCAGTGATTCCCACATATAGGAAAAACCACGTATCTCTCGATTCATGTCCTGGGCTGGATTCACCCTGCTGAGCTCCACTAGTTTCACATCTTCCAAAGGGCTCCGTTTCAGCAGTGTTCATGTAAGCCACTGCACACAGCACCAATCTAAAAGCGTCTGCCTGCCTTCCCAATGTCCCTTGCTACAGCTCTCCGTTGAGTGTTTCTGGAGAAAAGTAATATAACCAGGGATACTCGAATTGTTATAAATTTGTAAGTAGACATTAAATTCTGCCAACCATGTATTTACATTTCTGTGGCAAATTCATTCTGGCCCTCTTTACGATGATTGTTTCATGCCATCTCCAACACCTTTTCACTCTTGGCCATTTTCGTTTTTCTGTTTTTCACTGAGCAAAACAGACATCAAGAGCCTGCTCCCTGGTCTTCCCATCATAAGATCTCTGAATCTGCACCGTTTCTGTTGCTACTTAGAGGAAGAGTGCCTCTCACAAGAAAGCCATCCTTACACATGGATCTGGTTCTTACCTCCCGCCAGCCCGCTGTCAGTGGGATTTCCCCCTCCTTGCATCTTCACCTCCTTCTCTACTAGGTCACCTTCACTGGCACTGCAACATTCTCTGGAACAGGGCTGGCTGACAGACCTCCCTACACCCTGGGCACCCTCTCAGTTCTCACTGCCACCGTGTCAGCCAGGGTGGCTGTGTGGGAGAGGGGTGATGTGTGGGGAAGAGGAGCCAGACTGCTGGGAGACAGATGCTCCTAACAGCCACACTGAAAATGCTCCACACCTTCTCAGTCCAGCACAATGGTCACAGCCACATATTGTGACTGATCATCAGAAATGTGAGTAATGAAAAGTAATGCATTTTAGATTTTACCCCATTTTATTTTTTAATTAACATATTGTTAAAAATATTTTTATTGAAGAAGAGGGGGAGGGAAGGGGAGAGAGAGAGAGAGAGAGAGAGAGAGAAACACCCATGCAACTTTGGCTGCCTCATGCATGTTCCCCATTGGGGGATCCAGCCTGCAACCTGGACAAGCGCCCTGACTGGGAGTCGAACCGTGACATCCTGATTCATAGATCAACACTCTCCTCTGAGCCACACCAGCCAGGCTAAATTTTATCCCATTAAAAAAAAATCAAAACAGTCACACGTGATTAGTGGCTAACATACTGTTGAAAGCACAACTCTAGAAAATATCTTTACAACTACTGCCTCCACCTCCTTACCCTCTATTCTCTTCTATCCACACCGAAGTGGCTTCCCCTCAACCATGCAATAAAATGGCCCATTGCTAAAAATCAGACATTTATTTTATTTTATTTTTATTTTTTGAGAGAGAGGAATCTCGAGATAGAAACATCAATGAGAGAGGAACATCAATCGGCTAAAGACCCACAGTGGGGACTCGGTCCACAACCTGGAGATGTGCCCTGAATGGGAACCGAACTGTGACCTCTTGATTCATGGGTCAATGCTCAACCACTGAGCAACACTGGCCAGGTGCCAAATCCAGCATTGTTGTTGTTGTTGTTGTTAACTTTAACCAGCAAAGGGTAGTCAGAATGGTGAGGATCAGGCGAGCACTAAAGCTGATGGCACTTTTAAATGGTTTAAGACACCCAGGCACTGGCTGCGAGAACCCCGCCGCCCAGTCCGCAAGCAGATCGGGGAGAGAACGAGATGGAAGGATTCTCTTTTCTGTAATGCTGGATGCAAAGAAAACCCAGATCAGAAATCAAAGGTGCCTGAATGTAGCCTTTATGGAGGACAAATGAGACCTGGAACCCTGCCCAGAATAAAACCACAACGGATACCGTGACTGAGTGCTGCTCACACATTAGTCACACGTGACTAACCTAGGACTAAAAAACTTGTGAAATGTGAAGTGTTGTTATTTCATTTCATATATCACAGTAAGAGGCACAGAATTGTTGTGGCTATATAGTGCACCGAGTAGAAATTTTAGAGGCATCTGCCTAATGCAATCAAGGTGGGCCACCAGGAACGGCTGCTACCCCAGCCCCTCCGATCTCAGCACTGAGAGTCCCGATTAGGGTGCTGCTCAGGACGATAACTTCAGTTCAAGGTCTGAGTAACTGGTTTGTCATCTAAACTGGACACAGTAATGAGATAAAAATTTTTATTTATCACAACCACACATAATGAAATAAAGCACTGAGGGCTTTTATAAAACTTGCAACATGAGAGTAAGTCAACGGTCATATGAATTTCTAGCAGGTACCATCAAGTGCACCGCTTTTAACCCCAGCCTAAGCTGTAGGTGCCACTGTTTAGGCTGAAGGAGAACTGTTGGACGGGTGGAGGTCTGCTGCTCCCTGTCTTTCAGAAAGAGGTCATCTGATGGTAGTCTTTATTGCCCTATTTGTAAACTAAGGCTTCTGCCCATGAGTCGCCATTTCTGAAATGTGCTGAAGGTTAATATGTTTGTATGTATTACAAATGCTCATCAAAGCGGAGTGTAAATGTTCTCTTATTCATTTCTAAGGAAATGGCAGATATGACTGCACACTAAGGACATTTGCCAACAGCTGTCTACCATGATATTTTTTAGGTTCCTGCAAATGCCAGTCACAGTCTCAATGATGCTCAGGTAGTCTAAAGTAAAGGGGGGAAGGAGGAAGGAGGGAGGGAGGGAGGGAGGAAGGGAGAGAGAGAGAGAGAGAGAGAGAGAGAGAGAGAGAGAGAGAGAGAGAGAGAGAGAGAGAGAGAGAGAGAGAGAGAGAGAGAGAGAGAGAGAGAGAGAGAGAGAGAGATTCTCCTACTAGGAACCACACCAGGACAAGAAGCAATGAAGTAGAGTCCTCCAGTTTTGTGGTACAGTGGGTCCTCGCTTCTCATCTGTCTCCTGTCTGGAACAATTTTCTTCTCAACCTGACAATTCTCTCATGCTGATGACCTGTATGATCAGTCGTGCATCTCTCAGGTGACAAAGGAAATAAGGCACAAATATGAGTCAGATGTTAAAATTTCAGGATATTGGTGGTGGGTTTTTTTTTGTTGTTTTTGTTTTTTTGCTTTTTTTGCTGCTTATAATTACTGGGAAATTTTTACTTTTTACTGTACATTTCCTTTCCTTTTTGTTAAAATTTTGTTTACATTTCATGGCCTTTTTGTTTTTTAAAGTGTTTACTTATAGGTTAAACAGTACTGCATATAAGAAAGGTTAAAACAGGTACTCATGTGGGGGTCTGGAATGGGTTCCTTTAATTTACATCCCTTCTAATGGGAAAAGATGATGGTTTTCAGACAGCCTTCGGAACAAATTAAGTTCGAGAAACGAGGTTCCACTGTATTCCATTTCCTAAACCTGCCAGTAGGAGGAAAGGTGAAAAGAGAAGAGATACTAAATGGCACTATACAACCTTCTAGAAGCCTCTTCCACTCCTTTGTCCCTTCCTCTTCTTTTCCCCAGGCACTGGGGTAGGCACTGCCAATGATTAGCTAAACAGATTTTTACATATGCTTCTAACACAGAGGTAGCAAACACAGAGGAACAATGCCAGCTCCTCAATGCCTATGCCAATGACAGAGATCACTAATCAATCATGGCTCCAGGCCGAGCCTCGTCACAGCCCCCAGTCCTCAGCGAAACGCTGAAGGGAGTGACTGCGTGGGGCAGAGCTGGCGCCTGGGACCAGACTAACTCCTCCCTGCACCGGTTCCCTTGAGAGAGGCAGTGCTGGGCAGGCTCTGGCTGTGTCTGCTGGGGCCCTGCAGGGAAAGCTGAGCATTTTGGGGCTGAAATTCTCGAGAGGTCTGGCTTCCTTCCAAGGAGTACTTTGCCGTACAAAATCCAAGGTATCTGAAAGTAAGAAAGAGACCAGATAATACCCCTTCCTGACTCATTCCACATCCTTCTAAAAGGCAAGCAAAGCCAGGAAAAGCCATCTGGGTTTAGCAGTCTGTTTCTTTACTTCCTGGAGAAAAGAACAGGGAGAAGATGCTCCATGATAACTGACTGTTTTTAAGGCTGACTTGAGGTCCGACTGATACTGTCACCACTTTCCTTTGAAAAGCATGTGGCAGGCACTAGAGTACCTTCCCCACATATTTACATCTCTTTCATTTGGCTTTGAATTTCATTGTTTTCTGCTCCAGAAAGCCCTTAAGGACACCATCTAGCATCCAACTTTCATAATTTGGTCCCCCACCCCTCAGAGTGGGACTTCCTGAGCATCTCAATGCCTGCGGTTACAGGTTACGGGCCAAAAGCGATTCTCCCCGGCTGCCTGTGCTTTCTGCTTACCACGGGGCTGTCTGGCCGCTCTGAGCCGTTCCAGGAACAGGAGCAGGAGGAACTATTAGCCGCAACCTGCTCGGGCCATGGGCACGTTCTGCTCCCAAGGATCACTCGCACCCGCTGCCACCTGTACGTTTAGTCTATCGCTCAAGACAGGCCTGCCTCCCACACATGCTCAAAGGACCCCCTGTGTAAAGAAAGTAGAAAACCAGAGAATGGCAAAACCCTGCCGGGATTTAATGACAGATGGCACATCAAGGCCTAAAAATAATCTGGAAAATAAAAACGGAGGTAGGTTCTCATGGCTAGAAGTGTGGCTTTGCCTGGAAAACAGACAAGCTGGAAGAGACACACTGGGCTCTCTGTCTATACCTGGGAACCAAAAGGAAGGCAGGACTTCTCCCGTGCATGTGCTCGGCCCTGGTCCCCACAGCTGTGGTTCTTGAGAAAATGCTAGTTGCAGGAGACGGCCATAGAAAGGACAGCACTCGTCTGCTTTACGGAGAATTGAAAAGATGTACGTAATTTTTCTGGGGTCCCATGTGTTTGTCTGTGGGGTAAACAGAGACGCCTTCCCCCACCCTCATATTTGCTTGAAGAAAAACACAGCTGCCTTCCTTGCATATTAAGACACAACTCAAACTAGAGAGATCGAACAAAGATTTCAAAGGGAAGGAAAGTTTTCACAGCATAAAAGACACTCCACCAAACCAAAGTGCATTGAAATGAAAAAACCAAGGCGAAGTAATGACTATTCTCCTGGGGGACAAAAGTCCTATTGAGCAAGAAGCGATAGGTGCCATTTTCTAGAAAAGCCACCTGCTTCTACTACAGATCCTCGGGAGCCAGGAGGATTTCAGAGCCCTTCCACCGCGGGGTGGTGTGGGAGAGTGTGCACGCACATGCGCCCCGAGGCAAAACCAATAGGTAATTACTCAATGCTGCCCCCACGGCACAGCTGACCCATCAAGTCGACTACATAATGATCCTCCTTAAGCCAGCATCCCACTCCTAGCCGCCCTTAGAGGAAGGCTTTGGAGAAGCGTGCTAACCCAAGTGAGAGCAAGGGAGAGGCCCCTTCCTTCAGGAAGATACTGTGCTGCCTAAGGGACCCACCCCGCAGAAGTACAGAACGTAGCAAGAGAAGATATGGAACCTAATGAAGGTTCATTACTATTTGCTATATTTACAAGTGCATTAGATGGCTGCCGGCGGGGCTGTTTTATGTGTTGTCTTTTTCATGTGGCAACCTTTCCATAAATCAAAGCAAAAGCCAATACCCACAGTTTCTCGTTCAGAACTGCCTGACAACAAAAGTTAACAGTGAACCTGCACTGTTATCCATCTTCATAACTGTGTCCACAACGTGGCAAGACGGTGCCACATTACAGTGGCACTGTCACTAATGCATGCAAGGGGTGACCAGGAGGTTAATGGGACTTGACAATCACTATCGTTTTAATTCAGCGAGAAAAAGCAATGGCTCTCTTACACTTTTCTTAAAGTCTGCACCCAGGAGTTTCCTCCTCTAGGCTTTGGCTCCATCAGTGCTTCGCTCAGAAAACACCTATAACCAGGTTGAATGCAGTCTTGTATGGCGGACAATAGAGACCTCAGGGGAAAGCAGGTACGTCAGCTCTCATAAGAAGATAACTTGTTATGAAGGATCTAACTGGCTTTCTTCATGGAGAGCTACCTGACTTGAAGATGTCATGTTTCCAAGTTCAACTAGATAATGTTAATGAGATGTACTTTCACTGTGGAAAAATATATAAATCTGTCCACATTAACACAAGTAATAATATCGTCCTCAAAAATAGCAAAGATCATAAAGTATTCTAACGTATTAACAACCCTTCCTTTATAAAAATTCACTGTACAGAAATCTGAACTGAAGGAATCCCCAATTAATGAGAACAATCTAATACACGATATTCCATTATATTGTGACTTTTGCTATAGTCTTAACTACCCGATTGATACTGTCACAAGGAAAGCTCACCTTCGCACTGGCATGCATTGGAAATGCACTCTGGCAATTAGCTAATGTCCAACAAAAATCAGCCTGTATTAACAGCCTGTAATGAAGACCATCAGCCACTAGATAAATCAAACCATTAGGCAGGCAGACTGTCACACGGCCACAATCCCCTCATTTGCTGCTGAATTTATTCCAGCATGGATTTCCTAAGGGTGGCACACAGGCCAGGTGCTGGGGGGGAAGACCTATTTACCAGGACAGAATACAATCCCTGCCCTCAAGAATGTTTCCTTTTCCCCTGGGAATGAGATTCACACAAGGTAACTTGATATACAACCTTGGTAATGGGCCTTTCAAGTCCCAAGAGTCTGTAATTCGTACTTAGCTTTTTAGACAACGTTTTTTTCTACTGCAAACTAACTCAAGGTCCCTTCTACAGGGAAAACATTCTAAGAGTAGGAGCTAAAAAGCAAGAAAAAAAAATGTTATAACAGATTAGTTCCATTTAGTAAATAGCAATATTGATATTAATGAACACCTCAGGAGAGTACTACTGAAGGTAGGGTATACAGAGTTCATGCCTTTAGGGGCTCTTGCTCTAGAAGGGAGATAGGTGTACAGGCAACTATAATGCAAACTGGATTGTAATTAGGGCTTGAGTTACATGAACACAGAGGGAGCAATTAATTGTGCCCTCTTTTTTGGTGGGGGAGTGGAAAAGGAGACATAGAGTCTCACATATAAGACTCTTGCTCACTGGATGAGTTTGCCAGGAGGAAATGGTGAAGGTGTGCTGTGTTATGGAGGCAGCAGGAGCACACCTGCAGAAGCATGGAGATGTAAGGCATTATCTCTCTCTTTAATGATGAACTTTCAGGTTTATGAGAGAGGATGGAAAGAGATGAGGTTGAGGATGTGTCAGAGGTTATTTTCATACTAGAGGCCTGGTGCATGAATTTGTGCACAGGTGGGGTTCCTAGGGGTGGCTTATGGGGATCAAGCTGAAACCCACAGTCCAACACTGCCTGCAGCTCCTAACTGCCACTCCCACTCACCCTGGCTCCACTGTGCCTGCCATGGGCTCGCGCCCCATCAGTCCCAATCAGGTGAGGCTCACGTCACTGTGAGCCATGAGACCTGCGCCCAGTGCCCTCCCAAGGGGAGTGGCATGCAGGACCAGGCTGAAACTGGTTCTCCAACATCTCTGAGAGGGCACAGGCCAGGGCGAGGGACCCCACCATTGCAAGATCAGGGCCAGGGAGGGACCACAGGGCCAGGGAGGGATTATGGGAGGGATCCGGAGCATGCCTGGCTCCATCTCCTCCAGTTTGGGGCTGGCTGGCCAGGGAGGGACATGGGAGGTTGGCCAGCCAGGGAGGGACCTTGGAGGGTTCCAGGGCATGTTTGGTCCATCTTGCTCAGTCCCAATCAATCAGATAGACCCCAGCAGCAAGCTAATTTACTGGTCATTGCATCTGCCCCCTGATGGTCAGTGCATGTCATAGCAAACAGTTCAGCAGCCTTAGAAAATCATTATCATATTACGCTTTAATTGGTAGAACAGTCGACTGGTCACTGGACACTTACCATATTAGGCTTTTATTATATAGGATTGTGCTTTAATATTTTAAGTTTTGGATATTCATCCTAACTTCTATATAATGATTTATTAGATACTGTCAATTATTCAGCTTTTGAGGCAGAAACTTATTTTGCTTTTAATCATATGGATCAAACTGATGGATGAGATCTTGAGATTGCAAGGCAAGCTGTTAAAAAAAACTATTACCAATTGCCACTACTTATCACTGCAAATCAGGATTAGCACAACCCTGTGCAACCACATAAATAATTTTGGTGCTGAGGCTGATGTAAGACTGTAGCCACCATCCTTAGCCCCCCGATTTTTAAATGTTATATTCATGAAAATAGCTTCATTGTTTTCTTGATAATAAGTCTGTATATAAAGCTGAAACCTGAGGCTTTATATAAACTAGAGTTATATTAATAAAATATCATTGTATCAGTTGTGTTAGGTTTCCACACAAGATTTCATTTGAAAAGAAGATTTCACTCGCTGTTAAACAAAAACTAAAGCTTGAAAGTGACTGGGGGAACTGGGAAATAGGAGAGAGCTGTTCTTACCAAGGTTTCTTCATTTCCTTTCCACACTCCATAGAAACCTACATTTCCCATAGAAACAAGGCCATACCTGTGACTAGGTTTGCCTTTAAAAACTAGAGTTTAAATGACACACACGCAGACAAATGTAGCATTTTTTTTCTTTTTGCTGCTCCCCCCCCCCCCCCCCTTTCATTCTTAACGCAAGCAATCAGGGGTTAAACAGGCTTCTAAGGACTCACATAGACAACTGCAAGTATCATTTTTATTTCTGGGAAAAATTATAGTCCAAATGCCAAGCGACTGGTTTCAGAACAAATGTTTAGGGAAACTTTGGTTTGTTCATTACAGACTGCCAACACGTAATTGCCTCTAATCCAAAATTAATATAAATATTCTAAAGGTTGTGATCTGTACCATAAGCTAACGACAACTGCATTCATGCACGCACAGCCTCCATATGCATTTCTAGCTAAATTATGTACTCCCTAGCATGTTCAAATAGAATTATTATTTTGAGTAGTGTTGCTTAAGTGTTGGTTAATGATTTGACAGAAAACATATGTCTTTAAACACATGTTTTTAGAGGCATGGTATAGGCTCGGCTGCAATTTTATATGTCTAGGAATTATCCCTTAGGGAAGTAAATATTGGATTATATGATGGGCATCAATTTTAAACACACACACACAGAATTCACTCAAGAGAAACTTGAACTATTGATGACTATAATAATTAACTAACTATCGACTGCTTGGAGTGTGCCAGGAGCATAAAGGAACCTCATTTAATTCCTATACAACATCTCTCTGATCACCACCTTTCCCAAATAGAAAAACTAAGGCAGGGTTGTGAAAGGAAGAGACATAATTTGCTGGAACACATCCATTGTATTGTGAAAGATACCTACAAAGATTATGCCCAATAAAATTTTTGCTCTCATGGATATTTACTATCTTATGATAGTTATGTTGATATTAAAGAATGAAAAAATTAAGAGTTGTCCTTATTAAAAAAAAATGCAGAAAGATCAAGAATCTCAAACAAGAAAATACGCCTATTTTCTTGGTAGCTGCTATAGCAAAATCTGTGGCCTAGTTAGCATTCCCTTTCTCTTAAATCTGCTGCCTCGATGCTACATCATACAAAGGGGAGATTTCATGGTATGAAGTACAAACAGACGTATCATTAATAAGAATGGATCAGCTTTCTGAAGGACTTAGCCAGAAGCTTAGCACTCAAATCTTTTAAAGACCTAGCCTTAATGCACTCTCCAGAGCAACAACACGATTTTCTTTGCATCATCAAGTTCTGAGAGTATATTTTTCACTTGTCTTGCCACCAGTTAGAAAGGTGAAGATGTGTATAACATTTTGGTTTTCGATTCTCCTATTAAATCAGCTCTCAGCTTCAGTTTCCAAATGCTCCGCAGAGGTATGGATTGACATTTCTGTCAGAGGACAATTTTTTGCTCTGTAGTTTTCCCTGAGTTAATGGGAAAAAGTTCTACCACTAATCTTTTCAACTCACCTCTGGGGAATCACAAACTAGCAGCAAAAACTGCAAAAGGCTGGGCCAAAATGTAATGTTTTTATATTACACAAGTCAAAAAGTTGAAATTTTTCACAAAAATGGGCTTTCCTTTTCTTTAGGGGGGAAAAAAAGCGTGAATTCAGCAGTGAATTTAAATCTGGCCTCACTTAGGAGTCCAGATTTAATTTCACTGCTATAATATAATTTCCAAAGTTAAGCAATCTGGGTTCTGCCAACCCTAACTCCCCCACTAGATGGCTAAAGAAATTGACCCTGTATAGCCCTACTCCATGCCCAGAACTTTACCTACATTATTCATCACCCCTTCTAAAAACCCCGTGAGTTAGTATAATACATTTCCTACATCAGCAAAAATAAGTCCAAGAGGTTAAGTAGCCCAATATGACATCATCAGAAAGGCTGGTCACAATTCAAACCCCATCCATGCAATGGAAACAAACACACCAGTTCCTAAGGTTTTGTGTGTACACTTGTTTCACTGCAGCCTTAAAGAAAAAACAACAACAACAAAACAAACACACACACACACACACACACACACACACACACACACGCCAAAAACAAAAAACTTGGTAAAAAAAAAAAAAATCATTTGAAATACAACCCGAGTACCTGTCAGAAGGGGCTGGGCTAACTAGATTATGGTGGAACAATGCCATGCAACACTATGCAGCTATTTCAAAGAATAAGTTGAAGTTTTATGTGTGTGGACCAGGGGAAATTTATCCATAATCAACTTAATTTTCAGATTATTTTCACTATAATAAGTTACAGGAAGAATATCAAAAGGCAAAAGTTGACTACAAAATGCAATGGAGAGGTTAAAAGATTCATTTAATAATCAACTAGCAATGTATGAGTTAATTTTCTATATCTTGGGTACATAAAATCAGTTACAGACAGAAACCAAAAATCATACATCCAGATGAATGATGTCTTAATAAAGCACATACAATTTGCCTCTCTAACACCCTTTCCCACACATGTAGAATGTTGTCCCATGTGAATTCTTAGGATGCCAATCCCATGGCTAGGAATATTTTTTAAAGTTCATATTATACCATTTCAATTAAAAGAGGGTCTCATGACATCGACCGCAGGGAGGGGGCTAAGATGACCAAACAGCATGCTAGTTTTTCATGCTCCTCCAGCCCCTAAAGCTCCTTTTCTGCTAAAATGCCCCAAGATTTCCCCAGACAGCATCCCATAAAACAAACCTTTCTTGGACTCGATCCTTCGCACCCTTTTATCAAAACTACTGTTTTCTCTGTGTCCCATTCTCTTTGCCAGACAATTAATGGTCAACTAAAATGAGCTCATTGTTCAAATGGATATTAACAATGTTCACATAATAATTAACATGATATAGCAAATTATAATGATTATTATAAACACAAACACATACATATGTGCCAAATATTATGTTCGTGTATTTGATAGAAGACATCTAGGAACAATGACCAATTCAGGAGACAATTCTAATGGTGATAATCTAATAGGTAATTGGGGGGAAAATATTCCCAAGTAGGTAGAACTTGTGGTTGAATCTTCACAACTCTATTAACTCTGCCTTCCAAGACACGGCCCTGAAAGTCTGACCCTAACCTTCCCGGATGGCCTCAGAGAGTGTCCCACTACTGCCCAGTCCATTTCAGCCATCGCTAGCATGGAAACCACCCTCCTTTTTCTCACCTTAAGAAACACTCCAGGGGAGAAGACAGCCTGCACCAGTCATCTCTTCCTGCAATCCCCTCCCTATTCCTGCAGCATCTTGTTTTCACCCTTACAATAGCATTTGCCACATTTTAGTTACATGTGTACTAATCTGTCTCCCATGTATATGTATCATGCTTTCTTCACCACTCTGCATTTCAGCTTCTGGAAACTAGTTAAAGGTATGTGAGATATTCAGCAATTTTTCTTGAACAAATGTTAAAGGTATAACTCTTATATGAGGTTCTGACCCTCCACAGGAGGGCTAATGATCTCCACAAAATAAGGCCACTGAGGATTGAGACTCAGACTCAGATTTCTGCTCCCAGTGTCCATAGAGCCGTGGAAGGGAAACTGCAGCTCTCGAGCCACATGCTGCTCTTTGGCCCCTTGAGTGTGGCTCTTCCACAAAATACCACGGCCTGGACGAGTCTATTTTGAAGAAGCGGATTTAGAAGAAGTTTAAGTTTAAAACTTTGGCTCTCAAAAGAAATTTCAATCATTGTACTGTGGATATTTGGCTCTGTTGACTAATGAATTTGCCGACCTCTGCCATAGAGCATGAAGCATCAAAGACCTTAGATGGATAGTTGTGTTAATACTGACGATGGTTAAGTTCTCCAAAGCCAAGTTGTTGCATTAACACCTTCTGAAATAAATGTCAATGAGCTCTCCACTGGTGGAAGAAACCAACAAATGAGGATGCATCAGTCCACTAATTGCAAAGAACTCCCCGGACCCTGGAGCTGATGAGACTGGTCTGCTGGCAAAATCCAATTCTTCAAATTCTAAGACTTCAAAAATACCTCCAAACCAACACTCACACAACCAAACGAAAACCATCAATGATTTAAGTGGTAACAAAACATCTGAATCCTGCTTCTTGTCAAAGAACCAGGATGCCTGCAAGATGCCTTCTACACCCAGCAAATGTGACGCTCAGCTTTCCGTTCGCATCTATGGTAGTGGAGAAACACCACCAGGAAAAGAAAAGAACTGGTTAATTCTGAGTGGTACCAAATGAGCTGTAATGGAGGTGTTATGAATGTAAGTCAGTGAGGCCTGATGCGGAACAGCAGCATCTGGGCGTGCAGCTTGCAAAGTAATGAGACTGCGAGGATGCGCTGGCACCCGGCTTTGATCACTTCATCTTGATCAAGAGCTCTGCTGGGAAACAGAGGTGAGAGGCAGTGACCTCCTTCCCACAGCCGCATGGCACAGAAAACAGGAACGGAGGATGGATCCCCTTCTTTCCTCTCCTCCTTGCCAACACACCCCCTTCTCAGAACTGATGGTTTCATAGTTGGGGGCCCAGCATAAAGCAGGCTGAGCAAGCTTCTGCCATATGAAGTGTCATGTCTGAACATGTCGGCAGTAATTGGCAACTCATTTTTCATCCTGAAAGCAGATACAGGTGCATGCTACCTTCACAATCCCAATCAGAAATCTCGCTGAATGCGCCTCGCAGATGGGCAGCTTTGAGATCTATGCCTGCCCGGCTGGTGGTAGGGGTGTCGAACTCAATCAGAGAAGGGGCCAAAATCTAAAATCCAGCCTAAATCGCGGGCCGAATGGTTTATTGAACAGTCATAAACTGTCATTGTGATGGAAACGCAGCGGAGTGCAGTGATGACAGCGCAGTGCGGGCCACATTGCAAGGCCTGGCGGGACGGATTTGGCCCGCGGGCCTTGTGTTTGACACATGTGCCATAGAGGGATCTGCTTCCCAAAGAAATGAGTATTTGAGTAATCTCAGAAGCACAGAGAACAAAACAAAGAGAAAAGGGCAGCACACACACACACACACACACACACGCATGCACACGCCAGCACACAACAGCAGCCCCTAGTCTTTCTTGTGTTAATACAGTAATAGGTAAATAACTGACTTCTTTGTATTATAAGATCTCTCCAAAGCATGTTTAACACACTGGAAAAGGAGCACAAAGCCAGATGTGTCACTGCACAGTGTTTCTCGCCAGCTTCACCCAGAGAGGGAGGCGTGTGACTTTGAAAGGGGCCAGGAGCAAGGACTCCCCTTAAAGAGCACATCTATCCATTTTCAAGGGAGGCAGCTGATGCGCAGCATTAGACATACGCACTCACAAAAGGAACACGGCTATCTTATTGCTGGCCACCTAACGGGCAGCCATGTGAGCAAGCTGGGGGTGCTTGGCGGCACTCGAACATGGGAACATGTGTGCTTTCGTTTCAACATGTAGGGAAGGGCTAAGATGCGAGCTTTTACACGTTTTCAAGCGTTTGGCCAGGATTCAAAACAGAGTATGTACAAACTGCTGCCTAAGATTACATTAAAAAGTACCAGAGTTACTATGCACATGTTTCATTTACAAATACTGCCTTTAAAATCCATTTATCAAAAATAACTTCCACAACGTAACCAGGCCTATCTACAAGACTTTAGGCTAATGAGAAGGAGAATATAAGAGGCAAACCTAATTTAATAAGGCGGCGAAAAAGACTAATTCTTGAAAAAAGAAATAAAGCAAGGATTAATCCTATTTCTGTAGCAATGAAACACACTTGAATGAACAGCCCTGACATTAAGATAAGGGATTCAAATTCTAATGAAAAATCTGATTGTGGATAGGATTAGAAGTCATATTTTTCTTAAGACTGATTAAACTGAAGAAAGTTACTTTACCTAGGACAGTTAGGAGTTGGTTATTCCCCAAATATTTGGGGTATTTTCTTCTAGTTAAAATTAACAATAAATTTAGGGTGTTTTAAGTATAATTAATATTTAAAAAAAAACACAAACTTAGATATTCATATTATAGTAAAATGATATATACCTGTGTAACTATCACCCAGAAAACAGATAATCCCAATCCACAGAAAGCTTGCTGTGCCCCTTTCTAGCCAAGGCCCCTTTGTCCCCATCAACCACTTTCTGATTGTCATTAGGAAAAACTAACTGTCCCTATTTTTAACTTCATATAAATGGAATCACACAATAGGCTTGTTTTGTCTGGCTTCTCTTTGCTTACCTGTCTCTGAGATGCACCCATGTTGTTACAAGCATCAATAGTTTTTGGTGTGTCTTTTAATTGCTAAACAGGACTCTACTGACTGAATGTCCCACAATTTGTCCATTCTCTTATTGATGGCCATCTGGGGTGTGTCTAGTGTTTGAGTGCTATAAATAAAGCTGATACGAACATATGTGTACAAACACACACACAGACACACAGACACACAGACACACACACACACACACACACACACATATATATATATATAATTAGCACCTTAAGAACACACCCATTTATTATCTCAGAGCCTCCACAAGGCAGCTGGGCCCTCTGCCCAGGGTCTCTCCGGCTATAGGGTGCTGACAGGAGCTGGGGTCTCATCTGAGCCCAGGGTCTCCTCCCAGGCTCACAGGGCAGAACTCATTTCCTTGAGGTGTTGATGTAGCATTTTGCTTCTTCAAGGCCAGCAAAGGAGAGAGTCTGTTGCTCCTGTGTGCAAATCTTTTAGTGGATATATATTTTCTCTTCTCTTGGGCAAATACCAAGGACTGTAACTGCCAGGTTATAGAGCAAATGTGTGTTCACATTTATATGAAACTGACTACGTTTTCCCAAGTCATTTATACCCACACCAGAAAAACACGAGAATGCTGGTTTCTCCACATCCTTTTGGACAATCATTATTGTCAGTTGTTTTGGATTTTCACCATTCCAATGGTTTCCATTCACATTTCCCTGATAACTAATGATATTAATAGGGTCTGTTCAATTCTTTTGCCCATTTTTAAACTTTTCTTAAGAGTGTCTTAAGATGAGCAGAACGTTGAACATTATAATGATGATAAGGCCCAAGTTATCAATTCTTATATTTTGTTTGCTTACACTTAAAAAAAAAAAAAAAGAAGAGCCAGACCTATGAATCCTTGATAGACTGAATCCATGACAGAGATTTGGTAACTGCACACTCAAATGAGCAGGGGAAATAGGTTTTAAATACAACTTTTCTGAAAGTTTGGGTTGCATGAATGGACAACCACATACATTTACCTCTAAGTTAATTACCTGGTTGGAAACAGGGAGAGGCAATACATTAGGAATAGGCTTATCGAACTGTGGAGTGATAAAACATAAAAAAGATATCACAGTACAGTTGAACCCATACAACTTCCCAGGGACTATCCTAAGAGCTACTATTCCTATGCGTAGATAACTTGACACAGATTTTTAACCATGTTCAAGACATAAGATGATACACTGTGTAAATCTGGTCCAGAGAGAGATTAAAAGCCTATCTCCTAGAAGTCTTCCTGGACATCTAAGAATGAGGCGGATCAGTCAGACAATAATTAAGTCTCATTGGCCTTCCTACAAGCTCCACTGCTTTCTACCTGTAGCCGAATGGCATTTAAAAAGCCAAATAATTTTTTTCTCATCTTTGAAAACATGAAAGGAAAATCAAAGAAATTATTTCTAATTGGATCCTTTAAAAAGTAAACGAACTCTATCCAGAATCAGCAAGAGAAAAAAACTCAGCAGTCCCAGTTAGAAATATCTTTTAGGCCGAAACTGGTTTGGCTCAGTGGATAGAGCGTCGGCCTGTGGACTGAAAGGTCCCGGGTTCGGTTCCGGTCAAGGGCATGGGCATTGGTTGCGGGAGGCAACTGGTAGATGTTTCTCTCTCATTGATGTTTCTAGCTCTCTATCCCTCTCCCTTCCTCTCTGTAAAAAAATCAATAAAAATATATTTTTTAAAAAAAGAAGGAAAGAAATATATTTTAGGAACTATGAGTTGTAGAGTTAATTACTCATATAAGCAAGATTTAATAAATGAATTCCAAAATTTTATGCACCCTAGAACTCAAAATGCTCTCCTTTAAGATATTATAATACAAGAAAAGAAACAAGCTATCATTCTGACAGAGTCTTCATTTATCTAACTAGCATTGTGTAATTAATATTTCATATAACTATGTAGGTTATGCTAGATTCTTAATGGATTATATTGATTAAGAAAGAAAGTTCAATGCTAATGTTCCTGCAGGGGAAAACAGAATGATTTGTCATTTCACAGGGAACAAATCATGAATTCAGGTGCTTATGGCCACAAACCTAAGGGCTGCAACAAGACTGGTTTTGATAATTTACATGTAACTAACAAATAGATTATATTAGGTAAAGAAGATGCCCAGGGCAACCCAAACAATGCCCTGGCTGGGACAGAGAATGGAATTCTGGGTTATGCATTTATGACAGGATGGGTCACTCTGGCTATTCCTGGCAGCTCGAGGTTCCTTCACTGCTGAAGGAATGAGGACGTTTCCACGGGGATCCCTTACCTCGTGACCAACCGCAGATGTTCACACGATGGGTGCAGTGTGTGTTCTTTTTGTGAAATGGGCAATTCTGTCTATGGCTTACAACCCTGATCCTGCCCTTGTGAGCCCTATATTTCAATCAAAACTGACAACCTGCCCCACCCCTTCCTGCAGTCACCTCTGGATGATAGAGAGGAATGCTTCAACAACAGGTAGGAATAGAAAAATGATGCAGATGGAAACCTGGCTCCCAAGAGCTGCTCATGTTTCTTGGCCTTTACTTCTGCTACCTTACAGACTATTAATTTATTGATTCGACCCAAGGATTGAAAATAAAACACAGGAACTAGTCAGATTTGATTAGAAGGGTTCCAATCTTAAAGAGGAAAAAACACACTAACTGCCTAAAGTTTCTTTTCTTCACAGCACTAACCAGTTATACATGCCTATCGTACGCAATACTGTCAAGTACTGGCGAGGCAGATGGGATGTGGGCACCAGGAGGGTGGCAGCTTATTCTCTACATATGCCCTGGTTTACTTGTCAAGCGAGGTAGAGAAGGGGTTGCCATGCCATATAGAACATTCTTGAAATGGCAGCCAGTGTCTTAGAAGTGAGTGAAACTACTAGTACTTAAGATCAATTTTTACACGAGGATCAATGACAACTGATTTTTGTGTGTTTGTTTTGCAACTTTTAAACCTTCTCAGCTTGAATGCCCTGAAGAAAGTGGCAGTTACAATTTACATGTTACAGATGAAAGGGACAAGTCAGCGATGTAATAAATAACCTGCCAGGAATCGGCCTGTTCTAAAGAACCAAGGCCATGTTTCAGCTGAATGTGGCATTGCCAATAGCTTCCTATACAAAGTAGAGTCTTAGTTCCTAAGCACTGTCTTTCCGTTTCAGAATTGCAATCTTCCTCCAGCAACACGAAGGACAAACTATAGAGGGGAACTGAAACTGTAGCAGTTGACATCAGTGAACTGATGTTCAAAAACCAAAACAACAACAAATAGCCCAAAACCTCTCAATAGGCTATTGTAACCAACCATAAGCACAACTGGGTGTAGGTCTATTTACTTTACTCGGAATTCTACCTCTCCAATAACGAAGTCTCTTACTAAATAATCACGATGTTACCTGGCTCCAAGGACCATAGGGAATACAATGCCTGCACTGCAGCTGCTATAGTTCCTGCTCACAGTCTTTCAAATTAAAAAAGGAGGAAGAAAGGCCCAGTACAAATGTAGAATTTAATTAGTAAAAGCCCCAATCCTTGCCCTAAGCCCTGTTCCTCCTGTAATATCACATTCTTTTCTCCTTGTGTAAACTTTTCATTATGAAGGAGACATCTTTATAATGCAATAACTCCCGTTATAATGTAACTGCTGGTAACATAACTCCTGCATTAGAAAAGGCAGCATGTTCAAATAATGTTGTTTTAATACAATTTGTGTTCAGCAGAAACCAAGTCAACTTGGTCATTTAGAATCTGATCAATGTGAATTAGTGTCTTACTGAGATAAACCATTTGATCATTTAGAAGCTGATCAATGAGAATCAGAGATAAAACATTTATCATGTGCATTTGGTATACCATAGCCATTCACGCAGCATAAAGTAGTTTATAAGTAGACATCAATAAGTGTTAGAGATGATGTTCAGGGTGCCTGTCAGCTACAGATACAAATACATGTACAATAGTATGTAACTTTCATCCTTTTGATAAGCCAAGTTATCCAACAAGGCAGCTGGAGTCACTGAAAAATTGCAGGAGCTCAACTTTGGAGAGTGAGCCCGAAAAGCTCAAACTTTTGAAATAAGTCTTAATTAAAAGTTTAAGCATAAAGGTAAGTAACATAAATTTACTTGCCTAAACTTCTAGAAGAGTTCTGAGACTATTAATCAGAGCAAACTTTGTACTTGCAGTACAATTAGTTCTATTAATCTAATATTTTCAAACTGTAGTCACATTGACATGCAGGCACGCCGGCTTATGCATCTAACAGAATTATAAATTTGCCAGTCAAAAACTTATTTAATTATTTTACAGCCAATTAAGCAGGATCTTTAAACACCGTTGCTTAAAACTGTCCATGATCCACATGTGTAATTATAGAGAACATGAGAAACACCTGCTGATACCATTGGCGTGTCACCCTCAGCTTCACTAATTCATTTGTAGAACAGTTAGCCTTTGAATAATGGCACTTTTTTCAGTGTCTTTTTGTTATAATAATGAAGGGAAAAAATTGATTCCTGGTCAGAGCTACTGTCTGTGGGGAGTTTGTACCTTCTCCCCATGTCCATTGGGTTTCTCTGGGGACTCTGGTTTCCTCCCACACCCCTGAGATGTGCATGTGAGGGTCACTGGGACCAGGGTGGGTCATTGGGGTTGGGGAAAGTGAGTGCCCCTGCATGGAAGGGCATTCCATCCAGGGCAGGGTCCAATTTGCACCCGAGCTGCCAGGATGGGCTCCCACAACCCTGAACTGGAATCAACACGTTGGAAAATCATTGTCTTACGTGTGTTTATTCATCTTCCTTAAATGCACAGGCCCCATTTATTTGAAATGTTTAATATTAAAAGTGTTTGGGGTCTTTAGAATGTTAGTTTTGTTTTTGGTTTTAGAAGTTTGGTGAGCAGAAATATGCCAAAGGACCTTAATGCTAACCTTGTGGGAAATAGGTTTTGTTATACAGTATTTCCTTAAAGTCTGAGGACCTATCAGGGATGCCAAGTGAGGAGTTACTGCATGGCTATTACAATCACACACCCAAAGAAAAACAAAACAGTATTGCCAAATGAAACCCTAGTAACACCAAGGAATTTTACAGTTTAAGGAAAACTTTTGAATGTATATAATACTTACAAAATCCATTTTATCTATAGGAGTATTGCAGAGCATTCCTCAGATACTCTAAAATGCCTAAACTTCTTCCACAGGGTAATTAATCTTTTGAAACCTTACAAGGATAACCTAGAACGTACAATTTTAAGTCAGGTTTTGACCACTTTGTTGAAGAATGAACGTGAAAGTGCCTTCTATAATCTGGCACACAGGAATGTCCCCAGCCTTCCACCTACAATATCATCGAGCTACACTGCTTGCCAAGCGCTTTATCCTTTGGAGAAATGGAAGCCACGTGGAAACCACATGTACCTCCAATGAAAGCACCCTGCCACTTCCCAGAATGTATTCCCCCCCCCCCCCCCCCCCCCCTTTCTGAAAGGTAGAAACTGGCCTAAAGAATAGCATGGGAGTGAATACAAATTGTCTTTACAATGATTTTCATTTGTTTGATATTACATTATCTTCACAAGGTTTACACTGCCTTTAAAATATTTCACACTCCTGCCCTGACTGGTTTGGCTCAGTGGATAGAGTGTCAGCCTGCGACTGAAGGGTCCCAGGTTAGATTCCAGTCAAGGGCATGTACCTCGGTTGTGGGCACATCCCCGGTAGAGGGTGGGCAGGAGGCAGCTGATCGATGTTTCTCATCAATGTTTCTAGCTCTCTATCCCTCTCCATTCCTCTCTGTAAAAAACAAATCAATAAAATATGTTAAAGATATTCCACACTCCTTTGATATTGCCTTATATTTACTTAATATTGGTTTTATAAATTTTTAATTTTACCAATTCTGTACAGCTCTACATGAAATTTTTTTTGTAATTTGACTTCATTACTAAGTTTCAGTACTTGGCAGCCATAACTTAGAGAATGTTGTTTAATATGGTTTGCTTGTATGTTAACAACAAAACTTATGGAGGACCCACAAAATCATGACATGGAACACATTTCTGAGGCACGTGAACATCAAAGCAAGTGCTTTGGCAATACTTCACGTACCGCCTGCGATGCCTTGGGCCTGTTTCAATGAGAAAACCTGTAAATATCAGGGCTACATGCTCTAAATATATAAAAACTCATGCATTTTCCCAAGCCCTCTGGTCACCAACTACGGCATTTGGTGCCTCAATAATAACTGTGGCATGGCACACCTGCAAAGCACCTTACAATATTCAAGCAAGGTTTTTGCTCTGAGACAGAATAAAACTCTTCAAGAGACATTTTTTAAATTGCAAGTATGTAACACTGGTGACCATCGGATCTGAGGCTGCCCAGGGAACAGGCCCAGGCACTGTCCGTCCTGCTGTGACACAGGCCTCTCTGTGCCATCCTGCCATGAGTGCTGCAGGTCTGCCACCCCTGGACTGTGAGCTCCCTGAGGATGAGGACTCTTTTGAATGCGGTGGTGTTCTTTCGGGGGAAGTAGGGGTGGGCCAACACCTTCTAGATTTTGTTTGGAAACAAACAGAAATTTCTCCTAGGGTGCATAGTTTCATAAGTTGGGTTGGATATAGTGAAATAATATTATAACTAAATATCATCCTATAATATGTACTATAATAAAAATAATCTAATCTAATATTTATTGGGTATTTACCTTGTACAAGACCTGAGCTAAGCACTATCAATGAAACATTATTAAGACATTTTACTTATTAATCACCTATAAGGTAGAAAACAAGAATTAATACAGAATATAATTTTCTGTAGGCTGAGCTATAACCTGATATCATCACCATAACCAGTAACTAGCACATAAGTTGCTCTAGGTAACAGATAATAACAAAGGGTGGTAAAGATGATGTGAAGTGCTAAGAATGACTATTCTGGTTGCATTGGGAAAAAAAAGGTTATCTGTTGAATAAAAATTAGATGTAAAATATGTTGAATTTGCTCAGTGATTTGAGTCTTAGAAGCTAAAATTTTAAAGCTACTATGGGCAAAAAGTTCTTACAGGCAAATAAATAGCACAGATTCTTTATCTCCAAATTGTTTAATTCCCCCTGGGAAAAAAAAGGTAAATATTAGGGATGTAATTAGCCCATCAAAGCAGACCTAACTTTGTGTCTGTAAAACACTTTGTTTAAACTCCTCCTTCCTCTTGTTCCTGCTGGTGAACTCTATGCTCCCTGCTAGCAAGGCCTCCTGTCTCTTCGCAGCTGTCCATTCAGAACTCGGCAGAGGATGAGCCCCACAGGAGCTCTAAGAAGGAATCAGGTACTGATAAAGTAGGGGAAAAAATCCCCTTAAATCCACAGTGCTTCAATGGTTTACTGCCAAAACTATAACCTGAGAGCCTGAGTGTGAGTTAATATTTAAGCATCCCTAAAATAACTCCATTAGCTCTCAGGGCAGGATGCATCAATGTGACTGAGGTTCACCATGCACGGCCTCAAATGCTCGCAGCATTCTCTCATTACAGAGATTTTGCGAGACACCCCCCCCCCCCCCCAATCAGGTGTATAACATCACCCTTATAGTTGCAATTTAAAAAACTTCCAGCTCCTGTAACCAAGATGCACCCAAATGAATCCCTCCATCAGAAAAAAAACTGAACTAAGTCCTCCTCAGTCATTCCGAGCCCGCTTCTCAGAGGAACTGCTGCAGTCATGCAGTGGACGGACCAGTACACTGCCCTGTGAGAGACTGACCTTGTTGTGGTGATCTGAGATGATTATCTGAGATGGCCAGGTTTCTGAGGAGAAACCAAGTTCCCTGAGCAAACTCTGTGCCTCCGAAGAGCATAGCTACATCTTCTATAGCCCAAGCACCACCACTTCCTAGGTGTGAGCTAATGAAATCACTGCAAAGCAAAATACAATATTCTAGGAAGCTCAGTCTAGCAGGCAGAAGCTGGAAAAACAATTATATAATGAAAGCTACTCTGCAAAACTAGCTCTTAAAAGTCTGTAACAGTATATAAAACCTTACTTTTTGTTTGTATTAGAGTTAGCCAACTACCAAGTCTAAGGGTACTGTCCCCCAACTGTTCTCACTTTAAAAAAAATATATATATATTTTTTATTAATTCCAGAGAGGAAGGGAGGAGAGAGAGAAACATAAATGAGAGAGAAGGGATTGAGCCTGCAACCTGGGCATGTGCCCTTGATCAGAATCGAATCTTGGACCCTTCAGTCCACAGGCCGACAACTCTATCTACTGAGCCAAACCAGCCAGGGCTGTTCTCACTTCTTACATTATTAGCAAGTTCAAGGGGTTCCCAAACCACCCTAAACTTCTCGCTGAGAGGATTCACATGTTGTCCTGGAGAAGGTAAGTCCTCATGACGTTATTTTTGTGCTCCGAGCAGCTTTTCCTTCTCCCGGCTAAATTACATGGGAGGAGAGTGTCTTCTCACCTAAAACCCGTTTTACCCCTCTCTCTTGAAAATCCAGCTTCCACCAATCTTCACATCTGCTAGAGTCTAGACTCTCCTTTGCTCCTTCTCTCCAGGTGAATGAGCTCAACTGTCCGCTCCATCTCAATTCGTATATTGAAGTTCTGATGCATGGTATGAAGGTCATTAAGTTAAAATGAAGTCAAGAAAATGAACCCTTATCAAATGGGATTTATAAAAAGAAAGGGTGATTAGGAGATGGATGCAGAGAGGGAAGACCATGGGAAGACAGGGAAGAAACAACCATCTACCTGCCAAGGAGAGAAGCCTCAGAACCAACCAACCTGCTGGCCCCTTGAAATTCTACCCCGAGAACTGTGAGGAAGTAAACTCCATTGTTTAAGCTACTCAGTCTGTAGTACTTGGTCCTGGTAGCCCTAGCAAACTCACCAATCAACCACTGATTCTTGTTAATCTTTCAATGAGTTCTTTGCATCAGTCTCTTTTCTTTCACTTATAGAGACCTCTCATCTAGTACTTCCACTTTTTGTTTCTCATGCCTCCAATCAAAGCTCACATTCACTAATATTCTTAAAAAAGCACAGATATCAAGGTACTCACCTGGTCAAAGACTTCTTGCTACATGAAGATCCACTTCTTAGCCCAACAGCTAATGAATGACCCTATCAGTCTTTCCAACTTTATTTTGTGAGGATCTTATCGAAGATACCCATCAACTGTAGAGCATGATTTTTCTTCTGAACACCTTTCCTTCCACCAAAACTCTTTTTCAAGCCTCATCTAAAACTTCATCTTTATGATGACTTCCTATATCATCCTAGTCAAAAGTGATTTCCTTTGATTTATCTCAAGTTTTTGTTATTTCTATACCTATTATCTTGTAATGAAGAAACAGCCAGGGCACCGAGTCAAAAATTCTCATAGTATTGAGACAAAAAAGGTTAAAAATGTAGCTTTATCATTAGGGGGGAAGATAAAAATCATAAAAATACCTGTATAGTATACATTCTAAAATCAAGTCTACATGTAATTCTATGTTTAAATTCTTAAGATAGCATATTAACCCTTTCAGAGTGAGATTTATCCACCATTCTTAGAAGGTCTCTCCCTCTGGCCCCTAAATAATCTACTAACGAAGAATGGAGGTTTTTGTGTATTTAAATATACCTCAAACCATCTTTAAAAAACATTCTAATCAATATTAAAATAACACTAATATCCATTATCACACAAATTACATGATAGCAAAAGGTAATAACATTCTACCTTGGGGTTCAATCATTTTATCAAATGTTCAGAAACATGCACAAGGAAGGCAGTCAGAGCCCAATGCCATCTTTCAACTAAACATGTCACAATACCTTTTGTGTGTGTGTGTGTGTGTGTGTGTGTGTGTGTGTGTGTGTTGCTACCAACAGAGGTTACACAATAGCACTATTTATACACTTGGGAAAATTCTGAATGATGCCTTCTTACTTAATGTGAGACCTGGCAGCAAAGGAAAAGTACAGAACTATGGGTCACAGATACGTTGATCCATCAATTACAGAACCTTAATAAAGGTAGCAATTTATTGGGTCGGCAGCTAAGTAATTGCGGATTTTTTTAAGAAAATCAAAGACAATTTTTTCATGGAACTAAATAACTTTATTCTGTAATGTATTGCCCATTTTGATCAATGACCTTTTGCCATCTTTCAGGCAGCATCATAATCCCACATTCAAAAAACTTCTGGTTTTTATTAGCAAAAAACTGAATCAGGTACGATTTGACATCATCATCATTATTGAAATTTTTACCATTCAAGGAGTTTTGTAAAGATCGAAACAAAAAGTAATCAGATGGTGCAAGGTCAGGACTATATGGTGGATGTGGCAAAACATCCCAACCAAACTCCATGAATTTTTGCCGAGTGACCAAAGATGTGTGTGGCCTTGCATTGTCATGATGGAATACAACACCTTTTCGATTTGTCAATTCGGGCCGCTTTTCTTCAACTGCATTGTTTAATTTCGTTAGTTGTTCAATGTAGACATCAGAATTGATCGTTCGGTTGGGTGGTAAGAGTTCAAAGTAGACAATTTTTTTGTAATCCCACCAAACTGATAACAAAACCTTCTTTTGATGAATATCAGCTTTTGATGTTGTTTGAGTTGGTTCACCTGACCTGCTCCACGATCTTTTCCGCTTGATATTGTTGTAAACAACCCATTTTTCATCGCCAGTTATCAGTCGTTTTAAAAATGGATCATTTTCATTACGTTTCTTTAGCAAATCGCAGCTGCTAATGCGTTGCGTTAACTGTGATTCTTTCAGTTCGTGAGGAACCCATGTATCGAGTTTTTGAACATAGCCAAGTTGTTTTAAGTGATTTTCAATGCATGTATGTGATACATGAAGCTTCTCTGCAATCTCACGTGTTGTACTGTGACAGTCCGAATTGATTATTGCTTTGATTAGGGCGTCATCAACTTCAACTGGACAACCAGAGCGTTTTTCATCTTTGAGTGAAAAATCACCAGAACGAAATTTGGCAAACCAATTTTGACACTGCCGTTCTTTTAAGGCTTCGTCACCATAAACAGCACATAACTTTTTATGAGCTTGGGATGTGTTTTTCCCTTTGCGGAAATAAAAAAGCAAAATATGACGAAAATGTTCCTTTTGATTTTCCATTTTTCAACGAACGCCAAACGAAAACTACAAAACAGATCAAAAAACTTTTTTTACTGATTAACAGCTGAATAGCCAACTATCAAATAACAAAATGTGTTTTACATTTGTACTACGTCTGCAAACCTAAAAATTCAACTGAAGCCATATAAGTGTGAAACCCGCAATTACTTAGCTGCCGACCCAATAGCATCACCTTCATAATCCAGGGTAAGGTGAAGTCTGTGATTTAAATGCTTTCAAGGTAGATGTGAATAAATGAAACAGCTTAAACATGAGAAAAAGGGATACCCCAATTTTGACATGTCCATCATTTTATTATGCAAAAGTGAATAATTTCTATGTTTTCATTAAAAGACATGGCAACTTAATATCGCCTTTATTAACAAGGGTAGCCTATCTTATATATTCACAAATGAAAATTCTAATACTATTGCTTTCTATTTCCCCTTAGTTCATAAAATCAAGTTGTAAAAGCTTTCATCAAATGCCTTGTCCTTGCATTTGAATTCTACGATAGCAGATAACAGGGGTCCATCTCAACCCACCTACTTCCACGTTATCCAGAGGGCTACACACCAAACAACCTCCTGTTCAAAAAGCAATGAAGTTGTCCTTTCATCTTGTCAAAAAGAATAATTATAATACTTTTAAAAACTTACTTGAACTTTGCTTCCACCTCCTCAGCAGCTTTCTGATATTGTTCAGTGGTGACTTTGTAGAACTCTGAGCTCTGTGGATAAAGATTGATAGCAGAGTTTTCACTTTCCAAGAGGACAAAACGTGTGCAAGGTGTACAATGGCAAAAAAACACATAAGCTCTTGCTTCAGCCACTCAAGCAGTAGGAGAAAGACTTCTTACACAAGTGGAATGGATTCTTATAAAATTTCATGTACCAGTATCCAGTTGTGGGTACCTAGGTTGAAATTACAGTGTAAACTCGCATAGTTATAATTCATTATTTGATCCCTCTGATAAAACTCCTAACATAGATCTCCCTTATTTGGAATCGATCACTGTAAGATTAAAAGATGCTTGAGACTGAATAATGAAATTCACGCCTATCACATTGGCCTATTATTCCAGTGTTCCACCTGGGATATTAAAGATCATTTCCTTTTACACTGTATTTGTGTCTTCAAGATGGATTCTCTATGGAGTAGAATGTGTTCAATCACCTCCAGCTGACCACAAGAGCAGCAACATTTATAACAAATTAATCAGTAAGAATGAAGGGATGGATTGACATAATTTTTATACCAAAAAATGTTTCCATTATTCCATGAATGAACACATAAGCAACATAAATCAATTTGTAATAGCAAAGTAACGCTTTTCCTGGGGAAGCAAGATTAAAAATTATCCATTTGGGCTGGCTACTTTGCAGCCTGTCTGCAGGGGGTGGCCTCGATGACCCCGGGAGCCTTCAGACTCAATGAAATATCCTGCAAAAGGCACGGCAGTGCAAACGAACACAATGCAGCGGTCTATTGTGCACCTCCATTCTCTAATCACTCAAGCTTCACATGCACGACTTGGGGTAGTTTATTTTTTCATAAATCATTGTTGGTTGGTGAGAAAATGAAAATGAAATCCTCTTCACACCAGTGACCCCTTTGCATTTAACAATCTGGGTTGTCCAATGACAGTCACATCCAGGTTGGTTGGATGTAGATAAAATCAATAGGTATGTGATTAGACAGCTGACTCGGGGTGGCTGCAGAATGGACAGGTCACCATTTGAGATGATGAATGGCTCTCTATCAACCTCCAGTCCCCTCCGATGCTAACATTTTCTATAATCTTATTTGGGCTGCGATTTATCTTTCTTGCACCTGATCAATAAAGATGAACAGAACAGTTGTAAGGATCGATTTTAATTTTTTATCATTTTCAAGCACGAAGGTGCATTTTCTGACATGAAGACAATATTCTAAGTGTACTACTTCTGCATTTAAAAAAAAAATCGCAATTTGAGTGATCAGCCACACTGGTCTATATACAGAGGGGTTTTAATTCATCTGTAGGTCTCAAGAGATCAAAAAGCCATTTGTCTTCAAAGGTATTTTAACTCTAGGCTGTGTCACACCTTCCTATCAGTTCCACTTATAAGATTTTGCTTTCCTTTAAAACACACACCAGTTACGAAGGCTCTTTTGCCCTGTTTGGTTTAAGCTTTGCTTTGAACCCTTCTAACAAAGAAGGCAGTAAAAAGGAACTTATTAGTTGCTGCTGACCCTGATGAGAAACTCCTCACATGACTATGATGAACTGTCAAATGAGTGTTATACTACTGAATTATCTATTAACATGCTGGCAAAGCAATAACATCTTGATTAACACTTCCAATTATTTTGAGCATTGAAACTGGAATGTTCGGACAGAGCCGGCACTAGGTTGCAACATGTGCTTTCTGATTCTACTCTGTGACCTTACTAAGTTCTCCAACCTCCCCCATTTCCTTTTCAGTGTTCCTAACCTATAAAATTAGGGTGATACCATAGAGCTCTTATCTCTGCCATAGCTGCTGTAGGCATCCCATTTGAGAGGCCAGAAAACTGTGAGGCCTGTTAAATGATTTTGCAGAGGAAGATCAACATCAAAATAAAATCATTTCAAAGAAAAAGAACTAATTAGGGCGATGCCATTCTGGGTACAAATTCGAAATGATCAGAACTATTAAACTTTCTAACAAGAATGATGAACAAAGGCAAGAGTTCCCCTCTGGTATAAATTGGTGAGCTCCCCTCTGCTGTGTAAGGCCAAATGCAGGTAAAATTATTACATTCTGCCAAACTTTCCTCTGGGATGTCACACTAATACCTGCCCCTGCATTGCCTGCAAGCTTAGCATATACTTTGTCAACTGAATTTTTTGTTTTTATTTATGTTCCATATATCCACCTCAGTGGCCTGTTGCCTTCAGTGCATAAATCTTTCTAACAAAGAAAAGTCTCCAGCAGGCAACGCCACATAACTAAGGGAATAGACACAAATAAGCTAACGATCTGTACATAGACAAAGTGTAATTCATTTTAAGCCTTTACTTATTCATTCAACAAAACCAAATCCTTATTATCTGAATAATATGCGTCCTGGGGAGTTAGATTCTCATGGAGCTTTCCATGTGATATATAGTAAAAATAATTATAACAAAGGCACAAATGCTAACTTAAAGGTTACTGGAGTTCAGAAGGAATAGAGATCTGGTCCCAGATCTAGCTCATGCAAAAGGAGAGACTACAAATTGTCCTGGGTCGGGGAGGCCAGTCCAGACCACCTACACCTCGCCAACTCAGCATGAGTGAGCCCTGCCAAGACCAGAAGTGCCCAGCTGCTAGTGCCCAAGTTGGTAACCTGCAGAATCACGAGGTAAGGAAATGGTTGCTGTTCTAAGCCACTGCGTTTGGAGTAGCTTGTTACATAGATAAAACTAACTGGCTCACGCCCTATCTCTGCATTCTCACAGCACCATGGGCTTTTACCAGAGCACTCACCCACAGTGTGCATTTATGTGTGGTCTCCCCAATTCGCCCACAAGACCCCTAACAGCAAGGCTCTCATCCCACTCACCATTATATTCAGAGCACCCAGCAAAGCACATGACACACAAACGTACTGAAATGATGTCAGAGTGATACCACTCATGCTAAGCTGCATTCCAACCTTTGCTTTTGCTTTTATTTAAAAGAGGATGGGACAGAGACAAGACTAAAGTAGGTGACATAACACGGAGAAAATGGGACACTACATTTATTACATGCCTCATACAAATTGACAAACAGGCCAGTCTGCCCTACCACGTAAAAAGGAAATGAATATTACTCAAGACTGTGTTCAACAGCAGTAACCGTACAATAACATTTAAAGCTACAAATAGTTGCTTAAACTAGAAAGTGGTTTCTTTTTCTCACGCAATAAGAAGTCTCGATGTTGGAAACCCAGAGCTGATGGAGGTGCCAAGGATATCATCAAATAAATAGGCCCTCTTCTGTATCCCTTCTCAGCCACCCTGAGCATTTGGCTTTTATCCTCACGGTCTCAAGATAGCTAGTGCACCTCCATTTATCATGCCCGCGGTCTAAGGGAGGAAGAGGGTGGTAAATAAGGGAAGAGAAGCCTCCCAGAGGTTTCACTCACATCTCCTTGGCCAGAATTATAGATCACGCACAACCCTGGCTGCGAAAGAGGCTGGGAAGTGCAGTATTTTTGTTTTCTCACTTCTCGAGTAAAGGAAGAGAAGGAAGAAATGTGTAATTGGTGTTTATTGAGCCAATTTATCATACCTGCTAAGATAGCTGAAGTAACAGCACAGAGTAAGGAACAAAACAGTGTGGTTGGCTTTGGGCGCAGGTATTCTCATATTTCTTTCCCATCTCCCTTCAGCTTCTAATCTGGGTATAGGGGTATACCCATCCTGTATACTGATACCCCAAACCAAAGTTTCTTGACAGTGTAGGGAGGAAATGGGAATCAACAAGAGTGGGCATCCTTCCCACGTTTCTCTGGGCTGGCTATGGCCCAGGCTTCTAAATGTGTGATATGTTGCCATTTTCCACTTTCTGAAAAGTCTCCCTTTAAAAGCACATTTTAAAATGCACATGCACAGACGCACATTATTGCTAGATTGAAAAGTATCTGTTTTCATGGTTTAAATTAGATAAAAAGAAAACATGCACACACAGTATTCTTGCAATCTTTTCGAGTTTCGAACCTTATTTCTTTCCTATTATAACTAATATGATCAGACCTGTGGCAGAGGAGGAGAGAACAAATCCAAAGGTCACAAGAGAAACTTGTTAACTAGCTCTTGTCAGTTTTTGCAAAATGCTTCCCATGCAGATCTGGGCACGACTGCATCACGCATCACATTGAGGTACAATTTAAATTCTGGTTCTCCGTGGGTAACACCAACTCACTGTCCATTCAAGGGCAGTAGCAGCTCTGGTTGGGCTTAGCAGGAGTGAAAGGGAGGAAACACAAATCTCACCATGGAGGTGAGCAGACTGGCTGAATAAGGGCTCTCCTCTCTCTAAGCTGATCTAGAATAACCACAACTCGCTATCCCTCCTGTAACCCACCCCAACACAGGTGTGACTACCAGCCTAGCTATTTCAAACAAAGGTCTGGTGTTGACAACCACCCACAGTCTTCCTTTTGAAAACGTCTAAAAGAAGATCCCTATTGTTTAGTTAGATTCAAAGCAAACTTCTTTAGACTTTTTGTTGTAACACTCGCCCAAAAACTGTTATAATACAGGGTGAAGCAAAAGTAGGTTTACAGCTGTGAGTATGCGAAACACAGTTTATTCTTGGACTATTATTAACTAACAAGAGGCCTGGTGCATGAAATTCGTGCACTGGGGGAGGGGAGGCGGAAATCCCCCAGCCCAGCCTGCCCCCTCTCACAGTCCTGGAGCCCTCAGGGGATGTCCTACTGACTGCCGGCTTAGGCTCCCCCCACAGGGAGCTGCAGTCTGACCTCCGTCTTTGGGAGGCCAGCAGGCTGATCAGGGAAAGGCACCACTCCCATCACCCTGCTGCTGCTACTGCCACTGCTGGCCACCACAGCTGCCAAGGTTTTTCATCTACACAGACTCCAGTCCCTTTACCACAAAAAAATGACAACTTTCTTTAGGCATTTTCAAGATGTCTTTTTTAGGATATGACATTTCTTCCTTCCTTCCTTCCTTCCTTCTTTCCTTCCTTCCTTCCTTCCTTTCTTTTTTATCCTCACTTGAGGATATTTTTCCATTGATTTTTAGAGAACGTGGAAGAGAGAGGGAAAGACAGAGGAAAATATCTATGTGAGAGGGACACTTTGATTGATTGCCTCCTGCATGAGCCCTGACCTAAGACCTGGCCAGGGAGAAGCCTGCAACCTAGGTACACACCCTTGATCAGAATCGAACCCAGATCCTGAGATCGGCAGGCAGAGTCTCTATCCACTGAAACACACTGGCTAGGGCAGGATATGCCATTTCTTATCCCCTCCAGCAGCAGACCTCGTTTTTTCCTCCGAGAGTGAGGTGGGAAAACCCTAGATCACCTTCTTGGATTCTTATGACCCAAGTTACCAAGAACACTGCAAGTGGCGCATAGGGAACTTAGCCAATGAGCTGTAAGAAAAGGTGTTTCCTCTGTAGCTCACACGCAGAGGTGGGACTGCTGGTGCACTGTCTCCCAGTGGGGGCAGGCCCCCCTGTGCGTTGTGTCTCCACACCAGGCCCACCCCCAGCCATGCTAGGGCCACTGGGGCTGGGGACGGCACACAGTCTCTTCCCACCCATCTGCACACACAGCCTCCTCCTGAGCCGGTCAAAACTGTTATGGTGTGGCAGCTAATTTGCATATTATCTCTCTCTGTCTCTCTCTCTCTCTGTCTCCCTCTCTGTGTTTCTCTCTCTCTCTCTCTCTCTCTCTCTCTCTCTCTCTCTCTCTCTCTATATATATATATATATATATATATATATATGTATATGTAGTTATTTTGCTTTATATACGAGCAACTGTGAACCTACTTTTGCCAGAACTTGCAGGTAATCTGTTAGATGCAGGTAAGTACATTTCCCCCACGATGAGAGCTAAGCATTTGGGACCCAATTAAATGCTGCAGATGCAACATGGATACAATTCTAGGCACAAAACCGTGAGAGTCATTCACTGAATGGCATAGGTGGCCCCAAAGAGGTCATGGTTCTTTTTATAGAATCCGATAGAATCAAGAGACTCACTGCAATGTAGCCAAATTTTTAATGAATAGTAACAGCTATAGAATGTTTAAAAATTACTAATGGTCTAAACTTAGTTGACCTAGTGGTTTCAGTATTTCTACAGAGAAACTGTCCATCAGAAACCTTGGCGGCTGAGTTGAGTTTACTGCCTCTGTACTGGGATATTCTCCGAAACCTGTTACAGGTGGTAGAGGAGTGGAGGAATGAATCTGAGAAGCCTCAGTGAAAAAGTGGCCCTGCGACAGAGGAGCTGGCATCTCAGAGAACCTTTTATTATTGGCACTCCTTACACCCATTATCCCAGTTCCAAGGTCTCTGGTCTCTCCTTTCATCTCCTTCTCTCCTGCAGTCTACGAGACAGGAAAATCAAAGCTAATATTTGAATAACTTGCAAACTGCCAATAGTGGTTCAGATTCATGGTATATCAGATTCCGTATTCTGTTTCTAAAAGGCTCACCAAGGAATGGTTTGGGTTATTTAAACCCAGTCTCACTTTTTCAATATAAAACAAGGACCTTATCTTCCAGGGTGACTCTATCAATGGGACAATGTACGTTCAGCACTTGGCATGGAGCCTGGCTTCTCCTTGTGGAAGCCAGAGTGAGGTTCCTGCTCACAATGCCACTCCTGCCAACAACCCTCGGCTCCCTA
The DNA here is from genome assembly GCF_014108245.1 of Pipistrellus kuhlii. Taxonomy (NCBI): domain Eukaryota; kingdom Metazoa; phylum Chordata; class Mammalia; order Chiroptera; family Vespertilionidae; genus Pipistrellus; species Pipistrellus kuhlii. The sequence continues at coordinate 14,480,195 of NW_023425405.1, forward strand.
GCAACCCATCATCAGAGCCTGGATCTCCATTAATTAGCTACACATCTATGCACAAACTTGATCAAGTGGATGGAATCAGACTGTATCACTTTTCTTAACACTGAGTAATGGTGTTGATTTTGTGGAAGCAATAAGCTCAGAAGACTAGATATTTATCCTGAGTATCTCTAACTTTCTGTTAATGACCATTTGTGTACATCCACAAGTGTATCATAGTTTTTCCTCTACCCTATTTTTTCAAATCTGCATTACTAGTGATCAGTAATAAATTATTAATTTAGCAGATTTTAACAAATCAAAAATGTTGACTCTTAAATTCTATAGCAAAGGCAAATGAAGATTCCCCATGGAAAAAGCTACTTACCAGGAGTTTATCCCAAGATCTCTCCTTCCTCCTTAGATAACCCCAGTTCTATGCTAAATATATGGTCCATCAACCCAAAATCCCCACCTTGTTTCTAGTTAAGATGCAGTAAGCAGAATTGTTGTGTGGGATGTCCTAGTAGGCTGCTAAAGGGAGCTGACCTCAGGTGACAGGGAATCTTTGCAGCCCTTGAGCCTTTTCTCTTTGTTCCAGGCTGCCATGTGGATGTGATGGTCTGGCTCCCGCAGCCATCCTGGTTCATGAACCGCTTCAGAGAAACCTAGGGCTAGGGTACCAGAGCCAAACAGCAGGTCCTGGGGCTCTGCTGGCCTGAGGCCACTGCACAGCCCTGACTGACAACCTCTATGAGACTTTTATTAAATAAGAAACAAAACCTTCTTTCTAATTTAAGCCATTCCACTTTTATGATATAGAGTCCAATTTATCAGAAATAAACCTTCATTACGCCATGCATGTTTGCTTTTTACACACCTCACAGGTGACTTTAATCAAGTCCAATGCAAGTACACATCAGAACAACCTTCTCCTCTGCAGGAATGCTTTACTTTCACTCGTTCAGAAATATGCTTCCTTCTGCCCCTCTCCTTTTCCGACAAAGAACAGGAAGGATTAAAACTGTAAAGCCATGTTCAACTCGAGCGTCAAATCTTACCATCTCTAAGAAGCCACACTCATGAAAACCCCATTGTCTCCTGGGCACCTGGGCAAAATTATTAAACTGCTTTTGTAATTACCTTTTCATTCCATTTTTACTATTTCTCAGATTAAAAAAAAAAGACACAGAGGTATTCAGGGCTTTTGCTGCCATTTCTAGTTTTCTTCCAGGAACTTTAGAAACTTGACTTAATTAGAGTTTTAGGCGTTTTTCTTGATTTAGCTTTGTAATTAGAATAGAAATCCTAGATTCATTGGCAACCTTGCCACTGTGCAAGTTATATTACTTATACATTAGAGATGCTGTCTCAGGCCTCAGTTTCTTCATCTGGGCAATTTAAATAAACTGAACCACATGCTCAGGTGGCATTCTGTTTCCCTTTTGTGTTCATCATTTCATAAACACTGCAGGTCTGTGCCAGACATTAGGCTAGCAGCTTGGGCCACAGTGGTGAGCAAACAGGATGCATGGCCCTACGTTTATGGAGCTTATGGTGTGGTAGAGATAGCCATACATGTTTTAAATCACAGAAATCAATGTATAATTAATAAAAAATTACTGTGCCACTGGACTGGATTTTTTTATTTCTCAGAAGTGGTTTTTCTAACTAATCTCTAATCGCCCTTCATAGCCAGTTATTAAGTTAGGTGTTTTTATTTCCCTTCTATGGTGGATTTTTTTTTTTCTTTCTTTTTGGTCAGATATTCCAAGCTTCATACAGAAATCTCTCCATTTGTAAAAACATTGTTCTAAACCCTTTAGAAATAAAGGAATTCTACTTGAATTGATGTGGTGAAAAGAGGTCAAAGTAGTATGAAAAACAGAAATCTACAAAATAATTTGAACAGTATATTTTGTAAACCATAAGTACACACACATATATATACTCATAAAACCAGAAATGTTCTACAAAAAAAGCTGTTTCCCCTGGAAAGGAATGTGAGGATGAGATACTTTTCCTTCTTATCAGACAGCCGTCTATAACAATTTAAGTTTTTACCATGGGCTTGTCTCATTTTAACTTACACACACACACACACACACACACACACACACACTAATTATATCTTAAGTTTTAACAGGCATTATGACTAAATACAGAACACATAAAAAAGAGAAATTATTTAGATATTACTGGGACAGTACTCTCTGACCTTTTCCCGCCCACAGTGACCATTAACCATGCTTATAATGAGATCTGCCCTAACTACAAGATTTTCTCTCTCTCACTAGTATCCATTTCTATATAACATCCATAAAAGATCTTACACCTTTCTGTTGTTTGTAGCTCTTCTCCCTGAGATAAAGCATCTCTCCCTTCTACCTCACCTCTTAGACTCCTATATTACACACCTGAGACCTTTCTGCTCCACGTGACTGCGTGTGTCTCTGCTGCTTCTGCAACGGTGAGACAGGCAATTTCACAGCTATCAGAAGGGTTATCACGAGAATTTACCATGATGTCTTGCAAGACCTGGAGAGTAACTTAAAATTGCTACATGTTCCCAGCACAGGAACCTCTCGGTCTCTTGAGGGCTGTGTAATGTGACAGTCATTGTCAAGGTCGTAAGTCTTACTTGGGAAGTGCTCGATGAGGTGATGCCACAGTTAACGGCACAGCCAGTGGATGGCTCTATACAGAAAGCATCATATTTGTATTGACAACACAGCTCAGGCTTTGCTCTCCTAGCATCTCCCATGAAAAGGAACTAAATCAAACAAACTCACTGCCAGTACCTATGCACACAGTGTCTCCTTAAAACTGGCCTAAAAAGAAAGCTATAAACAGTACCTCCATTCACAATTTTATACTAATCACCTGACGATTTACAGCATATGCTCCCTCTTTTCCAAATCCCTGACTGGGGAACTTAAAATCCATTAGTTCAAAAGCCCTTATTGTTTTTCTTTTTTTAATAAAAGAAATATATTTTTATTGATTTCAAAGAGGAGGGCAGAGAGAAATAGGAACATCAGTGATGAGAGAGAATCATTGATTGTTTGTCTCCTGCATGCCCCCTACTGGGGACTGAGCCTGCAACACAGAGCATGTGCCCTGACCAGTAATCGAACCATGACCTGGTCATAGGTAGATGTTCAACCACTGTACAACACTGGCCAAGCCAAAAGCACTTATTCTTGAAAAGCTAATATGGAACCAGCCCAGAGGTGGGTCCTAGGGATGAGGGTAAAGACATCTTTAATGCTGGTGGAGAGAGAAATATGAACCACTAACCATCACACCCCATAAAGACCACCACTTCAGTTTTTTAGTCCTTTTGCCTCCAAGAGTTCCATATTACAATGCACTCTCCCCAGCCCCCCAAGGTGGGGTGGTAGTAAGCTTTCACATCCAACTTGGTGTTCCTCAAACTTATAAGGCCCATCCTATTGACTGAAAATCTTATTAGATTAATCATAGATATATTTGTAGAAATCAAAGAACAGGATCAAATATTAAAGAATTGAGGTGGGGGTGGTTCTTCTGCCCAGCCTGCGCCCTCCTGCAGTCCAGGACCCCTCCCTCCTTACAGTGCTGCACTCGCCAGCCAAGAGCCCAGCTTCTGGCTGAGTGGTCAGTATGGAGCCCATTGACCACCAGGGGCAACTCCTGCATTGAGTGTCTGCCCCCTCGGGGTCAGTGCATGTCATAGTGACTGGTCGTTCCACTGGTCATTCCACCATTCGGTTAATTTTCATATTAGGGTTTTATGATATATGATGATTCTCACAGATTAGAAGACCTTTCAGATGGTTTCCTTGGAGTCCAGGGTGAGAAACTCTAAACTAATACTTGAGCTTATTATCAGTTAGTTTTCTGACAAGGACTCAAACCCAAACAGGTGGGGCATCATGAGCGCTTCCTGCGGTGAAGGTGTGCTGAGTAAGAACTGAGTCCCCGGGCAAAGGTGTGCCAGAAAAGAAAGGGGTCCTGACAGGGAGGCTGGTACCAAGGCAAAGCCTGCCTTCATCCCACTTCTTTCTGCCTAGCATCTGAATTTTTAAAATATAACTGAGGCCAGGACCAATATCTCATTCTGATCCAGAAAATCTACTTAAGAAAGAGTATCCTGAACACTGAGCGAACCTTTGAACTCTTCCCCAGACCTGATAGAGCTGATTTCTTTGCTGTGTGGCACCAGCTGAGCAGAAAGTGCAAACTGATCAAATCTATTTGTTCAGAAGCAATACCTTCCCAACACTACAGGAAATAAGCAGCTCACATAAAGGGAGCGTGCCACAGCCAGCTTCAGAGTTCTAAATTGTGCCATCTGTCCAAGAGAGGGGGATGATGAAAACACTGACACCTCCGCAGGCTCACCAGCTACAACCCTTAATGAGGGGTGCTCTGAAGCGATAGAAATGGCAAAGCATTCCTGTGCTTCAAAAGGGAATGTCATAACTATGCATAGGAAGCTACCTGTCCACCTCTGAAACAGACTCAATGCAGGCATTTAATGCCTACAGTCAACAGCCTTGGGCATGGCACAGGTGAGGGGCTAGCACTAGCAGCCATGACAGTTTCTCACAGTGGACTTACTTTGGTCCCTGCCACTGTGCACTCTCAGAGATCTAGGAGAAACACTGTGTAAAACTCAATCAAAGCAAAAACATTTCAAATAATTTTCTAAGCAAAACTTTCACCTAAGAGAAGATGCCCTTCTTCCAAATCTCCTGATGGAAAAGAAGGCCTCGAGTCCAATATTTGGCACATACATTTCCCTCACAGTGGCCATTGAAAGGTTATAGAAAATTGATGAGACAAAATCATTTGGTAAAACCATCTATTTTACCCTTATCAAATTGGCTGCTTTTTTTGTTGCTTTTTATTTATACAAATGTTACCAAGTGTTGATGAGTATATGAAGAAATTGGCTCCCTCATAATTTGCTAGTAAGAGTATACAATTTATGGCAATATGCTTCAAATGCCTTTGGCTCAAGTTTTATTTCTAGAAATATCTGAAATTAAGTATGGGTGTTTAGAAAAATTTCACTTGGCAATTTTTCACCACAGTTTATAATATTGAAAAATTAAAAGCAACATAAATATTTAACCACAAAGGACAGGTAACATACATAATAGAGCACCCAGACAATGGAGGAATGAGTTATTTAGACTTTTTTTCTTTCCTGAAGAGAAAAAAAGAAATATTTAAATTCCATTAAGTTTTAGTCCTCACTCAATAGATTTAAGAAAAAAGATAGTTACACAAGTTTCTTGTAATATTTTAAACTGTACCAGCTTTTCTCATAAATAAAAAAATAAAAACAAAAACCTGGAATTTCCACAAACCACAAATGAATTCATCCAAAAGGCCACTGCAGATCATATAGATTATTTTAAAACAGGAGGGACATCTATTTTAAATTATGAAGGGGAAAGCCCAGCTTATTCCTCGTGGCTTTGAAATTCTTCTGCCATTTGCTAAGCAGGTCAATGTTCATTTATTTTTATTCTCTCAAATATTTACTAACAACCTAAGAGCCAGGTATTAGGGGAGGGGAACACTTTTTTAAAAAGTAGTTATTCAATTCCAGGGTTCACAGCCCACAGGGATGGCTGCCCAGGTGACAGAGCGCCCAGACAACAGCTGAGGCTCGGGGGCACCTACCTTCCCTGTCAACACAGGTCCCTGAGAGCAGAGTTCAAACTGCTGGGAGGCTGTGGAGACTTGGACTTCCCAACAGCAAACAAGGTCAGGCAACAACCATTCATTCTCAACTGATTTAAAAAGGAAAACAAACAAACAAAACAGCCAAGGAGGAGGAAATATCAGAGGCCATGGCCTCACTTTACCTACCAAGAATAGTTACCTGACCAAGGCTAACATTTGCTTGGTGTCCCATAGGTAGCAAGTGGGCAAACTGAACTGCCCAAGTCTTATGATCCAAGTCCAGGCTGTAAGGCCTTAGGGTGTGAAATGTTTAGTATTGTAGTTTCTTCCATACCAAGCAACAGAGACTCTATGCAGTAACTGACAAAGTCATGATTTTCCTTTTTAATATAATGCCTCTATGGTCAGTTACATAAGAGTGAACCACAATGCCCAAGCAAAATAAGATCCAATGCAGACGAAACACCTATCTCAAGTTTTAATTTCCTTTCATCGATTTAGAGCCCAAACTCAGAGGTGATTAAATAGCTGTGACATGGTTCGCTCAAGTGCTGGCAATGCATACAAAGCTGCTCGGGTGAATAGGAAAGCCAGCCTTAATGTAAGGGTTAAAAATCTCTGATATGAAAGGGAGACTGATTTCAAAAGTGGCAAAGGGATCACCTATCCATTTCAAAGACATGTTTATCTTTTTTGTATTTCAAAGGGGAGGCCTTGAAAGATCTGGCGTGGAAATATGCATGTGAATAGGAGCACACAGAAGAGTCTTAGCTTTCAGGTATAATGGCTCTCCCTCGGAAAGCACTGTGTGGATTCCTGCATCCAGGCTCAGCACAGGCTGCCCTGGCACTGAGGCCCGCACTCCCTCCCTGTCCAGCTTTTATCTGAGGACTCATTAACATTTTCCTGCATGATGGCCCTGAACCCTACCACTGCTTAAAGGTTCCGCTGCTCTGCGGCAGAAATGCATTCATTCATGCGGTACGACGCCACACCAGACTGTGCCTTTCTTATAAAAAAAGATGGGGGTGGGGGGTAAGAGGTAGGATGGGGAAGAAAAGATAATTATGGAAAATGCAGTGAGCCAATCTGATAGGCTTCTTCTAGAAATATTCATGAAAATCTGTCCCTGGAAATTGCTGGTGTTTGGTAGCCAATCTTTTCCATGTGACTTTTCTGAGAAACGTTCTTAGAAAGATCCCGCAGAGGGGTGATAATAAAATGCATCTCATCAAACGATCCTTCGTTCTGGCGTGGAGTCTCTCCCCCACGTCTTCAATGCGGGTTCTGATGGTCCTCCTTCCAAGGCCTATCTCATTTCCCCATCTTAATCACGCTGTGCCTTCTGCTGGTGCAAGTCTTTCCAAACAAGACCCGTGGGCAAAAACGCAATCGTCCAGGAGGTCAAAGCGGCCTGTATTCTGTCAGCTTCCACCCAGGCACACCTTGGAGACTGAGAGCCTTGAGGTCCGGCAAGTGCTTTAAAGAACGGCACATTCACCCAGAGGAAAGATGTTCACAATTGTGGAATCCCTGTGATGTGAGCACATCTCCAGGAAAAGAGACTGGATCTTTACTTTTGAAACAGGCCTTTATTGAAAAGACAAATGTGAAATGTAAATGTAATCTGGGGTTAGGAATGTGAATTAGGCCTTGAAATGGTCCCTTTTCCTAGCACACAGGCACAGAAATTACAGAGCCAGGGAGGTCTGCAGTAACCAGGCAGCGCCTCAATCGCGACTTACTGCTCGGCGTGACCCAAACGTAACCGGACGAATCCATCAGCAGCTAGATGTAAATGGCCTTGTGCGAGGCTCAGTTTCAACAGGCATTCTCTCTGCCTGGTGAAAGCCCTTTCTCCAACGAGAGGCCAAGTTATTAAGAAATTGTTTGTCACCGTGGATCGAATGGATCATTTGTTTCCCCGAATTCCTTTTCTCATCATTTACTCATTACACGCCTCCTCCTGATGGAAGTAGACATTTATTAGCTTCTGCATTTATTGCATTGGCAAACGGAAACATTCTGCTGCATTTCCTGGGGGTTCATTCATTTATCTATTGGATAACAGACTGAAGTTTTCTACAGGGCAGAAAAATTAAAATATCAGTCAGGTTGACAGCCAGGAAAATGAGGGTCTCTCTGAGACAAGAAGCTTTCTTGAGCTCCCGGTTTATCGAGCAGCTGCAGTTACTAGTATTTCACCAAACTACACTTCATACATAACTAAAATTGTGGGCTATTAGCCAGCGAGCTAATATTCCAAATAAATGATGCACACAGTACGCTGTAAAGTATCTGAGATGCAAAGCTAACTGCTATTTTAAAAAGAAAATGCTTTTAAAAATCCATTTCTATAAGGAGCTAGGGGAGGAATACTGCCTTATTAAGCTGGAGCTGGAATCACAGCATCTGAAGTTGTGAGAAACCAAGGAGTCATCGAATCCTTTGCACGCATCTACTTCACAGCACGCCTGGCAAGTGACACTCTCATTCTGCCTAAACCCTGATGGTGACAGGAAAGCCGGCAGAGCGCACCAGGCAGCCTATTTCAGAGCTGAAGACCTCTGGTTGACAGGAGTCACTTCCCAAAAGTGGTCTGACTGCTTGTGACCTTGGATAAGCCATCCAATCTCTCTGGGTCTCAGGGTCTTTTGTTTTAAAAACCGAACTGCCCTTTTGTTGAAAGAATCAGAGTTAAAGGAGAAGAATGTCATTTAGAGGCTCACCTATCTCATTCCGGCCAAATGACTGGTCCAGAGTGTCACAGACACCTGACTGGCCTCTGAGGCAGCCACTCCATCAGCACAGCTGCACACTCGTCTGTAATTCTCCAGCCTGAGATGCAAGTCCTTCCCATCAAGATGGGGAGCTCATTTAGAGTCAAGCTTCTTGTCTCAGAGAGATCCACAGCTGAATTCAATCCCTTTGTATTTCTGTCTTCAATTCCTTTTACTCTTTCCTCGTTGCCTTCATTTCCCTGGAACCTTTGTTATACACCTTTCATTCTTGACAAGAAGCAGATGCAATAATGCGATGGAAAGTTCCATTGTGGTTGTCAGCCACTAACACAACCCGTCAACAGCTGACCTAGCCTAGCATTGCCTGGATCATCCTCCTTCTGACAGCAACGAGCTGGGGTTTTGTCCTCAGCTCCACAAAGCATGGGCCGTCTAGCACTGTGCCAGCATGAAGAAAAATCCACTGTTAGTCTTTTGCCCACATAGAGTTTGTACGTTAGAGAACTCCAGGCTTCTTGATATACTATTGCTTAAAATATTGTTCAAGTCCCATGGAACCATTTTGAGGAGAAGAAAAGTATAAATGCAAGTAAGAATATTATCTTTAGGAATCAGTCACATCTTCTAGCTAAGTGTTCATACAGACTCTTTTTTTCCTAAATTCATCGGAAATCTGAGCTGAGGACACCCTGCTTAGACAAAGCACAATGTAGGTTTTTAAGGGTTAACAATTCCTACAAATTCTATTATACAACACAGGATGATAAGATTTTTCAATTTAGGTTCATTGCTTATTTTATCCAAGTAAAAGACTTTCTGAAGATGCCCTTAAGAGATAAAGTAAACTCTTTATTTATCTTTTCTATATAAGGAAGTATAGGTGAGGAACACAAAAATCTATACTATACAACCTGTCCTCCACTCATGTAGAATCTACTAGGGAGTTAAGATATGTTCACACTAATATTTAACAAACCTATGTGCTTTCTATAGATTATCTAATTTAGATTTCCCAATAACACCACCAGCGTGGTACTATTACTTCCACTTTCCAGAGGTGGACACTGAGGCCCAAAGAAATTGAGTAATCCTATATAATAAAGAGCTAATATGCTAATTAGACCAGAAGGCAGAGGACCTTCCAGAATGACTAGTAGGTGGGGTGGGAGTGGTGGTGGGGGAGGTGAGGAACAAAGTGAGGGAAGAGTGGGGAGTTGCAAGGCAGCCAGGGCCACGAGGGCCTACTCTTGCATGAATTTCATGCATCGGGTCTCTAATTAAAAGATAGTTTGAGCTTGTCCATGTTACTGCCAAGATTGAATATAAGCAGCCTGGCATTCTAAACAGCGATGTCACATGTGAACAGAATGATCAGAAGGCTTCATGTAGGAGGTGAGAGGGCAGCAGGGACATTCTGAGCCTGAAAGTAGGGAGAGAAATTTCCTCAAAGGTGAGAGGGGGAAAGAACATCAAGCCCCAAATTGAAAATCCAGTACGCAGAAGGCAGGTACAAATAGTTGCTATAAGGCTTTTTTCTGCTTCGACAAGCTTAATTTAGAAAGCCAGAAAGTGAACATGGAGGTGGTGGTAACAGCTCTGCCAACCTTGTGGGCAGGCTAACCCCTTCCAACCTATGATTAGAGGGGGAGTTTCTGCCCCACTATTATTCAACTATAGATGTGGTATAAACCACATATTGCTTAGTTTTGGTAAGGGCTCCTTAACTCCTTTGGGTCTACTTCAATCCCATCCCAACTCTAACCTCCCATAAGTCTGGGCAGTATAGAGGTTGAGAATGTGAGCTAAGACTGCCAGGGTTCAAATCCTGACTCTACCATTTACTGTCAATGTGACCTTGCTCACCATTACTCTGCCTCCATTAGGTAAGATGAGGACAAAAGTCCTGAATGGATGAAAAGATTAAATAAAATAATGACACAAAGTGCATTGCACAGTGCTGGCAAAATCAAACACTCACAATAAATGTGGTTTCAAAAAGCTACATAGGATTATTCCTGTTGACTTGGATTGGAAGTTGGGGACTTTGAGGAAGGGAGCACAAAGGCACAGGGAGACTCCAGCACATTTTCATTTGATAAGGAATTTTTAAAAACACTTCACTATTCGCCTGCCAGCTCCATAGTGCCTATTACACTATTGCTCCAGGAGGACGCATATTAGAACCATTTCTGAAATCAGGGCCATTTGAACCCAGCATAGAACTGATGGGCTAACAAAGCACCGACCAAAATAAGTACTGCCTGCCAGGCTTGGCAAGACTGATACTGTACTTGAAAAGCAAACCTGGCATTTGCTGAAAAGATAGTGAAGAACACAGTAGAGCAATAAATGGCATGGAAACAAGGAAGAGACCTGGGGAACTGGTGCTCAGCGGCACCTACCACAGGGCTCTTCCTCCACAGCCGAGGCTCACGCCTGGCACTCAGGATCCTTCCCAAGTGGCACCTAATCCAAGGCCGCCTCCTTATATAAAACAACATCGCTGTCCGTCACCACCCCCACACACTGGCATTTTCTCTCCCATTGTTATGTTATTTTTCTACACAAAACCTATAGCCACTTGACATAAAAGATATTTGGTACTGACTGTCCTATATGAACAGAGTGCTGACTCCATGAAAAGCTCTGTCCTCGCAGGTCCACCTCCAGAGTCCACAATGGAGCCTCCCACACAGTTCACTTGAGAACCTGGAACAGCTCACTGTGACAAAGCCTAAGAAAATTTTAAAAAGTTCTAAATTATAACAAGGGTGAGAAATGGCTAGCTTAAAACAAAACAAAAAAAAACAAAAAACCACTATTAAAAATATTTTCACTTACGGCAATAATTACTTTTCAAAAGTTTACAAAAATCTAAGCAAAATCAAGAAATTAGAGGATAGTCACTCTTGAAATCAACAAAACTAACGGGTAAGGGATCAACCAAAGGACTTGTATGCATGCATCTAAGCATAACCAATAGACACAGACATGGTGGGGGGGGCGTGTTGGAGGGTGTGGGTGGACAGAGGGAGGTCAATGGGGGAAAAAGGAGACATATGTAATACTACATGTAATATTAAAAAAAATAAAGTTAATGCAATTCTATAAATAAATAAGTAAACCTGACAGAGGAACATGCAAGGTATGTTTCTGAGCATACATATTTTAGAATTTTTATTTCACTTATTACATTTGCAAACATTTTGCTCTCCCTTAAAATGCCCACAAAGTTACCACTAGAAATATGTTAAATATAAGTCAACATTTCAATTCCTTAATATACTTACCATAAGTATATGTATTTTATTACTATTACTGCTTTTAAAATAAGTAAATAATGAGAATTATGAAGCATAAAGAGTATCTTCCCATTCCCTGTTTTTCTACATAGATAAGCTTTAACAGCTGTAATTTTCTCAAAAGAAAAATGATTTTCTTCAAATGCTAGTAGGAAGATCCAGAGTACATTATATAAAATGGGCTATGGGAAATTTTTAAAATTGCAGTGTGGGTGTTTAAGGTGGCAAGTTGGCAGGTATTTAACCATACTTTATACCACAGAGAAAATGAGATAGAAAGAACTATTTACAATAGCTGTGTATGCCTTTATCTTTAAACTGTAGCATATTCAAATAAAAACAGGTATTCACCCACGACTGAGGAACTTGGTTTAATCCTTATAATGCCCTTAATTTATACAACTGAATGCATTAGTCATTATAATATACTTTAAGGGATTAAAAAAGAAAACACCTTCATAAAGAAATAATTTGGGGATCTAATCAACCTTAGTTGTTGTTGTTGTTTTTTGGTTTGTTTGTTTTTTGAGGTAGAAGCTGTAAAGATTTTGCTCTTAGGTGAGTACTTTTATTTTTTTTAAAATATATTTTATTGATTTTTTACAGAGAGGAAGGGAGAGAGATAGAGAGCTAGAAACATCGATGAGAGAGAAACATCGACCAGCTGCCTCTTGCACACCCCCTACCGGGGATGTGCCCGCAACCAATGTACATGCCCTTGACCGGAATCGAACCTGGGACCTTCCAGTCTGCAGACCGACGCTCTACCACTGAGCGAAACCGGTTTCGGCAAGGTGAGTACTTTTAATATAAGACTTGCATAAACTGCAAAAAAGTTTGACATAGCACATTTTTCTGTAGAAATGAAATCTACAATATCGATACGAACAACCCTTTGCCATTTTCCTGAAGCCATTACCCCACCAGAAATATTTTCTGCCTCTTAGGCAGATATTTACCCAAAAATAAAATTTCATTTCTTTGCAAGAAAAGACCCCTGTAACCAGGCACATTCTTAACTGTAAAACTCCACCATCAGAAGAGCATTGTCTGTCCATGAATCATCCCTGTGACTTTCTACCACATTTTCTTGTTTTTGCCCCCAAACTACTGGCTTCACCCAGGCTTCCTCCTCCCCCCCATCTATCCATTCAATTTCAATGGATAATGCAAAAGATGAAGGAGCAAAAAGACTCATTCGGATCTTACTTGTTAAACAGACTGATCCAAACATCACAATGAACAAGTGAATCCATGACCTGCATGGATGTCCTAAGTCAGAGATTGGCAACAGAAGATTAAAACAAAAAAATAAATTTAAAAACCAGACACATACCTGCAGCACATTATTGAAGGGGTGTCTGCACTCCCTTGGGGCTCTATTGTGTCCTCTCTCCTGTGCTCTCCACACCCAACAACTTCAGGAAAGTTGGTAGCCCGGCACCTCACCACCACACGGCTCAGTCCCTGGTCCCGAGGAGCTGGCCTCCAACATTTTACAGTATCTCAAGGTTTATAAACAAATCGTTTTTAACTTGGAGAAGTAAAGGTTCGACCAGTTCTGTTTGATTGTTGCTGTTTAAAATTCCCTACCCATCAGCTAGGCTTATATTCCTTTAACTAAATGGACAAAGAGGCCTACAGCCTCTGTTCTAAAGATGAAGGACGACAGAAAGATACATGTGAAGTACACTCAAGTGCTCAGGTTACCATCTCGGATGCAATCTGCCCAATTTGAAGCCAAATACATGGAAGAAAAATCCCATTTTATCAAATAAAATGAGTACATTAAAGAGCTCTGAATATCTGTGATTACGTAAGCACACTTAGAGTAGTTTCCTTTTATTATTTCCATATTTTTACAAAGTAGTTCTACAATGGAGCCAATGATCCTATTACTTCTGGCAAAATTCAACATAACACTTCAACATAAAACAATGGGTAAGTTTTTTCCCAGCCCCCCAGCCCCAACAAGTTCCCTCAAGCAGCGGGTAATCATCTATCTCCTAGATGCTGGGGCAGATGAAGAAAGCTAGTGCTGTCCTAATTCAGTATCCATGAAAATCAACACACAGTATTTTATTTCAGCTACATGCCCTCGAGAGGTATGTCATGAAAGCCACTTTACAGATGAGGGCTTGAGGGTGAAACAGGTTACCTGGTGTTTCTCGAAGACTAAGAGCCAAGAAGTAGGAGGGGTAACACTGGAATCCATATCCACCTGTCTTTGATGTCATTACTTTTACTATGAGGGCCCTGGCCAGGTGGCTCTATTGGTTGGAGCATGTCCCATACAACAAAAGGTTGCGGCTCAATTCCCAGGCAGGGCACATAACTAGGCTGTATGTTTGATCCCCAGTCAGGGAGAATGGGGGAGACAATCCATTGATGTTTCACACATCGATGCTCCACTCTCTCACCCTCCCCCATCTCTAAAATAAATTAAAAACATATCCTTGGGTGAGGCTTAAGAAAAATTTACAATAAGGTCCTTGGAGGGAGAGGTCCCAAATGACTGATGCATTTCAGCAGAATGAGGTGTAACATTCTGGGGTCTGAGGTTACTGAGTATCTCAGGTAATCATGAAATGACCGAGACAAGCACTTGGGAATGACTGATTTACGATGCCGCGGGTATCTGAAAGTCAGCCACGGGAACAAATGAGCAAGTCAGCAGTGCTTTCCTCTGACAGGAGAATTCAGGTGAGATCTACGAAACATTTCTTTCATTCGGTACAGCAACTCATAGAAACAAACTAGGCCTGCCTGCTTTGACCATGATATCAACAAAGCTACTAAAACTTTACTGTTCATTTGAGTTTCATAACACCTCAGGAATGGTACCCAAGAATTCATTGTATTTCAGCCACCTCTGCAATATTTGGATGGCAATGAAAATTAGTTTCAGGAAGCTAAACGATAGCATTCACTTTTTGGAACCTATTTGATGAGACAATGACATGGTAAACACTGCCCCCACTCTCCCAACTACATAAAACAATCTGTTTTCTTACCTGGAAAAGCACGCTTCTCTACTAGATGAATGTTAAAGTTCCAAGGAACAATGAACTTTTATGTATCTATAAATATTTCATTTCACTGACACAGCATCCAGGTTCTTGGATTAATACTGTTTTTATTTTAAAATATTTTTTATTGATTTTTTTCCCCCCAGAGTGGAGGGAGAGAGATAGTTAGAAACATCGATCAGCTGCCTCCTGCATGCCCCTCACTGGGGACGTGCCCGCAACCAAGGCATGTGCCCTTGACTGGAATTGAACCTGGGACCCTTCAGTCCGCAGGCTGATGCTCTATCCACTGAGCCAAACTGGTTTTGGCAATACTGGTTTTAATTGTTAGTCAGCATAGGCTTAAAACATTAGCCTTGTTTTGTTGTCTGGCAAGCAAGGCCTGAAACCCAGAATCTCATCATAACCATAAAAATGTTTCTATTTGGCCTCTTCCAAAGTAATATTCATTCAAAAACTATCTTTTGCATAGTTATTCTTAAATAGCTAGAGTATAAGTGATATATCTGTGAATGTTACTTTATATAACTTTGTGCTTCTATTTAGACTAAAAATATTCACCCTTTTCTCTTTCTGGCATTATTCTTTTGGGAACCAACTTCAAGGTCAAAATCCAAATGATATATAATTTTTGATGTACCCAAAAGTGAAATAGCAGTCTCTGTCTTTAATTGCATGCTATTGAATTTTTACAAATCGTTCTAGGAACTTCTGCCAAGTTTCTACAATTTAGAGCAACTACATCATGAGAGGAGAGTTCACAATTTAGTATATATTATTTTTCTGGAACTACAGACAGACTATAGTTCTAGGTTACATTTTCATTTTAATGACAGAGAAACAGAAAAGCAAAAATGGACTGCCTATCCAAGGACATAAACTAAGGGTCTCAGCCTCAAGCGACTCTCCTCTCACTTCTATTTTCATTCTAATTTGCATCTAGGCATATAGTCCTTCTAGGCAAGGTAGAAAACATCTTGCAAGGTTCATTACAAGTAATTTCCCGAAATACTGATATTAAGAAGAGGTAGCAGGCGAGGAGGAGAAATGAGATATTAGAAGTACATGTGCCTGATTTAGCCCCTCTGTGTGTATCACAGGTACCAACAATGCACAATTCCTAGGCACTTGTAAGTGCTCAACATGCCCCAATAAGGGAATATCCAACACAGGGGAGGACTGTATGGACAGTCAGCTAGTGTGGGGGTTTCCCAGTGAGCAACAGTAAGGAATGGATGGAAAGCAACCACGGGAGGTTAAATGCAATTATGGCTTAATAATAGTGGAGTGAGGGGTGGATTTCTGAGACTAATTAATTACTCAGGTTAATTCTGAGGCAGAGCCTAGGCAAGCCACTGAGTTGAAAGTTCAAGTAGCTTGGGATCAGAGGAATATCTCTGGCCTTAAACTAGAGAAAGGAAATGACAGTAAACTCATGATATGTGTGGTTATAATTTAAATTTGCAGTAAGTTTATGCCCCAAAATTGCATATCTATCCAATCTACACAGCAGGTTAACGAAGCCCCCTGGGCTGCTGTGGATATAGTGGTTCAAGGGCTACTTCCCAGATCCACTAGGAAGAAGTGATATTGCAAAGGAAGTAGGGTACAACAAAGGAAGACGGGGGAGGCACAAGTGTCCAAGTGGCAGTAGGGGCCAGAGAAAGAACATTCTCAGACACCATACCCTTCCTCTTGTTGTTGCTATATACTCAGTCTCGCCATGACCTTGGATGATTTAACATGGCTTGCAACTTTGATTTCTGCCCATAGTATTTCTTGGGCCACCTTCTTTTCTCTCCATCCTCTCGAAGGAGTAGGGCCCAATCCACAGATCTTTTACTGTTTCCTTCCTTTCAGCATCTCTCCTGTGAATTTAGCCCATGTACTTCCACACACTAAGTGCATCCATCATCTGACCACATCCTATAAGGGAACTGCTGTAATTTTTCTTTGCTGTGGAACACGATCCATTATTAAGACACTTAGTTTATAAAAAACATACAAAAAACAAAAATTGCTAAGAGAAACTCAGGTGAGAATCTGCTATTTAACTCTAATGGTTCAAAACAAAAAAGGCCATGCCCTCTTCCATCAAAAATCTTAAAACTGGGGAAGGAGAGTGAAACTGCATAATAAATGTTAAGGCCAGAAAGCTTCCTGGGAGTACTCTCCCACTGGTCACACAGGCCAGGCTGCTAGGGAGGAGAAGGCATGACTCTGAGTCCTGGTGAAACCCCACTACCCATCACTCCCAATTCTGGGGAGCCTGAAATAATGTGAGCTTGAACCGGGAATGTGAACAGAACTGAGATATTGTGGAGTATTTCCCAAAAGGCTCAAAAGACTGGGCATGGAAGAGAAACAAGAGCATCACGCCCACCCCAGAGGTCCCTCAGAATCCCCAGGCCGCTTTCTCATCAGCCTACCCTTTTGCAACACAGTGTGAAGGCAATTCTGGGATGGTTGCATGTCCTCAGATGTCCTCAAATTAGGAACTCTACCAATAAAGTGGATGGCTTCTTGACCTCTATATCCTAGAATACAAATCGGGAAGGACTGAAAAAAACTAGGTACTGGCACTAGGCAGGCACAGCAAATCTCAGATGTGTGTTAAGTTTATGTCTCTTGAAAAAATATTCTATGGTTTGAGTGTAATGCTGAAACATGGCATGCAGTATCCTCAGCTTGCAAGCTCTGGATGTACATAAACTCTGAGAAGGCTTACGGAAAAATATGTTCAGCTTAGTTAAACCTAACATTCCTCAAGATTATTTGGCATGGAACCCATCCCACTCCCGAACACATTCATTTAAAAAGACATCGAATGCCTGCTGTGTGACAGGTGCTATCATGGTAACTGAGGGTCTTCAGGAAACTTACACATTTAACATTTACTTTCAAAGAGAACTGTTTCAGGCAACCAGTTAATTCATTGGGTCTCTACTGGAGCATTTAACCTGATGGATCTCTTCAACCCACTAAATTCCCTATAAACCCCAGGGATTTAGGCCTTTATGGGACAAAAGTAGTGGCTACTCCTCACAAAATATTTCTGCTCTGGCTCTAGCCAGTTTTGCTCAGTGGATAGAGCGTCAGCCTGCAGACCAAAGGGTCCTGGGTTCAATTTCAGTCAAGGGCACGCCATCTTGGTTGCAAGCTCCTTCCCAGATGAGGCGCTGGTCGGGGCTCATGCAGTAGGCAACCAATTATTGTATTTCTCTCACATCGATGTTTTTCTTTGTCTTTCCCTCTCTGTCTAAAAAACAATCAATGGAAGAATATCCTTGGGTGAGGATTAACAAGAAAAAAAAACACAAAAAACATTTCTGCTATGGAAAGAATAGTCAGACACAGCCTCCGTGGATCCACTATGGAAATTAAAAGCTCTGTACCAGATGCCAAAGGGCAGTTGTGCTGTTTGCATTTGTACCATATCTATGCACAGTGCCTGTGTTTCTGAATCAACAGTGAATGCCAAGGACTCTCTCTAGCATCCAAAATTCTGATAAGAATGACCAAGGTCAAGATGGTTTTAGAGTCCCTTCATTAAATGATGACCTTATTGTGCAAACCTGCTTTATATGCCAAGTTCAGATGTGGGGGACTTCTGATTTGATAATCATAAGAGCTAATATTATTTGCAAATGTGTGAATGACCAAATGTATCTTCCTAACTGAAGCTAATGTATTGAAACATAATAACTTACAGAGACACAGCTAACTCATGGTCTGAACATAAAACTGCCATCAGGGGCATTTTCTTACATAATCCCTGCAATTTCCTTAAAAAAAAAAAATAATAGTTATGTACTTTAATTTTTCGCCAGTAAAATAGAGAAAGAAAAAACCTTAGTTGGTCTGCCTAATGTAGTGCATTTGAAATTTATAAACAAACAAAACACCAAGAAGCAAAACAATCACTAATTATAAAATTGGATATAAAGAAAAATAAAGAGATTTCGCCCATTTGCAATGGCATACAAAGGAAACACAGAATGACTTGCTGGCTGCAACACTGCCATCAATAGCAAGAAAAGATCCCAAAGAAAGGAAAGGGGGTGTTAATTGTGTTTTCAAATAAAACAGCCTGCTGAGTCTCCCTAGACAAAATGAACAGAATCTTTAAAAGCAGAATTAATTTTCCCGGATTTCCTAATTCTTTTTTACCTTGTCTTTCCATATTCAAGTGGCATATCATTTTAAAGAACCACCATGGTAAACAGACTCTAATTATTTTATTGTATAGTCTTTCACCAGGTAAAAGAAACGTGCAGAGTAGAGGAAGCATGCAACCCATATTGTTGGCATCTTAGCACTTATGATCATTACAAGCACTCACAGAAAAGCAATGCTGGGCTTTAAAGCTGAACTGTACATTATCTCTTTCTCAGAGCCCTGGGGCTATCACTGCAAAGCACAGTGGTCCATTCTAAGCTCTGAATAGAGAAAAGGAAGAGATCATTAAATTATAATTTCCATGCACAATTGATACAAGTATTTCCTACCAACAGGATTAATATGAAAGCAAGATCCCAGAATAAAGCTGCTCAGCAGAGAGGATGGCAGTTTAGTGTCTTGTAAATTTGATTTCACTGAAAGCCCTGACACATCGTAATAGTGAAATCCTATTTACTGTAGCAAGAAGGATGGATAATGCTATTTAATACCTGGTGTACTGTGTGCCATCATCTCACAGCTTTGTACTCCATGTTCTCATCTTACCTTAAGGTTAATGCTTCTTGACAGCCTACATGGTCAAGAGAGCCCCAAATTAAGTGCTGATCCCATGATTTGCAAATCTTTCTTTTAAAGTTCGGCACAGAAAAACTGGCTCCGGTTAAGGGGATCATTTTAACAGGATGCACTTTCAACAGCTTATCTGGGGGAGGGGGAGTAGGAAGGGCCTCATCTCCCTAAAGCCAGATTGAAAAAACCATTCAAGGTTACCCAAACCACATTCCCCATTAGAAAATTCAGAGAGGCTAACATAAAGCCAATGCATTCGGAGGACTTGTTGAATAATGAATTAAGGATAAGACCCCCATTTCCAACATACTGTATTGATTCTTCCCCCGCAGAGAATGAAATTTTTTTTAAAGTGCATCTTGCTTGTTACTTTTGGAAAATCTGCAATAATAAACGTCCTTTAGGGAAGCAGGTAAGAGTAGAAAAGGGTTCAGACTTTGAACCTAAGTTATCAATAACTGTCAATTACATTAACAAAAGATATGGTAATGCTGGGCATTATTTACTTCTCTACCTAACAATTAATATCTCAGGGCATTTATTTGAACTACCATTATTCGTTACTGATAAAAAAAATTTGAGAGCAACTCAAGGTACATGCCACCATTTTATTGGCATCTCTGTTATTTGTAATGTTATTAAAATTAAATGTGACATTGGCTTCTACAGTCTTCAATGTGCAAACTCCCAGAGCAGAGAACCCTGTCTGCTTCTGAAACTCTTGGTAACTACAGAAACTACAGAGAATCTGCCTTGATTTCAAGATGAACGAGGAAGCCAGCACAAAATTGGTGAATGTCATAAAACAATACATTTCTCTAGGTAGACAAATGCAAACTAGCATGACCTACTAAGGCATATATATCTACCTGAATGTGATGATTTTAACTATTGTGCTAAACTTGCTATTATCACATTGCATGACCAAAGCACACACAATATTAGCTACCCACACAACCTAGAACTACTGACAACTATTTAGGAAGAAAATAGGGAGAAAAATATTCTAAGAGTTTTTAATCCCATACATTGAGTTTAAGTTATCTCCCTACCCCAAATAGGATTGCTTATGTTTTAATATCTCAGATGTCAGTGGTCTGCGATTGTGTCCTTATTAATCCCTTGAAAAGGCTGACCCAGCTTCACTCACTGAAATATTTTTACAATGACAAACTTCATCTGGTAGTAGAAATGCATAATAATTTCTTCCCATAAGCAGCACACGGAGCTGACAATAATCTGTTCTGTTGTCATTTCTCTTTATTATCATCGTTGGTGTTATTATTCCCCAAAGCACTGCACAGAGGAATATATATAGAAATGAAGGTACTAATTGACAAGGAAGAAGTCAAGCAATCAAAAAAGCCAATTAATCATAAAGAGGAGAGCCTGACACTTTATGATGCAATAGAACTTATGCCACCTACATAAGTAAAAAGCTTTTAAAAATTGCTCACTTGATGTAAGCATGACCTTAGAATTTAATTAGCCACTCTCTCCACAGGTGACGAACTAGTAAAGTACATTTCTTCTTAATGATAATTTATTTTTTGCCATCCTCTTTGCATTGCTCTCTTTTGCCCAGCTTGTACACTTCCCTCTCCTTCTTAATTGTATGGGATTGACTGCAGCGTGTATGCAAATTGCTGCTGAAATCTACAGAAGCCTGTAAACGGAAAGCAATACACATCCCATACCCTGTTGATCTGAATACTGTAACTATATCTGACTAAGCTCTCTGATCTCCCTCAGCTCCTCAAACCACCAGAGCTTTTAAAGCTCTCTTCACGCTGTGCCAAACCCCACCATTCTTATGAACGCCAAGAGCAAAGTGGATGCAGTAGAGCAAATCAATTCAAGTTCATAATTGAGAAGTTAGGCATGCAAGACACACTAATCATCAAAGAATTTGTGTCTCCAAGATGTCTGCAGAGAAAGGAGTCCTTCATCCTGAAGCTCCCTGGGGAATCTGAGCTCTTCTACTCACTTTCCTCCCATCAGACTAACAGACTATAGGAAAACACACACTCTTGAAAAACATGCATGCAATCCAGACTCTAATGAAATAACCATCAAAATAATTTATCAAAAGTATCAGAAAGTTTGCTCTCTTTCTAGGGGAGGGAGGAGATGACTGTTCTGTAGCAATACTACCAATGAATGAATGAATGAATGAATGACAAACGAATGAATGCCTCAGAAATATTTTTAACTACACAAATGACTATAAATGTCTTACTTCAACGTCAAAGTAGTACAACTAGGTATTAAAACAATCCTTAGGAGTATCATTCTGTATTTGCTAGATAATAAGGACTTATTTACTCCCTTTTGGTCAAATTTTCCCAGGAAGTACCAAATCCTGGGGAGAAAATTATGCATTTTCAATGCTTAACACTTTCAGGTTATGAGGTAGCATTAATTAAATTATAACATCAGGACATAAGAAGTTGTACTTCAAGCCAGAAAGAGCTAACCTACCACCCAAAGAACTAATAAAACAATCAGCAGGACTTAGCTTCTTAAGTGAAGAACTGACAAATATTAAAGACAGGACTGGATAATGGCTAGAAGCTCAGGTGTAAAAGCTGGCCTAAGTCCAGATCATGCTTTGGCTGTACATTCTTGTGCTAATTATTTGAAACCCTGGGATCTTCATTAAACAACAGGGTTGGCAGTTGTGTAGCATTGTTTGTGGGGATAAAATGACAATATCTATGCCAAGTGCCTAGCACAAATGCAAAAGTTCAATAAATGTTACTGTAAGCTACTAGGATGCTGCTGCTGCTGCTATAAATAGCCAGATATTCAAAGTTAAACTTGATTTTCTCATGGATTTAAATTGTTCATTTAAATCATTAGTGAAGGAGATGCTAAGCATTTTTTATATTTAAAAACTGTAAACTAACTGCTCAGATATAATGTCATGGGATAGGCATAGTAACCTAGGATTCATTCACTGTGCTCTTAGAACATGAGAGCTGTAGAAAATACAGAAATAAGAAAATGACCTTTGCCCTCAAGGAGTTGACAAGATAAACACAGAAACTAATTTCAGTTGTCATAAAATATGGCATCATAGAGACAGGTCTGTAGAGAATTCCCTGAGGGACATGGGGACTAAAGAGGCTTCTCTTTGAAAGATTCCTCTCATCAGCAGAAACCGGTTTGGCTCAATGGATAGAGCGTCGGCTTGGGGACTGAAAGATCCTGGGTTCAATACCGGTCAAGGGCATGTACCTTGGTTGCGGGCATATCCCCGGTAGGGGATGTGCAAGAGGCAGCTGATCGATGACTCTCTCTCATCAATGTTTCTAACTCTCTCTCTCCCTTCCTCTCTGTAAAAATCAATAAAATATATTAATTAAAAAAAAGAAAAGAAAAGAAAGATTCCTCTCATCAGCACACCGATGGGAGCAAACACTCCAATCTCTCCGTTAGGTCACACACCCACATGCGATTCTCTAATGTTCTTAACACATCAAAATTTACTTCACATCTTTGACAATGTGGCTAAATAATGCTGGCAACATTTACAATGAAATAAGGACCTGAAAAACTTTCAAATGGCTTTGACCTTTTTTCTCAGTAGAGAATATTGGAACACTGGTTCTAAGAGGTGTGAAATTGGTGTCCAGTTAAATTATACTTATTATGCCTTACAAGTTAGTGAAAGAGAAAATTATCTCAGACACCTGGTGAACTAGCCAGTATAAACACCTGGGAGAGGAAGGCTCCATTCTCACAAGGGAATATCTAATTGATAAAAGAGATTACTGAAACAGATCCAACAGGCAAACCACGAACTGAATGTGCTTCTCATGCTCAGTGGGTCACATTCTTAAAAGAAGTCTGCATCAGGTCAATGGAAATTAGTAGTTCAAGTCATAAGATTATGAACCGTCAAAAAGTGATAATATATACAGTTACTGGGTTCGTTAATCCAGCTGTTGAGCAGATGGCACAGAGATCTTAAAAACCATTCTTGGAATGATTCTGTGAAAGATTCATGTCCCTCTCTATTAATAATATACCAGGTGATATCTAGTTTATGGTTTAATATCTCATTTGGTTAAAATAAAGAAAATATGTATTTATATCCATAAGCACAGATAACCTGAATTTCATTGTAAGTTAGATGATTCTGCAAGTTATCAGGTTGAAATGTTTTTCTTACATTATGCACTATTGGATTCAGTGTTTTTACAACTTCTAACACAAAGAGTGTAGATCTAACAGAAATGGTTAGACACTACCATCACAATGCAAGAAAAACCCTTTGCATAACCCTTGCATTAAGTCTAGGAAATGCTTCATCATTGGGGAACTGTTTCAAATATTCCTAGAAGAAATCCCAAATGAACAAATTTCAACATAGATACTTTAAGAATGCGAGTAAAAAACAAAAACATGATTTTATAGAAATGGGCAGAAGATACCAGGATGTTGAATGATAATAAAGTAATTTTATGATTATTAATATCTTATACACAATAGAAAGAAAGTATATATTCTTTAATGGGAGCAGCCTAAATGTGTTAAACACTTCCCAGTTTTCAAGGAGATTTTAAACACATTCTCTCATCTGGTCCCCCCAATAACTCACAAAGGTGAGCAAGAAACAGAATAGTCTCCTCACTAATTTATACAACCACTAACCACAGAGATTAGGGAAATTGTCAAATGAGCAGATGACAAAGCCATGCTTCCTGACCTCTAGTCCAGCATCCTTTTGACCACAAGCCATTAGACATGGAATTACTAAGTATTAACTAAAAGTAATGTGGAACTTTACTATTTATTCTGCATCAGGAGTTGTCTCAGCTCACTGGTGCTTCTCAGGCTTCCATAAAAATTCCTAAATAAGTACTTTCCAGTCTTATCTTCAAATGGGAAACATCACTTATATTTTGCCTAAATAAGAAGACACTACTTATAGTGATTTGATATCATCACACTGCTTGCCCTAACCTGAGGCCAAAAGCAAGTCAGCTGCTGAATAGCCCAGTTTAATCTGCCAGGAATACTCCTCACAGTTCCTCACGGCAGCCTGTTTCTCTTACCCAATTCCTGCTTTAAATTTTTCCGTTCCTTCTTTTTATCCCATTAAAAATTCATCCTACTTACCGTATTTTTCGGACCATAAGACACTCCGGACCATAAGACGCACCAGTTTTTAGAGAAGGGAAATGAAGAAAAAAAGATTCTGAAACAAATAGTGTCCTAAAATATTTTATGTGCATTAAAACCCAACATCACAGTCATAAACACATGTAATCAACCCTGTAAACAGCAGCATTTAGAACCATTTTAGAGCCGGGCAAGCACACAGAGACCACACAGAGCCGGGCAAGTAAAAAAACTTTTTTTTAAAGTATATGTGTAGGCTATATTTGGACCATAAGACGCAGGGACTTTCCCCCCCCACTTCTGGGGGGAAAAAAGTGCATCTTATGGTCCGAAAAATACGGTATATATCTAATTTCCAATTCCCTGCTCCAAGTCCATATCCATACACACTTCTCTCTTCTCTTTCTTCACTATCCATTTTTTTTCTCTCTTCCTATTTTTTTGTTGTTGTAGTGTTGTTTTGTTTTATTTTATTTTTATGTTTTTTGTTTTTATTTTGTTTGGTTTTGCCCTTCTTTTTCTCTATCCTATTGCTGTTGCTTGTTTGTTGATTAGTTCCCCCCCCCCTCTCTCTCTCTCCTCTCTCTCTCCCCTTCTGTTTTTCCTCTCCTCACTTGCTATTAGTTGTTGTTTGTAGTTTGCATTCATCTCTGGGTGTTAGTTGTTTGCATTTTTTTTGGATTAGTTGTTGTTCTATTGAGTTTTCTCCCCATATAAATAGTTTTTTCCCTTCGTTTTTATTCTTTCTTTCTCTATTACTTTTTTCCTTTCCTCAATATCATGTTTGAACTCTCTTGCTCTTTTTTATCCCCCTTTTTTTATCACCTTTATTAGGGGTTATTAGTATTGTGAATACATTTGTGTTCAGTGCTTTGTGCACTACGCCTTGTTGCTATTGTATTTTGTGCCCTGAAGTCAATGCAGGAGAGAGTGAGCTACATAACCAGACACCCAGAGAGGAGAGATCATGGTAAGACAAAGAAACAAAAGGAGCCAACACCAGAAAAGGAAGTAAACGGAATGGAGGCAAGCTAAATGTCAGAGAAAGAATTCAAAGAAATGGTCATAAGGTCGCTGAAAAGATTGGAAGACAAATTCAACAATATGTGTAAGAACCAAGAGAATATAAAGAAACAACAAGAAAAAAAAATGACATCACTGCAATAAAGAACTCAATAGAAACCATTGACAGCAGACTAGAAGAAGTGGAGGATCATATCAGTGAGCTAGAAGACAAGGTAGGAAAAAACACCCAAGCAGAGCAGCAAAAAACAAAACAAAACAAAGAAAACAAAAAACAAAAACCCTTAAAAAAAACAGGAGGAGAGCCTAAGGGAACTTTGGGATACCATGTAACAAAACAACATCCGAAGAATAATATGAGTGCCGGAAGTAGAGGAAACTGAGCAAGAAATAGAAAACCTGTTTAAAGAAATAATGACAGAAAATTTCCCTGATATTAAGAAGAAAAAACTCACACAAGTCCAGGAAGCTCAGAGTCCCAAACAAAATGAACCCCCAAAATACCAGTGCCAAGGCACATTATAATTAAATTGGCAAACACCAATAACAAAATTAGAATCTTAAAAGTGGCCAGAGAGAAACAGAAAGTTACCTAAAAAGGATCCCCCATCAGACTAGTGACTGATTTCTCAACAGAAATACATCAGACCAGAAGAGAATATAATGAAATATACAAAGTCATACATTCTGAATCCAAGTCATACATTCTGTACACAGCTAGGTTATCAAACAAAATTGAGGGTGAAATGAGGAGCTTCACAGAAAAAACAGGACCAAGGGAGTTTATTACCACCAAATGGAATAAATGCTAAAGGATCTGCTGTTAAAAGAAGAAATAGGAACTGAAGGAGGGAAATTTGGTCAGATACATGCAAAAAAAGAAAACTAGAGCACCAAATTACACCATACATAAAAACAAACTCAAAATGGCTAAAGGACTTGAACATAAGATGGGAAACTATAAAAATCCTACAAGACTCCATAGGCAGCAAAATTGCAGACATGTTGTAGCAACATCTCTACAGACACAGCTCCTAGGGCAAGAGAGACTAAGAAGAAAATAAACAAATAGGACTACATCAAAATAAATAGCTTATGCACAGCAAAAAACAAAACAAAACAAAACAAAACAAAAAAAACAACAAGAAAGCTCACTGCATGGGGGAATATATTTTCCATTGTTATCTCCGATAAGGATGTAATATCCAACATTTACAGAAAACTCATACAACTTAACAAAAGGAAGAAAAACAATAAAAATAAAAATGGGCAAAGGACCTAACTAGATACTTTTCGAAAGAGGACATTCAGAAAGTCAAGTGATATATAAAAACATGCTCAAAGTCACTAATCAGCTGAGATGCAAATCAAAACAACAATGAGGTACCATCTCACAACTGTCAGAATGGCTATCTTCAACAAATCAAATGACAAGTGCTGGCAAGGATGCAGAGAAAAAGGAATCCTCGTTCTCTGCTGGTGGGAATGCAGACTGGTACAGCCATTGTGGAAAACAGTATGGAGTTTCCTCAAAAATTTAAAAATGGAACTTCCATTTGACTTAATAATACCACTTCCAAGACAATATTCCAAGAAACTAGAAATACCAATCAGAAAGGATATATGCACCCCTATGTCCATAGCAGCACAATTTACAATAGCTAAGATTTGGACACAGCCTACATGCCCATCAGCAAATGAGTGAATTAGAATACGGTACTTCTACAATGGAATACTACGCTGCTATAAAAAAGAAGGAATCCCTACCATTTGAAGCAGCATGGATGGAACTGGAAAGCGTTATACTAAGTTAAATAAGCCAGGCAGTGAAAGAAAAATACATGATCTTACTCATTTATGAATAGTAAAGAACATTATAACCTTATTATATGATAGATACAGAGGCAGACTGTCAAATTACAGCAGGAAGGCTGGGGAGGTAAGATATCAACTGCAGGATTTGTATGCATGCATATAAGCATAACCAATGGGCGCAAGACACTGGGGGTGTGGGTGGGGATGTGTCGGGGGTAGTGGAGGCTGGGGGAAGGTCAATGGGGAAAAAAAGGAGACATACACACTACTATTTGTAATACTTTAAACAATAAAAAAAAGGGTTTACATTTTTAGATGCTTGGGGGGAAGGGGCTGTCAAAAGAAGAGTATCTCAAACTTCAATAAAAGGAAACCTTGTCACATTTGTTCACAGACATATTGGCTATGCTGCTCTTACAATGATAGAGCTGAGGGCTATGACACAAACAACACACGGTCTGCAAAGCTGAAAATAGTTACTATCTGGCCCTTTAGAGAAAAATGTGCTGACTTCCGCTCTAAGGCATTCCATTTTATGCTTACTTAACATCTCTAATTGGATGTCTTAAAAAATATCCCACGTTTAACATATCCCAAATAAAACACCTGATTTCCTCCACCACACAGACCCAGAATCATATTTTAAGCCTTCTCCTGTGGAAAATCCATCCTATATAAAGATCCATCCTATGTAAATTTACATCCTATGTAAAAAGCAGAGACCTAGAGTACCTTTGAGTTCTTTCTTTCAATCATGACCAAAGCCATCAGCAAATCTGGTCAACTGTGCCTCTGAAATACCCAAACACATTTCCTTCCTTCCACTGCCCAGAACCCTTGGCCCAAGCCACCATCATCCCTTCTCTGAGTCACTGTCATAATTTCTTCCTAGGACTTTTGCTTCATTTCTTGCTCAAGACAGCAGCCAGAATACTCTTCTGCTCAAAACCCTTTGGCCTTTCTAAACATGCCAACCACACTCCTGCTCCAGGATTCTGGGGCTCCCAATCTGTGCAGACCTCTTCCCAATGCCATCCTATTTTTATACAGGCTCTCCCCTCCATCCAACCTGAACCCATACTCTTAGGCCTTGAGTCAATCTTTCCCTTGCTTTATTGTTCACCACATAATCTGTTTCCCACATGATATATATATTTTTATATATATATATATATATATATATATATATATATATATATATATATATATATATCAGGTTTTCATTGTATTTAGGCTTCCTGAGGGTAGAAGTTTAGTTCATTTTCTTCAATAATATATCTCTGGCATTAGACCAGGGCTTGGCACATCAGGTACTTAAGTATCTGCTGAATGAACGAGAAATCGGTCCCTACATTCAGGAAGCACTGAGCTCAGTGACATACAGAGATGGGTGAACATCTTCAGCATATAAATCATTGTACTGAATGGGGTTTAATAATACATTTCTTATTTTACCCACTTATTAGTAAACACTATATTCTAAACAAATCCAATGCTGGGGTCTCAATCAAAGGGAGAGAAAGCTAACTCGGTAACATCATGGTCTCTGTATGAAATTACAAGCAAATCTACTTCACTGCACAGGGCCACTGGTTACATGCCCGGAGTCCCATTCTTACCTTCTGGTTCAGCCTTAATTCCCTCCTTTGCAAATCTGTCAATTCAAAGTCCATTCTGACTACAGGTACCACCTCAACTCTTCCTCCTAACTCTTCTCCCTAAGTCCTACAATTCATCTCCTTTGAAAATTTTAATGCTTGAAATTACTCTTCGGTGGAGCTCCTGTCTACCACTCTTGAAAGGGATATTCGTTTCTTAGTCACAAATGCAGTGAAACTGAGTTTTCACAGAGATAATATATCCATTAAAAACTATAATTTCTAAGAATGAACTCAAGTTTAGTCAAAAATTTGGGAGAGTTCAGAGTAACGATTACAGAATTACACACTTGAAATCTATATAATTTTATTAACCAATGTCACCCCAATAAATTTACTAAAAATTTTAATGAAAAAAAGAAAGAAACTATGAATAATAAAAATAATGATGATGAGTAGCACTCTACTGTGTAACCTAGAGGCAGTGCACTTTCTAAGCATTTAAGGAAAAATATCTCAGGGAGGTTTATGAGTGGTAAAATGCATCAATGGACCAATAACACCACCATACTCAAAACTATCACGGTAAAAATGACATTTCCTGCTTGGCTTCTTCACTTCCTGGTCACTTTTTAACTAGGAAAAACAGTAACAGTTTTCATTTTTTGATTTTCAAATAAATATCCGGGAAAGCTGCATATGTGGTAATAGAAGAATCAATGACAAGAAATAGTCATACCCTTTCCTCCAGTCTAGCCAGCTGTTCTTTGTAGAATGCATCTTGCCTCTTTATCACTCGATCTTTCTCTTCCAGCAGCCTTGCCTATAAAAAGAAATGAAGAATATACTATATTAGGAAAAAAGCAACAGCAAAGCAAAAGTCAAGTATAAATTACATTGGAAATAAGTGCACAAAGTAGAAGATTTCTTCAAACTATTAGGTCTCTGCCATAGAAAAACATTAATAGGATGATGATTGCTGTATTTAAATGTAAAGAATGAGTCTGCATGGTTTTTTTCTTTTTCTTTTTACTGTAACAGCTGTGTCCTACTTTGTCCAAATGCATCATAATACAGCAAAGACAGTTTTTATTTAACTTCTCTTTTGTAGAGTAATTTCAAGCATTAATATTTTTACACAATAAAACTTTGATTTTAATCTGGGCATAAGATAGATGATTATTAGCCTTTCTTAAACAATAAAAAAATGCCTATGCGACACTGTATACATAAACTTTGTAATTGTGAACCCTTAAATTACTTAGTGAAACCTGAATATAAATTACGTGTATTGGTCTACTTCCTTTTTTATGAAGCAGCTATCTTTAGAGAGAGGACCAAAAAGTACTATAAATGTTTATGTGAATAATTAAAAATCAATAATAATAAAAATAATGCAGTTAATTAAAAATATTTTTCCCACATCTAAATTTATGGTCTTTTTTACAAAATAAAAACACAATAAGCTATTTTTTATTCTTGAAAATCATGACAAAGATAGTTATTTATGTTTTTCTAGATTAGCAAAATATGCATTTTTTTTTAAACAATTGTTTGTATCTTGATCATTATGTTTAAGTGACCTTTTTCCATATCAATTCCCTATATTACCTCAAGTTAGGAAAGTTTTAAATATATTTTTAGTTCTGTGAATGCTGAATATACACTTGACCAGGAACTTTAAGAAATTATGAAAGGATATATTCTGGCATTCCCATTCTTGGGCCACACACTTTTTTCTTTTTTTTTTCTTTTTTTGGCAAGGTGATCAAGTATCACCTGGCTCAACTCCTATAAAGGTGACTTCCACTCTGTTCAGTTTAAGAGAACCCATTTGCACATTTGTAGATCATTGTTTTGCTACTTACTTTGACTTCAATGTCCTGCAGCATGTTAAAAACAAATAATTATTTAGCAATGTAAGTATGCTGTTTCCAAATGTCAGAAAGAAAGCCAATGCATAATATCTACCTAAATGCAAATCAAAGAAGGCAATAGTGGGAAAAGAGGGCTTTGCTTAACTTGCTTAAATGTGACTAGGCTATTATTTTAAATAGAAGATTTCAGTGAAAAGATCATGCTATGTAAAAGCATATGATTAAAAAAACAAATACAATATTAAGATTTGATAAGTACATTAACATGTAAGTACATAATCTATAGTTCCTTGGTACAACACAATAAAAGCCTGCTATCAGGCAGGAACATAGGAGGAAAAAATAAATGGAAAACTTTACCAAAGTTAAGTGTGAAGAAAATGTGCACGACTACATATATGATCTATAGAGAAAAAAGACCTCTCTAAATTCAACAGACACGCCAAAAAATAAAGCGAATGCAAACAAATGGACTTACTATAAAATTCTCCATAAAATGTAGAAATCATTAAACCAAATAAAAAGCAAATGAGAAAAAGAGGAAAAGATATTCCAACATGTAGATGTAAGAGTTAATGTTACTAATATATACAGCACTTAAAAAATAAGCCCTCTGCCCCACCCACAAATGACATAGACTGGTAAATCACACACAAAAGTACAAAAAATAAACATATGGAAAAAAAAAAATACTAAACCCCAGAGGAAGTCAAAGAATGAAAATTAAAAAAAAAAATGCCATTATTCATCTATCGAACTTACAAAAATGTAAAATAATATTAATAAGGATATAGAAAACTAGAGTTGGTCAGAATGTAAACTGGTATAGCTACTTTTCAAATCAATTTGATAGTCTAATAAGACTTAAAGTATATACATTTATTGATATCTAAACACTATTTTTAGAACTCTTAAGTAATTATAGCAATATTCAGAGACATAGATAACTGGGTTATTTAGAATTGCAAAGAAACAAAAACAAAACCCACTTTAATTATTAAATATAAATAAACTCCAAATATACTAAGTAAAAAACAAAAAACACCACAAACAGAAAAGATAGCTCTCTCTCTCTCTCTCTCTCTCTCTCTCTCTCTCACTCTCTCTCTCTCTCTGTCTCTCTCTCTCTCTCTCTCTCTCTCTCTGTAGGGTAGAGGGGAAAAAGACCAACAAAAACATCAACAAAGGTTATCGCAGTGTGGTTTCCACTTCATGTTGCTTCTTTATATATTCTAAATAACAAATAAACACACTTGGAACTCAGGAGGCAATTTTTTGACATGAGAGAACTATTTTGTTTCTTGATTATGGTGGTGGAAAAATTGTAGAACTAATATTGTAAAGAATGAATTTCACTACATAATGAATACAAATAAAGCATACTAAAATATCTACATATAAATATATGAATATATGTGTGTATGTATCTTTATTACTGTCAACCTGCTTTTCACTTGGCCAATTTTACTTCTAGTCATTTAATCCTAGGAAATACCAAGAAAAGCACACAAGGATTTACTTCTAAGAAAATGCAGCCAGCATTATTTTCAGCAGCAAAACAGTGGGAATGACAGAGGTGTGAGTAAGTAAGATTTGGTCAAACAACAGGATATTGATTATAAATATTTTAGTCCAGCCATAACGATCAAACATTGAAAGCCACTAAAAATAATGTTTTAATAGAATAATTGAATTTTTTTTTACTCAAAATATTATATGGGGTAAAAACAGGTTATAAAATAGCATGTATAGTAAGTTCTTAATTTTGGCTAAGAAACAGGAGTTAGGAGGCAAAAGGGAGGGAGAGAGAGAGTTGAGTGTCTAGTTATATAAACATGGAAAAAATCTAAAGTATGTTATGATGTTAAAGTATGCTATGATGTGGTATGCATAGTGGGATATTTTTCTTATTTGGACTATTTTCCACTTTCCAAATTTTCTATAATGAACAATCATTACTTCTACAATCATAAAACTATTTTAAACATTAATATCACATACATTTATTCCTGACAGATGAAAACATATGAAGCTGAGAGGGTGAGCTCTTAAGTAACCACATTGACAAAGAAAAAAAAAATTGTTGCAATAGTTTGAAGAGTTATTTACAGCATGGAAATTATTTTACCTACTAAGTCCTTAATGCATTAACACTTGATTCTCTCTCCCATTCAATGTATGCATTACCCACCACGGTTCTTAAAACACTCGCACTAAGTGTTTCTTTTGTTCGTGTACAGATGCGCAGTGAGATTATTTTAAAATTCAACACTTCAGTATTATTGGAGCTTACTGAGGGTTACAACAACTAAGAAATTTAATTTTGAGGGGCTGATTGCAACCTAAATAAAGCACACTCATTTACAATTCCAAATGTAATCCCTGAAACTTGAATGCAACACAATATATGATATGCCCACTAAAGAAGAACTACTTCCAAAGATCAGATATGCCCACTAAAGAAGAACTACTTCCAAAGACCTGAAAACACCCAACCACAGTCTAACATCATAAATCTTTCCCTAGATGGCCGGCAGAATCAATAGTCTGAAATCACTGCAGAGAACAACAAAGCAGAGAGACATGGCCACAACACTTTAATGGCACATTGCTTTGAAACAGTTAATGTGATGCTGGGAGCGAAAGTCACACAATATGAATCCTAAAACTTAAATAAGCCTAGAATACATTGACTAAGCTAATAACTGCCAAGGATGGAGAGTCACAGTCAAGCCAAGGAAAAGCAGAGCACCAAGTGCAAGGAGAGAAAACGTCTATGTGCAAGTCTAACAGATACAGAATCACTGGGAGTGAACAAGCAGCATCACAACATCATTTACTGTTCTAGTCGAATCATGTCTTAGGAAAAATGAATACAAAGGTTTCCCCAACTCCTGTGTGCTATTCCTCCCACCTCACAAAATGTGCCCTGATTTAGTTTTCAGATCCTGTAGATTTGGGGTGAAACGACTGAGCGTGAAACCATGGCAGAAAGAGTTTACATGAGTCATGATGGAAAACTACAAAGTTCCATATGCCAGAGAAAAAAATAAAAAATAAAATAAAAAATGAAGTGTACTTTAAGAACATAGACTTGTTGGCAGCTAGATTCATAATGAAGTATGCGTGGATTTCCTTCCTTGAAGACTTGCCTCTTTTCAGAAAGGATTGACAAGTTTGTATACCTATCAACCTCCTCTCTTCATTCACTGTTAGTTTTACATTTTTATTTTAAAATCCACTTATCTTTGCCTGTGCTTTCTTTTTTCAAGAAGCAGATATGCCTCAAAGAGGCAGAGGACGGGTTTTGAAAATGTCCTTGAAAGTGCTTACAACAAGATATAGAAAGGTCAACAGGAAAAAAACAAAACAAAAACTTGGACTACGGATATGGCATATTGTGCTGGTAGAACTTTACCTTCTTCCATACAGTCTGAGGAAAATCTTCACAAACAAAATGTTTTGACATAGTGGCTCAGCTCCCTTAGGCCTGGCTGCTCCTGAGGACTGAGGTATCTCTCCCTCTGGGTCTATGACATTTGGAACCCGGTGACATCACAATCTCTTAGCTCAGAAGTATCGATAGTACTGTTACTTCACTCACCACAAAAGGCGTTAAGATTTTGTGCTATGGAAAAGTTCCTTGAAATGTCAGGGTTCAATTTTAATAGCTCCAGGTAGAAAATAATACAGGAACCAGCTCAATTTTCTATGGCATATTATGAAGCCAGAGATTACTAGGATTGAAAAAAGGCAAGAATTGTAAGTCAATATAAATAGAAAATCCTTGTAACTCATTTCCTGTCATTCTAAATCTTACAACAAATCTCAACACAAATATAATGGACTAGAAAAGATTCAACCTTTCACAATGATATGGATAATCTGTGGTAGACAAAATATCTATCTATCTATCTATCTATCTATCTATCTATCTATCCATCCATCCATCCATCCATCAATCATCTTACAATTCACATAGGCAAACAAGAGCTGGGGAAAGTGCTTTATTCCTTGTCAGAATTACATAGTAGGGACAATATGTAGGAACCTAATAAAATTATATGTTGACATTAAACAGAGAACTGAAATATCCAAGGGGATTGAACCATAAACTTGTAAGGTGATATTACATTTAAAAGCTACAGAACATGATGACTGTGAATATCAATTAGCCGTAACAAAATAATTAAAGTAGCCATGTATTCAATTAGTGACAAACTAGACTTTGTTATAAATGAGAAGTCACTTAGGGTTCACTGAGCCTTTATCAAGTTAACAAACAAAAAAATATACTTGGAACACTGTTTTCCAAATCATTGCAGAAGGTGACCTCAAAAGGTAACTCATCTAGATGAACTTAAATGATACACAACTTATTGTCAGATTTAGCATACTTTTCAACAACAACTTAAGAGGCAGAAGCATAAGCAATGAGGAAACCCCAGCTTTAATGTTAAATCACACTTAAGCCCACTAACACAGTAATGCCAAATACAAGTTGAATACAGACCAGGAGATGAAAAGACAAAGACCATTCTTTCAATAGACTTCTTACTCCTAAATCTAGAGCTCATATCGAAGTCCTCAGGATGTGAGCAAACACATTTGTTTCTATTTTGTTGTGTTCTTCTGTCTTCTCCAAAGGAGCTTCAAGAACCTGGTCGACATGTCAACTTTCTCATACTGGTAACACACTGAGCATGCCCTCTGCCACTTCTGAGCACACCTAGATAGCAACTTCGTGATGTTTTGCTTTAAACAGTCCAGTGGTTCTCACATAATATTTGTGCAGATCATGCTACTTGACAAAAACAGCGAAATTCAGCAGGTAAAATATTTTATAAGTTTTCTTGCATAGCTTTAGAAAGGAGACTTTTAAACCAAACAATTGTTCTCCCGTTTTCCGGTTTAATTCAGAAGTTATTAGCACAATAACTAGAAACCACTTGATGAGGACTCAGGAGACCGGAGGCCCATTCTTGCTCAGCTAAGTCACCGTGTGACCATGCACTGACCCACTGCGCCCCCATCCATGTTCCGCAAGTCCTCTCGAAGACTACTTCCTGAACGTAGCATTTGCAGTCCTGCCCCGCTGCCTCTCCTATGGCAGCACCTGATACAACTTTCCAGCATCTGTTTTGGAATTTAGTTGTTACTCACTGGAACCCTTCTCCACTGTAAATTCCTATCTGTCTGTATCTTTGGCATGACACAGGTCTGTGCCTTCTACATAGGAAGCACTCAGGACAGGGCAGCTGAAACGAAAAAAAAAAAAAGAAAAAAAAAAAGCACTGAAGGGAAAAGTTTGTAGTCACAGTTTCTGGGAAACAAAACCATCATAGCCCCTGTGATCTACTTCACACCCGATAGCATTCGCAGCGTGGGGCAAGGCATCTGTGCTATAATACTTCGTGGCTCTTTGGTGAAGCTCTGAGCCAGGCGCTGCCAGCATGTTACTCAGGAACCCACAATCCACAAGCATCAGCAAGTATTCTTGCTTGGAATCTCAAAATGGGAAGCCCCAAAAGTAGAGGTGGCTTGATCAACAACGATGCTTAGGAACAGTGGCTGTTGGAAATGAGACTTCCACAGTGAAAATGGTTCATTAACTAGCATACGTGTTAGGTATAGGCTCTTATTAGTAAAATGAAAACTATAAAAATGACATAAGGATTAGGCAACATATTACAAAGAGACCCCCACGTCTGCTGGTGACAGGCTATGGAATGTGAGAGGCTGTGAGAACAATGCCTGTAGCTTTAGCTTGAGGAACAGACCTCAGCCAACCCCTCACCAGTCCCGCAGTCAGCCACTGATTTGAGACAGACGGTCCCACCTTCGGCACCACTGGTGTTTGGACCAGATGATTCTCATTGTGAAGAGCTGTCCTGTGCACTGTAGGATGCTTAGTAGCATACCTGGCCTCTCTGACACCAGGACCACCCCCCACTAAGAGCTGTGACAACTAAAAGTGTTTCCAGACTTTGCCAACTGGCCTCCCGGAAGCCAAACTACCCCCTTGGAGAACCACTGCTTACAAGCTTGCTAGCTGAGGCCAACTATCAACAGCCTCACCTGCTCGGTGACATTTCTGCAAAGAAAGCACTGAAGGAACAGAGAACTTCACTGAGTTTTACAGAAGGGGCTGTGTGAGTCATCTTGGACCTGGTTGCCAATACACCTTTGCTCAGTAACACCTTTGCTCTGTATGGTGGAATTGGGCTGGAAAGGTGCAAGCATTATCACTTGGTTATATAGTAGCGGTAGGGCTGTGCTGTGAAGGCAAAATGAATAAAAGCAACAAGAGTTGCTCAGATGCATGTAAAGTAGTGAATCATATCCTAATGGTTGAAGAAACTGGAGTGTTAATTCTTTCTTTCTTTCTTTCTTTTTTTTTTTTTTTTTTTTTTTTTTTACCTAAGTAGTAAACGCATAAAACAGCTCTATCTGCCCTCTGGCTACCTGTAAGAATAGACCCATGTCCATTGAACATACACGATTCCAAATCTATGCATCTGGCGTTCAGTTCAGGCAGAACTGCTATCAATTTAACATTTCTCCTGCTTGGATAGGGACAATAAGAACCTGTTAAAAATGTATATATCTTTCCTGAAAACAGGCAGATTGTGATTCCATTATAATTTGTGTTCCCTTTTCCAAAGCAACATGATTTTTCAACATGAAATTTCACCATGAAAGGTGCTGAAATGTGTCACCTCATCAGTCCAGTGTCACATGTCCTATGCTTCTCTCGGATCATCCATGAAAAAAATCAAAAAACAAAAAAACGCCCTTCGTGATACCCAGCACATAAACATTAAATAAATGCTGAATCAAATGTGAACCGAACTGTTAGGGTTTCAGAGTTCTCAAATGAGCAGCTTTATCTTCTGTAATGACATGAGCTTTAGTTACCACACGTTTATGAAAGACACAGTAATTGTAAACATGGATCAAGTCTAGGAGAAAAGGCCAGTTGAATCAAATGCAGCAATTAAAGAAAGTTCTAGAAGACCGAGTTCTGTAAATAAATAAGGACTCTATCAGATACAGATAAGAATTATAATTGCAAGAGGAAAGAGCAGTAAAAAGAGTCATTTATGTAATAAAAGGCCTGTGATTGCGATGCCCTAACGACCAACCAGTCACCAGGAGTGCATAGAGCACCTCTCTGGGCCGGGACTTGAGGCTTAGTGGGGCTCACGTGGGGCTGGCAGGGCTCGTGCGGGCTGATGGGGCTCACACGATGGAGGCAGGACCCCTGACTCACAGGGCTGGCCTGGGGTCCCAGGGGTCACACAGGGCGGGTTTGGGGTCCTGCCGGCACAGCAGGTCTGGGTCTCTCGCAATTTCGCATGCTGGGCCTCTAGTATTTAATAAAACTACCATGTGTTTACATGGACTTAGGGCAGGGAGAGGCTTTTATCATCAAATTCAGCTGCAAAATGAATTGGGTGTTGCCATCACATGTAAAAGCAGAATGTTCTCAACCCTAAACCACAGCTGATATGGATCAGGGTGGGAAGGAGCACTCAGTATTTGAGATTATGTAACTTAAGGTACAATTACACTAAAATTTCTCTTCTTATTTCATATTGTGGAGAATAATGCTTCCATTTCCAAGCATGTATATGTAATCTGTTTTACAATGGAGATTAAAAAGCACAGAGGCACTTTAACATAGAGATGCTAGTTAAACTGCACTATCTGTTGAAGATATTTGTATCACTGGTCTGACAAATAAATTGAACAACAACACGGAGACAATTACTGCACCACTTCTGAATGTCTTTGTATTAGCTTGTATTTGTCCAATTTAAATTTAGATTTAATGTTCACACTACTGGGACCAATTGGCCAGTCAATCTCTTCTCTTGCAATCTATTCCACATTTAGAGCTAGGGGAAAGAAAAAAAAAATCGAGAGATCACCCAGTTCATTTTATAGGAGGCTCCAGGTTCCCTGTTGACTTAGGGAATTCTTTAAGGTCAGGAAGACAGTGAACTCCTGATGGCAATGTACTTCCCATTGCTCTCTGACCTTGCTTCTTTTCACATCGGCTTGACTTTAAGGAAAGAAATGTAAAAATTATCACTCAAACATTTGTAGCTATTTTCAACACTACTTAACATAAAGAGGTTTTTAAAGAGTTCCTGTAACAATTCATGCAGAATATTCTAAAAATGTCTCCAGAGCCAACTAGGCACCATGTCGGTTTAGGTCCTCTGGGATGCAGATGCTGAGATTGAATCAGAATAACAAGAGATATATTAGGGATATAGGGAGACGGAGTGGGAGCAGAGCGCCTCACACTATGCTGTAGGTCTGGTACCTATGAGACACCCGGGCAGCTCAGAGAAAACCTTGGCCAGGCTGGTGGAGAACCCTAGGCTAAGACTGCCGGTTGGAGAGATTCTGGGGGAAGCAGAATGGCCCAAAGACTGTCAGCATGGAGAGAGCATGGCTGGGAGTGAACACAGACCCAAAGTTGAAGCAGCTGATGGCACCTTTCACAGCAAGTTCTCTCTCAGAGACAGGGCCCAAGGCATAAGCCCATGGCTCCACATACTCTGATTTGCTAATTAACCCAAAACAAATGATGATGACAATGAACTTTAAGCAGGTCTTAAACTTCAGCTTCCAGTTTAATCAGAAATTAAACCAGCAAACCAAAAATGGGGGTATATCTGTTTGTATACCTCAATTCTTGATAGAATTGCTTCACTTATGTAGGCTGGGCTGAGTAAGTCCTATTGGACCTATGAAATACAATGAGTCAGAAATCCTTTGTAGCAAAAAAAAAAAAAAAAAAAAAAAAAAAAGTAAAAAAAGGAACAGAAAAGTCATCAGACAATTGAAGCTAGAATTCTAGTTTGGCTGCAAAATCATGAAATTGGGCAAGCCACTTCCCTTTTGGGGATGTTTTCTTCTTTGTAAGTTTAAGGAGATGGACTAAATAATACCTAAGTTCACACAAATATTCACATTACACATTCCATTTCTTCTATCACTCCATTCAGAATTGACTTTATCGCTAGGCCAGAGGAAATTCAGTAAATGCACCTGTTCTGCTGCCAAATTGCTACAATGCTACAAGCACACATTACACAGCACTTGGAAATACCCAGACTAGGTGACACCTGGGTGCCAGGGACAGACGTTCATGGCAGCAGGGACGCTCTCTCTCTGCCTGACTTGGCACCAGCGGTGGGCTTACGAGGACCTGAGGATCCATCGGGCTTAGCTTCTTCTGTTGCTTAGCAATATTCACTGGGCTGTTTCCTGAACCTCACACCACCTGGCAGATTCAGAGGTAAGACTGAGGGTGAAAGGGGTCATTTCTAAAACAAGTTCAACTCACTGCTGCTCACCAAATCCCAGTGGCTCTCATTTTCTGCCCAAAATGACTAAGTTCAGAAAATAATTGGGCATCCTCATCCCATCTGTGGTGCTTTAGCGAGGAGAGTTATGTGCAATTGCATCATATGCACATAAAGTTTCTTCAAACCCAGCTACTGGGGTTCAAGTGGGGAGAGAGAAAAATGCAAGTAGAGTGCAGGATTTCACCTGCTTCCCGAGGAAGCCTGGGATGGCTCAGTCAGATTCACATCCCACAGGTCCTCCTTGTCGGGGGGGAGTCTCACTCACCTCTTCCCAGTGAGTGGAATTCTATTGGTTCAAGATAGTTTTCATTCACGAATCCTCAAAAGAAAACCAACATCTCCTCTAGTGCTTGATTAAAGAAACCAAGAAACCAATAACAGAACTCCCAGTGCTGAACTCTTAAGAATAAAATTGAACAAAAGAAATCTTTGTCTCAAATAGTCATCTTATTTTTTCCAGCTTTATTGAGGTATAACTGACAAAATAAATTCACGTAATTTAAAACTAAATCCTTAAGTAAGCTATGACTCCACTGTTCCAAGAAAAATTAAATTTAGAAAACTGTTAGGATAATAACAATTATATTTTTAAATCATTCTCAACAATGGCTACTGGTAAGGAAGATTTGAAGAAGTACCTGGCCCTTTACAACATCCCATTCTCCCCCAAACCTGATTTAAAAAATCTTTAGCCTCTGTATAAAGCCTCCAGGTTACCTGACCAAAGAAAAAATATTAAGAGATGAAGCTGTGAGATTAAACAGAAGCCTGGACAAATCAATAAAGTCTCAGAAAGGAGGAATGGAAAGAGGAAAATGCACCCAAACCATGAATCATCAACTGGAAAGCAACAGAGCCCATAGATAGGCTGTACATAAGCCACTTCAGGTTCTGGGCCAAGATGGCTGAGAAGGGATGAGAAGATACCTCCCTGGAAGGGCCAGGCTAGCTGAGACATACAATAGCTTTGTTCTCATCACTATTTGTACACAGGCGTGGAAGGACCACAATGAAGTAGACGACTCCCAAATCTCAAACACTGGGGAGTACCTTTCACCAGAACTTTGCTACTAAGAAACTCAAAAATGGATGTAATAAAAATATTAATTTACAATTTTTAACATACTTATTCACTTTTAGAGAGCTGAAATTACATAACCACACGAGAAAGCCTCACCACATAGCAATATAAAGTAGTACAGTTTTGCAATCACCTCTTTTGTTTTCATTATTTTTTACACTTAAAAAACAACAGCCAACAGTTGCAGACGAGAGACTTGCCTAAAATCTACAGCTGAAGTGCCGTCTCGTGAACGCAGTGCTTCTCCCCAAGTAGATCCTTCTCTATGTTTGGACCCAAGAGCAAAGAGCAACTTCATGACTTTGCTTTGGTTTTGCCTGCTGGGCAGAGTTTTATTAATTGTTTGATGTGATATCCTGTGTGTTTTATGGTTATGATTATCATTTTAATTATATAGTATCTTTTAGGCTTAAAAATCTTCCTCCTGTAAGTATGACTTCCATTCATCCACCATTTAATCAGGTGCTAGAATGCTCCCAGCAACTGTTCAGCCTGAGGGGCTAAGTGATCGAATTCCAGTCCAGAGGAAAGTGACCCCCACCCTCAAGCTTCTTAAACCAAGTGCAAGTATACTGCATGCAAAGTGATGTTCTTAATGACAAACCATTAATGACATTTGATGCCATATTTATAGGCTATCAAAAATACTCAGAAAATGGAAAAGAACCTTATACATTTGAAGGAGGCATATTAGAATACCTTAGAATCCAAGGTACTCAGATATTAAGTATCTAATCATGAAATAATTCTACTCTCATAAGATCAGAAAGCTAGTTAGTCGTGAACTAAGAATAGAATACAGGTTTCCTTGACTCATATTTCACGTTGGCATACTATACAGTATCTCAAATATTCTTAAAAACCTGTCTGTAAGAAGCAAAGAAGTCCAAAACCAAAAATTATTATTATTCCAACATCATATCACTAACTTGAACCCCCCTCCCCAATCCCCCACCAAACACAGGAGCATAAACATGCATTTGCATGGCTGATGGGTGACCATCTACAGAGCTTCTGAGATGTGATTCCTTTCTAAACATGTTTCTTATCTGACATGAGTACTGCAGAAGTGGACAAAGATATTACAGACCACAAATCAAAACAGCTGCAGGAAAACAAATTCACTGAAAGTAATAGATATATATGTTAAGCATAAATGCCCAGATGTGAAACTCAATTATGTCTGGTAAAAGAAATATTTTGCTCAAAGTCATGGCTTGATCCTTTAAAAATTCACGATATTATCCAGCTATTTTCTAATACGCTGAATGTTTTGTGATGCTTGCCATTTGTCACCTTGCACAGAGTATTTCAGGCTACAGTAAAGAATTAGAGCTTTTTCTAACTGAACTAAAAAGACAGCCTGTTTGCTTTGAGAAATGGCTACCACCTGCTATTAATCTGCAACTGAAAACAAGTAGTGCAGTGACATTTAGCAAGTTAACACCCCTCTACCTCTTTCCTGAGAGAAGAGTCTAAGTGTCATTTTGTAGTATTCTGAAAAATTTTTTAAATTTCTAAGAAAAAGGTTTATGTCTTAGTAATAATAAACTGAAAGTGACTCGTGAGATTACTAACACCAGACACAATGCCCCGGCAGCGTGACAAGCCTGGTTTAAGCGCAGAAGGAAATCCCTCCCAAGTCCCCCATCTTTTTCCTTTATTCTCTTCGTCTGATGTCAGACAAATGCAAGCAGTAATGATGGCATGATCAAGGAAGAGCTGAAAACTGGCTGAATATTTGTAAAGAGGCTGCTTAGCTGATCTTTGTAAAAAGCTATATTTTGTCCTTCTGAGCTTCCTGTCACTGAGGTGGCCTGCATCCTTGAGATGCAACATAAAACTATGCAATATTATATTTACTGATCTATTCTCCCAATAGTTCCTGGAACACTTTGGAGAACTTTTCCAATTTGGTTAGAAGAATGACCTGGCCACCAACTTAGCTCTAACTAAGCACTAACCATGATGTAAACAAACCACACAAGGCATGACAGCCCAAAAGGACTCTGGGGCTTTCGGAATGTATTTCCTGTCCAGAAGAAATAAGCCAATCCCTATATACATGCTCACACATGTAAAGGTAAATGCTAAAATAATAATCTGAAGAACAAAATAAACTTAATGTATCTATGTTTTTATCCAACAAGCACACAGGGAAACTTATCTTATGAAGAGCTTCTGACCTGTGCTATTCATGGTAAAATATATCATAATCAATAATAGCCCACTGTACCTCATACACTGACAATAAACCTCAGTCCTAAAGCTCCAGTTTACAGAGAGAGCTACACAATGAGCAGCAATCCATTCCTGCTTACAAATGCTATTTTTTCCAGAA
Source organism: Pipistrellus kuhlii (assembly GCF_014108245.1). Taxonomy (NCBI): domain Eukaryota; kingdom Metazoa; phylum Chordata; class Mammalia; order Chiroptera; family Vespertilionidae; genus Pipistrellus; species Pipistrellus kuhlii. The sequence goes on from NW_023425405.1 coordinate 14,523,925, forward strand.
ATTACAAACGGGGGTGGAGGATGGTGCACACGACGTATAAACAAACAAGCATCATAAAAGATAATGTATAAGGACAGTGATTTGCAGCTGGACTGGAACTTGAAGGCAGGATGAGCAGGATTTGGATGAGACAAAGGCCACTGTACGAAAAGGCACAATAAACAGAGGTACAGAGGAGAGCAGACAGGAGACCTGGGCAAGGGTCCAGTTGAAGAGGGAATTTCAGGAAGAGGGCCGGAAGGAATGGAGCTAGGCTGCAAGAGGACTTGGCTGTCTGAGGTCTGGACTTTATCCTGTTGGGGGACGGAGGGGCACTCTAAAGGTTTGTGAGGGCGAGGAAAACAGTACTTCAGTGACAGGATTAGTCTCAGGGTATAGGATGGATTAGATAGAGGGGAGAGTGCCAGCAGGGAAACCATTAAGGGAACTGTTGAAAGGATCCAGGTGAGAGGTAATCCCGGCCCACAGGTGCTGAATGGCAGTTACGTTCCCGGGAGCATCTTCTAAAGATCATTTAAAGTCAATGCATGAATTCTAGCCAGAGGACAGTGAAGCACAAGCTGAAACACAGGGGAGATGTGCAAGAATGGGCACGATGCATACCATTAGACATGGCATGGAAAAGTTCCAAACAGAAATACCACTGAAAACGTGGAATCTGGAGATAGGCCACTGATGCATTTAAGATGTCAAACACTCTATTCTAAGATAAAATTACTTAATGAAGAAAACATATTTAATGGGAGAGGAGGGAATTTGGGATAAGGCATAAGGTATTAGCAATTGTTTTTTAAATTGAGGCATAACTGACATACACCATTATATTAGTTTCAGGTATACCATATAATGATTCATTATCTGTATATACTATAAAATGATCACCACAATAAATCTAGCTAACTTCTTGTCACCATAGTTTTAAATTCTTTGTATTGTGATGAGAACTTTTAAGTTCTACTCTCTTAGCAACTTTCTAATACTATAGTCACCATAGAAATTATTTTCTTTAACCTGTTGTTTAAGAAAAGTATGTGAAAATCTGCTGTTTAAGAGAAGTATGATGCCATAAGGAAAACATAACTGGAGTTTCCCAATGCCCAGCTCGACACAAGTACCAATGTTCACAGGTTTTATAGCCTAATGCTAAATTTTAAGTCCTTTATCCTATTTTTAAAAAAACAACAACAGACTACTACATAAATTCTTCAACCTTAGAAAAATCATGGTGATTCTAGATACAAACGTTAAAACAATCTAATTTTAATATTTGCTCTGATATTTCACTGAGATGCTGTTTATAGTAAACACGAGTCAAGGTAACCTGTATTGTCTTGGGATTAAACTAGCTTTCTAATTTTAAAAGCATCCTTTAACATCTAAGAGCTTTGGTTTTCAAGGTGTGATGGAAAAAGTAAAAATCTAGACTCTCCTCCAATGATAAGACCAACCTTTTCAATAGATATCTAAGCTGTTCCAAGAAGTAGGTTAGAAGCATAAGCCACCTCCCTGAGTGCTGGGTTCAGGCCACACACACCCAGGCTGAACATGTTGGTGGTATTAATGACAGCAGGATCTGCAGGGGGAAACCCCAGTGGGCTAAGGCCAAGTGGCCACAGCACAGGGAAGGGGAGAAAGTCTTTAAAGATAGCCTGAAAGATCATTAAGAATAATGCGACATCACTGTGACCCACGTGGAAGCAACTACAAAGTGAGATCACACTGGTGAGCAGCCATCTAGGCCAAATGGGTGCTTTTGAACAAAGTACTTCTAAGGTTATTTGGTTGAAACTTGGGGCTATCAGCAGCTAAAAACTCTCTAACTTCTGATTAATCTAAAATGTAGCCTCCATCCACAGAGAGGGTTATGCATGTTAGTTTACTGACCAGAAATCTCTACCAATGTCTCAAATATCCAGAAATATTACTACCTCAATCACCTAGGCCTTGGCGTACAATTATGCTCATCAAGGTGCTCCCAAAATTTGTACTATTATGTAAGTAATAAATAAGAAATATATTTCCCACAGAATGGGAAAAATAATCATTAAACTTAAAAAGTATGATCTGGTTTATTTGTTGTGATAGATATGTCCTAAATTTCAACAAGATATAAAACAATTTTCCTTTTCCAGACATAAGCTTTCAAATATTCTCAAAACCACTAAGAAAGAGAAAGGGGTGTAGCTATGCATCTTATTCTAACCCCTGTGTGTGTGTGTGTGTGTGTGTGTGTGTGTGTGTGTGTGCGCAAGTGTACATGCAAGCATACTGGGGAAGACGAGACCCTAAAATGATACAAACCAGAATATTTAAATATATTCCTTTGGGCCCAGTCAGTGTGGCTCAGAGTTTGAGCATCAACCTATGAACCAGTAGGTCAAGGTTTGATTCCAGTCAGGGCACATGCTCAGGTTGCAGGCTTGATCCCAGTAGGGAGTATACAGGAGGCAGCTGATCAATGATTCTCTGTCATCATTGATATTTCTCCCTTTCTTTCTGCCTTTCCCTTCCTCTCTGAAATCAATAAAAAATATTTTTTAAATACATCAGTTTGGAAATGAGGAAGAAAACTTCTCTGATGAAGCTAAAATAGAGAAGACACTCGAAAGTGCTCCATATCTCATAGCTTCTCAGGCAGAGGTGGCTTGATCAGATTTCTTAACCTGAGCTCAGGAAAGGAGCAATCACAATCATGACAAAACTTTAAACAGATTGGGCCATATTAGAGGACAGAAGCCTGTACCAGATAAAGGAAGAACGTGCTGGAACTGCATGTTGAGGGCAGCTCCCTTGCTCTCTCTCCTCTGGTGTTTTCTTTGGACTTTGCATATTCTTTTCCTCCTTTATCTACCTTTCCAGGTATCAAAACTTTCATTCTTCTCTTGTCTCTGTCACTTTTCCTCTTTTGCTCATTTCTTTGTCCTCATTTTTACTTCATCACTTTTGTTCTTATCCTTAGTGAGCTAAAATATATGTGATGTGTTAGAGGTTTTTCATCTTGTTTTGAAGTACAAAAGAGGCCAAGTTGAGTATTTCTGACTAAATATCCCTAAGCATTAATCCCACGTTCACCACCTGACTGTGGTCTGATTTCTCTTTTCCCTCCCCTCCAGATAATTAGTGGCGCTTTAGATTAAAAAAAAAAAAAAAAAAAAAAAAAAAAAAAAGTCTGATTTAGCAAATATATTTTTAGTTCTCTTCATTTCTGCTCATATTGCTGCCTCCCCAATCTTTTCATTGCTTTTCTAATTTTTAATTTTCTAAGCATAAGTGTACTAAGGACATAGTATAAAAATAATAATATAAAATTGTGAAGCTTTGTGGTGTTTTATAAAAAAGTAATTTCTCCCAGAAAGCAAACTGGTTTTCTCTGGTAAGTGAAAATTAGCAGTCATTCTGGAATCTCACACTACAGAATTAACATGTGTAGGTGATAGTCCAATGAACTCCCAAGCCTCCTCCTTAAAATAGATTTCTAAATGTCTGTTATCTACTTATTTCTTTTCTAATTATTTTTCTGTAACCTAGTTAAACAATGCTTCTTAGTCCTGAATTTCACATACTTCTAACTTTTAACTCCATTATCTCTTCTTCCACTCTTCATCCTAACCAGTGTATTGCTGTCTGGTCTACTTTTATAGTGTTCTTTGGGAGAATTAGGAATAATAACTAAATCACTCAGTAGGAAAGGATATAAATTGCTGTAAGTGAAACTGTTGAGAAGCCTCTTTCTACCTAAGTACATTGTTTCATGTCACCATTCTTTATTTTCCTAGAATGAAACGAACAATAAAAATCTAAGTATATAATTTATTTTGAGTGCACTCAAATATTACAGGCTGCATCCAAGTTTATGATTTCACTGTTGTTGTTTTTTAGGAGTAAAATAAATATTTGTAACTGTAAAGGCTGTACTTGGTTGGCTAGTTTAGTTTTCTGAATCTGGACAGAATCTAAAACTGTTCTATACAATCCCAGAGAAGATTAACCAACATTTTCCTCTACCAGAGCGAGTTCCCATCTTTACACTGAATCACTCCTCCTGAAATTGAATCCTTAAAAAAAATTAACCCCATGCTCAGATGCAGCCAGAAAAGAGCCCATTGTAAGCCTCCACATCATACTTTTCCACATCCTAGAATGTAATCAATCACCTCAACTTTCTCTTCTTTTAAATAAATATCTGTTTGACACCGCAAATATTTTCTTATCCAACTTTTCATCTGCAATATGGATCTTTTATGTTATTGCAACTCTACATCCTTCTCAATTACCTTAGTTTCTTCACCTACAAAATGAAGTTAATTATGCCTGCCCTATTACTTTTAAGAAACAAAGAATTACATGAATTTTTTAAGAAGTAGAAGCAATATTTTTGTCCCAAGTAGGTATGTGACCAACCAAAAGAGGGGGGAAAAGGACCAGAATGCAGTAAAAACAGCACAAACATAGCTAAGATTTAAGCTAAGCTTTGTCTATATTTCCAGCACTAACTAAAGCTAATCCACTCTTTGACAACCTCCAGTTTTGATTATAATAAAGACTGGCTTGCCGATTCATAACAAGCTCTTACTAACTACTATATTCAAAAAAATTTATTGCATTTAAAAATCAAAAATCTGGCTGCTGATGGGAGATTGTATAGTTAGGGAGACAAGAACACAGAATCTCAGACTTAGTATTACCAGTTTTAGGAGCTTAGAAAAATACATGAGTTACCTAACTCTTAGATGCTATATTAATAAAGTGAAGAAAATAGGATACTCTTCAAATGGGCTGTTGTGACGATTAAATAAGAGACTTCATATAAAGCTCTGCCGCAGTGTGTGGCACATTTGGGAAGCACTCAGATACAATCAGGACCAGTAAATGATACCTTAAATATACAATGTAAAAAACAAAAGGTATCTATGTACTTTATATATCAAGCTATAATAAAATATCTAAATACAAATTCTTTGCCAGTTGTCTTATACAAAAATGAGCCTGAAACAAGAATAGCTCTGCTGAGTTCCCTGTCATCTTCATGATGGGTTACCTGTAAATTTCAACCAATTTCCTCAAAGGCGAGTGAGAACTAGAAGGCATTCACAGAGCAATCAGGGTGCAAGACCCTTCTAGATTACCCCTCAGTTCTTTCCACAGTTCCCTTCCCTATACACATTCCTAATTCAATAGCAAGTTTTCAGTAAATCAGCTTAACAAGTCTTTCCAAACCATTCACCTTAATTATTATACAAATAGCAACAGTTGATCTGACATCTAATTAATCTATGTAATAACAAACACAACTGACATAACATAGGTTACAAAGAAGCACAGCTGGCTCTTGGTAAGCATCCGACCTAACTGATTAGGTAGGAAATGCACAGAAATGTCAGAAAGTCTGTTGGTGGTGAGCATCAGTGGGCCGTGGACATCACAGAACAAGTTCCATAAGGGAATGAAAGTTGTTTAACCTACTAAATAGATTCTGTGGAGGTCAAATAAGAATTATACTATATCTGAATCACAATCATCATCATCACCACTCCCACCACCACCACTACCACCTTCATCACCACCATCATTACCAGTATTATCAACATCATCGCCATCACCACTACCACCATCACCATCTCCATTACCATCAACACCACTACCACCATCACAACTTCCATCACCATTACTGCTAACACCACCAATACCATCATTACCAGCACTATCACCATCACCACCAGCACCATACCATCACCATCATCACTACCACCACCATCACCATCACCATCACCATCACCAACATCTTTTATTTCAAGCCAATTGCAATTAGGTGGGTTTGTTCCTTGAAATTCCCACATACATTGTTTACCCTTCCAAATCATAGCCTTATGTGACCTAACACCCTCCCACAAAGTTATAAAACAAAATTTCAAGTTGGCCAAATCCAGTCACGTTTTCAAGATCAGTCTGTAGTAATTCTAACTCACAGTAGACAGGAAAAGACCTAAGAATATTAAGCTCAAGGCATATTACTGATGTTTGGCACTTTATTTTCATACCTCTAGGAACAACAAATGAGAACATTTTGTGCAATTCTGTGTGGCCCACTTTTGGATGAGTAAAGATGTCTCATTTCAACTTTGATAAATTGTGTTCTGTGCCATCCAAGAGCCAATTATTGCTCATCATCATGTTTTAGAATTAAAGTTTTACTGGAACCCAGCTCCATCTAGTCATTCATGTATTGGCCACGGCTCTTTTCACAATACAATGACAGAGTAAGTTGTTGCAAGAGATATAGTATGGCCATAAAACCTAAGATGTTTACCATCTGGCCCTTTACCGAAAAAGATGGTTGATCTCTGCTAGTAGAGAAAGCATGGTGTCTTAACCAAAAGACCTAGAAATCCTAGTCCTCCCAACACTTTGGGTAAGAAAAAGAGTAGCTATAAAAGATGCTTATCTGACATGCCAGTCCTCCTGAGAAACAGAGAAAATGGTCATTTAAATGTAATGCCAGTTTTCTAACTGATCAATGAACATCCACATGTTCTCTCAACTTATTACTCTTGTTAAGTATAAAAAATATGAGTCATCATAGAGAGAGTATTGTTTCCTAACTTGAGTTTTATTTATGTAATGTTTATTGGTTTTCTTTCTGTTTGTTGTCCTGAAAAAGAGAGGCAAAAATAGTTATGGAGCTTAAAGATATTGATGAAACGCTCCTGTATGCTTGAGGACCAGTTTGTCTTATGCTCCCTGTGGCTGCCCAATATATGGCCCTCCAACACAAGTTCACATGGCTGGCATGTCAGTTGCATCGTAGACTTGCCATGTCCCCAAATAAAAATATAATCACTGTTCAGTTGTTTCACTATTTTATGCATCAATTTAAAAAAAAAATAAAAACATTCTTAGGGTGTTTATTCACAGATTATCTTATTTAAAATCTGGCCCTGTAGTTCATCATGAAAACAGGTTTCATACCATATATTTCAGTACGGCTCAGCTTGTTTGTGGAGTGCTTATAAGAAAGATGATCCTAAACATCAGTTCTTTTATGCTCAGTTGCTCACATACACTGGCTGGGTAAAAGTCCAGTAATGGGCACTGCTTGGGCAAAGACAACAAGTGCATGTCCTCCCCACTCTGGACTTCCTCAGAGAGCAGCTGTTTCCCAGTTTCTCATGATAAACCACCAGCACGAAGAAGCAAAAACCACAGAATGTCATTAAATGCAGAACAAAGGAAGAAAAATACTCATATGTGTAACCTGAATGATATTTTAGCTTTAATATTATTATATTTGAGTAAATTGTAACTCCAATTTTCAAAAGACTTGAGAGTCTATACACAAACAAAAAGCTAAACTGTACTTATAATGATACTCTAATTTTATAAAATTCTTCTCTACTAAAGAATCAAACCAATTATATAGTCCTGAAGTATACTTACACCACTACTTTCCTCTAGGCTCTGAAATTTCATTTAAGAAATGTAATAAAAGCAAGTAAATTCCAAGTACAGGGAAAGTTTCAGTACTCACCCCCCACAACAGTTCTTTTCTGAACTAATGAGATTAATAATCTATAAATCTCTGCACAGTAGGCTCATCCAAACAGTAAATAGTAAATAAACCCATTACTTGCTTAAAGAAGGTGTTGAAATCTTAATATATAAAAAAACTGAAATTAAGAAGTGCTTGAGTCTTTTACTAAAGATGACACACACACAAAAAGCACAAAACAGCTTATATAAATCATCTTCCAAAGATGAAATTCAAAAGCAACCATTTGGAATTTTGAATGTAATTTTTTATTAGAAAATAAGGCAATGCCTAAGGGGGACTTCTTATCTCCACAGAAGTTGATGGCACTGTGGGTAGCGCAATATCTAATTTCCCTACAGAACATAGGACTTTGATAGAGAATTTTATAGTTTCAGGGGACTTGAGAAAGCCTTCCCGTAAAGCCACATTTCTGCTCAGAGGAGGAAACAAAGATCCACAAGAATAATGACTGCCAGGGACCCATAGCCCGAAAGAGGGCGTGGAAAGAGCAACAAGGGCTTCCTCACCTCTGCCTCATTTCCTTGATGTGAATAGCTGAGCAGACTTGATCCACTTTCTTCGGCTCCCAAAGAGAATGTAGTAAGTAAAGGAGGCACCTGTTAACTTGGTGGACAAGAATTGGGACACGTGAAGCTGCCTGAGATGGTAGAGAACGGGCCTGGGCTTTAGAAAAGCAGACACTGGGCAAGTATGGCGTGGGCAGGGTACCCTAAGAAGGAAGAAAGGGGTTGACTTTCTCTCCTGACTCAAAAATCAGTTCAGAGGTTTTAAAGGGACCTCTCCTGAGCAAAACACTACTATTACCACTAACCATCTGAGCTGGTTAATCATCAGTACTCACTGCATCTCTTCCAAATCCCAAACAGCAAAGAGAATGCCTCAGAGTGTAGGAAACTGCCCGTGGCCACTGCAGTGCCCCTGATCCATGGGAACCATGCCAGGCCATGGCCCGCGCTCTGCTCACTCATGTTGGGGGTCTCAATACCAGAGCCCCACTTCTCTTCCTCTCTACACCACAGAGGAAAAACAGCAAACTTACTAGGAGGTACTACTGATAAATTTGAATTGTGATCAAATGACCGTTATGGCTTTGAAAGGCATAAGTGATATTTTTCACTTGAGCATGAAATAATTCTGATTGAGTCTGCCATCCAATTAAATGCTTGACCATTTTTTTATTCACTTTAAAGGTTTTAGTCACAGGTGAACCTCTCAGCTTTATCTTGGGTCTACTTACAAATAGCTCTCCTGTATTTTAAGGAGGGGGAAACCTACCAACAAAGCAACTACTTCTTACTTTCTAAGTCATTATCCCTTGGCCAATAATGAGGAAACATCATTCCAAACAGTCTTACTTTTTCAAACCTACCCCATCCATGGTTGTGGAGATTGTTTCTGGATAAACATGCTAAGGTATTTTCACACAGAATTTACATTTGAAACTTATCAATTCCCACACACGGGAGAATCTTAAAATGGTCAAGAAGGAAAACCAAATGAAAGAGCAATTAATTCAAGAAAATAAGAATAATGTCTTGCTCAAATGAGGACAAAACATACATTCAAACATATGTCATAACAGACACTGTCATAGCAGATATTCACTCAAAGTTCAAATGCATTAAGAGAATCTTCTAATAAATTTATTTAATTACAAAATTACATTAATAACACTTTTCAAAAATTCAGTTGATAGTATTATTTTAGATGTCTGTGTTTCAATATAGTTGGAAAGTACAGCTTTTCATTTATAGACAGATTTATTTGTGACTGGACACTAAACTTGCTTTTTTTATATGGATATAATAGATAAGAGTAAACACATCAAAGTAAATATGTAAAATACACACAGAGATAAGTATTTTTCAAATTATTCCATTTATGCAAGAGCCGGAGTTCTGATAATTAAAACCAACAGAATATAGTATTGACCTCAAATAAAATTTTCTTTTTTAATTCTTAGCAACAGGGGTGTCAGGATCTGTAAACCCAACTCTACACAAGGATTTTTTGCACTTTCAGATCCTTGTCCATAAAACTGTATGTAAAATAAGACAAAAATCAGTACCCAAGTTCTATATCCACATAAACACATTTCCTCAAATATGCCTTGTCAATAGGCGCTAGACCCACTCAGCAACCAGAAACATTTTTGGCCTTCAGTCCTTGAAAAATTTACTTAAATGCTTTTGCCACCCAATTATAAAAAAAAAGAAATGGATACATGGAAGCTCAATTTGGTTTAGAGAAGGAGCAGGAATAATTAAGCACAAAAAAATACATAGACAATTGTTTGAATATTCATTATTTCTATGCAATAAATGAATGGGTATTAAATTTCTGAAGAATGTTGCAATCTTTTGCAGACAGCACTGATAAACTATGTAATTAATCAGAACAGTAAGAATAACATCTGCCTTATAAATCTTGAAGCAGATATTCAATACAACTGGAAGCAGAATGGACTTTGACCGCAATTGGAAAAATAAGAGATGGCAGCAAAAGACATTTTGGTATTTAGATGAGAGTTAAGGTCAGTGATAAGGGGGAGATTAGGTGACAATGATAAGACTGGGGGAAAGAAGCTTGGTTTTAGAGAAATACAAAAATTTGAACACTGAGAATGAGCAGTGGTAAGGTTTTGATCTAACATTATCCAACACTGGTCTCATAATAACCTTGTGATAGAAATGCCCGAATCACAAAGTGAAATACAAAGCAGGGTATTCAACATGGTTCCACTGTTTCTAATTTATAAATCTGTCAATGTCTGACAGCTATTTAAATGAAATTCATTGCTTCTAGTTTTAAGTATAGGTAAGGCCTGATCTCACCTCCTCTCACACAACCAATACTCCTAACTGAGACAACAAACTGAAGAGGTCATTGTTTAAAAGGGTCAAGGTAAAGAACTGAAATTCCTTTTTTTCTTTTTAGCCTCATTAAAAAAGTAACAAAAGCCAAGCAAGTGTGGAATATTCCAATTCAAATGATACCAAGGTTCAAACTGTGAAGTGGATATTGTTAAAGGGGGATCTTCAAAGAACTCCCAATTTGATTTAAACAGGAACAAGTAGTAGTCCAATAATATTTCAACACATATACATTCCATTGAGATGTACATCTCTGGGATATGTATTGCAAAGCACATGAAACACCAAATATCCAGCTCTCTCACTTTCCTAAAATACACACACACACACACACACACACACACACACACTCACACAGCATGCAATAATACCAAACAGCTGAGTGCTACATGCCTTGAGAAAGATCTGAGGTGGCGACAAATTAAACTGGATCCCATTTCTTTAAGGCCCACACTGAAAAGAGCTGCTGAACACTCGTGGTGAACCTGGACCCCTTTGATCTCCATTGTAACAAAAAAGCAAGATGACATGCTCAAATGAAAAATCATTTATAATGGATGAAAGAAGGCCTATTCTTTCTTTGAATTTATCTGTTCGGAAGGGGAAGGGATGGGAAGTTAAGGGGAGAGAAATAAATTCTCAAAACACAAAACAATCTTTATGAGATAAAAATATCAATAATGGAGTGAAGAGAGGTGAGCCAAGTAAAAAGAATGGATGTGGAGAAAATCATTTTGATCCCCATTAGAAAGGGGAAAGATTCTAAAAAAAACAAGTGGGAGACAGTTTCTCATGTAAGTAAGAATGATTTTGAAAGAACCGATCATGTGCCAAGCTCCAACTACAAACCACAGTACATCATGGATTAACCCTCACTATAGCAATTCTAGAAGTCATTTCAAAATGACTGAATTTCATTACTGCTTGCCAGCAACTTATAAGATAGAAATATGGGGAGTAATAAATTTGTCTAGTTGATGTCTTTAAACATTAAAATTGAACTTAATCAAATGCATATTCACAGGGGACATAGTTCCCTAGTTACACCCTCAGGATAGTAATAAGTTTTTACTGAGTTTGTTATCTTTAGAAATGTCTGGGGAAAATCTGTGGCTAATATTTTTCATTTATGGCACAACCTACCAGCACCCAATCACAGTAACAAGCTGATTAACATCAATACTCTTAAAAAAAAAAAAAAAAAAAAAAAAAGGGCTAATTCAACCAAGAAAAAGTTTTGGTCAGTTGAATCATGACTTACTTTTTGTCAGATCTGAGAATCAGTTGTAGTTAATTCTAGTCCTGTAATCCTGAAGAAGTCAGCTAGCTAATAGTTGTGCACTGCAAACACCCTTTGCACATTCAAGAGTACAGAGATGACACAAGGTGCTAGAGAAACACGATCAGGACACTGTCCTCATCCTCCAAGAGCTTGCCACTCGCCATCCACGGTGGAGGTGGAGCAGGAACAGGAAGGAAGGATAACAAACTCCATAGTGGATGGGGGTGGAAAGGTTAACAAAAGTGTTAGAAAAGATGGGCTCAAGGAGTTGGGGAGAAAGGGGCAAAGGCATTAAAGCACGAAAAGATGGCAGCATGAAAGAGCCCAATAGGTTCAGCAACCTACCCATGGTTCAGGGCAGTGGCGTCTGAGCTGCACTTAGAAATATGGCCAGAGATGAGGCCCCCAAAACAAGCATGGGCGGCCTATGAAGATGGGCCCGGCACCACACTGAACCTGCAGCTTTAATGAAGGCCTCAGCGGCCACTGCAGGATTCCTTGCATTGGAGTAGCACAGCAGTTCCAGGTGAGATGAACCTGCCCATGGGCAACATGGAAGAGAAGCAAGTAGACAGGTGGTATTGCTTAAAGTAAGACAGGCAAGATGTCCCAAAGGTGGGGACAGAGTGTGGCAGCAGGTTGGGACTCCAGAGTTATAAGGAACTGCCTTCAGCAGAGCTTGGAAAAAGTAACAGGGATGGCAAGGAGGACAGCTGGGTCTTACTCACTCCAAAAAAAACACCAGCTTCTGATGAAGTTGGCAAGTGGGAAGAGAAGATTGATTAAATGTTACATGGTGAAAACTACAGCCAAGGACAATAGATTCTGCAGTTGTTGGTTTACAGCAGGAGGTGTGCACGAGAGCCGTGGGTGTGCATGAGACCATATGTAGAGATCGGAGAGGCTGAAGACAAGCAGAGGAGGTGATGTCTGTCTCTACGTGCTGCAAGCTGTGCTTTTGACACAGATGTATTTTTGTCTTAAGATATCAGTGCCCATCTTGTTGATCGACAATCTCTACTGATTATCTTTTTATAAACAGTATATATATTATGGAATATAGATTCAATGATTAGAATCCTAAGTATGACACAACTTCAGAGAGGCATTTACTGACACATTATCTACAAATAGATAACGGATAGGCCCATGACCCCTAGATTAGAACCACATACAGATAACAGGCCACTATAACCAATTCTATGAAAGAGAAGTCAGCCTATTCCCCTTGATTTTTCTGCAAACTGCTGATCCTTCTGGCCCCTTCAGTCAGCTGACTTTATGAACCAGAATGAAGCAAAGCAAGCGGTCTCCTTTGTTTTGAATGCGCATACCCATGCATTCCTGACTTCCCACCAGCCACCAAACAACTATGTTCCCAATCCAGATAGGTAGGTGTGAAACAGTCTACTCTGAGCTGTAAGTGCAGAAAAAGCTGGCATTTTGATAAAACACGCAACTTCACTCAACAACACTGAACCTCGCACAGGCCATTAGAACAGTGTCTAACAGCTGTTGCCAAGTGGCATGGAAGCAATTGGATTTAAAACATCTTGAATTTCTAAAACATGTGTTTTTTGTTTTTGTTTTTTAATGAAAGACACTGTTAAATAGAGCTATCACTCACATATCTATTAAACAGTTTAAAACTGGCAATCCTTAATTTAAGGCTATTCTTGGAACTGAATGTCCATGTCTGCTGTCAGAACGTCAGAACAGATCTCAGAAGCACTGGAAGAGCTCAGCCTTAAGAAAGACTCAGAAGCATGTTTCAGCAAGAAAAAATGAATCTGATAGAAAACAAGATGTTAGACAACTTGAAGACTTCACTTCCTTTTTGTTTTAAGGTCCCATATTCCCCAAGAAGTGTCTTAATCTATCCCTAAAGCCAAGGATACCCGTATCCTGAAGGGTCCTCTTATGCATTCACCCATGTACTCACATGACTGTATGCACTGATTATACAGTTGAGAGAAGGACCCAGAAGGCAACCTCAGCTCCTTTCTTTCTTGGCAGCACAGAACCTCCTCACTCCAGAAGAGGCCTAGCAAGTCCCAACCAGAGACTAGGCCAGGGTCTTTAGTTGGAGGCCTACCTAGGAAGGAATCCGGCTAAGACAGAAAGACCTATAACTGAAATCAGACATACAGGGTAAAAATTAAAGAGTCTAGAATGCCTGTATGAAAGCTGAAATTGGGTCAGATGTGCCAGGAAGGGGGCAATTAAGTCAGGGAACAGGTATCAACATCTGACCAGCAATGAAGATGCACCTGCTCAGGATACAAGGATGGGAATCCTATCTCTTCTGTCTTATGTGACCTCACTCACCGCGAAGTGCCTCAGTTCCCTACTCTAAAGCATAAGCTAAGTCAGCATTTACACAGAAGAGTGTAGAGTCAATCAGTAAATCCTATAGCGAGGCCATTAGGAAACTTTCCTCCCTCCCACCTAATCGTCCTCCATCACCCTTTCTCTCCTTCTCTCACTCTGAATAGCAGGGCAGCCCTTCCCTTTGCAAAGACACACTTTCTACCAATGAACGTACCTCTCCCAAAATTCTGAGATTGTGCTCTATTTATTACCACCTTTTTCTTGCAATTTCGGTTTTTCTCTTTCCACTGGCTCCTTCCCTTCAACTCTCCAACACATTAATTTCTTTAAAGAATGCTTTAAAATGCTTCTCACCTTTCTTTCAAAGATTAAAATCGTGACAGAATAATCGGCTTCTTGATCTTCTCTTCTTTAACCATATGATATCTGGGCTCCCATTCCAATGCTCTCTGTGATTATGCACATGTGTAAGGTAGCTAAGGCTAGTCATTGCCTGACTCAGTGGCCTCTCGTTGGTGCTCAGCCCTCTGGCCCTTTCTGGAACCTGCACCTGACAGATCTCCCTACCTGCTGCCTGGCACTCCTCGCCTGCCCTTGCCTTGTTAAAGGCTCCTCTATAGTCCCCTATATACAATGCTTCTTCCACCCACCACTTAAAGGTGGGTGTTCATCGAAAGTCTGCCTTTGCCCTCTTTTTTCTCCTCTCCAAATTCTGTTCCTTGCAGATCTCACCCATTCCTAGATGTTTACCTCTTTGAGAATTATTCCCAGAAATCTCTCCATCCTTGGCTGCTCTTCCCAATTCCAGACCCAAGTTTGCCATTTACTGAATGGACAGAGCACATGGAAGTCTTGGAAATACAAAACAAGCCATCTGAAAGTAACTGGGCGTTAACCCAATGAAAAGCCGCCACCATCCTGCTAGTCACTGAGCTTCATACTGCATAACCTTTTACTCCGTGGCTAGGCCATGGTCAGGTCCACAATGGGCCCAACAAGAGAGTAATAAACAGAATACGGTATGAGGCGTGGAAGGCTTTTTTGCTGGTTCAGCAATAAACCAAAGTTTATTAAACTGAGATGTGACTCCTACCAGTCTTCAAAGCTGGAGTGACCTCTATGGTTTGGCCCAGCTCACTTCTGACCTCTCACTTCTAACTTGACTTGAACCTCAGCAATGTCTACCATTTTAATCTCCCCAGCGAATTCCAATAAGCAATCCCCCAGTTTAACACACACACACACACACACACACACACACACACACACCATTGGGAAGGCAGCACCACATTCCTAACAGACCTCTCCCTCTTTCTTACCTCCCCTTTAATCCATCCTCAACATGGCCACAAAAGTGGCAACGTTGTTGCTCTGCCAATCACATCAGCCCTCCCTTACCCATCACTCTCAGTTCTAGCCACACTCATTTAGTCAACATCCTGAAACAGAGCCCACCTGCTACCATCTTACACCTTGCTGTCCCAGCTGTTCTCTCATTTTGGATGCCAAATACCCTTCAACATCCCTCATCCGTCCCTTTGAAAAGTTCCAGCTCAGATGCTCACTCTCCTAAGACATTATGGCAGATTCCTTCCTCAGTCTAACCCCATCTCCAGAGCCTGATTTATCCTTCAACCTTTAGCACTCTGTTTTTCTGTCTCTGCATGTGTCAATCTTCTAGACTAGAATGTAAGACCAAGAAAGTCCGAGTCATCTTTGTTACCCCAAAGCACTAACGTGACACTCAGCACACAGAGGGCAGCACACACTGTGGGGACACTGGAATTGGAATCATAAGAACAGGTTCTCATCATGACTCAGTCACATGTGGAAGTTCTGATTTCCATCAAGACTCTGTAGAGTATTAAGCTAAGTAAAATAAGCCAGTCAGAGAAAGATAAATACCACATGATCTCACTCATTTATTGAATATAATGAACATAAACTGATGAACAGGGACAGATCCAGAGACAGAGAAACATCGATCAGACTGTCAAACTTCAGAGAGAAGGTAGGGGAGTGTGGGGGTAAGGAGGAGAGATCAACCAAAGGGCTTATATGCATGCATATAAGCCTAACCACAGACATAAACACCAGGGGAGTGAGGGCATGAGGGGGGAGATAATGGAGGAATGAGAAGACATATGTAATACCTTAATCAATAAAGAATTTTTTTTAAAAAAAAGGGGGGCTGATCTTTTGCTTCTCAGTCACCTCGTCAATAAAATGATTCTTAACTTTAGGATATCCAAATGACCAAGTGAGATGATATGTATGAAAGTTCACTAGAAAACCAGTATAGCACAAAAAAATGTGTAAGACAGTATTATTATTAGAATATTTTACTCAACGTGTTTTGATAAAGATTAACTCAAACTTATTTTTGTACAAAAGAAATGCTGCTATGAATGATTAATTACTGGCTATAGAAATTAGATAAAACACCAACATCAAAGAGACTTGCTCACTGGTACTATTTCATCTTTTTTAAGATCACTGCATTGTTTCATTATACTGGGATGTAATATGATAATCAAAGTATTATAACTGGATTTTAAAATACAATTTTTGGAGTCTTCTGTAAATATAGGCATTAATTTGAGTAAACAGCCATTATATTACACTCATATGCCTAACTAAACGCTCAGTGATACTTTTAACATAAATGTCAATTACACACAATCCCTTTTGAAAAAGAACTTGTATTATTTTTTTCTTATGATTCACCGTTAACAATTTTCATTCTCATTGACCAATGTAAATGAGCTTATAAATTTCCAGTTCTGTAAGGAGAGTACCTTCAATAGCACCCCCCATTCCCCCTACACCCACCCACACACACACACACACACACACACACACACACACACACACATTTAACATCCTGTCTGCATTACTTCTGAAAAGAAAAGACCCACTGGGCAGCAGGCGGTGTGAAATAGAATGCAGCCTTACACCGCATTATATAGGGAAGAAAACAGCCAACTGTGAGTTAGAAAACAGAACAGGATTATCAGCTGCACACTCAAGGGACCTTAGGGGAACATGAAAAGTGCTCTTTAATGACAAATCGCTCACGTTATTTCAGACCCACTATGAGCACTATAGGATATATTTAACATTTTAATTTTTGTTTCCAAAGTAATAAACCTGTTGGCCAGCCGGAAGCTTGGCCATCACAGCGGCTGGTCTAGCAATCAATCCGCCATGGCTGGGCTCCACCACAGCCCCTGACACCAATTAGGACACTGAAACAGGGAGCCGCTGCTACCAGGTTACAGTTTTGCCAATTACAGCGCATCCTGGGTGAGAGCGGCCAATGAACACTGGAGCCCAGGGTCAGGAAGGAGGGGAAAAGCGCCTCATGTAACGTGACATAAAAAAGAAAGGCTGCAGGAGGGAACAGAGAAAAGAAACAAGACAGTATGGAATCAAACAGTCCGTTTCATTGTTCACTTGTCAAAGACACGCAGGCGCTAAGACAAAGGCAAAAGCAACGCGCTTCCCTCGGCCTCCACCCTGGGAGGAACTGCTCATTGGCCCACGCAACTTGGGAGCCAATCACTGCAACACGCGACCACAGGACCTGCCACCTCCGACTGTTCCCTTTTTTTCAGGATTCACACATTTGGCCAGCTCACACAGGGTCTGAACGTCAAAGACAGGCCATCAATAGACAATATCAAAGTGCTGGGAGGACAGTATTTCAAATCAGGCTCATTATTAGCACACAAACCTTTTCTATTAAAAATTTCCTTTTACATCCTATGAAATTTTAGGGACCACCTTTCAATTTTTCCACCTGAATTTCTCTGCCAAACCCTAGATTATAGCCTAGCTTATCAAACTCCATAAAATCTGTGGACCTCAAAATCTTTCCTGAATCTCTTCATCTGACCAATTTCCAGCCACAAGGTACCTCCTCTTAATTCCTTTTAATCTCTGGCTTTGAGGGACTCCCAGCCAATCCTTTCTGTTTTGTGCCATCTGAAAAGGCTAAAGGCAAAAAGCATGGCCGACACAAAAACCCTGCAGAGTATGGAAGTATTGGACTAGAGATGTCACCTTCAGAATCACATACGACCTATGTCTTGATCAGTTTCATAAATGTTAAGCCCATTCTGATTTGAGTCAGATGACAATGACAGAGACACATGTCCTAACTTGAAAAGGAACCGTCATTTTTCAAAAGGAAAAATGCTATTATTCATTTATCAACTGAGTCCATTTGCTACAACGTATCTCCCACAGGATCTGACGTCAGCCTCATTGTGGTGACTCAAATTAAACTGGTGGCTCCCTGTCAGCTCTGCCAGTTTTGAATGAGACCAAGCAATACTAATGCTGTACTCGTGTTGAATACATACACATCAGCATGGGAACGGTGTATTTCAACAATGGACCTTTAAAACATCAGTCAGAACTTACCACATGTCGCTTCTGAAATCTTGGCCCTAGAATGGAGGTTGTCAACCTTGATTGGTCTTTGGAATCACCTGGGAGATGTGAAAAATGCCGTGGCCCTGGCCAGGTAGCTAAGTTGGTTAGAGCATCATCCCTAAGGCAAGGCTCAATGTCCAGTCAGGGCACAAACAAGAAACCACCAATGAATGCATAAAAAAGTAGAACAACAGATCGATATCTCGTTCTCTCTCTCCCCTACCACCCTCTCTTTTTCTCTATTTTTCCCTCTCCTACAAATCAATTTTTTTTTAATTTTTTTTTAAAGAAAAATGCTGTGCTCTATCCCCACCCTGCAGGGATGCTGATTTCATTGGTTTGGAGTGATGTCTAAAAATCAAGACTTCCTTTTATTTAATTTTTTAAGAGCCCTACTCTGACTCAGCCACACCTGGGTCTGCAGGTCCCTCCCTGGAAAGATAATGGAGGTCAAAACGCACCACAGTGGAGCCAGTGACCACAGTAATTCGAAGGTTTATTACACACTCAGGCCCAGGTACGGTGAGGGGAGTTCCTGGACAAGAGAGCCACAGGCAAAGGACTCGCAGGTCCATGTGGAGGGACACAGAACAGTCTGGTGCTGGGATATACGTACAGGATGGACCATAGCAGGGGGACTTCTGAATTAATGCTGGGAGAGGCTAATTTCAGGAAAGGATGTGTCAAAAGGGCAGAATTGGTTGCTTTGCAGAACTGGCGGTAGCAGAAGTTAGTAAAATGGGGGCATCTGGCGATTTCCACACTGGCAGATGCTTAAAGGTTTAGCCAAATGTCATTTTGCTGGGAGTGACTTATAGTGTCCAACACTGTCTCTCTACAGTAGCCAAGTTGAAAACCACCATTCTAACCGTACTTCTCAACTCCAGGGTGCGTGAGGATTCCCCTGGCAGTCTTGTTAAAGTGCAGATCCTGCTTGGGAGGTCCCGTTGGGGCGAGAGTCTCCAAGAGGGATAGCTGCAAAGAAAACATCCTCCTACTTCTGTTTCCTTCACTGCCACAGTGAACTCGCCTGGCCCAGAAGAACTTCAGAAAGAAGAGAGGCAGCCTCTGGAAAGTCGAGTTCTGAGTATAACTCTGAAATCTAAACTCCACTGGTCCCAAGGGCCATGATGAAATGGCAAAGGAGAGGCGCTCCGAGCCTCAGGATAGGTATTACTCCATCCCCAGAATTCAATCACTCACAAATGCCTACTGGCAAAACTATTCAAGGTCTCATGAAATTAGAAAGCTAACAAAATGAGAAGTGCAAGGACCCGAGGCAGCATATGAGCAAGAGTAAAACCAGTGGAACCAGCATAAACCCCACAAGGCCAGCACTGACTCTCAATGACTTGCAAACCTCTCAATGCACTGGGAAATCATTTCAGTGGGTCACAACCGGCATTTGTAAATGGAAATAATACAATAGAATACATCACAAGTAATATTATCTCCCATGTTTGCATTAACCTATGTGTGTTCATTGAGTCATCATGTAAAATTATTATTAAATTATGGTCACAATTTTTAAAAATTGTAAATATCTGCCTATACTAAAAAAGAAACATATTTCACCTGAATAAGTATTGCTCACAATTAAACCAAGAATGGAAATTTATACCAAAGAGGTGGTGTGGCCGTGTGGTCCAGAGCATGGGTCTGCTGCCAAACTGACCATGGTGACTGTGGGTAAACTGTTTCACTTCTCTAAAGCTAAGTTATTCCTATCGTGGAGATATTACCACCTCATGCTGTAACAATATAACAACATGAATGCAGAGTTCCTGGCATAGTGCCCTGCGTGAGAACGCGCTCTAGTCTATTATCACTGCTTACTAGTAAATGGAGGTCTGATGTGTTTCTTCTCCATTATTTCAACAGTAAAATACTCAAGAGAGGTTAAGATCATTCATGTGTGAGCAAAGGACTGCGTCTACTACACAAGTAAAAATGGAGAAACTCGTCTAATTCTGGAAGAATCTATTTGAAGTCAAGAGCTTGTTGGCACATAAGGCACAAAAGGGCAAGATGGAAGGAAGAGCAGTGTACTCTCGGAAATGCCACAAACGCAGCCAGGAAAGGGAGCGCGGGTCCATGGAGGCACAAATTGGGTTTTCCCACCAGGACGCCTGGCTGTCTTCCTCCAGCTCTTCCGCTAGCTGCCCAGCGGTTCTGGCTCTGGCCATAGAAGTATGGAGGGCCTTCACCTTCACTGTGCCCCGCTTCACTGTGAGCCACATGCTGGGTTCTTAAGAACCAATTATTAATTAGAAGCCCTAGATAGCTGGACAGCACTTAATTAAACCAGCATGGAAAGGGGATGTGGATAAGCACTATATTTGCTTTCCCAATGGGTCTCGGTGAAACCTGCTCAAGGTATCCTGGACGTAACTGTCACCCTGGAAAAGCTCTCAGTGCGCTGGCTTACTCATCAGTGGCAGGAAACTCCTAGTGCTAGCCGTGGGGATCAGTTTCTATTCGGCTAAAACACAGTTTGGGGGCCATTGTCAAGAAAATTGGAGTTGCTCAGGCATGGATGGCAGCAGTTACTGATGTTATTTGTTTGGAAGCCTTGTGATTTAGTGAATCACTAGCAATTGTTAAGCAAGTAATTAAACTATAAAGCCAAGACCTGTGATTTTCAGTCTTTTCAAAGCAATAATCATCAAAATTCCAAGTACCATTTAACTGATTCCCTTCTAAACATGTTGGCAACATTTATGTTGATGTCATCCATCCAGTTGTACGGTTTAAGAAAAGTAGATTATGGCCTTCACAGAAATTTAATGCTGCTCAACTACTTTGCTAAATATGAGAGGTAAAAAAGAAAACCCTCACAAAAATTATTTAATGACAAGTGGACACAAAAAGACTTGGGTTTGATCATGGACATGGCTATTTTAGGTTTAATAACAAAAGACCTATTTTCAGAAATGAAATACTAAAATAACCGGACTATTGTTCATCTAACCTTTTCCAAACATAAGAATGCATTACATAAATTTCACAATTCCTTTAAGTGTCCTTAAAATTACTAGCAATTTAGTTTATGATTCATATACCACACTAACTGCATGCAAATTTTTACTCTGCATCTCAGTTATACCTTAATATTATGGGGGCTGAAATACATTAAATAAATCATATTTCATGGACTCCTGGTAAAGTAATAATACTTATGTGCATTTCAGAAGAAATTGACTGCATTATAAATGTACTCATGTCATTACCTGCCTTTCCACACTGACTTAAACATTAGGCAGCAGGGCCAACTTACAAAAGCTTCTAGCAAATCTCAGGCTTATTCTGGGCTGGCAATTAGCTGTGTCAGTCAATATAATCCAAAATTTACAAATAGCAACTCACCCAATACATGAATCAGCTCCTAAAGCTAGTGAACACTGTTACTGATTAAGACTGAATATGATGGCTATGTGGCTAGTATTTCTGCACTATGCTGCATAAAGAGACTGACTGCTCTTTCATTTGTCAAAGGATATCATCTTTTTGAAGTACCTTATTACTGTAAGGTGCTTTACTTACAAACATACCGCCATTAAGAAAATTATTTCATTAAAAATCTGTGACTTCCAAATAACATGAGTGGTGTAATAAAATGACAGGAATAATAAAAAAATAAAAAAACTCCTAGCAAATACCTAGCAACTAAAGAAAATTTGGAATATATTAGAGACCTGCCAAACACAGCTATTTTCTATCTTTCTTATCCTTAAATATTACATAGTTGTAATTTTAAAAAAAAATTAATTGGTTTTTTGAAAGAGATGAAGGGAGAGGGAGAGAGCAACATTGACATGAGAGAGAATCATCTTGCCTTCTTTCTACCAGGAATCAAGCCTGCAACCTGGTCATGTGCCCTAACTGGGAATTGAACTAGCAACCTCTTAGTGCACTGGATAATGCCCAACTATCTGAACCACACAGGCCAGAGCCATAATTGTATTTTTTGTTAAATATCCCTTCCTAAAAACTTACACAGTATCTGCATGTACATTATCTATATATATAAAACCCTAATATGCAAATAGACTGAACAAAGGAACAACAGTTGCTATGACTTGTGCTGACCACCAGGGGGTGCATGCAGAACATGGTGGGTGTGAGCAGCAGGCAGCAGAGCACAAAACATGGAGGGTGTTGGCCACGGTGGAATGGTGGAGCAGGTGAGCAAGAGTGCCAGACCAAGACGGGTCACCGGTCGCTGTCAACCGGGTGAGTCTCGGGTAGTTTCTGAAAATTCTTTGCTCCCACACTCTGCAGTCCTGCTGGCACTTACACCTGTTGCCTGTGCTGGCACTGAAGCTTCAGCTCGCACCTGCTGCTTGCACCCAGCACTGGTCCAGATCGCTCAGTGCTATCAGCAGGTGTGAGCAGCGGCTGCTGGCCCCAATGGCCCCTGAGGGCTTCTCCACCTCCCTCTGCTTCTGAGGAGAAATCAGGGCAGCAGCAGATACACACCACTGACAGCGCCAGCTCTGCTTGCACCTGCTGCTGGCACCAGCCCTAATCACTCCATGCATTCAGGGGTGTGAGCAGAGCCAGTGCCATCAGCACATGGGAGCGGCAGCGATGGGAGCAGGGCTGCTGGCAGACAGGGTACTGGAGGCTGCGGTGGGAGGAGCCAGGTGGGGTGTGGAGGATGAGCTGAGACCTGCCCCTGTGCCCATGGCAGCCTCGCAGCCCACAGTTCCTTTCAAGGGCATGAATTCGTGCAGTGGGCCCCTGGTCTCATATAATGTTCTTGATCATTCTGTGAAGTAGATAGCATGGCTATTAATCATTTCCATTTGACAGATGGAAATACTAAATAAAGCTCCTGGGGATTAAGTCACTTGTCCAAGGATATAAAGCTAATAAGAGCAAGGATTCACATACTGCTTTTCTGATTCTGATGTAAACAATTTGAGTAACGCATAAAGAAGTGACAAATATACACAACACATAATTTAGAAATGGGCTGCTCTAAAAGGTTGTTTGGAACTTGGTATTGAGAAACCAATATTCTGACCAGTCTAGACGAGTTCTTATCTAATCCATAATATAGTTGAACTGTAGTACCATAAAAACTGCTTAATTCTAAATAACCTAACCATCTGGAGAACACTGTCCCTAAGCAAGCACACATGTCGGCTGGAAGCAGGAATGCCATAAAGCTGATCCCACAGGCCAGAGTGACCAGGCTTCCCAACTGTGTTCTCACACATTGTCTCCAATGAGGCCCCTCTGCAGATGGAAAAGGTATTCCTGAGCCTTGGGGAGAAGAGAGTCGTAGTGTCCCAAAGAGGAGCTAGACCTGTGAGAACTATAGCCACTGTTGCCCTGCGAATGTGTGAGTAGTTGAGGGAGGAAGGGAAGGTGGCAGGGAAGGAGGGAAGGAAGAAGGGAGGGAAGGAAGGAGGGAGGGAGGGAGGGAGGGAGGGAGAGAGGGTGTGTGCGTGCATGTGTGTGTGTGTGTGTGTGTGTGTGTGTGTGTGTGTGTGTGTTGGGGAGCTGAGGGAAGCTGGTAGATAACATGACCACTCCTCCTGGGTGTGAAATGTGCCAGTGTGAGTGTGTAAGAGTGTGTACCACTGGGAGATCCAGAAAACTGGGCAGAATCCACTTTGCATCTCTCACAAAGGAAACAGAGTATTTGCTAAGATGGCAGAGAATACAATTACCAAACACACCAGCCCTTAATGAGATGAGTCGTGACAAAAAGACGGCTTCCACATGGTTTAAAATAATAACTATTCAGTCACTCAAATGTTGAGTTCTTTGAATAAACAGGGACATTTAGAGAAGAGGAATGAAGAGGTTGTATTGAAGCATCAAAGTCAAGAATGTGGAGGGAAAAAACCTTGAACTCGCCTAATAAATTAGAAAAAGAAAGCCTGAAAGACATATAGGAAAAATGAGTGTGTGGTATCCCATTTATATTAATTGTCATCATAATTTTTCTATGATTCAAAGTGATTAATGCAAACTCTTTCCCCAGAGCCCATCAGGTAATAAACAGTCCCAATGGACACATTCTCTTTTGAGGAAAACTATTAAGCACACAGCTGCATAAATGTATCACACTGAAAACTGCCTCCTCTAAGGAGCTAGCTATCTGCAAGGTGTGAGTGATAGAAGGCAAAAACGTAATACATTTGTCACTCCCATTAGCAATATTAGTGCTAATGAGAAAGTACATGAATGAGAACATACACCTCTTAATTTCAATGTGTTACAAATAAAGACTAGATTAGTCACAGCTACTCAGATTAAATTTTAGCACTTAACACTGTAATACTACACGAGGCAATGCTTATGGTGGCTTTGCAGCACAATTTCAGCTATTTAATTATGGTTTTCAAACCATTTAACACCTCTCAGCACACAGAAGCTAGATGTATATGTATGTATGTGTTTGGTTCAATATTTGGGGTGCAACTCAATTAGCTGGCATCCCTGGGAAATAAAGTGCATTTTCTGTCTAACCCAGGCTTATCCCTTCATGCATCCTAAATCCCTGATTACACTGGTGGCCCTCTGTAAGGGAAACCTTTCCCCGGAGTATTTCATTTCCCTGTATCCTTACAGGCAAACGGACGGAAAGGCATGAAGTGATTCTGCGTTTTCTGTTTCATGGATGAATCGAGATCACCCAAGGGCATATTCACATTGAGGTACTGTAATAATGTTCCCACTTTTTATATTTGGTCTCGTCCTTTAGTGCTAGGCTGCTGCTAGCAGTCATTTCCCCCTGGTTACTGTGACAGCTTCTAATAGACACAGACCCCATTATTTACATCCTTCAAAGGGTTTGTTGCATCTTCCATGGACTGTCTGGGGCAGAGGGAGAATAAACAAATTTGTTAAGAAATATATTAAATGGGTATCATCTCTTCCATCACAACCTCATCTCCTTTCTCTCTCTCCTCACTCAACAACCTATAGCCTTCCGCCTTTATAAATCAATTGCCCACTTCCTGGTGATGTTGGGTTCCCTATATGTCTAGAGACACCAGAAATTAGAAACTCATTACTGTCTGTTCTTTTCAATTACACCATCTCCCCTGCTTTTCCAACTGTTCTTTGGCCAACTCCCTGGTGGTGGGGAAGAGGGGGGTGATCAGACAGGGCAGGAATCTGGTCAAGGAGGCAAGAGATTCTTATAAAAAGAACAGAACAAGGTGGGAGATGGTCAAGAACAGCTCTGGGCTCCCCATGTCCACCTGTGAAGTTTTTGTGTAGATCTGCCAATCCTTCCTAATATTGCCAAAATAAGTACAGGAACAGTTAACTATAGAAATTTAATGAGTATAGAAATAACAGTTTACAAAGCACTTTCACTTATCTCTTTGAATTCTCAAAATAGCCCTCTAAAGTACCTATGCTCATTGGAATGATGAGAAAATAGACTAAGAAAGACTGAATCATGGCCAAAACAACGTGTTTGAAGAAAAGGAGAACTAGGGAGCAAATCACCCCAAGTCATATGATTTCCTGAAGTGGCTCCTCTGGATCCCTATAACAACTCTAGGCCTGCATTTGTTGGCTGGGACTGCTCACGAGGTGGACAGGTCTTTCTAGAAGAGAGAAGGTGGGCAGTAACACAAGGCTATTATATTTGTTAGAGGGCATCCTTATAGTGACTAGTTGATCATCCTGGATACAGATGAGAACAAGCGTTGAAATAAATTATTTATGATGTGTAACAGTTTAATGGAGTATAAAATAGATGCCTCTTTTCACAGTTAGTGAAAGTTGTGGGGTACTGGCTGTTGTAGCCTGTATCCTGCTCATCCAGATTTTTGACAGAAGCATCAATTTTCTAAATTGTTCTCTAACTACAAGTTAAGAAAGAAAGAAAATTACTCACAGTGTTAATAACTGCAATTCTCGGAAGATACTAAGAATCCACTATAATTTCACATCATTGAGTCCCATGGCTTTATACATCCAAAGAATTTTTAGATACTTTCTCCTGTGTTTCTGATATTAAAAGACGATATCTATATGAAATACAATGAAGAGCCAAAAATGGTACAATGGGATCTAGACTGGTGTTGTAGACTTGAACATCATGTATAACAACAACGCTAAAACAAGGAGAGAAAAATATAAGATACAAATGTCCAATGAAAAGGTAAACATTTTCATTATGAAGTAATTTTCTTCATAATGAAAACAGGAAAAGTTGGTTCAATAACTTGAGCTATAGGTGAACATCAATAATTAACAAACTATTGTTATTTATCAATAGCAAAAATCCAACACTAGGTATTTGATTGGCTGCAAGGTTTGCAAAACAACCAACCATGCAAAAATAATCAAGAATCTGGTGGCAAATAGAGAGAAGGCACTCAAGCAAACAATGAGAAAAGAAATGAGAAAGAAAAAGGAATAAGCATAAATAGATCTTTTAAAGAATAAACCACCTAGTGTCTAAAGTAATATTCAAAGCACAAAAATTCCTATTTACATATACATTCCAAATACTGCATAAAGGTATTTTAATGAGCAAAGAATAACAAAGGGGCTTGTCTATTAAATGAAGAAATTAATGTTCATTGTGATGAATCATATTAATAAAAAATCTTGAAAATTAATTATAACTGGGAAATTGCCTTGACAAATATTTTGTCAAGTGTAAATCTACAATAATTTTACAAGTGTGGTATTGGTTCAAGAATTGATTAATATAGCCCTGGTTGGTGTGGTTTAGTGCTTAAGAGTGTTGGCCCGTGCACCAAAGGATCATAGGTTCGAGTACCAATCGAGGTCACATACCTGGGTTGCAGGTTCAACCTTTCTCTCTCCCTTCACCTCCCTTCCTCCCATGCACTCTCTCTAAAAAATTAATGTAAAAAAATATCCTCTGGTGAGGATTAACAAACAAACAAACAAAAAAAAGAATTGGTAAATATACCTAAGTGATCAGAATTCAAAGGTCAGAAACAGTTTTAAATTTGCTTTAGAACTTGGTGTAAAATAACCAAGATACTTCTAAGGAGAATAAATAAATTATTTTAAAAACTGATAATGATAAAACTGTCTAGAAAACCTAGGTGTGATACAATATGTCAAATAAATATAACTGAATAAAAATTTACACACACACACATCTATCTTTCTACACACACACACACACACACACACACACACACACACATTTACATTAATGGGGTTGCCAAGCACTAAGATGAATTCCTATTCTCTATTAAAATTTAAAATATTGTATATGTGATTAAATGACTCCATACTTCTTTACTTCAAGAGTGATATATAAGAAGCAAGAGAAGGGAAAAGGTAAAAGAGCAAACTGGAAATATAACATTAATATGAAGAATAGGCAATCACTTATATAATACCAATTTAAGCAAACTTAAATAAAATTTGGTTTTCAAAGAACTTTTAATAAGAAATATTAAGCTACTTTAGGTAAATATTAAAGATCAACTAAATGTACTTGGCACACAAAAGATGCTCATAGATTTTCTGAATTAAGTTTGAAAACAGCACAATCTACATAAAGAAACACCAGCCCTAACTGGTTTGGCTCAGTGGACAGACCATCAGTCTGTGGACTGAAGGGTCCCAGGTTCGATTCTCTTCAAGGGCATGTACCTTGGTTTCGGGCACATCCCCAGTGGGGTTATGCAGGAGGCAGCTGTTGATGTTTCTCTATCATCGATGTTTCTAACTCTCTATCCCTCTCCATTCCACACTGTAAAAAATCAATAAAAAGTATTAAAAAAAAGAAAGAAAGACCAGTTAGCAATTATACTAATAAACACTTGTGATTCCATGAAGCATATCTTTCAGAGGGCAGATTCACAAGGCCATATAAACATTTTTATGGAAAATAATAAACAAAACCATCTGTAGCCACAACTCTCCAAACAGCTATTTAATAATTATAAACTGAATAAAAACTACACATACTATATCCAACATTAAAAAATAATGCTGATGGTTACTATAGTTGGTCTTGATAAGATATCCTCATTAAACTATAGGGGAATAATTTAACTAAAAACTTTAGTGACTTGGTGAAAATAAGAGCCTGGCATAGAGTAGGCACTAATTAAATACTTGTTGAGAAAACCAGTCGTTTTAGACAACAGGAATACCATGAGTAACTGGTCTTCAGAAATGTTGCATTTTTTTACAAATTGAAGATAAGACCCTCCACAGCAAAAAGATTACGACCTGCTTTATTGCAAGAGTTGCTCTACTGTGGTGGTCTGGAAGCGACCCCCAATACCTCCACGGTCTGCCTGCACAAGGCCTGGCGCGCCACTCTTCTTGTGACCTTGCTCAGTTTTCCTGAGAGGATTAAGCTCTTTTGAAATTGAACTCTCATATCACTTGGCACTTCATCCAATTGGAAATGGCAAATTTTAAGTCTTTCATTGTTACAGGTCACTGAGAGTTAACTCCAAGAATTCCTACCCAAAAATTATTTGTCTTGTATTCAAACTTATAAATATACAGAAAGAGTAAAAATTAGTACATATCAATTAGACTGAGTTCCAAAAAAATAGATTCTATTTAATGCAAAGTTAGATTTCTATCACTGAACTTATAATCTGTTACATTCATCAAATGAATAAATGAATGAGTGAACATTATGTGTTTAGATAAGGTCTTTAATAGGAAATATCTCAATTTTATTATTTATTTGTTTGTTTTTTAATGTTCAAATACACAGTAACTTTTACGCCATCCTGAAACTTTTGCCAAGCCACTACACTTTATGTTCTTTTATTGTTCCAAAGAGTATGTGAGTCAGCATTTTTTTTTTTTTTTTTTTTTTTGCCAAAGAAACATAAACTTTTACTAATTCTCAAGAACTAGTGAGTAGCCAAAACCAATTTGGCTCAGTGGATAGAGCGTTGGTCTGAAGACTGAAAGGTCCCACGTTTGATTCCAGTCAAGGGCATGTAGGTTGGTTGCGGGCACATCCCTGGTGGGAGTGTGCAGGAGGCAGCTGGTTGATGCATCTCTCTCATCGATGTTTCTAGCTCTCTATCCCTCTCCCTTTCTCTCTGTGAAAAATCAATAAAATATATATATTTTTTTAAAAGAAGAACTAGTGAGTATTTATTTATAAAACAGACAACTCCAGAAAACACTAGAAAATCTAATGAAGGCTATTGCTATTTTAAAATAAATGATTTTTAAAGAAAATAGACTAAAGGATACACTAATAAAATAACTTTCCTATAAGTATAGCTATCACAACTAAATGCTTGAATTTATTATGTGTTATCAAAGTTGAAGGCATAACTTCATTAATAAAAAATTAAATTCAATAAACCATGTAATAATCAAAAACAAAAGGTCTAATATCTCAGTATGTAAGTACGCCAATTTGGCTTTTATATCAATTTCTTTTTCTTTTTAATAAAGAAAATTCAATCACATCTTTTTAAAAATATATTTATTGATTTAAGAGAGAGAAACATTCACTTGTTCCATTTATTGATACACTCATTGGTTGCTTCTTGTGCATGCTCTGACTAGAGATCAAATTTGTAACTTTAGTGTATTGGGATGATGCTCTAACTGAGGTATCTGGCCAGGGCCAGAAAAATTCAATCACATGTTGACTTTCTTTTAAAATTATGTACAAGAAGTTTGGGGAAAGAAAAAAAAAACACAAAACTTGATGGCCACCAAGAATGAAAAATAAAAAAGAACCACTGCTATAGAGCCTAAGACCATTGGAAAATGCATATATTTACATTACAATTCATAACAGTAGCAAAATTACAGTTATGAAGTAGCAATGAAAATAATTTTATGGTTGGGGGTCACCACAACATGAGGCACTGTATTAAAGTGTCATGGCATTAGAAAGGTTGATAACCACTGCATTAGAGGGAGACTGTAAAAAGGGGTAGTTCTAGTAGAATAAATATTACTGTTTCCACAGGAGACTCCTTTAGAAGAAATAACTATAATGTGTGATTTTGTTTTGTGTTCACACAATTCTCAATAAATGTAGTCACACTTCTGCAGGCAAAAATGGGTTAATAGAAGAGACTCTTTGGTGTTCATATGACCAATAATGATCCCAAATTTAAAGAGGAAAATCAGCCACTAAAGTTCAAATAACGTATGTGTCTACTCAAAATAATGTATATAAAAAATTTCCCCTCCATTACACAACTGACAATTGACTTTCTCACAGCTAAAACTTTAAAATGGCAAAACAGATTTTGAAGACATTTTCTGTAATTAAAAATGGCTGTTTAGATGCAGAGAGATAATTTCTCAAGGATAATATTGCTTTTCACTTTTCTCTTCAAAGATTCAAATGAAAGAGAAATGTGTTGAAATAAGTAATTAGAATTCCATTTGGTCCATCACCCCTTTTCAAGAGTCTAGATTTTACTGACAACTTTTTAATCACCACAGTACCTGGGAAAATACAGTGCTTGGTGTTTTCAAATATATATATATATATATATATATATATATATATATATATATATATAATCAAATGTCAATATGTGTGGGCTCTCAGAATAGAGAACCCAGAAGTAAACCCATGCCTTTATGCTCAATTTATATTTTGCAAAGGAGGAAGAATAGACAATGGGATAAAGATAGTCTATTCAATAAATGGTGCTGGGAAAATTAAACAGATACATGCAAAAAACACAAAAACAGAAACTAGACGACCTTTCTATACCATAAAAAGATAATGCCATTAAACCCAAAATAGATTAAAGACTTAAATGTTAGACTTAAAACCATGAATATGCAAAAAAAAAAAAAAAAAAAAAAAAAGCATAGGCAATAAAATCTGGGACATTTTCTCATAGCAATAATTTTTCTGATACATCTCCTCAGCAAGAAGACAAAAAATAAACAAATGGGACTATACTGAACTAAAACATCCTTGCACAGCAAAGGAAACGGTCAACAAAATGAAAAGAGAAAAGAGAACCTACTGAATGGGAGAAGATATTTGACAATGATACATCCGACAAGGGTTCATATTCAAAATTTATAGAGAAATTATACAACTCAACATCAAAAGAACAAACAATCCTATTTAAAAATGGGCAGTGGACCTGAATAGACACTTCTCCAA
Source organism: Pipistrellus kuhlii (assembly GCF_014108245.1). Lineage (NCBI taxonomy): Eukaryota > Metazoa > Chordata > Mammalia > Chiroptera > Vespertilionidae > Pipistrellus > Pipistrellus kuhlii. The sequence continues at coordinate 14,555,499 of NW_023425405.1, forward strand.
AGAGACATACAGATGGCCAATAGACATGAAGTGTTGAACATCACTAATCTTCAGAGAAGTGCAAATTAAAACCACAATGAGATATCACCTCACATCTGAATGGCCATCAAAAAGGGAACCCTGGTGTACTGTTGGTGGGAATACAGACTGTGGAAGGCAGTATGGAGTTACCTCAAAAGATTAAAAATGGAATTGCCATTTTACCCAGCAATCACACTACTGGGAATATATCCTAAGAAACCCGAAACACCAATCAGAAAGAATATATGCATCCTTGTGTTCACAACAGCATTATTTACCATAGCCAAGATCTGTAAACAGCCTGTGTGCCCATCAGTAGATAAGTGGATTAAAAAGACGGTACATTTACACAATGGAATACTATGGGCTATAAAAAAGAAGGAACTCTTGCCCTTTGGAACAGCATGAATGGACCTGGAGAGTATTACACTAAGTGAAATAAGCCAGTCAGAGAAAGGCAAATATCGCATAATCTCACTCATAAGTAGAATCTAATGAACAAAATAAACTGAGGAACAAAAAGGGACCAGAGGCAAAGATACATGGAACAGACTGACAAACCTCAGATGGGAAGCGGGGAGTGGCTGAAAGAGATTAATCAAAGAATATATATATATGCACAGATGCATAGCCCATAGACACAATAATGTGGAAAAGGCCTAAGAAGGGAGAGGGGGCAAAGTGGGGGGTAAATGGGAGTCATCTGTAACTGTTAACAATAAAAAACACAATGAGATAGCACTTCACACCTGTCTGATAGTGCTGGGGAGGATGCAGAGAAAAGGAAACCCTGGTGCATGGCTGGTGGGAATGCAGACTGGTGCAGCTACTGAGGAAAGCAGTATGGAATTTCCTCAAAACTTTAAAATGGAACTGCCTTAGGATCCAGTGATCTCATTTCTGAAAATATATCTGAAGAAACCCAAAACATTAATTCAAAAGAATATATGCACCCCTAATTCACTGCAGTATTATTTATAACAACCAAGTGCCTATCAGACAACATAATGACAGCTGCCAGAGGAGAGGGTGGTTATGGGAACTAGGTGAAAAGGTGAAGGGATTAAGAAAAGAAAAGAAAAAAAAAAAAAAAAAAAAGAACAGAGGAAAACAAAAAACTCAGAGACACACATAAAAGTATGGTAATTACTAGAGAGAAAGCCTTGAGGGAGAGGTAGAAGAGGCAAAGGGGGGATAAATGGAGATGGAAGGAGACTGGATCTGGGGTGCTGGGCACACAATACAATATAAAGATGGTGTATTATGGAATTGTACACCTAAAGCCTATATAATTTTAATAACCAATGTCACTCCAATAAATTCAATTAAAAAATTTTAAAGAGGTCTCTCTCACCTCCCTGACTACAGAAGAAAGAAAACTTATGATTGCTTCTCCCCCACCAAGAATTGTAATTTCTAAGCTTTGAACCAGGAGTATCTAAGCTCCAGCCTGTGAGATCAGGCCTTCGACTTAGTTTCAGGAGTCCGCAGCACAGGCTTCAGTGCATGGTCTCATTTACCATCACAGCTGCTCATGGAAAACTCTCAGTGACAGTGTTCTTTGACTTGGGAATGTAAATTCTAAGCGAGAAGCTCGGTCTGAGATAAAGATGGCATTTCCCACTATCTAGTAAGTAAGAGTGTCACTAATATGAGAGAAGAATTTCAAGAGTGTCTTTGCTTCTTGATCTAAATGCCATTTTCCTAACAAATTCTGGAAGTAGCTATCTATCCATTTTTAAAGACTAGATATTTTTTTGAATCCTGCTTTGGAAAAGATATGGGAATTTTTTCTGTTATTCCTTTTCCCACTTTCTTTTCTCTCTTCCTCTACATGTTAACACATCATAATAGAGAATGACAGCATGTTTGCCACCTATTAAAAAAAAGTCAATATGATTTTAATCGCAAAGAAGTTGTCAAGAAATGTTAAATATCTAAACACTTCTTAAACTGGCTTTACAGTGAAAAGCTCAAACATCAGTTTTGAAGGCAATGTGATTCTCTCTGGCAGACTGATAACTCCTCATAATATCCATGACATCTTTATCTATAGCAAGGCTTCTTATGGTTAGCAGGACTCATTATCATCCTAGCAGGAAGAAAAAAAATGTTTTTCTAGCTTCCCTTGATGGTGGTTGTGGACAGGTAGCTAAGTTCTAACCATCAGAATGTGATGAGATATGATGTGTGCACCTTCCAGAACTCATCCTCAACTAAAGGGGCTATACCCCAACTTCTCTCTTTCCCCCACTCGGTCCTGTAGTCTGGAACTAGGAACTGGAATCTGAAAATATGCTTTCTTGGACCCTAGGGATGAGCACTAACCACAAACACATAATAACATAAAGCTTAAAATTATGAGTTTCAGCTTTTTAAGACTTTTATTTATTTGCCTAAGTAGTTTAACAGTAAATGTTAAGAACACAAAAAATGTGTCAGATGTCCTCCAGAAATGGAAAATATATTTCCTTCCCCAATTCAGTCAACTGGTTCAAAATGCTAAATAGTCCATTTTTTAAAAAAATCTAGAACAATGAATAAATGACCTCATCTAGTATCAATATTTCAAACAAATAAAATAAAATAAAAATACCCAGACCCTAGAGTTAATCAAATATGACTTAAGATCTTTGAAAATCAAATTATTTTATTCCAAAGTACTAAGAAAAGGATATAGAAAAAAAAAAAAAAGTATCTCCAAAATGATCTAAAAGTGTTGTGTGCAAGTGTTAATATTGTGAGGCTATAAAAGTCATTCTAGAGGATCACAGAATAGTTAAAACAACATTTGATTTTATTTTATTTATTTATTTTTTTAAGATTAAAAGAAACAAGTCAAAAGCCCTGGCCCCTCCAATCATCAGCTGTATAAACTTAACCATACTGGCTTTCCTCCTAGAAGTTCACAATTTGAATTAGTAGTAGTTAAATTGCCTACTACTCCTAATATGGGGTAATATGTGGTCCCACTTACTCCACAGTGCTATTGTAGACATAAAATATGAAAACCGCCCACACATAATAAGTAGATTTAAATAAGATCCTTTACAAATACAAGGAACTATTATCAAGTAGCTATGTATACACACTCGAGTGTAGTTTGGCTTTCATGTTTAAAAAGTAAAGAAAGTCACTTTTTTTTTTAATATATGTCATTGTAAATATTCATATTTAAAAGTCTAATAAAGATTTCCTCTCACCTGCTGTTGACATTTCTCCCTCACAACTAAATAAACAAGCCTAATATTTACCCATGTTATACAAAAATGACATGAACCCAATAAAACATTTTTTATCTTATAGCCTGAGAATAACATCGATTCCATGATTGATCATAAAACAGTGTGAAAGACAGTCAGCCAATGGACAGTGCAAGCACAGCAGAAGAAGGCCTGTGGTGAGGTCAGGGGTGCTAAGAACCCCTACAATTTTTTAAATTAAAATTTTTACTAAATAATATGTTTTTTAATTAACTGTTTTAGAATAATTCCCAGATAGTACATTAAATGCTGTCAATTGTGTTGTGCTCTATAGTATGTTGCTATGTGGTGGTATCTCAATTTTGTTAAAATTATATCTGAGAGAATGAAAACCATTTGTCTACATTTAAAATTCCTCATTTCTACAACTCAATATTTTTCCTGATGCATTTTAAATGCGCTAGTAGAAATTATTTTGAAAAGAAACCATTAAAGGTATGCTAATGACTCTGAATTGTGACAGATGCTGTGGAAACAGGCCTGTTGGCTGAGGCACAGCCCCATTAACTATCCATCATAAAGTGCTCTGAACTTGCTCATTTATTACTGCTGCATTGCTCAAGGGGGAGAGAAACAGCAAGAGTTTCTCTTTCTGAGGCAAAAAATCATAAGCCACTCACTTATTCTAATGTCACAATCCCCACTGTTTATCTGCATGATAATTAGGAAAATCAGAAGTAGTAAGATATTGTTTTACCAATGTGATTGGATTTAAACCTCTGAAAAGGCCAAGGAGAAAGTTCCATGTGCTCAGGAGCTTGGTGGGTCTCCAACACCTGACACAAGTGCAAGCAGACCAAGTCCTAAATTTCCTAGGAAATAAGCAAGGGGAGGGGGTTATGGGGGGAAACAAGCAAGAAGTAGAAATCCTAGCTTCAGAGAGGTACAGGGGGAAGAAGAGAATGGTTTGGGAAGAGGGAATGGAAACACACCATTATTCCAAAATTCTTCTGTCTGTAGCCCATTTAGGGTGTTTGTTGGTCATCCATTTTAAGGACAAACACTGATCCAGCCACTGTGGGAACTGAGCAATACAGCGTTGCATTTTTACAAAGTAGGTGCACACATTAGCCCACTGGGTCCCACTGAGATGGCGATCCAGAAGATGCCACACTGATTTTGGAAAAGAAGAAACTGAGACTCAGACAATGGGAGGTGACTGGCTGCATCTCACAAGCTGGTGAGTTGAAGAGCCTAGAAGTCGGGTTTCTGAGGCTGGAGCTTTTCTCAGACCAAATAAGAATGAAGTTGCAGCAAGGGGGCAAAAAGCAGGAGGAAGGAGGGTGGGGAAAGCTTCTTTAAATCCTAACAAAAAATATAAAGAATATGACTGGTGTATGGCATGTTTAGTACAAATTTTATAATTGCACTAGAGGTCCAGTGCACAAAATTGCACAGGTAGGATCACTAGGCCTGGCCAGCTATCAGGGCTGATGTGTGGAGCGACCAGTGGAGCGATTATGCCCTCCCCTCCCCTGCTGGCACCCACCTTTGCCAGCCCCACCCTCCACTGCCACGGCTGCCTCTTTCTGCAAGGTGACCAACGGGGCGATTGGGGGAGAAGGGGCCCGCTGGCAACCACTTTGGGGCTGGCCTTGCAGGCTAGTGGTTGCTCCTGCATTGAGAGCCCCCTGATGGTCAGTGCACCTTATAGCGACTGGTCATTCTGCCATTTGGTCTATTTGCATATTAGGCTTTTATTATATAGGATAATGTGGTGGAAGTTTGAAGATCAATGCAGGCACTGAGGCCTTTGCACACTAACAAACAGCTTACTAGGCTCACATCAAAGTCATCTAATCACAGACAGGGCTCCCAGCACCAGTAAGAGAAGGATGCCTCCCTTATCTCAAGCATCTGCCATGCACAATGAGAGCTCAGAGAATCGTGTTTTTAAAAAACAAAAAACTTTCCCAGGTCCTACCCTGTAAGCCTTAGTCCACTGGTGCATGAGGACCCTGGTGACCAGCTAGACTTGGGAACCTCCACCTTAGAATCACAGCTTTTCCATTTCTACCTGCACCCACAGTGGACAGAGAAAAAGAGGCTGGGGCAAAATTCAGAGCTTTAAAATCAGCTACTGATTTTACAAGAGCAAGTGAAGGACAGGAAAGTGTAGCCAAGGATTAAACAATAAACAATCCTGTCCAGGAAAGTAATATCAAACCTAAGGGATTTTTAACTACAGAAAAGAAAGCACTCAAGATAGCCCTAAATGGATAGATGGGAAGTTCACGTTCATAGGAAATACAATAAACTTGTGCCTTATAGACTTTGCTGAGCATAAGTGTCTGACAAAAAGTGTTATAATACCCTAGGCTCAAAAGTCTGTATTAACAACCTGCCCTTGAAGTCTAAAACCAAATGCTCATTACTCACAAAAAGATTCCAAGAGGCCACCTTTGCAACAGGAGTTGACCTCCAGGCACTAAAAAATAATGATAACAGAGGAGGTGACGGTAAAATACTGCACCTCTAGAAAGACAATTGAAGTATTCAAAAGTGGTCTCTTAAAGCCTTCTATAAAGTAGAAGTCAATGTAACCATTATTTACTTATTTTAGAGTTATGCAGTAATAAACTCAACATTATATTCAGTACCTCCCTTCATTATACCAACTGGACAGCGAAAAGGACTATTTAAATGGCAAGTGCTTCATTCAAAGGTCAAAGCCCATGAACTAATGTCAACTAGACTCTTCATCAAGAAAATCTGTCAGAGACACCTAGTCTATTAAAGAACTTTATGGAGTCCTCTACCCAACTTTTTAACAGCCTTGCTAGTGATTATAACCTTCTCAAGTGCACTGAATTTAATATATTGTCAGGTGTTCAAGTTTAATGAAGATACTAACCAACCGCCACATGTAGGAACAGGGCCCTCCACTTATCTGCCTTACCCCAAGTAGGGTCCTATATCCACCTAGATGGCTGCACCCAGGAACATCAACCATGGTCATGTTCCACCTTAAGAAGAGGCCTGTTATTGGTTGGCCATAGCAGCCCAGAATGGGCCCAAATGGCCATTGCCCCAAGAACCAGACCATTGGACAACCCAGGAGTCCCCTCCGCTGACTCTGCCTGGCCCCAACTTTGTCTATCAGCCCGGTTTTCTTATAGCTATCCTGGAGGTCCCAGCGGGCCCGCTCAACTTCTGAGAACCATTGTGGACAGCCTAAATTTCATTTCAGTGAGCATCGTTTGGCTCCTACTGAGTGTGAATCCGTGTGGAAATGAAAACATCAACGGCCCAGTTCTTTTCTGCCTCTCCTACCCCTATCATGGAATTTACATTCTAAAATGGGAGATGAACACAAACTTGACCAGTCCTACTTCACTCAAACAGGGAATAAAGGTCATAACTAGGGTGACCACATATCCTGGCTTCCCTAGAACATCCCAGTTTATATGCTGCCCTGATATAATTAATTAATGGTGCCTCCTTCCACTTTCCCTGTTTGGGTGATAAATTATAGCATCGCCGTAGTTGTAATAGACTTAGGAACAAAGGGTTTTGGAAATATGGAAAGGTTGTGATCGCTTCTGAATTAGAAAATCAGGATGGCTTTACAAAAGAGGTATTTATGCTATGCTTTGAAATAAAAAGCAAAATTTAAATGAAGAGGCTGGAAGTGGGAGAAAAAGCAGAGGAGAACATCCAGGCAGAGATACCAGCATGAGGAGGTAAAAGAAATCAGGGATATCTACTGTCTGCTCCTAAGGCACCGAGCAGCCTAACTACCGTATTTTGTAAATGGCACTCAATATTATGGCTACCCTCCGGTATGTGTGCAAGCAAATGAAATGCATGCGTGCGCGCGCGCACACACACACACACACACTGAAGAAAAAGCAAAAATAAAAAGTTCACTCTGGCTAAGCCAATGGGGATTGGTTATAATAGACAAAATATGTTTTAAATTATAAGAGCTTTATTAGTACAACCAATGCAAATTTAAAATAATGCAATGGGGTCTATGAATGATCATTGTTCGATGACCATATTTCTGCCTGTTTATTTCAAGGTAAAAACAAGAGAAAGCCAGGGACATTTACCCACTGATACTATCTCAGCTGTCATAGCAGTGGCCTGGTAGATAACTGACAAATGGCATGGGCCTCTTCCCTAGCATTTGACAGAGATTAAGGCCCCAGTTTCACGGGAGTCACAACACTAATCTTTGCTCAGCTGCTTCAGTCTCTTATGGGAGGAGGAAGGTAAATGGTAGAAAAAGGTAACATACAAAGGAACACAGAGGATAAGTGTACCTCCACATAGCTCCACCGAAGAGTATTCTATCCCAAATGCCCTCTGTGTGTCTGGCTTACACAGAAGGGAGATGCCCCATCCTCGGTGTGGTTTCTAACCCCAAGCCAGCCCCAACTTGTAGGAAGAGCCCTGGCCTTAGTGTTCTCTGGCCTGCACCCCCTGAAGCCTATCTGATAATCACCACTGGAAGATGAAAAACATCCCAGAAAGAGAAGCTAGAGATTTAGGGGCTAATCCTCTGTCCGTTGTCACTTTATCCCCGAGTCCTGGGACACTGTCTTCACAAACAGAAGGAGGGGGTGAGGTGGGGTGATCTCTACAGTCCCTAGCAGCAGCTTCTGGGCAAAGCAGTGAAGTGGGCTGTGCACTCTGGCTTGGTGTATCTCACACCCTGGGGCATGCCCTCTGGAACACATCCTTCTTAACTACCTCTCCTCAATGAAGTTTTAAAGAAGAGTGGCTGCTTGGCACAGGACACAGGGGCTATTACTGGGAACAGCATCAGGCTACCTGTCAAAAGGCTCCAGGTAAGGAATTAATTACGTTGGTGACATTAGTGCTGCACACTTAGAAGCTTCATTTGTCAACAGCCTCAGAGGTTTGGAGAGACAAGCCAACTAAAAGACCAAATTATCACTTTAAAATAAAAATTACATCTGCCAAGAAGACCAGGCATATGGGACCTCCAGCCACAACAGGCCTTTTCTGCAGGCCGAGTATGTGGAAACCAGAGGGTTATTTGATCAGCGTTATGAGTGGGAAGAGTGCTGGCATGAGCTGCAGGAGCCTGCTAGAAGCATCTCCGTGAGAGGCAGGCACCCACCAGGACCAGACAATCGCTAGACCAGGGCCGGGCTGGAGAAGGCACCAGTGTTCTTATCCTTTGAATCTTTCCTTTCCGTGTGTGTGTGTGTGTGTGTGTGTGTGTGTGTGTGTGTAACTGTTTTAAAAACAGCAATTAATTAGACTGATGGTGTCTTTTTTTTTTATTATTCAATTAAGAGAATCAGGGAAACATGGTAAAGTAGTTTTAAAAAGAATATATCATTTAAGCCAAAACCGGTTTGGCTCAGTGGTAGAGTGTCAGTCTACAGACTGAAAGGTCCCAGGTTCAATTCCGGTCAAGGGCATATACCTTGGTTGCGGGCACATCCCCAGTAGGGGGTGTGCAAGAGGCAGCTGGTCGATGTTTCTCTCTCATCGACGTTTCTAGCTCTCTATATCTCTCCCTTTCTCTCTGTAGAAAATCAATAAAATATATTTAAAGAAAAAAGAATATATCTTTTAAAATCCTATACCATGCTTTCTGTTTGTTCAGATATTAAAGAGCATGCTGATTTTTATTCTATTAAACATCACATTGTAAATATGTCCCAGGACATTAACGATCATTAAAGCTTTACTTTAAAGATTGAAAAAGATGGGTACATTCTTTGCGTAGACGCGTCAGTATATTTCATCAGTGACAGGCAATATAGCCCATCACCTGCAGTCACTTAGAGCATGTTTTGAACTCTATTGTATGACAACTGTTTATTTCCCCCTTATTCCCAAGCTACTGCAAAGGAGACGGCATACTGCAATCTACAAGCACTGAAGAGACCTCTCAAAGTGAAAGTGCCCTGGCCAGTGAGAACCTTAGGCTTTATAAAATCTCCACAGTGACTAGGGGGCAATCTGCCAAACAGAGTCCTCATCGTGGTAAGTAGGAGAGGAGAAGGTGTGCTCTTCTTCCCCAGATATTAAATGGCATCCTTTTCGCCCAGACAACAGACATGTGATCTTATCTTACCAATCAAACCCTCAGCACTTTCCCCCTTAATTCTATCTTGAAAGAGAGGGGAAATAAGAATTTCCAGCCAAACTTAGACAAGGGGGAGGCCATGTCAAATCAGTGAAAATTGTATTTCAGGGGAGGCATAACCTAGCAGAAACATCATGACTCCACTTAGATGCAGGATGAGCTCTGAGTCCCCAAACTAGTGTATGTTCATATCCCAGAACCCTTTCCAGGCTCCTGCAGTGCATATACTACAGATCTGGACAAATGCCTCCCATTGCCTTGTAGCGAACTGTGGACACGGTAAGAATATCTCTTAATACCCAGCTGCCTGCCTGTGCCTTGCCTTCACTAATGGCGGAACAGAAATGTCTTCTGTACAGCTTCTCTAGGATGAGACATTAACAGAAATGCATGGATGGATTTACAACTGGCATGGATCAATTTCTAGTTACTTTACAATTATTGATTAGGGAACTCAAACAGGCTTTGCTACTTACCAGGCAAAAAACTAAATCTGCTCACCCATAAATCTTGAGAAAAAGCCAGAAAAACATGAAAACTGGTGTTTTCTGGAAAAAAGAGCATGCCAAGACAAGAGTATAATATACTCAAAGCTGAGAATCAAGTAACAAACATATCTGCAGACGTGAGTTTGAGAAACCTGCAATCCTGGCAAGGCACTCCCACCCGCAGCAGCCACCTAGGCTGCAATTGGAATCGACGAGAGGCTTTTTCACTTCAAGCAAAAGATTTCTGTCAGGGTGAACATATGTTAATCCACTGCATGCATTGGTACCATGTCATTTACAAGGACAAAACCTGACTATTTCAAGAATCTGCTTTCGTTGTGTCACTCTACAGGCCTGGTGCACATGTTCCCAAGGCGCATACACACACACACACACACACACACACACACACACACACACACACATCAAAGAGAAAAGAGAGGGTGGGAGAAGCAGTATTGTAATGTACATAGAGAGTACATGTATAGCCATAGATAAACTTTGGAAACCGTGATCTATAAGAGGGAGGTACCCAATTAAAATATGCTGTCTTCTAAAGGAGGATATTATTTAGAACTTGTTCTTTTGGATTTCTTCAGGGTTGGAACTCAGCACATTTCTTTATAATATACTGAGTTCCTCAAGAAGCTTTAAAAAGTTTGAAGCACTCAATACATTTTGTCATCACCATGACAAGGAATGATGGAAACAACGTAAAGATGCCACTGTACGTGTGCTGCACGCTTATCATGAGGTGGGCGGAGGAGGGGGGTAAGAAAGAAAAATTATGAACATCAGGAGTGATACCAGAGGAACAGTGGTGTGAGCGATCCCATTGGTCTCTTCCTTTGAAGAATCAACAATGTGAACAGCTATAATTCAACAAAGAGTTCCCTGGTCAATACACAAACACGTTTGAGAGATCTGTGCATTGAAACATCTAAAGGTGGGCAAGTGGGAGTGACCGAGAAGGTGAGAGGGAGAAGAACTCAAAGGAACTATGGATACAGCCCTGCAGCTGGGAGCTTACTGCAGGATTCAGCTCAGAGAGGGGAAAAATCAGGTTGTGGTGGCACTCCCTTCAGCCAGATGTAGCAGAGAGATTGAGTGAGCACTCCTGCAGGAGTAGGCAGTAGGAGCTGCAGTTGAGCCAGTGACCTAGGCAGGGACACAGCATAAAGTGCAGCCAGTTATCTGATAATCAGCATTCCATTCAGAGAAACAAAGCCATCAAGCCAGGTTGCTTTCCCTTAACTTCCTAGACCTTGCTTTCCTGACTCACCCCCTTCAGTTAGGGTTGCAGAGCACATTATCTACAAACCCAATAACTGGTACTACCTTTTTCCTAAGCGAAAGGTATACTCTGTGACTAATCCCAGGTGAGGTGGAGGCACAGAGCAGACACCTTGGAGGTCCGCTGGTCACCATTGCTGGAAGGGCACAGCAATGAAGGAGGCAGCCAGGTTCCCCCAGCTCACCCCACCACCACGCATTGGGACTACATTGCTGGAGACATCTGGCTGCAGAAGACAACACTGGGATTTCATGTAATTGGAGTCCCATCATCCACTGCATTTCCTTATGGAGTTCAGGTGTTGGTCCCTGGTATCAAAACAACTGGATTGCAGGGGCAGTGCTCACCTTTCCAGGGAGCACAGGCCATTTTCCACCACCCTGTGAAGACCTGAAAAGCCAGAGAAGTGCAAGAGAGCAAAAACAAAACAAAACAAAACAAACAGCACCTTGTGATTCAGGGCCTACTGGAAAACAACAGAAAGATTTTTTATTAATTTTCAAGGTTAAGTGCCACTCATATATAGTTGCTTAGACAGAGAAGGAATCCATCAAATACCATGAATAACCAAGAAAATGAGGCAGCTCAAAGAGAAAATGAAAAACCACCAGAAAATAAACTTAAAGACATGGAAATAGGGCTCCTCGCAATTAACCCAGATTTGGTTCTGATTGGTTGGTTTCTATGCCAGTCAGCATCTCCAGGCCTATCTCTGGGCTGATCAGCAGCTGCCCCAGGCTGCTGGCAAGCAGGCTGAACTGCTGACCTCTGAAAGGGAAAGAGAGAAGCTTGGCTGCTGGCAAGACCCAGAGAGAGAGAAGCAGGGTGATGAGTCTACCCTGAAAGCAGGGTGATGAGATCATCCTGCTTCTCTCTCCAGGCCTCGCCAGCAGCCATTACTGCTGCTGATTAGCCTGCCTCACTCTCTCCAATAGGTCAGCAGTTCAGCCCGCTTGCCTGCTGTGTGCGCAGCCTGGTGTTCAGTAGAGCCTTCGGTCATTATGGATGTTACGACCCTGGCTCTTTATATATACAGAAATTTACATTTTAGAAAAGAAAAATTATGGCACAAATGGACAGGACACAGAATAATCATAAAATTTGAAAATTTAAAGATTTTTAATGAATTCAAGAAGTAAATAATAAATAGAAATAAGGCAAACATTTTAAGATATTAGTATTTGGACTTGGTGGTAGCACATGGGTTTAGTCCATTGTAATACAGAAATTTAGTTTAATTTAATAGTCATTTCTTTTTTCCTTTTTTATTGATTTTTTTACAGAGAGGAGGAGAGAGGGATAGAGAGCTACCGTGTTTCCCCGAAAATAAGACATCTTCCAAAAATAAGACCTACTTACAGGTTTCCTTCTGAGTGAAATATAAGGCATCCCCTCGAAAATAAGCATCCCCCCTAGGCTAAACATGAGAGATTTGGTCCACTGATTCTGAAAGAAATGGAGTCACAAGAAATTCACCAGGAAATTCAGGAATTGGATTGATATGATGATGTTCCAGAAGATGATGACATGATTGTCATTGAATAAATGAGTAAATTCTTGATACTGTAGGATTCACAGTTTGTCTGGTTTGTGTTGACAACTACCATACTACCGTAACGTATACAGGTAATAAATTTCCTTTATTTTCACTTAACAATAAATGTGTACCGCATTCTTCTTCATGGAAAAAATAAAGACATCCCATGAAAATAAGACCTAGCACATCTTTGGGAGCAAAAATTAATATAAGACACTGTCTTATTTTTGGGGAAACAGGGTAGAAACAGGGTAGAAACAACATGAGAGAGAATCATCGGTCGGCTGCCTCTTACACACCCCCTACTGGAGATGTGCCCGGAACCAAGGTACATGCCCTTGACCATAATCAAACCTGGGACCCTTCAGTCTGCAGGCTAACGCTCTATCCACTGAGCCAAACCAGTTCGGCTAATAGTCATTTCTTAAAGGCATAAAGTACTATAGACCAATTATTCTGTATTTTAACTTGATTATATATATATAAAAAGTATATATATATATATACTTTTAATGATATCAATTTAAGTTCATGTTGCTATCAAAGGACTGCATTTTTATTATAAGCCAGCAAACACATAATAACAGAAAGACCCCACCCTCTTATTTGGACCCTTTCAATATAATGACTGCTAGCAGTATCTAAGACTCTCTACTGTGCCTATGATTAAATTACTTCTACTAATCAGAATAAGTTTTCAATAAGAAAATTCAATTTATCCAAGAAAATAGAGACTTTCAACTTTAAATATTTTTCTATTCTTAAATGGACTTTTTTTAAAAAAATAACTAAAGAAAATTAAAATAGATGTGACTCTTGAAATTGGTAACCTATTCATAAAGTAAAATTACTTCATGTAAAATCAATTTACAACCACATAGAACTTTGCATTCTAAGAACTCCTGTATTTATATATTTCTTCATCAAGGCAACAGACTTGAAAGGGAAGTACAATAGTGACCTTGTCCTCATTGTAAACAAATAGAAACAAAGAATATAAGAGGGGGGAAAAAGTAATTTGCCTAAAATTACATGAGCAGAATGGAGGGGGATTAGAAAGGGTGCCAGAGAAAAGGCTACTTCAGATTAAATTATTGTTCCAAAAACTCTGTATAAAAATAACAAAAGAGTTTACTCTTTGACAGTTTTTAATAATACAACTTCAGTGTCTGCTATGTTTAAAATACACAGGACCTATTTAGATGCTGATTGAAAGCATTTAAGTGCTTTTAGTTTGGATTCATGAAAGAAAATATTTTTTAAAAATTTTGTTTCCTTACCCACAATATAAAATATTAATCTAAGTGTGGTAAGGCCTTCATCCCCTTTCTTTTGTCCATTCTACTTTCCTCTTTCTAAAACTCTGCCAAGATAGCAAGAATTCATAAACTGAAGTTAGCATGGCATTCATCTTGATACTATAGTTTGCAAATCTTGTTTAAAATGTTTTAAGACATGACAAATAAATGCAATATAGTATCCTAGAATGTATCCTGTTTTAGCTAGGAGAAAAATAATGTAGAGAACAATACTGGAATCTAAAAATTAAAAATTAAAATATTGCATCAATGCAAATTTCTTGATTTAAAAACTATACTTGATTATATAAAAAACATACTAATTTTTAAGGCATAGCGACAATTTGGCATGATATCTGCAAACCATGTCTAAGTAGTTCACAGAATGTGTCTATATGTGTAAAAAGGGAGAGAATGACAAAGCAAGGGTGGTAAATGTTTCAAAAAAGATAAATCTGCCCTGGCCAGTGTGGCTCTGTTCGTTGGAGTATCATCCCATGCACCAAATGGTGGGTTTGATCTCTGGTCAAGGCATCCTGGAGGCAACTGATCTACATTTCTCTCTTATATGGATGTTTCTTTTACCTCCCCTGGCCCCTCCTTCGCCCTCTCCTCCTTTACTCTATTCTTTTTCTCCCTTTCTCTCCCCTCTCTTCTCCTCATCTCTATTTCTCCATCCTTCCTTCCCTCCCACTAAAATCAATTTTTAAGAAAACAGATAAATGAGCCAAGTTCTTTGATCTTACAACTTTTCTGCAAACTAAAAATTAATTAAAAGTAAACAATTTAAGAAATGAATTTCAAAATCCTATTTCTTATCACATCTAAAAAATGTCTTTACTACATGCAATATAAATAAAGTATGCATATTTGACCTAGCAATGTTTATACTCAGCTCTTAATTTTACAACAGTAGACTTAAAGAAAAATTAGTTACCAGTTCTTTCCTATCATTCTACAGACCTGTGAGGGAAAAGCTATAATTTTTTTTAATAAACTAATTTTCCATTACATTAATTAACCTAATGTCAATAATAATTACTTTTGAAGTTATTAAGATACATTTATAGTTATATAATTATGTTCCAAATTTGTTTCATTTTTTTAACTTAACCAATCTCCAAAATGGTCAATTATATTGTTTTTAAAATTATATTCAGAACATGACTTTACAAGAAAAACCTGCAAAATATCTTCACTTTAAATTTCTCTTAAAATTCAACAAAAATACAAAACACAAAATTGGTTGAATTCACTGCATGAGTAAAGTGGTCAATGCTAAAATATATTACATAAATTAATCTTTAAAATAATCTATTGTAACAAGCCTATCTCTATTCTCAACAAGCAGCCTACAGATTAATGTATCTTTATTATCCAAAGCAGAAAAATACTCAAAGTATCTTTTACTTCCCCTGAAAAAAAATTTACAATGTACATTAAAAAAAGAAAGTTTCTGCCTTTACAAATTGGTGTTCTTATAAGAACAGGTAATTTCTACAGATCAAATCCTTTTGTATATATATCAACAACCTCTCCCTAATAACAGATCATAGTAAACTTTTTTTAATAAATACACTGGAAATGGCTTTGTAAGCGTGGGCGATAACACTTCATTTAGCCAGTATCCGCTTGCAATGCAGAGATTCACAAGTGAGAATGTTTTGGGGAATACTACATTTATAACTTGAAGTGCCAAAACCTTTTCTACTCAAAATGATTTAGGTAGAAAATTTAATTCTAATATGAATTATTCAATTCCTTGTTCTTATATAGATTATTCTTAATCCCTGATAGTGATATGATTATGAATATATTATTTTACTGAGCCCGACACACAAGGCCTACTAGAGTGGCCAGGGCCGTCTGCCTCTGTGCTGAGCAGGCCCATCAAGCTTTGATGCTTTTACTTCGCACATGTGTGTGCTTATCACATAAATGAATTGCTATTGCCTTTTTAATATCTGTAGTAATATCAGCTTTGTCCCTAAAAGGCCCCTCACACTCTTGCTAACACAATGGTTCCAATGAACTATAGGTAAAAAACACAACAATAACTAAATTTGCTAGATTGTGCCAGAATTAAACCACCTAGGCAGGGGGACTCTGATCTGTAGTTCTTCTCCCTGTGCATGCTTTAGGCTCGCAGTCCCTTTGAGTATGTTTTATCATCCGTTATAGGTCTGTTAGATGATGTGCCCATTGCAAGCACTAATTAACACCAGATAAGACAATGGACTGGAAAGCTCTCACTTACATAAAAAGGACTAAAAACCAATATTGGTGTGTTTTTGTTGTTGTTGTGATGCTGGTTATTAATAAAGCTCATGAGCTTACGGCACCTGGAAGCACTTTGTTATTTCCTTTTGGGCTCAAAACTCTGGTTCCAGATGGTGAGCTAGCTCTGTTCCTGAGAATCAGAGGCTAAGGAAACTACGAAAGGATTAATGTTTAATGTCTAAGTAGAAAATGTACATGAGTCGGTTTATAATCTCCAATAAAAACTGGCCTGTGACACTGACTGGTGTTCTTTCTTATCAAGAGAATATTAAACAGGAACCTGGAATTAAATTTACAGTCCGTGTTTTAAACAGGCAGAGTATTTAGACATACAGCTAAGTATGGAACTTTGTGATATTTGTCACAGAAGATGGAAGAACGAAGAGAAGTTAGCTCAAAAACTCCTCTAAACATTTAATCTCATCAACAAATTTCTGTGCCAATAAAGACATCCCATAAGTTTGCCACAAGTGATCATAAATTATTAGTGCTGATCATTCCATTATACTGTTTTGAAAACAACTTGGTGCTGTCTGAGTAAATCACATTCTGCCTCGGGCTATGTAGCTCACCTCGGAATTATTTCAGAATCATCTAAAATGACTCATTTTTCTATTAAAATGATGAATGAGCTAAATGAGGTATGTAATAAATACTGCAGGTTTGTAAACAGATTCCTGCTCTCGAGAGAATGGAGGCCTTACTTCATTTAGTATTTCTGCCCCTCGTAATTTTCAGGAGAAGTCATCCTTAAAATGTAGTTAGTAAAGAAAAGAGCAGAGAGAGGCACAATGGAACAAAATGGTGAACGTCTTTATGGTTAAAGGAATAACCGAGGGTACATGAAAATAAACCCTCACACCCCCAAAGCAGGGCTCAGTTCAAAATATCAAGAAACACAGAAAGAGCATAACTCAGTTCCATTTAGGAATCATATCTTGGCAATAAAAACAGGGATACTTAAAGGAAATAAATACAGAGCTGTTCGAGAATGTTTAGCATCATGAAGAATTTAATGTCCAATAAACAAAAAATGAAGCAAATTTCACTGCACGTGGTATGTCATATATTCAACATTACTGCTATCAGTGAAGTCACTAAATCACAGGCCCAGGCACAATAGGCTGAAAGCAATTCTCAAGGCTGTGTCAGAAGTGACAGTGTGAGAGTCGCCACTGAAGACAAAGTGGACAGATCGATGTTGAACACAAAGGAACACATGCCTTACAGTCTCATTCAAAACATAATGCACAAAACTCTTATTTGGGATTTGTAAGGATTGATGGAATTCACTATGGTTATATAAAACTTTTAATTTGTCACAGGTGAAAGCAAACACTCAGGGCCATATTTCTTAGCCTCTTCAGTAGGAAAAGAGATGATGATGTCAGTTCAATAAAATTCCAGAGCCCTAATGACAGTTCATTTAGGACCAGGCAGTGAAGCAAATAAGTTAACAAAACGCCAGGTCATTATAAAGAGATAGAATTATAACTAGCTTTTTGCACCTTAGTTACCTATGGATTTTTACTCAGTGCTCTCCATACCTCACCTTGACACCCATAATGACCCAAGTGATGGGATGTCAATATGCTATTTATGGCAGGGCCACCACACAGGACACTGCTCAACAAAAGTTGCCCTGAGTCAATCAGGTTTGCAAGAAACGTGGTGCATTCTGTAAAGTATATTTCGAATGAGAATATGACAGCACATTCTAGGCAGAGTTGCTCCTCATAGCGGTCTTTAAATACAGCTTGTTGTTGGCAAGACCATCAACAGCATTATACTCAGCTGTGCTATTTTCTCCTCTCTTCACTTTGTCAACAAGGTCATTCAAGCTCAGACAGTCCCTTGGAAAAAAGCAATACAAGCAACTTGCAGTCCCCTCCACACTGTGTTCACTGGACAATGGGAGTGAATCTCCTCTCCAGCCCCTCGGTACCTGCCAACATGCCACCAAGCTTCCCTGAGGCTCCTTGGTAAGGCTTAAGTGCCTAGTTCAGTGGTCGGCAAACTCATTAGTCAATAGAGCCAAATATCAACAGTACAACGACAAATTTCTTTTGAGAGCCAAATTTTTAAACTTAAACTTCTAACGCCACTTCTTCAAAATAGACTTGCCCGGGCTGTTGTATTTTGTGGAAGAGCCACACTCAAGGGGCCAAAGAGCTGCATGTGGCTAGCGAGCCGCAGTTTGCCGACCATGGGCCTAGGTGGTTCTACAGAGCTGGAGAGGGAGGGTGTGTGTGTATATATTTGAGAAAGATATAGTCATCTGGTTCAGTTTTCTGTATACAAGCAATACTGAAATCTGTAATAACATTCCTATTCTTTCTCTGGGCCCTTAACAAAGGCTGGGCTGGCAAACGGAGACCAAACATGTTTCTCCTTTTCTACAGCAGCAGCAAGCAAGCAAACCTGAACCTGCCCTGGCACTCTATGACTAGCAATCTTTGATTAACAGTCTCTTCACAGGGCAGTATGCCTTCCAGCTGGCAGTAATAACACTGCTTTAACATACACAGGAGGTAGGACCACACATAATAACAAAGGACGTAAAGAGAGAAGATGGCACACAGACGCTCTGTGCCGGAAATCGTAATGGCTCCAAACACACAGAAGGCACAGGATGCTACCTGCTCTCCTCCACCTTGCCCCTTTAAATTTCCCAATAAGAGAGTAACTGAGAAAGAGTTAGAAGGAATGGGACTTGCAGATGGACTCCAGGCCCCATTCTCACCAATGAACATGGAGGAAGATATATCTAAATGGCTCAGACAGAACCCCAAACATACAGTAGAAACTCTACATTTAAATAGTCTTCAAAAGCACAACGCAGAATCACCAACTTCATTTTTGGAATTGAAAGCAAATTAATACTCAGTGCATGTCAAAACAATCGGGGCTCAGGGTCTACTGCAAGAAAACCAGCACAAAGCATATATAACCAGAGGGATCACAGTGATAGAAGTTAAAATCAAAGTACTAACTTGCGCCCAAAAGTAGCAAAATATAAAATAAAATGTAACTATATTTAAGTGCCCAATAAAAGAACCCAGGATAACTGCTGCTACACTGTCACTCATTCCCCTGGATAATTAACGATACTAAAAGCCCCAATTAATCCCTCACTGTTTTCTCGCACAGAACTTTTGAACACGAACCTTCTTGATCACAGCAAAATTACCACCCCAACTGTCTCCTTTGCCCTTGAGCAGGGCCTCATTTATATTTGGGCAGCAGTGGTATTATTATCTACTTCCTCTGATTTAGTCATTTCCCTTCATATCCCAAATTCTAGACATTTTTCTCTTACCGTGAAATTTCAGCTGTCACAGCTGAAGCACAAACAAAACACTGAAAAGGACACAGCACAAAATTAATCAATTGTTGATTGCTTCACTGGCTCATTGCAGACAAAAAGGAACTAGGAAAGAAATAGTGACATTTTGGTGAAACAGTTGCTTAAATTTGCAAAAACTAGATTTATGCATTCACCTGACTTAATTTTGTAGTTTTTTTTTCTAAATACTATCAGGTTTTTACAAATTCAAAATTGTAACATAAATAGAAAAACCAAACGAAGGTAAGAATGCTCTTCCCCACAAACCCTACACTTGAATGGAGACTGTGAGGGAAAGCAACCAGATTGAATTCATCTGTGCATCTTCACTAGCAACTAACGGTGCCTAGCACACAGTGGGTGTTTAACAAATTTGTGATGGAGGGAAATGTTGAAAGGGGCCAAAATATCTAATGATCTAATGATCTCTCTGCTTCCATTTATTTCTTTCTCTATTCCTTCCTTCACATGTCACTAGAATGAGCTATCAAAATGCCTATCTAACCACTTCATTTGTCCCTTCAAACCTTGGATTCTATGAAACTCAGGATCTTGACCAACATCTTTTGCCTCATCCCTCAACACTCCTTGCACTGTCCTTCCCACTCGGACGTCCCTTGCAGGGTCCCATTGTCCCCATGCTTTTGCCTGCAATATCACAGGCTGGCCGGTCCCCACTCCCTCCCGCGAAGTGCATTCCTACACTCACTGCAGGCCTCAGCTCAGGCACCACTTGCCTAGGAAATTTTCCTCCCCTTTTCCTCTCCTCCGACTTACAGGCTTAAGTAGATTCAAGCCTTCATTTACTTCATCAGCATGTCTTCACTGACTGTTGACTCTTTGCTAGGCAATGGCACATACTAGGTACTTGAATGTGTGAAATAAATTTGAATGTGAATAAATGAAAAAATAGCAATGAGTTAAAAAAAAAAGTCCCTGCTTTCACAAAAGTGAGAATTCTCACAAAAATATAAGTAGCATGGCTCTATAACAGACTTAACACTTTTTAACATTATTTTAAGTATATCTCCCACATTTTACAGTGAATTTCTTAAGGACAGAATTTTGTCTTCTTCATTTATATATCTTCAGTATCTAGCATACAGTAAGCACTCAATAAAGCATCTGTCCTAAGAGGAAGAAAATTATTTCACATGTATGTCTATAAACTCTAGAACATTTCCGTAACTATCCCCTTAAGTAAGTAAAGAGGGGCTTCTTTTCAAATTTAAATTTAAAAAGACAATACCACATAATTCTGCGGTGATAAGAAACAACTAATGTTAAAACAGCCAAATGAGAGAAAAAGAAGTCAATCAAATTTTAATTGACATTTTAAAAAGAAATCAAATGTATTTGCAAAGTCAAAAAAAATGCAGCTCCCTGTTCTGTGATTAAAAATATATATATATATATAATGACACAGCAAATATTAGATTGATCTGTATGAGATCTTAAAACATCACACAATATGTAACTTTACAGGTTTCCTCTTATTTAGTCTTCACTCTTAGGAGCAGGTGCTTTCCTGCTCCTACGCAGCACAGCTTTCATGTGGATTTAATTAACATTTTGTGTGCATAAAATTATCAGTGAACTGCCTCCCCAAACATTTCGGGGTGAAATCAGCTGATTGAAATACTGGTACCGCTCACTGAAAGGTAGAATGGGCAGCTGGGATACCCTTCCTGTATCTAGAGCAGAACTTGACGCCTTCTCCAGCTAAAGCAATTCTTCTAACGGGGAAAATTTCGATCTGATCCTATTTTGAAACTTCAACAACAGGGCCACCATGACTTTGCCCTTCAAAGAGCTTTAAGAAAGCCAGCATCTACAACTGTGGGAAGAAAAGCCTGGGTTCACGTCTAAGAAGACAGAAATCCAAATGTCAACTGCTAGTGGGCGGAGGAAGATGAGGGGGGAGAGAGGAGTTCGTTTTATTTCACAGCACCAACACCACATCAGTGCTGTGTGTGTTTTTCTCTAGTTCTCCAGAAAGACAGCTTTCCAATTCCTTCAAATGTGTGAAACCTAACCTTTACTTTCTCACAGGCTGCAGCATTTGAGTTCTAAATAAAGAAGAACAAATCAATGTTTGGCCCTCACTCAGGGCCCCACATATTAGGGTTGAGAATGCAGCAATGGGAGCCCAGCACTAGCAGCAGAGCAATGCTAACGTTCCCGGGTGACTCTGACAGGGATCACAGTTCGGAGGATGCCTGCTTCCCCAGCTCAGGATCTTGAAAGTGAGGGACAATGGCAGGCTTGAAGTTCCACGCCACTCATTTTACAAGGTGGTGGGATTCAGAATCTGGAAACCTGGATGGTACTCAGCGATTAAAAGTAATGTAGTTAATAATAAGGAATGGAATAATACATGTTAGAATTAAATTGTCCACCTAAACCATTTTGAACAAAAAAATATGTGCGATATTGCTTACATCTTTAGTAATTCATTCCTAACTTTTAATTGTGGTAAAATACACAAAAGATTTACCATCTTAACCATTTTTGAAGTGTATAGTTGAAGAATATAATGCGCATTCTCATTGTTGTGCAATCAATCTCCAGAATTTTCTTCATCTTGCAAAACTGAAATGCCATACCCATTAAAAAGCTCTCCATTTCTCCCTCCCCGCCAGCACCAGCAACCACCCTTCCACTTACTATCTCTATAGATCTCATTACTCTAAGTCTAGACACTTTATGTAAGTAGAGTCACACTGTATTTGTTATTTTTTTATTGCTGGCGTATTTCACTTAGCACAATGACCTCAAGGTTCACCCATGTTGCATGATGTGTCAGAATTTCCTTCCTTTTTAAGGCTGAATAACATTCCACTGTCTGTATAGACCATGGTTTTGTTTATCCATCTACAGTACACTTGGGTTGCTTCCACTTTGTAGCTATTGTGAATAATGCTGCCATAAACGTGGGCATACAAATATCTTCTTGAGTCACTCTTTTAATTCTTTTGGATAAACAGCCATGAGTGGGATTGTTGAAACACATGGTAATTCTATTTTTAATTTTTTGAAAAACTGCCATACTGTTTTCCACAGTGGCTGTGCCATTTTATATTGCCACAACATCCTTGACAATCTTGTTGTTGTTTTTTATAATGGCCATCCTCGTGGATATGAGCTGGATCCTTGGTAATTTTATATCCCCAAGTTTTCTAAAATATCCCTGTATTATTTTAATAATCAAAGAAAAATCCAGTTAAATACATTCAACCACTAAAAGTGACTACACATATATATACTTATTAGTATAGAAAGAATTTACCATATAGTCTAATTTTTTTAAATGAAAGTTATTGTAAGAGTTATACAAGACTAAGTTTATTATCACCTATGTTTGTGTGTATACATATACCCATATTAATATATATGTTTTATACAGAATTAGTATAAAAAGAAATATAAAAACAATAAACCAGAAACTTAACAGTAACTATCTCTGGATAGTGGAAATTTAAGTGGGTTAATATTTTTGTATTTATTTTCTGATCTTTACTCACTAAATATGAATGCCTTCTATAATAATGAGTAGTAACAACAAGAGGATAATTTGGTAAAACAGTTAGGCAGCTACCTTGCTGTGGTCAAGAACTGTCACTCAGATGTCTGAGAACACTCAAGCCAGGACAGGATCCTCTGACTCAGTGACGATCCTATTGTATAAATTCTACTTTTATTCCCTAAGGGCTTTGAGGCTTTATTTGGCTAATATTATAATAGATGCTGAAATTCAGGAGTTGAGAGCATGGCAATTTGCCATCTGTAGTCTGCATCCCCAGAATCACAAAGACGAGACCTAACAAAACAGAACAGATAAGGCCAGTTTCTTATGCTTAATGTGCTAAAATATATGTGTGCAATACACAAGATTTGCAAGTTACAAAGAGAAAAATGGGTTGAAGATAGCTATTCCAACCAAGCTTACAATATATTACATAGTATTTTAAGTTACTGTTAAATAAGAAAGTCTTATTTTTTTGGTGAAAACTTTTTATGCTTTGTCATATGCATACATGTATGTTTAATGTGTTCTTAAATCCCAATCTTGCTTATCTCCCTGAACTAAAAGAACATAACAATATGTCCAAATTTAGGCACAAAAAAAGTAGAGAAAGGAGTGCTTCAAAGACAAGGGAAAAATACAGAGCCACAAAGAAAAAGGCCAACAAAGGATTCCTCTACCTGCTAGAAACAAGAAGCTGGATCCCAGGCTTCCTTCCGCATCAGCACTATTAACCCTCTCCACTCCATTCCTGGCCCTCAAATTGGGAGGCTGTGACATTAGTGAAGATGGCTCTCAGGAGTACAGCAGATATAATCAATGATCTAATTACTCAACACTTACTGCCTTTAATTCTGAAATCATCCCCCTGGCTCTCCTTCCGCATGTCTTGGCCTCAGTTCCAATCAACATGTGTGCCCTTCATGATGGCTACCAGCCAGACCCTTGACATTTCTTTCTTAATCCATCACCTCTGTTCCAGCTTCACATCTACCCATTCAGCCTGGATCCTGGATGAGTCACTGAAGCAATGGATTCATTACATACTAACTTCCTTTAATTGATTCTACTGGTATACAGTCAAAGGTTAGCCTCCCAAAGAAAGGACAGAGAGAAAGAATAAGAGAACAGAAACTGGCCCTTTTCTTAAAAGTTTCAACAATTCCCAATTACCTGCTAAACTAAGGACACTGAGCAGTCACAAGTTTGATTCCTGGTCAGGGCGGTGTGGTTGCAGACTTGATCTGAAATAGGGGGCATGCAGGAGGCAGCCAATTGATATTTCTCTCTCACTCATCAAAGTTTCTCTTTCTCTCTCCCTCTTCCATCCTCTCTAAAATCAATTAAAACATTTTTTTAAACTGTTTAGAGGGAAACACACCCAATGCAAGGAGTAATTGCATTATAATGACAAATTGATGAATGCCTTTTACATTTTCTTCTATTAATAATCATTTTAGACATGTTTATATCATATTTTCTTTAAATTAAAAAAAAAGTGTTTTAATTATTTCTTTTGGTTTCTCAAAGCCCTTGCACAATGTTTCCCCCTTTCTAAAGCCCAGAAAGTGACTGATCCAACCTTCTTCACCTTTGCTGGAGATTTCCCAGACTAACATCTGGCAGTCGTCAGAAGCATGGAAACAAGTGAGACTGTTTACCCTAGAGATTGCCAATACAATAAAATTAAAAGTGAGGAAGGAGGGACACACACACAAACACACAAACATGCAAAATATCCCTTCAGGCAACATGCACGTACCTATGTCTCTGTGTTGACTTTATTTCAATAATTCTGAAGTTATCTGTCTTTTTAAGTCCTTCCTGATTAATCTCGGCAAATTGTCAACTACTTGTAAAAGGCAAAAATCAAGGAAATCTAAGCAAAGAGAACATAAATTTTATCAACTCTAAAAGTTGATGTAGCTTTCCCCAAACATCAGAGGTTTCCTTGTAGACAAGACATTTCCACTATTTGTTTCCTGCTCACCAGGTGTTTTGCCTTCGAGCGGTCCTCCTCACTCGATATCCTCTCTCGGAGAATAGCTCTGGTTAACTGCTCATTGGCAAGAGCCCTCTCTCGTTCCAGTTCTTTGCTTTGCTTTAGTCTGAAAAGACAAGAAAGGTCTAAATTAGAAAGAAAACATTCACTAGTTGACATTGTTTTTTAATGAAATACTTAAATAAAAAGAGAAACAGCTGAATCATCTTGACAACAGTTTATCAAAAGCAGGTATATTTTCTAGTAAATCCCCATGCAGCCCTTTCCCGAGCATTTAAAATAACAGAATTAAGTACATGGAGTTTACCAGTGTGATTGCTAAGCTAGTTTTTACAAAGTTCTTCTTAGGTAAATCTGAAATCTGGCCGCCTAAAAATTCCCTGATGCCACCATATGCCCTCCAGGGACATCTACACTAATAAAAGAGAAAGATGCAAATTGACTGTGCCTTCGCTAAGCCCACCAGGCCAATCAATAGTGAATATGCAAATTAACCCAACAAATATGGTGGGTTAATTTGCATACACAGGCACTGAGGGATGGAGGGTGGAGGGGAGGAACGCAGGCTTTCCACACCGACCCTGCAACTCCATGCCTCTGGGCAGTGTAGGAAGATGGAAAGGTAGTTCTGGACTGGAGGGAAGGCCGAAAGGTGGCTCCAGGCCAGAGCAAAGGCAGTGCCAGCAGCCAGGGGGATGAAAGCCCATTCTTGCACGAATCTTTGTGCATTGGACATCTAGTAAGTAATAAATCTAATTAACAAGCATCTACAAGACCAATATTTGAAGGTGGCCATCTCTTCCCCTCAAAACTGACTGAAATCAACTGTTTTGAATACATAGCAGACACTGTAGGAGACACTGATGACACGGTGCTGAACAAGGTGAACAGGTCGCAGTCCTCATGAATCTTATATTACCGCAGGGAACTAAAATCACAATTAAGATGTCTTCCTGGCCCAGCACGAGTGACTCAGTGGTTGAGCATCTACCTATAAACCAGGAGGTCACGGTTCAAATCCCAGTCAGGGCACATGCCTGGGTTGTGGGCTTGATCCCAATGGGGGCATGCAGGAAGTAGCTGATCAATGATTCTTTCTCATCATTATTAATGTGTCTATCTCTCTCCCCCTCTCCCTCCCTCTCTGAAATCATTAAAAATATATTATTTTTTAAAAAGATATCTTCCCACCCAGTGAATTACTCCTATTTTCCAACAACCTTCATATGCAAAACTGGCCAGACCTTTTAATCACCTCTGGGACCACTCCTATTTGTCCCTTAGCACTACACCAAATGTAACACTGTAGATACAGTCTAGCAAAATAAAACAGCAGAACTGTAACTCCCAAATCCTGCACACAATGCTAATTGTATTAATAAAGCATCTTATTGCGTTAGGTTTATCAGAAACCTCATCACACAATTAGGTCATGCTAACTCACCACCCACTAAAACCCCTCATTGTGCACGAAAAAGATAAATTGCTTTGGCACCAATGCTCACCGTAGAGCCTGACACTGAAAGGTAGTCAGATAATTGAGTGTACATTTCAGTTTAATTTCATGGACAAAGATTCTCTGATTGCCTTTTCTTCTTGGAGAGAATAACCACTCTATACCATCATATTCCCAAAGGTTTAAGCCATGCTTTGAAAAGAAAAGGTACAATTGTTATATTGGTATAAGTGAAATTCTCAGTGAAACCTACTTTATAAGCAAAAATGAGGAATAACAAATGGAACTCAGTATTAATCTATCAAATTTAAATTTTCATAAATTCTTAAGCCCTGGTTGGTATGGCTCATTAGGTTGGAGTATCCTCCTGTGAACCAAAAGGTCATGGTTTGATTCCCAGTCAGGACACATGCCTGGGTTGTGAGTTCGATCCCCAGTCTTGGGGATGTAAGAAAGGCAGTCAGTCAATGTTTCTCTCCCTCCCTCTCTCTCTCTCTCTTTCTCTTTCTCCCCCCTCTTCTCTTTCTCTATCTACAACCAGTGAACATAACCTAGGGTGAGGACCAGAGAAAGGAAGGAAGGGAGGGAGGGAGAGAGAGAGGGGGAGAGGGCGGGTGGGAGCAGGAAGGAGGGAAGAATTCTTGAAAAGAGCAAAAGAAAACAGTTTGTGTTGCTATTTTTAAATTGCTATGTCATCCTGATACACTATAATTCTCAGAAATCAATTATAACAGATAGAATCATCCTGTAAAATATATTTCAAAGTTATAATGCTTTCCTCCCCCTAAAAATTAAACCTGTGTGCTTTTGTGTTCTTGAATAAAGATGAACAGAAACAAATTAAAACCAGCACTTTGAAATTGTATAATGCAAAAGCAACTGCTTTTCTTAAGCAATAAAGAGCAATTATACTTATAACCAAATTTCTCTATATCGTATCAAAATAAATTTCACAATAAGAACAGCAACATCATGATTGCACAGGTTAACTCAGTGGGCATGTATGATTGTAAGGGAACAGCCATAATGAGAAGTCATGTCACTCCTGGAGTGGCAGTTCTAAAAGGACTGTCCACAAATCAGCACAGCAGCCCCTGGGAGAATACCAAGCAAATCCTCAGACACGCCCCACCCCTCCTGGGATCAGAAACTCGGGTGGACAGAAAACTGTCTTGCAGGAAGCCTGCCAGGTGATTCTGATGCATACTCAAGTTCGTGGGCCTCAATTACCAAAATGTACTTGTATCCAAATAAACCCTGGAGATACACAAAAGGAGAGCGACCTCAAAAATGAAGAGTATGAATGCTGAGTTTTCTGAATCAGGTTACCATCCTGTGCTGTTAGAGTATTTTAAAAGCATATCACCTGAAAGTAAAAATTATTACCTATTTTACAAGTGGAAACAAAAATACTAAAAATTACTATAATTTATGGATCACCTACTATATGGCAAGCACTGTGCTCACAAGGCACTTTAGATACATATGGAAGACTACACTATTAACATTACATTATAAAATGAATTCTACACACTAGACTTTTCTCATGTCTACCATATTTGGTATATCACATTTTTTAAAAGTTTATTTTAATAATAAATACATGGTTTTTTTCTGCATTTACTTGCCTATGGCATAAATTTTAATTACACAAGGAGTTAAAAGTGGCTGAACTTTAAGAAAATCATTAAGTTTTGGCAAGTTAATGAAATAAAAGCAAAAAACTTGAGCACAAAAGCCTTTACTGTAATAATAAAAAAAATATATAGGTTATTCAGTTTGCAATACTTAATACTTGGCCCAGATGCACAAACTCTGGACACTGACTCCTGGGTCCAAATCAAGGCTCGACCACTTACTAGCTGAGTAAGTACTTGGCGAACCTCCCTGGGTCCTGTTATTCTCAGGAGTAAAATGGATGGTATAATCCCTACCTTACCGGGATTATATACTCAAAGCACTTAGCACAATGCCTGTAACAGAATAAGCAATCAACATGATAGGTAAGTAGCAGCAATAATACCCACTATGGGGTCAGAAATACAGAGAAAGCAGTGATTTTCTGAAAAGCAGAAAAATCTCCTAATTCATCACATATATCTTTGTTTTCTCTATCTTTGTTTTCCAATTTTTCATCAATAAAAAGTTCTATTTTCTTTTTATTATCTTCAAGGGCTTCTAAAATAAAAAATTGGGAATAATGACCTGGCAGCCCCATCTTTTCTTTCTTTGCCCCAAGGGCAAGGAACTGGTCTGCTTTTGTTCACTGCTATATCCTGATGCTTTTTTTTTTTTTTTTTTTTTAATATAGACACTTTTTAATGTTTGGGTTTTGGTTTTTTTTTTTTTTTTTTTTCTTTTCTTTTTTGATTTTTGGTTTTGTTTTGCTTTGTTTTTCAAAGAGAGGAAGGGAGGGGGATAGAGAAATGAAAACATCAATGATAAGAGAGAATCATTGATTGGCTGCCTCTGTTCGCTCCCTACAGGGTATCCAGCCCACAGCCTGGACATATGCCCTGATTGGGAATTGAACTGTGACCTCCTTGTTCATGGGTTGATGCTCCACCACTGGGCCACACAGACCGAGCTATCGCCAATGCTTTTAACAGTCGCTGCCACATGGTAAAGTGTTCAAATACTTTTGAATGTACCCATACAGGAAGAAATGAATGGCATTATTTCCAACCTTAGGGAAAAAAAAGAATGAAAACCAGCTGAAGAAATAGAATTTTAGAAACAACTAGACAAGTTAAACCCTACAGGGCCAAGGACCATGTTTTAATTGTCACCAGTGTGATTTAATCCCAGACTACACTACTACACTAAGTCACTTAAAACAGCAGGATGTTATATTTCAATATAAAAGATATTATATGCCCTATGCTATTATAGCCTCTGGAGTACTATACCTAACTATGCTAGATTCCTGGCTGCAGAGAGCCTGGGAGTGGCACAAATTGACTAAAAAGAAAATTATTTTCCTTTCTTAATTTTTACATTTACCTTCATTTATCCTTATGAACAGGCCTACATCTTTAGGAGTTTAGGAGCAGGTCCCAGAACAAATTCTCATTACTTACCAGCAACATAGCTGTACAATTTCATAAACTTCAGATTTCCCAGCTTTAAAATTTGAAGATTGAACTACTTGATTGAAGATTGAATTACTGGGTCTAGTAATAATTAATGTCGTTTTTAACATTCGTTTAAAACACATGTGTCAAACACAAGGCCCGCGGGCCAAATCCGTCCCGCCAGGCCTTGCAATGTGGCCCGCACCGCGCTGTCATCACTGCACTCCGCTGCGTTTCCATCACAATGACAGTTTATGACTGTTCAGTAAACCATTCGGCCCGCGATTTAGGATGGATTTTAGATTTTGGCCCCTTCTCTGATTGAGTTCGACACCCCTAGTTTAAAATCTTGCGTGGCGTTGACTTGTATTGACATAACCTTCAAACACGTGGTATCTACAGAAAGTGTGAAATGCAATTAACAAGTTTTGCTTGAAAAAGTTTGTGTTTGGTTTGGTTTTTGTTGCAAAACTAGGGCTAAGAAGATGGCGGATGAAGAGCATATTCGGCACTGCATGCTTTACGAGTTCCAATTAGGAAGAAAAGCAAGTGAGGCTGCAAAAAACATCTGTAGTGCTCTTGGTCAAGATGCAGTTAGCGCCAGAAAATGCCAGCGTTGGTTTGAGAAATTTCGCGAGGGAAATTTTTTGTTAGATGACAAGAGTGGTGGAGGCTGTGTGTCCAATTTTGATCAAGAAGCTCTTCAAGCTCTTTTGGTGCAAAATCCTCAAATTACCCAACAAGAGCTTGCGACAACTTTAAATTGTTCACAAAAAAACAATTTCCAATCAATTGCGTGCACTTAGCAAAGTTCAAAAGTTTGGAAAATGGGTTCCTCATGAGTTGACCAACAACAACCGTAATCAAAGAGTCACAATTTGCAGTTCGCTCCTCTCTCGTCAAAACCGTTTGCCGTTTTTAGAGCAAATTGTTACCGGAGATGAAAAATGGGTGCTGTATGTTAATTTGAAAAGGCGGCCTCAATGGTTGGACAAAAATGAGGCTCCGCAGCCCACGCCAAAACCTGACTTGCATGCGAAAAAAGTGATGTTGTGTGTTTGGTGGAATTTTAAAGGAATTCTTCATTATGAACTTTTACCATCTAACCAAACCATTACAAGTGCAGTGTATAGTGCCCAATTGGAAAGGTTAGCCCAAGCTTTAAGAGAAAAAGAACCTGCGCTGATTAATCGGAAGGGCGTAATTCTTCACCACGATAACGCACGACCGCATACTGCAAGAATCACTGCTGAAAAACTGCGCCAGTTGGAATGGGAAGTTCTCCCTCAACCTGCATATTCTCCTGATATTGCCCCTTCCGATTACCATTTGTTTCGTTCTTTGCAAAACTTTCTTCTTGGAAAAAAATTTAATAATGAAAAATGCCTCAAAATGCATTGACCGAATTTTTTGCATCAAAATCACAAGAATTTTACAACAGAGGGATTAAAATGCTTCCTGAGCGTTGGGCACAAGTAGTAGAAAACAACGGCAACTATATTGTTGATTAAATTTTGTTGTATTGTTTAAATAAATTCGATTTAAAAAAGGTATTAGAAAACGACATTAATTATTACTAGACCTAATAAGTTCCCTCTCTCACTAATTCATTTAGATCCTTTCACAACAATTTTGCAAGGAACAACTGCTTGTGTTCTCAGATGCTCACAGGTCTTTCCAGAGCTGCTTCTCGGTGCTGTTGGCTTTATATTCCATCAAGCTGCCCTAATTCAACGGTCATCTATGAAAGGTAGATGTTCATATGCTTAAACAACTTCTCTCTCATTCTGAGCAGAATGAGATGACCCTGCTTCCTGGGCCTCACTGAAAGCTACTGCCCAGAGCTGAGCAATAGTCAGAGCAGGCTGTTTTGTAAACACTCTGCAAGAGAAAGAAGGGGAAGCATGAGGCAGCATTTCACTTTTAAAGTCCCTATTAGGTGAAGAGAAGGCAAGAGATAAAAGTACCGTATTTTTTGGACCATAAGACGCTCCGGACCATAAGACGCACCAGTTTTTAGAGAAGGGAAATGAAGAAAAAAAGATTCTGAAACAAATAGTGTCCTAAAATATTTTATGTGCATTAAAACCCAACATCATAGTCATAAACACATGTAATCAACCCTGTAAAGTAAACAGCAGCATTTAGAACCATTTTAGAGCCGGGCAAGCACACAGAGACCACACAGAGCCGGGCAAGTAAAAAAACTTTTTTTTTAAAGTATATGTGTAGGCTATATTTGGACCATAAGACGCAGGGACTTTCCCCCCCCCCCCCCCACTTCTGGGGGGGGGGGGGGAGTGCATCTTATGGTCCGAAAAATACGGTAAGTCTTCCATTATTAACTTGGGTTTCCAAAGATTTAAGAATTATCTCAACACAAAACTAAGTGTGCCAAGGAACTTGGAGAACACATTCTCTTTATTTATTGGCATTTTCCACTTATTAGTTCAGATCTCCTGGCCTAATATTATTCTACATTAAGCCCCTGATAATAAGTTTTATTTAAATTTCCTTCCTTTAAATACATATCTCTCCTCATTTAAATTATCTAGAGTTTTAAGCAACGTAGTAGGAGTTTAGTGTAAACTTTTCTTATTTGCATTAAGTAATTGGATAGCTTGCCTAAGCTTAACGAAACAAATACAAGTCTGCTCTGCCCTTAACAGACCCTAGCCACTTAGAATATTCTCAATCAGGTCAGAGATTTAAGATACACCAGCAAAATCAATTTCTAAACACCAAGCAAATCTCCTTTAATGAATATTATTAGAACTTGTTCTTTTAAATTTAAAAAAAAAAACAATGATAACAATAAGCTACTGATATACATTCTGTTCCCACAGGTAGCTAGTATATATAAAAATCTAATTCTATATATTTTGGTTTCTACATAAAAGCTAGCCTATATTGTTTTGTTCCAGAGAACCAAAGGGGTTTAAGAAGGTGGGAAGGACATTTTAAAGATAACTTTAGCAAGGCATTTTTTTAAATATTCAACTTCATTACCTTCCATTGAAGAGGCATTATTATGTCCCCTTTTTACAGGAGAAAAACTGAGATGTGGACAAGGGCATAGAAGACACGAGATTATCTGATCTGGTTCCCCAAGCCAAGCTTCTCAACCTTTGAAAATAAAACCCCTGTAGGAATTAGTTCCCATTACATTATTCACCTTCGTGGTTATATAAGGACAGTTTTACAACCCTGTATTACTCATAATTACTATGTTCTAAAACAAGATTTCTTATTTTTTATCATTATATACAGCCAAAGTTTTCCAGAGCCAAGATTATTATCAGCCCTTTCCCAACGTGGTCCTCCTAAATGTTTCTCTGAACTTATATGCTGCTCATTTGGCCATTCACAAATACTCAGATTTATCTTCATGTAGGTTGACACAGAAGTAATTCTATCTAATTCTAGCTTAGAAAATTGCTTTATAATTTCATATATAAGGTCATTATATTACTGAGGAAAAGTTGATAAGAACCTCAGATAATGGGTGAGAATAAATGGGAAACTGACATTATTAGAGATAAAGTGATTTGATGAAATGATTTATTTAAAATTGAACTATGACCATTATACACAGATAATATCTGCAAAGTCCTGCAATGTACTTGACTCAGAAAGACTGTTTCCAACACTGGAAAAGAAAAATGAAGGCCTACAACCTCAGAGGTCATTTTTAATGCTAATAATGAATTTTATTTTAATGCATCATACTTTGTCAGAACATGCTGAACTAGCACTCAAAATACTGTTTATGGTTCATTTTTTTTGTAACAGAAAAGCTGAACTGGTAATTCAGTGAACTAATTGTAAGACTCTTAAAATTAATGACAGAATAAATATACTGCTTTCTATTAGTAATACCTTACAAAAATAAAAGTACATAGCAAGCTTAATACTTCTCAGTTAAAATTATTTAAAATCCTGGAAAGAATTTTTAAGCATTGAGCTTTCAAAATAAATTCATAAGATGTACATTAATATAACCATGTTATATTAATACTAGAGGCCCAGTGCATGAAATTCATGAATGATGGGGGGGGCCCTCAGCCCACCTACACATTCTCCAATCTGGGACCCCTCATGAGATGTCCAACTGCCAGTTTAGGGCTGATCCCTGCGGAATGAGGCCTAAACAGCAAGTTGGACATCCCTCTCGCAATCCAGACTGCTGGCCCCTAACCGCTCACCTGCCTGCCTGCCTAATTGCCCTAACCACTCACCTGCTGGCCTTATCACCCCTACCTTGCCCCTCCCACCAGCCTGATCAACTCTGACCACCTCTGCCTTGGCCCCCCAGCCTAAGCCACAGTCTGGCCTCCCTCTGCGGGAGGCGAGCTGGCGGATCAGTGGAAGGCGCCACCCCATTACCCTGCTGCTGCTGCCACTGCTGGCCTGAGCCTGGGCATGGCCCTTTCAGGAGATGCCTCGGCTTGCCTGAGCCTCGGCTCAGCCCTCGCAGTAGCTTTGTCCAGAAGGAGGTCCAGAAGAAGACATCTGCTGTAATTAGCATATTACCCTTTTATTAGTGTCTCTCTCTCTCTCTCTCTCTCTCTCTCTCTCTCTCTCTCTCTCTCTCTCTATATATATATATATATATATATATATATATATATATATATAAAATTGATTTCAGAGAGGAAGGGAGAGGGAAAGATAGAAACATTAGTACTAATTGGCTGCCTCCTGCACACCCCCTACTGGGGATTGAGCCCACAACCCCGGGCATGTGCCCTTGACTAGAATTGAACTTGGGACCCTCCAGTCTGCAGGCCAATGCTCTATCTCCTGAGCCAAACCAGCTAGGTCCGGGACCATTTTCTTATCAAATATTCTCTGCTAGTGCACTGAAACATGCATTTATATTTTAAAAGAATCCTGTTTTTAGTTTACAAGTTATGTCACCATACCTAGGGCCTATGCACCGCCTTCTCCCTTAGGAATTAACAGTTAAACTCTCCAAGTTACACAACACTGAGTCACCCCTATCTCCCTTCTACTACAGGGGCCTGCGGCTGCTTCTTTATTTGGCTAGAGACATCTTAAATCAAAATAATCAACTTTTTAATCTTGAAAGATACACCAATTGACACAATATACAAAATACAACTTAACAACAGTAGGAGTGGGAAGTAGACACACACAGTATTAGAATGTGCCACATCAGCAGGGCTTAAAAAGGAACTGTTTTATAGAAGGAATGGGAGCTAATGCTCCTACATGACCTGTTACCACCAAAGGCTTGTCTAGGAAGTGTCCACGCCCCTCCCCTTTGCAAACACCTGCAGGATGGAGCTGCAGCTGGATGCTGAAGGAGCGCAGCCACAGTGCCAGCTGCAGGAAACGGGAACTAAGGTCAAATGCAGGCATCTGTGGGGTAAATCCCTTTCAATGGTCCAGCAGAGCAAGCCATCAACTTCTCTGGTGAGCACTGGCCCCTTTCCAGGTAGAATTCAGCAGGGACAGATGACAGTGTGAGATGGATCCCTTCTGACAATAAGAAACTAAGATAATATTCATGGTACTGGGCATCTTCGTATCCTTTCGTGTTCGGCATCTTGGTATCTTAGAATCGCAGCATCTTAGTATCTTAGAATCGCAGCATCTTAGTATCCTTATGTATACAAAACATACAGCATGCCTACCTTTTGCAATGTTTTGCACTTATGTTTCTTTTTCATATAGGAGACATTTTTGCAGGACACACATTTTGAAATTATGTTCTTGGTAAACCGGTCAGTCTTAGGAAACTTGGCCAGAGAGAAAGAGGGGGAGAGATAAGACATTATCATTCTCCCTTCTAAGACTTACAGAAGGAAAGAATCAATATTTCTTTCCTATTTCAAAGGACTTTCAAGCTTGAATCAAAATACAGCCTCTCTGCCTCTACCTGCACTGCCCAGCTCAGACATACACACCCCCAACTCACTCCACCCACCTTTACTCAGGATAGACTTTAATGTTAAAGCTTAGCGCATTCCTTCATGGAGACCAGAGTAAACATTTTTAAGGAAGGAATGATTACATAACCACAAATTCCTTTATTTACCGCATTTTCTGGCGTATAAGACGACTTTTGAAACAAAAAAAAAGCCTTCTCAGATTGGCCAGAGTCAGAGAGGCGGTCTATTAAAAAAAAACTGGTGTTGCCTCCGAAGTGGGGGGTAGTCTTATACAGTGAATATAGGCCTAAACCTGTTTTAACTGTAAAACTGGGGGGGTCATCTTATACGCCAGACAATACGGTATTTATTTTTAAATCAAGTAGTCTTTGAATTTCTAATCATTTTTCATTCATATATTGAACTGCTCATTTGAGTGATGCATAAAGGTTAATGACTATTGTCTTTATAAACTGTGCTTGTTATCATTACTTTATTGTGCTTCTTTATTCTTTCACTGCTTATAACCTTCCATTGTACCTTTTCTGATGCTTCTTTTTGTTTGGCATAGCTTTGCTGATCTAGTAACCTTTAACCTTTATTAAAGGTTATGATTTTGTTTTAAGTGTAGTTCATATACAGATAGCTCATGGAGTGTGTGATGTGTATTTAACATGATCTGGCAGCCTTGATCTTTAAGCGGCAGCCATGGCCAGTCACAAAAACACTAAAACACTTGCTTTTTTTCTTTCCTTTTATATTATGTTTACTACTAATTTTATATTTTTTCCCCTTTCCTTGTTTCCCAGTTTTATCAAATTACTTGACACTCGCTTTCCCTCTCAAAAAATCTATGGTATTTTTCCATGCAGTTGAGAAATCATTCCCTTCCTGAACATTCACACACTTTTTCCCTAGCATTGTTTAAAAACACAATTTCTATTATTTTCTCAACCACTCCACTCGGCAAGCTCAGTAGGATGGTTATCCTTTGAATACTCTAACTTTTCCCTCCAACACAACTCTTAGCTAAGAAAGAGTGCAGTGCTTTTAAATGCATAGAATTCTTAGGTTTTCTTTTCAAGGATTTCTCTTCAATCTCAAGAATCCTTACTAGCACCTTTTATTAGTACCTTCAGATGTGGTCTGTCATTCATGTGCACAATGCAAAGACTGATCTCCAAGGGCGCTTCCGTTCCTCTCCAGTTCTCTGTATTACGATCTCTGTTGTAATTAATGTGTAATGTGGTTGGAATTGTTGTTTTAAGCGTTTTCCTAAGATGGACCGCTCTGTCAGGTACTGAGCTATGACTCCCAGCATCACACTCCTCTTCTATCCTCTGCTTAGCAGCTGGGTCCTGTTAGGCTCCGCCAATAGAGGGAGCAAGAGAGAGACTGCAAGGCTGGAGAAAGAAAAGGCTGCTCTCCTGCTTGCTGTCTAAGCCTTTCCTGACACTCAGCCTCGCTGCTTCACCCCAGCAGCAGCACCCTGCTCCTGCAGCAGCAGTTTAATCCAGTTTGCCCACACCTGCAAAAGCAACCACAGCCGAAACTGGTCTGGCTCAGTGGATAGAGCGTCGGCCTGGGGACTGAAAGCTCCCGGGTTCGATTCTGGTCAAGGGTATGTACCTTGATTGTGGGCACATCCCCAGTAGGGTGTGTGCAGGAGGCAGCTGATTCAAGTTTCTAGCTTTCTTTCCCTCTCCCTTTCCTCTCTGTAAAAAATCAATTATATATATATATATATATATATATATATATATATATATATATTTTTTTTTTTTTTTTTTTTTTTTTTTTTTTAAAGCAACAATGTCCCCTGCACTCTGGAGACAATCAGCTCTACCCACTGGTAGACTCCTAAAAGATCTGAGTCTCAGACCCCAGCCTTGCCGCCTAACTCAGAGACAGGAGGCCCACCAGCCAGGAGGCACCCCTCTTCAGGTGTCTGAGCTGCAGTTTCAAAGCACCTGTGGCCTCCAAACTTCAGTATCTTAGTGACTACTACAGTTTTCCACCCAGTGCTACTTTGGAGACACCCAAACTCCGTTATCTTAGTGACCCCTACTGCCCAGTGCGACCTCAGGGACACCTTAGGACTACACTGTCCAGTACCATCAATGGTATCCACATATGGCCCCTGAAATGAGGCTGTGCAAACTGAGATATGCTGTCAGTGAAAACTACACTGGATTTTTAATACTCAGCATGAAAATAGGAATGTAACATATCTCATTACCTCGGTAATAAATTTCAAGTAATAATCCTTTGGATTACTGCAAATAATAATCTTTTGATTATATTGGGGGAAATAAAATACCTTTCAGTTATTTTTACCCATTTCCTTTTATTTTTTTATGTGATTACTAAAATTTTTTTAATTATATAGATAGTTCAGATTATGTTTCTATTAAACAACACTTAGTGGTGTTGGGGGAGGGAAGTTTTGCCTTTTCAGCTTAAATACCTCATTAACAATTCTTATATTAAATTCTCTTTATAAAAATAACTGATGAGTTTTGTCTCCTTAATGGATTCTGGCTGCTAGCTGATAACACTAATAAATTCTCTAAATCCTTGCATATCTATAAGTCTCTTTTTCACCCTGACAGGTAAATGAGAGCTCAACACAGAATTTGGGGATTTCGGTCCTTTTTCTCGGGAATCCCTAGAAGTCATCCCACCTCCTAGTTTTCAGTTTGGCAGAAGAAAAGCCTAAACTTCTTTCTTCATAAAATAGTGGGGGGTTTTCTGTCGGGAAGCATGTAAAAGTTTCTCTTGATCCTCAAGTTCAGAAACATGAGCAGCCTAGGACTAGGCATGCATCTTTTCACATCAATCCCTCCTAGGAGAGGCCTCTCAATTTGCAGACACTGGTTTTTCTTCTGTTCAGTAAAATGTTTTACATCCTTTCACTATTACCACTCCTCTATCTCTTTAGTGTATTTCAGGAGCTATACAGCGCATGGGCTTATCCCACCCCTTCACTAGCTATGAAATCAAGATGCCCCTTAAAATGAATGCATCTTACAATCATGTGGCGATGGTTGCCAATGCGACAAACATCTAAAACTGAGCGCTCTGACGGGTTTGGTTCAGTGGGTAGAGTGTCGTCCTGCGGACTGAAGGGTCCCAGGTCCCAGGTTCGATTCTGGTCAAGGGCATGGACCTTGGTTGCAGGCACATCCCCAGTGGGGGCATGCAGGAGGCAGCTGATCGATGTTTCTCTCTCATCAATGTTTCTAATTCTATCCCTCTCTCTTCTTCTCTGTTTCTATCCCTCTCTCTTCTTCTCTGTAAAAATAAATAAATAAATAAATAAAAAATCAATAAAATATTAAATAAATAAATAAAACACCCCTAAGATAGTCCAATGGTTCTTGCTAGAAGTACCTTTTCTGGGTGGCCTTCTATTCTGTTTATCTTCCTGGCCAGTGCTGTTTTTCATCTGCCTACTCACCAGGCTCAGGCCCAGCTGCTGGGCTGTGTTAAGTGGAGCTACCACGGAATGGCCCACTGGTATATACCTCCAGCTGAAATGCTTTCTGCCCCTTGTCAAGGGAACTAGGAAAAAAGTCTCCCTGTTTCTGTCTCCCACCCCCTACCCACCCAGACCAGTTGACTGGGACATGGAAATCCAAAAGTTCTCTGAGGAACATTCAGATAGGCTGGGCCAATGCTAGTGATCCTCATGCTATGCCGAACTAACCCGCTGGCTCACGCCCATCCATCAGATGCTCTTCTAAGAAAAAGCAGCTGGGAATTGGACTGAAATTGAAATGAGAGGAGAGTAGCGATGCTTTCAAGCTTCCAACTCCCAAAAATCCTCTCCACTTAAAAATTTTCTATTATATCTTTTTTTCCTCAACATTAAAGGGCTACTTAACGCATTTCAGAGCAGAATTGATAAAAAGTGCTGAATGGGGCAATCTAGGGCACCGCACATGAATTCTTATGAAAATAACTTCCCTATATTGTCTTTTCACTATGAGAACTCCATTTTCCTAAAACAATGAACCTTGAGGTATAGCATAGCTGGCCTGTACTACAAGCACTAGGAGAGCCTCCTGGGTAAACATACAGAATGTGAACTACAGACACCCAATCAAATGAGAGCAACTTTACACTGGGACAGAATGAGGTCCAGTTTTGCAGCTCAGTGACAATAAAGAGGAGTAATTGAAGAGCAGGCCTTACAGAATCAAGGAATAGGTCGCCTATGCAGCAGAGCATTGCTTTGGTTAAATACTGCACAGTAGTAATCTCAGGAACAGCCTCCGCAGCAAGCTCCTTCTCTACGTTGCTCTGAGATGCACAGCCGATGGCTGTAAGTTCAGCCTAACTGAGGGAAGAGTGCCATCCCCTTTGGAAAGCTAGGAGCAGAATGAAAGTTATTCGTAAAACAGGCACAACCCACCTCCAACAATATACGCAGCAAAACCAATTTTGTTCTCAAAAACCATTCGAAACCCACTCAGCAAGAGGATAAATAGCCTCTTAAGAATCAAATTTTACATCATTGAT
Source organism: Pipistrellus kuhlii (assembly GCF_014108245.1). NCBI lineage: Eukaryota > Metazoa > Chordata > Mammalia > Chiroptera > Vespertilionidae > Pipistrellus > Pipistrellus kuhlii. The sequence continues at coordinate 14,595,578 of NW_023425405.1, forward strand.
CACAATCACAATTGTTATTATTGGCTAGTTAAACACAGGCCTTCAAAGAGAATCTCCATCAGTCTCACTTCTGAGTAAAGATGACTCTATATTTTTACTTCAACTCATCTATAACCTCAAAAGAAATATCGCAGAGTTGAAGGAGCCTTGTCCCTGACCAAGCTCATCTCCTGTTAAAAGTCACCTTGAGCTGCACATAAGTAACATGGACAGCAGCACCCACAATGCCTGTTCCAGGGTGCATTCTTCCCTGAAAACACAATCCATTTTCAGGCCTCTCTGACACTCTTCACCAGCTAAAAATTCATTCCGTAGCAGATGTTTATTTCTGTGAAATCACACTGAAGAAAAAAACAAGTTCTAACAAAATCATGCTGATCTGAAAACCACACTAAGCAGCATATTGGAATTCATTTAATTTTCATCTTAAACATAAAATGAGATGGCAGAAATATGTAACAAAAAGAACAAAAAATGTGAAAATCAGTATAGTTTTTCTTACTGTCTTTTTAGGGTAACTCCTGCTCATCCCCCTGATAGTTTCCATCTCCAACTCAAAAATTAAATCACAGACATACATTAAGAAACAAGAACTACCCTTCAGAATTCACATCAATACCGAAAAACAAACAAACAAGCAAATGGAGTCATCTGAAATGAAAACACACTAAGAAGTATTTTTGTGAATTATATGGAGGCCACGGTGTGAGAACAAGGACTGGGCCCACAGCCCTGCTCTAACAAAAGGCATTCAGACCCCTGCGGTCCTTTCACTCTCTATTACATTTAATTTATTTTTATCATTGAAGATTTCAACATGCAATTTGTTCCATATAAATGAAAAAATATTCAACTAATAATATTTATAATAGCTATTTTTTATGGAGTACTCCTTGTGCCACAGGCATTTTATTTTATTTTATTTTACTGTATTTTGTTTTGTTGTTTTGTTTTGTTTGAGAGAGAGAAAGGGGGGGGCAGGGAGAGAGAAAAACATCTTATTGGCTGCCTCCCCCACCCCCCACCCCCCCCAGACCTCCAACAGGGATTGAGCCAGTAACCTGAGCATTTGTCCTGACCAGGAATCAAACCAGCAACCTTTTGGTGCTCAGGAAGATGCCCAGCCAACTGAGTCATACTGGCCAGGGCTGTGCCAGGTATTTTAACAGGTGTTTCACATAAGTTATTTCATGAAATCCTCACCAAAAATTCCACAAAATAGTTACTATTCGCTGTTCAGAGCTAAAGAAGTGAAAGCAGAGAGAAGTAAATAAGTTGATCAAAATTTCATAGGAAAACAGGATGTGATAGAATTTTTTGTGTTCTAGATTTAAAACACCAAAACCCACATGCTAGTCACTATGCTGCATGATCTTGAGTGCTTAGCTGAAGCCCCTCAAGGTAAAACGTTCTGTGCTCCGACTCAAATTCTAATAACATACACGACCAATCTTTCTGCCCTCCCTTAACAAAACCCTTCTGCTGTTCATCCTTTTGTGCAGAACACAGTTTGCCCTTTGCTCGACCCTAATGTGTCTGCAAAAGCAGGCCCAGGTACTGACATCACATGGCGAGGAGAGGTTAGAAGAGGAGAGGCAATGAGCTCCCACACTTTCATTTTCTCACTCCCAGATGGGAGGGTGGGAAACACAGCTTCCACTCTATTCCGAAGGTACGATCTGCATATAAAATGACATCCAGTGAAGACGCCAAACTAAAGATTAGAGCCACACTGTGACTACAAAACATTGTGTACAACATGATACAAAAATTTTAAAAGGTTCGTGTTAGATCTTTTTCCCTTCGGAATTACTAAGGCTGAGAAGGTAATAGATTAATGTTTCAGGCAATTTGTTCACATGCCAATGCAGTCCCCAAACTCAGTGGTTACAGAGGTAGCGAAGCTTGCAAACCCCCTAACCAGCAAAGATATTCTAAATGGGAAGGAAAAGGAACTGGGGTGGTGATGTGAGGAGGAAGTATGGTGGGCAGGTTTTGGAAATGGCTATTTATTTACTGTGGGGCAGCCTTGCAAGAGGAAAAGGCTGTAGCATTTGGAAGCAAAGCCAGGGAGAGGAATTGCAACATTAGTTAAAAACGTCTTAGGTATTACTGTCTCTGTATTCCAACCATGTTTAATAACATGAAATCTTCAAAATCACTAGGTAAACTGCATCTACTTATACAAATAAAACTGCTTCCACGATGCTAACAATCATTTCTAAATACCCACTGCATTGCAGGCCTGCGAACTGAGGCATGTTAGTGATGCAATATCACTCACTGACACTGCTCCCATCCCACACAGAACGAACCCTGTTAGCTAAACTAACAAAATGAATAATTTATCCATCAGCCGGCAGGAATTCTTAAGCCACCTTCCTTATTAACTTCACATTACCCATTTCTATCATTTTTGAAACAACAGCTATAGGTATTCAAGATGAGCCCAATGACTACTTACATAGTTTCTGACCTATAGATCACAGGAAATTAATGAATTCTCCATTCCAAAAAAAAAAAAATCTAGGTAAGCAAGGATGTTTTAAAATCAACCTACACTCTCATTGGTTCCCCTCGTTAAACTGTAACCCATTCAATGTCAATAATCACTAATGTATAAAATAATCAACATAACCATATATAAGCAATAAATCTCATAGGCTATTGCCACTGCATGAAAACCAATGTATCTCATCAGTTGTGTATTTTCACACCTTTTTCTACCTGAATTCTCCTTATTGCACCAGAAGTAATTTTTAAAAAAAAGAAAAAGAAAGAAAGAAAGAAAGAAAGAAAGAAAGAAAGAAAGAAAGAAAGAAAGAAAGAAAGAAAGAAAGAAAGAACGAACGGAGGGAGGGAGGGGAGGGAGGGGAAGGGAGGGAGGGGAGAGGAGAAAGGAAGGAAGGAAGGAAGGAAGGAAGGAAGGAAGGAAGGAAGGAAGGAAGGAAGGAAGGAAGGAAGGAAGGAAGAAAACAATTTTAGAAACAAAAATGTTTCTATCATTTTCCTTCATGGGAAGAATTTTATGGCTTCTCCCTGGAACTAACAGGGTTATGAGAAGCAGCAAGAAACCAGATGCGTTTATGGCAATCCAGAACAAATTTTATCTCGGAGAGTAAGGCTTGAATTCCATCCCTCTCTTACACTCTGCGAGAATCAAAAGCTTCCCGGTTACTCCAAGTTCACAGGAGGCCGATGGAGCTTCAATTTTGCAGAGATGATAGCAGTCACAGAGATCTGAAAAATGGTCCCTGAATCAGATAATGCAGTTTTTATAAGCGGCTACAATTGTACCAACTTATATCCAACTCCTCGTTAAAATAGTTTTAAAGATAAATATATACTGTCCAGGAAGAAAAATTTCAAGGATAACTATAAATTTCATTAAGATATATAGCAGATGTTACGTGGAAGATGAATATTCATTCCATCTGGCTCCCACTGCAATCATTTTATCTTTACAGTGATTTCCAAATATCCCACCTTAAAATGCTTACATTGAACAAAAATTAAACTACAACGTGTTTGTGGTGCAAACAGTTTGTCATTTTTTTTTATTTTTTTTTTGCTTAGTTCAACATGACTAAGTTTGTTAATGTATTTTGACAGACTTGCATAACATCCTAAAATGTTTTGAACAATGTAGTTTAGGCCACGATGCAATATTAATGAGTGAATAATGTTCTTGAATATAAGGTTTAATATTTAATGATTCAGAGTGCTGCCTGGATTTGATGCAGAAGAAAAATGTGGTTTGAAATCACTGCATTTATCAGGGGACCTGAGAAAAAGACTACAGCCTCCAAGCAAACCTTTAACCTAAACTTTGAGCTGGGGTCTCAGGTGTGAAATTGATGCTTCTCCAACTGAATTTCTAGTACTTATCAGTATTCACAAAATCACACCATTTATCAAGTGTCATTCAACAGAATTTTTAAATTACTAGGAACTCACAGGTCTATGCCAAGAGGTAGGAAAAAAAAGGATTAGTGTAAAAATAACATTGGGTAGTCTGCATTCAAACACATTTAGGAATCAAATCTGCCAGTTGCATCAACATGTCAATTTGATTATTCTCCTTTTTAAAAATATGTGGAACTATAATAAAGTTCTGATCACTAAAGACTTATCTCATCTTCTATAAAGGGAAATGTCTAATCAAAAGGATCACACTAGGAAGTTGAAGTTGGTTCAATGTGTCAATCTAACCTAATGAATGGTAATCTGCACACATTATTGGACTTGCTTCATTTGCAAACAATCCTATGTCTTAAGAATAAGTATAAGGGACTTCTTAAAATCACTTAATACCCAAAACTAGAGCTGTGAAGGACGGGAATGTTAATATTACTGTGGCTTTAAAATAAAAGACTAGTCCCAAGATGAAAATCAGGCTGACTTTTCAGTATTCGTTTGCATTTATACTTTACAACAGCCATGTCAACAGTAAATAACCTAGAGTTAGAATATCTGAGTTGAAGACTCTGCCACGTGCTGAACTTGTCGATAGGAACTCTCTGAGCTCTTGTTTTCCCAAGAAGATGGGCAAAGTAACACCTGTGCCAAATGATTGTTGTAGAATCAAACTGAATTAATAATGTGAAGCACTACGTCGAACAGAAAGCATTATAGCAATGTGAGTCAACAAAACAAAATCTGTGTAATATTTACTGAGCACCTCTAGGAAGACCCTGCACAAAACACTTCACTTACATTATTCCTGTGGTTGTTAGAATAAAGAGAAAGCAATGACAATTTCTATGTTTTCTCGTTTAGTTTCTATAAATAAAGGAGAAAAAAATAAGTGCAAAAATAATAAAAGAATGAACCCAAGCATCTAAGTGAAATATTTTCTAATATCTATACTACTGTTAATGTCATATTTTGATAGTTTAGGTAGCATCTTCTTAATTTGGAAAAAAAAAAAAAGACATTATCAGTGATACTCAGTACTCTAGTAATCAATTTAATATAACATGTTTTAACCCTAGATTAAAGTACTCATTGAGCATTTATGTGCCTAGAATAGTATACCAAGTACTTAAAAAAAGTACCAGTGATAATTACATTAACCACAGTATCATTTCTTCCTTTATATCATAACATTTATATAATGCTATTATTAAGTTCACTCTATTCCATGTTTACAAGATCAGCAATTATATCAACAATTATTTCAAAATAAAAAGGAAATAAAAATTGTTTTAAACTGTACACTGCAGAAAACGTGAAAAGTTTGGCAGTGACAGGTAATAGTGCCACTATACTCAGTGAAGAGTCTTTTTTTTTTTCCTGTTAAATTATTTAAAAGAATTGATGTTACAAGTTCAATGAAAATTAATTAATTCCTCCTTAGCACTGGTCCTGATGCTCCTACAGGTAATGACAGTCTCTCTTTAAGGAAGCACCAATTCTGTAATTAGACTTTACTCAAATGTGAATAACTGAGTCAAAAAGGCAGATAGATATTCACTTGGTGCTTTTTTTATGCACCCCAATCCAAATATCTATATTAAATTAAAGTAGCTCTTGTGATTATTCTCTAATTTACAATGTACTTAAGGGCAGAACAGTATGCTTAGAAAAATGACAGGAAGAATACAAGAGATATTGTTAATGATGGGGTTACCACTGGGGAGTAAGATGGGATACTGGCCTTAGCATTTTTTACTTTTGTGATGTTGCCATTTTTATGTAAATGTATTAAGTTAATAAGTATTAAGTTAATAACTGTATTAATTAAATGTATTAAGTAAAATATACTAGAGCAGCACTGATTAAATATAATACAAGCTACAGAAATAATTTTAAATTTTCTAAAAGCTACATTGAAAAAGTGAAAAAGGTAGGCCAAATTAAATTCAACTATTGATATATTTTATTTAGCCCAATACATCCAAAATATCATCACTGCTACATGTAATCAATATAATAAATTATTAAAGAAATATGTTGTATTGCTTTTTTCATATTGAGTCTTTGAAACCTGGTATGTGTTGTATACTTAGAGCAAATCTCAATTCAAACCAACCACAGTTCAAGTGATTAATAATTTACCTGAAGCAATAGGATAGCACAGAGTTACAAAAAGTTTCAAAGGCATCTGTAGGCAATTTTCTTCCAAAATTTTCAAAGCAATTAAGAGATACTTATTAACACTTCTCTCTCATCAGTTTTCAGCTCACAGCATATTGCTGTTTCACTATGGATCCAGGTTTAGCTTTTGATAGCATCATCCTCACCAAACAATAAAGTACAATAACTTCTCTGAAAGGTCATATTTAGCTTGCTATTCCATGACCTCTACCCTTGCATGTTGTTTGTCTTCCTGATATATATATATATGATTGCTTGTTTTTTTCCAGAGATGAAAGGAGAAAGAGAGAAAGATAGGCTGCCTCCTGCATGCCCCCACATTGGGGATTGAGCTGCAATAGGGGCATATCCCCTGACTGGGAATCAAACCATGACCTCCTGGTTCATAGGTCAATACTTAACATCTGAGCCATGCCAGCCAGGCTATATGAGAATTCTTAATTACATATTTGTGTGGAATGTCACTGACTATATTTCAGGGCTTTAACTATACTAGCAGAGTTGGCTACTGAGAATAACCTGGCTCTCCTTTCAGAAAATTAATTGCACCCCTTTCCCTCCCATGTAATACTCCAATACTCTAGCAGCAGAGTCCTGTGGACTTCACAGTGTCTTCCCAGCCCTTGAAAATAATTTTCTGAGCAAGCAAAAAAAGTGAAGGCACAAATACATAAGAACCAACCATTGAGCACCAATAGCAATTTAAAAGTTATAAATGTCTACACTAACAAAAGAGAAAGATGCAAATTGACCATACTACCATGACACCCACCAGCCAATCAGGAGTATGCAAATTAACCCACAAAAATGGTGGGTTAATTTGCATACATAGGCACAGAGCAAAGACTGAAGACTGAAGAGGCTTGGCTTCTCTGCTGTGACCTGAGTGAAGGCCTGGTTCTCGGGTGCTGGAGGAAAACCGAGACCAGCAGACAGGGGAAAGAAGTCTATTGCACAAATCTTCATGCAACGGACCTCTAGTGTGTGTGTGTGTGTGTGTGTGTGTGTGTGTGTGTGTAATATATATGTTATATATAAAAATATTTTTTTCAAACTAAAATATCATTAATCTAATAAGGAAAAAAATGCCCTCATTCCTCCTACTTAGCACTTGTGAAACTAGACATGGGCACACCTGTGGGAAAAGACCATCAATGGCTCATGCAAAATAGAAAAAGTTCACCTAGCTTCATTTAGTGTGTTTTTCCTTCATTTTCTCCAATATAGACTTTCTACTTTCCTTGAAATGATAAAGGAAAAAAAAAATTAGAAAGGCCACATGCAGAGAACATTAGACAGAGATTTTTCACTCTTTACAACATGGATAGATGTGTAAGATATTGAGTCTTTTTTTGGAATATTTACTATGATTCTGTGTGAGTCTCTGTATTGTGCTAGGATGTTCCTTTTAGTCCTCAAAATAATCTTGAAAATAACCCAAGTTATTATTGTCCTCCATCTTACAGAGAAAACTGACCCCTGAAGAAGTAATACACTATGTAGTTTCCAAACTAGTAACCCATAAAGTTGTGATTCTAGTCCTACCCATCTGACCCAGTACACTCTTTCATATTCTACTGCTCTTCAGTTCTGAGAGAAGAGTTCTCAGTAAGAAAAGCATTTTGTATTGTTTAATGATGGTGTGCCATCTTATTTAACCTTCACACAACAAGTTTATCAGATTGGCATTCTTACTTAACCCAATTTCAAAACTAAGGGAACTGAGGTATAGAAAGGTAAATCACCTATTCAAGATCACAGATTACTAAGACAAAGCTAGCATTCAAAATCACATCTCTAAGTCCAAAACAACATAACCTTCAGCCCATTTTCTGCCCTCATAATGTAGGTGGTGCGGCAATTATTATAATGGTAGAAATCATTAGGCTTTCCTATTACTAAAATAATTTTATTTGTAGTATGTAACAGTTCACAAAGAGCATTCTTTATAGAGGGATAACCTGGATGAAGGTAAGCACTTCAAAAATAAAAAACAAATCCACTCATATAAGAATACTCTTAGAGATTACAACACTGCTTTAATTTCTAATTCATTTTCAGCTTATTTTAATAAAATTAACTCAGAGCAGGAGTGCTATTGAACACATTTATAATTTTTTTTCTTTTCAATTGTCTATAGAACCTTATTAAAATTGCTCTTTCATTAAATATCACATAACAGTAATGCCTCATGAAACCTTAATATACAATACACCAATGTTGGCAATGAATGTTGCAATTATATTTATTTACTATTTGTTTAAGTAGAGATTGAACAAGAATAAAAATGAAAATGAGTAACATTGTTATGTTTCATTAGTTTCCAGAATGAAATGAAATGGCTAAGTCACTGAAAATGCATATAAAAATATTTTTTAATTTCTAAGAATTAATTTTATATATATCTGGGAGTATGGAAATGGGATAAAAATAGAAGAAAACCCATGAGGTCAAACAGTTTTAATAAAAATTAATCCTAAGAGCATTAAGGATATATCTACATATTAAAATTAATAAAGATGAATCTCCAAAAGCCAATTTTCGTGTAAGATAAATGTTTCAAAGACAATATGCAACAAGATTTGCAGAAAATTGCTTGTCAAACTTGAAACTCCCATTACTGGCAATTCTCAAAAAGCCTCTTAAGATCCAGGTCTACAGGGCTGAAGGAGTACAAAATCGGCAAACATGCTCTTAAAATAGCAGGAGACCTGTGTGCTTTAAAAATGGGCTTTAAATGGTAAATTCAACTTTCTGGATTTGGGTCAGTCCCAAGGAAAACAAAATAAATCATTATTTTTTAAAGCAAAATTAAGGATAACAAATACCATCACTGAAGTTTTATTTTTATCTCTGTAACATACATAAACCTGGTTAAATCTCACATAACTCAAAACTTTAATAATTAAGGAAAGGATAATTCCGTCACTGTACTTCATCAGTGAATAAGCACCATGTGGCAGTAAAGACCAATTTAACTTCCTTACCAGGACAAAGCACTACAATTTACAGTGAGTTGTCAAGTTGAGATTTAGATACTACTCTTCCATTTCACACTTGCAGAGGCTCTGTACTTCATCTTGCCCATAATAATTTGCACCTTTGATGGGCAACTCTTTGGCCCACCTGTTTTACTACCACAAACTTAACTGCTTAGACTTAAAAAAAAAAAAAAAATAGATGAATAGGGACATATGACATTTTTATAAATCAGTGAAATCCTAATCCTAACCCTTCTTAAAACTTCAAGCCACAATCACTGATGAGTCCTAATGCAAATAACTTCCATTAGAAAATCAACACTTAGAATTTCAGACCTGAAAGATGCCTTAAAAATTTACTATAAGGATCATTTTCTGCTGAGGAAGAGCTATAAAATAAAAACATCAATTTTGCATCTGTCAATGTGTCCATCAACTTTTGCATATGTCAATGTGTCCATCTTTTATGGACTGAATTGTGTCCTTCCTATACTTCATAAGATTATTCTTAGAGATAGGTTCTTTAAAAGAGGTAATATGGTTAAATGCAATCAGAAAGCTGGGACCCTAATCCAGTAGAACTGGTGTCCATATGAGAAGAGACATCAGGGATGTGCTCTAGAGCAGCGGTCACCAACCTTTCAGACCTCACGGACCACGGGTAGACAGAAGCTGCTCTAGAGAAAAAAAGGCCATGTTGAAAACACAGAGAGAAGGCGGCTATCAGCAAGCCAAGGAGACAGGCCTCAGGAGAAACCAAACCTGCTGACACTTTATTTGGACTTCCAGCCTGCAGAAGCATGGAAAAATAAATTTCTGTTGTTTTAGCCAACCAGTCTGCAGTATTATGTTTTTAATAGCAGCCCTGGCAAATGAATACACCATTCCCTGAAGGTGTATTCTGACAGCAGTGCAAAGATAGGCTATGACAGCAAAAGGCAAGTTTCAAAGAAACTGGCTTATAAGTAAAAATAAAACTGAAATGACCCCAAGATTTAAAGCAATAACCAGCATAGAGGTCAGGCTATGGTTGAATTTGAATTATGACTTATGTCCAAGAAAATGAGAACAATTAAAGACACTGGGGTAATTAAGCAGCAGAAGAAAGGTAATATGAATAAAAATGCAATGTGAAGGGAGAATAGTTTCCAGACACAGGGTGGGAAAGAAGCAAGAGAAACTTTTTAAACACACAATATTCCACAATGAAAAAAAGCTTCAAGTCCAGTACCAAATACAATAGATCACTGTGGTTCAGCAGTGATACAGCAAATTAAATAAAGTCTGTTTGGGTTCTGCTGGTTTAAGGAAGGCATAATAAAACCTCCACAGTAATATTTGTAATTCACAAGACTAATAGTTATAGAAGTAGTTGTGATAATAATCATTATTGTTTGTATTATTATTAAAAATCGCATTATTACAAAAGCTTATGGGACAAATGCAGCATATTATTGAATCTTCACTATAATACTACGAGAGATCTTACTCTTGCATTTGTTTTCATTTTTTTAAAGGTAAAGAAAATGCTCAAATAGCTAATAAGCAGAGATGGCAGGACTAGAATCCTGGTCTTCTGATTCCCAATTCTGGATTGTTTTTTGTCTCAAAATATACCCATGCACATACTAAAATCTCTTCATCTCTAATATGCTATTTCATTATCTTAATTGGCATTATGTGGAGTGTAAGAGTGAGGGGCATGTATGTGTCCAGGCTCCCTTAGTCCAGGGTGAGCCTAAACAATGGAATAGTTTTGTGCATCTGCTATTAGTCTAGAATTAAGAAAAGTTCTAGCAAAAAATATTTACTTATATTTTTTAAGTAATAACATGAATGTAAAGTAATTATGCTAATTACAAATATAATATCAGGTAATTATAGAGAATCAAGAAAAAATGTAAGCTATGTAATTTTTTTAAGCTTAGAGTTTAGTCATACACTTCACTTGCCATATTTTTTCACCTGAATCTTCACATTTACTTGATTTTCCATTTATTTATTTATTTATTTATTTATTTATTTATTTATTTATTTTTGTAGCAAGTATGAAAGCAAACACATTATCCTTCAACAGATAAAAGTATGGTCAAACTCAACATTCAACAGTTCTTTATTTAGTAGATACTATGTGCAGGGCGTTGTTCATAAAGCTGCAAATAACTCAAGCTTGTGTATTTCTTCTACTGATGCTTGATTCATGACAATCACACATTCACAGATACAGCAAGTTGACTGAATACTTAAATCACATTTAGGCCAGATCTGATGTGGCTTAGAAATATCATTGAGCTCACTTTGGGGCAAAAGGAGACCACAGGCTGCATACTGTCTCTCAATGTCGTATACCTATTGTATCTCATCAGCTGGATGCAGGCCTCAGTGACAGGTTTTTATATCTTACAGCAGATAACAAGAGAACATTATTAAAATTAAATTACTGTTTAAATTGGGGGATTTTTTTAAACTACATGGGCTTAACAATAACCCAAAATGATCTGGCAAGTATTTACCAGGTGCTTAAACACTGATGGCATTCATTCCATCAGTAACAAGACCAACAAGACTATTCCATCACACTAAAAACCACCCATCTAGAAATAATGAAAGTACTTGCCAAAGGAAGAGATAAATAAGGCATGGTGACATGGGCATAATATAAAACAACAATGGGTTTACTACTGCATTCCCAATCAGTGAGACACAAGCAGGGACTCCCATTGGTAGTAAGTTAATTAACCCAATTTTTTGAAGGTAATTTGACAATAATAGTATTTTACATAACCTTTGATCTAGTAATTCCACTTACAGAAACTTACCCTAGGGAAATAATACTGGCTACCGATAAATTTAATAACAATAACATTTTTTTTTAAATAACATTTAAAACAGTGTGTTCATAATAGTAAAACATTTTCAAACCATTTTGTTGGGAAGACTAAATATCTAGTAGTGAACTGCCATGAATTTATCTAATGACAAAACAGTCCATGATGTATCTTAGGAACAAAAATAAATAAGCTCGGGAAAATGACAGGTTCAATATGTGACACCATTTCTATTACTTTCCCCTACAAGTTAATGCCTGTATACCAAAATATTTACAATGATTTTGTGTGACTAGTGGAATTATAGCAACTTCCATTTTCTTCATTTTGTTTAGTTGCATTCCTCTAATTGTCTATACAGTGTATATTATTTTTGTGATTAGGGGGGAAAAAACACTTCTTTTTACTATCCTGTGACTTTTGCTTTGATCCATAGATATTCTAAGGTGCTAGGGAGATATTATGGATGAGATGATGAGAGAACATAGAAATGAAGACCAGGTATGGGGTAGCTCAGAGATGCACTATGTCTCCATCAGCAAAGGCATATGAGAAATGTTGGGCTCTCTGTTTAATCTCCTGTTTAACTCTCTGTAGCCTTGGGTGTGGCTGGCTACTCAGAAAGCCACCATGCACCCAAAGATAAATATTATACCAGGCCCCATGAAAGAGGTTAATGAATGTATACATTGTGATAATTGCCTGATGTTATCTGTTAACTTATGAATGCATTGCTCTTTCTGGTGGTCTATGTCACTACCTACCATATGGTTTTACTATTAACCCCCTAAAACAAAAAAGAGATCTTATCCTGGAAAGGAGTGGATCTCTTGCCGGCTGGCTACTACTGGGAGCAAGCAGCTGCTTTGCCCAAGAATATAATTTTCTCCTATTAAAATTCTTATAAATTTCAATAAGGCCATGTGTCAGTTCCTCAGAAACGATCCTGAATTTAGATTTTTGGGCTTCCCCACAACACCAGCTTACAATAAAGAATCAACTATGGCACAAGATAAGAGAAACAAGCAGGGATGAACTCCAGGAGCGGTGGGGACAGGGTCAGTACTCAGGAACCAATTCCCTTATCAACTGCCTAAAAGGCCACCAAAGGTGGGCACAGAGATGACTCTATCGCAGCTGAGGCCGACTCTAGATCCTCACAGCATTTAAACACCCAAAGGTAACGAGCAACTCTCTGGACCTTCCTGGGGCCCCCAAGCTCTGCTGAGCCTTCTCCCCACAATGATATAATACATTGCAATCTTCTGCGTCTCCCTTTTGTGCCTTTCAGCATCCTGATTAATTTATTTGCCCTTTCAAAATGTCCTCTAATTCATTACAGCCTTCCTGGAATTGCTGTCTGGCTTCTCAACATGTGATATCAGATGTCCCATAAACAACAGGACTATTATATTAAAATTGTGAATTAGATCCAAGCATTTCTCCCCAAGCCTATTAACTTGATGTTCTACAGGTTGAATCTCATTTAATTTGCCATTTACAGAATAACCTTTCCAGGTGTATCTTTCAAGTCCTTCCTGCTGTTCTGGATACCTCTTAATAACTGTATGCTCGGAAAAATCATCTGAATGAGGTTAGGAAATTAAATTATTTTTCCCGATTAACTGGAGGAGATGAACAGAGTGCAATAAATTCATGACCGGATGACACCTTTAAGAGGACTGCCTTCCTAAAGGTAGTACAAATGGCCCCTCACAGTGAAAAGCAATGAATATTCTGTCTTTGAAATGGAAAGATTGGTCAAAATGGTCAGGTGAGGAGATTTCCTATGCATGGACATTCTGACTTTAGCATGCAGTAAGAAACGGCTAACTTTATGCAGAGAATTGTCACCAAATGTTCCCATACTCAACATGACTATTGATGGTTTTCAGGAATGGAAAAAAAAAAAAATCAAAATGAGACTTTTCTGTCTTCTACACACATGCAGTAAAGCAATAAATTCTAATTCGGGGGCAGGGACGCACACTTGTATTTCACTGCAAGGCCAGCATATTTTCAATAAAAGTACATCTTAAAAATCACTTTGCCATTTTTATAACATCGCTCAGTCTCTCATTCCGTTTAAAATGATATAGTATGTTAATGCATAAAGACAATACTAGTCAGTTATAAAAAATGCCTGAGACAAATTTAAATGACCACCATAATACAGAATTTGATCTTTTCTTTTTGTATTCTCCCTAGTCTCTTGTCAGTAAACTAGAATAAACATGTTATTAAAAGAGAATCAATAAAAGGCTTTAAAATATACAGTACCACAAAAGGTCAAGTCCTGGTATTGATTTTAATATAACATTTTTGTGCAGCTTCCCAAAGGGTTCTTTTCTAATATTGTTCTTCATTTTTCTCTCACTTTGTTCCCTGACTGGTGAATTTGTTGTTCTTGTCTACAAAATGCTGTCTAAAGCTGACTTTGCTGAGTGTGTGTCATTCCTCTGACAAGCTGCGAGAAAATGAAAAAGCAAAAAAAAAATAAAGAAAAAACAAACAAACATAAAAAGGTAGGAGAGGATAGATACAAAAGAGCATGAAGCAAATGACAAGGTTCACTTTTCCAAAGGTACAGAAACATTCAAATGCACAATCTGCAATCCGGGGCCACCCTGGGGCTTTTGTCTCCCCTGGAGCCTTGAGTGGACACTGATTCCTAGGAGCCAGGAAGGCCGAGGAAGGCAGGATAAGGGAAGAAAGGAAGATCTCCCAGGTTTCAACAAAAAAAATGGTCACCAAACCAAGTAGGTAACGGATGCAAATTCCCATGACATAAATCCATGTGCATTCAAGTTCCTCTGGAACTGAAAGCATCAAATGTTCCATGGAAAATTGGAATGCCTTCAACAGGGTCATGGGGACTAATGAGAGGTAATGGCCAGAGCTACAGACTTCCTGACTTCATCCCAATAATCAAGGCCCAAAGACTTCTACAAAGCACAATGAGGGTCAGGTTCATAAATATGAGTGCATACAGAATATATTATATTAGGGGCCTGGTGCACAAAATTTGTGCATGGGAGGAGGGAGGTGTCCCTCAGCCCAGCCTGCACCCTCTCCAATCTGGGACATCCCTCTCACAATCCAGGACTGCTGGCTCCCAACTGCTCACCTGCCTGCCTTCCTGATTGCCCCTAACTGCTTCTGCCTGCCAGCCTGATCACCCCCTAACCACTCCCCTGCCACCCTGATTGATGCCTAACTGCTCCCCTGCCAGCCTGTTTGCCCCTAACTGCCGTCCGTCCCCTGCAGACCTGGTCACCCCTAACTGTCCTCCCCTGCATGCCTGGTTCCCCCCAACTGCTCTCCACTACAGGCCTGGGTCCCCGCCCCCCCAAACTGCCCTTCCCTGCAGGTCCAGTCACCCCCAACTTCCCTACTCTGCTGGCCTGGTCATCCATAACTGTTCTCCCTTGCAGACTTAATCACCCCCAACTGCCTTCCTTTGCAGCCTGGTCCCTCCCAACTGCCCTCCCCTGCTGGCCATCTTGTGGTGGCCATCTTGTGTCCACACAGGGTCAGCCTCTTGTGTATTGGAGTGATGGTCAATCTGCATATTACTCTTATTAGATAGGATAGGATTGTAGGTGTCTTACAAATTTTGAGTCTGTTTTTGGTTGCCAATAAAAATAACCCAAAACCCAGACTATATTTTCATAACACCGTTTTTCACTTTTAGACAATGCTTACTAAGCAGGAAAGAAGGGAATAGTAGATTCTTTTTGCCTAAGTCACCTTAAACCAAAGAAATTGCTGCCTCTGAAGCTAAAAATGAAGTCCTCATATCAAAAAAAGAAAAGCCAATTAGGCCTGCAAAAAGGGAATACAGCTGTTATCTATGAGCCAATAAAACTTTAAAAGAAAATCCTGGGGAGAGGCTTGGAGTAAGAGAACTGAATTTGAATACTGAGGCTGCCTTTTGTCAATAACACAGTCTTGGCAGATACTCAGCCTATCCAAGCTGCATTCTGATTGTGAAATAAATCCAGAAAGAGCAGAGCAACCACTTCGTGCCCCAGTTTGGTATGTGTGTATACAGGGTGAGGGGGCACTCAGCCTTGGATCCTGGGCTAATGTGAGGGGCATCATCTAACAGGCTGCCAGAGAGCTAAGGCAGACCTCCACCAAAGGCTCTAAGGATGTTCAGGGTTAATATAATCGAAGGTACCAGCACAGTATCTGGTAAACAGTAGGCAATCATTAAATGATAGTTGCTGTTGCCAGAGAATTCTCCTGCCTCTTTTTCCTTTTGGACAAATTCTATTCCATTATAATCTACTTACCCACAACCATAAAATATAGCTGTAATTTAGCAATACATTCTTGTTGACACTTACTATGGGACAGACAATGAGTTTTACATTCCAGTGGAGGAGGCAGTCAATAAAACAGATAAAATGCTATCAAGAAACAAAGCAAAGAAATGTGGACAGAAACAGGCCATTCAGCAAACCTGACAAGCTCAGGGAAGGCCTGCCTGGCAAGGCTTACAACTCAGAGACCTCAAGTAACCACATAAGATGGTCTGAGTAAAACTTAACTAAAAGCGAGTCATGGCAGGTAGTCATGTTCTAGGCCAGAATCTTCCCTGACAAAGGTCAAGCTTTACCTTAACTGAGCTTGTCTATTGTCTCTTTTATCTATAACAAATCCTTTTCCTAGATCCCTCAAGGCACCACCTCCCATCAGAACAAGAGACCACAGAACTCTTCCTTGTTTTTTTCCCCCCCCCCCCCCCCCCCCCCCCCCCCCCCCCCCGCATACCATGTCTATGCACTGTAAATGTTAACTATCCTATACCCACAAGTGTAAAAGAAGTATATGTCTATTTGTTTTACTTTTTATGCAATCCCAGAGATTTCCCCGCTTTGCTTTCTCTCACCTCCCTATAACCTACCATCAATGAATTGCAAGAAACCCCCTTACATATCCCCCTGCCATTTTCCAGAGCATTTTCTCGATCCATTGAGATTTTACTTCCCAGCAATTGTCATTAGTTGGGCTCAAATAAATTCATAAAATTCCTATAGGTTTGGACTTTTCTTACGTGGACAGAAATGACAACTAACAGAGAGAAAAAGAAAGAAAGAATATGTAGGTAAAACAATCAGCAAAGCCTGAATAGTAAGAGGAAGCCAGCCATGCAGAACAGGGAATGCTAGACAAACAGCTGCAGGCACAAACGGGTTTGGCCACTAATATAGCTGAAACATTCAATGAAATTTGGTAAGAGATGAAGTATGAGTGTATAAATATATAAAGGGAAGAAGAGGACTAGAAGGTCAAGGGAAAGATTTGGACTTTAAGCTAAATCTAATGAAAAGCAGTTAGAGGATTTTAAGTTAAAAAAAAACAAAAAACTGCCATGATTCAAAATACATCAACACTGCTTAATGAAGAGTAGAAGAGTAGAATCAGAATTGGAGAGAGAAGAATGGCTCCCTGCAGGAGACTGTAATAATACAAGTGAGAGTGACAATGGCTTAGACAGGGTTTCTCAACCTTGGCACTACTGACATTTAGACCCAAGAATTCTTCGTTGTAGAGATCTGTCCTATTGGATAGCTGGCCTACAGGATATTTAGGCATATCACTGACCTCTATCCGTGACATGTCAGGAGCCCCCTCCAACCTGAAAGATCTCCAATTGAAGTGTGAAGGCAAAAGTCCCCCCAATTAAGAAGCACTGGCTTAGCTAAGTAGAGATGAAATGGTGAGAGTTAATGGACTTGCAATATATTTTAAAACTAGAGATACCAATTCTAATTAATTGGAAGGGAGAAAAAAAGAGACACAAAGGCAAGAAGAAGGGAACAAAAATAATCAGTAATCAGCCCTGGCTAGTGTGGCTCAGTTGGTTGAGTGTTATCCTGTGCAAAGGTTGCTGGTCCAATTCCTGGTCAGGGACCATACCCAGGTTGAGGATTAGATCCCGTCAGGGTGCGAGCATACAGGAGGTAACCAATAGATGTTTCTCTTATCAAAGTATCTCCCTCCCTCCTTCTTTCTCTCCCACTCCTTTCTTCTTTTTATAAAATCAATAAAAGCATGTTTAAAAAAAAAAAAAAAAGAATAATCAGTAATCAAAATTCTGATGTCACCCTCAATTTTTGTTGGACTAACATCCAACTATTCAGTTGTTTGAGAAAAAGTGCTTTCTAAGTCAAACCTATCTGGGGCTGACAAATAATTTATGTTACACAAACCCACCAGGACAATAGTTTGGGCTCCTTTTCTTCAGTCTCACACAAACTGAATTGTACAGTTGACAGTTATATTCATTTTTTTAAAAAAAAAAACCACACAATTTCTAACATTTTACATAAAAACCTATAGAAATATAATTTTTTCACCCAGTATTTGACAGTATTTTGACTGTTTTATTTCAAAATATAGTCCTGTGAATTTAAAAAAATATATCAAAAAGGTCCCTTCATTTATGAATTCTTTTCAAAACTAAATTCCTTACCTAATGAGCTCCACAATCAAGGCAAAACAGACTACACTGAAACCTGAAAAACAAATCTTCAGTCAACCACATCAAAAGAGCCTCAGTTAGAGGCTCAGACTGATGTATAACAGGTAACCCATCACTGTTTGATCGGAATTTAATTTAGCCTCTGAGATGCAGTTCAATAGAGCGATGATGAGTGTGGCTTCAGATTCCAGACTGCTTGGGTTCAAGTCCCAACTCTATTTTCTGATTATGTGACTGACTACTAGAGGCCCGGTGCATGATATTTGTGCAAGAATAGGCCTTCCTTCCCCTAGCTTTGCTCCTGGCCTCCCGGGAATCTGCAAGTCCTCACTCCCAGCCACCTGGAGATCCGCAATTCCTCACTCCTGGCCAGAGCACTGCTCCTATAACTCCCTCTGCTGCCCCCCATCTCCCTCAGAGCAGGCGTCCTGCCCCTCTCGGCCGCTCTTTGCACATTTCCCCATTGTTTCCAGAGTGAACTGCCATACAAGGACCTCACTTTTTCCACTCCTCCTCACACAGCATTCATTACCAGCAGGATCAGCAGACAGTTTCCGGAAGGCCGAGGCCTGAGGACTCGGCCAGGGTGAGGCCCAACCAATGTGGACCACTGCCCATAAATAGAGACTTCTGGACTCAAGGAAATGGACATCTGGCCACTCCCCCCACCCCTTCTAAAACGGAAACAGAACTCATCCAACAATGCTATTTGCATGGAAAAATATACTCCTTGCTCATGCAGTATGTCCAATTTTGAGATAAAATCACCCTGACAAGGCATTAGAGCCGGTAAGAATGATTCTTAGGTCTCCAGGAAGGGGACAGGGGAAGGGGGCTGACAGAGCTCCAAATCCCTAGTCCTAACAATACTAAGATGGCACTTGAATCAGCTTTATATCAAAGTGCCATGTTAGGTGTCCTTTGAATAAACATTTACAAAATAATGAGAGAGAGTGATTCAGACAGTGTAGGGTTATGGGGCCATGCAATTCAAGTCCTGATTCTGCTACAAAGTGAAAAATTTTACCTACATCTATTTCAGTCATCGTGTTTTTAAAAGAGTGATAACACTGACAACAAACATTAATAGTTTATATAAGGAATAATAAATTATTCATAGGATACGTTACAACCCGCTTCCCCCAACCCCTAGATTGCTCTGAGTAATAGAGAAACTTCAACAAGGATTATTGTAACTATGGCACATCCAGAAACCAATTCCTAGAAAATTCCAAGGCAGACACCAACTTTGGCACAAGTTACATCAAACACTATGCTTCACAAGAGAAAACACTGTAATTACTGTCAAAAGAAACATCTGAACAAAAAGTGGGTTGAACATCACTGCTGCTAACACAACCAATGAAGAAAGAGTCTGATATAAAGCTGATTCTATGGCATGCTTAGGATTAATTACATTAATTCCAGTCCAGATTTAATGTTCCAAAAGTGTAAAAATAGCTTCTCAAACTGAATTCTGGGCAGGGCTCTACAACTGCATAACACTGAATAGGAGAGAAAATTGGATTTGGAAAAATAAGTAAAGAGATGTGAATAAAACACAGACTGAGTAATCCAACCTTCTTTATTTGTTGGTTATAGGAAGCAGTTATCACTATTAAAATTAGAAAAGTGTCACTTGAAGAAAAAGATAAAGTAGCAGATGGCACACGATCCGTGGTACCTACACAGCACTTCCAATCACCTTCCAGTGAAAAGGCCCAGGAGGCTAGGATGTGAGCGTCCTCCAGAACTGGTATGTCTTTATCTATTCTTAAGCAGAGTGGAATAGAAACATGCAAGTATAAAACAACAGCAATATCGTATGCATTTTTATAAACAAGGATACAATGGGGTTAATAAGAAAATTAATCTAAAATATCTGGACTTTTATACTGCAGAAGGATCTCCTATATGGCAGATATATGCAGGAACATTTGCGTAGATAATGCTATCAAAGACTCCACTCCTATTGGAACCAGGACTGAGAAATAAGCTCACATCACAGCAGAATTTGTGTGACTGAAGACTTATAACTCAAATTTCTGTAACCATCTTCTTTGCAAATATTTATTAATTAGAAATGAGATGCAATTGCCCATAATCATTGTAAATGCCAAGAGAAAATACTCACTACTAACTGATGTTATTCACTTCAAAACCACACTTTACAAGAAGCCATTGATAATTATTAGTTTTCAAAAAGTACCCTGAAAGTTGTTTTCTTTTTTTTTTCTTTTTTCTTTTTTGTGATAGTATATACCTAGAGACTACATGTAGGTTCAGGCTAAAGGCATGTACTTTCATCATAACTGTGTAATTTGTACCACATTAGGTAGACAATTTCCCACATCATGAATTTCCAATGTGATGCTAACCCACAAACCCTGTTTTTCTCTACTGGGTTCTTTCCTCCTTCCTTTTTCAGCTTTTTCCTCCAGAGGCAGAAAACATCAGTTCATAAAATTGAAATGAACTCTTTTATATAATGAATTTAAACAGAAGGTACCATCCCTATAAATTTCACCTTTACTACAAGAAACTAACAAGTCCCCAAATCTTTAAGCCCTTAATTCATGCTCTAAGAGGAAAAAAATTAATGGACTGTACTATATTCGAATTTACCCATACAGCTAATAAAATTTATGATTACTTTATTAAATCACTTATTAAATCAAATTAATTAGTGTACAGCTCAAATATCTAATGTTAATTATCCAAGTAATTTAAAGTGGGGGAAATCTCATCAGTTGTCCATTTAAAAACAGCAAGCAAGTAATCTTGGTTGATGTGTAGCTACTTACAATAGCAAGTAGGTATTCCCCTTCTTCTTGTTTTCTTGAAGAAAAGTTATTAAAACTGAAACACTTTCACTTGCTTTTATGGGTAAAGAGGTGAAATTCAAAAGCCAAAGGTCAGAGGTCAGAAGCAGTCACATTATTCTTGCTGTCAAAGACTGACTTTTGGAGGCAGGGCACAGGAGAGAAGCAAATCACATTTTAAAAGTCTGTACTCACACTGGGGCACATTATGTCCCTGCTATATTGGCCTGCTATAGTTACACAATATGGTCAGCTATTATCCAAACCACACCATAGAGTGTTACAGCAAAAACAGACTGCTGACATGAGCATTTAATTTACTCTGGACTCCCAATACACCAAACAACTATTCCCTCCATTAGATGTTGTGATAAGCAAAACTATAATTCCAAATTAAATTCAACGTTTAGTGCATGTACTAATATTATGTGATATTTTGGGGCATGGTTTTGTTAACTAAGCAAATCACTCAAGAGTCTCATAAAACAGATCTAAGATAACTTGAGATTTCATGAATAAATGGTTTTTAGAAATGAGAATACAACACATACAGTCACAGTGCTTTACAATTAGCTGCACCATCACTGTGGACTAGCAGGAAATTTCTTTAAAGCAACTGCATATCTGCATAGTAAAGAGTGGAGACTTAAAGGAATTCAGGTTAATTTTAAATGGCCTAATGATATATCTTCAGGTTAAATGACTTTAAATGGGATCTAAATGAATGTGGCACTACCAATCAGAGAGGCTGTAAAAGGGCTTTGGCATTAGATGGGAGAAAGGCAAGACACACAAGAAGTCATTTCCAATGCCATCAATGTATGGTCCAGAGTGTACATGGACTGTATTGACCAAATATAGCCCTAGGACGATATTTTTCTATGTTTCACATGCCTAAGAGCATCTTACACTGCTGTATGCCAGGCAGCTGTCCTGCAGTTGTCAGAACTTGAGCATAAGCATCACAATTTGCAAAAACTGGTGTCAGCAGCCTGGAAAAATCCCAGGAACAGCAGCGGAGCAATCATTCCAGGAACGCTGTATCGCCAAGGTTTTGATGGGAGGAAAAAGGACAGCAAAACCCTGAGTCAAGAAGTGATTCAGAAGAACTAGACCCAATGTGAGCTGGTTTTTAAGAACACCTTACCCCTGGAGTTCTCACTATCAGCACATTGACATTTTGAGCCAGATAATTCTTTGTTCTGGGCAGGGGCAGAGGTGAGAGCTGTCCTGTACACCAGGATGGTTAATAGTATTGCTGGCCTCTACCCACTAGATAACAATAACACCTGACAGGTTGTGACAGCCAAAAATGTCTCCAGACACTGTCAGATATCCTCGGGGGACAAAAATCTCCCCCAGGTGAGAACAGTGCCTTAACCTATTTACTTTTGTTATATTTTTCTTTTTTTTGAATATGTAGGTGTTGTTCTTTTTTAAAAAAAATCAGTCATTCTTAATGAGATCCTTCAATAAGAAAATTCTAAGAGATAAACTATTGTGTTACAATTTGCAGCATTTTTTTTTCTTGTGGTACATCAAATACAATCTACACTAATAAAAGAGAAAAATGCTAATTGATCGTACCTTTGCTATACCCACAAACAACCAGAGTGAGTATGCAAATTAACCCAACAAAGATGGCGGGAGAGGAGTGAAAACTAAAGACAGCATACAAGGAAGAGGGAGGAAAAGCAGAAAGCAAGGCCACTGCCAGAGGGAATGCATGGGCGGGTGGGGTGGGGTGGATTGGA
Organism: Pipistrellus kuhlii; assembly: GCF_014108245.1. Lineage (NCBI taxonomy): Eukaryota > Metazoa > Chordata > Mammalia > Chiroptera > Vespertilionidae > Pipistrellus > Pipistrellus kuhlii. Next base: position 14,618,555 of record NW_023425405.1, read on the forward strand.
GAGGGTAGCAGCAGTGCTCGCTAGTGCACAGGAATCTTCCTGCAACAGGTCCTAGTGCTTCTTATAATAAATGGTATCTTCAATTCAATGAAATTCAGCCACCAAACATATTTTTCTTTTTGTTATGGAATGCTTATCCTGATTTTCTTTTGAATAAGTACTTCTTAGTTGTAACTTAGTAGTAACCAGTTCTTCCCTAGCTGGGGTTCTCTAGTCTTCCTTTTGATTCTTTTGAGCTTTCCAAAATGCTTCTAAAAATCCCCTTGCTTCCTAAGTTAAGCAGAGTTAAGTTTCAATCTTTCAACCAAAAAATTCTGACCGAACAAGATTCTTATTTAAGCTACCCTATTAAAAGACATTTCAGAGTATTTCCTGCCACAAAGTTCACCAGCCTGTTAGAAATGTTACGGCTTCTCCATATCACTCACCACATAGGTAGAGTGAGTAGGGGTATGTATAGATGACACAAGGATTGCTGAAACAGTGGTGCAAGAAACTCTCTAAAACTGCTTACAAGGCTTCATTCAATTAAAGCAACAGATACAATCTATAATAATAAAAGCATAATATGCTAATTAGACTGGACAGCTGGACATCCTTCTGGGTGAAGCTGCTGCAGTGGGGGCAGAGGCAATTAGGGGCAATCAGGCAGGCTGGCAAGCAGTTAGGGGCAATAAAGCAGGAAGGCAGACAGAGTGGTTAGGGGCAATCAGACAAGCAGGCAGAGGGGTTAGGTATGATCAGGCAAGAGAGTGGTTAGGAGCCAGCAGTCCCGGATTGTGAGAGGGATGTCCAACTGTGGGTTTAGGCCCAATCCCATAGGGATTCCTGTGGGATCAGGCCTAAACCAGCAGTCGGACATCCCCCGAGGGGTCCCAGATTGTGAGAGGATGCAGGCAGGTTGAGGGACCCCTTCCTTCTCCCCCTCCCTTCCCATGCATGAATTTTGCGCACCAGGCCTCTAGTAATGTATAAATGCCTTGACACCAAAAAGTTGCTTTGCAAAGACTGCACACAAAACTTTCTTAATGCTTTTTCAAAAAGTTTCTTCTCTGGTACAAAAGAAAAAAAAAATAGCTATTGATTCTCTTAAAAACTATCACATAGATGAACACACACTTTGTGCCAAGATTTGACAGTTGGAAGTTTTCATGAGGAAGGCTTCAAATAAAACATTTTTTAAAAGAAAAAAATAATAATAAAAAGGTGATACCACCCTCTGTTCTCCTTTAAGGTGACAGAAAATAAATTCTTTATCAATAGTCATTTGTCCAGGTTACAGCTAGGCTGCCAACCCCAGTCCACTTGAGATATTGGCTCTCCCTGGCACCTTTTATTCATCTAATCTGCCCTTTACCTCTCACAGACCAAGGCAAAGCAAATGGAAGCTGAATAAAAAAGGAAGAATAAAGAAAGAAAAGAAAACACTAGAGTGAGAGTTATTATAAGAATCCTGTACCATAAGGAGAGAAGAGAAGACAAAAAATTTCTATGTGAAATATAATAAGCAAAGTAAACATGAATTTAATCCAAAAAAAACTCCTTATTAAAACAAAATTAAAATAAAATTTCAAAGATAAGAAATTCTACCATAATATATTGATTTTCTTTGCTTCTTAAAGAAAATGGTCTGAATTTTTTGGAATATTTGAACTTCACCATCTAATTACATACTCCATCAGCCTAACCCAATTAAATAATTATAAAGTGCTATGTGGAAAACTACAGAAGTATACACTAACTACATCATGATTTTTAAAACCCTAAACTTATTTCCTGGAGAAAATGGCAGTCTTAATCTAAAGCTTATGTTCTATTTCATACATTTCAAAAGCAAACTGGAGGTAGCTTAACACTTATATCAAAAAAGAAATTTTAGAGATGAAATATTTAAGGCCCAAAGAGGTTAGATTGATTATATGTTGAAGGACCTATGGCCATTGAACACGAGAATACAACTCAAAGATTCTTTACATTTAGCTCTCCCAAGCAAAACAGTTAAGCAACCAAAACAAAAACAAGCACACACTAAGCATCCACTGATGGCGGGCATGTGCTTAGTGCTCACAGCAGAAAGACATTTGCATGATCATATAACAGTAATGTTCTGTGCTGTATGCAAATTTCAGAAGTAGCACAGATGGAAAGCACTTGACTCTATCTTAGATTAAAAAGTATTGGCACATTTTTATGAATAACTGTACTTCAAAGGTCTTTAAAAAGTAGTACTTTTACCCAAAAAGAAAATTATCTATGCTGTTTTGAATACTGTATGTTTTTCGGTTTATAGCTCTCAACAACTTTTTGAATCAGCACATAAGGATCTACTTGACTATCTAGTATTGTATTGAGACATGTGCCATAACTCAGTCATCCAGTTCTCTATGATGGTCATATGAATTACTTCTGGTTTTCTACTATTACAAGAACACTTCAATGAACTATTTAACTGTTAGTAGTAGTAGTAGTAGTAGTAGTTTTAATAATGACAAAAATAATGTAGTAGTATTTATATAGAAAAAATCTAGAGGAATAAAACATTCAAGATTGATTTTCTCCATTGAATGGAATTATAGAAGATTTTGATTTTTCAACATGACATATGTCTGATATATCTTCAGTTTTTTTTTAAGTGAGTATATTACTAACTAGTGCTATTTATTAATATGGGCACTATGGATAATACATGGCATTCATTAATAGCTACAATATTGCTAACCTTCATAACCACAGTAGACAATATAATTTTCAACCCTAACTACATTCATTGAAAGAAACTAGCCTGTGAAATTCCTGGAGAATCCTCAAGAACTACTTCTCACATTATTGAGAAAACAGAGCTCAGTCAGTATTCGTGCAATAAAGAATCACACAAAAGACTTAATGGACACTTATAACCAAGATTGGGGAAAGGGCAACCTAGGGCTTTAATAAGCACAATCCAAAACCGAAAATGGCCAAGTTCACATGCTCGGCACATTCTGAAATTCAGCCAAACACAAATAATGAGTCTTACTACAATTATTCCTCTCTAAAAATACTTAATAATTATAACAAGTCGACCCAAATCTCCTGCTTGGCAGGAAACTCACCGTTTCTGGTGTTCAGACTCTTTCTTGGCTTGCTCCAGGGCCAGTTCCTCGGCTACTCTTCTCTTCAGTTCTTCATCAGAAACTGGAATCAGTAAAGAGCAAAAGGAGATGATTTAGTGATTTCTTAAAAACAAAAACCAAGGAAATACTCACAAAAACGAAGCTGAAACTGGAGCTTAAAGGGCAAAGTTCTGCCAGCTGGCCAATGTCTCCTTGGGACCATCTAAGCACTATGGAAAAGACCAATTAGTGCATTTCAGCAGTAACTTAATCAAGAGTTCCCTGGTGACCTAGAAATTTCCACACCTGCCAAGATTTAGAATAAGCTCAAGGAGCTCCTTACTGTCCATGGGGACTGAGTCGTTAAGTACAAATTCTTTAAAAGGATATCCTATCACTAAAATCTAACAATCACGCCGGGACCGGTTTGGCTCAGTGGATAGAGCGTCGGCCTGCGGACTGAAAGGTCCCGGGTTCGATTCCAGGCAAGGGCATGTACCTTGGTTGCGGGCACATCCCCGGTGGGGGGTGTGCAAGAGGCAGCTGATCGATGATTCTAATTCTCTATCTCTCTCTTCCTCTCTGTGAAAAATCAATAAAATATATTTTAAAAAAATCTAACAATCACATATAAAGGGAAGAGAGAGAGATGTAAGGAAAATTATACCAAAACACTCTTACTCTGATAACTAAACATTTTTTAAAAGTCACTTATTACAGAAAGAAAATTATTTGTGCTTATATTCATTTTTCTGTAATTTATGAGAAAAAGGCATTTGTGGACATTTTGAAACCTATTTTTTGGAATACATGTCATTCAAATTCAAGTGCCAGCAACTGGAGAGAGACTTCAGAACAGTGCTGAGAACTTGGCTGGAGCCTCTTATAGACCTGGTGACTTGATGTGAAACATCTGGTCTTTACAATTAGAAAATTCTGTACGATGTGTTTTGTAAAGATTCTTATAGCTAAATAGCGAACAAAATAGATAAATTTTATAGACTCCTTCAGAGCCTTCCACAAAAATAATAAGCAGAGACTATTTCCTGTTCACTAAAATTCACTACCCAAAATTATGACCAAGAAAGCACCAGAAACGCATGGGAGGATCTAGAAAGTCACAATGGACCTATTATTTCAAATGGTAGTATATTAGATGGAAACCTAAACAGCACTGTCTGCTCTGCAACAACACTCTACTTGATGATTTACAAGCGCCTTGTCTCAGGGCACAGACAAAAAAATGAGTTACAATAAGATATGCACAAGCCTTTTTAAATTGTGCTGACATTGGGCAATAACAAAGAAGATACATGAAAGGTCTTAAGGATGTTTTTCTTTAGGACTATTTAAAAACAACAGCATCAAAGGACATCAAGAAGGTGAAAAGACAACCCATAAGATGGGAGAAAATATTGGCAAATCACATAACTGACAATTAACTTGTATCCAGAAAGTACAAAGAACTTGTATAACAGAACAATAAGAAGACAACTTTAAATGGGAACAGACATGAATATGCATTTTCCTAAAGAAGTGTTACAAACTGTAATAAGCACATGAACAATTGCTGGACAACATTTGTCATTTGGGAAATGCAATTAAAAACTGCAGTAATACACCAATTTGAATCCACTATAATCAATAAGATGATAACAGTGTTAGTGAAAATGTGGAGAAACTGGAACCTTCATAAATTGTTGGTGAAACATGATGCAATCACTGTAGAAGAGATAGTCAGGTCGTCAAAATGCTACCAAAACGACCACAGGACCTAGCATTTTCACTCTTCGGTACTCAAGAAACTTGAAAATATATGTCTATACAACAAGTTGTACATGACATTATTCATAGCATCTCAAAAATGAAGACAGCCTAAATGCCCATCAGCTGATGAATGGATAAGCAATATGCGGTATATCCATTCAGTGTGATATTATTCAGCCATGGAAATCATGAAATACTGGCAGACGCTACCACATGGATGAACCTTGAAACATCATGCTAAGTGAAAGGAGGACACAACTTGTATGCTTTCACTGATATGAAATATCAAGAAAAGGCAAGTCTATAGACTAAGAAAGGACTCTAGACTGGTTGCCAGGAGTGGCAGGAAGGTGACAATGGAGAGAGACAGCCACTGGGGAAAGGATTTCTTTTGGGGATGTTAAAAATGTTTTAAAATTAGATAGTGAGAGAGTCATCTCACAACTCTGCAAATATACCAAAAACACTAAACTGTAATTTTTATTGGTAAACTAACTGGGCAGCAGTTTTCTCAAATAGATGTTCTAGAGCACATGTGTCAAACACAAGGCCCGCGGGCCAAATCCGTCCCGCCAGGCCTTGCAATGTGGCCCGCACCGCACTGTCATCACTGCACTCCGCTGCGTTTCCATCACAATGACAGTTTATGACTGTTCAGTAAACCATTCGGCCCGCGATTTAGGCTGGCTTTTAGATTTTGGCCCCTTCCCTGATTGAGTTCGACACCCCTATTCTAGAGGGTCCCTTTAAACTATATATATTTCATGCTGCTGTTTGGCTTCTCTCCAACTTCACAGTCTGTAGAAGAAGAGATGCACATCTCTGCTTTGAAAAGGTCACACAAAATCAAGGAGAAAAAAAAAAACTAGAACAGGGAATTGTTTGCATTCAGGCAAATCTTATAACTTTTCACTATTAAAAGTTTTAGAAAATACAAGTAAAAGTGAAATTAGTAACAGCTCAGCAAAGAGTTTGAATACTCTTTGTTTCTCTATCAGCTGAACTTTGCATAAATCAATTAATCTACCTGATTTTTTATTTCCTCATCCAAAAGGAAAACTGGTGGGTTACATCAGTGTCTGCCAGCTGGAAGTTCTAGATTACACAGCCCACAAGGTAATGATTTTCACATTTTCATCTATTTCCCATAAACAAGCAAAAAACATGACTATTCATTTTTTGGAGGTGCTCAGAACTACTAACTCTATCAGCAAAAATTGAAACAAATAGTTAATCAATTAATATTATCTGATAAAACTATTCTCTGAAGTTCAACAGACCAATCAGGATCCAATACACAGCCAAACTGTACCTGTAAAATCATGCCACTGCCCCTAGATCAGTGGTCAGCAAACTCATTAGTCAACAGAACCAAATTTCAACAGTACAACAATTGAAATTTCTTTTGAGAGCTGAAAACCGATTTCTGTGTATAAGCCATAAACTTTCAATCACACTCTACATGCGCACCGGTTCGTGGTATTTTGTGGAAGAGCCACACTCAAGGGGCCAAAGAGCCGCATGTGGCTCACCAGCCAGTTTGCCAACCACTGCCCTAGATTGTTGTAAATTGCCACAACAAAAATTTTCTCTGGCAAAATTCAAATTCTCAATCACAATGCAACTGAATTCCATTTAGCCCATAAGAGCTAGGCTTCAAAAGATGTCAGTGTACCAGGTCTAAACATGAAGCAATGAGATCAGTTTGCTAAGTGAGCCGCTAATATAGTCTCATATCTTCACAATACATGTTGTGCCTCTTACAGAGAGGCTTCTTACCAAGAGAAAAACTGAAATCAGCAGTGAGTTGTTTTTTTGGTAATCCTCACCCAATGATATTTTTCCCATTGATATTTAGAGAGTAAAAGAGAGGAAGAAACAGAGAAAGACACATGGTTTGGTTGCCTACTGCATGCACAACTGAGTTGCATGTCCATGACTAGAATAGAACCCAGGACTCTTCAGTGTGGGCCAATCCTCTAACCACTGAGCACCAGCCAGGGCAGAATTGAACTTTTTATTATGATGTGATCAATCTGGAATGGAACAGTAAGAACCCCACTACCCAAGGGAGACCAGCTGGCTGGATGGAAAGAAAGCCAGGCAGAAAAGACTGCAGATGCAGAGAAGCAAAAAAAGTAGCTTCAAGGAATGCCTTCTTCCTACACCCTCCTGCCTATCAATCACAGTCAGCCCTGCCACCTGCTGTGGGGAGAGGTGAGAAGCAGAAGGAGACAACTGTGGTACTATCCAGGTAGCCCAGGTGGGTAGAAACTGGGACTGGGAGGGCTGCAGAGGAAAATCAGCAGCAATGCAAATGGGGGGGACACTTCTAGGTCCGCTGAAGAAGGTATACCCAAGGGAGAAGCTGGTGGGCATCACTGTGGTCAGTAAAGGGTCCAAAGCACAGCTGTCTTTCCAATGCCCCAACTGCTTCCGGAAATGAAAACTTAAACACACACACACACACACACACACACACACACATACACACACACATACACACATACACACATACACACAACTTTTGGGTCTCACTTCCAAGGTCACACCTGAAAAAGTAATTACTTTAGCTACAAATGAGAATTTAAAATAACAAAAGATAAAACATAATCGAGCATAGTGAGTTTAAAATCTAAAATAGCAAGTCAAAGCCCAGGCAGGAAAATAAACCAGTCTAGTAATGGGTTTCTAGCAAATCTAAGTTTCATGTTATTTGTTTTTAAATCAATAGAATACAGAAAGCAACAACATATTTCTTCTGGTAGGCCTGACCCCAAGTGCGCCAGGGAAAAGATATACCTCTGGGAGACCGCTATTTTAAACGGCCCTGCTCACAACACTCTTTCCAGCTCTCAGGATATGAACATTTTCTCAAAACCGTTATTAAACTAAAAGGTCAGTGTTTCTGGATGGGCTACTTTAAGAGAAGCACAGGAAAGGCCAACTTTGCCGATTAGCACAGTGTGTCTCCAAGCAGATCTTTAGGGACTGGCAAATCTGTGAAATGAGAAAAAGTAAAAATGAGAAATGTCCAAGCCATAGAAATCAGATTTGCCATGGAAATCGGCAAAACCACTGCAAGAGCAGGAGGTATGGTTCTATAGCTTTTACATACATCCTTATATAGCTTTTACATACTGTTTCCTTTCAAAGTGTATGAAGACAAAGGATGTTTCCTTCTGTACATGCACTTTTAAAAATCTCAGAAACCAATTTAAGTTCTGTCTCAATGGCAAATGTATCTTAGTGAACGCAAACACCGGCATTTGGTCAATTAGACAGAGTAAGTACGACACTGACCATAAGACATGAGAGGAAAAAGTCAAGCATTGCTATTGCTTGGTTACAGCAAGTCTGCCCTAAACTCTTTATTTGAAACTATTACTGAAAATTATAAATATCTGTGTGGTTGAAAGCAGCTCATGATTTCCTGACAAAATTATGTTTGTTTGTTGGTTTGTTGGTTGTTTAGTAAATAACATTTTTAAATGAATGTTTCAGTTAGTCCAAAATTTCTTCTTTACTGAATGCCTAGCAATAATTTACCCCACATTCAAAATTTCTAAGAATTTAAATTCTCAAGACATTCTAAGAATCTATATTTCTAATTTTGGGTTCAGGATCAATGAGAAACTCCTAATCTTATGCTTAATTATGAGTATTCTTAGCAACTGTGAATACCAGGATCTTAATCCTCAGAGAAAGTATAGCATAAATTCATTACACCCCACCTGTCTTCTGGGTCAAATGACTTATGTCCAAATTTTCCATTTTCAGAAACTAGTTAAACTGGTAGAGAGGGAATGGGAATTGGGGGGGGGGGGGAGACACCATAATATATTTAAGACAGCTCTTTGGTAAACAGAAATGACTCCAAAAAATAGAATGACTTTATGAAATGCCTCGTCATCTAAAAATAAAAAACAGGCCGAAACAGGTTTGGCTCAGTGGTAGAGCGTCGGTCTGTGGACTGTAAGGTCCCAGGTTCGATTCCGGTCAGGGGCATGTACATTGGTTGCGGGCACATCCCCAGTAGGGGGTGTGCAAGAGGCAGCTGGTCAATGTTTCTCTCTCATCGACGTTTCTAGCTCTCTATCCCTCTCTCCTCCTCTCTGTAAAAAATCAATAAAAATATATTTTTAAAAATAAAAAACAGAAGACTGAAAATGCAACCACGATTTGAGACTTGCATACATTCCCTGGAACTAAAGGGATATACCAATTTCCTTGGTAACTTTCTCCCCCTATGACTCTCCCTTTCCTTCATTTTCTTTGCCTAATCCTCACCTTATAATTTCCTCCCTAATCACAGTATTTCTTAAACAATCTCTGTAAGTTACTTAGTAAAAATTTTGCCTTGCCTATTTGAAAAATATCAGGCCCTTTGGGATTTTTTTCCCTTTACTCCATTTCTCTTTCTGGCTTTACCATTTACTGATACATACCATCTCCAATTTTATACAGCCTGTATTTTCAAAGGCTAGTTTTAAGACATCAAGGAGAAATATGAAGATCTACTCTAAGAAGAAAATAAATGTATATAGTTGCATAACACAAGCAGCAGATTTTACATAAAGACGGAATCAGCCTGGATTGAGGTAGTTGAGCCAAAATTACGCCTCCCAATAGAGCCAAATTAAATGTTCAGCTTCATAGAAATATCCCTTAATGTTATAATTTCAACCAACTCCATAATACAAAAAAAAGCTCTGATTGTTTAAAAAATAATAATGGGCCAAAACCGATTTGGCTCAATGGATAGAGCATCAGTCTGCAGACTGAAAGATCCCAGGTTCGATTCCGGTCAAGGGCATGTACATTGGTTGCGGGCACATCCCTGGTGTGGGGTGTGCAGGAGGCAACTGGTCAATGTCTCTCTCTCATTGATGTTTCTAGCTCTCTATCTCTCTCCTCTCCCTTCCTCTCTGTGAAAAATCAATAAAATATATTTTTTAAATAAAATAAAAAGTAATAATGGAAGCACCGATGAAATCCAACACACAGTGTATTAGACATAAATAACTCACAGCCTAGGTTGTAGGATAAATCTCGTCCCACTCCTTATCTTATTAAGGTATAAGGTTTGATTAGGAGAAAAGTGGAAAGATGACTGGAATAAATCTCAGGGGTTAGAAAGAAACACGTAATAACCTGACAATATTAATTTCTGACACCATCTAGTTGGCAAATACACACAGAGTATGATGTTCAACTGACAATTACATTCACCTAAGGATAATGTGCCTTAAGACTGCCTTCAAAAGAAAAGTCATATGTCTAGATCCCTAGCAGGGTAACTGAGACTACTTAATACATTAAAGTGAATAATGATGTTAGAATGAAAACCTTAACTGAACATTAATAATCACAAATATTGAATTGGAATGCACAGTGTAACAAAGAGATTGGCAACCGAAGCATTAAGAGCATCCAGTTAATGGCTTATTTTGTAGTACTACTGCTCCAATAGGATTTATCTACCTTTGTCAATTCCTAATAATATGCAAATGGTGTCTTTGTATTGCTGGCTTCACAACAAGCACTTACAGAAACCAGATCCGCGCTCCATTCTGTGTGAAAACAAGCATCAATACCAGGCTGCAGAGGCTGTACAATACAGACAAGCTCATCATTCATGTGCCACAGTCCCCACATTTGTAAGTAGACCATTCTTTAAACCAGTATTGGGAATCAAGTACATTTAGTATTTCATGTCTTAATATCCTGAATAACAGTTGCGAGCCCTCCCAAAGCCTCTGGGAAAATAAGATCTATAATTTAAATTAAAAAATAATAATTACCTCTGGATATTGCTTTTTGATGCATAGCTTAATTTTTTTGTTTGTTTCACAAATGGATGTATTTTGTTCACCAAAGAGAAAGTTATAAATTAAACAGCATTAAATCTCCAACCCCCAATGAAGTACCCAAACCTGTTTCCTCTCATTTCAGCGGTCCGGAGTGGGGCTGTATTCAAGGTTTCTGCAGAAAGACTCATGAAATACAAAGAGGAGCAAGATGGAGCTAAAGGGGGTTCCTATCCAGTCCTGGCTCTGCCACCTTAGGTTTTGTGATTTTACTCAAAAACAAGCCATGGCTTTAGGCCATGGCTATCTCATCTATAAAATTAGGGCCCAGACTGGAAAATCTGCAGCAGCCCTCCCCTTGCACAGTCATGTTAAATGGGAGAGACGGATGGGATGCCAGAATTCATGCTGGAGCCTCTACACCCCCTAAAAACCTGTTAGACTGAAGGTAAAGGAATAAAAAAATATATATCGTTGGCAACATATTCTGTCCATTGAAGTGACTGACACTTTGTTCACTTAGAGAAACTCTCTATCTGCTACTCACCTAGCAAAGTACCAAAAACAGCCTCTAGGCTTTCCAGACAAACCAAAACTAAGGGGAGGCAGAACAGAGTGCGGAAGAGAGCCATACTGTACAGGCTTTGCAAAGCACCCAGGAAGGCCATGAAAATATGATAATTCATTGATTTATGGACTCAAACATCAGTCATTAGGTAATAAGTCACCAACTTTTAGAGTACCTGAAGGAAGATTTAGAAGAAATACAACATACACACTGTAAAAGTCATACAATCAAAGTATAGTGTGACTGCTACTCAAAAAAACCCTGCAAGACAAGCCCCCTTCCCAAATTGCTAAATGCCACTACCACCACCAGGTTTCTGCCCCTGGACCCTTTACAGAACACCTGGAGCCACCAGGCACCAGGACCCTCAGCATAATATTCATAAAGAAAAGAAGAATGGGTAACACCTAGAGCCACCGTGGTTGACAACATCCTATATAATAAAAGGCTAATACGCAAATTATCCCCTTGACCAGGGGTAGCCCTGCTCCCAATTGGAGTGGGGGTTGGTCAGGAGCAGGCCTGCCCACCAACCGTCCCTCAGCCTGCCTGGCTGACCTCACCCGTGCACAAATTTGTACTGTTTATAAAGGACAGAAGTATGGGCAACACCTATAGCCACCTTGGCTGACAGCATACGTTCATAAAGGACAGAAGAATGGATATTCATTATAAGCTTATTTACTGGCTGTAAGGCTCCAGTTTCAATGTTTAAGCTCAATTTTCTGTTCCTTGGTCAACCATCTGGTTACTTTGTAGTGTTTTGTTTTTGTGTGTGAGTGTGTGTGTATGTGTGTGTGTGTGTGGGTGTGTGTGTGTGTGTTTAATTATTTTCTCAAAAATCAAGCAACCTCTAGGAATATACAAACTAGGGAAATCAATGAGTTCATTAGGTAGCAAATGCACATTGAGTCAACCTATGCTAGGCTTTATAAGATATTAAGACATATGGTCCCTACCACTAAGGAAACTAAAGTCTAAGTTAGTAAAACTGTACTTCTGAGGTTTAGCATTAAGGACACTTACTAAGGTCAGCTGCAGTCATGGAGTGCTTCATGAAGGAAGGACATGAGCAAAGGCCTACATCAGACATATGGAACAGAAAGCAAACAAAGCCTGTTTTTAAGATAAAATATGTTTGATCATGAGGAGCCTTGGAACTAGGCAGAAATTTAATAAGAAATGTTTAAATAAAAAAAGGCATATGGACAGTTGTTAACATATGGGAATAATGCCACGATATAGAGTGTTATTGGAAACTTTACCTGGCAAAGGTTTGCAGACAAACAGGATGAGGAAAGTATAAGGCAATGATGGGTTTTCAAAGTGTAACCTTAGTTAGAGATGCAAATACAGGATGTCCCAAGAAAATGTATATACACTTTAACAGCTGATAACTCACTTAATTTTCATTCCTTAGGTTTAACTGATCTGAAATAAAGAGTGAAGGCAGATTAAGCCTTGAACAAAGAAAATTTACTCTAAAGTGCCACTAGACTATTTTTTTTTTTTTATGGGGATACAGAAAAGATAAAGATTACGGTACAAAACCCGGCAACAGTTGATGAATTGAGGACACACAAATACCAAACAAAATGATTCTCGATGTTTGTGATTTCATTGCTTCAAGTAATCAGCAGAGCCTGGACCAGAACAGTCATTAGTTAAAAAACAGGCACTGACAAAAAAATTTATTCATTTCTGTAGATTCTTTTAAATTTTGAAAATAAGCTGTATGTTAGTAAGCAATTACTTAATCATCATTCAAAGTGTGTATACATTTTGGGGGGACACCGTGCATTTCTGCTAAGTACCAGATCTACAAGAAGAAGAAAAAAACCTGGGGTGGGGGCCATCCATCCATAAATTAACAAGCCCCCCAGGTGACCTGGTGCTCACTCAAATTTGAGACACTGACATAAGGTGATGAGGAACTGAACGAGGACACAGACCATAACAGTGGAATCTAAGACACAAGAGCTTTCATGGAAAAAACTAATTGTTGGTAACTGACCAAAAGAGGGAAGAGAAAGAAGTCAAAGGTTTAACCAGATGCCAAAACATTAATAAACATGATGGTCAGTTAGGTAAAGAAGGAGAGGCTGTTTGGGGAAGAAAGATAGTGAATTCAGTTTCAGACATACTCAATTGAAAGTAATGGTAGAATCACCACACCGAATTGTAGGCAATTAGATATTTAAATTTAAAATGCAGATTTGATTTGAGATTTGGACAAAACGCTGATTTGGGAATGACTATTACAAATATGGGGGGAAATGTGTAAGGAAAAAAGGTAGAAGTCTAAGGAATAGGCCTTAAAAATTCATTAGAAGATGGAGGGGAGTGAAAGAACATCAATAGAGACAAAGAAAAAAATGGAATGGAAAGGAAGAAATGAACCAAGATACCATGTGCAGAAAGGGTAAACAGACTTCATCCCACGTGCCAATTCCGATGAACTGGCAGTAGCAGCCTGAAGTGGTGTGTATAGGAGGGCTCCACGTCCAAGTTCAGTGAATTAATTGCTACCCTGGGCACTGTAGGAAGGTTTAGCAGCATGGCTAACAATTACCTATCCCTCCATGGAGAGCATGGAAATCAGTGTGTGGGCATCAGGGATCAGTAGGAGAAGAACAACAGAAGGCAGCAATTATATACGGTAGGAGTCTCCTCGAGTTTAAAAATTAAACAACAAGGAACGGGGTAGAAAATAATGAATAGAAGGTGATTTTTGCAAATAGAGAGATCTGTGCATGTGTGAAGGTCAGCCACAATCAACAATCTGTAACTAAATTATAAGAAACTGATGAATGCTTGTTGTTTCTCAGAAGTAACTCAGAGAAGAAACTAAACATTTGGTGGTGGGCACAATATAGAATATATAAATATTGAATTATAATGCTGCACACCTGAAAGTTATATCATCAACCAACATTGACTCAATAAATTTAAACTTTAAAAGTAATTTAGATACTACAATGTATCCATTAGTCAACAATATTGGGTTGTTTAGTGTATCATAACACAGACCAATTAATATTTACATGTTATATTCTAATCCACTTTCCTAATTACCCACCTGATGCAAGGCTCACAGCACACTTTTCTATGATTTTTTTTATTGTTTAAGGTATTACGTATGTCTCCTTTTTCTCCCAATTGACACCCTCCTCCCACCACCACTGTCACCCCGAGAGAAAGCCCACACTGCCCCAGAGTCTGTGTCCATTGGTTATGCTAATATGCACGTATACAAGTCCTTTGGTTGATCTCTAACCCTCGCTCCCCTGCCTTCTCTCGGAGGTTGGATGGTTTGTTCAGTGCTAGCTTGTCTCTGGATCTATTTTTGTTCATCAGTTTATGTTGATCATTATATCCCACATATGAGTAAGATCATGTGATACTTATCTTTCTCTGACTGGCTTATTTCACTTAGCATAATGCTCTCCAGTTCCATCCATGCTGTTTCAAATGGTAAAAGTTCCTTCTTTTTTATAGCGGTGTAGTATTTAACTGTGCAGATGTACCACGGTTTTCTAATCCACTCCTCTGCCAATGGGCATTTAGGCTGTTTCCAAATCTTAGCTATTGTAAACTGTGCTGTTATGAATATAGGGGTGCGTACATCCTCTCTGATTCTAGTTTGTTGGGATATAGTCCTATAAGTGGGGTTACTGGATCAAATGGGAGTTCCATTTTTAACTTTTTGAGGAAACTCCATACTGTCTTCCACAGTGACTGTTCCAGTCTGCATTACGACCAGCCATGCACGAGGGTTCCATTTTCTCCATATCCTCGCCAGCACTTGTCCTTTGTTGATTTGTTGATGACAGCCATTCTGACAGGTGTGAAATGGAGCCTCACTGTTGTTTTGATTTGCAACTCTCAAATAATTAGTGACTTTGAGCATGTTTTCATATGTTTCTCGGCCTTCTGTATATCCACTTTCAAAAAGTGTCTATTTAGGTCCTTTGCCCATTTTTTGATTGGATCATTTATCTTCCTTTGTTAAGTTGTATGAGTTCCCTGAAATATCATTGGCAAATATGTTCTCCCATGCAGTGGGCATTCATGTTGTTTTGTTGATGGTTTCTTTTGCTATCAAGAAGCTTTTTATTTTGATGTAGTCCCATTTGTTTATTTTCTCCTTAGTCTTCATTGCCCTAGGAGCTGTATCGGTAAAGATGCTAGTACAACATGTGTCTGATATTTTGCTACCTTTGGAGTCTTGTAGGATTTTTATTGTTTCCCATCTTACATTTAAGTACTTTAACCATTTTGAGTTTGATTTTGTGTATAGTGTAAATTGATGATCTAGTTGCATTATTTTTTAATATATTTTATGAATATACTTAAATATATTGATAAAATATATTTTATGAAACAGAGTGGAAAGCCCACTTTTCATGAGCAAAAAAAAAGCTTTACTCAAGACAAATGTCCTTTCCTAAATAATTTGTTTGGTAAATAGAAAGTCAAATATCATTACAATACCCAGACTCATAAATCAGTCTTCCCTCTTCCTACTGTTATAAACTGTGTGCTTTTTAGCACAAAAGTTCCTAAATTCAACTAAGACATTTAGTTCTTTAAACTGACCAACACTGTTTTCTAAAGGAGACTTTAAATTTCTCTTTACATGTAAACCAAAAGATTCAAGTCTGAAAGTAAAAATCTATATTCTTCTTTTTCTTTTAGAAAGAGGGAGGGAGAAAGAAATATTAATCGGCGGCCTCCAGCACATGCCCTGTCCCGGGACTGAACCCACAACCTGGGTATGTGTCCACTGAAACCGAACCTGCTGCCCCTTGGCTGGTAGGCAGACAACACTCCAACCGACTAAGCCACAACAGCCAGGTCAAATCTATCTTTTAATCTGCCCAACTTTCTATAGCCCTGGAAAATGTGAACCAACCCCAACCTCAAGGTTTCTCTTCTTTTGAATGTAAAATTTTGAGCCAATTATATCCCTTACAAAAAGAGTGAAAACTAGAAAAGAAAAAAAGAAGAGTCCTGGTTCTAGATACTGGCCCACTGCTAGAGAGAAGAAATAGCGGGAGGATCACAAAGAGGGAGACCTCCTGGACTCAGAGGCTTCATTTATAGCCCATTAAGGGTCAGATGCCAGAAAGGACACCATAAGAGTCTATAGATGCAAATTCAACATATCGTGGCATGTGGGGATGGTTTCTGTTTTGGACGTGTGGCAGTTAAATGGTTAACACTAGCGCACCACAGAACAAATGGCCTTTCCTGGGAAGTTTTAAATAAAGCAATTCTAATATTTTACCCATGCTTAATTCATATTTTATTTATGGTGTTTCAAATATATTAAAACTGTGAGACAGCAAAACATGTACCGGTATAATTTTTTCATTAAACTATAGTGCAATATCCTGAGCTTTGGTTTTTATTTAATTCACATTGTGATAATTATTTCATCCCTTTTTTTTTTTAAGTCAAATTATATCCATAGCCCTGTTATTTTTTTTCCTTCATCTACAGTAACAAATCTCCACTCATTGTTCAGAAAATGCCATTTCAAGGTAGTCATAAGTAGTCATAATCTCTAAAAATAATTATCTAGGAAGCACTGTGGAAGCTCTGGGAATTAGCTGATTACAGGTGATTTCACTACCTTTAAAACACAAGACCGCATAAGGATTTCACAGCCAAAGGCCTGGTCCTGCCTTTAATTTAAATGCAAGAAGGTACTTAACCTTTTTCCTAAAAATAAAGTAAATTATCCACAGTGAAGTTAAGCTGAACAAAGATAACAGTAAAAAAAAACATGTATTATAATTATATTCCTGGTGTTCCACACATTTCTTTAATACCAGTGTTATACAGAGAAAGAAAGGGACGGTACACTTCCTTGCCTTCCAGGAGCATTTCATTTTGGTAACTTACACCACGTGCTGTATAGGTGTAAATTCTTTAGAATACTTGGAACTATAAAACAGCAATGAAAAAGGTGCTTCCAATCAGCCCAGTGGTTCCACCCTTACAGGCCAGGCCCAATGCTGCCTTTTTATAGTAAACATGTGGCCCTCTCCCTTTACTATCCTGAAAAATAGATGATGATCTGACACTAAATGTTTCGAATTGTAATACCCAATGTGTGATAACACTTAAAAAAAAAAAATAAACTAATTTATAATGAAATAATGGCTTTTCACTATGTAATGCTTCTAACAACATTGGAAGATGTAATAAAATAGTCTGAATCTTGAGCTTATTTGGCTAATCCTATAGCTATTGTTACACATTCCTAAAAAACTCTGTATGCCTTAAAACCATGCCAGACATTAAGTTCTGGGCTGGGTAAGCAGGTTTTCAGATGCATGAATTTCTGAAGGAACATTTAGAAACTGAGAGGAGACAATTCTTCAAATGGCAGAACCATCCCATGCCTTGCAAGGCGTCTAGATCAGCGATTTTCAATGGGTGTGCAGGGCACACTGGTGTGCCACAAGAATTTTTGAAACATGCAATACCTGATTATTTAGTCAGGGGCACTTACCTCTTTGCCCACAGGTTGTTAAAAAAAAAAAAAAAAAAAAAAAAATGACAGCCAAAGCACCAATAGCCATCTGGTGTGAATGAATCAAAATTACCCTGTTTTTTGTTTGTTTGTTTTGTCAGATTGGCAAAAAATGTATTTTTTTTGTTTGCCACAGAATTTTAGTAGTTTATGTGTGCCATGAGATGAGAAAGGTTGAAAATCTCTGGTCTAGATCCCTGTCCATACCCCTAAATGCCAGCAGCTCCCCCACAAATTTCTAAGATGCCTCCATGGAAGCAGCACTGACCACCATTTTTTAGACTGAGCTAAAATGTTCACCCTGACACAAGAAAAGCATGGGACCCTAGCTACTTATGGTTTGCAATGACTGTTGATAGTCATGAATAATGCATTAATAGTAATATGGATTTTTCAAACACAGATAAAAATTTACAGGTGACAGCAATATGCCTTCCCCATCTTCTCTGCCTTGAGTGGCCCAAGTATTTCTAGCTTCCTGTATCAACACATTCACCAAAACTGTATCTCGCACAGATCGACTTGATTTTCTGCAGAGTACCCAAAATCACTTTCTACTAATCATCAAACAGTCAAATGTTTTCTCTCATGATACCTACATAGATGAGGACTCCATTAGGAATCCAATGAAAACGAGAAAGGTGTGTACAAATTGCAGCTTCAAGACCCCAGCTCTCTGATAAGATGTCACAGAAATGCACACAGATACAGAGTGACACCCCTTTACCTACAAACTATTAACAACTTTTTCATTTTTAAACATTCACAGACATTTTCAAGTTAATGGCTTTAAGAGAACAATTTTCCAAACAGATTTATCTCAAGCTGACACACTTCCCATCAGAACTTATCTACATCAAATAGCCTTTGGCCAATTAAAACTGTATGTTTTGTAGGTGACAATATTAGAATTAACAGTGAGCAAACAGTTCAATAAGGCCCTATCATTTTTATATTTAAGAAAAATGAGAAAAGGAATTAAAGTTCCTCAGTCTAAATTAACGTATAATAATTCACAGAGATTCCATTTTGAAATTAAGGAATGAAGAGTTTAGTAAGGAATAATTTCTCTATAAACACCAAAAATAAATTAGCTTTCACTACAGCATAAAATATGAAACTACCTAGAATAAATGGTAGGAACACAGCAAGAATGAGTAAAATCTAAGTCCACGTGATACTTTAAAATTAATGCTTTTATGTCATTTTCAAGTTCCTTCAGCAATTGGATCCAATCTTCTAAAAGTGTTATTAGATAAAGGTTCCTAGGAACTGTTTTTAATGAAACTAATAATTATAATATCAAGTTATTCTCTGTAGCAAGTAACTTCTAACATACATGGCCATTATAAAATAAGTTACTAATTTACCTGAGATTTCCTCTCAGAAAATTTTCTTACCAAACCCAACCTCATCCATCTCCAATGATATTAGTTTAAATAAACATAAATCTTCTCTAGTTCCATGACAATTTGAAGATTGAATAAACCCAAATTATAAGACTTCACTGCATATGCTTGAAACATATTTTTAACATATTTTTCATATTTTACCTCAATTATATAATTTATAGACTTTAACAGTTAAGAAGTTAATCTAACAAGACACTATACTTTTATAAAATAAAACATTTTAAAAGATTCAGATTTAAATCGATGAGCATCTGAAACATGGCTATGAAATAAAGAGAATGGGACAACGTGCCGCCCATGACCTGCACTTCACAGTCACATCCAGAGTGCGCGTGCGTGTTTGTTCACCACAGAACTGTGAAATACAGAAGCACATCACGTTTGATTTCTCTTAAAAGGACAGATAAACAGAGCTCATAAGAAGCATGGCTAAAGAATTTTAATTACAGAATCAGGTTGAAAGAGACTAGTGTTCCTTTCCTGACACTACCCTCTGTGACTTAATTGCTTATCTACAAGTTACCGAGCTTTCTCTTAAAGATGAGATGAAGTGAACATTTTAAGGACAAAATGAACATCATTACAAAAACAAAATGAAGCTCTATTCAATTGAAGAACTGCCAGCATTTTATTTTTAAATACTGACTCATACAGTACAACATCTCATTGAACCAAATAATATATTTTATTTTAGAAAATATATTCTTCAGCATGTCAACATGCTAGGATCTACTATTGTTTTAACCTACAGAAAATAACAGGTAACAAAAAGAATTTGTGCTGGATCTTTTATGAGGATACAGGATCTGGCCTATACTGAGGTCCCAGTTCCATAAGTATTTTAACTTCTGATCTCCAAGGTTCACATATTTAGTATTGTGAATGAATTTGATCTGACAGTAACAAGAATTAATCTGTATCTCTTTCATTGTCTTTGAAATCTGCTAAAGTCACAGATTGTGATGAATGATGAGGAGACTACAGGCTAAAGTAAAATTGATGTTGATCAAGCATTGCCTAAAAATTCATTTTCATGACCAGTTTAAATGACTGTTTAATCTTCCTCCTAGAAACATGAAGGCTGGTGGCAAAGAGAAAGATTGAGACAGAGAGATAGAACAACAGACATTTAATATAGAAAAATCATAAGCAAACTCAATATCCAAAAACAGGGAGGTGATCTAATAGTAATATAATATAACCATATTATGAAATACTATATTAATATTAAAAAGCATGCTTTCAAGAATAAAAATTCATTTTGCTTTGTAAGTTTACATCTAGTACTTTTTAAAAATATTTTTATTGATTTTTAGAGATAGAGGAAGGGGGAAGGAAAGATAGAAACCCATTGATGAGACAGAAACATCATTGATCAGCTGCCTCCTGCACAGCCCCTACAGGGGATCAAGTTCGCAACCCAGATATTGCTCTGACCAGAATCAAACCATGACCTCTTGGTGCATGGTCGATGCAACACTCGCCAGGCTATACATCTAGTACTTTAAAAAACATAAAGAAACCATCACAAAAACATACATACACATATATGACTTGGAATAATACATACAAAATGACAAATGATTACCTTTGAATTTGTGGGAAATGAATCATTTTTCCTCTCTCTTTATAGTTAATTGAATATTTTACCAAAAAACACATTTTTACTTTCATAATCATTTTAAGTGGTTTTTAAACAATGTATGAATAACTGGGCAATAAGTTCCAGTTTTTAAAAAAAAATACCATTATCAATTTAATCATGAACACCAAATGTACAAATTATAACAGGTTAGCTGACAGAAGTTCAAACCACACTTATACCAAAAAAGAGTTGGTTAGGATGAAAGTGTCTAAAAGTGAGCACCTCAAGATTCAAGGAAACAAGATGGGTTTTTGTTGTTTCCTTTTACCCATCCTGCCTTCACTCCATTATAACAGACTATGTATTCTTAAAGGCAAGTTACTCAAGAAAGTACAATCGCACACCACTATTATAATAATGTCTGGGGAGCAGAATTTACAGCATAGCTTCTTCTTATGCTGTCTAGAAGAATCCCATGCGACAAGAACTATTTGCTGCATTGAAAAGCATGAGATTCAAACTGCCAGAAAAAGAATATTTCATAGCCATCCATATTAAATAGGCAGAAAAGAGAGGGAGCCCTGGCCGGGTGGCACAGTTTGTTGGAACATTGTCCCAGGCACCAAAAGGTTGTGGGTTCAATTCCTGGACAAGGCACATATGGGAGACAACCGATCGATTTTTATTGTTTTTTGTGTTCTTTCTCTTCTCCTCCCCCCCACCCATACCCCCTCTCTCTAAACATATCCTCAGGTGAGGATAAGAAAAAGAAAATAGAGGGAATTTTAGAGAGCCAAAACAGTCTCTTCTCACTTCAGTTTTTCAAATAGCATTTAATTTTTGTCTGCCATTTAGGTCTTTCAACTGATAACCCCAATGTTCCTAGTATGATGAATGATATACTGTATGTCAGCAAGGACAGCTGATAAAAAATTCTTAGTCACTGACTGAAGCAATGAGCTGAAGTTAAGCTAAGTCCAATAAAAAGAATGAAATATAACCACTGATGGAATTTTCTACATCATGCAACAAATATCCCATGGCACAATGATAGTAAAGGTCCATGGAAAAACATTTCGTTGTGTGTAGAAGTCATTGCTACACAGTCACTACATTTTGAAATTCTAGAAAATCGCTCTATAAATTGTCAATTTTGGCTTTGAAATAGACATAGAGACCTGTGTATTATATTCCACACAGGAGCAACCTAAAAGAAAATATAACTTCAATAATAAATTTAAACTGTATCTGTCATTACATTCATTGCTGCCACTAGCAAAGTAAACATTTAATGTTCTTTGCTTGCTGATTAGATTTATACTTAGAAATACACATCAAAATTTAGCCTTGCTTCCTTAAAATGGTATCTGACAACTTCTCACTAGGGTTTCATTGCCAGAAGCTTTTCTTGTGAAAGCTATTATTCAGCATACCAAATTTGCTTTGTTTTGTTTTTTAAGTTGCTTAGTACATGCACACACTGCAATCTCTGGCTAAAATGAAAAAGCTTTAAACACCTATTTGTGGAAATTGTATATCATAACAAACATCAAAACCATCACTTTCACAAAGCTTCCGAGACAGAGTGGCGATGACAAATGGCAGGACACTATAGCTTTATCTTGAGTTTCATTTTCATCTTATTTATTTGAGTTCAAGAAAAACTCAAACTAAATTATTCATTCCTTACAATAGCAGAGAAATCCTCAGATACTGTTTGTAAAGTGTGGATATAAACTGAAAATATCAACTACAATTTTTCATCCATGCTGATAAATCAGGAGTAACCAAAATCCAAACAAAAAGCCACTCATATGAAAGTGAAGTATTTTTTAATTCAATGTATTGGGGTAACATTGGTTCATGACATTATATAAGTTTCAAGTGTACAGTTCTATACTATATCATCATTATACTGCATGGTGTGTATAGTCTCTTTCTGTCACGTTAGAGCCGTGGTCAGCAAACTGCAGCTCACGAGCCACATGTGGCTCTTTGGCACCTTGAGTGTGGCTCTTCCACAAAATACCACGGCCTGGGCGAGTCTATTTTGAAGAAGCTGTGTTAGAAGTTTAAGTTTAAAAAATTTGGTTCTCAAAAGAAGTTTCACTGTTGATATTTGGCTCTCTTGACTAATGAGTTTGCTGACCACTATCTTAGAGTATAATATTTGACACCTCTTACCCTCTCTTATCCTCCCTTCACTCCCTTTTCTTCCCCTCTGGTTACCATCTAACTGGTGTCTGTATCTATAAGTTTGGGGGGGTTTTTTGTTCGTTCATTTGTTGCTTTCTGATTTATATCCCACATGTAAGTGAAATCATATGGTTCTTGTCCTTTTCCATCTTATTTCACTTAGCATAGTCTCAAGATCCATCCATATTGTCTCAAATGGCAATGTTTCATCTTTTCTTATGGCTGAGTAGTATTCTATTGCATAGATAGATATCATCTTTTTTATCTGATCATCCATCAAAGGACACAGGTAGTTTCCATGAATAATTCTGCAATGAAATACGGTTAGATGTATCTATACAAATAAGTGTTTTAAAATTTTCAGGTGGATACCTAGAAGAGGGATTGCTGGCTCATATGGTAGCTCTATTCTTAATTTTCTGAGGCACCTCCATATTGTTTCCCATAGGGATGTACCAGAATTGTATGAGGATTCTTTTTACTCCACATCCTCTCCAACACTTTTTTGCATGTGTTATTGATAATAGCCATTCTAAGAGGTCTGAGGTTGCATCTCATTGTGGTTTTTATTTCCATTTCCCTTATGGCTGGTAAAGTTGACCATCTTTTCATATATCTGCTGGCCATTTGTATATGTCTTCTTGGAAAAAGTGTCTGTTCAGAACATCTGTCCATTTTTAATAAGATTGATTGCATTTTTGTTGAGTTGTATGAGTTATTTACACATTTTGCATATTGGGCCTTTACTGGAGGTATTGTTTGTAAATATTTTCTCCCATCCAGCTGGTTGCCTTTTAGTCTTGTTGATAACTTCCTTTTGTTGTGCAGAAAGTTCCTAGTTTGATATAGTCATGTTCATTTATTTTTTCTTTCACTTCCTGCCTTTGAGGTCAAATTCATATCAAATCCTCTCTGAGACCAAAGTCCTTAAGTTTAAAACCTATGTTTTCTTCTATGTATTTTATTGTTTTGAGTCTTATAATTAGACTAGAAGTCGTGCACAGGTGGGGTCCCTTGGGGTGGCCTGTGGGGATAGGGCCCCAGCTCACGCCCCTAGCCTCACAGCCCCACAAACCCACATGACACCCCATCATAGCCTGGCTGACCCCCGCACCCGCTGCTGGTCACTGAGGGGCCCCTACTTGCACCTACCTTGGCCTGGCACTGCCCACTCACCTGCACAATCCAATCTGGCTCTCTCTCATCAGGGCCCATGGAGGCTGGCAGCAATTTGGATGTCTTTTATTTCTTTTGCCTGATTGCTCTGGCTAGGACTTCCTGTACTCTGTTGACTAACAGTGATGAGAAAGGGTATTCTTGTCTTAGTCCTGATCTTAGAGGAAAAGCTTTCAGTTTTTTATCATTGAGTACAATAGCCGAGGATGTGTCATATATAGCCTTAATCATGTTGAGGTACTTTTTTTCTATACTCATTTTATGAGGATTTTAATCATAAATGAGTGTTGCATGTTGTCAAGTGCATTTTCTGCATCTATTGATAGGATAATGATTTTTATCTGTTATTTTGTCAATGTGGTGCATCACATTGATCAACTTGTGTAGTTGAGCCATCCTTGCATCCCTGTAATGAACCTCACCTTCCCATCTCCACTCTTCACTCAGGTATATCCACCTTCAGATCTCTCAGTATGCAGATTTGTCTTGCGTGCTGTGCAGGGAATCCTTTGTCAAATTATAACTCCAACCCATTGTAACTTCAAGAGGAGAGATCTGGAGGTCCTCACATTACCATGCTGCTGACATCCAAAAGTAAAATCTTTGTAACCAAAATATCCCAACTTAGCTTCGTTTCAAAAAGAACTTATGTCTCAGGATTGCCAACATTTTCAGTATTTACAGTTTTGGTTATCTAGCCTTTTCCATTCTCATCTGAGAATCCAAAATCTAAAAACACAGCACAGACTGCCACACAGGGCAATTTTTGGTTGAGCACATGGCTGATCAGAATACAGACTATAATTTCCCTCCCGTGTCCATTAGTTGTGTTGTAAACATCTATGCCACAAGCGTTTTTGCCACACAACTAGATGGGTCATAAGGCAATTTCACTGTAAAAGATAAAATAACTGGCTGACAGCTTGGTTTTACTTCTCCATTGCAAAATCAACCACCTTCTGCCAACCTAATGAGCTAGTTGTCCATTTGATTTTGTTTCTCCATTGACAAAGTTCTCACAGTATTTCTATTTTTATATTATATAAATTTTAGCTAGATTGCATACTAAACTAGAAAATAACATGAGCAGTGTTTGCAAATCCTTCAGTGAGCACAGTCATCCTTCCCATCAGTCAAAACCAAAAGTTTACCAAGCTATGGCAAATATAAAAGAGGTGGCTACTCATTCACTCAGTCTCAATATCAATAATTATCAGTTTTTTTAGTTGAAAACTGCTCTCTCTCTAAATCAGGAGTGGGGAACCCTTCTATGAAGGGCTATTTGGATAATTATGTTTCTTGGGCCATGCAAAATTATCAACTTCATAACTAGCTGCTACCTTTGGTCAAACATTTAATTAACTCATCCCTAATGCCTTGCAGGGCCAGACCAAATGATTTTGAATGCCTTATATGGTCCACAGGCCAAACATTCCCCATCCCTGCTCTAAATGAAGAAAAAACATTTAGTGTAAAAGAAAAAAATGCAATGCTGAATGAATCGACAAACAAAAAAAGTATAATCTATGAATGAACGACTTCAAAGACAATATATTTTCATTTTTCAAAGTGTTAATTTAACCGAAGGACTTCTGTGCACACATATGAGCCTAACCAGTGGTCAAGGACAATAGCGGGGTGGGAGCATGAGTGGGGAGGGGTAGGGGATTGGAATGGGGGGTTGAGGACAAGTATTTGATACCTTAATCAATAAAGAAATTAATAAAAAAATGTTAATTTTGCTATTAATTTTTTCATGTTTCATTATATCCTTTATAATGTCCCTTTTTATTTTTTATTCTTTTATCAGAGAAAATGTCTTACGGCATATTAGTGAAGTGGCAAATATGCTGTGGCAAAGATTCTTACCTGGAAACTACCTGGAACCTTTCTAGCCTCACCTGCACTTGTGCGGTCTCATGACTATATTCTGCCTGATAATAAGTGAGTGGACACGATGTTACAACTTCTAAGTCATTCCTTATGACACAGCCTGGAGGACAGCTGGGAGCCACTTGAGACCAGATGGGTAAGGGAAACACTTAGAAATGCAGAGCAATAAGGCAGAAGGAGCTGGGTCCCAGTACTAAGGAATCATCAAATTATCTAAAATGTTATATGAGTGAAAAATAACTCTACCTTTTTAAACCAGTGTTCCTTAGAGTCTCCATTAGACAGTAAAACCTATCTCCTATCCCACATATCATGATCAGACATGGCAAAAATACAAAGTTTAATCTAAAATTTCTCAGACACAGAAGAATCAGAGACAGTCTCACCCTGAAGAAGAAACTACAATAGAAAAGCAGCTATGTTGAGTATACTTGAAAGAATTGGAAGAGACTTGAGGGCAAAAGCCCATTCTTGCCATAGGGAAAGTCTCCCCATGCAGAGTATGCTTAATAACAAGAAAGAGAAAAATCATCTAAGTGTTTTGTCCAAACAGGGTAAGTAACCCATTTAAACAAATTATTCAATCTCTTTAGAAGAGCCTCGGTTTCACTGTTTCTAAAATGAGAGGCATAAATGAGAACAGCTCCAATGTTTCTTTCAGTTAACATAATTCTGAAATCCTGATTCCATACCTATGACATCACAGCAGAGCAGCTAACAATGTCAGCTCTAGAATCAGTTTCCAGATCTAAAACCCTGCTCTGCTATAGGTTACATATGAATATGTGGTCATTATCTTCCTTCCCAGTGACTCAGTTTCCTTATGGGTATGATAAAAGTAACTATGAACAAAATTGTGAGATTATGTCACTTTCTGACATATAACAAATACCTCACTGTATTACATTTTACCTTACATAAACCCACTTTACTCAAAATCCTATAAAAGCCATTCACAAATTCAAATAACCAAGCAATTTATAAAGAACTCATCAATATGACTAAATCACATTTTTCTACCAGGACAATTATTTTTTATTTTTTTTAATATATTTTATTGATTTTGTACAGAGAGGAAGGGAGATAGAGAGTTAGAAGCATTGATGAGAGAGAGTCATCGATCAGCTGCCTCTTGCACACCCCCTACTGGGGATATGCCCGCAACCAAGGTACAGGCCCTTGACCGGAATCGAACCTGTGACCCTTCAATCCCCAAGCCAACGCTCTATCCATTGAGCCAAACCGGTCTCGGCTAATTATTTTTTATTTTTAACCCAGGCAATTCTTTAAGGCTTCACCCTACTATCTACTTCCTATTTAAAATAAGTCCAGCATAACCATGCTACCTACTGAGTAATAATTCCCTAACTTTCCACCACTTTTCTGGCAGGCTAAACCTGAGAAAATGTTTGTTATCCCAAAGTTTGTTGAGAACCTAACTAGTTAAAGCATTTAATTTTTTCCTTCACTCTTCTGCAGCATTCTACATAACAGTAGGGGACTACACAAATCCTCCTAAATCTTCCCATCCTCTTTTTTTTCTTTTTTTTTAACAGATTTCCTTTCATTGCAAACTTACTCAGCAGTATTTGAAATAAAAGGATTAAGTTACAAGTTCATTCACCCTATCTCTACCATAAGCACAAAAATCAAATGCAATCACCCTATCCTGGTGTTCCAGGTAGGGACCCCATGTCCACTCAGTTCTGTTGTTAGAAACATTTCAAGAATCCTAAGGCCCAAGACAAACAAATGCACTATTTCAAGACTCCCTCTGATATACTAACAGTCCCTAAGAGGACTTTAATGATCAGCTAAAAAAATAAACATTAGTTTAAGTCAAAAAAATGGTCTGCCTGTGCATAAGTTGGAAGAATATTAATACATTAGAGCTGCTAGTGATGCTTTTAGCATTACTGTTAAAATATTATAAGAAAATAATTATTTTAAACATACAGTAACAGATTTGCTGCATTCTTATGAAATGCAAATTATATCCAGGGGCCCTATTACTTCAAAATAGCATGTCCAACTCTATAAAAGATATAAATGGAGAACTATAATCCACTTAAAGATATTCATAGAATAACAGGCTTAGCTGAAACACATCTATTTTTTTTTAATGAACAATACTTGTTCATTTTTATAATCTTAAAAAGGCTTCTCTTACACCGTCGTAATATTTCTGCTTTTCCCTAAGATTCTCTCAAACTACGGTATCTTAGGTTTCCCTTTGAGTATCCACAATTACTGTTGCTTTCAACTGACTTGCCAGGCGGGACAGACCCTCGGAGAGGGTCTTGATACCTCCAGACAACCATGGCAACCTCTTTTACTAAAACCATCCTTACCCAGAAAAAAGTTGGCATCCCTGTTAGGTATTATTCATCATTTAATCAACTCTGCGATACCATAAGCAACCAGGCAGGGCCAATGTACAGCTGAAGCCATTCGAAGCTGGCTCCGGGCTGTGCCAGTGAGTATGTTTCTGTATCATGACTCCCTGTTGCAAAAACTGGGAAGATGCTCATTTCCCTCCCCAGAGCTCGGCTCCCTGCTGCACATCCCATTAGACGGCTGTGTTTCCCAGTG
This sequence comes from Pipistrellus kuhlii, assembly GCF_014108245.1. Classification (NCBI taxonomy): domain Eukaryota; kingdom Metazoa; phylum Chordata; class Mammalia; order Chiroptera; family Vespertilionidae; genus Pipistrellus; species Pipistrellus kuhlii. The sequence continues at coordinate 14,647,190 of NW_023425405.1, forward strand.
CTTTTAGAAGCACAAATCCTCTCACATTAATACAATCTTAAGAAACCCCTTCATAAGTTCTTAAAGAATCTGTAATTTGTATGTTATATAATAAAGTAATTTTAAGACACTTGATAATATTATAATCATGATAAGGTAGAGTATAACTTTTTATAGCATTTACATTATATTAAAAAAAATCTAACTTGTTCTTGTCTTTAATTATGCAAAAACATTTTTAAAAATAGCATTACAGCTGGCCAGTGTTGCTCAATCATTGAGCGTTATTGACCTAAGAACCAGGAGGTCACAGTTACGTGCCCTAGGTTTCGGGCTTGATCCCCAGGACGGGACATGCAGGAGGCAGCCAATCAATATTCTTTCCATCATTGATGTTTCTATCCCTCTCTCCTCCTTTCCTGTCTGAAATCAATATATATATTTCATTTGGAGATAAATATTTTTAAATAAACAATCAAAAATAAATAAAAACAATCAGGACCTAATGTTCAGAATTTTCACATTTTACAGTTAAGTAAGTTAAGTGGTTTAATCTTAGACCTTTTGTGTTTTATTTCTAAATGACAAGATAAGAAGATTTCTTGAATCCAAATACATTTGGGAAAAAATAGTTTTCCCCCTAATCAATTAAAAGCAAAACTAAACATAATAATCATCATATCTTTCTCTTTTCAACATTAAGAATTAAAATATTAGACACATCTCAATGTGCTATGTGAGAAATTTTATCAAATGAATACAGCTTACTAATCTAGTGAAGAGCATCCAAAAGCCAATTTTCAGAACAATTACCATTTTACGATGTTCATTAACCTGCTTTCCATCATCAGTGTCTCATATGTTCACAGACTTTAATCAATAATCCATTGTGGGCACCAATTAAACCCTACATGACTGTGAATAAAAGCACTAACGTACACAAATGTCTACTCACCATGGCAGGAAGGAGTGGGCCATGAACCAACGGTGTTGTGCTGGAGCAATTGAGGGACTGGAGCCCATTTGCCTAATCTCCACTAACAATCACAAAACTCATTACACACGCAGAAAATAATTAAATAACTGTTTTACTGGTTGATTTGTTAATAGAACCTAAAATAAATACCCTCCATTAGCGCTTTTAACGGCAGTGTTTAACGGCAATGTGCTCTCCAGAACACTGTCATTCAAGTCCCCAGTCAGGAAATACTGCTGTAAAATGGCACAAAATACCCACCAAAGCAGACATGGATTCTTTCAACCTTTCCCTGTAATTGGATGAATTCTTATGTTTTAGGCTTCAGAAGTCTCCTAATGGGGAGGCAGCAAAATAAAAGTTAATGGAGGTAGGGGGATAGTTACACCGAAAACGTCTTTGTATACTAAGGAGAAATGTACTCTCCGACTTGCAAGCCAAATTTAAAATGATTTGTCTTCCAATAATCAGAGTTAACAGCATTCTCCAGCCCCACTGTAAGCAAAAGCTTGTTAGATAAAGTCAGGCCAAAAGCTTTTGCTAACTATTTACATGAGGTACAAAAAAGTTAGTGTTGGTAATGATTAGAAAAAATAACAAATGAGAGGTGGGGCAGAGTAGAGGGAGAGAATGCATACAGCAGAAGTAGATGCAGGAGATGTATCTGTAAGGCTGACTCCCGAGAGAAATCATGGAAGCTGAAAGAGGGAACCAACTCCAGTTCTCCAAGCCTCCTCCTGGGAGGGAAGAGAGGGGAAGAGGGCGGTGTCACAGTGCCTCTCAAGTTCTATTGCTCTGGCCCAGGAAGCCACATACTTCTTGGTACTAGGGCACTGCCAGCTGCCCTGTTAGGTGGTATACATACCAAGGGGGCTTGTCCCCCCACCCAAAGCTTCTCCTGTCAATACCACCCAAGCTACTCAGTATCCCTGCTACAGCTGAGAAGACAGAGGGGCCTTAGAGTGAAGAGTCCATGGACCTGTCATTCCTCACCTAAGGGAGAAAATACGGTGTTGTTGAGTGGTTACCTCCTATGTAACAAACAAAAGCACTAGTAGAATTAGACTTTAGGCAAGGACAAAAGCAATTACGATTCACTTAAACTGTCAAGTCTGACAACTGATGAAGAGGCTCATACCTACCAGGTAAAAAGCAATGAAACAAACCTCCCAGGGCTACACATGCGCAGGAGAGCCCACCTTGTCTCTGCCATCTAGCATTCTATTTCAGGTCCCATGTGCACCCTGCATCCAGTCACCACTGATAGAGAACTGACCCCTCCAGACAGTTAGTCGCCCTCCTTAAAACAGCTGCCCAAAGGAGCTGAAACACAGAAGCCTAACACTTTTTACTGAAGGAAATACCAAACCCAAATATAACTTTTTATGCTTCTGGGAACAGGGAGGCATAAAACTGACTAGAATCTAAGACACACAAGTAATTTACAATTATGGGTCGTAATCAGAGGCAGAAAAAAATCTAATTTGTGATATCTGAATTTAAAATAATAAATGAATTGGCAAAATTATTAAAAAATATCTCAACCAATCGAGGCAAAAGGAAATCTTTCATTCTCAAGAGATGAGAGGTTAAACGGAAGAGAGGAGAGAGACAGACAATCCAAAAAGTCAAGCACAGTAGTTTGGTTTTGGATCCAGCAAGAGATACTCACACAAACAGAAGCAGTGAGACAATTATGGAAACTGCAGCCATGAGGTATGAGGATAAATTCAAGGGGGAAAAAGAAAGCAGTGTGTATCTGCCAACATTCTGACATTGGGCTGGGAAAATAATATGTACACATTGCTTTAAATGACCACAAAGCAGCAGCAATTTTAATCTAACACTGAGAACAACGTAAAACACTACAATCACTGCAAAACTGTGTGTGGTAAGTGCTGATGAAAAAGTGATCACTGCCCTGGCCAGTTTGCTCAGTGGTTATAAAGTCAGCCAGCAGGCCAAAGGGACTCGGGTATGATTCCAGGACTAAGAGCATGTACTTGGGTTGATCCTGGCTCGAGTCCAGGCACAAACAGGACGCAATAAATCGATGTGTCTCTCTCACAACAATGTTTCTCTCTCTCTCTCTCTCTCTCTCTCTCTCTCTCTCTCTCTCTCTCTCTCTCTCTCTCTCTCTTCCCCCCCCCCCCACCCCTCCTGACCCCCAACTCCTGCACCCCTTCCACTCTCAATGAAAAAAATATCTTCAGGTGAGGATTAACAAAAATTTATCAATCCTATATAATAAAGAGGTAATATGCAACACACAAGATGACCACCCCCACGTGGACACAAGATGGCCACCAAAAGATGGCCAGCAGGGAAGGAGAGTTGTGGGTGATCAGGCCAGCAGGAAAAGGCAGTTGGGGGGGAGAGGCCTGCAAGGGAGGGCAGTTGGGAAGAACCAGGCCTGCAAGGGAGGGCAGTTAGGGGGGACCAGGCCCTGTAGGGGAGAGCAATTAGGAGTGACCGTGCTAGCAGAGGAGGGCAGTTAGGGGTGACCAGGCCAGCAGGGAAGGACAGTTAGGGCAATCGGGCCGGCAGGGGAGCAGTTAGACATTAATCAGGCTGGCAAGGGAATGGTTATGGGTTGATCAGGCTGGCAGGCAGAAGCAGTTAGGGGCAATCAGGAAAGCAGGCAAGCAAGCAGTTGGGAGGCAGCAGTCCTGGATTGTGAGAGGAATATTCCAGATTGGAGAAAGTGCAGGCTGAGGGACACACACCCCACTCCCACCCCAGTGCACGAATTTCATGCACTGGGCCTCTATTTGTACATTAAAACGATCAGAGAATAGCCGAAATCGGTTTGGCTCAGTGGTGGAACATCGGTCTGCGGCCTGAAAAGTCCCTGGTTCGATTCCGGTTAAGGGCATGTACCTTGGTTGCAGGCACATCCCCGGTAGGGGGTATGCAAGAGGCAGCTGATTGATGTTCCTCTCTCATCGACGTTTCTAGCTCTCTCTCTCCTTTCCTCTCTATAAAAAATCAATAAAAATATATTTTTAAAAAATGATTAGAGAATAAGTATCTGAATGTGAAACAATACCCGTCACCATGGTGCTAACCATTTACAAGAAAGAAAAACACCCCATATTCCACACTTCCACTAATAATAACCTCTGGACAGGGACTGTTTGGTCCATGTTCCTTCCACAGCTGCCATATTCCATTGACTCTAAGACAAATTTATCCACATTGAAACAGCTCTGAGATGATGGCATGTTACTGTTGCTATGGGCTACATGGCCATCATAACACACCTCATGACATTGTCTACAGAAGATCAGGACAGCAATCACATGGAAACATGCCGAATGAGTGTCAGCAGCTTGAAAGAAAACTCCAATCAAGAGTGAAGCACTGTGAGGAACGGCTGCATCACCCGCACTCCCAACGGTGCAGAGGGTGAGGGTGTGTGGAAATACGCTGACATGGACAACTCCGAGTCAGAAAGTGATTCAAGAGACTGGGACTCTGAATGTGAATATGTTTCAAGAATATCATAACCAATTCATTTCACTTCAATTTTCCTTTTTTTAATCTATGCTCTTCCACTAAATATAAAAAAAAATTCTAATAGGTAAGAGCATTTTATCAGATCTTAATTGTCAAGGTCATTTCTTAGTGGAGCATAAAACAATGGTGTATCTATACTTAATGGCATCTTAAGATTCAATGAAACCCAGTGTTTCCAACACAGAGGAGAAGGTATTTACTTAGAATTCTTTCACCACAGACCACAGCCACACGGAAAGCCTAACATACTCCACTGCCAGCTTTCAGCTTTAAACTTCTTCAGACACTGATAGGGTCTTGCCGGCCAGCAGGGCACTGTCACATGCAAGCAGCCACTTCTAGTGGCTGCATGTAGAAGGCACTATCTCTGTTTCCACAATAACTTGCTCCTGGCTCATAACAAGGCAGGCAAACCACAGGGGGAGATAGCATGACACACACACCCCCACCACAAACCAAAACACAGCTGCTATGTTAAATTTAGACCTACCAACCTTGACAGTACCCTGTTAATTACTATTTTTCCCTAATTCTCTAGAGTGTTTTTTTTTTTTTAACCTAGAAGCTGCCAACAAAATTTTTGTTGCTGTTGGCCAATTATTCTGAGCATCATATCCAAGTAATGAAACATAAGTAAGTTATTTTAAAGCAAGAGATCGTAAAAAAAAAAAAAAAAAAAAAAAAAAAAAAAAAAAGTATATTCTTGCACCTTGATTATATATTGTACATTAGATCTAGGCATGCATACACACACATACATGTATACATAAAATTGTATACGTTAGATCTAGGCATGCATAATTGTATACATTAGATCTAGGCATGCTTACACACACATACATGTATATATATGAATGAATCCTATCTAATAAGAGTAATATGCAAATTGACCATCACTCCAACACACAAGATGGCCACCACAAGATGGCCTGCAGAGGAGAGAAGTTGGGGGGGACCAGGCCTGCAAGGGAGGACAGTTCGGAGAAGGGAGGGATCAGGCCTAAACAGGCAGTCAGACACCCCTCAAGGGGTCCCAGATTGGGGAGAGTACAGGCTGAGCTGAGGGACACACACCCACATGCACAAATTTCATGCACTGGGCCTCTAGTTTTTAGATAAAGACACTTATCAGGCTGCTTGGGCACAAACTTCACAAGACAATTTCCATTTATAAATATTCAAAATTATTTTATAATTACCTATAATGATATAACTATGGCTCCAGTGATAAACAGACTCAGCTACAAACTCATTAGTTAAAAAAATATTTTGCCCAAGTAGGTATTGAATGAAAAAGTGAACGAAAATGGTTCTTCTCTTAAAAAAACCTCACAATCTATCTAAGAATCTTAGAGATAAGAGGCCATTGCACCAATTGACAGATAAGAACACTAAGGCCCAGAGGAAAAAAGAGACTTATCCGAGGCAAAATGGCTTGTTACTTAAGAAGTCAGATCTTCTCATTTCCAATCAACAGTCCAATTTTGGGGGACCTGGAGAGTATTATGCTAAGCGAAATAAGCCAGTCAGAGAAAAACAAATGTCACATGACCTCAGTCATATGTGGAACCTAAAGAAAATAATCTGGGTCATGCATAGGAGAGTCGAGGGGCTTATTTGAACAAATGGGCAACTCTCCCACCAAACCCTGAGGCCTCTGGCTCTCTCTGGTCTAGTAAGTCCTCACATTCATACTGGGAAAGACCTACTGATCCAAACCTGGCGGATGCTGGATAAGTGAAGATAAATCAAATGCAATGCTTTTGCCATACTAGTCTCTGAAGAAACCCTAATAACAATCAGCTCCATGAGGAAGAACAACCCACTGTCACTATTGAAGTTAAATCAGGGTCAAGTAGATCCTATTAGCCTCCCCAAAACATTAGTCTGAAGCATCCCATTTTTTAAGATAGTTGGCAATCACATGAAAAAGAGAAAATACTAGTGCGTACATAATAATGCCCTAAATGAGGAGTACATTTGGTGATATAGTATCAGGAAATAACTGTTTTACTTAAGTTCTTTAATGATGATTTCATTCAAGATGTCTTGTGGATACACTGCATGATGAATACTTTTAGCTATGATCTTTATTCATTTTTCAAAAGGGCTAAATTTTGCACAAATGAGCACACCAAAATAGGCACTCCCTGCTGTTAGGTCAACACAGAAACTACTAGTTCTACACGTGCAAGAAAAGGGAAAACCACATTAAAAATGTTATCTAAGGGTGCAGGTTATATTAATATATATGACTTCAAAAAAAGTTTTCATACAAAATACACTTTAAAAATAAAGTACCTGGACAAAATACAGTCAAATAAAATAGACTCAGAGACATGAAAGCATGGAACAGATTGACAAATCTCAAAGGTAAGGGTATTGGGGGAGAACAGATTAATCAAAGAACTTATATGCATATATGTATAACCTATGGACACAGACAATTGTGTGGTAGCCTGGGGCAAGGGTGGCGGGAGGACAAGCAGGGTTGGGGGAGGAAACCAATGGGGGATGGAGAACATCTGTAATACTTTCAATAATAAAAATAAATTTTTTTAAAATTTTAATTAATAAACCTTTAAAAATATAAAAAATAAAGAACTGTTAAATGAGGAATAAAAGATCAACAGGCAAAAAAACAAACTAGCCTCTCTTATTCTGAGGATGACAGAAAAATAGCACCCACCATTCTTCTATTTCTGCAATTGCTATTATTTCTCTTCATTAAGACAAAGCAAAGCATTACTCCCCTAAAGACAACTTCTTCAAACACTTTAAAAATAAAAATATATTTTTCCCATATATCCAACAGGGCCACTCTACTGATACTAAAATGCGTAACTGAGCACATAGCTCCCTTGACAGACTGAGATCGCTCCACAAAAGCTCATCAGAGGTTCCCTTCCACACGTCCCTGCATCTCTAAGGGGCACTGAAGACACAAAGCTCTCCTTCACCTACCTCCTACTGAGCCCCAAGCTCAAATGTTAAAGCAGCAGGAGAAACAGATAATGCAAAGCCCTAAGTGTATATTATGGAAATAGAAAGAAAAGAAAAAAAACAGCATGCATTTGAAGATAAGTTTTTAAAAATCTGACAAGATTTCAAAAGTATTTTAACACCTTTACTGAGATAAAATACATATGCCATGAAATTCATGAAATTCATCTGTCTAGTGTATGGTTCAATGGTTTTAGGACATGTACAGGATTGTACATCAGCAGTCACTCCCTGTCCTTGCCACCCACACTCCCACCACCTCCAGCCCTAGGCAACCACTAATCTGCTTTCTGCTCTAACGGTTTGCTTATACTGGATATTTCACAAAAATAGGATCATACAATATATGGACCTTTATGACTGGTTTCTTTCATTGAACACAACAATACTCTGAAGTCAAAAGTACTGTGAAGAACTGGGGATGCTCACAGGTCCTCCCACGCATTCACTGCCTCTCAAGTGTTTCTCGAGCACCTTTTACAGGTAAGGCATATGCCACATGGGTCACAATGGATCTATTAATTCCGCCCTTGAGGAGCTAACTGCAAAGTAAGATGCTAATAACATAGCTATAAATAAGTACTATTTTAATTCAGAAAGTAGTGGTTGCCAAGCGAAAAATACAGACTAAATACCATGTGAGTTTAGAGGAAATCAAGGTCAGCAGAATGAAGTTCTGATAAGATCCAAACATCACTAAGCCCTTTGTTATTCTAACCATTGCACCCAGTATTTTTTCTCCCAAGAAATGTCCTCCCTCCTCCCCATCATACCCCACCATCAAAACCATCATGTCTGATTGTAAACTCCTGTTCGCCTTCAATATTCAGCTCAAACACCACCACCTCTCTCATAACGTCTACCCTGACCTCTCCAGGCAGAGTTAGTCCCTAATCAGTTCTTTATGTACATGTGTGCCTCCACTCCAGCTCACAGTACATTTCTCTGCTCTGTTCATCCATGAAACCCCAGCACTTAGCATAGTTAGTGCCTGGCACACAGCCAGGTCTGAATAAATGATTGTTGGGGAAAAGGCACAGAAAACAAAGTGACAGGCAAAGCGGGTAGACAGAAAGGTTGGCAGAATCAACCTGAAGTGTGTAAAAGGTGGCAGTCAAGTTATAGACATAGACGCTATATTAAAGAAGGAAAAAAGGAGACATTTATTGATCACCTGCTATTTTTCATTTAGTCTCCATAGCAACCATGTGAAATTATTCATTCCATTTTATCCTGGAGGAAACTGAGATGAAGATGACTTACACAGGATCACACAACTATTAAATGACAAAAGCTCTTTGAACTCTAAACAGACAATGTGAACACACACACACACACACACTTTTATTTAGAGGTAATTCGACTGCAAACTTCTCATTTGAAGAAACTGGGGTTCATTTCCTCTGAAACCTGTTTCTGAAAGAAGGCAAGCACAATACATCACTGCTGGCGAAGAGGGAGTGGTCATTTCATTTGGCCTGTGCAGCCTCTTCCTGGGTCTGGCTAGCTGGTACCCACCAGCCCTCCTGAGATACATCAGAATGAGGCTGCAGGCTGGAGTACCAGGGAGGCCACTGTGACAACTCAACTGCAAGAATTGTAAGTGGCTGGAGATAAGATAGTAATTCCCAACCAAATAGATAACATAGCCTTAAAAAGTTTTAGTTCAAAGCTCTATAAGCAATAATGAGCAATTTTTTTAAAAAATTACTGCTTTAAAAAGTTTTACTTAATCATTTTTGCAAAATGATGAACATAGCTTATGGCTATGTCAGGAGAGGCAGACCGTTTACTAGGACAGGGAAAAAATTTGAAGGATCAATTTATCATTCATATGTTTACCAGGTTTGATAATAAAGCATTATTTTTATATAATTCAATTCACGTTTTTCTTAGTCTTTTGCTACACAAACTGATAAAATATGTCAAAGGTCAAAAAATAATCATGGAAGAGGATTATAACCTCCCATAATCTTAAAATAGATACTCTAAAAAGTTTCTAAGATAGAATATTAAAGCAACCTCTTAGAAAATTTTTACAAAGAAAGATGTCACAAATGCAGTGTATGAGCTCAATCTTGTGAGATTCCCAGAAGTCAACATGTTATTTAGAAAAATTAAGGAAAAACATTGTGCCCAATGGGTATCTATGTTGTCCCACAAAATTAAACAAAAGCTGCTCAACCAGCCTCATTTTTCCTACCAGAAGAAACAGAGTTGATCAGCCACATCATGCCTGCACTGTGCATGTACACTCGAGGGAAAGCCAGCTCCTCCTGCCAAACATGTTTCATAGAGAAAAGTGAACTGAGAGTTGTTGCAAGTATCTGGTTAGAATATTTGTTGAAATAATTCATTTAAATAATTATAAGGGCAATATTCAGAATCCATGGCCCAGTTGGTTGCATTAATAAAGCAATAAAAATGTTTCTGGCAAACTGTCGATCTTAAATACTGCTTTAGTATTTTTATCTACCGTATTTTTCGGACCATAAGACGCACTTTTTTTCCCCCAGAAGTGGGGGGAAAAAGTCCCTGCGTCTTATGGTCCAAATATAGCCTACACATATACTTTAAAAAAAAAGTTTTTTTACTTGCCCGGCTCTGTGTGGTCTCTGTGTGCTTGCCCGGCTCTAAAATGGTTCTAAATGCTGCTGTTTACTTTACAGGGTTGATTACATGTGTTTATGACTGTGATGTTGGGTTTTAATGCACATAAAATATTTTAGGACACTATTTGTTTCAGAATCTTTTTTTCTTCATTTCCCTTCTCTAAAAACTGGTGCGTCTTATGGTCCAGAGCGTCTTATGGTCCGAAAAATACGGTAAATCAAAATCTTGCCCTGGCTGGTGTGGCACAGTTGGTTGAGCATTGTCCCATGCACCAAAAGGTTGCAGGTTCAATTCCCAGTCAGGGCACACACCCAGGTTTGTAGGCTTGATCCCCAGTAGGGGGTGTACAAGAAGCAGCAGATCAAGGTTTTGCTATCACATTCATATTTCTCTCTCTCCCTCTCCCCTCCACTCTCTCTAAAAAATCTTTTAAAAATATTTTTAATAAATCAAATCTATCGTAATGAGAGTAACTGATTTTCATATAATTCCTCAGGTCCATTCTCAAAAGTCAATATTTTACCTTATTTTTTAAAGTCATGAGATGGCCGTTAAGTCAACAGAACCAATTATATTTGAAGAATTTAGTGTGATTGCCAAAACCAATCTGATATAGTTATAGGCATTACCATTATTATAGAACATGGCAATAAGGCGAAAATGGTAAATGCCCAAATGAGCTAAGCCAAATTCTCAGCAGTTTGTTTTGTTTGTGTTTTTTTTTTTTTATCATTGTTAGTTAATGCTTGGCTACTTATGTATGGTCTGAACATACAAGGAAGCCAGCTCCCTAATCTCCCAGCCCTACCCACAGTGGCCAAGGGGACCTACTCAGAGGGTTTTTCTTCCAATCCTTAACCAGAGCCAATCCAAATCTCATGGGACAGGCATTTAACCCAGACTTGGGATCAGGAAAAACTTACTGGGGTAAGTGATTTCTAGGCATTGACCTGAACAATAAGAATTAGCCAGGTGAAAGGTAGGCCCTGGCCAGTGTTGCTCAGTGGTTAAAATGTCAGCCCACATACTGAATGGATGCAGGTTCAAATAGTGGTCAAGGGCTTATACCTGGGTTGCAGGTTCAATCCTCAGCCCCAGTTGGGGCACATTCAGGAGGCACCCAATCTATGTGTCTCTCTCACATCAATGTTTCTCTCTCCTTCCCTTTCTTTTTCTCTCCTCCTTCCTCTCTCTAAAAATCAATAGAAAAAATATCCTTGGATGAAAAATGAAATAAAAATTTAAATAAAAAACAGGTAGGAGGCGAGGTGAGAGTGGAACTAGGGTGGACTGGTGGAGGAACAGTGTTCACACAGAAAATAATAACAATGTCATGGACCCAAAAAGGACAAGTTCAAGGACACTCAAACGCTTCAGTGTGACTACACAGAGAGTTCAAATAAGAGAGGTGAGTCAAGAGGTGAAGCAGGAGACTGGCGTAGGAAATGGACTACAAGGGCCTCGTTGGCTATGTCACAGAAATTTATGTCATCCTAAGAGGAAAGGGGAGCCTCAAGTTTTAAACAGAGAAATGACATAATGGGTTTCAAGTTTTGGAAAGATTACTAGGGCTGAAATGAGAATAAACCGGGGAATGCAAGACTGAATGCAGGGACCCCAAGCTAGAGACTGACCATAAGACCAAGGCAGGTGAGAGATGATGGTGACCAGAGCAGGGCCATGACACCAGGAGTGAGAGAAACTAAAACTTGAAACCATAAAAATGAAAATACAGAACCTTGCTGCTATTCATCAAATACAGAGCAAGACCTGTGGATGTCCCTCTCATAACTATAGAAACAATGAGGGAGGTCCAGCAAAAAACTAAATCAGAAGAAAGCAATGAAGTAAGTCCCACCAACAAAGTCAATACACAGGGGCTTTCAGCAGCCATCTACCATCCCACTATACAATGTGAGATGTTCTAACCGCCTTATACCTTTTAATGAGGAGATACTATTACTACCCTGTAATATAATTTTAAGCCTTGATCATTTGATGTAAGCTCATGAAAACCCACATTTCAATTACCCATGCAGTCAGGGGACCCAGGGCATGCAGAACCAAAACTCTGTCTTAAGTGTGTCAGAGCAATTCTGTGGAACAATCTGAAGAACCTTACCACAAGGATCCCTATGGATTCCCAATGCTTTTCAGGCAACACTCAACTACCATGGCAGCTGTCACCAAAGTGCCACGCAGCCCTGGGGTCAGAACAGGTTTAAAAAGATTAAAAGCATTCATTGTTCCCTGGTAGCATAGATTTGGACCAGTTAGAGCTTTGGACCAATAATTCTGAATAAACAGAAGAGACAGAACAGGGTAAAGAGAAGAACTGAAATGCTGGGTCAGACCTATTTTTTAAATGTATTTTTACAAGGAAAACATCATCATCAACAATAACCTACTCTTTGGTTGACAGCTGGAAGGGTCAATGGATTGATTCTGAATAGCTCTGCTTGCGGCAGGAAAATGCACATTTGAAACTCCTTTGGGTAATTTAAGATCTCTAGGCCATCCAGAGGATGCCCTCAAAGTCTATCAAACACCAAGAAAGGCAACAAATATTGTTAATCAAGCATTTATTACCCCTGGCATACTAAATTTAAATTAAAAAATATTACACTTATCTATTGTCTGTCCTAAGCTATATGATCTATTAGAGCTCCTTATATAACCAATGTCTAATATTTTATTTTATAAGCTTTGAAGCATGATTATACAATTTTACTTTACAGTTATCTCTTTATAGGTTATGATATTTTATTGATGACATCCATGATATACTTACTTGTTATGCCCCATAATAACAACCGGTTCTATAAGAAAATACAATCCGCTACCTCCCAGTTCACTTTAGTGAATCTACTGCAGCAAAACATTGTTTCTTTAATATAGCTTCTCTTTTCCCTGTGGCCGCCGAGGGCACTTCCTTCCAGCTCCTGAGTCCTGTGACTGATGGCATTACTAGATTTCTGACCTAGCAAAACAGCTGCTTTTTCTAGTAACTCTGGAACAAGCAGGGAACCTCTGACCCACTTGAACAAACAGGGAACATCTGACTTGGAAGACTAATAGAAAGTAGATTTTACTACAGTAGTCACAGCACAGGGGCCTCTGAAGGTTTTATAAGCATCTGAGGCCAGTGGTCAATCAGGCAACCAAGAAATGCAAGCCCTAAGTCACAGATCTACTGATAGTGTGACACTAGCATTTCAGAACCTACGAAGCTTCTTTCCCCATAATTCCTTTCCTCCACTGCCACAGCCTTTCCTTCTCTGCGTGACTCCCCATTCACCAGCCAAAAGTCTGTGAAATATTAACCTCATTGTCAATGAAGCGTTGTTCCATTTTTTTTAAGTTTTCTATGCTCTCTTCTCAATTTAAAATAAAGTGAGCTTAAGTGTGTTGTGGTTTCTCAAAATGAAATACCAGAAAAGCAACAAGCAGACTGTCAAATTACAGTGGGGAGGGGAGGGAGATCTGGGGGAGATAAGAGACCAACCGAAGGACTTGTATGCATGCATATAAGTACAACCAATGGACACAAAACTCTGGGAAGGGTGGGTATGTATGGGGGGGGGGGGGGGGGCAATGGTAAAATATGTACACAGATAATAATTTAATAAATAAATAAAAAATAAAATAAATAAATAAAAATGAAATACCACAAAAAGAGTGATGAATCAAATGGCACAGAAGAAAGTGCCCTGGATCAGGAGAGAAAGGACTGAAGTGAGAGTCAGAGACTGCCACTAACAAGCCATGTGGCCTCTGTCACCAAATCCACTCAACACTCCTGTGCCTCTGCCACTTCTCCCTTAGTCACGTGGCCTCTGTCTTCCCTGCCTGCACTTCCCAACTCATCCTGTGCATTATCCCTCCAAAGCCCACTGGTATCATTTCACCTTCCCTGCTCAGGAATCGTAGATTGTGCCCTAGACTGCCTCAAACAGCTAAGGACAACCTTTTTTTTTTTAAATTTATTTATTTATTTTGCTATGGGGCCAATTAAGGTCAAATAAAAATGCTTATGGGGTTGCTTATTTTATTCATGAAAACTGTTAATTTAGTACTGTGCTGGAAGCATATTCTTATCATTATATTTGTTTGTTAAATATAAAAAATATCAATGAGAAATCAGCACTGCATTTGGGGCTATAAAAATGTCATTAAACCCTGGTAGAGTTGGTTGGAACATTATCCCAGTTGTGGATTCATTTCCTGGTCAGGACACATACCGAGGTTGGGAGGCAACTGAATGGTTTTTTTCTCACATCGATGTTTCTCTCCCTTAACCCCCTCTCTCTAAAATCAATAAACATATCCTCAGGTGAGTAAGAAGAAAAAAAAAGGTTATTAATATCTGAGTATATTTTAAAAGTAGCAACTAATGCAACTTTTTAAACTTGCATCCTAAAATTAAACAAACTTGCTCAGTAGCCACTGAGCACCACAGTATAAAAGTAAGCTCCTTAACTTGCCCAACTTGCCCACCCATGAGATACCTACATGCATTCTTTATCTGAAAAAATCTGGTCTGTGTACCGCCCCTGCCAGAAACACAACACCCCCCTCCCTTTTATCCTCAAGGTCTGGCTCAAGTCCGCTTTCCCTGATGGTCTGCCTGCCCCTGCTCTTGACTTTCTTCCTCTGAATCCCTAAAGCACTTGCTAGATCTCATATATTTTATCTCACATATTCGTTAATCTACTCAAAAACATTAACTAAGCAGTGAAGGGTACTACACTATTTTTTTATTTACTACACAGTAATGTTAAATATTCTTTCACCAAAAGAATAGTTCTTGAAGTCAAAGACCACTGCATGCTAATACTTGTTGATGGATGGAGAAAATAGCAGGAGTTAAATCATCCATTAAAGGTAGACTGTTTATGGATTTCAAACTACTAACTAGAGAACTTTATTTAAATCACACCATTAAACTGATAGTGTATATATTTCTTCCTTTTAGAAACTGTCAGGTAAATTATCTATTACAGCACACAAAAATAAGTGGAGAGTTGAGACACTGGCATCAGCAAATTTTCAGATTATTAAAAGTTAGAAATTTTGATATTTCCACTTCCTTCAGTTCTTATTTACTCAAGTCAAAGGAACAAGCCCAGTTTGTTTACAGTGAACTCTCCTACAGTGTTATGTCTAGTGAACCTTAAAGAGCTGCTATGACCCAGCGATCCCACTTCTGGAAATATAAGTCTAAAAACCTGGAATCACTGACTTGAAATAACACATGCATCCCTATGTTCATTGCAGCGATATTTAAAATAGCCAAGATCTGGATATAGCCCAAGTGCCCATCAGAAGATGAGTGGATAAGAAAGCTATGGTACATCTACACAATGGAATATCACTTGGCATAAAAAAAAAGAAAGATACTCTCCAAGTCCATCCATGGCAGCATGGATGGACTTGGAGAGTATTATGCTAAGTGAAATTAAGTCAGTCAAAGAAATACAAATACCATATGATTTCACTTATATGTGGAGTCTAATGAATAAAATAAACTATCGTATTAACAAACAAAATAGAATCAGATTCATAAATTCAGAGAACAGACTGCCAGCTGCCAGACTCATAGATATAGATTGACAGCTGTCACAGGGAAGGAGGATGGTGGGGCTGGGTGAAAAAAGAGAAAAGACCAAGCAAAACAAGAAAGACAAAAATTCACAGACGACAGGATGGTGATTACCAGAGGAAAAGGGGGTGAGGAAAAGTAGGAGCGTGAGAAGACTTGACACAATACAATATACAGATGATGTATTATAGAATTGTACATCTGAAACCTATATTATTTTATTAACCAATGTCACCCCAATAAATTCAACAAAAATTAAAAACAAATAAGTAAAATCAAAAGATGGCAAGATGTTAATGAAAAGGTAAGAGTATAACCATGTGCGATGGCATACCCTATGACAGCCAAAAGAAAAAAAATTCCCTATTATAAAAGCAAACCAATATAGTTGAGATAGCACAGTACACAGCAAAGAATCTGAGGCAGTAAGGACACAGTTAATTTCTTTAGAGCACATTCATTTATTAAAGTGGCATTACAATCTGCCATGTGTCACACAGTATATTATTTTGCCTGAACATGCAAATACTTACTGCAACGAGTCATTGATCTGGTTCAAGATTTGGCAAAAAATAGTTTCAGTAAACTCTTTAGAGTAACTCACTTCCTTACAGAATAAATTATATTCTTAAAACTATATATATGACAAAAGTTGACTCTACATAATAAATTCTAGGATTCTCCCTCCATCAAATCAGCTGCCCTACAATCACACATATGAATAGCGGAGGGCTGGTATGAATTACAGTTTTGTGAGGAAGAAAGCATTTTGATAAATATTAGAATTTCAATTCACATTTACTATATAATTCACTTGACACTGAAAAATGTAGGCAAGCAGGTGACATTTTTATCAATGTATTTTTGTAGACTTGAAAAAATTATTCTATAACACATAAATTATATATCTCAGGAAATCTATTATTGAGTACTAATAAGATTCCCAAATGAGACAAATACTGAAGAGAACAAACTTTGAGACTTTCTACTGTTATACAGTTTTTTTTTAATCTTAGGAAGAAGAAAGCTTTCTTTATTAATTTGCACAATTGTAGTCTAATTGCCTTCTTAACTTAAAGGCAAGATCAAAATAGCATGGCAAATCTTCATTCTTTTCTAGGGCTGGGTTGGAGAGGGTGAGAGAAATGTAGTCAAAGAAGCTGCACTATTAGTTTTGTTGAGTCTTTTTCACATGGTGCAGACAGAATTTATCTGACACACGAGGGCACACAGGTGTTCCCCAGCTACTCTGAGTCTGAGGAATCAATACCTCCAGCACACTTGTGACATGAGGTTAGGAAGCTGTGCTAAAGACTGAGGTGAAGATAGTATACCTGAGGGAAATCTGCCTTGGTGTTTCCACTCACCCACAATCCTGGGGGAGCTGGGATGTGGAAAAGGCAGAAAACAAGATTCACAAACACACAGAGCCATCTAGCTCCATAACCTCAGTCACCACATCATTAAAACCATCCGGTGAAGGTCACACTGCCGAGCACTGATGCAGTCTAGCCTAGAGCTGTGCAATCGAACTACCTGCAATGATGAAAATGTCCTGTACCTGCACTTGCCCAATATGGTGGCCACACGGGTTTACTGAGCACTGAAATGTGACCAGTGCAACTGAGCAGCTGAAATTACTTTATTTCATTTTAACTAACTTTAATTTAAATCTAAAGGCCACAGGTGACTAGTGGCTAGCATTTACAAGTGCAGTTCTAGCCTGACAAACAGAATACAAGGTGGTACTCAGAGTGTTCAGTGCCCAGGCTGGTCATGAACCAAAGAGTTCATCAGTCATGTCAAACCTAGCAATGGGAAGGGGTGGATTCCTCAGTACGGCCAGATGATTACAATGCCAGGGTCATGCTCTGAAGGCCACACCAGGAGCATTTACAAAAAGCTTCCCCACCCACATCCACTCTCAAAGGGTCAGATGAAGAAGCCCACCAAGAAGGAAAACACTTTCTCTCCTTCAACTCACTATTGAATGAAAAACCTATACAAAAAAAAAAAAAAAAAACCTATGAGCAACAATAATCACTTATAAATAGAAAGTTTTTCCTGAACTCAAGCAGAACATCACTATAAAGCAGTTCTTTCCCTCCAACTAGTTTCTGTCACATCCCGTATACAAAGGGAGCAAGGTGTCATTCAAATTACAATAAAACAGAGTGGTCAATATTTAACAGCATTTGATCTGAAGTCTAACAGACTGAATTCAACTACCACCTCCATCGCTTACCAGCTGAGTGTCTGTAAGCAAGACAATCATTTCAAGTCTCAGTTTCCTTCTATGTAAAATAGGTTAATAACAGTACCTTCCCCATAGGGTTATTAGGACTAAATGAGATAAGATATATAGGTAAAAGACTTAGCACAGTAGCTGGCATGTAATAAACACTATTTAAATAATATTTATCAGCATTTCATCATCATCATCATCCTATCTCCTTTAGGTTAAACCTTTTTTAACATTAGGTTAAAAAAAAAAATCTACCTAGGACAAATTGTATTTCAGATCAAATCCCAATTTTAACAATATCCATATATCAAGTTGATGTTGAAAAAGCAGAAAAAGACAAGTCATGGTGTACCTCAGAAGACAAGGAAAGTAGTTCAAATTATATTCTATGTACCACTGAGTTCCATCAAGGAGATGAGACATGAACTATTTTTTTTTAAAGACTGCCAAGGCCCCTGTGTGCAAGGCAAAGCTGAAGGACCGAAGAGAGAAAGCAGGAAGCCAGTGAAGAGGCCTCTGCAGAAGACAGGTAAAGAGATGCTGACTACTTGTACTGGAGCTCAACAGTGGATACAGGTGTGAAAGAACCTATTCAGCATGTTCTAGAGATGATGTTGACAAGACAAGTTATGTCATAAGTAACAGAAGAAACAGGATGAACCCCCATTTGGAGGCTTGACTACCTGTACTATTTACTGGGAAAGATAAGAGAGCAGAAGCAACTGTAGCTAGATTAAGGAGACCTCCAAGTGGAGACTTCAAGTGGGTAGATGTCTAAGTTGAGTTACATGGAGAGGTCAAGGCTAGGTGGAATTTGGGGACTCACAGCATCTACATAATTATTCAAAAGGTGAGATTACTTAGTGGAAATCAGCAAAGCAGGCAAGACTAAGGATGCAAGTGAGGTGGGAGGAAAACCAGTGCAGCCCAGAAGCCAAAGAAGGGGTTTCCAGCAAGGAGGGAGTGGTCACGCTCTAGCCAACATTATTGAACTATGCAGCCTTCCTAACACTCCCATTAAACAAGAAGTTTTAAAAGGGCAAGAACTATTTCTTCTCTATCTTGGTACCTTCTGCTGTAAATATATCAAAAGCTGAATTCATGGTTACCACTTAATGGTTACGAAACGTGAATGGCATTTGGACAGCATCTCACTTTTCTCAATGTATTTCAATCTGTAGCCAGATTTACCACACAACACCAATAATAAACACAGGCAATTCTCATTCAGCCCACAATTAACCATCCTGACTATTTTCTCATTGCCACTTCACCAATAAACCACATGTCCTTTCATTGGATGGGGCAACAGGAACAGTGCCACACATTGCAGGTGCTCAATAAATATTAGCTGGACAGATCAGGTAGGAGAGAGGAAAGGAAAGAGAAATACTCACTTATCCTGCATGACGCACAGATAAAATGAGGCTTAATAATCCCCTATGTATTTCATTTAACACTTTATTTTAATCAATAATTAAGACTGACTATAAAGAAATAGACTGTTTATAAACTTAGAAAATAAGTATTAGAAAATACTCATGGGAGATAGTTCACAATTTGGAGACAGTAAATCAATACTTTCTAAATTGATTTTTTAATAAATATTTACTATTCAATCTCTAATATCTCTGCAAGTAATCCACTTTACACAAAAAAAGATAATGGAGTAACCTTCCAAAGCCTAACAGAGGATTCAGGAGCTAGGTGAGAAAAAAATTTTCCAAAACACTTGTTTGAAAGCAGATTCTTCTACTTTTAGTTCAAAACACTTTAAAAGAAACCCTGGTATTCCCTAGAAAAAGCAGAGCATCCAAATAACTAAAGAGAGACGTGCCAAAGATCTTGACTATCGAATGAATTTTCACGACTTCTAATTTAGCTACAAAAAAATCTAATACTAAAATTCTGAAATACCTGAGGAATATCGGTGAGACTTCGAACCTGATGGAGAAGTTTCCTTCATACGATCAATCACATTTTCCGAAAGCTGAAAAGCAACATCAAAATAAAATCAATTATAAAAGAGCAAGAAAGAGAGCAGTACAATAGCATCCAAGTAATTTAATCATCCATATCAATATATAATGAATGGCCTAAAGAAATTGGGCTAAATCTAATAGCTATAAAACTAAAAGCAAGTAAGAACAGTTTTAAGATTTCAAGTTGCACCCCACAGCACTACTTTTTATTTCTTCTAATGCACTGCTAATTGCTCATTATAAATAGCTTCTCCTCATTTTATACTGTGCACTAAATGGTAACCTCTGAGAAAATGCAAGCCGTCAGAACTCCTTCAACTTTCTTTCCCCAATCCTACAAATTAATGTATGTGTGCAATGGGCCTTAGCTCCTTCCTTCCCTCCAGTTCCAAAGGAAATGATCTGGTCCTCCCCACTGTTCAAAACTAACCACAATCAGCCTTTCAACAGATTTTATTATGCACCAACTATGTGCATAATATGAGACTTTAGGTACTCAGCAATCAGCAAGTTGTTTAAGATAGAGAAGAAACAGGAAATCATTAGGCATCCCATATAATAAAAGGCAAATATGCAAATTAACCGAAAGGCAGAACAACCTGTCCCTTTGATGCACACTGACCACCAGGGAGCAGACGTTCAGCACAGGAGCTGCCCTCTGGTGGTCAGTGTGCTGCCACAGGGGGAGCAGTGCTTAGCCAGAAGCCTGGGAGCACAGTGGCGTGGCGTGAGACTCTCCCACCTCCACAGCAGCCCTAAGGGTGTCTGACTGATGGCCCCCGAGGGTTCCTGGACTGCAAGAGGGCGCAGGCCGGCTGAGGGACCCCTCCTCCCCCAAGTGCACAAATCTCATGCACCGGGTCTCTAGTTTAAATATAATATGAAGAGTGCTACTCAAGACAGATGGCCTGTGATGAACTCAGAAAGCATAATGGGTGGAGCATCTCGGTAGGCTTTGGGAGTGGGGCTGCTCATGGGGCTGGGAAGGTTGAATAGGAGTTAGGAGGAGGAGTAGGATAAGAGTACTCCAAGAGGAAAGAATAACAAACAAACAAATAAGCAGTTGGCAATATGGCAGAGGCTCTGAGGAACACTCAGGTTTCAAGATTTGAGTCATCATCCCTCAGTTCTAGCATATCATCCTTTTTCATTTTCTTTACAGCACTTACCACTAGCTGATGCTTTCTTATTTACTGCCTGCCTTTCACACTAGAAAGAAAGCTCCATGAAAGCAAGGATGTGGCTATCCTGTCTACTATGTTATCCCCAGAGCCTCAATAAGTCTGGTTAATTGGATAAATGGTTAAATAAATGAATGGAACAACATGAATGAATAAAAGAATGGCTGAAGCAGGAAGCTGGAGAGGGGGCTTAGTGAGAGAAGATGGAAAGAGGATTAGGTTTTGACTACTCTTAGTAAGCCCTTCAAGTTAAGGAGTTTGAACTTGATCCCGGGGCACACTGGGCACTACTGGAGGATTTAAGCAGGGTAATGACACAATCAGACTGATCAGATCACTCTAGCTACAGTGTATAGAACAGATTGAACAGAAACAAGAACAGAAGCAGGAAGACCAATTAAGAAGCCATTAAGCATATGTCTACACAAAGACGAGCACAGGAATGCTCACAGCATCGTTATTCATAATAGCAAGAGTGGAAACAAACAAATGTCCATCTACTAGTGAATGGATAAACAAAACATTATACATCCATACCATGGAATACGATTCAGCAATAAAAAAAAAAATGAAGTTCTGATATATGCCACAACATAGAAAAACCTAGAAAAGAGTTAAAGTGAAGGAAGCCAGACACAAAAGGCCTCAGATCATATAATTCCATTTCTATGAACTACCTAGAAAAGGCAACTGGATTTAGACAAAAAGCAGATAAATGGTGGCCTAAGACTGGGGTGGGAGTAGGGAATAACTGTAAATGGGCATGAGAGCGCTTACTGGGGTGAAGAAAATGTTCTAAAACTAAATTGTGGTGACAGTTACACAACTTTATAAAAATTTTTTCACTTTTATTTTTTATTGTTTAAAGTACTACAAATAGTATTAGACATGTCTCCTTTTTTCCCCATTGACCTTCCCCGGCCTCCCCTACCACCGAACACATGCCCCCACCCTCCTCCCCCACCCCCCCAGTGTCTTGCATCCACTGGTTATGCTTATATGCATGCATACAAGTCCTTTGGTTGGTCTCTTACCTCCCCAGACTTTTCACTGAATTTACAACTCTAAATTTATTAGAAAGCATTGTATACAGAAAACAGATAAATTTTATAATAGGTAAATTATCTATATATCTATATATATAAAAGCCTAAGTGACTGTTACAACTGGACGACCAGACAACCAAATGACTGGACAGTAGCTATGATGCTCACTGACCACCAGGGGCAGACACTCAATGCAGGAGCTGCCCCCTTATGGTCAGTGCGTTCCCACAGCCAACTCCTGCTGCCAGCCAACCACCCATGGTCCCTCCCCCATTCACCTCCAGGCCAGCCAGCCCCCTATCAGCCCCAATCAGCCCTATCACTGGGCCTCTAGTACCCTGCACAAATTCTTGACTGGGCCTCTAGTACCATGATAAAGTTGTTTTGGGGGGGAAATAACTAATGGCAATCCAGAAAGGACAAATCCAAAATATATTTAGGATTCAACACAGCTAACATTCACTGAGTGCTTACAGTGTCCCACCCTAAACTAAGCACTTTACTCATAACAATACCATAAGATACTTTTAGTACCTCCATTGTATAGATCGCATGTGTCAAACACAAGGCCCGCGGGCCAAATCCATCCCGCCAGGCCTTGCAATGTGGCCCGCACCGTGATGTCATCACTGTACTCCGCTGCGTTTCCATCACAATGACAGTTTATGACTGTTCAGTAAACCATTTGGCCCGCGATTTAGGCTGGATTTTAGATTTTGGCCCCTTCTCTGATTGAGTTCGACACCCCTAGTATAGATAAAGCACAACCAGATTAAATAACTTGCCCTGGGTTTTACAGTTTACTAGTAGTGAAACCAGGATTTAAATCCAGAAATCCTGAATCTCAAGGTCACGCTCAAGAATCCTGTTTCATGCCACACTCAGTGTCTGACTAGATGTGGGAGTGAAGCAGAAGTCACCAAGCAGGAAGCCCAGGGTTCTGGGTCATGTAAATGGGTGATCCCCTCCTGAACTCAAAGACCTGTTTCCAATTTCCCTTCCCTAACCCTATACAGCAGTGAAAGTGTCCTGGTAAGTCACCACTGACCAAACAAATAACCTTTATGTTTATGTTTCTATTTTAAAAATCTATATATATATATAAGCCTAATATGCAAATTGTCCCTTTAGGAATTCAACCAGGAGTTCGTTCACTTACTATGACATGTGCTAACCAGAGGGCGGTGCAGAATGAAGGCAGGCCCCGGTTGGCAGCTGGAAGGACCCAATTGACCTTGATCGCCAGCCAGGCCTAGGGACTTTACCTGTGCATGAATTTTGAGCACTGGGCCTCTAGTCTTTTATATTTCTATTTATAAAGCACTTAATTTATGTGGGTTCCCTTTAGCATCTAACACTTTGGTAACTCCCTCTTCTGGAAATCCCTCCTTAGGCTTTTCTGGCATCCCGCTGCCTGGCTGTCCTACAACTCTGATCACATCTCTTTCACGGGCATCCTCTCCCCTGACTACCCTTAAATGTCAAAGAAGCCCACACCCTGTTCTTTGCCTTTTTTCTTCTTCTCACTCTAGAGCTCTTGCTGGTGCTTTCATCCACTCCAGTTACTTTTAAATGTTATTGACAATAAATGAATTCTAAATCCATTATCCCCAGCCAAGACCTATATCCCAAAAGCCAAACCTATGCTGTACATTGAATTGCCTAAGGGAAACCTCCCCTTTAGACTACAAGCAGTCCAACTGAACATGTCCCAAATTGAATTGGTGCTTGCCAAAAATCTCCTCTTGCATTCCTAATCTCATCAAGGAGACCACCTCCACAGAATTTCCTAAATCAAAACATAGGATAGTCTGAGACTCTTCTCTCCCGCTCATTTTTAGCCATGACTTCCTAAGCCCCTAATTATTTAATGAATCCATCATCTCCTCTCCAATCCCATGTCCCTTGCTCAAATTCATGTCACCATCGATAATCCTCCTAAAATACAAACCTGATTACATATCTACCTGCTTCAGATCCTGCAAGTTACCTTCTATCAACAGGAAATTCCAAATTCTTTGCATGGGGTTGAAGACTTCCTCATCATCTAGTTTTATGGCTTCTCTCTCCAACCTCAACTTCTTTAGCTTTTCCCTTAATATTTCAAACCCTCCCTGGCACCTTGGAAGGGAATCACCATTCAAAAATCCAGTTCAAACATCCCAACACCTTCTCTCACCACAGTTCCCCCTTCCAGCCCAACACTGCCTAAACAAAGCTGCCTGCCCTGTGCCCACCTTCCACAAATCTCCAACAGGCCTTTCCACAAAATTGTGAGTTCCTACATATTATGTTCACTAGGCCAAGCACTAATTAAGGCCTTTGGGATACATCAGTGAACAAAATAGTTTCTACCTACACAGTTATTTACAACTCAGGAACTAATCAGAATGATGGTAGGACAATAAAGGAAAAGACCACAGCTCAAAAGCTGTGAACCTGAAGGAAAACCCCAAGACTCCTTCCCTGGAAGAGAAGTGAGAAAGGAGAGCGCCAGGGGACTTGCTATTTGAAGATGCCAGGGCTAAGTGCATCTCTTCCAACAACTGAAAGCCACTGAGACTGCTGCTGAAACTCTCTTGCAAAGCTGAAATGCATCTTGGGAAAAATCCTTTAAGACTGACTCAAGTCCTCTCAATTTAAGATGAGATAAAAAGAGAGATCCTGAGTAACATCCAATTATGAGCAACATCAGGACCACAAGCAGTAACCCCCAACCTCTACTCCAGTGCTTTCTCCTCTATTAAACAATATACTCCATGTTGTTTAAAATAAAATAAAAATATCATCACTTGCTCTCAAGGAGATAAAATAAACCTCAAGCCGAAACCGGTTTGGCTCAGTGGTGGAGTGTCGGTCTGCGGATGGAAAGGTCCCAGGTTCAATTCCAGGCAAGGGCATATACATTGGTTGTGGGCACATCCCCGGTAAGGGATATGCAAGAGGCAGCTGGTTGATGTTTCTCTCTCATCGATGTTTCTAGCTCTCTATCTCTATCCCTTCCTCTCTGTAAAAAATCAATAAAATATATTAAAAAATAAATAAAAATAAATCTCAAGTTTTAGAGTCATAAAGCTAGTTTAATTGCTATATAATGTACTATATATATTATACTAATATAGTATGCTACGCAATTATGTTTATAGTATATATGTATCTATAGTATATATTACAATACTGTGTTATATACAATATATACTACATACACTATATATGTACAATATATACTATATACAATATACAATATATACTATAAACTACATATCTAATATAGTTTGTGTTTAAAGCTAATATGACAAATATAATTTTATCTTTGAATTTATATATCTCAGGTGAAAGTCAAAGAACTACAACTACATTAAAAATGTATATATTGAATATATAGTTATATGTGTGTGTGTGTGTGTGTGTGTGTGTGTGTGTGCGCGCGCGCGCGCGCACGCTCGTGCATGTATACCTAATCAGAGGTGCATGTGCTTGCTAAATATCAAGCACTAGCTATATACCCTCACCTGTATTGGAAACAGACCACCATAGTTCTAAATACCACTTCATCTCCGTCTCACCAAAATCTAAGCCTTGCCATTGTCTATTG
The DNA here is from genome assembly GCF_014108245.1 of Pipistrellus kuhlii. Taxonomy (NCBI): domain Eukaryota; kingdom Metazoa; phylum Chordata; class Mammalia; order Chiroptera; family Vespertilionidae; genus Pipistrellus; species Pipistrellus kuhlii. The sequence continues at coordinate 14,672,931 of NW_023425405.1, forward strand.
CTACTTTCAAAATGAATGCTACAAAAAATCCTCCAACCCCCAAATCAGCCTCAAAAGTATCATTCTTTAAGAGTAACATGAAAAGCTTGCCCAGAACAGAGGAAAAAACACTGGCCACTTACTAGCTGCAACCAGTCTAGGGAGGCACCTCAATGGGCCTCTGTCCTCTTCTGAAAACTGGAAATAATGCCAACGTCTGCAGTTACAGGAAGGGTAACAGGTACCATCACAAACTCTAATGTGCTCCACACATACTGGTAATTATCAATATTGCTCTGGTCACTGGGACTTCAACTGAACCTTCATCTTGGTTTCCTCTCATCCGTTCAGCCTGAGTGTGTTCTGAGCTCCTGCTCCACGTGGTACAGAAGAAAAGGCCGCTAGACCTTGCATTGGGTCCTGGGACAGCATAGAAGGTGCCAATTGTTCCCTATCTATGCTCTCTGGGTAGTAAACATGCAAATGTCTCTTTCAACCTAATCACTAATTATTTCTTGTTTTTATTTTTGTCAAAAATAAAGTGTTTATTTAAATGTCAAATTCAGAACATTTCCCACTCTGGTCTTTGGTTACGTTTTTTAAGTAAACTTATAAGCATGTCCTCCAAAGGAGCACACTTCATTTTTGAGTTGATAAACATGCTGTAGGGTTGCCTTATTGAGAGTCAACCTCTTTGTTGTTGTTACTGTTCTTAAACTCATTCCTAAGGGCATTCTCAGGCCCTACCCCGGAGCACCAATGGCAGCCTCCCATTGACTTACCTCTCCCAGGCCATTCACAGCTTCGTGGATATAAGCAAGAGCCATGTTATCCTTTGGATCTCAAGTTAATACCCGCTGAGCTGACCTTCCAGACCCACACACTCACCTGCTCCCCTCTGTGGACTGTGGTACTCACTGTGAAGCAGCTGCCAAGATTTAGAGATGCTGGCCAGGGTTATACACACAACATGTAGCTCAGAGCAGCTCTTCTTTCTGATCAAAACTGACCCAAAATGGAGGTCAAAAGTACAACATAAGCTTCTGCAAGAGCCAGATAAGCAGCTTCTGTATGAGATGCGACTTCTTTAGGAAACACCTTTCCTTACAGAGTACTTTTCCTAAAGGTCTACAGCTGCTATCCCTGGTTTCCAGACATCTCTGGAATCTCCATCAAGGCAAATACCAAGTAGGACTTACAGAAATTATTGGTAGCAAAGAGTGGTGAAATAACCAAGATATAGTCCTACACACATTAATGCTAGAATTATGCTCTGGGGTCCATTGAATCAGGAGTCTATGGATTAATTCCTCAATTGAATGCAAAACTGTCCACTTATTGCATTGTTCAGGGCAGAGTCCAACTTACAGATGTATAGCAGTCTTTGAGTAACAGGAGTTAGGAACCACTGTTGTCATGTAGGGAGAAGAGAAGCAGGCCTGCCAGCAAAGCAGAATTCAGTCCCCTGACTTGGGTTCCCAGCCTGTTCTCTATTGCTCCTGGAAACAAATCTGAGTAAATGGGGCTGACCAATATTTGGTTTGTACTGATCACCACACCATGCACTCCAGAGAAGAGGAAAATATGTGTATCTTCCATAGTCTCCGACTCATCTCTCCCCACCCACCTTGGCTGTTCTTATCAAAAATTAGCACAAATACACCACCCACCAACCCAGAATCCAGTATTTCTCAGCAACAGGAGACTGGATGGGATAGATAAAAATAAAGTATTTGTACTTCCAAGGAACAGAGTAAAAGGAGAAAGAGACTTTTAAGTTGCCATTCTCTTAGATGGAGGATTAGAATCACATGAGGCAGAACCATTCAAGCCCTCACCTCTACAGCAGTTTTTCTCATCTTCCAGATGTCTTATCAAATTGGTTAAAGGACTCAGACCCGTTTTCTCCTTTGGTCTTCCTTCCATGCAGCATAGGTCATTTTCTGTGAGAGTACTGGTTTTCTTTACAATTACCATTTTAAGATATAGGCTCCAAAAACTGCCATTATTTTTTGTGAGAAATTACTCCCAAATACTTATGGGCATGGGGGGCGGGGAAATGCCATTTATATAATGTAATTTTCAACTTATGTTTGTAGTTTGTAATTTTTAGCTTAGGTGTATAGTTTGTAAGTTGTATTTCTTTGTATTTGTTATTAGTGGGAACTATGAACTTCTACAGTCTGTATAAAATCCAGAAAGCTGAGCATGGTACAATGCCCAAGAGACTCATGGAAAGGAACCAACCATCCACCAGTGAACTGGTTACCGGGACAACACCCCTTACCACTCCCCATGACTGACTGGATTTGCAGCCTCTATGAATGTACTCTCTCCGGGAGCCTCAACAACATCCCACATGAAATAACCTCCTCCTTAGAGGCTCTCCACGGCCAGTGCTTCCCAAAGCACTAGTTACATCCCATGTGAGCAGGCACAGTACTGGCTCCTGTGAATCTCAGCTTGCAACTTCAAGGCCAGGTGCAAAGATTAGCTTATGCCTGGAAAGCACGATAAATATTAGTTTGAAAGTGATACACGCATTGAAGTTGACATTTGCTCTGGAAGGGTTCGCTCGCAGCTCTGATGTTTCAGATAAACTTGTGAAAGCCTGAGTAGAGGCACACTTGCCAAGCAGGCCCAGCAGGTGCTCAGAAAAATCCTATTAAACACATGCAATATAATAAAAATGCTTGGTCTTTCTTATCACAAGAAATTTATTTTAGACTTGGAGAGGGGGTGGCAGGAGGGTGGCCTTTCATCCAACCTCTTAGTTATTTCAGATTCAAAGTTAGAATCAGGTGTAAGAATACAGGTTATTCTATGGAAGTGTGGGGAAATTGATATCCTTATCAATTACTAAGGATAAAGGAAGAAAAAAACAAGACCTCATAAATACTATGAAAATAACACCTGATAGGTGAGAAGAAACTTTAAACCTAAAATTATAAGTAGGTGTTTGAATTGCTAGCTCTTGAAGCAAGAAAACTCTAGGAAACGTGATCTATTAATAAATGCAGCCTAGCCCTGGCCAGTGTGGTTCAGATGGTTGAGCAGCATCCTGTACACCAAAAGGTCTCCAGTTTGATTCCTGGTCAGGGCACATGCCCAGATTGCAGGTTCGATCCCAGGTTGGTCGGGGCACATACAGTAGGCAACAGATAGATGTTTTTTCTCTCACATTGATGTTTCTGTCTCTCCCTCCCCACTACCTTCCTAAGGAAAAAAATAAAATCAATAAAAACATATTTTAGAATAATTAAGCACATCCTATTACCCAAAGCCTCCTGTTGCTTACTATATGTTACTCTTTGTATATTACGATAAATGAAGATGAAATTAATATCCGTATCAGTGGAACACAGAGTTGGTTTTCCTGCCATGACCAAGTCTGTTAACCTGTTGGTACACTCTCATTTCTTATGAGTGTTGACATAAATGTTTGACAATTGGGCAAATTTGGAAAGTTTTCTTCAGCCAAGTGGAACTAACCTATCTTCAATTCAACAGTGAAATTTGGGCCTCATCAGCACCACGTTTCCATTACCTAAAAACAGTGGCACACTTATGAAACTGCCATCGTTCCTTATCCTTCCCCATTCCTCCGGGAGAAGAAATGACTATTTCAAGCTAAGAATAAAATAACTAGCTGAGCACATCTAAAAACACCTGGACAACCATCACACCGGCAATCAGTTGCAGACCTCAGACTCCCATTTCCCAGACCACACCTCTTCAGGTATGCCTGTGGGAGCACAATATATTCTTACTACTACCTATTATTTTAAGTTTCCTTATCCACCCTCTGATCAGCTCTCGCTACAGTTACTATTCGTATAAGTACTAAAAGCTCTCAAAGTACTGTGCTAGATGCTTACATACATTATGTCAAATTCTCACAAGCAGTGATGGATACCTAAGTATCACAAGTATGCTACATTATCCGGAAAGACTGAACAGGGGAACACATCAAAAGTGGCCTGGCCAGGGCCACACAGCGAAGTGAGAGGCAGAGCTAGGACCAAACCCAGGTCTGCCTGGTTCTGAAGCCCATGCTCTTTCCACAAAACCACACAGAACTGCCGAAGAATCTTAGAATATGAGGTGTGGAAGGAGCCCTATGTAACAGCTGCCTCTCATTAAAAATCCACGACGTGCCATGTGCTCTCAATACCTTACCTCATCTTCTTAGCATAATCGAGCAGTGCTGGTTCAGGACAATGAAATAGGAACAAATATGAGACTTGTCCAAGGCTGTAGGTGGGTGAACACCTAATGTGAGATGTAAACTGGGGTATATTTAATTCCAAGTTGGGGTTCTTTTGACCAAGACCTCGAAAAAAAAAATCGCAGTGGCCCGTTAGGACTAACAATTCAACAGCATGCTATTTTTAGAGGAAACTGCAACGGACTGAGTACGGCCACAAGAAATTTACAGTGCCACTAAACTCACAGGATTTCAAAACTGGAAAAGATGAGAGAGCTTAGTGCAGTCCTCAAGCCCCATCATTTTGCAGATGGAAAAGCTGAAGATCAGAGAGATTGCAAATCATCCTTAAAAAAAGGATTGGAAGCAACAGGGAGAACACTGACAGAGCATTCCAGGTGAAGGGTATATACTGAAGAAAAAGAAAGCACAGAGGTCAAGTACGCCTAGTGTGTGCTTAAAGCAGAACAATAGATAACGCGTACGCTGTAAGAAAGAAAAAATAAAAAGGCATCTCCATTAAGTTGAATGCCCAAAGGAATTAGCTTCTTTTGAGTAAAAAAAAAAAAAAAGTTTAAAAATAAAAGGCTTTTTTAGTCAATCTTCCCATTTTGATCTAATGCCTATCCCTACTTAATTAACTTTATCTAATATTTGACATGAATCTCTGCTGTGGCCAAATTCTCTTTTAATTTTGTTTGTTGCCATAACCGTGTCTATACTAGAGTATGTGAACATGGATTTATACAATGTCTTCTCACCCAAAACTTACTTTGCTTTTCCTTGCTTTTATGTCTTTTCCACCCTTTGGTTTAGAACACTCAACGCCTAAAGGAAAGATTAAACAAATCTCTGCATAAAACTCAGAGTTTACAGTAATTGTTATTTTACTCCAAAGGGTACCAACCAAACCACAAAAGCTCAAAGAATGCAGCCTCCGACATCTTATTTTTAAAATGTGGTTATGCCATTAATTAATATGCTATAAAGAAATGCTGGTCACAGACCAAAGATTGAGTTCCACAGTCTGAGTTTCCGTAAAGAAGACTTTAATAAATTCTTCTCAAGGTAACAGTTTCAGAGTAAAAAGTTTTTAAACACTTTCAAGTACTCAATAAGTTTTATTTCCTCATAACAAACACTAAAAGTAATTAACACATATAGTTCACTTATGCTGGATGTGTAATAACACAGGAAGAAAAGTAAAAACTACTATAAAACTCTCTGACGTCAAAGTGCATCATTTACTAGAGTCAGGCAGACTTCCAAAAACGTGAGGCTCCAAGTTCAGGTGCAGGGGAGAAGTTAGTGCTGGGATACTGACACCCTGGAGAAAAAAATCAAGTTTTCAGCTTCTGTACCAAGCACATGGCTGCGGGAAACTGACATCTTCAATGTCTGGGAGGAAACTGACCGCGTTCCTCCCAGTGGTCTGACAAACTGCAATCCTATCCCAAGCCCTCTCAGGCTGGCAGGCACCGGTCCTCAACCAACTGGGTCTCGTCCAGAGAACTAAGGCGTGACAGGCCACAGAGGAGGTGCCCTGGAAAGACGAGCTGTCAAGTGAAATCGAAGGGAGAAGCCAGAAGTCACCGGAGGCCAAAAAAAAGTCTTTGATGGATGAATATGTGGGTGTGTACGTGTTGGGGAAATGGGTGGTCTGAGATAAAGAGTGCTAAACGAGAGAACAAATAACGGGTTCCTTAAAATGCCACTCCATCCCAAGAGAGGGAATGTGGGCAGTGCAAAAGCAAGGTATGGGGTCCTGAACGCAGGAGAAATAAGGCAAGCCTCATTGCACAGGTGGGTATAGTGAGGCGGGTTTCGAATTAAGTCCCGCAAGGAGTGAGCAATGCAGCCAACACTCTACTTACTGTAAGCCTCGGAGGATCTAAATCAACCTGGCTCTCCCCACCCACCCACCCACCCATCCAGCAAGTGCTCAGCACTGGGCACACAACCAGATCACAGCTCTGCATGAAGGTCCTAAGTCTTGTAACTTCCAGCTTCTTTGCAGAACTCAGCTTCGGATCGGACAACCCTGGGGGGCCAGGACGCGGGAAACTAGGCTGAGCGGGTCGCGCGGGAAGGTCGGAGGTGTGGGGTCCACGTCCCAGCACTGGCCCTCCGCCCGTCCACTGTCACTCACCCGAATGCCCTTCACCACGGTGATGTTCTCATTCTCGTCCGCCTCGAAGGTGACCCGGCGCGTGCTGGAGGCCCCGCCCATGGCGTCTCCGGTCCCTGCAGAGTCCCAGCGCGGACCCCCGAGCACTTGCGGCCCCACGCGCACACACGCGCGTGGACGTACCCGGGCGCTTGCCTTGCACGCCGGGAGCAAGGCCACGACCCCCAGGAGCAAGGAGAGGGCGCCGGTCCTCAGCTCCCGCCTTTTCCGGTCACGTTCCACAACAAGAAGCCTCTGGTTGGTGAGAGATACAAAAGGCCCGCCTCTACTCGGAAAGGACACCCAGATTGGTTGTTCCAGACCCGGATACTATGGCAACAGGTGGTGTTTGACAAGGTTTCCGGAGCCCCTGGGTACAGTGGGAATTGTAGTCTCCATTTGGCCCCAGGGGTTGCTGGGACAACTCGCCCTAATCTGGAGAGTGTGGCATTCTGGGAGTTGTGGTCCTCGCTGCCCCAAAGGCTTCTAAAGGGGCAACAACTTCCCTGGAAGTTCATTTTTCTTCTAGTAACTACCGTCAACATAAGAAACATCCAAACCTGGAGGAATTTTTATGACTTTATTTGAGCCAAACTGACGACAGTCGCTGGGAAGCAAAATCTCAACAGATTGAGGAAATGCACATGACATTTTTGCAGTTTATTTTATACATTATAATCAAAGAAGGAGGTGTAAGGAGGGTACATGAAATTCATTAGTGGCAGATTAGGGTGGTGGAAGAAAGCAAAGAGAGGAAATCTCTGGGTCTAGATAATGAGTCAGATGAAGAAATAAATACTTATTTTCATTAGTGCATACAGGATAGCTAACGCCATTTACAGCACATAGTGATGGTATCAGGGAGCAGGGTAACAATGAGGGGTTCTGTGATCTGCTCTGAAGGGAGATTGTGCCCTTAGAGGTCTGGAAAATAGGGGGATTACACTAACATCCCAAAGGTATGTTATCCTAGATGCAAAAAGACATTAGACAGGCTCGGTTAAGGTAAAGATTTACCTTTGTCAAGGGAGATACTGGCCTAGGACATGACTATTCATTGTAACTAGATTTTAGTCAAGAAAATTTACTTTCAGACCATCTTATGTGGTTATTTGAAGTCCTTGAGTTTGTGAAGTCCACCATGCAGGTCTCCCCTGAGCCATATCAGGTTTACTAAGTGGCCCACATTGCTATCTTCAGTACCTTTCAACATTAAAAAGCAGTCATCCACAACACAGCACAATCCTCTAATTCCAAAGATAACACAAAAAAAGCAGTAACATTTTCGATCTCCAATTATGCGCTGATTTATTACTCCTGAAGTCTGTAGGACAGAGACTGGTTTGGTTTTTTTTTCATCTCTGTATTCCTAATCAGTAGCAGGATGTTGGATTCATTATTGCACATCATCATTTGTTATTTTCAACATACACATATACAAATTGTATTATGCTCCTTTGAAGTTTTGAGACTACTTGCTACTTTGTATGAGTTCTCACTGTTGTACAATATGTTTTAACCTTTGTTCTACTCTACAGGGAAGTAAAAATCCCAGAAATGGTGTCTTTTGTTTCTTTTGGGACCTGCCTTCTACAAACAAAACCCTTTACACTTACTACCCCAATAGTACAGCACTTCTTGAAGGTTCTACATAAAACAGGTGCCCTGAAATTCTTACCAAAATAATAAATTACAAAGAAAAGAGTTCCTTAGGGAATACAGACACAAGGAACCAGTTATATATTTTAAATATATTTTCCTTATAATATTAAATGTGTTCATTCAACCAAATACATATTCATGAAGGCTAATCATGAATTATAGTATGATGCCTTCACTTTTTATGACACAGAAACATGTAAAGGGTCTTATCAAGTAATCTAAAAGTACTTTATAGATGCAATACAGTATTTTTAACTATAGTTATCTTGAAAGTCCTCAACACAAGACAAAAATTGAAGCTATGTATGGGGTCGGATGTTAGCTAGCTTTATTTTTGTGATCATTTCACAATATATACAAGTATGGATTCATGATGTTGTGTACTTGAAACTAATGTGTTATATGTCAATTATACATCAATTAAAAATAAAATAAATAAAAATACCTTAGGCCTTGGTATGGCTCAGTTGGGTGAGCATCTTTCTGTTCACTCACAGGTTGCCATTTGGAGTCCTGGTCAGGGCATATGTCTGATTTTCAGGCTTGATCCCCAGTTGGAATGCATGTAGGGATGGGGAGAGGGAAGCTGACTGATGTTCCTATTTCTCTCCACACCTCTCCCCTCCTCTCTCTCAAAAAAATCAATAAATACATATTTTTAAAAATTACTTTAGAATACATAATCTATTACAACCAACAACCAATAAAAACCCTTCTGAATTAAATATATATCTATATATATCTTCTTATAAAAAATGCCTAATATAACAATATTGTTTTATCAATTTCAAAATAAGGCATGCCTACAGCCCCTCCTAAAGAAAACATCTTGCAATACCCAGAACCTATACTCTCTCTGACCACAGTTTGTCAATGATTCTCTAATGCAAAGGCAGCATTTATTTCCAGAGCGCTATGAGCTAGAATGCAAATTTTGCCCAAACAAAAATAATAACAATAAAAACAAAAATAAGGTAACACTTGAGCCAATCTGAATTTCTAGGTATTTTTCCCTTTTCTTTAGCTCTACTTAAACTGGAAAATTCAGAACATACAAGAAAATAAGAAACAGAGAAGCTATTATACTGACTCGGAAACATAAGGTATTTTAGTAAACTAAAGATAGGTGAAAGCATAAATTATAAGAAGAATAAAAGACTTGCATTAGAAAATAAATATAGTAATATATCTATTTACAGATGATGTGTCATTAAAAAGAGAAAAATCCCAAGAAATCCACTAAAAAACTATTAAAACTAATGAAAACAAGTTCAGCAAGGTGCAGGATACAAGATCAACATACAAGAATCTATTGTAGTTCTATATACTAGAAATTAACATGCCAAAATTAAAATATAGAACTACAATAAATTCCTTTATGATAGCATAAAAGCAATTCAAATATCCATTAGCTGATGACTATATACACAAACTGTAGTATATCTAGATAATGGAACATTACTCAGCAATAAAAAAGAACAAAGAACTGACATATGCTAGAATATGGATGAGCCTCAAGGATATTGTGCAAAACAAAAAGAAGCCAGACACCAAAGTCCACAGATTACCTGATTTTATTTTAAAAAGATGTTCAGAATAGGCCAATCTATAGAAAATGAAAGTAGTTTATGCTTGCCAAGGGCAGGAAGAGGGTGAAATGAGGAGTTACTCTAGTTGGCACAAACTTTCTTTTTTTTTGGTTGGGGGATAAAAGAAAATGGTCTACAATTAGATTATGGTGATAATTGTATAACTATAAATATTGAACACCCATTGAATTGCACACTTAAAATGAATGAACTTTTTGACATGCAAATTACATATTAATAAAGCTGTTAAGGAATACATAGCTATCCAAACATGATAAAAATTAATTTATCATTTAATAAAGTCCAAAATAGGGTGCTTTTTTTTTTTTTTTGAGGAAAAGAAAATGTGAGAAGTATGAGGTGCTAAAATATAATCCAGTGGAAAAGAAGACTAGAATAAAACAGACATTCATGAATTAGCATAGTCCTACAAGTCAAGGAGCACTGGAGTGAAGACCCACAGCTCCAGAAGCTTCCGGAATTGCCTAGAACTGAGAAAGGCCTTCCAACTGTACTTTTCATGATGGCCAGTTCTATCGAGGCACCTCGTCTTCCTGAGGTTCAGCTGTTCCCTGTTTCCTAGGTTCAGGTGAATCTAGGAATCTTCCTAATCACATAAGGCCTACCCAAATGTCTACACTGTAGACTCTACACAGGCATCTTCAAACTACGGCCCACGGGCCACATGCGGCCCGCAGAGGAGTCTGATCCGGCCCGCCAGGTTTTTTGGGCAGTGAGCGCAGCCGAGGTGTTACAGTAGGAATTAGTAGTTCATATAGTCCAGCCCTCCAGCTCTCTGAGGGACCGTGATCTGGCCCCCACTTTAAAAAGTTTGAGGACGCCTGCACAGCAATGATACAGCATATTTTCTTCAGTCTCCAAACACTCTAAGTAAAAAAAATGAATATCAGCAGTTTACTTTGACGCAGAGCAGAGAACTGAGCAGTAATTTGATTCTTCACAAATCTTAGTTTGGCCATTGAGCAATATGACCTTCACACTCCTTCACCCTGAGTAATTTCATGCTTTACCACCATGTTAGCCATTGGAATTAACAGTACAAACAAATAAACAAATGTTTTTGCTGTTAAAATGCCAATCATCTCAAATTTCCCCATCCCTGAAAGAAATCCACCTAGATTTCTAAATCACTCTAACAAGCAATTCCAGAAGTCTCAAGGTAGAAAGAAGATTTTCGCTACATACTCTAGTTTTTCAATCCCAACTGTTTATTATTATTTTTATTATTATTATTATTGATGAGAGAGAGTGATAAATGTTTGTTGTTTCACCTATTTATGCATCCATTGGTTGATTCTTATATGTGCCCTGACCAGGGATTGAACCTGCAATCTTGGTGTATCAGGACGATGCTCAGTCTAGCCAACTGAGCTACCTGGCCAGGGCCTCAATGCCAACTTTAAACAAAAGTTTGTTTTGCAAAACTTTTGCAAAACCCTAATGAGCCCTCCTCTACCCTTTTCTGCACATATCACCTGACTGTTCCTGATATACCAGCTGGAAGTGTAGAAAAAGGTGTGTGAGAGGGAGGAGTGACAACAGCAAGAACATGACCTGCATGAGGAGGAACCAGGGAGGAGAGCGCTGGGTCTGGTCCCCAGTTAGAAGAGCTAATCCATGTGTTGCTTACCCTCACCCCAGCTCTTTTCAGCAGTGTTTAAACTGCACAGTGGAACACTCTGACCTGAGCTGAAATAGAATATAGATATAATGATCAAGCTACATGAGCTAAAAATTGGAGCACATGCTCTGACTATTACTTATGTGCTTATAGAGACAATTGCATCAGTCCTTGAAATCAGGATCATCCTAGAAAATCTAGGACATATAGTTGCCATAGTTATAGCAAACCAATTAAAATCACTGGCAAGTGCTCCTTATGTAGTGCACACAGTCAATATAAAGACTTTCTACAAATATGGACTAAGACATTGGACAAGCTGCAACAGGACAACAGCAGTAGAGCTTTCCCACCAATTAAGAATCATACAAAAATAATGAAGCCCTAAAACTGTAGTGTTGTGTGTGTGTGTGTGTGTGTGTGGGTGCATGTGCATGTGCAAATGTGCTTATTGGGTGTATTTTGAATACAAGAATTTTGGGCAAGATACTTGAAGATATTAAAAATTCCCAAAGGTCATGAAACAAGTCAGCAATGAATATATTATTCATAAATACCATATAATAATGGCACACAACTCACAGTCTCCCGTTAGCATCTCATCACTGTTCGAGTAAAACTGTTTATTGCGCTGCCTGTGCATGTAGTAAAATCATGAGTCAGAGGTTCCATGTTTGACTTCCGCTTACTAGCACCCCTTGCTACTAATTTCTTGCTCACGATAAATTGTATATTCTGTGCCACATCATGTCATAAGATGGGCTCTAGTGACCATTCTGCTTTGCAGGCATCACTTAACACCATGCAGCTGAAAATAAATTTTACACATGAGTTATAACTTGGCAATGCACCAAGATTTCTTAGTCCTCCGCTATTAAAGTTATTTAAAGTCTCAACAAATTTATAGCAGATTCCTAAAAGGCCATCCTTTGCCATTTCCTGGACATTCTTCTGTTACAGTTTTTTCTTTTCGATGTTTTTTTCCTTGACACCTCATTTCTTTTCTCCTTATTCTACGTTCATCAGAATACGGTGGCTGAAATACTGAGTGCTGGTATCAGGGCAGGGAAGGAGGGACGCCAGTGAGTGGGGAAAGGTCTCTGGAGAGAGAGAAAGAGGCCAACCCAGCCTCGTCCCTGTCTCATCCTTCCAGAATCTCACAAGGGTCCCAGAACCTTTGATTTCCTTCCTGTTGGATTTGTGAGAAGGAGGAGAGATCACCTCTGACAACCAAGACCCAAGTCAGAAAAGGCCCATTTCTCATCCCTGATCCTTAAACAGGCGCATTCTATCTGTTATCTCTCCTGAATGGCTCCTCTGGCCTTGATGAATTTTCAAACCATTTTTACTTGAGAGCACAGGACAGTTTCCTAATCCTTTCACGATATCCACCTGTCATGGATCTTGAGAGATTTCTGAAACGAAAGCTGTTAGCCTCTATACTTCCAAATAACAAATGCTCAAAATGCATCAAGGTTACAGGAGCACTTGTACTGCGAGGTTGAACAAGCATAGGAATGCCTGTTTACTGATGCTAATAGTGTGGGAAAATATACATTCTACACAACTTCCCCCCTTCCCCCCAACCCCCCCACTGAGTAGGCTGCCCTGTTTGGTTCCACTTTTGTCCCAGCTCAGAGAGGCAGCCACAGAGGACACTTTGTTGGCACCCCAACTCCAGTGGCACTGTCTTACTCACGTGTTCCAAAGCACAGTGGATCACAATCCTCAGCCTGGTACAAGAGTCTAGAGACAATACAATGCTTTCATTAGGGAGCTCAGGACTTTCAAGTGGAAGTGACTGTGACAATCCTCTAACCTTCCTCTTTATTTCACAGATGAAGCTGACACAGGGAGGCCGAGTGACTTTCCTAAGACCACACAGCTTCATTTCATCAGAGCCTGGGGAAATTCCAGATCTCTGGCGATTCTGTCAGTGCTCTGCCACCACTTGATGCTGCTCTCTCACAAGAAACTTCCCTTATGAGCCCTACAGACCCGAACTCTGATGCCCAATGACTGCCAGAACTGTGGCAAATGTGATTATTAGGCAAAGATGCAAAGGAAGCCCTAACCAGTTTGGCTCATTGGATAGAGTGTTGGCCTGCAGATTGAAGGGTCCCAGGTTCGATTCCAGGCAAGGGCATGTACCTTGGTTGCAGGCACATCCCCAGTGGGAGGTGTGCATGAGGCAGCTGATTGATGTCTCTCTCTCTCATCAATGTTTCTCTCACTCTCCTTCTTCCTTCCTCTCTGAAATCAATAATATATTTTAATATATATGTATTAAAAATAAAAAAGGATTGTGATGTTAAAGTTTATGCTATATGTATTTTACAACAATTTTTTAAATAAGAAAAAAGTATGCTTATTTTCAAGAGTCTCGTGTGTCTTACTAACCCCTATATGCAAAAAAAACCACAAAAAAACTTACAGTTCCACCTGTAGAATATGAAACACCTGTAAGTTGTTTCCTGTACTCTGACTATACTGAATATCATTATTATTCAAACTGTTACCAACTTGGTAAGTAAAAATCAATAGTGCATAGTTGTGTGGATTTTTTTTTAATATTTGTATTGATTTCAGAGAGATAGAAACATCAGTAATGAAAATCATTGATCAACTGCCTCCTGCATACCTCTTATTGGAGATCGAACTTGCAACCTAGGCATGTGTTCTGACCAGGAACTGAACGGTGACCTCTTGGTTCACAGGTCGAGACTCAACCATTGAGCCACACCAGCTGGGCATGCATAGTTTTAACTTGCATTTATTTTACTACTTGAGAGATTGAACATTTTTTCATATACAAATTATTATTTGGATTTGTCATAATGTGAATTCATGTTCTTTGTCCATTTTTCTATTGGTATGCTCATCATTTCTAAAATATTATTTTAACTGTAGTTTTTAAGTTAATACTATTTATCTCTAATTATAATCTTTATAAAGTGTATGTAAGTAATTATAATTCATGAGATCTTCAAAAAGTGTAAGTTTAATTATAATTTACTTTAACATTAATTGCAATTTCCTTTTATTCTATTATGACTTTTTACTTTAAATCATTTTATATTTATTTTTAATTGTTAATTTTCAAATTTGTTCTCAAATTTTTATAATTGCTGCTATCTAATTTGAGTCTTTTTAAAGCTTTTCTTCCAACCATTATCTTCTTATATAATTCTTTTTTTTTATCCCCTTCTCCTCATTTCTCTTTAAAATCATCTTTTCTGCTTCCAATGACCATTTTTTTTTTATTTTTTTATTTTTTTTTACAGAGAGAAAGAGAGAGGGATAGAGAGTTAGAAACATCGATGAGAGAGAATCATCCATCAGCTGCCTCTTGCACAACCCCTACTGGGGATGTGCCCACAACTAAGGTACATGCCCTTGACTGGAATCGAACCTGGGACCTTTCAGTCCGCAAGCTAATGCTCTCTCCACTGAGCCAAACCGGTTTTGGCCCAATGACCATTTTAATGATAATCATTAAAGGACCAGCGATAGTCATTAAAGGACCAGGGGTGAGACCATGTTGTTCCAGGGAGTTCTGAAGTCTTCCTCCCCCAGCCGCCCTGAGGTTACTCTTCTGTAGAGGAAAAGGATTTTTGCCTTCCCAGGTTGGTTCCTCATCCCTGGGGACCCACAGAGCAATGTTCTTGACCACAGTATCACCTGTGCATGCTCCTGTAGGAATGCTACCACCCCGTACCCTTGCTTCCTGACCTGCATTGCAGAGCTCAAAGCCAACATCTGGACAAGCTGTGCCAACCATGCTCCATGAGGAAGGCGAAGAGGTAAGTGGGAGACCACACCCACGGAAGATCCCTGCACAACTGCCTCTCTCCTGATGGAGGTGAGAAGCCAGAGGGGTGGCACCTCTGGAATAGCACCCTCTCTCCTTCCTGGTCCCTGCAGGTGGGGATTGTGTCTCATTCAGCCCTTCTGGAGTCCCTAGATTTGGATGTGTGTTCTTTAAATGATTAATAGTGTAAATCGAGTAATTCTCTTTCATCAAGAGCTGGCAGAATGCCATGGAGGCAGAAATCTTAGGTACTAGCCTCAACTTTGTATTAGTAACTTGGGACTTCAGGTGGAGCCTTGGTACAATGGTTAGTTTCTCTAGTCCTTGAGTTTTTAAATCTCTAAAAGATAATAATACCTACCTATTTGATCCAATAAAATAGCCTTATAAATTGTTATACATATTTCAGGAAAATGTTTAATTACTTATATTAAAAAGTAGTTTGCCCTAACCAGTTTGGCTCAGTGGATAGAGTGTTGGCCTGTGGACCGAAGGGTCCTGGGTTCGATTCCAGCCAAGGGCACATACCTCAGTTGCAGGCTCCCAGCCCTAGTCAGGGGCATGTGGCAGGTAACTAATCAATGAGTCTCTCTCACATGGGTGTTTCTTTCTGTCTCTCCCTCTCCTTTCTACTGTCTCTAAAAAATCGATGGGAAAAAAATGTTTGAGGATTAAAAAAAAAAAGTAGTTTGGAAAAGCTTAATAGAAAAAAAGAAAAGACTAAAAACATGTGTTTACATGTCCTTTTTTCCTTGCTCTTATCCAATAGGAAACATGCTTGGCTTTTCACTCAGCGGTCCCCCTTTTTCTTTTTCTTCATCTCCACCCCTGGCCAGAGAGGGTCACCCAGTGGAGGCAGAGGCCTGAGAATGGGTGCTTTGTGCTGGAAGGGCCCAGTTGACTCCAAGGGAGACCAGCAGCAGAGGGAGAGGCGGAGTTGGAAAGAGAGGAGGAGAGCCTCACAGATAGCCGAAGTGAGTTATGTCATGTATATATATAATATATATATATTTTTCAAACTACTTTTTATATATCCATACATAGGTAGTAGTGATGTGAATGAGAGCGTACTGGGGTTAGCTGCAGACCATGAGGATACTAGGGACTAGAGAATAGAAGGACATGGAGATGGGAAATTCAAGAAATGTTTCTCTGGACTATGAAGTGACTCCATTTTATTTATTGTCTTTCAGTAGATGCTCCTTGTATCAGTCGGGGTTTTCCAGGGGAAAAGAAATAGTACAGATATTTCTAGGGAGTGGCTTACCTGGGGACTGATGAGTCTGAAATCTGTAGGACATGTTGTTAAGCTGGAAACTCTGGGGCAGAAGTTCATGCTCTAATCTTCAGGCAGAAATTCTTCGTCTTCAGGAAAACCTTGGTTTTACCGTTATGGCCTTTCAACGGATTGGGTGAGGCCCGCCCACATGATCAAGGAGATTTAGATGTTAGCCACCTCTGCAAGATGCCTGCACAAGGACACCTCGGTTGGTGTGTGTCTGAGTAGCTGGACACTATAGCCTAGCCAAGTTGACACAGAAAGCTGACCATCACACTGGTATAGATTGGATCTGCTTTACGTTTTTATCCCTGGACTTTCTATGAGATCTGACCAGGGACTGAACCACACAGGGCAATGAGAATGACTCCTGTTAACCAGTATAAAGTCTTGGACACACAAACATGAGGACCAGTGCCACTCCCTGGGTTAAGCAAGTGCTGTGCAAAGCATGTTTGCTGATTAAAATTGTGGGGTGAGCCCTGGCCAGTGTAGCTCACTGAGTCAGTTCCCTCATTAGTTAGAGGGTCATCCCATGCAGTGAAAGATCTAAGGTTCAATTCCTGGTCAAGGGCACATACCCTGATTGGGAGTTCGATCCCCAGTAGGGATGTGTGCATTGGGGGGTGGGGGGAGGGTAATAATAGACATACCGTATCTCTCACATCTCTCTTTCTCCCTCTTCTTCTTCTTCTTCTTCTTCTTCTTCTTCTTCTTCTTCTTCTTCTTCTTCTTCTTCTTCTTCTTCTTCTTCTTCTTCTTCTTCTTCTTCTCCTCCTCCTCCTCCTCCTCCTCCTCCTCCTCCTCCTCCTCCTCCTCCTCCTCTCTCTCTCTCTCTCTCTCTCTCTATCTCTCTTACCCCCCTGCTTTTCTCATCCTTCTCTCCCTCCATTCTCTTTAAAAATTAATGGAAAAAAATATTTTTGGATGAGGATTAACAACAAAATTTGTGGGGAGAGGGGAGAAAGAGAAAATAATTGGGCAGGAGGACTTTTAGGCCCTGCCTTTAAAGGAGTCCTGGGAGGGCCTCCTCTCTGAGGATGGGCAAGCTAGTGTGTGAACCCAGGATGAAGACCTGGCCCAGGAGAGAGTGAGCACCTTGATGCTTGATGTGCGTAGGTTCATCCACGGTAACTTACTTCATGTCCACATCCGCCAAGTCCAAAGGTACTGTTCACTTGTACATGGATCTGTCTTCTAAGAAGAAAGAAGGGGCCAGGAGGGCCCCTGGGGAGCAAGCATCTGCAAGCAATGGGGGAAAAGAGGCAGAAGGTTTCTTGTGCAGCCTCGTCACCTGAGTCAGTTCTCTCATTCGTTCCCTTCTCTAGAGCCCCAAACGTGGGCTGCTGGAAGCCCTGTGCTCCCAAGGTGCACTTCTCACCCTCACCTGAGTCCCGAGAACCATTTCCTCAAGCCCTGCATCATCAACCACCAATGGGCTGTGGAAACCCTCTGACTTCCTGGAGGGGAAGGTTCCTTGGATGGAGGAGAAGCCCTCCAGACTCCGCTTCCCAAGCTACATGCTGTAAACCAAATCCTGAGCATGGAAAATGCAAGCCTTGCAGGCCACAAATCACTTTTAATGATCCCTGTAAGAAACCATCAGTAAACCTCAGGCAGCGATCTGGAAGTCTGCAGGTACAGCTACGAAAACACACGGTGAGGAGGGTGACATATAAAGGCTCATTTCACTTGGACAGCAGGTCTGTTTCTTTCTTTCATGGATCATTGTGTTCGCCTCTCTTTGTCTGCTGGGAAGTAGAGATGTGTCTTACCTAAACACATTAGGGATGTATAACCAATCTTGAGCTGTGATGAACCTTATCAATCGTGTATCGGTGACATCTGCATGCGGCTGCTGCCTGTGTGCGCTGAGAGAGGAACTGGATTATAAGCAAAACCCCTGGGAGAAATGCCACCTTCTCCTATCGGAATGTTAAATGGTTAATGTTGCTGTAAACAGTAGAAGGAAGCATTCTTGTCAACTTTCCCCTCTTTCCTTTCATTTCTTCTGCTCTGTCTATTCCTGCCTTAGGAATAAGGATGAGGTGCTGATACCCAGTTCTCACCTCTGCCACACACACCCCCCCCCACATCCCTGTGACCACACCCTCCCAGGCTGAAGTGGGCTTTAGGCACTGAAGCCCCTCAGACCAGGAGAGAAGGTGTGTCAACCCTGATTTTATGTTATGACCCTGAATTTATGTTATGACTATGGCAGACTGAATTTTCCAGAAATGGCCACAGCAATATTTCTGATGTTTCATCCTGCCAGCTCTTTTCCAGAGCATTGCCACACATTATAAAGAAGTGGGGTCTCTTTCTCCATTCCTTGAGCCCGGTTGGGACTTTGTGACAACCTCAATGAATAGAACGTAGCCAAAGAGACACCACGTGACTTCTGAGGCTAGGTCATCAAAAGCAACATAGCCTCTGCATAAATCTCTCTTTCACAGGATGCCAACCCACGGAACCCAGCCACCAAGCTGCGGGAAAGCCCAGGCCACAGAGGGAGGCCACGTGTTCCAGCTGATAGTCCCAGCTCAGGCCTCCGCTGCCAGCTAGTATCACCACCGGACAAGAGAGTGAAGGAGACACTATCCCCTTTCCTGCTGAGTGACGCAGGGATGAGCCACCACTGCAGAGCCCCGCCCAAATCACAGATGTGTGAGCAAAATGCATGTTGTCTTGCTTCAAGCCATAAAGTTATAGGGCAATACTGTTGCAACCTCCGTAGTAACTGGAACCATTACTCTTCCAGATGTGGAATCCTGGAGCCTGGAAATGCTATTGGACCCCTCCCTCGCTGAGTCAGTCTCCTCCAGGCCAGTCCCAAGCCTTGATTCCTAAGGATGCCTCCCTGCATGGCCAGATCTGGATGTTGGGAGAGGGACAGTGAGGGAGGTCACTCCCTTTTCTCACACTGGGCAGGTGGGGACACTTTCAGCTCAGGTGACCCTGAAATTACTGACGAATGTCAAATCTAAGCAGCACTAGGCAGCCTCCTAAGGTTTCTAAGAAAGTGCAATGTCCAAATGATATTTCATTCATTTGAACATGAAGATGAAGTTTTTCCTTTTTTAGAGAACAAAACTTTTAAACTATACCATCATCAGTAGTATGTACCCTCAGTTGTTTCTCCAAAAATGGGGACAATTTTCCATGGAGTTATTGATAGTTACCCATGAGGCTTCTCTGGTGGCCACGGACTTGATTTCGGGCGACAGCTGGCCAGGGTTAGGAGTCACTGGTCACCTGGAGTAGAATGGAGTTTGAACTTGTGGATACTGTTAAACTAGTGGACAAAATATGACACCAAAGAATAACACATCATAGTCATAAACTTCATTTGCTAAATATAAAGGCAAGTCCCTTTGTTGCTTGTTTATTTATTCCCATGAACACGCACTGAGCTCCCTCTTACGCCAGAAGGTTTTCTCATAAAATGAACTGAGCCCACTTCATATACAGGTCACGTCATGGGGACCAAGAGTGAAACCTCTTCCGTGTGCAAAAGCCAAATTCCCAACATCGGACAGAACTAATGGAATCAGAAGTTAAAAGTTGGCCAGAAACTCTTTTCGTGCTAGCTGGAATTTACCTGAAGACAATTAGGACTGCAAAAGCATGCTGAGGCTGAGTTAGAAATTATAAAACCCCATGAAATGCAAGAAAAATACACTTTTCTCTAGAACAGCCAGCGTAGGGAAGGGAGGGAGCTGCCCTCCCCATCTCTCTTTGTCTCTGGCCTGTGGCCTGATAGGTGGGAGCTCAGCCCTTGGGAACTTGGTGGGGTAACCCCGGTGAGCAGGTAGCATTTTCACTGTGAACGTTTCTGATTTTGGCACCACTCTGAGACGGAGCTATTCGCAATAGCTTTAAACATGGTCACATGCAAAGGCCTGTGATGCTGGCTGGCAGAAAGTTTGAATACTCAAGTGATACATTAAATATACCTTCAAAGAAACCCCGTGTTCAGATCTCCCCGATCCTTTCATTTCTTCTCTCCTTTGAAACTCAAGGTAGGGTTTCTTGATCAAATAGTACATTCTCTTTAAAAATACTAATCTCCTGCTAAGCATTTCTTGCCCTCGTTCTACAGAGTGATCTAGGGAGAATAACATTGCTGGTGCATTGCTAATTTCCTTATCTATTTTTAGAAAGGTTGAGCTCTCAAAGTAGCCTTAAAATTTAAGTGCCTACACGTGTCAGGTCCTGTTAGGTGCCAAAGACAGATTTCTACCTCTAGTGGCTGGCTGTTTGGGTGACAGTGTAAGCATTAATATACAGAGGATCACCTGGGCATTTTTTTAAATATATATATTTTTTATTGATTTCAGAGAGGAAAGGAGACGGATAGAGAGATAGAAAAATCAACGATGAGAGAGAATTATCATTTGGCTGCCTCCTGCATGCCTCCCAGTGGGGATTGGCCTGCAATCCAGGCATGTGCCCTGACCGGGAATTGAACCCTGATGCCCCTCATAGGTCAACACTCCTCAACCACTGAGCCACGTCTGCGGGGCCAACTGAGTACTTCTTAAATGTGTAATTTCCTTGTCCTATCCCCAGAAATTGTAATTCACAAAAGGTTTGGGGTGGGGTTCCAGGCTTCTACAATTTTTTAAAAGCTCCCCGGGTGATTCTGATGCAGTTGATCTGAGGCCTACCCTGCTGTTCCAATGATTAAAATTCCCCTGGTGGCCTCCCGCCTCTCTGGGTTAGAAACTACCACCCTGTCATTTAGCTTTGCGATATTGACTATTTCCCCAGTGCACAGAATGACTCTATTAAGATCCAATTTTTACTTTTTGCCCTGACCCCACAAGGTCCAGATTTGAGATAGAGATAGGTTTGGAGGTGCAAGATTTTAGACCAGTTGGTGTTTAAATCAGAATCTAATTTCAATGCAAGAGAGAGTGTTCCTTTGCTAAAAGCAGCTTAGGGATTCTGAGCTGAGAAATACTCCTGTGAGCGGGAGAAAATATACTGCATTGTGGAAGAAGTGAATTATGTGTTTGTTTTTCTGAAATGTCACCCTCTATTGCATTAAAGCATATTATTGATTTTTACAGAGAGGAATGGAGAGGGATAGAGAGCTAGAAACATCGATGAGAGAGAAACATCAATGAGAGAGAAACATCGACCAGCTGCCTCCTGCACACCCCCCACCGGGAATGTGCCCGCAACCAACGTACATGCCCTTGACCGGAATTGAACCTGGGACCTTCCAGTCTGCAGACCGACGCTCTATCCACTGAGCCAAACTGGTTTCGGCTAAAGTGTAGTTTTAATGCTAAAGGAAAGAAGAGGAACAAGACCTGCTTAGTTAAACTGTAATAGCTAAAAGTCTCCCAATAGGACCTTTCATTGTCCCCTGGGGTCCGTGAGCTCAGGGGAATAACTAGGTTGGCAGAGCTCACACCTTAAAGACTGGGAAGGTCATCATCACACCTTGACTCAAGACCTCTGAGCTGCAGAACTTACTATCTTACCGCTGGCTAAAATTTTTACTTAAAGTTTGAGTTTCCACAACCCCACTGCTCTAAAATCTCCCTTGATTTCCTTGGCACGAAAAGAGCATTGAGATTAACTGAGCGAAGTCCCAAATATTGCTTCCATTCAGTCCCTGGACTTCTTAGATGGCAGTTAAAGGTGTATTACTCCTAGAGCGAATTAAGTGAAGAAAAGGATGAAATCTTCTCCTCTCTGGTCATTAGGGCTCTGGTCACAGGCAAATGAGAAGAATCAGGAAAATGGGTGGCTGTGGACTGCTTTGGTTTTTTGCCTCCCTTTCTCCTTCAGGGGGTAGCATCCCTCTTTCCACAGAAAACCCTTTACATGGGCTGGGATTGAGTTGCTTCCACCCTTCACCACAATCAGAGTACTCTCTGCCCCTTTCCTCTCCCCACCCAGACCCAGAGTTCAAGGAGAGGCATATGACCAACGAAGAAGGGAGCCCATGAGCACCTTACCTGTTACTTGTCTGCCAGAGCTACAGGCAACCTTCTCTCTCCACTGGGATTGCTAGGCCAGCGGGACAAGATTCTTGGGCTGCAGGATGTCATCATTATGTCATAACAAGTGAGCATATCTGAGAGAGAGAGAGATGCTTGGAGCCTTGGTGCATTGCATGAGCCCTGCATGCAGCCAAGTCTGATTACTAATGAGTCAATAAAACCTCCTCCCTGCCTTGTTTCCTTCTAGGTTAATTGGCTGTGGCTTTCTGTCGCTTGCAATTCAAAGAGGCCTGATTATGACAGACAATACATTTATTCTTGAGATTTTCAGCACCATGCCATAGTGCTAGGCTGATGACTTATGCTCTTGGTTGACAATGGTCCTTTCCAAGGGTCAGCCACTGGCTAGCTGATGCAGTCCTGCTCCAGGTGGGCCAACTCCAAAGAACAATTTACCACCCAGAGCTCTCCATGGATCGGCCAAGGCTAGACTTTAGCTGAGGCCATGTCTTTGTTCAGCTGTTTTTCTTCCTCAACCTGCTGCTCTCTCCTCCTTACAATGTTTTCCTGAAGAGCACAGTAAGTCCTAGGTACCTGTATCCCTGTTTCAGCCTCTGCTTTTAGGGAACATAACCCTAAGACACACAGTAGTTTTTTAAAAAATTGGTTTACATTTTAATCGAAGTAATATAGTACATGGTTAAAAGTAAAAAAGTATAAAAAGGTTTCAACTGGTCAATAGCAGTCTGTTGCCCAACCCTTTTCCACCCCAGTCACAGAGAGTCAATCATTCTGGATTATTTTAATGCCCTTAATAATTACCTGAATATTTTAAATAATATGCATATCCTGCTATTTACATTTTAAACATTATTTATTGACCTTCCACAATGATAGAGGATAATTTAGCTTATTTATACCACCTCTGCTTTTACTCTCCCATGGCATATTATCATAGTATATTAACCTTTTAGTTAAATCAGTAGTCATTTTTTATATTATTATAACTATTATGATCTATACCCATATTTCATCAAATTTAAGATGTCATCAATTGTAAAACATATTATATTATATACTGCTAAGAGAAAAAAAACGTCAATTAAGTATGACACACCATCATTTACATGGCACATCATAGCATGTGGTGAAAAGAATGTTTTGTTAACTCACCTTCCCTACACACACTAGAAACAGGTCTACAAAAGCAAGCAGTTGGTCTAAATCAGTGGTTCTCAACCTTTCTAATGCCACGACCCTTTAATATAGTTCCTCATGTTGTGGTGACCCCCCAACCATACAATTATCTTCGTTGCTACTTCATAACTGCAATTTTGCTACTGTTATGAATCATAATGTAAATATCTGTGTTTTCCAATGGTCTTAGGTGACCCTGCTAGCGGTTAGAACTTCAGGGTCTGCACAAGAGAAAAGTGCTTCAGCCCAGAAGTGGCACACAGCATGTTCATTCCCAATGCATGTGTCAGAACAAACCACATGTCGTTCCCAGCAGCCATGGGCTGTGACATGCAGGCTTCCACAAGCCTGACAAGCATGGTAATGTCCACCATGGTACCTACCAAACATGTCCCTCTCAAGGGCCTCATATTCAAGAGATCTGAACCTGAACAGGTCTCCTACTGGAGCCTGAACTGTGGATGTTTTTTCTCAGAGACGGATGCTGCCATCCATCCAGCTGCCCAAGCCTGAAAGCTGGTGGCCATCCTCCTCACCTCTCTCTAAATACAATGGTCATAAAGTCTTTTGCATTCAGTTGCCTTAAAACATGTTGGTTTAGATTTTCCTCTTCGTCTAATCACCATCTTACTTTCAGCCTGCCTTGCTTCTCCCCTGGAGTATTGCTAGTTAAAAAGGCTTCTACCCGGCCAGCGTGGCTCAGTGGTAGAGCGTCAACCTATGAACCAGGAGGTCACAGATTAAATTCCTGGTCAGGGCACATGCCTGGGTTGCTCGATCTCCAGAGTGAGGCGTGCAGGTGGCAGCTGATCAATGAACTCTCCTATCATTGATATTTCTATCTTTCTCTTCCTCTCCATTACTCTCTGAAATCAATTAAATTATAAAATAAAATAAAATAAAATAAAATAAAATAAAATAAAATTTAAAAGGCTTCTTTTAAACAAAGTGTAAAGTGATGGTTACCAGAGCCCAGGGTGTAAATGGGGAGATGGTAGTCAAAGGGTGCAAACCTCAAGCTATAAGATAAATGAGGTCTGAGGATCTATAGAAAGCATGATGATTACAAATAATCACACTGGATTATATACTTGAAAGTTGCTAAGAGAGTAGGTCTTAAATGTTCTCACCACAAAAAAAAAGTTATGTGACATGATAGAGGCATTAAAGTAACTATAGTGGTAATCATTTTGTAATATATAAAATTAACATGTTGCATACCTTAAAGTTACCCAGTGTTATGTGTTAATTATCTATCTATCTATCTATCTATCTATCTATCTATCTATCTATATAAAAGCCTAAGCAATAGAACAACCAAAGTACTAAATGACTAGTTGGTTGCTATGATGTGCACTGACCACCAGGGGGCAGACTCTCTATACAGGAGTTGCCCCTGGTGGTCAGTGCACTCCCAATCCAACCTCTCGTGGCCCACCAACTTTCTGTGGTCCCTGTAAGACACCCTGATTGGCCCTGATCACCAGCCAGGCAGAGGGATCCCACCTGTACACGAATTTGTGCACCAGGCCTCTAATATTTCAATTAAGCTCTAGGGCACATGTGTCAAACACAAGGCCCGCGGGCCAAATCCATCCCGCCAGGCCTTGCAATGTGGCCCGCACCGCGCTGTCATCACTGCACTCCTCTGCGTTTCCATCACAATGACAGTTTATGACTGTTCAGTAAACCATTCGGCCCGCGATTTAGGCTGGATTTTAGATTTTGGCCCCTTCTCTGATTGAGTTCGACACCCCTACTCTAGGGAAAAAGAAGCTTATTTTTATCCCTCCAGGCTTCATGATTCAGCCCATTCCCTGCACAGCTGCCAGGTTCCCTCCAAACTCAGCAGTGAACTGTGGCTCCAGTGCTGCCAATGCTACCTGCCTGTTCAAGCTCCGTGGGGTTGTGGAGGTGTTAGGACTGCTCTCATTTGCTCCAAAGTTAGAGAATTATCATCCTCTACTCTCAACCCTCTCAGAGCCCTCCATCTTACAGGGTTGATAGGCAGCCATTCTTCCAGGGTCCCACAGGAACTGACACAGTCTGCACCCCACCCAGTCTTCCTGCACCTGCTCATCCATCCCTTGCTCACCAGATGCAGCCATGCTCATTTCCTCACCATCCCTCAACTTGCACTGGCTGAACTCTCTTCCCAAGCTATTTGATAATCAACTTCCTCACTTCCTTCAAATCTTTGCTCAAAAGTCACGTTCTCAGTTCTTGCCCCATTCTCTCCTCACTCCTAATCCCATCTTCCCTGCTTTTACTTTACCTTCCTCATATCACTTTCCAAAATACAACTTATTATTTACTAGCTCCATGACAGTAGAGCATATCTGTATCCCTGATGTATCCCAAGCACATAAGAGGACATGGCACATAGTAGTTGCTAAATGAATACACGAGAGATTGAAAGAATGAATTTCTGTTATATTACCTTGCATGGGACATCTGATTCTGTTCAAGAGCATGTACCTTGGTTTCAGGTTCAATTCTCAGCCCTGGGAGGTGGCACATGCAAGCGGCAACCAATTGCTATATCTCTCTCCCATCGATATTTCTCTCTGTGTGTTTCTCCCCCTCCTTTCCACTCTCTCTAAAACTCAATGGGGAAATATCCTCAGGTAAGGATTAACAACAATAACAACCACAACAAAACACATTTAAAAGTGCATCTTATCTCCCAACTATGTTGTGAATTTCTTGAGACTGGGGCCAGGCACCAAGCTACTTTGACCCTCCATCAGTGTCTGATAGAGTGCCAGGTAAACATAATACTTATCCAATATATATTTGTGGCCTGAGTGCACAATAAAAAATATTATTATTGTTTCCACTTTTAATGACAAAAGTGATAATAGCCTCCCAGCAATCTCCTTTAAATAGGTTCAAGACACTGAAATACAATTTTAGCAGTGTCTTCCATCAGCTCGCTCCCTGGAGAGATGAAATGAGTTCATAATGAGATTCCTGCAATGAGTCAAAAAGCAGAGAGAATGAGTGCAGGGTTTTGCTGCAGGAGACACAGATGTTCCACTGGTGTTAGGGAGCTCATTTTTTCTCTGCTCCTGAGAGCTGGTGCTGGGCCATGGGGAGGGGGGCTGGTGGTATGAGTCCCCAACGCTGAGCACACATTCTCTTTCCTGAACATCGCCCCTTCCAGATCCTTCTGGGATGGAGGACTGGAAGAGAACTGACTGTCTCCCCGGGATAAATGGAGTGACCATCAGCCTCTGGAAAACAGGTGTCTCTGAATCCCAGATGAACTAAGTTGACTAATTGCCAGCAACCACAAAAGGTTATTTTCTCATTGGAGACGCTGGTGCAAATATTCTTATTTCAAGCTTACCTTATGCAGCTAACATGTCGTTAGGAAAAGGAATGGAGAAAATAGGAAAAATTAGCCTATCAGAAGGACACAGGAAGGTCTCAGTACGCTCTTCTGCTGCTCCCCATCATGCGGCTCCCAATGGCACACTGTCAGAACGCTGCCCTCTAATCCAGCTCCTGAGCTGCATTAACCAAGGGTCTTCTTCGCCAATGACTCCCTGAGATCAGGAAGTGGACTATCTTGTGATAGCAGATAGTTCAGAAGCAGACCTGAGCAAACTTAATCTTTAAAGGTTATTTGTAGTTTCAACTTCTGGAGCAACTGAGTCAGTGGGAGTCAATCTCCTGTGGTCCTGGTCCATGAGCACAGGAAAATTGCCTTTGCCTCCATGTCTCAATCTGGAAGCTGAGGCAACTACCCTATTGTTTAAGCAAATATGCAAGTGCCCAAGCCAGAATAGCAGGGTTAAAATTCAAACAGCAGTTTTTACCTAAGTATGGTTGCTACCATACTTCAGTTTCTCTTTACTGAGAGCATATTTCCAAAGACTTGTCAGAACAATGCAGGGAATAAGTCACAAGGGTAAATTGGATTACATTCTAGTACAATGAGGATGACTTTCTGATAAAAATAATTGTAATAATTCATGCTATATTTTTCTTATTATTTTTACAAAGGTGTTTTTTAAAGGAGATTTCAACAAAGCGTTTTTCTATTCACTTGACACCCGATTTAGCCATGCAGGCATAAATAAATAGGCAAAAGCAGAGGAGGTAATTGAAAGTCCAATTAGACGTGGAAGATCTTGTTTTTTCCTCATTTTCTCGCTCTGCTTTGCTCCAATTCATTGTGGGTGATGGTGGGAAGGAGATGCTCTCCCATCTGGGTATTTATTGTCACTCAAGAGCTCAAAAAACAAGGGTGGGTGGAATTTTCTTTGATGCCAACTTCTTCTGCAGAGCCTTTCAGTGGAAATTGCTCTACTTTGTTTCATTTTTAGAACTCTCACCTCAAACATTAGCACTGCCTTCACAATACCCCTAGGTCTCCTATGGTTCACTCTGAGTCCTGACTTTCTGAAATCACTTTCTAGCCGTCACGTTCATACTTGATGGACCTGTTGATTCCACAAAATGCCAGCACACGAATCCATCTGTCATTATGGCATGGTGCCCTTGCCTCAGGATGACATGCCAATATCCCCCAGCCCTGGTGCCAGCCAAAGTGGCATTAGCAACAATGCCCGGCATGACACAATAAACTGAATGCCATTCAGCAAGAAGGTCTTCCCAGGGAAGGCACAAGCTGCCAAAGGAGGAACATGTTTCTCATTATGGCAAGTCACGCATGGCCCATTTCATTACACTGTCCCATGGGCATCACTGGCTCTGTCTGCATAGAGCTACTGTGGTAGAGAGCAGCTCCCGCTCTGACAGAACACACCCTGGACAGGGGAATTAGCAACAGTCAGAACACCCATAGGTTGATCAACCGTACTGCTTTGACAGGAACTGAGGGGTTTCCTGAGATGCTGGACTTTCAGGGTAAAAATCCAGAAAATCTTAAGCAAATTGGGATGAGTTGGTCAACCCACCTGTGTATCCATCACTGGCCCCACCAGGTAAATTCCTCCTGGTCCTGTGTCTTCATTTCTCCTTTTCTGGTAGGCGTCCATTATATGGCCCTAAAGACCTCCACCTCTGATTTTAATGCCTTTGTTACTCACCTTTTATTAAGGTGGACTCAATTTACTCCCTCACTTCTAATGAGAATAAGGCAGAAATAAGGATTCAGTGCTGAGATTATTTTAGAAAAAGGAATGTGGCTTCCAACTTGAATACTCCCTCTCCACTTTTCTTCCTTCTGCTCCTCTTCCTCCTTCTCTTCTCTTCATCCTCCACCTTTTCTTACTCCTTCCTCCCTTCTTCTCCCCAACCTCATCCTTCTCCCTCTGAGGACAGTCACCTGTCAGGTTTCAAGCAGCCTTATAAATGCTTGCTCTATTGGTGGCAAAGAATTGATGTCTGTGCCACCAGGTAGCAAGGAATTGAGTCCCGAGTGAGCCCCTGTCCCTAACACCGTGACTGTAGCATTGTGAGAGTCCCTAAGGAGACATCCACATGAGTTGTGCTGGGACTCCTGACTCTCAGACATGGAGACGACTGATGTTGTTTTTAACTTTTATATTTTGGGGTATCTTAATACATGGAAATGCATAACAAACACTTCACAATATGATGAAGGCATACAGTTCAGAAACACACTGGACTTAGAATATCACAACATTAGAATTTACAGGAACCCGAGAGCTCAAATGTTCTGGTCAATTCATTGGGAAGATGAGGCGCCTGAGCCCAAGGAGGCCAAGAGAATTGTTGTGGAGCAAGTGTGCGGCAGCTAGACTTCGGCCTGCATTTCTGACTGCTGCTCTGGTGTTGGTTCGCTGGTTCGCTGGTTCTGTGTAGTGGCACCACCCAGCACCCAGAATGCTGCTGCTTCCTGATTTGGTTCACAAAAAAGAGACTGCCTTGAAATGACCATCTTCTTAACTCTGATTAGCCAGCAAGATGCAGCTTTCAAAGGCTTTCTGGATGAAGTGCCTGTGGGTCCCATTCCCCATTTGGTGCTTTTTGAATTGTGTTGTTTCTCTGAGGTCTCCCAGGAGAGGACTTATCTCCAGCTTTGCCCCAGAGTTGATAAACGTAATAAAATTTTATATGTAATCTAGAAACACTGAAGATTTTTCCTGGCTCTGACAGTCCAAAAACCTCTTATCCTCTTTAAATCAGATTTTAAATCTACAGATTTAAATCAGTGAATAAACTACCAGCTCAATTTAATTCAACAAGTATTCCTAGAACACCTAAGCCAGTATATGTTCAAAAAGGACTGGAATGGAAGAAGGCAGGAATAGAAAAAATATATGACATGATTATTACCCTCAAAGAACATTTCTGCATGGAAAAATAATAATAATTGTAATCATCACATTTAGCACTAGGGACTTATGTCTGCTTATCTAAAATGTATTATTATTTTTTTATTTGAAGACATCTAAAAATTGATGAAGTGTTAACAGTTGTTCATTCTTCATGGTTGGCACATGGTTGTTATATTATTTTATTTAAAAAACTAGAGACCCTGAAGCGATTCGACTAAAACTGGCTCTCTGACATCCGACATCCCCAAAGGGTCCTGGATTGCCAGGGAGGGACCTCAGGAGGGCTCCAGTGCATGCCCAAACCATGTCACCCAGTCTCAATCAGCCAGAGCCCAATAGCAAGCTAACCCAGCGTTTTTCAACCGCTGTTCCGCGGCACACTAGTGTGCCGCGAGATGTTGCCTGGTGTGCCGTAGGTGCAGACAAGACAAGAATTTTATAATTTTTCACTATTTTGTTTACTTAATATTTCATAATAAAGTAATTATAAAATACTTTCTTTGTGTTTATTTGATTCCTATTCAAGAGAATTACTTTATATATAGTCAATATAGGCACAGAGTTAAATTTTTTAACATTTTCTAATGGTGGTGTGCCTCGTGATTTTTTTCATGAAACAAGTGTGTCTTTGCCCAAAAAAGGTTGAAAAACACTGAGCTAACCTACTGATTGGAGTGTCTACCCCCTAGTGGACAGTGTGCATCATAGCGACTGGTTGTATGGTCTAATTGTCAGAAGAACAATTAGCATATTAGGCTTTTATATAGATAGATAGATAGATAGATAGATAGATGGATAGATGGATAGATAGATAGATAGATACTACATTTTTTATAATATACACATAGTGTATATTTAAACACATTACCTTTTATAAGATATACATTATAATGTATACAAAATATACATTATATATCCTGCTTTATTTTTATTTTTTTCAAATTGAAAGAGTGTACGTGTTCTGTCGTTGTCTCTGACTTCCGGCTACTCTGAGTAAGTGAAGTCCACAGTGTCCTGTCCTCATGAGCCCTGCTCAGCTACTGTAGACTCATGCCTGTGGCTTCTTTTATAAAGTCAGTTCATCTCAGATATGGTCTTCCTCTTTCCCTGCTGCCTTCTGTTTTCCCGCATTATTGTCTTTCCTAAAGAACCAGGCCTTCTCATGATGAGCCTACAATAGGACAGCTTCAATTTTGTCATTTCTGCCTCTAGCAATGTTTCAGGTTAAATGTGCTCTAAGACACAATGGTTGATCTTCTTGGTGGCCCAGCATTTTCTCAGAGCTCTTCTTCAGCCCATATTTCAAATGAATCCATTTCTCCCCCCTATCAGCCTTCTTCACTGTCCAATTTTCACATCTGTACTTAGTAATTGGGACTAAGAGGGTACGGATGATCTTGGCCTTGATCTCTAAGATTTATTGAGTATTCACTATGTCCAATGTGTTAGGTCTGATCAAATAATGGAATGGATATCTCCTCCCCTGGAAAACTGATCTTCAAATCATGTCACAACCAACATTCCCTTTCACTTAGATCACATTCCATTTGCTAAGACCTGTAGTAACTTCCCTCTCTTGACTTGCCCAGGATCCTGCCCCAACCAGAGAATCCCCTGCCCCCACAAAGAGCCTACCTAGAATCCTTTAAAATCTCTGATTCCCCATCCCTGGGGGATGGCACCATTTTGGGGCTTAGCCCATTTGGTTTCCAGGTGAACAAATAAGTCTATAATTCTTTACCACTTTTGCCCTTATGTGTTCCTCCTTTAGAGACACAAGGCACTCTAACAAGCACTTTACATTCTATTTCTCACTGAATTCTTCCACAAATCTGCCAAGGAAAGTACTCATTCTTTTTTTCTTGTTCCAGTTCGGAAAGGTTGAGTATCTTAAAGTCACACAGTTAATTCATGAAATTAAAATCTAATTCTTTCTTACTCAAAAACCAGTGATCTCAATCACTAAGCTTAAATTCTTACTGTTAAGAAGTAACAAGAAGTGTGTCTAGGTGGGGAAACAGGCTAGGACTAGGAGCCTTTGGATAGGAGTTGTGGGAGCTCTCAGTTGTATGTGGCAGCATTATTTTTGCCAACATTTTTGAGGATTAAGTTGTTCTAGTCTGTGCGCATTTGAACAGATTTTTTAGATGATCTCTCCAACTTTTTGCTTTTGGACTTGAAATAGAAAGTTTCTCTGGATGCCTTACTTGGGTAGGTGGGAGCACTATGCGTAGGAGTTGAGGTTCTGGGGGCAAAGAATGGCTGCACATATGGACATAATAGAGATACAATGAACTCCAGCATTTAGAAGACTTCATTTCTCATTAAACTTTGTTCCACCCATTGAGAAATAAAAAATAAAAATAAAAAACATAAAAAAAACTTATGCCATATGCTTCAAATATCACTACTGCTCCAATACTTTCCAAAGATATTTAAACTACTGTTCTCAATCCCATCATTAATAGCCCATTCACAACATATATATTTATGTTGTTTTCAGGGTTTCAGAGAGGAGAGATTTGCCCATGTTACCCCAAGAGAAAACAGGAAAGGGCAAAGAATTACATGGATTTGTAATTGGATATAAAAAGGGAATTCTACCTGTCCCAGAATTTGGGCTCAGTCTCCCCAATTCACAATTATAGGTTTAAAGTACCCATACATTCTAAACTGTAGTACTACATTAATGCAGAACACGCAAAAGGGATGGTGGCAAACATTTTGGCCAGCATTGGCCCAGCACCCTTCCAGACAATGTAAGAGAAAGCAAGCTTATTAAAAGAATAGAGATCAAGAGTTGGTATATGTTTGGAAAGGACCATCCATATGTTGTTCATCCCACATTCCTCACCTTACATGTCTTCCACAATGTGGCAAATGTGGTTGGTGCTGTGTTCCTTCCCTTGCCCTTATCACTTCAGTGGGCATTGATCCAACCTCTCACTGCCCTCGCTGCTTTTCTTTGCCTGAGCAGTCAGAACCCAGATGGGAAATGTTGGTATTTATGCCTCCTCCTGAGTGAACCCATGCAGCAGCCTTCAGACAATGGCTGATAGTTTTTGGTATATAAGTCCCCCTGGGTCACTTGCCCTTTGGAAGGGATATGATTCTGTAGAATCCAACTTACAGTACTGTTCTACATGATTTCAACACTCTTGAATGGGTGGAGATTTCTCTGTTGTCCTAGCACATGGTCAGTTTTTGTAAATTGGATATAAATGGAATAATACATTATATACTCTTTTTATATGAATTCTTTCACTCAGCAAAATTATTTTAAAATTCACCCATGCTGAACATACTATTCCATTTTATTTCTACGAATATTGTTTCTACTAATCCATTCTTTAAGGGACTCCATTAATATATATATGAAGTTGTGTCATAGTTCCCTGAAACTCTTTTTATTGTTTAAAAATTATTTTTTATCTGTGATTTATTTTGAATAGTTCTCATTGCTATTTGTCTTCAAATTCACAATCTTTTCTTCTGTAATGCCTAATCTGCTATTAACCCATCCAGCATGTTTTGCATCTCATACATTGTAATTTTCATTTCCAGAAGTTCAATTAGTTTTTTAATATCTTCCATATCTCTATTTACCTTTTAAAATATGTGAAAGTTATAATATCCATTTTAATACCCTTGTCTGCTAATTCTAATACCTTTGTCAGTTCTGGTCAATTTCAATGAATAGATTCTGCTCTTCTTTGTGGGACATATTTTCCTGCTTCACTTCATTCCTGGTAAATTTTTTTTGGATGCCAGTGATTGTGACTTTTCCCTTGCTGGGTACTGAATAGTTTTGTATGCCTATAAATACCTTTGAGCTTTGTTCTGGGATGTGACTATGCTTCTTTGAAACCAATTGATCTTTTCCGTTCTTTCTTTAACATGTTAAGCACCCAGTCAGTCACTGGTGACTGACACTATACTTTCCGTCTGGAAGACAAAACAGGCTGGGCACTTAACGTGTTAAGTTTCATTAGGTAGGACCAGAGTACAGCTAGTTTCCTCGCATGCATGTACTGGTCAGTACTCTGCTGAATATTAAATGACCCTCTGCAGATTTCTGGATTTCTCTAGCTGTTCAGCTCTTTCCTTCCCAGTACTATGTCCTGCAAACTCTAGCCACCTGTGTCTCCTCAGACTTTTAGCTCTGTTTTCTCAACTCAGGGAGTCCACTAATTTCTTCTTGGGTTCTCCCTCCCTACACTGTAATCTGGAAATGTTTAAGACATTAAACTGGGACAATGGCAAGGCTCACCTCATTTGCTTCTTATTTTTCAGAAATAGCTGTTCTTCATTGCCTAATACCAGTGTCTTGGAAACCATTGTTTTAAATAGTTTGTCTGTTTCTATTGATTGTTTGTTTCCAGTGTGAAAGTAAGTTTGACCCCTGTTATTCCATCTTGACTGAAGCAGAAGTTTTATTTTATTTTTAAATTTTCTATAACTTCATTTTTTATTTTTTTAAATATATTTTATTGATTTCAAAGAGGAAAGAAGAGGGAGAGAGAGATGGAAACATCAATGATGAAAGAGAATCTCTGATTGCCTGCCTCCTGCATGACTCCTACTGGGATTGAGCCAGGAACCGGGGAATATGCCCTGACCGGGAATTGAACCATGACCTCCTGGTTCATAGGTTGAGGCTCAACCACTAAGCCACACCTTCCAAGCAATAGCCTTATATTTTAGATGTTTTTTTTAAAAAATAAATAATATGTAATTGGACTTTTAGGTCTAGTCTAAAAATCTTTGTGTTTTAGCTAAAGCAGTAGTCCACATTTGTTAAGCGATTATTGATTTATTTGGGTTTATATCAACTATCTCATCTTTATATTGTTTCTCTCCATCTATATATTTTTTCTTATCTCTCCCTTTTTTTTTCTTTTAAATTGTTTACTTTTTCTTTTGTTTTAAATTATTTTCCTCTCTAGACTAGTTTAAAGGTTACTAAGCTATTACACATCATGAAAGAAAGTTTTGTGAACCTGATAATACAATCAAGATTCAGAATAAGGACAGCTCAGAATACAGATGCCAAAATAAAATCACAACAAACCTCTGAGAAGAGAATTTAAGGAATGAGAAGTGTCCAGGATGACTACTGAGCAAAAACTTAATTAACAATGGGAAGAAAGCTAAAAAAAAAAATAAATAAATAACTTGCTGTTATTAGTGGAGATTATCATAGAAGAGGTTAACAGGCAATTATTACTGTAGTGATAATTATGCCTGCCTGCCTTATGGGGCCATGCAGGAAAATGAGTTCTTTAAGGAGAAGTGCCAGAACAATGGGAGGTGGTGGTAGAATAACCTAAGCTTTCTGTTACTTGCCCTTTTCCCAAACAACAGGTCTGTTCTTCAGGGAAATAATAATAAGAACAAGAATTACACCAATGACAGAATAGCTTTAGTATGTAATGTGTAATGCAACATTACATGGTTTTCTCATTTGGTCTTCCCAATAATCCTTTGACATGGCTTTGACTCTATAGGACACTTCCTGTACATATGTCAAGTGTTCTGAGCCTCACTTATCTGTTAGTCTAGCCACTGGTTCAGTGACCAGTCTTGCACAGACTCCCGTCAGCTTCCTACAGATGCAACCTGGTAGTATCTGCCCTTGGTCCTGTGCTGCCTGTCTGCCTGGGTGCCCCTCTGCTCACACTCAGCATGGGTTGATATGAAAAGTCCCTGAGTATTCCACTGGGATGGATATAATCAGAAGTTGAAAGAATCCTCTCATTAGTTCTCTGACCTCTAGAATAAAAGACACTGTGACAGAAAGGACAGTGTGGAAGCACTTGTCACTGCTTCCCTCCCCCATCATTCTGGCCAATATAGTAAAGCAATTGTGCATCCTAGAAGGAATTGTAGAGACTAGCACTACCATCAGAGGCTCAAAAGGTATAGGGCTGAAAAATTAAAAAATATATATATTTAAATATATATATATTTTATTGATTTTTTTTACAGAGAGGAAGAGAGAGGGGTAGAGTTAGAAACATTGATGAGAGAGAATCATCAATCAGCTACCTCTTGCACACCCCCCACTGGGGATGTGCCCACAACCAAGGTACATGCCCTTGACCAGAATCGAACCTGGGACCCTTCAGTCTGCAGGCCTACACTCTATCCACTCACTGAGCCAAACCGGTTTCGGCTAAGAATATATATATTTAAACTAAAAATAAATAAATAAATAAAAAATGATGTAGGGGTAGGGATTACCATAATATTTGCATTCAGTTCACTCATCTGAATGCTGGGGAAAAAATAAAAAATAAAAAATAAAAACACCCAAGCTAGATTATGGTGAATAATACCCATAAACCTTAATTGGGTAGTACCTAGCTTCAATTAGCAGCTGCCATGTCAGCTGTTGTGTCCTAAAGCAGGTCAACACAGCCTCTAGTTCTCAGCTTGTGGCTATTGATGTGGCAAATGCCTTCTTCCTTATCCAGAACAGTATGGGGAGGGTCAGAGTCAGCTTCATTTTACATGAGAGGAACAGAAATGCAGTCAGTGTCTTGCCCCAGGGCGATGTTAACTTTCTTGTTCGCTGCCCCCCGTGGAGTCTGCAGGGACTTGATTGACAGGACATTCCACCAGAACATTAACGGCATCATACAAATGGGACTTAGTGGGGATGGGATGGCAAGGCCTGGATGCCCTTGTAAGTGAGCCAATTTGTGGAGATAAATTCTACAATGACTTAGGTTGCAAGCACTACTAGAGTAATTATGTACTAATATTTTTTTTATTTAAATTAAAATATGTTAGACATTTACAATAGGAAATTGCAAACATATACAACATTAGGCAGATAAAAGAATGAATCACAATGTATCCTTCACTTAGCTGCAACTATTATCAACTCATAACCCATTTTGTTTCATATATAACTTCATTCACTTTCTCCCTCCCATATTATTTTGAAACAAATCCCTGACACCAGATCTTTTCACCTACAAATACCCCATATACTGTATATCTCTAAAAGGGGCATCCTTTTAGTAAAGTTGCAATATCATTTTTGCATGCAAAAAACTCTTAAGAATTCCTCAATGCCATCAAGTAAATATTCAGCCATTTTTCAAATTTCCAGTTGTTTCATAAATATCACAAATTTTTAAAAATTGTTTATATGATTATAGATACAAATAAAGCCTATACATTGCAATTGGTTGATGTGTTTTTAAGTCTCTTATAATTTATTAGTTCTCCTTCCATCTCACTAGATTTGTTCCTTGCAATTTATTTATTTTTAAAAATTGGGTCATTTTTCTTGAAGGTTGGATTTTGCTAATGGCATCCCTGTGGTGACTTCTGGCAAATTCCTCTGTGTTTCCTGTAAATACAGAGTGGGTGATAAAACTTTTAGGAGTCCATGAATCTGGAATGTACTGGGGTATCCACTCTAAGGTAGAGAACAAGTGTTTGATGAGCCTTTTTGAACTTGGCAAGCAGCACGCAGTACACTTGAAAACACTATTCTGATCAGGTTATCAGAAGACCAGAAAGGCTTCCATTTTTAAGTGGGATGCAGAAAACAAAAAGAATTCAGCAATAGATCCAGACTGCGGGCAAACCTCTCTGACACCTTGGTCACATGACCCAGCAGATCAAATACCATTACAGTGGTCCCTGGTGGGTAGGAATGCTGTGTGACGTTTCTGGCAAGCCCTGACATGAGAATTATAGCGGGTTTCTGGAGTAACACTATTCCCTCTGAGTCAGAGAATTGCTCTCCTTTTTAGAAGTAGTTTCAACTGTGCTCTTGGGCCCTAATAGAGATCTAATACCTGACTCTAAATGCCTATGAAACTCAAAGTGACCATTGTGAGCTCACTGTTACCAGAGCTACCAAGTCAAAAGCCAGTTGGGCACAGCTGCAGTTCACTGTGCATAACAGACAGTGCATCTGGGATCCTGTCAGAGCAGGTCCAGAATACATAGGCACATTTTATGACTAGTTGGCTCAGTTCCCAAGCCACCTACCCAGGTTGCACCAACTTCTGTTCCTCAACTCACACCAAAGGCTTTGTGGAACAGGAGGAGGGTGTCCCTACAGCTAAGTAATAGAGGAAGAAAGAATTTCCATCTGGTTCATGGATGGGCTGGCATTTATGTTGGTACTGGCCAAAAATTGATTTTATGAGTTCAGTGGTAAAACAAAATTTTCCTACTAGGCAGAACAATGAGCATAGTCACTTAACTGTTCCATTTTTATGGGTGGAAAAGTATGACTAAGCATAGTTTTCTGGGCAGTAGTGAATGCTTTGACTAGTTGGTTATGGATTTGAGAGACTAGAAGATATAAGATAGAGAAGTGTACAAAAAGGCATGTGGATGGACTTCTGGGAATGAGTAGAAAGCATGCAGATCTTTGTGCCTCACACTGATGCGCAGCAGGGAACAGCCCATGCTGGGAAGGCTGTAAACAGCCAGGCAGACAGGATGACTCATCCTGTGATGTCAGCTAGCCTCTAGCCTAAGCCACTCCAGTGGTGGACAACGGATCTAAAAACAGAGAGACCACAGTGGCAGGAGTGGAGACTATGCAACAGTCCAACAGCATGGGTTCCCTCTCACATTGAATGTTCAACCTGTAAACAGTGACCTTGAGCCCTTGATCTGGTACCACTCCTCAAGGACACCACCCGGACACTTGACAGCAGGTTGATTATATCAGATCCAGAATACACAGGCAGGGTATTCCAAAGGGAGCAGAAATTTGCCCTTAACAGAATTGATACTCCAGATATGCATTTGCTTTTCCACCCACAGTATCTCCCCCAGAGCCACCATTATTGATCTGCAGAATGCCTATGCATGTGTGCAGCACAAGCACAACATTGCCTTCGAAGAATGGGTCCATTTTTATGAAAAGCAGGTGCAACAATGAACACGTGACCACAGGACCCTCTGAACATGTAGCCCATTATTCAGAGGCAACCAGCCTGATAGAATACTTTATTCGGGAGTGTCATTCCCAATAAAGCTCCATCTCAGGAATAACCCCTTGCTGGGCAATGACATTTTGCTCCAGGATATAGTATACACATTGAGCCAAAAGAAGATATATGGTGCTGTCTCCCCAACACTAGCATACAGACGGGGGGAGGGGTTGTGCCAGAGGACTTAGTCACTGAACTTGAAGCGGCCACTACCAACTGCTCACTTTGGGATCCTCATGCTGAAGAAAGGAACTAATGTACCAGCAAGGCTAATTGACCTGATTACTGTTCTGCCTCTGTGTGGGAGGAGAATGTCTGGGGGCTCAGTAGAGGAATCTTTTAGTGAGAGGTGAGTGGGAATTGCAGTGATCACTGCCTGACAGGCCAAGGCAAGCAAAGCTTACTGTTCAGAGATGAGTAGCTGACTCACCCCCACAAGGGAAGCAAAGGGGGTAGGAGCCAATGGACAAGTGTTTCCCATCATCTTCCAAGACAACCGAATAGGAGCTTCACTGTACACAGCTTTTCAGGTAGTCTCCCAGAATCAAGTGGCTCGTTTATTACAGTGGAAGCCACTCAAACACATGTACATCCATAGTGGTCTCTGCCTCCTGTCCTACTTCACATGTTCCATCTTTGTCTCCTGTTCCCTGCAGTGACACTCCTCAGCAAAGTAGGTGTATATACTCTCTGTTCCAGACACTTTTTCTGGAAACCTAGCCTGACACTATTGTTATTTCTGTTTTACAGATGCCAAGTGATGACTTGTCGGGGGTAACACAGCTGTGGAGGAGTGCATCGCTGACTCAGCCTCTGCCTGGCTGATGCCAAAGGTGATGTCCCCATCCCAGTGCTACCCACTAGAAGTCTCTGTGATGATGGAAATGGCTGCTACCTGTACTGTTCAGTGCAGTGGCCAGGAGCCTCATATGGCTATTGAGACTCAAAATGTGGTTCCTCCAACCCAGGAACTGAATTTTTATTTAATTTTAATTAATTTTAAATTAAATAGCCACACACAGCTAGTGACTTTCATATTGGATGGTCTCTGATTATCCAAACCAAACACTTGGTTCAATTGCTTTCTAGGAAAGATATAGGGTAAGCTCTGAGGCCCCACTGATTACATATTCATTAAACAATCTGCAAGCATAGTAACTAAAACCAATAAAGGTGCACTTGATTATTCTTGCTGAGACCTAATTACAAAAAAAAAAAAAAAAAAAAAAAGCCTCATGCCAGAGACTGGAAATTTATTCAACAATTAAGCAGAAATTAGGAGCCAGGCGCCGCACTAAGCAGTGGAGAGACAATGGTAAATGAGGCAGATGTGATCCTTGCCCTTCTCTTGGATAAAATCAAAGCCAGATATTACAGGAATATTACCTCCCTTTGTCTTCCTTTATCTCCAAACAATTCACCTGTAGAGGACATCATTTTTCTCATCCACTTCCCTGACCTTCGATAGTGTCATTGTTATCTTACGGATCCATCTTCTGAAACACAGGTAGGGAAAGGTGCACGGGCCCTGGAGTCAGACATATCTGGATTTGATCCAGTTCTACTTTAAAGGCCCGATCTATCTTATGCAGTTACTTCGCTCTCTGGGACTTCGTTTTTCTCATCTGTGAAATGGGGTTGAATGAAGTCATGTATATCCTGGCATCAGAAAGCCCCACAAAAATGTTAGCGCTCTTCTCCTCATTCTGATCTCTCGGTATCTCCTGCCCTGGCTCTCCATTAGCATTTATAAGAACTTTGCACAAAACAATCCAGGACATGGCAAGAGGAGCCACTCTTGGAGGCTCAAGAAAATATTGGAAAGAACTTACAAAGGGAGAGAACCTTAGAGGCGTGGTAATCACATAGCTTTTCAAAGGGAGGAGAAAGTTACAGGCCCATAATGACATAGTCCTGCCACATTCACCATAGAAACAGGTTTGGATTATTAACCATAGGCATATAAATAGCAGGTACTAAGAAACAGATGATACTGGAGCTAGGCTCCTTTAAAAAAATATATTTTTTAATTGATTTTTTTAGAGAGGAAGGGAGAGGGATAGAGAGTTAGAAACATCGAAGGTAGAGAAACATTGATC
The DNA here is from genome assembly GCF_014108245.1 of Pipistrellus kuhlii. NCBI lineage: Eukaryota > Metazoa > Chordata > Mammalia > Chiroptera > Vespertilionidae > Pipistrellus > Pipistrellus kuhlii. The sequence goes on from NW_023425405.1 coordinate 14,713,770, forward strand.
AGTTGCCTCCTGCACAACCCCTACTGGAAATGTGCCTTCAACAAGATACATGTCCTTGACCGGAATCAAACCCAGGACCCTTCAGTCGGCAGGCCGGCGCTGTGTCCACTGAGCCAAACCGGTTAGGGCTATGCATCTTTTATTACTCTAAGAAATTTAAAACTGCTCATTTTACATGCATGGCACTCCTATCACATGCTTTTTGAGTGCCCACTGTGTGTTCATCACCGTGCTGACCCTGGCCATCAATGCAACCTGGCCTGTGTCCTCCAGGCTGAGTGGTGGAGTACTATGTACAGTACATGTCACAGGTAACATGTGACAAGTGTCAAACTGTTAGTACAGCTGACCTGTTCAGGACTGCTTATGGCCTTGATAGAAACAATGATGTGACGATATACCAGCCAGGTTTAGAGGACATGCCAATTGGTCAGGCCATGGAGTTGGGCTGGGGGCCTAAGCGATATTAATAGAGAGGCTGCAGGCTCTTGTTTAAAGCCAGGTGGGATTTAGGTGCAGCTCAACTAAACCCAGTTTTGGGGTGTTTTTTTTTTTTTAATGCTAATTGTCTTCTGTACTTCATTTTATCATCACCATAGCCTTTGTATCAGGATACACAGCAATGATAACAGATTTCTTTTTAAAGCTTAGTATTAAATATTAATATCTCTCCCCATTATAATATTACATTATTCTACCAAGAAAAAAAAATTAAAATGCAAGTTATTTGAAGCCTAGATACACTTCCGTGATTAGCAAGCTGCCTCAGAGTTGGTGGCTTCTTCCTGCTGTTGGCAGATCCAGGCCCCAGAAAGACGAGACAGGCTACAAGCATTTCTGAAAAGAGTGCTACAAAATGGATGGCCTGTTCTAAGCCAGGTTACAAAGGATGGGGTAAGGGAGGGGCATTTTCTTCCAGAAATAGAATTTCTGAAGAGTCCCAATCCATCATTTTTCCCCCAAAATGGTTGGAGAAGGGATAAAATCTCAATATGAGGTTCAAAGCACTCTGTGCCAAGGGAACAGAGCTGCCTTGCTGAGGCGGGCTGCTGAGGAGGGGCATAGCCAGGTGGTTCACCCCTTCCTCGGGGCAAGACACAGAAGCTTATCTCCCCCCCGCACCCCACCCTGAGGTGGGGAGGTGGGCTGAAGCCTGGCTGACACTAGATTCTCTAAGAGGTTTCCTCTAGGAACAAACAACTCAGGCCTTCCTTTCACTTCAGCAAAGAAGTTATGTTGGAAAGCACTTGGGACGTTCCTCTCCAGCCTTTGGGGGAGGCTCAGAGATGAGAGTCAGCAGTACAGCCGCCCTCCGGACCCTCAGCAGAATTCCTGAAGGTTGGAGACCCCATAGAAGTGGACAAAGGCTGCTGCCACCACCAGGATGTGAAAAATCTGATGCGACTGGAACCATATGTCAAACTTTCCAGAAGAGATGCATTCAGGAATTTGAGCAGCAAAGAGGCCAGCCCGGGTGATGTACATCACAGCCATGAGGAAGAAGCAGCCCATCTGGCCCACAGTGGTGGCCTCAAAAGCCCTCGTGGATTGTAAACCCACTGATGAAGCCCAGGCCCAGGAACACCCCTGCTCTTGTCTGCCAGTGTGTAGGAATGGCAAACCGGTCCCACTGTGCCACAGTGATGGCGGAAATGCCCAGGACACAGATGATGGAGAGGTAGATGAGCCGTGGCTGTGGGGAGCAGTAGAAGGAGTAACGGAGCCAGGGGACAAGGTCTCCCATAATCAGTAGAGCAATCCCTGAACCCAGTTTAGAAAAAGCCCAAGAGACTTTCTCTGAGTGGCAGACTTTCACGGTGTGAAAGAGCCAGGAGAAGCGGAGGCAGAGCGCCACGCCCAGAAGGACATCCCAAACACTACCTTCTCCTGCAGGGGGGCCATGAAGTACATGTTTGGTCTCAGCAGGGTCAAGGTTTCCAGAAAGAGAAACAGCACAAAACCAAGCAGATGGGCCCAGATATTGCTGGTCTCTGTGTGGAGGCGGAAGATGCTCCTAAGGTAAGCCTGGAAGGAGGGCATGGGCAGCCTGTGGCCATGAAGCAAGTAATCATTGTCTTTCAGCCAGTCAGGGAGCATATCATGCAGGATGACCCTCCAGCATCCCTCCCAGACCTTATACACGAACTTCTCCATCTTCTCCATGGCATGATGCGCTTGCAGGGGAAGTGTCAGGATCCTCTCCTCTTCCTCCTCCTTCCCCTCCTCCTCTTCCTCCTCCTCCTCCTCCTCCTTCTCCTCCTCTTTCCCCTTCTCCTCTTCCTCCTCCTCCTTCTTCTTCTCCCCCTCTTGGGGCACTGGGCACACTTGTTCTTCTTCAGCTTTGGCTGGGTCAGCAATTCCCTGTTTGCCCTTCTCTCTCTAACAGGGGTCCCAGTTCAGCCAGCTCCCCCGTGTCCGTCTCCCTGTTACTGGCAGGAGCCCCATTGCCCTGTGCCACCACTGGTCCTTTGTGAAAAAGACATCTGGCTGGTACCTCAGTACCCTGAAGCTTCAGCTTGGGGACAGGCTGGGTGTCTCAGCTTCAGAAGGCAGAGATCTATCTCCCTGTGATGGCAGACACAGCAGGCGACAGGCTCAGCTGGGCTGTGGTCCCTGTGGTATATCCCTTAAGGGCCTCAATCTTTTTTTTTTTTTTTTAATATATTTTATTGATTTTATACAGAGAGGAAGGGAGAGAGATAGAGAGTTAGAAACATCAATGAGAGAGAGTCATCAATCAGCTGCCTCTTGCACACCCCCTACTGGGGATATGCCCGCAACCAAGGTACATGCCCTTGACCGGAATCGAACCCGGGACCCTGCAGTCCCCAAGCCGATGCTCTATCCATTGAGCCAAACCGGTCCCGGCAGGGGGCCCCAATCTTTAAGCTCCCCAGTTTTTAAAAATATATATTTTATTGACTTTTTTACAGAGAGGAAGGGAAAGGGATAGAGAGTTAGAAACATTGATGAGAAAGAAACATTGATCAGCCGCCTCCTGCACCCCTGCAACTGGGGCTGCGCCTGCAACTAAGGTACATGCCCTTGACTGGAATCAAACCTGGGACCCTTCAGTCTGCAGGCCAATGCTCTAGCCACTGAGCCAAACCGGTTAGGGCTAAACCCAGTTTTTGATGGCTCCCAAGGATGGAGGCTGGGACAAGTGCATATGACTGGCTCAGGCCTCAGCATCTAAGGGAGGAAATTCTTGAGCTTCTCAGTGGTAGCCTCAGGCACAGCCATCAGCCTCCCTCAGATGAAGAATTGGTTGTGCCAGAATACTCTTTTTTTTTTTTTTTTTTTTTTTTTTTTTTTATCCTCACCCTAGGATATTTTTCCATTGATTTTAGAGAGAATGGAAGAAAGAGGGAAAGAAAGAGAAGCATCTATGTGAGAGTAACACATCAATTGGTTGCCTCCTGCACACACCATGACCACGGCACAGGCTGGGGAGGAGCCTGCAACTGAGATACATGCCCTTGACAGGAATTGAGTTCCAGACTCTTGGGTCTGCAGGCCAACACTATCCACTGAGCAAAACCACCCAAGGCAGCCAGATATTCATTTTGGATTCCCTGTGGCAATGCTGAGTCTTCCTTGGCTCAGGAACTCTTGCTGTTTTCAGCAGGTGATTCAACATCACTGAGGGGACTGACTTAGAAAGCCCGCTTCTTGATTCACTCTTGACAGCTCATCTTAGGTCTTTCTGCTTCCTAGTGAGAATCATTCTTGGGGGCATGGTCTCACATGAGAGTGGGGTCAGAGACACCACTGGTAGCATCTTTGAGCATCTACTGAGGGAGAGGGTCCTGAGGACTGGGATGGGGGGCGGGGGATCTGCAAAGGCCTCCTAGAGGTGGAGCATGAGGATCCGGACAGGTGTTCACACTGTGGCCTGTGTGGGCTGCAGTGCACAAGCCATATAGCTGTATATGGCCTCCCTGTGGAGAGGCCAGCAAGGAGGGACTAAGTACTCCAGGAAGTAAAACCATGTTAAAGATCCAGCCACTTTCGTATGATTCACAGTCATTCATTACCACTTTAATTCAAGGAATATTCTATAACTCACAGGCATGTTCACCTCACTGTTATTTCAACTCCCTTGATTTCTCTAGAGGATTGCTTTGGGGCAAGTATTATTGCCTTCAGAGCAACCTCGGTAGAATACATTAAAAGTAACAACCTGGATTCTGAGAGTGAATTATTGCCAGAGATGAAGGGGAGCCTTCCATTCTTTGGCTCGAGCTCCTCTCAAGTCTGCCTTAAATTCTACCACTTACATTTTAAAAACGCAACTTGATTTTTTTCAAGGGTAATGAAAGAAAAGTGAGGGGGCCGTGAGAGCACTCCACTAAACAAGGGCCAGCACTGGAATGAAATTTTAAAAATCATTTATCCTTGCGTGGTGACAAACTGAAGTTGCTATAAATGCCAAGAGAAAACAATACAGAGAAAATGGATGGGGTTACCGGAACATGTTCATAAATTTATGCAGTAAATGTGCTGTGTGTTCTACAATCGGCAATCGGCTGATATAAGACAATATTAAGGTGCTGCAAAGTCTAAGTTAATATAACACTTCTCCACTCTACTGTTTAGATTTATTGCCTGAAATTTTATGGGTTTTAAATGGCTCTTCCTTGACATTAAATATTTAGCAGTTAATTCGTCATTTTAATCTTGAATTGTTTTACACTGAATTTAAAATTCAGTTATCTAGTTGAAGAGGGGAAGGAAGTATGATATGCTTATGTCCTGGATTTGTGGACAGATTTTGGGGATGGGGAAGCCAGATTGGAGAATTGCAGTTTTCAGAAATCTCTTGAAATGATGAAATGATGTGTTTCAGGACTTATTTCATGGGAGAATGCTGGCGTGTAGACTGGGGAAATGATATCTACACCCTAGAAATGGTAAGACTTTCTCTCTGTGGATCTGATTCTCATTTTCAGGGTCACCCCATTTCATGAGCACCTATTACATTGCTAGGAAATCCAGGCTCCAGATACTGAGTAGAGGGTCCTCAGAGCAGCTCACACAGGAACCACGAATTGCTCTAACTTAGACAGTCACTAGGGGAGCTGCCCCAGCTTGGTTCAACTCCCACTACCTAATTGAAGTCTTGTTGAGTTTGCCCATTGTTGCTTACTGACCTCAGGGCACCTCTGGGTTAAACGTATTTGAGTTCTGCAAGCAGAGGTTCCTTGGAGACAATGAGGACATCTTACTCTGAATCAGGTCCTTCCCTTGTAGAATCAACAGTAGAACCTGTGTCTGGCTCCCTGTGGTTCGTGGATATATCCTCTGTTTCAGAGTGAGGGGCTGTGCAGCCACCAGTAACAAGATTTAAGCTTCCGGCTCTCAGCTTATGTCTTGCATCTTCCAGAGCCTTTCTGTAGATCTGATTCTCACGAGTGTAACAAGCTTCTTGCCAAAGCGTTGCCCAGGGGGGCTGTGGGCCCTAGAGACAGTGGGACTGCCTGGCTCTCCTTCCTCATCTAATTTCTATTTTTCTATTTTTCTGCTGGAATTACCAGTGTTTGTCCTAAGATCCCTATGCTGGATGCTCTGATATACTACCCAGATGCCCCAGTAAAGGTATTTTTCTAATTAACGGTTCCTCTTTGCCCTGCTCAGTCTAATCAGCCCAGGACCGGACTGTTTATATTAGCTAGGAAGCCCACATGGAAGGAGAAACCCCAGAGCCCTATCTCCAAATGCTGACTCTTCTCTTGATTTTCATAAGACCGCAAGAAAAGACACTTGTCCTTATCCGCTCTTAGTATCTATTAATACTAAGGAGAAATAAGGATATCAAGTTGGCTTATGTGGCTGGGGGAAACATATCTGTGAGATTATCAAATTCTCAGGAATAGGGAGCATGAAAGAAATGCAAAGCAATGGACATGAGACATGTTGCTTCCTGCAAATTCCAAACACGGCAATGGTGGGAAAATCTTTTACATGAGGGACCTGTCACTGTGGGTTTAATTTTTGCCTTTGATCTGTGCTTCTCTTTTAAAATAGTACTTCTGCCTGCCAGTGTTTAAAACAAGAAGGGACCTTAAGAAATTGATTTCAGAGTGTAAAAGTTTCAATTAAAAAAAAAATCCTTTCTACAAATAACAGAATCTCAGAACCACTGCTTATAATGACCTTGGAGAAGGAAGTGCCATTAGTGGCACAGGGATGAACTGTGAGGGATGAACGGGCAAAGCAAAGGACCCCACAGAACTGGACTGTTCCAAGCAAAAGCTGGCCTAGGGAATGGTTGTTTCCTGATGCCTTCGCCAGCCCCACTGTCACAGAAAACTAGGTACTCATGTCCCGTATCTGTAAAATCGAATTGGTTTTACTTGGTGCCTCTCAGCTGTTGTGAAAATAAATGGATTCAAACAGAATAGATCTTTTCATAGCATTTCACCTAGCCTGAACCGAGAAGTGATGAGCGGTGAATTCCAGATGTTGACGCTTCCCTATTGCTATCATTTCTCTCTGCGCCTGCCTTCTTTTTGACAGCCCAGGGTATGGATGGCAACCTGAAATGGCTCACTGCTCTCTCGGTCTCTCCCCCCTCCTTATCTCCTTCTCCGTTTCCCTGTTTACTTCTCCTTTTGATGAAAACCGTTTTCTATCAGGATGAGATTCTTTGCATATATTTAAAAGCAACAGGATTTTTCTCCCCAGATATTGCACAAGTAGCAAACACAATAAAAAAGTCAACTGCTTGGAAATATGAAAAGTGTTTTTTTCAATGGTCCCAGGAAGGCAAGACACATATAATGTGAATGGGTTTCTCATCTGCCAACCAAACAGTCTTTTTTTTAAAAATATTTTTTATTGATTTCAGAGAGAGGAAGGGAGAGGGAGAAATAGAAACATCAATGAGGAGAGAGAATCATCAATCAGCCGCCTCCTGCACACCCCACTGGGGATCAAGCCCACAACCCAGGCATGTGCCTTGACCAGGAATTGAACCAGGACCTCCTGGTTCATAGGTTGATGCTCAACTACTGTGCCACACCAGCCAGGCAACAGTCTTTTTTTCTTTTCTTTTTTTCCCTTTTTTTCAGGAAACAAAGAATGAGCTGGGCTTCAGGAATGCCCCATAGCTTTCTTATTATTATTCATTTTTAATTTCAAAGAAAAATCTTGGTCAAAGGTTTATCTGTTAGAGATAGGAACCTCCCTATAGCTTTTTTGGGGATGTCTGCAGTTTCTTAGTGCTTGGAAGTTACACTGATCGACAACAAGGTAGGGAGATGACAAGATATGGAATGGGTAACAAGACACATTCTGGGGCCCAGCAAACCCATCCTCTGCACAGGGGCAAACTCCCCCTGTGGAGAAATGCTGATGCATACAGATCGGGCACGAGGCGAGCTGCTGGCAGGAGGCTGACTCTGAAAGTCTTCGCGTTATAGAGGAAATGAGAAGAGGCCTTTGACAGAATAGTAATAACAATGTCTTATTTATATGGCACTTTGATCTTTTGTGAGATTCAAAAGATATTTAATCCTCATCACAAATGTATGAGTTAAGACTATTTTTCTAGTCTTAAAAGATAAATAGCTTGCCTGGGCCTGTCAGGGACTATGATGGTTAATTTTATGTCAACTTGACTGGATCACAGGCTTCAGCCACTTGGCTCAACGTTCTTTCAGGGTGTGTCTGTGAGCATATTTCCAGATGAGTTTGGCATTTGAATTGATGGACTCAGTAAAGCAGTTTGTCCTCCCAAATGTGGGTGGGCATCATCCAATCCATCGAGGACTTGCTTAGAAGAAAAAGGCAGGGGAAGGAAGACTAGCCCTTCCTGCCTGACTGTTGAGCTGGGACATCAATCTTCTCTGGCTCTCAGTACTCAGGTTCTCAAGCCTTCCTATTCAGATGGAATTACATCACTTGCTTTCCAGGGTGTCCAGCATGCTGACAGCAGATCCTGGGGCTTCTCAGTCTTCATAATTGGATGAGCCAATCCTTATAATAAGTGTGTGTGTGTGTGTGTGTGTGTGTGTGTGTGTGTGTGTCCTATTGGTACTGTTTCTTTGGAGAACTCTAATACAGGGAATCAAGGCTTTGAACTCCCAGAATGCATTTGTTCTAGCACATGCTCCCCGAGGGGAGCCAACCAGTAGATCTGAGGAGCCAGCAGCAGGAGCCAGCAGGCTAACAGAATGTATCATAGCTGGGGCCACAGCTTACTCTTATTCCTACCAATCTGGGTGGACATCTCTGCAGCAGATGCTCATGGTACCTGGTGCCACATGTCCTTGATCCACTTGACTCCAGCATGGCGGTGGTGGACAGCTCCCTCATGGGGCAGCAGCCCACTTCCAGATGAGCCCAGAACTTTCTCAGAGGCCCAGAACTTTCTCTCCAGCTTCTGAAGGGGCTCAGCAGCCACCTGCAGGTGCCATTTTGACAGATAGAGAAGATGATGGCAGCTTAACCAATAAAGAATCAGAGATTAAATAACCCTGCTTCCCTGCCACACAGTGGGTGGAGCAATTTTGAGGGTTGTTCTACCTGTTCCTCACAGGTTCCCAGAAGAACTAAGCCTCAGCTGCCCTTAGCAGTAACCCATCATCAACACCTTCTATTGGCTTTCCTTCCTTCCCTGCTTCACTCTTTGCATTCTCTCAGTCCTGTTTCCTGAGATCAGCTCCCAAAGAAACTCTTTATATCAAGTTCTTGTTTTAGGCTCTGTTATCACAAAAACCATTACCCAAGTACACCCCCTTCCCTACCCCGCCCCCCCTCCATCTCTCGAGTGGTTGATGCCTTCTTACTTTTATTATTAATCACCAGCAGCCAGTCCAGCCTCCCCTTTCTTTGAAGCACTCCCTCATTGCAAAGACAGCTCTTTGTAACAGCAGTAACACTTGCTAAGGACAGATCCAATACCTTGGCTGTCCTGGAGTCCTCAAGCCAAGGAGCTGCTGCTGCACTAACACCCTCTGTCACTTGCACGTTGTGAGGTAGCTTCCTCTTACTCACAGGTGTCTCCTACATCATGGATGGCAAACATTTGCCTTAAAATGCTAGATAATACATTTGTTAGGTTTTGCAGGCCTGAAGGTCTCTATCACAATGACTCGACTTATTGTGGTGAGAAAGCAGCTGCAGACAATATATAAATGTAGGAGCAGGGCTGTTTCAATAAAACTTTACTTAAGGACACTGAAATTTGTATTTCATGTCATTTTCACAGGTCAGAAAATATTATTAAAAAGAAGGAAAAAAACAGTCTTAGCCCGCAGGTTGTGCAAAAAAATAAGCCGGTGCCGAGTTAGCGGGATCTGCCCTGGATCCTACGCTCATGGGGGGAGAGACAGATTTGTTCAGGTGGCCTCTATGCTGTGTTCTGCGCCTTTCCTGGCACACAGACTGCCCCCAGCACTTACTGGGTGACTAAATAAACAGGACAAATGGCAGCCTCTACACTGCTTTCTATAAAACTTTCACTTGCTTAACCTCATGTCCTGTCTGCCCATGAAGTCTCCCCAAATTGAATTTTGCTCCCCCAATTGAATGTCCCGCAGGCTGTTTGGATGCTTTCCTCAGCGCCTGAAGCTCTTTGGGAAGCATTGACAGGGGTTGTGTTAACTGCCACCTGCAGAAAAGCCCCTTTTCCAGTCGTGCTTCCCAAAATTACCTTGGCTCAGTAAACGAGTGAATTTCGTGTTGAAAACAGGAACACAGGTAACAGGTGTTTCTGCTGATCTCGCCAGAAGAAGAAAATCCCAACCATGCCAAAAGCTTTGTTATTGAGATGACACGCGCCCCAGGGGAAAATAATGATTGCAATCTGATCAAGCAGTACACCAGCCTGGTATTCTACAAGCCCCAAGTACCGATCCTCAGACGACTTCCCCATTGATTTCGTCCTCCGTTAGGATAACCATCTGCGGACTTAGCTTACAGGATTTATCACCTCCTGGTTCTGTTGCTAGAATAAGTGCCCACCGTGGATAAGATCAGGGGGCTGATTTAACAAACTGAACTTTAATATGTGTTTCCTAAGAAAATGTATCATCCCCACTTCCTCTGGCTGTTGAAACAGTCCCCACCGGAGATAAAGAGATAGGAAGTTCTGACACCGATCGGCCCTCTGAAACCGTTCAGTACTCAACAGATTCTTGAAGATGGTGCTGTCACACACCACATCCAAGAGCTGCCAGAGGAAGTGGTGAAGTGGGGAAAACTTTTTGCCTTCGAGATGCTGGAGCTGTGCCTGCAGTTTTCAGGTAGGGACTTCGAGCTGATGCCAGGCAAAGGTGTGATGTGGGTGCCTGCCCAGGCTTCTGGTCACCCCACCTGTGTCTTCCTCTAATTGGCATATCTTCATGTAAACCTACTCCCCAAAGCCAGATGCCAGGTGTTTGCTGCCCTCTCATCTATCGGAAGCTGAATTCAGAAAGACTATCTGATGAACTTCACGCTGAAATTCTGGGTTTTCAGGAATATTGCTTTATAACTAATGTTTTGTTGTCTGTTTCTTTCTATTGGAATAGAAGCTCCAGTGCAAAGTCTCCTTGGCTTAATAGGTGCTCAGTAAATCTCTTTCGAATAAGAAACGAAAGAGTAGTGTGTAGTTGGGCACACAAATGCTCTCTTACTGGCCCCCAGAAAAGAGAGTGGGAGTGAGACAGAACAGATACCTGCTGCTTTAGCAAAGGCCTGAGACTCCTAGTTCTACATATAAGCAAATGATTATGCATGTACATTTGTAAGTAATTAATTTATTATCTGTAAAGTGGTTAGAACAGGCCTGGCTTGCAGAAAACAATACAGGGGTTTGTTCAGCAAGCAAACAAGCGTAAAGAGAACAAATAAAAAGCTGGCACACCTTTCCTCGGTGCTGAGACAAATAAGAAAAGAGAGTCTCTCCTAACACCCACCGCCTCTTCACCTTCCACCCCATTTCTTTCCTCCCTTTTATTCACCCCAATTTACCACCCCCACCCCCTTTAATTTAGGGCTATTGCTGCTCTGATTCTTACCAGGTTTTATTGGCTGCAAAGATGGGAATACTCTTACTTCCTTTCCTGAGATGATGGTTGTTGTGATGATGATGAAGATACAAAGGTTTTGATCATGAACAGGGCAAAGACAGTGGCTGCAATGCCATGTAGTTGCCGTGGGCTCTTCACTTTATGAAGAAGCTCTTTTCTCATTAACTACCCTGCTCCACCCTGAGAAAGAGTTATCATTTTTATCTCCCCTTCTCACAGACTTGGAGAGAGATTAGCTAGGTTCCCCAAGGTCAAGCAGGGTATAACTGCCAAAGCAGAGATTCAAACCCAGGTCAGTCTATTTGTGTGTCCTCTGCATGAGGCACAATGCTAAAGGCCATGCTTAGAGTATCTCTAATTCTTGCCACAACACAAGGGAGGCATTAGTGTCCCTTTGTTTATAGTTGTGACAAATGAGGCTCAGAGGAGCTAAGTGTCTTGTGCAAGGTTACAGCTAAAAGTGATGGAGCCCGTATTTGTACTGAGAATGCTCATGTTCAAACAACATTTTCATGTTGTTTGTCCCAGCATTGTGGGTCATTTTTATGTTCCTTTGAATTTTAAAAATATTTTCAAATTTTTTGTAATCAGCATATATTATTTTTATTTTTATCTTTTTAGAGTTTTTAATTACAACAGCAATACATGCTTATTGTAAAAAATTTAATACTGTAGAAGTCATATTATTTCTATAATGAAGGGAAAGGGTCATAAAAATGATGTTACTGCTTTTTTCTTTGGGTTTACTAATGACTTTATTTTTGTTATCCCTGGCAATTCTTACAGAGAGAAATGGGGCTGTGGCAATACCCCCATTTTTTCAAATAAAGACCCAGGTAAATAGTGACAGTGCTATTTACTAATAGTTTTATGTTGACAAGTTCATCACATCTCTCACCTTCTATAATACTTCTGCCTGGCCTGCCCTCAATGGGCAGGTAGGGTGGGTTCAAGAGTGCCGGTGGGAGACACATTTATCTTGTTTACTTAGAAAAGCATTGTGGGCTATAGGCTGTTGGGGGCACAGGGTTTCAGGTAGTAGATAAAGTATGTAAGGGGTATTGGTTGTAGTCAGGGCCCTACAGGCCTGAGAGCATCAGTAGGATCAGGGCAGGATACCAATGGCCCATTCAAGTGGGGAAACTGGGACGATTTTAATGAAGGGTGTGGGCAGGGTTAAGAGAAACCAGAGTGATGGTAAATGTCTGGACAGCAGCAGCACCAGCAGTTACCAGCCTCAGCCTGAAGGAGGGAGTAGTTAGGCAAACTTTGAGACAGGGCAGTCAGGAGGCTCACTCAGACAGAGCTCTGGCCTGAGATTGCACACGGTCACTGCCAGCCCACAGCTGGCACCAGAGAAATAAGCACCCCAAATCCTTTTTCCTTCTATTTTCTGATCTCCCACAAGTGCCTTCCACTTTTAGAACCTACTAGAAGGCAGAGAGCAAGGAGCGCCAGTTGGTGAAATTCATGGTGGTCAACTTCTAGAGGCAAAAAGAAAGGGTGGTGAGTGACTATGGAGGAGCCAACAGAATTGCCAGCATTGCCCCACCATCCTTGCCAAAGATGGCAAAGCAGAGGGGCTTTAAGGATTCCAGAATGCGGAATCCATGAGAGAAAGGGACCAGGATGGTAACCATGATGACCAGAGAACCTGCCCTTTGAAATAGCCTATATTTTAGAACAGCTGTGAACTTACAGAATAATTGAAAAGACAATCCAGAGTTCCCATTTACCCTGCACCCAGCTTCCCCTATTAATCACATCTTAAGTTAGTATGGTACATCTGTTATGGTTAACAAACCAATAGTGATATATTTCTATTAATTAAAGTGCATCGTTTTTTTTTTCCAGGTTTTTAAGTGTTTCTCTGTCCTTTTTTTTTTTTTTTTTTTTTTTTTTTGGTTCCAGATTGCCACCTAGCATATGACACTACATTCAGTCATCATTTTCTGAGGCTTGTGTTAGCTGTGGCAATTTCTCAGACTTTCTTTGTTTTTGATGTTCTTGACAGTTTTGAAGAGTACTAGTCAGGCATTTTGTAGGATGCTTCTCTATTAGTATTTTTCTGTGTTTTTCTTCACCATAAAACTGAGGTTGGGGGATCTGGGGAAGCAAAGCACTGAGGTAAAGTACTGTTATTATCACAGCATGTCAAGAGTACATACTATGAACATGATTTATGACTATTGATGTTGACTTTGATCATCTGGCTGAAGTAGCGCTTGTTAGCTTTCAGCACTGTAAAGTTATTTTCCCCCCTTTCCATATGTTACTCCTTGGAGGAAATCACTCTTTGTGAACCCTAATGAGTAGAGAAGTACGCTCACCATTCCTTAAAGTGAAGTATTTATGTGAATTATTTAGGATTCTTCTGCATGGGGGTTTTCCCTTTTCTCTCCATTTGTTATTTTATTCATTCATTTATGATATCAGTATGGACTCCTGGATATTTATTTTCTACTTTAGGGTATAATTCAATGCCATTGTATCTATCTTGTTGCTCAAATTTTCCAAGCTTTGGCCATTGGGAGCAATTTTGCTTGACTCCCATGCTCCTTGGACACATCCCCATCAATATGTTGTGTTTCTGTTGTTTTTTAATATGCATTTTCTTTTAAAAAATAATTTAAAATGTTTCAATTAAAGTTGACATACAATATTATATTAGTTTCAGGTATACACCCTAGTGATTAGACATTATATAACTTACTGAGTGATTATCCTGGTATATCTCATACCAACCTCACACCATACATACTATGTTATTGACTATATTCCTTATGTTGTGCTTTACATCCCCATGACTATTTTGTAACTCTCAATTTGTTCTTCTTAATCTTTTCACTTTTTTCACCCATTCCCTCAACTTCCCAACCATCAAAATGTTCTTTGTATCTATGAGTCTGTTTCTGTTGTGCTAGTTTGTTTATTTTGTTTTTTAGATTCAGTTGTTGATAGATATGTATTTATTGCCATTTTATTGTTCATTTTCTTCTCCCTTCTTCCTTCCTTCTCCTCCTCCTCCTCCTTCTTCTTCCTATAGAAGTTTGGTTGTGATGAGCTCCTTTAGCTTTTTCTTGACTGTGAAGCTCTTTATCTGACCTTCAATTCTAAATGATAGCTTTGCTGGCTAGAGTAATCTTGACTATAGGTCCTTGCTTTTCATTACTTTGAATATTTCTTGCCAATCTCTTCTCGCCTGCAAAGTTTCTGTTGATAAATCAGCTTACAATTTTATGGGAACTCCCTTGCAGGTAACAAATTTTCTCTTGCTGCTTTTAAGATTCTCCATTTGTCTTTAAACCACTGCATTTTAATTATGTGCCTTGGTGTGGGCCTCTTTGTCCACCTTGATTAGGACCCTCTATGCTTTCTGTACTTACGTGTCTATTTTCTTTGCCAGGTTAGGGAATTTTTCTGCCATTAGTTTTTCAAATAGGTTTTCAATTTCTTGCTTTCTCTCTTCTCCTTCCAGCACCCCCATGATGCGAATGCTGGTATGCTTGAAGTTGTCTCACAGGCTCCTTACACAATGCTCATTTTGTTGGGTTCTTTTTTCCTTTTTACTGTTCAGATTGGGTGGGTGTTTTTGCTTCCTTATATTCCAAATCACTTATTTGATTCTTGGCTTCATCTACTTTACTGTTGATTTCCTGTAAATTATTTTTCACTTTAGTTAGTGTAACCTTCATTTTTGACTGATTCCTTTTTATGGTTTCCATATAGATTTTTATGCTCTTGAAGTTCTCATTGAGTTCATTGAACATCCTTATAACCAGTGTTTCTTTTTACTATGCATCTAGTGGATTGCTTGTTTCCATTTTGCTTAGTTCTTTTTCTGGAGTTTTGTTCTATTTGTTCATTTTTGACATGTTCCTTTGTCGCCTCATTTGGCAGCCTCCCTGTGTTTGTTTCTATGTATTAGGTAGAGCTGCTATATCTCCTAGGCTTGGTAGAGTGGCCTAATGTAGTAGGTGTCCTGCAGGGTCCAGTGGCTGTCTCCCTGTTCACCCAAGCTGGGCACTGCAGATTCATCCCCCAGTGTAGGCTATGTACACCCTCCTGTTACCATTGAGCCTTGCTTATTGTTGGAACATTAATCATAGGGATCTACTTCCAGGTTGATCAGCTATAAGGACTAACTGTGACTAACATGTGACTACCATGCAGGGTCCCACAGAGCAGGGCTTATTTCAGCAGGATTCTAGTGCCTGATGTGTCTTCCCCTTAAGGATGTCACTTGTAGAGTGGATTTTGTGGTGCTTTAACATGATCTGAAGCTGTCCACTGGGTGTGCTGGCTCTGGGGCTTCCTGGGAGGTGTAGGTCAGCTACCTCCTGTATTCTGCCTGGAGCCTAACAGCATGAGCTACAAAGTGATCTGTGGATGGCTGCTACTTGTTCTAGGCTTGGAGGTGCCCAGGAAAGACCAAACTGCAAACCAAGGCTGGCTGCTGCTAATGTCAAGCCTGGAATCACTTAGTGAGAGGTACAGGGCACACCAAGGCCTGTTGTTATTGGTTTGAGAAATTTTAGAAAAGTCTGAGGCATGAGCCACAACAGGCCATTCATATGGAAAACCCACTGGAAATGGGTTGGGTGGGACCAACATTTGAGTGAGCTGGGGGTCTCAGGGAATCACCAGAGCAGGCAAACAGTGATAGCCAGGTTGATGGAGACTGAGAAATGTCATCCACCTGCCAGCTCTGTAGGGGGATGGCTCATCAAAGAAGCAATGGCCTCTGCCAGCACTTCTCTCTGGGAGAAAGGTGGTCCTCCATCCCTCACACTAATGTCAGACAATTCACTTTCTTCCCACATGTCCCTGGTATCCTTCTAACTGAAACTCAGAGGGAGTGAGTCCAAGTAAATTGGTGTATGGGCCCTCAAAAGGAATTCCTGGGGTTCTGTCTTACTCAGCCACAATCCCCACTGGTTTTTACTATCAGAAATTGTGGGAACTTCTCTTCCTGGCACTGGAATCCTGGACTTGGGGAAGGAGGGAGGCCCTGTTGTGGAGTTGTGACACCTTGCTCCTCATGGGGTTACAGCTGAGATATCCCTCCCAATATTTCTTCTCTACATGCGGATGTGGGACCAACCCATTCTGTACCTCCACCCACTCCTGCCAGACTCCACGTGACTTTTTCCATGTATCTTTAGATGCAGGACTTCTGTTCAGCTAGATTTCAGGCAGTTCTGAATGATGGTTATGCTGTACTTTAGTTGTAATTTTGATGTGGTTGTGGGAGGATGTATCGCATTTACCTATGCCGTCAGAGGCCTTCATGTGTGTTTTCTTACTTTCTTGCACTACAAGATGCTCTAGGCTTATCTTGTGTAATTCTTACTAAAATAAAAATAGCTTACTGTACGTACAGAGCACTTATGATGCCAAATGGTGGGGTTTTCCCTCACATTAGCAATTCTGGCACCAAGTACTTGGAGTTAGTGCAGACTCTACAGATTAAGAGCTCAGTTCTGTAAGACTGCCCCCCAATCTGAGATGTCAACTGCAAGCAGTGGACCCCCAGGTCATCCACACTCTGCCTGACTTGGCTATAAATTAAAGGTTCCTGTGTCTCCCTCCTCAGGTTTGATTATTTGCTATAATGGCTTGCAGAACTCAGAGCACAACCTTACTTACTATGACTAGTTTATTATTAAAAAATACATTTGAGGAACGTCCAAATGGAAGATATGCCTAGGGCAAGGAAGGCGCAAGGAGCATGGAGCTTCCATGCCCTCTCCAAATAGGCCACCCTCCTAGCACCTTGATATGTTCACCAGCCTAGAAGCTCTCCATATTCTGTGGTTTTTATGAAGCTTCAATTACAAAGATGTGGTTGATGGCATCATTGGCCATCAATGATTAATTCAGTCTTCAGGCCCTCTTCCCTCTGTGAAGATGGAAGATAGAACTGCAAGTTCCAACTCTCTAATCACATGGTTGGTTCCTCTACTAACTAAACCTCCTCAACCCCCCAAGAGTAACCTGGTTAGCAGAAATTTAGGCATTGTTGAAAGAGGTTTATTATGAATAACCAAAGATGTCTCTCTCACCCTAACATGCCAGAAAGTCCAAGTGTTTGGGGAGTTTTATGCCAGGAAGTGGAGACAGAGGTCACAAATATATTTCTTGTTATGTCATTCTTGCCCTACTCCTAGAATCTGCCTTTTTTTGTTTTGTTTTTTGTTGTTGTTGTTGTTGTTGTTAATTTTCACCTAAGGATATTTTCTCATTAACTTTTAGAGAGGTGGAAGGGAGAGACACACAGAGAGAGAAACATCAATGTGAGAGAGCCACATCAATAGGTTGCCTTCACACACACACCAACCAGGGCTGGGGATTGAGCCTGCAACCAAGGTACATGCTCTTAACCTGAATCAAACCCAAGACCATTCAGTTTGTAGGCTGTTGCTCTTTCTACTGAGCCAAATCCGCTAGGGCTAACCTCTGCTGTTTTTTCAAGGAACCCTGGTTCTGTTGATTGAAGAATTATATTAGAAACCAATTTCTGGGTGTTCAGTATGCCTGCTGCTCCAGGGGCATTGTTTGTTTAGGCCTTCTCAGCTAACAGAGAAATAAAGTCACATGTATGTAATCATGCTAAACATGAGTTAATATGAATGTCTCCAACTCTAATTCATTACCATATGTACCACTGAAGGTTCCTCCTTTTGCTGACTTGAAAATTTCCACTCCAACAGTAAGAAGCCTGGCTCTACCATTTGCCACTCATTTATTTCATCATTCACTTCCAGTGCACATGCATAGCAGTCTCAGAACTGTTAGCCTATATTCCTGTGGTTCACACCTTTACTACAACACAGGGCTTTTGTGTAGTGTCTTTTGTCTATAGCCTTACTGACTCCACTAATTTAGTTACTTAGATCAGCACCTTTCCCCCGCCCCTTCAATGAAATGGTTTCCTACATTTAGATTATCGTACCATACTTTGCATTTTTCTCTGGGATCCCTCAATCCCCTAAATGATTTTTAAAATTACATACATTAAGGTTCACTCTGTGCAGTAGTTTTATAGGTTTTGACAAGTGCATAATATCATGCACCTTTTGCAGTATCATACAAAATAATCTTACTGCCTTAAAAATTCCCTATGAGTCACCTGTTCATCTCTCCTCCTTCCTCCTCCTCCCCTGGAACCTCTGGAAACCATTTATCATTTTCCTGGCTTACAGTTTTGCCTTTTCTAAAATATCATATAATTGCAATCGTGCAATATGTGGCCTTTTAGACTGGCTCCTTTCACTTAAGAGCTTACTGATTCCTTCATATATTTTAGTGATTTGACAGCTCATTCTCTTTTTAGTACTAGACTGGAAGTTCAATGCACAAAGATTCATGAAAAAATGGGCCTTCCTTCCCCTGGTTGCCAGCATGCGGTGGGCTTGCTCCAGCAGCCTGTGCAGTGGAGGCGGCAGTGGCAAGCCCTCTGGTGCCACTTCCTCCTTGCCTTCCTTCTCCAGAGAGTTCCTCTGTGCAGTACTGGCACTCCTAGGGAGGTGTGGAGGGGGAAAGGTCGCGGGAGAGAGGCAGGCGGGGAGGACTGGAGAGGTTAGGTGCACTAGTGCATTTCACTTTCCCTTTGTGAAAGTGGAATGCAACTGGCCCCCTTCCTCATCCTCTTCCTCTAAGCCCTCTGCCTCCTGTCTGTGGCCCTCCACACCCATCATTCCTAACTGTGCACTAAGCAGCTCCCATGGTGCTGCTCCAACACTAGGGCTTTGTTTACCAGAGCAGTGGGGCAGGGATGGGGTAGAGGAAGATGCCAGACATCAGGGAATACGACCTTAGGCACCAGAGGGTTACCTCTGAGGCCGGGGTCTGGGCCACAGGGAGGCTGCAAGGATGTTTGATAAATGTGGAGCCACGCAGGGAGGCCCTGAGGAGATGTACTGCCCAGAGGCCCAGAGCAATTGGGGGGCGGGGCCACTGCCACCTTTGTTGGGTTTATTTGCATACTCACTCCTGATTGGCTGTGGGAATCACAAAGTGATGGTCAATTAACATATTTCTCTTTTATTCATAAGATAACATTCCAAAGTATGGATACACCACATTTTGTCCAGTTCACCAATTGAGGGACATCTTGATTCCTTCCAGTTTTTAACAATTATGAATAAAGCTACTGTAAACATTTATGAGCAGGCTTTTGTGTGAATACAACTTTTTCAAATCAATTGGGTAAATACCCAGGAGCACAATTCCTGCATCAGATGAAAAGTCTGTGTATTTTTAGCTTTGCAAGAAACTGCCAACCTGTCTTCAGAAGTACCTGCACCATTTTGCATTCCTACCAGGAATGAGGATTCCTGTTGGTCTACGCCTTCCCCTTTAATTTAAATCATGTTACTCGCCAAGTGAAGAAAAGCTCCTAGTCTGTCTCCACTGCTGCAGAAGGCAAGGCGTCTGCAAGATGAGGTGGTGGCTGAGGCATCAGTCCTTAGAAATCACCATTCTCGTGACTCCAGGGACCCCAAAGGGCACCCAGAGAAGGAATATTTCTGTAGTAGAGGGGGAGGTGATGATTCCCTGGATGAAAGGGGCATGTAGAGGACACCCGGAAGACTAGAAAATCTCACTACACTGTCCAACGGTGATCCTGTCATATCAAAAAGGAGCTTCACTCACCAGACACTCAAGATGCATGCATGTTCTGTGGTCCCAAGGTTTCCCCATGCGCACTGCAGTCAGGACCAGTCTACCAGCAGGATCCCTGAGAGCGAAAAGATGTGACACAGCAGAGAAATGAAGAACTGGCCAGCTTTTCCGTTTGACCACAAAGTTGCATTGAGCCTGTCCCCCAGGTCAGTCACTGTCCTGGGTGCTAGCATCCCAGAACTCCCAGTGCCACCAAGGAGACCACACCCCCCAAACTACCACAATTCAGTGCGATGCACACAATGGCAAAGGGACACACATTGATTTTGGAGCTGATGAGACAAAACTGGAGAGGAAATGGGAACAAGTTAAGTGGCAATTTCAGCAACAGCCTCTGCATCCAAGGAACCAAGCCAGTCCGCCCGAGGGGCCATAATTACTTTTTTCCAAGCTTATGCTAAATTACGGCAGCTAGCTTTTTGGAGATGTTTTGAAGGAGAGGATGAATACTCCCCCGTGTTTTTGGAGGCTATTGTGCAGGAAAAAATGGCAGGAGGTACAGGAAGAAAGCCCAGCGATGGAGCAGCCCTGGGCGGGGAGAGGCAGAGACATTTATTACAGGAGCAGCTGCACCCCGTGCTCACCCCGTTTCCAATGCTTCCCCATCATTTGGAAAGAAGACAGCGCACATTTTAAGGATACATTGGAAGGCAAGCGATTGATGGGTCAACACGGCTGGCTGGGCTGGTGATTTTGTAATTACGAAGCAGATTTTTTAGACAGAATGGCTACCCCAACTGTGTAATTAAGAGGATCGTTAAGGAATGTTGCTGGGCTGTGCATCACCCTGGGGCTGGAGCTACCACATGGTTACAATGGAAAAAGGCAGTCGGGCTTCATCATAAGTTCATTGCTAATTAATTGAAACAAATATTTGCAATAACAAGTCCTGTGCATAATATAATTGCAACAGTTGGCTGGGAGAATCTTAATAGAGGGGTCTGGTCAGGGGTGAAAACAACAGAAAAACAGGTGTCAAGCCCCAGGTTAGAGAAAAACCAAATGGGCAGTTAAAATGGATGGCCTTGGTATGTAGTTTTGGTTGAATCTGGTTCTGTATTACTGGTCAGGACCTTATTTTATGCAGCATTTTGTAGAGTGGGCATAGATAAATTGGAGAAGTTCCAGAAACAAAGAACTATTTGAGTTGGAAAATAGCCCTAGTGGGGAAGGTGAGAGAAAAGAGATGATTTCGTCTAAGCTGTAAATCTGCATAATACATGACTGAAAACTTTCAAAAGCGTAAGATTTTAGTTTTTTCAAGGATAGAAATTTGCCATTTCCATCTCTCCTAAGCACAAAAAAAAAAAAAAGAAATAGATCTCAACTAGAGAATGAGAGATTTGAACTAAGCACAAAATTGAATGTTAGATTCTAAAACAGGAGGTGATAACAGATATTTGATCTAATTCCCTTGAAGCCTTAAGATCTGCAGGAAGTTCACAAAACCCAACAGAAGCCCCCTCCCTCCACGCTCCGCACAGATTTTAATTTTTTCTTCATATTATTCTGGACATCTTCTTTGCTAGAAATCATTGAGCGGCCTTTCCTAAATGAAAGCACTGCTTTGGGAAAAGATATAGAATGAATCAAGAGCAAAGGACCCGATCTCATGCATTGGAACTGGGGTCAGTCTGCAGGTTACAACTGCAGCCACTTAAGGCTTACGGGTGAGTTATCTTTCCTTTGGAAGTTGCTTCTAATCTTACGATTCTAGATGTTAATGGTTATTTGCCTTATTTTTTATTGCCCACCTCTGAAGGACCACATGCAGTATAATTACTAAAGGCTCTTTTCATCTGGAAATTTACATGTTTAATAACCTCTCCACAAGTAGTTGTGAATATCCCTGGCCTAGGATAACCAAAGCTCAGCAGTGGGCTTGAAGGAACCCCTCTGAAGACAGCATCCTAGGGCCTCAGTGATCAGACAGGGAATCTGCTGTGTGGTCAACAAGTTCAGTCTGCATCTACTCAGCCTGCCAGGTTGTCATAGCATAGTTAAAAAGCAGGGTCTGGCTGGTGTGGGTCAGTGGTTAGAGCACTATCCTTCACACCAAAGGGTCTCAAGTTCTATTCCTGGTCAAGGGCACATACCTGGGTTGCAAGTTCAATCCTTATCGCCAGTCAGGGCACAGATAGGAAGTAACCAATAGATGTGTCTCTCTCACATTGATGTTTCTCTGTCTCTCTCCCCATTTCTCCATCCCTTCCACCCTATCTAAAAGAATGCATAGAGCCCGCTGTGGCTCAGTGGTTGAGCATCGACCTATGAAGCAGGAGGTCACTGGTTGGTTCCCAGTCAGGGCACATGCCTGGGTTTCAGGCTCAGTCCCCAGTAGAGGTGTATAAGAGGCAGTCAATCAGTGATTCTCTATCATCATTAATGTTTCTATCTCTCTTTCCTTTCCTTTCCTCTCTAAAATCAATAAAAATATATATTTTTAAAAATCCAAAGAGCTCTGGCTGGTTTGGCTCAGTGGATACAGCAATGGCTTGTGGATTGAAGGGTCCCAGGTTCAATTCCGGTCAAGGGCACATGCCCAGGTTGCAGGCTTGATCCCCAGTAGGGGGCATATAGGAGGCAGCCAATCAATGATTCTCTCCCACCATTGATGTTTCTATCTCTCAGTCCCTCTCTGAAATCAATAAAGAAATATATTAAAAAGAACCAATAGAAAAAAATATCCCTGGGTGAGGATTAACAACAACAAAATAGTCATTCTGAGATGCCCCTCATTGTTCCCTGAGCATCACAGAGCTTCCCTGGATGTGAGCGGAGGTTCCCAGAGGGGGGGGGGTCTGCACGTGTGTCACTCTCAGGGTCTGAGAAGGAATCACTTTGTTGGCGAGGCAGGAAGGCTCATAGTTGGTGACAGACAGAGGACAGCAAGACCCTCGGCGCCCCAAAGCTGTGTTCCTCCAGCTGCAGGAGGAAAAACTGCAGGATACATGCCTTTGTGGTTTGTCCATTTTATTCAGTCTTCAATATTTAAACTCATAGTTTTACATTACAGCATGCATTATACCACAGAATGAAAAATTTACCCAAGCTTTTGAAAGAAAATGAGATTTCAAAGAATTTTCTTCCCTGGTAAAGTTCTGGCAGGAGCCCCAGGGAAATGCATTTACATTCCTCCACTGAAATGTAGCTGAGAGCCATGCATGCCACAGAGCTTTCTGGGATCATGGGAAGGTTTTACGGAGCCACACGTGCTGATGATGAGCGCTTAAGAGGTGAGAAGTGAGACTGAGGAACTGCATTTTTTAATTGTATTCCATTTAAAATCATTTAATTCATTTACATTTAAATAGCCACGTGTGCCTAGTGGCTACTGCATTGGAAGGTTTCATGGAAAAGTTTACATTTTACTCCCAACTCCTCCTGAGAGAAGTCTTTGGGAATTCAAGAAGACAGGAAATGGAACAGAGCTTGAGGCTTCTGAAACAGTTCCCGATCCTCCATCTCCCCTGCTCCAATACACACTCACCCCTTGCTACTGACAGACCTGAGTGAGGAGGAGGAGCCCAGCTTGGGGTGTGTGTGTGTGTGTGTGTGTGTGTGTGTGTGTGTGTGTTGAGGGAGAGGGGCACACAATGACAGTGGTATAAAGTAAGAGTGTGGAGGGCTGAGAACCATCCTGGTGTCCTGTGGTCCTCTGGTGATCCAAGGAGTTCTGGGGGTCCTCATGTTTAAGTGCATCTTATCAAAGTGGAAACTGAGACTTGGGGCTGGAAATATTGATGGTGTCAGGGACTCTGTGAGGGAAGTGGAAGCAGCCCTCACAGCCTCCAGCCATGTGGGATCGTTCCTGTAATGAACCTGGGTCCTTCTCAGGGGAGGATGGTGGATTGTTTTCCACTGGCCTGCCAGGCTATTCTGATTTTAAAGTCAGACAATAGCCTTATTTGACCATGGGTATTGTATGATTTACAAATGCCCCTCTGATCAAGGAATTTCTGTGCTAGCAACTCATGAAGAAATGTTAGTAATCTTTTATTAGCCCTCGCCGGTTTGGATCAGCGGATAGAACATCGGCCTGTGGACTGAAGGGTCCCAGGTTTGATTCTGATCAAGAGCATGTACCTCAGTTGCAGGATCAATCCTGGCCCTGGACCAGGTATGTACAGCAGGCAACCAATTGATATGTCTCTCTCACACCAATGTTTCTTTCTCTCTGTCTCTTCCCTTCCACTCTTTCTAAAATTCAATGGGAAAATATCCTCAGGTGAGGATTAACAACAAAGCAAGTTCTATTAAGTGAAAAGAAGACACAAAATTATATATATTTACTTGTAATATATTTTTACACATATAATGTTATATACTATATCATATATTGATAGTTATAATATATAACAATAATTATATGTATTATATACATATATTATAATATATGTTATATATAAGAGGTTTTTTTTAAATGCATTGCATGTCTAAAACAAAAATTAGAAGAAAATATACTAAATATTAATAGTGACTATTTATGAGTTGGTAGGGTTATGAGCAATTTTAATTTTCTACTTTATACCTTTTCTACTTTGGATTTTTCCATTTTTCTTTAGTAGATATTATTTTTATACTTGAGAAAGCCAATATAACACCTTATTCATAAATACCAACACCTTCCATATTAATCATGATTGAATATCTTGTATCGTTGAAAACCCACATTCTCTTTACTGTTGTGGATACATATCGGTGTACTTGTTCCTGCCCTTAGGAAGTGGGTTTTCTGGAACAGTTTGAAATTTTTATTTAAGTTTTCTCTGAATTAGGCCCTCCGTAGAGACAGGCACATTCCAGAGGCACTGCCAGTAAGCAAGAATCAAGGGCAGCCTGGCTGAAGAAGCTTCTGGGAAGAGACTGGTTAGAGACCCTTTCACGTGACCAAGAACTGGGAGTTGTTCTGGAGAGCAACAGTTATGATCAGAATGTATAGTCGTGTGGGCACTTCTGAGAGGAAAAAAATGGTGTCTTTTTCTAATTTACAAAAAGGCAACTTCGAGGCTACTGGTAGCCTTATGTAGACACCTTAGTCCCAGTGACTTGATCATATTCAGAGTGAAATCAAGTCCAGCAAACACATCAGGGCCATTTGGGAAGTTGCCCTCACAAGAGCCTTAGAAGTTGAGGCAAATGCCCAGATCTCCAGCACCCCTAATTCTAACCTCAGACACGCAAGTCCAGGCTCTTCTGCCTGGAATGACTTTAAGTTGAAGCTGTGGGCTTCAACCTTGTTTTTTTGTTTTTGTTCTTAAAGCAATTGCCAATGAAATTGGGTAAATACAACTTAGAAGTCAGCAGGGTTTTTAAGGTGTTGAGAGAGCCCATCACCTAAGCAAGCCAACTCCCCCCAGTCCGCTGACAGCCCACTGGCAGGATTCATTAAGTGCAGGGCTTTCTGTGGTCATGTGGGGCTCCCACTGAACACACCGCTTTGCCGGCAGAACATGTCACTGTGCACTAGCTATCACCCAGCTTGCCACATCCTGTTATGTTGCATCCCATCAGCCTAACCCGTGATGGAGGCGAACACAACCCGGGGTGACATGCAGCACTTTGTAATGCAGTGTAGCATTTAAATCTACATCCGCCAAGTTGCACACATCAGCTTAGACACTAGATGCTCGTTATCCAGAGGAAACGATCTAATGTGCCGAAAGTGCCAGCTGGGGGTGTGACATGCATCAAGGGAGAGCATCTGTGTCGCTCTTCCTCTGAGAGCCAAAGTTCATTCTCTATATTGAAGTATCAGTTTCCCATTGGTAAACTCCACTACCAGTGGGTCCTTGGGAGACAGGATCTGACAGATGAAAATATCTGACAGGATGGTACCTCTAATCTACTGTGGGATGGGTTGTGTTCCGAGAACAGATCTTCTTCCAGTATTGATGCTGATGAATCAAAGGACGCAACGGATGCTGAAACTTACAGCAAGTAACTTACGGAGCATATGACTGGATTCCCACTGGCACCTCAAGTCAGAATAATGCTAAACAATTTCCTTGGTGTTTAAACTTAAGAGCTTGTTATCATCAATTGTCCAAGCAATTGATTCCATGCATGAGACTTTCAGGAGAACTTTGATGACAAACGATGAATAAATGAATGACCTGAGACTCTAAAAGCCAAGTCTTCACCATAGAGAAAGATTTGAAAGCAGAACTCTGTCGTCTTCTCCTCTTCCAGTTGCTGCCTGAAGGACTGGAGCTGGTACTTATGGGAAACCTGATGCTCTCCAAACCCAACTCAAAGATCGGTAACGGAACATGGAAACATAACAGCCCTCAAAAACTGAGAAGCTCTGGAGTTATGGCTCAAGCTGTCAGTTTCACAGCAGGCTGGGAATCTCGTGGGTTCCTCTTAAGAAAATGTCAGAAGGGCCTTAAGAGCTCCCAATCTGCCTTTAGATTGCAGATGCTTCCTATGACATCCTTTAGATTAGGGGTGTCAAACTCAATCAGAGAAGGGGCCAAAATCTAAAATCCAGCCTAAATCGCGGGCCGAATGGTTTACTGAACAGTCATAAACTGTCATTATGATGGAAACGCAGCGGAGTGCAGTGATGACAGTGCGGTGCGGGCCACATTGCAAGGCCTGGCGGGACGGATTTGGCCCGCGGGCCTTGTGTTTGACACATGTGCGTTTAGATAAATCCCATGCCCTGAGGTTCTATTGGCCCAGGAAGAGAGGAAGGAAAGGCTATGTTTTTTCCCAGTAAGCAGACTTGGTACCTTCCAACGCATAAACCATCTATCCAGCAATTTGTTGATAAGTAGCAGGCATGGTGCTATGGTGATGTCAGGTAATCTTTTAGCTTTCATACATCCATTAGTCTTCCCTGATGTGCCTAATTCTTACCTTTCTACCTCTGTCAAGACTTGCACTTCAATAGGTACCCTTGATCACTTCTGTTTTCTCTCCACTTTAAATGTACCCTTCAACCAAACTGAGGAATAATGACTTATTTTCTGAAGAGTCACCTAAATTCAGAATCTTCATTTCTTTATTTTCCATTCACTCTGTATTCACTTATTTCTGGCTTCCGCTTCTATCATTCCCTTGAAGTTATTTTCATTAGGGTCAACTATGATTTTTCTGTTGCTAATACTTGTACTAATCTCATTCATTTTTTTTTCTTTTTTAAGAATTGACCACTCTCTC
Source organism: Pipistrellus kuhlii (assembly GCF_014108245.1). Classification (NCBI taxonomy): domain Eukaryota; kingdom Metazoa; phylum Chordata; class Mammalia; order Chiroptera; family Vespertilionidae; genus Pipistrellus; species Pipistrellus kuhlii. The sequence goes on from NW_023425405.1 coordinate 14,740,643, forward strand.
CTTCTTAAAAATGTTCTTTTTATGGCCGGAACCGGTTTGGCTCAGTGGATAGAGCGTTGGCCTGCGGACTAAAAGGTCCCGGGTTCGATTCCGGTCAAGGGCATGTACCTTGGTTGCGGGCACATCCCCAGTAGGGGGTGTGCAAGAGGCAGCTGGTCGATGTATCTCTCTCATCGACGTTTCTAACTCTCTATCCCTCTCAATTCCTCTCTGTGTAAAATCAATAAAATATATTCAATAAATAAATAAATAATAAATATATATATTTTTTTAAAATGTTCTTTTTATGATTCCTATTACAGTATGTTCTGATTTTACAAATCTATGTTGGTTTCTTTAAAATTATTTCAACATATAAATGAACAAAAAAATCATCTATCTTTGTATCATCAAAAAGTTAACTACTGCTAACATGTTTGATTCTCCTTTTTATTATTTTCTTTAGGGAAATCATGCCACTGTTTCATAAAACAGTTACTTGCTCATGATATAAATTTAATTAATATGGAAATGTAAAGACATTAGAAATTTATAAATAGCTCAGATTTCTTCATCCTGAAGGTCTATTCTTTAGAATAACACAACCAAAAACTCTGTTATTCAAAGCATCTTTTTAAAATGCAAATGTGAAACTAGAGAAATAGATGGAAATACATTTTTTTAAAATGAGCTCACATTATAGATGCTGTTTTAAATTTAAACTTAACTATATTTAATAGATGTGAAACAGAAGAATTCTTGAACTTGAAATAAATATTTCTTTCACTACAACAGAAACAATTTTCTCAAAGAGTCCTCCAAAGTTAAAAAGAGAATATGAAAAATATTAGGAGCCTCAAGTCATATTTATATTTTAGACATCAGCATCCTCACAGTTCCTCTCAACTCCCTTCGAAACCTCCTGATTTGTGTTAGCTGCACTGTTGTTTTTTTATTGTCCATATTTGTAACTTTCACTTTAATTTATGCACATAATTTCCACAGTTGCTTGGAATCTGGCTTTGGTTCTACATTTGGCTTTATATTCAAATATATTTAATGCTCACTACCATTTATCCTTGAATGTTCATACCTGCACTCTTTATTTCAATTTATTTCAATGCAGAATTTTGTTGTGCATGGTTTTTTTCAGAAGGACTCATGGGTCTGTATTCTTTGAGTTGCTTACTTGATGTCTTCTTAGATAAAGTAATGTCCACAGGTCTCACATTCCTTCCCTGAGAACTCGGGTGGTGCTCCTCCTTTACTTTCTTCTAGCATTGAATGCTTTTGTGGAAAAGTCTGGAGCCAGCCTGGTTCCTTACTGGATGCATGAGAAGAATGTCTCTTTACCTGTGTTCATATCATTTACCTAGATTAGGTTAGCATAGACAATACCTTGATGTTCACTGGCCTGAGCAATGAAGTTAATGTTTGTAAAGTGCCCAGCAGAGGCCCACACTCCCAGTATGGCCCACACACTGAAGTGGCCCACAGCCTGTCTTAGCAAACAGAGTTCTACTGGAACACGGCCATGACCGTTCATTTCTGTATTGTCTGTGGCTGCTTGTCTGCTACAGAGGAAGAAGTGAGTAGTTGTGACAGAGAACATATGGTCTGCAAACCTAAAATATTTACTATCTGTCTCTTTACAGAAAGTGTTTGCCAACACCTTACCCAGATATAATCTTTCTCCCAAAATACACATTTACTCTTTTTATTTTTATTATTATTATTATTAAATCAGAAAATGTGGCCATTGGAAGAAACTTTACACTGCAATTTATAACCTAACACCTGGTTTTCTTTAAGAAAATTTCCCATAAAATCTAGACATGCACCACCCCACCAACCTTTTGTCAGCCACCTGCAGAGAAGAGAAGTTCACATGTACTCCATAATTTCCATACCACATACTATTATCTTTCAAAGATGAGCTCATATCTGTGTCCAGAGATTCATCTACAACTGAGGCAGAATGATGCTCCAATATAAATCTACATTCAGAAAATTGCCCTATTACCTTCATGGGGTGAGATGGTCTGGGCCCAATTATAAATAACCAGTTGATATCAATCACAGCATGAAGTTTGATGGAGAGGAGGGGAGTGAAACTGCTTCTGATTTGAGGACAGCCTGAAAAAATGAAGCAAGTCTATTAAAAGTAATTTTGAAATGATCTGGATGTTTTTAAAGTTTTACTGTAATGACTTTGAAATGCACTTGAGCAGGATTCATCTGATCTTTCCTCTTGGGGAACGGGCAGTTTCCTCTACAACACCTGTAGAGATCATTTCCTGCTCTGCGAACTGCCATCTACATTCACTATCTCTCATGTACCAATTTGTGGAGAGTGATGAGGGTGGCAAGATAGGAGAAAGGATTAATAGTCTGCTTTCTGATGACTGGGAATGTTGAGAATAGATATTGTGCAGAGAACGAATTAAAGAATCTCCACACTTTATGTGTGTTTGTACGTGGAAGATATTATCAATATATCAGCCTTTCAGATAGCCACTTGCCTTAGGTCAGTAAAAATTAGAGAAAACTTTTGTTTAACTCTGTGTTAAACTTGAGGTAGAGGTAGACTTGTTAATACAAAATATATCTGGAGTGGGTACATATTTACAATTTATATAAAAGGGTGATATATAGCTTGTTCTATTTCATCCTCCATGGACAACAGAGCAGGCATATATAAACCTGAGAAATATTAGGAGCATACACCTGAGAGTCAACAGACCCAGCATGTGTTGCCTTAGGCAAGCTGCTTAATCTGCTCTTAGTTTCTCTATCTTCAAGATGGAGAAAATAATAAGAGTCCATCTTAATCAAGCACTTATTATTTGCTAAGTATGTTGCATGGATTATCTCACTCAATTATCACAACTCTTAATATACAAACTAGTATCATCCTTCTTGCATGAAGAAACTGAGGGATAGAAAGTTTCAAGCCATTAGTAAGTGGTGAAGCTGGAGTTTTAACATGGTAGACTGGCTCCAGAGAGATGCTGCCTCCCATTAATAGTGATATTGTTAAAAATATAAACAGAGAAAAATTTCCATAGGGTTTGTATATAGTAAGCAAGGAACAATTGGTAGTAATCTAAAATAATGATGATGCTCTGGCTGGTGTGCTCAGTGGTTAGACTGTCAGCTCGTGGACCAAAGGATCCCCAGTTAGATTCTTGGTCAAGGGTGCATAACTCAGTTACAGGCTCAATCCTTGGCCTGGTCAGGGCCCAAGTGGGAGGTAACCAATTGATGTATCACTCTCACATTGATGTTTCTCTCTCTCTCTCTCTCTCTCTCTCTCTCTCTCTCTCTCTATATATATATATATATATAATATATATATATATATATATATATATATATATATATATATCTTCCCCCCTTCTGCCTTCCCTTCACTCTCTCTCTCTCTTAAAAAAAAAAAAATCCTCAGGTGAGAATTAATAATAATAATAATAATAATAATAATATATCCTACCTAATAAAAGAGTAATATTCAAATTAACTATCATTCTGCTACACCCACAAGCCATGCCCACCAGCCAATCAGAGTGAGTATGCAAATAAACCCAACCAAGATGGCTACAGCCACAGAGAGTAGGAGGGAGGCTTGGGTTTCCCAGGCAATAGTGGAAGACAAACTTTCTGCCTGCCCTTGCCAGCCTAGGCCTCCACTCAAAGCTACAAAGTTTCAATTATAGAAGGTAAACAAATCCAAACAGAAATGGCAGCAGCGGAGCAAGCAGAAGGCCTTGTGCATTCATGTGGGCTTCCAAGTGGAAATCAGGAATTGTTGCTTTTAGCTATGAAAGGTTTGGAAATGGAATTCACCTAAGCCAGTGGCTCTTTGGCCCCTTGAGGTGGCTCTTCCACAAAATACTATTATACATGCAGGCACGCACATACAGTACGACTGAAACTTCGTGGCCCATGCACAGAAGTCAGTTTTTGGCCTGGGCGAGTCTATTTTGAAGAAGTGGCATTAGAACACTCAAGGGGCCAAAGAGGCACATGTGGCTGGTGAGCCGTGGTTTGCCAACCACTGACCTAAGCTAATGGGCATCAGTGGGAAAAGATGGGAGTATCCTCTTCTCAGAGTCTGATGTGGGCTTCTGCCTCTTCTATAGCAAGCTCATGGTGGGAAGGAAGCTTGGGAGATAAATCAGAATCTGTGAGCTGAAGAAGGGGGATGTGGGGAGGGCAGATAATGAGAAGAGGTGAAATTTAGGTAGTAACAGAGAAAGGCATTGGCAGGAACTGTGAATCACAGAGAGATAAAAGTTGGGATGGGTTTACATGGTTAAGGAGATGAGTAGTATTTGGCAAAGACCAAAATAATTGAGAGCAGACACTTGAACAGATATTTGTACACCTGGATTCATGGTAGCATTATTCACAATAGCTAACTTAAAAGAGAATGTTATAACTCTAAGATGTTTTATGTCAACTTCATAGTAGCCACAAAGTAAAAACCTCCAGTAGATCACAAAAAAAATAAAGAGAAATGAATCAAGCATAACACTAAAAAAAACACAATAGCCTACAGCTCAAAACAATTCAAGTGTTCATTGATGGATAAATGGATAAATAATATATGGTCTACCCATACAATGAAATGTTATTCAGCCTTAAAATAAAATGAAATTCTGATATATGCTACCACATGGATGAACCTTGAAGATATTATGCTAAATAAAAGAAGGCCACAGTGGCTTTGTGCTTTTCTCCACCCACTTCTTTCCACAAGGATGCTCTCTGTGTCTTTTTCAGAGCAAGCCCACACCTCCCCTCCCTCTTTCCTCCTTCAAGGCATGCATCTCTCTCTTTCCCCCTCTTTTTCCTATGCTCCAGGGGTCCTTCTACTATCTCGGTAACTTTCTAAATAAAAATTTCCCTTACAATTTATTTTTTAAGGCAGACACAAAATCATAGATATTATATGATTCCACTTACAGGGCACTAGAGTAGTCAAATTCATAAACAGAAAGTTTATTGGTGATTGTCAGGGTAGAAGCAGAGAGATCTGGAGAATTATTGTTTAACTAGTAGCCCTGTACACAAATCTGTGTGCCAGTAGCTCTCTGCAAGGCCTGGCCGCTCAATGCCTGCTGCCCAGACACCCTCTGCAGCTGGAGTGGAACACTTGCCTTATCACCGTGGCAACAAAGCAAGCATTTCTCCAGGCCACTCATGCTGCCCACTCTCAGCTACCATGGGCCCCCCCCACCCCCCACCCCCGGGACTGGGGGACTTCAGCAGGGCTGAGAGGACTGGGCACTGCCATCTTGTGGCTATGGGCACTGTCATCTTTGTGATGGAGTGATGGTTAATTTGCATATTACCCTTTTCTTAGAAAGGTTGGGTACAGGGTTTCAGTTTGTGAAGATGAAAAAGAAGATAGATGGTGGTGATGGTTTCAGAGCAATGTGAGTGCACTTAATGTCACTGACCTGTATAATTAAAAATGACTAAAATGGTAAATTTTATGTTATATATATTTAACCATAATAAAAATAAGAAATAAGATATAAAGGAAATCTCATTTAAAAGGTGTGGGCAGCCAAAACTGGTTTGGCTCAGTGGATAGAGCATCGGCCTTTGGATTGAAGGGTCCCAGGTTCGATTCCAGTCAAGGTATAATGATACCTTGATTATGGGCACATCCACAGTGAATGGTGTGCAAGAGGCAGCTGTTCGATATTTCTATCTCATTGATGTTTCTAACTCACTATCCCTCTCCCTTCCTCTCTGTAAAAAAAACCAATAATATATATATATATATATATATATATATATATATATATATATATATATTTTTTTTTTTTTTTTTAAGGTGTGGGCAAATAAGAATGACATGATTTACAGTAGTTGCCTTCTAATGCACAGCTATTGCATAGATTAATGTGTATATTTAGTGGTGGTGGCAGCTAGGGTGAAGAGGAAACTGGCTAAATGTGTATAACTTCCATCTCAGCCAATCCGAACTCATTGGTCAGAAATGAGACCTATAATTTATTCCTTGGAGCTGCCACAAAATTTTGGGCAATCCTGCCCTCCTACCAATCACTCTGTAGAGATAGCCATGGTGCCCCAAGGGAGATCTGATGGAGGTGTCATCACCAGGATTCCTGATGACTAGAACTGGCAAGATTCGATCAGCAGGAAAGTAGGTCAATGGAGAAGCCATTTGCTGGCTTGTGAAGACTTCAGCTGGGGTGTAGAAGGGCAGGCTGTGCTGCTGACTGATTCAGGGCATGAGCGCCTTCATGTGCACAGGAGCGAAGGTCGTTAATATCCCGAGCTTGCACAGGGCCCTCTGGAAGCCAAACAGCATGACTCCCATTGACGCTGGCAGATTCCCCAGTGCTGGCAAATCGAGGCATCATGGGACTCTAGTCTCCTTACAATTAAATAGATAATTAAGAAATAAAAACATATTTTTTTTCAATGTAAATTGATAGATGCTGGTTGGTAATGTTAGCATCAGGAATAAATTGAGCAGTAATCTGCAAAGGATATAATCGCTATTATACAAATAAAGATCTGTCTCCGCAACCAATCAATTCAGCAGATATATACCAACAATCAAATTGTTAAAAATGACTTCTATGAATTACCCAGTGTTCCGTCTAACGCTGCCAGAAGCAGCTGGGACACAATTTAGAGCTGATATGCCCGAATGTCGAGAGTGCTTTTTCATTCTGATGTTTTTTGTTCTCTTCTAAGCAGCGTGGCAGAGCCCACAGCTCTGCTTAATGCACCCCTGTGAAAACAAGGTGTATTTCACTCCATGGGTTAGCAGAATCATTTTAACAAAAACACTCAGGAATATATACATTTACCATGGGAAGAATAATTCAATTTTCTTTCTATTATTTCAGCTACAAGGTTGAAGTATTCTTAATTCTTCATTAAGCCCTCTGGCTTGTGAGGAAGTTGCTGTTTTTTTTATGGGCTGCCATGCCTCTTTCAAATGAATGTGGAAAAGACCCACAAAGGGATAGTTATAATCACGCATTTTTCAGTCTTGTCAAACAGCCATTTCAAGGAAATCAGAGCAATTCACTGCCCTTATTTGATACCTGCAGCACTTGAAGAGGAGGTCTGTCCAAACTTTGATTGTCTGCTAATGCCTAATCACCAAGCCACAGGATCTGCTGGTGGCCTTTCCCCTCCTTTGCATATTCATGTCAGCTGACAAAGCAGTTAAATACTGGTGAAACTGAGAGCAATTTTCCCTGTTGGGAGCCCAGACACAACAGGAATCCACCTTTAAGAAAACACTTCCAAACTAAGCTCTTACTTTGAAGTTTGTCTAGAAAGCTTAGACATGGTTAACCCCAGACACAATTAACAGTGAGGGTATTGGAGAATATATATCACATATGTGTGTGTGTGTGTGTGTATGTGTGTGTGTGTGTGTGTGTGTGTGTGTGTGTGTGTGTATAATTTCAGAGAGGAAGGAAGAGGGAGAGAGAGAGATAGAAACATACATAATGAGAGAGGATCATGAATCGGCTGCCTCCTGCAAGTCCCCCCACTGGGGATAGAGCCCACAATCCTCATTTATGGAATATAATGAACAACATAAACTGATAAACAAAAATAGATCCAGAGACAGAGGAACATCGATCAGAACATTAAACCTCAGAGGGAAGGTAGAGGAGGGTGGAGACAAGGGGAGAGATCAACCAAAGGACTTGTATGCATGCATATAAGCCTAACCAATGGATACAGACAACAGGGGAGTGAGGGCATAAGGGGGGGGGGGGGCGTTATGGGGGGGAAAAGACACATATGTAACACTGTAATCAATAAAGAAATTTAAATAAATAAATAAATAAATAAATAAATAAATAAATAAATAAAAACTGAGGGCAAAAAGTCAACTGTAGCCACTGGTTTTCTAATGAGTATTAGGTTCTTTCCTTCAAAAAGGGAGGACCAGGAGACAAGTAAATGCAAATAAACATGGTCCCTGTCCTCAGATAAATTGCAATATAGGGAGGCAATGGCTACAAAATTGAATGGTTTGGGAATAACTAAGGTGATACAAACTAGGGAGAGTCCCATGACACAGATCTGCTTCGGGAGAACAAGTTCCTATTTCTCCCCCAAATGGAGGTAGACAAGCTCTACACAGGGCATCGTGGAGGGTGAAAAAGTAGCCACCTCCTTGTGTTGAGTTCAATGATCTAATAGTCTAGTTGAGGAAGAAGCTTAAAGTGATAGCTCATATAATAAGGTGAGAGAAATAGAGTTCAGGTGCAAGGGGAGGGAGGAGTAGTTGAGGAGGGCTGGGATTAGTGACAGGTTTGGAGAGGCATCACTGAGACATATTAAGTTTGACATGGAAATGATATGCCCAAAAATCAACTGAAGTCTAGTCTGAAACTCAAGAGAAAAATCAAGAATAAGGGGTGGGGTGCAGGGTAGAGAAGGGTCAATGGGGAAAATGTCCGAGAACATCTGTAATACTTTCAACAATAAAGATAAATTTTAAAAAATAATCATGAAAAAGAAAAGTAAAAAAAAAAAAATCAATGTAGAACATTTTACAATATTGATAAGGTATATTGTAGAATGTTCTAAAAGTCCTGTTTTTCATTCTCAAAAATACTTCATTTCTTCCTCAACAACTATTTATCCTGAAACTCAAGAAAAAACCCTCATGTTTTATTATCATTTTCAATGTAAAAGTTTTGGTAACTCCTAATTGATCTTTTACTATAGATTTTTTTTAATATACCTCCAGATTTCCTGTCTATTCTTCTCCATGAGGTTGACCTCTATGGACTGCATGCATCATTGAGCCCTCTGGCTGCCAAATGGTTTGGCCAATGGGAGACCCTGGTGAAAGATAAGAGTCAGGAGGAGAGTGGGGGCAATATGTCCATTCCCCATGGACTCCTCTTTGCTTAGTCATGCTGCCTCTCTCTGTACAGCTACTTGCTTTACGTTTCAGAAACCATTCCCCATCTCTGCCAGTCTGGCCTAGAGGTGCTGACAGTTCTCTGATGTTAGCCTGTGGGGAGTAACATCATTCTTTGTTAGTGTTCCTAAACCAGGCTATACTTTTGTAAATAATGCATTTTAAAAAATATATATTTTATCGATTTTTTACGGAGAGGAAAGGAGAGGAAGAGAGAGTTAAAAACATCAATGAGAGAGAAACATTGACCAGCTGCCTCTTGCACACCCCCAACTGGGGATGTGCCTGCAACCAATGTACATGCCCTTGACTGGAATCGAACCTAGGACTTTTCAGTCCACAGACCGACCACTGAGCCAAACCAGTTTGGGCAAATAATGCATTTTTTAAGCTTTATTAATTTTGTCAAACTTCATTACTTTGTTAAAGTATTCTCAATTAGTGTCTTTTTGCTGACATGACTCTGATAGACTCCTCTACAAATATTGATTGATTGGTTAATTGATATTATTTGATCTTGATTCTAATATAACTTCCTTTAAAAAATTCTGTGATATTGTAATGGTCTTTATTAAAGGTTGATTTCTTTTTATGAATGAGAATGCTTAAGGTAGTTTTTCTCAACTGAAATATTTATCAATAGGAAAATAGTTAAACAAATTATAGCCCATCCTATATAATAAAAATGTAGTGTGCAAATTGCCCCCTTGATTGGGAGTTGTCCGGGAGTTTGACCAGGGGTTGGGGCTAGCTGGTGTAAGAAAGGGAGGATCTGGCCAGTGGCAGCAGCAGATGGTTGGTGGAAGAGAGGGAGGCCCTGGTTGGCTTCCGGCAGCCACTAAGGACCCTACCAATGCACAAACTTTGTGCACTGAGCCTCTAGTCCACATGTGTCAAACACAAGGCCCTCGGGCCAAATCCGTCCCGCCAGGCCTTGCAATGTGGCCCGCACCGCGCTGTCATCATTGCACTCCGCTGCGTTTCCATCACAATGACAGTTTATGACTGTTCAGTAAACCATTCGGCCCGCGATTTAGGCTGGATTTTAGATTTTGGCCCCTTCTCTGATTGAGTTCGACACCCCTACTCTAGTCTATAATAATAAAAGTGTAATATGCTAATTAGATGAATAGCTGCACAACCTTCCAGATGTCATTCTGGATAAAGGTGCAGGGGCGGGGGGCTCTCTGAGGCAGAGGTGTTTAGGGGTGATCAGTAGGCAGCTGGAGTGGTTGGGGTGATCAGGTAGGCAGGCAGGCAAATGGTTAGGAGCCAGTGGTCCCAGATTGCGAGAGAGATGTCTGAATGCTGGTTTAGGCCTGATCCCACAGGGAATAGCAGTTGGACATCCCTTGAGGGGTCCCAGATTGCAAAAGGGTGCAGGCCAGGCTGAATGACACTCCCCCATGCATGAATTTTGTGCACTGGACCTCTAGTATCTATATAACTTACAAAGAATGAGACAGCTTTACAGGTATGAACATGAAAGTATGTCCAAGATATATTAAATGGGGATAAAAATCAAGCAATAGGAAAAAATAGACTCAGTCTATTCCCATTTATAAAAATAATATTAAAGAAAATAAAACTAACATTTCAAATGAACCTTAGATCCTTCAAACTTGAGTCCTAAACTTTTCCTTTGATCATCTCCTACTTTATTCCTGCCTCAACCTTACACTTCACCTACAGTGTACAGTAGCTAAGGTAGAGTAGACATTCAATGTTTATTGGATGAATGAATGAATTATAATTTTCAAACATGCACTTCACTTTTCACCCCTCCATCTTTATTGAGGTATAATTGACAAATAAAAATTACATATATTTAAAGTAGACAGCTTAATGTTATAAATACATAATGTAAATTAATTGCTACAATCAAACTAATTAGCATATCCATCACCTCACATGTTTACCTCTTTTCGTTCCTTTTCTTGTGTGTGTGTGTGTGTGTGTGTGTGTGTGTGTGTGTGGTGAAAACATTTAAGATCTGCCCTCTTAGCAAATTTCAAGTATACAAACATTGTTGTTAACAGTATTTATTCTGAACTTTCGAGATTTCATCATTGTAATAGTTCATACTGTTTCACCTTCTGGGAATGCCATTAACACTTCCTTTACCTGTTGTAATTAGAGTAGTCTTCCAGCATCCAGTCCAAATGCCCCTTCTCTGTGATGTCTTCCTAAACACTTCAATATAGAATTTCCTGCCCTCCTCTGCCATTCTATAGCAACTTGTAAGTTCATCTAAACCCTTAAGACACCTTGGTTTGCATTAAGAGCCCAGCTTAAGATTTTAAGACCTTTGAGAGAACGTTAGCAATACTGTATTCCTAATACCTAGCATAGCATCTCACACACATTAGACACTCCATAACTGATTGGTGTATTGCCTTGAATTAAATCTAGTTGATTGTTCTGGTCCGTGGATCAGGTCTTGCTGTCTATTATGAATCCTTAATTGAATGTTTCCCATATTGATTAATCTAATTATGAAATTGAGCATCATCCTATTTTAAATAATTTATTCTAAAACTTCAGGTAATTTAAATCTAAGACAAAAAGCAGATGGTGAGAGTAAACGTGCAAATAGGAAAAGTGGTTTGTTTTTTATTGTTGGATATTACAGTCAACATAGGGAAGGTAAGGGGCTCAAGCAAAGATCCGTCGTGGCCAATGTGGGAATAAGCAAGAGGGGAGAAGTTGGCACATACTTGGGGAACCTCCTCCCCCTACTCCCTTCTCTCTAGGGGAACAAGCGTATTTTCCCATCTACTTTAGCAGCAGTTACCCCCCATGGATTTCCCAGTGAATCAGAAACCGCCTCTGCACAGACCCATAACCCACAGCTTGTAAGTAATTCTCAAATCTAATTTATTAAAAACTCATTTATTTTTTACAACACCAGATTTCTGATTAATTCCCAGCACCGTGGGTTATTTAATGCAGTGGGTTTCATTGTCATTTGTGATTTCCCAAAGTGCTTGACTGATAGAAGCTATTGTGGGCTTAGTCTGTCGGCATATTGTTCCCTTGTCAAATGACAACAAAAACACCTTATTGATGAAAGTGCTAGATGTCTCTTAAATAAGGCAGAAATTCAGTATGGTGCTGAAGGCCCACAGGTGTTCAGCATTCACCAGGGAAACTGAAAATCATACTGAAATCTATGGCAGACATTCCTGTCTCTGTTCCACCTAAAACGTCTGGCAGAGTATATGCTTGTGTTTTCTCAGTTAATGTCAAAGAAGAAAGAAGTTTATTTCCATTTTGCCTTTTTATGAGGGTGATGAAAAGCAGTGGGGTAGATTCAGAACCATAAATCATCCAATGAAACTGACCTTATCTTCCATTTGTTTTTATAAATTTCAAAACATTAAAAACTGATTTAAATCTTGGAGGAGGCCCAGTCAGTGTGGCTCAGTGGTTGAGTGTGGACCCATAAACCAAGAGATCACCAGTCCAATTCCTGGTCAGGACACATGCCTGGATTGTGGGCTCAATTCCCAGTAGGAGGCATGCAGGAGGCAGCCAATAGATGTTTCTATCTCTTTATTCCTGTCTCTTCCTCTCTCTCTAAATTAATAAAAATGTTTTTAAATAAATAAATAAATCTTTGAGGAGTGTAACCCTTAGAAGACAAGATATAATAGCTCAAAAGAAATAAAAAAATTTGTGTCGCTAATCTTCCACACTAAATAGAAACCCTTCTTATCCACTCCCTGAGTGTCCCCCAGATTGAGATGACTCCTCCAGCTTAGCCACAGATACCAGCTAGGGATTGGAAATTAGGTATCAAAGTTATGTCCATAAAGGGAGAAGAAGCAGGTGTTCCACATATTAGCAACACACTTTCACAATTTGATCTACTCAGTTGCTAAAATGTGGCAAATCTCCCCTACAGACCTTCCATTAGTGTCTTTGGTCCTTTATCTCTGTATTTCTAGTTAGACAAGGACCCTTGGTGGAGGAGAAGTGGCCACTAAATGGAAAACCCAATCTGCTCTTTTTCAAATATGAGGATAATCAGATCTTTTCTCTTCTAGACAGCTCCTTCCACAGCCCTCATGACCATAGTGCTGAGATTTGGATTAGCTTCTCTGTCAAATGTTTCCCTTTAGCATGATGTCTAACAGCTGGACTGTTGTGCTGCTCATGAAATGTTCACTGTAAAAGAGATTATGTGCCACCTTGAACAGCTTAGAGAACACATACTGTGTAAAACTAAGAGTGAGAAGTCAAGAGTCTGAGAAGAAAGCATAATGCAGATAAGTCTCCCACTTATGTTCTGTCACCTCTACTTGCCTCCCTGGTGGAAAGTCTAAGAGGGCAAATGAGGGGATAATGGCACAGGAGTCTGAGTTCTTCAGATTCTGCTTCCCCGGGTCCTGGATTATATACTAACAAGCCCACTCAGGCACAATTTCTCAACTATAGATACAGCTCTGCTGACAGTGTCCATGTTTACAGACTTTGTGTTGTCAGACAAGTGAGCCCTTTGAGGTATTTTCCAAAGAGAAGTTTATAGTAATTTATCTATTTGAAGTATTTACCTACAAATATCTGCATTCAAGAACGTGTACTTACTAAATGACTAAATTGAGAATTAATGCGATTTCAGTGCCCTTTCCAAAGATATGCTGTTATTTTTTAAATCTCCACTTTTCACTAAGATTGACTAAGGTTAAAAAAAAAAAAAAAAAAAAAAAAAAAAAAAAAAAAAGCAAATATATTAAGATGGTGAGGAGGATATGGGGAATGAACACTTTTATATTATTGTGTATAAACTAGTGAGAACTGTATAGAGGGTAATTTGAGACTACCTAACAAAATGAAAATGTGCTATCAGAGATGTCCAAGTTTAAGATGGCAAACGAAAAATTTTCCTGCCCCCCCTTTCTTCTTGAAAATCACCCAAAATCAACAAGGATAATGAGAAATAAAATGCAATTACCGAGTCCACAAAATCAAGAAATATTTACAACCTCATGCTATAATATATGAAATTGAATGAAAGAGTTAAAATGGTTTTTCAGAGTGGAAGAAGCCTGATAATCGGTTCACAATAATATTTTAAAACATTTAATGCCTCAGAAGGCACGTGTGAGAGAAGTGGCTAAAAGTGGGGAGATGTGTTAAAAGTCTAAATAAGGAACAGAGAGAACCCCTCAGAGCCTCACCAAGTCTGCACACCCAGGTAACTATCTTTTAAGATTCTGTACCAAGTCAGAGAAGCTTCAAACTCAGGGACACCAGTCCAGTAGAAGGCAGGGAATAGACACTAGTCAAAAAAAAAAAAAATTATGTGTAAATGAATGGAGAGACCCCACTTCCTATCCATACAAAGCTGTCGGAACACTAGGTACCAGCCTTATTGTGTGGCCGCCTCCTTCCCCACAGCCCTCTACCCAAAGAAAGTAAAGTAAATTATATAATTCTTCTTTGCGATAACTAAATGTTCTAGAGAAAAAGCCTAGAGATAGAGATACCTATAATTGTGAATTCCACCAATGAAAACAAAGCAGTTTGTTATATTTCACTAACTTACACTGAAACCAGCAAGTTCGGCTCTTTAATATAGTAGCTCTCTTTAAAATATGAACTGACAATGAAGAATCTCATCTAAGGATATCTTCCAAAATGAAAGACACACACAGAGACACATACACAAATCATACACACACATCACACATACAACATATATACACACCACACACAAACACACACATCATACACACAACATACACACAAACATGCACACATCATACATAATACACACACATCACACATAACACACAAACACAAAGGGGGGGAAGGAACTAGGAAGAAACAGAGACAAGATAGGTAACAAAAACATTATCTTTGAAAAATAAATATAATTTATATTCTTAGAAATAACAAAAATAAAATATCTATGGGAAAAGAATGGTAACTATAAAAAGAATAACCAGAGAAAAGCTCTTGAAAATTAAAAATATTACAGAAAAAAAAAATTTTTTTAACTAAGGGAGAGCTTAAAGAAATATCTCTCAGCCTTAATCAATAAAGAAATAAAAAATAAAAATATAAAATAAAAAAGAAAGAAATATCTCTCAGAAAGTATAACAAAAAAACATGGAGACAAAACATAAGAGAACCAAAGAGAAAATTAGAGGTTGAAACCAAGAGATCCAATATCTAATTGATGGATATACCAAAAAGAGAGAACAAAGAGAGTCATGGGGCGGTGGGAATTATCAAAGAAATCATACTAGAAAATTGTAGGATATGAGTCTCCAGATTGAAAGAGCCCTAAAATGTCAATACAAAGAATGAAAAAGACCCACACCAAAGGATAGCATTGTACAACTTCAATAGATGAGGAATAAAGGGCCTGGGCCTTTTAGAGATGTTTTAAAAGTCATATACAAAAGACCAGAAATCAGAATGGCAGTGAACTTCTCAACAGCATTCCTGAAACTTGGAGGACAGCGGGGACTGTTTTTGTAATACTGGACAGCTAGCCTCTTACATTTGAGGTGCATCATCAGGACAAATGAGTATTTTAAAGCTTCATTAAAAAGTGCATTACACTTTGAAAAATCAACTTTACATTGATTTTTACAATGTGCATTAATACTGAAGTGCATTAATACCATTAACCAAGTGATCCCTAATTAGTCTAAATAAAGTTTTATTAGAACACAGCCTCATCATTTATACACTCTAGGTGGCTGCTTTCACTACGTTGGCAGAATTGAATAATCTTGACAGAGACTGTGTGGCCTCCAAAGCATAAAATATTTATTTGGTCCTTAACAGACAAAAGTTGCTGACCCCTGATCTAAGCCAGTGGTGTGCCTCAGCATTACCTGAAGGACATATTAAATAAAACACAGATTATTGTGTCTACCACTAGAGTTTCCAATTCAGCTGGTCTGGATCGTGCCAAAGAATTTGCATTTCCAATTCTCTCAAGTAATCCTCAAATTACCCTGTGTAGGCAACTACCTCTTCTGTGTCCCTCTGAGCCGATAATTGCTCTGTCTACCATGCACTGCATTCAACTCATAGCTTTCTGTTTTTCTTCTCAGAAACCATTTAATCTTTCCTCCCAGCTGTTTGGAGGAAAAGCCATAGAAACTAGAAAAGACATAAAAGGTCTGGGTTAAAGTTTCTATTCTACTGTGTCCTTGGGTAAGGCAGGTTACCTCTCTGAAGCTCTGGAGTTAATAAAATGCTCTCACCTACTTTTACATGGCTGTTGTGAGAATGAAATTGAAAATTCTGTACAAACTATTCCCTCAATGCGAACATTTTATAAACTAAAATTATATTGTTATGCATTCGTGTGAGTAACCTATTATACTGTAACATTGCTATTATTGATCACCCTAGCAGTTCTGAGCAGATGTTGCTATGAGCAGAGAGACAGGCTTTGCCCAGGAAGAATAAGCCATTAATAAAACCCATCTCTGATTAAAAAGAAGGCCTTTCACCCATTAAGTAGCTTCAGACATTATTCTGCATTCAAAGGTAAATAGTGTCTTCCTCCTTGGCAGGAAAGAAGAGGGTGTGCCCCAGAGGTGAATGGCACGGATAGATCCGACTTGCCAGACTGGAAGCTCAAAGCAAAGCCTGCCCGGGCCCCTGCCCAGAGCATCTCAGTCTGTGGGTTCCATTCTCACTTAAAGCCAGCCCTCTGAGCCCCCCCAGGTGCCCCAGCACTTCTGCTGCATTGCTCCGGGGGGACCGCCATGCTGAGAACACCTGCCCACACAGAAAAACTCAAGGAACGACTGCCAGTCAGCTCCAAGCTACAAAAAGCTATTAGCTGATAATGACCCTTGGCACAGCCACCCGTTGGATTGAAAGTTGATGCAGAGCTCATTACTGTCGCCTCCAGCCCCCCAGCTCCCCAGAGCAACTGAGCTGATGTTCGCTGGCTGGCTGGTCTTTTGAATGTCGTTTCTCAAACCTCCCTGCTGTACTTCTCGGGGAGTTAGCCAGCGGTGGAGGCTGCCTAGCTACTTCGTATTTGTTCTTTAACTGTATTTCAAGGTTAACTTAACCTACTGGCAACCAAGCCCTAGGTTACCCATCAGGGGGGCATAGGTCCTGGAGTCCTGATTCAAAGTACAGTGCTCACAGGAGCTCCATCCTCACACCCTCCCCTAGGTACAGACTCCCTGGTTCCAGCAATTCCCACACCCAACTCACATGGACGTCAGGTGACTGACTGATTTCCTGAGAGCGAGCTCTTGGCCGATGCCAAGCAACTCACATCCCAACAGCATGTGTGAGAGGACTCAGAGCCCACAGGGCCATTGGCTGCCGTGGGAAACAGATGTTGTCTAGCCTCATTAGAAAGGTTTGTGCCTCCAGAAGTGAGAACGTAGACGGCTTCACCCTTTGGAGGAACTGAGAAGTTTGTTTATGGGTTTGCATTTGGAAACCTAAAGGCTGGGACACTCAGTCAGCTTGTGATTTGTTTATCTTCAATCCTCACCTGAGGATATGTTTTTATGAGAGAGAGAGAAAAAGAGAGAGAGAGAGGGAGAGAGAGAGAGAGAGAGAGAGAGGAGATTGGTTGCTTCTGTACTCGCCCCCACCAGTGATCAAAGCCCACAACATTTTGGTGTGCAGACAATGCTCCAACCAACTGAGCCCATCAGCCAGGGCTGGCTTCTGATTTAATAGTGTGTGTTTCTCCCTTAAAATAAGAGCTAAGTCTGGTCCCTGCTCTGCCACCAATTTACACTACGATATCTCATAAGTCACATTACCTCTGTGGGCCTAGGCTGCCTCCTCTAACAAAAATAAAAGAAAAAGGAAAAAGTTGCATAATGACTCCTAAGGCTCCTCCAACTACCACGGTTCTATGATTCTCTCGAACTCCAGGGATAGCCTTCCTACCCCTCCAACGCCCCTCACCGCCCCCCTACACACACACACACATACCCACACACACACTCATAGAGAATGCAAATAAATGTTTAATATGAATGCAAGCAAAATGTAATAAAGAAGGTAAATTTGCTGCACCAAATTTGCATAATGTCTTTTCAAGCCAAGCAGAAATGGCATTTGGATTACTGGCTGTTTTGAATTATCTGCACCACCGCACCCCTGCATTTGTGCAGATAATTAGGAGGTGACTACATAGAAGAAAGATACACAGTTGTAGCATATGGATCACATCGCAGTAGCATTTCTCACAGTTTGGGTTAATGTGATTAATTCAGTTGGCGGAGGCCAAGGAAAAACATGAGTCAGATCTCTATAGAGAAAAAAATATCTTTTCAGATGTCCCTAATTGTACCCCTCATCATAAAAGGAATAAAGAGGGTCAAAAATGTGTGTGCTGGCTAAATTCTGAATCGGTAGACTCTTGCCTTCATGAATTTGGGTTTGTGATTAGACTCACTCCAAAAGCAGGAAAGGTGATTCATCATTTTATTGAGGCATGCCTTGGATCCCCGGTGCTGGGTGACATGTGACAGGAACGAGGCACATAGATGGTGACGGCACCTATCCAGTCACCAAGCAGCCAGTCGGCATCTCAGCTTTGTCCTCATAGGCAGCAACTCACCTGGCTGTGAAGAAATGGTTTCACTCTGACACTTCAATAAAGCTAGAAAGGCTGTCAGTGTGTCTGTGAAGATATGCAAAGAAAGCGTGTGACTTGGAATACAACCAGAAGAAAGCCGAGCACCTGTACAAATGTTCCCATTCAGTTGAATTCAGAGACGTGAGCGGGTCCTTGGAATGAAGGTCTTAAGGGCAATGAGGTAGAAACCAGGAGCTGCCTCAGGAGCTTAAAGGAGGTGGTTTTTAGGAAATACAACCAATTACTACTCGACAAAGCAGATAGTAAAGAAATGAAACATATCGCCCCTGAAGGATGAAAATAGAAATAGGCTCAAAAATTACTTTGGGTTAACTCAAACTCATACATCTATGACAGAGGGTTTCCTCTGTAATAGGTATGCTCAGCACACTTGACACTTGACGGAGAAGAGCTGTGCTTGCCCTTACTCCCACTCTGAGACACTGCTGCTGCTGCTACTGTTGCTATTATCCTTCGTTTATTGAATGCTAGGCAATTACGAAAAAGTTTATATACACTATCTTATTTAATTCTCACAGGCCCACTGTATTAAGTACACCTATAACAGTCACATGTGGTGACAGACACAGGATAAAGGCCAACAAGCTGAGAATACAGAGAAAAAAATGTATATAGACGTGGGTCAATACCAGACACCACTCATTTCTAGATTTCTTCCTCTTTTTAAAACATATTTTCATCAAAGCATAATATACAAACAGAGAAGACACAAACCATAAGTGTAAGCTCAATGGAATCTCATACAAGAAAGCAGAACCCAGATCAAGAACAGAACGTGACCAGCATTCCAGTGTCCTCTCACACATCTCCTCTTTCATTTTTCACCTTCACGAGGATAACCCCTTCCTGCTTCTGATACCACTGATTGATTTGGCCTGATTTTGTACTTTATATAAATGAGACTCTACAGTGTAAATTATTTGGTGTCTTGTTTTACTCCCTCAATATTATGTTTGTGAAATTCTTCCCTATTTGTATAGGTACTTGTGGTTCATTTGCTTTCATTACCTTATGATATCCATATGTGTATAGATCACAATTTATGATTCTACCTTGGTGAGCATTTGTACTATCCAGTTTTGGGTTATTGTCAAAGAACATTCTGAAACAATCTAATAACAAGCACATTTCTGTTGGGTATATACAAAAGAGTAGAACTGCTGGGTCTTAGAAGATACACAGCTAAACCATTTTCCAAAGTGGTATCAGGCATAGTTTCATGAGAGAGGGGGGGGAAAAAGCTGTATTTGATAAACCTAGTATAAGGTGGGTTTTCAGTAATTTGCAACTGAATGCATTCCTAACCAATAGAGCTTTCTTGGTGTTTAAAATATCTTTTAAAGTTAAGTTGAAAATCAATTAAATAGTTTCAGTTCAAACAAATGTTGCTTGGAAACAACATAAAAACTACATTTCTAACTTATTTAAAAAATATTAAAAGATCCCACAAGATAAAAGACATTTCTGTATGGAAATAATAGACTGGACTTGAAAATCATAATTGTCAACAATTTTACAGTGCTCAATAAATGCCAGGAACATTCTAAGCACTTTAGCTATATTATCTCATTTAGTAGCCCCCAACAATCCTCCAGGGCAATATTAGTGATATTCCCATTTTACAGACAGGGAACTGAGACACAGAGAGATAAGATATTCAGCCTGTGATTGCAGAGTAAGAAATGGTGGAACCAGGACTTGAACTCAGACTGTCTAGATCCAGAATCTGATCTCTTAACCACTAACACATGACCATTAGAAGGTCATGCATGTTCCAGTTCACCAGTCTCCCCCATCACTTTACTGTCTAAGATCCACTTCTGTTCTCATTTAAGGCAACCTGCCAGGGCTCTGTAGACATTTGAATTTGCAATCTTTGCATTACGTATTTTGTGAGGGAAAGAAAACCCAGCCTATTAATTTAGAATTCTCCCCTTAACCTTCCAGGATACTTATCACACCATGAAATTACTAACCCCTGGAATTTAAAATAATTCCATACATTTACCCAGGTGCAATAATTTTGCAGTTCTTACCATCATTCATTATAGTAAATTACCCACATCCCCAAAGTTCCTGTGGATTTTAAAGAACTATTTCTTTTTGGTCAATAGTTTAACAAATAATTGTGTTACTATATGCTAACTTCAGCACTGTTTGGCAGGCTCTTTAGGCCTGGAAGCTCAAAGATGCTGACAGAATGAGGCAAAGGGAAGTATTAAGAGGCATGGGAGCAGCCAACAAAACGGTGCAGAGTGAAGTGATAGGATTTGCAGGAAAGCAGAAGTCATCAGAGAAGAGAAAATTACCTGAGCAGAGACAAGTTATCTAGAAGAGTCTTGAAAGCAGGCAGCAAGTGCAGAGGGGAATATTTTCACGTAGTTTGAAAGCTCTGAGAGAAGAGAAAAGAAGGCATGGCATGAGTAACACACCATTTAGATGGATAAGTAACTGAGAAATTCATTTTTCAATTGGAATTGGAGGTAAGGGAAGTGGTTCCTGAAAAGCAAAGTTTCGAGGAATGTGAAGAAAAAGAAAAAAAGAAAAAAAAAGGATTCCTAGTGGTCACTGCCTCCTCTTCTGGTCACAATACCTCTCCCACTCTGGGTAGTTCTACAGAATTCATCCCACCCACACATCCTGAAATTGTTATGTGGCCCAAGCATGAGCAGTGAACATACTACCTTTCAATTTTTTTAACTACACTGATTAGTTCAATGATTGCCATGCAATCCAAGCCAAGCAATGCAATTCAATGCTGTGAGTTCCATTGGAATTATGGGGAAAGATATGCCTTGAAGATATTTTTAACTATTAATAGAAGGAGGATGGCTTCTTGAAGTGTCTGGGAGCCTCATATGGGGAACATCTTAAAAATGTCGTTATTGCAGATAAAATAAGAAAATCCTATGTAATAAAAAGCCTAACATGCTAAGTGTCTGATCAACCAGTTGGCTGTTCAACCAATCAACACGTAATATGATAATGATATGCTAAGGCTGCTCAGCTGCTTGCTGTGATGTGCACTGACCACCAGGGGGCAGACAGTCAACCATTTGACCAGTTGCTATTAAGTACACTGACCACCAAGTAGGTTAGCTTGCTGCTGGGATCTGGCCAATGGGGACTAAGCGAAAAGGGACAGACAAGCCCTGGAGCCCTCCCCAGCTGGCTAATCTCCGCGTCTCTCCTCAGCCTGGATCATGCACCAGTGGGGTCCTTCAGCCTGGCCTGTACCCTCTTGCAATCCAAGACCCCTTGGGGGATGTCAGAGAGCCAGTTTTGGCCCGATTCCACAGGCCAGGCCGAGGGACCACACTGGTACATGAATTCGTGCACCAGGCCTCTAGTTGAGTTATAATGACTTGATATGGTTCAAGCCCCTGGACCCAGCTATACCTGAAGTTCTGGATTTTTCTATTATGAGAACCTATACGTTCCTTTTTTGTGCTAAAGTCACTTTGAGTTAAATTTCTGTCACTTACAACAACAATAACAAAATCTTGATTTATTTCTTTATACTAAAATTATAATCCACAACGAATAGACTGAGGCATGATAGATATAAACCCTTAATGATTAAGAAAGAAAACTAGAGCCCCTTTGGTGCCTTATCAATGTGTGGAAGCTGTGTGGGCTGAATGAGCCCTTGTGGTTACTCTCTGGACAGTTTGAATAGTCAGGTCCCTATTTTTGGAGGGCAGAGTCTGTGTTGTGTGGAACATGTGATTGAGGAAGGGCATCGGGGGGTATAAAGGCAATTGCCCTGGACAGAAGACTTCATGCTTTAGATCACATGTGTCAAACACAAGGCCCGCGGGCCAAATCTGTCCCGCCAGGCCTTGCAATGTGGCCCACACCGCGCTGTCATCACTGCACTCCTCTGCGTTTCCATCACAATGACAGCTTATGACTGTTCAATAAACCATTCTGCTCACGATTTAGGCTGGATTTTAGATTTTGGCCCCTTCTCTGATTGAGTTCGACACCACTACTTTAGATGCAACAGCTTTGTCTTTCGGGGGATGGTGACATACCTTTCTGTTGGTGTTATGCCAGCTGTCTCCTGGATGGGTACTCTGGCCCACTTAATGATTTTTCTTGAGATTTCTTTTACTTTTTATTTGTTTCTCAAGGCCTTTGTCATTATTTCCTTCTTCCCACCTTCCTCTTCCTTTGATTCTATTTCCATTTTTATATATTTTCTAGTCTTCTCTTCCTCAAGTGAGTTCAAAAGAGAAACTTGAGATTGTCATCATTAATCATTTTGGTATTTAATTGGGTTTTGATTAATATCTGTGGATTTAAGGTCACATCCTTCACTTAGAATTTCTGGCGGAGTGATGAAGGTATATATAATTCTAACCCCAAGACCCAAACTAAAATACAATGGACTAGGACAAATCACCTGTCAACATTATGATAATGTTCAACTCCAAAATTGAACAGACAGGTTTCTCAAGTGGTATAGACAGCTTTAATTTAATCACCAGGAAAGGGTCTTGGGTGAGCACTGACTTCCACAACTGAATCTTTGAATTAAAAACCATATATATGTCTGGGTGTGCATGTGTGCATGTGCATGTGCATGTGTGCATGCATGCATACATGTGTGTGTGTGTGTGTGTGTTATAATGTTTTAAGAGTTTGAGAGTATGAGGTACCATTGTACTTTCTCATAGTAATCCAAAAGTTTTGAGAGAACATCTTTCCTGGTAGTTTTTAGCTTTACCTGAGTCAAATAAGCCTTACTCATTCCACTTCTGGATGACAGTATCCTAACTGCAATGTTGGGATACAGCTCCCACTGTAATAAGAGTTTATAGAATCTCTTTGATTGTCAGCTATATGTCAATGTAACTATTGAAATTCAAAGGTTTTGGAAGCAATGAAATGCTTTTTTAACATACTTGTTTACAGACATGTCTAGTCTCTTTTCATTGGTTTCCTCAAAAATCAGAGCTAACCTTGAGTCAGCAATCTTTCCTTTCCATGTCCCTCTCACCACACCACCACCACCTCTCCATCCATTTCTCCTTCTCTCAATTTCTCTCCTCCAACCCACCTTTTTCTTTCAACATTTATTGAAAGCCTATTGTAAGCCAGCATTGTCAACTCTAAAATGACATTAAAAAGTACCTTACAGTTCCATTTCAGCCACTATTGTTCTCTATTATTTCACTTAATTCACTGAGGGAATGGTTTTTAATTTCATCTTTGGAAATTTCCTTAGCTTCTGATTTCCCCAGGGGATTGTGTAAAGTAAGAAAAAAAATTACTACTCTTATTTCCCCTCTTAGGATCTTAGTGAGTTTGAGGGCCGACACACATCATTGAAGTTTGCTATTAACATTAAGTTAGTTAATTATGGCAAACACGTAGTCGGCATGCTGTGATGATGGAAGAGAAAAAGAATAGCCCATCAGTCAGAGGAGCTACTAAATGATTTTGCCATAATCTGGGGATATTGAAATTGATGGTTCTCGCCCTGTCAACTAATAGCATCCAGCTCTTACTGAGACAGGAGCTAGAGTTTTAAGGGGGGAAAATCCAAAGGATCTGGGATAGGTTTCACAGGTCACACTTGAACCAAGAATTATTTCCATATCCTACACTTGTCACTCACCCCAGGACAAACATGCCTCACGATACAATCTACCATTGGTGACCCACGTCTTTTCTGACCATTCCATTCCTAACAGCCACCGTTGGCGTCATCTCTGAAACTTCTTACATTACCACCTGAGTTATGAGTGGCTTTAGTTAGGTACGCTCAAATGTCCCAGCTTCTGCCTCCACCACCAAGCCACAGGAGGAACCCAGGCATTTTCATGTAAGTCTTGGGACACAGAGAACTTAAAAATGCTGGAAAGTTCTGGACTCTGGGCCCCATCTCTGCTGCAAAACAAGCCTTTCTTTTACAGGTGAAAAGCACCCACCTAGGCAGGTGACTGGTATCAGGTGGCAAGTTTCAGCCCCAAACCCCTCAACTGCACCCTTTCCAATCTGAGACCCCTCAAAGGATGTCTGACTGCTCGCCTAAATGGGCAGTCAGATATCCCTCTCACAATCCAGGACTCCTGGCTCTCAACTTCTCGCCTGCCTGCCTTCCTGATTGCCCCTAACCACTTCTGCCTGCCAGTCTGATCATCCCCTAAACCCTCCCCTGATAGCCTGATTGATGCCTAACTGCTCCACTGTCAGCCCAATTGCCCCTAACTTCCCTCCCCTGCATTCTTGGCCCTCCCAACTGCTCTTCCCTGCAGGCCCGGGTCCCCCCCAATTGCCCTTCCCTGAAGTCCCAGTCGCCCCCAACTTCTCTCCTCTGCTGGCCGGGTCACCCCTAACTGCCCTCCGCTGCAGGCTTGATCACCCCCAACTGCACTGCCTTGCAGGCCTAGTCCCTTCCAACTGCCCTCCCATGGTGGCCTGATCACCCATAACTGACCTCCCTTGTAGACCTGGGCCCTCCCCTGCTGGCTATCTTGTGGTGGCCATCTTTGTGTCCATATGGGGGCAGCTATCTTGTGTGTTGGAGTGACAGTCAATTTGAATATTGCTCTTTTATTAGATAGGATAATTTGTCCATTGTTGAAAGTAGGGTATTAAAATTCCTAATATTGCCAGAACCGGTTTGGCTCAGTGGTAGAGTGTTGGTCTGCAGACTGAAAGGTCCCAGGTTCAATTCCGGTCAGGGGCATATATGTTGGTTGCAGGCACATCCCTGGTAAGGGGTGTGCAAGAGGCAGCTGGTCAATGTTTCTCTCTCATCAATGTTTCTATCTATCTCTCTCTTTTCCTCTCTGTAAAAAAATCAATAAAATATATTTTTAAAAAATAAAGTTCCTAATATTACTGTGTTGTTGTCTATTTCTCCTTTCAGGTATGTTGATATTTGCTTAATATGTCTAGGTGCTCTGATGTTGGATGCATATATGTCCTACTATACAATTGTTATATCCTCCTAATGAAATGACCACTTTATCACAATATAATAACCTTCATTGTCACTTGTTTTGACTTAAAGTCTATTTTTTAATTTTTATTTTTTAATTATAGTTGACAACATTATATTAGTTTCATGTGTATAGCATAGTGATTAGACATTTATGTAACTTACAAATTAATCACCCCAATAAGTCTAATGCCCCATGATACTATACATAGTTATTACAATATTATTAAAGTCTATTTTAGGACCTAGACATTTGCTTGTTGTTTACAATGTTGTTTATTTGGACTTCAGGTCCAGATCATTCTATTGGTTATATTCTGCTGTTCATTGCCCACTGGCAACATTGGTTGGATTTGTTTTTTCAAATCCTAATACTCAAAGAAGTGTATTTTATAACTATTTCCTTCTTAGAACCTCCATTCCACCTGACTATTTATTGATTTTCAAGATAATCAAATTCCCAGAGGGGAAATATCTGAACACAGAGCAAAGGAATTCTTTGTTCTCAAAGACTAAATCATAGGAAAAGGTACTTAAGTTGACTCTGAATCTAAAGGGGAAAAAAATTATGGTATACTATGAAAAACTGTAATGTAAATTTCCTCTTATTTTAACAACTATGCTGACATTATGAATCTTTTGCTTCTCATAGCTTGTACCATGTCCTCTTTTGTCCTTATTGAAATGAATAATGTAAATCCTATCCTACTCTGTCTAATGTCAATGGTACCTTTAAATGAGTCCTGAGTAGCAGAAACAAGAGTTCCTGGGTCTTGTTAGTAGCAACTGTACAGCTCCTTTTCATCCTTTCGAACTCATACCAAATATCCACTGAGTGGCCAGATTATTATGATCTCTGAATACATAATGATCTGGCACTCGGGGTGTGTGTGTGTGTATGTGTGTGTGTGTGTGTGTGTGTGTGTGTGTGTGTGTGTGTGTGTGTGTGTATTAGAGGCCCAGTGCATGAATTTGTACATGAGTGGAGTCCGGCCAGCCTGGCCAGGGGGAGGAGACATGGGCGGTTGACCTGCATGCCTGCTGATCAAATTCCTGGTCAAGGGGACAATTTGCATACTAGCCATTTATTATATAGGATATACACTGAGTGGCCAGATTATTATACATTCAGAGATCATAATAATCTGGCCACTCAGTGTATTTGGAACAACTTTTAGATGAGCTGGATGCATTCTCTCTTCCCATAGCAAACAAGATCATTCATCATTCTATTCTTTGATGATGGCTTAGTCTTTCTTTTTTTTTTTTAATTTGTTGAAAGTATTACATATGTCCCCCTCTCATTCCCCACTGACCCCACCACCCTGCACCTCCTCCACCTTCAGACCTTCACCACACTATTGTCTGTGTCCAAGATAGCCATCATCTTAAAGCAAATAATGGCATCACCTAACTGCTTTCAAAAAGAAAGCCCAAAATTAACTGTGCCAAATTCAAAATAGTTGCCATGGGCTTCAGTTTATAGACTGTGAATCTTGTTATTTAATTTAGTTATCAGAGATATTTTACGTTTCCACCAAAGCTGCTTCCTGAGAAAAATGTTGGCACTGTTTGCATAGACACCTGAAACCTACCCAGGGTAAAAATGAAAAGACTTTCCATATCAAGCTCCTGTTTTTAAAATAAAACCTTGGCTCTGCCATCAGCACACTGACAGCTAATGTACGCCAATCTTCTAATATCAACAAAATGGAAGATCTATGCTTCAGATCTCAAATTCCCAGTCATCCATTGTTGGTTAATTACCTGAGACAATTGATCATTGAATGTTCTATGAAGTATAGCTAACAATTTATTCATTTAGACTAAATTCCCCTCAAGCCTAAATTCTAGCCTCATGCCAAGTCAAAAACTAGCCAATTACATTATTCTGACAGATTTCTTCAACCTATCTATGAGAAAACCTTAACAAATTCATGACTTAAATTCTCCCCCTTTGTATTTATCAAGGATATACCTGAAAATGTTCCATGGAAAAAAAATGTTTCTATATCTCAAATAAAATTGAAGATATTTAAATATACCATGTTAATTGAATATCTTTATGACATATAAATTAATTTGAGAATTTAATGATAGGAAATAATTTGTATATTTAATTTAATAGAAAATAAAGACTACCTCAAGTAATTATATATATTTTTTTAACCTATGTTTTGGATCAATTGTAGAACTTTGCTTAGCCTAATTTTTTACAACATGATTATAATCCACCTATTGCTTGGCCCTTATTCTTTTGCTGTATTTTAGTGATTTATAGCAATTTAGTCTTTATTCTAAATCATTTAAAATCTTTTGGGCAATAGATAAAAGTTACTTTATCTATTGCCCAATGGTAAGTGAATAAATTGTATACAATTTTTATTTCACCATTCTAGGAATTTGATATAATATAGCTAGCTGTAGGTGAAGAGAGAATAAAACTGTCATAAAAGGGGGGGGGGGTGGAGGGGGAGAAGGCATAGATAGAAAGTAACAGGGAGAGGTAGCTTTTCTGCCTCAGAGGAAGAGTGGAAAGAAATAGTCTGATCTATGAAGCCCACTTATTTTCTAAGATGGATTAGAATTTGCACCTACTCTGGATACTGAGCAGTTAAATCTCCGACTCTGCTTTGGACAAACAGCGATTCTTTTTTTTTAATGGTGTATGCTTTTTGCTTGCTTGCTTAGGGGTATTTTTCTTTTCTGTCTCCTCATTTCACTCAGGGTCTCTCCCTAGGCTTGTCCTTTCTAAGCACTCTTGAGACCACAAGCACAAATGCGCTCAGTGGAGACTGCCATCAGCCCATCAGTTCCCTCGCTGCCTTTTGTGCCAAACTCCTCTCTGACTTGTAATTCCAAGGGCCAAGCGAATTGGCTGATGGTAAGTGTCCCTGATGTCCTTTCCACCACTTCAGCTGTGGAGTTGGGCTGTTGCCAATCAACAAACAGGACGACAGGCTCAACTGTTCCAGTCAGAGATACACACCCTTTTCAAATATAACCTGTTGGGTGACTAGCAGAAGACCCCCAGGTGCTCTGTCAGGGAAGGGACACACTCGGAGAGAAATATCAGGCCACAGAAAGAAATGTATATGCTCCCTTGACTTCAGCCATTACAGAATGAGATCTGAGAGACAAGTTTAAGGGAAAAGCTTGCAATTAGACTTTTAAAAATTGGCAAATAAGCCGATTGATTTCGCAGTATAACTGTAGTTGTAATATTGTACAGCTGAAAAGATACCCACAATAATAAAATTCAGATTGTATTAAGTGACAGAGTTCTGTGGGTATATGGAGACATTCATTTTCCTGCATAAAGAAGTCACAGTTTCATCAAATTTACAAAGAGGTCAACAATTTTTTTTAAAAAAAGGTCCAGAACCCCTCACTGATCTAATCCAGTGTCCTCATTTCATAGAGTTCATCCAGTCATAACCACTCAAGTTACCATGCCAAAGCAGAGTTGCCAGGTGAGGGGCTAGGAAAGATCATTAGCAGGAAAGGAAATTTTTTAATATGTATATAAATAGAAAAATAGATAGTAGATAATTAGATAGATGATAGACAGATAGGTATAGATAGATATAAATATAGATATCTAAAATTCATATACTGTGAAAGGTAAAAATAAGATAAGAACAACAACCGAAAAAGGTTGCACCATATAGAACAGTAAATACACACATTTTTTCTGATCAAAATATTTCAGGCATAATAATATTTTATGATCATTTTATTAGTTTAGGAATACAATTTCTCCAGAGGCACTGTATCATTTACAATAGCAAAACCTGCAAATAGGACATGCTAACATCAGATAGTAACAAGTCTGAATTCTTTTGAATATTCCTCTCACCGAGCACTCATGGGTGATTCAACACCCTACTCAATCTGTTCCTTGATTTTACACAATGCCAACAAACATCTCCTCCACCTTTTCTCAGCCACCCCCTACCGAAGCCACCGCCTGGATTTTTGTCATCATCAATAATACCTGTTTCTGACAGCTTTCATTTAAAGTTCTTAGCCTGGCAATTACTTTTGTTCTCTCAGTTAGTTTCACTTTGGCCCTCTACTTCCTTGACACTTCTATTCCCCCCATACTCAGCATCTCTATTTGTTTTCATTGCTTTGTTTTTCCTCAGCTCTCTTGTCTCATTGTCCATTTCAACCACCTGACCATGCTTTGACCTGAACTGCTCACATTCTCTGCCTCTGTGTTAGTCTGTATTAAACTATTAGTCTGTATTTGAAACAGAACTAATGGTATATGTGTGTATTCTATATTCTATTTATATAGAATTATACATATAATTCATATGTAATATATATTATGTATTCTATATCTAGAAGTTTATATAAATATATAGAATTAATAAACACAAAGACTTCTAAACATAATATATAGGATTTATATTATATGTAACTATATAATTATAAAGAAATATATATTCCACCTATATTTATATGTGTATATCTCTATATATCCATTTACAGTGAGAGAGAGAGAGAGAGAGAGAGAGAGAGAGAGAGAGAGAGAGAGAGAGAGAGAGAGATTTACTTTACTTATGGAATTGGCTCATGCAATTATGGAGGCTGAGAATTCCCAAGATCTCTAAGCCCAAGTTGGAGAGCCAGGAAAGCCAAAGGTACAAGTTCCAGTTTGAGTCCAAGACTGAAGGCAGGAGAAGACTGATGTCCCAGCTCAAAGACAGGCAGGCAGAGAGAAAGAATTCTTTTTTAATCAGAATTCTTTCTTTTATTTTATTCAGGCCCTTAAAGAATTGGATGATTATTTTATTTTATTAAGTATTTTAACAGTTTTATTGAGGTATGATTGATATATAAGAAAGTACACATATTTAAGGTGTACAATTTGAATAACTTTTACATATGTATACACCCATGAAACCATCATTACAATTAAGAAAATAAACACATTTATCACCCCAAAGTGTTTCTTTATATTCCTTTGTCATTCCTCCACCTAACCCCTTCACTGCATCACTCTCCATCAGTCCTCAGGCAACTATGATCTGCTTTCCATCACTAAAAACTCATTTGAACTTTTTAGAATTTTTAATAAATAAAATAATATGACATATACTCTTTTAATGACTTTTCAGTGATAATTTTAAGATTCATCTATGTTATTACATATATTAATTGACTTAATTCCTTTTTGTTGCTGAGTAGTATTTCATTGTAGTATAGATATACTAGATTTGTTTAACCATTTACCTGTTGATAAACATTTGGGTTGTTTCTAGTTTGGGCTATTACAAATAAATCATATATATATATATATATATATATATATATATATATATATATATAATCTTTATGTAGACATACGTCTTCAATAAATACCTATAAGTCAATATCTGGATGATATGGTAGGTATATGTTTAACTTTTTAAGAAATTGCCAAACTGTTTTTCAAAGTATTTGTACCGTTTTTCATCCCCACCAGAAGTATGTGGTGTATGAAAGTTCCAGTTGCTCCATATCTTCCCCAGCACATGGTATGAGCAGTCTTAAATTTAGCCATTCTAACGAGTGTACAGTGGCATCTTCTTGAAGTTTTCATTTACATTTCCTTAATAACTAATGATGAGCGAAGTAATTTTTCAAATTTTTGCCCATTTTTAATATATATTTTTATTATTACTGTGTTTTAAGAATTCTTTATATATTCTGGATCTAAGTTGTTGTTTTTTTACTAAATATGTCACTTTCATGTATTTTCTCCAAATCTGTGGCTTACCTCTTCATTATTTTTATGAAGTTCTTAATTTTGATGAAATTTCTTTCAAAGTCTTTAATTTGGATATAATCCATCCAATATGTCTATTTTTTTTAATAAATTTTTATTGTTCATATTATTACAAATGTTCCTTTTCCCCCCCTTCTCATCCCACCCTCTGCCCTTTCCCCACCCCCCATTGTCCTCATCATTAGGTGCACAGTTTATGTTCAGTCTCTTCCCACATCCCCCTCTCCCCTTTCCCCAAGAATAAACAATTCACTCCCCTTCCATACCTCTGATTCTATTATATTCAACAGTTAATATTGTTCCTCAGATTTTTTTATTTTAGTTTCCTTGGTTTTTAGATTCACTTGTTGATAGTTACGTATTTGTTGTTCATAATTTTTATCTTTATTTACTTTCTCTTCTGAAAGAACCCCCTTCAGCAATTCATATAATTCTGGTTTGGTGTTGATGAACTCCTTTAGCTTTTTTTTATTAGTGAAGCTCTTTATCTGACCTTCGAATCTGAGTGATAGCTTTGCTGGATAGATTATCTTTGGCTGTAGGTTCTTGCTATTCATCACCTTGAATATTTCTTGCCATTCCCATCTGGCCTGCATGGTTTCTGTTGAGAAATCAGCTGACAATCGTATAGGTGCTCCTTTATAGGTAACTACCTTCTTTGCTCTTGCTTCTTTTAATATTCTCTCTTTGTCTTTTGCTCTTGGAATCTTAATTATGATTTGTCTTGGTGTGGTCCTCTTTGGATTCCTTTTGTTTGGAGTTCTGTGCACCTCCTGGACTTGTAAGTCTAATTCTTTCACCAGGTGGGGAAAGTTTTCTGTCACTATTTCTTTCAGTATGTTTTCCATATCTTGCTCTCTCTTATCTTCTGGGACCCCCATAATTCTGATGTTGGTTCGCTTGAAGTTGTCCCAGAGGTTTCTTACATTATCTTCAACTTTCTGGATTCTCTTGCCTTCTTGGGTCTGCGGAGGAGTGTCTTCTGGCTCTTTATGTTCCAAATCTTTGACTTGATTCTTGCGATCTTCCATTCTGTTTTTAGGACTCCATAAAATATTTTTTATTTCAGACAATGTATTCTTTATTTCTTGTTGATCCCTTATTATTTCTAGTTGATCCCTTTTCATATCCTCATAGGTCTTGTTTATTTTATCGGCCTTTTCTAGGAGATTCTTGAACAACCTTATAAGTGTGGTTTTGAACTCTATATCCAGTCGCTTTTTGTCCTCCATTTCTTTCGTTTGTGATCTATTTGGTTTAGGCATTTTCGCAGGCAGCTTTCCTGATGGGGCGGGGTTTCAGGGTGGAGCCTACAGCCTTGGCTTCCGTCAGCCCCGCCCTATGCGACTCCTGAGACTCAGGGTCCTTCAGAACTTGTTGGGAGCGCCTCTGAGAGAAAGGTGTCCTTGATTTTCGCCCGCTGCCAAACTGTCTATGCTCTCCCCCAATGAGTCTGGTATTGGGGTTCAGTTCAGTTGGTAGTGGGATTGGAGGTGGCGTTCAGAACAGTCTGGAGCCCCTGTCTCCTTCCCGTCAGGGCAATCCGGCGGCACAGTCAGCCGGCCCTTCTCTGCGCGCAGTGTGCGGGCCTCCGGGACCTCCTTTCGCTGCTTCCCCGGAGTCCCGCCTTACAGCCCGGCTCCCTATGGATGAGCCTGGGTCCCCGGGGTCTGGCCTAGAATTGGGGTTCAGAGCAGTTGGAGCTGGGCCCAGCACAGTCGGAGCTTTTCTCTCCTTCCCGCTTGGGACCGCCAGCCAGGCACTCGGCCTCCCTCCTCTCCGGCTCTGTCCTCTCCGTGCGAGCCGCGTGTCTCCGTACCTTGGGCTTTTACAGCTCCTCCGTGCTTCCTTCTGTTTTTCTCCTTGCTTCTTGTTGTAGAATTTCCAGTCAGTCGACTTTCCTGTAGTTCTGGGTAATGTCCATTTTATATTTTAGTTGTATTTTGTTGAAATTGTTGTGTGCGGCTGCAGCTAGTTGCCTACCCGAGCAGCCATCTTGGATTCTCAATATGTCTATTGTTTTATGGCTTGGGCTTTTGGTATTGTATGAAGAAATCTTTGTCTAAGTATATAGACATTTTCTTTTACAGTGTTAGGTTTTACAGCTAGATCTAAAATTAATTTTGAGATAATATTTATATGATATAAGCTATGATCAAAGTGGGGGTTGTTTTGGGGTTTTTTTTGCATATTGTTGTCCAATTGTTAAAGAATCATTTGTTGAAAATATTTACTCCATTGTATTGCTTTTGTGACTTTGTTGAAAATCTTGGACTCTCTAATTTGTTTCATTGATCAATTGTTCTATTTTTATGCCCATACCATACAGTCTTGATTACTATATGTTTATAATAAGCCTTGAATTAGGCAGTATAAATCCAAAATTGAACATAATTTCTCTTTCAATCTAATCTTATTCCCATGAATGGTGGTACTATTTATTTATGTCAGACACCATAGCATCATCTTGGGCTTCTTCATCCACTCCCATAGTTCATCAATTACCAGTACAGTACTTCTCTTCAATCTTACTGATCATTCTGGGTCACTACTTTTTATATTCAAGCGCGCGCGCTCTCTCTCTCTCTCTCTCTCTCTCTCTCTCTCTCTCTCTCTCTCTGCTTTAAAGTTTGTGAGACCCTTACATGGGGCTTATTAAAAGTTAGTTGCATGAACAAATTAATTAACTTGTCACCTGGAATTCTGCAACACACATATATCAGTCTTTTAGCTGGTTTCCCCCATCCAATCCATTCTCCTCAACACAGTTCGAGTAATTTTTACAAAGAAATCTAATCAAGGGCATTTCCTTTTAATCCCCTTCCGTGGCACCTCATTCCTCAAGATAATTTCTAAGTTCCTTAAATTGATTTCCACAGCCTCGTTGACCTAGCTCCAGCTCTCACCATGCCCATCCTAACATTATGTTGCATGTTCTCTTATTTTTATCTTGGTGCATACTGTTTGCCTACCTGGAATAACATTTTACCCTCCCTCCTTCCTCTTCCCTTCCATCAGGCTAATTCTTATTTATCCTTCAGGCTTTAGTTGAGATGTCTTCCTTGAAGCTATCACACCTGGGTTATTTTTTTTTACCTTTGCTCATAGAGCACCAGGTATTTCTACTTATCACAATATATTATATTTATCTATATCCACATGAGGCTTTGTGGAAGCAAGGAATGTGGCTATATTGTTGATCAAGTATCTCCAACATGTACTATATTTCCTGGCATATAGGGGGTGCTTACTGCATATTTGTTAGATAAATGCTGCATACTCTGACCTACATGATTTAAAATAAGTGTGGCATTGAAAACAAGATTAACATTGTTTCAAATGCATTGTTCTAATAGATTTAAAACTCTTTGAACACTTCAACTTCAGATATATTTCATTTTGATATATATGCATAATTTTTTAAAAAACAATCAAAGAATAAAATGGTTTTCCAACTTCAATGTGGGTAGAATCACCTGGAGAACTTGTTAAGAATTTCAGATTTCTGGATCCTATTCCAATATATCTTAGAATGGAACAAGGGCTATATCATTTTAATATGAATTGTATTGATCAAGGTAGCCTACCCTCATAACAAATAACCTTCAAACCTCAAATAGTTAACACATAAAAGGTTCATTTCTCACTCATATCCCAAACCAAATTTGCAGCTTCCTATGTAGAGAATTAGGGACTAAGACTCCTTACATTTTATGGTCCTGTCATCTTGTAAGGACTGAGAATCCTCTATGGAAAAACCCTATATCTTGACAGGAGAGAGAGAGAGAGAGAGAGAGAGAGAGAGAGAGAGAGAGAGAGAGAGAGAGAGAGAGAGAGAGAAATAAGATTGATAATGTGATATATTAGTATATGAGAGTGTTTACAGCCTCTTATGGTAGTGGCTGAATTCAGTCTAGAAATCGCACCTAACTGTAAATTGGAAAGGGAAATACAGTCTCATGGTATATTTGAGTAGAATGGAAAATGCTTGAATAGGTGAAAGGTGGCATTCCATCTCTAGTACCCTTTTCTTCAGATGCACTAATTTATGGACCATAGTTTATTTTCCCAAGACTTGGGAAAAAACTTTGCTATGTGGCAAAACTCAGCTCATTTTTTTAATAAATTCTAAACACGATCATTCATAACATAGTTTATTTTCCCAAGACTTGGTTTTTAAAATGTCTCTGTCATTTCTCTTTCATCCTTATGTTAAAGTCATATAACATGTAAGATGGCTCACATCCATGGCTTCTCTGCCTTAGGGTGAAACGTTGTTTTCCCAGCTTGCATCAACTCTTGGCTATTGCTTTAGCTTGAAGAATCACTTCAATGACTCCCCTTTCTCACAGCTTCTGCTGAAGTAGTTCCTTATAAGTTTCAGGTGTTTTTATTGATTCTCTTCATGGAGCAGGGAAAGGAGGAGATTATGGCCAGGGAAGGCATTTCAGCCCTTCATAAAACAAAACAAAGCAAAACCAAACAAAACAACCCTTAGTAATCAATTCTATTTCTAGATCCCTTTTCACTTGGGTGCCTTTATATCTTTGCATTTTATTTTTCTTTTATGTGAGCTCTCGCTTCAAGTTATAACCATTTGATCAATATTTTATTTTGCACATAAATGATTTTCCTTAGCAACTTCTTAATGTACAACTTTAATAAACTGCCTTCTTAAGTAAACTGCTTTCTGAGGAAGATTACATAAGAAAGTAGTTTGTAAAGATTATATAAAAGTTTGTAAAGATTATTGTACAAGTCCTATTAAATATTGTATGCAAACATTTTTGCCCCCAGAATTCACAGTTGCAATAGCATTTTCACACCAAAAATGTAAACCTTTAGAAGAGGATTTTATAGGACTTAGGGACTGCAGAAATTATTTGTACAATTTGAGGTGGGTGGCAGGGTAAGAGAGAAAGTGTTGCTCCTGTTTTAAGCATGTGGAGCTCATCTTGTGGAAAGAGAGTTGTAAATGCAGCGTAAGTGATAATTATTCTAAGAAACCAAGGATTCGCTGAGGGGAAAAAGGGGGGAAATCAGAAGCCCACTGGTTGAGTGTCTTATCAACTCATTAGGAATAAGAGATGTCAAAATTCTGCTCTTTCTAATCTTGAGTAACTTTGACTTCATCACTCTCCCCTCCCTGCCTCAGTTTCCCCATCTGATAGGACAGAAAGCCCTGCCTTTCCCTATGAACTTGGAGAATCATAGGCCAGAGGAATCATAGGTCAGAGGAATTTTCAAACCTGAAAATCATGTTGAATTTCTTTTTAAAAACAGTAAAGTGGAAGATGGATGAAAACATTGTTGGCGAGACGAGGCTCTGTCTCCATTTATTAAAGGAATCATTCTTATTCTCAGACCTTTCTCGAACGACCACGAAGACGAGGGGAGAAGAGGCTCAGCCTACTTCCAAACCAGCAAATGTTAACTCTTCTAATGCAATCTAAAGTTCAAAGGATAAGCAGGTGGAATACCTCTGGGACACAGTGGCAAAGGCTCCTTACACATTTCCAGGAACAATTTCCTTAAGTCCTGATGAGGGCAAAGAGACCAGTGAGCTCGCGCTCGCTCTCTCTCTCTCTCTCTCTCTCTCTCTCTCTCTCTCTCCTGACCTTATATTCTCACAACCATTCTAATCACTGCAGATGAAAGTTTCAATAGTGTTTCAGGTTAATGTTTCCTGAGTGCTTGCTCTTTGGGCCTCGCTGGCCCTGGTCCCAGGGGCTTTGTGTTTGGATGCTGGCCATATGGAGTCAGTTCTGGAGAGCTCAGTTAGGATGGTGGAAATAAATAGCCCTGATGTAGCACAGTGGCAAACTGCGGCTTGTGAGCCACATGGGGCTCTTTAGCCCCTTGAGTGTGGCTCTTCCACAAAATACCATGTGCAGGCATGCACGTACAGTGCGATTGAAACTTCGTGGCCCATATGCAGAAGTCGGTTTTCAGCTCTTAAAAGAAATTTCAATCGTTGTACTGTTGATATTTGGCTCTGTTGACTAATGAGTTTGCCGACCACTGATTTGGGAGATTCCGCCCCTCGCCAACCACTGAGATCCTGAGGTCTAGGAGCCTAACTTTCTTCAGCTTCCATTTTCTTGGTGAAGAACTTCGATGGTGTTCTCTGCACTGCTTGTACAAAATGGTGGCAGGAGGACGAGAGGCTTTGAGTATCTTTAACGAAGAACTTCCCTATGGCTTCTATGTCGGGCCATATGCATCACTCTGCTTAGATTGCAGACCTAGAAAGGGGCTAATACTAATGCTATATCTCATATGAACTTCAGAGGTTAACTGTTGCTAATAAAAGTTCATTAGAATTTTCATGATTAGCCCGGCTGGCATGGCTCAGTGGTTGAGTGTCAGCCTATAAACCAGGTCACAGTTTGATTCCCAATCAGGGCACATACCCAGGTTGTGGGCTCAATCCCAGTGTGGGGATGTGCAAGGGGCAGTCAATCAATGATTCTCTCTCATCCTTGATGTTTCTGTCTCTCTCTAACTCTACTTTCCTCTATGGAATCAATAAAAATATATATATTTTTAAATAATTTGCACTATTATAGCCTCTTTAAGTATGTTCAATCGTATTTGTTTAAAAAAGCCCTTGTATATTGAAAACAATACAAATTTATTCTCTTCTGCTTCTGGAGGTTGAATTCTGAAACAGGCCTGGCTAACATCGAGGCAGGGCTGCTTTCCCTCCCGGAGGCTCTGGGGGAGCATCTGTGCCTGCTTTCCCGGTTTCTGCAGACTGACCGCTGCATTTCCCAGCTCCCAGCTCATTTCTCCATCTTCAGTCAGCAAAGAAAATACGGTAAATCTGTTTTCCCTATGACACATGTATAAATATTTTTCACTGCTAAGCCAACTGATGTGCCATAATTATATTTATATTCTTGTGCAAATTTTTGTTTTACATGGAGTTAAAAAAATACCCATGTTTTCGTTTGCTTAATATTCTCTGAACATATAGTTAGGTTTTTTAATACACTCATAGAGAAATGTAAAATGTCACTGCAAGGAGTTTTCTCATTAGACAAACTTGTCAAGAAATTGATTTTTTCCAGTTTTAATTTCCTGGAGATGTTCTTCTTAGAGCCTCCACCTTCCTTCTCCAATTGGTTTAATTTCTACAGAAAATAAATCTCTTGTCTCCTGCAGGCGTGAGTGAGAGTAACTGTCCTGGTTGAAAGTAGAGGTGGGGACATGCATGTTGCTATATAGCCTTCTAAAAAGTCTTCCTGTCTTTATGCCTCTGCCTCATCCCTGCCTTTCAAAGAACCAGTTCCTTCCAATTCCTGCTTCTCCTACGCTTTGCCAACTCTTTTCTCATTCCTCACCCAGTGTTCCATCTTCATAGGGTATGACTTTAGGACTCTATGTGACCATATGGAGTTTGTGCTTCTGTTCATTGTTCTGAATATTGTTTGGGGGGAGGGGGTGACTTTTAAGAAGAAATGGTGGATATATTATTATTATTATTCAGTGTTCCAAGAAGAAACACATAGCATACTAAACTTAGCATCATTGAGAATATTCAGTAAATGTCCTATTTACTTGGGTTTGAGCTGAAGGCAGGAAACCACAGGGAACCTACAGTGCCAAGAGGCTGCAGCAGAGCTGTTACTCACCAACCCCAGCCTGAGGGGGGAGAGGGAGCGATAACTGGGATCCAGAGAAGAGAGTTCAGTGTGTGGACGTAAGGGGCCACTTGCTGACCTGACAAGCACAGGGGAGGCCTGCATGGCGGTCTTGCAAACTCAGAGACCTAAAGCAACCACAAAGGATGATCTGAAATTAAGCTTTAACTAACCGCAGTTATGGTGGGCAGTTATACCCTAGGCCAGTATCTTCACTGACAAGGTCAACCTTTACCTTAACTGAGCCTATCTGTCTTTTTGTATCTATTGTATGATAACATACCCTTGAAATGTCCGGGTAGCTAGTAACTTCCCTTTTTCTGGCATAACTAAATGTGGTAGGCACAGGGACAGATACCACAAATTCCTTCATTATCATGCTAATTATTCCTGCACTCACCTAAGTATGTGTCCATCATTTCACTTTTTATCCAATCCCAGGGGTTTTCCCAGCTTTGCTTTATCCCACCTCCTTAACTTATCACCAATGAATTTCATGTAACCCACCTAGGTCCCTTTTTTTGATTGCAATGTATAATTGCAATGTATAAATAAAAATGTAATCCGCCATTCTCCGGAGCATTATTTCAATTCTTTGAGGTTCTGCTTCCGGGCATATGTCAGTTTGGCTCAAATAAACTCATAAAAATTCTTTACAGGTTTCAATGTGTTTTTTTTTACATTAACAAGTAGAAGAAGCCATCATGAGAGTAGCAATGAGGTTTGATGACATGTTCCCAAAACACAACCACCAAAAGGCCTCATCATCCCTCCCTTCTCTCAGCTCCAGTCGGTGGAGAGTCCCTCAGGGGTGGAATTCAACCAGAAGCCCTTGGGCAAGAGAACCCATTGACGGCTCAGTACACACACATATCTAGCTCCTTGAGGTGGAAAGCAGGATAGAAAGAGGAAGAAAACGAAGATATCTAGAACAGGGGTAGAAATATCTTCAGCAACTATTTTAAAGCTGGACATTTGATCTCATGGCTTTAAATGTTATTTCTGTTCTTGACACCTAAATTGATGCTATTAAGGCCTAAATTTGTATCTCAAGCTAGACTTCTTTACAATCTAGACTTCCAGCTCCAAGTACCTACCTAAAACTGGTATGTCTTCTGGTATGTCTACCTGGCATCCCAAGCATAACATGTTCAGTACAGAGTTCCTGATTTCTACCCACTGCGTGTGCTTCCCTGGCCTTTTCAGAATTAACAAGAGCGCTGCCCCATAGCCTAGCTGTTCAAGTAAAAAGCCAGAGACACCGTGGACTTCCCTTCCTCTCACTCTTTACTTATATATGCTGCTGATGGTTTTGCCTCAACCACTCTCTCAGCCTCTCCGCCATCACCTTAGCCTGAGCCTCCATCATTTCTCGCCCCAGTTAATCATTCAAAATAGCTTCTAACTGGTTTCTCTGTTTCATCTATTGCTTTCCTGCAATTTATTCTTCGCACAGCAGCCAGTGTCATCTCAGTTGAAAACATATGTCACATAACATTCCCATGCAGAATTCTTTCATTTCGTGCTGAAATTGCTCTCCAGTGATTCAGTGTAAATTCTTGAATAATATTCTCGATTTCAAGATAAAATTCTAACTGCTCATCATGTCTTCATGTCCCTGCAGCCTTTTGATCTAACTCTCCAACTTCTTCTTACATAAGTGTAAATGCAGCCTTACATGGTATACTATATTTTTATTGACCTCCTAGACAAGTCCTCAAACAGTGAGTGTTGGGAGTTGGTATACAATGCAGGAGGATAGCAGGACATGCCACCCCAAAATATGCCGCGTTGGTATACCGATTATTTTGAGGTGTAGGTACTTGAAAAGCAGCAAATGCAGTGAGAGGCTGTCTCTGAACTCCCCTTATCTACCCAAAGACAGAGCCTCCAAAAGAATCTCAGTGTAACGTGCCCTCCCAGGAGTTTCATCAACAAGAAAAAATCATCTCTCATCCAAAGAGAGGAGACACCACACCTGACACTGTCACATGCTATTGTAGCTCTGCTATGTTTTTCTAAGGATCCATTTATTTCCCTCCAAAATCACTCTCCACTTACCCTATTAAGATGCTACTTAAACCCATCTAGGCCACCTCAGAGAGTTCGTCATTTTTCTCTGGTTATCTCTTATGTATGTATTGGGTATACATGTTAATAAACAAACTTCTGTTTACCGGGTGACAGACATGCAACAGGGGGCCTATACATGGTTGAAGGCCAAGTTCTGAAAATATAGATATGATTCTCATTTCAGCCCACCTAGTTGCTTTGTTCAGTGACCATCTGAAATAATGGACCTTGCTCAGCTGGTGTGGCTCAGTGGTTGAGTGCCAACCTATGAACTAGGAGGTCACGGTTTGATTCCCAGTCTGGGCACATGCCCAGGGTGCGGGCTCAATCCCCAGTGTGGGGTGGGCATGAGGCAGCAATTCAAAACTTCTCTCCTACCATTGATGTTTCCATCTCTCTCCCTTTCCCTTCTTCTGAAATCAATAAAAATATATTTTAAAAAGTAATAAATAATGGGCATTTTTTTGCTGGACTATTGTATTTGATTGTTCCCCAATTCTGTAGTTAAATCAATTCATTCTTCCTTTGATCTTACACTTTAGGTTTTAATTTATTGACAGTTATACAACATAGGTTAAAACCTTTGTTTATTTGAGTTTAAAACATTTCAATCCATGTTGGGCTCACTAGCACTGGCTAAGTGATGTGGTGCTTTCAAATTCAATGGCTAATGTTCAGACTTTCCTTTAAGGAAAAGAAAAGTAAAATAAATCCAAAATACCAAGAATTTCCAACATCGCTTAGATGTTATTGTCTAATGGGTACAGGTTTCTGTTTGGGATGATAAAAATTTCTAAAAATGGATGGCTGTGATGGTTGTTTACACAACATTGCGAATGTACTTAATGCCACTTACCTGTACACTTAAAAATGGTCACAGTGGTAAATTTTATGTTATGTATATTTTACTTCAGTAAACACGCACATACACACCTCCTAAGTTCCAATATACCTGTTATACTGTTACA
This sequence comes from Pipistrellus kuhlii, assembly GCF_014108245.1. Classification (NCBI taxonomy): domain Eukaryota; kingdom Metazoa; phylum Chordata; class Mammalia; order Chiroptera; family Vespertilionidae; genus Pipistrellus; species Pipistrellus kuhlii. The sequence continues at coordinate 14,782,603 of NW_023425405.1, forward strand.
CCAAAAACAGAGGTTCTTAAAATGTAAACTAGACCCAGAAGTCTGCAATGTCATCTAGTGTAGAGACTTTTTAATATAGTTCTTAACTATATTAAACTTAACTCTCACCCTAAGCTTCATTCCCAGGAGCTCAGCCAAGTCTGTGGTACACAGCAGGCCTTAAATAGCACTTACTAACTTGAATTTTGGACAATTATACTGATGAGGAAACAAGCCTACATTCATTACCTAGGAGTGACAAGAAATTGAAATAGATGTTATCGCATAGAACAGACTCAATTCTGGTCGTTACTGTCATTATCCTGCTCACTCTTCTGTGCAATAGCCTCTTATTATCTAGAAGACCATTCCTAGTGTCTGTTGTTCTTCCGTGCTTCTCTCCTTGTTTCTTTAACCATCGCTCCCAATTCATGCTTTCCAATCTTAATTCACTCCCATTTTCAGTCGCAGATTGGGGCACTGATATGCGCTCAGAGTCGAAATTCAGATACAGTCTGTCAGCCCCCTATAGAGTGGGAGCCTGGGGTCCACACTGTGTCATACTCAGTAAGTGTCTGCCCAGTCTTTCCTTATCCTAGACATTTACCAGGAGCATGCAGCAATTGACAGGCTGCTTTGTCCTCCTTCAGAATCTCTGAGGGTCCATCCCCTTACTTAATGCCATCTCCTGTCACCTCAATTTTGGTTTGCTCTTTCTGCCTTAGTTCTTTAAGCCCTATGATTTTTCGAACCATAAGACGCACCGGACCATAAGACGCACCAGTTTTTAGAGAAGGGAAATGAAGAAAAAAAGATTCTGAAACAAATAGTGTCCTAAAATATTTTATGTGCATTAAAACCCAACATCACAGTCATAAACACATGTAATCAACCCTGTAAAGTAAACAGCAGCATTTAGAACCATTTTAGAGCTGGGCAAGCACACAGAGACCACACAGAGCCGTGCAAGTAAAAAAACTTTTTTTTTTTAAGTATATGTGTAGGCTATATTTGGACCTTAAGACGCAGGGACTTTTTCCCCCCACTTCTGGGGGAAAAAAAGTGCGTCTTATGGTCCGAAAAATACGGTAAATTCCAGCTAATTTATTTCCACCCTTGGCTACCCACCTCCTCACCATTAACTTGCCAAACTCAGCATGGGCAGCACAATGTGGGATGTGTTGAGAAATATTTAACAACTGGCTCTCCAAGCAAAACAAACAAGAAAACACTCAAAGAAACGACATCAAAAACCACTTGATTCTGCAGTGTTTGCCGATTTCCTTGGTGTAAGTACTTTCACCAAGCAATCATGTGATGTCACTAAATATGGATTTGGAAAGCGATAGCCAGTAGCACACGATCACATAGTGTTTCCACAGGTGCTAGCCAGCCTCTAAGATAATCACGTCCTCCAGTATTCACACCTAATATTTATTCCCACATTGTAACCAATAAAATATGGCATAAGTGATGCTATGTTCTCCAAAGGTTAGGCTATCAAAGGCACTGCAGCTTCTCCCTCTCTCTCTCTCTCTCTCTCTCTCTCTCTCTCTCTCTCTCTCTCATCACTCGCTTTGGGGCCAGCTGCCATGCTGTGAGCAGCTGATGGAGAAGCCCATGGAGTGGAACTGAGGCTTCCATCCAACAGCCATGTGGTTAGCATCTTGGAAGAGACTCCTTCAGCCCCAGTCAGGCTGAAGGGATGGCCACCGTCCCGGCTGACATCTTGACTGCAGCCTCATGAGAAATCCGAGCCAGAGCTACTCAGAGCCAGAACTACTCAGCTAAGCTGCTCCCAGGTTCCTGATTTAGAACCTTGTTGAGCTAATAAATTTTTATTATTTTAAGCTGCTAAACTTTGGAGTAACTTGTTATGCAACAATAGATACTTAATATACTATCATACACACAAATAGATGCAAATAACCTCAAGAGCATAGGTAACGGGAATAATGGTAGTAAAATAATCAGGAAATGACAGGTTGTGAATATTTACTGATTTTGTTTTTTAACATAGTTTATATAATTAGTTTGTATAGTTTGTATAATTAAAATTTTTATAACAGTTGTGTTTAACATATAGCTTTAAAAACTCCTGAAAATTTAACAATTAGCTGTCCTAAGGTTACATGAGCCAGTTCCAGAACAGCAGGGACTGTTATCCAGTGGTTGCCAAACGGTTTTAGTTGCATATACCTATCAGTAATGGTCTGTTGTGCTTATATATCCATATAACTGCAAGTATTGGTGGTTAGTATGACCCTATGTGCATACACTACTGTACTAACATGGTTATAAAACCATTTAAGGGAAAATATTGATAGACAATATCTTAAAATAGATTTTATTTATTTATTTATTTATGATGTAAATCATTTCTTTTCAATGCAGAGAACCTTTTTCTAAGCAAAAAATAAAGAATAAAAAAGCACCAGCACTATTAGATTATCACTATTTTCACCTGTAATGTGGCTGAAATAGAGCTTATGCCAGAAGGTACAGCATCCACACTGCCAATTCCTTGTTGTTCCTTTGTGCTTGAGTTATTAAAGTTCAATTTAAATCATGAACTCTCTACAGGAATATTTTAAACTACTCTTCATCTTGTGGATTAAAATTAAACATGCTCTTCAAAAACACGTAACTGTATGCATAACTGATGACTAGCAATACTTGATGATTCTATGGAATCAAGTTAATGGGAATTGGGAACCATTGTCAATTTTAATTCATTGTGGTATTCCCACTCTTCCCAGTACACTTGGCACATCACTGGTGACAAACAACTGAATGGGGCAAGTGAAGGTGGCAGTGTCAATCCTCACAGTAAATATTAAAGTTTACAACTTTCACCTTTAAAAAAATATTTTTATTGATATCAAAGAGGAAGGGAGTGGGAGCGAGACAGACACATCAATGATGAGAGAGAATCAGCTGCCTCCTGCCCACCCCACTGGGGATCAAGCCCACAACCCAGGCATGTGCCCTGACCTGGAGTCAAACCAGGACCTCCTGGTTCATAGGTCGAAGTTCAACCACTGAGTCCCCCTGGTGGGCCACAATTTTTACTTTTTAAAGTAAAATAAATGTCTTATTATTTTTCCTCATTCACCAATGGATCATTTTACCCAATCCCTAGTACATCACATGTCTTCCCCTTTTAACCTTTAGGGACCCATGGCCTAATTCTTGGTTGGCAACTAACGCTGACAAATGGTGTGAAATGGCCACGCAGGGCCTTGGACAAGGTTCCTGAGAGACACATCCCTTTTGTAAGAGGTAGGGAACTGCTATAACTTGGACTGACAAAACTGGATTGAAAGAAAGGGATAGAACACAAACAGCTAGGAAACATTAGCTGGCTCTGTAGAGCTGAAAAGAAGAGACCAAAAGAAGGATGTTTTAAAAACATCAAAACAAAACAAAAATATCACAGCAGAGACCCAGCACGAGTGATTGGGTGTGTGTACCCACCAGAATTGTGGTGCTTTGTTAAGAGCAAAAGTCAAAAGTCAAAAGTCAAAAAAAAAAAAAAAAAAAAAAAGCCAGTAAGAGAAAGAGAGAAGCTATAGTGTGATTTGTAAGCATTCTTTGAATCCCTAAAGTTTCCTTTTACGCGAAGATTTCATAGAAGAATAAAGCAGTCACCCATCCTCCTGCAGAACATCTATAAATGTGTTATTAAAAAAAAAAAAGGTCTTTAAAGAGGATCATTCAAATGCATATTTTTCTGCTTATTGCAAAGTAATTTGTCACTTCCTTTGTGTTTTGATAGATGTTTCCTGGTGTTTGGCTCCAGAACATTTCCTTTCATGCATCTGAAGTGTTGTCATTTCCCAGAGACTCCAATGTGGCTTTTCACAGAGACTGTTTCTCCCCCAACCACCACCTGCTGGAGGGTCTTAACCCCGGGAACCTGGGAGGCGCTGGAGAAGGTGGCACTTGACCCACCTTCTTTACGCTCCTTTGTCACTGTTTATAACACCTTTGCCCAGTTGTTGGGATTAGGGTAAAGGTGCATAGAATATATTGATACTGCTTCTTTTTTGAGATCAAAACATGTACTAACTGTGCTATTCCAAGAGGAAAAACATTAATGAAGTAACTCCATGAGCATAGCCCTTGACATTTTCTAAAGCACCTTTTCCCATTGGAGGCTACTTGCAGCCCTAGTTTGAAATTATTCTTATTCACAGTTGACCAACCTGAGGCCAAGTGGTTTACCCAATTTACACAAAGCCCGTCTCTAAGGTAAATAGACACGGACACAGCAGGACTTGCGATGTGTGGTGAAAAGGGAAAGGAAAGATGATTTTTTTTCTTCTCTTTGGCATCATGTTTTCATCACTTCCTACCCCTACCTGGTCTGGGTTAAGGTGAGTCAACAGTCCTCATTTACTTTCTACTTGTTTTGGGAACAAGTATAAACAAAAATAAGACTCAGGGTCAGGATGAGACATCTGTTTGGTTATAAAGCAGAAAGGACAGAGGCTGTGTAAGAGAATTTGGAAAGAGACAAGAATAAAAAAAACTCCAAATGTTTCACCTTTTCATAGCATCTTGAGGTAAAATGAACAGAGACCTTGTTTCACCTTGTAAGACTGTGTCATTGAGTAAGCTGCATGTCTCCTCTGAACCACCTCAGTTTCTCTCTCTCTCTCTCTCTCTCTCTCTCTCTCTCTCTCTCTCTCTCTCTCACACACACACACACACACACACACACACACACACACCTAAATTGCCAGATAAGATACAAAATACCCAGTTAAGTTTGAACTGGAGATGAAACATCATAATTGTGGGAACCCTTAACATGACCCACGTGATTAGGGCCCACTCAGGGTCTGGTTTCTGGAGGAGGCCACACACTAAAATGAAGAGAGAGACTAGAAAAGAGTTAATTTGGGACAAATGGGGGCCCAGGCGGGAGTCAACCTCTAGTGGGAAGACTCTCTAGGCTCTGGCCTTGCTATCCATTTTATTGAGGCTGCTATGGGATACACCCATTACCCTTAGGCAGCTTTGGGAAACACCCATAGCCCTTAGGCAGGTAATAAATGGATTATCATATCATTAAGGATTTACATGATTACAAGATGGGGAAGTTGCCTCATTACTATTGTCTCAATTAGATAGGGTGTGGTTGGCTCTGACCTTTCAGAGCTTCAAGGTTGACCAGCCTCTTTCTATTAGTGAGACAATGATTGGTTTCCAGCAATAATTTTATTCTTGTATTAGGACTTGTATATCAGTTGCAAATATTTCTTTGTTTCTGACTCTAGTTCCTCAAATTTCACACCATAAGGACAGCTCCCATTCTGCAGACTCTACAGAAAGGTTTCAAGTAGAAATGTCTTGGAATTTGTTTTTTTTTCTCCCCAAATTGCAGATAAGCCTAGTCCCTTCACTGCTAAAGGAGCAAACATCACCAGCTAATCACAGTGAACTTAATGACCACCTCCTATGGACTGCAGATAAGCACAGAGGCTTAATTATCAAGGTCAGGATTTTTCCTACAAATCCTATTTGTTGGGTATAAGATCTATCACAAAAACTTGTAGAATCTCCTTCCCATGAATTAGTTAATTTAAGGCATGCTGTCTCAAATGGATTGAATTCAGATTTACCAAATGGCAGACAAAGATGGAACAATTCTTCAGATTACTTTCTCTCCTCTCTCCATCCAAGTCTCCACTTTGCTTGGGAGAACCTATCAAATTGGACTTGCAGAGACAGTAAACTGTTGCACACAAAGAACGTAGAGGGACCTAATCCTGCACCTAACAGTGACCCTGACCCCATCAATGGCTCCCATGTCAAAGCCAAAGGAAGTCATGATCCTTTTGTGTGCCCTTGAGGGTTGTTTTGGTGCACCGAAAGGACTATTTTCAGGTTCTTAAAATGTTATTGAATATGTTAAATTATAATGTATTAAAATTTAAATTTAACCTTTCTTAGGATTTTTATTGAGATAAAATTCACATAAAATTAGCCATTTTAAATGCATATATATATATATATATATATATATATATATATATATAAAATTTCTGAGAGGAAGGGAGAGAGAGAGGAAGGGAGAGAGAGATAGAAACATCAATGATGAGAGAGAATCATTGATGGGCTGCCTCCTGCACGCCCCCTATTGAGGATTGAGCCTGCAACCCCGGTCATATGCCCTTCATTGGAATCAAACCCAGGACATTTCAGTCCTCAGGCTAATGTTGTATCCACTGAGCCAAACTGGCCAGGGCAAAAATAAAAATTAAAAAAATAGCCATTTTAAAGTGAATAATTCAGAGGCATTTAATACATTCACATCATTGTGCAACCACCACCTCTACCTATTTCTAAAACATTTTCTATCACTTTAAAGTCAAACTCCTTACCCATCAAGCAAGTTTCTGCCCCTTTCCCCCTCCTCCAAGCTCTGTAACCACCAATCAGCATTTTGTGTCTATGGATTTACCTGTTCTGGACATTTCACATAAACGGAATCATACAATCTGTGACCTTCTGTGTCTGGCTTCTTTTACTCAGCACAGTGTTTTGGAAGTTCATTCACATGTACTCAATTCCTTTTTATGGCTGAATAATGTTTTCCTTAAGTTTTTAAAATTCATCTTCTGATCTTAGTATTCTATTTCACAGAATTAACACATTTTGAACAATCACTATTAAACTGACTAATATTTTAGTTAATTAAAATGTCTTTAAAATTTCAAATAGTACATACTTACCATATTCCATTTTTTAATACTTTAAGGAGCATTTAAATGGAAATATTAATATAACTCACATGTGGAGAAGCACACAACTAATACGGATACAGCACATGAATTTTCACAGCGTGAGCACCTCTGGGGAGCTTTCACCTGGACCAGAAATAGAACATGCCTAGCTTTGCAGAAGTTCTCCCCGGCCCCTTTGTATTTTCCTGTGAAAGAATTGTCTTTGGATCTGGGATCTGTATGATTTTCTGTGGAAGACACTGTATGCTTACATACCAATTATTGGCTCGTCACTTGTGACTTTAACAATGGCTGGCATGTTGCAAAGGACAAGATTCAGAAAGAAGCTCATGTTTGTCTTATGGCTTTATCATCATTGCCCTTCCAGAACTGTCCCACCCCATTCCCAGGAAACAGATTCTTTCTTTTGTGCTGAGTACGTGTTGTGCTGAGTAAGCGTTGCCCTTAAGTGAGAAGGGATTGGAAGTGCAAGAGAAAGACATTGTATATCAATTTAACATCAAAGTTATGCTGAAGATCAACTGCTAGTTACAGTGTATACACTTCCCCTGTTGTGTGGGCAGTTAATCTGTTTGTTATGAAAATCCTTCAGGTGTTGCCAGAGATAGACAGAGGAACTCCATAGACTTTAATGGTGTTTGCCATCAAGGGTTCCCACGCCCAGATGGGATAAAGAGACCTCCTTAGAAAAGGTGCCTGAGAAGAATTATTTCCAGCTGGAATAGACTCTACTCGCAGCAGCTGGATGAACAAAGACCCACAGCTAAGATGCGTGTGGAAAGGAGGTAAGGGTTCAAGTGGGAAAAGCAGTCGGGCCACGGAGGAGACGGCTTTGAAGGCCAGGAAAGGAATGTGTTTTTAGGTCATCAGGAATTCTTGGAGGGTTTTGAAGAGAGCTAATCAGATGCTAACCATCCTCCTCCCCTTCGTCATTATTTGCATTTTCAGAGGTGGTTTCTGAGGTGATGTGAGGACTGATGGAGGATTTTTCAAGCCTTGGCTTGCTGGGGTGATGATTCTGTTCAACAAGGTCCTTTAGCAGGCCTCTGCCCTCATCATGGTGTTGGCTGCCTACCCAGCCTGCTGCAGGAGTTCGGGATCAACCACCCCAAACATGACGCTCCACCACACCTATGCCTTTGAGCTAAAGACCCTTGAGAAGCAGCAGATGCAGGAGGAGTTCCCTGACTTCTCTCTTTATACCTACAACAGGCCATAGAGTTTCCCATGAGAAGGGCGCCTTCTTTTTACCAGAAAGTCCAGAACATCCCCACCACCAGAGACCCGGGCTTGCTTTCCTACCCTTGACACATTTTGCCACAGAACACTGGGTTTGTTAGAGTAAAAGTGGTTTGCGCTCCAAGGCAAAATAACCAAGTGCTGTTGTCTGAACGCGCAGTTCACGGGCCCTTTCAGAACGATTGCCTGTAGACTTAGTGCACGGTGCAAAGCAAAGCCCTCTGGGAATAAGCACTTGCAATGAAAAAGGTTTATTATCATAATGGAGGATTCAGTTGCTGGCTCCGATGAGAAGTGGAGGAGTTTCTAAATTCATTGTATTAATTTAGAGTTTGGGGGGAAATAATTAAAAATGTAGGCCACCTATGGCCCACAATGTGGATATTAGTGTGGTGATAATGGGACTATGATACATGTTATTTGCGCAGTCTCCAGCTACAAAGAGTACATTAGGTATTTTTGCACTGGGACTCAGAAGCCTAAAACAAACAAGATTAAAATCAGCAATAAACCAAATCAGGAGAAGCCAGTGAAACTCCGCCATAAATCTGATGCAAAGCGAGTCTGACATGCCAGAGGCCTCTGAGAATGTGCTGCAGGCGAAGGCTTATGCGTTCTCAATTTAGTGATATGGGAGGATAGGGAAGGTGGGGTTTATGACTGGAAAGAGAGGTCAGCCAGGGAGCATTTCCTATTGTAGGAGGAAGAATTCTGATTTTGTGAGGAGAATAGGATTTTCATGCCCTACAGATTTCTGTGAAAACTGTATGTGTGTGTGTGTGTGTGTGTGTGTGTGTGTGTGTGTGTGTTTACTCCGTACAGTCACACATTCCTGTATGACTCATACTCCGTAGAATCAGCAAATTCTTCCTTCCCACGTTATTTTTCTGGGTTTCCTACGAAGGTTTTCTTCTCTCTTGCTCTCATTGCTGTTTCTCCTACTCCCATCTCCAGCTTCCAGTCTTTGAAACCTCTACTCTTGGTGTCCCTTGTGTTATTGTAAAATTGCATACTAAACAGAAAGAACGCGATTGAGACTGGATTCGACAGAGGGGACTGCTTACCTGCTCAGAATAGCAGAGCATGGACTGAATGATATGGGGCTCAGTGGGTATCTAAAGGTTACGACGCTTAGAAAAATTCCTTATCTCAGAATGGAATGAAAATTGCAGTAAAGATTTGTTGAGAAAGACTGAATGCTCGCTCTGTAGGAAAAATAGCTCCTTTTTCTCCAGGCACTTGAATTTAATATCCTCTAAAAACACGTATCTCCTAGCGCCCTGGTAAACTGCTTTAACCAGTAGGTTGAAGAGGATGATTCGGGTCTAGTTTTATCTGTTCCACGTTGTTCTTGCTGCAAATGCAGACGAATTTGCCTGTCAAAGCCTCACCTCCAAGGATGAATCTTTATTATGTATTTTCTACGGAAGATTTTCCCATCTGTCAGTAATTCCACAAATTGCTTGCGAGCTGCCTGCTCCACTTGTTAACAAAAAGGGTGTGGGGTGCTGCCGTGTCTCTCATTCTGCTCAAGGTGCACTGGATCCCCAGCTTCTGTGGCCCCGCTTCTTGCTTTGCTGCACACCGGGTTCCCTGCGTGGTGGTCACAGAGCTGTCTCCTCCCCATGGGTAGTATTACTTCCTGCATGGCAGCTGTGATCAGAGGTCCTGCTTTGTGCTGCACCGGAGCACTTTCTGGGTAACACCATTAAACATCATCTTCCTCCCTGTGCCACTGACTGATGGTATTACTGTTTAAACCCTTCATTTCTAAAACCAGGCAGCAGCATCCAAAGCGGGCAGCATGCTCATGTTATTTCCCAACTTGCTGGTGTGTATCTGCAAGGTGGGCACTGCTCTCACATTGGCTGTGTTTTGCTTCATGTCTGGCTCTTTGCTCTGTGTGTAGTAAATCCCCAATAAGTAGGCCTTTTCCACGTGGAGCTTTTACATTTTCCACTCAACACATTCTTTTTATTTTTTATTTTTTTAATTTATTAATTTTTAAACGTTCAAACATACCGGAGAAGTTGAAAGAATTAAACAATGTAAACCTACATAGCTAGACTTAGCAATTACTAAGTCTAGCTACATATGCCTTACCTGTTTATACATATTTTATTTTCATCTAAACCATTTGAAAATACCCTGCAGAACCCATGATTTTTCATCTATAAATATTTCAACCGTTTCCTAAAAACAAGGATATTTTCTTATATAACCACAATACTCTCACGGCAAAGGGAAAACTATAATATACAGTTCACAGCTAAAACTTCAGAATTGCCTTCAAAAGTCTTTTGTAACTGAGGAATGGCTTTTTAAAAGTCTAGGAACCTTGCATTAAGGTTCATAGATTGCATTTTGTTCTTACATCCAAAATGTCACTTTGAATGAATGTGGAGATTTAAAGTCATTCCTTTACTATTTCTGTCCCATGGTTCTTCTTGGTAAAATCTAGAACAACTATAGAGGGACTAGAGATAATGTGTTTAGAATAATCAGATCATAGTCTAGTATATATAGCAAGCACTTGTTATTAGGAAGACTGGGATTGTTATTAGGATAAGAGCAGGGCTGATATTCTGCAGATATGCACCAATATAGTGTTAATATGAAACGCTATTTATAGTAACCCCACCTTACCCATGGGGAATACACTCCAAGACTCCCAGTGGGTGCCTGAAGCCTCAGATACAGCTGAACTTTTTATAAACTATGTTTTTCATACACACACACACACACACACACACACACACGTGTGGTAAAGTTTAATTTACAAAGTATAAAAGATATGAACAATAACTAATAATAAAATAGAACAATTTTAATAACATCTTATATAATAAAAGCCTAATATGCTAAGTGTCCAGTCAACTGGTTAGCTGTTCAGCCAATCAAAGAGTAATATGCTAATGATACCCTAAGGCTGCTCAACTGCTTGCTATGATGTGCACTGACCACCATGGGGCAGATGCTCCTATTGGTAGGTTAGCTTGCTGATGGAGTCCAGGCTGATTGGGTCTGAGTGAGGCAGACCGGACATGCCCTAGATCCCTCCTGTGGTCCCTCCCCTGCTAGCCAACCTCCTGCATTCCTCCCCAGCCCCATGGTGTACTGGTGGGTTCCATCAGCCTGGCCTGTACCCTGTTGCAATCCAGGACCCCTCAGGGGATGTCAAAGAGCACCAGTTTTGGCCTGATCCAATAGGCCAGGCCATGGGACTCCACTGGTGCACGAATTTGTGCACTAGGTCATAAAAGTTACATGAATGTGGTCACTGTCTTTTTCTTTCTCAAAATATCTTACTGTACTATACTCGCCCTTCTTCTTGTGATGATGTGAGATGATAAAGTACCAAACCTATTGCTAAATCGGTGTAACCATATCCTATTGATAGTAAGTGACTTGGTGTCACTCATTTCAGGGGACCCCTTGTTGAAGTCTTTGTATAGATTCAATGCTTTCTGGCACAACATGTAGCCCTCAACCAGCGCACATTTGTCTTCCACCCACAAATTTAATGCCTTTTCCATCTTACCCAAGCATATTCATGCATGTGGCTCTAACTTTTGTAGTTTGCAGTGGAACAGCAAAAATAAGCAAGGATTTCTTTTCCTCTTTCACAATTTCATCGATAGGAGATTCTTCCTTATCATAGATCTTAACAACCTCAGCTAAAACCTCATAAATTTTTTCTTTCCTTATTAAGTAAAGAACATTCTCCTTTTCACTTAAAGGAAGTGCTTTACAGCTCCCCTTCAGCATAGCTGAAGCACCAGCACCACCACTCTTGGGTTTGGGGGCCATTTGAAGTAAAATAAGGGTGACTTGAACACAAGCACTGTGATAGAATGGGTCTGATGATGGAAATAAGTAACTAATGGGCAGGGAGTGTCTATAGAATGGAGACACCAGATAAGGGATGGCTCTCGCCCCCCAGTGAAATGGCATGAGATTTAATCATGCTTCTCAGAGTGGCATGCAATTTAAAACTTATGAATTGCAGAAACCGGTTTGGCTCAGTGGATAGAGCGTTGGTCTGCGGACTGAAGGGTCCCAGGATCGACTCCAGTCAAGGGCATGTACATTGGTTACTGGCACATCCCCAGTGGGGGGTGTGCAAGAGGCAGCTGGTCAATGTTTCTCTCTCATCGATGTTTCTAACTCTCTATCTCTCTCCCTTCCTCTCTATAAAAAATCAATAAAATATATTTGGAAAAAAATAAAACTTATGAATTGTTTCTGGAATTTTCCATTTAATATTTTCAGATCAAGTTTTACCAAGGATAACTGAAGTCTCGGATAAAGAAGGAACTACTGTACTGTTGGTAAATAGCTATTGCCTAAAGCCCTCCACAGTGTGTGCCTTTCTCACAGCCACATGACAGCACCTGCAGGCTGAATTCCTAGCAGGCCCCAGCCTGAGGTATCTATTCTAATTGGTCAGTACCTGTGCCATGCCATTCCTTACTTTTAAAATATCACTCCTGGGCTAATGAAAATCTTGCTAATAGACACATTCTGGATTACTCTGTTTCTATTCTATTTTTCCCATCAGTTTACTGAGAGCGTTGTTTAAAAAAAAAATATTTAGAACTTCTGATATTTTGTCAAATAACTCACTAGTTTTAGGATTAAATGTTTTTTTCTGGTTAAGGTCTTAAATTATCCTGTATCTCATTCCTGTAATTTCCTGCATTTTGCCTTTTATTATCCAACTTGCTTATCTATCACATATAGATTAATATTGTAGATCATGCTCATCTATAATATATAAAAATCTTACTTATGTTTTCCCAAAGGAGAGCACTCTTTTACATGATCACTCCAGTGGCAGAATCCAGCATTGAGTGCTCAGGTGAAAACCATCCTACATAATAAAATGCAAATCAACTGAACGAAGGAACAACCTGCTGCTATGACGTGCACTGACCACTAGAGGACAGACGCTCAATACAGGAGATGCACCCTGGTGGTCAGTGAACTCCCACAGGGGGAGTGCTGCTCAGTCAGAAGCCCTGAGCCTGCTCACAGCTGGTGAGCGCAGCGATGGTGGCAGGAGCCTCTCCAGCCTCTGTGGAAGTGCTAAGGATGTCTGACTGACAGCTTAGGCCTGCTCCCTGTCAGTAGGACATCCCCCAAGGGCTTCCAGACTGCCAGAGGGTGCGGGCTGGGCTGAGGGATCCTCCCCCCCCCCACTCCCGCAACACACACACACGTAGTGCACAAATCTTGTGGACAGGGCATCTAATATTTATTAGTTTACAAATATTGGCATGGAACAGGTAACAGGTGATAGCAGCTGTTTCTTGAGAATTGTGTGCATATCTGAGCATTTGTTTACTTAATATTTTTTAAATTAAGTGTAGAAATGTCACAAACCTGTAAAGTTAAATAAATGTCATCTATTTTTCATTTCCTTAGTGCCTATAAGTGATTCTAAGAGTGGTGCTTCTGAGCAGTTATTTACATAATCAAAGAGTTTGATGAGATTTTTGAGCAATCATTTAATTAAATTACTTTATAGCGTTAGAATGTGTAAAGGTAAATGGACTATGTGTGTAAACTCTGAAAAAATTGTGTCAGAATTGCCAAGTAGACGTTAAAAACAATTTTGGAGATGAAAATGGAACATGGATAGACAATGCTGAAGAAAGAATGACTGGAAGTGAAAAGAGTGAAGAGCCTTAGAATTTCTCAAAGAGATGCTAATAGTCAGACTACCAGTGTGAGCATTCTGTAATGCAAGATATTAGTGACAAAAGGGAAGCACAACACATATAAGCCAGAATATTGGAACTAATAAAGATGGCCAGGGTAATGTGGGTTATGCTGGGCAAAGCTTGTTATAATACTTAATTTAAGTTACTATTTTTGAATATGTATTGTAATACTTAGCCTAATTCAAAATTTTAAAAACACAACCCTACCCTTCAAACACAATTTCCCGCTCAAGAAGCAACCAAGATGACCATATTATCAGCTTTTTGTATTCTTACAAGGTTACATAATGCATAAGAAAGCTTGATAGATTCAGTATATTTATAAATTCAGTATACTTTTTCACATTCAGAAAAGTGAACAATGTATTTAACAATGTATTGTTGTCACCTTCAAAAAAGTTAGTAAAATAGAATATAGAAGTAAAATACAAATAAAATATAAACAAAATTAATACCTATGTAACCACCACCTAATCAAGAAAGAGAATATTATCAGCACCCCTCCCCTCACCTGCTACCCAGTCCCTCTTACCCAGAAGGTAACCACTATCTTTACTTAAACTAGTAGTATAGTTTATTTTGCCTATTTTAAAACTTTATACAGATGAAATTAACAGTATGCATACATTTTTGTGTGTCTTTGCTTATTATACACACACATTGTGTGTGTGTGTGTGTGTGTGTGTGTATGTGTGTGTGTATGTGTGTTTATTGATTTCAGTGAGAGGAAGGGAGAGGGTGAGAGAGAAGGGAGAGGATGAGAGAGAAACATTAATTGGCTGTCTCCTGCATGCTCTCCAGTGGGGATGGAGCCCATAACCCGGGCATGTGCCCTAACCAGGAATCAAACCAGCGATCTCCTGGTACATGGAACAGTGCTCAACCAACTGAGTCACACTGGCCAAGCCATAATATATTTTTGAGACTCATTCGTGTTGTGTGTACATGAAGTTGTCCTCTTTCATTGCTGTAGGACAGCAATTTTCCACCTTTTTCATCTCATGGCACACACTAATTACTAAAAATCTGCAGCACACCAAAGAATATATTCTATTTTTTGTTGATCTGACAAAATAATAGATGTAATTTTTATTCATTCAAACTGGATGGCTCTTGTTGTGTTGCTTATTGACATTTTTTTATTTGAAAATATAAGGAAAAAGAGGTCAGTGCCTCTGATTAAAGAATCAGGTATTGCAAGTTTTACAAATTCTTGTTGCATACTGGCTGAAAATCACTGCTGCAGGGTCTTCGATTGTATGACTGTGGCATTGATTATGTATTCTGCTGTTCCTGGGCATTTTCTTTTTATGCCCAGTTTTGTGATCCTATAAATAATACTGCTATGAATAACTTATATGATAGGTAGCCACATTTCAACAGAAATGGAATCCAAGGTTCAGAGACATTTTAGGCAAGCAAAGGTGTGTAGGAAACAGGGAAATATAAGAATACCTGGCATATGTAGGGCATGGCTGGAGAGAACATACAATGGGATAGAATCAATAAGGAAATGAGAAAGATAGCTTAGAGGTGGTTCTCTAGTAAACAATGTTATGGGTAGTGCAAGTCCTTGAAGATTTAAACCAGAAGCAAAAGGATCAGATTCTTGCATTTGGTGTTTGTCCAAAGATGGAATCAGGAAGAGAATTTGGGGGACAGTTGCTGTCTTAGATACCAGCGGTCAGAGGCTTGTGTCCGACAGAAACGAAGGACACTCCCCTTTCAGCAAAGTTATCTTTCATTATTGAATAATACTATTAAATGCAAGTCTTGGCCAACCTCCTAAAACGTTCAGGAACTCAAATGCCATAGGAAGTTTAAACCACAATTTCTCTACCAGACAACATAGGCTAAACCAAGTACCAGGAATGTGGAAAACAAAATCAACCAGCAAGAGATACTTCCTATTGTGAGTAACTTACACATTTCCCTCCAAAGAGAATACAATGAACGCTAAGCTTACATTTATGTAAGTTTACTTAAACTAAAATAATTGAAAGAGCTGATAAAAAATTTATAATTCCAAATAAAACAGTTGCTTGTACTATGATGAAAGCACCATTAACTTTCCCCATTCGGTATATAATCTATGTGCTGTGCCTTGATTTTCTCAGTCAAGCCCAAAGCACATTTTTTATATCTTAGGTGAGCTGAGTCTTGAAACCAGGAAATGTTAATGGAGGCTTGAGACTCCTTTTCCAGAGCTCTGCCTGCCTTGTTGATATTATGAGACACTTTTTTAAAACCCATTGAGCTGAGTCCTGTAGACACCAGGTCTGGCACCTTTTTCTGAATCTCAGAGAAGCAACTCTGCTGCTGAGCTAGCCTGACTCTCACATTTCATTTATCCACAATAATAAGAACATCAATACCTTGGATTTATATAGAGCCTCTCATCCAAAGAGATCAAAGCATTTTAATTTAATTGGATGTTCCCCTGGCTTTAAGGGCCTCTGGGTATATTTACAAATGTAATAATAAGAAACAGTCTCCTTGGTGTACAATATAATAGACAATATAAAACAAGACCCGAATGTGCATTGCTTCTCACCTTCACTGCACAAACATATCCAATGCCTGGCCATGGAGTTCAAGGTCCTTTCTGAGCATTGCTTCTCCATGAATCCTTTATTCTAGTCAATTTATTCCCTACACATAGAATGCGTGTTTTCACTTTATACCTTAAGCTGTCTAAATGGCCATTCTCTTCCTCTTAAGGTGTGTAAGTCTCTACTCTTTTTTGGGGGGGTGGGGAGGAGGTAAGGAGTGGGGGGCAGGTGGGGAGGAGTCCAGCTCAATTATAACCAAACTATTCCATGCGGATTGCTCTAGTCATCCCAGCCTTCCTTTCTTATTTCCCATGGAAACATCTGCAGCATTTCCACATGTGTCAAACACAAGGCCCTCGGGCCAAATCCGTCCCGCCAGGCCTTGCAATGTGGCCCGCACCGCACTGTCATCACTGCACTCCGCTGCGTTTCCATCACAATGACAGTTTATGACTGTTCAGTAAACCATTCGGCCCGCGATTTAGGCTGGATTTTAGATTTTGGCCCCTTCTCTGATTGAGTTCGACACCCCTAATTTAGACTATTATTCTATGGGCATTGAGTAGATACTGTGGCTTATGTCACTTCCTTTAATTTCCCTGTAGAGCATGTCAGCTCCTCCATACAGAGAAGCCTGTAACCAGTCTTTTACTTCTTTAGGAACCTTATCTGGCTCCGAGTATCCTGGGGAGTTTGGGACCCTTCCCTATTTTATTTTATTTTATTATCTTATTTTATTATCTTATTTTATTTCTAGAGGCCTGATGCACGAAAATTTGTGCAAGAGTAGGCCTTCCTTCCCCCACCTGCCAGCACCAGTTTTCTTCTGGCCCCCGGGACCTGGGCTTCTCTCCCCCAGCTGCCGGCAGGCACCGAGGACCCAGGCTAGCTTCCCCCAGGCAGGTACTTCTTCAGGAAGCATGTCTGAAATGACATTCAGAAGACATCTGGTCTACTTAGCATATTACCCTTTTATTATTATTTATTTTATTTTATTATTTTTATGTTTTCATTGCTCACAGTTTGGTGAAGGTTTGGATAGTTTAGAAGGTCGTCTAGAATAGCAGGGATGTGAAAGGGTATGTCTGTCACCTGAAGATGAGAGGTGCGGTGGGTCACTTTTCCCGGGAGGCAGTGTGAAGGAAGTGGAACAGAGAAGCAAAATCAGTTTATTGAGTGAAGGTTTAGTCGGGGGGTGTTGATTTAATTTTCGCATAATTGCATTTCCAGTTTGTGATAAAAGTAGCCCATCATTTTTCATATTCATCCAATTCTTGCTTTTAAAACCTGTCTTATTTCTCTTTGTAAAAGCAACACCTATTCATTGGAAATTTGAAAAAAGCACACAGAAAAGTGTAAAGAAAAGTGAAAAATGACTCATATTCTTGCTTCTCAAAAGAACTTTATAATATCCAGAGAGGTGTATTTTAAACAAAATTGGTATCATAGTTCAATAATATTAGCTGATCATGCATATCTCACAGTCTTACAATACCCTCCAGGGAAATCCTATTATCACCTGCTTACTGATAAAAAACAAAACACGAAAAAAAAAAACTGAAGCACACAACGGTTGAGAAACTTGCTTAAGGTAGCTTGGCTATTAAGTGGAGAGCTGGCTTTGAATCCAATGGTCGGCAAACTCATTAGTCACCAGAGCGGCAAACCGGGGTTCATGAGCCGCCTGTGGCTTGGGAGCCGCAGATTGCAGACCACTAGCTAGGACATGACTACTTTTAGTTAAAGTTTTACCTTCAGACCATCCTTTGTAGTAACTTATGGTCTTTAAGTTTGCAAAACCGCCATGCAGGTCTTTCCTGAGCTAGTCAGGTTAGCATGGGACCTTTTTTTGGTCCACAGTCTATTCCCACCTTCTGCAAATTTTGGAAGCCATTAATCTGCTTTCTGTTTGTATGAATTCGCCTATTCCAGAATTTTTGTATAATTGGAACCATACACTGTATAGCCTTTTATGCCTGGCATCTTTCACTTAATATGTTTTCAAGGTTCATCAATGCTGTAGTATGCATTGGTATTTTATTCCCTTTTATGGCTGAATAATATTTCATTGTATGGATATGTCACATTTTGTTACATATTATACCATATTTATCCATTGATGGACATACAGGTTGTTTCTACCTTTTGGTTATTATGAACAGTGCTGCTGTGAACATTTGTGTGTAAGTATTTTTAATTTTTTTGAGCATTTGTTTTCAATTCTTTTGAACATATCCCTAGGAGTGGAATTGTTGGGTCATTTTATAATTTTGTGTTTAACTTTTGAGAAACCACAAACTATTTTCCACATTGGCTGCACCATTTACATTCCACCAGCAATGCACAAAGTTCCTATTTTTCCATATTTTTGCCAATATTTTTTTCCATTAAAACAAAAAAACAGCCAAAACCGGTTTGGCTCAATGGATAGAGCATCGGCTTGGGGACTGAAGGGTCCCGGGTTCGATTCCAGTCAAGGGCATGTACCTTGGTTGCAGGCATATCCCCAGTAGGGGGTGTGCAAGAGGCAACTGGTCGATGTTTCTCTCATCGATGTTTCTAACTCTCTATCTCTCTCCCTTCCTCTCTGTACAAAATCAATAAAATATATTTAAAAAAAAAAAAAAACATAGCCATAATGAAACGGGAATTTTTAGGGGTGAAAACAGATTTAGGAAATTTTAGAGATTAAGGGGACCATGAAAGAAGCACAGGGCTACAGAGCAGCAGAAGATATATTTCCATAGAGTAGGGGAGCTGAAAACAGTAGGTCTCTATTTATAAAATATAGGGAAGTAAGTTCCTCCTCCAGAAAGAGAAGAAAGCCTAAAGGGCATAGGAAAAGGAAGTGGGGAGGGGAGAGGTTCTACCTTTGAGCTCAGAAGTTACAATGATAACCAGTCCAAGAGAATAGTGATCAATCAGAGGGGATATCAAGGCACAAAGATCTACAGCCTTTATAAACTGGAGAAATAGGGACTAGGGATGGGGGGAGGGGCAGGGGGAACTCTTTCCTCCTTCCCACGTGGGAGTCTGTACTTGTTCTTCAATAAATTTCCACCTTTGCTGTATCATCTTTAGTCTGTCGTTTTTATTCTTTGATTCCTATGGACAAAGAACCTGGGAACCCATCTGCCCAGGGGAATACCATATGTTCCAGTTTAAAAATCCTGTTTCAATAGTGGTACATATGAAGTGGTATCTCATTATGACTTCCCTACTGACTAAAGCTGTTGAGCATCTTTTCATGTGCTTGTTGGCCATTTGTGTATCTCCTTTGGAGAAATGTCTATTCAATCCCATGATCCAGTCTTTTTCTGTTGAGTTGTAAGAATTCTTTCCATATGCCTGATAAAGACTCTTTTCAGATATGTGATTTCCATATATTTTTCATATTCTGTGGGTTTAAAAAAAATTGATAGTGTCCTTTGATGCACAAAGACTTTAAATTCTGATGAAGTACAACTTATCTATTTTGTTGTTGTTCATGCTTTTGGTAATCTACACTAATAAAAGAGAAGCATGCAAATCACTTCACTCTGCTACACCAACAGCCAATCAGAGTGAATATGCAAATTGTACCAAAACCATGGCGACAGTCCCGCCTCCCAGCCACTCAGGGCCTGTGGGAATTGGAGAAGTCAGGCGACAGCGCCTGAAGCTGGCTGCAGCCACGGAGATCAAGAAGCCACCGACCCTGTAATCCCAGGCCGCAGCCAGGCTCAGAAGCCTCACATCCTCTTGCCCCACGTCATGGGCGAGACTGAGAAACTTGGTCCCAGTACCTGAGACTGGGTGTGGCCCAGGAGAGGAAGAAGCCACCTGCCCTGTGATCCCAGACCACAGCCAGCAGCAGAAACCTTATGTCTGCCTGCCCCACGTCCGGGGGTAGACTGAAAAATCAGGCCCCAGCTCCTGAGGCTGGATGTGGCCTGGGAGAAGAAGAAGCTGCCTGCCCCGTGATCCCAGGCCTCAACCAGCTGGAGAACTGCATCTGAGGGAAGTTGGAGAAGCCGCCCGCCTGCTGCCCAGGAGCCAGCACCTACAGCTGGCTGTGGCCTGGGAGATGAAGAAGCCACCCACCCTGGGGTCGCAGGCTCTAGCACTTGTGGCTGCAGCACAAGCAAAGCCACCTGCCCACCATCCCTTGAGTCTGCAGCCAGCCTGGGCACCTATGGCTGACTAGAAGGAAGGGAGCCTGGATCCCAGGTGTCTGAGGTTGGCTAGAGGAGGGACTACTGGGTCTTGAGTGCGGAGCCTAGGCAGATGTGGTTAGGGGCAATCAAGCAAGCAGGGGAGCAGTTAGAGACAATCAGGCTGGCAGGCAGAAGCATTAGGGGCAACAGACAGGCAGGGGAGGGGTTAGGAGCCAGCAGTTCTGGATTGTGAGAGGGATGTCCGACTGCTGGTTATCCCACGAGGGATCCCAGATTGGAGATGGTGCAGGCCAGGCTGAGTGACACCCTCCCAGCTGCCTCCCATACATGAATTTTGTGCACTGAGCCTCTAGTCATATATAAGAATCAATTGCCAAATGTAAGAATGTAAGCTTTTACCCCTATGTTTTCTTTTAAAAACTTATCTCATATATTTAGGCCTTTGATTCCTTTTAAGTTACATTTTGTATATGGTGTGAGATCTGAATGTGTCCATCCCAAAATTCATATATTGAATCCTAACCCCCCAAAGGTAATGGCATTAGGAACTGGAGAGGAGATTAGGGATTAGTGTTTTTATAAAGGAGTTCTTGCCCTAGCCAGTTTGGTTGATGGATAGAGTGTCAACCTGCCGACGAAGGGTCCCAGGTTTGATTCTGGTCAAGAGCACATGGCGGGGTTGGGGCTTTATCCCCAGAAGTGGGCGTGCAGGAGTCAGCCAATCAAAGATTCTCTGTTATCATGGATGTTTCTGTCTCTCCTTCTCCCTTCCTCTCTGAAATCAACAAAGATATATTTAAAAATAAATAAATAAAGGTGACCTCACAAAGTTCCCTAGACCTTGGACTTTCCACGCTCCCAAACTGTAATAAATGAATTTATGTTGTTTATAAACTATCCAGTATATGATTTGTTATAGCAACTTGACTGGATTAAGACAGAGTCCAAATTCATTCCTTTGCATGTGAGATGTATGGGTTTATTTCTGAACTTTCAATTATATTCTATTTATCTAATTTTTATCTTTATGCAAATACCACCCTTTTGATTACTGTAGTTTTTTAGATAGTTTCAAAAACAGAAAGTATGAGTCCGCCAAATTTGTTGTTTTTCATGATTGTTTTGGCTCTTTGAAGCCCCTTAAAGTTCCATGTGAATTTTCTGATTAGTTTTTTCAATCCTGCAAAAAGAGGTCTTTGGAATTTTTATAGGATTGCATTGAATTTGTAGATAGCTTTAGGGTGTATTGACATCTTTAAAATACAATATTATGTCTTCCAACCCATGAACAAAGGATGTCTTTTTATTTAGTTAGATCTTCTTCAGTTTTTTTCAGCATGTTTTATAGTTTTGAGTGTGTAAGTCATTCACCTCCTTGGATAAATTTATTTCTAAGTATGTTAATCTTTTTGATGTTATTTTAAATAAATCTGTTAATTTCCTTTTTGGATTGTTTATTTCTACTATATAAAAACACTACTATTTTTTTTTCTTGATATTGTATCCAACCTTGCTGAATTCATTTATTAATTCTAACAGTTTTTTTTTTAATTTTTTAGGAGCTGGAAATGTTCAGTTTTCACCAGAGTATGATGTTAGCTTTGGTTTTTAATAAATATCCTTTATCATGTGTAAGAAGTTCCCTCCTATTTCTAATTTCTGAGTGTTTTATCATGAAAGTGTGTTGGATTTTGTCAAAAGCTTTTTCTCTGTCAACTAAGATAATGATCATTTCCCCCCATTACTGTTGGTATTCTCAGCTACTAGGCCCAACTATCCCCCTTATATTAATGAGTTACTTAACTTTATAACTTGCTTTTTTGTACTTATACCATGAAAACCTTCTTTTTAGTAAAGATTAAAATTATAATTTCCAACGGCTATTTGCTATATTCTTATATGAATGTTGTTCAATTTATTTAATATTTCTATGTTGTTTCAAATTTTCAACATTTTTCTATATCTCTATTTTTATTTATTTATTTATTTATTTATTTATTTATTTATTTATTTATTTATTTTTAAGGAACAAAGTCCCTAGACCTGGAATTATTTGTCCAAAGGCTATGAATAGTTTTACATAAAAAGAAAATAAATGAAAACTCCCAGCTGATTTTAAAAAGTCAGTGTGAACCTTTACCAGCACAATCCTATCTAATAAAGACGTAGTATGCAAATTGACCATCATTTCAACTCACAAAGATGGTTGCCCCCAGGTGGACACAAGATGGCATCCACAAAATGACTGCAGGAGTGGGCAGTTGTGGGCCATCAGGCCAGCAGGGGAGGGCATTTGCAAAGGACCAGGCCTGCAGGGGAGGGCAGTTGGGGTCAACCAGGCCTTCAGGGGAGGGTAGGTGGGCGGGGAAACCCAGGACTGCAAGGGAGGGCAGTTAGGGGAGGCCTGCAGGGGAAGAAAGTTGGGGGGACTCAGGCCTGCAGGGGAGGGAGTTGGTGTTATGCCCAGATTTCATGATCCCCAAAGACCACCAGGTAGTTGAGTCTGATGCAAAAGCAAAAGAGTCTTTTATTCAGGCTAGCCCAAGCTCAATCCCATGTACACCAACGCAGTGGCATAGTAGAGAGAATGGGTTTCTCTAGAACAGTGTTTCCCAAACTTTTGACATATGTGTACCCCTTCAATAATTTTCATAACGCTGAGTACCCCTCATACTCATGAGAACGTAGAATTAGGCACAGCTAAACATGGTGCAGTGCATATCCCCACCAAACTCTGGTGCAACATGTACCCCCACCAAACTCTTCCTGTACCCCTGGGGGTACGTGTACCACACTTTGAGAAACGCTGCTCTAGAATTTAGGATTTATAGGGGTGGTGAGGTCACTGCTTTGGCTGACCCTGATTGGTTGGGTGAGGGCTAGGCTCCAGTTACATAGTGACATAGTTATTCAAAATGGAGGAGGCAGCACAAGATGGAGTCAGGAATTAAAGCTTCTATTGAAATAGAAATCTTCTTTCTATGTCCTTTTTAAAAATGCACAAACATGCGCTAGACCTTCTACTTTTATTCTTTGAATCCTCAGTCTTTTAATGATTCCTAAGAAGCAAACAGCCAGAATTTCTTTTTAAACTAGTTGTAACATTAAAGATATATCTTAAAGTTATCTTGCTGAATATTCTACCATCACCCAAGAAGTACCCAGTAACCCCACCCTTGCCAGGCTCAGTCTTCATGTGTATTGGAAGGGTTAAGGAGAAGAAAATGGGGCAGAGGAAGATCCACTGTGTTCTGCCAGCATAGTTCAGATAAGCAAGAAACCAAGGACACCAGCAAAGTGGATTGTAGCCAGTAAAATCAACAAAAACATATCTCTTCCTGCTTCCCTGCCTACAGCTTCTCTTTTCTGCATTAACCATTTATTCCATCCTCTCATTGGGAGGGACAAGGTCTGTAAGGGAGGAAAGTTGGGGGTGGGGTGGGGAGAGAACCAGGCCTGTAGGGGATGGCAGTTGGGGGCAAACAGGCCTGCAGGGGAGGACAGTTAGGGGTGACCAGGCTGGCAGGGGAGCAGTTAGGGGTGATGAGGCTGGCAGGCAGAAGTGGTTAGTGGCAATTAGGCAGGCAGGCAGGTAGGCAAGTGGTTGGGAGCCAGCAGTCCTGGATTGTGAGAGGGAAGTCAGACATCCCTCGGGGTGTCCCAGATTGGAAACGATGCAGGCTGGGCTGAGGGACACATACCCCTGGGCACAAATTTCGTGCACTGAGCCTCTAGTCTATAATAATAAAAGCATAATATACTAATTAGATGAGACATCCTTCCAGATGACCTTCCTGAAGAAGCTGGCACTATGAGGGAAGCCTGGGACTCGGGTGTCAGAGGAAAGCTGGTGCCAGCAATGGGGGGAAGGAAGGCCTACTCTTGTAAGAATTTCATGCATCGGGCCTCTAAGATATGTATATTATACAATATATGTTTAAGAAAGTAATTAATGTGTTCTGGAGTTGCTACTTCACAACTCCAGACCTCTGAGTTTTCTATTCATCTCTTAAATTCTTAATCTTTACTGCTACTAAGCAGATCACCACTTTCCATTCTTTTCAATATTTATTTTGCCCATTGTTTTTTATTTGTATGCTTTCCATATATACTCTAATCTTTGTTAACTAAACCAACAGAATCAAACGCAGGAAATATGAAGACTTACTAGGAAAAATATTAATAAACCACACATGGACATGATTACTATCCATATTTTATTTAGCTTGGGAAGAAAAAACAATTTGCAATCTGGTCAGTTTTGGTTTTCATTTCTTGGTCTTCATCAATATCCATTTTTGGGTTCCTGAGTGAATGCTTTTTAGGATTATCTGGGAATACAGGACACTGAAATATTATTGAACTCACATAAAACTAATGTAAAACAGTGTTAGAGAATATTAAAGAAATGCATTTGTCTCTTCATTTTCACAACTTACTGTGCTTTTAAAAAACCACTGTGTTTGAAGTAAAATCGTTCATGTAGACATCAAGTATAGACCCTGCCCCACTTAAATCCCCTACACACACACACACACACACACACATATTGTGGCATCATCAGATAAATTTTAACTTAAAAACTGATATAATTCTAAAAACAAGGAAATTAAAATAGCCGAAGATCAGAATAAATATAAGTAAGTCACTTATTAGGAGACTTCACCAAGCATCCCCTGGGTTGGCTTCCTCTGAGCCCAGAAGAGGCTGAAGGTAAAACTACAATTCCCAGAGCGCTTAGAACGCGCGTCGGCCTGGAAACGCGCTAAGTCCCGCCCCCTCACTCCGGCAACGGGAAGAACTGTGAAATGCTCGTCTCCTATTGGTGGGCTATCGGAGAGGTCAATTGCAGAGTTCTCACCGCCTTTGCTCTTTGCAGCCCGCCGGTTCTCCGCCCGTTACCAAGATGGCGGCAGAGGCAGCCGGTGGCAAGTACCGGGGCACAGTCAGCAAAAGCAAAGACCCCTCGGGGCTGCTCATCTCTGTGATCAGGTGAGGGAGGCAGGAGGCAGGGTCAGGGGACAAGGCAGCGGGCAGCGGCTCCACCTCCGCTTGGCAGGGAGAAGGGCGAGCTGGGTTCCGCCCTGCCGACCCTCCCCGCCCCTTCCCTCCTGGCCTCTCCCAAGCCCATCCCAGGGTCCCCAGGGACCCCCCAGAGTCCGGGGGCCGGGCTGGAGGGAGGAGCCTCGCCTGGGTCTTTTCCCTGGGGCCAGAGCTGCCCTGGGGGATGCCCAGGCCCTGCCCGCACGCCATGGGGCGTGGTGGAGGGAGCCAGGTGTGCTCAGGTAGCCCGTCCTGCACCTGATGGTGGATTTCCCCCTGCAGCGCTCCCAGGAGGGGGCTCCGTGCCCAGGTCTTCGGTGTAGGATAACGTTGTCACACTTTGGACACCTCCAACCACCTGTGAATGGCCACTGCCTCTTGGGCGGGAGCCTGGAGTGAGCCGGTGGAAGGGCTGTGGGTCTGAAGGCACGCATCCATTTTCGATTTTTTTTTATTTTTATTCTGCTCCCTTTCCTGGTCTATTCCTTAAGAAGGAAAGAAAGAAATGAAATAAATTTCAAGTTACCCTCTGTACACATTCCCTCCCCCCCGCGCCCCCCCCTCCCCACCGAATATATTGTGGGAGTGGGAGTGGCAGGCATTTTATGGCTTTTTTTTTTTTAAAGTGAAATAAATTGAAGATGTGGGAATCCTTTCAAGTATCATTAAGAATGATAGAGGGACTGACTAAAAAACAACCAGAATAAAACGCAGCACTTTTTTTACGTTGTTGACATTTGAATTTCAACTCGAGTATTTCCCATGAAGTTAAACAAGGATGTCCTCACCCTCCTCCCCGCCTATGGCAAACTTTTGGTTCAGCTCTTGGAGGGCTCTCGCACTGTCCTGATCTTTTTAAAATTCAGGCCCAGTAATATCTGGTACTTAATAAGTTTTTGAATGAGTGCACAGATCAAACTTTTAAAACAGCCTCTTCCTGGACTTATAAAGACCCATTTCATGTGTTATTTAGGGACCTCAAGTTTAAGATTATGACATGAAATCATCATTACTAAATATTTTAAAGGGTTCGGATGATAATTCTTTGTATGAAAATACTTAATATACTTGGTAGACCAAGCACAGGAAATGCTGTTGTATTGTGGACTCGTTTTTCTTGCTGTGACAATACACAGGTAGTGCAGCTGTTTCACAATATTAGAATATTTGTGGCTTCCCATCTGAATCCCCTTAGAAATACATGATTTATGTGGATTCTTTTTTAGACTAGTTCACTTTTTTTCTGTCTTGCAGTCAACATTCATTTAAGCAGTGCATATTTCTTGCCTGTCTGTAGCATGGTGCCAGGCACTTATACGTACCAGTACTTTGGAAATATTTATTGAATGAATGAGTGAATGCCTTGAGTATTACAAAGACTAATTTGGCATGATGTAGACTATAGTTGAGGGATAAAATATGTAAGTAAAAACTATGACATGAGACCAGAAGAGACAGATGGAATGCAGTGGGAATCCCCGGGAAGGAGTGACTATTTCCCAGTGAAAGTGGAGTGGGGAATTAGGGAAGTTAGCAGCTGTATACAAATGCACCATCTCACTAGTGTACTTATGATTCTGTAGGTGTTAACCATTTCTTTTATGCTATATATCAGGTTTTTTTTTTAAATGCAGTTAAATTGACCCTAATGTTCTATATTTGAAAAAAGCTTAAAAAAAGAAACTAAAGCTTTGCTATTGATACTGATTCAAAAACATATATTGCTTTTGGCTGCCTTTGTGTTTTGTAGGGGAAATTTCCCAAAGCTGGGTGATGTGGGTGTGATTTTGTGGTTTATCCATCCATTTCCTATGTCCATGCTTATTACCTTTTCATGATCACCCTGATTTAGTCCCAGTACATTTTTTTTTACACTGACTTCTGTTGCATATTTTTGTTTTCATTTTTCTTCCTTATTTTTGACCACCTCAGACCATTTGAACAATACTTTTATTTTGTTATATCTATTACCAGCATGATATAAATGGAGTGTCCACAGCTGGCTTTCTGGGTTAAGGATACTGGATCATGTTTACACGTGACCATTTTAAGACTGATGTTGTTGATGTCAGAATGTTGCTGTTTATATTTCAACACCTCTTTGAGTCACAGGGCAATTTTGGCATTGTAGTGAGGGTGTTGCTGACTCTCCATTCTTATTTCCTCCCGGATGTGCTTTTGAACATACCCAGTGGTTTAAATTTCATAAACAGTGGCAGTGAATGGAGGAGGATGGTAGTGTTACTTTGGTGTTCAGGTTGGGGAGAGTACGTCAGGGAACAGAATAGGGAATATAGTTGCTAAGAGAGTAGATATGAAAATTTCTCATCATAAGAAAACATAACTGTGAGGTGATAGATGTTAACTAAACATACTGTGGTAATAATTTTGCAACATACACAGAGATCATATTTATACCTTAAGTCAGTGGTCGGCAAGCCACGGCTTGCTAGCCACATGTGGCTCTTTGGCCCCTTGAGTTTTTAGCAAAGGCCAGTTCAAGAGTACCCTAATTAAGTTAATAACAATGCACCTACCTATATAGTTTAAGTTAAAAAAAAATTGGCTCTCAAAAGAAATTTCAATCGTTGTACTGCTGATATTTGGCTCTGTTGACTAATCAGTTAGCTGACCACTGCCTCAAATGAATACATTGTTAAATGTCATTTATATCTCAATAAAACTGGAGAAATTGTTCCCTCCCTGTAGTTGCTGCTTTGTTTATCTGCTCAATTTGTATTCTCTGTGTTACCCTTCTTGCAACATTGTCCTCATGATTCCTAATTCCTGGTATAAAACTTTGGTTACCTCCTCTTACCCTTAACCTCTTTTCAAACTCTCAAAGATTGTAGCTTTCCTGGTTGCTTTGGCAACAAGCCTCAAAAAGAAAAAACAATTTTAGGCTCATGTTAATAAAATCTCAACTACATCTAAAGGATAGATGGAACTGGATGTGCCAGCTCTCTTTCATGTTTCCTTGGCCCTATCATTTTGTCACAGTAAATTACTTGTTCTTGAATGAGTCCTCTGTCCTCTGAAAAGTTTGTTTAGTTTAGCTTTAACTTTTTATATCACTGAGCAGTTGTTTTTCTTTTTTGAATAGTGAATGTTAAAAATTCTCCCTCAATTTTCTTGTTCAGATATGTAAAAAAGTCACTTCTAAACTACATTATGTAATGATAAGTTTTTATGTATTTTTTAAAAAAATATATTTTATTGATTGTTTTACAGAGAGGAAGGGAGAGGGATAGAGAGTTAGAAACATCGATCAGCTGTCTCCTGCACATCTCCTATTAGGGATGTGGCCGCAACCAAGGTACATGCCCTTGACCAGAATCGAACCTGGGACCCTTTCATCCGCAGGCTGACGCTCTATCCACAGAGCCAAACCAGTTAGGGCTTTTTAATGTATTTTTTAAATGCTATTCCTATTTGTTAGAAGAGCATTTATTTTAATCGTCTTTCAACACTGGATTAAAAAATGTACAGATGAATACACAGATGACCTAAGGACAGAGTAGAGTAGACGTGCTATATCCAAATCTCATCTTACTCTTAACCTCTTCAAACTCTCGAAGGTACCAGGGTTTCTAACCAGGGTACCACGTAGTTAAATAATGACTATTTTGCTAGTGTGGCAGTCCATCAAAGTAACTGAAAGATGAGATACAGTATAATTGTAAAGAAAGTATTACACTTGGCAGATGTGCATTTTTTAAAAGTACCTTGAGACTCATACATGAAGTCCTTCACCATTTAAAAAGTACTAGAAAAGTGTCAGGACAGTCACATAGGGTGCACTCTGGGCTTTGCAAAGAGGTCCTCAGGTGGTGAGGAGGGGCTTCGCTGAGCCCAGGGCTTGGAATTGTCTGTCCGGCTGCTGCTAACTGCAGGCTCTGGTTTGAAGTCTTGCCCACTGGCCCCTTAAAACGGAACTCATTGGGAGGACAGAGTCCTGACTCCCGGCTGATGCACACTTTGGACAGTTTCATGCCCAAGTCCGCGCACAGCATTTTCCTGCTTTACTATCGATCCTCCACCCCCACCTGCTCGCCTTGTGTTTGGTGGGAAGTTGGAGCAGGTAGCCTTTCTAAACAGGAAATAAGCACTGTGATGCACGGTGAAGTTCGGGAGATGCTCTTTTGATTTGTGAATTCTTGTCAGATTTTTAATTGGGAGATGTGTCTACCACTTACTGCTAAGTGATTTGCTTTCCAATTAATGGTTGACTCTCTTCTCTTTATTAGTTGGTCTTTAATAGCTAATTTAATTGGGAAGGCAAACTTGACTGTGACTTGAGGAGACCTTACAGACCCCTCAGAGTAGAGATTTTGTAGACAGACGTTTCAGGTGTCAAGGAGGTTTGAAGGAATTGAAGGTTCAACTTTTGAAGATGGAATTTCAAAAACCAAGCAATCCTTCATTGAGAATGCCTGTTAAATTGCAGAGTATTTTGGTCAGCCCCATATTTGATCCATTGAACACTGTTGAGGGGTCCAGGCTTTGATGAGAGTGTTGACCAAGGAGCTGTTTATGAATTTATATATTCTTAAGGAATATTTATAAATATTATATATTTTAAACAAGTGGGATCATACTGTGTATACTTTAAAACTTTGTTCATTTGTTTTACTTTATCTTTGAGATATTTTCTAGAAGCACACACTGATTTCTGTCATTCTTTTCAGTAGCTATGTAGCATTTTGTTATATGGATACAGAATAACCTATTAGTTTTTAAACAAACACTGTTAAAACTATATTGCAGTGAGGGGGCATACCCAGGAATTTAAATTTATGGCAGTAACAGTGGAATAGCTGCATTAGAATATGTATATGTGCCTTTTGTATTCTGACAGAGCCAAAGTGTACTTTAGAAAGATGATAATTTACACTCCCATAAGTGGTATATATAAGTGGTTTGTGTTTTCATTCTTTTGGCGGTGTTTTTTTTTTTTTTTTCCAGAGCAGAAGTTTTTTATTTTAATGAAGCTGTTTATCAATTATTTCTTTCATTGATTGGTTCTTTGGTGTTGTATCTAAATATTATTGCCATATCTAAGATCATTAAATTTTCTACTGTGTTACTTTCTAGGAGATTTATATGTGTTATATATTTAGTTGATTTTTGTGAAGGGTTTAAGATCTGTGTGTACATTCATGGTTTTGCATGTGGTTGTCCAGTAGTTCTACCACCATTTGTTGAAAGATTACCTTTTCTCCATTGTTGAATATATGTTGGATCTTCAGCAATGTTTCATGCTTTTTGTCCTCTTCCGATGTACACTTGTCATTGCAACATTTTCCTTTATAAAAATTATATCGCACAAACATAAAAAATATAGTCATGAAAGAGAAACATTGTCCAACAATCTCATTTCCCAAAATACTTCCTCACTTCCTTTTCTAAAGGTTTTCATGTGGATGCTGTCCACATGCATACAAAGAATAATTGTTGTAATTATAACAAAGTTAACATTTTTAGCATAACAAAACTTTTTCATGTTAATGTGTAGTTATATAAATACTTTTAAGTGGAAGAATTAAATATAAAGAAATTACAGAGAAGAAAATATAAATTACTCATATTCTCTTCATCTAAAATTAACTACTCTTAATAACTTTGCTTTCAATTTTTAAAAAAATCACTATATTGTTATAAAAATAGTATGCACTCATTAAAGGAATTGAAACAATGGAAATGCAACAAAATGTGAGGATGAAAAAAATTTCAAACTTTATTCTCCATAAGTTTCCTTTATTGAAATTAGATGAACCTAATTCCAGACATATTTCTCACACTGTGTATGAAATGTTGGATGGATTGATAGAAATAATTTTTTAAAAATAAATATGGGCCCTTACCTGTATGCTAACTTATATGCTTACTTTGTCTCCCTTTTTCAGGTATACATCTGTAAAGTGTACACATTAACTGTATGGCTTGATGAATTTTTACCTGTATAATCACATCAAAATAGAGAACACTTTCAGCCTCCCTGTCAATTTTTCTACAGTGTTTTGTGTGCGTGTGTGTGTGTGTGTGTGTGTGTATGTGTGTGTATGTGTACAGATACCCTCTTGTTCCAATACCATTCATTGAAAAGACTATCCTTTCTTCACTGAATATCTCTGTACCTTTGTAAAAAATCTTTTGATTAATGTGGGTCTGTGTCTTGACTTAGTTGGTTCCATTTATCTTCTTATCTTGATGACAATACTTGTATAAATTGTGAAGATGCATGGTGTAAGCTCTCCAGCTGTATCCTACGTTTTAAAAGTTGTTTTTGCTGTTCTAGGTCCTTTGCACTTCTGTATCAATTTTAGAACTAGCTACTCAATTTCTACAATAAAACCGGATGGAATTTTAGTTGGGGTTGCATTGAATGTACAGATTAACATGGGAGAATTGACATCTTAACTGTATTGAGTCTTCTGATCCACGAACAGAGTATATCCCTCCATTTAATTTTTCTTTAATTTCTCAGCAGTTTACAAAAAA
Organism: Pipistrellus kuhlii; assembly: GCF_014108245.1. Lineage (NCBI taxonomy): Eukaryota > Metazoa > Chordata > Mammalia > Chiroptera > Vespertilionidae > Pipistrellus > Pipistrellus kuhlii. The sequence continues at coordinate 14,814,555 of NW_023425405.1, forward strand.
TAGATATCAATGTATAAGTCCTACATTGTTTGTCAGAGTTATTTCTGTTGTTTTAGGCCACTCCAAGTTGTCCCACGGCTCATTGAATGCTGAGGTTCATTTTTTCCTCATTCTTTTTTTCTTGGCGTTTTCTTTTGTATAGTTTGTATTGTTTTGTGTTCAAGTTCACTGATCTTTTCTACAATTCCTAATTTGTTAATTCCATGGTAAGTCATTTTTTTAATCTGTTGTATTGATCTCTAGAAGTTTGATTTGGGTGTGTGTGTTTTAATATGTTTAATGTCTGGTTACATGTTTGCTCTTCTTATAGTTTCTTGAACATACTGAGTACAGCTATCATAAATGTTTTAATGTTCTTGTGTACTAATTTCATCATCTTTTTATTTTTGGGTAGTTTTAGTTGAATAATGTTCCCCGCCTTCCTTCTACTTTTTGGATAGTAGATATTGTAAATTTTACCTTGTAGGGCACTGATATTGGATGCCTCTATTTTCCTATAAATATTCCTGAGTTTTTTTCTGGGTTGTGGTTAAGTTACTTGGGAACAATGGGGTCTTTCCAGGTCTTGTTTTAAATTTCTCTAATTGGGAACTAGAGTGACATTTAGTCTAGGGCCAATTTTGTCTCACCAAATAGCAAAATGCTTTTGAGTACTCCTCCCAGTGCTCTGTGGCTGATGAGAGTTTTTACTTGGACTGGACATGATTTTAGATAATTGTTCCCATTAACCCTCTCAGGTGATACTTTTCCTGGCCTTGACTAGTTTCCTCTCAGGCTTATGCTGAGGACTGGAGGAAGACCCTCTAAGACCTCCCAGTGCTGTGGGAGCTCTTTCCTCTCCACAGCTCTGCCCTGCAAGCTCTGCCTTAATGTCCAAGTTTGAACCTGTTTTGTTTTTTGTAAGTCGTTTTAGGTGGCTGTATATGCTCAGCGAGGAAGAAAAAGGTAATCAGAGGTGTATATAAAATTTTGGCATGGAAATGAACTAGATATCTTGGCACTAGTTGGTCTTTCTGACTTTTTAGTAATTTGCGGTGTATTTAATTAAATGGCTAAGTACCTTTAATTCATATAATACTTTTTTTTTTAGAAACTTTTCCTTCTGAACATTTAGAAATGCTCTGGAATTCTTATATATCTGTGTATGTATTTCTTTATTTTTAAGGATATCGTTCTTTTCTGTTTTGCTTATTTAATGACTGTGTTAGTTTTGTTAATTGTGAGCCCAAGGTCTCACAATTACGGAGCTGGCAAATGGGTTTTCTGTGGGTGGCATCAAACTTTGCCCCGTTTGCTTGCATTTCGATGGTTGTAACCTGTGCTTGCATTTTCCAGTTTGCAGTGATGAGCCTGCTCCCTGTGGCTTCTCTGTTGCTTCCTTCATCTTTAACTGCTTTAAAGCCATGAAATGCGTTATGATCTTGGTCTTTGTAGTATCAGGCCTTTATTTGTAGGGAATTTCACCTTGAAAAAACATGGCAACTCACCATTGAATAGGAAGTTATAACGTAAAATTGTTGTGTACCATTTTACTTGGTAAGGACATTTTAAGATCCTTAATAGAAACTTTTCTTTAAAAATTTTAATAAAGCTGCTGCAGAAAATAAAGTGGCACATGATTCAAAAGGTGATTTTCCATTTAAAACTTGGTGCCTGTCATTGTGTTATGGGAGACATTTTTTACTCAAAATATAACTTGAGAGCTTGTTAGAAATACAGGCTCTCTGTCACCACCTGACCCACTAGTAGAAGCTCTTGATTTCCAGGTGATTCAAATACACTTGAAAAACCAATTAGCATTTTACTTTTTTTTAAAAAGCTGAGATACTGGCATTGTAGCTTTGTTTTTAAAAAAAGATTATTCTTAAGCAATACACACTGAAATACATACCAATAAAAATGATGTGTCTAGGATTTAATAAGTTGCCCAATCAACTTTCTAAGAAACAAAATATAGAAATACATTTTGTGGACAATATATGGGAAAATGTACATAATTGTGATTGGAAAAATAAAAGGGGTTTACAAATGTAATGCAGTTTTACTTTTGTGTGAGCCTGAATCTTGTCTATTAAATTAAATCTTGTCTATTACTTTGAAGCAAGTTTGAGTCAGTGGAAGATGAAGCAAGATTGGAATATGTTTCAAGTTGTTGAAGCTGGGCTTATTTGACAAGTGTCTTAATTTTTGTACATGTTTGAAAATGGTAATAAAATTGTGTGTATGTGGTGTGGAGAGGGGAGAGTGGGGTTCTGTAGATTAATAAATTGCAGAAATGCTAAATAATGTATCTTCAGGACCTGTCCACCCAGCCCTACTCTTACACCCTCCATCCCAGAGGCACCCTGCACATTACCATATTCAAGAATCCTGCATGTCTGCGGTTAAGAAACCTTCAATTTGTGTAATCCAGAATTTTCAAACTTGACCAAATTACACCTATTAATATCTTACAAAACATCATTTTGGAGGAACTCACCAGAAACTCCACATTAGGCAACAGCATATACCCTGGAAATGAACAAATACCCTAACAAAAACATTGCACTGGAGGTGAAAAATAAGATCAGTGTGGACAAAGCTTAAGGAGGAGGTGGGGCTTAACATGCAAGAGGGAAAAGAGTCGGTAAGGGAGGTATAGATTTTAACTTGACTTTGTCAACCCTTGACTCAGTTGTATGTGTTAGTAGGGCGATTTTACTTAATTTTAGATAATGGCCTTCTCTGTTGGCTACAAGATTTATAGCTTTTGGTCCCCACAAGTGTTTTGTATAACCGAGTTAATTGAAATATTGAAAAACTGCATGTGTTTGGTGTAGTAATTGGCCTTAAGTGCTGTCTGAAGCAAGACACCAGTGAGTTCTCAATTGACTTTAAAGCAGAAATTGCTTCCTGTCACTTGGTAGTAAATGAATCTTCGTACTGAATTAAGGGATGTTGTTTTTATGCCTCAGAAAACTTTTTCAGAGGGACTTGTTTGTCATCGTGACTTGCTATCAATTGGGATGGAATTGTCTTATATATTTTTTTGGCTCTAATAAGACAATTAGGAAACAAGCAATTGCAATGTGTAATTGAATATAATAAAATCGATTAAAAAGTGTAATGTAGCGCTGACTGGTTTGGCTCAGTGGATAGAGTGTTGGCCTTCAGACTGAAAGGTCCCAGGTTCAATTCCGATCAAGGGCATGTATAAGCCTTGGTTTCGGGCACATCCCCATTAGGAGGTGTACAGGAGGCAGCTGATCGATGTTTCTCTCTCATCGATGTTTCTAACTCTCCCTCTCTCTTCCACTCTGTAAAAAAAATCAATAAAATATATTTAAAAAAAGTTGATGTAAATTTGGTTATGCTTTGAGTGAAGCCATATCTAGTATGATTCTATAGTGATACAATCTCAAACATTTCTTTTATGTGTGATTTTTTTTTTTTTACCGATAATTCAGAATTATGAGGGTTTGTTATTTTTATAACAAACAGAAGCATTAATAGACTGCCTATTATACACAGAGTGCTCTGCTTAGTATAAACTATATTTGAAGACCTCCTTTTCAGCTAGTTTGGTTAGTGTTTAGATTCAGAGCAATCTCTTTTCCTCCTCTTCAGTTCCTGCTTTCACTCAACTCATACTTGGCACTGCCTTCAGTTCCCTGCTGAGAGGGTAGGTGTTTGTTGCTGTCAGGAATTTCTTAGGTCGGCTGTTTGGCACTTTAGAGGGAAAGAAAATCTGATGCTCACCTTTTGAGACAAGGGCTAAATAGACTTAATAGTGTAACCTAATATCTCCTGGTAAAAAGCAGTTTGGACAGAAAATAGGATAACATTTTGAAGAATTGTGTCAGCTCTAGACTCTTTTTTTTTCTTGTGTTGGCATCAATAGCAAAAAGGAATATTATGCTTTGATTGGTTGAATAGCCAACCAGACACTTAGCATATTAGGCTTTTATTATAGGATAATGTTTTCTTTATTGTTTTAAGTGAAATATTTATTTTAGAATTTATGACTTGTTTAAAGTTGCATCCTAGTGGAACTGGAATCTGTCGTTTTAACAATGACTCCAATATAACTGACTATGTTTCCCTTTTTGAATTGGCTACTAGGAACCCCAGAGTTAGCTTGGGAGGCTCATTACATTTAAACTGTTTGCCTAAATGACCAGAATACTTGTGTTTTACATTTATATGGCGTTGTTTTATTTTGCGTCTCTTTAATGAGTTCTACTTTCTCATTTGTATTTCCCTCCCTCCCTCCTTCTTCTTTTCCTTTCTCCCTTCTTATTTTTTAATCCTTACTTGAGGATATGCTTATTGATTTTAGATGGGAGGGAGAGAAAAAAAGAGAAATATTGATGTGAGAGAGGAACATTGATCAGATGCCTTTAATCAAACACTCTAACTTAGTATTCCGTCCTGACCAGGAATTGAATACATAACCTTCTGTATATAGGAGGATGCTTCTGCCAACTGAGTCACACTGGCCAGGGCTTTATTATCTACACTAGAGGCCCGGTGCATGAAATGCATGCACAGGGGTGGGTGTGTGTCCCTCAGCCTGGCCTGCACCCTCTCCAATCTAGCACCCCTTGGGGGATGTCCAACTGCTGGGTTAGGCCTGCAGGATTGGGCCTAAACCAGTAGTCGGACATCCCTCTCACAATCTGGGACCACTAGGTCCTAACGACTTGCCTGCCAGATTGCCCCTAACTACTTCTTCCTGCCAGCCTAATCACCCCCTAACTCAGGCGTCCTCAAACTTTTTAAAGTGGGGGCCAGATCACGGTCCCTCAGAGAGCTGGAGGGCCGGACTATATGAACTACTAATTCCTACTGTAACACCTCGGCTGCGCTCACTGCCCAAAAAACCTGGCGGGCCGGATCAGACTCCTCTGCGGGCCGCATGTGGCCCGCGGGCCGTAGTTAGGGCCTAACTGCTCCCCTGCCAGCCTGATTGTCCCAACTGCCCTCCACTGCTGGCTTGATCATCCCCAACTCCCCTCCCTTGCAGGCTTGATTGCCCCAACTGCCCTCTCCTGCTGGCCTGGTTGCACCCAACTGCCCTTCCCTGCAGACCTGGTTGCCCCTGACTTCCCTCCTCTGCCAGCCTGGTTGCACCCAACTGCCTTCCCCTGCTGGCCTGATCTTGCCCCCAAGTGTTCTCCCCTGCCAGCCTGATGACCTCCAACTACCCTCCCCTGCTGGCCTGGACGCACTCAGCTGCCCTCCCCTGCCGGCCTGATGGCCCCCAACTGCCCTCCCCTTCTGGCCTCTTCACCCCCCAACAGCCCTCCCTGTGACCATCTTGTGGTGGCCATCTTGTGATTATGTCGCACTATACCACCTACCTAGGCTTTTATTATATAGGATTCTTATAGAAGTCATCTCAGATCTTTTTTTTTGGAAAGAGCTAGGATAGAAATAAAATGAAACTTGAAAATAAATATTGTTAATCAGTATTCGTGTTCATTATTAAATCCTGGTTGAAGGCTATCATTCTTTGCATGGGTGCTAACCCCCAAGTGACTTCAAAGAACACTTTCAGTGTGAAATCCCACAGAACTGTAACTGATCTGGCTCTCAGGCTCCTCTCTGACCTCATCTCACCCATGTCACCCTTCCTCACTTTTTAAAACCACATAGATCACCTTTCTATTCCTTCTCTGAGCAGACCAAACACTTCCTGCTTCATGGCCTGTCTATCTTCTGTTTCTCTGGAATCAGCTTTTCTGGATATGCCACCTTCCTCCCCCTCATGCCTAGAAAGCTCCATTCAAATGCTGACATTATGGGAGAGGCCCTTCCTGGACTCCATAAGTAAAATGGTCCCATCCTCCTACTCTGCCTTCCATTTTCCATAGCTGCTACTCCCTGCCTCCACGTGTTACATGTTTCTCTATTTGTTTCATTGCTTTCCAACAAGAATGTAAGCTTAATGAGGGAGGGATTTTGTTTTACCACAGCTGAGTCTCTAGTTGCTTAGAACTGTGCTTGCTAAGTAGTAGGTGCTAAATAACTATTTGTTGAATAAATAAACGAACTAAGTAGGGTCACAGTTCTATTGTCTGTCCTTTCCTAGATATTTTTGAACAGGCTTTACTTTGTGGGAGATAATTTGGCTGCGGTTGTTTCTTAGCACAGGGAACTGCTCTCTGTGCCTCCTTCAGATCCTGCATCTGGCTGCTGCCCATTAGTTAGCTTTTCCTAAGCACTTAGTGCACCCAGCACTAAGAATACCGAGAAAGGTCTGGCCTGGGACATAAATAAATATCTCCGGGCTTTCGAGTGGGGGAGGGATTATGGAATTTGGGCTAAAATCATTTTGATTTCACAGGTGACTGACTTTGTTCCTAATGATGGATAAGTCCACATTTCAATTGCACTTTATATTTACAAAGTCCATTACACACCTCTTCGATCCTTACCACCACTTGGGGAGGCAGGTATTCTTACTAACTTGTCTCTTTGACAAGGAAAGGAACAGATTCAGAGAAGTTAGTGACTTGTCCAAGGTCAAAGAGCTTTGAAGTTGCAGACACCTCCTGTTTGCCATATTGAATGAGAATGGTAAGAACTATTTCTGGTGTATTTCTAATGGTAGTATTCCATGTCTGTCTTTCTTTTTGCATCTTCTTCTGTCTTTGACTGAAGGTTACTGTTCCTCTTGAGTGATGGGTTACCTTTGGGTGGCTAACCTTATTTTCATAGGTGTGCTTTTTCTTTTATTTAATCTTCCTTTTGTCTTTTTAAAGAGTAATATCGCCTTTTGTGTACTTTGCCCTGCCTGCATTCCACTGCTTTATTAAGTCCAAAGTGAAAGCAAAATTGCTCCCTAGAAGGAACCAGTGATGGTGACTAGTTATTTTCCTTTCAAAACACTTGACCAGCTACACCGAAATACAGAGGCTATGGAATACTACTCAACCGTAAGAAAAGATGAAATACTGCCACTTACCACAACATGGATGGACCTTGAGAATATTCTGCTAAGCAAAATAAGTCAGTCTGAAAAAGCCAAGAAACATATGATTTCACTCATATGCGGAATATAAAACAAAAACTCATAGATACAGAGGGAAGGGGGTGGGAGGGTAGTAAAGGGTAAAGGGGCCAAATATATGATGATGGAAGATGATTTGACCTTGGGTTGTGGGAACACAATGCAATATACAAATCATGTATCATAGACTTACATAATCTTATTGACTAATGTCACCCCAATAAGTTTAATAAAAAAAAGGATGATTCTGTAACCTGAATGCATCTTGGGATGGCAACTTTAAACTGTTTGTTCTCTGCTCATGTCTTTTAGCTCATGCTTTTTAAACCTTCTTGTCCAGATGTGATGTTACCACTGAAACTACTGCTTAGTGCTCTTTTTACATCTTCAGCTGTCAGCTCTTCTTTCCACTGATTATGGTGCATTCCGCAGCTCAAGAGCTGAGGCAGAAAGGGTAGGATTTTGTAACATTATAGTGGAAAGGGCATGGCCTTTGCAGTCAAGTATACTTGGTTTTCATCCCAAATCTGATATTATTACCTGTGTACATGTATGCAAATTACTCTGCCTCTCTGTTCCTCTGCTTGTTATCTGTGGTATTATCTGTGAAAAGGGTGGTGGTATTATGTCACCTTAGATTATGTGTGCAAGGTAGCCCTGCATGGCCTTGTGTGTAATAGACACTCCATTTCATAGTTTCACTTCCTCTTCCAAAATGTAGTATATTTGTGCTCTTAGTTTTAAAATCTTCCAAATAGAGGGTGAATGTTAGCTGCTTTGTTAGCACTCAATATCAAAGGGATCTTGAATAATTTTTGGACTCCATAAAAAATGCAGTGTAGCCGAAACCGGTTTGGCTCAGTAGATAGAGCCTTGGCCTGCGGACTGAAGGGTCCCAGGTTCAATTCCTATCAAGGGCATGTACCTTGGTTGCGGGCACATCCCCAGTCTGGGGGTGTGCAGGAGGCATCTGATCGATGATTCTCTCTCATTGATGTTTCTAACTATCCCTCTTTCTTCCTCTCTATAAAATATCAATAAAATATATTTTACAAAGTAGTTTCAGGCTAGTGCCCAGATAGTGGGCTATGGAATCTCTTCCTGTTGGACTGGCCACACCATATTGAGGGAATATTGTGTTCAGTGCTCAGTAGCTCATCTTCAGAGGCAGGACAGGGAGGATTTGAAGAAGCAGACTGCCCAGCTGCTACTGCAAAGCTCTGGGCCTGGAACACCACACAGCCTCTTCATTGGTAGAAAGAGTGTAATAATGGCACATCCCTCGTAATTGTTGTCAGGAATAAATGAACTATTATGTTTCGACCACTTAGATGGATGCCAGGCATGGAGTGGGTGTTGTGTGAGTGTTAGCCGCTGTTGAGGGGACCTCAGAGGACAACAAGCAGGATGGTGGGCTTCCGTGTTGTGGAAGAAACAGTTAAAGAAATTGGAGGTGTTTAACCTGAGGAAGAAGGAAGTGTTGAGAGGCCTTTACCATTTAAAGAGAAATGTTGGGGAAGAGGAAATAAATTCATTTTGTGTTACTGGGAAAGGTGGAACCAGGATCGATGGGTAGACATTATTAAAAGGCTTATTTTATTATTTTATTTTATTTATTTCAATAAAATGCTTTGTGATAAGGGGAGGCATTTAAAATTGCACTGAATTGCTTTTTGAGCTAGCGAGCTCTCCATCACATGGAGGCTGAAGGAGGCCTCCTGACTTGGCTGTAGGGTGGCTAGTTCAGCGGTCGCCATCTGGTGGTCCGTGAGGTTCGAAAGGGTGGCGACTGCTGACCCAGATGACAGTGTTCTCTTCTACCATGCTGTCAGCTCAGATCAAGTAGCTGGCTTAAAGTAAGATGACTTCACACTGGAATTTGCTGGGTGTTGGTAGCATGCCTAGGAACTTTCTCCCTGGAATTAGTCTGTTCTGACGGCTATCATTCATTCATTTTGTAAATATTCATTGTGTGAGGCACTGTATTTCTGGTTTTATTTTGCTGAAATGAAAACAGAGGTTGGAAATGAATTTGTATTTACTTGACATTATGGACTCCTTGGAGAAACCCAGTGAATTACGTTGCATTATGGGAGACAGTTCTCCTTGGGAGTGTTGTATTTTGGGAGTTCTTTTGAGCAAAGCACTGAGTGCCCTTTGTTTTAGACAGCCTTGTCAGGGTGTTTGCTAGCAAGCATCCTTGGAAGATAGAATCTTGTCTTCTAGAGCAGAGGGCAGGCATATTTACTGTCCAGTATGAAAAATTCGGCTTTCTAAGCTCAGGGTTCTCTCCAGTAATTCACAGCGTGTGCAGGCATCCATTTGGGCTTAACCCCAATGAGACTTGCGGGAACGGGCACTGAACAAATATGCTGGTGCTCATGCTATAATACTTGCTGTGCTGTGAGTAATAAAGTCCTTAGTCTGACCCAGGAGTTTTGTGTCTTCTACCAGAATCCACAAAACCGTGGCAGGCTAGCTTGTTAACTTGTAAGCAGGATAAAAATCTCGGACTCTTCACAGTTCTTGACATTAAGGAGGAATAAAGTGAGAATCAGAGGTCAAATCTCATGCCCAGTGCCAAATGATCTAGTGGTTGGGGGCATAAAATGCGAACCTTTGTCTCCAAAGGATGTTCTTTCCATTACATTGTGGAAAAATGCTACTGCCTTTACTGCTTCTCCTACTACCACTAGTGCTACTGCTTCTATACCTATGGTAGCTAGCAACAACAACTGGCATTGTTGAGTTCTAATGATATGCCAGGACTTGTGTGATCTCATTTAATTCTAACCAACAACCCTATAAGGAAGGTGTACTTACTAGCTCCTTTTTATACATTAGTGAAGTGGGATAGGATTACCAAGGTCGCAGGGGCAGTAAATAGTGGGTTCCAGCCCAGGCAGTTTGACTCCAGAGCTTAGGACTGTAGCAGTTAGGAGCATAATTAGAAAACAGACCTACCTGGGTTTTGAATCCCTGTCCTGTTTCTTCCCTTGTTGTATGAGGTGGGGCAAACCTCTTCAAATCCCAGCTGCTGCATCTGTAAAGGGGAGGGAGGGTAGCAATAGGACCCACTCCAGGGCTGTGTGAAGATCAAACATACATTCTTTCAAGTCCGCAGCACAGCTGCTTCCTGGCAGCTACTAAGCCTCTCTAAATATTAGCGGCCATCATCATTATTTTTTATCCTTGCTGCCTTACTGTCCTTTAATTACATTTTTAAAATGGTTTTTACTTTCAGAGTTCTCCAATATAAGTGTTTTTTACTGAAAGGAAAAAGGTCACTCAGCCCAGTTTACATCAAGAGAAAGAATTACCAATGTGGGGCAACCCTGGCTGATTTCCTTACATAAATACTTTCTCTAAAAATGAAAGGAGCTGAGACCCCCCTACAGACCAATTTACTTTTCAGTCTTTATTTTAGGAACTCTTTGATTTTCCTAAATATTGTAACTCCTAATGCTTCAGTGATGTGGCGCAGGGACAGCTGATGCCAGGATGAGGTCCTCTCTGGGCCTGACACTGTCCTTAGTGGCAGTGCTGCTGCTTAATGTAAACAGTGTGCAATGTCTGGCATGTTTCCTTCCGCAGGTGGTGGCGGCGAGGAAATCATGCATAGTGGTGTGATTTGAAAATTCTGTGGCTGTTGGCTTTTACAAGGGGAAGCATAGAGTTAAATATCTAGGGATCTTTCCTTTGGGACAGTTGATAAATTGAAGGCATTTTCTGATTGTGCTTTATTTTTTATTAACAGCCCGGAAGGTTTCAGATTTAAAGAGCAAAGTTGTATATCATAGAAACAACAGGAAGACACCCTTAGCTACCCCCAAATAATGCAAGTAATGTTGGTAGCTCTGTCTTTGTGACCAAGTTTTTCCTAAATTCTCCGCTCTGATTTATTTATTAGTCACACACTTGCATGGTTTTCTCTACCTGAAAGTAACCTTGGTAAGTGTGGTGTAGGGTCACCAGTTGACAGAGGAGGACACAGACCTGGCATGGGAAAGGCCTTCCTTTAAGTCTAAGGGCTCACAGGGTGTTGATTTCCTGAGTGTACCCCATATTCCTTAGAGACATCACCTTTTTCCTTCCTTACACTCTCCCCTCCACTCCCAATTTCATGCTACATCAGGTCTCTTGGCATCCGTAACACATTTACAAGATTGGAGCAAAAGACTGGCCTGCTGAATCTCCCTCTGAATTGAAAAAAAAATAAGGTTTATATATTATGTGGCTCATGAATTAAGATCTTTTGGTCTAAGTGACAGTTTGGAGAAGTCTATTGTACAGTATTTTGCTTGCAAATATCTAGGAGTGGATATGTGATTGATTTGCTGACAGACCATATTTGAAAGCAGTACTAATGATGGACTTATAATTGATTACATCCATCAATGAGAGCCTAAAATACCCCTCCCTAAATTAAAAAAGATAAATGAAATAAATTATGCAGAATGTATAGGCTGACAAATCTGAGGGAATTTAATGAAACTCTAAATTACCACAGCCAACAGATAAGAGGAAAAGGTTTCTTTGTTGCTGATTATAACACTAAATTAAAAAAAATTATCCAAGAAAAATAATAGAGGAATCAAAGATCTGTGGCCTATGCATCAAACTAAAGTTATTGAAAGGTTTTTAATAAGTGTATCTATCTCATTCCCTGGTTATTGTTGATTCATATCAATCTTGTTAGTACTGATAGAAGAATAGCACATTCGGGGACTACCCTGCAGTGTAGCTCCTATTATTGCTTTCCTAACAGATTTTAGAGTTAATATGACCTTACAGAGGCCCAATGCACGAAATTCGTGCATGGGGTGTGTGTCCCTTAGCCCAGCCTGCATCCTTTCCAATCTGGGACACCTCGAGAGATGTACTACTTCCCATTAGGCCCATTCCCAGTAGGGTCAGGCCTAAATGGGCAGTCGGACATCCCTCTCACAATCCAGGACTGCTGGCTCCCAACTGCTCTCCTGCTTGCCTTTCTGATTGCCCCTAACCACTCCCCTGCCAGCCTGACTGCCCCTAACTGCACTCCCATCTTGGCCGTGAGGGAGAGGACAATTAGGATTCCAGTGACCAGAGACCCAACAAAGGTCAGGGGTCCCATGCAAGCGCAGTCGCGGGCACAAAGGCAATCTTCACTGCCTTTCGGGGTCCCAGCAGGGGAAGAACAGGCGTCCCCCAGGGGCCAACCGAGAGTCGCGGCGCAATTCACACACAACAGCAATAATAACAACAAACAGCATTCCTAGAAGTGCCAACAACCAAACATACCACAACATTCTCTCAGTTTCACCCACTCAAACATCAAGAAACCAAGACCGCAGGTGGGGTGTCCCCCACTCCGGCCGGATCTGAGAACTCCTGGCAGCGTCCCGCCGTTCTCAGATCCCAAGCGCTCGCGAGCAACCAAGAACAAGAAACACAAGGAACAAATGAGGCCTCTACTTACCGGCTCCGTTCAAGTAATCCGGATGACGAGAATGGGGTGTCTGCCCGTCTGGGGGTCTCTCATCCCGGACGAGCCCCCAAAATGTTGAATGGAGACGAGACCACCCAAGAGGCAGAGACCCCTACCCGGGAAATAACTCCAACTAGCCAATTGCGGAGTCAACAAACTTTATTGCAGATTCGAATCTGGGCTGCCGCCGCGGCAACGGCGCGAACCAGGAGCAGCAGCAGCCGTTACAAAGCAGTCTCCTTTTAAGCACTCTTCAAACAAGCACATTCCAAACAAGGGGGGTGGAGGTCCACGGGGCTGAAGCTGATTAGTTTCTATATTGCTTAACCTTGTGGTTGCATGCATCGGCCAGATGGCCTAATCTCCCTTCTTGGTTTGCTCTGCTATCTTAGCCTTGACTAACCCAGACTGTTGATTTGGCCTTCAGGTCCAGGAGGGGGAGGGAGTAGCAACTTTCTACCCTCCAGGCAAGGTCAGTTATTTTCCACTCCTCAGCCTGGTCACTCCCAAATGCCCTCCCCTGCTGGCCTGATCGCCCACAAGTGCTCTCTCTTGCAGGCCTGGTCACTCCCAACTGCCCTCCCCTGCTGGCCATCTTGTGGTCTACATGGGGGCAGCCATCTTTGACCACATGGGGCAGCCATCTTGTGTGTTGGAATGATGGTCAATTTACATATTACTCTTTTATTAGATAGGATTTCTAGGCCACTGGGGGCTCTATACCAAATTGAGGTCATTTAAATAAGCTATTTGTGCTCTTGCTGGTGTGGATTAGTTGGTTGGAGCATTGTCTCATGCACCAAAGGGTTGCAAGTTCATTTCCCTGTCAGAGCATATGCCCAGGTGTGGGTTTTTGATCCCTGCTCAGGGTGGGTATAGGAGGCAGCCCATTTATGTTCCTCCCTCCCTCTTTCCCTCCTTCCCTTCTTCCCTCCCTCCGTCCCTCCCCCTTTCTCTGTCTCTAAAGTCAATAAAAACATCCTTGGATGAGGATTAAAGAAAAGCTATTTGGAAAGTGGCTCCTCAGTGTATGAATAAATTTACCAGTTAAGACACTTTCAGCTATATGTAAAAGACGACCAGCTGAAAGTGACCTAAACAAGATAATTAGCATCTTCCCTAGCAAGAAGTCCTGAGGTCAGGCAGCTGCAGGGTTGTCTGCTTTGGTGGCAAAATGACATCATAGCAGTGGCTTGGCATTTCTCTGAGCTTTCCTGTCCATGGTTGTGAGATGGCTGAATTATTTGAGTATCTCAGCTTTTATCAGATTATTCTGTGTTGGGAAAAGGGGCCTGCTTCCTATTAATCTTACTTTCAAGTAAAACTTTACCTAGAAATCCTTAGTCTCAGTGGCTAGACTTGTCACTGGTAAGGGAAATGGAATTACCAGGATAAACTCAAATAAATCAAGATTTGCCCAGGGTCTTGCAGAGTTCATGCTGCCTATTATCCAATTGCAGTTGGCATGCCAAGGAAAAACTGAACGGAAGGCTCCTTGGATAGGCAACCAGCAAATCCATTTAGATGGGGGCATTGGAATTCACTAAGTAGGTGGTTTCCTATTTTCTTTTAATAAATTGTTTCATTGCCTAGTTAGTGGGATGTATGAGCTAGCTTATTGACTAATTGGTATTTATTTTTTCTTCCAATTACAATTTATATGCAATATTATTTTGTGGTAGGCTAACAACATAAGTGGTTTGACAATCATATACTTTACACAGTGTTTCCCCAATATTTCCAGTATCCACCTGCACCATACCTGGTTATTACAATATTATTAACTATATTTCCTATGCTGCACTTTTTTCCTTTTTGCTCTAAGTTTGACTCGGCTTGATATATTCTCTGTCTTTATCAGAACCCTGTCTACCAGTGATGATGTTGAAGACAGAGAAAATGAGAAGGGTCGCCTTGAAGAAGCCTATGAGAAATGTGATCGTGACCTGGATGAATTGATTGTGCAGCACTATACAGAACTGACGACAGCCATCCGCACGTACCAGAGCATCACAGAGCGCATCACCAACTCCCGAAATAAAATAAAGCAGGTTAGCCTCCTTTCCTTTTGTCTGGTGTTATAGCTGAGGGAGAGGAGCTGTGGAGTGGCCCATGGCCTTAATGAGTGATTCCTAAGGGTGCTTTCAGGAGTTACAAAATGCATATGCTGGAAAGCCTCAGGGTCATCATAGAGGACATCTGGGATTCTCTTCTTCCTTCTCCTATGTCTTATCCTTGGCTCCTATCATTACTTCTCACTGTGAAATGACATAGGTGATGGCCACAACTTGAGGAAGACTGAACAGAATCCAAACCAAAGAGGAGAGCTGTTTTAAGAGTCTAGGGCCTTTTAATATTTGAGGCTCCCATAACAGAGTATCAAATGTATTTACTGTGCTCATATCACACACTGAGTGTGTGTGTAAGTGTGTGTGTGTGTGTGTATGTGTGTGTATGTGTGTGTGTTGTTGTAGCAGTTGAGCAGTTGACTTTTTTTTTTAATTTTACCTATGAGTATGTCATCTAATTTAAAGTTGGTTATGATTTCTCTGCAGTCATTGTACATTCTTTGTCATGTTTGTGAAGAAAATCTAACATAAATTATTTAAGCGTATAATGAAATATTTATGAATACCAAAATTCTTGAATATAATTCTCAGTTGTGACAAGTATGTATTAATTTCTGCTTTGTAATTTTCTTTTCATATTCTGGAGGTTTCCCCCCATCTTTCTTTCATTCTTTTTCTCCCCTTTGTTTTCATCCCCTCCTTCTCTCTTCCCTCTTTCTGCCCCTTTTCATCTTTCTTCCACCTCTCCTTCCCTAACTCCTTCCTTTTGTGGTAGGTGCATGGAAAGCTTTTTGGGGTTCCTGGGTACCATGTCTCTAGTAACTAAGGGATAGAGTGGGTTCATAAGGGGTAATTTTATATTTGGCTAAGGGGTACACTGATAACTAAATGTGTATTGTCACATTATAGTTATGTGGTTTTTGGTTTTGTATTTGAAGGGTCTCTCCTTTAATACCTCTTTGTAGTACTCATTGATGGATAATCATTTCTACCTCTTATTGAGCACTGATTCCTTGCTAGGCATGGTGGTGTATATTCCTGTTTCAACAAATCTAGAATTTGAGTCTCCCTGACTCTGAGCCCTTGGTGCTGGTTTCCAGGTATTTTAAAAATTAGCTCTTTGCCAGAACTCCAGCATTCAGGGAGGTAGCTCTCTTCTGTTTGATGTGGGTGTGAGAGGTCTGGAGCGCAGGCGAGGTCTCTTCCATAGTTGGCGGCTGCCTCTAAGCACTTCTGTGGGCTGAGGGCTGAGCAGACCATTTCAAATGTACTGCTCCGTGCTATTTGATTGAGATAGGGACTCTCTGGACTCTACCTGCTCAATTGTAGCTGAGCTCGTGGCATTCTCACATGTTTTCTTCCCTGTCTTCTAGACCTTATATCATGCTTTTGTACCTAAGTAGATTCATAGAATGTTCTTCTAAGACTGCTGTTTGTATGTTTCAGCCTCTGAGAGTACAGTTGCCGAATCAGTAAGCCCTTTGAAGCAATATGATGACCTCTTTATGTTTTAAAATTAACTGGGTATTTTCGAAAGGAATATTGTAAGTCTTGGCCTTACAAGCAGTGAGTTCATCCTATGGATTTATCTGTGAAACTAGGCAAAGGTATAGATCAGTTCCTCTAGATTTAAAATAAACTGTAGTCCATTTTGACCCAATAATATCAAGTAGGCAACCTTTTGTTACATGGGATGATGCCCAACCAACTGACCCATACCGGCCATCCTCTTTTTTTTTAAGTATGATGGAGTTTGAGGCAAAAGAAAACCAAGAGAACGTTGTGTTTATTATATCAGTTGTCAAGAAAAAGAAAGTCACATAATTCTGTGTTATGAATTAGCCTCAATACTGGAAAGAGCAAGAAAGGGCTAAAGCTCTTTTCAGAAAGTCTTTAATAATTGATAAATGGGAGAAGAAACATGTTGGGGAAAAATGAAAGTGAACTTATTTTCATTTTATAATCTGACAGTTTTGTACTGTGAAAGTGCATTTCTTATCACCATGGAAACATTGATATTTCCTCACCAATCTTTCCCTGCCATTTTTTTTTTCATTTAAAGAGTTGTCCTTTAAAAAAAAAAAAAATCTTTATTGTCGAAAGTATTACATATGTCTCATTTTTCCTCCATTTACCTCTCCCAGCCCACCATTGACTCCCCCTCTACCCTATACCTGCTCTCCCCCTACCTCCAGGCCTTCACTGCACTATTATCTGTATCCATGGTTATGCATATGTGCATATAAATTCTTTGATTAACCTATTCCGCCACCTACCCCGTTTTGTTCCCCCCTTCCCTTTGAGATTTGACAGTCTGTCATGTCTGGTTCTGTTTTAGGTCCTGGGGTTCTAACAGTGGAAAACACCAGTCCCTGTCCTCATGGAGCTTACATGCTAATGAGAGGAAAACAAACAAATGATGCTATTTAACAACATTGCTTCCGTATATTAAATGTCTGTTTTGTGCTGAGCATTACTCTGGGCTCGGGAAGAAGTGAATAAAACAGATAAAAATCCTGTCCTCCTGGAGTTCGCATTCTAGTCAGGGGAGAAGACTGTAAATTAATAAATAAATAAAATATGGTAAAACAGATATTAAGAAGTGATGTGCCAAAAAATGACAAGGGAGGGAGAACAGGGAGCTGCTGTTTTAAATAGGTTGGTTGGAGAAGGCTTCCATCTGAGCTTCCCCTGCTCAGGTGAGAGAGACAAGAAAGCACCACCGGAAGAAGGAGTGGCAGATAGAAAAGTTTCCCGAAGGAGGATCATGACTGGAATTTTGGGAAAGCAGTGAGGAGGTCAGTGGGGCTGGAGAGAGATAAGAGCTGGTGGAGGGGTGTGGATGGGCCTGGTCATGCATCACCTTGGTCCCTATGAGGACCTCGGTTTTAACTTTGAATGTGCTGGGAAACTGTTGTAAGATTTTGAGTATAGCAATGACATGATATTGACTATTTTTAAAAGGCCACTGTTATACTGAGAATAGCTTTGAGTGGGGACCAAGTCAGGCGAAGATGTTCATAGCCATGTCTTGTTACCTTTAAAAGCTTGAGGACACAGAGCTGTTTACTTTCCAATTTTGATAGTAGTTTCATGTACCGATTTATGTTGGATTGGTAGAATCTGTGTCTTGGAGGATGACATGAGCTGACAGATTTGACTGTCTTCCCAGATAGTCTTTTTATTTTTTTATTTTTTTATTTTTTATATCAGTCAAGTCCTTTTGGAATTTTATTCTAGATTTTTAAAAAATGTCCAAATAGAATACAATGTATGATTGGTTAGGACAAGAAATGTGGATAATAAACAAAATACTTGGGCAATCCCGTTACAGTTGAATATATGGTAAAACTGTCCAAAATGAGATGTTATTGCATTAGAAAACGTCAGGGACCATAGGTTCTACCAGTTTCTCATGTCTGACATTTTGCAATAACACCCAAATGGATGAATATGGTAGATACAAGTTGAGGGCTGGGACCAGAGAGGGATGATTGTTGGCATTTTAGTATTTCCTCCTTGGTGTACTAGGTGGAGAAGATGATATTAGATTTCTTTAAAGATAATAAGTAGTCCATTCAGTGCTTATCGCAGGAGCAGGTAAGCTGACGGAAAACACAGATGCTTGTCTCTGTTGTGACATGTGCACAAACACTTCAGTTCATCCCAGTTTTGGCTGCCTTGTTCCTGTTAGATCAAGCTCTCAGCTCATCTTTCTTGTTTGTAATTGGAAATAACTATACGTGATTATTCAAGTGAAGTTGTTAGGGCTTAATCATCGGATAATGCAACATTCATTCATTGACATTTAACTAAATAATTTTGTGGCTTTTTTATGAAAGTATACATTGAAAGGTAGAATTAGACTGAGGAATAACTAAAGTCACAGTAGAGCAACATGGCTTTGGTAGCAATATATATACAACCCTAATATAAGATGGAAAATCCTTGCTGCTGTATGAGAAAGGGAAAAAAGCCTAGAGGTGGACATGTTAAGCAGTGGGCAACAGTGAGATGCTATAGTTTAAGATCTAATCTGTAATCTGTAGTGCATTGATGCAGTCGCAAGAACTAGGAGGAAACATTTCTGTTAAGTTGAATAGTATCTGTATTTGCGTATCCTACCCAGACTCTGCAACTGAAGAGCTAAGTGTTGCCCTTAGAAAGGTAGAGTGGAGCCTCTCAGAGAATTTAAGACCTTAGAATGGTAGCTGAAAAAGTAAGAGAACAAAAGCATGGGAATGAGTTTGAAGGTAATCTTAAAGTGCTCTGTAGTTATAAAGGACTCTTAAAGAGAATAGTAAGCAATGTTTATGAAGTTCATTCTTTCCACGCACTTTCCATGGCAGGGGTGGGTACTTTCTATACTTTCTACTAGTATAGCAAGGGTGAGGAACCTTTATTCTGCCACTTGGATATTTATAACATCATTATCGGGGCATACAAAATGGTAATTTAAAAAGTAGCCTGATATATTTGGTCAAAAATTTAATTAACTCACCCTTAATGCCTTGGGAGGGCCAACTAAATAATTTCTTGGGCCTTATATGGCCCATGGGCCCGATGTCTATAGGATTTTGGAAAAAGTGGGCTGGACACTTACATCAGGAAAATACCCATGAAAATACTAATATGTACATTTATTTTTACTATCAAAAAAGAAGACAACTTAATTTTTTTTTTTTTTTTTACTTTTAAAATTAAGAATAGTTTGCTATATTAATTTTTGCCTACCAGCCCTTCCATGTTGGGGAGCTTTAGGAGATTTCTAGTTTATAGTTTCAGCGAGGTGCTTGCATGTTTGCTGTGCTTATAATAGATAATATGCACCTTCAGAAGCATTTCCCTCTTCATTCTTGATCCACGTTCAATGCTTTTAATGATTTAAGGTTTTAAAAGTGGTGGCTTTTCACCATCTCTCCCCCCGCCCCACCACGCCATGCCTATATCCCTCAGCGGTTCTTATATTAGTAGACGTCTGCCACTCCTCTCTCAAATGCTACCACAGCATTATTGAGAGGCTCAGTTTTCCTCCTCCCTCTCTTTCCCAAGGCAGGTTTGCAAAAATCTCAAACTACTCAGCCGTGTGTATCATCTCTTACATTGTTCCTATAACCTCCTGGGCCCTGTTTTCCTTAGTTTCTATTTTTCTAGTAGTTTCTAATTAGAGTGACTTGCAGTTCTTGTATATTAAAACTGAAATTCTTGCTATTGCTGAACAGGTGTTGAGGAGCAATTGTGAAGTTACTTGAATTCTCTGGAAGCAAAAGAAACCTATGTTTGCGGAAGAATTTCTGCTTGGGTTTTGATGTCATGATTTGAAAAGCTTGACTCTTCATGGATTTATTTAAGGAAAATATTCATAACATAATTTTCAAATTTTAATTGTCCTGATAGATTTCAAGTGCTGATATAAAAGTAAAATAGGCAATTGAGATAAATGTTTATAATTTGCTCCTTATATTTAGATCTTATTGATTTTTGGACACAGCCCTGTTTCTCCCCTTTCTGTTTTAAAAAATCATATTTATTGAGCTATAATTTTCATACAATGAAGTGCAATATTTTTAGACTACAGTTCAATGAGTTTTGTGTATCATCACCCCAGTTCCCAGCTGCCTCTTTGCAGTCAGTCACAGCAATGCCCCCAATCCTGTTTCAAGCAGCTACTGATTTAAAATCACTATAAGTTGTTCTGGCCTTTTCTAGAAGTTCATACAGTGTGTACCCTTTTGCACACAGCTTCTTTTGCTCAGCATAATGTTTTTGAGATTCATAATTCTTCCCTTTTATTGCTGACTGGTATTGCCCCCATCCCCCAACTTTTAAAATACCATGTCTTCATAACTGTGACTTTGTAATAAAAAACCTGAAGCCTCAGGGCATTGAGCATGAAAAGTCTTAGAGCTTCTTATGTCTGCAGCTTTGAGTAACCAGCTCAGGTTAGGGGATACTTCTGGTGATGCTCATTTTCTGCACAGTCTGATGCCTTCTGTCGCCCTCCCCCAGCGCTACCTGCCTTTCCATCTCTCCTTCATGCAGTAAGCAACAGTAAGTGGCTGATTACATTGTGTACATCCTAGTGTGAAATGCTGGAAATGGTTTTTTTCCCAAATAGAAAAGTCAAAAGGTTTATTGACACTCTATCAGTTTCTTTTGATCAAGAGCCTAGTTGGGTGTTGTATAATATAAATTTTAGTTTTAATTGTTTCCATAGTAACAATTACAGAGG
Organism: Pipistrellus kuhlii; assembly: GCF_014108245.1. NCBI lineage: Eukaryota > Metazoa > Chordata > Mammalia > Chiroptera > Vespertilionidae > Pipistrellus > Pipistrellus kuhlii. The sequence goes on from NW_023425405.1 coordinate 14,835,320, forward strand.
AAAGAGGTGTGATTTATAGAGCCAAGGTGATAGGAGTACAATATCAGAAATCAAATTCTAATAGATTTTCACTAAGATTTTAAAATATGATAGATTTAATAGCTAGAGTTCTTAACCCAAAGATCAAGAACTCCAAGAGGATCTGAGAATGGCCTTAAAAAAATCAAATAAAATCAGGAATGCCAATCAAAACCAGCACTCCTCTTACCTCATCCTATCCTAGTCCCAATTCCAACACTGGAGGCACTGACTTTTACTCTTAGTTTTTTTCTTCAGATATTTCAATTTCTTTATTTCTAAGTAATATGTTTATACTCTTTTTCTGTTGAAGATATTACATATGAACTTCCAGCTGTGGAAGATGAGGACATAGTGCTCCTCCCACTCTTTCCCCCATCCACCACATCTTCTTTCCTCAACCTCTCTATATACTTGTATCCTAGTTTTTGGTTAAATAGTGCCTATTCATTTATAACTACATGAATATTTATGTCTAGGCCATCCAGCATACTATATTTGCTTGTGTAATTTTGTTGTTGTTTTTCTTGGAGTCAGTGGTTGAATAATCCCATTGCTTTTCATCTACATTGGATCAGCCCTAGCCCCCTCACTGGATCTTAGTTTCTTCCTTTTTTCTCTTGTATTGATGGAGCACATTCTTCACCAGCTTGGTGAGATAGGTGCACATAAGGTTTATTGTGTGACAACTTGAATCCTGATATGCATTCTGATTCACAGTCATTTGTATGAGTTCTGTTTCCCCTCCCCACACTCCATCCCTTTAAATTCTTGTACAAAATTATCTCCTTATCATTTTTGCCATAATAATGTGCCCTAGCTTGGGTCTTGCTTTTACTTCATTGTCTTGAACACTATGTGTAACTTTCAATCTGAAAACCCATTCTTTTGGTCTTTTATTATTATTTTTTAAAATATATTTTTATTGATTTCAGAGAGGAAGGGAGAGTGGGAGAGGGAGAGAAAGATAGAAACACCAGTGATGAGAGAGAATCATTGATTAACTACTACCTGCTTGCCCCACACTGGGTTCGAGCCCACAACCCAGACATGTGCCCTGACTGGGAATCAAACTGTCACTTCCTGGCTCAGCCACTGAGCCACACAGGCTGGGTCTGGATCTTTTATTTTATTGGTACTTTTTTGCTTCATTTTTTTTTTTTGCTTTTATTTTTATTTTATTTTTTTTAAATTTATTTTTTTAAATAAGTTTTTATTGTTCATATTATTACAAATGTTCCTTTTTTTACCCCCACCATTGCTCTCCTCCACCAGATTCCCACCCCACCCTCTGCCCTTTCCCCACCCCCCATTGTCCTCATCCATAGGTGCACAGTTTATGTTCAGTCTCTTCCCACGGCCCCCTCTCCCCTTTTCCCCAAGAATCATCAGTTCACTCCCCTTCCATACCTCTGATTCTATTATATTCAACAGTTACTATTGTTCATCAGATTTTTTTTTAATTCCCTTGGTTTTTAGATTCACTTGTTGATAGTTACGTATTTGTTGTTAATAATTTTTATCTTTGTTTACTTTCTCTTCTGAAAGAACCCCCTTCAGCAATTCATATAATTCTGGTTTGGTGGTGATGAACTCCTTTAGCTTTTTTTTATTAGTGAAGCTCTTTATCTGACCTTCAATTCTGAGTGATAGCTTTGCTGGATAGATTATCTTTGGCTGTAGGTTCTTACTATTCATCACCTTGAATATTTCTTGCCATTCCCTTCTGGCCTGCATGGTTTCTGTTGAGAAGTCAGCTGACAATCATATGGGTGCTCCTTTATAGGTAACTACCTTCTTTGCTCTTGCTTCTTTTAATATTCTCTCTTTGTCTTTTGCTCTTGGAATTTTAAGTATGATGTGTCTTGGTGTGGTCTTTTTTGGATTCCTTTTGTTTGGAGTTCTGTGCGCTTCCTGGACTTGTAAGTCTAATTCTTTCACCAGGTGGGGGGAGTTTTCTGTCACTATTTCTTTCAGTATGTTTTCCATATCTTGCTCTCTCTCATCTTCTGGGACCCCCACAATTCTGATGTTGGTTCGCTTGAAGTTGTCCCAGAGGTTTCTTACATTATCTTCAATTTTCTGGATTCTCTTGCCTTCTAGCTTCTGTGGAGGAGTGTCTTCTGGCTCTGTATGTTCCAAATCTTTGACTTGATTCTTGCGATCTTCCATTCTGTTTTTAGGACTCTGTATAATATTTTTTATTTCAGAGAATGTATTTTTTATTTCTTGTTGATCCTTTATCATTTCTTGATGACTCCTTATTAATTCTAGTTGATCTCTTTTCATATCCTCATAGGTCTTATCCATCTTTTCTAGGAAATTCTTGAAAAACCTTGTAAGTGTAGATTTGAACTCTATATCCAGACGCTTTTTGTCCTCCATTTCTTTTGTTTGTGATCTATTTTATTGTCGCATTTCGCAGTTACAGATGGGACGGGGTTTCAGGGTGGGGCCTGCAGCTTTGGCTTCCGTCAGCCCCGCCCTATGCGGGTCCTTCAGTGCTCGCTGCCGTCGCCTCTGAGAGAAAGGTGCCCTCGATTTTCGCCTGCTGCCAAACAGTCTACGCTCTCCCACAATGAGCCCAGTATTGGGGTTCAGTTCAGTTGGAAGTGGAGTTGGAGGTGGCGTTCACAGCAGTCTGGAGCCCCAGTCTCCTTCTCGTCAGGGCAATCTCGCGGCACAGCCGACCGGCCCTTCTCTGCACGCAGTGTGCGCGCTTCCAGGACCTCCTTTCGCCTCTCCCTGGGGTTCCGCCTTACAGCCCGGCTCCCTATGGCTGAGCCTGAGTCCCCGGGGTCTGGCCTAGAACTGGGGTTCAGAGCAGTCGGGGGCCCAGCACAGTCGGAGTTTTATCTCCTTTCCGCTAGAGAACACCTGACAGGCACTCGGCCTCCCCCTCTTCTCTGGCTCCGTCCTCTCCGCGCACCGCGTCTCCATACCTTGGGCTATTCCAGCTCCTCCGCGCCTCCTTCTGGTTTTCTCCTTGCTTCTCGCTGTAGAATTTCCAGTCAGTCAACCTTCCTGTAGTTCTGGGCAATGTCCGTTTTATATTTTAGTTGTATTTTATTGAAATTGTTGTGTGTGGTTGCGGCTAGGTTTTCACCTGGGCACAGCCATCTTGGATCCTCTCTGCTTCATTTTTTTCATTCCACCCCTATCAACTTCACTTTGACAAGTACTAGATTTCTTAGATCAATCCTTTCATTTTCTTTTTACCTATATCTTCTTTCTTCCTTCCTTCCTTCCTTCCTTCCTTCCTTCCTTCCTTCCTTCCTTCCTTCCTTCCTTCCTTCCTTCCTAATGCTTTATTCCTTTGATATTTATTCAGGGGCATCTTTTAATGTTTGTATTGGATTTTTTCTATCATGTTTTTAATTTTGAAAATTATTTTTCATTCTGTTCTTTGATATAATATCTTCTCTTGTTTTTCCTAAGAATATTAATTATAGTTTAAAAAACTTGTTTTCTGAATAGTTTGTTCCCTTCTTCCTTCCCTCTAGTACTTTTTTTTTTTGTCTCTTTTGATTCCCATCTTTCCATGTTGTAGACTTTCTCTGACTGTGTGGTGATCCATGGATAATTATTTATATGTAAGAGGGAGGCACAATGAAGCTTAGAGCATGTTATGAGGCTTATTGAATGACACTTGGCCAGTTTCTTTGGTGAAAACTCAAATGTCACTATCTAGAGGTGGAGATGTACCCAACAGATTCAGTGTCAGAAACAGAATTAAAAACTTTCAAGCAGAGCAGTCAAGGGGAGTAAGTGAGTGTGTGAGTGAGGAATTGATACTTATTGTACCAAGAAAAACACTACAGATATGGGTTTAGACTGGCAAGACTTTGGACTGACCCAAGGTTGAATCTTTTAATTGTAGGTCAAAGAAAATCTGCTTTCATGCAAGATGCTGCTGCACTGCAAACGAGATGAGCTCCGGAAACTGTGGATCGAAGGAATTGAACATAAGCATGTCTTGAACCTGCTGGATGAAATTGAGAATATCAAGCAAGTGCCTCAGAAGCTGGAACAGTGCATGGCCAGCAAGCACTATCTCAGTGCCACCGACATGCTGGTAAGAAAAGCCCGAGCTAATGGCCATTTCTGCCAAGATTGCAAAGCACTCTCTTTTGTTCTCTCTGAATTCTGTGATTCACATAGCACATTACCAACTGCCCTCTTGGGGTTCATGGTTCTTTGCAGGTAAAGCCTGGTTGGTTCTCTTCCTAATTCCAGTGTTTGAAATGGTAGACGATTATTATTTATGTATTGTCTGCCTTTGGAACAGTAGTAAGAAATTAGTACTAAAATCATGTTGGAATAGTAGTGAGAGGTGTTTTAGCTTCAGAGGGAGATAGCTAATGAATCATATTTTAAAGAATGAAATATGCATGAAAGAGAACTTAAAGGAGATTTATACTTCCACAATATCTTTGAAGGAATTTTACTTCAGGGCTTTGTTTTTTCCATAAATTGATAAAGAAAATAATTTTGGAAGTACCTTTGTCAAGCAAGAGAAGTTCACAGCCTAGCCTTTAGCCTCTATCTTAGCCCATTCTGCCACATTTTGAATATATATAGTATATATTGAATATATACTAGAGGCCCAGTGCATGAATTCGTGCATGGGTGGGGTCTAGTTGGCCCACCCTGATTGAGGTCAATTGGGCTGGGCTGGCTGAGGGGAGGGGATGTGGGAGGTTGGCTGGCCGGCCCCGCCCCCTGGTCGAACTTCTGGTAGAACTCCCGATTGAGGGGACGATTTGCATATTAGCCTCTTATTATATAGGAGACACACACACACACACATATATAAATTGATTTCAGAGAAGAAGAGAGAGGAAGAGAAACAGAAACATCAATGATTTAGAGACTCATTGATCAGCTGCCTCTTGCATGCCTCCTACTGGGGATTGAGCCTGCAACCTAGGCATGTGCCCTGGCTGGGAATTGAACTGTGATCTCCTGGTTCATAGGTCGACATTCAACCACTAAGTCACACCAGCCGGGCTAGGTGGACTGTATTTGGATTTTCTCTTCCACAGTAGGTGAAAGTTTCATACCTTTGTTTTACCAAATTAGATTGGCTATGACACTGGAAAAATCCCTTGAGAGGAATTGGTGGAGAAACAGGTTAAGCCTCTAAGTAGTTCTAATTCATTCAGACTGTCAAGAAGAATTTTGCTGTAAGTCCTTCATAAGAAGCTTTTAAGGAAATTTTGTAACCTAGAGGTGAGATGTGCCATGATTCTCTTCTGAAACCTGTTTAAGTGAGAGACATGAATAGTCAATTGCCCTGGGGAAGGAGGTTAGTAATGGTCTGTGCTTGGGAGTGGCAAAAGAATTGGCTATTTTCAGTATCTTGTTTATAGTGACATCTTTCTTAGGAATGACTGTAGGGTGTCTGACACACAAAAAAAGTCACCTTTTAGCTTTACTCTTGGTTAATGGATTAGATTGTGTATATGTGCTAAATGATCAAGATTCAGCAATCAGAATAGATAAGCCTTTTAGAATATATTTAGTACATTCACATGTATTTGAATCAGGATTCTTTGTAGTAGATCTGCTGTTAAATAAGTGCTATATGTTAAAAATAGGTAGAATTTATTTCTGTGTTAATTATGTTCTTTTTGGATTTCAGATTTTTATTTCATTGTATTACTACTTAAGGGCTAATTTATTTACTAAAGAGCTAATCAATAATTAATAGTTTTGTTTTGTTTTTTTACTTATTTTTCTTAAGAATTTCATTAAATACATCTTTAAATTTTTGGTTGCAAGTTACAGAAATCCAACTAGGTAACAGAATTGCTTTACTCATGTAACCATCTGTAAGGGTAGGTGTACATGTGGAATGCCACCTCTCTGTTCTTTAGCATGTCATCTTCATTATTTTATTGGAGATGTTTCTTCCACTGTGGGTGGTATTTGGGTGTTTGGAGAAAGGGAGTATAGCCTATATTTTACATCTCTTCAGGTTTGAAGAGGAAAATAATTTTTGTTCCTAATTAAAAAATACAGGAGTAGGCCAAGGCCAAGTGGCTCAGTTGGTTGGACATAGTCCCATGCATCAAAAGATTGCTGGTTTTGAGCCCATAACCTGGGCATGTGTTCAGTTCCCAATCAGGGCACATGCCCAGGTTATGGGCTCAATCCCCAGTAAGGGTTGTGCAGGGGTGGCCGATGTTCTGCTCTCACATGGATGTTTCTCTCTCTTTCCTTCTTTCTTACATACACACACACACACACACACACACACGCACACACATGCTAGAGGCCTGGTGCATGAAATTTGTGCACTTGTTGGGGTCCCTCAGCCTGGCCTGTGTCCTCTTGCAGTCGAGAAGCCCTCAGGGGATGTCCCACAGGAGTGAGCTTAAGCCAGCAGTCGTACATCCTTAGCACTGCTGCAGAGGTGGGAGAGGCACCTGCCACCACTGCTGATCTTGCTAGCCATGAGCCCAATTCAGGGCTTCTGGTTGAACAGCACTCTCCCTATGGGAGTGCACTGACCACTAGGGGGCAGTGCCTGCATTGAGCCTCTGCTCCCTAATAGTCAGTGTGTGTCATAGCGACTGGTTGTTCCAATGTTTGGTCGATTTGCATATTAGCCTTTTATTATATACTATCCTATATAATAAAGAGGTAATATGCAAATTAACCTTCACACCATCATATCGAGTAAGATGGCTGTGCCCCCATTGGTGGTGGGGTTCCCATAACACAAGATGGCTATGCTCATCTGGCTGTGCAGAGTCAGGGTTTCCATAACTCAAGATGGCTATGCCCACAGTGGGGACGGGGTTCCAATAATGAGCAATCAGCAGGGACCTGGACTTCGTGGAGTAGGGCGGGGTGGGAGACCTGAAGCTGTGCCCCCTGCTTGGCAGGGCTTGATGGGGGACCTCAAGGTGCTCCCCTCTGGTGGGGGGGGCCCTCAGAGCGCAACCTCACCCTGGGGATCTTCAGGCCCTGCCCCTTGCCCGGAAGGCCTTCATGGAGGACCTCAAGGTGTGCCTTCTACCACTGTACTAGGCCTGGGGACCTCAGGCCATGCCCCTCACCCAGTAGGGCTTGACAGTTGACCTCAGTGGGATCGGGTCTAAAGCAGCAGTTTAATATCCCCCGAGGGGTCCCAGATTGGAGAGGGTGCAGGCTGGGCTGAGGGACACCTCCCCCTCTACCCCCTAGTGCACAAATTTTGTGCACTGGGCCTCTAGTTTACATATATAAAATTATGGTTGGTTGGTGGGAAGGAAGAACAGTCACCTTTCAGAAAAGGGTGGATGTATGAGACATACTTCTTAGAAGTTTCTTTTTGCTATTTATAGTTCTTTATATATTCTGGATACTAACCCTTTATCTGTTGGATGGATTATAAATGTCTTTTATCAGTTGTACTGTGTTTAAAGTGTTTTTTGTTATAAAGAAATTATAAAATTTAATGAAATAAGATTTCTCATTCATTTAATGTTATGTGATTTTTATTTTAATAATTGTTTTTCTCAGTGTCATAAAGAGAATGTCCTATGTGTTCTTCTTTAATCCTTTTAGAATGTACTTTCTTATGTGGTTTGAACTGGGGATCTAATTTTATCTTCCATGTAAATAGCCACTTGGCCCAGACCATTTGTTGAATTCATTTTCTATTGACTTAATGCCATCTTGTTCACATACCAAGTTTTTACATATATGCATGGGTATTTATGAGCTCTTTTTGTTCACTTGGTCTCATCTGTGTCTTCAACAAAACCGTGATGTTTTAATTACTATAATTTTATAATATATCTTGGTAATAGGTAAAGATGCTACTTCACCTTGCTCAGTGGTTGGCAAACTCATTAGTCAACAGAGGCAAATATCAGCAGTACAACGATTGAAATTGCTTTTGAGAGCCACATTTTTTAAACTTAAACTTCTTCTAATGCCACTTCTTTGAAATAAACTCACCCAGGCCTTGGTATTTTGTGGAAGAGCCACATTCCAGGGGCCAAAGAGCAACATGTGGCTCTCAAGCCGCAGTTTGCCGACCATGGACCTTGCTGTTCATAATCATCTGGTATTTTTGGCCCTTTACTCTTCTAGACGGATTTTAGTATCAGCTTGTTAAGTTCCACAAAGAGTGTGATTAAATGTAAGGGACATTACATTTACAGGACATGTCTCACATTTATTAAAGTCTTTATTTATGGTCTTTGTAATAATGCTTAGGAATGTATTCCTTAGAAATTCTGTATTACATACATGATTTTTATTTCTGAGTATCATATTTTTGTTTGTTAAAACAATGGCTATTAATTACAATTTCTACCCTGTTTCCTCTAAAATAAGACAGTGTCTTATATTAATTTTTGCCCCCAAAGATGCGCTAGATCTTATTTTCAGGGGATGTCTTATTTTTCCATGCGCTAGGTCTTATTTTCGGAGGATATCTTATTTTTGGGGAAACACGGTAGTTATTTGTTGCTACTGTATAGGGATGCTGTAGATATTTTCTTTTTTAATTGATTATACATTTCCTTGAAACTAATCTCAATCCTCTCTGCTTGGAAAATGATGATCTAGTAGTCTTTAAAACTTGGCTCAAATTTTATCATCTCTAACTTTGCCAGGTAATTAGATACTTTTTAAAAAAATATATATTTTATTGATTTTTTACAGAGAGGAAGAGAGAGGGATAGAGAGTTAGAAACATCAATGAGAGAGAATCATCGATCAGCTGCCTCTTGCACACCCCCATTGGGGATGTGCCCACAACTAAGGTACATACCCTTGACCGGAATCGAACCCAGGACCCTTTAGTTTGCAGGCCAACGCTCTATCCACTGAGCCAAACTGGTTTCGGCAGATACTTTCCTTTAAAAAAATTATGTTGTTATTTTTATTGTGGTAGGAATACTTACCATGAGTAGATGCTATTCTTTATTTTCATAAGCTGTATGTATTTCTTTGTAATATAATTACTTCTGTTTATATTGTAGATCATTGAGCACAGAGGCTATATATTATCTATTTTTGCCTGCCCTATACTTACCATAGTCATATAGTCATAGTTCACAGGTCATTAGTCAAATGGGTAACTGTGTGAAAGAGTTTCATATCACTAAATAGAAAAAGGCATTTTACTGTCTCTCTAGGAGCTCTGGTCTAATTTTCTTCTCCCATTGTTTTTGTTTGTTTGCTTGCTTTTTAATGGTTCCGTATTTTCTAATCTTTTCTTTTTACAACAAAATAATAATTATAATAGCTAATATATATTGGATACTCACTATGTGCTGGTACCATTTCAAGTGTGTTATGTCTGGTAATACGTTTATTTCTCCCAACAACTCAGTGAAAACCACTGAGATAGGTTTCCAGTACCATCCCCATTTTCCAGATGAGGTAGTTGCCTTGCCTGATCTGGGCCATTGGCATATCCTCCTAGACAGTGAAGATTTTGTGGAGGTAAGATTTAAAGTGCTTAAAAGGTTGGAAATATTCTTCAATTTGGCCTTTTGTTTATAAGACTGAACAGTAAGGTCTGTAATTGCTCTTTCAGTGGACTTCATATGAAAAAATAATCACATTTCCTTTCCCAATGGTTATGTGATATTGGAAGTAAAATCTACTTAAGGTATCTGAGGAAAGTGAAGACACAATAAAGTCGTCTTTCAAAACCCTCTTATTTCCTTGGATTCGTTTAAGAAAAGGTTTTGCATTTTTATTTTGAGGCAGGTGCAGATGCCCAGTAATTTAATCCCTAGTCAGGTTATAAATCCAGAGTAACTAAATCAGTGCTGACCTGGGCTCTTGTCGGCTCCTGCAGTTCCCACTTCAGCGTTAGACTGGAGAGATGGCCCTACACTTGGCTACTGAATGGGATATTCAGTTCTTCCTCTGATACAATAACCTGAGTATTGCATAAAATAATTAAATTGTCATGGCTGGCAATGTCTGCAAATAGACATGGCCTTTTGTTTTCTTCTTCAAGGTAAACAGCTGCTGTTAGCTTACAAAAAGCTAAAAGTGATCCACCAAGAAGCCTGCATCCATCACATGGAAATCAGAGACTTGATTTATAGTGTAGCCTGTAGCTTTGTGATATGTACGGTTTACATTAGACCTTTGCAATCATTGTGGTGGGTTGATGCAAGCACATTAATGACATAATTTCTGGTTGCTGCATCACATTTCTGCAGTCTGTTCTTTGTATTCCACTCACATTAATTGAAGTAATTTTGCCAGTGAAGCGTGTTTCAAACCTCTGCATTTAAATTGAAATTTTAATTCCCTTATTGTCTTGAAAAGACGGCTGAAGATGCCTTGTTACAGGTTTCATTATCACTCAAAACACTCCAGCTGCTGGTTCTAATGTACAATGACTGATTAATTCTGGGAAGAATTAGTAATGTAAGAATAGCAGCGGCTTCCCCATGGCATGAGCTAACCAGGAAGGTATTTCATGATAGTTAAGGTATTTCATGATAGTTAATATTTTTATGAACTTTTTTTTAAAGGGAAATTTGTGTAGAAGTCTGAATCAAACTGAAATTGCATAGATGAGCTTCGAAAATCACTTACACAAGTTCTGACTTATCAACCCATAGAAGTCAGTTCAATGATTTCATTCAATCAGTGGGAGCCAAGACCGTTCGAGTAGGTTTAAGGCACTTTAGCTGACAGTCACAAGCTTGAGACTGAAATAAATTTTTTCATTTCTAAGTCTTCTAGGGAGTGGAGAGATTCTGAATGTCTCTTAATCATTTTATATTTTTATTATTTATATACCTTTTAAAAAAGAATCCATAGCTGTATAGTCAGATAAGAATTAGTCTGATAATTATAATAATAACTTGTATTTATATAGTTACCTCTTCCCAGGGGATCTCAGAGTGCTTTGCTGCAAAAAAAGTATAGTGGAATTATTTTACTTACACTGTGAAAACATGGCCATATCTGGGGGATAAAGAGAGTAAGACAGCTATTTAATTGCATAGTTTTCTAACTCCCTATCATGCTAATAAGTATATTTGTGACATATTTACTTACCTTTGCAATTGTTGGACAACATTCAAGGTTGTAAATGTCAGCAGGGGCTTAGTGTGGGTCAGATGGACTGTTTTGGAATCCAGCTTTGCTGTTTACTAGCTTGATGACTTAGAGTTAATTCTTTAACTTGACTTTGTTGAAAGTTGGAATTGCCAATAATGCATACCCCCAAGGATGGTTAAGGGGATTATGAGATATTTATACATATAAAGTAGTCACAGTATCCATTATAAGTGCTTAGAAATGTTATTTATAATTAATTGACTATTTTTACTGATACTGTTAGACAGGTTATAATCTCATAAACTGTTCTAAGGTGGACTTGTTTTTGAACTGATAAAAGAGTTGAAGTAGGGCTGGCAAGGTAAGCATTTTTTATTCCTTTTCTTTTTGCCTAACACAGACATCTATCTGAATGAAAGAGTGTTCCACATTTTATACACAGGAATTATTGCACGCAGATACTAGTAGATGGAATTCTTCTCAGAAAGTAGTAAGTCTTGTCTGCTCTAACATGTGCACTAATGGATGAGCAAGACCCCAGAGTACTATGCCTTATTTTTGGGATTTGACTGGACAAATTTCAGATTCTGTGTCATCAGTTACCTGTTCAGCCTATATCAAGTATTTGTTCATAGGGTATCCATTGACTGTCTGATTATAAGCAATGTACTAATAATTTGTTGGTATACTATCTAAGATTAGTTTGTTGCAGAACCTTTAAGTATTAAATGTGTTATTTTGCCAAGGGCCGTAATTAGATATAAGGCATTTCACTGGTGGAGGGCTCATCTAAAATGTTATTTTAGCCCTGGCCAGTGTGTCTCAGTGGTTAGAGTGTTGGCATGTGGACCAGAGGGTCTCAGATTCCATTCCCAGTCAAGAGCATGTACCTGGTTTGCATGTTCAATCCCTGGTGTTGGTCAGGGATTGAACATGCAACCAATTGATGTCTCTCTCTGTCATTGATGTTTCTCTCTCATTATTTTTCCTTCTTTCCTCCCTTCCACTCTCTCTCTAAAAAAAAAAAAAAAGAACCATTGGATAGAATATTCTTGGGTGAGGCTTAACAACCACCACCACAACAAATTGATTTTAGCGTTAGAGTAGTTGTTAAGCTATTCTTTTCTGTCATTGCTTAGATAGCAGGAATAGTGGACCAATGAGGTGGCTTCTTTTGGTGCCAGTAAAGCTTTCCCATTAGCAAATAGACTAATTATTCTTTTCTCATATTAAGGTTAGGGAAGGGGTGATCATAACTATCAAATGCTTCATGTACAAATAAGAAAAAAAGGGCTCAAATGCTTATCCCTTTCATCTGACTTGTAAGTTTCTGAGATCTCACAGAATTGTTTTTTCTTATCTTGACTCTGGAAATGGTATTGAGAGGAAAGCTCTATAAAGATCAGGACCTGAAACATTCTAGTGAACTTATTGAACTTATCCTGAAAATGGTTCCGTGACTCTGCAAAAATGTTTCAATATTCCATATAGATTTCTGTACATGATAAAAAATGTATCCGTGATCAATAGTGAAATAGTTACCATTAAAGTCTATCTGTTCTAGTGTTGAATATTGACTTGAGAGACTGGCTAGTATTCTATACTAATAACTTATCAGAAAAGAGCCTGGCTCATATTGTGATAGGAAAATGAATGTGATGATGTTGTTGTTGATCAATAGTGTATCTGTGAAGGTGGACTTAACCTTGAAGAAGCTTACACACTAGCTGGAAGAGACAGATGATGAATAACTATGTCTTTTGTATCCTTATAAAACAAGAGAGGGGACCAGGAATATTGGGGGTGGGAGTGTGATAGGATAGTTAGCTGTAGCAGCTTCTAGATGCATTTGGGACCCCTTTATTCCCTCAAACATCTACATCTGATCTTTTCAAAAATATTTAGGAATAGCTGAAAATAAAGTTATTAAACAAGTAACCTTGGTTTTGCATCCACAATTAAGTAGACTTAGTGTGGCCTTTTATTTTTTCCCTAGTGTGTTAAAGTATAGGGCTTGGTAGCAACTGTTTTTCTTGCTGCTCAGTGTCCTTTTTATTTAGATTTGCTTTGGAAGGCTGGAGTTTTTAAAAGCCATGCTGTTTGATAGGCACTGGTTATTGTATTAGCTTCCCTCTCTTTTTAGTGTGCTCTTCTGTCTGCCTATTTTAAATAAGTAGAAGTTCCATTTTATTGTATTAAACCTCATAAGTATAGAAATTTTAAATTGGCTAGCTTGGCTGTAGGGCAGTATTTCCCAAACTGCCCATTAATGAATCCTTCAAGTCATGGGGACGTAAAGTACAATTTAGGGAATATAGTTTGTAATCTATAATAATAAAAGCGTAATATGCTAATGAGACTGGACAGCTGAACGACCTTCTGGACAACCTTCCAGATGAAGCCTTGGGGGCGGGGGCTGAGGCAGAGGCAAAGGCAGAGGCAGTTAGGGGAGATCAGGCAGGCAGGCCAGTGGTTAGGGTTGTTCAGGCAGGCAGGCTGAGGCAATTAGGGGTGATCAGGCAGGCAGGCAGGCAGAGGGATTAGGGGTGATCAGGCAGGCAGGTGAACAGTTAGGAACCAGTGGTCCTGGATTGCAAGAGATGCAGGCTGGGCACTCCCCACCCCCATGCATGAATTTTGTGTACTGGGCCTCTAGTATTATAATAATTATGCATGGTGTCAGATGGGTACTAGATTTACTGCAGTGATCAGTTTGTAAGTTTTATAAATGTGTAATCACTATGTTGTGCACCTGAAACAAATATAATAATACTGTATGTCAAGTGTAATTGAAAAGTAAAATTAAATTAAAATTAAAAAAGAGTGTTGAAATCCAGGTCACAGCCTAGACTGATTACATTGAGATCTCAGGTAGTGGGACACTAGCTTCAGTAGATTCCATTTTGTAGACAAATTTGGAACCATTGCTGTAGGTTCTTATGCTGTGCAATAAAGCAAAACTAATTGCCCTTGGCTTTGTTTAATACCAGCTTAAGAGTCATTAGAAACCAAATATTTGCCTAAGAGAGACATGACATTGAGATAGTCACATGTACAAATGTGCATATAAGTAGTTTGACTAATGCTGCTTTGTTGCTGTTCTCTATTGCAGTTTTTAGATAGAGCTGAGTGTCTGACTTTTATTCTGATATTCTAGTGTGATTATTTGGTTAACAGGAGTTCTATGTGATGGTTTAAGGTAGATGCTCTCCAGGCTGACATGGAACTCTTCACAGCTGTCATTACGGTGCTCTGATTCCTGCATCTTTACTGTGGGTTCTTATCTGACTTATTGCCAGGATTTAATGGACTGAAATTGGGGCACAAATTTACTTATTGACAGACATGTGGTGGCTAGGTACAGTGTGGTGTAGTGCAAAGAAAATTGATTAAAAGGCAGACCTTCTTAACTCCAGTCCTGACCCAACAATTCGCCAGTTCTGTGAGCTTAGACAAAGAAATCATTTTCTCTCCCTGGTTTTTAGTATCTTCTTCTATGGTTATACAAATACCCTGTCATATTGTAGAATGGTTGTGAGAATAAAAAGGAAATTTTATACAGGCAAAGTGCTTTATAAAAATAGAAGGCAATTTGAAATTAAAAATGCTGTAGCCAGGATTGTCATCATCACTGTCACACAGTGCCAGGTAAAAAGAAAAAGCAGTAGTTTGGGGCTTGTTTACATTGGGTAACATATCTGGCCTACTGTTACCATCACTACTGCATACATGTTTTAATCAGCTTGACTCTGTGTGTGTGTGTGTGTGTGTGTGTGTACATGTTTACACACAAGTCTGTAGGAGGAATAATCTAAGTCAAGAATAATTCCTAGGTCCTTTGCTGACAATCCTCCATCATATTCAGGTTTCAGTCTCACAGATGGAGTTGCTTGAATAAGTTTTTGATTGGTCAGTCTGTGGCCTGGGACCCAGTCAGTCTGTGGCCTTGGACCCTAGACATGTGTAAATTGCAGCAGATGATAATGCATGTTGTTGATGGGAGCCCTCTTTCTCAACTTTTTATTTTTTATTTATTTTATTAAATTATTATCTGTGTACATATCTTACCATTGTCCCCCCCCCCCCCCCCCACACACACACATACCCCCCTTCCCAGAGACTCTTTCTCAACCTGATGATGGTCAGTAGCCTTTCCTTGTCCTCACAAAGTAGGAGGAGCTAGTTAAAAGAGTCTGTAGTCTCTGAGATCCATCCCAGTACTGATTACTTGTGGTTGCCTTGCTCTTAAAAAGAAAAAAGGCATATTCTTCTCACATTTTTTTTTATGGGATTTTAATAGCTCATGTTAGTAAAGAGCTGTATAAGTGCTGAGCAGTTCTAATAGAGTTTGGTGCAGAGTGTGGAGAATTGTCTTGATTTGAGTGTGAGCCTGAATAATTCTCAGAGACCTCCTTTGCCAGCTCTTAAGAGGACAGTTATTTGTAACTTTTTCTTGTCCCAGAATAACAAGATGACCAATGCAAGTGACTTTAGGACACTTGGTAAATGAGAGTAACTTTCCCAGCAGTCTCTTCTTGTGTATTTTGGAGAAGAAATCCAGGTTTCAGTGCTCTCTATGGGGCTCTGATAGGAACTGGGAATTGGAAGAATCATAAGATTAGCAATAAAGAAGGGTTTTTTTTTTTGTTTTGTTTTTTTTATGAGCTCTTCCATAAGCAATTACAATTCTTTTTCATAAGGTGTTGACTATAGTTTAATTTCATCAGGAAAGTAATTGTGAATAGATCTTTTATAAGTCTGTTTGGGACAAAAGAGGCTCTTTTGTTACATATTTGCTGATGGGCACATGTTCCCAATGTAATGACAAATTTAAAAAATGCATATTTAAAAATAACAGTATTCTTCACAAAAAACTTGGTGTGGAAAATGATTGGAAGGAATCACTTAAAAGATACACTTTTATCCGATTATTAAGAATATGGACCATCTTTACCTTTGTGATTTTCTGTGATTTTTAAGATTGAGCATGCATTACTTTTGTAATTTGGAAGAAAAATAAAGGTTAAGGGAAAAAAGTACATTTCTGGGCCTCAGGTTTTTTTGTTTGTTTGTTTTTAAATCTGTAAAATTGTGGAGGGCCTAAGTCTTGACAACCTTTAAAGGTCCCTGACAATGGAACATTCTTACCTTTTATTTCTCAGATATTGTCATTCTGTGAGGCTAATGGATCTTAGAAGACCTGGCTTCCCCTTCCTAGACTTTGTGTTAATAAAATATAAAATATGGGAATTATTTGTGGTAGAATGCCCTGATGTATAAGAAAAAGGTGAAACAAGACAAAAGCAAAATTAAGGGAGAATCTAAAGAAAGCGTAAGAATAGCTTAATAGATGGTTTGTTTTTAGAACAAATCTGTGTTTCACAGCAGCAGTAGGATAGCTGTTTCATGAAACTAATGTCATATTTGATCTCTTTTGAGTTTTGTTTTCTACCATAGATTTGAAGATACTTTAAGAAAGAAATTCACAAGTAAAAGGCCTTTTTTTGACAGCACTTTATCTTGCAGCCCCCCTCCCTTCATTCACTTATCAATAACTTCATCTCATTTGCTTTATCCTAGAAATTCCATTATCTCCCAGGCAGTCTATTGCATTAAGCCTTTAGTACCTAATATCACCTCATTTACATTGACACGTGCTTGACCTCAGCCCTTCTCCTCTCTTTGTTAATGCACCAACAAGCACTGATATCTCTCTGGAGCATTATCATTTGGCTGTTAGCTCAACTAATAACAACCCTTCATTTGAGCTGATGAAGGTTTATTAAATAAAAACATGCAATCGCCAGGGCGGTAAAGTAATGAAAGGAGAATGGAGGTAGACAGCATCCTGTTTTAATGGTGAGAGCATGCTGAGTCTGCATTATAGGTATTTAGTTTCCTTAGGGGGAAGGGGCACCTGAATGGGTTGGATCAATAGCATGTTAGCAAACTGATTTTAAGAATGGGCATTTTTGATTGCCTGATTGGATCACTGATTAGCTATGGGCTGAGGAGTGTGGGTAAAAAAAGGTGTTTTTGCTCCAGGCTGTTGGCCTTGCCCTGTGCTGCAGCTTTCCAGGAGGTCTCAGTATGAAACTGTCAATAGCCCCCAGGCCTTAAGTCACTGGCCCTATTCTGGGTTCTCAGGCACCCTTCTTTGTTGTTTGCAGTCAAAGATTACCATTCTAAAACATTGTTTAACTTGTGTCTTCTTATAATATACATACAGGAAAGGGGAAGGCATCCATTCTTTGAAAAAGTCAAATTTCATTATCTTTTTAGTGTACCCATAAATTGGGCCAAGGCAACATTTTCAGAAAGTTTATGTTGTCTTACTATTAAAAAAAAAAATAGCTTCCTTCAGAGAGACAAACTAATTATCAGAGTCCTGAAGGAAGTATTTGTTTTGGACTCAACAGTTGCAAACATTTGCTTTCTTAGGGAATATTGTTGCCAAAATAAGCATTTTCATTAGCTAGCAGATGGTTTAGTTAGCAGGTTGGCTTTTTGTTTATACTTATAAGTTTCCCTTCTTCTTTTGGCTCGAACCTTAGTTCTATTTAGAAACAGTTACTAATGTCACGTACCTTTGTAGAGCTCACCTCTCCCACCTAAAACCATTAATAAAAAAGACCAATAGTTTCCTGTTTAGTAGCATCTTCAGTGAAGCAGCTGTTGAGTGTGGCCAGTTTTGGTGTTTCTCTGAAACTTTTCTATTGGTTTATGTTAAGGCACAAAACTAGATCTTTCTACCTAATCATCCTGAATAAGATGGGCAGAAGACAAATTTAACTATGAAATAATAATTTTCTCATTTAAACTAAAATGAGATTGAGAAATACACTGGGAAATAAAAATTACAGGTTCTATTGTTCATAATTACCAAGATTTCTTTTGTTGTAGACTTATCTGTCATCTCAAGGTAAATTTTTTTTGAAATAGGAGACATGTATAGAAACGTATAGAAATGTATATTCTATATAGAAATGTATATTCTATACATTTCTATACATTTTATACATTTCTAATGTATAGAAATATACATTCTCTATAATGTATATTTTAACTGCATTTTGACCTATTTTTAGAGTTATGGAATCATTTTTCAGAATTTATGTTTTCTTAATGGGTAGGTTTCTAATAACAAAACATGCTGTCCTGTTCAATCTCATGTGTTAAAACATTTTGTAAATGTTTGTTCATTTTCATAATCCTGAAGGAAATACTTGCTTTCAACTCCAAAACAGATTTGTTATTTATATGAGTAGTTGAGTAGAATACCAATTTTCTGTTACAATAGATAATTGGTATACTGTGAAAAAAAAATTCCCTTTTAAGTAGTACCTCCTCCCCGCCTCCAAATAATTTTTGAACATATATGTAAGAGAAATTCTAGATACAATTAATTGGCTCATTATCTATTTGTATTAAGTAATGTATAAGAAATGGTGTGGTATACCTTAGAATTCTAAGAGGTCATAGTAGATATCATTTGGGGTATGAATGAATGATAATGGTCTTGTGAGGAGATGTTTAGGCAACGTTTACCTATGAACTATTCCACTTGTTTGTTGTCCACTTCACCTTTAATTTACAATTTTAATATATATTTGTGACATTACTTAGTGTCACAGAGTCATATCTGTGAACCCAATTTTGATAACTTTCCATAGCCACTAACCTGTGAGGCCATTTTGCTGCTGCTTTGATCCATCTGCATCTCTCGAATTCCTGTTAATGTTTCATCAGTGTATTATTTTGAAGTGTTCTATAGTCATTACATTTGGAAAACGGTGAAATAATTTATGAAATAACCATTTCTCACACATTAAATGTCTCTTTAGTTGCATTTTTATTAGGAGATATGTTCAGTTCTAAATGTAGGTGGATTTCTCCTGCAGTGAAGCCTTATTGTCAGTAAGTGCCTGGAAGCCAGATCCCCAGACTTAACCACCAGTGATGGTTGTGGGTTTGACTGCTGCTTCACCAAGTTTTTCTTTATGTGTAAACTTTATGGTGCAGGCTACTTTAAGCAAGATAAGATAAATGTCAGGTTTTTAAACTGATGTTCTAGTGAATCAAATGTTGCATTGACAATTATTTTCTTCAAGTTGGTTAGCAAGAGTAGAGTAGAGGGAAGACAGTAACCTTGCCTAGCTTCCATGATTACAGTTTTACAAATAGACTCTAAATAAGTGAAGGACAGAAAATAAAACACTGTATTTTCAAATACAAATAAGAGACTATTCTCTATTCTCCTTGTGGTAAGGTTTTCAAATCTTAGAAGTGTTAAGATCGCTCTTGATAGTGTGTGTGTGTGTGTGTGTGTGTGTGTGTGTGTGTTTGTGTGTGTGTTAATTGTACATATTTAGATATTTTGTAATCTGTATGGTTACAATGGTTCTATGAAGGAAACAACACGTTACTAAAAATGCTGCATCAAAGCATGTTGAAAACACCCGCTGAGGTTTCTTTGTCCACAGAACAGATAGGTGCCAGGCACTGTGCTTTTTTACCTATATGTTAAAAATTTTTAACTAAGATTGGCTTTAAAAGTTGACATCATATAATTTTGTATTTGGAATTTGTTGTATTTGGGTTACAAATCTTCATGCAAGTTTCTACAAACAAATCAAGCATTCATGTGCAGTGGGTGATTTTTAAGCTTAAATATCTCAGCTGGATTTAATTACCTTAAGGGATAAGGCTACATGATGGACCAGTGGTTTACCAAATTATTTTTCATTTTCTGGATTTCGATGTCACTAAAGGTTACTGCATCCTCTTTTCTCTGCTAGAGACCCAAGTTAAAATCCATTTTTAGAGCATCCGTGTGAATGAATTTGTTGTTGTTTTTCCTCCTTGGGGACCCGCTGGTCATTTTGTGAGGCTGCCTTTCCATTTGCAATTGCTGCAGCTTGCACAGGCCCAGGGCTCTCAGAGCAGGGCAGCTGCAAGTCAGCATGAAAATGAACAGGCGGGCTGTGGAGGGCAGAGCTGGCCCAGGGCTTGTCACTCTTTCATTCCCTGATTCTTGGTAAATGTAAGGAAACCTATTTGCTGCTGACATTTGATTATAGTATATCACAAACAAGTGATATGTTTGTGGGTAAGCCTTTGCATTTTCCTCCCCTTCTCAGGCCACTCTGTATTTGGCAGCTCCTAAACTGTCTGTATTCACTGTTCACAAGCTCCTCCATGACTGTGTGTATTGGTATCGATCTCTGATGAACACTTATCCACTGGTATGTTTCATGGCCTTCACCATTTATTCCTTTTGTCTAAATGCTTCATATTTTAGGAGCATGTTTATTTGCGTAAATAATTTAATGTTTTTACCTGAATTAAGCATTATTAGTTCTTGCCTTTAATTGTATATCTTAGGAAGATTTAGAAGGATGACCTAAGCAGGTAATAGTCATCACATGTTAATCCCTTCTGGGAGCTTGGTAGTGTTCTTGCCTTCTGAGTTCAGCTTGTGGTCATCTCTTCTTTGTTGTTATAACATTTATATACTTTGTGTTTTTTTTTACTTCCAACTTTGTTCTCCAAAGGAATAGTACTGAGAATATTCTCTTCACTTTTTTTTTCCATTAAAAATATATAAGATCTTTATACATAAGGACATAATATAATTTCATATACATGGGTAAATGGGATCAGATCATACATGCTATTTTTTTTTCTTTTGAAACATATACACTATGATTTCCAAACCTATATACACTTTGGTTTCCAAATAAACTGCTCTAGATTCCATGAGTCCCTCCCTATCTTCTCTCGTTGTTGTAGGCATTCCTATACCATTTTAATTCATCCAACCCATTTTGTCTTAAAATGTCCCAAATTGCACTTTATACCAGGAATATCTCCTTCTCCATAGTGTATCTTCTGCTCACTGTTCTAATTCTCATTCTTCTATCAAGCTGGGTTAAGCTAAGGAGTGATGGCTGCTATTGTCTGCTTGTAGCATTCAGGTAAAATTGCATTGACCTCTGTGTGCATGGGTGTATGAGAAAGAGAGACTGACTTTATGTAAACTCAAATGTAGACTCAGGCTAACGAAGCTCTGGTTCATGATCATCATAAGAATTATTAAAACATTTATGTGCTTCTATTTAGACTTTAAAGGCTAGCTTTGAAAGTTGATTTTAACCATTAGTATGTGGAATTCTTGTGAGAATATGTCTGGTATAATCACTTTAATTGGAGAGTTCATTTTACTCATGTCCATTGAGAGGCAGTGTATATGGGAATTCATCTTATGTATGGCTTTGCTGGCACTTTAGATGCTTCATCAAGCTTATGAAAAGTAAGCATTCTGTGTTTCAGATGCTAAATCCTTCAAAGGCAGAGTGAGGCCTTGCCACATTGTGCAGTAGTCACCCCTTACTCGCAGGGCATGTGTTCTGAAACCCCCAGTGGGTATCTGATTCCTATATGTACTATGTTTCTGCCTTTAGATGCACACCTGTTATAAAAGTTAATTTATAAATTAGGCACTTTCACAGAAAGAAGATTGGTTCTTACCATAGATTTTGGCAATTTCACCATGCAATTTTTATTTTATTTTATTAAGTTGGGAACTTTTCACTTAAAGGAAACACTTTACGGCTGTCTTTGGTATATTCGATTGCCAGCATCACTACTCTTGCACTTTGTGGCCATTATTACGCAAAATAAGAATTACTTATCACAAGCACTGTGATACTATGACAGTGATCTGATAACTGAAATGGCTACCGAGTGACTAATGGGCACATAGTGTATGTATGTAGTATGTATACGCTGGGCAGAGGGATTTGTGTTCTGGGCGGGGTAGATCTGTATGGTGTGAGATTTCATTGCACTGTTAGAAAGGCATGCAGTTTAGAACTTTAGAGTTATTTCTGGATTTTTCCCCCCATTTAATATTTTTGGACTTGGTTGACCACAGGTTACTGAAACTGCTGAGTGCAAAACCACCGATAAGGGGGACTATACTCACAAAGCCAGTGTACGTTTATAAGGCTTTCACAGATTCTCTTTGTCACTATCTTTTAAAAAATAGTTCTTCTTTAGAATATTTCTGGGTTGCTTAGTTATTATACCTTATTGTCTTCCCTCCCCTCTCTAGGTGTCAGCAGTGCAGTCTTTGGAGGGCCCCCTGCTCCAAGTGGAAGGACTGAGTGACCTCAGGCTGGAGCTTCACAGCAAGAAGATGAATCTCCACCTGGTTCTCATAGATGAGCTGCACCGGCACCTGTACATCAAATCCACCAGCCGAGTTGTGCAGCGTAACAAGGAAAAAGGGAGGATGAGGTGGGTGAAAGAGGCTATTTGGTACAATGTACTGTGGCAATTGGAATATTATTTGTTTCCCAGAATTTTGTAATCTTTTTACTTTTTTTTTTTTTTAATATACTTTTTTCAATGCTCCATACTCTGAAAGACTGACATTCAAAGTTTGTTCATTCCTTCATTGCACGTTTATTATGTTCCTCTTATGTAAAGATCCATAAGAAATATTTGGTCCACTTATATAAAGATACATAAGAAACATTTACTGTGGGACTTTAATATCCTGGGCCATCAGAGATACTCTGGTTTATCTAAGAAGAAAGAGAAAAAAAAATCCTTAAATTGGATAGTGATGTCAAACTAATTAAGGAATATGGCTGTATCACTGAAGTCATAATATTCTTTGTTACTTAGGATTGCAGTCCTCTTTCAGGAAGCATTCAGGAGAGTCCTATATTTGAAGGGCCTGGGTTGGACTAAAGACATTCAATAGGTTAGTGTAGACCTGGGAGGGAAAGACCAGATCTTAAGTCAGATGAGGCAGAAGAACATTGGCACCGTTAACAGGTAGCAGAAAGCTGTGCATGTCATGTCCTTCCAAGAGTCCTTTGAAATACTAGTAGCCATAGGCCCTTTCCGAGGGTAGCTTAGCACTATACACTTGTTCACGCTTGTTCACTGGCTGTAGACAAGAGGAGCACTGGATGCAGTGCATGCTGGCAATGAAAATTTTCAAGTCCCATCCTGTTCAAACAAAACCTGCTGACTTTGTTAGTGGTGCTTCACTTCAGTTGGAGACACTGCCAGAGAAAGAGGAGTTTCTGTCGCTTTTCTGCATATGGCACTAGAAAAGCTTTTGCAAGATACACAGGAGTCAGGACCTTAGCAGAAAGTAGTGGTAGGTGGGGCAGTGCAAAAACTTCCTTCCACGTGTCTGGTGGGTAATTAGCAGGTCTGAGTAGATTTCTTCCCAAGCAAGGATTGAAGAAATCCTCTGGGTCCTGTGAAAATATTCTGTGGTATAAGGGAAAATGAGCATTACCTTGAGGTCTTAGAAAAGAACAATTTATTTAAAAAAATATTTTATAAAGCAAAACAGGAAAACTTTAGGAGATTGAAGCTCAAGGTTTCTCAAAATATGGAAAAAGATGCAGTAGATTAGATTATTTTTCAAAATTATCACTCCTTCCCCTTCACTTTAGTGGGAAAAATGTATTTCCTGCTCTGCTCTTGACTTTTGGGCTCTTGTTTTTGCCAGTCGATTAGCACGTTTCAGGAAGGACCTGAAATGGGTTTATGCCAGTGAGCATATGCCCTCTTGTGCTTCTGCCACTTCTGTGATGGGTTTGATCCAATGAGGAGGCTGAGAGACATGTGCTCCTAGATCAGCCAACTGTCCACATCTAAATATGTGCTTCTTGTTGAATGTTACCAAAAATTTGTGGTTTTGTGCAGCAAGCATATAGCTTTTATGAAACATTAACAGAGTGTGGTAAAAATGGAAATGGGAAAGATACAGGAAGAAATAACTAAAACTTGAACAAAATGTAAGAAAAAACAAAATCAAGTTGGGAAATATAGTCTTTGTTTCAAGCATTAGAGTGAAGAATTGAATCAGTGATAGGGAGAGACAAAATGACAGAAGAAAGATAATAAGTATGAAAGATAAAGAATAGTTATCAATTCAATGATTTTAAGTATTCTACAGAATGACACTAAAATTATAGTGTTATTGGCTGAATTGCATCCCCCTACAATTCATATATTGAAGTTCTAACTCCTAATACCAATGACCATGGTTAATTTTGCAGATAGGGTCTTTCAAGAGGTAAACAAGTTAAAATTAGGTCATTATGGGGGTCTCTAACTGAATATGACCCATGTCTATATAAGAAGAGGAAATTTGGACACAGTCTTGCACAGAAAGAAGACCATGTAAAGACACAGCGATAAGATGGCCAAGCCAATGAGAGAAGCTTCGGAACAAACCAATCCTGCCAGTGTCTTGACTTTGTACTTCTAGCCTTCAGAATTGTGAGAAAATAAGTTTCTGTTTGTTTCAACCACCCAGTATGAGCTATTTATTTTACGGCAGAAGCAATACTTAGAGTGTAAACAAAGAAACCTATGTAAAACGCGGGGGGGGGGGGGAGGGGGGGAACACGACCTTCATTTGCAAATCAAAATAATTCAAGGTGAAATTAATGAAAAAAGATCCTCTTGGATATGACCCAGAAATTTTTATGAATTTCAAAAACAAATTCTATAAACACTAGGAAGAAAATTGATATTATCTGTTGTGACAGAGATAGTTATCTTCCCACCCAGTATTGATTCTCCCCTTCTTCATTTTTAACAATGACCTTATTTTGTTTCTGGTGGCCATATGCCCAGCTACAAGGCTCCATTTTCTAGCCTCCTGTATAGCTAAAGGTAATTAGTGAGGCTTCTGCTTGCAAGCTGCTGATTCAAAGTTCATGGGGAAATTCTTTAAAGGTGCCAACTAAATTGGTATGCTCACTCTACCCTTCTCCTGCCTCCCTTTACTACTCATTAGGACATGGGGTGGTGCCATCAATCCATCTTGGACATGAAGGGACTTTGGGATGGGAGCCACATTGTAATCTCGTTAATGACATGAATCCTCTATTATAGTCTGAATAGGTTAAATCTTTTATATGACAGGAAAGATATAAACTCAAGCCACTGCTATTTGGATCTTCTGTTTTATACAGTTAACCTAGTCCCAATCCACAGAAAGGAGGATAAGTCAGGCTCACCAGGATTTGCTGATCAGGAAATGGCAGGATATAGCAGACAGAACCAAAGTGACAAAGTATTGAATGGGGACAAGTTGGGACCAAAGATATCCAATCTCAGCCAAGTGGACATTGATGTGCATGGGCGGCAGAGAGACATCGTTAGATGTGAATTAATAAAAAATAAATCCCTGTGTTATTTTCTGAGAAGACTACTCAATGATGAACTCTGAGATATAAATCAAATTCAGCAACTTGAGAACAGTAAAGTTGTAGATAGTTTATAACTACTGTGAGGAGTACACACCATTAAATATGAAAATTTACATATAAATAACTGACATCTATTTTTACAGGAAAACTAATATTTGCTGGAAATTATTTTTGAAAAAGAAGGTCTAACAGCAGTCTAACTTAATTCTTTTCCATGTCCTTTCCAATTTTTCTAGCACCATTCATTGAAGAGACTTCCTTTTCACTATTGTATGTTTTTGTCTCTTTTGTTAAAAATTATTTGACCATATACATATGGTTTTATTTCAGGCTTTCAATTATGTTCCATTGATCTGTGTGTCTGTTTCTTTTCTAATACCATGCTGTTTTGATTATCTTTTCTCTGTAGTATGATTTGAAGTCAGGAATTTCTCAGGATTGCTTTGGTTTTCAGGGTCTTTTGTGGTTCAATACAAATATGATGATTTATTTTGTTCTATTTTTTTTAATGTGCTAATTATCACTGCAATGGCAATGATATTACACCATGCACATGTTTCAAATTTGCATGTTGTACACATAAATTTACAGTTATATATAAAAAATACTAAAAAGAAAAAAGAAAAAAGTGTATATAGTCAAAGAATGATGCATAATAATAAACAGGACTTCTATCTCAACATTGTTGGTAGAGACTGGGAGATTTGGATAGATAGGATATAGAAAGGAGTCAGCAGTTGTTTTATTTTGGATTTTAATAATTAGAGAAAATATATTTAATTTATTTAAATCTGAGTATATTAAACTAGATATATGTATTTAAAGATTTCAAAGTTAAAAATCACTAGAGAAGACAGCAAAGAAAAACATTATCTACTACAAAGGTTGATGCATTAGCTAGTGTTTTTTACTAGAAATAGCAGAAGTCAGTCCTGGTAACTAAAACAAGGGAAGAGATTTAGTGGAAAGTTAGCAGGGAGACCACAGAATTGAAGAGAAGGACGTCTGTATGATCAGGCTCTGAAACCTAGGAGGGACCAAGGGAGATGAAGCCACTGAGCACATTGACTGTGTGGTTGGGTTGCTGCATTGCTGGCAACATGCCTACCTTTGCTGGATTTTTAACTCTCTGGTAAATGATCTCTGAATGTCCCTGGAACTTTTATTTCCTTAAGATTCAGAACCCTGGGTGGATGCTTTCAGTTTGTTGAGCTTGGGACATGCCTGGCCTCCTTCAACTTTTATAATAGGAAGTAATGTCTTCTTTCTTTTTTGCTTTGACCGGACAATGGAGAGTCTCTTTGTATATAGAGACTGTTCCGATTGTTGGTATCCAAAACAACCATACCAACGCCCAACAACAAGTTTCTGCTACCGGAGAAAGGAAGTTACATGAAAGCACATACATATAAAGAACAGATGTTTTTGAAGTGGAACTTGAAAAGAATTGAAATGATATATATTTAAATCTGCATCCTTTATATGCAGATATAAATGATGTGTAGAAAATTCCTGAAAGGATATGCTGAAACACCAAAAAAAGGAATTACCCAATGGGAAATGTAAATGGGGAGTGGGGAATGGGAAAGAAGACCTTATTCTATACCCTCTGCCTTGTGAGTGTATTCATCATGAGCATGTGTTATTACTTCCATAAAAATACAACTGATGATGCTTTTGAAGATTTTTAAAAATGAAATGGCAAAATGTTTACTGTTGAAGGGAAAAACTAGGATTTAAAATTCTATACAGGATTATCCAAAGACTGTTGAAAAAAGCAATGTGTACAGTGTGTATGTGTATGTGTGTGTTGGGGGACAGGGATGAATGGACAGTCAGAGGCTTTGTTCTGTTAAATGTTTGGAACAGCCTTATGCCAAAATTATATTTGTAGATTTTTTTTTTTTGTATTTTCAAAACAGAATCCTTAATACCTTAGAAACTGATAGAATCAATAAAACATATAAAAATAATCCTTTAATTTATTACATGCATCCTGGTTAATACTTGTTTAGCTTTGCTTTCTTGGACACTAGTTCCTGGAGGAGAAAACACCAGATTCAGGGATTTTGGTGACCATATTTGTCTCTGGGTGTGTAAATAGTGACCTCACCCCTTGTATTATTTGCTGCCTAACTAATTTATCTTTTAAATTTTTTTTTTCCTATTTAGATGTTTTCTTTCACTTTTCTCTAGTTTTTCCATCTTTGCTTAGATTTTAGCTCTACTTTACTTTGTATTAAATGTCTTCAGTACTTCTTCTGTCATTTGAGACCCTGATTGTTTTTGACTTTTATACCCTTTGAATCATTCATTATTCTTCCTGTATTTTCCAAGAGCTCTTAGAACTGTAGAAAATTACTGTGCCAGCCATTCGTGTTTCATTCATCTGTTAAATTTTCTTACTAAGGGCATATTATCTTTGACAGATATTTCTCAGCTCAGTTTGATTGAACAAACTTTTATGAGCTTGCTCTTTGACAGTTACTGTGCCAGCTGTTGGAGTTATAGAGGTGAATATATTATATAGTTACTAGAATTAAAGTCAAAGTTCAACTCACCTCCGTCAAGTTTAGTTTGACAATAAAATCAACCAGATGAGCTGTTGCTGTAAATTTTGGACATTGTTGTACATATTTATTACTAAGTGCAGGAACATAAAAAAGTTCTAATTAAAAAGCAAATGTTTAAAAGCTGTCAGCACTTTTAATCCTTATTAAAAAAAACACACCCAAAGTTTTCATGGCTTGAAATATTGAAATCAGACACATTTGGAAGCAGCTCTTTACTAATTGCATGGATGGTTCACAGCCCGAAAGTTCTTGGGGTTATGGTGGTTATGCTTGGGGTTATGCTTTCTTGGAATAGTTTAATTTGCTTATAGGTTTCCTATTTACCATCATGTGGTTATTTATATTTTTTAAATCCTCATCTGAAGATATGTTTTTTAAAAAGATTGATTTTAGAGAGCTGAAGAGAGCGAAACATCAATATACAAGAGAAATATCTATCAGTTGCATCCTGTACCCAACCTAACTGGGGATTAAACCCAAAACCCAGGTATATGCCCTGACCAGCCAACTGAGCCTGACCAGGGCCTAAAGCTGTTTAGTAGCAAATCACATTCAGTCACAATATACAATTAATAATTTGGGAGGGATGGTCTTATGTCCATTAGTTATTTTTTTCCAGCTCAGCTATGAATGATTCTAAAGGGATTTAAAATAAAAAATTGTAATCATATGTATTTAAAAAGAAAAATAATTCCTATCATTTTTTATAAACTAAGGTAGTTCAGATCACCCATATTAATTAGAAACTTGGACAATCCAATTTTGATTTTATTTTTTGTTTTAAAAAATACTTCCTGCCGAAACTGGTTTGGCTCAATGGATAGAGCGTCGGCTTGGGGACTGAAGGGTCCCGGGTTTGATTCCGGTCAGGGGCATGTACCTTGGTTGCGGGCACATCCCCAGTAGAGGGTATGCAAGAGGCAGCTGATTGATGACTCTCATCGATGTTTCTAACTCTCTATCTCTCTCCCTTCCTCTCTGTACAAAATCAATAAAATATATATTAAAAAAAAATACTTCCTCTGAGAGATTCAGAACTGGTTGAGAGTACTAATCTACACTACTAAAAGAGAAACATTCATACAAATTGACCATTTCCCCACAGGCCACACCCATAAGCCAATCAGGAGTGAGTATGTAAATTAATCCAACCAAGATGGCTGCAGCAACGGAGTGAGCATGAGACTTGAGTTTCCCTGGCAATGGAAGAAGCCAAGCTTGCCACCTGTTCTGGCCAGCTCTGGCCTCCACTCAAGGCTACAAAGTTTCAATTATAGAGGATAAATAAACCCCATCAAAAATGACAGAGGCCACAGAGCTGGAGTTGAGCAGGAGTTTTGGGTTGCCCCTGGTGATGGAGGAAGCCAAGCTTCTTGGGCTGGCCAGCCATGGCCTCCACTCAAGGCTACAAGGTTTTAATTATATAAGATAAATAAATCCCAGATACTAGGGACTCTGCTTGGGTTGCCAGGGGGTGTGGCCAGCCTGCAAACCACCATAGGCTCCTTGCCCAGGCCACCCCACACCCCAAGGGAACTCCCACCCTGATCCAGGATACCATTCAAGGCAAAGCAGCCGGCTCCCGCCCATGTACCAGGCCTCTATCCTATCTAATAAAAGAGTAATATGCAAATTGACCATCACTCCAACACACAAGATGGCTGCCCCCATGTAGTTAAAGATGGCCACCACAAGATGGCCAGCAGGGGAGGGCACTTGGGAGGGACCAGGCCTGCAAGGGAGGGCAGTTGTGTCGATCAGGCCAGCAGGGGTGGGCAGTTGGGAGTGCCCAGGTCTGCAAGGGAGGACAGTTGTGGGTGATCAGGCCAGCAGAGGAGGGCTGTTGGGAGAAATCAGGTCTACAAGGGAGGGCAGTTGGGGGTGTTCAAGCCTGCAGGGGAGGACAGTTAGGGTTGACCAGGCTGACAGAGAAGGGAAGTTGGGGGTGACCAGGCCTGCAGGGAAGCAATTAGGCATCAATCAAGCTGGCAGGGGAGTAATTAGGGGATTATCAGGCAGGCAGGCAGAAGCAGTTAGGGGCAATCAGGAAGGCGGGCAGGTGAGCAGTTGGGAGCCAGCAGTCCTGGATTATGAGAGGGATGTCCAACCTGTTTAGGCCCAATCCTTTTGGGATCAGACTAAACGGGAGGTCGGACATCCCCTGAGGAGTCTCAGATTGGAGAGAGTGCAGGTTGGGCTGAGGGATACCTCTCTTCCCTCGTGCACAAATTTCATGCACTGGGCCTCTAGTTATTTAATATTTCTGAACTTAATTTCTGGTATATAAAAACAGGCTTTTTCTGAAATCTGAAGTGGAAACTGAGGTATGTGCTCTTTAAGTGTGATATTCTATGTTGGCACCTACCTTTCTGTTGAGCTTTGTGTCTAGTAGTTGAGTGAGTGGGGCATCTACCTTTCTCTTGAACTCTTGAGATTAAGTCCTTTAAGAAAAGAACAAGAGAAAAACTAAGTGTCATTTGCAGATACTTGCCTTTGGGTTAGTATTCACAAAGGGGAAAATTGAAGCCCAAAGGAAAATTTTAGAAAGAGAGATGAGTCTATGAAAATAGTGTTGCAGTAAATTGACTTTCTGAGAGTTTATTGATGGAGTTTGAGGGCCCTTCTGGCTCTGTAATAAAGTCAGTAGGCTATTTTTTTCAAAGTTAAAATGGCAAGCTATTTATCACCCCATATTTAAGTAAAATCTATTTTTAGCTAAAAACTGAGAAAATAATGATGGTTTTAATCTAAAGCGAATCATGTGCACATCTGTGTTTATAGAAATGTGTGTTTTACTCACATATATATCACTGGGGACACGCATGTACTAATTCTACTGCTTCATTTATAGGCTTGCCAGGCAGTACTCCAGTCATACACCTGAACCCTCCTGCTAATTGACTTAATTTATTAGTTCTTTAAAAATAACTCCTCCACTTTTGTTACAGAAATATTTATAAGATGTATATTTTTCTTATCATATAAAATTGAAATGAGCTTTTTCTTCTTTACTCAATAGCAGCATCATAAACATCAGTGATTACCCTCTGCCCTGGGCATGTGTGTATCCAGGGGCATGTATGTATCCAGGGGCTAGAGAGGTGCATAGAGCTGGTTTTCCACTTGTGAATAAAGTGCAGGTAAAAAAGGATGAGGTGATTAAGATAAATGAGAAGACAGTAGTCAATATGTAAAAGATAAATGGATGAATTGATGACCTATGGATTTGTTGATTGATCTAATAGACAAACTATTGTGATAAACTAGTGGATTTGAAAACTCTCTTGGATTTTCTTAAGATAGTTTAGGCAGATAGGAATTTACAGCTTTATATTGGAGGAAAAGAGTTTTTGGAACTATATCAGTTCAATTCTTAGTAAATGCTCTTTCTGTTACTTTTATATCCTATACTTCACTTGAGTTTTCACATTAATCTGCGAGTGATTCCAACAATTGGAAATGTGCTAAGTTTGGTTAGCTCCTACCTTAGTCATAGTTGGAGTCTCAGCAGTGGGCACAGTGCCAAGCACATAACAGATGCTTAAGACTTGAGTAATGATTCCCCCTTCTCTGTTTAAGTGAAAAGGGAGATGTTAATGATTGTCATAGTTATCCTTATGGCCTTGGACAGTGGATCAAACATTACCAGCACTCAATAAAAATAATACCTTACTTGATAATTTTGCCCTTTAACATAAAGTTTGTTTTTCAAAAATTTCTGGAAGAATATATATATATATATATATATATATATATATATATATATATATATATGTATATGTATATGTATATGTATATGTATATGTATATGTATATATATATTCGCTTAAGAATTCAATAAAAACAGAAATCTCAGAGGGAAGGTAGGAGAGGGTTGGGGTAAGGGAGAGAGATCAACCAAAGGACTTATATTTATGCATATAAGCCTAACCAATGGACACAGACACCATGGGGGTGAGGGCATGGGTGGCAATTGGGGCATAAGGACACATATGTAATACCTTAATAAAATAAAATACACACATACTTAGTACTTTGGTTCCAAAAGTGGTGGAGGAAGGAGATGGGGATATGTCTGTTTGTGGGGTCAGATGTTCAGAATTGCACACATCCTTTCATTCCAGCTGGAGAAAGCCTTCCTGCAGCTGTGGTCTCATCCCTGCTCCCCTTGGCCTGTCCTCCCTTTATAACTCATAGGCTAATCATTTGCATGGGTAGCAGCTGCTACAGAAGATGTGTACTGGGACTGGAAAGCGGTGATAGCACCTATCTATGGTGTTGACCTCTCTGCCCTTGAGACTTGACGTGGATGTAGCTTTTCTCTTGTAGATGCATTGTGATTAGATAATTCGTTTCTGGAAGGTAGGACCCAGGTGTTATTTGCCTTGGCATTGCCTATATTCTTGCACTTAACAGATGCCTATAAGTGGGAATTAACTTGAAATTTAATTTTTTATAGTCTTTGTGTCATTTAAAATTGATGTGTTTATTTTGGAGTCTCAAAATTAGTCATCAAGATGAGGGGGCTAGGCCTTTTTGGAAAAGATGATAAATACTGAATTAACCCTGTTCAAAGATCCTTCAATCATCGTTTATTGTAGTGATTTTCAATTTGATAAAATTTATGGACATCTTTTATAGAAAACTAAAAGTAGTGAACTCCCAGAATATGTCGAAGAACTTTAGCTTGAAAAACACAAATTAAACTAGACTTAACTAATTAAATCTTCATTTGGTTATCATGACAAGGTGTCAATTGCTCTTTCTTTGCTGATAAATTAATTTCAATACAAAAACAAAGGAAGGTACTGTGATTGTGTGGCATAATTTGGTTCATCCAGATGATCCAGAACATACTTATATTAATTTATTATTATTATTATTTTTAATATATTTTTATTGATTTTTTACATTGAGGAAGGGAGAGAGATAGAGAGCTAGAAACGTCGGATGAGAGAGAAACACTGACCAGCTGCCTCTTGCACATCCCCCACCGGGGATGTGCCTGCAACCAACATACATGCCCCTGACCAGAATCAAAGCTGGGACCTTTCAGTCCGCAAGCCGACGCTCTACCACTGAGCCAAACCGGTTTTGGCCTTATATTAATTTTTTAAATCTTGCTTCAAAGTGAAAGACAATAAATATTTACATACTTGGGAACTGTAGGATACATCGTTCTACCCCTGACTGTGACATTCATTACTTCTCTGGAAATATACTTGGGAGATATTTGAAGTCACAGAGTAAAGAGGGCTCAAAATAGAAAGAAGGTGATAAGGGATGGCACGTATGGGATTGAGCTGTTTTGGTAGAAAGTGGTAAGTAACTTATGCTACTTTTCCCTCCAGCGCCCTTGTGAAAGATTCTTCTCCTATTCCTCTGATTGATGTTACAAACCTTCCTACACCTCGAAAATTTCTTGATACGTCTCAGTATTCAACACCTGGAAGCTCCAGTGGTAAGTGTTTAATTTTCCAGCTCCTGGCAAAGACCTGAGGAGCTTGTGGGGTTGGGGGTCCTGAGGCTAGTCCCCTGGGGCCTGTGAGGAGCCCTTTGCCTTCCTCAGAGGGAGCACGATTTAAGGGGATTGGCGGGGCCTGCTGCATCTATTCCAATATTTAGGTTGAAAACTGCTGCTGGATCTGGCCTGCCTGCTGAATCCAGCTGAGGATGCGTTTTATTGGACTGGCATTGCTTGTTTTTCTGAAGTTGAATTTGAATGTTTTTTTTAATGGAGCATGTCTTATCCTTTTTGCTATAACCTCTGTTGCTTCTGTTAGCTTTGACCCAGCTGCTTCATTTATTACATTCCCTGTGTGGTCCTTGAGGGCTTTTGCATGTATGACCACTGTTATTTATTTTGACTCCTGTATCTCTTTCGGTGGCCTCCTCACTTCATATGTGCGTGAGTGCATGTACCTACCCACCCCCCTAGCCACCCCCCCCCCCCCCCCCCCACACACACACACACTTTGAGGATATATCCAGTTTCTTCTTGGGCTAAATTCTGTTGAATAAGATAAAGGAGAGCCATGTTGACCTATATTTAGAGTTGGAGGAATGAGAATGTACAATACTTTGACTCTGGATGTAAAGGTTTAGGGGAATTCTGGTATGGCTCAGACTAGCTGTGCTCAGAGAGTGGGCCTCTGCAAGGAACTGCTCTACTATTGCACCTTTGGGTTGAAGAGAAGGGACTGGATATCTTTTGTGGGATGCCCTGCAGGTGCTTTCCTTGGACAGCCTTCCTCAATGCCTTTTAAAGAAATGATAACACATGATCTCACTCTTATATGGAATCTAATTAACAAAATAAACTGATGATTGGAGTGAATCCAGAGACATGGAAGCATAGAACAGAATTCGGAATCTCAGAAGGAAGGTGGGGGAGAGTGGGTGGATGGGAGGTAATCAACCAAAGACCTTGTATGCATATAGGCATAACCCATGGACACAGACTGTAGGGTGGTGAGAGCGTGGAGTGGAGGTGTGGATGGGTTGGAGGGGATCAGTACGGGAAAAAAGAGGATATATGCAATACTTTCAACAATAGAGATTTAAAAAATAGTAATGTTATCTGTCACTGGCTTTTCAGATAAAAAGTAGTTTTTATAGTTCTAACTAGTTCTGCAATTCTGTAGAGCTTGAAATAATAAAAAGGTGGAAAAATTATTTGGATTTAATCAGTACATTCTGTGTAACTGAAAGTATTGTTTTTTGGGGGGGCTTAACAATATATTGTTTTTGCTGGGGCATATTTAATTACCTTTTAAAATATAATTTAATTAAATTTAGAGTTATTTAGGCTTGGAATACTGAAGTTTATTGCTTTTACTATAGGAATTATTTTATAATAGATTTTTATGTTAGTGTGCTTAGTTACTGATTTTTTTAAAAAGACCTAACACTGATTTTTATTATTGTACTTAACAAAAGTCTTACTCAGGGGTTCAAAGGTTTTGTTTTCTCCCTCTTTCTGATATAGTGTTGCTGTCTCTTTGGGTTTTGACACTGTTTGGGCTGTTGCAGTGCATGGAATTATGTAACAAAATATATCTATACATTTGATTTGTATTTGTTTCTAATTTTTGTGAAAATCACCAGTCGTTATTTTTTTTTTTTATAGTGTGAGTCATCATTGCTTAGCTAGGCTATGTCAATTTGTATAAATGTTGCCAAGTCAATAGCTAAGTAAAATAAAAATTTAATTGTTTATGAAGAAATGATAGAGCAGGTTTTGCAAATGAAAAGTGCTGTATAAATATCGCATAAACTGAAAAAATTCCAGCTGTAGACAATTTCAGTAGAAACTAATTTTGCATCGTCTATTATTTTTAATAAGACAGCTCTTACTTTTTGATGGGCACTTTGTCAGGCCCTGGGTGAGTGGTTATCATGTAGTGGAGTTCATGTTGGCACTTTGACTTTGGCTTTCTCTTCCTTAATTATCGGGAATGACTCTTGAAAAACTACATATCTTAGTTTGGTGTAGCTGATACTGTTGTGCAAATTGCTTGTGGTCACATGTATAAGCCTTAAGTTTTATTTTTATTCATTTATTTATTTAAAAATATTTTTATTGATTTTAGAAAGGAAGGGAGATGGAGAGAGAGAGAGGAACATCAATGATGAGAGAATCATTGATCGGCTACCTCCTATTGGGGATTGAAACTGAAACCTGGGCATGTGTCCTTGACTGAATCAAACCTGGGACCCTTCAGTCTACAGGCCAACGCTCTGTCCACTGAGCCAAACTGGCTAGGGCTAAACCTTAAGTTTTATAAGGGCTCATTTCAAAACAGTCATTTGAAGACAATCACATGATTTTTCTGCAGGTCACTGAAAAAGGAGATAGTTGTTGTTGTTACTATTATTATTATTATTATTTTGATTAATCTTCACCCACAGATATTTTTCCATTGATTTTTAGAGAAGAGAGGGGGAGTGATAGAGAGAGGGGGAGAGACAGAGAGAGAAACATTGATGTGAGAGAAACACATTGATTGGTTTTCTCCTGACATGCTTCAACCATGGCCAGGAATCTAAAATCGAACCTGGGACCCTTCAGTCTGCAGGTTGACACTCTGTCCATTGAGCCAAACTGGCTAGGGTGAGAAGGTACTTATTATTGATTAAAACCAATAATAGCAGTAGTTAAGATGTGCTTAGTGCCTTCTCTGTGAACTAATATTTTAAGTACTTTACATGAATTAACTCATTTAGTTCTTCAGCAGTCTTTTTAAGATAAGTTCTGTAGCAGATTACTGAATGATGTTATTATCATGTTGATAAGATGCCTTAAAAACATAACTCTTGCTTATATTACTTAGCCTATGGTAAAATTGGGTTTTGTTTTACATTATTTCGCTTGAAGTCTACCAATCTATCAAAGACATTAAGTGTGAGGACTTACTGTACTGCTAGCCCCATTTTACAGATGAGAACAAGGAGGCTTAGGGAAGGTTAATAGATAGTTTAAGGTGACTCTGCTGACAAGTAACATAGCTGCAATTTCCAATCAAGAGCTGGGTTCCGGTGTGCTCAGTTTGTTTTCCTGCAAATAAGTCAGGTGTGCTCTGTGTATTATTTTTCTGTCGCTGCCCCAACAACTTACCACAACATGAATATATTGTTCTATAGTTTTGTAGATTAGAAGTTCACTCTGGGTTTCATTGGGGCTCAAATAAGGAGTGAGCAGGGCTGTGTTCCTTCTGGAGGCTCTATGGGAGACTTCCTTTCCTTGTCTTGTCCTGCGGTCCCCTTCTATGTATTCAAAACTGCAAGTGGTGGGTCAATCCTTTTCATGGCACAATTTCTCTAACCTGCTCTTCTGTCTCCTTCTTCCCTTTTTAAAATTTATTGTCTAAAGTTTTACATATGTCTCCTTTTTCCCCCAATTGACCGTCACCCCCCCCTCTCCCCCCAGCCATTTCCACCCTGGGCAAGCCCCCACTGCCCCAGTGTCTGTGTCCATTGGGTATGCTAATATGCATCCATACAAGTCCTTTGGTTACTCACTAACCCCCCCCCCCCCCCGCCATTTGTCTCTAGATCTATTCTTGTTCATCAAATTATGTTGATCAGATCCCACATATGAGTGAGATCATGTGATATTTATCTTTCTCCAACTGGCTTATTTTACTTAGCATAATGCTCTCTCTCCAGTTCCATCCATGCTGTTGCAAATGGTAAAAGTTCCTTTTTATTTTTTATTTTTTTTTTATAGAGGTGTAGTATTCCATTGTGTAGATATACCACAGTTTTTTTAATCAACTGCTGATAGGCACTTAGGCTGTTTCCAAATCTTAGCTATTGTAAATTGTGCTGCTATGGACATAGGGGTGCGTATATCCTTTCTGATTGGTGTTTCTGGTTTCTTGGGATATATTCCTAGAAGTGGGATTACTGGGTCAAATGGGAATTTCATTTTTAACTTTTTGAGGAAACTCCATACTGTTTTCCACAGTGGCTGCACCAGTCTTCATTCCCACCAGCAGTGCATGAGGGTTCCTCTTTCTCTATATCCTCACCAGCACTTGTCCTTTGTTGGTTTGTTGTTGATAGCCATTTTGACAGGTATGAGATGGTATCTTGTTTTGATTTGCATCTCTCAGATGATTAATGATTTTGAGCATGTTTTCATATATCTCCCAGCCTTCTGTATGTCCTCTTTCAAAAAGTATCTATTTAGGTCCTTTTCCAGTTTTTGATTGGATCGTTTATCTTCCTTTTGTTAAGTTGTATGAGATCTCTGTAAATTTTGGAGACTTAACCTTTATCTGAAATGCCAAATAGGCAAATAGGTTCTCCCATGCTGTGGGCTTTCTTGTTGTTTTATTGATGGTTTCTTTTGCTGTCCAGAACCTTTTTATTTTGATGTAGTCCCATTTATTTTTTTCCTTAGTCTCCCTTGCCCTAGGAGCTGTGTCGGTAAAGATATTGCTACAACATGTCTGCTATTTTGCTGCCTATGAGTCTTGTAGGATTTTTATTGTTTCCCATCTTACATTTAAGTCCTTTAGCCATTTTGAGTTTGTTTTTGTGTATGGTGTAAGTTGGTGATCTAGTTTCCTTCTTCCTTTTTTTAAGGACTCGTGATTAGATTGATTTCCTCCTGGATAATTCAGGACACTCCCCCAATTTCAAGGTCCCTACCTTAATAAATCTGCAAAGTTTCCTTTGCCATCTAAGGTAACATTCCCAGACTCTGGGGATTAGGACATGGATATTCCTGGGACCACTGTTCTGCTCATCACAATCTGCACTGCCCATTTTCTGACTTAAGTCATCTTTAGGAGCCAGTATGTAAAAAGTTGGACTTTTTTGAACTTGTGTGTGAAGTCTTTTTAAGTTATTGCAGTTCTAATCTTTAGGACTATATTAATCTGTGTCACATTATTAAAGAGAATTGTACAAATGAGGAATATGTAAATTATGTGGAGATCTGCAAAAAATGTTACTAAGTACACATAAAAGTGTGAGGCTGATGAAATATGTTATAATTAAGGGCAGACATACCTTACTCTTTATAATCAACAGTAAGTTCTAAGAGTCTATTTGTGAAGTGCACGGTAGGTCAACCTAGAAAGTAATGTCATTTTCAGCAGGGAATTTAATATGGGTTCTTAAAAGCTCCCCTCTCATATTGTGAAATAGTAGGATTGAGGGTATAATCCATTACAACTGACGTTTTTATGGAGGGAGTTCTGATAGGGAATCCCTGGGTAGAACAGATCTTCCATTAGGGTACCATAAATTAAGGTTGGAGGCAATTCCTGAGAACTTTCAGATTGTTATTAATTAAATTAGAATTTTGATTACTTATGAATGAGTTATTTTTCAAATGTCTTATTTAGAGGTAGATTTGTGTGTGTGACTTTCCTGTGAGAGATTTTCTATCATTGTTTATGTGTTACAGTTTGTGAGATACATTATGTCATTCAGCTGATGCAATAGTCCTACGAGGTACTCTTGTCATTATCGTTATTATACTTAGTTTTGAGGATATTATAAAAAATTTAGGTTATCATAAAAGTTGTATAGAATTTTATATGAGTATGCATTTAAAAAAATAAAGCATCCTATGTAATAAAAGCCTAATATGCTTAGTCCATATTAGTCATCCACTCAACCAATTAAAGCATAATAGGCTAATGATATACTAGGCCACTCAACTGCTCGCCATGACATGCTCTGATCACCAGGGAGCATTTGCTCCAATGGTAGGTTAGCTTGCTGCTGGAGTCTGGCTGATCCGGACTGAATGAGATGGAGCCTTCTCACTGGCACACCCTGGAGCCCTCCCATAATCCCTCCCTGGCTGGGCAACCTCCTGTGTCCTTCCCCGGCCCTGATTTTGCACCATTGGGGTCTCTCGGTCTGGCTTGAGCCCTCTCACAATCCAGCACCCCTCAAGGGATGTTGGAGTGTCTGTTTCGGCCGGATCCCACAGGCCATGCTGAGGAAATCCACTGGTGCGCGAATTTGGGCCCCGGGCCTCTAGTTTAATTATAAATGCAAAATGAAGACACAGGTTGATAGAAACAAGCAGCCCATTAAGAGAAAAATTATCTGCATTCACCTAGCTTTCCTATATAATAATGAAGGGAAAAAACAGCATAACAAATAACTGGGCAAATATTAGGCAATCTGTATCCAGAATATATAAAGAACTCCTGTAAATGAATAAAACAAGTTAGTAGAAAAATAGGCAAAAATATGAACAGGTAGTTTATGTAAAAAGACACCTATGCTATTAAAATATATGAAAAACTGCTGATACTCCTTGGTTAATCAGGTGTTTTTTATAAAAACTCACTGTACACACATGGAAACTAAATCCAGGGAGGTTAAGTGATTGGTCCAGGATCAAGTGAGATGGTAATTGGTGGGGGCTGGCCTCGTGCTGTTCCCACTCTAAATGTGTAGGGATGGCATTTTGCAAGCCTTTCCCTATTATTTTTCACCAGTGACATAGTTTTTTGTAATGTACAGGGAGACTAATGAGTAATTTAGATGTAATAATTCAGCTATAACTCGGGTAGAAGGATGGGAGAAGTGTGGAGAAAAGCCAATAATTGTAGGAAAATGTTGTTTTAGGCTTTTGGATTCTCTCAGTATGTCCTTTCATTTGGCCTACTGCCCTTGGAACACGTTTACTGAGCAATTACTCCCAGGGCACACTGGCATTTCATTCGACTTCTTTATTCATTTTATTCATGTTCCTGCTGGGATTGCTGTGCTTGTAACTATAATGAAACTGGACTTCTTACTTCTTTTCTTTTTGGTTCCAGCATAGGTTAAGCTGTAAAATCTAAAGAGAACACAAATTAAATGAATTTCTTTTGCTGTTGTTTCCTTAGTGTGCATTTTATTTCATAAAGTCTTTTTAAATTTTTTTATTTAAATACAGGAGAGGGGGGAGGAAGGGAAGAAAGGAGGGAGAGGAAATGAAGGAGGGAGGGAGGTGGGAGAGAGACAGAAACCATTAATTTATTGCCCCACTTATTTATGCTTTCATTAGTTGATTCTTTTAAAAAAATATTTTATTGATTTTTTACAGAGAGGAAGAGAGAGGGATAGAGAGTTATTAGTAGAAACATCAAGGAGAGAGAATCATCGATCAATTGGCTCTTGTACATGGGATGTGCCCGCAACCAAAGTACATGCCCTTGACCGGAATCTAACCTGGGACCTTTCAGTCCACAGGCTGATGCTCTATCCACTGAGCCAAACCGGTTTCCACAGATTAGTTGATTCTTGTATATGTGCCCTGACCAGAGATCAAACCTGCAGTCTTAGCATATGGGGACTATGCTCCCTGGCCAGGGCCTTGTTTCATTAAGTTTTGTTCTGAGACTTAATATTTGTCTTATAAATTTGGGTCTAATATTTAAAATATTCCCTCTACTTGGGTAGGAGCTACGAATCCCAACATCAAAGGAGATGAAATTTCTCATCTTGGAACTCACATATCTAGAACAATAAAGATCTGATTCTCCAAAATATTAATGTACCTTTGAATTAGTTCTGTTTGCAGGTCAGGGTCTTCCTTGGCATTTCAAACCAGCTGTTCCTAAAGTACCTTTCATTTACTCTTATGAAATACCTTTGTGGATTTCTATGATGCATCATAGAACAATGAGGGATTTATACAAGGCAGGCAAAATATAATTCATAGATAAAATTTTTCTAGGTGTAAAAATGAAGCAAGAACAGACTTAACTTTTTAATTATTTAAAGTGTGTTTATTATAAATATGTGTTTTAAAATGTGAATGTTATATTACCCATGTATCAGAGATCACTATTACTGCCA
Organism: Pipistrellus kuhlii; assembly: GCF_014108245.1. Lineage (NCBI taxonomy): Eukaryota > Metazoa > Chordata > Mammalia > Chiroptera > Vespertilionidae > Pipistrellus > Pipistrellus kuhlii. Next base: position 14,876,520 of record NW_023425405.1, read on the forward strand.
CCATGTACTTCCCACTAGATTAATAAATCTTACTATGTTTCTTTATTCACTTTAGAACTTCTTAAAAAAAACAAAAAACATTACAGGTACAATTGAAGCCCCTGTGATTATGTGAATTCTTTTTCAAATCCTTTCCCCTCTCTTTTATCCCAGAGGTACCTGCAATTTTGAAATTATTATTTATCTCTTTCCTGTAAGCCTTCATACTTTTTTTGTTTTAAATATATTTTATTGATTTTGTACAGAGAGGAAGGGAGAGAGATAGAGAGTTAGAAACATCGATGAAAGAGAGTCATCGATCAGTTGCCTCTTGCACACCCCTCACTGGGGATATGCCCACAACTAAGGTACATGCCCCCGACCGGAATCGAACCCGGGACCCTTCAGTCCCCAAGCCGATGCTCTATCCATTGAGCCAAACCGGTCTCGGCAAGCCTTCATACTTTTACTATGCATATGAATGTGTATGTGTACTATGTCATGCATTTGTAAATGCAGAAATATTATAGTTTACATATGTGTGTATGTGTGAACAATATACAGTATGTATTATTTGTATGTACATATACACTTATTTTAAATATTTTAAGGTTTAAGTAAGTTGTATAATTAAATGTATTTATTTACTTAATTTTAATTATATAATTTACTTATAATTGTGTAATATAACAAACATGTACCATTCTACTACTTGGGTTTTTTACTCATCATAGTTTTTGAATTTTCTCATGTGACATAGCTGTAGTTTTAAAATTTTAACTAATTATAGTATTTTATTATAAAATATATCACAATTCATTTCCCTATGGATTAGGTATAAATTGTTTCTAGTCTTTCATTATTAGCAACCTATAGCAACGGGTATTCTTGTCCATATTTCTGTAGGATTGAATTGCCCTACCAGTGATCTCTCAGAGGAATAGAGGGAGGAAGGGTTGAAAGGATCTAGGGAGGGAGGGAAAGGGAGAGGGAGAGAAGTAGAGAGAGAGAGAGAGAAGGAAATATAATGTTTTGCATTTTAATTTTCTTGCCATATGGCTTTTGAAGTGATTGTACCAAAATAGATTCCTCTGAGCTGTACATGGCTTCTGTTGCTCGACTTTTTGCCTTTAAAATTGGCTTTGTTAGACTTTAATTTCTGCAAATGGATTTTTACAAATCTGACAGGTTTTCTGTTTTTATTTTATTTTACTTTAAATTATTTTAGTTTGCATTTCTCTGGTTTTTAGTGATGCTGAGAGTCTTTCCATATATGTGGACCATTTGGGTATCTATTGTGTATTGTCTATTGTTTGTCTAGCCAGTTTTTATTATTTTTTAGGCCATTTCTTTTCCCCATAAAATGTAAGAAAGTTTAGTAGATGCAAATCATTTTTCTCTTCCGTTTCCACTCATCCTGTATAGGTAATCAAGCTCATTAGTTTCTAGTTTATTCTTCGTGTATTTCTTTTAGCAGAGTTGAGCAGATATATGTATCTTTTCTTAAACCTTTCTTTCTTCTATGATGGGTAGGATACAATAGATTCTCTCCTATACTTTGCTCTTTTAATTCATAGAGATTTTGATTTTTTTTATTACTTGCATAGTACTTCATTGTGTCAATTTACCATGTTAAACCATCCTCTTATGTGTGTCATTACAAGCAATGATGCAATGAAAAACCTTGTGCATGTGTATTTTCATATTGTTGGGGGTGTATCATTAGGGTAAATATCTAGATGAGGGATAACTCAATCAAAAGGTAAGTCCATATGTCGTTGTTTTCTCAGCATTGCCAAGTTCTTCTTAAGAGTTGTATCAGTTTGCGTTCCATCACTAGTGTATGTGTGTTTGTTTTTCTCACAACTCTGCCAGAATGTGTTGTCATGATTTTTTATTTTTGCCATTATCGTAGGTAAAGAATGGTATCAGAGTGTTGTTTATTTTGCATTTCTCTGATTATGAATCAGTTTGAACAATGTGTCTTATAAAGGCCATTTTTACATATCTTTTGTTTATTGTCTTGACCTTTTATCCATTTCTTCCTATTTTATCTTTAAATCTATTAGTATGTAAACGAATTTCCTAATATTGAACCAAGTTTTCACTCCTAGAATAAACCCTCTTGATTATGGTGTATTTTCTCAATGTGATGTTGAATTTTGTTGGAAACATTTTATTTTAGGATTTTTGCATAGAAGTTTATAAGTGATATTAGCCTGTACCCTAAATCTTATCAGATTTTGGTATCAATGTAATAATTTACTTCATAAAAGAAACTGGGAAGTTTTTCTTTATTTTCAGTTCTTTGGAACAATTTATAGAGCACTGGGACTAGCTGGTATTTGACGATTTGGGAATTGCCCTATTTGGATCTGGTACTTTACGTAAAAACTTTTTCATTTTATTTGAAATTTATTTTCTAATTCTTATATGCAAAATTTTCTCTTTAAGCAGTCCATCAGTAGTGGGATCAATTTTAATAATCCATAGTTTCCTAGGAAAAGACTCATTTAGTTTTTTAATTTTATATTTTCTTATGGTTCTGAAATTCTTTTGTTTTCTTTTTGTCATTTATTTTTTAATTGTGCCATCTTTCTTCCTTTTTTTTTAATCTCAGTAGTTAACAGTTTGTCTGTAGTATTAGTTTTATTTCCCCACAAGATATTACCAGAATTTTGATTTATTGGTTAGGTCTATTGTTTTTCTGTTCTGTACTTTATTATTACCTGCTTTTATCTTTGTTATATCCTTTTTTTGTGCTTTTTTTTTTTTTTCCTGAGCAAGCAATTGAAATCATGTTTAATTCTTTCAGTTTTTATTGATAAAAATGTGCAGTGATATGAATTTTCCTCTTATCAACACTTTAAATGCATCCCATAGATATTAATATGTAGTGTTTTTATTATCATTTAAAAAGATGGTCTTATTTCAGCCTGTGTTTGGATGATTATCCTATATGTTTAATAGAAGAATTTTAAATTTAAAGGTGAAAGTGTCTTTTGTGTTTGTTTTGTTTTTCTTAATACGTTATCATTTTATTACATTGAATTTAGAGTGTTATTTATAATATTTTCACTTTATGGAGCTTACTGATATTTTCTTGTAACTTAATATATGATCAATTTTTGTGACTATCCCATGGGTGCTTTAGAAAAAGGTTTATTCTCTGTTATTAAGGGTACAGTTTGATAGAGAGCCATAGATCTACTTTATTTAATTACATTGTTTAACTTCTTTGTCTTTTATTTTTTATTTTTTGTTGTATTAAAGTTTTCTATTATTAGTGTGTTTTTCATCTATGTCATTGCATTGCCCTTGTTTTTTTTCCACCTAAAATGTGGTTGCTGTTTTATTTGGTATATAGTCAGAAATGTTTTAGCATTACTATAAACTAGTGGCCCGATGCATCAAAATTCATGCACTGGAGTGGGGGATGTCTCTCAGCTCAGCCTACCACCTCTCACAGTCTGAGAGCCCTCAGGCGATGTCCTACTGATGGATGCAGTCTGGCCTCCTTCTGTAAGAGGCGACTGGGTTGACCAGGGGAAGGTGCCATACCAATCACCCTGCTACTGCTGCCACTGCGGACTGCAACTCTTTTCAGCCCTCCTCAGCCCTTCTCAGCCCTTCTCAGCCACTGCATCTTTGTCTGGAAGGACATCTGGAAGACGTCCAGTCTATCTGGTCTAATAAGCATATTACCCTTTTATTAGCATAGATTGTGGCTTGTGATATTGAATGTCCTGCTTTGTCATGGTTAATGCTTTTTGGCTGGCATACCATTGTTCATTCTATACTTCTAGCATTTCAACATTAGTTTGTTTTAGATATGTGTGTAGCATATAGTTGTACCTTGCTTTGTGAGTCAAATTGAAAGTCTGTTTAATAAGTGAGTCAAATCCATTGACATACATATATTGATATGACTGATATATATTTTTCTCAACTTTATCACGATATTTTATAAATGTGTATTACATTATATTTGCTATGTTTCTGAAATATTAATTTTTGCTCTTTATGCAGAATTTTTTTGTGATTTAGAGACTCCCCCTATATTAGTAGTTGTCTTTAAATGTATTTAAAAATCTTTTAAAAATGCTTTTAGCCCCCCTATTTTCTTTAACCTTTTATTTGTAGCCTTCTCTCTTTTTATTGGTATTCCTTACTTCCCATCTATTGTTTTGATAATAAACAATACATTTACTCTGTTTTTTTCTTCATCTCTCTACTACCAATTTTTAGTTGCATTTTAAAAAAAAATTTAACAATATATTACTTTTGTAAAATTGTTTTTTTATCAACATCCTAATTTTTGTCTTTGTCTTTAAATGCTCATTCATGTTTTTGCTGAAATATTCTCAGTTGTCTCTTGGTTGGATGAAGTCCATCATCTAAAAGATTCCTCAAAAAGTGTCATGGCTGCTCAATTCCTTCTTTTGATTATACTTTCCCCTCTTCAGCCTTTGTACTTAAAGGACCTCTTGAGTGGGTATAAATTTCTTGGTTTACACTTTGCCTTTTTAATTTTTTTTGTTTGTGTAAAATGCTGTTATTGTTGTTTTTCTTCATGTGTTTTATGAAAATTCTCATGCCAATCTAATTTTTCTTTTTGCGCTTGTAAGTTATTTGATCTTGTAGGCCTAAAGGACTTTAAACATAGGAATTGAATAGTTTTAGTAGGAAATGTCTTAGAGTTATATTTTGGGGTTAATTTTCCTTCAGACCCAGGGGATTCTTTTATTTTGTAGGTTAAAAATTTGTTGTCAACTTTTCTTGGTTTATAATTTTAAGTATTTGTTCTTTTGTATTGTTTATTTCATGTAATATGATACTTTTTTCCTTGCCTATCTCCATTTTCACTACTTTCTCTTTGGTCATTTTTTACTTTTCTTTATATCCCCTTTTATTTTCTGCATTTTCTCGATATCTTTTATAGAGATTTATTCTCCCATAGGTATTTTATAATTTACATATTCTTCTTCCTTGAGATGACTTTTTTCTTTCATATCTTTCCTGAATTTAGTCCGTTTTCTTCTTATACCTTTCTATATTTGTCCATATCTGATCTTAGTTTTTGAATTTTTGACTCAAAGTGGCTTCAGCTATTCTCACATTTTTATTTGAGTATATTAATTTCATCTGGAGTGTTGCCATCTAGTTTTCTTGTGCTTCATGCTTATTTTATTACAGGGACTTTTCCTTTGTTGATGTGCTTTAGATTCCCTGATTTTTTTTCAATATGCCTCTACATCAGTCATGTCAAACTAAAAGGCTAACATGGGCCAAATAAGCAAGGTTTAAGTTAATGTGGGCCACAAAAACACAAAAGCTTCAATTTTCATAGAAACGTAGGTTTATTTTGATAGAGACATGCTGAATACAAAGGGCTGAAATAAACGAGTCATTGTTAACATAAAATAATAGAACATTTGAACAAAAATTAGTATTTTTTCTTAAACTTTAACTTACCAGACACCAAATAACTGCACAGATTCATAAGTGTAACACAAATAAACCTATTTTTCTTGTTTTCCGAAAGTGAAATATTTCTTGTTGCAAACACCAAAGAAGGCAATCTAAGACTAATGATGTAGCAATCAGCTGTTAAAATTTTCGCTGCTAGTATTAGTGGAGAGAAATGGTGCGCCTGAATGAATGCAACACAATTATAGTATTCAGTCATTAGTGAACGTTGTGGTTCGTTATTAACAATTACGTATTGTAAAAATTAAGTTAAAAATTTTTATAAAAACGTTTTTGACATACCATTATATTGGCTGGGCTACAAAAATATTTGCTGTGGGCCGCATGTGGCCTGTGGGCCAAGAGTTTGACATGCTTGCTCTCCATGAATCTCATTGTTTTCTTTTTCTGTTCATGTTTGTACTATCAGAGTGTTTTATAGAAATCCTAGCTCATTGGCTCCCTCTTCTGTCAAAATTCAGATAATTTTTTTTTTGTTTTTGATGGTTGGGGAAGGTTGTTTGTTTCCAGAACTTTGATGCTTTTGTCCTGTGGGATCCTGAATTTTTCTTTTATGCTTCATTCTCCCTTCATATCTGATATAGCCAAAGGGCATTTCTCTCTTTTTGTTTTATTTCTTCCCCAGAAACTGTGTGTCTCAAACCTTCAGAGTGTGTCTGCTTTTAAGTTCCTTCTCTATAGTCCATGTTCTGATATGCTTGGATCCTTTCTAGTATTTTGAAACTTGGGGTGGACTTTTTCTTTGTACTGATAGTTTCAGTTCAGTCTTTGGTTCATCACTAGCTTCCTTCTTCTCTCTCATCACAGTTTTCCACCGTCTGACTTGGCCTGCAACAAAGCCCGTAGTTGAGCAGGACTGGAGAGGAGCTTGGGAGATCACTTGCTGGGATTAGATGGTTCTCTCTTATTTCTATGTATAGTTGTTTTAAATTTGGGGCAATTTCTGTCTTAAAGTTAACCTGAGGGCATGTTTCTATGACTTTTCTTCTTTTCTTCGTTTTATGTATTGATAGTTTTGGAAGAAATATTGAGAAATGGGGACCTATGCAGCCCCCATGGTCTTCACCAACCCCAGAGTTCCTAAAGCCAGAAGTTTTCAACTTATTTTTTTTATTTTGGAGTTTGTTTTGTGTTTTTATGTCACATCACATTTAACGCGCACAATTTCATAGGTAATGCTATCCACACTTTACAGATGAAGAAATTGAGGCCCAGCAATATTTAATGGCTTGAGAGATCACGCAACTAGAAAGTGGTAGAGATGGTAATGAAATCTATCGATAACATGTGTGATGCCACGCTTTTGTTCTTTCTATTACATCATGCTGCCTTCCTGAGCAGTTGAACTTACAAAAACATACATTAACAAATGCCTATAGTCTAATACATTTTGTGAATATTATTATAAACTATCAATTTATTTATCTTTTCCTTGTCCTCTTATCCTGTGTCTCTTTTCTTTTTTATTAGCTTCTTCTCTGACCTTCAAAGGTACATCCTCCTTGCTCTAAATGGGATGATGAGCTTTGTCTCAAGGGAAACTAATTAAACAGATAGTCTTATTTGTTTTTATTTTAATAAAAGTTTTGCTATTAACCTTCCCCGAATCAAATAAACCATCTTTAAACCCTTAATCCACTGTTACTCACGGAATGACCAGTGCACAATCACTATGCTTTCAAAAGTCAGGGCAATGTGGGGTTCATTGTCACCTCAGAATGGAAGCCATCCCTGTGCCCAGGCTGAAAACACTCCCCGCTCATGTGAATGATAGCTCCTGGTAGTAGTTTGCAATAGCTTTTGGCAGCCTCCTTTCAGGAGTGAGATATTATATTGTCTGTAGTTTTCTTTCATTTAATCTGTGCCCTCTGGGTCCTTGGTTAACTTTTTTTGAAGTACTTTAATCAGGAATCCAAACTCAGGGTAGTTAGTTAACATTTGAAAGACCCTAATCAAGATTCTGTACTCCAGTGGCAACCAGTGCATCAGATCTTGCTCTCTGAGACTGCCCCCGTGGGTGTATTACTTAGAATAAAAGATGTTAGAAGTAATTTTTCATAGTGAAAAGAAAGATATTTAGGATATGTAGTTGACCACGTGCTTCCACTGGGACATGATTGGAGAATAAGGATTGGTGAGTCCAGCAACCTATCAGTCTAGGTCTAGAGCTTGATCTAGTTCTGTGCTTACAGCCCTGGGAGAATTTCAACTCACCTGGCCAGTCAGTGCAGCATAGGTCTCTGCCTGCTTCTCTACCCCGAGTTCATTGGACATGCACTATGGCTGCACTCATTGTTTGCATTTTTTGTCTACAGAGATATTATTCTCAATTTAGAGGCAGACTATTTACATTTTTTTTAAAAATTTATAATTTATATATTATAGTGGTTTTTAAACAAAAGGTATTATAGATTGGATATGTAAAGTATGAAGTTGTAATGACATTTTTGATCAGAAGCAGAAGAAATATTTTTTATTAATGGTAACTTTCTTATTTTTTCCTGCTTGAGAATATTGTTAGTATTCTGAGGCCAGGTTCCCAGCTATGGGGGCAGCATGGTGGGTATGTAATCCTGACACTTTAGTTGTCTAATTAGGCTTGATGATGTTTTGAAGGCTCTTTTTTATATTGAATTCTGTTCCATAGTGTCAGACATTATATAATGTTCTTAAATACATGTAAATTATGTAGGTCAAAAATGTGTTATATAATTTAGGTACTATGCATAATATAAGGGATGACATCAACCAGGAATTTCTATAGTAAATATTGCTATTTATCTCTTATACCTTATTTAACATCTCTATATAAAAGCCTAAATGACCCAATGACAAATCTCTGTGATGTGCACTGACCATGGGGGGCAGGCACTCTACACAGGAGCTGCCCCCTGGTGGTCAGTACACTCCCACAGCTAACCTTGACGGCTGGCCAACCTCTTGCAGTCCCTATCCCACTCAGGCCAGCCTTGATCAGTCCCTTCTCCCCAGCCGCCAACCTCCCACAGTCCACCCTTCTACCCCTGCCTCGCTGGCCGGCCGTGATCTTCCTGATTGGGACTGTGCGAGATGGACCCTAGATCCTATTGGTCCCAATCGCTGGCCAGGCCGAGGGACTCCACATGTGCACAAATTCGTGCATTGGGCTTCTTGTATATAAATATAAATGATAATTGAATATAGCATATTCAATAAAAATTAGTGTTTTACCAGAGCCCTGACCTCCTGCAATTTGATGACATATGGCATATGTTACCAATCTTTTCTTTCCAAGCATATTATGAAAAGAAAACAGCCAGGGATTGGTTTAGATTGCTTTCTGTACTTACTGGGAAACAAAGAAGTAATTTTCTTTTATAAAATATTTACTACATAAATGGATCATTCACCTTGTTTGTCTTTTTAAGTGGGTTATCTATGATATAGGTATAGCTACTTAGCTATAGGCTTAGTGATCAGAGATACATAGATTTACACTCTGGTTAGTGAAACCATGGAATTGTAGAGCTTTAAAGGACTGTAGATATAATCTAGTTAAATATTCCATGAGTCCCGAAGTGTCTTAATAAACCTCCTTTAGGATTCCATGCTGAAGCTCAGCTAGTGACATCATTTACACCCACTTAGATATGGATATGTGGATGTAGAGGATGTAAATTCATGCCTGCCTGTCTAATAAAAAACAGTTGCGGCCAGTAGGATTTTAGTAGAAATAACTGGTTAAAGGACATGAGAGTCTTTTATCATTTAGCACTGTTCTACCAGTGAAAGTCTTTAAAACCAGGTTCAGGAAATCCTCACTTAAGACACTCGAAGCAAAAACATTGCAAATAAGAAATTGGAAAAGGGAGTAAGGTGTTTCTGTTTTTCAAAGTGTTCTAAAACCCACACACTGAGTGCGTATTATAGCAATATAGATACAAGGGAACGATTTGGGGTGTGGTAGTTTAGAAATATGTGCTGTGAGTCTTTACTGAATTTCAGCTAAATTATTTTGTACAAGGCTTTTTCATAAAGTACCAATAACTATCTGACATCACAGGGTTTTTGTGATTATTAGGCTAGTCTTCATGGTTGATTATATTATCCTTTTAAATTGCCTTTTAATTTTCAGCTGATGTAAGTGAAATAGATAGTATAAATTAATTAATATTGGATCTCTTCCGTGTTTATGCTCTAGGAGATTTCAGGAGACAAGCAGATAGATAAGGTTCTAAACAAATGTGCCATTTGGGGCGGTGGCATTTTAATATTCATAACTTGCTTATTTGTTATTTTTAATAGGCTATCTATTATATTAATGTGAATGTAACATAGGCCTTTATTGACTTAAACTATATTTATCTTATCACAAGTCACTCTTGCGGAATGTGGCTGTCATTTTCAGGTGGCCCTTTGCATTGTCCTTTTTGTTACTTATACATCCTCTTTATGAAGATCATTTTGTCTCAGCTAAATTTCTATTGCATTCCTTCTGCCTGAAGTTCTGCTTATCTTTTCGCTTCATTTCCCCTTCTAACAGGTTGAATTTAGATAGTCCCTTGGCTGTTAAATACTTTTCTCATTTTGCCTTTGAGGTTGGTCTTGAAGGATGGAATAATTTTGTGGCCTGAGGTGTCTAGCTCTTTGTGTATAAAACAAAACTTGCAACTAAAATGCGTATTTTTGAAATGTCACTTTTGGAAATATCAATGGCTTTTTTGATTTGCCTTCTGAATTGATTGGCATGTGATCTTTAGAGGCTTACAGCTTCTTGGTTCTACTTCCAGTTTACTAAAAAAAACCTTAAATTTAAATACCATATCATCACATGCCCTCTATTCTGTGAGGAAAACCATATGCATTTGGTTGTTATTTATGTCTTTTCTCTCTTTAGGGAATTTTAGGGATCTGTTGAATCTAAGTAAGACAACAGCATCAGGGATAAATATGCAAAGGACCTACTTTAGATTAAGGCTTTATAAGTAATTATATTATTAAATACCTTTGGTTTGTATTTATGTTCATTTTATGAATTAGGAGCAAGACACGGGACTAAGGAGAATAGCCTACTTGTTATCTGGAGTAGAGGTTTTAGGAAATGTATTTAGTGGTTACAAGGACTTACTCCATATACTGAGTATTTTCATTTAGGGAATGAAGTAAACATGTTTCAGTGCATTCCAGTAGTGCCAAACAACGCAGACTGAGCTTGTTGTGTAGTTGAGCTTGAATCTACTAAAGAAGAATGGATGCATCATTCAGAATAGCACCTATTTAAAAAATGATCCAGTTGTTTTGAGGAGTGGAGGAGAGGGGAGGATGGGGAAACTTTATTAGAGTCCATAGTTGTTTGTATTCACTTTTGCTTTGTCTTTCCTAATCCAGCCACTTGTAAAATTAGAGAATTATTTTTTGGCCAGAAGTTTTCAACTGGTGCTTCTTTTTTCTTTTGGCAATAGTGCTGGCTCTGAAATCGTAGGAGATGCTTTGTGTATATGTGTGTTCGCTTGAGAGAAGGGCCTGTGGATTTGAGCAGATAACAAACCTCAGATTCCAGTCCCACCTACTTCCCAAGTTCTCACAGGGCTAAGAACACTGTGCCAGATGTTTCTTCCATTTCAAATCCAGGTAGCTTGGATGAAAGCTGTAGTCTAAAGACCTAGAGAGACTATTGACATATAGTTCTCAGAAAACCTACATGTATTAGCAAAGCAGTCTTCATTAGATAATAATCTTATGCTTGACATACCCTCAAAGTTTTGTCTCACTTGCATGCATTATTTTTCCTTTACTTTCTTCATCTCTTTTATAATTTGTTATAATTTAATCTTATTTATCTCTTCTTCATGTATTTATAAATGTCTTTATATCAAGCTACTTATCTCTTCTAACTAATAAATAGGAATTTGATACTATGGTCTGTCTCTTTAGAATTCTCATGCCAAGTGTGACATTTTATAAACAGTGAATGCTTAATAAATGTCATAAACTAACTGACTCATTCTGGAAGTGGTAGTCTATGGAAACTTCCCATGGAGATTTGCTTTCTTGCTGTTAATTGTTTCTATCTCTTATTACTAAGCAATTGGGATGGATTGAGGGATGTACTGTTTTTGTGTGATTCTTACTTACTATGCAAATTAATTTAATTACAAATATAATTGAAAAATCTCTATTTAAAAAAAATTTAAATTGATTTTTAGAGAGAGAGGAAGGAAGAGGGAGAGAGAGAAACATCAATGTGAAAGCAAAACTTCCACTGGCTGCCTGCTATACATCCCCTACCAGGGATCCATTCTGCAACCTGGGCATATGCCTTGACTGGGAAAGGAACTGGCAACCTTTCAGTGCATGGGACAATGCTCAACCAACTAAGCCACACCAGCCAGAGCTTCTCTGATTTCTTTAAGAGAGCAATCAAAGCAGTGAATCTATGTGCCAGACCCATTGTGTTTTTGAACTTTGTGATGGAATCTGTTTATTTTTTTTACAGTGAGAGAGATAAACCTACAGGACATCAAGGAGGACTTGGACTTGGATCCAGAGGAAAACAGCACCCTTTTTATGGGCATCCTCATCAAGGGGCTTGCCAAACTGAAGAAGATCCCGGAGACCGTTAAGGCCATCAAAGAACGCTTGGAGCAGGAGCTCCAACAGATTGTGAAGAGGTCTACCACCCAGGTGGCGGACAGCAGCTATCAGAGAGGAGAGAACCTCACTGCGGACAACCAGCCAAGGTACGTGGGGTGCAGTTCCTGTGTTTGATAGCTATTGTACCTTTTCTAGGGTGGGAGGTAAGTAATTATCTTCTTTTGATGCTATTTCTTGAACTTGAGCTACTATAGTTCATATAAACTCAATTGGTGAAAACAGCTTGAATAGGTATAATTCAGCTGGCTTTCTCTCTCCCTCCCCTCCCCCGCCCCAAACTGGCTTTTGACATAGTTGCAAAGTTTCAAAGCATTTTATTCAGATGCAAATGAAAAAATATAGCAATTATTGGATATTTACTAAGTATTAAGCAGAATTCAAGGCAATTTGTATATATTATGTCATTAAGTATTACTACAGCTTTATGAACTACTTATTAGCCATAATTCACAGTTAGGGAAATGGGCCTCAAAGATTAAGTAATTAGTCAAGGTCACAGAGCAAGTGACTCATCTTGGAGTTAAATGCAAGGCCATGGTCCTTCTTGTCCCATGTTTTGCCCTCTAATATATGTATATTTGTCAGTAGGCAAATCAGACTCAGGAATTATTGTATCTATTGAAAACAACTAATTGGATTGGGATTTCATACTTCTTGTTTCCTAAGGGGAAAACTGAAACTGGGCTCTGATCCAAACTCTGTCTTGACTGTCAGGCACTGGGATAGCACGTCTGTCAAACCAGAGTCTAGGGCACTGCAGGCTAATGCCATCTGATGGTGGGACCAGAGCTTTGAAATGGAGGCTTTCCTAGAAAATCCAGGATCCACTTTGTCCTCTTCCTCCTCTGCTTTTACCCCGAGCTCTCCACATACACCAGACATGGACAAGGCAGGGATTTGCATGGGGGAAACTACAGTTTCATCTGAGAGCACAGGGCACAGCAAGGCATGTCTTCTGAGTTCAAGTCATGTGAGTTTTTCTGGAAAGGCATCAGAATGTTGTTGACATGCTGTGAAGGAAATTCTGCTGTTTGTTAGGGCTTACATTTTTTCTTTAGAGAAGATACGTTTTAAGGGAAATAATAATAGCTCACTTAGTATAGAATTCCCCAGACTTTACTTTTTTTTTTTTTTTTTGAAAAACAGTGTATGCTGTTTTCATTTTTATATTCTTTTATGTATCTAAATAACAATAATTTAAAATTTCAACATTAATTCCCTTGTAAACTTCATTCAAAAGTACAATGAAGTTGTTGAAGAAACCGTCCTTTACCCCTCCCCTGCCATAGAATATTTCCGAGCACGTGATGAGCATGGGTTTAGGAGTTGAGCAGACCTGACTAAGGAGAATAACACCTGCTTCACTGGGTTGCTGGCATTAGAGGAGGAGATATGGTTAGACTTTTGTTGGGAGTGCCAGGAACTGTATTGGTGTATATTAATACACACATTTATTTATTCTTGCTTCCTTCCTCAACTTCATGTTCTTTGATCACTCACAGTGTGACCCAAAAATGCTGGGACTGGTACTGAATTGAATTTTTCTTTGTTGCCTGGTGCCTGGATTTCCTTGATGACTTTTTGCCTCCTTATTAATGAACACTCCTGAATTCCAGCTCTCTGTGCCCTGTTGCCGCAAGCCCCTAGATGAATACGCTGAACTTTCATAGGGAAATAACATGACTGTAGTATATATTGGAAATAAAACGAAAGGGCACGGATCAATAACTTTGCTGCAGATCTCATTACAGTGCCCTTAAAAGCAATGTGTCTTTCAAAGGATTTTGACCTCTTCCTCTTCTGTTCCCTAAGCCCCTTGCAGAATTCACGAGTGGAAATTGCAGCAGTAGATGTGGAAATTCAGCATACTACCCTGGAGATAATAAATGTTTCTCTATGAGGAATGAGTCAGCAAGAGGGTTTTTCCCCCCTCTCTAAGTTTTGTTTTTGTCAATATTTTAAAGGCTTATGTAGGCAGGATATATTGGACAGGAGCAAGTGAACAACCAAGCTATCCAAAACATGATCTCATTTTATAAAATGTACAAATCTGAAATTTTGGGCCCCAAATTTTTGGGATAAAATAGTACAGAGAAAGCGAATATCTGAAGTAAACAACTTAAAAAAAGTAAATTTAATTTATTGGGGTGACATTGGTTGATAAAATGATACAGGTTTCAAGTGTTCAGTTCTTTTAAAAAATGTATTTTTATTGATTTCAGAGAGGAAGGGAGAGGGAGAGAGAGAGAGAAATACCAATGATGAGAGAGAATCATTGATAGGCTGCCTCCTGCACACCCCACAATGGGGATCAAACCCGTAAACTGGGCATGTGCCCTGACCGGGTATTGAACTGTGACCTCCTGTTTCACAGGTTGGTGCTCAACCACTAAGCCCTGCAGCTGGGCTCATGTGTTCAGTTCTGTAACACATCACCTGTAGTTTGCATTGTGTTTACCACCCAAAGTCAAATCTCCTTTCTTCGCCACATTTGACTCCTTTACCCTGTACTATCTCCTCCCCAACCCCCCTTCCTTTCCCTCTTATATAGTGAACCACTTTTTGGCTCAAATTCTTGGGCTGGCACTCCCAGTGACTGATGATTTTGAGCTTGTCTGTGAGCCATCAAATGCTTTATAATGTCTCAAGAATTACCTTGGACTGTCAAATTACGGCAGGAAGGCCGGGGAGTGTTGGGGAGAGGGGAAAGAGATCAACCAAAGGACTTGTATGCATGTATATAAGCATAACCAATGGACACAAGACACTGGGGGTGGGTGGGATGAGGGCATGTAACGGGTTAGGGAAGGCTGGGGAAGGTCTATGGTGGGGGGAAAGATACATGTACTATTATATGTAATACTTTAAACAATAAAATAAAATTAAAAGAAAAAAAGAATTACCTTGGAAACATCATTGAAAAGTGATGATTTTCATTGCTGCTTCTTAGAGGTTTAAAATTTGAGAAAGGATAGTGTCAGATTATCCCTTGAAGCTTGCATGGTACTTCGTGTTCATCGAATTTTACTGGGAGGTGTTAGTGGCATTTAGAGAGCAGTAAAGTCACAATATTTTGCATATATATATATATATATATATATTTATTTATTTACCATTACATCCAAGGATTCTAAGCCAAAGGTGAGAACCTGTTTATGGAAAATTGAAGCATTGCCAAAAAGAACTATGATCCTTTCTTCTCCAGCATGCATATTTTCTCCCTCCCAAGTGGGAGGAAAAAAAAAAAAGACTATTAGAAATCATTAGCATATAAATGCTACTCTGAGGCAAGATACCATTTCTATAACTTTTTCTAAAAGTTTCATTGTTTAATATCATCCCATTAAATATATTCTGGTTGTGATGCATTGCAGGCTTGTTTTCATTTGTTTTTATGTGGAGAATTAATGTTGCGTGCTACTTTGCTAGAAAAGTGGAAGGAAACAAGCTAGAATTCCATCTTTTTTTTCACTTCCTGCAGAGCCCGTGTACTTTCACAGTCAGTTTTTAAAAAATCACTTAAATGATCTTATTATTTTATTTTTGATCCCCAAGCTATCTAAACTAAAATTCCCAAAATATCTGCTATCTCTTTATAGGAGAAATATTTTGTCATTCATAATCTATCTAGTGTCTATAAACCTCTACTTACTATTAAAGGAAAATATTCAACTACTATTGTTGCCAAATTGATAAACATTAGGGCAACATGGGCATTGCCAGTCTTCCAGGACCACCCGCTACCCATCATGTCCTCAGAAAGGCAGGCAGTGTCTTCAATTTCAGCTCTCCAACTCCTGCTGTCTAATCATTGATTCTTTCCCCGAATCTAGCTCATGAGCATTTTCACATCATTTTTGTTTTAAAGAAGCTAGAAGAAGGTCTCTAATAAAAAAGCATGAAGAAAACACAGAAGAAATAAAATCTCCTCAAAGGTGCCATAGAAAAGGAAAGAGAAAAGAATGTGGGAAAAGAATGATTGGCATGTGTGAGGCCACTACATCATCTATTTGAAAATGGTCCTGTTTAAATGTCAAGATAAAATTCATTGCAGGGGGAGGTGCTGGAGGCCTGTTCCACTTTGGCAAAACTGTTGGTCTTGAAGAAGGCAAAAAGGGTTGAATGAGTTGGAGCCATGGCTGCCAGAGAGATCTCTTACCTTTTTAGAAGGAAACCATTTTGCAGTGTTCCTTGATCTCTCTTATGAATGAAAGAAGATTTTGTCTGATAAAAAAGTAGAGAACGTTGCAATTTCTATGCTCACTGTCATATTGAAGGAAGGTTCTTGGAAAACATAGGGAGGAAATATACTTTAATGCTAAAAATAGTTGTGTTTAGATAATAAGGTCGTATATTTTATTTTCTGCTTTATTTTGCAGCTGTTAAGTTATAGGGAAAATAAATTCCTTAATCAAGAATTAATTTGAACTATTATTCAAGCTATTTTAATCAGAAGAAGTCATTAAAAATGAAAATGTGCCCTGGCTGAGTGGCTCAGTTGGTTAGAGCGTTGTCCTGTGCACCAAAAGGTTGCAGGTTTGATTCCTGGTCAGGGCACATATCAGGGTTGTGGGTTTGATCCTCATTTGGGTGCTTATGAGAGGCAACCAGTTAATGTTTCTCTTTCACATCAGTGTTTCTTTCTCCCTTTCTCTCTCTCTCTCTCTCTCTCTCTCTCTCTCAAATCAATAAACATATCCTCAGGTGAAGATTAAAAATTAATAATAATAAAATAAAAAGAATAAGTTTTTATTATTAAGAAAATGAATAATAATAAAAATAATAATAAAAAAAGAAAAGGCCTATTGGGGGTATTAGTATGGAAAATGTAATATCTGTTTGCAGAGCAGTACATTACTTTTTATTATTATTTTATGACTGCTCTAAAAATTGGAAAAAAAAGTTTTAAAAGTTCAGAATCCAGAACTCAGGGTAAGGGTATACTTACAAAGGAGAGGCTTACAAAGTGGTTTCATCTATGAGAAAGTCTAAAGACAAAGGCACCAATGTTAGTTTTGTAGTACAAGTAGAGTGTTTATGAAAAGAGAAATAAGTGAGGTATTTTTCATGATTTCTTTAGACATATGGCTAGAGTTGGGCATTTTTTTCTCTCAAATATGGAGCATTTTTTCATCTTCTCTGTCTCTTAGTTACTCTTCTTCTAAATATCTGAAATGTAGGATTTTTTTTAGACTTGGTCATTTTATTTTACAGAAAAGTCATTTAAGAGCAGCTTTAAAGCCAGGTTAAGCACTGGTTGCTGGGACTTCTGGTAGCCATTCCCAAGTGCTGCATGTCACACCTGGACATACTTGGAATCAGGAAGGGCCTCGATGTGATTTTGATGAGTAGTTAATTTGAATCAAAACAAGCAAGAAGCAAGTAAATTTGACTTCAGTGATTATGATTCCATTTGATTAAATCGCTAGTTTTGATTACAGATATTAGTGAGAAAATGCTTTAAATGCATCCAGCTATTAAATACTGAAGGATAGGAACAGGATGAACCAGAGACATATAGAAGAAATTTTACTGTTCCTCAGCTAGACTATATCCCTTGCAGCTTTACTGAAATATTTTTAGAACAAATGGGAGGAATTAATTCTTTACATATGGGACTTATTGCACCAGTTGTTAACTAAAATATACAATTCATTATTATGGAAGGAAGTTCTGATCTCAAATCTATGTATTCTCTAATAGTTCTACATAAATTATTGGATGATGACCTCATAATATATCAGGTGAGTTAGTAAAGGCAGAAATGATTTTAGCTCTTTTGTAAATGTGAAGTTGGACAGCTGTCCTTCTGACTATATATTGCTCTTTGGTTATAGTCTCTAGAGGAAGGGGCTTGGCTAAATGGGCCAGAGGTCTTAATATTACATTTTATTCATTTAAGACAGAACCATTCCTTTAATTATTTTTGGGGGGAAGGGATTCCACACTTACATTCAGTTTAGGGAAACATTTTTTATCAGTACAGAGGTCTTTTCTTAAACACTTATGCCATTGATACATGGGGAGGGGTCCCAGCAGCTCAGGCTCCTCCCCATTGGTTCTCACAAAGCGAGCTTCCCCTGTGTGGAGCGGGCAGATGCTTCAGTGGAACCCAGGTAATTTCCTTGGGCCATTTCTGATTATATCTCAGCTCTTAGAGTGCTTTATATGCTTCATCTGTACACTAATTCTCTTGGCAAGAAGCTTGCCCTTAACTTGTTTGTTCAGAACAGAGCCCACCACATGCTGGGTGACACTGGAGACTTCCAGTTTTGCCGTGAACATTGTAGGACATTCCTTTTCAAACAGGGCCCCTTTGTTCCCTTGATGCCCACAATATCGCCTTTCTTATAGACTCACATGTATGTGGCCAAAGGAACAACTCCATGAACATACAGTGGGCACCTGTCCTCTTTCCCTTGGTGTTAGGCATTTTAACGAGTCACTGGAAGATTGTGGTCCCGCTACATTTCTTCCTTAAATCTCACCTGAGGTTATGTTTATTGATTTTTAAAAAAAATTTTTTTGAGAGAGGAAGGGTGGGGAAGGGAGAGAGAGAAAGAGAAACATTGATGTGTGAGAGAGACATCAATCTGAGGATCAAACCCACAACGTAGGTATGTGTCCTGATTGGGACAATGCTCTGATCAACTGAGCGACCTGGCCAGCACTCAGTATTACATTCTTCAATCTTTGTTTTATATTTGTCAGAGTAAAAAAAAGAAACCTGCTTTTGATTTCTCTTATTTTACATACTATAGCAGGTTCAAATTAGAGATCGAACCAGTTAAGGGAACAATAGGTAAAATCTATTGCCTGAGTTACTATTGATAACATTATTTACATCTCAGCCTTCATGCTGCATCGAAGCCCACTTCTGTATTTGGCAGATGGCAGGAGTTGCCTTAGGTCTTGTCATTCATTTTGTGTACTTGTGGGGGGTCATACAAAAGGTAGTCTGAGCTCAAACTGACACTGTATTGTTTTCATTGTGGAAACACAAACACTTGTGTCAAATGAAATTTGCAGCCTGATTTAGGAATGGGCACATATTAAAAGCCCAAGAAATTTAATGAGTAAATAAATGAGTAAAAGATGCAAATAAGATAATTTTTAATAAGAGGACTCTGTTGATTTTTAAAAAACCCTCAGCACTGCTTACTGTGTGCTTACTGTGTCGGGGGGGGGGGGGGGGGCGCGGGGAGGTCGTCTAAGAATCAGCCCCACCAAAGTCACTTGGGAATTAGAAATGCAACCCTGTGGGGGAGGGATGGTTGAATTGGAATTTCTGGGTGCAGGGCCCACAGGAATATATGCTTGAGGTTATTTTTAGGTATGCTCAAGTTTGCAAACACTCCTTATAACATCACAGACATCACAGAGTTTGCAGTTTTGTAGCATTTATGCTTTGCAAAGCAGTCAGCCATCTGGTGTCTCAGCTGAGTGAACCTCGCTTGCGGCCTCATCACAGGTAGGGGCATCATTATTAATCCCAGTTGTGCCCAGGGAAATGTGAAAGCAGAAATGATTTGACAGCTCACAAAGCTTGATAGCAGTGGAATTAAGAGTAGAAGTTGTTTCTTTCCACCATGTAAGTTTGCTTCCTGGCTCATGTAAAAATGACATTCCTGACTCATTTCCTGGGCTCAATTTAGTTTTTCCTCTGGACAAGGGTACAATCTGCACTGATATTATATATTCATTCTCCCATCCACACCCCCCAGTGCGATCAATGGCAGGCCTCTCCAAGATAGCTGGAGTCGCTGGATGTGTTAAGAAGTCTGATCAGCAGCCACAGAGTAAATGGATCTTAATTATTAATTAGTTCACCTGAGAATCAAACTGATGACTTAGATTCCTACATGATTGATTCCCTGAGGAACCTTGTACATTCTTGTACTAAAACTAATATACAACTAAGTAATAAGAATATTCCCCTAAATTCTTAACTTTTGTTATCTCTAAGAAGTGGATTTATGGATAATTTTTCTAATGTTGCCTATGAGGAAATACTATTTTTGAAATGGAGGAAAGCCTCTCCCCCACCACCCTTTATTGACATATAATTGACATATAACATTGTGAAAGTTTAAGGTATAGAGTGTATTAACTTGATACCCTTACATATTGCAAAATGATTGCCACCATAGGATTAGCTAACACCTGCATTACATCACATGATTACCATTTCTTTTTGTGGCGAGAATATTTAAGATCTCTCTTAGCTACTTTAAGTATATAATACAGTATTACTAACAATAACCAACCACTATGCTATTCATTAGCTCTCCAGAACTTATTCATCATAGAGTTGGGAGTTGGTACTCTCTGTTCACCACCTCCCCATTTCCTCTCTCCCCTAGTCCCTGGCAATCGCCACTTTTCTTCTTCTTCTTTTTTTTTTAGATTCCACATCTAAGGGATATCATATAGTGTTTTTCTTTCTCTGACCTATTTCACTTAAGCATAATGCCCTAATAGTCATAAACAGTAGCACATTGCTCTTTCTCATGGCTGAATCATATTACATTATATACAGTTCTAGAGACCCAGTGCATGAATTTTGTGCATGGGTAGGTCCCTAGTTGCTGCTGGCTGCCCACTGGGGCCTGCCTTTTTCTGTGCTGCCTCTGGTGATCAGCGCACATTATAGTGAGCGATTGCACCCTAGTTGGTCGAACTCCCGAGGGGACACTTTGCATATTAGGCTTTTATAGATAGATATGCCACATGTTTTTTACCCATTCCTCTGTTGATGGACATGTAGGTTTTCTTTTTCTTTTTTATTTTGGCTATTTTAAGCAGTGAACATGGGAGGGCAGATAACTCTTTTGAGATCCTGTTGTTATTGCCTTTGGGTGTACACCAGAAGTGGGATTTTTTACTTTAGTTCTATTTTTTACTTTTTTGAGGAAGCTCCATAATATTTTTCATATTGGTTGCACCAGTTTACATTTCTACCTAACAGTGCACAAGGTATCCTTGTTTCTTGGCTTTGATGATAGCCATTCTAATATGTAAGGTGATATCTCATTGTGATTTTAATTTGTATTTTTCTGATGCTTAGTATGTTGGTCATCTTCTCATTTACCTTTGGCCATTTTTATGTCTTCTTTGGAAAAATGTCTATTTCAGTTCCTCTGTTTACTTAAAAATTGGATTGTGATGTTTTTGTTTTTTATTTGTGTTAGTTTTTTTTTTTAATATATTGGATTATTAACCCCTTATTGGATATATGATTTGCAAATATGTTCTCACATTCCATAGGTTGCTTTTCATTTTGTTGATGGGTTTCTTTTGCTCTACAAAGCTTTTTAATTTGATGTAGTCCCACTCATTTGTTTTTTTTCTTTTGTTACTTTTGCTTTTGTTGTCAAATTCAAAATATTGTTGCCAAAACTGATATCAAGTAGATTACCCCTATGTTTTCTTCTAAGATTTTATAGTTCCAGCTCTTATATTCAAGTTTTGAATTCATTTTGAGTTGATTTTGTGTATGGTGTAAGAATAATGCTCGAGTTTCAGTCTTTTGCATGTGGTTGTCCCGTTTCCCCAATACCTTTTATTGCAGGGATTGTCACAGGGATGATGAAAGAATGATACTAAAACTTTAGTTAAAAGGAAAGGGTCCTGGGTTTATTGTGTAATTGTAGTCATTAATTTGCTACATGTTAGAATGGGAAATTCAGTTGCAGTCATCCTTCTGGAATTCAGGAGAGGCTGATTTGCCCAGCAGGGAACGGACAGAGGAAGGAAATGACTGGAAACAGGATCCAATTTAGTCTTCCTTTTATTTTTACTGTTTTTCAGTCTGTGCTGCTAATAGTTATTTCCTGTTCTTTTCATAGTGCAGATGGAGAATTAGTCAGCACTTCTCAAATAGTAACTTCTTTTCACATGAAGATTGTTATTAATAAGTGGTAGAACTTATTTCTACCCCTTAATAGTAGGCATTAGATAACCTTAACGATGTCTTGTTTGAAATGAAAAATACTAGCTTAGCCATGCTTATTGGGAAAATGTGTATGTAAGATATAGGCATGTAACACTAAGACCATTTTGGTACGAA
Organism: Pipistrellus kuhlii; assembly: GCF_014108245.1. Taxonomy (NCBI): domain Eukaryota; kingdom Metazoa; phylum Chordata; class Mammalia; order Chiroptera; family Vespertilionidae; genus Pipistrellus; species Pipistrellus kuhlii. The sequence continues at coordinate 14,898,691 of NW_023425405.1, forward strand.
ATATTTGCTCATCAGTTTCTTCTATTTTCCTATTTTTATTTTTTTAGAAATATATTTTTATTGATTTCAGAGAGGAAGAGAGAGGGAGGAAGAGATAAAAACATCAATGATGAGCCGGGGCCGGTTTGGCTCAATGGATAGAGTGTCGGCTTGGGGACTGAAGGGTCCCGGGTTCGATTCCGGTCAAGGGCATGTACCTTGGTTGCGGGCATATCCCCAACAGGGGGGGGTGCAAGAGGCAGCTGATTAATGACTCTCTCTCATCGATGTTTCTAACTCTCTATCTCTCTCCCTTCCTCTCTGTACAAAATCAATAAAATATATTTAAAAACAAAACAAAACAAAAACCATCAATGATGAGAAAGAATCATTGATTGACTGCCTCCTGCATGCTCCCGACTGGGGATAGAGCTCGGAACCCGGGCATGTGCCCTGACCAGGAATTGAACCATAGTTCGATGCTTAACCATTGAGCCATGCTGATTGGGCAGATGATCAGTTTCTTTTAATTTCTTGTATAAAAACTATGATCTTATTTCATTAGTTTCCCATAGTTCAGAGCATAATAGTAACAGGGAAATAGATACTCTGGTTATTACCTTGGTCTGTCAGTGTGGAAAAGCAGACCCCTCATATTAGGGTCTAAGCAGAGAAGTAGCAGAACAGAACTGATTTTCTCCCCTGTCTGTGTCTTTGTTTCATGATCAAGTAAGGCAGTCTCTTGGCTGCAGACATGGGTTTTCCAGCCAAATAACTAATTCAAGGTCTCCTGGATGTTAAATTTAGATCCAGACAGTCGTATCTCACCTTAAAAATTAAACATTTTTCACAGCTTGATGATAGAGCTTTATATCATAAGCATTTCTTTTCTCATGCAGTTGTGACTGTTCCTTAAAAATTTATTCTCTTACTCTTTTGCCTTTTCCCCTGGTGTCACTTGAAGGTGAGACACAAAGGATTAGCTGTGGGTAGGAAGTTAGTAAAAGATCTGGGAGTATAAGGGACATTTTACTTAAAGCTATAAGAAGGCTGTTTTAACATTTGCCAGGTAATTGGAGTTAAACAAATATTTTCATCTTGACACTTCTAATTTTTTCACATAAAATAGATTTATTACAGTATTATTAAAGTTAGCTTTGAATGCATGTATCTTTCTGCTTGTAAGTATACATCTTTTGGGTCTCATATTTTGGCTTATAAGTTTATCTTTTTGAGAGATAATTTAGTAGTTTTCTAAAATCAGGATAGTCTACACAACAAACTGATTTCCTCATCAATCATACCTCTCCATCTACTGCATCTCATTTTTTTCATTTTTCATTTTTAGCTTATTTTTTATTTTCTGAAGGGAGAGAGGGATAGAGGGGAGAAGGAGAGAGAGAGAGAGAGAGAGAGAGAGAGAGAGAGAGAGAGAGAGAGAGAGAGAGAGAGAGAGAGAGAAAACACACATTGATTGGCATGTGCCCTGACTGGGAATTGAACTTGCCGCCCTTTAGTGCATGGAATGACACTCCAGCCAACTGAGTCACACTGACCAGGGCATCATTATTTTCATCTGTTCATTCAACAGATACTCATTTATCACCTATCAGGTTCTGGATATCATGACAAATACTAGAATGCAGTGATAAGTCAGACACAGTCCTTACCCTCAATAAGTTTATAGTCCAGAGTGGGAGAGGCAGAGATCAGAGGAAAGGAGACTAGTTTGAAGATTATTTTAATAATCCAGGCGTGGGGGGTGATATGATCTGAATTAGCAAAGTAGCAGTGGCAATGGAGTGAAGTATGACATTTGAGGGATAATGAAGAGGTAGAAGTAAAAGAATTTGGTGGTTGATTGGATTGGAGAGGGAGGGGGTGGATGGGATGATTTGCTGGGACAATTGGTGCCATCCACTGACTTAGGGAACATAGAGAAGTAGGTTTGAGGAAGAATACGATGAGTTCCATTGAAGGCATGCTGTCTGAAGTCTTCAGTGTTGGGGAGCGACCTGGTCTGCAGATGTTTGGGAGTTAATAGCAGTTGGATAACCGAGGAACCAAGGATGGAGTGGTCAGTGAGCTCACTCAGAGAGAGCCTGAGGATGAGAGGGTTTCACAGCATTTAAGGAAGCAGCCCCTGAGACGAGCAACCAGAGGTCTGGGAGAGAAGCAGGGTGCAGTTCTGTGGAGCTGAGGAGAAGGCAGTGTCTGTGGGAGTGAGAGGTCAATAGAAGCAAGTGCTGTACTCATTTGAATAAGGACTGAAAAGAGTCTATCACAATGAGTAAAATGATTATCTGAGATTTAGCAAGACTTTCTTAGTAGAATACTGAAGGGCTAAACTGGTTTGCAGTGAAAAAGTAAAGGCAGTATAGACCGCTATCTTTCTAGGCGGGGTTTTCCTTAGATATTCTAAATACAAATCCTTTATCAGGTACTAGAGGCCTGGTGCATGAAATTTGGGGGTGGGGGTCTTTCAGCCTGGCCTGTGCCCTCTTGCAGTCCAGGAGCCCTGCAATTGATCACCCTGCAGAGAGAGGCCCCATCCACCGCCACCTGCCCCGTAGCCTGGGCCTCCCTCTTTGGGGCAATTGTGGGTGATGGCAGGGCCCCCCAACCAATCGCATTGCACCTTCCTTGGTGGCAGCAGTCAGTGCTGGGTCGCCGCGGTGCACGAGACCCAGGACTGACTTCCGCTGTGCAGTGGCTGTGGCAGTCAGTGCCAGCTTGCTGTGGCACCTGAGACCCCGGAGGAACCAAGAGGTCAGCCGTTGATCCTGCTCGCCAGTCCCTGCCCACTCAAGCCTGCTGTGCATGCAGCCTGGCATTTTGTTGTCCGTTAGGTTGTTTTGGACATTATGGACCCTAACTCTTTATATATTAGGATGTGATTTGCAAATATTTTCTCTCATTCTGTGGGTTGTCTTTTACTTTTACGAGGGTATTGTTTGTAGCACGAATGTTTTTAATTTCGATGTTGGAGCCACAGGTTTTATTACTGTTGCCATGATTGTGTGATAATAAGGCAGAGGAGACCTTCCTTCTCTTTGAAGTGGCTGGATGTTTCAGAGGAGGCAGATGTACAGGTGGCAGCTCACCCCTCTCACCTGCTTCTTCTCCCTTATTCTTCCCCATGCAGTGTTCCCGTGCTGTGATGGTCTGTCTTGGCCTTGATCCCTCAGGAGTGACAGAGCTGGCACTGCCAGCATTCTATCAAGGGATTGCTGCTTCTGTGATGTTCATAGACATTATGGATCTCACTTTAACCTCACTTCCCTGTTAGGACTCTTCCACACAGAGCATTGCCCCTGGTGGCTGAGTTGGCCTTGTCCTTGAGATGTAGCCCCGGTGTGCAGCCACGGGCGTGTGGCCCTGGACAGAGCCAGGCAGCAGCGCCTTCCTTTCAGAGAAGCCCTTCTCTTCAGTGCTTTCTGCTTTATTGCTGCTCTGCAGGCCTATATGTAGACCTTCATGCCATCGGGAAGTGGATGCTGTGCCCCAGGCATCTGAATGTCATCGATCATTATGATTTCAAAAAATGTTGGAGGTTAACATGAGGTTATTAAGTTTTAATTTTGTCAAGTAGGGACATTTGAGAGAAAGGACCAGGTTCTCCTGTCAGGAGAGTATAAAATATACCAAATTAAATATATTTACCTTTGTGAAAAGTCAATATATGGTTCTATTCTTCTTATTTTGTTACACATACTGAAAAATACGTTATGGTCTGTGGATTGATATTTGGGAACCACAGGCTCACATCGTCAGCATAAATCTTTATTTGAAAAGAGGACCCATTCTTTAATCAAGTACTTTGTGTGATGTCAGATACCAGTTTTATACAGATATGTCTTACACTTAATGAACTATTTTGGCTGTGTTAGACACATCTTTTGTACTTTATCCCTTTCTCTGCTGTTAGCACAGATGAGAAAGAATAATTGTTTTAGATATATGTGTGTGTAAATGTGAATTGATCTTTAAAACATTTTAAAAATCACCATTCAAAAGATAGGATGGCTCTTATTTACAAATATAATGTGTAAATTCTGTATTATGTATATTCTAGATTGGGAGTAGTACATAAATTTTTATTGATTCTGTCTCATCTAAATTAAAATGTCAAATGCATGTTAGAGTTTTATCATAACACTGATATTGGCCATCACTTTGGCACATTAATTATAATAATTGGGCAGTAAAGAAGCCAGAGGAAGAGATAAGATGCTGTATGTTTTGATGAGATTGTAGCCATAACCTCTTATTTATGGTAATGGGATCTTATTAATTGACTCTGCTGACAAGCTCTTTTGCTTTCCTTTCCTCCTTTCCAGGTAGGTTTATAAATCTATTGTATTTAGGAACTGTGAATGAAAAGCCACACAATATACAATTAAAGTCACATTCCAAATTTTCTGTACCTGTTCGTGCTATACACAGTGAATTCATTCAGCATAATTTGCTGATCCCTGCTTAGTATACAGCGATGTGTAAAGCAGGGCCCACACTGGAAGGCTAGCAGTGGAGAAGGGAGGTAGAGTGTCTGTGTATAAATACCTGGGACCCGCATTGTTTGAGTCACATGTGGGAGCCACACTTGGTTAAGTTTCTTAGAAGTGGGATGCAATGCTGTACAAGTTGAGAGGAGGGAAGATTCCCAGCCCATGTGGTAGTGAAGCTGTGAGTCTTAGTGGTAGAGGATCCCCTTTGCTTACATGCCACAAAGCTCCGCCCTGTCCCTGAATGGACATCTGCATTCTAGAACTAGAGTGAGAGGTAGGTGGCAGATGCACTGACATGGAAATCAATGTTTGTTCTAGTCCCAGCTGCCTTGCAACCTCATTTTGTGTCCTTGAGTATATGAAATTGATTTAATGATATGTGTCCAGCATTTCTCACCATGAAAAATGAGATAATGTGGATGACTAAGCTGCTCCCTGTGGTGAAAGTCAGATTGCTTGGCAGGTGTGTATTTTTTTTTAGGCCACTTACACCATGCATTTGAATGGCAGTAAGCACAGCTTTCCACGTCTAAAAGGATTAGTATCCTTACCAAAGTGCCCAATTTATTGCTAGGGAATAACATATTCCGTGTGACATCTGAACTGGCTAAAAAAGTGCCTGAATTCCTTGAAGAAACTGCTTATAAGAATACAGAGCAGTACTGTTGTAATCACTAAAATATGTTCAAAATGAAACAAATGTTTATGAAGCTGCTACTGCTGGTTTAGGGACTTGGCAATTGGTTTTTAAATTAAAAAATATATATTTTATTGATTTTTTACAGAGAGGAAGAGAGAGGGATAGAGAGCTAGAAACATAGATGAGAGAGAGACATTGATCAGCTGCCTCTTGCAAACCACCCCCCCCCCCCCCGACCTGGGATGTGCCCGCAACCAAGGTACATGCCCTTGACCAGAATCGAACCCGGGACCTTTCAGTCCGCAGGCTGACGCTTTATCCACTGAGCCAAACCGGTCTCGGTGGTTTTTAAATTTTACAGAAAGGAAGTGAGAGGGATAGAGAATTAGAAACATTGATGAAAGAGAATCATCAATCAGCTGCCTCTTGCATACCCCCTGCTGGGGATGTGCCTGCAACCAAGGTACATGCCCTTGACTGGAATCAAACCTGGGACCCTTCAGTCCGCAGGCCGACGCTCTATCTACTGAGCCAAACTGGTTTTGGCTAGATAAGTTTTTAAGTTTCTTAGATCAAACAGCTGTTTGAAAACAAACCTGCTGAAATGTGCTGTTTACATGGTCACTAGTTTGTTGGTTTTCTTGCAGGCCAGTGTAACCATCTTTGGTTATATGTTTAATGTATTTACTTGTTTGATTTTCTGGCTAGGTTACTTTTGGAGCTGCTGGAGTTGCTGTTTGACAAGTTCAATGCTATAGCCACTGCGCACTCTGTGGTCTTGGGATACCTGCAGGACACCGTCGTGGCCCCACTGCCTCAGCAGGAAGATGTCAAACTGTACGACATGGCAGATGTGTGGGTGAAGATCCAGGATGTCCTCCAGGTAAGTCCTTTTACAAAGGATGCCATCTCATCAGAGTAACAGGTTAAGATAACACCACAAAAATCAGCAGCCTAAAACATTTCCTTAGTCATAGGCAGTGAGACAAGAATGTTTCTGTCTGAAGATGATGCTGTTGATCTCATGAACTACTGTCATCTTCAGAAATCTTTCAACAAACTTCTTTTACCAGACTTTAAAATGAGAAGATGCCAGAACCTAGCAACCAAGCTTGTGCAGTATTTGGCTTTTTGTTTTAAGGTACTTTACATCACTGGAATTAGTCATATGTCAAAGTAATCAGTATAAAAATGTTCTTAAACACTATAATACAAACTTATATGTAGCTTAAGTTTATAACCATTTTCCTACAGTTAATTCTTGTATATATTGGGGTAAATGAGAGGTCAAGAGCTTATTTTGAGATGAGAATGAATCTATAAGTAGAAATGTATCATTTTGATTGATTTGGTTAGGATTAGAGAAATGATATTACTGTTTGGTATGATGCTGCAGAGATGGTATTTAGAAATTTTATTATATTTTCTCTCCATGCTTCAGGAAAACATATTTGATTTGGCTAGCTGAAAATTTGAAATACAATTAAGAGTCAGCTGAAACAAATTTGACATCATTAAATAGAAATGTCTTGGTTGAATAGTACCTACTAATATGGAAAAAATTAAGAATATGTAGGGAATTGAAAAATATAACTGTGTAGGAATGAAATTACTTGCATGGCAAATAGGAATCTTACAGGAATAAATAAATCATGATGGGAAATTGTAGTTATTTTTGACACTATATACATGTTCCTGTGGGTTGAATGATTAATTCTTGGTTATTCATTCATTAGACATTTTTCTGGCTTAAGTCTGTGTGCTTTATTGATGGTGTTGTAGAAAGAATATGGATTGCAACTATATTCCCTGAGTTCCTTTTGCATTCTGTCAATTACCATATGCCCATAGTAGGTACTGGGTGAATATTTGTGTATTGAATAAAATATCTGTATTCAGAAGCTGGTTATTTAATATTTCATAAATCGGTTTGCCTGTCTGAGGTATAATGCTTAAAGTAAGTTGTGTTAAGTTAGGCCCTAGAGCAAAACTAAAATTGTAAAATAGATGTATAGGTAATAAGTTAGTAAAGGAGAAAAAATTAAATATTGAATAAATACTTGAATAATCCAAAAGAAAGCAGGAGAGGAAGAATAAAAAATAAAGGACAGCCCTAGCTGGTTTGTCTCAGTGGATAGAGCATCAGCCTGTGGACTGAAGGATCCCGGGCTCTATTACAATCAAGGGCATGTACCTCAGTTGCAGGCTCCTCCCTGGCCTAGGCCCTGGTCGGGGCTCATAGAGGAGGCAACCAATTGATGTGTGTCTCTCACATTGATGTTTCTCTGTCTTTCCCTCTCTCTTCAACTCTTTAAAAATCATTGGAAAAATATCCTTAGATGAGAATAAAAAAAAAAAAAATCAAAGAACAAAGCAAAGATAGGATGAGTAGAAAACAAATAGCAAGATGTTAGACTTATCCCAATCATATAAATAATTATATTACATTTAAATGAACTAACCACTTCAATTAAAAAACGGAGTTTGTCATGTGGTTTAAAAACTAAGAACAACAATAACAACAAAAAATAAGACAACCATGATATTTATGAAGTGTATTATATGTCACTTTATTACTTTTTAATTTTTAAATAATTTCAAGCTTTTAGAAAGGTTTTGGCAATAAGAATAATTCAGTAAGCATCCATATACCTTTTTATTCTGATTCAAGTATTGTTAACATTTTGTTGCATTATCAATTGTTTTGTATATGTACATATATAGATAGATACATGTACAAATTTTTTCCTATGAGTAGTTTGACTAGAATGTCTATATTCTAGTTTTGTTAGTTGACCCAATAATGATCTGCTTGGCATTTTTTAATTTGAATTTTATTGGAGTTAATAAAATTATGTAGGTTTCAGATGTACAATTCTATAATACATCATCTGTATTCACCATTCCAAGTCGTCTCCTTCTTTCATCCCCCGCCTCTTTACTCTTTACTCTTTTCTGTATCACCTCCCTTCCCCTCTTGTTCTCACTGTACTGATATCTATATCTATGTGTTAGTGTTTTTCCCCTCCTTAATCCCTTTGCCTTTTTCACCCAGCCCTCCAACCTCTCTCTCCTCTGACAGCTGTCAGTCTATTCTCTTTACCTATGAGTTTCTTAGTTTAGTTTGTTTATTAGATTCCACATATAATTGTAATCATATGGTTCTTGTCTTTCTCTGACTGGCTTATTTCAATTTTTTTCTTCTTCTTCAGTAGACAATCCAGTCTAAGGCTAGATATTGCATTTACTTTTCATGTCTCTATAGTTTAATTCAAGCTTGAACATTTCCATAGCCTTTCTTTACTTTTTTAACAGTGGCATTTTGAAGAATTTATCCCCAACTTATAATACAAGTTTCTCATTTTGGGCTCTAGAGATACACTTTTAAAATAAATTCTAGATAGATTAAATGTATACAAACAGAAAGAGGTATGCTATGAAATACTACTAATGATATTTATTATGGAAACCATTGGAATACATAATATTAAAAGGAATTATTTGTATCATAGTACTTATGGCATTTAAAATCTGAATACAATAGTATGTTATGGACTATGTAATCCTACTATCATAAGGTAAAAAAATGCTTTATGAGTAAGTGTTTTTGATCTGATGTTTGACTCACTAAGATTAATGTTCTAAATTCAAAACAATGCTTAAATCTTTTAAGATTTTATTATAATACTATCACAAGGAAGTAATTATGGTTATGAACCAAGTAAGATATGCCTTACTTAGCTTTACTTACTTTGTATTTGTCAAATGTATATAATTCCTACATTTTGGAAAACAGAACCCTTTATGTCGTATTAACAACATTTATAATAAACTAAGGAACTTTAAGTTCTATCAGACATCAACTTGAAATGTAAAAGTGATTGAAAATATGTTTCTGCCTTATTAAATGAGTTATACTTTTCACATGTAATTTTTATAGAGTGATTTGGAGATCTTATCTTCATATGATGGAATTATTCATTTATTTAAACAGCTTTATTGAGATGTAATTTACATGCCATAAGATTTAAAGTATAGATTTCAGTGATTCTTAGTATATTTATGGAGTTGTATGAGCATTAACATGGTAAGATTTTAGAATTTTTTCATTGCCCTAAAAAGAAACCTTGTATCTATTAGCTGAAGTTCTTCTATTCCCCACTTTCTCCCACCCCCAAGATGTTATGACATTAAAGAGGTTTCAATCGTGAGTTCTGTCTCTCAGTAACTTATAGTGCCCAGATCATACACTTGGCAATACTCTTGCCATTTCAGTTACTGCACATGTATAACATTGGCATAAGCTGTATGACAGGTAAAGAACAAAAAGTAAGCTTAGCTGATAATACAAGGTGAGAGGTCCAACACAGAAATGCCATTTCATTTCATGTATCGTGTTTAATTGGTTTAGGTCAAGGTATGGCCAGTGCTCCTTCTCTTCTTCCATTTTCCTCCCCCTCTTTCCTATCTACTTTTCTGTCCCCCCCCCCCTTTTTTTTTTCTATACATGTTTTAGAACAGCAATTGCCAACTTTTGGTCTGTGAGGTCTGAAAGGTTGATGACTCCCATGCAGTGGGCTTTCTTATGTTTTGTTGATGGTTTCTTTTGCTGTGAAAAAGCTTTTTATTTTAATATAGTCCCATTTATTTTTTCCTTAGTTTCCATTGCCCTAGGAACTGTATCAGTGAAGATATTGCTTTGGCATTTGTTTGAGATTTTGCTGCCTGTGGATTCAAGAATAAGCCTTTTTGAAAAGAGATTCATCTAAATATTTTAAGTTTATTATGCACTAAACATTATTTTACAACATTTAAGTTGTTTTTAGGTTTCTATATTTTCAAGTTCCCCCCACATTCATTCAGGTTTCGGATTACTGAGTAATTTTAGGCTGTACACCCATCAATAGACTGCATATCCAATGACACAGACTCATAAGTGAACTAATGTTGCTGAATGAAAAAAGAGTATTGCAAAGTGTGTTATATATTTGAAACATGTCGAATGGACTAAGAAACATTTTGAAGGTAGATGATGAGTCAATCCTTGGAGGGTTCACACAGGAAGAAAGGATGGCACTCCAGAGAGATAGAATAACTAATATGATGACATTGTTAAGTGGCACAAAGGAATGAATAGTCAAGGCTATTCATGAGTAATTAAGAAAAATGGTTAATTGGTGACTGAGAGTTTATTGTGTGGACTAGGAGATACATTTGGATAGGTAGATCTGGGTGTAGGTTGTGAAGGCCTAGTGCCATCTAAAGAGCCTTGTTTCTGAGTACCTTTAGACTAATGATTTCTGAAGCTGGATCTGTATAGATTTATCTAGAGCACATGTGTCAAACACAAGGCCCGCGGGCCAAATCCGTCCCGCCAGGCCTTGCAATGTGGCCCGCACCGCGCTGTCATCACTGCTCTCCGCTGCGTTTCCATCACAATGACAGTTTATGACTGTTCAGTAAACCATTCGGCCCGCAATTTAGGCTGGATTTTAGATTTTGGCCCCTTCTCTGATTGAGTTCGACACCCCTAATCTAGAGAGTGGATTCTGTTATTTTCTTCTTGTTCTTTTAACTCCCAAGGTGATTGCAACATGCAGGGTGTCCCCCAGAATGTTTACACACTTTAACAGCTGATAGCTCAATTTTGAAAATGAATTGTATTTTAATAAACACTGCCTTTATAAATATTCAAAGTGTGTGTATACCATTTGGGGGGACACACCCTATATTTGTTTGGGATCCTGTAATTGGGAACCATTGTTTTGAGTCAGTGGTTCTCAAAGTATGTTTCCTAAGCAAGTAGGATCACTGTTACCTGGGAACTTATTAAAAATGCAAAATCTTATCTCTACCTCAGATTTAGCAAATCTGAAACTCTGGGAGGGTAGTATGCGGTATTTTAACAAGCCTGCAGGTGATTTGTGTGCCTGCTGATGTTCGGGGACCTCTGCTTTAGGTATGTTGGGCCTTGCAGGGTTTTGCTGGTTGATGCAATGGAGGAGGATTGACCTGGTAGCGGTGAAAGGAGAGGCTGGAGACTCGGCAGGGAAACTATTTCGTAGGCTAATGGAGAGTCTGTGTGTTATATTACATGAGGGATTGTCTATTAATGAAATAAACAAGGCAGGCTTTCATGGAGCATGGTCAAGGAATACAGAGAAGACAAAGCGATTTGCAAACCTTTTGGGGAGTCCTTTAGAAAATTTGTAAAACCATGTAATGAACCTATCAGCCTGATTGCCAACATGACATGTTTAATGATGGTTTAGTGTTAAATTATTGGGGCCAACTATGTGCTAGATATTAAGGAATAAAGAAGAATAAAATTTAGTGAGAAAGCTCATCTGGTGAAGTGAGTGGGGTGGGGGGTTGCAATAGTGTATGTTTCCCCACTAAGGTCAGTGTTAGTGTTCTGGCATGAGTAAGAACACAGAAGAATGTTTGCTAACATGGAGAGTTAAGAAAAGGATATTTTTGATGTCAGTTTCCATGTAGAATTTTATGCTTCAGGACAATTTGAATTTCTCAGATCTGTTTGTAGAATGCTCTTTAGGTTAAAATATTTCTGGGGAATGAAGCCATTGAGAAGAACAGTAGACACCAGCAATTAGGCATGTACCAGCCTGCATCAAGGTGACAGACCATATGATGCATGGGGTTGCAGGGGTTGAGAGTTTGAATTTCAGTGTTTCTTTGAACGGGAAATATTTATTGCTGAAAAATTGAAATGTTTTTATGTGTATTAAACTTGAAAAAGGCAAGCATTTTTGCTCTTGTGAAGACTGCAGCAGCTTTCCTTCACTAGCTCTGGGCTGTTCCCTGGCAGGCGGAGTCCATCCTGTGGTCAGAAGGCTCATTTGTCTGCATGTTTGTGTCTGGAGACAGCTTAGTGAGGAGACAAGGCTGTGGTGTCATAGTCACAGGGCGTCAGCGTTTTCTCCTGTGTCAGCCCTGTGACTACCCACCATGGTACTCCCTTTTCAGTTTCATACTCTTTTTGAAACTGTGATAATAGAAATACATATTTTTGCCCCTCTGAGGAGCAGCAGCACCTTCCCAAATGTCACCTTCTTGGTGACACGCCTGTCATACTGTTGGCTGCACATTTTCAAGTGTATGAGACAGAGGTACACTACACTGAGTGGCCCGATTATTCTGAACACATAATAATCTGGCCACTCAGTGTGTGTGTGTGTATATATATTAGAGGCCTGGTGCATGAATTCATGCATGGGTGGGGTCCAGCCAGCCTGGCCAAGAGGAGGGGACATGGGCGGTTGGCCAGCCTGCTAGGGTCAAGGGGACAATTTGCATATTAGCCTTTTATTATATAGGCTATACACTGAGTGGCCAGATTATTATGCGTTCAGAGATCATAATAATCTGGCCACTCAGTGCAGAAACACAACATCCCATTTATTGTGGGAATAGGCAAAACAGTCAATAAGAGGACACTTTGAACAGAGTCATCTTTTAGATTTTGTGATTTGGAAAAACATTTCATTTTTTTTTTTTTTTCATATCTCTTCTTAAAAGACAAAACTGCCCATTTAGGCATCATTGGCTTAAATGTTTAGTCCCGGGGTGTGCTGAGCAGTGACCTGCAGATGGAGGCAGGAGGGATGCCCTGAACAAGCCACTTCACTTTTTGGTGCCTTGATTTCTTTTTTCTGGAGACTATCACAGACAGAATGTAAAGTCATTTTACTTTTGTTAACTGCCACCTAAGTGTTTACATAGTGCTGAAATTAACCTCAGGTGGAGAGAACGGGAAGTTTGCTGTGAGGTAAGAAAATACACAAATCTCCTGGTATTGAGCCAAGACCTCAGGGCGGTGGGGGTGGGGGTGGGGTGGGGGGGCACTTCAGGGAGACGGACACAGTTTCTATTTTGAATCCAGCTCTGAAATTTGTTATTAGGTTTTGTTTCATTTGATATTTTGGCTAGCTGAGGATTCCATACCTTTAAGTAAAACTAGTCCCGTATTTCAGGCTAGATAACTTGTGAGACTGTTGCCTTAGCCCTGACAGTTTTTGCATGGCCGATGTTGTCAGCCAGACCACTGAGTCTCCAGAGAGAGATGCTCACTCCTAGAATTTTTGTTCTGTCTTCTTAGTGGTCAGAGTGCTGCCCAATGGACAGTTAACATTTAAAGTAGAAATCTTCCTGTAAATTGGACCTGGCCTCATTAGCACCAGGACTCTCTGAGTTGTTTTATGCTCAGTGCTTACAGCGGGCGCTGAGGGCAGCTGAGAGCCACTGGCTCCCAGGGCAGATGCGGCAGATGCACAAGTCAGAGCGCCCAGCAGTCCACGCACCATGAAACCTGGGGGAGCATGAACATGTTGGAAAGTTACAAAGATGGAAGATTTCAAGTTTAAAGGAATAGGAGTCACTGAATAGAGATTTGTTTTTTCCAGTTTTAAAATGCCAAAGCTTTTGATAAAAGAACTAAAATTGTTTTACATCTTTGCAATTAAAACTAAGGTTATTTCATTTATGTTATTGAGGTTGTTCACATCAGATCATCCGAATGTTCTCAATATTTTGGTAGTCACAGTCATACTAGTGACTCCATCCCTCTCCACATCCCTTTCTTCCTTTTCTGTCTCCTTCCTCTCCTCTTTCCTATTTTTAGAGGTAGCTTAGTTCGCTCGTGTGTGTATTGCTTTTCCGAAATGGTTGTCGGCAGGAAGCACAAAGAAGCTGTGGTGATTGCTGTTTCTTTGAGGGTGTGCATCTGTTCCTGTTTGTCACTCCGGCAAGGACTGTGTGCTGGTAACTGTTAGTTTGCATTGCTCATTGTGTTCTGTTGTGGAGTACAGTAAAGGTTAGCATACAGAAACGAGGGACATCACTGACATGTGTTTCCTACTATGAGTATGCAAAGCTTAATGTAAAAATTGAGTGGAAGTTAAATAGCAAGATATTATATTTTATGCCCTTGACCTTAAACCTTTTGAGGTGAAAGGTGATGTAGAACCTGATGTTACAGTATTTCATTTCATCTTAGTTTATAAGATCTGCATTATTCGAATGAGTTCTGCTAATGAAAGAGGTGCTGACAGAAGAATTTTCTGTGGCTCTCTGCTGTGTAGTATGAGACCCGATGCCATGGTTAAGAGGTGGCAGGAAGCTCCGATGCAGGGGTCAGCGACAGTGCACGGGGACCTAATAAATCTCATGATTTGCTCTATTTTAAATATATTGTGATCTGGTTAGTGAATTCTTCTGGATCCTGTTACACTAGTCATGGCTAATCTTAGTTTTGTCCCGTCTTTATCTTAAAACAGGGTGTACAATTAGAATCATCTAGGGAACCCTTACCTACCTCCAGTAGGACTTCATCTGAGTCTAATGCACAAACCGGTTAGGAGCTAGAATTAATAGTATTATAGGTTTGGTCATATTAAAAACAAGAGTTTTAAATGCAGCCTTAAGGGATCTGAGAAATTTACAAAAAGTGAATTTAGTTTAATTTTGAAAATATATCACTATAACATGTTTAGGAGAGTTTCTTTTCTATGTGATATATAGCAAATCATTTGGCAACTTGAAACTTTATAAAGATGGACAAAACTTTAATATACACACATTTTAGAAGGAAAAGAAAAACTAAATGACTGTGTTAAAAGTGAACCCCATTTGCAAATTTTGTTTAATTATATTTAGGATAGGAACCCAAAGACAGAAAACATAGGTAATTCCTATTTTTGACACTGATAGTTGACAAATGCATTATTTCACCCAAGATTTTATTTTTGGACAGAAAACAGTTAATGAGAATGTTTATGATGATTTGGTTAAGAAAGGTCCTTTTTTATGTTGTTTGCTATTTAAAAAAATAGAATTTATTGATTTTTTACAGAGAAGAAGGAAGAGGGATAGAGAGTTAGAAACATCAATTAGAGAGAGAAACATCGATCAGCTGCCTCCTCACAGCCCTTACTGGGGATGTGCCTGCAACCAAGGTACATGCCCTTGAAAGGCATCGAACCTGGGATCCTTCAGTCTGCAGGCCGACGCTCTAGCCACTGAACCAAACTGGTTTTGGCTGTTGTTTACTATTACTCCACCCCTAATTTTTTCTTGTATGAGTTTTTCAAGTTTATATTAATTTATATTTTTTTTAACTGAGGGGAAAAACATTTCTTTCTTTTTTAACATGATCATATAAAAGGAATTTAAGAAATATTTTAATCTTGAGGACATTATGACAAAGATATAAACCAAGAACAATATAGAGCAGTTTCAGGTCCCATGGAAAATGTTCAATGTGAACACAGTGCTAGATAAATCATCCACAGAAGAAAGGGGTCCGGATGAGTTCCAGGAGCTGGTTTCATGCACAGAGTAGAACGTGGTGTCTTTAACGTGGTTATTGTCAAATACATCATAAGGCTGGTATTATATAAAGCTTGAGAGAATGGAGGGCTTTTGGTTGATTTGTTTGTTTTCTTAGAAAGTATTAACCTAAAAAAAATAAAATAACAAGAATGAATGAGTTTGGGTGACAGGGAGATCTTTGAATAAGAGGTTGAGAAGTTTGGACTTGCTCCTTTAGGCAGTGGGCTGTTACTTAATCTTTGGTTTTTCTTTTATTATTGGAAATTCCCAAGATGCTCCGGAATATATAGACATGTATAATGAACCCCTATGTACTCACCATCCTACTTCACCAGTTTTAGGAATATCAGTTCATGTTCATGATTCATCTGTGCCCGTCATTTTCACTTTCTCTTATTTTGAAAAAATTCTAGTGATTATATTGTTTCTCCTATAGTTCAGTATGAATCTCTAAAATATAAGGTTTCTTTAAAAACACAACTCTAGCCCAGTCAGCGTATCTCAGTGGTTGAGTGTTGATCAATGAAACAGGAGGTCACAGGTTTGATTCTTGGTAACATGCCCAGGTTGCAGTCAATCCCTACTGGCATGCAGGAGGCAGCCAATCATGATTCTCTCTCATTGATGTTTCTGTCTCTCCCCCTCCCTTCTCTGAAATCAATTAAAATATATATTAAAAACCACACAGTTTACCAAAAAATATAAGTCCCTTATTATCAAATATACAGACAATGTTCATATTTCCAGGTGTCTCAAATGTTGTGATTGTATATCCTTTACAGTTTGTTTGAATAAGACCCAAATAAAGTTTAAATATTGCAGTTTGATTGGTAAGTTTCTTAAGACTTTTAATCTATAAGTTCCCTTCTCTCTCTCTTTTTTTAAACTGCTGTAATTTATTTATTGAAGAAACCAGATGATTTTTTTTCCTATAGAACATCCACATTCTGGCTTTTGTTGATTGCTTTGTCATGGTGTCATTTGCTATTTGTTAATGTTCTGTAACTTGGGTCTAGAGGCTTAATAAAATTTATGTTGATTTTCTTGAGCATGATTACTTTATATATAATGGTAGGTATTCTTTTTTCATAGAGGAGTAAAACGGTGAAAGGAATGTTTTTAGGATGATTTATCTGGCAGCAGTGTGCAGAATGAATTGGTGGAGGAGGAGATGGATGGAGATAAAACAATAAGAAGCCAAGTTCAATCAATTCAAAAGAGATAGGCTAGATTAGGGCAAGACAGTGAAAAGGTAGGGGACAGATTTTCAAGAGTGAACGTTGGAAACCTCTTACATTGACTAAGAAATGGAGAGCATAATTCAGGGTGACATTTTAAGCCTGGGTGGTTGGGAATTAGGATCAGGAAGATGGTGTTTTGTGCCTGTTAAATTTGAGGTATCAGCAGAATATCCCTGAAGAGTTGTGCTATAAGCAGCTAGAGATTGGGCACAGGAGGCTAGGAGAGAAGTTAGGAGAGGAGAATGAAACTAGGGCTTGTCTGTTTGTACGAATGGACCATCTCCGAGCTTGTGCGTGTAAAGTGAGGCGAGGACTCTTCCTTACGAAGTTCATGAGCTCAGTCAGCTGTCCGCAGGTGCAATCAAGAGCATATTTACAGGCCCTGTAGATCGTAATTCCTTATAGTGATGCCACAGTTTGCCTTGCTTTGTTTGCTTTTGAAGTGTTTCCTTCCATGTGGGTGATGCGGTAGCACATTTTTGAGCAGGATCCAGATGCTTTTCAGGTCAAGGGCAGTGGCTTTCAGAAGCTGGTGATTCCTTAGGGAAAGGATATGGACAGACAGTTTGAAGAGCAAGTAAAAGTTTGTGTTAACAGGTCAGGAAGTGAGCCTGGGAGGAAGCAAAGAAGCAGGACAAAAGGTATATTGGGCCAGCCATAAGGAAAAGACCTCAGAGTTGTTATTTATTTCCCTCTTAACCCCCTGTATTAGCTAGCCTGACCTACACCATCACTGAGAATCAGTTAGTGAAGCTGGGCCCCAACATTTCTTGCCATTTGGTACTGTGTGTTCATTCTTACACCCCTCAGAACTCCACGGAAAGCGGTTTAATGGGAAGCCACAAAATTGTATATATTGGATAGTATTTTAAAAAATTCCTTCTAACTTAGGATCTTAAGAAAATGTTATTCAGAGATCTCAAACTCTTAACAACATCAGATGTACCCACCTATGTTTATGCCTAGTTGTTAGACGATTGGACAAATGAAATGTTTGCTTTCAAACTGTCCATATAACACAATCAAATGCTGAAAAAAGGTGATGGACACTTCTTCATAGGGGAACTATCTTCAAAATAGTTTAAATTTGTATATCCTTAACAAGATTACATAGCAGATTTTATAGCATTCAAAGGTGCTTTTTTTTTTTTAGTAGTTCTGGGCTTTCTAGAAGTGTTTGTTGGTGTTACCAAAAAGTTGTGTCACACTACTGAGTGGCTCCAATCTTTTTGATTAAGTGCCTAAAAGTTTTGAAGGATTTTGAAAACCTGAAGTGAACAATGACAGTGACATTCCCGGCTTTAGATATGATTGCATCAAAGGGAGATAAGGGCTTCCGCCAAGTGAACACACACAATAAATGATGGAAACTCAACACGACGTTGCCAGTCTCACTGGGGTAATAAATGACAGCACATTAGATATGTGTTAGCAACTTGATATGGCAATGAAGAAGGCCAGTGCTATTTTTGGCTGCTCTGCACAAAACAGCATCTCATCTCGGAGCTGGGTTCATCATTGCTGTCTGCCCGCTCTGGTGAGGCGGCGTCGGAGGCAGCCTGGAGAGCTGGGCACTTGTGCACTGGAATGACTGACTCACGATGAGAGTCCCAAGCAGAGCATCTGTCGTGACTAAGGGCTTCGGATGAGGCAGGTTTTGGAAAAGCTGGCGTGTTTAGGAATGAGCATGGAGAGCAAAGAGATGCTAACCTTTTCAAAGATAGGATGATATAAAGAATAGCATCACTGTGAAGGCAATCATTTGGAAGAGAGTTATGACTCCTCAAGAGCTGGCGATGGTTCTGTAAAGAGCACCTTTGAGGGGTTAGGGAAGCATTTTCACAGGTTCAGATATTCAAAAAGGGGCTCCAGAGCAAAATTAAGCAAGTATTTGCTATTGCCAACTATGGTGTGTGTGTTCTTTTTCTATTAAATATTTTTGTGTGACATTGGTTAATAAGATTATATAGGATTCAAGTGTACATTTCTATGATACAATATCCGTATATTGCATTGTGTGCTTACTACCCAAAGTCAAGTCATCTTCTGTTACCATATATTTGACCCCCCTTAAGTGTCCTCAACCCCTATCTCTTGTAACCATCATACTGTTGTCTGTGAGTTTCAGTTTTATATCCCCGAAGAGTGAAATCATATTCTTAGTTTTTCCTGACTGACTTATTTACTTAGCATGATATTTTCAAGGTCTGTCCATGTTGTCGCTGATCTTTTCTTATGATTGAGTAGTATTCCATGTGTATGTGTAACATCTTTATTCAGTCATCTATCAAAGGACACTTTGGCTGTCTCCATGTTTTGGCCACCTTGAATAATGCTGCAATGAACATTGGTGTGCATATAGCAATATCTTTTTAAATAAATGTTTTCAAATTTTTCAGGTAGATACCCAGAATGCAGTTGCTGGCTCATATGGTAACTTTATTCTTAATATTTTGAGGAACCTCCATACTGTTTCCTTTTGTGGCTGTACTGGTTTACATTCCCACCAGCAGTGAATGAGGGTTCCTTTTTCTCCACAACCTCTCATACACTAGTTATCACTTGTCTTGCTGATAGTAGCCATTCTGACAGGTGTAGGTGATATCTCATTGTAGTTTTGATTTGCATTTCCCTAGCTAGTGAAGTTGAGCATCTTTTCATATATTTTTGATATTTTTATGTCTTCTTTATAGGGCCTCTGCCATTTATTTTATTGGATTGTGTGTTTGGTATTGAGTTCTTTATATATTTTGGATGTTAATCCCTTGTCAAAGCCTTTATTTGTAAATATCTTCTCCCATTTGATTGGTTGCCTTTTGATTTTGTTGTTGGTTTCTTTTGCTGTGCAGAAGCTTTTTTTTTTAGTAAAAAAAATTTTAAATTGATTTTAGAAAGGAAGGGAGAGAAAGAAAGAGAGAGAGAGAGAGAGAGATCAATGATGAGAGAGAATCATTGATTGGCTGCCTCCTGTACACCCCTACTAGGAATCTAGCTCACAACCTGAGCATATTCCCTGAACCATGATTTCCTGGTTCATAGGTTGAGGCTTAACCACCATGTCATCCTGGCTGGGCCAGAAGCTTTTTAGTTTTATATAGTTTAATTAATTAATTTTTTGCCTTTACCTCCCTTGCTTTTATTATCAAATTCATACAATCTTCTCTAAGACCAAGGTCCATACATTTAGTACCTAGCTTTTCTTCTACGTAATTTATTGTTTCAGATCTTATGTTTCAATTATTCATCCATTTTTAATTAATTTTTGTATCATTCTTTTGTATGTGGCTTTCCAGTTATTCCAGCACCATTTATTGGAAAGGCTTTCCCCCCCTCTATTGTATGCTTTTGGCTTCTTTGTAAAAAATTATTTGCCCATGTATGTATGCTTTTTTTAAATAATTTTTTTAATTTATTAAATTATTATCTGTGTACATATTTTAACATTGCCCCCCCCCCACATACCCTCCCTCCCCAGAGTTTTGTGTCCATTAGTTGTACTTATATGCATGTATACAAGTCCTTCGGTTGATCTCTTACCTCCCCCAGATCTCCCTACTCTCCCCGGTGTAATTTTACAGTCTGCTTGTTGCTTTACTGTCTTTATATCTATCTTTTGGTTTGTCATTTGCAGCAATCTGGATAGAACTAGAGAACATTATGCTGAGTGAAATAAGCCAGTCAATAAAAGAGAAATACCACACGGCCTCACTCATTTATGGACATTAAAAAACATTGTATGCTTTTATTTCTATCTACCAGTTCTGTTCCATTGGTCTGTGTGTCTGTTTTTCTGCCAATACCATGCTTTCTTTTTTGTTTTGTTTTGTTTGTTTGTTAATCCTCACCAGAGGATATTTTTTCCATAATTCATTTTTAGAGAGAATGGAAGGGTGGGGGACAGACATGGTGAGAGACACATCAACTGATTGCCTTCTGCATGCCTCCCGACTGGGGCCAGGGCTCGAGGTTGCAACTGAGGTATACATGCCCTTGACTGGAATAAAGTCCATCACCCTTCATTCCATGGGCCAACACTCTAACCACTAAGCCATATGTGCTAGGCCAATACTATCCTGTATAGATTGTCAAAGCTTTGTAGTACCATTTGCAGTAGGGCGCTGTGAAACCTCCAGCTTCATTTCCCTCATCTGCCCTCAGGATTGCTTTGGCTATTTGGGGTCTTTTGTGGTTCCATACAAATCTGATAATGTTTTGTTCTATCTATCTATCTATCTATCTATCTATCTATCTATCTTATATATGTGATATATATATATATATATATATATATATATATATATATATATATATATATATATATTTAATGTTATTGGTCCACTGTGTTTTTATCAAGGGATCAACAAGTATGGCAATGCCTGCTATACTGGGAAAAGGAATACAAACTAATAATTGATAATGTTCGTCAAGTGCTTTTGACTGGAAATTCAAAGCAAATGTTAAATTTGGAAACAATGAGTTAAAGCCTTATAGTACTTTTTAAAAAGTCAAATATGAAATTAAGGAACTATTTCCTTTCTACAATAGTAAAGGTGGGCATAGCAGGGAGAAATTAAATGCAGAATGTAAACTGAATGTCAGGGAATATTTCTGCAGTGAGGACTATTGGATCATCGGATAGTCCCCTAGGAAAACGGAGTTGAATTTCATCAGGCATGTGATCCTGCCAGAATTGACTGTGTATCAGTAAGGAAATAGACTGAATATCCCTGTTGGCTTTTTCATTTCTTTCTTCTCTGATTCGGGGCTCTTGTTGATGATCTGCTCACCTGCTGTGATCAGAAAGAAATGGCATCTCTTTGTTTTTTCACACCCTGGCATGTTTCAGATGCTCCGCTGACTGACATAGGCTAAAGAGAGCATCTTTGCCCTGAGCTTGACCTGGCACTCTCCCCACCTCCCTGCCCAATTTTACAGAATTCCTCGCTCTGTTAGGGATGCAGCACTGGCAGGGTCAGTAGGGTCTCTTACTGAAGATGGGTACATTTGATAGAGTGGGCTGGTGTGTGTGAGGTCAACGTTTTTTTCAAAGGCACCTAATAACAACAGGGCTGCAGGCCGGCCTTCCTGGGGTGTTTGGGAACAGAAGGGCTGCAGGGACTGATGCCAATCCTGCCCCCCTCCTCCCAGATTTTGCTTTAAGGCAAAAGGAGGCTGGATGACCACAGACTGTCCCCGTGTCTAGTAGAAATGGGGTAATTTCAGGTTCCTGGATGGGGCTCCTGAAGAAAAGTTTGACTCTTATCCTATGGCAGTGATGTGAGCCAGTCTCTGTGACAGCATCATAGTATAGCTAGAGAAGTGAATTGCAAAAGCAAACGGAATTTTAGGTGCATTACAAAGAGTCTATGTTTCCCTATAATAGAGCAGTTTGTGGGATGAGGTTGTTTTCTTATTCAGATACCTCCACAATTAGACTAAACCTACTCAACTCTTACTTTTATTCTTTTTCCTAAGGAAACGCTGTTTCAATTAAATTAATCTCTCTCTGTCTTCTAAACATGACTCTGTCCTTTCTCACACCAGCGCTTTTGTTTGTTGTGCACGCCTTTTCCTGCCGGCTCCAATCTGCTTATCTCATCTCATCTGATCTCATCTTTGAAGCAGTCATTGATCATTTTCTTTCAAGAACTCACTGCACTTTTTGGTTGTATTACTCATTTGACATATTTCATGGTTATATTTTTGTTCCTTTGCAGAATTATATCTTTCCTTTTCAATCAGATGGAAGTCCTCCCCCGGAGGACCATTTCTTACTCATCTTTAAATTCTCCCAGTGCTTTCACACTTTTCAGTTTTTAATTCATTTGTGAGCTGGTCTTTAGTCTGCACTGTAAACGCATCCCAGCCCTTTAGGGAAGGGACTATTATTTGGTGACTGTGGTTCTCTCACCCCAGAACTTGCGCAGCTGCTTATGTGAAGTGCAGCTAATAAATATTTCTTGAATGAATGAGTTGTAGATACCCAAACATATCTATTGATTGGTTGATTTAAGACAGAATTTTAAATGCCTTGTACATGTGATGAACTTTGTAGATTTAAGAGGAATCATAATACTGAGAAGGTTTGCTGGCTCCCAGGAGACCAGTCCATCTGCTCTCTCAGACTGGATGGCAGTGAAGACATCCCGGCTTTCTATTGGTCAGGCAGATTAGCCCAGGGCTCCAGATAAGGGGCATGAAATAATGTTGGTAAGAAAAATCATTAATAGCTGGAACCGGTTTGGCTCAGTGGATAGAGCATCGGCCTGCGGACTGAAAGGTCCCAGGTTCGATTCTGGTCAAGGGCATGTACCTTGGTTGTGGGCACATCCCCAGTAAGGGATGTGCAAGAGACAGCTGATCGATGATTCTCTCTCATCGATGTTTCTAACTCTCTATCCCTCTCCCTCTCTGTTAAAAATCAATAAAATATATTATAAAAATTGCATTAAAAAAAAAGAAAAATCATTAATAATTGACACCATCGTAGCCTTGTTACAGATAACCCATGCTCACTCATTGCCATCATTTTTATTGCTGGTGTGACAGATTTGGGAAAATGGTGAAAACTTTGATAGGTAACATAAAACTATCCTAAATTATCCTTAGATTTTTTGGGGGGGAGGGGATTTTACATTTTGATTTTTCCTTCTGATTTTCTTCTCCTTATTAAAAGAGGTTTTCTTCGTATCTTCCTATAAGTACACTTGCTGTAAATTAAATTCACTTCTTTCAGAGACATCTTTAGTGTGTAATTACCTTTTTAAAGTGTTAATTCTTTCTTTAGAATAATCAGAGCTTCCATCACGTAACTCTTTTGAGTAAACGCTGTTTAATCTAAGCAGGCATTGCACCTGAGGGCAGCTGGGCAAGTGGCGTGACGTGTGTAGCGTGCAGTCTGTGAAGTGTTCGGGGTCCTCTGGGAGGGGAGGTGCTATAGAGACGTGGGGCTTTTATTACAACTCCCGGTCTGCTGTTCAGGAAGGACCTTGTGAACATCATTGATGATTCTTTCGCATATTCAAAGAATTAAACAAAAAATCTTATTAATTTTCAGCTCCATTAGATATGCAAGAATAAAAAAAAAGATGTTTGCCAAATGGGAAGGGTCTAAGTTAGTAAGGGAAAGAAATTTTAATTTCAAGCTGCAAGAGAATGTTACAAATGTCGCATAAAAGATCCTCCCAAAAGTGCCTGATAGTGTCCTTTTAAAGATTAGCAAAGTTACAAGGAAAAAAAGAACTACAAGAACATGAAACTAAAATGGCTGTGATTGAGTTAGTTTATGGTAGTAAATTACTTCTGAGAGCCTAAATTTGAAGATTTCCAGCTAGTCTGTGGTAATTAGTATCATTTTGCCTCAGTCACCAAGTCTTTATATTATTATTATGGCCAAACAGCAGTTCTTCAGCCTTTTTTCTTCCCTAGTAACTATTGGAGATAATAAGAAATGCATTTACTAGTGGAAAGATAAAGGTGAAATAGAGACATTTACAGTGCTCACTTTAAAGAAAGTTTGCATTTTTAGTATAAAATAATTTTCCTCCGCGTTCATATAAACACCATTTCAATATGTATGAAGAGCTGTTGTTCTTTTGGGATCATTACTCAGAGGACGAGAGAGATGGGAAAGTGCTTGCAATAAAGAATCATGCTCTTTTCTTTCAAATGAAAACATCTAGGACAGCGTGGAAAAGCCCTCATCATTTATATCTGTGCTGCTCTTGGTTTTATATCTTTCTTCATCCATGGCCAACTGGGATCGGATGGGGAATGAGCAATTCACAGTATTAAAGAAGCAAGTGAATAGTTCCCCAGAACTGAGGTTGTTATGAAGGCTCTGAGATTATTCATCTTTAGGTCCCGTGTGACTGTGGAGGAAGTACATTTTACTCCTCAAGTAAAAAATAACACACACACACACACACACACACACACACACACTGTAGAAAGGAAAATGCCATCTGTTCATTTTGCCTACATTCCTGTGGGGACTTAATCTGACACGAATCTCTTAGGATTTGTAAAGAATAAACCTGTACTAACATTTTATGAAAAAGGTGCCAGGAGATGGGGTGGGGGCAACCAAAGCTTTCCCTTTAGGGACTATTTAGCTCCCAACTTAGCAAATGCTCTTTCTTCTTTTTTTTTCTTTATTGCATATGTACATGGCAAATTATTTTTTTAGTGTTAGCCTTTTCTGACTCTTTCTGGAGGAGTTTCATTCCTTCATTTTATTAAAATTTCTCAGGCTACACAGTGGCATCCGGAATGACCTGACAGGCCATGGGCCCAGGTGTGGTGCCCAGACCAGCACCATCAGCATCGCCAGGAAACTGGTCTGAAGTGTAGAGTCTAGGGCTGTGGCCCCGACTTGTGGAGTCACAGACTCAGGAGAAGGGGCTCTGCAGTCTGTGTTGAACAAGCTCTCCTGGCTCTTCTCATGTTCAGGAGGCCATGGAATTAAACACCAGGGAATGTTGATGTCCCTTCAAGAAACTTCAGCACTCATCCCCACTTATGCTAATGACCATGACCTGGACCAAGCTATACGTTATTTCCTCCACCCCACACAAGGCTTCAGAGAGCATGGGATTGGTATGCCTGTCTTTGGATGGTGACACTGGGCCAGGCACATGATTGCTAAATGGTAGAGCCAGGCTTTGAATCCTGGTCTGATTTCAACATTTATTGTCTTTGCTATTGAAGAGAAATATTTTTAAAAGAATGACTTTACATGATTATTCTTGTGACTTTTTACAACCAATATATCGTCATGAGGGAGGTACCCAAGAGATATGTTACATGGCATGTCAGGCCCTAAGAGCAAACAGTATCAACCTAGAGCTCAATTCTAGCCCCAGCTCTGTTTTTATTCCCTCTTACCACTTACTCAACCTAATATCTTACTGATCAAGCCTCCTGCTTGTCATCTAGATTCTTTAGGTGATTGCCACTTCCCTGTAAAATGTGCTACCTCTTTTACTTTTTAAAATAATTTAAAAAATATCTTTTTAATTAATTTTAGAGAAGAAGGGAGAGAGAGAGAGAGAGAGAGAGAGAGAGAGAGAGAGAGAGAGAGAGAGAGAGAGAGAGATTATGAATCAATAATGAGTGAGAATCAATTGGCTGCCTCCTTCCTGCATGCCTCCCACTGATGGGGAAAAAGACATTTTGGGGGGCTAGCACATTCTTGTTAGCCTACAGTAGGGGTGTCAAACTCAATCAGAGAAGGGGCCAAAATCTAAAATCCAGCCTAAATCGCGGGCCGAATGGTTTACTGAACAGTCATAAACTGACAATGTTAACCAGAAATGTGAATTTAAAATGAGTGGAACAATCTTTTCCTTAACAGTGCTGTTAACCAACTCACATGCTATCAAGCAAAACAGTAATATTGGTATCAAGCAAAACAGTAATATTGGAATGTACCTAAAATGCTCATTGTTTTGTTTTCTGGCTAGATGTCTGACACCATTTTCCCCGGATCAATGAGTCAATGTTCGGTTTTATTTCTTGGGTTGTAGCAACCCGCAAAACAGCATGGAGGTTGTCATCGGTAATGCGTGATCTGTGCTTGTTTTTGTTCAGATTCATTATTGAAAACATCTGTTCACAAAGATAGGTGCTCCCGAACATGGATAGAATACGGGCAGCATGAAGTCGGAGCTCTGGCATTGAGTCAGGGGGCAGTAGAGGGTACAAGTCCTCAATTTCAACATCCTGAAACTTTGATTTCAGGCCACTGTCAGACTGAAGCTCGATTATCTCCATCTGAAGGTGATGGGGCACATTGTTGACATCAACTGTAAAAGGATTGGCAAAGATGTCAAAGCCTGAGTGCTGTGTTCTAAAGTCAGAGAAGCGCCGCTCAAATTCACTTAGTAAACGGCTAACTTTGGTAGCCAGCCGACTGCAAGGAAAAGTACCAGAAATAGTGGTTGAGATACTCAAACAAACGGGAAAGTGGGCAAGATTGTCCTGTTCCAGTTGGGACTTCCATAGTTGAAGTTTACGCTGGAATGCTGTGATCATGTCAGACATCTTCGTGATGACTTGTTTGCGTCCCTGCAGCTTCAGATTCAGTTGGGCGAGATGCTCGCATATGTCACACATCATAGCAAAATCACATAGCCAGGCGGGATCCGACAGTTCAGGCAAGGGCTTTCCTTTACTTTCCATGAAAAGAGCAATTTGTTCTCTGAGCTCAAAAAATCTTTTGAGGACTGCGCTCTTGCTCAGCCATCTTACTTCTGTGTGGTATGGCACATCTCCATGCTCTGCACCCACCTCCTGTAAAAACTGCTGGAACTGGCGATGATTCAGGCCACGTGCCCGTATAAAGTTAATAGTTTTAATGACTGTGGTCATTATGTCATTCATGTCCACAACTTTTCCACACATAGCCTCTTGGTGGATAATGCAATAATAAGTAATCACGGGTGTGTGGCAGTGACTTTTTTGCATTCTTTCCTTCATTAGTCCAACCAAGCCTTTCTTTTCTCCGCACATTGAAGGTGCGCCATCGGTAGTTAGCCCCACCAACTTTTCCCAGGGTAATTTAAAATTATTTATAGATTTCTCCACAGCCTCAAATATATCTCTACCAGTTGTCATCCCATGCATGGCAGCTACATCCAAAAGTTCCTCAGTGACAGAGAGGTCGGTCTTCGTAGCACGTATAAAGATGGACAGCTGCACTGTATCAGTGTTGTCTGTGCTTTCATCGATAGCAAGTGAAAAAGCGAGATAACTGCATGCCTGTTCGGCCAGCTGTGATGATAGATTTCCTGAGAGTTCTTGAACTCTTATCTGCAATGGTGTTTCTTGACAAACTGACATTTTGAAAACTCTGTATCTGGTCTGGGCACTTGCTCACACACTTTTAGCATGCATTGCTTCAAAAAGGCACCCTCTGAAAAACACCTTGAAGTACGGGCAATTTCTTCAGCCACTATAAAGCTTGCTTTCACTGCAGCATCATTTTTCTCTGTAGCCTTTGTAAACATTTGCTGCTGTGATTGTAGTTTGCCTTTTAGTTCTTTAACAATTTTATGCTTTTCTTCCAAAGTATATTTGCCATACTTAACATTATGTTTGGTGTCAAAATGACGACGTATATTGTACTCTTTCATCACCGACACTGTCTCATAACACAATATACACACTGGTTTGCCCTATCTAAGCACAAACATGTATTCATTTTCCCATTTGTCATTAAATTGTCTGCCTTCACCGTCAACTTTTCTTTTCCTGGACATTTTGGGATCAATATTGGCAGTAAAAGATGTAGTTTATTGGAAATCTGCGTTAGAAGGAAAAAGTTGAAAACTGCACAGGGATAGCTTGATTTGGCAGATGGAGTGGAGAAAAAAAAAGTCAGTCAATAAATGCCTGGCTGGGTACAGATAGCAGATTCTGTTGCGATTTTTATGCCTGCACTTTATGCCAGGAACTGGCAGCTTCTGCTGTGTATTTTTTATGCTCGCACACTCACTCTCTCCTCTGCTCTGCCACCTGCACAACCACATCGGATGCCGGACTATAGCTCACGCCTCCTGAATCTCGCATGACTTGTTATCTATGCGCATGCGTAATAGATAGCATGTACGGCTGCCGGCGAGGCGGCCGGCGAGATCACAACTCTCCTATGTCACTGCGTGTCATTGTGATGGAACACAGCGGAGTGCAGTGATGACAGCGCGGTGCGGGCCACATTGCAAGGCCTGGTGGGCCGGATTTGGCCCGCGGGCCTTGTGTTTGACATGTGTGGCCTACAGTCTAGTCACTGCCCTTCTTTAATTATCTGATCCTGCAAGATCTGTTTACCCAAGTACTCCCATTTTAGAGAGACCATAAACCATCAACAATACACAACCCCCAGACGGAGTTATCAGTGCTGGCGCCAGGCCAGGCCTTGAGATGTGGTCTCACTTCCCCCATTTCAGCACATGGGGCTTTTTGCAAAGTCCACAAACAGCCAGAAGTTCCATCCCATATTTGGGAGACAAAGAAACCAAAAGGGTATAAAGCAGTGAACTGCCAACTCATTAGTCAACAGAGCCAAATATCAACAGTAAAACGATTAAAAATTTCTTTTGAGAGCCACATTTTTTAAACTTAAAGTTCTAATGCCTCTTCTCCAAAATAGACTCACCCAGGCTGTCATATTTTGTGGAAGAGCCACACTCAAGGGGCTGAAGAGCCACATGTAGCTCACAAGCTGCAATTTTCTGACCACGGCCCTAGGAGCTGTATCTGTAAAGATATTGCTACGACATAAGTCTGATATTTTGCTGACTATGGATTCTTCTAAGATTTCTATGGTTTCCTGTCTTATATTTAAATCCTTTAGCCATTTTGAGTTTGTTTTGTGTATGGTGTTAGTTAGTGATCTAGTTTCATTTTTTGCATGTATCTGACCAAATTTCCCAGCACCATTTTTTCAAGAGACTGTCTTGACTCCATTATATGCTCTTGCCTTCTTTGTCAAATATTAATTGAGCATATCGGTTGGGTCGATTTCTGGATTCTCTGTTCCTTTACATGTCTATATGTCTGTTCTTGTGCCAGTACCAGGCCATTTTGAGAACCATGGCTTGGTAACATAGCTTATTATCTGGTATTATGATCCCTCCAGCTTTATTCTTCTTTCTGTGGTTATTTGGGGTCTTTTTTTCTTTTTATTCCAGATGAATTTATGGAGAGTTTGTTCTAGATCTTTGAAATAAGTGCTATCTTTTTTAAAGCCATGCTTTCATTCAAACTGGAAATGTTAGCATAGTGGAGTGACTTTTCCAAGGTCATAATTTCCTTTCTATTGGAAGAACTATAGTTTGCTTTTGTTCATTTTGATGTGATAAGACTGAGACTTTGCTACCATCCTCTTTCAAAGAGCCAAGAAAAATACAAACTAACTAAAATTCTGAAGTTCACTTTTCCCTGCACTTTTTTTAGGAGTCCATATAAATCTTACATATTTCTACTTGTCACAACAATCATGGTTTATGCATCCCAGGCCTTGATTCATAAGCCTTTTAATCAGCTTCTATCTACTACAAACAGAGCCGATCTAGGGATCTAGGCATGTTATCTAGGCATGTTATCTGGTTTGGTTTTGTCCTGTTTTGTTTTTTTCCCCCCTCCCTATCTGTCACCTAAAATTGCAGTCTCTTCCGCTGACTTATTTAGCTCTTCAGTAATGTAGGCTACTTATTTTTTTGGTCTTTGTTTATTTTTAAACATATTTTTATTGATTCAGAGAGGAAGGGAGAGGGAGAGATAGAAACATCAATGATGAGAATCATTGATTGGCTGCCTCCTGCATGCCCCTTACTGGGGATCGAACCTGCAACCAGGCATATGCCCTTGACCAGAATTGAACCTGGGACCCTTCAGTCGGAGTCTGATGCTTTATCCACTGAGCCAAACCAGTTAGGGCTGTTTTTTTGTCTTTCAATTAATACTGTGTCATTTCATAACAGATGCTCAATGATTTCATAAATAATATTTTTTTGCTTTCTTATCTTGCTATCTTTTTCTATTATTTTAAAGCCTGTCCCCTATCTTTGATTTATTGCTCAGTGTTCACAGTTCATCCTGTTACTTCGAAGCATCTGTATTTGTTATTCCCCTACTGTAATATAGCATTCTCTTCTTCTCTCTAAACTTAGTCTGTTCATTAGTAATTAAAAAATTATAGCTAACATTTACTCAGCATTTATCACATGCCATTCTAGTTAGTACTTTCTACATTATTCCATTTAATTCCCATTTTGATAATGCCGTTACTATTCTTATATATAGGTGATAAAAGTGAAATTTAAAGAGGTTAAGTGACTTGCCCAAGCTATTAAGTGGTGAGGTCAACATTCAAACTCAGCTTTGTGTAATTGTACTTAGACACTTTACCCCTATGATATATTATCTCCATTGTTTTCAAAATTTATATAAACTTTTATGGCTTTGTCTGCTTTCCTTTATTATGATATTATTTTACTTATGTATTATAGGCTTAATTTGTAATGTGAGACAAAACCAACCAAGCAAAAAAACACTTGTAGAAACTAGTAGGCAGCCCTCTAAGCCAGCATTCCTACACATAAAATCTTGGGAATCTTCTACTGAATGTCATAAGGAGCCATAAGAACTACAGCCTCCCATTTAGAGATTTATTTTACATGGCTCAAGTGATCGCCACACTGTAGTTCAAGCTTGGGTGTCATTTTCAGTGGTTAAGGATAGGGATGCATACATGGTCCTATTAGAAAGTAGGGTTGCATAAGCATCTTCCTAGTTTAGCTATGTTCTGGTGTTACAAGCAAAATCTTAGTGACTTTGTACACTTGAATATCAACCCTTTTCTCTTAAACACTTGCTCTCTTGGCTTTTTCAGTGTGTTGGATTCTTGGTATAGACATAGGACATAGTGGGGCCAGATCTTCATTTTAATAACACTCCCTTTCTAGACATGCTCAAGTAATCTTTTCTTTAAAAATTTTTTTTTCTTTATTGATTAAGATATTACATATGTGTCCTTATCCTCCCATTGCTTCTACAACGCCCCCCTCCAGCCCCCCAATCCTCCCTGCTCATGCTCTTACCCCTCTGGTGTCTGTGTCCATTGGTTATACTTATATGCATGCATCCAATTCCTTTGGTTGATCTTTCCCCCTTACCCCTACCATTCCCTGTCTTCCCTCTGAGGCTCTGAGGTTTGATGGTCAGAATGATGCTTCCTCTGTCTCTGAATTTGTTTTTGTTCATCAGTTTATATTGTTCATTATATTCCACAAATGAGACCAGGTGATATTTATCTTTCTCCAACTGCCTTATTTCACTTAGCATAATGCTCTCCATGTCCATCCACACTGTTGCAATTGGAAGGAGTTCCTTCCTTTTTATAGCAGCATAGTATTCCATTGTGCAGATGTACACAGTTTTTTAATCCACTCATCTGCTGATGGGCACTTAGGCTGTTTCCAAATCTTAGCTATTGTAAATTGTGCTACCATGAGCATAGGGGTGCATATATCCTTTGTGACTGATGTTTCTAGTTTCTTAGGATATAGTCCTAGAAGTCTATAGTCCTGGGTCAAATGGGAGTTCCATTTTTAATATTTTGAAGAAACTCCATACTGTTCTCCACAGTCTGCATTCCCACCAGCAGTGCACGAGGGTTCCTTTTTCTCCCCATCCTCACCAGCTCCAAGTAATCTTTCATTAAGCAAGGTGTACAGACAGAGCTAAAAGCAGAGGAATGTTGTCTTCCTTCATTAGTTGCAGTATGTTCCACATTCTCAGCTGGAGCTCTAAGGACCACAGAGAACCGGATTACTTAGTGCCTTTCAGTGAGAGCATAACTCAGTAACTTGACTTCCATTCTCTCTAACTGGAATTATTTACATGTATTTCAGAGGATGACCTGTGGCTTAATTGGTATCTCTGAACTGATTAGAGGACTGAAGCAATATTTAAGTGCTTATTATCTTTAAATTATATTTATAAAGGTTAAAAGATGGATAACTCAGCTATCATTATCATCCTCATTTAGAATTTGCACACCATTTACATTTCCAAAGTGCCCTATTCATATAAATTATCTGGTCCTCCTGGCATTTCTATAAATTATGTGTGTATTATCCACTGAAATGTTGATGTTTTTTAGCTTATAGTTACTATTTTTATTTCAGCCAATCTATACTTTGTTAAAAGGGTGAAAGTGATTAATAGCTTCTAAACCACTAAATGGAAACTTTCTTAAATGCCCTTGAAGGTAACCAGGTGCTTGAAATCACCAACATGGCATCCAGGCCAATATTTGAGAATGAATTTGTTTCCTTTATTCTGATTATGTGTCTTTTGTTTTTTTCTTCGCTCCCTTCCTTTACCTTTCTCAATTTCACTACTCTACCTATTTATTTTGTATTTTTATACATGTGTATATTTTTCACATATTTTTAAAAAACTTCACAGAACCATGTAATTAACACCCAGGTCAAGAATTAGCACACTACCAGGGTCTCTGATGCTTTCTTACCACTTACTTGGTAAATTTATTTCAGTACAGCATTCTGTCTTACAGACTAGAGATCTAAAGATCAGTATAGATATAATTAGGGCCATAATGAGTTTTCATGCTGAGATGTTGTTTCAGTTATGAAACCCATTTTTATACATTTCAGAAATTTTATCCCATCAGTTTTAAATAGCACCTGATATTCACAGGAAGAGATGTACACTTCATGAGTGGTGTAGACAGAATATGACATCACAGGATTGAAGTAGGGCTCTTTCAGAAAGCTTCACTTGGAGGTGGGAGTAGAGCTGGGCAGCCCCTGGGGATAGAGAGATTGGGCAGCAGAGTGGGATTGAGTTAAGAGAAGAAAAAAGGAAGATAGGGGTGACATATTCCAAGCAAGGAAAATAGAGATATCTCCCATGTGGCATGTTCTGATGACAAGGACCATCCATGTTTGTTTGGGGTAGGTTGTTCCTGTAAGAATATCCGATCCATCCATGTTTGAGAAGTTGGGAGGGGCCAGAATTTTGAGAATATTGGATGATAGCTAAGGAATCATGGTAAACCAACACATTGAATACCGTTTCTGTTAGGCATAATGCTCAGTGCTTTTATATGGATGAGCTGACAGTCAATATAGTTGGGGCCGTGAGTGCAGAGATGAGTGGCACTGAAGATATAGGAGCAGCCTAGAGAAAAATAGAGAGAATGAGGCAGGAAATGCAGTTAGAAGATTATTATGGTTGATCACACAAAAATGATGAGACTTTGGATTAGGCTTGGCCCTAAAATTTATAAATCCAGCTACCTGAAGACCATGGACATAGAGAATAGAGGCTTTAGCTTTTCTTGATTTTTTTTTTTTTTACATATAATCTAAGATTTTGTAATAATGAATATTTAGTTGGTAGATACTTATCAGTTACCTACTTTAGATATATCTCTATACTCTGCCCCTCTGTACACTTAGCATTGGTTAATTTAGATGCAATCACCTAATATTTCCCAGTATCTGAATATAACCAGTTTGGGAGACACCCTACTGCTTGAAGATTGTGGATTTACAATGCTCTCTCCAGTTTTTTCTTAGGAATTAAAAAAAATATTTACATAAGCAGCATGCTAATACCAGAATCTAGTTATGATTTCTTATTTTTTCTTTTTCACTTCACATTAGGAATAAAAGCCAGATCTCTTTGAGGATATACTTTTGCCCCCTTTCGCAGTTTTAGTACTTCTTGGCCATAACAACTACCTGATGTTTGTCTCAGGCCCTCCTTCCCTTCCACTACCTCTTGGAGCAGTCTTGTTCCTCTGTCTTGTGTTACCTGGTGATCAACTAGATACCAAGAGGGTGAATATAGAAATAGGTGGGGTACATAGATTGGGAATTAGTGGGTTTATGTAATAGAGAACTAAGGAGAAAGGAGGAAGAGTAGATGCAGGGAGTAAACATACACAGAAAGAAACAGGACAGAGAAAATGAGATGTGAGCCCTCTGAATGGTCATCTGAGGAGCTATTTGTACCTATAGTTTCATAAAGTCAGGTTCTGACACTCTTCACCAAGTTTGGAGGAAACAGTACAAGTTACATAAATTGTATTTCAAGTTTTTTTTTTTTTTTTTTTTTTTTTTAACCAACTGGAAGAGTTGCCATGGTTTTTAGTACCACTCTAGGGGTGCCTGAGAA
Organism: Pipistrellus kuhlii; assembly: GCF_014108245.1. Classification (NCBI taxonomy): domain Eukaryota; kingdom Metazoa; phylum Chordata; class Mammalia; order Chiroptera; family Vespertilionidae; genus Pipistrellus; species Pipistrellus kuhlii. Next base: position 14,933,121 of record NW_023425405.1, read on the forward strand.
TCCTAGTTACCATCACCATTTGTGTACAATGTTGCTCTTTGGTGCCAGAGTGCACAGGTTTTCCATTGGCTAGTCTGAAGAGATGGAGCCTTGTAGTGGCTTTTGTACTAAAATTGGTCCAAATTCAAAGGAGTGTCTGTTTTCTTCTCTCTCCTATTAAATCAATTGTTTAGCATCTCAATGACTTTATGTGCCCTAGAATTTGGTCTGTCTTAACATGGACAGTGCTTTTTATTTTTTGAATAATTAGAGGGTAAATCACAGTCTGAATCTTTTTGTTTGTTTGTAGATTTTTAAAATAACTAAAGATTTTAAGTAATATATACGTTGACTTTTCTATAACTTGTTTTTTGTCTAAATCTTGACAGGTTTTGCCTATTCAACCCTTTAATCTATTCCTGAATGCATTATTTTAATTGATGTGGTGTTTATTTTCCAACTAGAGTATTAATTAACTCCTTTTAGGGCAAATTACTTCCAGAAAACATTAACTGTGCCTCCACTAAGGACCATTGTACAATAACATATTTTCTCCTGACAAAGGACGTAGGCAGAAAATTAGCTAATGAAGTAGTTTTTCCAGACTAGTACATAATTATGGGCTTTGCAAAATCCTTTGGGAAACTAGAAAACCAGGGATGTGTTCTAAGGATGTAAGTTATCTATAGCTCTACTAGATAAATGTGTTGTGAAAATGAATTTTTCCTCTGGAATGTATTTAAAACAAGTGCAAATCATAATTACGTTAAGCTTGCTTAAGTAGCTGGCCTGCTGAATACAGGAAATCCTGAAGTCACTTTTTGACTCCTGATAATTGCTGTTAAGAACCAGTGTGTACTGCTTTGTAAGCTGCATAATTGGAAGACTATTGTGTTACTCTTTCAAATTGGCACAGGGGGCAGAAATGCTGGTGTTTTTGTTTTAGCTTTAGAGAGGTGAGTTTGTGGACAAGCCCCTGTTCAGTGCTTCTCAAGTTTTAACATATGTATGAGTCACTTTGATCTTCAAATGCAGACTTTTCTTCAGGAGTTCTGAGTGGACATAGTGGTTTGCATTTCTAACTATCTGTCAGGTGGTCCCCATGCTGCTTGGACCACAGTTTGAGTAGTAGGACACTAGTATTTCTTTGAACAAGAGGAAAAATATTTTTATTCTTAGGAAACACATGCACGTATGCCATCCTTTAGCATATCTCACCTGGAGAGATTGCTGGCAGGAGATTGCTGGCAGGACATTGTATTTGATCGAGAACTCAAGTTCTGAACCTCTCTGTGGGTTGCCAACGTCTATAGAAATGAATTTGTCCTATTATTGTGATTGTCCTTTAGAGTGATGCCAATATTATGTATTGACTCCCGCATCTCTGTTTAACTCAGAACTGGGTGCTCAGCCAGCTGTGAGTTCTCCACCTTAGTGCCTTCTCAATATGACTATTCCAGATGATCCATGTCAAAAACATCCCACATCATTCAGTAATGTCTAACAATTCCATCCTTAATCTCTAAACCTGCTAATTTCTCTGTGTAAGGCTACAGCTTTAGTTCAAGGCACCATTCCCCCCCATCCTCCTGCAATTCCTGCCCCTCTAAGTCACCCTACTAGCCTATTAACGGATCTTCTAACCCTGTTCTGATTTACTCTTCATATTGCAGCTGGGGTCTTCCTTTCTAGATAAGGAAATCCTCCTTAATGTCCAAACTCTGAATGCTAAGTCTGAACTCCTCAGCATGGCCTACAAGGCCTTCTGTGAATGTGGCCTCGGCAGCTCTATACCTCATTTCAGTTCCTAGACGGGGTCCTATTCTTTCTTGCCTCCAAGCTTTCTCATTTAGTGTTCCCTCTGTGTAAGATACCTTTTCTCACCCCGCCTCTCCATGACACTCCTTTTCCTTTTCTTTCTCAATGTTGATGGCAGGCTTTCCCGAGGCAGTTTCTGACCCTCTAAGGGAGGACTGGGAATCACAGCAGTGGACGTCCCTGAAGTTTTTTTTGTTTTTTGTTTTTTTTGTTACTGAGTTTTAGGAGTTCACTGTATATTCTGAATTTAAATCTTTTATCAAATGTATGATTTGCAAATATTTTCTTCTATCCTGTGGGTTGCTGTTTTACTGTTGTGATGCACATAATTTTTAAATTTTAGTCAAGTTCTGTTTATTTATTCTCTTGGGGCCTGTGCCTTTGGTGTCATACCTGAAAAATTACTGCTAAATTCAAAGTTGTGAAACTTTCCCCCTGTTTTCTTATAAGCATTTTGTAGCTTTAGGTTACCCTTTTAGGTTTTTAATCTATTTTTAGTTATTTTCTGGGTAAGGGCCCAACTTTATTCTTTTGCATGTATATACCCAGTTTTCCCAGCATCATTTGTTTGAAAGACTCACAGCTATATTCTTAGTGCCTGGAAGATAGAACTATATATTGAATTAGAGCCTGAGTGAAAAAGAAAATTAAAACTTAAAAATTATATCTGTATTTTGTCTAAAACAGAATTCACAGAGTTTTTGATGCTATGGAAACTTTGCATTAAAATCAGTCAATATTGATTTTGTAGTAAAGTTTTAATGATGTATGCAGAGAAAATGTCAATAAAGCCAAATTTGTAATTGTGTAGGCAATGATCCATATTAAATATGAAGGAAGGGGAAAATATCTGGAATAATAATAAGACCAATAATAAATATTTGAGTAGATATATAATGGTTGTGGAAATTGTAAAAAATAAATTCTTTCTCCTTTTTGTGGTTCTTTATTCAGAACATGGTAAAATAATGTAAGTATTATCAGTAAATATTGTTATTATAATCTATTTTGTGAATATGATGTTTGTTCCATCCTAAGATGCTAATGAGATTGCAATTGAGAGCTAGCAAAAGAGAAATAAATTGCCTCTATTTGTTCATCTATTCTATCCACCTGTCAATCTACCATATGTGGCAAATATTGGAGTGCATACTGAGGGCAAGACACTGTGTTAGATGCTGGGGTTGCAAGCAAGATATATATCATCTTAAGGATAAAACTATGTTCATAATTTAAAAAAAATCTAAATTATGAGTCTGCTTTGATGTTATTGATATAGTTAATACTTGCATAGTGATATATTGCTTGCAGATGAAGAAATTGAGGCTGAGAGTGATTTATACCAAGTCCGTTGGCTACCTGTGGAGAAAGTAAACTTGAATCAGGATAGTCAGATTCCAAATCCTATGCTATTTTCTTGCACCACTCTGTACTGCCTCCATGGGTTACTGTGGAATACCACCCACAACACTAACAAGTTCTCAATATCATGGTTTTTGGAATACTTTAAAAAATTAGGGCTTGTGTTCTAATGCTTAGAAATTTTTCAGCTTTGTGGACTAATACAACCTATTTGGTCTCTTTAAAATATTAAAAATTTGTTTTACCTTTATCATTTCTGAGATTATAATTTTATTTAGCTTTAAAAAGAGAGGATGTATTTTTTGAAAATTTGTTTGATTCTTTATCTTTGCTTCTTTTAATTTCTTTGCTATATTGATAAACTATAAAGGGTGAGGTTCTTATAGCTAGGAAGGAACTTAGAGGAAGAAATGTACTGGAATTCTAGCATATAAATTAAAAGCAGTTCTTGTAGCTCATTTCAGCTTAAATTATTTTATATATGCTGTCGAGACTGGTTTGGCTCAATGGATAGAGCGTCGGCTTGGGGACTGAAGGGTCCCGGGTTTGATTCCAGTCAAGGGCATGTACCCTGGTTGCGGGCATATCCCCAGTAGGGGGTGTGCAAGAGGCAGCTGATGTCTCTAACTATCTCTCTCCCTTCCTCTCTGTACAAAAATCAATAAAATATATTTTAAAAATTATTTTATATCTGCTTATGGTATACAGAGAGTCTTCATTTAAGCAACAGTAATTCCTATGGACAATACCAATTGCTACAAATGAATGTAACCACGGCTTATTAGGTGCAGTATGCTGTGTGAACATACAGTGGCAGTACCATCTTCAGCCAGGACAGAGAGTGCGAGGAACAGCCCGCTGCAGTCAGAGTGTACATGCCAGAGTGTGCAGTGAGCCTCATGTTCTTTAGAAGGACAGCTATACTTGTCTTGATACGAAGGCTTGTTTACTCTTGGATTTGACAAAACCTCTGAGCAAACTTTAGTTTGGTTCCTCTGAACCCTTTACCCAAGTAGGCCTTGACACTGGGCTTATGTGTCTGTCCTTTCTGAGTCCAGTTTTAGCAAGAATCTGAGTAACTCAGCTTCTTCAAAACTATGGTTTAGGATTCATTTGTTCTGCTCTCTGTGATTATCTCATTCCACATATACTTCAGTGCTTGTCCATGATTTACAACATGGTTGCCAAATGTCAAAGTTTAGATTTGAACCTAAATCAGTCTGACGCCACAGTCTGCATGTTCCATGGAAGTGTTACATTCCTTCCCACATTTTTTTTTACTTCACCTTATGTGAATTCCCTATATTTTCTAGAATTGTGACACTATCCATGGGACTGTCAGGCTAGGAGAACAGGTACCAGTAATTCTTCCCATTTATCTTTGCATATTTTAATATTCAACACTTGATAAGACCAAATAACCTTTCTGAAGCACCTGGGTAGCCTGTTTTGGGACCACCTTCTATACACAATTTTCTCCTGCTGCAGCTGTCTGGAGTGACTGTGTAAAAAGAGAAGTATAATAAAAATCAGATAAACCTCCCAGAAAGTTAATATATTAGATATGTCATCATTGTTCTTACTCATAAGCTGTGCCTTCACATTGTAGTCAGGGATTGTATAATAAACTAGCAAATTTATAAATGTTTAGCTAAAATACAATAACAAAATGATAAAGCTTTATTGGTACTTAATTGAATTGGTTTTGTTTTCCTATTACATAGCTACTGTTTTGATGGTCTAAAATTACTAGAATTTTTGTTGCATTAGGTTTTTACTCTCAATTTATTCCCTGTACCGAACCTGCCGCCTGTACAAGTGAGAGAAGTGTGTGTAAAATCTGCTACATGCTGCCGTTAAGTACAGTGCTCCACACTCACTCCCTCCACCCCTGTCTTCTCAAAGCAATCCTATGGAGTATCACCAGCTACGAGAGGGCAAATGTGCTGGAGCCTAAATTTCTTTGTTTGTATTCAAAATGTTTCCAGAAATGGTTTCTCTGAGCATTTCCATTATTTCCTTTAGAGATCACTAACTCGGAGCAGTGGGTATGACTTGCTTTTATCCTCATCCTGACCTCCGCTCTAATTTTCTTACTGCTGAATGTATGAATGTCTACTAGTCTTATTTAGACATTTGGCAGGCTGTGGTTGTTCAATTAATTCCTTCCTTCTCTTCTATATATTTTAATTACCCCAGAGATCTGACATTTGAAGAATGTTACTTTTGGCCAGCTTGATAATTATGGGAAACACTCTGCTCTTTACAGCTCTGGGTTAGTTAGTCTTATGGGGCGGATGGAGGGGAGTAGAATGAAAGAATAGAAATTAATGGATCTTACCTGCGGAGAAACCTGTTTATTAACATTTTAAAAGAATTTTGCATTTTCCTGGTTTTTTATTATTGTTAATTAGTCTATCACTATGATGTTCATAAGAGAATTTTCAGAATTACTAGCCTTGTTTTGCAAACAAAGACATAGAAAGTAAGCATATAGATTACTTTTTTCTGGGCTGAGAAATGAAATTATATTTTACCTTGGCCTGTCTGCTTATCACCTTTTCCTTTTTTCCCTACCTCCAGACAGCCTGTCCTACTAAGCCAATACATAGTGAGCATAGTTTTGAAATGGTTTTATGTTCATGAGCTCCACACAGCCTGCAGGAATCATAATGATATGTGGGTTCTCATGAGGACTGAGGAGATATTGGAGGAGGAAGAGAAGAAAGCATTATATTAAAGGAAAAACAAAAAACATTTTATTAGGGAAATTAGAGTTTGTATAGCGTTATCAAAAGAACCATAAGATTGTTGCATGAGACTATATATTCATTCACACTGTGCATACATGGATATCTGTCTGCTGTTTTATTTTGAATTCTGCCTGGATGAGTGCATTGGAGGTCTCAAAATATGGTAGTAAAATTTATTGTTTGAGACCTACATTAGTATCAGCAGATCTATTTAAATTATTCTATTCAACACCTCTCGTTTTACTATAAAGTTTAAAACTGGCACTGCATTGCATGGGAAGATGATGTTTTAGATGCTAGTTAGTTAACTTTTTACTATATTTTGGCCATAAAATATTATATATATTATAAATATATTATATATTATAAATAAGTAAGTAAAGGCCAGCCATTTTAAAGATATCCATCTTTTGTAACAAAAGGGACTTGTTAAAAATTTATGAAGATTACTATAAACTTATGTTCACTTCTATAAAAAACAGTTAAACTTTATCTATTACATCTATATAGTAATTTTTTTGAAATAGAAAAGCATTTGGAATATATATATATATATATATATATATATATATATATATATATATATATATAAAGGGTATCTAGTTGAAGGCATTCATTGCATAGTGACTAGTAAAACCCTGGTTGTAGGCTTCTGAGCTGGTTTCTCTAAGAACTGTGCTGAGCCTGCCATTGTGGCTCAGTGGTTGAGTATTGACCCAGAAACCAAGAGGTCACCTGTTAGATTCCTAGTCAGGGCACATGCTGGGGTTGTGGGCTTGATCCCTACTAGGGGCATGCAGGAGGCAGCCAATCAATGTTTTTGTTCATTGATGATTCTATTTCTCTATCCATCTCCCTTCCTCTTTCTCTCCAAATCAATAAAAGCATGTTTTTAAAAACTGTGTGGAACTGAGGTAATTTTTGGATATAAGGAAAGGACCTTAAATAGTTTGTTAACAATGTTAGCCAAAATAAATATAAGGTAGTTTAAACATCTTTCTTCCCTCTTTAGGCCATAGATCTTCAATGAATCACTTTACCTATGATAGTGTTGTCTTTCATAGTTTGTGTTGTCACTAGAAATAAACTTAAGAATTTTTATTGTTAAACTAGTGGCCCAGTGCATGAAATTTGTGCACCAGAGGAAGGTGTCCCTCAGCCTAGCCTGCACCCTCTCCAATCTGGGATTTCTCAGGGGATGTCTGACTACTGGTTTAGAGGGGGCAGTTGGGGGTGAGCAGGCTGGCACAGGCAGAGTGGTTAGGGGTGATCAAGAAGGCAGGCAGGTGAGTGGTTTGGAGCCAGCGGTCCCGGGTTGCCCACCTGCCAGCCTGATTGCCCCCAACTGCTACCCCCTGCTGGCCTGCTCACCCCAAACTGCTTCTCCTGCTGGCCTGATCGCCCCCAACTGCCCCCACTGCCAGCCTGCTCACCCCCAACTGGCCCTCCCCCCACTGGCCTGATCACCATCAACTGCCCTAGCCTCCTGGCCTGATCACCCCTAATCACCTCTGCCTTGGCCCCACCACCATGGCTTTGTCTAAAAGCACATCTGGAAGGTCTCCTGCCTAATTAGCATATATTCTTTTTATTAGTATCAATAGAAATATTCATAGTCACTTATGCATTATAAAAATAATTCCCATTTCCTGACCTCTGTGCAGAATTCCTGACATGCACTGCTGAGTCCTTTACATTCACCTTTCTGAGGGCTGGCACTAGTTAGCTGATAAATAGCATGCTTTAGTGGGGTATTTAGATATTATGATATTTTTGTCTTCATTTAGGGTGATGTCTAATTTTTCTGCATTCAGGTATAAAGTTCTTTAGCATCTTATAAGGATAGCCCAATCCTACAACTTCATAATTGTATGGTAACCCCAAGCCTACATGTAGAATCAAATATTCTCTTGGTTTATTAAAACAGAGTGTTATCTTAAGCCCGATTTATATGGTAGCAGCAAGCATGAGGGAAAATGTAGCAATCATAAAGAACATTTTTTTTTTTTCATAAATGAACTCTTAAATCATTAAAATTGAAGGGGACATAAACTCAAGTGTTTAATATTCATGAAAACTAAATCCAAAGTGGTTTATATCTAGATATCTTTCCCAAAATACCCGATTGATAGCAAAGTACTTGGCAAGGGCACCTTCTGTCTCAGAGGTGCTGAAGGCATCATTGGTGCTCACTTCATGTATAATAATAACATTATTCAGGGTTGAAATTTGGCTAGTATACCAGAGTCAATGTCACTGCTTTTAGAAGAAGGGTGATTGGCATTTTAATCAGTGCAAATATTCAGAACCTTTGTCTAAAAGACTGTATTTTTAGCCCTTCAGATTTTCCTGCTCTGTGGTTCAGCACCAATTCAGATGGGACAGCTCCATCTACTGAAGGCCCATTTCATGATTCCTTTTGTTGAGTTCAGTGATTTTCCTTTTGCACAACTTGTTGAACTTTCTACTGATTTACAGGCTCCAGTGGAGTTCATGCTGAAACTGGTAATTTGTTTGTTTCAAATTCCTTGTCATTTTGTTTAGTGCTTAAATCCAAAGGAGTTATCAGGGAACATTGTAATTCACTTTACTTAATGGTTATGTTTTGTTGGCACCTACATAGATGGTAAAACTGCCCTTAAGAAAATGTTGATGTAGATGGTCTTTCTTTAGACATCCCTCACTTGAAATCCCCTTCCACACCATTACACTGGCATTTTATTCGCGATATCATGGAAATTACAGTGACTTTGGTTTCTCTCACATATAACTGTAGAAATATATATGTGTATGTATATGTGAGTATATTTATATCACATATGATGTTGCACACATCAAAGTACTACTCCAAAATATTGTAGCCTATATATTCTTATAATAAGAACATTATTTTACATAGCCCCAGTACCATTATTACACAATTGAATATTGATACAATATTATTTAATATATAATAGAATTAGATTAAATTTCTCCAGTTATCTAAAAATGTTTTTTACAACTTATTTTTTTAAAAGAATAATGTAGGATTCATGCAAGGATTGTAATTTACATTTTGTTTGTCCTGCCTAATTAATTCCCTTTAATCTAGAATAGTACTTTCACTTTATTTTGTTTTAATTGATATTTTTGAAGAATCCATGCTAGTTGTCTTGTAAGAATGTCCCACATCTGGACTTGTCTAATTCATTCCTCTGAATTAGATTCAGTTTGGTGAATTTTGGTAGGAACACTACATAGGTGTGCACTTTCCGTTATGTCACTTCAGGAAGTACATATTACTTTGGTCTATTACTGGTGATGCTGAATTAAATCTCTTGATTAAAGTATTTCTTCCAACTCTCCATTTTAAAGGGAAAAACCTTCTTTGTAATTATTAAGTTATTTTTAGATGGATACTTAGAGATCTTTGTAATTTATTAAGCTATTTATAGATGGATACCCGGGACCTCTTTCTCAACATTTCGCCAGATTATTCTTGTTTTTTGTCTGACTCTATTAACATTTTTGATTATAAAATAGGTAATATAGATTTGAAAGTAGTGTGTCAGTTATTGATTAATGGGGCAAGGATGGATTTGATGAACAATAAATGGACCTAGAGTTGTTGGCTATCTATATGGAAAAAATGTAAATTTAAATACCTACCTCACACCATACAGGAAAATAAATTCCAGATGAGTTATCCCTCTAAGTATGAAAAGCAAAACTAAAACTTTCACAGGAGAATATGCAATACATATTTTCATAACATTGTAATAGGAAATAATTCCTTAAGACATAAAAATCACAAGCCTTTAAAAAAAAAGACTGACATTTTAGAATACATTCATATAAAAATTTTCAACATAACAAAAAACCTTAAAAATAAATGAAAAGACAGACCATATACTGGGAATACATAACAGCAAATCTTCTAAAGTGATCAAAGACAAGTAACTAGATTTTGGGAAAAGTCATACAAATCAATGAGGAAAGACAAACTATTCAATAGAAAATGGGTAAAGGCTATGACTAGGCAAAAACAAAACAAAACAAAACAAAACAAAAAAACAGAGGAAGAAGATTGTCCAATTATGAAAGATTCTCATCCTCACTAATAACAAGGGAAATGAAAGAATTTCACTTTACACCTATTGATTGGCAAAACCTAATAAGAATTCACTTTACACCTATTGATTGGCAAAACCTAATAAGCTTGATAACACCAAGTGTTGGCAAGAGACAGGAACTCTTGTATGTAACTGATTGGAATAAATTGCAGTCATATTTTTAGTGAGCAATATGGAAGTATCTGATATATTTGAAAGTGTGCATATTCTGTAACTCAACTTTTCTACTTTTAGTTAGCCTAAAAATTGTCACACATATAAAACAAGGGACATGTATAAGGATATTCATTGTAGAACTACTTTGAATAGAAGAGAAAGTAGAGAAATTGATAAATGTAGTGTAATTTTCTCCCCACATAATGGAACAGTTACCAATAAGATAATTAAGTAGTTATACATGTATCCACATTGATAAATTTTAAAAACATAGTACCCAATGAATAAGCTGTAAAAGAGTATATCATATGTATGTGTAATATATTATTATTATAGATATGTGTAGTAAATGTGACATAATTAACATATTATGTGTATACTATATACATATATGCATTTATAAAACTCAGCCTATTGAAATATAATTCACATATCATACAATTCACCTATTCAAAGTGTATAATTCTGTGGCTTTTAGTATATTTACAGTGTTTTGCATTTATCAGCACAATCAAAATTAGAATATTTTCATTTCCTCTAAAAGAAACCCTTAGTCACCACCCCTCAAGTCTTCCATCCTCCCCCGTACAACTACTAATGTACTTCCTGTCTCTGTAACTTGCCTGTTCTGGACATTTCATGAATGAAACCATGCAATGTATGGTCCTCTGTGATTGGCCTTGTTCAGATGGGTCATTTGCTTAAGGTTCATCCATGGTAGAGCATGTATCAGTTCTTCATTTATTTTTATTGCCAAATAATATTCCATTGTATGAAATATTAGAACACACTTTATTTATCTATTCATTCATTGATGGGCATTGGATTGTTTCCACTTTCTGGTTATTATGAAGAATGCTGCCATGAACATTTATGTACAAGTTTTGTATGGACACATGATCTAATTTCTTGGTTATTTAACTAGGAGTGGAACTGCCGGATTACATGGAAACTTAACTCTTCGTTGGAGAACCATAAAACTGGTTACCAACGTGGCTGCAAGTAACTAAAACTGTGGAAAGTGAGGCTACAGATAAATAGGGACTATTATAACATTGAAGGAAAGTCAGTATTCATGGAAAATATTGTATTAGAAATTACTAAGAAGAATGTCAAAAATGTACGCAGTTTGATGAAGTGCTGGAGAAAAAATAGGTGTGTGCTTTGAGTCTCTTGGAGTAAGGATGAGGGCCCCAGTCTCTAAGGGACGACAATAAATCTTTGGTAAAAACTTCTCTAAATATGCATGACCCACCTCCCGAGGTTCTGCTGTAGCCACCACTCTGGGATCTACATTTTCCTTAACCTTGCTTTGAATCGTTACATCTAATCATGAGCTTTAACCTACTTTCTGATTGTTGTGCATATTGCTAGATATAAGATGAAGTGGGAAGCCAGTGCTGGTGCATGCACTCTGCACTGGGAGACCATTGTCACTGGTTGGCCAGCTATTTTATAACCAACTCTTATGTAGATTAGAGGGTTAGAAAAATCCTTCATTTATGGGAGCTTGAGAACTTAGATGGAGAACAAAGGACATTTATGGGGTAATATTGTAAGGATGACAGGTATTTTCAGTGTTGAGCAAAAGGTCATCCTTGACTGTGTTTAAAAGTGATAAAGGGGTTCAATAGGACCTTCCGAGTATAAGTGAATTCAGGAATGTCAACCATTGCCATGCAGAGAAGAGGCAGGGTCTGGATAACACTTCATTTCAGGTGGCAGGGCATCAAGGCAGAATGACAGATGACAGAGTGGAGAAGTGACTTCAAGGAAAGAACAGCTGGTTTCCATATGAGTAATATCAGACCAGTCATCTGGTGATACATGGTCAGTAGAACCGGGAAAATATCTCCACTTCTCCAAGTTGGTGTTTATTATTGAAGGAGTTAAGAAGTAAGTTCTGAAGACCACTAATAAAGAAATTTGCCACCTGACTGTAGATAGTGCTTTGGATGAAGCATATTTAAAAGGGATAAATCAAAGTTGGGATGAAGCGAGATCAGGAAGGTAAGAGTGGGTCAGTCATACCCAGCCAGTACTCAGGTATTAACTGAGTAATGTCCTGGGAGCCCTGCAGTATATGCTCTGTGTTTTAAGGAGATTGCGGTCTGATCGGGAAAAGGACAGCTTGAAAGGTCAACGCAGACAAAGGCAGCATATGTTGGTGTGAAATGGGTAGTAGTACTGTTCAGAATGGGACCCTTAGGACTCAGGTGCCAGCCCATCCCTCCTCTATTTGTTTCCTGGGGCTGCCTTACCAGTCATCTCAAAGCTAGTCGTATCTCACCATCTCTGTCACATTCTACTGGTTCAAAGCAGGCCAAGTTTGTCTCACACCCAAATGGAGGGAATTATACAAAAGTGTGGGCATCAGGAAGTGGGGCTCATGAGACGATGTTAAAATCTGTTTACGGCATTTTAACTATATTCTCCAGGTCAGCGGTCCCCAACAGGTGGTCCATGAACCACTGGTAATCCGAAAGGTTGGCGATCACTGGGTTAAGCAAACCTTTGGAGCAGCAGTCACCAACCGGTGGTCTGCAGACCTCTGGTGGTCCGTGAGGTCCAAAAGGTTGGAGACCGCTGCTGTGTTAGAGATGATAGGTCCCAAAAGAGTTGATTTCAAGGGAGAAGAAAATTCCTTGTGCTTTACTTGGCTTTTCTTTATTGAAGTTGGTGGTGAGAATTACAATGATGTAGGCAAAACTGAAAATAAGACACATCAGAAGCTAAGATCTGTGCTTTTTTTTTTTTTTTTTTTTTTTTTTTTTTTTTTTTAACTTGTTCATTACAGTTATTTGCTCTCCTGAGATGACCCTCATCTGTGGGCGACTGCAGTCTTTCCATGTTTAGACTTGTTCTTAGAGATTCTGTGCTTCCTATATCTTGCACTACATGTAAAATTGGTATTTATGTAGCTTGTATTATATACTTAAAAGGTACTTACTATAAGAGTTCTGTATTCCCTATAGCTTGCAATTATATAATAAAAAGGGTACTTATATGGCTGGCAGTGCATAATAAACGGGGTGCCCAATGTAAGAGCTAGTGTTTTCTATAGCTTGCATTACTTAGTAAAATGATGCTTACTTTAGATGGAAGCCAGTGAAATTATAGTCAAGCTGCATAGGCCTGATTTTAGAACCACATTTTCTTAACAGGGAGGTTATATAGGTTACATGTTTTACTGGCTCCTGCAGCTCTTCAAAATGACCCAGTTCAGAATGACATTCAACTTTGAGAGAGCTGATTGAAATGGGCATTGGTGGGAAATCCCTTGGGGATTTATGGAGCAATTTAAAAAACTAGGAATCTCATTCTTAATAGTAGAAAACTCTGTAGTTAGAATTTTAGAGAAGTATGTGAAGCTTTATCTTACTAAAACAATGGTGAGAAATGCTTACATTTTTAAATGAGGGAAAGGAGCCAATTAGCCTTATTTTGAAAATATCATTAGGGAAAGTAATAGAATTAATGGAGAGTAACCCGAGGATGAGAAATCATTTTCTTTGAAATGAGAATTCTTCTAGAGATTAATTCTAGAATTGTTCTAGAGACATCATAATACAGAGGTGTGAAATCACTGGTAAAACTAATACTGCCTTACAGATTTTATCCACCTTTTTATTTTGTCTTAGATACTCTATATGTAGTTTCTCATAGCATTCTTTATCTTACCTTTATATCACTTTGCTCATTTGATAATGTGTGTGTGTGTGCATGTGTGTGTGTGTGTGTGTGTGTCTCCATGTGCCCTCATTCACAAGTGTGGGCATGTGTAGACATTTGTCAATTTCTTCTCAGCTAGAGTTTAAGCTCATTGAAAATGAGAACCTTGTAATATCCATATTGTCACTATGTATCCAGGACTTAGCACTGTCCTTGGAAATAGTAGTCAGTCAGTAATTACTGAATGAATGGGTACTTATTATTTATTCAAATAACTCTGCCCAAGTATTCTTTACAAACTTCCTCATGCAAATATATACCAGAAATATTTATAAGTAACATCATTTTTAGGCTGTTTAGATTATTGTATATTTGATGGGAAGGTTAGAACTATTTAGCTCTAGGAATATGGTCAGTAAATATTTCCTAAAAAATGTGATCACTTTGACTCTTATTTCTTATATTCTGTCAGAGTGAGGCTTACCTTAAAATAAGAAAAGAGCCTGGCTGGCATGGTTCAGTAGTTTAGCATTGACCTATGAACCCAGGAGGTCACAGTTTGATTCCCAGTCAGGGACATGTCCTGGTGCCGGGCTCGATCCCCAGTGTGGGGCATGCAGGAGGCAGCCGATCAAAGATTCTCATCATTGATGTTTCTGTCTCTCTCTCCTTTTCCCTTTCTCTCTGAAGTCAATGAAAATATATTAAAAAATGAGAAAAGAAGAACTGAGTGGGATCAATAGGTGGGACATTTGTAATCTTTAATCCAGGACTTGGCAAATGACTAACAAAATTCTGTGGAAACAAAGCTTCTAGTAAGTAGGTTGACCAGAGTAAATACAAGGTCTGGGGAGTTCTCACAGCCACAAACTAAGTCAGTGGAGGAAACAGTGCTGTTTTCCCAGGGCCAGACCCCAGAAGAGCTGGGGCATGGTCAGGGTATCTTTAGAGGGAGGAATGTGCTCCATGAACACAGTTATGGGTCTGTAGAGTGAGGAAGTTTGAAGACACTGAATTCAGCAGCCATGAAAGTTGTGGGGAATAGGGGTCGTATGTAGGGAGTTGTCCTTTTCAAGGAGGGTCAGGATTTAGCAGTTGGGTTTAGTGCTCATAGACCCTTTCCCCCTGCCTCTTCCTTAGATGTCTTCTCTGTTCCTGGTTTGGATCTTTTGGCACAAAGTGTATCACTGGTCAACATATCTGCCTATCTGGATAGTGGCGGTGTTACTGAATTCACCTAGGCTACTTCCTTTTCACTTGGAAGTGAGTGACGTCATGCCCCAGTTGGGGGTTGTGTCTAATTGCCTCAGAAGCAGCTCTGTGTGTTGTGCTTGCAGATGGCTCTGAATCTGTTAAGGAAAGAGCAAGATAAATATTTTCTTATAAATATAAAAGGAAGAGTTAAACACTTATTGTTTAGAAACCAAGCTTGATAAGCATATTACATTGTCTGAGACACCAGAAATAAGCAAATTAATGACATGCAAATAACTGTTGTTCATGAATTGTGGAATAATAATAGTATCTGTTTGGATGTTTACGGTAAATTTATTTACATGGCTCAATGTCCTGCTAATTTTCCTGTGGAAAATGATACATACTTAGTTTCCTTTCCTTTTCTTTCAGAAACACTTCATTGAAATTATAAAAACTGGTGCATTGTGTTGCTTTCATGGCTTTGCTAAGGGTAACTCTAAAGACCATATTTGTGGCTGCAGTGTGAAGAAAGCAGTGTTCATTGTGTGGGGTTTCTCCTGCCTTCCACAGGGCCACCACCATGGCTGTCCTTCTGCAATGCAGACGCTCTCACTGCACAGGAACGCTCCTGGCAGGTGCCAGTCCAGGTGGACTTGCCGTGGCTCTTCCTCATGAACATCTTGACTTCAGACCTTTCCTCTCTTCAGGGAATAGAGCAGTTTGTGTGGGTAGTGTGATCCAGGGTTGGGCTTCTGCCTTTTCACTAGGAAGTGACTGGGCTTCTTTAGAAATGATGGCTCTGAACTTGGCCTAGTGCTGCTCCACACACTCCAAGGACACCTCTGCATCCCATTGGCTGTTCATGCTCCTGGTGCTCTTCCCTGAGGTGCCTCAGTGGGGAATCTGTGAGATCCTTATTCTTTCAGGAGAAGCAGTTCTGTGGGTCATTAACTTGGATTGCACATCAGGTGCCTTGTCAGCTAGGGAACATTTTCCTTGGGATAAGAAGTAAATGTTTTTCTATACAACTTCACACTGAGTGCCTCCCTCCCTCAAGTGATATACAAGCCTCGTGTGTTTTATTTATTTCCTTTCCATATGCTACGTCTCTGCATTTTGCTCACCTCTATGCATTTTTATCAACAACTCTGATATTTGACATACATTTATTTTATTTTTAAAATATATTTTTATTGATTTCAGAGAGACGGGAAGAGAGATGGAAATATCAATGATGAGAGAATCATTGATCAGCTGCCTCCTGCATGCCTCCAACTGAGGATCAAGCCTACAACCCAGGCTTATGCCCTGACTGGAAATCGAACTGTTACCTCCTGGTTCATAGGTTGATGCTCAGCCACTGAGCCACAGAAGCTGGGCTTGACATAATTTTAAAACAATTATCTCAGGGCATGCTAAACACTGTGATTAACTATCTGTTGTTCACAAAGCAGGAAGTAGAATGGAAATGGACTTTTGCTTTAATTTTCGGTAGAGCAGGAATTTTAACTTTTAGTCAACAGGAAAACAGAGCATTTTGTACCTGGGGCCAGTTTGTATCAGCTACTCTTCACCTGATTTTGCCATTTTGTGGTTAGTACTTGTGCGTTGGGATGCAGGAGAACATGGGGTGCATAGGAAGGTTGAACCACTGGCATTCTGCTCACCTCTATGAATTCTGTAAACTGACATCTTGCCTTTGGGGATTCTCTTTGCCAGTCCTCTTCACTCATTGCCATGGCAGAAATCAGAGGTTGGAAGGCTGATAGCCAAATATTTTCTTACTGTTTTGGGAGGGTAGGGGTGGGTGGGTGAAGGCAGTACACACACACACACACACACACACACACACACACACACACGCCCTGGGGATCCACAGTCTGCTGTTCCTTCTTTCAGATTGAAGTCCTCAGGTAGAGAAATTATACTACCTTTTGATAACTCTGATTAAAAGAAGGAGAAAAATCAATTGGCAGATTTTGAGGAGAGAAATCAATTTCCTTATTACAGAAAAGGATGAGAGACATAACTACTTTGTGTTTGCAAATTGTTCGCTTTTAGTCTGTGCTACTTTCAAGAGTTTGAGAAATAGGGTGTTCAAATTCTCAACTTTTGACTGATGGGATCATGTAAAAGTGCCTCAGCCTAATGGGAGCTCAGGATGCAGCTCCGAATCGCTGGGTCGTGCTTGACAGTGATTTGTATGTCCACGGATTATTAAACCTCAGCATGGAGAATGTCCTGCTTTAAATTTTTCCCATTTTATCCACTTGGTCTGACGTGAGGAGCAGCTATCCTTTCTGTAGTCTTGCATAGTAGAGGACACATTTCTCAAGCACAGGTAAGCTTCTGGTCAGGGCCAACCAATCTAATATGGAGTTATTTCGATCTTGGACTTCTCAATCATTAATGTTTCCTCCATCCCTGAGTTTGACATTTATACGCCATTTGTTATTCCTGTAACCACAAACAGGTTCCATGACCTGGGGCACATGCCTTAGAGTGGTCAGGAAGAAGCAATCTCAGAACAAAAGGTAATCACCCTGTGTCATACTTATTATCTTCATCACGCAGGTCCTTGGGCAGTGTTTTTACCCCCCTCCCCCGCCCCCCACCCCTGAGCTTCCTGCAGGTTTGGTGAGGTGTGCAGAAATCTGCTTTTGTAGAATTTAGAAACCAGGCAAGTGATTCAGTAGTTCTGGCTTGAAGATTTGCTTAACATAATTTCTATATTCCTTCAGCTACATTCTACCTCAGTGTGTTTTCTTGTTATTCTACAAGCATTTATGGGTGCTTATTGTGTATATTGTTCTGGACCTGGTTATACCAGGACTTGAATTAATTTTGTTGAAATTACTTAGAGTGAATATCATCACTTCTTACATTTTGTGTTTTATTTCTTCCTTTTTCCATTAATTAAAAGTCACCTTCTGCATGTTATGAAGATGTGTATACCTGAAAATTCTAATTTGATATGAGTCAAAAGTTGATTAAAGGGTGATGGTAGAAATATTGATGCCTGAGAAAGGCTGAGGCAGCAGGGAAAGTATTAACCAAGAGGAGATATGGCTTGGGAATAGGGATTGAGGTAATTAATAATATGGTTTAGAAGAACAGTAATGGAGAAATAGGGAGTATATTGATTTCTTAGATATAAGGGTACTGGAACAATGAAGTCTCAGAATATTAGAGAATGAATTCATGGAAACATACTTTTTCATATTCTGTTTTATTCTACTTGCATAATATTTGCCTTGGATCTAAAATAATGAGCAAGGTGTAAAATTTACTTTGAAATCATAATCTGAATATTTTAAACATTGCATTAGCAAATACTTTGCTTTCTATTTCAATATAATGTTTTAAAATATTGCTCAATATTACGTATTTGCACCAGTTTTTGATAATTTTTAAAGATTAAAAATTTGGGGTATAAATCTCAAATAATAAAGTTCACCACTTTAAAATGTACAATCCAGTGGTTCTCAGAATATTCACAAGGTTGTGCGTCCATCACCACTGTCTGAGTGCAAAACGTGCTCATTGCCCATAAAGAAACTGGTCACTGGCAAAGCAGTCACTCCCAGTCTTTCCCCACAACTTCCACAGCCTCCAGTCTGCTTTCTGTCACTGTGGATTTATCTACTTTGGACATTTAATATACATAGAATAGTACAATATGTGATCATTTCTGACTGCATCCTTTCTCTTAGCATTATATTTCAAGGTGCATCCATGTTTTAGCATGTATCAGCCCTTGTTTCCTTTTTTTATTGCCTAATAATATTCCATTGTATGGACCCTTGATTATCCATATGTTGTATTATCCATTCATCAGTTGATGGATATCTGGGTTATTTCCACTTTTGGCTATGATGCTGTGAACATTCATGTAAAAGATTTTGCATGAAGATACACTTACAATTTCAATGTTTCTAGGAATGGAATTTTGGGGTCATATGGGTAACTTCCTAACTTTTTGAGAAACTGCCAAACTTTTCCAAATTGGCTGCACCATTTTATATTCCCACCATATAGGGCATTTATTTATTTATTTATTTTTAATGTAACCAGCATGCTGTTAACAATAAGTTGACCCTTTGCCTCCTGCACCTTTGGACATCATGTGTTCTGGGATGGGTTACTACCTGAAGCTTTGGAAAGTCATAGAATTTGGGAACTAGAGGGTTTCTCTGCTAATGCATCTATCTCTGTCAAGCTCTTACCCTCACCTTCAGGAATTCACTCTTCTTCCTGAGCGTGGAGGCCCACTCCTGACCTGGTACGGTATTTTCCAGACACTTTTATAGCTTTGCTTTGGGGGTTTATTGACATTTAATGAGTGTTTTCATTCCTGTGAAATAATTTACAAGTTTACTGCTGAGGATAGCATTCATAAAAGGAGGGAAAAAAAACAACAACACAAAACCACATTTAAATAACTGCATTTTACCTGGGGAAGATAAATTAGAGTTGGCCATCAATAAATAGATAATAACTTTTATAGCTACCAGGATTATTAAATTGTGGAAGACAATAAATTTGCACCCTCCCTTGTGAGTCACTTGCCTTAAAACATTTATAACTAATTATCTGAAAGTGAGACAAATTAGTGCAAGTTTGCAATCTATTTACTTAGTATTCTTTTCTTTCCTAATCACCCTGTGGATGGAGGAATCCATTTTATCAGTTTCTTCTCCCTCCTCTGCTCTTCAGATTTAATATGTGTATAAGTGCAGTGTAAGGAAGCGTAGGTCCTCTGTATCTGAGACAATGTTCTTTGAGCCACATTTGTATGTTAAGTGCCATCGTGTACCATGAAGGACAGGTTCATAGACTGGACTCCGAATGAAGTGCAGAATTGCTATACTGTAGTTAGAAATCTAGAGCCTTGGAATGCAAAGGTTTTACCTGCTTTTGACAAAGCCTCTATTTTATAAGGCTTTATGGGGAAACAGTCGGTGCAGTTACCTTAGTTAAAACTCATTCCAGGAAGCAGAATATTAAGATCTTACTTGAAGATAGTGAGATTTTCCGCTTTTTGTTAACTTGTCACCAGCTGATTGATACCTGGCATTACAGTAAGAGGTTTAACAGATTCCTGAATTCGGTCACATTTGTCCAAATCTGTGGGATATATCATAGAGAGGATCATAAGGCTATTAAGATAATAATTGGTTTTCTAGGATTCTCAATCCACGTAGCTTTGGGACTTGAGAGTGGGAAAGTATTAAAGAATTCTCATTTTTTGGTAAAGTAGGAAATCAAGTCATTTTTAGAGTTTAGCACAGGGTGGTAGGAAAAAAACACCAGGCTTTTATTTAGATCATTTGTGTTCAAATTTGACTATATGCCTATCTGGTTGTGTAATCTTATTTAAATTACAGAACTTCATCAAAGTCAGTTTACTAATTTGTAAAAAGTAGATAATAATACTTCCTCACAACAAAACTTTAAAAAAATTTCTTTATTGATTAAGATATCACATATTTGTTCTCATTCCCCCATTCCCATCTCAAACCCCTCCCAACGTATGCCCCCACTTCCCTGTTGTCCGTGACCACTGGTTAGGCTTATATGCATGCGCACAAGTCCTTTGGTTGATCTCACCCCTTTCCCCCACCCTTCCCTCACAACATAGCTTTTGTATTTGATGAGATACTATATGCGACATATAGTAGGCATTTAGAAGTGAAGTTAGTGAAATCTGAACCTGGGGTGTATTAGGTGGCCTTACTGAGGTTTTCTTATATGTTTGTGTATTTGTATATATGAGTGAATGCACATGCGCGCGCGCGCGCGCGCGCGCGCGCGCGCACACACACACACACACACACACACACACACACACACGCGTCAGTCTATCTCCATCCCACATCTTGTTTTCAGTAAGATTTATCTAGTTATATGTTTGACAGTTAACTCTTTAGAAAAATTTTTTTAATTGATTTCAGGGAGGATGGGAAAGGTGGGAGAGAGAGAGAAAAAAACAACATCAGTGATGAGAGAGAATCATTCATTGATTGGCTGCCTCCTGCATTCCCCACACTGGGAATTGAACCATGACCTCCTGGTCCATAGGTTAATGCTCAACCACTGGGCAACACCAGCCAGGCAATTGACAGTTAACTCTTAAATGTATTGGATTAATCAGAGCTTTTAAATTATCTTAAAGTGTAGTTTATTGTGAAGACTTGTTAGTAGCTGCTATAAATTTGTCATTTGCTTGTCAATCTTTCAGTTTCTGACAATGTCACCACTTTTGCTTACATCATCCAAGCTGAGAACCTTAGCGTGACCTTTTCTGCTTTCTCTTTCCTTAATAATGTTGCTGCCCAGCAGTTTATTTTTATCAAAGCTAATATTGCATAAGATTGCTGAAATTGATGAAGGGTAGAAAATGTATTACTGTAGTCAACTATTACTGAGGTGCTACTCAGGCCCTTATTGTGTCCATTTATACTCAGAAATATAATGTAATCTCAATGTAAAGTGTTTTTACAAAGTTAATTCTTATTTTCTGATGTTCCTCTAAATGGTAAGCTTTTACCTGGATGGTGTGGTGAAGAGCTTTTGGTATTTCATTATCAGCAGGATACCAGGTGTGGGAAAACAAAAAATCCCAGCAGCCTGCATCTGAGGATGCAGTAGATTGAATTATTATTTAACAAATATTCATTCCCTGTCCCCACACCCACCCACCCACCCTGGCTCCCTGACAGCAGTATGTTCCCTCTCCCCATTGCTTTTGGGCTTGGGCATGTGACTTACCAGGATCAAGGAATGTCAGTGGAGATATCAGTAGCAAAGGCTTGAAATGTGCTTGTGCATTAGGATTTGGTATTCTGCGGAATCCCAGGAAACCAGCAAAATGTGAGCAAGAAAGAAGTGGTTACTGTGATGCGTTTCTGAGTTTGAGGTAGTTTGTTACATGCATATTGTTGTGACAGGAGCTGATGAGTACAAAGGGATTCTGATTTAAAGATTTTCTTTGGGCATTGATTTGGGAGCCTCAACTTTCCCTGTAGAATCATAAGTTTCTTGTTGGATTGCACCTGTTTTAATGCCAATGTTGTGTCTCTGGTCAGTGACAAACTGTTCAGGATTGAAAGCTCAGTTACGAGGACTGCTCACAGTTCAGATCTGGCAGAAGAAGGAGGCTGGTTGACTCTGGTTGTCTCTGCAAACCTGTCTGTACTCGGTAGTCATTTCTAGAAGGTAGGCCAGTGGCTCTGTCCTTGTTGGGGAAAGTCCTTATGTTTCCTCAGTGGTGGAAGGGCAATGAATACACAAATATAGGCTATTTGTGGAAAGAGCCAAGATCCTATTAAAATTCTGTTATGTCTTAAGAAGCAAACATAAAGGAATCCAGAGGAGGCCGAACAGCTCTTTAAAATAATGATTGTCTTGGGCTAATTTCTTCACTGTGCCTCCAGCACCATTAGGTGCCAGTCCTACTGTGTAGGTTCATTTGCAAACAAAACTGAGTAGAGAGGAGGCTGGTACATGATACTTCCCAAAGCCAGAGCTTTCAGACACCTGCCCATTGTTTGAAGCATTAACCCCAGCAGCACCTATCTAGGAAAAAATAGGGAAAAACAAGATTGTTTATTTCCAAAGCTTTGGGACCCATCCTTTCAAAGAGAACACTGGCCAAAAGAGAAAAACGGATATTGTGTAAAAGCTCAGAAGGTTTTCGGAATTTCCTTTTCTTGCCCATTATAAACATGATTTTTCCCTTTGCTCTGAGCTCCCCCCTCTGGCATTCATGGTATATTTCTCTTCTTGTGATCACAAGCTTCAAAGCTCCCCCACCATGTTATTTTGCTAACCCTCTAGAGCAGTGTTTTTCAACCTTTTTTGGGCAAAGGCACACTTGTTTCATGAAAAAAATCACGAGGCACACCACCATTAGAAAATGTTAAAAAATTTAACTCTGTGCCTATATTGACTATATATAAAGTAATTCTCTTGAATAGGAATCAAATAAACACAAAGAAAGTATTTTATAATTACTTTATTATGAAATATTAAGTAAACAAAATAGTGAAAAATTATAAAATTCTTGTCTTGTCTGCACCTACGGCACACCAGGCAACATCTGTGCCGCGGAACAGCGGTTGAAAAACGTTGTGCAGCGATGGCAGGGGCTGCTTTTATGTTCTAGAGTTTGGGAGGTTGTGGATTAAGGGACGCAGGGGACTGCCTGCAACATTTATTAACATTTAAATCAGTGCAGTAAAAATCAGAAACCCAGTGCGCTGTTGACAGTTGCTTTAAAGATACTTTGAGCTTGTTTGACCATGTTTTTAGGCTTGTGTGCCAGGAATGAAATGAAGTGCCTTTTCACAGAGCTCAGGATTGTGCTATCCTAATGGAGAAATCCATAAGGCTCTTTGTTTTCATAAGCTTTATCCTTACTGCCTTTTTTTTTTTTTTTTAAATGGTCAAATTGTTCTAATGTCGACCGATTGCTTTTATTGTAAGTAAACGTCTAACTATTGCATTTTCTTTAGAAGGAATAGTGTCAATGCCCAATTCATGGAGCACTGTCTAGGACCCTGATTTTCAATGTAGCTTAATTTTTCAGAAATCAGTCTCACCCCTGTAAGCACCAAAGATTGTGTTTTACTGTTTATTTAAGTGGAAAATTTTGTATAGTATATTTCTCAAATTGGGTCTGTAAGGCAGTAAAACATTTTCCTTCACCCTCTTAGGATACCTGGCTTGGTCTGAAATTTAAACCGACACAGACAGATTAACAGGAGAAAAGCAGACGGATTTACTTAATTAAAATTTTACATGACTTGGGAATCCTCATAGGGAAATGAAGTCCAAAAGACATGCTGAAGCCTGCTTGCTTTTTTATGTTGGGTTGAGCAAAGAGAGGCAACTGACTTACTCGGAAACGGACTAAGTGAGGAGGCTGAAGGGGTGAGAACTATTGGAATGCAGTCTATTTGTATAGAAGTATCTTGGTCTCTGCTTGTCGCCCTTGATGATATGAGTGTTACCACTTTCCTTCCAGTGCAGAGAGAACCTCTTTCATATAGGGATTTCATCTCTTAACAAAAGACAGCAAGCGGTCAGAGTGTTTTTCTTGTATTTGTTGTTTTTCAAGTGTCTTTAACTCAAAATAGTAAGTCTAAGGGACATATTTTGGGCTGACGTGCTCTGACTTGGTGATTGAAGGCACATGATTTTGAATCTGATGGCCCAGGCTTCATTGGAACTCTGTGGCACTGTCCCTATAGAGAGAGGTCACCTTATCACCTAAGGAGCCATGCACAGTGTTGACCCCTCTTTGACTCAGCCCAGACTTGTCTGCTTTCATGCCCCTGGCTTTCCTCCTTACTGAGGGCTGTAGGTTATCATGTATCAGCTCTTTATTGCCTCTGCCTCAGACAAGTGCCTCATGTCTTCTTAGTTGTTCAGTGAAGTTGGGCCAAGGTGGTTAGGATAAGTGAACAGAGAAATACTCTCTGACCTCAAACTCTTGAGTTCTCAGTTATGGATTTTGCAATATAGTACATTTTGGCTATTTACTCTTTCTTCCCTGTTCAATAAAGTTCTCAGCGGTCCAGGTTGTCAGGTAAGTTAGATGTTATTTTGCTAACAATGGCAATGACATAACACCTTAAACATGTTTCCTGTAGACGTTTTTCTCTTGGTCTAATCCATCTGTATTTCTAGAACATGAATTTCAGATGTTCCACAGACATCAGTTTCTGGGGAATATGTTTCATCATTTAGTAATTTGTTAATTTACCGAAGTGTCTAGGTTAGGTGTAAAGAGTCTGTCATTGCTTGCTATGCTGCTGGGAATATGGGGAATGAAGAAGTGAATGAATAAACTTGCTTCTTTTCACACAGAAGCAAGTGGATTTTTGGTGGGATTAAATTTTTTCTCTAATTTGTTCTTTAAAAAATATTTTTAGTGATATCAACTCTAGTCACCATGTTTTACATTAGGTCCTCAGACCTTATTCATCCTACAGCTGGAAGTCTGTAACCTTTTCCCAACCTCTCTTTATTTCCTCCACTCCCCAGCCCCTGACAATCACTTTTCTACTCTGTTCCTATAAGTTTGACTCCTCTAAAGATTCCACATTCACATAGCATAATTTCCTTAAGTTGCAACTAGTTATCGCAAATACCAATATTTCCTGCTTTCTTATAAACGAATATTCCTGTGTGTGTGTGTGTGTGTGTGTGTGTGTGTGTGTGTGTGTCTGTCTACCACATCTTCATTCATTTATTTGTAGATTGCAGCATTATTTACAATAGACAATATTTGGAAATAGTTTCTTAGCTTTTTTTCCTAAGGGTGGTGTAAGAATGATCTTAAATAGCTTTCTTGTGTATATATTTTGTTTTAAGGAGATATAATTTACTCTTGCCAGTTGTTTTGAGAGACTGGTGTTCTTATAGTTTTGAAATATTTTTTCCCCTCTGCATCCAATGCACTGAATGGATGTGAGCTGGTCAAACCTAGGATTGCCACCCCCCTTTACTGTCTCAGCTGATGGTCTACATTTGCCCATCTATCCACTGTGAACTTTGCCCTCTGAATAGCGGATCTTGAATTTGATTCTAACTGTCCTCGTTAGACCAGAGCTATCATTACTCATCTAAATGGTACTATTGCCTTTGAGTCTGCTTTCTCCTTGGCTTTTTTTGAGCATCAAGACTCATCAACGATGAAACATCCTTTCCCAACAATCAGGGCCAATACCTGTTTCCTTTTTTCTCTTCTTTGTCTACCTTTTTCTGAGAGAAGTCTGTGCCCGCACCCCTCCTCCCCCATTCTAACATTTATATATTTGCAGAATAGTCTCTAGCATAATCATTTTTTACTAAACTCTTAAAGGTCAGTTTTAAGAATGTGCTCAGAGGACTAACCTGTGAATAAACAGTCTTTGTGAGATATACTTTTCCTGTCTATGAGCTGAGTGGTTTTCCATTTGCTTTAATCAGTGTGTAGTTTATTGATGGAATGCACTATGCTCTACTCAAAAAGATTATAACAAATGAAGCCCCCCTTTTAATTTAGCTTGAAGAAAATGAAATATTTGAGATAGTTTTCCATTAGCTTAGTGTCAACCTCCTGAAAAGCATATGCCTTTATGTAAATTTACCTGTCTGCCCTATTTATAAATTGAGAATTAGTTTAATAAGAATATATCTGAGTATGTGACTATGGATGGGGGTTATGTTGCTGGGTGTGTGCATATGAGGGACCTCCATGATTCATTAAATTATAATATTCTCATAGTAAAGGTAGTTCATAAGATTTCTCTTTAAACATAGCATGCTCTCCAAAAACATACATTAGAGTATTTCTTTTAAAAGAAAGTACTGAGAATATTCACTCAAATTTATAGTACTCATTGTATTTTATTTTGCTTTTATTTTATAGTTTGTCACATTTTCTATATTTGTTACTAGAGCTTTTATTCTGATATGGTTTATGATTTAATTATCCACCAGATGTTGGAGTTTACATTATACTATTGCACAGAGGGAGAAAAATGGACCGTCACTTCCTTTGTAGTACAATTTTCTGCTCAGAAAGAGGTGGTAAAGTTTGGCAGCATTCACTTTGCAGCTCATTGTCTTTGTGCACGTTCAGCTGTCTGGTGATCACGTTCTGTTTGCTCCAAACTTGGTGCTAACGTTGGATAGTGAAGAAGAATGTCTCTGGACTTAGGGAAATCACAGTATGGATGGGAGAAAATGTCACTGGTTTTACCCCTAACATTTTCTTTCTTTTTAAAAAAATATATTTTATTGATATTTTACAGAGAGGAGGAAGGGAGAGAGATAGAGAGCTAGAGACGTCAATGAGAGAGAAACATCAACCAGCTGCCTCTTGCACACTCCTTACCGGGGATGTGCCCGCAACCAATGTACATGCCCTTGACTGGAATCGAACCTGGGACCTTTCAGTCCCCAAGCCGACGCTCTACCACTGAGCCAAATCGGTTTCGGCTACCCCTAACATTTTCTGTAATTTCTCTTTGTAATCATTTTAAGATCGATAGGATATTTCATTATCTAATTCCCCCCCTTCAAACCTTATGTTTCCCTATTTTTCTGTGATATTTTCATAATGATTGTGAGTGACTCCTGAAGTGTGTGAGTGACTTCCCTTAAGAAACTTAGCTTCTATCATCCAGGCTAATGATTGGTATGAGTTCAGATGATCCTCATCTGCTTTTTGTCAGCCACTATTTCTGCAAAGTCTTCATTTTCTCCAGTTATAAAAATACTAGAGGCCCGATGCACAGAGTTTGTGCAAGGGTAGGCATTTCTTCCCCCCGGCTGCCAGCACCAGCTTTCCTCTGGCACCTGGGACCTGGGCTTTCCTCACAGCCCTGGCTTTTTCTGGAAGGTTGTCCAGAAGGACATCTGGTCTAATTAGCATATTACACTTTTATTATTATAGACAACTTCTTCATTTTTCTTATCAAAGACAAATTAAAAAGAATTAGTTCAGTTTCTGAACAAGTTTAGTCTTCATTAATTCCACACTCTACTCCATTTTTAGCACCATTTTTCTTTTCCTAGTCTCCCCCCCCCCCCCCTTTGGTAATTTTAAAAGCTCATTGTCTCATGTTTGGCTTCCTTGGGGTAGCATGAATTAACTTGCTACCTCTAACTCCTCTCTTCTTTATGTTTTAGCTGACTGTAACAAGATCCTTTCCACTATTTTTGATCTTTAGTTCAAATCTCTTTATAGATATTTGAAGAGTCATTTGTGAAACCACATTAGGTGTTTCTTATTTATTATTTTTTTCAATTGAAGTTTTAATCCTGTGTGTGTTAATTATTTAATTATTCTAATATGTACTCCTTTCCCCTTTCACACTGATGGAATTAGTCCTTTATCCTAGAGCTTCTCAGAGTTCCTGATTCTTTAATATTTGATTTGTACTTATATTGTTAATAACTGACTTTCCCTTTTTTTTTTTTTTTTTTTTTTTTTTTTTTTTTTACCATCACCCAGTTCTGTCTCCTATGTTCTTTAGACCTATTTATTCATTTAAAGTATTTGTATTGATTTCAGAGAGGAAGGGAGTGGGACAGTGAGATAGAAACATCAATGATGAGAGAGAATCATTGTTCAACTGCCTCCTGCATGCCTGCTACTGGGGATGGAGCCTGCAACCTGGGCATGTGCCCTGACTAGGAATTGAACTGTGTCCTCTCAGTTCTTAGGTTGATGCTCAACCACTAAGCCACACGGGCCGGGCAATTTATGTATTTATTTTCTGTGATTGCTCTTATCTTCCCATTGCCTCCAGTGCAGGTCATTGTTTTCTCATAACCTTTTCTCAAACTTTACTGGCCATGAGTATCACCATGGAATTCTTGTTCTAAGCCCGCATTGCTGGGTCTGAGGCCCAGAGAGTCTAATTCATTTGGCTTGTGAAGAGCCTAGATACCTTCTTTTTTAACAGACACTATGAGGTGGTCCAGTGGCCACACCTTGGACTGCTGCTGCTGCCTGCTAATGGCAGCCTGTGCCTGAAATATAGCTGCCTGGTTTTTCATGTCTGAACATTCGTTTGTAAGTTAATTTATGAAATGCCTACTATCTGCAAGGCATTGTGTTGGGCACTCGAATATTGTAATGAACAAAATAGACTTTGTTTCTGATCTTGCAGTGCCAGTAGTAGAGATTGAATTTTTTTCATGTCTTCCTCATCTCAAAACGTCTTTGATTTCCTATTGTTTACATGGAACTGTTAGTCAGTTCTTCAGAAGTTTTGCTGATGGGCTTGTAGAACATAAGAGAGATGACTAGGAATCAGATTAGGATTTCAGGTTTGTTTTCCTTCTGACTGTGTATGTATGTGTTTCACTTACAAAAGCTGGGGGTTTTAAGCAGATGATTAATGTTTCCTTAGTCAATGTTTGAATCTCTGCTGAATAGTCAAGATTAGAGGAAAAATACCATCCTTCATCAGTTCTAATATGTCATTATTTATAAGACCCCTTCCAATTTCAGAGATGTTAAAATGTGAAATAGTGTGCTTCATATAATCAATACAGTGCTGCCTTTTGTTTTGTGTGTGTTTGTATTTATGAGGATCATAATACTACACAAAGCTACTCTCTAACTACTGACACGTAATTACCTAGGACCTTACAAGACGTGTCATTGATCTGACACTAATGAAAGAGCCAGGCATTATTAAGAGACATAAAGTCTGTAACACAAAAGAAGCCAAGATGAAGAGGGAGACAATCTCTCAGCCCTGATGACCTTTCCCACATTCACCCGAATCTGCTTCTCTGTTGGGCTGTGCAGGGTGCAGATTTCTAGCACTGAGGTAATCAGGGTGACTGTAATTCGTGGGTGACTTTCCCATCCATCACTCAATTCAGACAGCTCACAGGCACCAGAGTCAGCCCAGCACAGAGCTTCCGTGAGTTACAGCCTCTCTATTTATTGTATCCTTTTAATTAAATGTGCCCTCTGAAAAGCATTTTAAAAACAAGCTCAGTGATCCAGTTGAGTAATCAGTTACTGGCAGCCCTCTCCCACTCCCGCACAGACACAGCTTACTCTCAAGTCAGCCTCTCACACAGGAAACATCTCCACCTTTTAAACCTTTCAGAGAGTCGCCATACTTCTTGAAAACTACAAGGGATGTCTTCTTTTTCTTCATGTCGTTACTGGGTCTTACTGTTCCTAGGTGATATGTAAAGGATACAGAGGAAAGTCTAGAATCAACTCTGTACTTTCTGAAGGCTCTCACTCTCCTATTCTACACACCTTTGTCTCTCCCTCAGCTGGCCATTCACTTTCCTCTTCCTTTCAAGCATAGCCTTAGAGCTCACTTCTCATGCTGCGTTTGGTCCTCAGTGTTCCTGATTTGACTGGGGGAATTTTAGTACTACTGGGAAGTCTTAGTTGAAATCTCCCATTTCAAAAGTTGTAACTTTAACAGCTAGCGGTAAAAGCCAAATAAATGATATGGCCTCTCAGTATCAGGGGAGTTAGAGAGAGGCAAGATCACTGAGTTTTTGTAAAATGCTTCAGGATGGGAGTGGTATTACAGACAGGCAAGCCAGTGGGACTGGGGAAGCAGAACCAGAGAAAGGTAAAGTAGGAAAGGAGGAGAACTGTGTGGGAGGAGGGACTGTCCTTAACAGACTAGCACAGAGGGTGGACCTGCACAGCAGGTGTGAGAGGAAATCCTGTCCAGGTAGGTTTGGGCTGAATCTTTGGAGGGTCTAAGAATCCCAACTAAAGATGTTCAATTTTATATTTTACTAGAGGCACAGATTCGTGCATGGGCACTGCTCTGCTCCTGCTCACCCTGGCCTTGCTATGCCTGCCTCCACTGCCTCTGCGTGGTAGGGCTGCTGCAGAGGCAGGAGACGCTTGTGCCGCCACAGCTGCACTTGTCAGCCCTGAGCCCGGCTTCTGGTGCCTCAGTCAGCTGAGCGGTGCTCCTGCTGTGGGTGTCTTGTGTTGAATGTCTACACCCTGGTGGTCAGTGCAGTTCATAGCTACTGGCTGGTTGTCTGGTTGTCTGGTCGTTTAGTTGCTTAGGCATATATGTATACATACACACACACACACACACACACACACACACATATAGTTGGTGCAATCATTTCTAACACATTGAAGAGGCATTTTATCATTATAAGGCTCAAGTCTTCTTCAGGGTAGGGTTTAAGAATGGTACGGTGGGGCTGAAATTGCTCAGCCTTTGTGTGTTTGTGTATGAGTGTATATGAGTATAAACACAGTACACATATGAATGGGAGGTCTTGAGCAGGGCAGAGGAGAGTATGGCACCACTGGCAAAATTATCCTCTTGTCATAAACCTTGGAAAGCTGTGAAATGAAATTCTGACCTCATGGTCTTTGCAGTCTACCATCTACTAATGGTTCACCTGTTGACAAGTGTTGCCATGGGCAATGGAGAATCATTGGTGGTAAGTTTTGTTGTTGTTGTTTTTTTTTTTTTTTTTTTACCTTTATTGATATTTATTATGCTTTGGAGATTATTATATTTCGATCTTTGCTCCAAGAAGGCCAGCCTGGTGGGCAGTCAGACACTGACATGCGATAACATGACTGCCTAATGGCACAGCATGCTGAAGAGCTGTGGGAGGAGAGCTGCAGGTTCCTACATCTGCTGGGGACTGGAACAGGCTCAACAGGAGCTGGAGAGCGACCACACAGTCAAGGAAAGAACCCTGTAGGGAAGGAGGGCTCTATTTACAGTCCAGGGAGAGATAGATGATTAATGAAGTGGAATATGGAGGAGGTGATAGTAAATGGATTTTGATTACAATAAGAAGGCATTTGAGGGGTGTGAAGATTGGCTGGACATTGAGAAAAGAAGTAAATCAGAGCTGACCAAGTAATCAGTTTTATGTAACTAAAGAATGGTGGTACCATTTGTAATAAAGAGGAGATGAATTTGTTTGCGTTTGAGATGATGGCATTTCAATGGGAAGCTTGCTGTGAAGATGGATAAGCTTGACCAGTGAAAGATGAGCGCCACACATCACAGAGGAGGACTGGCATGATGATGTAATCCATAACACTAAGCGTGTGTCCATGGGAACGGGGGTTTGTCACCTGGTGAGGTGGCTGTGAAGGGAGGTATGGAGGGAGTTAAGGCAGTTCATTTCCCTGTAGGGACAGCACCATAGCTTCTTTATGTAAGATATTCTTCTGTAGGCGATGACGTGGCCCAGGAACTTGTGCATGGACTGATGTGGAAGCTAGACAAGTGGGAAATGTAAACGGTGCTCCAAGCAGAAGGATGGGTTTCCAGGGAATCCTAGCAGGAGAGCCCAGCACAGGGGGAAGATGATCAGTAGGCAGACTGGCCTCTTGGCAGACTTTCTCATGTGCAGTGCAGAAGATAGGCTCATCTCCGGTTTCTTCACCAGAGAGCAGCTGGGGTAGCCTTGGATGGAGTTAGAAACCAGGCTTCGGGGTAAGGATTGGTCTAAAGTGTTTAATAGTTGCCTTGAGTCTGTTACTACTTCAGTTGTGATGGTGGAAACTCAAATACCAGAAACTCGCATATGACCCTTTCAGTGGCCAAGCACGAGGGTACGGAACCCAGCCAATGCTCTCTCTGTGTGAGTGTGTGTCTGCTGCTCCTTAGGTCCAGGAGCATGCCTGTTATCTTGTTTCTCTGGGTGTTAGTAGGTGGCATAAGTGTTCTTGAGGAAAGATTTCCCCTTCTTTCTGGCTGAGATGAGGGACCAGAACTACACATAGTACCTATTCTCAAAGTCATATTCCTAGAAAAGTTGGATGCAAAATGGACTGTGGTGGTTAGATAAGGGTTGTCTTCGGTGTGCAGAAAGCTCAAACTGCACAAGGAGCACCTGCAAGGAGAACATGGTGACAGCTGAAGAAAGCTTGGGGTAGAGTGGAGCCTTATTTTGGTTGTGCCAGGACCTGGGACAAATGACAGACCCAAGTCATAAGGGAATTATGACCACTTTCTAGTCTCTTATTCCCAGGAGACCTGGGTATACTGATATCTTGGCCCAAAAGGTAAACTGAGAACCAAGCCAATCCACATCAGAGAGAGGTGTGGCTCACTCACTGACTGTGCATGGCCAGGCGTTCAATTTGAGGGTTGTCTTCAGGAAAAGCCAAATTGCAGAGTTGAGCTGGCTGGCCAAAGGAGGTTTTAGCTCAAAGGAGCAAGGCAGATTCTGGATAAGAATGAGCATAATAGACTGGGGAGACCAGAAAGGAAGGAGTAAAGCAGAATGACAAGTAGAACCTAGAGGAATTTCCTGTGTCAGAGTGTGCCTGAGAGTACCTTCGTATAGGGGGTACTTTGGTCACAGATGCGAAAAGGAGGAAATCTTTAAAATCTGATCGATTGTGGGTAGTTTATTCTTTTTCTGTTAATTTTATTAAATTGTGCTCTCTCCATATGCCTCTATTTGGGCACACATTTTGTTAGTTGGAGAGCAATACTTATTATTGAGGACTACTTTGTACCAGATAATGTTTTCCATGTTGTTCACAGCAATGAACAACATAGACAGAGTCCTTTTCCCCATGGATTGTGTAAGCTAGTGGGGGAATGGAGATAATAAACACATATGTACATCCAAAGATAATTTTCTTCCTGATGAGTTTCTTTGGAAAATATAAAACAGGGAACAACACAGCAGGGTGTGATTTGTTCTCACGGTGTCTTCTACAAGCTACAGTGGACAGCAAGCTCTCTTTGAAGAGATGACAACTTGAGTTGAGTCCTGATGATAAGAAAGAGAAGGCCACATTAAGATTTGGAGCAGGGAGAGGAGAACTGGGGCTGGTGTTTGGCCATATGAAGTCTGTGGTGCCTGCAAGGCAGATGCTGAGCTGGCAGGTAGGCATATGCTTCTGGGTGCTCAGGAGAAAGCCCAGACTGATAGGTGAGTGGTCTTATCAGACAGATTATATCTAAAGTCATAGGCTGAATGCATCTCAAACTTACACTTTTTGGGGGGTGGCTGGGTGATGGGGCTCTTTTTGACCATGTCTATTTGCCTAGAGAGAAACTGCATATAAAATTCTTATTTTAAACAGAACAGGCTTTTTTTAAAGTAGGTAGAACTTTATGGACATGAATATTATTTTGTATGTGTATATATTTTTTTCATGTTTCTGTATTATAGGTACCTAGTATACTGGTTGCTAAATTCCTCCTACCATGAACTTGGTTCTAAAAGACAGCATTTCTCAAAGTTTTCAACTTATATCTTGACAAATTGAAAATTTTATAACCTCATTATAGAATGTACTGAAGTGTGCATATGCAGTCATAGGTTTCTGATCTTCAGATTTATGAGTCCTGGAAATACCTCAGTAAATATTGTGTTTGAAAAGGATTGCTGGAACATGTGTGAAGTGCTTTACAGTTAACACACATCTGAGGTTCCAAAAGCCAGTGATGGGGGAAGGTTGGGGTGTTCTTGACTTTACAATTGTGTAGAATAAGACTTAGGAATTCCAAGTAACCTGTACAGGATAACACAAGCAACCCTCCAGGTGATACTATGTGCAGTGGTGGAGGTGGGATGCACTGCTTTATACAAACCAGATTATCAGGAGCTTTGTTGATATCAGGTATGTTATTTCCTTAACTCTGAGAGATTACCGAACCAACCATGGACACTTTCTTTCTTTACTTTTTTCTTTCTAATTTATTTATTGATTGAGGTATCACATATTTGTCCTCATCCCCCCATTCCCATCCCAAGCCCCTCCGCACGTATGCCCCCACCCCCCTGTTGTTCGTGACCACTGGCTAAGCCCATATGCAAGTAGGATACTTTCTAATGATGCTGGTAAGGAAGCCTTTCTTGTCTTTCCAGTAAAGCCCTTACTCTTTTCTTATTTTAGATTTTTAAAATTCATTTGAAGAGAGAGAGAGAGAGAGAGAGAGAGAGAGGAAACATTGGTTGGCTACCTCTTGCATGCCCACTATTGGGAATTGAGCTGCAACCCGGACATGTGCCCTGACTGGGATCAAATCTGCAACCTTTTGGAGAATGAAATGATGTCCAACCAACTGAGTCACAACAGCCAGGGGGATCTTACTTTTATTGTACTCCTTTCCTGTCTGGTTGTGAGTTTGAAAGCATCACACAGACTTCCTCTGGCATCGCCATTCTCTCTGCCTGTTCCTGAGACCAGGGAAGCTGGATGAACCCTTTTCTTCCCTCAGCCCAATACAGTTACAACCAAAAATGGGCAATGCAGCTCTTTTCTCATTTAAAAGGGGATTTTGTTCAGTTTTGTACTTTTTGCTTCATTCTTTGTGCTGTGAACTTCTCTCTGGTGATTTGATCGTGCTTCTCATGCAGGTGTGTCTGTAAAATGAATATGGCTTCTCCAGCTGGCTCACTGTTAGCCTGTGAGTACACGCCTGCTTCCAGCTCCACTGGAATAGTGCTGCTCAAGGCGTGGCCTCAAGCAGCACCAGCGTGTTCTACATTATTGTCCTCAAGGAAGTACGGAGAGAAATTGAGCTTGAGCATTTAGAAACTCAGAGTGATTGGACAAAGTAATCTTATGTCTGTTGGATTGAAGAGTAAAATAAAACTGAAGCTTTGATTTTTTTCTTTTTTTAATTTTAAAATATTATTCTATTTGTATTTTATAAGAAGAGCAAAACCAACCCCTTCTTATTAATAATTTAGAGCCGTGGTCTAGATTTTAGAACCCAGCAGGGACTGGGAGGGTTAAAAATCACCCCTACTTTTTTCAGAGGTGTAGTGATAAGATTCCTGATTTGGGATTATTTTGAGGATGTAGACTAACAAAACTGTCAAGTGGTGAACTTCAATGTACAATATAACATTGTAGATGTGTTTCTGACACTTTAATTGCCACCTGTCCCCCTTGGGCTGCAGCTACATTTCCATATGTTTATTTCACCTTTGAAGACACGGGGGCACTTTGGCAGGTGTAGTATTGGATTTTTAACCATGAGTCAAGAACAAAGTGGAAAAATCGTTTTCGGTTTGCTTTGGCAGCTCATGTTTCAGTTTTTAAGTGAGTCTGGCCAAATCAACCAAGCATTTCATCATTTTTTTATATTCAGATGTCTTTTGGCTCTGCACTGTTATGCTCTAGAAGACATATCATTTCTAACACATGTGGAAATATGGAAACAGCAATGTTGATCCTTTTCTCTTACACATTGTTTTAGGCAATGAGAGGCATTTGCTCGCTCTTCCCCAAACTAGACTATATAAACCTTATAAGAAGAGATTGGTTCATTTACTGTTCTTCCTGTAAAGTCTGCTGTGAAATTTCCCTTCTCCTCTTTTTCTTATTTCCTACTGGAAGAATAAGACATGCACATTACAGAAAATTTGGGAGATAGAGGAAAATAGGAGAGTGAACTTTTCCATGTTCCCAGATCTAGAAATACGTAGCTTTTGTTCACATTTTAGTGGATTTCCTTCTCCAAATTTTTGCTTCATTAAGATTATACAGTTTTCATCAAATTGGCAAGAGAAAATTCTAGACCCTTAACTTAAATATGGCATTTTATTCTGCTTATAATTGTAATTACATGGTCCTTATAGACATGTTTAGAAAGTAGAGAAAACTTATAATGTATAAAATTTAAAAATCATCCAGAATCCAACATTCCAGGGATTATTTTTAATTTGTACTTATATGTATTTACTTTTGATTGTTTTAAAAGTGTAGTTGAGTTTATATGCTGAGTATTTGTAAGCATACCTAATACAGCCATAATCATGGGATCTAGATGAGAGAAGAGTTCATTTAAAAAACTAATGGTAATATTGTATGTCAACTGTAATTTAAAAATAAAAATATTAAAAAAAAGGATGATTCAGAATGAGTGTCAAAGATGTAAAAATTAATTTCTCAAGTTTCCAGGCAAAACAGAAAAGAGATGATTATGTTGCTCTATATATACTGTTCCCTTTTAGATAGAAAAATACACTTTATTTTTAGTAATTCTTCTGAAGTATTATCCCAAGTGTGTTTGAAATAGTTGAACCACTATTGGTGAGTAGTTGAAAGGAGGATACTGCTATTTTCTTGAGTGTCCATTTAAAATATTTAGACTGTGGGTCAAAATAAATGACTGTAGATGGAGAGGAATGGCACAAGTCAAAGAAGCCTTTACTGGTTACTTATTTTATGAACTCTCTCAAAATTATGTTTTCTGAGCTTTTAATTTATTTTTAAAATATTTATCTTTATTGTTGAAGGTATTATATTTGTCCCCTCTGTTTGTTTATTTTCTTCCCTCATTGACACCCTCCTCCCTGCACCTTGTCTGTGTCCATGGCCTATGCATATATCCATATAAGTTCTTGGGTTAATCTCTCCAACCTGCCCCCCCACCCCCCTGCAACACACACACACACACCCATACCTTCCCTCTGATATTTATCAGTCTGTTCCATGGTTTTAGGTCTCTGGGTCTGTTTTGTTCATCAGTTTATTATGTAAATTAGATTTCACATGTGAATTGAGGTCATGTGATACCTTTCCCTGACTGGCTTATTTCACTTAGCATAATACTCTCCAGGTCCAGCCATACTCTTGCAAATGCTGACTTCTTTCTCTTTTACTGATCTATAGTATCCCATAGTGCCGAAACCGATTTGGCTCAGTGGATAGAGCATCGGCCTGAGGACTGAAAGGTCCCAGGTTCGATTCTGGTCAAGGGCATGTACCTTGGTTGTGGGCACATCCCCAGTAGGGGGTGTACAAGAGGCAGCTGATTAATATTTCTCTCTCATCGATGTTTCTAACTATCCCTCTCTCTTCCTCTCTGTAAAAAAAAATCAATAAAATATATTAAAAAATAAAAAAATGTAGTATCCCATAGTGTAAATGTACAGTTTTTTTTTATTTTTTTATTTTTTTATCAATTCATCTACTGATGGGCACTTGGGCACTTTCCAAATCTTAGCTATTGTAAATTTCACTGCTATGAATATATGTTTTTTGAACTTTTTAAAATGTGAGCATATTTTTTTTTGACACATACTTTTTTCTTAAAAACCTATAGACAGTATTCCATAGTCTTCTACCATATAGTGTTTCAGAAAGTATTAAGCTAACCTCATTTTTGTTCTTTATGTATGTTCCTTATTCTGCCTATATTTTTATTTGCACTGCAGATTGAATTTAACTAGATAAGAATCATTTCATTGTCACCCCTACCTTCCAATGTGGTAACTGCTTTTTGTTTTACTCATGGCATTTCCCCCCCCCCCCCCCCCCCCCCGAAAGCAAGAAAATATACTTCAGGTGTATAAATATATTTCTTAAAAAGAAATGTTACTTTAATTCTTGAATTAAGTACCCTGTTCTCAAATTTTCACATCATCTGTTCTCAACCTTTTCAATCTTCACTGTTTGGAGATCTGATTTGTTTTTTTGCACCTCTGATTTTATATTATGGAATATAAATTATTAACCTGTGGCATTTACTGCATCTTTCTCTTCTGTTATAGCATTTTTATTTTCCTTGCAATTCTTAGCATCTTTCTTTTGTCCATTTTTAATCTTATCCTGGTATCTTTTTCTTTCTGCCCATTTTCTCTTTAAAGATTTTTTTTATTATTTCAGGAAGCCAGGTGTCTTGTATGTTACTGAAGTTGCCAGAATTTATTGAAATTTTCTTCATTCTAGTTTCTTGAAATTTCCTTCTTCCTTGCCTTCTCCCCTCCCCCCCCCCTCTTGATTCATTCTTAAATGAGAGGAAGGTCACCTAGCCCCAAGGTTTGCTGACTGTTAGAATTTGAAGATGCCTCTTAGCCTATTATTTTGGCATTTGGGTGCTAATGAAATAATTTTCTGAGTTTTACTACTGGAAATCAATTGCATGTGTACATCTGCCAGCTCAGTTCCTAGTTTTCCTATAATTCAAATCTACAATATTTCCTTGAGATGGAATCTTCAACCTCCATTTCTACCTGACTCCCTGATAATACAGAATAGATGGCATATTAAAATAAACACAAATGCATCTTCCATGGTTATTTTTGTCCTTATCTATGGTCTTTTACATAAAAGGATTCTATTTGTCAGAGCTCCATTGCCAGCCTCTCCACCTTGTTAGCAAACTGTTTAATTTGATATGCTGTTTCAATAGAGGCAGGAACAGCAGTGCTTGTGTGTGTTGGGTGAGCAGAGAGCCAGCTGCCTCTCAGGTCAGCATCTGTGTAATAGTGGGCGGTTACATACTTTGGTTTGGTTTAGGGCAGTGGTCGGCAAACTGGCTTGCGAGCCACATGTGGCTCTTTGGCCCCTTGAGTGTGGCTCTTCCAAAAAATACCCTGGCCTGGGCGAGTCTGTTTTGAAGAAGTGGCATTAGAAGAAGTTTAAGTTTAAAAAATTTGGCTCTCAAAAAAAATTTCAATCGTTGTACTGTTGATATTTGGCTCGGTTGACTAATGAGTTTGCTGACCACTGGTTTAGGGCATGCAGACAATGGGAGAATGGGAAAGGCTTTTTGTACCTACTTCCAAGTAAGCAGACACTTTCCTTCCATTGGTACAGCCCTGAAACCATAAGTGTAAACCAAAACGTATAGATTTTTAACGCTGTCCCATCAACCTTGTATTTAGTGGAAATTCTTTAAAGATTCTGGGGTGGTTGTGTGTGGGTACAGAGTTCCAGCATTGTGAGTTATCTTGTGTCCTCTTTTTCACTCATCAGAATTTTAGTGGGTCTATGGCAGAGATTGTGTGGGATACTACTAGCCAAATACCATCTTAACATTTTAACTCGGAAGTCTGTGACATTTCTCATTTCTACTCATAGACTTCCTATTGACTTGTTACTTAGGGCAAGTTTAGCTTTTAAGCTTATTTTCTTTAGCTTTAAATGGTATTTTAAATGTTTATGCTTAACAGAAATTACTATAAATATTTATCCAGGTCATTTATTAACACTTCATTTATTCATGTAAGATAACATTTTCTTTCTTGCATTGCTGACCAAATGAATTATTCTTTCATTCATCTGATAAATTCATAGTATTTAAGATTTTTTAATTTCTGTTTGTATATTGGGTTTACCCTTGTCCACAGGCATATTTTATTTAAAAACCTTGAGTCAGTAAAAAGTTACAGAAATTTTTAAAAAATATATATTTCGTTGATTTTTTACAGAGAGGAAGAGAGAGGGATAGAGATTTAGAAACATCGATGAGAGAGAATCATCGATCAGCTGCCTCCTGCATACACCCCACTGGAGATGTGCCCGCAACCAAGGT
Organism: Pipistrellus kuhlii; assembly: GCF_014108245.1. Taxonomy (NCBI): domain Eukaryota; kingdom Metazoa; phylum Chordata; class Mammalia; order Chiroptera; family Vespertilionidae; genus Pipistrellus; species Pipistrellus kuhlii. Next base: position 14,972,946 of record NW_023425405.1, read on the forward strand.
ACATGCCCTTGACCAGAATCGAACTTGGGACCCTTCAGTCCGCAGGCCGACGCTCTATCCACTGAGCCAAACTGGTTTTGGCAGTTACAGGGATTTTATTTAGGGATTTGAGGTGCTGGTGACCCATCAATGACCTACCACCGTGTTAGGGAAAAAAATGAATGTCCCCAGTTCTGAGATTTCTTCAGTGGGGTCTTCAGCACTATGCTAGTGTAGTGTATTGATAGGGTCGACCTGCTCAGCTGTAGCTAATGGGTGTGTTGGAAAGACATCAATGATTTTGAGTTGAGAAGACATAGCTGTATACTAGGGTGATTCCAGAGAGACCTGGTACCTTGCTTTTACTTTTTTTTTTATTTATTTTTTTAAGTTACTTATGGCAAAAACATCAAATAAACCATCTTAACCATTTAAGTGTACAATTTAATAGTGTTGCTTTTAACCTTTTTCTTCTCAGGAGAAATGAGGGTCTGATAATTAGTCCAATATACTATGATTTGTTAAACAGCCAAGCTTTTTTCCACGAAGCATATGGGAAACAAAGACAAAAAGAAAAAAGCAGAGAGGAGGGAAGAGGAATAAAACTTAGATTAGATGTAATTGCCCCATAGCAGCAATATTAGTGAATCTCTCATTTCCTTGATTTAAAATACTAAGAAATATAAGATTAGGAGAAAATGAAAAAAGATCCTTAAAGTGTATATCTATTATAAAACAACTATTGGTACCTATTTTTAAAGACATGTAATTATTTCAGATGTGCAAATTTGAGAAAATGTGTACTTCAGAATCTAAGAAATATGGGGACGTGTCCTGTGTAGCTATGAGAGGCAGTAACTGTGTCTGAGGAGAAAGCTGGTGACAAAAGAGATGGAACATTGCCCCACGCACAGACACAGCGAGGGGTCAAGCACCATCCTCACAGCCCACCCACTTTCCGCTCTGCCCATCCGCATGTCCACAATAGCTAATGCCAATCAATTCTAGATAATAGGGTTTGTTCCCGCATGAAAGTTATTTTTAAGTAGGTTGTTTTGGTTCTCCACCATTATGGGTTGTTGACAGTAACTGACAATCTAACAAATGTACACGGTGGATACACATTCTTAGTAATAATGACAAGATAGCCAGCAGAATGTTACGTATGCAAGCTACTAACCTTTGTGTTCGCTCTGAACAAATGAGCAGTATACGGACATGTGAAATATATGTCTGTTTAAAACGGTGTCACGTGAGGTTAGTTGTTCAGTTCTCTAATCCACTTGTATTTTTCTCCGTATGAAAAGGACCTGACAGTGGCATCGCCAGTTGTTCATCAGTCTCCTTCCCATTGTGTAGAGTCTGCGTGTGTCCATCCTCTGTCAGCCTGTGAGTTTATCAGACACAGACATGGATTAGATTGCTACCTTTTCTGGGAGGAGAATAAACCATAAATATGAACGAGGCTTTATAAGAGCCTAACATAAATCACTAAGAAAAATCTGTAGTAGACTGTAAGAATATAAAAACCATTGTGAACTATAAATAACACAGCAGGGTTTATAGAAATCATTTTCTATGAAAGCAGAAATATATTTCTTCTTCGTGCAATAAGGTTCAGTGGTTTTAATAATGTTGGTTGACCAGATTCTACATGGAATATAGTAGAATAAAGTTCCATAATAAGAATTCTTGGTGGTAATTGATAACACGGAACCCTGATGCTTACTTGCTATTGGAGATTGCATTTGCTTTGTATTGATATCAGGGCATTGTCAACAGAAATATTTACCTTTTCTCTTAGATAATAGCATATAGATTTCTGACCCTTTAAAAATTAAAAATATGTACTGAAATTTCAAACATTATATTTTTACTTAATTTAAAAGTAATTTCTCTGAAGTTGTTGATTAACTTTTGTGCTATTTTTTTATAATGCATCCAGAGAATTACATATTTTTTTCCTATTGTGTCTATTTTAAGAAGATTTTCTAAGGAAAACCAATCATAAACATATATGTTGGTAATTTTTAAACATATATTAAGAAGAATATATTTTCTATACTAAAAGTATCATCTCTTGGTTAATTTGCTGTCTTAGCAAACAAGGTATTCTTTGCTTTAGAAAGTTTCCTTTATAATATGTAACTCTTAAACAGTTAAGGATAACACATTAAATGTTAAATGTACAACTTTACTTTGAAAGCAGGATGGTTTTCTTTCCAAGTTCATTTTCACCTCATTGGAATTGAGCAATCTCTATGGATAATGAAGGACACAAAGAAAAGCTGAAAATGATGCTTATTCTTAGGTGCTTACTAGTTGAGATCAAACTAATATTATTTTAACCAGCTCTGACAATTCAAGACAATATATGTTTAAATTCTAAATTGTGTGGTTCATGGTACTTTTAAATGTCAATTTAAAGAAAACTAGAGGCAGGCTGCTATTATATTTTTACACCTATTCACACATAACTGGACTGAAACATTCTAAATATTCAGTTTCCAAATAGATTAGATGTTTCCTTTACTTCATTCCTAAAAGGAAATCTATTCTATCCTGAAACAACTGTTATGTTTATGTATTATGTTTTTAATTATTTCTCTAACACTACCTTTATTTTGTTAGAGGATTTGCTTTGGTTCGTTGTTAGGCTGAAGGTCACAAAACATAAATTCCTTCCCTGCTAAGAAAAGAGCATTTTCTAAGGTGACAATACATGATTATAATGTGGTAGAGTTATTATCTTGCCAACTTTCTACTTCTCTCTGACAAACCTCAGAAATAAATACTACATCTGGATTCCTATCATAGATTTTAGTTAAAGTATCATGACTGACATTTGAGGGGGAAAAAGTCATTGTTTTCTACAGTTACCTGTAGGACCTTTGACTATGGAGAGTTCTAGGTTTTTCTAAAAGCTGTTTCGGAGTTGATGAATCTGAAAATTCATGTCATGTGAAGTACTAGTAGTATATGTACCAGGTTGAACTAGTGAGTATCCAAGTGGAAAATGTTCACTGCACTTTTAAAACTACATGTATAATAAGTATAATTGGTGTTCCATAGATTTGTGGGTTTTCATTTACTGCTATTTTGATTTAAAAATTATTATCTACCCAGGGTCCTAGTGATGTTTCAAGCAGCAAAAGAGGCAGAATCCCTAAAACATATGCAGTGCAACTGTTTTCCTCTCCATGATGTCCCAAATCATAAACTTACATTATCTATAAATATTATTAATGTTCATTATTATCTATTAATTTTAGAATTATTGATTATAATAGCTTTGCCCTCTAAGAATATAAATTATAATAAATTGTGCAAGCAGTCTGTTTCCTCCCACATTGGGCTAAACCAGAATGTCTTTGTTTGCCTTGCTGCTTTCAGTCTAGTTGTGTTCTGCCTTTATCCATGGAAGCTATTATTTACTGGAAACCTGAATTTCAGTTGAAAGTAAATATAAAGGAAATGGAAGCAATTATATCCCAGCCTATACATTGTTATTAACGATTCTAATTTCTGCTAGTGGGTTATTGTATCTGAATCCTGGAATCACTGTATTTCATCAAGTCAGTACTTATATGGGTAACTAAATTTTAGAGGGATCAACCTTAGGCTAGAAAATGTTCAGGTAATGGCTTCATGGATCCAGAAGAAAGAATAGCTGTACCAAGGCCAACAAAATAGATGCTCATTACTATGTCTTCCCTGCATGAAAGTACATCACTATCAGCAATGATAAGTCTATGGCCTTCTTATCGTAATTTACATTCACAGGAACATGTAATTGAACACTCTCAGGAGAAGGAACTTCAGATGGAGCTACTTGGAGATTGGGAATGCTAGTTAACAGAAAACTAGATTCTGTATTGTCTAATCTGGCGGTCACCAACTGATGGTCCACGGATCACTGCTGGTCTGTAAGGTCTGAAATGTTGGCAACCACTGGTAATCAGTGTCTCATGTGTGAGAAAACTGAGGAGATGTGGATTGAGCTCCATAAGTGGCTCTTAATGGTGCAGATGGTCTCTTGTGCTTGTGGGTAGACCTGCCTCCCTGCTGCTGGAGCAGGTGCCACCGGCATGCAGCTGGGCATCACAGAGCCCAGGACCAAGGACAGATTAGTGAGTTGGAGAACTGGGTCACTCCACATAGCAGCAGTGAGGTACTTAGGTAGGAAGCATTTGTAAATATTTTCTAAACTAATAAAGGAAATTACAGAAAACAAGCCAGAGAGTCTATGGAGAACAGAGATACGAGCCAAGTCAGCAGCTGGAGTCTCTGCTGTGCTGCACCTTGAGATAGAATACATTCGATGACATTTGTTTTCAGCATTGTTTGTCTTAGCCAGCAGAGGTTCAAAGGAAGCAACTCCATGAGCTCCCTCAGGGCCTAGGTTGTTCTGTGTAGCTGTGTGCTCCGTGCCCAAAACAGTGCTTTCCACTCAGGGCTTGCAGAATGAACAGAAACACCATTGGAAAGTTGATATTTGTGCAGGGCTTGAAAGGTGGTTGGATTTGATTGGCAGAGGGAAATGGGGCAGTGTTCAAATTAGTGGGACTCTGAATAAAGGCACATGTGTTGGCTTGATTCTGAGACATACTTGTTTGATTTTGTAGCATGCAAGATAGAGGCCTGTGGTGAGTATTGTGGTGGTATTGATTAATAGGAGGCTGTTTTTGTTTGTTTTTGATATATATCTTGTAAGCCTCACACTGGGGATTGAGCCAACAACCCAGTCATGTGCCCTGATTGGAAATCAAACCATCATTAGTTCCTGGTTCATAGGATGTCACCTAACCACTGTCCACTCTAGTCAGGCATTAAGAGGATGTTTTGAAGACCAATTCTGGGGGATTTTGTGTTTGTCTTTATGGACCCCTGTCCTGATCACCTTTTTGGGTAAACCCACTTCAAAAGAACAAGGCACTAATGAGGCCAGCCTTACGGAGTTTATCTGCATTCCAACCGTTTACTTAGCTGCACACATACAGTAGACTTAGTGTAATCTTTGGGGAAATACAGAGGAGAATGAGATGCTTTCCCGCTGGGAAATTCTGTTCCCAGACTAATCTCAGCATCCCTGACCCACGGCCTTGCTGCATGCTGATGGTCACAGGCAGCAGAAAGAAGCATGTGTGGTGGCTCAGTCACCCATCTTCCTCCAGCTTAGGGCTCGCCGTGCTGAGTTGGACGACCACTTCACTTTCTCAATCAGATTGCTCAGTGAAGCCTCCTTGATACTTGCTGGACTGAACCAAATGTAAAACTGGAGCTTTATCCTCAGGAGGAGGAAGCCCCTTCTCGTTTCCAGTTGGTATAGCCCAGTGGTTGGCAAACTCATTAGTCAACAGAGCCAAATATCAACAGTACAACGATTGAAATTTCTTTTGAGAGCCAATTTTTTTAAACTTAAACTTTTTCCAATAACACTTCTTCAAAATAGACTCGCCCAGGCCATGGCATTTTGTGGAAGGGCCACACTCGAGGGACCGAAGAGCCTCATGTGTCTCGCTAGCCGCAGTTTGCCGACCACGGGTATAGCCCATTGTCATCCAGCCCTTGAGAGGCAATTGCAGAGGCTGCTAAAAGGACCTCATAAATGTATTATAGCTGAGGCGTTTTCAAAAGGAACCATTTAAAAATTCGTCTCTTGCCCGCTTACTTTCATTTTTTACCTTAAGTTGGCTAACCATTTTATTGTACTACTTTTTCACCTACAGGTTTCTGTAAAACTCACAAGCTTTGCTCTGCTCTGTAGCTGAGTTGAATCCCAGTAGTACAATTACTGGAAGTGATTTAACAGCAGCGGCGGCTGTAGCTCTGGCAGTAACACAGGAGCCTGTGCTTCTCTTGTAAAGTTCGCTGTAGCTACTTCGCATTGAACGAACGCTAAACTTTCTCAGACTTTTACAAGGAACGAAAGAAAGGTGAATTAGTATCATCAGAGACAAAAGCGGAAAAACGGTAGGGTTACGGAAGGAGTTTTTTCCTCCCACGTGTGTATATTGAGCTTAAAGAAGAATTATTTACTTTTACTGGCTAGATAATACACTCCAAATACTTTTTGAATCTGAGTTGTGCTGCTATTTTGTGCACAGCACTTCACAGCCATTCATCTCAGTCATTATTGTGCTCAGCAGTTGTACCGAGCGCCTCTTGAGCTGGAGAATCTGAGATTGAGCATTAAAGCCGGGACGAGGACCTGACTCTGGGGTTTGGGATCCGTCGTTTATCCTGTTGCAGAAAACAAACACTCGCCAATTTTGTGAAGTGCACTCCAAAGACACGGTTTTGCTTTTTCGCTGTGATGACACCGTAATTGATCAAATATATTCTTTCAAAGAATTAGAAATTCGCATCGGAGGTGGAGGAGATGTCATGTGCATTTGTCAACATGTCACTCCAGGGACACAGGTGCAGCGGATTTATGGAGGAAGCTCCTCGCGTTCCTCCCGAGCCACATAAATATGAAGCAGACTTGATTGAAGACGTGTGGCTTTCGATTACTCCTCGGATGGAGAGCAATTACGGGCTGTCTGTGGCAGGTTCGCCTGAAGCACAGGCAGGGGCCGCGGCGGAGGGACACCTGAGACATTTTTGGAGACCTGCAGCTGTTGCTGCAGACAGGAATGCTAAGGCGCTGCTTCTCTGGCAGAGTGAATGCTGCACATTTTTACTCAAGTGCATGATTAACTCTGATATTTGAAAATAGAGCTTCATGTAAAAATAAGCATGGCGCTTCTGCATTTTTAATTAAGATGTTTAGTTCCTGTCAAGGCTGATAGAGGTTTTTTTTCCCCCCCTGTGAAGGGCAATATATTCTCAACTTCTGAAACTTTAGAAACCTGTACTTAACCTTTAATCGTCATTCCATTTACATGGAAATCTGATTAGCAACTTTTAAAGTTCATGAGCTCCTGGTAATTGCAATTAAGACCTTTTTGGAGTTTCTTATGAAGAGCTGGCATTTAAAGAGGGCAAGGGCCTGGCTACTGTCGCAGTCTTCTCCATAGCAGGATGCCTCAGGCAATTAGCAGAGAACAAGAGGTACCTGGATTGTACTGTATCGCTCCCGAGTTAACATGGTTGGTATTTAAATAGCATGCTGTCTTTCTCTCTTCTATGACTGGCTTTATGTTAGGAGCTTGTTACTGAGGGGTAGGACTGGGACAGGGATACTAACTAGGCAGAGAGTGGCAGTTTTCATAACTAGTGGACTTTGGCTCAGTTTCCTCTCCCTCTCATGTTCTGAAGTCATGTTTACAAACAGTCCCTCTCACATCCTGCCATGCTGCCTTGTATCACATCTCTCTATTGGACTACATTTTTTTTTTTTTTTTAAAGTTAAAATGAAAAGATGTAGAATTTAGAAAGATAAATGGTTTAGGTATACAACTTCTTTCTAAACTCAGGCGTTTCAGCTGCTCAGACATTGGTCTTGGGTCATGGGGACAGGAAAGAAGAGTTAAATGTGTTGGAACAGGTTAGTTTAGGTTGTCAATAATTAACAAATTGTGGTGCGTTGTATGGCAAATGGGACCATACAAAGCCCAAAGAATCCCATTGGACCATATGCTGCCAATCTGGCAGGTTTTTTTTTTCTTCCCTACTTGCTGGTAGACTCAGGCTCTCTGATAGGGGCAGATAGCACATTTCTTAGGTACTTTGCGCAGCACACTGCTTATTAGTATTTAGGGGAATGATGAGAGAAAATAATGACACAAAGTATCAACAAAGACAACTCAGTAGACTCTCCTATATAATAAAAGCCCAATAACCGAATGGTGGAATGACCAAAATGACTGGTTGACCAGTTTCTATGACACACACTGACCACCAGGGGAAGAGGATCAACACAGGAGCTGCCCCCTGGTGGTCAGTGCCACTGACCAGGATGAGTGACACTCACAGTGGGCTGATCCCCACAGGCCATGCCCTCCATCAGCGCACGAATCCCTTGCAATCTAGCATTACATATAATAGTACTACGGTATTAAAGAATACTTGAATCTTTACATGTTTCTGTACTGCTTGAAATATGAGCATATATTGCTTTTAAATAAAACATCAAAATAAAACAAAGAGAAGTAAAGTTAAGTAGAAAAACCAATCTAAAATAATTAAATTGGATGACAGAAATATCAAGAAGTAGTGTTCCAGTTTTGGACCCTGGAGTTTCTATATTTACTATAAATGAACTTAAACCAGAAGTTCAGTTAATTTGGTTAGCCTTTCAAATTATGGGCTAACCTCAAGTGAGTAAATGAATGAAATAATTGAATTGCATGGTTTGAATCAACACACAAAATAGAGTATAACAATCACAGACCTATTATAGATTTGAGTTTCTTTCTTTATATTTTTGTAACAAAACTGATAAAATAGGATTACTTCTTGTTTAACCAGGCTGTCACAGGTATTCTTCATCAGGTTAGTATCTTACTCAAGGGAGATACATATATACATATTTAGTCACCTTGAGACAGAATACATTTGTTTATGTTATAGTCAAAATCATGTAGATGTGAAAGTTGACAAAGTCTAAAAAGAGTGATATTAAGTTTCTGCCTCAGTTATAAATTATTTCAGTTAAGGTACTTCAATGTGAGAAGCATTTGTGGTAAAACAGAGAGGTGTTGGACAAAGTGCCTTCTTGTCAAGCCATGTTGGAGTTCAAGAGATAAATACAGGAAAAGGTAAATATACAGTGGCGTGTGACTAATTGCCAAATCCAGCCAATCACCTGTGGGTCTGCAGGAATTTAAAGGGTGACTTTACACAGCTTGGTCAGAGTAGGTTTTGTGCATGTGTTAGGATCTTCACTGGTTTTTTAAGAAAGGCGAGGATTTAGGCACGTGGGAAGAACTTTCTGGAGAGGAATGACACGCATGTGTTCCTAACAGCGAGTACCTTAGCATATACATGACTCACACCGAAGAGGGTAAGATGCGATTGGATAGACTGAGACCTGATTCTGAAGAGCCTCCATGGGTTCAGTGAGGAGCTTCTCTGTGGGTCCTCACAGAGATGAGCCCTTTGTCTTGTGTCCTTTGTATCCAGTGCCTCCAAACCCTTTGCTCCCAGTCTTTCCAGCTTGCCCCACAAATCCTAGTGAGAGTGTACTTGCCACGGAACCTGGCACTCAGCAGGTACAAAATGAACGTTATTTGGACCTGAATCTGCATTTGTTATTCCTACTGATTCCATTGTGTATGAATTACGAGCAAAGCGTGTTTTTGTGGGCATAGTGTTCACAGATTGCACATAACCGAAATGAAGAAGTCTTTAGTAACTGAACTGCTAATTGAAATCTGGGTTGTAGTCACTTCATTGACTAAACTGTCTTTAGAGAGCAATTTGGGTCTTTTCCAAGATGCATTAACTCTTTCAGGTCATTAGGGTAGCACTTATCTCATTGGAGCAGAAATTTAATAAATGGTATTCCTGCATTGTGAGTAAATTAATGGAGCTCTGAAAGCTTCGACTTTCACCCTGGGTGCTGTGTTCTACTCCGAGGACTCACGGGTGAATGTAGAACAGCAATGAGCAACCGCCCTTCAGAGCGTTTTACTGTCAGTCTCGGTAAACCTACTAGGGAGCAACTACTTTGTTCAAGATACTGTGATCGATGTTAACAGATACAAGAAAAAGCATGGCCTGTACTGAGAGGCAGGAGAGAAGGCAAATAACGACAGGTAAAGTCCTCAAGCAATAGACTGTGTGTGGGTTTGAGTGAGAGTGAAGTATCATGGTTAACAGTTAAGATAGATGGTAGGGACCGTGACTTGACCACACAGTGTGATCATTCAAGTTTATTCTTGCCATATTTATATGTGCAAACTACATACATACACATATTTATATGAACAAATATAGGTATATACACATTTATACATGTAATAGTGAAATATGAGATCGATTAATCAAGTATTTTTTACAATTTTTACATATATGTGCTTTCTTCCCTTTGCTTATGTAACATATTAATTATTAAAGTCTGGTGTTGATCTAAAATGAATATGTTAAAGATGTGAGAACCAGAAAATACATAAATTTTGGTTATATGGTCACTGGTTGTCTGATAGTCTCACTTCGTGTGTCAGCCTACTGATGGGATGTTCAACTCCAGACGGTAAAGAGGATAAGGAAGGTCTGTCCTACCCAGCAACATTTTTACACATTTATGTATTTTTCGAAGATAAAGACTATTAGTTGTCATCATAGGAGAAAGGTTAAGTGACATAAAAAACTCAGCCTGCATGGCTTGGTAGTTGAGTGTCCATCCATGAACCAGGAAGAAGGTAATGGTTCACTTCCCAGTCAGAGCACATGCCCAGGTTGCAGGTTCAATCCCCAGTGTGGGGCGTGCAGGAGGCAGCTGATCAATGATTCTTTCTTATCATTGATATTTCTATCCCTCTCTCCTACACCTCTCTTTTCTTCTTGCTGAAATCAATAAAACATATTTTTACAAAAACACCTATTGCAGAAGGAACTTGCAAGAGAAGAAGATAGATCACCTCCAAGAGAAGATAAAACTTCCCACTGTAACACCTGCCTCTGCTTCCTCATGCCTGGGTTTGGCATTGCCTCTGGGCATGATGACTCTGATCTGTAACATCTGAATGGAGTATATGTTTGTTAAAATTAGTTCAGTTTTACTTAAATTCACTTTCATGATTTCATTCCCCTATTTATGATGATAGATGAAACAGATCATTACAAGCTTGGGGGTGGGGAGAACAAACTCAGACATGACCAAAATCCTTGGGACGTACTTAGGGAATAGGAAATAATGTAGTTTAGTTAAATGATAGTTATTTGAAAACAACAAGTAGGAAGGAAGGCCTCAGAAGGCAACTAACTGGAGCTGTGGAAAGCGCTAAATAATAGGATATATAGAGGTTTATTTTGCTGGCAAGGAGAAAGCCATTGAAGGTTTTGTGCAGAAGAATGATGACATTGAACTCTGTGTTAGTGAGTTTGATCTGGTAACTGGTTTATCAGGAGGAGTGCAGGGTGGCCAGCTGAGGTGAAAAGCAGACACCTGGGCAGGCAGTTGCAGTAAAACCCTGGAGCTTTGGGAGATTTGGGAATCATGTGAAATGTTCTGATAACTAAAATGGAAGAGAATAAGAGCAAGAAATACTATATGTAATACTGTAAACAAAAATTTTAAAAAATATTAATTATTCAAATTGTTGGGAAGGAAAATATGGCAATTAAACTCACTGATGTGGAAGAAAGCCTTACAGAGGTTAGAGAATGAGTACTAGCCTGGATTTAGTGATTGAGGCCTTTATTATAGAGAGGAGGAGAGGGAGGAGAGGAATGACAGCAGTGAGGAGATGATAAGATATATCAATAATTTCATTTATTTACCTAATAACACTTATAAAGTACTTAGTATGTTCCAAGTGATGTTCCGAGTGATTTACAGCACTAACTCATTTTATCCCAACAATATGGGATAGGTATTACTATTATTCCTGTTTTAAAGATGTGGAAACCAAGGTTCTAAGGCACAAAGAAGTAATGTATTAGTTCCTTGGCTTCTGGGATACATTAAACAAACACACCAACAGAGCCGCATCCACATAGATAATAATGTCCTGTTTTGTGGTAAGCATTTCCTATGTGTTATTTATTTTAATTTTCATAGTGATTTTATGCAATAGATGAGGGAAGTAAGGCTTTATGAGATTAGGTAACTTGCCAAGGTCACACAGTTTATAAGTGGTAGAACCAATTCCTCGCACAGACTTTTTCTGCATGTCAGTATTGCCCTTTCATTTTTTAGTTCTGAAGTGGGCATATATATCTTTATTTTAAAGTAATTCTCCAAGTGATTTTTATGTGTAGACCAATATTTCTAGAATTTTAGCACAAACAAAAGGCAGTGATATATAGGGAGGGGCAACAGTAGGCTTACAGTTGTTTGGGGCAAAAGTAGGTTTACAGTTGTTTGTATGGAAAGTAATATAATTAATAAATATTGCAAGAATAAACTCTGCTTCACACACTCACAACTGTAAACCTACTTTTTCCCCATCCTGTATTTGTTGGGAAGAGATAAAATATTGCGGTCAGAAAGAAGTCATAGTGGGAGACTTTAGAGATGGAGTATTTCCAAAGGAGGAAGAATGTGAAAGTATCATAGAGGATTATAAATAATTATTATGAACAAATTTTATGCCAACCAATTAGATAGCATATGAAATGGACAAATTCCTAGAAAAACACCAACTACCAAACCTAATTCAAGATATAGAAAATCTGAATTTTCCTATAAGAAATAAGTAATGTAAAAAAATTTCCTACACATATGTCACCCATACAAATGTCTATTAAACATTATGGAAGAAATAATATCAATGCTTTGCAGACTTTCATAAATTAGAGATGAGGATATACTTTCCATTCTCTGAGGTCAGCGTTACCCTGATAAAAAAAAATGAGCTAGCATAGGAAACAATAAAGGTGGAATAATCTTGAATACAATATTATAAAATTGAATTCATCAACATATAAACTGTATTATGTATTATTGTTAAGTGGGATTTGTAAAAACAATCAGTTAACATACTAAACATATTACTAGAATAAAGGACCAGACTCAATCATCTCAATACACGGGAAAGCACTGGACACCCATTGATGATTAAAGAACAAACACAAAAGCCTTCAGCAAACTAGTACTGGAAAGGAACTTTCTCTATGAAAAGACTGTGAAAAACCTGAAGCTAACATTATAAGGGGACTTTTTGAAGTGTTAGAACTGTTCTAAAATAATTGTGGTGATGGTTACCCAACTGTATATATTGACTTAAAAATTGTCAAACTGTACACTACACAAGGTGCATCTTATGCTATGTAAATTATACCTCAACACAGCTGTGGGAGGGGTTTGGGATGGGAATTGGGGGGATGAGGACAATTATGTGATACCATAATCAATAAAGTTAAAAAAATATTATGGGATAAAATCAAATTACAAATACTCAAATATCCTTCAGAGGCCATGCAGACATACAGTTAACTGTGCTAATGGAAGTTAATTAAGGTATAAATCATGGAAAACTCATCAACATTATTCCCTTTTTCATAATTGTGTATTTGAGGGCACACATGAATATGAGCATTGTGTGCTTCACAAGAGTATACTTCAAACTAAATGTATTATTGTTTCTCTCAAACCGTTTTTCCTGCAACCTGATTATTGCTCCTATAACCACAATTTTTTAATCTTTCAAATGTGCAGTCCTCTGTGTGTGTGTGTGTGTGTGTGTGTGTGTGTGTGTGTGTGTAAATTTTAAAAAGTTTTGGGGAGGGTGAGAGTAAGGGGGAGAGAGCAACCAAAGGACTTGTATACATGCATATAAGCCTAAACAATGGACATAGAAGGTGAGGGCATGAATAGGGGTGTGGGGGACAATAGGGTAGTAAGGACACATATGTAATACCTTAATCAATAAAGAAAAATAAACCAAAAAAACCCCAACAACAATAAATCAAAAACAAAGCAAAAATAAAATAAAACATTTATTAGGATGACATCGGTTAATAAACTTATATAGATTTTAGGTGTACAATTCTATAATCAATGTGTGATCTTTTAGCCACTTTTTATTTCTTCTCCTATTTCCTTCATAGAATAATTGGTTAATTTTTAAAAATATTTTTTCTCTGCATTGACTCTCAAATGTGTCCTGTAATGTACAATCTTATTAACACTACTTTAGTTTAAAATATTTTTTTCTTGAACTGTCTTGGTAAGATTTTCTCTTCTTGTCCCTCTCCCTTTATATTATAATATTTCCTTAATCATTTATTTTATAAAAAATCACATTGCCTTCTGATCTATTATTTTATAATGGTGTCATCCCTTGGCCTGGCCTATGCCCTCTCAGAATCCAGGACCCCTCTGGGGATGTCAGAGTCAGTTTGGGCCTGATCCTCACAGGCCAGGCCAAGGGACCCCACCGGTGCATGAATTCATGCGCTGGGCCTCTAGTACGCATATGAGTTCTTTGGTTAATCTCTTCCTACCTTTCCCCTCCCCCCTTCTCTCTGAGATTCATCAGTCTGTTCCATGTTTCCATGCCTGTGCAATGTGCATCTGCTCCCTGGTGGTCAGTGCATGTCATAGTTACCAGCTGAATGGTTGAATGGTCTCTTAGGCATATATATATATATATATATATATATATATATATATATATATATGGACACTGGCAGATAAATAATGTTCTTTATTTAAAGAATATTTACCAACATTTGACTTACTATTCAAAACCCGTTGTTGACTTGTCATTTTGTGTTTTACTTTATCACTTGAGCCTGGTGTTGAAGGGCCTGATGCATTCTTCCATTTTTTGCCTTCCCTTGTTTACCTCTCAGGCTTCATTGTTACGTCCCCTGAGCTATTTGCTGTTCACTAGAGATACCCTGAATTTCCCTAGCACTACTTATTTGTTCTGTTCCTTCTGTCTTTTTTTTCCTGGTCGTTTGCTCCTTTTCAGATTATATGTATGTCCTATAGTGTCATTACCTTGTACCATGTTTTTTGTTCTATTGGAAGCAATCTTGCCCTTTCGCAGATGCTCACAGCAGTTTCTTTGTCCTGATGCTTACTTCCTTTTCTGCACTGGAGTCATTCATGGGTGTCTTCACTACTAGATAAACCCTTAGGGGGAAGGATGAACTGTATGATTTGTCTTTTAATTCACTTAATTTTTAAAATTTACATATAGTAAAATTCACCTTTTTTATATTAGGGTAGGGTTTTTCTGAGTCTTGCTTGTGTATCTATCACAATACCTTGCATACTTTATGCATTGCTTAAATATATGTTAAATTTGGAATAAGTGAAAGCTTTCTTTTGAAAGCTATAAGAACTGTGTTTTCTCTTTTAAAAACTCTGCTGTGGAGGAAGTGGGGCATTATTGGTAAGGGATTAGATACAGGACCAGAAAGTACATGTACTCTTGGAATTTGGGGTTTGTCTTACTTAGAACACGAGTGAGGACTATTCACAAAACTATCCTGTTAGTGGTTTTAATTATACAATTGCCATTGATAATGAGTGAAATTAAGCAGGCAGCCATTCTATTTTCAAAATTATTGTTTATTTTTCTTCTGTGGAATATTTTAGTCCTTATTCAATGGGGAAATGAGAGCTACATTCAAAAAATAACTTTTTCTGTGTTTCCCTCACCCCTTTTGTCATTAATGTTTTATTCACTAGCAAGTCTGGGGGGAGGGAAATCCAACAGTTTTTAATAATTTAAAAATATTTTTATATTGTTTCAGTCTCTATTGTAATGTTTTCTGGGATCAGGGTGGTAGATTAAAGGCTTTATTTCACTGATTTTGCTTCTTATTCTTGTCTTGACTTCTCTTCTCAAACTCTGGACATCCTGGGATCCCTGTCCCTATGCCTTGTCTCCTCTGTCCAGTGACACGTGGTTTCTGCTTGGGTCCCACCCTGCTCCAGGGAGATGGGAGGTGCTGTCGGGAAAAGCCAGGGGAACTTGCCTGGGCGCTGCCTTTCTAGGACCAAAGCCACCCGTTTCTGTTTAATTTGATTCATCTCTAGACACATCACATTTTAACTTTTTTTTAACATGTTTCTTCAGCTTTTAAAATTATTATCAGTATGAAGGTTAGCTCATTGGAAGCTACTTTGCTGTGCCTGGAACAGAACTCCTAGGCATCTGCATTTTAATGAGCAAATTAATAAAAATTATAGTATTTCATTCAATTTAATTCAAGACATTTTGCCCAAAACGTTGAGTTTTATTTCATATTGGGGGCTCAAGGTGATTTTTTCACTGTATTGCTCCAAACATAAAAAGAAATCTAATTTTCAGATTCATCAAGGGGAATGAATGCAGGGTAGCTTTGCTGTGAATCATTGAACATTTGAAGTAGTTCAGGAGAATTGGTATCCACTGCTATTATCATGAGATATCAGTGTTCTGTAAAAACAGTGTATGTGATATACATGTCATTAGATGCATATTGGTTTTTATTCACTTATCCATAGTTACCTTAATGAAGAAACAAGAACCTACTCAAGTTATCCTACTGAAAATGACAGTGTATTAAAGGCTCTGAGGCTATATTGTAGAACCAAAGGGCAGAGAATCTAAGACCTTATCAGCAACTGCTTTTGAGACACGTAAAGAAAGCTCTGGAAAACAAATTGCAACCTTTAAGTCTCTCTCCTGTGCATCTCCTGTTTCTCTCTCTCTTTGGTCATCTAATTCATTATTTATTCTCTCTGTGCAGATTGGCTTTCTTTGATTTTCCATCCATATAGAAAGGTAGTTGCCCCAAAGAATTTATATCTCCTCACCTACATTGACCAGGAGAAACTGTGTCCTCCTAATAAGGGCCTGGGAAAGTGAATCTGATTGGCTATTGAGGGTTGGTGGACCCCCTGGTGGAATAGGGTCTGGCCAAGAGCCAGGGTAAACGTATGGCTACTAGAGTCCACTGTGTGGTTGGGGACCAGTTCTTAGACAATGAGAGGATTTTGTAAGCTGGGAAGTTACTATAAGGAATCAATCACATTAAATACCTAGAAGGATCAGGGTGTTTCATTGAGTAGCTACCTGGATAAACAGAGATGCTAAGGACAGGCAATGTGTTCATTTTAAACCTATAATATCCATATTTAGTTTTAGAAGACTGTGTGAGTATAGCCATAAGCACCCACAGGCAATGTGTTCAAGAGTATTAAATGGTAAATGACAAATTTATTCAGAGTGATGCTAGCAATTTATATCAAGTTATAAATCTCAAAATCTTGGCCCTGCTTTATACATCTTTGTATTTTAGACTAGCATCTTAGCAACTACTAATTAAATATTATAGTGGAGGAGATGCCAACCACCCAAATTTGTATGTTTTTAAGAATTATATATTTTTTTGCTTCAACCAGAGAACTATCTAACATATCAGGTACTCAAAAAAAAAAAAAATGTAGTGAATCATGATCTCCCTGGGATATATAGAATTTCAGATGCTTTCCAACCATGTTTTCACAACTTCTATCTTTGGTTTGACAAATTAATGCCTTTTAAGTTAAACTTAAAAACACCCATAAACTTTGACTTTTCTTTTTTGAACTCTTGATCAATAAGAAACAGCAATTTTTGGTCCTTAAAAAGAGAAAATAAATGAGTGTCTGAGATATGAGGGAATTCAGAGCCAGCAAGAACACAGGATTATTTTCTGTGGATTTCTGTGGGCTGGACGTATTTGATATTATATGTAATGCCCTTTGCCCCAGAATTCCAGCTTTAGTGATTTTCCCCAGGCACTCACAGGTGAGTGCTTAGGATATTCAAGTATAATTTAGCAGATGCAGTATAGTACATTATCCACAATTATGTAGAATCACCAAGAAATTATGTGGTTATAGTTTATATTTATATGGTTATAGTAGAAGATTTAGCCAATTCAGTCAGATTTAAAGCATCTTAGAATTTAAAATTTTTTATTTGTTCTTTGAGACATTTAAAAATGCATTTTTACCAATTTGGGTGTGGAAATCACACTTTACCTATTTTAAAGCAGTATTTTCTGGCTGGTGATGAATGGTGTTGCAAAAAAGGTACAAAATACATCAAGAAAATAAACACTGCAATGCCTATGAATAAAGTTATACCTTTCTTTCCCTCTTTTATTTTACTTCTATTATAGTTCTAATACATACATACATATATATATATATATATATATATATATATATACATATATATATACACATATATATATATATAATTATTGATTTCAGAAAGGAAGGGAGAGGGAGAGATATAGAAACATCCATGATAAAAGAGAGCCATAGATTGGCTGCCTCCTGCACGCTCCTCCACTGGGGATTGAGCCTGAAACTGGGGCATATGCCCTGATCAGGAATCAAACCTGTGACCTCCTGGTTCAAAGGTCAATGCTCAACCACTGAGCCATGCTGGCCAGATTCTATTATAGGTTTTATGCTGAAAAATCATTTATAGAGCTCATTCTGTTTTGGAGAGATTATCTCTAATATGTATATCATAATATATGCTGAGTGGACAGATTATTATGATCTCTGAACCCATAATAATCTGGCCACTCAGTGTATATATCAAGGCTTCCTGTCACACACTGTTTAAAAATCAGTGAGTTACTTTTTCTTTTTGGTTTTCTGGCATGTTGCATGGCTCTATGGTGGAAGTAAAAAAATACAATGCTTTTAAGGATAGCATTTACGTTTAAGGTGGTCAGGAATTTTTCATGAAATAATTCTATTAGGCAGTTTTTGATAAATACCCACTGAATAATGTGTAAAATTGGTAGTTTAAGAGTTCAGAAAAGGGGACCACTGGCCTAGAGTAGCCCGGGAAGGACTCGTTGAAGAGAAACAGTGGAATTGTTCTTGGAGGATTTGTTAGCCTTTGTTTAGGAGAGAGGCTAACCTAGGTTAGGTGTTCTGGAATGGAAGGCCAAGGCCTATCCAGGGAAGAGTAAAGTGGGTGATTTTTTTCCCCTTTTGTTTTCGTTAATCCTTACCTGAGGATATTTTTCCGTTGATTTTTAGAGAGAGTGGAAGGGAGCCAGAGAGGCGGAGAGAGAGAAACATCACTATGAGAGAGACACCTCAATTGGTTGCCTCCATGCCTTGATGGGGTTGGGGATCAAGCCTGCAGCCAAGGTACATGCCCTTGACCAGAAATGAACTCGTGACCCTTCAATCTCTAGACTAACCTATCCACTGAGCCGAAGGGACTAGAGCTAAAGAGGGTGATTTTGACTAGTGTTGTGTTCACTGTAAGGAGAATAAGATACTATTGGAAATACATATTGAGATCAGATGTTTGTACATGGTGAGATGAGTAGCCTTATGGTAATAACAAGTGTTTGATAGTGTCTGGAAAAGACTGGAAAAGTAAGAGATGAGAGGCAGAAATTTAAATAGGAAAAACTGAGTTGGTTGCTATCAGAATGGACAAGAAGAGATAAAAATAATAGTCCATAAAGAATGATTAATGGACTTGGGGACTAACTCCCTTATGGACACAAAGGATAAAGGAATATCAAAAGATGGTTCTGAGGTTTTAAATCTGGAGAGCAGTGAGAATAAAAAACTACAAGCAAACAAAAAAGAAGGAATTATTGATTTTTTTGGGAGAATGATTTAGGTTTCAGAATTTAGGTTGATTTTATCAGTAAGTATGTGACTATGTCAGTGAAATATATGATTCCAAATCATATACTGGCGCTTATGAGAGAAATCAGGAGTAAACTACCTCAGGGTAAAGGAAATAAATATTTGTGAAGGCTATTTCTGAAGTTGGAACTTAAATACAAAAGGGAAACAAGATTATAGGTAGGCCATGGGGACCAAGCAAGATTTTTGTTGAGGAGGTAGAAGTAGTACATATTTATAGATAGGGGAAAGCCAGTGGCTAGAAGTAGACTAACAGTGTTGAGAAGTAATAAACAGGGAAATTTGTTGATGTGGATAAAAAGAGCAGTGATCTTAAAATATTAGGGTTTTAAGGATGCTGGTCCTAGATTCCGGTTAGTCAGTATTTTATTGCACAAGGCCAGTCATTGAATTCTAGGACTAGTAAGTACCTCAGAAAAATTACTTGATCAGTGTATTTCATACTTTGATAGAAACATCCCTCTGTCATATTTGGTGTTAAAACCAGTGCATTTGTAGGTGTCTTCCTATGTTATATCAATTTGAATTTCTCTTCTGGTTTACTAGCCCTCTTTTGATCACAGATTCCTGCAGACTTTATTGGTATCAGTGTCAAATCTACAAATTGAGTCCCTCAGTTGAGTTACTAATGTAGAGACCCAATACAGTAGAGACTCCTGGGCAGTTTGAGTGATGTATTAACAGAGATGGTATTTGTCATTATAATACTTTATCATCATGTTGAGTAATATTTCAGTGGCCTTGTAAATAAAATAAAACCCCCCCAAAAAACATTGATCAATCTGTTAACATGCTTTATACTTTCCCAGTATAAATTTTTATTTTGCAGAATATGAAATAAAGGCCATCTACTGCCACTTAGAGCCACTTTTATTGACAGTTTTTATGCTTTTAGTGAGAATAACGTGTCATGGGGCAGAGAGTAAAGGCTCTGAAGTCAACTAGGCCAGCTGTGCTATACTTACAAGACTTAGGCTTGTTTCATTGTTACTTCAGACTATTTCTCAGAGCAGTTTAAGGTTCACAGCAAAATTGAGGGGAGTGTACAGACATTTCCCAATAACCGTATCCCTCCCATGCATGTAGGTTAGTTTCTAAATACCACTGCTTCTCAGTTTCTTCCTCTCTAAAATGCCGGTAGTAACTCCTCTACCTCATAGGTTTTTGGGTGGAGGAGGATCCTGTTTTTAAAGTGTCTGATACTTAATAAGTAATCAGTAGTCGGTATGTTCTCATTTTAGTGACATAATGACTTTAAAGCTTACTTGGGACAGCATTATGTTTATGGAGTACTTTATGAATGTTTTTTTTTTTTTATGATAATGCTTACTATGGTCCTCAGACTTTGAATGAATGAATGAATGAATGTAAACATGCCTGCAGGAATAAATAGTTATACAGCAGCCCAGAGTCTGTGAAAAGTTTCTAGTTCTGTCTTGTGTAGAATTGCTTGCCTGTGTCTATAAGACTATAAGACTTGGGTATCTTAAGGATTTAAAATTGCTTTTCCTGATAGCACCTCTAAATGAGTATATTACGTTCCTTATCTGATCCTACAGATGCTGTTGACTGAGTACTTGGACATGAAAAATACTCGTACGGCCTCTGAACCATCAGCTCAATTGAGTTACGCCAGCACTGGACGAGAGTTCGCAGCCTTTTTCGCCAAGAAGAAACCTCAAAGGCCGAAAAATTCTCTTTTTAAGTAAGTATGTCCCTGTTGCTTAATTGACAGCCATTACTTCACCCAGTTATAATTTTGAAATAATTTATAGGAAGTGAGTGTATATTCAACTTGTTAAACTTTAATTCTTTGTAAGGGGAAGTTGTCATATTGGAATACCAGCCCTTCCCATTTCTCTGCCTTCATTTCCACTCCAGTAAGAATGGTGATGTTAGTAAGTAGGCTGTGATTCTGCCTATAAATCTTTTTTTAATTAGTAGTCTTTATTGTTTATAGCAATTTTAAAAATTTTAAAAATTGAGTAGCCATTAGACTGAGTTATGTTCCCCTCTCCTATAACCTCCTCTATCAACATTTTGCATGAATGTGTTACATTTGTTATACTTGATGAACCAATATTTATATAATTATTAGCTGAAGTCCATTGTTTCCATTAGGGTTCACATTTTGTTGTCTATGGTTGTATGGATTTTTGAGAAATGTATCATGATATAGATCACCATTACAGTCTCATACAAAATAGTTTCACTGCCCTAAACACTCCGTGTTTTCCACTTGTTTATTCCTACTCCTTTTCCCCTGCTCCCTGAACATTTTTGTTGTCTCTTTGTCTTCTCCAGAATGCCTTTCATAGTTACAGACATATAGTATGTATCCCTTTCAGGCTTTTTTCCACTTAGCTGTATGCATTTAAGGTCCTGTCATGTCTTTTGTAGTTCAGTAGATCTCTTTGTATCGCTGAATAATTCCATGGTATGGATGTACCACCATTTTCCCATTCAGCTATTGAAAGGTGCCTGTTGCTGCCATAAAGCTACTCTAAGCACTCCTGTGCAGGTTTGTGTGGCCCTGTGAGTGTTCAGCTCATTTGGGTAAATACCCAGGAGCATATGGTAGATCACATGTAACTGTATGACACTGCCAAACTGTCTTCCCCGTGGGCCTGCTCTTCAAATGCTTTTAAAATTAATTTACATTATTGCTTATACATTCATTAAATGTTCCTGCCAGTGACAGTGCCCCTCTGCAAGTTTCCTAGGAGACAAGGATTGGGTCTCTGTCCATGCCTGAAGTATTCCCTGGCAAGGGCAAGGGTGGTCATCTTAAACGACCTTAGCTTCCTTCTGGGGACGGGTCTCAAGCTGAAGAGGGAGCCACTTCCCCAAGCACAGGAAAGAGAACCTCTGAAAAGAGAGGAGGCAGGTGGCAGAACCCCCAGTAGACCTGGAACTGCGGGGAAGGGAGAGGATAGGGACACCGAGACTGTAGACCTGGAGCTGCGGGGAAGGGAGAGGATAGGGACACCGAGACTGCCTCACATGCTGCCTGCTAGGCTACCCCTCCTCTCCTGTCTCCCCTCTCCAGCTCAGCCCGCCGTCTAAATGCAGGTGGAGAGCAGAAATCAGATTTCAGGGTTTTTACGTTTAATGCTCTCAACCATCACCCCTGAGACCACACAGCCATTTTTAAACCCTTAGCCAATCTTGAAATTGTGGTACTGGAAAACACAAATTGTTGGAAATGATTATGAATAATTGTCACATATTTATTATTATTGCATAGAAATAAAAACTCCTCTCTCGCATAGGCCATTGTCTCAGATTTGCCTTTGTTAGTCTGGGTTCCACCCTCGGTGGGCCCTGTGGTCCAGAGCAGATCTCCCGGCTTGAGATCTCCCGTGCCTTTGCTGCGAAATAAGGAGACGAGACTAGGTCATCTCCAGAGCCCCTTTTACTGTAGAATTGTACCAGTCTGTGACTTGTTCCAAACATAAAAGGATTCTGAAGGAAGACATCAGGTCATAAGAATGAGGATTTTGGTGAGCTGTAACCTGTTTTTATCACATCCGTGAAGGACTTTATTGCTCCTTTTAATTGCCCTGAGCCAAGGTTAATTAAGTGTGTTTAAGTTCTCTTATTGTATAATGTGTGCCTCTCCATTCTTTGCTCAAGAGTTTATTTCTTTCCCTTGTCATTTCTGATCAATAGCTGTCAGCATGCTTTTCGGAGGCCAGCAGCTTCCTTTTCTACTTGACTGGCAGGTGGTGCTTTACTGCACACTGGGCCTTCCTTCTGGCTGTGAGTGTCCTCTTAGTTCTTGGCAGGGTGCAGAGAGAGGATCAAGTAGCCCGCGTGTCCCCCTCAGACTGACATTCAGCTTAGTGCGCATCGTCCTTGTCAGAGGATGGATAAAGGAGGCAGAATTAAGGAAATGATGGCGCTCCCTCCTTGCGGCCAGGAGCCTATTCTGAATCACTGCTGTTCTTCCATTGTGGTGCTGTTTACGCCTCAATGGCAGTAGTTCTTCCACGGATTTCTCCTGGCAGCCTGGTATTCTGACTTTGAAGATGCTGGGCTGGAAGTGGAACTACTTAGCAGAGGATTTACTGTTTGATAGAATCACAATTTGAACTTACCTGCAAGTTTCTCTTAAGATTGTGATTTTCAATGTGTGTGTGTGTGTGTGTGTGTGTGTGTGTGTGTGTTTTGCTATGTATTATTTTAGATATCTGTTCTATATCATGAACCCTCCCCTCTGAAATAGTTCCGGGTAGGTGTGGGCAAACACATGTCTGTGTTTGGTATGTTCCTGAGCATTTCATGTGGCAGGTGCAGGTCAGAGCCTGGCACTCCTTTCGAAGCTGTATTGTTTGTGAGGACTTAGCTGCCTTGCTCCTTTGGTGTGGTTCAGGGGTGGTGAACATCCGGCCCATGGGCCATATAAGTCCCATGAAATCATTTGGTCTGGCACTACCAAGGCATCAGGGGTGAGTTAATGAAATGTTTGACCAAATATAGCAGGCTAATTTTTAAGTTGATCATTTTGTATGGCCTGCGAATGTTGTAAAGGTCCATATGCCCCTTGCAGAAAAAAGGTTCCCCACGAATCAGCAGCATTCCTAACATGCCCATTGTCTAATCCTCTAACTGGCTACTGCTCTGAGTAGCCAGGACTTCGGTGTGACAGTGACAGCTGGCAGCTACCAATAGCTCCTGAGCTGCACAGGCAAAGTTAGAATGACGTTATTAGCTACTCTTTGCTGTGTGTGTAGGGATCCTGGCAGAGGATCTGGAGACCAAAGACAGTTGGTCAGAGTTGTGCCATCTGAAGTGGAGAGTGGGCAGAAGATCCCAATGCCATTGTGGAGGAGTGTTAGCCAGGAGCCTATAGTGGCATAGCCTGATTGTCCCTGTGTGGCCCATTGTGGCATCACAGACTTGAGGAGAGTAATTGGAATCTGTAGCCCACATCGCCTGCTTAGTTATCACCTGACCACTGTTTCCCTGCGTTTCATGCAGGTTTGAATCGTCCTCCCATGCCATCAGCATGAGTGCCTACTTGCGAGAGCAGAGACGGGAGCTCTACAGTCGGAGTGGAGAACTCCAAGGTGGGTGAACAAACTTTTGGGGAGAAATTAGTTTTCTGGAGGAAGACCTGAAGGGTGCAGTGTGTGAAGTTCAGGTCTGAACTTACAGGATTCTTTCAAGGTCGCAAGGGTTTAAAGACTTGATAACCTGCTGCTTCTATCATTTCCCAGCATCTGTTGACAAGCAGCTAAAGCTATCACCATGGCCACAGAACTTACACACCTGCCACCATTCAGGTGGGAGCTCAAAGCAAAAAGAGACACGATTAGTGTCTTCTACTAAAGATGGCAGAGATAAGTCCAGTCACAGCCTTGAGGAATGCCAGTCCTCTGTGGCTGCCACCATCGCTTATGTTCTCAGTCCCTCCTGGAATATGGCTGAGATTTGGAGTAGCTGAGATTTTGAAAAAGGCAAATTCGGCCTCTGTCATTATTTAAAGGGAGGAAGGGTGCCTTTAAATAGTACATTCCAAATAACATAACTTCGATGCACCCAGATGTGACTACTAAACAGGGCTGATCAGAAGAGAAAATAAATAAAGTTAATTAAATAACAAATCAGGCAAATAGCATTTTCTTCTTTGACAATCATGGTCAATGTAATCATGGTCAATGTAATCATGGTAAATGTAATCATTCTGGAAAGATCTGTGAGGGCCTGCCAAGTGCAGCACATCCTAGGCTTTGGAAGGGATACAGGTCAAGTGCAAGGAAAGAAAAGAGAATGACTTAGGATCCAGTTCTGAAAACAAGGCATGCATATTAGTAACATTATTAGAAAGTGAATGTTACCAACTGAGTAGATGGTATGCATGCAATTGCTACAGGATATGAGGGAAGAGAATGGTTATTTGAGCTATTTTAGAACTGTGGGCTTTCCTATGATGGATGGATAAGACCACTTTCAGTTTCGATGCATTGGAGGCACTTGGGGTATTTTGAGGTGACCAGCCTAGACAACTAAATATTTAGTTTTTAAGACTCACCATAGCTCTGCATAAAAATATTATGATGTAAACAGCCAGTCTTGCCCCCTGGCTTCTAGTACATAAAATTCCTTCAATGGGGACAAACAAAACAAAATCTATATTTGTTAGCATGAATCCTGATGATTTCAATTTTATTCATTAGTAAGCTTAATATTTTAGAGCAGTTTTAGATTCAAGGCTTAATTGAGTAGAAAATGCCAAATATGTCGAGTTCCCACATCCCGCTCGCCTCGGCCCTCCCCTTGCCCCCATGCATGCACAGCCTTCCTGCAATCACCTTCTGCTTCACTGGAGTCCTGTGTTCGACACTTAGACTACCTTGTGGTTACAGGCCAGCAGTGCAGCCTGTCACTCACCTCAGGCACAACTCGTCAACAAGGATAGCCACTGACACTGGATTCTTTCTTTCTTTCTTTTTGTTCGATAGTGAGTAAGAATAGTAAGCACTCTGGGCCCTCGCCATGTGGGATGGGTTTTCAGCTGTTTCCCCCCACCGCCCTGGTCTCTTAAGAGACAAAATAAGAAATCAGAAGGTCTGGATCCAGATTGCCCACTTTTAAAATTCAGCTTCCCATTTATTAGCTTTGTAATCTCCGTGCCTCTGTTTTCTTATTTCTAAATGGGCGTAAAAATAATAGTACGAGGTTGTTGTGAAAGTTAGGTAAGTTAAGATGTGAATAGTGTTTACAAAGTGTCGTTTTATAGTAAGCTAGAGGCCTGGTGCATAAAAATTTGTGCACTGGAGGAGGTCCCTCAGCCCAGCCCACTTCCTCTCACAGTCTGGGAGCCCTCAGGGGATATCCTTCTGAAGGCTTTGGCAACCAGGAAGTCTGGCCTCTCTTTATGGGAGGGGACCAGGTAATCAGAGGAAGGTGCCACCCCCATCATCCCTCTGCTGCTGCCACTGCTGTCCACTGGCCCTCCTCAGCTCTTGCAACTGCTGTGGCTTTGTCAGGAAAACATCTGCGTCTATAAGGTCTAATTAGCATATTACCCTTTTATTAATATAGATGCTATGCCTGTCTTTTTCTCCTCAAGTATTATTGTAATTGCTAGTACTATCTCTTCAAAGTTTTTATATGCATTCTGTTTGTCCCTTTATCTCGCTAAATTCTCAGCTTTCCAACTTAAATTTAATTGTCACTTATACTGAAGAGATCTCCTTTCCCTAATCTAACACACACACACGTGCATGGACACATGTATGTGCACATACATGTTCAAGCACACATGAGCATACACATGTGCACACACAAACACTCACACTGAGGTTGTGGGCCCTTGTGTGTGCTCACATTTTTAATGTTTCCTTTCTGAGCACTTTCACACTGTGATGTGGATTAATGCTCACTCGTTGGAGTCTGCCACAAAACTATAAGCTCCACGGGGGAAATACTATTTTATTTCCTCTTCTTAGTACAGTGCCTGGTGTAGTAAATGTTCAGTAATTTCTGGCTGACTCAGTGACAGGAGGAAAGAGGAAGCTCAGGTCTGAAGTGGGATAAAAAGCTTATCTTTGAGGTAGGAAGATGCCCAAAGGAGATGTAGAGGCTACGTGTAGATTTTTGTTCTCTGAGTTGTACGTACCTTTATTACATAGAAATGTTGCCCTTGAGTCTGGCCTAGGACAACACCACTGTGTGTAATTGAAAAACATTTTAAAATCCAACTAAGTGACACAGGAATTTCATTATGTAAGGATGGTTAATTGAAGAATCACTATAATCTAATTAGGAACTTTCCCATCTTTCAAAACTTAATTGAAGTATGGAACTTCTAAGCAATAGTCCATTGTACTTTGCAGTGTTCAGCAAAATAGGAGGATTTATCTCTGGTTACAAGGGGAGATAGTAGTTAGCAAACACATCAAGCTCAACATAATCATTGAAAAGAAATTTCGCTGAGCTGTCACATCACCTGCTTGGTGTGAGAATAGATCAGCTGACCAGTTTTTATAAGATTTGGTGGCATTTCATTCAGGAACAAAAGTTTCTTTAATGAATGCTTTTCACATTTCAGTAGGGAAAAATCACACCTGTTTTCCATTAAAAACGGCCATCCTTTTCAGTTATTCCATCTGGTCCTAGGACCACAGTGAGATCTGCCTTTCAGCTTATCCTCGAGAAGGGATAATGGAATAGTTCAGACAGATCATAGGAGAGAAGAGGGGGATCTTTGTCTTTTCTCAACACCATGAAGCTGCAGGCTTTGCCTCCTAGTGGTTTGGTTCATGGGGTCAAATTTCCTTCTGTTGCAGGGAAATTATAATAGTAAAAAAAAAAAAAAAAAATCCACCAGAAAAGACCATCAAAGTAAAATTAAAAATAGCTCTAATTTTACAGAAGTTAAGTTCCTGCCAACATTTTCAATTTATCATGCAATTAAAAATGTTATTCAACAGCATACAGGGGGGAAAATAATGGAAAAAATGAGATTTCTTTGGTATCATCAACCCATCTAAATTGGCTCTGACTGTTAGAGTACAGATGGTTCCTTACATAGTCTGCCCTTGGCAACTGGGCTGAGGAGGTGGGGATGCTATTTCAAAGCATGTGTGATAACAGGTGGAAATCTAACTTGTGTGAATCTACGTTAATCATAGACTTCCTGTTGTTTGGAGCCTCTCTCCTGCTTCATTGTAGCACTTAGACAGCCGTGTTGTTGATATTAGTTTTAATGAACATTTAGCTTGAGTATAGCTTTTCAGGCTTAATGTGTGATTCACAGGGAGGATAAGATAACTGATGAACAAATTATCTAAAAAACAACAACAAAATATTGCCGCTCATGTCCAAAATAAGTTCTTAGGCTGTTTAGCACCACTGTGCCTCAGTTTTCGCATTTGAAAAACAGAGCTGATGCCTGGCTTGTGTGGCTAAGTGATCAGAGTGTTGGCCCTTACTGAAGGGCCTGGGTTTGATTCCTAGTCAAGGGCATGTACTTGGCTTGCAGGTTCATTTCCCGCCTTGTCCGGGGCATGTAGGAGGCAACCAATTGATGATGACACCTCTCTCTCTCTCTCTCTCTCTCTCTCTCTCTCTCTCTCTCTCTCTCTCTCTCTCCCTTTTATCTCCTCCTCCACTGCCTCTCCCTACCTTTCTCCCTCACTTCTCCATGCCCTCCTACTTTCTCTAAAAATCAACTGAAAAATATCCTTTGGTGAGGATTAACAACAACAACAAAATAATGATAATAATAATAAATAGAGCTATTATTAGTTCTGATCGCTTTAGGGGGACGTTGTGACCATAAAATTAGATGTTCAAACCCTGGAACCATTAGAATAGCTGTAATGGATTTAAATTAAAATGGTGCTTTAAAAATGTATCATTGTGGAAGTAGGCCTGTGCTTGCTTCTTTGTCTCATTTTTTCCTCTCCCCAGTCTTAGTGCTGCATTGAGTTGGGTTTCCTCAAGGCCACCAGTGATCTCCAACTTGGCTGGGTCATTGTTTGCTTTTCTGTGTTCATCTCACTTGATCTGTCAGCAGCTATTGTTTTTGTCTTCCCCTGATGTTCTTTCCGAGTCTTCTCTAAAGTGTCTCAGGTTTGGTCTCCAGATTTTTCCTGTGCTCACTTCATACACTCTCCCCAGTTAATCTCAGCTAGAACCAAGCTGGGCTTAGTGCCTGGTGCAGATGACCTCCAGATCTAGGTCTCCTGCTCACATTTCATTATTCTCCCTGACCTCTTCCAGCATCTTGTTCCCCACCCCCACCTGACTATTCTTTACTATATGTTTTTTATTTTTTTATTTTTATTTTCCTTGTAATACACTTCTTTATAAGTACATGTATTGTTAAATTTCTACACTTGCCTCAGCATACCCAGAATGCAAGCTTTAATGATTATTGCATTACAGCGCCAAGCACAGTGCTTGGCTTGAAAAGGCACTTAAAAAATATATACCACGAAGGCAGCCTCTAGCCTCAGTATCTCCTTATTTGGTATTTGTAGGAACAAGCCTACTTATTTGAGAAGCCCTAGTGGGAGGGTTGATAAACAGAATAGGAGTTCTGTGATTTGTCTTCACTCATTTTTAAAGATAATAATACTCCTGAATGGGTAGAGACCATTACTTGTCATAGATCCAAGTAGAAGTTTATACTCGGTTTTTATTACAGTTTCTTTTCTGTCTTGGGGCTACTTAGTGCTTCTATTTGTACTCAATAATATTAGCGTTAGAGTGCCACTTTCATTTTCATTAGTTTAATGAGTGGCATTTCTATAGCTTTGACATTAAATTAGCCTGTAAAGCTCCAACCACTTTGAGAATTGACTTCCCTAAGTAGGTTTGCTTTACGTATAAAGATGGAAGTACTAACATCTGGGAAACCTGGGCTCTGATACTGGCCTGACCTATATTTTTGGAGTTTTTCTCTCTAATGGGTATTTGGTGACTGGGGTTGTGAATACTTCATGATTTAGTATGTAATTAATCTGTTCGGAAATATCTTGCTTTAAGGCAGGAGTGGGTGTAATGTACAGAAACCCACACATGAAACCCATATGTTCATCTTGATCAATGTCACACACAAACTTTAAATAAATAAATAAATAAATAAATAAATAAATAAAGATAGGGGTGGGGAACGTTCAGTCCGTGGGCCATACAAGGCCCTGAAAACCATTTGGTCTGGCCCTGCCCAGGCATTAGGAGTGAATTAACTAAATGTTTGACCAAATATAGCAGGGTAATTTTTGGTGTTATAAATATCCAAATGGCCCTTGGCAGTAAAAAAAGTTCCCACTCCTGAAATAGGTTAACTATGAATTGATTTTTCTTTTCACAGAAGGATATATAATAGGAGTCTCTTAAATAGCAAGCTGCTCTATAATGGAGCATTTAAAGCAAGATTTAAATTGCGCACACATTTTCAGGGACATTTTGGCTGAAATGAGGTACAGCAATTTTATACTCATACCACATACTTGTTCCACAGTCTTAAATATTAGAAGCACTTGTAAAGCTTTATGTCCTGAAATTTGATTAGAAAATTCTTTGTAGTCTTTACAGTTTTGCTTGATGACATGTTAATAACAATATGCAAGGGACATAAAAAAATATATCCTCTTTTTCTTCTTAAAGTTGCATATAAATATTTCAAAATAACCTTCATCTTTCATAATTATCTCTTCTGTTTCAGGTTCTAAAATAGTGTGTAAAATTAATTCTTCTTCCTCGTGTATATTTTAAAAAGATTGATCTTAACTTATATGTAAGATTTGTCCTGAAATGAAAATTTGTAACGCAGTTTTCAAAATGCCAACTTCTTTATCTGGTCCTAAGAAGTACTATTAAATATGTTTTCCTCACGTTATGCACAGACTAGTGCATTATTTCAATTTTTTTAGGAAATAAGAATATCCTTATGCCAAGATTGTTATTGAGTGTACCATCTCATAGCCTTACTCTATGCAGTGTAAATGTTTCACTTTAAAAAGTTCTTTGTGGATTTAATTTACATAAAATGGACTTATTTTTCTGCATAACCCTGTTCAGTCATCACCCTCTGTAGCCACGGTGGCTGGAGCAGGTGGGAGAGCCTGAGGTCAGGGCACAGGGGATCCTGAGAGCCTCGGGAAGCCTGAGAGGAACCTCACTTTGAGAAACAACTCAAATACCTAAGACAAGAGGAGAATGGATTTATGAATTGTGGTATAGCCATACAGTGGAATGCTATGTAGCAATGAAAATAAGTGAACTATGCTAAACCTTAACTTGGTTGAATCTCAAAGGCATATGTATAGTCTAACTGCATCTGTATGCAGGTCAGAAACAGAAGTGAATAGTTATCTTTTTTAGTCATGTACATCCTCATGTGTCCAGAGTATGAAGAAGGCAAGGTGGGAGCATAAGTATGAATCTCAGGTGGCAGATCACACCTGGAGAGGATGGCGGAGGATAGACAGAGGGGAGGACAGGAGCACAGAAATGGCACTGTCTTAAGTGAAGTGGTGGAAATACTGTTTTTTGTTTTATTTTTAAAACTGTGCAAATGTCATATACGCTCATACATACATTTTATACAAAGGAGAACTGTAACTTTAAAAATGTTAAATCTTTGAACATAAAACCATACAGGTAGTGTAATATTTCCATTTAGAAGTCTAAACCAAGCTTGGAGTTTTCTGTGACACGTATTGGTGGTTTGGCCTCTCCTGTTCCACTGGAACTCACCCTGGGCCTCAGGTTGTTGATGTCACTGGCACGGTGCCTAAGGCCTTCATGAGAAGACAGCTTCAGGATGGGCCTCCCTCCCCATTTACCTGATTCTAACTCTCCCTCATCTTCCCTTGGGATGTCAGAATGTAGCGTTAAGGGAAGCCAGCAGTTATTGTACTACTGTCACCTCATCTAGGTTTTCTAGGGCCTTCTGATTATTTATTGAATCTGTTCAGATTTATGATGATTATTTCACCAGGCCTTTGGGATACAATAACTAACAGAACCCCTTGAAGGCCAAAGAAGAGAAAGGGAACATGACTGTGCCCCAGGAACTGGCACTTGTCCCCAACATTTGTTTTTCCTTTCTGCTTATTAATAGAGGCTCTGATTTTCAGCCAAACACATGGACACCCAAAATGTAAACATTTCTAAGCTTTCCTGGCAGCCACCCGTGAATGTAATTTAATTCTTACCAGTAGGAAGTGAGTGAATTTGATGTGTGCAACTTCAAATTCACTGCAACTTACATTTAAAGGGAAAGAACAGGCTCCTTCCTCATTCAAGTATGAGGATGTTCACACACAGTCTGATGAAATGTGGTGATGTGCCATCCCGCACCATGCAGGTGAGATAGCACCATCGCGGTGGTAGAGCAAGGAGGTGGAAAGAGCCTGGGTTTCTCATATGGTGGGGTGTCTGTCCCACCTCTGGTGATCAGAGCCACTGTCCTGTCCCAGACTATTCTAAGAGAGAGGAATGAACTGTCTCGAGTCACTAGTATTTTGGTTCTCTGTTACTTAATAGCTTTACTTTTAGAAATCCTAATTAACTCAACATGCAAACAAGTGATCACAGCACAGTGGTACGCATTCTGATGGAGTTGTATATGTGTAACCAGGATGTGTATACAAGAGTTAGGAAAGCAGTGAGGAGTTCATAAGCACTTAATTTTCAAGCTGCTGATAAAGGATGAAGAGAAGATTTTCAGATAAAGAAGGGATGGACATTTCAGACAGTGGTATGGCAGGGGAAATGTATGAAAATGAGGATAGCTTTTCTTGTTTCAGAACATAAATCGGTTATAATATTTTCTAATAATTAAATCATTTTATGTTTCTAGATCTCCACTGATTATAATCTGTTAATTTCAGGATAGAAAGAACACTAAAGCTGCTGTGAATGGCTTTGCCCATTATCATTATAACAACAAGACATTAAGAATTGGTAGGAACTTCTGGTGTACTAGTGATGAGAGGAAAATATACATCATTATTATACTTGAGCAAAAGCTAAGTGTGATCACATACTGGATTTTCAGAATGGTGGTCAAGTGGTATAGCCATGCCACTTTATTATTAACAGTCCCCTGGGAAAAACGACTTTGCTTTAAATGCACGTACTGTGTGTGGTGTATCAGACTATCTGTGGTGATTGAGCTGGAGGTCTTGATGGGCTGGAACATGAAGGATCAGTCTAAGCTAATGCCTGGGAAGCTTGTGCAGCTTGGGCTGCAGGTGGCAGCTGGTTCCAGATGAAGGTTGCAGAGTTCTGTGAGCTCACATCTATTTCCAGCTTCGAGATTTGGTGTGGGTGAAAACATACAGCAAGTTACTTTTGGCTTTAAAACAATTTTAAACTTGAAAAGCCCACATTATAGTAATAACTAGTGGCTAGTACTAGGGAATTAGTTAGAGGAAATATTTTAATATTGTTATTTGCCCTTTAAATAGAAGTGTCAGAGATGAAAGAAAATTAGTAAAATGTATATGAAAATCTCCCTCTTGTCAGAATCTGGGGTGTATTGTGGTTCCCAGAGTCAAGTCCCCGCCACCCGCTCGTGCCTTTAAATTGCATGAGACCCAGACCAGGCTGGCCCCACTCCTGTCATGCCCCCTGGATGAGGGGCACAGGCTCAGGCCCCCAGGCCCAGCACAGGGGCGGAGGTGTGTGCCTCAGGTCCCCGGGCCCCAGCACCAGGGTGTGAGGGCCTGATGACCATTCGCATATTA
This sequence comes from Pipistrellus kuhlii, assembly GCF_014108245.1. Lineage (NCBI taxonomy): Eukaryota > Metazoa > Chordata > Mammalia > Chiroptera > Vespertilionidae > Pipistrellus > Pipistrellus kuhlii. Next base: position 15,006,375 of record NW_023425405.1, read on the forward strand.
GCTCGTTTTTATATAGGAGGATAGGATATGATAGTAGGTATGACTGCTACATGAATACAGTAGGTTTACAGTTGTGAGTACACAAAACAGAGTTTATTCCTTTATTATTAACTATTGTATTACTTTCCATGTGAACAACTATAAACCCACTTTGTCCCACTTTGTATTGTAGTAGTCAAAATATAGGATGTTCATTCCTAGCACTGTGATGACATTGCTGAATTGCAGCCAGTTCATTTGCATATTTATGCCCACTTAGCTCAAAGAAGTCCCTGTTTGTACATTAATGTCTGATTTCAGCCCCAGTTAACTAATTTACATATCCCTGTTCACTTGGTTAGTGATGTTCATATGTGGAATATTGGCGCCGCTGTTTGTGCTTTTGAGTTGCTTGGGGAGCATCAGAGTTCAGTGGAAGGACAACCTATTACATATCCTGCTTTTACGAGGCAAGTCACTACCTTTCTGAGCCCCAAGTCACTCATTTGTATAATTAAGTTAGCAACACTATTCCTGCCTATTTCTTAGGGCTGTTGGGAGTATCCATTGAGATGTTGTAGGTGACAACATACAGTCTACATTTTAAGCCAATTATATTCTAGATCCTGCTCCCAGGACACTTGACTATGGGAGAGTTCTAGGAGCGAGAAAGGTAAGACTTACTAATAGATAGTTTTAATGAATGTTATGAGTACTTTGGGGAGAATGGAGGAGAAAGCACTTAACATTCCTTGGGGTAGGCATATACCTTGGATGTGTTTCTAAGGAGGAATCTTTATTCTGAACTTGGAAAGATGAGATAACCAGACTGAGCAGGGCAAGGGCAGTCACTGCAAGTTGAGAGAGATTGTAAAACAATACTTACAGATGGGTGAGAACAGCGTGGAATTGGCATTTTGTTGTGTTGAAGCACAGGGTGTAGGGGGAGGATTGGACCTAGACAGGGGAGACAGGTGGGAAGATCTCAGAGGACCTGGTACAACAAGAAGGCATGGTTTCAGTCCTGTGGGTAATATGGAGTTTGAAAGAGTTTAAAGCACGAGAGTGACATAATCAGATCTGCACTTCAAAATATTCTGGTGACTGTGAGCATGTGTTGAGTACAGTGAGGTTGCAGTCAAGGAGGTAAGTTTTGTTGTTATTTCAGGTGAGAGCTTATAGAAGATTTTTGCCAGCTTTTTAGGAAGGGAGTAGCAGTGAGGATGGAAAGGTGGGAATAGACCCAAAAGCTAATTGGTAGAATCAGTTGGACATGGTGACTCATTCTGTGTGGCGTTTGAGCAAGTTGATTCCCACTTTTCCAATATGGTGACTTGGGTAGATATTTTTAGTTTTGTTTGGATCTTTCCAATCTAATCTAACTGTATGAATCTACCTAATCTAATGGACTGTCCACTCCTTCCTGTTCAGCAGTTCTTAATTACCTGTCACTGTTTCCCTTCCTAAGTCCATAATGTTGGAGTTATGGTTTTCTTCTCTCCTTCTACTTAAAAATTGCAAATACTGCTTTCTCTTTTCTAAACTTTGCTTGCTTTATTGATATTAGTCTCTTAATTTAGTTTCTGAAGAATATGAATTCTTCAATTTTTATTCCAAGATGTACTCAATATTTTTATTATTATTAAAATCAAGCTGCCTTCATTCTTTCTTAAGTTTGCTCTATGAGTTTGTGCAAGTCACTTAACCAGTCTTCTGTTATGAAGAAAAATGAAATGATTTCTGTGACTCTGATTCAGTCCAGAGCTCTAGCTTCTTGAATCTGTTACTTGGCCACTATCTTGTCCTTGTTCAGAGTGTGGTCTCTGCCACCAGGTTTACTACCTGCGTGAATTTGGGCAACTTCTTTGTGCAGGAGTTTTATTTTCTGGGACCATAGTGAGGAAGAAATGTGTGAAAAATGTGTAAAATGTTTAGAGCTGCGCCTGGCACATAGTGAGTACTGAGTAGATATTAACTGTTGCTAATTTACCTGAGACATCCCAGCACCTAGCAGCATTCTTCACACATCAGAGACCCTCAACACATTTTTGTAAGTAAATAAATAAATAAATATGCTAATGGACAAATACATTCAAGTAGACTCTCCTAGAATGGTCTTTAGAAACTTTTTTTTTTGGCCTCTGTTTTATTCTTTAACAGAAATCCTTCTGTTAGAGTATTGCTCACAGGTTTACCTGAGTGATCCTTCCATGTGGTGATGCTAAGTGAGTGGCATTCTTGGTGATAGTGTGGGTGGGACTCACAAATCTCTCTAACCAAGAGGGCAGCACTGAGTTGCTCTCTAGTGACCTGCGCTTCCCACTTATATCCACTACAGAGAAGAATATTTAGTGCCGTAATGAACATGGCCATTTCTCTTCAATTTGTTTTGATATTCAGTGTCACTAACTCTGAATTTTACTCCACAAATAATTTAAATGATTAGACTATTCTGCCCCAGGGGAATAATTAACTCAATTTTAGGTGGTGTTTGTTTAGTCGTTAGACATAATTATTACATTTTACACTTTGAGATTTGAAATTTATGTAATATACATTTTTATTATTTCTTTGTTTGACCCCCTCAGAATTACTCCTCCTCATAGAAATAAACGTTAAATTAACAAGTCACTTTTTTTTAAAAAAAACAATTCATCAGGCCCCCAATATTTTGTAAATTAATTAGTGAGCCATGCATGCCATAAAAATAATTCATCAGGCCCCCCAATATTCTGTAAATTAAATTAAATAAATTAAATAAAAAATGTAAATAATAATTTAATTTATTTATTTAAAAATAATTTTTTATATAATAGCCACAAATTTCCTACAGTGTACACCTTACAAAAGGACCTGTCTCCCATGCTTAACCAACAACAAAAATTAGAATCTGTTAATTTTTTTTTTTTTTAATCTGGCTGCTGTGTTTTCTCTTTCAGGCTCTTGTTCTCCACTCACTGTACAGGCCAGACTCCCAGTGACAGTCACACTGCAAGCCCTCTCTTTCTCTTTCTCCAGTCCCTCTGTCCTTTCTGTCTTCTTTTTCCTTCTCCTTTTTTCTCTTCATTGCTTTTTTTAAATTTTATTATTTTTCAGTGTCCCCTCTGTCAGCACCTCTCTTACCCCTCGCAGCAGTCTCCTCCTCCCCAGCACAGAGGTGCACACTCAGTGTGCCCTCAGTGACATCACAGGCTGTGATGTGAGGGAGGAGGCTGGGCCAGGACAGGGACGCTGTGGTTGCCTAGCAACGCTAAGTTGCTGGCAACCTGCCACGGAGAGTGTTGGGAGTGCCAGAGGGGAGGAAGTAAGTGATACAACTCCCCGCCCCCCCCCCTCCCCCCACCGAGGCACTGGTTTACAGTGCTGCTTTTCCTGGTGGAGTGACCTTCTGTTCTTCCTAGGATGTCTTGATGTGTATGTTCAGTTTACCCAGAGTTCTGGGTTAGCCTTCCTTGCTAGAAACCCACTAATATGTTAGCACTTCCCAGGTGGAATGTAAAGATATATTCTTTCTTCCCTCTTGGATAATTTTTGGTCAGTGACTTTCTGTTTTGAATGATATTTTTTTTATTCCCACTAGTGCGAGGCAGAACTGTTAAATGACCCAAATGAACCATGACCTTTATAATCCCTCCCTGTGCATGTGGGCCAGATCTGTTAATATGATGTACTATCACTCTCAGGATTAGCCTACATGATCTGGAAACCATGATGGGAGTTTGCATATGTGATTAAAGTCCCTAATGATTTGTCTTTGACTTAATTAAAAGGGAGATTATCGTTGGTGGGCCTGACTTAAGTGAGACCAGGCAGTAGCAGATGCTAGTCTTGAAGAAGCAGTTTTTGTGAGAAGAGTGGGCCATGTGGCAGAGACTGAGAGTAGTTTGTAGAAGCTCAGAGTGGCCCATGTCAAAAAACCAGCAAGAAAGCCAGCACCTCAGTCTTACAACCACAGGGACTGAATTCTCCCTAGAACCTGAGTGAACTAGTAAGAGGCCCCTGGATTACACTTGGATCTCAGGCTGGAGAGACCCGAAGCAGAGTACCCTGCTAACCCACGCCTGGACTTCTGACCCACAGTGTTTGTGAGGTAAATGCCTTTGTGTTGTTTCAAGATGCCAAATTTGTGTTAATTTGTTACTTATCAACAGAAAACCCAATCCAAATACTTCATGATTCTTCCTTTGAGATGCTCAAATATTCCCTCAGACTTTGGCTGGAAGTTGCTAGACTAGTTCTCTTACAGTACGCAAGGCAAGAACCTCATGTAGTGGTTCTTTTCCCTCCTACCCTAACTGTAGGCCAGTTGTCAGTCTTAGTTACTTGGTGTCCTTCCAGTTCTCTGTCACCATGTGGGAGACTGGGAGGGACTTTGTGAAAGGCTAGAGGTCTAGGAAGTTTTCTGTGTTTTTATGAACTTTATATGTAAAATAACAGTTTCAAAAATGTTTATTATAATTTCTATATTTAATAAAAAGTATTGTCATCAGTGATCCTCTGAGGCAAGCAGTGCAGATTCTGTGACCTCTCTGGGATGTGTCATGAACACATCCAAATCAAACTCACACCTTACCTTCTCCCTACCCCCAAACCTGCTTTTTTTGAGTGCATGTGATTGTGTTAAAGGGCATTAAATGACATTGTTGACTTACCAACTGCTAAACCTGGAAGTCTTCTTTGCCTCCCACTTTTGCTTTCCACAATTACTCTATCACCAGATCCTTCTGATACTGTCCCCCAACCCATCTACTGTTGCAGCCTGTCTACTGTTTCTTTTTCAAATGTCTTCTGCCTCCGCCCAGGTTTTTACTGCCCTCACCTCTTGGTTGTCCCTGCCTATGTCTTGTTCCTTCATACCATTCATTATACTGGAACCAGAGTGATGTAAAAGTATTCTGTGATTTCTTGTGTCTCTTTCGTACTAAGACCTATGTCCTTACTATGCAAGATAGGGCTCTGCATGATTTGGCCACCACTGACATACAATTTCTCCTTGGCCTCTTTCTCACAATAACCATGGTGGGCTTCCCAGAACATGCCATTCTCATTCAGAACTTGAGGCCTTCTTACATGGTATATCCAAAAGCAGAGCAATAAAAAGATACAAATTACTGATATGCACAACAAACTGGATGAATGTCAAAATCACCATCTTGCCCCGGACTTCTCTACTTAAAAGAAGATTTTGTATAATGCTTATTAAGTACTCACCAGTGTCAGTCAGTATTCTAAATTTTTACATCAAATATCTTCTTTTATCCTCCTTGGAAAAGCTTTTATGATTTTGTTTATTTGTTTAAATTAATCTCCAGACTATGTTAACTTTATCGTTTGTATCACATGGCATACTTAAAATTATTCAGTTAAGTATTTGTTGTTATTGGTTTAAAACATATATTTGTTATTTATTTTACGTTCCACTTAGGCAGGAGCCACATCAGTTGAGTTTACTTATGTACCAAACTCCTTGTACAGTGTCAAGCATATAGTCACCACCCAATAAATCAAGGAGGGGGAACCTTTTTTCTGCCAATGAACATTTGTATATTTGCTACATCATTCATGGGCCGTACATAATTGTCAACTTAAAAATTAGCCTGTTGTATTTGATCAAACATTTAATTAACTCACCCCTGATGCTTTGTCAGGGCCAGACCAAATGATTTCGCAGGCCTTAGATGGCCCTCGAGTCTGATATTCCCCATCCTTGCAATAAATAGTCATGCTTTTTACAAACGAAAAGAAGGTCAATATCACATGTTAGCAAAAAGTGAGCTAGTCAAAAGTTTAGGGTTTTTCTCTCCAAACTTAGAGCTTTTTCTAATATAAGAATACTTCAGGAAACATATGAATGTCATAAATTATATTAAGAAGAAAGATAAGGGGAACTATATTTTTTTGAGGGAAAATGAAGTAATTGAGATAGCATTTTTTTAATACATACATAATTATTACTTGAATCTCACAATCATTTTGTCTGGTACTTATTTTCTAATTTTTTATAACCAAGAAAAGCAAGGCTCATAGAAATTATGTAACTTGACCAAAGTTACACAACCTATAAATGATAAAGTTGACTAATTAATATAATAGAGTTTTATTACATAAGGTTTACAAAATAACTAGCATTTGAAGTGGCTTGTACATTTTTCTATTTTATCAATATAGTTGACAAACAAGCCACATTCAGTTAAAAATGAACAGTTTGATGATGCATTTTGATAGATAGATGTGTACACCTGTCAAGATACAGAACATTTTCATCACCCACGTTTCCTTGGTTCTTTCATGGTGCCCTGTTTCTCCCTCTATTCCCAGCCTTGTTTAATTACTGAAATTATTTATGTTGCAATAGATTAATATGTAATTTCTAAATTTTATATAAGTGAAATCATACAGTATACAGTTTGTGACTGGCTTCTTTCATTCAACAGTGACTTTGACATTCATTCAACTTGTTGTGTACATCAGTAGTTTGTGTTTTTGTTGCTGAGTAGTGTGCTGCTGTATGATGTACCACAATAGATATGGAGATACTACATCACATAGGGGGAAGAACATTTGAGTTGTTTCCCATGTTTGGCTATTGTGAATAGTGGTGCTCTAAACTTTCATGTAGAAGTTTTGTATGGGGCATATGAATTTTCAGTTCCCTTGGGAATACCTTGCAGTGGCATCCCTAGGTCACCTGATTGGTGTATATTTAATTTTAAGAAACGGATAGTTTTTGACATGAGAGTATCATTTTATAGTCTCATCAGCAGTGTATGCCAACACTTGGCATTTTTAGCCTTTTTAGTTTCAGATATTCTAATGGGTGTACCATGGTATCTCATTGTGGTGGCTTGTGCCTTTTTAATGTAGTCGCTTATAAATTTAGAAGGTTATAACTGGGTTTGATTGTTCTATATTCAAGTTAGAATTAATCTTGAATATTTTTCTCTTGTCATAATTAGCCACAGCCTGTTATTCTGTATCATTCTTTTGGAATAACTTTTTTATATCTACCTCCATGAAATTTTGTAGTATAGGGAAAATAGATGTAACCATTTTACAAGTCAACTGGAAAGCCACATATGTATTTGCTTATATGATAAAAATAGTGCTTACTAAAAATACTCACTGGGCAGCTATACAGCTGCAGCATCTTCTGATGGCTGTATAACATTATCAAACAGCAGAGAGTGAGTTCTAAATACTAGTAAGCCCTACTCTGAATGAAGCTAACAATTACCAATTGTTGCCTTATTGCTAGTCACAGGGTTAATGCAAAATACTTCTAATTAAGACTATCTGTTTCCTTTAGTGTGCTACCATGGCAGCAAATGATACCGTAAACTGACAAGCTGTAAATTAAAACTCACAGAATGCAAGATCTAGCATGGGGAAGCCAAAGTTATGTGTAGGTGACTTGTTCCATTTGAATTAATCCAAAGGCCTCTGGTGTAGACCAGCTGTGTTCTCCGATGACAAAAACGAATCTTGACATTTTGGATAATGAAAACTCAGTTCAGCACCTCTTAGCGATATGTATGATAATGCACTGTCAGGCAGGAGAGGGAAGTAGGGAGGCCAAACCTGTCTTATTAAAGTAGACAATGTGACAAGTGGACATTGCTGGATTTCCAGCTTCTATGGGAAAATGTCAAGGAAAACTTCTTTTTGAGAAATGATAGGAACAGCTGTTTTATGGAAGGAGGGTGGAAAGATTTGACTTAGGATGCATGGCCCCTTTGACAATTGTCTTTGTTCATGATTCCTGGTTTATTTTGCTGGGGGTGCAGGGCGCAGTCTGAAAAACCTGGAAAGGAAGTTCCCTCCCTCGGTTTGACAGTATTAATGCAATCATCTAGTTTGTACCTTGTGAGCCCACTTATTATTTCCTCTGCGTGTGTTTTTTCTAGTTTGGCGGATTAGCTGCACTGTCTCTTCAAAGGCTATCCAATCAAGGAGGGTTATTAAAACCAGGGCGATTTATGACTGAGAATTAATTAGAGAAGCATTTTCATGCAAAACATCCAATTTTTTGATTAGCAATGGAGCAGGGCCGCAATTAACACTCTAGGAAGCTTAAATTTCCAGCTTTTTGATTCTCAGGAAATGAGATTATCAAACCAGGGTCAGATACTTGACAGCAAAGCGGGGGTGGGGAGTGTGAAATTATATGTTAAAAAAAAATTGTCTCGTGATTTTAATTCTGAGATTGCTGTTAAAGCAATGGAAAATTCAATGAAGGAAGAGAACAAAAATGTGAAAATGTAAGAACCTGAAATGACTGGTCTTTAGTAGCCTGTTTGCTATGCAGAACCCCAGTGGCAAATGTTTGCTTGGAATATGTTTAGAAGCACAGCAATATTGTTTTTTGTTGTACCTGTAATATTACTTATTATTCAGTCTTTCTCCAATAAATTCCTTTTAGACATTCAGTGGCTGAACCATTATTTAAAGTATTTATATGTTGTATAGAGAAGCCAAAATTTCTTTCATTAAGAACAAGATCTTCTTTTCTAAATGGTGGCTTACCATTTTTTGGAGTCTATTGTCATTGATGTTTTTATTTATTTTAAATCTTTGAGGCATAGGTTGGGTAGTGAGTTGTCTGTCTCAGGGCAGGGTGGCCACTTAATGATCTGTGACCTTGCTGAAGCCCGGGGCCTGAGGGAGGAAGTCAGGCCACCCAGATTCCTGTAAGCTGTGTGTGTTCTGTCATCGGTATAATTAGTGCTCCACATGGAAATACAGCATAATGAAAAATCATTTCTTCTGGAAAGTAGTTTTCACCTCAATTTCGACATCTCATTTCAATTGAAAAATAGAGGAGCAATGTACAATATCTTTTGTGTTAGCTCACTCTACTAGCCAAGGTATAACTGTTATCCTTCTCCTCTTTATCCATTAGATTTAAAAAAAAGAAAATTGATTTAGAGAGAGAGGCTAAGAGAGCTCGCTCTCGCTCTCTCGCGCTCGCGCGCTCTCTCTCTCTCTCTCTCTCTCTCTCTCTCTCTCTCTCTCTCTCTCTCTCTCTGCTTTGTTGTTCCACTTATTTATGCACTCATTGGTTGATTCTTGTATGTGCCCTGACTGGGGATCCAACTCCCAATCTTGGTGTTTCAGATTGAGCTCTAACCAACTGAACTACCTGGCCAAGGCTATCCATTAGATTTTAAAATTCCTCAGTTAAAGGGACATTATCAGTATTTTTGAATAACCCAACCATCTCTTCACTGCCCTATTTTTTGAACATATGATGACTTAGGATATCTGAAGCTGTCAGTATGTGCCATTGATGGACTGCCTGTTCATTGATATTAGGGATATTGTCTGCATCCACTACTAAGATGGAACACAGGTGAGGAACCCATCCTAGGGTGGAGGTGGAGATGGAATTGAAGTTTGGTTAATAGGACTTTGTGAATCTGGCTTTTCTTGTGCTCTCCCAGCATTGATTTTCTCTAGTTCCATAAAGGGTAGGCTTTTGTTAGAATCTTGCGGGTCGTTTTAAAAAACATAAGCAGTTTCTGGACTATCCTAACCATAAATGGAAGAGACCACAAGGCCTCTTTATAATCCGTGATTTTTGTCATTGTATTTTTCTCCCCAAAGCATGTCTGATTTAGGAACATGATTCATTGACTCCGTCTATCATTATTCCAATCCCACTATGGATTCTCAGCTTTATTTGTCAGTCTTACCTAATCCTCCTTCCTTTGATGGGAAAGAATAGCTCTCACTGGCTGGGTGAACATACTCTGCAGTTCAGTTTGAGGGAAAGAAAGAGGAAAAACCTGCAGAGGCTGGAGAGTTGATCTTATTAGATCTATAGCTTTCAGACTCAATGCTGGTCTTTACGTTTTTAAACGTTGATGGTTAAATGCTTTTTTTGTTACTCATTAAATATTTGCTGAAAGAATTTATAGTGTTATGCTTACACATATTTTCCAGGTTCATTACACAGGGAGCCTAAACAGATGCATTAGGGATTCAGGACCTATCTGTGCATCCATTATATTTGCTTAATGACTAAAGGGAGGTGCTTGAGTGGCCTAAAGGGAGTCTGTGACTGGGCATTGTATGCAGATTTATGGGGGAGGGCAGAGGGTACCTAGGTTTTACTAGGTTTGCAAAATGGTGTTTTTATGTGTGTTTGTGTATAAACACATGTACATTCACAAGTACAAATACAAATCAGTTCCCAATTTTGAGAGCCTTATTATATCTATAGATTAAAATAATGAAAAAACTTCAATGAAAACAAGTAAAATGATATCATTTTGTAATAAGTGTGCACTAAATACACTTATTAGATGTTTACTTAAGTATATTCTAATGTTTACTTAAGTATCAATTTAGGCAGAAATAATTGAATTTGTAAAAAATTGGAAAAATTAATCAGGAGAGGCACACATGATCATTAAATATGAATCACTTTAAAGAAAGCAAGGTTTATTGTTTAGGGGAGTGAAAAAAACCAAGGTTGTCCTAGGTATGTTTTCCTTCTGTAACGTTTGATTTTAAAAAACAACAACTATAGTTTGGTGTAGCTAAATAAGTCAGTTAAGGAACTTGATTTGCTTTAAGGGTCTACCGTTGGTGATAACTTCATTACATTCTGGAATTCCCAGCAGTGGGGTGAGGAGTGTCAGCTGTTCTACTGACAATAATTCTGCTTTGTTTGGTTTGCTAGGTGCTCTGTTTGTGTAGTAGTGTAAAAAGGCTGTTTAAAAATCTTTGCTGGTGATACCAGAAAAGATAGGTTTTGCTTTGAAGTATAATGTAATTAGTCTTTAATAGTATTTGACTCATGTATGTTTATATACATGATTATACATGATTACACATATCTATCTAGATATAGATATAGATATAGACCGATATGCTTAAGTATATAGATATTTAATGATTATTGAAATTGCTTCTGGGAAATTATGTTGTTATTGAGTGGTTTAAAATCTCTATTCTTTAATTTTTTTTGCATTAAAATACTTGATTTGATAATGATATCCTATTCTAGCAGAAATAGTGTAGGAACAAAGAAGCCTTTTTTTTTTATTATCAGTCTAATTTATGAAATTAGCTTATAATGTGCATGGTGGTCAGTATAGGCCAGTGAAATGAAAAGTTGAAACCTCGGGATTAAAAACAATGGATCAGGAGATACTCAAGTTAGAGATTGAAGTATCAACTATAAGGGTTGTAAGTGTAAAAGTCTTCTACCATCAGCTTAAAAAAAACACACAAAAAGCAGTCTTAATGATTCCCAGTAGCCATACATAAATGTTTGTTTTTCCTTCTAGTGCCCTTGTCAGTTTTGAGCCCGGTGTATCCAAAATTATGGGTTTCTCTTAGTGGTGTAGTAGTCTCTAACTCTGGACTGCGAGTTTCTGAGTTAGAATTATATATCTTTTGCAAACATTGTGATAATGATCAAGGAAAAACAGCTAATTAAGGGCACCTGTTTTTAATCTCTTGTTCTGATGACATGGAATGGACCAGAGCCATGAAAATTACTACATACCCTCAAAAAATTTTTCCCATCTCTTATCTGAACCTTCTCTCAGGCTCAGGCAATTGCAAGATCTCCTATATTCCTGGGAGGACCTCAAGCTCACTCTGATTTTTCTAATTTAGTACTATTGCAAATCACATTAGTGTTTTCAGATTTCTTTCTAATTGCTTGATAGTGTAATAACAGAAACTTGATGTTGTATAGCTAAATAAATAAAAAAATGTTGTAAATGATTAGTAGCTTGGATGACTTTCCACATTTTTCTCTGGGAGTCTTAATTGTTACGACTTTGTGGTCTGGTTCAACTTAATTGCCATTAACCACTGCCGAAGTCTCCTGCTTCCTCCTGTGCAGTCATTGCCCATACGCAGCGTTTAGTATAGAATGTGTGAACACTCCCTTCTTCGTGTATTCGTCCAATGAATGTGTATAAGTACTTAAAAATGGTCTTCCTCAACCAGAGTTTTTTTTAAAATGGGAGGCATGCTGAAGAAATATTTTTAAAAATACTCTTTTGCTATAGGAGTTGGCTTATTTGGTAGTTGTAATTTAATTTTCAGTTGGGTGATGGGATATATTTTAGGATATTTAAATGGACTAGGGAGCTATAACTATAATAATAAAAGCGTAATATGTAAATCAACCGAACTACTGAACAGCAGAACGACCGTCCAGATGACCTTCCAGACTACCACGCTATGACACCCACTGGCACCAGGCCAGCCAAGGTGGGTGTGATGCAATTGATTGGTTGGGGGGCAGGCCATCACCCCATGATTGCCCTACAGAGAGAGGCCCAGGCCACTGGCTGGCGGGGGAATAGATCAGAGGGGGGCTTCACCATTGCCCCAAAGAAGGAGGCCCAGGACACCAACTGGCAGGCTACAGTGAGTGGGTGGGGCCTCCCTCTGCAGGGGTAATCCATTAAGGAGCCCCAGCTGGCTATGTGGGGCCTACCTCTTTGGGGAAGTCAACCACAGCGCTCCCTGACTGTGACAGGGTACAGACTGGGCTGAGGGACCCTTCTCCCCAAGTGCATGAATTTCGTGCACAGGGCCTCTACTTTTTAAAATATTGGTGTATGATTTAGTTAAGCTCTGGCCTAGTAATCAAAATGCACTCATGTATGTGACTGAGTTTTGGATGGGTTTCCATGATGCTAAACCCTTAAAAAATATTAGACTGCCCTGTGGGACGAGGAGGCACCTTCTGGGTTACTATAGTCCATTGTGATTGTTTCCTGGAACATGGAGAAGCCTTGACAGGTGTAAGAAATGGGCTGCTCAGGCTTCCCAGCTCCCTGGAAAAGCATCAGCCAGGGAGGCTGAAGGGTTGTGTTTCTTTGTTTTCTATGTTGGGATTCTATGTAAGATTTTTTTTTTTTCTTTTCGAGTGTTCATCTGCATAACTATGTGATTTTTGAATTTTATACATGAAATTGTTGTTCATGTTTGACTGGTGTGTTTTTTTTCTTTAAGTTAAATAAAATCTTTCAGCCTCTCACTCCTGTTGCTCTGTAAGGAATTCCATGGGCTTCCTTCCAGTTCCTGTTTTGTGGACTTAAGTATTGTATCATCACCTGACTTCATATGTGCACATTTTTCAAGTTTTATTATTTCAGAAATGTTGCAGTGGACACTTTTATGAACACTTGTGAATACTGCTTTAAAAATAGAGGTGTAGCCCTGGCTGGTGTAGCTCAGTTGGTTGGGTGTTGCTCCATGCACTGAAAGGTTACAGGTTCGTTTCTGGATTCTATCTGTGATAGGCGGTGTGCAGGAAGCAGCTGATCCATGGTAAGGGGGCATGTAGGAAGCAGCAGATTGATGTTTTGTTCTCACATTGATGTTTCTCTCTCTTCTTCTCCCTTCCTTTCTCTCTAAAAATCAATAAAAAAATCTTTAAAAAAAATAGATGCAATACAAGAAGAATTTCTGGGTAAAGGGATAAAAAAGCCTATTCAAAATGTATTTGAATAGGCCACCCAATTATATTACCCAAAATGTTACCAGTTTACCCTTTCTTCAAAGTCTGTGAAAGCATCCATTTCTTTCGGTCCCTGACATGGTTTGATTTATTAATTTAAAAAAAACTCAATTGGAGTGTATACCTGATTACTAGCCAGGTTTTGTATCATTTTCTACATTTATTTGACATTTGTACTTTTTCACTGAGTTATTACCATATTTTTCGGACCATAAGACGCACTTTTTCCCCCCCAGAAGTGGGGGGGAAAAGTCCCTGCGTCTTATGGTCCAAATATAGCCTACACATATACTTTTAAAAAAAGTTTTTTTACTTGCCCGGCTCTGTGTGGTCTCTGTGTGCTTGCCCGGCTCTAAAATGGTTCTAAATGCTGCTGTTTACTTTACAGGGTTGATTACATGTGTTTATGACTGTGATGTTGGGTTTTAATGCACATAAAATATTTTAGGACACTATTTGTTTCAGAATCTTTTTTTCTTCATTTCCCTTCTCTAAAAAACTGGTGCGTCTTATGGTCCGGTGCGTTTATGGTCCGAAAAATACGGTATTAAGAGTCTAAAACTATTTGATTCTTGACCCCTTTTCTAAATTTTAAAAATTGTTGTTTTTCTTCTCTTTAATTCTTTTTTATATTTATATGTCCTAGATATAAATATGTGATACTTTCTCTAGTCTGACACTTAAATAAGGCTTTGAACCTTAGCTTGTCCACTTAACAGTCTGATAACCTCAGTTAAGTTACCTAAGTGCTCATCTCTAAAAGAGATGACTTCCTTGTCTCTTTAAGCTTTTGATACTGCCTTCCTCTTAGAATTATTTGGAAGATTAAATGAAATATGGTAATAGATCCTTTATTAAGAAATCTAAACACAAGAGGCATATAAGCAGTAGAGTTATTTTAAAAGCATACATTAAAAAAAATCAGACCATTACAATGATTTTCAGTAATGCCCTGGGTGATAATGGGACCCACAGGGTTGCAAATGACTAATTAGTATTGTCATTGCTCTTCTGGTCAGTTCGTTATGGACAGGGCAGCACAGGTCACTGCAGGATTCTCCTGGAATGCACAGGTTGTAATGTTTTGGTTATTCACTTGGTTTGACAGGTAAGAAGCATCTCATAATTCTAAATCCCAGTGTATAACTACACATTTTAATTACAAAGGCAGTTAGAATCAAAGATAAAGTATGTGAAAATGTTGACTCCATGCTTGATGTGATTTTATCTTTAAAAGTTTTACCCATTTTGTAGAAGAAGCTTTCCTGTTTTTCTCGTTTCTTGAACAGAATATTTTAAACATATTATAACTATTTAATGATAACTTTGAGTCAGTCTTACAAACTTCAAACAGTACATGATACTGAGCTTTAAGTCTCTCTATTCTGGATTCAGATCACCTAGGATCCTCGCTCTGTGTTCTTGGGTCTGCTTTTCAGTTTGATTTTTCTTTAGTTTTTAGTTTCTTTACTTATTCAGACAGCTCTTCTGCTCTTTGCTTACTTTCTTCTAGTGATCTTTGTTTGTATTCCTTCCTTTAGACATAGGAACTGGATATAAGAAAGCATTGCTTTGTGTAAAGTAAAAGCAAATAGATCTGAGATGAGTAGTAAGGCTTATGAAATGTGTAACATCTATATTTTCTTTTGAGAAGCCTTTTTTGTTTACTTTCAATTCTTGCTCATTACCTGGATTCTTGAAATTGCTGGATATATATGAGTTGTATCTGCTCTCCAAATTGCTGGCCCATAATTGGGCAAAGAACAAAATTGGTTGTTCCATTGGGTGGTGTTTTTCTAGCACATTTATGGCTGGCTCAGGGTCCTGTATCATGCTTGTTAATTCATGTATGTATTGTGATATGAAACACTTATTGAGTATTGTATCCAGATATTGTTCTAGGAGATTTATATGTACTCATGATATTGATAGTATCTTGTTACCATTGTGTACTTCAATTTGATTAATTTAGTTCTAATATTCAACTTATAAGAACTGTACTATATTTTTAAAAAGTGGAAATTCCTCCAGGTAATTTCTGATAAATCCCTTATTGGAATGAAAGTTCTAGAAAATTGGACAAAGAAATGCTCTGGAGAGCACCAGATAACCACTTCTGTATCTAAGCAACTAATGAGACAACACAAAGTGCTAAAATTTGGAAAGTACAAAAAAGTGTAATATATAGTGGGGTAACATTTAGTAGTTGGTTAGAGAGAGTGAAACTCTGAGGTCTCAGACTTATGGATCTCTGGTTTTAGAATGAGAGAAATCTGGGTCCTGCAGGAGGGCTAGATTAGTTGTGACCAATGTTTTGTGTTCATAATACAATAGTAAGTTAAATTCTCTGCATATAAGAACAATTTTCTCTGATATGTTGGACTAAGGGTATTCTGAACTTTTTTGTTCTTACCAGTTTATTATTAGTGAGAGGTTCAGATTGATAAGCCAAGTATTGAATTCTAGTTCTTATTGAATTCCACCCATTTTAATGACAGAGTTCTGGAGATGGATGATGGTGATGGTTATAAAGCAATGTAAATATAAATAATGCCACTGAACTGTACATTTAAAATAATTAAAATAGAAAATTTTATGTTATAAATGTTTTACAACAATAAAAATATATATTCACTGTGGCAGTTAAATATGCTTAATCCTAAATGCTTAAAAGTAGAAATATTGTAGGAATTTTTAGAAAATATTAATATTAATTTAATATTATGAGTGTTTAATAAGAAATATTTGTTGTAAATGAAAATTATATATTCAGTACAACTGGAAACATGTAAATAAAATAATTAAAAACAAGTATGTGTTACCTTTTAATCATGAGAAAAATTAAAAAAAAAATCAAAGGAAAAAAAGCCAAGCTAGAGAGAAATCCATACATACATCTTTATAGAAAATAAACACAGCCCTAGCTGGGTTGGAGCATTGTCCAATACACTAAAAGGTGATGAGTTTAATCCCGAGTTGAGGCACATACCCAGGTTTCAGGTTAGATTTCCAGTTGGGCATGTATGGGAGGGTGACTGATCAATGTTTCTCTCCCCTTCCTCTCTCTAAAATAAATTAAAAATAATTAGAAAAGAAAATAAATAAAGTTTGACAGACGTTGACTACAACCTAATTAGCCTCTAAATGAGAATCCTCCCTATATAATAAAAGGCTAATATGCAAATTGTTCCCTGGACCTGGAGTTTGACCAGGGGGTGGGGTCAGCCAGCCAATCACTCGTGGTGCCTGGATTCATGCACAGGGCCTTTAGTTGTAAGTAATTTAGAGAAAATGGACATTTATAGGAATGCAGATTTGCCAGCCAGTGCCATTGGGAGGCAGTTATCAAAGAAAGCTTTCCTGATAAAGCAGACACTGACAATGGGATGCAAATGGGGCTCAGTTTCTCTGAGAACTCACTGTATGTGATAATTCAGTGTAATTCAGTGTGTGTGTGTGGGGGGGAGGTACCCCATGAATGGAACTGGAACAATTGAGAAGAAAATGTTTCTCTAATTCATGTCATATTTGACAAAAATTAGTTACAGATGGTGAAAAGAGTAAATAACAAATCAGAACATAAAATTAGAGGATGAAAGTAAATATTTTTAAAATGTTTGGAATACAATGACTTTTTGCATAAAAGAACCCCTGAAGGAAAGGATAATTTAATATCGCTACCGAAAAGTGTAAAAACTACAAATAAAAAATTAAAAGCCAAAATTTTTTTTGAATACTATCACAACAAATATGGCCAACCTCAAAATCTAGCAGGTTGAAGGAACTGAATAATATCTGAGTGAGAAAAAAAAAAAAATTTGGTGCCCTTGTTTTACTGAGGTGTGAAATGCTGACAAAAGCATTGAAGCCAATTTGAGTAAAGGGGAGTAAGGTGCTCAGTTAACTTACTGTACAAATGTAGCATCAGACATGATTTTTTGTGTAAAATATTTAAAAGATAAAATGTATATTGCAGTAAAAACCTGAATGGCTATTGGAGTCGCATTATAAATGCAAATAACATAAATTATTAGTTTATATGAATTAATTATTGGAGATCTCTCTGCTGCTATGCTGATTTTTCTACCTGACTGTTTCCGAAGTCCTGCATTCTCTCTTCCTATTCTATTTCATATCTTTTCTTCATCTCTCTCTTTCTGCCCCCCCGCCCCCTTACTCACTTTTCTGATCTATGGCTCTCTTTCCCTCCCCAGCAAGAGGGTGAGGGTTTTGAGTTTCATTTATGCCTCTCCCCACTTAGTCATAAACATTACAGGATGTGAATCAGATAGCCCCAGTTTGATGGGAAACCTGGTTCAAATGCAAATGATTACTGCTGGTGATGATGTATAAAGTAAATAAGAGGATGTTATATTTAATGTTGACCCTTCAGGGCTCTTAGGTATACATTACATGATCCGGATAGTAAATAAACTGAGCCAATTCAATATTGGCTAGTGGAAATGACAGTGTTTATAAATTTACCGAGTGGCATTTGTATGAATCAGGCTCAACTTTTATTGTATCGAATACACTTACCGTTGTTATTTCAGTATGATTCATGTAGAGCTCTTCTTTATGTGGGCAATGCTAGTTTGAAATTTGAAATCCTTAGAAATTGGAGGATTTTTATTTTACCTATAATCTTAAATGGTGGCTATAATTAAGATTTTATGTTTGTAAATCACTTTGCCATAACAGGAGAAAAAAGCTTTTTCTTTCATGATTTTTCTCACTGAAAATTGTTTTGTCATTTCTGTTTAAAAAGGCTTTCTCTTAATAAGTTCTATATTTATTTCTATAGTTATTGAAGTTTGTGTTGTCTCCAATGCTTTTCAACAATATGGGAAGAATGAAAGGTAAACTAGAATTATACCCCTGAGCAAAATATATTGTGTTTATTATTTGTGATTTATTCCAGTTCTATTTTTTATGTATTTGTAATTTTAACAGCATGATAATAATGGTGTGGATTTAGCTTTTCTTCAAGATTAAACCGTTTATCTCATGACTCCTATTCATTAAATCAGAATCAGTACAGGTATTTCTTCAGGACTCACGTTTGTTCTCTTCAGCCATTAGTGCATTTTAAGAAGTGGAAGTGGAGTTTAATACCAACCTTCAGTAATGTGTTATAGCTTACTTTTTAAAACAGACAAGCTATCAAAGGCTCTTCCAAAACAAACTTACAAACTCCCAAGCTACAGGTGTGGGCACCATTCTCTCTTTTCTGAGTTTTCTTTTTCTCTTTTTCTGAGTTTTGTTTCTTTAATGTGTTTGGCATCTCTGAGTTGCTCAATATGTGTGACTTGTTTGAGTTTCAGCCATAAGTTAGTAGTGATTTCTCTCCATTATGGACTTTACACAAATGAATTTCAGGAAACACCTTCTTCTGCTTGTAGATAAAGACAGCAATATGATAGAGTGATCAAATACAAGTGCTCCTTTAATTTATTTTACCGAGACATTTATCCATGTTTTATTTATAAGGCGATTGAAGTCATTCATTTTGTATGGAACTCTTTCTCTTCTGAATAACAAATAATATATTATCATATATACCACACTGGCTGAGAGAGTGATGAAAGCCATGTTTGAAAATCAAAGTTTAATATTTGGGGCTCATTGGGCACAATTATGTTGGCACTGTCTTTGTTTTCACTGAATCATAATTACCTGTGAGGGTTTTTGTTTTTTAAATTGGAATGGCATATAACAGAGCAGTGGAGCATATAGAAAATTCTTTGTTCAAAGAGAGAAAAGGTGTTTCTTTTTGGTGGCAGAGCATGTTACATGCACAGACTCTGTCTCAGAAATATCCTGTGTAAGATCCTTGCACATACATGGGGCTAAGCAGTTTCATTTTACAAGTGACTGGGATGTCTACCCCAGTGTCTGTGCCCTGTGAAAGCCATGGCCACTGGTTTATTGGGACTCTACAGAAACGATCTCACTTGAAGGGCATCTGCAGCATCTAATTTCTGAACCAGTTCAGGCTGCAGACTAGGTTTTACCTTCCCCTTTGTTTGCTTCTGCCATAAAGAACTATAGCTAGAGCTGCATTGTGATGGTAATTGTTATTTACCCTTAGTTAAAATCCCAGTTAATAACCATCATCTGCCAAGCCTCCCTTTGTGCTGATTGCTTGAGAGGACCCATCTCTGGGTAGTTGAGAAGAAAAGATCATGGCAGAAAAGAAAGTTTGAAAGTTTGGAATCTCGTGCATAAATGGCAGGCGATTAGTTAGCTGGTGCCGACCTCTGTTAAGGCACACACCACATATTAGATTCAGTAAGGACTTAAATGCATTAATGCTTAATAGCTCCTTATAAACTAGTGCTGGTGGATCCATGTGATGTGATCATAGTTCACTGCCCAGTTTCTCCAAAGCATGGTCTCCGACAATCAGGTCTTACTATTAGAGTCCTCTCAGAAATGGGCTTATAGCACATTGAAAGTATCTGACTTATAAGCTACTATTTCAGGAATATCTCTTGTGTGCAGAGATTGAACTATTAAGACATACCTGATAATTATAAACATACTGGTTTGTGATTATTTTACTCTCCTACCTAGGATTTCACCAAGTTATTCTGTTGCCTGGCATTTGAAATCCTTTCTGAACAGAGCTTTTGACCCATTCCATCTTGTCAGTGGGACACTCAGCCATTTGAATGGTTCACCACAGGCTGTTGTTGGCTAGTGGCAGCTTTGATTCTTTAAGAGCCATGGCTCTTGGAGTGCTCATTGCGCCCCTAGTGGTGGCTCAAGTATTGGACTGAGGAAAACATGGCTTCTGATGGTGCTTTGCTGTTATCACTAAGGTGCCATTGCTATTAGTTCCAAGGTCACAGTGGTTGCTGGAAATTCTTATTAAGACCATATAAGTCATCTCAACCTTTGAAGGTGTTTCTGTAGTTTGCAAGCGAGAATAATAAATTGGTGTTGCTTCCCAACCTGTTTGTGGATTTCAGAAGAAAACAAAATGCATGTGATTTCTTAGAAAGTTCTTCCTCCTGGTAGGGTTTATGCCGGAGTTTCTGGGACTACTTGGGAGTATTTTCTCTTTCTGATGCTACTACCTTCTTGCAAAAGTACAATTCATAGCCTTTTTTTTTTTTTTTTTTTTTTTTTTTTTTTTTACTTATGAACCCTCTCACATTTTCAAAATGTTATTAAATACATTAAAAATCACATAAGAATACAAAAGAAACTAACTGTTGAAATACAGTGATAATAAATAACAAGAGCCAGGGGCATGTCTAGCAATACTGTAACAGCTTTAATATACTATGAAATATCGAATTCTATCAGTGATGCAGTTAGAGGTATGCTAATACTATTATAGTTGCTACCTATAATGATAATGGAAGGAAATGCCAAATGTCAGTTATCAATGAGTAAAATAAAAATAATGTGTTTTCCCTCCTTGAGGTTTAATCATAGATCCCTTTCCTAGGGATTCCGGCTTATCTGATCAACTTTTTTTCTGAGCTGGTATCCAGAGGGGGAGACACTTGTCTTTTGTTCCTGAAGGGCTGACTTCCTTGAACATTAGCCGATCAGTCCTGTCATGCTAAGGATTCAGTGTCTTTAGCTTCTTCTGCCAGGAGAGATGTATGTTTGGTGCATTATTTTCTTTTCCTCAATAATTGGCTCTTTCTTTACTTGAGAGGCCAATACAATATTGTTATGTAAGCTGTTGAGAAATTCTTATTTCTTTGGGATGTTGTAGGCCAAAGCATAAATCAGTTTGACAGAAATACCCAATCTTTTTCTTTCCAATTTGCTCAAATAAGTTAATCCCATTTATAAATGTTGACCACTCCTCCTTTATCCAAGCGGATGTCAGGCTAAGAATTTGTGATACAGGATCAGTAATTTGAAGTAAACAGTTATTCACTGCAGTAAGTAGAAAGACCAAATTGATTTGAAGAGAATCTTTAAAAAAATAAATACATGATCTAAGGTTCTGTAAAACTTTTCTCATTGATTCTGCATTTTATTTCTCGAGAGAGAGAGAGTGTACCAGGGTATAACTTTCTACAGCAAACAAATGTATCATGACTATCTAGTTTAGCAAATCAATACACAAAGGCATTTCATGTCTCTGGGCACATTAGAGGGAATCAGCAGTAAGAATATAACTAATTTTACTATAGAGACTTAATGGGAAATAGATTTAGATGACAATAGAAAAGGAAGCAAAGTTACAGGGACACTAACCGTAATATCACTCCCATTAATTGGATTTTTCATGCATCAAGCTATAGTTGATTAGAAATAAATAATACACATTAAAGTCATGCAATAGTTGGGCCTTTTATGCTACATAACTAAGGGCTGGGGCATGCAAATAGAGATGTTTATCTAACCTACCTGAACCTAGGATCTTATTGCAGTATGTCTGTTGAGTTATATACTCTGAACTATAGGTAACAGAATGAGAAGATTTAGGCATTGTGGTGGATTGCAGTTTGGGAAGGCTGGAGAGCCACTGTAAAACTAAAGAAAAAAATTTAGTTTAATACCTTAGTTAGAATAAATTTCAAGTTGTATAGAAGGGAAAAAAAACCCACATGTATATGAGTAAACCAAAAGGTTTCAGTTCATTTTTTGAAGCATGTAAAATGTGAATTGCACCTAATTAATGCTGTAGTGTTCTTCCTATTTAGTAGGCCTCTATAAGAAACCCTATAAAGCAGTCATCAAAATCCCAAAATGAAATACAACATTGTTCTAAAACTAATCAGAATTCTCTTCTGTTTTTAGCAGGGGTGCGGGGGGCATATTTAATATGTATTTTCACTTTCAGACATCCTTAAATATAATAGTAATTCTCATGCTTTCCTAGCCTCAGAATCCCCCGGAGGGCTTGCTAAAACACAGTCTGCTGGGTCCTTCCTAGATTTCGGACTCATGCTTAGGTCAGGGGTGGGACTCAAAGAATTAGAGTTAGGTACCACAGATTGAGGACCCCTGCACTGTATTAGTCACTTAACTGTTTTCTGGCTATAGTGATGGCTTACTTACCTGATGATTTTTTGCTTAAATTGTCTCCATGACCCAGTAGACCACCTTATCTTACTAAGCTGTCTGATGAACATAAGGGAAGCTCAAAGCCTTGATATCAGGAGTATCTAAGTCCTTTAGATTGCAGATTGACCTGTATGAAGTGTTTCCAAATGTGGAGTTCACAGGAGATGTTAATGTGTTGATTGGCTGCAAAAATTCTAATTCTTACAAATGTGGTAGCTACCCGCCTCCCACCCTTGCCCATCTGTGGTCTTACTTTTCTTTGTTTCGGTTACCCAAGTTCAATCGAGGTCTGAAAATGTTAACTGGGAAATTTCAGAAATAAACAAGTCATGAGTTTAAAATTGCAAGTCGTTTGAGTAACATGATGAAATCTCCTGCCATCCCAAGTGCTGTCCTGACTGGGATGAGGGTGTGCATCATCCCTTTGCCCAGCATGTCCATGCTGTTCCTTGCCTTTTCATCACTTAGTCTCCAGGGGTCTCGGATCAGCTATCCTGGTATCCCAGTGCGGTGTTCTAGTAACCCTGTTTTACTTAATGGTGGCTGCAAAGCAGAAGAGTAGCTTGAACTTTATCATAGTTTTTTTATGTATAGGAAAAAAAAATATATAGGGTTTAGTACTATATACAGTTTTAGAAATCTAATGGGGGTCTTGGAACGGATCCCCCATGGACAAAGGAGGACTACTGTATACTTACCTGTTTTATCAGTTACCATGATTTTGTCTTTAATGCTGCCCTGTATATAATAGATACTGCATAAATCAGCGTCTGTATTTTTTGTTTCTCTTTCTGACTGATGGTCATTGTATTGTATTCAGATTGTTGTTGCTATTACTTGGTTTATGCAAATCTAAATAGGGGATAGGGTCTCAGATTCTCTTCTTTGGTCATTTTGTTTATTGGTTTATTTAAATTCTGGGTGACAACCTAATATTTTAATTTATCTAGGGCCCTTAAAAGTGCTCAGATTGAGAAGATGTATGTGTGGGTACTTTCTAAAATAGTTCATTTTCTGTAAATTTAAAACTATTCTAAAAGAAGAAAATCAATTAGTTGTTGTTGTTTTTTTAAAGTGCTCAGAGCCAAGGCATTTGTCTGAACAAAGGAAGGGATTAGAAAATATACATAAACTTGACAGTTATTGGAGAAACATAAATATGCCGGATGTGCAAGGTGTTTTTTCAGTCGCTGTTCATTTATCCTCCCAAACACCAGCAGATGTATGATTTAGCATTTGCCCGCCCCTCTGGCTCTGGGGACTGTGGAGTTTTGTGTATGGAGTCCTTGCAGCAGAGAACTCTGTCATTGTTCTGAGCAGCTGGGAATGGAGTGCAGCTCATTAAGACAGGAGATGTTATCCAAGCCTCCCCTGGCATCCAAGAGCAGCCACTGTGCTTCGTTTCCCCAGATCTAAAGTATCCATTCAGTTACCACCTAGTGTTCTCTTTGCTTTTATTGAAAACCTCTATTGGCCCCATTGCCTCTTTGAATGATGTGCGCCTTTCCTACCAGCTGTTCCCTTGTTCTCTTCTCCCTCTTCTTTGGCTTCTTATTAGGTTTATGGTGTTTGGAATGTCTTTTATTTCAGAAAATAAAATCACAGTGTAATTAGTACGTATCACTTGTTTATGTAACTAGAAGGATATTAAGAACAGATTTCCACGAGTAAATTGCCTTTCAGACATCTCTGCCCACCTGCAGATAAAAGCAACTTTGATGGGGAGGGGCTTGCTTCTCAGGGGAGGGAGTGCATATTGGAGTCCTTATTTTGTGGCAGGTGCTTCACTTATGTTACTTTATTTCAGGGGTGGGAAACCCATTTTCTGCCAAGAGCTACTTGGATATTTATAACATCATTCATGGGCCATACAAAATTATTATCTTAAACATTAGCCTGCTCTGTTTGGTCAAACATTTAATTATTTCACCTCAAATGCCTTGGCAGGGCCAGACCAAATGATTTCTTGGGCCTTATCTTATAGGGCCCACAGGCTGCACATTCCCCACCTCTGCTATTTGATTGTGGAAATGAAATCGAGGAGGTGTAAGTATTATCATCCCATTTTGTAGATGGGGCCCCAAGCAAGAGAGAGACCAGATAACTCAATAGTAAGTTGTGGAACAGGGATTCTCCAATCTCTACAACTTATGCTACCTTTCAGTGAGTTGCGCATGAATTCAAATGCCCATGCTCATTTTCATGTGGCATCATTGGCTACTTATGAGGCATAATTATTGCGAACAAAATAAAAAAAAGACAACTAGAGAAATCATGTTAAAAATACCATTTTTACCTGGAGCTCCAGATGCCTACCCATATCATCATTTTTTATTTGGAGAATTATTTAGTCTTTCAAAGGAAATAGGTAGAGATGATCAGAAATAGCAACCTGGAACTTCCATTGTAATTGGAAAAACATCTCAAGCTTTCTAACATATAGTGGGAGTTTATAATATGCCAGCCAGGTCCATGCATTATTTCATTTAATCCTGTAGAAACTGTAGGAATAGAGGTAGGAAACGTCAGCCAGAACACTATGAGCCATAAAGCAAAAAAGGAAATCTTACCTTTTGTGACAGCATGGATGGACCTGGAAAATATTATGTTAAGTGAATAAGCCAGTCAGAGAAAGACAAATACCATATGATTTCACTTATATGTGGAATCTAATGAAGAAGATAAACAAAAGAAACAGACTCGTGGATACAGAGAACAGACTGACAGCTGTCAGATTGGAGGGGAGTTAGGGGACTGGGTGAAAAGGTAAAGGGATTAAGCAAACAAAAACCCTCTCATAGACACAGAATACAGTATGGTGATTAACAAGGGAAAGGGGAGTGGAAGGAGGTAGAAAAGGTAAAGAGGGGATAAATGGTGATGGAAGGATACTTGACCCATGGTGGTCAACACACAATGCAAGATACAGATTACTTATTATAGAATTGTACACCTGAAACCTACATTATTTTATCAACAATGTTACCCCAATAAATTCAATACAAATTTTTTAAAAAAGAGCCCTGGTTGGGTGGCTCATTTGTTAGAGTGTTCACCAAAAAGGTTGCAGGTTCAATTCTGGTCAGGGCATATACCTAGGTTATTGGTTTGATCCTTGGTCAGGGTGTGTATGGGAGGCAACTGATGTTTCTCTCTCTCCCTCCCACCTCCCTCCCCACTTCCTCTTTCTAAATTCAATGGAGGTATGAGGCCCAGAGCAGTTGAAATGTATGCCACAGGTCACATATGCACAGGCATACAGCCCAGGCAAGGGCTGCCATCAGACCCCAGATCTCTGGCAGGTTAAAACATGGGGGTGCTGTGATATTGTGGCCTAAAAAAGAGATAAATTGTTTGACCAACTGGTGATTTTATTTTCTATAAACCAAATAGAAATATTAAGAAAATTCGGGTATACTTATTTATCCCTCCTTAAATACTAATCTCCTAAAGAGAAGTTAAACCTGCAAATTTACTCTGTATACTTTGGATTAATCCATGGCAGTTGGTTATAAGATTTCTGAGTCACTCTAGTTGGGTCCAAATAGAAATCTGGGGGTTTTGAAAATAAAATGGTCTAAAGCAGGGACAGAGAAAGACTAGAGGTGACACGGATTCAGCTTGTCATAAGAAAGAGATGAAGGGTGTGAATCGGATTCACTTTCTGTACTAAGGCCCCTGCGAGGAAGGGACAAACACTGCCAGGAGTCTTGGCATATTAACTGCATAACCTTGAGCATAGTGAGGGGCTCACCCTAATCTTTTTTCTAGTTAAAGACAGGAGGCATTTCTGACAGCCTGGGAAGACTCAGGGAGACAGGGCCTGCAAGAGATGGTCCTCATTAAACATTTGGGGGTGGTAATAGATAACTTTAATATACATGTTTTCTGTAGCAAAGCTAACTAAGGACAAAAACTCTACAGTGAGGAATGGGTTTTGATCCAAATTAATAGTATGGTAATTATTGTCCTTTAAAATATTGCTGGTATTACATTTACATACAAATGTACCTTTATTTTATTTTGTTCACTGTGAATGCACTCCTTAACTCCTGACCACATACCGTGCTGTTGCTGTTCTGTGAAATCTAACCACATTGGACAATGTCCATGCTTCTTTAATTAGTTTTAATATAATAAATCGTTTTATGTTTAGCATTTTAGATTTACAGTATAGTGTACTTGGCTTCTAACTGCAGACTCATTAACTGAATTTATAGTCTATTGTTAAATTTTATCAAGTAGGTGAAAGCTGGAGACGATGGGACATTGTAATAAAACCAGGAGAGACTGGGCCAGTGGCACTACACTGTCCTCTGTGAGACCCTGGACGTGGGGACTTTGTAGAACCCCATACATATGCCTAAGCCATAAATTGTCCATTTCTGCTCTTAAGTTTGGAAACCACATTTGACTTTGAACATTAGCAGAAGAAAATAAAAATTGTTTACTTCAGTATAAATTTGTTTGGAGGCATCTGTAATTGGCTTATTTAGAAGCAATAAGTAATTCAGACAATTTCAGAATATTTACTTTTGAGAAGGAATTCTAATAAAGGATAATTTAGACAATTATATTATACATCAGAAAAGACTATTAAACAGGGAGTGATTTTACTATAAATGGTTAGAGTTTAAAATAAAATATTTTCTCTGCATATAGTCTGTTCGCTGAGATTTCAAGGAGAAAATTACATGGATGGAGAATGACCCAGAAACATCCCTGTCAATAATTGCTACTGGGAATGCAGTCCTTCAAGATTTGCCTAAGTTGATTGACTTTCACTATCTTATTACAGAAGCTTCCAGCAGTGTATCTTATCTTTGATCTCTTTTGTTACCTCCTCACAGAAATGTTTGTAAAATGTGTCTGGTTTATCTATAGATTTTTGGATTCTTAGCAGGCCACTTAACTATTTCTTTTTTTAATTTTTTTTATTCTCACCTGAGGATATTTTTTATCATTGATTTCTTTTCTTTTTTTTTAAAAGAGAGATGGACTGGAGGGTGGGAGGGGGTGCAGAGGGAGAGAGAGAAACATTGATGTGAGAGAAATTCATCAATTGGTTGCCTCCTGTTCACATCCCCACTGGGCCAGGGATTGAGACTGAAGTGCTTGCTCTTGAACCGGAATCAAACCTGCCAAGGGTGACGTTCCAACCACTGGGCAAAACAGGCCAGGGCAACTATTTCTATTTAGTGTTTTCTAAGTAGAATGTTTCCATTGATAGCAATATGAGCATTATATAAAACCTGCATTAAAATTTGCTAGACTTTGGGCACTAGTATATGTTATAAGAGAATATAACATATTTTCTTATTTATTCTTTGTAGAACCCTATACACATGAATATTTGTGTGATATACTTCTTGGTCTTGAGTGCTAGAATAAGGGCCAATGCTACCAAGACATTGTAGCTTATGGATGCCAACGCTTTTATTGTAGAAGGACTCATTGGTGCTGGTTATGCTTTGAGTAAATCTGTTTTAAGAACCAAATTCAATAATGTTATCATGACAGTCTGATCACTTTATTTAGAATTTAACAGTGACAGAATGAATTAATGGTCTTTTATTTAAAAATAAAAAAGACATTATCCTGTTCTCTCTAATGCTGAGGGTAGCCTTATAGTATGGGTTATTTTAAGGTCAGCTTCTTACCAGCTGACTATGACATCTCTACATAGATTTTCTGGTTTTTATTTTGGAAACTCTACTATGCTTCTAGATACATGAGTAAATGGTAAGACGACTGTGTTGGAAAATAGACATATATTGAAGCTTCTTCTGTTTTGCAGGAGTGCATTTTGACTCTTATAAACCCAGGTCAGTGGCTCTTCTGTTCTCCTCGTGTTAATACACTGAATTTGGCCCCACTGGCATGGGAATGAATGGTGAGGAAAGGGAAGGTTAGGATGATGAGGTAATAGTAGGTAGGATACTAATTCCGAGTCAATGAGAATGAGAAATGCGAGAAGTCCACATGGCTTGGGAAGGCTTTTTCCTCAATCAGCCCACCAGAGAATTTTATTTCAGCTGATAAGCATGTGGCTTGTGTTTCTGTTGAGTCCTGTGTTTTCATACTGAAACCATACACTCTACCTTTTGACATGTTGTTTTGCTTAGCACTTGGGTTGCACGTATCCATGTTTCTATTGACATTTTTGATTTAGTGCAGGATTTGAACAATGACTGCCTACATTTTAAACTATGTCACATTGTGATGTCTGTTTGCTCTAATTTATGTGTAATCAGTAAACATGAGTTTTTAGTGTTTTCTTTCTGATTCAGAGTGCACGTTTCTTGCAGTTGCTTTCAAAGCCCCTTCGTTTTGTCCTGGGCTGAAGAGCCTCAGCCAATTTTAATCAGCCCTGAGCTGTCATTCTGTTCATCACTGTCACATTAACATCATTCCTGTTCATCACTGTCACATTAGCAGCAAATCTGAACTTGCTGATTGGTAAAGTGGATGGAAATCACAGCTCTGTGTGTGTCCAAATAGCTACTCATCAGCAAGGCTTGTGATGGGGTCTGATGGTTTAATGCAGGCCTTAATCAAGGGCCAGGGATGTTTTCCCTGCAGTTTAACCTAGACACATTGAATTACATTAACATGTATATACACTGGTGCGCACACACGCTGAAGTGTGTGACATCAATGTTCAAAGTCAATCAGGCCAAATCAAACAAAGGACGGAAATATATGGCTGAGGATGGCTTCTCTGGTGATTGCAAGTCAGCAAACATAGCATGTTTACCTTTGGACTCGTTAAGTCACTCATATTCAATGGAAGAACGTTTGATTGAAAATATACTGTCTTTGGGACATAAACGAAAAAACTGTGGGGTACATGGGATAAATTTATGTTCAGAGCTGATATTATCCCAAGTTTGGATGGTTGCTTACTTCTCAGTGGCACTTGTGTGGATATATGAACACACATTTGAATTCTTGTGCTAATGAGGCAGAAAACTAAAGGGCATAGGAATCATGTGAAGAGGGGGAGGGTGCATATATTATGTAATATCTCAACCTGGGCACACAAAACAACATTTTTTTTTTTTTTAAACAACCTTTTTGTGCATTAGTTAAACTCAAGTCCTGGATATTTTGGCATGCATTTTTGCTTGGGTATGTGGGTGTCATTCTGACTCTATTGATGAAGTCCAGTCCTGAGGAGGTAAGCGACTTGACCAAAGTCATGACTATAGTAAAAGCTCAGCCTTCCGACTCCAGAGGTGGTAACTTTGTCTTTTAATGACATAGCAGCTGTCCTCTGTGGCCTAACACGATGCTTGATAATTATGATTAGGAATTCATTTTTGAAAAATAATTCCTCATATGTTGATGCTTATAACCTTATCTGAACTACCACACTCACTGTGAACCGTACCTTCACTTCGGATAAATATTAGCAATGGAACACTGCAGAAAGCAAGGCTCATACCAAAGTTCACACCGAACAGCGTTCTCTGAGGGGCTGGCAGGATTTGCATTCAAACTAAGGACTGCATGAGGGTCAGGACTCTGGTGCGAGTTTATAGAAACCAATAGGAGGCACATTTAAAGTGATACCAATTCTTTGATCTGATTTAAAAATTTCACCTTAGAGATTTTGATTTTCTTTTATAGACTTCAGCCCTGGAATCATATGTATCTACTCTCCAAACACGTTTTGTCATTTTCTTTCTACTGAGACTAGTGGGTAGTGGGCGCATGTTTACGTATGTCCAACACATTTTGTTGCATTTGTAAACTGAATGAACATATTCATTTTCTTCCAAGATTTCTGTTACTATTATATCATCTCTTTCTTTTGTAATGGCTCAAACTGATAGAGTTGTAGGTATCAAATTTATTTTTCTTGTCTTTTATGCCAGACTGGATGTCTTACTTCCTTCTATTTCGAGTCTAGTAAGTTTTGTCCAGAAATAGGAAAGAGTGTAGGCTTTTGAGATGAAGATTCTTGTTTCTCCACTTGCTTGCTTTTTGAGTTGCTAAGCTTTTTGCAGCCACCTTATCCTGATCTGTAATGATTGGGATTAGTCGAGTTATTGTGAGGATTAAATAGGGCCACTGAAGAGATGGCTGCCATAATCCCAAAGAGCAGGTGTTCAATAATTAATTCACCCATAAATGCAGTATTGTTTCCCTTACTTTTACTTCGTTCTCCTCTTCTACCTCTCCCCTCCAGTCTGCTCTTCTTGTCTTTCTCTGTTTATAATCCCAAGGTTTTAGTGAAGCTTATGAGATCACACTGAATTCACTTTGAAGATTATTTTGACCCTGCTCTGGTCATTAGTATTAGACAAACAGAGTCATCAGTGTTATTTATAACCAGTCTCATTATTTCAGCAAAATATTACTAGATACAATCGTAACCATGCTATTTTTCCCAGTCATACCTATTGTCTCCTGTTGCCAATTTTCTCTAGGCTTGATTCTTTCTGTCAGTCCATTTTAAAGCTTTCCTGATCAACTTGATGGACTTTCTGCCTATCATGTCTATCCCCGTGTAGAGATAGGTATGGTGTGAATAACAGGCTTGGCACAGCAGTGTGCAGACAAGAAAGCGTTTACTTCTTTCATTTCAAAGCCTGGCAGCCAAGTCCTGGTATGCTGGCTTTGATCCATGGGATCCACAATGACCCAGGCTCCTTTTTTCTTAATGTTTCATCCTGTGTGTGCTGCATTCCCAAGGTCTCCTGCCGTCAGATCTGCATGTTCACAAGCAGGAAGTAGGCAGCGGCAGAGTAGGACACGTGCCTCTCCCTGGAAGCTGCCCACACTGATCTCCCCTTCCATTTTTCCTTGGCCAGAACGTAGTGACGTGCCTGTGCTGAGCTGTAAGGAAAACTCAGAAATGTTGTCTGTTTGAATCATTTCATGTGCTGGGAAGGAGGAGAGATGGATATTTGAGGAAAACTAGCAATTTATGTGAGCTATGCTATAGCCTTACCTAAAGTGTCAGAAAATCAAATTCTTTTCTTTTACAGCATTTATGTAGCTACTTACTTCTTGCACTATATTTGTGTGGGTTTTTTTTTTTTTTTAAGTCTACACTATTATGGAAATAGAGAGAATAACACTTACACTCATTTTGACCATTTTCTTGCCAAGAAAAGATGATCTGCTAGTTAGATGCTTTGTTTGGCATGAATCAGCTGCCATGATCACTGGCTGCACACTGAGCAGGGGCAGTGAGCAGTAGCATGTGGGATAGTTGTCTGCACATTCCTCTGAAGGCAGCCCAGCATGTGGATTTTAATATTGTCTTAAACCAGCCTAATGGTAGAGCTCTCTTCAGTTTGTTTTAATGCAAGCATCTGTGGAAACAGAGTTCATGTTTAAGGTTATCAGTATCCAAGTGTAATCGTGAACTATATTGAAGATGTAACTGTGAAAAGTTTTACTCATTGATCACAATAGCACATACTTTTGGTTCCTCTTGTTTTCTTTTATAAATAAACAATGGCCTAGTGTATGGATTTGTGCACATTGAAAGGAGATTAATTAGAAAAAGTATTTTAATATTGCAATGAGTCCTTTCTCTGTTATAGAAGTGTCAACCAAATTCACGATTGACAATAACAGATTGAAACACGTGTGCTACTGGTGCCAGTGAGAGCTTTATATGTATCACGAATGCACAAGTCAATTTAGCCTTTTATAGCTTACCTAATAATAGACAAACATGTAAATTGACTGTACCTCTGCTATGCCACCAGCCAATCAGGAGTGATATGCAAATTAACCAAACAAAGATGGCAGTTAATTTGCATACATAGGCGCTAAGTAACTTGGGCAGGATGTTTGCATCTCTTGGGGCCTCTGGGCAGTGTGGGAAGGCAGGGCTGGAGCAGAAAGAGGTGGCTCCAGGACCTGAGCTGAAAGGGGCTGGGCCAGAGTGGAAAGGCAGTGCAGCGGCCAGGAAAAGGAAAGCCCATTCTAGCACAAATCTTCCTGCATTGGGCATCTAGAATATAGAATAAACTTGCTTAATTAGACCTGCTTTCTGATTTAGCTAAACTTTTTCCAGCCCAGTAAAGCACTCCAACTTCTTTTTCAGGTAATTGTCCACAACACAGCAGTAAATATCAACATGAAGCAGGTTATTGTAGATCACATAGGGAGAACAAAGGGTAAAATATTTAACTGCAGCAGTGTTTGACTATATTTTGCACAGTGAGAAAACCCAAAGTCATTTTCAAGGTCCACCATTGCTTACTTCTTTTCAGTTGGTCAAGTTTCTCAGCTTTTAAATCTCCATTTTCCGACTAATGAAAAGAAAATAGGATTTTACTGAGTCTCCTTTCTACCTACTCCAGGACTTCTGAGAGGATCAAATAAGATGAGGCACAGGAAAATGCTTCACAGACATTTGGTTAAAATGTAAAATGTTTGCACTTGGCTATAAAACAAGTCATATTCCTGGGCTGAAGAAACTGCAGGGGGTCTAGTTATCACTAGGGCAGGAAGCTGGGCATTGCTACATGATGTCATTACCTGGCACCCAACAGTGACCATTTCTGAGCAGGGCTTGGCTATGGCTGCATTTTGCGCCCTGGAATCTCAGTAGCATCGGCTGTGATTTGGTGGGTTTCTGCTGTGGGATGGTGGCAGGGCCTGTGTCCCATTTGGGAGAAACCCTGTGTTGCTTTGTAGATGCCAGGTCTGCAGTGCCATTTCTCTATACATGTCACTTCAGCTCCTGCGTTGAGTGTCTGCCCCCTGGTGATCAGTGCACATCATACCAACCATTCAAAAGGTGGGAAGGACACTTAGCTTATCAGCCTGGTATATAGATAGATATTTCCTTTCTTCAGTAGCAACTACTACAAGAACTTTCTCTGTTTTTTAAATATACTATACTAGAGGCTCGGTGCATGAAATTCATGCACAGGTAGGGTCTTTAGGCCTGGCTGATGATCAAGGACGATTGAGGCCTTCTTGCTGCTGGCCAGGGTCTTCCTTAATTTTGCATCACCCCCTGCTGGTCAGCACACATCATAGTGAGTGAGCGAACTCCCGAGGGAACACTTTGCATATTAGCCTTTTATATATATTGATTGTGATTTTATATTTACACACACACACACACACACACACACACCATCATCTTATCATTACAAGGAGTGGGATAGAGGCTGTAGCAGTGCCCTTCTCCTGCATGGAAATGGGGATAGCATTTATCTTTATTCTGTCCTCCTTCAGGCACACTTATGCTTTGATTAGGTAAGAGATATGTTTTCTTTTATTGTCATCAGCTGGTGTCGGACACAAATAGCCATCTCTCCTTATTGCAGTTTGTCCCTAACCTTCCCTCCCAGGCTATAGTTTTCCATTTTGCTTAAGTGCCAATATGTAAACCTTAAAACAAACTCAAATTGTAAACTCAGGAACCAGCTTCTGTTGGCAAGTTGATGTAATTGAGTTTGTATCTGCCTTCAATTCCTTGCTGATTTAAGTGAAGACAGGCTATCTTAATTCCTGCTAATCAAGAACAGGGAAAGCCATTTATCTTAGACATAGTGTATCTCTAAAAACTAAGCTAATATGCATGTAGGTTGTGATAATTCAATGTTGTGGAGTTTCTTGTGTGACACAGCAGTTTTTAAGTATAGGAAAGAAATTTTAATATAGGTTATTTTTTAAAAAGATATTTAAAAAATCTGTTCTTATTGATTGCAGAGAGAAGAAGGGAGAGGGAGAGATAGACACATCAATGATGAGAGAGAATCATTGATCGGATGCCTCCTGCATACCCCCTCTTGGGAATTGAGCCCACAACCCAGGCATGTGCCCTGACTGGGAATTGGACCTTGACCTTCTGGTTCATGGGTCAAAGCTCAAACACTGAGCCACACCAGCCAGGCTTAATATGGTTTTTATAAGCATTAAACCTTTCTCCAGATCCTATTATGGATATAACTTGAAGTTTGAGTTGTCCTTCTGGATGAAGTTCATTTCTTTATGAGTTTTATGAATTCCTGGACCTGAGAATTTGTAGACCCTCTCCCAGAAAACTCTAAGAAGGCATGCTGAGGGGTACAATCTGCTTTAGAGATAATGGGTTTGCTGTAGATAATCTCTGAGAATCCCTTCTTGCTTTATGATTCTTTGATAAGCCATTCTGTAATTCAGGTATATGAAAATCCACCACCAGCAACTCCAAACCCTGGGAGGAGTGGTGGGCTATTTCCTGTTGGTAGTTTTGAGCACTTCAGAAGGAAAGCATTAGATAAACATATGGCATTTTTGTTATTACTATTGCCATTACTTGTTATCATTTTTGTAGCACCTGCCTCACTAATGCAATTGCCTATAGGAGATGCAATTTTATTCCTTATGGCCACTTTTTGTCATTATGTAATCTGTGGTAAACCACATACCACCTAAATGTTGCCATTTCTTTTTTTCCCTTCTAACTCCAGCCCTAGAATACTATTTCTGTCCCATTTGTCAATGAGCTACTAATGGAAATTTCTCAGAAACATATGGTATTGGGTGCCCAGGAAAAGAAAACAGTAAAAATCAATGTAACTCCAACTGGTTACCCCAAATATTACCTTAGAATACTATTAAAAGAACATTAATAAGTTTTCCATGCATGGCTTCATTTTTATAACCAATTGCTAAATTGCTAAGTTGCCTTTTTATTTATTTTCAAATTTACAAACACAATTTGCAAATCTGTGCTTTAATTTGCTACTGCATATCTACTTTTATATATATGCATGAGTGTGTTTTTCTAGTAAATTGCCATTTCTTCCTCTTCAAAGCTTTGGGTCTCTTTCTGAGAAATTTCTGCCAGCAGTTATCAATTCACAGTATGTGTAAAAATACACTGAATTGCTAGAGTATCCATTTCACTTGCAAATCTAATAGTTTTCCATGATAAAGTAGATAAAGACTTTGTTGCAGAGATATGTTTGTTTATTCTTTATTTACTTCTTATTAAAAAACTTTTTTTCTTCTTCATCAAAAAACTTTCAAAAATATTTTTATTTCAAATGTAGGGTTTTTACATAGAGAAACAAAGTAATTCTTGCTAGCTGTTTCCCTTTGCTGACATTAGGAGCAGTTGTATTTTTAATTCTGGGAGCATGAAAGTTTTTAACATGAAAATAGGTGACAATAAGATGGATCGTGAATATTTTGAATATTTATGTCTCTATGAAGCAATTAGATTTAATTAAGCTAACTCTAGTCATTTTGTTTTTTTTTTTTTTTCTTTACTGGAAATGATTTTCTCCATGTTTTCAAACAATTTAAGAATTTGTGTTCTAAACAGGAAGCGTCAAGTTAGGTGTGCCGTCTCTGAGAATCTATGCCAAATGGCACTCAGATCAATTTTCATGTCCATCTCTGTTACCTTCTGCATTTTTTAGCATCATTGCTTAGAATCTCCCTGATACCATTGAAAGCTGTTGACCATACACAGTTGGGTACCCCATAAATAGTTCCCTTTAGGGTGAATCATGCACGCAGGTGTATTTGTATTTTAAAGATAAATAAATTCTTACCTGTGTGCTTGGGCCTCTATGTGGTGTACATTTTAGCTGTATGATAAAGTGCAAAATTCCAGGCAGTGTTGGGAGTATTTGGGAGGCAAAGGAGTCTTGCTGAGGTGCTGTGTGCATTGACCAGTGAGGAAACCACAGGCTTGTCTGACTCACGGGAGACTGAGAGGTCCTGAACTCTCTTACCAGTCTGTTTCTTTTGTTGTACACAGGATAAGAGCATTTTGTAAACTTATTTTTAAAAATTATTTTGAAGTAACATGTCACTTGGAGACTGCACATTTATTTTTATTGATCTATCTATCTATCTATCTATCTATCTATCTATCTATCATCTATCTATCTAATCTAAAAGGCTAATATGCAAAGTGTTCCCTCAGGAGTTCGACTGAGATTCCGGGAGTTCGATCACTTGCTATGGTGTGCACTTCCCTCCATGGGACAGTATGGAATGAAGGGAGGGCCTGGTCAGCAGCTGGGAGGCCCTAATCAGCCCTGATCACCGGCCAGACCGTGGGACCTAACCGTGCACCAGGCTTCTAGTAGTTTCATTTAACTTATGTATGTTAAAGGTGTGCAATGTGTTGATTTAATATATTTATATATTGCAAAATATAACATTAGCTAATAGTTCTATTATGTTACATATTATCATTTCTTTTTTTGTGGCAACAATTAAGATCTTGTCATAGCATCTTTGAAGTTTATGATACAATGTTGTTGACTAAAATATCTGTCCCTTAAATCTCCAGGACTTATTTATCTACTATCTCCTGATTTGTAACTTTAAATAACATCTCCCTTACTTTACTACCCCCCAGGCCCTAGTTAACAACAGTTCTTCTCTCTGTTTTTCAAGTTCAGCTTTTCAGATTCCATATATAAGTGATATTACACAGTGTTTGTCTTTCTCTGTTTGGCATTGCACTTAGCATAATGTCCTCAA
Organism: Pipistrellus kuhlii; assembly: GCF_014108245.1. NCBI lineage: Eukaryota > Metazoa > Chordata > Mammalia > Chiroptera > Vespertilionidae > Pipistrellus > Pipistrellus kuhlii. The sequence continues at coordinate 15,043,354 of NW_023425405.1, forward strand.
CGTCCTTTCATGTTGTTGCAAGTGGCAAGAATTCCTTCTTTATCATGACTGGGTAACATTCGTGTGTGTGTGTGTGTGTGTGTGTGTGTGTGTGTGTGTGTGTGACAACTTCTTTGCCCAGTCATCTGTTGATGGACACTTAGGCTGTTTCCATATCTTGGCCATTGTGAATAATGCTGCAGTGCACATGGAGCGCATATATCTCTTCAATATCCTGTTTTCATTTCTTTTTATATATGCTCAGAAGTGAAATTGCTGGATTATATGATAGTTCTATTTTTAATTTTTAAGGAGCAGCAATTTACATTCCAACCAACAGTGAGCAATGGTACTCTTTTCTCCACATCCTTGACAATGCTTATCTCAAGAATCAGGATAGCCAGAGAACTCACATTTAAAGCTATAATGTCCACAAAATGATTTGAAAGTAATTTTAATGAATGGCATCAAATTCTATAGTTGATTATCAGTATCATTTTTATTTTACTGTATATTTAGGAAAACTTGAATTATTCTTTCCAAACTCATGGATAGATTCAGAATTAAAACTTAGAGATTAAAATATTAATAATATTAAGTGTATTTAGATTAGAAATATGCCAATTGAGAGCCATAAGATGCCCATAGTTATCAAAATAATTTTTTGTTTATTTTTAGTTTAACCACAAGCATAATGACTTAAGAGTGTTAGAAAACTTGAGCTTTTTGGATTTGTTCTTGAACTCTTGGTTGACTCTGCATTTTATGTTTTTGGTATTTAGTTCCCTTTTGTAATGATTTAAAAAGACAATCATATATATTTTATATAGCTTTTTAAAATCCACTTTGTATCTAAATAGAGTACCCACACATAATCTCTATAGCCTAAGATTTTTATGTTTCTACCTAATTTATTTTTGTTTAATTCAGTATTATTTTGGAATCTCAGTAGATTATCTGGAGTCTCCAGATATAATTTAATTACTTCGATTGAATCCTTTCAAGCTGTTATTTAGTTGATCTTCCCTCTTGTTGGGTTTCAGAGGAGTGCTTTTTTACTTTCCACATCTGATGGTTATTCTGGGGCCAGGTTCCTTTCTTCATTTACCTGATTCTTAATTCCCAGTTTGGCTTGAGTTGCTCACTTGAGCACTGTCACCTATCCTTCATATAATGAGCTTTTATATATTTAATAACAATGATTAGGTTATCCATATACTGTCTTTTCCTGCAGGCACAGGGACCCCCGTTCCTTTCATCTTTATTTATCTTCTGCTCCTACCCAGGCATTGGTAATTTTAGTAGCTTCTTCTAGATCTTCTTAGAAAAGAAGGTGAAATTATAAAGTGAACCCTCTGTGGGGAGTGTGCTTGTCATTAGCCTCTGTATCTGGCAGACTCTTTGAGAGGCTCAAACTGAAGCCTCCATGGGAACATTTATTATTTGTTCAAATATGGCTATAAAAATCGACTTTGCAATCATATTGAGTCATCTTGACAGTCCTTTGAGTGACAGAAACTAATCTTATCTGCTGGTTAGGATTTTAAAAATGATAAATGGACCCTCAGTCTTTAGTTAGCCTGTAAATTAAATTAGGTTTATTTTATTTTTCCAAGAAATATTATTACTTAGAAAATTTTAAATTATACCTTTCCTAATAAAATTAAATACTAAAGGCTAGAGGCTACATTTTGATTACTATCATATACATATATTTTTGCTGGCTTTTTGCACCATATAATGATGTTTTTGAAAACAATGAATTTTTTCAGAAGACTATAAAAAATTCCTTATCATGAATACTTGCAAACTAACTAAAAAATTAGTTTAGACTGGAAAAAACAAAAACAAAACACGTATAAGGTAAATTTTGCCAGATATTTGTGCTCTCATTTTTTTTTTTTTTTCATCTCTAAAAACAAATTTAAGTCTTAATAATCACAGCATGTCTGGGACTAATGTCTTCATGGTTTATCCGTCTTCCTCCCAGGCCTGTAATCATTAAAGATCAAGTTAAATTGAAGTTTAGGACAATTACTCTTGTTAAGTGACTTTCATGGTCAGTTCCACCATTCATTTGTTTTTCCAGCAGGAAACTGATTTACTTTAATCTCCACGCAATTCTGTTATCTTTGGTTTAAGATTCTTTTCTTTGTCTGTTGGATTGAGGTCTCTAGAACCCATTTTTATCAACTCCTATAACAAATTAAAATAGGTCACTTCACAGTGTCTAAGGTCTTTTTCTTCTGTATTTTAACTGAAATTTCAGAACTTCAGTACTGTAATTTTTTCCCCTTTTTTCTGTTCTTGATCTCTAGGACCATGTCAATAAGTTCATTAGATGGTATTTTGTCAAACGTGAGCTTTATTCAAATCAGGGGAATTAAAGCATCAGTCTTTTTTCTGTTCCATTTCTAAAGTAGCAGGATACTGTTGTGCTGAGTTATCTCCCCTTTGTAGGTTTCCCTCCTTTTTCCCAGTTCACATGCTGCAGAGCTTTGTGTTTTGAATATGAAATAGTGAGATAAGGTCTGAAGGAATGGGAGAACAACTCTTTACCTTTTGCTCTGATTATTTTGTTTTTTAACTCCATTTCATTTTGGATTTTTAAAAGTCTAGGGATCTGTAATTATGCTTGGTGTTTGAAAATTTGTAAGAAATTAAAAAGTTGACTTTAACATTTTTTTGTTTTTGTTTTTGTGGTAGTTATTTCTCTGCTAAATTCTCATAAATTCTATCTATGGTAATAAAGAGAGAATATGCTAATTGACCATCACACCCCCACAAAGATGGAGGTGCCCACAGCCAATAAGGAGGGCATATGCTAATTGACTGCCATGCCCTCAAAGAGAGCAGTGGTCACAGCCACAAGATGTCAATGCCCAGTCCTCTCAGGCCTGCTGGGGCAGCAGGTGTACAGCACAGCTGGGCCTGACCCCAGGCAGGTCTGGCAACTCTGCGTGCCTGCCTCTGGAATCCCCCAATCCCCTCAGCCCCCCAGCTGCCCCAGGCCAGCCCAAGGCACAGGCAAAACTTTGTTGGTGGCTGTCCAGCTGCCCAGGGCTGGCCCAAGGTTCAGGCAAGCCTCTGATGGCATTTGCCCAGCTGTCCAGTGCTGTTAGAGGCTCAGGTAACCAGGGCCAGCCAAGACCTGCGCTACCAGCAGTGGCAGCAGCAGAGGTGTGATGGGGGCATTGCCTTCCTTTGATCGCCAGGTCACCTCCCGTCCCTGAGGGCTCCTGGGCTATGAAACAGGACAGGCTGGGCTGAGGAACCGCCCCCTCCAGTGCATGAATTTTCATGCACTAGGCCTCTAGTTAGATATACCGTATTTTTCGGACCATAAGATGCTCCGGACCATAAGACGCACCAGTTTTTAGAGAAGGGAAATGAAGAAAAAAAGATTCTGAAACAAATAGTGTCCTAAAATATTTTATGTGCATTAAAACCCAACATCACAGTCATAAACACATGTAATCAACCCTGTAAAGTAAACAGCAGCATTTAGAACCATTTTAGAGCCAGGCAAGCACACAGAGACCACACAGAGCCGGGCAAGTAAAAAAACTTTTTTTTTAAAAGTATATGTGTAGGCTATATTTGGACCATAAGACGCAGGGACTTTCCCCCCCCCCCCACTTCTGGGGGAAAAAAGTGCTTCTTATGGTCCGAAAAATACTGTATACCCCTTGCACATTAAGTGCAAGACTCTTGCTTTATGGAAAAAAAATGCTTTATTTGTTAGCATCATTAAGAAATGAAGTGTCTCTTCATAGTTAATTTTCCAGCCACCTAAATCCTGCTTCTGGGAACATGTTGGTATTCAGTGGACTTGGTGTGGGCTTTTGAGTCAAATCCAACTAAGAATCCTTGCCCCTCCAGTTTTTAGATGTTGAACCAGTTGTTAAATTTCTTTGAGCCTACATTTTCTCTTTTCTAAGTTAATACCTACTTCAGTAGTTTATTCTGAGAGTTAAATGTGTATAAAATACCTAACCAAAATAAAAGAACCATTTAGTACATACTAGTTACTTTCCCTTCTCCCATTAAATATCATAACTTGATTTAACTTCCCTTTCTCTTCTTTCTTCACATTCTCATAATCACAAAAATAACTTATATCCATGGATAATAGTGCAGTGAAGGCCTGGGTAGGGGATGGGAGCAGAGTAGAGGAGGTTAATGGGAGCAAAAAAGGACATCTACAATGATGATATTTTAAAAAACCTGAAAATCATTTAGATTTTACATTACAATACTTTCTATCTTTCATTTTTGCTATAGGTTCCTCTGTTCATCACTCACTCGGACTATTTTGACTATTCTCCCAATAATTCTTCAAGTAGTTTTTCAGCCCATAAGTTAAATATACTGGTCCTAGTTTGACTTCATCTAACCTCAGAGAATGTCTAATCTCAGCTTCAGATGGCAAGCCATGTGATACATGGGGATGGCCAGCATGTTTCCACTGAACCTTAACTTTTCCAGATGAAAACCCTTGGTTCCTAACCTGTATTTCTGGGTTTCTAGTGCCTTAGGCATTCTGATTGATATTCTTGACTGTTTCAGTGGGTTCAAATTGCTCTTTTAAAAATGATACTCTTTACAGCTCTGATTTGACCCTTTCATGGGGAAATTGGATGATTTACTTACCTTGTTCAAGATACTGTACTTCTCTAAATATATTTTATAGCTAGTTACTCTGTTGCTTCATAGTGACTTATAAGGGTTCTTCACTGATGCTATTTTAAAGCTACATTTGTCTGTTTTATTACTTTAAAGATCAAATTTACTGAGATATAATTTACATACAGTAAAATTTATTCTTATTAAATCATTATTTGATCAGTTTTGATAAATGTATCCAGTCATGTAACCACATTTCATATGTATATTTCCCTCATTCCCTAAAGTTTCATGGTGCTCCTTCATGGTCACCAGGAAACTCTTCCCCAACCCTCAGTTTCTGGCAGCCTTTCTCTCCCTGTAAGATTGCCTTTCCTACAATAGATTCTATCAGATTCATGCATCGTTGGTTTTTCTGCTGTGTTATAGAAGTTGGTCTTTATTCTTTTAAATGTTGTTCATCTTAGCTTGGCTGCATAGCTCTAGACTAGCATAGTTATTTGGGATGCTAATTCTGTTTTCATTGTCTTCCCAATCTGATGACATGCAAACATCTGATATGCATCTTGGCTGTGTTTTTCTTCCATGTTATTAGGGGCAGGTTTTGACCAAAAACAAGAGCAAACTGGGCAGAAATTTCTTGTTTGGCCCTAGAGAAAAAATTTTTAAGTTGACATTTACTCATTTATCAATCTCCTTTGATATTGTACTTTAATCCACCTAAGTATTATATTATTTCTCTGATTAAATTTATACACACATTTTAACCAAGGACAACATAAGGGATCTTGGCAGATACTTTGCTGAAGTCTGGAACAGTTTTCATCCTGAATTTTCATTACACAGTAGCCTAGTAACCTTTTCTGCCTACTAACATGACTTTGAAACTACCATATGGAGCACAGTTTGTTAAAATTCACATTTCTCTTGGTCACTTCTGTTCCTTGACAGTTTTAATATTTCAATTTATATGCATTTTACTTTCCATTAGCTATATTTGGTAAGCAACTAGTGAATTTTGTTTCTCAACTGACTTTTTCTTATGAATCAGAACTCTTATGATATTGTAAGACTTTTTATACTTGAATTAAAGCCATGATTTTTTAATGAAACAATCCTACACTGTTAGGGAAGAGACGTTATGCAGTAAATAATTTATGATATACAAATAAGCTTTGTGAGGACAGGCACCATCTCGCTTGTGTACTACTGTGACCCCAGCATCAAGCAGGATGCCTTACACTCAGTATGTGTTCCCTAAATAAGAACCTCTATTCTAGCTGCAGCCCCTTTCATAGCAGAATGTGTTGTATTCAGTTGTATTGAATGCCAGTTCCTGTGTAGGCTTGTTTTATTATATATTTATAGCCATCAATTATAGTAACAGTTATTGTTCTTGCATGAATTTAAATAAAGCTTTTAAAAAATATAGTTCCATGTTTGAGACTGTAAAATGTATATCTCTGAGCAAATACAGCATTTATTGACATCTAGCTTTTCTTCAAGAGTACTCTTTTTTTTCTTACCACCAGCATTATCATTAGTGAAAGGCATTTTGCACATTATCACCTATTTTTATGAATAAAAGAAAAGAATGTATATACACTCAAACTTAAGTCAGGTCCAATAGTATGAAGTCATTCCAATGTTTCCTAACATGCAAGTGTGGGCTTGGTGCCAGTTTCCAAATTATTACCTTATCAACTTAGGTAGGCTACAGCTCCTAGTTATTCAACCAAACACGAATGGAGGTGTTGTTCGGAAGGTATTTTGTTGTTGTGATTAAACTCCACATCCATTTACTTTAAGTATAGGAGGTTTTCTTAGACAACCTGGGTGGGCCTGCTTCAACCAGCAAATGCCTTTGGAGGGAAACTGCTCTCAGGAAGAAATTCTGTCTGGGGACAAGTGTCAGCTCACGCCCAAGATTAGAGCCTGTCCTGTTTGGATTTGCCTAGCCAGCCCCCAATTTCTTGTAGAATCTAAAAATGTATCTCTTATTGGTTGTGTTTGTCTGATTAAACCAGCACTGACACAGTGGCCTATCTGAGAGGTGATTCCTGATAATGAACAGGTTCCTAATCAGTCAGTCTGTTACCATATTGCTTGTTATAAAGGCCATTGCTCTGTGAGAGATGCCTGTGCTTTGCATACTTTCCCGTTGCACAGCTCCAGTAAACTTGACTGTGTAGCCACTCAGTGCTTTACCATTTGATTTTTTTCCTCCCAGGTTTCTCCTTAGAAGGAAAGTTTCATCTTGTGATTTTTCTGGTCTAGAGTACAGGGAGAATGTTTTTGTAATTTTAGTTGTTGTTAAATTGCTTCGTTTACTTTCTTGGAAGGAGAAAAGAAAACTGCTGTGCATTTTGATTCACTGTATGTCGTGGTTAGGCATAGAATATGTTAGCACGGAGCTTGCAATGTGACTGTTCTGGCGCCCGGTACAGAGCGTTGATGCAGTGCTGTCAGTGCCTCTGAAGTTACGTTCCAGGATTCTGTCACGTGCTGATGCAGTGCCAAAGCATATGGATCTCCATATGGTGTTTCTTTTGGGGTCTTTACCGCCTGTAATCTAGCTGATTTTCATTCATTTAAATTTGTCCAAGAGGTAAGCAAACTAAATATGGAAATGGAAGTAATATACCAGTGTTAAAATGCTGAAGTTTGGGATGAGTTACTGTTATTATAGTAATTGCCAAGAAAAAAATAATTCATTAAACGAGCGCATTAGTACAACAAGCAGTAGTGTTTCTCTATCACCTCATTATCAGCGGGGAGCAGTGGTTCCATTTCTGACTCGTGGAGTGGAGAGGGAAATTAACTTTATTGTATTTTCTTCATGAGGAGATAGAGTAGATTGTTTTGGACATCTTTAAAAGTAATGATATTAATGCATTTAAATATGTTTTCATGGTTCAGGAATAATGGTATTGTGAATGGCATTTGGCATTTTGATTGAATACGAAAAGTAATAAAACTGGTTGCATTCTGACTGTATGATATTGTAGTTGTTTTATATCATTAAGAACATTTGATTTCAGAAATGGAAAAAACAACAACATGGCTTCATCGAACCATGGTTTTCAGACCTCATAAAAATTCTTCTCTAAGCCCCAGACAGTTATTGGTGTATGTGTCAGCTAGCATTGCTTTACATTGCACCTTAAACGTTTCAGCTTCTCCTCGAAGCAGCTGTTTCAATAGACAGGACAGGAGCCACGGAGGATGTCTTTGTGTTACTGTTGTCATGTGAAGACACAAAGGTGCTTCAGGTATACAGCCTAGCAAACATTTAAGACTTGAACTAGAGAAATTGTATTGATATCCACATGTCAAGGAGGTTGAGTCATAACTATTGACTTCTGAAGTTACTTTCTGAGCCAGATACGTTAGGCATTATTGCCTTTCAACCATAGCCACCCCCAGTCATGGATGGCAAACTGCTGAGACATGAAGGAAATGGGAGTGGGGTGGTCCCCCAGCTGGTGAGAGAGCTAATCATACCCATCTCATCAGCACTTGTGGCGGTGCACCCAGGGCTGCACTCACAGCAGCTGGCATGGCGGCAGCTGCAAAATACTACATTCTTGATAATAAAAAGAATTCACATTTTTCACATTTAAATGTTTATACCATCAAGGCTCATTTTACCATTAATATATTATGTTTACCTGCCCCTCAAACCTTTTTTTAAATTAAACCTTTGAGCAAAACGTGTTTAATGAGAAAACAGATAAAGGAAGGAACAGAACTGACCCTCCCTCATGCCTGATCCTCTTGCCTTCTGTATAGTTGAGGGTCATTGGTTAACATGCCTGGGCTCAAATACTCTAGTCTGGCCATTTACTAATGGGCAGGAGGCCCCGGGCAGTGCCAGTGTCTCAGGCACTAATTCTTTATTGATAAGGTAAGGACAGTACTATACACTGAGTGGCCAGATTATTATGATCTCTGAACATATAATAATCTGGCCACTCAGTGTATATCCTATATATCCTATATAATAAAAGGCTAATAAGCAAATTGTCCCCTCGACCAGGAGTTTGATCAGCAGGCCTATGTTCCCTTTCCCTGGCCAGGCTGGCTGGACCACACTCATGCATGAATTCATGCACCAAGCCTCTAATATATATATATATATATATATATTCATGCACCAGGCCTCAATATATATATTGAGTGGCCAGATTATTATGCATTCAGAGATCATAATAATCTGGCCACTCAGTGTATATCCTACTTACTTTACAGGATTGTTATGAGAATCAAATAAGATAGTAGGGTATAAAGTATGATATACATGTAAAAGATTATATCACAATGTGTCTGTTATTTATTTATTTTTCATTCCCACTGCCCCAGTTGATTGAGGCCCTTTGCTTATGTTATGTCTGTTTTCTACTAAATAACTTCCTTCCCTATCCCTGGCTTTCATAGAATGTGTTGAGTAATCCTGAAATAATATTTTCTCCTCAAGACTTCTTTACTATGCCACCTGTCTGCGTCTCCAGCTGTTGTTTTCTCCTTAATCTGCTTCCTCCCATTCCATTCCTGGAACTACTTGCTACTCCTCAAGCTCCTCACACCTGCCACCTCTGCATGGGTTGTCACCTCTCCCCGGGACCTTCTCTTCCCTTTAACCTCATGTTGTCTTTACTCAGTAAATCTGATCTTTCAAGTTTCAGTTCACATATTATTTTCTACCTTTAATTATCTTCCCTACTTTATTAGACCCATTTTTTTCTTTCATAGAAAGGGAGCCAGAAATAGAGAGTGGTAACCAGGAGGAGGCAGTGGAACCCAGTTTGATTTTCTCTTGTTCTCAACAGAGTGAAAGATGATCCAGGTGTGGTTTTATTGTTTGTTTTGTTTTTGTTTTCGATTTTTTTACAGAGAGGAAGGAAGTTAGAAACATCAATGAGAGAGAAACAGCTGCCTCTTGCACACCCCCCACTGGGGATGTGCCCACAACCAATGTACATGCCCTTGACCGAAATTGAACCTGGGACCTTTCAATCTGCAGGCCGATGCCAAACCAGTTTCGGAGAGGTGATCCAGGTTTTATTTTGTTGTTGGGAAATTAAAAGTTCTGGTAGATTTTATCTGTTATTAGCATGTATCATGAGTGCCTCCTACCCAACCCATGTATATTTTGTGATGTTCAGTATTCCTTTACCTAATATGGAGATTTTACATAGATCTATATATACTCCTATTTTGTATAATATACATAATACCAATTTTAAATAAGTTTTATAATGTAAACTTCTTAGGAAATATGCTATTTAGAGGAATACAGAGGTGAGTTATCTTAAAGTGAAAATTCAATTTTTATATTGAAAAACTTCACAGTATATCTGTCATATAAATTTAGATTTCTGGTTATCAGCTTTTCTTATGTCATAGTTTGTGCCATGTTAGGTGATAATATCTACAGAAATGCAGTGCAGGCTTATTTCTGGAGCTGTAAAACCCTTATAGGCTGTCCTACCATATATTCATCAGATTTCAACCTTTAGCTTTTAATAATTTAATACTGTTCTCTGAAAGTCTTTATTGTTAATAAGGATCTTGAAAATATGTTTAAAGTTCCTAATGTACACCAAAAATAGAATTGTATTTTTTTGTCAATTTCCAAGGAAATTGATATCTGGTAGAGTAATTCATTTCTTCCTCCATTGCCAGGGATGTATCTATGCCAATGGCCTCTTCAGTGATTCAAAACACAACCAAATTGACTTCTTTTCTCCTCCAACAAAATTACCATGAATCAGAATTCCAATCATAGAGCTCATTTCAGGTTTCAACTGTTGTGGCCGATGTCATTTTCTCTTCCTTACTCTACTCAAACCTGCTCTTTTCCTCCGTCTTCCTGGTGTGCTGCCGGCTGGCCTCCTGCGCTTTTCATCAGTAGGCTCAGCTGACCTCTGAGACAGAATTTAATGTCTCTTATTCTGTTAGCTCCTTCATACATGAACTGTCATCACATTGTATTATACTTTTTATTTATGTATTTTCTCCCCAACTGGACCGTGTGATCCTATGAGCAGGAATCATGTCTTAACTAAATTTTTATAGTCCCAGTCTTTGCAACCTACATATAGCAAATGTTTGTAGAATCAAAAGGTAGATTAAAATATAAGATTCATCACCTTTTAGTTCCTCTTAGGTATGGCAATATAAACTACATAGAAACCTCCAAGACTGCTGTGGCTGGAAAATATTTGGAAAGCAGTGAAGTTATTGGAAAATATTGAATCTAGCCTGCAGTCCCCCTGGGGTATGGATTAATTCCTTAACATCGAATGGCCTTAGCAAGTCATCTATCTAAATAACAATGAACAAATATTTATTGAGTCCCCATCAGCCTAAGGGATTGTGCTAGCTCTGGCTATTATGTGTGTAGGGTCAGGTACCTAAGTAGATTGTAGAACTAGCAATAATTAAAATGCCCCTTTTCTTTGATGGCCACTGTGTGTGTAGTGGTTAAGAAGATGGTAATATTTTAGCCATGTGTTAATTACTTTACCAGGTAGGACATTTCATGTCTCATCCTCAATAACCTGTAATGTTATTTTTTTGCTACATTTTTTCTTTAAAGTAGTAATTTGAGTTATACCTATATGCCCCTATTTTTATTTTTTAATAAAATTCGAAGTCATTAACTTTGTTCCTGCAAGAAATATGTTTATATTCAAAAACCCTACAGTCACTTGAAACATACATAGAGAAAGCACAGACTTTGCCCTGGCCAGTGTGGCTCTGTTGGTTGGGTGTCATCCCATATATCAAAAGGTTCCTGGTTCAATTCCCAGTCAGGGCACTTGCCTGGATGCTGGCTGGATCCCTTGCAGGAGGTGGATGATTGATATTTCTCTCTCTCTAAAAATAATAAAAAATGTTTTTTAATGGAATACATTTTTAAGTGTGATTTTGTTGATTTTTAGAGAGAGAAAAGGGGAAGAGAAAGAAATAGAAACATCAATGAAAGAGATGCATCCATCAGCTGCCTCCTGCATGCTCCTTACTGGGTATTGTGTCCACAAGCTAGGCCTGTGCCCTGACTGGGAATTGAACTGGTGACCTCTTTCTGCATGGTTGTCACTCAACCACTGAGCCATATCTGCAGGGTAAAAAAAATAGATTAAAAAAATTGTTTTTTAAGGGAAAGAGAATAGACTTTAAAATCAGATTGCCAAGATTTGAGTTTTCACTTTGCTACTTCAGCTGCATGATTTTAATATGTTTATTTTAGCAGCCCTTTGCTATTTTGTCATTTACAAAATAAGGGTAGTGGTGGTACTTACCTCCGATGATTAAATGAGGTAATGCACACAAGACTCTTACTGTGATTGTTACTTATGACAAACACTCAGTATGCAGCTGATTTTGAAGTAAAAAGAAAAACTTGGCACATTCCTAGGTAACATGCAAAATGCGATTTTTAATTTGTAGAATTTTGTATTTCTCACCCTTTATATGTAAACACATAAGTTGATGATGCTTTTATGGCAGAATGGGCCCTACATATTAGGTTGTTTCAGATGGAAAAGGAATATGCGTATCATTGAGAAAGTCACAGTCACTTCAGGTGATTTTTTATTAACTTCACTTTTCCTGTCAGTTGTTGCCTGTAGTTCCTGTAGTTAAGTTGTTGCCATGTAGCTTGGTGCCCATACTCTTGAACTTGTCTTGATATGTTCATAATGGATCGTTATAACTTTAATGAAATCCAGTCTTGCTGAATCACTAGACCTGCTTTCTCTTGGAAGGCTCTTTATGGGGACCTGACAGATCACTCGCAGAGCGTCCAGACGTTCTTCTCCATAACGAGTTTTGTGCTGCATGATAAAATATTTATGTTAAAATAGGTTCTCAACTAATTATCTGCAGCCAGCAGTTGCCACTGCAGTCATTTGCTGTTAGCTTGGCTCAAGTTAATGGCTTGTATTTCAGTACAAATAGTCCCTTTTGGCTGTTTTCTGTCACTGATTCTTATCCTAAATGCAATTTCCATACATACCTAGGGTCAATTCTTTTTATTTTGAAAGGAGATGTCTTGCCCTCTTTTTTCATCCCATTTTTAGTAAGACTAGCCTATGTTAGTGTCCAGTTCCTTATTGTTCTCCATCTTCAGATCTCTGAGTCATTGCTGAACTCATGACTCCCACACCACTCAGAAAGAAAAAGTCAAGTTCTAACTCTGTATTCTCCACAATATACTATGTCAGGTTTTTAAACAAACAAAATAAGTCCCACCATAAGGACAGATTTTAGTGTGTGAGATGCTTGAGACCTACAAAGGGAATGTTAAGAATTGAGGAGCTAGACACAAGGGAGATAAGGCATTAATGGAGTATTTTTTTGTGTGGAATTTGGTGGAAATGATGACTGAAATGCCGAAAGAGTGGGTGTTGTCCCTCAGCCCATTAATTTTAGTTCCCATTCAAGAGCAGAACTAAGGGCTTGTATTGATGAACCCACAGTTAAGTAGGAGTGAGGAGAAAAGGCACCAAGTCAGCAAGGGAATCTCAATATCCAATGACTGGGCCAAGTTCTCTGTCCAGGGCTTTCTTTGACCCTTTCTGGTTCCTTCTGTTTCCACAGTGAGTGACATGTGAGTAGACTAAGAGAAAGAGAGTACATTGTTAGATAGGGTGAAGGTAGGCCTCCTTTGGAGTCTCTATGTGCCTCTTACCTCACTGTTGATCACTGAGCTCTTCAGAGTAGAACAGTAGTTAACTGGGGTGTTTGACCAAGGAGACATATTACCAGACTAAAGGGGTTCATTTGCCTGCACACATCAAAGCCTATTCCACTGCCATCAGCAGTATGCAAGCAAGTAAATAAGGTGTATTAGTTGAGGGAATGGTGCCAAGCACAGAGCCACAGGTGAGCTAATGCTCAGAGATCTGGCTCTCCCATGGCTTCCAGATGATGGGTTACATAGTGAACTGAGTTAGGGTTGTGATCTCTACTGATTGGTTGGTGCTAGGGTAGGAGGTAATTGATCATTGCATCTGGTCCTGATGTCATTCGTGGCATTGCTCTGTTGGGTTTTTGCAAAGCTGTGGTTGGTGGGTTGTTCTGGAGCAAAAACAGAGGCCTCAATGTTGTCCCTAGTTTGAAACTCTGTTTCTGTGATTAACAGACCCAAGACTCTGCTCCTAAGATTATTTGATGCTGACCAGAACCCCCTTGTCCTGAGGGCTTAATAATGAAGGGGGTAGGCCTGCAAGGGAGGGGGAAGTGGGTAAGTTAGGGTACTGGATGAGGCCAGTTTAAATCAACAGGAAGGAGAAGAGGTCATATTAAAGACATGATGCTTCTGCACAGTTGCCCAAAGACACCCATCCCTTCAACATAAAAAATACACTTTTATTCAGTCTCACTTCTAGTCATCGCCCTCTTTTAAATACCACTGGCCTCTTCTCCTTCCCCAGTAAAACAAACAGAAGCCTTAGGTTGCATATTGATACAATGCCAGCTAACAGATACATGCTGTTTGCATTCTGTAAATGGTCTAGGGATTTCATGAGCCCAGTGTTAGTTATAAAATCAAAGCTTTCCATTTTTCATGAACTTTAAAATAATTAGAATTTTGTTTTGAATAAGTAGAGTTATTAGATTCACAGTCTTAGAAACTGTCAGGATGTGAAGACACAGGTGTGTGGTGCATAAAATATGCATGGTTTTTATGGAGCTCTGAATAGGAAGGAAAATTCTCCTGATATTAACTGTCCAAATCCAGCAGTCCCTTGCACTTAAAAGAGCACCAGCATGGGGAATTAGTATGATAATTGCTTTCCCCTCACGCATTGTTTCTGACCCATGTCATATGTTTGTTAATTCATCTGCTTTTTATTCCTTGATCAAAGCAGAAATACGCCTGTTAACACACCCACAGTGAAATGGTTCCTGGAAGGAAGTGTTAGCTGGCATTTTGGTTCTTTCTTTTTTTAGTAGAAACATATTTGCCGTAGAATATGTTATGAATGTAAATCCCAGCATTAGAATTGTGGCTTCTTAGAATTCGACATATCTTGAAATTAAAAGAGTTATTATGTGTTTTATTTTATATTCATTTTCTAGGTATAACTTCATAATAATAATTTTTTAAAAATCAAGTTTATGAAATTCTTTTAAGTTTATGAAATTCCTGAGGCATTTTTGGCGGTTGCGTAAACATTGTCTAATTTAAAAGGAAAAATGTGTTTCAACTCACCCCTGTGCCCTTTTAAGTTAGGACAGTAATTTTTGGAAATTACAAATGTTATACATATTTATTGTCTCCTGTTCCTTTTTTTCAGAATTTTAAAGTAATTACTATATATTTTTATGTTTTTCTGAAAGTCCCCATAGGCTTTGGTATGGTCACTTTTAAAGAGATATGAGATATAAATTATATTTAAAGGAATCTTGATCATTTATGATATCTGATTAACACTATTAATGCTGGTGATGACTGCCTTCAGGAGCAGCCTGAGGGGCAGGAGAAAGAAACTCTGCCCAGCTGTGGTTCCTGCAGGGCTGCCGGTGACTGACCACACCAGCCCTCATTAGAATAGGGTGTAAGAGGAGAAATATGTGATATTATACAGCAATTATGTAACATGTCTATCAGATATTTCTGAGTTTAAGCAGTTCAATCAGATATCCCAGACCTTGGTTTGCATTTGATAATGTGTTTCTGCTTCTGTTGTCTTCTTCCCAAATTGCCTGTTCTGATTCCTTGACTATTTTCCTGTACTTATTGATGTTTTTAAATTATGGATATCCTTTCTTGTTAAGTGTGGCAAAATTTTCTTCCTGTTTGTTCATTTTTTAAAACCTTTTTAGATTATCTATTACTAGAGAGGCCCAGTGCATGAAATTCGTGTATTTGGGATGTCCCTCAGCCTGGCCTGCACCCTCTCATAGTCTGGGAGCCCTCGGGAATGTCCTACTGATGGTTAACACTACCACAGAGACAGAAGAGGTTCCCACCACCTCTGCTGAGCTCCCAGCCCTGAGCCCAGCATTTGGCAGAGCAATGCTCTCCCTGTGGGAGCACACTGACCAGCAGGGAGCAGCTCCTTCATGGAGCATCTGCCCCCTGGTGGTCAGTGTGTGTCATAGCAAGCAGTTGTTTTGCCATTTGGTCAATTTGCATATTAACCTTTTATTATATAGGATTTATTATACAGGATTATCCAAAAGTTTAAAGTTTTGTTATTTCTGGGTGTGTGTGTGTGTTTCGTTTTGTTTTTATAGCTTCTTGGCTTAAAATTTTGTTTAAATAAACCTTCCGTACCCCAGTTTAAAAACAAAAAAAATAACACTTTTTTTTTTTAGATTCTTATAATTCTATAGTTCAATTTTTTTCCTAATGACATCTAGATCTTTAATTTCCATGCAATTCATTTTTGTATAAATGTGAAATAGAACTTTAACTTAATTTTTTTCAGATGTAAAGTCAGTGCCCCACCACCTTTTATAATAGAAACCAATTCTGTCCTTTCTGCAGCCATTGAAATATATACTAATCCTTACTAGTACATGTATAATTAGGATTTTTTGACTTCAGGTGAAAAGAAGACAGCTTAGCATAAGTAAAAAGGAGTGATTTTTAAGGAGAGTGGCTGTCCCTCATGACCACAGAGCAGGAAACGTGGCTATACCATGGCAAAACAGCTGACTGGGGACTCAAGGTTACCAGGTTTTTATTCTTTTTCTCTCCATTTCTCATCTCCTCTTGTTTCTACACATTGGCTTCATTCTTCTTTCTCACTACAGACTGTCTTGTTATAAATGGTTTCTGACTGTTGCATCTGCTAGAAAGAAACTGACTCTTTTGGTCTCCAATAAAAAAATCTCAGTTTGGGTCAGCTGTCCTTTTGTGTTCTGGCAATAAAGTCCAGCCTCACCCAGACCTTGGGGATAAAGGTGCAGTGGTTGGTAAAAAGATTATGCTTTTCCCTGGCTGAGTTAGCTCAGTGCTTATAGTGTTGGCCCAAGAACTGAAGGGTCTCGGGTTCAGTCAAAGTTCCATTATGCATTCCATTGTTTGTTAATAGGAATATATTGAATTTATAGATCTGTAAGTGGAGAATTGACTTCTTATTTTGAGACTTATTTTCCAGAATCATGGCATACCTCTATTAAAAAAAAAATACATTTTTATTGATTTTAAAGAGGAAGGAAGAGAGAGATAAAAATATTGATCAGTTGCCTCTTGCTCCTACTAAGGATCCAGTCTATAACCTGGCATATGCCATTGAGCCACACCGACTGGACTCTCTCTCTCTCTCAAAAATATTTTATGTTCATCTATCTTGCACTGCCATATTAGTATCATATGAAAGTTCCTTTCTAACTTCTGGTTAACCAAATCAAACATCAAGGAATAATAATTTAGACAACACAAGTGAGTATCATCCTGCTACTCAGGGATAACTACATTGAGGTACATGTGGGGCTGCATCTTGTATAGGGGTTACCTTTTGGGAATACAATGAAGTGCTACTTATATCAGTTAGTATTGCATTCATTAGTCAGTAACAGGAAACTTGATTACCACAGGCGTTTATTGTTATTATTTATGTATAAACAAGGCTGAAGATAGTCAGTGGATTTAATGACTCCATGCAGTCAGATCCATACAGTTCTTTTGTCCTCTGGTGGTCACAGGGTGGCTCCTGCAATGGCAGTCATTTCATCCATGTTTGAAGTAAGAGGGTAAGAGACAGCATGTGTCTGCCCTTTGTCAGAAAACGGAAAGCTTTTTCAAGTTACCTTGCTTACATCTGGTCACATGACCACTTCTCTATGAAGATGAGGTTAGCAGAACAAGCACTTGGGCATTTTAGTCTCTATCCTGGCAAGAGGGTTGGGTTGGATTGGCCTTGGATAACCAGTCAACACCATCTGTCGTTCCATATAACATGAAAATCACCCTTGAAAATATTTTAAATTGTGCAAATCCAGTTTTGTACACAGTTATTTAAGTTCCTCTATAACTAGTGTTTGCATTTTCATGCTTCATTTTCCCCCCTCAGTGATTCCAGGAAGACATTACCCCCACTTGCCTGCCACCTACAATGCAGGGCATAGAGTCTTAGCAACCCTAGAAATCATTCCCGTTCCCATCAGGTTCAAGTCCTCCTGGACTCTAAAGAACGGGGTTGCCTTGGCCTCTCATTAGTGGGAGTGGTGGCTCTATTTGTGTTCAGTTGTTTTCACTGTGAAGAAATCTTTGACCTTCTTGACGGGTGCTGTTGCTCTCACAGTCACCTCTGCTCTCCTGCTCCAGGCTGCCCAGGTTGAGGGGAGGTTAGTGGGGTGGTTCCTGCTCTGTGATAAGGAAGGCCTGGGAACCAAGTCTGACCTCCAGCAGAATTTCCTGGTGCTTCTTTGATTACTGGGTTCTGCACTGCTGGGTTCCTGTGCTGCTGGTTCATATGACTCCTAAATCCCATTCCTCTAACGCTTCCAGACTTGTCCTTTCTATTAGGTCTCATTGCTTCAGCAGTTATAGTGTACTCCTGATAAATAGAGTTAAAATAAATAGAGCTTTATTTTAACTATAGCTGTTTTCACAAGTGTGTGAAGAGCTGGAAAATTGCAATTAGTTTTAGATAAGCACAGCTGAAATATTCTTATTTCCTACTATGTCAACAAATTGAGAGAAGGATTTGAGGACATCGGGTCACTGGAGTGTCTAATGATACAACTAATGCATTATGGGGTTCATGTACATACTGGGACCTGTTACTTATGAAATCTAAAATAAAAGGATCTTAATGTGTCCTTGGTAATCCTCCTGCCTCTTAATAAGATATTTTAATTCTTCGTCCCGTAGTCATCATATGTTTGAATTGCTAGCCCCCCAGTGGCCAAACAGAATACTTCCCTAATTAACTTGAATAATAGAGAAACTCATTAGGAGTGCTGTGGTCTGATGGGATAGACTGGTGACTCATGAGGTCATGAAAATAGGATGCAATCATTTTAGTTATTTAGTGCCATTAAAAAAAATTTAAAATGGTTATTTCAGGCCAAGGAAGGACTATTTGCGTTATATTTCCTTTATTTGATAAGTATTGGTGGGTTGTCACACTGTGGCATTAGTGTCATTTTTAATGGCCATTTACCACAGTACCTAAAATTGAAAGAGACTGAGGTGTTGGAATGAAGGAAAACTATGCTTTTAATTATTAAAGTGTCCAGAATGAAATGAGCTTTTACATTAAGTTTCAAGAAATGTGTTTTTAAAAAGTGGACCAAAATTGGACAAATTAGCTTGCTCTCACAATCTGTACATATTAAGTTAATTGCCCTGCAGCTACTCTTGGTTCCTGATTTTATTCTCCATTGTTTCTTCTTTAGTACGTGTCACTTTATTTCCTACTTGGGTCAGATGGGTTTGCTTGTGTAGAAAAAGCAAGTTGCCCTGGGTCAGATGGGTTTGCTTGTATAGAAAAAGCAAGTTGCCCTGATTATGCTTAAGAACCTGACAACAGGTGTGCTTATATGTTAAAGGCTTTTCCTCCAAGCACCTTACCAGTTGCATTGAATCGGCACCACTTATAGCCTACTTATATGTAGTTTGAGTGGGAGGTGTCTGATACATGGTCCTTTTTGTCTGTCTGTTTTCATAGAAATGGATTTGGTAAAACTAGGTGGCGTAAGTTAGTTGGGGAAAAATTGCATGAATCCTAGACTACATGAAGACATTGAAAAATAGGGCCTTGAAATACAGTGGTTCAAATATACTTGCTTACACTTTCAACATGAACGTGTTTATGCGACTTGCCAGGAATTGAATTATACATTGACATCATTGTCTTTTGACATCAGGCACTTTGTCCACTTGAAGTTTCTGTTGAGTTATACTCTCTTGGGCATGATTTTGTAGGATGGAGTTGCTCTAGAGAAAAAAAATGAAGGTGCTAAGAATTTGTTTTATTTTTCTTGGCATAACTGTGACTCAAATTGAGCTTTATGGAAAGACTAGAGGCCTGGTGCATGAAAATTCGTGCATTGGGGAGGGGGTGTTGTCCCTCAGCCCATCCTGTGCCCTCTCACAGTCTGGGAGTCCTCAGGGGATGTCCTACTGACACCCTCCTCCCCAGGTGTTTTTTATATAAGTAAACAAAAAACACTCTATTTTAAAAATCTTTAATTTGGTGAGTAGTAGTTGTAGGGTGCCCAATTGTACTCTTTTAGTTTGAATTAGAATCCCAGTTAGTGGCCGTGGGAAAGACCGTTCCCATTCAAAACCATAGCAAAGTGGATTGGGTACCATAGCTGATTAGTAGCCCAGGGGAAGTTAATCCCAGGGCTGGGCCTGCATAGGCAGAGTCTGTAGGGAACATTGAAAAAGGGGTAGGCTCTTACCTGTGTTCTAGATCCTGGGCTTAACCTATTTTGTTCTTAGTTTTTTCATCTGTGAAATGATAATCCTATATAATAAAAGGGTAATATGCAAATTGACCCTAATGGCAGAATGACCTCTGGACCAGTCACTGTAAGATGCACTGACCACCTCTTGGTTCCTTTTCCCAGCCAGCAGGCTGCAGTCACCTGAAGGCCACTTGCATTGGGGGCGGGGCCAGCAAGCAGTCCCTTATCCTGGCTGTCAGGCACTGATCACCTGATGGTGAATGGAGAACCAGGTGTGGGTGGTGGCAGGCAGCTGGGGAAGATGGCCCTGCTTGCAGGCCAGGCTTAGGAACTGTACCCGCACATGAATTTAGTGCACCTGGCCTCTAGTACTTAATAATAGTAGTTAACTCATGGAGTTGTTTATTAGCATTAAAAGAGAAAATCCATGGGCAGTGCCTAGGAACATGGTTGGCAAACTGTGGCTTGCAAGCCACATGCAGCTCTTTGGCCCCTTGAGTGTGGCTCTTCCACAAAATACCATGGCCTGGGCAAGTCTATTTTGAAAAGTGGTGTTAGAAGAAGTTTAAGTTTTATACATTTGGCTCTCAAAAGAAATTTCAGTCTTTGTACTGCTGATATTTGGCTCTGTTGAGTAATGAGTTTACCAATCACTGGCCTAAGACATGAGTTAGACGTTCAATAAATATGTTGGTTCTTATAGATGCTACCACTCACAGGACTTAACTTAGACTCAGACTGTGTTAGAAATGTGTCAGCAGGTGCTAAGTATAGGCCAGTGGTTTTCAGATTTTAAGCATGCATCAGAATAACCTGATAACCTATTCAAACTAATTTCTGGGACCCATCTTAAGAGCTTTAAAGAAGTTTTGATTCTGATGTAGAGTTGTCAGAGTTTTCTCACTTAAATTTCAATTTTAGAGGAAAAACAACTTATTTACTAATTTTTGGTTAATCCTCACCTGAGGTTATATTTTCCATTGATTCTTAGAGAGAGTGGAAGGAGTGGGGGGGGGGGTAGAGAGAGAGAAACATCCATGTAGGAGATACACATCAATCCTTTGCCACCTGTACACATTCTGACCTGTGCTGGGATCTGGCCTGCAAAACATGTACATGCCCATGACCATGAATTGGACCCAGACACTGAAGTACAAGTTTTGATGCTCTAACCACAGAGCCAAACCAGCTAGAGCACAACTAATTTTTCAAGTATGTACAGCAACTCACGTTTGAAGTATGTAACATGCTATATGTGGCACATATTGTATTTAAATCCGAAAATAATTTCACTGTTTATCTGAAATTTTAATTTAACTGGGCATCTTTTGTTGTTGTTGTATACTATCTGTATGCAGGAGACTTCAATGAATGCCTCTGAAAGGGCATTTTATAGCTTAGGAGCTGGATTAGATTTTCAGAACAAATAATACTGAAAAAGCCCAGTAAGCACAGTGGAGAGTGGTTTGTGAGAGCAGAGAGAAGGAGAGAGTGATGGATTCACTGTGTATGAAAGGATAGGGCTTGTGTAGATCATATTAATTTTTGAAGTGATTAGTATCTTTAGATCATTGAGTTTTATTAGCTGCTAATTGAAAGTTTGATTTAGGTTAGGTATGGTGTGAGTTATGAAAATATTTCACTGTAGGGTATGAATAGATTAACTGATAATATGATTTATACTTATAACCCTGGAATTCTGTGAATAGTTTTTAGCTAGGAAAAAAAATGATGAGCCTGGTGTGGCTCAGTGGTTGAACATCAGCCTATGTGCCAGGAGGTCAGAGTTTGATTCCTGGTTAGGGCACATGCTCTGGTTGCAGACTCTGTCTCCAGTAGGGGGCATGCAGGAGCCAGCCCATCAGTGATTCTTTCTCATCATTGATATTTTGGTCTCTCACTCCCTCTCCCTCTCTGAAATCATAAAAGCATAGTATGCAAAATGTCCCCTCAACTAATTAGTTGCCTGGGAGTTCGACCAGGGGGCGGGTCCGGCCTGGGGAAGGGAGGGAGGCCCTGGCTTGTGGCGGTGGTGGTGGCCTGGAAGGCAGCCTGGGGAAGGGAGCAAGTGCTCAGCTGGTAGCCTGCAGCGGCTAGGGACCCTACCAGTGCACCAATTTATTGTAGTTCACTCTAGTGAAAATATAATAGAACTAGAAAAACTAATTTGAATGAGCCACTTTTCAAGATGAAGGCAGGATGGTGGTATAAGAACAATAACATTCTAGCTTTATGATTTTGGAACTCCCTTTGAGAAAGAATCAAGAATAATTAAAGAATTTTTAAGTGGGTTTTAAAAAAATATACATTTTTATTGATTTCTGAGAGAAAGGGAGAGGAAGAAAGAGATAGAAACACCAATTATTAGAGGGAATCATTGATTGGTTGCTTCCTGCATGCCCCCTACTGGGGACCAAGTTGGTAACCTGGGCATGTACCCTTGACTGGAATCAAACCTGGGACCCTTGAGTCTGCAGGCTGATGCTCTATACTAGGGGTGTCGAACTCAATCAGAGAAGGGGCCAAAATCTAAAATCCAGCCTAAATCGCGGGCCGAATGTTTTACTGAACTGTCATAAACTGTCATTGTGATGGAAACGCAGCGGAGTGCAGTGATGACAGCGCGGTGCGGGCCACATTGCAAGGCCTGGCGGGACGGATTTGGCCCGCGGGCCTTGTGTTTGACACATGTGCTCTATACACTGAGCCAAACTGGCTAGGGCTAATTAAAGATTTTTTAAAAGTCCAATGTATTCATTAAGAAGAACCTCAGGTAACTCTCAAGATGACAGACTGCATTGTGAGGTGAAAAGGAAAAGAAACTTAATCATGTGGGAAAATGTTTAGTACTTGGTACAATTGATGGAATTCAGGGAGCGTTTCAGTCACTGTCCAGGATTGAATGAAGGAGACAGCAAATATATGAGATATGCCCAAAGAACATTAGTGATAAAAGAAAAAAAGCCTACATTTCAAAAGTAAGGAGAAATGTGTAAGTTGACATAACCTTCAGAAGATGTCAGGTAGTATTTTAAACTGGAAAAGATATCAAATTGTTTTTGTACTGCAGTAAAGATATATAGCTTTATAATGAAGCATGTGTCAACCAGTGTTATTAAAAGACTAACCAATGAGGAAGACCCAGTATTAGAAAAAATCCCACAAAAAATATATGTGGGTCATGTCTCAAATGTTTATGTAGTATATCTGTGCAAACCCACACAGATACCCATATAGAAATATGGTAGGGTATTAAGTTTTGTTCTCAGAAAGCCAAAAGAAGTATAACATATTTAATAATTCATTGTTTTTTTGATGCCGTCTTCTGCATCGCATGCCTGAAGACACTGTTCTCTTCCTTCAATCGAGTTTTCCTCCTTCCAAGCTTCTCCCAGGGAGTGTGAGGCGGCTGCTGGAGGCCCTGTGCTCCTGAACACCTAATATTTCACACGGGTCTCAACTGGAATAGGTTTACACTCACGCTTATTTCCGGTGCACATACTTTTGTTTTTTGTTCTCCACAGATTTTTATAAGATAATGACAATGTGCAGTAAAATATCAAGTAGTTTGCGGACTACCAAGATGGCAGTGCTGCTGCCCCTGTATTGTGAGCTGTCAGGAGAGGCCTCGGATTAACTGGAAGTCTCTGACAGTTCAGATTTGGCAAAGAAAAGTCAGGTTAGTGGTGTCCATACATAACATAATAGATGGCACCACAGGAATGTTGGCGACCTCACTCTTTTAGAACCTTGCAGACTTTCAGTACTGTGGGGAATAGGGTTGCCAGCTCTCTGTAGACTGGGGATAGGGACTCTGAGGTTTTACAGCCTCTGCAGTTAATGTTGTCATCCAGTTTAGTCACATTATTTTACAGGTTAGGAGAGTAAAATCTAAAGACCATTTTTTTTTCCCTGACTGTACAAAGTAGATTTGGTGACAGAGATGCCCTTAACAGATAGGTTTTCTAACTTGCATTATTGCTTTTTTCAACACATGTTGCTCCTTCGCCATAGTGGCTCTTAATTTCCAGTGCACCCCAATGATTTTTTGTAAAAAATACAGATTCTTGATCTGCTGCCTAAGATCAGAGATCTTAATTCAGCAGGTCTGATATCTAGGCCCCAAAATGTACGCTTTTAAATAAGTACCCTCTCGGTTGTGCCATGCTTTGAGAAATGTGGTCAAAATCATGTATGAAGCTGAGTACATAGACATTTATATTCAAGGTTATACATCTAGGAAGTGGTGGAATCAGGACTCTGCCCCACTCCTCATCTTGTTGATGTATGGTTTTCCTGTTGTGGGAAGTGAGATGACTGACCTAGTGCTTTGGAAAAACTCTCTGGAAGCTCCTGAGATCAACATGATCCGCTGTGTAGGGTGATATGTGCTTGTAATGACCAAAGTGAAATTGCACAGCATGAGCCAGCTGTAATTAGGCAGTTCAAAGAAGTAATACTGATTGCTGTCTTAAAAATGATATAACCTGAAACGGATTAGAGATGCTCATTTAAGTATTGATATTTCCATGCTTTCCAATCATGACCCTATTGAATATCTCAAGTAGACTTTTCCTCCTAGACTGGAATTTAGAATTGTTTCAGAACTCTGTCTTTAAATAGCTTAAGTCTTGTACAAAATCCAACTTTAATACATAAATAGTTTAGGAACAATATTTAAAAAGTTATTATTAAATGATTACTTTTGTGGCAATAGATCATGTAAGGAAGAGGAGTAAAGAGGATAAGAGTAGTGACCAGATAAGCTTCTTCGATGGTCCATACAGCCAGGGAGTGAGGAAATAAAAATGAATGAAGGAAGGAAAGTTAATGAAAAATTAGGATTCACAGGGAAAGTAGATATGGAGATGCTCTTTGTTAATGAGTCATTGGGTGAAAATAAACTAGAAGATGATGGAGAGAATTAATGGAGAAGGTAGTCGTGTTTATGAATGAAGAATGTCAATGTCAATAGGTATTAAAGCAACTAGATAATCATTTGAATGGCCACACTTGTTTGTGCTTTGAGGTACTTAAAAAAAACACCAAACCTTTATTTCAGAGAGGAAGAGAGAGTGAGATAGAAACATTAATGATGAGAGAGAATCATTGATGGGCTGCCTCCTGCACGCCCATCACTGGGGATTGAGCCCACAACCCAGGCATGTGCCCTGACTGGGAATCAGACTATGATTTTCTGATTCATAGGTTGACATTCAACCACTGAGCCCCTCCTGCCGGCCATCCGAGATACTATAACACAACATTCCAATCTATTTTCATTTGTTTTTACAAAGTTATAGCCTAACTTCTTGTATAGAATTCTGTCTGAATTTCTCCTCCAGATTCATAGCAATGCAAACAGTCATCTGCATCACAGTAGTGAATTATTGAATAGGCTCAAACACGGACCTGCCTAGAAAAGAAGATGGAACTGAAAAATCAATAAGCTTGGGGAAAAACTTGTAAAAGCTTTCTCAATATAAAAGGAGCAATAAATCAAAAATAGGAAATAACTAGGTTGCTTAAATAATTATTTTACTTTTAACAATATAAACAGAACTGGTAGT
The DNA here is from genome assembly GCF_014108245.1 of Pipistrellus kuhlii. Taxonomy (NCBI): domain Eukaryota; kingdom Metazoa; phylum Chordata; class Mammalia; order Chiroptera; family Vespertilionidae; genus Pipistrellus; species Pipistrellus kuhlii. The sequence goes on from NW_023425405.1 coordinate 15,068,913, forward strand.
TTCTCTGTGTGTATATGAAATATTTCTAGCATTTGAAAGGTTATGGCAGAATAAAAAGAAATATAAACAAAAGAAAATAAAAAGAAATTCCTTCTGGCATAACAAAAATCACTTGAGTAAAATAAAATAAACTTTAGGGAAGATACTTTGCTGATTTGAAGATAGAAACATCAATGATTAGAGAGAATCACTGATAGGGTGCCTCCTGCACGCCCCTCATTGGGGATGGATCCCACAGCCCAGGTATGTGCAAGGACCAGGCCTGGAATGGGTCTGCCTTGGGCTGGCAAGTAGTGTGTGGGTCCCTGACTTCATGCAGGAAAGATTTAACAGCATGAGACCAGGTGACCTTGAGATTACGTTTATGAAAGCTGGGACCAGTAAAACAAAGGAAGGGCTTAGGGTAGAAGAAGCAACAGGGGAGCACCTAGGCCATGCTCTGCTTTGGCTTTCTAGAAACACTGTGGTAGAGAGTGGGCCAAGGCGGGGGCTGCATTAGCTCACTGGGAGTCAGAGAAAAGGCTGCTTTGGAGATAGGATCAGGGGATTAGCCTGGATGAGCTGCTGCTGTCTGCTGCTCCCCTGGTTACAAGTCTCATGGAGACCTTTAGAGTTTAGAAGGAAGTAAATATTTTATGCCCAAGAAGGGGGCAAGGGTGTGCTCTAGAGCAAACCTGCATTGAGTCTTTGTTTTGAGGGTTTTTCTCTCTTCTGCGGGCCAGAATCTTAGGGGAGGTTTTCACAGAATATTCATCAGCTTTCCGTGTGCATTTTTAGTATGTTGATGCTTCAAAATGAGTGTATGGGAGAGTTTGGGATTATTCTTTGGTTTGCTTTACTGTTTGTTTGTTTTTTATCTTGGGTCTGTCTGGTTCTAATCGGGTTTTTGTTATTTGTTTCTCTGACTTTGTAGCTGGCACAAATGGCATTGACTGTGTTTCTGTCTTGTCTTTCCTCACGAGGTTGATTTACGCTATGGGTTCTGTGGTTAGAAAGAGAGAGATAAACCATTTGCTCTCAAGTGCCCTTTATTAGGGAAGATGAGCCTTGTGATTCACTAGCTGGTTGTAAATTGTCCAAATTGTTGGGCCTTATTTAATTATCTTGTCTAAGTTTGCCCCATTTCACTTGCCCAGAAATGTCTCTTAAGTGTCACCTGTTGTAACAGCATGTTTATGATTGCTGATTAATAATCCAAGGATAGTGTTATTTGAGTATGATCTTTAAGTGACTCAAAAAGCTTTCTGATTCAGCCTCCTACTCAAAGTTAAGAGAAAATTTTCCAATTTATTAAATTTTCTTTCCCCCTGTAAAAATTGGGAATATTTTGGGGAAATAGTTTGGTTGTTTTTGGTCTTCATATTTAAATATATCCCATTTACCAGGAAGCCCTAACCAGGTCCTCAGATATTAAAGGTTATGACCATATGATGAAATGCTTATTATATATGGTAATTTGAAACACTACCAGTTCTGAAACATAAGAATGTAGTCATATACAGTTAATAATACATGAACAGTTAAGTATTGAATATAGTTAATATGTTGACTTTGGAGTTTCTGATGAATAATTTTTAAAAAAGCCAGTGCTAGTCCATAACTTTACAGAGAATCCTATATCTGGAAGGAACCTCGTTTTTACAGAATGGCAGAACTTAGATGTGGAGAGATGAGTTGACTCCTTATTGTTAGAGACAATAGGGACCCGGTTTTTTGGGGGTGCTGGACCAGGCAAGCCATGGTGCTGCTTAGTGGAGGAATCAGTGTCAGTGATGGACGGTACAGATAGTATTGTGTTTCAGTCTGCAAGCCTTCACTTTGGCCTTATACCTGCATATACTTGAGCCTATCCATTTGCAGAATCTCCAGAGGCAACTCTGATATAGGATATTAGGGACTGGTAAGCTTGTGGTACAAAGTCCTGTGGAACTTCTTGGACTAGAGACAAGCTTTTAACCGCCAATCTGGGCTTTTGATTTGTAGTTGTCAGAGTTATATGTTCCTATATTCAGTATGAATTAAATATGTTGGGAACTTTATTTCTGCTGTGAGGAGATATTCTTCAACCTTATAAAATGGTAAAATACCTTCTGTCACATATTGTAGTTATTTCTGTTATTTTTGTGTATATGTAAAATATTTTGTGTTCTCAAGTACTTCCTACCCTCATTGGCTATTTCTGTGCATTTGCAGTGCACAGTAGTAGCATCCAGACTGGAATGGGTTATCCCAAACCTGACAGGAGAGCTGTTGGTTTGTGGTAGAGCTCTAACTTTCCAAACGCTCCCCTCCCCCTTAAAAAGAATTCTGGACTCATAACACATACAATAATACCGCTTTAGGTGTTGAAACCATTTAACAGATATTTGATGAATTGAAATAGTTTCATTGATTTAAAAATTCTACTGCTTTGGTGAGAGGGTAGGGGAATGGGATGGCTGTAGAAAGAGGTCAGTGCAGTATGTTTATTGTCCCGAGAGACAGTTACAGGACTGAATGGACAGTTTCTTGGATTTAAAGTCATCATAAGCACAGCAGAGCAGAGTGGGTGTATATCAGAGGGTGCCTCTCCTTCCAGGTATCCTTGATGCCCCAGGGAGTACAGTTCAAACACATCCTGGTGAGTGGTTGTAACAGGCCTCTAATTTCCCTTTCTTTTCCTCACCTTAAGGTTCATCTTAAACGAACCTCTCCTTGGTCCCATAAGGCTGTCTGTTTTTGCATTTCTCAGTTCTGATTTCTTTTGGCAGGAGGACGAGATGTGGTTGACAGATTATATCTGAAAAGGGCTTTGGTAATTGCTCGTTCTGCTCCGTGACTGTGTAGCTGACAGATGGGCCCTGAATATTGAAAGTGTTCTGGACCTCCACACACTCCTTCCGCCGCGAGTGAGCCGCTGCCAGCATTGTATTATCTGTTAGCAAATTTCAAAAGAAGTGCTTGGTGCTTTATATCTTTTTGAACCTACAACTAATCACTTTTATGGCCAGGTTCTTTCCCACCCACTTTACTCCCCCCTCATTATATATTTTTTGGATAAAGAAAATTCTCAAGATGTTAGTGCAGGCTGGCATGAATGGGTGCCAACAGTTCTTGCAGACTTGTTAAAAGATTTCTTTTTTGCTTGAGAATTACACATATGGCCTAGAATGATAATATTGGGATCTGTGTTGGTTGAGATAAATGGCAAATCACACCTTAAGAAAAGTGATTGGTTGGTTTGTCTCTTTTATTTTAATTCATGGTCTCTGTCACAGTCAAATTAGCTTTATGTAATATATTACTACGCCTTTTTTTAAAAAAAGTTATTTAACCCAGTTATGGGGCATCTGTTAGTGAAGCTTGAATTATTTAAAATATTCTCTTATTTTGGCCAATTTAGTAACAGCCAGCAAAACCCAAATGAGCAAACAAGGGGATCCCAATAATCTCAGATCTATAAAGGTAGTTTCTAAAAGGAAGGGAACAGTCACCACCCAGATAAAGCTAGAGGATCTCACACAGTCTCAGTAGAAAGATAAAAAATCCTAAGTGAGAAATGGGACTTGTGAAGCCATCTCAGTGAAGACTGGTTACCAACATGAAGACAGAATACTGGTCTGAGGTGCACTGTGGGAGAGTCAAGTGCGAGTCCTTTGCACCAAACTGCTCTTCCATGCCCATCAAGTCTTCATTGAATCCTTGAGATTTAGGGCAAAATGACTCATCCATTTAACTTCAATGATGACAGAGGATGGCCTTTAAAGTATCCATGGTTGTGATAATTATTAATTCAGCATTTGCTTAAGTATCGACATTGTACAACATCTTGTTGTAACCTCTGATGATGATGATGGACATTTATTTCTGCATAGAAGAAAGATGCTAAGATAAATTTAATGTGTTTTTACTTTCTAGTTATATTATTCACTCTTGTATGTGTGCATGTGAGTGCATAAAGAGGGAGAGAAGGATAATATGCTCATACACTGTTTCCCCAAAAATAAGACAGTGTTTATATTAATTTTTGCTCCCAAAGATGCACTAGGTCTTATTTTCAGGAGATGTCTTATTTTTCCATGAAGAAGAATACAGTACACATTTATTGTTAAATGAAAATAGTAAAGGAAACTTATTACCTGTATATGGTCCGGTAGTACGGTAGTTGTCAACACAAACCAGACAAACTGTGAATCCTACAGTATCAAGAATTTACTCATTTATTTAATGACAATCATGTCATCATCTTCTGGAACATCATCATAACAATCCAATTCCTGAATTTCCTGGTGAATTTCTTGTGACTCCATTTCTTTCGGAATCAGTGGACCAAATCTCTCATGTTTAGCCTAGAGGGGCCTTATTTTCGGGGGGATGCCTTATATTTCACTCAGAAGGAAACCTGTAAGTAGGTCTTATTTTCGGGGAAACATGGTAGTTGAATATATTTTCATTTCTTGATAAATGGATGATGCTCACATACTTATAAGCAAAGTAGATTGGCAGTTTCTTTTAGAATGTAATTTAAAGATAGACATAATAAAAAAATAAATTATACAATTGATATAGCTGGAGCACACATTTGTTAAAAATTGGATAATATTTTAGACTAGTAGCCTTTTGCATGAATTCATGCACATTTAAAAGAAATGAATTAGAAGAAATATTTTATTATAGCTGTTCACCCTTCATAATAGAAGTATCAACAAAAATCATAATCGACAATGATAGATCGAAACACACCTGTGCGATTGGCACTAACGAGAGCTATATAAGTATGGTGCATGTGCTAATCAACTTAGCCTTTTATAGATATAAGATATCTATAAAAGGCTGTTTCATTAGACCTGCTTTCTGATTTAGCTAAGCTTTTTCCAGCCAGGTGAAGCACCCTAACTTCTCTTTTAGGTAATTGTCAGCAATACAGCAGTAAATACCAACACGAAGCAGGTTATTATTATAGATCATGCAGGGAGAACAAAGGGTAAAATATTTAATTGCAGTAGTGTTTGACTATATTCTGCACAGTGAGAAAACCTGAAATTATTTTTAAGGTCCACAATTTCTTTTTTTCAGTCAGGTCAAGTGTCTAAGCTTTCTAAATCTCCATTTCTGGCTCATGAAAAGAAAATAGGATTCCATTGAGTCTCCTATCTACCTACTCCAGGACTTCTGTGAAGATCAAATGAGATGAGGCACAGGGAAACACTTCATAGACAAACAGTGTAAAGTGTTTGTACCTTGCTATAAAGCAAGTCGTGTACCTGGGCTGAAGAAACTGCAAGGAGGCTAGTCACTAGGGAGAGGAAGCTGGGCATTGCTATGTTGCTATGTGACACCGTTACCTGGACAGTTGGACTCTTAACATATTAACCTTTTATATATAGAGATTAGAAAGTAAAATGTGTTTCCTGCATTTGCTTTTAAATAATTAATGTATTCATCAGAGTTGAGGAAGCTAGCAAATATATGCTGAAATAATAAACTTGTATGTCTTTTTCCCCCTTTAATAACATTTCTCTTTATGAAAATGTTTTGAAGTATAAAGTGCCACCTTGTAGCTTCCTAGATCACGATCATAAGCATTTTCATTCTCTTCCTGTAATAACTCCTCCTAAGATAACTGCTCCTACATATATGCCAGTGATTATGGTGAAGTTAGAAGATCTCTTGGGTAATGTCTAGTGTGTTTTACAGGAGGGATAACTGAGACCCCCAAAATGTAAGTGACTTAAGACTACACCACAAATCAAGTCACAGAGTCTGGAGAAGAACCCAGATCTCCTCCTTATGCTCAATAGTCTTGCTACCAGTTAAGCTGCTCCTATCACATTCTCAGCCTGGTAAAGTCCAGAGGAGGCAATTTTCTGTCTAACAATGATTATCATGTTTCATCCGTGTTTTCTTAATAGAATTACAGAGTTCAAACTTATTTTCCACAGGCTTTATGTGTAAAAAATGCTCAATACATATTTATTTGTTGACTAACTGAATAAAACTGGTAGTAGTGTTTGCAAATGCAATTTTTCTGACTTACTCCCAAAAGTGTTAACATAAAAAAAGAAAAGAAAAAAGAAAAGAAACCAAGATAGATCCATCTGGCTTATTTAGAAGAATATTATCGCATGGTAAACTCTAGCATAATCCCATGCAAGTATGTGTTCTTAACCGGAGACAGATTTGCATGAGAGAGATTAGACTTTCAGAATAGTATAATAGTATAGGGGTGCTTTTCAGAACCACTCAATAGGTAGATGCACATTTTTTTCCAACTCAGTATATATTTGAAGTTGCTATTCTTACATTATTGTTTAAATTTGTTGACATTATAGTACTTACATTTGGTAATGGGATTGTTACTTGAGACACAAAGAAAAGGAAGACCCTGGTTCTGTATCTCTTTTTGGCCTTATTTCTCCCTTGGAAGTCAGTTTCAGCTCTCATTAAGTGCTTAATGGGATTTTTATTACTGACCTGGCCTTCCTTAGTTCATAGAAAGGACTCTTGTTATTTTACTTGATGCTTTGGAACCTCAAGAGCAGTTCCCATGTAGCTTATTATTTATTGAGCAACTAAAAATCCAGCCTTGTCTTCTTCAGTTGAATTAGTAAGAACAATAATTTCTCATATAATTTTTAGCCATTATAGTTCTTAGCACCATGGCTAACTTGGAGCAGTGACATGGTTTAATATATATATATATATATATATATATATATATATATATATATATATATATATAGAACCCTGATATGGTGATGTATTCTGGATAGCTCCTTGAATAAATAGGATATTTGTATTGTTGTATCAAAATGAGTTGTTTCACTTTAGGGGACTATAAGTCAATTTGCATAAATTTATTTATAATTGAAAATGGAGGTAATGCACTATTAGTTTTATAAAACAGTTGGTCTAGCTGTCAAAGTACTTAACATTCTCTGCAATGTTGGAGCAGGAGTTTCCCATGGTGTTGAAAGAAAAAGCAGAGGAATAAATCTTTAATTAACATTGCATCTTCCTAGTTCTCTTGGGCTTGTCCAGAAGAATAGATGTTGAGGGTTGTGTTGAAATAAAATACAGCTCTTTCAGGAACTAGGGCAGAATGACTTTGGAACACCAGCTATTCTGCCCCATCTGAGAAAAGGCTTCTATGTCCAGTAGCTCTTGTTAACCTGAAAACCTCTAGGATCACATAAATAATGAATGGGCCCAAAATGCATTCATTTTTGTAATATAGATAAAGGTAAGATGTCTTGTCAAGTTGAATTTGCATATTGAAATAATTTAGTTTTCTTATCTTGTTCTTTGAAGAAGTAAATGGCTATGAATATTTGTGAATTCAATTAAAATATTAATGATATACTGGTGATTCAGTTTTAGGTCTCTGGTGCTCCATGAAGAGTTTCATTTAAACTTGATTAACTGAAGGGATACTTTAGCATAAAGTATAGTGGATTCACTTGCTTTCTCTGAAATGAAAATGTAGTATATAGCACTGGCCAGGTAACTCAGTTGGTTAGAGCAGTGGTCACCAACCTTTGGGACCTCAGGGACCACCAGTGGTCTGCGGACTACAGATTGGTGATCACTGGGTTAGAGTGTTTTCCCCATATGCCCAGGTAGTGGGTTCCAGTCAGGACACATACAGGAATCAACAAATGAGTGCATAAATAAATGGAACAACAAATCCATGTATATCTCTCTTTCTCCCTTTCTCTCTCTCTTTTTCTCTCAAATCAATCAATAAAAATTAAAATAAACTTGCTAGAAAATGGAGTGAAGGACATGCATTAGTTCTTTCTATATAAAAGACCCTTCTGGAGTATAGAGTAAGGCACGGATGTAGGATAAATAGCTTTTGGTAGGTAAGTACTCCTTTATTTTTAAAAAAACACTATTATTTATCTTTATTATGTAGTTGAGATTTCTTTATTTTAATATTTAGTTTTTTTATTATGGTAAAATACACATAACAAAAGTTACCATCTTAACCATTTTTAAGTGTGCAGGACAGTGCATTCTTACATTTAGCACCATCCATCTCCAGAAATTTTTCATCACCAATTTAAACTCTGTACTCCCTATCTATAATAATAGAAGTGTAATATGCTAATTAGACCAGACACATTTCCAGATGATTTTCCAGGCGAAACCTGGTTTGTGAGGGAAGCCAGGGTCCTGAGTGCCTGCTGGTGGCCAGAGAGAAGCCCAGGTCCTGGGTGCTGGAGGGAATCCTGGGTCCTGGGTGCCAGAAGGAAGCCAGTGCTGGCAGCCAGGGGAAGGAAGGCCTACTCTTGCTTGAATTTTGTGCATCAGGCCTCTAGTTAAACTATAATACACCTTTACTTCCTCCCTCGGTCCCTGGCAACCTTCACCCCACCTTCTGTTTCTGTGAATTTAACTACTCTAGTTGTGTCATATAAGTGGAAGCATAGTATTTGTCTTGTTGTAGCTAGCTTATTTCACTTAGCACATATCTTCAAGGTTCATTTATGTTGTAGCATGTGTCATAATTTCCTTTCTCTTAAGGTTGTATAATATTCCATGGCATATACCACCTTTTGTTTATCTGTTCATCTGTCCAGTTGATATTGAGTTGCTTTCTGCTTTTGGCTACATAAATAATAATATATTGATATTGTAAATATGGATGTTTAAACATATCTTTGAAACCCTGTTTTCTATTCTTTTGGGTATATACCCAGAAATGGAATTACTAGGTCATATGGTAATTCTATTTTTAATTTTTTGAGGAATTTCCATAATGTTTTCCATTTTTATTCCCACCAGTAGTATACACAGGCTCTAGTTTCTTCACATCCTCCCTAACATTTGTTATTTTCTGTTGTATCTATAGATTTTAAGTTATGGGAGTTAACATATGTTTTTGGAGAATCAAATGCCTTCCTTGCTCATGAGAGTGGGGTTTTTAGAAAAAGAATTTTCTTTAGAAAAAATTTTCTGAGATTCACATGGGAGAATGAATGGTTTTTATTGGTGTGGAGTACATTCCTTGTGTTGCAAAGTCCCAGCCTCTAACTCAGCCATTAAAAGGTGTAGCAAGGGGTTCAACAAAGCCAAAAGGAGAGTTAATATCCAGAGCTTCTGTTCCATGTTGCAGCTGGGTTTAGTTCAGCATCAGGTTAATTAAGGTCCATTAGTTCATTGTGTGGAATCCATATGTCCGGAGCCCTGTGGATTAATGCAGGGGAGTGTGCCCCTTGTATCAGGACTCACATGAGTTCAGGCAGGCAGGAGAGTCAAGAGCCAAGAGAGGAAACTCCCTTTACTCAGAGGTTAAATATTCAGGTTTCCTGCCCTTGCAGTGGCCATGACTATTCTGGCTAATTACCTGTCCCCAATTGTGATTGATAGACAAATACCTGCCTGTATCACGCATGTGTTCATTGTACAATCCCTTCCACCAGCAATAAGTGAGGAACTTATTGGAGAGTGTTAAATTACCAAAGCTGTATAAATGGCATGCATATCTTATCTAGTCTTCCCTTTACTTTTTTCCTGTTAAATAACCAGATTATTATAGCTGCACCACATATACTTAATGTGGAGATTCAAATAATGCAGGAAGGCATAAAACAGTAGCTCTCAACCTTTCTAATGCCACAACCCTTTAATACAGTTCTTTATGTTGTAGTGACCCCCAACCATAAAATTATTTTTGTTATTACTTCATAATTGTAACTTTGCAACTATTAATGAATTATAATGTAAATATCTGTGTTTTCTAATGGTCTTAAGCTCACAGGTTGAGAACTGCTAGCAGGGTCACCTAAGACCATCGAAAAGCACAGATATTTACATTACGATTTATGATAGTAGCAAAATTACAGTTATGAAGTAGCATCAAAAATAATTTTATTATTTTGGGGCTCACCACAACATGAACTATATTAAAGAGTTGCAGCTTTAGAAAGGTTGAGAACCACTGGCATAAAACATCCTTCTTTGCCTTCTGTGACTAAATGGGGGGAGGAGAAGATATTAAAGGACACTAAGCAGTGTGAGATGACTACTTAGGTGAGTAATTGGGTGGCTGAGGGTCCAACTTTGGGGGAAAAGAGTAAAATGTAATGAAGGGTTCAGTTGTTGAATTTGAAACAGGAGTTTGGAGTTTGGGAGGGAGGTCAGGACACACGTGTATTTGGGTTCATTAGTCTTTAGGTTGTGTATTTGGTCATTCAGAGAGACAGGACGAAGAGCAAAGGACTGGAGAACAGAACCTTGGGGACTTCAACATGTGAGGGGTGTGTTGAGGTCAAGGAAACCAGCCATGCTTACCTGAAGTAATCATCATCATTATCTCTCCTCAAAACCCTCTGCATTTCTTTGTTCTCTCATCATAATGGCATTTTCATTGTAGTTATAGTTTAAACAATTATCTTTGCCTCATCTGTCACCAAGACCTTTTGCTTTTTCCATTATGATACTTTTCAAATTCTGAATTTCTTTTTTCCCCCACTTACATTATTGTTTCCAGAACTTTGTTTTTTAGTCTGTTGCAATTTTCTGTTAAGCTATCTTCCTGTCGACAGCATTTCCCCTGAGTTTTATCTACTTAATACATTAGAATTCCACATAAGTTTTCAAATGACAAAAGTTCTATTTAAGGAAAATGAAGTTTGAAAGTGTACATTTGTAAAAATACAGGTCCTGGCATTCAAGACTCTGCAGAGTCTCTCTGTCTTTTTTAACAGAAATCCCAGCATAAGTTTTAGGTTTTTGCCATTCTTCAATATTTGAACCTCATGAATTTTCATGTTTGCCTTTCTTATGCTGTTTCTATTACCCTTCCTCACTCCTTCCTACTCATGTAAAGGTTGAACTCAGCAATTCAAGTCCCATTTCCTCTTTGTGATGATGTAAGAGCTTTGTGCAAATCCTTATGCAGCTACCTATTATCTGTATAACTTTGAACAAATTCTCTAAATTTCAGAGTACTTATTTGTAAAATAGAATGTTGTGAGAATTTAATGCTGTGAGAATTAATTTAATGAATTTTTAAAAAAAGTAAAAATGAAGCCCAGTAGTTAATATTTCTAATCATTATCCCTCTGGGTCCTCTCCATTCATTCATTCATTCATTCATTCACCCATTCACCAATTAGTTGCTCCTTCGTTCTAGAGAAGGAGATGGGTTAGAAACAAGGTAAGAAATATATCATGTTTTAGTGGAGATAAATGCTAAGGAGAACTGTGAAAGCAGGAAAGGGAGCCAGGAATTTGAAGAGGGAAAGTTGAAGTTTTAGATAGGGTGATGGTACGGCCTCTTTGAACTTCCCTTTGGACCCCCATGATCACTTGGCACACTCGCGGGCATTTGTGGGACACGCTCTGGGTTGTCTACATGTGCACATGTTGTCAGCTTCCTTCTCAGCTCCATTAGAGCCTCTTTAGCTGAAAGACAGTTTGTATTAGTTCTTTGTACTCTCACCTCACTTTTATGGCAGAGGAAACATATTATCCCACAATGTAACTGGGAATTATGGAAAAGGCAAAGCCTTCCTTCATACCTAAGAGGAGGTTGGTAGAATTCCATGGAAGTTAAATACTTAATACTTGTTTCGTCTAATTTTTGCGAGGCCATACACTTAAAACTGCAACATCAAAGCCAGGAGAATAAAGCCTAGTGGCCTCCACCAGGCATTATTCACTGCCCTCTGGGGATTTTGAATGAGGCTGTGGTCTTACCTTTGAGTTCCATACTGGGAAGAATCTCTGAGGGGAAATCACTGGAAATGAGAACTAAGTGTAACTCCAGTACTCAAACTGAAATGAACCAGCCTGGCCTGGGAAAGGTGGGGAGATCACAGCTCGTTTTACTCAAGGCATTTGTGTGTTTGTCTGTCAGACTGAGCAGAAATCATCAAGCAAAATGCCTAACTTTTAGCATCATTGTTTGAATCCATCAGCGAAATCAGAAGATGGCTTGAATATGTAATTAAGTTAAATTTATCCTCCAGATTCCCTAGTTCCCAGCATACCAGGCCGGAAATTGGCATCAGAGAGAGGAATTCAGATTGTGCAACTCTCATTTCTGGTTCAGTTTTTTCCCAGAGAAATGTTGTCCCGAGAAGAGTTGAATTTCCTGTCCGCAGTGACATGAAAGCTGTGTTGCTGCTATTGCTTTTGTCTCTAACTTTGAAAAAAGAAAGCCCCCTCAACACTACATTTTGATTAATTGGAGCAGTTGTTTTTCCTAAGGAGAGACCATAGACTGTAATTTAATTAAAAAAAAAAAAAAAAAAAAAAAGGCGCCTAGCTCTAACCAGAGTTTGAGTTAGTTCTCCCTGGGGGAATCTGACATTTTCTGTTTCCTGACATCCTTACCATTGCTAGACACTGTTCTTTGTTTTCTTGCTCTATATTCATCCCCTAAGGGAATTTGTGTATTTTATCTACTGGAAGGCAGGCTGTTTTGGACAAGCCATTTAATTGTTCAAATAAGTCCCAGTATAGCTTAATAGACCAATCATTAGGAACTGGGCCACGAGGCAGCATTTAGATTCATGTGTACCCAGGTCCTCAGTTTAGTCCCAGAAAGAAATACCACAAATACCAAATGAGTCATTTCCTTTTCTCCCTCCTTCCCTACCTGGCCTCTACAGTCCACCCTTTAAAAATATTAAATAGCATCCTGAAAACAAACAAAATTTGTTTCAGCATTTCCAGTTTGCTTATTTATGGTTCTGTGTTTGGGAGAATAGTAACTGATTAGCCATTAAATTAAATAATAACAAAGTTTGCCTTGTGGCCATTATCCTCTTGGTTTTATGTAAAATGAGCTGTCCAAACATAAAGGAAATGAAGACATAGAAAGCACTCTTTTGCTTTCTTCCCGCTATTTTTATGTAATTACATTTTAATTAATAATTTAAAAATATATATAGTCTTCATATTTCCCAGTAACAGTGCCTGTTCTCCTAACGCTGTATATATTTGTTTTTAAAATATACCTGGAACTAAGCTGCTGCAATGAAATGGTTAAGTGGCTTCTTTAGCAGTCTGTTTGCAGAAGTGAATCCTTTAGAACTGCAGACAGACTGGGCACCTCAAAGAATTATTATAGGAAAGGTAGCAGACATTTGGTTTGGGGGCTTCAATGAATGTGTTTGAGATATGGTCCATTTGCTTTCCTTTCCTAATGCTGTGGGCACAGGTGCTTTCAGATAGGTGAGCATGTGGCTGTGGTATGTGTTGATTCCTGAGAGTGAAATTTGAGTCTATGAAAGTTACCTGCTGCAATTACTCTTTGGCCAAACCAAAGTCTGTCAAGATCTGGACTTGAGGTCTTTGCAGCCCAAGGAGCCTTTGTAACACATTCCCATTTGTACCTGGGATTATCTTGAAAGGCCTTGAAAGATCAATCCACAACTAAGTAGATAGTAATAAAAGGCCTAAGTCTTCCAAAAATTAGGACAGTCTTTCATTAGGACAGTCTTTCATTTTGGTCTCAGTAATTCTTCTCCATCTCCATCTGTTGTAGAGAAAAAGGACTGCAATGGGCACCACTTCCGTTCTGTGGATAAGTACTGTAGCAGTGTTTTGTTTTTACAAGTGAAATAGGAGAGTGAATGAATAATATCTAGCCAGGAGAGGTTTGTCAGAGCAAGATTGCGATACAGCTTTACTGTTCTGGTTGTGGACTCCACATTTCTTCATTAGTCTTGATATCTCCAGATCACTCTGAGATTTACTTTGTAGTCCTTACCCAGCAGGCATAACCTTCAGAGCCAGAGAAAATCCAGCCAGAAATCTGTGTGCCATAGGCCATCCTGCTCCCTGAATCACTAATGTGTGTGATTAGTAAACAAGAATCAGTTGTTCTTGGGAGTGTGGATTGCGAAGAAAGCTGATGAAGTCCAGCTGTCAGGTCTATCTATAATAGTAAATAATCAGGAAATCTTTATGGACGGAAGCTCCTGAATCCCTCCTGATTGTGGACTCTTGGGTTTGTGGTTAGTCACCTGCCTGGTTATATCCCCTAAAGACTGTCCCAGTGACAGTGCATGGAAACATGGTGGGTATACCCATCCCCTCCCTTGCTTTTAAAATTAAGAAATAGTTTATGTGGAATTTTTCTTTTTCATAGATCTCTTTGTGATTGAGGTGATTGGTTTTTTTTTAAAAAATCTCAGCTTTTTTAGTTAATTGAAATGTTGAATGTTGACGATTATTGTGGGCTATAGTTCTCATTGATAGTCACATTATTTCTAATCAGATAAATTTCTTCCTTTTATTTGTGGAAAGATTTAGTGGACATTATCTGGTGAGATAAAGCAGTCTTTAGAGATGTTTGGAGGTGGTGTGTGTATAAGAGATGTATGTGTGCACACATGTATATGTGTGTGTGTGTGTGTGTGTGTGTGTGTGTATACTATATATATCTATATATCTATATATCTATATATATACAGTATGTGTGTATACTGTATATATATTAACTGTATATATACCATGTTTCCCCGAAAATAAGACATCCTCTGAAAATAAGACTACTTATAGGTTTCCTTCTGAGTGAAATATAAGGCATCCCCCAACAATAAGGCCCCCCTAGGCTAAACATGAGAGATTTGGTCCACTGATTCTGAAAGAAATGGAGTCACAAGAAATTCACCAAGAAATTCAGGAATTGGATTGTTATGATGATGTTCCAGAAGATGATGGCATGATTGTCATTGAATAAATGAGTAAATTCTTGATACTGTAGGATTCACAGTTTGTCTGGTTTGTGTTGACAACTACCGTACTACCATACCATATACAGGTAATAAATTTTCTTTATTTTCATTTAACAATAAATGTGTACTGTATTCTTCTTCATGGAAAAATAAGACATCCCCTGAAAATAAGACCTAGTGCAACTTTGGGAGCAAAAATTAATATAAGACACTGTCTTATTTTCAGGGAAACAGGGTATATACAGTATGTATGTATACAGTTAACTTATTTCCTTCAATTCTAATGAATTGTTCTTTATTCACCATTATATGCACATTATATATAGGAGGAGGTCATCTTTATAAATATATACAACATTCAGAGTAGCCTCTTCCTCTCTGTGATTCCCCTCCCCTGTTCTCTCCTAGTTGGGGGAAGAGAGAAACCCTGGAAGAGGGGGTTGAGCAGACAGGATGAACCCTCAGTTTTCTGCCGCTTCTCTTTTTCTTCTTGACGAAGGAGAACAGCTCTGCTGTGCCCTCTCCAGCCACAGTAGCATTTTTGGCCGCTGCTGTGTCTTATGGTGTGATCTTGGCTTTGCCATTTTGCCAGGACACAACCTATGTAGATATAGTGGCTGAGTTAAATTAAGCTTCAGGCTTCCTGAACATCTGGGACATGTGTCTTTTGCCAGCAGAGACTTGGCACCAAAAAATGCTCTCCCCCAACTTCTGATTTGAAGAAAGCCTCCAGCCCACCTCTGGGACAGGGGCAGTACAGTCTGGATCCTGCACCTGCCTGCCCAGCAGGCCACCATCACACAGGTTCCCGCTCCTGTGCTTTTGTGGACTAGAGAACCTTAATAGCGTGACAGCATATGCCTGAATGGCAGTGCGTATGTGTGTGGGCATGTGCATGTGTATTTGTATAAATACACAGGACCAAATGTACAGCTGCAGTGAGGTGCCATGAACAAATTTTATCTATAGAATGTGTTACATGTAAACTTTTAGAGTTCTGCTAAATTGGGTCCAGCATGAAGCCGACACACTGACTTTTATGAAATTGGTTTTCATTAGTCTGAGGTTATTCTTGTGCTGGCAGTGGCTTTGATTAAGCACTGTATTAGGGTCACATCCTAGAATAACAGCATTTTGAAATCCCTGGATGTTTTTGAAAGACTTGTGATTAAAGTTCTGGCTGTTTTCCCATGATTACTAATGTCTGCTGAGGGTTGAGCTTCCCCGGTTGTTATTGGCAGTTCAGTTGTGTGGCAGTCCCTTGCGCTTTCTTGCCAATATCAGTGGCATTCTCTTGGGGAAGTGATTTTGCATTGAAATGCAAGAGCTCAAAGCTGTAACAAAATTAACTCAGGGTATGGGGTTTCTGATGTGACTGCAGAGCTAGAATGGGAATGTTTCCTAAAGACTAATTTATCTGTGATTGAATTGCAGACCAAACAAAGGGCCATGATGGGAAAGGAGAGAAACCCATCTAAAAGAGATTATGGCCGACAGGTTGAGGAATATGATATGGCAGGGTGAAATCTAGGCGGTCAGACATTGTGGTTTTGGCCAGGTTTTCTTCTTGATGGGTCGTTCTGTGCTTTGGCATGAGCACTGGGCAGTGCACCCTTGGGAGCCTTGTGCTGTGTGGAATGGCCTCTTGGCCTGCTGGTGGGATGTGGGAAATGAGCTTATATATGTGGACTGGAGAACCTTAATTGTAAAAAATAAATAAATGTGTATGCATGTTGAGGGAAAAGTCCCGCAGGTTATAACATATACTGTGGAGTTATGATCATCTAATAAAAGTAGTTATTGAGTGTCTACCACTGCCCCAGTTAATGATATTGGAAAAATGTCACATTTTAAAATTTAAGAATATTGAACATGGGATATTTTCTTCAGTTGCTACCAAATTAAAATCCTACATAATTTTATTATTTTACTTATGGGTCTCTTATCTTTGGAAATTTTAGGACTTGGATATTTGATTTTTACTCATGTAGGTTATAAATTTCTGGAGGGTAAGGCATCTTACCTTGGGCTTTTAGTTTTCTCTCATGTGCCTTACACAAAATAATTTTGTAATACCTGTCTGTGGATTGGTTTAGAATTTACCATTTGTACAAGAAATAATTTTAAACTCAAATGCAGTGTTATACAAGTATTTAAATAAATAAAAGTAACTTCTGAACATAAAAAAGTGACACACTTGGTCTTCTTACTCAGCTCTCTTTCATATTTACAGGAACTTCAGGACTAATTTCACGATAGGACAGTGGACTTTGATTCTTACCTCTGCTTCTCTTTTACACATTATTAGCTACTGATGCCTGAAGAAGAGAAAACAGCCAAAGAGTAGTAGATGTTTATGTATATACTAGAGGCCCGATGTGTGAAAGTTGTGCAAAGGGCTCGGCCCTCACATCCCTGGCAGCTTGCCTCGGCCCTTGAAGCCCTGGCTTCATCCAAAAGGTTGTCTGGAAGGTTGTTCGGCTGTCTGGTCTAATTAGCATATTACTCTTTTATTATTATAGATAGTGTTCCCCAAAATATATACTAGTACACACACTTTGAATAATTACCAAGGCAGTATTAAAATACATTTCCATTTTAAATTTGAACTATCAGTTATTAAAGTGTGTAAGCATTTTTGGGGTATACTCACATATGTACTATTATCAGATATTATTATACAAGAGCAAACAAAACAAAGTTATTATATTTATTATATTTATTTTATTATAAATGTTTTTTTATTGAGATAAAGTTCAGATGCCATAATACCATTTACAGTGTACAATTCAGTAATTTTTAGTAAGTTTACAGAGTTGTGCAACTATCACCACTGTTATCATCTCCCAAAGAAAGCCCTCTCTGTTAACAGTCACTCACCATCTCTCCTCCTCTAGGCCTCTGGAAACCACTGATGCATTTTCTCTTTCTATTCTAGATAGTTAATATAAATGAAGCATCAGTATGAGGTCTTTTGCATCTGGTTTCTGTCATGTAGCATGTTTTTAAGGTCCATCCATGTTGTAGCATGAATCAGTACTTTATTCCTTTTTACTGAGGTAAAGAAGACTACTGAAGATAAGTAGATCATTCCAGAAATTATAAGGTTAATTGTATCAACTGATGTTTCTAGAGCCAAGAAGAAAAATGAAGACTAAGAATCATTTCTTGACTAAGACCATATAAGAGGGTAGATTCCAAGCTACCACCAAAAGAGTGAACTCAAGGACCCCAGAGCTGTCTGTGTATATTCTTGGTAATTCCCTTGACTCTTCGTCCTCCACAGCCCTACAGCTCACCTCTGCAGTCTGACCACCTCACCATGCCCTTATCTCATTCACACCTGTCACTACACAGAGTCCAGAGTCTCCTGGTTACCGTACATCTGCAGACCCTTATCTCTCTCCATATACCTACATTTCCCTCCTTTGTCCAGTGTCTGAGTTTACCCATCTCTTTTTTAAAAACCCCATATATCCCTAACACTCTTTTTAAAAAATACATTTTATTGATTTTTTACAGAGAGGAAGGGAGAGAGATAGAGAGCTAGAAACGTCAATGAGAAACATTGACCAGCTGCCTCTTGCACACCCCCTACCGGGGATGTGCCCGCAACCAATGTACATGCCCTTGACCGGGATCAAACCTGGGACCTTTCAGTCCGCAGACCGACAACACTTTGCCTCCAAGCCAAACCGGTTCCGGCTATCCCTGACACTTTTATTGAATGACCCTTTAATCTTCTTCCTAGAGCATTCAGAACTAAAATCCATCTCACCTTTGGGAGTCCACTTCCTTGCTACCGTTTTAACTGGTGGGCTCTTTTCTTTCCAGAGACACAGTAGTGTTTCCAGATTAAAGGAGTCTGTTTGCCCACACGCAGCAAAGCCCAGTGGAACACCAACAGCAGTTAGCAGCACAGACAGTAGAAGTTTATTAAGGACCAGGACAGCAGACACTTGAGTTAGTGCTCTAAAACAGGGCTCCCCATGGCTTCAGGGGACAGGTTATTTAGGGGCGAAATCTTTAGTCATGGTGACTAAGGGAGTTGGGGTCATGGGCTCTAGCACATAGGTTGGGCCAGGGTAAGGAGTATTTGGTCATTGTATCAGATTCTGATGTCAGCCATGGCCTCCTTCTGATTTTATAATATAGGTGCGATCTGTAGGGTCTGTCTGCTGTCATGGACCTGGGGCTGAAATACAATACATCTGAGGTTAAGATGCTTAAGAAAGTTTGAAGCTGCCCTATCCGATTTGGCTCAGTTGATAGAGTGTAGGCCTACAAACTGAAGGGCCCCAGGTTCGATTCCAGTTAAGAGCATGTACCTTGATTGCGGGCACATCCCCAGTGCGGGGCGTGCAGGAGGCAGCTGGTTGATGTTTGTTGTCAGTGTTTTTAACCCTCTATCCCTCTCCCGTCCTCTCTGTAAAAAAATATAAATAAGTAAATATATATATATATATATATATATATATATATATATATATTTTTTTTATTTTTTTATTTTTTTATTTTTTTTAAAAGCAAGTTCTGTGCTGATCAGAACCTGATGGCCTAAGGACTTAATGGTAAGGGAGGGGGTGAGCAGTTAGTGCAAAGGTGGGGGATCTGGTTGAAAGAGACAAGTGAGTCACGTTGCTATTAGACTGGACAAAGCTGGTTGGAACAAGGAGTTCCTGCGCAGTCACAATGGGCATCTTCCTTGCATCTTCCAGACCATTTTTTTCTCCTCTCCCTAAAATTCCCATGCCCTCAGATGATTCCCTCTGCCATCATTCCTTGTTGTTACTTACAGACCTAGGATCCTTTCATCTTATTCCTAGAGGCACATCATGCACAGTGTGTTTGCTAATAATAAAGTAATTGGCTTGCTGAGTTTGGGCGAATATTAATGTACTGCCTGGCTTCAATGTGGTTTACAACAACAAGGACAGTTTTTTGAGACCAGTGTTTTTGAAACATTAGTAAATATGGAAGACAACAAATACATTAGTCAAGCTCCTACTGCACTGACCTGTTCTTTAAAAAATATGCATGCATTTTAAGGGTTTAAGTAGTTGAAAGAAGAACTGAGGCCTGTGTCAGATATGCTGAGAGAGTGATGACGTGGAGGAAAATGGAAGCTCGCCCTTTGTGCGCCAGTGAGAGCTAAGGCACTGTGCAGCTTTCTGAGGCAGATGGGAAGTGAACAACTAATCAATCAGGTTGGGAAACAGTGAAGAACAACTTATTTCAATGCATATGGCGTTGGATCTTAGACAAGATAGTATTGGGTGTAAAAGTAGATTAGGCAGCATCAGAAGGACAATTTGCCCAAGCGTCATCTACATAACACTTTAAATCCATTTCATGGCACCAGCTCAGAAATTCAGTAAATAAATAAGGGCACCACCAGGAGCCTGGGTTCTCTGTGGAGTTGTACATGAAAGAGACCAGAGTGAAATTGTATTACCACACGCATTCTGTGATCATCCTAATATCTCTTTCTCTATTGTGCTCTAAGCAGATTAGAAGACCGTGATTGCTTTACAGACTTCTTATAAGAAGCATTAGCAGAAGAAATGCAAATCGTTATAATGGACACATTTGCATCACTGCTTGTGAATCTGCTTTATGCTTGGAACATCTGCTCTTTGGTCATCTCTTGTTCACAGAGTGGTAAAAAGTGGACCATTGCATAAAACTTCATACAACTTAAGTTATAAAAGTAGATTTTAGAAAAGCAATCAAGCATGACTTGATTAAAATTTAATATTTGCTAAGTAAAGACATGGGGAAAATTACAAGCAAAATTTGATATCCTTAAGTAATTTTAAGTTGTCTTTTATTAACATTTAAAATTATAACTGGGGTAAAATTTTTTTCCTTTGCATCTTTTTTAAATAAAGGCATTTAAAAAAATAAATAAAGCCATATATTTTTAGTAGAATATATGCTACAAATTCAAGTTGTTTAAGTCTCAGCAGAATTTTCCTGGGAGTTTGTTTAATCTTTAGTTCAATGCATAGTAAGTTAATCAGAGCTTGGGACTATTTTTTTTGGTTGGGTAAATGGAGAACAGGGATGGACATTTATTTTCCCTTGGTAAAAACAGGAGAGGATGCATCTCATGCATTTCTTCTCTTACATTCTGCAAAGAGACCTAGGTCAACACTGTGTTGATTATGTCATTTGAGTAGGTGGTGATTTCTTTCTGCCTTACAGAATGGTTTTATAGTTATTGTGCTTATCAGCTGTGGAACACTGTATTAAAGCTAAAGGCATTAACTTGAAATAGGTAAAAATACTCTGCTTTCAACATACCCTGTGTTCAGAGAAGTCACAGTTCCTAGAGAGAGGGGGCACCACATGTAACTGCTTCAAGATGTGTGGCTCAGTGGTTGAGCATTGACCCATGAACCAAGGTCACCATTTCCATCCCCAGTTAAGACCTTTGCCCAGGTTGCAGGCCTGATCCTCAGGAGGGAGCATGTAGGAGGCAGCTGATTGATGTTTCTCTCCCATTGATTTTTCTCTCTATCCCTCTTCTTTCCTTTCTCTCTAAAAATCAATAAAAACAAAATAAAGATGAAATAAAATATTATAGTGAAAGATACATAAGTTCTGCAAAACAGTCATTTGTTCTGGGCCCAGAATCTAAAGATTTTTCTCCAATAAACATGCCACCAACTTGAACCCCTTTCACTTTTAGTCGATTATGGTTTGCAAGATTGCGGTGAGCATGTGTTAGGCCAGGTGTTCCTGTGGTTAGATACTTTTGAATGCCACCTCTGAGCAACTCTTACTAAACCTAAGGCTTCTGACAATAGACATGTCATGCCATGAATCCTGCTCTTTGCCTATATCCTGGCTTCCTGCGTGCATGCTGTTTGCCAGGCCTGTACACAGCAAAACCAATTTGAAATAACTAGAGGTGGGTGTTTACCCTAAGGAACTTTCCTTTCATAGGAGGAAAGTTAAGTTTATAAGGTATCTGTGCAAGGTCAATAAAGGACCCTTGGAAGGCCTTGTTGCTCATATAAGTACTTTTGAGATGGAGAGCAATAGCTACAGTTTTGGCCAAGTAGTTAAATTTCATTATCCTTCAGTTGTTAATTCTAATAAATAAATATGTATATGGTATTCAGGGGACATGCTGGAAAAGGATTTATGATAGTTTTTACTACAGACTTGAGCGGATCCAGGAAAATTAATATATGGTTGTTATCTGTGTTAAACATATATTGTATATTCTATTAATATATACTCATTATCCATGATTAATAATTATCACAATTATATCTTATTTGTTTCATCTCCCCTTTTCTTTTTCTTTTTTAATCTTTGTGAAGTATTTTAAAGCAGTTTCCAGATATCAAGTCATTTTAGCTCCATGTGCCTGAAGATGCATCTGTATATCACAATGTACAAATATTATGATGTTATTCAAATGCTAAGGCGCAGCAGTCTGGAAGCTGTGGGACACCATCCAGAATAGATGGCCCATTCTCCCGCCTCTGAGAGGAAATGCACACTTAGAGGCCCATAGAGCAACAGTGTTCACAGAGAAAACAAGGGGATAACAGAGACGGGTTTGGGGATCAGAGAACTGTCATATCTCACCCAGGAGCAAAGAAATTCAGAATATAATGAGTCAGAGGATGATTGGTAATGGTTAGGTTGTTGGTAGCCAAGGAGATGGACCAATGGAACCGGAATAAGAGGTGCAGTGGGCCTTGGGCAGAGTGGCCACAGGTTTTGTGGCCTTTGGTTTGGTTGATGGTGGTCCCAGCTCTCTGTGCTGCGTGGCAGAGAGAATCGAAGGAGACAGACTAGAGACTTGGTTTGGGGAAAGATATGAGTGGTTTTTTTGAAGCAAGCGTTTTTGTCAGGATAAACATTAAGGATAGGGATGTGTTAGAGATTATTCTGAGTTTTTAAAAACACGATCTCAAATTTGCATTAAATTATACCCTGTTCTGCTCCATTGTACTTAGGATTAAAGTAATAGGATTGAAATATCTATTTTTTTGTAACGTGACCTCGCAGGCCTCTGCGAGCTGGCTCTCTTCCTCCTCCCCTCCCTTTACCCTCCTTTTCCTCACTTGCCCTCTACTTTATATGCCAGGAAGGACTTCCTGAGAACTGAGGGTGAGGCAGGTGAGTAGAGACATGAAGTCCATAGGGAGCCACCCATGCAGACCTGGAAGAAGAAAGTGACAGAGGGAACGGGATGACCAGAGGCCCAAGGCAGATGTGTTAATGGTGTGTTCACAATAGAGGGGTCTATACAACGGACAGAGTGAGACAGGGCATAGTAGGAAAGGAACCCAGAAAATTACAGTGGCAGACGGTATAGCATCTTCCAGGTAACTCTGAGGAATTGGGCTTCTATTCCAAATGAGATAGGAAGCATTTGGAGCACTGAGGCGCCAGGAGAGCTGGACTGGCCTTACATTTTAAGAGCATCTCCCTGGCTGGTATACAGAGATCCCCTGACAAAGGCAAGGACTGACTCAGAGGAAAGTGTAGCGCAGTGTGGGTGGGGAGAAGTAGGGAGCCTCGATGTTGTGAAGACTGAACCAACCAGGCTTTCTGATGGGTTGGATGAGAGGCATGAACAAAATAAGAGAGTGAAATTGATACAAGGTTTAGCATATACATTGATGTTCTTACCATGACAGGACCTTATGCAATGCCTGTGCATGGTTGGATGGAATAAAAACTTATAGACTGTATTTGAATTTAATCTGCCTTCAGTCTTTTTGTCCTAGCCTTGCCTTTGTTCTCTGTTGCTGGAGTGGTGCTTGAATGTTGGGATGAAAAATGTTTACACTGAAACCTTGTCCACGGACCATCAATTTCCAGGCCTAAGTTGCTTTGTCTCCTATCTTCATAAGTCTTTTTATTAGTAACCTTTGCCCATCTCTGCTCTGTACTGAGCTAAATTGACAAGTCATTCGTTTGTACATTTTGTTTTAATAAAAAGCCTTGTCTATATTTTAGATTTTTGAAAAACATTTAAAAAGCAGATTCACCAATCTTTAAAGAAATACAAAGGCAAAGTACTTTTCCAGGAAGTGGTTTTAGCAAATGATGTATTTAGAAAATGTTGATAAGTAGCTCCTTTGTTATATGATTGAGTCACTATTTTTTATCAGCCAAATGGGGTATTTATTGAATACCAATATTAGGGACTCTGTACCATGTGTTATCTTTGCCAATCTGCTTTCTTGTATTATTAATATCAGACTACTTTGTAGGGAACAATGGCATATTTTATCTGCCAAACAACTGTAATTTCACATGTTGTCCTGGATGTTATTAGGCTTATTATGTAAGTTGGCTACCAAGTTCAAGAGGGATAGATCTTAGTGAAATACTATTTTTTACATTCTTTTGCTATATTTTATAATAGTTTTGTTTCTCACTTTGGTTTATTTTTTTATACCCCAATTAGAACATTAACTTCTTTCAGTCATGCATTATGTTTATTAATTATGTTTACATCATCACGAGCCTACTCCTAGGCACGAAGATGTCAAGTTCCTGATTATAGATAGAATTCAATTAAATACATTGTTTTCTATTGAATTTTTTTTTCAGAATTGTTTCTTTGTAAACCACTGGTTATAATGATTTATTTAAAATTCTGATACCTATCTGGGGTGAATAACTGAGAAACATTTTAGATTAAAATTGCGGACACATGGGTTGAATTTTGCTCTTTTTATCATATTCAAGGCAGTATTTAACATGCTTACCCTAAAAGAAAGCATAAGGTAATCCTAATTAGATGGTGTAAAAATGTCAACCCAAGATGACACAAATTATTTTTTCCTGAAGCATAACTAATATCCCAAAGCAAAAATACAGTTCATTCTTATTTGAAATCCCATTAGAATTATTGCATATGAAATTTCAATGATTATAATAATTGGCATAAATTTCTACTTGATAAAGGTACTACTATATTATATTCTACAGTATCAGAAAATGTAAATAAACCAAATGAATGGAATATAGTATAAAGGAAATATGTAATCCAGGAAGTATAATTTCATAAATGCAAGAGTACACTGTCTGGTTCATTCTCTTTATTTTATTGGTAAGAAATAGGTGGCTCAGAGTATTGAGCAACTTAATTCCTTGTAATTACTTGATGTCAAAGTTAAGAGTTCATTCATTCTCCTAATAATCAGATTTTATAATCGATATCAAATTGTGCTTTATTCTATATTGTTATATTTCACTATCTCAAGATAATTAATAATATTTAAGGCAAGAACTATATTCCACTCTACTCTCCAAGTTACTCTGAGAATTGATTAAAACAATCATAGGAATATCCAAATAGAATCCAAAGACACTTTCACTAGAGTAATTGAATTCCAAGGGGGAGTTATTTGTGGACTATTCTGTAAGGACTAGATTATATTAAGACTTCTCTTTTCAGCAGTATGATTGAGATCCTTATAGATCCTTCCATGAAAAAATTTAAATGTTGGATAAAACACTTAGCAATTGTTTTGATTAAGTTGCAAAAAGTCATGATTACAGGAAGCAAAAAAAATAAAACAAAACAAAATAAGACAAAACAAAACAAAAATGCATTTTGGAGGAAGTACTTCTAAAGTCAATTTTCACTTTGAGGGATTTGTCAAGCCCAAGGAAACTTGAGAACAAGACCAAAACCCAGAACCTAGCCAACCTAGGGAGTCTAGTATCAAGAACCCGCTAACTCCACATAGAGTCTATGGGCCATCTTTCCCATAACCATCCCTTTCCCATACCACCTCTAAGGCACTAAAAAAAACCAAAAACTGATAACCTTGGCACAGGCCAAAGGGAGGAAAGCTCTCTGGAGTTTCGTTGTCAAACTATATATCCTTTGAGTGATGTGAGAAAATTTCAAAGTGAGAATTTAGTTTAAAATGGCTTCTGGGTTGGTAGTTTCTTTATATGGATAAGCAGAAGCTATTGCTAATATTTTTGGTAGAAACTACCTTTAAATCAGGCCTCAAATTGTTACAGATACATTTCTAAGTAATGTGAGCTTATAAAGCACACGTGCATTCACACACAAAGTACACAACACACAGGAAAATAGTTTCCAGGCACAAGATTCAGCAGAGATAGGAGACGAAAAATCAGATCAGCAAAGACTTCTAATATCACTATTATAACACACATAATACAGGATTACTAGTATTTTAAAATATTATTTTAATTAATAAACTTTTGCCATAATGGTCTTTGCCTTTTATATCTTTTTCTTGCCATATTACAGTGTGTATATATTTTTAATGACCACATTATATTTTGGTTATAATGTATTTGTATGTATGTTTGTATCAATTGTCATGTGTGTGTATATAACCAATTTCCTATTGCTTTGCAATGTAAGTAAATTTTTTTAGTTTAATATATTTTTCTGTGATGAATATCCTTGTTGCCAAATCTTAAATTTACCATATTATTTTTTTACCAAATATGTGGGGAAATTTCTAGAACTGGAATTTTGAGCTTCCGTAATGTGTAAATGTGCTTTATACCAATTATGACTGATAAAATGGAAGTAAACATTTTGAGAATAAGTACAAGATATAAGTGTGCCAGAAAAATATGGAGCAGATGTTATTGGGAAAATTCACTAGTTTGTGCTTTGGTGTGTGGCTGACATATAATAGAACTTACTGCATTTAATGGAGGACAGACTCAAGGCAAACAGAGAAGACTTGTCTTTTTTAAGATTGTTGACATTATTTCAATTGCAGATGAATGAGAGGGTTGTATTTCTTTTTTTATCACTAGTACTCCATTGGGGTGAAAAAATATGTTGTCCATTGGAGATCTGCAAGAGTTGGCCATTTTAAAAAGTGTAAAATACTGATTATTTTTATCAATTATTTGCTGAACATAGGGTATACATAATCCTATATTATGCTCTATTTATGTAGAAACAGAGAAAAATGCATCTGCCAACTATAATTTTGAGTGTTGATCATATCATGGCTCATGGTTAGCTGGCTTAAAAGACCAATTTTAATTCTGTGAGAATATTGTAGGAGTTTCTGCCTAAAGTGCCTGGAAAGTTGACTATTGCTGATTAAACCTAAACAGTGACTGGGTTTTCTAGTCAAGTTATTTAAAGCCACCTGTGCCTCGGTAATGCACATGCTTCCAATGAGCCGTGGCATAATGCTGTTTCTGTTTGGATGCCAGCACTGATAATCTGTGTCTGTAAGTTAACTGCTGCCATGTTCTGCAATTTGTATTTGGACTCTACATTTGTACTTAAAGAACCCTTTGTCTCTCCCTCTTCTTATAGTCATTTTGGCTTATTATACTTTTTACCTGTCATGTTGTCATATCAATCCCTTCAAAATAACATCTTTCCAACTTTGTGAGTGTGAAGACAGTGACAGCATTTAGCACTATCATTTCTTTCAATGAACTAGTGTATTTATGCCCCATTCATTTCCAGTGGCCCGGGCTCCAACGTAGACCATTTCACAGGCAAAACAAGATTGATGGGCTCAATCTGTTTTCAGGCT
Source organism: Pipistrellus kuhlii (assembly GCF_014108245.1). NCBI lineage: Eukaryota > Metazoa > Chordata > Mammalia > Chiroptera > Vespertilionidae > Pipistrellus > Pipistrellus kuhlii. The sequence continues at coordinate 15,096,130 of NW_023425405.1, forward strand.
GATGCTTATCCGCATCATAAATCTACTCTCAGCTGGCAAGCCATCATGGAAAGCCCCCTGATCAGGCAAGCATACGTGCTAGGTCAACACTTGAGAAGGGCTTATCAGATCAGAGAGAGGCACTGCATTCTATCATCCTTCCTATCACTCTTGCTTTATTTTAACAAGAATCACTGAGCAAATAGGAAAACCTTCTGGAACCTGAAACTTGAGTGAGGTGGGAAACCTTACAGTCTGTTTTAATCATAGATGATGAACCAGCAGATACCTAGTTTAGGGGTGTCGAACTCAATCAGAGAAGGGGCCAAAATCTAAAATCCAGCCTAAATCGCAGGCCGAATGGTTTACTGAACTTGCATAAACTGTCCTTGTGATGGAAACGCAGCGGAGTGCAGTGATGACAGCGCGGTGCGGGCCACATTGCAAGGCCTGGCGGGATGGATTTGGCCCGCGGGCCTTGTGTTTGACACATGTGATCCTAGTTGAAAGAGTACAGAGCATTTCCCACTTGTGCCAATTCCCAAATGCATCTGCTCTCACCTGTTATAGCTGGTAATGCTTCCTCAGGAGGCAGGAGGGAGACCTGGGGCTGGTGGGAAAGGGAGAACAAACTACACAGCATGGGCAAAAGTAGATTTATCGTTGTGAGTACAAGAAATACTGTTTATTCTCCTAGTATTATTTACTTATTAATTGTATAATATTTCCATGCAAACAGCTGTAAATCTACTTTTACCCCACCTCGTACTTCCTCTGTGTGCTGTCACTCAACCCTCTACCCCTACCCCCTTCCCAGATTTCTTATTTACAACAACAGCAGTGAGCATTAGGGTGCAGCCTCTGGAAAATGTTAAACATAGTTTTATCAGATGGCCTAACAATTCAAATTCTAGTTCTGTGCTGAAGAGAACTGGAAACATACATCCATACAAAACTAGTACATGGATGTTTATAGTAGCATTGTTTATAATAGCCAAAGTGTGTGAAATACCCAAATGTTCATCAGTAGATGTGGTATATATATATACTTTGAAATCTTACCTCACCATAAAAAGAAATGAAATCTGATTTATGCTACCACCTGAATGAACTTGGAAAACATGCTAAGTGAAAGAAACCAGACATGTGATACATAAGGTAGGGGACTCCAGTTTACTCATATGAGAATCTCTGAGCCGGATATATCTGACTAGCCACTAAGCATGTTGAATAGATTCAAGAAAATTAAAACTAGGGAGTCAGTTACAGAGTGGAAGGAAAAGAAAGAATCAATGCATTTCCTTATGTAGCCTTAGAGCAAAGCAAGTGGGAGGATAATGTCACCAGGATAGGAATGCTCCTCAAAGATGGTCAATTCTTTGATTATTATAAAATATGCCTCTGGGATCACCATTTAAACACATGCACGCAGTGACTGGATTCATTGGTAATTGGCTCAGGTCTTACATTTGCTCTTCCTAGAGAACACGCCACTTCAGACTCTGTTGCAGAAAGTCAGTGCTGTTACTAGGAGCCTTTTTTTACTTGCTCGTGGAAGACTCCAGTGAACACATTTTACTGGTGGTTCAGGATGAACCCTTATTAACCTTAAAATGTGCTTCTTCATTTTTGTTGTGGTTGCTCCTTGTCATTCTGTACTCCAAGACCCCTTACAAGTTATTGTTAGGGAGATAATTAAGAAACTGATTTTTCTGTTTTGTTTTTTTTAAATCAAGAGACCACTCCAAATAGATTATTATAAAATTCACTTAGTAAATAGGAGGTAGAATATGTTCAATTCTTGAGCAACAAAAGATTATGATTTTCATTTCTTTGTAAAAAAAATATTTCATGGTCTTTTAACCAGAAATCCGGGAGAAAGGGTCTTACTTGAAGCAAAACTCAGGTGAAGTATGTCCTTCCTAGCAGTCTGCTCAAATCAAATTTCTAACAGATACAAGATACTGCACATACATATACTGTATTGTTCTTCATACTTCAAACCACACACTATTTGTCCTTCTCACAGTAGCTTACCATTAGGCAGTCCCTAATTTACAATAGATTGCATCTCTTTCTCTTCCTTACACCTCTAGAGAGTACTCATAGGAATGACCCCTTCTTCCTCTGGGCTGCAATCTTTAGAAATTCTCCTCTCTCCTTCCTTCTTTCCTTCCTCCCTCCCTTCCTTCCTTCCTCCTTCACTCCCTCCCTTCCTTCCTTTCTTCTTTCCTCAGTCTTACCCTGCTCCCAAATTCTTTAAGTAGGAAACATCAAACTTACTGCCCCCTGGCCACTATGCCATTTCTAATTCAGGGGAGGGCTGCCTGTGGTTGCAACTACAGGGAAAGACAAAGAAGGCTATAATTCAAGGTTTGTCCCTCTAACTGCAACCTCCCATTTTCTTCATATTTTCTCTCTCTGATTCCAGCCATAAATACTCTTTGATCTTATAGAGACCCCAGGTGTCAGCTTCTATCATTTTCTTCAGTCATACCCTTTCCAAGCCTAATTTATTTTCTCCCAAGCTTTGACCCATCTATGGTTAATCACTTTAATTTCTTTCTCACTAGAACCTTCAACACTTTTTATCCCTTGTTTTCACCAATTCTAGGTGGTAAATCCTTAACACTGGCTCTTAAAGTCTTTCTTCTTCACTCTTATTTCTGCTTTAGAATATTCTACAGCTAGATGGCATTGCTATAAATTTCAGTTACTGTATCTCACCTGTGCCCTCCGCAATATAAAATGATTGTCAAGGAATCCTTAATAGTTTTTCTCCCTCTCCTTTCAAAGATTAGTTCAGTTTATCACCTCTCACCTTACTCCTCCATCCCACTAAGTTAATTAAGCCTGAATTTACATAACCAACTGCTATAGTTAGTGTTGATTCCATAGAAAATGCATTTTGTTAAAATCACCATAAAAAAAGGGTTTACTCTTTCCTATTTTAGAATTTCAGTATCACCTGTCATTTATGTCATTTTATTTTACTTGTAAGTTTCTTGGGAACCTAAAATGACATTAAATATATATAGTTGGGGTGGGGGGAGAAATTGAATACTGAACCTACCATGTGTATGACCTTGATCAAGATACTTTGCTCCCAACACCCTCAATGAGCCTCCATTTCTTCATCTCTGTGATAGGTAAGGGTATTACAGGGGTATTTTTAAGGTTGTGACACATTTTATGTAAAATGTTTAGCACAATAACAGTTTCCTAGTAGATGAGTAATAAATGAATCTGCTTTCTTCTTCACGATCTTCTCTCTAAACAATCCTGTGTAGTACTTGGCACATCTTAGTTATCTACAGTACAACATTAGAGCTAGCTACCCAGAAATAAAGTGTAATTGGGCAATGAAATATAGGCGAGGCATTTACTTTTCTAATGGTGTAGATAACTCATTTGTTTCTATTTGGGAGATTCTCTAAAATAATGTCTTAATCAACATGCTTTTTCAGGACTTTATTGAAAATTGGATTCCTTATTAAACATACTTTATATAAAACATAACTGCTGTTTATTCCTCAGTCCTTTATGCTATGAATTCACTTGGACTAACAGAGACATTATCATTTTTTGTTTGTTTATACAGTCATTCAACAAATAATTATTGAGTATGCATTACATTCCAGAAACTATTTTCATCCTTTAACAAAGTAACTTTATTGTTAGTAATTACACATTTGGTGCCCGGCCCCAGGGGCTTGGTGGTTGAGCATCAACTTATGAACCAGGAGGTTATGGTTCAATTCCTGATCAGGACACATGATTGGGTTGCAGGCTAGATTCTCAGTTGGAGAAATGCAGGAGGCAGCCAATCAATGATTCTCTCTCATCATTGAAGTTTCTGTCTCCCTCTCCCTCTCTCTTCTTCCCTGAAATCAATGAAAAGATACTAAAACAATAGTTACACACTTGGTGAAAGCTGAGTCAAGATGATCCTTTGAAGGAGCTTGTTGCCTGGATTCCCCCTCCCTATTTCCCTCCCCCCCCTCCCCCCCCCGCCCCCAACACCACCTTACTTATGAGCAATAGAATGTCCTCACCAATCCCGATTTCCTTGACTTGACTGATTGTGAGTTGAGTGTTAAAAAAAGTACTTTACCTTTGTTTTTTTCTAAATTTAGTACCAACCCCCAAGCTCATATATAGTCCCTTGTTATAAAGCTAGTAGCAGCAGCAACAGCCTTAAATTGTAATGATAATTTGTGTTTTAAAAATGGGCACTTGCCAAAGAGCTTGATCTAAGAACCCCTCTGGCAAGGTGAGGGCTGTGAATTCAGGGAATTCTTTGACCATTCAGCTGACTCTTAGGGCCAATTAAAGACCATATTTATTGATGCAATCAGCAATTCCATATTTATTGAACTGAATGCATGTTCATAATCCTTAGAAAGTATTTATGAAGCGAAGTGTGTGCTGCAAAAACATTCCCCTTCACCGTGGTTCTTTTCTGTATGGAAAGGCCAAGTTCAATTGAGAGCCCATAATAAACGCTTGCTGGCCAGCAGGGGCATGCCACCTCTGCAGCTCGGCAGAAGGGACCTCACATTCTCTAGCTCTCATCTCAGTGCTTGGCACAAGCATTCACCACTGGAACACCAATACTTTTAATAATGATAATTTTTAATTGAAAGTGCAAGAGTGGATAAAGACTAATTTTATTCCATTGTGCTGTGTTCTCTGCTGTTTTCTAAGCTTTTTACTACAATAATACTGCCCTCAAAATAAGGCAGACAATTTTGGCTCATTAAAGGTTTGTGTACAGACTTGAATAATGTTTCCTATAGTAGAAAGATTAACATTTTTTAAATTTGGAGGTTTTGTATTTTAGTGTATGTTCCAGTGATGGTGTGTGTGTGTGTGTGTGTGTGTGTGTGTGTGTGTGTTTCTGATCAGTAAGTCCTTGACTGCTTGGTAATTCTCAAGGGGAAATTAGACCACCAATAATTTGAGATGTATTAAGTGTCAGATACTGTCCTGAATGCCCTTGAGTATGTTTTCTTAAACATCACCAAAGTCTTTGAAAGAGTTTACTGCAATCTGTATTTTATAAACAGAAAAGCTGAGGCTCAGAGAATTTAAATAATTTTATTGCACTTACAGTAGTAAGTAGCTGATGTGGGGTCTGGCACAGATCTTTTTGATTGTTCCCACTGTACCATAGTTTTCTCAGTGAGAATATTTGTGTCCATTTTTTTCTATGGCTTTGGTTTTTTATTTCTGTCTGCTAAAATGACTATATTTATTATAAATGACATCAAATTCTAGTTCGGAGAATCAAGGAATACTAGGTGTACAGGTTAATAATGGCGGATTTTATAATAAAAGAGAACACGATAATTTCAAGAGAAACATCAAAAGTGCTTTATTCAAAGTAATGTCCATCGCTAGCTACAGTTTCCCCATCTTTCAGGTAATTTGTGGATACCATTCCAATAGAAGTTTTCTTGTTTTGAGGCAAACCACCCAAAGACCCAATTTTCCACCTCTTCGTATGTTTTTAATATATATATATATTTTTTATTGATTTTTTTTTTTTTCAGAGAGGAAGGGAAGGAGAGGGATAGAGAGTTAGAAACATCAATAAGAGAGGAAAATCGATCAGTTGTCTCCTGCACACCTCCCACTGGGGATGTGCCCTAAACCAAGGTACATGCCCTTGACCAGAATCAAACCTGAGACTCTTCTTCAGTCTGCAGGCCAACGCTCTATCCACTGAGCCAAACTTTTCATAAGTTTTGAAGTGCTGATCAGAAAGTGCATGTGCTACCAATCGGAACAAGTGGTAATCTGAAGGAGCAAGGTCTGGTGAATATAGCGGGTGGGTTAATACTTCCCTGGCAAGATCTTTTACTGCATCTTTAACTGACTTTGAAGTGTATGATGGTGCATCATCATGAAGCAAAATTACTTTGTGTCTTCTGGCCCATTCTGGTCATTTTACAATCAAAGCATGGTTTAAATTGATTATTTGTTGTCAGTAATGATAAGTATTAAACATTTCACCTGGTTTTATTTATTTTATTTTTATTTTTTAAAGATATATTTTATTGATTTTTTTTTTTTTCTTTCAGAGAGGAAATGAGAGGGATAGAGAATTAGAAACATGGATGAGAGAGAAACATCAGCTGCCTTCTGCACACCCACCACTGCAGATGTGCCTGCAACCAAGGTACATGCCCTTGACCAGAATCTAACCTGGGACCCTTCAGTCCACAGGCCAACACTCTATCCACTGAGCCAAACTGGTTACGGCTCATCTGGTTTTAGAAGCTCATAATACACCACACCTTCCTGATCCCACCAAACCCAGAGCATTGTCTTCTTTCCGAAGAGATTTGGTCTTGCAGTTGATGTTGATAGTTGACCTGGGTCAACCCATGGTTTTGTATGTTTGGGTTTCTCAAAATAAACCCACTTTTCATCATTAGTAACAATTCAATGCAAAAAAAGACTTTTATTGATTACTTTTCAGTTTTCCATTTGCCTTTTGTTCAGTTGATGTGGCACCCATTTTCCTCCTTTTAAAATCTTTCCTTTTGCTTGTAAATGATCAGAGATTGTTTACTGAGCAACATTTAATCTTTCTGAAACTTGTTTTTGAGTTTGACATGCATCTATCCAATAATGCTTATAATTGTTAGTCTTCAAACTTTTTCAGTTGACCTGGATGTTCTTTGCCTTTCACAATGAAATAATCACTTTTAAAGCATTTAAACCAGTGTTCACAAGTATCTTGAAACGGAGCATGTTCACCATAAGCATGCCGAAGAATATAATAACTTTTCTTAAAAATAAAGTAATGAATTAAAACTTCCTGCAAATACTCTTTTTTGGGGGCTGGGGGGACGGGAAAGGAGGGGGCACAAAATTCGACATTTTTAAGCATAAAAATATCTATAATGTTAACACTTTCAGCAAATTTGACATGAAGTTTTGAAGCTTGCTGTCAATACAACAAAATAGCATACATGTCAAATCACATATATATATCAACATATGTGTAGCTCCATCTATTGAAAAACATCCCCATTATGAACTGGTACACCTAGTAGATAAGTTTGGGAGTTCATTAACTATAAGGAAATGAGTTCTAAATGAAGGACTAACTGCGAGCTCTAAGAGGCTGTCTAAGGAAATGAGTTCTAAATGAAGGACTAACTGCGAGCTCTAAGAGGCTGTCATCTCCACAGTCGTTGGGTGCCTCTTGCCACCCTGTCCTCATTGTCAGAAACAGGAAATGTGACCGAGGCATTTCTGCCCCTCCTTTCTGCAGAGCAATTCTTCTCCTTGTACTGCTATTGTCGTCTCCCTTCTCCCCAGCCATCCATAATCATTAATAGTTTTCTCTGGTGCCTGTCACCTGGCCTCTCCAGCCCAGGTAGACTGTAGTGTAACGAACGGCGGGAGGGAGAGGCTCTGGGCCATCCTGTGCTCTTCTCAGAATTGAACAACGTGCTCCCTGGGACTGTGCATGGCAGCAGCTCCTTGATTCTGGAAGGCATCTAAGGACTGCCTGGCCTGGTTGCTTGCCCAGTTGCTAGCCGGCTAGAATAAATCTCAGAGCACAGAGATTCACAGGCTGTATGGTCTTTGGCCACAGCCTTTACCTTTGGTTGTGAAAGCTCTGTTTTCAAGAATATTTTCCCTAGGTCAGTACTGTTTATTGGAAATTTAGTAAGCGAGGTTAAAACTTGTGGTCTGTAAGGAGGACATCTCAGCGAATACAGTGTAGCGGGCCCTTGATAGCAGGACTGGAGTAACAAAAAAATTTTTGTATGTGGAATTGCTCTTCAGCTTAAAGTCTCTTTCCTTTTTTTCTTTTTTTTTTCTTTCATATTTCTGCCCAAGCTTTCAGTAATCCTGTGTCTATAGCTAACAGGTATTTAGAATAAATGACTGGAGGTGGGTAAATTAGGTCTGTATTTAATTATTGAATACCAAAAATCACAGAACATCAGAATTTTTAAAAGCCTTTGGAGATTATGTAGTCTTTAAAAAGATATACTCACATCTAGTAGATTTAGGCATTATTTTTTGTGTGCATTTGTTTATTACATAGTCAGTTATGTTGTCCCTGGAGTGTAGAATATAACCAGGTTTCTTCTGTACACCTGCTCCCCCTCCCCCCATTTCCTTGGTGATTCAATTGTGTCTAGATTTTATGATCTTGGAAGGGGAAGTGTTGATAAAGGAGGCTTATTGACTGCTTCTTTTTTTCTGTCTGTGACTATCCAGGGACCTCAGAGGAGGATTTTTATAAAGGAGCAATGTTTGTGCTGGTCTTGATGCTTTCCTTTAACTCAGCAGAACAGTCATATCACTGAGCAAAGATAGTACAATAAGATGGATTTCTTTCTAATGAGAAAAAATAGCTCATGCTTTAGACTTAAGCGCTGAACATGCCATTGTATTTTCTGTTTTTCTTAAGACAGACCTTGCTCTGATTAGTTGGTGGAAACAACTAATCCAAGTGGGATTTGTCTAGACTCTGGTGCCCCTGGGAACTCTTGAGGATCTGGGCTATGGATTTCTGAAGCTTCACATGTTTTTATCAGTCAATTTCCAAGATGCCTCAGAGACCATTAAGATAGATAATAGATCAGGTGAGATTAAGCTGTGTTTGGTATCATGCAAAGAAGTATAATTAGAAAGAAAATGTTTAATTTAGAAAAAATAAGGGAAACATTGTAAATGCAAATTGTGAAGGTTTTGAGAAGCCCATTTTGTGGCATGTATCTTTCCTGTCAGAGTCCTGAAACTCTTCAGAAATAACATAAGATAGATGAAAGATGAAAATTACTTTTATATTGATATAGGCCAGAGTGTTCTAAATGAACAGCAAAATTAAACTGACTTGCGCACCCACTTACAGAGGGTCCTGGACCACTCGTCCTTCTCTGACAAGGCAGAAGCTTTATTACTAAATTTAGCAAGACCACACTTATTATCTACGAGAGACCTGGTGCACAGATTCATGCACCAGTGGGGTCCCTCTGCCTGCCCAGCGGAGATCAGGCTGAAACTGTCAGCCTGACATTCCCAAGGAGCCCCTGAGTGCTAGAGGGCACTCTGCAAAGTTGCTGTCCTCCGGAGCTCCTGCGTTGAGCATCTGCCCCCTGGTAGTTAATGCATGTCATAGCTACCAGTAGGTCAGCTAGTGGCTTAGGCTGTTATATGTCACTAGGTTTCTAAAACAGAATAAGGGGGGGTTGCTGAAGCAAGTATGCCCAGCTTTTTCTTCTCAATTTTACCAGAGGAGTTAGTTCACTTTCCCTGGAGTGGGTTAAAGATGGAGAGAGGTCAGGGATTACATTAATAAAGCTTTATTTTAATGGGAAGAAATCTGAGCATTGGGGGTAGAAGGAGAGCATTTCTCCCAACACCGTAAAATATACATTGTTTTTGCATCCTAAACTCTGTGTGATCAGGATATATCTGTAATCAATGGCATCTTAATGGCTGTCCAGCTGAAGATAGTCATAATGACTTGTTTTGCCTCAGTGTGTGGGAATTGAGTGACTATTCCTCATACTGTGACTCTATTTCAGATAATGAACCTCTTAAGGACCATTTGAGGAATGAATATGAGTCTCCCTTAGTACAGGGACATGTTTTCTTTAGATCTTCTGATGGCATCAAGAACATATCAATATATTAAACCTGGCTGAGTGGATATCAATGAGCAGCTTGAAATAAAGTACTGGAAACACTCCTCTAAGATACTCACTTGCTGACAATCTTTAGAAAACAAAGGTAGTCACAACCCTGGGTTATTCAGAAGAGCTGGACTTGGAGTATTCCATAGTTTTAGGAATTTCTCAACCAGTTTATTTTTCTTATATCTCCTTATTTCATTTGTATGTGAGACTTATGGTAAACATCCACCTATTTTAAAAGGAACTTTTCAGTAAGAAAAATAAAGATCCTAAGTGATAAGGAAGCATTCTGTAGTTTACTTACTGTTAAACTAAAATAATAGCAGATCTTTCAATCAATGGGATCTTAGATTTGATGAAATACAGACAGTTGAGTTCATTTGGGTCTTTGCTCCAACCTTTACTGCCCTGGACAACTTTGAATGGTCGTTCTCTTCCCTTGAAAGTTTCCTGCGCTGTACTGTCCAAGCTAGATACTGGTGGTTAGAGAACAAGAGCTATACCCTTGCACTTTTCTTGAAATATACTCTTTATTCCCACTGTGCTCCCATGAAAATGCTCATTCATAGTTTATTTAATGTGGAAGGCTAGACCAAGTCATTCCAAATTGTATTGTAGATATTGAAGGCAATTGTTTTCAAAGATGGTCCTTCTTATGCCCCCATAACATTTATCTAGATATGCTTGGTTTATTTCTTTATAATATTTCTAAAAAACTATATCTCTATTTTTTTTTTAATTTTTTTCTGAAAGGGGGTCCTGATGACAATTTAATAGAAGGTGGAGGAACAAAATTTGTCTGCAAACCTGGAGCCAGAAATATTACCGTCATATTCCATCCGCTGCTAAGGTAAGTCCAATCCTGCGTAGACACTGAAGGTCAATACTTTCATTATTGATGCAGATGTGCAGAACACTAATAGGTCAGTCAGCATTGAAACATCATAAAAAAGAAAACTTGATCCATTTCTTAAGGCCTCACTATCAAAGTGGTCAATAGAATAAATAATGTCAACCCCACTAAGTAGCTGCCTGTTCTCAGGAGTAATACTTCATAAATACTTTAGACTTTCTCTCCTACTCCCTGTCCCTGCTCTTCTCCCTTCCTCCATCTTTTCCTTCCTCTCCTTATGTATTTCAGAGATTGGCAAACTAGGGCCCATGGGAGAGGGCTAACCTGCCATGTGTTTTTATAAATACATTTTTATTGACACATGGTCATGCTCATTCATTTATATATTGCCCATTGCTGTTTTTGTGCTACAAATGCAGCCGTGAATATTTGCAGCAGAACCCATATGGCCCATAAAGCCTGAAATACTTAGGCTTCAGCTCTTGACAACAAAAAATTGCAGACCAGTGATCTGTCTCATTAATTTACACTAATTACTTAGACTTCCTTTGAGAATTGGCAGGTCTCTGAACAAATATGATTTATAAAACTAAAGATATTATATCAGTTAAATACATGATTTTTATATGTAGAAGGAAAACTTGATGGTGACTATTACATTGCTCAGATTATTGTGATACTATGATGTAAGAAAATAAGAATCCATGATAGTTCTATTTAAAAAAAAAAAAATTAAGCCCTAAGTGCCATTAAAAGGGTGCTTTTTGGGATGAGGGAAGGAAGTTTGTTCAATGGATCTAAAGTTTCAGTTTTGCAAGACGAAAATGTTCTTGAGATCTTTTACAACAATGTGCATATAGTTAACACTTACTGTACTGCATCCCTGAAAGACATTAAGATGTAAATTATGAGTTTTGGCTACAATAAAAAAAGAGAACTTTTGGGACTAATATAATATCTAATGTAATATTAGTTGTATGTTTTTTTTGGTAATAACCAGTGTATATTTTTGCTATATTTTCATACAATGAATAAGAAACTCTTGAATTAATTAAAAGTTAGATACCATCATGTTAACTTTATTAGGTAACTTCTATAATATTTGAGGCATTTGGATTAATGGTTAAACAGGTGCTACTGAATTGGTCAGAGATAATACTATATGTACTTTTTCAACACATAAGTACGTTATTACTGGAATTATCCTACCAACTCATTAGCCAAGAATTACTAAATTGATATCATTAGAATTCATTTAATTCTAATCTTTTAACCAGTTTTTAAAAATTGTACCAGAATACTTTACCCATTTAGGTTTAAATGCAAAAAGCACAAATAAATAAATTCAACAACAATAACAATAAAAAGCCCCACTTTTGCACAATAAAAAATAAAAGTTTTTATTAAAATTTTTTTTTTAAATATATATTTTATTTATTTTTTTACAGAGAGGAAGAGAGAGGGATAGAGAGCTAGAAACATCGATGAGAAAGAAACATCGACCAGCTGCCTCCTGCACCCCCCCCCCACTGGGGATGTGCCCGCAACCAATGTACATGCCCTTGACTGGAATTAAACCTGGGACCTTTCAGTCCACAGACTGACGCTCTATCCACTGAGCCAAACCAGTTTCGGCTAAAAATAAAAGATTTTAAAAGAAATGTTATTAACCTTTGAAAAATTGGTTTAGCAAACATTTGAGTAAATTCATGTAATTTAATAATGACTGAATTAAGAGAATTAAGACTATTCCTCTAAATGTAGTTGATTTTATATACCTATGAAATAGATAAATTAAAGGATATAGAATTTCTGGATTAAGTAACAGTTCTCTCATATATCGACTAACTTTAGTAATTAATTTAGTATTCACTCTCTTCTCCAATTACAATTGATTTCTACTTAGTTAATGTTGCTAATTGTTAGGAAAATGGGAAATTACCTAAATCAGTATAGGCATCTTCTAACCTAGATTGAACGCCATAATTGACTGCAGAGTTCTGCATGGCTTGGTAAATGGAATCCTCATGCTTACATTTGTCCCTAAGTACAAAAGAAACAAACACTCTGGAAGTTTTTGGCAGTGTTTATAATAGCCACTTTTTAAGAGCTTTTTCCCCAGAAACATTTTTCCTGTTTCAATGTGAAGTTAGTTGAATGGAAAAAAAACTTACCATTTCCCACTTAATAAAATGCAATTTGGGTAAAATACTGATAGAACTTAATGCATTATAGTTCTTGACAATTATTGTTTAGTGTTATTTGTGCCTGCTTTACTGAAGAGTTGTTTTGAGGCTTGAGAATATTCCTATTAGGTTTACTAACTTGTTTGGTCTCTACATTCATTCAGAATTGTATTATTATTTTTTAATTTTTATTTTTATTTTCAATCCTCACCTGAGGAGTGAAGATATTTTTTCCATTGATTTTTTAGAGAGAGTAGAAAGGGGGAGAAGGGGGAGGAGGAGAGATACATCATCTGGGACACATCAATTGGTTGTCTCCCACATATGCCCAACCTGGGGCAGGGATCTGACCTGCATTTCAGGTATGTGCCCTTGGTCAGAAATCAAACCCAAGACCCTTCAATGGGCAGTTAGATGTTCTACTGAGCCACAAAGGCCAGCATTAGATTTTCATTATTGATTACAACTGGAGAAAGTTTTGTTGCATGATTACAATAGTTTATCATGCATTTATTTTCTGTGTAACTCTTAATATTATGTGGTCTGCAAGGTAAATCAACTCTTTCCCAAGAAGGTGATCATCATAGACTTTAAATTAGCCTTTGACTCAAAGTGCAACCTATCTTCTCAGACTATTATAGAGTTTTAGCTGATAACTCCTGATGAGCTTATGGAACTTCAAATGACTAAAATCTTTTAGTATTTATTTATTTGTTTGTTTGTTTGTTTTAGTTTTTATGCTTCAGCACTTGCTGATTATTAGATTTATTATTTCTTCTAAAGTTTGAAAGTTTACTTTCAGTAATGAGAAGAATCAGAGTGCATTGTCATACTAGTATACTTTATTTTTACTATTATCATTTGAAAATTTCCCATTTCTTTTGTAGTCATTCATTTATTGTATTTATGGTCAATAAATGCGATGTTTATTGAATGCCTGTAATGTATGTTTTCTCTAAGTTAGATCTGGGGTCTTGTTTAAATATGTATAGATATACTTATTGTTATGGGCTTGCTTGTTTAAATATGTATAGATATACTTTTCATCCTTTGGCTCCTTGTTTGTTTTTTTTGTTTTTGTTTGTTTGTTTTGTGCTAAAGTGAATGTGATTTAGCAACTTATGATTTAAAAGAAGATGTAACATAGTGGGAGAGGCAGTGTAGAAGAATGGAAAGTTAGGAAAAAGCATAATTTTAAAATTTAAAAAGAAAACCAGAACAAGTTACCAACGTTCAAATGTAAGTTCCATCACTTCATTTTTACTCACTGATTATTTCTTGAACTCTGATTCTATGCCAGGTTCTGAGGAGACAGAAACATAAGATGGAATTTTTGCCTGCTCACTTGATGGCTGCGTAGGTGGCAAAAAATTAAAAAGCTGCAAACACCAATTATTGGAGAGGAGGTTGATCAGTGGGTTCTCTTATACCCACAATGTAAATTGGGACAGCCTCTGCAAACAGCTTGACATTATTGAGCGATCACATTCTGTCACCAAGCAGTCCCATCCAGATGTGTTTCTTCTTGAGTGGAGTGACTAATTTTATTTCCATCCCAATTTTCCACTTTTTCTCATTGATTGTAATAATGAGTCTTTATAACTCCATATTAAAAATAAGTTCAGAAGGAACTCATCACTAATTGACTTTTATCACAAGCCAGCACTGTTCAAACATGATGTCATTGTTTTCCTCAACTCTTTCAGTGAGGAATCTCAAACACTTTCCACCAGGAAGGAAGAAACCATACTCCATACCCCGTGTATAGCAGGGCCTTCATTTTTCCTTCCCTTCACTTCTCCTGTGTCTAGCAACACTGTTCTCTGTCTTCTAGAAACTTTGGCTGTGGCTTTTCCACACTTTATTTATTGAAACATTTCTTTTCATAATTTTTATTCAGCTGCCAGTGCATTCTTTGCAGCCTTGCAGCCTGAAGGTTTTCTGTATAGAAAACTGAAGCACCTGCTGAGAACACCACACCGTGGATTCCCATTATGCTGTTTTATATATGCTCAGCACTTGTTTATACTGACCTCACATAAACTTACTGCACAGGCTCCTCAGATCTGGTAATCTTGCAGACTTGTTCTTATATTCTTCTCAACTAATGCTGGCCCATCACCAGGAAATGTACACGCTGTTGGAGGCAAATATACTGACTTCCTGTTTGCTCACTCCTCATTAGCCCTGCTGACCCCTTGATTTGTTTCTTTAATGCTTTTCCATACCATTTTCTCTTTTTGGTTCATAAACCAGAAAATTATCTTAGAGCGTGAAGGTTTAGAAAGATGAAGTATAGTAGTATCCTTGCTTCAGTCTTGGTCTAAAAAGGCACTGTGAGCAATTAAGCCTTTAAGCTTTGGACAGTAAGTGGTCATCTGATCAATTTCTCTCCTTGTGGGTCTAAATCAGTGGTTGGCAAACCATTAGTCATGGAGCCAAATATCAACAGTACAATGACTGAAATTTCTTTTGAGAGCCAAATTTTTTAAACCCAAACTTCTTCTAACGCCACTTCTTCCAAATAGACTCGCCCAGGCTGTGGTATTTTGTGGAAGAGCCACACTCAAGGGACCAAAGAGCTGCCTGTGACTGGCGAGCCCCAGTTTGCCAACCATGGGTCTAAATGAAAAATCAAACAAAACCATATTGAAATAAACACACTTTAAGCCACACCTGGATGGGTTCTGAAATACTTGAACCAAAATATAGACCTTGGAAATGATAGGACTGGTGCCTTTTTCCCATTGACCTTGTTATTTTTATAACTTTCTTGTAAAACATGCAAGAGGAATGATAGATTCATTATGATAAATGGAATTTATTTTCTAGGCTTTGAATTTTAGAACAAAAGGGAGAAATGTTAATGTTGAAACTTGAATGGCATATTTTTCTTCTTTTGTCTAGGTCTGGCATGAATTTAGATTGTTAAAAATATTATTTTGAATAATTATATTATGGTAATTATTAACCATGATCTAAATATATCTAAACCTTCACCAATGAAGTACATTTTATTGAGGTATCAACCATAGTTTAACATAGTGTAACACTTTTTAATCACAACTAATATATAATGACTTTGTGGCTGCTATTTGAGGGGGAAGGAGTGAGAATTTCTTTTTCCCTTTGCTTTTTCATTTACTTCTTATTATCATTAATCTTTATTTTCTAAAAATCTGAAAACAAAGAATCTTCATGTCTTAGATTTGTTAGTACAATTTCTTTGTATAGCAGAAAATGGTTGACAACAAAATGTATTTTAAATTCTTGTAGCATCTAACTGAAGTATTCAGAATACAATCTAATGCTTGCCCTGTCTTCTGATCTATCCATCTATGCATGTATTCTGGGCCAATAAGGCAAATTAGTGAGGACAGTTACAAATGAAAGCCAAGTCCTATTTGCATTGCTCTGTATTGCTGTCACTGTCTCTTGTAGGCTCTGGTTTCAAAGGTGGAATCATCAAAGGCAGGCTGGGATTTGATGCCCCCCATCATTGCTTGAGAGGCAGGAATTCCAAGTGTTTAGAGCTAGGACAAGTCAGGACCAAGGATACATTTCAAGGAAGGTCCTCACGTGGCCTCTTCTTCTAAGTACATAAACCCTATTGGATTAGGGTCCTGCCCTTATGATCTCTTTTAACCTTAATTATCTACTGTGGATAATACATTAAGTATTGCATTTAGAACACACTGTGGACATTAATTTAGTAAATGGTTTATTTAGTCACTTCTTTAGCACTGGGACCACTGTTCCAATGTAAAGGCATTTTCTGTATTGTATGGTAAGAGTATAGACAGCTGAAACTGGGCTGGGAGTAAGGTAGAGATGATTATAGTTCATTTTTTGATGTTTTTGAGATCACTGTGAGTCTTAACTTTTTATGTATATAAAATAAAGGAGTTGGTTGGTCTGTATTTTTCTTTTCACCTTTTGAGTTTTGTGATTCTGTGATTGGGAAATGCTTTTCTTATATTTAGGAACTCCAAAGGCTTAACATTTTAAAATTTAAATGCTCAACTGACAATGTATTTTTTTCTTTTGCTTATTGCTTCAACTAGCTCTTAAAAGGCATTTTGGCTCTTTCCGGTAATGAGCACTTTGCATATATGAAGTGTGTTTCTTATGAGACAAATTGAAGAACAGATGTTTGCAGTCTTGGGGTGACTTGGCAGAGGTAAAAGGCTGAAGACATAGTAGATGACGGTGCCATTTAAAGTTGTAAAAATGCCACTGAGGCTTACTCTGTGGAACACAACTTGAATATTGAATATGTAGGCAGTGAACATTTTTCACTGTTATCAGCAACACTTCATTGAAATCAGACAGCAATTAAGTCTTCCTGGGTAGAACAAAAATGAAATATTTATTGGTCATTAAGGAGTAGGCTGGCATTTAGGTCAGTTAATGAGTTGAAATTTTCTTTGCACCTGGGGCTTTGGTGATGGACAGTATCTCTGGCTGTGTGCCTTTCTCAAGGCAATCGACTGTAAGAACAAGTAATTGTAACCACATAATCAATTTATATTTGTCTTCATAAAGAGTAACTTCTAAAAGTTAATCTTGACAGATACAGGAGCTGCCAGTTAGCAGGAGTATAGGGTACTGTTTCAGTGTTTCTTATGGCCTGGTTGTGAATAGCTGTGAAATTAAAGTCAGGGGATCAGGAAAAGGCTGAAACCAAACGTGAGGAATGAAAAGCTCTAGCATTGATTATGCCAGTAACATAGTTATGTTTCTAGTAGTGATATTCCAAACTCCATGGCCATTGTGATTAACATTTTTATTTTTGTTGTATTCATTATTGTATTTATAATTCGACATATTGGCAGTACTGGTAGATCAAAGGCTTATAAAATCCATTGTTATTATTAAGCATAATAATAAAAATTTATTGCCTCATGCATTTAACAAAATTTATTGAGTACTTACTTTCCATCTAACAATTGACAAGTCTCTGACTGCATGCGATTTAGTCTGGCAGAAAAGTCAGAGAAGAAAAAGTAAACCAATCCACTTGGGGAACATTACCAGGTTTATGAAGTGTTTATGAAGAACAACCGAGAATATAGGAATTTGGTAATGACTGGTGGTGGTGGTAGGGACACAGTTTTATAGAGGGTGAGCTAGGAAGGCCTTTCTGAGAAATGACATTGGATTGGAAGAAGATGAATACTCTCAAGGAAGAGTGAATAGAATGGTGTGAATGGGGGAGCGGAGATGGGGGTGGGAGGGTGTGGTGCTGGAGTGCAGGCCAGGGCCTATAAGCAGGGAGCTTGTACACAGGGTTGTCAAGGCAAAAATTTCTCCTTTTTGTTTAAAAGAGGATGGCATTATATTTAGACTGTAAAAAATTTGGGGAACTAGATCTGAAACTTTCAGTCACTCTGAAGACCCAGAGAGCCTCATGTAATGGCTGTCAGGCTTTAGCTTGCTGGTTTTGAAACACTTAGGAAGCCCTGTTTTTAATGGTGACCTTATTAGCACTTCTCCAATTAACATAGTGACAATCCTTTGTCCCTCTTAACAATGATGTGTACTGAAATGGAAAAGAAGTCTTTGATATATATAGCCCACTTTGAGGTATTATCCAGAGATATGGAGCAAATATTACAATGCCATTAGCCTTTCAAGATATTATGAAGGACTTATTTCTTCTGTGGGACATCCCAGGTATATGGGAGTTCGCAAAGAATAGTTGTGGCTGAACTGCAAAGTACTGTTTTCTTATAAAGAGTAGGATGGGTTGACTGGCTGCTCTGCAGAAGAAGGCCTGTTTTGCTTGTTTATCTGTTTTGTAACAAGCTTTACCAACAGATCTTCACAGTTTTTTATAAAAAACTCTGCAACTATATATGAATTGTATATATTGGTCTAAAGTGGGTCTAACACAAGAGGTCTTTTCAACTTTTTCTGGCACTAACTCATGCTAATAAATGAGTAAATTTGGTAACGCCATTTTAGGTCTTCAAAACTCCAAATTTGAGTTCCTGTAACATCCTGGATTTCTGCTCTTTGAGTCTGTCCTTTCTCAAGTTGTTTCCTAACATTATTTCCACAGGGCAGGGAGGATAGGGATTCAGATGCATCTCCTACACAAATGGGGTACACCAACATTTGTTTAAAGGAGTAAATGGGCAATTTATCGGATTGC
This sequence comes from Pipistrellus kuhlii, assembly GCF_014108245.1. Taxonomy (NCBI): domain Eukaryota; kingdom Metazoa; phylum Chordata; class Mammalia; order Chiroptera; family Vespertilionidae; genus Pipistrellus; species Pipistrellus kuhlii. Next base: position 15,114,976 of record NW_023425405.1, read on the forward strand.
TTAGCAAAATATTTGTTGATTTGCAGTGAATGTTGTTTTCATTAGATATGAATAAAAATATAATATAAAATTATTTTTCCTTAGTAGTGATATTGAAATAGGTCAGTCTTTCTTTTCATATCTAAAATGGGATATTACATTTTTTTTCATATATTTTACCCCTGTCATAACTAGAAATGTGTTATAGGATAAAATATAGAAATATAAAGGTGAATTTAGAAATTTACTTTTTTATGGTACTGATCCAAAATTATGACTTTTATCATTTGACTAAACACACTGTCTGGCTGGTGTGGCTTTTGGTTGAGTGTCCACCCAGTTCTATTCTCAGTCAGGGCACATACCTGGGTAGGGGCGCTGTAGGAGGCAGCCAATAGATGATGTTCTTCTCTCATTTATGTTTCTATCTCTCTCTCCCTTTCTTTTCCTCTGTCTAAAAATTAATAAAAACATACATTTTTTAAATATGAGGCAACTTATTAGAACTGTAGATGTTTTTTGCCTTTTCTTTCTCTTATTACTACATTAAAAGTTTATGGATGAATAGAGTAACTTTTGCCTTATCATTTTTTTCATGATTAGTGGGACACCCTTCCTAAAATCTTTTCTAATAGAAGAAACCTTGCTTTAAAAGCTTTCTTATTTAGCCACTTGTTCTATTTCCATTAGATTTTTCACTTTTATTTAAAAAATATGCAATAGCTCCTGGGTCAGTTTTTGAATGTATATGTGTTTGTGTGTTTGTGGGGTGTGTATGTGGTTTGTTTTGAAAGAGGGAATTAAGTTTGATTATTTAGAGTAAGTATGAATGTCACAAGCTGAAATAACTTCTTTGTATTTCTTTTCCCAATATTTTTATCATTGAGAATGCACAAAATGTATCCCCACATGTCAGTGTGATGTGTGCATTGGTGTTTGGAGGAATATTATTACGACTCTTCACAGGTATATTTTTATACAGATACATGTTTGTCCTTAATGAGCTAAAGCTAAGCTGGACATTTTGAAAGATGCTGGTGATTAGATAGTCTAGCAAATAACATTGGAGATCATACATTATTCATGCATGAGAGGAAACGTGGCTTCCCTATTGAATTTTTATGAAACAGCGGTTTTTGTCCTGTCCTCAGAATTATGAAAAATATTGCTGTTTTCAGATTGTCTGACCGGTGAAGGCCTATGAAGCACTTGAATGGTGGTATATTTAGATTTCAAACCCCTCATTTGAATAACCACTTTGGAATTTATATTACAGCTGTTAAATGCATTTAATCTTCAAACTAACTTTTAGAGATTATAATTTTTTTAGACCTTTCTTTTTCTTACATATTTTAAAAATATGTGCACTATATGGCTGAATTCTGATTGCAACTTCCTGGCAATTTAAAAAAAAAAAAAAAGGAAAGCCAATCAGCACAAATATCAAACCACATCTCAACAACAATGTCAGTCTAGTTAGAGGAGAGTACAGGGAGTACAGGCCATTTCTTATGAGAACCAGTCGGGAGAACGAAAACTGTTAGTGAAAAACAGAAGAGTTGATCCCTATTTTCAAATAAGTGTATATCACAAGAGATAAAGCAGTTTAGTATCTTGTTGTTGCATAAATATGGATTAGAACTCCAACATTGGTTGGATGTTAAAGAAATGTGACTCTGCATACTGATAATTCTCTAATGAATGTGGCAATTCAGAGACAATAAGTTTCCTGGGAAGACAGTCCCCTGGAGATGCTGACACAGAAGTGAATTTGGGATGCAGTGAACTCCATGCTCTGTGGTCAGGTCTACATTCTTTAAATCTGCGATTGTAAGTCATTCTAATATACTGTGTAGTCGGAGCTCTGGACAGAAAGGTTTCTTTCATTGTGCATTTGGGTTACTTTTTCATACCAGTTAAATGCTGATGCTCATTGGCAGGATTAAGGAGTCATAGTTGACTTCTGCATTATTTCAGCTTTGACTTTCTGTTTTCCAACACAAGGTTAAGAGGGAAACTTGTGTTTTGCTGTATCAAGAGCAGTTGTTACAGGCTTTCCTTCTGTCCTCTTTCGTTTTTCCTTCTCTGCTCCTATTTATATATTTTTCTGTTTGTTTTTCCTGTGCCCGTAACTGGTCCATGATGAGTTTAGGTTAACTCAGTGACTCTTCAGGCAACATGAAAATTGGCTTTCTTCTGCTGTAAAAGTTAATGTGGAACTAAAACCATGTTCTCAGATAAACCTGTAGTCATCGTGACTGCTGCTATGATTTTGACCTTGTTTAAGTAGACATTTTGGATGTAGGTTTTCTTATTATCAGTTATATTTTATAATTAGTAATGAACATTGTTGGAAGCTTACATATAAAATATATAAAAGAGTCTTTTCAGTGCAAAATGTGTACATAACTTGTGCTGCTTTTTATGCATTCTGTGCATGCATTTGCCTTGGATGCAATAACCAAAATATGCTTATTCAGCATTCAATGAAATGTGTTTATGTTCAGCCACAGGCCCATTTACATCTGATTTTGAAACCTGAATTGATAATGTAATTTGGTATAAAAAATGTCATAGGAATACCTAGAGGAAAAACATGGTCTTTACCTTTAATAACTTATATATTCCTTCCAGTGTTGGCCATACCTTGTTTCTCTGTATAATTTGCAAAATTATTTTCTGTTCCCCTTGCCCCTCAGAAAAGAAACTCTCACCCCTATTAATTTGTCTTCTTATTTGTGCTTTGCATATTTTCTTATAAAGGCTTCTGCTTAATACCCAGGGCTCATCCTTGGTCATTTAAAGCTTTTTTTTTTTTTTTTTTTTTTTTTTACTTTCAGTAATGGTCATTTGAACATTGAATCATTAATTTTGCCTACTGTGTTTTTTTTATATGTCATACCAAAATGGAAATGTTTTCCATTTCATGGTCAAGAAATGCTTTTTATTTTTTCTTTTATACTCAAAAACAAATGAACAAACAAAAATAAACCTCAAACTAAGCAAGACTATTTTTTGAGATTGTGTTACTCAATAAGAAAAAGGCAAGTTCTTTGATTCATGCAAGATAAGCAAGAACAGACAAATATAAAGAATAGAGGTGGAAGTATCATAGAAGACGATTTAGTTTTTAATAACCTTAATTTCAATTTTTTGTAAGAATAGTGGTTTTTCACTTGGAAATGCTGGGTCTGTTCTTTTGCAAATGAAACAGATATTGGAGTTTTTGATGTCCTCAAATAGTCTTCAATGGAAAAATAGGAATTATTTGCAGATTACTTTGGTTAAGTTCAGCGTTCTTTACAGCCTATTACTGGAAGCTACCACATTGTAGGTAGATGAGAAAGTATTTGAGCATAGGAAGAAGAACAAAGTGAAATGCCAGAAGTTTCTAGGGTATCACTTTTTAGTGAACGAATATGGAGGTATCTTAATTAGATTCTGTGAATTCAGAATCTGTAAATATTTTACAAGCTATTCTGTTTCTTGTCATTTTTATTGTGCTGTAACATACATTAATATGCACAAATACTGATAAGCAATTAATAATTTGTATGAATGTTTACACAAGTATAACCATAACCCAGATCAAAATATGGAACACTAATATAGGTCATCTTCAGGGCCCCCGAAACCTTTCTTATATTATAGTCAATACCCTCTTCTAGGAGGTAGCTATTCTCCTGATTTCCTCATTGTAGAGAGACTGGCTTTGCCTGTGATGGGACTTCAGATGAATGAAATCAAACAAAAAGCTCCTGTTTGGAGCTTGGTTTCTTTCGTAGGACACTGTGTCTGTGTTAGTCATCTACTCTATTGGGAATAGCAACAGTACTTGGTTTCTTTATGTTAATCATTGTATCAGATGTCACTGAAATTTATAGTTATAAAAACAGTAGTCAATTATTATTTTTTAATAAATGAGATTTTTTTTAGGATTTATGGTCCTAAAACTGCTTAAAATTGAAACCTCTTCAAAACAACTTTTTAAGAAAATTTTTATTTCCTATCTTGTGGGGCTGTTACAGAGATCCTGAACAATCAAACAATGCAGGAGGAGAGTTTGGAGACACCCACTTTATTCATTGTGCCATGGGCTTAGGGAAAATGAATTCAAATTCTAAGCAAGGCTACAAGCAGAACTTCCCTTTTCATTAAAGAGCCAGCCCTATGTGCACTTAGTGGTTATCTCGATGCTGGCCTTGAAAACAATACAGTTCTATCCAATTAAAAAATGCACCTGGCATGGCATTGAAATTATGGGCATATCTAGTCTGAGGCCTACAAGGTCATACAGCTAAATTTATCTTCATTCTTCAAACAGGCTAAAGCAGGCTAGAAAGCAACATTTTATCTAAGAAGAACAGCAGAAAATTCCAAACAGCAGTTTGTTACAAATAGGGGTTTCCTTCTCAGGGCTAAAGAGCCTCTTAGACAGGTAAGAGGTCTTGGGGGCCTGAGACTTGTTCCAGCAAGGTAAGGCACCAGAGTGCCCAGGACCAGATTGTCCACATGATAAATATAGACCGTGCTCTACAGTCTTGGAAGTAAAAGTCGGGCTAGCTAAAAGAAGTTGAGTCTATGTTTCCCAGACTCAGGGATTCTGAATCAATCAAAGAAAAAATAACTGGCAACTAACATAGATTGCCAGTTGTATTGAAGAGAAGGAATTTCAACACTAGAAAAAGTAAAACTATGACCTCAAAATTAAGAACCATACTTTTCAAAGAGAGATTGTTTGCAACTTTAAAGCAACATTCTTAGGCAAACTTCAATATGTAGGCTTGTGTTTAGGAACAACAAAATTCAGTCAAGAAGGAGGGAGAAGTGTGACATGAGGGTTTAATCAGGGGTCCATGGGATGTAAGACTATCGCAGGGAACAGTGAGCAGGCTTGGGCTGCTGGGGAGGCCCTCACAGCACTGCAGTGAGTAGGCCCTGGCTGAGACTCGCAAGGCTGTGGTGCATAATGGGCAGTCAGTGAAGCATGCTTGGAGTAAATGAGCAAAGGAATCATCGGTAAGTGGGTGGGCTTATTGTAAACGCACAACACAAACTTGATGAGTATTAAATATTTTAATAGATCTTTGGAATTTTGCTTTTAATCCTCACATTTTAAAATGTGTCTTTAACCGCTTTATCTTGAGTCTATTGTTTATTATATTTGGACACTGTCTTCACTTTATCTGCTTGACTAACAGAACACAATTCTGTGCACTCACATTTCTCGTTGCCACTTTGCTTTCTGGGTTTTAACCCACCTGCACCTTCCTGGTGGCTGTTGGATCCCTGAGCAGCAGTGCCCTCCCTCCGGGTAGGCCATTCCCTCCCTCTGCCCAGTGTGCTCAGGGCAGCTGCAGCAGCAAAGCCTTCAGTATCTGTTTGCATATGTTATTTTGTTAAAATGTAAGTGGGAAGTAAGAAAAGAAAAGAACATTGTATGAAAAGGGGCCTCTAAGTCCATTCTTTCAAATGGAATGAGAAATTCTGAGCAGGTTTGATAGAGGTGCATCAGCGCTCAGAAAGGCACCCGAATGGATCTGCAGTCCTTTCTTATTTGGAAGCTTTCAGGAAAATTGAAAAGAAGATCTCACCGAGGAAAAGAGGAATCACAATCATCTCTGAAATGTGGGAGTCCTTTTGCTTCTTAAGCCTTGATTCTTGACTTTTTTGGGGGGTTTTGATTGACGTATTGATTTTTCACGCTGCAACTTACATCCAACAGGACTGGACTATGCTGAAAGTAAACTGAATTGGGGGGGGGGGGGATTCTTTCATATAGTCATATCTTTCTGTTCATTATTTTTCAGTCTCTCCTCCCAATAAATATTTATCCAGGAGGTACTGTGAGCCAGACATTGTCCTGGCTTTTGTGGAAACATTTCTAATTAGGTTGTCCCATAATCTGAGAACTAAAGAAAATCTATTACAAAGAAGTCTCTTACCCTCCAGTGCTGAATTCCCTCAGTTTTCCTTCTTTAGCCTTAAAATTTTATTGGTGCAGAGGCACATTTCTCTGCGTGTGTGTCCCTTCCTTTTCTGGGAGCTGTTCCTCCCCTAGTTTTTATTCCATTTTTCTTCACGCCTCTGGGATATTGTTTTTGTTTCTTTTCTGTTTTTTAGACCTAATCTCTCCAGTGTCTTCAGTCTTTATCTTTCTAATGGCTCTTTCCCTGAGATCTACCAAAATGTATGCTCAACTCCACCTCTCTCCTTTCATAAAATCTCTTCTGCATATCACTCCCTTCACCCATTACTGAGAAGCCTCTTTCTCCCTACCCAGCTGTTCAATCTGTGCTCTTCATTTCCCCCACTTCCCCAAAGTTTGCTTTGCACTCTACTGACCTATATAGTACCTGATTGTCAAGTCTCAAGAGTATTTTCCAGTCTTATCTCTCCTGATTTTGTCATCCTTTTCACAGCTGATTATGCTTTATCTTTCAACCTTTTCCTTCCTACTTTCCTGTCACAGCCATTTCTGGCCTCTCATTCTTCTCAGGCCTGTTAAGTTCTATACTCTCTGCCTTCTCACTCTGCACAAGTTCTCTACAGTCTGCCCTGAACCCCTTTCGGCTCACTATACATTGTCTCACTCATTCAGTAGTTGTAGCTGTTACTTTCAACATATCATCACTGAACAGGAACTCTGTCCCAAGGTCCAGGAGCCAGGGTCAGTTCTAGAACTGAATGAATGATCTCTTTGTCTGCTTCCTGTAGCCTGTATCATCCTAAACTCTAACATTCCACAGACCTTAGTGCTCTGTCCTGCCTCTCTTACTCCAGTGTGTTTTCTCTCAGCTGATGCCATTTCCTTGTCTACCTGATGAATTTCTACTCACCCCTCAGCAACATCTTTGCTGGGACACCTGACCCCCCTCGTACTCTTCCCCTTTCCTCTATGCTAGGGGTGTCGAACTCAATCAGAGAAGGGGCCAAAATCTAAAATCCAGCCTAAATCGTGGGCCTAATGGTTTACTAAACAGTCATAAACTGTCATTGTGATGGAAACGCAGCGGAGTGCAGTGATGACAGCGCGGTGCGGGCCACATGGCAAGGCCTGGCGGGACGGATTTGGCCCGCGGGCCTTGTGTTTGACACATGTGCTATGCGCTTGTAGACCTGGCATAAAATTATTCTCTAAGTCTCTTTTCTCATGGTCCTCAGATGTTTCTCACTCATAAAGAAGGTGCTAGTGAGCATTTTCAGTCGGCCTTGCATACCTGGAAGCTTGTTGCTGTCCCGCACACACTAGATTCTAAGTAATATCTGGTGAGTGAATTCACAATGTAAGTTTTTCATGGAGAGTGGGATCCTACAGTTCTGTGTCAAAGTGATAATGGTGACAGATATGTTAGGTGACCATGCACAGTTCAGAGTTCAGGATTTGTGCTCCTGTGTGCCTTAAGGTCATTGCCTCCTAAATACATTTGTGTCCAGTTTTCCTTCTTGGGGTTAATTTTAATATCCAAGTCAATTAATTACAAAGATAAATTTCCAAATGAGTTTTGTGGCTTAAGGAAACTGCTCCTTATGTAGTTTTGATAAAAATAATGGTCTGTAAGACTCCTTAAAGTAGACCATTAATTTCCCTTGACAGCAAGCATGCTCCTCTCTCCTCCCCTGCCCCCTCTCCCAGCCCAAGCCCGCCCCCAGAGGAGCCTCCATGCAAGACATGTGTTTAATGTAGGCTGTCAGCAAAGGTGCTGCAAAGAGTCACTCAGGTTTGAAGTTTGCAAACATACGTCCACCTTACTGCACATCACAAAGACTGTCAAAAGTTTCATTTCCTCATATTTTCTCTTCTCTCTGGAAGAAAAATAGTCACAGAAGTACAAGTTAGAGGAATTTTGTCACAGGCTCCAGTGCTTCTGCAGGGAGTTTTATGTATCCTTTGCATTGTGGGGGAGGCAGGTAGTCCTGCTGACATTTTGAATGAATTGTTTCTAGCAGTTTATGTGAATGTCACTACGAAGGGAGTCAATATTTTTTTCTTTTGAGTATTACTTACATCTCATGCTCTCTTTTGTCTATTTTCCCTGAAAAAGAAAGTGAGCTTTGCCTAATGACCTTGATATTTCTAAAATTTCTATTTTTTTTTCTTTTAGTTTTTTCCTAGGCATTTAGACTCTCTACCAAATCCACTCTTGAGATTCATCCACATATGCCTTTACTTAAGAGTCAGATGAAATCTATTTATGTGTGCTACACATATTTCAGATATGATTTTATTTGGTGGATGATGAATAACTACTGAGAAAGAAACCAGTTGCTCTTCAAAATATAATTAGCAACCCCAGCTCAAGAGAATCTTGCATTTGGTTATGACAAAGCGTGTGGCATGCCCTCTGCAAAGATAAGGAAGGGAAGATGAATGTATGTTTAATGCAATCAGGAAGCCCCTCTGTAATTTAAATGCATTAGCATACCCCGAGAAACCTGGTAGTATCTGAATGTCCCTAAGATAACACAAAGTCTCTTTCGAACAAACATGATTGAATTACTTGAAGAAACACATTAAGACAGCAGGCATGGTCCTTAATGGATCAACATTGTCTATATTCATTGCCACAGCAAAATGCAAGAAAACTACCACTGCGCTATAAGGAATCAGATTATCAATGCAGTCTTAGTGATTTTGCTTGCATTGCTCACATCCAATTTGTCACCTAAAGTTTGATGCCATGCAAACATTGAATTTCTGGAACATTAATATTGTTTCTCACTTGTGTCTTGAAATAGTAATGAACACACAACTTGAATCTTTATATCTTGGATTGTATACAAGGGAATAAATAATAGTTTGAAACATTCTGAATTCTAGGAATGTGAGGGTAATGGAGATGGAACTGGTCATTTAAGTGTACGTTCTGGGTCTTTTGCAATCCACTTGTGTTTTATAAAGGTCTCAGTCAATTCCAATAAGTAATAATAGAAGTAACTGAAATTATTGAGCCCTAATGATACACCCAGTTATGTTTTAAATGCTTCACGTGTAATAGCTAGTTCAGTCTTCAATGCAACTCTTATGTGGTTGGTACTAATGTTATTTCCATTTTATAGCTAAGGAACTTGAAGCATAGAGTGTTGCCCTGGCTTGCCTGAGAGCACACCATTGGAAATGGAAGCCTAGGCAGAAGTACCCCAGAGCTCCTACCTCCTACTTTGTTTTTCAAAGATGAGCCTTCATTCAAAACACTTAAAAGAGAAGGTTTCTCAGACTCTGGATTCTTCCCTGATGGCTCTGATTGGCCTGTTTGTGTCTAGAATATCAAATCAGTAGAAGACTCTGGAATCAGTTCATAAACACAGTTCCCCTGCTGGATTAGAATAAGTGATTTTCCTGTTTAAAAACTGAGATGAAAGATACAATATGAGCAGCTCTGGGTCCCAGAGACATTGCAGGCCGGACCAAGATCTGAACCTCAGAGTTCATCTCATGGTGGTCTAGTCCAACTTCTATGCCCTTTTCTCCATTTTGCTAATAAATGATAAACATCTAAAGATAGTTGAGCTGATTTAGAGGAAAATTGTATGAATTTAACTGGTTCATTTAGATATAATTATTTGTACAAGAAGAACCTTTATAAATTTACCCAAGGTAAATTTTCAAGCCATTTAAAATATAATTTATTTTTTAAAATTTCTCTATTTCAAGACAGAAGTAGCATTTGACTATTTTTGGAAGCAAACATTATAATTCTCATTTAGCTTTGGGTCTTGGTATGAAGTAAAATAAAAATCTTCAAGAATCCTTATACTCCGAAGGAATGTTTTCCTGATGAATATCTTCTCTTGGCATTATCTTCTGGAAAACACACATGTCTCTATATTTTGCAGCATTACATTATTTCTCAAATGACTTCTGCCATTGCGGACTCTCCTTTTCAACGAGATATGATGAGTATAATATTGCTCTCAAATATTTTACTCTTTATGACACTGTTATGAATTGGCTTTAAACACATATATCTCCCATTCTCCCTGTTCCTTATTTTAGAACAGGGTGATGTGGTAGGGGTCATAAAAGGAGAAAAACAGTTCTGACTTACCCAGGTCATTTGTTAGTGACCTCTTGCTAAACCTTATTCTGATGTGAGAGAGAATGGCCACATGTATATATTTATCGATATTTGGAAAAGTTTGAGTAAATGCTTAGCAGTTTAATTTAGAAATTGCATCAATTTTTTAAGTTCACTTGTTCATTTAGTGTTCATGCTTTTCTAAAAAGGATGCAAAACGCCTGGTTGAATCTTTTATTTGCAGTGTCATTAAACTGAAGTTCTGGGGAAAGAATGCCAGGAAGTTTATGAAAGGAAAGCCATGGCCCTATTTCATTTTGCTAAGTCGTTTCTCTTGACATACCTGTGCTCTTTCCCCCACTGCCTAAGGATCAGGAGAGCGAGCTGAAAGGCCCGATTTTTCTCTCTGGCACATGGTGTGAGTTTCCAGTGGGTTTTTTTCTGGAACTGTGCTCAGCTTCACTATCACACTCATAAAGGAAAAATCACTTGAAGCTCTAAAATTTAGTGTCGAGCATTTTTATTTTTATTTTTATTTTTTTTAGCTCACTGTTTTAAAAGAATGCCTCTGCCTTTTAAAAGCACTGGTTTTATGAACTCGGTGTAATTTCTTCCTAATGTTTGCAGAATCCCCCAGAGGTTTCCTATTTCCCTGGAATTCCTCTTCTCCAGATATTGACAAAATCATTACCCAAGCTGAAGCTTCATGATGACTTTTCCAGCAGCACCTCCATGGCTTCTTATCATTACATTTAGTGATGTTTCATCACGTTTTCAGTCTATGTGACAGAGTTCATATCCCAGCCAACTGGAATTCATTTGATAGCTAAGCATTTCATGAGCTGGCTCGGTAACATACTCCGCCAGATCCTGCCATATGTGAAACATTACTGCTTCTTTACCACTAAAGATTATTTATAACCCTGACTTCTAACATGCTCTTTTGTGTTTCTGAAGCCGGGAGGGAGTCGTGCGCCTGTTCTTGGCCTTTCTCGTCGCTCTCTTCTATGTAAACCTCTCTGATGCTTTCAGTCACCGCCTGTGTCTGTCCTTGGGAGCAGGAGGAGGAAAATGGAGTAGGTTGGAATGCCTCCTCTTCTCAGCCAGAGGTTTCATCAGGAGGCTTTGGGGCTGTTCTGTCCACCTGTGCTGCACCCACTAGTGACTTTAAAGGGAGTGAGGAGGGAGGGAAGGAAGAGTGTGCACTGACAGGAACTTATTGGAGTGGCCCTCAATAGGTAATTTAAAATATATATATTTTATTGATTTTTCACAGAGAGGAAGAGAGAGGGATAGAGAGTTAGAAACATCGATGAAAGAGAATCATCGATCAGCTGCCTCCTGCACACCCCCCACTGGGGATGTGCCCACAACCCAGTTAGATGCCCTTGACTGGAATCAAACCTGAGACCTTTCAGTCTGCAGGCTGATGCTCTATCCACTGAGCCAAACCGGTTTCAGCAATAGGTAATTTTTTAAGAGCTTAGTCCTTGGAAGTTATGATGATAAGTGGCTGAATGGGAAACTATTGAATATTATATTACTACTTTGGGGAGAAATAATTTTACTAAGCATTTCAGGGAAAAGAGAATGTTTATATTCCTAAGGTTTGGTTATATACCCAAAGCAGACTTTATTAGTACTCTGAACCAGCTTCAAGCAAATTCTTTTATTTGACCATTTTTCTTGTATTTATTAGTGCGATAATTTCATTTATGGCCATATATATTATTCCCTAGTTTAGAGATTTCCCTCACATGGCATGATTAGCAATCGTTTGTGAAATGATTATGTGGAAACATTGCTAGCGAATTACTGCTTGTCTAAATACTGTGTTTTCACTTGAGAATGTTGGCTCCGGAATGCATTTCTGGCGCTGTGAGGGGAAAAACAAGTCTTGATATTAAAATTCAGCCAGAATTTAATTTGTGAACTGGAGCTTTCCGCTCACTGGTTCCTCCCACTGCAACAACCAGAGGTTGCTTATTTCCTTTCTGAAATAAAAAGTGTGCCCTTTAAGACTATTTAGTCTCATTTTTAATCTTCAGTTGGTGTTTTGTTGTAGAAAAAGCCGAAACTTTGCATGCCCTGTGTTTGTGTCAATGTATGACATAGGGTCTAAATGACAAAGCCTAATTAGTACCACTTAAAGCTAATGGAATGGCCATTTCAAGGTCCCTCGTGCAGTAATTAAGCCCTGGTACAGGGAAGTGAATCTACTATTAACATTTTACCCTGATAATCCTGGCCACTGCTCACACAGTGTTGAAGCCCAGGTCTGGCAAAGTATTCTTATCATAAGATGTAATCAATACCCTAGCCTGCTGCATGGTCACTGTTTGGGGGGATTAACTCTAATCTCTAAAATAACTGCAGTGGAAGACATACAAAGAGCGAAAAGGCCAGGAATCATATTCTTGTTTTCCAGGTTATTTTATCCTACTATAGAAAGAAGTTGGTTGGTCAGTTTTACTTCTAGAGTAAACATGTCTATGTGTCTCCAAAGAAAGAAAGGAAAAAAGGGGGAAGGGAGAGAGTTATTTTACTAATTTAATTAAAATGACCCTAAAAGGATCTTTGAATGTGTCCTCATGTGAAAAAGAAGAGAAATGGAAAGAAGTCATACACCACATTTTCCTCTTTTTCTCCCCAAAGGGGGCCTCAGAGTTCTATAGTAAGAAGTAAGTTTTTCCTCACTCAGGCATTTGATGTAGATGATTGACAGCGTGTGTAGAGACTGCCTCTCATTAGGGTCAAAGCCAAAGAAAACATCATAGCCAAGAAGATCAAACTCTGAACTGAAGCAGGAACTTTTCATTCAAACTTGAATAAATACGTAGGGAAAGGATGATATATCTTCCAAAAGGGAAAAATGGAAAAGCTCAGCACCTACAGTTTTCTTTAGCATTACAGATTCTGTATGTTTTGAATTGAACATTTTTAGGAAAACATTCTGATTCATTAGTCTGAAAAATGATTGTATTATCATAAGAAAAGAATTGTTGAGTCTAGTAGAAATAGGCTTTGGTTCACTTATAGTATGAATTTAGCCTCATAGCATGAAACCATAATATGAAGACACAGATTGCTTATTTATTGAAAATATGATTTTAAACATTACTCTGAAGACTCCTGTCTGGCCTCACTTTTAAATTCTGAAACTATAGTAGGCAGATACTGTCTGGGAGATTGATTTTCATTATCAGCTTAGAGCTAAAAGGGAAAGCAGGTTGGTTTCCTTTTCCAGGTAATTTGGATATGATGTTGATGGTGTATAACTGCCGCTCTTCCATGACACCCCAGTTAATATCTGCACTGCAGATGGAAAGCTACTGGCATAAGTACTTCCAATATAAGGATTAATTTTTTACAAGTTACTTTTTCATTTACCTATATTATTGAAAGTATTACAGATGTCCCCCTTTCGCCACCTCCTTTAACCCTCCATTTACCTTGCGCGCCCCCTCCCCCCCAGGCCTGCTGCACTATTGTCTGTGTTATGTGTATATAAGTTCTTTGGTTAATCTCTTTCTGCCCTCACCCCCATTCCCTCTGAGATTTGTCCATCTGTTCCATGCTCCCACGTCTCTGGATATGTTTTTTTCTTCAATTTATTTTGTTCGTTAGATTCCACATATAAGTGAGATCATGTGATACTTGTCTTTCTCTGGCTCATTTTGCTTAGCATAATATTCTGTAGGTTCTTACATGCTGTCTCAAAGGATAAGAGATCCTTCTTTTTATAGCTGCAGAGTATTTCATTATACAAATACATCTTATGAAAAATTATGAATTGTGATTACTTACATAAAACTTTAGAACAGTGGTTCTCAACCTTTTTAATGCCGTGACCCTTTAATACAGTTCCTCATGTTGTGGTGACCCCCAACCATAAAATTATTTTCTTTGTTACTTCCTAACTGAGGGCCGCTGCTGTAGAGCCTAAGACCATCGGAAAACACAGATATTTACATTAAGATTCATAACAGTAGCAAAATTACAGTTATGAAGTAGCAACAAAAATAATTTTATGATTGGGGGTCACCACAACATGAGGAACTGTATTAAAGGGTCATAGCATTAGAAAGGTTGAGAACCACTGCTTTGGAAGTATAGTATTTTTTAAAACACATATCTTTTATTTTATAAAGAGAGGAAGGGAGAGGGATAGAGAGAGAGAAACATCAATGATGAGAGAGAATAATCAATTGCCTGCCTCCTGCACATCCCCTACTGGATGGGGATCGAGCCCACAACCCTAGCATGTGCCCTGACTGGAAATTAAACCATGACCTCCTGGTTCATGGGCTGCCACTCAACCACTGAGCCACACCAGTCAGGTAAGAAGTATAGTATATTTTTTTAATGAAGGAAAGTGGGAGATGGTAAAGACTTATTTGTTGTTTTTTCTTTTCTTTTGATTACCTCAAAATAAGTTGAAAAATGCAGTTTTTTTTTCTCTTAGAGAAATATAATCTATTTAATTTGTTTTTCACATAATATTGAGATATAGTGCTTTATTTGCTACAAATAACAATTGTTTAAAAAAAAAAAACAACACCCCAAAACATCTATTTTATTTATGCCACTTAGCAGAGGGAAGGAATGGAGCAAATGGAAAGCAAATGAAGGGAGAAAGAAGAGGAACGTGTATCTAGAAGAAGAGAGTTGTGTTAATAAATGAATGACATTGTGTTCTCTGTGGGTCTCAAAACCTGAAGTTACGTATTAGCACCCATAGTGGAGCCCTGGCCTGGAGCATTTTCCTGTAGATTTTGATGGACTGGAGGGTGTCTTTTAATAAACTTTCAGAGGGGAAGGGCAGCATTATCAATATTAGCAATAATAATGTTTTATGTTTGTACGCAGATGTTATATTTTCAGATTCCCTGTTACACTGAATTGGTTTGGAAGACAAAATTGTAACTCAGCTTTCAGAAGCTTTTTCTCCTAAAGGTCAAGACATGCCTCTGCCCTTTGCCAGGATGAAATAGTTCCCCTTGTATTTGCCCATTACAGCTGAAAATGCCATTTACAAGGCAGGTTTTATTTGTAAAATTGTGTCACCAAAGTAATATTTTAGAGGGTATACAAGACTGCCTCATTAGTTTTGCATTTGAACCCAAATATGTTCACCTTTTAGAACTTTTACTTCCCTTTGGCAGGCTAACAGGGTAAATACTTCTCTAATCTTTTCCCTCTAAGTCTTCAGCTTTGCAAACAGTCATTCCTTGTAAACTCCAAAGCTTGGCAAATACGTTTCTCTCTGTAGTTGAATTTTCCTTCCTGTGTAGCTCCATTTTCCTCTCTTTGGACAGAAAAGAAAGAGGAAGCCCAACTTTAGGAATTTTTTTCTGTTCTCGCTCCCCAAACAACCTCCCCATTTCTGAACTGCACACAGAGTGGAAGTGGATAAAATGGAAATCTGTAAGAATGGTGCCCTCTCCATGGTCATTTGTCTTTATATTCCCTGGTGTGGGAGTCAAGGCATAGAGTGCCCAGGACAGCAAGCCAATAGGAATTCAGGGAGGAGATGAAAAATCTCATATAATTAAGACACTTAGTCTGGAACGATCTAGGCAGTCATGGGGAGAAACCACTTTCTTCATAGACATCCTGTATGTATTTTTCCCCTTTGAGACTCCAAAGTAAGGTTTCAAATATATGGAGTGTTTTCTTAATAAGAAATTGAGTAGTGCACTGGGCGAGCTCCTTCACTTCAGCACTGTTCTGGGCATGCATGAAGAAGGGTTCATGAATATCAGTTCGGCATGAAAGAATATTCCTTAGTAGGCTTTAAAGGGATGCTTTAAATTCCTTAGGAGTCTGAGGGCTGTGAGGGAGGTGGTTTAAGCCCGGAAGCAGAAATACTACTGAAGTCCAGGTTTTAGAGTCAAACCAATTAAGTTGCATTCTCATTGTAGTCACTAAACTTCTGTAAGTCTTAGTTTCTTCATCAGTAAAATAGGAATAATACCATTAGCTTTATGGGATTGTTAGATGAGCCCAGGTACCTAACTCTGAATTGTACTTGAAACACAGTTAGGATTCCATAATGCTTTTAGTGGAGGCTGTTGTCAAAGAAACTAAAAATGGATAGTTAACGGAGTACTATTGTTAGATCATCTAAGAGTTCTTAGCATTTTAGGACTGTTGTTTATGGATGGAGCAAGCTGAAGGATGGGTGGTGACTACCTGCCCCTTCCCTCTTTTCTCAGTACTGGCCCAGCAATTCCCTCTCTTTCCTGTTCCTATTGCTCAGGGCTGGCTCACAGCAAAGTAACGGGCTATATTACTTCCCCACAGTAGTGTAGAAGGACTTAGGAAGATTGCTTATGCTTAAATTATTAAGGGCTGAATTTTAAGCTTTAGTAGCAAAGATATCATTTGGGGAGCTTTCATAACACATGCATATACTACTATCTTTTCTGTTTTTGGAAAGGCATTAGCATAATTGGCAATTGGAAGAAATAGAAAATGAATTTTTTTTAATCCTCACCTGAGGACGTGCTTATTGATTTTTTTTAGAGAGAGGGGGTGGGGGAGAAAGAGAAACATTTGTTTTTCGTATGGGCATCTAACCTGCAACCTAGGCATGTGCCCTGAATGGGAATCGAACCCACAACCTTGAGTATATGGGACAACACTCCAACCAACTAAGCCACTCCAGCCAGAGCTGAATTTTATCTTGTAAAGAATCTAAAGTTTGTAACTGGAATACTTGTAATTATTTTTTAAGTATAAAAATACTTAAAAGGTAACAGTAGCCCTCTTAAATACAGAAAAAGTTCTACTAAAATGATGAATGACCCATTAGTTAAAATAATGGTAAAATGAAATAGCAGCACATGAAAGTATCCATTTAAAATATTTTTCTATTGATTTTTTAGAAAGGAAGAGAGAGGAACATTGATCTCTTTCCCCCCTTATTTATGCATTTATTGGTTGATTCTTTTATGTGCCCTGATCTAGGATCAATACCACAACCTGGTGTATCTAATCAACTGAGCTACGTGGTCAAGGCCAAAAATGTCCACTTAAAAAAATTAAATTTATATTAAACAAATTATTTGTCAGCATTATAGTGAGCCTTACAGAATAAAAAGATAGGAGGCTACCTGTTTTAAAATATTTCCATCTTTAACAGAAAATACTTCAAAAAATATTACAAATACCATTTCTAGAACTAATTTCTAGGCCTGATTCTCTCTCTGTGATATGTCCCAATAAGTTGTGGTACAGTTTTGTAGTGATTTTGGGGGAAGATTTATATGTAGTATTTGCCTGTTTTTTGTTTTTGTTTTTTAGTTTTAAAATGTGCTTTAGGAATGAAGTCTTGGAGGCAGGAAGGAATACCTGATTTGGGGACTTGATATGAGAATAATTCAGAGATGACTTCAAATAACAAACAACACTGGGAAAGAAAGCCTCATTCATCTAATTTGTGCGGTGAAGATAGGAAGATGGCCAGGCCAGGGAGGTCATCTGAGTGGCAGATGTTATTTCTTCTTTTTTTGTTCTTAGTCTAGTGAGTACGATGGCATTTCTTCTTGGAACTGAGGCATGATTTACAAAATTCATGCCAAATGCATAGTGTTAGCAGCTGACCACTTCTGGATTCCTGTTAACTTAATGGTAATGAATGAGATCCAGCAAAAGAGTCACTGACATTAATTTTTCTGCTCATAATTAACCTTCACCCCCCCAAAGAGACTTGCCACTCATCACCATCATGATGTTCTTAGAGTTTTGTTATTGAGCATAGAAAAATTTTGAATATCAAAGTTTTACTTGAGAACATTTTTTTCAGCACAGATCTTAAACATCACTGGAGGTTCTGTTAGTGACAGACAAAACTGAATTTAAATGAAGCTCAAAATTTCAAAACATGTTTTTGCTAAAGAGATCATTCTACTCGTTGTATAAATTAAAGTTATAAGTAGAAATGATCTTCATTTCCTGAGTATATGATTTTGGAAGAGTGTTTTTGTTGTTGTTGTTTTATTATAAATTTCTTCTCATCTAAGGAAAGTTGCATTATTATTTTTAAAATGTGGATTTTGCTTTGAGTTGCATATAGAATCAGTGTTGAAAGATAATTGGTTACTGAGGCTACGGAGAAAAACATGGAACCCAGAGATGTGAGTTTACTTTAATGGGCTGTGTGTCTGGTCTTCCAGAAGAAATCACGTAAACATTCCTTTATGCAACCCAATAGGAACAAGACAGAAGTGAGTAGCATTTCATGGTGCTCACAGGCTAGTGGGGAAGAGCTAAGAATGAGAGAATAGCCCAACCAGTGTGGCTCAGTAGTTGAGCATCAACCTATGAAACAGGCGATCAAGGTTCAATTCCAGGTCAGGGCACTTGCCCAGATTTAGGGCTTGATCCTGAATAGGAGGCATACAGGAGGCAGCCAATCAACGATTCTCTCATCATTGATGTTTCTATCTCTCTCTCTCCCTCTCCCCTCCTCTCTGAAGTAAAAGAGTGGAAGAAAACAGTAGAGTAATCCAACCCAGTCTTTAAAGGTCAGGGAAGTCTTCCTAAAATAAGAAATGTCCGAATTAAGACCTGGGAAATGAGATAGTTATACTTAGTTAGTAGTGATTTGAATTATAATAAACACTTACAGAATAAAAAGATAAGGTGCTACTTAAAAATGTTTCCATCTTTAGCAGAATATATTGTCAAAAAATAGTAAGGGTTACAATTATTGGAACTAATTGAATCAGGACTGACTCTCTGCATATGATGTGTCCTTCTTTACTTTATATAGATGGGAAAATAGCAATTTTCTTACTTAACAGCCTCCATTTACATAGATTTTTCCCAGAGATAAGTAAGATGTGACTGACTGTCTTCCTCTCTGGATAAGTCTTTTTTTGCCAGCATTCATTTCTTTACAACTCAAGACGCAGAGCCTAACCCCTGTCTGCCACCAGCCTTCCGTGTAATGTAGTTAATAATGAGCTTTCCCTTTCTCCATCTTGGGTTTGTTATTGCCCTTGGGCAATATGTTCAGGACTCAGCCTGAATGTTAATAACAAGGTAAAAAAGGGCTGAAACTTCTGCATGTTTTCATTAATTTTTTTTTTTTTTTTTTGCAGCCTTGAATTGATTGCTTTCCTTTCCCCAAAGCACACCCAGTGTGACCCTGATTTAGTGTGGCTTAATCAATAGACTGCAGAATGACTAATTTGTTTCCAGTTATTTCTTTACAGAGCGTTTTCCAAGCAAAGGAGAGTCTGAGAAATCTGTCTGTGAGCTAGGGTGAAGGGATATGGCGAGGCACAGACAGACAGCTGCCGCCCTGTACTTGCTCTGGTAATTTTTAAAAAGAATAGGTGGAAGGGGAGAAAGAATGGAGGTAGAGGTGCCTATCCTTCTAAGATATTGTTTCTGCCACATTATGTGAAAGGCCTCTCGATTACAGGCTTATAGCACTTTCATGCCTGTTGTTTTTGTTTTGTGTTGATCTTTATAAGCCATGGAAAAGATATATTCCCCATTGAATGGGCCTGGTGGAACTCTGCAAATTTTAAAAGCATCCACTCAGAAGAGTATTAAACCTTTGAGTACAATTTAGACTGATTTAGAGTGTTCCTCGCTTTTTCTTTTTCTTTCCTCTCCTAACTAGTTTCCCTCTGAAACCCAGTACCAGTGTTATCTGGGGGGATACATGAAAAATGCCTCATTGAAGCTGAGTGCAGAATTTGATGAGGTGGGTAGACATGCTGGGAGCTGCAGCCACCTCGTAAGTCCACATGGCCTAGAGGAGGGACATGCCATTTGTTCTTTTCATTAAGACCCTGCTGTTCACCAACTACTTTTCATGGCTTTGCTTATCTTAATTCTCATAACAGTAATGTGCTTTTAAAAATCCAGAATTTGGCCAGTGTGGCTCAGTGTTTGAGTGTTGACCTATGAACCAGGAGGTCAGGATTTGATTCCCAATCAGGGCACATGCCCAGGTTATGGGCTCAGTCCCCAATGGAGGGTGGGCAGGAGGCAACTGATCAGTGATTTTTTTCTCTCATGATCTTCTCTCTCTCTCTCTCTCTCTCTCTCTCTCTCTCTCTCTCTCTCTCTCTCTCTCTCTCTCTCTCTCTCTCCTTTTCCTCCCCCTCTAAAAATCAATGAACGGGTGTGCACGTGCGCGCATGTGTGCACTCACACACACACAATCACACAATCCTCAACCGAAGATGTTTTTTTCCCATTGATTTCTAGAGAATGTAGAATAGAGGGAGGAGGGAGAGACAGAAAGAAACATCAATATGAGAAAGACATTGATTGGTTGCCTTCTGCATGAGCCCCTGCAATGTGCCACCAAGGAACATGCCCTTGACTGGAAATGGAACCCACGACCCTATGGTCCACAAGTCAATGTCCTAACCACTGAGAACCAGCCAGGGCAATTAAAACATAATTTAAACAAAGAGCCCTGAGCACAATTTGGGTGTGACAGCATGCTCTAGTGCTCTTATAGGTGAGAATGGGACAGGTGTGGGTACAAAGGGTTCTTTGTTAAGATGACCTCCAAAAAAATTCTTAGAATAGCAGGATAAAGTATTCAAAATGGACATGATTTGCTACTTAAATGATATTGGTAATAAAAGTTTTTAAAGAGGGTAATTTCTTAGAAACATAGGGTTCTCATGCTCCAGATGACTTTTTAGACCAGTGATTCTTGGCTAAGGTGGGGATGATTGATGAAATAAGTGTTCTGTCTTATTAATAAAAACTAGAATTCAGCTGAAACTGGTTGGCTCAGTGGATAGAGCGTCGGCCTGTGGACTGAGGGGTCCCAAGTTCAATTTCGGTCAGGGGCATGTGCCTTGGTTGTGGGCACATCCCCAGTGGGGGGTGTGCAGGAGGTGGGTGGTGGATGTTTCTCTCTCATCAATGTTTCTAGCTCTCTATCCCTCTCCCTTCTATCTCTTTGTGAAAAATCAATAAAATATATACTTTTTAAAAAGCTAGAATTCAGCTTGACTAGAAATAGGCTGGTGAGGCAAAGAAATGGAGTCAGATAGCAGTGTGGGGGCACGCACTGTAGAGTGCGGGACCCTCCTACGCATCTTGCCATTTCAAGTTAGGTTTCCATTTCTGAAAAGCCATTTCATTCATCACTCTCCTGGGCTGACATTTATTGAATAATTTCCCATAATTGACTGACTCATGATATAACAATAGATCTTTAATTTTTGATATCCCTAAATATTTTGTCTTTGGTTCACAAAGAGTTTGCGGAAATCCAGTGACTAATTCCAGTAGGCAGCAGAATTTAAATTTGAAATAATGAGAGGCTAGAGACAGGACTTTATGTTTGGGAGTCACAATAATAGCCAGCATTTTTTGCATATTTAATATGTACCAATGTTGATGGGAGTCTTATATGATTAGATAATTTAACCTTAAATAAACCTTTGCAGCAGGTAATAATATCCACATTTTACAGACAAGGAAACCAGCATAGAAAAGATTTTTGTAATTTTAAATCCAAACTCTTCGTTTCTTCATATATATTTCTTTTAATTTTTAAAATTTTTTTCCAGCTGAAAGTTTTACATATGTCCCGTTTCCCCCTATTGACCCCATCTAGCTCAACCCTGACCCCGACCCCTTCCCTCTCGCCAGGCCTTTATCACACTATTGTCTGTATCCATGGGTTATGCATATATATATGTAAGTTCTTTGGCTGATCTCTTCCCACCCACTCCTGCCTTCCATCTGAGATTAGACATTCTGTTTCATGCTTCGATGTCTCTGGATCTGTTTTGTTCATCAGTTTATTTATTTATGCTTAAGCCTTGAATATAGTTGAGAGCTGGGGTCTACTTAATCTGAAAACATGCCATATTAAGAGGATGAGAGAAGTGATAAGAAGGCTAAGACACATAAAGAAAACCAGTCACAGGAACCATGCAGGAGTGCTTAGGGGATGAGAGAGTCATTTTTAAAAGCTGAAGAGAAATCAATATAAATAAATTATTAATTATAGAGATTATGTGTCTATGGGAACTTTGACTATTAGCAGTGGTCCATGAGGTCTGGAAGACCTATTCTCAGTGGTTAAAACATTGGTGACCACTGGACTAGAGCAATTTGGGGTAGGACATTTAATCAGATCTCAATATGCCATTCATTTTGAAGTTTTGGATTAGTTTACTCAGTGCCAGTCATTTACTTAAGGTAATTTCAAGACCATCATTTAGTCTAGTTCTGAACATTTTTAGCAAATGAGAGCCTACGTGATACTCCCTTCATTGTCCTGTTCCTTCTCACATCCAAAATAAGTACCTGCATAGAAATAAGGAGAAATGGTGATATGTCTTCCTTACTTAAAACACTAGAATCATACAAGAACCTTTCCTTTGTTTTGTCTAGGAAAAGACTTGCTAAGAAGGAGTAATACAAGATGGTGACAGGTGATGTGCTAAATGTATTAGTGGACTCTTGTGAGAATGCATTCTTTGCTTTTTCCTAAGTCCTCAAAACATGTCACAGTCTTGCTCAGTTTTTAAAAATAAAGCATGCATACCGGATTAGGCTAATCTCTTCCTTTATTCTCTCTCTCTCTCTCTCTCTCTCTCTCTCTCTCTCTCTCTCTCTCTCTCTCTCATCTCGTGTGTGTGTGTGTGTGTGTGTGTGTGTGTGCGCATGTGATGAGATTGAAACAGAAATGAGTGACATGAAACAAATGTAACCCCAGGTTTTCCTTTTCTCGCTGCACTCTCTCCTGATATACACTTTCTGCTGGTCAGGACAAAGTGTCATCACCATTGTGACCAGCTGCTTTGACATGTTACTAAACCTATTTGTGGTTTTCGATGCAATTTATCAGTACCTCCCCCTCCACAGACTTTCTCCTCCTGGTTCCCAGGGCAGCACACTCTTATGCTTTTTCTCCCACCTCACTGTCTCCTAATGAGTTTGCCTCTCACCTGCCTGATCTCTTAGCCCATGGTGCCCAAGGTTTACTTCTTGGCCACTTTCTCTTTTTAAACCTACACTCATTTCCCTGGTGATCTCACTCATCTTAGGACTTTAAATACCATCTCAGCATGTTGACTCCCAAACTTATATCTCCAGTCTGGACTGCTCCAGTGAACTCCAGCCTTATATGTCTTTCCATTTACTTGGCATGTATGCTTCTTTGTCATGTGGAAGCTCTCATTTAAAACTGCACTATCTGTTCACCCCATGTTATCCCTTAGTCTCCCCCATTTCAGTAAATAGCAGTCCTATTCTTCCAATCCCTCAGAGCAGAAATCTAAGAGTCATCCCTTTTTCTCACACCCCAGAAGCAGTCTGTTAGCATGTCCTTTGGCTTCAAAATAAATAAATAAAAGAATCCTTGCTTACCACCTTTATAATTAATTACTGTCCTGGTCTAGACACCATCATCTCCTGCCTGGATTATGGAATCAGGCTCCCCATTGGTCTCATGTTTGATTTTTTGTTCTCATCCCTTTCAGCCCAGCAATCCTGTTTAAATGTAAGTCACATCAGATAAAACTTTTGGCTAAAAATTTTCCAATAGAAAGTCATGCAGAGTAAACATTCGAATTCCTTTTTTTTTTCTTTTTTCTTTTTTTTCTCCTCACCCCAGGATATTTTCCCATTGATTTTTAGAGAGAGTGGAAGAGGGAGGGAAAGACAGAGAGAAATACCTATGTGAGAGAAACACATTGTTTGACTGCCCCTTGTATGCACACTGACCAGGGCCTTGACTGGGAGGAGCCTAAAACCAAGATACATGCCCTTGATTGGAATGGAAACCACCGGGACCCTTCAGTCCACAGGCCGATGCTCTATCCACTGAGCTAAACTGGCTGGGGCGAAACTACAATTCTTTATAATTGTTTAGAAGGCCCTGCATGATCTGCTCCTCCCACTTGACATCAAGCACATTTTCTACAGCCCTCCCCTCCAGCTGGACAGGTCTCCTTGAACCTTTACACAGGAGTGCTCTTCTGGTTAAATTGTAACATTCCCTGCTTTGTTCCCACTGCCCTTATCACCTCCTGCATTATCTGTAATCTGGCTTCTTTGCCAACCTCCTCCCACTAAGAATAGGAATTGCATAAGATTAGGATTTTTGTGTTTTGTTCACTGGTTTTCCCCCTATCATTTAGAATGGTGCCTGGCAATAGGCCCTTAATTACTATTTGTTGAACAAATGAAGTTTCAGAGCCTAAAAATAGAGGTGTGGAATCAAGGTACTCAATTCTATATGTCTGTGAATAAAAATTCCTCCATATTTCTGAGTTAACAGTCTCACGATAACAATTTTCCACCTCTGAACAAAGGTGTCTCTGAGTACCCAGATCTTTATCCCTGTGAAGAGGTGTTAGGTATTAGTGACAGGAGAAGCACATGTTACATTCGGGTCCCTTTGGCCTAGACTGGTTTCAGAATGCTCTCGCATAAAGGCAAACAAATCAGAGACCTTTGTAGCTTCCCTTCGCCTCTGCTGCATTAGCTGAAGATAAATCTGTGCGGGGTTCACCAGAGGCAACAGGCAACTGCATTAAGCTGTATAATGATGAACACTAATGACCTGTGACAGAATGGGTCTCTGTAGGCTCAGCGGCCATGCAGAGCAGGAGTTTTTTCTTCTTTTTGATAACAGTAATGAAAAACAACCCACAAAAACCCCAACAAAATAAAACCACATTCAAAGATGCAGGGAAATAACTTGCAGTCTAAATCCAAGGTGATTTTCATGATGTGTCTTTCTTTTTCGGAAGCACATGCATCCTGACTGCAAAAGGCCGCTATGCCATTCACTGTAGAGTGATGGAGACTCTAGGCTGTTTCCAGGAAATGGAAACAGTGCCCTTTAGTCAAATAGCAATCCATTGTAAATCATGTTTCAGTTTCTGTGGCATTGGCATGCAAATGGGCGAGGTTTTGAGTTCCTTGTTATTTTTACTTATAGACACACCTTTATCACAATGATCTGAATTGATTGATTTTATTTCCTGTTCTTTTCTTTCCCATTCTTAAATTAAGTGAGGAGCTTGTTGATTTTTACAGGATGAATTGAGTGGTCTTTATTAATCCATTAACTTTTCTGTTGTGCTTGATTCTTAAGAGAATCAAATATGTATATATATGTATGTGTGTGTAAATACACTTTATAAACTACCACAAACATTAAGCTGATGCCAGTGTAGATATTAGACCAGTTGATCTTTAAGACCCCCTTCAGTTGTAGAAATAAATTATCCTAAAACTTCCAACCAAAAGCAATTTCCCAGTTTATTTTATAAATTCAGGTAGATGGAATATATAAATACGAATATTTTATGGTCAAGTAATAGAAACCACACCACAGGATGGATGGATGGATGGATGGATGGATGGATAGATAGATAGATAGATAGATAGATAGATAGATATAGCTATGAGTAATTTGGCCTAGGACTTTGTAAAAATCTATTCAGATGTCAGTATGACCTACACATGGTGGATTTTCAGTGTTTGCTTCTCAGATATTCAGAACACACTTTACAGCACATTTTCTCCCTGCCCTCTGAGTCTCCATGGATGATCTACAAAAAGATAGCATTTACATTTGCTACTAAATAAAACCCTTTTCTGACTCTTTCCTATAAATCCACTTTTATTACCTCCTTATAAAGTAATTTCTGATAATTCAGCCAGAACCTTTACATTTATTTGTCATTTTCAAACTAGATGGTTGAATAAGAGGGCTTCCTCGATAATTTTAGCCTAGAAAAAAGGATTACAAGGCAAATTTCAAGTCCCTGGCATTGCTTCCTAATCCACGAAATTTGTAAATTCTAAGAATCCATTTACTTTTAAGAAACATTTTTGTTCTTGTTTTAGTGTCAATTTGTTTCAGCTTTCCCACATGTGTGACTTTTATAGCCCCATATAAAGTGGAGTGCTCTGCCATATTGATTTAATGGTATGTTTCAATAAATTCCCCCTGTTACAGCGCTTGCTCCATGCCAGGCAGCGAAAAGGGAAACAGACAGATGTGCTGGTTACCTAATTTTAAAAGAGAAAAAATTCCATTTTCACCATTCTTTAATGTCATAGCTGTCCTGCCAGTGACCCAGTACTGAGATATATTAGGTTCCCCCTGACGTATGTTACAGGAAGTAGTGACCTGACCTTTTAGAAATTTTATTAACATTTATAAATTTGTTTTATTGTATCATGTTGGAAACACTGATTTTTCTCCAGAATGGATTAGGGTGACTGGTGTACAGATTGATAGCCATGTAGCATATTAAGCTGGTGGACATTTTGTAGAGTATACAAATGCTGTCTCCCCCACAACCTCTCCCCCTTCTTCTACCTTAAGGTTTATGCTAATGGGAATAGAGGCATTTTCACTTTTCCTTTGAAGCATTTTACAAACAACTAAATCATTACTGGCAGCCTTTAAATAGCCAGTTAGGTTTTGAATATTGCTTGGTCAAACATTGAGGCATGGGTATTCATCCATTCATTTGTTCAACCTCTCCTCAGCGCCTAATGTATTCCAGACTCTGCCAGTCATGAAGGATGTAAGAGTGATTGCCACCATCCCTGCTCTGAAGTAACTTACAAAGTGATGGATTAGGACCATGCAGTCAAAATCCTAATCAAATAATTTTTTTTCTTCCTTAACTCTATGCAAAGCCCAACTTGAACCTTTAAAAAAATTATTCTATTATATAACAGATCTTCCTAGGAATTATTTTAATTTGTATGTCTTTATTGTCAAAAACATTTGTCATAGATTGTTAATAAAGTTAGTTTGATTAATGCAAATCTTTAGAACTCAGCTATGTCCAGTTTTATTGCCTTAGCAATTCTCATCTCTCTCTCTCTACCCTAAGAAACGGAGAAATGTGTGATTTTATAAAAAGGACACTTCTCCCCTGACAGGAAGCATAGGAGTCAGGACAGTTGGCAGGCTGCCTTCCCAACCAGCTTCCCGCAACAACAGTTGTGATGGTGATGGTGATCGACACTCCCATCCATCATCTGCCTTTTCCGAAATGCTTCTGAAACGTAAATTAAGCCTCTACCTCCTCATTGAGTATGGATTGCTGTTTTATTTTACAGTAAATACTTGTTTGTTTTATAGTCAGGGAAATTGAGGCATTGAGAACCTAAGTGGGTAGATAAATCAGTTGCAGACGCTGCTGGGAAACATCAGTGAGTGTTTATGGAGCCCCGGTGGAGAATATTTCCACAGGCCCTGCGCAGTGTGTTTTGTTTCCAGCTTCCCCTTGCTGCTTGGGGAAAGGAGGCCACGGAACGTACTGGCTTGAATTTACTCTTGTCCTCATGGGAAGCCATTGTTTTGTTGTACATTTCACTTTTACATTGGCATTTTCTTAATGCATTTTACTTTGCACTTTAGTTACTCAAGACCTAACAAGAACATTAGCCATATTTCCAGGTTCCAGGCTTTTCCAGGTTCAGTCATTCAGTTTTTAAAAACAATTTGAACACTGGCATATATCATCTCCTGTGGTAGGAATCATGGTCAGAAAGGTGAATTAGGAAGCAGTTTTTATTGCCAAGAAACTGTATTCTGGTAGATCCTTTTGAGAACCATAAAAGTGTAATCATACTTTTTGTTTGCTTGACTTTCAAGCAAACAACTTTCTTCACTGGAGAACTTTTCAGAACCTTCGGTATTCAAGTTATATTGTGAATTTCCAGAGGCAAGCAGCCTACAAAACACATTCAAAGCTTATGTGAACATAAACACCTGATGCAAGGGATGCATTTGGAGTTAGTATCTTTAGAATACACTTTAAAGAACCAATGACATGGCCGTTTCCCACCATCCACCTGCCAGTGGCACTGGAAGTGACCACAGGCAAATAGCAGCTTACCTAGAACAGCTCCCAAGGATTAATCTACTCACTCTTTTTAAAAGTTTTTAAAAACATTTATTGATTTTCAGAGAGAGAGAGAGAAGAAGGCGGGGGAGAAGGGGTAGCGGGAGAAAAAGACAGAGAGTTAGATGGAAAGAGAAACATCAATTCCTTGTTCCACACATCCATGCATTTATTGTTGGACTCCTGTATGTGCCCTGGCCAGGAATGGAAACCTCAATTGTGACATATCAGGATGATGCCCCAAACAACATAGCTACCCAGCCAGGCAATCTAATCATCTTTAATGCTGTTTTCCCCAAAGATTGAGTACCGGCTTATGAACAAGATACCTACTATCTCCCTATTGCTCACATTTATGCTCACTCTGTCTAAGGTATTTTTATTCATGAGAATAACTCTTAAAAGATTAGCAATCACCTAGTCTAGCCACTCTAGTCAACTCTTTAGGATATTAGTTACAAGCAAAACCTGAAAGGAATCCAAGTCTCCAGACTCTTCCATTGAACTTCGCTATGTCTCAGATGACACCTAAGCAAAAGTCTTCTCCAGCTACTTCTACATAAATAGGTTTTATATCAGATAGGCAAAAATACAGTCAAATTGTTTTTGCTATTTTCCCACATACTATCAGAATCAGCCATGTTCTTTTCTTACACTGCAGTTTTCTTCTCTGCTACCTATCCCAGAACATTTAGGATATTTTTGCCTAAACAGCCATTTGTGCTTGAAGCACTGGTGAGCCTTTCTCCTTGCTCCTTAGTGAATATAGTGACTCACTATTTAACCCGATGCAGTACAAGCAGTCCTCTATAGTTTGTAATCTAAATGTTTTTATTAATGTCAAAGGAAGTGCGATAAATATAGAAGGGAGTAAGAACCATTAAATATATCAATAGAAAATGAGCTACAAAGGCCTTCCTTTTCTCATAAACATGTTCCAGAAATACATGTAAGTAAATAAAAATGTACACACATATTATATTATGTTCATGGTCATCTGCCAAATTGCCTCTTTTCTGATGCTTTCCTATAACAGGGGACCTGGTAACATCATAACAATATAGTTTCATACTTTTGAATAGGTTATATTCCATTTACTGGTTCATATCTTAGTTGTTTGGAACTCAGAATGCATTTTCTCATAGAAATAATCTTATATCATCTTATATAATCTCATAGAAATAATCATATATCACTGTCCTTGAAATAAAGGCTCAAAAAACTCTGAAAAAAGCTGTTTTATCCATTATATATCTCTAGAGTCTTGATGTAGCTTTCTCAAATTTAAGTAAAATATAAGCATGGGTCCTGGGAATGGATATAGAGTTTGACTTGAGATTCTAGGAGCACATCTCTTTATACAATAACCTGAGAGTTTTCAGTGTTGGAATATGATCACAGAGTTTCTAGAGGTCTCCTACTAGTAGTCCAGTCTTCTTTTTCCTAGAATAAGGGCTTCACCTTCGATGTATCCTCCTTGTGCTAACCAAGGCCTGGGACAGAGGTTTTTTTGTGTGTGTTTTTTTCCTTTTTTTTTTTTTTTTAGAGAGATCTGGGTGGTGAGGGGCTGAGTTCCAGGGGTCATTGGCCTGGATCAGATAGCAGTTCTGGGGTGAAGTATGGAAGGTGCAATAGTGATAGGGACCTGGGCTTGGAGGAATTGGTGCCATTTCTTGTCTCTCTCTTTGTACCCTACTCTTCTTTCCCTTCCTAGATTGTAAGGCCTGTTGAGTTGAATCCCCTTTCTTTTAGCAGAAGGGCATTCATTTCCCCATTGGTACTGCCAGTGCACCAAAACAGGTCCCCCTTTACCCAAGCAGGCCCTGACTAGAGGGAAGAAAGAAGGAGCAAAATTGAGTTGTTTTTGGTGGGTGCAGAGTTTTCAGGAGTGAAGGGAGGAGGACTGGGATGGTGATGGGGTGTCTGAATGTAGGGCCCAGTCCCCACATCACTGTGGAAGCCATGGATGAGTTGGAAGAGAGGTTAACAAGAGGTCTGGAGAGAACACAGTGCCGGCTTCATGGCTAAGTGGGGCACCTGTGTGCATGTGGAGACAGGATTGGAGGGAAACTCTGAGTGCTTCTGTGGTGAATTAGAATTTGTGACAGGTCCTAGAAAATGTATTTTAGACAGTTGGATTTTAGGAACCAATAAACAGCATTCACACTGCAGTGAATAAAGACATATTCATTAAATGGCCTGTGTCTAATACACAGATGGTTTATTTTACCCTTGATCTTGCAAATGCCTTCCTCTTCTCTTTGTTCTTTTTTTCCATTTATTCCTCTGTTTTGGAAGTTCCATTCGTTGTTTGTATGAATTCCCTGACTAAGCCTGACATGGCTTAACCACATAAACTTTGCTTTGTCATGCTGTTCCCTAGCATGCCTTCACTAGGAGTTTCTTCCCTCCCTCCAGACCTCATACTTCCTTCTGGCACCTTAGCTTCCCTTCTGTACTTGATGTATTGCTTCCCATTGATCTCTGATTAACTTGGAGACAGACCTCAAAAACAGAGAGACAACAGACATGCTCTTCTCCTTGCTACCTTGAATACGTTGATTATAATTTCCGTGGTAATCCTCTTAAGTGTGATTTTAAGTAATTACTATGATATGTTGTTCATACTCATTTCATTGTTCTTTATATCTGTATTGTACCATCTTGTAATACTAAGTGAATGTTATAGTTGACACAGATAATTCATTATTTCCATTATTAAAATACAGTCATGTGGATAGTGTTGATAGGAACTGTATAAGGAGAAACAGACGCTGTGGTAGTATGGGGCCTGTCCCTTGAGACTCATAGTACTTTCTGTAGTGAAGTCCAGGAGAGGCAAGGAGTTGTCACTCAAGCTCTATCAAGCTTAAATCTGCCAAGAAAAAAAATGCAGAATTGCAACTTGCCTTAAATGATTCCAAGTCACCTGAGGGATGGGGAAAGAAATTGCAAAGGATTGCTGGCTAAATATCTTTCATAGTCAAAGGCTATCCCAGAAACAATTGCATGAAACCCTAGAAATGAAAGATGAGAATGAGAGTGTATTGTATGTAATGCAGAAGACAAAGGCACACATACTCCCTGCTGAGCAGGCTTTGCATATAAGACATGCCAATTAGACATCATGCGTGGTCATTAAGGCACATCTTAGGAGGGGTCAAGGGTGCTGACTTCTCCAATTCATATACTTAGTTTATTTTTAATTCTCCGTCTAGGATAATTATATTATTTTCAGGTGTGAATTTTTGCAACCCTGCCAGATGAAAATGACAGATTACTTGAGTGAGGTTTGTATGTTTAACCTCATGATCCGGTTACATTACATTTATATGCCTTGATGGAATGTTTGCCTTCTAATATTTCTGTGTGTTAACCCAGTTGTCTCCCTTTATTGCTACCATATTGCAATGAGTGTTTTTGCATTTTTATGAAGAGCCTATTAGCAGCATTGGCTTGATTTAAAGAATTTCTTCAGTTTATGAATACAGTTCATCTCTGTGAATGAATTTAGCACTTTAATGCTACTTATTTACTCCACACCATAAAATGTAATATAATAAATAATGGGTCCCTTGGGCTTGTGGTAAAACTCAATGATCATCCTCTCAGCAGGAAGATGAACACAGCTCGAGTGGAGAAATAATGAACAAAATTTACCATGCTCACTGGGATGCCATTTATATACCTGAATCTAATAAAGGCAGAATTACCATGTTTGGCATTGTAGTGGCTTCAGAATGTAATGAGACTGGGCGAGGAGGAATTCAGTCATATTAACATTTTAGAAGATTGTAGCAATTCCAAATTAGCAGTTCAAGTAAGAGAGTGTTCTTAAAAGTATGTAACACTTGCTTTTTATTATTTTCTTTATTTAAGTCATTTTTTTCTCAATTATAGTCAACATATAATATTGTATTAGCTACAGGTGTACACCCCAGTGATTAGACATTGTATAACTTACTAAGTTATCATCCCAATATTCTGGTGCCCATCTGACACCATACATAGTTTTAGGATTTTATTGACTACAATCCATATACTGTACTTTACGTCCCCATGACTATTCTGTAACTATCAATTTGAACTTTCTTATTCCTTCACCTTTGTCACCCATCCTCCTAAACCCTCTCCCATCTGGCAATCATCAAAATGTTCTCTGTATCTATGAGTCTGTTTCTGTTCTGTTTGCTTATTCATTTTGTTTTTGTTTTCCTAGACTTAATTGTTGATAGATATATATTTAATGTCATTTTATTATTCGTATTTTTTATCTTTTTCTTCTTCTTAAAGAAGACCTTTTAATATTTCATGTAATACTTGTTTGGTGATTTTGAACTCCTTCAGCCTTTTCTTGTCTGGGAAGCTCTTTATCTCTTGCTTGATTCTAAATAATAGCTCCTTGTGCTAAATAAATGTTAAGTCAGTGTTTTCCACCATCTTCATTCATGGAAAAACCATGGAAAAATCTATGCCTAATTATATTCTGAGATTTTTTTCAAGTTATTTTGAATTCTCTTTCCTTTTGTTTCCCTTCAATTGGTATTTCTTCCTTGAAATAAAGGGTCACAAATGTACGTGCTTATAGGAGCTAATTTGATAACCTCAATGAGTGCTTTTGGCAATTGTGATTCCCTTGGTCCATAGAGAGAGGCCAGCCTAACAGTAGTCTCCTCTTATCCATGGTTTTGCTCTCCATTTTTCTGTTACCTTCAGTCCACCATTGTCTAAATATATTAAATGGAAAATTCCAGAAATAAGCAATTCAATAAACAATTCCTAAGTTTTAAGTTGCATGCTGTTCTAAGGGGCATGATAATATCTAGTGCCATCCCACCTGGGAGGACATGACTCATCCCTTTTTTGTCCAGTGTCTCCACTTTGTAGAAGCTCCTGCCACGTAGTCACTTAGTAGCTGCCTTAGGTATCGGATGGCTGGGTGTAGTGTCTCAGTCCTTGTGCTCAAGTCATCCTTATTTTAATGGCACATGGACATAATTTTATACAGTATATTGTTATTATTGTCCTATTCTATTATCAGTTATTGTTTGATCTCTCACTCTTACTAGTTTATGAATTAGACTTTATCATAGGTATGTATGCACAGGGAAAAATACAGCATAGGGTTTGCTAGTATCCATAGTTTCAGGAATCCACTGGGGGATTGGAACGTGTCCTTTTTGGATAAGGGATGACTAGTGTACTCAAGCCCAGCTAACGGTGTCATTTAGAATATAATCCCAGTGGTGCCAGATTATCTAAACTAGAAAAATAAACAAATAAACAAAAAAAAATGTTTATGTCTTTGATCTTTATAGAAAATCCTCATTTATTCAATTGTCATCTACTTATTACAAAATTAAATGCTGTACTCTCGTATGAAATATGTTAGCCCAAGATTTTGGTTCATATGCTGCCAGTTTGACATCCCAGTTTTAAATTACACATTTATGAAAATGTTTATGCAGTCAAGGCCCCTATTGAGCTGTTAGCTTAGGCAACTTCTGCGGTTTGAGTATGCCCCCATTTAGATTCCCCCTGACCATATGCACTTATCTCATGATACACTGCTGCCTGGGGCTTTCCCTGAAACTGTATCACTCGGAACTTTTACTATCTCCAAGAAAAAAGTGCTGAATGAAGTTAAGTATTATAAAATACAGATATATTTACCCCAGTAAACACAGAATACTCAGTGTTTGTTTTATATTGCATTTTTTATTTTTTGTCTTTAAATTTCATTTTGTTGCATATTTATATGGAATGTATGGGCATTAAAGGGATGTGCTGAGTTTACCTTTATGGCTATTGGATCATAGGTAAATGCTTTAGTGATGTGTTTGCTACTAGCAGATGAGCAGCTGAGCAGCAGTCCTTGCCAAATGTGGGCAATACTTCAAGCTCACCTTTCTAAAAATAAGTATAGAAGGATTTCCTCATTTCATCAAAAGCTTTGATAAAGTCACAATGTTGTTGGCTTATTCTTTGATGTTCAGGAGAATCCATATTAATTTCCCTACAATCTAATGTTGTTTCTCTAGATAAAAAATTTATTTAGTATCAGTTAGAACATTTTATGTATGAAATAGTATATCAATGTGAGGACTTTTTGTCTTCATAGTGGTAGGTAAGGCTTTGTTAGATCACTTAGGGAACCCAGGCTTTTCACATGAACCAGGCATTGTGTTATGGCACTACTCTATAGGCTATGTGTAAGGAAGAGTATACTTTACTCTGAAAGACTCTGAGAGCTGATATACTGGTTGTCTGCTTCTGGTGTGGACAAATCATTCCACTGCATAGAGCATAGAGCAGACTGTATTCCTCGTGGTCCTGCCAAGATGAATGGCCCGTGCCCCATCTCCAGATGACAGGGTAGGAACAGGGGCTGTAAGAAGCAGCCTTCTGATGGGAGGCTTCAGAGAGCACCATTTCTATCTGGGAGGCTGAGAGTTCACTTCTGGTTCCTTTGCTGCACAGCTTCAGTGATTAGATTGTAATTTGCCTTCTTGAGGTTTTTACTTCTATTACCTTCATCTTCTAAATTCACGTAGCTGTATTTTGTTCTCTTTTCTGGTGGTTTATAGTTCCTGCCTTGTGTATTTTTTATACTTGTCTCATGAATAAAGGATGGCTTATCGCTATTTGGGATGGCTGCCTCCTCTATGGCCTGCAGCTTTGGAGAGGAGCATGTGTTGGCCAGATCAGCTGATGCTGCTCAGTCAGCAGAGGGGCACAGGTCAGTGGGGTGAGAGTTATAGTCATTCATTCATAAAAAACAAATAAAATAAAATAAAATAAAATAAAATAAAATAAAATAAAATAAAATAAAATAAAATAAATTTAATTGAGTGCTCATTATATACCAGGCACTATTTCAAATATTAGATAGCAGTCATACTCTAAATCTGTGTCTTAATTTCTTTTCTAGAATGTGTACTGTATGATAAAAGATTCTTGTATGATTGCTTTGTATCATCCACCTCACCTAGCTCAGCACAGTACAATCCTATATATTAAAAGGCTAAAATGCAAATCAACCCAACGGGGAACAACCAGTCGCTATGACATGCAGTGACCATCAGGGGGCAGACGCTCAATGCAGGAGCTGCCCCTTGGTGGTCAGTGCACCCCATTGTGGGAGTGCAGCTTAGCCAAAAGCCAGGTTTACAGTTGGCGAGCACAGTGGACTACAAGAGGCCTCCCAGACTGCAAGAGATTACAAGCCGGGCTGAGGGACACCCTTCCCCCATCAAGTGCATGAATTTCATGCACTGGGCCTCTAGTTGAGAATACAATCAGAAGTTTGTTTTGTAAATGAGTACAAAATCAGGTATACGTCCTTTGGAGAGTGCCATAGCGTAGATCTAGTTCTTTCATGGCAGCCGTTAAATAGATCAGATTAGCTTCATGTCCAGAATGAATAGCCTTAGTTTTCAGCAGTTCTTTCTCCTAACTGGTTACAGTGTCCTTCTTTGGTTCTCCTCTGGTAGAGTATTGCCTTGTTTAATGTGTAGGAACCAGGACTTCATACAGTACTAGATAATGGGATCTGGTCTGTACATTTGGAGGGGAGGGTGCTATACTTACTGTGATTCATTAATTTCCCCTTAGGCATTTATTAACTACCACCTTTTTCTTTTTCCCAAGGTGGTAATTCTTATGTTTTATAATTAATATATTAATTATAGGCTAATATATGTCTGTGTGCTATCTAAGTATATATACCCTTGAACTATTTGTTTCCCTGATCATTTTTTATTAGTGAAGATTGTGATTAAAACTTTTTATTTGCAATAGGGGGTTCTTAGTTATATTATAGAAAGTTTTTCAAAAGTTATATATAATCATTACTTGAGGATATGAAAATACAGTAAACATAAAAGAGAGAGAGAGGGAAGGAGGGAGGGAGGGAGGGAGGGAGGGAGGGAGGGAGGGAGAGAGAGAGAGAGAGAGAGAGAGAGAGAGAGAGAGAGAGAGAGAGAGAGATAATGATTGAATATGCATGAAGTGACGAATTTCCAAGTCTTGGAATTCCTGCTTTATTCACAGTCTTTCTTATTTATATTGCTAACATCTGTCTTTTCCTTAAAGAGTATTATTCTGTTTTATTTGAACTTTCTATTTTCTACCCAAGGAATAAAATTAACTGGTGTAATAATTCCTGAAGTTTCTCTCATTTTTAAGTTCTAGAAAAAAAGAATTAAAAGGTCCTTGTTGACATCGTTGTTATGGTTAAGATGTGTTCCACTTTCTAGGACAAATGACAAATCCCCACGTCTTTGTCATTCCACAAGCTTTCTTCCCAATCTTAATGAGCTATAAAGTGCCACATCCGGTGATTCACTGCGCTTGATTTGTTCCGTGATTTCATCTTTAGACAGTCCCATATTTTTCAGGGCCACACTGATCTCCCCACAAGGAATAAATAGTAGGAATTCTTATATGCCAAATTTATTGCATGCATGAGAAAAGAAAGGGGAGAGGGTGACATCCAAGTTATCAACCACAAGTATAAAATTCCAAATCTTTAATTTGGAATTATAGGTTGTGTTTTAAATTTGCCTTTTTCTGGTTTTCACTTTGGGGTTTGCTTTTCTCTTGTAGTGCAGCTTCCTCCATTCTTTAGTTTAATACAGCAAATATTTCTTAAGTGCTCACTATATGCAAAGAACTGTACTCAGCACCTGGAGGGTTACAGAGCCACTCAGGAGGGTTACAGGCCATCCCTCTTATACCCTTCCCTTTCTGCCAAACAGCATCAGAATGGAAGGCTTTGTTTTTCTAGTTGCTTTTAACTAAAAGATTTTATATATTTTGGTCAAGTTTCTTTCATTGGTAGATAGATACATTTTAGAGAGCCTACATTATTTAGTGAATTAAAATGCTTACTATTGTCCTATAAAGTTTCCAGTGGTATACTGGACTTAAAAAGCATCACTGTAATTGTACTTTTAAGCATTCATTGACTATTTATAATAAGACTCGATTTCTTCTATATTTGTTCAAGAATAACCTAAAATATGTTGAATGTTATGATATGGAAGTTATATCTCAGTAAAGCTGTCTGATAGATAGATAAATAGGTAAGCAAAAATGAGGAAATAGACTGCCATACTTGGAACATATCATAAGAAGGTCTTTGAAAAAGATACCAAAGCTGTGAAATACAGAAGGCAGCAGGGAAAGAGGAGGACCCACTACAAGATGAACTAACTCCATAAAAGAACCCGAGGTGTGAGCCTGCAGGAGCTGAGCAGGGCTCTGGAGGACAGGGCATTGTGGACACCACTCATTCATAGTGTTGCCAGGAGTCAGTCAATGCAAGGGTATGGAACATACACAGAGAGGTCAACCTCACAGGTCTTGCAATAAGTTCAGATAGCCTTCTTTGATTAGACTTCATCCCACTTTGGTAATGGTCTGCTTTATTTCACATGCTAACTCCAGTTCTAAGACATGGGGAAATCTTCGTCAATTAATTGAAACACTCATTTGGATAAGAACCTAAGCAAGGTTCAGTAATTCTCAATTTCCCACTTTGCTTGCAAAACACAATGTAAGTCCGGAATTACACTCTTCACAGCTTATTACACCGTGAGTTTGTTCACTCACAGGGAAAGAATTTAATGCAATTTACTCCCAACTGTTCCCCTCATACTAACCCCTTTATTAAAGTAACCCATTTCTCAAGGTTATGTGTTATTTTGAAATTATTTTTGAAGGTCATAAATGTAGTCACATACATGGTCTCATTCTCTCTTAGCTCCCCTCCTTGTTAAATTTCCTTGTGTGTCGCCAAATCAGCTCTTGGTGGCTCCTACCCTGTTCCTTCCTTCAGGTGGATCCAAGTTACTTCTTTCCCATAGATATTTCATTTTTATATTTTCCTGGTTTTACGTTATATATTCAAATCAGTCTCAAGACTTGTGTTTTGTTAAAATACTTAAGGGCTATCATTTATTAAATAACTCTATTGCCTTGGAGTGTTTCTGTCAACACACTGAACCTCAGAAAAGCAGGACACGTTTCCACCAGCTCTCCCTCTAAGTCTGACTTCTCCCACTTTAGGGAGGAGCTATTTTGCTGGAAGCAAATGAGCCATTTTGAATATTCTAGGAACTTCCCCCCCCCCCCCCCCCCCCCCGAATTTTACAAAGCTCTTTAGTTCCCTTTTGTAGCATTCATTACAAATAATGTTTTTTAACTTACTTTTGAGTTCTCCCTCCTAAGTCTGAGTGTGGTCATTCCTCCCCATTCTTCTCCCTGATGTTCTCAGGGAGCCACTGGGTGCAGGGCTTGGGGCCTGACCTTTGGCTGATTTTTCTGAGGCTGCGGGATCCCACCCAGACCTGGCCCAGGAGTATTGTTAGCTTCACTGGACTCCCACCTTCTCCTCCAAGAAGGGTACAGACACTGTGGTAACTACACTGCTTGAGAATCAGTTGACATTGCTAGTAGTTATTGGTGGCAGGCCTTTTCTTCTTCTAGACTTTGCATTTCTCATTATACAAGTTCTGCAGAATGTTGAAGCTAAAAGACTGCTCAGAAATCACATAGATGACATACACTGAATGGCCAGATTATTATGATCTCTGAACCCATAATAATCTGGCCACTCAGTGTATATCCTTTATAATAAAAGGGTAATATGCAAATTGTCTCCTTGACCAGGAGTTCTACCAGCAGGCAGGCAGACCAACCACCATGTCCCCTACCTTTGGCCAGGCTGACTGGATCCCTCCCATGCATGGATTCATGCACCAGGCCTCTAAATATATATATATATAGTGGCCAGATTATTATGTGTTCAGAGATCATAATAATCTGGCCACTCAGTGTACATGCAGATTGGCACGCGTTTGCTAATTTGTCTGTGATCTAAATGTGGGAAGAAAGAGAAATGAAAGTTAGATGGTTAACAAATTTTAACATCTCATTGTTAAGTGTTTTGTGTTTTGTTTTGGTTTTCAATTATCCTGTATTCTTTTATTGATTTAATGAATTTATTTTCTCCCTTCCAAGGAACTAACTACCTTTGTTACCCAGCATAATTCTTGTGAATGAGAAGCTAAAAATCTTTGTTTTCCATCTAGAGAACAAATGGACATTCCTGCTTCATTCTCAGTCAACAGGGTGATTGATGACTTTGATATCAACTTCTTAACTGAAATAATTTTGTCTCAATTTGAGAGAAAATAGTGGAAACACAGGGTTGTCCCTGGCAACCAAAACATCAGAGGCATCAGGGACTCTCCTGCCCCCGTTTTTCTTAATTTTCTTATATCCTAGACCACAAACCCCACATCTTCTCCTAAAATTGATTTAACAACATGGCAAATGCTTAAACATAAAGGATATAGCACATTCTGCTGAAATAGGAGGCCAGTGGTTTATACATGCTTGCTTGGTCTAATGCATCCTTCACCTGACATAAATCTCAAGGAGGGCTTTAGGAAGGAAACACATTCCCCTGACAGGACAGGATGTAAAATGGATATAAACCAATTACTTTTCTTGCAGTTCTTGGAGCAATCTTAGGAATACTGACCCTTCTGACTTCATTTTCAGGCAAGAATTCTCTACCCCCACCTCACAAGGAAACATAATTGAGCTGAATTCCTAGCAGGAAGCAAATGAAGGTTTAGAAAGAACAATTTTGCTGGAACCTATGGAGCAAATCCCCTTTCAAACACACCAGAGGTAGTTATTTAAAAACATTTAAGCCTCTAATCACAGTGGTCTTTGATGAACCTTTCCCACTTTAAATACACCCAAGGAAGTAAAGAAAGGAGAGAAAGCCATTAGGAAATCATTATAATAAACAGCAACATTGATTTACTTGCCTCTCCTTTGGTACATCCCCTCCCCTGTTTTAGCTACTCAGGTGGGCTTGAATAGTGAAGTAATCTCAAGCTCTCACCGGCCATCAAAAAAAGAAATGTAAGTGATTAAAAAAAAATTTCTTTAAGATTTCAAGGAACCTGGTCAGTCCTGAGTGCCCAGTTTTTGGCTGTGACTTTTAAGTTGAACCTTTTCGATGGTAAATAGCCTGCTGCTTATGCCTGTGTGTTTGGCTTAAAAAAAAATCAATCTCTGAGAAAATGGGCTTCCATCTTCCCTTCAGCCCAGTCTCCTTTGATGATTGATGTTAATTCAGTAAGCTGCTGACCCAAGAAAAAAGAATTGTTTGTGCTGCTGTTTTGAATAAATAAACTTACCCAGAATCAATGGCTGCAGCTTAGAGAAATTAGATGGTGGAGAGCATGAAGTCTCTTTCTGTTGTGTTTCTCATGTAAATAAAGCAGGTAAAGGGCATTTCAGCACCAGATAGCTTTTTGAATGCTGGCGACTGGCTCTGAAGGGGAAATTGTTTTTAATTTAAAAAAATGTCCTCTGTATCTATAGCAGAAGAAAGTTTGTATTTGTGACAAATACTTGGTTATTCCTATAAACAATTCCTTTCTGGCAGTGAATTTGTCCATTCACTGGGCCTTAGTTTACATAAAATATTGTCA
Source organism: Pipistrellus kuhlii (assembly GCF_014108245.1). NCBI lineage: Eukaryota > Metazoa > Chordata > Mammalia > Chiroptera > Vespertilionidae > Pipistrellus > Pipistrellus kuhlii. The sequence goes on from NW_023425405.1 coordinate 15,155,377, forward strand.
GTATATGAACTTAATTCTTCCCACTCTAGTTCAGAGAAACATTCTGAGGTTAGAACACTTTATTTCATTTTGAAATTGAAAGGCAGTGTGGTCTGCCAGACCAGAAGAGTCAGTTAACCAAGGTGATGCTTCTGACCCAGCTGGCTGTTTATTGGCTGACCGTACATAAGTCATCTGTTTTCTGTATCCAGTTTCCTTTACCTAAACCATAGCACTTCGTCTGTAATGATTCCTCTTCAGGCTGTGCGATTTAGTGGATTCCTAGCCCTGAGATTTACAGTTGATGCTATGTAGGCAGTCCAAGATATTTGAAAACACCAAGGCAGCCTTGCTTTTTATTACCTTTTATTTTAGTACCACTTAGTTAACAATGTCTAACAGTCTGTTTCACGTCTCAGTTTATTTAATCCACAGTTCCAGCCAAACCAGTGTACATTTATATTAATGCATGCAGAGTAGGAATTTAGCATAAGCCAGGTTTACTTTAAGTTTTATCAATGACAAACAACCAGAAGTCAATAAATAGTGAGAAGACCAAGTACATTATGTTATTTTCAGCTTGTGCATTATTATATCTAGCCCCAAAGTTACTTCCTGTTCAATAAAATGGGCTAACAGTGGCCACCTGGCAGAGCTGAGGTATTAGTGGGAAAAGTGAGAACTCAGACTAAAGTCTGTGGTTAGGTTAATGTCCTTGCACCAAGGTTAACTTCTTAGTATTGGTATTTATATCGTAGTTAAAGGGGAGTGGGTGGAATGTAGATAGGAACTCTATACTGTCAGCAATTCTTCTGTAAGTTTGCATTTATTTCAAGGTAAAGTGTTAAAAAATATATAAGACATAGGAAGTATAATTCAGGTATAAACAACACTATTTAAAAGAAGTGATATGCTTTTTACTATATTAAATTGTATATAATAGAAAACAACCTATATAAATAAAAGTTTGATTAAATCGACTTTTGCTACCAGATGAAATTTTACTTAGTTTGTTACTTTTTAGAAAAATTATTTGATTATACATTGTCATTGGATACTTTTGTTCTGGCAGATCTGCTTATACTTTTTCTTTATTCTGATCTTCATTTTGAAATATGTACATTATCACATATGTACATTTCCACTTGTTATGGGGGAGGATTGGTATATCAAAATGGTTAAAAGAACACTCATAAAAGTATAAAAATGTACAAGTTGGATAAACGATGTACAAGTTATGAAGTCTGTTAAGCATGATAAAAATAATGCTATTCGAATTGCTAATAATTATGGAATGGTAGAAATATAGCACTTTTAAAGACTTTGCATATACTAACTTAGTTAATCCTTACAACTAAAACTTATAACCTATGAAGTAGACACTATTGTTATCCTCATTATATAGATAAGAAAAGTAAGACACAGAGATGTAACAAATTCCTAACAGTATACAAACTAACAAGTGCCCTATTTCTGGGCAATTGCGTGCAGACGGTAATGTTTATTAAGGAGCACCTAGGTAACCATGGCTGGCATGATGGAAGAGGAGCCAGCGTTCTCATGCATGTGTTATAATTTCCCTGCCTGCCAGTCCTGTGCCACATGTAGTGTTTACGATCCAACCCTTACTACCACATAGGGTCTGAGCTTCTCAGTCAAAATGACTCAAAAGCTACACCTGCTGGGTCCTGAAGCACATTATTTTCTCAAGCACCAATTCTTGCTTTTAAAGGAAAGCCAGGGACGGCAGAGGGATCTGTAAGTTTCCCCTCTGTACTGAACACCATGAAATGCTTTCTTGAACAAGTTGGCGTTTTGCTGAAGCCGGTTTGGCTCAGTGGTAGAGTGTCGGTCTGCTGACTGAAAGGTCGCAGGTTAGATTCCTGTCAAGGGCATGTACATTGGTTACGGGCACATCCCCAGTAGGGGGTGTGCAAGAGGCAGCTAGTCGATGTTTCTCTCTCATCGACATTTCTATCTCTCTCCCTTCCTCTCTGTAAAAAATCAATAAAATATATTTAAAAAAAACAAAAAACAAAAAACAAAACCAAGTTGGCATTCTGATCTTGCAGAGACTTTGCCATTCTGTGAAAGGGGGGAATATGAGGGCCCTGGAGAGACCACCCTTTCCACCTTGACCTTCTGAGTCCTGTTACTCTTTTGATGCCATCTCTCCTCTCCTTCACTCCTGGCTCTTTTAGCTGGGCCTCTGTTCTCCTCCCGGGTGTTTACAGTACATGGCTCATTCCAGCTGACACATTTTGTTAGCGTTATCACAGATTAGAAGGAGTGAAATCACTGCCAGTGTTGTTTCTCATTCTTTCAGGTCAATGGGTTTGCTTTCCAAGATCACACTCCTTGATTGCTCTGCTTGGGGCATAATTGATCAGTATCAAGTTTGCAGCTTATTCTGCATCTGACTCCTTAATTTAACTCACAGTGTGTTAATTTCATATGCAGTGTTGGTTCATATCTCAGGGCCCAGTGTTAACATATTAAACTGTCAGAGGCTGGCAGTAGAAGAATGGATGGTTTGCAGTTTGCTCATCTGAACCATTATAATGTACATCTGAAGCTTTTGAATCAAATAAAAATTGTGATGATTATTCTTTCACTGATCATTAATTTAGTATTATTTTAGGTTATAATTTGTGAAAAAATAATTACCACTAAACCTTTTTAAAGCCCTATCCTTGATATATAGTTTTATAGTCTCTGCATGGCACACTGCCCCTTTGCCCAGTTTTGCGGCACTCGTAGAGATTATAGGTATTCTTGAACCAAGAAAAATAACTTTGCTAGCTCTATTAAAATGCTTTTCACTGTTTGACTCTCATGTGGAAAAATAATCAAGTAATATATATTAGCATCAAAATGTGAAAAGGTGATAAATATTTACCTGTACATCTAAATATCTAAAATATAAGGATGTAAAATAAAATGTCTTGGAAAGAGAAATTTTCCTTTTGTATTTAAACATAGCTTATTGAGCAAATGATCACATTGTGCACTCAAGTTCATTTATACATGCTTAGCAGTCTGTCCTAAGTCATTTAGAAAGTTATAGTCACATTTGCTATTTTAAAGATGTACATGGGGGCAACAGTAGTTTTACTGTTGTTAGTATGGAAAATAATGTGTTAATCAACAAATAGTGATATAAGAATAAACTCTATTTTGCATACTCACAGCTGTAAACCTACGTTTGCCCCACCCAGAGTTGCTTGAGTAATATAACTGATTTTGTTTATCAGCTAATCCAGACACCTCAGCTTTAACAGACTTTAGCTAGTGGATGCTACTGAGCACTTGTATGAGGACCGGTCATAGCTCAGAAAAGATGTCTCTAGATGTAAGTCATCCTTCTGCTGTTAGACAGAACCTCATGCAAACTATGAAATAGGGTTTCACAAATGAAGGATGAAGTTTCATCCTTTATGTTAATTTACTCAATTAAAGTTTATTTAACATGTCAGAAAACTTTCTTCTTTGACTTTTTTTTTTTCAAATATATTTTATTGAGTTTTTACAGAGAGGAAGGGAGAGGGAGAGAGAGTTAAAACATCGCTGAGAGCTGAGACGGGTTTGACTCAATGGATAGAGCGTCGGCTTGGGAACTGAAGGGTCTGGGGTTCGATTCTGGTCAAGAGCATGTAGCTTGGTTGCGGGCATATCCCCAGTAGGGAGTGTGCAAGTGGCAGCTGATCGATGACTCTCTCTCATTGATGTTTCTAGCTCTTTATCTCTCTCCCTTTCTCTCTGTACAAAATCAATAATATAAAATTAAAAACAAAACACACACTCAAAAAAAAAAAATCAATGAGAGAGACACATTGATCAACTGCCTCCTGCACACCTCCTACTGGGGATGTGCCTGCAACCAAGGTACATGCTCTTGACTGGAATAGAACCTGGGACCTTTCAGTCTGCAGGTTGATGCTCTATCCACTGAGCCAAACTGGTTAGAGCTATTCTTTGACTTTTAAATCACTCTTGTAATTTTTTAAGTGATGGCCAAAGTTTTGGTTTAACTATACTATATGTAAACTTGATATGCTTATAAAGACAAAGAATTTTAATACAAATTTACCATTTTCTTACTTGATTTTTAATTTTAAGGATTGGTAATTTAAAAAATACCAAATTACCTCAATTTTTAAAAATAAATTGGCTTGATAAAGTAAAAAGAGTTTTCAATAAGTGAGAAGATATTAACCAAAGAATTCATATGCATATATGCATAACCCCTGGACACTGACAATAGTGTGGGGAAGGCCTGGTGTAGAGGAGGGTGGGTGAGGGGTAGAGGGAGTCAATTGAGGGGCTGGGGGAAGACAAATGGGGACATCTGTGGCCTGTGTGGTTCAGTGGTTTAACATCACCCTATGAACCAAGAGATCAAGGTTTGATTCCCAGTCAGGACACATGTCTGGGTTGTGGGCTTGATCCCAGTGTGGGGTGTGCAGGAGGCAGCTGATCAGTGATTCTCTCTTATCATTGATGTTTTCTATGTCTTTCTTCCTCTCTCTGAAATCAATAAAAATATGTCTTTTTTAAGGGGGGCGGGAAGGGCATTTGTAATACTTTCAACAACAAAGTTAAATTTCTTGAAAAAGATTTTGCATAAATATGTAATAATTTGTGGGTTCTAGGTCAAATGATTGGGGAAAGAAGAATATTAGTAGTGACCGCATAAAACTAAAATGAAAGGACTTTGATTTCTGGCAAGGCTGAGAGCTAAAAAGTCTGGAAAATCTCCCAGGACAAGGCAGGTAGAAATGCTAGATCATAATGTAATAAACTTCCTTTTCAATGTATTGCTGACCTTGTTAGAAACTAAGAGGTCTCCTGGGGACGAAAATAGAGAAAACTGAAAACCAGAGCAGTAAACGGAGACTGATATTGTAGCTGCCTTGGGGGCATTTGTCAGTCTCAGAAATCCCGAGGTTTGAGTTCTAACAGCTGCATCACTGCTGGAGACAGGACCTTGGGCCTGTACCAGAGAGATTTAGAGTTAAAACCACCATGAACCACAGAACTTTTGAAATGTTACACCTTCAGTGAAAGGGTAGAACAGAAAAAATTCACTCATCAGCAAAGGGAGATGACAAGAAAGTTTGTCCTGGCAACCAATTCTTCTGGAGGAATGTGCCCTCAGTGTAAGTCTTGGTTCTTCCCATGGGTAAAACATCCCAAAATATGAGTTCACAGCCTCAAGTAATACGTAAGGTTGAGCTGGAGTCAAGCAAAAATAATGAGCAGGTGGATTAATTTCCAGTAACGTCAGAAATGAAATTACTAATTGCAGAGTACAGAATGGTTATGTTCTAAACATTTGAAAAATAGCATTTGCATCTAAAACATGATAAGGGAATAAGAGACTGAAAAGAAAAAAAAAGACTAGACACTCTTATAAAAGAAACAAGTAGACATCTAGGAATGAAAATTGTAATCTTTGCATTAAGAATTTTGTTTATCATTTAAACAGGTTAAACGTGCAAGAATTAGCACACTACTAGACAAACTGAAGTAATTACTTAAAATGCGAAGTATAAAGACAAAAGGTTTAGAGAGAATAAAAGAAAAGTTAACTATGTGGTATGCTGTGGCGGGTTGAAAAAGGGCCACTGACTTTTGATACTATTCCCACCTTGAGACATAGCCCATGCCCTTGAAATTGGGCAGGCTGTGACCGCTTTAACCAAGAATAGGGTGTAAGGCATTTTATGTCTTCCAAGGCTAAGTTGTAAAAGGCTGTGCAGCTGCTACTTTAGTTGCTAGGATAATTATTCTTGGAGCCTTGTGCTGACATGAAAGAAATCCAGCGACTCTGGGGTGTGAGGCATCCCAACCACACGGAGAGCCCAGCTCTTTGGATTACTCTCAGGCATTTTATTATTCCCAGCAGAGGCTCCAGATATTATTGAACAACACAGTTCAACCCTGCTCTGTTCTGTCAGAATTCTTGAACCATCAAATAGTTATTGTTACTAAGTTATGAAGGTTTTTTTTATTATTAAAAAATTCTTTTCAATTACAGTTTACTTTCAGTATTATTTTGTATTAGGTTCAGGTTTATGGCTTAGTGGTTAGACAAAAATATACTTTACAAAATGATCCCCCTAATATTTCCAGTATCTACTTTGCACCATACACAGTTATTGCAATACTAGAGGCCTGGTGCATGAATTCGTGCATGGATGGGGTCCCTAGGCCAGGCCAGTGTTCAGGGCTGATCAGGGCTGGGCCGAGGGGGAGGAATGGGACATGGGAGGTTGGCCACCGGCCCCAAAGAGGGTGTTGGCCCTCCATCCCCCCTGGGAAAGAGGCCATGTTGACCGCCATCCACCTCTGATTCCCCATCCCAGCGCAGGGCACAAAGAGGAGGTGATGGTCGCCAGTCCAGGTGCAGAAGGAATAGACACTGGCCACCGACTCCACTGGCTGGCTACGGAAGTTGGCTGTGGGAGTGCACTGACCACGAGGGAGCAGCTCCTCTGTGGAGCATCTGTTCCTTGGTGGTCAATATGCATCATAACAACTGGTCAACATTATTTCAGTTGTAACGGCAGCTTAGGCTTTTATATATATATAGACTAGAGGTCCAGTGCATGAATTTGTGCATGGGTGGGGTGTCTCTGGGTGGCCTGCAGGGATTGGGCCAAAACCCACAGTCCAATGCAGCCTGCAGTTCCTACCTGCTGCTCCCGTTCATCCCCAGCCCCACTGTGCCTGCCTCAGGCTCGCTTCTAATCATTCCCAACCTGGAGAGGCTCACGCTGTTGCAGCAGTACTTGTCAGCCATGATCCCTGTGTCTGGCATCCTCCCAAGGGGAGTGGCCTGCAGGATATGGCTGAAACTGGCTCTCTGACATCCCCCAAGGGGTCCTGGGTTGCGAGAAGGCGCAGGACAGGCTGAGGACCCCATCGGTGCACGATCAGACCGAGGAGGAACTGCAGGAGAACTCCAGGGCATGTCCAGCCCATCTCACTCAGTCCTGATCAGCCAGGCCCTAGCAGCAAGCTAACCTATCTGTTGGAGCATCTGCCCCCTTATGGTCAGTGCAAGTCATAGTGACTGGTCGACCAATTGACTGTCTGCCCCCTGGTGGTCAGTGCACACCATAAGGAGCTGTTGAACAGCCTTAACATGTCATTAGCATATTATGCTTTGGTTGGTTGGTTGGTCTGCCATTGCATATTACCCTTTTATTATATAGGATTATTGACTGTATTTCCTATGTTGGACCTCACATCCCAATGACTGTTTTGTAACTACCAATCTGTACTTCTCAATCCCTGGAGTAGTTATTTATACAGCAATAGGTAATTGAAACAGATGGGATTAGAAGTTCTAACACACACACACACACACACACACACACTTATGTGTGTGTGTGTGTGTGTGTGTGTGTATGTATGTATATGTATGTATATATATATATATATATATATGTGTGTGTGTGTGTGTGTGTGTGTGTGTGTATATATATATATATATATATATATATATATATATATATAAAATAAGTTCTGAAAGAAATAGAATTAGGAAGAAGCTATATTAAAGAACTTGAAATTGATAAATTTTTAGAATTTATAAATGAAATGAATCCTTGGATACCAAAAGCATAATGAATCCCAAGCAGGAAAGATCTAAGAAACCCATACCTTAATGCAGCAAAATAAATCTGTAGAATGCCAAGTCAACAAAAGATAATATGCTAAAAGCAGACAGAGAGAAGACATTAAAAGCAGAGAAAAAATGGGTTACTTACCAATGAAGTACAACCTACATTAATGGTATAACAAAAAACAGGAAACATCTTAACTATTCATCAGCAGAGGATTGATAAATACTTTGTGATGTGTTGTAACACCCAAAAGCTACCCATACTATATTGCAGGAAAAAAAAAAAAAATGATGGAAGCTACCTGTGTCAATGTGAATCAATCTCTCAAGCGTGATGTTTGGTAAGGACTGTGGTATGAAGGTATTTATTTAAAGTTTAAAAATCTGAGAAACTGTACATATGTTTGGATTTCTATGTATATTCTTTAGCAATACACACAAATGTGAAATATAAAGACATAGTCTGATGGTAAACATTAAAGTCAGTGTAATGGTTATTTCTGGGGTGGTAATGGAGAAGGAAAATGAATATAATTAGAAGGACTATGCTCAGAGTTTTAAGTCTGTAATGGTTAATTTTTTAACCATTATTTTTTATGCTTCTTTGTATGTCTGAATATTTTATAATAAAATTTTGAACTAGAATATGAAGACTTCATGAATCTTCATAACAGAAAGTGGTGTGGCATTTCCTTGAAGGAAATACATACTTAGTCTGAAAGGATTTAGAGCACATGTGTCAAACACAAGGCCCTCGGGCCAAATCCGTCCCGCCAGGCCTTGCAATGTGGCCCGCACCGCGCTGTCATCACTGCACTCCGCTGCGTTTCCATCACAATGACAGTTTATGACTGTTCAGTAAACCATTCGGCCCGCGATTTAGGCTGGATTTTAGATTTTGGCCCCTTCTTTGATTGAGTTCGACACCCCTAATTTAGAGGGTAGAAATAAAGTAAATCCCTATTTGCCTTTTGGTTTTAAGTATATAGTTTAACACATGGGAAAAGGAATCAAAGCATATGTGGAATGAAACAAGTTTTACTTGATTGGGAGATTTTGAGCCTTGGTGGGAGAGGGGGCATGGATGTAGTGGAGAAGGTGAAATAGGAAATCTGAAACCTTAAGACTGAAATCTAGGAGTTATTATGAATGGTATATGTTGGTTGATAACAAGGAAGGTGGACTTTGAGCTTTGATATTGCTGGTGATACCAATGAAAAATCTTTATATTCTTCAATCCTCTGTTTTTCTGAATATCTGTAGTAGCAAATAGTCTACTATATTTTGTTGAAGATGACTATTTTCATTCTCAAACACCTGGCAATCATTGTGATTTGCCAACAATAAATGGAGTCCTTGTAAGGGAGTATGAATGGGAAAGAGAGGGGATGTATATAGGGGTGGGTAGGAGAGAATAGGGAAAGACAGGTGGGAAGTGAAGAAGTTACTGATTATAAAATTGCTAAGAATGATAGTTGGGAGGCCATTACTACTATCTTTATTCTTCTCTCCAATGGACATGAAAGAGCTTTGGAGATTATGGTTTATTTGAACATTTAGCTCAGTTTTTGTCTTTTGTTTTTTTAAATCTATTGGTTTATTTTTTTAAAACATATTTAAATCGAATATGTTTGCTCATTTTGTTGTTGTTAGATCTTTTCTTTGCAAAGAATAAAGACTTGTTCTGATAATTGCAGGAGTTATGGCATGTAGGCGATGTACTTGAGAGTTATTTAAAAATTCAGGGTAAACACAGGAATGGGAAACATTGTAAAGCTGAACAGGAGACCACAGACTCTGAATGACAGCAGGCCCTTAAATATACATTTTCCAGTAAAGGATTCAGCTAACTTTTCTATTAGCTTTCCCTCCTTCTAATTTTATTTTCTCTCAATTTGGGTTCTTTTAAACATTTAACTTTACTTCATGACATTTCCAGTCTTTCTCTACATCATGATCCTTTAGTTGTTGTTTTATTTTTTTCTCTAACTACCTCATTTCAAAATTTCAGCTTTCTGAGAGTAAGAATATGACCATGGCTTCTAGCCAGTCTTTGGATTTGCTGCCATCAGATAAGCTGTTTACCCTTGGTCCAGTTACCTACAACTTGGTGGGATGGTATCAGGCTGTGGACAAAGTCCCGGCTGACCCCCTCAACAGGGACTATACGTGGCATGGATGCACTCGGATCCTGGCAGTTCCAGGACCAACTTCCTACCCCAGCTGTGTGCAGTCAGAGTGTGGCTTCCATCCAGTCAGCTGGCCTCTGAGAACTCATGGGACTGCTACTATTGATAAGCTATAGGCAGAGAACAGTTGTGCTTTGAAATGCTACTAAATTTAATGGTTGGCTTTCTCTTCTTGTTCCTATATTTTAGGTTCTACATTCCTATATTGGCATTTGGTGCTATATCTGTTGCCTCTATGGCCTTTCTTCCCCACACCTCAGGACCTGATTATTCATACAAGTACTAACCTTTCTCCAAACTTGTTAAATTATGCAACCTGGCAATTTTCATTGTTTTAGCTTTATTAGTTACTAAACAGTTACCATGAAACGCAATCTAAAGAAAAAAACGTGTTGGATAAGAGTATTTATTTAACATAAATATTTGCTTTAACTTTTAAAATACTACTACATAAACCTAGCAAACTGTTTTTAGAGACATATGTAACATTCATTTTTTATTCTTGTTTCGTTTTTTGTTTTCCTCACCCAAAAATATTTTTCTCATTGATTTTCAGAGAGTGTAAGGGAGTGAGGGGAGGAGGGGGGAGAAAAAGGAGGAGGATGGAGAAAGAGAAGAGAGAGAGATTAAAATGAGAGAGTCACATCAATCAGCTTCCTCCTGCACACACCTTGACTGGGGTTGGGGATTGAACCTGCAACCCAGGTAAATGCTCTTGACCATCCTTTGGTGCCAGACCCGATGCTCTATCTACTGAGCCACACCAGCCAAGGCTGAAACATTCATTTTTAGAGGATATCTTTATTTGCCTTGAAAAACTCTTAATATAGTTGTTATACAGTAGAACTATTTTATAGCATCAATTTATATGCCATTGAACTCAAAGTTAAAGTCATGATTTATGCATACTATAAAGTAAACAGAAATGTCCTGAGGTCATTTTGTAAGAAGATTATATGTTTTATAGTGTGATTAACTCTGAAGGAGCTAGCCTTTTGCTGAATCCAGCTGAAAATAGAATTCTGAGTGTAGGCACACCATTTATAGAATACACATTATATTATGTACATACGGTATGCATTTTCCTTTGATCAACGTGTACGTTTAATTAAATAGAATGAAGTCTTCCACGGAATGAAAATGTGTACTGACAAAATGGCAGCAATAAAACAATACTTTACTGCTTTTTCCTCTGAGTCCCAGTGGAGCAGTGGTTTTCCTTTGCGTTAGAGACGACAGTATAGAGATGATTATTGCTCCTTGGGGACTGATAAGAAAAGTAATGGTACCCAATCTTATTAGTCATTAGTATTCTCTGTTATAAATGGTATGGAACTAGAAGAACAGGTCCCGAATACATTTTTTTTAAACAAGTAAATTATCTTTCAGTATTAATAAAGATGTAGTTTGTCTGCCTTAGAAAAACAAAAGCTTCAAAGGTAATTTAGCTTGTCTGTCACTTCAGACATTTCAGAAGGCATAGCCCCTTGGTCCAGACCCATTTTTCTTTGTCAGGAGATGCTTCATTGGTTCCTGTGTGAACATTTTGACATTTCTATTACACTCTGAATTCCCGAGAGACTCAAGGATGCCAGTTCTTTTGGAATTCAGCAAAGGTATCTCCTCTCCCAGTCAGGCATTTGCAATGTTCTACACATACACTGAAATTGTTCAAATGTCCTCTTGCCTAACATGTATTTTGTCGGATTACTCTTTATCTGTGTTGTTTCTACCATATACCATGGAAATTGGCCTGTAAAGATACAACTCGGTAAGTTAAACTTAAAGATATATGAATGGGGGTATAAGGACACAGATGTAATATCTTAATCAATAAAGGGGGAAAATAGATATATGAGACTAGGAAACTGTAGTTCAGGAAGTTGGATGGAACAGGTCACACACTAGTTAGAGTGGGTCGTGAGTGTGTCTGGGAGCTTTCCAGGGGTCAATGCAGACATGCACTTTGTACAGCAGGTCTTAGGATAATGTCGTTTTGTGAAACGTCACAATAATCGTGAAATGCCCTAGGCACTAACTCTTGTTTATATCAGTTAACCTATAATAAAGTTGGTTATAATCGTCTCACTTAAAGTTGCAGAACCTATTGAGAACATTGAGTACTTACTGTGTATCACTCCTGTGATTCATTTTGTTTTTTCTTAAAATATATTTTTATTATTTCAGAGAAGAAGGTAGAGGGAGAGAAAGAGAATCATCAATGATTAGAGAGAATCACTCATCTGCTGCCTCCTGCACACCCCACATCAGGGATCGAACCTGCAACCAGACATGTGCCCTGACCAGGAATCGAACCATGACCTCCTGGTTCATAGATCCACATTCAACCATTGAGCCATGCTGTGCGGGGCACTCATGTAACTCTTTAACATTCATAATATAAAAGCTGACCATTTCCTCAAAAGAGGTTCTCTTGGAAATAATACTTTGTAATGTAATTAGTGGTTAAGTAAATGCAATACAACGGGAGAAATAGAATACTACTAATGAATATTTACAGATCTTCTCTGCCAGAAACTAATGGTTTCAAGAGTCAACTTTACCCCTTTGCGGTCCCCATCTTTAGCTTTTTACTGAAGAGTTGAGCCTCTTTGCAACTCACTTATCAGTCTCCAGAGACTTACTGTTGCTATCATTATTTACTGGCTGTACAAAACCAAGCCATTAACAGCTTAAATAAGTCTGTGATGGTAATTGTGACAATGATAGTGTCAGCACCTTTCCTAGTTATCATTACCAATGATGTCTATTAAGTTGTCTCAGCATTTTAAAAGTTTGAAATGCTATTCTAGAGGTATCCCAATTAGGCTTATCCGAACAAGTGCGTTGAATGGATCAAATCCTATTATAGTAAAAGCCAAAGGGCTGTCCACATTTATTTGTTTAACTGAAAAATGGCTGTAACACAGATTGCTTGAAATAATATTCTTATATGAAGATTATCATAGAACTATAATATATGGGTCCAGTATTCTCCATGTTTCAGAAGTTACTTGCATGTTTCTTCGGTCATTAGAAAACAAAATACACTACTGATCAAGGGGTATTTAAAGCAGGGCATTATAAATATAAAATAAATTGATATTTCCCCTTTAAATTTTGGTGTCTTTCTAAATAATCTTTGGGATTTTTGGTCTTCTTGTTGACATTGAAGTAACATCATCTATTGATTGTTTTTGAAATTTGCTGCTTTAGAGTAGCACATTAATCCTATTCACTCTTCCTTTTTCTGTTTCTATTGTTGCATTTATCACAATTTTATCTTAATTTATTTGTTTAGATTTTATACTCCCTTAGCAGTCTCTGTGGGCAAAACATCAATGCCTACCTGGGACATTATTGATGCAGTTTCTGTTTTAAAAATTATTTCCAATGCTCTCTATTACAAATGGCTGTCAATTACATGCAATATGTTCATTGATAAACATTTATTGTGCACCATATTTGTGCTAGAATAAGTTTCCTAAAGCAGATGCCAGAATTGGCTGCATCAGAATTACCTGGGGGAACTTTCAAACCAGTTTCCATCACTGATGACCTGACACTGTAGGGTAAGGCCTGGGACAGTAAAGCTATTGTTTAGAGCTCCATGATAATTCTAATATTTCCTCATGGTTGAGAGATAGAGATATGATGCTTTCTGGAGACTGGTTACTCTTTTCCTTATCTTTTGTTATTGTCTCTGTTTCTATTACTCTTTATCTTTGTTCTCCTTCAGAGGAACAAACTGGAAATAAAGAAAATGGAGAGGTGACAGGGCTTATTTTAAAGTTAAGGAAGGGGAAGGCACTTTAACATAGATGATCTAATTTAACTTTTACAGCACATCTATGTAAATATTACTCCCGCCCTTTCCTAGCACATTGAAGATGATAACAGCTAGCACAGAGCCACACATCTAGTTAATGGCAGAATCTGGTTTAGAACCCAGAACTGTCTACCTAAGGCATTCATTGTTCTTTCCCTTCCATAGAACCAGCTAGATCATCAAACTGAAACTCCTTGTTTTTAAAATGTGTTGTGTTAGCTACATATGTGTTCTGTTGTAAGAACAAAGAAGAAAATGCAAATAAGCTGAATGCTTCCTTAAAAAGGTCAAATATTCTATGAAATAAATTGTTTTCATATTTTTTGACCTTTGATTCCCCCCCCCCCTCCCCGCCCCGCCCCGCCATGGTATTGGCACCTGTTCACGAAACAAACCAAAACAAAACCCTTAGGTCATTTAAAAAAACAAAAAAACAAAAAAACAAAAAAAACCTTGTCAATAGTTTTAAGTAGTGGTTTCACTTTTGAGTTGAGGCTTTTAATCTTAAAAGAAGATGCATAGGGATATTGTATAGCTTTATTTTTAGCACTGTAGACTATATGTAGTAGCTTAACTGCCAACATTCAGTGGGCATGTTACTCTATATTGGGATGTAATGTCTCGTTTTCTCCTTATATCAAGTATGCTAGCCATTACTTTTCTCCATTGATGGTGTTTGAGGCCAAGTATTGAGATTTTGCAAAGAATGTGGAAGTTCAGATGTTGATGGTTGATGTATTTGTGTTTTGTGTCTATAATATGGAAAAGAAAAATTGGGCCACGATAATAAATTAGTCCATAACTCTGTGCTTTACAAGTTTCATGCCATGTATATAGTATATTATTTCTTATAAAACTATGCACTAACTTGAGGTTGCTTTTAATAGTATAGTATCAGCTTTTTTAGAACTACACTGATAGATCTGATATAAATATTTGCAAAGGTTAAATCAGAACACCCATTAAAGAGGCAACTATAAAATGTATTCACAAGGAGACATTCACAAAAATGTATTTACATATAGACTATTTAAAGATTTATATATTCTCAAACTCTTACCTCTGTTTGGATTCCCTTCACCTTTAGCTCTTACAGCAAATTGATAATCATCCCTCAGGTCCACTCCTCGGTAGAACATTCTCTGTCTGACCCTCAGAAGGCTGAATGGAAGCTGATCGGTATTTATTCCTCCTATTGCTCCCTGTAGTGAGTTATGTCACCATGTGCCTTCTCAACTAAATGAGCTCCTTCACACAAGGATCATCTCTAGAAGCCCTAGAGAGTCCGGAAACATTGTATGTTCACTCAATGTTTGATTTTGGTTTAGTGAATCAAGTTTATTTTCATTGCAATAGAAAATGTAAGAGCAATTAATTTTGCATTATATAGTTTTGGGAAATATATTACTTATTTTTAGGAAAACTGAGGTCCAGTATAACTAAATTGCTTGCTAAAGTCATTCAGAATATTCTTTGAATATTGTCTGGCACTGTATTTGTCTTTTAATCCTATATTCGTTTCAATAAACCAGCTCTTGCCAAAATAGGCTCAGTGCCCCAGGAAATGTAACTGAATTCATGGCCAGTCCGAGAGAAGATGAATTTAGGGGAGGGGAGAACTTTGGTTAAATAAAATGTAATGAGATTTTTTTTCTCCAGGACTTTTCTGAACTGTGATGTGCTAAAGTGATTGAAACAACATGCAGTATTTTCCAGTTATATTTAACAGAACCCCCTGTCTAAAATTGCTCTTATCTTTTCTTGAGCCTTTTTTTTTCTTTTTCTTTTCTTTTTTTTTAAGATACAGTTTGGAGGAGCTGTGCTAAATGAATTCAGTATGATGTTGATTCAGGTTCTTTATATCAAAGTCGTCTTGACTTAGTATGTGAACAAAAGAAATTGAATGATATTGGTTGTGGGCTCTTCCTGGCTTGCCTCTGTCTTACTCTGAATTTGTCTCTGAATTGGACTAATTCCAAAGTTGCAGGAAATTGATTCCATTTATTCTTTAGTAAAGGGGATATCAGGGGAGATTTTGAGCCTGTATCATTCTTTTGCTAATGGGTCTTGGTCAAGATGTGTATGTCTGATCATATGATAACAAATAACAATAGACAATCTGCATTCATTTATTTTACTGCTGAAATCACTTGGCTTAGTAACTTTTTTATATGGAGACTTAGCAATATTCAAAAAATGTGGTCCAAGGAACAATTACAGGAACTGTTCTTTGTTGCAGTTTATTAATTAATAAAGGGGAAGAGGGCTTCTCTGATAATAAATATTAACTTAGCATCTGTTGATTGAATTCCAATGCTAACTTTAATATGAACTAAAATCTGTACTAATGAAAGGGTAGCATGCTAATTAGATTGGGAGGCCTTCTGGGAGACCTTCTGGACATCCTTCCAGGCAAAGCCATGGTGGCGGGGCCAAGGCAGTGGTGGTTAGGGGCAATCAGGCCAGGAGGGGAGGGCAGTCAACAAGCTGGCAGAGGGGGGCAGTTTGGGTGAGCAGATTGGCCTGGGAGCCAGTTGAGGGTGGGCAGGCCAGCAGGGGGAGGCAGTTGGAGGCTATGAGGCCAGCAGGTGGGGCAGTTGGGGGCCAGCAGGCCAGCAAGCGGGGAGGCAGTTGGGAGCTAGAAGGCCAGTGGGAATGGAGGGCAGTTGGGGGAGAGCAGGCCAGCAAGATACATATCCAACTGCTGGTTTAGCAGAAAAAGATTGTGGATATGGGGACAGATTCCATATCATGTCAGGTACCCAAATTAAATTTTTTATGTTTAATAGGGAAAGGGGTCTAGGGAGACAAATATTGTTTCCACTAGGATGCCATAAGGAGGATAATAGCAGTATAAAAATCACTTTATATATTAGGTCTAGTAATAATTAATGTCGTTTTCTAATACTTTTTTAAATCGAATTTATTTAAACAATACAACAAAATTTAATCAACAATATAGTTGCCGTTGTTTTCTACTACTTGTGCCCAATGCTCAGGAAGCATTTTAATCCCTCTGTTGTAAAATTCTTGTGATTTTGATGCAAAAAATTCGGTCAATGCATTTTTGAGGCATTCTTCATTATTAAATTTTTTTCCAAGAAGAAAGTTTTGCAAAGAACGAAACAAATGGTAATCGGAAGGGGCAATATCAGGAGAATATGCAGGTTGAAGGAGAACTTCCCATTCCAACTGGCGCAGTTTTTCAGCAGTGATTCTTGCAGTATGCGGTCATGCGTTATCGTGGTGAAGAATTACGCCCTTCCGATTAATCAGCGCGGGTTCTTTTTCTCTTAAAGCTTGGGCTAACCTTTCCAATTGGGCACTATACACTGCACTTGTAATGGTTTGGTTAGATGGTAAAAGTTCATAATGAAGAATTCCTTTAAAATTCCACCAAACACACAACATCACTTTTTTCGCATGCAAGTCAGATTTTGGTGTGGGCTGCGGAGCCTCATTTTTGTCCAACCATTGAGGCCGCCTTTTCAAATTAACATACAGCACCCATTCTTCAATCAATTTGCTCTAAAAATGGCAAACGGTTTTGACGAGAGAGGAGCGAACTGCAAATTGTGACTCTTTGATTACGGTTGTTGTTGGTCAACTCATGAGGAACCCATTTTCCAAACTTTTGGACTTTGCCAAGTGCACGCAATTGATTGGAAATTGTTTTCTGTGAACAATTTAAAGTTGTCGCAAGCTCTTGTTGAGTAATTTGAGAATTTTGCACCAAAAGAGCTTGAAGAGCTTCTTGATCAAAATTGGACACACAGCCTTGACCACTCTTGTCATCTAACGAAAAATTTCCCTCGCGAAATTTCTCAAACCAACGCTGGCATTTTCTGGCGCTAACTGCATCTTGACCAAGAGCACTACAGATGTTTTTTGCAGCCTCACTTGCTTTTCTTCCTAATTGGAACTCGTAAAGCATGCAGTGCCGAATATGCTCTTCATCCGCCATCTTCTTAGCCCTAGTTTTGCAACAAAAACCAAACCGAACACAAACTTTTTCAAGCAAAACTTGTTAATTGCACTTCACACGTTGTGTAGATACCACGTGTTTGAAGGTTATGTCAATACAAGTCAACGCCAAGCAAGATTTTAAACGAATGTTTTAAAACGACATTAATTATTACTAGACCCGATACATTCAATCAATATATATACTAAGGTTTGAGCAGCATCAATTTGTGAGTTTGCAGACCTTTTTGATGTCTTGGGATGGCTGTCTATCTCCTCCATAGTCTACGGCTTCTCATCCTTGAGATGAAGGCGAGTGTTGAGAGACAGAGGCAAATGTCCATTCATGGTTAGGTACCTGATAAGGTCAGGTCCCTTTAACAATGTTAGAAAGAGTTTTTCATTAATGTATTTCCGAATGGACAAAAATCTTTGGGTTGTTGTAGTCTTTGAATTTTTGTCTCCTGTTAAATGAACGTTACTAATTTGTTAGTTCCTACAATGCAGAATGTCTGCTTTTTAATTTTCCTTATATTTTGGAAACAAAAAATTTAAAAATCAATAATATTTTAAACAGAGTCATAAGAATAATTATTCTTAATTCACTTAGTCCCATAGTTATTTTTGTTTATTCTGATTATTTGCCAGTAGTTTTTGAATTGTTATTTTTTGAAGTTCTATAAATCTTTATCCAGTTCAAAGATATCACCTCCTTAGAAGCCTGCAATTTTGAGTCAGAATCCTTTTATGGATTTTCTAAAAATACAATATATCTACAAATGCATCAGAGTAAAGCAATAACTATCCATGAATGACAAAGTTTAAAAGTGGCATGGTTACAGATTTGATGAAAACTTTGCTTTTCTATAAGATATAATATCCTAAGATAAAATTTCTTGGCAAATTATAATTCCTGTAAAATGATATAGAGAATAATATAAAATTTGTATACTTTCAGAATTAATATATAATTTCAGCACATAAAGTAAGATTTTAAAATGGAGCATATGGCTTATTGCAAGTGGTGTATTGAGCATTGAAAATAAGTTATAAATTCCCAATATGTGAAACGCAAATACCCAGAGTGTCACTGGCAGACGCCCCCCACAGAGAACCATCACTCTTGGCTTGCCTGGTGTCCCTGACTGGACCCATGTTACCCCTGAAAGTTTCCTATTTGAACTTGGCTCTGCAATCTTTTTCTGAAGTGGACTGAAATTTCTCTAACACTCATTTTAATAAAATATATGTATATAAATAGAACATAGTTATTAATTTTTATTTGACAAAGCTTCCCACATAATTTCAAGTATATGAAATTGGCCTAATTTAGTTAAAAAATATTTCTTTTAAGAGGAGAGAATAAATCCTTTAGTCATTCCAGGTCCCTTGATATGTCCCAAAGCTATCTCTTGGTTAAAGTCTTGAAATTTAACTTGGAAAGACTGTCAAATTTACATAACCCAAAGATTATATCACAAACTCTTTGTAATTATTCTAAAAGACATCAATCAAATGTTAACTGGTTTTAATATTAAAAATTTGATCCAGACTATGGAATTAATTCTTTCTTTTTTAATCAGGCCAATAAAACATTATATTCTAGGCTGAAATTTTACCACACATAATGCACAGACTCATACCACATAAAGAACATATATATATATAAAGACCAAAACATAATTTGAACTACTAATTTTAACAGAGAAAACACAAGAATTATTTTCCTCAAAAATGAATTTTCATACTTCATGCATTCTATTGTCATAATCATATCATTTCTTAATTTGAACTTTAAACTCTTAGAAATCTCAAATTTTAGTGGCAAGTTAAATACTTAGCATTTCTCAGATTACTAATATATTCACATTTTTAAAGATATATTTTAAATAAAATAGAAGACATATTCAATTAATAGATTCAAATTTACCCTCTAGATCAGTGGTTCTCAACCGCTAGCAGGGTCAACTAAGACCATCGGGAAACACAGATATTTACTTTATGATTCATAATAGTAGCAAAATTACAGTTATGAAGTAGCAGTGAAAATAATTTTATGGTTGAGGGTTACCACAACATGAGGAACTGTATTAAAGGGTTGTGGCATTAGAAAGGTTGATAACCACTGCTCTAGATTCTCTATACCAGGAAAACTCAAATTAATTAATGTTTCAGTATTCTGTTATTTCAAAAATTGTAGGTATTAAAAATTATTATTATCATTATTATTATTATTATTATTATTACTTGCTATTTAACCCAGCAGTATTCCAAAGCTTTTAAGTTACCAATTAGGCATATGATGCTGGAGAAAAGGTGGAGCAGGGAGGGAGAAGGCCCTGCAGCCTCTTGCAGAACTGTAGGTTTTCAGGCCTCATTCTGCTTAAATTTAAAGTCAAATTTCAAATGATGAACTTGGAAACAAAAACATGGTGAAAATGAGTCTTTTAATAACATTCCCAAGAGTGGGTGCCCATTTTACAGGATCACAATAAAGGCAAGAGGCAAGTGACCTAATAATTAATGGACTGGGATCTTTTCTAGTCCCCTCTACCTCCCTTTGTCTAGGGCACATGTGTCAAACACAAGGCCCTCGGGCCAAATCCCTCCCGCCAGGCCTTGCAATGTGGCCCGCACCGCGCTGTCATCACTGCACTCCGCTGCGTTTCCATCACAATGACAGTTTATGACTGTTCAGTAAACCATTCGGCCCGCGATTTAGGCTGGATTTTAGATTTTGGCCCCTTCTCTGATTGAGTTTGACACCCCTAGTCTAGGGGAATCTTCCTAGGACCTGTGTGATTGGCCACAGGTACCCCTCCTAACCTCTCTCCTCACTCCCCATATCCTATTTGCTCTAGGGAATTCAGTAATGGCCTGGCCACCTGCTGTTTCTTTTCCATGAAGATAAATCAGAGTGAT
Source organism: Pipistrellus kuhlii (assembly GCF_014108245.1). Taxonomy (NCBI): domain Eukaryota; kingdom Metazoa; phylum Chordata; class Mammalia; order Chiroptera; family Vespertilionidae; genus Pipistrellus; species Pipistrellus kuhlii. Next base: position 15,175,892 of record NW_023425405.1, read on the forward strand.
GATTCCTATAAAGGGGGGTGGAGGGAGATATGGGTTGTAGGCATTTATTAACTTCATAATATTTCTGAGATAGTCTCTAAAATTTCTCATTAATTTCCATCTTTTTTTGGAAGAATTGTTGTCTATGCATTTCCTTAGAAACTTCTAAATAATTTCCAAATCAAGATATGCTTCCTATATAGTCATTCAGTTTAATTTTAGAGCTAGCATTTTTTCTAACTCCTGCATGTAAAATATTAATGTAGGTACCCCAAACAACTGCATTTTGGCCTTTTCTAAGTTGATATTTTCTAGTTAATTCTTCCAATTTCTGTTTAGCACTTGTAAGTAAAGACTTTCTATTAGGAGTATCAAATGAGGCCAGAGGTTTGGGAGCTTCTGGCCATGAATAACAATTTCCCATGTTAGTTTATTTTTTATTTTTTATTTTTGGAGATCTATAGTCTGAGCAAATTTTCTAGATATGTTATATAGTGGGTCAAGTGTGGCCTCAGTTTCTCTCCAGCCTATGTAAAACCACAGGAAGGGTTTGGGGCCTGGCCAGACCAAGCCTTATGGTGGCTTCCTAGGTGAGCTATTCAGTTAATTACAATTGAGTTAGGACTTCCATATGGGCCTTCTGCACTTCTGAGGCCTCTATAAAGATTCTTAGTCACCTAAGAACACCCCAGAATCGGACTGGAGGGAGGATGTGCCCCTTTATCTTTGGAGCTGAATGAGTTCAGTTTATTTATATGGTGAAGGTTTTTTGTTCAGACTCTCAGCAATTCCAATTGAAAAGCCAAAATCAAATCCAGCCACTTCTTTTTTTTCCTCCAGTCCAACCGTAGCCTGGGTTCTGTCAGCCCTTAACCTGAGTTCTGTCACCCTGGTTCCATCTTGAGGATTTTAAAATACAGCTGAAATAAAGTCAGACACTCTATCAAAAGCAAGGTAAGGTCCTGGATCCTAGAGACAACTTATCTAAGTTCACCCAATGGGCAGAAACTAGCACACTCAATGGGCCCTTTACTGGATCATAACATTGAGTCTGAGTCCAAGGGATGGTCCTGGGCGAGCTTCTTTGAAATCCTGCCGACTATGCCACGTAATGTTAACATAAAAGCATTCAAGCCTGTAAAGAATTTTTGGTGAGTGTAGTTGAGCTAATCTGTTGACAATTGTTGGGGAGTAGAATCTCAATGAATTGAGATAATGCTCAGGTGAATGGTGGGTTACATCTGTATTAATACATTGTAATCAGTAGAAGGGACATAGATAGGTTACATGAAATCCATTGGTGAGAGACTTGAGAGGTGGGAGAAAGCAAAGTGGAGAAACCCCTGGGATTGGGTAAAAAACAAAATGATAGGTATATACTTAGGTGGGTGCAGGAACAATTAACATGATAACAATGAAGGAATTTGTATCTGTTTTAGGATTAGGGTTAGGGTTAATTTCAGACCATCCTTTGTGGTTACTTTAGGTCTCTGAGTTTGCAAAACTGCCATACAGGCCTTTCCTGAACTTGTCTGGTTAGCATGTGGCTCCTTTCGCCCACATATTTTTAAATTTTTGAGGAAATTCCATACTGTTTTCCACAGTGGCTGCACCAGTCTGCATTACCACCAGCAGTGCATGAGGGTTCCTTTTTCTGCACATCCTCGCCAGCACTTGTTGTTTGTTGATTTGTTGATGATAGCCATTCTGACAGGTGTGAGATGGTACCGCATTGTCGTTTTTATTTGTATCCCTTGGATGATTAGTGACTTTGCATAATCATAAATTTTTAATAAATATTATAGATTCAATTATCTAATAGAATTTCATACATAAAATACTTAATTTTGAAGTATTTTTAATATATAAAAATGTTGCTATATATTTCACACATTTTTAAAAATCTTTCTTTGGAATTACTCGAGCAAATTCAGGGACTCAAAAACTATATACAATTGTTTATATGTTTTTAATATATTTATATATACTTTTATATTTTTGTGTGTATATTAAATGTCAATAATACATAACTTGTTTACTTTATAATTCCTTAGACTGAGGTTTGAATGGCTTTAAGTGATCAAAGAAATCGTTAGCAGACAAAAGTATGCCACCATTTGACTTTTTCAGGGCAGTTCCTAAAGTAGAATTCTAGAATATTTTTATAGTGGTAGCAGCTCTGCGGTAAATATATTAACATCCATAGGCAAGGATTTTGAGAGATTAACTCTCACTTGGATGTTTAAATTCTCTTGTTTATTAAAACAGTGATTACTTCATGGCTTTATTGCCAATAGGTCAATGCTTCCATTCCAGGTTGGGACACTTGCCTGAGTGGCAGTCTTGGTCCCCAGTGGGGGGCATGCTCAAAGCTGCCCATCTGTGTTTCTCTCTCATTGAGATTTCTGTCTCTCTTTTTCTCTCCCTCTCTCAAAAGTCAATACATACTTTTTTTAAAAGTAGCAATTATAGCATAGTCTTACCTAGTGAAATAAACAAGAAGGACCAAGTAGGCAGTAGATTTGAGAATCAAAATTCAAACATGTATGTCAATGAAAATAAACAGTATATTGAATTTGCAAGTGGTATTCCACTAAAGCAGTGGTTGGCAAACTGTGGCTTGCAAGGCGCATGCAGCTCTTTGGCCCCTTGAGTGTGGCTCTTCCACAAAATACCATGGCCTGGGGGAGTCTATTTTAAAGAAGTGTCATTAGAAGAAGGTTAAGTTTTAAAAAGTTGGCTCTCAAAAGAAATTTCAATCTGTTTTACTGTTGATATTTGGCTCTGTTGGCTAATGAGTTTGCCGACCACTGCACTAAAATGTTAAAAACACCATGAAAGTCTTAATTCTCCAAGCTGAACTTCTTCCTGAGTCATTGAAATTAAAATGTAATCCTAGACTTTAGTAATCTTTCTATAAAAAAAGAGCTCTGTGGAGTGTAATAGAATTGCATAATTTACAATCTGTGATAGGATAATCCAAATTGGAGCTGAGTTGAAGCATGATATTACCTTAAAGATTTTAATTTAAGAGGATATTAACGTGATTAAACAAGATCAACAAGATTAAAAGCTAATAATCAAGTCGTTGTGAGGCACTGTTAAAGAGCTTGCTTCCCCTGAGGCTTTGCTATGCCAATTTGCTTGATTTTTATTTGTGTGTTAAATCATACTTTCTATTACACAGCATTTGTTAGAAGTGCCAGTGTATTATAACTTTAGAAATTATCAAACTTGGCCTTTCTGCTCATGTGAGTGAATTTCCCTCCCAGATAGTTTGAACTAACATCACTTTTATTGTGTGTGATAAAGACCACCATGTGTATGGGGTACAAGTCTTTGGGTGTGGAAAAATATATGTGAACCGGTTTGGCTCAGTAGATAGAGCGTCGACCTGCAGGCTCAAGGATCCCAGGTTCGATTCTGGTCAAGGGCATGTACCTTGGTTGTGGACATATACCTTATTGGGAGTGTGCAGGCAGCTGATCTATGTTTCTAACTCTCTTTCCCTCTCCCTTCCTCTCTGTAAAATAAATAATTAAATAAATAAAAATATATTTAAAGTGTGTGTGTGTGTGTGTGTGTGTGTGTGTTTACATTTTTTATTTTCCTAGTTCTGTTACCCTCAACATAATTATTATTATGAAAACACCTGAACAATTTTCAGCATGGTACCTTTCCCTACTTTATAGGAATTTACAAGCTTGGTTCATTAATTACAAACGCATTCTACACATGTGATAGATACACACATACATTAGTGTTTATATTTATATGCACATTTATATAGATATACAGACTTCTTAGTCAACATTAGACATGGCTTTTGGTTGACCAATAAATGTGCAGATCACACTTCCCAAAAGACAAATTGTTGATGAGATATTTTACAGTCTTCTTTTCATAATAAATCTTATGCATCCAGTGTATAGGACCAAGGCCATCTCAATTTGGACTGGCCACATATGAAGTGCTTACTAGCTCCCTGTGGCTCTTGACTATTGTATAGTGTTGCATATAGGTTCAGTGTGACCTTAGATCCACATGTTTATGACTTAAGTGCAGTTGCTTTAATCTACTTGTTTATGACAAAGTGAAAAGGGTATGTCAGGATGTCATCTTTCATATCTGCTGTCCTTGGTAAGCACTTTGTCAGTGAGGGGCCTCAATGAGGGCTTATGGATCAGAACAGGTAGAGAAGCAACTGCAAAAATGCAGTTATACTATAAATACTGAGAGTTCCAGTGAGGCAACTCTTTCTTAACCTAAAAGCTTTCTGAAATCCCTTTTAGCTTTAGGTCCTATGTTGGTAAGGGCTGCTCTCTTAAGGGCAGTGGTGTAAAGCAGCATAGTGGCCCCACCAAGAAAGTCAGACTGCTGCCTACATCAGGGTCTTTAATCTCTAGCAACATGCTCTTAGCAACAGGGGACTTTTATTTTACCCTGGCAGCTGGAAATGAGCTCTTGGTCTGTACCCCTCTTCAGAATTCCCCCTCATAAAAAAAGTACAACTCGTATTAAATTTGGACTTTAATCTTTCATCTCCCCTTACCTAGAAGAATTGTGTGAGCATCTGTCATTTCTTTGGAGTCTGTTGTTTCTTTATTTGGCTTAGTAAGAGATATGCTGTATGCTGTTGGCTTGTGAAATTGTTATAAACTCCCACGGCAAACCTGTGCTAAATAAATTGCTGGCAAAGACACACTCAGTTTCTGGAGCATAATTTTGCTGCCTCCCCCAAAATAAAAGCATAACAATTAGATAGTGCAGGGCAAGATGCTTATGTGCGCCCAGTGAGCTCCAGGATGGTAAGGAATCTTAGAATAGCGAAGTAAGGATGGAATCATTGATCATTTACAGCCTCTTCAGTGAACACTACTTCTTTACTATGGAAAGTAAAAAAGAAAAAGGTAGGGGGAAAAGGACAACTTTCTAAATAATGTGGACACAAAGGGTTTCTGCCAAAAAACTGCCTAAATTATTTTTCTTTGCCAACAGAAACCACAATTTTCTAATACAAAATAGAGATAAGAGCCACAGGAATTCTAGGCCTTGCTATTATAATTTTTTCTCAGGTTGGAGAGGAGGAGCCTGCCTGTCTCTTTGAGCAGGAGACCTGCAGAGATAGGAAGCTTGCCTTAGCCCAGCCAGTTCTCATTAACTTTCCTGGTGCAGAGGGCTGGGCCCAGGAGACTCTGAGGGAAGGTGCAGAGTTGTTGGAGTCATTTACTTTTCAAGAGATTGCAGAAGGAACGCTCCTTCAAATGCAGACTCTCTGGTGCAGATAAAGTGAATGTGGAGACAGAATGAAGGTGCAGTCAGCTCTGGCCTTCATAACCATAACAGACTACCACAGATTGGGTGGCTTACCCAACAGAAATGTGTTTCTCACAGTTCTGGAGATAAAGTCCAGGATAGGGACATTAGCATAGCATGGTTAAGTTCTAGTGAGGTCCCTCTTTCTGGCTTGCAGATGACCACCTTCTTGTCCCCACAGGCTAAAGAGGAAGCTTTGATGCCTCTTTCTCTTCTTGAAAGGCACCAATCCCATCATGAGGCTCCACCTCATGACCTCATAAACCTGTTTAACTCCAGAGGCCCCACCTCCAAATTCCATCACTCTGAGTGTGAATCTGGCAGGAGCAGGGGTGGAGTGTGGTAGAGTGGAGATGTGCCTGAACACCCATAAGCATTCAGTCCTAACTAGGGACTGCTTTTAGATCTTTCCTACTTATTTTTTTTAACCAATATCAAATTGAAGCCAACATACTATTTAACACAAAAGTAATGTCAGGATTGCATTGAAGTTTTTACTGATAAAATTTTAGAATTCTCTTATACCAGTGACAAGATATGCCATTATTAACCTAGAAACAAAGAAGTACAAAGTTGACAATGAAATACCAATTAATTAGATCAACAATTTCCTATTTGAAAGTAAATGAATAGAAATGGGCCTAGTCTTTCCTCAACTCCTGAATGCTTAGTTCTGAAAAATATTTGCTATCACTTTTGTTTTTGACAGATGTGAGGACTTGAAATTTTGAAATCCTGGTTGTCTTAAGTGATAGTGGGCAATTAGTTAGACAATGGAATAATGAAAATAACTTCTGAAAGTTTAAGGTGCTTTATAGTTCATGTTATTTATAAAGTACTTTTTTTGAAATCCTCTAAACAGAGCCTAATAAAAACCCTCAGACTCAGAGACATTTGGGGACAGGGCTGCACAGCTATCAGCCAAGACCAATCCTACTTCTGACTGGAGATCCATTAATCTTACTAGAATGCAGATGAACCTCCCAATTTACAAGAACTATTTGAAGAGGAAGACAAAAAAGTAGAATATGAGGTCAGTACAGGAGAAAAATTTTTCATAAGTGATCGAGTAAAGGAAATTGAAGAGTTTGAGCTCTTTATCATTTCAAGCTCTTCTTGAGTTTTTGATACTGAGTTTGGGAAGAGCAAATATTCTGTGTGGCTAGGTTGGGCCACAGCAATTGAAAGATTCAGTAACATAACAAATTCTAATGAAATTATTTCTTTAGCATCACTCTAACAGAGCTATTGACTTTAATTGGCATTGCTAAAAGGAAAAAGACAGTATGTTTATTCATTTATTAAATACTTATTGAGCTCTTTTTTTTTTTTTAACTCTGGAGAACAAAGGGACAAGAATCTTTGCCATCATGGAGGTTAAATTCTGGTAGGGAAAAAAGTGTCTATTTTCTTGTAGGCTCTGCAAGTGTCTATTTACTTGTAGGTACTTTATATATATTGTCTCAGAAGTCTCACAGCAAGGACATTACCATTTTTCCAATTTAAAGATGGAGAAACTGAGTCTCAGTAAGTAATTCAGGCATACACAGCCAGCAACAGGAAAGATCATTCAATCTTGTTGTCTGACCTCTTCATTCCACAGCTCCACTGCTGCCTGCTTCCCCTGGCCACCGTCTTTATGAGAAAACCTTTGCATGTCTTACTCTTAGAACCTGTGCCTTTGCTTATCTCAGAGCAGTCATTTTGTAGCATCAGACTTGGTTATGTCTTCAAATGAAATTACATCTGCTCTGTTTAGTCTGGTCTGGTCGCACCAATGACTACTCCCCCTCAGTAACAACAGGAAGATTCTTTTTTTTTTTTTTTTTTTTTTTTTTTAAATATATTTTATTGATTTTGTACAGAGAGGAAGGGAGAGAGATAGAGAGCTAGAAACATCGATGAGAGAGAGTCATCGATCAGCTGCCTCTTGCACACCCCCTACCGGGGATAGGCCCGCAGCCAAGGTACATGCCCTTGACCGGAACCGAACCTGGGTCCCTCAGTCCCCAAGCCGACGCTCTATCCATTGAGCCAAACCAGTCTCGGCAACAGGAAGATTCTTAATGGGTGCCATCTTCAGAGCGGAGATTCTGATCAGTAGTTGCCTCTTTAATAGCATAGTCTGTAATGGGAAAGGACAGCCAGTTCTAATCAGGCGGTGTCTGCCAAGGTCATCATGGGTGTGGGTGCTATAGAAGTAGATAGGTTTTGTGAAAGAATAGAATTTAGGAGATGACACCAAGAGGAATAAAAAAGATAAACAGGAGGCAGGTCAGATGCAGTGAAACATTCTGCAGACTGATTACGGGCAGTCCGTTCACTAGGCTCTGTCCCAGCAGATCAGAGTTGTTACCTGCCAAGATGGATAGATTCCTTGTTACTTATCAGATTAAGGTTTGATTACAACTGGCCTGACAGAAGAGGGCACAGTCAAATAGCTGGGAAATCATTCACTGCCAATGTGAGTTTAGCATTGTTTTCAAGATTTCCTATGATGGAGTCATCACATAATTTGCTTTCTATTTCCTTCATAGGTAGGGGTGAGAGTTTAGTGTAGAGAAGAAGAGCTAAGGCTCTGGAGCCAGATTGCCTCGGTGCCCACCTCTTCCACCATGACACCTGGGCCTGATGGCTTGGTCTCTCATTGTCAGACTCCTCATCTGTAAACCCAGGAAAGCAGTAAACCTGCTTCATGGGATTTTAGTGAGTCAAGCACTGAGAACAGCACCTGGGCCTGGCCTATGCTATGTGCACTAGGTAGAGTATTATGATTGTGGGTGTTATTGTTATTAATATCACAGGTATATGATCATGCCATACTTAAATGGGCATCATTATCCTCTTAGCATCAAATGGCAGATGGACAGAGCATTTACTTTTAGAATCTTAGTTCTTTGCCTGGACATCTTGACAAATTTGTATCAGCCATACAAAAAAATTGTGAATTTAATAAAATATTTCATATGGTAGCAATCAGGCATTTAGGACATGGAATCTCAGCCAGTTCACACTGCTGAAACAAAAATGCCATAGCCTGGGTGGCTTTAACCCTCACAGTCTGGAGTCTGGAAGTCCAAGATCTAGGGGCCAGCAGATCGGCATCCAGGGATTTGCAGATAGGCACCTTCTTGCTGTATCTTCACATGCACAAGACAGAGAACACCTCTCTTGTGACTCTTCTTTTGAGGTCACTAATCAAATTGATGGGGGCTCTACTTCATGCCCTACATTCTTTATCTCCAAACACCATCATATTGAGTGTTATGAAGACTTAACACCTGAATTTGGAAGACACAGTATTCAGTCCATAGCACTCAAAAAGATGGACAGCAGAGACAGTGCAAATGATGATGGGGCTTACGTCTCAGGTGGGAGACCTGCGAGATATGCTCATCTCCTTCCCACCTGGTCTTTAGGTGCCTTCTTGTGTGTTCTGTCCTTCTTGCTGACAGCCTTGAGTCAGTGCAGCTGCTGCATGGGGATTACAGTCAGCAACTGGGACATGGAAAATGGTTGGGATGTACATTGGTAGTTGCAGGTGCACAATGCTACTATGTGATCCATCCTATAACTTCAACTATTTTTATTGTGCAGTCAGAGACAAAGAAGCATGTTACAGGGAGACCACTGCTAATTTCTTTTTTTTGTTTGTTTTGCTTTGACATGATTGCCACATTCTTTTTCGTTTTCTATTTCATAACCATGCCGTGTGAAAGTTAAAATCAGACTATGTTGGACTTAATTTTAACAAGCAAAGAAGAAAGAACAGGAAATGCCATCACCACCAGTATATGAAACGTTCACAAAATGGTCAAAGGAGAGAGAGAGATTGATTATATGGTTGGTAAGGAAAATTTCAAGGGATGTGGGTTACAATGTGTCACACTGTCCCCATAGAGCAACAGCAATCTATAATAATAAAAGTGTAATATGCAAATTGACCAAACAACTGAACAGCAGAATGACCATCTGGATGACCTTCCTGAAGCTATGACATGCACTGATGCAAAGTCAGCCAAGGCAAGTGCAATGCGATTGGTCAGGGGACCCCCGCCATCGCCCCATGATCGCCCCATAGAGAGAGGGCCAGGCCACTGGATGGCAGGGTGATCAATTGGGGGGGCCTTCATGATGGCCCCAAAGAAGGAGGCCCAGGCTACCTAGTCGGTGGCACTGCTATGGATGGGCAGGGCCTCCCTCTGCAGGGTGATCAATTTGGAGTCTCGTGATCAATAGCCCCACAGACAAAGGTCCAGGCCAGCCAAGCACTCATAACCCATGCCTGTCGCCTGTAGAGGAGGCAACTGATGGTGGGGGTTACAGATATCAAGCAGTGGCAGCAGCGGGGGTGGGAGTGGGAAAAGAAATCCCTGATAGGCCTTGAGACTCTGCCTGATGGGTCATAGATTGCAAGAGGGCACAGGCTGGGCAGAGGGACACCCTCTCCCCCCATTGCATAATTTCATGCACTGGGCCTCTAATATAAAATAAACTAAGTCATCCTTACTGACTTGTTCTGGCGGTGATTGAGGCATTTCAGTGCACAGCCAGGAAAATACTAGGTTACTTGCACATGGTAGAAGTTTAACAAATGCTCAGTCATTCACCCACATGGTCACTGTGTCCGTGAGAGCTTCGCTGTGTGATACCCTGCCTTTCTTCTTTCTTACTGTCACATTCTCTTCAGTCTGTTTGCAGTGGCCACCAAGCATTTCATTCTGCTACCTGTGGAGCCAGAGTGCAATGCTCAGACCAAAATAAGACAGAAATGGGTTTAGTGAAATTCAAAGTAGAGAGATTCATAGATGTTTATGGAAGGATGGGATGCACATACTGCAACCCACTGATAAGATACACAGGGTCACTTCTGAGGGTCTTTTAAAAGTACATGATGGTAAGGAATTCATGGATATTTTATGAAGAAAGCTGGCTCAGTGGGACACTGATAAGTCCTTATTTTGAGGAACTCGGCCGCTTTCAGCTTGGGTGCCCTTGCCTCTGGTCAGTGCCAGTGTGTCAGCCCTTGAATATGTTTAACACTAGGCTTGTTGAGCTGTCCTTAAGGAAGCTCAGCTAGTGAAGATGAGAATGTCCACATTATTTTCTGGACACATCACACTGCAAGGAAAGATTTTACTGGCCAGTTAGGACAGGGTTTCTGTTTCCTGTGGTTTTCAGGGAATATAACTTGAGGATGAGATGACTCGAGGAGAGAAGATGACTCGAGGAGAGAAGAGCTAAAAGAGGTGCAGGAAGCTGCAGTAGAGCCTTGACATGACGTTGCTGTCCCACCTCCCCGCCCTCGGACTGCTTCAGACTGCTTGCTATACGAGAAAATAGGTCATCTGGCATTTGTGTTCCCTGCTGAGAGCATAGTGATGCATAGATCACCTTGAGTGATTGTATTCAGTAGTCTGTACTGTCCATTCCCATGTGTGATGTTTCTTTAGAAAAGAATTTGTACATTAGCAAGCATCATCCCATTTTGTGACAGGAAACAAAGGATCCCAGTGGTGACATGACTTGGTGACTTGTGTATGGCTCGCCTTTGGAATTTAACTCTTTTGAGTTCATTTTCCACTTCAAATCATAATCACCTTCATAACATGGTAGACAAAGTAATCATAACTGAACATTAGCCTCTGCTCTATTACTGCAGGATCTTGAGAGAAAAAGACATTTTTTCCCTAGGCTCATTGTTTCTTTGCTATAATGAGGTAGGCTGTGCCAAGTGTCCTCTATAAACATGCTAATTCTGTTAATGATTTTCCTCCATTTTTGTTTTTAACACTTTAGTGCAGTGGTCAGCAAACTCATTAGTCAACAGAGTCAAGCATCAATGGTACAACAATTGGAATTTCTTTTGAGAGCCAATTTTTTAAACATAAACTATATAGGTAGGTACATTGTTATTAACTTAATTAGGGTACTCCTAAGCTGGCCTTTGCTGAAAACCCAAGGGGCCAAAGAGCCACATGTGGCTCACGAGCCGCAGTTTGCCAACCATTCTCTTACAGGAATGGGGAGTGGATGGGTTGGGTGCACGCAGATGAACTATGGGAACCTTTGAGAGGCTCCTTGTCTTCTCCTCCTCGCTGGCGGCTTCTGCCAGAGAAGAAAATCAGTAAAATTGCCCTTTTGTGTGTAATTCAAGGTTAACAACCGCTGGAAGGACTTTTGGTCATTAAGTGAGCTTTAGAATTTAAAAAATGATAGGAATCATCTTCTTTTACATTAGCATTCCTTTAATAAAGAGAGCTGGTGTGCTTCTCTCATTCAGTGTAGAACTTTGTTCCCTCTTAGCCTGGTTCATTCACCAGGGCCTGGCTGGGATGTGACTGCTCTGCCTGTCCGCGTTCCTTCCCTGTGTGAGGCTCTCCATGATCGCTGCCCACTCCGCTCTACTTTGGTTGTAATTCATCACCCGGGCATTTATCATAGGAGCTCCTTATACCAGAACAGTGTCTTTGTAAACCCAACGCCCACCCGTCGCAGTGCTCGTCATATAGCAGGTGATCCTGTATATGTAACGAGTGGATGAAATGTGGCCCCCGAGGAACAAAATATACTTACTCATCTACGTGCCTACCACCAGAAAATATGCATTAAATACCTGCTGTGCCCAGGGCTGCCCTGGCCTGTTAAGGGTACTAACTCTATGGGGCCCCTGCCCTCCCTTTGAGAAACCTATAGTTTCATTAGAATAAAAAAGCATATTTGTGGAAAAGGGTCTTAACTAATAGCGGTATATGTCAAAGACATGCTCTTCAGAGGCCGGAGCATAACCTCAGCGATATAGAGAGGCCTATCACCCCCTGCACTGAGGAGCACCAGGGACTTCCTCCCACAGCTCACCCCGAATGGAGGGGTAAGACCTATGCCAGAATGTGGCTGTGCCTAGTAGGTTTCATCACGGACAAGACCAGTTGTCTAGCTTCACCCAGCCCGGGTTACGGAATAGGTTTTACTAGGAAAAAGAGAAACTTGCATGGTTAAGTAGCAAGAGGAAAGAAGGCACAGTCTCCCCCGATGGATTCTCCCAGTACCCCAAGGAGAGGTCTACTGGAGTTCGGGCTCTGCTGAGCCTGCCTGCCTGCTGTGTTTCTGTTTCCCTGTCATCCTGCCCCATGGTGAGGTAAGACTGATAGCATTCTTGTCATTGGGGGATTTATGCTGCTCAGATCCAAGCAGTTCCGTTTGGTGTCCCCGCTGCCTCAGACAACTTCTGAGAATGTCAGTGCCAAGTGTCCAGGCACTTCACACCCAGGGGAGTTTCCGTTTCCTCTTCTGTGACAGGAAGCCACCAGGGCTGCGGTACTGGTACTGGACCTGGGAGCCAGTCCCCTCCGCGGGGGGAAAGGTCGTCACCTGCCCCCAGTAGTTTGATTTCCAGGCAACACTGAGTGCGCTCTGAGTTCATCATCAGATCGCCGTGCTTATTGCAGGGCAGTAGGTAAGACTCCGTGCCCTGGAAGTAAAGACCTCAGTTCAAATCCCAGCATGCCCACTTCTGGCTATGTGGCCAAAGGCCCTGCCTCTCCCCGCCTCCATGTTCTGTGGTGTGAAAGTAGAGTAACAATATATTCTTCAAAGGAGTGTAGTGAGGATTAAGCAAAGTGTCCATTTAATGCTCCATAAGCTTCAGTAAACATTGGCTGAAAAGGAAGGATGATGATTCTCCGGAAAAGGGAACGGTGCAGTTTGGAAAGATGTATGCACCTCTCCGTACATGGCAGCATTGCTCACAATAGCCAAGATATGGAAACAATTAAATGCCCATCAGCTGGTGAATGGGTGAAGAAGATATGACATAGCATACAAGGGGATGCTACTCATCAATAAAAATAGTGAAATCCTGCAATTTTCAACAACAAGTTAAGACAGAAAAAACAAATACCATCCACTCATATGAAATATTAAAACAAACAACAAAGAAGTAAACAAACACTCAGAGGCAGACAACAGATTGTCATTACAGAGAGGAAGGCCAGTGGAGGGAGGTGAAGTGGGTAAGGGGTCAATTGCATAGTGACATGGAAGCTGGACTTCGGGTGGTAGGCATGACATAGTGGATATAGATGTTGGATAACAATGTTGCACACCTGAAACATACACTGAGTGGCCAGATTATTATGATCTCTGAATGCATAATAATCTGGCCACTCAGTGTATATCCTATATAATAAAAGGCTAATATGCAAATTGTCCCCTTGACCAGCAAGCAGGCCAGCCAACCGCCCATGTCCTTTCCCCCTGGCCACCCATGCTCAAATTCATGCACCGGGTCTGAGTGGCAAGATTATTATGCCACACACACACTGAGTGGCAAGATTATTATGTGTATAGAGACCATAATAATCTGGCCACTCAGTGTATATAATGTTATAAACCAGTCTTACCTCAATTTAAAAAAACAGTTTAGGAACTAAGTGGATTAAGCAGTATTGAACATTTTCCTGTAAGAAATTTCAGAAACTCTTACATGCTAGCCTAAGCTCTGAAACTTCAAAAGAAGACAATGAGTTTGCAGTATTTTCCCAAATTATTTGACCTTGGAGTCTCCCCTTATATTCTGCAGTAAAAAGAAAATTAATGTCCCCTAAATGTAGCACAGTTTGATAAAAACACTTCTCTTTAGCAATGTTTCATATTTGTTTTTATAATGTAAAACAATATTTTACTTATAAGAGAAGTATATATGGTAACACTCAGTTTTGGGAGTATTAAAAAGGCAATCTTGCAATACATTTTTTAAAATACCATCAGTGTGTCAGGAGAAAACAGCAGTGAGAGCATTTGAGTGGGAGCCGCGTGTTCTGGGGACAGTGGTGGGCCAGCCTCCCTAGGGAAAGGGCCTGTTGAGGGGAGAACAGGAATGGATTTGTGGGGCTCTTAGCATAGGACTGAGGAGCCACCCTCCAGTCGGATTGGAGCCGTGGGAGATTTTCTTGTCAAACCATGACATATAGAAGTATTTGGGGGAAAATAATGTGGTGGTAGGCATTCCAGGTATATAAAGAGGTAAAGAAACTGAACTCAGGAAGACCTTTTAGGCTAGAAGTAATTTATTTTCCAGGAAGCCAAGGATTTGAGCTGTTTGAACTTTGACCTGATTCTGTCTGCTGTTAGCCTTCATCCCGTCAGTTACAGTCTTAGTTGCATTAAACCTTCAGACTTGTGTTCATCTCCCGCTATTTTTTGTGGTGTGTACAGTTTGAGGCTTAGAATTGTAAAAACAAGTTTAAAAAGGTGATGAAAATTAGCTTAATAAAGCCCCGTAACAAATGAAAATATTACATAACAATATCTAGAAAGGGCATTTCTCTGAAATGGATTCTGGTGACTTCTCATTGAATTAAATTGAAAGAAATGTAGAAATAGTGCACCTCCTTTTCAAGGAATAATTATTTTTACTATAGCAAGACCAAAGTTTTATAAAAGTGCAATGTTTTATTTGGCATTCTCTTTTTTAACCCTACCTTGCATAGTGCTTGATAGAAACTAATTAGAAATGATGAGTGGGCATATGGATGAGTGAATGGATGTGTCACAGAGCAGTTAAGAATTACTGGCCCTTATCTTGGGGGCTGTGATTGACTGAGTAGGTTTTTGAATGTGTCTCCCCCGACTGAACAGACATCTTGGGCATGCAGACAGTGAGTATCCCAGCAAGGAGATGGGTAACTTTTGGTAGACCTGACTGCCATGTTAAGCGTGCCACCACAAACACAGTGGAGAGTGAGAGCACACATTTGTCTGACAATTTTAAAAAGAAATTATTTTGGGTTAGAACTTCTTAACATGAAGCTGGACCCTTCAGTTTTCCTAAAGTAAAAAGGAGTGGTGTTTGTTTGATGTGAAGATTGTCATTTTGCTCCTTCCCTCAGCTTCTGGTGGACTTGCTCTTGCTTTGTCTGTATCCAATTAAGGGAAAAGGAGAGCTTGAAATTCGGATAATGCATTGTTCTTGTCACTAAACTAATGGACTGGCCTAGAAGTGGGGCAAAGAAGGGAAACTGTAGAGTTTCATCTCCTTTTTCTCATTAGGATTAAGAAAATCATATTACACACATTTATCAGCAGCAGTATAACTTTGCAGTTTACGCTTTTCTATACTCTTAGGAGCTTATTATAAAAAAAAAATAATTTGAAATACTTTGTGAATGTTACCTGTTTGGGGTTCATAGAGTTTCTTTAGGGAAAGAACCAGCAATCAAAGCTGATCATTGAAACAATTAATAACAGAGAATCTCTGTTCACATGGAGGCAATGTGGTGTGGCAGGGAAAAAAAAAAAAAAGTCTGGAAGTCAAGAAAGAGATCTCATTCTACCCCAATGTTGTTACTGTGCCAAAGGCTAGATTTTATCACATTAGACCTGGGCTACTGTGAGTCTTAGAGAACGAAAAATGCAGGTATAATAAATATGATGCTTGTTGTGAGATGGAGTGAGCTTTTGAATCTTTATAGTCAACCCAAAGCACCAGGTCCTTGCCTTTTACATGACCTTCTCGCGTGTCAGGTGTCTCTTTTACACATAACCACTGAGCAGGTGTACAATTGTCTCTTGCATTTTCTCACAGCTTGTGAACAGAAGCATGACACCCTATTTTTGTGGCCCATCTTCCCAAGGCCTTGATACAGATAGTATCTGCACTAGAGGAAAGGGCAGGTTTACTCACTGTCCAGTGTCATGAAAAGAACGTCTCCCTCCAGGCCACAAAGCCTGGCAGGTGAGCTTGCAGTCCATGATAGGACTGGAGTTCCTGACCTGGGGGTTCTCCTTCCGGACTGCGCATCCTGTACCCCCAACCCTCATCCAGGGCTCTGTGGGAACCAGTGCAAGGAAGGGCACGATGGTCCTCTGTCTAATGTCACTGCTGAAAGTAGCCAGCTGTGCTGGGTCTCTGACCAGGGAGCAGTTTTTCCTGCCTGTGTCAGTGTAGCTGTGGTCGCTAACATGTGAGCGAGCAAGCAGGCTAAAAGCTCAGACCCTTCACGGGTCCTGACAGAATTGAATTTGAACTTTTGACTTTGAAGTAAGCACGGAGATGCACTTATGCATTTGCTGCAATCGGCAACTGCCTACAACTTCTGGCGCACAAAGATAGAAAATGTAGATGCAAGACATAAAGTATAACTTTAAGATTTCTTTCTAAACAAGCCTAACTCATATCCCACTGGGGACTTGGAAGCCTTAAAACAATTCTTTCATTGCACTAAATGTTGGTAATTGTTGGTAATGCACTTTGATTTTGAGAGTTTAAGAGGTGAAATTAGAGAAAAACAATTTCTCTGGCTACACATATTGAGCTACTTTACCCGAGTTCCTTAAATTCCTGCTACTTTTGCATTTATCTACAGTTCGGGGGGGGGGGGGAATCAGAGGCTCCTTAAATGGAGAAAAAGAGTTATTCTTTTTCCTTTAGAAAAAAAAATCAAGGTTCTGCAGCCAGGAATGAATGAGAAGAAATGTGTCCTTTTCACAAGGAAAGGAAGCGGGCTGTGGTTAAACTCTGCTGTGGGCAATTCTCTGTGGCCAAGAGCAGAAGATTTGGAAACATTATTGAAACTTTCGGTCTTTGGTCTCTGGTGTAGGAAGCAGAAGCAATAACTGGTAGATACATTTAATGGTCATGGCGAAAGGGAAAATGATCCATTGATTTTTACTAGACTGTTCATTTAAGTGTCTTCTGTGAAAATCAATGTAAAATTTTCCTGCCGTTCAAAATGCAAAGTGGTGTGTAATACAATCATTCCAAAAGGCCCTAAATGGCTGCATTTTTAGAAAAGCGGGCTCTGAGTTGTGCCCTTTCTCCATAAATTCCACTCCTCAGATCTGATTATTGCCAGGTGGACGCAGTAGCAGGAAAAAGACATGAATTCTACTTCTGCATTTGTTACTTAAGCTGCTCTTAACCTTTTCCTAGGTCACTGATCATCTCAGAGATTTGCTTTTATTCTTATGCCTCAGAGGACAGAAATCCCTTTCTTTATGAGCATTATGTGTAAGTGAAACGTTACATCTCCATTCGAATTAGTAGTCTTAACTTATTTACCTGCTTTGGAATTCATACGTTACATATTTGCCGGCTGAGTGAATATATTTATGCTACATGCCAGTTGCTCATTAAAGTAGCTGCTTTGGAGTTCTGGGTAAAATTAAAGGTCAGAAAGGAGGGGAAAAGAGGTCAGGTGCTCCATATGAAAGTTGGCTTTTCTGCAGCCTAGGGCACCAGCGGGCCATGGGCAGTTCACACTAAATCTTAGTCTCCATTCACCTTTCCACCTCCTGGGTGTTTCCTTCATTAGAGCTGAAATGGAGTTGGTTAGGGTGGAAAAGCAGAATATTGTTTCCAACAAGAGAAATGGTGTTCCTGTGGGCAGAGATGACAATGCCACCTGACTGGATGAGGAATAATATCTTGAGTTACTAAGGAAGTTTAATTTTTTTCCACCATGACTTACACAAAATTAAAAATAAAGCCCCGAGTTATATAAATTAAAAAAAAAAATCTTACATGTAATTGCTAGTCATGGCCATTTAAATTCTGGAAGGGGCACAAATCCCCATCAAGATGAGTAATGAAAAAAAAAAAAAAAAAAAAAAGATGAGTAATGAACCCCAGGAGGCAGATTTGGCCAGGCTGGTGCTGCCCTGGCCAGGTAAGTAGAGCCTGAGGTGGGGGCTGCTAAATCAGAGCTGGTTTTCCAAGCTGGAATCCTCACAGCCTGTCTTGTTGGTAGTGTGGCAGAGAAGACTCAGTTGTAGCTGTTGAGAAGCTTTTCCTTGCTTTATCACTTTCTCCACAGTCAGCTGAAAGGAGAAAGCTAAGCTTTGGTGGAAGTAAGAGACAAACTTGTGAATCCACATCTGGAAGTAAAGTTCATGGGTGGGTTTCCCAGCAGGCTCTTCTGCAGAGTATTCCCATTCATTCACTCACTCGCCACTCATTCATTTCACAAATAGTTATTGTTCTAGGCCCTGAGAACAAAACAGCCACAATTCCAGATGTTAATAATGTCATATATATTATTTTAGTAGTGAATCATATACTTCTAGTAGCTTTCAAAGGTCAGCTGGTGACCAATGCCATAAAGACAGAAAAGGGCGCCAGAAGGCTAGTTGGGAAAGGGAGCTCTGTGAAGGGGATGTTTGAGCAGAGCCCGAGAGACAAGGGAATGATTCATGCAGATGTTTGGAGATGGATATTTAGGGAGAGGGAACAGCAATTACAGTGTGCCCTAGTGAGACAAGTGCATCCTTGGCATTTGGAGGGCATCATGAGAAGAACTCAGTGAGTGAGGAGTGAAAGGAGATGAGGTCAAAGAAGGGGGCCCTGGGAGGAGGATAATCAGATACAGGTCTAGCAGAGGCTTTTCCATGCAATAAAAAAGGAAGTTACTGGAGGGTTTAGAGAAGTGGAGGGGAATGATCCTAGATTTTAAAGCAGTGCTGAGCCATGGAACTTTGTATGATGATGGAAATGTTCTAAAATCTATAGTAAGGTCGTCACTAACCACTTGTGGCTGTCAAGTGCTTGAACTGGGCTAACACACCTAAGGAACTGAACTTTTCATTTAACACAATTGTAATTGGAATAGCCAAGGTGGCTGGCATATTGGACAGCCAGTTTGACATTTTCACTGGTTGCTTTGTGGAGAACTGTCTGTAGCGAGACAGAAGCAGGTGAAGACCCTAGGAGCTATTGTAATAATCCAGACCCTGGGTTAGCAAACTTTTTTTTCTTCAAAATCCAAGGTAATAGATATTTTATGCTTTGCAGGTCATATGCTCTTTGTGAAGACTACTTAAGAGTGCCATTTTAGCACAGAAGCAGAACAGATGATATGTAAAGGACTAGAATGGTTGGGTTTTCTTAAAATGTTATTGGTGGGTCAGATTTGGCCCCTGGCTTCAGTTTGCCAACTTCTGATGTGGGTGGCAGGTGTTGGTGCCTGGGACCAGGATGTACTTCAAAGGTAGCATTGACGGGATTTATTTGTAGACTGTACAGGGACTGTGAGAAGACCAAGCAGATACTTGAAAGTTTTTGTCTTCTGAATTGTCTTCAGTTGCTAATGACTACTGTGGAGAAGACTTGGATGGGAGAACATTGGGAGGAGAGAGAGATCTGGTTGAATTTGACCCTGCTAAATTTGAGGTATCTATTAACATCCAGGGGGAGTCTAGAGTTGAGGCTGGAGATCTAGACTGAAGAGATGTATTTGATAGTCATAAAAAATAACAGTATTAAACATGCTCATAATGTCTGCTAGAATGAGATTGATAAAGAAGAGCAAAGATCTGAAGACTGATATCCTGACATTCTGCACTGTGTAGAGGTAAAACAGGTAAGGGGGAGCCAGCAAAGGAGCCATGAGGAAGGGTCAGAGCAGCTGAAGGTGGTGATCTAGCAGCCAGGTGAAATAGGTCAGAGATTCATCTATGCCTGTCATGGGCTCCTGGGACAGCAGGCACATGCTCCTTTGTGAGGCCCATAGATATGGGACACACAATACTCCACACTGACGTCTCTTGAGGTGTAATACACAAACCCTCTGCACTGAGGCCTTTGGTGGCTCCCCATTGCCTACAAAGTAAAGTCCAAGTTCTTGACCAGGAATTTGTATTTTAATATGACCATGCGTCAGACCACAGCACTTTTCACAGGCCGACAGTAAGTCCTGCTCTGTTGACTCATCCTGTTCAAATTCTCTATGTTTGGAATGCCATGCTGCCCTTCTTTGCCTATTGAAATCCTAGCAATCTGTTTAGGGCCAATGCAGATGTCCTTTTCTTCATAAATACTTTCTTAATATCAGCCTCCCTCCATCTCTTCTCATCCATTATTAAACCCTGGTCCTGGTTCCTCCCAGTCTTCCTTTGATTCCAGTTGAGTAGTTCCCTCAAGATATGTTAGACTGCTAGAAGCAGGAGCACAGAGAATGGTGTAAAACAGACCTATGTTTGAATGCCAGCTCTGCCATCACTGGCTTGTGATTTTGCCAAGTTACTTAAAGTCTTGGGGGCTCAATTTCTTCACCTGTAAATTAAGACAGATAAGTTTTATGAGATTTAAGTAAGATCTTAATATTAAATATATGTATTTATTATATTATTTAATGTTAATAATCTGCAAGGAAAAATCGTAAAGATATTGCTATTTTCAATCTCTTACAGTGGTTTTCACTTCCTCTTGCACCTATTTCCTCTTAAATTATGTAGAAAGGATTAACCATGATCTTTTATGCCTTAAGTAAATGATAAGTGAATTTCTTGTTTTTCATTTTACGGTCCTTGTTGAAGTTCTTTTGAATCCTTGCCACTTGACAGTTTATTAACTTGATAACAGGACATGAATCTGTGATTCTTCCTTTGCCCCCAATGCCACTTTTCCTGTTCATCAACACAGCATCATGGGATGAGAAGGAGCTGTAGCAAAGTCAATACTTAGTGACTTTTTCATTAGACCCTAAACACTGTGCTAGAAATTGATGGCAGTGCATCAGGGGGAGAAAGGGAAAGGTCGCGCTGACCCTCTGCTGTGGCTTTGTGAACCTTCAGCAGCAAGAAGCATAGTTGCTTTCCCCCACGTGACTATTTGCTGGGGAGTTGTCTTGAAAGGATTGTTTCCATGACAGTGTGTACTGGGGAAGTTTTATTGAGACTTTCCATCGGTGTTGTCACATGGTGTTTACTGCAGACAGCTTTTTATTTCAGAACTGTAGGAAACATTGAGAGTTATGGAATGTCTCCAGCCCTCTTGGCTACATTGAATCAAACAAGAGTGCCTTCCTTTGTCAAACTGAAGCTAGATTTTCTGGCCCTCCCTTGGAAAATAGGTGCACTTGCTGGTAATATGTCTTGATGTTCAGTGTAAACCTTCCTTACGTCATTGCCTTTTAGCTTTCTGTTAATCTACACTCCATTCCTCTATATTGTGATGTAAAAATTTTCTATCCTATAAACTCCTTTGTACTCTTTACCCATTTATTAGTTAACTACTAACAATAATAAGAATGACTTCTGTGTACAGTCCTTTTCTCTAATAACTTTTAGGGTCTTCTAATTCAATAACCCTCCAGCACATGATCTTTTCTGTAGTGCCCCTCTATCATGACTTTGTCCATTCCAACATGTAGACATTTAGTAATACAGTACACCCCACCTATTGAGGAAACCCTTTCTCCATTCAATGAACTTGGCTATTAGAAAGCCTAATGTTAACACAGCACACTCTGTCTCTTACAAACTTACCTGTCTAGCCTTTGGATTTTAAAGGAAATAGTGCAATCCCTCTTCCATAAAACAGTCCTTCAAATTTTGGATGATGAAAACATAGTTCTGTTTTATACACCCTGTAGGTTCTCAGGTAATGTTGGTTATTGATGAATTTTTCTCCATTTATTTTTCCTTATAATAGTTTTAAGAAAATTTATAAAAAATGCAAAGAAAGAGAGAAGGAGAGAGAGATAAAAGAACTTAATTATAAACTACAAACTTGTGGCAGAATTTAAGGAGAAATGTGGAGATGGTTGACAACAGTCTTAGTTATTCTCTATTGCATTTTTTTTAGAATTCAGTAGTTACACTAGTGTCTTATATACTTGTTAAAGCAGTATTGTTTACTTATTTGTCAGTGATCAATGGATTTGGACTCATGTTGTCCTACTGTGCAAGTCCAGCATACTGTTATTTGAGCGTGTGGGGAAAGGAGATCTTTATAAAAAGATCCTGCTAGCTAAATATTTATTTAGCTAGAACGAGCACTGCTGTCAGCCTACTGCCCCTGAGGGAATAATAAAAAGGATTCATTGTGCTTCTTTTTGCAATGATGTTTTTGGTGAGACTAGAAGGGGTTACTTTCTTGGTTCTGTGAGGCATCAAAAGATTTCCTCAAGCTTTCCTGGTGTTATTTTATTTTTAGTTAGCTGTAGATTTTTTGTTAAACATTTGATTTAATGAGTCTTCTTTTTCTAAGCTTCATACTTATACTTTTGATGATATTTTTTGAAAAGCATTAAAATGGTCAAATTTGATGATTCTCCAAAAGGCTTCCATAATTCAGTGGATAGATATTCTCTTTATGACAGGAGACTGGGAATACTTCTTTTTCTAAGTCTTAGATAACTTAGTCTTCTGGTCAGAGGAATAAAATTAATTAAATCTTAATCTGGAAAACTCCCAGAGCAAGGTGTAAAGTAATTGACCTTTAGAAATTGAATGTTAGAGTGTTCTGATGAGCAATCATCTGACTGCTGTGATTGACGACTGTGATTGCTTCTCTTAGATGTAGGTGAAGGGAATAAGTGATGTAGGCTTTTGACCAAATGATAGTGGGGCTTTGATTTTCTGATATTCTAATATTGCTGCTATTTCTAACAACCACAAAGCAAGGAAAGGTTAAAAAGGAAAAGAACAAACACCCTATACATCCCAAAGGCAGATGAAACAGCGTTTTAGTGACCTTCCTGGTGACCTACATAAGATGATTGGAAAAAAGGGTAGTAATTACTGGCAACAATAAGGGGAGTCTTGTTAAATGGGTTTGAAATTATATTCTCTACAATATAATTGGGACCTTACAGGACAAATCCTAGAGGTTAGCGAACAGGATCCGCAAGTACAGAATCTGATTAATGATGACCCTTTATTGAAATGTTCTAAACTCCAGTTATATTTTCAGATGTTAGATTGGTGAAATGTAATAATGGTGCTACTATATCTGTTGAGCATGGCTCTAGAAAAAAGTAGCTTTTGACATTATCAACTCTACTTGGTGAACTAACTATTTCAGGGTTTGAGATCCCAAGTTTTCTGGATGCCTGTCTGTCTGGATGTGTCTTATAAAGTCTTTTTTCTCTCCACTCTCTTTCTTTCCTCCCTTCCTTCTGTTATTTGCTAAATTCTGAGCATATAATAAAGAATAAGGCAAGTTCCTGTACTCATGGAGTTTATAATCCAAAGCATTTTTGAAGGAGTATCCAAAATTATCAGTATTGATAGTTATCAGTATAATTTACAATTATATGCTTCATTGTTACTGTTGTTTTTGTGTTTTGTATGAATTAACTCACTTTAATAGATAAACACTAGTATGGTGAGGTTTAGTCATTTCATAGCAAATACTATAAAAGGCATGATAAGCCTTAAGTAAGATTAAATGTTCTACTTTTTCTCTCTTAGATTTCATGTGATTTCACAAGACTCACTTGATAATTATTACAAAATGAAACTAGTACAAATGGAAAATGAGATTTACTTTTTCTTTTTTATCAGATTTTACTAAAATATAGGTCACATTTAAAGAGAAGAGCAGCATATTTAACATAATCTATAGCAGACGTAGATTTTACTCTGTAGTAATTTCTTTTTTGTACAACAGTATTTCAATCAAAGTTCTAGTGTGATTTTCAAAATGTTGTTGGCTTATGATTGTGATAAAATAAACATAACATCAAATTTTCCATTTTTAAGGTACAGTTCAGTGACACTAAGTACATTCGCTTTGTTGTACAACCATCACCACCATCATCTCCAGAATATTTTCCTCTTCCCACACTCAAATATTACCCATTAATAGTCACTCCCCATCCCCCTTCTTACTGCTTTTGATTTCTTTTATGTGTGATGTGAATAAAAGAATGTCTTTTACCTTTGAATTCTTAGTTAATAGATTTTCTGTTTTTTACTGATGTACAATGAGAAAAATATCTATTTAATTTGCAAAACAGTGCAGAAAAAAAGGTAAGGAGATGAATAAAATAGTAATCTGTCCAATCAGAGTAAACACTTCCTGGTGCAGAGAAAGGAGAAGCATGGAATCAGGCCAGGCAGGACCTAGGCCTGAATCCAGGCTCCTGGATAGTGCTTCTGGGCATGTTATTAATTAGCCTCTCTGCACCTCAGTTGCCTCAGCTCTAGATTGGGTATAATAAAAGCTTCCTTTACCTACCTGACTGGGATGTTATAAGAAACCAAAGAGTTAATTATATAAAACTATTGTGAAAGTCAGAACTCACATTTCAGGGGCAAATTTAATTGTTATGTCTGTACCTCTGTGTTTTCCTCTATTGTCTTTCCTTGCCAAGTCTTAACTTCCTAAATTGAGGTCTTGTCATTATGTTTGACAAATCTGATTATGTCATTAATTATTATTGTCCCTAAACTTTAGCGTTACTAAGTCCCCGACTTCCTTTCCATTGCTCGGCACCCACCATATCTCTGTAGCTATCCTGCAGTGATCTACTGAGAACTGTCCTTCCCGGAATTCCTCATATAACTAACTACAGGTGACAGAGATATAACGTGTTGTGACCTAGGTAAGCAGGGACTGCTGGTCATTTGCCCTCTCTTCCAAACATGTCATATCGATGTAATTGAAAATTTTAACTTATTTTTAGAAAAAGCCCCCAGGAAAATAGTTGCCTAACAATAATTTTTCTCCTTTTCAGTAAATAATTTTTGTGGTTTTTCAAAATGTGGCTTGTGACACAGAAATATGATATTTAAATAAAATTCTTAGAATAAAAAAAAAATTGCCCAAGTGAACAACTTTTAAAAAGGGCTGTTTGGCCCACTCCATAATTGACATTCTGTCACGGCTCAGACTTTACTTCATTTCTGCTCACTCAATATATGGATTTTTGTACAAACCATTTACCAAACACTAGACAATAGCGCCTTAGCAGATCAAATTTGTACAGGTGGGTTGTCTGTTATCCACAGGAGAGCTCCCTTGTGTCACTGGGACAGCTTCTGTTAGCAGCCCAGGAGGAGAGTGGGTGACACTTAAATACTCAGATTATAGATGGGAGCATCCCAAGTAATGGAAAGAATGTAAAATTAAGCCTTTCAGCCTGTGCGCTCATTATCACATTAAACAGGGAGATGGGGATGATGGGTCATAAATTGGTTTTCCTTTTATTTAAACAGGACCTGGCAGAATATAAATGGAGTCTCTGAAATTCACTTATGTCATGATTGTTTTTCACTTTTCTTTCACCATGAATATGAGTTTGAAACTTGAGGTGATCTCTATTTCTATTAGACTTGATTTATTGGGAAAATCATATTTAGGTGTATTTTTTATTATTTCTTTTAGTTTCTGTATGCCTTCCAGAAGTCCAGGGTTTCCTTGACATTCTAATTTTCCTCTATTTCTTTCATGCAACTTCTTGAAATTTTAGGAATTTAATAAATTGATTCCGGATTCATTGTCAGTATTTGAGGGATTAAGCAGAGGAAAAAAAAAAAAACTTCATAGACACAGACAATGGTATGGTGATTATCTGAGGGAAGGAGGGGAGAGGAGGTTCAGGGAGGTAGAAGAATTGGTAAAAGAGGGGATAAATGAAGATGGAAGGAGACTTGAAGTGGGTGGTGAACACACAATACAACATACAGATGATTTATTATGGAATCACACACCTGAAACCTTTATAATTTTATTAACCAATATCACCCCATTACAATAAATATTTACACATTACAAAATTTTTAGACTATAGTGTTAGTGTTTAAAACTAGGCCTAACTCAAAACTTTGATGATATCTTTAACTTTCTTAAGACTTAATGTAGATGTGAATTGAAACCTTGGTTCAGGCAGTCTGCTTCCTTTTTCACAAAGCATCTGAATTCTAATGTTGAGCCATATTGTTTATTAACCTCTTCCAGCTGTCTCACAAGTTTGCCTGAATCCTCTCCACGTACTCTAGTCATCTTTCCAGTCTTTTCTCATTAGAAATATGCCAAGTTACATTGTTTATCTGCCTCAGTTAAATGGGACCTTATGCTTTTTACCTTTTGAGATGTTGAAGACCTTCTCTACTTCTTAACACTCCAAATCCCCCCTGCTAAAGAACATTCTCTTATCATGCCTCATCCTACTCCACAATTTTCCTTTTATCTTCCTCTTGCTTCTATACATTTATTCCTTTATCTGAGGAATAAATAGAAGCTCACCATTTGTGCTTATAATTGTATTCATTCCTATATTTTCCAGAATATTGATCCATTATCTACTACCTACCCCAATCCAACCTTTCTCCATCCTCCTCACATATTTCCTCTATGACCACTGGGTTCTTTCCTTTTATCTACAAATTTTCCTCCTCATCCTAAAGAAACCTTCTCCTGACATGAGATCTTTCTTCTTAAGACATTGCCCTGTAACTACACCACATTCATCTGAAGAGCAGACTACACTCCTTTTCTCTGCACTGACTCTAATTTTAATTTAATATTTAATATTTTTCATCATTCTATTTAGATCAGTGCTTTCCAACCCTGGCTACATTTGAGTCATCTGTATGGCTTTTAAAAACTGCAAATACTGGGCCCACTACCTTGATAAATTCTGATTTAATTGGTTAGCAGTAAATCTCTTCATTGATAAACTAGAGGCCTCGCCTGCACCCTCTTGCAGTCCAGGTCCTCACGGGTACATGATTGGGGGCCTGGGAAGAGACCGTGGGAGGGCTCCAGGGTGTGTCCAGCCCATTTAGCCCAGTTCTGATTGGCCAGACCCCAGCAGCAAGCTAAGTTAGCTATTGGAGTGTCTGCCCCCTGGTGGTCAATATGCTACCAGTCGAACAGTCCAATGATCACATAGGCTTTTATATATATAGATTGTAAAATCTTCTTAGAAGACTCTGATATGCTGCCATAGTTGAGAACCACTGCTCCCAAAGACCACAGTAGTCACCCCTAACTGTTTATTCAATTCAACAGGTTTTCTCTCCAACATTTACCCTCCTTTCAAATTAGGTGGAAACCTTTTTCATATGCTTGTAGACACCCACAGTTGGATGAGTGTGCTGTGTGGTCTTCTACTTGTCTCTGTTTTCTCTTTTTTTCTCTTTCTCTTTCCTATCCCTAAAACATTGCTTTTGCCCAAATTACTAACCTAGGTTGTCTTCTAGGCTAAATAATGTAGATCAGTGATCTTATTTCCTTGCTTTACCATTATATTTATGTAGTATCACTCTACTCGCTGTCCTCAAAGCAGAATCCTCATTACTGCGTTATAGACATCTGTATCCACATACACCATTGGCAGTCATGCCCAAAGAAGAGCTTTTCATCTTTTAGGACCTGTTGGGTTTTATTTGTTTGTTTATTTGTTTTTAGCTTCCCAGCCACCTAAGCCATAAGCATCATATCTATCTTCAAGTTTATCTTCCTTTTTGCTTCTACCAGTTACAATCTAAGTCCTATAATTTCCATCCTAGGCATTGCTCCTTAGTTTGCTCTTCTTTTTCTATTTCCAACCATTAATCTTGTTCTGGCTGCACATTAACAGTTACAGTGGTCCACTAACTGGCCTTCAGAAAGCGTCCTACACATTGCTGCTATATTAATTTTCAGGCACTGTTCCAATATTCTCACTATCCTTTAAAACCTGTGGCTCCTCATTAATTATAATTTAATGCAAACAATTATTATGAGATTCTAGGCTCCTTATAATGGGTCCTTGCCAGCATTTCCAGTCCATCCCATTACTCTTCCACAGGACTCTGTGCTTCAGCCAAACTAAGCTGTTTGTTATTCCCTCACCTCTAACCTGTTCCTCTGACTTTTCTAGTGTAAATGTTCTGCCTTATGAAGCTTATTTTATTATAAGTTCCATAGGTAGAAATGTTTTTGCCATAAAAGTGTGGATTCTTCTCATAATATTTGACTTCCAAAGTCAACGTGGAACTACTAAGTGGCTTAAGGTTTCTGATGGTTTAGAGATAATTTCACCAGAGTGTTTGTACATTAGAAAATGGCTGTGGCTGATGGTGATGTGTGGAACATCTTGGGATTCTGTCTAGCAAATTGCTCTTCCCTTCAAACCATCCCAGGTGAAGATTAAGTTTTTCACTCTTATTTGCGACACCTTCCATGTTTTCTGTAGGCTAGAGCCTATCTTCCCAGCCTGGACCTTTTGATGAAATATGCCACTCAGCTTTTGACAGAGAAAATCTTCTAGAAATTTGGACCAGTATACTTAGGTTCTTTTAACTTAAACCCAGACTCTCCTTTTGCTGTCTTAAAAGAAATGAGATTTCTCAGCAGGAGTAACAACAATGTCAATCTTTCTGAGACTGTTAATGACTCATTTGCAATAGTGGCAGACTCATGAAGGCTGGAAAAATTAAATGCACTCACTACCTCCATGGCTAGCATTGCTGGGAAACAGTATAGTGCTTAGTGCAGCATTTATAAGATAAGAATTCTTTCAGCAGAATGAACTTTTTACTTGGGTGTGGGTAATGAATGACAAACTGGTGACTTTGCTTTTTGAGTCGTTCTCTAGAGATGGACCAGAGGCTCTGTATGTCTGCAAAGCTGAGCAGTTCTTCAGCATGACCTCTCTGGCATAGATAATTTTGGAGATGTATTTTTGGTGTTTTGAGTGTCATAGAATGTAACTTTAAATATTTTTTAAAGTAGTAATTAATAGAAATTGCCTAAACTATTAGCTTCTTCTGACTTAAAAATAATGTTATTAACATCTCTAGAGAAGCTGCAGTAAGGAGCTTAGGTACCATATGAACCAGCAAAAAATCCCTTCCAACTCCAAGTTGTCTTGTTACATCCATTCCATTTGAATTCTTCTCCAGTATGTGAGATAAATATGTTTTAGACACATTCCCAATTTTATATGTAGAGCACATGTATAAAATGTTTACCTTGTTTTGACAGTTTCTAGCTGTTGAAGAGAGTGAAACCAACTGGCCAAATGGAGACTGAAACAAAACCTGAGATCCCAAAGTGCTATCTAAGCTATAAAGTGTAATATAAATGCAAATTATGTGTGGTGGTCTGAGACCAGATACTGCCGGCTTCCTACTGCCTTTTTTACCCACATAGGATAGGCCCATGCTTTTTCAGCAGGGCAGCAAACAGTATTTTATGAAAGGACAACATTGAACTTCATGACATAAACCTACCTATGTTGTCTTTGTCATGATGAGTATGTTCTTTTAATTCATCAAAAGCTTTTTGCAATCTTTATTATTTTGAATCTGTGATGCTTCCTTGAATAATAATAACAAGTTCTATACATCTTCTACCCATTGTTTGTCATTTCTTGAATTTGTTCTGAAATGGCCATTACATTTCAAGATAGGCCCCTTTATTGTAGAGATAAGCAATTTGTTGCCAATATCTGTTTTCAGCATTGCCCAATAAAAAGCCAGTTGACTATTAAACTGAAGAGGCTTTGCCTGGCTGTTGTGACTCAGTGCTTGAGCATCAACCTATGAACCAGGAGGTCATGGTTCAATTACCAGTCAGGGCACAAGCCCAGGTTGTAGGCTTAATCCCCAGTGGGGGACATGCAGGAGACAGCCAATTAATTCTCTCTCGTCATTGCTTTGTTTCTATCTCTCTTTCCCTCTCCTTTTCTCTCTGAAATCAGTAATAAATAATAAAAAATACTTTTAAAACAAGGATAGGCTTTATTGAGTATCTGCTGTATGTGAAACATTGTGTCCATTTGAGAGGATGCTTGAAAATAGAAGGTGTCTGCCATATTCCAGTGGACACTTAATTATCACAAGCCATTGATTCGTATTAGCCTTGACTATGTTTGTTATTCTGAAGTATCTTCGTCAATAAGAGGTTAGGACCTTGTCACAGGAAGCTTACATTCTGAACAGAAGAAACTGGTATAGCTAGATGGTTTTGTTTGGAATTTGAATAAAGGTTTTGAGATAAGCAAGAGGCATCAAGTAATTATTATAAGCTATATTTCTATTTCTAAAAATTTTGTATAAATTTTTTAAAAAATGGTAGCTGGACATTTTGGGTGAGAATAGGAGTTCAGCAGTTGCCATACTGCCTTGTCCTGCCACTGTCTCCATAGGTGATCCTAGGAAAGTTGTTTCTCTCATCAGCACAAGGGAGGTAATCACTGGCTTTCCCTGGAGAGTGGGAGAGTGGTGTTGAGGTGACATGTTATATCTAGCACTCATAAAACAGCTATGGTTTCGGTGAAATTTCATTGCAGAACCATATATGTGAATGCTAATTATAATAACTATTATTATCCTTTAGAAGACTCCTGTTATTAACTTTTTTTGTACAATAGATGCTGCTGTTATCCCTCCTCTTTACATAGAGATCTACATATGTCAATTCTCTTTATGCCACTTTTTCATTTTTTCTAATATATGTTTTTGAACAAATCAAAATTTCATATATAGCAATGCCAAAGTTTTCTAGAGTGATTGGAGATTAAGAAGTTTTCAAAGCAAAATTTAGCAGAAAACTGGTTTAGTTCTTAATGCTAAAACTTAGTTTTGAATCTTTCAAAGGAAATCTCTCTTAAATGTGTAGAAATCCCTGTTACCTCTTTAAGCCTTAACTCTACATTTCATGATGATTCACACATCTTTCAATTACCGGATTACAGGAACTTAAAAAGTAAAAAGCTTACTTTTGGTGATTTCTCTTCAAAATAAAGTTCTTTATGGATAGTATGACATGGAATGAAATCCCAAAAAGTTAATTATAGCACTAAATACTAGTGTTCAATCAGAAAAGTAGAAGCACATGTGGGAGTGTGTGTATAATATAAAAACACACACAGGAAAATAAAAATAAAAAAATTGTTGCAGGGACTTGACTGTATGCAGTTGGGGGCTCCAGTTAAACTGTTTCTTTAGATCTCATGCTGTAATTTGAAGTCTGCAGGACAGTCGGAAGGAGGAGAGAGAGAGGTCAGGTCAGGGAGAATAAGGATTGGGCTGGAACCCACAAGCATGGACAGGAACTGTGTCCTGCAGGAGAACGTGGCACCTCATCATTGAGTTAAAGGCGCACCTGGCATAGGTCTCCCAGAAGCTGTAGGGGGACCCGGGAAGGAGGAGCAGTTGCAGGCCCCACAGTTGCCCTACTCTGAGGAGTTGAACCGGCAAGATGAAGACCCCAACCTCACAATAT
This sequence comes from Pipistrellus kuhlii, assembly GCF_014108245.1. Classification (NCBI taxonomy): domain Eukaryota; kingdom Metazoa; phylum Chordata; class Mammalia; order Chiroptera; family Vespertilionidae; genus Pipistrellus; species Pipistrellus kuhlii. The sequence continues at coordinate 15,207,129 of NW_023425405.1, forward strand.
ATAAAACAGGTGGCTGCTGCTTTCTTCCCACCTTTAAATTCCATCCCCCAGGAAACACTCAGGGGAGGGAATTCAGGCAAATGTAGGTTAGTGTGGCCAAGTCAATATAGTACAAAGCTAACATAATACCAAAGCCTTCTGTATAACTTCTTTATCATTTCAAAAGGGTAATATTCTTTAATAAGTCAAAGCCTTCTCCAATCTTCTTATAATATGTGTATGTCAAATGCCAGGCATAGTTGCCCTGGCCGGTGTGGCTCAGTTGGTTGGGTGTCTTCTAGTGTACTGAACGGTTGCCAGTTCTATTCCTGGTCAGGGCAGATCCTTGGGTTACAGGCTAGATCCCCAGCGGGGGATGTGTGGGAGGCAGCAGATCTATATTTCACTTTCATAGATGTATATCTTCTCTCTAAAAACAAACAACAAAAAAACAGTAAAATTCAGTCAAAATATGTAATTGCATTATTAATGTTACTCTGGAGCTTAGAATATGCAATGGCTCATTGCATTTGAGAGTAGAATTCTAATGTAGTAAAATTAAGAGTAAATAAATGAGAAAATTAGGGGACATTCTTTTGAAAAGTCTCATCATCGATTTAGGAGATCAATTCTATAATGATATTTTATGTTATAATTTAATTTGATTCAGTGAATTAACTTTGGCAAGTAGAAAGATATTATAATATTAAGTATTATTAATAGTCAGTAATCTTTGCTGGCCTCATTTACCTATAGTTGATCCTTAAACAATCTGAGGGTAGGGGGGTGTTGAACCCTCACACAGTTGAAAATCCATGTGTAAGTTTTGACTCTCCAAAACTTATCTACTAAAAGCCTATTTTTAATGGAAAGCCTTACTGATAATAAAAACAGTAAATTAACATGTATGTTATGTTACATTATTGTACACTGTATTTTAATAATAAATTAATCCACAGAAAAGACTATTATTAAGAAAATCGTAATGAGTGGAAAATACATTTATAGTATGTATTTATTGGGGGGGGGGGAAATTGCCTCTGAGTGGTCCTGTGCATTTCAAACCTGTGCTTTTCAAAGGTAAACTGTATATGGGATGAAATTTCCCTGAGTGTTGAGCTTGACAGAAGGAACCGATATACATTAGCTTGTACCCTGAAGCCACACGTAAGCGTATGGGCCTTTGAAAACTTTAGGGCTAGGAAATTTGCAATTATCCACACATTTTCTACATAAGAGCCCACATCAGTATTAACATGAGCATTAATAGTAAGCTCTGTCTTCTAAACTTGAAGCTCTTGATCCATCCTTTCTGGTGGAAATAGTTATTAACATGGTTAGAAACATTGCTCAGGACAGGCTGTTACAAATAACAAATTCTCTGGAAGCACTCCTACACTGTTGGGCATCTTCATGGTTTATTGGTTGTCTTTCTTTACATAGAATGGAGCCTTCTTTTTCATAATCCTATGTGATAAAGAGGTAATGTGCTAATTAGCCTGTATAGCAGAATGGCCATCTGGACGACCTTCTGCACCGTCTTCCACATGAAACCAGGGCTGCGAGGGACAGCTGAGGCTGTGAGGGGCTGCGAGGGCCAGCCGAGGCAGCTGGAGCTGTGAGGGTTGAGCCCCTTGCATGAGTTTCATGCATCAGGCCTCTAGTCTATAATTATAAACGTTTATAAAAGTTTATATAATATGCTAATTAAACTGGACATCCTTCCAGACGACATTCTGGATAAAGCTGGAGCTTTGAGGGAAGCCTAGGTCCCAGGTGCCAGAGGGAAGCCAGTACCGGTAGCCAGGGAAAGAAAGACCTACTCTTGCACATATTTCGTGCACCGGGCCTCTAGTGACAATATAAAATGCTTCAAAAACACACATCTCAGCAAATTGCTTTTCCTTGAGACAAATTATTTGCCCTTTCAATTAATACTCAGGAGAGGGTGGTACTCTGTGAGGACAAAAGTCTCCTTTGTAATCACCTGCCTTATAATATGATGGCGATGATATCTCATGTTGTCTACAGAGGGTGCCAGGGATGATGGCCCTGTTAGATCATCGGTTCAGGTGACTGTGGGAATGATGGCCTTCTTAGATGAGGAGGCCGATATTAACATCTTCCTGTTAGAATTGAGAAAAGACACAGTGTTGGCGACAAAGACTAGCTTAACATCTTATTCCTCTCAGAGTCATTGTTCCTGGCACATCGTATCATAACTAGTGAGTGTTTCTCTCCCCCTGACAGTGACCTTTGTAGAGAGACAGACCAGGCCATGTCTGCCTTTGCATTCTGCTGTCTGGATGTAGTGTGCTTGCAGAACCTAGCTCCCGACCTGCTGACATCCTGTAGAAGTGTTTGAGTCCAGGCAGATGCAAATTGCAGTATTTCTTTTTGGAATTCACGAATTCAAAATCCTAAAGATATTTGCTCAGCTTGCATTTCTGAATCTTAAATATTATACGTGGAATCTGAGCCAGTATGTTACTGAAGCATGTTGGAAACCCATGTTGCAGATGAATATCTGTGATATTACCTGAGGTCACTATGTACTGGTATGGTATGACTGTGTTTCTTCGGACTGTCTGAAGAATTGTCTGTCATTTGCTGAGCTGGATTGATGATGTATATATACCTGTGACCAGCCCTCAGGGACTGATGAAGTTATTTTAATAGAAATCCGTTTGCCCTTTCACAAAGGCCCCCAATGTCTGTAAACTTGTCCCTTCACTGTTGTATCTTGGTTGCTGTTAAAATGCATGTGATGGGTACAAAAGTATTCCTGCTGCTGTACCATTGCTTCTGACCAGCCAGTTCCCAGCCCGCTTCCTTACTCTGATGATTCTTTCATTCATTTCCCCTCAGTCTCCACTGGCTTCCTTCTCATCACTTTCCCCCTCATTTCCTGGATTTTACAACACTAACTTGGTTCTCATGGCTATTGTGGCCTTAAGAATGATTCTTTCATTCTGGAATATCTAATAGAACTTGTGATCAGGGTTTTGTTTTGTTTTTTGTTTTTGTTTTTGAGAAGTCCATCTTATAGACATTTTTTGTTTATTTTAGCATTGCTAATTGCTCTTGCTTTAGTTATTTTCTTTAGTTATTTTCTCCTCCTAAAGATAAAAGAAAACAGACATTGCAGGACACCCTGGTTTCCCGGGCTGCTAGAAGAATGACTCCCCACAGTGTTACTTTATTATGTTTGTTTATAGTGCAGTATGCCTTGGTAGTAGATTAAGACTCTCAACCTACATGTTAGTAATGCTCTGGAGAGCATAGACATATGAGAAACTGAAAAGTTTAAAGTACTCTAGAAATAACTCTTTTCAAATAGTTTCATATTCTACAGCAACAGAATGTCAGCTTTCCCCCTGACAGAGGAATGGGGAACTATTACAAGCATTTGTTAATGCATTGATATTCAGGCCTCTCACCTGGTGTGACTCAGTTATTTTCAAGTTGAAACTCTGCACGCAACAGCATTTGAAGACAGCACGTGCAGCTTGAAGGATGTCACCTTCATTCCTGGGTTGCTCATCCCTCTGGAATCGGTTACCCAGTTCTAGCAGATTATGTGCTGAAAATAGGGAAGACCGTATTTTAACGTCAAAATAGGAACAAAGAAAAAGGGGTGGTTTTTCTTCTTCCCAGCTGCCCCCTGGTGGCAAAGGCACTACAGCAAAAGCATTGAACAAAGATTCTTGCTGTGTAGGGGCTGCTGGTGAGTCTGACCAGGGCCTCAAATCACAGTCTGCAGTGCATGTTGCTTCCAAAGAGGAAGAGCAGAATATTGGGGCCCCTAATTACATTTCGCTTCCCACCAGCATCTGTTCTTATCATAGTAGCACTCGGCACTGCCAGCTCAGTCAATACTTGTATATTAACAAGAGACAATCGATAGAAAAATTAAAGAGGAAAGTCAAGGTAATTAGGCTAAAGCTGCTGCTTATGAGTTTTCAATAATCGTTTTAGCTTCCTCTTGTTTTTTCCATCTCCAGAAAAATAGGGCCTGATTGAAGGACTGGGTCGTGTTTGACTAAGGACATGTCAAAATTATACAAAGCCAGGCAGGAAATAAAATTAAGCCGTATTTGTTTTAGAGCAGCAAAGGGGGCTGTGCGGGATGGCGTGGGAAGAATAGACACTGATTTAGATGTACCCATTAGCAGCTGTGCCTTTGTGGGTACCTGTTCCATGTTAACAGTGTTTGCCACCGGCAGAGGCCCACTCCAAAGCACCGGGGCATGTCATGTGGCAAAGAGGCTGCATTTCTCTCAGAAACAAGATCTTTGTGGAAATTGGATGCCACCCTTTATCAAACCATGAGACAGCAGCCCTCACAGCTGCCCTGTGGATCATACTTTGGCCATTGTCCTTTGTGACTTAATTGACAGGGATCACTGCTTACCTACCAGCTGTAATGAACAAGCTACCTACTTTAGGTGGAAGAGGCTAATCTCTAGTTTTAAGCTACTTTGACATTTTTGTGCCCTGGTGTTGGAAGCCCTATACAAAAGAGAGCCAACTCCTCTGATGGCTGCCTGGTGGTGTGTCTGCCTCTTAGGGGAAGATAAAAAGAAGGCATCCCCAGTTTGAGAGAGACAAATCGAAGCAGAAAAGAGAGGTTAGTGAGAAATATATTTCATGTTTTATATTCATTTATAGCCTTCATTTGCACTATATCTGTCAGCTCAAGGCACTTTATAAACTTTACAACCAAATTATGTACCAACATCATTTCATTCACTGCCGACGTGGAGCTGTTAAACATCTGCCAGGTACGTGTCTCTAAGAAGCAAGAAAAATGTAGAAGAGAATTAGATCTTGTTAAATATACAGAGAAAATTTTGATATGAGGGGGTGTAATATGGAGAATTTCATTGAGCACCTGCTATGTACAGGGCATTGTAGAGGACTCCCTGGATACAGGAAGTAATGTAGTCTCTGTCTCCCCAGCCCCAGCCCCACCTCCGACCCCACTTCCAACCTCAGTCTACAAGGCAGAAGTGAGTGATGGAACCAAGACTTGAATCCACAACAGTTTGATTTCACAGCACAAACTCTTAATTCCTTTATTACATTATAATTTTTCTGGAGGGTTAATTTAAAAAGAATCTCTAGATGAAATGTATAAAGAAGCATGGTCTCCACTGAATGCAAATCTAATTGAAGATAATAATGATGCTAGGATGGGGGAATATTGAAGAAATCATACACCCAAAGGCATGGAAAAGTAAGATGAGGCACAGGTAGAATTAGAGTTTTGATGGAATTATTGTTAATTATCATTAATATTGTAAATGGTTTTATATTATTTGACTGCTGGTTGGGCTTGCATATGTGAATGGGAATCCCTGCTACATGTAGAATTTCCAGGAAGACCTGTCCTGATTGGTGGTTTAGGTCTGTCTTTAGTTTTTTTTTCATCCTTATCCATGGATGTGCTTAGAGAGAGAAAGGGAAATAGAGAGAGAGAAAAACATCAGTGTGAAAAGGAAACATTGATTGGTTGCCTTCCACACACTCCCTCATCCCGAATCAAACCTGCAGCCCAGTCACGTGCCCTGATGGGGAATTGAACTGGTGTGTATCATCTTTCACTACACAAGGCGCCGCTCAATCAGCTGAGCCACTCTAGCCGGGCTGGATCTGTCAGTTTTATAAGTTGATGTCCAAGCCCTCAGAAGATCCTGTACACCCTTTAGACTCGCTGAGGCTAAGAAATCTCTGAATGCATTTAAACCTGGACACATCTAATGGCCAAATTCTTTGCTTCTTGTTGCCCTTGAGTCCAAATATTTGGAAGGTTCGAGTTGATGTATTTATGGTGAAAATAGTACACAGTATAAATTTGTACTTTGCTTGAAAAAAGTTATTCTAAACACTTAACCACTTCTCTATTAGAGTTGTTTAAAAGTTTGCAAAGAGGATCATTTTTGAAAGCTCTGTTTTTACCTTCGCACCTCACATGAAATGGAGACATACCAGGGGGAGCTTTTTTCTATCTCTTTACTGTTTTTCTTCCCTGTATTTGTTGCTTCTGTTGTCACTCCATATTTTTCTCTTTCATTTTAACCCTGTAATACCAATAAACAAATAAAAATGATGGAGTATTATGCAACCATTAAGGCTGTATAGTTTAATCATGTGATAAAATCTTACACCCCAGTAAAGCTGCCTATTTTGAATCTCAGCCATGCTTTAATTTAACTATATAATTTTTAGTAAGTTACTTAACCTTTCTAATTTTTTAACCTTATAGGCTTTTATAAATATCAAATGAGCTAACATATAAAGTGCCTTGTGCACAGTGCTCTATAAACAGTATATATAATAAAAACTATTATTAAACTTATGTTCATAAAGCATATATCATTATGTAGAAAATGATCATGAGGGAACTTTAAATGAAAGAAACAGGATATAAAATTATAGGATTACAGTTATAAAAATAAACACATTTAAAAAAAACAACTGGAATAAAATAGAACAAAATATTAATTGTGGTTTGTCTTAAAACCATCTCCTTCTGTTCATCTTTATCTTTTTTAAAATATCAGGTACCTATCACCATACACAATTATTTTATTGATCAGTTTACTTGGGTTTTGACTCTCTCACCCTCTAAGGAAATGTTATGAGAAAGGACTCGTGCTGATCTTGTTCACTACTGTGTATCATGTTCACTACTGTGTATCAGTTCCAGGGGCTGGCAGACAGACGCCCTTTACAGATGCTTGTTGAGTGAATATGTTTACTTCTCACTTTTCTGTGTCTGCAGTTAAGTAAATAGAAAATTTATAACTGATTTGATAGGGGGTAAAGCTATTTTCAAACCATTATCTCAGCCTTCCTTAAGGTGTATTATTACTTTATATAGTTCATGGTAAGACAGCAAATAACAAGAAAATGTTTCTCACATTGCTTGCTTTTTTTTTTAAGTGATCATTTCACCTCACAGCCTTTGTTTATTTTATTTTATTTTATTCATTTATTTTTTTTGCCTTAGCTTTTAATCAAGGTAGGAAAATCCTCGGTGAGTTAATTTTCCACTGTTCTGTTTTGAACAGATGAAAAGCTCTTCCTTTCTAGTTAAAACACTTCCAGTTACAAATTAGGTAGAGTTTCAGTTATTTTGTTGGTGGTGAGGTATTACCTTAGAGCCTTATTAATAGATGAAGAAATATTAGGATTTTTAAATTCAAATATTATAACCTGGCTAAATCAACACATCCCTTCAGTTTTCTTGGTGTTAATTTCCCCATGCCAGAGTCTCCATCATTGAACCACTGTGCATCTCTGCCCAAGACTTCAGTGAAATAGGATTATGATGACAGAAAATGCAAAAATGTTTTCATCATTGATGAAAATTTTCAAAGTCAGAGACGCACCCAGTCTTTCCTGTGATTCCTCTTTCACCTGCCATACTGACAGCAGTAAATTATGCCATGGTTCTTTATAAGTCAGGGCAAAACTTTCTCTTACTTAGCGAGGGTCTCTCTGAAACACTTAGGACAAAGGAGAGTAGGACAAGGAGAAAAGAAAATAAGTAGAGGAGAGAGTCAGAGATTCAGAAGTACAATGTAAAACTGTGTTGTTTCAAGCAGTACTTAGAAAGTGTCCACATCTCCAAGTCTGGAGCAGAAGTCACGTAAATTAGATGTGTGTAGTGAATCTTCCAGTCACATTTTGTTGCTGTGAAAATCTTCTCTGAGCTCACAATTTAGGTTAACTCCAAATCACTAATGATTTGGTTTTCTGAAATGCTATTATTGCTGTATATTAAGAGCAGTTATTTTTAATTTTTATATGATATTGGAGTGCATTGTTGTGAACACACCTAGAAGCAATTACTATTGAAACAACACAGTGCAGAGTGACAGCAAGCCATGTGCTTAGTAGGTCAGAGCCTAGTTGCTCTTATTGGCAGTGGTGGTGGCTGTTGATGTTGCTGTTATTTTTCTCACATTTAAGAAATGTGGCATATTCAACTTGTAATAAGAACTCCAAGTGACTTAGTAGTAGCATCATTTACTTAAAACCACAACAGAAATATTCATAGAAATTTGTATGCTGTAAGGGTCAAATGAAATAATTTATGACTTGGTTTTGAAATGAACATTCAGTGAATGATGATGATGTATCTGTCTAGACACATGGATTAAATTACCTTGCTCAAAAGTAAAGATTACTTGAACCTTTTGCCCCTCATCAGATCAGACTGAGCATACCACCTAGTTTAGCTTCTCCATTGCTCACCCCTTCCCCCACCTCAGCATTACTGTTTCTGTTCTGAGGCAGTATCTAAAATCTGTGTGATTCATCAAGAAAATCCAGCAACCAAGGAGAATATTAATTATTTTCTTGCCTATCAGCCATCGCCACATATGTATATCTTCTACATCCTGATTGGAAACGTAGCCTTTCAGATTTAGAATGGCTTGTTAACTTTTTGCTCCTTGTTCTCACACTGAAAAAGAAGAATCTATACAGTCAAAGAGCCTAAGAGACCAGTAGATTTTTTTCTTCCTTGAGTAGAAAAGGTTTATTCCTCAAACTTTTACCATGTGCTCTGCCAACCCTGGGAGCTGAGGGTGTGGTGGGAGCTGAGGCCTGCAAAGCCAGTATTGCTCCAGGATACTTCTCATACTGCTCAGTTGTCCAACTGACATCTTTCTCCCTGGTCTTAGAGTTCCATCACCGCAGTTACTACTTCATATAGGCTAATGAACCTGAGCCTCTTTCCTCAGAGTCCTACTTGTATGAAATGATAAAGTTTGAAAGAAGAACTCAGACCCTAGAAATGGACAATGCCTCTTCTCCATTAGGACACCTCCTGAATAGTCTGAGATAAGCTTCAAGAGAGGGAATGAGAGGCTTCCCCATGAATGGGCCCTGTGATGAGAGGAGCCACATGAAGCCCTGGATTGGGAAGTCATTTCAGAGTCCACCGTGGTCCCAGGGCCTCTCATATGTTTGGAGACGCACTAGAAGGACTCATTCAGCCTGCAGTTGTGCCCGTGGGTGAGATTTATTACAGTGCGGTAGGAAGGATGCACCACTGGCTGAGGAGGGAAAAGGCACAGTGAAGTCTGGAGGATTCATTCACTGGCTTCCTTCTGCTGGCTCTCTCCCATGTGGAGATCACACGGGCACTCCTCCCCCAGGAACAGAAATGCAACAACATGATGAGAGGTTCAGTGCCAAGGTCAAGACTGGGCATCTGGTCTTGTGGGCACTCTCTGCCTCTTAGGTACCACACTTCCTGACTGCAGGCAGGAAAGCGGGTATCAGCATGAACCGTACTGTTTGCACAAACTGTTCAGGCGCATATGCACCCTTATCAGTTAGGAAAAAGCGAGAATGGTTCCAAAATCCAAATTCCCAAATATCTGCCGAGGGCTTACTTTATAAGCTGACCCTTCCTCAGGTGGCAGCCTGGGACTTGCTGTGTGAGCCCTTTTAGCATGAGGGCACTTGAAGTCAGGGAGTTTGCTCAATGTCTACACAGGACAATGGCAGTGTATGCTCAGGAGCCAGGATGGCTGGCCATAAGCCAGGTGTCTGTTCTTATGGATATAAGACAAACACTTCCATCCTCACACCAGTAATGGTGACTCATTGTGCTGGTAATTGGGGGAACTTCATTATTTGGAAATTACAATAGAGAGATCTAGTGTCCTGCTCTTTTAGGGCTCCTGCCTTGGCTGATAGCTTTTTCCATGGAGTCCAAAGAATGACAGGAAGGAGAAAGATCCCCCAGATGGCCAACTGTACAGTTTTATCCATGTTTCTGTGTCCTGATCAATGGTGGCCTGTATTTAAAGGTTTTCAGTATAATAAGATTAAAGAAATCTAAAAATGTGGCGCAGTGGTTTGAGTTTTGTTTAGTCTATGTCATAAGTAATTCTAATATGGTCAGACTTCAAGGATATAGTGTTATGTCTAAAATACTCTAGTGCAAGCACTGAAGAGGATTCCAGGTGAACTAGTATTTTAATACAAAATCAATGATGAGTTCTCTTTTCACAGTATATTGCTTCTGTTTTCAAAGTACCATGAGATTCAGTAAAAGACAGAGAATCCTAGTCAGTCTGCCTTTGCCAAAGGTTGGTTGGCCTTTTCTTCGCCAGTGGATTTTGGCGCCGTGAATACTAAACAGATAGACCTGTGAGACCCAGATGAGATGCCAGATATTTAACTGAAGTGGAGGAAAGCTACAGGCCTGGTGCTGTGGTGGTGTGGTCATGGGCACAGAGAGGGCTGTATGTTGGAATTACCTGAGGATTTGGGTTACATGAGCTTCTGGTTCTTTTCCATGACACCTCCCTTTGTCTCCTGTCCCCAAGATTCTGAATCCTGTGCATCCTTAATAGTGCTCCATTGCCATTAACGGTTGACAGAATGGTTTTATTTCATTCACATTTAGACTCAGATGTGTTTAAGATCATTGGCCTGAAGCATTTTTCCAAAGTGTCCATTGAACTCCAGTTTCTCAGGAGTCCAGGCTGTTTTGTTTTCATAGATTCTTTTCTGCACAGACTCAGACAGCATTGGTAGACCACTGATTTCCTCTGGAATATCTATAATAATAAAAGTGTAATATGCACCTTGACCAAACGACTAAACAGCAGGACGACTGTCTGGACAACCTTCCGGACAACCACACTATGACACTCACTGACGCCAGGCCAGCCAAGGTGGCTGCGATGCAATTGGTTGGGGGCCCGACCATCACCCTATGATCGCCCTGGAGAGGGAGGACCAGGCCACTTGCTGGCAGGGTGATCAATCAATTGAAGGGTTCCATGGTCACCCCAAAGAGGGAGGCCCAAGCTACCCAGTGGAGGCAGGTGGGCTGTGCCTACCTCTTTGGAGAGATATATTACAGGGTTCTCAGACTGTGAGGGGGCATAGACAGGGCTGAGGGATCTTGCCATCCCCTACCCACTGGACGAATTTTGTGCACTGGGCCTCTAATGAATATATAAATATGCATAGCAGCAATGTATGTGTGCTTCATTCTGTGAGAAGTCCATTTTTAAATAAGATGGTTGGGACAGGAAAGATGAGTAGCTGATATATGAAGGATTGTAGACTTGTGTGGAACTTTTTCAGTGGGAAAACTTCAGAAAATGGATTTTTGCAGAATGCAAATGTTTCTGAAATGCAAGAGGCAGGCCATTCAGAGAACTGATTTGTATTCCACACCCAATCGTGTACCAGCATGGAGGATTATCATCAAGCACTGTCGCCTGTACTGCCTTCCTGCATCCTTTAAGTTTCTTGTTGCATGAGAACCATCAGAATATTGATATTTGGAGGCCAGTGTCACAGAGTCATCGTTAATTGCTTGCGTATCTTTCTCCTTCCCCAGCAAAGTGACCTTCATTAGCATTTTTTCTGGTAGATATATGTAATTTCACTAGTGTCCCCCATTCCCAAATGCTGAAATTAAATCATTTGAGAATCTGGTCACATTTCTAAGCAGATGTACCAAATTACAGCTGGAGACTTCTGCTTGAAATCCAGAGTTCCAATTAGTCCAATATCCGGGTGGGTAGGGTTAGCCAGGGAAAGAAAGGCCTCTGAAGACACAGAGCCCAAAATAGCCTGAAATTTCCTAGATGCTTTGCCTCCATCCAAATTTGAGTTTTCAGCATGTGAGAGGGCATTCCATCTTCTGAGAAACTGCTGGGTTTCCATTCCATTCAAGCATGATTGGTTTTCATGGACAGAATTAAAGCAGGAAAGCAAAAGTTGGTTGGATGATGTAAGTGGGTAAACAGCTCTGTACATAAAGTGCCTTGATTTAAGTGTCAGTTATTGGTTGGTCTTCATTTTCAGCAAAACCAGTTTTATATACAGAATGTAGCTCTTTTATGTCATGTTGGTTTTCACATATTGTCTTAAAACCCAATTGCAGAATATTTACATCTAATTTTTTATTTTCGCTACCATTTCTCTCCCTTGGAATGGCTACTTTATTATCTCTTTTGAATTTTCTAATTTATTTTCTTTAAGGCCAGCATCTAAAATCTCTTCTTCCAGCAAGTCTTCCTTTCGTAAGGACTCACTCATGTCTGTGTAGCACTTCACCTAGTTTTTCAGTTGCTTCCTCTTACTGCACTGCCATGTACAGGAAGCTGTGTCACCCAGAGGGCAGAGCAGTGTGGGGGCTGTGGGATCCAGAGGGGAAGAGCAGAGTAGGTCTGTGTGACCCAGAGGGCAGAGCCATGGGGTCTTTGGGATCCAGAAGGCAAAATGGGGTGGGGTTGTGGGATCCAGAGGGCAGAGTGGGGTGTGGCTGTGGGATCCAGAGGGCAGAGTGGGGTGGGGTCTGTAGGATCCAGGAAGCCTTTCATATAGAATGTTGTAACTGAGTTATAATAAGGGCATCGCTACATCCCTATTTGCTAACTGTGCAAATAGGCTGATTCACATCTCTCCTCGCAGCTGGTGTTCACACTCCCTGAACTTCTTATAGTCTTCCCCAGATGTTCCTGTTTTTTCATTTCTTCATGTCTTGACTCAAGGTGGAATGTTTTCTCCGAATGTCTCGCCCTCCCTTCTCTCTGATACCTTTTCATCCTTGGAGACTTAGCTTGTTTACCAGCGTGTCATGGTGACCTGCTACACAGTGAAATCATCGGGGAAATAGTGTGAAACTAGTGAGATCTGTGGGAGAAGAAAGCAATCACCACCCTGTTCCAGCATGACAACTTGGCTTAGGTACACACCCTTCAGTTATTTTCTTCCTGTGTGTGTATTTATATAATACTGCATGTACTCATTTGTATCCTTTTTCTCTTACACATCATGTTTTTTTTTCATATTTCCATGTGATTTTCATAATTATCATTTTCATTATTAAAATAGTATTACCCCATTATAGAAAATAAGTCATTCATAATCACCATCTTGATGACATTTCTCACTTGTTTTTTCTGCATACCAGTGGTACAATTTAAGGTGAAGGGTGGAGTTGTTTAAATAGGTAAGGAAGACTTACTGATTGCCACTTATTTTTAACTTGATAATTGCTTTAAAAAAAAAAAGTGATTTCAAATTCACTTACCTCTCTGAACTTGGAATGAAAATATTGAGCTTGTTCGTCTCTGAGATATCTATAAAGTTCTTTACAGCATAATCAGTCTGATTCTGTTACTCTTTTTAATATAATAAATCTCTCTAGCATTGGTAGTTCTGCACTTTTTTGTGTCATACACCCCATTAAGAATGTGGAAAGCTTTTGACCCACCCACTCCATTTAAAAATACATCAATGCACAAACACACAAAAAACACATGCAAGACCTCCTAAAATCCAAGATACTCTCTAAGAACAGGAGAGAAAACTTTATAGAAATGAGAGAATTCAGAAAGTGTTCTATGTCTGAGAAGTGGAAGACATGGTATGGTTCATTTTTCTCTTAACTAAAAAGCCAAAAAATGGGAAGAAATTTGGAAAAGCATGTATAAACACTTGGTAACATTACATAAAAATTCCAGGTGTGATTTGATTAGTTTAGAAGAATCACTGTGACTGTCTCCTCTGTGACACCTGGAAATACTATACTGAGGCTGCTGGGCAAGAGAGGGAACAAATGGGCATGACCATGATCGGCTGCCTTTTAAAAACATGTATTGAAGGACTAAATATGTTCCTTAGCTTCATGGTACGTTGTTATAAAATGTGTCTGAAATGGGTTGTTTGCGATTCTGTTCTCTGTATGTGAGAGCACCCACAGCTCCCATCATTCTGCCTTAGCACAGAGGGGGCCACTCTGTCTTGCGGGGCCCTCTCTTACACTGAAGAGAGTGGGTCCTACCTTTAAAATACCATTTCAGTGGTCAAGGTATGTCATGGTGAATGTAAGCCATTAAGCACAAGTTGCATTTTATGCCTCAGTTTAATTTTTCAGCATTTTTCTGCAGAGTTAAGTAAGATAGGAGGGAGGAAGCTGTTTTAGGAGGGAATGCAGCATTTCTTTTTTTCAAGAAGTAAACTGTGTTTGCTTTGGGATTTAGATGCTTACAGGAGTGTTATGAGGGTGTCCAACTTCTGAAATGCCCAGGTTCTCCGGGGAGAGGAGACTCATCAGGAAGCTGTTTTCCTGAGAGATGCTAGGATCAAAACAATTGGTGGATTCTTCTTAGCGAGGCTTTTTGTCATGGATTACATTGTGTTTCAGAAAGAAAAGAATCCCATAATGAGATGTCTTCCACATATTGTGGAAAAGCTTGTTACTGGAGTGTTCTTGCAGTGCTGCAGACCTGGGTAAGGACCAGGTATTCATGGATCTGGATTCTGACTAAATATGTGTTTGTTCAATGACCCCAAACCAGTATTCTTTTGAATACCTCTTCATAAATCCACATTCTATATATGCCGTAGTATTCTAAGTGCTTTTATATTTATAAATTCATTTGACCCTCCCAATCATTCTATGAGACAGGGATTTGTGATGGTTAATTTTATGTGTCAACTTGGCTGGGCCAAGGTGCCCAGATATGTGGTCCAACATTATTCTGGATATTTCTGTGAGGGTGTTTTGGAATGAGATTAACATTAAAACAAGTAGACTTTGAGTAAAGCAACTGACCTCCATGATGTGGATGAACCTCATCCAATCAGTTGCAAACTTTTAAAGAATGAAAAGGCTGACTTTTCCAAAGCAAGAATGAAGTCTGCACCTCACAGCCTTCAGATTTGAACTGTAACATCCCATCATCCTCCCGGCTCTGTTTCTTTGGAGAACCCTGACCACTGCTGTGCAGTTATTCTTTCCATTTTGAAACAGGTGAGGAGACCAAGTCTTTAAAAATTTAAATAACTTGCCTGGCTCTGCAAGTAAGAAAAGAAACAGGCTGTCTGGCTCCAGCCTGCTCTCTCATGCAGTAGGTGAAGGAAGGGTTGCTTTCATAGCTGCTTTTATCTTCTCTTCAGTCAGGGAAATTCTCAATTGCTGTTAGAAACCACCTTTAATGGTGCCACTTACGACTGTGACCCAGGCAGAAAGTCATGGAGCTAGTATGAAATAATGCAATCAATCCATAATTTATTGGCTGAATGGACTGGATATTTATGGAGGGCCTATGGTTTCCCAGGCACCATGCCAGGCACTAAGGATATAAAGATGAAAAGGCCAGGATTCTGTCTCTGAGGGACACATCCCACTGTATGTGCGAGGCAGACATGCAAACCAAGGTGCACACTGCGGATGAGAGGGTTTCAGGCCTGAAATATGTTACAAAGACAGTGAGAGCATTGGAGATGGATGCATGCTCTTTCTTTTCACCTGTTTTATGTGTGTATATATATTTTTAATAACTCAAGCTAAAACATGGTATACAATTGGAGTGGTGCCCAATGTTATATAGTTACACACTGGGAAGTGTGTGCTAAAATAACATTCTTGCCCAGATATGCAAAGGATTCTTTATTTATCTTTGAAGTTTAATAACCTAAGATATATATATATATATATATATATATATATATATATATATATATGATATTTTTCTCTGAGATACATTGTGCCTTTTCAATCTTCAGATTATAAAGTATAAAGAGCATGTCTTTCATAAGAGAAAATGAAGAGTTCAAGTTCTTTGGCAGTTTTAAGTGCTAAAGGAATAACTGATTGACGTTTTGAGGCATTTCTCCAGAGTGGGGAGGAGAAGGAGAAGGAGAAGGAGAAGGGCCCGTAGGGTATTGATAGGCTAAGCAGCTTTAAATATGCTGAAACTCTGTGGGCTTCAGAAGTTGTTCCACATGTCCCTAATCACATCCTTCCAGCTTATAACAGTGCCTGAAATTATGCCATTAAAATCTCCGGGTTAAGACACTGTCTCTTGAGTTGTGTTCTCTAGAATTTTGTAAGATGTTCAAGATGTTTTAGGCAGGCAAAGACTTCTGAAGCAAATAAGAATAAGGATATAAGGATGGAAAATACTAAAACTAATCTCATTTTTGGCATTTCATTGCTTCTTACAATAATAAAAGTTCTAAGAAGTCTCATAGTAAGGAAAAAAATCAATTTAGTTTTATTTATAACAGCACTTACCACATTCATTTCACCACAGAATTCTTTTCCCCACTGAATATTGGATTAAGATAATATTTTCCTGAGCAATATTCTCTTAATATCCTAATAGATCTGGGAGAGGCTAATAAATGATGATAATATGGTGATGACATATTAGTGATATAATAAATTAATATCTAGGCTTCACTGGGTATTTACTATGTCCCAGGTATCGATCTAATATGGTTTTCTGTATATCATCTCATTTAAATACAGCACTACTATAAGCTTTCTCATTTTATAGCTAAAGAAAGATACACTTAACAGGATTACGTACTAGTTGCACATTAATTGTATGCTGGTTACACATCATGGTTACACACTGTAAGTGGCAGAGCCAGGGTCAAACCTGGGTAGCCATGACTCTGGGTAGCCACATTCCTGTGTCTTTCCCACAAAGTTGCCATCAGATACATCCTGGAATCGCTTGCTGACCCATTTTCTCTGGGACAGCAAGCTGAAAAAAGGGCCTTGCTGAGTTGGAGTTCTTTTTTTTTAAATATATTTTATTGATTTTTTTACAGAGAGGAAGAGAGAGGGATAGAGAGTTAGAAACATTGATGAGACAGAATCATTGATCAGCTGCCTCTTGCACACCCCCTACTGGGGATGTGCTCACAACCAAGGTACATGCCCTTGACCAGAATTGAATCTGGGACCCTTTCCGCAGGCCGACGCTCTATCCATTGAGCCAAACCGGTTTTGGCTGAGTTGGAATTCTGATGGCTAATGAGGCAAAGGAGTAAAGAGATAGACTAGGGCCGTGATCGGCAAACTGCGGCTCATGAGCCACATGTGGCTCTTTGGCCCCTTGAGCGTGACTCTTCCACAAAATACCAGGGCCTGGGCGAGTCTATTTTGAAGAAGTGGCATTAGAAGAACTTTAAGTTTAGATCATTTGGCTCTCAAAAGGAATTTCCATCATTGTACTGTTGATATTTGGCTCTGTTGACTAATGAGTTTGCTGACCACTGGACTAGGACATCAGTTCTTCAATATTAGAGGGGATGTGGGGTCAGAGCTTAGAAGTAAAGTAGAAGAAAAGTAATGTGGGAACGTAGTGGGAGACTTTACCTACTTTGCAGTTAGGTCTAGAAATTTCCTCTAGCATGAGAAAAGCAGACACAATGGGGATAGAAAGAGAGAGAGAAGGAGCAGGGTGCAGGTTAGAATCAATCCTTGCCTCTCCAAGTCAGCACCTGTCAGACCAAAGACAAAAACGTGGAGGACAAGTCACATCCCTTCCAGGGGAAATCACAGGGAGGTAATCTAAGTTTCCCCCCGGCCGTTTGTGCTGCCCAGTTTTGCATAGAGGCTCCGCAGAGCCCATGGACACAGCAGATGGAGTGGAGTCACTGCAGGGTGTGCACAGCACATGCTTTCGGAGGGCCCTGTCGTTTTCCCATCAGTCCTTTTAGTGAAGAGGTGCAGTATTTTTGTACAGTAACTACATTTGAATTACTGTTAATTAACAAACTTTTTCAGACTACTGTTTTAGTGATGGGATGGGTATGGAAGAGTGCACACCATTATTATTTTCTCTAAACAGAATGTCAGTTCTTAGAATGAAGGGGGAAAGGGAAGAGAGGGCCATAAAATCACTGGAAACCTGTCTTCTTTTAATCTCAGAATCCAGTGTCAAAGTCTTTCTTTCTAGACAATAGAGAGTTCTGAGTAACAAAAATATTTCCGAGGCTTAGGAAATGGTTTCCTTATTGCAAGCAATACTTGATACAACAGAATTAAGCACAGAATAAGCAGATGTTTGTCATCTCTTGGATTTTCTGTTATCATTATTTGGCCTGTAATACCCAGCATCGCAACTTGATTTCAAAAACAAGACTACAAGTTCACGGGCCTGCACCCAGATGTGCTCACAGCAGCCTATCAGCAAACAAAACCATAAATGAAGAGTTTAGTGTTAACAGTGGTCTACTGGGCCTCACTGCCCCCCGCATTAAGAAGTCTTAAAGGAAGATGAGCATTTTCTGTAATTTTTTTTAAAAAACAATGTAAGCAGAGGATACCCTATGAAACACTTTTGGAAATATCCCAACAATTGCATAGAGCCACACAGATGAAATAATTTAATTAGCTTGGATAGCACTATTTCTTCTAAAGCATGTGAAACTGATTCATGGAACTCATAAAATGAAAAGCCTTGTATTTTCTAGCATATGTGAGAGTTTGAGGGTGCTTAAGAGCCTACGCTGAAAGATGTTCTGTGTCTCCCCTGGTGAAATGTACTATTTCCAGAGCAGTACAAGAGGCTGCTGTAGTCTCTCCAGCTGTCCGAGCTGGTTTCATCCATGTCCTTGACAAGAGAGGCCTGACCCACATGTTGGCACTTGACCCAGGGTAGGCCCCAAAGCTGGTGTGGTGGCATCAGCTCTAGACCCCAGGTTTGCCTGAGAGAGAAAGAGAGGTTCCCTGCCCTTCCCACACACCATATGGCTGGGCTGGTGTTTGATTGACTGTTCAATGTGAAATCGATGTTGTTGACTGAGATGGTAGCCGGTAAGTGAGCTCTGTGTATGACTTGGTTCAGTTCTAACTGCCCCTTGTGCAACTTGCTAGTAATTGCAAGTAGGAAGCAAACACGTTCACCTGGGCCAGTGGTTTTTGTCTTCATTTAATAAGGGACTGGCCACTGGACAATTTTAGTTGGTTTCCCCTCTGTCCCTCATGTGAAACTTCCCTGAAGTGGCTTGCCAAGAAGGGTTAGAAAAGAGCATGTGGTCAGATACCTGGATGCTCTTCTCTGCCTCCTTGAGCAGTGCATTCTCACTCCTGGCCTTTTCTGTCCGCATCTTTGCAGCAGAAGAGAGGAAGTGTGAGTGTGGGCGGTATCAGGTGGAGAGGTGTGCGGAGTGAAGGCTTTATATTGGAAGACACTGGATTCTGAGATTTTCAATGATTTTATAACCCTCTCTCTCCTTTCTTCCTTGCTCTCAGAACTGATATTTTATTAAGGGAAAACATTAAGATGAGATTATAAATTTTATAATGTCAATGGGTACTTGGTTGTAGGAGGAGGCAGAAGGCTCTGAGCTGGCCTGATGATACTGAAACTAGTGACAGGAACGTTTTTTTTCTTCTGTTCACGAACAAATGCCCTGTGTCCCAAATAAACTGAAAATACCATCACTGGGTGAGTGATACAGTTTCAAATCCCAAAAGTTGAGCTGCTAGGTTTGAACAATATGACATTGCTGATTTTCAACTATGTTTTTACCTATAAGAGGTCCTAGTTCATACGGCTTGACTTAAGTTGTAAAAAACAATATATGAGATTGCATACCTGGTATGTGCAAAAAAATAACATAAATGGCTGATGAATATATAAAAACTGCAATATTACTGGAAGCCAGAAAATGAACATTATACTAAGGGTAGTTTTCTTACCTTTGTCAGATAGTCTTACAGTCTGTTAGTGGGATCATTGATAAATACAGCCACTAGGTATGAAAATATTTAAACTTAGTATTTTTTACTCATAGATGTTTATACCAGGGTATAACACGAATATGTGAGTAAATATTTGTGTACAAATATGTTCATCTCAGCTGTTTATAACAACAGAAAATTGGAAACAAGCTTAATATCTAGAAATAGGGGTATTAATCGTAAGTTAATCATCTGCATCCATATGATGTAATGTTATACACTAATTAGAACAATATTTACTGAGAGTTTTTAATGATATTGAAAGTAAAAAGTGCATATGGTAAAATTGGAATAGTACAAAAATATCATATATTAAAAAAACTATTTGTAAATGTAGAAAAGAGATGAGAAGAAAATACATTGAAATATTGAAAACAGTATTTTTTTGGACTCCAAATTTTGCTATGTAATGAACATGTTTTGCTTTTACAATGTGGGAGGACCTTTAAAATAATTGTTTATTGGACACCAATTTATAAAGTCAAAATGTCTCCCAGGCCAGAGGTTAGCGTGTCCCATGGAACTGTGGACACATGCATTTCTGACGAGGTTGTTTTATTTAAGCAGGACTGAGCACCAAGCACAGAAAGCTTCTTTCTTTGTAAGTCACTAGGCTCTAACCAACATGTGTCTGCCCTGAGCACACACCATACTTTTCCCTTCTGTTTCCCCTTCACCTGGCACAGTTCCTGGAAGAGAAAAAAGCAGGGCAGGCCAGTGGGTCACCGTGGTTCCTATGGAAAGCAATACAATAGTTAATAAATAAGAATACAAGAATCAACTCTGTTCACGCACTCACACTGTATGTAAACCTACTTTTGCCACCTCCTGTATGTTATGTTGGTTGCCGTGTTAAGTGAATTAAGTGGTGGAGGGCACAGTTTTGAAATTAAAAAAATAAATAAATAAAAAATGAGCTGGCTTCCTGGCTCCCTGAAGACTTACTAATGATGTGCCATTGGACAGATCACTTAGCCTCTTGATGTTCCATTGGCTCATCTGTAAAATGACTCCATGGAGTTCATAGAAGGATTAAATGAGTTAATACACAGATTTTGGAATTAGTGCTTAATAAATGTTAGCAGTTCTTACTTTCGTACAAAACTGCCTGCATTCGAATGTGTTTTTAAAAGTTATCTGGGTATGCAGGAAAGCAAATTTGTAACACCAGACACTTTTAAGAGAGGGGAATTACAATCCTTTTATAAGTTCAGAAGCCATGGGAAGGAGGTGTGGAGAAAATGGCCTTCTCTGAAAGCATTGGGACGGGTTCCTCCTGCACGTTTCTGCTTTTAGTGCCCCCACAGTCCCAGGTTCACCACTACTCGACCTCTCAGAAGCACGCAGAAGCTTCCTAGTCTGGTTTTGATTTTTGTAGCCATAAAAAATAAAAATCAATCACAAAGAAGCATAGCTCTCTGTAGAATCAGTAGAATTTCTCAACCTTCTTTCTTTTGCCCATGACTCCTATGTTGATGATGACAATACTTATTCCCTCATAAGTTATATATAAGATTAAACAAGAAATTATAGGTAAATGAATCAGTTGATTTAACTTACTAAACATTCATTCATTTTATTTTTAGTGATTAAGAAACAAACTTTCAATTTTCATCTTTCTGCATCGCACAATTTTTATGTAGGTTTCAAATGTTGAATGGAAGTCAGGGTGTTGTGTTTCTTAGTATTGGCATACTTTTCAAAAACTTCTCTAACAGGTCACAAATTTTAAATAATAATTTTTGATGTTCCTGCCATTAAAAAGGGGAGATGTGTCTAAGAAGTTAACTTGGCCAGTGAGACCTGGAGCCCTCTCTCCCTCCCAGGAAAAGCCTTCATGGGCATTCTATCACAGTGCTTCTGAGTTGGGGACAAATCCATCCACTTCAACATGTTACGGGCTGAGACGACTTAGCTCAGGAATATGGCATTTTACTGGGGCCCACAAGACACTGGGATTTGTGTGGTTTGAGGCTTTCAGTTCAAAAACTGCCTCCTCCCAGAAGAGATACCTGTGAGACAGTGAGGAAAGAAACTTATGTCTCAGCTATGCCACTTAATTTACTTTTGAGCAATATTTTAAATAATGAGAAAGGTAGTTATTTCAAGTGTATTGAGTAATTTGGTAAGTTGTTTCACCATTAGCTACCCAGCTGGGAGTTTCTATTTATTGCTCAAGCTTTTGCTGATCTGGAGAGTGTTGCGATCTGTTATACATATCTATAATAGTAAAAGGCCTTTCTTTGTGACGAGTGCAAGGCAGTGGGAAAGACAGTAAAGTCAACATCCAAAGACCTGGTTTTGACCCCATGTGTGTCATTTATTAGGCAGGATGTTTAACCTCTCCACATCTCAGTTTCTGAATTATTCAATACAGATACCCATTACTAGGTAACTATAGTTGTGGCCATCAGCTAACATAAAATCTGTGAAAGCTTTTTATAACCTAGGAAGTCCTACATAGAGTGGGACTTGGTAGGCTATTGCCGCTATCTTTAATGTTAAAGTGTTTGTGAACAAAAGTTTATTTTCCTATAGAATGAACCTATCCTATTTGCTTCGGTTGAGTTTACACTTTGATTTAACTGCATGTTTTATCTAGTCAGGATCACTTACTTTCCCCCCTTGATTTCAGGACTTAATATTTAAATGGAAGTGATCTCTAACTGTTACACTTCTAACCCTCCCCCCTTTTGATTGAATTTCCCGCTGGTTTCCATGTAACCTGTGCTAGGTAAAATGTAAATGCTGAGCAGCTGAATCGTTCTGTATGCACCGTAGATGGGGTTGTAAAATAGCTTATTCTCATTTTGCAAGCCCAAGGTTAATGGAATACTTCTAATGATGGTAGACTTGGGAATTGAAGTAGATGTGCGCTTTTACCATTGGCAAATCGTTTGTCTTTTAATCACTACAAGTATCATTTTTTTACATATAGGATAAAAAGAAAAATCACTTTTTTTTGGAAGATCTTTGTATAACATAGCATTGTGATGTTAAAGTTTATAGTTGGAATTACTCTAGAAATGAGCTAATTAAATTTTCCTCTTTTCTGCATTAATTACCTTCTTCTGTATATAGTCTTTTCTGTAAGGAATTGTCAGATTATCCCATTTTTCTTTTCTCGGTGTTTAATTAGCATGCAGAGTTTCAACTTTACCTATGAGTCGACAGTTCCTCTCCCCTTTGTGATTTATTTCCCTATTTGGGGACTCTTCTGGGGCTCAAAGTGGCATGTGATTTCTGGGCAACTTGCTTTCCTTTTGAAGGATAAAGTACTTACACTGGAAGAGTATCACTTCAATTTTGTGAGGTTGTAATCTGGAAAAGTTCAGATGGAGCTAAAGAATCAAAATCAATTGTGCTTGTATTAGGAGTGCTGAGTGAAATAAATGATTGCATTCTCCAATGCTGCCCCTTCGCTAAACTTTCATTAGCTGGCTTTTTAAAAGTTTTGCTTGAATATGGCTTTTAGGAGGCTAATCTTTAAAACTTCTGTACTTATTTTTTTTTAAAGGAGGGAGATAGCTTTATAATTACTATGTAAGAACTATGAAGTGGGAGAGAATGCATTGGCAAGGCATATTACAATTACTTTGTCATGCATCTGGATATGTTGGCATATTTGTTTAATTAAATTCCTTGCTAATTATAACTGGATGTACTTGTGTTAATTATTATTTGCTTAACACAGGAAACAGTGTAATTCTTTAATGGAAAGCAACTCACTTTCTATTTAAATTAAATTCCAACAATATGCTTCCTAAAATAATAGCAGAGACTTTTCATTAGAATGATAGTTGAAAAATATTTTGCCACTTCCATGGAATTTGGACTGGCTAAAATCTAACAGAGTTGTTTCAGTATCAAATTGTAATTAGGAATGGTAGTTTTAGAATATGATGGTCTACATTACCAAATGCTTTAAGGAAAACCTTCTGGCCCTCCGAACCTCTCTGCCACCAATTCTAGAAGAGGGAGGGAGAGAATTAGTTCTTGGCAATGATTGTCAAAGACCCAGCAGGTTCAGTTCACCTTCAAACGTATTCTCTGAACCATTTGTTTAATGTCAGATCGCCCAGTTCACTTGGATATGTTCATTCTCCATACTTAGTACATTTATAATTTTTCCAAAGCTTGCATATCTATTACAGTTAAAATAATTCACAATGGAGTTGGCTTCTCTCCATTTCTCCTCCTCCTCCTCCTCCTCCTTTTTCTTCTTCTCAATTTCAAAATTCTTCTACCTCTGTAGGTGTCCCCTTCCTGCCAGTCTTTGTCAGGTGTTAGAAACACACCTCTCCCATGTAGCTGTTGCCTTTCATTTACACACATTCTTGTGCCTATCCAGAGAGCTTGATCTTTGTTGTTTTCCTTCATTCAGTTTAAATTCTCTCTCTGAAATACCAACTTTAAAATATTTGCAATTTAGTTTTCCTATTTATGCTCCCTAATTCATACCAACAACTTTCTTTTCTACCTCAAGGACATTAAGCTTTGGCTCCAGACAGAAATGGATTTAAAAAATACCTCTTCAGGTCAGCTGTCCATTCTCTGAGCCTCAGGGACTTTACATGGAAGATAGGGTTAGAGAGAAAGTCGAATGACATAACACAGGTAAAGCATCTAGTGTAAACTATCACCAGGGTTAGGTAATGAACCCTAATTAACAAAATGGAAATACTACAGTGTTTTTATGAGAGGGGTTCCTAGTTATCACCTGAAAATTTGTATTTAGTTGGCAGGAAGGTAACAGCTTTAGGTATGTGATAACACTCTAATGAATTCCCTAAAATTGGATGCCATGTTGGGGACAGATATTCAAATCAGTATAACAAGCACTTTTTGATGGACCTGCTATATGCCAGGCACTGGACCATGTACCATCAGGAAAAGGCAAAGCTCCTCTTCTCAGAAAGCCATTGACTCCTAAAAAAATCAGATCAGTAAATGGGTAATTCCAAAATATTATAGTAAAGGCAATGGGGGAAATATAAAGAGCAGGTTATGGGAGCATAAAAAGGAGGGTGATACATCAGAAGCCCTGACATTAAACTGAGTCTTTAAGGTTCATTTAGGAATTAGGCAGATGAAGACTTGGTGCCAGAGGTGGGGGGGTTGGTAAGGTGACACATCCTATATGCTTTCTGTTGGGATGGGAAGCAAGTGACTTTGACATCTGATATACCAGAGACTGGGCTGGCCACGTGCAAGGCCGTGACCACAGATGGGCCAGTCATTTAGCCTCTGAACATCACTTCCCACATCCCCACTTAGGGCTCACCTCGGAACACTGAGAATGAAGTGTGAAATGCATACAATGATGCGAACTGAGGGAGGCCTGGAGCACAGTATTAAAATAAGTTGATTTGGTTTTAAACATTGACAATTTGACTTTTGTTACCAAGAAAGCCACGTTTTAGTAATTGATAACAGCTGAGCTTGCCAACCACTTACACAATGGTTGGACTAATGCATCATTTTTCTTAGAGAGTGAAGACATGGTTTTGATCCGTCAAATCTTTCTGTCCTGGAGTTGTGTTTGGTTTTCATTCCAATTTTAAAGTCTGCCTTTGCACATCGTGCCTTGAGCCATGCAGCTCATAGAAGGACAATGATTCCTTTTTATTGTTCTTTTTATTAACAGCTAAGGGAAATAGTTAGCATTTGTTTAAGAAAAAAAATTGCTTGAAGAAACTTTTGGTTATTAGCTAATGGGGGAGGGGAAATCTCTAAATTCAATACATCAATTCTGTTTCCTAGATAACAAGAGAACCTGAGGCAGTTTTGAACTTTTCCCTTATCCCCTTTATCATGAATGTTTAATATCCAAAGGAGCTGGATTTTGTACAGAATCAGCTCCCAGGTTTGAAGGCCTATTAGCAATCACCACAGGGAGCCTCACACTTCGATTAGATCTGCTACCCTTTTCCTCTGGAACAGACTCGCTTTCCCTATAGTTAAAGCAGGTGCCTTTGTTTCACTGGCCTCCTGTGCTGTACTTTAAATTTGTCCCCCTGCCCAAGATGAGTCACCAGGAACATGTCAGATTTTATACTGGGAAGGAGTAGAGATCAGCACTACAATAAGCTTGATAAACTCAGTGCTTATCGCCTTTCCTACATGTGAATGGCACCTTGATCCCTCATAGCTACGTCAGCACACATGTCATAAATGTTCTTCTTAGGACTGCATAATCATATTCATTAACTTTTTTTAATCAGTCAACTCATACTAAGCATATAGTATGTGCTATTCTGTTTATCTTTCCAGTAAGGCTATCAAGTAGATGCTACCATGATAATCCAGCTTATCTAGAAAGAAACTAAAGTTTGTAGAAGTCAAGCAACTCGCCCACGATTCTACAGTTAAAAGGGCTGGGGTCCGCATCCAGAGCCCATGCTCTTCAAATGAGGCTGTCCTGCATCTCTTCAGTTTGTCTGTGATATTCTGAAGTCGCTTTCCACGTGACAGTCCTTCATATAAACCATGATTTATTTGATCTTTTATGATAATGCTTGTTAGCTTATTCAGAGTTTTGTTTGTAAACACCAAAAGCAAGCTAGCGCCAATGCAGACATGGTAATATATTTATTCAGCAAGGATGTTTCGCTAATAATAAGCTGAACCTTACCCAGGCATTGTGATTTAAAAACTAAGAAAGATAGCTCTTGACCTCGAGGAGGTCGCAGCATATTGGCAACATGTACAAGAATTCCCAATTCTCAGAAGTTCAGAAGGTTTTGATATTTTCCCTGTGAGGCTCATTTAGTACCAAGGCATGGCCTGAACTGATGTGAGGCTGCCCGTGGCCCTGACTGGCACCTCTGAGGGTAATTCCTATGTGTGTGTTTGATTATGAGGTGCTGCTCCCCGTTCTGCCGGAATTGTCATATAATATGTAGTCAGTGGCCTACGTGGCTCTTCTCAGTACTTAACTGCAGCTGAGCCCGGGGCTGTGGCAAAGGGGCTGAGGTCCCGCACAGTGGCCAGAGGCATAGGAGGGAATGACCACTTGGCCTGACTGCATTAGACTCACACAAGGGAGGCTTCAGGGGCTGAAAGTGGAATTCCCCCAAAGGTGGAAGGTGTCCAGGCAGAGCTGAAGTTAAGGGCAAAGACTCGGAATTGTTAAAAAACCTGGCTCGGTGTCTGTGGGGGATGGGACTAGGAAGGCAAGCTGGCACCAGGTTTTGGAAGGCTTTGGAAGCCCCAGGGTGTGTGCACTGCTTTTCTCTGTGGCTGGACTATGGGGGGTAGGGAAAGGCCTTAAACAGAGAACTTCTTTGAATTTCTGCGTTAAATGAATACCTTTTACCACAGTGTGGGTGCTGAGATAGTAACAGAGTCTGAGGTGAGGAGGACTTCAACCAAAGCTGTGTCAGTAATTAAGTAAGAGCAGATAAGAGGAGGTGGGTTGCATGATGATGAAAAGTCCTGAAAGCTGACCTTTGACCTCTGGGCCACTGGGAATGCCAATGACTAGGCTGTGAAATCCAGTGGGAAGAGTGAGAGTTTGGATTGGCAGAGGAACTAGTGCTCATTTTGGGTTTGAGTTTCCCCTCTATCACACTGGTGGGGATCAATAGCAGGCAGTTGGCATTTGGGGTCTGAAGCACTAGTTACAAGTTTGATATGTAGTCAGTGGTGTATATATGCTGATTTGAATCTATGGCAATAAATGATGTTATTGAGGGTGGACGAAGTAAAAAATGTAGGTGATATTTAAGGTCAGAGGGAAGAAATGAAGCTAAAGAGGTTAAAGAGGGGCTGCTGGAGGAGAGGAAAGGGAGGTATAGCCACGAATGCAAGAGTAGCAGCAGCGTGTCTCCTTCCTGCAGGAGGAGGGGTCTCAGGCACCAGGCTAAGGCCTTTGGACATGGTCTCCAACAACATGAGTTAAAGCCTAGCCATGGAAAGTTTCTCCAATGCAGTCTGAGAATAAGTGAGTAGACTTTGATTCTAAGCTGCTACAAAACAGGGTTTTGTTCTACTGACAGGTCATCCCTTGGATTTGATTTAAAGAAATCAAGATGAGTTACCCTGGAGGATTCTAATGTAGGACTGGTGTTAAGACCAAGAATAATACATAAGTGAAGTACCGATTAGAGGTTTATTTTTAGAGGTTTTCTTTATAGAACTATATACATCTAAGACTTATAGTCAGCTATGATTCAAGCACTTTCTACCTCATGATGATAAAAAATATCAATTGCAACTTCTGTATTTTCAGATGAGGCATGGAAGTTGGATAGTGGGAGGAGGATCTTGAAGAATAAATTTCGAAACTGAAAAAGAACAAAGGGGCCAAATAGCTTCATATCTCAAAAACGATGTTGCCTGTCTCTTTTTCATCAGGAGCTTTTGCTTTGCCTCCTATGGAGCAGTTGTCATTATATATAGGTTATTATGGGAAGCATTTTTTTAAAACTTTCTTTGTTTCATTTTAGCAGAAAATTCTGTCTTGTAGCATGTCTGTATTATGAAAGAAGATTGCCCAAATGCATCTTCTCCAGCTACTTGTAAACAAGATGTCTCACTTGATTAATTACTCATAAAAATCCTAAAAGCTTAGCAACTTTCCACATAAAATTATGCCTGTCCCTGTGGGAAACTGACTGGTTCTAAAGAATGAACAAGTCTCGGCCAGAGGTGTAGAAGTGTGGTTTGCAGCCTCCAGAACCACAGAGGTGGTGGTGGAGGGGTAATGACTGGAAGTCATAAGTCACCTCCAGTGGGCACTGTAACTGATATCTCATAGCCACTGTCCATCTAACCCGCAATGTGTTTACCACTCCCAAGAAATCCACGAAATTACATCAAATGATCGACTTCAAACTGCATTACCCTAACTGTATGGCTCTCCTCCCATAAGGTCATGAAACTGTCATCTTCATGTTTTGATATGAGGGTTCCAGGGACACTTCTATGTACAAAGGTCTTTCTTCCATGAGCCTATTCCTGTACCAGAACTCTGCTGCTGGAGTTGTATTGAATTCATATACTGCTTTTATTTGTTTATCATTCCTTTACTTATCTGTTCACCCTCAAGCATTAATTGGGTATCTTTAACATGTATTTCTTCTTCCTGGGCACTGTAAGATACATTCCACATAGTGGAGCTTTTTCAGCATTTACTACCATCCTAGATTCTCAGCTAATTCTTCAAAAGCTGTTGGAACTGACTTGACCAGGAGTCACAGGCCTATCTTTAGGCCTATGGGGCCAGGATCATTCCCACATGGTCCAGCTATTCCTTGTGGAAGAAGGATGGGAGCTAATGTGGCTAATGAGTAGGTCTGCAGTTCAGTTGAGTAGCATCATACCAATTCAATTTACTTTGAGGTCATCTAAGTATTTAATGAATATTGGATTAGTAATTTATTTGCCATAGTCCAAGGATTTTCAAAATATTTTGCCTTAACCAAGAGTGTGCAAGTATAAATACATATATACACTCATATTACTACATAAGATACACTCTGATACTTCAAAATGCTGTTCCATTTTGTCCTACTCTATTGCGTATCAGTTCATCTCATGCTAGTTATGATGCACAGTTTGAGAAACACATGATGGCCATTCTCAGTGGCACAGATCAAGCAGGTGCAGAAGCTGAACTCCTCCATTGCTGTCACGTGTTGAGGCAGCAGGTGGGGAGACAAATTACTGTGGATGCTGTATATGGGCTCTTACACATCCTGTCAACGACAGTCTTTCTCTTGTGTCATCCAGCCTCACTGCTGAGTTCCTGCTCAGTCACAGGCTGCCCTCCCTGGAGGGGCTGAGGAGTATTCTTGTGAATGGAACAGTGAATTGAGGGAAATTTCTTACTCTCTGTGCAGGCCCTATCTCGTCCCTCCCCCCTTGATAGAGGACATCCGTGATGATTCCAACTCTGCAGCTCATCCCTAAAAACAATTAATTGGAAACTAGATAGCTCCCTAATAACCATGCTTGTTTTTGCATAATAGAGAGAGAAAAGGATTAAAGTCTTTGTTCTAATTAATAGGAATGAAAATAGAATCACAATCTGTGGTATGGCAAAATGAGAGAAAATAAGGCTTGTAAGTAATTTTCATGGTTGTTTAAGAATAATTGTTTCATTATTGAGTTAATAGTTTCTACAAACAGCTTCCATTTCCATATCATATTTCTGCGGTAGCTCTTTATTATGATTGTTCTGGCAAAAGATGACAAGGAGTTGTTTTAAATCCATCACTTGTCTAAAGCATGGTTCCAAAGTCATTGGGGGAATGGGGGTGGGATGGGGTGTGCAGCAGGAAAGAATAAGGCAGGGGAGGGAAATAGGGGTCAGATTGAAATCAGTTGATTAATAAGACAACAAAATTCATTCACCAGCTTGTTTCAAAGGAGACTGTTATTATTCTGGAGAGAAATCAGACATCAGATCCCTCATAGGCCCCAGGCTCTGACATGTGTTTTATAATGACAGTTAATTAGATACTGTCTGCAGCAATCACAGGCTGTCATTTTTAATACATTTCTGGGAAGTTGAAGGACAAGGGAAGTCACCCCCCGCCCCATCTTCCCCCTTCCCGTAACTGAAATCGGTTGCCAAAATTAACTATGAATATATGAGGCACAAGTTCAACAATTATACAGCCGTTCTGCACATTTATGTTTCCTACTTAGGATGTGCTCTGTGTCCCAGGGTGTGCCAGGCATGTGTTTTGCAGACAGAGTTGTTGCTGCAGCCCTGGTAATGTTTAGGAGGGTCTCACACAGCAGGCTCCGACAGCTGGGCTCATGGAGGACACCACTTACCGCAGCTTGTGTTAGAACCAAGTATCTTTCACACCATTGTTGGATGCAAACCACTGAGGCCCCTCCCCTTTCCAGTTTCACTAAGACAGAACTGACAGTGTGTTAATTTAAATAATCTATTATCATGTATATAAACCTCAGATTCGGATAACTTCTGCCATCATGCCTAACCTTGATTTTGAATGCCCCCTTGCTGACCATCATTATAACAGGGCAATAAAGTATAACATAAACTAAACCATGAAGTGAAAGTCCTGCTTGTGACAGCTTAAAGTCATAGATTGTGAAAAATTTTAAGGCGCTGTAGAAAGACTCAATCCACTGTCTTTATTTATAAACAAGGATATGTGAGCCCCGCAGTGCTAAAGTCATTTCATGGCAAGCCTGAGCAGAAACTGCATCTGCCAACTTCTGGGCAGTTGCCCTTTCCCTGTAGAGTGCCACCTCCTGCCCTATTACTTGGTGACTGAAAATCATGAGACTTTCAGTCCTTAAGTTCCCCCATCTGTAAAATGGGTATAGGAATAATACCCTCAGGGGGCAGTGAGCAGAAGGGAGAGCAACTCCACACAGTCTGGAGAACTCCCAGCAATCTGTGCTGCCCTCGTCTGCTTCGGTCACGTCTCCTTTCCCCAGTGTCTGTCTAGCTCAACAACACCTGCCAAGGGTCATAAGAAGGCTGTCAGGACCTTTCTGATTGAAATCCACACTCATTTACAGGTTAGCCACTACACATCTGTTTTTTGTTTTAGAGACATAGCCACTCAAGTCCTGTGCAGAAATTCAGTCTTTTTCAACCCAACTGGTCATAACTGATGTCTCCAGGGTGGTGGCTTCCAAGCATGACAGAGAAAGAATACCCAGAGCATTTTCTAAATGTAGAAATCCCTGCTCCCTGCCCTCCCTTCCCCCATCAACACCGCCTTCACAAGAAACCAATGCAGTGGGTGGGGTAAAGCAGAGCCTGATCATTACCTCCTAATTGCCAGGCTTGTTTTACTGGCTTTTGCTTTGGGAGCTCCCTGCCTGGGAGATGCTGCTCTAGAGCAAATCACACCCTGAAATGTGTGGCCTACAGCTTGCTGTAATCTCTGGATACTGTTTTATGGGCTTGAATTAATTTGTGCATTTTAGAAGGTGAAATGTCAGCAGTCAGCTGATAATATGAATCTTGGAGGTACTGATGCTTTTTTTCCTTGTCTTTATGTAGTCACACATACACAAAGCCACTTATTGTCCCCACAGTGCCCTCCTCACCAACTCCACCTCCTCTTTGTCCACAGCCCTTCTGCCCTGAATGGACTCTGTAGTTGGTGTCTATGAACACAGGTGTGTGGTCCACTACCAGCAGTAGAAAACGTATATCAGATGTCATCTCCACACACGCACCATCCTAATAATAATAATAGGGCCATGTTTGCATAAAGGGCTTCTTTCTTACATCTGGAACCCTCATGATCAAAGATCTTTTCAAAACATGGAGCTGGGAGTAAGGGCATAACATGTTATACTGGGTGATTGCTCTCAGTGCTAAATAAACTGGTATCTGAAAGCAGTTGAAGCAATAGTCTTGGGTGTGTGATTCTCTCCCCAAGGGAGCTAACCAGCCAGGGCTGGTTGGAAAGGCTGCAGGACTGCAGACCATCCACATCCCCAAAGATCCAGACTGATGCCTTGAATTATTCTCAGGCATGAGCAGAAAACATATGACTGGCCAATTCCATATGTCTTACCATAACGGTTCACTTCCTTCCTAAGTGAATGCAGCCTCCTTCCCAGCTGTGGACTCTTAGTGTTTGCAAAAATTTAAAGATGTTCCAGTAGTAAGTAGAATGACATTGAATCAAGATGTTGAGAAAAGATGGCAATCAGAGATAATGAGATTTGATATGTATGTAAAGTTAGCTTAGGCAG
Source organism: Pipistrellus kuhlii (assembly GCF_014108245.1). Classification (NCBI taxonomy): domain Eukaryota; kingdom Metazoa; phylum Chordata; class Mammalia; order Chiroptera; family Vespertilionidae; genus Pipistrellus; species Pipistrellus kuhlii. The sequence continues at coordinate 15,239,353 of NW_023425405.1, forward strand.
AAGCCGGCATATAGTCAGCATTTAGTACGTGTTAGCTCCAGTCCAGGTTATTGCTATTATCTTTATGCCACTGCTGTTTAGCTCAAGCTATTGCTGATAATCAGTGACATATTTACCATGGATATTAAGCATAAAAACTTAAAGGCATTTAATTTGATTTTTTCATGGGAAGGGGGAAGGCAGTTTTTAAAATCCACTTAGTTCAAGCCCAACTTCTTACTCTATTTGTGCATATTATGGTATATGGTCCTTAACTATGGACATTAATTCTGAGTTCATATTTCCATTGGGTGTAGTGAACTAGAGGTTTTTAGGTGAATTAAATGAACTGTACAAAGCTCCTTACTGGACCAATTTCAGGAATCACTGAGCCTTATGAACAACTCACAATGTCAATTCAAAGCTTATGATTATTTTTCCCAGGAGATTCTAATCCTCCACTCAACTCATCCTGCTTATTAATTGGATAAATAATGATGAAAACATGGTTAACCTGACTGTCTGTCCTTCCAGCAGTGAGAGAGCACTGCCTGTACCCTGGCTCCAGGCATGTTTTATAAGAGGATGCAACTTTTTAAAAACATATATTTTTTAATTGATTTTTTTACAGAGAGGAAGGGAGAAGGATAGAGAGTTTAAAACATAGATGAGAAAGTTACATCGATCAGCTGACTCCTGCACACACCCTACTGGGCATGTACCCACAACCAAGGTACGTGCCCTTGACCAGAATCAAACCTGGGACTCTTCCGTCAGACTGATACTCTATCCACTGAGCCAAACTGGTTACGGCAAGAATGTAATCTTGATGGACTCACCAGTGTGACAGTTTTTCAAAAAGGTGGACAATATTTTACAATTTTTTACTCTCTTAGTTTGTGTTGTCAGAAGTGAGGCATTCCATTTCCCTCCTAAACTCTAAGCAGGGAGTACATAGTACAACATACCATGGTTTCTTAATCTCTTTGATCTGCAATGGCCCTGTCCTTTGGGGAAAAGGAGTAGAAATCCACATGAATGAAATGTGTGCCCCAGGCATTAGGCTTTTATATAAACTAGAAGAGTACTCCTTGGTCCCTCTTAGCCTGCCTTACGGAGAAGTTACTTCAAGCCACTTATTAGACCATTTAATAAGGAGCCAATTTGACAATCCCACAGAGTAATCTGCAAACACATGACTCTCTTAATCTGGGTACACAATGGAACACTGTCCTTGAGCTTGTCTTTCAGTTGATCATCCTTAATAAAGTTAGACAAGAAGACAATTTAATTTCATCTGCCAAACATGCAGCAGGAACATCTGGCAGCATGTATGTATAGCGGCACTAATGCTATCTGGGATATATCCTCCCCTTGGTTTTCCATGGATTTACTATAATAGAGGACTTTGAAACAGTTAAGGCATCAAAATATCCAAGGAAATATGAGATTTTTTTCCCTTTCATGTCTCCTCCGAGGCATCCATAATCCCACCAGTTGTTCGCTTACTCTTCGGTTGACCCCACAGTCCATGAATGCATAGGAGACAGGAGGGCTGGTTTGGGGCCATCAGTGTAGGTAAGTCATGGCTATTGGTCATTTGGAAAGCTCCAATGTCTACAAAAAACCCTGACATTTCCATTCTTGGAACTTAATAAAAAGATTCTTAAGAAATATAGAATTAGGCCCAGTGCTAAAAGAAAGTATCACAAGTTCTCTTGAAGGAAATACATCTATCTTATTTTTGTGTGTAATCTCTGTGCACTGAAAGCCCTTTGGCTATTTATGGGTAACCTATGGATGAAAAGCACTCTTCAGTCAAAGAAATAAGGCAGAAGAATAGGGAGCTAAATCTAGCTGGGCTGTAAAGCTAAAGCAAGTGGGAACGTCAAGTTGCAAGTAAGACTTTAAGGAATAGGTTAGCTGCTTGGAGAGATTGAGTTTTGCTTTCTTTTGTCACTGTCCTTTTAATGATTGTCACAGTCTATTTTCTGATTCCACCTTCTGGTGCTAGGAGTACAAAGGTGGTGTCTTCATGTTGCTGCTCAGTAAAGCAACAGCACAGTCTCTTCCTCCCCCTCCTCCTCCTCCTCCTCCTCCTCCTCCTCCTCCTCCTCCTCTTCCTCCTCCTCCTCTTCTCTGATGCTAACTGCACTAGCATGGTCCATGAGTTTCAGTACCCCCTTAATTTATTCAGCCATCTTTCAGGAGTTAATTGAACATCTTGTCTCTTGTTCCAGACATTTTGGCACATGTTGCCCTAAGCCCGATTCCTTTATGTGTGAAAAGAAGCTGCCAAAGGAGGCTAATTGACCTCTTTGTGAATGAAGGACCCGCCTAGCGAACTGGGTTCTATTGTGAATATGAACAGGATTCACTCACTCTTCTCTCTAATTTTTAAGATCATGTGTAATTTATAAAAAATTCAATTCCTATTTGATTTGTATCCTCTTGAATTATCAACATTGTCTCTAAGAGTTATCAAATGTTCAAGAGCTAACATTTGGCTCAGAGTAAGCCTATTCATATGCCAAATAATTTGGATTAAGATCAGAAACCTATTGCTTTGGGTCTTCATATGGGTGTTTTTAAAAAACATCATTTTCTATGTCTCTGTATTGCAAATTATGAAACACAAATGTGTTCCTATTTTACTTGTGTTCTCCTAAATTTCTTTATATCTAGAATAATTATGTGTAGCTCTCTACCATCCTAAAAATGGGAAGCCAAACTGCTGTAACAACAAGGTCCCTTTAGCCTTAGGAATGTAACAACAGGGGGAAAAGGAATACAAGCTTTAATTTTGTTCTAAATATGGGACCACTTGAGTGCTAAGAAAATTACTTCATTTATATTTTCAGACATTATTTCATAATTATCTTTTGTTATTGGTGTTTTACATTTAGTCTGCCAAGATTATTAGTTTAAAATGATTTCACCAGGATCTTTAATGTTTCTTGCTCCCTATCAAGGAGAATTATTCGAACGCAGTAGTTATCAGAATTTCTATTGAGATTAAAAAAAAAATGTACACTTTGTTCTTTCTTCTAGGCCTCTGCTTGTTCTGTCTAAATATATATATATATATATATATATATATATATATATATATATAGTCAGTTAATTTTTCTTCAATAGATGTAGCTTCAGAAGAAATCATCAAGAAACTTTATTAATTAATTGTTTGTCTAAATCTGATTCAGGCAATCTGAGGGTCTCCTTTTGGACCACAATGTATCATAAAAATACTTCCTGTGGAAGGTCATCTGAGAAGTTGCTACTCTAGAGCTTAAAAGTATTTTCATATTCTTGATGAAAGTTATTCTAAAGGACAAGGCATTATTATGATTTTTGGTGGAATCAGGCATGGCCTGATTTGGAATTATAGTAAGAAGCAGATGAGCAGTAGAGAGAGAGATAGTGGCATATAGTTGAGAATGCAGACTTTAAAATGATCTTGTCTAGATTCAAATCCTTGCCTAGGTATTTATTAGCTGTGTGGCTTTGAGGAAGTTATGAACTCTTTTTGTTCTTCAGTTTCCTCATCTCATAATGGGGATGATAATAATAGTACCTACCTTATAGAGTTGTTATGAAGATGAAACTTAATATATGTGAAGTTCTTAGAACAGTCTCTGGCATATAGCTATCACAAATGTATAGCATTTTCTATTATCAGGAGTCATCATGAAGTTTGTGCCATACCTTACCTGTGATTTTCTGTTTTTCCTGGAACTACATTTTTCTGTATCTCTGTGCGGCCTAGATATTTCATAATATCCACTCTTTATTCCCTATTTAGAAAACAGAAAGGTGTCCCTGAAAGGCTTATAAAGTATACTTAATTGGTGAAAATTACAGATATTCTTTCTAGGACTGTGCTATGATTAAAGAAAAGGAAAGGTCCAAAGTATGTAGAGGAAGCATGTCAAACTCAAAAGGCTAACAGGACCCAAATTAACAAGGCATGTAGCCTCCAGGCAGCAAGTTTGACATGCTTGATGTAGAGTAACCCAAGTTTCCATTCATACTACTCTAGCTCTTAATTCGGATTTTACTAGGTAATTAGTGAGAAAAAAAATAAACCAAGTGCTTCATAATTCCCTTATTTACTTTAAACCGAATTTGATCTGTGATTTGATTTCATTGAAAATGTCTCCACTATTTCTAGGGTGTAGATAGAGTGGGAGGGTGGTGACCTTCCCTGTCTTTCCAGGACTACTCCTTCAGAGAGTTATCAGAGCCTAACTAAAGCTCTGCTTTCCTTTCATCCTACCACACAGCAGAAACAATACCCAACAATAACTGCTTTATCTAATCTCTTATTAGTCTGTGTCATAGCCTCTGCCATGTTGGGGTTTTTCTCTTAATTTAATTCTTCTAAAATGCTAGCACTGTTTCCCTTCTGATTTACACTCACATGGGCTGCATCAGAGAATTTTAAATAAATCATTACAGTGTTAATTAAGATTTCATGGTCGGTCTGAATTCTATAATAGGTATGATAGGGGTTGGCCTCCTCTGTATCTTCAAATAAGCAATCCTCAAATGTGCTTATGATCTTTCCTGCTGCCTTAGAAGATTTGATATAATAGAAGAAGAGGAAGCAATCAAACAAATTCTGTTGACTCATCTCTGTGAATATATTTATATATCAGTGAATACCTTGGAGCAAAATTACCTTTGGAATTTAAACTTCCCATTGAAAAAATGCACGAGAAAGGTAATTTTGTTTTGGAAGGCCACAGGATTTTGCTTTTAGATACCGTAAAATTTATATCTGCTTGATATCTTCATTGTATAAGTGAGAGGTTTAAATACTATGCATGTAACATCTCTGTCTAGAAAAAAAAATGGGCTTATTTTTAATGGCTTGCTCAATAGTGCTAACTCTTATTTTTGTTATAATGCTAGTTGAGAATTGTGGATTTATGACACTATAAAAAACAAAGTGTGAAGGGGAAAAAAAGAGAAGGAACAAATACCATAGAAACTCTGTTTCTTAATACACTTCAGGCTCACTAGACCTTTAGATCCTGTGGGACATTTCAGTGGTGATGCCTTGGTCAATAGTGATGACACACTGTGGAGCCGGTGTGAGTCCTGCCGATTACAGGACAGTAGTGGGTTGCTGGAGTGATCGGTTTGGGTTCACAAGTGGTGGTCACTAATAATTTTTTACAACCAGCTATGTTTTTATTTTTCCTCATCAAGCAGTACCCTAAGTACCTTAACTTTCATGGCTAATATGTCTGCCAAAAAATATTCTTTATTTCCTTCATATATGAAATACTTTATTCTTCCTATAATTACTTCTTAAGAATCTAAAAAGGCCACACTTTTAGCATTTTATTTGGCAGTGTTACCAAGTCAATAAGAGGCTTTTTGTTTCATTTTTGTAATGATATTAGCTCAGGGGTGTTTGGGATTTGGGGGCTCAATAACTGCATTTAAGAGCTTGTATTAAACAAGTTTCTTCCTGTGCATTTCTTTTTCGAAACTTCCCTTTTCTACCAACAGAGAAAGCCCTCTTACTTGGACTTAGCAACTATCCCAGATTTGCTAAGAGAATTCTGGTCAATAAGTCCCCCCAAAAAAGGTTTTTTTGTTTTGTTTGTTTGTTTTGTTTTTGTTTGTTTGTGTTCAAAGTCGTGTCATATGGAATTCATATCAGGCTGCAATGCTGCAATTCAAGTATGCTGCCATGCTCCCTCATCAGATGGGAGTTGCTCCATAAAATGTGACCAGGTGTGACCACCAGCAGGTCCCAAGGTGTTCACCCGCAGGCTGACCAGCATCCCTACTCCCCGAAGCACCTCCATGGCCACCACAGCCCTGCTAGTATGTGCTCTTTTAAAACTAAAAGTTGTCCAATATTTCCTCTTAGAGTGCTAAGTGATTAATTGACCCTCTAAAGATTGCTCTGATTATGTATGCCTTGTTTCATGACGACCACATGTGACATCACAGACATCATATAATCTGTTCCACTCCACAAGCATGAGACCCTGACCAGGGTGTCAGCAGCACTGACTACAGTGGAACATGATGCCTTGTTTCTCCAGCTCTGGCTCTAAGAGAAAATTCAGCTCTTAGAGAGTATGTCTTTCTATATAGGGAAATATAACATTTCAAGAAGCAAACACACACACACACACACACCCCCCAAACAAACAAAAAACCAAAAACCTCTAAAAGCAAAATTCAAAATAGTCACTGAAGAAGGCTGGTGAAGCTGGAAACTTGAAGGGTGTTGCAGGTTACCTGGTGTATTTGTTGGTAGCCCTGGGGGTGGTCATTAAACTCTCGATTAGATCATATGGGGTTTCAGGATTCACTGTAAAAATAAACTGGCTTCTGTAGGTTCTGAGATCTAAAGATGGTTTGCCCACACCATGGCGATATTAAAGAACAGTGGGCAAGGCGCTGGTAGACCTGAATTTGGGGTCTGGCTCTGCCACTGACTGGTTGTGTTTCCTTCAGCACATCACTTAGGCTTTCTGAGGTTTCTTTTTCTGCAGAATGCAAGAACTGTGGCATCTATGAATGTAGAGCCGCTTTCCAATTCTAGCATCTCCGTGTCCAGGCAATTAAAGCCCAGCCAGCCCCATACTGGAAGCCTGTGGGAGAGCAAGTTATATCTTCAGGGACTTTGTCTTGCAAGGGGCCTTCCTTGCCTGAATGTCTCTTCTTTGGACTCAGCATTGGTCATTGTGGTCAGTGGAGATGTAGGGACTCAGAAGCTCAACTCCCAATGTGCTCTTGGTTTACTCTCAGTTCTTATGTCTTTGAGTGAGTTGTCTAACATAACACTACTTTCAACAGCTACAAAGCAAAGCAAATAACATCTCCTTTCAGACACACCACTTAATGAGGACAACACACAAAACCTTCTGAGAGAGAGAGAGAGAGAGAGAGAGAGAGAGAGAGAGAGAGAGAGAGAGAGACCCCCTTTGTAATTCTAGCCTGCATGAGTCTTTCTAGATGATTTATCTTTGGGGATGATTACAAACCAGGATGGGCTAATATCTAAAGACTGCCAAGAGTTGCAGTATTATCTATATTCATAGTATTTTTTAAGCTTTTTGCTGAGAACATGTTAGCTTCCTTAGCTCAGAGGAAGTCATCAACCCACACATTGCTAGTTATTTGTCAAAATGCTACATTAGGAACTGTTATATTTATACATATCTTGGTTACTAAAATAAATGTAACCTCTGAGGGCATGCAATCATTCTGGATCCAAACTAGTTAAATACCTGGGCCTCTAGGCTTACAAATAAGCAAACATTCTCCTTGGTTTTATAAAATTGTTAAATTATTTCAAATTACACAAATGCACCCATTCTTGGGGCCTTGAGGGCATTGGCATTAATCAAAGTAATGCAAAATTCAGTTAGAATTTATCTGGTGTCCCTGCATATAGATCTCACTAGTCAAGGGGTTTTTGCAGTAATCTACTTGCACAGAGGCGACTCCCATCAGGGAGGCCAGTGCTGCTAAAGGATACATTACAAATGGAAGACCACTTCACAACATCATCATCATAGAAGTGGAGCCTGGGGCAAATTACACTTTAATGGGTCCCCTGGAACACATTCTTTTGTAGATAAAATCTGATTGAGTGAGTGCCAGGAATTATTTTCCTTAGATTAAATATTGCTGGACCAGAGTACATAATATAGGTGTGCTGTTTTTGTGGGGAAAGGGCATGATATCAAAGGTTGAGGGCACCGAAACTGGTTTGGCTCAGTGGATAGAGCCTCAAGCCTGCAGACTGAAGGGTCCCAGGTTCGATTCTGGTCAAGGGCATGTCCTTTGGTTGCAGGTACATCCCCAGTAGGAGGTGTGTATGAGGCAGCTGATGTTTCTCTCTCATTGATATTTCTAGCTCTCTTCCTCTCTGTTAAAAATCAATAAAATATATTAAAAAAAAAAAAAAAAAAAGGTTGAGGCGATTGTGAGGAATGTACAGAGAAGTACAGGAGAAGTCTCCCCAGACCCGCCCTCTGCCTGTGAGGCCACCCACTGGTGGGCTCTGCTCTGGTCACTTGCTCAACCATTGGAACATAGGGTGGCAGAGTGGAAAGACCCAAGTGTCAATGGGGATGTTTACTTTTATGGGAGTTTTATGAACATTAGAAACAGAATGTATGTAGCAATTTATACAGTTTATGGTATTCAATAATTGACTTTTAGATCTCCTGTAACTTGTATCATCTATCGTGGCTATGAGCCATTGTATCCCTTAAAAACTTTATTTTTTTTAGGCCCTGCCCAGAAGCAGAGAACTTAGAGCATCCATGGCTCCAGGGCATCCTTAAGTCTGATTGCTCCATAGGCTGCCACGCCCTTTGCCAAGACCAGCTCTGGTGGGAGATAGTAGAGACCAGGGATTGTCTGTGACTGATTGTTGAAAGAGTGGGGTGTGGACACATACCCAGGTGGACTTCCATGCTTACATAGGAAGCTTCTCTGTGTGACATCATGACATCATCCCAGGGGCAGTCCCCCTAGGACATAACTGCTTTTATGAGCAATGAATTTTATAGGACTCTGTGTAGCAGAAGGCCAGATTGTTCATCTCAGTCAAGTGCCAGTTGCTCATCTGTCTGTGCTCTTGAACTTTCACATTTAAGTAGTGTAATAAAGTGCCTTCACTGAACTGTGGTGAGAGATGGTGTGTGGGATTATTGTTTGTAGATAGTTTTAAAACCTAAATTTTTATTTAGAAGGGAGGAAGTTTCCAATTTTGACAGACTAACAAAGATAGCTTAGTTCTTCCTTTTCTGTGATATCCTAGTGATACATGTTCTCAGTAACAGGAGATCAAACAGATTTGGAGTTGTGACACTTTCATATTTTTCTAAACTCCTCTGTGCAGTTTACTTGTTCAGACTCTTAGTATAATAGATCTGATGGCAGTGAGAACCAAGAGAACGTTTTATGCAGTAGATGAAATGCATATTTATTTTTGACTTGTTTTGATTTGCTTTCTTTGGATAATTTATGAACGTGATACATTCTTCACACCCCCATCCTTATATTAAACAAACAAACAAAAAAAGACCTTGGAGATGGAGAGTTTTTCTGAAAGAAAGGTTTTATTGAGCCATAAACAAACCCTTTGTAGCCTGAGAAAGGACCAGGTCTGGAGGTCTGGAGTCTAAACCACCAGCAGAACAAGACAGAGAAAACAGTGTGTATGCCATCGCGGGGTTCATGGAACTCATCTGTGCAATGGGTTTGGGGAAGGCAGTTGTAGTTTTTTTGAAAGAACTATAGATGGGGGGATGGGGGAGGTGAAGCAGGGCAAGTTGGGGATAGGTAAGTAGTCCAGAAGGAGGAGTACTTGCTGCTTGTGGCTTAGTTGTGGGCAGCAGTTGGGAAAGTTCATGCACCAGCAGGATGCTTCTGACAGGCAGCTGTTCTTTCTTGGTAACTTGCATAGCTGCTTGGTAGCTGTACATTGAGGAATATGGCAGGCTTTTGGTTGGTTTAGGCCAGTGGTCGGCAAACTCATTAGTCAACAGAACCAATTATCAACAGTACAAAGATTGAAATTTCTTTTTAGAGCCAAATTTTTTAAACTTAAACTTCTATCGCCACTTCTTCAAAATAGACTCACCCAGGCTGTGGTATTTTGTGGAAGAGGGACCAAAGAGCCGCATGTGGCTCATGAGCCCCAGTTTACTGACCACAGGTTTAGGCGTTGGCTGCTAACTGATTAACTTTCCTTGTCTCTTCCTCTCACCCTCTGGCCTGCTGTAATTTAACTTATGATAGCCTGGGATTTCTTTTCTTGTCACTTTTGTTCTTAAAGAACAGTAGTAATTGGTCTTTTAAAATATCCATTTTAACTATTCTTCCATTTTTTATGGTAATATTAAGTTTAATTCAAATCAATAACATTCTTAATTATGCCATTTAATTTTTTCTTAAAGCATTTTCTCATTTGGTTAAAATACACAAAGAAAGCTTAAATTTTTATCCCTTAATCTTCATTATCTCTACCTTACAAGGCAAAAGGTCAAGAGGGAGTGCTTGCACAGTAGTTATTGAACTCTAGTGGTTAAGACTTTAAGATGCCATTAGGCGGACAGAACAATGTACCTTTGGTATCTTAATTTGATCACTCTAATTGAGAAAATACATCTTAATAACTATTAGTGGGAATATTGACTGATCATTGCCTTCTAATTTGGGCCTTCAGTCTTTGCCTCTCTGAGTTTTATCCCCATTTAACTAGCTAATATGTGGAGAACCTTGGACATCAGTAGTTGATGGAGTGGAGGCTTTGACCTGGGCCTTTCTCTTTCTGTTCTCCCCAGAAGTCAGTCCTTGTGCTCCTGGCATTGCTGGTGGGCTCCATCAGGGAGCTGCCTGCCAGGCTAGTTATAATGAAGCTTACAGATTTCTTCAGAGTCTGTCATCACTAAGTCTTAAATGCATCTTCTGCAAAAGTCAGAGGCTAAATTACCCATTTAAAGAGAAAAGAGTGTTGCTTGGTGTTAAAGGATCCCAAGTTTAGTATGCTACAGCGTGGCTTTGGGAGAGCTGTGCAAGCCAGTTGAGCATGGAGCACAGTGGGGGATTGGGAGGCTGGAAGGCCTTGTGGTTCAGAACAAGCTGTTCCAGAATTGCAGCTGCTCTCAGGCTAACTTTTTAAAAAAGAAGGCATTTCAAAAATGGTTTTTTCTTTGCCAAATTCAGTTAACTGCTTGGCTGCTGGCTTTTACTCTGAACAGCTGTGCTGCTACAGTCAGATAGCAGCAGCTCCACAACTCCAGAATAGTACATTGTCATTCATTGGAACACAGTTTGAGACCAGTCCCTGAGTTCAGTTCCCATAGGGCCTTCACTAAACTAAATCACTGGTCACCATACCTCCAACCCTAGTTAGTTATCGCTCACATTACTGCCTTACAGTAAAGGGGATATGGGAAAAGAACTCTATTGGTCAGTCCAAAGGTGGCAGCACTATTGCAGTGATACGTTCAAACTCTGTCTTCCTTACCTGTTTGGTTTAGTACATAGTGTTTAGAATCAAAGTATTACTACTTGTGATACAGTAAGAAATATATATTTGGCTTTTGTTCCTGGCACACAGCTCCTAGAACCCTTGGGATCTCTGGAGTGATGTAGTCTTGCATGCTCCTGAGATGACCGGTACCTATGGACAGCTTCAGGACAGGGACTGGTTGACAGAAAGACCAAGAAGATGAGAGAGTAAGAACTCTCAGCCTCCACCCCTTCCCTAGCCTCTTGGGAGGAGAGAGAGGCTGGAGGCTGAATCAATCATCCAAGGCCAATGATTTAACCAATTCTGCCCACAGGAAACCCACACAAAAACCTCTTAACTACAGGATGCTGAGGGCATCTACGTTGGCAAACAAATCCACATGTCAGGAGGGTGGCACACCCCAACTCCACAGGACCCTTCTGGACCTCTGCCCTTGTACCTCTTCATCCGGCCATTCATTTGTTTCTTTATAATAAACTGCTAATAGTAAGTTACCTGTTTCTCCTCAGTTCTGTGAGCTGGTCTGCCAAATTACCAAACCCGGGAGGAGATGGTTGGCACCTGAGTTATAGCTGGTCAGTCAGAGGTGTGAGAGGCTGTGGCTTGTGATGGTGTTTGAAGTGGGGGCAGTTTTGTAGAACTCAGTTCTTAACTTGGGTCTAGCATCAACTCTAGTTAGTGTCCGAATTGAGGTGAATCATTGGACATCCAACTGGTGTCCAGAGAGTTGGAGATTTAGTTGTCAATGTGGAGAAAATCCACACCATGTGTATTAGAGTATTGTGAGTAAAACAACTCCTACTTATATATTACTTTTTTCTTAGCTATCAGTTATGCTTCTTTTTATATATATTGTATATAAAAGCCTAAGCAACCAGCTGACCGACCAGCCAGTCAGTAGCTATGATGTGCATTGACCACTAAGTGGTAGGCGTTCAACACAGGAATAGAAACCACAGGCATGAAAACATGGAACAGACTTACCAATCTCACAGGGAAGGGGGGCGTGGGAGGGCAGGACGAGATTAACCGAAGATCTTATATGTATACTAGAGGCCTGGTGTATGGGTCCTTCAGCCTGGTCTGTGGGGATCAGGCCAAAGCTGGTTGTCAGATATCCCCCAAGGGGTCCCGTATTGCAAGAGGGCTCAAGCTAGGCCGAGGGACCCACTATGCACCGGGCCTCTAGTTTATGTATAATAATACAAGCATTTAGCAAGTCTTGGCTTTTCCAGTAACTCTTTTCTTTGGCACTCCCATATAATTGAGAAAGACTTTCAGTGGATTCCTTTCTTCTCATACAATTTGGGTTTTTTACACTGTACCATAATTTAGGGCTTTTATCTTTTGTTTAACTGAGTAATATAGGAATACAGTTCTAGAGATGGAGAACCTGGGGTGACTCGGACAAAAATCACCCATGTTCCTTTCTTTTTCTCTAAGCACATATGTTCTTTCTTGAAACTGCCTGGCTCCTTTCATCCTCAGCCCTGAGAATGTCATTATCTTCAGTCACCAAACCAAAGGGTCAAAGGAAGAGATGAAGGGAGGAAATGGACATATATTCTCTATTCTTGACTTTACTTCAAATTTTAGCCTCTTTCCAGTCTACCAAATGTATCAATGAATCATGGTGTGTGTGTGGTTTTATTGTAAGTAAAAAAACCATATATATATATAAAGGAAACTTTTGAAAGGATAATAGCATGTCCCAAGAACCCAATCTTCAGAAAGACTGCACCTAGGGTCTCTTGGGAACCTTGGTATGAGGAGTCTGCAAATCTTCCCTCTCAGGTTCTCCCATTACATCATCTAGGTCTCCCACATTGGCCAAGTGTCTCTTGACACTGTGCAAATCAGTTAGTGCAAAGACAGGGCCACACAGCGGAAAAAAATAGCTTCAAAATGTCTAATGTTTTGGGGAATATGGATTCTTCTCTGAGAAGGAGACTGGGCTGGGTAGGCCATTCCAAAAGTATCTTTGTGCTTTTGAACCCAGAACCTTCATTTTGGTTAATAAAAAAGCAGGTGTCAGAGAGTTTTATAGACAAGCACCTGTTCCAAAATGTAATGAAAGCTCTCAAAGCATATTCATACCTGAGAAGTTTGGAACAGTAGGTCAAGGAAACAGTTTTGTTAAGGCTTAAGATCACATAGGGGATCTATACTGTATACTCGGTGTCATTTTATATTTTGCTGACCTTTATTCAGTTGTTTGCCAGTTCTTTCCCCATCCAACAAAAGCCAGGTAAGAGCCAGCACCTCTGGCTGTTAGAAGCCTTCAGTTTGCCTGTGAGGAACATAGAGTGTGATGCATATTACATTTTCCTTTGTAAGTGTTCAGGCAAAGAGAGAGGAAAGCCCCTAGGACTCATATACTTTCTGCCCTGTCAAAATGTAAAATAATAAAATTAGTTCACTAATATATATAGTCAGCTTCTGCTGTGCTCAGAGTATTGAGCTAGAATTGTGGAGAATATAAGAAAGTTGAGCCAGTTTCTGAATCCAAATAGCTTACGTTTTAGTTGACAACATAAGACATAAACACAGAAGTAGTTACCATTATGCTTCAAGGTTGTAAATAAACCCCAAATGATCAGTTTATAGATGGAAAGTGCTTTAGACAAAAGAGGAAAGATTCATGAAAACAATAACAATAAGTAACATTTATTGAATATTTTCTGTCAGGTGGTATATTCAGCACTTTTTATGGCCTGTGCCATTTCACCCCTCAGCACATAGGTGATATTACAGATAATGCAACAGGCTCCTAGAGGTTAAATAAATTGTTCAAGGTCACATAGGTACTACCAGCATGAGCTAGGTGCTTCTTCCCAATATTCATGTTCTTAATTATTATATATTCTCTATAATATACCATATTTTAGGGAATTTTCTAGAAGGAGGGGAATAAAGTCCATCTATATTGAAAACACTTGTTTTCTATGTAATAACTAGAGACCCAGTGCATGAAATTCATGCACAGGTAGGGTCCTTAGGCCTGGCCAGCAATCAGGGCTGATCAGGTTCCCAGCCTCCCCACCTCCTCCTCCCTTGCTCCCTCAGCGCCCTTCTGCCACTTGCCCACCATGTTCTACGCCGCCACCTGGTGGTCAGTGAAAGTCATAGTGAGTGAGCAAATTTCCAGTCTTCTAGACAAACTCCTGAGGGGACATTTTGCTTATCCTTTATATTATATAGGACTAGAAGTCCAATGCATTAATATATTGCTGGAATGGGCCTTCCTCCCCCTGGCTGATGGCACCACCTTTGCTCCGGCAGAGCCACTTTTCTGCCTTTGCTCCAGCCTGGAGCTGCCTTTCTGCCTTCCTACACTGCCCAGGGGCCTAGAGCAGCAGGGGCAAGCATTCCTGCCCCACCCACGGCCTCTTGGCACCTATGTATGCAAATTAACCCACCATTTTTGTTGTGTTAATTTGCATTCTCACTCCTGATTGGCTGGTGGGTGTCATGAAGGTACAATCAATTTGCATCTTTCTCTTTTATTAGTATAGATTGTTAAGCTTTTGGTTGGGTCTGCCCCTTTCTTGCTGCTGTTGCTTCTCTTTTGCTGGCTCCTGCTTATCTTTTCTATTTGAACTAGAGTATCTCAGATGAACTTCCTACTCTCTTGACTTTATATATTAACTGTGTACTAATATTTTCTAAAGTTTATCTGCACTGCCAGATAAAACTCAGCTCTAGACTCACTTGATCTCTCCACTTAAATGTTTAACTAGCATCTTATCTAAATTTGTCCAAAACAAAACTCTTACTTTCTCCCCAAACCTCTTTTTACAATTGTCTTGCTTATCTCAGTAAATGCCACCTCAATCCTTCCATTTGCTCAGACCAAAATTCCCATGTCATGCTGGAGACTTCTCACTTTTACATCCCTAACACAGTCCTTTATTGACAGATCTTAGGTGTTCTGCCTTCAGACTATATTGACCCAAAGCAATACAGGATTTAAATGTGCCTACTATTAATAGTTGGATGGAACTGTTACCAATAACAAAAACAGTCCATTGACACAAATTTTTATGTTATATGTATTATATACTGTATTCTTACAATAAAGTAAGTTAGAGAATGGAAAATGTTATTAAGAGCCTGGCTGGTGTGGCTCAGCAGTTGTGCGTGGATCTATAAATAAATG
This sequence comes from Pipistrellus kuhlii, assembly GCF_014108245.1. Classification (NCBI taxonomy): domain Eukaryota; kingdom Metazoa; phylum Chordata; class Mammalia; order Chiroptera; family Vespertilionidae; genus Pipistrellus; species Pipistrellus kuhlii. The sequence goes on from NW_023425405.1 coordinate 15,254,514, forward strand.
AGGTCATGGTTTGATTCCTGGTCAGGGCACATGCATGGGTTTGGGCTTGATCCCTAGTGTGGGACATATAGGAGCCAGCCAATCAATGATTCTTTCTCATCATTGATGTTTTTATCTCTCTCTCCCTCTCCCTTCCTCTCTGAAAATAATAACAATATATTTTTAAAATGTTATTAAAGAAATTATAAGGAAGAGAAAATACATTTACAGTACTTTACATATTTATTGAGGGGGGGAAATCCATGTGTAAGTAGATTTGCACAGCTCAAACCTGTATTATTCAAATGGGAAAAAGCTTTCTTATCTCCATTTCAGTTTCTAAGAATACATTGTTGTAGCCTCTCTGTTTAGTCACTACCTAGATTGCACTGTCCATCCCCATGCTCCGAGTCTGACTGAGACCACCATAATGTTTCATCAGCATGTTGTAATTACTACACTGTGAAGCTCTTACTACTTTTCTTGCCCATTGTCCTCTACTGTCCATATGGCAGTCAGAGTGATTTGGTTGAAACACAGGTAAATCATGACATTCAATTCAAATTCTTCTCCATGGTCTATAAAGTCTTCATTCTTGGCCCCTTATGATTTCTCAGGTGTCATTTCTCCTTACTCTCTTCCTTTTCCTGCTTCACCTACACTGGCCTCATTGATATTTGCAAATGCAGAAGATCTGTTCCTGCTCAGGATCTTTGCACTTGCCGTTCCCCATCCAGGAGTGCTAGAGCTCCAGAAATCTGCAGCACTCTGGACTTTACTATGATCCCTGTTCAAATGTCCCCTGCCCATCCATGTAGAAGAGCAAGCACTCCTCACAATCCATGCCCAAATTTTTTTAAATTTTACTTCATGGTGTCTGCCACTACTTGATAATGTCAGCCTCATATGCCTCCCCTAAGGAGAGTGTGAGCTGTATCAAGCAGCATCTTAGTCTTTTGGGTCCCAGTATCTAGGGCAATGCCTGCCACATAGCAGATATTCAACAGTGCTTGTGAATTGATTAGCAGTTGTGTTTAGATATTTATTCAATAATAAACAATGAGTCATTTTACTAAGTACAATTCCAAGAATCAAATGTGTTCATACTCAGCTGTGACCTGCAAGATCTTATCCCTTAGGAAGCTTACTGTGAGATTCCAGTCCACTATCAAATTCTGGAATTTTCTCAGGGGGTTCAAAGCTGGCATATATGATCATTTAATAAATATTTGTTAACTCTAGATCTACCAGATGCTATTCTAGGCTTTTGAGGAAGTTCAAAGAGATGTCAGACCAGGGGAGCCAGCAGGTGGGTAGCTCAAGCAGTGACATTGCCTTTTTCTAATGGCTTACTAAGAAGTCATCAAGAAGGTACTATGAAACCCACTGTTTAGTCACTATTCTATGGTGATGCCAAAAGAATCTACACTTTTGCACCTTCCTAGATAACCTACCACCTAGGTCCTAAGATCCAAAAAATTCTTTTGGTATTCTGTTAATGATTTCTGGTTAATTTGATATTTATTTATACCAAGCCATGACGTTTAATCTGTTTTCTTTTTTTATTACCAATTTTAGAGAGTTGGGCGGAGGGAGAAACATTAATGTGAGAGAGAAACATTAATCAGTTGCCTCCCGCACATGCCCAGCCAGGGGTGGAGCCTACAACCTGGGTATATGCCCTGACTGGGAATGGAACCTGTGATGTTTTGGTGCACAGGACAAAGCTCACCTAATTGAGCCAACCAGCCAGGGCTAATCTGTTATCTTCAATCTGCCTTTCAGTTTTTATTTGGATCATCTTTATTTCCTCAGATTAAAAACAAACAAACTCCGTTAGTCATTATGAAAGAAAATAAAAATAGTGATAGCAGTGAACTATATGCTAATAAAGAACCTAGAAGAGGCTTTTTAACATATCAAAAAGCAAATGTCTTTCATCAACTGATGAATGGATAAATAGAATGTGGTATATCTATACAATGGAAGACTATTCTGCAATAAAAAGGAGTGAAGTACAGGTACATGTTAAAACATAGATGAACCTTGGAAACGTTATGCTCAGGGAAAGAATCCATTCATAAAGACCACCAGTTATATGATTCCATTTATATAAAAAGTCTAGAACCTCCACATACATAGAAACTGGAAGTAAATTAGTAATGGCCTAGAGCAAGAAGGTGGGGGAAATGAAAAGTCATTGCAAATGGGTATGGATTTTCTTTTGTGGGTGATGAAAATGTTCTAAAGTTGATTATGGTGATGGCTGCACAACTCTAAGGGATATAAAAATCATATATAATAATGAAAACATAATATGCTAATTATATCAGATGTCCTTCTGGATGTCCTTCCTTCCAGAAAAAGCCACAGTGGGCAAGGGCCTTGGCAGAGGCAGCAGAGGCCCCCGGCCACTGTGGCAGCAGCAGGTGGGGACCAGGGCCAAGTCCCTTGCATGAATGCATTGGGCCTCTAGTTGAATTATAAACCTTAAATGGGTGGACTGTGTGGTATGTGAATGATGTCTTAATAAAGACAGATGGGAAGAAGGAAGGAAAGGAGAGAAAGGAATTCTTTATCTACAAAGCTCTGGAGCACTGGGCTGAGGTGGTCACTATGCAGTTCCTCAGGTGGTCACTGTGCAGGCAGGGCTCTCCGCTTTGTGCCACTCTGTATTGTGTTGACCTTTACTCAATTCTGTGTCACTTTTCCCCTCCCCATCCCTTTCCACAAAATGGGACATTTTCCTCTTGCCTCTTAATTTGTTCAGTTGTTAAGTTTCAGCAAGCTTCCTAACAGAACTTTATAGCCTGCCACACTAATGATAAAGGACTACCATCTACCTAATAAAAGAGTAACATGCTAATTGACCATACCTTTGTGACATCCACCAGCCAATCAGGAGTGAGTATGCAAATTAACCCAACAAAGACAGCAGGTTAATTTGCATACACAAGTGCTGAGCAGCTGGGGATGGGGGAGGACACAGGTGTTCTGCACCACCCCAGCAGCTCAGGGCCTCTGGGCAGCGTAGGAAGTCAGAAAGGTATTCCAGCTAGAGCAAAGGTGGTGCTGGCAGCCAGAAGAAGGCAGGCCCTTTCTTGCATGAATCTTTATTCGTGCATCGGACCACTAGTTTGATGATAAAACAAAACAATGCCATGCATTGGAAATATGATTGAAGAGTATTTGAAAATCTTGGGTTCCAGACTTAGTGTTGACCTAAGGGTAACTTTGGTCAAACTACAAAAGTCCTTACTTCCGTTATTTAGTTTTATAAGATTGTGTTTCCATTACAGTAACTGTAGGTTTACTGTTCAGCCTACCCATTTCAAAGGGAAAATGTCATTTGATGTAGATTGGAGGCTGATGGGAAAAAAAACTTTCTCATTTCCATTTCAGTTTCTAAGAATATACTGTTGTAGAAAGTAATGGAAGACTTTCTGTATAAGCTGTGCATTTGAAGCATCACAACCATATTCTACTGATTTAGTTTCCACCTCTTCAACTTAGCTAAAATAAACATATCCATCATCTAGTTTAAAGTGTCCTAGGATTCACCTCTTTCTCGGGATAGTGAGATCTTTAGCCCATTGACCACATAATTAGAGGAAATACATATTCTCATGTAACAAACCTGACACCATTAGTGTTAGGCATCTCCTAAGGGAGTCAGAGCTGCCTCCCGCCTGGTAAATAATGAGCGCATAAGTAACACAACCTGATCTTCCCAGCAGAAATGGGAGTTGGCCTGCTTTGCAGTCCGCAATACACCAGTGAACCAGAGGGTGCTGCGGGAACTGCAGTAGCCAAGCTGGAGGAAGAACAGGCTTTGTTAGGAGCCTGCAGTATGTGGACAGGATGGGAGTCTGATGAATTGATTTTCACTACAAAAGTCTGAGAGATGTCTTTACTGAGATTGCTTAGCCCTCCTCAAGCTTTAGGCTGCTAATGAGTCTGCCCATCCACTGGGGGCACTTACGTGTTGCTGAGCCCTAGGCAGGCTGAAACAAATGCAAAAATGATTCGATTTCCTGGAACTATGGGGATGATTACAGTAACACCTCAAATTGCACCTGAGTGAGAGAATTTACACAATTGACAGAAAGACAAGGAACTAATTTGCCTTTATTACAAGTTCATCTGTTAGCCCTGTTCCTCCAAGTTTTGGTTTGCGAGAGGCCACATGCATTTCATTTGAAATCAGTGATTAGGCAAATTCTTCATGTAATTCTTCCCTCATGGCTAACCTGGGTCATCCTCCTCTGTGAGATTTGTAAGTAGCCAGTAACTGGAGGGAAGAAATCGTGACTGAAATATTTAATTGCACAGAACCAGCCTTCCAGGTCAGGGTTCCTGCTGCAGGTGACTGGGGGCTCGGTGGGGCCTGCCTGTCAAGTAAACAGCATTTACTCTCAGACATGTGGTCCCAGTAGTGTTCATAGGCATTGTATTCACTAAGAAATTAATTAGTAATCAAAAAAAGCATTTAAACTCAACTCTCTGAAGCATGGAGGAAGACGTACATTACCTCAATTGAATTATCAGTATAAATATGTGCTTTAGTTGTAGACGTAATTAGGCTTCTGTGAAAGGAGACATTTATGTAGACTGGGGAGAGGTGGGAACGTTTTAATCACTGATGTATCATTTGTATAAGAGCCTGATATCAGGGACTGGTACTGAGCTCTAGGTCCTGTCTTCTTCACTTAGAACAGTGAGATTTTAGTGTTTTAGTATCAGCAGGGGTCTGACAGCTGATCTCATTCTGGCCAGCGGTCCCAGCTCCTAGAAGTCTGGGATGATAAGCCTCACAAGTATGGATGCACTCAGGTTATGCCTGCACAATTCAATTACGCATCGGTTTAGTTACATTCTAGCTGGAGTTACACCAACTCAAGGTGGGACATCTGTAGGCTCCAAAGCTGTAAAGTCTGGGTTGACGTTGCTCAGTTACGTGTCCTCAGCTTCCTAGATAGGGCCTCACACATGCTAGGAGCTTAGTAAGTATTGTGTTTGTTGGTTGGATGGTTGGACAAAGAGTAGAAGAAAAACGAATCAGAAGTTTTTTGGACAGTTATATACATTTGGATTAATTTTTAAAAGGAGAAAATTGTTGTTTAATAAATAAATTTGATTAGGGAAACTATTTCAAAACAAAAACTGTGGTGAGAGTGAATTAGTAAAATAAGTTATTGACATGTAAACATGAAAATTGTTCAGAGGAACAAAAACTGCTGTCAGCAGGTCCGAAGTGGGGTCCAGAGAGGTCAGCTTAACTCCAGGCTGAGCAGCAGGGAGTGCAGAACCAGAATTAGAATTTAGAATTTCCGGTTTAGTCTTCGCACTACCAACTACATCATAAAAATCCTATCAGGTTTCTATATATGTTTAATTTTTACAAGATAGAAATGTTACCTAAGATTTAGAAATCAAACATCTGTGGCTCTAAATAAAGCTTGCCTCTATAGCTTTTATTCTCATGTATTGACATGTGGAAACTGAATTGAACTTTTTATTTTTCACATGCAGATAAGTATCTTTTTAGGGTAATTTGTGGTTTAGGGAATTTGAGGGAGAAGTTATAGCTGCCTTTGAGATTCTGAAATGACAGCTGTGGACCTTGGATAAACACTCCTAAGCCCCAACCCATATAGTTTTAAACACAGTGTCAGGTAGTATTTAGACCCCACAAAGGAGACCTGGTCCAGGAAATCCACGCCGTTCCTTCTATCCTGCATGGTGCGGATGCTCTCGTTAGGGCTTTCACAGTTGCTCAGACCAGAGTTAAACCTCCCATAATGTTTCACCATTTATAATACCCAAAGTACTTCTCACATTGTCCATAGAAAGTGATTATTTTACTTATGACTAAGGCAATTTCATTTTTTAAGAATATGGATAATGGAAGAAAAAAAAAACTGCTGTAGAAGAAAATTGTTCAGAGGAACAGAAATCTAAATTACTGTGCTGCGATGCAGCCATAAATGGAGCTATTGTAGAGTGTGCATTTTAATCCCAATGTGGATCTACCAACTGAGGAAGTTTTGATGCTCAGAAAAAAGTGTATAAAAATGGTATCAGTTTGTAGTTTTTCAAGAGGAGGTATCAAAACTCTCGGTGGTCTGAGTGCATCTAGAGGCTAGCTGAGCTAGACAGATCCAAACAGTAGGTCGTCTGCCCAGGTGTCCCCTGGCCTTGGGGATATCAGCGGGTCTGGGGCAAGAAAAAGGGGAAGGAAAAACATTTGACTTCACTTTTCTGAGGCAGCCTCTCCCACCCCAGCTTACCCCTTCCTTCTTTACCTGGGAAAATGGGCCCATTGACAGGAAAGCAACAGTGTGTTTCATTGAAATAAAGATGTTTAATAAAAATGGGGCCTTGAATCCTCAAAGGAACCTGACCAGGGAGTTTTCACCTCATTTCACCATCTTCATTGGTGAATTCATTCAGACTGGTTTGAGACGACTACCAGAGTAGCACTCTGTTGGCAGGATGGGTCAGGGACCTCACATAGCTCTGAACAGTGAGTCTGGAGTGTACAGCTCCAAAAGCACTTCCGGCTCCATGGTACTCTTCTAATGACAATGACCCCCAACCCCACCCCCCGCATATTCTAAGTATTAGGCTCTACTGAGACACAGGGAAGCTAAAGGAGGAGTTAGATTCCAGAAACCCTGAGCATGGAGGCCATTTTCTCTATACATCTTGCCTGTTATTTTTGCTGTTGAGTGAGTGTGTGTGTGGGAGGAAGGGAAGGGGGGAGGAGGATCATTACTTTCCACTGTCTGTAATCAACTTTGAATCTTTCATGAGACTTCTAGTGTTCTTGACTCACAGTTGGAAAACTAACACTTTAGAAATAACATATCACATATATTCAGGTGAAGTTAGTAATTAGGGTGGTATTTCACCTTTGCTGTCCAGATGAGTCATAGACTAAGTGTCTCTCTCCCATTTTATTTTTTATTGAATTCATTGGGATGACATTGATTGATAGTCATATATGTTTCAGGGGTACAATTCTGTAATACATCCTCTGTATTCACCACTCCTCGTCAGGTCTCCTTCCATCATCATTTATCCCCCTCTACCCTCTCCTACTCTTTCCCACTTTATTTATTTACTTTTTAAAATATTTTTATTGATTTCAGAGAGAAAGAGAGAGGGAGATAGTGGTAGAAACATCAATGATGAGGGAGAATCATTGATCAGCTGCCTCTTGGATGCCCCCCACTGGGGATTGAGCCCGCAACTCAGGCATGTGCCCTGACCAGGAATCAAACAGTGACCTCCAGGTTCCTAGGTTAACACTTAACTGCTGACCCATGCTGTCCAGGCTCTCCTACTTTAAATGGTGCATTACTGTACTTCAGAAAGCCTCTGGCAGCTGAGCCTCTTGTCAACTGTACCAATGGCACTGATACTCCCTGGCCTCCTTAGTGACCCTGGAAACACAGCCTGCCTCTTCTATTAATACTTAGGAATTCTTACTAAATTTCAGTGTCTGTAAAATTTCAAAATTAAATCACCTCTTTCCCCGTTTTGAACTTTAGTTACTATAGACTATTCTATCTCTTCTCTTAGTATCTCAGAGGCACTACCTTCAAGTCACCTCATTCAGGTTTCAATTCTTTCAGCCCAAGTGTTCCTTTCATCATTTTACCAGTTTCCTAAGGAGCTGTCTAGGCTGGTATATTCAGGATAATAGCCTGAATGTGCCAAGCAGCTGCCACTAGTCTCTTCCTCAGAGCTGCACACTGGCTCCATTGACTGAGCATCTCCTGTCTAATCACTGTTTTGCAAGTCAACTGCCCACTGTGAATGCTTTCGTAGATACTCAATTGAAGAGATTGTGTATTCAAATTTAAAAAAAGAAAAAGTAAGGTATTACACCATCAAGCTCATATGTAACTATTGTTGAATATAACTATTACCCACAATAAATAAGGGATGAAGACACTTAGAAAAGGGAGAACAATGGTTTAATGGGCCTGCTTTTCCCTTTAACCATAACCATGAAAAAAATAATCCTCCTTAAAGGGCCATAAAGTGGTCTGAGATGGTAGTTCAATACACTAATGTCTCCTAGCTTTTAGTGCCGTTTCAGTGTGTTGACCCTCTGTTCCCTGCAGCTGGGAGTTTATTAGCCTTTGTGGCCTTTGGAAATGAATATTCATTTCCTTTTAGGGCCATGAGGAGATTACTCTTAGCAATGAGGAAAGCTGAGAAAATGGCCAAAACTTGGCAATGTCCAATGTTGAGTCATGGGATGTGAGGGCTGTGCGCAAAGGATCTGTGAGTTTCACCTGGTGAGTAAACTGAGGCCCAGCTCACAATTATAATAGGGCAGCCAGGTCAGATCCAGGTCTCTGATTCCCAGGCCATATTTTTTCCATGATATTGTGCTGTCTCCATATTAACTTGCCTTTTTCATTCCTCAGGTTGTAACTCATTGAAAGCATGAAGTGCCCAGTATCTACTTAGTCTTTGACCATGACTTTGAGACATTTGAAACAAAGCTATTCAGGGAGGGTAGAGGTGTGGAGAGGGTTCTCTGCCAACCATGTAGGTTCTTAGAAGTCAACTTTCATATTTTGGGGCATTAATTTCACCAAATATATCACACTTTTTCTTTCAGAAATTATCGTTATGATAATTAACTTTTTGAAAACACCTGTAAGTTGATTTACAGAGAATTTATGGAACACCTGCTAAATTCTGATCATTATGGTCAATAGCGTGAGGCATATGGAAGACAGATGATGGTGCTTCCATTTAAATTGTTTGTAAGCGTCCTATAAAGATTTATAAGATAACTTCATTTAAATTCTTGTGATTGCATTTTAATTCACTATAGGCACCCAGACCTCTAAGCCTAAAAATTTAAGGTTAAATTCTACTTAGTTTTCTCCACAGGTGGCTTATTTTAGTGAGTATTATACTCCTTTCGTTTCTTCATGAGAAGAGATCAGGTCCACAAAAGAACAGTTTTGCTTTCTCAAGGTGACATCACTGGATCTCAGACTGAGGTTGTGTTTTTCCTGCATGGACACCAGTCAGACTTATGCTCTGGTGGAAATTTGTTCTGGGGCCCCCTGATCGAGCTGCCCAGAAAGGCTCTCAGTTGACAGAAGGATAAACTAGATGGTTGTGCCTGTTACAGGCAGGGCATCGACATAACATTAAACCAAGGAGATTATTTTTAGTGATCTATGTCTTTGGTTTCATTTGGAAGACACCTGACTGCATAGATGGGCTCCTTGCCTGGTTATGTGCCCAGTAAGCTAATTATTCAGTCTGAGGGTAATGAAAGACCCTGCCATCTGTCTGCCACTTTAATGGAGTGTCAGCACATCCCAAATAGGAAGTAATTGGATTGACAGACACAAAGCCAGTTATTAGACTGTTATTATCTGATTGGGAAAAGCAGGCGGAGATGCATGCAACTGTGGCAAAACTAATCTGATGTTGTCTGTTGTGCCCGGAATGCGCAGTCTGCCACACAGAATCACGGACTTACTGGCTGTTTGGAGTTCCTTCTCTCAGAATCCATCTCTGTATTCTTATTACAAATCATTATAATGCAATCTAATAAAACACAGTTTGCATGAAGATGGGGCCCATTTATAAAACTGTCACTGCAGCCACTCTATTAATAGAGCCATTTTAAAGATTTATTGTGAGCATATGCTACTTTTTACAGGGGCCAGATTGAGAGCTGCAGAATTGGAACATGCAAAAATGTGCTACTGGTGATCATTTTAAAAAATAATTTAAGCTATTCTGCCCAAGTAATGTCATTAGACTCAAGTATTCTTTTCTCACTTCTCAGGTGTGATCATTAAACAAACAACAGACTTAGTGAGGCATTAAAGGAACGTGACAGGGTCTTGCTAAGCACCTTTCTTCTTTCATAGAGTCCAGTTTGCTGCCCGGCACCATTGGAGGTCAGGGGACACATGGGATGGGCACTATGGGAGTTTGGGAGCAGAACCTGACCAAAGCTGTGTTTTCCCCCAAATGCCTGGCGGGGGGAGGTCAGGTGGCAAGAACTGGTAAAGGCCTGGCTCAATTCATTCACTAGGTGGTTTCTTGAGAATCACAACCTCCGGGAGTTTCCAGTCCTTGATATGCCTGGGAAGTTCTGACAGGGATCCAGCAAGTTCACATATTTCAGCAGGGACCTTAGATCTCTGCAGTGTGTTATGTACTTTTTTGAGTCCTAGGTGTACAGCTGTGATCCAACCTGAGTTCCTGCCCTCAGGGAACAAAGGGAAAAGAAGCAAATAGGAATGAAATATATATGGTATCAGATTACAATGAAAAAGAGACAATTAAAGGGGATAGAGAGTAGTTGGGGCTCTACTTTAGACTAGATGTAGGCGACCCAACCAACTGACAGTGTTAGCATCTAATTAAAACATGTGCTTTTTCTCAGTGTGGAGACCTAACAGACAGGCATCTTCTGTTCTCTCCTAACAATATTACGGTGTGTCAAGCATGCATAGCTTCTCAAGTCAGAGAGCAAGGTAGAAAAATTGTAAGATCATCTCATGCTTTGGTCCTTTCCAGTGTTATAACTTTTGTAAATTATCTTGGGGAATAGAATGGCTTGGCCTGTGGTCAGAGTTGACTGAGCCCCTCTTTTTTCAAATAAACAAAGAAGTGTTAACATGTCAACTGGCTAAGAGCCATGGTGTGTGTGGCAGGTGCCCACCAGATACTTTAATATCGTGGGGCTGATAATGCAGACATGGCGTGTGGGCTCAGGGTGATTAGAGAGCGTGAAGGAGGCTCTGTTTCTTTGACCATGCTCATTGCCTCCTTGGCAATGCTATTTGTCCCCATGCTAATTTCCAAGGGGAGCAATGAGAAGAGAGGCATGCATGATATTTGGAAATGATTTTCTTCTTATTGGCTGCAAGCTGGACGTGATTTACTAGCATCCCCTCATGCTTATGTTCTCTTGCTGCTTATGTTATATTTGTTCTTTATGAATAATGGATAGGCCCATTTACCTCCCCCTACACCGCAGCATACCCAGCTAATAAGAGGCGCAATTTGTCTTAGCAGCAATATTGTTTATAATTTCTGAATACTTTCTACAGGTAGAGACTCAAAGCTGTGAATTAATTAGAGCTTGCACACATGAAGTTAGCTCTGTCATTCGTAGAGAAGATACAGCATAAAATGAACATTAACACTGGGCAACAGGAAATGAATATATATTTTCTTTACATCTGCTCAGCTAAACAGAGCCCTAGTTGTTTGGTTTACATTTTCAGAGTCAAATTAAGTTACTTCTTCATCAGGGAGTCTGCACTGACCATCTACTAACCCCCTGAGCTGGGCACTGGGGTGAATGCAGTGATAAAGCTGACCAGCCCCCTACCCTCAGGAAACCTACAGTCCTGTGGAGGGAGAGATATCCAAGCAAACACACAGTGGTCTGTGCCTTCAGCCCCTTAGCCTGTCCAGAGTGTAATTCTTGAGATCTTTTCCTTTGGACCAGTGGCTTTGGTGTGAATTATGTTTTGGATTCGGTGTTGTGTTAGCCTGAGCTCTTTTAAGAGCCAGTTCTATGTTTTGAACATTTCTCATTCTTACGATCTACCAGCTCCTGCCATATAGTAAGCACATGAAATGTTTGGTCCCTGAGTGAGCAAATGGATGCCCAGATCTGCTGAGAACTGCTGTTTGGTTCAGCTTGGTGAACAGCAAGATAGAGTCCCTATAGTCCTGACCAATAGAAATAAGGAAAAAGTATCAGTGTCTCATCCTGTCACCTCCACTGAGGTGCGTATAACAGGTAATACATTATTTGTTCTTGAGAAATAGTCCATGTAGTTCAAGGATCTGCAAAACATCTACCACCCTCAGCATTTAATAAAGCATTTTACTTCACTATTGGTCTCTCTTCGCCTGTCCCGCAGCATGCTAGTGAGAATATTTTCGGAAAGCATGACTTAAGGAATGCAACCTACCTTCAATTATTTATGGTTCAAATGAATGCAAATAAGACTTTCTGGCTTGCTGTGCTGATGCTCATTAATAAATATTTCACTAGGTGTTAGGAAGATTCAGATTGACTGAGCGGGGCTCTTTTTCAATATAAACAAAAGCCCTTGTGTTTTCACAACTGTGCTGGCCCCATTCTGTGTCTGGCTTTTATTATGGCAAATGAATGTAGGTCCATCCACAGAAGGCTGGATCCTATGGGAATGGGAGTCCTTGGGAGCTCTGCTGTGAAAGAATCCTCTAGTTAAACCCAGTTTAATATCATTAGCAGGGTGTTTGTGCTGTTACGATAAATGGCCAACTGGTTTAAAGAGAAACCTACACATTCTAATTATTCTTTCACTTTTATCAGTGAAGAATAGGATATTGAACCAAGAAGCAGAAGACAGGGATGTTGCCTTGGCGTTGTGCTATGACTGATTCCTCGAGAATTCCAGGTCTCCCCCAATCTCTGGGGCCTGTGAATGGCATTGGCATCACACCAGAGTCCTTTGCTCTAGAAGTGAACACACTGACAGTAGAAGCTCTTGTCATGTTCCTCCTTTTAACACGTGTGTTTTGCCCATTCATTTTCCCAACAAAGCTATAAGCATTTGACATTGCCAATGTTTTTTAAAACAACCACAATATCTAAAACTTAGCTATAAAAAAAGCATGCCCCTCCATCTTTGGAAATGAGCACATTGAAGAAGTTTCTAGAATTACCACATCTGTGGCCATTTATTTCACTTAAATCGGAATCCCAAAGCATATGGGCTTTGACATTTTTAGAATTTGTTATAGAAGAATGGCGAACTACTTAGGAGTCAGATCTAGGTTCAAGATACAATCTTAAAACTTGATAACAGTGTGACTGTCAGCAAATTACTTATCGCATCTGAACTGCAATTTCTTCCTTTGTAAAATGCAAATAACGATCACTGTCAAAACAGTTCCCAAAGCTGAGTGAGGTTCAAGAATGTGGAAGTCCTTCTCAAGGGCTCGCTAACATGCATTAGAGTTAGAGAGACCATCATTTATCCATGTGACTTAACTTAGACTTGTTGGCTCTATTAATTAGGGAGGTGCTGGGATCTTTTATAAGTGATTATTGTAAAAGGAGAGGACCTACAATGAATATCTATTGCCCAAAAGGAACTTTTATATAGCTGCCAAAACAAAATAAGCATGTGGGAAATGATATAAGAACCCATACCAGTATTAGTAAATATAAATGCTCACAGTGACAATCTGAATATATAAATGCGCAATGCAAAGCTAATTCCAGTGCCAGTGGCTCTCCTGCCTGTGGCCATGATTTTTCCTTGTTGACCTCATAAAACTGGACACTTTTATGTCTGCTATCATTTTGAAAATAAACTAGCAGAGGGAGCTGGTTGCTAGTCTGATGGGCTAGATATTTTTTCACAAGTTTCCTAGGAGACAAAGTTTTCCAAAATAAGTTTTCCATTAAGATATATTTTATCTCTGTGCTATGATAAAGCATATATTACTTATTTTTTTCCATTGCTTTGAAAACAGGAGACATTTTTCAGGTGAAACCAGGGCTTATGTTGAATTTTTTTTTTTTTTTAGTGTTTAAACTAGTTCCATAGGTTTTTTCTGTCCCATGCATATTCAGCTGCAGTTAGTAGCAACAATGAGCTCAAGCATGTAACTCACTGAGCAAAATAACTTAAGTACAGACACTGACTGTGGCAGCTGTTTTCTGTGTATTTTTAGTGTTTGTCATCAACGTAATCCAGAGGAATATCATTTCTGTAGGAACTGATAATATTGTAATAGAAATTGCTTTATAGAGGTTAGTTTTTGTTTGAAAATGTTGTATGTTCCATCATTTTATGTAGTTTTTTAATGTTCACCCAATGATATGTTTTTTATTGATTTTAGAGAGAGAAGAGAGATAGAGATGAGAGAGAGAGAGAGAGAGAGAGAGAGAGAGAGAGAGAGAGAGAGAAACATCCATGTGAGAGAGAAACATTAATTGCCTGCCTCCTACACATCCCCTACTGGGGATCAAGACTGCAATCTGGGCATGTGCCTTGACCTGGAATCAGACTGGTGACCTTTTGGTGCATGGGACAACACTCAAACAACTAAGCCACAGCAACTCGGCTGTTAGCAGAATTTTTAACATTTATTTAGCCTTACAGAGGATATGAAAATGTGAATAAAATCGAATAATATAATAAGTGGACCTATTTATGATACTAACTGAAAAGGAGAAAATGACTCTGAGGCCTCTGGAAGGAAGTAGGATAATAAGAGTAGAACCAACAGTCAGTAGTAGAACCCCACTGAGATGGCTTAGAACTGTTTAGCTTCATTCACGTTCGGTATGAAGTTGATGTGACTGCTGCGCATTTTGTCACGCAGAAGCCCTGAGTGTAATGTGACAATAGATGGCCAAACGTGAGACTCTAGAAACCGAGTCTCTTTCAAACAGGAAAGAGATCTGTAGGAAGTAAATTTGAGGACAACTTTGAGCCATTGTGGAAATAGCTTTGTGAATATTGTTGCAAGATCATTATGGATATTGGTCTGGGAACCTGTGGATGGGGGAGCAGAGAAATGAACCAACAGTGGTATGAGAATATTATTGTATTATGGCTTAACTGGAATAATCAAGACTGTGCATAAAGGAGGTAAAAACAGAAAAGTTTAGGCGACAAGAAATGTCTGGGACTCACGTGTGCCATAGTTGTTGACAGTACCTCGCTATTTCCCAGGTATGTTTCCTGAGAGCACTGAGCATTAGCTGGCAGTTCATTGAGCGTCAGTAATCATAGAGTGGGAGAAGCTAAGTCATAAGCTAAATTAAGAAACAAGGTTTGCTGCCAAATAGGCTCATAAGAGATAGCCACACTGTTTTCCAAAGCATCCATTTATGAGATGTGATGAAATCTAGCCTGCTGAGGACCAGTGAAGGAGAGGACCCACTGGCCAGCCTGACCTCCAGCAGCATGCTGTCTTTGATCCCAGCAGCTCACAGTTCATGTTTTGACACACAAAATACCTCCAGTCTCTGATATCTGCCCTTGATCCCCAAGAAGCACCCCACTTAGGCCGCAGTCACTAAATTTCAAGAGGCCAGGGAGGAACAGGTTTTGAGTTGCTGGTGGTTTGCCTTAAAACTGCTTTGATTTGGTTAACCCAGTGCTTGCACCATTTCACTTCTCACCCTTCTCTTTGTTCCTTTACTATGTCCACTCTTTTCACTTTGTTTATTACTCCACATTTATTTTCCAAATAACAGCCTTAAAATAAGCTGTGCAGTATCACCCTTTCCAAAGCTCAGGCCTTTCCCCACAGGCCTAGTTGGTGACAGGAACACAGCGCTTTCATTTCCTAGAATACTGTTCACCACGTCCACCGAGCTTGCCATCGCATTCAGTGTGTTGCATGTGACGCACAGACAGACAGGCATCGTGGCTGCTCCAGCTCAGTTCCAGCAGGAGAGAGAAAACAGAGGGAGAGGAATGACTAACGCTGTGTATTGAATAAAGTAGTTCAATTAATAATGTAGTTTAAAGAGATCGGGGAAAACCTCGAGTGAGTGGGCTTGGATTGGTTCATGAAGGAAGGCTACAGTGAACATGACAGCTTTCAAGCCTCCACTCCGGCTTCTCTACCAGGATTAGGAAATAACTGGATGGAGAAGGAGACCCCAGAGATATCATGAAAAGAGGCGTTTGTTATTGTGTTGTTGTTTTTTTAAAGTAGAGTATACAGAAAGCCAAGGTTCCTGATGAGTAGAAATGGATATATGTTACTTACCAGTACTTCTTTATGCCTACTAGGGACTGTCTGCAATGAACAGGACACATTTCCTCTCCTCAAAACCTTTACAAAGCAGCAGGAAATACTCCTCATCAGGAGTCTTCTGGGGACGTGGGGTGCCGTGGGACAAAATGAAAGGCAATTCAGGGGAGACTCCAGGGAGAAGGCCTCTTGGAGAAAGTAATATTTAAGCTACTGGCTGGGGTGACTATTGGAAGACGATTTATGGGGAGAATGTTCTTGCAAATAAGCCAGCATGTGCAAGGCCTGGAGACAAGGATACCATTGCCCTGTGACTTGCATTGGATTATTTAAAGGCCAAATGAATGTGGATGTGGATGTGGATGTGGATGTGGATGTGGGTGTGCGTGTGCGTGTGGGTGTGGGTGTGGATGTGGATGTGGGTGTGGGTGTGGGTGTGTGTGTGGATGTGGATGTGGATGTGGATGTGGATGTGGATGTGGTGCATTCATGGAACTGCGGGTAGTTATATGTGCTATGCCACGGTAGCTGTATGTTAGATACATGGAAAGAAGGAGGAATTAAAGATGGAAAAACCAGTCAGGAGATTATTTTAGGGAGGCCTGAGAAAGAAATTACCTTAAATTAAGTTCTGCCTATTCATCTACATCATCTTATTTAATAAGAGCCTGAATCATGGTATGGGATGTTACAAATGGATCCACGCTCCAACAAGGGACTAATGGAGGTCGCACCTCATGTAGTATGTTGTGTGAATGGTGGCCCCAAGTCCCTGGATTCTTTCCCAGTGGATGCTTTAGCAACAAAACAATGTGTGGCCTAAGGTAGATACTCCATGCATATTGCTTATTCAAATAAAGGACTGGGCAGTGAGTAAGTGCATGTACATAAAAGATAATATAATGAGGATGTCTCTAGCTTCTTACATGAGTGGCAAGGCTAAAAATAAAAGAAGAAATGAAAGATATTTAAGTTTAAGCCTCCGCAAGTGAAATGAGATAGTACAGAAATGGAACATAGGAACATAGGAATGATAATGGGAGGGCAGCTCTGATGAGTTCATTTTAGGTAGAGTTTGAATTATCAAGAGGACATACAATTGAAAGTATCTAATAGGCAATTAAAATTGCAGATTAGTAGCTTGGGAATAGAAGTAGGGGCATGGGATAAAATTTATTGTACTTAGAAATAATTCAGTCTTTCGTATATTCACCTATTTTGTATCTAGCAATATTGTGGCCCTATCCATCAATACAAGGTTCTGCTGCATCAGTCCACACTGGAGGGCTTTTTGCATGGATTTCTGTTGATTGTCCTTCCCTACCAACCCCCTTTATGAGTCCTAACCCAAAGGGGAACTTTTTGGAGGCAGCAATGTTAGAAGGTACATTACAGCCTGGCCTCTGGGGCTAACCTGCCCGAGTTTAAATTTTGGCCTCATCACTTAGTAGCTGACCCGGGAAGAGTCCTTAAGCTTTGCATGCCTTCATTTCTTCTTCCAAATGACAATTATGAAAGTCTTATACTTCACAGTGTTGTGAGGAGTAAGTGTGCCAGCATATCATGAGTACCATGTAACTGTCAGCCATTAATGTCACTGTTATTTTTCACTTGCTCACTGTCAGGATATGTAACATGCAGATAGTAATAGCACAGACCTCATGGAGTTATTGTAAGAATTGCATAAAGTACTCTATGCAAACCTCTCCAATCAGGCATGACAGGAGCTCATTAGATGCTAACAATTATTAGTATAGCATCTACTGACAGAAAAGCAGGTCCATTGGCCATCGCCCTGTACCCTGAACTAGAATAGCTAAAAATCAAATGGATTGGGGGGCTGGAGAGGGGTCAGTGGGAGAAAAAAAAAGGGAACATATGACCCTGGCTGGTTTGGCTCAGTGGGTAGAGTGTCAGCCTGTGGACTGAAGGGTCCCAGGTTCCATTCCAGTCAAGGGTACATGCCCGGGTTGCAGGCTCGATCTCCAGTGGAGGGTGTGCAGGAGGCAGCCGATCAGTGATTCTCTCTCATCATTGATGTTTCTATATCTCTATCTCTCTCCCTTCCTCTCTGAAATAAATAATATATTTTTTAAAAGATATTAGCTCTTAGCCTAATTTAAAAAAGGGGGGGGGGCATATATAATACTTTCAACAATAAAGAATTATTTTAAAAAATAAATAAAGACCAAACGGATGTGGCTCAGTAGACAGAGCATCGGCCTGGGAACTAAGGGGCCCCAGGTTTGATTCAGGTCAATGGCACGTCTTGGTCTCCCCCCTCATTTTTACTCTCTCTAAAACTCAATGGAAAAATATCCTGTGCTGAGGATTAACAACAACAACAACAAAAGAATATTTAATAGATTACATATAATTTTCAGGTACTATGGTGGACAATTGATAGTAAGTTATAATTTTTCTGACAGCCTTATCTTTTATAATAAAAAATATAAAGGAGAGGTTATTTTACTACAAATAAGATAAATGGGAAGGATACAAACAATCCCAGGCCTGTCAGAAGAGCAGCATTATCATTTTTGTCTTTGAGTTTTATATCCATAATCCTTACTTATTAACTTATTTATATGCACTTTTTGGCTCAAAAAGACTGCTTAATATTAAGGATTAGGGCTTAAATTATATCAATTTTCAAATTATGTGGTTTAAAAATGTACACAGCTGTCATTTACAGAGGCTTATTTTATTTTGCCTAAAGTGCTTTTAGTCTGGAGGGAACACTTAAATGTAGTCCAAAATCACTTGCAATATATTCAGGGTAAGTTTTTTTTCCTAGTTAAATTTGTTTACAGGCCTGCAGAATTCACATTTCATAAGTAATATTCTTTTCTCCCTTTACTTAATGACTTTTACCTTTTTTCTCCTCTAGTCCTAGGCATGCATTTTACTCATTGCAAATAAGAGCATCCAAATCCTGATTTGTTTCATTAGTTCAGCAAATTGTCTCCCAGGGACTTAGGCTGAGGACACAATTGGGCTCTGCAACGATGCGCTTGATGTGCACTTTTACCCAGAAAACCTTCACGTACAAAAGGCACAGAGAGCCTTTACCCTCAGCATGAGCAAGTGCAGACTGTTGGGACGCCTCCCCCACCCCCCCCCCTGTGCCAATGACTCACTCCCGGGCATTAAGAGGAAAATGGGCTCCAAATGTGCATTAACCTTCATGGATTTTTCTCCAGTTTTTATGTTCCACTGATTTATGGTCTTAAATATGCCCGTTGATTCTGTTTCTGAATGAGTCCCTTTAAAATCATTTCTAAAGGACCTTTTTTGAGTCAGATAATCCAGGCAAGTTGACTGCATCTCCAAGCAATTCCTCTGCAGCTTCTTTCCTTCTGAGCCCACGTTGCTCTGTGCCATAAATGTCGTGTCTGAGAGCCACTGAGTAAAAAATATGTCTTTAGCCGAAACCGGTTTGGCTCAGCGGATAGAGCGTTGGCTTGTAGATTGAAAGGTCCCAGGTTCAATTCCCGTCAAGGGCATGTACCCTGGTTGTGGTTGCTGGCACATTCCCAGGAGGGGGTGTGCAAGAGGCAGCTGATCGATGTTTCTAACTCTCTATCCCTCTCTCTTCCTCTCTGTAAAAAATTTATATATATATATCTATATATATCTATATATCTATCTATCTATCTATCTATATATATATATATATATATATATATATATATATATATATATTTTTTTTTTTTTTAATGTCTTCCAGGAGCCATGCTCGCTGGGCACCATCTCTCTGCACCCTGAGTTGTTTTCTGCCTTTGGTATGACATCATAGGGTTTGATCCCAAAAGGCCCATTTCCTTGGGTACAACTAACATACAAGGATGGGCTCATGTCAGAATTGCTTTTATTATATGTCCTAGATTGTTGTTGTTTTTTCCATGTACATCCAGCATGGCAGGGATTTGAAGTATACTCTCATAAATGTCTACTCTGCCCCT
Source organism: Pipistrellus kuhlii (assembly GCF_014108245.1). NCBI lineage: Eukaryota > Metazoa > Chordata > Mammalia > Chiroptera > Vespertilionidae > Pipistrellus > Pipistrellus kuhlii. Next base: position 15,274,241 of record NW_023425405.1, read on the forward strand.
TGGAGTGACTTGCAGAGAGGGTCCTCGGCAGGACCCTATTATGAGCACTGCTTGGTGTCTTACCTGGCCCATGTACCACTATTCTAGGAAAACTCTCCATTTGGCACTCAGCATTTTATTCTCTTTCATGCCCAAAGATTATTCCTACTCTCTGGATATGAGGGGAAATGTAATTTTGTTTTCTCTTTGCAATTCATGTGTCATTCATGCTATAGAGTTGTGATTACTGCTGTTGGTTGCACTGTTTCCAAAAAAACAAAAACACAAAATCAAAGGTGCAAATTGCAGAAAATTCAAATTTAGAATGCTGGCTTTTGGAGCACAAAGAATTCATTCATGTCTCTCTCATGAACAGTGTGTCGCTGTTTAAGTTTTAATTATTCATACATTTAGAAATATCTGTGTCATATGACATTATTAAATGTGCACAGTGAGGCTGGGCCATGGGATGTACATGCAGCTGCTCACACAGGAACCTTGGACTAACAAAGGGAAGATGGTTCAGATTTCTAAAAATGTCTCTGAAGCTACTCTGCAGTAGAAAAGATTCAGAGCTTCTCGGTGGGGTTAGCATGGCCCAACAATGCGGATTCAGGCTAAATTAGAGATTAGTGGAAATGATACACTGCGAGATCCGCAGAATGTAGAAGGTCAGTGGGACACATCACACATCGCCAGGGGTTCTCATACACGGGATCAGCAGAAACATCCCCAAGACTTTCAGGTAAACACTCTGTGTACATTATTCAGCCTATATTACCAAAACATGTAAACAATAATATACAACAAAGTCTGGAAATATGAGAGTGAAAAGAATTAAAATATTGTATGTTGTATGGTAGAGATTATGTGCAAATGTTTACATTAAAAACATAATTAACAGCAAGCACCGACACACTGTTCATGAGAAACCCAAAATTCTGAATTGAATTTTCCTGTAATTTTCACTTTTAATTTGGTATTTTGATCTTATGGAAAGATGATGTCTCCCCATGACTATTCAGTGTTTGGGTTCAGGCCAAGACTACCAGAAAAGTGCTGCTGTTAGGAGGCACAGGATATCCGGTTGTCCCATTACTGATAATGTTGGCCATGGAGCTGAAAAAATTCATTAGGGTGTGAATATAAGGAGCACATGTTTACTATACTATAAGCAACTATTTTTATTCAAGTGAATAAATATAATTGCCACTGATAAAACACAATCAAGGCCCTCTGTGTTCAAGGCTATTTCTAGCTACAATTCCTGGCTGAGATGAGATGGAAGAAATGGAGCTTTGTAATGAACTAGATTTTGCAATGAGGAGGAGGCCAAGTAAAGCAGGGACTTGGGAAACTTGTGTGAAATTTTAATTAGTTTATAGTTTCTCTGGATAGAAATCAAATCAAGATAAAAATCTTGAAAATCCTGGTTAAATATAGGTAGTGTGTGCTTATGTATGCAGTCCAAAGGACACAGACTTGTATAAAAAGAGTAAATTTATAATATTGATACTCCATATGTATGTGTTTTAGGAGGCCCATAGTTGATGAGATTTTGAAAAGAAAACCTGTTAAATATTTACAAGTAGCAATATTAGAATGTCGGGAGTAAGACCCATGTTTTAGTCATTCAAATGCAATGAGAATAGATTGTCTACGCTCACTTGTTGTTTTAGTTTATCCTACTTTACAACCTTCGGTTTAGGAAGCTGATCTGAATAAGATTTCTCAAAATCCCGTAATTAAATGCTTCCCATATAGCATTATGTGAATCCTTTCCGTCAAGTCTCATTCTGTCTACTTCTACACGGCTCTGCCTGGGCTCTGTGTCCGCCTTCTCATCATTTACAGAGATGGGAAATCCCTAACATGAAGGCACTTCATGAGATGAGATAATACCCTTTTGACAGGGTTCCATCTGTGTTCACCTTCCCTTTAAAGTGAAGTGTTTTCTTTCCTAATGAGATTCATCTGACTGCTAAGAATTCAGTGCATCCTCACTTCCATAGGGCTGACTGGGAGCAGTGTTAGAAAAACTGGAGCTCCTCTCTGCGCTCCTGCCTCCCACTCAATGGATTGTCTCCAGAGTACTTGATGGTGAAGGGAGCCATGCAGTGTACAGTGGGGACGGGGGAAACAAAATACAGACTTGCTCATGAACCATGAGGAGGTCCTGCCAAGAATTTGTGAAAAGAATTCAACAAGAACAAAATGAAGATGTTCACTGTGAGATTATCTATAATAAACCAGGAGGCATCATGGATGCTTCCTAATCCATGTTTGTTTAATAATGTTGTGGTTCATTAGCAAGAGGGGATGAATGAGTCTATGATACTCTGCAAATGAGCAGGATATAAAGTAATGTGAAGCAACTGAACTATACAAAGTAAAAAAGTATGGAATGTTGGCAGGGTCTAGAGAAAGCTCTTAGTGAGAGGCATCTATTAACATTGGGGTGGTGGAGGTATGGAAAGATTTTTTTAAAAACATTTTTATATTTATTTTGGCTCACTAGTCCAAATTCTTGAGAAAAGGATGTTATTTGTCAGCAAGGACTTGCCCAAGTTTCAGGAACTATGGGTTGAAGTTAAAGGATCTGTAAATTATTTCATTCAGCAGTCTTCGCAAATAGGTCCTGAGAGCCTACTGTGTGCTAGCCAGTACTACTCACTGAAAACACAGCCTGAGCAATTTATACTGGGCCCCAGGCCACATGGGACTTTGGTCAATTACACCAATAGCATTAGTTACCATTTTCTTAACAGTTGCTGTCAGCCTCTGTGCTGAGTGCTTATCATCTTTTATCATCTTATCAACATTTATCTCTTCCTTTAATCATCAAAACAGTCCAGTGTTAGCATATCTATTTTACAGAATACAAAGCTAAGATAAAGGGATGCTGAATAATCTGCCCAACACTGTACTTCAGGATTCAGACTGCAGTCCCTTTGCTCTCAGGTTTGCTCCTGGCCACTCAGCCTCCCTAGATCACTCCTCCCCGCAGTGACCCGGAGTCTGGCTCACCTCCCCAGTGCCTGGGAAGGTGCTGGTTCAGTGTCCTTCCTGCCCCAGAAAGAGCAGTTTGCCTTTTTAATGCAATTGCTACCTATTTTCGAGTAGAGTAAAAAAATCAGTCTGATAAGACAGCTCTAATTTTTCTCTTTCATTCTCTCCCAAATGTTTCATACTTTCTGCACAGGGAGGGTCCTTGCAGCTCTGAGAGCAGATTTGGGAACATGCTGGATGGGTCCCCTCCAGTCAGAGATGGCAGCATCAGCCTGGATGTGTCGTTTTAGATGGATGTGTGTGCTTTAGGGAATAAGTGATTTGTATTTGAGGGAAATCACTCAGTGGCAAGTGACGGGAATTTCTCCATCAATGTGCTCAGAGTGGTTCAATATTTTAGGGACATAAAGGCAAATAAGGGGGCAGAAAACATGTAAAAGGGGATAATTTAGAGCCTTCTGTCACTGTTTAGGAATGGATTAACCACTCAAAATTGTGTTCTAATGTTAAAGATATTGAAAATGTAAGAAATACTCAGAAATCCAAGTCCTATTGAGAAGAAAAAAATTGGGATTCTGATGATTAATTCCCATAATATTAAAAATAATAAAATAAGACCTTTGCTATATTTACATATCAACAGATTAATAACAGAGATTTTCTTTCACAGGCCTACCAAGGGGCCCAGAGGCACCTGGTGGGGAATTTGCCCACATAGCAGGGAGCAAAAGTCAGAGATCTAAAAATGATGGCCATGGATGGCTATCTACTTCCATGTCTTCATTTTCCCCTGCCTTCTTCCACTTATTCCTCTTAAAGGCTTGTTATATATTTGTGTGGGTCGTGCTTTTATTTCCCTCTCCATGTTGATGACAGCAATTAAGAAGCCTTGTTGCTATTTCGCATCACTTCTCAGTTTCTGCCTTTCCCCAAATTCTTTGGGTTACTTTTTCCTCATGATAGTCCTGTGTGTGCTCACTCTTTCCCCCACCACACATGCACACTTGGGAGATAATAGAGTGTATAACTGCTGATATGCACAATGAACCATGATTTATTTATTTATTAAGTGAAGGAAATGCTTTAGACTGAGGTTAAACAGCTAAACTGAAGGGACATGTACATGCCAAACTGTAAATGTGATCTAATTAGAAAGCAGTTTATGAAATAAAGTCTCTGACTTGTATAGGTGATTTTTGTTTTCTAATTTAAATTTATTTGAGCAGTTAATACATTCATGGTTTTTAAAATTATATGATTCAAAAAACTCATAACTGAAAAGTCTTATTCCCACTCCTCTTCCAGACCCTACCCCTATCCCTGCTTCCTACAGGTACTCAGTTTTACTCTTTAAATATTAAAATATATTTTTATTGATTTCAGAGAGGGAGGGAGAGGGACAGAGAGAGATAGACATACCAATGAGAAAGGGAATCATCGGTCAGCTACCTCCTGAACGTCCCCCATTGGGGACTGAGCCTGTAACACAGGCATGTGCCCTGACCGGGAATCTAACCTGAAGACTCCTGGTTCATAGGTTGACACTCAACCACTGAGCCATACCAGCTGGGCAGTTTTAGTTTTATTATGAGACTTCCCAGGGTGTCTTTATAAAAAAATAAACAAATGAGGATATATAGTTATTTCACAAAAGTCAGTGTAATAAATACTACCGAACACAAATTGCTTTACAACTTGCTCTTTTCCTCACTTACTATATCCTGGAGGCCTTTTCATGTTAGTGCCTCCACAGCTTCCATGATTGGAGGGTTGAGGTTGCTGCATGGTATTTCAGTGTAAGGATACCTTGGTAGATTTGATGAATCACTGATTGATAGATTTTTTGTTGTTGTTGTTTCCAGTCTTTTGCCATTGGAATAATGCAACACTGGCCTATGTAATCATGTTCAGCTATGGCTGTCCTGAAAATTTTTCAAAAGTCAGATTTCTGGGTCAAAGAGAGGTGCATTTGTAATGTTGAGTGATCATGCCTTTCATAAGGGTTTTCACTCCCATCAACATTATAGAGAATGATTCTTTCCCCACACTTAGGCCGATAGAGTGTGTTTTCAGACATTTGGAATTTGGCCAAAATGGCATCTCGGTGTAGTTTACTTCCCTTTCTTGTCATTGTGAATGGAGTTAAGAATATTTTCTCATGTTTACTGACCACTATTTTCCTTTTTCTGTAAACTGTATTTTTGTGCCCTTGGTCATTTTTTTTACAAATTTGTTTGTTTTCCCCTAGCTGTCATCTGTGATATAGGTTGCAAATATATCTTCCCGGTTACTCATTCATTTTGTTGTCTTTATTTCATTTGATTTCATTTCACTTTTCCTTTTTCTTTTTCTTTTTTCTTTTAGAAAGTTGGTAAGTGCAAGGTAGCCCTGCTTTGCATAGCATTGTGGAACTGTAAACATTACCATGCAGAGGCTTAGTCAGTGGGGAAATCACAGTGATTTCATGAGTTTACACATTTTATCAACACATTGAAAACTCCTTTATTGTCATAAATATATTCAGACATGAAAAAATAAGAAAACTAACAATGTATTTAGTCCATTTGGCAATAGAAACATTTAATTTCTTTCTTAAAATCTTCTCCAGAGTAGTTTGAAAAAATGCTTGCACCTTCTTGGTGTTGTATACCTTCTTTGTGTTGTATACCTTATGATACACAGTAAGCATCTTTCCTATGCATTGGGGAAATGTTACACCTCAAAGTATGGGTAACATACTTTGAGGTGTAACAGTATTTTATTCTTTGATTTTCAGTGTCATGAAATATCTCAAAAAGTTCTTGTAATGTGAGATTTTTGGCTGGCATACCTCTTCTGGGCCACCTTCATCCCTTTTGTCATAACCACTTTCCTCATTTATTTAGATCAAGTTCACCTTCACTCTGGCTGCATTTGCCTCTCAAATGGGGACAATATCAACATTCCCATGGTCAATTATTGCTTCTATAAATCTATTTACATTGAATTCAAACTTCATTCCCACTGTTACCATTTTTAGTTTTTTTCTATATTTTTACCATTTTTGGCCAATTCCCTCTTAATTATCCTTTGTAAAATATCACATGGGCATGTCACTGGGAGACAAGGAACAGAGGACACACTTTGTTGTCTGTACATGAACTGAATAACAAATGTGCATGATCAGTCACCATTACACTTGGAGATGATTGATCATTGATCATGGTGAACATCAGTTATTCTCATAGAGGTATCTGACTTGAAGAACTAGCCTCAGAGTTTATACTTTATGCCACTGCTCACAGTTAAAACACTGTTAACTGGAATGTGAATCTTGGTTTTGGAGGACAGGCATTAACTAAACTGTAGTAACTTAAATTTGTAGATACCAGAAACATGTAAAGCAGGAACTGACAGTATGGAAAAGTACAAAGAGAAATATGACAAATAACTGCACACTCATCTCCTAGCTTTGGCAGTTACTAACAATACTTTATATATGCTTTAAGTATTTTAGTAAAGGAAATAGATCATTACAAATAAGGCTGAAGTCCTTCTTTGTCCCCACCTCCCATCCTGTTCACTTTGTAATCTCCTAACTCACGTATCATCACCTCTCTCTCTCTCTCTCTCTCTCTCTCTCTCTCTCTCTCACACACACACACACACACACACACACACACACACACATTTCTATCTACACATATAAAAATCTCAATGAGAAATACGTAGTCTTTGGGGTGTACTTCTAAATTTGCATCATAATTATTTTTCTTTGATTGTGCTTTCCTTTGCTTCTTATAGTCTTATTTACTTCTTGAATTAATAAAAATATTCTGTGCATCTCTTTTTTTTCACCCCAGTTTAGAAGTCATTTTCTATTTCATCCTATTTCTATTTAATTAGTGAAATAACATTTTAAAAGATGGATAGTTATATAGAGAAAGATGAGATATATGTATATCTTAAAGCCTGTGTGTGTGTGTGTGTGTGTGTGTGTATATATATATATATATATATATATATATATATATATGACTATGATAGAGTGATGACCTGTTCTTTTTAAGAATTCTGGGAATTTAAAAAAAATAATAATTATTCTGGGGATTTCCCTGATTCCTTCCATGAAAATAGCCAAAGTCCAGAGATACCCATGTGGGTTTTGTTATATTTCTGTAACTAACTTTCTGTTACATTAAACAACCATTTACTGTTTGGCTTCCAGGTTTATTCAGGAAATTGAGCATGCCTTGGGACTTGGGCCAGCCAAACAGTGTCCTCTTCGAGAGTTTCTCACTGAGTACATCAAAAACATCTTTCTCAATCAAGTCTTGGCTGAGATCAACAAGGAGATTGAAGGAGTCACGAAAACATCTGACCCCTTGAAGATCCTGGCCAACGCGGACACCATGAAGGTGCTGGGGGTGCAGCGCCCTCTGCTGCAGGTAAGGATATGCTTTGAACTTAATGTTTGTCAACAGTTCTCATGGCCTTCAGGAGAGTCTCAACTTAAAGAAGAATTGCCATCTGTTTTTATTTTCACCAGGGACTAAACAAGAGGAAATAAATTAAATAGGCAATAAGGACATTTAGGACTAATATAGAGATAATGGAAATTCCATAAGATCTTTAAGAAAAATGTGGATAGCTTTAATATGGTAAAACATACATCTCATTAACATGCAGGCAAGGCCTCCTTATTTGCCTGAAATTTGCCCTTGATGGTACTTACAGGAAGGAAATCACCCTGTCTAACAGATGCCACTAAAACCCCCTGTACCCATCCGTAGGAGGGCAGAAGCTGCTAAAGACTTGGCCAGCTCACAGTGAATTTGAACCTACCAGCAAACTGGCTTTTCAAAGTCATATCATTTCCTTTAAGAGATAGTCTTGTTAATATTGAAACTTCTACTATAACTATATAAAGAAATGGTTTCTTGCAGCAGACATAAAATAATTTCTCAGTAGATATGTGGATTCATAGACTTGAGGTATTTATTTTGTATCCATTTTATCCAGGGACATAAAGACAAATATAAAACTAAAAGAAAATAGTACGAGTTTAAATTACGGCTATACATTGATTGCTGTTACACTTGTAATTGAAATTGAATCTTCCTAGTGTTTTTCACTTAAGAGAGAAAAATGTTTCTTCATTTCTTACACTAGTTGCATGATATGAGGATATCTCCAAATGTGGAAGGCTCTCCCTCTTCAAAGAGAAGTTGTACCAGTGGAAGGAAGCTACAGTTGCTTTAATGGCTGCCCTTGCCCGCCTTTGTGTAGAGCTTTCTTGAGTTTTCCTTTGTGCACATAGAATTGATAGCAATGCTGAGCCTTTCATAGGCCGCGTCCTAGATAGGAGCATTCTCTTTTTATAATGGTGTTGAGAAAATTGAGTAGCGACATTTGCTTCTCCCAGAACTTGAGTTATAGCATCACACCGAGGAGTGGGTTCATTCAGATTCTCGGGGTCTGTGTGAGATGGTTCCTGGTGAGGGGTGTGTACTGAGCCTGGCCCAGAGAAGGGAGGACCACAGAGGTTGGATGACTCTTCTACTGGCTCTGTGCAGGGCTGGGACCTTCTCCTCCTTGAGTCTCAGTTCAAATGTCACCTCCAAGGAGAAGCTTTTCCTGACTGTCCCACCTAAGTAGGTCCCTTCTCTGGTTATTCTCCGTTCTCCCCTCCTCCATTCATGTCCCCAATCCATTCGCAGCACTAAAGTCAAACTCTGTGGGTATCCCCAAAGCTCCCTTGTCAGGGGACTCAGGATCAGGCTGTACCGATAGGAAGCACTAGCAGCAGGTAGGAGGCTAAGAGGAGAAGGAGTTGGGTTATTTCTTATCTCCTTCCTCTCCATGCTGGATCGTGGTGCTGGCTGTGGGTATATCCCTCAGCAACAGTCCTGCCCAGTGACACTTCCTCCAGAGCTGCCGCTCTCAGTGGAGTCTGGCTACTCCTTTCTTCTCCTTCCCCTTGATTGCAGCTCTCTGCCATTGCTAGTTTCTGGTACCAAGACAGCTCTTGTTGCTTTGTCAGTGCTGTCCACACCCCTGGCAGTATCTCCTCTTTAATATTTCTTCATTTGAATCAACTGAATGGAATTCTCTTTTTTGTTAGGATCCCAAATAGATTTCCCCAGCTAGTCACTATTTTAACACTTTGATTGTTTTCCCCTACTTAACACTACGACTGTAATTATTATTTCATTTATTTTATAACTTGTTGATTTTTTTGTCTTTTCCAACTAGAATGCAAGTTCTGAAAGCCTAATACAGTACGAGGCAGCAGGAATGCACTCGATAAATAATTTACTGAATGAATGCATACAAGCATGGATAGATGGAGGGAGGAGAGGTGTATAGACACAGAGAATAAGTTTTGAGATTCATAAATAATTGCAAAGTTGGGGGGAAAGATAAGAAATAGAGACTGATACAGACTTGTTTATATTTTTTGTTGTTGTTTGACATTAACTCCTTCTCTGTCAGGACACCTCTCAGCATCTGTGTTCCTATGGTGCCATACTCTCTGCTGCACAGAGCACCTTCAGTGTGCTTGGCGTACTGAACGTAAATGACATTCCCAGCAAGGGCCACATAGTGAGTCTGTGAACTAAAGATGCTGGCTTATTAAATGTTACTGTTTTCAGCTTGAGTGGCAAAGACACATTCAAATCATAACTAATTGACTGCTATCTGGGCCAGGTCAGGGCCACACCTAAATTACATTTCTGGGCAGGTCTCCCATGTGCTTGTCAAATCCCAACCAACCTCATCACCAGCCCTTTGCACATGTGGCTATGCCTCTTGAATGTTGTGTGGTTTTTCCTCTTTCGTTAAATCAGTAACTCCATTCATTCTGAGGCCAGATCAGAACTCCAACCTGATCTGTTCTCTCTTTGACCTAGTCACAATGTGGTAATTTCGTGTGAGTGGGTGAGTCTTGAAACTAGGCCATTCACATTAGTAATCTCCAAATTTGTTTTTACAGCCAAAACAGCTTTCTTATTTGGTTGTTTTTTTGCCCTCTCTTTCTTCATAAAATTTTTATTTTATGAGAATGCAAAATCATTAGACCATATCAATAAATTTGTTTCATAGTCTCAGACTTAGGCTATTTAGGAAGGACATGGAGTGATGGTTATTTTCCTTTCGGATCTTGAGCTTTTGTCTTGCTTTAAAATGACTGTAAATTGTTTTCTAACAAAATTTCCCAAGCTCAAGTTTCAATATTTCCCAAGTGGGTTTCTATGTCACCTGGATATTGTGATCTCTAGCCAATTGTAGGTGACGAATCTGAAGAAAAAGTAAGAAATAATTCTGAAAATTTTAAACTGCGTTTCCAAAACAGCTGTCAAGAAGGGAGCTCAGGGAAATCTGTGCATGTGTGAAAAAATGCAGGTGGGTGAAGCATTCAATGACATGAAGTTTTAAAATATCCTTCAAAGTTGCTCCCTCTATTAGACTGTTGTTCGGTTGCCTAGCATCAGGCAACACCAGCCCAGCTGGGTCTCATGGTGCCTGAGGACTGCTGTCACCAGTGATGAGGTGCAAGGACCCTGGACACTGCCCTTTCCTCTGGAATGGCATCTTGGCACAACAGAGAGTCCATTGTAGGGACAGTTTCCATGTGTGATGGTGTGCCTTCACATGGTGATTTCACTTTCTTGGCACCGAATTCATAGAAGGGAAGAAAGCTATAGAAGGGACGAGATTATAAGCACCACTTTATAGGTGAAACAACTGTTTAAGTGTTGGCCCAGAATGATGCACAGTACCATCAGTAATAGAAGCAGTAATAATAGTAATAGTTGTAGACAGTAGTAATGATCACAGCTAACACCTGAATAGCAATTACTGTGAGCCAGACACTGTTCGGAGGGCTTTATGTTTTTACTTGTGTTTTCTGTGTATGAGCAACGGCTTTGTGGGGAGGAAACTGAGAAACAATGGAATTCAATAGTTTGCCCTTGGTCACATAGCTAGCAAGTGCCAGGACTGTAATGCAAACCCAGGCACCTAACCCTGGAGACCTCGCTCAGAATGAGTTCTCCCAAAACTGAGCCTGGAGCAAGCTTGTCTGCCAGCTGTTGACTCCCCATCTGCCCGAGACCACAGAACTGAAAATAAGCCTTTAGAGCACATGTGTCAAACACAAGGCCCGCGGGCCAAATCCGTCCCGCCAGGCCTTGCAATGTGGCCCGCACCGCGCTGTCATCACTGCACTCCGCTGCGTTTCCATCACAATGACAGTTTATGACTGTTCAGTAAACCATTCGGCCTGCGATTTAGGCTGAATTTTAGATTTTGGCCCCTTCTCTGATTGAGTTCGACACCCCTACTTTAGAGCAACACCCTTAAAGCAATTATCACTGTCTGTTGACTCTTAAAATAGTAATTGGGACTTGTGTTTTGTATATCTTTGTGTGGTATTTTTTTAATTTCATTTTTTTTTAGTAAATTATTTCTGTTTATTTTATAGCAGATGGGGGCTGGGCTCTCACCATAGTTAGGGTCACAATGCTCTAAACCCCTTTTTCCTATATTGTCTCACAGAGAAGAGAAAGCATAGAAGCAGCCATCCCTGGCCTTTGTGCCCAAAGTGAGGCTCAGCTATTAGTTGCAGGTGGTTCTCTCCTAAATTCCCAGCTCTGGAACAGTGTCTGCTACCAAGATGCTCACTATTGAATAAATGCATGAGTGAGTGACAAGGAACGAATTAATGGCGGCTTTCTTGGGACAAGGACATGTGTGTGCATGCTTTCTCCTCGTGGTGTAAGATTTGTGGTCTTGGGTTGAAGATTATTGGCAATGCTTACATTAAAATGTCAGTGTTCTCAAGCCTCAGATGCTATCTGCCTGAAGGCAGGATTGAATATACCTCCTGCTCTCACCTTCTGAGATTCCACTTTTTAAAAAATGGCTTCCACGTGGTGCATGGCAAAGCCTGATGCTTCCAAATGAGGTAATCTCTTATGAGGCATTCCTCATTTCTCCTGAGTCAGAGCCTCTAGCCTTCGGACATGGAGCTATAGAAACAGTCAATTGAAGTGAATGCCCTCTCATGCCTTATCTGTCTACGAGTCTACAAATGGCTCACGCCGGAGACCCAGGAAACAGCCACTCAGTTCCCTACTTGCTATTGGTTTGGAGGCGTCATTAAATTTATTGCTTCCTTAGTGTTTCCATCCAAAAAAGGGCCAGGGCGCTCATGCTTAAGGTTTTTACCGTTTACCTGTCACAGTGCTGCATGGGCATCTGAATGCTTGAACAAAAGTACGAGTTTTCTCCCTCCCCCCTGATGGAATATGCTTTACCTTTGCTACCTAGAGGGGGTCTGTGGACAAGAATGTCAGACCTCTGAGTTGGAATCTGCATGTGTATGGCCTCACCAGGGTGTTGGCATGCACGTTAGAGTTGGAGAAGAGTGGCTGTGGCAGGGTAGCACCAAATGTGGTCCAGGGACTGTCAACATCAGCATCACCCAAGTCGGGAGAGATGCAAGTCCACCTCACTCCACTCTGGGCTGGTGTCCAGAAAGCCTTGCTCTAATCAGCCTCTCAGGTGACTTTGATGGAGAGTAAAGTTCTAGAAGCTTTGCCTTATATAATACCCTCACACCCAGCTGGTGGTTTGGAAATGGGACCTCACGCCGTGCGCGCTTAGCTTGGAGAACAGTAGTCACTTAAATGATTCAGCTTTGTTTCATACAGGCCCAGAAATGTAAAAACAATATTTACTGTGGCAGCAGAAGCTGCTTCCTAGTCTAGCACATCGCTGAATTTTGCAAAGTTCTTTCCAAATACAGGATGAGCCTACGTTTCCTGGCGCATGCAGAGGTGGCTTTCTAATGCATAGGCTCAAATTCTTGGGGATGGGGGGGGAGGGGGGGAAGAAACCAACCAACCATAAGCTATGCAAGTAAAACTGGTAGGTGATCTCTCAAAAGATTTAAAACATACTTTCATTTTCCTCGATGCCCCAGTAATGGTCAGGTTCCCTCTGAGAAATGAAGTGATTATAATCAGCCCACAAACACCACACTCTCTTCCTTAGCCAGTCGCACTGTCCCCTGGTAGACAGTGAGTCTCAACAGCAGTGCCTGGTAGAATAGCCCAGAGCTTCCTGCAGCATTACTGCTCTGATCCCATCCCAGAGAATGGGGCCTGAGTTTTGTAAGGTGCAGCCGGGTTGAGTGCCACTGGCCTGGATCTGTCTTTGCCAGAGGATCAATTACTGCCCAAGAGGAAGCATATGAAAATTATAGTCCAGGCATTCTTTAATTTGGTTGGGTTTCTATGAGTGGACTCTCTGATCCTTGAACCAAGTTGGGTACCTAAGCCTTCGTAGCAGTTAGAGATGGCTTTAAATGCCAACATTTCAGTTGAAAACTTTGTGGCCAGGGCCAAATTGCTAGCCTCTCTGCACCTGTTTCCTCCTTATAACTCAAGAATAGTGAACGTACCACAGGAGCACAGGGGTCACTTCTCACAATCAGTTGGAATGATGAGTAAACCATGTCTCCTTCCCTCCACACCTCACAGGTGGGTCCCAGATGGCTGCTCCGATACATGTTCCCTGCCTGCTCCTTACCTCTCACCTGCACAGACTTCTGGCTCCTGAGGAGAGTGCCCCCACCCCCGCCATCCTGCCCACATTTCAGTGTGTCTCCTCTCAGTGCCACCACGCTATCTACCCACTCCAGTTCTCTGTACACTGGTACCCACCTGGTAGCCTCTGCCTCCGGCCTCGCACTGCCCTGTGTGGCAGCGAGATGATGCTGTGTCACCTCCTTTCTCTGTTTCTGGTGTTTATCTGCAGACCATTTATTGGCAGCGTGCAGGGTTAATGACCAATGAAGCCAGTGTGTCCATTTCCTAGGGCTGCCATACAAGTTGCAACAACCTTGATGTCCTAAAGCACATGTGTCAAACACAAGGCCCGCGGGCCAAATCCGTCCCGCCAGGCCTTGCAATGTGGCCCGCACCGCGCTGTCATCACTGCACTCCGCTGTGTTTCCATCACAATGACAGTTTATGACTGTTCAGTAAACCATTCGGCCCGTGATTTAGGCTGGATTTTAGATTTTGGCCCCTTCTCTGATTGAGTTCGACACCCCTATCCTAAAGAGTGGAGATACATCCTCCAGTTCTCAAACTAAATTTCCAGGGGCAACATTCCCCCAAAAGCTCTAGGGGAGGACCCTTCCTTGCCTCGTCCGCCTCTGGTCATCCTGGCGATTCTTGGCTTCTGGTAGCAGGACTCTGACCTACCTCCACTGTAACCTGGTCTTCTCATCTGTGTGTCCATGTGTCCTTTTCTGGCTTTTACAAGGCCACTGTCACTGGATTTAGGGCCCACCCTAGGCCAGTATGATCTCATCTCAGTCCTTAATTGCATCTGCAAAGACCCTGCTTCCTAGAAGGGTCACACTGAGGGCCTGTGTGGGGATTTATTTGGGGGCAGGCACTGCTTAACCTAGGGGTGTCGAACTCAATCAGAGAAGGGGCCAAAATCTAAAATCCAGCCTAAATCGCGGGCCGAATGGTTTACTGAACAGTCATAAACTGTCATTGTGATGGAAACGCAGCGGAGTGCAGTGATGACAGCGCAGTGCGGGCCACATTGCAAGGCCTGGCGGGACGGATTTGGCCCGCGGGCCTTGTGTTTGACACATGTGGCTTAACCTATTACAGCTAATAATTGGAAGCAAGTTATATAGAATACAATATATTCTGTTTGCTATATTTGCCTTGAATGCCCTCTGGCAGGAAGCAGTGTCAGGCAACAGGCCCAGGATGGTCTAATGTCTAGGCATCAACAAGGTTCCAGATGAATGTTGAAAAGGCCAAGTGATTGCTGGAGCAGGGGTTAAACCTCCTTAAAGGTTGGTAGACACATCTGCTTACAGCATGATGATTAGCTAGAGATAATTACACTGATGCCTAAACCTGTTCTCTCTCCGGCTGAGATGAGGTACTGCCCCTCTTCTTACTGCTGTCCCAAGGAAGTGTGGCCAGCAGCAATAGCATATTGTTTTTATCACATCAGTTATAGTAATATGAAGAATGTGGCATTTGAGGGATATTTGCATCACGGCCAGTTGTTGCCATTCCGCTGTGTGGTCCAGAACAGATTTAGCTTTTATTAGCGTAACAAGATTAGTGCATTTTAAGGGGCTGTGGAAGTCATGATGCAAATCATTAAGTTTAAAACACCGCTGATCAATTTATTCCCCCTCTCCCCACAGTCCCTCCATAGCTCTAGGAGGAGGTTCTAATGGTCTCACTGTACTAAAATAATTCTTAGAATCAAGATGTGTTAGGATCTACTTTTAGTGTCTATCTAGACCTAAAGAAATACCACAGTTTGCATTTTGATTTTCTTTGAATTTTACTCTTATTGTTTTATTTTTCTCACTGCTGATATTGTTTGGCCTCTCCATGACAAGTTGGGGCCTCAAATAACCATCCCCTGGTGACCACACCGGGCTTACCCAGGAAGGTGAAGGAGAAAATGCCCTCATCCTGTGTTGGTGTGTTGTCATCGTGGCTTTCCACACTCACCTGCTCTTACTGCTGAGATAGTCGAGAAAATATACTATTTCATGACTGATGGGGCTTTGGGGATTTTATAACATTGATATCCATCTTCAAATTGTCTTATTCAGTTGTTATCTTTGTATTATTAATTCTGCTACTGGGTCAATACATTTTAATGTTTGTAGAATTTCTGTTGTGATTCTTTATAGCCTTTCAGAAAAAGAACTGATGCAAATTTCATTGTGGCCTGGTAGGAAAAGCATTTAAAACAGGGATCTGGTCTCCTAGTCAACTTAGTGATAGTAGACAAGCCCAAGCCACTTAACTGCCCTGAGCTTCATTTCCTTTATAACAGGAGTGGAAATGTGAGGCCCACGGGCCATATAAGGCCCATGAGATCATTTTGTCTGGCCCTGCCAAGGCATCAGGGTGAGTTAATTAAATGTTTGACCAAATATAGCAGGCTAACGTTTAAGTTGATTATTTTGTATGGCCCACGAATGATGTGAAAAATATCCAAATGGCCCTTGGCAGAAAAAAGTTTCCCACCCCTGATCTGTAAAGCAAAAGTGTTGCTGGATCAACTCCCTCACAGACCAAAGAGAAAAGTGTGTGGGACCATGTGTTCAGCAGGGCCTTATGAACTGCTCTGCATCTCGAGTTGTTTTATAGCTGCTGCTATTAGACCACATGCCCATGTGATCACGTCGCTTAGGAAACCACTAGCATTAAAGGGAGGGGTGCTAAGAAAACACCTGCAGACATGGCCAGTGTTTCTCATTCACTGGCTGCACTAGTGTTTACCAAGCTTGTTTAGATAACCATGATTAGGTAACCAGGGTAAGAAGCTGGCAATATTTTTCTAGATTTCAAAAATATTTTAATACCTAAAAAGGGTGAAGAAAATTATTCAGTGCATACCAGTCACCATCTAGATCCTATAATGAATACTTTGCTGTATTTGTTTCGGAGTGAACGAACTTGGTCATCTTGATTCTTCACTAGCCATCCCAGATATGAATTTCCAACATTCCCTAACCTCTTTACCGTGGCGGTATTTATAGGTTTTTAATATCTTTCTTAGAAAATCTGGACATAAAGAGAAATGAATTAGGTGGGAAAGTAGTTGCTTTATTAAAAGAATGTCCAGTTTCTAAAAGTATCCATTCAAAGGTTTCCTTTAAATAAGGGTCAGAGAACAGCAAATGGGCCCGTTCATACTTGTGATCAATCTGTAAGTAGTGCCTCTGTTGGTATATCACTGCCAAGGAGCAGGTCTGCAGGCTGTTGGGGAAGGAGGATGTGACATGAGCAGGTGAGAGATGAGTTTTCATACAGGAGGAATAGGCACACAATAGATCAACCTGAATTCTACAAATATCTTTATAGTTTTATTTCTGGATGAAAAAGAAATAGGGTCTTGTCTGGTTGGCTGCTTTTCTTAGGTCCTGGTTAACTACATTTCTATATGTAGCTTTCTGCACAGCAAGGAGAGAGAAAAACTTATATATGTGGGGTGTCCCCAAAAGTGTATAGACCCTTTAATAACTGATAACTCAATTATAAAAATGAGATGTATTTTAATAAGCACTGTCTTTATAATTATTCAATGTGTATACATCTTTGGTAACACCCTTTCTATACATACAGGGTGGGACAAAGGTAGGTTTATAGTTGTGATACATGAAACAGTTTATTCTTTTTTTTAATATATCTTATTGATTCTTTACAGAGAGGAAGGGAGAGGGATAGAGAGGTAAAAACATTGATGAGAGAGAAACATCAATCAGGTGCCTCTTGCACACTCCCTAACTGGGGATGTGCCCGCAACCAAGGTACACGCCCTTAACTGGAATCGAACCTGGAACCCTTCAGTCCGCAGGCTGATGCTCTATCCACTGAGCCAAACCAGTTAGGGCAAAACAGTTTATTCTTATATTATTATTTATTCATTGTTGTATTATATACACAAATAACTGTAAACCTACTTTTGCTCCACCGTATGTGTGTGTGTGTGTGTGTGTGTGTGTGTGTGTGTTACATACTAACTTCTGTACAGTGTAGTCAGCTAGGCTTTTGGAATAAGTACAGAGGAGCTAGAAAGGAAGAAATGTTTTTCTTTTGTCACAGAAAGTCATCTGTAACCAGCCTCCTACATCATATAACCATTAATGACCTCAGAGTTTGTGTCTTTTGAAGTCAATTATAATACTAAATGTCCTTCATCTTTCATAATGTCTTTGGAACAGATTTTGAATTAGATGAAACTTTTCAAGAATTCACTTAATATGTCTGTTTAGGGTCAGTTTAAGAAGCAGCAGCTGGAATGGAGGGCTTTATCCAGGCAGGTGGAGAGTCACGAGGGACTCCTGAGAGAGGAAGTAATCTCAGTAGTGACACTTGTTTACCAGCCCTGATGGGTACTAGGAAACGTGTGAGTAGCCGGCCATTTCAGAATGTCAGCACAGGGACAAGCCTAGGTTTCAACGAGGCCTCTGAATTGACTTTCATTCTCAGAAAAGGTAGGCCCACTGGTGACCATCTTAGTAGTCATCTCGACTGTGCTAAGAAACAGGGCTCATGTGGGGTGAGCATGTTGAGACCTTGATTGGCTGCTGTCTGTCTGCATCCTGCCTGGGCCCCTTTTTGGTGGAGCCACAGGAGAGAAGGTATTGACTTGACAAGTAGTGATAGATCTGCTGACAGGGATCCAACTGCATTAACACTCTGTTGCTCAGATCTCTAGAATCGCCTTTGCATAAATGTACTTGACTTTACTTGCTAACAAAGGCATCTTCAGATTTATTTCTTTTCCTTAAACGCTAGAGAAGAGGAAGAACGTCCCAACAAAAGATACCAAGAAGAAAGGAAAGGCTGGCTCGACAGCTGAGCAAATGATAGTTATCACTCCTGGGAGCAGCGGGACTGCTGACCTGGCGAGATGACTGCTCGGAGCTGGATGAGCGCAGACAGAGAACTGCTGTTCTTGGGCATTTTTGAGGTTCTTATCATAAGTGGTTTTTGTCCTGTCTGGATGTTGCAGCTCCGGCTTAGAGATGTTCTAGTGAGAAATGGAGAGAGAGAAACAAAACTCTCAGTTTGAAAGTTAAATGGCCCTTTAAGATTAACTGTTCAAATAAAGCAGCTGCTTTTCTTCATGCTGTGTGAGGATCCTGTTCTCCTCAGACACTTTATCTTAGTGCACATGCTAAGTCTGATGCATCTGCTATAGCGAGAGGGACACGACACAGATGAGCAATTGTCACGGTTGAAAGTCCAATACAACTAAAAGATAAATATTGACTTACTAAATACCTACTTTGTACTATCACTAGACAAGGACATGTGGAGATAAAGAATAAATTTAAAGAATAATTCCTGTTTCTCTGGATTTGCCCATTTAATTAGGGAATCAGAAGAAATGCAGTTTAAGAAATGAGGAGAGAGACCACCATGGTCTCCTTGTCAAGAGAGATTCTAGACAAGAGGCAGGTCCTGAACTGGGCATTGTCCAATGTGTAGGAATGGAGAAATGAGATGGGACAGGGACCCAAAATATGGATGTAACGTATCAAATACACAGAAGGTGTGCTGAGAGAATGGGGTTAGCTTGGATGAGTGGAGAAACGAATGGAGAGTGAGAAATAGGTTTGGGGCCCAGAACTCTCCAGAAAGTCTTCAGTTTTGAATAGTTTACTTTGAAGTGGGAGGAGGTACAGCATTGGGGGGGGGGGGGTGCGGGACACGGGTGCCTCCTCCAATGGATGCTCTTTGAAGGGTGAGTGGGCTCTGACAGTTCACAGATTAGAGGGCAGAGAACAGGGGCCGGAGAGGCCAGGCAGGCAAAGACCAGTAATCCAGTTCCGGAGGGGAGGCAGTTCCCTGCGAATGTTTCTCTCCAGCCTGAAGCTTGGCGTGACCTCATGGCTGCCTGAGATCTGCTCCGCTCTGCATTTAAAGTCAGGCTTTTGATCAATTGTCATCATTGGCCAAACACACCAGACAGGCTTACTTTCTGGGATGAATACTGTGCTCATAGATCTTCTTTGGGTTTCCTCTCTGAGCCTCCAGGCGAGGACTGGATGGGGCTCTCCATCACATCTGGCCACACAGCCGCTGTCGGCCTGCTGAAGGGTCACATTTGTGTAAAGATTAAGCTGTACTTTCCTCATTTATTGCCTTTCCCGTACACAGGAACTGTCCGTTAAAGCCCTGCTTAGGGGAACACGTAGTAAGCAGCGAGCTCATTAACAGGTTATCTGTGTCATTATGTCCTTTTTGGATTGTGCATATTGAAAATAGTCTTTTGAGGAGGAAAAAAAAACACACAAAAAACCCACCACCTATGCTTCCAACTTCCCTTTCTTTTTCTTATTCATTTGTATCTGCTTTTTCCTCCCTAGTTACAGCTATTCCCCTGATGGACGGTCATATCTTCGGAGTCCAGAATACCCTGTGTATTCACTTGCAAATAGCTACAAAGTCAAACTCCGATAGTTGCCCTTAAATTAGCGCCATTCAGCACCTCTCCCCACGCACCGCTTCTCTGTGCCCTATTTCAACAGCGGGAGCTTAATTGCTTCTTCCTTTTTATTCCACAAAGTGCTTTTTAATTTATTCTCCCCTTGGTCATTCCAAGGTCAAGGCTGGCTATCAGGTGCTTGCAGAAGAGCCCGGTGACCTTGCTGTGTTTGTCCGTGGCTTCCCAGGGTTTGCCAGATGAGCAGCCCACCCAGGCAGAGGCTGCTGCAGGTTAACTTCTTATTTCTCCAATAAGATGTGTCCCCTTTTCTTCACTTCTTTCAGAGTTTCGCATCAGAGCCAAAAGAAGCCTCTGACACATAGTAGGCACTCGTTTGTTGATTGAATAAAAGGGAAAATGTCAGCAGTCTGTTAATGAGTGGTCTTTGGCTTACACAGTTGGGCAGGGTGTGTAGAAGTGAACCTGTCTTGTTTACCAAGGAAAGTAACATTAAATCTTTGACTTTCTTTTTAAATAAACTTTTTTTTTAAATTTCAGAAGTTTTAAAGTTACAGAAAAATTACAAAGATAATACAGAGAGTCCCCATACACTGGGCACAGGTTTTCCTATTATTAGCATCTGATATTAGTGTGGTTCGTTTATTACAATTGATGACCAATATTGATACATTTTTGTTTATTAAATCTCATGCTGTATTCAGATTTCCCCTTGATTGGTTTTTCATCTGAGGTGTTTATTCTGTTCCAGGATCCACCCAGCACACCACATTGCATTTAGTTGTCTTGTCTCCTTAGATTCCTCTTGGATGTAAGCCTTCCCAGATTTTTCCCATTTTTTGAATGACCTTGAGAGTGGATTAGGTGTGTGGTAGGATGTCCTACAATATGGGTTTGTCTGCTGTTTTTCTCATTATTTGATCTGGGTATGAGTCTTATGGAGGAAAATCCCAGGAATATAGTGCCATTCTCATCACATCACATCAGGTGTGCACGCTGCCTATTGGACACATCACTGTCAGTATTGACCTTGACCCCTGACTGGGGCAGCATGTGTCAGCTTTCTCCACTGCAAAGCTAATCTTTGGCTCCCTCTCTCTGTAGCTTGCTCTGTGGGAGGAGCAGCTATGCAGGGCCCACACACTTCGGGGTGGGCAGGTAGGCCCCGCTTCCCTGACAGCAGAGAATGTACGTACTTAAGTTATGTAGATTGCTTCTGCATGAGAGATGTGTTTCTTCTCCCATTTTATATTTATTCACTCATTTCTCTTTGCCAATAGAGACTTTTGGATTTTTATTGTTCACAATGGCTTACAATCCACTACTACTTTATTTTTTTGCTCAGATTGTTCCAACTTTGGCAGTTGGGAGGTGTATCACTTGGCACTCCTATATCCTGTGACCTGATCTTGGTGATTTTTAGCACCAATTTTATGGCCCCACTAGATGCTCCAAAATGTATCTGTATATTTTCTACCCAGTCCTGGAAACAGCCATTTTTCCAAGGGACTCAGTTCCTGTTACTGGAGAAGAGTGTAACGAGGGGCTTGGACTTGCTATACTTGTTACTACCTCTAAGGTCCTCTCAGCTGATAGAGGAAATAATGTGCATATGCTAATGCTGGTATATATTCATATCTGTACATATTTCTTATATGTAGCTATTTGTACCTATTTATTAAACTAAAAATGAATTCATACTGATGTCTCCAACTCTAATGCATTACAATATCTATAACCTCCCTCTTTAACAATGAAACACCTGGCTTCCGTTTTTTTTTTTCTTTTTTCTTTTTTTTCTTTTTCTGGTTACATTTTCTTTCTTTCTTTCTTTCTTTCTTTCTTTCTTTCTTTCTTTCTTTCTTTCTTTCTTTCTTTAAATTACTTTGTTGATTAGAGTATCACATATTTGTCTTCATCCCTCCCCACCCCCCATTCCCATCCCAAACCCCTCCCCATGCATGACCCCACCCTCCTGTTGTCTGTGACCACTGGTTAGGCTCATATGCATGCACACAAGTCCTTTGGTTGATCTCTCCCCCTTATCTCCACCCTCCCCTACCTTCCCTCTGAGGACAGTTTGATCGATGCTGTTCTTGTTCATTAGTCTATGTTGTTCATCATTTCCCCTAGATGAGTGAGCTCATGTGATACTAGAAATACATTTATAAGAACCAAAAATGAGACAAGTAATAATGGTTATGCTGAGAGGCAAATAAATGAATCAGTCTATAGTGAGTTTATTTCTGGGCCAACAGTTCTTTTGAGTCCCAATTTCTATGTCAAACAGTTCCTTATGTGAACATGTCAACAATTATATTTCAGTTCTGGATGGGAGACAAATGGTGGTAATGCAGGTCCAACCCTCTCTGGTTTGGTCCTGAGCAGCCTGCAGTGACGCACAGCTGCTGACTGCTAGTATGGCAAGGCATCATTAGCATCTTCAATCTTTGGACTGTTTCTCTTCTGACTTCATGGCTGGAACACTCCTGTCAATTCCTCTCTGTCACAGGAAAATCCACATGGTCTTGGAGTTGTTTTCTGAAAATATACAAACATATTCTTGACCAAAAGCTAACACAGGAATCTTTTCTATAAATTTGACTTTTGATCCTTTTTCATTTTTTGCCCAAATGATTTTCCTATGGCTTGTTTTGACACCATGTATGTTTTACATGGGTGTCTTCTGTTGTCAAGCAGCACACCTTTGGAGGTGGAGGTGGAGTTCCCAGGTTCCGCAGGTCTGCAGCTAGGGTAGGAGGGTTTTGGCTGAAGTGGCTGCTGGGTCCTGGGTAGTCCCAAGGCCTGTCTGGTTGGTGGAGTTGATGAGTTCAGAAATCTGCAGCTGGGTGCCTGGAGTGTTGGTGTCCCTTAGTCTGCTGCTGTGATGGCAGGTCTTCTACCAGAGTGGCTGTAGTGTCCTGGTTTACTTCCGAGACCAGACTGGGTGGTGGCAAGGCTAACATTCTAGTATCAAGCAGTTCTGTTCTTCAAGATGGCGTGGTCTCTGTGCCACTGGTGTCCTCCCCAGAGTGTTTGCAGCAGCCACAGGGTTTTTGTCATCTAAGACTGCCCAGATTGGAAGCCCCTTGTAGGAACTGCAGGGTCTAACTGTCCCTATTTCACTCACACACACACACACACACACATGTCCACACACACACTTATCACTCCCTCACTCTCCCTCCCTACCTTCCTACTGGTCGCCATCTTTGAGGATCCCTGGCTTCCATCTTAGCCATCATTTACTTACTATTTCAATTCCAGCACATGTATAACTGTTCAATTCCAACACATGGATATCTGTTCAATTTCAGCACATGTACAGTTGTTCAATTCCAGCAACATGTATAACAACATCAGAATTGATAATCCATAGGCTTGTAGGAAATGCCTTTATCAAAAGGGCTTAGTCCTTGTGTGCAGTGTCTTTGGCCATTAGTTTTAAAGACTCTACTAACTTCCAAAACTACTTGGGTTGGCATCTTTTTCTCCCACTGCTTTCCAGAAGGTAGTTTTATACATTTGCCATTCAGTTAGAAGGTTTTGTCATTGAATTATGAAGGTGCTAGAAAAAGAGAGAGAGCAAGATATTGAAAACCTATTTGAAGAAATTATGACAGAAAACTTCCCCTACCTGGTGAAAGAAAGACTTAAAAGTCCTGGAAGCGTAGAGAATCCCATACAAGAGGAATCTAAAAAGAACACACCAAGACACACCATAATCAAAATTCCAAGGGCAAAAAACAAAGAGAGAATCTTAAAAGCAGCAAGAGAAAACAGTTACCTACAAGGGAGTACCCATACAACTGTCAGCTGATTTTTCAACAGAAACTGTGCAGTGATGAATAGCAAGAACCTACAACCAAGAATACTCTACCCAGCAAAGCTATCATTTAGAATTGAAGGTCAGATAAAGAGCTTCACAGACAAGAAAAAGCTAAAAGAGTTTATCACCACCAAACCAGTATTATATGAAGTTCTGAAAGGTATTCTTTAAGAAGAGGAAGATGAAGAAAAAGGTAAAGATAAAAAATTATGAACAACAAAGTGATAACAAATACATATCTACCCATTTCAACAAGTGAATCAAAAAATCTGATGAACGGAATAGAATCAGGGGCATGAAACTGACGATTTTTAGAGGGAAGGGAGGGTAGGGGAGTGTGGGAAGAGATTAGACAAAGATCTTATATGCATGTATGTAGTATTTATGGACACAGATAATAGGGTGGCAAGGGCCGGGATTGGGGTCGGAACCGGGTGGAGGGGAGCTCTGGGGAAAAAAAGATTATTGTAATAATCTCAACAATAAAGATTTTTTTTTTTTTAAAAGAGGCCTCTTGTTTCCGCCTTGCACACTTTTGAGTGTTAAATGGCTGAGTGTGCCCTCGCTGGGTGGTTCACTTGGTTGAATGTCATCCCATGCATTGAAAGGTCACCGGCTTTATTTCTAGACAGGGCACATGCCCAGATTGTAGGTTTGATCCCTCATCAGGGTGCGTATGGAAGCCAACCCATATCGATGTCTCTCCCTCTCCCTCTCTCTTACTTGCTCTCTAAAATCAATGAAAACATATTATTTATTTTTAAATGGCTGGGTTAGCTGGAGCCTGACTTCTACACTAGTCAAGGGTGAAGAAGGTGGAAGAGAGAAGGAAAGTGTGCTTAATGCCTTTGAGACGCATGCACAGGGGATGGTACATACATTCAGCTAGAATGTACAGTGACCCGCATATTAGGAAAATATAACACAAGCTCAGAGACCCCACTGGATTAGCAAGTCCTCTGTTTGTAGAGGAAGTAACAGGGTGTAAGCATAGGCAGATGGACTACACAATCAGTGCAGGGAGAACTTTCTCTTACAGCCAGCATGGCAAGAATGTGTAAGCTGTAAGTGATCAGGAACTGTTGGATGTATAAAACATAAATAAGAGCAAATTAAAGATTTCTTTAGGTGAAAAACAAAACAACAAAAAAAAATCAGAAATAAGTTCTAATTATAATGTTATAATTTAGTTGGTGAATGTTTTTAATTAGTCCCTGGGTAGCTATATTTTTAAAAATATTGCTATAGTTCATATATTTGTCTAAAATGCATTAGTTAAATATTTATGTGATTAGTTATATATTTATAATGTCTGCATTTTTTATGGAGTAGCTTTATAGTAATAATCATAAGTGACTGGATTAAAAGCTAATTTTACTCTTTCTCAACTAGATATATCTGGTGTTGTCTAGGGAAAACCTAGCTAATTGGCTCATGAAACTACTGACATATTCACCCCATGAATACTAATCAATCGCAAACTTGTAACTTGGGTAAAATAATCAATTGCTTAAGAACCAGCTTAGATCAATGCAAATACTTAAGTACTGGCAAAAATTTTAGGCTTTTTAAAATTCTACTCCCTTTCTTATTTCAGGTCCTTGGCATATAGGAACAGGCTGGTTTACTCACATTGCAGAAATATAACTTAGCAGTCAAGGAATGTTGTAACCAAGCTCATAAAAATGGGACAAATATTCTTTACAAGTCATAACTCTGTTTAATAAGTCTGATTGTGTATAGTTAAGCCTATAGTCTGAATTTGCCCAGCTACTGTTGGCATTCTCTGTCATCTCAACACTGGACTTCAATCGAATTTCAGAGTTGGAATCTTATTCCAATTCTTGCTGAATCATGCTCAGCACGTTAAGTGTCTTGCCTGAGGTGACAGTGTGAGGAAGCGGCAGCTCCAGGAACAAAATCCAGGCCTCTCTCCTGCTGCCATGGTTCTGGTTCTACTTTACCTGCAGCACTATTTGCAATTAGCTGCCTTGCATGTACTGAGTAATTTATTTACATTGGGTTTTAGCAGCACCAGTGCACCTAGAAAGCTAAAACAAAAAATGTCCATCTAAGGTAGGGGTGTCGAACTCAATCAGAGAAGGGGCCAAAATCTAAAATCCAGCCTAAATCGCGGGCCGAATGGTTTACTAAACAGTCATAAACTGTCATTGTGATGGAAACGCAGCGCAGTGCAGTGATGACAGCGCGGTGCGGGCCACATTGCAAGGCCTGGCGGGACGGATTTGGCCTGCGGGCCTTGTGTTTGACACATGTGATCTAAGGACAAGAACCATATCCGACCTAATAGAAAATACATTTTCCCCTTGATAGTGTGGCTCAGTGGTTGAGCATTGACCTATGAACCAGGAGGTTACTGTTCCATTCCAAGTCAGGGCACATGCTCCGGTTGTGGGCTTGATCCCCAGGGTGGGGACGTGCAGGAGGCAGAGCAGATTTCACTCCAAAAGCAAATAGCAAGCATCTCTCTCCTAATTTATGTTTTCAAAATTGCACAGTGCTTTTTCCCTTGCTGTCCAGCATGCTGTCTGAAAAGTCACAATGATTTAAATAATTGATGGCTACTTTATGAAATTGTCAGACAGAATCCATTCTCCCGCCTCCCCCAACGCAAGTCCTTGAGCAGCTAATCTTTTTATGTTGTATGCTTTTTTTCCCCTTCCTGGTTTCATTTAGATAATTATATTATTCACCCTGGAATATAATTGCCGTTATACTGTGGGGGAAGGTGGGCGGAGTGGGGTGGGCTGCCGGCTGTTGGCATCTGCAGGTTGTAAAACGTCTGTTATGCTCGAGCCTCTAATTTCTTTGCCATCCCTCCTTTTAAAGATTTAATTATACCTATGTACAAGCATAATTTGAAATGTGACTTCTGATTCTTTTGAAGATAAAAGAGAGATTAATCCATTGTTAAACACGAACAAGCGTGGTGCAGTGGGAGAAACTTTGAGCTGGAATTCAGAGATCTGCATTCAGCCGAGCAGTTTCTGAGAGGCTGCTGTGGCCCAGGCCTGGACCGAACGTTAGAAGTGCCAAGATTGAAAGGAAATGAGAACACCGTGCCATAGCAGTACACGGCTTGGTGATTTGCTACCAGCTCATGATGTGGCGGTGGACAGTCTCCT
Organism: Pipistrellus kuhlii; assembly: GCF_014108245.1. Classification (NCBI taxonomy): domain Eukaryota; kingdom Metazoa; phylum Chordata; class Mammalia; order Chiroptera; family Vespertilionidae; genus Pipistrellus; species Pipistrellus kuhlii. Next base: position 15,301,211 of record NW_023425405.1, read on the forward strand.
TAACCTCTGTGGCCTCAGTTTCTCATCTCTATGCAAAGGCTGTTGGGCCTCTTCCAATGATCTTTCATCTGTAACAGTCCGAGATGCTGTGAGAAAAGAGCATAAGGAGTGACCACATTCCTTCTTTGTCAGGTCTCATTGGGAGAGGAAGGGTGGGGTAAGTTATGAATTTTCTGTGAGAGACATCAGTTTGTAACCTCTGAAATCAAACCTGGTCTGGTCTGACAGCTCTTAAACATTTTTCTTCAGTGTGCTTTCTACCTTAACATCCCTTGGGGCCAAAGCAGGGTGTGCTTGGGAGCAGAAGGCAACAAAATCTGAGCACTGAAAGTTGTTATCAAGAGAGTAATAACTATCTTCTCAAATTACTGCCTGAGGTCTTTTTACGAGTTCGCAAAGCTGGGGGTTTTCAGTGAAGATTGTGATTATAACGTGTTTTTCATGAGTCTGCCATTGGCTGGAAAGCAAGCTCACAAAATGTTTCCTCTGCTGCTTTATATTTTATCCTTTTCTCTTTGGAGATGTCTAGTTTGATATGGCAAAACTTGCCAACTCAAGAATTTAAAGGTAGTAAATATAATCACAAGCGTAGATGAGGTCTTATAACTTTAGGAGGAAAAATGCTGTTCATCTCTGCCAGAGCCAATAGTGTGGGATAAAGTAAACCCAAAATGACAGTGTGTCCTTGTTACAAATGGAACACAAATACCTCATGAGAAAATAGAGATTTAGAGTGGGTTTTATAACAGATTTATTTTCAGGGAGCAAATCATAAACCATTTGCCTTATTGGAAAAACAATTTTCGTGTTATGCAGGGGAAATAGAGTATTTAAAAAGGAAATGAATATGACAACCAAATGGACTTGGTTGAAACTGGCAAATTTGTTTCTTATTTACTTGTTTTTGCACTAGGGCGAGCGATATGGGGACTAGACCTGCAGTAATGGTTCTTTTATGAAAGCCCCCTAGCCATCTGGGGTAGCATAGTTTGCACATTTCTGTTCTCTCTAGGAGTGTAAATCAATGCTAGAAAACTCTGCTCTTCATATACAATACTAAGGTTTTCCAACTTATAATCTGTTTCCTTTTCCCTCTTTATTAAAATTTTTGCAAGCAGCCCTTTCTTCTGTTGTCTAGTAATAACATAACAATAAGCACAATTCTTTTATGATCTTTTTATTTATCTTTCAGACTGTGTTCTTTAGATCAATGTTTCAAATACTATGTTAATATTCATGTTAATCACCAGGGAGGTATTTTTTGTTTTTATTTTTTTTTTTTAAAACCTTTATTGTTGCAAGTATTAAAAATGTTCTCTATTGACACTTTCTAGTTCAACCACACACCCACCCTGCCCCAGGGCTTCACCACCCTATTGTCTGTGTCCATAGGTTATGCATATATGCATACAAGGTCTTTGCTTGCTCTCTTTCCACCCACCCACACTCCCCTGCCTTCCCTCTGAGATTCCATAGTCTGTTTCATGCCTCTGTGTCTCTGGATCTATTTTGTTTATCAGTTCATTTTTTCATTAGATTGCAGTCCTGGTGCCCAAATTTATGAATGGGGGGCTGTCCCTCAGCCTGGCCTGCACCCTCTTTAATATGGGACCCCTCAGGGGATGTCAAGTTGCTGGGATTGGGCCTAAACCAGCAGTCTGACATCCCTGTCACAATCCGGGACCACTGGCTCCTAACTGCTTGCCTGCCTACCTGCCTGATTGCCCCTAACTGCTTCTGCCTGCCAGCCTGGTCACCCCCTAACCACTCCTCTGCCAGCCTTATTGAAGCCTAACTGCTTACCTGCCAGCCTGATCACCCACAACTGCCCTCCCCCACCGTAACCTGCCTCATCCACCTTGCCCCGCATCCGCTGTGTGCACAGCCATCTTGTGACAGCCATCTTGTGATGGCCATCTTGTGATGACATTAGGGCATGATGCATGAGGGCGTGATGACCACCTAGACTAATATTAGTATAGATTCCAAACATGAGTGAAATCATGCAATGCTTATCTTTCTCTGACTGGCTTATTTTGCTTTTTATAGAGGCACATTGTGATGCAGTCAGTTTGGTTGGGTCCTGCTATTCTGTGTGACTCAGGCAAGGTTGTCTCTGCTCTGTGAGCCCACTGCCAGAGGAAAGGCTGTAAACCAGGGCTCAACAAGCTCTCTCTGCAAAGGCCAGGTAGTAAATATGTCCATTTCCATGTGGCTACTGGAGCCTAATGGCCACTGTTTGATCAGTTGTGCCATCATGATATAAAAGCAACTATGGATAATGCGTAAATGAATGAGCGTGGTTGTGTCTCAATAAAACTTTACTGACCCAAAGCGCAGCAGCCTGATCTGGCTGCAAGCCATAGTGCACCAACCCTTGGTTTAGACAATGTATTTTAAATGATATATATTTTTTACACTTGATGATTTTCATTCAAGTGTTTGCATGGGATTGTTGTACATATAGGTACGTATATAAAATGGTAGAAGTTCATGCTCAAGATATTTTTAAGAAAAAAATTAAGCCAAATAACAAGGTATCTTTTCCCTCTAGAGGACTTGGGATGGATGAGAAGCATGATGTTTTAGTGCTTGTGTGGCAAAATGATGACAACATTTTGACAAACTGCTTTCTGATTGGTGAGCAGTGGTTTGCAGTTTCATATTATTATAGCTCGCCTCTCCGAACTCCAACTCTGTCCGCGTGTGCACATTTCTTTATCACATCCCTTGCCATATCATTTGGCTCTGATCCATATTTGGGTAATGAGGTAGTTTGTTGTGCCTGCAATGAAGAAAATGATTTAAAATGTTTTTTAATAAGTTAACAGGAGCAAGTGTTGAAATTACTGTAATGAGATAATGACAGTGCAGCATATTGCTCTGAAGATTGTGCTCTGGTGAAAAATGCATGCTCTTAATAAATTCATTTTCACTGTGTTTTCCTTGGCAAGCTTTTTATCCTTTGCCTATTCGTCTGCTGGTCACGGAGAAATGGGCTTATGACATGGTAGTCAACAAAGATTGACAACTAAAGCTAGTCATCAGTTAAGAGCACCACTGAGAAGATTAAAATTCAGACTTACGAACCTCGGGCCAATGTGCTAGGTTCAGCTTTCTAATCTGTCCATTACTGTAGATCACATGTACTTGATTTATTTGAAATTTTACTTGTTGTACTTGGAAGTTATCTAGAGTTGTACATATTTATCCAACATGTATCACATATATATTTAGTATGCAGCATGGTACTAACGAATCAGTGATATGTCTGCCATGATCCACATTTGTACATGGCACATGGTTACTTAGAAGAGAGAATTGTCATTCAAGAACGAGTTGATAAAGAATACCTTAGCTGAATCTAGAAAGGTGGGCAAGGCCTTTTCTCCTGCAGCTTTTTCTCCTCTTAGGCCCATTCTTAGTCTACACAAAGGTTATTATATACCTGCTTCTTCAGACAAGTATAAGACACCACCATCTCCACACTGCCCCACCAAGAAGGCTCAGATGCCCACTTTTCTTCTGTGTATCCTTGGCCACACTTCTCTGCTGTTCTTCTGTGGATGTACCAGCAGTCTTCATACTCTTCCTCAATTCCACTCATGTTTTATAACCAAACTAAAACCCCCTTCAGAAGCCCTCTTTAAACTGCCCCCTGAAAATGTCTGTTTACATGAAACTACACTAGATTTTCTTCTTTCATTGTAGTAGATTTTGTTCTATCTCATATGGATTTTTTAAAGTGGATATTCACTCAAGCCTAAAAATCCAAACTTATGTCTTGAAGTTGAAATTTGTCTGTATAAGCAGCCTCTACATCAGAGGAACTTTGGTTTTTATTGATTGTGTGTTTTCTCTGTAGATGAGAGAGAGTGAATAGACTGTTATCTATTTAGAAAGATGATATGGGGGCCGCCTGTCCCAGCCACCTCACCTCCCTCTCACCCAGCAGCTCTCGTCTTTCTTGTACCAGTTTGGAGCTTGGTTGAAACAAAACTCCACACTTGGTATTCTTGAGTCGACAGAAGCTTTGCTTGCTTTCACAGATTAGAAGTCCATTTCTAATCATGTCATGAACTCAGGTCACAATAATCTGGTCTTTGCCACAGTCCTGTCAGAGTGCTGACGTCCACTCTCCTTTCTCGGGGGAAATGAAGTGTCTGGCTGATTGGCTCAACTTGTCAGTCTTATAGGATTTAAAAGAACATAAAAGACAGGCATTTGTTTGCTGTAATAAACCAACAGACTGTGCGATGAATTCTATGAGTACTGTCCTCTGCTCCTCACTCCCCCCATACATGCATATACACAAAAGGAAAATATAGAGCAAGACTTCTCCCTTATTTTGTTCCCATGTAATTGATCTTCGGTCAAGCAAAGACATCAGAAATCAAGTGAAAGGATTTTGAGAAAAGATAATGCAAGACACAAGCTGGGTCTGGGATTTCATAAAGCCCATTTCTAGCCCTTTCCACTGAGGCTTTCGTTACCTTGTTACGTTAGCCTTTGATTCCATCTTTTAAGTCTTCTATCTTCTTTCTATTTAGTTCTTTCCCCCCCCCAGTTTCTTGTAAACCTCAAAATGCTGATAATAGAAATTCTATATCAACCTCATGCCAGTCAAGAACTTTGTAGGCACAGCATTTTAGCCACCAGCTATATAATAAAACCCTAATATGCAAATCAACCAAACAGCAGAAGGACCGGTCATATGGCACACTGTCCACCAGGGGGCAGACATTCAATGCAGGAGCTGCCCCCTCATAGTCAGTGCACTCCCACAGGGGGAGCACAGCTCAGCCAGAAGCCAGGTGGCTGGCTAGTGCAGTGGTGGTGGTGGGAGTCCCTCCCACCACCAAGACAGCACTAAGGAGCAATGAGACCAGCTTCTGGCTGGCGAGTGCAGCAGCCTAAGCTGGCAGGTGGACATCCCCCTCGGGATCCTGGACTGCAAGAGGGCACAGGCCAGGCTGAAGGACCCCTTCCTCCAGTGCACAAATGTTGTGCACCAGGCCTCTGGTATGCATATAATTCTAAATTGAAGTCCTAGCAGCATGTCATGAAATCAGAAATGGCCCTTTTTGCCTGAGTACACAGCTCCTATATTATCTCATATAGGAAAAGGGAGATGATGTCCCCATGTCATCTATGATACCTTTTACATTAACCCTGGCAGCCAAAGGGTTGGTCAGTATTATGGATGATCTCCCTCCCATCTAAGCATTCACATGAAAATTTTACACTTGCCAGGACAGATTTGATAGACTCAAGAAACACAATACAGAAACGTTTCAGTTTCCATATTTTCACTTTCACTTATGTTTTGGCTTTAGGATCATTATAATTTTAATTTGCAATTAACTCTGGAAAGAGAACGCCAGTGATGACAGATTTTTTTCATATGTACTTTTTATTTTATTTTTTTCATCACCATTTATCTCTCTATAACTGCTCTACCTCCAGTTTCCATATTTTTAACATGAATGAAGCTAGCTTATAAACATATTTCATAATGGTTAGCAGTGGAAGATAATTGTATCTGATATGGGATGTTGAATTTTGTATAATACAAACTTACTAATTTGGCCACTGTTGTCAAAAGCATTCATGGCATATTCTTGAACCCTTTATGTTTAATGCATGTTCATGAGTTGGGGAAAGTTTATAAGGTTTTGTTGGCATAAGAGAGCTTTTCAGAAGCCAAGAAATCCAAAATACAACCATCTTGTTTGGTAGCTTTTACCTTTTAATGGAGCTCTCATATGTTTTCCACAAGCTCAGGGACTTAAAAGTAGTTTTTTTACCCAAAGGTATTATGGTAAATGTTTAACAGCCAGTTCTCTGGGGTGGGGAAAAATGGGGTGGGAGAGAGATCCATAGTATTTGCCAATTGCCATGGTGTGACTACTCCTACCATGGCCACTTGATTTACTAACATGGAGCTGAATGCAAAGAGGACAAGAGCTGCACAGAGCACCCATTACATAGAATTTTCACCATACAGACACAGTAGACATAAATAGCCTCAAGTGCATTGATAGTAGTATTAATTGTGTGTTTAATCATGTCGGAATTTAACAACTGCTTCGCAAAGTCCTAAAAATTTAACAATTCCCTCTTATGAGCCAGTGGGAACTGGCTCCAGCACATCGCTGTTCTTGTCATAATGTATTATGGTGGCTTGTTTCACTGTCTGCCTCCTTCCCTAAATATGATAATGAGCTTCCTGAAAGCACATGCAGTGCATCTCTAATGCCCAGCACATAGTAGGTACTCAAGTATTTGTTTACTGAGTGAATGCTTCCAACCTTTTGCATTCTCACCAGGTTAATCCACTTTGAAACAAAAGGTAAAGATTTATTTTCCTAAATACACATTTTATTTTCTTGGTTTGGTTTTGGTCAGCTTTCACAATATACTCTCCATGTATGTTTTTCTCTAAGTACTTTAGCATATGAAATATTAATGTTTTCAATATCTTGTAACTAAAAGTATGTGAGTTATTTATGAGCTTACTATTCAAAGAAACATCTCATAATATAAATACGCCCAGGAATTTTTCAATAGAATGTCAATTTCTTTCATCTGTGTGTATTATTCTAAACCAACAAAAACACTGTTAGTTCCTGTGATGTGCAGGTTAATTGTGTTAATAAAATTGCAGAAAATTGTAAAATTTTTCTCTGGGTGCTGCATAACTTTTATATAAATTCTAGCATCTCTATATTCTAAGGTCTCCTGAAGCGTGGTCCACGGGACCAGTTCTGTAGGATATTAAAGGGTACAGTATGAGAACTGGCTCCAAGGAAAGAATGAGTTTTGGAAAAATTAATTTAACATTAAACAGGTATTTTTACAGTAGCACCTTACTGACTGGAATGCAATATATTCTATTTCCTAGTGAATTTGTTTTCACAAGAGTGTCACAAAGACATCATGTTCCAAGGGATACTCTTTGGGGGACATCAGACTCATAAGTAAACAGACTTACAGAATCATAGAATGCTTAGAATGAGGGGCTTTAAAGGTTATCTAGGTTACTTCCCCCACCATATCCCCGTGCCAGGATTCCTTTTGCATCACCTGGCCAGATGGCCATCAAGATTCCGCTAAATACCAATCCTAGTAGGGAAGTTATCATCCCAAAAGGCAGGCCACTCCATTGGTGGCCCATTGTTTCTCTGAAAATTATCCATTACTTCTAGTTTTGCCAACTAGAATATTGGAAAAAACAAGTGTGCCTCTTTTTCTACCCAATAACTATCATGTTCCCTGTTAGCCCTCTCTTCTTTAAGTTGAACATTCCTAGTTTATTCAGCTCTTCCTCACTTGGGGAAATTCCTAGAATTTTCACATCCTGATTATTCTCTTGGATAATATTCAATGTCCCCTCTAAAACTGAGGTACCTAGAATTAAATCCAGTCTGCTGTGGTCTTTCTCAAAACTGTTTAACTTCTTACTTAGCAAATACTTCTGGGACCACTATTCTGTTTGGGGCACTATTCAAGACCCAGGCAACAAGACAGGCTAGGTCACAATTCTAATGGAGCTAACGCCCGAGTGGTGGAAAACTAAATAAACCAGGATAAATGGGAAGATGGTCTCAGGTAGTCAAAGATATTTAAAAGAAGACAGGAATGTCTATCATGGCAGAAACTATTTAGGAAGGAAGTGGCTTGTTTGAGATCAATAGTGATGACTAGGAGGTGATGTTTGAACTCTTCTTATAGTATACAGAGGAAGAAGAGAGGCATCAGTGGGCAGCATAGTCAGTAGAAAGGAAGGCCACCTTCGGGAGTATTGTAAGGGGAGAGCAATGTGAACTTCCAAAGGGGAATTCCAATTCCGGTCAGTTTGATCTTCACTGATAATACATGGACAGTTTGATGACCTACATTTGGTAGTACATTGTAGTGCTGTTGATCCAGACCTGTGTTTTTGGTGGGGGTTGTTGTTTTTCTAAGAATCTGATCAAGTTTCTAAATCCTACTGATTTTTATAAATTAAAATCTCCAGGTCTTTTTTTTTTTCTTTTTTTTTTTCTTTTTTGTTCTCTTGATAGAGTCAGTAATTTGGAATCTAAGTGAAAACATTTGTTATCCTTAAGTTTCATTGTTTTTATTTCTAGCTTGTCCAGATGTTAAATTCCTGACATTGTCATCAGTAGTAAGAGCAGCATCCTCAGCTTTCTGTTTTTTCTTAAATTAATAAATCTTATATGTCTTTATTCACAGTTATCAATAAAATTATATTCAGGTCATTTCCGAAGGACTTTAGTCTGTTATGGATGGATAACCCTCTAGGTTGAAAAGAATCTGTTAACCAGCCCTTTCTCAGTATAGTTTTTCAACCACCTGCTAATACCTGATTCATGAACTGTCATCCATCCCATATTTTTCCCATAAGGATAGCCTTCAAAATAATTGGAGACATATGGATCACTCAGTCTACTAATCCTGTAAGAAAAAGGAAGGAAAATCACCATAACATCCTGAACGCATTTAGATAACATGTAGATATCTAATTAACTTATATAACATTTATCTAAATGTACATAAATGTGGCTTGGATAATATTTCCTTTTCTAAGTAACCCAAAAGATGATTGAGGTTTAATCAATTCTTTCTAAAATGCAATCTCTTCCATTTAAAAGAGAAAATAAGCATAACGTTTTCTTGACCGCAGCCTTTGGGATGGAGATCCGGGAGCGAGCACGGCTCTTACGGCGTCTCCTCTGATGAGAGTGTTCTTTCTCAGAGAAAGGAGTAACAAGGTCTGCTGTCTCTAAAAAGCCTTGCCTGACACAAATTCACACAAAACAAATTTGTGTGTATTGAGCACTCTCACAGCGACCTAGGACCTAGAGTCCAATGATTTGTTCAGAACACAAAACGCAACGACAAACAAATTAAGAGATAATCAGGTATCTTTGCTCTGAAGTACTTTTTAAAAGGTCAGAGATAGGTCAAGTTACTGCAAGCCAGAGTTAGTCAATTCCTATCTTTTTGCTCCTGATGTTCTAGCCTGAGGTAGCGAAGTACCTGTTTAAAGTGCAATTTGGCTTTGTACTAGGCAATCAAGGTAGTCTCTGGCTACCTGGAAATAATGTCATCCTTTAGGATGACACCAACGGTAAAGATGTGCTTAGTCACCAGCCGGCGCACCTGCTTCCTAGAGCTAGCTGGGCTCGGTTGCCATCGCTCCTTTTTTCTTCCTAATATTGTTATTGTCAAGACCTCATCTATTGTGTGTTCATCATCACCTCTATTCGAGGAAAGAAACCTTTCTTCGCCCTAACATCTGAGTTGTTTGGCATCCAGTGAAACACTCACCAGTGTTTCAGCTCTCAGACATCCTCATTCAGTGTGGTCCAGTTTAACAGTGTTTATTGAACCCTTACCACATGCCCCTGTTCATATTGGTCTCTGAGGACACAGAAATAATGTTCTAGGGGCATTTCCCACTTCTGACCAGGTTAAGTCTCTCAACCTCTTGGTTCACGTCAGCCCAGCAGCAAGCAAGAGTTACACCCTCTTTCCAGCCCAGGACTTCGCTCCTCTACCTGGGAGAGGGCGCGGCCTCCTGTGCCTTCTTTCCTTGGCTTGTCAGTGAGCACAGAGGTTCTCACCAATGGGATCTGGCAGCGCCCAGTCCCTAGTGGGATCAAGAGGTCTCCACTGTGTGCATTTGCCTTATGGAAGGAGGTGGAGAGTTTAACCTTCAAGAAGAGGTGGCGTGTGGAGGAAACAGCTGCCTCGTGAGAGTCATTGCCCTAGGAGAGGAAGTGCATAGAGGGGTCCATCCCATTTGACTGCAGGAGAGACAGTCAGCAGTGTCATTTTACACTCATCTCTCCAGACACTAGATGTCCAGCTTTCTGTTTCTCAGGAAGTTGGGGTAGAGCTGTGAGTGACAGACACAGGGCACCAGGACCCTGGGGACTAGGGAGGAAGGTGCCTTCAGAGGCTAATGTCCCCCACATGTGTGTGCCCCTCTTAGTGGTCTCCTGGCTACAAGGAATTTTTCTTGCGCATTCTCCTCCCGGGCTCCACTGTTCAAAAGAAAAAATTTACTTCTGAGCTTCATAGGCTCTGAAGCTGAAAGAGTGCAAGAGGGAAGTTTACATCAGACCTGAAGGTCATACTGATGATTGCTGGTAAACCTGGCAAAGGAGAGGGAATGCAATTCACTCTTTCATCCACTCAGCAGATATTTATTCTTAAAACATAAACACAGCCATCAGCAAAATTGAGAAACCCTGAAGCACATGAAACTTTTGAGACCTTACTTTACACCACATCCCGACCTTCCGGTAGCCCCTGTTTTCCGTTTCTCCTTTTGGGGTGTATTCTCCATCTAGTCCTTTACTCCCAAGAAGCCAGTTAAAAAAAAATAAAACAGAACTTGCCTGTTGGCATTAATTAAAGAAGGCAAAACCTTGTGATCTGGACCATCAGCCGGAGTCCTGGGCAGCATATTATCCCCACTTGATAGTTCTCATTTGCAGGAAGTAGAACACAGTGCTGCCCTCTAGCGGATCATGGTGTTGTCAGTGGCTCGTCCTGCTGTTTTATTCCTAAGGCGCTGCCCAATCAGCTCTTTTCACCAGCAGAGAGAAGCAGGCAGCTGTTCCTCAGGCACAACTTATCCAGGCATTTAGCAGAGAGAGCTTCTGCTACCTCATACTCCTCTCTCAGCCTCTCCCAACCCACCAGCCTTCCTGGAATAATCTATAACCCAAGTCAGAAAACCAACTCAGTTCCACCTGTGGATTTTCCATTCAATGGCTCCTCTACGCTACAGCCAGTACCCTGAAGATTTCTTTCATCTAATAAGATATGAAAATAAGAGATAAGAACACTCAGGTCCATATGTCTTCCACTTACTGGGCAGGCAGGATTGATTCTTTACCCGGAGTCTCAAGATACTAGCAGGACTGCATTTGGAGATATGTGGCTTTGAGGCTAGGGCCCCTGGATCCATTTTTTAGCCTATAACCTTCAAATCTTCACATTCACTCTCTCTGTGCTAAGTGCCCAAGCAGTGATGTCATAGCATTTTGAACATAGTGCAGAATGATGAGCGGTTCTGCAAAGCTGAGCATGTACCTTTCCTTTGGGGAGAGGGTAGAAGCAACTAGTGATTGGAAAGTAGGCATTATGTAATTCCTGGTCTTTCATCTGCCAGTCAAAGTACTTAACCCTGTGTTCCCCTCACACTCACGAATGATGCTGAACAGTTATTACATGTATTGACTGTAGTGGCAAAGCTTCAATGTAGAGACTGGCACCTGAATGTCAGCCTTTAGAATTGCCACTTAGTAGCTGTGTAAGTGGGTCCCATCCCTTCGCATCTCTGAGCCTAAGTTTCCTTACCTGGAATCGAAAATATTGACCTTATGGCATTGTCTGGAAGATTAAATGATCTGGAACCTGTGCAAGCATTCTATAAAGCGAAACCCTGTGTGTAGTTTAAAAAGCATGGTCTTTGGACTTGGATCCTGGACCTGCCCCTCACTAGCTGGTGCCTTTCACAGGGAGCCTGAGTTCCCAGTCTTAGTTTCCAGATCTGTTTAATGGAAATAATACTGAGGTGACCCCTAAGGATCAGTATGGAGGTTAAATAAGAACTGCATACGTTGTGAATGTGCAGATTGTACTTCCTGGTGCAGCTGTAAACAAGAACATGTATGTGAGATGTTCAGTGACTTAGAGTTGTGAGAGAACATCGGTTAAGCATGTGGGGCCCATTGCTCAGGCCTTACCCCAGCACTGCCACTCACCAACAGGGTGGCACTACCGCGTTTGTTACTGCTTGTTCACTTCTCCGCCACCCGGGAGTCTGTGAGCTCCTGGAGTGCAGGAGAACCGTCCTCACTGCCTGCAAGCCTTCTGGTGGGGTGTCTCCCATGGAGGTGCCCAGCAAAGAATGCAGAAGGAGCACGTGCATGATTTTTATCACTGTGACACTTCTCACTCTGTAGTACCTCAGAGATATTACTCACATCTATGAAAATAACTATACATTGGAATCGGCGGGGCCATGGCCAACTTATGTAGCTTGTATGCACCCCACAAAGCTGCCTCTAGTCTGCATCACCAAGCTTCTTAATGCTCTTGATTCAAATTCCTTGTTACCACCAATACAGCGTAGAAACACAACACTTTTAAAACACAATATAATATATCCACTTGGTCTACCTGGTGATTGTCTTCTGATACCCTGGGAACACACACAGAACTTTACATGCCAGAAGGCCAGGAAGAGGATGCTGTGGATGCCTTTGGGATCACACATCCAGAAACTCCTGAGGGTGAGAACTGGGCCTTGGGCAGGTGCTGGAGAAACGTTGGCTCCAAGATGGAGTGGTGTTCTGTTCAGTTCACACACGTCAGAGTTTCTCTCTACTTTGACTCCAAGGCAGTTCTCAAACCCTGTCACCTTAAAATATGTTCAGGTTAGTCAAAACAGTGTCACAGTCTTGGAGATCTGGTATCTTCATCTGTTTTGAACAGCAAGCGGCATTCTTTGGCAGCTTGCTGTCCAATCCCAGGGTGCATTTCAAATCCCAGTTGCTTACTTGGTGGCAGCCTTCCACCCCTGCAGGTATCTTTGTTGTTACCATGGAGACCCTCTGTACTTGACTCTTCTCCCCCAAAACCCCACCCCCTTGCACCAATTTGTTTTTCAAATTGTCTCCTTGGTCCTTTTCGATGGAGTTAAATCTACAGCCATTGTTTGGGGAGTCTCGGTGTTTCCAAGCAGCCATTAGACCTAAATGGCACCAACAGCTCCTGCTACATTTCAAGCTCAGGTCCCAGAGGTGGCAAGATGGCCATCCATCTTCAGTGCCACCTGTCTCCCTGACAAGCTTCCTTTTTCTATGTGGCTATGTTGCTGCCATTTCCCTCCCTCCCCAACCCCCCCCCCTTCACCTCACCCAGAGCATCTCTGAGTATGACAGCCATCTAAAGACAAATTATCTCCTTGCAAAGTTAATTTCTGTTTCTCAGCAGGGAGCCAGAGGTTCCCGCTGGGTTTGGAAGTGCTGCTGTTTGGCTAATGGATGAGTGTCTCTTGGATCCAGTACCCACCATGGCACTGTTGCTGCGCCTGGCTTTCCATTTACTTTAATTTCCTATTTGCAGCTGGCATCAGGAGACCTGAATGGGTTTATTCACAGGGTAGTGGCTTACAATCATTAGCACTGGAAGGAAATCAAACTGAAGACGAATACTGGAGAGCCACTTTCTGCAGTCCCCGCTCCGCTCCATCAGGGCAGTCCTGTTGTTTGGGTTTATTTGCTTGCTTCTTTGCTTGTTTTAGAGAGTGAAGTCGCAAAATCCTTCCAGGGCTAGGACAGATGGCCTACATGAGAGGGTCACCTCTGAGTTTTAAGAATAGAAAAAGAATGGAATTTTTCTGCTTCAGTGTACAGGACTTTTAAGATAAAATGAGAAGTGGGGAGGAAATTACTCTGAGTACTTTTAAGTGTAACAATCCATGTTACTATTGTTTCTCATGCTGAAGCTTTGTAAAATGCAGGCAGTAGAGCATTGGCCCGTGGACTGAAGGGTTGTGGGTTCAATTCTGTTCAAGGGCACATACCTCGATTGCAGGCTCGATTCTCACATCTATGTATCTCTCTCTCTGACTTTTCCCCTCCCTTCCACTCTCTCTAAAAAAAAAAAAATCAATTGGGAGAGGGTGTTAAATGCAGGAAATTTAGTAACAAATAATTGTATTATCTTCTAGAAAGCTGAGCCAGAAACCAACAAGATAACTCCTTAGAGCACATATGTGGTGCTTCTATTAGGTTATGAAATTGCCACTTGTAGATCAACCAATGTCAAAAACTGGCAATGTTACCAAAACTGGTTTGGCTCAGTGGATTGAGCGTCGGTCTCCAGACTGAAAGGTCCCAGGCTCATTTCCCATCAAGGGCATGTACTTTAGTTGCAGGCACATCCCCAGTAGGGGGTGTGCAGGAGGCAGCTGGTCGAAGTTTCTCTCTCATCGATGTTTCTAGCTCTCTATCCCTCTCCCTTCCTCTATGTGGAAAATCAATAAAAATATATTTTTTAAAAAAAACTGGCAATGTCATAGGGTTCAACCTGTACAATTCTGGATTTTTTAATAGAATTCTGAAGGCCAACAGCACCACAGATGTTTTCCTCATATGCCCTTTATAGGAGTCCAACTCAGAGCTGCTAGCTGTGTGAGTCAGAACCCTGCCTGTGAGCAGCTGCCCTGGGAACATCTGGCCATATAGCCTGGCTGGTGTCGGGCAGCTCGCTGCCCCTTCCTGAGCCTCATGTTCCACATATTACAGTGTTACAGTCAAAGTCACAGAGCATGAGAGAGCATCACTCAAAGTTCCGAGGAAGAAAATAAAAGAGCCAGCAATTCCTCAGTTTTCAAAAGTGCCGTTTGCAATGAAAGACGTTAATTCTGGTGACTCCAGGGATGTGTTTGGCCATTTGTGAGAGGAAGAAAGTACCGTGCAAAGCAAATTCACAGCAAATCTTTCCCCCCGCACAGCTGCTGTGTGACTTTCAGCAAGTATCTTAATGTCAACCAATTTGGATTTCACACTAAGGAAAATAATATTTCAGAGAAACGTCGGTGAATGGAAGAGCGTGTAGTAAAGGGGTCCACACACACATATGTGCTTAATGGGTGTTGTTTCTCTTTTTCCGCTTTATTTGCAGGTTTTAGATATGGGGTTTAAATTCTGGAGGTCCTGAAATACAATAATAATAATACCTTATGCAAAACACAATAAACTTTTAACCCAGTGAACACAAATGTATATAATTTCATGATCTACCTAAATGGATTACCAGCATAGCCACATGATGTCAGTATGTATTTTCCTTTCTCATTAAATATAATTAGAAATAATTCAGGCATGTCAGCTAGTCTGCTGCTCCCTGTTTGCTTTATGTGCTGAGATCATCCTTGCCTTTACATTCCTCACTTTTCTCTGCTGGCAATGCCCTTCCACCCATCCCCAAATATCCAAATATTATTCACTCTACTGTCACCTCCTTCACAAATAAGCCCTGATTCTCCCAAGCTCTTCTCAAGAGGAGGAGGAATTGGGGCCTGTGAGGGAAGATTCCTGTACGGCAGACCTTGCTTGGACAGCACCTGCGTTCTGCTTCTAGGAAACGTGGAAAAGCTACAGTAGGACCAGAAACAGTGGTTCTCAAATTGGGGTGCCGTGACTGTGTTTAAAAGCGGAAAGAAATTCCTGGGTCTGACCCACAGATTCTGATTCTCTATATCAGGACTGTAGTGTGGCAGGAAGCATATTGTATATCAAGATAATGAAGGGTAAAGAAGGCAAGATAGGAAATATCAAAAGGCCAAGGGTCACCTTCATAGTCTGTGTAAGGTCAGACCCATATTAATCTGGTGATTATAAATAAAAGTCATTTGACACAGTACTCAGTCAGTTGTTGTGTGTGTGTGTGGCTTCAGAAACATTCTGTTAAAGCCATAGGCATACACCACTGCTGGTGTTGCCCCAGATTTCTGAAACTTGATCTGACTAGGTCCCCTGATTTATATGTGGAAATTGGTAATATCCATGAACATTTGGGTGGCATTTTACCTAGTGCCTCTGACTTGGTTAATGTAGTGCATCTCCAGGGTGTAAATCAGGATCTAACACCCAGACCCACTACCTCTGAGTTCATCTCACTCCCACTGCCTCATCTTTAGGGCGTCTTGTTATTTTACAAAAGTTGACAGGAATTGTTAGGTAATGCCATGGGCTCCCAAACTTTTCCTGCAAATATTAGTGTTTAATAACTTGCTGAATATCAACCTATTGCATATTGTAAGCATTAAATGGTCAAATCCTCTTCTTCTGACCGTTAAGGCATTTGCACTCAAATTAGGAAAGGCAGAGGGCTTAGTGAGTATACTAGTAGATATTTTTGGAACAAGAGATAGATATCCTGTCACTGGAACTTTGGACTTTGTAAGTAGATTATGTATAACACATGTGGAAACATTACCTGGCCATGGAATATTTGGATCTATTAGTCTCACATGGTAAGAAGTGAAAACATAGGAACAAGGTTCGGTGATCAAATTCCTCAGCGTGGGAGCCCTGAGAACAGAAACCCAAGGAATGGACAGCTAGTCCCCCTAAGCCAGGGCCTGGGGACAGTGGAGGGAGAGGGAGGTCCTGGCTGAGTCAACCCTCGCTTCCTCCTCTGGTTTCTCCACCTCCTCCATTCTGTGTTCTGTTCTGCTACCCCTCCTCCATTCTGTGTTCTGAATGGGAGGTGTGCCCATGGGATGGCTCCCATCTTCACTGGAGGCAGCTGGTGCATTTGATGAAATACCAAAGGCTCTTCTCCTGTTACTCTTATAGCTATTTCAAGGAATAAATAACAATTGATTGCTGTTTATGTTCGAGGCACAACGCTAGGTGCTTTGGGGTGTACAAGAAAATGAGTAGGACTAGGCTTTGTTTTCAAGAAACTTACATTTTAAACACAAGGAAATGACAAAATCCATCTATAGTGTGAATCCTGTCTCCTCCATCAAGTACCCATATTACTTTTTGCACACCTGACTTACTGTTGGAGAGGAGAGCGATGCTCTGACATTTTGTCTAAGCACTTGATTGATTCAGAAATTCAGTACCAAAAGTTGATTAGTGTGAGCAAAATTGAAAGCTCTGAGTTACATAAACAGTGATCATAATAAACCCACAGGCTCTTAGCTCAAAGCTTATTTATTCTAGAAAAATGTGTCTATGTGATTTCTTGGTTCACATTACTTTAAGAAGCAGTAAATGAGCAATCAGAAACTGACAGCAAACGTCTACTCTTACTCTGTTTCAAAGCACTGAGATTTAATAACTGCTAGTCTCTGTAACAAATACCGTGTAAAATCATTAAGTGACATGCTTGTTTGGAGCCACTTAAGTGAGGTGCAAACTGTGCTACCTGCCATGCTCGCCTTTAAGGGCATGGTTTTATGGCTAAACAGAAAAGTTGATATTTATAATGGTGAATGGTTGATTTTTAAGAAGTCATTATGAGGTTACATTACGATCTATGAATTCTACCCTAAAAGCATAGGATATATTTTAGAAAAATCATCAGAAATGGGAGTGTAAGACATTATATAAACTATAAGGATGTACTGGATTTTTTTATTAAAATATTTTTTAAATAAATAAACCATCTATTAGGAATTGAAATTTTTTTTGAGAAATTCTTATCTGAAAAATGAAAGTGAATAGTGAAGGATTGTTATACATGTAATTCAAAAGATGCTCACTATGATGGAACACTTTTAAATGTTTCCTAGATAAATTTCATGGGAGAAAATTGTTGTCTTGACTAATTTCATTTGCCCAATAAGATTTAAGATGATTTATCAGATGGGTGGGTTGTTCCCCCCCCCCCCCCCTCCAAATTTCTTGTTTTCATTCCCATTAAAAAGCAATGGAAACCTTTTTCAGAAGTGAAGATATAGAAATTCATAGGGGGTGCATCAACACAAACAAATAAAAATTTAAGTGTAGTTTATTTATGATGAAAATCTCTGGAGTCCTTTTATGTGATTTATTTGGAAATGATATATAAATTCAGTGTTTGCCAGCAGTTTTTTTTAATTGTTTTAATTCACATACAGTTGTGCTACATTCTCTTCCCCTCACTTGCATTTTTATTCATCCCTCTATAGAAATAGTGTCTTAGTTGCTTGATTATGTTACCTCTGTTGTGAACTTAGGAGATTTTTATTTTGCTATTTTTTTTAATAAAGATTAGATTCATTTCTCAAATTTTTTCTCAGGAAAACTATATTCATTCAGCTGATGTTTATAAAGATGAGACTGTTGAGCAACATACTCTTGACACATGATCTCATGTAATCTTTACAACAATAATGAGGTTGAGAAAAAATGGACTTCTTTAGGTCAGAGATCAAGAAACTGGCCGATTTAGGCATGAGTCCCTGCCTTTCTAACTCTTGCCTCTTTGCACTACTGACTGCCTCTCTAGGCATATGGCTTAGTGGGTGCTGGATGCTGACTAGCCACTCAGCATATGCAGGGCTTGGTGTGTCTCCAGGTCTGTTTTCCATGAAATGGTTGGGACAGTGGCTTAGGAATGGAAATAAGCAAGCAAGTAATGCTACAGTAACGGTTTGTCCCAAGCACTGTGGGAGCAGAAAGGAGTGAATGACTAATTTGGAGAAAACCTTCAGAGGCTGGCATTTGATCCTACAGGTTGAGTAGGAGTGTACCCAGGAGAGGTGGACATTTCCGGAGGGGAAGAAGGCCAAAGGCACAGGGGTGGCAGGGTCTGCAGTCCAATGCAGCCGGGGAAAGTGGGGAGGTTGACAAGAGGTGATGCCAGCTGGAGAGGCCGTGCAGGCGAGATGGCTGTACCACTGCTGGTGAGGAGGTGCAGTCATGTGGGCCTGGCCATAGGGATAGGATAACATGAAGCATGGCTGTTTACTTCTTTCACTAAATCTCAGCTCTGATAAGTGCCTTCCCATTTCTTTCCCTCTTCCAAAGTAGAACTCCCTGTGATTCATCTCTGGGTCTGAGAGCCTGTGTGTGCTCGGAAGCTTTGGGTTTAGAGCTTTGCAAGATTTTTGGCACTCCCCATGATGAAGAGGGAAATGTGAAAGCTCTGTCTACTGGCCTGGGTTCTGCTCATCCTAGTCTTTGCTGAGCAGCTAGTTTGCAGGTCCCTTTAGTTTATTTGAAAATATTCTGCCCTCTGTGCCCAGCGGTTTCTCCACCCATGCCAGCCGAACTCAGCCATTGGCCCAGGTCCTGTGGCCCCAGAAGCAACTGCCTAGTGTTGGGCTCCCAGACGTCTCCACACACATGTGCTGCCTGCCGGGGCTCGGGCCTGCCACTTACGGGAACTACAGCCTCTCATCCAGGCGTTCCCAGACTTCAGGGCCCTCCTGAGAGTGATTTCGCCAGTGGGCTCTGATCAAGTCCTGGTCCTGCCATTTACTAGCTGAGTGGCCTTGGGCACATTTCCTATTCTCTGCCTCAGTTTTCCCCTTTGTAAAATCGCAAGAATGGTATCTTCTTCACCAGTGTAAATTAATACATAAATGTCTAACTTACACATTAATATGAACACTTTCAAACACTCAGTGAAAATTAGTCAGCACTCAGTGAAAATTTAGTGTGGTCTTAACCATCACTGTCATCAGTCCTTTGAAAGCACACAGTGCCTCCTACCCCTTCCACCGAGGCAGCCCGGCTTCCCTTCCCAGAGACCTGGCCGCAGATGCCATTCCCTGAGTTCTGTGAATCCTTCGGGCAATCCAAGACATGGCTGTTCTTTTACCATTGGGATCAGAGAAGGAGAAAAATCTTTTTGAGCCCCACCCCCTACTTTCCTGTGGCAGTTAGAGCAGAAGCTAGGCTCTCAGAAGATTATCCTGCCTCATTCATTTAAATGTGATGCACGGTCTGACCTGTAAGGTATCAGTGAAAACTCTAATCACTCACTTACACCTGCCAAAGACTAATTTTAAGGAGCCTCAGAGGTGGGTGTGCATATTAAAGGAGACCAACCAGGTCCTTGCAGTCGAACCCGAGCAAATGTGTATTGATTAATTTAATTAAAGGAAGATTATAACCTGGGCACTGCACTGTGTGAGAGCTGACTGTGTGGTTCCCAGGGATCTTTAAAGCATGTGTGTTAATGGCCTTCTTGTTTAAACCAGCATGAATCTGAGGTTATTTCATCAATTTGCTAATCAAATAATTGCCAGGAGCACAGAAAATAAAAAAATAAAAAACCAAGAATTTTCTTTCATAAGTAAATTAAAATGCCTTAGACTGTCTTTAGTAATAGTTCTATATGGAGTGTGGTACAAAGAGATCCTTTCTGTTTTTCAAGTATTAAGGGAAAGAGCTCTTCACTTTATTTATTCTTCTGATTGCACCGTGTGGTTTGGGCTGGAGTCAAAGAACCATGAAGATTTGTTTTTAGATATATTTTTATTGAGCTGTAGAGGAAGATGAAGGAAGAGGGAGAGAGAAACATCCATCTGCTGCCTCCTGAAAGCCCCCTACTGAGGATAGAGCCTGCAACCTGGACATTTGCCCTGACTGGGAATCGAACTGATGACTTCTTGGTGCTTGGAATATGTTCAGCCACTGAGGCACACCAGCCAGGCAGAACCATGAAGATCTGGCAGGGCCATGTGTTTGGGAAACCTCTGATGCTAGTACCTTGAGGTCATTCTTCTTGGACCAGACCCCAGGGAGGAAGGGGGATTCTCTGACCTGCTGTCTACAGAGGGAAGGCCCACTGCTTTCCAGGACATGGATGGAGAGGATGGGAGAGGGCAGGGATTCTTGGCATCCGAATGAATAATTCACCTAATTCCTCTCCCCACCCTTCTTGTTTATCCTGTCTCTCCTGAGCCAGAGACCCTCAATGGGGAAAACAATAATCCCTTGGCTGTCATTTCAGTGAGACTTTTTAGAGGGAGAGACTATGTGTATGTTCAACCTGCTTTCTTTACCCAGAAGTCAATGCTCCCCTAGGCACATCTTCTCATCCCTGCTCCCTGTGCCTCACTCCTAAGGCCCAGCCTCACCTCTCCATCTGGCCACTGAAGGAAGCTAGAGCACCCCCTTCTATCCAACGCTCCCCACTCGCCCCCTGCTGGTGTTGTCCAGCCTCTTCCCCTCCTTGAAGGCCCAGCTCTGGGTCTGACTGGTCTGTGATAAACCTCAGGCCGCGGACAAGAACACTCACACATATCCCATGTGGGAGCTACCTTTCTGTGTGTGTCTTACTTACAGCCTCTCCAAGAAGACTAAAACTAGGTGTGGCTTCCTTCCTGCCAGGCCTTGTGGTACGAGGAAAGAGCATTGCTCTGGAATTGGACCAGTCTGAAGGCAGCTCTGGACTGCACCGCTCACTAACTGTGTCTCAGTGGACCGGGAGCTTAATCTTCTGCAGCTCCATATCATCTCTGTGAATGAGGCTGTGAGGACTGAATGAGATGAAGGGCGGCCCTGCTCAGCATAATCCCTGCACCCAAGATCAGCTCCCCGCTCTGTGTTCACATCTCCCTAGCATGGTGTTTTCCTTCTAGCTGTGCTCCAGAATATTCCCCAGATGTTGTTCTGGAAAAGACGTTGATACAGGTTTTTCATCACACAGTTATCCTTTTTTTTTTTTTTTTTTTTTTTTTTTTTTTTTTTTTTTTGAAGTGAACCACATCAACTACAGCAGGAACAGAATTTTGGGGCAGGAAATCCTTAATGCTTGAGTAAGCTGGGGGGGGGGGGGGGGGAGAGTCAGGGAGCTGGTGGAAGACAGGCACAGGAGCCACTGGCTTTCCCAAAGCCAATCTGAGGCTCACAGCTGGGCTTCCTCTCTGCAGTTACAGATGTGGGAACAACGTGAACTGACTTCCAGTTCAGTCCACAGGTGGCCGCTTGTGATCTGGAGCAAGCGAGCTTGGGTTTTTGACCTCAGGTGCTCTTCACTGTAGGGCTGCCAGTTATAATTATATGTTCAGGTGTCAATTAGCAGACAGCCCATCATTTGGCAGTTTGGGATAATGAGATGAATCTTGTGCTGATCTTTCAATTCAACAGGCATTTGATAAATGCTTTTTACATAAAATCTGGTGAGTGTCACATCTCTGAAAAAGAGCAAGCCCAGGAGCCACAGCACTCATTTGTCTGACCATCTGGAACTCTCTAGTGATCTCAGCGCTCCTGTGTTCTTTTCTGCCTCTGCCGACTTCCCAGCCCCCAATACTCGGGAGCCACATCAGTTACCGTTTACCTACACCATGGCAGAACTCTCCCTCTGACATGGGCATGCCTGCCTTATGTTTCTTTGTGCCACAGTCCTCAGAGAACACCAAACCCAGATGGTTACCATGGGCCCAAATCCATGGGTCCTTCCCTCCATCCTTTCATCCCCAATGAGTCAGTCATTAATGTCTGAGTTTCTCCCTCTGTTTCTGCCTCCCTTCTTCTCCTTCCTCCTCCTCCTTTTTAATCTTTGTAAGAGAAGGGCCTCTGGTGCCAGACGCACTAGCTTTTCATCTGGCTCCAGTAATCTTGAGTTGTGTTACCCTCGCTTATTACCAAGCTTTTTCTGCCTCCGCTTTATCATCTGTCAAGGGGACATAATAATATCATCTACCTCATAGAGTTAGCATGCATATTAAATATGTCAATTACCATACTAGATATGCCAATTATTTTTAAAGTACCTACAATAACACCTGGCATTTAATAAGCAAATATGCATGTTTATTTAATAAAATAAACTCTCCTCGCTGTTATCCAGCCCTTACCTACTTCTTATTATGAGGCAGAGTTTAAGACTGAAAGGAGGATAGCAAAAGGGACACATGAAAATACTAAAAGAAGGGGCAGGCTGGCCTGGCATTGTCACACGAACCGGAAACGTAACACTGGGATGGAAGCAGGAAAAGGGTTAATGAGATGAACTGGAGGGAGGGTGGAGCTGAGGCAAGTTGGCATCAATAAAAAAAACAGTTCTGCTTCTGAATCATTCGCTAAGATTAAAAAATATGAGATGTAACTTTTTTATATCTTATTTCAAATGTCTATATCAGCAAAGTAGAGGGATACCTTATAAATGCATAGAAATTTTCCATTTCGACTTAGGCAATTAAACCAATTTTGATCCTCACGCTAGGCTGAAATTTCATTGTCAAATCCTGAAGGTACGTAGGCTGCATCCGATTTGTATTGAACGAGAGCCGTGGGCTTGAGCGAGAGACGTGTATCCATAGCTGTGGAAAAGCAAGCCCAGAAGCCACAGTGCCATTTGTCTGACCATCTGGAAATCTCCAGTGATCTAAGCACTTAATTTTCCCCTCATTTTTTGAACAAAAGGGAGACAATAAAAGAAGAAAATGGACAGCAGGAACATCCTACTGTTCATTTTCAAAAAATCTTAGTGATAAAAGGAGCAGAGAGTTTAAAAGAAAAGAGATGAGAAACCATTAAAATGATTTGAATGCTCTGCCTGTATCTTGCAGTAAGCACTATTGTTTTCACTTACATGGGAACTGTGGTGATTTTATGAATCATTAGAGTTTTCTTTCCAAATTATATCTGCGTCTTCTTAAAGTGCCTCCTAAGTTTCCACAGTAAGAGGCTGTTGAACAGTTTCATTATTCCATTTAGTACTTTTGAGTTTTGTATTAATTTTTCATTTTTAAAAAAATGTTATACTTACATCGAAAAGATAAAATCATGGCATCTGAATCCTGATGTACTTTATTTTTCCTCCTTTTTTAAAACGTATCAGCCCTAGTCATTTTGGCTCAGTGAATAGGGCATCAACCTGCAACTGAAAGGTCCTGAGTTTGATTCTGGTCAAAGGCACTTGCCCAGGTTTTGATGTTTCTATTCTCTCTCCTTCTCCCTTCCTCTCTTAAATCAAAAATATATATATATTTAATAAATAAATAAAACATAGCAGCTCTCACTATTCTCACCCTCAGTCTAATAAGACTCTCGAATAACTATGAAGCCCTCATTTGGTAAAA
Organism: Pipistrellus kuhlii; assembly: GCF_014108245.1. Lineage (NCBI taxonomy): Eukaryota > Metazoa > Chordata > Mammalia > Chiroptera > Vespertilionidae > Pipistrellus > Pipistrellus kuhlii. The sequence goes on from NW_023425405.1 coordinate 15,324,783, forward strand.
GGACAATATTCCAATTAACAGCAAAACCTTCCCCCAAAACTGAGAGCCATCACAACAGTTGAACATTGTTCTTTGGCTTTATGTCGCATCAGGTATAGTGACCTGCAAAAAAAATGTATTCTGTTAAGTGACACCACCTTTCTAGAGTGGTCCCCAAAGCTGGTACATTAACCCAGGCCAGCCAGTCCAACAGGATCAACAGGAAATGGGTAAAGTCAGTAGAGAATGTGTGTGTGTGTGGGGGGGGGGGAAAGGGAGGGGTTCTAGTTTACTTTCTTGGGAAAGGTTGTCCTTCATTACTAATTTTCCTCCTATTTTTGGTATTAAAACATACTTTCAGCATACATTTATAAAACAATGGTGCTAAAGGTGCTCTAGTTTTGTTTTGTTTCATTTTAAGCATCATAATTTGGGAAATAAGAAGTTGGGTGTATGCTGGTCCATTTATTTTTCCTGGTCGGTGAAATCCTGGAGTCTGGAAATCATTGTATTGTGGCTGTGTCCTTCCCGGTGACGTGAGCGTTTCCTGTGTGAAGAGACTGTGCTCGGAAGAAATGCATCAAAGCCTCCGGAGCCGGATTTAAACGACCAGCTCTTCTTGGACTCCAGAGAAGAGTGCGTGCTTGCGCAGTATGTGGGTGGTTCTGTTCCCGTCACACAGACGTTGGCAGGGTGCCACCACTGAGTTTGCTTATCAGCTTGCATTATGGTAATTTCTAATTCCATATGGGCCTGTCTCTGCATGGATAACGGATAACGTGTTTTCATGGCTAAGACCTAGGAAAGGTAGTGTGACGGACTCAGCTCCTAACCTTGGGAAATGAGTTAAAGCCCTACTTGGCCTTCTGGTGGGCAGGATGGAGATGTCACCATGGTTAATGAAGGGTGTCACATCTTTCACGAATAAAAAAGCAGGGAATAATTTGTTCCATATCCCCAAGGCAGGTGGTATTTGGAACCATTTGATTTACCCAGTCGTGTGCACTGTTTTTCTCAGCACACCCACATCATGGAGCACTTAACTTCATTCCTAGAAAGAACTGGAATCGTGGGTTTACAAGGACCACTTTTGTCAAAAACAAGATCTACTTTTTAAAATTTGTTAGCTCTTGCCGAAACCAGTTTAGCTCAGTGGATAGTGTCGGCCTGCGGACTAAAAGGTCCCAGGTTCGATTCCGGTCAAGGGTATGTACCTTGGTTGCAGGCACATCCCCAGTAGGAGGTGTGCAAGAAGCAGCTGATGATGATTCTCACTCATTGATGTTTCCAACTCTCTATCCCTCTCTCTTCCTCTCTGTAAAAAATCAATAAAATATATTAAAAATAAAATAAAATAAATAATAAAATTCATTAGCTCTAGCTTGGCAGGTGTTGCTAGGGGTTGAGCATTGACCCATGAACCAGGAGATCACGGTTTGATTCCCAGTTAGGGCCCATGTCCAATTGTGAGTTGTGGACTGGATTCCCAGTAGAGGGCATGATTCTCTCTCATTGTTGATGCTTTTATCCCTCGCTCCCTCTCCCTTCTCTCTGAAATCAATAATATATTTTAATAAATAAATAAAATAAAATCCATTAGCTCTTCTCAAAATTTGCTATCCCTCCTGATCTGGTACTGTATCTTACCTTTTAACACGCTTCCCCTTGTGCCTGCACATTTGCCCTCTCTCTCCAGCTCCTCCCCAAACAGCTCCAGATGTGCTGCTTTCCGGGAGGACTCTGGATCTCACCCCTGAGGGGCACAAGTAACTGAGGCTGAAATGATGTGGCTAAAACCTGTCAGCATAATTGATGATCATATGGTGTGAGCCCCCAAAGACAGGTGAGCTGCAAAGAGCGGAGCAACCGTGTGTGTGGTGTGCCTCTCCCCCGAGCCCAGCCCCACGTCCTCTTCTGACACGTTGATTTATAGATCTGTGGCTCTTCCCTAATGAATCGTGCCCCTGCGTGGGTCACTGGGGCCTCCTGCTGAAGGGACCTTGCCTTTGCCAGCAAAAGGAAGAACCGTAGAGGTTCTGCTTTGTGAATTTCCTGATTTGTTTGTTTATTGGCACTAAATGGAGTGGCTAAGGACATGTGAACTTTAAAAGGACAAAATAAGCCTATAAAATGCTGGAATAATACCGTTACATCAAGAGGGGTTTCTGTGAAGGCAGATGCTTTGTGGCGTTATAGAATCTTGTCAGAATGGAATGAGAGTTTGAGGAACATGGAGATATATAGGCATCTGAGACCACCTACGATGGCAGCTTCGTGTTCTAGAGTTCTTTAAGAACCTCTGTTTTTGAGTGCTATTCTTATTCCTTGAAACTGCTTTAGGTGTCAGACTTGCTCAAATATAGGAGTGATAATGACTGCTCTACTTTCTGCAATCTGCTGGGATATCGATGAGATATTTGCAAAGCACTCTGTGTTCTCAGGAGAAAGGGTGTTAGAAAAATGCTACAGTGATATTGTTAGCAGGGCATGGAAAGTTATGCAAAAACGTAATTCCAGAAAGATGAGCCTGAGAAAGACTGAATTGTAGCCTGAGCCTATATGGCCATCTTCTGTCCAAAGTCCAGTCATTTTGTCTTAGGTCTCAGTTCTGGGTAAGGTAAGGGACTGGGGTATCAGGAAATGGGGAAGAGAGGAGCACTGGCCGGTGTGGACCTGTCATTAAAGAGTCTCTTGGTTGCCGGCACTGGAGGTGCCTGCGTTGCCAAGACAGCCTGGTGAGCATCGAAAGGGCCCCACCTCATTTCCTCTCCTGACTCCATCCTGCCTACTCGCTGGATTACTTCGCACCTTCCTTTCACTGACATATGTCTCAAATGGGAGTCTCTCTTCCCTGGCCACACATTCCTTCACAGCTTCCTGTAAACCTGGTTCTGCTGTCACCAAAGCCACTGCCAAAACTGTCATCTGAAGGTCACAGTGACCTTCCAGAATCACTCATCATTCACTTGACCACACTGTACCTGGAAAAGGCTAACTCATCACTCACTGCTTCTGTGTTTCTGCTAGAAGCAACGAAAGATTCAGGTTGCCTGGGTTCAAATCCTGGACGAACTAATTATGTGACCTTGGACAACTCTTTGATCTCCTAGTACTTCTATTTCCTCAACTGTAAAATAGGGATAATTGTACCCACCTTATACATGTTAAATTAAATTTATAGGGCGTTAAATGAGATAATGCATATAAAGCACTTAGACCTATTGTATGGCACACTTTGTTATAATTGTGGATTTCCAGATGTAGCATAATGGTAGTTCCTGGCACATAGTAGGTACTCAGTAACTATTGGATAGATTGACAGATGAATGACAGGTAGTTTATTCTAGTATTTACATGTATACTAAACATAAATGCTATTGATAGTAAATATAAATGCTATTCATAATTACAGGGTGCTCTCAATATAAGAAAAAGGAAATAATGATACTTGGATCAACAAGGGGTTAGAATTTGGTTACCTTTGAAGACCTTTTTCCTATAAGGTCATATATATTTCTGTGTGTGTTGTTGTTTTGTTTCTTTGTTTTCATGCCTTTTAACTTCTATACTGCTTTATTTATTACAGATTGGTTTTTTGTTTGTTTGTGTGTTTTTTTGAGAAAATTAAGTGTTTTAAAAAAATACTAAAAATAAAGTACTTTTTAAATTTATGTATAGCTGGACTATAAAGCTTAGACTATTATTAGGCCATTTGCACAGAAAGACAATATTTAGAAAGATATAGCTAGGACATAAAATTCCAGGGAGTACGTCCTCCATTGGAATTCTTTATTCCAAAGAATCCAAGGAGTAAGTCCTCCATTTGAATCCTTTTCACAAGATTCCAGAGAAAAAGTCCTCCCTTGGAGGTCTTTCCACAACATTAGAGGAGAACTCCTCTGATAGAGTTCTTCTTTCTACAAACTTCCAGGGACAAGTTCTCTGTTGGAATTCTTCTTTGGACAAGATTCCAGGAGTAAGTCCTCCATTGGAGCTATTTCCACAAGATTCCACGGAGTAAGTCCTCCATTGGAGTTCTTCTTTCCACAAGATTCCAGGGAGGAAGTCCTCCATTTGGAGTTCTTCTTTCCATGTTGGAGGACTCTGTGTCTGGGTTGTTCCTTAAAAATCAGATGCCCTTCCCGTAGACTTTCTTTTCCTTGAAACTCTTCTACCTTACCTTTTATTTTGTTTTGTTTTCTTGATTTCTGTTTGGTCTTTGATCCCACTCTTTTTTGTTGTTGTTAAACCTTTTTTTCCCTCCTATCATTAATGGCCAAGCCACTCTAGACTATTGTTGGGGCCTCAGTCAATCCTCTTGTTTGAAAACTCACTTCTCTAATTCACCTCTACCTCAACCTGATAAAATCTTTCTTCATCTAACACCATTTTCCCAGGAGGAGGCACAGTATGGGGTATGAAAGAGAACACAGAAATGGTCATCAAAGGGCCTGAATTCTTATTTCTTGTTTTCAAATCTCTTTTTTTATCTTGCTGCTTTTAAGATTTTTCTGTTTATCACTGGTTTTCAACAATTTGATTATAATGTGATTTGCTATATTAAATCTTTATATATCATGTTCCATCACATCTATAGACCTGTACTAGCTGGCTTCCTCACATTAGTGATACTAAGATTGATCTCTGGGAGAGGTTGTGACCATCTGATCCCCCCATTGGGCAGTTACAGTCTTCCTCACGTGACCAGAAAGTCATCTGTCCAGTGTAACCTTGACATTACTAAACTGTTCATTTCCTATCAACTTTCAACTGCTTCACCACTAGTTGATAATTTTTACCTGAATCAACTATTTTTTTGGGGACTCCAAAACGATTTTCTGATTCTGTTATTTCTCCTACGTGTCTTTGCTGGCAGTCTTTCTTAAAGAGCTTTCACTATTTAGTAATCGCAAAATAAAGAGCCTTCTGGAAAGACAGAGTAAATGCCTAATTCTTTCTTTTTATTTATTAATTCTCAAAGAGGAATTTGATTAATGAATTTGTGTTTTGTTTTGTTTTGCTTTTTCTGTGCATTGATTTTTTTCATATTTTTAAAATAAATATGATCACCTGGAATAATTTATTCTGTTTGATACTCTAAGCATCATCTCTGGACAGAGGGACCTGGGTTTAGTTTTTAGAACTGGATTCTAGATTTTGAAGTATCCTAAACTAGCTATGTATCTCTGATAGGCCCTTTAGTATTTGACTTAGTTGTTTTCCTTTTGTTAAAACTGAAGAATTAGACTAAATAGCAAGAGTTACTTTTAGATCTAGAATTAGGATTCTGAGATCCACTACCTAACACTGGTCTGTTTCTCTCCATCTGCAACTGTCATTCACACTATCCACAGGCTGGCTCTCAAGTCCAGTCAACCCTTTCTCCTCCAAGTCCTCAACAGGAATCCCTTCCTGTAGCCACTCTGGTCCCCTGTTTGCGCACCCTTTCCCCAGCCTGTCCATATACCTTTTAACTTCCCTAAAGCACCTCTCTTCTTCCTCTCCATGTATCCCAACCTCCCCCACCCTCCCGTCCACAGTTCAGGCTCACACCCATTTACTCCTATTCTATATTGTCTGTTGCACTTAACTTGCAAGTTCTCTTGGAATATTACTTGTTTGTTGTTCAAAATTATATTCTGTTTCATTATCAACTAGTTTATCATCACCACCTGAAAAAATAGACCATATTTTCAACCAAAAACATTGCCTGGAACAAAAGAAGTGATATAGTAATTCTTATACTTTTTAGTATAGTAATCATTATACTTTTCAGTCCCCCCTAACATGTAGTACATATTTTGCTGAATATCAACCTTAAGGTCTTTTGAAATACATGATCTATTCCCCCTTTCCTAACAAAAAAAACACACAAACTAATCCAATCTGATATCACTAATCACTAGATAATCAGAGAGAGAGAGAGAGAGAGAGAGAGTTTGTGTGTGTGTGTGTGTGTGTGTGTGTGTGTGTGTGTGTATCTGTTGGAGCCCTGTAGTTGAGCATATGCCTTACAAGTGCTAATGTGCACCTACCTGTTCATTGATTTATTTCCCATTATACATCAAGGAGAATTGATCACCTGGATATAGAGTTGCATTGATTTGAAGTATGTAAGTCAACAAATATTTCTTTTATTACCACATCTTATGGAAACAAAGATGCCCCTGGGACCTTATTGCCTAATTATACACAACTGTTGTACACTTCTGTCCCTTTCCTCTTTCCTGCTATTTTGTTTTGAATATGAGATCACAAATCCCTAAAGAAACTTCCTAACATACCAGCTGTGCTTATCAGATATGTTAGAGATAGAGTGTATTCAACCAGAAATAATCCTCTACCTAAAATGTTAAAAAATATATATTATTAGTTATTAATTCACACACATTTTTCAAGTTTTTAAATTAGAAAATAAAATTTTTAAATTGATATTTAGAGAAAGAAGAAGGAAAAGGGAGAGAGAGAGAGAAGCATCAATAAGAGAGCAAAACATTAATCAGCTGCCTCCTGCATTTTCTGCTGGAATCAAGCCTGCAACTCAGACATGGGCACTGGCCAGGAATTAAACCAGCAACCTTCCAGTGCCCAATCAATTGTGCCACACTGGCCAGGTGGCAAATACATTTTACAATTCCTTATGTGAATTCTTTTTTTTTTAAATATATTTTATTGATTTTTTACAGAGAGGAAGGGAGAAAGAGATAGAGAGCTAGAAACATCGATGCGAGAGAAACATCGACCAGCTGCCTCTTGCACACCCCCTACTGGGGACGTGCCCACAACCAATGTACATGCCCCTCACCGGAATCGAACCTGGGACCTTTCAGTCCGCAGACCGACGCTCTACCACTGAGCCAAACCGGCTTCGGCCCTTATGTGAATTCTAAAGGGATACAGTTTTCCTAACTGCACAAAATTTTTGACTCACATATTCTTTGTTAAGCCTATGCATAATTTTTCCTGACTCTTTAGGCTGCTAAACAGAGCTTCAGAATGTATTCCCCTGTTGGTTGTATGAATATATTTGTCCTTTTGAAATGATCTTCTTTTATTCTGAGTGGATTATCTAGTGATTAGTGATATCAGATTGGATTAGTTTGTGTGTTTTCTTGTTAGGAAAGGGGAAAAGAGGGATATTAAAAATATTTAGGTACTGTGTGTGTGAATGTTGTAAAAGAACCTCCAGGATCGAGCTTCTGGTTGCCTTCCTCAGCTCGCCATCCTGATGTAAACACACATACACACACACACACACACACACACACACACACACACACTCACTAGCTTCTGGCTGCCTTCCTCAGCTCGCTGTCCTGATGTAAACACACACACACACACACACACACACTCCTTGCACCCAGCCTGGAAGAACCACTTGCAAATCCTGAATCCCAGGCCATGTCATGCTTATGCTGCTACCTTACTTGAGTGCTTCTTCTCCCATCTTTTTAATCTACCAGTTGCTGTTTATCTTTCAGGACTCAGTTCAATGACAACATCCTCTTTCTCACCTCTCCCCCACCTTCCACTGCAGCCCAGTGAACTCTTCTCCCCGGCCTCCACTGGCCCAGGTGACACTTCATTGTCCTGCTAACATCTAAGGTCACTGGAGGGCAGCAGTCTTGTCTCATCTGGCTTTTTGCTGCCTAATGTACCCCAATACTTGGCACAGAGACAATATTATTTAATAAATTAGTATTAATCAATTAGTTAAATTCCCTGCTCTTTCTCCAAATTCCCATCCTCCTGCACTTTTTATTTAGTGGCCTATAGTAGTGATGCCAATAGTACTGCTACATCTTCACATCTTAAATATATACCACAAGAGAAAGCATTATAATAAAATAATCATACACTTACAGATGTTTTGCTCAGACACATTTTGAAACTAGCTCCAATTCATTGTTATTATGGTTGGACATAAATTGTTCAAAATTGATATTTAACACGCAAACGTATAACCACCAGCCATATGTCTCTCCCTCCCCTAGCAAAGGTGAAGCTAACCAAAGGGAAGGGGGTGAGAGGTGCTTTAGGTGTTTCTTTTTTTTTTTTAATATATATTTTATTGATTTTTTATAGAGAGGAAGGGAGAGAGATAGAGAGTTAGAAACATCGATGAGAGTCATCGATCAGCTGCCTCTTGCACACCCCCTACTGGGGATATGCCCGCAACCAAGGTACATGCCCTTGACCGGAATTGAACCCGGGACCTTTCAGTACCCAAGCCGATGCTCTATCCATTGAGCCAAACCGATTTCAGCTGCTTTAGGTGTTTCTAACAGGAGGACCTAATAGGAGCTAGAGAGATTTCCCACAGAAATAAGTGTTTAGTTGAACCTGAAAGATAAGAAAAAATACTTTAGCCCTGGTCTGTGTGGTTCAGTGGTTAGAGCATCAGCCTGCATCTGAGTTCCTGCTGGAGGCAACCAATCAATGTTATCAATGTCTGTCTGTCTCTCTTTCTCTCTCTGTCTCTCTCTTTCTCTTTTCGTCCCTCTTTCTCTCCCTCCTTCCCTTCCTCCCTCTCCCCTTCCTCTTTTTTACTCTCTAAAAATCAATGGAAAAAATATCCTCTGGTAAGGATTAATAAAAAGAAATAGTACTCTAGAAAAGCAAAAAAAGGGACAGAAGTTTGTAGGCAAGTATAAGGCCCTGCAAGTGGAGGAAGAACTGAAGAAGCCCCGGTAGCCAGGTCTTAGAGGGCAAGAGGGAAGCAGTAGGCAGAGAGGCTGGAGGGTAGACAGGAGCCCTGGCATGAAGGCCTTATGGGTCATCTGGAGAATGTGGACCCTAGTGCATGAAAGAGCTGTAAGTTGGTGAGAAGTAGAATCAGATATAATTTTATATTTTTTCCTTTGATATTAAAATGACAAACTGTGATGTGCACAAATCTTAAGAGCAAAAAGTTTCTACACGTTTTTACTTATGTAACAGCTGCCCAAGCAAGATGTTTTCAGCACCTGGAAGGTTCTCTCCTTCCCATCAGGACTGGCCCCTCCGCCATTCTGACTTCTGTCCTCAGAGATTACTGTTACCTTTTTCTTGAACTACAATAATAACAACAAAACCACATTACTTACACTCAGCCTGTGGTCTGTGAGACATCCCTGCTGTCAAGTGTAGCGGCAGTTCATCCATTTCATCTCTGTGCTGCATTCCACTGTATGCCCTCACCTCCATTGATTTACCCATTCAATTATTGATGGCCATAAGGACCACTTTTATTCTTACTATGGTTATTTTAGGGAACACATCTGTGAATACTATGCTCATGATTTTGCTGGACATCAGCACTCTCTTCTGCTGGAGATACACTTTGTAAAAGGCCTCTGCCTGTGCAGGGGAGGGTGACAGAGGAGAGAGGAAGGCCAGTTCCTCAGGCAACGACCCCTGGGAACAGCCTTTCACCAGCGGCTCTGAGAAAGCAAGCACCTTCAGAGCATTCTCAAAGTCTCACACATCAAAACGGAGATTAGAAACAGCAGATTTCCTTCTGGCTTTTGTCAGTAGTCATTGTTCGTTCCTATTTTCCTTACTGAAGTAAAATTGGTTTGTAATGTTATGTAACTTTCAGGAATCCAACATTATAATTTGGTGTTTGTTACACTACAAAGTGATCACCGCCATAAGACTGGAGTTAGCATTGTTTACAGCTTGCTAATTGGGAGGACAATATGGTATGGCACGTTTTGCAAATTATAGTTGATTATATAACAATAAACAGAAACATTATTGTCAGCGTCAGACGTGCAGGTAGCCCCTCGCTCCACAGTTGCTGTGTGTGGGTGTGTCTGAAGTGATGGATGATTTATTTGTTTCTTTCAAATGCTTCTTAAAGCGGTTTCCCAGAACCCTCAGTTCCTTGCAGCATCTCTGAGCCATCCATGCTCCAGGGGTAAAACAGCACAAATACAGAGCTGGCATGGTCCAAACTTGTGCTTTTTTTCCTGAATTATGAATTTATTTATGTGTTAAAACTTTAAAATGATCATGGTTAGTTGAATATATATGGGTATACACACACACACACACACACACACACACACACACTCTAAGGGCCCAGTGCATGAATTTGTGTACTTTGAAAAGAACTGTGGATCTCAAGGCTACGGTGGGCATAGGGGTGGTCTCTGCCTATCCTCTGCTCCTCTGCGCCCCCACCTGGCCCTTCCTGCCACGGTCCCTGGTCCTATCTGCCTGCAGCCACACTCCTGCCACCACCACTCTCATGTGCTGACCCACTTGCACTGGCTGACGGTGCAGAGCAATTGGGGCCAGTGCCAGCAGCAGGTGCAAGTGGCAACTGCTGCCCCGATTGCCCCTCAGGAGCAGGGGGAAGTGGAGAGCCCTTAGGGGTGATTGGGGCTGGAAGCTGCCGCTAATACCTGCTGACAGCGCCGGGCAATTGAGGTGGTGCCAGGCGCCAGCAGTGGGTGTGAGTGGCAGCAGGTATGAGCACCAAGCGAGACCACAGCACGTGGGAGCAAAGCATTTTCAGTAACCACCAGGGGCTTGCCCTGATAACAGTGATTGGTGCCCTGCCTTGGTCTGGCGCCCCATTCACCTACTCCACCATCCTGCCATGGCTGATGCCTGCCATATTCTGCACTCTGCCACCTACTGCTGATGCCCGCCATGTTCCACTTATGACTACTGGTGGTCAGTGCACGTCATAGCAACCAGTTGCTCAGTTATTCCACCATTCAGTCTATTTGCATATTAGGGCTTTGTATATATAGATATACTAGGGGCCCGGTGCATGGAATTTGTGCACTTGGGGTGGGGGTGCCCCTCAGCCTGTCCTGCACCCTCTCACAGTCTGGGAGCCCTTAGGGGATGTTTGACTGATGGCCTGTAGTCAGACATTCTTAGCATTGCCACAGAGGCAGGAGAGGCTTCTGCCACTGTCACTCACTTGCCAGCCATGAGCCCAGCTTCTGGTGCACTGACCACCAGGGGGTAGCTCCTGCATTGAGCCTCTGCCCCCTGGTGGTCAGTGTGAGTCATAGCAACCAGTCATTCAGTTGATTTGCATATTAGCCTTTTATTATATAGGATGTTGTTGACATTATAGAAAAATCCAAGACCTTCAGTGTCATCAGTGTTCAGTGTTCATTTGGAAATTGAGACCCAGTAATGTGTACTGAAGTGGCTGTTATCTGATTCCACCTGACCAAGTCAGGGTTTTAACCCACTACCTGGCCTTCTAATTTTACTCTACATCTGTGTTTTTACCCTGATCCCAATGTTCTATGCATTTGCATTAATTCATCTAATAAACATTTTTAAAGCACCGGCAATATGCCAGAAGCCTTGCTAGTTGGTAATAGAGATACAAGGTGTAGTCACTGATCAAGGAATTTATAGACTAGCAGCAGAGATAGTCAAGTTAGTGACCCAGCGGTTTCATATCCCACTTGGGACTTGAGATAAAATTATATCCATGGTGCTCTGGTAGTGCAGAAGGGAGGCATTTAAATCAGAGCAGGCAAACCTTGAGCCACCTCATCAAGGATGAGGGGCATGAGCTAGGAAGGGCATTCCCAGCATGGAGGTTGGGAACCCCAAAGGCACAGAGGCAGGAGTAGCCTGGTGCCATCATTCCTGATAGCAGACTGGGATACTTGGAGCCCAGGGTAGGCATGCTCAGGGGAACTGGAGAGAAGGCTAGAGCACAAGGCAGGAGATGAACCAAAGAACTTTATGCATGTATGTGCTAGTATGACCCATGCACACAGACAGTAGGATGGTGAAGGTGTGTGACAGGGCATGGAACAGGCTAAAAGGAGTCAATGGAGGAAAGAGGGACATATGTAATATTTTCAGAAATAAAGATTTAATTTATAAAAAACAAAAACACAAAGCTGGGTGTAGTCTGAGGATGAGAGAGACCTGGATTTCTCCCCTGTTCCCACCTAGACTCTGTGTGTCCACAAGCTTGTCATCTGGCCTAGTGTCCTCATCAGTACGGCCAGGGAACTAGTGAAAGTTGTCCCCAAACCATGTTCTGGAAACATTGTCCTGGTAGATGGGAAAAGATATGCTGTGAAAAATTGGGCTTTACTTACATTGTTAAGGGGAGTGTGACTACCACATCCTCCTTTAAGATTCACCATGGCATCAGCATGTTAAGTTCCAGTCCTCCAGTGAAGAAACCACTTCAAGTTTGTCAACTCAGCATTTGTCAAGTTATTTGAACTTAGAGCCAATTTTCTATAATATCACTGTCCGTATCATGCTGCAGAGCCTCATTTTAGCAAAAACTGAACAAGGCTTCAAAGATCCACATGTCTTCATTTATTTAGTTATTCCATTTTTAAAAGAGCTGGTCACTTTGTGTTTTAGATTGCTTGTATGTCCCTGTAAGAAACTTTGGTTGTTATTATTTCATAGCATCAGCTATCTTGGGAATTTTTTTTTTCATTTTCTCATTTTTCATGTCATGTCCAGACTTGATTACCTGGTAATAAGTCACAAGAAATGAAAATTGAATTGTTTCTGTATAAATATTAATCATTTATTACACATTTAATAGCAATTACAATGAATAAAAATCAGGGTCTCACTTATTAGAATTCACTCAATATAGGCAGATACTGAAATTAATAATGAATCAATGAATCATTTGTGATACTAAAGAGATCATATAATAAAAACAGAACTGACCTTGTTAGAAATCTGATATTTTCAACATTTATCTGTCAGAGCAACTGATTTGGAAATTATTATAAATTCTTGGAAAATGGAACTTTTTTCCCTTGCAAAAATACCCATCATTTGGCAAACAAGTGTCATTTTCCTTGAGGACAATGTAGTGACTGGCTATCCAGAGTGCTGCATAACAAGGTAAGCCAAGCAAATAGCAGGAAAATTGTCTGTAATCACAGAGCATCACAATGGTTGGTGAGCACAACCACTCACATTAACCATGGCATTCTCACTGCTCCCTCCTGTGGGCCCTGTTTACCCCACATCCTAATCTCCAGGGGTTGATCCTGTGTGTCTGCATCTCCCTTCCACTCCCACTGCCATCAGCACAGGGCTGGTCACCCGAAAACACTGGGATAAATATAGACCAAACCGATCCAATCAGAGAGGTGGGTCTAGCATCCTCCCATGTGTCAATCGCGGTTTATTGGTGTGTGTTACTGTTAGTCCCGTTTCTTTTGTTAGTAGTATTGTCCTGAAGATCCTGAGAAATTATAAGCAAGTAGCAGCTGGGGAGGGTGGGAGCTGGATGAAAGGAGGAGAATGCGGAGCTTGCTTGTGAGACATTGGTAATCTGGTCAGGCAGCCCCAGCACACCTGGGAGGCCCGGAACAATTACAGTGTTTATTTCCCAGAGCAGAAGCGCCAGGGCACCCAGTGAATACTCGAGTGATGAGGGCCAGTAGATTAGTGGCACCATCATATTATCCTCGGTTATTAGAAGAGTAAATTGAGTCATAAGAAAGGAAGAGGTTACCCAAACCTGCCCCGAGTTGATTACCAATGGCATAATTGAAAGGAGAGCCAGGCCTGTCCCTCAACAATTCTCGCCAACTCCCGCACTCATCTTGCCCTCGCTCCTCTTCCCGCAGAGCTCTGGGTTTTAGACTGGCTTTGTCAGGAAGGCTGAGCTGCAAGCTCCTTTGTTAATTGCTGTCCACACGTTGTAGGATATCCTGAGTTCTGAAGCAGGATAAGGATTTTAGATTCTTCTTAGCAGCGTGGGGACATGTAGCTAAGCAGAATCAATTCCTGTCACTCAACACACAAATACAGAGAAAAGGGATTATGGATCAGGGGAATCTGCAGTGTTTTAATCTTAAAATCAATACAGAAAAGGAAGTTCAACTTGTGGGGATTCTATAGAGATGGTAATTTTGTTTGCCTTACCGAATGTAACTGTTCTTCCTTTTCTCCTTCTGGTTATTTTACTTTGGGAGAGGTTAGAGGGGGGAAGAAAGGGAAAAAAGACAAGAAATTCCTACAAGCAAATAAACATACACTTGTAAACACATAACAAGCTGATCTTCCATTGTGTAGAAAAAAGTTGCCTACTTTTATCTATTCTTTTTATTTTTAGAAGAAAAAGAAAGCTAACCGAAACCCTGTACCTCACTGTTTACATTTAAGCATAATAAAATGCATTTGATTCTTTCATGGGTCACTGTCAGACTGGAAGAAAAAATGTTTTTTCAATGTTTACTTTATGGCCACGTCTAAGGTAGCCTATGCAATTCTATCTGATTAAATGAGTATTCAACAAACCATTTATTGACCAAAGGATTCCAAGCTGCTAAGCATGTGATTAATATTACCCCAGTGTAAATCTGCTCCTTTTGAAAGATGAACTAATGGTTCCAATAACTCTGTCTTTTCTTAAAGGGTGAGAAATTACTGATTATGCCTCTTTTCAGAACTAACACTGGTTTACTGCAGAGTACTCTCTGTCTCTGTGTCAGAGTCTGTTTGGACATTGCTTCTACAGTGGCAACAACAGCAGCAAATACTGTGATCTCAGGAGAAAACGATGGGGCTACAGGCAGAACTCAGGTCTAGCCGGGAGGCAGAACCGTGTAGTTAAAAGAGCAAAGCCTGGAGCCTTTGCTTTATGTACCACCTGATTCTAAGCTTGTTTGTTCATCTTTAAACTAGGGATGAATGCAGGATTCACCCAGGAGTAGACATGTTGAGAGGATTAAGTGAGGTGAAGCATGTAGAACCCTAGCACTGTACCTTGTACTTGTAAGAACCAATACATGTTCGTGATCATTATGATCATTATGTGTCTAGGGTGAGATATCATATGCCAGGTATGTGAAAACATTCTAGAGGCAGTAAAGCACAATGCAAATGGTAGTTGTTATTCTTAATAAATTGATGGTTTTGAAGCTTTAAAAATAAGTTCATGGAAGGCTTTTTCTTTTTGTTGCCTGCCATTGGTCCCTCATCTCAAAGTACAGACCTGAGGTGATAAATTAGGCCCAACTGAATAGGTGTTCACTTTCTGAAAAGCCACAGAGACAGCTGTGACTGCCCAGAATTCCATGAAACCAATTTGAAAATCCCTATCTTGTGTTCTTTCATAGAAAATACTTTCTCAGATCTTGGGAAGACCAGCTCTATGTAAGATATTTATTTTGTTGTCATTTTTAATCAGTATTTCTAAATGCCCTCCCAGGAAAGCTTGAGTGTTTGAAATAATTGCATTATTTCAACCTCTTTCCTTGTCTTACCTATATTAACTTGAATGAAAAAACAACAACTCCTAAATCTGTGTCCTCTCTGTGTTCTTGGCAGAGCACAATCATTGTGGAGAAGACGGTGCAAGACCTCCTGAATCTGATGCATGACTTGAGCGCGTACTCAGATCAGTTCCTCAACATGGTGTGTGTGAAACTTCAGGAGTACAAGGACACCTGCACAGCGGCCTACAGGTAGGTGCTGTTGGGACCTGAGCAGGATCACTGGCAGCCTGACTGTTGTCTGTTTGGTGAGCTGCCTTCAGAGCTTCACTCAGGGGAAAGGACCACTGTTGAGTTGGTCAAGGGGCCTGCAGAGAACATGTGCCACAGAAAGTCTCCTGGATGCTGTCCTCATCCCACAGAGGGTCAGAGCCACTGAGACTGCCATCGGTGGGTTAGATGAGGTGTCAGCCTTGATTTCCATGAAAGCTTAGAACCTTAATAACCTTCCTTGGGATATTCCAGAATATGATTAGTAAATCATGTGATTCTAAACGATCTTTAAAGTAAAGCAATTTCAAACTCATAGGAACACTTAATAATCTATAATATGATTTCCTCTTAGTTCTTTCAAATGTGTTCCTCTTACCGTTTGATCTATAGCCTTCCTACTGTCATGAAAAGACAGTTCCACTGTTTTTAGCATCAGCAGAAATGAAACACCATTGTTATGAACTTGAAAACCTTTAGTTTTTTTCCTCTAATTTCTTTTCTTTGGGTTCAAAACTCTCTTTGAGCTCATGAAAAGGATCATAGCACTTCTCATGAAAAGCTAATTGTAGGAGCAAATTATGATCTGGTTGACAAGACCTAACACAGGGGAGAAAGGAATGTATAATAAAATACTACATTGTGTATGATATATAATTAAGCTTAGGCAGGTGAAGTACAGTACATAATCAGGTACTGCTTGTGCAGTACAGAATATAAGAGCAGAGGGAATGAAAGAGAGAAAGGGTGTTTGGAATCTGGAAAGATTTCACAGACGATGAGCTGTGTGGTGGGCCTGAGAAAGACACATTCGATGTAGGAAGTTGCAAAGAATGAGTTAGAGTGGAGAGAAAGCACAGCACAATTGCCTAGTATTCAGAGGGGGGATGGAAGGAGGTTTGGGTGGAATGGATGTCCTAGTAGAAGGTTGTGAGAAATAATATTCAGCAGGAAAAGTAAGACCAAATAACAAAGGCTCTTAAAAGGTAAGACTTGAACATTTAGATGTTGTATAGTAGACGATAAGGAGTCATATAAGTGAGCCAGGAAGCAGTAGTCAGAAAGATGAATCTGGCCGAAGACTATACAACTTAGATTAAAACTTCACTACCTTCCAGCAGTAAGTAATGGTTATCCACAGGATATCAACCAATTAAAGAAAAGAACCCAACTACCTCGCTGAGGGGTGTGCTTCCAAAGATATTTTACTTTATTTGTTTAAAAGTGATTCACAAAATTATATTTGCCTTTAAATCATACAAATAATCAGTAATTATTCTATAATAATTGTGTACTAAATAATAATTATAATGGCAATTCAAACAAAAAATGTTAAAATTTAGTCTCGTGGTAACAGAAAATTTTAATTTATTTTAGATTCTAATTTCTACAAACAGTTTTTTGGCAGAACACCACAATAGAGAAATCAATAAGATACTTTCAGGCATAAATATATATTTCTAATGGATGAAATTCAGTGAGAACTAAAATAGAAATAATAATTCCAAGAGAAAAATGAACAATACCAACTGTCAAAGAGGCCCTTATTCGAATATAGTTTATGTGTGTAATGGTGGGTATCAAATCCCTACGGTGTTAAGATTCCACTGGGTACACTTAAAATAGTGCTTTTAAAATGTCACTATTTATAATATTAAAATATATTCTTTGTCACCATTTAAGTTCATACTGAAAGATATTAAATATCAATTTTTAAATGTGGGGAGGAGAATGTCATTTTTTCAAAATTCCTTTAACTGGTATACAAATACAAATTTTAAATATATATTTTATTGATTTTTGTACAGAGAGGAAGGAGAGAGATAGAGAGCTAGAAACATCAATGAGAGAGAGTCGTCGATCAGCTGCCTCCTGCACACCCCCCACTGGGGATATGCCCGAAACCAAGGTATATGCCCTTGACCGGAATCGAACCCGGGTCCCTTCAGTCCCCAAGCTGACGCTCTATCCAATAAGTACAAATTTTAAAAGCCACGTTCATCTTTAGTTCTCTCCAATTGGAATTTCTGGGCCACAGCTTTACAAAACCTACCTCCAAAGTGATTATGCCAGCATCATATCAACCAAATGAGACTCAAATATTAATAGCATATTTTAAATATTAAAACAAAATATTAAAAAAATAAAACCTTTAAAATTGGTTGCATTTTAATAACATCGTTTTAAACTTATTGTTAAGTTTGTCTTTAACCTCCATTGAATTTTAAGGTTTTTTTTTTTTTTTAAAGCAAATCATATCCTCTTTTTGCTTAAATTTAATTATGGCCAACCAATAATTCTAACAAATAATGCTGATGAATATTAGTTATAATGGAGAAGTTACATAATCTGCCCAAGATAAGGTAAAGTTGATTCTAGAATCTAAACACCACTGATCACCATTTATATTATTATTGTTCTTGTGATTTTTTAAATTAATTTTTAAATAAATTTTTATTGATTTCAGAGAGGGAGTGAGAGATAGAAACATCAATGATGAGAGAGAATCATGGATCGGCTGCCTCCTGCATGTTCCCTACTGGGGATCAAGCCCTCAACCCCAGCATGTGCCCTTGATCAAAATTGAACTTGGGACCCTTCAGTCCGTAAGTTGACACTCTATCCACTCAGCCAAATTGGCTAGAGCTGTTCTTATGATTTAGAAAGGAGTTGTTGTTGTTTTTTTGTTGTTGTTTTTTTAGCTTCATACAGCTTGGCATCTTACTGGCTATAGATCTTTTCCTTGTCATTTATGATCCTGCCGCTCAATATGTCACGTGATGGGAAGCCCTCGACATCCACAAAGCAGGCTGGTCCTTTTGAGCAATTTCTTGTTTTGAAATGATGTCCCCCTATCCATTGTGCATGGACCTTTTCTCCTGGTGTGATTCCAAATTAGTTTAATCCTTATACATGAAAACCCTTCATATATGTGAGGTTGACTATCAGGGTCCATATTGTTTTCCTACCCCTGTCCCTACCTCAGACTGAACACTCTCGGTTTCTCATAAACCATCCCAGTCTTCTTTTTCTCTTGCCCTCTAGCCTGGCTTGCCTGGCTTAAAATGGAGACCTCCTCACTCAGCCTAGCAGCACTATCACCTCCCCCGTGCAGGACCCAGTAGCTACTGATTGAGCGTTTACCAGACCCAAGACACATGTGAGTGTATGGGGACAACAGAGTCAATCAGGCACAGATTATACCTTTAATGAGCTTATATTCTTGATAGAGGATAGAAAGGGAAATAGGGGACAAAGAAAGGGGATGTGTTTGTATCCACAGGATTAACTTATAACAGAAAATACAGTTAGATGTTCCAGGAGGAAGAAATTATCTGAGGAGGACAAGAAAGGCTGGGAGGAGGACATGAAGGAGGAGGCCTTGTGAAGGAAAAGGAAGACATGACTTAGGCTTAAGGAGCTGAAGGAAGAAAGGAACCAGAGAGATGTGAAGGTGATGGGGAAGAGTAAAAAAAAAAAAAAAAAAAAGGAGGAACAAATAATGAATTTGGAGTTTTGGAAAGGAAGGCTGAGCCGAAATGGTGGAGGATCTTGAATGCCAGGAATTTGACCCTAAATTAGGTGGGAGCTGGTGAAGATGAGTGAATGGGGAGTACCAGGTGCTTTGGGGAGATTCTCCTGAGCTTTGTATAAGATGAATTGGACGGCAAGTGTGTGAAGGTAGAAGAGGGGCCGTGAGTGCTGGAATCAGAGGAGAAGCTGGGCAGGGACAGAGAGCTCAGTAATCATTAAGGAGGTAAATTTGTGGGGCATGGTCACTGTTTGGCTGGAGGGGGTAGAAACTGATGTGGGAAGAAATAGATGAAATTAGCCTTATTTTTTTTTATGCTGTTTTTGGTAGGGATTTTTTTTTTTTTTTTTTTTTTTTTTTTTTTTTTTTTTTGCCTCAAATTCAAGATCTCACATTTACCCATTAAATTTAATGTTACTTCCAGCTTGTCATTTTAACCTATTGAGATATTTTTGAATTCTCATTCTGTCATCAGAAAAATCTTAGCTATTCCTAAGATTAGGAATTTTTTGTCAATCTTGATTTTATAAGCAATCTACTGGTTCCTTTATATATATCATTTTTAAAAATGTTCTTTAGGACAGGGCTAAATTAAGAATTTGGGGCCATATCTCTCGAGACTTCCTTTGAGATCCACATCCACATATCACTCAATACTCCAGGAGCTCATGGGTAGCTCAGAAGGAGGCTCTGGAGCCTAAATTTGAATACCAGCTTTTCTACTTTTTAGTTCTATGACCTTGAACAAAGTACTCAGTCTCTCTGTACCTTAATTTTCTCATCTGCAAAAAGGATATAATAGCTCTTCCTTCAAGGAATAGTTTTGAAAATGTCAATCTTTTAGAATTGTTTTTAGCTAAATATTAAGCTTCCCAAAAATGATTAGCTGCTATTTTGATAATGAGTACCATTGATAACTATACTGCCCTATAAGAAAGGTTACATTTCTTGCTGGTTATCACCAAGTCCCAGTCCTTTTAATGTAGCTAACCCTCCCTCCTGTCTCCTCAAGATGGGCTGGGACAAGCTAGCAATGGTGTTTGAGCAGGAACCTTACCATCTCTTCACTTTGGGACCCACTGCTCCCTGTCCTGCCAGACCTGTGTTAAGAACTCTCATCTTGAACAGCCTACAAATTACCCTTGGAAAGAAGGTTTCTTGACCTTGAGCCATATATACTATTTATTCATTCAAGTCAATGAATTACCTGGTTAGGAAAGGAACAGAGTCATGTGACTTACTCATTGTGAGGTCTTCCTGGCACCAAGTGAGTGCCACTTCCTCCTTGTTCACACACCATGTTTAATAGTCCACTCTAGAATTTTGCCTATAATTCTAAATTCTACCAGTTTCTGAAATTTACCTTCGTTTCTTCTATGAACATGATGGGGGTTTTTGTCATGTTGTGTGCTATTTTATATAGGAGAAAGAATTGTGTGTTTCTATTTGAAGAAAACCTTTAAAAAAAAGGGGAGGGATATTGACATAGAAGACAGGGTAAATTGTAGAACCAATGCTTTGGCGATGGGTAGGGTGGGATTAGTGAGTAGGGTGGATTTAGTGAGTAAGTCTAGTGATTGGCTTGAAGCAGGAACATGGGTGGTGGTGTTCACCATGGTATGTCCTTCTTGAACAGGAATTGAGGCATTTCCCTGTTATTTCTATTTCAACATTTGGTCCATACAGTGCAACTGTATTTCTAGTATATACTCCTTCCAGGATCATGGCCATTGCTTTTGGTTCTTGATGTATTGTGGCCATCAAGAGTTTGTTGATCCCTTCCCCTGGGAAGCTAGTATGGCACTTTGGTGACCTTCTTGGCCATATTCTCTGGAAGGCTGCCACTAAGAGACCATCCCATATACAGGGTAATATCTGCAGTGATCTCACAGTTTCTGAATTACAGCCTAGGATGAATTATCTTGGGGCTGGGAAAAGTAATTCTGTGAAGCTTTGAGGGGAAGAAATAGAATATTATTTATGTGGTTGTTATACAACAGTGTGCACACACATACGCACACAGCCTGTTGTCTCTTCCTTAATCAGGTTTTCACACCAGCGGGAAAGTGTTTTCTTATCGGATGAGTCTGAAGACACAAAGTGTCCTTACTTCCTCTGTCCTCGTGGATTGGCCTCCCCCGGGTTGGCACCTGCTGAGGAGTAATTAGGGCAGTCCTAATTTGGACAGCCAAATCCTGATTACAGTGAGAGGAAAAACAGGAAATGTTCTAGTTTGGCTGCCAGCAAATGACTGACTTAAATAGCAAGCCATATACAATTCAAATGATTCAAAATGATATAACACAGGGGAAGGAGGAAGGGAGCTGGGAACATTGCAGTCGGGTTCTTTCGCAGCAGATAACTTTTACAGAAATGATCAAATCCACAAGCTTACAATGCCCTCTGCTGAGAGCTGGCTGGTTTTCCAAGTTCACCGAGTTTACCACGAGAACCGGGGCATCCACTGGCGTTTAGAGGTCAGAGAGGTCAGAGACAGCTCACCTTGCCATGAGCACCTCACCCTGGAGAGAAAGACTACATGTAATGATACCATGCTACATGCTCTGGAGAGAGAGAGGTTTTTTAAAAGGGAAATGAGGACCCCCAAGTCTTTTCCTTCATTAGCCACCCCCTTGGGGCTTAAGGAATACTCATCTGCGAGGTGTCTTCTGCGCTGTTAGCAGCAGGCAGCTGGTCCATTCCTCAGCCTGTCTCAAGCTGAGCGCTTCTCTCCCTTTGCCGCCCTCTTTGTCCTGAGGCACAGCCAGCAGCTTGTGTCTCAAAATAGTCATTTAAAAATTGAAAGTCACAAGGTTTTGAAGTTTCTGTCTGTTCCAACTTAGCACTTGTTCATTAATAAAAATTTTGTTAGGCCTTTCTGCGTTGCATCCAGCCTGGTGGAGGATGCAAATAAAGCATCTTCTGATCTTAGAGGCTTAACTAATGTAAGACACAGCATGTTCCCACGCTCTGTTGGGGAAAGGCCCACCTTTCACCACTTCTCCACGGAGGACCGAGGACAAGAACTAAGGAGTGACATGGGACAAACTTGCAATAGCTGATGGTAGAACCCAGTGTGGCCCAGCCTGCACACTTTGCTGGCCCTCAGTCACCCTGTTGAATGAATGGGGAAATTCCTGGCAGATTGAGCAGGAGAAGCAGGCAGTAGGGTAGCATGTCCATGGTGATGGCTGGGGAGAAGGTCCAGAAATCCAAATGACGAGGGTTGGCAGTGTGGTTAGGAATGCGAAGAACAGGAGCTCTGAAAGCTTCCCCATATTCAGTAAAGGAAGACTGTCAGAGGTTTGAGGAGAAAGACGGCCTCCTCCCTGACCCACACAGAGTGTGGAGAAGGTGGTGGCCTCATCGTGCTGTAGCAGAGACAGACACCAGGGCTGTGATGGTTCATGAAGCTCTTCGGGCTTCCTGTGTAGCCACAGGCCAGTTCCTGCAGGAGTGAGAGCTGAGCTCGGTTGCCTTGCTGCCTTTGCCAACAAATAACTTTGAACTTCAAAAGTGCCCAGGGCACATGCCAGAGAAGCTGCCACCAGCTCCATGCCAACTGCCTTCCAGTTTGCCTCTGTTTTCCAGGCACCATCTCCAGAGTTATCAGACGTTCCCTAAGTCTGGATTATTGAGTAGAAACACACCCCACCATAAATCTCTCCGACGAGCATTGAGCATGATATAAAAGATAACGTGATGTTTCTCTGCTCTTTTCCTGTTTATTCTGCTTCTTCTTACCTTAAGGGTATTTTGGTTTTGAATTTGCGTTTATTTTGTCCTGTTTCGTTTTAATCAGCAGCATAGTGCCTGCTCTTATTTATTTCTCCCTCGTTGCCGTTATGACTGTGTTGCTGGACATTGCGCTGCATTGAGCCTGCTGCAGGTCATCGTTCACACTCAAAATTCCGCACCAGCAGCTTCATTTGGACCAGCTTTGCCCAGGGTTCATTTGTCTAGCTTGGCTCCTAGTTTGTGAAGTGTCTGAAAGTAAACACGGTGCCCTGGAAACAGTTGAATCCAATTAGCCCCACCTGCCCCTGGTTGTTTACCTAATGAAAGACTCGGCACCCCAGCTGTGTCCAGGGACCAGGCACACTTGCACGTCCCAACTGTTCCAGAGAGGAAGCAATGCACATCAGAGCCAGTCGGCACCAACAGATGTTTTCCGAATGAAATTTACTCAGCTGTGTCTGGAGGGTGGACCCTCTCATGGCAGCCTTATCACCTGTTCCAAGAGGTATACCTATTTTCCTCTTCCTCCTGGGAGGAGGTACAAATAGTTACACAGATGGCTCTGTCTGTGGCCCATTGAGCTGTGAATTAATTAGTAGATTATGGTTCTGGTAGTGGTAATTAACCCTACTCTTCTTGTGGAATAATTGTTAGAGATTTAGCTCTATTTTTTTAGGCTATTTGTATATTACCTGGAATTTTGTAGCCCACACAATCTAGTTTAGCACAAAATTATAAACCAATAAATGCAATTGGTCAGGATGGAAACTTGCCATTTGAATGAAAAATTTCCTTTAGCGTAATTGTATGTTGCTAATCAATGCCAGTATTTTAAACTGGAATATTGGGAATTGCATCTGGAATTGATGTTTATTCCACTATGAATTAATAATATATTGTTGAGGGCATTATATAGGTAGCATGTTAGTTAATTTAGATTACATTTTTTAGTAAGACAGGATCAATGAATATTACTGAAGGCAGTAATAAAGTACTTGAATTATTGAATTCTCTCAAAATCTTCTCAAAAATACATAAGTAAATAATGTGAGTGCCTTTAACATAGTTCCCTCTAAACTAACTTTTTAATTCCAGCTAGTGCTAAAGGGAAAAATTCTAGGTCCCCAAAATGTGCAATACCATCTCACACCTATAGACTAAACTGTTTACTGAGTCCCAGGGATGAAATGGGCCAGAAAGGATGGGCTCAACGATTTGGAGGCTGGAAAACTGAGTTAGGTTTGGGCTTCTAATTCTGAGCAGCAGAATTTGACCTGTAGTGTGAGTTTAAGAGGAAGTGAGCCACCCAGCCAAAATTCTTTCAAGATATAGAAACTGAAATTTAAATTTTGCGTAGTGTCCTTTTGATTTAAAAAATAATAATTTAAAATACTAGTATCAACACAGTTTATAGCTTATATCGATAGTATATACAAAGCTGTATATGGGGCAGATTTGACTGAGAGGTCATAGTTTGCTCAGCCCGTCCTATGGGGCAAAGTTCTAACGGTTAAGTTGTAGGTGATAAGTATAAAAGGAGGGTTTTTTTTTTGTTGTTTGTTTGTTTGATTGCTTTCCAAAGAGAGAGATCATTGAAGGCTGCTGATAGAATGGACAAATTCTTCATAGAAAAAGTGAGACTTGGAGGAGACTTTCCAATAATCACCACGTGAAAGTAAGTGGTAGAAGGCAAGGCTTGTCAACAATCACTCATTAGCTCATTTGTTTTTTGAGTCAGGATTTTTTTATGTTGGATTTTTTTCAGGGGCGGGGAAGGGTACACCTATATTCATTAGTCTCATTTGTATTAAATTCAGGGAGGTACGGTGAGAGTCAGGCAGAGCCATCTGTGATTTGGTCAAATGCCAGTGGCTTGATAGCTCACCAAGTCATTTAGTGCAGAGCTAAGGGCTAAAGGAAAACCACAAAATTGGTTTTAGTTTAATGTATTAGCTAGACTCCTAAAACTGAAGAGGGCTATTTTTATCTCCAGTTTTGTTCTTATACACTTGCCCAATATCAGGTATTGTGCTAAGTGCTGCAGGCATAAAATCTAATAAAAAGTCAACTCTATCCTCAGAGAACTCATCATTCGGTATGGGATCACAAATTATAAAGAGGTGTAATAGGACCAGTGAGAATAGAAGTTCTGTGTAAGGGAGTGGTTCTCACCCTTGACTTCACGTTGGAATCACCTGGGAAACTTTTACAAATTCTGATACCTAGGTCTCATCTTCTGCGAGTCTCATTTACTTGGTCTTAGGTTGGTCCAGTTTATCACAATGTGCAGTCACCATAGAGGCTCAAAGGAGAGGACTCAGCTGTCCTAAGGGAAGAGCCAACATAATCCTGATCAACAGAGGCAAGGAAGAAAGATGAAGAGAAGCTCTCTGGGCATAGATAATACACAGAAGCATGAAATGGTATATTCCATTAAAAAAACTTTCCAGTACTCATCATGGGTAAGGTATTTAGCCAGCACAGGTTGGGCCAGGATTTGTCTGGGGTAGTGAACAGGAACAGAGCAGGAAACAGTAGCAGGAGATGAAGCTGCAAAGGTAGATGTTTATGGCTTGCTAAGTGTAACTTGGTCTTAGAATTAGGAGTCAGTGAAGAATTCTAAGGAGGATAAGATGATGGTGTTTGAACAAATTTAGAGAAATAACTCTTCCAACTAGTGCTGTAAGTTGGACTGATGGTCTTGAAGTTCCAGGCAAGATACCTAGTTACAAGGTCACTGCCAAGTCCCAGTGAGAAATAATGAGGGTCTAAATATAGGTCATGACCAAACCTGGTCAGGAAATGGCAGATTCATAATATTCTAAGGAAGTAGACCTGCAGGATGTGGTAACTATGGATGGCAACATGAATGGATGAACTGTTGACAAAAACATGAATATTAGATGTTTAGTGGGAGAGAAAAAGATGAATAATATTTATTTGAAATTCTGGTAGAACTTTCAAGTGAAGTTATCCTGTAAGCCCTTGGATATACAGGTCTGAGATTAGAAGACAGGGCAGCAGTTGATTTAAGACAGAATTTTGATTTCAGCCAAAAGTGTGGTATAGCTAGATTTAGGAAGCTCTTTTCTTACTGCCAGCTCAAAGAACAGATAAAAATGTTTTTTCTAATATATATTCAAATTCAAAAGGAAGAAGAAATTCTCCAGATGCCTCAAATAAAAGAGAAACTAAAAGCCAAAAAACCAACAAATGTTAAAGTTGAGTGGCCCCTGAAAGTATCAGGACCATAGTGTGAAGTTGTCTGAGTCTCTTAGAACAGCTATAACAAAATACCACAGACTGGGTGGCTTATAAACAACAGAAATTTATTTCTCACAGTTCTGGATACTGAAAGTCCAAGATCATGGTACTGCAAGGACCCTCTTCCAGTCACAGGTTTTTCACTGTATCCTCACATGGTGGAATGGTCTGGAATTCATTAGGAGGGAACTAATCCCACTCACAAGGGCACCACCCTTTTGACCCAATCACTTATCTAAGGCCCCACCTCCTAACACTGTCATGTTAGTGTTAGGATTCCAATATGTTAAATTTACTTCAGGTTATATCAGAAATTAAGAACCAAAAGGGGCTGGCATTTTAACACCTGCATGCCAGGCAGTTTTATCTGTGCAGAAGTTATAGAGGGAAATTCATTCATAAAAGGAGCCAGCAGAACTCTGGGCTTGAGATTGAGCCACCCACCTAGGAGTAGAAAAGGTGGCCATGAAAGGAAATCAGAATTCCACCCCTGTGACACGTACAAATTGCACTACTCATATGGGGAGAGAAACTTTTAAACTAAAAAAAAAAACAACAAAAAAAAAAACTTAAAAACTTATTTAGAATTAGTGAAACCCATAGGATCCAGAAGAGACAAATGTAAACAACCTAATAATATAACATCTCCAAAACTCAGGGCATATGTGGGATTCTTACAGGAGAAAAGTGCCACTGAGGCAGAACTTGCAGAACAAACTAAAGGCACAATTCACAAAATTAGTGCAAGAGTAGGCCTTCCTTTCCCTGCTGCCAGCACTGATTTCCCTCTGGCATCCAGGACCCCGGTTTCCCTCTCAGCTCCAGCTTCATTAGGAAGGTCACCTGGAAGGACATCCAATCTAATTAGCATATTATACTTTTATTATTATGGACTAGATACCCAGTGCACGAAATTCATGCATAGGAAGGGTGGTCTCTCAGCCCAGCCTGCACCCTCTTGCAATCTGGGACCCCTCAGGGGATATCCTACTGCCAGACATCCCTCTCACAATCTGGGACCACTGGCTCCTAACCACTCATCTGCCTGCCTGATTGCCCCTAACCACTCTCTTGACTGCCTAATTGTCCCTAACCACTCTGCCTGCCTGATAGCTCCTAACTGCCTCTGCCTCAGCTCCCACCACCTTGGCTTCGTTCAGAAGGTCATTCAGCTGTCTGGTCTAATTAGTATATTATGCTTTTATTATTATAGGTAATAGTCCCCTCTTATCTGTGGGGGATACGTTTTAAGACACCCAGTAAATGCCTGAAAGTGGATATAGTGCTGAACCCAGTATATACTGCTTTTTCCTATGTATGCATACCTATGATAAAATTTAATTTATAAATTAGGCACAGTAAGAGATTAACAATAAGTTGTAACACAATAGAGCAATATAGTGATACTATCAGTGCTTTTTGTATTTTCAGTCCAGCCCTCTTCCTGCGTCTGTGAACCATCCTCACTTTCAATGAACGGCTTGGGGTCATGGTTTGGGGAGCCTGGCCTATGGCTTTCAGTCAGGATACATTTTCCATTCATTTCTTCCACTAACAAATTTGATGTCTTTCCGGTCTTAACTGAGTACTTATTACATACTGTTGTGGCCGGGTCTTTTGCAGTTTGAGGTGAGACAGCAAAACTGGCATGAATTTTTCTTCATAATTTTATGGGTAGAACCTTCCTTCTTATCAGAGATCTTAGCAACCTCAGCATGCATTTTTTTTTTTCTTCCTAAATTGAGGACTTCCTTTTTACTTCAGAGGCGTACTTTATGGCTTATCTTTGGCATGTCTGAATTGCCAACATCACTTCTGTGCTTTGGGCCCTTATTAAGTAAAATAAGTGATCCTTAAACACAGGCACTGTGATGCCATAGCTGTCAATCTGATAATGAGATGGCTGCTAAGTGACTAATGGGTAGGGGGTGTCCAGGGTGGAGATTCGGGACAGAGGGAGGAGTCGCAAACTGGGTGGGGTCCACAGGATTTCATCCCACTTCTCCGAACTTATCAACTATTTATTGCTGCAATTTTTCATCTAATGTTTTCAGACCACTGGTGACCATGGGTAACTGAAACCACAGAAAGCTAAACCATGGTGAAGAAGAGACTAGATATAAAGGAAAAGGAGGGGATAATTGGGAGGAGGAGGGAATGATCTCTAAAAGCCTAGGTAGAGAGATTGAGGGATGAATGAGAATGAAACAGATTTGCATATACTTCTGAGGGGGGTCAGAGGTGGAATGTTTGAAAGTATGTCATTAGGTCCCCTCCTCTGTCACATAGGAAGACTGGGGTGGGGGGAGGAAGCAATGAGGAGATAAATGAAGGGGAAAGGCTTAAAAAACAGTCATTGAGGGAAATGAGAGAAGAAGTCGATCAATGACAGGTAAGAATAATACCTAAGAGCATGGAGGGTCCATCTGGTGTGGGGTACCATAAATGTGAGGTGATGCCACTCCTTAACGTGGCACCCAGCCCCCCAAGCATAAAAAGTGTAAAAGTTAGACTGTGGGATTAATTTAGAAATTATGTAAGAATATAGGCAGGAGGAATGGGGATTGAAAGTACCAGTGTGAGTAATTTGAGAGTGTATTTTTGTACCATTAACCATAGTACTGTGAGAACACTTTTGCTTAGGGTGAGAAGAATTCTAGAAATCAACTTTGGTTCTCTTGTTATTCATGCTCAATTTCAGGCAGCCAGGAGGCCCTGTTACCTGGGGTCAGGTTTTCATGAGTCAAGGGTTTCAGCTTCAACTTATTTTGTCTACAAACATTAAACTACTTTTGGGTAAAGGAGGTTTTCTCGAACATACGTGCATATACTAGTACACCATATGTATGTTGTATGGAGAGAACTGCGTGGCGTCTCCAATATAACCCCCATTCCACAGTAAGTACCTGCCTGGGCTGTGGGGAGCCTCCTGGAGCCCTGGTCAGCTTTGAGGGAGCTAACTAATCAGTACTCCCTTCATAAATCATTGTCGCTCTGTCCCCACAATTGCTGATGAAGACTTTAGACCATTCACATTAGTGACAGGAACAGAAATGTTAAACAGGAAGAGAAGCTTTTTAATGAAGTTGAAATTGAATGTTTAAGATGACTTTACAAGTACCTTCTGGTAAGAGCAGTGTCAGTGGATAACCCTCGGGCCCTGTTAAAGGACCTGAACCAGTCACCTCCGGGCCACTGTCATGGCCACAGGAGAGGGCGAGAATCAGAGCCTTTCTGCTGGGGACCGGGGCAGAGGTTTCTCTGTGATGGTGCATTTGCTTTGAATGCAGGGGTGTCCACAGTTCAAAGAGTAACTTCAACTAGAACTAATTGATAGTTTAAACCGAGAAGCCAGAGGACAACCCTTTATAACACTTTCACCTTTCAGTACCATTTATGTTGTCATTTAATAGCATTCTTCTACATGGTTTCTCCACCTTATTTAGCATCTTTAGTGAAATATACCCCCCACCAAAAAAACAAAACAAAACAAAAAAAAACCTACCATAAAGAAGGGCTAGTTAGTATTCTTAGCCCTAGTATTCAATAATGAAGAATCTGAGAACGAAGTCTAGAAATGGTTGTTCCCAGTAATGGAACCTATTAATGGTGTCACTGCCCCCAACCCAGGTCATGGATTATGTTAATGAGAGAGGTGAGGCATCGTTTCTGTGTAGCAGAGGTAGGTGACAAGTGCCAGTCGGACATGAAACCATGTGCTGATGTGTCTCTTTCCTGCCATGTGTTTTAGGGGCATCGTCCAGTCGGAAGAAAAACTTGTCATCAGTGCATCTTGGGCCAAAGATGATGACATCAGCAGACTCCTGAAATCGCTACCAAACTGGATGAACATGGCTCAGCCCAAACAGCTGAGGCCAAAGAGAGAAGATGAAGAAGATTTCATAAGGTAAGAGGTCTATTTTCTAAGTTAGACTGAGCAGGAGGAGGAAAAACATCTGTTTAGCTAAATCTTTCTTATGTGAAATTTTGGGTAATTTTTAAATATCAAGTAGCAATTAACCCAACTTAGTCAAGTCTGTTTTCATCCTAATACTCCAAACTTCCCATGCAACTATGCCTTGTGCTCAAAACATTAGAAGGCAGTGATTGACATGAATCAGATTTGGAACTTTACTAACTCAAGTTAAAATCTCTTTCAATTCCCTTCTCTCCTCTTAAAGAACACATAGTGTATTCATTAATTCACTTCTTCTTCAAAGCTATGTTCACCTTATTATGCAACATACCTAGAAATATGATGGACAGTTCCTGCCCATACAGCGATATCATAGTTGTTCTTAGCATGGTCTTCACCTCAGAGAACAGTTAGTTGAACTTTCTAAAAATACAAATGTGCTTCCCATGTCTGTTAATAAACATTGTATTTTCTCTGATGGCTTTCTGGTTATTTTGACAAAAGTAATGTCTCTCCTTCAATTTGATCACTCAGTGTTTACCTAAGTTCAATGTAAATTTTTTACTTAGGGCCTAATTTGATGAAGCTACTCATTTTCACAGGCAGGGCTTGCCACAGTGAAACATCCCTCCTAGTCTGTAAAGTAGAGGAGAAATAGAGGTAATACATTGTCACATTAAAAAGAAGTTTATTCCTATTGTCTTTTGCCTATTCAGGTGAATAAAGAAATAATTCAAATAAAAATAAAATAAAAGCACTTTAAAGAAGCAAAGACCAGAAAAGGAATAAAAAAGGAATGACCAGTACCTTTTAATTTATTATAAGACTGCCGTGAGTTCTTCTCTTTCTCAGAATATAGTTGGAAACTATAGCTAAATAGGTCTTTACTGCTCACAACATTAATCATATTCATATACTATAGTGCCATATTTTACCAACATCTCATTATGAAAATATGCTATAATGGGTCATTTAAAACTTTCTCAAATCATGATACACAAAATTCACCAGTAATTTAACCTAAAGCTTTCCTATCTATATTTTTTTCTCATTACTCAAATTATCTCAGAAAAACCTGTTAACTAGATGCTTTGATATAAGAAAACTATTAACAGTCTTTTGTTTAAGAGGAACAATTTTAGGTTTATAAAAATTTTATCAAAAATCATGGACTTCCCATATATCTCCTCACTCATCCCCCAATTTTCTCTCTTTTTAACATCAGTATGGTACAGTTGTTAACATCAATATATTATTAATGACTAAAGTCTATAGTTTATATTAAGGTCCACTCTTTTTGATATACATTCTATGGGTTTTGACAAATGTATAATTAATGTATCTACCATTCAAAATACCGTATTTTCTGGCATATAAGACGACTTTTGAAACGAAAAAAAAGTCAACCGAAAAAATCGGGGGGGGGGGGGGGGCGTTTTATACGCCGAGTATATCCCGAAAAATGTCTCGATATGCCGCTAAACGAATTTTCCAACTCGATCCCATACCAATCACTGCAAGGCTGCTCGAACCACCTCTCTAACTCAGCCAATCCAAGCAGGCTTTTTATGCATGCAAATTATACATGTTCTGTACCCAAAGTTACACTGTGTTCTAGTAAAAAGCCTGCTCAGATTGGCTAGAGTCAGAGAGGCGGTCTATTAAAAAAAGAACTGGTGTTGCCTCGGAAGTCGGGGGTAGTCTCATACAGCGAATATAGGCCTAAACCTATGTTTAACTGTAAAATTAGGGGGTCGTCTTATACACCAGAAAATACAGTAGTAATATTGCTGTCCTAAAAATTCTCTGTTGTTCTTCCTATTCATCCCTGCTTTCCTCTCTCTGAACCCTTGGCAATCAATTTTTTTTTTTTATTTATTTTTTTTACCATCTCCATCATCTTTTTCAGAGTGTCATATATTTGTAATCTTATAGTATGTAGCCTTATTAGATTGGCTTCTTTTGCTTAGAAATATGTACTAAATTTTTCTTCATGTCTTTTTGTAGCTTGAACTCTTTGTTTTGAAATTTCTGAATAATATTTCATGGTATGGACATGCTATAGTTT
This sequence comes from Pipistrellus kuhlii, assembly GCF_014108245.1. Lineage (NCBI taxonomy): Eukaryota > Metazoa > Chordata > Mammalia > Chiroptera > Vespertilionidae > Pipistrellus > Pipistrellus kuhlii. Next base: position 15,356,726 of record NW_023425405.1, read on the forward strand.
ATTTATCCATTCACCTGATAATAACATTATGTGCAGGTTTTTGTGAAGGTGTGAGTTTTCAACTCATTTGAGTAGATACCAAGGAATGCAATGCTAGATCATATGGTAAAGATATGTTTAGTTTCACAAGAAGCTGCCAAACTATCTTCAAAGTGGCTGCGCCATTTTGCATTCCCACCAGCAATGAATGAGAGTTCCTGTTGCTCCACATCCTCACCAGAAGAGCGTTGGGGATTGTCAGTGTTTTGAATCTGGCATATTCTAATAGTTGTGTTGTGGTAGCTCATTGTTTTAATTTCGTAATGACACATGTTGAGATATCTTTTGCCCATTTTTAATCGGGCTGTGTATTTTTCTATTTTCAAGTTTTAAGAATTCTTTGTGTATTTTAGATACCAGTGCTTTATCCATATGTGTTTTGCAGAGATTTCTCCTTGTCTTACATAGAGCAGAAGTCTTTCATTTTAATTGAATTCAAAATGTATTGATTTTTTATTTTATGGATTTTGTTTTTTTCCCCTTATGATTTAATTGAGCATTTTGTAGGATTCCACGTCTTTCTTCCTGTTAGCTTATAAATTATAATTTTTTTTTCTAGTAGTGATCCTAGAGTGTTCAATATACATTTAAACTAATCCAAGCCACTTTCAAATAACATGATCCCACTGCATGGGGAATGCAAGCTCTTATAACCAAGTATTCCAGTGCCTCCCATTCCTTATGGATCTGCTCTCATTCACTTCATTTCTCCCTAAGCTATAATCACTGCATATAACGTTATTATTTTGAACAAACAGTTACCTATTGATCAATAGGTAAGAATTAGAGAAATAAAGATATATTTTTCTTTAGGTTTTTCTTTTCTCGTGCTCTTCCTTTCTTAATGTAGTTCCAAGTTTCTGACCTATATCATTTTCCTGAAGTTCTTTTTACATCTCTTATATGACAGGTCTACTGGTGACAAATGCTCTCTCAATTTTTGTCTGTCAGAGACAGACTTTATCTTTCCCTCACTCTTAAAGAATGATTTCACTGAGTATAGCATTCAATGGATGGTGATTCTTTCCTTTTAATACTTGAAATATGTCACTTCACTCTTCTTGCTTTCGTAATTTTTGAAGAGAGATTCACTGTCATTTTTATTCTTGTTCTCCTATCGGCAAGGTGATTTGTTTCCTCTAAATTCCTTCAGGGTTTTTCTCTTTGTTTTAATTTTGTGCTATTTGAATTGTTTATGCCTGGATGTATCTATTTTGGAATGTTCATGCTTGGTGTTCTCTGAGCTTCCTGGGTTTGTGGTTTGGTATATGTCACTGGTCTGGGAAAATTCTCAGTTATTATTGCTGCAATATTTCTTCTGTATGTTGTTTTCTTTATTTTCCTTCAGTTATTCCCATTACACATACATTACACCTTTTGTAACTTTTTCACAGTTCTTGGATAGTCCGTACTGTCTTTTTACTCTTTTTTCTCTTTGGATTTCATATTTGGAAGTTTCTATTGACAATTATTCAAGCTCACTGATTCTTTCCTTGGTCATGTCCAGTCTATTGGTCAGCCCACCAGAAGCATTCTTCATTTTTGTTATGTATGTTTGATTGTTAGCATTTCCTTTTGATTCTTTCTTAGACTTTCCATTTCTCTGCTTAAATTACCTAAAGTTTACTTTTTCTTGAACATGTATAACATTTGTGCACAAAGGCATAGCTTGGTACATTTCACCCTTTTTATTGTAGCTGCATAACCATTACCTAGATCAAGACACAGAATGATAGGGAAAAAGATCCTTTTCATGTCTCCTCTGGTCACTACTTGTCTCTCCAATAGTCCTTATCTGACTTCTAGACACACAAATCACTTCAATCTGTTTTTGGATTCTGTCTAAAAGGAATGATGCAGTTGTGTATCCTTTCTATGACTGGCTCCATTTGTTCCACATTATGTTGGTAAGATTAATCCATGTTATTTTGTGTATAAGTTATCACTCTATAGTCTACATTGTATTCCATTGTGTGAATACATCACATATTTAATGTTTTATTATTTGTTTGTGTATGTCTGTATATGTGTATGTTCATTTATTCTACGGCACCCAGGTAATTTCTAGTTTGGAACTATTTTTGCATAGTGCTGCCATGAATAGTCTATGTCTTTTGGTAATTCTATATATAAGTGTTTCTATTGGTTATTTATAGGAGTAGAATTGCTGCATAGGCTATGCATATGTTCAATTTTATAATAGTAATAATTCCAAACCACTTTCCAGAGTGGTCGTAAGAGTTAGCATAGCAGTATATGAGAGTTTCAGTTGCTCTATATCTCATCTATACTTGATACATTCCATCTGTTAAAATTTAGCCTTATAGTAGATTTGTAGAGGTGTTTCAAGTTGGTTTAATATGCATTTATCTCATGATCACCTTTTAATGTATTTTTAATATCCTTTTTTGCAACATATCTGTTACTTGTTTTAAATTAGGTTATCTTTTCTGCACTGGTTTGTGGGAATTCTTTATATATCTGGATATAACTTTTTTATGACACATAGATATTTCCCACTTTATAAGTCATATTTTTACTTTCTTTTTTAATATATTTGTATTGATTTCAGAGAGGAAGTGAGAGGGAGGGAGGGAGAAAGGAGGAGAGAGAGAGGAGAGAGAGAGAGAAAGAGAGAGAGACATCAATGATGAGAGAGAATCATTGGTCAGTTGCATCCTGTATGCTCCCTACTAGGGATCAAGACCACAACCCAGGCATGTACCCTGACTGGAATCGAACCATGACCTCCTGGCTCAATGCTCAACCACTGAGCCATGCTAGCCAGGCCCATTTTTACTCTCTTAATGGTGCCTTTTAGTCACTTAAAATGGTGCCTTTGACTTTAACATTTTTAATAAGTCAAATGTATTATGTCTTGCCTACTTAACTGTATCACTTTCCATCTATATTGAAAGGGAAAACAAATTTTTTAAAAAGTTTTGGTTGGTTATACATGAAGTGAAGGGTATTACTCAATGAGTTATTATGTGTGATCACACCATGTAACCACCTCCCAGATCAAAATATGGAACTTTTCCAGGGCCCCAGAGGCCTGCCCTGCAGGTGACCACTATTCTGGCATTTATCATCACAGTTTAGTTTTGACTGTCCTCAAATTGCATATAAATTGAATTATAGTATCTGGCTTATTGTGCTGGACATTATGTCTGAGAAATCTGTCTACATTTTTGCAATTAGACATGGTTTGAAAACAAATTATATTTGCTTTAACAGAAGAAAAATAATAATCTAGGTCTGTTTTGTGTGTGATTGATTCTTTCCTCTGAATCTGTCATATTCTCTATCCTGAGGAGAAGCTGAGAGGAAAGGTAAGTGGCAGAGAATAGTCTTCACTGACATTCCAACTTGGTAGCATTGACAGAGAGCCTCTATTTCTCACATTAGAGTACCACAGAGCATGGCGCAAGCCACAAGGCTGAGAAGTCACACTCTCCTCCTGTAATTAGCTCTTAGAGCTCCGAGGGCTATTGAACAGATGGATGAATATAGAATCCGGTGCCCTTCACATTGAATAAAGGTCATGTTCCCTTCAGTACTAAACAAGGCCTTTTCCTAATCTTTTTTTTTTTTAACTAAAAAATAAAATGTATTATTTCCGGGCTTAACTTTGAATAGAGGAGGAAAAATAGATCCAGCCAGGGCTTTATTAGAAAAAGGAAAAATAGCAAATAGCCTTTTGTTCCCAACAAGCTGAAAGCAGGCTTTCTAGCCATTGTCTTTGCACCTGTCATATATATGAATACATTATCCTTTTGAGATCAATGAATATCCACTGATAAAAGCAGCCCTACTTTCTGGAGGTGTAATTAACGGAAGGGGTAAGGTACTGAGGGAAGTAAAGGGGAAGATTAAGGGTTGTCTCAGAGTTGGGGGGGGGGAGCACGTGTATTAGAAAGACTGTCCTAAAAATCTTTTAGCCCCATTTCATTCAGGGCGCCAGAATATCAAAGAACAAGACTCATTTCTCTAGTGCCAGTGTTGAAAATCCTTAAGTGGACAGATGTAATTGTCAGAACCAGGGCCAGAGCTTTCTGGAGATAAAAGTGGAAAAAAAAAATATAGCTATGAGTATGCAAAACACAGAATTTAATCTTGTATTATTATTTATGAATTATTGTATTGTTTTCCCATATGAACAACTGTAAACCTACTTTTGCCCACTCTTGTATGTAAAATCTACACATTAGTCTCGAATGCTGGCATGTGGAAAGGTGAATAATTGATTACATTTCTGGAAAGATTGTGCAATCTATTGCAGCTGTCACAGTGATCCAAGTCAGCTTGCGCCTGGCACTGGGCAGCCGCATTATGAGCGTTCAGGTGCTGTTGTTCCCATGTAAGAGGTGAGGGAACTGAAGTGCAGAGAAATTATATGATTTTCCCAAATTCACAGGCCACGAAGTGATGTCGCTAGTTGAGCCAGGTGGTCTGGCTCCCAGAGCTACCACACTGTTGTCAGCAGTGACAAGGGGGTTTCTGGCCAGAGACAGCACTCTGCGCCCCCAGCTCTTGTCTTGCTTGTAGGATTAAATGCAAACAAGAGACAACAAACAGCAGAAACAGGCAAGGAAAGCATTACACTCAGAGAGGACCTGAGTGGGCTGCTCAGCTGGCTGGGGCTGAACCGAGGGCCTCTCTCGGGTGGGGTTTGGGATATTTATAGCCCTAGACAGGAGTGCCCATCAGAAAGTCTCCCCTTCCCTTATTTCTTAAAAGAAAAAAAGTCTCTGTGTTATGAAGCTCCTTCAGCTAGGTGTTATGCCACTGGGGAGACCACATCCTAAGGGCTTTGAATCTTTTCTGCTCACACAGGGACTTACCATCGCCATTGTCTATTTTCAGTTTGCCACGTCTCACACTTACTTCCTCCAGCCCAGCTGCCTCTCCCAGCCTCTCCCAGCTCAAATCCATTTTTCTGCTCCTCCAACAATTTGATCAACCAGCCTAAAAATGGATCAGGAATTTGTATTTTTGCACATTTGAGTTATTCCTTCATTTTCTTTATATATATATATATATATATATATATATATATATATATATATATTGATTTCAGAGATGAAAGGAGAGGAAAAAGAGAGAGAGAAACATCAATGATGAGAGAGAATTATTGATTGGCTGCCTCCTGCACATCCCCTACTGTGGACTGAGCCTACAACCTAGGCATGTGCCTTGACTGGGAATCGAACTGTGACCTCCTGGTTCATACATAGGTCAATACTCAAACACTTAGCAACACCAACCAGGCTGTTCCTTCATTTTCAATAATCATCATAATCTTGGCTGATATGCTCATCACTTCCTACTGATGTCACAAACATTTTATCATGTAGGTGCTTTACTCTAGATTTAGTGTGTTATCATTAGTATTCACTGTAATATTTCATCTATTACATTGTTTTGAGTTCTCCCTTTCAATAATAGGTTGGTAACATAATATCCAGCTATTGGGGGAAGGTAGGCTGGTAATATATTGAAACCAGGAATTGAAGTACTTTAAAACTTATTAACTTCTTTCATCTGAGCTTTATGCTTGTCTAGTCAAAGAAAAGAAAATAATCATTATTGAAAAAAGAAAGAATACAATACAAAAGGAAAGAAAATATTAAAATGATATAAAATTATGTGGGATTCAGATAGTGTGCTGCAGTCCTGAGTAGGGCAGAGACTGAGGGACAAGACAGAGTGAAAGCAGAAAGCAGGTTTGCACTTTCACCTTCCTCTTTGAAGCTCTGACATTCATCAGAGATCCTCAATAAATGTTGAACCAGAGATCCTCAATAAATGTTGAACCAAGGAAACTGAATACAAGTAGGAAGGATCTCTCACTCTTCAAATGAAAAGAACATGTAAAGAATGGTGAGCCACTTGCCTTAATGGGGAGGAAATGTCTTCAGTGGCCTCCCTAAGTTTTATGACTAGTAACATGTCCTTATAGCCTGACTTCTGATCCTCAGAGTTTTTTGGTTTTTGTTTTGTTCTGCTTTGGTAGGTCTTTACAACTCTTTAGTTTCTACTACCAGCCCAGATTAGACAATTAAACGAAGCAGAAATCTAGTGAGCCAAGAATGTATTTAGATAGAAGCATGGTCTGAATGAAGTAGAATATAGATTTTCAGAAAAATTTCACTAAGAAATTTAAAAGGTTCTTAAAAGCAACAGCCATGAAAAGTTTCCAGATAACTGTAGCTATCGAAGAATCTTTAGACATATTTGAAGAAACAAGTGAAAACTCTGGTGCAGGGGGGAAAAAAATACTTTAGTTTGCTTGGACAAAATGTTTACTAAAATGGAGACATTTATTTCACTATCTCTGTATGTTTAATATCACTTTCAAATATAATTCTGAAAGGAAAGATGGCTCAGAAAGCATGAATGCATTAAATAAGTACAAGGGTAGAGAATGCCTTACTAAAATGCTCTTTTTCCTTCAATTAAATGAGATGAAGGTCATAGATAGATGGAGGATATTGCCCCGCAAGGGAGGGTAAGAAGCAGACTTAAATCTCAAGATTAAACAGAAAAGACAGGTAATTAACTGGAGACTCAGCTACAAACATATCAATTAATGTTCAAGAAGATTAAATTAGGCATTTTATTATTATATCAAAATGATATGACTTTCTAGCATGATTGGCAGTAAATGGAAAAAAAAATGAAAACCTCTCCTATACAGTTATTTGAGGATTATAATTATCTAATAGTATCATTTAAACATCACTATAGGATGTTTAAGACATTTTATTTTTGTTTAATTTTAGATCGTGCAATTATTTAATTTTTCACGTAGGTGTACATTTAGTAATATTCTTAATAAAGGGGAAAGTTAATCCTTGTAATTTAATCCCACTCAACCTTTCAGAAAGTGCGGCTGATAGTGACATACAGTGATACTGTGGAGGGAAAAACACCTGTCATCCAGCCTGGGCAGGGCAGGACAAGGTGTGCCTAAGATAAGGCGAGCAGTGAGAGTCCAGTCACCAGGGAAAGGCCTCCTTCCCCATCTGTCTTCTGTCTCTACTGATGGCTGCTCCCCTGTCCATCTCCTCCACTGCTGGCTGCTCCCACAGCAGGATCACACTCCCTGCCAGGCCTGAGGACACTAGCCCTTTCACTTTCTTTCCCTGTTAAACGTTTTCAGGTCCTCAGGCCACCGTTCCCTTGCCTACTGGCTGTTATGCCCATCCCTCATCCTAGAATGCTCTCTGATCATCCCTCGCCCACCTCCTGTATCTGCCCAATTCAGCTTTCAGGATTCAGCTCAAACATCAACTCTTCCAGCATCTCCTCCCCAAAACCCTGCTTCCTCCTGGGGTGGAGCCCACAGTATTAGGGGGAGTAAGACAAGTCAGCATTTTATAGTGTGTTGAGTGCTCCTGCTAGAGGTAAAGATAACTACACTAATATAAGAGAAAAATGTTAATTTTTGCTACACCCACAACCAATCAGAGCAAGTATGCAAATTAATCCAACAAAGATGGGGGTTAATTTGCATATACTGTGGGATGGAGGAGTGAAGACTGAAGACAGCATAGAAGGAAGAGGGAGGAAAAGTGGAAAGCAAAGTGACTGCCAGAGGGAAAGCACGGGCAGGGCAGAGCAGGAGGGCAGGTGGCAGCACAGCAGCCCGTTGTAGGAATCTTCCTGCTACGAGCTCCTAGTGTGTACATGTATTATTAAAAACCAGTGAAAAACTAAAAACAGTAATATAACTACATTAAGAAGGGGGAGGGGGCAATTTATGGATGGAAAAGGGGGACATAGCTAATGAATTCCTCATCTGTCCATTGAGCACCCTGTCAGAATAAAATGTCTAAAATTAATGTATCAACAAGTAGCTGTTTCCACAGATTATGTAATGAGGTGCATATAACAACTGGCAGAATTAAAAACAAATAATTGTTTAAGTTGTAGGTGCTTCTTTGGGGGCACAGGACTAGGGATGAGGAGAGCTGGGGCAGGGACTCACTGCTCATTATAGGTTATTTAACCATGAGTGATTATTGCTGAGGTTTAAAATTCATATATGCTTTAAAAAATGTCCACAAATTCTCTAACCCAGTGACTGTTCACTGCCAGTTTGACAATTCTCTACAAATACACTATTATTCTAACTGTTTTACCCCTGGAGAGAAAATCTTAAACCATCTTCACTTTTCTGCCAATTTCATGCAAAGCCTTTACCCTTCTCTTTGGTATCTCACTTAGCCCCAGAGGTTCCCTTGTCTTTCTCCCAGGTCCCCGTGACCCCCTCCCAGCCCTCACACCCTCCCCTCTCTGTTCCCTCAGTGCTTCCTTGAAGACCTGACACTTAGTTGCAAAGTTTGGGCTTGCCGCCTTTGCTTGAGATCAGTTGTTTCGTGTCCATGCTCTGACTGGACTTAGATTCTTCATAAGGGGATTGTATGGCAATTTGAGAAATACCCAGAATGGCCAATAAACTAGACTCTTCAGACAACAAAGTTCAATGCCATATAAATTTTGACTTTTAAACCTGTAATCCTTCTGAGTAGTTAAAAAATCAAAGTATATATTCAATTCATGATAACCAATTACTGGTTATTTTATTCCTACATATTGAAAATCTGTATTGAAGCTTAAGACATGTTCTTCTTGGAAAACTGCTGCTATTTGAATAAATACATAATTTATAGTGACTCCTGGCAGAAAAACTAAGTTGGAGCCCTTTGTTTGGACAGTATACCTAGTGCATTCTTTCCACTTTGGGGAATGTTTAATAGTGATCCCACTTCCAGGACTATATCCCAAGAAACATGTTCAATAAATACTTGTTGAATACAGATATTACTCAATATGCAAGTAATAAGCTTAAGTAAAGGAATAGGTAGAAGGAATATCAGGATGTAGAGTCTGCTCTGGCTGTCATAACAAGTGCTGTGTACTGGGTGGCCTGAATAACAGGAATTTATTTCTCTCAGTCCTAAAGATTGGGAAATCCAAGATCAAGGTGCAGGCCTGTTCAGTTCCTTGCGTGCAGAGGCCTGTTTTTCTTGCTGTGTCCTGATAGGTCAGAGAGAAAAAGAGCTCTCTCTCATGCCTCTTCTTATAAGAGTTTATGCCCCATCGTAAGGTTACCCCCCCTTCCTGAATTTACCTCCCAAAGATCCCATCTCTAAATACCATCATTTTTAGGTATAGGGCCTTAAAATACGAATTTGGGAGAGAATACATTTCAGCCCATAGCAAAGTGCAAATACTCAACTGTTTACCTAAAATCTGAGCTATAATTTTACATTTGCAACTAGAAATCAGTCAGAAATAAAAAGGCTGACTATTTAATGTATAGGATGTATAGTTAGTAACACAGGTGAAAGAACAAAAGTTACGTTGAGGAGGAAGGAAAATGGTAACTATAATTATAGAAAAAAATGTAAAGAATTTCTTGTCACGTGACTTGCACAGTTCTGAGTTTCATTAATTCTCATTGTGTCTACTAAGCTACAAAGTCCCATCAACTCCCTCTATTTTTCACGATGTGGAATCCTTTGATGAGGAATCCAGGCCAGTTACCACGTAGAGATGTAAGTTTATCTCAGAGTTTCTTCATGATTATGTCCAGGTTGCACATCTCTGTTGGGAATACTATATGGGTGACATTCTGTGCCTCCCACTGTACCACTTCCATCGAGTCAGCCTGGGCTGCTACTGGCAGTACCAGGTTTGACCATCCCGTTAAGGTGGTGACTGTCAGACAGGTGTGTTTATGTCCCTTTATAAATAAACCCCTATAGACAGGTGTGTTTATGTCCCTTTATAATTACCCTGGGGTGCTAACTTGAGACTATGTGATTGTCCACTTCCCTAACAACCTCTCCACCAATAATTTTAGCATCCATTGATGAACTTTGAAAACTTAGCTGACATTCTTCTGTAAAAAAAAGAGCTTTTCCTCTACCTTCCCCTCCCCCTTACTCTTTCTCTTCTCATCTCTTTGATGGTTCTCAATTGGTCAATGCTTTAGACGTAATTGGAAGGAAAGCTTGATGGTGAAAAGGGAAAATGATGGTAAATGAACCAAAAGTATTAGCATTGGATAATGCAATCCTCTAGTAATAATATTAGATCTCATAATAATAAGGTCTTATTTCTCTAATATTAATATGGATGCTTGGTGGCTAGTCAGTCTTTGTATTGTCACATCAAAATGATTTAAATGTTTGAAGTGATCAGTTTGATTACAAATATGTTCATTTGCCTACTGATATGTTTTCCTTTCTATGACATGTTGAGATTAAAGATTAGGAAGGAAGAGTTGGAGGTAAGCAGCTACTCCAGGAAGTCTCAAACAGCAAGGGATTCCAGCATTTCTAAGACATGATTGTATTCAGCAATTCCATTTCTCTGCTCTCTGTGTTTAACAGTGTGCTGCTGCCATTACTAGCACCCACCTGCTGGAGCATGACTGGGAACATGCCTGAAATAATGGAAGAGTAGAAATTGTCATTGTTTTCCTTTTAGGAAAGAGTGCTCTTATATCTCCCATGGTTCCTTTCTCTTAAAAGTTCTCCAGGCAGGTTTTCTGAGTCGAGTGTATGTGACACACCCTGTGACATAAGAACAGACTTAAAGCACAGCTATCCCCATTGGCCCTCCATGTAAAAATTAATTTAAAATGAGAAGATTCATTGTCGTCGTTACACCCACCCACCGGTCAGGTTGACAAACTGCTCAGGGATGACTTGTGACCCAGTGGAAGCAACATGCTCTCCTTGTGGAGGGGATACCCATCCGTCTCCCTCTCACCAGCCAGTCCTTGTGCTTACTCATCCACTCCTCCTCCTCTTCCCTTTCAGACTTCTCTATGTTGTTCTAAGAGTGTTGTGTCCTCCCTCTTTGTGTCCCATAAACTCTTAACTCATTTGTGGATTATGAACATATCAAGGAACTAGAAGAAGTATTGTTTCCTCATAAGAGGCTTTGATTTACTTTATTGCTAGACAGTTGTCTGTCAATCAAGCTCTCTGGTCTTAAAAAGAAGGAAAGTGCCTGCTGTCATTAAGGGGCTCTACGCTGAGACTTGACAGATCTGAGTATGTCCTCCCCACTCTAGCAACTCGTGAGAGTTGAGTGCTTAGGAAAGTCCACTTCCATGACTCAAAGCAGTTTTTATGTCTGGGGTTGGGGGGTGGGAGACTATTTGAATCCCTAGGCAGAGGGAAACACTAAAGCCACTGCAGCTCGTGAGAGATGTAGCTCTGCTCCCACCTTTGCCACAGAGAGCAAATGAGCACATCTTCCTCTGGGGTCCAATTTCTCTATGAAAGCCTGCGAAATGTTCGCCATCTGTGGGAGGTCCAATCAAGGAACACATTCACAAAGCCAAGCAGGCTTTAACATGGTGTTTTTCTAACTCTGCGTTGGGGCATGTGAGCAAATTATGAAATAATTTTAGTAGGTTTTGAACTTACTACAGGAACTAGGGCAGGGCCTGAGTAATGGTGCGTTCCTAGTAAATATCTGCTAAGGAATTAATGACTCAATAATAAAAAGACAAATGGCCCAGTTAAAAAATTAATGAAGGATCGGACTTGACATTTCTCCTCAGAAGACATACAAATGGCTAATAAGCGCATGAAAAGATGCTCAATATCATTAGCCAGCAAGAAAATGCAAATTTAAAAACACAGTGAGATATTATTTCACATCCATTAGGATGACCATAATAATAATAATAATAATAAAGAGAGGCAGGAATCATAGTGTTGGCAAGAATGTGGATAAATTGGAACCTTTGGTACAAGGGAATGTGTAAAATGGTTCAGCCATATTGGAAAACAATCTGGCATTTTTTCAAAGGATTAAAAATATCACCCAGCAATTTTACTCCTATGTATATGTACTCAAGAGAAATGAAAACATACATCCACACAAAAATTCATGTGTGAATGTTCTTAGTAGTATTATATATAATAGTCAAATATTGGGAATAACCCAAATGTCCATCATCTGGTGAATACATAAATAAAATGGGATATATCCATACAATGGAATATTATTTGGTAATAAAGGAAATGAAGTATTGCTTAAATATGGATAAACCCTAAAGCCATATTAAGTAAAAGAAGCCATTCACAAAAAAAAATAGCATATTGTATGATTCCATTTATATGAATAGGAGTTAAATATGAATGTCTAAAATAGGGAAGACTAAAGAGACAGAAATATTAGTATTTCCAAGGGCTGGGGGTGGAAAGTGGGGTGAGTACAAAGTCTAATGGGTACAGGATTTCTAGGAGATGAAAATGTTCTGAATTATTGTAATTGCTTAACTGCGACTATACTAAAAACCATTAGAGTGCACATATTAAATGGGTGAATTTTATCTCAAAGCTGTTATTTTTAAATGCCCATGGCTGGCCCCACCCCTGACCAATAAAATCAGAATTTTTGCAGGTGGAGTTTGGCATAAGTATTTTGTTTGATTTCCTGGTTAAGCTTTTAATTTATAACCATGATGAGAACTACTGGTTTAGACTAACTACCAAGATCCCTGTTAGTGCCAAAATACCATAAATCTATATGCTCCCTCTCAGTCCCAGAATACCATAAATCTATAGGATACCTGTCAGTGCCAGAATACTATAAATCCATGTGCCTGTCCAGTGAGCAAGCTGATTTATTTATTTTATTTATTTTTTTTATTGATTCAGAGAGGAAGGGAGAGAGCAACAGAAACACCAATGGTATGTGCCCTTGGCTGGAATCAAACCTGAGACCCTTCAGTCTGTAGACCGACACTATCCACTGAACCAAACCAGCTAGGGCTGAGCAAGCTGATTTAAAAGCACAAAGGGGAAAGGATTGTGGTCATAATTAATATGTCATCTCTAAATAGGTAGGAACCCAGAAACCTCAATTTCCCTGCAACCAAGGGGAAATATGAATATGTTTTAAGTCCCAAGCAGACACTAAGAGAAGAGAAGTTGCTGATATTGCATATATTCACCTTGATTATAAAGAACACCTGAGACCCACACCCCCCAACTTGTTCCCAATTCTGCCCCTGCGCAGAATTGTAAGACTGCTCACCTCACCTGGCCAGTCATGAGCGTTGCAAGTTTCTAAATGGTAGCAAAACAGTAGGTGAAGAAAGCAACAGAAAAATCCTCAATTGTGGTAATGGAGGAGACAGCTTTTTAAAGATAAGCAATTACTTATTAAATATGAAAAATAGCTACTCACATGATAATGTGAGATGACATGCACATTCATGAAGACAATTGAAGGGTACACAGGTTCAGCAGGTTCCAGGACAAAAATAATGTATTAATCAAGGTAACTGAATTACTGGATTACTTCCTATTTTTAAGGGTTTAGCCAGGATCATTTTAAAAAAGCAGTTTGTGTAAACCTGATTAAAGAACCCATCAGAATGGTACTACCCCCGTTATTTTGACACAGGTTTTGAGATTGTTGAAGATTGAGCAGTTTTAAAAAGCAGACATGATAAGTGGAAGTGTCATTGTCGCATCTCATAAGAAGGAGTGGGTATTATGATGAATCTGGGTAAGGTGGCCTGACCTTTTTATAACCTTCATCAGTTTAGACTCTGATAGGTAATGGCTTAGTGATCTTTATAGGTCACCTTGTCACATCTCAGTTTCACTACCTGCACAAGAGAACTAATTAATCCCCATGCCAAAAATCTACTCGCTTCCCAGTATAATGGAATATGGTCAGACATCATTATTAGGTCTTGCATAAATCAGGGTCTAACATGAAAAACTGAAACCATTCATGTTGAATGTAGGGGATTGGTACACGGGTTCATGGTGACCTGAGTGTCACTCAAGACATTAAGATAACCCATAGATGAGCAACAGCAGGAAATCACTGTTGCTTCAGCTGGAAGGCCAAAGGGAAGAAGCATTTCCTGGAGAGGCACACAGAGGAGTTGGGGGTGGTAGGAGCTGGATGGACCAAAAACAAGATGCTTTATTGCCGGAAATGTCATCCAGGGCAAAGGGAGGGGGTAAATGCCCTGTCTTCTCCTTTCCCTGTCATTCAGTGTCCCTTCAGGGCCACTCATGGTCAGTACCCAGCTGGGAGCCTAGGAAACAGCCTGCAGGGGTCAGTTCCCCCTGTCTGCTACAGATCAGAACAGGAGAGAGAAGAGGATTGGATTTGGAGCCAATAGCCCTAGGACCAAGCACCCATTGCTCCCAGTTCAGTTCAAGTGACTATAATACTCACCTCCTCCTCATGAAAACATGGAGGAAATGCCACCTCACAGCCATTAGCATGGCTGGCTTTAGTCCTCGCCTTCCCCTCCTCTGTCTGGGTCATAGGGAGGCTGACCTTCTGTCAGTGTTTCCTGCTCTCTCAGTGGGTGCAGCAGTAGGAAGCAGCCTTGGGTGATTGTGAATGTGGCAGGGAGAGAGAGCACTGAGTTTTGAGTGTGTATATTATATTATGTGACCAAATATAGCACAGATCTGCAAATCAGTCGCTCAGAAACTATTTGCAATGTTTCTCTCATAAGTGCATTTAGCCTGCTGAAATGCAGATTTTCTTTTTTTTTTCCTTCCTAAGATTTCAGCTGATAACAGAATTATTTAAAGACTAAATGGAGACAATTTTCGGCATCTTTGGCATGATTCTCTGAAATGAATTCTTGTCAGATAGACCTCTTTAAAGATTATGATTGTGTGGTAAAATTAAGTTACACAGATTTTATGATCTCGCAAAACTCTCTTAAATGAAGTCTTGTCAGATCAAGCTCTTTAAAGATAATAATTGTGTGGGAAAATTAAGCCTAACAGGTTTAACACCCTTTTTCATTTCTTGGGCTCCTATGTGAGCATGTTGGCCTACGATGGTGACAGTGACTCCTCACTTGGGACTCGGGGTACCCACAGCAATCACATTTCTCTTCTTGGCCGTGTCAGGTAATCATTGGGCAATTACGGAGCACCTGTCACTTCACTTATGACAAAAATGATCCTTCTGTTACCCATTTCACTCAAAAACATGTAACATCTCCATTAAGTACTGCCCTTTCATAGTAAGCAAGTGATAAAGAATAAATGCAGTTAAGATCTAGAAAGAAACCGCATTGGCCCAGATGCTGGATGTGCTCAGACTGGCAATGTGACCCTCTGTGGACACTGACCTCATCCCGAGCTAGCCCCCAGCCCACACCCATCCCTCTCAGTTCCATTTAAGTGACTGTAACCCCCACCCCTCTCATTTCTCCTGCTTAAATTCTTCATGTGTCCATCTGAAAGGTTTTCTCATTCATGGTAGGGTTTGTAATTTTTGTTTTTAATTACAAAGTAAACATGTCCTTCGGAGAAAATGTAGAAAATCCAGAGAAGCACAAAGGAAAATAATCTGGTCACATAGTTAACATATTGATCTTTTTTCAGTTCATATAAATATATAGTTACTCTTTTTTGAATAGTATGTGGTGCATTCAGTTTTATAACAGCTTGTTTTACTCAACTGCATATCATGGTTTAAAATAAACTATATGCAACATTTTTCTATGGTATCAAGACTAAACTATATGCAACATTTTTCTATGGTATCAAGTATTTCCTGCTATATAATTTCTGATGACTGCACACTTTTCCATAGTGTGACTATATCATAATTTACTCAATCAAGTCAAGGGTTTAGAAAAAAGTCCATGGTCTTGCAGCTAAAGCCATCCCCTGAAGGTTTTTATAACACACAAAGACCGTCCACCAAGCTCTTTGACACACAAATCCTCGAAGGAATGACTTTGTGTGTGAAATGGTTCTAGCTGTCAATCATTTATTCTGGATGTCATGGTTGCGGGGCCCTCTCCAGGTTGTTAGGGGGTGATTATGGATTCCTGTCAAATGAGATGTCTGTGATGTATTCAACTCGAGGCAGCGTGTGTTTCTCTCGGTCCACGGGCTCCCTTCGGAGCAGGTTAAGCCCATCTCAGCGAGCCCGAGGGGAGTGGACTAGGCAGCTGGCCTCGGAAGCAGACCGCAGACATGCGCAGGCCTCCGATCCCACACAGCAGATTAGCTTCCACATAAATACATCAGTCTTGATTGTCACATTGCACCCAGGGTTACACCTCCACGCATGGAAATGGCTCCAAGCCTGGTTTTCAAAGCTGTTTGCCTCCCCTGTTGCTTTTAACCACCTAGCTCAGAGGCACTTTTTGTTATATCTATCAAAGATGATTAAGGGGCTGGGAGAGTGGCTATATCAGGACAGATTAAGCAAACTACATATTTACAACTCGACTGAGTGACAGCCAAGGGGCAGATATTGTACTGTCTGCTGGGCTCAGATCATGGAAGACACATTGTCTTGCTTTCACAGTAACTTGATTGCAGAGATATCTAATTTAGAGAAAGTTTTCCAAGAATGATATCACTTATGCTAATTAGATAATGGTGTCAGCAGAAATTACATTTAGCAACTAGCAGCAGAAACTTGGAATAAGCAATGGCTTCAAGAAATTCGGTTTCACTTTCTCTCCTATAAAATGAAGCCTAGAAAGTGTATTATCCAGGGCTGCATTGCAGCTCCATGATGTCATTGGTTCCCCCAAACCCTCCTGTCTTTGGCGCCATTGTTCTCAGCATTATTTTCATGTTCAAGGTTACCTGATGCCAGGGCTGCGGCCAGTAAGGGGCAGAAGAGGGCACAAAAGAGGTCCTTGCCAACTAAGGTATTTGAGAGATGTTTCTTGGAAATCTGTCTGATTTCAGTTGTTATTTCATTGACCACCACATCAGCAGGAGGGGCTGGGAAATTGGATGGGGTTGCGTCTTGTGTGTTTTTTTATTTTGTTTTTATATTGGGTACATGCCGACCCCAACAATGCCAGGGCCCTTTTACTAAGAAAGCATGGGATAATGGAAACTGCATATCCAACCAGTGGGTTCTGCCACAATGATTTACTGCCTGAATATTTTGAGGAAAGTCTGGACTCTAAAGCACAGTGGCATTTGCTCTGATGTCGCAAGGTTCCATTTGTAACACTAGCCCTTGAGATCCAACTTATTTACTTCTGATCTCTCTTATCTATTTTAATTTATTCATCACAGCAGACCCCAGGTTGACACTAAGTAAATCAAACACTTCAAGAGACCTAAGGATAATAATAGCTGCAATTTGTTAGCTTTCCATGCATTGTGTTAGGCACCAAAAAACATCAGTGGAATGATTTGCTTCAAAATTGCGGATAAGAACTCTCCTAGCTGGGGTGGCTCAGGTGGTTAGAGTATCGTTCCAAAATGCTTAAGGTTACAAGTTCAATCTCCACTCAGGGCACTTACAAGAAGCAACCAATGAATGTATAAATAAGTGGAACAACAAATCTCTCTCCTTTGCCTTCTTTCCCTCTTCCCTTCCTCCCCCCCTTCCCTCTTCCTCTTGCTCTCTAAAAATCAATAAATAAATAAAATATTTTTTTTTAATTCTAGATAAGGATAGATGAAAGAGACTCACTGGGAGTTGCTAATAGTTGAAGCTGAACATTGGTTGCATGGGAGTTTACTACATTATTCTCTCTAGTTCTATAATTATTGAAATTTTCCCAATAAAGATTTTAAATGTCACCTCATCTACTTCTTAAAATGCTTCTTAGGAGGTCAGTGCCCTCACTCTAGCCAATAATATAGCAAGGAAGAGGCACATGCAGGATTCAGGCCCGGTCTGCCTAACTTAGAAGTCTGTGCTCCTACCCTTACTACTCAGGAAGCATGCCTTCGGTCCAGCAGCCTGAAACTCTTTTGAAATGCAGACTTTCGGGTCCCACCCCGGGATCTGGCACAAGACCTCACATCCACTCGTGTTTCTGTGCTGTCACAGCACTGCATTTCCCTAGTCGCCGTGACTCACCCAACTCAGTCAATTCTGACTTTTCCTCCTGTTGAAGTAAGCCCAGTCATGAGTCACCACTTTAGCACACATATTTTTCATGGGCCTTTGATCCATAGCAGCTCTTTCTTCCAACATGGGTGTCTGCTATGGTGCTGGGCACTGAATGCCTGTGTGTTGGTTAAGCATCGCTCTGAATACATGCGTCAGCTCTTATTAACCACTGTTCAGTTGAAACTTAATGTAGTTTGTTCTACCTAAATATAGTGGAGCTTCTGCTCACGTAAGGTGTCTTGAGTTTTTAAAGCTATGGAGAGGGTCCCGTGGGAAACTCCAGGTGCCTGTCCCAGCTTCCACCAGGAGCCTGGGTGCCCACCTGTAGGTACCTCCCTGAAAAGACGGGCTTTTATTCCCTAACAGCCTCAATTGTCTTTTATCATTTCTGTCCTCTCTTTTTGAAAGAAAGAGAGCTGTGGGAATTGGATAGTATGGGTCCCAGCTCTGCCACTGCGTGTCCTGTAGGCAAAGTGGTTAACCTTCGGAGCCTTCCTTTCTCCCTCTGTGCGGTGGCTGTCCATGTGGTCTCTGGGGGCCCTTCCAGCTCATCCTTCTGCGACCCATGTAGCATGATCTTTCAACCAAAAACATTATGAAGACACTGGGCTCTGAGTGAAATCCACCTGACTGTGATTTTTCCAGTCAGTAAAGGGATCCTGGCATTGATTTTTACTGGGTTTTCTTTCCAAATGATGAATGCCTAAATGCTTCCCCGTTTATGTGCCCAGAGCCTTTTTAGACTAAGTGAATGAGTGAATGAATGTATGAATGAATGAGGCCTACCATCCTTCTCAACTATAATCTGCTCCTCAAAGAGGCTGGGCCCTTTGCTTTTGAATATTTCAGAATGTTTTCTAGCTGCCAGGCTAACTTAGTGGTTTTATTTACTTCAAAGACCATCAAGCAATGTATATATGTAGCACCATCAGCTCGCTGTTCATCAGTTTGCGCAGCGGGAGAAGAGGTAAGGGAGATCCTGAAGAACAGGCATCCGAGCATCCCTAGGACCATCCCTGTGTAGGTCAGGCCGACACCGGTTGCTGCTGAAGGTACAAGCATCAGGCCACTTGCTTCTTCTTCCGAGAGCTCTCTTTCTCATATCAAAGTAATTGTAAGCCGGTATATGATAGTATCCTCCTAAAAGTAAACCTAGAAAAAATAGCCTGCTGTAATAACAGCGATTGTAACAGCCTCGTGCAAGGCATGTCTTAAAAAGTATTGCCCACCCCAGTCTTTTCCGTGCTGTATGTGAAGTGTTTCTGGTTTGCTTTGCAGGGCAGCCTTTGGCAAGGAGTCGGAAGTTCTTATTGGGAACCTGGGTGATAAATTAATCCCTCCACAAGACATCCTGCGTGACGTGAGTGACCTCAAAGCCTTGGCCAACATGCACGAGAGCCTGGAATGGTTAGCAGGTCGAACAAAGTCAGCCTTCTCCAATCTTTCCACATCCCAGAGTAAGTGACTGGTGGAGGGCGGCTGAGGAATTGGGCTGAGTACTCTCATTGGGAATGTGTCACCCTGTGGGCCGTGTCCAGGTTGTCAGAAGACCTCTGCCAGAATCCAGCTGAGCTGAGCCTCTGGTACCTGATAGTTCTGCAAAAGGAAGTAATCTTACTTCCCTGTGTGGGGCGTGGGAAGCCAAAAATGGTCCCTGTTAACATTGCTTGATATTAAACCTCAGACACAAAATCGTGGGAGACTGAGCCAGATTGTCTCAAGAACAAAAGCCAATCCCCCTCACAGCTTCCCAAGGAAAGGAACTTATCTCAAAACTCAGAGCTGAGCACACAGCTGATGTTTTTTATTTTAACTGATACAAGTTAATGAAAAAGTTTCTAAAAAGAGAATATTAGACGTGATTAAGGTGTTAGAAAATAGAGAATAGGAGAAAAACAATTATTCTGGAAAAGAGATGGTTGAGAGATAACTTAATTATAGATTTCAAGAAAATTCAGGAATAGAATATGAAATTAAAATGTGAAACTTTTTTTTAATTAAGATCCAATGACTCAGAGAAAAATAATTTAAAAATTTTAGTGCACGTAGACATTATTTAATAACTATAAAATAAATACATCTTAAAGGCATTCATTCAGAAGTATGTGGTAGGCAGTTATAATAGAGGCAAAGCAAACATGAAGAAGGAATACAGGAGATGGCAGATCTGAATGCATAAACAGAGAGACGCAAACAGGGTAGAAAAAAGGAAAGTAACAGCAAGAACATGAAAGAAACCAAATCTGCCCTGAACTTAGTATCAGAGTTAACCATTCGAAGGTTATTGCAAAAAAAAAACGCTAACATCATTTGGAATGTGAAATTCCGGGGAAGTGGATTATGTTAGTTGTCTTTTGAAAAGCTATTATTACTTGATTAACAAGCGTTTCCAGCATAGAGATGAAGAGGTGCAGATGAATTTCACAGGGTAAATTATTCAAAATCCAGGCCCCAGGGGCAGAGTCTGGGCCCTGGAACACGCATTTCCCCGGATCTTGTGCTGACTGAGCATCTCTCCTGAAGGCCAGCAGAAGAGGGGCTCTGAGTGAGATTATAGGCTCTTTTAAAAGCCGTCTTAAAATATGACTTCTTATTTATACATTTTATTATTTAAAATATTACTTCTTACCTGCTGATAAAAATTATACATATTTGTTCCCAGAATCTATAAAAGTAAAAAAATAAATATCCATTTATTAAGGATAGTTTGGGACAGTATTGGATCTGAGCAGACTCAGATAAGGAGGTCTCCTTGAAAGACCCTCAACTTTATAATCTTTTTGAATTAGGCAATCTGTCACAAGCAGTAGCCTAAATACCCATTTTATCTCCCAGTGCCAAAATAAAATTTTAAAAATCAGTTATAGCTTATTTCCCAGCTCTGAAAAGGGACCAAATGCCTGTTTTCCTGATTTCTTTTGCTTCTTGCAAATACTGGACTTCATGGGTAGGTGTATTGGTGATCATTGGTGGCCTTTCAGTGTCTAATCCTATATAATAAAAGGCTAATATGCAAATTGTCCCTTCTACTGGAAGTTTGACCAGGGGGCAAGGCCAGCCCACCAACCACCTGTGTCCCCTCCCCCCCGCCCAGCTCAATCCGTGTATAAATTGGTGCACCGGGCCTCTAGTATTTAATAGTGCAGTATCTTATTTCCAGTGGCATGGCATGCTAGATTTCTGTTCTGTCCATTCTAAAGGGGCTCCACAAGGTAGGATAGTTCCAATCTCTATAGCAAATCTTTGAGTGATGTACTCAACCTGCATCAACTGTTTTGGAAAGAGAGAGAAGCCCCGGGAATTATGCTCACCTCTGTAGTAGCACAGTTGTGCTGTTATTCATGTCACCACAAGTACTCAGTACAGTTGCTGTCTAATTCATAAATGTAATCATCTCTTATTCTGACAAACATCTCTTCTACCACACCTGCTGATGCTCTGTCTCATGTGCTCACTCCATTTTATAATATAAATGGTACCCTCTCTGTTTCTCTCAGGGTGATCATTCCACCCAGTGAGTGACTTAAGTAACTGTCAGCGTTTTGAGGATTGGTACAAAACCTCGATGAACTGTAATCACTACTTATGTTGTCTTTGTTAAAACAAAGCAGTGAGCAAATGTTTTTTGTGGGGGTTTTTTTTGTTTGTTTTTTCTGCCACCAGCAAGCTTAGCTCGCCCACAGGACTCTCTTCTTTGAATTCCCAGGAGAGGTGTCCATTGATGTCTGCAAATTGAACAAAGCAGGGAATTCTCAGATAATGGGTTACTCTGATTGCTCCATGTCAGTGTGACTCCAGAAAGGAAATAAGGAACAGCTCTTTATTATTATTTTGAAAAGCAAACCTGATTATCTCCACAAGAGTTGTTCCACGTCTAGAAACTAAGTAGCAGGAATAAAATGCTAGCTTTTGTATAGCACCCATAGGTGCTCAGCATGGGAAGAAATCAAGGCAAGAAGTTTACAGGTTCAATTTTCCTTCCGCATCCTGTTAACTATTTACTATGGTAAATGTTGGGCTTTATTATCATTAAGAAACTATGCATGTAATGGAGTGGGAGAAGTGGACAGAAAATTCTTTTCGTAGTAGAATGTCTCTTCACATAGTGTAACAGGATTCTCATCCGCCTGAAACATGTGTCATCCTGAAGTGTTGTATTTAGGGGCAGAGCGTGGCTGTCCATTTGTCCAGGAGATCAAGGTGACCACTTTTCCCAAGATAATGTTTTCATCTCTTTTAGTCATTGGCCAAAGGTCCCTCTATCTTCTTTACACCTAAAACGGTCCTCTCACCTCATGTAGATTCCGACTGCACCGAAGGACGGCTCTCACTTTTGTCCCGCCTCAGTCTATGGCTCCTATTCCATTTCACTTGGTCCCGTCCCCCCCCCCCCCCCCAATCTTCATTAAGCCTGTTCTGCTTCAGTTCTTTCCATTGAAAGTCACAGACCAGTTGAAGGCAAGAGAATGCATGGGTTCATACAACTGGTACAGCAGAAGGCTTCAGGTATGGCTGGATCCAGAAGTTCACAAGATAGTATTGTGTCACAGACATGTTTATACACCTGCTTTCTCTCTCTCTCCCCTTCTCCAGCACTTCCTTTCTTCTCTTTATTGCTTTCCATCTCAGGTGGGTGCTCTTCAAATGGCAACATCTGTGAACATCAGCAGCCCCAAGATTCCTTAATCCCAAATAAAAGGTGCATTTTTGCCCAGAGTCCCAGGGAGGACCTGGACTGACCCAGCCTGACCTTCTAACCTGGATCCCTGACCTTCTCACCTGGATCCCTCTGGTTCTTGTTGCACATGCCTTGTTTTCTGACTCCTATGCCCACCCACTACTTAGTCTCTGTTTCCCACGCCCTCTTCTAGAATTCCTTTCTGTTCAGGATCTGCTGTAACAAACATGCTTTCGATGCAAGGAGACCGAGCAGGATCATAATCAGTTGAGCATTCAGGATCTAGGTTTATATGTGTGTGTTTTCCCACTTAGGTCACAACTTCAACCTTGTAGTAAAGGCACATCATGGTATCTGTCCATTGTAGTACCTAGTGTTTATAAGAATACTAAAGTAAAGCCTCAGGAAAATGTGACCTACATAAAGATTGTTAGATGTATTCAATTTGAACACTAATGACTTTCTTTTGTATTTCACCCTTTGTTTTAAGGATGTGTTGCTGTTAAAAATAGACTGCAGGAAGGGACTCCAGGGCTCATTTCGTCTGCACTGCTTCCTCGGGGGGCCTCCTCTCTGTCTTGGATTCTGGAAAGAGTCTCCAGGATTAGAGATGCTAACACTGCCTTGATTATACATCCTGCTTTATAAGCAATCTTGCCATCTAGGAGGTTATCTCTTCTGTATTCAAGGCCCTTGGCTTCCGTCTAACCCTCTTTTCTCTGTCCTATTCTTCAGAAATTAAATGTTGAATATCTTCTCTACAAAATACTTTAATATATGTGAGGACATTTCCCTCATTCATACCTGCCTATCCCTGGCGATTAAAGATTTGTGGCCTGAAGGTTTAGTCAGCCAATATAAATGACTATAGTTTCCTTTTGTGCTTGTTTCAGACTTGGCTGCTATGACAACCCTTTGCCTACCATTGCACTCCCTCACAAATATCAGAGATTCTAGCTGCTAATGTAACTCCATACTTCACTTCACTAATACTAATATGGCTCCCAGGTTGATTTTTTTAAATAAAATTTTTATTTTAGAATAAAAATTGACCATTGGCAACCTCAAGATTATTTGATCCCAAATAAAAAGAGCATTTATGCCAAGAGCTCCAGAAAAGCCCCAGTGAGGATTTGGATTGGCCCAGCCTGACCTCCTCTCTCCTGTGTCCCTCTGGTTCTTGTACATGCCTTGTTTTCTGACTCCTAGGATAGTTTTAAATTTAGAGTAAAGTTGCAAAAGTAGTATAGAAATCCCATGTATTTCATACCCATTTTCCCTATTATTAATATCTCACATTCCTCACAACCATTATTGGTACATTATTATTAACTAAAGTTTGTACTTTATTTAAAGTCTATATACTTAATTATATACTTCAGTCTCTAATTTCCTTCGATTTTATCTAGTGTCTTTTTTCTGTTCCATCGCATCTAGGATATCATAGTGCATCTAGTCATGGTGCCCCTGTAGGCTTGTCTGTGCTGTGACAGTTTCCTGACTCTCCTTGTTTTGATGACCTTGGCAGTTTAGAGGAATGCTGGTCATATTTTGCAGAATGTCCTTTGATGTGGGATTGTCTCATCTCTTTTCATGACTAGACTGGGTTTATGGTTTTGGAGAAGGAAAACCACAGAAATAAATGCCATTCTCATCACATCGTGTCAAGGTTAACTCCTATCGCTGAGACTTATCATCAATGATGCTCTGGGATTGACTTTTATGTCTCCAATTCTTGTAATCCTCTCTGGACAGTTCCTTCTGAATTTTAGATCGACTTTCCACTTCCCTACCGCTTTTCTCTGTTTATCTTTCGAGTGACTATTTTCTAACATGACAAATAAGCCCAGTGTTTGGGCAACTTGACCAGCTGCTAAAAACAAATCGTCATCCACCTTAAACAATTATAGAGTTGATATTGATTATAATCTTGTGGGTCTCAAAGGCTCTCTGTGGGAGGAGCTGTTTTCTGCCCTGCACCACTTGCTTAGGGCCTTCCCCTATTCCTAGCTGCCACGTGTGCTAAACAATCCTTGGTAAGTGTCCACGACCATAGTAATTTCAGACATAGCCATGCTGAGAATAAAAGAGTTACCTGCATTTTGTTCCCTAAAAAATGTCTTATTTTAACCCATGTTAATTAGGGTCTAAGGTGTTTTAGAGTAGCATTTCACAACTTTTTTGCCCATTGTATTCAATGGGGAGCTGGAGGGGGGAAAAAAAAAAAAAAGGCTGATGCTAGGCCCACTCCTGAGACATTCATTTAATTGTTCCAACGTGTGGCCTGGGCATCCCCAAACCAATCAAGTCGGAGGTCGAGAGGCACTCCTCTAAAAGATTGGTTCTCAGTCTTTCACTAGAATCAGCTACTGAGCTTGCAGGCAGATGACCAGGCCTCTGTGCTTTTCAACTCTCCTCAGGGGATTTCAACATATAGCCAAGCTTGATATAGAGCACCCCCAACTTCTTTAATTCTTGTAGCTGTTTATATTTTAGAAATCCTTTGAGGTTATTTTATCAGTGCTTCCATTCTCAAAGCTTGGCTTCACATGACTTCTCACTTTGTGTACAAGAGCACCAGGCATACAGATGGGTGTTTTTGATTCTACTGTAGAGTAGAATTCTGCTTAGTGGTTTTCAGTTAGCTAACCTGTCTTCCAAACCTGATTAAAAATAAAAACATTCCTCTTGTTATTTTTAAGCCAAGTAAATAAAAAGAATATACGAATGGGTGCCTTTTACTTTCCTAACACCGAAGGCTGATTGCCAGACCGACTGAATGAATGCGCAAGTGTTTACTAGTCAATCACATCATTGACAATAAAGATGGGAAAGGTCCAGTGTCTGTACATCCCTCTCATGCATGGGTATGTGCCATACTTGGGGACCTTTATGCATTGCCTGCTATGATTTAACATTTTCTAGAAGATGGCATGTGAATGGGCTTTTCTGCCTTAATGGTAAATGGAAGAAAACATGCACTCTCCCACCCACCCCGCATGCCTTGTTGTTTTTCTGCCTTGACACAAATGAGAATAAAAATGTCCCTACCCAAGATCTCATGAGACATTGTCCTGTCTCAGCTTTGATTTTCCCAATCCATTAAGCTAGAATTTTTCCCTGTCGTAATTTCATCTGATTACTTTTAATTAAACTCCATGCGTGGTAATTTCTCTCCTGCTTCAGTATTTACAAGTTTCAAATATTTGTAGACTGTTATCAGACTGCTCCTCCGTGGGCCTTTGCTTGGCCTCGGTCTACCTGTTTAGTTTCTCTAATCATCTTTCCGAGGTTAGGCTTTCCATGCCATCATCATTGTTTGGCCTAATTAGCTGTCATTTTGTAAAGCTGACTCATTCTGTGGCTTCACTCCATTGGTGACACCTCCAAATTCATTGTCATTGATTAACTTCCTGATCACCTTGTTTGCCTAGAACAATAAATTGCCACTGGCATTGTATTATATCTTGTCCATACTCTGAATTTGTTTTGACCTACTACTACTTTTGTATGAACCTTTATCACTTTTTAAAATAATGCCCAAATATACTTTCATGCTGTATGCAATTTCACAACGAATCATATGTGTGTGGTTTTTTTTTGGGGGGGGGGGGGAACAAAATGATAATTTTATGATAATTCAGTTTGTTCATTTTTAATCATAATTATACTCTATTGTTATTTATAAACTGATTGAAGTTGATCTTAGTGAAGGCAAAACTGTGTGGAACATCCCTGTGATCCCAGCATTCACCTGGTTGGTCCTCTGAATGCCCTGAAACCTATGTCGTTATTGGCAGTGGAGATGCTGGTGATTCTTGGTTTATGAGTACAAGCGTCTGCCTCTCCAGCCCTGTCTCCCATGGTGCACTGTGCACTGTGGCTGCTGCTCAACCACACTTCCGCTCACCAGGGAGTGGGGAGCTATCTTCCTTTGCTTTTAGCACAATTTAAACACTGATACACAAGACTTAGTCACTTTAGAACATTTCTATTCTTTTTCCCCTTTCCTCTCACTGAGTATGCTCAGTAAACCATGGTAATTTTTCCTCTTTCCAAACATCCTCTTTTAATTCACAGGACCTTTCCCATGCTTCTCCCTTAGTGTAGGAGGCATATATACATATTTGACCTTGAAGTCAGGTATATGTGGAGAGAAGCAGACATGTTATTGTATTACCATGGGAAAATTACTTAGCCTTTCTGAGCTAAGTGGGGTTTGTTAAATAGAAACAGTGATTTATGCCCATTGAGTTACTGTAACCATTGAGTGAAATGATGAACTTGGATTCTTCGCAGAATGTGACACACAGCGGGGACTCCATATGGAGTTATGGGGTCGCTGCCATGAGTCTTGGCACTGGGGTTCTCAGTCCTCCCCGAGTACTGGGTCTTCACCTCCCTTCCTTCTATCTCTTCAGGCTTTTCTTTTGTCTCAAGTTACCATCTATACTCCTGAACATTTCTAGCAAATATCAATTGTGAAGTTACAGAGGCTAGTGCTGTGGGCGCTTCTGTGTAATTATGGAGTTCTAAGTGTCTGCCCATAAAGAGTTATGTGGCCGTTTCTTTGAAAATGCCAACATTTGCATCCATAAGAGAAATATTTTATTAAAATATGATAATATCATGGACGCTTAAGTGTGATGGCTGAGAGCTTCCAGCTGAAAAATTATGTCTTCAAACAAAACCAGAAAATGGTAACAGGAAGAAGCAATAGTGAAAATCTCTGGAAAGCGGGGAGGCAGAAGAAGGTTGAAAGCAAGATGCCACTCAAGTGTCAGGCTGAATTACCCAGCAATCTGAGGAGATGGAGGAAATGCAGAGGGAACCGGGGTGACACTGAGCAGCTGTGAGAACAAGTGGCTACCAGGGTGGTGGGACTTGAACAAGAAGTCTGAGGGGACTTACTTGGCCTCCAAGTAGAAAGGCTCCTTTCAGTGAGAAGCATGGATTGTGCTATTGAATTTAAGCCCTTTGTCTAGAAAGGCCCTCAGGGAGTTAGTGCTTTAAAACTCCAGGTACTCCCACTAACCAAGATTAACCAGGGCTAAATGAACTCCCAGAAAAAGACAGTGTCTTTTTCCTTTCTTAACCCTTTAAGTTTAGGTGTAGCACAAAGTTCAGTGGGTAGGAAGATGAAGCCTTGAGGAAAACAGAAAGGCCGAAGGGCAGGCCTAGCATTTGGTGTTTTTATTCCTACAAAACATATGATTAGTTGTGAAATTGGGTAAGGTGTGGAAATGTATTTGGACATTATTTTTAAAAGTGATAAAGGTTCATATAAAAGTAGAAGTAGTTTCAATTCGGTAAGATCAAAGGCTAAAGGATAGGAATGAAATGGCCATCCTTGAGGAAAATAGAATGTGAGAAATCTTCAACACTCTGTGGGATTGAATTTAGAAAAATGTTCTCTGTGTAGACTGGATGTGCTCTCTCAGACAGCTGAGTTATTAATCAGCTAGAGGCCCTGGGCACCACATTTGTGCACTGCAGGGTGTGTATGTCCCTCAGCCCAGCCTGTGCCTTCTCACAGTCCAGGAGCCCTCAGGGAATATCCAACTGATATCCTTAGTGCTGCTGCTGAGGCGGGAGAGGCTCCCGCCACTGCTGCTGTGCCCACTAGCCATAAACCCAGCTCAGGGCTTCTGGCTGAGCAGCACTCTGCCCTGTGGGAGTTCACTGATCACCCGGGGACAGCGTTGAGTATCTTCCCCCGGTGGTCAGTGCATGTCATAGCAACCAGGCGTTCCACTGTTCGGTCGATTTACATGTTAGCCTTTTATTATATAGGCTAGTGTAGGGGTGTCGAACTCAATCAGAGAAGGGGCCAAAATCTAAAATCCAGCCTAAATCGCGGGCTGAATGGTTTACTGAACTGTCATAAACTGTCATTGTGATGGAAACGCAGCGGAGTGCAGTGATGACAGCGCGGTGCGGGCCACATTGCAAGGCCTGGCGGGACGGATTTGGCCCACGGGCCTTGTGTTTGACACATGTGGGCTAGTGCATAAGACCGTTATTAGGCCACAATCTCAGGCAAGCGCGCCAGGGGGTGGCATGTTCGAATGTGTGTACAGAGGTGCCTGTGGGTGGCAATGGCACTCAGCTTAGATTGCATTGCATACTCTCACAGACCTGTGTAATCATTCATTCTTAATCCCTATTCTTGCCTCAAACTGTTATTGGCAGGCCAACCATTCTTCTCTCAGTTTACAATGCATGATCATGAAACACAGAAGTTTGGCTATTTGCCCAAGGTCAAAATGAGTCAGTAACAAAATCTAGACTTAAACTGGTCATTCTCAAAATGTCTTTTTCCTTTCACTGCCCAGCCAGAGTGGCTCAATGGTTGAACATGGACCTGTGAACCAGGAGGTCACGGTTAGATTCCTCTCTCATCATTGATGTTTCTATTTCTCTCTCCCTCTCCCTTCCTTTCTGATATCAACTTAAAATATATACATTTTAAAAAACGTAGACCATGGTATCCAGAAAGACATCCTCATCACCCATGACTAGCATGCCTCAGAACCCCGAGCCAGTAAGCCCGAGCCTCCTGCACAGAGATACTGCTGCCCTTCAGCTGACTTCTGAATCACAGCTGCAAGATGGATGCGAGGCTGTGTCCTTAGTATGAATGGCATTGAATGCACTGTAATGGGGGGTGGGAGGGTGGAGGAGGGGCTGATCCTGACATTTCACTCACTTTAAGAAACTTAGGTATCAAAGCTGTGCCCCTCCTTGCCCAAAAGATCTATTTTTGGAACCAAATTTTCTAGTCGTATATTTAGGGAAAGGTTTTCTTTTACTTCATTAACCTAATTTCAATACTGTGATTATATCCAGTATTATAAATTATACAATAGGTCTCCAAGACACAGTGTTGCTTACTAATAGCAGTTAATTCTGTGTACTAACATCTTTGAGCTCTGGTTGTTGAATCCTGGGTGGATGTGACTGAAATTATTAACTAACAACTTAATCCAGTTCTTACAAAAGGAAGGATAATGAGGACTTTTCCATAAGGCTCATGAAAACCTAAGTGTCTTTCTAGAAACCAAGAATATCTGATCAGATTCTTCAAGGAAGCAAAAAACCCCGTAAATGTCAGGAAGATGTGACATGCTGGAAACCCCCTTTGTCAGCTTCATCTAAAGGAGGTGCTATTTGTAGGTGACTTTTCAGCAAGTCTGTCAAAAGCTTCCGGCTACAGATAAAAATTCAATAACCTTTCCCTGTGTCTGTGCCACAATTATCACTCATTTAAAAACAGTCCCTCTAATGGAGTATTTTATCATGCTGGACAGTCTCTGCATTGTTCATTATTTAGTGTTTGCTAAGCTGATGGCACTTCCATGGCACCTGCCTTATCTCTGCTTCCTCAGAATTGGATTTTATATTTCCAGCCCAGTCAGATATGACAAGTCATTTTCTTCCCTCTTGTCTTTTAAGAAACGCAAACTTGATTTCTTTTTTTCTTTTTCTTTTTCACAATCGCCACTTAGAGATTAATGTTATTGGAAATGTCTGTATTAACTAGCTTTGGGAGGTGGAGTGGAGGCCTATTGCATTTTAATTGTAATTGGGGTCTGCCTCTCTTCTTTCTTATTTCCAATAGATGTGCATTCTCTGTCTCTTTGGAGCTTCGTTCTTCTAAAACAACACAGTGCACACAAAGTTGAGGTATTATGAAGCCCGAGGTGGCTAAGAGACAAGAGCAGGTATTACCGGAATTATATTGGAGAGCCTCAGCAATGGTGATGAGATGCTATGTAACTGGGTCTCTGTTAAAAGACTGTCTTTTTATGAGAAATGCCCTGAATGGAAAATGATCATTAGCCTGACACCTGGGGGAGACGTGCCAATTCAAACAACATCTCTTCCCGCATTTTGATCATTATTGAGATTTGTAACTATTGTAGGTCTTTAAAATTGCAGCCACCTGGGTCCCAAATGAATTATTTTTTAAGAGATTCATGTACTTTACCCAAGTTTCGGACCTGATGCCTTCAGGCTTCACCTTTTATTCCAGGTCTTATCTTGGGTACTCTTCTTGTGTAATGCTGTTTTCTCATTAAGACCAAGCCCCTTCTCTTCATAATGAGAAATCCCTGGAAGGTGTAGGGGAGGCAGCCTGAAAAAGGAGCAGAATGAAATGGCCACAGTCCGCATCCCTCACAGGAAGCTCTCTTTTGGGGCCCAGGGAGGACCTGCACATTTTCTCCAAGACAGTCTCTCCTGCATAGTCTTTAGAAAATATAGAACTTCACTCAAGGACTGTGATAGCACGGTTTTGACCTGCTATGGTAGTCTTTAAATGGGAGATATCAGGTGATCAAGAATTCTTGTACAGAGAGAAATTCTCACCATATATTCATTTTAAGATTTATGGAGTATTGTTATAAGCATCAAAACAGAAATAACCTCAGAGTCTTTACACAGTTCCCTCATTGAAGAGGTCATCCTTTAGAACTGGCTTTATGAAGAAACTATCCATTTAGATTTTACCCAGAGGGAGGTGTTCAGACGCCTTTCACGTCTGCTTGTGAAAGAGGGAGTGTGAGAGAACTCCACCGTTGTATCATTTGTTTAAAGGGACCACAAGCCCAATTAACACCTCGGCTCAAGCCAAAAGCTTTTGGGCTTTTCGCAGAAATCTTGCAAGTGCTAGTTTAGGAGGTTTGCATATGCTGAGGTCCCTGCCTCCCTCCTGGGTGACTGCAGACAGATGGCTGCCAAAGTGCCCAAGGGGAAACTCCTCCTCCGCCTCCTCCATCCCCTCACCAGGTGGGGAGATGGCTTTCCTTCCACACTGGGTCCCACACTTTCTCTCCCTACCCACAGAGTACTGAGGCAAGACCCATCTGCTGTTACACTCCTGCCTTGTTTCTGTTCCTTGGCACCAGCGCAGCTCAGTAGCTGGGCACTGGCCAGCCTTGGTGAGGCACTTACCACTTTGGGGGGGAGGGGTGTCTGTCTTATAAACCCCTCATGATTTGCTTGGAGGATCAAATCAACTAATGTGTACCCATCCGCCCATACAGTGTAGAGCAAACAAATACCTTGAGAATTGGTATTTTTCCCTTCCATTTCTTCTCCTTTTTAAAGCTCCTTACCTCATTCTTAGCCATCCCAAAATTATTTTCCTCCCGACTCTCTTTATTTTACTGCCAATATTTGCCTGCAGCGGTACTCAATGTGAAATGCCCAGGTCTGCCTCTAGCAGATAGCTGAGCCATTCTGCGTAATAATTTAATTATTACATCGAGCAATCTTTGATATATTGCATTTGAAATTAGGCTCTGCGCACTTACGTTTACCAGCCTTCCAAAATCCCTGTGGCCTTTAAACTCGGGCACAGGGTGAGACTGAATTTATTGGGGACCACAATGAGTGAAACTGAAGGTTAAACCCCCAGCACCCATGAAATGACTTTGCTATAAACTTGCACTTCATTGTATCAGGGCTGTGGCAATGAGGAAGCTACTGCATAGTTTGGTGTGAGTAGAAACTATGACACAGAAGACAGACCACCCAGCTCCATAGCCCCAGTAGCTCTGAATCTCCTGAGCCTCTTAACGTGGAGGGTCTGTCTGTATTGAAGCAGGCCGGTGAATCAGCTCCAGTTAAGACTTACCCAAGCTTCAGCCAGGTCTAGTCCTCAGGGGTGACAAGTGTTGGGCTTGGGGTAACCCTTCTGTCCTGCCCTGGGGATAATAAAACTACCTAATACCTCCCTTTTGACTTACTCTCTCCCAACTCCCGAGTTGCTGGTATAGATGATGAAATCTGGAGGTGCCAACTTTGCTACGACTTTGTGTTAGCTGGATATGGAAACTTATATTTCTTTTTTTTTTTTTTCCTTTTTAAAACATTTAACCATTTTTAAGTATACAGTTTAGTGGCATTAAGTACATTTGCATTGTTGTGCAGCCATCATCATTTTCCAGCTACAAAACTTTTTCATCTTCCCCAACTGAAACTCTCGATTGATTAAACATTAATTCTCACTCCTCCCTCTCCCTAGTCCCTGGCAACCACCATCCTACTTTCTGTCTCTGTGAATGTCACTCCTCTAGGGACCTCATATAAATGACTGACTTGTTTCATTTAGCAAGGACTTCATCCACTTGTAGCATGTGTCATCATTTCCTCCCTTCTTAAATTAAAGGTTGAATTATATTGATAAACCACAATTTGTTTATCCATTCACTCATCAGTAGATACTTCCACTTTTTAAACATTGTGAATAATACTGCTGTGAACACAGTTACACAAATATCTCATTGAGTCCCTGCTTTAAGTACTTTTGGACATGTACCCAGAAGCAGAATTATAAAAATTAGTATTCTTAGAGCTATGTTTTTCTACTCAATGCCTCCCAAACCCCTCATTGCTTGTATAGACGGTGTCCTGATGAGACATTCAGCATTATTCTCAGATATGCTCATCACAGTGGGAATAATATTATATTCCAAGCTCTTTAAGTTATTTCATCTAATCCTTATGGTCTCTGAGGTTAATTTTCTGGTTGTAAAGTGGTGAAGTGAATGTGTTAACCCATATCTGTGTGACATCAGGGATTGTGCTTATAACCATCACACTCTGTTACCTTCAAATGAACCATTTTTCTTTACCACCTCATGAAATAGAAAAAAATATTCTAGCTTTGTTGAGATATAATTGACAGGTACTATTGTGTAAGTTTAAAGTAAAGAGTGTGATGATTTGATACACACATATATTACAAAATATCTACCATAATTAGGTTAACTAACACCTTATTCACCATACATAATTACCATTTTGTTGTTGTTGTATGGTGGAATACTTCAGATCTACCCTCTTATCAAGTATACAGTACTGTATTATTAACTATAGCCACATGCTGTACATTAGATGGCCAGACCATATTCCTCTTCTAAGTGAAGTTAGACCAGCAGATATAAGATTTGCCCTATCCCATGGGTGTGCAAATATATCTTCAAAATAGTGACTTCATTCTCTTTAGATAAATACCCAGGATTAAGATTGCTAGATATCATGGTAGCTCTATTTTTCATTGTTATGAAAGTCCCATAGTTGCTGTTGCAATTTATACTCTCATCAACAGTGAACAGGGGTTCCCTTTTATATATATCCTTGCCAGCACTTGTTATTTTTTATATTTTTTAAGATAGCCATTCTAACACATGTGAGGTGATACCCCATTATGGTTTTGATTTGTATTTAAGTAATGATTAGTGATGTTGAGCACATTTTCATGTACTTTTTGGTCATTTTAATGTCTTCCTTTGAAATATATATTTTTTTAATTGAATTATTTGGGTTTTTAGCTATTGAGATGTGTGTTCTTTATATATTTTGGATATTCATTTCTTATCAGATATGTATGTGGTTTACAAATATTTTCTCCCACCCCATAGATTGCCTTTTCTTTTAGTCTAATGCATTCCCCCTTTATTGTTTATGCTTTTGGTATCATATCAAAAAAATCTTTGCCAACATCAGTGTCATAATGCTTATTTCCTATGTGTTCTTCTAGGAGTTTTTTAGTTTCAGATTTTATGTCCTGAGTAGTGTAAATAGGAATTTCTTTTCTTTGCATGTGAATATCTACTTTTCCCTATATCCTCTATTGAAGAGACTGTGCTTTCTCCAGAGAGTATTCTTGCCTCCCTTGTCAAGTGTTATTTGACTGCTTATGCATAGGTTTACATCTGGGCCCTTGACTCAGTTCCCTGCTTTATATGTCTGTTTTTATGCTGATATTATACTGTGTTGATTTTGATTGCTTTGTGACTTAGCTTGAAATCAGGATGTGCGGTGCCACCATCTTTGCTCTTTCTTAAGATTGCTTTGGTTCTTCGGGGTCTTTTGTTGTTTCATACAAATTTTAGGATTATGGTGTGTGTGTTTTTCTGTTTCTGTGAAAAATGCCATTGGAATTTTGAGAGGGATTGCATTGAATCTTTGGGTAGTATAGACATTTGAACAATATTAATTCCTCTGATCTATTATATAAATGGGCTATTTTTCCATTTATTTGCATGTTCTTCAATTTCTTTCATCACTGTCCTGTAGTTTTTCAGTGTACAGGTCTTTCTTTTCCTTAATTTAATATATTCCTGAGTATTTTGTTGCCTTTGATGCTATTGTATATGGGATTATTTTCTTTAGTTCTCTTTCAGATAATTCTTTGTTAGGTATTGATTATTACAATTGATTACTGTATGTTGATTTTGCATCCTGAAACTTGACTGAATCAATTTGTTAGTTCTAACAGGTTTCTTTTGTTGGGAGTCTTTAGGGCTTTCTATTATAAGATCATGTCATCTGTAAACAGAGTTTTAATTCTTTCTTTTCAGTTTGAATGTCTTGTATTTATCTTCTTTGCCTGCTTGCTCTGACTAGGGCTCCCAGTAGAACTGTGTAGAACAGTAGTAGTGAGAGTAGCCATACTTGTCATGTTCCTGAGGTTAGTGGGAAAGCTTCCAACCTTTCATTGTTGAGTATGATGTTAGCTGTGGGCTTAAAATAATTTTAAAGCCCTAGATATTGTCTCCTTTACTTTACTAGGGGATTTGCAATTTATAATTAAAATTCAAGATTACTATTCTATTCTCTAGATCAGTTATTTTCAATATAAGTTTTATGCCCCCAAGAATGTAAAAAATAATATTGGGTATGAGGGAAAGTATGAGACCATATGTTTATACTTTTAACAATTAAAACAGCATGTTCAATATAAGAGATGACATGGGAGCCCTAGACTAAAAATATAAACAAGGACGAACAATGAGAAGATGGCTGAGCTGTCACTTTTCTTGTTCTTGGTAAAGCACTTCAGTCATAGTATGATGTTATCTAATCAGCAAAAACAATCTAATCAGCTATGACTGGAAATTGTCTTGGGGCAGTTTCCAGAATGCATAAGCAAATGCAGCCCAGAATCAAGAGGTAGGGGAAAGACTTTACCTTTTGATGAAAAGAATTGCAAAGAATTGTGGCCATATTTATTATAGCACACATGCTTAATTATGAGGAAATAGTGCCATAAAAGATATAATTATTTATAATTAATCATTTAGGACTGTTTTCTGTCCATTTTCTTAAGAAGAGGTTGCATTTTCTAATTGATAATACACTTGATTTTGTATGTGTATGCCAATATTAAGACTATATTTAAGGACTAAAATTTCATAGTTAAGATGATGCTTTTCCCTGGCTGGTGTGACTCACTTGGTTGGAGCATCATCCATACACTGAAAGGTTGCAGGTTCAGCTCCCAGACAGGGCACATGCTTAGGTTGTGAGTTCGGTCCCCAGTCAGAGGCAGTACAGCAGGAGGCCAGTGGATGTTTCTCACATCTGTGTGTGTGTGTGTCTCTCAAGTCAATGAACAAGTCCTTGGGTGAGATGCCTCCAAGGTATACTCTAAGGATCTTGATACTTATGACTTAAAATGAACTGAGTTAATTGTTTCCCTAAAACAGTATTTCCCTAAAGTCAAACAACTTCTCTTCTTTATTAGGGATTAACTTAGAACATGTCTGATTGACTTTATTGTTCATATGGATTTTTTTTTTCAGTTAAGTGACTGTTAAGTATTTTAATTTTTAAAACTACAATAACAATAGAATATTAAGTGTCTAAGTGGTTATAAATAGACTTAGGAAGATAAATAGAATACTAACACTTCACTAATGCCATGTACAGTGGAATGTTAAAAATAAATAAATATGCATTAATTTAAAACTTCTACCATAACTTTAAATTGCTTAGTTTTTAATAACTATTGTATAATCTTTGTTTTCAATAAAATCCTGTTGGCACAGTATAACATAATCTAAAGTATGATTTTTCTTATAAGCATCTAAGGAGTTCTGCCCATTTTTGTCTTTAGATTAAGTTTAAATTCTTAAGTACTAATATGGTATTTTCTGTAACATTAGTAAGGTAATTCCTTGATTTTGTTTGTATACTAGTACTTTACAAGGATCACTTCTTAAGGTTTCACACACATCATAAAACAACAGAAAGACTTAATTATTGTGGATCTTTTGTTAACTTTAGCAGGACCATTGGAAACATCTAAACATTTGAGAAATGTATACCAGAAATATACTTAGGAGGGCTGGGAAGCAAGAAAAGTGAAGATAGCTATTTATTGTAGCTTGAATTCATTATGGGTCAATTACCCATGCTGCAATTCACTTAATTTTGTACCCTCCACACTGCATTAGTCCTGTGAATTACTTAACAGCCCAGCCTCCACTGCCAGATCAGCCAGCACTGAGACTCCTTTCCCTCATCAGATTCCCCATTAGCTTAGATCCTAAACCAAAACACCAGGAAGAAATCAACCGGCTTGGGTGTGCTGAACAGGGCCTGTGAGTACTGCATGTTGAGACAGTTGTTGACAAGGCCAGTCTAATTACCACTATCAATAATAAAACCAGTTCAAGGCATAGCAGGTATGCAGTAAATGTTTCGTCAAATTGAATTAAATTAACAGAGTTCTTCCAATGAGATCCTAAAATCGGCTACTCTTCTCCCATTTGCTGAATTGGCTGGTAAATGCGACTACAATGAGCCAACCCTTTTTCTTATTTCTGCCAGTGCTACTATTCCCCTTACTTTCCCTCTCATTTCAAGCACTGATGGTAACAATTATCTTTCCCTCTCATTTCAAGCACTGATGGTAACAATTATCTTATATAGCACAGGCAGGTTCCTCCCATGTCATCCATTACCTCTCTTAAGGCTTCCTCCTGGGATTAAACAGTACAATTGCCTTTGGATTTTCATAGTATTTTGGCCATTAACTTCCTTATTTAAAGCAATATATTTAATTATATGCCTATTTTATCCCTTGCTAAATGTGGATTTTATTTACTGAAAATGTTCTTTCTGACCTTCTACTTTGACCTATCTTTTATTTCCTTAAACAATTTTTCCTTCAGTACCTGATTTTTGGAACAAATCTTACTTATTAACTAAAGAATATGTTGTGTTACAGAAATTCACTTTGAAGTCAACTGTGGGAAGTTCTGAGTGTATTTCTTTCATAGAAACATTGTTTCTGGTTATGGAATACGAGACAGGATTTTTAATGACTATGAGTCTTAATTTTCTTACCTATAAATTAAGTATAATGATAATCTCTATTTCTTTTCTTTTTGGTATTTATTTATTTATTTATTTATTTATTTATTTCAGAGAGGAAGGGAGAGAAAGAGACAGATAGAAATATCAATGATGTTTCATTCCACACCTCCTATTGGGGTTAGAGCCTACAACACAGGCATGTGCCCTGACTGGGAATTGAACTGTGACTTCTTGGTTCATAGGGTGATGCTCAGCCACTGAGCCACACCAGCTGAGCTAAAATGCTTATTTCTTACTAGAGGCCTGATGCACAAAATTCATGCAAGAGTAGGTCTTCCTTTCCCCGGCTGCCAGCACCAGTTTCCCTCTGGCACCTGGGACCTGGGCTTCCTTCTGGCGGCCAGCAGGTACCCATGACCCTGGCTTCCCTTGCAGCCTGGCTTCGTCCAGAAGGACATCCAGTCTTATTAGCATATTATGCTTTTATCATTATCAATAGTTGCTATGAAGATCTGCTAATCTTACTTCCTAAATATTTCTATATCTGTCATTTCTTCTTTATTCCTACTATCAGGACCCTAATTTACACCTTCATGGTTTTTCACCTGTGATACAAAGGCCATACCAAAGCAATCTATCTAAATGCAAATATGACCTGGTAACTGATGCGTTGATTTCTTCTCATCATCCCATAGGAAGTGTCCAAGATCTTTAACATGACTTAGAAAGTTCCTCACAATCTAGGTCTCTGATTTATGGAAATTGAACTGCCTTAGTTCTCCTGCAGTGTCATGCCATTTCTCACCTCCTTGCCTTTATTCAGGCTGTCTCCGCTGAGCCTGATACCTTTTCTCCTACCTTTCCCATTCCCCCTCATCTGGTTACTTCCTCTTCTTCCTTAAAAATTCGGCTTCAGTGTCAGCACTTTAAGAACCCTTTTTGGATCCTCTCAAATTGAATTAAGCAACTTTTATCTGACCTTTCATAATGCCCAAGAGCTATCTCTAGCATTTTATATAGTACATTATACTATTTATCTATTTCTACATCTGTCTTTCTGATTAGACTACATGCACCTTAAAAGTATGAACTTTATCTCTTTCCTTATTATATCACCAACTAATATGGTACTTAGAAGGGGCTCAAACAATGTGGATTTCATTAATTAGCAAAAAAAAAAATCACAAACTAATCAATTTTAACCTCCATTAATAATAATATTTCAGTGGGAAATACACATTTCAAAAAACATATAATATGAAACACAGAGACCAAAGTAAACTCTTGAAAAATAAAAATCTCAGAAGAAAGCTTAGAAGATAGAATTGAAAAAATGTTTAGAAAAACATAAAGATGAATTAAAAATAGGAAAAAATTTTAGCCAAAACTAGTTTGGCTCAATGGATAGAGTGTCGGCTTGGGGACTGAAAAGTCCCTGGTTCGATTCCGGTCAAGGGCATGTACCATGGTTGCGGGGTGTGCAAGAGGCAGCTGATCGATGACTCTGTCTCATCGATATTTCTAACTCTCTATCTCTCTCCCTTCCTCTCTGTACAAAATCAATAAAATATATATATTTTTTTAAATGGGAAAAAAATTTAAAAAAACACCATGGAGCAGTACAGTATACCTATAAAAACTACTTGACTATGTGTATATCTAGCTTTGGTTAAAATAAAGTGATTATAGTAGCAAAAGTTCTCACTGGGTCCTCACTTTTAAGTTTTTAATCAATTCTAATGAGTTATTGAGACTATAGGAAAATGTTAGGTAGACCATCTGAGATAAACGTGTTGTCCACAGAGTTCCACTCAGTCTTCCTGCACTCCAGAAACTGGAGAAAAATGGACCTTCTAAAGTCAGTTGGAATCTGGACTTTCAAAATTTCTCTTGTAGCATTTCTGATGAATAACTGATCATCTGTCCTCATTTCTAGTGCTGACCACCAAATCCAAATTTACTAGAATTATTGATTTTATTGGTGTTGGGTAAGTGATAAAAGCTCTACTACCCATTATTTAATAAGATCCCAGGTGGCTCCTGAAAGGTTGGGAGTAGGCCAGGGTTTTGCACCTATGACATGAGGCCATAATGTATCAAAAGAGATTTTATTCCCAGCACCTGGGTGCAAATGGACTGAGACTGAGAAAAGCATCAGCAAAGAGAGCAGGGAGGGATAGGTTTTTATTAATATTTGCTGGCTGCAAGTCGCTCTGCTGATGTAAAGGTCTGGTCCGTCCTTGGTTTCTCCCTTGCCAGGTGT
Source organism: Pipistrellus kuhlii (assembly GCF_014108245.1). NCBI lineage: Eukaryota > Metazoa > Chordata > Mammalia > Chiroptera > Vespertilionidae > Pipistrellus > Pipistrellus kuhlii. Next base: position 15,396,730 of record NW_023425405.1, read on the forward strand.
CTTCTGGTTATCTGGCTATGCTGTGCTCAAGGCTGCAAGCTTTCTGCTAAGCACAATAAGGTTTTCTCTTCCCCGTCTTATCCTCCTTAACCCTTTCAGTGGCTCCCACATTCTGCCTTGCTTATGGGCATACAATATTGAGGAAGATGTTTTCTGGTTTTATAAGGAATATCAGATGGCAGATAGCTGAAAGCAATAGAATGCCTTACACAGAACAGTTTTGAACTGGATTCTGTTTATCAGCAGTAATTCCATAAGAGACAACAGAAGCCTGATAACTTGACTTAGTGGTTTGTTTGTTTTTAGGTATAATGAAAAAATTTAAGCCCTTCTGTTATGTGTTTATAGATGCACATCTATAATGTTATATCTAACATTATATCCAAATAAGTAATATTATAAAGTTTACTATTTTATTAAAGTATAGTTGACATACAATATTATATAATTTCAGAGTACAACATGTTTTTAACATTTATTATTCAACATTTATTTACCTTACAAAGTAATCACCATGATGAGTTATGCGTCATCATGCGAAGTTATTATACTATTGTCTACATTCCCTGTACTGTACATTATATCCACATGACTTTTGTATTTTATATCTGGAAGTTTGTACCTCTATTTCCCTTCACCATTTTCACTCAGCCCCTCTAACACACTCCTTTTGGCAATCATCGGTTTGTTCCCTGTTATCTATGAGTTTGTTTCTGTTGGTTTATTCGTGGGTTTGCCTTTCCCCCCCACCCCCAGATTCCACATATAAGTGAAATCATAAGGTATTTGTCTTTTTCTTACTGACTTATTTCATTTAGCATGGTACCCTCTAGGTCTGCCCATGTTGAGACAAATGGCAAAATTTCATTTTTTTTTTTTTATGGCTGAGTAATATTCCAGTGTATATATGTAACACATCTTCTTTATCCATCTGTCTATTGATAGGCACTTAGGTTGCTTCCATATCTTGGCTATTTTGAATAAGGTTGCAATAAATATAGGGGTGCATATATCTTTTCAAATTAATAATTCACGGTTGTTAAGATAATTTCACAAGCTATTTGACCGTTTTTGAGGCAGATCCCCCTAGGGTATAATAATCATATTAGAAGTTTTAATGTATCTCAAATTTCAATTAATAGATTAACCAGAGAGCCAGATGTTATTCTGTTGTGATATTCTGGCTATTAATAGACAAATCTTTAGAGATATGAAATCAGAACTTGGAACATACTGCTTTATGATCAAAACAAAACTATTAGAAACACATTTAACAATATGATTATAAGATTATAGAACTTCCAAGATTGATGGGACCTTAGTCACTAATTCACTCCAATAATGAACACTGTCATTTATTGAGCATTTATTCACGCACAAGACTCTCTACTGGGAGTTTTAGAATATTACTTTTAATTCTTATGACCCTGTGAGGTATACGTGTGGTGGGAAGAACTTAGCCCCCTAAAGTCCTCTAATCCCCTTATCCCCAGAACCTGTCAGAAAAGGGGAGTTAAGTTTGAAGATAAGATTGCTAATCAGCTCACCCTAATGTAGGGAAGTTAGTCGGTCCAGGTGAGCCCAATGTAATTACAAGGCACCTTAGAAGTAGAAGAGGGAGACAGATGAGTAGTTCAGGGTGAAGCAACATGAGAAAGACTCACCTCTTCATCGCTGGCTTTAAAAATGGAGAAGGGATCACGAGCCAAGGAATGTCAGCAGTCTCTAGACCCTGGGAAAGGCTTCAGGACAGATTCACCCTAGATCCTCTGACGCCTCCATTTTATCCCATCAGACCCATGTCACATGTCTCATCTCCAGAACTATAAGTAAATACATTTGTGATGCATAAACTAGGACCTTACAATAATTTGTCACAGGAGCAATGGGAATCTAATCCACTCAGCATTGTTGTCTCCTTTTTTCAGATGATAAAAATAAGGTTCAAAAGATTGAGTAACTCCTCTAAAATTATGCAGGCAGTAAGGGGCAAAGCAGTCCTGCCTCCCAGTCCTGACTCCACTGCAGTGACAGCTGGTCTGAGGCAGGCTCTGGTCTAAGATCTCTACTGTGTTATCTTGCCTAGTCCTTACGGTGGCTTATGAGAGAGCTGGTAGTTGTCCTCATTTCTTAGATGATGAAATTGGGGCAGAAGGAGATTAAAGAGTGTATGGAGGCAGGATTTAGTGTGCCCAGCCTCAGAACCACTTTGCTTTGTTCTCCCACTTCATGGAGACAACGCTGGATGTCTGACTTGCCTGAGGTCATGCCTCAAAGTGATGCCACAACCAGGCCTAGAATCTGGGTTCCCTCGTCTGGGCCTTTCCCTTCTTGACGAACACAGTGAATGTGAAGATACAGGTCAAAACCCACATCGAGCAAAGATGCTAAGTAACAGCTCTAAAGAGAAAACCATTTGCTCCCTTTCACCTCAGATGAAGCTTCGCATTCAGTTAAATGAGTTGCAAGATTACATCACGACTGCATGGCTCCGGCCAGGGCACGGGTGCCCCCGGCTTGACCTGTCTTTCCTTCCCTCAGACACTCCCTCGCCGGAGCCATGCAGTCGTGATTGTGTATGAACGATCCAAGACGTTCATACACAATCTAAATCTCATCACGCAAACAACACTTAGCATGCTGGTGAAACAGATTTAAATTTAAGCAAAATTGAGTGGCCCCACATGTGCTTATGCAGGATCTATATAATTCTTCTGAGGTTTCTGCAAACATGAACCAAGCCATTTATGCTTCATAGGAACAGATTATATAATGCGAAATCCTCAATAAAAATGCAGTCTCATATTCTGCAGACGGGTGTCATTTAATTAAAATATGTATTTAAAATGCAAAGGGCTACATTAATTCTGCACTGTGGCTGAGATTTTAATTGCACTCAAGTTAGGAAATTCTGCGCTAATGTTCCTCTGGCATCTCTCATTCAGCCTCTCAGAGCAGATGCCTGATGATCTGAAGAGGACTGCAGCAGCATTCACAGGCTGCGCGTGGCAGGCTGGCTTGGAGATCCCAGGGCGGCAGGCCTGATACAAAGAAGATTCCAGGGAAGGGACATTGCACCCATAGCCACTTCCAATGGTCCTCCTGCTTCCCTAGGTGGCCCTGGGCCAGTCACTCCCTGAGGTTGTCCCTCATCCTACTCCCCTGCAGCAGGTGCCACAGAAAGGTAGTCATGGGGTTTTCACATTTAAAGGGCTCAGAACGTTGAAAGGCTTGGAAATGTTTTTTTTAAAAAACACACACAACTCTATGAATGCCTTTTATTTATTTTTTAATATATTTTTATTGATTTCAGAGAGGAAAGAAAAGGGAGAGAGGGATAGAAACATCAGTGATGTAAGAGGATCATTGATTGGCTGAATCCTACACACCTCACGAGGGGAATTGAGCCCACAATTCAGACATGTGCCCTGACCAGGAATCAGACCATGACCTCCTGGCTCATAGGTCACTGCTCAATCGCTGAGCCATGCCAGCTGGGCTGTGAATGCCTTTTAGGGTTAGAGCACATTCCTGAGTATTCTCTACATCACATGTGTCAAACACAAGGCCCGCGGGCCAAATCCGTCCCGCCAGGCCTTGCAATGTGGCCCGCACCACGCTGTCATCACTGCACTCCGCTGCATTTCCATCACAATGACAGTTTATGACTGTTCAGTAAACCATTCGGCCTGCGATTTAGGCTGGATTTTAGATTTTGGCCCCTTCTCTGATTGAGTTCGACACCCCTACTCTACATGTTCAGTAAATGCTAGGTGGCCAGGGAGAGAAACATCGGACTCATGTAAGTCCTGTTGTAATAAAATCAACTACCAAATGCCTCCCACAGAGAGAGGAACACAGGAGCTCGCCTTCCTAAGAACTTCCCTTCACAGTCCAGAGCTAAAGCATGCCACGCTCCTGGGCAATGAGCCCTAACTCTACAGTCTGTTGTGAGCTATAGTATGTATAAACCCTGGAGAGGTGAAATACGATTATGTGTCTTGGAGGCCCAAACCGACTTTTTAATTCTTCGGGGCAGGTAAGGTTTAGGGGACCTTGGCCAATGGAGATAACCGGATCTTCAGGCAGTGGCAGATAGATGAAGGATGCCAAACGGCGGGTAACTAGTACGGAGGATGTGGGGAAAGACTGACATATACTTAATTTCTAGAGAAGAATCCATGATATTTAGTGTCAAAAAAGAAAGAGATGAGAACTCCCATGAGGGGAAATAGGAAGACAAAATTTGCCCTGATCAAGGCAGGATATTGTCCTTCCTTCATCTGTCACATCAGTCATCAGCCCGCCTATGCCAGGATGGGGTTGGGTATGAGGAGTTGCCACTGGACAAAGGATACACAGTCCAGGCCATTGGGGCCCACAGTCTCGTGGACCACAGTCTGCATAAGACATGAATGCAGGGAGGTGGTTAAATGAACCAGCGGTTTTTGTTCTCTTTTTAATACAGTTACCTAGGAAATGTTGAAGATGGAAAAGAAGAAAGGGGTAGGTTGACTTGAAGGGATGAATGTTAAGAGCCTTACGTTGAGAAACAGAGACTTGTTCTGTTTTATGAGATTGTTTTTATTATGTATGTGTGCCCCTGTGGAATCTTTTTAATTAAAATCTGCACGGCTAATATGAGGTAATATATGAGAAAGAACCCCAGGTGCTTAGGGAAATGGGCAGTATATAAATCTTCGGGGAAGCAAATAAATCCCAAACCCTTTTAGAAAAATTAGCAAGAGAACTAGTCATAGAACGCGGACTTCCCTGGCTGCTCATCTCTTTGTTTATGGCAGAGCACAATGCAGTCTCCTCAATATTAACTTTTTATGTTAAAAAAGGAAGCCAGCCAAGTTGATGAAATAACAGTATTTTTTTCTCAGGCTTTTAAACCTAGTTTTGTTTTACTTCACTGGTTCAAGGTTGTCAACCACAGAGCACACAGAAAATCCAGGCCAGGCGGGGTGGCTTTCCCTGAGGAGTCTTCCCTGAGAAATCTTTTCTAGATGAAGATCCCACAGGGAGGCTGTTCAGAGGCTGAAAAGAGAGCCTGAGTCCTAACTCTACAGTCTGTTGTGAGCTATCGTGTGTATAAACCCTGGAGAGGTGAAATACTGTGTCTTGGAGGCCCAAGCCGACTTTCTCATTCTTCAGGGCAGGTAAGGGTTAGGGGACCTTGGCCAAGGGAGAAAACCCAATCTTCAGGCTTAATGTGCAAGACCTGACTGGCAAGAGATGGATTTCTCTTTATTGTTGTTATAGAAGATGAATAGGGCTTGAACATTGTGGTTGTTTTAAATATTCCCAGCTCATGCTTGGGCTCTTAAATAAATCAAATACATCTATCCATAAAATTTTATGGATTGTTTTTCTTTGTTTTCCTTTAATTTTTATGAGATAGATTGGGAAGAGGGAGGAAGAAAAGGGGCACATTTTCATAAGGCAAGATGTTTGTAGAAACTAATTGAAAACAAACTTCTTTGAAAGGAGTTACTGCCTCCTTAAGAGTGCTCATTTCCATGCGAACTGTATGCCTTCTTGCAGAGGTGGAGGGGAGTTCCCGGGCAGTTCTGTACACTCCCCATGAAGGACATTAGTTCACAGATGAAAAACTGCTAGGGTGTTTAGCTGGCTCTCTATCATGAGTGGCAGTCTGCACTCTCTTCCTCATTACTGTTTACTAACCATTGGGGACCACGGTTGGGGACCACAGTCTGCCTGCTTATCACAGCTCATCTCACTTTAGTTTAACTTGTTGGGCACCTCTCCTCTTCATTGAAAAGACTGGTCCAGGGGTACCAGCAAAGCAATGAAGATGTCCTGTCCATTTTAAATTTCCTTCCCTTGTTCTTTGATTTCTGTTGTGTCCCCAGGAGAAATGCTCTAGCACTGTATGTATTTGTAAAGTTAATCATCCATTGGTTAATCCCCACCACCACTTTCTGAGCTAATTCAAAAGCTAGCATCTTTATTCCCATTTTACAGATGGAAAACTGAAGCATAAAAGTGTGAACCATGTTTAGTCAGGGACAGAGTGGGGGATCTTGGGAACGCGTTACTTTTCATTAAACTAATAAGAAATTTTATTCTGTTTCTCTGACTTTTTCCTTCTCATATTCTTTACATTCTTCGGCACCCCTCATTGTAGACAACTCGTCTGCCCACTCCATTGTGATGTATGCTTTCTCACAGGACAGATTTTTACCAATCTTTCATCTGAAGTACTTTATTTATTTCCTTCTAAAACTCTGTTTTGGTGTTATGTGGACATGCTTTTTACTTTCTGGGTTAGAAAGTCTTTACTGCTCTTTCTTCTCATTAAGTTGTTTCTTTACCTGATAAAAACAAGTACAGCATAGGGAATGTACTCAATAATACTGTGTTAACTATGGATGGTGCCAGATGGGTACTAGACTTAGTGGGAGATACTTCATAAGGTAAAAATGTCTAAGCACCTGAAACTAATACAATATTGAATGTCAACTGTAATTGAAAAACACATTTTTAAAAATTTTAAACATAAAGTGACACAAACAAACTTGAAATACCAGAATTGCTTCATTAAATTCAAAGCATATTTTCTGTCACTTCATCACCTTTTCTCTTCCCTCCCTTACTACTTAGTGACATCTTACTGTGTCTTCTGCTTTCATCTAATGGCAAAACATAAAATGGACTATTTGTAGCACCAAAAAAAAATTAAAACCCTGTAGAAACTCCTGCACTTTTATTTTAAGTTTTATATCTCATATGAAGGAAAGCACAGCTAAGGGTAAATTATGAGAAGTATTATATGAAAATCCATCTCCCTGAAAAGAGGCTAGAAACAGCATTCAAAATAAGACTACACAAACATGAAAGGAATAAGCAAGTAATAGTGATGCTAAGTATGACTATGGACCACATGATGAGATGCGGGCCCTGGGTGGTGCTTCTGTCACATGATGATGCCACTGACATAACGACAGTAGTGATGGGAAATCTAATGCCTCCACAATGAGATGAGAAGTTTTTAACTTGTCTTGTGGATGATTTTTCTTCTCAAGAGGGAAGAATGTGGAGACCAAATTCCTGTAGTACTTAATTAGACCAACAAGAAGAATTCACGGGAAAGTAAACATTATTATAGTCTTTGGAGAATGTCATCATATTGAAGTTTACACAGCAAAGAAGTAAACACTGGGTGTAGCTGGGTGCTTAATTTTCAACATTACATTTTTAGAAATTTGGGGAAAATATAGGTGTGATCCCATGATTAGAATTTATCAAATGGAATGTAGTTCATGGTGAGGGGTGGGAAGACTTTGGACATAAAATTTGAACCAAAAAATGCTAAGTAATTTCAACAACAATAATAATATCAAGTACTCTATGCCTGGATATCTCTCTCTCTCTCTCTCTCTCTCTCTCTCTCTCTCTCTCTCTCTCTCTCTCTCTCTCTCTCATTTAATATATTATCTTCATTCTTACAAACTGGAAACTGAGGTACAGAGAGGACACATTAACTTATTAGGTGGTGGAACCAGAATTTTAACTTACTCAATATGCCTCCTCCACAGTCTGTACAGGTAACCACCACGCTGTTATTTAACATCCAAAGAGCTCCTTCATGAGCTCACAGAGAACAACATAGGAATGAAGGAAGAGACCTGTGATCACAGGTGAGAGCATACATGAAGAGCCTGCGGATATTCTCAGCCACCCTTCATCCCACTCTTCCGGCTCCAGATGTTCTCTGAGATCTGAGTAGCCGTAGCTCAGAAATAGCTCATGATTGGAAAGTTATATTTATTCATCAAGGCTCAGTCAGGAACACAGAAACCATTTTTAGGTTTTTCAAGCAAGAAGGAACTTAACACATGGAATTAGATGTTTTAAAATTTGTTTCAAGGGCTTCGAAAACAGTTGGATGGAAGTAAAGAGCAAGGAAACTAGCTTCTGCTCGCAGGAAATGAGGAAATGCGCAGGGGGTTCACCACCTGCTGCGAGGAAGCAGCACGGAGGCGCTCTCCTCCCGGGCCTTCTGCCCGAGCATCTTTCCACCATGCAAAGGACAATAATGCCTTCCTTCCTTTCTGCCTGCCACGTCTCACTGCCGGAAAAAGCCCAAAACCCTGCTGCAAGAAGTAGGAAACTATATTCCTAGGTTGTACTAGTAGGTATGCGTTATATATAAATATTCCTCTTCCGCAGGCAGTGGCTGGAGATGCTGCTGAGCTGACAGTAGACAAGGGTATAAGGTATTTTCCTATCTTACTTTCTATACTAAATTTAACCTAGGGTATTATCTAGGGGAATATATTCCCAAGTAAGCAGATAAAATAACACATTTTCTATGGTAGTAAATATAAAAAACATCTTTCCAAAATAATCCCATTTCAACTGTTTTAGCCTTAATAGAAGTCCTGACTTTCAGTGTCTTTATGTGCATATTGAAATAATTTATAATACAATTTCTGTCTCCTCAAATGAAAATAATTCCTATCATTCCCCGTTGACATGTCATGGCTATATAGATTTCACAATCATGACTCCTTTACTCTACCATATAGACACACCCCCATGCGTATTTCTTCTCTGCTCTCCTCACAGTGCCTCTGTCAAGGGATCAAACTGTGACCATAAAACAGATGCTGATTGTAAACATAAATACAAATATAAATATAAACTACCACTTCCCCATGCCTGCATGAAATACCACCTTCTTTATTAAATTGGCAACTCTGGAGAAAGGTTTTTCCTCCCCTTTTGTAGATAAAAAGATAACATTTAAACCTGCCATCCTGATTCCCATTTTTCTCCTGTTTGTCTTCACCATTTCCAGAATTCTGTAGTTCTCATACTTTTGTGATTCCTTATTTTAAGGTTAAAAGGTCACGATTTTATAGAGTGTAAATGTCTTAATAAATCAGTATGTTATTTCCTTCCTGTTCATTAGACCTGTGAACAGCCAAGCCCACCGGGCTCCAGTGCTTTGCAAGGTTTCTCCCTGAGGAATGAGATGAGTGTAGGCATTGCAGTCTTCCAGGTCCTCCCAGGAGGTCCAGCAGCAGTGACTCGGATTTACTGAGCATTTACTGTGCTGAGCGAGGTCCTAATGCTTTCCCCGTGCCATCTCATTGAATTCTTACAGTGCTCCTCTTAGACAGAGGTTGCTGTTGCTGATTCACAGGCTTAGCAGTTTGCCCAAGGTTATACAAAGAGGTTGAGTCAGGATTTATCCACTTTCTGAGCCTACACATAGGTAGACAGTCCAAAAGAAATGTTGTTATAGGTAGGGATATCGGATTCATAATTAATGAGAACCCTCATATCTTTTTACTCAGGGGAAGAAAATTACTTAGAGTTTGAGGCAATATCCTGAAATTATAGAATCACCTGAGAGATAAATCATTGCTTTTCTATGTAGTTTACCCTTAACTGGCTTAAAAATAAGACTTTTGATTTTTAGAAACTTGACTCTGGAAGCATCTATATGAACTGTTAATTATTCTAGGGATTACATAGCAAGACTGGAATGGATGTGTGAACTGAATTCATGCGTAACTAATGTATAAAGACAGAAATACGGCTGTATATTATTAACCTTCACAAGGCATTCATCAGTATGTGTTTAGCACTGACTCATCAATTGAGCCTACACAGAGTATCTGTCACCAGCTAGACGAAAGGAGCAGGATTCCACTGTTCCTTTCACCACACACTGGAGAAGTGCATGCTGATCTCATTGACCAGCAATTCTCTTAGCTAGATTTCCACCCACAAATCCTGGACCTCATTCATTCTGCCTCAAAGGCAGCTGGTGCCACCTACACAGCGAGGCTCTTTGGCAAGGCCCACTCTGTCCTCCAGATAAGCAGGTTGTCTGTGTTGTCCACACAGTGATCGGATCAGAGCGACCAGGGCTTCTAGGATTCAGTCATGTTTTAATGCCGGTGGTCTTGATCCAGCATCTTGAAGGGTTCAGGAATCTGGAGAACTGTTGGTAAATTATTAAATAGTCCAGAGACAAAACATAATTTTGGAAGGCATCTTAGGGAGACAGAGAAGACTTAGCTAAAGGAACTAAGTTCTCCCTTGTCTCAGGACCCCTTACTTTTTATTAACACAAATTGTCCTAAGGCAAGGCAGATATACACTTCAAAGGCCAGAGTTTAGTACACAAAATCCATTGTCAGATTGGAGAAATTGCCTATGGCTGTTCAAGTGCTTGGCCAGTAGGAGGCAATAACATGTAGATTAAGATGCCCTTAGCTGTCTTGACAGCAAGCAATCAATTTGTGCATCCTTTTCAGGTTTGAGGAAATGCCCTCAGCCATTTCCAGATGATTCAGCCCTGCTGACATGTTGGAATTGGCTTCCAGCAATGTTTGCTCTGAATCACAGTAGCACATGATGTGCAGAGCTAATTGTTCCAAAGCCCACTTAAAGCTATAAATGGAGGAGAAACACATTGGAGTTGTATTATTTATTTATTGAGTACATTTGTATTGAATAAATAATATAAGTAGTAGTAATAGTAATTGCCATATATTAAGCATTTGCATGTTAAATGCCACTCGAAGCATTTATATCTTTTCTCCTTTAATCTTTAAAATACTGGGAGTTAGGTGTGGTGATCCTCCTTTTACAGAAGAATGTTACAGGGGAGTTTGCCCAAATGCTATATGAGAAAGTCAGAATTCGAACTCAGGTCTGTCTCCTTCTTGTTCACTGTACTTAATGTACTTGTAGTTCCTAGTGGTTCCAGGAACTGCATGGCATTCTGGGGGAACAAGGATAAAAGTGAGGTTGTACTTGCTCTCAGTCGAGAAGGTAATGATTCTTTCTGAACTTGGCTCTACATTTTTGAATGATGCAGCTGCCTGACACGAGGAAACTCGGGAAGATAAAGTGAAGAGAGACCTGTAAGAATGTGGCACTTACTTGCTGTGTTGTGTTGGAAAGCATGCTTTGTTCTGGTGGGTTCCGTTTCTCCGTTAGTAAATGGGTCTAATGTTTCCAATTTACACTGTGGCTGTGCCGCTCCCTAAGGCTCTTTGGGAGGTTTACAAATGCTAAAGCTGGAAGCTGCTATTTTAATAACACAGATAAATGTTATCTCTTTGCCATATAATATTTTTGCCTCTAAAATTCTGTTAAAACTTACATCTGTGTCGCTTATTCACCTGAAATATTGAGTTAAGTATTTGTTAACATTTTAAGATGCTCTTTGGATCGCGTCTTACAGCAACACAAAAGGCTTACTGAGCCGTGGAAATCGAATATGGCCCCGTAATCGTGCGTTTCCACAGGAGGACAGAGCTGTTTGTTAGCTTTTCCCCCATTTCTAGTAACTTCCCTTCCCAGCAGGACCTGATCTGGCCTCACTACACACCTTTTTAGTAGATGATTAGGTTTTGATGAAGCGTCAGGAGGATTGTTCGGAATAAAAGAAAAATCAATGTTAATGTTTCCCCCCAAGTCCAAAAGAGGCTGAGGTCTGTACTGTTGCTCACCACGTGTGAAAACCACGTGTCTGTGCTGGTTTCACAGTACAGAGTAGGAGCCTAACGCTAACCGTCTCGGAGGCCTTGGCCTGCACGGCTGGTTACCTCCCTCCAAGCTGTTTCCTAATTAACGGGACGTGGTTGTTCCTCTGTGGACCGTGCTGCATCCCTCCATCCTGGCGGCTCAGAATGCCTCCTCTCCTGGGTAGCCTAAGGAAACCGCTATTCTTTTCACCTCGGCTTTTATTTTTGTTTTGCTTTTCACTGTGTGCCGCACACGGATCTCCTTTGTTCCCACCACATGGGTCAATATTTGGAGACGCTCGGAGCCTTTCTGGAGCTTAGTTTCCTACCCCAAAGTGGAATAATGTTCCAGGCTAGTGAACTGTTTGGAAGACGTTAGGTCAGAGGCATTGTGTGAAGATATAATGGGGAAAGAGGATATAAAATTCTTTGATTTGTCCTTAAAGATTAGATTCAACGGGCATTATTGCCGAGTGTAAGAAGAACCACAGGCTATGAAAGGCTCCAGGAAGAATAACGTATTGCTTTTGTTCTCATGGGTCTCACACTCTGCCAGTGATTTTCAACCTTTTCCATCTCACGGCACACGTAAACTAATTTCTAAAATTCTGCAGTACATCAAAAAATATATTTTTTGCCCATCTTCCAAAAAAATAAGTAAAGATTTGATTCATTCACACCAGGTGGCTATTGTTGTATTGGCTGTTTCATTATTTTATCATCTAAGGGAAAAGAGGTCAGTGTTCCTGACCATATTAGTCAGGTGTTGGAATGTTTTAAAAATTCTTGCCACGCACCAAGAATTGCTGGCTTAGGCAAATCCAGGGCGAGGTGAAATGTGTTCCAGCCGCAAAAGGGAGGCAGAGGTGCCAGAGGTGAGAAGTGGGCTCCAGCTCCGTGGGCACCTTGCCAGGGGCCAAGTCCCCCAGCGGTCCTCATAGCAACATAACCGTATAGATGCGGAAAATGAGGCTTACAGTCATTAAGAAATGAGTTCCAGAGGAAATACAAACTCAAAGAACACATTTTATTTATCTGAGAAACTGCAGGAAAGAGAATGGTTTCATGGAGATTAAAATTACTCTTAAGCAGCATCCCTGAAGTTAGGTTCTTTATAAAAATGTGACCTTTGTTTTTGTTTTGTTTTTGGCCTCATATAATAATACATTCTCATACTGATGTCATTACCTGTAGTGAGGGGGACAAGTGTATCTGTTCTTCCGCAAAGAGTTACTCTCTGTGATTAGGGAAACGACATTCTGGAGAAGATAAAGAGAAAGAAGTGGGAGGGAGATGTTCCAGAGAACATTAAGAAGTTGTGGTACCTGTAGCCTTGTGATTAAAAAGGAGGACGTGTAGTACATGGTCATTTAAATAACAAATAGTCCATAGACAAGAAAATAGGTCTTTGCCTCCTATAGCCACTGAAAGCATTTTTTTTAAACCATCAATATATTATCAATTAGGTGAATAGAACTAAGCAAAGCAAATATAAATAAGACACCTTAACCTTACCCCCAGATTCCCCCATCCTTATCTTTTCTCCTTCTTGATAATGGATTTAATCTACTTTTCCCCAGCTCATTTTTTTTTAATTCCTTCCATTTGCCCTTCTTCCCTGTCAGAGTGGACAAAGAGCTCCCCTCCAGGGCAGCATCCCAGCACAGCCGTCAGACAGAAGGGTCTCCACTGAGGGGTGCTGTGTCTGAAAGAGCAGCTGTACTTCCAGCGCTGGCATGCCCATGGATGCATGTCTGGTATCTAATCTGAATAATATGTCCTGTGTCCCCATTCTTTGCAATCCTAATTCTGTAGGTCAAGGAACAATCTGAGTCGGCACTTCGGCTTTCAGAAATCAATTGGCTTTGCTAGCTCAACCCAGAATTTCTGAGGAAATCTTGGCTGGAAAGCAATAGTTCTTATCTGGGAACAAAAGAACCATTGCCTCTGAAATAGGCAAAATAAAGAGAACCCACCAAATGTGTTTCTTAGATGACGTACATCTTATGTAGAAACATAACAAAAGAACTTAAAACAAGGTTATAGACTGGAAGATGGGAAAGGGTGTCTAAATAAATGGCTTGGTAGTACTGGCTAAAGCTAGGACTTTTGCAAAGAATAGCTGAGTGTTAAAAATGTGTCTTCAGGAAAGAGAAAGTGATCTAAAAGTGACACCATGAAATTTTAATTTGGAGCCATTGACTTAGATAAGGAGGAAAGGACATCTCTATCCTAAGAAAATCCAAATTAGATGCTAATAAGACAATAGATACTTCAGCATGTGATTATCGTGTACCCGTTCCAGAAACTAATAGACTTATCTATATATATCATAATTTATTTAACAAACACTTATAAAGTGCCTACTGTGTACAAAACACTGGAATGGAGGAAAGTTAGCTTTATAGGTTTGCAAATAATGCAAGGGAATGAATAAAAAGTAGGGATTGTGGTACAGAGAAATAAGAAGGCTGAGGGTAGAGCTAGCTGACAAATGAAGTTGTACCTTGGAACTGTGAATTTATAGTGCCTAACACTTGCACTGTAACCCAGGGTTGAGCTTGGTAGTAGTATACCCCACAGGCATTTAACAGGAGGTAAGAGGAGAAATGGAGAGTTTCCTTTCACAGCCTCATTGACTCTGTAAGCCCCGTTAGTTCTTAATGTCACAGTCCTACTCAGGATTCCCATTCCCACTTTTTAAAAAATGTCATCCAGGTAACAAAATCAGAGGATCTCAAAATTACTTACAAAACCTAATAACACATTGCTCTAGGAGTTAGGAAGGTGCTATTACCACAATTTTCTAAATTAGAAAAGTCAAGATTGGAAATTAAATAATTTTATCCAGGTTAAACAGATATCATTTTGTAGTGACAGTCATTTCTCTGTATAAATAAGAAGAGGAGTCAGAAATAATGATTGCACCAAAATGTGATCTTCCGAAATGTTTTCCAGTGAGAAAATCTCGTGGGATCATTCCTCATTGTCTTTTTTTCCATCTTCTAAAAGGGTTTGGATTTGCAGAGTTAACCTTTCTTTTCCTGCTGTGATAACCATTTTACCCTTTTCAATTTATCACTTTGATGACAGCTGATCCCAGTCTAAGTTAATATTGTAACAATTTTAGATAATATTGCAGATGCACAAGGACACTCTCATATGAATCAATTAAACAAGTCACAGTAAGTTGCCATTAAAAGTATAGCAGCTGCATCCTTGAAAACAGATGCTCTTCTGGGTCTGAATGAGTCCAATTTTGACTGATTTTAAGACCTAAACAGATTTCAGTCTGGTTAATATTAGGATGTGGAACCACTTGAGACATCCTAATGACCTACGTTGATTGCTTCTCCATGACAGTTAGTGTGTTGGTTTTCCTTGTGAGGTGCTAGGTGTTTGATATGCCAGGGATTTTATGTCAGTAGAAAAGAGGAGACTCCCCCAAGTGTCAGCTGCAGCAAGATGGCCTCATGAAATTAAAGTGACTTCTAAAGGCAACCCAATTTATAGGGATTGGGCAGTAGGGATTGACCGGAATCACTTTAAGCTCTACTTTTGCAAAATTTCGAATAGCCAGGGAAACCAGCTATAATGCACTGTCTCCCTATCCCCACTCTGTCCCTGGCATATACTCAAGAAACTAAGGGGGAAGTTATAGCTGTAAATGGCAAGTCATTGCTTTTCTTTCCTGATCTTTATTAATCTGTTATTATGTGAATTATGTGTCCTATTATGTTGGTCAATTAAATCATTAGTTCTGTTTAATTAAAAAAATATTTATTTTTATAAAAAATTAACATAGCCAAATGTGTGTCTTAAATAAATAAATCTGTCTCACCCACATTTAATTAACCAAATATGGAGGATTGAATTAAGTAGGGACAAGGCACAGGCAAAGTCATCAGTCAGGAGACTCTTCCAGTAGTCCATGGAAGAGATGGAGCTAAACCAAGAAAATGACAGTAGATATAGAAAAGACAAAATATATTAAGAAAACGTTCATGCAGTAAAGTGGGCAGACATAAGTCTTTGTGGAGGGGAGTGAGGGAGGGAAGAGAATCGATTACTCTCATGTTTGCAGCTGAGATTTCTACGTTGATATGCCACTGATAGAGAATTCAGGATAAAGAGCAGATGGTAGAGATGGATAATGAGTTTAGTTTCGAGCTCATTGCATTTGAGATGCCTGTGGGATGTACTGGTAAAGTTAGCTGGCAAACAGTTGATCAAATAAAATTTAGGAGTCATCAATTCTTAGATAATAGCAAAAACCATGAAAATGGATGAGCTCAGAGAGAACAGATAGAATGACAAGTGAGAGCAACGTGAGAGTGACCAATAGAAAAAAAAATCTTTGGGAACACCAGCACTTATGGGCGGGCTAAAGAAGAATAGCCGGTGAAGGAAACTATGAAAAGAGTGTCAGAACTGTGAAAGGACACCCTGAGGAATAGAATGCCATAAGAGGCAAAGGAAAACAGAATGTCAAGGAGGAAATGGCCTTTCTGTGTTGAATGAGATTAATACTGGGAAACGCCCAATGGAGTTGGCAATAGACTATCATTGTTGATGATCCTCAGAATAATTATTTAACAAAGAGTCAAAGACACTAATCAGGTTGGCACATGGAAGAATTAATGGGAGGCAAGACTATAGAGAAAGCAAGTGCTGACAATTTTTTTTTTTTTGAAGTCTTAATAAGAATCTGAGGTCCTCAAGAGAGGAGTCATGGAGAGTAGGAAGGACAAATAGTCTGGGAGAGCAGCATGAGATGGGGGAAGTTACTGAGAAAGGGAAAGAAGCTGGCTGAGCACTAGGGCAGGATGGACATGTGTTATTGAAGACGCTTTTGAGCATAAAACCCAGAAAATTTTAGTGGCAACAATCAATGCTTAGCGGTTTCATTTCCCTGTCAACAGATGAGTTGCAGAATTAGCCCCTAGTTAGGTCAAGTTGCCAAAGAAAATCTGCTTAGAAGATCATTGGCTATACGGTGACACATAGCCACCTCTAGCTACTAAGCTAAGCTGGGAAAGTAGACTTCTAGATTGCCAGAGTCTCTAGTGGAATGAACAAAGGAGAGTTGGAAATATCTGTTGTTTATCTAATAAGCAGGATTTGCCCTTGAGACTAGATTTAGCTTCCTCATAAACCAATCAATTCAGCATAGAAAGCCCAGCTATACTATGCAAATGGTTAGCCAGGAGTCTCAGAGATGCCTGCTTTTATGCAAAGGCTATAAGAGGAACAAGCATGTTGTGAATGATCTGATGTGGCCCATCCCCAGTATCGGAAAAACAGCTCAAAGTGCATATTTTCATAAAATGATCTAGTACTAATAGCTTTAAAGCCCACAATATGTGTTCTGCTGAAACAAAGCAATCCCCAAGATAAATACACAACCGTGGAGCCTCTAAAAGGGTTTGTGCGTGTGTGTGTGTGTGTGTGTGTGTGTGTGTGTGTGTGTAGTAACCTATCTTTACTATAATCTCCCAAACAGCAGATTCTGTCAGCCTTGCTTTTTTATAGATTTCCATTTGACATTTAAGAGCTGGTTGGTTGTTTGTGTTGTCATTGTTTGCCATTCTCAGCATTTCTTCGCTCAGTGTACTCCTTCTTGTTAAGGAAACTTTGTAAACGTCAGTGAGCCCTCAAGAATTCACAGACCAGCTTTTCAGTAGATCTGTGGCCATGATTTTCCAAGATGCTTCACTAAAGTGCTATCTTTTTGCTATAGATTACAGTCAAGCGAAATGTGCAGTGTGCTGCTATCTAAACTGTTTTTACCTCACTCATTGCAAGTTTTATCTTGCCATTAACTTACTGTACTTATCTTTTTTGTTCTTGTTTTTAAATCCTCACCAAAGAAGTGAGGATATTTGTTCCATTGATTTTTAGAGAGAGTGGAAGGGAGGGGAGAGGGAAAGGGAGAAAAAGAGAAACATTGATGTGGGAGAGACACAATTACCAGTGTCCTCTTCTATGCCCCTCCTCCCCTGATCAGGGGTAGGGATCGAACCTGCAACCCAGGCACATCCCCTTGACAGGGGATCAAACCTTGACTCCAATGCTTAGGCCAATGCTCTAACTATTAAGCTTGGGTGCTTGTTGTTGTTTTTTAATGGCACAGTTTGGCAGTGTTCAGTTCCTGCGCATATGAAGTTATATATCTCTATAATAAAGCAATTATTGTTGGGTTGTTGTTGTTTTTTTTACTTTCTTGGTGGAATTTGTCCAGACTGCCTTTGATAGACTTTGGGATATTAGTACAGTAATCCATCCACCCTTATCTCTGGTTTTGCTTTTCATGGTTTCAATTACCTACAGGCAGCTGCAATCCAAAAGTATTAAATAGAAAATTCCAGAAATAAACAATTCACACTAGTAAGTTTTAAAGTGCACACTGTTCTGAGTAGCATGATGAAATCTCAGCCACTCGTTTCTGTCCTGCCTGGAATGTGACTCATCTCTTCGTTCGGCGAATGTATGTGGTGCCCTCCTATTAGTAGTCACTTAGTAAGTAGCCCTTATAGATCCACTGTCATGGTGTCACAGTTCTTGGTTCCAGTCACCCTAATTTTATTTAATAATGGCCCCCAAACACAAGAGTAGTGGAAGATGCTGTTAACTTGGATACCAAAGAGAAGCTATACAGTGCTTCTTTTAAGTGAAGGGTGTACCAGTATATGTATGGGGGGGGGGGGTCTATGTAGGGTACCATTCACGGTTGTAGGTCTCCACTGGGGGGTCTTGGAACGTGTCCCCTGCTGATAAGGGGAAACCACTGTATAACTTTGAACCTCAGACCATGAGTCCGATTTCTTAGGATCCGATTTCTACCTCTTTTCTTGGATATATATAGTAGCTCTCTCTGCTACAGTTAGTGTCACACAACAGAAGAACCCAGGAGCTCAAAAGCCCTAAAATGCTTTGAAATATTCCATCAGTGTTACTTGTGGTTGCTTTCACCCCACCTGCCAAATGAAGACCTGAAGGCAGTGTTCTCTCCTGGAGATGAGAGAACATAAATCATATTAACAGTACCGAAGAATGGCACTGCCTCACATGTAGCCCCCTGCAGACTGAGCTCTGTTCACCTTAGATGATGCCAAGGCTGGTAATGATTCTAAGTCTACGTCGTTATACTCTCTTCCTCCTTACACATCAGTTTCTTTAACAGAGTTTCTTTCCTGCTTGCTATGATACTTCATTAAAGTCTGGTTGCCCAGGGAAGAACTATCCTTATAGGTCTTGACTATCTCTCTGGTCCCTTCTCTGGGCTTAGCCCAAGTCTAGGCCTCAATGCAGCCCTGACAGCCCATAACTGTCGATGTTGCTGCAGCTATATGGTGACTCCCTACCCTCCAAGGTGCACACCTCCTGGCATTTAGTCAGTAGTGCCTGGCCACATCCCAAGGACATTGCATCCTCCAATAACGAGAAGAATTTTCAGATGAAAAAGCAAAAAATGGAAATTAGACTTCAAGGTGGATAGAATTATCTTTAAGTAACTTGTTGCTATAATTACGCTTCTTAACCTGGACAAATCAAATGCTAATGCATACTTATTATTTGTGTTTATTATTTATGTTAACATTGAGTAAGTTTTATGTGCTATTGGTCAAAGAGTTTTATCTACATTAATCTGTTCAATACTCCCAACAACCTCATGCTCTAGGTACTATTATAATATCTTATTTTATAGAAAAAGAAACAGGGCGACAGAATTTGAGTAATTACCTTATGGTCACATAGCAAGTAGTGGAGACAGGACTCAGGGCCAGTCTTTGAAGCTCTATAGAACTAAAGGATCTCTTGAATGAAATTGCAAAATTACCATTGGCAACCTTTGAGAAATTGTGGGAAACTGGGTACATAACAGAAACATAGACATAAACAGATATAGTTCACATTTCTGCTGTGCTGCTCAGTCTTTTCCTGAAGGCAACATCCAAGTGCTATTGAATATTGTGTCAATTACGTAGGAAAGATATAGAAGTTAGCTTTATAAAAATTTCCAAAAAGACCTTTGTAGGACTTTTAGTTAACTATGAGCTCTATATGAGTTCAAGTGGAACATAAAATCACCGTCCCGCCCCCTGAACAGCCTTACATGCAAGCATCATGGTATCTGGAACAAAGGAGTAGATAGCTCTCTCTAGGCAGGCCAGACCCCTCTGTGTTTTTTTTCCCCTCTGTAGTATTTATTGTGTGTGGTCCTGCATTCCACATTTCAAGGGAGATACAGAATAACCAGGATATTTTTATTGGTGAAGTATTAGAACTGTAAAATTATTCAATTCATTTATTTGACAAAGAGTTGAAAATGGAGGACATTTAGCCTGGAAAAGGGAAGACTGCAAGGAAGCCAAATGCAATGTCTTTAATACTTGAAGTGCTGACGCATACAAGAATGACTACAAAGTTGGCAGGATCAGGGCAGACAGATATGAGTCGATGTAGGATGGTCAGATCTTTCAAAGACTGGCTCGGCTGCCTCAGAAGGTGTTGAGTGTCCTTTCACAAACATTTGTGTGAGTGTAAGTGTGAAACCCAAAACTGAGCAGCCACCTGCAGATTTGTAAATGTCACAAGCATAGACCATGCGGTTGGGCCAGATGACTGCTGAGGTCACTTTCAACTCTGAAGGTCTGTTTTTTGTCATTCTGCAAACAGATTCAATCATCTGGGCTTCTGTGTTTAATCAAGGACAGAAATAGTCTATTCTGTCTTGGATATCTAATGCCGCCAACACTGGTATTAACCAAATTGGTAAAAAACAACATTATGAACAACAAAATAACATGTCATTTTAAAACCCAGTAGGCATGTAGTGAAATGATTGGTGTTTTGTCCTCTCTCCTTTTCTCCAGTGCTTTCTCCTGCTCAAGATGGTCACACGAACATGGATCCTCCCCCGGTGTCGGAGCAGATCATGCAGACCCTGAGTGAGCTAGCCAGATCTTTCCAGGACATGGCCGACCGCTGCCTGCTGGTGCTGCATCTGGAAGTCAGGTATGACTTGGCCACCCACAAGACGCCAAGATTGAAACCCACCATGGGTCATAAATCACTTGCTTTTTTCTGGAAACTATCACCATAATTTTTTATTATCATCAGTGTTGTTCTTTTTTTTACACCGGAAGTGATTTATAGTGTTATTCAGCCACTCTGCAGTTTTTTTAGCGCAGGTTGTATTGTGAACACTGTGATTCAGAGTTCGCAAGGCTTGTGATATCAGAATGACCTGAATTTGAATGTCTGTACCAGATGGATAGTTGGTCTTAAGACAGTTAATTACATTTACTTACCCTCAGTTTCCTCATCTTAAAAAATGGAAACAAGAATTCCTAACTTGTAGATTTTATAAATGATATCATTAATACAATGCCTGCTACATAATAAGAATTCAAAATGTGGCAGCCTTGTGATTATGGTGATTCTATTGTCACTGATGTTTTTACTAAAGTGCTCTGCTGATCAAGAAGGTAGTATAGATATTCAGGTATGATGGTCCCTTCCTTCAAGATCTTAAAAGCCAATAAGAGAGAGTAAGTTAAAATAATAATTCATGAAAATACTGGCCTCTTATTCCTTCTCCTGCAGGGTAGAATATTCTGAGTATTTGATAACTGCTGTTACTACACATGAAAATGCCAGGAGGAAAAGACTAGGGAACCTTTACTTGTTGATTTATTCATTTAATAAATATTTATTGAGTGCCTTCTTTGTGCCAGGTAATGTTCTAAAAGTTGGGATATAGCAATGGAAAAACACCAAATGTCCCTACTCTCCTGGAATTACATTCTAAGGGGGGGAAAATAGCCAATGAGAAAAAAAAAAAAAAAAAGGCAAAATGGAATTGGGCAATGCTATCCAATAGAAATATAAAGTGAGCTACATGTGACCCAAATAGATAATTTAAATTTTCTAAAAGTCACATTTGAAAAAAGAATATAATTTATAATTGTGTAAATTATAACACATATTTTAACCTAGTATAACCAAAATATCATTTCAACATGTAATTAACATAAACATTATAAATGAGACATTTTGTATTTTTTGTCCCAAGCCTTTGCAATTTGCAGATTTTACACTCACATCACATTGAATGTAGGACTAGTCATGTTCCCAGTGCTCCAGCACCTCCCTGTGGCCAGTGCTGTCATCCTGGGCAGTTCAGGGAATGGCTGAGGTGGATGAGAAAGTAGTTTTGTGTTTGCTTGTTTTTTAGATAGTGTGGGCAGAGAAAATGTGACAAGGTAACAAGAAGGAGCCATCTGTACAAAGACCTAGGGGAAAGGGTTTCAGACTCTCTGAGGGAGAAACATTCACAAGGTCCTGAGACGAAATCAGACTTGGAAGAGAGAGAAGTTCAGCTGATTGTCTCCCAGGGAAAAGGAGGATTAGGGGGTGGAGTGAAAGGGTAGGTAAAGGAGCATGACACATTAGAGACCAAGTGAACAGTTCACATTTTCTTTCCAGTGCATTAAGAAGCTATACAAGGTTTTTATGCAGGGGAGGCATGTTCATTCATTTATCATTCATTCACTGTTGTTGTTTTTTCAATTTTAAAAAAAATTAAATTTATTGGCGTGACATTGGTTAATAAAATTATATAGATCTCAAGAGTACATTTTTGTGATACATCATCTGTTTGTTGTATTATGCATTTGCCACCCAAAGTCCAGTCTTTTTCTGTCACCATGTATTTGACCCTTTTATCTTTCACTATCCCACCAGCCCCTTCCCTCTGGTAATCACTATACTATTGCCCGTGCCTATGAGTTTCTGTTTGTTTTACTTGTTTGTTCATGTCTTGCTCTCAGTTTTATATCCCACATATATTTCTTTACTTTTTCTGTCTGAGTTGTTTTACTCAGCATATTTATGATAGAGTAAAAATATGGTACATATATACAACGGAATACTACTCAGCCATAAGAAAAAAAATGAAATACTGCCATTTGCAACAATATGGATGGATCTTAAGAATATCATGCTAAGCAAATAAGTCAGACATCCAGTCACATTTTTAAAAGATCACTTTGACTGTAAATAAAAAAGGAATTTCCTAGAGAGTTATAAATAGAAGTAGAGTGACCAGTTGAAACCAGTTATAAGCACCAGTATGATGGAGGTGGGAGTAAGAGAATGTTGGACTTGAGACACATTCTGAAGGTAGAGCTGATAGAACTTGTTAATAGATCAGATTGGGCCCAGGGACTGGAAGCAGTAAGGAGAAAAGGACTCAAGGAAGACCACCAGCTTTGGGGCTACAATAGTTGTGTGGATGCCTAATCCATGGGTGGAGGTGAGAAAGAACAAGGGAGGAAAAAGGTTGAGTGAGAGGTGGAAATCAAGAATTCCATTTTGGAGATGTCCAGTTGCAGATGCTTAGTAGACCTCTAGGTAGAATGTCAAATAGGTAATTGGATATAGACTTGAAACTTCAGAATCAGAAGTCTTAGGATTATAGAGTATATAGTAATACATTTTCTTCTAGATGACTAGGAGACATTGTTAAAGTTGATAGAGTATTTTTTTTTCTTTTGAGTCTTTACTAGATTTAGATTTTTAAATGTAAATAGGATTTTGGTTCATACTCCAGTTTAGACTCTAGTTAGAACTTGGATATCTTTCAGTGTGCCCAGGTAAAGCCTAAATGATAATTTCTTGTTAATATCACTTTTTTTGTATGACTCTTGCTTTTTTTTATTCTTCATTATCTTGTTCAGTGAGTTACTTCTTTATTGCTTGTGAGCACCTGTGAGTCGAACAAGACAAGGAGTATCACAGATTTGGAGTCTATCTTACCATTATTTCTGAACTTACTTCTTTAAAAAAAAAAAAAAATCTTTATTGTTGAGAGTATTACAGATGCGCCTCTTTTTTTCCCCCATTGCCCTCCTCCATCCAGTTTCTGCCCCACCCTGGGTCTTCACCACTCTATTGTCTGTATCCATAGGTAATGCCTATATATAATACATACATATAAGCTCTTTGGTTAGTCTCTTCCCACCCCCACTCCTCCCTTTCCTCTGAGATTTGTCAGTGTGTTCCATGTTTCCATGACTCTGATTCTATTTTATTCACTATTTTATTTTGTTCAATACATTCTTTGTTCCTTTATTCTGATTTTTAGATTCTATTGTTGATAGATATGTATTCATTGCCATATTATTGTTCATATATTTTCTTTTTCATCTTCTTCTTCTTCCTGTTTCCCTTCCTAAAGAATAGCCTTCAACATTTCATGTAATACTGGTTTGGTGGTGATGAATACCTTTAATCTAATTCTTGTCTGTGAAGCTCTTTATCTGACCTTTAATTCTAAATGATAACTTTGCTGGGTAGAGTAATTTCAGTTATAGGTCCTTGCTATTCATCACTTTGAATATTTCTTAACACTCCTATCTGGCCTACAAAGTTTCTGTTGAGAAACCAGCTGACAGTTGTATAATTTGCCCTTGTAAGTAACTAACTGCTTTTTTCTTGCTGCTTTTAAGATTCTCTTTGTCTTTAGCACTTGGCATTTTAATTATGATGTGTCTTGGTGTGGGCCTCTTTGGGTTCCTCTTGTGTGGGGATTCTCTGTGCTTCCTAAACTTATAAGTCTTATTTCTTTCACCAGGTAGGGCAAGTTTTCTGTCATTTCTTCAAATAGGTTTTCAATATCTTGTTCTCTCTCTTCTTCTGGCACCCCCATAACATGAATGTTGGTATGCTTGAAGTTGTCCCAGAGGCTCCTTACACTGTCTTCATTTTTTCTTTTTGCTCTTCTGATTGAGTGTTTTTGCTTCTCCATATTCCAAATCCTTTATTTGATTATCGATATCCTCTACTGTTTAATCCCTGTAAATTATTCTTTATTTCAGTTAGTGTATGCTTAACTTTTGACTGGTCCTTTTTCATGTCTTTGAAATTCTCACTAAGATCTTGAAAGTCTCACTGAGTCCCTTAAAGCTTTTATTAAGATCCTTGAGTAACCATATAACCATTGTTTTGAACTCTGTGTCCAGTAGTTTTGCTTGCTTCCATTTTTTTCATTTGTGGCATAGTTCTTTGTCTCCTTATTTTGGCTGCTTCCCTGTGTTTGTTTCTATGTATTATGTAGAGCTGCTATGTTTCATGGATTTGTTAGAGTGGCCTTGTGTATCAAGTGTCCTATAGAGTCCATTTGCTCAGGCTGCCCAGTCAGCTGAAATGGTCACTCTAGGTGCACCCCTGTGTAGGCAGTGTGCACAGTCTTACTGTACTTGAGTCTTGATTGCTTTTGGCATCACTGGGAGGAATTGTCATCCAGACCAGTTGGCTGTGAGGACCAGCTGTGACTAAGGTGGAAGAGCTGCTTTGAAGAGATATCCCTATGGAGCAGGACCTGCTTCAGTGGAGCTTTGGTGCTCACTAAATCTGTCCCTTAGATGTGTTGCATGTGGATGTGTAGAGTTGTAATCTGGTGTGGTCTAAAGCTGTCCATCCAGTGCACTGGCTCTGGGGTCTCCCAGGATATGCCAAGTCAGCCACTACCTGGGAACACCAGGCAAGAGCTACAGAGAGATCTGCAGCTGGCTGCTATTTGTATTAAGCTTGAAAGTTCCTAGGTGAGGCCCAACTGTGAAGCAAGGCAGGCTGGTGCTATTGCCTAGTCTTAGGCCTTTTACTGGTATATTTAGGGCATGTTGATCCAGATGCTGCTCGTTTAAGAAATTTTTTGGAAAGTCTGGAGCCTGAGCCAGGACATGCCATTCATATGGAAATGCTATTGCAAACAGTTTGGGTTGGCTGCAAATTGGATGGGGCCAGGTCTTTGAATCACCAGGGCAGAATGAACAGTGTGGACCACACTATGGAAACTCAGATATGGCCCCATTCAGCTTTGTGACAGGAGAGGTCCCAGCACAGGAACAAAGACTCCTGACAGAGAAAGCCATCTCCAAGTTCCTACCCCAGTATGAGAGAAAGCCATATTCAAGTTCCTGCCACAATGCCATATACTGTATTTTCCGGCATATAAGACGACTTTTGAAACGAAAAAAAGTCAACCAGAAATCAGGGGCAAAAGACCAAAATTGCACAAAAATTACCTGCAGATCTTGACGGCAAAGTCAGTCTTTTCTTTGAAGTGTGGGGTAGTCTTATACAGCGAATATAGGCCTAAACCTATGTTTTAACTGTAAAATTAGGGGTCGTCTTATATGCTGGAAAATACGGGTAATTCAGTTCCTCCCTGTATGTGTCTGGCACTCTCTACTCTGCCCCTGAGCATTGCCCTAGTGCTGGAGCTCAGAGGAAGCACCACTATTTAAGATATGCTGGCCCTTTAAGAGGGACTGCCTGGGTCTCCAGCAGCCCATGTTACTCAGCCACAATCCTTGCTGATTTTTATAGCCCAAAGTTACAGGGACTTCTCTTCCCAACTCTGGATGTCTGGTGTGAGGCTGGAATCCCTTGCTTCTCACATGAGGCCTCCACAACGGGATGCTTCCACCCCTCCTATAAGTCTTGATGTACTTTCTTTACTTCTCTAGTTTTAGGATGGACAATCAGCCAGCTCTTAGGTTGTATGATGGTTGTTCTGTATTTTAGTTGTAATTTTGACATGGTTGTGGGAGGTGGCAAGTACCAGCGTTTACCTATGCCACCATCTTGGTTCCAACCTGAACTTATTTCTTATATTCAACTGTCCAGAAATAAGGCTTTTCTTCTGTATTCTTATTTGACTTACAATAAGATTTATATTTGTTTTCTATTTATTTGTAGCATGAAAGGTATTTTCTATGAGAAAGTAAATGCAGTAGGCATAAAAGAAAAAAACCACCAGTGACATTCTAATGTCTCTTTTACCTGGGTCACACAGAAAAACAAGAGAACATCGAATTCATTATTATCACCGCTCCTGGAATTATGCTATTGATTGTGTGGGCGCATGATGTGTTCCACATTTAGAATTATCTGCTTGTAGTGTAGTTAATTCCAGGTGGGATGTTTACAACACGTTTGAGTAAAATCTTTTAAATCCTTAACCTCTATTCTGCCCTTTTTGTTTTTCTACATCTTGGCAGTACTATGCTGAACATGTTTTAGTCATTATTTATTAACTCTACAAGGAACCATTTGGTGCTGTAACATTCACTGCTATATCGCCTTCAACATTAGTCTAAAAACAGAACAAGGTCATTTTAAAAATAAATAGCAAGAATGCTGAGTTTTAGAGTCTTGGATGCAGAATTTTCTTTCCTTGACTTTTACTGCGAACACTAAACATGTTTGTTTTTTCTAAGTTGAATGTCTTTACCTCCTCATATAACATGATTCCAGCATTCAGGTTGCTTCCTCATGCATATGCTCCATTTGTCTTTGTTTCTTTAAAGTATGTTGTATAAAACTGGATAGAACACCCCATGTATGGCTTCAATAGTGAATGTTCACACATTTTATTCATTTATTGTCACAGTACTATATTTTTACTTTATTTTTACCATCTGTGATGATAACCAGTTTACAAAATGAATAAGACATATCTCAAGCAAATCCTTATACAATAGTATGATAATGCTAAAATAGGACAGAATGCAAGGTGCCCACAGTGGGAAGAGACAGTTAGCTTCCAGAAGATAGGAAACAGGTGAGTCTTGTTCACTGTGCTGGCCCCAGAACCAGGAAGAATCCTACTGTACAATAGATGCTCAATAAAAACATCAGTCACTCTTGAGAATTAGCTGGTTTGAGACCAAACCCAGATAAAATAAATGCTGTTTCCCCAAATAGAATCTGTTGGATTGATTTTGAGATTCTGTTTTCACTCAGTAGTTCACTACGTGTATTTGAAAGATACAGAGGTACTGCATGGCCAACATCATCCTTGTGATCATAATCAGCTTGTGTTTGTTCTTTTCTTTCCTGCTAAGAAAGAATTAGAACTTAGGACCTGTTGTCCAGAACTGGTACAATGAAAAGGTGGCTGGAAGCCCTACCTCTGGCATTTTTAACCAAGAAGACACTAGTAAGAGCATAGATAGAAAAAAGAAGAAAAAAAAAGCAATGGGAAATGCTAGCAAGAAGTTCAAATGTCAATTTCTTTGTCTTATTTCCCCCAATGTTTATATTCATAAGTTCATATTTTTCTTTACTATTGTTAAAGTTCAGTTTTAAATCCAGCAGGTTCTGTGTTGAAGAACCCATCCAAACAGTATTGGACAATTTACCTGCGTCACTGTAGGTCACATTTAACCACCAAACAGTGCCTTTCCAAAGTTTGAAACATAAGGCAAATGACACCCAAGAAATGAAAGACATGGTGAGACGATAAAATATTGTTCAGTATTTTCTCCTATTTGAATGTGATAAGAAGAGAATTAGGTTGCCATTTGAATTCAAGATGCAAAGAATGTCACCTTTATCAGCCGATTCTCTCACCATCAGCAGAAATCCAAGTGGGTTCAAGAGCTATCGCCTATCACTGTTGGGATCCTAAATGTGCACTTTCTGAAAATCAACCATTCTGCTGTGTAATCAACAATATTTGCAGAAAACCATAATGCCAAAGGCATATGAAGGTCAGCAACAACATGCCAGAATTCAAAAGAAAAGGGGGGAAAACAAAGAATTTTTAAAAGTTTGCCATTTGTCAATGGCTACTTTAATTTCTTTTTCATCTCTGGCCATTTTGGGAGAGGAAAATGGTACCTTAAAATAGTGTTTATCTCTCTTCTCCACTCCTCACCTCAGGATCTAATAAGCTCTCACCTCCAATCTGTAACAATGTCTTAAGTAGTCTTTCTACTTCCAGTTTCTTGCACACTCCGCCATCAGTCCACCCTTCATTCTGCCAGAAGATCTTGCCGAAGCTCATACCCAATGATATCATTTCACCTCCTAAAAATCCTCCTAAGGCTCCCTATGGCTTCTCAAAGTCCAAAGTCCTCAGAAGGCCTCCAAAGCCCATGACAACCTGGCCCTGCCCATCTCCCCAAGCTCACCTCATGCTCTGTCCTGTGATCTGTGTGTGCCGGAAAGAGCAGATCATCACCCCCTGAAACTACCCTCCACTCACTCAGGCCTTTGTTCCTGGTCTTCCCATTGTCTGGGTTATAATATTTATAATTTATTATAAAAATGCTTTAGCATTGATGACTTCATCTTATTTTCAATTAAGAGCTGCTTAGTTTAAATTTCAACCACAGTGCCAATCAATTTCCCTCATCATATCAATTTCCCTCATCACTAATCCTCCACGGTTGATTTCATTATATCAGAAATCGGATTCTAGAGGGATCTGCAACCAGTGCACATACTGGTATCTTGATCAAAACTGTACATTTTACCAGATAACACATGAATGTCAGAATGAGCTTTTATTGGTGCAGTTAATCATGAGTTGCTTAGCAGCTGTTAAGATGAGTCTCATCATAAAAATGAACTGGTAAGTCAAGATATTTGGATTCCCTTGCAAGAACAGGTAATAAGAATATAACATGTACTATACACAACTTAGCTCAAAATAGATTCTAGATCTAAATGTAAAATCTAAAGCTTTAAAACTTGTAGAAGAAAACACATGAAAAAGAAATTAGTGACTTTGCTTAGAGTCTTAAATCTAACACCCAAAGCACTATCCATTAAGGAAATAAAGGATAAATTGAACTGCATCAAAATTTAAAACCATTCTTTGAAAGATACTGGTAAAGTGGAGGGGGGGAGGGGGAGGAGTGCATCTCTTCCCCCTGGCTGCCTGAAGATCATCGGCCGCCATCATGAACAACACAGAGACTGTTGGACCAGGAAGTTTATGACAACAAACTACCTAAGCGGAAACAAATAGCCATTGATGTCCTTCACCCATCAACAGTACCTAAAACAGAAATTCAGGGGAAAGTAGCCAAAATGAATTAAACTATAGCAGTTGCTAGTTTTGTGTTTAGATTCAGAACCCATTTTGGTGGCAGCATTTTAGCTGGCTTTGGCATGATTTATTTGGCATGGGGTTATGCAAAGAAAAATGAACCAAACATAGACTCACAAGATATGGCCTATAAGAGAGGAAGACCTCAAGAGCTCAGAGAAAGGAAGCCAAGAACAGGATAAAGAAAGTCAGAGGTCTGTAGAGGCCATCGTCGGTGTTGCAGAAAGTGAGCTGGAGCCTGGACAGCAGAAGGAGTGAAGATTCTTATGACTTTATCTATGGTGACTGAAGGTTTTTCATGAGAGGGTTAATAGGCTGGTAGAAAATATTTGCAAAATGCATATCTAATGAAAGACTTGCATCCAGAAAAAAATATAATAAACTCTCAAAAGTTAGTAGGACAACAACCTAATTAATGATAGGCAAATGATAGGAACACAAAGATAGATATATGGACAGCAAATAAGCCTATGATATGCCCAATATCATTAGTCATTAGGAAATACAAATTAAAACCACAATGAGATATCACTATACATCTGTTAGAATGACTAAACTTTTTTTTTACCTGACAAATTTTTGAAGTGAAATAAGCCAGACAAGGAAAGATAAATAGTCATGGTATTATTACTATATGCAGAATCTAAGGGGAGAGAGAGGAGAGAGAGGGGAGGGGGGAGGCTGAGGGAGTGGAGGAAATGGGAAAGATTGAGAAAAGGGTACAGACTTTCATTATACGATTAATAAGTCCTAAGTGCCTGGAGCTTTAATGTGAAACATGGTACCTATAGTTAATAACACTGTACTATGTAATTTAAATTTGCTACTAGAGTAAAACATAAATGTTCACACTAAAAAAAGGAACTAGATATGTGAGGTAATAAAGGTGTTAATTAGATGGGGGAATCCTTTAACAATGTATACCTATATCAAAACACTTTAAATATGACTATACGGTGCCAATAGAGCTAAAATTTAAGAAAACCAACAATACTAGGTGCTGGTGGAAGATGTGGAGCAACTGGAACCCTCGCATGTTGCTGGTGAGATAGGAAAAGGTACAGCTACTTTGGAAAACTGTTTGGCAGCTTCTTATAAAATTAAACATACACCTATCATATGACCCACCAATCTACTTTTAGGTATTTACCCAAGAGAAATGGAAATGTATACAAAAACCTGTACACGAAGCAGCTTTATTCATAAGCACCCCAAATTGGAAACAACCCAGATGTCACCTGGTGAAGAGTGAAATTGTGGTACATCCATATGTGGGGGACTGCTCAGCCATAATAAGGAATGAACAACATGGATTTATCTCAAACCCTTAAAAAAAAGTAAAGGAAGCCAAACTCCAAAGGCGACATTCTATACACTTCCATTTATATGACATTCTGGAAGAGATGAAACCATGGGACAAAAAATACATCAGTGGTTGCAAGATCTTGGGGTGTCAGTAGAGATTGACTTCAAAGGGGACAAGGAAATTCTGAGGGTGATAAGACTATTCTGTAATGATTATGGTGGTGCTTATATAACTGTATGCATTTCTCAAAACTCATAGAAGAGTACCCTAAATAGGGTGAATTTTCTTGCTTATAAATTATTTCTCAGAAAACTTGACTTAAAAGGAAAGATGGCCATCAAGTCTGTGTTTGCCACGCTGGGGATAAAGGCCCAAGGTTTTTGCAGCCATTTGTTTAGGAATAGTTCTTGTTACCTGATGCCAACCATAAGGGTAACAGAATCCTGACCAGTATTGTGTCTTATCTCCCTCCAGGAGCATGATACATTCATCCAAAACAATAGAGAGTTAGGACTTCACTGTGTGAACTATAAATGGTGTTTCTGTTTTCTTTTTAAAATAAATACCTATGCATGCTTTTCATTACAATTTACTACAAAGGTAATGAAGTAGCAAATGCTTACCCACCTCAAGCATCTCAGACAGTTACTGATATCTACCAAAAAGAAACGAAGAGGGGGTGGAGGAGGTTGAAGAGGGTATGGGGGATAAATGGTGATGGAAGGAGACTTGACTTGGGGTGGTGAACACGCAATGCAATGTATTATAGAATGGTAGGGCTGAGGCCGACATAATTCTATTAACCAATGTCACCCCAATAAATTCAGGAAAATCAAATAAAAAGAAATGAAGAATTGTGCATCACCAAAATGACTCGGGCCATTTCAACACAGAAATACACTCATTCAGATGTGCCCTTTCCAGACACTCTCAGTGTATGTGCTTCTTAGGGAAACACTGCCCTCTTTTGGTCATTGTTTTCTTGGCCAGCCCTAGCAGGTTGTAGTGTTCAAGGACACAAATTGAGTCTTACATTCCCAGGGCCTAGCACAATTTTTAACTAATTCATGGATGTTTTGTGTTTTCTTTAAGTAATAGACTAACATTAATAAATATGCTAATAGTGATGACATCCAGCCTTACTATGCACTTCCTCCGTGCCAGGCCCTATACCAAACACTTTCTATGTGATAGCTCCTTAGGTATTGTTCTCATTCCCTTTGCACAGATATGGAAACCGAGACAGAGAGAGACAATAACTTGCCTGAAGTCACACAGCTAATAAGGGTTGGAATTGGGAATGCAAACCAATGTAGTCTCATTATACAGCTTACACATTTTAGATCTGTGACATTCGCCTCTCATTTTTACTACAAGGATATCTGTTGAAAAATGTAATGCTTTTCACACTATGCATGCAGTCCTGTCACTGAAAAGGATTTTAGAGCTCATCTATTTCTCCCTCACAGCATGTGAATTGAATAAGCAAAAGCCACAGACTCTGATTTGCTCAAGGTCACTTAGCTGCTCTGTGGAGTAACCAAGGCGGCTTTCTGGTGAAAGGGGGAGGGGCGCATGCAGTGTTACAGGCCACTGCTTCTGTAAATATTTGAGAGCACGATCACAAAAAGATCATTATTCTCATCAGAAAGAGGAATTGCTAATTGCTCTCCCCATCTCTCTGTCTTTTCCAGGGTTCACTGTTTCCATTATCTCATCCCTCTTGCAAAGGAGGGGAACTATGCCATCGTTGCCAACGTGGAAAGTATGGATTATGACCCTCTGGTAGTCAAGCTCAACAAAGACATCAGTGCCATTGAAGAGGCCATGGGTGCCAGCCTGCAGCAGCACAAGTTCCAGTACATCTTTGAAGGTCAGCCCTGCCCCGTCCCGTGTGTTCAGGAGGGAGGGAGGGGCCAGTGGCCTGATTTTTCTCTGTCATGGAAGTTTAAAACTTGTGGGGAAAGTTTGTTGGAACTTTTATATCTTTTTTCTTAAAGCAGCAATGCCTGGTATCTCTGTATGGCCAGGTAGACAACAATATGGCTGCCATCTGCTCCCGGTTGATAAGGAGATTTAATCCAAGATAAGGCAGATGGCAGCAGGCTGCCTCCCTGACATGCCACTCATGAGAGTTGGGTAAATGTGTGGAGGGCCCCGAATTCACTCAAGAGGAGCTCCTAAAAGAAAATGAAACATATACCACGAGGAGAGGGTTCTGAAAACTCCCTCCTGGCTAAAACGTTCTCTCTGAGAATGCATTACTGTCAGGAAACAAGGAAAACAAAGGCACCCTCCGATGGGCATTGATTTTAGGAAGGCTGCATCCTGAATGCCTTCAAGGCAGGCGAAGGCAGGGGAGGGTATGGAGACAGCACTGTGGTGCCAGGCAGGTAATTTTTCCTGCTGAATTCCCTCCTGGGGTCCCTGTCAGGGCTTCCCAGTGCCTCCCCTTTTTTCCTGTTTTGGTTTCTTTGTACATAGACCTGGGCACTAGAAGCATCCATGGTGTGTCTTGGAATGAAACCAGTGTTGTTTACAGCTACTCAGAGGTGCGTCGTTTAAAGGATTGTAGCAACCGAATGAGAGGCAGTGGTGATGCCTGGCCGTTGATTGATTCATGAAACAGTTGTATTCCAAGAATGTGGGCTTCCAAATCTTATAAAACTAGCTGTTAGTGAGTGCCTGGCACAATGGATTTGGGGGCAGCGGTCGCGCTCTGTAGCTTGAATCTGAGGTGTCCATCTGAGAATTCACTTCTCCCTCCTGCAAAGTCCTCTCTGGTCTTTACCGGGGCTCTTCCAAGCCCTACATTCTCTCTCCCAGAGTTTTCCTCTCATTGTGCCCAGGCAGTTCTTCACATGTAATCCTGCTGGGAGACCACGTCGCAAAATACAGGCCTGATCCTCTGACTTAGAATTGATTTTAACTAGGAAAGTTTCAGACTATGTTTTAAAAGCCAGTTATTTCTCTGCAATGTAATTTTCTAAATTCAAAAGGTGTAATGTTGAGTTTCCTCAAGCTGAAGAGGAGGTGACAGTTAAGTATCCCTGCCTCATATTTAATACTTCTATGAGTGGCTGGGGGGGTGGGGGGGAGAGAGAAGAGGGGGGAGGAACTTCATCCCAGCTGTGGTTTAGAATTGCTGGTATATAATAA
The DNA here is from genome assembly GCF_014108245.1 of Pipistrellus kuhlii. NCBI lineage: Eukaryota > Metazoa > Chordata > Mammalia > Chiroptera > Vespertilionidae > Pipistrellus > Pipistrellus kuhlii. Next base: position 15,430,625 of record NW_023425405.1, read on the forward strand.
TAACATAAAGAGACCAATTTCTAATTGGTTTTATTATTTGTTATTATTATTTATTACATACATTTTTATGCAATATAGTTATTAGTATTTACTATTTTTTATATGTTTTTATTTCAGAGAGAGGAAGGGAGAGGAGAGAGATGGAAATATCAATGATGAGACAGAATCATCTATCAGCTGCCTCCTGCATGCCCACTACTGAGAATCAAGCTTGAAACTGGGGCATGTGCCCTGACTAGGAGCCAAACCATGACCTTCTGGTTCATAGGTCAATGCTCAACCATTGAGCTACACCGGCCGGGCAGTATTTATTATTCTTTACAAACAATCCACTTGCCCGCAGCCATTGCCTACACTTAGGATCTACTGCAAATGGCAGAACAGAATTATTCCTGGGGCTTGGCCTACAGGGATTTTTCACAGAAGTCAGTTGTCTGGAATTAATGTAAAATCCCTGTGTCTTTTCTTCACTTTCAAGTAGTAGCACATGGGCTTGCGAGCTAGAAGCAGTGTTGGTGAGGACAGCAGGACAAGAGAGAACACACCTTCCTCTCCCTTTGCTACCTTCATCCTAATAGAAGGGGAACTCATTTTGAAGACAGAGGGAGCAATTATGCCCCAAAGTCCTCTGACTTGAGCCACAGTCACTGTGTAGGGACTATTCCTTCAGAAGAGGAAAGTAACAAATACAGCAGACCGTTTGGGACCAGTAAGACTAGCACTCAAGTTTGGGGGAAACAGCCTGCTAAAGTTCAGCTCTGAAAGAAAAAGGGAAAAAGAAGAACTAGAAGTTTACTTAATTCCAAGTATTTAGAATTAGAATCTGGCTTCTTGAAATGTTAATCTACATGTGCCTTGGGTTGTTCTGAACTCAGTTACATAGGAGACCCTGAATGGGACTGGTAGTTGTTGCTGTTCTGACCTGCTCTTGCTCAGTTTCATAGACCTCAAGATAGTCCTTTGGCATCAAGAACAAACCACTTATCAGACTCTAGAAATGCCCATAGCTATCTCAGAGGAACTCAACAGTTAATGCATGATCTGCTTTTCTTTCACACTTTGCTTTTGCTTACACTCTCTCCAGTTGCTACTTCAGAAATATACTCCACCGTCAGTGTTGAGATGTATTAGCATAAGTGCCAATAGCCCAACTTCTTATTGATTTATTTTTGCTTAGGAAGGTCCCAAAGCAACGTTTGAGGTAGCATATACTCTTACCTGTTTTGTGGAAAAAAAGAGGAGGTCAAACACATTGTATTTACATGTGTTCACCACTTCCAAAATGCCTGTACAGGTAAAGAGTTCCTGCACTGTAATAGTTTATGAAACCTGGCATATTCACCAAGCCCTGGAATGGTGACTGGGTGTACGTGGCAGTGCAGACACTATGGATTTATCAGGTTGTGTTGCCAGCGGAGTCTCCCCATTTTTCAGTACCAGGGCAGCATATAAATACTCTGAAATCATTGTGACACTAGCTGATGCAGCGATCAGAGATATGTATTTTTTGGTCATTTAAATGGTGGAGGATTAGAAGAGAGAAATCCTGTGTGTCGGTTTATGTACGAGGTCACTTAGCTATTGTTTCTTGTCTCCCTACCCCTGTGCCCATCCATCAGGCCTAGGACACCTGATCTCCTGCATCCTCATTAATGGTGCCCAGTACTTCCGGCGCATCAGTGAGTCTGGCATCAAGAAAATGTGCAGGAACATTTTTGTTCTTCAGCAGAATTTGACCAACATCACCATGTCACGGGAGGCAGACCTGGACTTCGCAAGGTAAGAGAGATGATTAGGCTCAGTTTCTTGTACCAAAGCCTACGAAGTTATTTTTAAAAGTAGATTATTAGTTCTTAAAAGGTTCGTTTAGCCCAACCGGTGTGGCTCAGTGGTTGAACATCGACCATGAATCAGGAGGTCACAGTTTGATTCCCAATCAGGACACATGCCTGGGTTGTGGGCTTGATCCCCAGGTGGGACATTTAGGAAGCAGCCAATCAATGATTCTCTCTCATCATTGATTTTTTTTTTTTAATCTTTCTCTCCCTCTCCCTTCCTCTCTGAAATCAATGGGGGAAAAATATTTTAAAAAGAAAAGGTTAAACAGGTGCTTAATATTAATTAAATTTAGTGTGATCTTTTTGCAATATATACATACATAAAATAATTATGTTGTACAACTGAAACTGATATGCTATATATTAATTATATTACAATTTTTAAAAAGCAAAAATAAATAGATTTTCATCAGTCATAGAGAAAGTAATTCTATAAAATTCTATTTGAAACAGAACATCCATTAGGCAATTTATCCTAATAACATCTATATAGATAGCACCAATAGAGTCCTCGGCCTGGCCTGCAGAGATTGGGCCAAAACTGGCAGTCCAATATTCCCTAAGAGATCCCAGATTGTGAGAGGGTGCAGGCCTGGCTAAGGGGTGTCACCGGTGCACGAATCTGTGCACCAGGCCTCTAGTATATAATATAATATAAAATACAAAGAAGTTTATAAACATTACTCACAAAATTTTTATCTAGAGACTATGATATTGGGTATACTTTCTGTGTGTAGGGGAGTTTTGTACTTGCATATATCAATACATACAATTTCTCTTTTTTCAAAATTAAAACTATGTTAATGTGGCTTTATATTCATTTAACTGTATTTTTCCTTATCAGATCATTATTCTTTTTGAAAACATGATTTTCCCATATTTATTAATATTTCTTGAAAATATTACTTTTAATGCCTGAAAATATTACTTTTAATTTCATATTGTAAATGAACCATAATTTATTTATTTAATAACTTGCAAATTTGCAGACACTGGATTTTCCCTTTTTCCCCCTCTCGTTATAAACAACAGTTATTGAATGTATTTTTACATGAATCTATTTTCTCATCTCTTCTATCTCGTCCCAAAGGAAACCTGCCTCCCCTCGTTTTCCTGTAATTGAAGCTGCTGCTTTTAAACAGCGCTTCCTCTTTTCTAGTTTTGCTGATTTCAGTGTTTAATGTTTCTTTATAATGTGTCTTTTCAAATTTGCGAGTTAATTTTATTCTCTCTTTATGAGGTCTCAACACCATTTATACCTTGCTTCAGTCATCAGACCTTTGGTGTTTTAATGAAAGTTTAACCAGTTTAGAAGAGGATAGATAATGATTATGGCTTCTCAGTGCTAAGCTTATATCTAGCTGAAATATTCCACAGACTTCTTTATGGCTAAGAAATCATTTGTTTTTAATAATCCAGAGTGTTCCTGCCTCATATAGTACTTCTGTGTCTTTTTGCTTGATACTTTGATTGCCTTAGAAGTTCAAGAAAATTTGAAACAATTCTTGAGACATTTAAGGAACGATGAAGTATTATATTACCTTGACAATAATAAAGACGTATGCTAGGGGCTTTGCTTTGGAATCACATAGTCATATATCTTTGTGTTTAACCTTTCTTCTCCAATCTGTCACTGCATTTGTTCCACTGTTGTTCTGTTCTTCTGCTTCTCTATCCTCCTTTCCTGTCTTATTTTTTCCTGCATGTGTGAGTGTGTGTGTGTGTGTGTGTGTGTGTGTGTTCATTCAATTCCCTATTTTAGGCTAAATTTGGTGGAAAGCCTTTCTTGCCCAGATTAGAGAAACCAGGTGTGACTGAATGCTGCATTTATTTGGCCGCTCTATGGGGAATGATCTCATTATTGAATTAGTCTCATAATAACACTGACAAGAGGAACATAAGAACGTGGAGGCCTGAGGGAGAGAGAAACGCATTACTAATTCTCAGAGGAATCTATTTTCCTAAATCCAATCATCCTTTTTAAATGATTTTTTTTATTTAGCTAAAATAAGTAAATTAACACAGTTTTTGGCAGACAGTATGGGGCTCAAACACACACTAGAAAAAAACTGGCATTTGAATAATAGAATGCTGACTGGGCAGTATTGGAGTTGGCATTGGTGGACTGAGTGAAATAACTGAATAGCAACCAAGGAATGCCTTTCCCAGTTGGATCTGTGACTGAAGTCCAGGGAAGAGGGTATAAGCTAAAACATGGCCATGTGAAACAGGCACTGCTTGTTGTTACTCTCCACTCTTGGTGGGTTATGAAATAGGCTAGTGTAAATGTATGGCATTGGCTGATTCTGTCCTCCCCATCCTGGGTGGGTCAGAAGACATCTTACCACACTGTCAGCTCAAGGGGCCGGGACTCTTTCTGTCTGTTTCCTTGTTGCTGGTCCAGACTAAGTGCTCATCATGTGTATGGAACTAATGAACAGGTACCAAATCCAGGCTTCTTTCGGTGTTGGTGAAAGGATTGGATAACGCCAAAGTTTAGTTTTATCATTAATGCCCTGAAAGGTTAAATCAGCTGGCATGGGTTAATTTCCTTATAGGCTTTTAAGGATCCAATCATCTCCTTTGCAGTCCTTTCTTTGTAGAGTGGAAAGTGTTACAGAAAGGAGTAATGGATCCCTACTCTTCACGGGCCTTGCCCCTCATTTTCTCTTGCCCTCACACACACACACACACACACACACACACACACACACACACCTACATAGACACACTTTACACCCTTATCTTTTTTCTTTCCCGATTTCGGGAGGGTCGGTTTTGTGAAATGGGCTCCATCAATTCTACTGAACTTGAATCTATGTAAATAAATGTAACAGCAATACCAAAATAGCCAGAAATGATAGGCTGGAGCTGTGTGCCTCAGCATTCCTTGGGCAATGTCTAATCAAGCATGGACAGCAGCTGTATTTCCAGCCAATCTCTATAGGAACGTTATCTTTTAACACAGTAATTAATCACCAGTCACCATGTGTCAGAAAACTTATTTAACAAGAAGTTGCAAGATGCTTGTAGTTTTTCTCTTCCGTAGCTGTTCTGGCCAGTGGGAAAATTAACGCCCTCTCTGTAATAAAGAAATGAGGGCTCTGAGAGAATTCCATTTATGTTCATTCTTCTGCTTGGGGTGGTATGAAGTTGTCTCTTTTTATACACACCTGTGCTCTGTCTAATCTCCAATAGGAGAATAAACTTTGGGTGAGCAAAGGGTCATGTTGGCCTGTGTGATCACCAGAATTGCAGAGACCCTGTGCTCTGTGGTAATGACCTCTGCTGTGGTTCTCACCCTCTGACTCCAAGATTAATTTTCAAACTCAAAAAGAGGCTTTGTCCTAGAAAATTGCTGGGATTAACTGAAAAGTGGAAGGCTTTATCAGCGTGCTTTTTAATTCCTATCATCAGAGATCATCCCACCTCGAGCTGTCACTTCTCCAGATCTGGGTCACTGGGGACAGTCTGGCATATCTCAGGAGTCTGAGTGGGCATTGAAGGTCCCACAGTGGACCTGACAGTGTTTATGGTTTTTGAGGCCATTACTCAGAAAGAATACCCCCGAGTTTCCCTCCTAGTTCTCCTTCCCCCACTCCCATTTCCTCTTTGTGTCTGTCGCTCTTATTACAGTTGCCTCTCTTTTCTCCTTTGTCTCTCCTGTCATTTTTATTTTCTGCTTTCCTCCTTCAAGGTGTCATCTCTCTTGGATTTCTCCTTATTTTTGTTTTCCTGAAAATGGTATCTCTCATTCCTCAATCTGACAAAGGTAAAGAAATGAAAGCTAAGGTTTAGGAGTGATAAAGGGAGTTCTAATACATAGAAACAGGTACTTCCTCAACCTGGTGTTCCTGCCTTTATTCATTCATTCATTCATTCATTCATTCATTCAACAGATATTTATTGAGCATGCATCCTCTGTAAATCCTCCCCTATGGAACTTGCATTATTGTTGGGCAAGACAGACATAAATAAAATACTCTGAGTGGCCAGATTATTATGATCTCTGAATGCATAATAATCTGGCCACTCAGTGTATATCCTATACAATAAAAGGCTAATATGCAAACTGTCCCCTTGATCAGGAGTTCCAACCAAAAGGCCGGCCAGCCAATTGCCCATGTCCCCTTCCCCTGGCCAGATTGGCCAGCCCCCAACCATGCACAAATTCATACCAGTCCTCTAATATATATACCGAGTGGCCAGATTACTATGCATTCAGAAATTACAATCATCTGGCAATTCAATGTATATGTATGTCAGAAAAAGGTATATGCTATGATAAAAAGCTAGGCATGGTAAGGAGAATTGAATGCACCAGGGTATAAGTGAATCTAATCTTCAGTTTTGGAGTTTTTGTGGAATTCCTTAATAAGCTGATAGCATTTAAGAACGGAGCTAAAGGAAAAGGGAGAGTAAATCATGTGGCTCTCTCGGGGAAGAGCATTCCAGGGGCAGGAGTCTAAGAGCAAAGCCCAGAGGGAGGAGTGTGCTTGGTTTTTGAAGAGCAGCAGAAAGGCCAGTGTGGCTGAAGGGAACGAGCAAGGGGAAGAGTAGGAGGTGGGGTCAGAGGTTTAATCTAAGAGGCTGTGATCTTGAAGCCGGCTGTAATGATGTGTTGGCTTTTTACTGTGAGTGAGGCAGGAAGCTGTTAGTATTTGGAACAGAAGCCTACCCTAACCTGACTTACACTGTAAACGAATCACTCGTGCTGCTAGGTTGAAAATAGACAATTGGGAAGAGGAGGTTGCAGGCAAGGGCAGAAGCAGATGGAGCTGTTAGAAAGCGACTGCAGTAATCCAAGTGAAAGATGGTGGCGATTCCCAGCAAGATGGTAGCAGTGGCGAGGATGGCAGGTGCTCAGATGAGGATGTATTTTAAAAATACAGCTGATAGTATTTGTTGAAGGTCGCAAGAGAGCCAATGACTCCAAGGCTCTTTTTCTGAGCAACTCGCAGGATGGAGTTTTCATTTGCTGAAAGGAAAATGAGCCCAACCCTGAGTCAGAATTGGGATGGCAGGGAAGGGGTCAAGGGGCAGTTAGGAAGGGGAGATCAAAAGTTTGGGCTCGGAATGGTAAGTTTAATGTGCCTATTAGAGAACTGAATAGAGATGAAGAAGAGAACTGCATACACGAACCTAGAGCTCAGGAAAGACATCTGGATGGGAAGAGGAGCTTGGCTTATCGGTATGAAGCTGGGATTTAAGGCAATAAGACAGGGAGAGACAAGCACTCAAGAACAACTTAGAGAAGAAAGAGGAGCTGTCCAGGAACTGAGCGGCACTCCACTGTTTGGGTGTTAGGGTGCTGAAGCAGGCCCAGCGGAGAAACCTGAAGAACAGGCAGGGCTAGGAGGACCACCAGGAGAGGCTGTCCGAGAAGTCAGGTGAAGACAGTGTTTTAAGAGGAGGTGTCTTCATCTGTGTCAAATGCTGATGGTAGGTTACATCCGCTCTAGACAGAGAATTGGCCACGGACAGGCCCCACAAGAGGCCTGAAATGTTTGCATTTCCTTATCCTCACTACACAGTTTAGCTAGTGTAGAAGCAAGCTGTCCATGCATTTGGAACAGGCTTCTTCTTCCTCAGTTTCCTGGGAGGGAATGCAATGATTAGAGTGTTTCTGTTGTAAGATGCAACAAATCAGATGGGCAATTTCTCTTTTCTTGGGTGCTTACTGAGCAAGCTCTGCACTTCCCAGGATAGGAACTACCGTGCACTGTGTTTCCCGTCATAAAGCAGAGTTGTGATCCCTGCAGAACAGGGGTGGAGAACCTTTTTTTTTTTGCCAAGGGCCATTTTATTTATTTATAAAATCATTTATGGGCCATACAAAATTATCAGCTCAAAAATTAGCCTGCTATATTTGGCCAAACATTTAAATAACTCACCCCTAATGCCTTGGCAGGGCCAGACCAAATGATTTCTCAGGCCTTAATCAACCTGCGGGCCAGACATTCTCCACCCCTGCTCTAGGAGGATAAATACCTGGGCAATTTCATTTTTAATGAAGGGCAGTCTCTGCTCCCAGGTACCACACACATCCCTTTTTAGCCCCCTCCCAGCAACTCTGAGTTAGCTTTGGAGCTGGTCTATGTCTGTTCACTTAACCAGTGAAGACCTACATTGCCTACGTATAGGGCCCATACATGGGAACATTTACTCCACAGAAGCCAACAGAGACCTCTGATTGGTAGAAAAAGATCCACTTGAGACTTAAGGACCAAAGGATAAAATAAATCCCGCCTGAAATGACTCCTCTGAACACGGGTTTACTAGTATATGGAAAAATGCAATATATCATATTTAACTCAATAAGACATTGAATCAGAAAGTGAAAAGATAACCAATAGATTGGGAGAAAATAATTGCATATAAAACAACTGATGAAGAGCCTTGTATCTAGAACATATAAAAAGCTCTTACAACTCAATAATACAAAGGCGTGGGAGGTCAATTGGGAGAAAAGTAGATATATATAAAACTGTAGACAATAAATAATAATAAAAAAATAGAACAAAGGCAAATACCAAAATTAGAAAATAAGTAAAGACGCCCCAGTAACATTAAGTACAGCTGGTGCCCAGATCTTGGTTGTAATATTATTCTCAAATGAAAGATCCCAGGACTCCTGGGAGAACTAGATAATTCTAGGACTGGGACAGGAAATATACAAGATAAGCCTAGAACATCTTGCAGTAACAAAATAAGGGCATACTAAAAAAGCACACACAACACAGTGATGGGATGTGTCAAGGGCCACAGGAACCAACTGAAAGAGCTTCCAATACTCAAAGTTGGACAATTTGACCAAAAACAAAACAACAACAAAAGTAGTATTGTATTTTAACCAGAAGCATAAAAATAAATATCAATGAGTCTATACTGATATAAATTAGTGATTGAATATATTGGTGAGGAGAAAGAGACCAATCTGTGCTGAAGCATTCCAAATGAATTGTGTGGCTACTCTACCCTAAAGGAGGGGGATTCTAACTTCCCACTTCTTAAGTGGAGGATACAAAGAGTACTTCCAAAGAATACTTGTGGATTGGGGGAAAGTAACTTTATAGTAGAGGAATCTGAAAAATAGTAGTTGAGTCAGGTGGTCAAAGTCAACGTGAACAAGCATAAATCATGCTGACAGATGTACCATTGATACAGGGGGATGAAAATGACACTTTACCTCTATGATCTTGTTCCCCCAAACCCATAACTCTTGTTTAATCATAAGGAAAAACTATCAGGCATATATTCATGGAAGAGGACCCTATTTAATACCTGACCAATACACCTCAAAACTTCAAGGTCATAAAAAACAACAAGGAAATTCTGTCCTGGCTGGTGTGGCTCAGTTGGTTGGAGTGTCATCCTATGCACCAAAGGTCACCAGTTCGATTCCCAGTCAGGGCACATTTGGAGGGCATATGGGAGGGAAGCAACCATTGGATATCTCTGTCTCTCTCTCTGTCTCTCTCTCTCTCTCTCTCTCTCTCTCTCTCTCTCTCTCTGTCCCCTCCCCTGTCTCCCTCCCTTTTTTCTCCTCTACCTTCTTCTTTCTCTAAAGCAATAAAAACATGTTTTTAAAAAACAAGGAAAGTCTGAGAAGCTATCATAGCCAAATAGGGGCCTGAGAAGACAGGGCAACTACATGTAATGTGGTAATTGGATGGGCTCATGGACCTGAGAGAGGACATTAGGTAAAAACTAAGAAAATGTGAATAAACTGTGAACTTTAGTAAATAACAATGTATCAATATTGGTTCATTCATTTCAATAGATTTACCATACTGATATAAGATGTTGATAATAAGAAAATGGAGTGTAAGTTATCTGGGAAATCTCTGCACTGCCTTTTCAATTTTTCTGTAAATGTAAAACTCTTGGATGGGGGAAAAATTTGTTAGTTAAAAAAAATAGGCATAGGATTTGAATAGACATCTCTCCTAAGGAGGTACATAGATGGCCAATATGCACATGAAAAGATGCTCACCATCATTCACTTTTAAGGAAATGCAAATCAGAACCACAGTGAGATACTACATCACACCTACGAGGGTTACTCTAATCAAAATGACAAGTGTTGGAGAGGATGTGGAGAAACTGGAACCCTCGTAAATTGTTGGCAGGAGTATAAATGGTACAGCTGCTTTCAAACACAATTTGTCAGTTCCCCATCTACTGGAAGCACTGGTAGATGTGAGCTTTCTAAGGCAAAGACTACTCATTTATATAGTCCCTGAGCATAGAGCAGTACCTGACATTCAATAAATACCCCTGGGTGATAAAGTTAAGGTGTTTGAACTTCATACTGTCAGTGGCTAAAGGCTTCTAAGTGGAAAGTGAGGTGGTCAAATTTGTATTCCATGTGGGAAATGGATATGAGGCCAATAAACCTGGAGGACTTGCATACCCATTGGAAGGTGACTGTTAAGCCAGAAGTGTGTGGGGTTTGAAGAGGTCCGAGCTAGTGAGGATGGAGGAGAGACTTGAGAAGTATGAAGGAGCTGAAGTTGTCAGGATTTAGAGAGTGATTGAATAGTAAGAGTAATCTACTGGCTGACATGGGTGTCTAGCTGGGTCACCATCAAATCAGATGAGCCTGCAGGAGGAGGGATGGGTAGATTCAATGAAGCAGGATCATCAGTGGACATGAGTCTGAGGTGCCTGTGGGATTTCCAAGTGAGACTTCCCATACGCAAGTGCATGTGTAGGCTGGAAGCTTTGGGGAGAGGCATGCGCTGAGCAAACAGACATGGGGAGTCATCAGCATAGAGTTGTCCCTTATGCCATTAGAGGAAGCAAACACTGTGGGTGCAGAACAACCCCCGGGGAACACCAGCATGTCCAGGGAGGGGCATGTGGAGGAAGAGGAACCCCTAAAGAGGATACGGAAGGAATGTTTTCAAGTGCAAAGCCAGCCTGGAAACACAACATATCACTTGGTACCCTGCTTTGTCCTTAACCTTGATCTCTGGAGGGCTGAGAATGTTTAATCGTGCCCCAGGAACTGTTTGGTAGGTTTCTTCCTGTAAACCTATTGCACCAAGTCATTAGTTTGGTTTTCTGCAGGAAAGGGTTATAGGTTTCCTGCCTGGAGTGACCAGGGTGGTGTGATCAGGGATTAGTAGTGACATGCTGCCATCTGCTGGGCACACCCCAGTCATCCAGACAAATGAGTACCTTGGTCTAAATCTCCAAATGGTGCTGCGTGAGGTAGGCTTCAGAGGTGACTTGGCTGACAACATGAAATGCCTTTACCTGTTCCTAAAATTTTCTCTGTCTACCTTGCTAGGAGAGCAATTTTGTTACAAAAAAAAATTCAAAATATTTTCACATCTTTTTCTCTGTTTGTTCCCCCAACACCCACCCACTAACACACACACACACACACACACACACACACACGCACATGCACGCACACGCACGCACACGCACGCACACGCACACAACTTTATTCTGCCATTAGTGTAGGTGTCTTTTCAGTTCGGGGGTAACTTTTTCCTGTTTTAGACTTTACCTGTAATACTCAAGATTTTTGACCATGTTGATTTGTAATTAATTTTATAAGATATTAATCTTATATCCAAATTCTTTTCATGAAAATGCTCCCCAAAATTCTGTTCTACCTCTTTGAATGTAATGGTAATCCAGAGTTCACCCTGACTTTCCTAGGGGCTGGAGTAAATGGAGAAATGTGATGGGTTAAATAGCTTTTGCTGCCTGTAGGAGGACATGTGCCAGTTAATAAAATGTAATAGTAAACCAAGAATTGATATGGCTTGATCTCTGAGAAAAATATTCAAGATCTTTGTGTAAGTAGATTTAAACATTACATCTCCCTAACTAAACCTTCCTTAGGCTTTGCTGTCCTGTTTCTGACCATTCGACTTTCTTCTGATCTCTTTTTCTGTGTTTATTGCACATAGAGTAGGTTCTATAGATTCCAACAATTGATCTAAATTGGTTGTTTAATTAGGGCTCTTTGAAGTTAGGTGAGTATGCCTGCTGGTCTGCATATCCCCCAGAAAGCACCCCAAAACAATGAGTACTTATAATGCTCTCAAAAGATATCTTCAGTATTGGTGTTTGATTTCTCATAAACATATCTCAGGTGTGAGGCTTTGATTCAGTAAGATTCCTTTTGATTATGCTCAATTAATGTTGCCGTACGTTGTCCATATATACTTTAGGGAATGTTGACAGACAGTGTCTTCTCTTTGGAGCGATATGCTGCAATTGGAATGACTCAGAGATTAGCATAGATGACACATGTTATTATTCCCAATAAGGATCCCCTGGGACGGAAATCAGAAGTGACTTGTCCAAAAGCTCTCATCAAATTGTGCTCTCTGTGTACCCTGCACTGACCCTGTAGTTGTCACCATCAGGAAATTAAATTACCTCACCCAGGGAGGCCATTTTCTGCCAGGAAAGGATTGCATTGTACTGAAAAGATGTTCAACTTGTTCTGCGACTAAAGCCCAAGGATGATCATTTACTGACTCCATTAGAATTCTCACTGCAAAGCTTGATGCTGGAAGCTGACCTTTCCTGAGCTCTAAATAGAGTATAATGTTTAATTTTGATACTTATAAGCAGGAAACAGGCCCAGTTGTTACAGCTGTTAAAGTAGAGCTACAGCCCTTCGCCAACATGTCCAGGCCAGACTTCCTCCCCAGCATCTCTTGTTGCATCTTATACAGGAAGCCCTCCCTCCACGCCACCTTCTGCTTTCTTAACACCTTTGCAGTTTCAAAGAAAACAAACCAGAGTCTGATGGGAGGCCAGAGGACCACCATGAACTCAGTAGTCAGCTCCCAGCCGCAGTCCCAGCTTTCACAAGAAGTCAGGATTCAAAGTCAGCTCACTCCCACCCCAAAGGTTGTGCATGGTCTTCACTGTATAAAATCAGGGCTGTCGTCTTGTAAATACTGGGTCTTTATTTTGCTTTGTTGAATTAAAATATGATTTCATCTTTCAATTAGGCTCTTAGTCTCAAACATTTTTTCCTTGTATTTTTCTGATTATATGTCTTTCCCCCACCTCATCCCCACCCCCAACCCCGATTTCTGTTGCGCTCTGGCCTCTGCAGTTCTGATTAGCTTTCATTAGCAGTTTTACAGTAGAGAGCTCTGTAGACCCCACCCATGGGGGAAAGTGTTCTTGATACTGCTTGTATGTTTTCTGCCCAAACCTCAAAACAACTGTCCTGAAGCAATAACGTGAGGCCCAGCTTCACTCTCTAGGACCCATCCTGCAAATGAGACCCAGCATGTGATCGCATCCTTGGTGAGCTCTGTCCTTAACCCCAAGTGCACACCGTCAACTCTCACAGGACCAAACAGGTTAACCATCGTTCTCAAAGGCTAACAGGCGTCTTCAAACTACGGCCCGCGGGCCACATGCGGCCCGCAGAGAAGTCTGATCCGGCCCGCCAGGTTTTTTGGGCAGTGAGCGCAGCCGAGGTGTTACAGTAGGAATTAGTAGTTCATATAGTCCGGCCCTCCAGCTCTCTGAGGGACCGTGATCTGGCCCCCACTTTAAAAAGTTTGAGGACCCCTGGGCTAGAGGGTCTGAGAATTTCCTAAAGAACTTGTTTTAAGTGGAATTCTTTGACTCCATCCCTAAATTTTGGATTTAGAAGATTGAGGTGGGGCCTGGCACCTGCACTGTATTTAATGTGTGCCCAGGGCTGCAGGGTACCCCAATGCGGTAGTTCTTACACACTCCTGGGGAAATACTGACCTAACCTTGGGTTCTTAAGACATACAACATTTAGGCCATTTTTCTCTCAGCTTCTTCTGGTCCTTTATTCCCCATTTCTCTTTTTTTTCTCCTCTCAAGGACAGTGAAGATAATTATAACATGAAAGGCCTGTCCTGGATTAAGTTGAATCCTCATTAAACTATCCCTCAGGGCAGGCACCTTGAGTCAGGTTGTGTTCTTGGAAATTTAGGGGAGAACTAACTGTTTCATTTATTAATGGTTGGCCAGCAAACAAATTCAACCCATGAATGCACACACATGGACATGTCTCTTCAACTCTCTTGGCTGAAGTTTCCTCGTCAACAAAATAAAGGGTTTGGTCAGACGATTAAGTGCAGGGCCTCAGACAGACATGACTTGCCCCGAGTGCCATGATGTAGGGCCAGAGATGGGGTTCACCTTGGCCTCCCCACCCCCCACTCTCAAAAGAGCCGTCATGGAAGAGGTTTTCACAAAGAAGATTAACTTCAACTCAGTTCCATGAAGAGACTGGAAAGATTTCTGAGAAACAAGGTACATCAGAGGCACTTGAGGATTTGGTGCCTGTGTGTGGATGAGGAGAGAAGTGATAGAGGCCTGTTTCTTTTCAGAGTCACCATCAGGGCTGGAGCTTTTGCTCACCACATGTCCTGGAGGGCCAGGCAGAGCTGGCTACTGCTTCTGCATGACCTAGAAAGGTCTTCTAAGGCTCTGAACAGTAATTCAAAAAATAAACATGTAGGCGCTCAAAAATGTAAATGTCACATCTACAGCAGCTCCGCAGCTCCTTTGTAGTGCTGCAATTTTCCGGCTGATGGAAAGGTTTTATTCAGATCGGCGTTTCCCTCTGTCCTCGAGGCACTCTTAATCTCTGTGCCCTAACCTTTAAGGATATAGGCTGCGGCTGCCGCTGTAATAATTTCCATTGCCTGGCATCTGCATGCTTAAGTTCCTCCGAAGAACTGCACACCTTCCACTTTCTCAGTTGGAGATGCAGTCAAACGAGGAAGAAAACTAGTGGGGGTAGGAGAGACCAGCTCCTGATTGACCCTCACACACACCCCCACCCCCTTACCCAGGACGGAGCAAGGATGGATCAATGGCCTGGACTTTGCTGCATGGCATTCTCCTCCAGGCAAATCTCCCACGAGATGCTGATTAAACATGTTGGGGTGCTGGGGGCAGAGGAGGGAGGGGGGGGATGTTGGGGATTTTTCATTGCCAGAGCATTTTATTGACAACATTAAAGGCTTCGTGATACATTCGACCAGAAATTAATTACAGCCCGGCTCCCCGTTTCTCCCTTAGGTGACAGTCTTCTCTCGGTGTGTGCCGCTGTGAAAATAATAATAGGCTTGAAATGTTTGTGAAAAACATAAAGTAATTACTTGCTGTGATAAATCAGTCATTTGATGTCTCGGCTTCTCCCATTCCATGTACGTGGCAGCTGGTCTGCTTCTTTTGTTAACTTTAATTATATAGCATGGGAGAACGTACATTTTTCCGTTTTCAGAAATTTTGCTTTTTTTATTTTTTTTATTTCTTGGTTTCCTAGTTCTCCAGGGATGAAAGCACTGAAATGATAATGACACATCACTAACGTTTGAACAAGGGAAGCATATGTCTGCCAGGAAGCTGACTGCCTTAGTTACATTTTGCAGCTAGTGGCCACCAGCTATTTGCCCGTGCTTTTAATGAGCCTTAAATATTTACTGTTTGTGGTGCGGAGGGCATTCGGAGGCTCCTTCTCACCTATGGCGCATGTTCAAATGGTGGGCCCTGAAGCCAAAGAGCCTCTAATAGCTCTTTTCCCTTTTTTAACACACACACACACACACACACAGACACACACACACACACACACACTTTTCCTGGAAAACCTACAGCTCCTTTCTTGGTGTCTCTCTCTATCCACAGGGCCTATGCAGATCTACTTGGGTAATACTGACTTCACTCACCTGTAAAATGAGGGAGAAATGTCCTTTTGGAAACTATCTGAAAAGGGGTCCTCACCCAGGCAGACACAATGGCCAGGACTCTGTCCCCACCAGCATGTCATACTGTCCCGCAGGAGCCTATGCTTGGTACTAAGGCTGGCTCACCCCTAAAAATAGGAGCTACATGTTTGCATTTGCTTTTAATGCAGATCACTTATGGGGATATTAAGGTTTTCTGCTCCATCTAATCTGTCCTGTCCATTCCTGATCAGCGAAACATTATTAGTCCTAACTTAAAAGGTTTGCTTAATCTCCTCGATCAGTGGTCGGCAAAATCATTAAGTCAACAGAGCGGCAAACCGAGGCTCGAGAGCTGCAGTTTGCCAACCACTGTCCTAGATCAAGCTCTCTCTCTCTTAGAACAATAAGTTTCTTTTTAACTTTCTGATATTCATCTTTTTTTGAACTATTGGTTATATTTAGAACCCAATGGAAGAAGAGTAAGAATTGGTTATGGATAATTCTTCTGTAGAAAGTCATACTCGTCAGACTCTGCTGTTTCACCACCATGATAATTGGGGTTCCTGGTACTTATCTCTTGAGACTAGAGGATCCAATCCATCATTAAAGATACCACCGCATTCAATATAGTTTAGGCATTACATACATTTCATTATATTCTGTCTTAATAATTGATGACTCAATATGATATCTCAGTATAAGCTAAGTACTTACAATATTTTATTATTTTATTATTGTTGATATCATTACTAATAACTACTGTGTGTTGAGTACCTATTTCGTGTAAGGCACTCTATTTACGTGATTTATACACATCTCATTTAATCCTTATAATGACCTCGCATGTATTAGCATTTTCATTTTACAAATGGGAAAATTGAGACTCTGAAAGATTAAGTAACCCAAGTCCAGCACAACTAGTAAATGACAGCACAGTGATTCAAAGCCAGCTCTATCTGCATTTTCGCTGCTGTGCTACACAGCTCATTTCACTGTAATGTATTAGCATTTCAAGAAGATACACCAGGGCCCAAATGACTTTATAGACTCTATTAAATGGCGATGATTGGGGTGTTCCAAGTTGAAAGGGCTTAAACGAGGGGTGACAATGTTTTATCCTCCCTGGGAGCAATTGAAAGTTGTTGTCTTGTAGGCTTGCAGGGAGAAACAGAGGAGACCAAGGAAGATTAGGAGAAAGGATTTGAGCACAGCACCTAAGGCCTGGCCAGAAATGATCACGGGCATCATTGGGCCCAACAGAGTCAGGAACGGATGAGGATCTCTGAGAAACCTGCCGTGGCAGCAGCATTAGGTGTCCAGGTCAGGGAGGAACATGGGCCAGACAGCACAGGGAGAGTTGGACCACTACTACGTGCAAGCCTCCATTACCAAAGTATCAGTACACACGATATATACAGTGATTGATGAAATTGTCCTCAATGGCTTTTAAGAAGCTACTATGCCTTCCTACATGAATTTAAAGTGTTTCAGAAAGGCTCTAGCTGGTTTGGCTCAGTGGATAGAGCGTTGGCTGGCGGACTGAAGGATCCTGGGTTTGATGCCAGTCAAAGGCACATGCCCAGGTTGTGGGCTCGATCCCCAATAGGGGGCATGCAGGGGGCAACTGATCAATGATTCTCATCATTGATGTTTCTATCTCCCTCTCCCTTCCTCTCTGAAATCAATAAAAATATGTAAAATAAATAAATAAAAAATTAAGAGTTCAGAAAGGAAGGGAAAGCAATAAACCATATATTTTTGTCTTATCAATAAAAAATCTAGCTATTTTATTTTATTATTATTTTTAATTATTATTGATTTTTTACAGAGAGGAAGGGAGAGAGGGATAGAGAGCCAGAAACGTCGATGAGAGAGAAACATCGACCAGCTGCCTCTTGCACACCCCCCACCGGGGATGTGCCCGCAACCAACGCACATGCCCCTGACCAGAATGGAACCTGGGACCCCTCAGTCCGCAGACCGACGCTCTACCACTGAGCCAAACCGGTTTCGGCGAAAACCTAGCTATCTTAAAAGACAAATAAAAGCAGTGATATACAAGTATGATTGACATTTGTCATTTTTTGACCAACTAATTTCTAAATATCTTTGTGTTTAGGGAATTCCTCACAATATGGCCTTAAAGGGAGACACAGTCCACCTTCCATCATAAAAACACCAAGTCCAGGCTGGCTGACTATAGAGACGTAACCTACGTTGGGCCAGTCAAATGTGCCCACGCCAGACTAAGCAGGGAACTAGGGACACTGAGTGCAGGGGAATGGGGAACCTCATGAGGTGGTAATAGCTTCAGTGGCTCAACATCCATGAGGCAGAACAAGACCTGATGGCTGTCCTTAGTAATGGCAGCTGTGGTATTTCCATGAACCTGTCTTTGGAGAGTGATTCTGCAGTAATTTTGGCCGTGATCCCAATTGCTGCCTAGCTTTGCTTACTCCTGCTCACTTTCCCAGTCTGGCTCATCTATGAGTTACCCAGTATCTTATTAATAATTTCTTCTTTGATTTACAACCTTCAATGTTACATACATGTATAGTAAAATCTATTGAAACTTGTGAGTTTTAGCTTTTTAAATTCTGTTTAGATGAACAGAACCAAGAGATAACTATTACACCAATAGCAGTTTGCTGAGTGAATGAAATTTAAGTAATAAGTGAGCAGCACAGACAAAATCATGAGTTTATTATGTGCCAAAGAAAATAGACACTTTAAAATTTTCTTTATTGGAAGGTATTTTTATGGAAAGAGTTAGATGGAGGTGCTGCTGAGACATTATTCAGCGTGCATTGAAATAATTAGAGAAAAGTGTTAGAGAAGAAATGGTTTTTTAGCTATACTTGAAGAGGTGAGATTTAGAAGGGTGGGTATTGTAGACAGAGAAAAGGTTATCTAAAAAAGCTATTAAAAACAGAAAATGTTATAAACTTTAATTTGGGGATGCTATTGCTCTTCTCAAACTGTATCTTTAAGAAAATCAAGTTTTTGTTACTATAGTGCATTGTACTATTTATTTGCACATTTAGTTGCTTCCCAGGACATTTTTTTTTAACCCAGAGTGACAAGTGGTTTAAGTGGTTCAGACAAAAATAAAATTTCCAAGGTGATTGCTATCAAAGGAAAAGAAAAGCCTTTTCACAATATGTTCCCTTGTCCTCTGTCACTCTAATTAACAGTAGTTGCAGAAATTACCCGAAATAATAGTAATCTGCATTTCTGTATTTATAGTCCTTCCGTGAAGCTGAAGGTTTCCATGAATGTGAATTGATTTAGCTCTTCTCATGTGCTAAGGAGGAAAATGAGCCAACTCTCTCTCTCTCTCTCTTTTGCTCTTTTTATACACGCACACACACACACACACACACACACACACACACTGAAAGAGGTCTGAGAGTATGAGGAGAGAAGTAGAAGAAACTGACCTGACTAAGCTGACTACAGTTTCCATGCTTTGGGTGAAAGGAGAAATCAGTAGAAGGCAGAGATTTATTTAGAACTAGAGGCCCAGTGCACAAAATTTGTGTACTCAGGGAGGGGGAGGGGCATCCCTCAGCCTGGACTGCACCCTCTTGCAGTCTGGGAGCACTCAGGGAACCCATAGGGAGCAGGCCTAAACCATCAGTTGGACATCCTTAGCACTGCCATGGAGGCGGGAGAGGCTCCCACCACTGCTACTGTGCTAGCTAGCCATGAGCCCAGCTTCTGGCTGAGCAGTGCTCTCCCTGTAGGAGCACACTGACCATCAGGGGACAGCTCCTGCATTGAGCATATGCCCCCTGGTGGTCAGTGCGTGTTATAACAACCGGTCGTTCTGCTGTTCAGTTGATTTGCATATTAGCCTTTTATTATATAGGACTTATTTCTCAGATTCCTTAGATTCGTGGTCAGCAAACTGCAGCTCACAAGCCACATTGCGGCTCTTTGGCCCCTTGAGTGTGGCTCTTCCACAAAATAACATAGCCTGGGCGAGTCTATTCTGAAGAAGTGGAGTTAGAAGAAGTTTAAGTTTAAAAAAATTTGGCTCTCAAAAGAAATTTCAATCGTTGTACCATTGATATTTGGCTCTGTTGCTTAATAAGTTTGCCGACCACTGCCTTAGATCATATTGTCTTCCCCAACCATAAAAAGTCTTTATTAGAATGGACTTTGATAAATTTTGGATATTAATCCCTTAGCAGAAATATCAGTGAATATGTTCTCCTATTCTGTGAGTTATCTCTTCATTTTGGTGAAGGTCTCCTTATCTGGTCCCTTCTTTAACAGGCAGGAAACTGGCTTAGAGAGACTAAGTAACTGGCCAGGAAGGAACCTGCTAGGGCAGAACCCAGACTTCCTAACTCCTGGGGCAGGACTCCCTTGAGTGCCTCCATGCCTCCTACAGGCTGATACCAGCAGCTCCCACAGGTTTGCATTCATCAGAAACAGTGCCACCCTGGGCAGTGACAGGCGGCCTGGAGAAAGGGGACATCATTGACCCTTTTCCCTGCCCAGCGTCTGACACAACCCTCGGGGGGCAAGTTATCTCACTCTTCTTGATGTTTGTCTTCTCTAAAACTAAAACAATATAGCTGTGGGACACTTTCTCATGAACAGAAATTGCTGTGTGATAATGACTATGACTTCTGTTCTCTATCCACACATAGTTATGTCCTCGTTACTTACTGAATACAGAAAGATTATTAGTTTTATTAGCTTTTGGTATCAATACTGCCATGTTCTCTCTTAGCTATAAATACCTGCTTTGCCCACATCAATCTGAATCTTTATTCTTAAGTAATTTAGAGTAGACACGATAAAATAATTAATTGCTGTCTAAATTCTACTAAACTCTCTATGGATGATGTATTATAGAACTATACACCTGAAACCTATATAATTTTATTAACCAATGTCACCCAAATAAATTCAATAAAAACAACATCATGTGAGAGGGAGGGAAGGCTGTGCCTACCACTAAGGAGCAGAAGGTCAAGGGCCTAGAGTCCCCAGGTCAGCCCCAGTGTAGAAGGGACCAACGCCTGTGCAGGAGGCACAGTGCAGCAAGCCAGGCTCAGAAGTTGTGTCATCGCTACCCAGTTAAGTGCCAACCCTGATACCATTCTTCTGCCTCCAATGAAGACTTCTCCATGGGGTTCTTTTCTTGAGCCTCAGAGTTCATGGTAATAATGTAGAGAGATGCTAGGTAGGCAGGGAGAATCTATCTCCTACACCCATTTGGGGGAGCGCTGAGGGTTCATGTTGGGGTCACCTATTAGTACACAAAACCTTCAAATTCTTACTTTCTCCGAGAGGTATCCAGTGTCATTTATTGTAGATACCTGCTGTCTCCCTTGAAAGGACATTCTCAGATGCATAGCCGTATCTAGCCAATAGATATGAGAGGACCTCAAGATCTCCGAGTGGTCCTTCTAAGAGGTAGGAGGGAGCAGGGGAAGCAGACCTCTTGTGCACAGCATGCCTCCCTAGGTTTCTCTTAGTGTGATAAAGGAAACAGATCTTAACCAGACCAAGAAATGCCCATCAAACGGGTTATCTGCCTAATGACAGTCTTATCACCCAAAATACATGGTTTAATGACCCACTTATATCGTACATTAGGCCTCTGAGTCACTTCAGCACCTTGGTGGTCCTTTCAAAGCGGCCTATTCTCTGGCTCTTACGCGTCTGTAGAACCACCTACCATTGGGAGCTTCTGGCCACTAATTTTCTTAATGAATAAAGCCACGTACAAGCCCCAGAGCATGTAATTTATACTGCTTCCGTGTCCGAAGCATTTCCTAAAGAAGTCAGTTGCTCAAGGTTATGACAATTTAGGAAAGGATCATTCATTCATATAATTCATACATCAATAGTTACTGGACATATATATAAGAGCTACTCATTCCTGGAGCTTCAAAAACAAAGATGCCATTTCTGCTTATTCACTGAGTAACAGGTTTGGCTCAGTAATGTGAGCCGTACAGTGAGATAAGAATTAAGAGGGAGAGGATTAAGATAAGAAAAGATGCTAAAACTTCCTAAGATTCACTCCTAGATATATGCTGGTATACCCAACAGAAATTAGAGCATATGTTCACACAGAAACTTGGGCATAAATGTTTATTGTAGCATTAGTCATAATAACCAAACGGTGGAAACAGCCCAGATGTCCATCATTGGATGAATGGATAAACAAATGTGGTATATACGTACAATGGATTATTATTTGGCCATAAAAGATTGAAGTATTGATTCATGTGATATCATGAATGAACCTTGAAAATATTATGTAAGTGAAGAAAAGCCAAGTAAGTGAATAAGCAGTGCATGACGTCACAAGTTCATACACTGCTTGATTTCATTCATATGAAAGTCCAGAATAGTGAGATCTATAGGACAGAATGTATATAAGCAGTTGCCTAGAGTAGGGGAGGGGGCAGAGAGGATGGGGTTTCTGTCTCAGGTAATGAAAATATTTTAAAATTGATGGCAGTTATGGTTGCAGATATATAAAAATGTCAAAAACCATTGAATTGTACATTTTAAATGGGTGGATTATATGGTATGTGAAGTATATCTCAATAAAGCTATTTTTTAAACTAACAAGAACAAAAATTGAAAGTAGTGGTAGAGAATGGCAGGAAGCGCTCTCTCTCTCTCTTTCTCTCTCTCTCTCTCTCTCTCTGTCTGTCTCTTTCTCTCTTTCTTTCTCTTTCTCTTTCTCTTCTTTCTAAAAAGGAAAAATGTCCTGTGGTTGAGGAAAGACAGACATAGAGTTTGTAAAACTGCTTCTGGAAGTAGAAGTGCTTTTAGTAGTGCTGATGATTTTTAAAAATAATTATTAAGAGTTGATTCTGGAGCTAATTAGGACTAAAGAACATCCAGCCTAAAAAAATAATAATAAAATAAAAGTGGTTCCACTTGAGAGGATAGAGACAGGTATCACTAATTCCAAATCTCACACACACTTCCATCCCGGCTGAAGGAAGACGTTATTTTAGAAAAGGAGCTATGGTGCAATAAACTACCGGAGAAATAGCAATTCCAAAGTTAAAATGGCTGCATCGAACAAAGAGAAAGAAACTTCTGTGCAGCAAATGAATGTGAGACTCCATTGTGCACCCATCAAGCTAAGAGCAGCTGAAAAAGTATAAGAGAACTTTTCAGTTTTGTATTTACAGACATTTTGTTACTGAGTTTGCATTTGTTACTGACTCTCGCAGCTCGGATGGTTTTAATAAGCAGACAGTGAGTTTAGTTACAGAGTAGTGATTTAAAATACTGTCTGATCTCCTTACTAACCCAAACCATCTGGGATTACAAATTATGACTCTTTATTGCCACCTGATGACAATAGAGAGTACAGCCCTTCTAGAAGAACTAGCCTTTTTAGAAATGGATTAACCCCTTACAATTTCTTGAAGAACTAGCCTTTTTAGAAATGGATTAACCCCTGGAATTTGGAATCAGTGATGCTGAGATGGTGTGAAGGGACTCTATGTGGTCCTCTGACTTTGGTCTTAAAAAGGGAGCCACTATCACAGGCGAGTCTTTTCTTATAACCACACTACCTAAAAGCAATATTCCATATATTGAAAGTGATTTTCAATATATTACATTAAAGTAGTGATTTTTTTTCCACTTGTGGTATGCCATAAGAATGTTTAAAATATGCAATACCTGTTTAGTCAGGGACACTGACCTCTTTTCCCTTAGATTGTAAAATTAAAAAAAAAAAAATGACAGCAGCCAACACAATAGCCATCTGGTATGAATGGTTCAAATTATACTTATATTTTTTGTCCAATGGGGGAAAAATATCTTTTTTGGCGTGCTGAATTTTAGTAATTAGTTAATGTGTGCCCTGTGGTGAAAACGGTTGAAGTCTCTGTGTAAAGTGTCAGGCATGTGCTACCCTGAGTCTGTCACCACTCTGTCCTGGAGCTGTGGCTGCTGTCGCTGGCCGGTGGCTGTGCTCTGGTGTCTGTGGCAGCTGCCAGCCTGTCGTCACGCTGCTGTCATCACCATCACATACAAGCTGCTGCCGCTGCCCCTGTCCTGCTGCTCGAGGAGAGGGGCTGGCGCCTCTCCAGGCCACATCAAGGTGCTCCGCTCACCACCCCAGGCTCCGAGCCATCTGACACCCTGTGCTGCCAGCGCTCATTACCACCTCTCAGTAATCTGCCACTGGGACCAGCCCTGGGCCTGGAGGCCTCGCTGGGGAAGGGAGCTTGATAGTCCCCTGGTGACCCAGGAGAAAGGCTGTGCTGGGCGAGCCTCATAGTGAGGCTGGGCCTGGAGACTGAAAGCATCCTGGGCTTTTAAGAGGCCACATATGAGCGCCTAGCATCTCTCCTCTTTTCTTGTTTCAGAGATGAAACAAGTTTGGAAACTATTTGGTCTAAGCTCAGTGGACAGCTTTGGCAGCCTGCCTGCTCAGGTACACAAAATAAGCAATAGCTTGTTCCTCCCTCACCATCATGAATTTCAGTAGTAAAAGTTATTTTATTTTATTTTTAAATATATTTTTTTAAATATATTTTATTGATTTTGTACAGAGAGGAAGGGAGAAAGATAGAGTTAGAAACATCGATGAGAGAGAGTCATCGATCAGCTGCCTCTTGCACACCCCCTACTGGGGATGTGCCCGCAACCAAGGTACATGCCCTTGACCGGAATCGAACCCGGGCCCTTCAGTCCCCAAGCCGACGCTCTATCCATTGAGCCAAACTGGTCTCGGCAGTAAAAGTTATTTTAAAATGATCTTCCTCATCGCTATTATTTTTCAAAAAGCTTGTGAGGGTTTGATAATATATGGGGTTGAAGATGGGAGTCCCCACTGTACTTTCACAGAGACACAAAAAATATTAAATCCACAATGAGAAAGGGTAGGAGGGAATTAACCAATGAACAGAAGATGCCAACAGGTTTCTGGGAAATGGGAAGAAGATGGGATACAGTACATGGGTATCCAATGGGGGAGGGGGGTCTCAATTGTTATGTGTAATGCGTAACAAGTGTTTTAGAGAAGTTCCAGGCTCCTAAGTAGTTTTTAAAATGTGAGCTTGCCAAGAGAAACTGAAAACGGAGGCATTAATGAAAATTTATAGACATGAAAATATACCGCACCATTTCATTCATCCTTCACTAAGTTGGCATCCAGGACACTACCCAGAGAAGAGGAATCTGTATCTCTTTCCAAAATGTCCTTGTGTTGCAACTTGGTCAGTGCGAACCAGAGTTTGAATCCCAACTCTCCCACTGACTAGTGGCTGCATAGCCTCCAGTAGTTTTTTAATCTTTTTTTTTTAAATATATTTTATTGATTTTGTACAGAGAGGAAAGGTGAGAGATAGAGAGTTAGAAACATCAACGAGAGAGAGTCATCGATCAGCTGCCTCTTGCACACCCCTACTGGGGATGTGCCCACAACCAAGGTACATGCCCTTGACCGGAATCGAACCCAGGACCCTTCAGTCTCCAAGCCAACGCTCTAGCCATTGAGCCAAACTGGTCTCGGCTTCTTAACCTTTTAACCTGTAGTTATAGTTGTCTCTAAAATAGAGACGACTTGTGTATGTGTTTGGGTGGTTTTAAGAATGAAATGAAACTGCAAATGGAAGTACCTGGTATAAAATAAGGGGATGTCAGCAACTGTCTATCTTTTTGTCCTGTTGTAAGGTTAAGGATATCTAGCTTTCCGGTTTTTACATGTTTGATAGTCAGTTGACATCACTGAAAGTGAGTCAGACTTGGGGACAAGGTCGAGGAGTTTCATTCTCATTTGAAATATGGATGTAGTAACATGAGGAGAGATGAAAAGCAGCAAGAAAAGGACCCGAGGGAGGAGATACCAGTGCTTTTGACCACGTTTTCTCAGGCAAAGACTTCTGGCTGATCCACCTGGCCGGAGCCCATTCCTGGAGCCACCACTGAAAGGCTTTCCATGGGTGAATTCATGTATTTCTTCACTGAATCGCTTTGAACTATAAAAAGAAATCAAGCTCAGACAACAAAAAGCACTTAGAGATAAGATACTGATAGGATTATCATTCTCTCACAATTGAATTTCTCTAGCACTGTCCCCTGGTGGAAGGTTCAGGAAGTTCGGCTGTGTCCTCTGAGTTACAGCAGGCTTAGGGAGATGTAGGCTGGTGTCAGACTTGTTGCTCTTTGAAAAACAAAATTATTGATTTCAGAGAGGAAGAGAGAGATAAAAACATCAATGATGAGAGAGAATCATTGATTGGCTGCCTCCTGTATGCCCCACACTGAGGACTGAGCTCGCAACCCAGGCATGTACCCCACCTGGGGATTAAACCGTGACCTCCTGGTTCATAGGTTGATGCTCAGCCACTGAGCCACACCTGCCAGGCAGGCTTGCTGCTCTTCACATGTGCAAGGAAGAGACAGCAGGGTCCCTAGAGCTGGAGCCGCCCTGGCTTATATACACAGCAGTGAGCATTAGAGGCACAAGTTAGAAGTGGATCATCCTTGGTGGCTTTCTGGGTTCTGAGTGGAGACATCATCTTCCTCGTTTCTTCTCTAAATGTTCTTAGAGCAGTTGCTTGAGGTACAAACAGCTTGTGGAGCAGAATGCCACCCCAGAACAAACTGAAGTCTTCCTGTGACTTTTCACAAGTTGTGATTCCCCAGCTGTAGCCCCAGAGTTCCTGAAAGAGCACATACTCTTATTTCCAGGATTCCAATTATAAAACAGCAATCCTCAGCATCTTACCGCTTACACCTGATTCGAATCTCGGGAGTTCTTTTCAAATGCCTCGCGCTATGAATAACAAGGCACTAAACCAGGGAACCCGCTTCCCACTGTGCCTTTCAAAGGTTAGGGTGGGAGCAAACTGAGTGCCATGTAGGCCTCCTCCACCCGCTGTGGACCATACAGTGAGCAGGCAGTTCTGAGAAGCATGAGGCTCAGGAGCTGCGGTATTGATTGTATAAGAATCTGCATCTCGGGCCAATGGGGACTGTCTGAACCCCTTCAACTGAGAGGCAGGCGCGCTGGGCAGATTGGCGTTGCTGAACTTTGGCGCGTCAGATTTCAGGTCCGAACATGCAGCCTGAGACATCTCCCGTGGAGATGCAGTGAGCACACAAAGAGACCCAAACCGTTATCGATCCCAGGGCCGGTTGCACATTGCAGAGTGAGATGTTCCCGCCTGCTGTGGACATTCTAGGCAGCTGTGCTGACATCTCTGCTCCACAGGAACCGCTGCATGCAGGTGGTCATTCACAAGTCAGGGCCTCTCTAATCTGTCTTACCAATTATTTTAGAGTGCTGAGCAAATCACATGGGTAAATTAATCCCTTTTGAGAAATCACCTGTGAAAAATCATGTTTATCTGTTACTTTTTTTGAAGTCTCATCTCTCGCATCTCTACCTTCTTAGCTCTATTTTATAAAACATCTTTCCCTGTTTTCCCCCTTATGCTTCCTCACTGTCCTGTGTGGCCTCCAGACCCTCACCTTCCCAGAGAACAGGCCTATACCAGTCTTCATACATGCATTCCCAGCAGCAGTAACCAGGCGCTCTTGCAAGATCCCTGGGCTATCAGTGGGTGTTTTTGTACACACACCCCCAAACCACATAAGCTTACAGTAAGCTAGCAAATATTTTTTCTTGAAGACCTCACATCACCTCTGATCATTGTCCTGCCACAATGAAATTTGCACCCTGTACTCCCTCACTAAGTGGCAGGGGTTCAAAATGCATCTATGTTGCTTCTAAATTCAAATAACAGATGCTTAGATCTCTCCCAAGTGAGGAGAAAAAGTCACCACATCATCACTGAGGCCAACCATGGGAGAACCCAAGCTCCCGGGGATTGCGCTAAGGGGGGACATAGATGTGGTTGGGGACAGGTTGGGGAAGGTTAACCTGTGGAATAGGAATGTGCCCACTGAGGCACTGGGTCTCCACAGTGTCTATTCAGAGGTCAGAGAGTCAGGAAAGCCAACTTTTTTTTTTTTTAATATTTTTTTTGTGTTTTTTTTTTCCCCCCTCCCTCCCTCCCACACATATCTTCCTTCTCCAGAGTTTTATGTCCATTGGTTGTACTTATATGCATGTATACAAGTCCTTCGGTTGATCTATTATCACCCCCAGATCTTCCTCCCCTCTCCACTGTAATTTGACAGTCTGAAGAAAGCCAACTTTATAGCTGAACTAGGACAACGGGATGGGGAGATGGGGAGCTTTGGTTCCTCTGACATTGTGGAGGTAGGAGCCAGGCCAGAAAGACTTGGCCTAGTGGCCTCCTTCCACTGAGCAGGTCATCCATCCCCTCTCTCTCTTGACACAGAAGGGGGCCTGTAGTAAGGATGGCTCCCTTGGCTGTAAGTTTGAACCACTATCTTTCTAGGACTTGACTGTCTCTAGGTAAGCACCCTAAGAATCAAGGTAAATGAACACTGGCTTACCTGGCAGTCTCAAAGCACTCACAGTGCACATATGTGTCTACATAATAAATCCCATAAGCTGTGTTCCTAATTCTGGAGATACTAAAGTTTTCCTTGTGACATGGAGAGATCCACCCACATTTACATTGTTCCTGCCTTCATGTGGTCTGCAGAGATCCTGATTGATCAGAAACTTAAGTGGGTAAAGAGAGCTCCATATGGTGCATGGATGGATGCACCTAAGTATGGTGTAGGTTTGTGTAGAAAAGTTGAGTGTCTATATAGATAAGTGTGTGTGGTGTGTGTTTTAGAATATAACTCATATAAATATAACTTAGAGTACATGATGGATCTTCAGGGAGTCCATAGTACCAAAAATTATATGCAAAATCTGTTTATGTAGATGTTCATTTTCTTTCAGCCATATAGTCCATGGTTTTACCAAATTTGCAGAAGGTACTGTGAGATTCTCAATCCCTCTCTTTGGTCCTCTATATCTGCTCTTTGCTCTTGGGAAATTCTGAACAAAAAGTTGGAGATTAAGACAAGCAGTCATCCTAATGCTGAAGGATATCATCCTGCCAGGCCTGCTGAGTTGTCTTCTCCCCACCACTCCCCACTGGAGTCCTCCACGCCCAGCTTCCTGTTGTCTTGCAGAGCTGCCCCAATAGGATGAACTACCATGAGGATAGTCTCAGAATGCACAGGCTTTCATTTTATTAAAGAGAATACATTTGAAAAGAGCTCATCTTCTCTCATAAAGCAAGTTACCATTTCTGAACTTGACAGCATCTTCCCTTCAGGAGGAAATCTGGATAATACTTGGTCCTCATTCTCTTTTGTCATCCTTATCTGGTCCCAGCAATTCTTCCTCCAAGTCTTCAAGTATTAATCACTTTGGTCTTGGTTGTCTGTAAAAGCTCAACACCTGCCAAATCCAAACCTTAACCTTAGATTTCACATTACAGAAGTTTCTGCTGCCTTCTGTGGCTCATCTATCCTTGTCAACCTCTTAAGTCCAGTTAAGCACAAAGACTTGTTTACTCTCTTCCTCTAAATCAGAGTTTCCCAAAGTGTGGTACACATAACCCCAGGGGTACAGGAAGAGTTTGGTGGGGGTACTAGTTGCCCCGGAGTTTGGTGGGGATATGCACTGCACCGTGCTTAGCTGAGCCTAATTCTACGTTCTCATGAGTACGAGGGGAACTCAGCGTTATGAAAATTATAGAAGGGGTACACATATGTCAAAAGTTTGGGAAATACTGCAGTCTAAATGATTCCCGTTTTGTGTTCTCACATCACTTCCATCTCATATCTGGAAGAAAGCAACATTCTTCAGCTGATGTCGGTGTCTCTCAGTGTCTCTCTCTAAGCCACTCTTTGCAATACTGCTTTCCTTAAACTAATTTTTTGTTTAATCCTCAAAGTGATTTTTTTAAATATACTATCTAGCCCGAACTTGTCAAGCTTGTATAGAAATTCTCCTAATAACTGCCCTTTCTTAACTGGCCAGCTTCTTCTCTCATTATTTATTCTGGAATCTTCTCTTTCCCCTGATCTCACTGTCCTCCTTACATATGATTTATAGTCTAACCTCCATGCTTTGTTCTGGCTCTTCTTACTTATTACACCTCTCACTCTTCACAAAGCATCTCACTCCCACCCCTTTTCTGGAATGATTGACTGCCCCAGTTGACACTCACTTTTCTGTTCTCTGAAGTATATTACTTGTATCTCCCATAATGCAAGCACATGCCATGTAATAGACTTTGGGAAACTACTTGATTATTCAAAAACAGATTTCCAACTAATGGAATCCTAGAGTAATAAAGGAGTATTTTTGAGAAAATAGATAATAGCTGGTCCGGTATAATCTCTGCAAATATGCAGCTAATTCCAGGGTCACTGCAGCTCACTGAACAGTTTGTAATGTTTAATATAGCTTCCCAGCACATGCCTTGCCAAACGGTGATGTGCACCTATACCTTCTGACAAACATAACAGTACATCCACTTCCCTTCCCAAAACTGATGGTAAACACCCCAAATGTGTATACACCCACCCCTCGCTGGGATTGTAGTATCAGATGTTTGTGTATGGTTCCATTTCAGCTGATCCTAAATAACAGAGAGTTTTATTGTCATAATTGCTGTTCCCAAAGAGTGACATAAACTGCTCTAGTCAGCAATATATATGTAATCTTTGCCTTGCTATTTATTGAGTTGCTGACTCTCTTCTTAAGATCCAGTAGTCACTTTTTACTCCTTAATTTATGCATGAAACCAAAAGAAAAATCACCTGGTATTTTTAATAAAATGGCATAAGGTTCAGATAATTTTTACCATATGCGGTAAAAATGCAAATATGTGTGGCTTATTTGCAAATGCAGACACTAATAACTGATATTGAAATAGGCTGGATTAGCAACTTTTCTGATATATTCGAGAGATTTTTTTAATAATTTGCACACTCAAAATCAATTTGAATACAACATGTAAATTGAATTGAATTTTTTGATAAAAAATTGTAGTTATCAACTTGAACCATTAAATTTACTATTTAATATATGCTTTCCAGCTCACTTGGTTAGAATGTCATTGCACCTTATCTCTATAAATTTAATTAGGCTTGATATCATCAGCATATTATAGAACTAATTAAAGATTTAGATAAGTGTTGAGGGGACTTATTGAAAACACCATAAAGTCCCATTTGGAAAATGAGATATTCTTCCTTCAGTTCATTGTGAGAGGACCAAACAGCGAGAAGTGCTTCTGAAAAATTACTTAACTGAATTTAATGGACTTATTCCATTCTTTGAAGAACTTTTAATTGCTCTGTATCTTTGGGCAGTGCAACAACAGTTATAATCTTTATTTACAGGCTTTAAAATCCTCATTTCCTTGTCCTCCCACTGAGCTGGCTGTCTTGGATGCACATGTGAGTGTGAGTGTGTATGTGTGGGGTGTGTGTGTGTGTGTGTGTGTGTGTGTGTGTGTGTGCGCGCGCGTGCCTGCCTGGAGGTACATGGTACAGGAGTCCGGATGGAGGACACATATGGTGGAGGGATTGTTACTGGGAAGTCTCTCAGTCCTCACAGTAGAATAAACACAGAGAAAGATCAGAATACCGCCATAACCACAGTAGAAAAAGGAAAGATAAGAAACCCCGACCCCAGTGCAGTACCTGAGCAGAACTGAGGTTCCCATTCAGGCTTGCTTCTTTGAGTAAATCACTTTGTAGAAATCACTTTGAATTCCCATGCATCTGTGTCTGTGCCATAGAGTATAAAGCAGATTAGTTTAAAAGACTGTGATTTCAACTAAGTGCTTTGTGTCTTCATTACAAAGCACAATAAAGCTTTTTATCACAATGAAGCCACTATTACAGTGGATTGACTATGCACTGAAATAGCGCCGCATCTCCTACGTTCCCAGAGTGCTCAGTGCTCTTGTCAAAAGCACTGTGTGTGTGTGTGTGTGTGTGTGTGTGTGTGTGTGTTTTCAGTGCAGACTGAGTGACGCAATGCCTTGTAAGGAAAAAAAAATGAAAGGACAAATAACAAATGTGGACCCTCTGTGACTGGGTACAGCACTGTTCAATACAGAGGCAGCCAGGGAGCCAGACCAACGTTGGGAGCCCGTGTGGTGTGATATTTTGGGGCTTACGAGGAACAGATTAAGCCTCTGCTGCTCTTCCTGATCTCTCTCAGCCTGGAGTTCTTTTCTGGAAAAATAGGAATAATATTAATAATTCTGTGCTTCCCCCACTTCAGCCTCCCTTCAGGGTTGGGATGATTTTCAGATGTCATCTGCTCTAGTCTAATCCATTTCAT
Organism: Pipistrellus kuhlii; assembly: GCF_014108245.1. Lineage (NCBI taxonomy): Eukaryota > Metazoa > Chordata > Mammalia > Chiroptera > Vespertilionidae > Pipistrellus > Pipistrellus kuhlii. Next base: position 15,462,421 of record NW_023425405.1, read on the forward strand.
TTCCCAGATACGGAAACTGAGGTACCACGGGAAAAGTTAAACCATCGTGACCACTAGTTAGCCAGTGGCAGGACGAGGACTGGATGGGCTGCAACTGAGGTGTCGCGTCACACCCACACTGTCACGGGAATACAGAAGAACAAGAACGCACAGACATGATTTAATAGCATCCCGGCTGTACTTGGTAGCGTTGGTTTTGTCCCCTCAACTGAGCAACTATTTCTGAAACAAATCACTAGTTTCCCCACCCGCATGGTTTGTAAATATTTGCAACCCCTGGCCTGAAAACACACTTGCAGAAACATTTGGTTGCAACCCAATGTTTGCTTGAAATGCTTCTCTTGGAAACATGGAGAATTGCCAGCAGAGCAGATCTCAGCAGAAAGATAAGCCCAGAGGGAGAGGGCCACCCTAGTTGCCTGGTTTGGGACACACAGGAGCCTCCGGCATGGCATTTTCTTCCTGGCTCCTAAGTGACGTGTAATCTTCTGACAGGACCTTAGACCTTGATGTCTGTGGGGTTTGACCTATACTGGGTGTGCTGAGGAGGGCTATGGTTCAGGTGAATTCTGTGGCAGCAGGTGAGTTCCTTCCTGTGCCTGTGACTTCAGACCAGGTGTTGAGAGGAAGAGTGGAGAGAGGAGCAGGAACTGGCCAGAGCAGGCTCCTGTGGGCAGGACAGACAGAAGGCTTCTCCCCTGCATAAACTCTGCAACTCCAACACAGCAGTGCTCATTGGAGCAGGGTGTTAGCATGACCTTGGTCATAGACTGGCCTGGCCAACGAGGGAGTATGGTCTAGCGGCAAGGTCAATGGCAGGGTCCAGGCAGAGTGGGCTTCACTCTCCTCTCGTAAGTCTACTCTGGCTTGTCAGGACTCTCCACTGGTCCCCTCTGCCATCTTCTCTGGTTTTGATTTGTCCTGAGAGCAGCACTTGCTCGGGGCCACAGGAGGAGAGTGGGAGGGCCAGCCCAGCTCGCTGTGGAGCCCATTGGGCCATGTGGGAAGCACTTGGAGGGCAGTTAGGAGTTACCAGGCCTGCAGGGGAGGGCAGTTGAGGGTGACCAGGCCAGGAGAGCAGTTAGGGGCAATCAGGCTGGCAGGAGAGCAGTTAGTCATGATCAGGCTGACAGGGGAGTGGTTAGGGAGTGATCAGGCTTTCAGGCAGAAGCAGTTAGGGGCAATCAGGAAGGCAGGCAAGTAGTTGGGAGCCAGCAATCCTGGATTGTGAGAGGAATCCCAGTTTGGAGAGGGTACAGGCTGAGCTGAGGGACAACCCCGCCTCCCCATGCAGGAATTTAGTGCACCAGGCCTCTAGTGTGTGTGTGTGTGTGTGTGTGTGTGTGTGTGTGTGTGTGTGTGTATCCCAGTGCCCACCCCATCATCTGACATACTACCTGCTTTTTTATTTTATCTTTCTTTTGTGTTTTTCTGGAGGTGGGATTAGAAGGAGAAAGTAATATGTTTTTACTAAAGCATAGCATATATACAGGAAACGGTACAAATCTTTATTGTGCATCTTGATTGCCATCACCCAGATAAACTTATGTAAAATATGATAAACCCCTAGAAACCTATTGGACCCCCTTCCTAGGCATTTTCCCCATCACAGCAATTTCTGGGCTTTGTTTCATTTCATTTGGCTGAGCTGGTTTCCCTGGCACCACGTGTGGCACACGGTCTTCCAGCCTTAATCCTGCTTCTGACTCCAACAGGCCTTTCCCCAGCGCTGTGCCTCAGTCACTGCTGTTGCTCCCTCAGGAAATCCAGCGGCACTCTGTGGAGGCCCTCGCTGTGCCCTCGTGTCCTCCCAGTCCAGCCACCTGACCCCAGGCCTGTGCTCACCTGGGTCTCCAGCTTCCCTACCAGTCAGGTATCGTAGGGCTCCATCAGCTCTAAGGAAAGCAGCTCAGTTAGCTGAAAAAGCATCCCCCTTCCCAGGTACACTTTGTGACAGACCTGGAGCTCCATGGCCAGGTTTTGAAGGGAAATTCCATTCACATTCACCTGCTGGGGGGCCCATGGATTTTGCCCTCATCAGAAGTGTGTGCTTCTCGTGAAATCCCATGTGTTTGCTTCCCTTCAAAAATAAAAAAATATCTTCTTCAAGCATTAAGGTTTCCTTTTAAATTCACTTTTTGGTCTTTTAAAATCTTTCATTTCTGTGTGGTCCGGAGCTATAGGTTAGCATTAGCATTTAAATAGAGGCATTAAAGACTCAAAGACCTTCTCTCATAAGTTGCCCTTTCAAATCCAATACTTTCTTCTTTCTAAAAAAAAGGATGCAAATGCTATATATGTTTTCCCATTAAAGGCCTTTTCTCTATATATAGACTTAGGAGAGTAGCATTGCTGTGTCTCTGTACTAGTCTTTTTATATGAAAAGGGCCATTTTCAAAAAATTGCTATTCTGTCCCTCATGCCCCATTTTCTCTGACTCACAGAATGCATTTGCCTGTGGTTAATTTTACCCTGTTACATCTCATTTTCCTCCAGATACCCACCATGGACTTAAATCTGAGGCTAAACTTAAGAATCTGCTGTTAAGTTCTTGCTACGTAGTATGGAATTCTCAGAAACTCCCATAACTAGGGAAGAATCCAAGGAGCCAGGGTTTAATTGCATGTCAGTCACATGATACTATGGCCTTCTTCTCAGACTCTCTATTTATCTGCCAAACTAAAGTCATCTAGCCTACTGTGTGTGCTTGTCAAGAGATTAAACAAGATAGTGATCATACTCCTAACTTACAATTTGACATACAACTAGACGCTCAGCGTGCGAAATTGTGTGGCCCTGCCCACCCTCATGTGCCTCTCCATGCCTGCCTCACTGCTCCCACCCACCTGATGGCTGGCTGCCAGCTTTGCTGTTATTAGAGCCAGTGGGCTGCATTGCATGATCTGAAACCATACAAAACCCCAGACCTGCCGTTCAAGGCAGTACCCCAGACCTACAACGCTGGTACGATCCATTAATGCACCTCCTGATGACCAGTTGTTTGTCCGTTACAACATTACAGCCATGGGCTTTATATATATATATATATATATATATATATATATATATATATATAGAGAGAGAGAGAGAGAGAGAGAGAGAGAGAGAGAGAGAGGGAAAGAGAGAGAGAGAGAGAGAGAGAGGGAGAGAGAGAGAGAGAGAGAGAGAGAGAGAGATTATATGCATCTTAGGTCCTCCCTTCCTCACATTTCTACCAGACCAGTGGAGGGATAGGATGGAGGTATCTCTGGGTAAAAGGTGTCGCCCCTGCTCTCCTCTGTTCCCACTGCCAGCCTTCCCTGTCCTCTCTGCCTTGTCTTAGTCCAATTGTGCATGTTGCAATAGTACCATGGCCCTATTCATAGAAGTTACTAGAGGTGACAGCCTCAACATTTTTTTCTGATGAGTTGTTGGCACCCTTCTCTCTCTTTGAGGTTGATTTTGTCTAGCTTTGGGTCATGGAGTGGTGATGAAACCTAAAGAATGATAAGCCCTGACAGGGGAAGCTGGGTGTTCCCACCATCTGAAGGCGCTCCTGATTCTCAGACTGTGTCCTCCACCCTGTGCAGGAAGGGTCTCTACATCACATATGGCCTTGTGTCCAACTTTTCTCTAAAACCCTCTGTCTTCAGTTTTCTCCACATCAATTACAGAATTAGTTCCCAAGTGCCAGGGTGTCAGCTATCCTCATCCCCTGGAAATAATGACCATGTAGTGAGTTTCTCATTAAAAGAAAGCATGACCCTAGCTGGTTTGGCTCAGTAGATAGAGCATCGGCCTGCAGACTGAAGGGTCCCAGGTTTGATTCCGGTACCTTGGTTGCAGGCACATCCCCAATAGGGGGCGTGCAGGAGGCAGCTGATCGATGTTTCTCTCTCATGGGTGTTTCTAACTCTCTCTCCCTCTCCCTTCTTCTCTGTAAAAAAATCAAAAAATATATATATTTTTAAAAAGTATAAAAAAGAAAGCATAGACCTTTTATTTTGAGATTATTTCTTTTCTACTTGAGGAGTCTTAAAGTATCTTCTTTCATTAAATCCTGGTAATAATAGATCATTGTTTTATTTTACCACTCAGGCAAATGCAAGGCTGACAACTCTAAGCAGTCTCACCCTCCACCCCTCTTCCACCTCGCATGGAAGCCCACAGTCTCTGGCATGACAGCAGGCCCACCGAGAGCTGGAATGTTTACCTTTCTAGCGCCTGTCCCTCCTCCCCTCCACATACTCTTGCACTCCTGTGAGAAGTAAACCATTTGCAATCCCCCCTCAAACTACATTCTTCCTACTTCCCCACACACTTCACACATCCCATTTTCTTTACTCATCGAGTACTTTCTTCCTCTCACGTTTGCCTCATCATGAATGTTTCCTCCACAAAGTCTTCCCCGATTGCTCTAAGTGCATAGCCACTCCTGTTGATGGTCTCAGAGTCTCACTTGTTCTTTATTAAGCTGCTGTCATGTTGCTGCAATTGCACGGCTCCTGTCACACCAGACTCTACCCCCAGAAAACAAGGACTAGGTTTTATTCACGTCTGTAGTACCTACGCTATGTTCCTTGTTGCATAATTGATGCTTAAATATTTGTTGTGGAAATAAACACATAGAAAAAAGAATTTTAAAGTACTATTTAAGCACAGAGGATGCTGCAGTCATAAGACATCGCCTTTTTTGTCAAGAAGGCTGCGATTTGAGAGAAGTTAATAAATATATGTTATGGTACATCCATACAGTTGAATTCTCTGCAGCCATTAAGAATAAGTCAGGTCGATGTAGACTGAAATGGAACCATCTCTAAGATCTAGTGTTCAGTGGGAAAAGCCAAGTGCAATGGAGCGTGTAAACACCATTTCTCTTTACGTGCAGTGTGTGGGTGTGGGTGTGGGTATGGGTGTGTGCTGCTGTGCTTGTGTAGGTATACAGTGTATTTGGAAGGACACATAGACATTGGGGATAGCACACAGGAGTGGGAGAGTTTGCACTGTGTACCTTGTGTTTTATTTCTGTTTTGTTTTGTTTTGTTTGTTTATTTAACAAATAGTTATATATTAGGTGCCAGGCATTGTTCTAAGCACTTTACAGATATTAACTCATTTACTACTCCTAACTACCCTGTGAGTAGGAACTATCAATATCCTCATTTTATGGATGAGGAAACTGAGGCTCAAAAAAGTCAAGTAACTTTTCCAAGTTTATATAAGTAATAACATACCTGATACCTTTCTTTATTGTATCACCATGTCAAAAATAATTTTTTTTAAAAAAAAAAGACACTTCTCTGAATGATATATCTTAATGGGTGACCCATAAAGTAAGTAACAGAAGAGAGAACTGCTCAGATAGCTCCTAGGGCACAGAGTGTTTCAGGAATCTTGAAGGTTGTTGGATTTTGGATACACAGACAGAGCCAAAAAATACAAGGTGTGTGTGAGGAACAGTGAGGAGTTCAGTTTGACTAACATAGCAGGTTGATACAGGGGTTTTCTCCTCCATATCAAAGTGGGAGGAAAGGTGGGCTGGGACCAGATCTTTAAAAGGCCTTGGGTATCAGAGTCTGGGCTTAATCCTATTAGCACTAGTAAACACACAGGTTGTGGTTGTGGCTATTGTTGAACTGGAACTTGGCCTGGGAGGAGTTAATGCTTGTGGAGACCACATTAGGTGACTGTTGTAGCAGCCCAATGGGCAGTGATTAAGATCTGGGATGCTGAAAGTGGAAAGAAGAAAGGAACGAAAGATGCTATAATGATAGGCCTGGGAATCATCATCAAAAGAGGTGGAAGAGCAGAAGCTCAAAAGTGAACTTATTTACATAATAACTCACACTGCACTTACGCATTCCAGCCATGGTTCTTCATCTGATTCTTTTAACACCCCCATGTTACTAATTTGAGGTTTTGCAAACTACACTTTTGTAAGCAAAATTTGGAAGTCAGGGGGCTACCTGATAAGGCGTCTGGTAAAAAAAAAAAAGTCTGCAAATCAGAGAAAATGAAACTTTGATCTATTAAGAGACCAGATCTTCTTTTTTTAAAATATATTTTTATTGATTTCAGAGAGGAAGAAAAGGGAGAAAGAGATAGGAACATCAATGTAAGAGAGAATCATTGATCAGTTGCCTCCTGTATGCTCCCTACTGGGGATCGAGCCCACAATACAGGCATATGCCCTTGACTGGAATTGAACCCAGGACCCATCAGTCTGCATGCTGATCCTCTATCCACTGAGCCAAACCAGATAAGAGACCAGATCTTTAAAAAGAAAGAGAAAACATCTCATGTATAGAGAAGACTTTTGGAAGCAAAGAAAGGACAGAGGGCCAGCCTGGCTGGCAGGAATGCCCTTGGTGGACAGACGGGAGGGGCCAGTGAAAAGCCAAAGGAGCCTATATAATGGGTCTCAATGCCAGTTGACTTTAGGATGGAAAACTGTCCAGGGGGAAAGTGCTAAGCAAAGGCCATTGGGTTTGTGCACTAGGATGTCATTGGTGACTTTTAAATATATTGATAGTTTCAGACAGAAGGGCGGCTTTCAGACATACAAATGATTTTTTCTAGAAATCAACAATGAAAGAAGAAAAGAAACGATGGGAGGGGGGAGCACAAGATTTGGGGCCAGTTGTTTGGCTTTGTTTTGTTTTCAGGGGTAGATACCAGACACAACCTCAGGAGGGTCCTAAAAGCATTGGGAGACATTGGGATCAAAGGCATAGGGTTCATCTTAAGAAAAGAAAGAAAATAGATCCTTCTTCCAAGTGGAGAGAGAAGGATTAATAAAAAGCCATTGCAGTGTAGGGGATATGATGCCCCATACAGTTGTGAAGGAAGAAATAACACAGAGGCAGCCTGTAAAGAATATAAGACCAGTGAGCTCTTCTCCTTTCCATTGTTACATAGCGAGCGTCCTACTGATCGTTTGCTTTCATCCTCAAACCTAACCTGTAAGTGATATTACTCATCTCAGGGGGTAAATGAAGAAGCTGAAGTCCAGCCAGGCCAAGAAACATCCAAGGTCTCGTCTGTCTCCACCAGAGAAGGAAAGATAAGTGGGGGATTGCAGATCATCAGTCAGCAGTGCACCTCTCCCTTGGTGCTCCCCTTTTCCATTTGCATCCAGTTATTCAGAGTCAAGGTGCCCCACATCTCCTGCTCAGAACAGCATCAGAGAGCTGTGGCCCTTACACTGAGCCGCTGTGTTAACCATAGTTCCTCCCTCCCAGAGTCAAAGAATCAGATTACTGTTTGCATTATGCCACTCAGTGAGATTGCCTGACTGCTGGCTCTCTCATTCATTCATTCCTTTTTATTTATTCAACACTACTCGGGGCCCTGTTCTCAGGCCAGTGGGTAACAAGGAGTGACAGAATCCAGCCCTGCCCTTACTGAGTGTTCTACAAAGGGGTGTGGCAGACACTTGGTTATGTAATAAACACTCTATTGCAGCCACTGTTCTTCATCATCTGATCCTTCTATTTCCTTTCTCAAATGAAAATAAGGCACGGAGAGATGAATACATAGCCCATGAGCACACCAATAGTCAGAGTCCAGCCCCCGGTTTCCGAATGCAGGCTCTTACCCCGCATCTCTACTTTTATACATACACTTATCTAATATGTACTTTATACTTATAAAACATATCTTAAGGTATTTTTGGAAAAATACATTTTTAGATGGAGGTGAGCACTAAAAACAAAAGTAAAACTCAGAAAAGGGACAGAGCTTGATTACAAAGGGCAGGTATCATCTATAATATTAGAAGGGTAATATGCTAATTAGATCAGTCGTCATTCAGGAAGTCCTTCTTGACCACGCCGGGGCTGGAGGAGGGAAGCCTGGGTGCCGGGTACCAGAGGGAAGCAGGAATGCCTACTCTTGCACAGATTTCATGCATCAGGCCTCTATTTTCAGGGAAAACCTCTCCCTCCCAATGCCCTCACTTACAGATAAGCTGACATTTGAGCAAAAAGTGGACTGAATATCCTTTATGCTTCTATTTTCCTCCAACTTTCTGTCCTTTTAATCCCATTTGGTGCTCTTTTCTGATTTTCTTTTGAATGGCTTACGATAGAAAGCCATCCACAACTGTGAAGTAAAGGGACAGAGATGGTCATCACCTCCTTGTCCTGTAACCAGCACTGTTTTTCATAGGAAGTAAAAAAAAAAAAAAAATGCTCTGGGGATATCCCTCCACCTCACACACATACACCCTCATGGACCATTTTTACCAGTGCTGTTCTAAGGTTCTCCCAGCCATGGAATGTAGGAGGTTGGAATTGCTTCCACACAATGGACTTGGGCTGCTCTGGAGTCCTTACAGTATTTCTCTTTCTTTGTAGCTGTTCACAGCCTTTCCCCATGTGGTAGCATTTGCGGCTTCCAGCACTCTGTATGCTTTTGCACGTTAATTAAGGTGTTAAGTGAGGTCAGTTAGAAGCCAGTGTCCTCAGCGTTGGCCAGCTGCTTTCTCTTCTGAATGAGTTGCTTTGCCTTTATCACTTCCCTTTGTTTATTTTTCAGCCCATGTCCTATCAGGGGTAGCCATTCAGACTGAATTCATTTTGCTAGTAATATTTTTAGAGGCACTGTAAAAAATGACTCACTGACAGCCAAATATATATCATCCACAGTGGTCTTTCCATCTCCCAGATTCACAAGCTACCCATTGGCAGAGTGGTTGGGTCTTTAATTAAACCCTGCTGGATGCTCTACATATTTCCATTAGCTCCTTCTGATTTAGTCTATCATTTTTTTAAACTGACATCTTGAGTCACATGTCCCTGGATCTCAGGTGGCTCATTTTGCAGCTTTGTTTTATTTAGATTTTTCTCTCTTTCATAAATAACTGTAAAGGTTTAGTAAACATGCTGAGTTTTGCCATTGGGACCTGCCAATTTGCATATGCTCACACTTTTTTAATAATCTGCTGATTTTTTTGTTTCTCTGCCAAAATCGTTTTCCTTTCTGGCCCTTCCTAAAAGATATGGTCTCTTAGCAAAGTAGAGAAATCTCTTAGAACAAACAAGATACATGGATTAGGGTTTCTAACTAGATCAAAAGGTCAGGGGTTGGGGTTTGACTAACTCAGCCAACGAATGGCTGAGTAGCAGTCTTTGCATCTATAATAATAACCCTGGTGGTGATAATGGCTTGCAGTGAACTATTCATCAACCCCATCCAGTCCTCTGCTTCACACATTTGTGAGCTGCTGGCCAGAGGCAGAGGCAGTGGCACAAGAATAGAATGAACTGGCACCTACCAGAGTCAGCCTTACTCTGACCTCATTGGCATAATGCTCTCAGGTTTTCCATCAAAGCCACGCAATCCACTCCTGTCTCCCCAAACACAGGTGGAGAAGGATCTCCATATTGTAAATACAGAAACCCAACCCTGTCACCCTTCACTTCTCCATCCCATCACCAACTCTGAGAGTCACCTAGAGCAGAGACCTTGGGTCTTCACCTTCTCTAGGGCCCTCTGACTCCTTGGGGGTAGTATGGGTGGGCAGGCGTCATCCCCAGATTCACCTTGCTTGCAATGAAAGCATTTGCCTAGTGCCTTAGACACCTTTGATCTGGGCCTGGATTGGATTTTTTTTTTTTTAAGTGCAGATAAAAGAAACTTCTTGCAACAAGGACTATACATTTCTGCATTATATTAGCATTTAAATGCTATTAGAGTTTCCTAAGCACTAGTAATAATAATACTAGGTTGTCCTTTGAAAAAATTCTTTGCATTATTTATTGATAATTCCACTTCAATTTTTAAATTGATTTTAGAGAGAGAGGAAGGGAGAAGGAGAGAGAGGGAGGGAAACATCAACATAAGAGAGAAATATTGATCAGTCTCCTTCTGTTTGCTCTCTGACTGGAGGTCAAATCCAAAACACAAGTATGTGCTCTGACTAGGAATTGAACTGGCAACCCTTCAGTGCATAAGACAATGCTCAACCAGCTGAGCCACACCAGCCAGATAATAATTCCATTTCATTACTTCACACTGAAAAACCATAGGGCATCTGAATTTTTTTTTTATTCAGCATATCTCAGCAGTTGTTTCCCAGATCACTAATCTAAGAATATATAGTTTAGCAGAAAATATCCAGTAAGGGCCATGTGCTAATTGGTAAAAATCATGTTGCTTTGAGGCCAACAGACTGCATAATACGAGGTTCTTTTATCAACCTGTGCTATTAGATAATTTATTTTTTTTTATGGAAAAGACTCTCTAAAGTGATATTTACCACAGAGCAGCTCTCCTTAACCAACCTGGACTCACCCTTTGATAATCAAAAGAACATTTACAGGAGTATGAGACAAACACAATTATGAAAGTAAAATGAGGGACCTAAATAAAAAATCACAGAACAAGAGGGTAATTCTATTCACTCTTTCATATTTCATTATTTGATAACATCTGAAGATGAATCCATCAGAATTGCTTTGGCAAGTGCAAACAGAAATGTGCCTGATCAATATTTATTAAAACCTTCAAAATGGGAGGAGAAGTTGGGCAGACTTCTTAATGGACGGAATAATTATTCATACAATTGGAGTTTGATCAAAGGCAGTGCCCAGACCAGAGACAGACAGTTTTAATTGTGCTGAATTTAAAATGCAGATCTTCTCCCAGCCATGGTGAAGAAAATTTCATTTAAACAATTATCTGATGCAGCAGAGAGTGACTATGAGTCCTTACATTGTTGAAGAGAAAACTTCAACCACAGTTCTTTATAAATGTAGAAGGTGTCCCAGAGGTGAGGAGCAGAGTTTGTAGCTAAGGGAGCGAAAAGAAATGTTTCCGCTTTTGAGCTTGGGAGAGGTCACTCTCTCCAGGGGTGGGTCTCAGAGGAATTCTTTGGTGGTGCCCAGTGGTTGTGGGTGTGTGTTTTAAGAGAAATAAGGCAAGACTGTGGCTATGACTAGGAGAGATACCAGGATGCATTCCCAGCAGGGCTGAGCCCAGGGGCTTTAACTGTTCCTGTCTTCCCAGGAGAGACACTTCCATCCTGCTGCAGCTGGGGAGTGTCAGAGCCAGGCCAGCAGGTGACTGCCACTCAAGCACAGTGCCACTGACGAAGGGCCCTGGTGTGTGAGTGTGTGTGTGTGTGTGTGTGTGTGTCCCTCCACATGAAGAAAATAGGGGTAAATGACATGGAGGAAGCCCGTGCTATCCTTCCTGCCACACTCCCGGCTCTCTTCACCTTCCGGATGATCTCCGTCAGGGGAGGGAATTTCACATGGACGTTCCCAAAGGCCATACTTTACTTTTCTTCTGGAGTGTCATCCTGATCAGAACAAAACCCTGCCCAACTGTTGTCGGACTGTTAGAAACTAGCCCAGTATAGCACCTAGATCTAATTCTGCCCCCAACTCTCTAAAATGCTTTCACTTTTCTCTGTCTTCGTTTTCTCATTCCTAAAATGAAAGTAGCTTCAACTATTTCAGATTAGCATTTTCAGTCTTGTCTGTAATACACTCTAAACTCTTCAAAGGGGTATGCAAATGAGAGCAATCAATCATATTATCTTTTTCAATCAATGAATGGATTTGGTCACACGGGACTGCCATCCAGGTTATCTGTGGTCTGGGAGGCACCGTGAGCTAAGTTTACACTGGTTCAGAATGCTTTCAAACCCACCATACAGCATCTTGCAGTCAGGGCTTGGGGAAGTCAGCACCTATAATTCTGGCAGAAGCCCACGATATTAAAGGACCAGGCAGAGGATACTGTAAAGGTATTAAAATCCAAAAATGCTCGGGCTTAGTAGCACCTGCTCTAGCCTTTTTGTGTTTCTTGGGAAGCAGAGGTCCCAGAAGCTGGGAGCATCTGCCCAAGGTCACACAGCTGGTTGGGCAATGAGACTTAACTAGCATCTGAGTGTAGGTGATCTCCTAATGTTTATTTATTGCCCTAAGTCTTTCTGCTAAAACTACCTCTCAATTATTTATGGGATGATTATCTAGCTTATAGATTATTCAGTTCCTTTCTTTTCTCTCTTTCCTGCTTATTGTCATATGTATCACTGAGTGAGCAAGGAGACAGTAGTTGAATGTTTTAACTGATAATTCATTGGCACTTCTACAACTGGATTTTTATTTAAGTGTTCAAAATGCTGCAACCGTTGGCTAAAAGGCACACGAGGAGCAGCCGTTATTACTACGCTATATTCCGGGAAATTTTTCTTCCTTTGAAACTTTAAAAAGTCAGTTTCAGGGCCTATGTCTCTTGTTGACATTAACACGCTCTTTATCTCAGGACTAGATGAGAAAGTCTTTACAGTGAAATCACTTAATTCTCTCTCCACCTGGAGGAAGTAATGAGTCAGAAGGGCAGCCAGCTTTTAGAAAGAAAGGTCACCTTATCCATGCAGGCGTCTTCAAACTACGGCCCGCGGGCCACATGCGGCCCGCAGAGAAGTCTGATCCGGCCCGCCAGGTTTTTTGGGCAGTGAGCGCAGCCGAGGTGTTACAGTAGGAATTAGTAGTTCATATAGTCCGGCCCTCCAGCTCTCTGAGGGACCATGATCTGGCCCCCACTTTAAAAAGTTTGAGGACGCCTGCTACTAGCTTGTAGGGGCAAAAAGGGAGAAGTAAAGAGAGGTGACAAAATGAATGAAAAAGCCAAAAAGCTTTCCTATGAGTCCTAAATGCTGGATTTACAAAGTGACTTCATTATTTGGTTTAGAGCACTGAATTCCCAGATTAAGCCCACTGTTATTCAACTATAACTGTACTGTGGAAGTGAATCTTGAATTGCCAAAATACTAGCTTCTATTGCTACCATACAATAGAAGGCAGAGAGTTGAGTTATTATGCAAATTTTATTAAATTCATATTTCCTAAATCATACTGAAAATGAATTAGCTACACAAGTATTCTTTGAAATTAGTACTTCTGCTTTTTAGAGTTTCAGATATTTCTGTATTCTGGTGGCTTTGGAGTGAGCCCAGGATTCAAAGCCCTCCATTCGGGGGCCTTAGACAAATCACTTGCTAAAGCTCCTTTTTTATATATAAGTGACCGACAGTCCATCCATCCAACCGTCTAACCAGCCAGTACATATGACGTGCACTGGCAACCTATATATAGAAAAGGCTAAAAAATCTGATGAACAATATTAACTGGTGAATATAATAGAATCAGAGGTATGGAAGGGGAGTGAACTGACGATTCTCGGGGAAAAGGGGAGTGGGGGGTGTGGGAAGAAACTGAACATAAACTGTGTATCTATGGATGAGGACAATGGGGAGTGGGGAAAGGGCAGAGGGTGGGGTGGGAACCTGGTAGAGGGGAGCAATGAAGGGGGGTGGGGGAATGAGGAACATTTGTAATATTATGAACAATAAAGATTTATTAAAAAAAGAAGAAGAAGAAGAAGAAGAAGAAGAAGAAGAAGAAGAAGAAGAAGAAGAAGAAGAGGAAGAAGAAGAAAAAGAAAAGGCTAAGGGACCAACCATATGTCTGGCTGGCTGGCCAGCCGGTACATATGATGTGCACTGGAAGTTTAAAAATAAACATTGTCTCACGCATGCATGATACATATAAAGTTCTTGCTGGCACCAATCATACATGTGTGTTTCAATCTATTATTGTCTATCATGAATTTGGTTGACACTTCTATTATAGAGAAAGGGCGAATAGTGATATTAAATTTTTTCTTCTAATTAATTTCCTTTCAATTTGCATGAATTGTGCACTGGGCCACTAGTCTGTAAATAATGAATGATTGGCCCTAGCTGGTTTGGCTCAATGGACAGAGCATCAGTCTGAGAACTGAAGGGTCCCAGGTTTGATTCCAGTCAAGGGCACATCCCCAGGTTGCAGGCTTGATCCCCAGTGGGGAGCGTGCAGGAGGCAGCCGATCAGTGATTCTCTCTCATCATTGATGTTGCAGTCTCTCTCCTTTCCCTTCCTCTTTCTAAAATCAATAAAAATACTTTTAAAATAATAATAGATAACTGCAGTACCTAGGGTAGATTGTGTTAAAGGAGCTAAAAGGTAGACATTATTATTATTAATATTACTGTGTGCACAAGAGGGGACTTCCTCTCACAAAATGTCACCCCATCAGGAAGACAATGGACTCCAGTTTCCAGAAGAGAACATTCGGTCCAGGTCTAGCCATTGGCCCTGAGGTGTTATGGGCTATGGAGAGACTCACTCCACAAGTCATGAGCCAAAAGGGTCTAAACCAAGCATGTCAAACTCATAGCAGCATGTAATCCCATCCCGGCAGTTAAGTCAAGTGCTATCTTTCATAAAGCGTGCCTGGGAAACCAGTGCTGCTGTTTTAACACTTGGTGATAAAAGATCAAGCTTTCATTTTCCTAAGGCCTCAATAAGTGCTGATAAATTATTTATCCTGGTTGGTTTGCATGATTTCATTTCCGCATGGCAGTGTTTATCATAGAAACTCATTCTAATTGTGTAGTTCAGGGCACTTTCCTATTTTCTCCTCAGGGCACCTTATGGCCCCCTTTCCCCACCTCCCCACGCACTGCTGGGCTGATTTAGTACTATTTGCGGCTGGGTACTATTCTGAAAGATGAATGAATTTCATTCTATCTTTAAATATTTATGTTTCTTTATGATCTAATATATCATCGTGGTTATGGGGAGTTTTTTTCCCCTAACTACAGAAAATACACCATCAGTTACCTGTCAATTTTGTTTAATAACTCAGCTTCGAGATTCTGGGGCACTGTTTATCCGAGGCTCCTGAGGACTCTTTTAGTCTCTCAGTCCTCACCAGAGTGTCATTCTGGGATTTATACAGGTCTTCATTGCACAGAGGATATTGCAACATTAAGGCTTGGGTGGCATGTCCTTTATCACTCATCACACTGGGGGACCCACGACTAGAAATCCAGGCCTCTTCCTTTTGTTGTTTGCTCCCAGCGTGGAGTAGCGGTCTCTGTAGAAAACCAGCCATTCACCTCTGGAAACAATTCATCCGATTTCTTTCAAGAGAAATACAATTTCATCTGATTTGATGGGTTCAATGATACTTCTTAAGATAAATGATGAAAGTATCAGCATCATAATACAAAGAAACCCAATTCTTTTGGTTTTATTGCATTTAAAAGCATTAAAGCCCACTTACTGCTTCTGTCTCCTTCCCTAATGCTATTGGTCCTTGACTGAAGAAGATGGGAAGGGTTCTACAGACCTTGCTCAGCCTCCTGGCTGCCTCAGAACCTTTGGGAATATGAGGAGCTGGGGAGGGGCCTCAGAGCCAGTATTTTTCCCACGCTCCCCAGGCGCTCTGCAGTGTGGGAACCTCCAGTGTAGAACTGCAGCTACCTAGTCCCTTCGAGCTTTGAAAGAAACCCAGGCCCCAATTCTCTCTCATTCCATTTATAGATCTAGATTTGAACATGTGTTCTTCCTGAGACACTTTTAAATGTGTGGTTAGTTCTACACTGAGTGGCCAGATTGATATGATCTCCAAACGCATAATAATCTGTCCCCTCAGTGTATATCCTATATAATAAAAGGCTAATATGCAAACTGTCCCCTCGACTAAGAGTTCGACCAGCAGGTTGGCAGGCCAGTTGCCCATGTCCCCTCTCCCTGGACAAGCTGGCCAGACCCCCACCCATGCACGAATTCATGCACTGGGCCATATATATATATATATATATATATATATATATATATATATATATATATGTATATGTATGTATATGTATATATGTATATATGTATATATGTATATATTATACACACACGCTCACACTCACACACACACTAAGTAGCTAGATTATTATGCATTCAGAGATCATAATAATCTGGCCGCTCAGTGTATAAATGGGCAGTCCCTGGCTCACCTGTGTATGTAAGGGAAACAGCATTAGATAAGAAGGCCTCATTTGTCCAAACAGGGAGAAAGCCAGAGGTCATGTAAAGCCACCTAGTAAATATGATGCCTCTTCCTACAGCATTGGATCTTTTTAAATTAGTTTTTTTTTTTTAATTACATCAGATTTGTTATGGAGGGGGAATAGGTCATGTGGATTTTATGCTTAACATAAAACTTCAAACAAGTTTCTGACTTGAGCCGGTACTGGGCCCCAGACCTCTGGAGGTGAGAAAGCACACATCCCTTCTCTCAGCGGTGCCTGTGCCTGCATTCAAGGTTATCTATCCTTGAGCATCGATTCCTGAGTACGTGGGTCCGTGAAGTTACACTGAACACCCATGTGAAACCACCACAGAGAACTGGCCCCAGGAGGACCCTGCACAAGGATGTTGAACAAGATGCTGCCAGGAGCCACTCAAACACTTGCCGTCTAAGATGAGCACTTTCCATTCCTGACCCTCTTAGGACATAGTCACAAAATAGAATTCCCTATCCTATTTCTTTTTTAAGCAGAGTATCTTATTTAGAGCAGGAGGTTGGCAGAGCAGGAAAAGGAAATAGCCATGTGAAGACCAGTCTCATTGTATGAGCAATTAATAAAACATTCTTGAACTTATGGAACCCCAGAGGGCCTTCCTTGTTCCAAAAAGGCTTAGCTCTCCCTAGGACACCCACTTTTTCAAGCTTCTCCTGATGACGAAGAAACAAATCCAAGGCCCCAAGCCCAGGAGTAGAGATTTCTGAGCAGGGGTCCTGATAGACTTACAAGACCCCTTCCACCCTGAGGTGCCTTGAACCCACTGCCTTGGTCTGTCCCCACAATCCTGGCCAAGTACCCTCTCCGACCACTCTGCTAACCATCTCATTAATCTTCCAGAAGATGGACTGGGAATGGCACCTCTGCTCTCCACAGGGCCTTGGGAGTGGGGGAGGGGCCCTTTATCGACTCAGCTCGCCTGATATCAGACTCCCTTCTCTGCCTTTTGACTTCCTGTCTTTTCCTGCAACTCCCCGTCATTCAGCCACACTTCACAGGCTACCCAGCCTCCTCTGCCCTGCCTTTGCTCATGCTCTTCTCTTTTCCCTTGATCCAGCATTTCCTTCCTGTAAACCCTGCCTGGCAGGGCACTCCCCCATGAAGTCTTCCTGGATTCTTCACCAGCCCCTCAGCAAGGTGTGATTTCCCCTTCCTCAGGCACTAACACCTCCTCATGGCACTTGGCATGTTCTTCTTGGCTGTGTCCTTGAAGAGAGTCAGAAACCCAGGTTCCTATCCCAGCACAGTCACTCACTGTTTCTGTGACATGGGCAAGCCCCCTAACTCCTCTGTGCTTCCAGTTTCCTTAACTGAGGAAGGGGATAATCATAGCTTACTAGGTGCAGCGAGGGTACATGACAGTACATGGAAATGAACTTGTCACCAAAAATGCAATGATTACTTCTCTGCTCTTCATTAACTTTCCTACTTGTCTCAGCCATTTGAGGAAAGAGACCACAACTTGCTCATTATTATATACTACTAGAGGCCGTTGCAATAGGCCTTCCTTCCCTTGGCTTCCAGCACGGGTTTTCCTCCAGCACCCAGGACCCAGGCCTTCACTCCAGCCAGAATCTGCCTCCTTCGTCTTTGCTGCAGACTTAGGCCAGAGTCTGTCATCTTCGATGCAGACTGCTATCTTTGTCTTTGCTGCAGACTATCCCTGGAGTCTGCTGTCTTATCTTTGCTGCAGCACTCCACTCCTGTAGATCCTTTCTCGCCCCACCCTGCCCCCTTCCTCTCATAGCAGGAGTCCTGCTCCACCTGGCCCCTCGCACCTGGAGCAGCTGAGTGGGTGCCATCTTTGGCCTTCTAATTGCATACTCACTCTGATTGGCTGTGGGCATAGCAGAGGTATGGTCAGTTTACATATTTGTCTATTATTAGGTGAGATTAGCATTATTGCATTACTGTTAATACATTATTGTTATTATATTTCTAATGGTTAATGTTTATGGAGCACATATAATTGTGTTGGGTGCCATTCTAGGTGTTTTATATGGATTAATTTTTCCAATAACCCTAAGAGGTAGGTACTATTATTATCCACTTTATAAAGAAGAAAACCAAGCATTGCACAGAGCCTGCAATGAGTGAAGAACTGAATGAGACAAACACTGTCGGCATTGCCCACCCGATGATTGTTTTGCTCCCTCTTGGTTTTGTGTCCTGCTTTCTTTTTTTAGAGGTTCATGCACAATAAGAGGAAGTCTAGATTGGACTCTGAAAGACATGAGATCTTTTAGGGCTTCCTATTGTCATGAAGAAGCTCAGTGAGTTCCAAGCAGACAGCGATTGGGTCTGTCTCATTCTCCATCATATTCCTAAGGCCCAGAACAATGCCCAGTGATCCATCAACGTTTAGTGGATAGATGAAACAAGTCAATTATAAGCAGCAGACCCATGACCACTAAAGCCACACAGATCGCTCCGGAGATGGTGAGCAGTGTTCTTCTTTCTCCCTCAGGCAGTACTACGAGATGCTGTACAACACGGCTGACGAGCTCCTGAACCTGGTGGTGGACCAGGGCGTGAAGTACACGGAGCTGGAGTACATCCATGCCCTGACCTTGCTGCACCGCAGCCAGACGGGAGTGGGAGACCAGACCACCCAGAACACGAGGCTGCAGCGGCTCAAGGAGATCATCTGTGAGCAGGCTGCCATCAAGCAGGCCACCAAGGATAAGAAGATAACCACGGTGTAGCAGGGGGTGGGGGTGGGACTATGTGTGGGGTCAGGGGTTGGGATTGGTCATTTCTGGTTATTTAGCCAAACTTTTTTATTTCTTTTTTTTATTTCTTTTTTTTTTTTTTTTGGCATGTTATTTGGTATATTCTGAGCTGACGTAGTGGAGAGATGCTTTAGTGGAGAGAAGGTGTAAGGATTTTTTCCTCTTTAGTTTTGGCTTTTCATATACACTCCAGAGGGAGTCTGCAGTACAGAATGTTTTGATTTAATGTCTACTTTGATGAGGTCGATTCCAAAGGGACTTAGGTGGGACCAGGCGGAAGGTTGTGTCTGTGGGACTCTGAGAAAATAAATGCACGAGTTACTGATGCCCAGCAGCCTTCAGGAGGCAGCTGCTACCTGAGCCTCAGTCTCTTCCTAAACCTGCTTCACGGGTTCTCTTACAGGAACAGTAGGAATCTTACCCTCTTGACCTTGTCAGTTTTCAGTTCAGTGAAATAAAGGTATGTGCATTGTTTTCTGTGTCGATTGCCAAGATCAAATGAGTGGCTTCTCCGCTGGATAGAGTTCTCAGCAAACCTGTCTGAGCAGAACAGGAGCACCTCCGAGCTGGGGAAGAGTCCTCTGTGTCTTTTTGTTTGTTTTATTTCAGAGAGGAAGAGAGAGGGAAATAGATAGAAACATCAATGATGAGAATCACTCATTGGCTGTTTCCTGCACGCCCCCTACTGAGGATCAAGCCCGCAACCTGAGCATATGCCCTAATCCAGAATCTAACTGTGACCTCCTGGTTCATAGGTCGATGCCCAACCACTGAGCTACGCCGGCCAGGCATGCCCTAGGTGTTATTTTTTTTATTCAGTGGCTCATCCACAGCTTATGAGTTGGTCTTTACCTTTTAATGTTTATTTCTGCTGTCTCAAAACCAAGAACCATCAAATTGACAAAAAAAAAATTAAAAAAAAATGGCAGAATGAAAGGTGATTCAATAGTCTTCTTGATTTCCTCCGTGCACTTTCTGAGAAAAAAACAGCTAGAACACTTTTCATCTCACCGGACACATTGGGTATGAGTGATGCTTAGGTGCTCACTTACCCTCCTATGAGCCCCTCGGTCTTTCTCACCTTAGGAAGTTGCCCGTCTGCTCAGCTGAGTGCCAGGAAGAGGGGCAGCCATGGCCTCCCCCCTCCGTGTGCCAGCCAGCCGAGTCCACTTCTGAAGTGCTCCTGGGTGGTGTGAGTGCTCACTTCTCCTGCCACATGGCCTCACCACTGTCCTGGGGTCGCCACGTGTTCTTGGCACCCTGGGGTGATCTGTCACAGGAGAAAGCGTGCGCTGGCTGCAACACGCCTTGAACACACATGGGAGGGAGAGCAGCAGGGACTTTGATTCACATGGCAACCTCACACCCCAATGGTCCAGAATTTGACACCTGTTTGTACAACCTTGGTCTTGGTGGGAACAAAAGAAAATTAAAGTGTTTGAGAAGCTTAAACCTGGTGTGTTGTTTTCCTTGTATTCTTTATTCAGCAAACATTTCCTGAGCCATCTATGTGCCAGTGCTGGTGGGCGTGGGCTGGCTCTGGACACGAGGACATGTATCACTTTCATAGAACAGAGCATGGGAACCAGCAGATCTGCCACAGCATAACCCTGGAGGGGGCCAGTCACCCAGAAACCCGGGGGCCCTCCACCCGGGGCACTGCCCCCTGCTGAGTGACCTCAGTCCTTGGAGCCCCAGATCCTCTCCGGAAACTCCTGTCTGAATATTTCCTCAGCCTCACTGGCACTGATTTACGTTTCAGATGGCCAGGGAAGAATCCTCAAGCACAGCCAAGCTGAATTGGCAACCGATCCTGATGATTCTCCCTGTCGGGTCAACCCCATGGATGCCTGCACTAATGCCACCACTCAGACAGCCAAAGGTGTGATTGCCCGTCACAGCCCGGGTGGCACGGGGTGCATGCGGTGGCCGGCACGAGACAGTTCCTGTCACACAGAGCTTATACTTCCGTCCTGATGGAGAGTTGTACAACCTCTGCTCTGATACTGTCCTCCCAGGGCCCCCTTTTCCTTCTCCATCTGCCGCAGCTGCCCTTTCACTTCAGAAGGCATCTCAGCTTGTAGGATTGAGGGCTGACATCTTCAGCCCAGCCCTCTGCTGCTCTCTCCCAGCTGTGCCCTCTGGCAGCTCAGGACGGTATGTCACTGTTCACTGTCCCCTCCATGGCTACACAGCGCCTTAAGTTCACCCGTGACTGTTTGTTGGTGGAAAAACTGGATTCCTGACCCACGGGCTCTGAGTAGAGGCCGTTGTCCTCAGGACTCTTGCTCTGAGGTGTGGCTATGGCTGCCTCCCCGAGACCAGGGGACACACATTGCCCAGTAAAGCACGGAGGGTGACAGGACTAAGGCCGGCTAGACTCACTCCATCGGGGTGATCTGAGAAGACCAGCAAAACGGCTGTACTTCTGGCAGGATACGGAAGCAGGGAGCATTCTGAGCAACAAGCTTGTGCCTGAGAAGCAACGTGTTTGCGGAATACACACCTGGGAGCAACCGTCTTCATGTGGCAGGGACGTGGGACAAACTGGTCACAACCGGGGGGGGGGGGGGGGGGGGGGGGGGGGGGCGGGGTGTGATGAGGTCCAGGAACAAGGAAACAGAGGGACGGGCTCAGCAAAGGCCCTGAGCCTGTCCCAGGGAGGCACAGCTGTTATAAGAAGTACCTAATGAATGGCCAGATGTGGAGGCAGCGGAGTGTTTTTCCGAAGTGGGAGTTGGAGTGAGGCGTAAACAGCTGGAAGGGGATGTCCCCGTGGGCGGAGGCAGGGGCCCGCCTGGAGTTCTGTAGAGGTGCAGGAAGGCGGCCACAGAGCTGGGGTGCAATGAGAGAGCTAATTACCAAGAGCATAATGAGATGCAGAAGCCACTGCAAGGGAGCTGGAAATGTCTTTTAAAAATGATGCCAACCCCAGAGAAGAGCTTCTGCTAGCAGAGCTGGGTGTGGGCGTGATGAAACCTGTGTGATCTGAGAAATGGCTTTAACATCGTGGGCCAAAGACTGATGTCTGTGATCAGAAAGACTGCCAGGACACTCACTCACTCATCTGGAGTGGGCGTCCCTGGGACGGAGAGAGCAGTGGTCTGTAACAGCTTCTCGTGTGTTCTTAAACTGTAGTGTTGGTGCATTCACACAATGGAAAAGAAAAATAAGGGACTCAGGGCTGTCAAGTGAGCGTAGTGCCCACCACACTTCTTCCCAGTAGAAACGTGGCCTCTGTTTCCCGCTGACTTTGGAGAGATACCCCAGAGGAGGGAGGCTGGCATCGCCTCACCCCACGCTTACCCACCAGGCCAGGATTTACTGACTGAGAATCCAGGAATGCATTAGACCTTGAGCATTAGTGCCTGGTTTTCGCTGTTGCTTTTATGGTGTGATTATGATTGCCATTGTGTTGTTTTTAGAAATCATTTATTGAGCATCTACTATCTGTCAGATGCAGGGCTGTGTTTTACCACATTATTCCATGTGATCCGCATGGTATCCTTTGAGATCTTATCCTTCTTCCTTTTCAGAGGAAACAGGCTCAAATTAAGGCCTTCGCCCCAGAGAGGTGCCAGTGCCAAGAGTTCATACCCAGAAGCCCTCTCTTCCCTATTCTGAGCCAAACTCCCTCATCCCATGTGGTAAGGGGAGGGCACCTTACCTGCTATCTTTGAGCTTCAGGTGACATTGGCTGACAGTCTGACACCTCCATCTGCTTTTAAAATCTGATAGAGATAGACCTTGGCTCCAAATGTCACCTCAGCTTTTACAAGGGGTTTGCTGTTGTACAGGTTAATAAATGCCCTGTGCCTCAGTTTCCTCGTCTGAGAAATGGGATAATAGCTCCTATCCAACGGTTATGAGTAAAGTAAAAGAGAACTTCGGTGCCTGGCACATCATAAATATTCCATACATAGTAAATAATATTCTGGTTTCTCAAGCCGCTTCCTTGTTAGCCATCAGTGAGTACGTCTCTGCCTGCCAATGTCCTGTGCACAGCTCAATCACCTGGGAAGGCTCCATCCCCCTGCAGGCCATAATAGACGTGGTGACCTGCCTGGGCCTGCGTTTGCACTTCCCACCTGTGCTGAGAATGTCACATGAACTCCTACTGCTCTACAAACCCGAGGTAAGAAAAATGTCTCCCCCCCACCTTTTTTTTTTTCTCTCTAAATCTACTCTGAGCTACTACTTACCATTCTCAGCAACTTCAATAATTTGCTGTGGTTTCCTGGAAAGGCAGGTGGCCTGCTGCCTTTGAGCTGTGCCTGTATCGGCCGCTGAAGCAGGTCAGGAAGATGGCAGTGAGCACCGTGTCACCTCCATGCTGGGCACCGCTGTCCTCGGATCCAGAGGTGCTTCCTGTGTCTCAGTGCAATGCCCAGTGTCCACAGGTAACTCCTCAGCCACCCCTTCCCTGGTTCTGCCCCCTGGGAGGCACCAGAGAATCTACAAGCTGCTTCTCCTCAGCTTTGGAGGATCCAACCCTCCAGGTTAGACAGTTCCCCCTCTCTCCTCCAAAGCCATCTTCTCATTTCCTTCCTGCCATCTCTCTTCCTGAGAGATCCAAGGTCCCTTCCCAAAGCCTGGACCTTTCAGAATAAGAGCCTGCTTGAAGGAGTTTCCCAAGTAACTTGCTGTCCCCTCCCAGCCCTCTGGGGATACTGGAGCCAGGCTTCAGGAGCAACCACAGATAACCTACCACAAGGTGGCAGAGGGAGGGGAGTCTTTTCATTCCTGTGTGGGGTTCAGCGGTGACATCGATTAATTTCTCTAACTCACCTGTTGTGGATTCACAAGAGCCAGATAGAACTTGAGAACTTCAGTCTCACCCATCTCACTTCGCTGAGGGGTCAGGTGAGGAGGTCCAATAGGAGTGGGGACACCTGGTTAGTGACCAAGTCAGGACCAGCACCCAAATCTCTTGACGGCCAATCCGAGGGGAACTGCTGCCTTTGGGAGCTCAGATGTGCTTCATATGGTTAGACTGTCAAGTGCAGGGATAGAAGGCAAGGCCCTGTCTTCAAAGACATGACCATCTCATGGAAATAACAGGGCAACACGCATGAAGCAACTATGGAATATAGTAAGCCAGCATACTGCAGAAAGCTCATTGTATGGTTCATGCTAAATAATTGAGGAATTCAGAAAAAAAGGAAGAATATGGTAGACTATTTTTAACCAGCCACTTAATGAAGAAGGAAAAATGAGGATCGATCTTGAGGAAAGTGCAGAACTGGGGTAGTGATGGGATTTGAGATGAAGAGGTACATTTTTACAAACTCCATAGTTTTTCAAAAAGTAAACAAGGAGAAAGGAAAAAAAAAAAACTCTCAGAAGTGTAAAGAGGATCAGCTATGTATCATTATGAAAACTAGTCAAGAGAGAAAAACAGGGAGGAGGCGTAGCACATGAGATATTCTTTAACTTTTTATTCTAACCATTGTGGATGGTCAGTAAATACATGGGATCTTTGCATCCCCTGGAATTACATGTACATAGCATTTGGAGAGATGGTCTCTTAATGCACTATATAAAATTAAAAGTCTGAGATTTTGATCAGATTCTCAATATTTCCTTGTGTCCACCTTCTATGAATATAGTAGGATTGAATTTTTTGGCTCCTTTGTGTTGGGCGTGAGACTCTGTGATTAGGTGGCAAATGAGTTGTGAGTAGAAGTGTGTTACTTCCCAGCCAAAGCATTTCACTATCAGTGTGCAACTCTGAGAGCTCACTGTTCCCTCTGCCACAGCATCCAGCAATATTCTAGACAGTGACCACTCAGTGTGCTTGTGTCCCAGAGGGAGGAAGATGCAGAGCAGAGCCCAGCTGACTTGCTGTGGACATGTGATATAAGCATGAAATGAATCTCTATTATTTTAAGCCATTGAAATCTTGGGGTTATTTGTTACCGCAGCATATCCTTGCCTATCCTGACTAATACACACTACAAAGATGCTGACCTTGATGAGGAGAGCAGATAAAGCAAGGGAGTTTTAAACAAAGATGATGTTATTGCATCAAAGAGAACTATTTGAGCAGAGTGATGGGAATAGGAGCCAGATTTAGAGGCTTGGGGAGAGGAGGTGAGGCTTTACCAATATCAAGTGCTCATTCAGCACATTGGTCCTAGAGACAGAGGCAACAAGGATGTATTGTAAACTCAACGAGTGACCCTGGAGCCCAGTATGTTTATATCTTCTGCTTTCTCTGCCTCCTTCCTTTAATTTTTGTAGTACTACTGAACCATGCACATAGGTCTGAGTTCAGTGTTTCTAACTGTTTATAGAAAAGTTTATAAATACATCTAGTATATAAAGAGCAAAATTCATACTACTATCACTAACTGTTGTTAAAGCTTAAAAATCCTAAACTTTCCCTGAGGTCTGATCATCTCCGTGGACCAACCCCCTTTTTCTTTGAAACTTTTCATCACAGTCCAGCCAGTACCAGTCCCCAGAGTTGAGTTTTGTCCTCTGACATCCAGACCCACTCACCAAAACATGGAAAGGACAGAGGAAGACCTGTTCTCTGCTGCCCTGTCCTCCGGCAGCTCAGAGTCCCTTGTATGCCTCCCAGGCCCCATGGATGTCAGTGCTAACGGCGCTGAAGGAGTGCTGCGGCTGCAGCTTAAAAATGAAGAAATGAAACAAGAACATGCTGTTTCAAGAGACTCAGAAAGCAGAGGTCCTAGGCGTTTGGCACCCGCTGCAGTTCACTCATCTCCGGTCCAGCAGACATTGAAGTATTTTCACAGGGGCTACAGACAGTCTTACACTCTGCCGTATTGTGAACTGTAGTCATTTCCTTGGCATTTCATCTCCTTGTTTTCTAGCTGCAGTTAGTTCTATGCAGGCCCTGCCCCAGCACCGGCCTAAGATAGTCACACATGATCCCAGACCCTCTCAGAGGTCAGAAGGGAGTAAGAGTAAACAATTCACCCACATCCCATCCTTCCACTGAGGACTGGTTGCCTTAGTCCCCTCAGGCTGTAACAATATACAGAGACTGGGTGCTTGTAAGCAACAGAGACTCAATCCTCACAGTGCCGTGCCAGAGGCTGGGAAGTCCAAGGTCAGGGCCCTGGCAGGTTGGGAATCCAGTCAGGATCTCTTTCCAGTTCATGGATGGCACCTCACAGAGAGAAAAGGCTTAGGGAGCCCTATGGGATCTCTTTAAAAGGGACCTCTTTCTATTCATGAGGGATCTTCCCTAAGCACCTCCTGAAGGCCTCATGTCCTAATACTATCACCTGAGTATTAGGATTTTAACATACAAACTCAGGGAGAACAGAAACATTCAGGCCAATTTGACATTCCTATTTGTCAGGTTCCCTTGGTAACCATCAGTAGTAGCCTTCAACCATCAGAAGTAAGTAGGAGTAATTTGCCTTCTCCCACAGCTTTGCTAGCAGACAGCGTGCTACAGAGTGCACAGACAACATTTATTAGTGAAGACAAAGGTCTTCCAACGTGCTCTGTAAGTTCCCTGAAGTACCCCCCACCCCCACCCCCGCTGGCCCCACTCACTGCCCCCCCCCTCCCCCTTTATTCAGGTGTTTACTCCAAGTCAAGTACAGCAATGCTTTGTCAGCAGATCAGACTCACCTTCTAATCCGATCGAGAGACAAGGTTCTCTGCTAATTGGAGGGGTCGGGAACCAGTGTGCTGCTCCTCAGCCACCAGGACTGGTGTTGCTTGTCTTTAATTTATTCTTAAAAGCTGGGCAAGGGTGTGAGGTCTGACCAGCCATGCACATGTCTCAAGTACTTGGAGAATCTGCCTCAGGCCCCTCCGGAGAGCAGGCGCTGGCAGGGCTCTGAGCCTGGTCTCTGAGGCAGACAGTATTTCTCCGGGAGCCGCCTGCATGGGCTGCCCTGCCCCATACCAACATCCAGCCCTTCAGACAGAGAGTCGCTGCCTCTCATCCCCACAACAGGACATCTGCTTATTGTCATTTCCCTAGTGTAGGCCCAGGTTTGCACTGAGTGGTCCACTGGGCCTTGGGACCCACAACGCTGGTGATGTGGTGCTTCTCTGTCCCACCTTCCCACGGAGCTTGCTGCCCCTCCAGTCACCCACATCAGAAGCCAGACTCCCAGGCCCCATGAACCAGTACAGAGGGGTGCCCTACTCCCACCTAACCCCTGTGGCTGTACACTGGCTCCCTCTCCAAGGACACGGAGCTCTGTACCCTATCACACCAAGATTTAGAGTCCAGCCAGCCTCTGCCCTTACTGTCCAGGGTTTTGCCCGTGTGGGTAGCCTATTAGTGATGCAGAGCTGAGGCCCCGACTTAAACCACAACCATCCTCATCTGCATGACTAGCTCTTGCCTCACTGATAAGAAACCATCCTGTCCCCAACCTGTCCTTTCTGAGTGAATGGCTCTTTTGAAGCGAGCCAGGTTCTCTGAAATGCATCTCATATCCAAATAAAAAAGAACAAATAAAAACCCATTATCTTCTCTGTGGAGTAGAGAGGGGTATAAGAAGGTTTTGCAAAGTTCAACACTATGTGTACTGAAGAAACCTTAAGCAGCTATGGCCATTAGGAGGCCCTTGGGGGAACAAAAGGTTAGAGAAGCAGCTGGAGGCTTGTAAGAGATATTAATGAGTTTGGAGTAACCACTAACAGCTTTTAAGCAAGACAGTGGATCAGGCTTTGACGTTGGAAATATCACCCTCGGGGGGAAATCGATAGTGAATCAGAAGGTGAAGGACTAGTGATAATCCAGGAGAAGGATGATGGTGGCTCGAATGAGGGCGTTTGTGGTGCAGGTGGAGAGAAGTGGATGGATGCAGGAGATAAAAGCACAGTGGCTTTACTAGAGCAATCCCTGGCACACAGTAAATGATAAAGAAATGCTATGAGAGTGAATGAATAGGTGGAGGATGCATAGAATTGGCAAGATGTGAGCAATGGCTGGATGGGACAGGTAAGAGAAACTGGCCTGGGAGCAAAGGAAGGTTCCCAGGCTTGTAGCCAGGCTCCCTGAGCAGGTGGTTGCCAGTCAGTGAGACGGGACCTCCGTGGGAGAGGGGAAATGCGGGGATGAGTGGATGGTAAATATGAGGCCCTGGGGGACATCTAGGACAAGAGCAGGGAGATGGCAGAGGGCATTAGCTGGAGGAACAGATTTTGTGCCTTTGATGTCTTCATTCATTCAGAATATATTGATGGTGTACCTCCTTTGTCCCAGACACTCTGCCAGGCACGATGGATATGAAGATGAGCAAACTGAGGTACTGCAAATTTGACATTTCTCTTAAGATCACAGTCACTACCACGGTTGATGATAACCAGTGTTCCTGAGGGGCAGCAAAAGGACTCTCCTAGACTGTGGGAGGAACTAGAAATAGGCAGAGCCTTTCTGGAATACCATTGGCAGTGTGTATCAAAAAGTTGGAAATTACATATCCATGACTCGGCAGTTTCTCTTCTAAGTATTTATGTGCTGGTCATAAGCACAAGGTGTGCTCTCCACCAATGGGACCTGACTTCAGTGTGGCCAGCTGTGTCCCACCAAGCAGGCACCCAGGAGCCCCATCCACTTTCACAGTGGCCAGGCCCAGCCCCTTAGTCCTGACTCCTGGGAGGGTCTCTGAGGACCACCCGCAGATGCAGATGCAGAAAGTCAGGGACTATCTCTGGTCCCTGCTCACAGAAGGGCACTGGCTCTTGCTCCAATTGTATATCTCTGCTTAACAACCTAATCCAGTGGTCAGCAAACTGTGGCTCGAGAACCACATGCAGCTCTGTTGACTAATGAGTTTGCCAACCACTAAACTAACCAACCTAATAGCTTGAAACAATTGTTTAATTATGCCACATGATTCAGTGGATCCAGAATTAGGACAGAGACTAGCTGGGCAGTTCGGTTCCAATTGGCATCAATCAGCGCTGGTGGGCAGGACTGAGCTGGCAGATGGGCTAGTCGGGAGCATCCAAGGTGGTCTCACTGGCATGTCTGACACCTGGGCAGGAATGACCCTTGGCTGGGCTCAGCTGGGCCCCTTTCCTGCCCCATGTAGTTTCCGGCTGTCCACATGGACTTCTTACAGATGAACATGATTCTTACATGAAGGCTCAGGGTATCAAGAGATCAAGGCAGAAGCAGCCAGTTCTTTCAAAGACTAAAACTAGCATCATATCACTGTGGCCAGTGATATCCTCTACAGGTCAAAAAGTACATAGACCCCCTTTCAATAGGAGGAGGATATTAAAGAATTTACAGCTTCTTGAACCACACTCAAGAGGGCAAGATCAGCTTGTGTATTCCAGTTATTCTTCTGCCCCTCTACTGTGTAGGCTAGTTTCCCCTCCTGTATGTGTATTGCAAAGTGAAAAGCTCTCAGCCTCTTTTCCATAGGTAATTGGTTTTATTACAGCAAACAAAAAAGGTGCCTTCTAATATCCCTCTAGCGCTTGTGTGTGACACAAACCCAGGCTGGCTGGCTCCAGAGAGCTCCTAACCTGCTTCTCCCCCAGTAAGACTCTTTATTGTGAAGGAGGTATAATCAGCCCATTCTCAGCCATTCACTTCGGGAAACATGGCTGAGCCAAGGCTGTGGAGTCCCACTGACTGATTATCACGCTGAACTGGCCATTCTGAAGGCACCTACTTCTAAGACAAATGCCTAAATTATAGACCTAAATTATAACTCCAAAATACCCCTGTAGAAGCCACAGGTACTAGTAGTTCCCCAATTGTTCAATAGCAAAGAGCGACCTATCTCCTGTCAGTGTTACAGATGCATAAAATCTCCTATCAGGGCTGGAGGGCTGGCCAGAAGTGAAAATATGGCTGCAAATTGGCAGGGCACCATCCAGGCAAAAGGAAGAGCTTCTACTAGGCACCCTGTGTGATCCTGGGTGACCTCGCTGGGAAAGCTGATCAGAGACGCACCAAGAGACTGGTTGTCACCTGGTGCCCTTGGGCTATCTTTGTATCTAGAGGGCCTCAAGCAGGCTTCCCTGAATCATGTGTCTTCCATCTACAGTCCCAGTGGCCACACATGACAGGAAATACAGATTTTACAAAATATGTCTGAGAAAGTTACTAAATCACAGCAGCAACAAAAACAACACAGCAACAAAAACAACCGCTGGTGGAGAGGGTATCTGATTTTCAGAGATGCCACATTGTATTATTATAAATGTCCAAGTTTTCAACTAATAGGTATTGATTTTCTATTAGGGGTGATGAAAGTGTTCTGGAATTAGATAGTGGTGATAGTTGCACGACCTTCTGAATATACTAAAATCCATTGAATTGTACACTTCACACGTATGAACATCATGGTATGTGACATATCTCAAAAAAATGTTTTTAAGAAAATGTCAAGGTTTCAACCAAGAAATGAAACCACTCAAATAAATAGGAAAGTCTGGCCCATACACGAGAAAAGAGGCAGCCACTGGAAATTGTCCCAGATGTTGGACTTCCATACAAAAACTTTCAACCAGCTATTACAAATGTGTTCAAAGAACTAAAGGAAACCATGTCTAAAAAATTAAAAGGAAAAAATAAGAATAACATCCCACCAAACAGAGACTATCCATGAAGAGATATAAATTATTTTTTAAAAGCAGGAGCTTAATTCTTCTCCCCTTGAGTTGGGCTGAAGTTAGCAACCCCATTCTACTAAGTAGAATCTGGTAGAGGTGATGGTGTGTGACCATATTAGGTCCTCAGTACACTGAGGCTTCTCTTGTCCTCTCAGATCACCTGATCGGGGGGAGGCCAGCTGCCATGTTACAAGGACACTCGCACAGCCTCACGGAGAGAGCCTCATGGCCAGGAGCTGAGGCTTCCAGCCAAGGACCGTGTGAGTGGGTCGTCTTAGAAGGAAATCTTCCAACTCCTGTCAAGCTTCCCCATGACTACGGCCAGACCAGCTGGCATCATGATAATAACTTCATGCGAGACCCTAAGCCAGAACCATATAGGTTCTTGAACTCCTAACCCTCAGAAACTGTGCATCTCACACACACTGTTGTTCAAGCTAACTTATAGGGTAATTTGTTATGCAGCAATAGTAACTAATGCATGCTGAGAGGAAAAGTCCTCAGAAATTTTCAAAGGATAGAAGATCAATAAGAGAAGTGTTAGCAGGAAGCTAATTTTCTTCCAGTACAAGGCAGCCCACAATGGAATAGGCCACGGTTTAAAGTGGAGAGCTGCTTGGCCCTTAAAAGATGGCAAGCAAAGATTGATGGGCATTTACCACAGATGATGATGTGGTTTCCTGCTCTAGTGAGGATGTGATAAGGTCTTTGTGAATGGCCTCTGTTTTTAATTTTACTTACCATTTGACTCCCACCACTCCCACTACCTCCTATTTTCCAGAAAGAATTTGAAGTGCTCTGGAATTGTGATACATAATTCAAGCTAAGATTAAAAAATTAAAAAAGAGACCAGAAACCACACAGAAGAATTAGAATCGCCACAACTAAAACTGAGCCTGGTGAAAGCGTAAAGAGAAAGGAAATGTTACTCCTGACCACTGGAGATGTTGACTAGGTAAGCAGAGCCTAGCAATAGTTCCTTTCTTAAAGCCCACTGGCTACTTCTGGTTGGAGATATTCTAGCCCGGGCTCTTCCTCCCAATCTGACCCCTGCCCTATGACTTTGTCAGGGGCTGTCATTACCTCATGTAAGGTAAGCTAAGCATGTTCTCTGTTACAGACAAAAAAAAAGTATGGGTAGTTTATCCCTTAATGTTAGTCTGAGAAAGCCCGTCCTCTCTTTTTAATGAAGAAAAGCAGATCTCACTGTCCATTGTTTACGGGGACTGCCTTGAAGTCTCCTAAATCAGGGCTTTGTATCTCACTAATGCTGGGCACAGTGTCCTAGGTTCACCCCAATGGAAGATGGATGAGTGATTTTGGCCCATAAGCTATCCTTGCTGAGACAGCTTCTGGGTGACCCCAAACAAGAGTCAACCAACCAATCCTAAGGCATCCTGCTCATGGTCCAGGGACCAACCCCACATTCAGGTGATGGGATAGAAATAGTCAAGTGCCTGGCAGGTCTTGTTTACCCTGTGCCTCCCCCGCTGGCTAGTTCAGCTCCTGGGCCCAGAAGGCAGCTTAGGTAAAGGCAGTACTCACAACCTCCCAAACCACATCAAAATTACAGCTACACTACAGAAACCCATCAGTAAAAACTGCCCCTACACTCCTGGAAAAGACACGAAGGTGTTTTTCAGTTCTGACTCTGCCTATGATTTGGGTCTAGAAGATGTTTGTGATTACATCAGCTGCCACCTAAGTCATAAAAGGTTCCGGGAGAAACCTGACTTGGGTGGCACTGCCTTCTAATGAAAACGCAGGTGACCAGGACAGCCATGGTTTAGGTCACACTTTAAAGCTGCTTGGCTCTACTGAGTTCTCAGATCCCAGGGCTATGAGCTTTGGGCAGTGGAACCCGACATGTGGTGCGTGGCAAACACACTCACAAGCACTATCACGGAAGGAGGACGCACACTTTTCATCAAAGTCAAGCTTGAGACAAAAGTGCTTTTAAACCAAAGTCTTAATTCCCCACCTGTTCTGCAGGCTGGATGCTGGGCAGCTGAGAGTGATCAGTCTTACACTGCAATGAAAGCCGCTGCGATGTTAAGGAAGAAACGCCCAGGGGTCCTACATAATTATGACTTGATCCCTCACCCTGTGACATTAAAAAGATCCCCCCAGCCCTAACCGGCTTGGGTCAGTAGATAGAGCATCAGCTGCAGAATGAAGGGTCCCAGGACAATTCTGACCAAGGACACATACCTGGGGTGCGAGCTCGATCATTCTCTCTCATCATTGATTATCTATCTCTCCTTCTCCCTTCCTCTCTGAAATCAATAAGGAAATATAATTTTTAAAAAGTTCCCCCCCAAATGGAAGCTGCATGGTTTCTGGCCTCCAAGAGCACAGCTTTGTGACTCCTATGCCCTTTGGTGTATAGTGATCGCACCAGTCATGATAGTTTTATTAAGAGGTGTGACCCGACCCAGTTCTTGTGTACAGGGCACTATCTCCTAATCAAAACTGCAAAATGTGGCTGAGCAGGCTGTGAAAAGAAATCAAGATGTGCATCTTAAGTAGCAGATTAACGGCTCTCGATGGGAGAGCTGCTGGCCGAGAGTGGCTGACTCAGAGCAGTCTTACATCTTAAGCGGCAGTAGTTGGAGGGCAGGACTCCTCAGAACTGTCCAGACTCCTGTACCGGTTCTGGGCACAACTCTCATAGCAGGGAGCCATCATGGGACCCTCCTCATCATGCACAGCAGGTCTGGGGCCAAGGAGAGCCTCTCTGAGCATCATGCTTCTCCTTCATCTTCCCAGGGAGATGAGAGGTGGGCATGGGCAATAGAGACCCTGCAATCAGGGTCAACAACCCCTTCAAAACAACAGCTCAGAGCCAACTCAAATACTGGAACCAGATGCAAAGCCAGGGCTTGTGTCACAGTGCAGAAGAGTTATTGGAGTTGGGGGGAAGACTTAGCCCAGAGGCAGTCGAAGAGGGTAGAACAATGGGAAGTGGGTCTGGGTTATGAGTTGAACTATTTCCTCAAAGTTGAGATGGTGAAGTCCTAACCCCGCATGTGGCAGAAAGCTATTTTATTTGGAAATAGGGTCATTCTAGATATAAATGGTTAAGATGCGGTCACACTGGAGTAGACTGGGTCCCTAATCCAATGTGAGAGGTAATTATGAAAAGGAGAACTTTGGAGACACACACACAGGGAGAAGCCATATAAAGACTGGACTTACGATGTTACAAGCCAACGAGCATAACTGGGAGCGGGGAGAGAGCCCTTCGGAGGGAGGATATCACTGTGGACACCTTGGTTTCGGACTGGCCTCCGGAACTGGAAGACAACCTGCTTCTGTAGTTCTAAGCCACCCAGTGTGTGGCACTTTGGTGCAGCAGCCCTAGCAAAGCAAAACAGACCTGAGGACTGTGTGTTCAGATGTGTGTGAAGATAACCTCAGGTGAAGAGAAGGGCACAGATCACTGAGTCCAGATGGTCTTGCCTCTCAGGAGCATTCAACAGTTCAGTTCTGCTGGAACCAAGGGTCTGAAGAGGAGCCATGGGACTTGTACTGGGCCAGGCAATAGAGAGCTTTGAATGCTGGGAAATGTTTTGTCCAGCACGGTTTGTTTCTCAGTTGTTTTGTGTTTCTATTTATTTGTATCCATTTGGCAGGAAGTGAGTTGAGATGTCAGTCAGGAGTCATGGGGAACCAGGTTGCCTGCTGGGAGTGATTTGATCAGAGCCTCCACGGGAACATGGACCTGGACACTCCTACTTAGAAAAACTGGGGACAAGAAGCAGCCTAGGGAAGAAGCTGCAGCAAGCACCCAAAGGAGAACCGAAATAGTCATGGGGGCAGAGCAAAGAAGAGGAGATAAAGACAATAGATGAAGCTATAGGTTTACCAGCAAATGTTTGTGAGTGGAGAGGAAGGGAGAGAGGAACTGACAGCGAGGTTCTGAGTCAGGGAGGACAGTGGTGCATCACAGATTGAGCGAGGAAGGGAGGACCTCTTGGGGAGTGGAGAGTTCCTTGGCACACACTGCCTTTGGGGTGGAACTTGGAAGAAAATATGGACTTGAAACATGACATCAGTCTTGACAAGAGAATTGAACATTTGAAGCCAGTTGAAAATGAACAGTTCTATATAGGACATGAGGGGGGGGCGGGGCACTATGTTAATCCATTTAGAGGTTGTTCTAATCTGTTCAAATGTGGGTTGTTATTTGTTGTTTTAATGCTGTTAACAAAGAAAAGGTTGGTCTGCTTGAGCCTTGCTTTGAGCAAATTTATTCCTTTCTCTGGAAGGTAGAGTAATGAAATGAATATGCTGCTTGTCAGGTGTCTCTCCCCGCTGGAAAAATGAAAGCGTGAACCCAGGCCTGAGGCCCTGCAGCCCCAGGTGACCCCCACTTTGCTCTCCTGGCCCTCGTAGGACACGGTAGTGGAGACACCAAGGCAGCAAGAAAGCAGAGCCCTATAGCAGCAGCTGGGCTTTCTTTGGAGAGTTCATTAGTGGGTGAGCGCTGAGCTCTGCCAGGAAGCTCTGGTCATCAAAGAGTTCGTAATGGATGCTTCATGGGGAGAAAGACAAAGGAAGCAGATCCGGGAAGAAGCCCTTGGATGCTTTTAGCACCAGAATGAGAGAAAGTGCTTCTATAAAGCTGAGTGGAGTGAGGAAAGCCTTGCAGAAATTTAGCAGTGAGGGCAGCGGAAGAATGCACTTAAGCCTTGGAAGCTTCAGCATAATTAAACCAACCAAAAGTGAACAATATCTCCCCTGGTGGCTAGTCACTTAAACTGCACTACCTCATCTGCTGTACTATAAAATATAATGTGCGATATAAGCTGTTCAGTAATTGCTAGCAGCCACACGAAAAAGTCAAGAAGAGCCCTGGTTTGTCTCATGCACCAAAAGGTTCAATTCCCAGTCAGGGCACATAATCCAGAGTTACAGGTTTGATTCCTGGTCAAGGTGCAAGAAGCAACCTATTAATCTCTCTCTCTCTCTCTCTCTTTCTCTCTCTCTCTCTCTCTCTCTTTCTCCATATCCTCGTGAGAGTATATAAAATAAAGAACCTTGTCCATGTATATATTATCAGTAACAACCAGGAAGAGACCCTGATTTTCAGTATCCACAGTCCTTGGAGCTCTGAGTAACAAGCACAGAGGCCAACCTGCAGACAATGGTGCTCGGTGGATTACCTTATCTATGGCAGCAGGTGAGTCAAGTGGATGAGGCCTTGTGATATCCCAAGGTTCTCTTACCTTCTGATCAAGGCATGTGAGTCATCATCTCCCCTCAGCCCATCCCCCACAGCACCACGAGGGCCCACTTAGCATAGCAACAAGGCTGGATGGGGAGCATTGTCCAGAGAAGGAAGCCACACAGCTGCTACTACCCTGGGAAGCCTCAGCCCCTTCTCTCCTACTAAACTCCCCTCCCCCATGAAATCCCACAGGCTGAGGGAGGGACTTTCCTCCACATCTTGTCTCTGCCTCACACCCAACCTTAGAAGATCCTAGGAACTACCCAGCTTATGGGAGAAAAGGGGAAGTGAAGGTGATGACAATCTGTATTAATAAAAGCACAATATGCTAATTAGACTGGACGTCCTTCTGGATGACCTTCCTGACGAAGCCCAGGTCCCAGATGCCAGATGGAAGCAGGTGCCAGCAGCTGGGGGAAGGAAGGCCTACTCTTGCACGAATTTCATGCATCAGGCCTCTAGTAATAATAATAATATTTTAAAAACGTAAGTAAAGGGAGCGCCTCACTCAGGAGAAGGGAGAACTGCACAGAGGGAGCAACAGGCTGGGAAGAAGAGAGGATAGGAAAGGGTGAGGTGGCAAAGATTATATGAAAGCCCCATTCTTTCACCTGCAGTCAATCCCATAGCTGTGCTGCCAACGGGAGGAGGGTGAGAGAGGCTGACTAGTCCTCTCCTGCCTGGTCCCTCCCCCTGCTCACACCTCAGTCCCCTGCCCTTCCTGCCTCATCTGGTCAAAACTGTGATGCTGATCGATACTTTCTGCTTTCCTTGCCTTACCCTGTTTCACTTCCTTTACTAGAGTATAAATTAACAGAGGCAGGGCTCACACTCAGCATTATATCTTGCTCTGGGCTCATCATGTGCTGTGCACGGAGTGTTTGTAGAATTTAAGGATAAAAATCAGAGGTGGCCGAAACCGGTTTGGCTCAGTGGTAGAGCGTCGGTCTGTGGACTGAAAGGTCCCGGGTTCGATTCCGGTCAAGGGCATGTACATTGGTTGCGGGCACATCCCCAGTGGGGAATGTGCAAGAGGCAGCTGGTTGATGTTTCTCTCTCATAGATGTTTCTAGCTCTCTCTCTCTCCCTTCCTCTCTGTAAAAAAAATCAATAAAAAATAAAAATAAAAAAATAAAAAAATAAAAAATAAAAATAAAAATAAATCAGAGGTGGCCAGTGAGCATAAATTGTAATGTGAAAGAGTTAAGAGTAGAGATAACACAAAGAATATTTAGAGATTCATTTGAATTTGAAAAAGAAGTGGGAAGAAGATGCTGAGAGGAGACCAAAGTGGGAGAAGGTACCGGTGGGTGAGGCCTGCAGACCCTTGAGGAGATCCAAGAGCAGAAATTATCACATTATCACATGCAGGAGCTCTGGCCTGCAATGCTGCTCTCTGTAGACAGATACTGGTTTGATCTCATAAAGGTCTGTGAGGGTTTGGGAGAGGGGAGAACTGTCCTGTGGCTTCTCTGAAATTGCTCCACATTTCACAGAGAAGGCTCTCTCCATTACAAAAGAGAAATGAATATGAAGGGATTAACTGCTTCAGATTCTACAAAAGGTGAAAGAAAGAAAGAAAGAAAGAAAGAAAGAAAAGAAAAGAAAAGAAAAGAAAAGAAAAGAAAAGAAAAGAAAGGAAGAAAGAAAGAAGCTCAAGTAGCTGGTTAACCATTAGGAATATTCAAGAGAGTTCCCACCATCAAAGAAAATAGTGAAAGGCCCAAGAAGGCCCTTGGTCTGGCAGCAGGCAAACATTTTTGGATTCCAGGCTCCCTCCCACTGACCCCCTCCCACTATCTCTGTGGCTGGTACTGAAGGTTGGCACAGTTCCAAGAGCCCTATGTGGAAGTCTCACCAATCCTGCCTCTGAACTGTTTTTTAAAGAGCCCCTCCAATAGACACACACCATTGGTCAGATGAGTTCTGTGTCACTATCCTAAACCAATAACCAGCAAGTTACAGACACTCTGATTGGGTGCAATCAATGGGCCCTCATCAGGGGCTGCAGCTAATGGGGGCCAACCTCCAGGGAAACAGGAAGCAGCACAAGTGGCTGCCCCAAAGGGGGGTACCTGAGAGAGCTGAGGCTCTTAGGAAGGAGGGGTGAAGTAGAGATTGAGGGTAATCTGTGTTGGGTTGGCAAAATCAGGGTGTGCTCCAGCCTAGGTATCTTGAGATCCAGTTTTTAACTCTACTCTTTATGGTAATGTCATCTCAGCCTTTTCCCGCCAAGAAATCTCAGTGGAACTTGATTTTATTTCTGTGGGATGCACATAATGTGGTAGAAAGAATATGGGCCTTGGGATGAAAAGACCTGACTTTACATGTTGTATTGCATTACCTACTGGCTTAGGTTCTCTTATGCAGGCCACCTAACCTCCTCATCTCTGTTTTCCAGTCCATAAAATGTAGGGAATAATTTCTACTACTCTGAATATTAAGAAACAGACACGTATAAAGAACTCTCTGCTTTCCCTTAGCTCTGGGTCCAGAGCTCCATTACTAATCTCTCTCACATTGTGTTACAAAACTCACCCATCTTTTTGAGTCATCAGTGCATAGCTCAGTTTCTCCTGCTAGGCCCTGGGTTAACATAGGCAGCTTTTTGTACTTTTCCTGTCTCCCTCAGGGAGATTCCAGGAATCCAGGAGCTCACACTGGCTTAGTATGTAAATTACAAAGAGAGATTGGCATTTGCTAACTAAAACGTGACCCCTTTTAGTGCTGCGATGAGGTCACGGGATGTTCATTTCCCTTTTAAGGGAAGACTACAAAGTTAACAGAACTACCCTCGGAGGAGCCATTAGGAAGGCGAGGGAGGGCCGAGGCTCTGACCCACATTTCATTTTTAATGGGGCTAACATCTTCCTGCTGAGTCACTCCTTTCTCATCTCAGCCTCTTCTGGCAGCTCTCTCTCTCTCTCTCTTTAAATTTATATATGTTTTTATTGATTAAACATATATAAATGTTTACATGAGAGGGAGGTCTGGTTCCTCTATTCTGGAAGAATGACTCAAGATGTATGGGATCCGTTTTCTTCAGTTTGCTGTTTTTCTCCAAGAGCTGTGTGCTTACCAGGCTTCCTTTCAAGAGGATGTCCACTTTTCTAAGCAGTCTTGGGTTTAGCAGTTGTAGCCTGCTTTGGATGTAGCCTATTTTGGATGCCCACACATTACCCCATGCTGTAATGTTTCCTCCCCTTAGATGGTTTGACTTTTGAATGATTGAGCCCAGAATTATAGCTCTGACAGCCTACAGCTCAGGTTCTGCAGTTTGTCACAACATTAAAATACTTGTGCTCTCAATTAATACATTAATGGACCTACTTAACAATGAAATGTAATCAGGAATTAGGTGGGTGATTAGGCCTTCCTTCCATCCCCCCTTATTCCACATATCATGGGGGGATGGAAGGAAAAGTTGGTAAGGTGGAATCATGCAGCCAACCCATGTTTTGCTCCCCAAATAAATCCCATATGATAGATCCTCCCTTCCCCCAACTGGTGGAGAGAGAATGACATAAACTCCACCTGCAGTCCAAACATTCCTGAGCACCTAACCAGGCACCCTATATGGACTGTACATTGAACCACCAATCAGCACCTGCCATATATCCTAAGCCCCATTCCTAAGTCCCTAGTTCCCTAATCATATGCCTTACATGAAACCACCAATCAGCATGCGCTGAGTGCCCTAAACCTTTTCCCTTCCTTTTCCTCCCCTCAAAAGGGGTGTTTACCCCAGCACGTGTGCTCTTTCTCCTTGGAAGGCAGCCCAGCAGTGGTATTCTCCACCAATAAAGCCCGTGTCCTGGCATCCCAGTCTCTGGCCCCCCTCTATTTCATCTTTCACCATATACCAACCACTAGCTCAATGATGGAAATTGGCTAAATGCTTAGACCTAATAGCCGTGCTGTCGATTGGAGTTAAGGGGAATTGTCTTTGACCTTGCACAACACGCCCAACCTTCCCTTTCAAAGCACCTTTTCTTTTTATCGATAAAGGACACCTTGGTGTGCAGTCCTCTCTGCCCCCTGTGTCAAGACAGGTCCATATGCCTGCCTCTGCTGTTTCTTCTTTCACTCCTTCATCTGATTTCCTACCACTGGGAACTGTAGTGCTGCTTCCTCTTTGTGTTTGCTCAGCTTTCAGGATTCTCACATGCACCCCAGGGCATTCTTTCCTTTCCCAATCCCCTCCTCCTCTGCTCATCTACTTCTGTCGTCAACCTTTAAAGCAAACAGGTAGTGGTTTGTCCAGGAAAATGGAGGTTATTCAAGAAAACAGAGGAATTGTAATTTTGGATGTGCAAACTACAGTGAACCATAGGCAAGGCCAGGAAACAAAGGAAGGAACCATGCTGTTATAGAGGAAGGGGTAAAGTTGGGAGGGGCAGTTTTGAACAACAGTTTATTGGAAGAGTGTGAGAGTTTGGAGTTGTGGTGGCTTCTTATTGGCTGAGTTGTTGCTGGGCAAGAGGAAACTTGCTTCCTTCTGCATGGGTATGTAAAGTAATTTGTAACAAATGGATATGCATCATAACCCTCCCTTCATGCCTTCCAAGTCCATTATGAATGAGGCTTTCCTTTATTCATGTTCACACTGTATACACAATTCAAATGACAACCTCTTACCAAAGTGGCAGCCTCTTTGGTTGGTTCTGCTGTAAAACAATATAGATCTTTCTTACTCTTTACTCAGAAAAACTAATGTCTTTTATAGTCAAAAGAAAATTAGTAGCTGAGGAAAGTGGGGTTATTATTCAGTTATAATTTTAAATCCTACCTCTTCCACAAATTCCTATTAATTCATCAGCTAAATAATGTGGCTGCTTCTAAAGATTCTGACATCTAATTCTCTGCCTGCAGGTTTATTGTCAGGGTGAAAAATACTGTCTTTTTACTTTCATTTTTAAAAACAAGCATAATGAAAATATTGGATATTGTTTAGGATTTTTATGAGAAGACTTGGCAGCTACTTTGAGAAATAGTTGGATGGGGAGATATGAATAGTTAAAAGTCCTCTCTACACATTCACCTTTCACTCAACTCCCTGGCAGCCACTGTTCTACCTTCTGTCTCTATGAATTTGAGTAGTCTAACTACCTCAGATAACTGGAATCTTACAGTACATATCTTTTTGTGACTGGCTTATTCCACATATCATAAAGTCCTAAAGGTTTATCAATATTGTTGCATGTGTCAAAATTTGCTTCCTTTTTAAGGCTGCCCCCTAGTCATTATTGAATAAGTATGAACTAATTTGGCATGGAGAAGATCTTCTATCTGTATTTTTACTATGATTCATATCCATTTGTTTATTTTTAAATTTTAACATAAAAGGTAAATTTTGAGATGGCAAAGATGTAATATCTTATACATTGTGATGATTATTATCCTTAGAATATATTGGTTGGATTTACAAAATGTCCCAGAAGTAGTACACTAAATATTGTAACCCTGCAATTCTGATAACTGCTGATCGGAGGGAGCTGGGACATACTTATAAGTGCAGAAGCATGGTCTGATGTATTGAGTCAGCAATGAGGGTATCTGGCAGTGTAGAAGCGCTGTAATTCTGACTACATCTGTACACAGTTTCCACCTGTAGGGTAAAAATTCTGGGTGTAGTTTACAGAATGATTTCACTCAGTCCAGCTAGGTAGAAGAGGTCCCTTCCAGGCACAGTCAAATTAGTTCAATAACTGAGGCAGGCATGGGCATGGACTGAGTTTGCCCATTAGTTGGGTTCTAATACATTGAAGAGAAATGAGTCAAGGGGAGACACAATCCCTTTGAGAGATGACTAGAGGACCAAAATCGTGGAGGTACCCCGGGCCTAGGTGCAGCAGGAGTCGAAGGATCAAAGAAGCAAACAGTTTTCCAGAGCCTCGTGTGCACTGAAGCTATGGAAGGGGCTCCAGACAGAAGCACAGTCTCAGAGGGATGCAAGAGGTGGGAGGAGAGCACTGAGCACTTTTTTCCCTACCTTTTCAGCTCCTGCCTCCCATTGCCCCAAATAAATCAAAAGATAGAAGGCAAGGAAGCCAGGTGATACTGTCTGCAGGGTCAGCCCCTCCAGGGATGCAGAGACTGGAAGGGAACCAATGGAGTAGGAAAGAAATGAAGACTAGCCATTGCCTGTGTCCTACAGGTGATTAAAGTAATACTGATCAGGTGCTCAGTAGTACTTGCCTGTAATCAGTCCCACCTTGCACAGGTTAATGTGCTCTGCCTGAAGAGACTATCTTAGTTTCTCCTGGGAATTTTAAACATTAGAATATGCATTAGTGTCTTTTCAAGAATGATGCTGGGGAAATAGGATGTCCTCATGCAAAAGAATAAAATTTGGCCCTTGCCTTATAGTATATTTAAAAATTAACTCAAAAAGTGGATCAAAGGTCTAAATGTAAAGCTAACACTATAGAACTCCTAGAAGAAAACAGGAGAAGAGCTGCATGACATTGGATTTGACAGTGATTTCTCAGAGTTGACACCCAAAACACAGGCAAGAAAGTAAGAATAAACTAGGCTAACTCAAAAATGTCCATGAGACAAAGCACACAGTCAACAGAGTGAAAATGCAAATATTTTCTCCCATGGGAGAAAATATTTGCAAATCATCTGTCTGCATGATAATAATACAATCCAGAATATATAAAGACCTCTTACAACTCAACAACAACAAAACTAAGCATAACTGAAAGCAGGGTCTCTGTGCACCCATGTTCATAGCAGCATTATTCACAATAGATAAGAGATGGAAGCAAACCAAGTGCCCTTTGACAGATAAACAGAATATTACTCAGCCTTCAAAAGGAAGAAAATTTTGACATATGCTACAACAGAGAGAAACCTTTAGGACTTTATACTATGCTAAATAAACCAGTCACAAAAAGACATATACTGTAAGATTCCACTTATATGAGGTATCGAAACTACTCAAATTCATAGTGACAGAAGGTAGAACAGTGGTTGCCAAGGAGTGGGGTGAAAGGTGGATGTGGAGTTATTGTTTGATGGGAATATAGTTTCATTCTTGCACAATGAAAAGAATTTGGGGGATAGATGGGAGTGTTACCTATACAACCATGTTAATATACCTAATTTCACTGAAGTGTATGCCTAAAAATGGTTATGATCATAAATTTTTTGTTATGTGTGTTTTGCCACAACTTTTTTAAAAGCTGGAGGATCAAGAGTGACATGTTGTACCTAAATAGTTAAAATCAAATTTCTCCAACATGATTTTTCTTCAGAATAATTTTATAAAAACTATACATCACCTTCAGAATGAATTCACAATCAAGATGGACTCTTGAGTAACTCGATTTGGTCAGGAACAAAAATCAAAGCATTTCAGAGTGAGAGCTGGGGACTTCAATAATTAATGAACTCTGAAAAATACCCTAAGCCTCCATTTATTTATAATGAAAATACTATGCATATTCATATTTTGCTGTTGGTATCTGCAAGACTCTTCACAAAGCAGATAAATAATTCAAACACAGATTTGCTTACCTAGGCAGTAAGAGGCCAAAGGTCAGGATTCTGTCGTATTTCTTTGATGGCTACTGATTTTTGTTCTCTTGATGTGTATGATGCCAGTGTCCAAAGACTCACAGAAAGGCACATCTCAGGTTATGATTTCCCTTTTTACCATCCTCTTCCCACTCCTGAATAAATAATGTTTCATTAGAAGGGAAAAGAATTCTAAAGCCACCTGTTTACTTAAGCTTTTTCTTGAGTGTGGCTTGTTGTTGTTGTTGTTGTTATTATTATTATTATTATTATTATTACTAGAGGCCTGGTGCACAAATTCATGCACAGGTGGGATCTGGCTGGCCCACCCTGATAGAGAGAATTGGACCGGCCTGAGGGAAGAGCTGCAGGCAGTTGGTGGGCTGGCCCTGGCCCTGACCTGGGGTGTGGGGAATCGATCTGGGCTGGGGGGCGGGGGCAGGGGGCCTTCCCTGCCAACATCCTGGGGCTCCTCCCCTGGTCAGCTCCACCCCCTGGTTGAACTCTGGTTCCAGAAAGACTGGAGTTGGAGTTTTGATTTGGACACAAATAGTGTGTCTGGGCAACTTGCTAACATTTTTTTAATATTGTTCTTCTGCTTTGTAAAATGGGATTATCA
The DNA here is from genome assembly GCF_014108245.1 of Pipistrellus kuhlii. NCBI lineage: Eukaryota > Metazoa > Chordata > Mammalia > Chiroptera > Vespertilionidae > Pipistrellus > Pipistrellus kuhlii. Next base: position 15,506,004 of record NW_023425405.1, read on the forward strand.
GTTCCTATTTCAGTTGGAATAATTAACTGAAATATATATATATGATAACATAGACCTAGTTTCCAGTAAGCAATGATGACATGGAAGTAATTGTTGATATTTTGTACTAATGGAAAGGGTTTACTCCCCGCTCACCTGCAAAAGTGGTAGTTGAAGGTGCACTATTGAGTTGGTCATTCTAGGTTTGGATTTCAACACCAGAACTTGGCTTTGGGCCAGTTACTTAACTTCTCTGGGTCTCAGTTATCTCATCTGTGAAATGGAAATAGACAAAGAATAAACATAAAGATAAAAAGAGACAAAACGCTTAGAAATATATAACCCTGAAAGCTGTAGCTTAATGTCCTAAAAGGCATTAACCAGTTTTACCTCTTAGGGAACTTATTTTAGGATATATTTCTTTGTGAATTATGAATACCATTACCATCTTACTCATTTCCTCATTGAGTTGAATAAAATCACATATGTTTCATCCTATACTTGATATGAGAATTACATATTAACTCTTTGGAAAATTATCCTCTGACAGGCCCTAACTGACTACCTAAGACATGTTCCTTAATAGATTGACATTGGCAAAACTTACTTTGATAGAAATGCTGATTAAGCTATTTGTGGGAGAGAGGGTGAGCAACCAAAAACATACTGTGTTTCCATTTTGATATATTCTATCCTCCTCTCCCCTATGTCAGCTAGAGCCAGGCCCTAAGGGGGTAAAGGTGGGGAAATGCCCCTTGGAGGGGCCTCTACCCACTGGAAAAAAAAGAAATAAGCAAGCTGCAAGATGAGCCTAGCAGAAAGAGATACTTTCATTATGGCCTTTACATTTATGACTAGCAAAATAATGAAGGAATGTAATTCGGAAAGCTTTATTACCGTTTTAAGGATCCCTCAAGCACTGAGAAAGATAATAGTCCATAGATGCTGTCCATAAGATTGTTTTCTCCTCCCCCGACAGCCACTGACAGCTGATTTTGTGTTGGTAACTGCTGTCACTGAAGCATGGAGAAAATGCCTGTAAGGCCAGGAGGATGAGGACATCTTCCCTGCAAGGACCTCTATTGCCATCATGATGACAATAATAGTTACTGTAATTGTCATTCTGCTTTTCTATAGACTGTCTACTTTGGGGAGCTTAAGGCTATAGGGCTGCAAAAAATCACACTAACATAAAGTCATGCTTTGTAATCTTCCCAGAGTATTTTATGAAACCGCAAAGAGGACCTATGCAAAAAGACAAAAATAATTATTAAATTCGGGTCACTTGACTAACAATTATTTGTGGAATGCCAATAGCTTTTCAGAAGCTTTCAGATATAGTATCAACTTGACAGTCTTCCCCCCCACTCCCCACCCCCTCTCTCTCTGGATTGGATTGTTGGACCACTGTCATTTTTTTTCTCCCCAAAGACATGGCTTATCATGTTTGAGAAAAATTGAATTTAATTGCAAATCAGCTTCAGTTGTTTTAATTGGAGATAATAAAGTAGTTTCTCTTTATTATCTCCAATTAAACCATAAGGTGAGAAGCCACGCCTTTTATTTCATTTATACACACTCTCATCTCCTAATACCACACTCTGCATAGTGTAAAACTTCAGCATTATTAGCTTTTGGATACAGAGTGTTAGAGAAACATCTAACACTGCCAAAGTTCAACTCTGCAAAAGAGCCTTCGTGGATGAAACAGGATGTGGCTCACAGTTAATCTTATGGTAGGATGAGAAATCTTTGAGAGGGGCCTCGAGGTCCAGAGAAAACAGTTGAACACAAAGAAAAGAGGTGTGTGAAAAAAGGTGAAAATGAGAAAGACAAAAAGAAACAAAGTCAGACCCTGAATGCACTAAAGCGGGGTGGGAGGAGAGGAGAACAACAACAAGAAGAGGGGGCGGAGCCCTAACCGGTTTGGCTCAGTGGATAGAGCATCAGCCTGCAGACTCAAGGGTCCCAGGTTTGATTCTGGTCAAGGACATGTACCTTTGTTGTGGGCACATCCCCAGTGAGGATTGTGCAGGAGGCAGCTGATCGATGTTTCTATCTCTCTATTCCTCTCCCTTCCTCTCTGTAAAAAAAATCAATAAAATGTATTTAAAGGAGGAAGGGGAGGGGGAGGGGGAGGGGAAGGGGGGGCAGAAAAAGAGAAAGAAAGGCGAGCACCACTGGTGTCACTGACCTAAAGCTAGGACTCTGGATGGGGAAAGACTACAACCCCCAGAATCCCTTGCGGTGCCCATATCCCCGTGTCAGTCTCTTAGGCAACCCAGGTAAACAAGATGGCGACCTCCGGGGGAGATCCCCAGAGAAGAAAAACTAACCAGGGAGGCGTGAGTGGTGGAAGAGGCGGAGCCCAGTCGGTACTGGTTCGCTCAGAAAAAGAACGCTGGTCTTCTTTTCCCAAGGGTCAGAGACTGACAGGTCCTTCCACACCTTCCTCCTCCACCTTCCTGCTCCAGCAGATCGTTCACCACCGCTATCCGGAGTCCGAACCAGGGCAAGAGGAAACCGAGAGCGTGGCCATGGGCGAGGAAGAGGAGCTGACGGATTCCGAGGAGTCCTCAGAGTCCGAGCTGCTGAATTTGGAGGTGTGCCTTCTCTCCCCTCCCCCCCCCCCCCCCCCTCACTCCTCTCTCAGGCCCTGAGGCCCTGCTGCTTCTGCCGCGCCCCCAAAGCACCCCTCCTTAGTCCTGACCACCTCGAGGCTTCCCCTGTTTTCTTCTCATTTCAGGTACCCGGTTTTCTCACTCACCGCTCATTGAAATATTTCCAAGTTTCTTCTTTAGTTTCATTAGCACACTTGGTTTCTTAAGAGTCAAATTATGCAGCGTCGTTATGAAAAATTACTATTTATATGGGACTTAAGGCTTTGACTTCGTTAAAATTATACCTTGACAAGATTGTAAGTAGAGTTCATCCTTGACATCCCCTGCACCCTTTCCCCGGGGTTTTGTAGTACTCCAGTGCCCTCTCCCACTTCTAGTCCCTTTATTGTCTAGGGATTTATTTTATTTTATTTTTTGAAATAATTTGAGAAGTGCTTCCTTAAACACTAAGTGACTTACAAGTTTAATATATTACTTCTGCCAAGTGTGTCTGACACATATCAAGCAACACACACACACACACACACACACACACACACACCTCACTTTGGGAGTGTTTTAGGATTCCCATTGACATTGCCTGGGGTGGTGGCTTTGCCTTGTACATTATACAAATTCACGTTAATAGATACCCATTCTAAACACCACTCAAATCCACTCCTTTCTTACACTTATCATCCTGCTTTCTTCTTAGCCCATTATCTGTCTTCTGTCCCTTTCTACTTCTCATCACACCACTTCCTTTTCTTGGCTTCTAATATTTATTTTCTTAAACACACACACACACACACACACATTATTGACTAGCTTCTTTTCAATGAACTGTTATGCTCTCCTCTTTGTCCTGCTGCCAGGAGACTCAAATCAATAGTTTTCTTACTTTCAATCGTTTTTCTTGAGATAGGTTTTTCTCTTCTCTTTCCTCTACGTTTGTAGTATAAATTGCCTCAAATTCTTTTCAGAAGTTGACACTAGTATGATGCAGAGAATTAGAATGATTCCCATGTCCCCATTCTGTGATGTTCGCCTGTCTTGCCCTCTTTGCAAGTCTGCACCTTTCCCTAGTCACTTTTCCTCCTTGAAGCCAAACATGCTTCTCTGCATGCCTGCTGTGTTTCCCAAACTCTTTTCCTCTTTAGTCTTACCTCTTCTTATTTCCCCCCTCAGTAACCTTCTCTGTCTTCTGTTACTCTGAGGCCACCACTCGCCACTTACACTTTAACCCTCTGGGTTCCCTTCACTCTCAATATTTGGCCCGTTTTTTCCCACCTCATTTTATCTTTCCTAGTTTTCTCTCCCCTTTTACAGGGGCTAGTTACATATTGGTTTTGCTTAAAATAGATTATAGGGAATTATTCCTTATTTGTTCATCTTTTTATTTACTTTGCAACCTTTAACAGTGACTGATTGCAAAAACAATTGCAGTGTTTTTACCATTTTGAGATGTTTGTATGGTTTCCACCAGCTTCCACCCCAGAGGAATTCACAAATGAATCACCAGTTCACTTTATTATTCTAATTAACACATGCTCTTAAGCTATGAGGCTCATTAGTACCATTGTTAACCCATCTTCAGTATGCCATTAACAAACTTGAACTAGTTACTCCTTTTTGGCCTATAGGGTGTGTATGGGAAAAGTTTATTAGTTCTTCCATTTACATTCTAAATGTTCATATTTATTTTGTGTTTTTACATATGTTAGCTTTTTAGAGTGTCTCATAAGTTTTAATATACTTAACTGTCAAGCTTAAAAGGACTTACTTGAACTTTCATGTTTAGGGATTTCTCTTCCATGTCATAGCCTAGTTAAGATTTGTAATGCCGTGATGGCCACAGTGATTACTGAGTGCCTGTAATGCAATTAGCCTCAAACCTCTGAAGCCCTCATGGACTTGAGGGAGATAGTGTAGACCAGCTGTTCAGAATACTGTCCTTGGTTCCTATAAAGCCTTTTGTTAGCTGTGAGATTTTGAGCAAATTACTTTATTTCTCAATGTCTCATCTGGAATATGGGAATTATAATAAAACCTACCTCAAAGGAGAATTGTGAGAATTAAATGAGATTCTACATGTAAAATACTTAGCATACTATATTATTATACTGTTACTAATACAAATAATAATTTGCATGCTTTTATTTGCTAACTATAGCCCATTAAGTGATTTAATTCATGTAGACTTCATTGAGCAAAACATTAATAGAATGATTGCTATGTAAGAAGCGCTCTTTGAGTATAAGGGGCAAAAGAAGAGTCTGAGCCCATTACATGTGTCTGATGCATGAAAGTCACTCCTTCACAGTGACTAATGTGGGTAATAATGCCTACTCATGGATTGTTATGAATATCAAATTTAATGAGAAACTATGTTGAAGTCCTTAATATAGTGTCTGATTTAGAGTAAGCTCCCAAAATTTTTTATGTAATACTAATAGCAACAGTAATGATAGGAGATAGAACGTGACTGAGGACCTACATGGTCCCTCTCAAAGTGAGATAAGAATGTGAGTATATCATACCTATGCATTATCTGAAGCATTATGTACTCTGCTGTGTACAGATGCCAGCTGGGTTGTAGGGACCATGGAAGACTTTAAGGAAAGTAGGCCCTTGTCTGGGTGGAGAGGTGATGTGTGGGCAGGCAGATGGCAGCTTCTCCTATTGAAGGATTACAGGTGAGAGCAGAAAAGGCGGCTGAGGTGGGGGCCAGGTTGTGGAGGGCTCTGGAGGCTGAGTGGGATTTGTTTAGAAGCAGGAGGTCAGGGAGAAGACTCCAGAAGTATCTATGGAAGAGAGACAAAAGGCTGCATTCAGGCAGTGGAAGTGGAAATTGGAAGGAAGGTAAAGATGAAAACATGTAACATATTTGAGATGGGAAAGTTACTTGTTGAATATAATAAGCCTGGGATGCCTGCTAGGCCTATAACATGGTCTGGGATGGGGGTGGGGAAGTTAAGGCCTTAACCATAATAAAAAAAATTTAAAAAAAAAACAGGAACAGATAGAGCTGTGTAATAAGGAGTAGGATATACTAGTCATATGACTGAAATTAGGGACACAGACTCAGAATAGAAGACTAGGAATCATCAGCATTGGAGTCTGTGTGATCAGCCAGGAAGGAAGAGGAGAGGACAGCCAAGCATAGAACCCTGGGGTGTAGGTATTTAAGTAGCAAGCAGATGAGGAGAGTTTAGGGAATGAAACTGGAAAGAAGAGCTGGGTATGCCTTGTCCTTGTGGATGTGATCCAGGAGTTCAGGGTTGTGGGCTTGATCCCCAGTAGGGGGCGTGCAGGAGGCAGCCACTCAATAATTTCCTCTCATCATTGATGTTTCTCTCTCTCCCTCTCCCTTCCTCTCTTTAAAATCAATACAAATATATGGATAGATGATGGATGGAAAGAAGGAAGGAAGGGAAGGAGGGAGGGAGGGAGGGAGGGAGGGAGGGAGGAAGGGAGGAAGGGAGAGTTGTGTGATAGGGAAGCCAAGGCAAGGAAGAGTCTTGAGGACACAGGAATATTGTTGATGTCATTATGTTAAATGGGACGAGGCCTAAAAAGTGCTTCTTAGCTGGGCCTACCTGAGGCCCATGTGGTTTTGTGATGTGGTGAAGCAGAAGCCTAACTGTAGTGAGCTGAAGAGTGAATGGGAGGCGAGGAAGGGGAGCTGAAGGACAAAAAACAGCCTTGGAGGAACTTGATGATCAAGGGAGACAATAGCTCCAGATGACGGAACATAAGCAGGACTGAAGGGAGCCCTCCAGGACCAAAGAGACTCACAACTTGTACAGCTGGAGAAGGACAGTGGAGAGTGATTTGGTGAAATCACAAAAGAGGGCAACATGGATGGTCCCTGAGCGAAGTCCCTGAGGAAATAGAGGGAGGGGGACCCCGAAAGTGGAGAAGGAGCAGGCCTATCTGAGACCCAAGTGAGCAGCATTGGGGCAGGTGCAGAACATGGAGGGGGTTCGTGTCTGGTTGTTTCTACTTTGCCAAAGGAGTGGCGGCACTGGCCAGCTTGAGGAGAGGGTGGACTCTGCGAGTTGAGAGTGGGGATGGCTAATTGGCCTGAGGCCCAGGTGGAGTTGACTGTAGAGCGGCACCAGAAGGCATGGTGGTGGGGCCCTTCCCAGCCTTCTCAGCAGCTCCAGGGGAGAATGGGGTCATTAATTCTTCAACCTGTGTTTGTACTAGGCACTGAACGCCCCCTCCCCACTTTATGCTTAGCTAGTTGGATCTCTGTCGTTTCCCCAGTGGGCCATGCAGGCCTTTGCCGTGGAGATCTTGTGCATGGTTTCCCTCTTCACCTGCAGTATCTTTCTTGGCCCGCTTTTCTGCCCCTCCTTCTCCTTTTCCACAATAACTCACAACTTTGGGTCTCAACTGCTCTCCCCAAGGAAGCCTTTGCTACTCTCTTGCTCCTCACTAGACCTGACAAAAAGGGTGCCCTGTTTACCGCTAGTGTCATGGTTATCAAAGTCCTGAAATCGCTTGTCCTTGTCCGGCATGTGATGAGCATGCCACAATCTGCACAGTGCTCAACTGTGAACTCGCTCCAGGTTTGGGTATGTATGTGGCAATTGCAGCCAGGGGGCCAGGAATCAGAGACTTGAGAGTAGAGACATTGAAATTGCTCATGGGGCCCTAACTGGTTTGGCTCAGTGGATAGAGCATCGACCTGCAGAGTGAAGGGTCCCAGGTTCGATTCCGGTCAGAGGCATGTACCTTGGTTGTGGGCACAGCCCCAGTGGGGGGTAGGGGTGCAGGAGGCAGCTGATCGATGTTTCTCTCTCATCGATGTTTCTAACTCTCTATTCCTCTCCCTTCCTCTCTGTAAAAAAAATCAATAAAATATATATTAAAAAAAAGAAAAGAAAATAAATTGCTCATGGGATACCCAGTACGGAAACAAGTACAGTCAGGAGGAGACAGGTAGACTCTGAGAAGGGAAGGACGAACAGACTGGAGACTCTGTTGTGACCCAAGAACAAGTTCAGTGGGTGTTGGAAAGATGTGAGAATGGCCCTGGGGTTGGAAAGACGTGGGTTGTGTTTGGGCTCTGTCACAAACTAGCTATGCAGTTTCAGGCAAATTAACCTCTGCAATCCTTCTTCACCTGTGAATGGAGCTAAGGGTACCTACCTGGGGGTGGTCAGGAGGATTAAATGAGTTGATTCCATCACTGGCTCTTGGCACGGTGCTCCGTCACTGTGACTATCACCACTAATATTGGCGTGCCCACTGTGCTCCTTCCACCTGGCACCTGACGCCAGTGACCACCTGAAAAGTTAGCAGCAGCGAAAGCAATGACTTGATAAGATACTGATGTAAACAAATGTAATCTGTGCCCTCCACACAGAATTTGGGGGGACGGGTAAGGTTTGGAGTGCTCAGCTCCTGGATATGTCACATTCTGAGTAAGTGCCAGAAGGAGACGGATGGCTAGTTTCTCTGCAATGGAAGTCCTCTTGGGCCACCTCTGATGATTTTTTTTTTTCAGGGTGAATTTGATGGCGTCCTGAGAGAGGAGGCTGTGGCTGAGGCACTCTACCATTTGGGGCGCTCCGGTCCCGGGACTGAGCAGGTCTTCCTCAACCTAACTCTATCGGTGAGTGAGACAAGATCGCCATTGCCTGGCTCCATCCTGACACTGGCCACATTCATTTTTTTTTTTTTCTGATACCCATAGCTTTTGTGGTGGCCCCATGTCTTAGTCACATTTGGTGGAGATTGGTGATAAGAGTTATTTATGGAAATGTTCGACATCAGAGAATCCTGGCCAGTCCAACAATCTGCTTCTTAAATTCCGTTGTTTCATTCCCTTCGGAGCCTATTTCTTTCATCTTAAGTAGTTATTTTATGGCAATCAATGCCTTCTTTCCAGAAGGTTGAATTTGGTTCTGTAAAAACTAATCAAAAACTCTTTAAGAATTTTCTCTCTGATCAGGACTACAATTTATATCTGAATCCATGGGAACAAAGGGTTTTGGTATTGACTTTCCCCCCTAGTAAGTCAAGAAATAAGTAGCTGTGAGCAGTCTCTCACTTTCCTAAAGACACCTATTATTAATGAACACAAGTGTATTGTTATTCGTCAATTTTCAAGATTTCGATGCTGGTCACAGTGCAGCACGGAATCTGGGCTCGATTTCCTCAGAGGAGCAGAATCCTCAGGGGACTCTGGCTTCTTTCCCTTGTTTTTCTACAGTCCTAGGCAAACAGTCCATCTTTTTGCTTTCTTGTATTGTAAAGCATTAACATTCCTTGAGTAAACGCAGATACACTGAAATTTTACTATGGCACCAAAATTTGGCTCAAGTGTATAAATTCATCATAAGGCTGTTCTGTCTTGGGTTTAAATTAGTAAACTATCTGAGAAGCGTTAAGCTCTCTTCACCCACGCTGGCTCCATGGCATGTCCTATGAGAACAGCATATTATGGCTCTCACCTTTTCCTGTTTTCACTTTATACCGTTTTATGGCTAACTCAGCCGGCCGGGCAGTCACATACAGGGAGCACCCTGTGTGAATTGCACTGTGTGGGCACTGGAATGGTAGATGACTCCAGCAGCCAATACATCCACACACAAGTCCCTGGCGATCAATATTCCACTTAGGTACGCAGCGCTATGCCTTAAATTGATCTACCAAAAAAAAGCAATTCTTTAAATCTTATTTCAGCCAGATGGACTAGAGCTTAACTTGCTTTGCCACTGACCTCCTTACATGTGAGATATCACGTGTTGAATTACTTTGCCTTCATAACCTGTCTTTACTGAATACATTGTCTTAGGGTTGCCTGGTTTAGTGACACCCCCATCCCCCAATATCTTACTAGTAGGTATGTTGGACCACAATTTATGTGGTTAATGATCTCCCGATTAGGTGTGAACTCTCTTTAAGGTGCCATTTAAATTCCAGGCATCTGCTTTTTCTTCAACCAGATAAAGGCTGTGGCTCTATTACTCGTCCATGTTTCTTAATACAAAACTCCACTCAAAAGGTCTTCGTGGCACTGCCTTAATTTGCCTTTTCAGTAGTATTTGTTCTTGCTAACAACACTAATTTTCTACGCTATTACTTTCTTCAGAGGAATACATTTTTAAATGGGGCTTGTAGTCTGGTTTGGGATCCTATTTGTAAGTAGGCTTCAGATTCCCCCCCCCCCCCCCCCCTCACTTCTACTCTATTTTATGAAAGTTATTTTTTATTTTCTGTTATTACTTGTGTATGTAGGTTCTCTTCCACCAGAGTCATGCATTTCTTAAGGGCACAATAAGGGCTGTGTTTCATTATTGTATTTCTCATCACGGCAGGCACGGTGCCCTCTACCCCGCAGGGTGTCAGTAGGGAGTTACCGATCACTGTTCTGGTGGTCTCTTTTGAACACCGTTATTATGGTAGCTGAGAACTTGCGTTGATGACACATCACTGGTCGGCTTTTTCTGACTCTGACGTCAGAACACCAGCCAGTGGCATGAGTCTTTGTCCCAAGGGGCCGAATACCCCTCCTTTCCCTGTCAGTTCACTAGAAGCTGGAAATCATGAAGGGAATGCTAGCGAAGGTCTCAGGAGACTTGGATCTGCGTCTTTGCCACCAACTTGCTATGCGATGTTGGGCTATTTACACTCCTCTCTGCACCTTACTTTCCTCATCTCTAAATTGGGAACACTTGGCCCCACGGATCCCACAGGTTTTCCCTCTGTTGTGGGAGAGTTGAAAATGAGCCCTGTGAGAACGCGTTGTGGTTAATGATCTCCCAATTAGGTGTGAACGCTCTTTAAGGTGCCATGTAAATTCCAGGCATCCGCTTGTTTTTTCTTCAACCAGATAAAGACTGTGGCTCTATTACTTGTTCGTGTTTCTTAATATAAAACTCCGCTCAAAAGGTCTTCGTGGCACTGCCTTAATTTGCCTTTTCATGTTGAATTTGTTCTTGGTAACAACACTAATTTTCTACACTATTATTTTCTTCAGAGGAATGCATTTTTTTTTAAATAAATATTTTTTTGTTGTAGTTCTTTTTTTTTCTTTCTTTCTTTTTTTTTAAACATATTTTATTGATTTTGTACAGAGAGGAAGGGAGAGAGATAGAGAGTTAGAAACATCGATGAGAGAGAGAGTCATCGATCAGCTGCCTCTTGCACACCCCCTACTGGGGATATGCCCGCAACCAAGGTACATGCCCTTGACCGGAATCGAACCCGGGACCTTTCAGTCCCCAAGCCGACGCTCTATCCATTGAGCCAAACAGGTCTCGGCCAGAGGAATGCATTTTTAAATGGGGCTTTTAGTCTGGTTTGGGATGCTATTAGTAGTAGGCTTCAGATTCTCCCTCCCCCCAACCCCCCTTCTCTATTTTATGAAAGGAATTCTGGATTTATTTATTTATTTATTTATTTATTTATTTATTTATTGAACAACTGTTATTTCTAGACGTTGGGAGAAGGCTGAGTACCAACTATGAAAGCAACATTGAAGTCCTTTACCTTTTATTTTCTCAGGGTTGTGATTTGATTGACATTAGCATCCTCTGCGGATATGTCCACCTGCAGATGCTGGATCTCTCAGTCAATAAAATTGGAGGTATGGAATTGTCATTCTAGTTACAGGCATCTTCAAACTACGGCCCGCGGGCCACATGCGGCCCGCAGAGGAGTCTGATCCGGCCCGCCAGGTTTTTTGGGCAGTGAGCGCAGCCGAGGTGTTACAGTAGGAATTAGTAGTTCATATAGTCCAGCCCTCCAGCTCTCTGAGGGACCGTGATCTGGCTCCCACTTTAAAAAGTTTGAGGACGCCTGTATCTAGTACATCGATGGGTCACTGGATCTTTTCAGAAATTGAGCTTTGCATTAGGTGATATGGTTTAATACTACAAAACTTGATACAAATGCCACTGTGGATCAACTTACACATCCACCCAACGCACTCCATGTAAAAAGGCACCAATGGCTGAAGGCTGAAGAGAAGGTCAGAGTGGGCAAACCTGAGATATTATGCTGTGGGCGAGGGTATCAGTGGAAGGTTTGCTTTTTTCCTTTTAAGAGAGGAATGATTACTTGTTTAATACTTCCTGAATATTCCAGGATCCCCTTTCTTTCCCTCTTTTAGTTTACTCAGTGTAGATGAATTCGTTTTTATTTTCTTCCTTTTAATGGATTCTTTCCTTTATTTTGCATTTGCATCAGCAACATTTTAGTACTGGCCATCTAGTTCTGTTCTTGTGTGAGCACAGAGATTCACAAATTAATTTTTTCCTCTATTTTTGCTGTCTCTATAGTTAGTTGATTCTTAAACTCTTAAATTTGACATTAGAAGGTCTATATGACCTATTTGTTGTGACACCTTGTTCACATTTAATGAAATTAGTTACATTTTCTTGAAAGCTTGATCCTTGTTTCTAATTTTCTGATCTTATTTGAAGTTGAAGTATACAATTCTTTTCCTCAGACTTCTAAGGAAAGAAGCAAATCTTCAAAAAAGCTTTCTTCACCGATAATCTTTCTACTCTCTTCTTCAGTTTGTCTTTCCATCACAATTAAATGTTGCTGATAAGGTCTTTTCTGGCTCATTTTAAGTGTTGTTGTTTTTAACCTTATATGACTGCAATAATTAAAATCTACTTTTATTTCAATGGCTAAGAAATATTCTAGCATATTTTTTCTTAAAATGATATTGTTTTGAAAGACCCCCCCCCCACTCCCAGTTTTATAAAACTTTATTATGAAAAAGTACAAACATGTGAACAAGTAGAGGAACTGTCATCAAGAATAATTGGGTTCAACAATTACCAGCCATGGTCTATTTTTTTTTTTTTTTTTTTTTTAAGTATTTAGTACTTTAAAATATATGTATATATTGATTTTAGAGAGAAGAAGGCAAAGGAAGAGAGACAGAAACACTGATGAAAGAGAAACATTGATTGGCTCCCTCCTGCATGCCCCCCACAACTGCTGCCCTGATAAGGAATTGAACCGTGGCCTCCTGATTCGTGGGCCGATACTCAACCACTGAGCCACATCGGCTGGGCCTGTGGCCTATCTTGCTTCCTCTATGCCTCCCTGCCCCACTCCCCAGGATTATTTCAAAGCAAATCTCAGATTCCACAACATCAGAAAGACTTTTTCAGTATTACTGGCAGGCGCTCACCTCTCGCCCCACACAGTTGGTTTCATTCACTGGGTAAGGAATTGCAGAGCGGCGGGCGGCTTCCAGGTGCTGGTGCTGGTGCTGGGGGCGGGGGCAGAGGTGTGCATCACTTGAGCAAGGAGCCCACACTTGCCAATGAAGCTTTCCTCTGGGGTCAGTTTCCTTTCACCTGTAAGGCCTGTTTTATTAGCTCCTCAAGTGTTTGAGAAGCTACTGTCTGTAAAGTACAGTGGATTTTTCTTTCTGTGAGGACAGTGTTACTGATGAATGGAAGCAGACCAATCTCAGTTTGCACCAGAATCACCTGGGGCGTGGAGTGGGGGCTGATCATACACAGGTGGCTGTGCCGCACCCTCAGAGCTTGATAAAAAGAACTTTATACAAATGCTACTGTGGATCAGTTTACACATCGACCCAATGATGGTTCAGATCTGGGGTGGGGATTGAGAATTTGCATTTCCAGTTAGTAGCTCCCCAGTGAAGCTGGTCAGGATCACACTTTGAGAACCAGGGATGTAGCCTCGAGGTGCTCCTGCCATCTGGTGGACGTGAAGGTCACTACACCGAGTTAGGAATTAACCGGCTTGAAGTTAGAAACCCAGCAATCTGGACCATGAACTCTGTCGGTGACTTGAAAGCATTGTCCGTCTGCACAGTGTGAAATGTACCTGCCACCTCTTCATCTCCATCTAAGTGGTAGCTGCTGCTGTGCTTCACGTCAGAACTCAGTGGCACAGCCCTTACCGGCCACAGAAAGGTCAGCTGCAGGGTGCGGAGGGCGGGTGGAAATTAAGAGTTGAGACCACCACTGATGAACAGACACAGAGCGAGCTCAGAAGGAACAAGCAGGACAAGCTTGTAAAGCAATGGCAGTTTCCTCTTAGGTGTCTCACAGGCGGCCTTCCTTGATTCCCTCATTAATTCCCACCGAAGAGTTGATGTTCCTGTGGGTGCCCCTCCCAGGACAATTTCATTTCAATGGACAGCCTAGAGCCGTGGTCGGCAAACGGGCTCGCGAGCTACATGCGGCTCTTTGGCCCCTTAAATGTGGCTCTTCCACAAAACACCACGGCCTGGGCAAGTCTATTGTGGAGAAGTGGCGTTAGAAGAAGTTTAAGTTTAAAAAATTATGTCTCCCAAAAGAAATTTCAGTCATTGTACTGCTGATATTTGGCTCTGTTGACTAATGAGTTTGCCGACCACTGGGCTAGAGGGAGGGGGTGGTTTCGCCAGAGAAATGAAGTAGCAGTTGGCGGATTGCTTCTGGCTTCAGTGGCTGTGACTGGCCCTGTGATCTAGAAAGAGAAGAGAGGAGGTGCCATCACTACCATTTTCAGGTGGAGAAACACGTTACTGGCAGAGACAGGCAGCAAGTCCTTATTGTGGGGTTCTTCCGGAGCTGGTTTCTTTCTTTAAAACACATTTGTATTGATTTCAGAGAGGAAAGGAGAGGGAGAGAAGGATAGAAGCATCAGTGATGGGAGAGAATCATTGATCAGCTGCCTCCTGCACGCCCCCAACTGGGGATGGAGCCTGCAACCTGGGCATGTGCCCTGACTGGCAATTGAACCTGACCTCCTGGTTCATAGGTCGATGCTCAACCACTGAGCCATGCTGCCTGGGCCTGAGCTGGCTTCTTATTTATCCTCCTGTCCAGATGCACATCTGCTGTGAAACAGCCACAAAACGCAACACAATACTTCATTTCTTATGTTTTACATGTAATTTTATTAGAATGAATATTAGCACTACATCCTTTACTTAGTACTCAGGCTCAGAATGTTTGCTTGGGATAAAATGCAGAACTCACAAACATTTGAGCTGATCCAGAGTCAAAGTAAAATAAAAGCAATCATTAAATTGCTTCAAATAATTAATTAAATTTAGGATTAAGCCCAAATAAAACAAAATTTGTAGCATAGAAAGTTCTCTAAATGTGGCATTTTCAGTCGTCCTGAAAAGAACTAATTCAGTTATTTAGGGGCCGATTATCAAGAAGATTATCTGGGCTCTAAATTCTTGACCTTTCCTCCTGGGCTGGCAGTTTGTGAAGATGTAACTGTTAGAGGGAGGAGGCCCCCGAGGAGGAGGCCTGTTCATTGTTACGTGGCTGTACTGGGACAAGGGGGTGGAGGGCGTGAGGAGGCCCTTGGAGAAGGTTCGGTCTGTTTGTGTGTGTGTTTCACACACCCTATTCATTTCTTTCATCTGGGTATGCTTGTATCTGGTATAATTAAGATGTGCTTGTATCTGGTATAATTAAAAAATGTTCTTATGTAACATATGTTGTTTTTAATGACTTTGTCCAATTTTTATTTTATTGGCTTACCTTATTGTGTATTTCTTTTTCTCCCCAGATCTGTCTTGTGTGAGTTGTATGCCATATCTTCTAGAACTTAATGCTTCTCAAAATAGATTGACTACATTCTTCAATTTCAAGCCACCCAAAAATCTCAAGGTAGACTTTACTGATACACCAATTCCATATGTTAACTGGTTTGCAAAGTACATTAATAAGAAAATACCACCAAAACAGGATATTCAGAGGATACAAGGTAGGGTAAATAGTGTAAGGATTTGGATTGAAATAAGAGGGAGAGGCTTTATGCATCATTTATTTTGGGAAAAGGAGATGGTTTGTCAATGAATCATGTTTATAGGAAGTTTTGCTGAAACCTAGTGTTCTGACCCCCTCCTTTACTGGTAAAAGAAGTGATTGTTTGTATGCTTTTATTATAGCAGAATAACTTCAATGTGAAAAATCTGTAAAAATGTCTTTAGGGCTCAGATTTTACCCTCCTGTGGATCTAGCCAGTAGCTTTAGAGGAAGTGGTGGTTTCAGGCCTGCACCCTCACCTCTGCAGCTGCCTTTGCATTTCTGGGGCGGATTAACTCTCTGTGAGCCGTGGTTGGTACAGCAGTCTGCTCTGCATAGGGCCCTGGGTCTCCCCTTCAGTGTGCGCACAGCTCAGTTGGTTCCTATGGGAATGAGATTCTCCCCAGGAGGTATGGGTGGAGGTCGGGCGGGGGGGGGGGGGGGGGACACCAGGTTCAACACCAGGTGACGTTGTTGCTGCTGGTCCATGGACCACATTAGCAGAGAGGCCGGGGAGTATTGGATCCTGAACCTTCCTGCACACCGCAGGCGCCTGGGAGTTTTTAAAACCTCAATGTGTGGTCCTGCTGCCAGAGGCTCTGATCCAATGGCCCCAGGAAATGATGGGGCTTTGGGGCTCAGATGTGCTGACAAATTTGGGAACCAGTACCTCTGAGTGAAGACCAGTGTTCCTCTTTTGGATTCAAAATTTTTTTTAAATATATTTTATTGATTTTTTACAGAGAGGAAGAGAGAGGGACAGAGAGCTAGAAACATCAATGAGAGAGAGAGACATCGATCAGCTGCCTCTTGCACACCCCCTACTGGGGATGTGCCCGCAACCAAGGTACATGCCCTTGACCGGAATTGAACACGGGACCTTTCAGTCCGCAGGCTGACGCTCCATCCACTGAGCCAAACCGGTTTCAGCTAGACTCAAATTTTTAATTTTAAAGTTATTTTTAGGAATGGATATCAACTACTGCCTTTTATTAGCTCCTAGTTTTATTTTATTTACAAACCAAATTAACTTGACCCACAGTATTCTGCCAGTGTTTGTCCAAATCTGAAATTAAGAATCTGACGTCCTTCCTACCAGGGAGACATCCTTCTTAATTGTTCTCCTGTTGTTTCACATCTCTCTATTTTTATCAATAGTGGGGTGTTTCCCCCTTTGAAATTACTGTGATGCCAGGTGACATTCCTCTGTCCAAATACACCCCCCGGGGTGCCTGCCTGTGCTGGGTGCGGGCCACGTCTCTAGGTTGCTGGGAGCTGTGCTGGCAGAGCCGTCTCGGCCGTCCTGGCCTGTCCGTGCAGCCCTGAGCCCCGGGGAGGCCAGTCAGCACCACAGTGCGGCCTCTGCCCTGGGAAGAACTTCTTGGGGTTTCTTCCATTCACACCCTTACATCACCCTCTCCCCAAAAGACTCCACAAATGAACAGAAACAAATCAGAGACCCCACCTTTTTTGTTGTTATTTAGAGCAGTTTCAGGTTCAAACAGGTACAGACTTCCCCTATTCCTCCTTCCTCCACCCGGACACAGCCTCCCCCTGATCAGAATGCTCCACAGAAGTGGTCCATTTGTTACAGTTGATGAACCACATTGACACATCATGGTCACCCCAAGTCCTTTGTTTACGTTAGGGCTCCCTCTTGCTGCTGTGCATACTGGGGGTTTGGACAAATGTGTAGTGGCATGTACCCCACCATTATGGCAGACCCCCCATCTTTATCGTTCCTGGAGAATAACAGCAAATATCGGTGATGTTAAAGGAGCGTTAGACTGCCAGCGAGGGGCTGTGAGAACTCCGTGTGCACTTGGTAGGGGGGTGATTGGTGTTTTCTGTGCATTATCTTATTTAACACCCCCCCCCCTCCAAACAAGCTGTAATGGGCCCATTTTACAGATGAGGACACTGAGGTACAGAAAGGTTGAGTGGCTCATAGTCTTCCCTGCAAGGTGGCAGGGCTGGGATTGAACCTGATGGCTGAGACCCAGAGCCCATATCTTCCCAGAAACTCAGGCCTGTGTGCAGTGTCCCACCTTCTTGGGCAGCTCTGCCTCCTCATTTGTTATCTCTGAGCCTGTGCCACCAGCCGGAGAGGGCACGCAGTTCCTGAAGAGCAGGAGGCTGCCCTTCTCTCTGTGTTTCTGTTCATTTGTGGAGTCTTTTGGGGAGAGGGTGATGTAAGGGTATGAATGCTCTGCTCTTCATAGGTGAAGAAGGTTCGTTTGATTTGATGGGTATTTCAAGAAAGCTCTGGGAGCTAGTGGGACTCCCAGTGGGAGTCTGAGCAATCGCAGCCTTTTAAGGTCTCTCAGCAGTCCTGGTTGTATAGGTGCACTGAGGGCTTAGTCTTCACCACAGCCCTGACTGGGGTGGTTGGATAGATGTCACGAGGAGACGTGTATGCCACAAGGAATGAAAAGTATTGATGAAAAAGTGCCAATTTGAAGTTGGCTCAGACAATTATAAGTTTATTTCTAGTTTATCATTATTACATGGAAGACATTAACTTAGACCCAAAGTATTCTGCCAGCGTTTGCACAAATATGAAATCAATGAAACTCCATTAACATCGTCCCAAATTGACTTCTTATTTCAGTCCTGATATGCATTTACATAGTTGCAATTGGTATATGCTTGAAGTTTAGTGTTGTGATTTTTTAATAAATATATCTTTATTGACTTTGGAGAGGAAAGGAGAGGGATAGAGAGAGAGAAACATCAATGATAAGTGAGAATCATTGATCACCTTCCTCCTACATGCCCCTTACCGGAGATGGAGCCCATAACCTGGGCATGTACATAGACAGGGAATTGAACTGTGACCTCCTGGCTCATAGGTCGATGCACAACCACTGAGCTATGCCTGCTGAGCTGACTTTTTTTCAATTTAACAGTTTAGTTTGCATATTTCTGTTCTTCACATGGTTTATACACATGCATTTTACTGGCTATCAACTTAATCAGTTTTCTACTCTTGCCACTTGAATTGTTGCCAGTTTTTATTTTTTCAAGATTCAATATTTAAATTTTTTAGTATTTAAAGTATTTAGTATTTAATGCATTTATAAAATGACCGTAGTACATTTTTGGGTGTGGGATCACTGTTTTAAAGGGTACAAGAAAATAAAAATAGTGCTCAATATATAATTGCTTCATAGTGTTCCATAAAATGGTTATAGTAATATGAAAATTATCAATGAGTGTTTCAACAAAGTTAGATTTTTTTTAAGTCATTTTTATTTATCCTTTGTCAGTAAGTGAACAATTAAATGAAGTTACTTAATGGTATATTTCTGTAATCTCATATTTTTGAGTAGGAACAACTGCTTGTTGCTGAAAATACTTTCCTAAAATAGTCCACTTTTAGAAAGGTGTTACGTTGAAAAGATATGACCTGAGGGATGAATTAGGAAGATTTTTCTGTCCTTAAGGGATGACTTGGAGAATATACTGAAATAAAAATAGAAAAGTCAAAGAAAAGAGAAACAAGATAACAGTTTGCTGGGCATTAGAGAATCTGAAAGAAGTGGTGGTTAGAGTGAAACTGAGGCAAATCCTGAAGAAGGTCGGGAAAGTTTACAATAGATGCTGAAAGGGAGAGAGTAGCTGCAGGAACTGAGTGTTTGGGTCGGGGATTCTGCTCTGCCCACGGGAAGGGATCGTCATAGGGTCTCTAAGGGGGACGGACAGGACCCCAGTTAGACAGTGATGAAACAGGGATAAACATGTTTTCAATGAAGAATTCTAATCCTACACCCAGAAACACGTTCTTATTGTGCATTTACTTACTGTGTTAAGCTGAATAAAAAAGTATGACATGTTGTTTCTTTTTCTCCTCAGAAGGTGGATTTTTCCTGCAACCAAATTTCTAAAATGGGTGATTTGTCGGCATATCAGGCTCTCACTAAACTAATTCTGGACAGTATCCTTTGCTAAGTAAAGGGGGAAATTTGGTTAATAGACTCACTGATGGGCACGTGCCCGATGGCATGGAACAGTACTGGATAAGTACTGGAACAGTACTAAATAACGAAGGACTAATCATCACAACATGGGAAAGATGCTTTATTTACAAAGGATTAAGGCTGCAAATCAGAGCTTGCCAAGAGATTTTCTACCTGAAAAGTTCTGATTAATGGAGGCTTATTTTTAATGCAAGAAACAGATAAGAAGTGCTGTTTTAACTGACTCCTTTTCAGACTTACTTAAACTTGCACCCTATTTCATATAAATTCGGTATCTGAAAATCCAGATATGGCCCCATGGATAATTAGTGACTATTTCTCACAAAAGAATTCATACTAAGCTTCCTTTAAGTAGCAAGCTTCTCTGGTGTATTTTAAATATGCTTTCATGGAAAAGAACCAACAACTTTTGATTTGCAACCAACTTCAGGAACAGGCCTGCTGCATGGCTCCTACGCCAAAGCACGGGCTCCAGCTGGAGCCGCAGGGGGTCACTGGGGACCCGTGAGCTTAATGAGCTTGAGCCTCCTCTTCACACCAGAGGCTGATGTCCTCTGGGTGACCAGGGAGCAGCGCCCCTTTCTCAGTGAGTGTCTGCCTGCCCCCTGAGGGTTCTCAGGGCAGAGTGGAGAGTGAATGGACTGCCCCAGGGCGCCTGGTTCCGGATATCCCAGCAGCCAGAACACATTTCACTTGTAATGAGACTGGGTGGTGGGGAGAATGGAAGGGATGCTTCCGTGAAGACATATTTTGTGGGATAAAACCTTTCTTCTCCTTTGATGGAACTCTTCGAGCATACTGCCACACCCTCTAGCACTTTTGTGCGAGAAGGAGCAATTAGTGGACCAAAATTAAGAAATGTAAGGAACATCAAGGGTTGAGGGAACATGTAGATCAAAAGGGTCTCTTTTTAGGTTGCTTATGAGTGTGAAATTGGTTAACCACTTTGGAAAACAATTTCATACCATCCTGTAAAGTTGAACATCCAAACTCCCTATGACCTCATTCTTTCATTCCTACATATGAAAGTGTAGCATGCATGTACCTGGAGACTTGTATAAGAATTAACAATGTTCATTGCAGCCTTGCTTATAGCAGCAAAATATTGAAGCAGGCCAGATGCTCATAGATAAGAGAAAGCATAGATTATGGTGTACTAAGACAACAGCATATTCTACAGTAGCGAAAATGGATGTAATATATTTCCTATATTTCCACGTAGGAATAGGAGAGGTCTTAATAAACTAAATATAGTTTAGGTATAAAACCAATGGGAAAAGGAAAAGGAAGTAGACCATTGAGCATAGTGGTTATCTCCAAGAGGGGGACCCCTGGATGGGACAGGAGAGGTGTGCAGAGACGATGTGTCGGTTATTGCTAATGTCCTACCTCTCGGGTTGGGGGTGGGATGATGGCGATGTCGGTGGTTTCAAAAGTGTCCCTTACATTTTTTATAAGTAAATATAAAGCAGGCCAATGGTGTACCTATGTCAATTAGCAGATTTAAAAGCCTGAAAATTAAAAATTAATGCCTTTGAAAATAATTATTTACCAAGCTTCAAATGTCTACTAAGTCAGAGTCCCCTGGGTGGTTTGCTAAACACATTGCTGGCCCCTCTGAGTAGGTTTGGGGTGGCCCCTGAGCTGCTCTCTGAGTAGGTCTGGGGTGGCCCCTGAGCATTCACGTTTCTAAAGTCCCAGGTCATACTGGCATTGCTGGTCTGAGACGGTACTCTGAGAAACGCGGCTCTAAACTAACCCACCTTCTCTATTCTATAATACTTTGCAAGGCATGCTTTCCTAATCCAATGGCTTCAGAAATCTGACTGCTGTCATTTTTATGCTTTTTATATTTGCTCAAGCTTTCCTTAGTGGGCACATATGACTTTTCTAATTGAGGGAGTATGCTTTTTAAAAAAATAAAGTAAAAAATGTAGTTATCAATATACCGTATTTTTCGGACCATAAGACGCTCCGGACCATAAGACGCACCAGTTCTTAGAGAAGGGAAATGAAGAAAAAAAGATTCTGAAACAAATAGTGTCCTAAAATATTTTATGTGCATTAAAACCCAACATCACAGTCATAAACACATGTAATCAACCCTGTAAAGTAAACAGCAGCATTTAGAACCATTTTAGAGCCGGGCAAGCACACGGAGACCACACAGAGCCGGGCAAGTAAAAAACTTTTTTTTTAAAGTATATGTGTAGGCTATATTTGGACCATAAGATGCAGGGACTTTTCCCCCCCACTTCTGGGGGAAAAAAAGTGCGTCTTATGGTCCGAAAAATACGGTAACAAACAACAATTATTTAAAAACAACTTAGTTAATAAAGCTAGTACTATTGATAATGTAATTCTGGTAGATTATATTAATACCTCAGAATAAATTGTTAGATAACAACTTTGTAGATTATTTTATCATGCTGCTTTATCCTTTCATATGTGGATAATTGGTGATTAATTAATAATCATTTTAAATTGCAAGATGATAAACTTTGCCAAGTGTACATAAATTTATTATCCTTGAGAAAGGAGAGCAGTTTATTCTTTACCTATAAATCTTGACTGGCTGTTCATTGTAATTTACGATTATAGGATTATGAAATTTAAAACTGATTTGTAGAATTTTAAAACTGAGACAGGATTTTAGAAACCATCCAGTACTAACTGTTATCTTATGGAGGAGGAGCCTACCACTCAGGGAGATTCAGCGAATTGTCCAAGATCATTTGGAAATGGTTGAACTGATAGGAATTCCATTGTTTGGCCCATGTTGCAACTCATTGAGTAATTACTACTGTTATCACCTCTCCTTTCACGTGTGTGCGTGTGTCATTCCTTAGAGAGTGTCACTCCCCTGGGGAAGAACGTGCTGCCCTCGCAAGGTGACATGGACTTCTCAGGGCTGGTTTTGCTTAAAGCCATCACTGCGGCTCTCCCCACTAAGAGGAGCGTGATGGATTTCCAATATGTCTAGTAATGGTTTTCTATCCACCCAGACCATATATTTTTATCACAGACACATGAATAAGAGCAAATACTGACTAGTGAGTAATTCATTTCAAGCGCTGTGAACTGCTGACAGCATCGCCAAAATGTAAAATAAATGGCTGGGCTTTTCCTGCTGCAGGGTTCTGCTTTTGCGCCCCTGACTCTTCTGCTCCGTTTCCTCTGGGATCTAAAATTCCACTGCCAAAGATTTATTTACAGAATGAAGCACTCTAGAGCTGGAATACAATGTGATAATTTGGGGTTCTGTGAATCTTTCTTCTGATTGTGGCCTTTTAAAATGAAAGGATTAGCCCAGTAAGCTAATCTACACTAATAAAATAGAAACATGCTAATTGACTATACCTTCATGACACCCACCAGCCAATCAGGAGTGAGTATACAAATTAACCCAACGAAGATGGCAGATTAATTTGCATATGTAGATGCTGAGTGGCTGGGGGCAGGGCAGCACACTTGCATTGTTGCCGTGGCGACAATGCAGGCATTCTGCACCACCCTAGCCACTTGGGGCTTATGGGTAGCATGGGAAGGCGGAAAGTTGGCTCCAGCCAGAGCAAAGGCAATGCCAGCAGCCAGGGGAAGGAAGGCGGCTGTTCTTGCACAAATCTTTGTGCATCGGGCCTCTAGTTCATTATAATAGCATAGTGACTTATCAATGTTATTTCTTATTACCCAAAAGTTCCAAAACCTATGAAAGAATAATGTTAGAAGAAGGGCAGGTACAGGTTTCTAAAATAAGAAGGGCAGGTACAGGTTTCTAAAATAAGAAACTGGGCAATGGGGGAGATAAAGGAATTCCTGAAAGCAGGCTGTGAACTCAGTGCTGCATGGATCACATTGACTGTTGGACTAGCCTACACATTGACCGTTATCATTGCTGGCGTCCACACACAAGGTGACTATAGGGTCACTGGGCAGGAAGCTGCTGAGCCACTGTAAAATCGTGCTTCTTCCTGCCCAGCTGGTGTGGCTCAGTGATTGAGTGTCAACTCATGAACATGCCTGGGTTGCTAGTTCAATCCCCAGTGAATGGTGTACAGGAGGTAGCCAATCCATGTCTCTCTCATTGATGTCTCTCTCTCTCTCTCTCTCTCTCTCTCTCTCTCTCTCTCTCTCTCTCTCTCTCTCTCTCTCTCTCTCTCTCCCGTCTTCTCTAAAGTCAGTAAAAAATATATATTTTTTAAATGCCCCTTACCCACATACCTTGTTAAGTTATAGTGCCTGAAATTCCTGGAAATCTAAAGGAAAATGAAGAGTTGGGGACTGTTTCTCTGAAATGAACATATTTCTCGATAGAGTAGTTCAGTCAGTACCTCACCCCCGGCCCCAGTGCTGTGAGTGAGGGTGGTGGCAGGTTCAGAGCCCAGGGTTACCACTGAAGTGTTGCATCTGCATTGCTCCTCCCTTTGGCCCTTGCAATACTAATTTCATGCAGCAAGCCTTGCCACTCTAGTCAGCTCGTCAGCTGGATGTGCCAAGGGAATTGTGCTTAGCCTCTAGTGCCTTGGGAAGTTACTGTGTACACAGTAAACAAGCTTTCCTTTTCAATCCCCATGGTCTCTTCCTAGTTTCAGGATTCCTGTTTTCTAGTGTTCTCATCCTTGCCTTCTTCCCAAGGGAATGCGTCCTGGCTCAGCTACCCACAAGCATGTGTTGTGCGTACCCTTTGTCATAATTTAGAGTATCTTCATTTTGGTGGGAGCACAGCTACCAGGACATGAGTGCTCCTGGAATAGGCCCAAAGGACTAGTGCTCCCTCTGCTAAACGGAGACAGATGGTCATCTGAAGGTTTTCTTGCCAAAGATTGCCTACTCCAAAGATACTTTATTTCATCGGGCTGTGTGAGAGTTTAATTTCCCAGGTCCTCCATTTCACACCCTTTGTTACAACCCTTATCTGCAAACTCTGGTCTTTGGTTTAGTAACAGAAGGATTGTTTAAATAGCTAAAGAAAAAATGGGAGCTGAAAGGACCAAAGTCATATCTTCGGGGAGCTTTGAGGTCTCTGGGCAGGAAGCTTTGTGCAAGGAAATTTGAAAATGCAAATTGAGGACAAGCAGAACTATGTTTCCACCCAACAATTGAATCTGAATGAAACTGGTGAGGAAAATCTAGGAATTTCTGGTTCATCTGGCAACATTTTCTTACTGTTGCTTCTAGTTTTCTAATTTTCCTCTTTCTTCAGCCTAGTTCTCTTCAGAATCAGTCCTGGCCTTGAATCTTCATTCGTGCTGTTGGCCAAGTGGGATAGGATCGGATTCCTTGGCCTCACTTGCTAGTAATTCAGAAACGATAGCATGCCTTACAACTGTTAAGTGTTCTATGGTTTGTGCGTTTCATTCACTCCCAGTTTCTAGTTTTTTCTGATGATCTAACTTTTGGCCTTTGGGGCAATCTGGCATTATCTTCACTTTGCAAATGAAACATCTGAGCAGAAAAAAGTCACATAAGTCAAGTAGTAGAGCTACCATAACTACAAAATATTATGAGGCAAAATACATGTTTTTGTGATGCTCACAAAGCCTTCCCGCCCCTTTAAAAATTAATTCATGATTTTTGATTCTGTGACTCATGGAAGGAGGTAGCTGGGGATTAGAAATTGAACAGAAAAGGCTTCAAGGAAGCGGTGATTTGTCTAGAGTGGACGCCAAGCAGGAATTGCTGTGACACATTTACTGCCAAATCATCTCCCAGGTGGCGGCATCATAATGAACCTTCTCACTCAGTACGATGAAAGTATGTGTTCTTTAGAACCTTTACACCCTTTAAACCTTTCATATGTTTGCTACACGGATGGGTGAAGAAAGGCCTCTTGTCTTCATTTGTATTCTCTGACTACAGGTGAAGTGTCTTTTCACGTTATTAGCCCCTTGAATTTACTCTTCTGAAAACTATCTGGGAAAAGCCTTCGTTCTCAATTAGGCTATTTTCTCCTTTTTCTCTATTAGTTTATGGCATTACTTCATGTACTCTAGATACCGTGTTTCCCCGAAAATAAGACATTCTCCGAAAATAAGACCTACTTACAGGTTTCCTTCTGAGTGAAATATAAGGCATCCCCCCCAAAAAAAATAAGGCCCCCCCCCTAGGCTAAACATGAGAGATTTGGTCCACTGATTCTGAAAGAAATGGAGTCACAAGAAATTCACCAGGAAATTCAGGAATTGGATTGTTATGATGATGTTCCAGAAGATGATGACATGATTGCCATTGAATAAGTGAGTAAATTCTTGATACTGTAGGATTCACAGTTTGTCTGGTTTGTGTTGACAACTACCGTACTACCGTACCGTATACAGGTAATAAATTTCCTTTATTTTCATTTAACAATAAATGTGTACCATATTCTTCTTCATGGAAAAATAAGACATCCTCTGAAAATAAGACCTAGCACATCTTTGGGAGCAAAATTAATATAAGACACTGTCTTATTTTCAGGGAAACAGGGTAGTAACTCTTTGCCTAGTCTATATGTTGTGACTATGTTCTTCCAAACTATCATTTGTACTTATGCAATTAAGAAGTAATAAAAAAGAAATAAGAAAATGAGGTTATCAAAAATACTTAAGATGTTGGTTGAATATGAATGTTTAAAAAAGGGGTGGGGTGGGATTTGACACTGAGCCAGAAGAACAGGCAGGGTGTAGAAAGGAGCTGGAAAGCAGTGTGAAGGAACAATAACATGGCCAATCAGAAATGCTATTGCTGCCTCCCAGGCCCATGGAGAATGTTCACGGGCAGAAGTGGAGAACTCTCACTGGATTGGGGATGAGATTGACTAACTGGTTTGCTTAAAGTGAAGAGCCCTCAATGCTGGGTGAGGGATTTGGGATTCATCCTATGAGAATTTTTTAATTGAAGTGTAATACCCAGCCAATATTTTGAAAAAAATGTTAACCTGACTACAGTGTGTGAAGAGACTTGGAGACAGGATGTTGGAGGTACCCGTTAGTACTAAAGCTTAATTAAGTTAGCAGAGGAATGAATGAAATGGAAAGGAATAATTAGAGATGTTTTAAAGTTAAAAAAAAAAAAAGAAAAGAAAAGAAAAGAAAAGAAAGGGGAAAAAAAAAAAAAAAAAAAGAGCTAGGTTTGGTGATGGATTGCATGCCCTGAAGATTACAAGTGGCTGAGAAAATGGTGATGTCTTAGGCTACTTTCAAGGGAAAACTGAATTTTAGTGGGGAAATGGTATCAAATCCAGAAATTAGCCAAAGAGAATAAAGACAGAGGCGAGAAGACATGGTGACTTTGAGATGATGGTTTTAGGTGCCTACACGGATGGAACACAGAAGACAGATTAAAATTTGAGCAATGAATGGAAACTTAGTCAAGGGATGAGGAAATTAAGGCAGAGTATTGGCTTCATTTGTGTATATATATATATTATTGATTTTGTACAGAGAGGAAGGGAGAGAGATAGTTAGAAACATCGATGAGAGAGAGTCATTGATCAGCTGCCTCTTGCACACCCCCTACTGGGGATATGCCCGCAACCAAGGTACATGCCCTTGACCAGAATCAAACCCAGGACCCTTCAGTCCCCAAGCCGATGCTCTATCCATTGAGCCAAACCGGTTTTGGCTTGGCTTCATTTGTTTTAAAGAGAAAGGGCTGTTTCTCTCGATACCACGACTTTGGCTTTTTCTTACCACTCATTGACTACAGATGCCACTCATTTTCCAAGCTGTGACCCTGGTTTTGCTGATGAGAAAGCTTGCCACATGTTGCCTCTGTAGGGCAATTCAATTCAGAAGATTAGCCTGTGGGAAGCACCGGTGTTTCTCATAGAGGCCTGTGAGGAGCCCAGGAAAGCACACGAAGGAGGCGGCAGCCGTGAGCCTCTCTGAACTCTCTTTCCTCGCCCATTAAGTGAGTTTCATGTGAATGCAAATATGCCTGTTTCATTTTCACCCTCGCTGGGTGGCTCTGTTGGTTGGAGGGTCGTCCGTCCGGTACACCAAAGGGTGACAGGTTGGATTGCCAGTCAGGGCACATACCTAGGTTTTAGGCTTGATCCCCAGTCAGAGGAACATATGGGAGGCAACCGATTGATGTTTCTCTCTCACCTCATGTCTGTCTGTCTGTCTGTGTCTCTCTCTCTCTCTCTCTCTCTCTCTCTCAACATCCTCACACGAGGATTTTTAAAAAGTTAATTTTAAGTCATTTTGTATTAACTTCTATGTGAAAAATATGTTTCAAAAATACGTTCATGCTACATTGACATATAGTACTATTCTGTTTTTGCTACTGCCTGATTTACCAGTGGTTCTTGTTTTCTCTAAAATGTTTTGAACAACATTTTCCTTAAACGTAGTCGTGGTATATAGGCAACGCGATAGAAGAAATCAGCGGCTTAGAGCTGTGCAGCAGCCTGACTCACCTCAGCCTGGCCAAGAACAAGATCACAACCATCAGCGGCCTGGGCGAGCTGCCCATCAAAATCCTCTGTCTGGTGAGTGTGGCAACGTTGGGAGTTCTAGTGAACGTTTTAGTAAAGGCATGACTTAGAATTGTTTAGGGATTTTCAGCTTTATAAAGAGAGACTTCCTTAATGTTATGGTATTTTCTTCAGTTGTGTTTATTCTTTGCTGTACCTGTGTATGTGTGTGTTTGTGAGATATCAATATTTCAGGCTAAAGGAAAATGATTTTCCAACTTGGTATCCAAATTCAATTTTTTTCAAAAGACTGATATTTCTGCATTGAGAAACAAAGGCATACTTTTAACAATTACTTAAAAATATGTTTATAATGTCTTACTGGAAAAAGAACAGTTAAGCTTGTTTAAGCATTAAATTTATTGATGTTAACATTCTTGCTTTCAAGTGAACCACAAGATGTTCTCTGGGCACTGAAGTTTTGTGGTCTTTTTGTATTAATATATGGTAATCTCCCCTTCTAACAGCCAGAATTAGTACTGAGAATAGATGAACAGTTCCAATCAAAGAGTGAAAACCTGGCTATTTTCCCATAGAGAACACTCTTCTTTAGCTATAGAACATGCTCTCTGACTATGACTCGATGAGAAGGTAATTTACAAAAAGTTGGGAGGATCATAATAATCCCAAATACATAGTATTTATGAAAGAACAGCATTGCTCACTAATTTGGGGGCCAATAATATAGTTTCTGAATTATCCAGGATTTTTTCTTCTTTCCCTCCTCCCTCCTACTTCTTAACCTTGGATGGCTTTGCTGTTCTTTATTATACCTGTCACAAGGTGGGCCTGGAGGATGTTAAGCCATGAGGCTGCTAGCTTATTAAATTCCTATGTGAATTTTCCCACAGGAGTGTTGAACTGTTGTTTGAAATGACACGTTTGGTTGTCTGCAGAATTTTGACATATACAATATACTCTCCCTGTCTTATTTAACCACCGAGAGCTGACGGATGGCTGGGTGTTAATTTTCTCCCCTGGCTTGGGGATGGAGTGTGTTTTTAAGACCCTCCGTTCCTTACAGTGAGTCAGGGGAGGATCACAGTATTGAGGACGGGCATGAGGCATGAGAGGTTTAACCATTTCCCCGAGGTTTCATGGTTCCTGCCCACAAATGCACATTAGCCAAACATAAATGAAAATGAACTTGGTAAGTTGGATTGCAGATTTAAGAGTTTAAGAAAAGTCACGTTTTAAAGTTGTAAACATCTGAAGGATTATTGGCAGCATGTGCTGTTCTGTTTGTAGCTTATCCTTTCTTTGCATCTTTTCCGTATTGGCATTCCCATTAACTTTAAGTGGAGCAATAGAAGGAGATCTGGGGGTGTGCTTAAGGGAACAAGAACTGAATTCATTATTAGGAATAACAATGCATAGCCCTGGCTGGTGTGGCTCAGTCGGTTGGGTATCGTCCCATGCACCGAAAGGCTGCTGGTTCAATTCCTGGTCAGGGCACATGCCCAAGTTGTGGGCTCAATCCTTAGGAAGATCATGCAGGAGGTAGCCAGTCGATGTTTCACTCTCACATTCATGTTTCTCTCTCCCTTTTTCTCTAGAATTCAATTTTTATAATCTTAATAAAAAGAATAAGAACACATAGCACTTTCATCCTTAAGCATTTGTTTCAATTACTAAATAAGTAATCTATGCTGACAATTTTGTGCCATCATTAATTTTCCTTTAAGTTTTTGAGAATAGGAAGGTTTTCTTTTCCATATGTTAATAAAATACATAAAGTGAAATGATACACATTTGTTTCAACAGTTTTTAATGGTTTTATTTTTTAAGCTGTAAAGTCAGAAACTCAATTTTTTATTATTGAAAATAATTTATTTTACAATTTGGAGAAAAAAGGACAATTCAATACACACACCAATAGTTGTCTACCATCAACGTTTGTGATAAATGTAAGGGAGAAATGTGGTTTACTGGTGGGCTATTGTGGTAGCCACCTCCCTTAGCAAGTCAGGACAATGCATTTCACATTTTAAACTTTATTTTGTCTTAGTAAGAACCATTTGTTGCCGAAACCGGTTTGGCTCAGTGGTAGAGCGTCTGTCTGCAAGGTCCCGGGTTCAATTCCAATCAGGGGCATGTATATTGGTTGCGGGCACATCCCCAGTAAGGGGTGTGCAAGAGGCAGCTGGTCGATGTTTCTCATCGACGTTTCTGGCTCTCTATATCTCTCTCCCTTCCTCTCTGTAAGAAATCAATAAAATATATACTTTAAAAAAAAAAGAACCATTTGTTGTTTCCCTTCCACATGGGGAGGTGAGTGTTTCTCATTCCATTATTTAAGGAAATGGCTTCTCTATAAAGGATCCCTTTACCTGTTAGTCATGACACAGCAAGCAAGAGCTGTTCGTGCAGAAACTGGATGTCTACTGTGTCCTCAGCACTGGATAAAGGGTTGGACTGGATGACTTTGAACTCAGAAATTGTGTGATTCTGAACATTTATCAGCTCTGCTTCCTTTTTTGCCCACAGGCTATCTAGTTGAACTTCTCTATGCTTTATTCTATGCTTTTTGTTGTTGTTAATCTTCACCTGAGGATATTTTTTCCATTGCTTTTCAGAGAGAGTGGAAAGGGGAGAGAGAGAAACATCATTGAGAGAGGCACAGTGTCTGGTTGCCTGCCACACACGCCCCAATCCAGGGTGGGGAGTGAACCTTGACAGGGAATCCAAATTGAGACCCTTCAGTGCCCGGGGCCGATGCTCTAACAGCCAGAACGCCGTCCAGGGCTCAGTATTCTTGTATCTACCACTTGGAAAGTTATCAGAGATGCTGTAAAGAATTATACGGGCTATCTTCCACATCTACAGCACGTTAAGGTTCTTTGCAAAGAAGTATAGGGTATATAAACTTGATATGTGGGCATATTTTAAATAGGATATTGAAGTCTTATTTTAATACATTAAATTAATATGGACATCATGTTAAGTTTAGTATCATTTTTTTTCTTTTCTATTACACTTTCTGAACATTTTTTAACTCTGCACAGTAGGAAACTTGACTTAATTTAGGCAAATGGGGTTATTAGTATTTTTTCCTTCTAATAGAATTTTTCTATCATACATAAGAATAAATAAAATGGTTTAATGAGACCTCAAGCTTTATAGATCATCAACATTCTATTAACACGTTTTAAAGAACCATAAATTACACTAATGAACACAAATTGTGCTCATTATTGAAGTGAAATCTTAAGAAAAATAGGATTGAAATGAGTTCATGCTATTAAATATCCCAGAAAAAATATTATAGAGGAAGAGAATATTATAATTTAGTATTTTTATCCTTACCTGAGGACATGTTTATTGATTTGAGAGAGAGAAATATTGATGTGAGAGAAACATCAATCGATTGTCTCTCATACACGCCCCAACAGGGAACTGAACCTGAATACTTTTGGTATATGGGATGATACTCCAACCAACTGATTCACCTAGCCAGGGTCATAATTTCACTTTTAGTTCCTAAGTGCTTATTAAAAGTTTAAAGATGGGCATAACAGCATAAATTGTCTTTAGTATGATTAAAATTGTCTTTAATATGATTCTCAATTTAAATTAAAAGTTTACTTTTACTATGCATTTCACTATACCTCAACATTAAGGTACCATAGAATTATGAGTATGTTGGAAAATATAAAGAAAATTCAAATTAGTATTATCACCATAATTTGCTGTTAATGGGTACATGAGGGTTGGAAAGAACAATGTTTGAGGCTTGAATCTTTCTTTGCTTTATGTTCATTGTCTGAGAAGATGCTCAAGTGTGAATTATTGAAGAACTTAACTTCAGTTTTCTATTGTTGCATAATAAGCCACCCCAAGTGTAGTGGCGTGGAGAACTTTTATTAGCTAACCATTGTGGTAGCCAGCATTTCTATAATCTGAGCTGGGGCAGCTGGGCAGATCTTCTGCTGGTCTTGCCTCTTGCAGCTGGCAGTTTGGATAGAGTCTGAGCCCAGCTGGGATGCTGGAATGGCTGGATTTTCCCTCTGTATTTAATCTCAGGAGCCTCTCCAGGTGACCTCTCCTTCCCCACGGGACCTGTCCACAAATTCTCTCCAACAGAGTAGCTGGCATTCTTACATTGCACCGCAGGCAGGGCTCCAAGACACCACAGGGGAAGCTGCCAGGCCTTCTCATCCTTAGGCTTGGAACTGGCCTGCTTCTGCCATGTCCTGTGGCTAGGTCAAGGCATAAGTCCAGCCCAGATATGTGAGGCAGGAAGCTCACAGGAGCACAAGTAACTGAAGGCTGTGTGAGACTAGCACAGCCCTCACACCTTGAAGGGAGTACATTTAGAATACTGCTGGAAACAAGTGTATGTGGAAATTATAATATTCAAGTGATTTATTGTGATGCTGATGAAAGAACTGCATAAGTTTTATTTCTAAAGATAAACATGGAGTTATGCTGTAATTAGGCTTTAGGTTATGCAGTGTAAAAAGCTGACTACTGATTAGAATATTCATCTTGCTTTAGTGAAAATATTATGTTCTGCCCAGCTGGTGTAGCTCAGTGGTTGAGTGATGAACCAGGAGGTCACGGTTCAATTCCAGGTCAGGGCACATGCATGGGTTGCAGGCTTGATCCTCACTAGGGGGCAATAGTGCAGAAGGCAGCCAATTAATGACTCTCATCTTTGATGTTTTTATCTCTCTTTCCCTCTTCCTTCCTCTCTCTGAAATCAATATATATATATATTAGCTTCTGAGATTTCTTTGTGGGCTGTGTGTATATGTGTTTAGGGAAGCGAAATGGGAGGTGGGGCAGACAAGAGTGGCTTATTGATTTTAAGAGATTTGGGATAGTATGCAGAATGAAAACTTACCATTGCACCTTTTCCTGTAGAGGTCTTTAAGACATTGAGTGTCTTTTAACCATTTTAGAGCCATAACCAGATTGAGAAGATCGTGGGTTTGGAGCAGCTAAGATCCCTGAAGATTGTGGACCTATCCTATAATCAGATCAAGAGCCTCCAAGGCTTAGAGAATCACGACTTCCTGGAAGTGATCAACCTAGAGGACAATAAGGTAAAGTCGTGATCTCACATGTTGGCTTCCATGTCAACATTAAGAAGACACAGTAGGCCAAAACCGGTTTGGCTCAATGGATAGAGTGTCGGCTTGGGGACTGAAAGGTCCCGGGTTCGATTCTGGTCAAGGGCATGTACCTTGGTTGCGGGCATATCCCCAGTAGGGGGTGTGCAAGAGGCAGCTGATCGATGACTCTCTCTCATCGATGTTTCTAACTCTCTATCTCTCTCCCTTCCTCTCTGTACAAAATCAATAAAATATATTTTAAAAAAAAAAGACACAGTAGGACCCATTATTGGTTGCTCAAAGGCTGTCACCTTAAATGCCACCTCAGAAATGTCATTCTAGAAAACCTCCTGGAACAGTAGTTGAGGGAGGACTTGGAATCCTATGTAATAAAGAGGTAATATGCAAATTGACCATCACTACAACACACAATATGGCTGCCTCCATGTGGTCAAAGATGGCCATCCCCATGTGGACACATGATGGCCACCCCAGCATGGCCAGCAGGGGAGGGCAGTTGTGGGTGACCAGGCCTGGAGGGGAGGGCAGTTATGGGTGACCAGGCCAGCAGGGGAGGGCAGTAAGAGGTGACCAGGCCTGCAGAAGAGGGCAGTTGCAGATAACCAGGTTGGCAGGGGAGTGCAGTTAGGGATGACCAGGTCAGCAGGGGAGGGCAGTCAGGGGCAATTGGGCCAGCAGGAGAGCAGTTAGGCATTAATCAGGCAGAAACAATTAGGAGCAATTAGGCAGGCAGGCCGGCAGGCAGGCAGGCAAGTGTTTGGGAACCAGCATTCCTGGATTGTGAGGGCAGTCAAAAATCCCTTAAGGGATCAAAGATTAGAGAGAGTACAGGCTGGGCTGAGGGACAACCCCTCCCCCATGCATAAATTTCATGAACCAAGCCTCTAGTCAATAAGTAAATACTTACAATTCTTAATTTTTGAAAACTTGATGATCCCTTATTACATGGTTTTAAAGGTCAGCTACAACCAAGTGCACATGACCTTCTGAAGTATATGTGTCCGCGTGAAAATTTGTGTAGAAGGATGGCATTAGGACTGCCTGAAAGCCAGCGCCAGAAAACTAGACAGAAGAGTAGCCTCAGGCTGGTGCGGCCCATGAAAGTTTGGCTGACCATGACGGAGACATTGGTCCTACCTGGGTTGAGATGTGAGGCTGTGGAGACCTGTCTCTGTTCAGCTGTGATGGTGCTCATCTGTGTTGATGACTTTCTCTAATGAACTTCCATCTCTGTTAGGTTTTTTAAAATTGTTTTATTTATTGCTTGTTTTGAGAGAGAGAGATTTGTTGTTCCACTCATTTATGCATTGATCAGTTGAACCCGAAACCTTGTCATATCGGGATGATTCTCTAATCAACTTTGCTACCTGGCCAGGGCATCTGTTAGGTTTTTAAAAATTAAGAAAAGTCAATCTTTAGGTCTGGGAAAAAGTAGATATTTAATTACAGATAGGACTGTGCATCCTCATTTTCACTTGATTTGTACGTTAAATTGTTTTGTCAATTTCTAAAGTTAATTCTAATGGACAATTTTTGGTCATTGTGTTGTGTGTCTTATGAAGCCAGCATCATCTCTCTTTCCTATGGTTTTAGTTTCTTTTTCATGAGATTGCCATTAGCATGATTGTCACGTATATACAAGGAATGTTGGAAAGATGGAATGCACTCATTTAATTCCAACTCAGTGTATTTCAGGATTCAGGAAAAGCAGCAATGGTAATACTAATAATAACAATTATAGTCATAAAATAACTGTGATATTCATTGACTATAGCACAAGGAACTATTCTAAGCACTTTACATGTATTTCACTTAATCCTTATTATATAACCCTATTATTATTGCTACTGGGATGTAGAGAGGTTAAGTAACTTGTCTAAGCTGTTTACCTAGCAAATAGCAGAGCCAGGATGTAAATATACATTGGTAGCCTCTAGAGTCAGCGTTCTTAACCCTGCAGGGTAGTTCAGTAAATGAAATACTAAAGGCCCTCTTTCAGAAAGGTGTATGGTGTACATGTCCGAGGAGAGTGTTTTCTGATAAAATATGTGTGTGCAACTATAATTTTTTTAGTAACCACAATAAAGAGGTAAAAAGAAACAGGTGAAATTAGTTTTAATAATGTATCTTATTTAGCTGAAAACATCCAAAATATTATAATTTCAACATGTAATCTATGTAAAAAATTATATTCTGTTGCTTCACAGTGAGATTTTTTACATCCGGTGTGTGTGTCTTACACACAGGACATTTGGATTCAGCCTAGCCATATTCCAAGGGCCACTTGTGGTTAGTGACCACTGAACTGTGTAGTGCTGACCTCACAAATCATATATCGTTCTCTTCCATTTCAAGAGACTATCCAAATTACATTTGAAAGAGTTTAAAGGAAAAAGCGAGTGAAGAAAGGAGTTCATAAGTTTCAAATATTAAAGAGACTCCCTTAAAAAAAAAAAAGTGGCCACATTTCCCAATGGTGGGAATCCTTTGGCAATGATTGGGTTCGTAACAATAACATAATTCCCTGGCTCCCCAATGGGCAGGCTGAGGAGCAACCCACAGTATTTTAAAATATTCTTTGAGCCATCCAAAGATTTCCTCAGAGATTTCACCAGTACTACTGAGAATGCTGTGTATCAGGGGTGGAAAATTTTTCATTTAGAAGAAACATAAATAGCTGTTGCATCTCATGTGATCAGTTTGATGTTAGGAACATTGTTTTATCGGCAGCACTTTCACTGGCTTTAGCTGTTGAAACACTGCTGTACCTCCCATGATCTTGTAAACATCTAAGTTCCTTTGCAAATGTTTATCATCAGCTGCTGATTTGGGGGCCTTAATTACTCTTTACACATAGTCCTTCTAGTAGATTTGATCTCATTTCTAGCATTTGCAACTCATTCCCCAAATGTTAACTCTATTGTAACCTCAGTCCTTTCTTCTAGAAGCAAAATATTGGTCTGGGAGTTACTTAGGGAATACCATTTTGCTTTTCTGAGACTTAGTATCATTATACCACAAATATGTATTCCATCTGTCTGTCTGTCTGTCTGTCCTTCCATCCATCAATCCATCCATCCATCCATCCATCCATCCATCCATCCATCCATCCATCACAGCACCTTAAGTCTGGATGGTAAGGCATGGTGAGCATGGCCAGAAGGAAAAGGCAAAAAATGAGTCATGTAAACTGCGCTCCCTACGAAGCCCAGGCTGACAGGCCTCTGGAGCGTGGGGAGCAGCTAACAGGCAGAGAAGGCTTGAGAAGAGGGCCAGACTAGAATGGGGGCCAGCTCTGCTGGTGTGACATTCTTGCAGAAGATGGCTGACGTTTCTTTAAGAGTATAATCTTTTTGGCAATGTTCACTGTAGGTTATTTGGGGTGCTGGGTCCCCACTCCATCTATAATCATCAGAGATACACAGAGCCATGAGTCTTGACATTTGAGGAGAGAAGACATGGGGGTGTCTGTTGTGGGGGTAGGTCTGCAGGAGAGGGAGGCTCAGGCAGGGCAGCCAGGACCCGCACACATGGCTAACTCAGTAGCTAGGCTCGAAGCCAGGCTACTCCACACTGCTCCCTTCTGCCCTTACCAGCCTCATCCTACCTTTGAAAGGACTGGAAGGGAAGCTGGCTTCCTCTCATTGGGCTTTCAAAAGGCCAGTGATTCCAACTGGCTTCTTAGTGTGCATAGTCCGTGATCATTCTTTTGTGCTGTTTGTAACATTTGAAGATCTTTCCAGGTCAGTCACCATAGATGTCAACATCTTCTGGATTGGGTGCATAGATTCCTATTGTGTGACTGTACTGTGGCCCATTTAATCACATGATGGTGGAGCTTTCAGAATTTAGAATATTTTAACTTTTACTAAAAACATTAGACAGAGCATTCTTGTATCTAATGTTTGCCTGTCTGATGGTTTCGTCAGGATAAAACTCTTGAAGTGGGATAATGGTGTCATAGCTTATGCATTTTTAACACAGATTGCCCTTTAGAAAGAATGTGCCAATTTCCACTGTCACCAGCAGTGCTGTGAGTGCCTGTGGCCGGGACTTGGTGAGACATGGTGACATTTGTGTTAGGGCCAACCAGGAAGTGATATTGACAAGGAAGTCAATCCATGTTATGAAAGTTATGACTGGACCAATAGGAACCAAGTTTACTTTTCTACCACCTGAATAATGCAGTATAAAATATTGATTCTTATATCTTGTAGAGGACCCAAACGGTAGTCCAAGGGGTAAGCTAGTCATCGTGTGGCAAAAGCTGTGCCTTAGCCTAACATTGCTCTAACCAGATCAATGTGGGCAGGTTATATATTGTATCTTGGAAAGTGGCATCCTTTGAACATGGCACAAGTGTTTTCACCCTGATTTAGCTTTGGGAATAGTTTACATTTTGCTGCGTTTTGTGGTTGGATAACTCGGGAATTCTTAGGATTCTGCTATTGGGGGGCTTTTACAAGGCCTGCAGGAATGAGTTGGGTGGGGAGAAATATAAATGAAAAGTGCTTATTAATTTTTTGCACAAGTTCAGTATCTATATCCTATATAATAAAAGGCTAATATGCAAATTGTCCCCTTGGGAGTTCAACCACTCACTATGATGTGTACTGACTGCCAGGAGGTGACACGGAACAAAGGAAGGCCCTGGTCAGTCCTGATCGCTGGCCAGGCCCAGGGACCCTACTTGTGCACAAATTTTGTGACTGGGCCTCTAGTTTGAAATAAATGGTAATTATGCTAATTACAGAAAATTTAAGAAAAAGTGTTTGTCTTTAGCTTAGTGGGAAATTCAGGTATGCTGCAACCCAACCTCTATTCTTGGTCAAATTAAGGACACCTTTTCCCCCTTACTTTTAAAAAGTTATGAAACTTACATAGAAGAGAGTATAAAACATAACTGTACATTTGACAAAAACATTAAGGTAAACACCTGTGTAACACCCATGTTGAGAACTATGTCATACAACTTTCGTTTTTATCTTTCTTTAAAATAATGGTCTCTTATTAAAAAACTAGAGGCCCGGTGCATGAAATTTGTGCACGGGGGGGGGGGGGGTTTGTCCCTCAACCCAGCCTGCACCCTCTCCCATGTGGAAGCCCCTCAAGGAATGTCCGTATCACAATCCGGGACTGCTGGCTCCTGCCTGATTGCCCCTAACCACTCTCCTGCTGGCCTGATTGATACCTAACTGCTCTCCTCCTGGCCCGATTACCCCCAGCTGCCCTCCCCTGCAGGCCTGGTCCCCCTCAACTGCCCTCCCCTGCCCGCCATCTTGTGACAACATGGGGGTGGCCATGTTGTGATGACATGGGGGAGGCCATCTTGTGTTGATGTGGGGGCAGCCATCTTGTGATGTTAGAGTGTGAGGGTCAGTTTGCATATTACCTTCTTATTATATAGGATTATAGAGCTCCATGGCCAGCATAGTTTAGTGATTGAGCATCAACCTAAGAACCAGGAGGTCACAGTGTGATTCCTGGTCAGGGCACATGCTGGGTTGCAGGCTCCATCCCTAGTAGGGGGCCTTCAGGTGGTGGCCCATCAATAATTCTCTCTCATCATTGATGTTTCTTTCTCTTCCTCTCCCTTCCTCTTTAAAATCAATAAAAAAATGTATTTTTAAGAAATGATAAGAACTACACATGCTGTAAGAAGACTTCACTGGGCAGTGAGCCGGGGCAGAGAAGCCATGCTGAGGGGCAGAGTGGGAACTGGAGGCTCAGGAAGTCGGTGGTGGGGAGAACAGGTAGCCTCTACATGCATTTGTCATGCTATTTCTCTGATTCTATGTGCCGTCTCACGTCTGCCTTTAAATAAGCATGAGGAGCACATTACTGTTCTCAAGCCAGCAGGTTCTGTGAAACTTGGTAAAATTCTTGTGAAAGGGCTGGATATTTGACAGAGCAATTTTTAAAATAAGCTGGATTTAAAGGATCCATGATATCCCCTTATATATTATCCTTTCTATTGTTTTTTTTGTGTGTGTGCAGTCAGTCCATTGATACTGTTATGTCTCTTTGCTGAAACAGATTTCTGAGCTGGGTGAAATAGAATACATTGAAAATCTACCTCTCCTTCGAATTCTCAATCTTTTGAAAAATCCAATTCAGGTAAGAGATCATTTACGTCAGGGCAGGGGGTGAGGGCTTCCTTGGAGCTCTTCTTCAAGAAGTACTTTCGATAAAGAACATTAGGATGTGAGTGCAGTGTGTTTTTCTTCATTCTCAATCTCTTCGGAGGCAGTCAGGAGAGTTAAGCAATCAGAAGGGTCAGGCACCTTGAGCACCTCTGTCAGGGGAAGTGAAGCCTGAACAGGTCACTCTGTGTGTTCCCTGTGAGTCATCCAGGAAGTGGCCAAGATCCTGGGCGGGAGCTGCTGAGATGAGGGATCAATGTCTTCTTGCATTAGAAGATGCATGGTGCTGGGGTGTGGACAGAATGTGGGTCCTGTTTTGTAACATGGGAAAGAGAATCTAAGATTAAATACCTAGAGTAATTCTCTGCATATGGCTGGGAAGCAGGTGTTGTTGTAAAATGATTAAAGCAAAAAGTGTATTTCCCATGGATTCTTCACATCCGGGAATCTGAGACCCATGACTGCTTTGCAGGCTCTGGCTTCACCGAGGAATCCTTTTGCCTGGCCCTAGCCCTCCCTCTTTGTGTCTTTGTCCTCATCCCCTCTTCTACCTATACCCTTCGCTTACCTTTCCATAGACTTTTTACTTTGTATGTAGCTCTGAGTACCGTTGTTTTTGTGATCAGTATCGCTAGAATGGCAAAAAAAAAATTTTTAAGTGAAAAATAAAATTTAAAAGTAAAAGCAATGCTTGGTATAGAAATGGTGACAGGCACTAAAAGCAGCTCTAGAAAGAAAGCGTTGGAGCTTACAACAGCCATCACCCCCAGCTGCAGATCCGTAAGGAGTGTCTGTTCATGTAACATACATTCTTATCTGTAAGATGCATCAATCACTAACATCTTTCCCTTCAAAGAGGCGTAGCTTCAGGATACAAAACACGTTGATTGCATTTTTAAAAGGCAGATAATCCTAAAATAGCCGATGGTAGGGAGTTATAAAGAATTCATTCCATAAATAAATATCATTTTATTGTGAAATAAATTAATAATACATGATACAAAAATAAAACAAAGTTATAAATAAATAACAAAGTAATAATAAATGTTTCATTATTTGTAGTACTAAAACTTTTTGGAGTTAGAAAAGCAATTTTCACCTAGGGTGCTGCAAGAATTTCTAGAAAATGCAATGCCTGACTATTTAGTCAGGAGCACTGACCTCTTTTCCCTTAGATTGTCAAATACAAAAAAAAAAAAAAAATGACAAAAACCTGGTCAGTGTGGCTCAGGGGTTGAGCATTAACCTACCAACCAGAGGTCATGGGCATGTGATATTCTCTCTCTCTCCCCCCCCCCCCTTCCTTTCTGAAATCAATAAAGAAATTTAAAAAGTGAAAACAGCTAAAGCAGCAATAGCTGTCTGATATGCATGCCCTGTCTTGAACCATAAATATGTAGGTCATAGAGTTGCATCTTATTGGTCATGTCACATAGTAAGGTTGCATCTGATTGGTTAATTCTTGGTACCAGCAATCCTTATGTACACATATATAAAAAGTTACTTTTTTTAAAATATATTTTTTATTAATATTAGAGAGGATAGGAGAGGGAGAGAGAGAATGAAATATCAATGATGAGAGAGAATCGTTGACCAGCTGCCTCCTACATGCCCCATATCAGGTACTGAGCCTGCAACCTGAGCATGTGCCCTGACTAGGAATCGAACAGTGATCTCCTTGTTCATAGGTCAACACTCAACCACTGAGCCATGCCAGCTGGGCAAAAGTCACCTTTTTTTTAAAAAAAAAAATCACTTTGGGAGCAAAAAAGGTAGGTAAATACTGTTATTATTTTTGTAAATCAAACAAAATTATCTATTTTTTTGTCATATCAGCAAAAAATATGTTGTATTTCTTGGTGTGCTACAGAATTTTAGTAA
The DNA here is from genome assembly GCF_014108245.1 of Pipistrellus kuhlii. Lineage (NCBI taxonomy): Eukaryota > Metazoa > Chordata > Mammalia > Chiroptera > Vespertilionidae > Pipistrellus > Pipistrellus kuhlii. The sequence continues at coordinate 15,546,887 of NW_023425405.1, forward strand.
TTACCTTATGTGTGCCAGGGGATGGAAAAGGTTTAAATTGGCTGCATTAGAAGATAGGCTTCATGTTGCTGGCCATGGGTCCTTAGACAGAATGCTTCGCCTCTGAGGCTCAGTTGGTTTGCTCTTTAGAAATGAAGATGCTCACACCTGTCCCGCTTACCTCACAGGGAGACTAACAAGGTCACAACTTTGAAGAGCTTTATAAGTTGCAAGGGACAGTGTGCATTTGAGTTGTTAATTTAATGGGGCTGGTAAGTGTGAAAATGTAGAGACAATTCTGTGTGTGTGTGTGTGTGTGTGTGTGTGTGTGAGAGAGAGAGAGAGAGAGAGAGAGAGAGAGAGAGAGAGGGAGGGAGGATAGCAGGTGATATGCCAATGCTCATGAAAGTAGAATGCTGGTGCTTGTTACTTTGGAAAACAAAGGCAATTCAATAGTCCTCTTGATATTTCAAATAGGAACACTGTGAATATTGGTTCTTCATCATTTTTATGCTACTACGATTAACAGAATTAGATCAGAAGAATATTAAAGTGGAAGAAAAGGTATGTAATCATATCATTTTACATGTTTCTCAGTTAATAAGCTTAAAAGCTTATACTGCCTGCTGCAGAACCAATAAAATCAATAAATGATACCCATAATTAATTTACAACATGTGAATTAATGGCTTGTTCAAGGAGTGCTTCCTTGTCCTAGGATCAGTCTGTTTAACCCTCTTCAAAGCTGAACATCAACCCCAATTCAACAGCAGCATTGCATTTCTATAGGCCAACAGCATTCGGGCAGATTATTAATTTAGATAATTATCCTATTTAGAGGTTGTGTCATTCTATGTGCTACTCTAAAATAGCTTTACTAATCATGAAATGTATTTTATTGTCATTCCACCATATACTCAAAAGGTACACAAGTGAATTACTATTCCGCTATTTTAAATCCTTAATTCTGTTTTTTAAGATAACTAGTGGCCCGGTGCACAAAATTCATGCACTGGGGAGCGGAGTCCTCAGTCTGGCCTGTGTCCTCTCGCAGTCCAAGACCCCTTTGATTGTGTTATTCTCACAATCAAAGGCACTTAATAGATTTCTTTTTCCCTTTAACATTTTGCAAAGAGAATACAATTCGAAGCTATAGGTTAAGAAAAGGTGTAGCACACAGGATAATGCATTTAGAGAGATGCCAAAAACAAGTGGATGGAGAGCCATACATTATGAGGAAAAGGCCTAGGTCTGTGGACAGAAGAAGTTATGTTAAAAGAGGAGGAGCTTTGGGTAGAATTTGAGATCATCAGAATAGCTCTTGGTGAGATGGCATAAGAAGAAAATTCAGCAGCATCAGCTACCTGGAATCTGCAGATGAATTTTATTTCTTCCTCTTGCAGGGGTCTTCAAACTACGGCCCGTGGGCCACATGCGGCCCGCAGAGGAGTCTGATCCGGCCCGCCAGGTTTTTTGGGCAGTGAGCGCAGCCGAGGTGTTACAGTAGGAATTAGTTCATATAGTCCGGCCCTCCAGCTCTCTGAGGGACCGTGATCTGGCCCCCACTTTAAAAAGTTTGAGGACCCCTGTAACGGTTGGGATGGTGACTGTATTAAAAGTATCTTAATACGGTATTAAAAGACATTTAGAGGGTTTGTTTTTGCTTTTCCCCTCCCAAGTCAGGGAGTATAAAGAAGTAGGGGATTGAGGGATTCCAGCTCAATATTTTAAAATAATTATCATTATTTAGGTTTGGAGACTAAGCACAAAGACTCCTGAGCATGCCTTTCATTCCTTTCTCTACCTGATTGCATGTCTATGCTGATTCATTAAAGAAAATCTGAGCCTTGTGTGCTTTTTAGAAATGCAGTCTGTTTCCCTTGGCATTCCTGATTCTGAAACAGGTTTTGGCAGTGAATAAGTACAACCCTCCCCCGGAAGTGGTCGCAGCCCAGGATCACCTGACCCACGTTGTCCACAGCGTGATGCAGCCTCAGAGGATCTTTGACAGGTATTTGCTAGGGATCCTCGGCGTAGAACTCGGGGCGGCGAGCACGGGGCACCCCATCCTTTTCCTGGGCTTCTATTTTGTGACCCATTCTTTTCGCACCTTGTCTGAGGGAAGGGCCCAGGGGTTTATCTGACCGGCCGAGTTGGCTCGATTACAGCGTCTTATCCATCTTAGGGGTGTCGAACTCAATCAGAGAAGGGGCCAAAATCTAAAATCCAGCCTAAATCGCGGGCCGAATGGTTTACTGAACAGTCATAAACTGTCATTGTGATGGAAACGCAGCGGAGTGCAGTGATGACAGCGCGGTGCGGGCCACATTGCAAGGCCTGGCGGGACGGGTTTGGCCCGCGGGCCTTGTGTTTGACACGTGTGCATCACATGCTTGAAGATGGGCTCTCTGTCGGTGTTTCCCCGAGTGTAGTGGTGCGTGGGTTCATCTTCCCTCTCTCACCCGGCCCCTGAATGGTGGCTAGCCTGTAACGTGGGACAGTGAAATAATAATAATGAGTAATAAGTTTGTCAGGTTTTTTTTTTTTGGCTGCAGGATAGAACCTCAGATGATTGTGATCATTTCTGTCCACTATACATGTTTCCTTAGTTGCGAGCGGATGCTAGACCCCCTGCCAGGGAGCATACCAGGAATGCGGGTTGTTAGAGCCCTGGAGACAGCCTGCGGGCCGAGGGAAGCCTGCCAGTCTTGTCTAATGGGTGCCCTCGGAGCAGGCGCTGGGCTTGCTTGAACACACGAGCAGTCTCTCACCTCTATGTTCAGAGACAGATTACCACAGTTTCTCCTTTTCCTTTTTCCGATCTGGCGGAGCAGATGGCCACTTGTGCTACAAGTATAATGCAGAAAGTCTATCAAGACCCAGCGGCGGGCTTAAAATACTTGTAAGATCTCTTGGTTATAAACGGCTTCTCTTCTTCATGTGGCATTTGCTCCTGTATGTCACTTGGTTCCCCACAGAGAGAAAAATGCTTTATTTTGCATCCGGACATGAGTTTTTACATGTAATTTAATAACACAGACATTGACAGTTTTATACATTTATGGTCGCCCTCTAGGTGAAATGATTTATCATTTACTTGCCTACATCTGGAAAAGCACATTCGATTGATTTTTTTTTTCCAAAGGAGCATTTATGTCCTCATTGTATTTCTTTTTTAGTTTATGAAGATTGCTAGTTGTTTCATGCTTTAGGGTAACATTTATATAAAAATATGTATCAAATAAATTTACAACAGTACCTGATAGACAAATATTTTGTCATCATTTCTGGCTGTTGAGCAGGAAGTGCGGATGGCCAAGCAGGCTGGCTGCTCCCGGACAAGCAGTGTTCACTGTGAAAACTCACGGAGGTGGGGGGGGGGGGGGGGGGGGGGGGGGGGGGGAGGTGCCCATTTCACTCAGGGCCAGCACACAGCCCTCTGGAAGCCCAGATGAGGAACCCTGACACTTGACCTTGGGGCTTTTGCGCTGCATTTGGGGGGAACCACTGTCCTGCCCTGCTGTGATTGGGTGAGGAGACAGGATTACAATGAGCCCACGGAAACTTGACCCTGGCCTGGTGGTTGCTAATAGCTTCATGCTCTGGACTGACAGGGTTCTGCAGACTCATCTTGTCCAAGTCCTGTCCAGACGTTAAAATCCTCCATTTCTCCAAGAAGCTCTGGTTTGGTTTAGTGCGAAATGGTATTTTCTAATCACAATCTGAGTGCTGAAGACAATCATTGCTATAGAGTTGGTCATTGTTTCTAGGCCTTCGAATGGACCGAACCAGGAATATATTTATTTATTCCTTCCTGTCTTTCCTCCTTCCTTCTGTCCTTCCATCCATGTATTTATCTATTCTCTCTATCCTATTTGTATCTATCAATCTACATCTCTCCAAGCTGTTTATAGCTATATAGTCTATTTTTTAGATAGATCTATCTGTATCAATCTATAAATAGACAACAAAGTACCTCCTCACTTCACATTGATACTTGCAGTTCAGTTTCAAGATTACATTGAGCTTTTACTTCACTTTCAGATGACCTGTCTGTCATCTGAACCTCCTTTTCTTCCACACTAAGGAGATAAAGGAGGAGCTAGAATATCCCATAATTACTCTTTTTTTAAAAAAAATTCCACATTGCACCACAACAATATCAGAATACCAATACCAACACCCCCGCCAACATGATTACTGAAAGCATTGAATGTATTTTGCCTATATTCTTCCCATTACCCAGCCCCCATTTTTCATTATGGTAAAATATATAGAGAGAGTAAAATGTGCTATTTTAAAGTATACAGTTCGGTGACATTAATTATATTCATAATGTTGTTCAACTATCATCACCGTCTTTTTGCAAAACTTTTTAATCACCTCAAACAGAAATTCTAGCAATAACACCCAGTTCTCAGCTACTCCCACTCCCAGGTAACTTCTAATCTACTTTCTGTCTCTGGGAATTTGCCTATTGTATATATTTTACGTAAGTGTCAATCACCCCATTTTAAAAATAGTGTGCTGCATTTATATTGTCACACCATATATCCATCACAGACTACACGCTCTCCATAGCTGTCACTCAGTCCTGGCTCTGTGGGTCGCTTAGCATTCATTGCTCAATCCCAGCCCCTTATAGCAATGGCTCTTGAGTCATTTTGCTTATATTTACTGTAGCTTGTTTCCTAGGAGACTCCTTAGGAAGATTTATGGGGTCAGTATTCCTTCTTGATGGCGTTCTTTGCCCTTTATACTGAAAGTCATTTTTGCTCTAGTATATAAAGCCTATGGCCCATTTTTCCTTAAATATGTTGAAGATGCTACTTCATTTTACTTTATGCAAAACATTGCTGTAAAAAATCCAATGACAATTTGATCTCCTTTCCCTTATAAGTCATGTCTTCTCTTTTCCTAGCTGAACATTTTTTTTTCCTTTTTCTTCTAAGTCCAGTAATTTTACTAGACTATGTCTTGGTATTCATTGTTCTGGGCTAATATTCTCAGATATGTTATGTGTTCTTTCATAAGATATAGTTTTATTTTTTATTTCAGGAAAGTTTTTCTTTCATTACAGCCTTTAATATTTGTTCTGGTCTTTTGCTTTGGTTCTCTTCTTGAGAAAGAGGATATTGCTTGGTTATTTTCATTATTTGTCACTTTCTCTCCAAGTTTTCTTCTTTTGAATCATTAAAGAATTATTTTGAGATAATTTTAGATTCACATGCAGTTGTAAGAAATGATACAGAGAAATTCTATGTATTTTCACTATTTGCCCAATGGTGACTTCATAGCAATAGTGGAATATCAAATCCAGAAAACTGACATTGATGCAGTACCAGCCATATTAGAATTTTCCACTTTTGCATGCCCTCACATGTGCTCTTAGTTCTATGACATGTTATGTGTGTAGATTCATATGAGCAGCACTGCAGTCAAGGTACAGATGCTTTTTAAAAAATATATATATTTTATTGATTTTTTACAGAGAGGAAGGGAGAGGGATAGAGAGCTAGAAACATCAATGAGAGAGGAACATCAACCAGCTGCCTCTTGCACACACCCTACAGGGGATGTGCCTACAACCAAGGTACATCCCCTTGATGGGAATCGAACCTGGGACCTCTCAGTCTGCAGGCCTATGCTCTATCCACTGAGCCAAATTGGTTTCGGCGGTACAGATGCTTTTGTCACAAGCTCCCTGCACTTCCCTGTTATAGCCGCAACTGCCTCCCTCTGAGCTGCTTTGAGCTCCTGATACCAGGAATCTGTTTCCATCTGTACAATGTTGTCATCACAAGAATGTCATGTGAAGGGAATGATATCGAATATGCCCTTTGAGATTGGCTTTTTTTTTTTTTTTTTTTTTAACTTAACCTCATTCCCTTGAGATTCATCCAAGTTGGTGGATCGTATGAGGAGCTCATTCCCTGTGATGGCTGAGTAGCATTCCTTGGGTGGATGCACCACAGTCAGTTAGTGATCCATCCAGGCTGATTCTGGTTTCCGGCCATTACACCACAGCTGCCGTGAACATTCCTGTACAGGTTTGGTGCGTGTGCAGCTCCAGCCTGCCCGCTTCCCAGGGGACCCCATTGGCTGCTCGGGGTTCCCGTGTTCTCAGATCCCTCAGATGCTGCCCCATTGCCTCCTCTCTGCTCTTCCTGCATAGACCTGTGGTTCATGCAGATATCTTGTCCCCTGGTTTGTGATACATGTTTTCCCTGGGCTTTTGCTCTCAAGTTTTTCTGCGGGTATTCAGAGAGGCTGAATGCTGCCGGCACCTCATTCTTCAGACCAGCCCCTCAGGCCCAGCAGCCATGCCGACAGTCACACATCAGCTCTCACTCACTAGTTGATCCTGTGAGCAGGTTAACCTCTCTGTGTTCCAGTCCTCACATGCTGATGGGGATAGTGACAGAAATAGCTCCACCGGCTTCCTGTGATGACTGAATGAGGTAAAACATGTCAGACTCCTAGAAGAGTGTCTGGGATATATTGCTCAGGTGGAATTTTAGTTATGGCCATTTCTTTGCATATCGGTGTTCTGATGCAATAGGTAGGGATGTTAAAGTGAAATTCTCAGAGGACAGTCTTACTTCTTTCATTTTGAAACCCGTAGGGGAATACTTCATCAAGCAAGAATTACCATACCTCACCATCTGTTCTCTTTTTAAAGAGTTGTTAAGTTAGATTTACACAGACTTGGATTTCCCAGGTTATCTGTGCTTTGAATGTATTTTTGGTATCGAATTGGGGGCGGTGGGACCCCACCTGCTGTGCAGGGTCTGCACAGGTGCTCAGTCTCCCTGCCAGGGCAGCTACATCCCTCTCCAGCGGAGCAGCCCCGCACTGACTCTGCCCTGTGTTGCAGCACCCTGCCCAGCCTGGACGCCCCGTACCCCATGCTGGTCTTAGTGGGTCCTGAAGCCTGTGGGAAGCGAGAACTCGCCCACCGCCTCTGTAGGCAGTTCAGCACTTACTTCCGATACGGGTAAGTTTGTTCCTTGGCTGCTGAGACTGCGGAAGGTTGGAGATTGCTAATTTTGACTGTTGATTTGAAGCAAGTTCAAATGCGTGCATAGAAGGCTTATCTGCATCTTTGCCATTTATTACCCTGTTATGTGCACTGTATTTTTTGTTTTTACTTTAACCCTCCAAATGTTTAACTTTAATTCATAACAGTGGAAGTCACTCTCCAAGGTCAGGAAATACACGTTTTAATTATGCAGAGCGGCGTTGGGATACGGGCTCATCCTGCACCATCACCATGTGTGACAGGAGCCTCCAGTCTCCCACGCCCACAGCACACCAATTCCCTACAGCCTTCTTTTACTGGGTACCAGGCTTTTTCCCATGCTGGGGAAGATGGGAAAAAGTCTGGTACCCAGGTAAAAGAAGGTTGTACGGAATTGGTGACAGAGAACCATTGAAGTGTGGAGGGGCAATGCTATTTTGGACAGTTGAGTGGAGAATTCTATTCAGCTTTGGAATCCTGGGTTCCCAGAGGAGGTTCACGCACAGTGTCACAGGTCCTGGCAGCACAGAGGACAAGCTCACTTCTGCCCTCAGGCAGCCGGGGAGGTGGGCCCTGAACAAGCAACTGGGCTGCAGTTGGCGCAGGCGCCAAGGCAATGGGAGTGTAAAGAGGAGGTGCAGAATCCAACCAGAAGGGCTTGAGAAAGGCTTTTTAGCTGGGTGTGTGTGTGTGTGTGTGTGTGTATGTGTGTGTGTGTGTGTGACACTTAAACTGATTCCTGAAATCACGAGGGCAGCCATGTGAAGGGATGAGAGAGGAATGTGGAGAGAGCGCCGTGGATCAGAGACAACATGAAAACACTTGGGCGGAAAATCTGTGACTAGAAACTATTGTCCCACTCCCCTAAGTATTATTATGTGATAGTAGCAGAGGTGGCTCAGAAGGTCACCGGTAACAATGAGTAAAAATATTGTGTCGATAATCCAAACTTGGTTTCAGCGCTGTGGAGTATGATCACTTACGATTTATGGGTCAATTTCAGTTTTTTCTAATATACCTTATACTGAACTCATTTCCATTTTGGATTTTAAGTTACGGGACACAGAGTAGATAATCTGTTCTGTTTCCAGGGCCTGTCACACCTCCAGACCCCCTTACTTTGGGGAAGGGGATCGAGTTGATTACCAATTTGTCTCTGAAGAGGATTTTAATAAAATGGTAAACATGGTAAGAATGTTCTCCTTTATTTTTATTGTACAAGAAATACAGGTGCTCTGGTAAAAATATTGGAAAATCGTAACAAAAAGAACAATTCCCTTTCGTGTTTGTTATGAGATGTATTCTTATTGGGTTGTTTTTCCTTAATCCACTTAATACGTCATGGTCCACAGGCTGCTTTACTTTATGATCTTAGAGGAAGTGTTATACATTTTCAATAAGACTGATGAGTTGACGGTTTAAGAAAATAGAAGCAAAAGCACTGTGCAAAATGGTTGTGATCTGTGTTTATCAGGTTCCCCTGTTATTAATCAGGTTTACTGAAGACAGACAGTTCTCACAGACCTACGTGGTGCACGGAGCTTGTGAATTGAGCATTCCGGGGTGGGCTCTGCCCAGAGACCTTCTTGTTTGCTATCAGTGGGGCTCTCTCCTTGCTGCCACCTTGAGCACTATGTCATCACATAGGTGTGCTCCGTGCACCTGTCCTGCCCCTGACCCCTATGCAGCCTTAGCCGTCCACTGTAGCAGCCCTGACTGGGAAGTTCTGAGCCATGGAGGCCAGCCAGTTCACTAGTGCACCAGAAGCCTCGCTGTTAGACTGGTGAAGAGTCCTAATTTCTTTAAAGTCCATGTCCTTCCAATGTGAGCGTAGCTGCCCTGCATTAGCCTGCTTCATAGGCGCTCTGGGCAATCCGACTCAATTTATTTTCCTGATACTCTAATAATCTAATTGCTAGTAATTTATGACGCCCTTGTTGCTGAGATCATTTTCTTAAAAAGATAATTTATTTGTTCTTTTTTGTAATTGAATTTATTGGGGTGGCATCTATGCTAATAAAAGGGTAATATGCTAATTAAAGCAGACGTTTTCTGGGCATCCTTCTGGAAGTCCCTTCCGGACAAAGCCGCGGCGACTGCCTGAGGCTCAGGCAAGCTGTGCATGGTGGCTGCTGTTGCAACGGCAGTCCCGAGGCTCAGGCAACAAGGGCCGAGCCGAGGCTTAGGCCAGACGTGGTGGCTGCAAGGGCTGAGGCTCAGGCAGCAGCAGAGGCATGATGGAGGCATTGCCTCCCCCTACTTGGCTGGTCGCCTCCCCCAGAGGGAGGCCATTCCCTGAGGACTCCCGGACTGTGAGAGGGGGCAGGCTGGACTGAGGGACCCCCCCCCCCCAGTGCACATATTTTCGTGCACTGGGCCTCTAGTCAGTTAATAAAACCATATACAATATATAGGTTTCAATAAAAAATAATCTGCATCCTGCATCGTGCACTCACCACCAAAGCAATGTCTCTTTCCATCCCCATGTATCCCCCTTTGCCCACTTCTACCGCCCCCACCACTCTTTCTCTCTGGCTATCACCACGCTGTAGTCTATGTTTCATAGATACATATATATATATTTTTTTTCTTAATCCCTTCACTTTTGTTCTTTTTTGGCCTTCACCTGCAAAGGGAGCCCTCACAACCTTTGTTTGTTTTATCTGTCAAAAGTGTATGCTCATGTCAATGCACATCCACCCATGACCCCAGTGGAACTAAAGGAATGTCTCATGTCTCCATCACTACCAGTGAGTCTGTGAGCCTATTTTCTCTTCACCAGGGGCCTTGATTCTATTTATGTTATCATTCTTTCCATCACCAAAGGAATCCTGCACCACTGTTCCCCCTAAATTTTACAAAAGGGACAGATTTATGGTGAATCTCTGTTTCTGCTTTTGAAAGACCACTGCCCACCAGTGATGCCCTTACAGCTGCATTCTCCCTGCCTCTTCCCCTCCCCTCCCACCCTCCTTTCTGTGCCCCACCTGCCCCAGTAAGGAGCCTGGCTCCAACTCAGTGCACATCAGCATGGAATGTTCCAGCGCAGGCGCCACAGCAGTTTCTATGACTGACCAGCTGCAGCATGGAGCATGCTACCTCTGACATTTGCAGAGAAGCCCTCCAGTCCCAGGCCCTTTCCCCCTGACCTTGTCAGAGATACATCTCGGAGATGCTGTGTATGTTCCCTCCCGGGCCTCGGTGCTGACAGTTCAGTTTAATGTGTCAGGAGTACTCTGAGACTTCACAGTTCTAAAGCTTTAGGAGGAATCCGAGGAAGTATCTTGTTATTAGCAAGGAGCATTTTCTCAAGGCTCTTTGAGATGAAAGACAACTAGTTCCCAAAATCCATGTTGATTTCTCTTGTTGGATTGGAGGCATTTTGTCTCAGTTTGGTGCATCTGTTCTCAGTACCCCTGTGCTCCCTTGATGTTCCACACCTTCCCGATCTTACCCGTAATCAAGTCTGCTTCAGTTCCTCATCAGCGAGATCACTGTCCTCTATGCTGTCTTACTGTCTCATTCCTCTACAGAAATCCTTATGTGTTTCAGAATCACTCATTTTCACCTCTTCTGCTGACATATGACTTCAGTATAACATTACTTCCTTCAACTTGAATTTTGCTTCTGACGCCCTTCTCTTTCCTTAAAAATGAGCTTGAGATTGTTTTATGAAGAGACAAACTTACACATTATAAACTCAGGACACATTGCCAGCTTTGCTGATCTCGGCCACACACTCAGCCTTTTGTGCACAGAACCCCCCTCTACAGGACATCCCCTCAGACGGCCTGCCCACCCCCCCTTACCATCCTCCCTGGATAGTTAACCCTGGCATGCTCCATCTCCACACACACCCCCTAGCACACCTCCCAACACAGTCATCCCCGGCATGTCCATGGACATAGCCATTGACCTACTTCTTGTGCAAAGAAGACCACAGATCTGGAAGCTTCTGAAATATGATTTCTTATTTGGATATCTACTTATTAAGAAATTCACTGGCAGGGAGAAATGAAAGGAGTATCACTTAACCTTAATTCTTTTAAAAAATTAACTTTAACAGGGCCTATTTTATACATAAGCACAGTGCATAAGTTATTCCCACCCGACATCCTTCCAGAAACCATATTTGGGATCCACAGAGGGAAACCCTTGTCCCCAAAGTAAACAAACTCATAGTATACATGTCAAACCGGTTCACGGTACATTTTGAACACAGGATGAGTCACAGTAAACAAGAACATACCTGGCGGATTATCTATTATCTATCTATCTATCTATCTATCTATCTATCTATCTATCTATCTATCTAGTTGGTTATAATACATAGATGAAAAGGAGTCACAGTATTTGTTTCAATGAGCAAAGACTGTATGACACCAAGAGAGTAAATTATTGAGGATACTTACAGTTAACTTCCAGAATCTAAGATATAAGCTTCTTCTGATTTTCGGGGGTGGATTTTCCTCACCTTTCGCACAGACACATCCCCCCGAGCCCATCCCACCGAGAGGCACCCAGTGTCTCCTGGCCTTCTACTGCCGCCCCTGACAGACAGCCTGTCCGTCCTCACACAAACTGGGGCGGGGGTTCAGGAGGCGCAGGGTAGCTCGGGACTCCTAACTGCATGTTCTCACGGAGGATGCTGCCACTTGGGGGGGGGGGGGGGGTGTCAGCCTGCAGATTCACTTCAGAAATTATTACAAAACAGGCACATGAGGAGTCAGAGCTGCCCGTGTTTCTATTCCTTCCGATTTAGATTAGACCTAGTGGTTTCATAACTAATATTGTCAGAGAAAGAGTCAGACAATTTTGAGAGATGCGGGGGTTTTTTGTTTGTTTGTTTGTTTCATTTTTGCAAGGGAGTACAGCTTGGGAAGAGCTGGGCAGCTTATAAGGAAAAGCAGGATCAGGTCTGTTCCTCGTGGCCCCTTAGCACGCAGAGGTTTCGGGACAGCGTGGTAATCCTTGGCCTTTGGGCTTACCTGGCAGAGCAAGCCTTTGAGAAGGAAAGCTTTTCGGGGCCACCCAGGGTGCTGCCAGAGCCCAAGTGGCTGAGGCAGAGGGCAAACTATGTTTTTCTGTCTCTAATGGAGGTTATGGAGCAGGCTGGGCAGGAGGTAGGCAAGAAAGCAAAATGACCTGTTCGCTGGGCAGGAGGTAGGCAAGAAAGCAAAATGACCTGTTCTACATTTCACACACTCACATTTTGTCAGCACATTATTTCCAAAAAGCCGACTTGTTATTGCCAGCAGAGAATGCTGAATAAACCTCTCCATCACAATCTGATGTTAATGCTCATAGGCCCATTGTTAGATTATTGATAATATCAGTAAGTTTTGTGGACTCATATAAAAAGTAAGACATCAAATAATTTTCTTTATATTAAAAACTTCATCATGGCAGCTGTTATAGGAAAATCTTTGTACTTCTTGAATTCCAGGGGAAATTCATTCTCACGTATAATTATAATGATCAAAATTACGGATTGAGTAGGGACACCATTGAAGGCATTGCCAGAGATGGTTTAGCCAGCTGTGTTCACATGGAGATCGAAGTAAGTGTCTTCCTTTCAATCAACTTATTTTTAATGCGTGTATTTGTATATTTATATTGGGGTGGCACCCTGCTAAGCACAAGAGGAATGCACATGAAGGCATGAGATTTTAAGTTTACAATTAGCATGTGGAAGGCAAAGCATAAAAATTAAATGACAGGTATTAGATTCTAATACAAGAAGTGTATTCTCATAGATTATGCATTTGTTGTGAGTAAAACCGCAGCTCGGTTTACTTTCTAAGCCATTTTTTGCTTTTGAGAGCCTGGGCTGTGTCTCTGTGAAGTGATACTGGAGGAAGCCTGATTCTCACAGGGTGTGGAACTGGTTCCCTGTCCCCTCAGGGTGGTGGCAGCCGTGCAGGTGACCTTGTTCCTTCATTCTCCATGGAAATGTGGGCTCTGCTGCCATTTGACTCCGCCAGCTCACCAGTTGCAATATTTTCATTCTCTTAGCTGCTAGCAAGTTAGACTTGCAGGATTCAAGAGTGGGGAGCGTTCTCTCGGCTCCAGTACCCCATCTCCCTGCACTAATCTTTTGTATTAATACACAAATTTTTCCAAAGTGAAGATTCAAAGGAAAAGCATGAATATTCCACTCATGTGTTTTTAAAAATAAGGCCTTATTAACTGAAAGGCTAAAGTTGGTGGTCTTCAAGCAGGCTAAATAGCCATCTCAGATGGCAAATAAAGAAACATTGAATTTATTTAAGGAAAGGAGAGGGGAATGGAGATATCCAAAGAGAAGGACTACACAGCACTGAGCCACAGGGTATCGGGCCCATGATGGCAGCACAAATCTCCTTAGGAGAGTGACACAGGAAGGGCATGGAAGAAGCAACAGGAGAGCCCAGACTGGCTGCCGTGGGTCTGGGGAGAGGCTGTGATGGGAGCCAGCCAAGCTGCTGGCTGGTGGAGGAACAGGAAGTGTCCCAGGGAGATGAGAAAAGAGGGCCGTGGAGACAGGTTCAGGGGGGTTGCCCAGGATGAGCTGCAGCTGCTCATTGCTCCCCTGGTTGCAAGTCTCATGGAGTCCCTTAGGGGAAGGGAAATGGCAGGGGCATGCTCCTTGGAGGGAGAGCGCACACAGGGTCCTTTGTTCTGAGCACATTTGTCTCTTTCCTGCAGGTGGAAATCTTAGGGGAGATCTAGAGGAGGGTCTCAATAGACCATTCATCAGCTTCCAGGTGTGCTCTTACGGGGTCGTGATCTCCACTGAGTAGTCGGTGCCAGGGCAGGCGGTCATTAGTCAGTGTAGCTGGTCCTGAGGCCGCCAAGGCACCGTTTGCCTGGTTTTGCTGCTTTTCTAGGCCTGGAGCTGAAGTAATAAGGCCTAGATGTTGTCTTTAGAGAGGCAAGCGTCTAACCAGTGACATGAAAGATCAGGGGTTCAAACCATGTGACCAGTGCTGTGCTGGGGGAGGAAGGGCTACCCTGGGGACAAGGTGCTTCTCTTCCCAGTTTTGCCCCTTCCTAGGCATCCGGGGCTTTCTGCCCTGGTGAGTTTCCATACCTGGCCCATTGTCCTTGCTCTGGGGGTCTAACATTTTTGTAGTCAGAAAAATATATATAATACTTTTCCCAACTTCAAATCCTGCTCACCCTGTCGTTCTGCGTGGGATTAGGTTTGCATTTAAGGGGGTTTTCATTGTTTTTATAAAAGGCTTTTTCCCAACAGCATCTTCCTTGGACAAGGAAGAGATGAAAGTTGATGCATTTTTAAGAACCAAAACTCTCCAGCTTCCTGTGTTCACCTATTTGCAGCTCAGCTGTTCTGAGTGTAGCTGCTGGTTTCCCATTTTCCTCCCTAAGAGCATTTTCCTGCTCTTTTCCAAAAGGTTGAGTCCGTAAGTCAGGCTTTCCTCCCAGTTCTCTCCAGTGAAAGCATTTTCCCAATTGCTCTTGCCATTGACTCTTAGAAATTGTTTTTGAAAAGAGCCTGTATTTCTTCCCTTGAGTTTTTAAAACAAAGTTAGAATTTTAGATTTTGAACACTGGGTGAAGCTGCTGGTGAGAGGACTGAGCTGGAAGGAGCTGCCGGGTCCATGAGAGTAGCTTTCTCATTTCCCTGATGAGGAATTCGGCTCAGGTGAGGGTTTGCACGTGGTTCCCAGGGAGCTAACGCCTCCACTTGCACAGCTTCCCGCTGTGGGCCTGGGTATCGCGGTGTCTGGAGCTGGGCCGTCCTGAGCTCTGGGGAGAGGCTGAGACAGGAGCTGGTGGAGGAACAGGAACAGTCCCAGGGAGGTGACAAAAGGGAACAGAGGAGCCTTGCTCTCCGGTAAGATCTCTGTCCTGACGCTGCCAGGGGCCTTGGAATGTAGACCTGAAGGCACTCTTCAGGGATAAAGAAACGGTGCTGCCCTGCATGTGCCTATGTGCACCAAGCCATTTGCTTTGGGGACAGTCATGTTCATTAGAATGATTAGTTAGGCAGTGATTCTCAACCTTTTTAATGCCATGACCCTTTAATACAGTTCCTCATGTTGTGGTGACCCCCAACCATAAAATTATTTTCGTTCCTACTTCATAACTGTAATTTTGCTACTGTTATGAATCATAATGTAAATATCTGTGTTTTCCGATGGTCTTAGGTAACCCTACTAGCGGTTTTCAACCTGTGGATTGTGACCATCGGAAAACACAGATATTTACATTATATGTAATTTTGCTACTGTTAATGAGTTGTAATATAAATATCTGTTTTCTGATGGTCTTAGGCTCTACAGCACAGGTTGAGAACCGCTAGCAGGGTCACCTAAGACCAGGGGAAAACACAGGTGTTTACATTACGATTCATAACAGTAGCAAAATTACAGTTATGAAGTAACAACGAAAATAATTTTAAGGTTGGGGGTCACCACAACATGAGGAACTGTATTAAGAGTCGCGGCATTAAAAAGGTGGAGAACCACTGAGTTAGAGGATATCAGATAGAATGAGTTCTTATATTCCCAATGATAATTTAATATTTGATGAAGAGGGAGCAGTAATGAATATCCAATCAAGATATTCATAGGGAAATATGTTATTTGTTACTATAAAAAATTCTTAAATGCAATATTAATTAGTATACTTTACGTTTTCAGACATTTCCAAATTATTTCTAGCTCCTTTCTCTGTGTCTAATTTATTATCTTTTTTCAATGTGCAGGGTGTAAGAAGTTTGAAGCTCACCTATTTTGAACCTCGATATATCCTGGTGCTACCCTTGAACAAGAAAAAATATGAGGGACACCTGCGGAGGAAAGGGCTCTTCAGCCGTGTAGAGATTGATTTTGCTGTCTCCAGGGTGGACCATTATATTAAAATTAATCAGAAATCTCCAGGATTTTTTGATGCTGTGATCAATGCAGGTTGGTAACTTGCTGCAGAGTTTTTATTTCTGAAGATCCCCTGGGGGTGGAGGGGTGGGGAATCTGCTTCACAGTATATTGTTATTGTCGGCTGAGTGCAGTTACTTGTGGTTGTAGGACTGTGGCTGTTTTCTTGTTGGCTCCCTGCCAGGAGTTGTCCTTAGCCCCCAGGTTATTCCCAGGTCCTGTCCATGTCATGGGGCCATTCTAGAATGTTGCCCACCACAATATTCATAAACTTAAATGGAGCTAAAAAATTGTTACCGTCCACAGTTGCCAATTGACTGTGTTGATAGGATTCTGGTGCTTTAAAGTACACTCTCTCGTTTGCTACAGATGATATGGATGCTGCCTACCAACAGCTGAGTCAGCTAGTTCAGGAGTACCTTGGATTGGGTGAGGACATGGCCCCAGTTTTGGCTCCACCTGCAGGTACAGTGCTAGCCATATGGTGTCTGAATTTGTGTGTGAGGAGAGGAAAACAAATCTTTGAGTAGTTGAATACTTACCAAGCAGGCTCAAGCTGCGTGTAACTCCTTAATCCCCACACTTCCTCTGGGGCCATCCTCCCCACAGACGGGCCGCGCTGAGTGAGCCCCCTGGGCCCGTACCTCTGCTTGTCTTGGTGGCCACTGGGGAACCCAGAGGGCTGCCCTTCTGGGAGGTGCGGGACAGAGCCTGGGAGGCTGGCAGCACACCAGGCGTGGGCAGCCTCACGGGTCAGAATGCAGCTTTCCAGAGGCGTGGCTCCCATAGGGACCCTCGAGATGGTGTTCTGCGTGGCAGGCTTGTATTTACTGCTGTTTCAGTCCAAGAGGCTTCTCTGCATTGCCTTAGCCCACAAAAAGTTGCACCGCAGAGTGTAGTGGAAGAGCGTGGGTCAGAGCCTGTGAGCCAGCCCTGGCCCTGCCGCTCCTTGGGGCAAGCTGCTTCTGTTCTGAGCTTCAGGTTACTGCCTTCTAAATGAATTTAATGCTCCCCACTGCCTCCTGGGTCGTGTGTGAGCAGCAGTGATGTAGGGTATGTGAGTGCATCTCCTCGGAATCTAGGATTCTAAAGTTAGAATTTTAGAACCTGAGTTATTTGAAATATATTTATAAGGTTTCCCCAGATCTACCTCATACCACTAGAATGACTACTATAAAACACACACATACACACACACACAAAAAAAAATGTTGGCATGGATGTAAAGAAATTGGGAATGTAAAAATGGTATAGCTGCTCTGAAACAGTATGGTGGTTCCTCGAAAAATTAAAAATAGAATTACCTAAAAATTAAAAATGGGGGGTGGGGAGTAGAAAAGGAAAAAAATGGAATTACCTTGTGACCCAGCAATTCCACTTCTGCATATATGCCCCCAAAGAACTGAAAGGGAGACATGAACTGATATTTGTATGCCCGTGGTCATAGCAGCATTGCTCACAACAGCCAAAATTGGGAAGCTACCCAATGTCCATGGAAGGATGAATGGATAAACAAATGTGGTGTATGCATCCAATGGGACACTATTCTTCCTTAAAAAAAAAAAAAAAAAAAGCAATTCTGACACATGCTATAGCATAGATAAACCTTGAGAACATCACGCTAAGTGAAATAAGCCAGACACAAGAACACAAATACTATATGATTCCGCATATAGGAGGCGAACTCCTTACAGACAGGAAGTAGAAGATCGATGGCCAGAGGGCTAGGAGAGCGGGACAGGGTTTCCTTTCCCCAAGAGGAAGGGAGTTCTGCAGCCAGGTGGTGGTGATGGTTGCACAACACTGTGAGTGTACCTAACGCCAATGAATTGTGCTCTCTAAATATGGTTAACATGGTGAATTTCATGTGACGAGTTGTTTTACCACCACAATAATAAAAACAGAAGGTTCCCTTCAATGGGCGGAACCACATTCACATGTTGCTCACTGTGAAAAGCCAACTGGAGACTTTGCTGCTGTGTGATTGCCCACAGCTTGGTGTACACGTGGTTTCTAGCCCCTGTGACTCTGACCAGGTAGGACAGAGCCAGTGCATCCTGCCAGGCAGGGGCAGGCTGGGACCCCGAGTCCACCAGCTACACTGGCTGTGCTGTTCTGTAACTTCATCCTCTCCCCAGGTCCGGGGCCCCAGGTGTTCCAGAATGCAGGCAGGTGAAACTGCTACCTCCCTACTGATAATGATAGATTCCCCGCCTACACGGGTCTCTTAGAGGCGAGTAAGGAGAGGACCATCTACCCTCTGTAGGGCCCCTGAGGAGAGTGTGCCCTGTGAGAAACAGGCATGGGCAGAGGAGTGGAGGGGGACTCAGTCCACAGTCCCCGGCGTCGGTGTGTTTGCGTCAGGCTGCGGCTCTTTAGCACCTGTGTCCGCTCTCCCCCTCCGTTGACCCCCCCAATCCCCAGCAACGCAGTCTATCTAATGAGGCCTCCGTAGCTTGGTGGAAGTTTTCTCTTGAGGAAATCGGGCTCCCTTTGCTTTAAATCCTTGCCGACCCAGCAGCCTTCTCTTGATCTTTAATTTGGTCCCCTGGGTGGACCTGTCCCGGTGGGGGCTGTCCCTTACGTTAGAACACCCTGCCCCATCCCTGAGCCAGGCCCATTTCCCACTGTAAATTAATAAATTGGTGTTCTGGCTTTTAAATCAGCCCCTTGTGGGTTTGGATAAACATGAGTCAGTCCCCTGAGTAACGGAGGAAAGTGTGCTTCTGGGTGCTCTGAGTGATGGTGCCTGTGCAGACTCTGCCTCTGACTCAACAGCTCGGTGGGGGGTGGGGGGGGGCAGCAGCGGAGGGAGGGGAAGGACCATAAGGGGGTGGGGGTGTCTATCTCCATTGTTTCTTATTCTGCAACTGCCAGAAACTCTGTGACTGTTGCGTGCAGTTGCTGTTCAGGAAATTAATAGACCAGATAATGTGTGCATAGGAAAATGAACTCCCATTTTTAAAGGCATAATAAAACTTCATTTTTTTTGCACCAATTAGGTTAGCCCTGCCTGACTTAATGAAAAGTATGAATTATAGAATTTGTAAATTCTCAGATCATTTAATAACTGAAATAGGACCATCCAGTTATTGACTAATAGAATTTCATCTTTGGAAAAGCAGATGGGAGTGTTTGTGATTAATATATCAAATCACTAAACTGAACAGCTCTTGTTTTTCTTGCTGGTTTAGTATTTTAGAATATAATATGTTTTTCTTAAGGCATCACATACCTTCTTATTTATACAGTTAATTTGTTGGGGCAGTTTTTTTTTTTATTTCTCAGTTGATGGTTTAAGGATGACTTTGACTTTTTTGTGGAGCCTAAACATTATTCAAGTGAGGATTAAGAAATTCTCGTTAACATTGTCCACATTCTAAGCTTTTATAGCATCTGTAGTGGTCCGAGGGCCTCTGAGATTCACAGCTGGGAAGTATTGCCAAGGCTCACTGAGGGTGCGGGGCCAGGTGTTTACAGGCTCACCTGAGGGGGCAGGGCCAGGTGTTTACAGGCTCACCTGAGGGGGCGGGGCCAGGTGTTTACAGGCTCCCTGAGGGGCGGGGCCAGGTGTTTACAGGCTCCCTGAGGGGCGGGGCCAGGTGTTTACAGGCTCCCTGAGGGGCGGGGCCAGGTGTTTACAGGCTCCCTGAGGGGCGGGGCCAGGTGTTTACAGGCTCCCTGAGGGGCGGGGCCAGGTGTTTACAGGCTCCCTGAGGGGCGGGGCCAGGTGTTTACAGGCTCCCTGAGGGGCGGGGCCAGGTGTTTACAGGCTCACTAGAGGGAGGTGCACCACAGCTACCACCAGGTGAAGGTCAGGACTCCATCAGGGTCACGGCCACAGTCCCTGCAGGGTCTCACCTGTTTGCCTGGCACTCTGATGTTAATTATATAGTATAGTTTAGGTATAGCTATATAAGTATTTATATTATTTATATAAGTGGGACCCCCTAGAAACAAAAGTTGATAATTTCAGTATAGTGGAATATTTTATATTTTTTATATATAACTGAGCTATCAAAGGTAAGAAAGTGAAATAATAAATATAAGATCCTGTCAAAGACAGTTTTGTTTGAGCAGTTAGAAACTGGACTAACAGTAGGAATTCTTGATTTTGTATTCTCAATGTCACCAATAATAATTAATTTAGAGAAATCACTTAAACCCCCATTTCTTTTTTAAAATGTAATATTATATGGAACACTGTTAGAATCCAGTCTTTGGAGCTGAGATGCCCAGCTGGTTAGAGCATCCATATTACATGTTAGTGCACACAGGAACCTGATGGCCAACAGAAACAGGTATCCTGTATCAATGCATACTGGAAATTATTCTCAAATATTTGATGTTATAATAGCCTAGAGGCCCGGTGCATGGATTCATGTACTGGTGGGGTCCCTTGGCCAAGCCTGCAGAGGTCAGGCCAAAACCAACAGTCCAACATCCCTGAGGGGTCCCGGAATGCAAGAGGACACGCTGCGCCGAAACGGGTTTGGCTCAGTGGATAGAGCGTCAGTCTGCTGATGGAAGGGTCCCCGGTTCGATTCCGGTCAAGGGCATGTACATTGGTTGCGGGCACATCCCTAGTAGGGGGTGTGCAGGAGGCAGCTGGTCGATGTTTCTCTCTCATCGATGTTTCTAGCTCTCTATCCCTCTCTCTTCCACTCTGTAAAAAAATCAATAAAATATATTTAAAAAAAAAAAAAAAAAAAAAAAAAAAAAGAGGACACGCTGCAAAGTTGCTGTCACTCGGCGGCTCCTATGTTGAGCATTTGCCCCCGGTGATCAGTGCATATCATAGCTATCACCTAGTCAGCTGGTTGGCCAATAGCTTAGGCTTTTATATAGATAGATTATTTTATTCCTAGTAGTTCTATGTTGTTTATTTGTAACCGAGAATGTAGTTTTAATTCCTTTTCTTAAACAATGAGAGTGGCACAAGTGGTAGAAGTAAGTCCCAGGTTGTCAATCCTGAGCTGATAGCAGGCCCATCAGCCTGGTCCCAGAAAGCTAAACCTGAAGCACGAGAGAGACTAACTGAATTTTTGTTCCATGAAAGTATAAAATGGTGACTTTAAGTACAGAGTAATTATAAACACTTGAGATCTTTAGACCTACCATTAATTAAAAGTATGTATCAATTAAAGTACATAGTTATCTTATTTTTTTCCTATAGCAATATGGGTAACTATTTCCAAACTATGAAGACCAAAAAAAGCCAAGTAAACAATATAGTTTCTGTAAAATTAGGAAAAACTCACTATATTCACAATTTAGTGTAAGGGATATCTTTACCTTTCATGTGTCTCCATACAGCCCATTTCTGGAATAGTCAGTGCTTCCATTAAAGCTTTTCTTTTCATTTCTTCATTTTTAATTATTTTAGAGAAAGAGAGGAAGGGAGAGAAAGAGAAACATCAATTTGTTGCTCCACTCATTTATGCATGCATTGATTGAGTCTTGTATGTGCCCTGACCAGGGATCAAACCCACAACCTTGATGTACTGGGATGCCAACTGAGCTGCGTAACCAATTGAGTTACCCGACCAGGCTCTAGCAAAGCTTTTTAAAGAGCTGATCCAACTTCCACCCTGCATACTCGCTATAGAGATCATAAAATGAAATTATATTTACAAGCCATTAGTCAGAATTCTGACTAATGGTGGAGAAATGGATGATGGCAATGAGCAAACAGGGGAAATGATCAATTTGCCAGTCCATAAACTGGTGCCTTTATCTCTAATAATAACGAGAATGGCATCATTTGGCAAATTACATGAACAGTTAAGCTGTGGAAGTCGGGGCAAATCCTGTATGTCTGATTGCAGGGAACCAGGAAGACTTAAAGAACCTCAACATTGGGTTTCACTCATCTTTTGTTTTTCTAGATTTGTATCGATATGTGATAATAAATAAATAAATAAATAAATAAATAAATAACATAACATAAAATGTGCCATCTTAACCATTTTAAGTATACAACTTAGTGTCATTAATTACACTCACAAGGTTGCCTAACCATCACCACTACCTGTTTCCAAAATTTTCCATCACCGCAAACAGAAATTCTGTATCCATTAAGTAATAACTTCTCCCCGGCCTTGGAATTTGCCTGTTCTAGGTATTTTCACTGTTACTATATTTGGTTTTAACCTGTTTCTTAACTAAATTTGTGTTCTAATGTATAAGTGATGTAAACTCGGGAGATAACAATGATAAACAGGGCATCCCCCCAAAAACCCTACCAAGAGGCACGCTCTTCCCTGTCCCCACCCCCTTCCACAGAGATGTGTGGCTTGAGGGGATGCAGAGGGTGCACAACTATACTGCCTGGAGAAGCCCAAGCTCATTTTTGTGTGGGAGAGGGGATGGCAGCTAAGAGCCAGCTTCACTCTGGGGACGGCCCATCCTGAGACCAATTCGGGGGCCTGATTTGTTTGGTCTCCCCCAACGTGAGCTGTTTCTTCAGGGCTGTTCTAGGCTGTGCTGCCTGAGTGATAGCATGACAGAGCCATGTCCTTAGACGGGCTTCAAGTGCTATATAGGGACACAAGGCAACAGCAGGGCTTTTATCATAAGCAGTGCTTATTGGATGATGGTGTCCCTGAGACTGTCTGTGAGACCCAAGTCACTCAGAGAACTTGCTGTCATAGTGAACAAAGGAAACGGTCCCCCTCTGCAGCATTGCCATTGCAATGGCCTCTGCGAGCCTTTATACTAAACATCTATCCTTATTGTTGAAAGTATTACACATCTTCCTCCCCCCCCCCCCTTTTTCCCCATTGGTCCCTCCACCCTGCACCCATACCCACTCCAGGCCTCCACCACAATCTTGTCTGTGTTCATGGACTATGCATATCTTATATAATAAAATGCTATTATGCAAATCAACCAAACAGTAGAATGACCAGTCATTATGATATGCACTGATCATCAGGGGACAGATGCTCAATGCAGGAGCTGCCCCCTGGTAGTCAGTGTGCTCCCACAGGGGGAGCACTGCTCAGCCGGAAGCCAGGCTCACCAGCAGGCTTATGGCTGGTAAGCGCAGTGGCATGGTAGGAGTCTTTCCCGCTGCCAAGGCAGGGCTAAGGAGCAGCAAGCCTGGCTTCTAGCTGAGCAGCACTCATGCTCCCTGTGTGGAGCAGGCCTAAGCCGGCAGGCGGATATCCCCCAAGGGATCCTGGACTGCGAAAGGGTGCAGGCCAGGCTGAGGAACTGCCCTCTCTTTCTCCCAGTGCATGAATGTCATGCACCTGGCCTCTAGCATGTATATAAGTTCCCCAGTTAATTTCTCGCCACCCACCATTCCCTCTGAGATTTGTCAATATGTTCCATGCTTCTGTGTCTCTGGCTCTATTTTGTTCATTAGATTCCAAATATGAGTAAGATAATGTGATGCTATTTTGCTTAATATAATACTCTTTCAGGTCCCTCCAAGGTACCTGTCTCAAAGGGTATGAGATCCTTCTTTCTTACAGCTGGGTAGTATTCTATGGTATAAATGTACCACAACTTTTTTATCCACTCATCTACCGAAGGGCACTTGGTCTGTTTCTAGATCTTAGCTATTGTAAATTGTGCTGCTATGAGCATCGGGGTGCATACGTTCTTTTTTATTGGTGTTTTGGGTTTCTCAGAATATATTCCTAGAAGTGGGATCACTGGGTCAAATAGCAGTTCCATATTTAATTTTTTGAGGAAATTCCATACTGTTTTCCAGTCTGCATTCCCACCAGCAGTGTCCTAGAGTTCCCTTTTCTCCACATTCTTGCCAGCACTTGTCATTTGTTGATTTTTTTAGTAATAGCCATCTGACAGCTGTGAGGTGAGACCTCATTGTTTTAATTTGCATTGCTGATGATCATTAACTTTGAGCATTTTTTCATATGTCTCTGGGCCATCTGTATGTCACTTTGGAGAAGTGTCTGTTTAGGTCCTTTGCCCATTTTTTAATTGGATTGTCTTCCTTTTGTTAAATTGTATGAGCTCCTTATATATTTTAGAAATTAAGCCCTTATCAGATGTATCATTTGCAAATATGTTCTCCCATACAGTGGGCTCCCTCTTCATTTTGTTGATGCTTTCTTTTTCTGTGCAAAAGCTTTTTATTTTAATGTAATCCCATTTGCTTATTTTCTCCTATTTCCCTTGCTCTAAGAGATGTATTGGCAAACGTATTGCTACAAGAAATGTTTGAGATTTTGCTGCCTATGGTTTCTTCCAAGATTTTTTGGCTTCACGATTTTTAAGTTTTTAATCCATTTTGAGTTTATTCTTGTGCATGGTGTAAGTTGGTGGTTTAGTTTTACTTATTTATTTATTTATTTATTTTTGCATGTACTAGTATCCAATTTTTCCAATACTATTTATTGAAAAGACTGCCTTTACTCCACTATATGCTTTTGCATTCTTTGTCAAATTTTAACTGAGTGTAATGGCTTGGGTCGATTTCTGTGGTCTCTATTCTATTCCATTGACCTATATGCCTGTTCTTGTGCCAAATACTGCACTGTTTTGAGTACAGTGGCTTTGCTGTTTAACTTGGTATCTGGTGTTGTGATCTCTCAACTTTGTTCTTCTTTCTCAAGATTCCTGCAGCTATTCAGGGTCTTTTATGGTTCCATATTAATTTTTGGAGCATTTGTTGTAGATCTGCCATTGATATTTTAACAGGGGTTGCATGGAAAATATAGATTGCTTTGGGTAGTTTGGACATTTTAATTATGTTGATTCTACCAATTCATAAACATAGTATATTCTTCTACTTGTTTGTATTTTTATCTCTTTTTTCAATGTCCTGTAATTCTCTGAGTATAGGTCGTTTGTCTCCTTGGTTAAATTTATTCCTAATATCTTCATTTTTTGTTGGAGTGGTAAATGGGATTGTTTTTTAGTCCCTCGTTCTTAGAGTCCATTATTGGTATATAAAAATGTCATCAATTTCTGAATGTTAATTTTGTATCCTGCTACATTGCTGAGTTCATTTACTAAGTCTAGTCATTTTTTTGTGGATATTTTTTTGGTGATTTTTTAAGTACAGTATCATGCCATCTACAAATGAGAGTTCTACTTCCTCCTTTCCAGTTTGGATGCCTTTTATGTTTCCTTCTCACCTGATTGCTGTGGTGAGGACTTCCAGTGCTCTCTCTCTCTATAAAAGCCTAATATGCAAAGTGTCTCCCCGGGAGTTTGACCAAGTGGGAGTTTGATCACTCTGACCACCGGGGGGCAGCACGGAATGAAAGAAGGCCCCGGCCGGCAACTAATAGTCACCAGGGACCATGCCTGTGCACAAATTTCATGCACTGGGCCTCCTGTGTTGAATAAGAGTGGTGAAAGCAGACATTCTTCTCTTGCTCCTGTACTTAGGGAAAATGGTTTAATTTTTGCCCACTACTGAGTATGATGTTGGTTGTAGATTTGTCATATATGGCCTTCATTATCTTGAGGTATGATCCTGCTATTCCCACTTTGCTGAGAGGTTTTTATCACAAAAGGGTGTTGCATTTTGGTGAATACTTTTTCTGTGTCCATTGAAATGATCATGTGATTTCTTTCTTTTTTTTTTTTTGTCTTTCATTTTATTTATGATGTGTCACGTTTATTGAGAGCCATTTTGAATGCCAGGGAATTCTCAGAGGAAAAAGGGTAGCCCGGGGGTGAGGTGGGGTAGCAACCTGAATGGGGGATCCTCGGGAGCAGCACCTCTGAGCCACCGTGCCTTAGGGTTCCCTGGGATCTTAGGGTTCTCCCTCCTTCTTCCACCCGGCACTTGTTTCCTGAGTGCTGCGGAGCTTCATGCACCTGCTGGGAGTGGTGAGCTGGCGTGCCTCCCACAGAGCTCAGTGTCTCTGAGGGGCTGCCAGTAAACAAGGAAACTGTGTGTGTGGGGGGGGGGGGAACACTTTGTTCGGCTTAGATGACCATCTCCCAGTTCCTGCCCCTGAGAGCAGCCTGGGCCTGCAAGGTGGGGAAATGTAAATCTCATTCACTTAGCAAATGTTCTTGCCACCCTCAGACCTGAGTAACAGTTTTGGTTCTGTGAGTAATCTCTTTATGTTCATTCATTAAAGTGCATGTTTTCAATTGACTAGGGTTGTTCTAAACTCTATTAACTGAGAGAATTCTGGACACTTAGTAGCCCCAGGAGAAGGGATGGCTGTATTCTTCTACATGTGCCATCTCATGCTTTCCAAGGGCCCGGGTGCAGCAAAGGGAAAGGTATTTTTTTGTGATTAACTTGTGAAGAGAGTCTTAGCTAACGTCTTTTTATAACAAAGCAGGAGACCCCTCACACAAGAAGACACCCTCCGGGGTCCCGGCACACCTGGTCCCCTCCCCCCGGCGCCTGGCAAAACTGCAGGCAGATGGCCCGGCGGCAGAGCGTCTCTCTGGGGGGCAGGTCCCTGAAAACCAGAGCCAGGAGCTGAGTCCAGGGGGAGCCACCCCTCAGGGAGAGCCTTCTCCCCGTGATCATGTCGGTGCTGAGGCTCCTGCACAGCCTGGCTCGGCGGCTCTGAGCATCCCCCTGGAGGCCCAGGCCACTACCCCAAACCAGAAGGAGGCCGATGCGCCACAGCCAGCTCTTTCTTCAACAAGAACCACCACAAAGCCCCCTGAAGACGAGGCCGGGGCATCCGAGCCGGTAGCAGGGGAAGCAGGGCAGGGGCCCCCTCGGCTCCCTGACCCACCTCCAGCCCCCAGCCCTCCGCCAGACCAGAATGAGGAGTCAGAGGAGGCCGAGGCGACTCCCGCCAACCCGCCCTCGCCCGAACCTCCACAGGGGCCTGGCCCGACACCCCTCGGCCCTAAGAGAAGCCAGGCTGAGGACACTGAGTCAGCCCATCTGCCACCCGGCAGTTCCCATCATGATCTCCTAGGACAGCCGTCTGACCCTGAAGGAGCTCTGATGCTCCAACCATCTTCGCCGGGAGATTCTCAACAAGCCCTGGAGGAGGGGGCCCCAGAGGCGGAAGTCAGGGTCAGCACTCCTTTCCCAGGACCAGCGCACCCCCAAGATCCAGGAAATGGCAAGCAGCCCCAGGACAGGGAAGACCCAGCGACTCTGCTTTCCAGAAGCCGGCTGGCCCCCAGCAGGCTGCCCCGGCCGCGCGTTCTCGCTCCCCTTCAGAGCCCGAGGCCCTCACCCCTACTCCCAGCAGCCCGCCCAGCCGCAGATCAACCCAGGACGCCCTCTCCGAGGCCTCCACCAGCTCAGGAAGGGGACCCCAGTAAGCTTCCTCTCATCAGCCCCCCAAATTCCAAACTACCACCACCACACCTGAGCCCCCATCCGGGCCACAGTCCTCAGCATGTCCAAGAGGAGAGCGTCAGGGAGGTGAAACTCCCTCTGATCAGCCCCCCGGTCCAGGAGCACACACCCCAGCCTGCCCCTGACCTGCCCCAGGAAGAGGAGGCCCCGGGGGTTAGGCTCCCTCGCCTTCCCACGCCCCTGCCTCAGAGCCGGGGTGCCCATCCTCAGGCAAGGCCTGCCAAGGAGAGGCAAGCACCCCAAGGTGGTCGCTCCTCCAGCAAGAAGATTCCGGATATGCAGGCCTCACCCCCACACCGAGAGCCTGTGCAGCAAGCAGTAGCGAGGAAAAAAAAACTTCCTACCCAGAGAGAGACAACTAGAGGGCCAGCTCACCTGACAACGGCGCCGCCCTGAAGCCACCAAACAGCCTTGCAGCCGGACTCCCAGAGCAGACCCACCGGCCCAGAGACCACCGCCCCCCTAGCCTCAGCCCTCCCCGGAACCCCCAGAGGAGCCAGAAAAGCAGAGCCCACCCCCCAGAGACTCCTGAGCCACCCCACGCTGAGCCAGCGCCTGGGGATCCCGGGTTACAGGAACAGGAAGGGGGGGGGGGGGGGGGGAAGTACAGCATACCAGAGAAAAGGCCCAAGCTAACCTCCCCCAAATGACCTGCTTCAGAAGGCAGCTATGTCCAAAAAAGGGCCTTCTTCGAAAAAAGCATGCTGGAGGGTGATCTCAAGAAAATATCGCCCTCAGGTGGTGATCAGCCCACCTGGGAGGGTCCGCTGGCCCACAGGAGAGCTCCCCAGCATGCAGAGTCCACTGCGGGCAGCCCTGCCTCCCAGGGGCGTCCCAGGAGAAAAGAAGAGGCTCATCACAGGGGAAGGTCTCAGAAGGGAGAGCCGGTGTCAGACCTCCCTGAGCAGGACGGCTCGGCCCCCACCCCACAGCCTGCCCCAGGGACCAGCGAGACCAGAGAGAGCTCTGTGCAAGGGAACGATGCTTCCAGGCAGCAAGCCAATGAGAAATAGCCCCCAAAACACGAAGGGGCATCATACAGAAGCTCTGCTGCACCCCAGAACCCAGTGTCTGCTGAGGAGCAGGGTGGCCGGCAGGAGAGGCTGCGAGCAAGGGGCAGCCAGAACACCAAGGTTTAGCAGTGCTGGTGCCCGAAGAAGTGCTGACCCAGGATCAGGACGGAGAGCGTGGCAGGGGCATTGAGTTCACACCCAACTTCCCTTTGCAACCTGAGTCATCCAAGGAGGGCCCACCTGCACTGCCCAGTCCAGCCACTGGGTTCTTAGAAGACAGCCAGTCTTTGCCCTTGGGTGCCTCTTTTGTGGTTGGTTATTGCAGCCTGGAAGAGCAGCCCTTATAAAGAAAGACACCAGCCGGCAATGGCCCCCTTCCCTCGCCAGAAAGACAGCAGTGGGCATGGAGAAGGTGTCAGCAGGAGCCCTGGTGTCCAGACACACATGAGCCCAACAGGAGTCAGCTTGGGGAGGCGGTGCTGTGATGCCATTAGTTTTGTTGTATTCCTAAGAAAAACTGCTTTTAGATTGGAACACTCTCCTGCCTCCTACATTATTGAGGGTTCGGAAGTAGGAACCCCCAGGAACAAAGCCTCTGCAGTGTGGGGGTCTTGGTCTCTCCCAAATGCACGGTCGACGTGTGGGGACCTGAAAGCCAGAGGACACATCTCCTGGCACATGACTGTGATGCAACATTTCAGATCCTGTTGGAACATATTGCTTTAAACTTCTGTTCAAAATGAATACCTGCCTCCCTCTCTGAATAGGAACCTCTTGTCAATTAGCCAATTAGCTCATGCCTTCATTATGCCCAACCATCTGGTTGAATCCATTAAAAGAATTGGGGGGTGGGGATGAGGCAGGGATTCAGATGAATTGGTGTTTTTTTTTTATTCAGACCATCAGGATTCTTTTGCTGGCCAGTGACAGTTGTCAATCCAAGCCAGCTTATGTGACTTTCTTAGACAACCAAACGGTGGGGAGGGTGGAGGTGCAGGGATTTGGAACCAGCTGATGAACATAATCTGGGCTCTTGTCATCTGCGTGTTTTTGTCATCTGCTGATTCTTACCTCTGGACTCTCATCACCTCCTGGACCCTCGTCAGTTCTCCTCTCCGTTTTCTCCTCCGTGTTGCCTTTATTCTCTTTGATACCAGTGACTGTATACCAGTTTCTGCACATGGCAGGGAACTTGGCCACTAACATCTCTCAAATTTTACGTCTCACCTCATCAAACAACTGGCAGTTCAAGAGTTCCTTGATCATCAGTTTTTTTAAAGGTTGAGGGAAAGACTCTGACCCAGCTTGGGTCAGGCTCATTCTTAAACCAGTCTACTCTGTCGTATTTAGACCTACCCATGGTGCCCACTCCTAGCGTGTGTGGAGTCTGCATTCCCAGAAAGAGAATATTGTGAGCAAAGCAACCAACCCAAGATTCAACTCTTGAAAAGTTACAAGATACTGAATGCTTATTATACTGAGTATGCAGTGGCATGCTAAGTTGTGTTTGGCATTCTGCATGTTAAAGTGTATTTGATGACTAAATACCTGTATAAATGTATCTTATCTTACACAAAAAGTATGTATCCACAAAATGGAATGTAGTATGTCAAATGGTATTTCAATGGCAGTAGAGGAAATTGATGTATTTTTTCTAAATATTTTTTATTGATTTGAAAAAGAAAGGATGGGTGAGGGAGAAAGAGAAAGAGAAACATTGTTGAGAGAGAAACATTAACATCAATCATCTGCCTCCTGTACTCCCCCTGCTGGGGATCAAGCTGGCAACCTGAGCATGTGCCCTGAGAGGGAATTTAACCAGTGACCTCTTGGTTCATGGGTTGATGCTCATCCACTGAGCTACACTGGCCGGGCAAGAAATGGTTATTTTTAAATTCATGATGCAGCTGTCCTCTTGTAAAACTAAAAGCCTGTGTTATATTGGTAATTGCCCTTTGACTTATCTAGTTTGTCCGAAATGAGAGTAAGAAGGTGAATTTTAAACATATAACTTGTTTTTATTATGTTACTTTATTTAATAAGCATTGATTGAGTCCCTCCTATGTGCCAGACACTGATAGTTGCTACATACAATGAGATGATGAGGACACTACAGGTGGTGCACGTCAGCAGAGGAGACCCTTAGGGTTCGTTACAGCACACGTGACTTGGGCAGCTGGAGGCCCCGCAGAATCTAGGCTAAGTTCAACGTCATGTAGGCAAGAAAATTGTTCACCAACTTTTCCAGAATGTCATAGGATACCAAAAGGGCACTGAATTCCACCTTGGATGTGAATATTGAATCAGGAAACATTGCCAAGGGGAAGTGGTCCTTCAGCTAAGTCCCCAAGGTTGCAGAATTAGCAGACTGACGGGAGAGAGGGGAGGTTTCTCAGAAGAGCAAGCAGCATACACCTGACACATAGTAATACTGATATTAGTGTTTGTTAATATTAACATTGTAAGCAGCAAAAAAAAATTTTAAAGAACTTAAAATTTTATTTTTCAATTACAGTTTACATTATTTTGTAGTAAGTGTACAGCATAGTGATCAGTACTTTACAAAGTGTACCTCTGATATTTCCAGTACCCACCTGACTACATACTTGGTTATTATAATATTATTCCCTATGCTGTGCTTTACATCCTGTGACTATGGTGTAACCACCAATCTGTACTTCTTAATCTCTTCACCTTTTTCATACAGTCCCCAGACACCCTCCCCTCTGGCAGTCATCAGTTTGTTCGCTGTATCTATATGTCCGTTTCTATTTTATATGTTCATTTATTTTATTCTTTAGATTTCACATGTAAGTGAAATCATATGTGTTTGTCTTTCTCTGTCTTATTAGCATAATACCCTGTTAGGTACAACCATGCTGTCACAAATGGTAAGATTCTATTCTTTTTATGGCCAAGTAATATTCCATTGTGCATGGGTACCACAACTTTTTTTTATCTGCTCATCTGTTGATGAGCACTTGAGTTGTTTCCATATCTAAAAACAAATTTTTAAAGCAGCATTTTATCATTAATCAGAATAGGACAATAATGGTCAAACTAGGTGTAAATATTTGGCAAATGGGATACTCGTCTCTGCAAATCCTTTTAAAAACATTGACAACCTTGACTGAATTAAGGCGCTTAAAGCAGAATTAGAATAACATTAGAAAGAAAGTGTGGTTCAGCAAAATATTACTTAGCCCAAGAGATTCCTTCATGGGCCTTCATAGGCAGCAGTGAAACTCGTGGTGCATACAGAAAAGCCTCCTGAAGTAGCTCCTGGCACATAGGACATGCTCAATTGGTGTTACCTATTACTTTTACTATTATTATTTACTTACCGATCAAATCAAAGGCACTTATGTTTTATGTTTCGAATGGCAGATGTTGTCAAGTTATTTGACTCAGGAATAAACTACCAGGTAGGGGGCATTTGTTTTCTTTCTCTTGTGGGTGACACAGACTGGCTTCTACATGCTACCTACTCTAAAGACCACTAGTTTCCAAAGAGAAAAAATAGAAAAAGTGGGAAAAGGGGGAAAAAACAAAACAAAAAGCCTTTGTTAGAGGAATTGACCAGTGAAACGTCTTTGAAAGAATTGTTTTTGAAGACTGAGCCCTTGTCAAGCGAAGACCACACTCACCCCAGAAGTGGGGCATTGAGTTGGATGAAAATCACATCAGAACTCGAGTTATCAAACAACATTGCTCAAAGGAGGAGAAACTTGAGTGTGTATTCAGCTCCTCAAGGTTTCTAGCCTTTTTCCTGCCAATCATCACTACCCTTCTCTTTTCCCTTTCCCAAATTCTACACACATCTAGATCTTATGTACCATGTTTCGCCTCTTGAAATTTACCTGTACTGTATGGTATTGCCTTCAAGATGTCAGTGCATTACTGCATAATAAACTCATCCATTTTAAAGAACTGAAATTCAGGGTGCTTTTATTCTGTGTTTTAGTTAGGACATTCTGAATACAGTGTCCAAACATTGAACCCTTAGTTCAACTCTCCTGAAGGCATTCCAGGTCCATCCTTCTACTTCAATGAAGGATGAAGTTCAGCAGCAAGAAACCTTTGTTGTACCTCACCTGTCTGTGTGACAATACACCTTCACACACTTCCCTTTGTCCTGATGTAGAGTGTGTCCTCTGTTTAAATAGCTGATTATTTCTTTGATTAGACACCCAAGAATAAAGTACTTTATTGTTACAATAGTTTAATTGGTAAATTCATTTTACCATACAGAACATGAGCATTATTCCTGTATTTCCTTGGACTTGTATGGAAGCTTTCTACTTTAAAAGCTTATTTTACTATGGAAAATTATTATGGATATGATGTAAAATGAATATTTTTCTACTTGCTATAATTTATTTCTTATAAGCACAGATATGCAGGACCTTGAAGATTTAATTCTGCCCTAAAAAAATAGATTCTTTTGGTGCCTTCAGCTTTGTGATAACACTTCCTAATGAGCAGCTTTTCCCTTAATTTTCCACTACAAATTATGTAAGTGTCCTACTAAAAATAAACATTTTTAATTGTATAGCGGAGTTTTGCTCTTCGTTTGGTCCTTTTTATGGTTACATATTTCAGCATTGAGACTCTTTTGCAAGGATTTTATAGATATTTACATTTTATTGGGTCGGCAACTAAGTACTTGCGGATTTTTTAAAGAAAATCAAAGACAATTTTTTCATGGAACTAAATAACTTTATTCTGTAATGTATTGCCCATTTTGATCAATGACCTTTTACCATCTTTCAGGCAGCATCATAATCCCACGTTCAAAAAACTTCTGGTTTTTATTAGCAAAAAACTGAATCAGGTACGATTTGACATCATCATCATTATTGAAATTTTTACCATTCAAGGAGTTTTGTAAAGATCGAAACAAAAAGTAATCAGATGGTGCAAGGTCAGGACTATATGGTGGATGTGGCAAAACATCCCAACCAAGCTCCATTAATTTTTGCCGAGTGACCAAAGATGTGTGTGGCCTTGCATTGTCATGATGGAATACAACACCTTTTCGATTTGTCAATTCGGGCCGCTTTTCTTCAACTGCATTGTTTAATTTTGTTAGTTGTTCAATGTAGACATCAGAATTGATCGTTCGGTTGGGTGGTAAGAGTTCAAAGTAGACAATTCCTTTGTAATCCCACCAAACTGATAACAAAACCTTCTTTTGATGAATATCAGCTTTTGATGTTGTTTGAGTTGGTTCACCTGGCCTGCTCCACGATCTTTTCCGCTTGATATTGTTGTAAACAACCCATTTTTCATCGCCAGTTATCAGTCGTTTTAAAAATGGATCATTTTCATTACATTTCTTTAGCAAATCGCAGCTGCTAATGCGTTGCGTTAACTGTGATTCTTTCAGTTCGTGAGGAACCCATGTATCGAGTTTTTGAACATAGCCAAGTTGTTTTAAGTGATTTTCAATGCATGTATGTGATACATGAAGCTTCTCTGCAATCTCACGTGTTGTACTGTGACAGTCCGAATTGATTATTGCTTTGATTAGGGTGTCATCAACTTCAACTGGACGACCAGAGCGTTTTTCATCTTTGAGTGAAAAATCACCAGAACGAAATTTGGCAAACCAATTTTGACACTGCCGTTCTTTTAAGGCTTCGTCACCATAAACAGCACATAACTTTTTATGAGCTTGCAATGCGTTTTTTCCTTGTGGAAATAAAAAAGCAAAATATGACAAAAATGTTCCTTTTGATTTTCCATTTTTCAACGAACGCCAAACGAAAACTACAAAACAGATCAAAAAACTTTTTTCACTGGTTAACAGCTGAATAGCCAACTACCAAATAACAAAATGTGTTTTACATTTGTACTACGTCTGCAAACCTAAAAATTCAACTGAAGCCATATGTGTGTGAAACCCGCAATTACTTAGCTGCCGACCCAATATATAAGTATGCATATTTAATCATGGTAGGTATAAATTAACTCATTAGTTAAAAAATTGCACATGGTATTTTTTTTTTTTTTACCTAATGTTAGTATAACCTCACTATTACCAAAATAAACATTTTTTAAAAAGCTCCAGTTGATTGGGGGGGTGGGGGGAAGGGAGGGGGGAGTGAACAATATGGAAAATATGAAAATCATCTGACTATCTGAGTAGTTTTGTCTTAAAAATAAGGGCTATTTCCAAGCCATACATTTCCAAGTGTCTTCAAAGAAAAACTCTAGTGTGGATTCACTTTTTGCAGTGCTTTATTTAAATGGTTGAAAATTTGTATTAAGCCCTGCTGGTATGACTTGATGGTTGAGCGTTGACCCATAAACCAGGAGATTGTGGTTTGATTCCCAGTCAGGCCACATGCCCGGTTTGTGGGCTTGATCTCCTGTGGGGGGCGTGCAGGAGACAGCCTATCTATAATTCTCTCTAATTACTGATGTTTCAATATCTCCCTTTCCCTTTTCTCTGAAATTAATTAAAAATGTAAACTTATATTTAAAATTGTTAAATTTCTTGTTTTTGGACAAGAGAATGTCTTGGTTATTTATATATATATATATATATATATATATATATATATATATATATATATATGATATATATCATTAATATAGAAAAATTGGTTTTTAAAATAGTGATTTTTTTTTTCTTTTCAAAATACAATTGATTCTTGAACAACACATGGGTTAAGGGGCACTAGTTTCCTGTATGGTCGAAAAATATATAACTTCTTATTCCCCAAAAGCTTAGCTACTAAGCCTACTATAGAACAGAAGTCTTACTGATGACATAAACAGTTGATTCACACATATTTTGTATGTCATATGTATTACATACTAATAAAGTAAGCTAGATAAAAGGAAATGTTATTAAGAAATCATAAGGAAAATACACTTAGAGTATTTATTGAAAAAATACACATATAAGTGGACCCATAAGTTCCAATCTGTATTTTTCAAGGGTCAACTGTATTCACAATTTGACTACCAGATTCTAATTTTATTACTAGTTATTGACATGGATATGGGCCTGTAGTATTAGGTCATCAGCATCTTTTATTTTCTACTTTCTTTTATGGAATAAAAGACCTTGTTTAGTCTGCATGATGGTTTGATATTAAACACACACACAAATGTTTTATTCTTAGTAACATTGCTTCTGCATTTATTAGATTGGATTCTATGCTTATTCTTTTAAATGGTTTAGATAAATATTTTCTTTCACTTGACTGCAAGAGGATATAATTCTAACTAAAAGGTCTAATCTATTTAGAATTAATTTGAGATGTAGTTACAGATATTTCATTTATATTTTCCTGCATATGGTAATGGTACAAATCCATAAAATAACTTTAAAATTTGTCATGCGTCATTAACTTCACTTATACTTCATTGGAGGTGTTTAAATTTAGCTTATATAGGAAGAACTTGGTATTTTTGTGTACTATAAAGTAATTTTTATCTTTTTAATGTTGCCTCAAGGTTGACTTTAACTTAGGTACTTTGAATAAAATCCCATTAAGAAACTTTGTTGTAGGGTATTATAGCATTGGGAATTATGGTGTGTGTTTTTAATTAATTTATGTTTTAATCTTCCCCTGAGGATATTTTTCATTGATTTTTTCACTGAGTGGAAGGGAAGGGGAGAGACAGAGGAACATCAATGTGAGAGAGACACATCGATTGGTTCCCTCCCACGTGTGCCCTGACCGGGGCCTGGAATTGAGCCTACAACCCAGTTATGTGCCCTTCACCAGAATCCAACCCAAGACCCTTCACTCTAACCACTGAGCAAAACTGACTAGAGCTGATGTGTTTTGTAAATTGAGAAATAGTATCTCTTATTCATTGATGTATTTAGACTTTAGAAACTATATTAAGAATTGTATAAAACTGTTTATTATAGGAGTCCAAGTCATTAAAGTGGTGGCATTACAACGCAGTTAACAGTGATCTTTACCCAGAATGTTTTGTTGCTGAGAAACCATTAAAACATTAAAATGTTAGAATTATAAATGCATTGTATCATCAGATAGAGCTTGGCTTCTTTACACTATAGTACAAATGACTTATATCTCAGAAAGAAACAACGAACCCTGACACAAATGCTATATTTTGAAAAAATGTGAAAAAAATATATATATATAATATATGTGTGTGT
The DNA here is from genome assembly GCF_014108245.1 of Pipistrellus kuhlii. Lineage (NCBI taxonomy): Eukaryota > Metazoa > Chordata > Mammalia > Chiroptera > Vespertilionidae > Pipistrellus > Pipistrellus kuhlii. Next base: position 15,583,206 of record NW_023425405.1, read on the forward strand.
GTGTATACACACACACACACACACACACACACACACACGTGTGTTTCCATAAAAATTATTTCAATGAATATAGCTTCTATTTGAATTTTATGTTAACTTTTTTCAAATTATCAGCTCTTTTTCATAATGCTCTATTCTTATAGTCCCACTAACAGGACCGGGCTTTTGCTCTGTCCAAATGGCTCAGTGGGCATGTCATCCTAGACACTAGAAGGCTGCGGGTTTGATTCCCGGGCAGGGCACATATCTAGGTCCCAAGTTCAATTTCAGGTCAAGGAGCTTGTGGGAGGCAACCCATCAATTTTTTCTCTCTCACACTGACGTTTCTCTCTCCCTTCTCTCTAAAATCCATAATAAATAATAACTCTCAGATGAGGATTTTTTTTTTAAAGATAAAGGGTTTTTGTGTTTGTGTATTTTTTTTTTAATGAGCACAGACTCCAGCCTCTCCATCTTAGTTTTCCTTGCTTCAGCCCGCCTGGATTTCTTAATTCAGTGTGTGAAGCATGCTTCCGGGTGCTTTAGACACACCCTCTCTCTGCCCTCGAAGCTTCTGCCCCAGATACTTGAAATGCCCTTCCTCTTCATACTTTGAACCCATTGTCCAGTCTAAACATTAGGCTGTTGTGTTTGGGCAAATCCAGATATAAGACATTTCCCTCACTTCGGAAAGTTCCTTTATCCTATTTTGTGCCTTTTATTTTAAACTTTGGTGTGTGTTTTCTCCCTATCAGATGTTAAGAGACTTTCACGGAAAGTTAAAAAACCTGCTGTTTCGTGTGATGTTATGGATTCTACAGACAGAAACTTCTTCATGAGATTATGGACCAAATTTTCAACCAAAAAGACACCAGTGGTAAGGAGGACTAGATGGGGTGAAGCCACAACTGGTTACATAGTGTCAGACAAAAGTAGGGCTTGATATTTGCAGGCTAATAAGTTTCACCAAGATTATTCTCTGACTGGTGTCACATAAAGACAAGGGTATTTTTATTTATTTTTATTTATTTATTTATTTTTGCCTCTTTCTGCATCTCTAATAGTAGACATCGCTTCTAAAAATAGAATGTTCAGTGTAGAGTTTATGAGTGCCTTTCCCCTAGGCTCCTGGTCAAAACCCTAACACTCAGCTCTCCTGTTTAGCAAGAACAGGAACGCACAATAGAACCAAGGTTGTAAAATGCGTATTTCCCAGGGAGACTTGCTTTGCTGTTGGGATGTAATGTTGGCGTTCTTGTGCTGAGTGGTCAGAGTGAGTCCACTCAGAGTGCATGCGTTATTACAGAGCAGCATCTAAACCGGCCAGGTCCCCGAGACCCTGCCCCATTCTCGGAGAACTCGGAGAAGTCAGTCTATGGGATGCAGGACTGGCACTGCGTTCCAGTTAGGTAGTGCTCGCTTTTCGTTTGTGATAGTTTGCACGTGATGATCTGGGAACGCGGAGAGACCTCAGTCATTGCAGTGGCAGCTGTGGAGGCGATGGAACTTTCGCTTCGGTTGTCAGCGCCTTGGATGTGTTTCCGTAGCCCAGCCTGTTCTCAACAAACAACTGCATCACCTTCTGAAGTCAGGCCCATAGGCAGTGGTCAAAAGAATCAGGCTGGCCGGGACCGGTTTGGCTCAATGGATAGAGCATCGGCCTGTGGACTGAAAGGTCCCGGGTTTGATTCCGGGCAAGGGCATGTACCTTGGTTGCGGGCACATCCCCAGTGGGTGGTGTGCAGGAGGCAGCTGATTGATGATTCTCTCTCATCGATGTTTCTAACTCTCTATCCCTCTCTCTTCCTCTCTGTACAAAATCAATAAAAATATATTAAAAAAAAAAAAAAAAGAATCAGGCTGGCTCCTGCAGGTGAAAAGTATCAGGCAAACCTGCCTCAGAACTCACCTTATACGTGAGGTCTGTCAGGCTCACCCCTTCCTTCTAACATTCCTACTCTTTCCACATGCATAGTTTGTAGATACATGTATGTCAGGTGTGAATGCAAAATAAGGAGGCTGCTTTTGTCTGTGTGTTAAGGAAACCATTCTATTCCTTGCGAGTCATGTCATAACTGGTTGGGCAAGTGTACATTTGTGTGTGTGTGTGTGTGTGTGTGTATGTGTGAGAGAGAGAGAGAGAGAGAGAGAGAGAGAGAGAGAGCGCGCATGTGTGTGCATGTGTATTTTTAGTCTGCCTTGATTCTCTTATAAGTCATTTATCTGCCATGGATGCCATATTCTCTTCGTGAAGTAAAGCTAGTAGCATCTACCTTACAAAGGTCTCATATCAAATGCTTATGGAATTTTTTTCTAAATTGTTGACCATAAAACAAATGTTAACTGTTGTTATGGTGATAGTGGTTCGTGGGGAGGGCAGAAAGGGGCAGGCCCTCAGCTGTTGTTCGCCTGAAGCATACACACTGTTTGTTACATGTCAGTTACATAAAGAGGTGATTGATGTAAATTTAGGAAACAAGTGCATTTGACAAGGTTATTAGATACGGACATCAATATGAAAAAATAAATTAGATTTTTATGTAATGGCAATATTTATTCCCTTCTTCGTCTCCTTCCTTCCTCTACTCTTCTCCTTCCCCTTCTTTTCCTCTCACTCATTCATCTATCTCTGCCCATCCTGGGTGTGTGCAGTTCCTACCATGCAGGCCAGTCTGGATTGGCTTTTCAGTACAGCACAGGTACGTGCTGAGCAGGCTCTCTTCATGACACTAGAACACGATGGACCTGGTGCCTGTCCTTATAGAAGGTTAGTCTGGAAGTGACACCCTCCGGTCTCCTCTCAAGGGTAGGGTGAGGCAGTGTATCTATAGCTTTTCTACTACTTCCTTCTTTCTCCTCCTCCTGAGGACATATTCATTGATTTTTAGACCGAGGAGAAGGGGGAGAGAGAGGGGGAGGGAGGGAGGGAGAGAGAGAGAGAGAGAGATTTAGTTGCCTCCAACCAACAGAGCCGCCCAGCGAGGGCCTGCCTCGGTTTTATAAGTAGAAAATGGGCTAATGGAGCATGGGGAACCTCGGTCTTACTGACTCCTGACATACTGACAGCTGTTTTTTGTCCCTTGTATCTAAGATCACTGGGTGTTTAGCACCCAACTAACTCGTCTTTCTTAGAAAGAAACGTCCAAGAGTAGTATTCTTTGTTCTTCAAGTCTGGAAAAAAAAACAAAATTGTTAGCATCACTTTTCTTGTTACTCCAATAGTTTATCAACATACAGTGCTTTCTAGGCATATGACCATAATATAGATTTAAGTAATGTAATGAAGTACTCAGTTTCCTCATTCCTTGCTTATACAATCTTCTGTTGCTTTATTTCTTCTTCAAAGCTTAAATGGTATTTACTTTTTCTGAATGACTCCCAAAGCACATTAATTTGAATATCTCTGAAAGACTCTTTGGAAAACTATAAACATAATTTTAATCAGCCTTATTTCTTAAACAGAATTTTCTTTTTAGGTGTGAGTTAAAAACGCACAGCTCCTTTTCTTGTTGCTGCAAACAGCATATAACAAGCATGTACAGTGGGAAGTGCTTTTGTATGACACTCACCTGTGCAGCCATGTTCTCGTGTTGTACTTGTCAGATATCACTGTGCTCACTGGCCCTCTCTGCGGGCAGCCCAACCCCCTCCACATGGCTGGCTCCCGGAGAGCACCCGTGGGGGTTATGATGGCTTATGCAGACTTCTTGCTCTGGAATTACCGTGACTGGGTCTTTGCCTTCTGGAACTAGCTTGATTGTCTGGATTTCAACTGTATCTGTTTCTTCCACACGTTCCTCTGACCTCCTTAGGGGACACTCTTACTGTGAAGGAGGCCAAGTTACCCCAAGCCAGTTCTTTAGAAAAAAAAAAAAAAATGCTGAATGGCCAATTCATTCAAAGCCAACTTGGCACATTCGTGTGTGAGGCAGATAAGGAGGCACATTTTATAAAGTTCCCAGTGAGCAGCGGGTCTGTGGTGGCAAAATATTGGGCGCTCACATCTACGTGGTGCTACTTCCTTTCAGAGCAGCGAGGAGGTCAGCCCAGGGAGCTCATCCAAGATGACGCAGCTTCAGAGAGGCTATTTTGACTCCAAAAGAAAAGCACTTTCTTCTCCTCCGGTGCGTTTTCCGGGGCACAGAGCTCAGGGCCGTGTTTGTCAGCCCGGGTAACGTAGAAGGAAATGCTTCTCTGACCTGCCGCCCGCCCGGTTGCCAAGTGGGGTGGCTCATACAAGATCAGCCATCCAAGTGCTTTTTTTAAAGACAAAAGCTGGTGACCTATTAACTGTAAGATATCATTTATGGTATTGATTTATGCACATCATATTGAAGGGTATCCACCCACGGCATCTTTTGTCTTTATGGAAATTTATTGTACCTTTGGCCAGTGAGGGCCTCTTCAGGTTACTCCTGTGTCCTTGTCACGTGACTCCTACAATATTCTCTGCTCTTTTGCTCCCTACCCATCTGCTTGGGATGGTCACTGTTTCTAGACCTCTTTTGTGGATAGATAAAATCATTCATGAGTTCAAGTTAACATTTCCAATTCAGGCTCAAGACTTCAGGATTTTTATCTATCTTCTTCTCTAGCACATATATTTTTTTCTGCCACATTGAGAATCCTGATTCTGAAAGACAGAAGACGATAAAATTATAATATGTCATTACATTTTTTTAATTTTTATACCCATTACACACAGAAGAGTCTCAGGATAACAATACTAATATTACCAGCACCCAATTTTTTATTGTGTTATAGCTGCACTGTCAGAGCATATAGTCATTATACACCTCCCCTAAATTTTCATTTTTGTCTTAAATCTCAAATCTGTAGAAACATACCTAGTAATACTGGTTATTAGAACTTAGGCAAATGTCTTTCTAGTTGTTTTGTTATCTAAGCTAATTCTGTAGTAGATACAGAAAAGATACAGTAAGAGTGTTTCCTGAACTCTTACCAGTTGTTAACGATATGTTATACCAGTGTACTTTATAGTTAAACTATAAAGACAGTGAGGTTTTGATTATCCTATTTCTTTGTTTTGGTTTACTCTGTCAAGGAATCTTATGGTTTATGTGTTGGGTCTTCTTTGTCTTAAATATTTGTCATTTTTCTCTTGAATCCTTTTGGTTTATTTATTTATTTTTAGTTTAAAATCTTCTCTCCATTTACTTTCTACTTAAGACATTATTGGTTGTGCTCATTCCCTCCGATAGGCTTTCTAGTTTAGTTTTTTTTTTTTCCCCCTAAGATGATTTCCCCCCCTTGTTTCTAAGTCTTTCCTGAGTTCTGTCACCTCATTTCTGAGTTTGTAACATTGTAATTTATTTGTTCCCCTTAGGTGTTGTGTCACTGTCTTATGCCTTTTAGTTTATTTTGATATAGTGGAATGTGGATTTTACCTGTTTTATGAGCAAGCTTTCATCGTATGTAGAGGTGTTATCCTACTTCTTGCCTCTTTTTTCTTATAATAACTTTGGGGGTTGACCAGAAAATTTCTCATTTTTATGTGAAATTCGTTTTCTCAAGCTTTTAGGTTTCTTCAAAGAGTGATAAAATATAAAGGACGTCCTTCCCAAGATTCCCTGCTTCTGCTTCCCTCTCCCACTTTGGTCTAGACTTGCTCTTTCCTTTGTCTCTATTGACTCTGTCCCGATAATTTTATTCCATTCCCACAGCTTTCCTTCAGCGTGAGGCCCCCTTAGAAAGGGAACCCCAGTAGGTCAGTTTCAAGAATTCACAGTTGACCCAGCTCCTTTCGGAACTTACTGTGGACCCTTTCTCTTGCTGCTACTGGAGTGGAACAACCCCTCCCGTGTTTCAGCTAGGGCTCCCACATTCTCCGCCTGTGCTGTCCCGTGAATACCTCAGAGCTATTTTGGAGGTCCTCCTGCTCTCAGTTCTTTTAGTCACTGTCCTGTCCTTCCTTCAGCCTCCTCTTGGAAATCGGTACTATGCTGTCTTGGAGGCTATTACTGCTTGTATTTGGAACTTGAGGTGATACCTTGTCAACTTGTTTTCTCACACATGTCTTGAAACATCTTTTTATTTTACTATATGGTTTCTATATCTGCTTTCATACGGGGATTCTGGAAGATCCAAAAGCCATGCATCCACTACCACTGCCATTGTCCCAGTCGTGATATAATTAAAAGAAGCATCAATATAGGGGGGAAACAAGGATGGTATGGAATGAAATCACGATAGAAATGCATATACAAGTATAGAATGATTCGAGGAAGAAGAATAAATTAACATGAGAGTAGGGCAGCATATTTGGGAAATATGTAGTAATTTTATAGCAATATGAAACAATATAGACATAGCATGGAGTTGCTTAAATATATAGTTTTTAAATGGTGAAATTTAAAAGTGTGATCCTTTCCTATCCCATCTGAGACCCCTCCCTCCTGCTTACACAGAACCACGGAGCTGATGGTCAGGGAAACACCGAAAAGTCCTGGCAATCAAACCAGAACCTGAGAGCCATGTCCTCACAGTAGCTCTCATATGTCATGGTTTCTAAGGAACAAATCCAAAAGCTTGACCTAGAATTTCTTGGGCCAGCCACAGCTGATTGCAAAATCCAGATTATAGAAAGTAGTAAACTTATCCTCACAAATTTACATAATTTGCATTAAAAGTATTTGCTGAGGCCCTGCTTTGTGCTAAGGTGTGTGTGCGTGTGCAGGGGGTATGGGGGACTTCCGGTCTCCGGGTGGAGATGCTGCCCGGACATGCTCTCCGCGTCAGTCTTGGTGTCCGGCCGAGCAGAGCCACCCCTGCAGATGCCAACATGTCTTTTCAATCACACCAACTTGATCCTTAAAACTGGGTCTTAAAAATGCCCTCGAAGACGGGCAAACTCTCAAAGCTATGCCAGCCCCCAAGGCTAAGCAGGTGGGGAGCCTGGAGTTGTGGGCTCATCACCATAGCGATAGCCCGGGTCCTTCCGCTGACGTGCTTGTTTGTGGTTATTTCCTGTACGATTTTAATAGAATATCAATTTATAAAATAGCCTGGTCATGGCATTAAAGTAAAAACAGGTTTATTTCAGATTAAGGTACTGCAAGCAAATATTAGTGTCATTTAAATGCACTTGCCATTTAAATAAATGTTCATATAAATCCCTTTATCAATGCATAGGTTTTTTTTTATGTAAAATGAATAAGCGCTTGCCAATTTATATTTCCGTCAGTTCACAATTTTATGTGTTAAGTTCGGCCAAAATGAAGAAATCCAGGGCACGGACTGGCCCAGAGGGTGGAGCAGGCCCACCCTCCATCAGACAGTCTGTGTGTAAACACACGTGATGTTTGGACAACAGCATAAGCTATCTTTTCCTTTTCTCTCCATCTTTTTAAATCGCCTTTTGCCACCAGGTTATACACCTTTTGAATGCTGAGACTGTGTCTTTATATCTCTGAATCCCCATCAAATGCTTACTAAAGATTTAGTGATGGCAACAGTGATGTTGGTAAAATACAGGAGAAAGACATCCCAATTTGTCCTGTTCCCAGATCATGCATCAACATTGTTGGATAGAGCCAGTCTGTTACTCTGTGTAACATCTGGGAAAACTAAAAGAACAATAATAATCTTGAGAGATAACGTCATTGGAATGATAAAAGTATAAATATGAAATATTAATAAAGTTTCCCACATTATTATTCAGATGTCATATATTTATATATTAAATTGAAGTCTCCATAAAAAGTATTCTGGTTTTATTTATAAAGTTATCCCCCCCTCCCTCCACTGAACAAATAGCAATTGTGTTTTAGGCCTATGTATTTTTCCTTTTTCTTTTCATGTATGTATTTGACGATCTGTAGTAAGAAGAGAATGACTATAGGTCTTTTACTCACTTGACATGTTTTTAGCATCAGTATAATTTTCTGATCATATTTCTTGTGTAGGAAGAAAGTTCTGTAGAGAGACAGTACGAGGCAGCCCGGCAGGCCCTAATGGGGAAGACACCTCCTCATTTTACACTCCTGTTTCAAAGGTAGCGATTTATCACCTTTATTTATACCTGGGCATCTTTAGATTGATTTTTCTAGTATCGAAATATATAGCAAATGAATCCTAAATGATCAACATCAACTTGGACCTCTTTATGAAAAGGAACTCAGGGATTCAGAATAAAACGGCCATTTAAATTTATTTCAAATCATAGTTCTTTTTATTGTCTATAATTGTAAGCTATCTGTTGAAAAAGTTTTAACCAATATAAATAATACATTTGTCTATTTGTCTGCTCTATAAAATGTGATTAATGTTCCCCATACAGGGAAGCTCTCTTTGCATAGTCTGATCCACAGGACAGGCTGCGGGATTCACACTAAATTCTTCTGGGGGTTAGGAGGGTGGTGGCCAGATGATAGGCAGTGGTCCACAGAACAGGTGCAACTGGGCCTGTATGACCTCCGACCAGCAGAGCTCCAAAGGGGTCATGATGGGACAGACAGGTGCTTTGGATTTGCATGCATTTTTATGCCATTGAGCTACTGTGCACACAGCAACTCTATTTAGCAGGTCAGGGATAAATGGCAAGCTGTAGGATTTATTCCCTAAAAATGGTTAATGATTCTTTCAAGTCACTCTGGGGAAACAGACTAGTATAGAAGGAGGAAAAAAGGAATATTTTAAACTCAATTTCAGGTGAGAGTATAATATCAGAATTTTTAGAAATATTTTAGTCTCCTATTATTTCAAAGCATTAGATTACAAAAGAATGGAAAATATCGATTTCCATTTTTATAGTCACTGGTATATTGCTGGGCCTCACATAACTGGTAGACTAGGGTTTATAATAAAATACATACTGGTCAGTAGAAAAATAATTTGGTTTCGTGGATAAGGAATATTTACAGCAATACAAATTTGCTTAATCTACAAATTAGAATGTAATACTGCCAGCTTTGAGGCGCCTGTTTATGAGTGGGTTTTATTGATATTTGCACTTATGTGGAATGTAATAGTCAGTGTTTAGGCATTAGATGTTTTGTAATGCTTGGTATCATCACACAATTCTTTACATTTTTTGTTATTTCTAATTTCAGGGGTTCAGTACCGGCACCCCTCGACAATACACATTATGCCTCAGTTTCGGAACTACAGAAAATTTTTGAGATTTGTGAAGAGTCTTTTAAAATTCCATTTAAACATGGGTGGAGGTGAGTTGAGTTTTATTGGCTGGAAGCGGTTATTTTCTCCTGGTCAGTTAAGCTCATGGCACTCGTCCCTAAGCTTTAAAAACATACTGATTCTGGGGAGCCCCACCTGCCCCCATGGAATTTGAAGGAGGGGATGCTGGTCCTGTAGGGAGGATACAGGCATGTAAGCTAGGTTCATACAATGGGAAGCTTCTCTCTGGACTCTCCGTCTTGAGGGAGTGACCAAATGATGCAGGGACAGTTAGAGGTGGAAGAGTCAGATTCTACTGGGAAGTACAAGCAATGATGTCTACCAGTCTCCTCCTGTATCGTGACTCAGCTGTGTTTTGGCACCTACCTTACCTTGGTTTCTGCCTCATTAAGCCTGGGTCTCTAGTTTTCCACCAAGTCTCTAAACAACCCAACAACTTTTTAATAACTCTTTGTAATATTCAAATTAGCCAAAGTTGGTGTTTGTAATTTACTGTCAACATCTCTGGTTGGTAAAATGCTATATATCAAAATGTTTACTAGTACTAGTTCATGTCCAACACACAAAATGCCATTTCAGGATTCCAAAGCATAATATGACAAAGTGTGATTCAAAACCTGACTATGCAGCCCAGCTGGTATGGCTCAGTGATTGAATATCGACCTATGAACCAGGAGGTCATGATTCGATTCCTGGTAAAGGCACATTCCCTGGCTGTGGACTCAGTCCCCAGTAGGGAGTGCGAAGGAGGCAGCCCGATCAATGATTCTCTCTCATCATTGATGTTTCTGTCCTGCTCTCCTCTCCCTTCCTCTCTGAAATCGATAAAAATATACTGTAAAAAGAAAAGAAAAGAAAACCTGACTGTGTGGAAGTTGAGGACTCCGTGTAGAGCACAGCAGACCCTCCGCTGCTGATTTTAGTGCTTGGTTTTGGTGGGCATGCTCCGCACTCTGTTTCTTCTTCAGCTGGGCCTCCCACAACTGGCCATCGCTCTGTAGGCCTTGAACTCAAGATTCCCAGCTAGGATCTGGCTGGCTGAGTCAATCACCATTTACTATGAGGTGCCACACTTTGGTAGAGGTCTCTAGCCAGGCCCTCATGGGTAACAGGCTGGCTTAGGAGTGGATTGCCCCCATGTTAAGCACCCATCCTTATCCAGTCATCTATAGCCAGAGCAGTGACAGAGAACTGCAGAAAGAACTGTCCAGAAGGGGTCTGGGTTTGGCAGTCTCTCTGGCATATTTAAATACATGGTGACACACTAGACAAAAAGTTTGACTGGAAGGAAATACATTCAAATGTTAAAAGTGACTATTCCTCTAGAATTATGTTCTTTTTATTCTTTATCTCTTTTCTGTAACTTCTAAATTGTCTATACAGGACATATTTTTTAATATATCCTAAAAACTATTAAAGTTTCATGAGAATTTGATGAAATATTCAAGAACTGGTCTTTATATACAATTGAGTTTCTCATAATGCTCTATATGTTTAAAAAGTTTTAGTTACATATAAATCAGGTCCTATAACATAATGATAAATGTTTAAAATCAAATGCAAATGTATATCCAGCATAATAGAGGCCTAAAAATATTTGTGTAGTACAGGAAAAAAAAAATAACACTGGGAAGAAATATACCCAAATTTCATCAGTTACTATGTTTTAGTGATGGGATTATAGCCAATTTTAATTTTCTTTCTTCTTCTGTATATTTTCAATAATGAGCATTTTATAATTTTCAAAACATTACTATAAATTTTTAAAGTTGTTTTAAAAGCCTGCCACACAAAGGGATATTTTTATGATGGTGCTGTGTCATAATGAGAATTCTGAAATGAGTAATGCTTTCCTTCGTGTCTGGGTTTTATTGTTGTAACACTTTGGGTTTCCTTCACTAATTTGATGATGAGAAATAACTGTCACTTCTAAGTGGTCTGCCCCCATCTGCACTTTTCAGTAGATACTAGAGACTCTGGCATTGTGATTAGCTGATGAGCTTTCTGTGACAGTGCTGAAACTGTGGCTCTCTGGGGGTTCATTGAAGCTCTGGGTTTTTAGTTCAGTGAGGCAGGTGGAGAGGAATCCAGTGAGAAAGAATGTCTCAGTTTAGGCTGCTGTAACAAACTGCTGCAGACAGAACGGCACGACTAACAGACAGTTACCTCTCACAGCTCTGGAGGCTCAGAAGTCTGCGGTCAGGTTACCACGGTGGCCAGGTTGTGAGAGAGTCCCCTTCCTGGTTTGCAGGTGGTTGTCTCCTTGCTGTGTCCTTACAGTGCGGAAAACAGGGAGAGGAAGCCAGCTGTCTCGTGCCCCTTCTTTTGAGGGCACCAATCCCATTCATGGGGGCTTCAGCTCCTGACGGAGTCACCTCCAAAGGTCCCCCACTTGTGCTGTCACTTTGGGGGTTAGGGTTGAAATACACGGATTTGGGGGAGGGAATACAGCATTCAATCCCTAGCAGAAGGAAAAAACAAAACAAAAATGCCTGCAGTGGGCTATGTATACATCATCTGTGCCCCTGTGAAAGGGACTTGTCACTCAAGTCTGACCCTTCATGTATGGTAATATTTATGTGTTTTTCAATTCAACCACATCTATTACTAAAACCCACTGAGATTTTTCTTGCTACTTTCTATGTTCCCTTCAACATACTACATTTATATTTGTAGGAGTTTGGCCGTAAACTATGGGTCATTGTCTTTCACTAAAGAAGGAAGAACATCTTTATGTTTCTATGGGTTGGAATAAAAGGTCTAGCCCATAAGACATAATCGCAACTGAGACTGAACTTAAGGGGCAAACTCACTCTAGTTTTACTTCTAGAGAGAAGATCCTAGGCTGGCTTAATGGCATTTCTCCACTGCCAGGAGTAGAGAAATTCAGTTCCTGGAATATCCAGGTGTGAGCAGTATTGGTTGCACCAAGGTTATCCTTCTCGAGGAGGTGCTTTGTGGACAAGCTCAGTAACTCTGTGTGTGAGCAAGACATTGGGGAACAAGAGCTTCTAGGAGCTTGGGTGTCCGACCAGAAGGGGCCTAGCATTCAGAGAGGAGGTTCCAAATGCTATTGTCCAGCAAAAGACACAAGAATTCAGTCCAAGAGTGATCTCCTCGCTGAAACCAGTTTGGCTCAATGGATAGAGCGTCGGCTTGGGGACTGAAAGGTCCCGGGTTCGATTCCGGTCAAGGGCATGTAACTTGGTTGTGGGCATATCCCCAGTAGGGGGTGTGCAAAAGGCAGCTGTTCAATGACTCTCTTTCATCGATGTTTCTAACTCTATCTCTCTCCCTTCCTCTCTGTACAAAATCAATAAAATATATTAAAAAAATAAATAAATGAAAAGAGTGATCTCCTCCATTAAGGAAGCAATTCGACTTCGCTATCAGTTGATAACAAGTAATCAAAATGTCTAAGCAGAATCCCTGAGTGCAAGGCGATTGGACTATCTCTGGGTAGGAATATTGGTGTCACCTAGCCTTTGCTATCGTTGATAGGGAGCTCAGGTCCAGCAAAGGCAGGTGTTTCCAGGAGAGCTGGTGCTGGATTCCAGCCATGAACTACCACCCAGGAACTGCAGCCTCTGCTTGCCACTCATACATCACACAGGCAGTGAACTTGAGCTCACATTGGACATGTCACCCACTACGTTTCCTCCTGGGACAAGGACAGGCCCAGATAGCTAACTGTGCTTCCAGCAGTAGAGCCTGACCTGAAGACATCACCTCAAGACTTCTACCCAGTATCATCCTGGTTAACATTTAAATGGCAGGCTTTATCTTGAACAGACTCAACTTGTACTGCCAGGTATGTATTTAAATGTGGAATGTGAACAAGTGGAGGTCTCCTTGAAGTTGATCCTCGAAATGCATTTTTTTTACAAAGATAGGAATCATTACCTGGGATAATAGAGGAGAAAGAATAATCGCAGCCAACTACTGGTCTCTGCAGTAAGCAATCGCCTATTTTCAACATTTTAACTCAACCTTCGGCTAAATCTAAAATTTAACATTGACAGTGAAAAGTGGAACTCTAAGGACAAAGTTTAGGACATGGAGGTGGAAGGTCAATATATACCATCTGTTGTTGTTGGAACAAGAAGTGGAGGTTTTAAGTAGAATAAATGAAGGTGAAGATCTGACAGATGAAACACCTGAAAATAGTGGTGGAATTGTTCTGGGGAGGAAAAGTCAGGGAAGTGTTGCTTTTTTGATAAGCCCTTCTGTATAATATGACTTAGTTGTAACTATATTCATATGGTGGGTTGATTAAAGTGCTAATGAAATATTTTTTTAGAGAAATGAGGGAAAATCACAGATGAAAAGATGAATATATTTTTTTATGATTTAAACATTTCAAGTTTCTCTAGCTTTAAAATAAAATTAAAAGGAAAACAGCAAGCTCTTTAAAGTACAACAAAAGAGTGGGCATTCAGTACATAAAGAGTACACACAGCCGAAACCGGTTAGGCTCAATGGATAGAGCGTCGGCTTGGGGACTGCAAGGCCCCGGGTTCGATTCCGGTCAAGGGCATGTATCTTGGTTGCAGGCATATCCCCAGTAGGGGGTGTGCAAGAGGCAGCTGATTGATGACTCTCTCTCTTTGATGTTTCTAATTCTCTATCTCTTTCCCTTCCTCTCTGTACAAAATCAATAAAATATATTTTTTTTTAAAAAGAGTACACACAAATTGATATGGAAAACACGAACATCTTCAAAGGATAAATGAGGAAAAGAAATAAAGAGTTTACAAAGTATGGGAGACAAGCTAATTAATCAATACAAGAAATAATGTCCAACCTTGCTATGGATGGAGCTTGACCACTCGTGGTGTTCTGCTGGATGAGCCACGAAGGGAGGGCTGGCTCCCCTGAGAGATCGCCAAGGAGCAGGTGATTCCCGCAAGGAGAGCAACCGGGTGGGAGGCAGTGCACTACCAGACGCAGGAACTTCAAGGCATTCAGACCACACCCCAACCTCATCCTAAGAGCCGGATGAAATCACAGCCTCCAAAAGAGGCTTAGACATGCCCAGGGTGTGGTCCAGATCAGGCTTCCTGACATGCTGTCCTTTTCTCTCTCCTTGAAATAGCAGGACCCACTGTACCTAGTTGCACTTGATTCTGAAGTCCCAGAAATCAGGGCCTGTGCCTGACCTATCTAGTTTCATGCTCCAGCACCTATCCCAACATTGTGCTCTTTGTAGGTACTCAGTTCTGTTTTGTATAAGAGATGAGACGTTTATGCTAATATGCACAGTACTCAATGTCAGCTGCTATCTAGGTCTTGCTACAGATACCAGTGAAAACTTGAGCTCAACAGAGACTTGTTTGCAGACTTCTGAGAGGACTTGATAAAGGTAACCCAATGAAGTGATGGGCATAGGTTGCGTGGCCATTAGTAGTTTTTCAAATAACAGGTATCATTCATTCATTTTTTTTTTTTTTTAATTTTAAGCAGCATGGATACCCATGGTGGGAAATATTCTGAATTGTTTCAGTCTTGTCCGTGGCTAAAAGAATTGCCTTTTGAGTCTCCCGGAGTAAGTGATACGAAGGATGATAAGTCCCTTAAAGGTAGGAGTCGTTTTACATCTGATTCTCATACAAATAGTAATATTATAATTGTATGTATTTCCTACCCTGTTTCTCACAGTTATGGATTTTTTTTTAAAACTAAATGAGTGTTTTAAGTCAGAACCTCTCCTGGTAGGTAGGGTGGGTTATTTGTCTCACATCGTTATAGATGAGAAACAAACTTCAGAAAGGTCAGGAATGTGCCCAAGGTCATATAGCTACTTAGAGAGGATGCTGCTGTCCCTCCCCCCTGACCATACCACTTGCAGGGGGCAGGTGCTCTCTGGAGGAGAGATGACCTGGGACCCCCCTTTGACAAGCTGGGCTCCTTTGAGTGAAGGTGAAGAGAAGCATGGAAGGTTTCAGGTTGCTGGCTGCTCCGGGAGAATCCTGAGGCTGTTAGGTTTGAAGGATCTGGCCCAGTCTAACCGCCCCCCCCCCTCACTTCACACACTTTTTTACCCATTGCTCCCCAACACACATGTGAATGCATATCTTCATGTGCAGACAGATGGTCATTGCATTTTTGTCTTTGAACACGAGGCTCAGTGCAGTGTTCATAAATGTCAACGAGTCAAGACCTTGAACAGTGTGAGGACAATTGAAGCATTAGAGATGGAAACGGGCAAGTGGGAAAGTAACCCAGTGTCGGGTTGGACGCCGGGTTCTGTGTGCGACTGATGGGGGAAAGAGGAGATCTCGGGAGTTCCCTAGGACCCGGAGGCCAAGAGGGAGCCGCTGTGTGGAGCCTGAGGTGGGGGTGGGATGTTCTGCCTGAGTCCAGAAGCCGCAGGTGAGGATCCCCACTTGCTCAGGTGAACAGGGGAACCAGAAGCAGAATATAGACCTGTTAGGTTGCCAAAGAGGGACAAGAGGACACATACAGGAAGGAAGAGGTTCCTAAAACAGCCATCTTCTAACCCATTAGTGGTCGGCAAACTCATTAGTCCACAGAGCCAGATATCTACAGTATGATTGAAATTTCTTTTGAGAGCCAAATTTTTTAAACTTCTTCTAACGCCACTTCAAAATAGACTCGCCCAGGCCATGGTATTTTTTGGAAGAGCCACATTCAAGGGGCCAAAGAGCCGCATGTGGCTCGCGAGCCACGGTTTGCCGACCACTGTTCTAACCTCTGCTGTAGTTAAATCCAGGATAGCTGGCTGAGATAAGATATCTTCAAGGATTTTACACATGAGAGAGAGTAATAAGCAATAAGGATTAGAGTCCCAGGACCAGAGTTCCGAGAAATAATCCCAAATTCTCAAGTAGACACTTCATGTCATTATATAGGAGTGGGAAGTATGCTAGGAACCCCTTGAAGACAATGTCTAGCCACTCTAGTGACTAAGAGTACCCAGGGGCCCTGGACCAAGCATGTCACCACAGCCCATAATGTCCCATTTCCCACTGGACAGAAGGCCTTGACCTGTCCCATCTCGTGTCTCCTCTGCCCGTATCCTTGTTCCAGTCATAGCCTGGCCAAACAGAGCAAAGTGGGGCTGTTGCCTGCCGGGTGGTACCATGGAAAGAACATTGGGTTAGGAATCAGGAGGATCTGGGTTCTGGTTCCATTTCTACTATTGTCTGGCTGTCTGCTGTTGGGCAAATCAGCCTTGGGAATAATAATATCGCTCCTACAGAAGTATAGTATATATCCTACATTCTACATATTATTGTAATAAATGTATCTTATAATGTAACATATAATATAAACATACAGGACAAGACAAGATGAATATGGTGTAAGTAAGAAGCAAAGTGCTAGATACCTACAAGGTATTATGAATGTAAATTTTTAAACATGTAGCAGAAGTCTGTGATAGTTTCTTCAGTAATGGTTTCTGGAGACTTACTCTATTCCTTTGAATGGGCCATGTTTTCCTGTTTCCTTACATCTTTTGTCGAAAGTTTGGCATTTGAAAAAGCAGCCTCCTTCCCAAGTTTGCAGACTGGCTCCATGCACGGGGAGACCTTGACCAATTAGCAGGGCATTTACGGGGCCCAGGATCAGCCCAGCATGAAGGCTTAGGGTCTTTTCAGTCCTTTTCTGGACATGCACTTCCCATGGGCTTTTTCCCCAATTCCTCCTTATACACAGGTGATTTAAAAAATGCCTTAATTTTCCTAAGAGACTCGGGTTTCTTCTTAGCTATTCTATTATATTCCTCAATCAGTAATCTCTTGCCCCAGGCATCTGTGTGTCTATTGCCCCCTTGTGGTTTCCATGGTTTCCTGTGGCTCCTCTAGGCTTAGATTCCAACTATATCACTTTGAACTCAGTTTAGTCACACAGTCACCAATCAGACAGACCCAGACAGGTGAGAACATTGCTCTACCTCTGGTTCTCAGGAGGGAACTGGGGACTAGGCCTTCCTTCTTCTCTATTGTACTTCAACCCACCAGGGAAGGGGGTGAGACAATTTGTAAAATCACCTTGATATAAAAGCCTAATATGCAAATTGTCCCCTTGGGAGTTCAGGAGATCAGGAGTTCAATCGCTCACTATGATGTGCGCTGACCACCAGGAGGAGGCAAGCAATGAAGGAAAGCCTTGGCCAGCAGCCAACAGCTGGGGAAGGGAGGCCCCAGCTGGCAGCCAGAAGGTCCTGATAGCTCCGATCACTAGCCAGGCCTAAGAACCGTGCGTGGACATGATTTCATTAATAAACTCGAATTTAATAAAGTTTAGCGTCAGGTATACTGGTTTGTAAATCTTTGCTTGCATTTTTTTAAGTGACAGTATTTTTTGTCTCCAGTACTTTTCTCACTGTCATTGATCTTATGACATAGAGATCTTATGATATAGGTCCCTCCATCTTCTGACTCCCATTAGAATGCTCTGCCTTGCTGAAACTGGTTTGGCTCAGTGGATAGAGCGTCAGCCTGCAGACTGAAAAGTCCCAGGTTCGATTCTGCTCAAGGGCATGTACCTTGGTTGCGGGCACATCCCCAATAGGTGGTATGCAAGAGGCAGCTGATCAATGTTTCTCTCTCATCTATGTTTCTAACTCTCTATCCATCTGTCTTCCTCTCTGTAAAAATAAAATCAATAAAAAAAAAAAAGATATATAATGCTCTGCCTCACTTTCTCAGCCCCTACTCCACTGCTTTCTCCCCGGGGAGAATTTGGCTTCTTTTGTGGCCACCATGCATCTGCCTTCAGTCTCTATCGTCCAAACTCCTCTTGCTTAATATGTTCTCAAAGGAACCTAGCTCCATGGTTCACCCTTGGAGTCTTCATCCTTGGCAAACAGACAACCTTAGAGGGCAATAGATGAGGTTTCTCTAGGAAGGACTATAAGGTGTGTGTGCATACGTGCGTGTGCGTGTGTGTATGTGTGTGTATGAATACATGCACACATGCGTATGCTAAGCCTACTTATGCATGATTGTGAAAGGATATGATGCAGGTCACTGTTACCATGGTTAGGAGCAGCGAAGAAGAGCAGCATAGGAATTACTTGCTATAGCAACCTCCTGGTGGTTGTGCAAGTCTACACGGCCCAAGGCTTGTCCAATCACACATGATATATTCTGAACCTCACCCTCTGTTTTTCCTGTTTGAATATCATATATTTTTTAAAGTTGGTTAAAATTATTATTCTGGTGCTTACATCATGCAATGCTTATTTTCTCTGTTTAGTGTAGCAAGGTGTTAACTATATGTACTGTATCTTTCTTCATGTTTTATAGCACCACACAAGATGTCACTCCAATATGAAAAGGTGTATTTGCAACACAGAAGACACACGATATCACTCATGACTCACCCAGGTTCCAACATCAAACCGTCCCTCCCTCCAATCCCTCAGGGCCGGAAGTACAACAGTTCTTGACATTGTATACTGACATGGAAACCTTGCTCAGATCACGTCCAGTTCCTGTGTCTCGCCTGGCCATGGATCCTGGCTGCTCCTTGCACAGCCAACTACCTACAAAAGAATGTCCTGTATGCCTTAATTCTCTCAATCAATTTCTTTTGTGATTCTCTGAATAGTGTTTTGTTTTTAATATAAGTTATTCTTAACTTTTAGAAAAGGAATTTGTTTTTCCCACAGCCATTAATCACTTTTCCAGCTGCTTCCTGCCTGAAGAGATCTGATGGCAAAGTCTCCCAGGATCTCTGTGTTGCTATGTGCAATGTGATTTTGGTTTTATTTTGTGTGTGTGTGTGTGTGTGTGTGTGTGTGTGTGTGTGTGTTTTGTTTCTTTTTGTTGAATGAATGTACTGATTAACAAAATTATACAGGTTTCAGGTGCCCAACTCCACAACACACCATCTGAACACTGTACTGTGAATTCACCACCACAAGCCAGATCTCCTTCCATCACCATTTATTCCACCCTGTGATTTTTCGATATATCCACCTGGGATTGTGCTCTTGAAATATCACTGTGTCCATTTATAACCTTAGTGTATATTCTAGGGAATTGAAATATTTTTATTCTTCTGAGTATGACAGGATTGTAGAGTTCCACTTAGCTGTGCCAAACATGATATCAATTGCATCTCTCAAAGGGAGTTAATTAAGGGAATTTTCATGGTTCTTGACTAGCTTTAGCAATATGAAGGAATAAAAAGTATGAGAGATTTTTTATTTCACCCTTTCCTGACTCTGATCGTGTATTGCTTGCCATTAGAAATGTTTTAATAATCTTTATGGTCTCACTACTTGCTACTAGTGTTTGCAGAAAGAAAATATGGAGAAGTTACAGGTAAGACTGGCATTCAGCTGATATGTGTCAAGTAAGATTATCCTGGTTGTTAAAATATTGCAACACATCCACTGGGTTGGTAAATGGTCTCTCTTTGGGGCAGGAGCCTTCAGTAATGCTGCACTAATTGTTACATATTTTAAATAACAAAACCCTCTAATGACTCCCCCTTTTAACATATCCAAACCCCCTTTAATTTATTCCCTCCCCCCTGGCTGGGATGTGGATGTACCATGACTTGCCCTCATCTGTCTTCCACAGCCCAGTTCTCTGCAGGAGCTGGACACAGTTCTTTTCTGAGGGTTGGTGGGAGGGAATGGGGGTGGGATGTGGGGAGGAGGACCAGGCTGAGCAGGAAAGGGGAGGTAGTCCTCTCTGGGAAAGTAGGAAACCAGAGAGTGGGCCTTGTGCTCCAAACATCTTAATGAATAGTTACTTTCACCTGCAACATCTCATCTTTTCAAAAATTACTGTGAAATATTTCAGATGCAATAGAAGATATAACAGTTACAATTTCAGACAATGTGGAGGACGTGCACTTTTCCTTGTTTCTCTAAGTACAGCTAAAATCCTAGAAAATGCATACAAAGCAAACATAAGACTGAGAGGTAAAAGGGAGAAGAGAGACGCCGGGACCTGAGTGACAGCACAGTGCTGGTTTTCCTTTTGCCTCAATTACCCTGAGCTGGGTGCTGGAAGAGCTGCGGCCTCACACACTAGCCATGCCATCAACAAAGACTTCAGCACAAAGCCTGCGCTCTCTACCTACAAGGAAGGCGGCAGCCTCGCAGGAGAGAAAGCTTATAGACAGTAACTGAGTTACTTTAGCCCGGACTTCCATTCCCTGCCTGGTAGTAATGAGGCACCTCCTCCCCTTACCATCAGTGGCATCAGAGAAGGTCTGAGGAGACCCAGCACTTCCACCACCATCTCCTTACCTGGGCCCGTGCAGAGGAGAGAGGAGTGCCCCTTCCCTCCCAGCCAAGGTGGTCTCAGTGAAGGCCTAGTGGGGATTCTAAACTTCCTCGTTCACCAGTTTGCCGACCCCTAGGTAATAATTTGAATCCTATATAATAATACGCTAATATGCAAATTGACCTATGGTGGAACGACCAGTCGCTATGACATGCGCTGACCACGGGGGGGGCAGACACACAATGCAGGACTTACCCTTGGTGATCAGTGTGCACCCACAGGGGGAACACTGCTCAGCCAGAAGCCAGGCTCACGGCTGGCGAGTGCAGCGTCAGTGGCAGGAACCTCTCCCACTTCCGCAGCAGCACTAAGGATATCTGACTGCTGGCTTAGGCCTGTTTATCCCCTGAGGGCTCCCAGACTGTGTGAGGGCGCAGGCGGGGCTGAGGGACCACCTGTGTGCACAAATTTCGTGCACTGGGCCTCTAATGACTCTATAATTATATTAAAGATATTAAAGAAATGTATTACAGAATTCATAATTCTGAAGAAGAAATCCCCAGGCCCAGATGCATTCCCTGGAGAATTCTACCAAATGTTTACAGAAGAATTCACACCAATTCTATGCAGTCTCTCCCAGAAAATAGCAATAGAAGGAATACTTCCCAACTTATTCAATGAGGCCACTATTACCCTGATACCAAAATTAGACAAGCAGTCTAAAGAAAGAAGGATAATATCATTCATGGATATACTATTAGCTGTAAAGATCCTTAACAAAATACAAGGAAATTTCAGTCATCCAGAAAAAGAATTATACGTCATAATCAGATGGGGTTTATCCCAGGGATGACAAGATTTCTTAAATATTTTAATCAACCAATGTTATCCACTATAATAACAGGCTAAACAAGAAAAACCGATGGTCACATCAGTTGATGCAGAAAAAGCATTCGTAAGTCCAACTTCCATTCATGATAAAAATTCAGGAGTAGAGAATGCCTTCCTCAATTTGATAAGGACTTTAATGTATATGTCTCTATCTCTAAACCACATATACTTTTATAATATATTCATATTATATAGGTGCTCCTTGGTTTTTAATGGGGTTACATCTTGCTAACCCCATTTTAAGTTGAAAATGTAAATTGAAAATGCTTTTAATACCCCTAACCTGCTGAACGAAGCTTAGCCTGGCCAGTTTGTACTGAATGGACATTGCTGTGGCAGCATCATAAAGTTAAAAAAATTGTAAATTGAATCGTTTAAATCGGGGACTTTCTCTTCCGTGTATATTCAGCAATCAACTATTTTCTAAACATTATGAGATTAATCCATGTAGATTGTTTTAATTCTCCCTGCTATGCAATATTCCATTGTAAGAATAAACCACAATTTATTCACTTTCCTGGTGATGAATGCTAGTTTCCACTTTTTTTTTTTTTTATACTTCAAAGGATGCATCTAAAATATTCTTGTCTAGAAGTTAAATTGATGTGTTATAGGATACAGATCTTAACTTTACCAGATATTGCTATATGGTTACCCTAATATGCCCTCACCAACATGTAACTTTCCATTTTCCACATTTTCATGCACAAGCAGAATTGACAGTCATTTTATTGCTCGCCCAGTGGCTGTTAATGTAAACTTATTGTAGTGTTTAACTCCCAATTACTGGTAAGTTTGAACATTTTTTTATAAGATGATTAGCAGCTTATGGCTTCTCTTCTGTGAATTGCCTATTTTTACCTAGTTTTAATTAAATTATTTTTATTAATTTACAGTATTTATTTACATATTCTAGTTATTATCTTTTAGTTCACTATGTGTATTGCAGATGTCTTTTCCGAGGCTGCCTCTTGTCTCTCCACTTTTAAAAGTGTTCTTTTTTAATGAATAAATATTTTTTAACATGGCCAAATGTGTCAATCTTTTTCTTTATGGTTTGTACTTTTTGTGTCCTCTGAATTTTTATTTAGTCTTCTAGATAGGATTCTAAATGCTTTCTTAAAAAAAAAAAAAAAAGTTTTGCTCTTCCCATCTAGGCCTATGCAATACCTGGGATGGACTTCTGTGCACAGAGTGGGGTAGGTCTCAGATGTATTTCCAGGGGTTCCATCTCTTTCTTCGCTAATCTGGAAGACCAATCCTCTCGTGTATTGTTTCCATAAGTGAATGGGTCTGATTCTGGGCCCTCCGTGCTGCTCTTTTATTTGCAGTTCATTGATGATAAGACTTAAAACATGGTAGACAAGTCGTGCCCTTTGATAGTCTTTAAAATTAATTTGGCTGTTCATATTTTCTTTTCAAGTAATTTTAGAATTTGTTTATCACACTTTGCAAAGCACTTACTTGGAGTTTACTAGAATTACATTTAATTCCTAAGTTTGGGGAGGCTTATCTTTTTTATATTGTATCTCCCTTTCTGTAAAATGCTTCATTTGTGTAGTTTTTCTTTAATTCCTTTACACAGTTGTATAATTATCTTTAGTGAGACTTATGCCTATGTGCCTTTTTTTGGTTATTGTAAATAGAAAATTCTTTAAGATTATATTTTCTGTGACTGGTGTATAGAATGTGGTCCATTCCTATAAATATCATGTGTATTAATTCTAACAGCATATTTGTAGCTAATTTCAAGATTTCCATCCAGATAATACTACCAAAAGAATGACAATGATTTTTTTCCATTCCTATTATTCTATTTCTTCTTTTTTATTTTATTTATTTATTTATTTATTTACAATATTTATTTATTTATTTATTTTCTGTGTGAAAACTGTTCTGGAAAGAAGCTCCAATACAATGCTGAATAGAAGCAATGATAGTTGGCATCCTTATCCACTTCTGACTTTTAAAGAATATTTCTAAAGCTTCACTATTTAGTGTGAGATTTGCTTTAAATTTTTGGCAGATAAACTTCTTTGGAAAAACAAGCTTCACTTAATCTCTGGTTTATGGTAAGTTTTACTCTGAATGAGTATACAAAAGAAGGTGTTTTCCTTGTAAGGCACAGAAGTTTGAGGTATGTATGAATTCAATCATATTAATCATATTAATCAAATCACTTATTTTCCTTTTTGTTGTGTGTTTTTTTCAACTTACTCATACTGTTATATTTTTTTTTTTAAAAACTTCTTACAGTGATTGAGTTTCTGTTCTTTTTTCTCTAGCTGCTCTCTCTCTCTTCTTCCTTTCTCCTTCCCTCCTGCCTTCCTCTCGATTACCTGCTGACTGTAGAAAAGTTAGCTGTACATAAACAGAAATGCTTCCACACAAATGAACAAGTAGTGATATTTTAGTCAAAGTAAGAGGTCAAGACAAAAAAAAATCAGTAAATGATACATAAAATACACTTTTACAGTAAACCAGGCACATCCCATTACTAAGATATAGTAGTCACAAAACCTTATGATTTTTTATTTGGCATTTGTTTTTTAAAACATTTTTTTATTTTATTTTTATTGTTGTAACATTGGTTACTAACAGCATATAATTTTCAGATAAAACACCATTATAATGGGCTATCTGTATGCATTGTAATAGGCTCACCATCAAAGTCTGGTTTTCATTTATCACCATACATGTGACCCCCCTCTGCCCATTTTTGCCTTCCTTTCCAATAACCACCAATCTGTCTGTATCTATGAATTGAGTAACATCAAAGCATATAAAGCAAAAAGTGTTGGAAATGTAAATTGCTTTCTGTCCGAAGCAAAGCGTTGTCTATAAAATTAAGATTCTAACAGGAATGCCTGTTGGGATCCTCGTGGTAATTAAGCTAGATAATGCATGTGTAATGAGCAAGAACACCCCATGCCACACACACTTCATCTTGAGCTCAAATCCAAAGCGAAAGAAACTTAATCTTATTCTTAATCCATTCGGGACCATCTCACTCCATTCTGTTTCTCCTCCCTTGGTTTTTACCTGGGACATAGGTTGCACCCAACTTCCAGGGGGGACACAGAGTTTCAAGACATCTGGGGAGCCAACGGTTCCTGCATGAATGAGAAGTGCCGTGGCCTTGCCTGCTTGCTCTCCAGGATCCATGCCTGTGGCTGCGGCCACATCCCACCATCCGGACCGCTGCAGGTATGCCAGCCCTCCTTTAATGCAGCTTCAGATCTTTTCATGAAAGCACATGAGAAGCCCGCTGCTCCATGTGTCACTCTGGGGCCAGCGTCTGTCTGAGCCTCTCTCTGCCTTGACACCTAGAGTATTCATTCCTGGGTGAGTGCCCACCACGTGGGTCAACTGGGACCTCGGTGAGCAGGCTGCCTGCCGGGCTGCACATGGCAGGCCAAGCAGTAGGCTTAAGTGCCTGCTCTGAAGGTCCTACATCAGGTCAGATTTCTGCTGTTCCTGGACCCCGATGTTGTCTCTAGAGTAGTGATCGGCAAACTCATTGGTCAACAGAGCCAAATATCCACAGTACAACGATTGAAATTTCTTTTGAGACCAAATTTTTTAAACTTCTTCTAACGCCACTTCTTCAAAATAGACTTGCCCAGGCTGTGGTATTTTGTGGAAGAGCCGCATTCAAGGGGCCAAAGAGCCGCATGTGGGCCGTAGTTTGCTGACCATGGCTCTAGACCACATGTGTCAAACACAAGGCCCGCCAGGCCTTGCAATGTGGCCCGCACCGCGCTGTCATCACTGCACTCCGCTGCATTTCCATCACAATGACAGTTTATGACTGTTCAGTAAACCATTCGGCCCGCGATTTAGGCTGGATTTTAGATTTTGGCCCCTTCTCTGATTCGACACTAGAGTCTAGAATAATAGCTGTCAACTGGGTCTGCATATCAGCCTCTCCTTAAGCTTGAACAACACCAAAGCCCAGGCTCCTTCCCAAGCCAATTAGAGAAGGATCTGTGGGCTTGGGGGCTCAAGCATGGTATTTTTTTTTAAAAGTCCCCAGAGTGATTCCAATGTGTAGTTCAAGTCCACAGCTAGGTGGTTGAGTGGAAGATTTCTGGAATGAAATTCAAGTTTTTAATATTTCCCTTCAGCAGTTTACAAGTGATCATGCTGTCACGCTCATTAGCATAAAGCAGTGATAATCTCATCATTATTATGTGATGATTAAAAGTGTTATTTTGTTGACTAGGTTTAAATATTTTTCATATGCTTTTGTAAAATTAGTATTTCCTTCTTAAGGACTGTTGGTTGCCCTAAACGCTTTGGCTCAGTGGTTCAAGTGTACGCCTGTGGACTGAAGGGCCCAGGGTTTGATTCCGGTCATGGGTGTGTACCCTGGTTGCAGGCTTCTCCCCGGCCCAGGCCCTGGTTGGGGCTCATGCAGGAGGCAACTATTCGATGTGTCTCTCTCACATTGATGTCTCTCTCTGTCTTTCGCTCTCTCTTCCACTCTCTCTAAAAAATCAATGGAAAAATATTTTCGGGTGAGGATTAAAAAAAAAATTGTTGGTTCAGGTCTTTGTTACATTTTTAACCTGGTATGTTAGTGTTTTATATTTTTATTGAGAATTATGCATATTAAATATTAACTATTTGGTCCCCACTTGTTATCATGAATTCTATTTTCTAAACACAGCTCTGTCTAATAGAGTTTTCTGTAAGAATATAAATGTATAGAAATATCTACATCGTCCAATATGGAAGCCACAAAATAGCCCCAAGTGGCTACTGTGACTGAGGAACTAAGTTTTTAGTTTTACTTTTATTAATTTAGATGTAAATAACCGCATGTGCTGGTGGCTACCATATGGAACAGTAGAAAGCAAAAGGGTTTATCATTATTGTTTGGGGCCACCTGTCACTACTTGAGCCAAATTAAGCAGAGACAAGGTTGAATCATATCTGAGCGTTTATTCCAATAATGCCGGCAGGATGGGAGAGCAGCAGGTAAAGCGCCTGTAAATCTGCTCTAACCGCCCCTCCTAGCCGGCTGTTTGCATGTGGGTAAGGAAGAAAGGCTACATGTGAGGGCGGAGGGAGGAGGCGGGAGGAGGGCTACAGGACCCGTGGTCCGTGTGTCTCCTTCCAGGATCTTGAAGTCCAATATCAAGGTAGTTAATTTGCTAAGACTTTTAACACAGCTCCCCCCAGTCCTGGGACCGAGCATGGTCAGCATTTCTAAGGCAAACCCCCGGGAGGGTTCCGGGTCCAGGGATGGCAACCAAATCAAAGTATCTCCTATCTTTTGTTGTCAGCATGTATTTTCTTTCTGAGTAATGGACCCATCCGGGCTCTGAGGCATCTCTGATGTTTTTACAACCTGTGTTTCTCCTTGCAACACATCCTCCAGTTTCCTAAGGTCTGTAGGAAAACTCTTATCTACAGTTAGTAAGGTGAATAATCGTTCAACATCTGTGGTCCCATTCTTGTTGGATCCCCTTCCCCTATCAAAAATGTGGTTTATGTAATTATATTGTATAAACTTTATTAATGTTATTTATGCTTTGGGGTATGCTATTTTTAAACCAGTGGAGTTGAAAGTCTATGGTATAAAATGTTGCTACATCTACTAATTCAGTTTTACTAATTATATATTTTTTAAATATTTTTTATTGATTTCAGAGAGGGAGAGGGAGAGGGAGAGAGAGAGAGAGAACATCAATGATGAGAAAGAATCATTGATTGGCTGCCTCCTGCAGGCCCACTGGGAATTGAACCCGCAACCTGGGCATGTGCCCTGACCAGGAATTGAACTGTGACCTCCTGGTTCATAGGTTGATGCTCAACCACTGAGCCATGCTGGCTGGATACTAATTGCATTGTTTAAACTGCCTAGAGATATCCTCTTATTGTTTTCAATTTGCTCTATCGTAGATGATCTAGGTATTTTAGTACCTCACTATAGTTGTGTTCTGTGTCTGTCTTCTTACATATCAAACAGTTTTTTGTTCTATTAATTTTGATGTTATATTAATCAGCTCATAAATGCTCAGGACTATTATAACAGAGATATGGATTTCACTTTGCTTCAGTATAAAAGGGCCTTGAACTTTTTCTTTGATAAGATCAGTGCCACCTCTGCTTATATTTGTTTGCCTGATATATTTTGTTCTATCCTTCTCATCATATTCTTTCTGTGTAATTTTATTTGGGTCTCACTGTTGTAAGAGATGTAGTTAGATTTCGTCTCTAACTCGGTTCATCTTCAGTGGTAGAGCAAAACTATCTTTATTTTGTTTTAATACCGATGAGTTCAGTCCTATTTCTGTCATTTTGTTTATATTTTGTGGAGAGTTAGAGACTATAAAAAAACAGCTGTTTTGCTTACTGGTTTATGTCTTTTGTATATATATGCTCTTTTCATTTATAGTGATTTGGAAGATATATTTTTCCCTACTCTGCTATATATCATTGAATTTAAAATGTTTTTATTTCTCCCTGCCTTTCCAATTTTCACAATTATAAATTTAATTAGGAATTATAGGCTCAGTGTATGGGACTCCCCCTCCCCTCTCTTTTGGCATCATATTCAGTAGTTATGTAGTTTTATTTCTCTTTGGGTTTTGCAGTAGTTTCGGTGTTTACTACCAATTCTTTCACATGATTGCTTTCTCATTGTCAAATTCTTAATCTAAAAGCCCAGAGGGGAAGTGAAGGAAGGAGAGCATTTCAGAAAAATAGTTTTACGATAACGTAGGTAGGAATCTGTTTGATTTCTGTATCCTAGTAGACAGATGAGGTGAGAGGTGACTGAATTTTTTTAACATTTGTTGAAATCATATATTCTGCTGTTCTGGGGTATACTTTCTTTCTACTCTCCCAGGATGCTGTGCTCAGGGGCTATACCAAGACTTGGCATGTGGACTTAACTTTGGATTTTATTCCTAGTGCCAGTTGTTTTGTTATTGTTGTTTTATTTGGATTTTATAATTTTTTTGAATTATTTATTTATTTATTTATGAATAGGGAGCTAGGATAGGTAGATGCTAACATGCTGCATTTCAATTTCTAGAAAGCACTATATTTTTTAAAGTTTATAAAGATGTATGTCTGCATCTGGGTATAGGCAGGCTGTACCACTCCATCCCAAAAAGGTTCAGGGACACTCACAGTGGTACAGTCAATTCAATCAGATCAAACAGGGAAAAGTAAGTATATTGGAGCAAAGAAGCGAAGGTCATGTTTAATATAGAAAGTGAAAGCTTTCATTGTCAGAGGTGGGTCACAGCATGAGGCTTCCAACGAGTCACAGTAAAGAAGCAAACACGGTCCGTTCCCCGGTGTCAGTCATGGCGGCCTTAAGGTACAGGCAAATAGCTGGCCCTGAGCAGCACAGCTTTTCTTGATTAATGAGACTTTGGAGACTTTTTATTGTATTGATTAATTCGAGAGAGAAAGAGAAACATCCATTTGTGGTTCCACTTATGTATGCATTCATTGGTTGCTTTCATGAGCTGTGACTGGGGATTGAACCTGCAATCTTGATGTTTCTGTACAACAAACTGAACCACCTGGCAGGACCCGGAGACGTTTTTGTGCAGTTCTCCCAAGGGGGGCGCTGTATGAATGTCTGGACCACATTCTCAATACCTTACAGGCAGTTGACTATGACACAGCTGATTTTTTGAAATGTCCTTCAAAAAAGGACATTTTTGAGAGGCCCTGTCTAACTAAAGGTAGGGAGGCACTATAACATAATGATTCCCTGTGTGACACTGTGGCCAAAATATCTGAGTTCAAATCCTGACTCGGGCATTTGCTAGGAGTCTGACCTTAAACAATTCCCTGGGCTCTTTGTTATTTCAGCTGCTTGGTTCTCTCAGGGAGGGACGGATGGAGATGTCACTTCACTGGCGTGGGAAAGGGGTGGGAGGGAGGGTATGTAATGAACCAGGCTCAACAACAGCAGGCAGGTCTCCAGGCCCGCTGTGGTGGGTCTTGGAAGAAAATTAATAGGCAAGCAGTGGAAAATTAAAGGAAAAGAAAGCACTCTATCAGACCTAAGAGTCACATTTTCATATCTTTAAAAGCGGGCACGTTGAGAAATGGATGGCATGCCACAGTCACTTTGGCAGCATTGTTTTTCTTTCTCGGTAGACTATTGAATGATGATGTATATTTCAATTTATAACATTTGAGGTTCAATAAAGCACGGTAGTGATCATTATTCTAAGAGACCCACTTTCCTCGGGGGCAGCCAAGGTCTATCGGGAGAGGTGGAATAGTCCCTCTGGCCATCTAGGAGGCCATGGCTGGCTGGCTGGGTTCTGGCGAAGGTGTTCAGCAGAAACATGGACCTTCCATTTTAAAACCTGCCTTCTTTTCTAAATTCCTCATAATAAGGGAAATAGCTACATGTACCAGGAAATGCCTTTGTCAACAAGATAAAAGAGCTAACCCTCTGTGTGCCATAAGCATCTATAGCCACAAGTAAATTCAAAATATCATGGCATGTGGGGGTGGTTTCCGTTTTGGACATGTAGCAGATATTAAACCACCAGTAAACACAATGTGCAGTTGTTAACTCACCAGTAAATATAATGTACAGGTATTAAACCACAAATAGCTAGAGGCAGGCAGAGAACAAGAGCACAGCCTGCCAGGGTGCCCTGCAGTGCCCTGGATTTTTTCACCCAATCCAGCCGGGACTAGTGAGAGATCAGTGCTAGTAGACCCTCCCTCTGACCTTTCCCTCTTGTGTGGCAGTTTTCCCGCTGTTGTCCACGCCGGCCCCAAATCGGCAGGCAGGACATAGGAAACGCCACGTTGGAGCATCGGATACCCAGGGACGGGCCCGCTGTGGACAGCTGCGCCAGTCCAGTTTGGGAAGAGGCTACATCAGGGGGCTCACAACCTAGTCCCCCAGAGTCGTCCACATACAGTGTTTGTCAAATGATAAATGCTCAGTTAACATGGCTGTTTTTGTAGGTATTTTTGGCAAGACAGGGTTTGGAAGATATAAAGGGTCTGTTAGGGACATCAAAAATGCCACCGCACTTCATGGTGCCTGGGATAGGGAAGACCTGGACTTCCCTTGCGGGTCAAGTGGTCAGGCACACAGCTTGCTTGGGGCGCCCCCTCGTATGCCCGTTGTCCCAGTGAAGTTACTTACAGAGCTCCTGTCTACCCTCCAGAGCGTTCTAGTGTAGGTGGTTGTTTATCTGATCACTGGGTGGGCCACCTGAAGTCTGCCTTCTCATTTGTATTCATACAATGTGTGAAACAGAATAACTTAAACATAGAAGGATTTTAAAATTGAATTAATAACATAAAAGCTGAAGAATAAGAATTTTAAGACCAAGAAATCAACCTTTATAATAAAATAAATCTCAGATTAAAAAGGAAGAGATAGCATAGTGTAAGAAGCCTCCATATAGAACTTATGTATAAAACATTGGGCAATAAAAAAACTGAAACTTCAAATTTAGTATTTTTAAAGTGTTACACTAAGGAATGTAATAATAAATCTTCAAAGATCAAACAGAGAACATACAGATTAAGTAAATTGTAAAATAAGACAAGAATATAAATAGAAAACAAAACAATAAAAATAGAGCGAGAGAAACTCGCTAAAACAATATATACCTATGCATATAATGCACATATATGTTTCTACTTTTAATATATTTCTATATATAATACATGCTATTTATCTCCTTAGTAAAACAAACCAAAAACTAAAAGAGAAATGGTAAAACAATGAAAACCAGGAAGCTATGGAATGGCAACAACTCCCAGAATTCTGTGCACCATGGTTTGCTCACAGTGCAGGGCCCAAGCAGAAAAGAGGTGTGAGGGCCCCAAGAGAATTATGCCCCCTCTTCTCCCAAACCACAGCAAACCCCTTAAACAGTGTTGGTGAGACGCTGCATAGTTGAATATATGCCGCTCAGATCTCCAAAAGCCTAAACTTTGTATGTTATTGTTTTCATACTTTTTTGAAAAGTCGTTATGTGAAGAAACTTCCTTTAAAGGACCTGGTTAATGATTTGAATGGTGTTACCTCCCTCGCCAAGTTAATATTCTCTCTCTCTCTCTCTCTCTCTCTCTCTCTCTCTCTCTCTCTCTCTCTCTCTCTCTCTTTTATAAAAACAGCAACAAAAAACCTCACTGATTTCTTCAATCAGTGATTTAAGATTCCTACCCACTACACTCACATTCTTGGGGGGCAGGGGGGTCGTGGGGGAGGGGGGGGAATGTGGTTTTGAGCACAGAAAACGAAGTTGAGCTTCGCAAAGACATCAGGGAAAAAGCCCAAGTGCTATCAGCACATATTTGATGCCCATCAGGCAGAAGGCCTTTTGTCTTCCAGCATGTGACAGCATTGGCGAAATACCTTCTGTCATGTCACCTGCCTGGGTTTCCCGCTGCCCCTGAATGCCAGTCATGGTTACGCAGACTACCAAGTATGCCCTCTTCACCTAATTAATAGCCTTCTGCAGCGGTTAGCGGAGGAGGAGAAGGCTCTCTCAGGAGCTGATCTTAATTCTCCCCATGTCTCCTGCAGGAAGACAACACGCTTCCATGCCAAAGGCAAACGTGCCGTGATGGGGAATTTGCATACAGCCTTTACGGGTAATTGACTGCCAAGCTCGGGTGCCCGTTATTGTAAACGGCTGCAGACCATGTGATTACAAGATTAAGAAAGGAGCGAATTGCTCATCTTGTCAGTCCAACTGTTTTCTCCCGTGATAACATGTGTTATTACACTTTGGGTGATGAAAGATTGTAAGTGGCTGTTGACACTGATTGAAGGAATCAGTGAGTTTTTTTGTTGCTGTTTTTATAAAATAGAGAGAGAGAGAGAGAGAGAGAGAGAGAGAGAGAGAGAGAGAGAGAGAGAGAATGAATTAACTTGGCGAGGGAGGTAACACCATTCAAATCTGCAGCTCTCCCAGCTGCAAGACAGAAGTGAGCTGTCAGAGTGTTTTCATCTCTTGCTTCCCCACCTGTTTTTCTCCTTTTGATGACATCCCCCCTCCTCCGCCAAATGTAACACTTTAAAATTGGTCTGCCAACGGAGAGTGGGGGCAGGAGGAACTGGGGAGTCTTCAAAAGAGAAAGAAAAAAATGTAGCTTTCGGGGTTTATTGACACCTCCCTGTACATGTGTGAGTGTTATGGGGGGGAAGGCAGGGCCAGATGCTGGGCCAGCCCTTTGTCTCTTAAATTGGGCTAAGCTAGTAGCAAACACCTGAGAACGGGCTGCTGTGGGGCAGCCAGGAAGAGGGACTAGGTAGGTGGGCACATGCTGGTGTGCCTGGTTCCCTCCGAGTATCCTGGAAGAGCAGTGAAAACCTGCTGTCCAAGACGTTTTAGGGTCTCTTTGCACCCACAGGCTAGAAAGGGGTCTAAGAATTAGGCAGACATGAGTAGATTCACACCATGCCCCCTAACAACCCCCCTGCAGAATTTTTTGTTTCTTGTTCAAATGCTGCTGGTCTAGACATCTTAGATTCCAAGGGAGGAATGCTTTCAGCAAGGGATCAGCAGGGGTTCCGTTGAGGGGCAGGTCTTATGCAAAGAGGACTGCTGCCATGGGGAGTGGGAGAGATGGCGTTGAACCCAATGGTCTTGCCACACTCCAGGGACCAAGCAGGAAGGGGCTCAGACACTTCAGGGAGGAGGGTTTGGCTCACCCTACTGGGTAGATTCTTGACCAGCTGAGTAGCTGGCAGGGACAAAGCAAGCAGAATATGAGGAATGGATTGAGAAGGTGACAAATACAACTGTGGCTGCAGAGACAGTCGCTAAAATAAGGACTATTCACAAGCCTGCATATTTTGCTCCTTGCATTGTTATGAATCCGTTGGTATGTTAACATTAGCAAATTAATTTGATTATCAGCCCTTTTCCTTTTCTATAAGACATGTGATGGTGACCATGTAAGTTTTGGGTTCAGGCTACATGATCTCAAAGGGGAATTGGGGCTGAAACAGAGATCAATCTGGTGACTTAAGCAGGGAGAATGGTAGCATGTTCATTCGTAGGAGGAAACGTCATGTCATCATAGGCAGAAGCATGCTGTTTTGCTCTGTAAACAGAAGTCCCACAGGATTCCTGTGAGGCGGTAAAGAGAGTTTGATTCTGATAATTTGCAAATCTGAGAACGTAGTCTTCCTATTGAGCCAAATACCAGCTCTGAGGTGGGAAAAATAAGACAAAGGTTTTAAAAGTGAGAGTTGCAAGAAGCTGATGGGTTGCTAGGGAAACAAGATCATAAACATACATCACGCATTTTTCTGATTAGAGTGTGCAAGTGACTTTCACAGGCTGGCTCAGTGGCTAGCAAGTAGCGTTGTGAGAATGAGTGGTTTCAGTTGGCTTGTGGTCAGCAGGTAGAGTCACAGCAGATGGTCCACCGTTGAAGTCCTAAGAAATGACCAGCAGGGGGCGAGGGACCACAGGCAGGCCACACCTCTATGCCCCTTGGATTCTGCAAAATAAACTACTAAAATGGGTCTTATGGTCAAATGTACAATGCGGTCAGATAAACTGATTGAGAGTTTAAAGCACAAAGCAGAACAGGTCAGAGACCAGATTGCAGAAGCATCTACATATTCAGCCACAATATTGGGATATTAGAATCCTCAACTCGAATCGTTTGTCTGAAGGTTAACTATTGTTGCTGGGTCATCTGAAGGGTTCGGGGGGTCTTGGAGTCTGCCCCGCCCAGAATTTTGGCCAGCGGTGTTCTGGGAGAGGTTCCTCTGGGAACGTGGATCACGTGACATGGAAGGCAGAAATCGCAGTGGGGAGGT
Organism: Pipistrellus kuhlii; assembly: GCF_014108245.1. Classification (NCBI taxonomy): domain Eukaryota; kingdom Metazoa; phylum Chordata; class Mammalia; order Chiroptera; family Vespertilionidae; genus Pipistrellus; species Pipistrellus kuhlii. The sequence continues at coordinate 15,617,241 of NW_023425405.1, forward strand.
GCGTGGCCTTTTGTAAATGTGCCACCTTTCAGCAGCTTTCACTTGCTTTCCGGGATGACTTCCCTGAGTGGCTGCACCAACCCCGATCTGCCTTCCTCGTGAAAAATAAACCATTAGGCTACGCTACCGTAGTTTGGGTTTATGTTGCTTGTCATTAAACTTAATCCTGATACACTTAGTAACGAAGGGATAACAGTCACATTTTCATTTTTGACAAAATTACATATGCAGGCGCATCTGCAGCGACAAATGTTTCCTACAAGCAAAGTTTGAGCAATCCTGTCCCAGCGATTCTTGCTCAGAAGGGGGAATATCAGGCAATCCAACGGGTAATGGATAATGCATGAAACGCCATTTGTGCCGAAGATACTGAATCATTGGAAATGACAACTCTTGTAATGATATCTTTATATAATGGTTGTAGGCTTCTTATCAAAGTATAATTCAGGGATGGCATTTCTCCGGGTAGACGAGATAACATAATTTAAGTTTTCTGAGACAGAACGTGCAGAGACTAAAAGAACAGTGAACATGTGCATTGAACATTCTGTAAAGTGCAGCCACTTAAGCAAATCGTCGATAAATGCTGTGTGATTCCATTACCCCCGTTCCCATGCTGCCATGTAGCTGCTCGCTGACCTGGAAGCCGTGTGCGGCGGATCCAGGAACAGCGGGCACGTTTGGATGTGAACACTGAAGGTGCAGGATCATTTGTTCCGGAATCCTGGCTGGCTCCTTTCTGGGTTTTATTTTCTCCTGGCTTGTACTGAACTACAGAATAGATCATAAACTCTCAGAGCGGTGGTTCTCAACCTTTCTAATGCCAAGACCCTTTAATATAGTTCCTCATGTTGTGGTGACCCCAACCATAACATTATTTTTGTTGTTACTTCATAACTGTCATTTTGCTACTCTTAAGAACTGTAATGTAAATACTGTGTTTTCTGATGGTCTTAGGCGACCCACAGGTTGAGAACCGCTAGCAGGGTCACCTAAGACCATAGGAAAACACAGATATTTACATTACGATTCATTAACAGTAGCAAAATTACAGTTATAAAGTAGCATCGAAAATAATTTTATGGTTGGGGGTCACCATAACACGAGGAACTGTATTAAAGGGTCGCGGCATTAGGAAGGTTGGGAACCACTGTCTTAGAGGAATGGTAGGGAATAGGATAGGAATTCAAAGACACTTGTAACATAATGGTAAAGACATCAAACAGATTTAAGACTGCTGACACTGAGCATGTGTCTACCAGGCGTCTTCAAACTATGGCCCGCGGGCCGAGGAGTCTGATCCGGCCCGCCAGGTTTTTTGGGCAGTGAGCGCAGTGTTACAGTAGGAATTAGTAGTTCATATAGTCCGGCCCTCCAGCTCTCTGAGGGACCGTGATCTGGCCCCCACTTTAAAAAGTTTGAGGACCCCTGGTACACCAAACAGGGAGGCAGGGCACAGGAGGACCCTCCATCTCTGACTGAGACCTTAGAGGTGGCACAGTGCAGTGAGGAGAGTGTGGGTTCTGGAATCAGTCTTCATGGGCTCACAGCCCAGTTCCAACACACATAAGTAATGAGGCAAGTTAGCCCCTCTGTGCCTCAGTGTTCTTACCCATGAAACAATAATTTTCTAACGTCAACGATTTCTCATAGAATTAAATAAATCAATATATAAGCCAAGCAGAGTGCTTCATACATGGTAAATGTACATTTGTTTACTATTACTATGTCACCCCATTTAAGTGCTGGAATTAAAACCCATTATTTAAACAAGGTTAAAGATTATGGAAAATCTATACAGATGAATGGCCTGCATGAGAGGAATGTACTCACGCAGTAAACTTCATTTGAAGCCATTACAGGAAATAACAAATCCCCGATAATTATCATCAGCTGTTTCTTAGCTGCAGAACGCATCTGTGCACCAGGGAGCCCCACACGGTGATGGAGCCAGATGCTGCATCCTTGAAGTGCTGGCTAGGAAACAATCAGGCACGAACGTAAGTTCGCTTTAACGATGGGCTGATGTTATTAATTTTGCACATCCCTAAAAAGCTTGGAGTATTAAATACTTGCATGGCCACATGTGCGCTCTCTTTTCTGTTCAAGAGGACTTTTGACATTGAGTGCACCTCAATTCATCCACCTGTACTCATTTCTTTTTTTTCTTTTTTCTCTCTATTGATTTCAGAGAGAAGGGAGAAGAAGAGATAGAAATATCAACAATGAGAGACAATCACCAATCAGTTGCCTCCTGGGGATTGAGCCCGCACCCCCCCAGGCATGTGCTCCTGGCTGGAATCGAACCTGGGACCCTTCAGTCCGCAGGCCGACGTTCCATCCACTGAGCCAAGCCGGCTAGGGCCAGTACTCGTTTCTGATCGTGGCTTTGAGGCTGAATGAAGTTGGGGACAGAGAAACCCATCTTTCCTGACAGCCACCTACGAGTTTGAGCCCTTGCTAAGGAGGGACATCTCGGGGGAGATGCTGATTTCCTTGCGTCTCCCAAAGTGTTCCTCACTTTTTTTTAGGCACATGGTTCACAGAATCTCGAGTACAGGGCCCCCTGCCTGTGAAGAGAGCTCGGGAGCTCGGAGCAGCCGGGACCTTCCCAGCTGCAGTCACGGCCTCGGGGCAGCTGAAGAATAGCGGGCTCTGTTCTGATAAATCGGCAGGCACCGTGAGTTTTAAAGAGGTTAGTTTTAATGCTGCTGTACTTAGCGCAAAACCTCTCCTTTGTTTTCTCCTTTCAGTGTCCGGGCCTGCTGAGTGGTATGGTTACAATAGGCGGGGTGTGTTAATGGCTTTGAAAGTGGCTTTCTTTCAAAGCAATAGTCCAGCGATAAAGAGCGCTGACCACTGCAGAAGTCAGTGCTTCTACTAAGGCAAAGAGGTTTCGGGAGATTGGCTGCAGAAACGCGCTGCCCCAAACCTCTGAACCCTCTATAAGCCTCTGAGGAGGAAGCAGACCTGCGCCTGCGAGGTGGTTTGTGATGGATCCGGCTGCTGGGCGCAGGGGGACAGGCTGCTGGTCACCGTTTGCCGTGAAATGTACCAGCACCGCCCCCCGAGGCCACGCCCGGCACTTGTCAGGTAGTGGTGATTGGAAACACCTGCAGGAAATGGATCGCTTTTATTAAGAAACAGTGATTGCACAATCCGAGATAAAAACCAGCGTCCACCGAGTTGTTTCAGAAGGAAGAAAATTGCTCTTTATCGGAAATCACGGTAAAAAGACTCAGTTTGGCAAGACATTTTATTCACGAAACCTCCCTTTCCTCCCTCCTCCACTCTGCCCAGCGCTGATGTTTGATATTTACACAGCTCAGAATTTGAGTGCCTGCTAATGTCTTTTCGCTGTCCCACCTACTGCTCTCCAGTTCCCTCCTCCCCCAGCTTGGTTCTTAAAATGTAGCACTGAGGGAAGTGACCAGAGCTGGATAAATCAAACCCTCCTCGTCCCTCCCCAACCCCTTCAGGATTATTCGGGAAATCCTACTTCAAAAACCATCCGCCTTTTGGGCAGAGGCTGCTCCCTGGAATGAAAGCAGCCAGCAGAGAAATGACTTGTGGTTGCAGGGGACACAGACGTTTTTACCGTCCAGGGGAGTGACCGCAGCTCCCCTCGTGGCTGACAGGAGCCTTCTTTACATCTCCGACCACATAAATAATCCAGTGTGCCCACGGAAGAATTACAGCCTCTTTTTTTCTTCAAAAGCATGAGTCTTATTTCTTCCAACCGTAGCGCAAGCTTTCCCCCCACCTATGTTGGCTACCTTGCAGCTTGCCTTACTTGATTAAAGTTGGAGAAAGGTGCTAGGACGGTTAGCGATTTAAGTAGGTGAAGTTCATGGGACGTGATATACTCGCACAGTGAGCTCTGGGCAGCAATCAATACAAACCAACTACCCCAGCGACGGAGACAGCCTGCTTCCAAAGCCCTTAAGAACCTTTCATGCTGCCTGGCTGGTATCCCTTTGCAGGGAGCATCACAGGATGCGAAGTGCTCAATATATAATGTTCTTCCCGCCCACCAGAGAGCAAAAAGCCAGAGCTGATCTCCCTGGTGTGGGTCCTCCTCCAGCCCTGCGTTTCCTCTCTGGCGTGAATCTTAGGAGTGTCTCCTCTTAATTGCCTCCCTGCCAACAGCTGGTGGAGAGTGGGAACAGGTATCAGGGGCCATCAGAAGATTTCTCAGACACTGAGGGAATAAGCTAGCGTGGCGAGCGTGCATTCATTCATGTAGCACAGGTCAGACACCGCGGGGCCCGGCAGTGCTGAACTGGGTGAGACAGGATCCTGATCCCCCTCAGCATGTCTATTGCAGGGAAGCTGCTGGAAGGAGCACCCCCTACCGAGTCTCCCTCCCCCCTGTTTGGCACGCACTGAACACATCCCCGTGCTTAGGGCTGGTTCTTTTACTTACAAATATTGTTTATACTGTTCTCAAGGGTCACGCCGGTGATCAAAATGGACTTTTATCTCTTTTGACAGTTCTTTCTACCCAAGAACAAACCACCATAGGTAAGTCCCACTCACACTTTTCAGGATGCAGCTGTTGAGACCCAAATGCTTTGCCTATCAAATTGGGGTGGACTTACTCCAATTCTCTTTACTCCAAGCCCATGGTCGGCAAACTCATTAGTCAACAGAACCAAATATCAACAGTACAACGATTGAAATTTCTTTTGAGAGCCAAATTTTTTAAACTTAAACCTCTTCTAACGCTGCTTCTTCAAAATAGACTCGCCCAGGCCGTGGTATTTTGTGGAAGAGCCACACTCAAGGGGCCAAAGAGCCGTGGTTTGCCGACTACTGCTCTAAGCCAAAGAGAAACCAGCTCCAGCAAACGTAGTATCTTGATGTCAGACTCTGTGACGTGGTTCTTCTCGTGTGTGTTTGTGTATCTACTCTGGTCTTTGCATATTCTCTGGTGTGTCCGTGGGCCCACTGAGGGGCACCCCCAGCCCGAGCTCCTTCATCGGTTTAGAATCACCCCTGAGTTATTGCATTCTCTCAGGGGCATTTGACACTGTAGCGTCAAGTCAGCTAGAGGCAGGGTAAAAAGAGGGACATGAGAATCGTTTTCCAAATATAGACAAAATGGTGGTAAAGATTCTCAACCCCTTCAGAGCTGTAACAGTATATAAACATTTTTGCATTAGCTCTTCATGGTCACACTCACCTACATATACCTTCATACCCTCTGCCTAATACTCTCACTCCTACTGCTGACGCCCATAACAATGTGTAACAAATTACCTGCTCCACCCATACAAATGCTCTGTGGAAATTCACAAAACATCCAGGACCCCCAAATAATGGAGACATGAACTGATAGACTATTATAGGTGTTGTTCAGTAGAAAACCACACAAGTGAATGGAGGTGGGGGTGAAAAAGTATTAAAAAAAAAAAAGGGGGGGGAGGCAGAAAGTAAACGAACACAAAACAAAACCCCCACCAATAACAACAACAAAATGGGCAGAGGGAGGAAGAGATTTATTAGATTAAGAAAATGGCAGGTAATCTTCCCAGAAGAAGCCGTGTGTGGTGGTTGCCTCGGATCAACTCAGCTTTCACGATCTTTCCTCGCTCATAGCTCTGACCAAACTAAAGTTCTGTAACATTTCAGCTTGGATAACAGAGCAGAATGAAGGAAAGAAATTTTGGATTGTGGCTAAATACTTTTGAACTTGATAGAAACTTATCAAATGCATTAATGGCAGTTTTAGTTGGATGAAAAAGAAAATAAAGGATCAAAGATTACGAATAAAAATGGGAAAGTTAGCATTTATAATGTGATAATAGAATTTTGGTAAAGGATATGTAGACATTACGTTAATGTAATTCAGCTATCCAGCGTTTTCTCCTGTTACCTTACCTATAACCCTGGTCAAGTGGCTCAATGGGCACACAGGTATGTGTGCACACACACACTACATTTTTTAGCTGGTGTCATCTATTTGATCCTTGCTCTCAAAGACAAGAAAATGTATCTTTGATTTTAAAAACAGCTCTGAAGGAACCCTTACAGCATGCAAATACTCTGGCCATCAGAGCAAAACATGAACTTAGTCCATCTGATAGAAACGTAATTCGGATCCAGTTTTGTTTTGTTTTGTTTTGAATTTTGTATCTCTGTGCCTGGGACACATAAGCTAGCATTTTAAAATGAAAGGAAAGTGTGGTCTGTGGTGATCTGTATGTTTATGTCTGTCTATGTATTTATGTTGTAAATATGGTATATTTCTACAGGTGGATGGTATTGTCAAGACTGAACTATAATTGCAGAATTAGGTTGTAAAGAAACTTACCCAATTGGCTTAAAACAAATGAGCATTTATATGAAACAGAGAGAACAGACATGAACCCAGTCACTTCCTAACACGTGTGATCTAGCATGAGTCTTCAGTGAATGGAGCAGATTAATGTTGGTTTAATTAAAACAGGCATGTCTTTAGAGAGAATGGCTAATCGCTTTGAGGTCCCATGAAGCCTTCAAGAAGTAATTTAAAAGTAATTTTTAAGGCAAATGAAATAAGTGGGATAAGTTTTTAGGTGAAATTTTGTCAGTTTCCAGTAAATCTTGGCTCGCTTATGACAAAACCTGATCGGGATGTTACAGTGACAGAAAAGGATTTCACATGAAACTAAGAGATGCGTGCTTGGGAGGAGAAGGTATGAGGAATGAAGACACATTTTGTGGAAGGAAAGAATAATTTTGTCCAGGACTAAAATGATTTTTCTAGAGGAAGAAAGGAAAAAGAACAAAAGCAGAAAGGCTTATGGAAGTTGATGGAAAAGGAATCTTGAAGTCCTATGTATGGGTCTGATTGGCTAGGATTGAAATGGGTTTATTTAAGTGAACTTTCTTTGATTTCAAAAGTCCCCTGCTACGGAATTGAAATTTGAGGTTAAAAAGTACAAGTTTTCTTGCACTGATGTGTGCTCTTGGTATAGATAGCAAAGGGAAAGGGAGGATTTTGTGTTTGGTAAGATTATCATACTTCCTACGTTCTGTATGATCTGGTCTTTGATTGCTTAGGTAACCCAGCCTTCTTCATTTTAAGAGTTTAATTTTGCTCCTAGTGACTTAACTTTCTATAATTGCTTGTTAAGTCTTTAAATGGATGATGAGATGGATAACTAAAGTAAGGAAATCTCTTTATAAAAAGGAGAGATGAAACTACTTAGGCCTATTCGATATGCTAAAATTCTGAAGTTTGGAAAGTAAATTTTAATCCAATTGACCCTTCCCAAGGATAAAGGTGCTCCAGTGATGATTTATGTGCATTCTCATTGGGTAGAAGCATTCCCACCTTGAAAGGCTACAGTTGAAAAAATTATTAAAATACTTGTAGAAAGAGGTAGTTTTTTTGTTTTTTTCCCTTGCTTGGAAAATCGCCATGGAGCTCCATTGTGACCAGGGAACCCACTTTCCAAGACAAAGCCTACAGCAGGGGTGCAAGCTTTGGCCAATAGTGCAGCATGTCATCCCCAGCCTTCTGGTGTTACAGCACAAACATGTGAGGTAGTCAAAATTCAGTTGGTGAAATGTGGTTGAATCTTTTAATCTACCTTGGCCTAAAGCTCTTGACTTGGTGTTGCTTAATGTAAGATCTACTCCCTTTGGTAAATGTCCATTGTCCCCTTTTAAAATCGTTTTTGGAAATATGAGGCTAGATCAAGGAATGTATGAGCCTGCCTTAAGGAGACCTTCTGACTTATTGCAAAGGACTTATAAACACCCTTGAAATGAATTCACAGAGTGTAGAGCAACCTTTCCACAGCACACTCCCAGGAGATGAGGACATTGAAAATCATGGGCCCAACCTGGATACAGGCCCATCAGAAGACCTCTCAACAAGGCCTCTGTACCAGCTATCGCTAACTAATCCCTGCACTGTCAAGTTAAAGGTATTAACTCTGAATTCCTGTTTCTTATTTAAAAAGGCTTCCACACTTCTACCTCATTCACCTGACTGAACATCCCACCCTATAGGCGACCTCAAGTTCAAGTCATCCAAAGTGGACAACCGCTCAGATGAGAAGCAGGTGACCTTTCCCAAGATCAGAACCAGGCCAGTAAAGTCACATCCCACCATGCAGAATCCTATGCTTATTTCATTTCCATCATGATGATTATATTCCGGAGTGTATTAATAATCTTCATTTCTTGTAGTCACCTTACCTGATCTAGTTATTCCACATCATTAACCCTAGACCAGTGGGTCAGCAAACTGCAGCTTGGGAGCCACCTGTGGCTCGAGAGCCACAGTTTGCCGCTCTGTTGACAAATGAGTTTGCCCTAGACTGTTCAGTACACCCTACTTTTTACTGCTTTAATCCTTGTATGGGACACCTTGGTGTAGAAATACATGGTTTCCCAAAAAATGTATGCACACTTTTACATCTGATAGCTCAATTTTGAAAATGAAGTATATTTTAATAAACACTGCCGTTATAATTACTCAAAGTGTGTGTATACATTTTGGGGGGCACCCTATATTATAGTACAATACCTTCAAACCTTAGCTTCTTCAGGAAACTGACTGGAATGCAGGATTTATCATCTGGTATCTGCCTCTACCTTTGGTAAAACTGATGACTCAGGTTGATTTTATAAAACCCCCTATGCAGTGCCTTGCCTCTCCACCATCAAAGTTGATATTTCAGTAGTTTCAGACACCACCTAGTGGGGGAAATAATTAGTTATTAAGGAAAAATTATAGCTTTGTACATTTCCCTTGTACAGGAACTTGTTTCTGATCAGCCAATGAAGTCAAATTGTTGGTATATCCCAGTAGAATGCAGTTTAGAAAAGTACATAGTTTTAAATGTGAATCATTCCCTTCATTTTCCTAAAAGGATTTTTAAAAAGTTTTTCATGTGTTTTTGTTTTTTAAATATGTTTTTATTCATTTCAGAGAGAGGGAGGGAGGGAGATAGAGGCATCAATGATGCCAGATAATCATTGATGGGCTGTCTCCTGCTTGCCCCCTACTGGCTATCGAGCCCACAATCCAGACATGTGCTCTGACTGGAATTGAACCATGATCACCTGGTTCATTGGTTGAAGCTCAACTACTGAGCCACATTGGATGGGCGCTAGAAGGACTTTTAACCCCAATATTACTATTGGTCAGTTTTTCAAGTGGAGAGGGAGGACTTGCATCTCCACTGAGGTGATTTAAAGAAACATGGACAGTAAGGCAGAAATCGATGGCTGTGGAAAACTGTTATATACAATCTTAGAGTGTGTGTTCTTCTTTCCCACAACTTAAACTGAAAAACGTAATTTCAAATATAAGAACATTTCCTTTAGGAAGGACTAATATCTCAAAGCAGCCAGTCTGTCAGCTTTGGTTGCAACCTTTCTCATTTCAGTCTTGGGGCTGATTATACTTCGAATCGAGTTCAGTATTTTGAAGACTAGCTCCCTTCCTGAGTTTTATCTCCACCTCATGGCAGTGTTAAAAACTGAGGTGCATTCTAAGTGACGGCAGAGAGAATAAGCCTAAATATCTATTCATATGGATAACATTAAACATAATTTTTAAAAGCTAATGATACCGTTAATGGTATTATTGTAGTTAAAATATGCCATGTGATGAATTGGTGTTTGAGGCAGAAGTAAAATCTGTCCCAGATATCATCCACCAAATGATACTAATGCCCACATCACTTTCATAGGTGCTATTAAGGATACAGGATAGGAAGACAATCTGGTCCTATCTACTAAGAATTTTTAGGTTTTTAATTATTTTGTATTTTTATTGAATTTATTGGGGTGATAATAAAATTATATAGGTTTCAGGTGTGCAATTCTATAACACATCATCTGTATATGGAATTGTGTTCACCACACCAAGTCTTCTTTCATTACCATTTAAGGCCCCCCCACCCCCCACCTTTACTTTTTTCTACTCCCCCAATCCCTTTCCCTCTGGTAACCACCATGCTGTTGTCTGTGTCTATGAGTATTTTTTTTTTCTTTGCTTAATCCCTTCACCTTTCTCCCCAAGTTCCCCAACCCCTATCCCCTCTAATAGCTGCCACTCTGTTCTTTGTATCTATGAGTCTGTGCCTGGTTTGTTAGTTTATTTTGTTCATTTGATTTCAGCATACCAGTGAAATCATATGGTACTTTACCTTCTCTGATTGGCTTATTTCACTTAGCATAATATTCTTCAGGCCCATCTATACTGTTGCAAGAGGTAAGATTTTCTTTTCTTTTCTTTTTTTTTCCAGGCTAAGTAGTATATGTACCATTGTGTAAATGCACCACAGCTTTATTATTCACTCATCTACTGATAGACGCTTGGGCTGCTTCCACATCTTGGCTATTGTAAATTGTGCTGCTATGAAAATATGGGTGCATATATTCTTTTGAATTAGTGTTTTGGGTTTCTGCAGATATATTCCCAGAAATGGAATCACTGGGTCATAAGGCAGCTCCATTTTTAATTTTTTGAGGTAATTCAGTACTGCTTTCCACAGTGGCTGCATCAATTTATATTCCCATCACAATTGCACGAAGGTTTCCTTTACAGCCTTACCAATATTTGTTTATTATTGACTAGAGGCCAGATGCACCAAGATTCATGCAAGAATGGGCCTTCCTCCCCCAGGCTGCCAGCACCACCTTCGCTCTTCCCATGCTGCCCAGAGGCCTGGAGCAGCTGGGGCAGTGCAGAACGCCCTGCCCCTGGCCACTCGGCACCTTTGTATACAAAATAACTAGCCATCTTTGTTGGGTTAATTTGCATACTCCTGATTTGCTGGTGGGCATTGTGAAGGCATGGTCAATTTGCATCTTACTCTTTTATTAGTGTCAATGATAGCCATTCTGATAGGTGTGAGGTAGTATCTCATGGTGGTTTTAATATGCATCTCTATGATGATTAGTGATGTTGAGCACCTTTTCAGTCGCCATCTGTATGTCCTCCTTGGAGAAGTGTCTATTCAGGTCCTTTGCCCATTTTTTAATTGTATTGTTTTCTTGGTATTCAGTTTCACAATTTCTTTATAAATTTTGTATATTAACCCCTTATCTGATGTATCATTGATGAATATGTCCCCCCCATTCAGTGGGCTGTCTTTCATCTCGTTGACGGTCTCCTTTGTTTTGCAAAAACTTTTTAGTTTGATATTTATTTTTTCTGTTTACCTTGTCCAAGAAGATATTTTGACAAAAATGTTGCTACAAGAGATGTCTGAGATTTTACTATCTATGTTTTCTTCTTAGATCTTTATGGTTTTGAGTCTAACATTTAAGTCTGGAATTCATTTTGAATTTATTCTTGTGTAAGGTGTAAGAAGGTGGTCTACTTTTATTTTTGGCATCATTTTATTATTAATCCTAACTTGAGGATGTTTTTATTGAATTTTAGAGAGAAAAACATCAATGTGAGAAGCACTGATTGCCTGCCACCCATGGATGTCCCATCATGGATTAAACCCACTACCTAGGTATGTGCCCTGACCAGGAATTGAACCTATAACCTTTGGCATATGGGACAACACTCCAACCGAGCCACCTTTATTGAGTAGATTATCTTTACCCCATTGTATGTTTTGCCTCTTTGTCAAATATTAATTGACCATAAAGACATGGGTTTATTTCCGAGTCCTCTCTTCTGTTTCATTGATCTGTATGTCTGTTTTTATGGCAGTATCATGTTGTTTTGGTTACTCTGTAGTATAGTTTGATTGCAGGTAGCATGATTTCTCCAACTTTGGTTTTCTTTCTCAAGATTGCTGTAGCTATTGTGGGTCTTTTGTGGTTCCATGTACATTTCTGGAATAGTTGTTCTAGTTCTGTGAAATACACAATTTTCTTGTTCCTGATCTTAGAGGAAAATCTTTCAGCTTTTCACCACTGAGTGATATTGGCTGTGGGCTTGTCCTATATAGTCCTATTGATTTTGAGGTAAGTTCCTTTTATATCCACATTGTTGAGAATTTTTATGGTAAATGCATGAATTTTGTCACATGCTTTTTCTGTATCTATTGAGTTTATTGAAAGAAATTGCACTGAATCTATAAATTGCTTTGGGTAGTATGGACATGTTAATGATGCTAATTCTTTGTGTCCATGATCACATTATTTACTTTCACTTATTACTATCTTCAATTTCTTTCTTTGGGGTCTTATAATTTCTGAGTACAGGTTTTTTTTACATCCTTGGTTAAATTTATTTCTAGGTATTTTTTTAATGCAATTGTAAATAGGATTGTTTTCTTAGTTTCCCTTTCTGATAGTTGATTATTGATGTATATAAATACAAATGATTCCTGGATATTTATTTTGTACCCTGATACTTTACTGAATTTGTCAATTCTAATTGGTTTTCTGTAGAATCTTTGATAAAAAAGAACAAACTGTTTTTGACAGGGAACCGTCTTTATTGGCAGTTGGTTTTAACTCCACAATCATTGATTCAGGAAATGTTTCAACCAGACATGACTTTCTAGAAGACATGTTTACTGTTTAATAACAAATATTTTGGGACCTAGAAAATAATTCATTGGATCATTTAAAGTGATTCCATGTGCTCCATGTATATAAAAAATGTATATGGACCCTTTACAACTTAATGCAAGCATTGTAACAACAATATTATCAGATTCATGAGATTAGGGGTGGAAACGGTGAAGAAATTGAAGTGTTCCCTTTCCCTCTCAGAAAGGATGATGTATTGAAGGGGAGGGATATTTAAATGTCTCTCCCAGTGGGGTAACATTTAGGTGAATCCAAGATAACGCTGAGATGTATGCTTGAAAATTTGGGGATATCGGGTCTTTAACCTTATAAATTTGAGCTTCTTGCTTAATTCGTGTAATGTGCCACACATTAGTACAACATTCATTAAGATTTTGTCCTATTAGGTGCACTCTCCCTTCCACGCCTATGCCTTTCCTCAGGTGTGCATCTCCTAAACTCTAAGGGACCCATGAGACTGGCAACCAGGGGTGGAATGGGCAGTGGTGGTTTGTCCTGGGCTAATCCCCTGAACCTATCTCCCACACTCCCTTTTTGCTGATTTCTCAGTGAGCCAAAGCAGCCCAGCCTAGGCTCTCCCCTGTTGCTTCAAGTTTGGTTGTTTCTAATTCTACATGAGAAGAGTTATTTAACCAGGTACAGCTGGAGGTATTCTTCTGTCCTAAACCATTCCTCTTTGTTTAGCCTTAATAAATGTACTCACACAAAAATTTTTAAATATATTTTTATTTTATAATAAAAAAGAGAAGGGAGAGGAAGAGATAGAAACATCAATGATGAGAATCACTGAGTGGCTGCTTCCTGCATGCCCCCTACTGGGGATTGACGCTGTAACCTAGGCATGTGCCCTGACAGAGCATCAGACCACAAACTCCTGGCTCATGGGTCAACACTCAACCACTGTGCCACATCAGTTGGGCAGAAAAAGATATTGTTCTATTAACCATTACAAATTTCACAAACAAGTAATTGCACGGTAAACACTGCATGGAAATCTGAGTATGATTCTGGTACTTCTGTGCATGTAGATGGTCCTTTTCAATTTCAACACTAGCTGACCTTGGTACCCCTCAGACTTGTGAAATCTTAGCAGAACCATTAATAGAATAACCCATCTAGCCACTAAAGCCATTCAAGCTCAAGAGACAGATTAAGATTCCTAAACTTGAGTAGTGCTTACCACTAGGATTGCTTGATTATTTGCTTGCCACCCAGCGAGAAGCTTTTTGTTTGTTTTGTTTTTTTGCCATAGCCAATACCTCCAGCTGTACCTGGTTAAATAACTCTTCTCATGTAGAATTAGAAACATCCAACTTGAAAACACCTTAAACTTGCAAACTCTCTTAAGGGATGTTCCAGTTTTGCCTCAAGCACCACTGGCTGGTTATGATTTAAATTCTCTGATGTTTTTAGCTGACTTCCCAACTGGTTTGGAGATATTATGAAGTCTGGGTTGAAAATTGTTTTACTCATTATTATTCTAATTTGTTCAATATATTTCACTGTCAGGCCTTTGGTGTTCTGTATAATCAAATATTTAAAGCCCCCTACAAGAACTCAGCAATGGTTGCATGAAGAATGAAAACAATCCATTACACCATTGCATCCCCTCCATAATGAATAATATATTGAATAGTAGTGGTGAGAATGGGCATCTTTGTCTTATTCCTGATCTTAGAGGGAAAATGTTCAGCTTTACACCATTGAGTATGATGTTAGCTGTGGGCTTATCATGTACAGTCCTTATGATGTTGCAGTAAGTTCTTCTATAACCACATTGTTGAGAACTTTAATTGTAAATGGATATTTTTATCACAAGCTTTTTCTATATCTATTGAGATCATATGATTTTTACTATTGGGTTTTGTTGATGTGATGAATCACATTGTTTCGTGAATGTTGAACCACCTTTGCATCCATGGTATAGATACCCTTTGGTCATGATGTATAAGCCTTTTAATGTATTGATTTTGAATTGCTAGTATTTTTGTTGAGAATATTTCCAAGTTCATCAGGAATATTGGCCTGTAATACTTTGTTGCAGTATCTTTTTCTGGTTCTGGTATCAGAGTAATGCTGGCCTTCAAGAATAGAGAGCTTTCCCTCCTCTTTAACTTTTTGGGATAGTTGGAGAAGATGTATTAATTTTTTTAAAGGTTGGGTAGAATTCACCTGTAAAGGAAGGAATTTGGTCCTGGGCTTTTGTTTATTCAGGTGTGTGTGTGTTTTATTACTAGTTCAATCTCATTACTAATAATAGGTTTCTTCAGATTCTCTGTTTCTTCCTGGTTTAGTCTTAAAAGGTTGTATATTTCTAGAAATTTGTCCCTTCTAGATTGTCCAATTTCTTGACATAATTCATATTTTTGTTTAAATATGGCAAGTCTACTATATACTGTAATGTAGATACAGAGCTACAAGTTCACTAATATTCATACAGGTATACAAAAGTCTTTACTTGATTGAAAGTTTTCTTATGATACATAGAATGTTTTACATCCTTGACCTTAATTTTGTTCACATTGACTTCAGGGAGTTGTATTTGGGTTTTTGTGCTCTGCCCAATTGCTGCTGTTGCCATTTGTTTTCTTTCAGGATCAAGGTGGGTAGTTTCATATATCTTATTTTTTATTTCTTCTTCAGATCTTTAGCGTTACATAATTATACCTATGATGGAACCAGCATCCTAAAACTACCAAGATAAATCCTCCAACTCTAGCACCCGAAGATCTCCTAATTCTAGTTAACAAAAAATGTCCAAGGCAAGCCCCAACAGATCCTTATGAACCATATAATACTTAGTCCTAGGCACAAAAAATACTCTCATCGAAAATTCCTGGGAGCTTAAAGGGTTTCCCCTTCCTGGGCTTGCAGCTGAGTATCATGGAGACAGCCAATGCTAGTCCTGCCCTGCTCATGCCCAGGGCTGTCTTCATAGTATTCTTTAATGATCCTTTATTTCATTTCTGATTTTATTAGGCTCTCTTTTTTTCTTGGAATAAGTCTTACTAGAGGTTTGTCAATTTTATTTATCCTTTCAAAGAACCAGCTCTTAATTTCATTGGCCTTTTTTTTTTTTTTTTTAATAGTTTTTGTATTTTATTTCCACTCTGATCTTTATTATTTTCCTCCCCTACTTACTTTGGACTTTGTTTATTCTTTTTTCTAGTTCCTTTAGGTGTAAAGTTAGATTATATTAAAAAATTCTCCTTCTTGAGGTAGGCCTGCAAAGTTATGAACTTTCCTCCTTCATTTTCATGTCTCAAAGTAGTTATTTCCTTTGATCCAGTGGTTGTTTAGTAGCAACTATTTAATCTCCCTATTGTGTTATTTCCCATTTTCTTCCTATAGTTGGTTTCTAGTTTCATGCCATTCTGATTAGAAAATATACTTGATAAAAATTCAGTCTTCTTGAATTTATTTAGGTTTCTTTTGTGTTCTATCCTGAAAAATGTTCCATGTGCATTTGAGAAAAATGTATAATCCACACTGTTTTGATAAAGTGTCCTAAAAATGTTTATTAATCTATTCTAAAATTACTTTATTTTCTGCCTGAATGATCTATCCATTGAGGTAAGTGGGACAGTAAAGTCCCCAACTATTATTGTATTAATGTTAATTTTTGCCTTTATATCCACTAATACTTGCTTTATAGACAGGTGTTCCTAGGTTGGGTGTGTAAATATTTATGATTGTAAAATTCTTTTCTTAGATTGACCCCTTTATCATTATGTAATGTCCTTGCTTTGTCTCATTTTATTGTACATTCTTTGTTTTAAAACCTACTTAGTCTGATTATTGCTACCCCCAGCTTTCTCATTTCTATTTGTAGAAAAATTTTTCCCATCTATTCACTTTCAGTCTGTAGGTCTTTCACTCTAAAGTGAGTCTTTTGTAGGCAGCAGAGATGGGTCTTGTGTTTAAATACATCCTGCCTCCCTGTAACTTTTGATTGGAGAATTCAGTCCATTTAAATTATTGATAGGTATCTACTTATTGCCATTTTGTTCTTTTCTTGATTGCTTTGCTGGTTTCCTTTAATGTTTTGTTGGGGTTCTTTTCATATCTGTAGCAGTCTAACTTAAACTGACAGGCATTTGAGTTTAAACACACTCTAAAAGCACTACATTTTCACTGCCTCCCCACACTTTATTTTTGATATATTTTATATCTTTTTTGCTTTGAGTAGCTCCTATTATAGCTATAGTTAATTTTACTACTTCTTTTAATCTTCATATTGGATCTTTGAGTGGCTGATTCTGTGTTAGTTTTATATTTGCCTTTATCTCTGATTCCCCACCCTCACCCTCACCCCCGTGTTTTCTTATTTTTGGCATAGCCTTTTCTGCATAAAGACTGCTTAACATTCCATGTTAAGTCTGTTTAGTGGTGAACTTCTTGTTTTTGCTTATCCGGGGAAATCTTTATCTTTCCTTCAATTCTGAATGACAACCTTGCCAGGTATAATATACCAGATTGTAGGTTGTAGGTTCCTTTCTTTCAGCACTTTAAATATTTACTCCCATTCCCTTCTGGCTTGTAAAAGTTTCGAGAAATTAACTGTTAGTTTTTTGGGGGGTTTCCTTTTAATGTAATTCAATGTTTTCCCCTTGTTTCCTTCAAGATTTTAAAAAATATTTTTTCCCATTTAATTACAGTATATCTTGGTGTGGACCTCTTTGGGTTCATCTTATGTGGAATTCTCTAATGTGGGTGTCTGCTTCCTTCCCTTGTTTTTGGCCATTATTTCTTAAAACGAACTTTCTGTCCCTTGCTTCTCCTTCTGGGGTTCCTATAATGCTGTCCCATAGGGCCCTCATACTACCCTTATTTTCTTAAATTTTTTTGTTTTGTTATTATGATTGGGTGATTTTCTCTATTCTTCCTGGTTGCTGATCCATTCTTCTGTATAAACCAATCTGTTGTTAATTCCATCTACTGTTTTTCATTTCAGTTATTATAATCTTCACCTCTTATTGGTTCTTTATTATAATTTCTTTTTTGAAGTTGTCCCCGATTTCTTTTCTACTCTCAAATTTACTGAGCATCCTTATGACAGTTTCTTTAAATTTCTTATCAAATTAATTTTCTCCACTTCATTAGGTTTCCTCCATTTCATTTGACTTTGTGTCTGTTTCTAAGACTTAGATGAAATAGCTCTCTCTTCTGAGCTTGAAAACTTGGTCTTGTGTAAAGTGGCATCTGTGGAGACTAGATAGCTTTGGCAGGCTTCAGTTGGGGCGGGCATGTGCAGTGCCCAGGGTGCTATCTGGCCAGAAGGAGCAGGTTGGGTGTCTTGTTGTTTTGGCTGTTCACAGCTGCACTTGTGTGTGTGCTATAGAGCCCTGCTGGTTCTGCTCTTGATCCTGGAGGGGCTGCCTGGTGTACAATGGAGCATACCGTTGTTTTAACTGCTGCTGGTCTGAGAATACCTGATCATGGGCACCACAGCACTCTGTTTCCCTCTTACTCCAGGCATAGCTTCCTGCTGTGCATGGCTCACCTTGTGGTTTGATTGACTGCCTGGGTTGGGGTGCACTCTGCCAGCTCCCTTCCTCTATGTGCACGGCTCACTCTGGGGTCCCTCTCTGTGCACTCATAGGTATGTCCTATTGCTCTGACTGATTGACATGGAGGTCTGAGCTGGACTTCCCCCTGGGCAGGAACACAGTGATGCCCTGCTGAGTCCCTTCCAGGTGGGGCTATCCAGTGGGTGTGCACAGCAGTGGCTCTAACTCTGGATTGGTGTGTAGGGGGCAAGGGCTGTGTATGCTTGCTATACTGCCCTTCCTACAGGAGGGGTGACTGGGGATGCACTACTGTGGCCTTGCAGGTTGGCCAGAGCTCTCACCACTGCTACCCAAGTGTAAGGAGAATGCAAACAATGATGCTCTCTGATTCTGGACAGCTCCTGTAGTTCCCATCTTCTCCAGGTGGCCTCTCCCCCTTTTCTTTGTTGTGCAGAAGCTGTTCAGTTATCTCTTAGAGACAACTACTTGAAATTTAGATGTGCATTCATTGTGTTTATGGGAGGAGCAAGCTCAGAGTCCCCTCATCCTGCCACTATAGTGACTTCCCCTAAGTAACTCAGTTGTTCGAGGACAATTATCTCTGAGGCCCTACCATAGACTAACTCCAGGTATTAGAATATACATACTCTACCATGCGTGAACCCAGGGGACCCATACAGCCACATGTCGATTTACAAATAAAATCTGTATCCAGAAAAAAAAAGAAAAAAGGTTGTGTGTGCAAAAAGGGAGTGCCTGGTAAGTTTAACCACCTACAGAAGAGCATGTGCTTCTATGAGGTCAGCTAAGGTCCAGGGCTAAGTGAAGACAGAGGAAATGAAAGAACTCTGAGTTTCATGCTATTCTCTCAAAATTATCACATTACCTACACACACCACGCTGACATGGTTCCTCTGCCTCAAAATTATGCCATGGGAGAAAAACCAGCTTAGAAAAAGAGGGAGGCACCTTTCCGCATGTAATGAAACACATACACTGCCCCCCTCCCCGACACACACACATACCCATTAAGATACCTTATAGAAAAATAAGGAAAACTTTTCATTTTAGTTGTGATTTGACCTGAATTTATACACCTTCATCATACTTTAGTCTACTCCCTAGCCCAATGGTCGGAAAACTGCAGCTCTGTTGACTAGAGTTTTCCGACCACTGGTCTTGGGGCTTAGTCACAAGAACAATAGCCTGTAATTATTGGACTCGAGAGTCTAGGACTAGCCTATGACTCTACCGGAACTGCCAGGCAGAGTTCAACCTTCTTGCTTAAAAAGCCTTTCGAGAACTTAACCTACCACTTGGAAAGGGTTCCCACTAGTCCTGCTCCATTGTCACCAGGGGTTCAGCTCACAGAGACCACCGCTTCATTCTCAACACGACGAGGAAGTCCAGCCCGTGTCACCAGTGTCTCACTTCACCTGGTCACTCGGTTGTTCCTGACGATGATGCCATGAACATCTGACTGAAAAGTGGAAAGTGATAGCACAAGATAATGGTGGTGATGGCAGAGAACAATCAGAACAACAACAAAATGGATAGTCTTGTGCAAGACCACGGATATAAAACGAGTAGCTCTGGGACTCGATAAACAAGTACAGTACTGTATATTTTGGTAAACAAATAGTTGTTCCATAGTAGATAACTATTCTTTTTTTCTAATTCAGGGTTGAGAGGTTTTTGTTCGGAGTCCACACATGTTGGTCTGTGAAGCCATGTGAAATCTGAGAAGTCCCCTCCTCTGAGGATTCTCTGGTACGTGGTGGTTCAGTGCTAGGGGTGATTCTCATTAACAAGAGAGAAATGGCAGCCAGACCTTAGCCAGAGCCTGGTCTCCCAGGCAGGCTCAGTTCTTCTTGTCCTCCTTCGGAGGCTGGCTTCTGGTGATGCCCAGGTTGTTCCACACCTCTGTGTACATGAGGGTCCCAATGAAGACAAACAAGGTGCCCAGCCAGTGCCACACAGTGAAAGGGTTCTGGAAGTACAGGATGGAGACGATGAGGCTCACAAACTTGCGTAGCGTCACGACGAGCGTGACAGTGAGGGAGGTGCACTCTGTGGTGAGAATAAAGACACCCCGAATGCACACGTACCTGGAGAGAAAGGGTTAAGGTAGTTTTCTGACTATTGAGAGGTCAGCAGGGGG
Source organism: Pipistrellus kuhlii (assembly GCF_014108245.1). Classification (NCBI taxonomy): domain Eukaryota; kingdom Metazoa; phylum Chordata; class Mammalia; order Chiroptera; family Vespertilionidae; genus Pipistrellus; species Pipistrellus kuhlii. The sequence goes on from NW_023425405.1 coordinate 15,637,419, forward strand.
AGCAGTCTCTGGCATGGCTCTTGGCTTACATGTTCATATTCTAAGAACCAGAAAACTCGGTTGGCTATGGCAGCTCTGAGGCTCCTTGGTAGAACATTCTGCAGATTCCTGTCCTGCCATTCCAATTGTGGGTCCCAACTCAAACTGCCGAAAACCTCCCATTAGTCTTATTCTGGATCCTTCCCACGGTGAAGGCTATCACCCAAGGAATGACAGAGGGTAACAATCTCAGTAACAGTCATCACACCTATATTTACTTGATCTGGTCCCCAGTCCTTCCACCCCCTTCTCTGTAGGGCAAATCTATGAGGTGAAGCGAGAGGAATGAAGTCAATCTCTTCAGTTCCAAGGACTTTATAGTTTTTATAATGGACTTGGTCGTTCAAAAGAAGCATTATTTTAGTTTTAATTCATTTGGAATTTCAGAATTTCAGCTTGTGAAATGTCCCAGGATACTAGAAGACTCCATGTAGAAATCATAGAGCATACATGTCCTATATTAATTCTCCATCACCCACTGACTTCTACACCTGCACCCCGAGCACCTCCTTCTCAGTGCCCTGTGGCCTGCTGACCTCGGCACCCACTCCCCTCCCTTTGGCCCTCCCCAGGGAGCTCAATTGATAGGCCTTTCTTCTACTACTGCGGAACAGATCAAAGCGGAAATGCAACTCATGTCACTGAACTGTCAGAGGAATGAACAATCCCGTGCCAGAGAAGACCACGCGGAGAGGAGTGCGAAGGATACTGAGTGATGACATTCATGAGGAGGTAGAACCACATGATGGGCATTGCCACACCAACAACCGGAACTTCGTATAATTCTGCAAAGATTAAGAGGGGAGATAAGTATATTACTTTTGACAGCTGAAGTTTTCATCTTTTTGAACAAACTGGACATAACAGGGATAACCATGTTATTTCCCTTGCAAACAGATTTGGACCAAACACCACTTTACTTGCCTTGATTCCAGGCTATATCAGCCTCAAGAGTCCTTGCAATGCTATCTTAAAACAAATGAGAATTTCTCAAGTTTAAAATAAACTCTACCATTTGCCTAAACAGGACTCCACTTTACAGAGCAAGGCTGTGAATCACAGAGACATTCAAATGATATGGGCTTAACATCTCCACACAGCAAAGGCCACCAGTAACTAAATGCCATTTGGAAATGCTGTCAATCCTACTGGTAATCAAACAATTCTAAATTAAACTAGGCTGTCACGTTTTATATCTATTAAACTAGCAACTGAAAATTTACAAATAATATTCTAATCTGGCAAGGTAAACGTGGAATTGGCAACCATTCAGTCGGTGGAAGTATAAACTGACTTTTTAAAAATCAATTTCATAATTCTTATTAAGGGGGCATAAAGTATTAATACCCATTCTTAGGAAAAACTCTGAATCTAAATGTCCAATGATAGAGCAATGTGTGGGTAAGCAAAGTTCCTCTGACTAGATGAGGCACTGTCTATACATTTAGATTTAAAATATAAGGATTATACATAGTAAAAAAAAAAAAAGGAAGTATAAATTTTATCTATACAAGGGTTACAATGATATAAGAATTTATGTAAATAATGTCTGGAAGGAAACTGGTAAGATGGAATTAGCTGATGTGTAAGGTGATGGAAGTAAATCTTTTAAATACATTCTTATGTTTTATACATTTAGGTTTGTACAGTGAACATCTGGGAGGAAACAAAATGCCCAAGATTAATAAGGACATAACAACCCTCTCAGGGTCATTTCTTTTATATTGCTAACTTGTTTTTGGAGTTTAAAATATACAGCATAACTTAGGAAATACCAAAGGTGATGCGGAGTTCTGGTTAGGAAAAGAACATTAATTTTCTTTTGCAAAAAATTTAAAAGCCATCTAGATAAAGAGATAACTCTATGTCCCAACTAGTGAGAAATCCCAATAATCTGGGATTCTATTGTCTTTGAAACCCTCAGCAAGTACTGAAATGAAAAGAAAGTTAACAAATGTTATTACTGTTTAATAACTTCAGAGATCCACTGTATCAATTTGCTGAGGAAAGAGACAATCAGTATGATATAAAACATTTAGATGGATATTCAACACTCGTAGAAAAAGTCAAGAATAGGTTCCAGATGCTAAAACTCAAGAAGAGAAAAACATGTATATTTAACTTAGGGATGATTCTAAAAAAGTTAAAGGCAGATTCTAAAAATGAAAAATGTATAGGTACCCAGCATTGCAACTTTTGGAAGAAGCATTCTAGTAATCAAATCAAAATGAATTTGATAGTGTGTTTACTCAAATAGCTCTTTGCTATGTGGGGACTGTCAGAAACTCTGAAAACCATGTGTCAAAAAATCAGCTGTATGTCAGTCACACCTCAATAAAAAAAATCGGAAATGGGTAATTCAGAGCCTTAAAAACTTTCTCACACAAGTATTTTTTTGGGGGGAGAGGCCACATTGCAAACTCAGAGAGCAGTACAACCTCACAGCTCATGCTCAGAGCAAGCTAATGTTTACTGGGCGCCTCCCACCATCTTACACAGTACACTTTTAGAGGTGAGCACATCAAGCCTTATAACATGTTTATAACACTGTCTTTTAGTAGCTAATCAGATCATATAAGTAATTTCTTTCAAGTTAACTGGCAATTGATATTATTAGTCACTTTAAAAAGTAATAGCTAACTAATACTGTAGACTTTTGAATTAATTTTGCTTATTCCTGCAAGCTCTAACCTGTCACCATTTTTGCTTCCTCTTCCCAAGGCTCCCATCTCTGCTGTGTGCTAGGACTATTTATTTGAAGCAAACCTTCCGCATTCAAATGCAAACACATAATTCCAAAGCAAAACAAAATTTGAAGATACTTCTCTTGCAAATCATTGAGAAACACCTGCAAAAGCTTTTGCTGCTGCAACTGATGAATGGCACTCTATGCCGGGAAGGTAAAATGGGAAGGGTTTAAGGGGGCCTGTGGATTTGCCTAAAAACATCAGTGGCAAGTCCAGGGGAAAACTGAAACTTGCCTTGGAAGCTCTCAGGCAATTCTACTGAGTCACCGCAAACTCACCAGACTTATTGAAAAGAACTGCGTGGTCATAGATGTCAGAAGCCAAGAAGATGAATCCAGGCAGTGGAAGGGCATGCTAGGGAAAGAAATATTTCACATAAATTGAAATGCAACACCGGACAGAATAATGAGTAATTTTATAAGTTGTTTGACAAGCAATCAAGAAAAGCAAATAAGACTAAGTTAAATGTATCCAGTGCTTCTAATGACCTGACACTGTCTGGCACAATAACACACACACAACAAAAGGGACTACACGCGGTCATTGTGTCCAAAGATTTGTTACTACTTTTGAGAATAGTTAAGCAAATGCAATGGATTTAAAAATTATAAAGAACCTGGGGCAGGTCCCAGCTGGTGTGGCTCAATGATTAGAGCAAGGGCCCGAGCAGCTCGATTTCCAGTCAAGGGCGTGTACTTAGGTTGCAGGTTTGATACCTGCCCCAGTTGGGGTAGGTGCAGGAGGAACTGATGTTTGTTTCTCATATTGATGTCTCCCCCCCTCCCCCTTTCACTTTCTTTAACAAGCAATGGGGGGAAGGGGGGGAGAATATCCTCAGGTGAGGATTAACAACAAAAGGAATGTGGAGGCAGAGTTCAGGTTGTTTAGAACAGTAGTAGGAAAAGATACTGGAGAACAATACAATGTCAGGAAAAAAAATAAATGAAGAATGAAAAGAGGTGGAAGAAGAAGAGGAAACAACACATAAGCAAAAGATTATGTACTTGACACCAACCCACCACAATAACTGAATAAGGAATCACGGCTAACGTTTACTCAGAAGCCACCATGTGCCACTTACTGTTCTAAAAGAAAGATATGAACTACATGGAGTGGTTATTTTTACATTCCAGCCAGGTACTCTAGCTCCAACTAGTAAGCCAAACTGCTTGTCTGCAGCTACAGTACAAAAAGTTGGCAGTGAGGAAATCCGAGTTACCGAACCTCACCCTGACCTTGAGGGGCTTTGCTCTGGGCATTATCGCAACAGGAGAGAGGGAGGAGGAAGGAGAGCTAGACCAGCAGTTTAAACCACAGAAGCCGAAGCATATATTATTGCTATTTAAACTCGCCATAAAATGACTGAAGCCCACCTGTGGGCCTCCTCTCGCCCGTCTTCCCCAACCTCTCCAAGGCCTGCCTGCACATATTCCGCTGGGCATGCAGGGTTTGCAGCTTCGTTTCCATTTCCAGATCAGTCTGAAGCTGGGTGCATCTGCCGGAACGGGGGTCAGGTTCCTGCTCTGCACGGTGGCTCCCGGCATGTTCACACAGACTGGCCGTGATCACCTGTGCAGAGGGCCGTGGCTCAGATGCACATCAGCCTGTGGGCCCAAAGCCCTTCACTGGATGATAAATTGATCCTTCAGCTACCTCAGCATTGCCATGTTACATGTGAAATCACACAGTACAATAACATAACTCAGTAATCTTTATCCTCCCAGGTTCAAGAAACTGCTTACATTGTAAAACAAAGCCTCCTTGGAGTGCTTGCCAAACTGTTTGTACAGAGTCTCTTGGAAGATGCCCATCCTCGCGGACATCAGGAGCGCGAACGACAGCGCCCCAATACCTACAAAACAAAGGCCGATTACAGGACACCTGCACGCGCTCTTTCCAGATACTTCGTTACACAGCATTGACTGACTGTGTACATGTCCTACAAATATCACAAACTAGCTGTAGAATATGCACAAAACTTTAAAAAGAAAAAAAAAATCAGCCATAACATTACCATCCAGTCCTTGATAGCGTTCTACATCTCTCTAAGCCAGGACCATAATGAGTACAGAGTTTTATGTCTTGCTTTTTTCATGATCTTTTTCTGGATTTTCCTTCAGGTCATTCATTAAAATTTTTTCAGAAGTGTGATTTAATGGCTACATACTATTCTCATGTGGATGTACTTAACTGTCTTACAATATGAGAATAGTTAAGATTGCTTCCAGTTATTTCTTCATTAAAATCACTGTACATCCGTATATCTAAATCTTTAAAACGTTATTTCCTTAGTATGAACTCTCATAAGTGGAGTTACTGAGTCAAAAATTGTAGGCATTTTAAAAAACTCAATACAGCCAGGACCGGTTTGGCTCAACGGATAGAGCGTCGGCTTGGGGACTGAAGGGTCCTGGGTTCGATTCCGGTCAAGGGCATGTACCTTGGTTGCGGGCATGTCCCCAGTGGGGGGTGTGCAAAAGGCGGCTGATCGATGACTCTCATCGATGTTTCTAACTATCTCTCCCTTCCTCTCTGTACAAAATCAATAAAATATATTTTTTAAAAACTCAATACATACACTTTTTTTTTCCAGAAAGGCATGTCAATTTATAATGCAAACAGTTTATGTAAAAATAATTGTCCTATTGCACCCTCAGCAGCAAGGAGAATAATCATTTATTATCTTGCCATTATAATGAATCAAAACTAAAAGATACTGCATTTTGAATTCAAGTTGCATTTCTTTATTAGACTAGTTAGAGGCTGAACATAAAATTATAGGATATTTAATATTTTCCTCCATAAATGGTAGGTTCAAATCCTTTGCAAATTTCTCCTAATATTGTAGATGAAGTATTCTTCTAATAGCTCGTAAAGATCTTTCTGTGTTAGGAATAGCAATCTGAAAGGGGGTAAAGTTTCAAATCCAAGAAGCAAGGAGAGTCCAGTTCCTTCCCTGCTATTTCTCTTTCGCCTGACCAGTCTCAACCTGACATTGCTAGCCCTGAAAGCACCTGGGAAGAGCTTCCCCCCTGTGTCTCACGATGGGAGAGCCAAGCCCTACAGGAATTGCCTCACTGCTTTCACAAAGAGATACAATTCCAGAGGTTCTACTGACCAGTCAAGTCTGGGAACACTGCCACGTGGAACAGCTAACTTCTGAAGAAAATACATCTGAGATTTAGAAATGGGTCTGTTGGAGACTTAAAGAATCCACTGCTACAGTGTGCCCTCCTGAAGAAGCCTGTGCTCAGTAATCCTATCTAATAAAAGGGTAATATGAAAATTAACCATCACTCCATCACAAAGATGGCAGTGCCCATAGCCATAAGATGCTGGTGCCCAGTCCTCTCAGCCCTGCTGGAGTCCCCCAGTCCCCGGGGAATAGCCGCTGAGAGTGGGCAGCGTGAGCAGCCTGGCGGGCACAGAGTGGCTGGTGAAGGGGCAGAATGCTTGTTGTTGCCCCAGCAAAGAGGCAAGCGTTCCACGCCCAGCTGTGGATGGGCCTCTGGGCAGCGGGCGCAGAGCAGCCAGGCCCCGCAGAGAACTGCTGGTGCACAGATTGGTGCACAAATTCGTGCACAGGGCTACTAGTGGGTCATAAAGAGATGGAAGACAGCCAAGCACTCACAGTGCACTGGGCAAGCAGGGAGGCACTTTTCTTCCTCGATCAGTGGCAACCAAGAGAAGCATGGGTCCATGTCACAGAACACATCACCATGACCTCGATGTTTCCTTTCTGTCACTTCGTGAACACTGTGGTTCAGATTTATGATCCCAGGTGCCTCTCTCCTGTGGCATCATTTGTTTAGCTAACACTTCTTGCCAAGAAACATGTCCCTTAGGAGAAAGCTCAGCAAACAGAACTGCAGAGGCAATTATCATTATTGTAATTAGCATACTTGCCTAGTAACCACCATGTAAATGCCTGGAATCCTTCATTCTCACTCAAGCTGGAATGAGACGTCTAGGGAATAAGAAAAAAAATACTAAGTACAGAGACCAGAACCACGAGCCATGGGCCTGGACACAAGGGAAATGTTTGCTACCTTTTCCCCTCCCCTCTTCATATCATTAATAAGTATAATACCCGGGCCCCATGGCAAGCAGTGAATATAAATGATTTGTAAACCAATACTTACCACCTGCTTTGCTGACATGTAAGTGCAAATAAATATCCCCACAGACACCAGGGCGATGGAAGCATATTTGAATATACTGTATCTGCAGAAATAAGAACAAGGACACATTAGGAAGGCACAGGTACCAATTCCACAGGATGTTTTCAGTAGATGGTGCCTGAGAGTACAAACCACCAGCAGAGCCCAAGTAAGTGGGCATGTGCAAGGGTCAGGGTGCCACCGGTTGCTATGTACACCCTTTCTTGGTGTTGCTCAAAATAGTTTCTACATGTTTGTGGACCAACAGATTGTTTCATTAGGAAAAAAAAAAAAAAAAAGACCAGACTTGGTATTCCATTGATAACAGTCACAAAGAAGTTCTGACGCTTTTCATTCTATTTTCCTGGCCATTTGGGCTTTATTCGGAATTTTCTTTGTACTAAGCACGATAGTCCTTCACTCATTGTGTTGCTCTGATGAACACCTTCTGTGACAGCACTGTCCCACACAACCATGAGGCTAAAAATGCCCCATACTGGGCTCTCCCATACAGTCACCACCAGCCACATGCAGCTACTGGGCAATTAAATTCTGACCAGTGAGACTGAGAAACTCAGTATTTAAATAATTTAAATGTTAAATGTGAATTGTCACATGTGGCTTCTGGTGACCACATGGGACAGTGAAGTTTTCAATCGACTGGTTTCAGAGGTTAGGATGGATCTAAGGACTCAATGATGATCAGAGTTAATTGGACAGAGAGAACATGCTGCACAGGTGGGTCCCCTGCCTGGTCAGCTGCTTCGGGAATGCACGTCACTGCCACAGAGAGGACTCGGAAACAGAGGGCCAGAAGCGCGCGCTCTCCAGTAGGAGAAAAGGAATCCACGTGCCTAGCCAATAGGTGGGGCCAATATGCTTCCTATGCATAAATTATAAAAGTGCATTGTTTACCTTTTCTTCAAAATGATAATTCCTAGAATCATGTTGGCAATTAGAGAACCCTGTAAAAGGAGACAAGAGAAAGTTTTAGTGCACTAAGGAAAGACAACATAATTCAAGGTAAAAATGAACATTAAGAGGGGAAAACCAGCTGGGAAGGAGGATATTAGGATGAATAATTAGTAAGGTCCAGGTGTTCTTATGATGGCAACAAGTATAAGCTATAAAAATCTATCTTGCAAAATAATTATGCCTTTTCAAAGATGACGAAGATAAAAATGATTGATTCTCAATAACTACTCATAGCTGAAGCTTACTACAGGCTTATTTTTGTCAACTTTTCCAGCTAATGTATAAGAGCTTTTACTATGTTGCTCCTCCCCCCTCGTTTTAATGAAAAAGTTGTACAGAGATCTCTCTCTTCTCTGGAAGGGTGTCTGTCCATCGTCAAGTGCTTATTGAAAGTCTATGTGCTCAATGCTTTGAGGGTCCATCTTAATCATTATAATTAGCCCTGGAAAGTGCTTTTAGAAATAACACATCTGATCTCACAAAAATCTCAAAGCACACCAAAATGTTACAATTCTAATCCTCACTCATTCTGTATTCTTCTGCAACCCTAACTCTATTTCCCTCCAAGTCTTTTCTGCCCTCCAGGGAACACAGTTCTTGTATGTATACTGAGCACAGATCTCTCCCATACATGAGGCAAAGAGAAATCCTCTGCTGCTTTGGAAGAAGCATGCCTCCATCAAGAATTGCCCTTTATTTCATTATCTCAAGTCTCTGATTTAAAAAAAAAAAAAAAAAAATCAGAAAGGAGAAGGGCCTGGCCCTGGCCTGCGCTCTCAATGGCTAGAGTGTGGGCCCGAGCACTGAAGGGTTGTGCATTTGATTCCTGATCAAGGGCACATACGTGGGTTGCAGGTTCAACCCCCGGCCATGGTTGGGGCACATACAGAGAGGCAACCAACCGGTGTGTCTCTCTCATATCGATGTTTCTCTCTTTCACTCCCTCCCTCCCTTCAACTCTCTCTAAAAATCAATGGAAAAATATCCTCAGGTGAGGATTAACAACACACACACAGATATGAAAGAAGGGTCTGCTTCATTTACTATAAGTAAATGTAATTTTATGTAAGAAAGAAAAAGTGACGAGAAATAAGTTAAAGAATATTCATAGCAAGTTTGAATATAAAATCAACCAGATGAAGGAAATTAAAAGTTAAAATCTGTTTCTCTAGAAAATGTTAACTTTCCTTTTATTAATCGCCCATAAGACCTGAGAAAAAGAAAAGTAAACCATCCACTTTCACATTTCTCTCTTTTTGCTTCCTCAGGTAACAGCCAGCCTCTGCTCACTGGTCTGAGCACACTCCTGCTGCAATACTCACCGATCGGAATATCATGTGCAGGGGCATGGCGATGTTGAGGTTCAGGGCGTAGTTGTTCACCACACTGACCGTGAAGAACATGGTCACCATGACGGCGTAGTACCTGAAATGCAGAGGGAGAGGCTCACCACACAGAGTCTACTAGTTCAGGAAAACCAAATATGGAAGGAAATAAGTACCTTTAGTTAAAATTATTTTGCTTATTTTCTCTTTATTAAAATTGTATCACTATTATAATTTGAGTCAAATAATAAGTACTTATAAAAATACTGTACAAAGCCACTAATGCGGAAAAAATTTAAATTATACAGTATGTTTCAAGAAACACTATTTTAATATGCTTCAAGAATAGATAGCAACAAAAACTAGGCTTCAAAAACTGTTACCTAATAGATAGCAATAGGTTTTTTGAAGTAAATGGGGAGAGGTAACATAGCAGAGTGAGAAGACTCCATTAGTTTCTCCTCTTAAATTTAGCTTAAGACAATTATAACTCAACAAAGATCTGCTCAACACACAAACAGGCCTGAAAGAGTCATGCATTAGCACAGCTGAAGGTGGGCATGCTGAAATGAGAGGACAGGAGGGGAGGTGGGATGGGGGAACGGGAGGGGAGGTGGGATGGGGGGACAGGAGGGGAGGTGGGATGGGGGAGGACAGGAGGGGAGGTGGGAGGGGGAGGACAGGAGGGGAGGTGGGATGGGGGGACAGGAGGGGAGGTGGGAGGGAGGACAGGAGGGGAGGTGGGAGGGGGGGAACAGGAGGGGAGGTGGGATGGGGGAGGACAGGAGGGGAGGTGGGATGGGGACAGGCGGGGGAGGTGGGATGGGGGGGACAGGAGGGAGGGGGATGGGGGGGACGGAGGAGAGATGGGAAGAGGGGGAAACAGGAGGGGCGGTTGGGATGGGGAGGGGATGGGGAGGGAACAGGAGGGGGCGTGGATGGGGGAGGGACAAGGAGGGAGTTGAGATGAAGGAGGACCGGGACGGTGGCCACAGATGCAGTTTGGTGCCCACCCTGGCTCAGTGAGCAAGGAGCACAATAGCAGGGGAGAAGTCGGCTGCAGCCCTCACACTACAACCTGGAGGGTCAAAGGGTAAAAGCAGTTTCCTTCCTAGAAAAGGCATCTCCCTTCTGCCCTCCCCACTGCAGCAGAGCTGGGTGTAGAGGAGCCTGGGGAGCCATTACTGTAAGGGGGGGGGGGGGGGGGGAGCAGAGCCATGAGATCTCTACCTCAAATGCACACACAGAGGAACAATCCATCAAATGCCATGAACGAATTGGAATGGGGGTTGAGGACAAATATGTGATACCTTAATCAATAAAGAAATTAATTTTTTTTTAATGCCATGAACCACCAGGGTAACTGGAAGAAAATAAAAAATCTCCAGAAACCAAACTCAAAGGCATGGAAGACTGTACTGTGGTTTACATGACAGAGAATTCAAGACTGCAATTATAAAGAAACTCAACAATATACAAGAAAACAGAAAGGCAATTCAATACATTCAGGAATAAAATTAATGAGCAAAAGCAGTACTTTACCAAAGAGATTCAAACAAAATAAAAGAAACACATTCTAGAGCTGAAGAACTCAATAAATGAGATAAAGTATGCACTAGAGGGCATTAGAAACAGAGCAGACCAGACAGAAAAAAGAATTAGGAACTTGCCCAACCAGCATGGCTCAACCTATTCCCAGTCAGGGCACATGCCCAGGTTACAGGCTCGATTCCTAGTGGGGGATGTGCAGGAGGCAACTGATCAATGATTCTTTCTCATCATTGAGGTTTCTATCTCTCCTTTCTTCTCTGAAATCTACAAAAATAAACTTTAAAAAAATTAGGGAACTTGAAGAGAGAAACCTAGAAATGACCCATGAAGAATAGAGAAAACTAAAATTAAAAAAAAAAAAAAAAAGAGCTCTCTGACTACATTAGAAAGAGCAACATAAGGATAATAGGTAGGGTATACCAGAAAAAGAGAGTCAGAGAAGGAGACAGAGATCCTACTTAAAGAAATAATTAACGAGAACTTCCAAGCCTATGCAAAGAACTAGATGTTAGAATAGAGGAAGCTAACAGAATACCTCATTCTATCAGTGAAAAAAAAAAAAAAAGACCTTCAGTTCTCATTTTATTCAAACTGTCAAAAATTAATGACAAAGAAAAAATTCTTAAGTGTCAACCTATGGACTCAAGAGACCCAGGTTCAATTCCAGTCAAGGACTTGTACCTTGTTTGCAGGCACATCCCCACTGGGAAGTGTGCAGGAGGCAGCTGATTGATATTTCTCCCTCATCAATGTTTCTAATTCTCTATCCATCTCCCTTTCTCTTTGTAAAGAATCAATATATTTTTTTAAGAAAAATAAAATAACTGGTAAATATTCATTTATCATTAAAAACCCTAATTATAAATGGATTGAACTCACAAATCAAAAGGCAAAAGTAGAGGTATGGATTATAAAACAAGACTCAACTACATGTTGCCTACAGGAGACTCTACTTACAAAGACAAACACAGGTTCAAAGTGAAGGGGCAAAGATGATGCTTCAAACAAATGGCACCCAGAGAGGAGTGGGTGTAGCTGTACTTATGAGACAAAAGAGAGTTTAAGATTAAAAAAAAAAAAAAAAAAAAAAAAAGAGGTAACAAGAGACAAAGTCAGACATTTTATATATAATGATAAAGGAGACAATTCATTAAGAAGACATATCACTTATTAATATATATGCACCTGGAAGTATCAAGATACATGAAACAATTACTAGCAGACCTAAAGGGAGAAACTGACAAAAATACAATTACAGTAGGCGACATGAATCCCCCATTGACAGCAATGAATAGACCAGACAGAAAGTCAATAAGGAAATATGGGCCTTAGATGACAAATCAGGTTAAATGAAGTTAATATTTATAGAATTTTACATCCCAAAATGCCAGAATACACATTCTTTTCAAATGCACACAGAGTATTCTCAAGGAAAGACCATATGTTGGATAATGAAACTAATCTAGATAAATTTGAGAAGACTGATATCATACCAAACATACTTTCTGGGAAAATCACAAATATGCGGAGATTAAACAACATGCCATTAAACAACTACTGGGTCAAAGAAGAAATAAGAGATCAAAAGATACATAAAGACAAATGAAAATAAAAATACAATATACCAAAATTTGGGGGAATGCAGCAAAAGCAATACAAAGGGGGAAGCTTAGAGCATTATATATCTACTTCAAGAAACAAACAAAATCTCAAACCACTTAGCATTACACATTTAAAAACTAGAAGGAAAAAGTCCAAAATAGTGGCAGCATAGGTCTGAACTCAACCCCTCCCAAGAGCAAACTCAAATATACTAGTGCGTGTGTGTGTGTGTGTGTGTGTGTGTGTGTGTGTGTGTGTGTATAGGGGTGATTCTCATTAACAAGAGAGAAATGGCAGCCTGCTGGGCTCCAAGTTGGCAGCAAAGCCTGCTCAGAGGTCACTTCTACATAAGACCACTTTCTGTACAAGAGAGAGACTCTAGAGAGAAGTTTCTGGAGCTCTCTGGAGACAGAACTATCCCTGGTTGGAGGTGCCAATGAGCACCATTGCCTACACCCCCCTCTGCCTCCATAGTGTGGGCAGGGCTCTACCCAGGGTCTCTGGCCTACCCGCAAGGCAACTGCAGAGTGTACCTGACACATCACCCAAACCCATTTCAGTCCCAAACAACGGGAGCAAACAGGACAGGCCATTACTACATGTACATAGCCTTCCCACCTGGAGCCATTTCATGTGGGCCATTGTCCAGGACACTGTGCACTTGCTCGGCTCCTCTGGCTGACCAAAGTCACCTGACAAACACAGCCTACCCCAGTGGTCGGCAAACTCATTAGTCAACAGAGTGGCAAATCGCAGCTCGTGAGCCATGGTTTGCCGACCACTGGCCTACACCAAGGACCCTGATACATAAGGCTAGGTTTTAAAGACTGGGAGAGATACCTATTTTATTGAATTCATATAACAAACACAGACACTTAAACTAAATGAAATGAAGCAAGAATTATCTCTCAAATGAAAGAACAACAACAACAAAAAACTGCAAAAAGAAGAAAAACCTAAGGAAATGGATATAAATAATTTGCCTAATAAAGAATTCAATGAAATGGTCATAAAGATGCTCACCAAACTTGAGAGTGACAGAAAAGCATACGGAGAACTTTAACAAAGAGGTAGAAAGTATAATAAAGAACCAACCAGTTCTGAAGAATACAATAACTGAAATGAAAAACATATTAGAAGGAATTAGCTAATACAGAAGAAGGGACTCTGAAGACAGACAATGGGAATCAACCAATCAGAACAGAAAACAGAAAAAGAATTTTAAAAAACGAAGACAGTTTAAGGGATCTCTGGGATAACATCAAGAACCCAAGTATTAGCATTATGGGGATCACAGAAGGAGAAGAGAGAAGGAACAGAAACTACATTTACAGCTGAATTCCTGGGAAAAGGAAAAGACACCCGGGTCCATAAAGCACAAGAAGTTCCAAACAAAGATAAACCCAAGAGACTTACACCAAAACATATTGTAACTAACATGGCCAAGGTTTAAGGTACAGACACAATCCTGAAGGAAACGAGGAAAACTGAATTACATACAAAGGAAATTCCTTAAGGTTATCAGCTGATTGCTCAGCAACAACTTTACCAGCTAGTTAGAGGAAGTGGCAGGACATCTTTAAAGTTCTGAAAGCAAGGAAACTACACAATAATTTACCCAGCAAGGTTACCATTCAGAATTGAAGAAGAGATAGTTTACCAAACAAGCAAAAACTAACGAAGTTCATCACCGTTAAACCAGCTTTACAAAAATAATGTTAAAGGGACTTCTTTAAGCAGAAAAGGACAGGCCATATCCAGAAATAAGAATATATATATATATATATATATATATATATATATATATATATATATATATGTGTGTGTGTGTGTGTATATATATATATATATATATATATATATATACACACACACACACACACACACACACACACACACATTAAATATATATATATATATATTTTAAAGGGGGAAATCTCACAGGTAAAGCCAAATATTAAATAAATACAGTGAATCAGACATTGAAAACACTACTAAGATCAAAAGAAAGAAGCATCAAACACAACTCAAACAATAAGTAGCCAGGATATACAAAACACAACATCAATAGCATACAGCACGGATGGGGTAGTAAAATGTAATCCTTCTAGAATATATTCACTCTTAAATGCCTATCAACTTAAAATAGACTCTTATAGATATATATAGACCTCATGTATGCCACAATCCAAAAACCCACAGAAGATATACAATGAAAAAAGTCTAACTACTGAAAACCAGCAAACCACAAGAAAGGGATCAAGAGAAGATACAGAGAACTACGAAAACAATTAACAAACAGCAACAAATACATATGTCTCAGCAATTATTTTAAATGTAAATAGATTAAATACTCCAATAAAAAAAATAGGGTGGCTGAATGGATTTAAAAACATGCTGCTTATAAGAGATTTACTGCAAATCGAAAGATATTCCATGCAAATAAAATGAAAAAAAAAGATTTAGTAGCAATATCAGACAAAATATACTTTAAAACAAAAATTTTTTTAAGAATACAAAAAAGGACATTATATAATTATAAAGGGTTCAATCCAAGAAAAGGATGTAGCAATCATCTACACCAGTGGTTCTCAACCTTTCTAATGCCGTGACCCTTTAGTACAGTTCCTCATGTTGTGGTGATCCCCAATCATAAAATTATTTTTGTTGCTACTTCATAATGGTAATTTTGCTACTATTACGAATCGTAATGTAAATATCTGTGTTTTCCGATGGTCTAAGGCTCTACAGCAGCGGTTCTCAACCTGCAGGAGCGAGCAGAGAGCAGGGCCCTGCTTGTCCCTGGCCCCGATGGCTAAAGGCAAGAAGGCTCCCACAGAGAGCAGACACCAGGGCCTGTGGTGGCGTAAAGCAGGCAGGTCCCAGAGAGCAGAGAACTATGGGAAGCAGGCCTAAGCCGTCAGTAGGAATCCCCTGAGGGCTCCCAGATTAGAGAGGGTGCAGGTCGGGCTGAGGGATCACCCTCCACCCCCACCCCATGCATGAATTTTGTACACAGGGCCTCTAATATGGAAATAATGGCCTTAAATGTCACATTAATCCAGATTGACTTAATATTGTTTTTAGAATATGTCATACAAAAACTGCAGAATATACATTTTTAAAGTGTACATGGAACAATCTCTAGAACAGATCACATATTAGGCCACAATATAAGCCTTAATTAATTCAAGAAGACGGAAATCATGTTAAGCATCTTTTCTGATCACAATAACATGAAACTAGAAATCAACTCCAACCCGAAAACTGGAATGTATCAAAAAGGAAGTCAAATAGAACATCAAAAACTATCATAAAACAAATGAAAATTAAAAAAAAAACTTTTCAAAATTTCAGTTATAGAAGAAAGTTCATAGCTATGCAGGCCTACCTCAAAAAAAAAAAATAAAAAAAAATCCCAAATAAACAATTTAAGTCCACACATACAGGAACTAGGGGGGGAAAAAACAACACCCAAAGTAAACAGAAGCAAGGGAACAGTGAAGATCAGAGAAGAAAAAACAAATACATATTTTATAAATTGAAAAGATAATAAACTAAAACACTGATTCTTTGAAAAGATAAACAAAATTGCAAACCCTTAGCCAAACTCATCAAGAAAAGAGAGCCCAAATAAATAAAATCATAAATGAAAGAGAATTTACAAGTAATACCACGGACATATAAAAACTCATTAAAAAATAAGACAATTGGCAACAAATTCAACAAAATAAAAGAAATGGACGAATTTTCCAGAAATATATCACCTTCCAAGCCTGAATCAGGAATAAATGCAAAATCTAAACAAACTGATTACCAGCAATTGAACAAAGAATAATATAAAAAAAATTCAAACAAATAAAAGTCTAGGATCAGTTGGCTTCATAGGTGAATTTTACCAAACTTTCAAAAAATTAGCACCTATCCTTCTTAAACTATTTCAAAAAATTGAAGAGGAAGGAATGCTTCCAAACTCATTCTATGAAACCAGCATTATCCTGATTAACAAACTCAAAGACATTACAGAAAAAAAAAGAAAAGAAAATTACAGGCCAATATCCTTGATGAACACAGATGCAAAAATTCTCAACAAAATATCAGCAAACTAGATTCAATAATACATTAAAAGGATTTTATCTATCAAGTGAGATTTATCCCAGTAATGCAAGGATGAGTCAACACCCATAAGTCGATCATCATGATACATCACATTGACAAAATAAAGGGTTAAAACCATATGATCATCTTAATAGATACAGCAAAAGCATTTGACCAAATTCAACAAAGACTCTCAAAAAGTTAGTATAGAAGAAACATAGGCTATATGTGATCGAACCTATAGGTAATATAATACTCATTGGTGAAAAGCTTAAAGCTTTTCCTCTAAGATCAGGAATAGGACAATGATGCTCACTATCACTAGTTCTATTCAACATAGTATTGGAACTCCTATCTACAGCAATCAGACAAGAAAAATAAATAAGAAACATCTACATAGAAAAGGAAGTAAAACACTCATTATTTGCAGATGACATAACCATAAAGACTAAAAGAAAAAAATGATTAGAATTAATAAGTGAATTCAATAGAGTCACAGCATAGAATCAATACACAGAAACCAGTTGGGTTTCTATACACCAATAACAAATGATCAAAAGGAGAAACTAAGAAAACAATTTTATTCACAATTCATCAAAAGCATAAAATACCTAGGAATAAATTTAACCAAAACCTGTATTGTGAAAACTATAAGACCCTGGAGGAAAAAAATTGAAGAGCAAATAAATGGAAGAATATACCTTGTTCATGGAGTGAAAGGATTAAATTGTTAAAATATTATATTATTAAAAGAATATACAGGTTCAGTGTAACCCATATTAAAATATTAATGGCATTTTTTCAGAATTAAAACTAATCATAAAATTTACATGGAACCAGAAAAGATTGCAAACAGCCAAAGAAATTCCAAGAAAGAACAAAGTAGGAGGTATCACACTACCTGATATCAAACTATATTATTAAGCTATAATGCTCAAAACAGTATGGTACTGGCATAAAAACAAATATAGATCAATGGATTATAATAGAGCAACCAGTAATAAATCCTTGCTTATATGATCACTTAATCTACAACAAAAGAGGCAAAAATTTACAATGGGGTAAAGACAGTCACTTCAATAAGTTATCAGGAAAACTGAACACATAAAAACAAACAAACAAACAAAAAAACCCACACCCTAAACCACTTCTTTATACCATATACAAAAATAACTCAAAATGGATTAAAGACTTAGCTATCAGATCTGAAACAATGAAACGCTAGAAGAAAACATAGGCAGGGAACGCTTTAACATTTATTTTAGCAATTTCTTTTTAGATGTGTTTCCTCAGGCAAGGAAAACAAAATAAACAATAAACAAATATGACTACATCAAACTAAAAATGTATGCACAGAGAAGGAAACCATCCACAAAACAAAAAGGCAACCTACTGAATGGAGGAAGATATTTGCAAGTGATACATCCTATCAGAAATTAATATCCAAAATACTGTCCATAAGGAACTCATAGCACCAAAACAAACAAAAAAAGCCCTAATCCAATTTAAAAATGGGCAGAGGACCTGAAGACATTTCTCCAAAGAGGACATACAGATAGATGGCCAACAGATATATGGAAAGATGCTCAAAAACCACCAATCAGGGAAATGCAAATTAAAACCACAATGAAATACCACCTCGCACCTATTAGAATGGCTATCATCAATAAATCAACAAATAAGTACTAGTGACGATGTGGAAATGCACTGCTGATGGGATTATAAATTAGTGTAAACAACATAAAAAATGGTATGGCAATTCCTCAAGAGATTAAAAGTAGAACTGCCATAAGACTTATAAATTGTTTTTTTGGGGGGAGTCATTTATCCAAAGAAAACAATATCACTAATTTTAAAGACATATGCACCTCTATGTTCACTGCAGCATTATTAGTAACAGCCAATATAGAAGCAACCTAGATGGCCATCAATAGATGAATGGACAAAAAAAATACATAGTGAATATATACAATGATATATTAGTCAGCAATAAAAAATAACATCTTGCCATTTCAACAACATAGAGGAACCCAGAATGTACTATGCTAAGTGAAATAAGAGAAAGACAAATACTGTATGACTTCACTTGTACGTGAAATCTAAAAACAAACCACACAAACAGACCTATAAATATAGAGAACAAGCTGATAGTTGTCAAATGGGGTTTGGAGTAGTGGTGAGAGAGGGATATAAATAATTTTTAAAAACTAAATTAAAAAAAACCCCACATGCTATTGAACAACTACTGGGTCAAAGAAAGAAAAAGCAAGAGATCAGAAGATGCACAGAGACAAATTAAAATGAAAATTCAACATACCAAAATTTTGGGGATGCAGCAAAAGCAATATTAAGAGAGAAGTTTAGAACATTACAGGCCTATCTCAAAATAAAAATTTTAAAAATTATTTATCTCAATAAGTAGGAAAAACACCTAGAAAAAGAACAAATAAAGCCCAGTCATTAGAGGGACAAAAATAATAACCAGAGCAGAAATAAATGAAACAGAACAAAAAAAGACAGAAAAAAATTAATGAAACAAACAGCTGGTATGTTGAAAAGATAAACAAAACTGACAAACTTCTGGTTAGACGCACTAACCAAAAAATGAAAACAGACCCAAAATCAAAAATGAAAGAGAAGTTACAGTGGACATCACAGAAATATAAATCATTATACAAAAACACTATGAAAGCCTATACACCAACTAATTCTATAAACCTAGAAAAAAATCGTAAAGTTCTTAGAAATATACAACCAATATAGGCTGAACCATGAATTGGAAAACCTGAAAGAGTGAACACTAGTAAGGGAAATGAAACAGTAACACTCAAAGAAGATTTACTACTAATCCTTCTCAACATGATCCAAAAACCTAAAGAGGAGGGCAGTTGAGAGGGACCAGGCCTGCAAGTGAGGGCAGTGGGGGTGATCAAGCCTGTAGGGGAGGGCAGTTAGGGGTGATCAGGCCAGCAGAGGAGGGAAGTTGGGGGTAAACAGGCTGGCAGGGGAGCAGTTAGACATCAATCAGGCTGGCAGGCAGAAGCGGTTAGGGGCAATCGGGAAGGCAAGCAGGCAAGCAGTTGGGAGCCAGCAGTCCTAGATTGTGAGAGGGATCCCAGATTGGAGAGTGCAGGCTAGGCTGAGGGACAAACCCCCACCTCCGTCCACGAATTTCATGCACCGGGCCTCTAGTTAATTAATAACACAAATTTATTGCTACCTCAATATATTTCACTTTTAAAATAAAACAAAAGTGAATTTTTATTATTGTGTCAGTTCTTTGTTTAATTTTCATATACCTCTAAAGAACTTAAAAATGGTCAATTCTCTCAAATACTACATTTATACACTTGTTTATACTATTAATTTTCACTATTTCTAAAGAAAATATTTGCTAAGTCCAAGGTTACTTTCAGCCTAGCAACTGTTAATAATTATCTCACACTTGGATTGACCTCCCAATTAATGAGGACATCATTTAACTTGTACAAATTTGTATTTAAAAACCAGGGCCCCAGGGTCTTTAAATAAAAAATAACACAAAAAAATAAAAAATTTAAAAAAAAATGCAATAACCCTAGTACCTTAGATAAAGAAATAAATACAAATGGACAAATGAATTAATTTTACATTTGTATGCCCCCATTTTGAACTACAAAATACTTTTACAATGCCTCTCACACATACCAGGTTGAGCCAAATAAAATTAAGATGCCTTTGATACATATCACATTCAACCACATGAAACTACCATACTTTTATAGGTCAAAAAGTTTGAATATCAGTAATTTCATCTTACTCAGCCTAATACATTCAATAGGAGAAAAAGCAATACACACACACACACACACACACACACATCTATTATATAAAAAGCCGGGGTCGTCATGCCATCATGCTGTAATGACTGATCAGCAGGAGGCTGTGTGCTCGGGGTTGGCGGGGCTGAGTGCAGAGCGAGGCCCATGCGGGTGGGGGGAACCTGACTCTGGAGGACTTGTCCGGAGTTGCGGGTGGGTTTCTGGGTCCCGCCTCCTGTGGTAGCTGCGGTGGCAGAGGCAGCGGGACTCTTTCTGGGTCCTGCCTCCCACGTCAGTGGCAGTGGCACAGCCACAGGACTCTTTCTGGGTCCCGCTGAGCCACGAGATTCTGGGTTCTGGGTCTCATGCGATTTCATGCACTGGGCCCCTAGTATATATATAAAAGCCTAAGGAACCATTATGACCAAATGACCGGAACGACTGGTCGACCAGTCGCTATATGAAGCACACTGACCAGCAGGGGGCAGACACTCAATGTAGGAGCTGCCCCCTGGTGGTCAGTGTGTTCCCACAGGGGGAGCGCCGCTCAGCCAGAAGCCAGGCTCACCACTGGCAAGCACAGCTACGACGGCAGGAGAATCTCCCGACTCCGTGGCAGCACTACCAAGCGGCAGCGGCAGGCACAGCAGGCTGGGATGGGCGTGCATGGCGCCAGGACCCTGGCTTGGGCTCCTCCCTGGCTGCCTGCCGCTTGGCCCACTCCTACATCCCTCGGGGGATGTCCCGACTGCCAGTTTAGGCCCGATCCCCATAGGCTCCTGCGGGGATTGGGCCTAAACCGACAGTCGGGACATCCCCCAAGATGTCCTGGATTGCAAGAGGGCACAAACCAGGCTGAGGTATTTCCACCCCCGTGCACCAAGCCTCTAGTTTAAAATAAATGGCTAAAGAATGCAGGGGAAAGGTAAATAAGGAGTTCCGTGTTCGTCACAAAATGCTGATCTTTGAAGGACGGAATCTCATCCTTCATCTTTGCACATCTGAAGAATTCGACGACACCAAGTCTAAGCTATCTTCCCTATCAATGCAAAAACAGTATCACACATATGAAAAAACTATTGGCAATAGCTGTGCCCCTGCTTTAAGTCATATACCACTGGTGACTTGCCAAATTTTCTTAGTCCCTGTCTTGAAAAGATGCCATCTAAAGATAAAATGAGTTCATTAAGGTCTTTCAGGAAATTAATTCCAACTTTATTCTACATTGTTGCCAACATAGCACTGCCCAGAAATCGCTCACAGGAATGAATGACAGGAGCAAGATTGTCATTAAAGCTTCATAGGTAGGAAATAAAAAGCCAGCACAAATGGGACACATGGAGCATGGCTGTTAGGGAAGGGTTATGGTGAGCCTCCAAGGGCAGGTTAGGGAGTTTGGGCTTTATTCTGACCCTAATGGTGACCCCTGAGCACTTGTGAGAGAGGGTGCCACACTACAAAGGTAAGAAGCTGACATGTGAGATGAGGAGGTAACTGGCCAAAGGCTGTGCAAGAAGGATTCTATATAATAAAAGGGTAATATGCAGCCGGGACCGGTTTGCCTCAATGGATAGAGCGTCGGCTTGGGGACTGAAGGGTCCCGGGTTCGATTCCGGTCAAGGGCATGTGCCTTGGTTGCGGGCATATCCCCAGTGGGGGATGTGCAAGAGGCAGCTGATCGATGACTCTCTCTCATCAATGTTTCTAACTCTCTATCTCTCTCCCTTCCTCTCTGTACAAAATCAATAAAATATATTTAAAAAAATAAAAAAATAAAAAAAATAAAATAAAATAAAAGGGTAATATGCAAATCGACCGAACAGGAACAACCAGTCACTATGTCGCACAATGACCACCAGGGGGCAGACGCTCACCACAGGGAGCTACCCCCTGGTGGTCAGTGCGCTCCACAGGGGAGTGCTGCTCAGCCAGAAGCTGGGCTCACAGCTGGCAAGCGCAGCAGTGGTGGTGGGAGCCTCTCCCACCTCGTGGCAGCAATAAAAATGTCCAACTGCCATCCCTCAAGGGCTCTCAGACTGCAAAAGGGTGCAGGCTGGGCTAAGGGAGCACGCCCTCAAGTGCACGAATGTGCACTGGGCCTCTAGAATCTAGAACTGTTATAAAAGTTGTGAGGAAAATGAATAGGTCCTGAACTTCGCTGGCAGCCAGAATGGAAACAGAGAAAGGGTCAAAGAAATAAAAAATGCTGGAGCTCCCCATGATGTCATACTGGACTTGAGAGCAAAGAATTTTGTGCAGATATGAAAGCCAACAAAAACAAACAAAAATGTATTCAGAATATTTAGCATCACATTGGGAATTTTAAAATACGATATTAATAACAAAATTCAGCTAGGTTTTCTATAGTAAGATTACTCAGGAATGCTGCAAAATAATACCAACACCAAACCTTAACCAGTCCCCGCATACATTCATACCAGAAGGACCCCCTCAAAGGGATTAAGTGACACTATCCTATTAAATAATAGGTGGATTACATATTTATTTCAAATCTCTGACAGCAAGAATACATTTTCAATACATTGTTTATTATAAGAATTGCTATTTGGCCCCATGAGTACAACTATGTAAATATAGACTAATGGATAGAGGTTTGGAATCAACAATTTTGCCTTAGTTTGCCAATCACTTTCTTTTAATTGAGGTGAAATTCACATAACATAAAATCAACCATTTTTTAAAAAGTGAATAATTCAGGGACATTTAGTTCATTCTCAATATTACACAACTACCACCTCTATTTCCAAAAGGAATTCATTTCTTAAAAGGAAAAATGATAACACTCTTACCGTATGTGATAACATGAGGATAGCACACATAACTATTTAAAAAATTGGTGAGATCACACTAGGCCTTTAACTTATCACCTACCACTCAGTTAGACACACACACAAACACACACACACACACACACACACACACTGTTGTCTCCATCAGTTATTTAAAGTGATAGGAATTTTATTTTAAATACTAACTAGAGGCTCGGTGCACGAAATTCATGCATGGGGGTGGTGGTTGTCCCTCAGCCCAGCCTGCACCCTCTCCAATCCAGGAACCCGCGGGGGATGTCCGACTGCCGGTTTAGGCACAATCCTGCCAGCAGTCGGACATCCCTCTCACAATCTGGGACCACTGGTTCCTAACTGCTCACCTGCCGTCCTGCCTGATCACCCCTAATGCCCCACTCCCCCCGCCCACCAGCCTGATCACACCTAACCGTCTCTGCCTACTGGCCTGATCACCCCCAACTGGCCCCCCGCCCCCCCTCCCCCCCGTCAGCCTGGTTGCCCCCAACTGCCCCCCCGCCCCCCGCCGGCCTGCTCGCCCTACGCAGCCTTCTGTTCAGTCATTTGATCATCCCTCACTAACCCCCCTGACAGCCTTGTCGCCCCACATGGCCTACTGTTTGGTCATCCATCCAGTTGCTTGGTTGTGATGGTCCCTGGCTTTTTATATATTAGGACAGGCTCCTGGAGTTTCACAACATATTAAATTTAGAAAATGAATATAAACTCTACTATATCTTTGATACAAATCTTATAAATGGATGTCTCATATTCCTTTTGCGTAAGTACCAGAAAAGCTCTTAATTTTTTAAAAATTTATCTTTATCGTTAAAAGTATTATAGATGTCCTGTTTGTGTTTTTTTGTTTTCCCCGTTGACCGCCTCCAACTGGTTCCCATTTCTCCCAGGTTTTCACCACCCCTATTGCCTGTGTTCTTGGGTTATACATATAGGGTTATGCATATAAGTTCCCCTGTTAATCCTCCCCTCCAACCCCATAACCTTCCCCTTCTTACTGAAGTTTATCAGCCTGTTGCATGCTTTCATGCCTCTAAATCTATTTTATTCATCAGTTTATTTTGATCATTAGATTCCACAAATCAGTGAGATAATTTGATACTTATCTTTCTCTGACTGGCTTATTTAATTTGCATAATACTCTTCAGGTTCATGCCCACTATTGCAAATGGTGAGTTGTTTGTTTGTTTTACAGCTGTGTAGCATTCCATTGTGTAAAGGTATCACAGCTTTTTTATCCATTCATTCACTGATGGGCACTTGGGCTGTTTCCAAATCTTAGCTACTGTAAATTGCACTGCTACGAACAAATGGGTAGATATATTCTTTCCGACTGGTGTTTCTGGATTCTTAGGAGATGTTATTTTAAAAGACAAAGAAAGTCTAAAAGAGACTTCAATGTACATACCTTATTGGGATAGCTGGCTGCTTCCTCCCAAAATTGACTTCAAAGAGGAAGCCTTCCACAGCAATAAAGAAAAATTGTGCAAATGTCACAATGTTCCCGCATCCTGGATGCTTCCTGCATAGTGGGGGACAAAAAGAAAAAGACACAAAAAACTGAGATAAAGGCCACTGACTTGTTATATTGACAGTTCAGAGTAACAGGGAGATAGATTTCCATCACCCCCTGTCCTCTCAGTTTTCATGTCCCACGGATCACATACATTTAGCAATATACCTCACAGGGAAGAATGCCAAGCCTTATTTCACTCCTCTGTAGGTACAGCAGCCCGTCAGGAAGGACCACTCTGATACACGCTCCCTGGAACTATGACACAACCTTCCTGGTAAACTGTAGGAACTGGTCGGTGAGATGTTCTTTCTGAGATCTTCACTTAACCAAGAGGGCTTTATTCAGGATCCTAGTCAGCCTACGCAGCGTATGCTCAGGTCTCCTAGAAATGTCTATATATACTTCTGACCAGGAATCTTCAAGACCAAAGACTCATACCCGGGGACATTGCCTTAGCTCCCTCACAGGGGCAAAAATTGGTTCTTAGGGTATGGAAAGCTTACTATTTTGTTAATTATAGAGCACAGATATATGTACAGCACATAAACCCATATATAGTGTGTCTGGGGGTGGATGACTAGGGAAAAAAACGTCTAAAAAGGGGTAAGAAGCAATAATGAAAAGAATGAGGGCTATAGTCTATGGTCTACACTGCTATAGTCTACTATTCTCCACAACCATTAACACAAATATATTAGGCACTCAATGAATGTTTATGAAATTCCATCGAAGCTCTTCAGTGATCTATGTAGGGGATGGGGAATCTTTCATGGTGACTTAAGGAAAAGTGTAACAAGAGAAGAATTCTTTCTGGCATCCCTCCTGGGGCACTCTGAAAAGGAGTTACCGAAACCGTTTGTGGTTTTCTTGAGCTTGTCTTCCATGAGGCTCTGCTCAATCACTGGAGGGTCAGGGGGAGCAGCTCGCTGCCTTTGTTTTCCTGAACTTCCCGGCTGCCCATACTACCCATATCCCCACATTACAAAACTCAGCCTTCGTATCCTGCACCTTCACCCAACACATTTACCCACGGCTAGTGAATAGAGGGGTGTAATTATATTACTAAATATTAATACAATACTACTTATTTATTTATTTTTGATCCTTTAAATTTTTTTTTTTTTTTTTTTTTTTTACAGAGGGGAAGGGAGAGGAATAGAGAGTAAGAAACATTGATGAGAGAGAAACACCAATCAGCTGCCTCCTGCACACCTCCCACTGGGGATGTGCCTGCAACCAAGGTACATGCCCTTGACAGGAATCAAACCTGGGACTTTTCCACACTCTATCCACTGCCCTAAACCAGTCAGGGCACAATGCTATTTATTAAAATAAACTCCATCCTCTGTTAGTGGTTTTATTTTTTTTAAAGTATATTTTATTGATTTTTTACAGAGAGGAAGAGAAAGGAATAGAGAGTTAGAAACATCGATCATCTGCCTCTTGCACACCCCCAATGGAGATGTGCCCGCAACCAAGGTACATGCCCTCGACCAGAATCGAACCTGGGACCTTTCAGTCCACAGGCCGATGCTCTATCCACTGAGCCAAACCGGTTTTGGCTGTTAGTGGTTTTAATATTAAGTAGCAGTAACAAGTACATAAATTCCAAAATACACGCATCAGGCATAAAAATAAACAGCTCCGAGCACAGGCCTTTCTTGTCCGGAGCTGTGCTTACACCTTGAAGCGGAACTGTTGCTACTCTTTAGGCTCCACTGCCTATGAAAACTACTGCTTTATATTCAGTTCAGTGATTTCTTTTAGCCCCTCTTCTGTTCCAGGGACAGGGCTAAAGGTTGCAGGAACCCATAAATAATCATGTAAGGCATTCACCCCATTGAAGGAGCAATTAAAGCCATTGCCCTCACTGTGAGTGTAGAGGAGAAGGAACCTGAGCTCTAGACAGTTCTTGGCACAGTCTACACACCTCGCTGCTCTGCTCGTTACAGCCAGGTGCCCTGGGAGCGTCCCCTCCCAGCTCGGAGTGGATTGGCCTGGGGTAGGGTCCTGCACTGTTGAAAACTTCCCTCTTGAGTCTCAAGTGCAAAGGCCGAGAACCCTAAGGTAGGTCTGGGGTGAGGGTGCGTGTAAGAGGCACAGGTGATGTTTATGTGCTGACACAGGGTTGAGAATTACTGCGCTCCAGCAGCTAAAAATTCACAGTGACGTGCAAGACGCAGCTGTCATCACCCTGAGGCATGGAAGTTGATTTCATCTAGTTTCCTTACCTTTCAAATGGGAACAGTAAGTATGCCTAGCCCACTGGTTTTATTGCAGAGCAAATAAGCCAGTCCCTTAAACACACTTCCCACGGTGTCTGCCAAGCAGGGGAAAAGGCAGAGGGCTCTAGGATGCCAAAATGTCACATCTTGCATATCAGAAGGTCTTCAATTGAATATAGTGACCTTTTAAAATATATTTATATTGACCGTTTTTTTCTCACCTATAAATCAAAAGGGACATGCTTTTAACCTTGTCCTGAGGATGTGATGAAAAAAATATATATAATGTGCCAAACCCAAGATTTAGCCCAAGGGCTCAAGAAACTCCCTTGCTTTCCCTCCCATTTCTCTTTGCAAAAACTTAGGCCAATCCAACTAAAGAACAATTAGGGAATAAATTGATTAACAGAAACAGACCTAGAAACAGAGATGCAGCTGTCAAACCTCAGAGGGAAGGTAGGGGAGGGTGGGGGCAAAGGGCAGAGATCAACCAAAGGACTTGTGTGCATGCATATAAGCCTAACCAGTGGTCATGGACAACAGGGGAGGGCATACGTGGGAAGGGGTTTGGGATGGGAATGGGGGGATGAGGACAATTATGTGATACCATAATCAATAAAGAAATTAAAAAAAAATTAGGGAGCACCTACTGTGCATAAAGTTAGGGCTAGCTGCCAGGAAACGCCCACGTGAATGAGACCTCTGCCCCGGGATGTCAGGATGAAGGAGTAGGAGAGAGTAAGGACTCAGTGCCACAGAGGGATGGCCAGAGGAAGGTGCCCCCACGCTCCGGGCAGTGTCTGGCCTTCACTCGGGCACCTGAATGAATGTGGGGATGCCTCACTTTAAGCAACCACGACCTAGATTTAGGAATTCTCCGACAAATCCCATACCCATCAGGAGTCACTTCCTATTGGCTCCTTGACCACCCTAATCTCCATAGGGTTGTTAAATTTCCCTGTTGCACTCACATGATTCCAAAAAAAAAAAAAAAAAAAATGATGCCGAAACCGGTTTGGCTCAGTGGTAGAGCATGCGTCTGCAGACTGAAAGGTCCCGGGTTCGATTCCAGTCAGGGGCATGTACGTTGGTTGCAGGCACATCCCCAGTAGAGGGTGTGCAAGAGGCAGCTGGTCGGTGTTTCTCTCTCATCGACATTTCTAGCTCTCTCTCTCCCTTCCTCTCTGTAAAAAATCAATAAAAATATATTTAAAAAAAGAAAAGAAAAGAAAAGAAAGTTTAACAGAAGGGCAACTCCTCCAGGCAGGGTTGCCTCTTCTTAAAAAAAAATAAAAATGAGCTGACAGAACTTTTTAGGAACATTATCTATACTGTTGTGTAGATACCAATTATTTATTTTAACTTAAATAATTCATTTCAAAACTTTAGAGTAAAAACTTGAGCTTTTTCCCTAAATCACTTGTTTTGTTGAAATTCATTTATCAAGAGTTTATAATCATAACTGAAAACAATTTCTTTGACTTTGAAGTTTCTTTGGCAAGAATCAATTTTTCATTTCATTTTAATTTTTCATATAAAATTTTTTTTAAATCCTCACCAGAGCTGAAACCGGTTTGGCTCAGTAGATAGAGCATCGGCCTGCGGACTGAAAGGTCCCAGGTTCAATTCTGGTCAAGGGCATGTACCTTGCTTGCGGGCACATCCCCAGTTTGGGGTGTGCAGGAGGCAGCTGATGATGATTCTCTCACATCAATGTTTCCAACTCTCTATCCCTCTCTCTTCCTCTCTGTAAAAAAAATCAATAAAATATATTTTTTTAAAAATCCTCACCAGAGGATATACTTTTATCGATTTTAGAAAGAGACATACACATGAGAGAGAAACATCTATTGGTTGCCTCTCCCCTGACTGGGGATCGAACCCACAACCTGGGTAAGTGTCTGACCAGGACTTGGACCCACAACCCTTCGTGCATGGAACAACACTCCCACCAACCGCGCTGTACTGGCCAGGGCAAGTTTTTATTTGTTTTAAAAGGCATCTTTGAAGAGAAAGAATTGGGCATATATTTCATGCCTTTTGCTATCTCATATTCTAGATTTAGGAAACTATTCTATCTGATTCAGTACTAGGCACTTGATTGGAATAAAACGGGGGAAAGAAAATGTTTCAGATTGTTTTCCTCATGTAAGACACACAATACCTTGCCTACTCAGTTAGCTGGTGCCTATCCCCTCAGTCATTCACATTTGCTCTTTGCACTGCATTGTGGCCTGGATTTCATCTTAGATCCTAAATATAGGTATAAGCATCAGAAACAAAAACCTAAATTTGTTTTCTAATTTGGGAAAAGTGATTTAAAATGTTCGCTTTTCCCTGCAATTCACTTAAGTATTTCCATTTCTCTACTTGCCACTTATGACGGCACCCAATGGTTCCAAGGAAGCCATATAAAACGCACAGTTCCTGCTCTATGAGGATTTATGAGCTGCGATGTCCCAAGACAGAGTCACAAATTCTGAGAAGGCCAAAACTAGAAAGAACTGTAAAGACCATCCAGTCCAACCAGCTCTTATTTTACTATAACATGAGAAGTGGTGAGTTGCCCAAGCAAATAAGGAAAAAGCTGCTATTCATCTGCTGTCCCATTCATTAAAGCCATAAATGTACTCCTCTCCTTATGAAACCCATTGCTGTGTGCAAAAACCTAGATTCACCAAAAAGAATAAATGAGCGACAATTTATTTACACATTATTCAAAGCCTTCTAAGGAGAAGCTTCCCTAATGCATGAAAACGTTCTGTAAAGTTACATTTATCCACAACCTCTCAGGAACGAACCCATAAAACAAGGCAGACCTACACTGAAATAGAAGTCATCAGAGGGGAGGGGAAGCCTGAATGTGTGTCAGATCTCCTTCAGATCCACGTGAGGCAAGTGGCACTATCACCGCCCGCCCCACTTTTACTGTTGAGCAAACAGACTGGGGAGATCAAAAAAGAAATTTAGCTGAGTGCTCATAACTAGCAAGAGGGCCTTCAGCTGCCAGCATAACTGACATCACACCACCTTTCAGAATTTTTGATGTAATGGCATATTCAACACATATGAGACACTATTATTCTCTGACCTCTATTTGGCTGGCCTGATTTTATCACATTTTTATATTTTAAAGTCAATTTTCATTTCTTAAGTTGTATTAGTTGAGTCCTTATATATTTTGAAAATTAACCCTTTATTAGATATATCTGTGGCAAATATGCTCTCCCATACAGTGGGCTCCCTTTTCATTTGTTGATGGTTTCTTTTGCTGTGCAGAAGCTTTTTATTTTGATGTAGTCCCATTTGTTTATTTTTCCCATGTTTCCCTGGCCTTAAGAGATCTATCAGCAAACATACTGCTATGAGAGGTGTCTTGGATTTTGCTGCCTATGGTTTCTTGTGGAATTTTTATGGTTCTATGACTTACATTTAAGTTTTTTATCCATTTTGAGTTTATTCTTTTGTATGGTGTAAGTTGGTGGCCTCGTTACATTTTTTTGCATGTATCTGTCCAATTTTTCCAACACCAATTATTAAAGAGACTGTTACTCTACTGTATGCTTTTGTCTCCTTTGTCAATTATGAATCAAGCTTGGGTCAATCTCTGGGTTCTCTGTTCTGTTCCACTAATCTATATACCTGTTCTTGTGCTGGGACAAGGCTGTTCTGATTACATGGCTCTGTAGTATAACTTGATATCTGGTATTGTGATCCCTACCACTTTGTTCTTCTTTCTCAAGATTGCTGCCATATAAACTTATATGGTTGGTTCCATATTAATTTCAAAATATTTGTTCTGGATCAGTGAAATATGCCATTGGGATTTTGAAAGAACTGCATTAAATTCATAGATTGCTTACAAACAATCCAATTAAAAAATGGGCAAAGACCTAAATAGACACTTCTCCAAAAAGGACATACAGCTGGCTAAGAGACATATGAAAAAATGCTAGTCACTAATCATCAGAGAGATGCAAATTAAAATGAGAATGAGGTATCACCTCACACCTGTCAGAATGGCTATCATTAACAAATCAACAAAGAACAAATGGTGCTGAGGATGTGGAGAAAAAGGGAACCCTAGTACAGTGGTTGGCAAACTCTTTAGTCCACAGAGCCAAATATCAACAGTACAACGATTGAAATTTCTTTGGAGAGCCAAATTTTTTAACCTTAAACTCCTTCTAACACCACTTCTTCAAAATAGACTCGCCCAGGCCATGGTATTTTGTGGAAGAGCCATACTCAAGGGGCCAAAGAGCCGCATATGACAGTTTGCTGACTATGGCCCTAGTACACTGCTGGTGGGAATGCAGACTGGTGCAGCCACTGTGGAAAACAGTATGGAGTTTCCTCAAAAAAATTAAAAATGGAACTGCCATTTGACCTGGTGATCCTACCTCTAGGAATATATCCTAGAAACCCAGAACACCAATCAGAAAGAATGTATGTACCCCTTTGTTATAGCAGCACAATTTACAATAGCTTAAGATCTGGAAACAGCCCAAGTTAGATGAGTGGATAAAAAAAAAAAAAAAAAAAAAAAAAGAAGAAGCTTTTTTTATCCACTCATTACATTTACACCATGGAATACTATGCAGCAGTAAAAAAGAAAGATTTCTTACCCTTTGGGATAGCATGGAGGGACCTGGAGAGTATGACACTAAGCCAAACAAGCCAGTCAGAGAAAGACAAGCATCACATGATCTCACTCATATGTGAAATCTAATGAACAAAATAAACTGATGAACAAAACAGATCCAGAGGCATAGAAGCATGAACAGACTGACTAATCTCAGAGGAAAGGCTGGGTGGTAGAGGGGGTGAGGGGTGGGAAGAGATTAACCAAAGAACTTCTGTGCATATCTGCATAACCCATGGACACAGACAATAGTGCAGAGGAGGCCTGGAGAGGAAGATAGGGGTGGGGGTCCATGAGGAAAAAAGGGGGACATGTGTAATACTTTCAACTGTAAATTTTAAAAAATAAATAAAGGAACAGAAATCATTAGATTTCTAAAGTAACCTTCCTTTAAAACGTACCAGCTTACAGCAGGATACATTGCTATATCCCTCTCCACCTGCTCTCAAGAAGGACAAATGGCCCTGGCCAGTGTGGCTCAGTTCGTTGGGCCTTCCTCTGTGTGCACCACAAAGCTGCCCGTTGGATTCTAGGTCAAGGCACATGCCCAGGTTTCGGGCTGGATCCCCGGTGGGGAGTATGCAGGAGGCAGCTGATCGATGTTGCACTTTCATATCGATGTTCCTCTCTCTTCCTTTCTCTCTGAAAATCAATAAACTATTCTTGTTTTTTAAAAAAAGTTCTTTATCCTTTAAAAAGAAAAGAATGCCAAATGACAGATCTTTATCAACACTGTCTGCATAACAAAATTTCAAGCTCAGTTACTGCAAAAATAAAGCCCACACAGAGTTTACCTTAAATAAACTAGTTGTTTCAGAATGACTTTAACCCATGGGATCAGGAAAATAAAAGACATTTCTAGTGGGCACCACATGAGAAACTGGGTGACCAAAACCTATAACGTGCTCAAGTTCAAAATTAAACAGGGAGGTTGAAGAGAGTTATTGGACCAGGAGTTGAGATATTCTAGATTCTGGTCTTGTCTCTGCCACTTACAAGAAGTAAAAGAGCATCTGACTTCTTGGGTACTATTCAATTTTCATGAAAACAGATATTCTAATTCTTGACCTATTTTGGACACAGATTGTCCTGATGACCCATGGAGATAACGTGTAGACTCGGGAACATGATGGTAGATAGCGCCATAAATAGCGTTTTACAGCAGGAGGAGGAGGTCCAGAGAAGAGAAATGATTTGAATAGGTCACCAAACCAGGATATGACAAAGTCAAGAATGAAGTTCATAATTTTTTTAAAAATATATATTCTACTGATTTTTTACAGAGAGGAAGGGAGAGGGATAGAGACCTAGAAACATCGATGACAGAAACATGGATCAGCTGCCTCCTGCACACCCCGCACTAGGGATGTGCCCGCAACCAAGGGACATGCCCTTGACCAGAATCAAACCTGGGACCTTTCAGTCCGCAGGCCGACACTTTAGATTTTGGCCCCTTCTCTGATTGAGTTCGACACCCCTACTGACTGAGCCAAACCGGTTTCAGCTGAAGTTCATAATTTCAAGATTTTCAGTCCTGAGCCTTTTTCAGGACACCTGTTGTTTTTTTCTGTAAGTTTGCAGCCATTGAACGCTGCACATTATTTCTCTACATTATCTGCATGCCATCCTAGTTTCACTTCGGTAAAGCCATTTTTTTTTAAGCTAACATTGCATAAGTTTCAGGTGTGCAACACTGAAATTTGACATCTGTGTGTAATACCTCCTGCTCACCACTGGAAGCTTCCATTTGTCACCCCCATTCTTTTCTTTTCTTGAATTTATTGGGGTGACTCTGGTTAATAAAACTATACAGGTTTCATGTGTACAACTCAATAAAAACATCATCTGCACCCTGCGCTCACCACCCAGTATATTTCTGTTCCCACTTACCTCTTCTTTGCCCACTTCCACCTCCCAAACCCCTCCTTTCCACCTGGCTATCACCATGCTGTTGACCCTGCCAATGTGTCATATATATTTATGTTTTTTCTTAATCCCTTCACCTTTTTTCACCCAGCCCCCAACTCTCCTCCCCTCTGACAGCTGTCAATCTGTTATGTACCTATGCTTCTGTTTCTATTTTGTTTGTCAAATGATTGCGCTGATTCCATTCCACATACACCTGAGATCAGATGGTATTTCTCTCTCTCTGACTGGCTCATTTGACTTAGCATAATTCTCTCCAGGTCTATCCATGCTGTTGCAAAAGGTAAGATTTTCTTTTTTTACAGCCAAGTAGTATTCCATTATATAAATGCACCACAGCTGTTTTTATCTACTCCCCCAATCTTAAATTTACGAAGTTACGTCCCAAAACACATGCCTCCCAGTTTAAAGACTAATACCTTAAAGCTGGAAATGCTCTCTTGGGTCCATTAGACGGACCACATACATAAATAAGAACTGATTCACCTACATCACTGAGAGGTAATGTTTGGGCAAAGTACTCATGGCCACCTCCTCTATAAAGGTAACAAACAAATGCTCTGCAGGCACTTTAACACACGTGACTCTTTCTTTGCAGCGTGTACAAAATCAGACTGCATTCTAAGTCCAAAAGCTTTGGTCCAGTGCTCCAGTCAAACGTGGCATTAATTACTACCCGGTTGGAGAAAAGAGCTAGAGGAACCTTGGGTTCTGCGGCCACAAGATTCTGCCCAGTCACGTGAGAAATTCTCCCGGACTCAAACCCTCAAGTGTGTGAAAAAGGGGTGATGCCAGCAACACCCCGAGTGTTTCCTGCGAGGGATGCTGTGAAACTATTTGCTGGGGCAGCGGACGGAGCCTGCGCAGAATGGAGGAGTGGGCTCTCAGGGTCCCAGGCGGCGCAGGGCCGAACCCGCGGGGCGTGGGGGTGACGCGTGGGGACGCCCCTCCGGCTTCCTCGGTGCAACCCCGAGAGCCGCGGGGTTACTCACCTGACCAGCAGCTCCAGGAAGATCACGTTACTGCAGCAGCCGGCGAACACCAGGCCCACCGCGAAGAGCGGGCGCATGGTCAGCGCGGGGAAGGGGAATGAGCGCGCGGAGGAAGCGCCCGCCTAGACCACTACCTCGGCGGCGGCGGCGGCACAGAACATCGTCCCTTCCCGGAGCGCGGCTCTTCCCTGGTGGCGCCGCCACCAACGCTCCGGGCTAGAGGAGCTGTAGTTCACTGCCAGCCCCGGCCCCATTCATTCGAGGGGGCGCTCTGGTCCCAGCCAGACTACATATCCCAGGATGCCACGCGCCCTTACGTCATGCTGGGACGTGCCCCGCCGCTGCAGGGACCCTCCACTAGAGAGGAGAGAGAGAAGCGAGGTTATCGGCACGCCTCTCGCGATAGGAAGCCGCAGGATTTGTTGGGAAGTGTAGTTCCCAACTTTCCGGCGAGTATGCCAAGGGCTCAGGGCGGGGTGCGAGAGTCACGGTCTCAACAAACACAGGGGGCGGCACGAGAGCTGCAGACCGGTGATTGGTTGCTGGCGGCGTTCTAGCATCTGAAACAATTGGGTGAAAGCAAAAATTCCTCTGAACTTACTTTTCTACCTTTAGAAAGGAGCATTGGAATCAGAAAGTGCTGGAATTGAATGTTGGCTCAGCTGCTAATCAGCTCTGCTATCTCAGGTAGCTTCCTCGAGCCTTAGTCTCATTATTGGGGGGAGAAAAAAGGAAAAAAAAAAAGAAAGAAAGAAAGAAAAAAAAAGCCGGGAGCAATAATGCCCAGTTAGCAATAATGCCAATCTTACCTCTTGTGAGGATTACAAGCTATGGTCACCTGGAGATCTTGTTAAAATGTGGATTCTGATCCATTACACCTGCAATTTGCCCTGAGATTCTGCATAGCTAACAAGTTCCCAGGTGCTGCTGATGCTGCCCATCTGAGGACCTCACTTATTGTAGAAGAGCAGATACCTACAAAACAATTGTTTCTGGAGACTTCTCTACCCCACCCCATTGACTTTGGGACCTCCTGCCACCCTACTGTTCCTTTTCTCCTTCCCCTTAGCCTACAGTCATGCTCAAAGTAATTTCTCTTTCTCCTTCACTTTACCACCAAATATTTTTAAAGACTAATCTATATTCGCAGCCTTTTCTGATAAAAGCCAGATTTTCTAAAATAGTTTTATTTTGAGTTCTACTGACCTCTTGTCAAAACCATATACAGCAATTTTTTTAGTACTGTTTCATTTAATGTCATTTAATTATAATGTTTATAAGATTCCATTACAACTTAATTCTTGCTTGTATCAGCCTAGGGCACTGGTCGGCAAACTGCAGCTTGCAAGCCACATGCGGCTCTTGGTCCCCTTGAGTGCGGCTCTTCCACATAACACCACATGTGGGCGCGCACGTACAGTGTGATTGAAATTTCATGGCCCATGAGCAGAAGTCGGTTTTCAGCCTGGGCGAATCTATTTTGAAGAAGTGGCATTAGAAGAAGTTTAAGTTTAAAAATTTTGGCTCTCGAAAGAAATGTCAATCATTGTACCGTTGATATTTGGCTCTGTTGACTAATGAGTTTGCCGACCACTGGCCTAGGGCAGCAATTTTCAGACCACTTGCCACAAGAAGCACGCTGGTGTGCTGCAAGAATTTTTAAAATGTGCAACACCTGACTATTTAGTCAGGACACTCATCTCTTTTCCTTCAGATTATCAAATTTAAAAAAATGACAACAGCCAACACAATAGCTGTGTGATGTGAATGAGTCAAAATTATACTTTTTTTTCCTCAGATTGGCAAAAATATATATATTTTTGGTGTGCCACAGAAATTGCCAATTTTACCAGTTAGCTTGTGTTTGTCATTACATACATTGTTTCATTTAAAGTCACAGTTTCCAAGAACCTATCAATGATGTTAAGTGAGAATGTACTGTACCAGTCTTACTTGGTCTCACAAATGGCTTTTGACAATGAAAGTTAATGCTCTGACATTCTCTTGTCCTTCTGCTCATAAGACACGAGTCTCCTTTTTCTCTTCCTACTGCTCTGACTTACCTTTTATTCAGTATTCTTTGCAGGCTTTTCCTTCTCTGTCCACTCGAATTCTTTCAGAGTTCTATCATCTGTCCCTTCCTATTTAGCCCAAACACATTCTATTGGTGATCTCATCTCTGCAACTTCAACCATCACCATATGTAACTGTGGACCTACACATACATACATATATGTACAGCCCCAATGTTCCTCATGTCTTAAATTAAAGTTTCCAACTGCTTATTTGACATCTTCGACAATGGGATGTCTGAAGAGAAGAACTGTCTGCTCACAAAAGCTTTCTGTGTGTAGCTTTTCAGTTCACAGTTTCTTCCTCTATAGCTCCAGCGCTCCATCCACTCCTAAACCATTCCAGGAATCAGGTTGCATTGTAGTTATCTGCTTTCATGTCAGTCTTCCTCTAGCACCGTGGTGGACCAGAATCAAGAATAACTAATTCATCTCTAGATCCTT
The DNA here is from genome assembly GCF_014108245.1 of Pipistrellus kuhlii. Classification (NCBI taxonomy): domain Eukaryota; kingdom Metazoa; phylum Chordata; class Mammalia; order Chiroptera; family Vespertilionidae; genus Pipistrellus; species Pipistrellus kuhlii. Next base: position 15,674,361 of record NW_023425405.1, read on the forward strand.
AGCATCATATATGGTGACTGGTATCTAATATGTACAGACACTTTTTGTTGAGTAAATAAATGAGCTTGTCTTCTTATTTGAGTAAAATAATTCACACCTCACAAAGTCAATAAATGTGTAGTATTTTTCAGTCTGATGATTTTTTTTTTTAATCCAAACATCAAAAAGGCACTGGCGGGAAACAGAACATTACCAGCCTCTCAGAACACCTTTGTCCCTTCCAGTCACTATCCCCTCTGGGAGAAAGTGCTTTTTGCTTCTAGCACTGGAGATTAGTGTTGCCTGTCTGGGCAGTTTTATATAAATGGAATCATACAGAGTGTTTTCTTTGGTTCCTGCTTTCACTCAGCATTATATGTGTCAGCATTATATGTGTTACATGTATTTGTAGTTCATTCATTGGCATTGCTGTATAGCACTAACATGAATGCACCTTATATGAATGCACCTCACTTTATTTGTCACTTCTTCTGGTGATGGAGATTTGGGCTCTTATGAATAATGCCACTAAGAAATTTCTTTGTTTGTTAAGTGTCACCCAAGAATATTTTTTCATTGACTTTTAGGGAGATTGGACGAGAGAGGGAAAGAAAGAGAGTAGCATCAATCTGAGAGAAACACATCAATTGGTTGCCTCCTCTATGAGCCCTGATCAGGGCCTGGGCCGGGGAGTAGCCTGCAACCAAAGTACCTGCCCTTGACTGGAACTGAACCTAGGGCCCTTTGGTCCACAGGCCAACACTCTATCCTCTGAGCCAACCCAGCTAGGGCTAAGAAATTTCTTGTACTTGCTTTTTGGTGAACATATCCATGTTGGATATGAGTATTGTAATCAATGATAAGATACTGAAAACAGCCTGACTGGTTTGGCTCAGTGGATAGGGCATCGACCTGTGGACTGAAGGGTCCCAGGTTCGATTCTGGTCAAGGGCATGTACTACTTGGTTGCGGGCACATCCCCACTAGGGGGCGTGCAGGAGGCAGCTGATCAATGTTTCTCCTTGATGTTTCTAACTATCCCTCTCCCTTCCTCTCTGTAAAAAAATAATAAAATATATATTTTTAAAAGATACTGAAAACAGAAATGACCAGTAATTTGAAGAGTATAATAGGAAGAACTATTAACTAGTAGCATAGGATTCGTTACTATGAGGGTTAAGAAAGTCCCAAGATTACAGGGAGAGCAGACACAAGAAGCAGCTACTGCCTAGAACTGAGACAGACCTCCCAGGGAAGGAACACATGTGGACAAGGGTCTTCTCCCCTTAAAGTGGAGATTCAGCCTGGCTGTAGCCCTCTGCTAGCAGTGAGGTGCTGACAAATTCTAGGAGCACCTTTGGGGTCCAGCTGGGACACTGGCCAGCTTGTCAGGAAGCTGCTGGGGGGGCGGAGGGGGCCTTGTGCTTTCTCTGTAGGAAGCTGGCTGGGGCTCTAGACCCTCCTGGGAACCACCTGTGAGGGTGCTGCTGAGCTGACTCAGGTGAGCACCACAGCAGGTCATCTGTGCTGCAGCAACAGGAAGAGAGGAAACATGCCAGAACCCAGAAGAGAAGCCGCCTCCTGTCCTGCTCTTGCAGCGCGGCTCCCTGACATCACTCCCCTGATGGAGGAGGCGTCCACAGGGTCCAGCTCCAGCATCCCAAGCAGGGCCATGAAGGGTGGATCTGGAGCTGAAAGGCTGCAAACTGGCAACTGGGAGACCCCAGTTGTCAATTTACACCCCAGTTTTGAGGGGTCATTTCAACTTTGGTAGTTTGTTTCTCCACAAAACCAACGTTATGAAGTACAGGCATGGCTTCAGCTCCCAGGCGTCTTTGTTCTTTCTCCTCTCCCTGAGCTCCAACGTTTAGCATCTTTGAGTGAATACCACCTTAGACAGCAGCCAGGCTCACCCTGCTTAAACCTTCGCATGGGCCCTTCGCTCGTGAGGAGGGACCCATCGCTCTGAGAGTGTTCCTCTTTGCCCCGAGCTGGCGCGGTGAAGGTTTCTTGCTTCTCCTTCTCTCCCCTGAGATATATTTTGAATCGTTTATAAAATCCACCTAGCCAATTTGCGACCAAAAAAATTAAGTGAGATGACTCCCGTGGGTTACCTCTTAAAAAGGCTCCTCACATTGACAACCCTACAGAGACCTGTCATTTAAGGTTTGTAAACTTGTTTTCCTTACCGATCGCATGAGGGTGGTTTTCTCCTCCCTCTGTCGCATAAACCGTGAAGTGCTTGGAGCTGTGCACAAGGAGGGAACACTCTGAACAGCTGACGGTATTGACAAAGCCAAAGGTGGTTGTTGCTTGTTTCATGGGTCATGTTCAAGCAGCGCCCCAGTCAATGTATGGATAGGTTTGTAAAATCTAGCTTCTTCAAGGATGTCATCAAAAGACAGGTTTTCTTTCTTTTTTAAAATATATTTTATTGATTTCTTTTTACAGAGAGGAATTGAGAGGGATAGAGTGTTAGAAACATCAATCAGCTGCCTCTTGCACACCCCCTACTGGGGATGGTGCCCGTAACCAAGGTACATGCCCTTGACCAGAATCGAACCTGGGACCTTTCATTCTGCAGGCCAACGCTCTATCCACTGAGCCAAACCGGTTTCAGCACCGGTCCTTTTTTACACTCCCAAGGTGTCCTTCCAGCCCCAGCCGGGCCCCTGCAGACCCTTCGGCCTTCATTATGGCCACTGCCCTGTTTTCATCCTATCCGGCGGCAGAGGGTCTCTGCTCACTCAAAGGTGATTTGTGCTCTATCAGCTAACTGGACTGTAGAATGTTCTTTGCCTCCTATTGACCTGTGACCCTAGGAGCCATCCACAGCTGCAGCTTCCATACCACAATATCATCAAAAAGATTTCGGCGAAGTTGTCAGCATTTCATAGGGGCCTTCATGACAACACTGAGCTGGCGGAAGGGTCTTATGAGTCATGCATATGAATATCATTATTCAAATTAGCCTGGTAGATGTGGGAGATAAAAGGAACTGTTTTATTTTGTGTTCATTAAGCACGAGAGGGTATGTTTCCCCCCCGGATGCCGGCTCATTATGCCTGTAACCGTTAATGGGAGTTAAATTCCAACATCACATCAAGGGGAGAGATGATCCCTCAAGTATTGGGGACCGCCTTCTCCAAATTGCAAATCAAAGGTAGGCTGTAAACTTCTGCGCTGTCTCGCTAACGGATTAAAGTGTATGTGGATTTATTTTCCTCCCTCTGAACACTAACTTTCCCTCAATAGCGATGGTTCCGGGAGCTTTGTGGCAGAAGAGATGGTGAGGTCTACCAGGCCAGCACCATACAGGGTTTTCCCTCCTGGGAAGGAACACTAACCTTGTATAATCACATGCTGTACCTCAGATTTTGCTTATGCTCTCCACTCTCACTGTGCTTCACAAACCCCCAATGAGATGCTTCTGTCTTGGGTTTGAGGAAGAACTGAGGCTCGGGATGGCCGAGTAACCTCCCCAGAATTACATGGCTGATAGGAGAATGAGGCAACAAGCCCGGGGCTGTATAAAAACAGGCCCGAATGCGCTGCGTGGGCCATTTCCCAAGTCTGTCAGATGCCTACTCCGTATGAATGTGGGACATGGTGGGAGGGCATGCAAGATGCGGAGAAGCTAACAGAATCGCCGCACAGGCAGTGTGTCTGGTGCAGGTGAGCTCATAGGAGCTATCTGGCGAGGTGGTTTCCGCCCTCCCCTACGTGGGCTTGTGAAAAGAGGAATTAATCCCACATCATGGTCGGTGAGTCGCTAGGAAATGCGCTGAATGCGACTCAGAAGAGGGAGGAGCCTGTGCAGAGGGGAGCAAGGCTAAAGCCCTGGTTGGCAAACTGCGGCTCTCAAGCCACATGCGGCTCTTTGGCCCCGTGAGTGTGGCTCTTCCACAAAATACCACGGCCTGCGCAAGTCTACTTTGAAGAAGTGGCATTAGCAGAAATTTAAGTTTAAAAAATTTGGCTCCCAAAAGAAATGTCAATCGTTGTACTGATGATATTTGGCTCTGTTGACTAATGAGTTTGCCAACCACTGGACTAGAGCAACCGCCAATTGCAGGCTGTGTCCTCAGCGTGCCGTGGGAGGAGATGCCCCTACTGGGGATGTGCCCGCAACCAAGGTACATGCCCTTGACCGGAATCGAACCCGGGACTCTTGAGTCCGTAGGCCAATGCTCAATCCACTGAGCCAAACCGGTTTCGGCTTTAATGCCATTTAAAGACAACATGTTCCTGCGGTGTAAATAAGACCCGTTCTGTCCTTGGCACTGACGGAGAGGAGAAAATGACCCCCGCCTTCGCTGCACCACCTTCCCAGGGATGCTCCTGGGCTTTGTCACCTGCCTCCCAGGAGGTGTGTTTGGGGTCTGGGTGATGTGTGAGCTGTCCCCCCTCCATGCTCTCCTTCCCGTCTGGAGTGAAATGGGGTCCCCAGAGGAAGCGGGATCAGCTAAGCAGCACCTGGAGGAGCGGACTGCCCTGCTGAGCCCCACCTGCGGGGCAGTGCTGGGCTCCGAGCATCTAATCACCTCCAGCCACAGACACACACACACACACACACACACACACACACACACACACACACGGAGGGAGCATTGGGGGAAAAGCAGCCACAGCGACGGAGGAGGAGCTGGATGTATGAAGAGAGAAGAAGGAGCTGGATGAGGGGAGCTCCGTGAATGATGACCGCAGGGAACACGGGGACCACTCCTTACAGCTGCAGGTTGTAAACAGTCAGCGGAGTAGGAGTTATTTCGGCGAGACCTGAGAAATATAACGGAGAGTAATGAAAAGAAATATATAATAATAATGGGCTGTAATTTCATACCTATTCCCATCCCCAGGAACTTCAAGACATTTTATGGCTCCGTAGAAAACACACACTGCGGCGGGGCGTCCGCACGCTGTAAAGTGGCCTGCGATTCAGCGAACGCCGGTGCAAAAACAATACTTAGTGCAGGGAAGTGGGCCCTCTGTGCACCAACGTGGGGCCCCCTCCCAGGCACCGGGTAGGCGGAGAAGACATTTCCGAGGTGCATACACACAATCCAAGCCCCATTTGACAGGCAAAGGCCAAAGGATCTTCACAGCCGGAGAAATGCGGGCCTCAGAAAGCCCTGAAGGTGGCGACAGCTTTGTCTGGGGCTGTCAGCTCCCTGATCAGAGTCCCTGGGATGATAGCCAGGCCTCCTGCTCCTGTCCCCGCCCCGAAAGCCCGGGAGTCTGGCGGGTCTCCACCTCCCTGGCCCTCGGCTTTCTCGGCCTCTACCAGGGAGCCAAGTCTTTGTCTCTCTGACTGGGATGCTGAGCGATGGTGGGATGCTGAGCGATGGTGAGCCTCGCATGGGCCTGTTCCCTCTGCAGGGAATGCTCCTTCCTCACATAGCCACTTGGCTGCCTCATCTCATTCAGGATTCCGCCTAAATGCCAAGTGGCTAGAGAGGCAGTCGCCCTGCTGAAAAAGAGCAGGGAACCCACACAGCACACCTGTGCTGAGCGGGCTGCTGAGAGTCAGCCCTCCTCGGCTTTTAAACTCAGGAGGCTTCCCAGGAATACGCTTCCGGGCTCGGTTCCCATCTGCAGCAAACAGCTTCCAGGCTTAATGCTTCCTCTGGAGACGTTCAGTGCCACAGAGGCGCGCCCACACACGCAAAGCATGGAAAGGTGCACGTGGGCAAAGCAAAATCAGAAAATCAGCAAATCCAGGACACGGGTGCCTAATGGTTATTCAGGGACAAGATGTAAAAGGCCAGCAGGTTCCTAGATTGACTATGCACAGCAGAGTGTGCTTCAGACAAGAAGCCCACCTCACCCCACCGATAAAACTGGGGCAACAGAGAACGCAGGTGAGTGCGACTGTCACAACGTCACACACTCCCGCTTCCGACACCAGAGACAGAGTCACAGAGAGGCCAACAGCAGAAACTCTGGACAGGGAGGAACTTCCAAGTTTTCTCGTCCATCCCCATAAGTCATCTGAGGCAGGTTCATTTTGTTTTTGAAAACCCCCGGGGGGAAACCAGGCAGAAACTTCTTTTTGGGGGAAGGCTCTGTGGTGTTAACCACTCTCACTCGCTGGAAGTTTAATCACCCTCATTCATCACCTGCCAGGGCAAACACGTGCCGATGGAGTCTATTTTCCAAAGATCTGCCCCTCTACCCACTTCCCCGTGGGTGCGCGCAACCTGCAGGTGGACTGGCCTGTGAGGCCGGAGGCCTGAGCCGGGGCAGCAGAGTTGGGATGCGCTGAGAAGCAGGGAAGAGAACAGAGGGGCTGCAGCTGGCCTGGAGCGAACGCACTGTTTGTGAGTTGCTTTGAAACAATCTAACGGTGGTCTGCAAACTCATTAGTCCACAGAACCAAATATCAACAGTACAACGATTGAAATTTCTTTTGAGAGCCACATTTTTTAAACTTAAACTTCTTCTAACGTCACTTTTTTCAAAATAGACTTGCCCAGGCCGTGGTATGTTGCGGAAGAGCCACAGTCAAGGTGGCTCGAGAGCCGCAGTTTGCCGACCACTGCTCTGAGGAAAGAGAAGAAGCGGGCAAAAGTAATTCTGACAGAAGACTCGAAGACAGTCTGGTAGTGTCTTAGTTTGTAAGCCGTGTCACAGAAGGTCGTTAAGGAAGATGGGGATCGATGGGGAGTTGTTAACACCATAGAGCAGGGGTATCGAACTCAATCAGAGAAGGGGCCAAAATCTAAAATCCAGCCTAAATCGCAGGCCGAATGGTTTACTGAACAGTCATAAACTGTCATTGTGATGGAAACGCAGCGGAGTGCAGTGATGACAGCGCGGTGCGGGCCACATTGCAAGGCCTGGCGGGATGGATTTGGCCGCGGGCCTTGTGTTTGACACATGTGCCATAGAGCCTCCACCATCACTCTAAGGCTTCCCAGATACGTGATCTGTGAAAAGACAAGTCCGGGGGGTATCAGGCAGGGGAGACCGACTGGGAATGGGAAGACATGTGGTTCTGGCGGTTGCAGACGTGAGGGAGGACGTGGACCACGGGCAAGGCTGTCTGCCCAGCCAGGGCAGTGGGCCTTGTCACAAGGGGAGAAAGAGTCTGCCACTGAGTGTAATACAACAGACAACGTTACCGGTTTTTGTGCAGGTACCAGGCTGGCCTTGAAGGTATCGTCCACCAGAGTTTGTCATGCTGACAGGCTGAGAGAAAATGCAAATGTTGGAAGACACCGAGTGAACTGAGAAGAAGTAGGCTTGCAGGGTTAGAGCAATCAGCGGTGTGAGAACGCACGGAGAGTCATTAGGAAGCTAGATGTATTCCTTCTCATCACTCACAAGAAGATTGTTCCAATCATGCCGTTATTACTATTCCTGCTATTATTTCTAACACGGACTCAACACAATTAAGCTTGGATCTTGGGTTCTTCAGCAAGGCCACATCCAGAAGGGATATCATTATGTGCCCATGAAGCCTGCCTTGCACAATTCCTTCAGAGCCAGAAAACAAAAACCATTAAAGGAAAGGAAAAGTGAAAGGAAAAAAAAAGACTGAGGGCTCCCCCTTGTGGACACTTGTATGCTCTGCCACTTAGTGGAAAAGGTGGAACTCGGATGGACCCTGAACAAAGGAACAGACAGACAGACAGAGGGATGGATGGAGGGACGGATAGGTAGGTGGGTAGATGGATGGCTTAGAGTTATAGTTTAGAGTTAGAGGTTACCTCGAATGGTTGTAAAACAGAAAAGGGCTGGATAGTGCCATCTGTATAAAGATACTGTTGGCATTCACATCACTGTCCCCACTCCGGCCTGCGGAGCTGTAGGTTCAGGCGACTAGATCACTCAGCAGTCACCTCCCTGTCTTTCCTTGCTCGGGGCCAGCCTGCTCAGAAGGTTTTCCTCCTCCCAGCCTCTCTCACAGACTTCCTGTGGGTTTCCTCCACCTCAGCTCCTGACAGTTTGCATTTTCCTCTGCACGTTCTCCTCAGTGGGTGACCTCATCCATTCTCCTGATTTAAAAACACTCTTTGGCCTGCCCTAGCCACTTTGTCTCAGTGGATAGAAAGGTCCCGGGTTTGATTCTAGTCAAGGACACGTAAACTCGATTGTAGACTTGACCCCTGGCCCTGATTGGGATGCATGTAGGAAGCAACCCATCAATGTGTCCCTCTCATGTCAATGCTTCTCTCTCCCTTTCTCTCCCCCTCCTTCCCACTCTCTCTAAAAATCAATGGAAAAATATCCTCGGGTGAGGATTAACAACAACAACAACAAACCCTCTTTATCCTGATGGTGCCCAAATTCATCATTTTTTTGGCCCATCCTCATCTGAGGATATTTATTCCATTAATTTTTAAAAGAAGTGGAAGGCAGGGAGGAAGAGGAGGTTGAGAGGAACATGGATGTGAGAGAAAAACGTCGATCAGCTGCCTCCTGCCTCAGGCCTCTCTTCTGAGCAGTAGATTCACACACACAGGCCCTACTCTTCAACTCTATGCCACACCTCAGAGGCAGCTGCCGCTTCACGTGTCTGAGGGCAGTTTCCCCTTTGGCCCATCAGCTCCTGCTCCCACCAGGCCTTGGTCTCTGTACCTGCACCTGCACACAGCCTGCTGCTCAGACAAGGAATCTGGTGCATTCTTGCTTCCGCCCTTATCTCACCTCCCCCCCCCCCCCCAACTCCCACACATACAAAATACATCCCAACACCTGTCATTTCTGCCTCCCAAATCCAGCTTCAGTCCTTCTCTTCCTCTCAGCTGCCGTAACCTCGAGCTAAGCTACATAGCGCCTCCTCCGGACCCTCCCACGGGCTCCTAACTGCCCCCACCCCCTTCCACTGCTGTCAGTTCTCGTGTTCCCAGGTTGACCTTTTAATCCACCACAAAAAGGATTCATCTGCTGACAACTCTCCTTGTTCCCCACCGCACTTCCACTAAAATCCCGTCACCTGGCCCTGAGACTGCCGTGGTGTGACCCCTCTAGCTCCGCCCAGTTCTCCCCCATTCCCCCCCCCCCGCCGCCACAGGGGCATTTACGGTTCTCCCAGCAGCTCAGCCCCCCTGGGTCCTGAGGCCTTATTCACGGTGGTTCCCTGGCCCGGAGTCTTCTTTCTCTTCCCTTTGAATGGCTCACCCCTGCTGCAAACTCAGGGTTCAGCTTAAACCTCACTCCTCCAGAAGGAGCACTTCCCGGCACCCCCTTCCTGGCCATTCCGGCTGCTAATACAGAGTGCAGGCTGGGCGGTTTATAAACCGCAGAAAAGCGCTTCTCATGGGCCCGGGGGCTGGGAAACCCAAGTTCAGGACGCTGGCAGACTCGGTGTCTGTTGAGGGCTGGCCTGGCCTCTTGGCTCATGGGTGGCTGTCTTCTCGCTGTGTCCTCACCTGGTGGAAGGGGTGAGGGCGCCCCCTGGCGTCTCCTTTTTCAGGGCACTCACCCCATTCATGAAGGCCCCACCCTCATGACCCAGTTTCCTCCCAGAGGGCCCCTCCCCACCCCCAATCACCATCATCACATGGGGGGTTAGGTTTCAGCATGTGAACGTTGGGGACACACACATTCAGTCTGTAGCACTCCCCACCCATTCTTCTCCACCCCAGCAGCCTCCATCTCTGCCTACCACCTCATCTCTGTCATTTATAAAGCTATGTGCCTATTTTGGAGGGTGTCTTTTTCTCTCTTCGAAAGTGTAAGTTCATGCAGGCAGGGGGTGTCTTCCTTTTGTTCACAAGTGTTCATTTTCCAGAAATCAGGCCGTGAGGTTAGGATCAGACTCTGCTGGTTGTCCGCCTAGGAGGAAGTCCTCCAGGGACTGTGGGGAACAGAATGTGGATAAAGCAAGATGGGGAGCCCCCACAAGAGGAACAGAGACCCCGAGAGACACAGATACACCCAGCCCACATGGGGTCTGCACGTTTGTTTTCTCACATGAGATTTCAGAATCCTCACACCTCCCTCCCCTTCTCAGCCTGGGCTGGGCCAGGGCACTTCTATAACTGGAAACCAACACGGGCTGGCGGGAGATGAGGACAGAAGAATCAGAAGACAGTTTCCTTAGCAATTCAAGGAAAGAACAGCCGGTGTGGCTCCATGGTCGAGCGCCAACCTATGAACCTGGAGGATATGGTTGGATTCCTGGTCAGGACACATACCAGGGTTGTGTTCCATCTCCAGTGTGGGGCCTGCAGGAGGCAGCCAATTGATGATTCTCTCTCATCACTGGTTCTCTTTCTCTCTCTCTCCTCTCTCTCCCCTCTCTCTCTCTCTCTCTCTCTCTCTCTCTCTCTCTCTCTCTCTCCCTCTCTCCCTCTCTCCCTCTCTCTCCCTCCCTCCCTCCCTCCCTCCCTCTCCTTTCCTCTCTGAAATCAATACAAATATATTGTATTAAATGAAAATACATCTTGAATCCATCATTGGTATTGGCCCAGTGACCAATGTCAGGAATGGGGGCTGGGCTCTCCACAACCCCTCTCACCTGCCTGGTACCGGCTCTGGTATTAAAAGGCACTGGCCTTTGTCTACAGTCTCTTCACGCGGGAGTGCGGCTGTGGCCTAGAGGGAGACCAGGGCTCTGATCCACCCGACACCTGTCACCTTGAAGCCGAGTCGCCCGGGAGCCCTGGAGCCCAGCCGCTCTCTGCAGCTGCAGCGCGGGCAGACAGGGCGGGGCAGTGATGGATTTTGTGATTCTTCCTTTGAAGGACAGGGCTGGGCTAATGGAACACATCCTTCCTGCGCATGATGCATTTCTAGACTTCTGTGCTTAAGGGTGTGTGATTTCTGAAGGGTAAACATGGCCTTAAAGCGGGGAGAAGGGGGTGGTTCTGCTTAACTATGCAGAGAATTCCCAACGGTTCCTTTAATTTGGTTTTCTCCAACAGGGCGCATTTGCATTCACGGACGGTGGCTCTTCAGAATAGCAAATGCGTCTCTCTCCTCTCTGTGTTTCATTCAATGATGTTTCACTCAATGACTAGGCGGTCTCCAGGCTGCACTAACATCAGCCAGTTCCCCCACCCCTACCCCACCCCCACCCCCACCCCCACCCCACCCCAGTTTTGGAGGTTGGGTGATCCGAGCTAGCTGTTTCTCTTTCTCTACCCTCCCTCCTCCATCTTTTTTCATTTCCAATCCTTTTTGCCATGGGAGGACTGGACCTCAGAAATAAGTGTGTGTTTGTGTGTGTATGTGTGTGTGTGCAACACACACACAGGCAATAGGATGGAGGTGGGAGTAGAGAGAGGGAAAAGCACAGGAAGTCTAGCTTGGGGTAAAGAGATTGCCTTGGTCTGCAGCCCAAGTTCATAAAGGGGATGGATCTTTTCATCTTTTTAGTAGCACATCCCCCGTGGCATTTGACATTTGCTGTTAGTAATGGGTGTTGTCCCCCATCCATCCCTGAGGCGGGATTCTGAGCAGAGGCTCTGTGTCCCCTGGTGCCTTGGCCCCGGAACACCCCCCCACCCCCACCCCAGCCTCAAAGAGAGAGGGGAGGCCGAGACCATTGTGGCTTGGGGACTCACATCCCAGGATGTCCCAGGTGAGTGAACAGACAGGAGCAAGAGATTCTCTGTGCCCTAACAGAGCCCAGGTGGGTCTTACATATCACATTCCCATTGGTTTTAGAGAGAGTGGAAGGGCGGGAGTGGGGTGGAGGGTGAGTACTGAGGCGGGAGAGACAGAGACAGAGAGAAACATCGATGTGAGAAAGACACATCCATCAGTTGCCTTCTGCATGCACGGCATCCAGGGTTGGGAATACAACCTTCAGGTACCCACCCTTGGCCGGGAATCAAACCCACAACCCTTCAGTGCTCAGTATGACGCTCTAACCACTTAGCAATGCATTTGTAGGGTTTTGCATTTATGTCAATGAGTAGCAAAGAAGAGACAGGGAAAGGTTTACAGCAGGGCTGTGCTAGCACACATTTGAGATCCCTCCTCTAAATGGTGCAGTATCAAATCCACTTTGCATTTAGATAGCGAAGTTGCTCAAGTAATAGAGCAGGGTTGTCTCTGGAGCAGCCCCAGGAGGAATCTCTCACCGGTCTGCCAGAGCGGAGTCTCTCTCCTCACCACTGGCCCACGGGAGGCGCCAAGGAGAGCAAGATCAGCAGCAGGAGGCCCGGTGGGAGGAGCTGCCACAGATCCTGCAGCAAAGAGCCAGCATCCCTGCCCTGCCCTGAGGCAGGGACCTTCGGAGGACTGGGACGTGGCAGGGAGGCCAGCATCCTCAGATCCACACCTGTTCACTCACCTGTGTGGGCTGTGAAACCTGTGGGCTGTGGGCTCCTGGTTTCAGATGTCAAACACCAGAGAAGTTCCTGATATATATTTGGGGCCAACATAGAGTTGTCATTTTTTAAGATCTTGCCAACTAGGCCTTAAATTAAATTTAAAAAAAAGTTAATCTACCATCCACAATCACACTCATTTAATAAACACCGACATCTTAATGCAAAACAACAACAACAACAACAACAACAACAAAAACCAACGTAAAAAACAAACAAGCAAAAAACACAAAACCACCAAAAACAGTCTTCAAAAATATTAGCTTTTTAAAAAATATATATTTTTATTGATTTTTTACAAAGAGGAAGAGAGAGAGAGGGATAGAGAGTTAGAAACATCAGTGAGAGAGAAACATTGATCAGCCACCTCCTGCACACCCCCCACTGTGCCCGCAACCAAGGTACATGCCCTTGACCAGAATAGAACCTGGGACCTTTCAGTCCGCAGGCCGACGCTCTATCCATTGAGCCAAACCGGTTTCGGCCAAAAAATATTAGCTTTTTAAAAACTCCCTGGGTTGATCTTATTATTACCCTGTTTCCCTGAAAATAAGACAATGTCTTATATTAATTTTTGCTCCCAAAGATGCGCTAGGTCTTATTTTCAGGGGATGTCTTATTTTTCTATGAAGAAGAATACGGTACACATTTATTGTTAAATGAAAATAAAGGAAATTTATTATCTGTATATGGTACGGTAGTACGGTAGTTGTTAACACAAACCAGACGAACTGTGAATCCTACAGTATAAAGAATTTACTCATTTATTCAATGACAATCATGTCGTCATCTTCTGGAACATCATCATAACAATCCAATTCTTGAATTTCCTGGTGAATTTCTTGTGACTCCATTTCTTTCAGAATCAGTGGACCAAATCTCTCATGTTTAGCCTAGGGGGTGCCTTATTTTCGGGGAATGCCTTATATTTCACTCAGAAGGAAACCTGTAAGTAGGTCTTATTTTCGGAGGATGTCTTATTTTCGGGGAAACACGGTATTTTTTTTTTTTTTAATCAGTTGTCCCTTATTTTTTAAAAAAAAAAAAAAAAAAAAAGAAAAGAAAAAGAGAAAAGAAGATTAAGGGTTTTTTGTTTTTTTTTTGTAATTAAGAATTAAAAGGCCTGGGTTCAAATCCTGGCTAAGCTGCTCACTTCCCACTGGCTCCGGGGCTTGGGAAGTAAGCAGCTTAGCCAGGATTTGAACCCAGGCCTTTCGATTCTTAATTAAACACCTTTGGTCTCTCCGGCTGTTTTCTCAATGACAAAATGGGAACATTAAGCCCGATTTCAGGTCTGTTGTGAGACCAGGGTGACAGTCCATACGTGGGAGGGCTTTGTGCATTGTCAGGAGACCAGCCACGCCCAAACTCGCAGCCTGTAGGTCGAATGCACCTAGAACTTCCCCGAAGCTTCCAGATGCTGCTTCTAACGTGCGGTGTGACCTTAGGCTGGTTATTTAGGCCTCTCTGAGTTTCCTTTTCCTCGTCTGCAAAATGGGGATGGCAATACTTAAGATCATTGTAGGATTAATTGCAATCATGCCTCTCACATGGTAGATAACGTCTCTGTGGGAACCAAAATAGCAATTCGCAGTGTGTCAGCGCCACCTAGTGTCATATTTTGGAGTTGCGAATAAAAGACTCCAGAAGCAAAGTGTATATGGCTTGCTTTAACTTGACTTTTAAAATATATATATATATTTTATTGATTTTTTTACAGAGAGGAAGGGAGAGAGATAGAGACTTAGAAACATCGATGAGAGAGAGCCATCGATCAGCTGCCTCTTGCATACCCCCTTCTGGGGATGTGCCCGTAACCAATGTACATACCCTTGACCGGAATCGAACCCTGGACCTTTCAGTCCGCAGACCGATGCTCTACCACTGAGCCAAACCGGCTTTGGCTAACTTGACTTTTTAAAATAACAGGATCCATAAAGATGGGTAGAAGCTGGGGGAATCTAATAAAGAAATGGTGATGGGAGGTATCCTATTCAGGAAGAATAATATGAACAGAAACAGAGATGGGAATTACGACACTGAATTACAGATGGGGAGGTATATGTAGTGAAGAGACTCCGGTGACTTGGTGTTTCTCATCGTGCCATAAACCCTGCACCAGCAGGCATGGACGGGGCATGTCTAGGCCCCAGAGTGGGCCTGGTATGGCCTTACCCGCCAGCAGGCTTTAGGAAGTCCTCGGTTTTTTCTGACCCGATACTCAGCTCCTCGGTGAGAGTGCTTTTTCTTGGTCGTTCAAGGAGACTGCTGCAGCAGTGCTCACACCGGAGGTGGGGCCTCCACAGGAGGGTGGCCCGATGGCCTGAGGGTTCTGCTCGCACAGGCACCTCCAGAGCTGACAAGGAGCCACTTTTTTAAAAATATATATATCTTATTGATTTTTTTTACAGAGAGGAAGGGAGAGGGATAAAGAGTTAAAAACATCGATGAGAGAGTAACATGGATCAGCTGCCTCCTGCACACCCCCTACTGGGGATGTGCCTGCAACCCAGGTACATGCCCTTGACCGGAATCGAACCAGGGACCCTTGAGTCCACAGGCCTACGCTCTATCCATTGAGCCAAACCGGTTTCGGCCGAGGAGCCACTTTTGCTGGCTACTGACTCCTCTCAGGGGGGACCCCAAGGGGTTACTGGGAAAAGCATGGAGTATACACAGTGGGCACCGGAAAGATGCGTGACCTCTCACGACTTAAAGATGCGGCCAATGGAAAGTGGCCAGTCTCACCCCCGGGGTGTTTCTGGGTCTGCAGCCGCCACGGGGTGAACGGCAGCAGGTGCCACAGGCCGGTCACCCATGTCCTCCAGCACCGCTCACGGCTTCGCAGAGCCGTGTCTCCCGGAGGCCACGGGCACACTGGTGTGGGCGGCTTCCCGGAGCCAACCCTGTTCCTGCACCCTGTCCCCTGTGCCCGCTGGCCAGCCCAGGCCAGGGTGCCCGCTACGACCTGAAACAGCGCCCCCTGCAGCCTACAACTGGCTTGTCTCTGGACTGAAACAAGCCACTGTGGACGGGCCGCCTCTGTGTTCTAAAGCCCAAGAGGACTGGGTTGGAGGGAAGTGGGAAGAGAACACACACACTCTTGCACGCCCCTGCTCACCCACACACAGAGGACAGTGCGGTGCACAGCGCAGTGCACCGGACAAGGCGGTAGCTTCGTTTTAACCTGAGCAGAGCCGCTCACCATGGGTGCAGCAGGGGCTCGGGTTTGAGGAGGACTGTGAGACCTGATTCAGGAGGCTGGAGCCTGGGACTTCCCAGGCAGAGTTTTTCATCGGAGGCACCAGTAGCATTTCTGACCGGCTGCTTCTTTTTGCCCTGTGCACTGCGGAATGCCTGAGCAGCCGCCCAGGCCTCCCCTATTGTGTGCCAGCAGCCCCTTCCCCCCCACCCCCGACATCCTGAGCTGACAATAGTGTCCCCAGAAGTGCCTGAGGCGGCAGGACAGCCCCCTGTGGGAGCCCTGCCCAGGCCAGGACCACCTAGCCTCAGCCTGGTACCGGGAGGAGAGGAGGGGAGGGGGCTCCCCAGTGGCTCGGAGCTAAGCGTTTCTAGTTCCAGTTACTTGCTCCTCATCTCGGTTTAGATCTGCGTTACCCCCATGTGTAAAAACTGAGTTCAAAAGGAGCGAATCTGGGGCTGTGATGCAGGCAACACGAGGGTTTTTGATATACCACTTGGGGGCCCTGTTGACCCAGAAAGGCTCAGGATGGTAGTGGGTGTGTGTGTGTGTGTGTGTGTGTCTGTTGGGGTGGTGGCAGAGGATGGGAGATTGGACTGTTAGCGAGCAACTGGTGCTCCAATACACAGGCAAATACACCCAAAGTCTCCGGTAAGCTGGCCCACCCCACCGCACCCTGCCGGCTCCCAGGTAAGACCGGTGGCCTTCCTGTTCCAGGTTGTCTTTCTTGGACATTGCTTCCCTCCACAGCTGACCCTGAAGACTCCATCCAGTTTCACCAATTGGAATAAAGATGCTCCATCTACAATCCCTCAAAAGCGCCCACCTCCCCGAGCCTCCCACATGCCTTGCCAAAATCACCACACCATCTTGGTTTCTGGACGAGGGCAGCACACAGACGCTCCAGGTCTGCACACGGATAGTCACGTGCCACACATGGGCTGTTGGCATTCAGCATTCACGACCCGCCCTTTCTGGGCTCCCTTCAACATTGCAAGAAAGGAGAGGCCAGCGACTATCTTCCTGTTCTCCCTTAGAGCTAGGGTTTGAGTGCAAGGCGGTGCACCTGTGCCAGGAGCCGGACTGGAAGGAACAGCGGAGAGAGGCAGAGGTCATCTGCCTGCAGGCGGCTGCTGGGAGAGGTCAGTTACAGGGGAAGGTCTGTGGTGGCTGGACTCCGCCTCCACTCCACCTGTGAGAGGTGGGAGGTATTACTAGCCAAAGCACCAGTCGTCCACAGGTGGCCCCCTTGCTTCTGCCTGCCCAAGGATTTGGGGAATGCCTGGCTCCCTATATGTGACCCCTTCCTGCTAGACTTGCGCTGTTTCCCGGCATTGAACCCTACCCGACACATGCCTGTTTACTCACACACACACACTCCTCACTGCCTTCCCACGTGGCTGAGTTAAACTGGGATGTATTTCCTGACCATCTGCGGAGTGGTAGAATTTGCCAAGTGCTGTCAGATGTTGATATCCGAAGGAATGTTCTATTGATCTTGTCTTAAAAAAAAAAAACAAAAAAACACACAAAACACCAGACTCTGGAGCTCAAGGACCAACCTCCCAGAACAGTACAAAGTCAATACGTGAATAGCTGCTGTGTTGTGCCTATTGAACACCGGGCTCTCTGGGCAGTCAGGAGGGATGGGATCAATGGAGTTACTTCATTCAAATGGGTTCGAACTAGACTTGAAGGACAGGTTAGTCCTGGGTACGTGAGGTAAAGGGGAGGTGGATTATGAGAGGAGACAGACAGAGAGTGACCTCCGTAAAGGTCACTCTCCTGCATTGATGTCCTCTCTATGCCGCCTCTTCAGTTGGGTCGATGATTTGATCTCTGGGAGCCCACGTTTCTCATTTGAAAAAACGTGCAAACCCTGCAGGGTCATTGTGAGGTTCGAATGAGATTAAAACATAGATCTCTATATTTATCTCTATCTATACCTACATCTAGATATGTATTTCTCTGGATATCATAAGGTGGTACCACATAGGATAGATCTCTCTTTACTTCTCACTGGAGGATATATTTTTCATGGATTCTAAAGAGGAAGGGGGAGGAAAGAAAAGAAAGAGAAAGAGAGAGAGAGAAACATCAGTCAGTTGCCTCAAGCATGCCTCCCAACCAGAGGTCGAACCTGAAACCTGGGCTTGTGCCCTGAGTAGGAATTGAACCCGAGACCCTTAGGTTCATGGGGTGATGCTCTAACCACATAGCAACACTGGCCAAGGCCTTTGCTCTTTGACCAGCACCCCACCTCCCTGCCCCGCTCTGGCCCTGGGAAGCTGGCTTGAATGGACACCATCCACGGGTTCTTTTGCCCACACACTGGGTGTCACATTGGGTTCAGCTAACGGGAGGCTCTCACAGAAGACTGGGGGATGAGAGAAAAGAGAGGTCGGGGTTATTTCCCAGTTTGCCCCATTCCAGCCACACTGTGTTCCTCTACCAAAGGCCACCGCTCCCCGCAGGCAGCCGTCTGCCTCCCAGGGCCAGAGCTTGGTCCAGGTTGCAGGAACCGTGCGCTGGCTTCCCCGTATTCCACCCACAGCATCATGCGCAGTCTTTTCCATTAACTTTCTTCAAACACCCCTTCGGAATGTGCCATTTGTCTCCTGCCACCATTCTGGCAGATACAAAATGTAAGCTGCTGTGTTCAAGTACTCCCCGTGACAAAGAACCAGTGCTCGTTCCCTGTTGCTTAAGGTCAAGTCCACATTCACTTTAATAGCATATGAGAAATGCAGCTAAGAAATGAGCCCACATGGCATGATCTGCAGATTACCCTGCCACTGTTCCCAGCAACCACATGCACATGGAGACTGGACGTCCGAGAACCAACACAGGGCCAGCGGGAGTGAGGGGCACACAGATCTTCTCCCAATGGTTTCATTCCCTCCTTCCAAGACACGTAGGCAATTCCAGGGCACCCTTTCTGCCCCCTCACATCCCCTCGCTTTCCTGTTCCTCCATCTCTATGTGCTCCCCTTTCTCTTTTCCCTTTGGACGGCCAAAGGTGGACACGGGAGGGGAGGCATGATCACATGGGAAAGGTGGACACAGTGAACTGCTGGAAAATTCCTTAGCCGTTCAGGCCCATGGTTCATCGGACAGCTGACCTGGCAGACAGGGGAGTGGCTGATGACTCATTTGGATAACCGGAGGCCGAGATGGGGAGAAGGCAGGAAGGGACAAGCCACACAGGGGCTATGCCATCTCATCCTGAGGCTGTGCCTGACTTGTTTTAGCCCCCTGTCCCTTTCTGCTCCCGGTTGAAGGATCAAAGAGTGACTCCGTTTTCATGGACTTACAGCAACACCTTTGGGAGATGTAGGCACACCGTACCTTCTCTGAGCTAATGTGGCTTTCAAAGAGCGCTGTTCATAGTGACGCCACAGAGAAAAGCACTAAGAGACTTAGTCTCCAGTCAAGGAATTATAGTCAGTCTGCTGGTAAAGAGTAAACTGGAAATGAATACTCCTGTCCCATCCCATCCCTCCTACAGGCCCTCCAGGACTCTGGTGGAAGGGCAAAAGTCACAACAAAGATGATCATCTGCTGAAACCGGTTTGGCTCAGTGGATAGAGCGTCAGCCTGCGGACTGAAAGGTCCCAGATTCAATTCTGGTCAAGGGCATGTATCTTGGTTGCGGGCACATCCCCAGTAGGGGGTGTGAAAGAGGCAGCTGGTCGACGTTTCTCTCTCATTGATGTTTCTAACTCTCTATCCCTCTCTCTTCCTCTGTAAAATATCAATAAAATATATATTTTTTTAAAAAAGATGACCATCTGCTTGCAGCTCACAGGCCCCTTTGCTAAGTAGTTTGCTTCAATGGCAGGCTAAGTCTCACCCAGCCCTGAGCCTCTTCTTCATCGCCAGCAGTGGAAGGAACCCCGTATTTGGCAGGCACACCATTGGGAGGACGCATGGACCATTTCAGGGACTGAAATCATGTTTTATATTTAACCAGTTCTCCAACAATGCCAAGTACAGAGTTATGGAGGAATCAAATCAGGAAAATCTGAAAGTAGAAAGGGATCTCAGAAGTAACCTGATCTCAAAACACTCCATCTCCAGGTGAGCAAACAGACACGTAAAGAAATAGACACAATCATATTAATTACAAAGCTCAGGGCAGAATTCAGGTCATTTGATGTCCAAGTGTGGATTCTTCCACTGTACTATACAGCTGTCTTGGAAGCTTACCAGCCATGAGGCGTTTGTACGGCATGTCAGCTCAAGGCTAGAAGAACACGGGCAGCTACTGGGGGGAGGAGTTACCCCAAGCCCATCTCCTCCAAAGATTCTAGAAAATGCTGGAATTTGGTAGCTCAACCTCTGGAAAGGTGATGGGACAAGCTAGGGGGCTGATTCACAAGTGTTGGATAAACATGGGGAGGCATTTCCCTTTTGTATCTGGGAAGCAGGTATGATAGGTCTGAGATGCCACATCCCTTGGACATGGTTCTTGTTGCTCCCACCCACGATGGGAGTATGATTTCCATATGGTGGCTGGGCTCTTCAAAATAGGACTCCCTCATTCACTCCTGCTAATCTGTGAGAACGGGAATTTCTGACTTGCAGTCAGCATGTAGACCCATGGTCTAACTTACTGTGTGACAAGGGATGGGTGCACCACCGCCTCCCTCCAGGTTTCCCACTAGCCGGACCCTTACCTTGGCTTTGACTTTTTGCCATGTCTGCTGAGGTATATAGTTTTCTAGTCGGAAAAAAAAATCCTCCAAGAAAATGGCATCTCCTCAAGATCCAAATCTCTTGGCTCTTTGGTAACTTTTTAGATTCATTCGATCAGAGCAGCAAACCAATTCTTTAAACATAGATTGTGTTCTGTTCATTCAACAACTATCTACCCTATGCCAAACCACAAAAGACACCAAGGATACAATAGTCAGTCCTTGCCCTCAAGGAGCTTGGCATCTAGTAGGAAAGACTGTCAATTACACTAAGTGTGGTGAAGGGTTGGGTGGATACACAATGCAATATGGGCATGAAGAGGGGCAGGCAGCCCAGTCTTGGGATGGGCACAGTGGTTGGGCTTCCCAGATTACAAAAAAAAAAAAAAATAATAATAATAATAATAATAATAATAATAAATAACATCAATGCATTAACTGAAATTAATAGAAATTACGGAGGTGAAGTTGGGGCTTGGCAGTGAAGAGAGTGGTTCAGGCAGGGGAAACTGCATATACAAAGTTCAGTAGACCTTCCTGTATATTCAAGGAATGACAAGTCATATAATACTGCTAGAGCTCAAAGTTTATGCCAAAACCGGTTTGGCTCAGAGGATAGAGCGTTGCTCTTCAGATTGAAGGGTCCCAGGTTCGATTCCGGTCAAGGGCATGTACCTTGGTTGTGGGCACATCCCCAGTAGGGGTTGTGCAGGGGGCAGCTGGTCGATGTTTCTCTCTCATCGATGTTTCTAGCTCTCTATCCCTCTCCCTTCATCTCTGTAAAAAATCAATAAAACATATTTTTTAAAAGGAGTGGAATAGCAAGAGATGAAGCAGAGAAGGTAAGACAAGGAACTCATGCGTGGACCCCTAAAGCACATGAAGGGGACTGACCTGGCAGGGGAAATCAGCGAGGGTGCCGGCAGGGATGTGATGCCACGTGATCAGGTCCCAGGTGAGAGATCACACAAAGGTAATAACCACAATAATGATGATGATCGTTATTACTATTGATGGAAATCTTATTTTTTTTAATATATTTTATTAATTTTTCACAGAGTGGAAGAGAGAGGGATAGAGAGTTAGAAACATCGATGAGAGAGAATCATCGATCAGCTGCCTCTTGCACACCCCCTACCGGGGATGTGCCCGCAACCAAGGTACATGCCCTTGCCCTGAATCAAACCCGGGACCCTTCAGTCCGAGGGCCGACGCTCTATCCACTGAGCCAAACCGGTCCCGGCCTTGATGGAAATCTTATTGAGGGGAAGGGGAACTTTCCCCATTAAGGAGGTTAAGTGGTTCTGTGATCATCGTTCCCAGTAACTGTTCTGGGAATTTTCCTAAGGACATAGACTTTCTGTGTATGCAGAGCTTCAGGCACAAAATTTACCAAAGTATTATTTATGTAAATGAAAACTTGCAAATATTCTGTGTTTTCAATAAGAGGGATATTGCATCAGTTACATTACATCCCTAAAATAAAATATTAAGCAGCCATTGACAAAATTACCAGAGATTTCTTTTTAATGATATGGCAACCTGTTTATAAGTGGAAAAGTCAGGAGCTTACCCAAGGCAGGAGTGTGTGTGTGTGTGTGTGTGTGTGTGTGTGTATGTGAATTATATGCAATTTTTATTTATCTTTTATACTTTTAAATAGCTTATAATTTTATACAGTTAACCTTAATTGCTTTATCATAAAAAATATCATTTAAAGTAAAACAAATATTTTGATGACAATGACCATTTCTGCCACCACTCAGAAAGTTCCGAATCTCCCCATGGATTGATGAGGAGGCCAGGTATTGGCAGGTAGGCCAGCCATGTGGCTGTCCACATGATTCACTGCTGGCTCCCCTCCTGAGTGGTCAGTGTCCTGGCATCTGGGTGCCTAAATACTTTGATCATCACTCCCGGAAAAGAATTTGTGTCACCAAAACTTGTTTCCAAATAGGATCTTCCTCTGAATGCATCTACAGTTTCTGTGGAAAAGTCCTAGGTTTATGCTGGCTCCAACTCGTACTAGCTGGTTCTTAATATTTAAGCAGAATGTTGTAATCTTCCGAGACCTGTTTATAAAATAAAAATAAAAAATACATTCGCCAAAACCGGTTTGGCTCAATGGATAGAGTGTCGTCCTGTGGACTGAAAGGTCCTGGGTTTGATTCCGGTCAAGGGCATGTACCTTGGTTGCAGGCACATCCCCAGTAGGAGGTGTGCAAGAAGCAGCTGATCTATGTTTCTCTCTCATCAATGTTTCTAACTCTCTATCCCTCTCTCTTCCTCTCTGTGAAAAATCAATTATATATATATAAAATACATCCTATGCAGGGTGGTTGGGCAAATACATGGATGTGAGTACATCTCAAAGAGAAGACACTGGTCTCATCTCTGTCCACACAAGGTGTAACAGAGGCGCCATATTGCTCATTGGCTAGTGTTGTAGTTACAGGATCTCCAGGTGGACTTGGTCTACTGCTGAACTGGCAAAGTATCTGTGTGCATGCATATGCCCTGTTAGACTACCCCAAAGCTGCTGAGTTTTCTCCAGGAATTGCTAGGTTTGCTTATGTTGTCCTCAGCTCTCCTGGGCGGGGCCGTTGTTGACATGGAGTATCCTTTGGGTGATTCACTCAGTTGCAGAAACTTTCCACAGACACTCACCACCAGCATGCTGGCAGCACAGACTTCTCGGGTTGTTTCTGACTGGGCATCTGAAACACCTAAAACTCATCAAGATGGAACTTTCCCAGGATTTTCCACCCAGGTAGAACCAGAGCTGCTCTCAGTTCTCTTCTGCTGGAGCAAGCTTTTCTGGGAGGCTTTTGTCAGTGCTAGAAGGACTGTCATTTGAAGTGTTGTGAGGACTCATGCCATTAAAACTGAATAGCCCAAGGCCCATTAATGAACTAGCTCAAATTCCCCAGATCTTGAATCATAAACGAGATCAGTTGCTCAGTTAAACAGGCTCTTTTTTTGTGTGCAACAGCAGGCTGCCAGTACAACCAACACAACCCATTTGCAGAAAAGAAAGAGATAGTAAGCATTTTAAAATGAATTTTATATTGTTGTTGTTGTTGTTGTTGTTGTTGTTTTTCACCACAATGTGAACATTATTGCTATAATATGTGCACCTTGATTAGGACACAGGTGTCAGTGAATTTCTGAGGTGAATCCAGGATGGCTGCCTGTAAAAGGTTGCCTATGAGAGATGTGGTTTTCCAGCCATTGGTTAACAGAGGGGAGTGCTGAAGAAGGTTGTTTTTTGCAGGCAAAACTGATATTGATCAATAGGTTGTTTCTGAATTCTGAGGACGTGAGTTGCCTTATAATTTCCCAGTTCCAGAATCATGGAAAACCAATCATGGGAGTGAAGTTGTATGAGTCACAGCTGTGCATGCAAAGTTTTCCTGCTGGCTTTTAGGATGTCAACAGTTCCTTTCTCTGCATCATTTAACATTGACCAGGCTCTACCCAGACCTGCCCAAGACCCTGTGTGCACAGGAATGTTGGCCTCTGCAGCTGAGCATGCCAGCCCGGAGGTGCAGGGAAGCAGTCGCTGAGCACTGGGTGTGTCCAGCATGGAGCTGCTGAACAAATGGCAGGTGCCTGGTGCCTCTACAATCGACGCCTGGCCTGCAGCAGATTGTAACCCGGGAACCGTGAAGGGCCTTCTAGTGTGGAAAGTGAGGTGGGTACACTGGTTAATGACCTGATGCTGAGGAAGAAGGCAGAAAATGTAAACTGAGTATAGAATTAAAATGGTGCACGGTGCATTCACAGAGATCAGCTCTGCTGAAATCTCTCTCCCAGAAGGCAGAGACTTTTATAATATATTTCAGAAAAGTGTCAACATTCTCATCAATAACAAGAAAAAACTTATTTTCTATTTTTAGATAACTGGCAATTATCAGACCCTGGGAGAAATACCAGGCAAGATGCCTGCCTGGGGAAGCTGGGCTTTTGTGGGCAGAAGAAAGAATTAAAAATGCAAGGTGGCTGCAGCTAAGTGCCAAATAAGTGATTTAGGCAGAAATTGCCTTGCAATTCAAAGAAAGAAAAATAATCAGGGCTTCCGGAACCACCCACTCCGCCACCATATGACCAACTTCCGAGGGAAGAAAGAGATATTTGTAGAAAGCGTGGTAGAACTGTCACAATTCCAGGAAATCAATTACATAAATTGTGAAGCATAAGTCACAATTCTATTTGTTCTGGAAGACTGCGGAATTTACCATTTTTCATTAAGATAAAAAATAAGAACCCATTATTGCTTCCTCCTAGGAAGTCATGCATACACAATGCACGACCCCTCCGGTTTTCATGATGCTCAATCTGTGCAAATGTCTTTGCTGCTATAATAGTATTTACCATTTGAGATTATAGAGGGGCCATTGGTCATCAGGTAACCCAAGGGCAGATTTTCTTTTCTACATCTTCTGACAGGATCATTGGCATAGACTTGTGTCTAATGAGGTCATTAAACAGGGAGATGGACATGAGGGAAAGTAGAGGACTTGAACCCACAAGGTATTTACAGTTGGCAAATGACTTTGTTGGAAATATAAAAAACTGGATCCAGGGGTCTTGAAGGTCTTGGGCAGGGAGACAGCCTAGGACACTGCTCCAGGGAGGACAGGACTGTGATGGAAGGTGTGGAGATGGAGCCAGATGAGAGTCAGGAAAGAACTAGGGGAAGGGTGTGACTGAAGCAGACTTTTCTCTGTAGGGACTGTGAGACTTCGGTTTAAGGTGGTAGGCAGCATGGTGGAAAATGAATGAGTATAGTTTTGGGAAGATATGATGTCTTGGTTTGAGTTCCTTCAAAACCACACCTTGAGTGAGGAAATGGGTACAAGCAGTTTATTCAGAAAGTGACCCCAGGAAGCATGGGGAGCAAGTAGGAGAGTGACATGGGAGGAGAAAAAGCCAAGAAAGGGCATATGGGTGACAGAGCTATCACTGTGGGTGACCTGGACTCATCCTCCGGGGGGTCCTCCAAGAGACTTGAGAAACACTCAAGTGTTGTTATTGTTGTTGTTTTCTTGGAATTAATCATTTATTACAAAGTGAAAAATTTCAATTTTAAACTTATATTCTTTTTTTTTATTTCTTCCTTACTGAAAATGAGTAAACAGAATTTCATTCAAACTACAGATACCTTTCTATTTAGCCAAAGATTAAGCATGAGAAAGTTCAACCCAAAGTTTGGCTTCCCTGCCCAACAGTTAAGCATATGAAAGTAAAGCTGAGGACACATCTGTCAAGCACAGCTGAAGTTTTCCAGGAAGTGAATAGTGATGCAGTCATGGGCAGAGACTTTAGGATGGTCCCACAGAGGCCTGAGGAAGCTGAGGCTTCGATCCATCCAATTCTATCTTATTGGCTTGAGGTTGCTGCTGGGGTTTCACCTCCTTGGCACTTCCGGCCTCCCCGGGAGTAAGCTGACTGTGGTCCTAGTATGAAGCCAGAGAAAGTCTTCAAGAGAAACAGATGTTTGAGGGAGACAGCCATCCATCACCCTGTATGGGAACCGTTCACTGAACTGCAGGGGAGCATAAGAGATGAGTGGGCCATTAGCTTCTCTCATGCAGTCTTCTTGCCTTCCAGGAAATCTCTCAGAAAGGAGGATTGGTTTCTGTATCCCCAGCTGCCCCCTCTCCCTCTCCCTGTATCCCTTCCCATCCCCCCCCACCCCCCCAGTGTCTCTACACGCTATAACCTTCCTAGGTCAGTGGTCAGCAAACTGCAGCTCAAGAGCCACATATGGCTCTTTGGCCCCTTGAGTGTGGTTCTTCCACAAAATTCCATGGCCTGGGCGAGTCTATTTTGAGGAAGTGGCATTAGAAGTTTAAGTTTAAAAAATTGGCTCTCAAAAGAAATGTCAATCATTGTACTGTTGATATTTGGCTGTGTTGACTAATGAGTTTGCTGATCATAGTCCTAGGCAATCAGGTGGGTTGGGAGGCTCAAAGGCAGCTTTTGCCTTTTAGCAGGTGACTAAGGAAAGAATTTTTAATTATGAGGAGTCAGCTGATTGAGAAATGTTTTGGGAGAGACAGGTTCACCCAAGGCCTTGAAATAAGTTACCTTCTAGGCTTCTGCCTGATGTCAGGTAACTCGTAGCCGGGGAACCCTGTGATGCTTATGAATGCACATCATCATCTTATTTTCTACAAGACTGACAACTGGGAGACAGCTTCCTGTCAACACTTGAAATTGCTACAGTTGTAAAGTGACAAGTAACTTTAGATGGACACCATATCTATGAGTTGAAAATAAGAAAGGAACTAAATACACTTTTAAAAATTAATCAGGAAAATTACTTTCAACAGAGACCTTTCTGGCTCTTCTAAGAGTAGCTGAGAGTCGAAATGATCACAGAAACTGTGAGCCCAGAATATGGTGAGTCATCCTGCAGCTGAAAAGATGAAATTCTCTGTTCATGACACACATAGTCACCAGCGTAGTGACTGAGCGTCATGTCACAGAGCAGACAAGAATATGAACACAAAGAAATAGGACAAGTAAATTCTATGCAACCAGTCTAAGTCCCCAAAATCAAAGGAAGCAAATCTCTTCACACAAAAGTAGAATCATCTAGGAATTGATTTCCCAGACCCTTCACATAGCACTCCTTTTCACACAGATTATTTTTTAAGTTGGTTTAAAAAAATATATATTGAATTAATTTTTTTTTGAGACAAAGGAAGAGAGAAGAATAGGAAGATAGAAACATCAATGAGAGAGAATCATTGATTGACTGCCTCCTGCATGCTCCCCAACAGGAGACCAAGCCCAAAACCCAGGAATGTGCTCTGACTGGGAATCAAACCAGTGACTCTTTCCTGGCTCAACACTCAGCTGCTGAGCTACACCGGCTGGGCCAAGTTGATCTTTTTTGGTATGGAGAGATGACAGGCCTGTTGGGGACCAGAATAACATAATTATCCATCTGGGTGTTTGAGGGATCACCTTGCTCAGCTCCTGGTTTCCAGGTGAAAGTGGTCACTGGCGATGGCCTGAGGGAGTCTGCAGGAACGGGGTTCTGCAGTCTTCTTCAATGTCCCGGCTTGCATGTTGTAACCCCTCCAATACAACAGTCCCTTCCATGTCACTGTGTGTCTGTATGACTTTGCAATAATATTTCGTCTGCCTGCTCTGATTCATCTTGTCCCTCTCCAGTCCAGTCTGCACACAGCTGCTAGACAAAGGCTCTTAACCCCCCTACTCATGCTGTCTCTTCTTGATCCAGCTACATTACATGTCTCCCTCTTGGTCCAGTTGCCATAAATGTCTCCCCCTGTCACTGGTTTACTAGTAGATTCAGACTTCTCTGGGTGTGTTTGCAAATGTGGTTCCATCACACCAATTCCACCCACCAATGTGCAACCTGGGTTTGCTCTGTACACGCCGTCCTCACCCCACACATCAGTTCCTGCTTCTACTCTTGTGTTGTTTCTCCCATCCTGAACATCCTACTACATCTTCTCTGCCGGTCCAAATCCTTCCTTTCTTTAACATTCATCTCAATTCACCTTCTTTGGGAGGGCTTTCTTGACTACCTCCAGCCCATATAGGTCTCTCTCCTCATTGAATTCAGAAAGGAAGAGGAAGGGAGAAGGAGAGATAGAAACATCAATGATGAGAGAGAATCATCCATCAGCTGCCTCCTGCATGCCCCCTACTGGGGATTGAGTCCAAAACCCAGGCACGTGCCCTGATCAGGAATTGAACCCTGACCTCCTGGCTCACAGGTTCTTATTCTACGTACAGCTGGCACCATAACTTCAATTCTTGGTATCCATTAAGCTGCTCTCCCCAAATAAATGAGGTACGCCTTGAGAGCAGAGACTATTGTTCCGCTTCATTTCTGTCCCACATCATCTTCAGCCAACATTTGGCGCACTTAATTGATCCTTCAGTCCATCAGCAAGCGGCGACTGAGACCCGCTCCACATGGTTACATTGTGGCATTAGCACAGATGGAGTCAAACAATGATCCTAATGGGAAAGCCTGCACTCACTGTGCACGTGTTGACACTCCCGGTGGACGCAGAGAGGTCCCCAGGAATGAGTGCAGCTGGGAAAACAGGACTGGGAGTTGAATTTGGTACCTGCAAGTTTCTATCCCTCTTCTTATATAGCTCCAATCTGCAGGCCTGTGGAGAAGGCCACGCTTTTGGAACTGCATTCTGGAATAAACGCAGAAGGTGGATAAGCATGTAATTCAGCCTCTTAAAAACAACAGAGTTCCAGTCACGCCGATGCACTTGCTTCTCAGTTCTTTTTTGTATTTTAACCAGGGGGATCTTCATGGAGACATTTGTGGCCACGTGCCTCTTGCCCCTTGTGAGCAGTAAGAGGCATTTGTTCGCCAATCTGAATGCGGCCCGCAGACAAGCACCACTGAGCAGAGGGGAGGAAAGTGCACCTTAGAGGGAGCAGATTGCTCCTCTACCCCGTGCCCTGCGCATCAGACCTTGTAAGGCCCTCCGGACACCGGGATGCTTATGTTTGTATGTCAGCGATTTTCAACTGGTGTGCTGCAAGAACTTTAAAAACATGCAATCATTCTGTGTGAGGGAATCAACGATATACCTATTGTTTTGGGCAGATGGGGGACAAAAAAACAAAAACAAAAAAACACCAAAAAAACATTTTGGGGTGTGCCGCAGAAGTTTAGTCATTAGTTGATCTAGTGCCAGGAGGCGAAAAAGGGTTGAAAATCACTGTTGCAGGTGACTGCGTGCGATGGGAATTAACACATAATTCTGTGCCCCAGCTTTATTTGCTGAGGTCCATAATGAGTCAGTATAATTAAGCACCATTTGCCTGGTTAGTTAGTTCAGGTGCCTGCATCTGTCACAATAAAGTATGTGATGTTAAACATGTTTGGATTAGAACCTTCTGGAGCCGATGCCAATGCAGACAGCTATATTAATCACATGGGAGGTTATCTTATTTGAGATTTTCCGTGCACCTCTGAGTTACAGTGTTCCATCCATCAAGGGCTTGCTGAAGACATCCGTAAACTTTGATTTATTGTGCTGTCCCTGATACGGAATTAAATAGCATTATACTCAAATATATTGGCTTAATTGACAGCTAGAGATTTAATCCTGTTAATTATCTAGCCCGCTTCAAAGCTGCTATTAACCCCTTCTGAACCGGCTGGACTCCGAAGCCATCGTAGCACCTCCATGGGGCTCAGGTAGATCCATCATTGTCCTCTTCAGAAAGTTTGTCCTTGCCAGCTCCCCTTTGTGAGGGAACACGCATGCCCATGAGACAGGTGTGCCATCTCGGGTCCTCTCCTGTCTGACTCCAAACAGCTCGTCCCTCTGGGTAAATGACATCAGAGGGTTTGTATCTGAGGGTCTCTTCTGGCTTTGGGGTTTATATGTGAGCATTTAATGAGATGCAGTGTATGACACTGTTCTTTTCATTTAGCATACTTTAATTGAGCACTTACTATGTTCAGGAACTTTGCTGGGCTGCAGTAGTATTTACATGTCAAGACAGTTGAGACCCTCTAGCAATTAGCATCACTTATAAACCGTCAAGTGCTCTAGGAGAATATAGGGCACTCATGAATGATTCATGATAACTCACTATTATTAGAGCCCAAAACCCTGTGCTGTAATAATAATGCATGCTACTAGGTTATCATGCCACCAAACGTAAGGGTAGAACAGTACTTCTAACAAAGGACACCCAGGTAGGAATGTCAGACACTGTGGGAAAGGCTTGGGAGAGACATTTGTAGAAGGCAAGCTCTTTCGGAGCTTTTCAACTCCTCCATCACAAAGCAGTCCTGTCCTCTTCCTACATACGGTAGGACCCCACCAATAGAGCCACCTGCTAAGCCTCTCTACTCCCAGGTCTCCTCTCTGTTCCTGGTCGCTGAGCTAAGTGTGGAGGGCACAGAGCGGGGAGAGACCCCTCTGCCCTTTGAGAGCTCACATTCGGTGGAGACACGGACGACTCTAATGGAGGGCCCCTCCGGGGACTATTGGAACTCAGAGTAGACACACATGGCCTAGGAGGATTCAAGGAAGGCTTCCTGGATAGGAACTATCTGATTTGGCTTTTAACCAATGATTGACAGTTATGAGTTACGGAAAGAAGGGAGTGTGACTTCGGGAGCGGCACAAAGTAAATAACCTGGCCAACATATTAGAGTGAACCCATAGAATGACCTTAGGAAGCCATGAGTAGTTAGTGTTTTTCAGTGAAAGGTAAGGAGTGGCCACAGCTGGGCGTTGGCCAGGGCGACATGGCAGAGGGTCTTGTAGGCCAGACTAGGCGCCTGGGACCCGGTGTTCAGGAGCCAGTGGAACATTCCAAGCACACAGTAAACGGTTGTGGTTTCTAAAATTGGTCTATCCAATGCTCAACCTCCTGGGACAGTGGAGGATTTATTGGTGCCTCTCAACTTGAGTAACTTTAAATGAAAAAAATAAATGTATGTTCTAGGAATACTTATTGGACCAATAAGTGATACTTATTGTCCCATTTTCTCCCCCTTTATCTACTAATCTACCTACCTACACACACACACACATACACACATATTGAATCATTTGTAAGTAGTTTTCAGGCTTTATAAATATGCTAATATCTATTTCCTAAGAGCCAGAACTTTCTCTTTTTAAAACAACAATAAACATTTATCAAAATCAGGAAATATGACATTGATATAATACTATCTTCTCATCCAATCCCTCTAATTATGTTAATAATGACTGATGATATTTTTAAGAACTCTGATTTTTAAGAATTAAATCTGGTTCAATGCAAATATCTTCCAATTGCAAATTACCACTGAAACATAGATTAATCTTTATAATCATAAAACTGTTTTTAGATTATAATAAAAATAAAGATACTGAATTTTTAAATTCCCACAAAGGTCATAGATTTTCAGATCCATATTTGAAAACTGTTGTTGGAAGCCAAGGTGGAGACAGAAAGAGCTGTCTTCATTGTGCAGCTGTAGACTCTTCTACTGTTTACACCACAGTGTCAGAAAGCCAAGCAGTGGGGGAAACAGAGGTCCCATCTCTGTTCAGCAAAGTGGAATAACAAAATCCTGATCGCAAGCAGAATACAGAGCTAAAAGGGAAAAGCGTAATGTCAAGGATACTCCCCTCATCTGTCTTTTGCAAGCACCAAGTTTGGGATAAACAGAAAGAGAGAAAACATGGGGAGAAATATACCATTTTCGTTTTTATTTATTTTTTATTTTTATTGATTTCAGAATGGAAGTGAGAGAGTGAAAGAGATAGAAACATCAACGAGGAGAGAGAGAATCAATGATCTGCTGCCTCCTACACTGGGGATCAAGCCCAAAACCCAGGCGTGTGCCCTGACGGGGAATGGAACTGTGACCTTCCGGTTCATAGGTTGATGCTCAACCATTGAGCCACACCAGTGGGGCAAAAGATCCAATTTTCATGGCTCATTGGGAGAGCAGATCTCCGAAACCAGTGGGAATGTGAGAGGGAAATCTGACATTGTGAGTCGTATGTAAGAAGACTCAGGTTCTACAAGAGAGAATAAAGTAATCAGAGAAGCAGCTGAAATAGAAAGGCAACAAGGAGACAGTAGAAATAAGAAGGGGTTTCAAGGAAACTAAAAGGCAAAATATTTTTACTTATTTAAAAAACGTTTAAGAATGTTTAAAATTCACCTTTGAGGCAGTAAAGGACAGAATTGAAACTGAGGCAAATAGGCTCAATGATGGGGCAAATATCCACTAAATTTAAAAGGCTTAGTTGGGACAGGCACAATTGAGAGACTTGGCCAGAAGCACCATCAATGAGACCCTTACAGACCTCTTGGTTTTTTATGAGGTTGGCAATACAAACAAGGGCAAAGGGAATGGTCGCTAATAGATCTGCTGCAAAGTTGGAAACTGTAAGCAGAGTTCCTATGCTGCATCTATGCCCCATTACCAAAGCTGATCCTAAATACTAGGCTCTAATGACAACCTCAATAAATTCAAATGAATGGAAATTACTACGAGGATTTAAAACACAATGCAGAAATTTTGAGGTCACAGTCTGGCTTACTAAATTTCTTAATCTGTACAGTATTAATATTATACAGGTGCTGTGAAGAGTAAAGGGGTTTTTAAAGAGCATATAATAAGCACTCAGTACACGTTGGCTATTGGTATTATTACTAGTGCTATTATTTTTTGGTCACATCTTTTATTACCCTAATTAATAAAATTTTGAAGGAATCAACTTAAACTTCCAATCAGTTAAGATTAAAAAAACAAAAAAACAAAAACAACTACTGTTAAATCAAACAGAATAGCAAAGTGTAATTACAAAACAAGGGGAAAATAACAATCAGCTATGAAGCTATGGAATCTATTGGAAGGCAGCCAAGCTCTACTAATAGGTAAATGCATAGACTCAAAACGATTTTCTTATCTGGGACCAGGGGGTTGGGGGGGGAGGGGGGGGAGGAGAGGCGTGTTAAAAAGAGAATAGTAAGCCCTAAACAATTTGACTCAGTGGATAGAGTATCAGCCTGTGGACTGAAGGGTCCCAGGTTTGATTCTGGTCAAGGGCACAGGCCTGGATTGTGGGCTCAGTCCAACGTGCACAAGGAAACCAATCAATGATTCCCTCATTGTATCTCTCTCTTCCTCTCCCTTCCTCTCTGAAATCAATAAAAATAAATTTAAAAAAAAGAGAATAGTAGGAACAAAATAAATCTTAGGAAGATAAAAGATATAAAATGACAATTGTAAAAGCAGACATCATTTTTTTAAAAGCAGAAATTAGTATAATTTGGTATGTAAAACAGCAAAATATTGTCAACACTTATAAATTTAAGTTTTACAAAGATGGAGACATAGACTACTTCTATATAGCAAGACTGACTATTTTAAGAATGTTAATTTTTCCTAAATTTATTCTTTAGTTAAAGACCCAATGAATATTCTAATGGGACTATTTTTTTGGGGGGGGGGGGGAATTTGATAATATAATTATATGGTTCATCTGGAGAACAGGTAGGAATAACTAAGAACATTTATAAAACATTCTAATAATGTTAAGTTCATCTGAACAGTCTAGATTCAGAAGAAAAGTTATTTTGAGAGCAGACTGGCATCAAATTAATAAGAACCTTAGCCAACCTGCTTCCTTACTAAAACATTAATTACATCAATTTGGTATTAACACCTACTCAGCCTGGAGTCTAGAGTCTAGATATTTTTCTCTTTGATGCTCAGACCTCTAAATTGAGTAAGAGAAACAGGTTGAAAATAAATTGCTCCTGTCTCCCAATATGAGCTCAGAAAAACAGTAAAGTCCTAAAACAAAAATGTATTTGGATCTTATTCAAATGGAACCGTGTGTATGTATTGAAAAAAAAAATCCAGAAATAATTATTTTAATCACAAAAATGATGTGGCAAGCATGAGCCATGTTTGTTATTTTCAGTCCATAGGCTTTTCTCATTTTTAAACTTGGAAATTTTGGAAGATCATGGTCAAGGACAAACATTACCATTTAAAAACATTTTCTAGAATAATTTTAAATAAGGGCTTGCTTTATACTTAAGAGTCTAGAAATAAAGCAAGTTGCTTTCACCTGACATTTAAAGAAAAGGATGGGAGTTTGATGACGAGGAGGGGGCCTGAAGATATTGTTGAGTGGGACCATTTAGGTGCAGGACACCTGTAAAGGTGGGGCAGAATCCTCAAGGATTCCCCCATGCTTCCCGCTCACCAGTATTACATGAAAAGACGGGGAGTCTAGAAGTATAGGGGGAGTAGCAGAAAGAGTAAATGTTAGTGTTGGTGCTGATTTCTTATAGTTCCATAACTGGGCCAGGGGTTAAGAAAACATGTTCTGGGATCCAAAAGACCATGAAATAAGTCCCAGCTGTACCACTGACTAGCAGCCTAATGTTAGACAAGTTCCTTAAACACACAGACACTCAAGTTTCTCATCTCTGTATCAGGGATCTCAACAAATGGTAGCTAATATTACTTAGTATAAGAGATTGTGATCAATGTAAATCTAAGTTTCTTAATAAGGGGGTAGTAGGAAATGCATAATTGTGTAGGTACAAGGAACTCTAACAAGAAAAATAGTGGGTATAGATATTTTTTACTGTGTGTATGTGTGTAGTGGAGGAATACAGAGAGAATCCTATATAACAAAAGGGTAATATGCAAATGTCCTTACCAAAGGACAGAATGACCGAACACCTGTGGCCCCTCACCCTGGCCGGCTCTGCCCTCCATCGAGCCCCCCTAATCAGATCAGGGGCAGGGCCTGCTGACAAACTGGCCCCAGCCGCCAACTGGCCCCAGCCACCCTGGCCCCGATGGATCTCATCAGGACGGGCTGGCTGGACCCCACCAGTGCACGAATTCGTGCACCAGGCCTCTAATATAAAAATAAAATATAAAAAATTAAATGAGGTACAGCATGAGGGAAAACTATAGATATTGGTGCTGGTTAGAAATATTAATGACTGACAAAAGAGAACATCCATAGGAATGTGGTGTAAACAAACAATGACAAGTAGAATGGGTGGTCCGGAGAAGTAGCTGCAATTTAGATTTAGGAGAAAGAAAGGATGCTGATATCAAACCATCCGGTCTATGAGGAGTCAATCAGAACTTCATTCCTGTGTTCTAGGGAGGACAAAGATGTTATGGGGAGAAGATATTGGCATGATGTCAAGGGTCCTGCTGCACTGGGGTGACATCTGTCTGAGGTCATGCTGCCTGGGGGATGCTTACATGCCCCTGAGCACTGGGACAAAGACAGGCATGGTTCACAGGTTCTCTGTGGAAGCTGCTGTAAGAACTCAAGTACAAGAATTATAACCATGAGCACAAACATTCCTGTGCTTTTTGTGCTTCTTCCCATGCAGATCATCAGATGAAACAAATTAGTACTGGCACCAAGGTAAAGCTTTCAGCAGCACTGAACTCTCAACTCTCTTCCAGTATATTTCTTATCTTTCCCGAGTTGTGGTCCATCTATTTATAACGTAAAGAGATTGGGAGGGTATTGATGACAACACAGTGAATGTGGAGCAGATGGAAGAAAGGGCTATAGCTCACACTTTGAAAAAATGATTAGATGGCTTAGCAGGCTATAAAGCCACTGGCTTGATCTGAGATTTATGGGAACAAGACTGTGAACTTTATAGAAGTAGATTCTAGCATTACTTATCTATAAGTACCAAGATCTATAAGTACCAAGACCACCAAGTTGCCTGGGAGGTCTTGGAAAAATCGAAGGATGAGGTCTTCTAACCATTCAGAAGCCATTGTTTTTGTTTTTGTTTTTAATTTATTTTTATTGATTTCAGAGAGGAAAGGAGAGGGAGAGAGAGAGAGATAGAAGCATTAATGATGAGAGAGAATCATTGGTTGGCTGCCATTTGCACGCCCCCAGTGGGGATCAAGTCCATCATAACTTGGGTGTGTGCCCTAACAGGGAATTGAACAATTGAACTGTGACCTTCTAGTTCACAGGCCGAAGCTCAACCACTGAGCCACCCAGTCAGGCCAGGAGTATTTTTAATCAGAGATGTCGCTGTCTCTGCCCTTTCCTGCATTAACTAAAAAGACCTTTGTCTCCATATTTGTATTCTTTGGAGAAGAAGGAAAGATGAGAGTGCTATAGAGGAAATGAGGAGAGGGCCAGGCCAGCCCAGCCAAGCTGTCTTTTCTCCACACTTTAAAGTTATTCTTAAATAACCTTGAGCAGAGAAGTCACAGAGCTCTGTGCCATGGAAGACAAACTCACAAAGCACATGTTTTGTTTTATGGATTCTTTCCCATTTGTTACAGAAATCTGACAAAGAGACCCTGATAGATCACACCGCCCTCCTCTGCTGAGAGCCTAGGGCAGTAAATCTTTTTAATGTTCCAGTTCCTCCCAAAGCAGTGGTCGGCAAACTGCGGCTCGAGAGCCAGATGTGGCTCTTTGGCCCCTTGAGTTTTTTGCAAAGGCCCGCTTAGGAGAGCCCTAATTAAGTTAATAAGAGTGTACTTACCTATAGAATTTAAGTTTAAAAAATCTGGCTCCCAAAAGAAACATCAATAGTTGTCCTGTTGATATTTGGCTCTGTTGACTACATGAGTTTGCTGACCACTGTCCCAGAGCATCCAGGCCCCCTGGAGGTGAGAGTGTCTCCTGAGAATGCTCCGCATTCCTTATCTTGGCTACACAGGACACATACAGTTTTCCTTTTACCCCGTTCATTGGGTGATGCCAGGTTGGGCCAACTCCAAAAGCAACATCTGGGCATGGATTCTCCGTGTAGGTCACCACCGCGGCTGCCACCAGCCGATGTCTGACTTGAAGGTCTAGGTAACTGCGTGAGGGAGTTTTCTGAAGCCCTGGTACTTCTCTCACCGGCTCAGAGCCGTCGGGGCCAGGTTGATGGTGTCTTGTGTTCTCAGAGGCCTGTGGAGATAACGATGGGAAAGCTCTCTGAGGTCGGACTCTGCTCTTTCATTGCAGCTCTCAGCCATGAGCACCTGGGGTCTGGGTCAGGAGGCGGTTTGTATGACAGATGCCCCGCTCTACTCAGCTGCAGTTCGAAGGCACAAAGAGATGAAAAAAAAATGCTATCCCCTTAGTAACTCGTACCAGAATTTATCTTAGGAAGAGACTTGCCTCTTGGAGAAAAATGCTCACTTGTGTAGTCAATTCCTTTGAAGCATAGCTGTTCTCTGGTGCTAAGGTTTCAGAGGAAGAGCCAGAACTATTCTGCATAAGGAAATAAATATTATTTAGGGTTTTATTGGGGTCTTGGAGAGGGAGAAGAGGAGAATACAAAGGAGAAAGCATACAGTAACAAGAGGGTGGGAGATCATTGTTGCACAGTGAGATTCATCTTCACCAATATTATTAAAAACCAAAACATGATTGTGTTTCTTAGGGAAATGAATGAGCGGGGCTAACTTTGTGTATATTCTGGCTCTTCGCAAAACAGAGGTCCCAGATACAGACAAAGGAGGGGATAACCCAGTTGCCATCAGTATAGCCAGACCAGGTTCCTTGCCTTCGGATTTAAACCTGTGCAGCCTACCTGGTCCTGGATTATGCAAATTGAGCCCAAGGGGCCCAGGACGAGCTTTGACAGGCCTATAGTCCAGGGGAGATGCAGTTTAGAAATGACAGACTATCAGAAACTAACAAAAGGGAAGTAAAGCTACTCCAACTACCAACTCCTCTGACCTTCTTCTCTCCTCAAGGAGGGGCCTCTCAGGCACAGAAGGGCCTCAGCACCTGGACCCCTGCTGGTTATCAAATCTCTACAGTGCCCAGCAGGTCTCTGCCTTTCACTTAGTCCCATCCCATCCCATCCCATCCCATCCCATCCCATCCCATCCCATTCCACCACCAATCCACCCCATCCCGTTCCATCCCATCCCATCCCATCCACCCATCCCATCCATCTCACCCCACCCCATCCCATCCCATTCCATCCCATCCCACCCCACCCCCTCCCATCCCATCCCATCCCACCCCATCCCATCCCATCCCATCCCACCCCATCCCATCCCATCCCATCCCATCCCATCCCATCCCATCCCATCCCATCCCATCCATCCCATCCCATCCATCCATCCCATCCATCCCATCCCATCCATCCCATCCCATCCCATCCATCCCATCCCATCCCATCCCATCCAATCCATCCCATCCCATCCCATCTCCCATCCCACCCCATCCCATTCCATCCCATCCCATCCCAATCCCATCTCACCCCACCCCCCCCCCTCCCATCCCATCCCCTCCCATCCCATCCCATCCATCCCATCCCATCCCCCCCATCCCATCCCATCCCATCCCATCCCATCCCATCTCACCCCACCCCATCCCATCCCATCCCATCCCATCCCACCCCATCCCTCCCCATCCCACCCCCCCCCATCCCATCCCATCCCATCCCATCCCACCCCATCCCATCCCATCCCATCCCATCCCATCCCACCCCTCCCATCCCATCCCATCCCATCCCATCCCATCCCATCCCATCCCATCCCATCCCATCCATCCCATCCCATCCCATCCCACCCCATCCCATCCCATCCCATCCCATCCCATCCCATCCCATCCCATCCCATCCCATCCCATCCCATCCCATCCCATCCCATCTCACCCCATCCCATCCCATCCCATCCCATCCCATCCCATCCCACCCCATCCCATCTCACCCCACCCCATCCCATCTCACCCCACCCCATCCCACCCCATCCCATCCCATCCCATCCCATCTCACCCCACCCCATCCCATCCCATCCCATCCCATCCCATCCCACCCATCCCACCCATCCCATCCCATCCCATCCCATCCCACCCATCCCATCCCATCCCATCCCATCCCACCCATCCCATCCCATCCCATCCCATCCCACCCATCCCACCCCATCCCATCCCATCCATCCATCCCATCCCATCCCATCCCATCCCATCCCATCCATCCCATCCCATCCCATCCCACCCATCCCATCCATCCCATCCCATCCCATCCCATCCCATCCCACTCCTTTAATCTCACACTCATTCACAGAGCACCTAGTCTGTACCCACGCTTCATCAGGCTGTGGGAACAGCTATGCTTCAAAGGAATTGACTACTCAAGTGTGACATAAGCCACACCCAGTCGATGGGGAAGGAATTCTCTGCACCACGGGTGGCTGGGCTCCGGGGAAAGAACCCTCCTTATTCCTCCTTGCCTTCTGAGCACGCTGCTGAGATGCAAAGCTTGTTCCCTGATGAGATTTCCATCATGTCCCTGTCTTCAGGATCAGTCCTGCAGAGAGGTTAGCTTAGAGCCTAGCACTTCTCCGACGATTTCATATTCTCTTCTATGCAGTTGCTCCCTGTGCTTTCTGTTGCGACAAATTACCACTAATTCAGTGGCTTAAAGCAACACAGCTTTATTCTCTTACAGTGCTGGAAGTCTATAATGGGCCAGCAGGGCTGTGTTGCTTCTGGAGGCTCTAGAAGAGAATCTAGTTTGTTGTTGTTGTTGTTGTTGTTGTGTGTGTGTGTGTGTGTGTGTGTGTGTGTGTGTGTGTTTTGTGCCATTTTGTTTTCCCTTTTCCAGATTCTAGAGGCAACCCACACCTGCATTCCTGTGTCCTGGGCCCGCAACACTCTGACCTCTGCTCCCATCGTCATGTGACCCTTTTTCTGACTCTCCCCGTATCAGGACCCCTGTGATTACACTGGACTCTCCTGGCTAGTTCAGGATACTCTCCCCATCTCATTAAACCATCCTTCATTAAACCATCCATCCAAAACCCATCACGTAAGACAGCATGTTTACAGGTTCTGGGGATTCGGATGTGGGTATTGTTAGGGGGCCATCATCCAACCTGCTTCACTCCCCAAAACGTAAAGACCAGAGCATGGTGACCCTGTCCCTGCTGGAGCTGTGTTTGGTCTGGAAAAAATTGTAAATTCTGCCCGTGGTTCGCCCAGGTGGCATGGTGTCTGTGTGATGGGAGACCTCATGTCTTCCAAGTCCTGCCCCGAGTTTCCTTAGACACGTAACTGCCTTGTCCTCATAAGTACCCATTACTAGGTCTTACTGTCCTCTCGATGGACAAACTGCAAACCCAGAGAGGTTACACATCATCCCGCCATCATCCAGTAACCAACAGTGCCCACCCCGCCTGACCCTGACCCCGACCCCAACCTCAGGCCCTTCCTAAGAGAAGCAGACAGGCTAGGGAGGAAGAACGGGGCTCCTCCCAGACACGCTCACCGTGGCCCAGCATCTCATTCCAGAGAGACAAGATGGAAGACAAACATTTCCATGTAAAAGCCTTTCTTTCCTTGGGCTGTTCAACACCCTCTTTCTGACTGGGTTTGAAGAGAATGGTGACTTGAAGGAAAGCCATTGAGGGAGGTTCTAGAGGAAGGGTTTAGAGAACAAACAGGATAATGCATGGTGTCCAGAAGCAGCCAATGTGGGCATATTTCTTTACTTCTCACCTACTGCTTCTGAGAGGTCCCCAAGGAATGGAGGCAAACAAGGACTAAGAAAAGCCGTTCTCCCCTTACAAACTGCAAAGAGTGTGTGGGACTCTGGTTCCTGCCACCTGCTCTAGGTGAGGAGTGAGCGGGGGGAGGGGGAGTTCAGACCTGGCGAGGGGTCAGGCCAGCTGGGGAGTGAGCTGCTAGGTGGGGATCTGGCCAGGTCAGGGATCATGCTGAGCGAGAAGGGTGAGTAGGGCCTGGATGCCCAGCTTCCTGCTGTGAACACTCTGGGCCCCATTCCCAGGGACTCTCTTCCTTGTCCCAGGCTCCTTTCTGCCACGACTGAGTCGAGAAGCCTCATTGGCCACAAAGGCTGAGTGGATTTGTTGAGGGGACCGTCCCCTGTTTCAAGATGCCCCCGCCTCGCGGAGGTCTGAGTGGGAGAGGATGTCAGAGCCCCGGCTGAATGATGGCTCTGGGTCAGTACTATAGATGCCCACGGGCCATTAGCCAGCTGAGTTATAAACTCCCACAGCAGTAAGGCCAGCTGGCTCCAAACCATGTTCCCGACAGCGAGGGGCCTGGCAGGGAGATGCTGTTCACTTGCTCGCTGCCATCTGAACCCTGAGGCCATTTTCCTCAGCTTTCAAACCGCTTTTGTGCTCTTTGGTTTTGGAGTTTGTTCCTATGGCTACACACACACACACACACACACACACACACACTACACACACACTCCCATTTTAATGAAATCAGGGGACATCAACATGGCTACATGTATCCGTGTCGCATGGAGAGACATCTTTCTCGCTAGAGCAGGGCAGAAAGGCTGCTTTGTCGTGTATTCGGATTTTTTAATTATTGAAGGCAAAATTCACACACGCTGTCGTGGCTGGTGAACAGAGGTCAAGTTCTTATTTTTATTTTATCTTTGGTATAAATAAGCAAGGAAGGTTTTCTAGCTTCCAAAGGAAGCTGCCAAGGGAAGCCAGGCTGTGACGAGCTTTGAATATGGTATCAGGCTCCTGGTGACAACTGCATGTGCTTTCCAACGCACACTGCTAATAGTTGGGGTTTGGTTGTAAGTACTGATGGGGGCCAGGGCTCCTGGGCGCCACGCTAGGGGCCGAGTGGGGGGAGTGAAAGGCTATTCCTCAGGGTGGAAACGAAGTATGTGTTGCTGCAGAAAAGACCCAATTGGCGAATCACCACACCCAGGAGAGGAGCAAGCGAGATAGCAATTTAAATAACCGGAGTGTTTGTGCCTGTGTGTGAGGGAAGGTACACAAGCTGGTTTCAGAGTCTGGAGCTAGTGGTTCCCAGAGGAGCAAGGCCAGGAAAGCCATTGCCAGTGGTGTAGAAGGAGGGGGTGCAGTGATACTGTGGGGGAAGGGAGGAGCTGGCTCACCCCCCGCCCCCCACCCCGCTGCCATTATGCAGTAAAGGGTCAAAGGCAGACCTGAAGGACCTGAGTGAGGGCAGTTGCTTGGGAACTTTCGGAGGAGAGATGGAGGATGCAGAAAAGGCGTTATCTGAGTTTCTCAGGGCCAGAGAGCTTGGAGCATGGCAGTCTGGGGACTCAGGGAAAGTGCTACTGAGGAGAACTTGAAGTTTCCCAGTGGAATCTTTAGCGGATGTATTTAATCCACATACCTCCTATGGAGTCTGTGCTCAGCTGCTTTCTCCAGCCTCACTCGCATCCCAGTAGGAAACAGATGGAGCACTCCAACTGAGTAATGGAGGAAAGCGTAACACAGGGACTATCTGCAAAAGTGTGGGTTCCCTGTGAGGAAAGCCAGGGATAGCCTAGAGCTGGGAACAATGTGGG
Source organism: Pipistrellus kuhlii (assembly GCF_014108245.1). Taxonomy (NCBI): domain Eukaryota; kingdom Metazoa; phylum Chordata; class Mammalia; order Chiroptera; family Vespertilionidae; genus Pipistrellus; species Pipistrellus kuhlii. Next base: position 15,716,351 of record NW_023425405.1, read on the forward strand.
GAGAGATCACTGGGAGGGGAGGAGCGAATGCAGTACTATGCTGGGCGGTGGAGAGGACCACCTTGGGAGAGAAGTACAGTGGCCTGGACCATCTACCAGGGGAGCATATGGGAATAAATAGCCCAACCCCTCTCTCCATTCACCTTCCAATCCATTGGCTAATCCCATTTTGAAGCCAGACATCATGGATGGGCTGGCAAGACCAAAGTCCGTAGGTGAATGGCAGCCTGGGAATTTGAGTAAGAGCTGGCGTGCCAGTCTCAGGTCCAAAGACTGAAAACTCAGGCAGAATCTTTTTTTTCCAGGAAACCTGTCTGCTGTGAAGACCTTCAACTGATGGGATGGGGCTCACCCAGATGATGGAGAGTAATCTGCTTTAATGAAACTCAAATGATTGTAAATGTTAATCACATCTAAAAACTACCTCTACAGCAACACCTCAGCTGGCCATCACAGTCTTGTCCAGTTGACACATAAAATTAGCAATCACAGACCTTGTGGCTGGGGCAAAATGGAAACAGAGTGATGCTGAGCCTCCATCAGGACCTTACAGTTTAAAATTACTCTCACGTGTGTTGATTTATCTAATCCTCAAAACCATGTTGTGAAGCAGCTATCATATCACTCACATGTTGCAGCTTTGAGGCCCAAAGAAGTTATTGCCTGAGGACGCAACTGGAAAATTATAGAGGCAAAACTCAGACTCAGGTCTCTGGACTCCAATCCCAGACAGTTTCTAAGTGAATAATACAATATTTTAAAGGCCATTTATGAAATTACGTAATATCGGAAACTTACTTAAAAATGATAGCCTGGGGGGTGTGAATGAGAGGATGAAGGAACATGATTGGCCATGTGTGGATAATTACCGGGGCTGGGTGACGGGTACGTGGAAGTTCACTGTATGTTTCTCTATATCTTAGAATAGGTTTGAGAATTCCAACAGTAAAATGTTAAATACAATACCGCAGCTTTGTGAGCAGTTTGCTATCTTATGAAGGAGAGATTGCAAGCCATGCAAGCCTGCTCATTCGTGGCCCAATGAACCCAAGTGCTTTGAATGTAAGCCTGCCTTTCCTTTTGAAGGGTGTTCTTTGTTTGCCAAGGAGCGAGAGAGGTTATGACAGGTGTCTGTGAGGTCAGGTTGCTGAGCACCTTCTGGTGACACTGACCTTCCGACCATGTGAGCCGACACACAGGTCTTGCCATGTTCAGTGTTCACAACCACAAACTCTGCAGCTGGACTGCCTGAGTTTGGCCCCTGCTTCTGCCACTTACTAGCTATACACCCTGTGCAAGCCACTTACCCTCTCTGCACCTCAGCTTCACCATCTAGAAAGTGGACAAGGACAGAAACTTCCTCCCAGATTACAAGGATTGAATGAGTTAATGTCGCCAAAAGGCTCAACCTAATGTCTGCACACAGTACGTTTTATGTAAATAAAATAAAATAAAAATTTCTTTTCTCATACTTTTTATTCCCTCCCTCTTTGGGCCACAGAAGCAGTCACCAGAACCGAGGCTTTCCTGGGGATTATGTGAGCTGACTTGTGCCGACTTGTGTGTATCTGTCGCATTCTTGGGCAAGTGGCTGGGAAGCAAGACACTGTGCTTGGGTTTTGGTTTTCCTCCCCCAGTCAGCTGCCACGATGAGACTGATGTACATCACGTTTTCATAAAGCCAGCAGGTGCTTTTTCTTTCATAGTTTTTCTTAAAAACCCCAGTTTCTGTTCTCCAGAGCATAGCTTCTTTGTCCCATCTCTTCCTCATCCAGCCCTCACAACTTATCAAATTTGATGGTAATGTTATCAATCCACTGATGATGTCCTCGGTGAAGTGGAGGAAATCCAGTTTATTATGTCCTCTCACTGCAGACCCTCTGGCCATCTTGACAGCTTCTGCTCCCTCTAGTCCCTCAGCTCTGCCTTGGTTTCCCTATCGAGAAGGGGAATCTTCTGCTGTCCTATGTGTCCTGAAACTAACACCCAAGAGAAGGCTGGAAATTCTCAGGGAGTTTCTCAGCTTCCTCCAAGGCACAGCCAGGGTCCGAGAGGTCGTGAGGATGAGGACAAGCAGGGTGAGCTGGAGCAGGGGCAGGGCAGACCAAACCTCTTTACCGCAGAAGAAGGAAGCACACTGTGGAGGGAGAATAAATAGAGGGGCCCAGGGCAGCCGTCCAGGCCCTCCAGGGGCACACTGACTGTAGGAGCAGCGGGCCAGGGGGGAGCCCAGCACACCGGCTCCAGGCCCCTCGCCCGCCTCAGCCCCTGAGGGAGAGACGCTTGTAGGCCTTGTTCATCTGCTCCAAGAAGATGAAGGTGAGGACGGTGTGGGGGCCCAGGCGGGCGTAGTATGGCGTACAGCCCTTCCACAGGCTGAGGAAGCCCTCGTAGCGAACCACCTTCGCCAGCACATCCAGGCCGTTCCTGTGCTCCGGCTTCCCGTCTATCATTCGCATGTTCTGGATCCGGGTCTTGACGATGTCCACGGGCATTGAGGCGGCCGTCGTGACCAGGCTGCTGGCCATGCTGGCACAGAAGTGCAACGAGATGTTGTCAGTGAAGTAACCCGAGTCCAGCAGGAACTGCTTGCACTGGAAGTAAGAGGCGAGCTGGGCAGCGTTGACCACGACCGCCCGGGCCATGGTAGGGATGCAGCCCCTCCACAGGGCGGGGACCCCCTCCTCCCGAGCGATTCGATTCAGGGCGTTAAACACGTTGGTGTAGCCACGGCGTTGGTTCGCTGGGAGCCGGCCGTCGGCAGTCATGCGGATGAGAGCCACGTCGGCGGGGGTTCCCACAAAGGCGCCCGTGGCACCCGCCGCCATGCCCAGCACGACCTTCAGCAGGAAGCCGGGCGGGGTGCCGTCAGCCCCGGTCAGGCGCTCGGACAGCACCGTGTAGATGCCGAGGCGGGTGGTGGTGTAGGTGGCCTGGCGCAGGAGGCCGGCTGACAGCCCGGTGTAGACGCCCCGCAGCCCCCCTTCCGCCCTGAGGATGCTGGCGAGGGCGTGGAAGCTGGTCTTGTACTCCCGCGTCTTGGCTCCTTGTCCGCTCAGCTGCATCCGGTTCTTCACCAGGTCCAGCGGCTGTACAAACACCGTGGCTCCCATCCCGGCCAGGCCCCCAAACAGGAACTTGACGGACTTAGAGGACGTCCGGGGTTTCCCGTCCATCCCGCCGGCCGTGGGACTCGCCGTTGCCGCCATCGCTACTCGATGGCCCTGGATGGTGCCGTGTGCGCGTGCGCGGTCCCGCTCGTGCCCAAGGTGACACCACGCGCAACAGGGGTGAGGGCGCGCGCATGCGCACGGGCCGGCAGCTCCCTAAAATAAAAAAAATATTTAATAAAATCTACAAAACTCTCTTTCCATGAATCAACTTTTGTCTGCATGCAGTTTTCTGGTTCCTTTGTCTCTTTCAGCACTGGAAGAAAAAGCAATGGGTAAATCACTAATTCCCTCAATTGTTATTGAGGCCCTATTTCATTCCTCTGGTGATAAAGAGGAGAGTCTGACAGCAGGAACACAGGTTAGTTGGAAAAGGTGGACCGTTAACTGAATCAATAGTTATTTTTTGTTTGCTAATCCTCACCCGACGATATTTTTCCATTGATTTATTTTTTTAAAAAAACAAACAAACATATCTTTATTGATTTCAAAGCAGAAGAGAGAGGGAGAGAGAGATAGACACATCAATGGTGAGAGAGAATCATTGATCAGCTGGGGCAAGACCGAAGCCTGGCATGTGCCCTTTACTGGAATTGAACACGGGACCCTTTGGTCTGCAGGCTGATGCTCTATCCACTGAACCAAACTGGCTAGGGCTAAGTCAATAGTTCTTAATATTTACTAAGGCATAGACCTTTAGAGAATTGTGGGGAGATTTTAAATCATCTCTACAAAATACTCAGAACACATAAATTGTTGGGTATAACTTAACTCTAGATACTGGGTTAAGAACCCCTAAATTAAATAATTATAAATACTATGATAAATAGTATGCTGAGAATATATTCCCTGTTTACCTCTCCAGTTTTTCAACACTGCCCTCCCCTCTCCCAAGTTCTGCTATATGGACCTCTTTTATTCTTTAATAAATCAGTTTCCAAAGTCTTGCTTGTACACCTCAATTAGAAAACACAGCAAATAAATAAACCCAATCTTCTGAACATGTATATGTATTATATATGTAATATGAATATATATTTACATACATACTCCAAGGTGTGTATATCTATTTATAAATTGTATAATGTATTACTACCATTAATATATCAAGACAAGGAGAACTATAAAGATTCAACATTAACAGCAGAGTATGCAAATCCATATTGCAAAAAGATTTGGTGATAATTTTATATTCTTTAGGCAGAATTCTTGTCAGGCCTGATTAAATGGTTGTTTTGATCTCATAATGTGGCTGACAAAGAGCTTGTATGTGGAATGTCAGTTCAGGAGAGAATCCTTGTTCACTGGTACTTAAATTATTAACTTTACCTTCAATCAGTGAATCCTTTGCAGGAGCCTCTTTAAGCCACGTTTCGTTTTTTGAGAGTTGGTTTAGAACAGTGGTCGGCAAACTGCGGCTCACGAGCCACATGTGGCTCTTTGGCTCCTTGAGTGTTCTAATGCCACTTCTTCAAAACAGACTCACCCAGGCCGAAAACCGACTTCTGTGCATGGGCCACAAAGTTGCAATCACACTGTACGTGCGCACCCATACATAGTATTTTGTGGAAGAACCACACTCAAGGGGCCAAAGAGCCACATGTGGCTTGCGAGCCACAGTTTGCCAATCATGGATCTAGGTCACGAAAGTGGGTAAGATTCTTCCCTGTCCTGAGGAGGTTCCAGTCTATTGGGAATGAGACATGTAATTTCACGTAAGGTAGGATTTGTTCAGTAAGAGAGGAACCAGATGGGAATTCAGAAGGGAAAGAGCAAAATGTCACTTCTGGAGGAGGGTGACAGGAGATAGGGGTCTGCTTAGAAATGGCCACACAGAGTCACGGTGAGCGGTCACCTCTACTTGATGGCAGTGGCAGCAGGAAAATGTGTCTGTGTTGGCATTATTCTCAAAAAGCTCACTGGCCCTTTAAAACCCATTCTCCACGGTGACTTTTAAAAATAGCAGTTAGTGTGGAGCCTTTATGAAAGTCTAAATAAATTACATTCATTGGTTTCCCCTTGTCCACACATTAATCTTTTCAAAGGCCGTGGTGCATTAATCAGGCCCGGGCTACTCCTGCGATTGCCTTTTCACTGGACGTCTACGTACCTGAGTGCACCCCATGGATTCCAGCACCTGCCTGGGCCTGGGTGGGGCAGGGCGGGCTTGCCTGTGGTTCCCAGAAGCCCCCCCCCCCCCCAAGCCTCCTCCAGGCTGGGGGTCTCACTGGGGTTTTTCAGGCCCTCAGACATTAGGGCTCTCTGTGGCGACAGTTCACACATGGGCTGAGAGTTGCCCAATTCCAGCCCGCTCCCCCCCAACCCTCTAAAAGTCTTGGTGGAGCCTTGCCCCTCCCTTCTCAGAGACTTAGCGAGTTGAACAGCCCAGTAATTTAATACTATTCGGTTAGCTATCTCCCAACTACCTGCTTGGGTAAACCTAGAAGTGGCTCGGCTGGCATGGCTCAGTGGTTGAGCATCAACCTGTGAACATATAAGTCGTGAAGCCAACTGTTGGGCTAGAGCCGTAGTCAGCAAACTCATTAGTCAACGGAGCCAAATATCAACAGTACAATGACTGAAATTTCTTTGGAGAGCCAAATGTTTTAAACTTAAACTATATAGGTAGGTATAATTAGGGTACGTGGTATTTTGTGGAAGGGCCACACTCAAGGGACCAAAGAGCCGCATACGGCTCACGAGCCCCAGTTTGCCGACTACTGGCTAGTAGGGGTGTCGAACTCAATCAGAGAAGGGGCCAAAATCTAAAATCCAGCCTAAATCATGGGCCGAATGGTTTACTGAACAGTCATAAACTGTCATTGTGATGGAAACGCAGCGGAGTGCAGTGATGACAGCACGGTGCGGGCCACATTGCAAGGCCTGGCGGGACGGATTTGGCCCGCGGGCCTTGTGTTTGACACATGTGGGCTAGAGTGAATGCCTGAGTTGAGTGAAACCGGATCAGCGGGATTGCTGGGAGCTGCACCTGCAGTCCTCGTCCACACGTGAACTTGATTCAGGTGACGAGGTTCTGCACGTTGATGCCAAAATAAGATGAGACTTCTGACGGTATGGGTAGAGAGCGGGTGTATTTTTCCTGGGGAATAAATGTGTGTCATCAGGGCCAAGGGAGGATGGTGGTGGGCACTCCTCAGGATGCCCCTCATGATCCCTGCCTCCTGCTGTTCACATCCTTGTACAGTCCCTCCCACATGGGACTGAATTTGGGTTGGATGACCAAGAAAATACATCACAGTGACTTCATTCTGCCCTGGCCGGTGTGGCTCAGTTGGTTGGTCACCATACCATACACTGATAGGTTACTGGTTGGGTTCCTGGTCAGGGCACATAACCAGGGATGCCGGCTGGATCCCCTGGTAGGAGGCCTGCAGGAGGCAACCAATAGGTGTTCCGCTCTCACGTTGATGTTTCTCTCTCTCCTGCTCCCTACCTCTCTCTCTTAAAAAAAAAAAAAAAATAAAAAAAAATATATATATATATATATACACACACAGTATATATATACAGTATATATATACAGTATATATACTGTATATATACAGTATATATATATATATATAAAGTGACCCCATTTCCCCATAATTCCCGACACACAGAAACTGGGAAATAATATGTTTGTTTAAAGCTTCCCAGTTTGGGGTGATTTTTTATGCATACATTTAGCACATGGGTCTCCCCTTGGTCACCAGCCTGGTGAGGACAGAAAAGGGAACAGCACCCAAGTGGGGAGATGCCTCCATCAGGGGCCAGCGCATCTCTGCTTCTCTCCATGGAGCAAGAACTGCCCACGGGTTTTCCTGGGCCACAGAGGAAGTTTTGAAATCATCTGGTTTTTCAGCTGAGAAAAATCATTGAAATCAGTGTTCAGTGAGTGAAGAAGAGAGGGAATGAATATTGGAAAGGCAACTGTGCTGGGTTAAAAGAGAGTTATTTCTGAGTGTGCTACACATTACACATGGGACTGAGAACACAATGCTTGTCTGACAAGCTAAGGTGAATGAAGACTGCTGCTTATGGCCAAGGCCACTTGCCTGGGGGCGTGAAGTGACAGGGGACCCACGTAGCTTCTCCTAGGGCTGGGGGCCCATATGCTGCAGACCAGACCCCTTCACAGTGAAGCTGCTGGAGAGGGGACAGAGGTAGGTTTCTCAGAGATCGATTTGCAGGAGCATCATGAAGCAATGTTTGCAAGACCAACACCTGTGAGGGGCAAGGGACACACAGGACTGGGCAGAGGGAGGAGTTGAGTGGCAATAAGTGGCCTTAGGGACCTCAGCGGACAGTCTGGGGAGCTATGGGGTTAGGATGACCCTTCAGAATTGTCCCACTTTGAGGACAAGAGAGCCAGGCCTTTATTCACCCTTCCCCATCACTGACCAGTCACCGGGTACGAGAGGGGACGTGGCCTTGGAAAAGAGGCTCTGTTATAAGGCTGAGGTTGGGGCTCACCTGAGAGCCCTCAACTGCCATGACTCCTAGCAGCTGAGAGAATGGGCCCTTGATCCCCAAAGGGTGGGAAGGTCTGGGCAGAGCGCCCTGAATTCACTTCTGGGGGCTTTAAGCCACGGTCACAGGAGCAGCAACCCGCTCCTCAGAATAGCCCTTGGTGGAATGGTGAGAGCTGAAACCTGGGTGCATGAGTAAAGCTCTTCCCCAAAAGGCATCATGGTGTTTCCATGCAAAGGGGCATCTCAGCCAGGGAGGAGTCCCAGAGCCCGCAGCGGCCCGCCAGCTTCAGCAGCAGTGCCAGGGGGTTGGCAATGCATGTCACATGCTGTTTATTTGGACCCAGCCAGACCCTTCTGCAGCATTTAATTGTCATGACTGTCATGTCACAAGAGGCAGCTGAGAGACTGAAATGAGCTCCCAATTTGTCTTTGAAAATTTTTCTCTATTATGAGACCAGGAAGATTAAAGGGATAATAACACCTTACACCCATATCGTGCTTTCCTACTAGCAAAGAGCTTTCATACACACATTATCTTATTTGGGTCGTGTGCTAGTCCTGTGAGGTAGTCAGAATACAAATTATTATTCATCTTAGAGGTGAAAAATTGCAGCTTTGAAAACTTATGCTTCCACCTTATATTCCAAGACTGCGTTGCATTTCTTGATTGTGTTTTTTTTCTTTTTTTTCATTGACCAAGATCCTTTCCATTCTCTCAAAATTCAAGAAGACTAAAGCATGAAGGCAAATGGGGGGGGGGTCCCCCTTCTCTCTTTTTTTTTAAAAAAAATATATATTTTCTTGATTTTTTACAGAGAGGAAGAGAGAGAGATAGTTAGAAACATCGATGAAAGAGAATCATCCATCAGCTGCCTCTTGCACAACTCCTACTGGGGATGTGCCCGCAACCAAGGCACATGCCCTTGACCAAATTGAACCTGGGACCTTTCAGTCCCCAGGCTGATGCTCTATCCACTGAGCCAAACTGGTTTCGGCTCCCCCTTCTCTTATGCATATCTGGTTTATGACATTTTCCTCCTATCTCTGTTGCTTCAATACAAGGGTTAAGAAGCAGAAATTAAACTTCTCACAAGCCAAAGACAGGGTGACTGTCTCCTGTGATTACATCATTTATTGTGCCCCTACTGTATGCATGGGAGTGATACAAAAAAAGGTGAATAAAAAGTATGGTTCTTTGGAGCTAATAGTTCAATAAGGAGCACAAATAGGAGGAAGGAGCGAAGCCCGATGTGGCAGGCATTAAGAGAAGAGGCTGCAGCGTGGGAGCTGGTAACCTAAGGTGAGCAGTGTGTCCTGGGCAGGTGGGGAAGCATCGTAAGGTGGCATTGACCCCAAGCTCACTGTGTGCCCGGCTCAGGGCTAAAGTGAAGGCAATCGAGTTCACCTTGTGGCAGATGGATGCATTCAGGTGTGTCGTTAGCCCAATTGCACACTCTCATCATCATCTGTCAGCCCGTTCTGCTTGCTCTTCCATTGGTCTGTTTTCTAACCATGTTTCATCTCTCCCGTGCTTCATGGAAGCGTTGGAAGGGGCTATGACCAGAATTTGAAAAGAAACGCTTGGCTGCAGCTTTCTTTGAAGAACAGGCCCCTTAGGCTGGGATGTTGTGGAGCCTTGGGGGTGGTTTGAGCGGCAGATGCGCTCCTATCTGCACCGAGGCAGGCGTCCTTTGTGCACACAGGTGATACATAAGCGTGTGCCCCAGGGAAATGGCAGGCCTTTGAATGGGGTGTTCTTTGCATAGCTGCCTATTTGTCTTGCTTTTTTGTTCCAGCTTTCTTCCGCTCCTGGAGGGAATATTCCTAATAGGGTTAACACGTGAAAAATGTAAATGATGTGACTACTGAAATATAGGTTTTTCCAGGAATGCAATTGATTAGCTTTGTAGAGGCTAAGTCATGTGATGCCATCTGTTCAATGGCCAGGAGGAGAGGATTTCACTGATGAAGAGCAGGGCTTTTCACTGTTGGCCTGGTGTGCCATGTGTGGCTTGCGGGGCTGGGCTGGACAGTGGGTCAGGCAATTTCACGTCCTAGCTGGGCCCTCTCAGCCCATGACCATGGGCAAGGCGCTCAGCCCCTCTGGCCCTCTGTTTCCGCATTATTCAAATGAGAAGGCTGGGTTATGTGGTCTCTAGACGTTGCCTGATCTTTTGTGAATGATTCTACTTCAGAATCAAAACTTTATAAAAATACTACTTTGTTGTATTCGTTCATCACCTGAAGGAGAAGGAAATGGAACCTGTGGTGACCTTGACTTCACCCTCTGAAAATGGGAATGTGGAGACCCAAATAGAGCGAAGAGATGGCCATGGAGAGGCCAAATGGCACAACCCCTTTCAAGCTGCAGTTCAGTAACTTGGACACACCATCAAGCAAATCAGATCAGACGGTCCCTCAGGTGCATGTCACCCCAACTGGTGGTTGGTTGGCTGGGTCTTCTCCCTGTGGCCTCGCTTAGGGAGAAGTGGGGCTGCCCTGAGGCCGAGGAAAGGAATGTGGTGACTCAGGAGGGGTGATGTGGTCTCAGGTGCTGCCCATGCTGGGTCTGGTGGCCTGCGGGGTGGAGGGGACACTGCTGGCAGACCAGTCAGTCATTTAGAGTAAAAAACGAGGTGCCCACCCACACAGGCCAACCAGGGTGCTTCCTCCATCCACCCCCTCCCTAGGTTGGCCTGAGTTCAAGATCTTGGCATCTCACTTATAGTTTTACTCAGACACCGCTCCTTCCTGCTTTTAATTGTCCCTCTGATGACATTATGTAATTCCTAATTTTAGCTCTTTAAGTTCTATTTGTTCCTTAATTAACCTGGAACCCCATCCTGCCTTAGACATAAGAGATGGGTAAAGGCAGCTAGGACACCACCTATTTGCATATCCCTGGTGGCTCCTGCTGGACACCCCTCCAATGGCTTTTGGAGCCCTCCTGGAAGCCTGCAGGTGTGGGAGGGCCAGGAGATGTCCTTGGGAAGGGCATGAGGGCTGCTGGTCCCAGGTGGCCCTCATTCTGCCTTGCCCAAATGCCGCCCATTGCTGCTTCCTTGGTTTTAGCTGCTGACGGGACCCTGTTAGCCCATTCATTGGAAAGTACCCATTTCATTTCCTCTCACTTATTCCCTAAGTGAACCTCTCTCTCTCTCCCCCTCAGTAGCTGGGGGCTCAGTATTTCCCTTCCCACAAGTAGGCAGAGGCCCGAGTACCTATCCATTGGTCCTCAATAGAATCACTTGCAAATCTGCTTTGTTATCGATGTTTGATCAGCGAGTGAACGGAGATGATGTGTGTGCAGAAAGCATGGGGGGGAGGGGATTTAGAGGGCTCTCTCTGTGTCTCATTTCCTCAGGCTTGCCGGTTTCTCTCGAGAGGAATAAAATACAGGATTAGGGGGAGGATTAAATGAGATGACAAGTAAAGTGCTTGGCACACGGGAGGTAACAAACAAACATTGGGTCTCTTCCGTACACTGGCTATGTAATCTCTGTGTTAGTGTCTAGAGGGAAGGCATCAAAGTGACTCCCCGTGACTTTGAGGCGTGCGTCAGCCTCTCCCAAATTGATCGCTGTGAATCCTGGTCTTTGCTAATGCTTTTTTTTTTTATAACACAATCCAAATCGTATTCCCAAAACCTGTGGTGAGGGTGAGAGAAAATGCCATCCCCTTTCGAGGCGTCTCATTGTGTTGCTGTCTATCTGGATCAAAGATTGTAACAGAGGATGAAGAACCATTCAAAATAACAACAAAAATCTCTCTAACCATCAGCAAAATAAAGTTAGAGATCCACACTGAGAGGAAATAGAAGTGGAGCAATAGTGGCACTAAGTGGTGAGACTGAGAATGACAGCTTTGACTGCTGGTTTTTCATTAATTCTTTACCTCAGAGCGTTACCTGGTGCCAGCATGATCCAAGGCCTGGCTCCTCAGAGCACAGGGTTGAAGGAGCCAGCTCACAGGGTTGGCATGCTAACACAGAGGAAATGTCACACAGCTGTGCTGGTAAGGGCGGCAAGCAAGGCAGTGGGAATGGAGCCACAGAAGTGAATCTTCTCCATGGGAAAAGACAATGCATATCCTTTACATGTTACAAATCAATACATATTACTTAGGCATATCAATGACACAGGAAATATTTTGCAAAATGCTTATACCACCTGCCTCAGAATCATCTGAGAACCTGGTCAAGGTGCAGAATTTTGGGCCTGAGCCAGATCTGCTGAGTCAGAACCTGAGAGTTGGCGACTGGGAGTTTGCATTTTTAACAACTACCCTGGGTGAGCCTGGGGTGTGTTAAAATGTGGGACCAGAAAGTGGCCAGAAGCCAATGAATGGGAAGCTAAAAAGGCTCACTGAATTCATTCTATCTAAAAAAAAAGGAGAAAGTGAAGACAATAAACAAACAGGAGAAGAAATGATCACACTTGAAAGAGAAAGCAACTTGAAGGAGAAAGAGAATCCTGAATAGTAGATGGGTATACACACATACACACACACACACACACACACACACACACACACACACACACATCTACTTACCTAGCAACTGGACAGATATGTAGATGGGGATTTTTGTTTGCGGGACAGAGGATTTTAAAGATCATTTTCTTTTTTGTAAATCATGTACACGTTCAGTTGCTTAAGCTTACTGGTAAACACTTCTACACGTTTAGTACTAAGTAATCCAGTTACATTCTGAAACCTTTAGCCCTTACGTTGAATTTGAGATCTGTCTTCCCTGCCCATAAGTTCTAACATGAAGAGATGCCTGGGCCCAAATGGGCTCTATTCCCAGGGAGAGGGAGGGTGGTGCTGGAGGGAAGATCTTTCTTTTGCTGGCATTTGCTTTTTCCCGGAGAATGGTATGGTGCCTGACAGACAGTGGACCTTCCAAATGAGTGAAATGAATAGGTAATTGGAAGGAAGAAAGGAAAGAGAGAGGAAGGGAGAGAGGGAGGGGGAGGGAGAGAAAGTCTGAGCATGTATGCATGTTTGTTTGTTTGTTTATTTATTTATTTATTTATAGTTGACATTCAGTATTATATTAGTTTCAGGTTCCATTTAACCATCTCTTCCTATCCTACAATCTGGAGGGAGGGCCACCCAGGCCCCAACTTCCTCCACCCCTCACCACCCCAGCCCAGAGCTCTGACCTGGCCAGCTCACCCTTGGGGCTTGACTTCACCTGTTATGTGGACTGTGGTGTCACTGATGTAAGATGTTCTCACACATGGAAAGCTTTCCCCGAGTGCCACCTGTCCCACGAAGAGCAGGACTCCAGCCCCACAGGGTCTCCCGGAAATTCCCGAGGGGACGAGGCTCTGCCACTCAGGCTGCAGGGAGCCTATGGGATCTCAGCTGCCAGGTGGCCTTGGTCACACGCCAGGGAAACTTCCAGTTCAAGTACCTTTCCTCTCTCCCAGGGAAGATGCCAATGGGTGAGAAGTCACATGGAATAGGGACTCTCCTAAAGCCTGTGCACTTTAACACGGTGACTGTTATGTTAAAGGAATTCTACGTCAGTTTTAAAAAGCATTTGAATATTTACCAAAGCAAAGAAGAATAAGAATGAGAAAAATAATAAGAATAATAATCAGGAGGAAGAGGAGAAGGAGGAGAAAAAAGTCAGAGTGGCTCTTAGGGGTAGCAGAAGGTTAAAGAATATCCCAAGATCTAACCAATTCTTCAGAGTGTTTTTCTTTGGGAACAGAAATTCCAACTGAGTGCATTATCCCATTACTTGATTTATTATGTTGGATAACTAGGGCACAGATGAACCCCAAGTGCTGAGTCCTAGAAGAGCAGTGGGGATGTAAGAATTCCTCTATCCACGTGAGAGAAGGGCCAGGGGTCGTCGGCTGACCTCAGCTCCTTTGCTCCCAGGATTCCCTTCCTATCGATCCAGCTCCTGATTTCAGTCAGCTGGGGCTCTCAGTCTCCCTTTAGACCCCTCAAAATCCTGGGAAAATCCCTTTTTTCCTTTTGTTAGCTGAGGATCAGCTGGAATTTTCCAAAGGGAACTTTCCCTTGGAAACTTAGAAAACAGAAAAGCACAAAGGTTCTAGAAAAAAAAAAAAAATACCCTTTCCACTAGAGTGTAGATTTCCACTTGGTCAACGCAGAGACCAAAGCTGGGGGAAGAGTAGATGAGACCCCTTCTCTGGTCTCCAATCTGAGCAGGGACCTGCTCACAGAGACCGCCCTTGGGCCCTTGGACTCTTTCCTTCCCGTTCTCCTCTGTGGTCCCACCTGCCTGGGGTGGGGAAGGAGTCTGCCCAGGATCTTCCATGAAGCACACCCAAGGCTGGGTAATGGAGACAATGTTGTGATTGGCTTATCTCTGAGGGCTTATGCAGGACCTTTTTGGTGCTATTTTCCAGATTCCTCCCAGAATTGCAGTGACAGATCTGCTGGAGACCCTATCCACCACCTGGTCCAATTCATCCTTCTGGTACGGAAGCATCCTGCCCAGGATGACCCAGGTGTCAGGCTCCTGGAAGGTGCCTGTGTATGGCCACAGAGCTGGCGACCTGGCACTGGGCACCTCAGAAGTCTGGCCAGTCCAGGCCCTTCTGTGGCTCAGGGAGGACTCACCTGAACTGAGGAGAAGGATCATTCATGCTCCCTACCAGCAGAAGAAGCTAGGAAGGTGGCATGGGTGGAGGGTGGAGGGTGTTTTGCTGGAGGTAGGCTGGACCCAACGGAGCAGGACCAGGAACCCTGAGGGCTGGCGTCTCCCACAAATCAGTAATACAGAGGTGGGGGGGGGGGGCACCCAGACCCCAAATCTTCCTTCTCCTGTGAGGACAGATCAGCTGACATTTCCATTGCAACCCCACATCCTGCCTGCCCTGCTCACGGGTGTCCACGCTTCCTGCAGATTGCTGTACCCACAGATCTCTGGGTTTTGCTAAAAGAGCTTAGGCATATGCATGAATCAGTCCTGGTGGCCCCTGCTACCGGCACTTCTCCAGCCCCACGGAGGCACTGAGTCTACCCTGGCCTGTGCCTCCTGACCTCAGGACAAGCTTCCTCAGGCCTGCTGGGCAGTGACAGTCCTGTGAGGTGAGAGACAGTGCTCTGCCCTGTCATCCTTCCTCAGGGGCACTCCACAACAGAGGGCCATAGCCGGGCCATGTACAGCGTTTTCAGCTCCCTCTTCTCTCTCTCTCTCTTTCTCTCTCTCTCCTCTCTCTCTCTCTCTCTCTCACACACACACACACACACTCAGCACCTTCTCACATGCCATTTTGCTCAAGTTCAATGCCCTGTGATGGGGCTGAGACACCCAGCAGGCCCCTGAGCCCTGGGCTGGGCTGGGTCTGGGTCACAGGCCGCAGGCCACTCTCTTCCTCCCTCAGAATGTGCCCTGCGGTCACTTCCAGGGCTTTTCCCTCAACCTGGCCTTGTCTGAGGTTGCCCAATTTTAGGGCACATTTTCTCATTCTTGAACCACAATGGAAGTTAGAATGTGGAACACGTTTGCCCTGGGGAATTTTTTTAATTCACTCTGTGGATTCAAACAGATGTGGGACAGGAGTTCAGGGGGACCCGGCACCCAGCAGCCAGCAGGCCCAGCTTGGAGTGTTCGGGGGTGCTGAGTGCACCCCGGCACAAACAGCACCAGGTTCAGCTCCCCAGACAGTTGTCAGAGCAGGTGTGGGGCGGGGGGTTTTGAGCAACAATTGACCTGCTCCAATGCCTGGTACGTCAAGGAAATAGCCCACTAGCCATTTTGCTCTAAATTCTTCCATTATTAAAACTTTTTGAGATTGATCTTGGGCCCCTGAGGCAGGGATATTGCTGGTAAGAAGAGATCTAAGGCAGCATCAGTTCCCCCAAAGGACCAGGGGTCTTGTCCAGGGGCTTTCTAACCCTAGGCCTGAGGTGGGCTACTGGAGCCAGGACAGCAGAGGAGGAAGTGCAAAGGATGGAAATGTTACAGAAAACCGAAGAAAAACAAAGCAATACTTAGAGAGATGGAGTTACATTTATTACGCGAGGGTCCAGAGGAAAATGTATCTCAAATTCTGGGCCCCAACATACAGGAATTCTCCCTATTTATATGATCCTACCCTCTTTGTCTCCCAAATATGGGGTGTTTCCAGCCCCCTTTTGTAAGTTCTTAAAGAGCCAGTGTGTACTGGGGCTTTGAGACCTCAAACAGAGGCCTGGCCTGGCGCCAGCACTGATGACCTTTTCTGGGGAAGTTCAATAGCTTAACTGAAGTGGGAGTATTTTTAGCAAGCAAGAATTTACAGAAGCCAATTAGCAGGGTTAAAATTTCAAACAGCAGTTTTCATATAAGATGAATGCTTCAGAAATCTGCAGGAGACGGTCTGACCAGCCACTCTGGACCTGAGCACTGAGGGAGACCTGCCCTCTGTAGGTCATGGCTGTCCAAGGCCAGGAGCAGCAGGCTAGCAATCCAGTTCTGCTTGAAGTCCTGGCCTCAGAGATGGAGCGGGGTCTAGCTGGGCCTGATCAGGATGGCCTGGCAGAGCTGTGCTTCCTCCGGGTCACAGGTGGGGTCCAGCTCCCCTCTGAGCTACTCCCAGGCTGGCCTCAGAGCGTAGGTTGCAGGATATCTGGGGGCTAAGCCTCATCTGAGCCTTGCTTGACCTTGCACCATTCCTGCTTTGGTGCCAAATGGCTTTTCCCAGGCCTGCTGGTACCCATGATCTTGGTATCACCACAGTTTCTATGTGGGCGATACCGACACGAGCATCTGGGACCCAGAGAAAGGGGCTCCTGTGAGCTGTGAAGCATGGCTAGAGGGGGTGGGCACAACTTCCCCAGGCAGAGAGGAGGGGAGGCTTTCTAGGGGGAGGGGCCATGCGTCAGGCACCGAGGTGGGGCGTGTCCAGCAGGGTAGTCACACTTCCAATCAACTGCCTCTGCCCAAACACTGCAGGAAATCTTGGTCCTGCAGTAACCACGTGGTTGACAACTGGTCTTTATGATGGGAAGGCCCCTGCAACAGATGGTCTGTGCAGCATCTTAGAGGAGGAGCCAACGGCCCGACAGACAACCACCCAGGCTGAGCTTTCATAGCATTTTGATAGCACTTACCACCCGCCTGGCAGTGCTGCAGGCAGTTCAGTCATATTATCCCCATCTGGATGATCCCATCTAATCCCCGCCATAGTTTTAAGAAACAGGTATTTTTATTGCCTTCATTTTATAGATGGAGAGACTGGGATACAGAGAGGCTCCAGGTTCTACCAGCAGATGGTAGAGCCATGTTCAACCCAGGAGTCTGGATGGAGGGTCCATGCCTGCCCTAATCATTTAGCTATCCTTCCCTTCAGCCAGGGCCTGGTTGTTGGGCCCTGACTTGGGCAGAAAGAAAAATGCACAGCAGAGGACAAAATAGAGCTTTGCTCTTGGGAGATTGGGAGGGATATTTCTAGGTCAGAGGGATGCATTCCATCAAGGGCTGGCCCCAGAATGTTCTTCAGTCACTCTGTGGACTCATCAGCAAAACACCTTCAAGAAACTCCTGAGCTGCAGGGGAGTGGCCGCATCTAGGATTAGCAGTAATGATGGTGCTCAGTGTGCACAACGCCTTTTAGCGATGCAGACTCAAGCCAGTGGGAGCCAGTTCAGGGACCAGGGTGCGGGAGGGGGGGGGGGGGAGGCAGGGGGAGCTGTCACCAAAGTCCATTCTGGCCTGGGGGTGGGGAGGACCAGGGTGGCTCACAGCCCAGGTGTGTTTGAACCCCCAGGCAGGGGCGCAGCATGAACCAAGAACCGTGGCACTAGGAGGTGCTGGCAAAGCTGGGAAAATGAGGATGAGAGGGGAGAGAGTCGGGTGAACTGGAAGGCAGCCAATCAATGATTCCCTCTCATCACTGATGTCTCTCTCTCTCTCTCTCTCTCTCTCTCTCTCTCTCTCTCTCTCCATCTCTAAAATAAATAAAAATATACTTTAAAAAAATTCCTATGGTTCTCCTTAAACTTTGGAAACATAGGAAGAGAAGCAGGTTTTAGAGCTCAGAAGAGCCCCTGTGGTTGGGATGGATATAGAGATTCAAGAACGTAAGTGGAGGAATAATTTGAAATTCTATGTGATATATATATATATTTTTTTGTCTCCATGAGTCCATGACGTTTACACATAGTCTGCCTTAGACAACCATATGTCTGGGAAAAGATTAGAATTTGTTACAGAAGAACTTATTATTATTCAATTAACATTAAAGTAATGCTTTTATTATTAAATTCATAATTGTTTTAGAGTAGTTTTTATGTAGCCATAGTAACTGGAACACACAGTTTTGCTTTATAATTTTTGCGTTTATTAGCATGAGCATTTACTCATGTTGTTTCATAGCCATAATTATCATTTTATTGGCTGCAAAATCTTTTTGAGTTGTTGTAGTATAGCTTGTTTAAATATTGTGCTCTTTTTGGCTATTGAGACAAACTCTCATTTTTTGCTATTTTAGTAAGTCTATACAGAGTTGTGCATGGAGATTTTTCTTTTTCTTTGAACAAAATCCCAGAAATGGAATTACATTGGGCTATGAACATTTTTTGACTCCACAAATATACTGCCAAATTGCTTCTCAGACAAAATTGCAACAGTAGATTCTGTCATCCACTGTGTTTGGCAATGTTGCTACATAAACCCACCTCAACTGTGTTTTGAATTGAAGTGGGATATAAATAAGTGCACTAAAAAAAAAAAAAAAAAAAAAAAAAAAAAAAAAAAAAAAAAAAAAATCTTTACTGTGTTGTTATCAGCATTAGACAATATCATTGCTTTTAATTTTTACTAGTTAAATTTTTTGCTAATAAGATTGTGTTTTATCATTGTTTATAATTTGTAAAACTTGGGTGAGGTTGAGATTTTGCTATATTTTTTAAATGTTTTTTCCACATTTTAAACATTGTGAAAAATGTCTTTCATGCATAAAAGCATCTATGTCTATTCTTTACCTAATAAAATATATATATTAAAGCTCTTGAGATCACTAGTTTTAAACTACAAGTCACAATTCACAAGTAGATTAGGAAATCAATCCAGTGGCTCATGACCAGCACTGAAAAAAATTATAACAGAATAGAATAGAATAGAATAAAATAGAATAGGAATGTAGGAAAGTTATATTCTAGTAACATTATAGAAACAATATTATTAATAAAATGAAAAATATCATTTTTGCATAGTCAGCTTTTCATGCATGAAATTTGTTTCAAACTGAGTATGTAATGGCTCATGATGTAAAATGTTTTTTGTTTTTGTTTTTAGTGAAGGATGCAACCAAAATGTTTTTTAAAATTGGCTATATATATCTAGATATAGATATATAGATATCTATATCTATATAGATATATCTATATAGATATAGATATAGATATAGATATAGATATAGATATAGATATAGATATAGATATAGATATAGATAGATAGAAAGACAGAAAGATAGATATATGCCTAAGCAACCGGAACAACCAGAATGTCTGGCCGCTATGACGCGCACTGACCACGAGGGGGCAGATGCTAAATGCAGGAGCTGCCCCCTGGTGGTCAGTGCGCTCCCACAGCCAGCCTCCCCCTGCCTGCCAACCTCTGGCAGGCCCCAATTGGCCCACCGTCCATGCGCCCACAGTGGCAGTGTGGCAGTGAGGGAAGGAGGAAGGGGGAAGGGGGAACCGCTTGGTGGCAGAGCACTGATGATGGCATCGGCGCCCAGTGTCAGTTCCTTCTGCTCCTGGCAGACAATCATCATCGCCTTCTCTCCCTACTCTGCCGGAGCCTTTGGGCCCTGGGCTTGGACGAGAAACTGGGGTGGGTGGCGGCAGACATGGCCCCTTTCACAGGGGGGCCGAGGGCCAGCTCCCTCCTTGTGGCAGGGACCAACCTCTTGTGCCCCATCCCTTCCCCCAGCAGACAGGCCCCAATCAGCCCACTGCCCACCCATTGCGGCAGCAAGGAAAGGAGGAGTGGAGGGTGGAATGGAGGGGGGAAAGTAGGGAACTTCATGGTAGCGGGGTGCCAACAATGGTGTCAGCGTCCAGTGTTCATTCCTTCCGGCCCCGCCGGGCAACCTTGCTTCCTCTCCGACCATGGCCTGATCCACCTGGCCCTGATCCGCCCTTAATGCTGGCCCCCACCCGTGCATGAATTTCGTGCACTGGGCCTCGAATAAAAACATATTTGTCACCCCCTTTTCTTTTCACATTTGATGCAAACACGTCCCAAGTCATGTCTTCTCTTTTTATCCTGAATTATCTTTCTTTTGTGCCACTTACATTTTTCATGTCTTCAGGCCGGCAGTCCTTTTTTTTTTTTTTTTTCATTGAAAACAGAAATTCATCTTGTTTCTACAAGGTGATAAATGACCCATCATCTTTTTTGTCAACTCGCTTTTTACTGAAGCATTCTCTGGACACCAACCGAACTTATAAAAAGTTCATGTTGGCTCAGCAAAATGCCAATGCTGTTATGAGTGGGCAGTTCAAGAATGTGGGCTCCTCACGAGAGCACGTGCCCCTGGCTCACTGCCAGCTGTCAGAGTTTACGTTGCCTCGGCAACAGGAGTTCTGGTGCAAATGAATGTTATAAGTCACCTGAAGTCAGCTGCAGATGATGAAACAGACACACAGAAATACTCAGGATCACAGAGATAGATGAGTTTGGGGGCAACATGGTTAAAGCAGAGACTAATAAAATGATAGTGCTAGTCATCATCATTACTGTGAATTATATATTTTCCAGACTCATTTGCTCCTCACCATCACCTATGACATCTATCATTATTTCCGTGTTACACATGAGAAGTCTGTACCCCAAGGTTACTCAGCCCGTGCTCTTGATAACTGCCCTGTGCTGCCTCTCACAGGGCAGCCAGGGGTTGAAGTCAAAGGAACAAGGTGAACGCTTAGGAAGAGAGCTACTCAAACACCTTAGGAGTCTTAAAGGAATACTTCTGCTGCTCTATAGAACCTCCCAGATTTTCCTGACCACACTAAGGAATTTCTTTTGAATAACTGGTTGAAGTCATCTAGAATAAAAGCAGCTTCTAGCCTGTTAGGTGCTGGAGAAAAAAAGACCAGTCTTTTGTATTCCATCTGTGATTGTGCTGGAACTTTACTCAGATAATGAGAATTCCTAATGTTACAAGGATTCAAAGAGGCAGGGAGACCCAGGCACAGATGTGGCGGCCTCTGTGTGTGGGTTTGGGACTGAGCTCAGCCTCTTTCCAGCTGCATGATGAAGCCAGATTTCCTCATTTGTAAGATGGAGATAATAATAATCCACACCTGTGATTACGACAACTCCTGGTTCACAGTAAGTGGGATATTAGGATTAGCTATATTATTTTTACATACTATAGTAAGTTCTTTTGAAGCCAGTATACTTTGCATTGGCTGTACTTTGAGGTTGTTTTTTTTTTCTTCTTTCTTTCTTTCTTTTTTTTTTTTTTTTTGTGGTTGGATTTTGGGAGATAACCTAGTTTTATCAGCATCATATTTACAGAGATTTTTATGTGGATGTTTGTAAGTTACATTTAATCACCTGGCATTTTCTTCTCTAATTTGTCAGTTTCCAGAATGCATGCCATTTGGGTGGGGTGATCGTATGTCCCAGTTTACATGTGTCCCATTATAATTGTCAATAGTGCACCCTTTCAACTCAACAGTGTCCTGGTTGGGAAGCTAAACCACATAGTCATCTTCTTTGGAAAACCGTCACTGCTCCAGTGTATGACCCTGGCCAGGAGGCCCAACACTGGGCACAGAATCGCGGGCAGCAGCTCAGTCATTTTCATGTAGGACCCCTTCAACAGAACCTCTTGGCCCCTTCTACAAGTAATTTTTTTAGATGCATGGAATAAAATGTACAGGAAATTCCATAATTTTCAATATTTTGAAATCACCATAATATTGGTGATTTCAAAATATTGAAAATAAATTTGTGGCATAGCCATATATGGGCTTTTTATTAATGATTTAATAACAGTTCTAGTGACAGGTTTAATAATGATCATAATCTCCAACAATGATAAGCATAAATGATATTATGAGATACCTGTAACAGTAGTAACGTGAAATAGGAATACTGGTGATTTCTATCAATGTCAAAGTCATGCCATTTCTGTTTGTTTCCTGTATTCACAATAGGATGTCATTGTTTTCTTCTTCACATTCGCAGACCTCGTGTGTTTTATCCGGGTCTTCTGTGGACCCTCCTCTAAGAGCCTGTGCACTAGGGTGCACGTTTGCACTAAGATCAGGGGGGAAATGGTTATAGGCTTGGTCATCGGCACAAGAAGTGGAGGAGAAAGTGATGTGGGAGGTTGAGCCAGGAGGTGTGCCAATGGGACTAAGTTTCTCTTGTTTAGAATGAATAATAGTAATATCTACTCCACAGAATCGCTTTGAGGGTCAAATCAGTGCACACACACACACACACACACACACTGAGTGGCCAGAGTATTATTATGCGTTCAAAGATCATAATAATCTGGCCACTCAGTGTAGATTGACCATAGTTGGGATTTTTTTTTTAAATATATTTTATTGATTTTTTACAGAGAGGAAGGGAGAGAGATAGAGAGCTAGAAACGTCGATGAGAGAGAAACATCGATCAGCTGCCTCTTGCACACCCCCTACACCGGGGATGTGCCCGCAACCAAGGTACATGCCCCTGACCGGAATGGAACCCTGGACCTTTCAGTCCACAGACCAACGCTCTACCACTGAGCCAAACTGGCTTCGGCGTGTTGGGATTTTAAAATAAGGTTTTCCTATGTATAAGAACTGCATTGTGAGTAGTTAGAAAGAAGCGGAGGACTTACTAGCCAGAGGCCTGGGGCTACTATCTTCTGGTCTCTTGACAAGTCAAGATTTGCAAGCTTTCCCTTATACATAAGTACACTGAGTGGCCAGATTATTATGCATTCAGAGATCATAATAATCTGGCCACTCAATATATATATTTGAGGGGAGGACAAGCCCTTCCCACCCAGAACAGGTAATCCAATTCCAACCAGCAGCCGTCTTTAAACAATGTGTTCATTTACACTTGAATGGCTACACCTTTTGATAGCCTAAGGGCAAGTTTACATGTAAACAAGTTTGCTTCTCAATTCCCAGGGCTGAAAAAACAAGGTTTAAAATTATTAGATTTTAAAATTTATTCTTAGAAGTGTAAAAGTTTATTAATTAAAAAAACAACAACAACCAAAAGATTGGAAAAACCCGATGAACAATATTAGCTGTTGATTGTAGTAGAGTTGGAGATACGGGAGGGGAGTGGACTGACAGTTCTCGGGGAAAGGGGGAGTGGTGGGTGCCGGAAGAGACTGAATATAAACTGTACACCTATGGATGAGGACAATGGGGGATGGGGAGGGGGCGGAGGGTGGGGTGGGAACCTGTTGGAGGGGGGAAGAAATGAGGAACCTTTGTAATAATATGAACAATAAAGATTGATTTAAAAAAATTAAAATATATATATATTGTATATTTGCTTAAGACAGTGCCTGACATATTTTTATAAGCCTTCACTGCTGGTTCTAACAATAGAGGTGTAATTATTGTTATTGCAAGGGCTTCCCCAGGTCACCCAGCTTTCCTGAAACGTTAGCGTTACTCAAATGTGGCCAGCAGAGGGCAACAAACACTGCACCATGAGCTCCACATGTGTCAAACACAAGGCCAGCCGGCCAAATCCGTCCCGCCAGGCCTTGCAATATGGCCCGCACCGCGCTGTCATCACTGCACTCCGCTGCGTTTCCATCACAATGACACTTTATGACTGTTCAGTAAACCATTCGGCCCGCGATTTAGGCTGGATTTTAGATTTTGGCCCTTTCTCTGATTGAGTTCGACACCCCTAATAGGCGGAATGGAACAGGGTGGTGTGTGTGGAGATACTTCTGCCCACACAGAATGAAGCAGGTTCCTTTTGTTTCCTTGCTTGGCCCGCAGAGCCCAAAAGGGTGGCAACTCCCTTTAAGGGTCAAGACCACCCAGACTTCTGAGGCATAAGCACCCAGAGATGAAATCCAGCCCCGGTTGCTCCACCGCTGGCCAGCTGGTCTTATCAGTCACGTGCTGCCTCCTATACAAAGAACACTGGCAACACGTGACCTTTAAGAGCCAGGCCAGAGCAACATCCTCAAGGAAACTTGCTGATTCATGGTGACTGCAGGGAAGGCCACGCCACTGTCCTTGGTGGCCAGGCCAGGCTAAGAAATACAATAATGGGAACTAGCTATGGTTATGGGAAATATTTATCATGCTCTTTTCACCGCGATTGCCTGGTTCAGGTTAAAGAACAGACATTCTAACCTGGCTGGGAGTTATACGCCCTCGGGGGGAGGAGGGGGCCTGGGAGTCAATCTTGGACTTTGGAATGCTGTCCATTCTCATTCAAGAACTGCCTGTTACCAAGGAAAGACTGACAACCTTGTTGCCCAAACAAAGGAGACCCCTTCCCTCCCTCTTCCCCCTCCCCCACACACACACCTCAACTCTAGCCTGCATAGCCTACTTTCCCATGCCCTCGGTTCCTACTACTTCATGTAACCTTTGTCCTACCTTACATAAGCAGCTGGCTTATGGGGGATTACAGAGCAGGTTATTGGGGGTGACCTGCTGCTCTCCCATCCTGCCGGCGGTATTGGAATCAATGCTCCTATATGATTCAACCCTGTCTGCTGACTTGGCTCAAGTAGTAACAGGCAGCCCGGACCCATCGGTTGTCTGGTTTCAGAACTACCTAGGGGCAGCTTTGCCCATCCTTGTCCCATGCCAGGACCTCCTGCTGTGCTGAGCCTCAGGGATGGTTTCCGGTGGTAAATGCCCCCTTTTCTGGTCCCTTTAGACCCTGTGTTCCAGTTCCCCCCAAATGTACCTGACTTCTGTCCTGGGCCCAGCTATCTAATAGGTGTGCAAGGCACTGAGAACTCTCATCTGAAATCTGCTGTCTCCAGCTGAAACCGGTTTGGCTCAGTGGATAGAGTGTCAGGCCTGCAGACTAAAAGGTTCCAGGTTCAATTCTGGTCAGGGGCGTGTACCTTGGTTGTGGGCACATCCCCAATGGGGGGTGTGCAGGAGGTAGCTGGTTGATGTTTCTCTCTCATTGACGTTTCTAGCTTTCTATCCCTCTCCCTTCCTCTCTGTAAAAAATATCAATAAAATATATTTTTTTTAAATAAAATCTGCTGTCTCCATTGGACCACTTCCTAGCATCCCTGCAGCTGTGCCTGGCATGCAGCTCTGCCAAACTTTGCTCATCACTATTGAATCTTATCTACACAGCAGAGAAAACCAAGGGAAGTAGGAGAGAAGGTTAATTTTTACAAAAAGAAGTCTTAAAATTTTTTTTCTTTTTCAATTACAGTTGACATTTAATATTACTTTGTACTAGTTTCAGGTTACAGCATTGTGGTTAGACAATTACACACTTTACCAAATAAGTCTAGTGTACCTAGCACCATACAGAGTTATTACAATACTAGAGGCCCAGTGCATGAAATTCACACACTTGAGGGGTCCTTCAGCCAGCCTGCACACACTCTTGCAGTCCTCAGTCAGACATCCTTAGCGCATGGAGGCAGGAGTGGCACCTGCCACTACCACTGCGCTTGCCAGCCATGAGCCCCACTTCTGCTGAGTGGTGCTCCCCCTGTGGGTGCACACTGACCACCAGGGGGCAGTTCCTGTGCGCATCATAGCAACCAGTCATTCCTCCATTTGGTCACTGTGCATATTAGCCTTTTATTATATAGGATTGCTGACTATATTTCTGATGCAGTATAAGAATGCTGATTCTGCCAAAACCGGTTTGGCTCAGTGGATAGAGCATCAGCCTGAGGACTGAAAGGTCCCAGGTTCGATTCCAGTCAGGGGCGTGTACCTTGGTTGTGAGCACATCCCCAGTGGGGGGTGTGCAAGAGGCAGCTGATCGATGAGTCTCCCTCATCAATGTTTCTAACTCTCTATCCCTCTCTCTTCTCTGTAAAAAAATCGATAAAATATATTAAAAAAAGAAAAGAAAAAAAGAATGCTGATTCTAATAAGTTGGTTCTATTCAAAGAAACCAAACTTTTCTTGCACAATAACATGCAAGTAGGCACTCTAAATTCTCTGTATCTCGACCAGATAGAAACAGAAATAGCATAAAAATTAGTTCCCATGGGATTTAGCAGGTAGGTCATAGGATGAGAAGTGGAGCCATTGAGTAGTTGTGAGAGATTTGGCAAATCAATAACCTTTTCATCATCTGAAGAGGAGACTCATGATACGTCTGGAAGGACTGCTGAAAGGGTCCAATGGGATCATTTGTTAATCTGGCAAATATTTAGTTTTATTATGAACTAGATCACATATATTTATATATATAAAGGCTAAGCCACTAGAGAACCAAATGACCTGGTAGCTATGACACACACTGACCGCCCTGGGGAACTGTCTCCTGGTGTCAGTGCACTCCCACAGCGGTAGCACAGCTCAGCTGACAGACGGGCACCATATGCCAGGCTTACAGTTAGCAAGCGCAGCTGGCAGTGTGAGCCTCTCCCACGGAGACTGACCCTGCATGCCCCAGCGGCAGCAGGCACAGCGGGGCTGGGATGAGAGGGAGTGGCATGGCATCCAGCCTGGGCTAGGGCTCCTCCCTGGCCACCTGCCACTTCCCACATTACTTTGTGCTGTGTGGGACTGATGTGGACAGCGGGCTGGAGCCAGATGAGTGGCAGGTAAGGCTGGGCTGCAGGTCACAGAGGTCCACTGATCCCCACAGGCCAGGCTGAGGGACCCAACTGGTGCACGAAATCGTGCACTGGGCCTCTACTGTATATATAAAGTGCATAAAACCTCTGTATACCATTTAAAGGAGTGAAATGAAACAAGCACACATATTCCCAGAACCCAGGTTAAGAAGTAAGTGATGCCTTAGAAGCCCTTTGTATGTCCCTTTCTCATCTCAAACCTCAACCCTACTCCACCCGTGTGTGTGTGTGTGTGTGTGTGTGTGTGTGAACTTTAGTCTGCATTTCCCCTAGTCTATTCCCTGCCCACATTTATTGAGATAAGATTGACATATGACATTGTGTAAATTTAAGGTGTGCAATGCTTAACCACCATAAGGTTATTTAGCACATTCTTCACCTCTCATAATTAGCATTGTGTGGTTGTTATGGCAAGAACATTCAATCTCTACTTACTTAGCAACTTCCAAGTAAAAATACAGTATTGTTAACTGTAGTCACACGCTGTACATTAAGTCCCGGGAACTTAAGCACCTTTTTACTGGAAGTTCATACCATCTGATCCACATTTCTCGTTTCTCCCACTCCTTAGTCCCTTGTAGCCTCCACTCTACACTCTGTTCCTACACGTTCAATGTTTTTAGATTCCACATGTAAGTGGCATCATATAACGTTCTTCTTCCTCTGTCTGAGTTATTTAACTTAGCCCAATTGCCCTCAAGGTCCATCCACATTGTCTCAAATGGCAAGATTTCCTTCTTTCTTACGGTCAAATAATATTCCATTATCACAGTTTCTTTATCCACTCATCCACCGGTGGGAACACAGGTTGTTTCAGGTCTTGGCGCATTTTTAAATTCCTGAGGAACCTCCATGCTGTTCCCCACAGTGGCAGCACCAGCCTGCATCCCCATCCGCAGGGCACAAGGCCTCCCTTCCCTCCACAGCCTCGCCAGCCCTTGTAGCTTGTCTTTCTCATAATAGCCATTCTAGCAGGTGTGAGGTGACAGCTCATTGTCATTCTGATTTGCACTTCCCTGATGAGCAGGAATGTTGAGCAGTTTTTCAGAACTTACTGGCTTTGGGAAAATGTTAAATTCCTCTGCCTATTTGCAAGTCAGATTGTTTGCTGTTTTGCTATTGCCAACTCCCACCCTTGAATTTTGAATAAATCATTCTCTTGTTCTTCTTTATAGTTTCATGACCTGTGATTATATCCTTAAAATCTGTTGATTAGTTTTGCCTATTTTAACGGTGACATAGTAGAATCGCTCTGTATGTGTGTGATGGGCCGTTCTGGCCTTGGCATTTTATTTTGAAACTCATGCTCATGGGATTCAGGTGCAGTTTCTACACAATGAGAATAGGCTGTGCTGGGTTCCTGAGATGCCCGGGTAGATGCCCTTTAGCAGGTTACATACGTTTTCTTCTATTCTGAGTTCGCCGAAGATTTTTATCATAAAAGGATAAAAAGACTTTTATCAAAAACAATTTTGAGCCGAGACCGGTTTGACTCAGTGGATAGAGCGTTGGCCTGCAGACTGAAAGGTCCAGGGTTCGATTCCGGTCAAGGGCATGCACCTTGGTTGCAGGCACATCCCCAGTGAGGGGTGTGCAGGAGGCAGCTGATGGATGTTTCTCTCTCATCGATGTTTCTAGGTCTCTATCCCTCTCTCTTCCTCTCTGTAAAAAATCAATAAAATATATTTTTAAAAAACCACAACAATTTTGAATCTTATCAAATATTTTCCTATTTGAATGCAGACCTATACCTTTGACGTATTAATGTGGTAGATGACGTTAATAATTTTTTAATGTTGTCAACATTGTGTTTCTGTGACTAAGCCGCATTATCATTCTCTTATGCATGATTGAATGTGACTACGAATACTTCACTTCAGATTTTTGCATAAATGTTCCTCAGTTAGACTGGTCTGTAATTTTCCTGACTTAAACTCTCCTAGTGATTTTAGTGTAAAAGTCATCCTGGCTGCATGAAATGACTTTGAAATGCCTAGACTACCCACTTGCTTTCAAAATGCTCTCAATTTTCTTAGATCAAGCAAACAAAATAATGAGCAAGGGCGCATCGATGTTCTGTTTGCTGGAAGAGCAGGTGAGGACTGGCATTGTCTGTGAGAGGGCAGGGTGGGGCGAGGATGAGCTCCTGACTCCACCCCGCAGGGCAGAGTTATCCCTAGCCCTCACCCAACCAATCAGGGTTAGCCGAGGCAGTGACATCACCACCGACCAGAGTAAAACCCCTGGACTGGGCGAAATTCGCTCTCTCTTCCGTCATGCTGCCGGCGTGAGTGGGAGGAGCCCATGCTAGCATGGAAAAGGCTCTTTTTTTAAAAAAAAATATTTTTATTGATTTTGTACAGAGAGGAAGGGAGAGAGATAGAGAGTTAGAAACATCGATGAGAGAGAGTCATCGATCAGCTGCCTCTTGCACACCCCCTACTGGGGATGTGCCCGCAACCAAGGTACATGCCCTTGACCAGAATCAAACCCGGGACCCTTCAGTCCCCAAGCCGACACTCTATCCATTGAGCCAAACCGGTCTTGGCGGAAAAGGCTCTTTTGTTTATTGCATCGGACTCGGCTCCCTGGTGGTCCTTGGGGATCACGAAATCTGGGCATAACATATGGGGGCTCGTCCAGGATTCCCAGCCAGGACCATGAGGGCCCCCATCCAGAGAGCCTGACTGGCCACGGTAGGTGTGTGAGCGCTCTGGAGGGACGTAAAACCCCTCGTGGAATTGGTGTCCAAAAACGTCTGGCAGACATGCCATAGGACCACGGGCAGGAGGATCAGAAGACGTTCTGACCTCCGGGGAGGGCCCTAGAGGGACCCTCGTGTGGGGAGAGGAATGAATCCTCTCCCAGGATGAGGTGAGCGGTGTGAGCCATTGCCTCACCTGCAGAAACCATTCCCAGGTCTGAGTTTGGTATCTGCGGGCGACATGGCGCCCCAGGATGGAGCGGCGAAGTGTGGCCGGCGTGGCGGTGTGGGGCCCTCTGGCGGTGTTGGGTCGGAGGGGGGGCTCCCGCGGAGCTCAGTCTGCGCATTGGAGTGCGGCTGGGCAGTAGTGGCCTGGCTCGGGGAGCAGGCACCTGGGTTAATTTGCTGGATGCCTGGGGAAGGGGAGGCGGAGTCGGGAAGCCACTGGGGCGACCCGCTTTTTCTCCTGGGGGGGCCGCCTGAGTAGGGTGTCTGGGACAGCGGCAACAGCCTCGCTCCAGGGGCCTGAGCCCGAGGAGCCTGGGCAGGCGTGGAGGCATAGGGTACTGGAGAAGAGCTCAAGGGTGAATCTCTGTGCTCAGTAGAGAGAAAAGGCCAGTTCAAAAGAGTGCGCATAGTTTTGGGCTGTGCTTAAAACTTTTCTGTGTACAGAATGAGCTTTAAAAGTGGTGGAGATAACTGGGAGATAAATTAAAACTAGTTTCCCAAGTCATTGTAAGCAGCTTTTGAAATTCCCCGCTGTGAGGCGGAAACTAGATGGTAATGGTAACAAGTTTACATGAATGGCCATGAATGGCTGGGAGTCTTCAGCTAAAGAATGTGTTCATTTGCATTTGAATGCTACTCCAGTGATCTGCAGGGAGTGGCAGGTGATTCCGTGGTGAAGCTGCCCAGATGGCCTTGCTTACAATGTTTAGTCTTCCTTGTCATTGGTATCAGCTAAGCAGAGTCATATAGCTACTTAAGTATGAATTGTGATTGACCTATGAACAAAATTCATTCTTTTTTCTGACATTGTCTTGAATCTTAGTAAACTGCCTCTGGTGCGGAGAGGTTTAGGGGAGGCCGGAGAGCGCAAGACTATTAGCTCTCCTGCAAAGAGATTATTCAGTGCTTTGTTTGAACTTCAGAAGAAAAAAATTTTGAGATCTAAAAAATGTGTGACCAGATCTGTTGCTGAAACTTTACCCTAAGTAAGCAGGATGTGTAAGAAATGTAATGTTATTAATCTAAAAAATGCCAAATATATTTGACTTGCCGGCTTTAAAAGTTCAAAGTATAAATTGAATTAGGAAAAGTTAATTGCAGTAACTAGATGCCTAGAATATGGCAGGCTAAACTGTATTATATGTGTTAAGAATAAGCAGTTATGATCAAAGATCTCAAGGATTGATTTATTCTCATTTGTCAGAAGAAAAAGTATGTAATGCTTACACTTAAAAATTTGTTTTAAGTCAGTGATGCAGTATTTTTTTAAGTCAGTTTTTCTAAAGTAATGTTTAATGTAAAATATGAAACTTTTATATTTGATTTGTTTTGTTTTGCTTTTCTCATATGCCATTGTTGTTGAATTTGGGCTTGTACCTGCATCTTGTATTTTGTTTAAACTTTGGGAATCATTTTTGGTTTCAGTCATGTGTGTAGATTTAAGTAGACTTCATCACAAAGGTTTATAATTTATTTAGAATTGTGTTAAAACAATGTGAAAACAATTATTTGTATGATTTAACTCCCCGCGACTGCTTGGACAATTTTCACCGATGTTCTGGGGGGGGGGGGGGGGGGGGTAGAGAGGGCTTAGAAATGCAGACAGATCTGTATCTGTAGAAAAAATGTGGCATTTTAAATTTCAAGCGGCTGGAGGCCTGGGAACAGTGTACTGGACCTGCTCCCTCCTCTCTTGCCTTTTCTTTAAAATTTGAGGCATAATTATATAGAAAGAAAGTTTAGAAGTTAATTTGAAATTAAAAGGCCAGCAACTAATAGGAAGGAATTAGTATGTTTATTGTAGAAAGCAAGGAGCTTCCTTGGACATCGAAGAAGGACTGTGGACCTCAGAAGGAACAGGTACTGAAGGAACGCAGCTGCTGAACTGGACAATGGGCCTTTGAGGAGCTAAAGAAGGCTCTCATCTCAGCAGCTGCCCTAGCCTCACCAGACGTCACGAAGCCCTTTCACCTCTACGTGAGTGAGATAAGAGGCATTGCCAAAGGGGTTCTCACTCAGACTCTAGGTCCCTGGAAGAGACCTGTTGCCTATCTAAGAGACTGGACCCTGTGGCAGCAGGGTGGCCAGCATGCTTCCAGGCAGTGGCCACCACAGCATTGTTGGTGAAGGAGGCAGATAAGCAGACTCTGGGCCAGGAGCTAACCTGGATGGGCCAGGCTTTGCTCTTGGACCAGCCCTGTGTCCGTATTCATAAGACTCTGGCCATCAACCCTGCCATCCTGCTTCCAGATGATGATGGAGGAACCCATCCATGACTGCACAGAGGTAACAGATGACAAGGTACTGTTCACGAATAGGAGCAGTTATGTTCAGGATGGGACCTGATATGCAGGGGCAGTGGTAGTCACCCTGGACCACACCATTTGGGCACAGCTCCAGAACTTTCGGCCTTAATCCGAGCCCTTTGATAGAGACATTCTGCCATCCACAGAGAAAAGGGTTACCAACTGCAGCCGGAAGGAATCGGCTGAACAGAAGCAAGCCCCTGACAGACCAGATGACCCTCCAGTGACCCTCCAGATGACAAGACTGTTGGTCCCACAGGCTCTAGGTGAGAGTGCCCAGTGACACCAGGTTAAGTGTCACCAAAACTTCTGAACTTCTGTGAGGCAGAGTTGCTAGAAGTACTGTCTGTGCACAGGTAAATGCTAAGCAAGGTAAGGGGGTCCCCCTGGGAATTTGGGTCCAGGGAACTTCCCCAGGAGAGCATTGGTAGGTGGATTTCAGAGATTAAACCACCAGCATTAAGGTCTAGTTTTTGTAGACACTTCAGATTAGGTATACCCCACTAAGACAGAAACTGCCTCTATAGTAGTCAAGAGATTACTCCAGGAGATTATACCTAGATTCGGGCTGCCAGTATCAGATAACAGCCCCACCTTGGTAGCTAAGGTATCTCAGAGTATAGCTCTAGCCTTAGGACAGGTAAGTGAGACTCTGGAAAAGGGGTTTAACTAAATGTGTCCTAGAATCAGTGAAAATTGGACAACCCCCTGTCCTTCGCCCTCTGAAGGGCCAGGTGTACCCCTTACTGTAGGGGTGTCGAACTCAGTCAGAGAAGGGGCCAAAATCTAAAATCCAGCCTAAATCGCGGGCCGAATGGTTTACTGAACAGTCATATACTGTCATTGTGATGGAAACGCAGCGGAGTGCAGTGATGACAGCGCGGTGCGGGCCACATTGCAAGGCCTGGCAGGACGGATTTGGCCCGCGGGCCTTGTGTTTGACACATGTGCCTTACTGGGACAAGTTTCCCCTTTTTGGGAGGGGATCATGTATGGTAACCATTCCCTTGCTCAAGTCCTTACAGGCTCTGCAGTTTGCTTGTTCCAGATGCACTGCCAGTGCCCACCGCAGACCCTGTAGCCCCAGAACTCAATGTGGGTAAAGAAATTCACTGCCCAAGGACTCAAAGGGACGCTGCACTGTTATCCTGAGCATGCCCACTGCTGTTGAAGTAGATGGCACCCAGACCTGACTACATGACTCCCAGCTCCTGCATGGCCTGGATCCTGGCAACTACAGGCCAGGAGGAGAACTAATGCCTGCAGGAGGGGAACTGGACTTCAGTGAGGACAATACTGATGGGAACTGTGGTACTAAGGGTCTTGGTAACTGTATTTGTTGTTAATGCTGAAAGGAAGTAGGCTGAGTCAATGATTTGACTAGGCACATTAGACAAGGGGGGAATGAGAGGGCAGGGTGGGGCGAGGATGAGCTCCCGACTCCGCCCCGCAGGGCGGGGTTATCCCTAGCCCTCACCCAACCAATCAGGGTTAGCCGAGGCAGTGACATCACCACCGACCAGAGTAAAACCCCTGGACTGGGCGAAATTCGCTCTCTCTTCCGTCATGCTGCCGGCGTGAGTGGGAGGAGCCCATGCTAGCATGGAAAAGGCTCTTTTGTTTATTGCATCGGACTCGGCTTCCTGGTGGTCCTTGGGGATCATGAAGTCTGGGCGTAACATCTGTACCTAGAATGTTGTGATATGTGACAGAGCTCCCATGAAGTCATATGAGTCTGGCGTTTTCTTTGTGGCAAGATTTTTAACTACTGTATTTTTCGGACCATAAGACACACCGGACCATAAGACGCACCAGTTTTTAGAGAAGGGAAATGAAGAAAAAAAGATTCTGAAACAAATAGTGTCCTAAAATATTTTATGTGCATTAAAACCCAACATCACAGTCATAAACACATGTAATCAACCCTGTAAAGTAAACAGCAGCATTTAGAACCATTTTAGAGCCGGGCAAGCACACAGAGACCACACAGAGCCGGGCAAGTAAAAAAATTTTTTTTTAAAGTATATGTGTAGGCTATATTTGGACCATAAGACGCAGGGACTTTTCCCCCCCACTTCTGGGGGGAATAAAGTGCGTCTTATGGTCCGAAAAATACGGTAGTTATTAGCCTTGTTAGTGGTTCTCTGACCATAAGTGATAAGGTTCCTGAGCATTGCTTTGGCTGCCTTCCAAATGTCCTATTTTTGCCTTTCCTCATGTGCCTTCTGCTTGATGGTAAGAGGCAGCCTATGAGTGAGAGTGCAGACTCGGGAGTCAGGCTGCCCACCTGCAGACCCCCTTCACGCTTTCCCGAGAACTTGGGCAGCTTGTTCATCCTCTGCGTGCCCTAGTTTCTTCATCCGTGAATGGGACAAGAGTAGGACCAACCTCAAAGAGTCGTCTAGAGCCGTGGTCGGCAAACTGCGGCTGGAGAGCCACATGCGGCTCTTTGGCTCCTTGAGTGTGGCCCTTCCACAAAATACCACGGCCTGAGCGAGTCTGTTTTGAAGAAGTGGTGTTAGAAGAAGTTTATGTTTAAAAAATTTGGCTCTCAAAAGAAATTTCAATCGTTGTACTGCTGATATTTGGCTCTGTTGACTAATGAGTTTGCCAACCACTTTGCTAGAGGATTAAACATATATATCAAACTCATAAAATATTACTTGGGACATAATTATTTTGTGAATAATAAGTGCCATATACTAGTATAATGTTTGATGTTATTTTTTAATCCTTAAATTGAGTTTATGTCTGTTTAAATATCCAAATGTTTATGTGGAAGATTGGGCAGTTTGTAGTTAATTTTTAAACATTTTATAATTTTAAAAAATGATGATCCACGTATATAACCCATAAGACATTAAGTCATTGAAATTTGTTGAGGAAAGCACTTTGGCCTAGCATATTATTGGTTTTCATAAATGTCTCACATGGCTTACAAACATGTATTCTCCACAAATAAGATTAGCAATTGTGCCATTCAAATCTGAACCCTTGCTAATTATTTTGTTTACTTGATCTAAGAAAAGTGAGCATTTTGAAGCATTTTCTGAAAGCAAGTGAGTAATTTAGGCAGACTTGTTAATTTTGTTTAGAAACAGTTCTTTCTAAGTGTTTCATAAACTTTTCTTTTAATAGGTATTTTTAATTGATTTTTGAGAGAGAGAAAGGGGAAGAGAGAGATTTGTTATTCTACTTATTGAACCCATAATGGCATATTGGGGCAATGCTCTAACCAACTGAGCTACCTGGATAGGGCAGTGGACATTTCATTTTTGAATAGTATTAGATTTACAGAAAATAATTCGAAAATAGCATAGAGTTCCAATATACCCCACACCTAGTTTCCATTATCAATAGATTATGGTAGTACTCATGGAATAGTGCACACAATTCGTGCACGGAAGTGGGGCCTCTCAGACCAGCCTGCACCCTTTTCAATCAGGGACCCCTTGGAGAATGTCCAACTGCTGGTCAGAGATTGGGCCTAAACCAGCAGTCGGACATCCCTCTCCCAATCTGGGACCACTGGCTCCTAACTGCTCTCCCACCTGCCTGCCTGATTGCCCCTAATTACCTCTGCCTGACTCTCTGATCGCTCATAATTCTTCTGCATGCCTGACCTCCCCTTACCTCTCTGTCTGCCTGCCTGATCACTCCTAACTGCCTCTGCCTGCCTGATCTTGCCCCAAACTGCCCTCCATGTCAATCTGGCCTGTCACGGTGGCTGTCCCTGAGATTGTGCATCTTCTGAGACAGGAGGCTGATCCCGGGATCAGCCAGCAGCAAGGGCGAGGGAGAGGGTGACAGCTGTCACTGCAGTCACCTTGTCTCTGGGCTGGAGCTACTTCTGTTGGTGGGGTCCTCCCAGGCCCTCCGCACACAGGGAGCCAGGCTGCCCACTGCTATGTCTGTGGTGCCTCCACAGCCAGGCGCGCTTGGTAAGGCGGGATCTTCACAGAGGCCTCACTGGAAACAGGTCGGAGAGGATGCCTAAGGGCAGATGAAACTGAGGGAAGTGCGGCAGAGGGTCTACCTCTGTTAGTGGGGTTCTCCAGGCACTCAGCACACAGGGAGCCAGGCCGTGCCTCCCCCATTCTCGTCCCAGCTGCCACAAGTCCCAGCCACCCAAGCCTGCTGCCTTCGCAGCCTGGCATTTAGTTGAGCCTTTGATCATTGTGGATGTTATGGACCCTGGGTTTTTATATATACTAGGATGATACATTTGCCACGATAAGGGAACTGATACTGATACATTATTACTGAAATCCAGACGATTTCAGGGAGCATTTGAGATCTTACTCCCTGGCATATTCTCATCAGTTTGGCTCAAATGAACTCTCATTTAAAAAAGAAAAAGAAGGAGAAGAAGAAGGAGAGGGAGAAGGAGAGGGAGAGGGAGAAGAAGGAGAGGGAGAAGGAGAGGGAGAGGGAGAGGGAGAGGGAGAGGGAGAGGGAGAGGGAGAGGGAGAGGGGAGGAGGAGGAGGAAGAGGAGGAGGAGGAGGAGGAGGAGGAGGAGGAGGAGGAGGAGGAGGAGGAGAAGAAGCCCTAACCAGTTTGGCTCAGTGGATAGAGCATCAGCCTGCGGACTGAAAGATCCCAGGTTCGATTCCGGTCAAGGGCATGTACGTTGGTTGCAGGCACATCCCTGGTGGGGGGTGTGCAGGAGGCAGCTGATGGATGTTTCTCTCTCATCGATGTTTCTAGCTCTCTCTCCCTCTCCCTTCAATAAAAAAAAATAAAATAAAATAAATTCTAAAAAGAAAAAGAGCCCTAACTGGTTTGGCTCAGTGGATAAAGTGTCAGCCTACAGACTGAAAGGTCCTGGGTTTGATTCCAGTCAAGGGCATATGCTTCGGTTGCAGGCTTGATCCCTAATAGGGGATGTGTAGGAGGCAGCTGCTCAATGATTCTCTCCCATCACTGATGTTTCTATCTCTCTTCCTTCCTCTTTGAAATCACTAAAGATATATTAAAAATAAATAAAAATAAATGTCATCTCTCCCTGGGCTCCTCCAGGTTGTGATGGCTTCTCAGGTTTTTTGTAACCTTGACAGTTTAGAGTAATGGTATTGGTTGGGTGTCTTGTAGAATATCCTTCAATTACATCAGATTTCTCTCATGTTTCTCCATTATTAGACTGGGGGTTTGGGTTTGAGGAAGATCATAGATTTGAGGAAAATTGCCATTTGTATCACATCATGTCAAGAGCACATACTATCAATATGACCTATCACACTCAGTTTAACCTTAATGACCTAGTCATAGAGTTATATGCATATGTAAGTCACTACAAGTTTTATTATAATGAAATGTCATTGTTAATAGCATTATGATGTAAAGTGATAGATTAGAATCCAGAGAACTTAAATTTCTACTTAAATTGCTGTGAGCTTTAGCTGGTCATTTCACTTCTTTGATCCTCAATTTTTTGTTGTAACAAGAGGTTACTTGGCTAAGGATGACAATCTAAACAGCCTTTTTAAAAAACAAAAAACAAACAAAAAAAACCCCTCATCAGAGGATATGCTTTCATTGATTTTTAGAGAGAGAGAAGGGGGAGAAGAGAGAGAGAGAAACATTGATATGAGGGAAACATCAATTGGTTGCATCCTGTACTTGTCCCAACTGGGGATCAAACTCACAAACTAGTATGTGCCCTGACCATACAACCCTTTGGTGTATGGATGACGCCCCAACCAACTGAGCCACCTGGATAGATTTAAACATATGTCTTTTTGAAATATTATTTGCACATTTGTAATTACTTCTGAAATGCCTCCTACACAATGTACAGCTCCAGATTTGCAGACGTGGTAACCAGACTCCACAGTGCCCCCTGAGGAGGCTGACCTTTTGTGGCAGTGATGCTGTGTGGCTTCCGAGGGTAGGTATGAGGACATTGTGGCTTCTGCTTCCTGCTCTCTGGCATCGATCCCTCAGGGAATTGGCCCCTGTGACATGCACACTCCAGCTCTAAGAAAGGTACATGTGGTGGGTGAGAACTGAGACTCCAGGGAAGAAGGAGCCGAGACTGAATGCCCCAACGTGGAGTCAAGTCGGCCCACCCAAACCAGCCTCTGCATGATGATTCCCAGCCGTCATATTACTGCCACCTCATGGGAGACCTCCATCCGGACCCACTCAGCTACACCCCTCCGAATTCCCCAACTCCCCCACTGTGTGAAAGACATCTTTATAGTTTTAAAAAACAAACACAGAAATAAAGGTTAGATCCCATTGAAGCTATGTTCCAGAGCCCTCTTGCTAGTGGGACTGTGTGTGAGGGGCTGATTGGCTTGGTTCTGAGACACCCCTCCCCCGCCAAATACACCCCGGCAGCTGTCGCTATCCGGTATCTCTGTGGACGCTCTGTGCAGGGTTTGTTTTGAAGAAAGAAGTCTGCTGCCAGAAATAAGTTGGAAAACACTGGATTGGGGAAACACGAGACTAGATGACCTCTTAACCCTCTGAGATCCTCATCCGTAGAAAAGACTACTTACAAACACACAGGCGGTATGTGCTTCGGGCTCGTCTGGTGCCGGGAGCATGGTCCTCATGCTGCTCGCTAACAAATACACCGGCACTGGCCTGTCTGCGCGTGTGGCTGGACAAAGTCCAGGCAGGAGGGAGCACTGTTCCTGCTCCGGGCCTGGCTCCTCCTGGGCCTTCTGCAAACAGCTGCCATGTGGTTAGAATCACGATGATGTTGTCAGTGTCAGCAATAATGGCTGGCATGTACTGCTTGCTGTGTGCGAGGTATGGGATAGGGGTTTTCCATCTATGATCTCATTAATCCTCATGACCGAGAGGAGCCAGGCATTTTAGAGATCGAGGAAACGAAGGCCGGGAGGGTAGATATTTCTCCAGAGCCGTGATTAGGAAAGAGCAGACCTGCGATGCAGACTCAGTCCGTCTATGAGTGCATAATCCTCTGCCACCCTTTCGCGTATTTTAGGCCACTGTTCAGAACGGGGCAGCCCCTCTTTGGGTCTGAAACACATCGATTTCACACCAGGAGGTTTTACTAGTTAATTTTAAGAAAAGCTCTTCATTCCTTCACTTGGTAGTTCATGCAACTGACATTGGGAGCCTTGTCTGTGCCCAGGCACTGGCTCTGTGGACAGAAGGGCAAGGAAGACAGACACTGGTGCCCCCTCCGGCTAAGCTGGGAGCTGGGCTGCAGGAGGACCTGAGATGGTGCACTCTGGAGATGGACAGGAAGGTTCCAGGCACTGGAGACCAAGGTCTTCCTTAGAGCACAGCTAGCGAATGCCTTCAAAGGAGGAAAGACTGGGTATGACCTGGTGCTGGGTCCCAGGGAGCCATGACCTACAGACAGTCCCCCTAGGAATAGCCCCTATGACTGTCCCCTAAGACAGTCCCCCAGTCCCTCTGGGAAGCCTGCCTGGGTTGTGCATCTCTTGGTGGGGCACTGCCTCCCTTAGCCAGCACCTTAGACGCACACTAAACCATAGAAGACTCGGTGCTGAGAAAGCTCTCGGTGTGAAGTTAGACCTGAGAACCTGTGCAGTGTGAGATCAAGCCTGTTGTTCAGAGAGACTTGTCAAGAGCAGGTTTAACGGCCCCTGCGACTCAATAACACTTAGTTCTGTCTTTCAGTTGGTCTCTTTATCTTATTAACAAGTCTTGGTAAAGACTGTTTTGGTAAAACCCCAGCTGTTTCACAATGTCTTCAGTATTTTACCACATCACCGTGACTCCACTTGAGCCCATGGCTGGGCTGGGACCTGACCCCAAGGTATGGGATTTAATTTCTATAAAGGGAAGGAGGAACAGGCTGTCCATGGGAAAAGCAGTCTCTTTCTATGGGAAACTTCGCGTCTCTCTGCTCCAGCTCAGATCAATTGTTAGCCATGGCTTCAAGCTGGACCCACTGTGCTACAGCCTCACCAGTGCTCCCTCCCACCACAGTCCAGCACCAACATGCCAGGCCCCCGCCCGCTCCAGGGAACACAGGCTGCGGAATATACTCCTATTTTATCTTCAAAGTACAGAGCTGTCCTCTGTGGGAGGCCTTGATTTCCTCCTCCCCCACCCCCGGGGCCATCAGCCGGGCCAGGCCAGCGCAGGGCCTTTCATCTTATTGGTGCTTCTGGCTGACTTTTCAAGTCTTTTTGATGCGTTTTTACTCAGGAATCCAGATGGCAGGCAGCTGACTTTAAAACTCTTTCTAGGGACACTCTTCCGAAAGTGTGTTTAGCCAATTCCGGACTGAGAGACAAGGGTAGGGACTGGGTTACAGAGGACTGAACCTAGCACAATAAAACAGGGGTCTGCTCTTGATGATGAGCAGTGTTTCCCAAAGTGTGGTACGCGTACCCCCAGGGGTACGGGAAGAGTTTGGTGGGGGTGTACGTTGCACCGGAGTTTGGTGGGGGTATGCACTGCACCGTGCTTAGCTGCACCTAATTCTACATTCTCGTGAGTATGAGGGGTACTCAGCGTTACGAAACACTGAGTAGAGCAATCATGTCAAACTAGTGGCCCGTAGGCAGTATGCGGCCCACAATGAATATTTTTGCGGCCCAGCAAAATATAATAAAAATTTCATAACTTAATAAAAATTTCATAACTTACCGTGTTTTTCGGACCAGAAGACGCACTTTTTTCCCCCCCAGAAGTGGGGGGTGGGGGGGGAAGTCCCTGCGTCTTATGGTCCAAATATAGCCTACACATATACTTTAAAAAAAAAGTTTTTTTACTTGCCCGGCTCTGTGTGGTCTCTGTGTGCTTGCCCGGCTCTAAAACTGGTTCTATTAGGTCTAGTAATAATTAATGTCGTTTTCTAATACCTTTTTAAAATCAAATTTATTTAAACAATACAACAAATTTAATCAACAATATAGTTGCCGTTGTTTTCTACTACTTGTGCCCAACGCTCAGGAAGCATTTTAATCCCTCTGTTGTAAAATTCTTGTGATTTTGATGCAAAAAATTTGGTCAATGCATTTTTGAGGCATTCTTCATTATTAAATTTTTTTCCAAGAAGAAAGTTTTGCAAAGAACGAAACAAATGGTAATCGGAAGGGGCAATATCAGGAGAATATGCAGGTTGAGGGAGAACTTCCCATTCCAACTGGCGCAGTTTTTCAGCAGTGATTCTTGCAGTATGCGGTCGTGCGTTATCATGGTGAAGAATTACGCCCTTCCGATTAATCAGCGCGGGTTTTTTTTCTCTTAAAGCAGGCGTCTTCAAACTATGGCCCGCGGGCCACATGCGGCCCGCAGAGGAGTCTGATCCGGCCCGCCAGGTTTTTTGGGCAGTGAGCGTAGCCGAGGTGTTACAGTAGGAATTAGTAGTTCATATAGTCCGGCCCTCCAGCACTCTGAGGGACCGTGATCTGGCCCCCACTTTAAAAAGTTTGAGGACGCCTGTTTAAAGCCTGGGCTAACCTTTCCAATTGGGCACTATACACTGCACTTGTAATGGTTTGGGTAGATGGTAAAAGTTCATAATGAAGAATTCCTTTAAAATTCCACCAAACACACAACATCACTTTTTTCGCATGCAAGTCAGGTTTTGGCGTGGGTTGCGGAGCCTCATTTTTGTCCAACCATTGAGGCCGCCTTTTCAAATTAACATACAGCACCCATTTCCCATCTCCGGTAACAATTTGCTCTAAAAACGGCAAACGGTTTTGACGAGAGAGGAACAAACTGCAAATCGTGACTCTTTGATTATGGTTGTTGTTGGTCAACTCAT
The DNA here is from genome assembly GCF_014108245.1 of Pipistrellus kuhlii. Classification (NCBI taxonomy): domain Eukaryota; kingdom Metazoa; phylum Chordata; class Mammalia; order Chiroptera; family Vespertilionidae; genus Pipistrellus; species Pipistrellus kuhlii. Next base: position 15,757,724 of record NW_023425405.1, read on the forward strand.
GAGGAACCCATTTTCCAAACTTTTGGACTTTGCCAAGTGCACGCAATTGATTGGAAATTGTTTTTTGTGAACAATTTAAAGTTGTCGCAAGCTCTTGTTGGGTAATTTGAGGATTTTGCACCAAAAGAGCTTGAAGAGCTTCTTGATCAAAATTGGACACATGGCCTCAACCACTCTTGTCATCTAACGAAAAATTTCCCTCGTGAAATTTCTCAAACCAACGCTGGCATTTTCTGGCGCTAACTGCATCTTGACCAAGAGCACTACAGATGTTTTTTGCAGCCTCACTTGCTTTTCTTCCTAATTGGAACTCGTAAAGCATGCAGTGCCAAATATGCTCTTCATCCGCCATCTTCTTAGCCCTAGTTTTGCAACAAAAACCAAACCAAACACAAACTTTTTCAAGCAAAACATGTTAATTGCACTTCACACGTTCTGAAGATACCACGTGTTTGAAGGTTATGTCAATACAAGTCAACGCCAAGCAAGATTTTAAACAAATGTTTAAAAACGACATTAATTATTACTAGACCCGATAAATGCTGCTGTTTACTTTACAGGGTTGATTACATGTGTTTATGACTGTGATGTTGGGTTTTAATGCACATAAAATAATGCACTATTTGTTTCAGAATCTTTTTTTCTTCATTTCCCTTCTCTAAAAACTGGTGCGTCTTATGGTCCGAAAAATACGGTAATTCTTACAATATCCTGCTGTACATAATTACTAATAATGAATTACAGTGTTTGCTGACTGATTACAATAATTGTGTTGCATTCATTTCCCTTAGGCACATATTTCTCTCCAATACTATTATAGTAGCAAATATTTTAGAAGCCAATTGCCACGTCATTAGTCTCGGACTGACTTGTTTGGTGTGCACAAAAGGAAATATTTTGCTTTCAGGGAACAAGAAAAGTAGGTTTATTTGCATTACATTTACTAGTTTGTGCAGTTATTCAGTGTTATTAAAATGTACTATTATATGTTGACGACTACTCATTTATTTCAGGCCTTTGTATTCAGCATCTCTATTGAAATAAATCTACGTTTTTAAGAAAATTGAACCTTTTTTTTTTTTGCGTCCCACAGAAATTTAAACCTTATTTGGCCTGTGATAGCTGAGTTTGACATGCTTGGTGTGGAGGGTTTATAGTTGACTTGGGATAAGGTGGGACCTGCCTAACCAGCAGGAGAAACTGGATCATGGTGACCAGCAGGTGCCAGGAAGAGGCCCAGGCTCGGGGCTGCCAGGCAGTGATCCGGTAGGGCTGTCTGCTCAGCTCCATCCCAGCCACTAGGGCCTGATGCTCTGCCATCCCTGAGCCACTTACACACGGATGACATGCCAAGCAGGTTAACTGGGGCTATGGTCCGCCGGTAAAGGGAGCAGCAAAGCACCTTCTCAATGACATTTAAGGTCAACACTGTCTACCCCGTCCTTTTCTTCACCTTCATCAAGTTAAGTCTGGGTAAGGAAACATTATTAATTAAAAAAAACCAAAAAAACAAAACACCCAGCATCTGTAAAAGTAAAAAATGGCTTTAAAAAAAGGAGGGGAGCCTTTACTTTTGTAAGCCGTTGTAAGCCTTCATCCTCCTGTCACGTGAAGACACAGCGGGGAGGAGCCGTCTAGTGGCCAGGAAGTGGCCCTCTGGGAACTAGACCAGGCGGCACCCTGACCTGACTGCCAGCTCTAGAACCTCAAGGAATAAACTTGCTCAGTGCACCCTTCTGTGCTATTTCGTGTGGCAGCCCAAGCTGATAGTCACTGATGCTCTTCCCTCTAGTCTAGAAAAGCAGCTCATGAAAGCAGTTCCTTGGGAGAAGCTCTACTTAGTAACCAGGACTTGGCCTCATGTGTGAAATCACCAGTGGGTTTACATCCCGGCTTGGCCCTAAAGCTGTGGCTCCCAATGGGGCCTGCACATTAGCAGTCCCAAAAGGCAGAACTCCAGATGTCTCAGCTACCTCCCTGTCTCTGGGGTGAGGGCCAGACTTCACTGGCTTTTCCAGCTCCCCAGCTGACTCCAATGTGCACCCTAAAGCTAACCGGTACAATATGGGGCTCAGGGTTCCCCACCAAAAGGAAAGGTGCCAAGCCCTCACTGGTGCTGCAGAGCTGACTGGCCTGCTTTGTGGGGACCAATGGTATGAGGTCGAGTGGGACAGAGGCGATGAATCATTTCAACAAACCACGCCAAAAGAACAGCATCAAGCTCACAAAAGTACTTTTTATTTGAGCAAGAAGTCTGGCTGAAAGGATTCAAATTCCAAGCAACCAAAATCCCATTGTTAGTGGCACTAATTTTCACTTTGTAGATTCAACTTAGTCAGGAAATAGTATCGAGGTTGCATCTTCCCCAGACAAGAAGGGCAAAGAAAACAGGAAGTTTCCAATCTACTGAGACTGCTCATTGGCCCCAACGACAGGCCACACTATACTGCATACTCGAAGAACAAGGCAGGAAGAACGAGGCAGGAGACGGTGGCAGGTGACCTGGGGAAGAGCAGGCACCCACAGCTTCAAAACTCGGCATGGAAGGGGTAATTCTGGTGGGAGGCACAGCTGTCAAGAGAAAGAGGGACACATTAGCATTTTAAGAGATTTCAGCCAGAATAAATTACAGGAAGTCAGAAATGCTGAGTGTCCCATTACAGGCAGAACTAAAGGCCTGAGAGGAGCAAGTCGGCTGAGCTGCAGGCCATGGGTCTGCACTGGGGCGGCCACCCACCCTCACCCTCTGCCGCGGACTCTCGTGAATGACGGACAGAACCCTCCCAGGGCCCAGCACCAGGCCTGGGGTGTTCAGGGCAGCAGGACGCAATTCCTGCTTCTTCCTAATTCCATCCGACAGGCAGGAGAGCATCTTGTCTCAGACATTAACAGGGTGATGACAATGTGAGAGATGTGCTTGGAGTACAGGGAGTCAGGAATGCTCCATCCCTCAGGAGCCTCCTGGGACAGTGGGAGCTGCATGAGCCCAGCGAGCAGTTGAGGATTCGATAAAAGGAACTGGGGAGGGAGGCAGGGCATCGACCTGGGGATGGAGAGCTGCAGCATGTTTGCCAGTCCAGTCCCATCCGGCCGGGCCAAAGACTTGTGTTGGGAACACAACAGCAATAGAGTTGGAAAGATTGGCTGGGCAGAGCCTGAAAGGCCCAGGGTGAATCCACATGGGGCATATAACTCTTACTTAAATCCTCAGAACCATTCAAAGGTCCCTGTGATCTGCCTTTCATTGTATCCCATCAAACCTGAGGTATAAAAGCCGCCATTAGCAGCAGAGGCGAAGTATGTCCATAATCACCAGAGGTAACATGTAGTGTTAGAAAGAGCTCCCTGGGTGCCCTGGGCATGTTGGGGACAGCCTCTCCCACCCCATTCAGACCCCAAACATCCCCACGGACCATTAGTAGCCCAGGGACTAATCTGATAGTGGAGTCTAGAACAGAGAGCGGAGGAAGCCTAAGTGTAAAGGAAACAGATAGAAAACCATTGTGGCCTATTGACCCCGAGAGCATCCATTTGGAATGGATGGCGGGGACGTTCTGAAAGCAGACAGGTGTAAACTGGTGAAAGGTTCACTCCTTCCCCCCTACCGAATGTTTCCAGCGGCACTAGATCCAAAGGTGGTTTAAATGTCTAAAGGTTCAACAGCATTCACTCACACAGCGACATCAGAAAGGGCCCTGGTTGGGAGCTGCCAGTGGTAACCTCTGGGGCCTGTTCTGAGTCTGAGGCCAGGGTGTGACAGCCAGCGTGTTCACACTGGACAGGAGAGTTATCCACCAAGATGCACACCAGGGGACATCTGCCCAGAGCGGCAAAAGCCACCAGGGGGCAGACCCTGCACTGGACAGCTAGCCACCCACCTGGCTCGGGGAATGTTCAATTTCGGGTAAGAGAGTAACTAACTAATAAGGAGACAAAAGGAACCGGCAGAGTTCAGACAGTGAGAGTGAGAACAGTGAGAGGCTCTTAGATGCCCATGGAAATGGGATGGTTCTTCTTAAAAGCAGAAAACAAGTTCTAACGTTAGTTATTGTACGGGCAGGAGAAGGAAATGAACAGCTTCCCTTGTCACCTCCCTCAGAGTCCAAAGGACAAATCAGGGAATACAAGGACCCGGATGTGTGGCTGGAGGCCAGGCAGAGGACCCAGGGACCATCTCAGAGCCAAGTGGCCCATCCGTGCTGGGATGATCTTGGGCCCGAGCACCGAGGTCTTCCCACTACACCCTTTATTGGCGTCATTCTCAGGTAGGGCTGCAGGCAAATTCTTCCACAAAGGTGGGCAGGGCCGCCTGGGCCCTCTGGGTGTCACTGGCAGTCAGAGTTGGAAATGAAAAGCCAGAACATGCGGTTACTGCGGTCAGGCTACAGTGCACCTGGGCCGGGACGAGAAGACACTACAGCAGACACCCGGCCCCTTCCCGGGCCGACACTGGGCGAACGTTTCCAGCGGCACATGCGTGAGGACGCCAGGAAACGTGCCAAATGAGGCCGTGATGGTGACACAGGACGTGGACGCTTCGGCTGCCGGGAGCTACACTTCCGCTCTGCAGTCTGGTCTGCCCCGGACCCACTCACCTCACCAAGGCACAGACCCTCCAGTTCCTATTGTAGCTCAGTAAGGTGGTCATATCCTCGCTGCTCAGCTCAAAGTCAAAGACCTAGGAGAGAAACAGCCAGTAAGCTCTGCAAGGAAAGCTCAACCCCAAGACCGCAGCAGGGCTGAGCGGTGAGGGGAGACGGAGGCTGAACTCGGAGAAAGTTGACTGTTGGGCTATTCAGAGAAGGCATACGGCTCGGCTGGGAGTTCATGAAACAGAATCGGCCCTTCCCTTCAAGGGCCTCCACTGAGTTCATTTCAAGACCCTCCCTGGCATTTCTGCTGTGCTCAGCACCGGGGAGGACCATGATGGGAAGATGTGACTGCCTCATTTACAAAGGACACACAATGGCTAGCTGTAAGAGCAGGAGGAATTCACCGCACCCGGTACGAGGGGCACTGCACACAGCGCTGGGGGGGTGGGGGGGGGTGGGGGGGGAACCGGGAGCCCGCTGTGGTCAGAGGGCCTGGGGCAGGCCTGCGAGGCCACGTCAGGTCTGACAGAGAGCAAGAGGTGCGCCCAGAGAACCGTCTGCACAGAGACCACGGTCCGCGGGGAGCCGTGGCCAGCACGGAGGCCAGCGGGCAGGCCCTGAGCAGCACCGGGGAGACTGGGAGGGCCGGGCACAGGCCAGGAGGCCCTCCGTGTTGGATGATCACAGAACGTGCGAGAAGTCTGCTGCAGACTCTGTGAATACAACTGTGTAAATGTGCAAGGACTACACACAAATAAAATGTTAGCACCATGAGATCTGTCAGTTCAAAATATTCCTTTTCTAACACCTTGAAAATATGAAATATTATACAAGGCAAAGCATCCAATCTCCAATAGTCAAAACATCTGAAGTGAGAAATGCTCTCCTACAACACAACAAGCACCCTCCCCTCCCCAGGCCTCGCCCCGTCTCCCAGTGACCTATGGCCCACGCCCCGGCCACAGCTTGTGGCCAGTGAACAGGCAAAGCCAGCTGCTTCCAGGGGGAACAGCTGCTGGAAACCAAAGTTCAGATGAGGCCGCATGGCCCTAGTGGAGCTGCTCTGCTCAGCAAGCTCAGAGGCCCAGCGCATCAGGCCCCGCCAGAGCAGGCGTCACCCCAGACCCAGCACCAGTGTGAGAGGCAGGGAGGGGTGACGCCAGGCTGATCTGCTCTGGGGGTGTTCCCAGGACCCACAGAGACCACTTCCTGGTACCCTAGTGCCAGCCATGCTGCTCAGCCCACTGTGAGATGGGGTCTCGGCATAGAATGGGCAGAGAGGTGGGAAGGACTGGCAGAGGGGACAGGACTGGCAGAGGGGGTACAGAACTGGCAGAGGGGGAAGGACTGGCAGAGGGGGTAGAGAACTGGCAGAGGGGGAAGGACTGGCAGAGGGAGTGTAGGACTAGCCTGTAGGCTCCTTGCAGACCAGGGACTCACCCTGAGCACAGGAACGTCTTTGAGCGTTTACTTGGGTACCAAGCATTGTGTATAAAGCCCCTAATGTATCTTATTAAATCCTTACGAGAGCTCTTGAAATAGGTATTACTTTACAGATGGGGAAACTGAGGCAACTAATGAAGCTGTGATGCAACTCCAGTGTCACTCACAAACATGTCTCAGGGCAACATGGAGTCACTGAGCTTCAGCACAGGAGTGTGCATGTGCAGGGGGTAAACTGAGGCACGGGGCCCACCCCAAAGCGGTGCCTCCACCCAGAAGGAGCCACTGTCCAAGGTGTGTTCACTGCAGCTTAGTGAGGCTGGCTCCGACCGAGACCCGCCAGAGGGCGGGGTCCCATCCACCCTCCAGGGACAGGCCGAGACCCAGTGAAGAGTCCTCCCCGTCTCCATGAGGAAAACCAGGGACCAGCCAGGCCTTACCTGAAAGTTCTCGGTGATGCGCTCAGGGGTCACAGACTTGGGGATCACGATCAAATTCCTCTGGAGGGGGAACCGGATCAGAACCTGCGAACAGATGTGCCGAGTGTGTACGGATGCTCACCCAGAACTCTGTCTGTCATTATCTCTCTTAACCTTATGCATCCATACCCGGAAGGGGCCATCCCAGAACTTCGAGTGATAAGCCAAGGCACAGACGCTGGGCTAACCCAGCAGCAAGGAGGGTGGCCCTCAAGATCTGGCCCTGGCCCAGCTCTCAGCCACCACACCTCACACTTGTCTCCCAGGCCTCCCACCCGCAGGAGACTGACAGCTCACGGGCCAGGAGCTGCTGCTCCCCCGGGGAGGAGACAGATTCCCACGCAGCTGTAACAAGCTGCTCTAGGAGGGCAGACGCACTGCACTGGCAGTGGCAGCTGCTGGCCCCCGCGGCAGCCTGGGGAGGTACCGAGCGGGCAGACACCGTTATTCCCAGACCACACACACCTTCTAACTCGCAGTCGGTCCCTGTCTACCACACACTCCACAATTCCAAGCCACACTTCCAGGATGGCTTGACGGGCAGGCCACCTCCCCTCTGGCCCACGGGGCCACCCTAAATGCAGTCCCGAGGGCCTGGCTACGGCCGTACCTGGGCTGTGGTTTTATTGTACTTCTTAGCTATGGCTTTGATCCTGGGGTCCTCCAGCAGGGAAGGGTCCTCGGGTTTGGCCCTGGAGACAGAAAGGTGCCTCATGTGAGCAACCGTCAGTGCCGTCACTCAAGGCAGCCGCCATCCCAACCCTGACTCCCGTCAGCCTCGGAGGGCGGCCCGCCAGTGCCCTCCCGATTCAAAGCTTAGTTACAACTCCCAACCCTCTGGAAAGAGAGCAGGCCTCTGGCCACTCGAAAGGCCAACCAGAAACCCAGCAAAGGCTCCTGGGAAGGTCTGCACATCAGCCCGAGCCGTTTTCCGTGGCGCTGAATGTTTCTCTTTAGCCATTTCCAGTGTTCACCAACGGACAGGAAAACACGGCCCCACGGGGACTCACCAGGGCCTGTCGGGAGAGCCGAGGGGACTGTAGGCTGTCACCACGATGCCTTTGGACTGGCAATAACTGATCAGCTTCTCCTGAGTGAGGTACGGGTGGCACTCGATCTGCAAGTGCAAGCAGGAGGCAGATGCAGGCCTGGGCCCTGGCGAGGGCACACTCAGGAAGGTACCCATGCCAAGTCCCACCTCATCCGATAGGAAGTTGTGTAACCAACATCCTATCTCCCAGATAAGCCGCAACCACGGCTACGCTTCCCAGCGAGTGTCCTCGACACTAACAGCACTAACCTTGTTCCTGGCGTGCCCTGACGTGGCCGTGGCCCTAGGGTCTCTCTGGCTTTGGCCACTTATCAGCTGTGACAGGTCTGCGGACCTCAGTGTCCCAGGCTGCTCATCTGTGAGGCCTGGAGCCATCACAGCCAGGCTCAACCCTTCTCTCTACAAGTTTCACCCCCCATGTGCCATGTCATTCTGAATCGTCAGTGAGGACTGTGCCAGTGCCCGGGAGCTTGCCTCCCGGCCGCTCCCTGGTGACATGAACAGCAGTGACCGCCAGAATCAGAGGGCACCGAGCATCCGTGCCCACCAGCTCCCTGCTGGATGCTGACCTGGTTCACCACCGGCTTATGCTTTAAGCCAGGTTTGTTTAAGAGCTTCTCGATCTGGAGATGGTTGAAGTTGGAGATCCCAATGGACTTTACCAGCCCCTCGTCCACCAGCTCTTCCATGGCCTAAAGACAAAAGAGGGGCTGCTTGCTCCTGACACACACCCCGAAGGACAGGGTCAGAGGCATCTTTTACACCAGCCCAGCCCTTACTACCCAGTGCCAGTCAGACCTTGGAGAAGCCAAGAGACAGCAGGACCGGAGCCAGGCTGGCTTTAATGAGGCAGAAGAGCAAAACCAGAGGCGGAAGTGGCATAACTCACACCTGTCCACTCACAAGGACAGCGGGAAGCCAGCTCTGGCAAAGAAAGTCAAACAGGGACAAACAGCCTTACCTCCCACGTGTCCACAAAATCCGTGTCAGAGGGAATCACGTTGCCCTTCGAATCCAACGGGAAAAATTCGCTCCCGGGCTGTCATGACAATCAAACACACACAGTCAGTAACAGCCCTTCATTGACGTGCAGTTACACCTTCGAAAGCAAAGTTCTAAATATGTTCTACACTGCGGGAGCTGGCCACATTTTTAAAAGACAGTCAAGGGCAAATCTGCCCGTGTGAGAAAGAAATAGGCAGATGACTCTTGAAGCTCCCTACAGTTAAGATCAAATGGGCCGGAGCGGACAGTTAGATGGAAATGGGTCACTCTTGGTCAGGGAAAGGAGCCCCGCCATGGACTAGAGTGTGTGGGTGGAGGGATGACTCAGACCAGAACTCGCAGGGACCACGTGCTGGCTGGATCACCAGACTAAAGGACCGTCGCCTCGCCTAGCCTCGGTGGCTTATCAAGAAACAAACAATGAAAGTCAGGCCTGGATACCTCCAGTGCAATGAAAGAGAGCTATAGGGTAAACTCCACACTTTCTATCTGGCTGACAGAGCGGAAAACTGAGCCTGCAGCTGGATTGCACAAAGGGCATAATAACACTAGACTCCTTCTGTGCAGAATTAGAGTGCTGATACATAGTCACCAAGCCTCCACAGGATGTGGCATGTGTGTGGAATGTAGGAATATGCACACGTACACAGGTGCGGAGTATGAACGTATACGTGCACGCGTGCCTCTTGGCAGGGCGGGGATAGCGGGTAACATCTGGGCTGGGTGCAGGAATGTCCTGAGTCATGTTGGTTGTTACAAGGTTGTAAACCGCACAATCACCCACCAACCGGGGCAGGACTTCTGAGTCTCTGGGGTTTGGATGCAGAGGCCGTGGGTGGGGCCCAAGACTGGTTTCTAACATGCTCCCAGGTGATGTTGCTGCTGCCGGCCTGAGGACTGCCCTGGAGCAGTCACCACACACAGAGTGCGTCCACTCACCTGCTAATAAGGAGGCCCCTGCCTGCACGGGCTACCCCTGAGCCGTGCCCTCACCTTGAAACTGACGGGCCAGTGGATAAGGTAGAGGTCCAGGTAGTCCAGCTTCAGGTCGCTGAGCGTCTTCTGGCAGGCTCCTTTCACCAGGTTCTTGTCATGGTACGTGGACCACAGCTGAAGCCAGCGAGAGAACACATCCTATCACTCCACGCAGGAAGCGGCTTCCTGGCTGGAGCCGGACGGCTTGAAGCCAGATGATTCGCTCTCCTCTCACCATAACCCACCCACGTCACCGTGATGCTACACACTGTGGCAGAGGAGACTCCACTTCACAGTGTGGGTGCTAACTTTCCAAAGGAAGGCAGGATACCTCCAAAGGGACCAAACTCAAGGCATGAAATAGAATGGACAGCTGGGCACCAGCCCTGGCCCGACACGTGAGTCTCAGGGCTATGTTCCTATAAGGCCCGTCTTCAGAGCCAGCTTCACCTCCAGGCGGTGGCCAGCAGTAGAGATCTAGTTTGTAGATGGGAACCAAGTCCTGCCTTAAAGATAAGTCCCTGGAAAGAAAGCACCAACCACGACCTCAGCCTCATTGGCAAGGGGCCTTAACCAACGGGTCCAGTGGAAATAACTTCCAATAGGCAGCCATGGACGGGCAAGCTCGGGAGCCCGCTATGGCCTCGAGTCTACACATTCTCCCTGAAAGACCTGTGTGCCCGGGGATATAACTGGAGCTGCAGTAAGAGGCCCCAGAGTACAGCCTTGGCTCCTAAGCTGATGCCACCAACGGATAAGATGAACGAGACCCGTATCCCCCGGCTCCCAGGAGCAGCACCTTGCTGACGATGAAGAGGTCCTCACGCTTCACCACCTGCTCCTTGATCTTCTCCTGGATGGCCACGCCCACCTCGTTCTCGTTCTGGTACACGTGGGCACAGTCAATGTGGCGGTACCCAACGTCAATCGCCACCTTCACAGCCTCCGTCACTCTGCCCGGAGAGGACTGGAAGGAAACGGAAAGCATGGAGTTAAAATACACAATGAAACAGAAGACAGTTTGCGCACAACCAGGGAGGACAGTGTGAGCCTCCCGCTCCTCACAGAAGCGCCTGTTCCTGTAAGGCCGGCACTGAACCTTTTGCTCTCAGACAGACCTGAAATGCCAGATGGCTTCATTTTAGGATAATGCAACAGCAGCATCGATCACCTTAAAGAGATGTGCACAGACGTTCGCTCCTTGTTTCTTCACATCAGTTGATTTACAAACCACTGTATAAAAAGACCCCCACTGTCTGGATCTCCGAGGTTCCCATGACCATAAAGGATACCATTTCCTTTGAATAGCTCAAAGTATTACAAAAAAACACTGCTCTAAATGTTTCTCCAATTCCCATTGGGTTTCAGAGTTCAGTAAATCCTGTGCTTCACTTTCTCTTTTTGGTGCCTGAATTCAGATACTGGCAATCCCTTGCTTGGAAGCAGTTCTGGGAGACGCTCATAGAGTCAAGAATATTACTGATACAAAGGCCTGGGCATCAATTCTCACGCTGTCTGAATCTCGGAACATCACCATATGGTTTGTGGTCACAGCTACGAAGAAGCTGTCTGCGCCCAAACCAGCTGAGTGACCAGGACAGGTGTGGGGAGCCTGGCTGTTGAGGAGGAAGAGAAGTGCCTGCATAGCCATTAAGCTTCACCCAGATCGACTGTGTAGATTAGGGGTGTCGAACTCAATCAGAGAAGGGGCCAAAATCTAAAATCCAGCCTAAATTGCGGGCCGAATGGTTTACTGAACAGTCATAAACTGTCATTGTGATGGAAACGCAGCGGAGTGCAGTGATGACAGCGCGGTGCGGGCCACATTGCAAGGCCTGGCGGGACGGATTTGGCCCGCGGGCCTTGTGTTTGACACATGTGGTGTAGATACTTGCTCCATCTCCTGCTCAGACCAAAGAGGTGGAAAATAAGCAGTGCACAGACTGTTGAAAGAATCGAGGGCATTCCTCTGAGACTGGGGTAGAAAAGAATGAAAGGGAAACTCCCTGGGACCGGCACAGCTGCAGACATCTGCTGCTTTATCAGCTGTTGTGAACAGGCGAGGGGGGGAATATGGAGCCAAGAGAATAGAGCGTGACCTGAGCCTGCTAGCACCCTGAGCTTGCTATCCACCATGGAGGGAGCAGGGAGGCGGCTGGCACCACCCTCCGGTGTTAGATCAAAGAACACCTTCAGACCTGACAACCTCCTCTTTCCTTGGAGGACGTAAGCAGCTGCACCTGCAGCCCTGCCCAACCTCCATGGCTCAAGGAACAGAGCAGAGCAGTAGACCGTAACTGCCTCAGCTTCTCTCTGTGGCATCCTGGGCACAGCTGATGCTGATGTGAGAAGTGGCAGCAAAGCACACCCCTTCCCAAGAGGGAGGACAAGTGAGGGACCCAGGTGGGGGAAACTGCCCAGCATGCATTTAAGTTTCTTCAGGCGTAATGGAACCCGGATTTTCTCTGCAGAGCCCTGTCATGTGCCAGCCCAGCACCGTGTAGCCCCAACCCTGGACAGAGGGGTGGGCACCTCTCTCAAGCCTGGCCTAGTCACACACAGTGACTGGTACAGGGGCAGAGACACGACCACCCGAGCCAGGCCCATGAGAGCCAATCTTTGGCCTTCAGTTGGCACCAACAGGACAACATTTCGTCCTTCGGGGGTCACTGTGCTGGGAGGATCGGAGCCAGGAGCTGCTGGAGGACAGAGGGATTGACGGACAGATGAGGGTTACGTTTTTTAGGCTTGGATCTGGTTCACCTGAGGTCATTTTGTAGGTCAAGAAAGCATATTTTCACACCCTTTCCGAGAGAATAATCTGCAACAGATGGCATTTAACTCAGTGTCACGGTCATAATTCAGTTACACCCTTGGGGCCACCACTGGTTTTTTTGAAGGAAACACAGTGATTACTAATATTCTGATGACTTTAGCCAACAAACATGGCCTGTGTGAGGCAAGTCTAGGACACCCCCTTCCCCCGCCCCCTTCTTACCCGCCTTATATTTACTAATTTATAGGGTTGTCCACGCCACCGCAGGGGTGCAACTCAGTCCTGTCTTTTCTTCCCTTGTCTGTGTGTCAACATCCAAGGCCCGCGCCCACAGTCAAAGTCCGTGGGAAAACCCGGGCCATAGCCGTGGAAAGTAACGTGTAATACCTGAAGCTACCTCCTGAGCGGCTTAAAAAGATTGGGTTTTGCCCCATAATACCACGTTCCGTACCCCCTAATTTTCAGATAAATCTGGCTCTCCACTCTATTCCTAACCATGTCTTCCTTCGGGGCGCTGGGAGGGAAGAGATTTCGGTGGTGATCAGGTTTGGGGGGGGGGGGGGGGGAGAGAGCGTTTCCACACTGATGCTAACAGGTTTCCTGGGCGGTACCCACCCGCGCCCCGATTCCCCGCGGCGTTCCCGGGGGACCCCCCCCCCCCCCAAAGCCAGGCGGGGCTGGAGGGGCTCAGCGCTGCGCGTCTGGGGAGGAGGACACGGATGCGCCCTGGGCAAACCCGCGCCCCCTAATTTAATTATCCGCGGTCTCCGGGCGCAATTACTTACTCCGAGATGATTATTCCAGAGAGAAAAAAAGGAAACGATTCAGAGGCCAAACTATTTATAAGACAGACAAGGAGGCGGCGCAACCGGTGCCCTTCGCAGCGGAACACCCCATCTCCTTCGGATCCGCCTCCCGCGGTCCATCCCCGCGGCCGGGCGGCGGGGGCTCCGGGATGCACCCCTTTTCCTTCGTCCTTTTTTAGGGACCTTTCCAGCTGGGATCGGACTCCCAGCGCGGACCGGGGGCCAATCCCATCTGGTGGGCACAGAGGCGGCCTCACGCGAGCCCCCGGCCCGACCCAGGAGCCAGCGGCCAGCCCACCGCGGGGCCCGCGGGGCGACCGGGAGGCCAGGCGTCCACTGCGGGGCGGCTGGGTGTCCCTCCCGCCCCCTTTCGCCCAGGCTGCGCGGAACCCCCCAAAAAGTCGGACAAGAGCTGAAGGACGCGCCCCCTCCGCCCCTACCTTCCAGGTGCCCAGCCCCACGAAGGGCATCTTGGCGCCGTTGGAGAGCACGATGTGGGTCGCCATGCTGCTGCGCTGCACACTCAGACCAGGCCCGCGGACCGCGACAGCGTGGAGCCGGCGCGCCTTTAAATAACCGGTGCCCCGGGCGGCCGGGGGGGGGCGGGAGGGCTGGCGGTTGGGGAATCTGGTCAGCGGCCGGCTCCGCAGACGCGGCTTCTGATTGGCTGGCCCGCTGAGCTCGTTCCCAGCGCCGCGGAGGCGCCGCTTCCGTCGGGTCCTAGCGGGGCCGAGTTGTGAGTGCTGGGATCCTGGCCTTCCCCCCCTCCTCCCCCCATGTGGCTTGGGAGACCTCGCCCATCCCTGCGGGGTCGGGGAACGCGAATGCTTTAGCAAAAGTAAGAGGCAGCCTGCAAATAAGCAGCCTGGAAAGGAGTGTTTGTTTGTTTGTTTTGTTAATATCCGGAGACTAGGTTTGCCTGTTGTCCAAGCCCAGTATCTTGCTCTTCGAGAAGCTGACAAATGTCGGGCCCATAATTTGTATGAATCATATTAGCCACTTTGCTCTTGGGAAGGTGCCTATAAGAGAAATGCCTTGCAATCTTGTTGCAGAACACTTTCTGGACATTTGGGTTTGCCCAGCCTGTATGTAGGTCTCGGGCTTTCTTGGCACCTTCACCCTCTAGGTGTGAGCTGTGTGTGGGTTCGGTTCAGCCTTCCTCCAAAAGCCAGCATTTCTGCAGGATAGGAAGCCTCCGTGAGCTTGATCCTGAACACACAGAAGCTATTCAGTCTTTAGAAAGTGAGACCTTATCAAAGCAGCAAGTTTCAATCTGGTAATTTAGTAAGACTTGAGAAGTAAGAGTGGGCAGAAAGTCACAAAAGAAAAGTTAGCTTTAATAGGACTTCAAATAGGACTCCACTGACTTTAAATTAGTGGGCGATAAATAATAAATAGGCCAACCCTAATTGGCAGGTAAGACTTCTTTCTATTCTGCCTCAAGAAGAATACATTATTTTCCAAAGATAACCAAAGAAAACTTGCTGGAAGAGCTTTAAAGACAATTTTGGTTTATTCCCAGTGATCGCTGTCCATAATGCTATGCCCTACCCCAAACGAGCTCTTTCTGCTCCATCACCCTCCAACCTTTCCCCTCACCACGCAAGGCTGAGAACTCCATCTGCCTGCTAATGACTCAGGAGCCAGACCTCTACACTCCATTCTGGTGATTTTCCATTCAGTGATTTCTGAAAAGTGCCCCCTAGGAAAATTTTATACACAACGGACCAGCCCAGATATTTTTCCATTTGATTTTTATAAGAACTCATGTTAGTAGGCAAATTCTGTTGCTATTTGTCTCCAAAGAATATAACTTTAGCTTAACCCTAAAGCTAGGAACTTGGTTTGTGGGTAAAAAAAGCAGTAGCCCACCACTCTTCCTTCATAAGATGGTGACATAGAGGCTGCTGTCCAAAGAGCTAGTCTTTTTTGAAAATGATACACCTTGAGTGACTAGGTTGATTGACACCGAGGGGTCATCTGTGAGGGACATGGTCTCAGTATGAGGGGCTTTGATGTTTCTATGATGACTGAGTATACAAGCTGACTGTATAACGGTGTGGCTGTCTAAAAGTGGAATATTCTGACCCAGTTACCTAGATGTGAGAAGCCAGACCAGTGGAATTTCTAAAGTAAAAATAGGACCATAGTTGGGACCATACTATTATGATAGTCTCCTAACTGCATCATTGTTTGCATAACCTTTTAAAAATGTCATTATGCACATATCAAAATTATGCTTTAAAAACTCTTCAAGCCTAAACAGGTTTGGCTCAATGGATAGAGCGTCGGCCTGCAGACTGAAAGGTCCCGGGTTTGATTCCGGTCAAGGGCATGTACCTTGGTTGCGGGCACATCCTCCGTGGAGGGTGTGCAAGAGGCAGCTGATCGATGATTCTCTCTAATCGATGTTTCTAACTCTCCGTCCCTCTCACTTCCTCTCTGTAAAAAATCAATAAAATATATTTAAAATATAAACCAAAAAAAAACTCTTCAATAGAATCCTTCTGATAAATATTCTAGAACTTAATATTGAGAGCAATAAAAATATTAATGTACTTTGAACCAGTAATCCCATAATGAAAGCAGTAACCTCATCTTGATGAAATAATTTTAAAGGAAACATGTTTGTGCACGCTCACGCGCGCGCGTGCACACACACACACACAATAGGTATGGGGCTGGGACTAGGGTGAGGAAAGTGTAGATAACATATAGCCATTAAATATAAAACTATATAGATATAGAGAAGGGTATATGAAAAAAAATACTAAGGTGAAAGTAGATAATAACATCATAAATATGGCATGATTATAAGCATAAAAACAACAACTTGTAACAAAGTTAGGAAGAAGCCAAAGGAGATGAAGAATACTGTTTGTCATATTATTTGATTAATAAACACATTTTATAATTATGAACCCTCCAATCTCCCTAGGATAAAACTCCAACTCCTTAGCCTAGCATCCAAGGTCCTGTGAAATCGGATATTAACTGTAAATATATGAAAAAAGCACCAAATTGTATACTTTAATAGTGTGACTATTATGGTATGTTGTATGACTATTAAAGCTGTTATAAACAAACATACAAAGGATATGGGGCGGTATAGAAAGAAGCTATAACTGGAAACTGTGAAAAAATAATTAAACAAGACCAAACAATTTGAGTAATTTACAGCCAACTAATGAATCACAAGGTTGTATCTTCCCTTACCAAGGACGCTTAGGAGGAAATGTTTTATACAGACTGTCCAGGGACAGACTGTCCTTAGTCTTGGTCCCTCTTTGATAACATTCTTTGAAAATAAAACTAATTAAAAAAAAATAACCCTAACCCCTCTATATGCACATTTTGATGAATCAACATATCCATGGACACATCTGGAAAGCTAATGACTATTCTGGTAAGACCCTCCCCTAAACCCTCCTGCAGGATTATCGCCAGCTAAAGATAAAAAGTCTCAAGATAAAGGACCTGAAGTGCCCTCCTTTAGAGCACACCCACACCTTGTATCTCTGCTTTCTTTCTTCTGCTCTAAGGGCTCCAATGAGACTTAGAACCAGGAGAGCACCTGGCAGTGGCAGCTCATCCCAACTTTACTTCTTGAACCTGTCTCCCACACCCCTTCCCCCACCATCTTTAACTCCCCCCCCCTACTTCCAGTGAGCTAACAGTAGCCCTGCCTTGGCTCACTTCACTGTGACTTTAACTTCTCAGTGAGCTCATGAAGCCCAGTGTGGCTAACTTCTTCCCTATAATGCCACTAGGAAACCAAAGCAGCCTCACCTAGGTTCTCTCTGGTTGCTTCTTCTACCTCTGTCCTTCCTTTGTTTCAC
Source organism: Pipistrellus kuhlii (assembly GCF_014108245.1). Lineage (NCBI taxonomy): Eukaryota > Metazoa > Chordata > Mammalia > Chiroptera > Vespertilionidae > Pipistrellus > Pipistrellus kuhlii. The sequence continues at coordinate 15,774,690 of NW_023425405.1, forward strand.
TATCCCCAGCTTTAGTAAACATACCCTCAAAATCACTTGGACTCATGTGACATCTTTCCGGCATGAAGTTAAGAACCCACACATTACTGGCTGGCCTGAGGCAGACCTGCTCTGGGCTTAATCCAGGTAACATTCTCAGGTAGCAGGACACTATGACAACCACACACAGGGGACATGAGGCCAGCTTCAGGAGAAACCATGGGGTAAGCCTTCCTGCCAGCCAGAAAATGTGACTTCTGCCCACTTCCTATCATGCCACCTCGGCCCACTCCATCCTTCCACAACTCTGGTCAAGCAGTCACAATTTGGGGATAAGAACACCTGACATAGGTCCTGTGGAGAGGCAGGAAGCAGGGAGAGGCAACAGGCAAACAGGTAAGAGCCACAGGAAGAGGTCAGAGAGACCTGAGCCACTGCCATGGAGCTGGGTAAGCCTTACAGATTCAGGAAACTACCAGTGAGCAGGCTCCAGTGTGTCAATATTTGTTCACGTTTGTTTGCATGATGAGATTCAGATCGAGAGAAGGGTCAATATGAACCTTCTTCATTGATACTGGGGAATGGCTAACATTCAAAGAGAGAGAAAAATAAACATTTTGTCACTTTTAAGCACAGTTGTTCCATAAATTCTTGTGAATAACAGCATCCACACATTCTTTATGGAAGAAGTGTAGTCAGTAAACAAATGCATTCATTTATCCAACAAATATTTAATCCCAATAGGTACTGTTTTAGGTTCGGGGATTACAGAGATAAACAGGACAAAGTCTCTGACCATAGAAAGCTTCCTTTAGGGAGGGAGGGAGGGAGGGGGGAGGGGGAAAGGGAAGGGGAAGGGAAGGGGAGAGGAGGAGGAGAGGGAGAGGGAGGGGGAGGTGGAGAGGGAGGGGGAGGGGGAGAACATATCTAAAAACAAGCCAATATAACACCTGGCCAGATATTGATAGGCCACATGATGAAAATAAAAGAGATGCTAAGGATGGAGGTGAGAGCAGGGTCCATTGCATTGACAGAGAAGGTGAAGAGGGAGAGGAAGCCACAGGGAGACCCATCCCAGCGAGTGAGGAGGGTCCAGCGTTGGCCTTGAGGGCGGTAAGAGTTGACTTTGGTGTGTTTGGGTGAGGGCAGGAGAGGGTGGGAGAAGCAAGGAAGTCTGCGTGGCTAAAGCAGAGAGAGGGACTTGGCGGTCCTCAGGAAACGCAGTTGCAGGTGACATGGGAGAGAACAGGACACCAGGGTGGAGAGTACCCCGGGGCTGGGGAGGGACTCTATTCTCTGAGGAGGCTCCACATTTCATTATAAACTGCAAGAGCTCTGCGAAAACCCTGAAAGAAGTCTTGTCTGCTGCTGCAGGCGTCATCAGTTTCACCAGAAGCAGGGCTCTGAGTCACCAGTTTTGTGGAGAAATGGGACCACATGCCAGAGAAACTCACTGACTTTGCAGAGATCTCTGGAAAACATGGGAGGGAACTGCAGGCAGTTTTCTGTTGTTGTTGCAAGAAAAGGAAAGCCCATTGTGAAAACCACTTGTTCAGCTTGAACATTTATGCGAGTGAATAAGCCGTAAAGCATTGTACACGTTTAAAATATTGTTTCTGTGAAGGAAATCGATTTTCAGTGCAATAAAACTCACTGCACAATTCCAAGTGTATGTTTTTATGTGTATTCTTCCAGGGAGGCATTCAAAGCTTTTTTTCATATCCTTAATTGGGTTTCTGCACCCCAATGGTGTAAGAGTGTCAGAGAGCAGCCTCCATAAAATATAAATGATAATAAGTACACACGGACAACCTGTAGACTGTAAAATGCCTCTATATGTATGTAACTTGTTACATATGTGGTAATTGCTTACTAACCTCCCAAGTTGGATAAATGAGTCTGTCAGTGAATCTTTAATGTTGCAGGAGGATGTTTTCTGAAACTACACGATTAGTTCTGATGATGAATACAGAAAAACCCCTAGCAAGTATTATAGGAAGTAAAATGATAGAGAAAAATTAGAATCCCATGCTATAAAGGATTATACCATCCTTTCGTTGCCCCTTCTTCCTTTCTGCTACTTGGGATGTGGCTATGATGGCTGGAGCTCAAGCAGCTTGATGGGATCCTGAGGCAGCCTGGATAAAGGAGTGGGTAGAAGGTGCCTGGATTCTTTAAATGGCGCTGCTGCCATATTAGACCTGGACTGCCTTCTTCTCATCTTCTTTGTGAAAAGAAAAAAGAAATAGCCAAAACCGGTTTGGCTCAGTGGATAGAGCGTCAGTCTGTGAACTGAAGAGTCCCAGGTTTGATTCTGGTCAAGGGCATGTACATTGGTTGCAGGCAAATCCCCAGAAGGGGGTGTGCAGGAGGCAGCTGATCGATGTCTCTCTCTCATCGATGTTTCTAGCTCTCTGTCCCTCTCCCTTCCTCTCTGTAAAAATAAATAAATAAATAAATAAATAAATAAATAAATAAATAAAAATAAATAAAAAAATTCAATAAAATATATTTAAAAAAAAGAAAAGAAAGAAAAAAGAAATAACTTCCATGTTGTTTATGCTACTGCTTACTACAAACTCTGCACAGAGAAGCTCACTAATGCGTCATAATTACCCAAGGAAGTGCCTGTCAATCTTTATACCAATTTTATAGATGAGAAACTGAGATCTACAGAGGCTGTAGGTTGCAGGCTGTGTTAGGCATTCTGGCTCCAGAACGCTTATTCTGTACCTGGCCCTTGTCCAGTATTTATGTTTATGCAGTCCTCCCAGAAAACTTAAAAGATAGTTACCGTTATTCCTCCAATATGTAGAAAGAGAAATCAAGGCATGGAAGGGTTAAAAAGTACCACAGGTGACAGCAAATGAGATGGTCCACTGTCAAGTCCTCTGTGATACGACCTTTCCCAGGGGCAGAGACGGACTCTGTGTCTTTAAGGGCCATTATCTGGTGAAGGTTTATGGGCAGCTCTTGCCCAACGAATGGGTATCAATCATCTGCATAAATCTGCTCAGGACCATGTGTCCCATTGGCTCTGATTTAACTCTGGCATTGAAGAGGCACTGCCCTTGTAGCATGGCCAAGATTACATAGGTGGAAGGTGATTTTAAAGAGACAGAAACAAAAGCCAATGTTTGCAAAAAGTCTCTTCAGTGTCCATTATGAAAAAAATTTTAAGAGAGTTACCTTTGTAGCAAAGCCTCTATTTTAAGAGTATCAGAGCTTGCTCGACAAACAAACACCTATCTGGTGTTCAGAAAAAAAAAATCATAATCTGTGTTAGTCAACATGTGTTAATCATGCTCTGTTGGGGGCGGCAGCTCTTCTTTTCCTGAGGGAGAAGATACTGAGCAGTAGACACAATTCCCGGGCAGATGAAGATCAAAATAGCAACTTTTGTTTTGAAAAGGCTGAGTTGGAGACTAGGGTTTGAAGTTTGCAGACCATAATATGCCCCCCACCCACCCCCCGCCCAGGGATTGAATGTGTCCACCAGTGCCATGGGAACCTTGACCACTGTGTCTCCCTCGCAGAGGCTGGTCACTTATCTAGTGGAAAATCCTGAAGATGGAGTCCTTTCTCTGAGATACTGAGGGAGAGAAGATCCAGAAAGGGTGCTCCAGGGGTGCACAGTCAAATTCAAGAAGAGTCCTGACATCAGCAAGTAAGCCACTCCACCTCCCTTTGGGGAGAGTAGGTGGGAAGTGGATGAAAGAAGGTGAATGTCACCCTCTCCAGTGTTCCTTGAGAACAGAATGTCCCGCTCAAGGGGCAATGTAGAACGTAGGAAAATGTATCAGAGGCCCCACTGAGATGACTCGTGTGAAAGGCAATGTGCTATGTGTTTTATACAGCAAGGGGACAGATAGTGAAGTAGTCTGACTCCAGAGACCCCATCTAGCACCCCCACACAGTAGAGGCATTTCAAGTGCATAGAGAAGAGCAGTTACAAAGGGCCATCTTGGATCAGGGGTCCATCAAGGAGTGCCATATGCCACTGTCCAGTCCTAAGTATGCACCATTCTCTCCACCCTGAAAGTGAGTATCTGGGCAAAGATAGTTGAAAATGAAGGGGAGAGGGTAGTATATGGAATTCTCTTCCAGTCTACTTCATCCCAGCCTCATTAACCCCACCCTATGGGTGGGCATTATTGCCACATGACAGATGAGGGCTTCAAGATTCAGAGGGACTAAGTAACTTATTCAGGACCATATAGAACTAAAAAGAGAATGGAGCCAGGAAGGCATGACTTTATTTCTGCCTTCATTCCCCTCTGATCTCATTGGCAAGGAGTAAAGACCTTGCAAAGGCCTGAATCAGGTTGAGGAGTATAACCTTCACTGATCTACACCTTCAGTAGGAGGAATTAAAAGATCTATAAACAGAGTCGGGCCATGGCGAGGAGTTGTGAAAATGTGATGTGTTTAGAATTTCTTTTTTTGGCTCATCTAAGTGTTTAGAGCAGAAATGTGTTTCCACTTCCCATGAAATCTTCAAAAAGTTTGTAATGAGGTGATGCCCTTGAGTACCAGGTAGCAAAGAGCATACGCATCTTTCAGTCATAAATCTCAACGATATGTTTGTGATGCAAGCTCAGGGGCCTTGTCTTTCACAGTTACAGGCTCTTGATGGGCCAAGAAGGACCCAGGATGAGAAGCTGTGTGAGCTGAAAGAAGCCCCCCCAGTGATGACTAATAGTGGGAGGCGAGTGTGGGCATGACTTGATAGAACGTGAGTGTGAGCAATACTTTGATTCCATCACTTATTTAAAAATATATGCAAAGCATAACATTAAAGTGACTAGTGGGTTGTTAGTTAAATAAAAAGTTATACTTTTATTAAGTATATAATGCAGATGCTTTGCCAGGATTTTTGCTGGAGTCTTTCCATGTATTATGCCCTTTAATATTCACAGGAACCTGAAAAAATCAGTTGTTGCCTCTCCCTTTCTCTCTGTCTTTTTATCTTTAGCACAGGAAGATCCTTAGGCTTAGAAAGATTAACTAACCTAAATGAACAGCCTCCAAAGTCACACTCCTTTCAACATACAATAACACATTCCGATTACTAATATTCTTAAGATACTATTGCGTTACCACGAGCAGTTCACATACATTGTCTCCGTAAATCTTTCCTGGACCCTGAGTTAATCCCTATTATGCTCACTTTACAGATGGGAAAGCCGAAGCTCAAAGAAATGACTTCTTACAGCCAGTAAACAGCAGAGCTGGGATTCAGATGCAGATCTTCTGAAATCGGATCTCAAGCTCTGTCCAACACATTGCCCCCCTGAAATCCGAGACACATTCCTCTTCGCCCACAGGAAGCCTTTCAATTTGAGTCCTGCCTTCACCTACAGAACAAAGCTGGCTGCCTGATGATAGATCAGGGGATTCCTATGCTCAGACCTTAAAAATCTAATCCTACAAAGTGATGGCCAACATCTTTGGAAAGTCTTGTAGATACACTTACGAATGGCAGCTGAAGAGTGCACTATTATTTTTTTTAGTGCTATAACCTTTGTCATACAGAACCATTTCATTTGTAAAGTCTGGATGTTTGCACCAACTCTGTAACTTCCTTTCCTCTCCAACACTCACCATTTGTTGCCTTTACACACCTTCTATATTGAGATGCTTCATGATTCAATTAGCAGCACCTCTCCGACTAAAAACCAGTCTCATTGCCAACAAAAAGCAGCATCGTGCGGAAATGCAGGGGCTGGGACCCAGGAGACCTGAGTCTGGATTCCAGCGTTGCCTCTTACTAGCTAACATAAGACTGGACCATATAAATGTACAAATAGTCAGCTTTTTAAAATACAAAAACATCAGTTTCGTGTGGTTTAATGTAATAATGGTGGTCCGGGTAAACGTGTGGTGACATCACCTCACGTCGCTGTCCCAGCGCCATCGTGAAATAGGTTTCTCCTCACTCACATCTCACCTAATAAAGAAATGTAGGTCAGGGAGTTGGACCAAGGCCACAAAGCTATTGTGTGACTGAACGGAGATTCTAACCAGGTCTCCCTGCTTCCAAAGCCAGCTCTCTCTCCTCTTTGATTCCCATTTATGACATGAGTCATAGAAGCCTTCTAAGCCTCAGACGTCTTTTTTGTTTTTTTTCTATTTATCATACGCAAAAAGAAACTTGAGTCTGGAGTGCCACGCGGAGGAGCTTTCCTTTCATCTGGTCCATGTGAACCATTATGGGAGTTATCTCAGAAGATCTGGGTGTGTGCATGGCTGAGCAGAAGCGGCCGCGGAATTTTCCCTAAGTCAATGGATGGCTCATCTACTCAGCGCTGATTGGTGTGAGTGGACATATAATTGGTTATTGTAGATGCCATTCTTTTTTTTTTTTTTTTTTCTTTTCTTTGAATGATGGGGTTATTTCATTGTTCATTTCTCTCAGTGTTTTCTTAATAGCTAGCAATAATTTCTAAAATTCTTGGCTTACTTAGCTATGCCAAAGGAATTTAGAAGAAAGGTTAGTTTTGTTCCAACTTGGGCTGGCATTTTAACTTGTACTCAGGAAAATCTGGGCATGGTGGTGGCAAAGACATTGAATATTAGAATCCAAAGAGCTGGAGAAATCTGGGAGATAGAATAAGGCTGCTTAGTCAGCTCCTCGTCCTTATCTGGAGTTTTCATTCATTCATTCCTTTAATAAATATTTATAAATAGATGGATATTTATCTTATATTATTTTCATACAATATATTCAAAATACAACATTTGTCAAAATATTTATTCATGAGGCATCCTTTTCCCACAAAAATTGTGTGGTTCCCTGTTTCCTTTTAATAAGAATCAGACTGAGAACTGAAACTGTCTATGCTACACATCTTATGTGTATGTTAATGTTAGCTCACTTCATTAATATACTCCTCCAGGAAGATAAAAATTGCAGATAACTTTATTGTGCATTTCAGATACTTCCTAAAAGACCCACCAGCTCTTCAATACCAAGCATCACATGACAGTTTACATCCCCAGAATTTTTTAACCCTATTCTCAAATTCTTTTTTTTTAAATCAATCTTTATTGTTCATATTATTACAAAAGTTCCTCATCCCCCCCCCCTCCACCAGGTTCCCACCCCACCCTCTGCCCTTTCCCCACCCCCCATTGTCCTCATCCATAGGTGCAAAGTTTATGTTCAGTCTCTTCCCACATCCATCATTCCCCCTTTCCCCGAGAATTGTCAGTCCACTCCCCTCCCGTATCTCTGATTCAACAGTTAATATTGTTCATCAAGTTTTTTAATTTCTTTGTTTTTTTTTTTAATTAATAAACTTTTATATTTTTATTCTCCAATTCTTTACATTGCTGGATCTACCAATCGTAATCTGTTACATCATGATTCTTCAACAATTCTAACTGAGCTCTGCTCTCTGCCCGCTCCTCCTTCAGAAGACTTACTTTAGACCAGGCTTCAAAAATCTGAATAAATATCCCAACTTTGCCCACTCCCCTTTGAAATACTATTGAGACGCCATAGAGGTAACATTCTCCCTCATCAAGATCAGCATTGCCTTACCAGCATTATTTTGGGCATAGCATCCCAAAGAAGCCTTTCTCTTAAGTTACAGAGATCCGAAGGCTTGAGTTGGAAAAATTTATGTGGGAAAAAATTTTAAGTAATTGAATGAATTGAAGTCCAGCATCATGAAGGGGTCAGATCACAATAGCAGAAAAAATCAGATGACTATGTTTAAAAAGAAGAATATGTAGAAACTGCTAAACTAAGAAATTGTTAGCAACACAAAAATGAATTTAAGAAGGAAGGTCCAACCGGGCCAGTGGAATCAGAGTATGAAATTTTAAAGCAAGTCAAAGTAGGAAAGTTAAATACTGACGATAGAATGAGCTACTTACTCAGTGCTGGTGGAAAGGGTAAAGCTGGAGTGGGAAGCAGGCTCCCATCTTTTCAGGTTTACCTAAAGTAATCTTATTATCTCTTTTTTAAAAAAATATATTTTTTATTGATTTTTTTACAGAGAGGAGAGAGGGATAGAGAGCTAGAAACGTCGATGAAGAGAAACATCGACCAGCTGCCTCTTGCACACCCCCTACTGGGGATGTGCCCGCAACCAATGTACATCCCCTTGATCGGAATCGAACCCGGGACCTTTCAGTCCGCAGACTGACGCTCTACCACTGAGCCAAACCGGTTTCGGCGTGAAGTAATCTTATTATCTCTTAGACAAATTGCCTGAAATGACTGAACCATGCAAAAGCCTCATACTGGCTTTTATCTCCAAAGAAAATGTTAAACGAATTGTCTTATTCCACTTTCCTTCCCAGATCTAATTTTAAGCACCCAATGTACGGTGCACTTACACTTATCTCGGCTCCCAGAAGAATTTATCTCCCAGGAATTATTAAATTACCCTTGGCTTTGTTGTGGGGCTGATGAAGGTTGTTTGGTACAGCCGCCTGTGGAGGCAGAGTACGAACTCACCAGCGTCTCACAAGGCAGGTAGGGAACACAGTTATGTCTATTCCATCAGTGATTTTAACAATCCAGGTTCTTACTTACACTGAAATCCCAAATCAGTATGTAGTAACAGTCAATACAACTTAAAGGGAAAGCCTTGTTAGCATGCTATGCTCTTAGTATTTGGATAAATTGCTCTGGAAAATAACCACAAATTAAAAATAATGTTGGTCAATTTAAAAGTTGTGTTGAATGAAAGCACAACATACTAAAATTTGTAGGATGCTGTTAAAACAGTACTTAGAAATTTCAAACACTAATACCTGTATTGAAAAGAATAAAGGTCACAAATTAATAACCACAGTTCTACCATAAAAATCTAGGAAAAAAGAAAGCATGAAACTTGGGGTTAGAAGATGAAAGGAAATAATGGTCTGAGCAGACATACATGAAATAGAAAACAGAAAAACAATAGAGACAATCAATCCAAAATAATTTTAAAGTGGATCAATACAATTGATCAATCTCAGCCAAACTGATCAGATAAAAAAGAGAAAAGATAGATTACCAATAACAGGAATGAGAGATTCAACACCACCACACTTCCTATAGATATTGAAAGATAATGAAAGAGCATCGTGAATACTATTTTGTTAATAAATATGATGATTTAGATGAAAGAAACAAAATCTTCAAAAAAATACACTCAAAAACAAACAAACAAACAAACAAAAACAACCAAACTGAAAAAGAAGAAGAAAGTTGGAGGATTAACACTAATTGCTTTTCAGACTTACTCTACAGTAATTAAGATATTGTGATAGAGCTTTCAGAAACTAAGAAAAGAGAACATCTTCGGATCTCAAGTTAGAGAAAGGTTTCTTAGAGAAGATACAAAAAGCACTAAAGGAGAAAGATTGGTGGATCAGATCTCAGTAAAATTAAAAAACATCTTTTCATATAAAAATATCATAAAGAGTATACCCCCAAACCCCCAGAATGTAAAGGATATTTGCCATACAGATATATCCAACAAAGGACTATTATCCAGAATATATAAAAGATTCCTACAAATCAGTAGTAAAACAACAACCAAATAGGAACAATGTGGGGAAGATTGGAACGAGTATTTCATAAACTGAAAATTTCAGTGGCCAAGAGATATGAAGAAATACCCCACCTCTTTTGTAATCAGTAAAATGCAAATTAAAATCACAGATGCCATCGTAAACCTCCCAGATTGGCACTGATGGAAGACGGATGGTTTTAAACGTGTGTGAGCATGGTAACCTTTCATGCAAAGCTGGGGAAAGCTCTTTAGTGCTGTCACTGTGGAAATCAATTTATCACCTCGTACATTTGAAAACAGAAACATTTGCATGTCAGCAGTTTCTCTTCTGGAGAAATTCTTAAACATAAAATATACATCTTGGTGCCCATGTATGCACAGCATTGGCTGTAACAGCAAAAACAAAGCCACACACACAAAAAAACAAAACACACACACACAAAACAAAACAAAACAAAAAAACACAGAAAAACAAGAAACAACTGTGCATCAGCCATGGATTGGATAAATGCATGGCAGCATTCTTACACGATGGAATATCAAGGCAACAAGAACATAAAGAAACCACAGTTGTAAGAACGTGACTGAAACGAGCCACCTCTTTCATGATCAAAGGAAGTCAGCCAGGAAAATGATATCTACAAGTACATTCTTCATGCCACTTTTCCTGGAGCCCTCGAGGATCTCTCTCACCCATGCCTTTGTCCACCTGTCAGTGTCCAAGGGAACCTGCATTCAAAGCTCCCCAAACCACCAGCCCTCAGGGAGCACAGGGAAACTGAGTCCCTAAGGAAGCGGAAAGAAAGTTCTTTGCCCACTTTAGCTTGAACTTTGTTCCTGTTTTTTTTTTTTTTTAATTTTTTAAAATTTTTATTGATTTTTTACAGAGAGGAAGAGAGAGAGATAGAGAGGTAGAAACACCGATGAGAGAGAATAATTGATCAGCTGCCTCTTGCACACCCCCTACTGGGGATGTGCCCGCAACCAAGGTACATGCCCTTGGCTGGAATTAAAGCTGGGACCTTTCAGTCCGCAGGCCGACGCTCTATCCACTGAGACAAACCAGTTTCAGCTTTGTTCCTGTTTGATCCCCAAGTCTTACAAAGTCCCTCCCCAAAACAACTTCAGTTTCGACTTCTAACCATTTCCTCCAAAGGGGCTCACACCAACCCTGCATGACAGGAGGCGGCGGGGAGAAGGCTGGTGTGCTGATCCGAGGGGCTGACGCCACACCTCCGAGCCCACCCTAGGGCTGCGGGCAAGAAACGACCGTCCTTTATCCAACACGAAGCACTCAAACCTCACTCTCATCTTCATTCACGTGACAACAACAAAGCACTCACTCCTGGAACTGTTAGAATTTGCTTAATAATCTTAGAATTGGTTTAAGTTCTTTATTTGCCTTGGTCAATTGTCATGCCTGTTACATGCCTGGCTGGGCTTTCCAGAAGGATGGCTCCTGGAACAAGATGATGTTTGTTTCTTTCTTCATTTATTGTCGCCTGGATAGTCTCTATCGGTAACAGGTGCATTTCCCCCCTCCATAGCCTATGGTGTTATCTTTCGGCTAAACGTGCTTCCTTACAAGAGCACATCCTTCATTGGTCAAATTCGAATTTATTTGTAGTAAACTCTCTAGTTTTCATTCTTCTTTTTACTCCATGTGATATTATTCTTTGGGTGCTTGAGGCCCTCAGTAGCGTGACCATCAATCTCATACAGTTATCTGGGACTTTCCTGATTTTAAAACAGAAAGTCCTGTACCTTGGGACCCCCAGGCTAACGGGTACGGTTGGTCACCCAAGGGAGGGCTATTCCTGACAAGTGACCCTCTCATATTTACTCAGGAATTTTAAACTCACTTCTCTTTCGTTGCTTCTTGTCACTTTTTTTCCTTCTTTATTGTATCCAATCTTGTTACTACTACACAGAGCCTGATCCGGAGTGAGTCTGCCTTGGGCTGGCCCGTGGTGTGTGGGTTCTTGACTTGGTGCAGGAAAGATTGCACAACATGAGACCAGGTGACTTTGAAATTACGTTTATGAAAGCTGCGGACAGTGAGACAAAGGAAGGGCCGAGGGTGGAAGGAGAAAGAGGAGGGAGCCTAGGCGGTGCTCTGCTTTGAATCCCAAGAAGCATTATGGGAAAGAAGTGAGCTAAAGGTTAGCTCCCCAGGAAGTCAGAGAGAAGGGGGCCTTGGAGACAGGGTCAGGGGGTGAGCCTGGGACGAGCTGCCGCTGCTCATTGCTCCCCTGGTTGCAAGTCTCCTGGGGACTCTTAGCATTTAGGAGGAAGTAATCAGTTCATGCCCAGGAAGGGGCCTGGGTGTGCTCTAGAGCGAGCCCACATTGAGTGTTTGTCTTGAGGGTTTTCCTCTCTTCTGCAGGCCAGAATCCTAGGGGAAGGTTTCAGAGGAATATCCATCGGCTTTCCAGGTGCGTTTTTAATTTGCTGATGCATCAAAATGAGTGTAAGGGGCAGTTTGGGATTATTCTTCAGTCTGCTTCACTGTTTTGCTTTTATCTTGGGTCTGCCTGGCTCTAATCGGTTTTTTTGTTATTTGTTCCCCTGGCTTCATCTGTCCTTGGGTTGAGCTGGCACAAATGGCATTAACTGAGCCTTTGTTCTAAAGCTCTCCGGTTAGGGAGGAGGATATAAACCATTTGTTCTCAAGTGTCCTTGGTTGGGGAAGATAATAAGGGCTTACAGTTCACTAGCTGGCTGTAAGCTGTTCGAATCACTGAGCCTTGTTTCATTATTTTGTCTCAGTTTCCCCGTTCCACTTGCCCAGGGGTTTTCCTAGCTTCTTCCTATCCTGCCTCAATCTTACTGGTTTTTCCATAATTTCCCCCCTTTCCTTTCCAAATTCTAAGCATGACCCTTCACTATCATTGGAAGAAAACTTAGATATTATGTAGTCAAACTCATTGAGCTATAGATGATCACATGGAAGCTTGGGGAGAAGTAACTAGCTAAATGTATACATCTTAAACCCAGAAGGAATTATGCCTTGCAATAACAGTACCTACAGTAATACCGACTAGTAATTCTATGTCTTCTAGTCCACCTGCTCGCTAGGGACAACTTGTCTTTTAAGATAAAGTAAAAATGTCCTCAACCTCAGATTCCATCTCTGACAAGCCACTTGGCTTGTGCCCCTGGAATAATATGACGTCTCTAGGATTCTCGGTGTTCTCCCCTGTTGCCAGGTACCTCCGGCTTCTGACCCAGGCTCTGCAGACTTTCTTAGGCCTGACCTGCTTTCACCCTCTGTGAGGGGCGTTTCCGCAGAGCCTGGGCCTGGAGCTAGAGGTCCCCCCAGCAAACAGTGAGAACACCAACAACCCCAGCAAGGAGATGCCGCTTGAGCAAGTCTTAGAGCCATCCAGGAGAGGTCTGGCGCCTAGCCACACACACGATCACGCTCTCCCCTGAGCTGATCACTGCACCGGGCACATCCACTCGGAGGCAGGCATTGGAGGGCAGTGAAGCAGCCCCTACACACAACGCGCGGTGCTTGTCCACGGACACAGCTTTGACCACGGGGTACTGGTTCTCTGTAAGTTCGTGACTGAGACAGAGCCACTGCGACGCAGCACTGAAATTCAGACACAGCCCATGTCCATAGGGAAGCCCAGGTGTTATTAAAAAGCACAGGTTGCCTCTACCTCAAGCACTTCTGCTGCTGAAGAAGGACCCTTTATGCCGGTGGTTCTCAATCTTTCTAATGCCGCGACCCTTCAATACAGTGCCTCATGTTGTTCATGAATCGACCCAGAGGTTGAGAACCGCTAGCAGATGTTTACATTATGATTCATAACAGTAGCAAAACTTCCTAACTGTAATTTTGCTACTGTTATGAATCGTAATGTAAACATCTGTGTGTTCCGATGGTCTTAGGCGACGAAAATAATTTTATGGTTGGGGGTCACCACAACATGAGGAACTGTACTAAAGGGTCGCGGCATTAGAAAGGTTGAGAACCACTGCGTAACACGCCTCGCCAGCATCTTCCCAGTTTCCTTCTCTGCAGCCTGTAAACATGGTCTGGAAAAGTGTCTGTGGTCTTATTACCACCTGTGCCACCATGGAAACTATATTCATTCACTCACTCACTCATTCATTCATTCATTCACTTATGCATTCATTCACTCATCGGATAACATTGGCCATCTTCATTGTGACAGCTGTGCTGGGAGAATGAACTGTGCTGGTTCCTGCTCTCAGGAAGCTTTATAGGGGTGGCAGAGAAGAGAAGCTTAAGTGTCTGTGGCACAGGTGGTTGAGCAAACTAGGAAGAAAGCGCAGGCAGTTAGTGACAGCCTCCTGCATTCTGCCTGGAGGGGTGGAGAAGGGCCTCAGGGGGGACGGGTCTGGAGTGTAACCTGCACCCACTGTTTGCAGGGCGCTGCCCAGCCCCGGGACAAAACTCCAAGACTTGGGCTGTGCCAGAAGAGCTGGCAGTCTTGCCAGGGGTTATTCAGGAACAATACAAAGTTGCAAGGGTGAGTCTCCAAAGCAAAGATCATGGGATCCCTGCAGTGTGGGGGACCTTCCCTGTGTTCTGGAATAAAATACTGTCACAAACATGAACGACATTTTTCTAGACCGTCCTCCAGTTTTCTTTAGGAAATTAAGCTTAACCTGTTTTATGAGAAATGTGCTCACACGAAGAGAAGTCTTTGGTTCAGAAATTCAGTGGCCAGGGCTGCCTTGTGGGTGGCAGCACTCGCCAGTGCTGAGTCACCGGCCGTCTCTGATGTCCTGTCAATAATTCAGTGTTCGTGGCTTTCGTCGTTTTCTGTGTATGTCTCCCCATGAACCACCCTCACCACCACGTCTGTAGGTTTGCACATTCTTACCTTGCACTTGAATTATTGATTGTCTGCCCTGGGCCCAGCACTTCCCTAGGCAGGGAAATTCAAAAGTAGAGCGATAGGAAGAGGCAAATACCCTTGAGATGAGGGATGTAACTAGTGCCCTCTCTCCTTTTACTCGATCTTGAATCCAATCTTCTCTGTGGATGAAATAAAAAATTTCCGTTGTATACATAGCGGTTAGACACCTATGTAATTTACAGTGATCCCCCTGATAAAGCTAGTACCTATTTGACACCATAACAGGTATTATAATTTTGTTGATCATGTACCTTAGGCTGTGCTTTACATCCCCGTGACTACTGTGTAATTACCAAATCCCTCCACCTTTTTTTTTTTTTTTTTTTTCACCCAACCCTCTAAGCTTGGGAACTGGGTCTGGGCTTGAGAGACGGAAAGCACTGAGCTGAGTCATAGAGAAGGGATGGGGGGAAGTACAGATTAAAGCAGCCCTGTTGGTACAATGAGTTTATATTATAATTGCTTCTTAACACAGAGGAAACAAGAAAGGGCCCAGTGTGAGCATGACAGGAGAGCGAGGGGGGTTGGGGGTAGGGAGAGAGAGGAAAGAAAGGAAGAAAAGAAGCCAATGCTTATTATACACTATTTGGTCAATTACGTGTCGATTTCTTCTTTTCAGCAAGGCTACAGTTCTCAGGTTGGGTTCCTGCCCCTCATCCTGCGTACTGCTGCATTTGCAAAAACACTGTTACGTTTAGCAAGAACAGCATTTAGTAAGCAGGCCCAGACCAGGAGACCCTTGTCCTATCTAACATAGTTCCTCCTCTTCTCTCCCCGCATGTGCTTCCTTAAGGAAAGGAGTTGGGGCTTTCACACAGTGTCTGGCACTCTTCTTCCAGCCACCTGGAAAACAGGTGGGGAGGTGAGAGGAAGAATGAAGGCAGGGCAGAGAGGAATGGAGGGGGGGGGGGGGGGGGCATCTGCCTCCCTTATCTGCATCAGAGCAGAGCATCTCGCTCCTCTGGGTGCCTCTTCCAGCCCTGGCGCCTTCGGAAAGACCGGTTTTCCAGGTTGGTGCCATGATTCATACGCCACAGGGACCTCCGGCTTCCCAAAGGAACAGTCACTCACACAGCCCTGGGGCCAGGCACCCACCTCCGAGGACCCTTCGGAGGGCCCGGGGAAGCCTTTTCCCGCCAAAATAACTCTGAGGCCACTTCCCAAGAGCCCTTAATCTGTAGGAAGACATGTCTTTGGAGGAAGCTTCTAGCAAGCACTCACTCCCCAAAAGAAATTTGCTTATTGTTTGCTTTCTCCTCAGTAGTCAGCTCAGAATGCAGGATTTGGACTAGGCGAGGGATCGCTATAGACAACGGGCCTCCCTCAGAGAGGGGTGAGCATCCTGGGAGAAGCGTGAGGTGTGACACACTCACCCTGAGCTGACAAAGGGCAGCGTAAGAGAAGAAGGTGCTGGCTTGCTTTTTTCCATTGTTCCAAGGAACCAACTACCAAATGCAAATGAGCAAAGCACTTGTTTGGTACTCAAAAGCCATGTATTTCCACACGTGTGCACACCAACCCCCCTGGACGGTGCTCTGTGGATGCTCGTAGGTTTTCAATCTTTGGGGGGCACGCAGGTTTTGGGGGAACCTCTGCTAATTTTCCGTTCTTGGTCGGCAGCTACCCAGAACACATAGAGCTGGGTGGTTGGGGGTCCCCTGAGTGACAGGAAGAGGAAATCTGAGAGCTGCTTCCTTCTGGCTATTTCATTAGGCCTGAAGCCAGCAGCACCCGTCTGCCAGCTGCAGGGGGTGGTGGTGGGGAGCGAGAGCGAGGTTGGGCACATGCACCAGGGCGGTTTCTGGGTGGCACGTGCATGGAGTTGAGAGGTAGTTTGGTGTTTTTTCATTCTTCACTGTGAACACTAATCACCCAGGAAGCTTGTGAACATGCAGGTAGGTCCTGGCTCAGTGGGTCTGAGGCGGGGCATGAAATTCTGCATTTCTGACATACTTCTAGTTCAGGCAGATGTTTCCGCTCCCCCAGCCACACTTAGGGAACACTAGGAAGTGGTGAGGAGTCAAAGACAAACATTTCCCCCTTCTGAACATTGTCTGGGTCTGCGGCTGCACCGGCGCTTGCGTTCCAGGTTATGCTCCAGTGGCTGTTCATGGTACATGCCCAGTTGGGCTTTGCCAAAGCTCCTAGTCTTTCCCCAGGCAACACCGCCAGGAAGGCCGGTTTGACCTTAGGTTGATGGGGGAAGCTATGTGCATAGGTGGGTGCTGCCCTCTGCCGGCAGTAGTGTGAAGTGCACAGCCCGCCCTGCCTGGAGAGGTGCTGGATGTCACACTGGAAAGTGCTGGGGCCGGCCCAGGCCAGGAAAGGCATTGGCTTCACTCCTCAACCTCTGGGTTCTTTCCGTCACAAACCTCGGGTGTCCGCATCCCCCGCGCTTTAACACGGGTCACCCCTGCACAGCTGGTGCTCCTGATTGTGTGCCCAAACTGGGCGGGCACTGATGCCCATTTCATATTGGGTGCTGGGTGTGCCAGGATGACTCTGCAGTTTTATTTCCCACAAGAAAGAATAGGTGTGCTGTAAAGGCATTCTAAGCTGTTTGAGTCCGCAGGAGTGGAGAGAGAGAGAGACACCTATGCTAATTATTTTTAATATAAGTTCTCTGGGAATATCCCAACCGTGGCTGTTTCTAGGCTTCCTTTGTCAAGGGCAGTGCTTGTCACGGCCACCGAGACACCCTAGAAATGGGAACTTAAGGATTACTATGGAACACGGAGATGTCAGGGATAACGGGGAGCCCCTCTTCTCACAAACAAACGCAACGTTCTCCCAGTTCCTGTGTTAACACAGACCAGGGCCGGCAGCTTCAGCCGTGGTCTCAAGGTTTCTGTATGCAACCCAGGTAGTAGACTTTCTGTCATCGAACCTTATTTTCTTTTTGTCGTGTTTCTCTGACTTTTTCTGATGGGGATGGGGAAAAAAAGTTCCCTTTACTCCCGGTGGTTTATCTCTCTGTTGGTCTGGGTGTTCTACAACCCATTCATTCAATTAACATGTACTTAACAAGCAGAAAACAGCACATCTCCACTTGCCTTTTCTGACTTAACCGAGATTTGCTTGTACTGAACAGTCCTGGTTTGAATGGAAAGTTTGCCAAACCATAGGGTCGAGTGAGACCTTGTGACTTTTGTTTAGATACCCCTTCCTTCGCCTTTTGGCCTACCTTGCTTCTCTGGAACTTTCCACGGTCAGCCACCCTGAGTGGCAGCAGCTGCACATGGGGAAGACAGGATGGGATGAAAAGAGTAGCTCTAGCATAAGCAGCAAGAGGACAGCCTGCTGGCTATTTTTAAAAAATTGTAATGACTCAAATGTTTAAGCATGGTAAGACCGAGACTTCCACCAACCACTGTCATTCTGTCATTTCTGAAGGATGGATTGGACATCTGTGCACTCGGGACTCTCCCAGGCAGTGGGGTGATGGTGGTGAACAAGACAGACAACATTTTCCCTCATGGAGTGATGAGAGAAAGAGATTGATAAGCAAGGACATGAATTCAGATCGCAGCAAGCTGGCATGAGAGAGAACCTGCATAGTGAGCCGAGTTGGGGGAGTGGGTAGGCATGCCACTTTCACACAAACAGGTCAGGAAAGGCGGCCTCACCGCAGGGGAGACATTTGAGCCAAGACAGGCAGAGAGAAGTCAGCCCCGCTAAGAGCAAATACTCTTACTTCAAGCGCCTAGAAAAGCAAGTGCAAATGTCCTGGGGCACAAAGGTATTTGGAGTCTCAGGGAAACAGCAAGGAGGCCTGCAAGTGTGGCACAGTAGGAACAAAGGGTGAGTGGCCCATGACAAGGAGGGAGAGGCAGTAAAGGGACAGAGTCCAGAGGCCTTGAAGGCTCGATCCACAGGCTGTATTTCACTGAAAGGGGAGTAGGAACTCATCGATGGATTTAAATATGTCATTTTTATTGATGTGAGAGGAGAGAGAGAGAAAGAGAGAGAGAGAGGAAGGGAGAGGAGATAGAGAGATTCACATGATTGTGTTATATTTTATGATAAAGGGGATTTTACAGGTATAATTAAGGTCCAGGATCAGCTGACCTTAAGATAAGGAGATCATTGGGTGGTCCTGACCTAGCCACATGAACCCTTACTGTGTTACTTCTGTTCATTAGTCACTTGTACTGAAGACGATATAGAAGAAAAAATAGGGCAAACCACAGTTCCTTTTCCTCTTGGCACATCCTTATCAGTAAATCAAACGAAGAACATGTTGGAAGAATGTGTGTACATCAAGAAGTGAAATAAAAACAGTTGAGTTAGTCTTGTGCAATGTTTCCACTGTCCTGGTAAAACAACACACATCTGTGTGTATGAGCTCCAAAATAAGAGTTGTGGTGTGCCTGATGTTGCATATGAGTTCAATGCTCTCCTATTTGCATTTAAAACTGATACTGCATAGAAAGATGAACAGTAAAATTCATGCTAATAACTTATCATTTTGACATTAAATAACAAATAAAAACAGGTATGACTAGGAGAGAGAAAGAGAGAGAGAGAGAGAGAGAGAGAGAGAGAGAGAGAGAGAGAGAGAGAGAGAGAGAGAGAACGAACCCTGGAATAAAGGGAAAAGATTTATATGCAGTACCTTTCCCCTGCTTTTTGAACAAGGGCCCTTGCTTTTTCATTTTCCACCAGGTTCTACAAGTTACTACTACGTAGTCAGCCACAGAGTCAGATTTCTCACTGTAAGAGATGACAACTATGAAACAATACAAACCTAGCCGAAACCGGTTTGGCTCAGTGGAGCGGACTGAAGGGTCCTGGGTTAGATTCCTGTCAAGGTCATGTACCTTGGTTGCAGGCACATCCCCGGTGCGGGGTGTGCAGGAGGCAGCTGGTTGATGTTTCTCTCCCATCGATGTTTCTAGCTCTCTAGTCCTCTCCCTTCCTCTCTGAAAAAAAAAAAATCAATAAAATATATATTTAAAAAATAATAATAATAATAAAAGAAAAAGAAAAGATACAAACCTAGAATGACCCCTGTGGAATTGGATTAGAAATAGTGAGAACTCATGGTTTTCCATAGAGATAGATTGGCATAGAAATTGAGATGTGAAGATTTGTGGAACTATAGATGTGCATGTACCATTCTCTATTAAAGGAAACTCCGGATGCTGGGAGGACTATCTCATTCCAGGGTGGAAGCAGGGAATATGTTTTTCCACCAGAAAGTGAGGGAATGCTCATGAGTGAGGAGGTCCTGGCTACAGGCACAGAGGCCAGCTCATTTGGAGCATAAAAATTAATAATGACACTAATGGATTATGACCCTCTGAATAGGGGAGGGTCTGTGAAACTGAAATAAATAAATAAAAATTAAAAGTTTTCCTCACAGCATATTGCCAAGTATAAATATAGAAGAAATGAGAGGCAATCATATTAATAACTAGTCCACCCAAGAAACACCAGTGGGTACTTAAACAAGTGAGTGGGTAAGCATTTTATGAGGAATAGGATATTTACCTAATCTCAAAGTACCTCTTCACACAATGCTTAATTACAATTACAGACTGAATGTTTATGTGCCCCCCTCCCCCCCAATTTCATATGTTCAAATCCTAACACCCAATCTGATGGTATTAGGAGATAAAACCTTTGGGAGATAATTGGGTTGAGAGCACAAACCCTCAGCAATGAGGTTAGTGCTCTTATGAGGAGACATGGGAGATCTCTCTCCCTTCCTCCCTCCCTTCCTTCTGTTTCCTCCCTTCCTTCCATTCCCTCCCTTCTCCACCACATCAGGATACAATGAGCTGACCATCTGCAAACCGAGAAGTGGGTTCTTATCTGACACTAGATCTCTCAGAACATTGATCTTGGACTTCCCAGCCTCAGGAACTGTGAGAAATAAAAGTCTGGTGAGTAAGCCACCCAGTCCATGGTAACTTGTTACAGCAGCCTGAGCGGACTAAGAGTGACTTTACAGTGGAGAAACCTGGCAGATACCTTATTATTCTTTCTTTTCTTTCTTATTGTCTTGGTAACATTGCAAATGCCAGTCTCTGGACATCACTGGAAAGCCAGGTTGTGAGGCTCGACATTTTGAGCAGCCCTGTTGCCTTCTGCGTGCTGGCTCTCTGCGCATTGCACTGCCACGTCCAAAAACAGTCTTTATGAAGTTGTTGGTCGAGGTCTCCATGACGTAACTTATGTAGCCTCCTCAGCCTGTCTCTGGATTTGGGGCTTTGGCATTCTGTTGGCACAAGCAGGACACATTGTTGTCACTCCCCCACCAAGGCAAAGGCTGTGGAGTTGTAAGAGGGCAGGCTTCTGAAAAAAAAAACAAAAAAACCAATATCTACCAGCCCCAGCTCGTTCTTTCCCTTATCAACCCCTTTTCTTGGTTTTAGTTATTCTAATCAAGCAACACAGGCCTCACTCATACATATTCTTTAAAATAAATCAAGTACCAAGTAATTTCTTAAAAGTCCAGACACAGGGCCCTAGCCTGGTCGAGGGTACATACTTCAGTTGCAGGTTGGATGCATGTGGGAGATAACCAATCGATATCTCTCTCTCTGTGTGTGTGTGTCTCTCTCTCTCTCCCTCCTCCCCATCCATCCCTCCCTTCCACTCTCTCTAAAAATTAATGGGAGGAAAAATATCCTCTGGTGAGGATTAACAAAAACAACAAAACACAGAACTGGGCTAGGAAAATGGTGAAGTTAGAAACCACACTTTCCAAAGTATTCGCATTTTCATACCCACCAAAGCAGTCCCTTCTGGCCTGCCTCTCATGTAGATCCAAAGATCCACACTTTCCACTGCCTCTCAGATCGTGCAGGCCCAGAATTCCTGTCCCTTTGGTCTGCATTCCACCTCCTTGCAGTAATCTGGAACCAGTCCCAAAGGTGCTAGAACTCCTGAGCCCATTTCCTTCATCTCTGCTTAAGCTTTCAGAGGAAAAGGATGATTTCAGGGAAATAATCTCTTAACTTCTTTTTTCTCTATTTTCAGCACTTTATGGGTACAGCTTGTGTCTTTCAACTTTGTTTATTTCTAAACAAAAAGGTAATATGGTAAAGCAGAAAATTCTGCTGTAATTGTTGTATTCCAATGTTCTGTAACTTAATAATTGAGTTCTGCCTTCATTAAGTACCCCTACAAGTAAACAGTTGCTTCCCCTTTATTATCAGCCTTGCCATATCGTCTTTGGGGAATCTAACAGATGAAAATCAGCACACTCACAGCAGTAAATTCTGATAAATGGGTTTGTCTCCCCGCAGCCATGCCCTGTTTTTGTGTAGGAAGTGAGCCAGGGTCAGCAGCTGAGGTGGCCCCGAGGCTAACCAACAGTGCTGTGCTTCTGGCTGCAGTGGGAATGGTAGGGCTGCCTTAACTGGTTCAGCCTCAACCTCACAAAAGTCTGGTTGGTGGTGCCCTGAAGCACTGAAGGTCGTCCAGATCTTCAACATGAGACTGGCCCAACCACTTCTAGTGGCCAGAAATTCACTTCTCCAGACTAATATTTAGAAAAATCGCGTGTTCAGAGTTGCTTTTTTAATGCTAAAATGTGCCTTCCTGTATCTTCCACCCTTAGGACTCAATTCAGTATGCTGGGACTACACAGAACAAGCCTTAGCCTACACCTTGTGAAAGCCCTCCACGTACTTGTTATGGCTATATATTCTTGTGCTATACCCAACTGTTTTGTGTAAATATTGCCAATTAATCAATAGTATTTAAATGAAAGCTTAATACTTTATTTTATTAAAGCTTTTTAAAAAATATATTTTTAATGATTTTTTAAAAATATGTTTTTTAATCATTTTTTTTAAGAGAAAGAGGAATGGAAAGGGATAGAGAGATAGAAACATTGATGAGAGAGAATGGGTGCCTCCTGCACGCCCACTATTGGGGATCGAGCCTGCACAGGAATGAAACTGGAGACCTCTCTGTGCATGGAATGACGTGCAACCACCTGAGCCACACTGGCCAGGGACTCCACCTGATTAATTTGAAGCCAATCCCAAACATCATACCCTTTCATCTATAAAATATATCAGTATAGATCTCTAAAAGATAAGAATCCATCATAACAAGTCATACCTAAAAATTAGCAAAATAATTCCGAAGTCATTCATGTTAAATAATAATGGTTTGAGGGTATTTCTTGTTCAGAAAAATTTCAGTGTCAGCCTTGGGCTAAAAGAAAAATCTCAATTAAACTTTACCAATACCAAACCACCAAACTGATGGTTTGGCAAGGCAAGTCAGAATATTCAGCTTGTATTGCTGACAAAAAGTTCATAGAGGTGAAGACGCTCAAATTCACAAAAGTGAATAAAGCTAATTTTTGTTATTGGTTTAACAATACATGACAGACTCAAATACAATCTTGCATCACATAATGATGTTTTGGTCAACTATGGACCACATACACAATGGTAGTTGCAAAAACTATAATGGTGCTGAAAAGTTTCTATTGCCTCATGACAGCATAGCTTTTGGGATGTCGTAGCACAATGCATTCCTCTGTTTGTGGTGAAGCTGGTTTAAGAAAACCTACTGCTCTGCCAGTCATGTAAGAGTATAACATAGCCCTAGCTGGTTTGGCTCAGTGGATAGAGTGTTGACCTGCGGGCTGAAGGGCCCCAGGTTCCATGCTGACCAAGGGCACATGCCTGGGTTGTGGGCTCAGTCCCCAGTAGGGGTTGGGCAGGAGGCAGCCAGTCTATGATTCTCTCATCATTGATGTTTCTCCCTCTCTTTTCCTCTCAGAAATCAATAAAAATATATTTTTAAAAAGAATATAACACATACAATTATGTACAGTGCATAATACTTGATAATGATAATCAATAGCTATGTTTCTGGTTTTTGTATTTACTGTACTTTTAGTGTTATTTTAGAGTGTACTTTCCCTAATCATAAAAAAAAGCTTGCTGTAAAACAGTTGCCAGGTTATGTTGGCAGCAGCCTCATACATATCATGTTTACCATGTCTCTTGATTGCATCATTTTTCTCTTGTGCTTAATTTAATTTCATGTCGTTTTATAAATTCAGTGTAGCCTAAGTGTACATTTATAAAATCTACCATAGCATATAGTAATGTCCTAGGCCTCCACATGCACTCATCACTCACTCACCCAGAGCAACTTCCTGTCTGCAAGCTCCATTTATGGTCAATGCTGTAATTATCTTTTTATTATTATTATTATTATTATTATTATTATTATTATTATTATTGATTTCAGAGAAGAAGGGAGAGAGAGATAAAAACATCAATGATGACAGCGAATCCTTGATCAGCTGCCTTTTTCACACCTGACACTGGGCATCAAGCATATGCTCTGACTGGGAATCAAACTGTGACCTCCCAGTTCATAGGACAACTTTCAACCACTGAGCCATGCCGGCCAGGCTATAATTGATATGCTTGCCCTACTATTGGATTGAATTCAATTTAATAAAATTTAGTGCAAACATGGTGGCACAGATAAGCATTTGAAAAACTAAAGGAAAAAGATTGATTGTTGAGTGATAAAGATTTGGGAAGCCTTATATAAGAGATGAAACTTGATCTGAACTTTAGAAGGTAAAATTTAAACTAGAGAAAAAATATGGAATGCTTCACAAATGTGTGTGTCATTCCTTGTGCAGGAGCCATTCTAATCTTCTCTGTATTATTCGAATTTTTAGTATATGCTGCTGCCGAAGCAAGCACCATTTTTTATTTTTTACCCTCTATTGTTTCTGTACCATTTTTGTGTTTAGACATGTTTTGATACACAAATACCACAATGCCTACAGTATTCAGTACGGTAACATGCTGTAGCCAAGAGCAATAGGTTATCCCATATAGCCTGGTGTGTAGTAGGCTATGCCATCCAGGTTTGTAAGTGCATCCTATGATGTTCAAATGACAAAAAATTGCCTAGTGATGTATTTCTCCGAACATCTCCCTGTTGCTGAGTAGCATATGACTGTATTTTCTGCAAAATATCTGCTGATAAGACACACAGTGAAAAACTGCAGGCTTTCACCTCTTACTTTTTCATAAGCTTTGTAAATTTGTCCAATTAAACCTTTTCTGCTCCACACAAATTTTGACCACCAGGATTTGTAACACATCTTTGCAGATCTCACTTCAGGTTGTACTGGATTAGAGATTTTCTCCACTTTTTTGAAAATATTCTCACTTGTAGTTCTACACAGACTATGGAACTCAGTTCTTCAGTCACTTCAAACTTGGCATTGCTACCTCAAGTAAACAACAACTGAGCAGTTTTCGAAGCATCTGCCAACTCACTAAGATACAAGAAAAAAAAATACCCAGGACCATCAGCCTTGTTTTTGTAACAACTGTTGATGTTGCAACCCAGGTTCCCAACTCTTGGACTAACTGTTCTTACCATAGGCTGATTGTTTTAAACAGGTTTGTTTTCTCTTGACAATTTCTTCAACTTTTGCAATCAAATACTATCTTACTAGCTTAATATTAGTAAACCACTTTTCTCGCTTGCTCACAAATAAGCCACTTGGAAACTTACTTTGGTTGTAGCTTCATTTACATTTTTAATTCTTGTGAAGAAATTCTGCTATAAGGAGATACTCTATTATAGGTGTCCTAATTTTTTTTAACTGTCACTTTCCAATGAGTTTGGAATACTGTGAGTAGTGTTTAATCTGGTAATGTTGACACATATTGTGTTATTTTAGCATAATTGTAGCAAAATTTGAAGTCCACTTTTCTTTTTTTGACATAAAGGATATGCACTGATAAAATAAAATAAAATAAAATAAAGCAAAATAAAGCCAAACAAAATGTCATAAAATGTCATGGTACAAAACTATGCTTGGCACCTGAAATTCTTTCTGAGTGCATCATGACTTACTGAGCAGCAGTATGAAAGGATGACAGTTCCACATATGGTGGTCTCTGTTGCAACTTTTCAAGTCTGCTGTTAAAACTGGAATACAACAGTAGACAATACGAAAATAAATGCATGTGGCTATTATAGAAAAACTTCATTCACTTATAAATATAACTTTTAATTTCACATATTTTTCACATACGACAAAGAGTTCTTTTTTTGGTTTCCAGCCATTTAAAAATATAAGACTATTCTTAGCTTTAGGTCCATTAAAAAGAAAAAAAGGTGCCCTGGCCAGTGTGACTGGTAATCATGCCATGCACTGAGAGGTCATCAACTCCATTCCTGGTCAGGGCACATGCCCGAGTTGGGTTGACCCCTGGCGGTGTGTGTGTGTGTGTGTGTGTGTGTGCGCGCGCGCGCGTGCAGAAGGCAGCCGATGAATGTTTCTCTCTTGCCCTCTCTCTCCCTCTCCCTCCCTTCCCCACTCTCTAAAAATAAATAAATAAATAAATAAATAAATAAATAAATAAATTAAAATTAAAAATTAAAAAAAATTAATAAATAAAAACATTTTTTTAAAAGTCAGTGGGCTCACGGGCCATAGTTTGCCAATCCCTGGTCTAAACTATTATACCTCTAAAAAATGCCACAGATGTGTCATATCCCTGAATCTTCATAGGGTTTATTCTTTGTCACCTGAGGAAATACATCTCTTATCTAAGCATTCACAGTTCTAGTCACTTTCTGCTACCAGGTCCAACTGGCCTGGTGTCACCAGTATAGTGGACCAGTGACCAAGAAGTCCAGTAATGAAGGTTCATTGTCATCCTCCACGATCTATTTAATTTAAGCAAGGAATAAACTGGTTAATTGAATGAGCTATTATGGAGATAATCACTCCTGCCTCCTTTAAGGGGCTGAGAGTTTTTTCAATCTACCATCTTTGCCTAGGGTTGTGGATCAGGGAGAACTTTTGGGGGATTCCTCTTAGCCTTTCCAATCACTCCACAGAGAACTACTGAGAGGGCTCTTCCAGCTTCTAAGTATTCCACAGCCCGTGGACTTGGGCTAGAACTCCATCTATCACTTGGCCTCTGAACATCCCCTCTCCAATAAAAAGGCTGGTGATATTTTGGGTCACTTGGTATCCATGTCAGCTTATCCACAACCCTTAAAATACTCAAATGTTTACTTTGCTCAGTGTACTGTTAATCTGATAAAGGTATGTCAGGTCCCTTTGCGGAAGAATTGTTAATAGCTTCTGTAACGACTTGCTATGGTGTTTCAGGGACCTTCCTCAAGGGGGCACAGCAAGTCAATCAATGGATTCTGAATCTGAAATCCACATCAACTCTTGAAATTAGACAAGAGACCATGATTTTCTTTGCGGTACTAACTCACTCAAGATCTTTTTTGGATCTTTAAATCAACTAGGACCCCATTTGCCTGCCCATACATCTTGGTCCTAGATACCATGGTGTATTAGTCCTTGCCAGAATCTTGAGAGTCAAGGCCTTCTGGTTGTCACTCTAGCCTTGCTATTCACTCAGATAATTGCATAACCTGTCTTCTTAGGGGTTTATTGTGACAATTAACACAGCCAATTAATTCCACCAATCTTACCTTTGCTCTGATAGTTATATGCTGTTGACTTGCTTCTGCTCTTCCAGAATCCTATTATCCACTGACACCAGGGAGCCCAGTTTCCCAGAAATATTTTCAAATGTTAATATTGGCCTGCAGAGGACAGACAGACAACACTGTCTTTGTCAGATGCTGGTGTCTCCCCCATGAAGCATTCCTTACTGTTCTAGTGAAGACAGGGCCTCTGTGCCTCGTGGTCACTTAGTGGTTCTCTGGTGTTGCACCATCCGTCCGTTCTAACACGCCCACCTTTCTGAGCCTTTGACTTGTTCCTCCGCCAAGGAATTTCCAGCATCTCCACCTGACTTACTGTAAGCATCATTTCCCCCAAAGTTTAAGGAGATATTCCAGCAGTTTATTAGGAGTGGCTCCAGGTGTCCTGGCCAGAATGAGCTGGAGGAGAAGAAAGCAAAGAGCAAAAATCACTTCTGAGCTGAGAGGAGGGTGGCACTTTGAAATGGATGACAATTTGAAGTTTTTAGCGAGGTGTACCTTTTAATACCTGAAAAAAATAGACTGTTTTAATACCTAACAGTGAATTGAAAGTCACTGGATCTTCCCAGGACATCTCCAAGGCACAGGAGAGAAAGCCAATCGTGTTTCTGAAGGCAAAGCTAGAAGAAAAACAGAGCTGTTTCCTCATTGTGCACTACCAATTATAGATGGTTCAAATAACATGTTGCACACGTGCTGAAGGCAACATGTGTTGCTCCTTCCATTTCCTTGAGTTGTTTTTTCCACTTAGAAAATGTGTTACAGTGAGTCATTATGCAGTATGAAACCATGAGGCATTCTGTGTTTATAAGTCTAGGGGACAAAATATGTTAAATCTGTATACCACACTATGTGAGCTGGTCTTGGAGACTGATTAAGTAGTAACCTAAGTGCCATACAAATAGTCTTAGACACAGGCTGTGGAGTTCAATGAAGAAAACATCTCACCCAGGGTGTGAGGGTTGCTGATGAAAACGGGTTTCAGGAAGGAGATGGTATTGTGACGCGATGAGTATGATTTTGAGAGAGAGAAAAAAGTCTCTCCAAGTAAAGGGAACAATAACAGGAAAAGGAGTGGCAGTATGATACTAGGGATGAGAATTTCAGTTTAGATGAAACCAGGGACCCACGTAGGGATGTAATGGAAAACAAAGTCTGAGAGACGCCTGTGGCCTGCATCTGGAAAGTCCGGGACACCAGAGAGCAGGATTTATATTTCCTATGGAGGTGCAGGAGTGATGAATTGAAATTCAAATACTTTCCTTACTATTTTTTCAAATAACTTCTTGAATATGATCTCAAGTTCTCGTTTATAAACTAAACCTCAAGACAGAGGTTGATTCAAAGTGGCCTTTGCAGCCTAGGAGCACCCTGAATCATCCTCCTCCCTCTCCCTTGCAGGTCCACCCTCTTAATCACGAAGCCCCCAGGACAATGAGGTTCTGGCCAGCATCGCATAATCTTAGGAACAAAGCCTTGTCTGCTGTCCAAAGATACAGAGTTTTGGTCAAACGATAGATAACAGCTTCGTCTCAGTTAGGTTTCAGTTCCAGCCCAGAAAGCAAAACCATCCCACCAAACAAATCCTTGTACAACGAAGCAGAATGACACCATGGCTGACATCAGGACCAGATGCAATGATCAACTATTCCCTACCTTAGTGCTAATCAATCATTGGAGACCACAAGCCTAACTCCCTTAGTCCCCTATACAACCCATTTCCTAGAAGCCACCAGCAAGCCAGGTCTTGGAGCAACAGCTCACCTGTGACTCTGGTTTTGGTGACATTTCCTTAAATAAACCTTCACTTCATTTGCTGCAAATGCGGTTCTTGTCTGGTTTTGATGAATGCAGGAGAATGAAGTCCTTTAGTTTGGTAACAGAGGCAAGTGCCTGTTACTCAGGCACTGCTCCTGGATTTGGCAGCCTCCTTGAAGTTCACTTACTGCCCTGCTCCGTTCTGATTCTGGTCTGAGTACAGAAAGTAAATGTTGGATCGTGGGAGCAAAGAGCCCTTTGATCATTAACCTTCAAGTTGAATACCAGGATCCAGCATCAAATAGTGTGTTTATCTTGACAAGCGTATGCTTTCCCTTTGCTTGATCTTCAAAAGGGAGAGTTATTAGAATACTGGTAAGGTGTCAGAAACACACCAATAACTGTCTCAGAGAGTTGGTGTGGGAATGTAAAGTAACAACACAGGTAAAGTGGTTATTACTTCCTGGCTCACAGTAAGCACTCAAGGTTAAGTTGCCTTTACTTAGAATATATATATATATTCTTCATTGATTAAAGTATCACATATTTGTTCTCATCCCCCCATTTCCATCCCAAACCCCTCCCCATGCATGACCCCATCCCTCCTGTTGTCCGTGACCACTGGTTAGACCTACATGCATGCATACAAGTCCTTTGGTTGATCTCTCTCCCTTACCCCACCCTCTGAGGTTTGTCAGTTTGATCAATGCTCCCCTGTCTCTGGGTCTGTTTTCGTTCATCAGTTTATGTTCATTATTTCCGCTAGATGAGTGAGATCATGTGATACTAGAAATACACTTATAAGAACCGAAAATGAGACAAGCAATAATGCTTGTGCTGAGAGGCAAATGAATTTCTCCCAATAAAAACTTTGTTAACTAAAGTTTTTATTGGTAGTGGGGTGAGCTGGGCCGTTCCTGGAGAAGAAACCTGGTAACCCTAAGGGCCTCACCAACAGGCGCGGGGATCCCAAGGCAGGTGCTAGGTGTGGAGGCCACGGGGGCATAAGCTACCAAGGAGACAGACTGAACCTCACATCATCCTGCTTGACCCTGGAGGATGGCTGGTTAGCCAGAGAAAGGTAAGATTCCTCAGGGAAGGAACAACCTAAGATAGGCACAGTTGCAGAGGGGCCATCAGGAGAGAACTTGGGGGTCAACAGAGGTAGGGCACAGACCCATCCCCTCCCTCAACTTTGCAGGGGCCTGAACCCTCACCCCTTCTGCGGGAGGTCTCCTGCCTCCATGACTGCTTCACTTCCCATGCCCAACTCAAATCGGGATACAGGTAACAGACAGAGACTTGGCTGACAACAGCTGCCCACTTACTGCAACAAGACTTGTTTCAGTTGTCTTGTGCCCATGGTGTGGGGAAGTGGGTTTTTGATATCTAAATCCAGCCTAGCACCAGGAATGCTCAGGGACTACTCAAGAAGGTAAATACCGTATTTTTCAGACCATAAGACGAACCAGACCATAAGACGCACCAGTTTTTAGAGAAGAGAAATGAAGAAAAAAAGATTCTGAAACAAATAGTGTCCTAAAATATTTTATGTGCATTAAAACCCAACATCACAGTCATAAACACATGTAATCAACCCTGTAAAGTAAACAGCAGCATTTAGAACCATTTTAGAGCCGGGCAAGCACACAGAGACCACACAGAGCCGGGCAAGTAAAAAAACTTTTTTTTAAAGTATATGTGTAGGCTATATTTGGACCATAAGACGCAGGGACTTTCCCCCCCCACTTCTGGGGGAAAAAAAGTGCATCCTATAGTCCAAAAAATACGGTAATCCTTTCCACTAATATTTACAGGGTAAAATAAGGTTGTTGTTAGAGCATTAAATTTGACAGTAAAATAGTAGTCAAGTTCTCAGACTAATTTAAATTGGTTATTTGAAATAAGCAAATATTCTAGAAAAATTAATGATACTGGACAAAAAGCTGTTTCTAAAGTGTTAACTAAAGTTTTTATTGGTAGTTCATCTCATGGTAAAATTGTGTAACATGTAATGAACCTAAAGCAGTCATATTTTAGTGCAAAAAAATTAAAATTTAAAAGCTATCAAGACTACATTATAAAATTTCCAAAAGCCTCCTAATATTTAAATAAAAAAAATAGGATAGTAGAAGAATATCATGTAAGGAAAAGTATCCTGTAAGTAAATTACATTTAGACAATTTTTACTTTAGAAAATTATCTTTCATTTGTAATGCTAACAGCAAAACACCATAAAAAATATACATGGTGTCAAAGCAAGCCAAAGGAAAATTGTTTGAGCAAAAAATGAAAGAGGATCCCAAGTCAAATTTATAAAAAATATTCCTTTATTAACTTTTGGTCAAGAATATGTTTGTATATTTTCAGAAAACAACTCCAAGACCATGTGGATTCCTGCAACAGAGAGGAATTGTCAGGACTGTTCCAGCCATGAAGACAGAGAGAAACAGTCCAGAGATGGAAGATGCTGACGATGCCTTGCCGTACTAGCAATTAGCAGCTGTGTGTCTCTACAGGTTGCCCAGAACCAAACCAGAGAGGGTCAGACCTGCATTACCACCATTTGCCCACCATCCAGAACTGAAATATCATTGCTGACATGTACACATAAGGAACTGTTTGACATTGAAATTGGGGCTCAAAAGAACTGTTAGCCCAGAAAGAAAATCACTGAAGACTGATACATAGATTTTTCTATAGAAGGGAGTAGCACAGATTAAGTAATTTATCTCTTACAAACTCTCTTTGAACACTGTCTCCCTCCAGTGCCTGCCCAGATAATTGAAGACATTAAATCCCTGACTAATTATATTTCCAATTCCTGCAGACATTCTTCATGAGATAGTTTCAGCCTTGCACCTTTCTATCCCATTCTTCTGGACACCTAAGGTTTGATTGCTGACCCTCTATGATTTAATACCTGAAATAGTACTCAATTTCCAGGTATGGGCTGACTAGTGGACAAAGAGTTCTTTTACTGTAATTCTATTTTTCCAGGCTAAGATTTCTTTAGGGTTTTGTTTTGCTTTGTTAAGTAGCCACAACTTGCTATTGACTCATATTTAGTTTCCAGCCAACAGAAACCCTTAAGTTTCTTTTCTTTTTCTTTTTTTTCTTTTTCTTCCCCATGTGATGTTTTTAAGCCATCTCTCCCCAACCCAGATCTTGGACAGTTTGTTTTTCTGTATCTGAGTAAAGGACTTCTCATGGCTGTTAAATTCCACCTTATTAGATTAATTTTTTCCATTCCAGCTGTTAGCATGTTAACTCTCCTCTCTCCTAAGGACCAGTTACATATCTTCTTCAAATTGGATTGATTTTCTAACAATATCTTTTATTGACAACATTGCTAAAAAGTTTTACTAGGACTTGAGGCAGCACAAAGCCCCATGACCTGACATAAGAAACTTCCTAACAGGTTGAAAGGAAATTCAGCAAGTACTAGTCTTTGGGTATGGTTATTCAACTGGATATGAATTCACTTACTTGATCTAGAAATCAGTTTACATGATTACATATTTTCCAAAATAAATCATGAGGGATCTTGTCAACAGACACAATTTATGCTGAATTCACTTCTTTTTCCCAGTCTAGAAACTCTGTCAAAAACAGAAATAATTACTGTGGAATGGTGTACTGATTATGAATACTGTATTTATCACTATCTGAGGTGCACTTTCCCTCTCCATCTGCCTTCCCTACAAAAGGTGGTTTATAAATGTACCCCCCTTTTTTTTTTTATAGAAGCAGTATGGCACTGTGATTAAGAGTATGGAGAGTTTAGCCGAAACCGGTTTGGCTCAGTGGATAGAGTGTCAGCCTGCGGACTGCAAGGTTCGATTTCGGTCAAGGGCATGTATCTTGGTTGCGGGCACATCCCCAGTAGGGGGTTTGCAAGAGGGGGCTGATCGATGATTCTCTCTCATCGATGTTTCTAACTCTCTATCCTTCTCTCTTCCTCTCTGTAAAAAAAATCAATAAAATATATTAAAAAAAAAAAAAAAGGGTATGGAGAGTTTAAATCCTGGGCTTGAATCTTGGCTTCCCCAGTTAGTGGCTGTGTAAACTTGGGCCATTTATCTCACCAAACTATGCCTCAGACTTTTCGTCAGTAAAATGGGGATAATAATAGAACCCACATGAGAGGGTTGGTATGAGGATTGAATAACTTAACATTTGTAAAGCATTTGGAAAAATGTCTGGCACATTAGTAAGCAATGTAAAAATTCTTGTTAAGTAAACAGGTGGGAAAAAAAGATTTGGTAAACAGAGGTCAGACTGCAGCCAAAAATATGCATTTAGGATACCCCTCAGCAACAGATGATAGCAACACAAAATATAGCAAATGTATAAACTGTAGTTTTTTGTCTTGTTTTTAACAAAAATAACCCACAAGCCATGTAAAGACTAGAGGTATTAGAATCTCTGGTAACTTCCCAACATTTAGACTAAAATTTTTTTTTTCAGGAGAATATATTTAATCTCTAGAACTTAGAGTTTATTATTGTCCAGTGTGCATATGTATCTATTACTATATAATAAAAGCCTAAACGACCATTACGGCAGAACAACCAGAACGACTGGTCACTCTAATGCACACTGACCATTGGGAGCCTCTCCCACCTCTGAGGCAGTGCTAAGGAGCAGTGAGCCAAGTGGTAAGGAGCAGCGAGCAGGTGGGCAATAAGGAACAAGAGCTCCTGGACTGCAAAAGAGCACAGGCTGGGCTTAGGGACCCCAAATTTCGTGCACTGGGCCTCACGAACAGTCACATTAATGAACATATGCTTTCTTCCTCCAAATAATTTCAATACTTTAATTAGTACCAGATAACTAAATAAATAATTTAATACTTTTATTACTTTTCTTTCATCAGGAAAAAAAAAATTCATGTGAAGTTGGTTTACCTCTTAAGTTCCTATGTACTTTATACTCTATTTTTTTTTTTTTTTTTAGATTGAGGTGACATTTACATAACATGAAATTCACCCATTTTAAAGTGAAATATTCAGTGTCAGTGTATTCACAATGTTATACAACCATCACCTCTATCTGGTTCCAAAACATTTTCATTACCCCGGAAGGAAACTCTATTACCATTAAGCAATTATTCCCCTTTCCCTTTTCTCCCAGATTCTGGCAACTGCCAATCTGCTTTCTGTCTCTATGGATTTACTTCTTCTGGACATTTCATATAGATGGAATCACACAATATGTGACCTTTTGTTTCTGGCTTCTTTCAGCATGTTTTTGAGGTACATTCACATTGTAGCATGTATCAGAACTTCATTCCTTTTTATGGCTGAATAATAATCCATTATATGGATATACCACAATTTGTTTATCCATTTACACACTGATGGACATTTGGATTGTTTTTATTTTTATTTTTTGCTACTATGAATAGTGCTGTTATGATTGTATATGCACATGTATTTGCTTGAGTACCTATTTTCAATTCTTTTGAGTATATGTCTGAGTGAAATTGCTGGTTCATATGGTAATTCTGTTTCAGTTTTTGGGGAACCATCAAACTATTTTCCATAGTGGTTGCACCATTCCCACCAGCATTGTTAGAATGTTTAATTTATCCACATCCTCACTAACATTTGTTATTTTACATTTTTAAATTATAGACATCCTGCCCAGCTGATGTGGCTCAGTGATTGAGTGTTGACCTATGTACCAGGAGGTCACAATTCAATTTTGGGTCAGGGAATATGCCTGATTTGTGGGCTTGATCACCAGTGTGGGGTGTGTAGGAGACAACCAATCAATGATTCTGTCTCATCATTGATGTTTCTATATCTCCCTCTCCCTTCCTCTCTGAAATAAATTTATTTTAAGATAAATAAATTACAGACATCCTAGTAGGTGTGAAGTGATATTTCATATTGGTTTGGGTTTGTATTCCTCTAATGAGTAATGATGTTCAGCATCTTTTCATGTGCTTATTCTCCATTTGTTTATCTTCCTTGAAGAAATGAATATTGAAACCCATTGCCTATTTTTTAATTGAATTGTTTTTGTTTTTTAGTCTTAAAAGTTCTTTATATATTCTGGACACTAAACCCTTATGATTTGCATGATTTCTCCCATTCTGTGGATTTTCTTTTCACTTTCTTGATAATATCTTTAAAATTATTTTTTCTTTTATTGCATATGCCTTTGTTATCATATTCAAAAATCCAGAGCGAGTATACGTTCATGAACAGTTACACTTATATTTCCTTCTAAAAGTTTTATAAACTTAAGTCTTACATTTAGATTGATTCATTTTGAGTTAACTTTTTGGCTCCTCTTTTTTTTATTGATTAGTATAAAGACTTGTCAATTTTGTTAATATTTAAAAAAAAACTAACTTTTTGCTTCATTGATTCTATTGTTTTTATATTCTCATTTTATTTATTTTAGCTCAAATCATTTTTAGTGCCTTGCTTTTGCTAGTTTTGGGTTTCATTTGCTCTTCTTTATTTTAAATTCTAAAACATAAAATTGAATTATTGATTTAAGATTTTTCTTCTTTTTTTAGTTAGGTGTTTATTGCTATAAATTTCATTCTGAGCACTGCTTTTACTGCATCCTATAGGTTTTGGTAAGTTTGTGTTTGTATTTTCATTTATATAAAAGGATTTTCTAATTTTTATTCTAATTTCTTATTTGACTAGTTGTTTAAGAGTATGCTATTTAATTTCCATATTAGTTGTTTAAGAGTATGCTATTTAATTTCCATATTTTGTGATTATATGCTACTTTAAGACCATTCTTCAGAATCTATGCTACCTTAAGACCATTCTTCAGAAATCTACATTCTACCCTTAATTCAAAATCTTGCATTTACCCAGGTAACTTATAGGTTGTCAGTCAGAATCCAGTGAGTAAAACAGAAATAGGTCTGAGTATTTCAAAGAGAGGAATTTCATGAAAAGAATTGGTTGCATGGGTATTGGAAGACCTGAGAGGCCAAATAGCAGTAACACACACACACACAAACACACACACAAAACAAACAAACAAACAAACAAACAAAAAACAACAGAAACAGCAACAGCTGGAAACTACTACCATGGAGGGACAAAGAAAATATATCATGTTAACAAATCCTAGATGCTGAAGTTACCTGGAAGAAGCTAGAAGCTAGCTCAAAGGAAACAAGAGCCATTGGAGAGATTTTCTGCTGCCTGAAGATACAGCCTGAGAAAAAGGAAAATATGTCTTCCTCCCTTCTCTCTTCTGCCATGTTGGCATTCCTAATGATGGAACCCAACTGAAAGTCAAGTGACATAGGATCCTGAGAAAAGCAGCCCTCAGGAGAAAGCACGATCAACCAACACAAAATTCTGAGAACATGAAGACTCAGATCCAACAAAGAAGGCCCCTCTAAATAAGAGGAAATTTCAGTAGAGACTTTATATAAGTGGAGAGGCAAAGAATGCAGATATTTGGAATAAGAATGTTCTGGGTTGCAGAAAAAAAGTGCAAAGTCCCTAGAAAGTAGCATGCTTGGTGTGCTAAGGGGCAGGTGAAGCCAATGTTCCTATAATAACAGAGAATGAGCAGGAGAGTGGTAGGAGATGAGATCAGAGGGAAGACCAGCAGCAGATCACATAAGGCTTTATGTACCATACTATGAACTTCAGATTTTGCTCTGAGATGAAGTTATTGGAAAGTTTTGAACAAAGGGACATGATCTCACTATGGTTTAAAAGGATCCTTGTGGCTGCTTTGAGGATAACAGACTTTACTAGGGTAAGAGACAAAGAGAGAGGACAGTTTAAAAATTATCTCAATAATCTAGACAAGGTAGTTTGGACGAGGGCCCAAGAAGTAGATGAGGAGAGGTAGGATTTTGGACATATATTGAAGAAAGAGCTAACAGTTTCATTGTTTGGTTACATGTGGGTGTAAAAGAAAGCCAGGAGCCCAAAATGACTTAGACTCGAGAAGTGCAGGTTTGGAGGAATTGGGAGCTCACATATGGACACCTTTAGTTTGAAATAAACATTAGATATCCATACAGAGCTGTGGTGGAGCTATATGATTTGGGAGATGTTTGGATTGTAGATGTAAATATGGGCATTGTTGGCATACAAATAGCGTTTGTCTCAGTTTGGGTTCCCCTAGAAGCAGACCCTGACAAGAATTTAAGTGCAAAGTAGTTTATTTGGACAGAGAGTCCAAGAATTAGCAGTAGAGGAGAAATGAGCCAGAGCAAGGGAGGAAGTCAATAAAAGGTGCATTATAAGGTAAGTTATCCCCATTGGTAACTGGCATTCTGTAATTCTGGGAAAGTACAGAACTGGCCTCAAAGGTATCCTAAACCAAGAGGCCAGAAAGCAAGATTAATTTTTCACCAAACTGCCATCTATCTTTGATTAAGGATTGCTCTAGGTGCATTAACTCGCCAGCAATTGCAGCTTCTCACCTGGAGAGCCCAATGCTCTCTGGGCCAATAAAAGGTCCCAGGCAGAGAGCCAGAAGCAAGTCTCCCCAAAAAAGCAGTCCCCGTGTGTAGAGGTGAGTCTTGAAGGGATATTCGTGAGGTACCCACAGGATGAGACAATCTAGCATCAGCCCAACAGTAAGTGAGAGATCGAAGGAGTCCAGCCACCAGAGCACTACTGCTTTCCAACTTTGAGAGATCAAAGAAATGAGAAGGACCAGCAAAGGAGAGACTGAGGAGAGGCCAATGAAAAACAGACAGTGGAGTTCTAGAAGCCAAGGTAAGACAGTGCTCCTGGGAGGAAGAGATTAACTGTATCAAAAATGCCACAGAAGAAACAAGTAATGTGAGAACCCTTGCTGACCTCAACACGATCAATTTTGGAAGTGTGGTTCAGGACAGGGAGTGAGTTAAAAAATCAGAGACAGTCTGTATTGACAACTTTTCAAACAGTTTTATGGCAGAGAAATTGAATGGAAGCTGGAGGAAGATGTGAAGGTCAAAAGAGAGGTGTGTGTGTGTATGTGTGTGTGTGTGTGTGTGTGTGTGTGTGTGTGTGTGTGTTTACGTGCGCGCGCGCACGTGCATACCTTAAGGTGAAACACTGCAGCATGTTTGTATGTTGATGGGACTGATTCAGTCAAGAGGGGAAAACTGCAGAATTCATACCCTTACTAAATCACTAGGGAATGGGATCATGTGCACAACTGAACAGGAACTACCTTAGGTGTACAGATACTCGATCATAACAGAGAGGAGGCAGGGGGTATGGTCATAGATGTAGATAGGTGATGGACTGTTCGGAAATTCTCTTAATTGCATTATTTTTCACAGAAGTAAGGAAGCTGATATTTGAGAATTGAACAGGATAAGCTTTTGGAGAATTGGGGAGAAAGAAAGTGTGAAATACTTTTCCATTCAAGGTTGGAAAGAGATAAATACGAGAAGTGGAGAAGAATGGCAAGTAGCACCAAAGACCCACTTGAGCTGAGTGATCTTAAATTTAAAGTGAGTGCAGTCAGCATGGCTGAGTCTCTGGCCATGCTCAGCCACCTGGGTGCAGGCCTGGAATAGAAGAGATTAGATTTAACTAAGGTTGGGTATGTTTTATTTAAGACCTCTAATTTTTTGTGTTTGCTTCAAGAACAATTATATAGTAATTAGATAAGAAATAAACATTTCTTGGGAAAATCATCCTGAATGCCAAGAGTCTTGAGAATATGCTATAAGCAAAGATAGATAAAGTATAAGTTGTTTTATTCAATCCATTTTGAAAATATTGTTCTGCAAAAATTGACCTTTACCCTTAGTAAATGTGGTGAACTGGCTTTTTTCCCTGAGCCTCTTGACTCTGGTGGACCCTATAGCCACTGATTAGCTAAGGCAGTGTTTCCCAAAGTGTGGTACACATACCCCCAGGGGTACGGGAAGAGATTGGAGGGGGGTACACGTTGCACCGGAGTTTGGTGGGGATATGCACTGCACCGTGCTTAGCTGCGCCTAATTCTATGTTCTCATGAGTACAAGGGGTACTCAGCGTTACGAAAATTATAGAAGGGGTACACTTATATCAAAAGTTTGAGAAACACTGAGCTAAGGCATAGAACCCAACTGTAAGAACTGTAAATACTCTGAACCAGTTTACAAGAGGCTGAATCTATTACAACCACAGGGCTTGTAAAAAGCAACAAAGGTGTGTTTGAGGTAGCCCCGCCTTCTTCTAATAAAAATGTCTTAACTCTAGACCTGCTGTGGTAGAGCTCACATCCTTTGATTCCGGTAAGAAAGCCCTTTGAGACCTGAAGCTGGATAATTTGGACCCATATTCTACTCCTCGCCAATGGGAGTTAAAACACTGAGTCTTTCTATCCTAATTCCAATTTCTGAACAAGGTCAAACAGCCCATTTACAAGTACTCCGAAGACATCTATGGCAGATGTGGGCAATGAAAAGGGGTTTTGATACCGTTTCCTAAAAACAAAACAAAACAAAACAAAACAAAACAAAACAAAAAAACATGTCTACATTTTAACTCTTGGAACCTGTGAATGTGACTTTATGTGGAAACAGGATCTTTGCAGATGTTATGAAGGCTCTTGGGATGCAATCATTTTGGATTGAGGGTGGGTCCCAAATCTAGTGACTGGTATCCTTATGAGAAGGGAGACTTGAAACACACAGAGAAGGCCATGTGACTATGGAGGCAGATATTGGGGGGCTGGGTCAACAAGTCAGGATTGCCAGCAAGCACCAGGAGCTGGGACAGAGGCACGGGAAAGATTCTCCCTCAGAGTCTCCAGAAGGAACCTATCCTGCTGACATCTGGATTTCAGACTTCTGGCCTCCTGAACTGTGAGAGAATACATTTATGCTGTTTTTAAGCCACCACGTTTGTGGTATTTTGTAATGGCAGCCCTAGGTAACTGATGCAGGGAGTAAACTCATGTTTTAGTAAAGTGAGAAGTGGGAAAACAACATGGTTGGGAAAACAACAATGAAACATTCTTGGAACTAGGGAAAAGGCTGAGATCACTGGCAGTTCCTAAAAACCTCAGGGCATTTCCCTTATGTTCTCTCTAAGAGGAGATAATCTCCTCCCCCAGAAATTGGCATTTCCCTTACGTTCTCTCTAAGAGGAGATGTCTCTTCCCCCCAGAAATCACGTTTCCCGATCGTCTGGAAAACCCACAGTTATTTTGAGTCTATTGTCCCATTTCTATGAGAGTGTTTGAAATATTTTGCTCACCAGGAAGTCCTACCCTTATCATTCACCAGCCTGGTTTTTCAGTACCGACATTTCTGCTTGCAGCTGGTCTGAGCTGAGAAGCCTGTACTTGAGAAGGGCAGCCTCCCAGTCACCTGTCTCTCCCTGGATGCCTGACTTCTCTCCTCTGGAATGAAAAGCAATAACAGCCAGCACTGCACTGTGATGTTTTGGTGTTTTTGTTCACTCTGTTCTCTGCCTTAAGTGCTCTCCGGCCCCTGAGCGAGCCCCTGCTGGTTCTTGTAGACTTTGTCCAAACGACTCTGGCTCCCAGGAAGCCTCCCTGGAACCACAGGATCAAGGATGTTTTTTCTTCTATGTCCCGCAGAGCTGGTGCACTTTTATGAAAGTACTTAGTGGGTTTTATTACAGCTTATTTTTAATGGATCTATCCTGCCTGAAACACTCCAGAGGAAGTGTTATTCATGTCTGAATTATCAGAATGTAGTCTAGAAGCTGGCTCAGTAAGTGCTTTTTACATAAGTTGAGGAAAGCCCTGTCTTCAATAACCAAAGTTTCCTGAAAACACACAACTGCTATCGTTTAAGTTAATCTATTTTGGATTTCAAGCCATTAGAATTTGGCAATGAAAGAAAAGTAATATAAAACTGAAGTGTATCCCGCCTGAGCCAAGAGTTCAGCGCAGAATTCCTGGAGGTAAGTTTTTGCTGCTTTGCAGTTATGATCTGAGAACTTATTTCCTGGAAATGCAGTGTCACCCGTAGGACTGCAAAGGTCCTAAACATATGGGAGGTAGGCTCTTCCTATTT
The DNA here is from genome assembly GCF_014108245.1 of Pipistrellus kuhlii. Lineage (NCBI taxonomy): Eukaryota > Metazoa > Chordata > Mammalia > Chiroptera > Vespertilionidae > Pipistrellus > Pipistrellus kuhlii. The sequence goes on from NW_023425405.1 coordinate 15,815,309, forward strand.
TGATTAGAGCTTAGAAGAGACTTTCCAGAATTAATCGCCCAAGAAGCATGCTGTGCCATATTCCCTCTCTCTGGTCATCAAAGAAAGCTGTATAGCAGATGGCATTCAATGAGATATTTATTACACCACGGTCTTTTCAAATGCCTGCTTTCATCGTACTCTGTTTGGAGTTATACCTAGAGTTTCACGTATTTGAAAAAAATTCAGAATGAATCCTCAGCTGTAATAGAAAAATCAACTGTGCTCTAAGCTTATATGTGAATATGCTCCATAGAAAAGATGAAAACGTTCAAACAGAAGCTGAGGGCAAACAGAGGAGGAAGGTCTGGGTAGGTGAGTATGTCTGTTCCCATGGGAACATAGGACTGCTGCCAACAAAATCCATGGGAAAGGCTACAGACTTTATGATTCAGGCTAAAATTAAATTTGTAAAGGAGTCAAAATACACATGAATCATCTCCTCTTTCAACCACTACGATTATTATCATTTCCCAGTCAAAACCTGGCCAAGAGTCACGACAACCAGCCTGTTGTGACAACTGAAGATGTTTGAACTAAGTAATCTCTCCACCGAGAAGTCCCTGCAGCTTCTAACATACACCACAGGCAATCAACATTCTTTCACCTATTAAGGCCATCTGGTACAATGGTCTCTATACCACCTAATTTGTGACCATTTTGGTCAGGGTGGTCTTCTCACTGTCCCCTGTACACTCGTGTTCGTTCATAATTCCAAAACTTTATTTCCACTCTTTGTCTGTTTTCCAGTGCATTTTCTCTCTTCACCATCTGTTGAAACCAGTTTATTCTTAAAATCCAGTCCCAGTATCACAACCTTATGACTGGAGCCTGGTTGAGAGCTAGTCAATGGTAGCTATAGTTTTGGTGATAAGTTCATTGATAGAATCACAGTGACAGAGTAAGTGGGAGGGAATAGTACCCTAATATCTCTTCTCCTACATTCTGATCTCCTCCAGGTACCTCCCACTGGCTAGAGGGTGACATTGTCCATGGAGGTCACATAAAGAAAATAGTAGAGAAGAGTCAATAGTCTGGGAGAATCAAAGAATAACCAGAACAGGTGTTTATTAACATTTTGCTGCCTGTTTCCTCAGGAAAGAACAATTGGGGTGGACAAGAAAGGTTTAGGTTTACAAGGACATTATTACAGAAAGTGTACAAAGTCTGTCATGTTGAACTGATGAACATCTGTGACATGGACCCATAGTATCTTTGTATTGTACAATGTTGACCTCAAGGATTTCTCTTAAAAGGATGAGAAACCCGAGGCATTAGAAGTTTCATTTATTCATATAAACCAGAGAATATAGTTAATTCATATTTAATAGAAAACTATAACAATGTTTAGTCCTTATCAAGCAGCAATTATATATATATATATTGTATTAATAAATATATATATATATATATATATATATATATATATATATATTTAAATTTTAAAAATAGTGAAGTTAACATTAAATTACCTAGAGGATAATATTTAGAGGAAGACTATGGGACCAAGCCTCAGACCTGGATCTCTGTGTATGGAATTGGAATTTTAGAAGAAATATTCTAATGGGTAGGGGAGCAAAATGTATCCTGGTGCCAGATTTCTAGTATCTTGAGTCATGGAAACTTGACATTGCTTCAATTTTGTAATACTCCTATGATCCCTGACCTATAAAAGTATTACGTGGGACTATTTACCAAACTCATCAACCCATGACACATCCATAAACACAAACTTGCCACAGTATTTTAGTTGTGTTAATGTTTTTTGTGAAGGGCAAAGAATGCTGAGGACTCCTGGGCCCACACATACATACATACCTATACACCCCAGTACCAGCCATCTTCTCTCTTCAGCAAAATTATTCTTGCTTTCCCACTTTTGTTTTCCAAAACAGAACAAGGTGAGTAAAACCAAACATCAATATGTTGAAGATACTTTTTTATTATATCCAGAAGTATCTTAATATGATGGGAAACAATATACATTATACCAATTTGCTTGGAGAAATCAAGTAGCTGATTATCCATCTGAGCTCAAATATGTGAGGTACCCCTTCCTTGGTTAGAGGATTATTCTTTAAACAATATCTTTTCCTGAAAAGAGTTCTCTAACAATATCTCAGGGAAAACTCTGGCTAACCTCAGGAGTTAGTTCTGTCTTTGGGAATGCTGGAGGTGCAGTGCCGCATTTTGAGTATCAGATTTATTAATATGTCCATCCTAATATTATTTTATTAGTGAGTTGACTTGATACTAAACTAGCCTAGATTGGGTTTCTCCGAAGAGATCCTGAGACTAAGATTGAGACTAGGAGTTATTTGGAAGGCAATATTGGGAAGCATTACCAGGGAAGGGAAGGAGCCAGTTAGAGGATGTGTTCATGAGGAGGTAACTGTGTGGGGAACTGGACTCATGTCTACTGTGTGACTCTGGGAGGTGGTGTAGAGCATACCCAAGAGTTGTCCCACCCAAAGGATGAGAAAGTTGGAGAATTAGCCACTAACTCCCACCTGTCATTAATTTGAAGGCTGTTTCTAGGGATGTTAACTCACTGGCACTTCAGCCTGCCTGGCACCCAGCATCTCCTGTGGTCAGAGAAAGCTCTTGTGTTAAGGCAGTGGTCGGCAAACTGCAGCTCTCAAGCCACATGCGTCTCACAAGCAGCGGTTTGCCGCTATGTTGATTAATGAGTTTGTTGATCACTGCTAGACTAAATGTTGCCTTGTAGTTGGAAGCTGTGAGGATTAGGCAATTGTGACATATTGTGTGCAAAGAGGTAAAGGGTAGTATATGACAGTAGTGGGTAAACTCATTAGTCAACAGAGTGACAAACCACGGCTCACAAGCCATGCCAACCACTGGGCTAAGGGATGCAAGCATTGGCAATAGAAAGCTATCAGCATGAATAGGAATGTTGAGTAACTAGCGAATCTGAGCAATGCACCAAAGGTACGGGCATAGCTGATTATAAACACACTATTAAAGGTTTCCTCTTAGTGGGAGGAAGCCAAAAGGCCAGCAACAGACGGTGGCAAGATATGGAAAGCATAAACTGTAATTCTTCTGATAGCAGTCCCATTTCTTCCCACATACGGAAGGCTTCACCTCAACCCCAGGCAGTCACTGAAGGTCAGGCTCAGAGAGGCCTGAGAAAAGTTTCTCCTTATCTTCTCAGAACACTGGGGCAGGTCAGGAGACAAGCTTTATAAAGCACAGCCAGCAAGAGTTTGCAGTGCCTTTCTGATAAATGGGAACTTCGTGTTTACATTCCAAGGAAATAATATTTCTTTTTCATGCTGTAAATTTTTTTTTAAAGGTAGACTTTTAATAACTGCTTTTATCTTTTATCACCAGGTTAAGTCGTGCAGTTACAAAGTAGACATTTCTGAAAGGATATTGTTTAAAAAAAAAAAAAAAAAAGCTCATTCTTACATAAATAGTATCTAGCACTTCATTGGGACACTGCTATTCAAAAGGCCCTGGCAAACACTCACACACACACACACACACACACACACACACACACCCGCCAGGCTGTCTGTACCGAGGGGGAAAAGATGCAAAGTCAGGGTGAGTTGGGTCATATTGGCAATGCTCAGAGCTGCCAGCAAGACCCCAAAGAGAGAGCCCAAGTGGGGTTTTTTTCTGGGACACTCTATTTGAATTATTGTTCAATCAGGCAACACAATAGACTTTGAAAAGAGAAGAGCAATTACTTAACATAAGGAGGTTACTACATTCTTTGGACTATGTGTCATCCATGTGGTTAATAAATTCTGACAGTCTCACACAACAGAAATAGGTGCCATCAATTGGCTGTGCAATGATAGGAAAGAAGATAACTAACTCTCCTTGGGCTTTTTGTTTGTTGGACAACATACTACTGATAAGCTATAAATGATACTGTGTTGTTATAAAAAAAAAAAATACACAGCATTTTCATTCATTATGTTTACAGGCATTCACCACTTAGTCAAGGTGAGGCTTAGTAAGTGGTTCAAGGCAATTTTATTACAGCAACATGTACTTATTTTATTCTAAAAGAATAAAAATGCATAAAGAGAAACAGCACTTATTTTTTGTCTGTCATCTATAGAATTGATCTCCTTTACTGATATACCCAAATGGCTCTCTGGCATCGACTTTTAGTGTTGCACACGATCCCCTAACTTTAATTTCTCTCTTCTGAAGGGTCTCATTTGAACTGACCTATGAGAATGCTGTCCATTGTCTATAAGCAATGAGAGAAAGATCTGTGGTTGCATGTAAACTTGTGACAGGTCTACGGATGAAGAGGTGAAGAGAGTGGTATAGAAGTCCGTGGCAATCCATCTAGGTGAAGGTAAAACCGGCTTCTTTGTACACCTGGAAGATTTTCTCAATGGCATTGACGTAGGCAGCTGTTCTCAGGTCCAGTCCCAGGTTATATTTCATGGCCGTGTGCATGATTTGCCTGGCCGAGTTCTCCATGGTGAAGGCTAAGCCAGAGTGCACGATGTCTTTCTCAGATGCCCCCGAGATCCTGGCTTGGAACTCTGATGTGGGCACAATAGGAATAGTCCCACTCTGCTTTCCAAATTTCCTTTCCAGACTCTCCTGAACCGACATGAGCAAGTGGTAGTTAGAATCCCTTTCATATTTGAAGGTCAAACGGCCATAGCTGACATGATTTAGGTTCTTCAGCCACTCAAAGTAAGATACTGTAACTCCCCCAGCATTCAGGTAGAGATCTGGAATGACCATGATGTTCCGCTCCAGGAAAATCTTATCCGCTTCCGGAGTTACTGGCCCATTGGCACCTTCAGCGATGATCTTGGCTTTGATTCTGGGCGCATTGAACTTGGTCAGCTGCTTCTCGCTGGCAGCAGGGATCAGTATGTCACAGTCGGCCTCTAAGATGCTCCCTTCATAAAGCTTTGCCTTGGGGAAACCCAGGATGGATCCATGTTGGAATTTGAAGTCTTCCAGTTCCTTTGGGTCGATGCCATCTGGATTCCATATACTCCCGTCAGATTCGCCAACGCCAACACACTTGGCACCAAAGCGATGCAGATACCTCATCGAGTGCAGGCCCACATTCCCAAATCCCTGGACAACAAACGTCTTATCTCCAAACCCTGGCGTCATCCCTAAAATGCTCATGTAAGAAGCTTCATTGATGAAGTTTCCGATGCCATGGAAAACTCCCCGGCCGGTAGCAGAGATGCGCCCGTGGATCCCACCCTGACTGATGGGCTTGCCAGTGACGCAGGCGTAGGCATTGATATCACCGTGCCGGATGACGGTGGCATAGGTGTCCGCAATCCAGGACATCTCTCGCTCACCCGTGCCCATGTCTGGGGCAGGCACGTCGATGCCCGGACCGATAAAGCCCTTCTTGGCCAGCTCCACGGTGAACCTCCTCGTAATCTTCTCCAGCTCGTTATCGCTATAGTTCTTGGGGTTGATCTTCAAGCCGGCTTTGGCACCCCCAAACGGCACATCCACCACGGCGCACTTGTAGGTCATCAGAGAAGCCAGGGCTTTCACCTCGTCTACGCTCACGTTGACGCTGTACCGGATGCCTCCCTTGCAGGGCGTGCGGTGCTGGCTGTGCTGGGCCCGGTAGCCCTGGATCATCTCCCAGGAGCCATTGTCGCGCTGGATGGGGAAAGCCAGGCTCAGCACGTGGTTGCAGGGCTTGATGATGTGCAGGATGCCACGCACCCGCTTGCGCTTCTGCTCCTCGCTCTCCTGAGTCTTGAGGTCCTCCACCAGCTTGTCCTCCACGATGCTGACGCCGCGGTCGAAGAAGCCCTCCACCATCTTGAAGAAGTTGGGGTCGTCCTCGCGGCCAGCCTCCGCCGCCGCCTCGCTGTAGGGACGCCGGGTGGGCGGCGGTGGGAGGCCTGGCTGTGGGGCGGCAGCGGCGGGGTGCCCATGGGCCCGGCCCAGCAGCGCTGCCGCGGAGCCCAGGGCGGCGGGCCCGACGCCGCTCGGTAGCAGCGCTTCGCCCAGGCAACGGTACATGGCAGCGGGCGGAAGTGCTCTCGCTGTGGGACTGAAGGATGGACCAGCGCGTGCTGCCCTTTGACCCGGAGCTTCCTGCCTTCTTGAGCAGGGTCATGCTGTGCAGTTAATCATTTTATTTCTCTGCAGGCTGGAAAGACACAGGATGACCCCCTTCAAGGGAAATACTGTTCTTCGATAAAACTTCCGCACAGTCCTTCCCCCTTTATATTTGTTGGTATGGCCCTGTCTCCACTGAAGCCTTACAAGCTTTTTGTACCTCTTAACATAAGGTGACCAGATTTTAACATTGGTAAAGCGGGACACCATAGACGGGGGTGGGGGTTGGGGGGTGGGGGTGGGGGTGTTCTTGATTAAAAATTTGGTCTATATGGAGCAACAAAAATTTTCATAGAACATGAAAATAGTATTGTAATATATATTTTTTAATTTCAACATAAGTACAATTTACAAATATAATAAATAAATAAAAATTATGTACAGGTATTATTTTATTCTTTGGCATATTTCTCATTTGAGTGAATTCTAACAACTGATCAACAATGCGAACTTTGATAATCAGTTCTCAACAATTAGTTGTTATTATTAAAGTTTAACATTATAAAATTAACAAAAATAATATAAAACTCATATCCTGGCTAAATAGCCATATGGCCGCCGAAAACTGTATATTCTCTTCCAGTTCTCTCGCTGTTCCCTAGTTTGTCGTGCATTTCTTTCCAAAAATCGGGACTTTTTTAAAATGCGCGGGCCGAGGGACAAATTGTTAAAAATCGGGACGTCTAATCACCTTATCTTAACATCAAACTAAATGAGCAACTCAGACTTGTGTTGTGTTTCCTAATTTGGGAAACGGAAGAGGGTGCAGGAAAGGAGAGTTTCCCGGATCTGAGATTCCAAGGTGCTATGAAAAGACAGTGGTTGATGTTTCTAGAAAATTGGTTCTAACATTTAGGCTGATTTCTTTATCTCTCCACTTTCCTGGACAAAAGGATTCCTTTCAATAAAGTGAGAAGGACAAGATAAGGAATACATAATTAGCTAGGTGTGTGTGTGGTAGTAACCAAGGAACCAAGGAACCTCATGTGAAACATGTTGGGCCAAAGTAATAGCTCATGAAAACATGATTAACATTTCTAGTCATTAGGGAAATACAAATGAATACGAAGTTGAGATACTACTTCACACCCACTAGAATGGGTAGAATTTAAGACTGACAATACCAGGTAATGATGAGACCGTGGAGCAATTAGAACTCATATATACATTGCTGGTGGGAGTGTTAAATGATATAATCACTTTGACTAAGGGCTGTGGTTTCTTACAAAATTCAACATATGCTTTCTTTGTGATCCAGCAATTGCAGTCCTGGGTGATTATCCAAGATAAGGGGAAATATCGATATATGTTCGCAAAAGGTTTTGTACAAGAATGTTGACAGCAGCTTTATTCACAATAGCCCAAAAGGGAAAGCAACTTCAAATGTCCATCAACAAGAAGTTGGATAAACAAGTTTTGGCATATTACTACTTATCAATAAAAAGGATGAAATAATGATACAATAACATGACTAAATCTCACAAATACAATATTGAGAAAAGAAGTGGACACAAAAGGGTATATAAAAGTGATGTCTCCACTTATATGAAATCCTAGAATAGGCAACACTAATATATTGTGAAAAAATATCAGTGATTGGTTGCTTTTGGGGGTGTTGAGGGAAGACATGGGAAGAAAGAAGGAACACCTTCTCATGAAATGGAAATCTGTTGAGGGTATAGGTACACAGGTGTATCTAGTTGTCAGAACTCTTCAATTAACACTTATGCATTCCAATGTATGCAACATTTACTTTAAAATCTGTAAAATTTTTGGGCTATTGTGAATAATAACCAAATGAAGGAGCTGGCAAGGGGGTGGTGTAGATAAAATGAGATGTAGAATATTTAATTGTTGAAGTTGGGTGAAAAAGTGGGGCTTATTACTATTTTGTTTATCTAAGTTGGAAGTTTTCCACACTCAGAAAGTTTTTAAAGAAGACAATAAGCAAAGATCACCAAAAGGCTTTTGTGGAACTAAATAAAGTTCAGTATGCCTGGAGTGGAGAGTGTCTTTTCCATTCTTTCATCTCATAGGAATCTTTCCAGACAGCAATGCAGTGGGCCGGAGTACTGAACCTCTTAGTCACATCTCATTCCAAAGCATGGGTGGTTACTATGACTGACTAACATAAATGGATAATTGTGGTGAGAAAACAGATGTATATATCTCATGTGTAAATATAACGCAACAACTCTTGTTCCTTGAGGTACTTGCAGTAATTGCAATGAGAATTCCAAACGTGAGCCATTTCGCTACCATGGCATATAAGCATGTTTACAGGTACAGGCTCAGACCAGCATAATCCCCTTTCTCAACTCAGTACAGATCCTGAGGTTGTAGTAATTAAATTATACCATAATCAGTCACCATCCAATTAAAAAACTATAAATTTAAAATGATGTCTGAGAATATATAAGAAATATGCCCAATAAATCATCACCTCATCACTTCATTTTAAAACAGATTAATGACAATGCTGTGATTCATAAGAGTCTACATTAAATTCCCTACATTTCAATGCAGTACATGTGTATGTGTGTGAAAGCAGGAGTCTGTAGACTTGTTAGAGTGAAATACAGATTTCTTTCTTAGGAAACATTTAAAGTTCCCTTTAATTTTACATATGAGGGAATTGAAACCAGCAGTGAAGTCACTTATGCAAGGTAACAAGGGAGAAGACTACCACCCAGATCTTCTGATTTCTTCAAATTGAGGTAGACCATTGCAATGTGCATGACCATGAAATGCTTTTCACTAGCTGGGTCCAAGAAAACTTTATCTTGGCAATTCATAGGACACTATACAAATACAGAATTGTTCAAAAGGTTTCTAGTCCACTAGTAAAACTACAGGATCTCTTAAAAAATGTATATATAATTTAACAGCTAAAAGTTCAATTTTTGAAAATGAAATGAATTTTAATAATTACTTAAAGTGTGTGTTTACTTTTTTTTTTTTTTTTTTTTTTTTTTTTTTTAGGACATCCTATATTCTTTTGCCAGATGAAGTTTACAATACTGGAGATCAGGGTGGTGTCTTTTTTTAATTTATTTTTTAAATATGTTTTTATTGATTTTAGAGAGGAAGGGAGAGGGAAAAGTAGAAATATCAATGATGAGAATCACTGATTGGCTATATCCTGCATACTCCACAATGAGGATCAAGCCCACAACCTGGGCATGTATCCTGACCAGGAATCCAAATGTGACCTCCTGGTTCATAGATTGACGCTTAACCACAGAGCCATGCCAGCCGGACTTCCCATTTAAAAAAAATATATATGTTTTTATTGATTTTAGAAAGAGTGAAAGGGAGAGGGGTGGGGGGTGAGCATCCATGTGAGAAACACTCATCAGCTGCCTCCTGCATGCTCCTACTGGGGATCGAGCCTACAATCCAGGCATGTGCTCTGACTGGGAATTGTACCGGTGACATTTTGGTGCATGGGTTGATGCTTAACCACTGAAGCCACTCCAAAAGGGCTGTCATTTTGGGTTAATTTTTGTATATGACATGAGGTAACTTCATTCTTTTGCATATGGGAATTCTGAACTTGAGTTTAGAATTTTCCCTTCTTTCTTAAGTACATTTATTTTTAAAATAGTTTTATTGATTTTTAGAGAAAAAGGGGAGAAGAGAGAAGTATTGATGTGAGAGAGTAACAGCAATCAGCTGCATCCTGCACATTCCCCACCCCCTTACTGGGGAATCAAGCCTGGGCATGTGCCAGAATCAAACCAGCAACACCTTGGTACATAGGACAACCAACTGAGCCCCAGTGGCCAGGACTGAAGTACATTCTTTAAAAAGTTCCTTGAAGAAAGGCTTCTTGATAATAAATTCAATCTATGTTAGTCTGAAAATATCTTTGTCATTTTTCTTGAAAACAGAAAAGCTAATCTAGAAATCTAGGTTGACAATTATTTTTTCTCCAGAACTTTGAAGGTATCATTCCATTGTGTTCTGGCTTCCAGTGTGTTGGTATTGAAAAACTTGATATCTATTTGTCCTCCTTTGTAAATTATCTGCCTCCAGAGTCCCCCAGTCCCCTCATTGCCCCTCATCCGACCCTCAGCTGCCCAGGGCTGGCCTGAGGTGCAAGCAAGTCTCAGATGGCAGCTACCCAGCCACCCAGGGCCACCCGAGGCTCAGGTAACCAGGGCCGGCTGAGGCTTGTGCTGCCGGCAGTGGCAGCAGCAGAGGTGTGATAGGGCATCGCCTTCCCCTGATTACCAGGTTGCCTCCTGCCCCTGAGGGCTCCCCGACTGCACCGGGCCTCTATTTTTATTTATAAATGTTCTAATTGGTTATTTTTTTCAAATATACATAGACTTTTTATTACATTTATATTTTGATTTTTAAATTTTTATTCCACTTTTAATTTCTTAAAAACAGTTGAACCATAATTATTTTATACTACCTACCTGATAATTTCACTATATAAATTCTCAAGAATTTAAATGTTATTGTTTTCTCATGAGTTTCATTTGTGATGTTTGTTAATTTATTATTATATTTTATTGCATTTAAGTTTTGTAAATCAGAGGCCTCAACTGAGGGATTGTATTTGTTTTATAATGGATTCAGGGAGGCTACTGATATGAGATCCCTATAGTTCTCTTCAAAGATTCTGGCTTAATGGAAGAGTGTCACTCCCCATTTTGCAGAAAGCCCAAGCTTAATCTTCTAATTCCAGTAGCTGGTACTGACATTTCCCCCAAGGCAATCCCAGCCTTTACATTTGTTTAAACTGTTCATTCCAGTTTTAGCTGTTTTCCTTTTCCCATTTTTGGCACATGGGATATAATTTGTTTCTTAGATGTCAGCAATGTATTAAAATTATATTTGAAATATATCCAGGTCCTAGTCAGTCATATTGTAATGGGAGAGTTATCCATTCTACCTAGTCCATTATAATCCTAGCAATGAAAAGCTTAAGAAATATTTTGATCTGTATCAGTGGAAGGTTATAACTTTGGAAGAAAAAAGAGGAAGTGAGAAATAAATAGGCACGTAGACGTGTTGAATAATAGGATTTGATTTCTTGGACCATGATTATATCCTGCTTTTTTCCCCCCTTAGGGCTGAAAAGAGGGATACCTGAATTGATGGAGAAAAGTTAGTTATAAATTGTGTTATAATGTCTTGAGCCAAGTTCACCTTAAATAATAAGAAAAAATGTTATATATAACTACTTAAAATAAGTCATCTTTTTATGAAAAAGTATGCTTCTTAAGACTAAGACTATATTTATTCCATATGTTCAGGACCCCAACATAGAATAAGCACTTAAGTATTCCCTGGGGTCTGAAACTGCTGAGCTAAAAATGTCCTTAAAGACCATATAGTTTAACATTTTAAATATAGAGACAAATAACTTGGCTACAGTTTAAAGCATTTTATCACATAGCTAGTATTATAGATCATGGAAGTATACCCAAAGTCTCCTGACTCCAAACCATGCCTGTATATTACATCACATTAAACCACTGAATTGAATTGATATGAAATGTTCATGTATGTGACATTGCATATCAAAAGAAGGGGGAAAATGTTATTTTTGAACTAATTGTTTTTCTCTCTTCCCCTTTACAGAACTGATGACTTCATGTTGAAGGAAGCACATATTTTCTATGAATATAAATCCTGGGGAGAAACCAAGATGGCGGCATAGGTAAACAACTGAATTGCTGCCTCACACAACAACTTCAAAACTACAACTAAAAGACAAAATGGATATTCTACAACTAGAAAGAAAAAGAAAAGCACACTGATACTTAGAGGAACTGCGGAAGTAAAGGCACAGGTACGGAGTCACATGCACTGAGAGGGCTGGCAATTAAGTAGGTGGCTATCTTTTTCAAATGATAGGGAGACAAAAGCTCCTGACTGCTTTGAACTCCAGTACCGGGCCAGACTCTGGGGACCCAAACTCATATGGGAGAAACTGGACAGTCTGGCAGCAGGCGAAACTCGAGGGTGGCTTTCTCTCAGAGTTGCTTGCAGCAATTACCAAGGGACACTGAGACCCAGGGACCTCTTAGGGCAGGGCTGACAGGAAGCCATTGCTGTTTGCTCCTCCCTAAAATTCCACCTCATCCAAGCTGTGCACAGAGGCTTTTGCATATGAATGGTCTGATCCTTTGAGTTCTAAACTTACTTAACAAATTGGAGCTGGGTCAGAGAGACCCAGAACATCCATAAGAAGGCCCAAGGCCACGCAGCAGCTTGCATTGCTTCACAGCTTGGCCTCATCTGGTCACCTCCAAAACCCAAACAAAGAAAAGGAATCTGAAGATTTTTCCATAGCTTCTGCTGGGTGGCCTCAGGAAGAGGCTAAATTAGCACCTCCTTTGAGATCTAAGAGCCAGTGTACCCAGGGATCAGAGTAGGACCATCCAGATTACAATTCCTCATATTCATAAGGGACACACTCAGGGAGCAGACTCAGTGAGCACCAAAGCCCCACTGAAGCAAGTCATGCCCCATAAAGGTGTCTCTAGCACAGAAGTTCTCCCATCATAGACACAGCTGATCCTCACAGCCAATTGGCCTGGAAGTCAATTCCTCCCAGTGATACCAACAACAATCGAGGCTTAACTACAACAAGACTGTGCACACAGTCCACAAAGGGATGCACCAAGAGTGTCCACCTCAGGTAACTGGGGAAGCTGAGCCACTGGGCCTTATAGGACAACTGACACAAAAAAACCACTCTTTCAATTCAGTGAAGCAGCTAAAATGCAGAGACAAAGAAACAGGTCACAAATGAAAGAAATGGAGGAAAGCAAACTACTGAATATAGAGTTCAAAACCACGGTTATAAGATTTTTCAAGAATTTTCTAGAATAGGCTGATAAATTTAATGAGATCCTCGAGGATATGAAAAAGGACCAACTAGAAATTAAACATAAACTAACTGAAAAAAAAAATAATATACAGAGATCCAACAGCAGAATAGAGGATTGCAAGAATCAAGTCAAAGATCTGAAATACAAAGAAATAAAAAACACTCAACCAGAAAAGAAAAAAGAAAAAAGAATCCAAAAAGTTGAAGATAGTGTAAGGAGCCTCTGGGACAACTTCAAGCCTACCAACATCCGAATTATGGAGGTGCCAGAAGAAGAGAGTGCGCAAGATACGGAACACCTATTTGAAGAAATAATGACAGAAAACTTCCCTCACCCGGTGAAAGAAATAGACTTACAAGTCCAGGAAGTGCATAGAACCCAACAAAAGGAATCCAAAGAGGACCACATCAAGACACATCATAATAAAAATGCTAAGAGCAAAAGACAAAGAATATTAAAAGCAGCAAGAGGAAAACAGTTACCTACAAGGGAGCACCCATATGATTGTCAGCTGATTTCTCAACAGAAACTATGCAGGCCAGAGGGAGTAGCAAGAAATATTCTAAGTGATGAATAGTAAGAACCTACAATCAAGATTACTCTACCCAGCAAAGCTATCATTCAGAACTGAAGGTCAGATAAAGAGCTTCACAGATAAGAAAAAGCTAAAGGAGTTCATCATCACCAAACCAGTATTATATGAAATGTTGAAAGGTATTCTTTAAGAAGAGGAAGAAGAAGAAAAAGGTAAAGGTAAAAATTATGAACAAACACATATCTATCAACAAGTGAACCCAAAAATCAAGTGAATAAAAAATGTGATGAACAGAATAAACTGGTGAATATAATAGAATCAGGGGCATAGAAAGGGAGTGGACTGACAATTCTCAGGGGGAAAGGGGTGTGGGGTGTGGGAAGAGATTGGACAAAAATTGTACACCTATGGATGAGGACAGTGGAGGGGGATAAAAGAAGAGGGTGGGGTGGGAACTCGGTGGAGAGAAGCTATGGGGGAGGGGGGGAAGAAGAGGAACAATAATCTGAATAAAGATTTATTTAAAAAATAAATAAATCTATGTATTAAAACAACAACAACATACTTTAAAGACACATTTTTTCTTTCACTTCTCCCCTCCCCCCCAAAAAATCCCTTTGGTTCAATTCCTAACTTCAGTGGTTAAGGATGGATGCTGCCCAGGAGTAAGCAGGACTCACAGGTTAGAGACCAGAAAAGAGCCTATTTGTACATCAGACATAAATATCAAGTGTGTGATAAAAAGAGATTAAGAGGGGAAACAGAGCTGTACATGTGTGAAGTGGGTTGGGCTGGGATCTGAAATTGTAAAAGATGGACATGCTTAGTGACTTGGAGGAGGTTTACAGGGGTGAAGACTGAATACACACTAACTTTGTCTATTTTTCTACCTCCCTTCATTTACTTCAACTCTGAGGCCCTAATATTCTCATCTGAAAAATGAGGATATGTGATATATTTCTCAGAATTGTTATGAGGACTAAGTGAGATAGTGAAAATAAAAAAAGTGAATGCAGAACCTGTCACATCATAAGGTGTAGAAGCCCTTACCTTATATTATTATTGTATTTGCTAAAACTGAGGCCTAATAGCCAAGCCCTTCACATGTGCTTTATCCTCTGACCACCAGAGAGCACATGGATACTGCCCTTTCCATGTGAGAAAGGCCCTCTAGTTCTACAGCCTGAGGCTGTAGAAATGCTCTGGTTAAGCCACTGTTGTATGAATTTTGTGGAAAAGCAAACCACCCTTCTTAAAAGGCGTAAGCACAATATTTGCTTTCCTCTTTATATATTAATTGAACAAGGAATGCACAGGATGTAAGTTAAACAGTCACTGAATATAAAATTATATTGAGATACACTACGTTTCTGGTGTTAGGAAGCAAAGTAACTTGAGTATTAACTTTCTTTTTCCTTTATATTTTAGAACACTTTATTTCTTGTTTGAAGTACTATTCTATAGTAATAACAAGTAATTCAAATAAGTAATAACTATTTATTATTACTTGGTGTATAAACCAAGTAATAATAGGTATAAACATTTCATTTTATCCTCATAATAACACTGTGAAGTATAACTTTCTTTTATATTTTGAAACACTTTATTGCTTTCCTTGGGGGCTACTATTCTACAGGTATACCTCTTTCATTTTATCCTCAAAATAACACTGTACACAGGGCAAAGGACATTTTTCACCCAGTTAACTAGTATGAAAACGGAAGTGCAAATTAGTGCCTTACCCAAAGCCCAACTAATATTTAGTGTCAGAATTTGAACTACCACTCAGATCTAAGACATCATGTATAGAATTGCATTTCTCTTCCCCTCACTCCATCCTTCCCTTTCTTTCCCTCCCTTTTTTTCTTTCCCTTCCTCCAGCTGCTCTCTCCCCTTCCTTCCCCTACTTCTTCATTATGCATATTTCACACATACATATATCTGATCTAAATAAATGCCCATTAACCCACCATTCAAATTAAGAAATATATTACCAATACCTCTGAAGCCCACCTCATTCTACCCCCTATCTGTAACCACTATCCTCAATTTTATAGTTACTGTTCCCTTATCTTTCTAGTTTTATTATTTTATCACTTGTGCATCCCTACAAATACCTAGAGTTTTAGTTTGTGTGTTGATGAACTTTATGCAAATGGAATAATACCAATGTATTCTTTATTGCTCATTATTATGTGTCTGAGATCCATTCATCAACATAATGTGCTGTCACTGCTTTAGAATACTGCATTTTATGGAGACACCACACTTTATTCATCTACTAGAGGTCTGGTGCATAGATTCATGCACCAGTGGGGTTCCTTGGCCAGGCCTGCGCCCTCTTGCAACCCAGGATCCCTTGGGGGATGTCAGACTGCCAGTTTGGGCCTGATCCCCACAGGCTACGCCAAGGGACCCCACCGGTGCATGAATCCACACACCGGGCCTCTAGTATGCATATAAGATCTTTCGTTAATCTCTCCCTGCCCCTCCTTCCTCCTTCCCTCTGAGATTCATCAGTCTGTTCTATGTTTCCATGCCTGTGCTTTGAGCATCTGCCCTCTGGTGGTCAGTGTGCACCATATGGAACAGACCGATAAATCTCAGAAGAAAGGGGGTAAGGGGGAGGGTGGGAAGAGATTATCCAAATATTTTATATGCATACTAGAGGCCTGGTGCACAGATTTGTGCACCGGTAGGGTCCCTCAGCCTGGGCTGTGGGGATTGGGCCAAAACTGGCTCTCTAACATCCCCTGTATTGTGAGAGGGTACAGGCCATGCTGAGGGACCCCACTGGTGCATGAGTCCATGCACAGGGCCTCTAGTAATAAATATCCATGAGTCCATACCGGTAAGAGTAATGATGGGTAAGATTTTCTTTATGGTAGAATTTGAAGCAATAAATAAAAAAGGAAAAAGAAAAATATAAAATTACAATGAAATACCACAATAATAACAGTTGCAGTAAAGCTTCATCAAGAGATGATAAAATTAGTGTGTAAAAGTTTGAAGAGATACAAAGTTTGCACCGTTTCAAAATATCTCCTCTGAGGGAGAAGGAGGAGCTTTTGTTTAATGAGTATAGTTTCAGTTTTACAAGATGAAAAGACTTCTGGAGATGGGTGGTGGTGATGGTTGCACAACAATATGAATGCACCTAATGCCACTGAACTATACACTTAAAAATAGTTAAGATGATAAATTTTATGTTATGCATATTTTATGATAATATATATATATATATTCCAAGATATTTATTAATGACAATGGGATAAATAGTAATTTTACAGTAGAAAAGCTTGGCAGAGACCACCTTAACCAACTGATAAAGGATAACAGCACCAATAATAATAATACATACCAACATCATGAACCCTGTGATATGATGCAGTGTGAATATAATATTTCCTGGTATTCTTACCTATCATATATAACGTCACTTCAATATGAGAAAACATCAGGCCAACTCATATTGAGAGGCATTTGACAAAATAAACTTTTCAAAAAATAATTAAGGTTGTGAAAGACAAGAAAGACTGAGTAACTAGTACAGACTCAGGGGACTAAGGACAACTAATAGCTAAAGGTTATGTGACATCCTGGAAAAGATCCTGGAATAGTGGGAAGAGATCAACCCAAGAACTTGTATGCATATATGTATAAGCCATGGATACAGACAATAGTGGGGTGAAAGCCTGGGGCAGGGGGCAGCCAGAAGGGATCAATGGAGCAGGGAAAGAAAAGAAACATATGTAATACTTCCAACAATAAAGATTTAAAAAATAAAAAAGGAAGAAATCAAAAGAATTATTACTTATTTTTAAAAAAAGAAAAAGATGTTAGTGAAAAATAGGTGGCAAATTTGAATAAGGTCATCAGCTTAGCTAGAAGTATTATAGCAATGTTAATTTCCTGTTTCTGACTATTGCAGTATGGTTATGTAGGATGTTAACAATAGGGGAAGCTGGATGAAGGATATATTGTGGCAAGTTTTCTATCAGTCTAAATTTAGTTGCACATAGAAAATTTTGAAAAGTTTTTCACCAATCCAAAATTGTAAAATTGGTAACTAAGATTGGATAGAAACAGATTGTCATGAAGGTAGAGACCAGAATATCAGCTATATGGCTTTTAAAGTTGTTGCATAATAGGATTCAATTATAAGGCAACAATAAGCTTCTTAATACTGTCCCAGATTTAGAAAGATCAATCACCTAGACAGGTCTAATCTGTAAGGCAAGGGACTTAACTGCTAAGATCACTCATGCACTTTCTCATTGCAAAGTGGGGTAAGCCTCATACAGTCAAAGCTTTCTCCCACAACTCATTACTTGGATAGACTGTTCCTTTTCCTATGGGATAAGTGAGAAGGCCAGAACAAGGCCAGTTGTGCCACACCAATATATTTCCTTCCATATACAAGAAAATATCAAGCACTAGGAATAAGTGATTCCTGCAAATTATTATCTATAACTTTCTGGGCCAGTGTTTTTTGTTTGTTTGCTTGGTATGGAAAGATTTTATACTATGGATTCCATTTGTTTGTTGATTGTAGAAGTATCTAGCTCACACATGTCAAACACAAGGCCTGCGGGCCAAATCCGGCCCGCCAGGCCTTGCAATGTGGCCCGCACCGCACTGTCATCACTGCACTCCGCTGCGTTCCATCACAATGACTCGCGGTGACATAGGAGGCTTGTGATCTCGCCGGCCGCCTCGCCAGCCACTGTACTTGCTATCTATTACGCATGCGCATAGAGAACAAGTCACGTGAGATTCAGGAGGCGTGACCTATAGTCCGGCATCCGATGTGGTTGTGCGGGTGGCAGAGCAGAGGAGAGAGTGAGTGTGCGGGCATAAAAAATACACAGCAGAAGCTGCCAGTTCCTGGCATAAAGTGCAGGCATAAAAATCGCAACAGAATCTGCTATCTGTACCCAGCCAGGCATTTATTGACTGACTTTTTTTCTCTCCACTCCATCTGCCAAATCAAGCTATCCCTGTGCAGTTTTCAACTTTTTCCTTCTAATGCAGATTTCCAATAAACTACAGTACATCTTTTACTGCCAATATTGATCCCAAAATGTCCAGGAAAAGAAAAGTTGACGGTGAAGGCAGACAATTTAATGACAAATGGGAAATGAATACATGTTTGTGCTTAGAGAGGGCAAACCAGTGTGTATATTGTGTTATGAGACAGTGTTGGTGATGAAAGAGTACAATATACGTCGTCATTTTTGACACCAAACATAATGTTAAGTATGGCAAATATACTTTGGAAGAAAAGCATAAAATTGTTAAAGAACTAAAAGGCAAACTACAATCACAGCAGCAAATGTTTACAAAGGCTACAGCAAAAAATGATGCTGCAGTGAAAGCAAGCTTTATAGTGGCTGAAGAAATTGCCCATACTTCAAGGTGTTTTTCAGAGGGTGCCTTTTTGAAGCAATGCATGCTAAAAGTGTGTGAGCAAGTATGCCCAGACCAGATACAGAGTTTTCAAAATGTCAGTTTGTCAAGAAACACCATTGCAGATAGAGTTCAAGAACTCTCAGGAAATCTATCATCACAGCTGGCCGAACAGGCATGCAGTTATCTTGCTTTTTCACTTGCTATCGATGAAAGCACAGACAACACTGATACAGCGCAGCTGTCCATCTTTATACGTGCTACGAAGACCGACCTCTCTGTCCCTGAGGAACTTTTGGATGTAGCTGCCATGCATGGGACGACGACTGGTAGAGATATATTTGAGGCTGTGGAGAAATCTATAAATAATTTTAAATTACCCTGGGAAAAGTTGGTGGGGCTAACTACCGATGGCGCACCTTCAATGTGCGGAGAAAAGAAAGGCTTTGTTGGACTAATGAAGGAAAGAATGCAAAAAAGTCACTGCCACACACCCTTGATTACTTATCATTGCATTATCCACCAAGAGGCTATGTGTGGAAAAGTTCTGGACATGAATGACATAATGACCACAGTCATTAAAACTATTAACTTTATACGGGCACGTGGCCTGAATCATCGCCAGTTCCAGCAGTTTTTACAGGAGGTGGGTGCAGAGCATGGAGTTGTGCCATACCACAACAGAAGTAAGATGGCTGAGCAAGAGCGCAGTCCTCAAAAGATTTTTTGAGCTCAGAGAACAAATTGCTCTTTTCATGGAAAGTAAAGGAAAGCCCTTGCCTGAACTGTCGGATCCCGCCTGGCTATGTGATTTTGCTATGATGTGTGACATATGCGAGCATCTCGCCCAACTGAATCTAAAGCTGCAGGGACGCAAACAAGTCATCATGAAGATGTCTGACATGATCACAGCATTCCAGCGTAAACTTCAACTATGGAAGTCCCAACTGGAACAGGACAATCTTGCCCACTTTCCCGTTTGTTTGAGTATCTCAACCACTATTTCTGGTACTTTTCCTTGCAGTCGGCTGGCTACCAAAGTTAGCCGTTTACTAAGTGAATTTGAGCGGCGCTTCTCTGACTTTAGAACACAGCACTCAGGCTTTGACATCTTTGCCAATCCTTTTACAGTTGATGTCAACAATGTGCCCCATCACCTTCAGATGAAGATAATCGAGCTTCAGTCTGACAGTGGCCTGAAATCAAGGTTTCAGGATGTTGAAATTGAGGACTTCTACCCTCTACTGCCCCCTGACTCAATGCCAGAGCTCCGACTTCATGCTGCCCGTATTCTGTCCATGTTCGGGAGCACCTATCTTTGTGAACAGATGTTTTCAATAATGAATCTGAACAAAAACAAGCACAGATCACGCATTACCGATGACAACCTCCATGCTGTTTTGCGGGTTGCTACAGCCCAAGAAATAAAACCGAACATTGACTCATTGATCCGGGGAAAACGGTGTCAGACATCTAGCCAGAAAACAAAACAATGAGCATTTTAGGTACATTCCAATATTACTGTTTTGCTTGATACCAATATTACTGTTTTGCTTGATAGCATGTGAATTGGTTAACAGCACTGTTAAGGAAAAGATTGTTCCACTCATTTTAAATTCACATTTCTGGTTAACATTGTCAGTTTATGACTGTTCAGTAAACCATTCGGCCCGCGATTTAGGCTGGATTTTAGATTTTGGCCCCTTCTCTGATTGAGTTCGACACCCCTGATCTAGATCTTCTATTCCTTCTTAAGTCAATTTTAATAAGTTATGTAGTTTTTACTAACTTTTTCATGTCATCAATATTTTCAAACAGACTGTCATAGAAAACAACTTCCATTGCCCTCTTTCCAGAAGCAAAAACGGCCTTCTGGGCTCTGGAACACTTCCTTCTCTCTTGCCGCATCCTACAAAGGCTATTCAAGTCCCCACCTGGGTGACAAGCTGTGGCTTAACCTCACAGGCTAGGAAAAAACCTCTACTGAGAGAAAGGATTGCAGAAGTGAGCTCTCAACATCTGGGGACTCTCCTCAAAGACTCCTGATGCATATACTGTATATGACAGTATAATATTTCATACGTACTAGGAAGAATGAAAAATGATATATTAACACTGTGTATATATCATTTTTCATTCTTCCTAGTACGTATGAAATATTATAAAATGTTAAAATCAAATAAAAAAATTATTAAGGATTAGTTAAGTGAAGAAGATAAGAAATATAATGCAAATGGAAATAACAGCATGGGCAAAGGCACAGAGAAATACCGTTTATACTTATTGGGCTGTAATTAATAGCTCATGAGTTGGTCTCTCTTCTACTAGGCCATGCTCCTTGGGGAAAAGGGCAATGTCATTTATCTTTATCTCTTGCTCCTTGCACAGTTAATGGCAGGTGCTAAAAGTATTGTTAATTCCCTTAATTCAAAATTCCTAACACAAGTTCTTAAGCGTCAGGAGACATTCAATGAATAATTTGTTACTTTTTGGATTAATTTGCTGGTTAAGACCAGATCTCATGCATTTCTCAAGGTTTTAGTTGTTTTCTCATTTTCCCTTTTCCTATTTGGCTCTTCTCTATTTCCTATCCCCAACACACACACACTTATTTTGAGAAGTTAGAGATGCAACAAAGCATAAGGAAATATATGAGTTTAGGCAAAGAGGAGTACATATAACATAATAAATTTGCTAAATTTACCCTTTTGGGGAGCTAAAAAATGTAACATTTTCCATAATATATTGCCAAAGTTGGTCTGTTTTTAATATTTTGTTTAATATAGTTGTTTTTGGAGCTGAGGACACAGGTTCTTTCCTATTGGTCTTAAAAATAATTTCTAACAGAAGGGGAGTTTTGGCAAGCTAACGATGTCTGGCCTTTATATGCTTGCTTATGTTCCAAAGGTGAAGAAAATGTAGGTCATTTGGCACTGCAGTTCTGCTCTCCAGCTGTCATTGAGTGATCAGGGAATGCAAGCAACCAGAGTTTCAGCACGTCATCTCACCAGGAATCACCAAGCATCAAAGTCTTTGCCATTACCCACCTTATAAATCATAAGTAGTCTACAGTATACGTATGGGCTAACCTTACTTGCTAATTTTTACAACTTGTGGTTGCCAACAGGTATTTTACCTATTTCTCTTATCTGACACCTCACAGAGAGATGATGTCAGAGACTAGTTAGAATCCCTTCTCCCTCCCTCAACTGGCATAAAAAGGCCAACATTCATTTGTTGGTAATGACTGATGGTTTATGTCATTATTCTTTACTTGCAAACTCACTAATAAATGAGGGCACTGAGGCTATTTCCTTAATTTATTTAATAAAGATTCTAAAACATAAGAAGCTTTGCCTCACTGATATTGAAGTCACAGATCTGTAGCTAGAGTGGCTTTTCTCTGGACACAGCATAGCTCTCACAAGTAGCTATAGAAATGACAGCTCTCAAAGCCAAGTTCTGGGATCTCAGGTAGCCTAGAAAATGTTTACCATACAAGGAAAAGATGTTTTATATAACAAGCCTTAGTTTAGAAGCCTGAGACGATTTCATTTATAAACAGAATGTCTTTTGTCTACTGTTGTGATTTTTTATACCACTTTAGATTTCTTTAAATTTTCCCTCTTTGTGTATTTTTTTACACCCCTTGGGCTTCATGTTATCTCACCTCACTAGCATCTGTGGCTTGGCACTTGTTTTGACTACGTAATCACATGTCTTTCCCTACATAGCGTAGCCTCTGAAACCTTATCTGCTAGGACCAGCCTTCCCTGCCCTGAGGAGGGCCTCCTAGTTATTTGCTGTACCTATTTTCCTTCAGAAAAAAAAAGAAAAAAAAGAAAAGAGAAAATCAACAAGGTTAATTTTGTTCCACACCTAAAAAAATATATATATTTTTAAAGTTAAAATGTATTGAGCTCTTTCTATGTGTCAACTTATTTAATAGTATAACTTCGTAAGTCATATCATTCCTATGCTCATTATACAACAGAAGAAATGAGGCAAGGATGTTAAGCAAGTTGCCCACGATCACATGATTTGTACAGAAAAGACCCAGAGGCAGACAGGCTCCAAAGCCCACAGTCTTGCCCATTATTGTACTTCTGTGAAAATGAATCACATTTTCCCTGTTGGATAATTATTAGTCCCCAGTAGTACCCTTGCATTAGAGACTCAGCCTGTTAGGAAACTTGGATCCTTGTTCTGTGTTTTAACTTGGGAGGAAGGAGCATTCTAGGTAGGGAAAATGCATGTTCAAAGGTCTAATGGCCAAAGGGAGGATGAAGAAAGCCAATATTAGGAAAAAAGGGAAACGACTAGAGTGTTTTAAGCCTTGGGAAGTGGGGGGTTAGCTGTAACCCGATCACAAATATATTCTTTCTTTCTTTTTTTTTTCTTTAAAAAATATATTTTATTGATTTTTCACAGAGGGGAAGAGAGAGGGATAGAGAGTTAGAAACATTGATGATAGAGAATCATCGACTAGCTGCCTCTTGCACACCCCTTTTGGGGATGTGCCGGCAACCAAGGAACATGCCCTTGACCGGAATCGAACCCGGAACCTTTCAGTCTGCAGGCCGACGCTCTATCCACTGAGCCAAACCGGTGCCGGCTACATTCTTTCTTTCAAAAAGTAAATTACATTACATTTAGATTACTTTCTTTTTTTAATAAATTTATCTTAGAGGAAGGGAGGGAGGAAAACATTGATGTGGAAGAGAAACATCAATTGGTTGCCTCCCATATGCCCCCCAAACCAGCAACCTGGGTATGTGCCCTGACTGGGAATCGATCCCATCACCTTTTGGTGTATAGGACAACACTCCAATGAACTGAGCCACACAAGCCAGGATGACCACAAAGATATTCTAACAATACCACCCTGGCTGCTTAAAAGAGAGCAAAAGTAGATTTAGGAAGATTTGTTAGGAGTCTATTGAGAAAATCCAGGCAAGAGGTGATGGTAGCTTGGGCTAGGGTATTGGTAGTGTGTGTGTGTGTGTGTGTATGTGTGTGTGTGTGTGTGTGTGATGGGGGGATGGGAAAATATTTTTTAAAACATGTACCATGAATTAAAACTGATATTGATTAGATTATGTAAAAAGTCTTTAACAAAACATTCCAGAAGTTACATTTCCAATAAGTATTACTGCCTTCAAAGTGTCATAGTGGGAGGTTTATACACCAATTTCAGTGATGCTTCATGGATCTAAACAATTTTGGAAAGCCTCTTCTAGAATTTCCTTCAGAACCAGTTTGAGCTAAACTAGAAAAATAGGCTTACTGTGTGTGTGTGTGTGTGTGTGTCAGTATATATATATATATATATATATATATATATATATATATATATATATCATACTTCATAAATCCCAGAAGCAGAGAGAACTACGTGTAGTGCTGTTAAATTGTTGCAGGGTTTATAAGAACTTCCTTTTATGACTTTGACCTGCCAATGTATACAGTGAGGTCAAAAAAGAAAATACCTCATAAAAAAACGAGAATATATTCTTTTGGATAAGAGTGAGCTAACTCAGGAGACTCAAGGCAGAAGAAATTCTTGGATAGCCAATATTTTTATTTTTTTAGGGAACAGATAATACATATATTTCAGAAGATTGACAACAAATTTCCCCGGGGGTGGGGGGTGGAGGGGAAAAAAATGGTGTTATATCCATCAGTTTTTAGGAACAGTGGGAAGCATGGTGGACACAGTTCAAATTTCAGACCCAAGCTGTGCCTACCTGTGCAGGCTTGGACCAATTTTCTCTCTGAGCCTTACTTACACATACACCAGGCTTTACTAATGGAGCTGATTTCCAACCCGTCCCCCAATTTTCTCCACCTAACCACTTTTCTTCAGGTTCAAGAACAGGAAACCCTGAGAAAAGCAAGACAACCCTCCAGGTGTTTTCAGGCTTTAACTGGGCTTACCTTTCCTAGCTCTGCAATACCAGGGCCCAGAGAAAGGAATTCCTCGTGCTTTATCATCTTCAGCAAAGAAAGGCTAGGGATCCCCAGGAGTAGTGCCTGTGGTCCAACAGAAAGTCCCAGAGCACCTTGTCACTCAAGGAAACAAGTAGCCCATTTAAATACCAGAGTCTTTTCTAGAAAATGAAACAAACACAATGCTCAAGAATAGGAGATTGGTTGAACTGTGGGATATCATATCCAAAGGCACACGCACACAATGGAATTATATATACTGAAGAATATTAAATGGCGTGTGGAGATGTTCATGATAAATTAAAAAATATTGCTGTAAAACAATATAAAACAATATATATATATATATGCGTGTGTGTGTGTGTATATATATATATATATATATATATATATATATATATATGGATTCATCTTTTACTTTTATTTTTTAAAATATATTTTATTGATTTTAGAGAGGAAGGGAGAGGGAGGGAGAGATAGAAATGTCAATGATGTCCTACACTGGGGATTGAGCCTGCAACCCAGACATGTGCCCTGACCAAGAATTGAACCATAACCTCCTGATTCATAGGTTGATGCTCAACTACTGAACCATGCTGGCTGGGCTGAATTCCAGTCTTTTAAAAATAATGTAATTACAGGGACAAAACAGAAAAAAATAAAAATTGTTAATAAGTTTTGAGTGGTAAGATTATGGGTATTTTAAATTCTTTCCTAAACCTAATACAATAAATGTAATAGTTGTTAATAAAAAGTTCTAATAAATAGGATATAGCATTTGAAAACTCCACAAGACAGAAATTGTGACTATTTTGTCTACCATCACAGAAAAAAAAGGCATTTAAAGAAATTAGTGTTTTTCCTAAGCAGAATTTGTAAAAGGGGAAAGTGTCTCTTTTGATTTTCTGCAAGTTTCCGCCTTTTTCAGCCTTGTCCCACACGCCAGTTATTTTTTTCTCCAGAATTAAGAATGGAAAAAAGAAAATCAACCTGGCTCCTTTTCTGCCCCTGGATGCTCACTGTTGAGATTTAGAGCAGGGAAATTTCCCATAATGCAGACTTCTTAATACCGGAGGCTCTTGGATCTGCCACTGGTGTATACCCTCCCGGCCAGTCACTTCCTGACAGACGCCTCTGTGGGTAGTGGTGAGGTAACTGGGAAATTCCTGTCTTATAACCTCTCCAGATATCCTGCAAATGGGAGGAAAGCCCAAGGCCCAGAGTTTCTTGAGTTTTTAAAATAAGAGTACTTGTAGTTAAAACACTCTACATTTATCATTACTGTAATCGTTAAGAATCAATACCATTTACTGAATGCTTTCCAAAAGCCAGATATCTCATTTAATTTTCACACTGGTCACTTAGGTATTATCCCTATTTCACAGAGAAAGACCGGCTGAGATCAAGCAATGTACCTTCAGAGATTGCAAAATTATTTCAAAATTGCCTCCATTATTCTCCTCTGTCAGATGAGGATTCTCGTTTTAACATGTAAAAACAAAGGACACGTGGTTTTCAAATCCCTGGTGGGGGTCTCTATGGCAGATCTAGTTTTTTGGTTTCAATAGAGCACTAAGTTAAGTATACAATTTTACCTGTATGTTCCCAAAAATTCTAGTTTAGCACTTCTTAGTTGGGATTCAGGAATCTGTATTTTAACAACTCCACCAGGTGATTCTCATCATGAGAGAAGTTTGGGAAACACTGCACTAGATTATGAGCAGCAGATTTTAATCTGACACTGAAGATAGGGTGTGGTAGGAGACTAGATACCCCTGCAAACAACCAGGTCAAGATGTGTCTTTACAACTCTTAAGACAAGGAGACAGTCCTGTACATGGGATATAGGGCCAATGAATTCTGGAGTTTACTGAGGGAGGGAGGGAGGGAGGAAGGGAGAAAAGGAGCCCACAGCTCTGCAGGGTGGGGATGGGGGGTAAGGGAGAGAACGAGGCAGAATAGCTTAGGTGAGTGGATGGTGTTCTGATGCTTGGTGGACCAGCTCAATCATACCTACAAAGGAATCCTGTGTAAATTTTGGCCAGGTATGAATGTATTTTATTGAATAAGACAAATTTGCTATCTAATTCTTAAAGTACAATACTTGTTAATATTGATCTTCTGATATACACACATAATAGAAAGACAAAAAGACATCATGGCTATAATAAATTATGGTGTTTTCATTTCTTGTTTGAATGAAACTGAAACTTTTTCAAGAGTTGTTTTAAGTAAAATAGGGACTTGTGACACTGAGCTATTTTCATAGTATCTACACTGCTTGCTATATCAAAATCAAATTCCTCAGGATTGATCTTTTTTTTATTAAAAAAATAGGTATTTCTTTATTGATTTTAGAGAGGAAGGGAGGAGGAGAGAGAGATAGAAACATCACTGATGAGAGAGAATCACCGACCAGCTGCCTCTTGCACACCCCCCACTGGGGATTGAACCCGCAGCCTAGGCATGTGCCCTTGGCGGGAATCGAACCCGGGACCCTCCCACCTCCCCCCGGGACCCTCCCACCCCCCCCCCCAGTCCACAGGCTGACGCTCAATCCACTGAGCCAAGCCGGCCAGGGCAGCATTGGTCTAAATGAAAATAAATTTTTAAATCTATAATTTTTTTTTAAAACTTTTAAAAATATATTTTATTGATTTTTTTATAGAGAGGAAGAGAGAGGGATAAAGAGTTAGAAACATCGATGAAAGAGAATCATCGACCAGCTGCCTCTTGCACACCCTCTACTGGGGATGTGCCCACAACCAAGGTACATGCCCTTGACCGGAATTGAACCCAGGACCTTTCAGTCCACAGGCCGACGCTCTATCCACTGAGCCAAACCGGTCTCGGCAAAATCTATAATCTTGATTTTTAAAAATTTACTGTCTTATTTATTTATTTATTTATTTA
Source organism: Pipistrellus kuhlii (assembly GCF_014108245.1). NCBI lineage: Eukaryota > Metazoa > Chordata > Mammalia > Chiroptera > Vespertilionidae > Pipistrellus > Pipistrellus kuhlii. Next base: position 15,843,095 of record NW_023425405.1, read on the forward strand.
TTTATTTATTTATTATTTTGGGGGGGGAGCTGCAGAAAAGGAAACATTTTCCTAGAATTATGAGTTAGCAATCTTGCAAGGGTCCTTGTCCAAGTTCTGCCCCAACCAGTTAAATCATCCTGAACAAATCTCTTAAACTTCAGAGTCCTCACCTGTACAACGAGATTCTAAAAGGCAGGCGATGTTTGACATTGTTGATGTTCTGTGTGACAAGCTAGCATTCCATGGGTATCCATAACAACAGTGAAACTAAATCTAATGCGCAGATGCCCTGAAGTGCAGAGGTAAGTATCCCTACATGTCAAATGCTTCAAGACACTTGTGAGTGAATGGCCGCCTAACTCAGAATGCCCACCACCAGAATATGGATGTTCCCTTCACTTAGACCCCATCCATCCTGGAGAAAAGGAAGAGCAAGTGAGGTAAAACTACACGATTTGTAAGTTGTATTCCTGGGAGTCAGGACTGGAAGGTGCCTCCTCCACTTGCAAGTTAAGCTCTGCTCTCTGAGATCCGGGTTGGAATTGTCATGCTCTAACAAGGGAATGTGAGATCTGGAACTAACTAGGTCTCAATGAATTCAACACATAGCTTGTCTTGGAGTTAAAAAAGAAAATGCGGAAAGATTATTTTTTCGAATTTTTATTTAATTATTCTGAGGACCTACGTGGTAGTCAGCAAGCTCCTGGACTTGTGAGGAGGGTGCATTCGTAGGAAATCCTGCAAAGAGGACACTCACCACCAGGCAGGGCAGCGTCTAGAAATCGAGAAGGGGGTTTCCCCTGCGGCCAGGCACCCACACTGTTCCTTATCTTCCTCGCCTACTCAGAAGTTCTGACATTTATGCTTCAAAGCCTGGTGTGGTAGTTCCAGCCTCTTAAAAGCTTCGGGTATTTTTTATAGGTTTCTCTTGCTCAGTAATTGTGGCCTCCAAATGTATAATTCTCCTGGTCCCATTTCATCTGTTGCAGGAGCGTCCGTGCCTTCTATGGATCGCTGTTCTCTCCCAAACAAAACAGGGTCAGGGAACAGGGGAATCCCTATAGAAGCACTAAGAGAAAGCGCGGATCGGCTGCTGCCCATACATCCAGCCCTTTTAAAGGCTTTTGTGTTCATCACGATTTAAGACTCAAAACCATGAGGAAAGCAGGAGCTAACAACCTGAATACCCACTTTCATTCCGGGTAGAAGTCTCCCACCTTAAAAAAAAAAAAAAAAAAAAAAAAAAAAAAAAAAAAAAAGGCATTCCCTCACCACCTCCAAGATTCCGCTGACACTTCCATACAAGGGCAGGTACTTGCTTTCTCTACGTGGAGAACCTCTTTCTAGCTGCACCTCCGAGGGTTAAGCCCGCCCCAGGCCTTTGGCTTTTCTATCGCGGGGTCAGGCTTCCCTTCTCTATTTCTCCACACCCAAGCCCGCCCACCGGCGTCGAACTCAGCTCTCTATTGGCTCAGAGGCGTGCTCGTCTCCTCAGGGAGCCAATCCGAACCTCGCTGTCTACCCGAGGGATTTGGGAAACGGAAAGAGACCTCGGCGTGTTCCTGGAGAGTAAGGCGGGGCCGTACATGAGTGACGTTTCCACCGCCCAATGGGCAGGGCGCTAGGACCTGCCCCCTCAGCCTCCTGGGCTAGAAAAGAGCGTTGATGCCGGCCGCCGGGATGAGTCCTAGGCGGCGCTGCCTGCCCGGGGGCTCTGAGGAGCGGGTGCTGCTGGTGGCCTCTTTGCAGGTGAGTGGGTTTTGCCTTAGAATGTTGCTGTGGAGGACGTCCCCATTTTTTAAACGTTTTGTCTTGGGAGTGCGGGAGGCCAGTTCCTTTGACTCTCCCGCTTGGTTCTGCCTTTGAATCTGGCGCTCGCGGGTCTGCGCCCCGCGGGCCAACCCTCACGCCGCCCCGGGTCCCCTCTCCGCCGTCCCTTCCTCTGAATGAGCCTGCCCGGAGGCAGCGGTCTGTCAGCCGGCGGGGGGGACTCGCCTCGGCAGGAATGAGCCGGGATGGAAGGGAGGGAGGATCGATCGCCTACCTCTCCGGGGCGCCGGGCAGAGCCCCTTCCATGGGAGGGCTCCAGGGAGGAGGCTCGGTGCCCTCAGGGCCATGCCACTCTATTTAGGGCCAAGGCAGGTAGACCTGCCCCTGGAAGTGGAAGAAGACAGAAAGCAACCTGAATGCCGTGAAATGAAGGAGGAGGAGGTGAACGTCTGGAATTGGTTTCACGGGGCGCTCCAATCTGCAGCCAAATCACAGGTTCTTAGAGCCACTCAAAAAAATAAAAAATAAAAATAAAAAGTGTATTCCCCCTCCTTTCAAAGGCGAGGGGGGCTGCATGTCTAGAGAAGAGCAATAGAAATGCATGACGGAAGGGAAGTTCACGGTTAAGTTCTGAAGGGTCATTAGTTGTTAGAGAACTTCACTCCCATTCACCAACCATCTATCTCTCTTCCAAACCGTGGAGCATGTGCGTGGGACCAGAAAGTTGACTGACTGAATGCAGGATTGGGGTGGGGGGTGGGGGGGGGGAAGGAATCAAATAGTATCTTTCAGCAGAAGCTACTAAGATTTTCCATAGTGAAAGCAGAACGCGTGTCAATTTGCCTTTTATTTTAAAACTGACTCCCCTGAGTCCAGGGACCAGGTTTTATCCATCTCTGTTTCCTTCAGTCCGTGTGGACTTCAGAGAAGAAGCATCATTCAAAACAAATGGTGCGGGGGAAGGAGCTCAGAGTTGCAAGTCGAGACACCTGGGTTTTAGTCTTGAAGCTGTTGCTATTTGTGTGTTGGCAAACAAATCCTTTCGACTCTCTGACTCTGAATTTTTGCATCTTTTAAAGAGCAGATGTTGCCTTGGACTATTTCTGAGGTCCACGCTTGTGCTAAAGGTCTGTTTTAAAGTGAAAATGATTAGACGTTTTTCCACCACAAGTCTATAAACAAAATCTCATTGCAGTCAGTTCCGTACCAATCTGTTAGCAAAATGAAGTTTCCAGCTGTGAGGGTAGTGTTTGTTCTTTTGTGTCTACATTTAAATCATAGGAGAGGCTTTGGACATTTTGCAGACTGGCCATTTTATAGAGGTAAAACGTGGTAGAAAAATGTGGTTTTTTCAATTCCATCATCCAGAGGCAACTCACTGTTAATGTTTGGTTAGATCTTTTGGTGTCTCTTCCTCTTTTGCTTCCTACAGTTGGTTGAAATGAAGTGGCACCTTTCATTTTATGTAATGACTGATACATCTAAATCCAGCCCTGCTTTCATCTTTGCGTGCCTGGTGCTCACAGATGTTTGAATTGATAGGTCTCTTGAATATTCTTGGAATGAAATCCGGTGTGAGGGAATGTTTATATGGGGAAATAGGACTTAACAACAACAACAACAAAAAATCTTTCACTGAAACTTGGCCACAAATATGGAAAAAACATCTTTTATAAAATGTAAATTAAATGTTAGCCACCTCATTAAAGCATTTGGACTGTAGTATTTGGTATACTTCTAGGACTGTATCTTACCCTCAACTTTACCACCCCCTCCAACATACACGCGCACACACACGCAATTTGACTTCATTCCTCCTAATTTAACTTTTTCTCTTTACCCAGCCTCATTTTATTTCCAGCTTTTGCTTCTGTTCATGCCATCATCAGCAAGGTAGGATCACCTTCAAGGGCCTGAGGTCTGTGCCAGTCTTCCTTTGTTAGCTGAAGTCCGCTCCATTCAACCCAGAATTCCTGTCACTTTTTGGTAGAGTGCTTCATCATTTCATTTAGTCTTCCTAACAGCCCCCTGAGGACAGTAATTTCATTATCCTCCTCTTTTTGGATTAAAAAAAAAAAAAAAAAAAAAAAAACCTGAACAGCATGAAGTTCAGAAAGTTGAAATCACTTGGTCTAAGTCACACTGTCAGTAAGTAGCAAAGCTGGGGCTGATATCCAGGTTTCTTGACAAACTTTTGGGTTTTGGGGGAATAATTTATGTTGACAAAAGCTACAACTCTGGGGAAATAAGTAACCAGAGATAAGAAGGAGGTGTCATGAGTGCTGTATATATTGGTGATGCCATGTGGGCTGAAACTAGCAGCAGGAAGACCAGCATACGTCTTATCACAAAAATATACCTCTTAGCTGTGAATAGGGGTTCACCTGAGATGGTTTGCTTCCCTCATAACAAGTGATGAGTCACAGCTGTTTGTTAGTAGATGTAAAGTTGGAGAATGACAGGGTGATAATAGTGCCTAGAGAAATAGTGTAAGTGATAGCATTTGCTCCTGGTAAAGAGATGCTCTTATAATGCAACTACCAATAGAAAAGTTACTATAAAGCTTTAGGAAAAGTAATAGATGGTGGAACACTAGGTGCTTTTAGGTACAGTCATGTTTGGACTTTTAATATTGCGCTTGATTTGGGGGAAGGCATATTTTGTTAAAACTCCAAGGAACCGAGCCCCAGCTTTCATTTCCCTTAAGAACTATTCCTTTTTCCTTTATCAGAAATATGGTTAATCTTTCTACTTTTTCTATATCCTCAAATATATAGCCAGCCTATCTTCTGTAAGTTGGGTCCTAATGCAATGGGGGTTGAGTTTCACATTGAAGATTTGGACCAGGGAAAACATCTGAGTGGTCTGTGGTGGCATTTGAATAGTTAATATTTAAGGATAAACTTTGGATCATAGCAACTCTTGCTCTGTATCCCTTATTTTCCATTACTTCAATATTATATCATTGATCATGTTTCTTACTCAATTTTTGGAAACAAAAAGCAGAAAGCAAACTTAAGTTTTCAGGCTGGTCTTTATCTTGTCATTTTATCTACCTGTTTTTGTTGTACTTGTATATTAGACATTACTACTTTTTGAACACATGGAAAAGGGAAGAAGCAATGTCCTAGGAGCATTACTTTGGAAGACAGGACAAGCCTCAGTTATGGTGGAGATGGGGGAGGTATGAGAAATTATCTGGTTTAATTATCAGGAGTAGGAGGCAGCAGTAGGGTTTTTATGCTGCATTTGTTGAAACTACCTAGAGATTCTGGAGATAGTGTAGAAGTAACATCAGTAAATGCAATGCGTTGCTTGTGTACCAGTCCCGTGTGTGTGTGTGTGTGTGTGTGTGTGTGTGTGTGTGTGTGTGTGTGAGAGAGAGAGAGAGAGAGAGAGAGAGAGAGAAACAGAGAGAGAGAGAGAGAAGATTCGTGCAATAGGCCTGCCTTCCCCTGGCTGCCAGCACCCATTTTGCTCTGGCCGCAGGGGAAAAGCCAAGCCTCGAGGCTGGGCTTCTCACTCTGGCCACAGTGAGGCTTGGCTTCTCTACTCTGGCCACAGCAGAGAAGCCAAGCCTCTTCAGTCGTCTTCATTCATCTTCAGACTTCGCTACACACCTGTATATGCAAATTAACCTGCCATCTTTGTTGGTGGGCGTCATTGGCTGGTAGGCGTCGTGGAGGTGTGGTCAATTTGCATAATTCTCTTTTATTAGTGTAGCTATATATGAGTGTGTGTGTGTGTGTGTGTGTGTGTGTGTGTATGTATGTGTGTATATATATATATGACCCTCTCATCCCTGCCTTGTCAAAGGATAATAATCTTGAAACATAATTTCAATTTTATGGGGGCATTTATGGAAAAACATTTCTTACTCTATAGCAAATTTAAATTATGAACATATGAGACTGTGTTCCAATAAAACCTTATGTATAAACACTGAAATTAGAAGGGTATTTGAAAATATAAGTCACTTGCAAAAGTGTGTTTCCTTTGAATCACCAATTTGTTTCTTTATTGCCAAGGCAATTGCATAGCACCTATTCTTGAGCAAACATACATTCACTTGAAGTGTGAGTCACTGTGGCAATTTATGAAGATGTCTAAAAGAAGTGAAGTATGTTAAAATGACAGATTATTTTTTGAAGTTGACTAACAAGGTGAATAATTTTTCCTTCTAGCGTTTTCTTTAACCCATCATTAAATAATTAAATTAAGCAAAAGTAAACTACTCAGACTGATTTAAATGTTCTCAGTATTGTATTCTGTGAAGAGTAAATACAATTATGAATGGGATTCCATTACTCAAGGTACTTGGTGTTCTGGCCAAGAATAAAATCAGGTGATATAATAATGTTGGGATTACTCTGTGACCAGATGCTTAAAGTTTCAAAACAGTGATGCAATTAGTAGATGAGAGAATGGTATCCTGCCCAGCCAGGTATTGACAAACTAAGGCCTTCTGGCCCACTACTGTTTTTGTACAGCCCACAAGCAATGAGTGGTTTTTACATTTCTTAACAGTTGAAATAAATCAAAGAATAACAATATTTCATGTGCATGAAAATTATATTAAATTCTAATTTCAGTGTTTATACATAAAGTTTTATTGGAACACAGTCTCATATATTCATCTGTGTATTGTCTATGGCTGCTTTCAGCTACAGTGACAGATTACAATACCATATAGCACAACAAGCCTAAAAAAATTACTTACTTTTCCTTTTACAGAAACTAACCTGTGGTGGCTTTCACACTCGTCTTCATCACATTTCAACAGCCATTTTCTTGGTGCAGGTCTTCATTGTATGTTACCAGAATTATTGCAAAGTCCTCAAAAGTATTCACATCTTTGGTTTTTCTTATTTCAATTTTTAAATGCTACCTGATTCTCTTAAAATACACATTAACATTATTTTTTTTTTAATTTTTAAAAATATTTTATTGATTTTCCACAGAGAGGAAGGGAGAGGGATAGAGAGCTAGAAACATCAATGAGAGAGAAATATCGACCAGCTGCCCCCTGCACACCCCCTTCGGGGATGTGGCCGCAGCCAATGTACATGCCCTTGACCGGAATTGAACCTGGGACCTTTCAGTCTGCAGACTGACACTCTATCCACTGAACCAAACCGGTTTGGCCACATTCACATTAAACCTTCAGTGATATCCCAGTATTTATAGAAAAATCTTTATTCTTTGGCACAAGTACCTGCAGGTACTATTCAGTCTTATCTTTCTAGGCCAGTCTCCTCCTACTTCCTCGTTGTACCCTATACTTAGGGTGATCATATAATTTTCCAAATGGGAAATAATTATGTTGGAGAAACAGGCCTAAAGCAAGATTGCTCTAGGCACACCAGGACATATAGTCACCCTAGCTATTTCCAGTAATTTTGAATGAGTCACCATTTTCTATTCCCTTGCCTCAACTCACTATCCCCTTAAGCTAGAATGCCTTTTCCTTTTTCTATAAATCTTAATCTTGAACATCATTCCCAAACCAGTTTAAAGAATGCCATGTCCATGAAGCCTTACTTAGAAATAATTTTTTTTCACCTCCCTTATGAATGGAGTGTTTCTCATGATGTTAATTACTTTCTGCTTTAGCAGTACATACACATGCACATATGCCACTCTTCCCTAACCAGTTCCTTGAAGACATATCCTTGTTGATTTCTATATTTCTCACAGGCTCAAATGGGGTTTGCAACACATGTTTGAAAAATGAATTAATTAACCAGATTAGGAAAACTGAGTATTTGTGATTTATAAATCATTTTAAATGTGATTAATTAGTGAGGAAAGTTGGGTTTCCAAGGACTGAGGACTGAGCCTCGGATGCCAGTGTGGCAGAGTTGCAGCATGCTTAAAAACATAAATGTGAGTTTGATTTGTGTCACTTTGGGCAAGGTAACCTCTCCTCAGAGTTTCTGCATCTGGAAAATGGGACTAATCATAGTACCTCTCCATAGAACAGTGGTTGAAGATTCAAATAGTCTAAGTACACGGTGAACACTCGTTGAATGTTAGCCGCTATGACACCATATGATATTTTCATCATCATACTACTATTCTGGTGGGTAGGAAAATACAGAGACCTAAGACCAGGGCATAGCAGTAGAAGAGCCTGGGAAGTACAGCACTGAAATCCTAAAGAGTGTTTTTCCTTGGTGGAAGTAGTCAGCTGCAGAGTGTGAGTTCCAAGAGAAGGTGGTCTCCACTTACCAAGAAATAACTAACCTGCAGGTTTTTTTGAGATACCATTTCAGGAGAGTGGGCAAGGCACGAGTTAGGTGTCTAGAAGAAAGGAAAAATAGCAAAGAAGAAGGGGTGGGAAGATGAGACACAGTCATATAAAAGTACATTTTTTTTTTTTTTTGAGCCATACCATACTTTTAAAAAGAAAGGAAGCCTGGCATATGAATTCACTGACCTGTATGATCCTTTTTTGTATAAACTAAATCATCAACTAAAGTTAGTTGCTTAATTCAAGTGCCAAGGGATAAATGAGGAACCCTAAGAACCAACTCCAAGGTGGTGAGCTTTACCAAAAAATAAAACTTGATTTTGAAAAAGAAGTTTTAAAATTTGAGGGTGGGGAGTATGTATTGGAGACTATATGTTCTTAGTATGATATCTATAAGTTGGGGTGACTGTTGCCTAACTTGACTTGGTGCATTAATTTTTTCCCCAAGAACAGAATTTTTCCCCCTCCTTTATAGTCTCACCTTGCTTGTATTCATTTCATAAAATGCTTCCTGGGCTTGGAAAGACAAGTCGTGACTGGATATGTTCCTGTGAAATCAAATGAGCCTAGATCCTCAAACCAAGACACTGTAGTCTTCAGTGATGAGGTAGAGAAAGCTCAGGGATCAGGGGGAGACCTAAAATTTGCCTGTTAGTACTGTATGTTTTTGAACAAGTTAATTGGAGTCTTTCTCTGTGTGGAGATTATGGCCATTCATGAACATACTAAACTGTAAAGACTACAAAAATATAATGGCTGGTTATTCTTGGCGCTAGCTTTGCCACTAAATACACTGGGATTCTTGAGTTAAAGCTTTCTAACATCTCAGGCCTGCCAACGGACTGTTTTTACTTTGGCAGTTACCACCAAAACTGTCAAGCCTCAGTCTCATTAGCACAACATACCATATTTTCTGGACCATAAGACACTCCGGACCATAAGACGCACCAGTTTTTAGAGAAGGGAAATGAAGAAAAAAAGATTCTGAAACAAATAGTGTCCTAAAATATTTTATGTGCATTAAAACCCAACATCACAGTCAATAAACACATGTAATCAACCCTGTAAAGTAAACAGCAGCATTTAGAACCATTTTAGAGCCGGGCAAGCACACAGAGACCACACAGAGCCGGGCAAGTAAAAAAACTTTTTTTTTAAAGTATATGTGTAGGCTATATTTGGACCATAAGACGCAGGGACTTTTTCCCCCCACTTCTGGGGGGGAAAAAGTGCGTCTTATGGTCCGAAAAATACGGTAATCATTTTTGTCTAACTTTGAGTCATTCAACACACCTACGTTTTGTACCTACTAGGTATCTGTCAAGTGGCACACTAGCTTCTAGAGTTATGGCAGTGAAACAGCTTGCATTCTATCAGGGCACATAGATGCTGAACAAGTAATAGATTGGAAGTGACCCATCATAACTCTACCCAGTGTTGTAAAGCAGGATGCTATGCAAGTATATACCAGGCAGGCCTGACCATTTCCCAATGGGTGAGAAGGAAGAGCAGAGAAGCCTGCCTAGAGCAGAGGCCCTCAAAACATGGTCCTCAACCCAATAGTATCGGTACCACCTGGGAGCAAATTTCAGACCTACTCTCAAGACCTACTCAGTTTCTGGAAGTGGGATGCCCAGCAATTTGTTTTAACCAGTTCTGCTGGTGATTCTGATGCACATTAAAGTTTGAAACCAATGGCTTACAGAAAATAACATTTACTCTAAGCTCTAAAACTGCATCGTGCAATACAGTAGTCACTGGTCATGTGTGGCTATAGAACCCTGGAAATGTGGCTAGTCCAAATTGAGATGTGCTTTAGTATAAAATACACACCAGATTTCAAATACTTGCTGTGAAAAAGAAGAATGTAAAACAGTTCATTAAGAATCTACACTAATAAAAGAGAAATAGGCAAATCACTTTGTGACGCCCACGAGCCAATTAGGAGTGATTATGCAAATTAACCCAACAAAGGTGGTGGTGGCCCTGCCCCCCAGTCCCTTCAGGCCTCTGGGCAGCACTCATGCTGGCACAGAGCAGCCAGTTGGGGTGGGACCAGGTGGGGTGAGACACCTGCTATGAGGGGGAGCACAGGAGGGGAGGGGGCAGAGAAAAACCGGTGCCAGCAGCCAAGGGAAGGCCTATTGTATGAATCTTTGTGCAACCAGCCTCTAGTCTGTGTGTGTGTGTATATATATATATATATATATATATATATATATATATATATATATTTATATTTAGCCAGCAACCAGAATGCTTGAAGGACCAGCAAACTGGCTGGATCAAGGGGTTGGGACCACTGGCCAACCTCCCAAAGCCCCTACCCTTAGCCAACCTCACCCCTGATTGGCCTCTCTCACCTGGATCAAGGGTAGGGTGCTGGCCAATCTCCTGCAGCCCCTCTCCCTGGCCAAACCCCACCCCCAATGGGCCCCTACCATCCTGATCGCCTGTGGCCCCTACCCTCAGTCAGCACTACTCCAGATCGCACTCCCCCCCATCCCTGTTGGGGGCAGGGCCCATTGACCAATTGTCCTGGGCCCTTCTCCCCAACTGGCCCAGCCCTGATCAGACCTGATCAGAGTGGGCCAGTTGGCCAACCTCCCACCGTCTCCTCCTGACAGGCCCGGCTCCAATCCACCCCATCCTTGCATGAATTTTTATGAGTGGCTCAGTGGGAGGATCATCTCATATACCAAAAAATTGTGGGTTCTATTCCCCCTCAGGATATATACCTAGGTTGCAGGTTTGACTCCTGGTCAAGGTGTGTGTGGGAGACAACTGATCATTGTTTCTCTCACATTGATGTTTCTCTGTCTCTCAAATTGATAAAAAACATATTCTCGGGTGAGGATTAAAATTTTTTTTATATAGCTCATATGATGGAATAATAATATTTTGAACCTATAGGGTTAAATAAAATGTGCTATTAAAATTAAATTTACCTATTTTTAACTTTTAATATGGCTTTAGAACATATACAGCTTGCATTATATTGAAATATTTTGACTGGGCACAGCTGATCTAAAGGATGACTAGACATTACTGAAAGCAGTGTGGGACTGCAGTGAAAGTGGAGGGGAGATAGTGCTGGTCTGGGAGAGGGTTCTGTGTGGTATGTGCAGAGGTCCTGAGGCAAGAAAAGCATGGCATGTTCAAGGAAATAAAAGAAAACCAAAGCCTTGCTGGTCACAGTAAGGACTTTGAACTTTAGCCTCAGATCAATAGGAAGTAATTGAGGGTTTTAAATGGGGCACTTAGTTTTCAGGAAGTTTGCAGGTAATAAATGAGGGCAAGAGAGCTACAGCTGAATATAGCAAGATTCTCATAATCACACTCCCTGCGCCCTCCACCCCCCCCCCTCCCAAAAAAAAAAAAAAAAAAAAGATAGGGTGGAGGTATTTGGTTGGGAAATACCATTGAGAGGGAGCAGGACCCTGCCCACCCATCAACTGCCCCTGTTTCTGCTCCAGGATATGAGGCACAAACACCCCCAACTACAGAGAGAAGCAGACAGCTGGGAGATAGTTTGCATTCAGTTCACTTTCAGCTTGGTTACAGCTCGGAGCTAGAGGAAGCATTCCAGGAAGAGTACAAAATTGAGTGGGAGTTTGATTACAGAGTTTGGGACTCTGCAGGCTGGTGGCAAAGGGTTTAGTGAAGGAAGGACAGGCACAGTTCATAGGAGATTAGAAGGTCTGTTCTTTGAAAGAGTGTGTCGGACGGTTACAGGGATTGGAGCCTGGAGGCTTGGGGTCTGACCATCTCCTATGGCATGATGGCCTCCTCACTCACTGGGCCAGGAGGACATTTCCCTTTAAGTCACAGGTCATACACTAGCAGACCCAATCTAGCATGCAGACATGTTTTGTTTAGCTCACATTTAAAAACTGTATTCCAATGAGTCGCCAGAATTTGTATCAGGTATCACATGAAAATGCGCATTTCCAGAGTTTCTGACAATTGGAAGATCTATAGGAACCCCAGTTCTTCAAGTCTCACAAGGAAGTGGGCTGGAGCTAAGTAGTAGCTACTTGCCCCCCCCCCCCCTTTTTTTTCTCTTTAATGTAAACTTTTAGGAGCTGAAATGATTCTTTTTCTTTTCTTTTTTTTTTTAAGACATTTATGCTAAAAATAAAATGGAATCCATAGGTTCTCTGTGGTCTGAGTCTAAGTCTTGCATTCTCTCCAGTCTTTGGTTTCAGCAGTCCCATCTTCTTTCAGTTCTTCAGAAAAGTTCTAAGAATGGTACCCTTAGTTCAGTGAGGTCAGGATATACAAAAGCTTCGTCCACTTACACAGAGTGACATCCATCAAAGAAGCATGTATTGTCCCTGCAGCTCACCACTGTTCCTACCACCCCTGTAGCCCAGCACCACTGCTTATTCACACGTCTGTCTGGCCACTGGGGCATGAGTTTGCAGGCCACGCCTTAAACTTTAATCAAACTGCTTAGTGTGTGTTGATGAACACTTGGTATACCAGCTCCACAAGGATTAAAATCTTAAAGATTACTAACTGTAAACCTCAACAGTGCCTCTGTGAACATTTAGCAGTTAATTAAATGGGAAAAGTCAGTTGATAGCATCAAGGAGGAGAAAGGGAAGTGACTTTTAGTTTACCTGAGATAGATACACTCACTACCTTGGGACCTTACTCTATATTCACTCCCTGTACATGAGTAAGGGAAAGGTATGTATTTGTATAGTCTTTGTGGCTGTAGGACTGTTTCTCTGCTCCAGTGTATATATTTTGATGGGAAAGGAAGGCAGAAAAAATGGTTTCTTCCTTAAACAGTAAGCAAATACAGCAGATTAAAATACTGCAAAACTTGGCGGTAGAGTTCATAACCAAAAGATGAAGTGCTTCTGCCTACAAAATTTGCCCATCTTATCCCTCTTCATCTTAAGGGAAAAGAGCTCGTTAGTGTAAGAAGGTTTTTCTTGCTTGACAAGACAATGTAAGGGCTGAGGCAGAGGAACAGTTGATAGCTTCTTTTCTCCTCGCCCACCAAAAAAAACCACAAGACAATATGTTATGAGAGGTGGATTTTGTTTTCACGGGCCTAATGCTTCTACTACTTGGTGGATTAGAGCTCTTAGAAGAAACAATACAAAAATACCTTCTTTTGTAAATTACATACACACCCATGTGAATTCATTATTTTGGTTTCCTAGTGCTTTAGAAGGCGTTTGTTCCAGCTTGAGCTTCATTAGCGTCATAATTATGCTGCGTCTGGACACCAGTAATCACCTAGCTAAATACTGCCCAGATGCCTTCATCCCATTCTCTGTTCTTCTGACACCCTGCTGCCCCTCTGGGCTGAGGGTAGAGGCATCGCTCTCCCTCTGGAAATTCTCAGTGAGGACCTTCAGCTGAGCGCTGAGCTCAGGATCTTCCAGTGACCTCATGCTTTTAAAAATTTTTTATTTTATTCTATTGATTTTCTACAGAGAGGAAGGGAGAGGTATAGACAGTTAGAAACATTGATGAGAGAGAATCATCGATCAGCTGCCTCTTACACACCCCCTACTGGGGATGTGCCCACAACCTAGGTACATGCCCTTGACCGGAATCGAACCTGGGACCTTTCAGTCTGCAGTCCGACGCTCTATCCACTGAGCCAAACCGGTTCCGGCTAGTGACCTCATGCTTTTAACTCCTTGCTCCACATGTGCTAAAGCTTCAGACCTGGTACTTGACAAGAAAGGGAAATCATAAACCTTACTGCTGGAACCTTTCAATTTGCAAATCACCTCAATCTGTTGCCTTCCTCAGGTCCTCAGTTTGCCTTCCACTGAAGCCTAAATTTTAAAGCCCTTTTCCACCTTCAGAATCTTTAGGAATTAGTAAAGAAAGGAAGAAACTAGCTCTAGATTCCAACTAACTTTGTCCCTGAGGGTTATATAACTGGCTGAATCACAGTTTTAGTGGGACAGAAAATCTGCAGCTAATGGAAGTTGCCAAGAGTGGCAGAAGACCAGGCCCCAATGTTCATGTAATCTTTGCTCCCCAGTGTGGAAAGTGCTGGGGTGGAGGTAGTGAGCACTGGGCATGTAATAAACCAGACATAATTTGTCAGTGAAGATGGGTCGCTGCAGGGTGAGTGAAGGCAGGCCGATGCAGCCGGGCAGCAGAGTCCTGGGAGACAGAGTGACCCGGCAGATCACTGGGTCAGCAGCTTAGCTTAGCAAGTTCAGCACACTTTTTGGTTGCCTACTCCACTTCACTAGATTCTTCTCCCCCTGAGATGTGGCCGGTGTGTGTTGAAGGGTTGGGAGGAGGAGGCAGGGCCTCCTTATCACTGAGCTTCTCACTTCCGCAGACCTGCTCCTGTTAATCTGTTCCTACACGCAGCAGTTGCTCAGCTGCGCGCATTTGATAACTTGTTTTGCATCCGGATTTATTCCTGCCGAAAGCACTATATTCGGGCAGGTGAGAGATTATTTAGGTGAATACCACGTTTGGTGCTCATGTTGCTTTAAATCACTTTTAATGTTGTTTGAATGTTGAAACTTAGATTTTCTTATATGCGGTGTAGCCTGTGGCCTTGAAGAGCTAGTTGCCACCAACCAGTGATTTATATGCCAGATAAATGTGGTGGTTTATTGAATTAACATGTTTAATGACGTCATCAGTGAAGTGAGACTAGTAAATATTTTTTTTCCACCAGAGGAAAAACAAAGTGAGAGGATGCTTTCAATCTAGAGTCAGTTACTAGTCATCTTTGTAGACGTCTGCACCTCATTCTGGTAAATCCTCTCTTCTGTAAATAAACTGCCTTTGATCTGGCGGAAATGCAGCATGCCATTAGAATGAAGTGTTCTCATTATTTTACATCATGCCATTAGCATACTATCTAATCATCAGAAAATGTAAGTCAGCTAGGTTCCCTGTAATTAATTATCTGTAGAATATGCCTTTATGCGCCATAGCATATGAGTTGCCGGATGTCTGATATCAAAAACTGTTTAAAGAAATTACCCTAGTTTTAGAAATTGGTTGTAGTAAGGTTGTGCTTTCTTTCCCAGGTAGTCAGCTGAGTGAAGAATATAACTTACGCGTTTTATTTCTTCTCTTTCCAGATGTATTTCTGTCATTGAACATTGGCCACTTGAAGGCATAAGGGAAGCTCAGCCATCAGTATGTCCAAATACAAACTGATCATGTTAAGACATGGGGAAGGTGCTTGGAACAAAGAAAATCGTTTTTGTAGCTGGGTGGATCAGAAACTTAACGAAGACGGGCTGGAGGAAGCTCGAAACTGTGGGAAGCAACTCAAAGCGCTAAACTTTGAGTTTGATCTGGTATTCACATCCGTTCTTAATCGGTCCATCCACACAGCCTGGCTGATCCTGGAAGAGCTAGGGCAGGAGTGGGTTCCCGTAGAGAGCTCCTGGCGTCTGAATGAGCGTCACTACGGAGCCCTGATCGGTCTCAATAGGGAGAAAATGGCTTTGAATCATGGCGAAGAGCAAGTGAGGATCTGGAGAAGAAGCTACAATGTGACCCCGCCACCCATTGAGGAGTCCCATCCTTACTACCAAGAAATCTACAGTGACCGGAGGTACAAAGTGTGCGATGTACCCGTGGACCAACTGCCACGGTGTGAAAGTTTAAAGGATGTTCTGGAGAGACTCCTTCCCTTTTGGAATGAAAGGATTGCTCCTGAAGTGTTACGTGGCAAAACCATTCTGATATCTGCTCATGGAAATAGCAGTAGGGCACTCCTGAAACATCTGGAAGGTACCATCTTTATGCTATACTTATTAGAGGTTGCCAATGTTATTGTTACACCTTCATCTGGAAGGGACATGCTGTGTTAGTTAATAATGCACAGTTTACATAGTAGACTTTCCTCCCCTATTCTCTTTGGTCACTTTAGTCTTTTAAGAATCATTTTGTTCCACAAGTAAAAAAAATTCTCTGCCTTTTCTATTCATATTATCTGGAGCAGTAGCTATCAAGCTTGAGCAAGTATCAGAATCACCAGGAGGGAAAACTTGGTCTACCACAGGTTGCTGGCCTTGCCCCCCTGAAGGCTTGGGGTCCCAGCCTAAGAATTTGCATTTCTGATAAATTTTCAGATGTTGATACTGTTGCTGGGGGTTCTCCATTTTGAGAATCCCAAACTAAAGCACTATGTAGCTTTGTTATAGAAAGATAAAAGGAGGCTAGGGATGGAAGAGGTTTCTATAGAAATGTTATTTAGACTTCAGATTTGCTCATGTTCTTCCAACTTAAAACAATTGTTGCTGTGTTTTCAGACCTAGGTATCTTGAACAATTCTTTTGTTCTAGTCCTCCCCTTCCAGAACAGGCTTAGTCCTTGATTGAGAGATAGTTGTAGGGGAGAGGAGGATAAAAGATAGCTTATTGGAGATAATCAATAGCCTCATTAATGCTTGGTGTTACATTCTAAATGTATTGTACAATATACTGTATTGCTACCTGTCTCTTACGTTAACATGAACTAAATGAATTCTTTTGAGGACTCAGGCTCACCAGTTGGGCCATCAGTGATTGCACTGTGTTTCAGGGCATTTCTTATCCCCCTTCCTCCCTTCACTAAAATAACATTATCCAGTTGTGCTTTTTGAGTGATCTGCTCTGTCTGGTGTTTTCTTGTCTATCATCATGTCAGCGGTTAACTTACTGATGTTAGAGTGTGTTTCTCTAACATTCCTTTTCCATTCTGCTTTACTTTTCTAGATGGGGCTGTGAAAAATGAAAGGGTTGACTTTGTAGGTGAATTAAGTGAAAATAGGTTGTTGGTAACAAAATAAAGTGATCTTTATAAGATTTTACTGTAAACTTTTTAGTGTATGTTATTTTAGCCCTAATTTTTATAACATGGCCAACAGCCAAATCATTACTCATATACCTGCATCCATTAGTTTTGCAGAAATTTAAGATCTATAGACTTTATTGGCTGTTAAAAAACTTTATTGTCTAGACATGGCGCTCGATCTGTTTGTATGTGTGTGTATATATCTTATTTACTCAACTATATAAAGGATTCTATTCTTCCTTGTTCAGAACAGATGTTTGGTTAAGTGATATATAACTTCATTATTATTGGACTATAGTATTTTATTGTTTGAAGAAGGATTGAGGCTCCTCTTAGGATGACAACAGACTGAAATTTATAATTTCAAAGTTTCTTCCAGAAGATGTACTCTTTTTCACATGCCAATTTCTCTTTTCAGAGATGGAACTTGGCTCTCTTTGTGGCTAGGCACACTTCCCTCAAGAAAATGATATCATTTAGGGCCCTCTTTGCTTTCTTGTCCTTGCTAGGAAATTTTCCCTTTAAAAACAAAACCCTGCCATTTAGTGTCATCTACTCTCCTATCTTCAGGTTTAAATGTCTTTAATATTATTCTGTAGCCCAACCATAGCTCATTCTAGTGCGCCTCTATTAGTGCATTGATGATTTAACTATTTGTTACTGTTCTTTTTTGAAGGAAATAGGATAGTTTAACAAATGGTGCCAAAGAAAAGTGTCACCATGGTGGGGAATGAGGGAGAATTACCAGTGAAAGGCAAGGTTACACATAGAAAAGTTTACTTTACATATTTAAGAGAGATTTTGAAATAATTAATAGTTTATTGAGAAACAATTAAATGGTAAAGCTGTTTTGGAAAACAATCTGGCAGTTCTCTGACAGATTAAATATAGTTACCATATGATCCAGCAATTCCAGTCCTAGGTATATATCTGTTTTAGTTTCCTAGTGCTAATGTAACAAAATACCAAAAACTGGATTACTTAAAGCAACAGAGAGTAATTTTCTCATAGCTTGGGGGGCTAGAAGTCCTAAATAAAAATGTTGGCAGGGTAACGCTCTCTCTGGTGGCTTTAGGAAAGAATCCTTTCACGCCTATTATACCTTCCGGTGATTGCCGAAAATCTACAAATCTGTTTCTTGGTTTGTAGATCTATTGCTGCAAACCCCTGTCTTCACTTGGCTTTCTGTCTGTGTATATCTCTTGATTCTTGTCCAAATTTCCCCCTTTTGTCCTTAGATCAGTAATATTGGACTAGTGCCTACTCCATTGGCCTCACTTTAACTTGGTTACCTCTATAAAAACCTATTTCCAAATAAGGTCACTTACCAAGGTACTGGAGATTAGGGCTTCAACATATTTTTTTTTTTTTTTTTGGGGGGGGAGGAGAGGAGGTAGGTACAGTTAAATCCAGAAGAATACCTAAGATAATAAAACATATATCCGTACCAAAAATTTTAAATAAACCTTTATAGTACTATTATTCATAGTAGTCAAAATGTGGAAGCAACCCAAATGCCCATTAAGTGGTGGTTAGATAAATTAAATGTGGTATGTCCGTAGAATAGAAACAACTGAATGGACGGCCAAACAAGCTTCATGGGGCAACCAGGCCAGCAGGGGGATTAGTGAGGGCCGACCAGGCTGGCTGGGGGGACAGTTGGAGGTGACCAGGCCAGTGTGTGGGGGGGAACAGTGAGGGGCAACAAGGCTGGCAGGGGGGGGGGGGGCGGGCAGTTGAGAGCAACCAGGCTGTCAGGAGGGGGCAGTAAGAGATGATCAGGCAGGCAGGAGAGGCAGTTAGGAGTGACCAGGCCAGCAGAGGGGGCAGTTGGGGGTGACCAGGCCATCAGGGGTGGCAGTTAGAGGCAATCAGGTAGGCAAGCAGGTGAGCAGTTAGGAGCCAGTGGTCCTGAGGATCAGGCCTAAACCCGTAGTTGGACATCCCCCAAGGGGTCCCAGATTGGAGAGAGTGCAGGCTGTGCTGAGGGGATCCCACTGTGCACCAGGCCTCTAGTCTACATATATAAAAGCCTGAGTGACCATCTAACCAGTAGCTATGATGTACGTACAGTGGCCACCAGGGGCAGATGCTCCGACTGGTAGCTATGACAAGCACTGACCACCAGGGGGCAGACGCTCAATACAGGAGCTGCCAAGTGACAGCAACTTTATAGAGTGCTCTCCTGCACTCTGGGACCCCTCTGGGAATGTTAGACTGCCAGTTTTGGCCCGATCCCTGTACGTCAGGCCGAGGGACCCCACCTGCCAGAGGGACCCCGCTCACTCCACAGATGCCCTTTTAGCCCCGGAACCACCCAGGTGCGGCCAGCCAAGGAGGGACCATGGGAGGTTGGCCCCAGGGCGTGTCTGGCCTGTCTTGCCCAATCCCACCCCACTGGCCACCTTCTAATTAATTTCCTTTCAATGTGCACTAATTTGTGCACTGGGTCTCTGATTCAGCAATAAAAAAGAATAAGATACTGTTACATGCTACAACATGGATGAACCTCAGAATTGCTATAATAGAAGAAAAAAGTCACAGAGTATCATCCTATATAATAAAGGGCTAATATGCAAATAGACCAAATGGTGGAACAACCAGAACAACTGAACAACCAGTTGCTATGATATGCGCTGACCACTGTTGGCTGCGGCGGGATGGTAGAGCAGGTGAGCAAGGGCACCAGACCAAGACGGGGAACCGGTTGCTGTCATGGGGCTAGCCTCTGGTGGATACTGAAAATTCTTTGCTCCTGTGTGCCTGGGTCCCACCTGGCACTTGCACCTGCTGCTGGCACCAGAGCCAGCACCTGTACTGACTGCCAGTGCCAACCACGCTTATATCCGTAGCCAGCACCGGAGTCACCACCTGCACCCGCTGCCAGTGCATGGTGCTGCTCCTGATCACTTGGCGCCATCAGCGGGTGCGGGTGGCAGCTGCCAGCCCTGTTTGTCCCTGAAGGCTTTTCCACCTCCCCCTGCTACTGAGGGGTGATGGATGCAGCAGCCGCTACTCACACGCACTGCTTGCGCCTGCCCCAATCACTTCATGCCATGCCATCAGTGAGTTCGAGCAGGGCTGGCACTGTCAGTGTGTAGCGGTGGTGGCGGTGAGAATGGAGCTGCTAGCAGACGGGACCTGGGACTGAAGTGGGAGGGGGTGGGCTGGGGCATGTAGGATGGACTGATACCCGCCCCTGTGCCTACTGCAGCCTTGTGGACCACAGTTCCTTTCAAGGTGCACAAATTTGTGCACTGGGCCCCTAGTATATTATAGGATTCTATGTCCAGAATAGGCCAGTCTGCAGAGACAGAGAGAAGGTTGTTCCTGGGGCTGGGGTAGAGGCAAAGGAGGGCATGAAGTGAAGTGTGACTGCTAAATAGGTGCAGTGATTCTGGTTGGGTTGTGGCGATGTAATGAAATGTATTATGTGATAATTACACAAGTCTGTGAATTGTACACTTTAAATGGGTGAATTGAATGATATGTGAGTTATTGAAGTTGCAAAAATAATTACATCAGTGGGATTGAAAGATGAAAGGATTTGACATTGGCCTAGAAAAACAGCTTAGGGCAAATATATAAAAGTGATAACAAAGTAGAAATGTGTGGATGTGAAGTATAGAATCAATAAAAAATTAGAACACAGCTTTGACCAATGGGACAGAAATGAATCTACAGGAATTTTTCCTGAGAAATTAGCAGGCTTTCGCACTCAGGCTGCATTTAACCTTTCTTCTGAAGATTTTTATCTTTAGTTGGAGGTATGGGACTGTATCACATTTCAGAGATTAATTAATTTGAATCTATCTCAAATTGTAATTCCTACCCCTATTACTATAGATTTCATAGAAAAGGTTTTATTTGGGAAATAATTGAGTTAAAACATTGGCTTTTGTGCTGGAAGAGGTCAATTGTGTGAAGATACTTGAGTAGGAAGTATGTGAAAGTAGAAAAAGGTATAGGGCTGGCGAGGGAGACAGGGAATGGAAATGGTAGGGTTGGTGTCCAGGGAGAATGGCAGACATTCAGGGGGGGAAAATTATCAGAAAAGCCAGAATATGCTATTAGGCACAAACCTGTGGCTGGGGAAACAAATGGAGTCTATGTGAGGATTGAGATTTGTCCACTGGGAGACAGACATAAAGTGGTTTGTAATGTTGGCTCCCCATTCTGGGTATAATAACTTTGCTCCTTTTGGGCCTATAGTGCCCCCTGGTGGTACTGATGGTAATATTTATGGAATTCTTCGATGTTGCTATGATTCCCTATATAGGTATTTACTCCCGTGCCAAACATGGAAGAAATTATTTCATGTGCATGAAGAAGACTGGGGTATATTTTAGGATCACTTCATAAATCAATTCTCTTATTTTCTACATGTCATTTTCCACTAATAGAATTTCTCTTGTAGAGGATATTGAAGAGTAAGATCCAAGCATTCTGCCCTGGCCAGATGGGTCAATTGGGGAAATGATAGAACTATTTTGGACACTAAAAGGGGTGAATTTTACTGTATGTGAATTTACCTCAATTTTAGGAGATCCCCTTTATCTAGTGAAGTGATCATTGCTCTAACTGGGACCTTGCCTTTGTTTCACAAAATAATAGACTGGATTAGTCTGTCAGTAGAATTGAATGAAAATTGCTATGTACATCTACCTGTCCCTTTGAAAACTAACCTGGAGGCCATCATTATGCTTTCTAATAAGCATTTCAGGACCTAATGGTGCAGACTTTAACATCTAGCCCATGGTCAATATATAGAATTCCCTCTTAAAATCCTTCTTCCTTCTTCATAAGAAGTTTTGTACTTGAGGACTGGAGCTCCATTAGTGAAGGTTTTCCTGCCCCCAAACTATTTCTTCTCATTTGCCACCAAATTCTAAGTTCTATTCTTAATTGGGCCTTCCATCTATCTTTTTTTTCCTTTTCACAACCAGCTAATCTAGGAGTAGGTGACCAAGGACCTCCTGGAGTCAAAGCAGAAGAACAGCACAGTGGGAAGCGAGAGTTACTGATTTAGAGCTGGAACTGTAAACACAGGAAACACATGCCAGGGCTAGGCCTGATCAGGATGGCCTCTACCCTGTGAAATGACTTACTTATGTAATATCTCTGCTCTTAAATTATATGTAATTTTTAGATTTGATTTACTTTTAACTTGATGGTAGTTCTTAGTACTTTTAGAAGAAAGAAGAGTTAGAGCAGATATGAAATATTATATATCAATAGTAAGAAAATTCCTCCTTAAGGGACTGCTTTCCTGAGTTTTAGCAGCACAATTACCTATGCTAGACTGACAAGTTGGGATTGAAGCAGGGCCCACCTCTCACTGGTCCAGACACTCTCCTCCCAAAGCACCATCCTTAAAAACTCCTCTACCAGGCTCAGTGTCTAAACACATGCTGTTCTGTAGCATTCCAGACAGGCGTGTGTTTCATTCTCTGTGGTTGGCATAGTCACTTCCTGTTTGTTTCCTGCTGGCCCACAGAGAAGGCAAGGCCAGGTCCTGAACTGAGGCAGTGGATGCAGTCTGCATCTTGCCAGCGGAAGCGGATTGTTTAGTCTGGGTTCAAGCACAGGGCTAGGCAGTTTCAAGTTTGGAATAAGAGTGGCATGCAAGAGACTCATGAAAGACATACTTGATCCCTGAAGAATTGCATGCAGCTGTACACATTGCAAGGCACAGAAGTGGTCAGATGAAATTAGAGAATCAGGGAGGAAAGGTCAGCTGGAACTCACTGTGGGACAGGGACAGACAAGTAAGTCACCTTTGGCATTTTAGTGTGATATTTTCAGAAGCAGCGAATTTAGGCCTCTCTTTTATGAAACAATTACTAGCGTAGTGGTATAGTTAAACTTGCTCTTATAAGTATCATGTATTTGTAGAAATCTTTAAAAGTTGTAGGCTATTTAACTATAAAATTAAGTGTAGAATGGATTCTTCTCTCTGTCTTATTCTAAATTAGAAGCTGTTATCCTATCATTATGTTACCATCTATAGGAGTAATAATAAAAGCGTAATTTGCTAATTAGACCGGACGTCCTTCCGGACGAAGCTGGGGCTGTGAGGGAAGTTCGGGTCCCAGGTGCCTGCCAGTGGCCAGAGGGAAGCAAGCCTGGGCCCTGAGGCTAGAGAGAAGCAGGTGCCAGCAACCGGGGGAAAATATGCCTACTCTTGCACAAATTTTGTGCATCGGGCCTCTAGTATTCAAATAACCCATTCACAGTTGTTCCCCAACCACTTTTTAAAAAAATATATATTTTATTGATTTTTTACAGAGAGGAAGGGAGAGAGATAGAGAGCTAGAAACATCAATGAGAGAGAAACATTGACCAGCTGCCTCTTGCACATCCCCTACCAGGGATGTGCCCGCAACCAAGGTACATGCCCTTGACCGGAATCGAACCTGGGACCTTTCAGTCTGCAGAACAACGCTCTACCACTGAGCCAAACCGATTTCAGGCCCAGCCATTCTTAAGTTGTACATATATAGCATTCAGATCTTAAAGAATTTTAATTAAAAATAGGTAGATCATCTATGAAATTTAGAATTTCTTTCTTTTTATTTTTTATTTTTTTATTTTATTTTATTTTATTTTTTTTTAGAATTTCTGATGTTAGCTCTTATTTTGGCAATAGTAGAATATTTACTTATCATGAATACCCATCAGTGGGATTTGAATTATGACTTGCTTGATTGGGAAAGGGAAGTGAGGCATGGGTGGGACCTCATACTTGAATGATTTGGTCAAAACTGTTTCACTCTTTCTAATCCTCCAAAATATGCATGTTAGAAGTAGGGTTTCCTCTTGTCTTTAACAAATCTTGTCTCCCTCAACATCTTTTCTCCTATTTCCTAATACTCAAAGATTTTAAACAAACACTTTGGAGAAAACCAAAGAAAATACATAGAAGACAAATTTAATGTGAATTGTTTATTAGCACTAAATTCAAGCAATCTTTTGTTCAACTTTTTCAATTCCCTTTTTTTCCTGGTAAGATAATGAAGAGAATACAATCTCTAATCAAGGCTTCAACAATAACAGACTAGATTTAATTTGAAAGCCCAAGGAGTTCAGATTCATTCATTTCAGCTATGTGCTGAGGTCTGTTAAACCAGGTATTGTTCTTGGTGTAAGGGTTCGTATGGCACCTATAATTAGACACATGAAGTCCTTACTTTTGACCAACTGTGTCTCCACATGGATCTCTTTCTAAAACTTAGCCAGCTGCACCCCTGAAAGGCCTCAGAATGCTTTCCTGTGTAGGCTTTATGTAATAGAGTTTTAGTTAATATTTTATTCCTTATAGCCTATATTTATATAATAAAGGTAGATATATAATATATACAGCCATATGTATAATTTCTGGATCCTACAGCCAGTACATAATAGTGGTCCTTACTGTTGAACATTTACTAAATTTTTTTCAGTGGGTAAGGTACTGTTCCAAGATTGTGGGTGATATAGGGTTGTATAAAACATGGTTCTTCTCCAAGGAGCTTATAATCCTGGTGGGAAAAGTGAGCATATGCACGGCCACTCCCACAAAGTGTGAGTGGTGTAGTATATATACAGTGATCGTAACTATCTGTGGTTCCTGTTTCTGCTGAGGTGACTGACTTGGGGAGGTGGCTTATAGATATAGACTTGACTTTCTGAAGTAAGTCCTGTATGCAGAAAAGAATTTATCCTCTTATTGGTCTTGAGGTGTTTCCCCTTTGACTTTACCTACCACCAGACTTTTATTCTTACTTGAACTATCCCAATCATTTAATTTGATTGCAGTTAACTCCTAAAAGCTCCTACATGAAGATTTGAGCATTAAAGGCAAGGAGACATATGTAATACTTTTAATAATAAAGAATTTTCTTAAAAAAGAATTAAAGGCAGTTGCCCTGGCCTGTGTTGCTCAGTTGGTTGGATCATTGTCCTATATACCAGCAGGTGGCAAGTTTGATTCCTGGTTCCATCCCCAGTTGGGACATGTGCCAGAGACAGCCAATTGATGTTTCTCTCCCCTCTTCCCTCTCCCTTTTCCCCTCTCCCCTTTCCCTTTAACCTCCACTCCCTCCTACCTCTCCTTCCCTTTCCCTCCCCTCCCCCCTCCCTCTGTAAGATTAATTAAAAAGAATTAAAGAACAACGGTTGGGGTTCAGAAGGGGGTGAGAGGGGTGATGGAAAATGGTTGATGCAGGATGAGAACTTTGATGTTTCCTTTAGAACATGCTTGGATGCTGAATAACAAAAACAAAACAAAAAATTACACCATTTATTAGATAGAAGATGTGATAGTATGTTCCAGTTAATGAGTTTGTAGCACGAAATTACATAATATAGTATTGATTCAGTTTGGTTTAATCTAGTGCAGATGCATTATTCTAGCCTTAGGAGTTCTGCTTGCTTAACTTTCTTAGGACAAAGAATGTGACTTACTTATGCAAAAATTGAGCAATGAGTAATGGCTTCGCTGTAGTTTTTCCTAATTTGCTATTTAAAATTTGTCTCATCGACTGCTTATTAACTAGTCTAAGTATTTTAAATATTTGCAAGTCTATTGTGTGAATGACTTGAGTAGTTATTAAAGTGGAATGTCAACTTTTTTTTATTGGAAACATTCCTATTTTTGTTGAGCTCTCCTTCCTTTGTAGATGAAAAATTATAGTTTATGGCCTTTGTTTAGTTGGTTCTTTGATTTGGTCCTACACACCTAAGACAAAGGCATGAGCTTGAGAGTGGTGCTATTAAAGAGAGGACCTGCAAGAATTGGTTAGATCTAAGGCCAATTAAACTGTTAAACAAGGACTCTTTTCTAAGGTCACAGACTGTAACCCCCAAACCTCATCATGATGGCAGTGTGTGAACTATTTCAAGAGGACCAGACAAATGTGTTCACATCCTTTCCTACTATTGAAAACATGAGAACACTGGAGCAAGGGAACATCCCCGGAAGTTTGTCCTTCCACAGTGCCAGGTTCATTAGGAGAATAAACCCCCGTTACACCCTATTACCTCAGTCTTGCCATAGGATTTGATATAACTGTCCTGGCTGTCTGTGACTCCATGGTGAATTGACAAAGGTGTCCAAAAAGTCCACTCTTCTCTGCTCTGTACATCGATAGCACCCAGCCTTTCACAGGGCAGCACATGCCACAAACATACTCCTCTCTCCCCATGCTGTGGTGGAAATATCCATAGATGAGTCAGATGACCAGAGTTGAAGTCCTGGGATTTGGGAATTTAGAAAAAAACCACACACCACCAGGTCCAGTTGTAGTACCATAATAGTTTTGTGACTTGAGCAGTTTTATACATCTTCTCTGGATTTTGTTTAGTATTTTTAACAGCCTTATTAAGATATAATTCACGTATCATACAATTCACTTATGTAAAGTATATAGTTCATTGGCTTTCAGTATATTCACAAAGTTATCCATCCATCACCACAGTTGATTTTAGAACACTTTCATTGCCCTCCAAAGAAACCCCACACCTTGCTGTCACTTCCCAGTCCCCTCATTCCCTCTAGACCTAGGCATCCACTAATCTGTTTATAAATTTGTCTAATCTGGACGTTTCACATTAATAGAATCGTACAATGTGTAGTCTTTTGTGACTCGCTTCTTTCACTTAGCTAATATTTTCAAGGTTCCTCAGTATTTAGCACTTATTAGTGCTTTGTTCCTTTTTATTGCCATATAATATTCCACTATGTGGATATATTACATTTGATTTATTCATTCATCAGTTGATGGACATTTAACCTTTTTCCACTTTTTGGCTACTATGAATAATGCTGCTATGAAACTTCGTGTACAAGTTTTTGTGTGGGCCTGTTTTCATTTCTCTTGGGTATATACATAAGAGTGAAATTGCTAGGTCACATGGTAACCCTATGCTTAGCTGTTTGAGGAATTCCTGTGTATATTATTTGTTTTGTTTCTATTATAAATGGAATTGTTTTAATTTCATTTTTTATTTGCTCATCACTACTATGTAGAAGTACAATTTTTATATATTCATCTTATCTCTTGCAACATTGCTGAATTCGTTTATTGATTCAGTTAGTTTTTAGTGGGATTGTGTCATCTGAAAATAGAGATAGTCTACCTCTTTCTTTTCAGTTTGGATGCTTTTTATTTCCTTTTCTTGCATAGTTGCCCTGGCTAAAACCTCCAGTACAATGTTGAATAAAAGTGGGAGCTTAGTCATCCTATATAATAAAAGGGTAATATGCTAATCCACTTAGCGGCAAAATGACCATTCACTATGATATGCACTGACCATCAGGGAGCAGATGCTCAACACAGGAGCTGCCCCATGATGGTCAGTGTGTGCATTCCCACAGGAGGAGCGCCACTGAGCCACAAGCCAAGCTGACAGTTGGCAAGTACAGTGGCCCAACTCCATCTAAGTGCTAGGACTGTCTGACTGCAGGCCTAAGCCGTCAATCAGACATCCCCCGAGGGCTCCCGGACTGTGAAAGGGCACAGGCCAGGCTGAGGGACACCTTCTCCCCCACCTCTCCCAAGTGCACAAATGTCGTACACCAGGCCTCTAGTTTTAAATAAAGTCCTACATCCAAAAATTACTTATAAAGATTAATGGTAGGTAATGTTGTCAAGGCCTACAATCTATAAGCAGTGAATCTGAGATACTGATACAGATGTGTATGCTCATAATTTCTATTTCTCCTGGAAAGCATTAGTTAAACACGATCATTTTTACTAAACTGTTGTCTCCTAACAAATGTTTTGTAGTGAAAATTTAGATTGATTGAAGAAATCTTTAAAATCAATCTTTCTCTCCAATTCAATGAACAATATGCTTACATACTCCGGATACAGATAAAACATGGTCCTTGCATGATAGATGAATGTAAACACTAGTCAGTGTCCCAATGTTTCTCATGCCTCCCTCTAAAATGCCTTTACTTTTCTTAGCCATTAAAAATAGAATAGAGGAACTTTGGTGCTAGAAGAGGCTATCCTCCCTCCTTTCATAAATGAAGAAATAGTTCAGTAGAGGTCAAATCCTGGGCAAGGTCACAAGTGCTATGCATATATACTGGTATAATAGACCCTCAGTTACTGGCTGTTGCTATGCATATATACTGGTATAGTAGGCCCTCAGTTACTGGCTGCTGAGTGAGTTAGGACTAGGGACCTTCAGAGCTTCCCTCGATTGGGGTGAGAACTTCTGAGTTCTAAAGCCTCATTGGTCACCTGGCTCTAAACCTCATGCTGGTGAATTCTGCTCTGCTGTCTCCAGGCAGCTGTTGTGCATCCAGCTGACAGATCTGACTGAACTAGAGGGCTCTCAGAATCCTCCTGAGAGCAGCTGGCTCTCTGGTCTGAACTGATTTGTTCCTCGCAGCTTTAGTTTGGGATAGTAATTTTTTGTAGGGTTATATGCAGTGTGGGGATAGGGACTTGGCAGGGCAAAGTAATGTTTTAGTAGTCTACCCTTTAAATTAGGGGTGTCGAACTCAATCAGAGAAGGGGCCAAAATCTAAAATCCAGCCTAAATCGCGGGCCGAATGGTTTACTGAACAGTCATAAACTGTCATTGTGATGGAACGCAGCGGAGTGCAGTGATGACAGCGCGGTGCGGGCCACATTGCAAGGCCTGGCGGGACGGATTTGGCCCGAGGGCCTTGTGTTTGACATGTGTGCTTTAAATCTTCCACCTAGAAGAGAATTCCTAATAGGGACAAAGAGACACTGCTATACTTTTTCATGTTCTCCTAAATCCATTTCTACTATCCCACTTCCTTCCTTGGTAATGCCAAAGGAAGGGTGTGTGTTTCTTTAATTTGACAGAGGGAATGGCGGCCCAGAAAATTCACTTGCCTAAAGTTAGTAGGGTTTAGTATATATTGAGGGGGACTGGCAGAAGAGGAGATGGGCATGGTGTACTGTCCTTGGTTTCATAGCTGTTTGAGTATGTACAGTTTGTGTATTAGAGTCCTTAGGTAGCTCTTCAGGGCCTAGAATGAAACTCTAATAAAGAACTACCCTAGCCCTAACCCATTTGGCTCAGTGGATATAGCGTCAAGTTGAGAACTGAAGGGTCCCAAGTTCAATTCCAGTCAAGGGCATGTACCTTGGCTGCGGGCACATTCCCAATAGGGGGTGTGCAGGAGACAGCTGATCAATGTTTCTCATTGATGTTTCTAACTCTATCCCTCTCCCTTCCTCTATGTAAAAAAATCAATTAAAAAATATATATATATTTAAAAACTACCCTAGTAGTTGAGATCCAGTGCTATGGTTCTATGACTTTTTTGGCTGGTGCTATTGTTACAATCATTTGGTTAATTGTGACAAAGTACTAACTGATTGTAACTGTTTTCCTGCCATCATCACCTCCCAAGTAAAGACAACCCTTCACATTCTTCCTCAGAACTTGCTCCACCTCGGTACTTTGCTGTTAATATAGAACAGAAGCATTTGGTTAAAATGTAGAAGTCTATGTAACGAAAGTATGTTTTTAAAATAGAAAATTTGAATAGTTTCAGTTTTCTTTTAATTTGCTTAACTCTGTCTCTTTTCTCCTTTCTTCTCTTTGCCCATTTTGAACTCAGAAAAACTTGAAGGCATTCCTTGGTACAGTAGTAACAGATGCCTGGGTTTGAATCAGGCTCTGCTACTTATTGTCTATGTGATCGTCAATTGTTTGCTTGACCTCTCTGTGCCAAAACTTGTTACCTCATAGGATTGCAGCAATGGTTAAATGAGTTACTACGTATAAACTGTTAAGAGTAAGGACTTGGCATGTAGAATGTACATCATACATGCTAGCATTTTTGTTTAAAGTAGTCATAATAATAAAAATACTCTCACTACCACCGCTACTGCTGTAGTCTTAATCCAACTCCAATTCTTCTGGTCAAAGTTGAAGTACTTGCAATTTAGCTTATTTAAAAACTAATTGAAGGTAATTTGTCCATCACACATACCTTCCTCTCCTATCAGTTGGGATGATAAGGAACAGTTGGAGAATGAGACCAGTTTAGAAGGCATAACTAATAATCCTTTTCTGATTCTTCTCATTGGGCTTTCTAGGGAGCTAAAAAGTGTTTCCCTTGATTGGATTTAGCTCGAGCATCCCAGCTCACTCAGTGTTGGAAAACCAACCACTTTCTAATCTGTTGATCTAGAATTAAACACAACCACCTCCAGGGTTGTCTTTAATGCCTTGTTCCTTCCTCTCTCAATCTGCAGGTATCTCAGATGAAGACATTATCAACATTACTCTTCCCACTGGCGTCCCCATTCTCCTGGAACTGGATGAGAACCTGCATGCTGTTGGGCCTCACCAGTTCCTCGGAGACCAAGAGGCTATCCAAGCAGCCATTAAGAAAGTAGATGATCAAGGAAAAGTGAAAAAAGCTGCAAAATAAAGTGTTCCCAAGTGTTGGCTAGGAATGGCTACAAAAAGGAGTGGCATACAGTGTGTTATAGGTGCTGATCTCTCCCTCTCCTCTCTCTCTTCCTGATTTTTTCCAGAGCTAGGCTGTGGGGTGAAGTTTGTATCGGTAACTAGGTTACTTATGTTGGCCCAGATAAAGACTTTAGGGTGCCTGAGTGCTTATGTCATAAGTCTCTTATGGGTTAGCTCTCCTGCCAGCCCTGTTTGAATTAAACTACTCAGCAGTGGGGCTTAATGTCCTAAGTTTCTTAGATGGTAGAGTGATAATGGAGGTAGAGTTTAAGGTATTTCATCATTCAACAAATCATTGTGAACCCACCACTGACAGGTACTAATTACTGTAATAAGTAGTTCACTTTTATATTTACTAAGACTTTCTGGGATGATAGGAGAGGGTATTAGATAATATACTAAACGTATTTATTATTAGTCTTTTCCTCTAGGAAAAGGGATGTTTCGATAGGTAAGATGAGAGGCCCATTAAGTGGGAAAGCCACAGGTGGGTTCCTCCACGACAGCCAGCGATAAACAGCAAGCCCCTTTGCCCTGTCTAGCCCAGAGACTCCTTTGTTTGAGATTTGGTGGCATTCCTCTTCGGCAGTTAAGAGTTAGCAGCACATAGACAACTATAGCTGTTTGTGTTCTCTTATTTTTGTTTCTTGAACTTTAATCCTTGGGTACTTAAAAAATTCATTTAAAAAATAAAGTTCTGTGACCAAAACTCTTCTGCTCATATCTTCCTGTATCACTCAAAGAGTTGCACCTTTTTCAACACATAGACACTCTAATTCTCTATAAATTGAAGGTTGGTGTCAGGAAGTGTAACACAATTGATGTAATTTTATTCATGTGAGCAAGGGAAATTATATATTGGAGTTTGTCACATACATTTATTGTTCATTTGCTGAGGGCTAAGAGTAGCCAGGGTAGGCCATGGACAGAATTGATTGCTTATCCATCTTAATGATACCATTTTCCATAGTATATTTTTAAATACTTTGGGTATGTATGTCATTTCTTTAAGGAACATATATTTCAATGATAAATTCATGTAAAAAGTTGTAGCTGTAATAGTTGTTACAGATATTTACCATTTTTTATGGCTTTCCATTGGTGAATTAACTCGTTGTATCCATGTTACAATAAAACTGGCATTAGAAGAAAACTAATTCTAAAACCCTTGTCACTGCTTGGTCTCTCTTTAATCCTTAAGTCAAGACTCACAGAGCATTGGCTGATGAAGGTGGCTGAAAAAAAAGAGGAACCTGGTTTGTTCACAGCTGGCCACATCTGTGATGGATAAGAAAGTAGAATGTGGATATTTTTCATTTCTGAACAACCACTGGCTTTTCTACTGTAATCCTTTTTAGTCAAATTGTTTAACCAAATGACACTTTAGAATTTAGAGATCAGAGTCAACCACCAACTACCAGATATCCCTACAATTATAAAATCTGTGTTTAGGCTGCAGCTCAGACCATTTTGAACAGCTTCATCTCTGGAATTGGCCTCTGAATTTTCCAGTCTAGGGGTGACCATGTCTTAATGCAGATCAAGATCCTATAGTTGGATTCTTGCCTTGTCCTAAATCTAGATGTCGACTTCCAGGGGCCCCACCCGCAACATGGTATGCTTCTGCATACAAAACTATACTCATGCCCAATCACTTTGGAATCTTGTATACTTCCTCAGGTAGGTAGGGATCATTTTTGGATACTTTCTGATACAATCTGGTTTTATTTTTAAGATCCTGGCTGAAATAAATGAAGAGACATTCATAAAACATGTAAAATTATTTTTTACTACTTCAGCATTAGATACCAGAGAGCCTGTTTTCTTTACATGCTTACAAGGTATAATTTTTGATGTAGGAATCTTTTTTATAATTGTTTTTTATTTGTTGTTTAAAGTATTACAGATGTCCTTTCCTCCTCCTCCCTTTACCCCCTCTGATGTAGAAATTTTTAAGGTTGCCTAACCTATATCCTAATTTGGCATCCTTCTGTTCTATGTCAAGCTGGGACCAAAATATGGGGATTTTTTATTTTATTCTAAACAGAGGCCGGGTGCACAAAATTCATAGGATTCCTAGGCTTGGCCAGAGATCAGGGCAAATTGGGGGCCTTCTGGCTGCCTGATGGGGCCTTCATTTCATGCTGCCCTCTGGTGGTCAGTGCATATCATGGCAAGCGATTGAACTGGTTACTTGACAATTTGTATATTTGCCTTTTATTATATAGAATAAATGGCAGATAGCTTGTCTAGAAATTTGGCCCTTGAAGAGGACAGCCCATTCTATCCATACTGTTTTCCACAGGTTGTGCTTGCCCTGTTACCAGGCATAATGTCTCCTCTACCC
The DNA here is from genome assembly GCF_014108245.1 of Pipistrellus kuhlii. Taxonomy (NCBI): domain Eukaryota; kingdom Metazoa; phylum Chordata; class Mammalia; order Chiroptera; family Vespertilionidae; genus Pipistrellus; species Pipistrellus kuhlii. The sequence continues at coordinate 15,875,695 of NW_023425405.1, forward strand.
AGGCTGGAATGATTGTCCCAGTATGGTAAGATGAAGGCAGTAAAGTTGCAAGATGCTACTCCGAGAGTTCTAACTTGTAAATATCTCAGCTGAGTACTGTATCCCACCAAGTACAATGATAATTTTTCTACAAGAGAAGTGCTGCTTCAAACAGTGGAGGTTTTTGCATCATTTAACTTGAGCATGGAATTAGCAAAGCATCCTTATCATTATGTCACATATTTTTCCTAGATAAGAAGTGCAAGGAAGATTTCTTCATGTGATCTGGCTATTGCCAAACTCAACCAGATTCTCTTTATTTTACTTATTCTTTATTGATTAAAGTATTACATATGTCTTCTTTCCCCCCCATTGACCTCCCCTGGCCACTCCCACCCCCAGCACATGCCCTCACTCTACTAGTGTCTGTGTCCATTGGTTCTGCTTAGATGTTTGCATATAAGTCCTTTGGTTGATCTCTTATCCCATCCTCTCCCATGCCTTCCCCCTAAGGTTTGATGGCCTGTTTGATGCTTCTCTGTCTATGAATCTATTTTTGTTCATCAGTTTATGTTTTTCATTATATTCCACAAATGAGTGAGATTATGTGATATTTATCTTTCTCCTACTAGCTTATTTCACTTAGCATAATGCTCTACATCCATGCTGTTGTGAATGTAAGAGTTTCTTCTTTATAGCAGCATAGTATTCCATTGTGTAGATGTACCACATTTTTTTAATCCACTCATCTGCTGATGGGCACTTAGGCTGTTTCCAAATCTTGGCTATTGTAAATTGTATTGCTATGAACATAAGGGTGCACATATCCTTTCTGATTGGTGTTTCTGATTTCTTGGGATATATTCCTAGAAGTGGGATTACTGGGTCAAATGGGAGTTCCATTTTTAATTTTTTGTGGAAACTCCATACTATTATATTTTTCACAGTGGCTGCACCAGTCCATTTCCACCAGCAGTGCATGAGGGTTCCTTTTCTCCACATCCTTGCGAGCACTTGTCATTTGTTGATTTGTTGATTCTGACGGATATGAGATGGTACCTCATTGTCATTTTGATTTGCATCTCTCAGATGATTAGTGACTTAAAGCATGTTTTAATATAGCTCTTGGCCTTCTGTATGTCCTCTTTTGAAAGTGTCTAGTTAGGTCCTTTGCCCAGTTTTTGATTGGATTGTTTACCTTTCCTTTTTTAAGTTGTATGAGTTCCCTATAAATTTTGTAGATTAAACCCTTATTGGAGATAACATTGGCAAATAAGTTCACCCATGCAGTGGGCTTTCTTGTTGTTTTGTTGATGGTTTCTTTTGCTGTGCAGAAGTTTTTTATTTTTATGTAGTCCCATTTGTTTATTTTCTCCTTAGTTTCCATTGTCCTAGGAGCTGAATCAGTAAAGATATTGCTACGTCGTGTGAGATATTTTGCTGCCTATGGATTCCTCTTAAGATTCTCATGGATTTCTGTCTTATGTTTAAGGCCTTACCCATTTTGAGTTTGTTTTTGTGTATGGTGTAAGTTGGTGGTCTAGTTTCATTTTTTTGCACGTATCTAACTTTCCCAACACAATTTATTGAAGAGGCAGTTTTGACTCCATTGTATGCACTTGCCTCCTTTGTCAAATATTGAGCATAATGGCTTGGGTCGATTTCCGGGTTCTCTGTTCTGTTCCATTGGTCTATATGTCTGTTCTTGTGCCAGTACCTGGCAGTGTTGAGTACAGTGGCTTTATAATATAGATTGATATCTGTCAACTAGATTCTTTTGCAGATTATTTCTCACCTTGGATTATGACAAATTTATGAAAGTGCAATTCCTACTCATGCACATCAATGGCAATGTTTGTCTTCTAGACATTTTAAATGTATTCTTATGCTTTAAAAGTGATGTTTGTTTTCAAAGTTCAACTTTCATCTTACCTATGAAACCTTTCATATGTTCTTTCCTCAGAAATAAACTGAAATGGTTGCAGATCTTGATCATGTTTCCCGTTTTTGTGTTTTGCATAATTGGATTTTGCAAGTTTTTGGCTCCCTTTTATAACACCATTTGTTGTATTAAATCAGGCCTTGCCTCAGCAGATCTGGCTGTGGCAGATGCCACATTATGCTGTGGCCTGAGGGTTTTCACATTGGACTATGATGGGAATTTAAGCCACTCATCCCAAGAGGAATGGGAAACACAAAATATAAGAATATTTTAATTATTCAATCTCCCTGTAATGACAAAGTTATTTGGAAAAATGACAGGCAGGATTAAAGTCACTCTTTTTCCATTCCATAGTTGGTAAAATCTTTTGTTTATTGCAGGGTAATCTAGCTATTACAGTTTAGTCTTTAAGACACTAGGACCTTAAGTTGTATGTTCCTTTGACAATATTTTAAAGATAGGCTGTCTCCTCACTCTTTCTCTTACCCTACTGGGTTATTTTGAAACAACTGCCAGACATCAAACAGGATAGATTTTGAGAAGGAAAATGGGTTACATAATCTTTGGCAAGTGAAAATGGAAGCCTTCAGACATCTGTTCTGAACTCTGTCCTTTTTGATACTCTCTAGGGAAACTAAATGGCAGCCCTGGCTTAATTGTCCATTTTGAGTCTTGACTTTGTGTATAGTTTGTTGTCTCTGTTTGCTGTTAGTCTATTATGTGTGACTTTGGCAGAATATTGTGGGATGACTTGGTGACCTATGTTAAATTCAACTTAAAAGATGAAAATGTTTCAGAGACTGATTTAAGTAAGTAACCCTGGAATAATTTTGTAGCTTTAAAAATTAACACATTTGTTGATGTTATTGTAAATCAGGTTACTCACTATGGAAGAAGGGAGATACAAAACGAAAGAAGTTAAAGAAGAACCTGTTTTATTGGTTTTGAACTGGAGATATTAGTATGAATGTGTGTGTAGGTATATGTATTTTCCTCTTTCTTCACAATATTACCTCTCTCTTCCCCTCTCCCAGATCTGGTTTCATCCTCTAGTCCTAGAAGTGATAACCTATAATAAAGAGCACACCCAGTTCCCCTGGTCTTGCTTTCTAAATACTATGCCACAGAACCAGAAATGTTGGTTGATTCCAGGTTTAAGGTAAATAAAGTATAAGGTGCGTTTGGAACATCTTGAGTCAGAAAAGAGAATGCCCTAACTGATTTGGCTCAGTGGATAAAGTGTTGGCCTGTGGACTGAAGGGTCCCGGGTTCGATTCCGGTCAAGGGCATTTACCTTGGTTGTGGGCACATCCCCAGTAGGGGGTGTGCAGGAGGCAGCTCATCCATGTTTCTCTCTCATCGATGTTTCTAACTCTATCCTCCCTTCCTCTCTGTAAAAAATCAATAAAAATATATTTTTAAATAAAATAAAATGTAAATTTCTTTGAGAGAAAAAGAGGAGAAGAGGGGAGGAGAGGAGAGGAGAGGGGAGGAGAAGAGAATGCCCAAAGACTAGTGCGACACAAAAACTGGCTTTTTAAGTGTCAAATTTGGGAGAATTTGAGACTAAAGAAAAAAATTATGCTAATGGATTATAGAACATTTGTCTTAGTCTGCTCAGATAGCTATAAAAAATACCACAGACTAGGTGGTATTCAACATTTATTTCTCACAGTTCTGGAGACTGTTAAGTTCAAGATCAAGGTGCTGGCATACTTGGTGCCTATGAGTACTCTCTTCATGGTTTTCAGATCGACTTCTTGCTGTATCCTCACAGGATGGAGAAAGAGGGACTGGTCTTTCTCTTAGAAGAGCACTAGTCTCATCATGAGGGATCCAACCTCATTAGCCTCATCTAAACCTAATTACCTCCCAAAGACCCCACCTCTGAATTCCAGCACATTGGGGATTTGTGCTTCACCATTCGAACCTTAGTTAGGGATTTATTGTACTATTCTTCCAGCTTTTCTGTGTGTTTGAAAGTTTTAAAAACAAAATCAAGAAAAATGATAGGAAGGAAAAAAATTGACTAAAACTAAGCACAGTCACTAAAACTTGTTTTGTATGCAATGTCTGGATAAAGGTGACTGGTTTCTGTACTTTTTGTCCTTTTTGAAATCTCAGGCCTTGTCAGGTTAGGAAAAATATTTACTTTTTAATTCTCACCAGAGGATATTTTTCCATTGATATTTTAGAATAGAAGGAAGGTAAGGAGTCGGGGAGAGAAGGAGAGAGAGAAACATTAATGTGAGAGAGACACATAGATTGGTTGCCTCCCACAACTACCCCAGGGCTAGGGCTGGGGATCGAACCTGCAACCCAGGTGCATGCCATTGACCAGGAATTGAACCCACAAGCCTTCGGTGTGTGGGCTGATATTCAAACCACTTGGCCACACCAGCCAGGGCCGAAAAACCTTTTAAATCTGTATTGTCAAGAGGTAAGTTGTATATCTTTTTATTTCTATTATGTTTGGGGCTACAGACAACAATAAGCTTATCTGTGGATACAGCAAATCAGGAACAAGATTGTGGTTGCCATTGCCTTATGGTTGAACAAATAGTGTTGTAGGATCGTACCCCTTTTTAATGCCACCTTTTGGCTCCTATACTCGACTTAATCTCTGGGTCCCTGCTTTCTTGAATTTCAGGTCCCTGCAGCAACTACCTCGGAAGCATCCCTTGTGTCACTCTGCTCTGTGTCATAGCACTACTTGAATCTTGGTTTCTACTGCTCCCATGCATCCTTGTACTAAGAATGCTGAGGGTTAATTGCCTGAAGGGAGAGCTTCTCATTGCCCAAAACAAATCAAATGAATTCTTTTAGCATTAAAGATTTGCCTTTTATGTTGTGCTTGGCCACTAAGTCTCTTCTCACTTTAAAAACAAGGTTCATGAAAAACATGCTGTTTTCATGAAGTAAGCTCTATCCTTTCAAGACAGCTTCATTGCTCACCCTGTTCTTTACTTCTCTGCAAAGCCACGTTTGTTTGTTTTTTACATTTTAGCATAGAATGGGACAGAAGCATGTCTCCAAAGAGCCAGCGCCTAGTTTCCTGTCTGCAGGAAATAGATGCCACCTGACAGTAATTGCAGCGACTGCTGGCCAAGATGTGAGATGGTTACTTTCTCACGATGAAGCAACTCCAGTTGAAGGAGTTATGATGCTGCAGAGAATTTACAAGAATTTCCCATGAACTTGCTCTAGCCACACAGCTATTTAAAAGGGAATATCCGCCAACCACACTGCCTGGAATCTACTGGAGAGGAAACTTTATCTAATGTAATGTTGACTTAGGTGGAATCAGACAGAGCTGGAATTTGTGTTACGTTTATGGAAATAAATATACCCTTCATTTCTTTGGAGTAGTTGAACCTGGACCTTAGAACAGAGAGGGCAAAGGCCATCACATAGCTATGCGCCCATGATTGAGGCCACTTAATCCATTCTGACACGTGTTCTGTAGAATATTCATTAAGGGTTGTCCAGGCAGCCACAGGCCAACAGTTAGCCAGACAGTATTTTTATTGCTGAAGCACCCCAGGGATCTGAATTGAAGTGTCGGGAATGTTATTTGTAATTGAAATTCCAAGTACTCTCCCAGGAGTGTTGGTATTTTATCATCTTTATTTCTGCACCCAAACACTGGAGGTCACTATTTATTCATAAATGTCCCTGGATCTGTCTGCAAACAAGTGTATATATAAAAGGTCATATCTAAAAGGGCCTGGAATTGGTGGTGGGATTTTTCCCTTTAATTATGTAACTATAGAGATCTGCTTATATAAACATAAAATGTAAATATAAATTATGATTCCCATGGGATTGTAACCTAGGAATAAAGCAGGCAATATTAAATCTAAAATATAAACTAATTCCAAGTTTTTGTTGGTTTCTAGAGATTTCCTGGCAGTGTTGGTCCTATTTACTCAGATGCCCAGCCACCATCCTGGCTGTTAGCTTTGACTTCTGATGAGTCTCTCTCCTCAGACCTTTCAAATTCATCTCTTTAGGCCCTAAGTCACACCCTCATCTTTTTCCTGTTTAAAGATTTCAGCAATCTTCTAGATTAGGGGTGTCGAACTCAATCAGAGAAGGGGCCAAAATCTAAAATCCAGCCTAAATCGCGGGCCGAATGGTTTACTGAACAGTCATAAACTGTCATTGTGATGGAAACGCAGCGGAGTGCAGTGATGACAGCGCGGTGCGGGCCACATTGCAAGGCTTGGCGGGACGGATTTGGCCCGCGGGCCTTGTGTTTGACACATGTGTTCTAGATGATCTTCCTGCCTCCACTTTTGCTCTCAAAGATTTGTCAGGGGGACTACACAGAACTTCATACAGACTTTCAGAGACACTAGCACCCTGTCAAGCCTCTGCCTTAGCACTCATCCTCCCCTCCATCACCTGCCCTACCTTGCCCTATTCATTGTCTCCCAAATACCTGCTCACCTCTTGAGACTCGGGCTCTCCCAGAGACCTGTGACCCGATGCTGGATCTCACTTGTTCCCTTGTCTCCTCTTCAGTGTCAGGAGAATTGAATTTGTGAGGCTGGTAACATCATGCAAAGTTACTCTACAGAATTTCACAAATTTACCTCTCTGCAGTGCTAAACTGTCCATTTTTACAGATTTATTCTTTAAAATATTTCTTGTCCAGTTATTTGGTACTGTGCCCTGTGGCTATCCTCCCACTATGAAGCAGGGAAGGAAACCCTGTTGCTGGTGGACAGGAAGGCCAATGAGGCCGAGTCGCCTGTCAGAACATTTCTCCATTAGCAGCGGCTATAATGGTGTGAAAATAGGTATTTGGTGAGTTGTAGTCTTGCTTTTTATTCAAATCATAGAGCTAAATGTAGCAGTGTAAATGTTTTGAAATTTGAAAATGAGTGGAGAAGATTCCTTAATCCTACCATCCTGAGAACTATTTATTTTATGTGCATTTTTCACATAGATATATTCTAAATTTGCATTCCATTTTGTATTCTTTTCTTCATCATAAGTATTTCTCCATGTTTCATAAGCTTCAAACAATCTTAGATAAATACTGTTCCATCATTTGTATAGAACATAATGTTCCAAAGAGAAAAAAAGTAGATGCTTTCAATGTTCTGCTATAATAATTCTGTTCTTATAACTTCCCTCCACGCCCATCTTGAACATTTGTGAGGCCCAGCCTAAGATTACAATGGAGACACACATACTATTTATCCAAATATTGTAATATGTCAATCAGGCCAACTAATTTATATAATACTAGAGGCCCCTTGCAGGAAGATTTCTGCTGCGGTCTCCGCTGACCCGCCTGCTTCCCTTCCTTTTCTGCCACCCCACTAGCTTGCTTCTCCACAGCTTCGTTCCCATCTGCAGCTCTTGGCTTCTTTCTACGCGGTCTTCATCTTCGCTCTATCTGGATATGCAAATTAACTGCCATCTTGGTTGGGTTAATTTGCATACTTGCCCAGATTGGTTGGTGGGTGTGGTTTGTGTGTGTGGCGAGGGAATGGTCAATTTGCATGTTTCTCTTTTATTAGGATGTTTTTTTGTTTGTTTTTTAAAATATATTTTATGGATTTTTTACAGAGAGGAAGAGAGAGGGATAGAGAATTAGAAACACCAACATGAGAGAATCATCGATCAGCTGCCTCCTGCACATCCTCTCCTGGAGATGTGCCCGCAACCAATGTACATGCCCTTGACCAGAATCAAACCTGGGAGCTTTCAGTCTGCAGGCCGATGCTCTATCCATTGAGCCAAACTGATTTTGGTAAGAGAGGATGTTTTATATTTGTTGACCAATATACTTTCCTAACAAAAATATTTTAAAGTCTGTAAAGCCATTTTATATTATGAAAAGCCACCAAAGATCAGGAAGATTATGGAAACCTTTGAAAATTTTTCATATATACTTAACCTTGAGTAACATAGTTTGTGTCTATGAGTACATGCATGCACATGCATGTATAAACAAGTGTGTGCTGAGCCAGAAAAGGTTGGTTAAGAATCATAACAGCTACAGTCAGGTAGCTTAAGCACACTAGTGAGCAGTGAAGCATTATGAAATAGGATTGGAGGACTACACGGAAGCCACTTTGGGTCATGGTGAGAGGTATGGAAGATAGGGAAGCCCTTGTAAGCAGTAGAGTGGTCCAGTGGCCCACACCCTCATTGCCACTGAAGCTCTCCAGCCATTTGAGCATACAATCCCCTGAGGCAATATTTACATTCCACTATTGTGAAACATAACCCTATGAGAATTGCAAATCCTATCATATTTAAAGAATAGCTCCCAAATATAAAAATTATGAGAACTAAAGAGAGAAATGGACAGCAACACAGTAAGAGTAGGAGACTTAACCCCTGGCCTGTGTGGCTCAGTTGAGCACCATCCTTTCCACCTAAAGGTCTCTGGTTCAATTCCCGGTTGGGGCACATGCCCAAGTTGTAGGCTTGATGCCCTCTCTCACATCGATGTTTCTCTCTAAAATCAATAAAAACATCTTCTAAAAGAGTAGGAAACTTTAATAGCTCCCCTTCAGTTATGGATAGAAAAACCAGAAGATCAATAAGAAAACAGGACTAGAACAAGACAATTGGACCAACTGGACCTAACAGCGTGAATACACTTCTTCTCAACTGCACATGGGACATTCTCCGAGATATGTTAAGCTACAAACCAAATCTTAATGATCTTAAGGTTAAAATCATATATCAAATCAACCTAAAAACATCTCAAAAACTAGGAAAGAACAAACTAAACAAAAAGGTTAACAGAGAAGGAAATAACAAAGATTAAGGTAGAGATAAATGAAATAGAAAATGGAAAATAGACAAAAACAAAATTGAGTTGTTTCTTTTAAAAAAAATTGGCGATCACTTAGCTAGACTAAGAAAAAGAAAAGGGATGAGACTCATCTCTAGAAATGAAAGAGGGAAAATTAATACTGATGCCATAGAAATAAAAATAATTGTAAGACTGCTATTAATAATTATTTGCCAACAAATTGGATAAACTAAAATAGATATTTTTCTAAAAACAACTTATTAACATTGAATCATAAGAAGTGAACAAATCCAAACAGGCCTATAACTAGTAAAAAGAATAAGACAGTAATCAAAAGACTCCCAATAAAAGTACAAGACCAGATGGCTTTGCTGGAGAATTCTACCAAGCATTTAAAGGCAGAATAAATACCATTCCTTCTTAAATTCTTCCAAAAATTGAAGATGAGGGAACACTTCCAAAGTCCTCCTATGAGGCCAGTATTACTTTGATACCAAAAAAGAAAAGTCATTTAAATTAGAAAGGAAGAAATAATATTTTTGGTCACAGATTGCATGATCTTATATGTAGAAAATGAATTAAAAAAAAAACCCTCTTAAAATTAAAAAAAATAAAAGATGATTTCAACAGTTTCAGGATACAAGATTAACACACAAAAATCAAATGTGTTTCTATACACTGAAAATGACAATGAAAAGGAAATTAGTCTCATTTACTATAACATAAAAAAGAATAAAATACTGCATTCTTTGCAATTAGAAAAAAAAAATCCTAAAACTGAATCTCAAGTGACCCTGAATAGCCAAAACAATCTTGAAAAAGTATAGCAAAGTTGAGGGCCTCACAGGTCTTGAATTCAAAATATACAACAAAGCAACAGTGCTCATGACCATGTGTGACTAGCATAAAAACAGATACTAGTATATAGGCAAATGGAACAGAACGGAGAGCCCAGAAATAAACCCTTGCATCTATGGCCAAATGAATGACAAGGGTGCCAAGACTACACAATGGGAAAGGGCAGTCTCTTTAACAAATGGTGCTAGGGAAACTGGATATCCACATATAAAAGAAGTTGGACTCTTACTTTATAGCATATATAAAAATTAACTTAAAATGGATTAGAAATCTAACAATAAAATGTAAAAGTACATAAAACTCCTAGAAGAAAACATAGGGGGAAAGCTTCAGGGCATTGGATTTGGCAGTGATTTCTTAGATATGACACAGAAGGTACAGGTGACAAAGCAAAAACAGACAAATGGAACTATATCAAACTTCTGTGCATTAGAGGAAACAGCAAAATGAAAAGGCAGCCAATTTATGGAGTGGAAAAAAGTATTTGCAAATAATAAAAGTGGTAAAAAGTTATATACAAAATATATAAGGAACTTTTATGACTCAACAAACACCCCAATTAAAAATGGGCAAAAGTCTTGAATGGACAATTTTCCAAAGAAGATACACAAACGGCTAACAAGCATATAAAAAGATACTCAACATCACTAATTATACATATAAATTAAAAGTACAATGAGATACCTTGTCAACACACACCCAATAGAATGGCCACTATCAAAAGAATGAAAAATAAGTGTTGACAAGGATACAGAGAAATTAGAACCCTTGGTGAGGATGTAAAATGGTACTGCCATTAATGTAAAGAGTATAGAGGTTCCTCAAAAAATTAAAAATTAAATTACTGTGTGGCCCTAACCGGTTTGGCTCAGTGGGTAGAGCGTCGGCCTGTGGACTCAAGGGTCCCAGGTTCGATTTCAGTCAAGGGTATGTACCTTGATTACAGGCACAAACCCAGTAGGGAGTGTGCAGGAGTCAGCTGATCGATGTTTCTCTCTCATCGAGGTTTTTAACTCTCTATCCCTCTCTCTTCCTCTCTGTAAAAAAGAAATAAAATATATATTTTTAAAAATTACTGTGATCCAGCCATCCAACTTCTAGGTATATATTCAAAAGAATTCAAACCAGGGTCTTAAAGAGATGATTACTCACCCATCTATTACAGCATTATTCACAATAGTCACAGATGGAAGCAACTGAAATGTTCACTGACAGATGGAAAAAGAAAATGTGGCATATCCATACAAAGGAATATTATTCAGCCTTAAAAAAAAGAAATCCTGGCACCTACTACAACATGGTTTAATCTCAAGGACATTTCACTAAGTGAAATAAGCCAGTCGAAAAATGTCAAATACTGCATGATTCCACTTATATGAAGTCTCTAAATTAGTCATAATCATAAAAGCAGAAATTAGGAAGATGGTTGTTAAGGACTGGGGGAAGGGAGAATTCGTGTTTAATGTGTATAGAGTTTCAGTTTTGCAAAATGAAAAGGTTCCAGAGATCAATTGCACGACAATGTGAATATACTTAACACTACTAAACTGTACACTTAAAAATGATTAAGATGATAAATTTAATGTATATTTTCCACCACAATAAAAAAAGAGAAAGATTTCGAGGAAGACTTCTATATTTCTAAATGCTCTACTCCTGGAAATAATGTGACTAGCGTCACAAAGAAGGAAAATGACGATGGCTATTTTCATGACTGCTAAAGTCAGGCAAAAGTACTAAAAATCTTTATTTAAAATTTTATCAGGTTTGATAGATTACTCCCATGGGTCATTCTCTAATGGCAAATGAAGCCAGGTTTTACATTTTTGTTAAATCCTCACAGTATGACTATGAGATGTCACTTTTATTATTCTCATCTTACACAGGAGGCTCTGAAAAGCTGAGTACCAGCCCCAGAGTCACAGAGGTAGTATATAGCTGAAACATGATTCAAATCCAGGCCTATCTAACTCCACAGCCCATACTCTTGGTCACTATTCCATACTGTTTTTACTTTGAAAATATTTTAAAAATTAAGATATCCATTGAAAATTGGCCAAAGAATAAGGTTGTACAGTGAAGCTACAGTGAGCAACTTTCATTTTCATTCTCTCACTAGTACAAATGAATATGGTGCCACACAAGTTCAACAGGACACTGAGTGGAGCTAGAGAGCTTAGATTTTTCACACAAAATTTAAGAGCTTGTTTTCCTAAGTGGAAAGAAATGGAGTTTGTTTTCCTTCTTTTCTCAAACTTCTGCTTTAATCGTTGGAGAGTCCAGAGTTTGTGTATTAAAACCTAAGTGGGTTATATGAATATGTACATAGGAGTAGGTGAACTAAATGCAAAAAGCAAAAAACAATAAAAACACCCAAAAATAAAATTTAAAACCACAACAACAAAAACCAAAAAAGTGTGCCTTCTTCAGCATGGGTATTTAAAGCTACAGAGCTTCAACCTTAGAAAACTCAGTGTCAGGATTCTGAGGTTAGAAGAGTAGAAGTCATTCTAGCTAGTCTAAACAAAAAAATAATTTATTACAGGATATTGGTGCCTTACAGACTCTTTGGGAAGGCCAGACAGTGAAGTTTCAAAGACCCACTCAGCTGAGAATAACACCCAGAACAGAGTGTGGGATGGTTCCAGCAAGGACTCTACTGCCCTGCCTCTGGGCACAGACACTGCAGCTCCCACCTTGCTGTTGGCCACTGAATGCTAGAACACCTGCCACTGCTACCCCGATTGGCTATGATCTGATAGATTGCAAAAATAGCTGCACATTCTCCTCCTCCCCTAGATCCATCCTTCTGTGCTTCCTTACCATGAAGCTTTGCCCTACCACCTGATTCTGGGCTCAGCCAATGGCATGTCAGGAATTGTGGCACAAGCAGGGACTTGAAAAGCATGTGTACAATGGAGCTTGTCTTCTCTTGGAACCTTGAGACTGCCTCGTGAAGAAGTCCAAGCTGGCCTCCTGGATGATTAGATACATGTGACCCAGTCATTCCTGTTATCCAGACCTACTAGTAAGGCTTGACAACTGCCAGGTAAGATCTCCCATTCACTATGCAACTTGCCAATTCATGGATGCATGAGTGAACCAAGCAATGATCAACTACGCTAGCCCAGACCACATAGTTTGGCCAACCCACAAAATCATAAGCAAAATAATTGGTTGTTATAATAAGACACTATATTTTAGGGTATCAGCAACAACAGCTACCTGCTATTAGTTCACTGAATTCTTTCACATAACTTATCTCACTTTTCTCTACTCAAAACCACCCTGTAAGACGGAAGGAGCAGTATATTATTCTCATGTTCCGAAAGGGGGAAAATGGAGCCGGATGTCAAACTGCTAATAAAGTAAAAAGTTTGGTTTAGAATAGAGGTTACCTTGACCCTCTAGTCAAAATGTACACATCAACTATATTGTTTGATTTAGAGCAAAGCTGATCCATAATTTCAAGATTCTTGTGGAATCTTGAGAAAGTTAAACAGGATAATATATCTAAATGTCCAGTATAGTGCTTGGCAACAGAAGAAAATTTTAATTAGCATACAATTCCTAGAAGAAACAGTCTCCTAACCCCACTTCTTTCTTTACCCTTGGTGAGGGGGGTGTCTAACTTTGGGTGTTTCTGATCATCTTAGACCACCTGAAAGACCTTTACTAAGTACCTACCACCCAGAATGGTTTGTGAACCTCACTCCAGAGAAGGGCTTGGTCAACTTTTCCTATGAAGAGGTCTAGCTAGTAAATATTGTCATCCTTGTGGATCATACAAACTGTTAAAATTACTAAACTCTGCTGTAGTGCGAGAGCGGCTATAGGCTATATGAAAAGAATTGGGCTTGGCTGTGTTCCAACAAAACCTTACTTACAAATATAGGCAGTGGGCTTGATTTGTTCCATTGGCAATAATATGCCAGTCCTCACCCTAGCCTAGAGTGATAGACTTGGTGACCTTATTAGAATGTGAATGTCCATAGACATTACTACCATTTATAAAAGATGAGAGACTTGTGTATCTAAGGCACTTTAGTTTGAGGGACCAACCACACCTAGGCCCCATTATTTAATCACTGCATGAGTAGGAAACAGCTGATTAGACCAGCCTTTGCACCATGGATTGCCTCATTGAAGAGGATTATCTTCTCCTACTAGCTACTATGCCTACCATATAACAGGAGTCTCAAAGGCTTCTAGATGCTCACTAAGACACATCTTCTTCTTCCGTAATAAACTACTCAATATTATAGGTAAATACAGAGAATACCAGTCAGAACTATGTTTTCCAGCTTCCCTGGCAGCGAGAGTGGGCATGTGTCTAAGTTCTCCCTAATTGAATGTGAGCAAAAGTGAAGAGTTCAACTTCCCACCTCACATCCTTAAAAGGAATTGCTGTCCTGGATTTACTTTCTCTTCTTTCTTCCTTATAGCTGGCACAAAAACATACCAGAGACCTAGCTATGATCATATAAATGAGGAGTGCTTGAGAACAAGGCTTCTCGAGCCTACGTATGAAGTTGGACCCTTACCTAAACACCATATGGAAAAATTAACTCAATATGGATTGAAGATCTAATATGAGACCTAAAAGTCTTAGGCAAAAGCTTCATGACATTGGATTTGATAATGATTTCTTAATATGACACCAAAGGCATAGGCAACAACAGAAAAATATAGACACATTAGACTATAAAAATTATTTTTGTGTATCAAAAGACAGTATCAATAGAGTAAAAAGACTTCACACATAGTGGGAAATATTATTTGTAAATCATACATCTGTTAAGGGATTAATATCCAAGTATATAGAGAACTCCTAACTTTACAATATATCAAAAATAGTCATAGCTTCTTGGCCTTTTGGCTAAGATCAAGTGTAGTATCTGTTCTTATCAGTTTAAAAATGGACAAAGGACTTGAATAAACATTGCTCCAAAGAAGACATACAAATGACCAATAAGCACATGAAAATATGCTCAATATCATTGATCATTAGGAAAATGTAAATTAAAGCCACAATAATTCACCACCTCATACCCTATATGGTGGTTGCTATTAGAAACAAACAACAACTACAAAAACAACAAACCGAAAACAAGTGTTGGTGAGGATGTGGAGAAATCGGAACTCTTTTGAACTTTTGGTAAGAATCTAAATGTCACAGCAGCTGTGGAAATAGTATGACGATCTTTAAAAAAAATAAAAGTAGGATTATCATATAATTTAGCAATTCTATTTCTTGGTATGTGGCTAAAATAATTGAAAGTAAGGTCTTGAAATGATATTATACCATGTTCATAGCAGCATTATTCAACACAAGGGGCCCAGTGTTTGAAAGGAACTGTGGGTCGTGAGGCTGCAGTGGGCACAGGGGCAGATCTCAGACCATCCTTTGCACTTCTGCCTGACCCCTCCCATTGCAGCCCCCAGTTCTCGACCAGCAGCCCCACTCCTGCCACTGCTGCTCCCACGCACTGATGGCGCCGGTTGATACCCGCTGATAGCATGGAATGACTGGTGCTGGTGCCAGCAGTGGGTGTGAGCAGGGCTAGTGCCAGCAGCATGTATGATTGGCAGCTACTGCTCTGATTGCCCCTCAGGGGCAGGGGGAGGTGGAGAAGCCCTGAGGGGAGATCAGGGCCGGCAGCTGCCGCTCACACCTGCTGAGAGTGCCGAGCAAGCGGGGCCGATGCTGGCAGCAGGTGCCAGCACCAGGTAGGACCACGGTGTGCAGATGACAGCGACTGGTGCCCCGCCTTGGTCTGGCACCCCCTCTCATCTCCACCATCCACCATGGGTGACGCCTGCCATATTCCACATGCATCCCTTGGTAGTGGTAGTCAGTGTATGTCATAATGACAGGTTGTTTGGTTATTCTGCTGTTTGGTCTATTTGCATATTAGCCTTTTATTATATAGGACTAGAGGCCCCTTGCAGGAAGATTTCTGCAATAGGGCTTCCTATTGCAGTCTCCGCTGCCCCACCTGCTTCTTCCCTTCTCAGCAGCCCCACTGGCTTCTCTTTCTTCTCCTCTGCCCCACCTGCTTCCCTTCATTCTCTGCTGCCCTGTTTGCTTCCTTTCCTTCTCCTCCACCCCACCTGCTTTCCTCCCTTCTCCCTGCCCCACTTGTTTGCTTCTCTGCAGCTTCACTCCCTTCTGCAGCACTTGGCTTCTTTCTATGCTGTCTTCTCTCTGGCCTGGATATGCAAATTAATGACCATCTTGGTTGGATTAATTTGCATGCTCACCCTGATTGGCTGATAGGCGTGGCTTGTGGGTATAGCAAAGGTACGGTCAATTTACATGTTTTTCTTTTATTAGAGAGGATAGCTAAAACATAGAAGCACTACAAGTGTTCACTGACAGATGAATGAATAAGCATAATGTGTTGTAAACATACATGCAATATTATCTATCTTTAAAAAGGAAGGAAATTCTGATAGATGCTACAACATGGATAAACTTTGAAGATATGCTAAGTGAAATAAGCTAGTCACAAAAAAGACTGATACTGTGTGAGGCTACTTAAATGAGATATTTAGAGTAGTCAAAATCATAGACAGAAAGTAGAATGGTGTTGGTTTCTCAAGGCTGGGAGCAGAGGGGAATTGGAGTTAATGTTTAATGGGTACAGAATTTCAGTTTGGCAAAATGAAGAGTTCTGGGATGGATGGTGGTGATGGAGCACAACAGTATAAATGTATCTTATACCTCTGAACTGTACACTTTAAAATGGTTATGATGGTAAATTTATGTTAAGTGTATTTTACCGTAAGAAAAACTGAAAGAAAGAAAGAAAAAAAAAAGAATCACCTGAAGAGTTTGGTAAAACACTGATTCTTGGGCCCACCACCAAAGTTACTGGCCTAAGAATTCAAATTTTTAACAAGGTCCCAGGTGCTGCCCATCCCTGGACCATAGCGCTGCCCTACGGGAAAACAGATTAACAATAGGAAAGGAATCTGCGTCACCAAATGACCTCACGCAACAGGGAAGAGAGATTAAGCCTGTGTCGGTGTAGTGTATGCCATCCTAATTCAGTTGGTGCTCAAGGATGGCTTGCTGGATGACTGAATACATAAACCATTGTGTGTTTATGGGCCAAAAGTACAGATTGGTCTGGACTGCTGGGTTCTCCTGGTCCTCTCTTCCTACATGCCAGTCCGAGATGGATGCTCCTAGTTACTGGAAGCACTGAAATCAAAAGCTGGGGTGTGGGCAAGGGCAGTGCAGTTCACTTCTTGCCAACCATCCCCAGGTAGAATTCAAGGACGGATGATCTCGCAGGGAACGATGGGTGCATGGGCTTGCTGAGAGCTTGCTGAGAGTGCATGAGACGAAGAGACGAATGGGCATTGCTAGACCAGGGAGGCGCTGCTGTAGTGGGAAAGAATGCTGGTCGTGACCACTTCCTCCTCTTTATTCTGCATTGGAGTTAAATGCTGGCCTTGCCCGAATATCATGCTGAGACCTGGACCTCAGTTACTCTAAAACACACACCCTCTGCAGAAATTTGTAATTTCATCATTTCTTGACCAAATGACTCCAACCACAGAAAGGCACAAATTTTCCATTGGGATTTATTCCGCCACTCCCTTTTGGTGGGTATACTCTTTCTTGCTTGCGTTTGAAACCCCATTCATTATATGAAGTATAGGTTTTTCATAACTGATTTTAAAGCAAGCTTGTGATTAAATACACATATCTTATCTTTCTCACTCCACTTTATAGACTTGAGACCTGAGACACAGAGCAGTGTACAACTTAGAAAAGCTAAATTCATTTTTTATTTGGCCTGTAGACCATCATCTGGGCTTTGAAGTCTAAAGATCTAGAATTACCCACCCTCTCCCCCCACTCTCAGCATGGCCAGACCCTGATGCAGAAAAGCAATCTAAGACTTCCAGTTTCTGGTTGCAATTGAAGGCTAGTAAATTGGGAGAACAGGATGGAACTGTTTCTTGTCCAGGCAAACAATTTGTAATCATTAAGAGGTTTAAAGCTAATGAAAAGCAATTAATCCAATGGCAAGCATTGCCATAAATTTTATTCCCAAAGTGAACACATGATACAGGCATGATTCTTGATTTCCCATTAAAAAAAAGAAAAGAAAAGAAAATGTGGAGCTATTATTAAATACAAAGTAAAACAACATGAAAAAAAAAATGCTGAAGATAGAAGGAATGTAAGTAGGAGCCTCAGGCAGACGGAGGGAAGAGCTCAGTGAAGGGGGAAGAGCTCAGTGGAGTGGGGAAGATGAGGGGAAGGGACACTCTGCAGTGGAGCTGTGCCAAGTTGAGTTCGTTTCCAGGGTGGCCACACGAAGGGGCAAGGAACAGAGCTGGCTCCTCCCTCAGGAATCCTGAGCCAGGGCCTCAGCAGGCTCCCCACCTCACTACTCCCTTCCACATGGAGTCACATGGCGCCCTCCCCTTATGAAGCAAGAAATAAAGAATGACTCCTCATTTCCTGGAACACTTGAGACCACAGGGGAGTTGGCAGAGGGAGGGGAAAGTTAAGATTTTCTGTGGACTAGGAGAATGGAGGGGGGGGGAATGGGCGGTAGAGGGCCCCACAGCTACCTATGTATCTCTCCCTACCAGGCAGAATTCTGGCCAATGCTAGCAAAGGCTTTGGAGATAGCGTGCTGTTGAAAAGTCAACCAGGGATGCTTCAAGTTCTGCTCACAGACCCTGACTGTTACATGGAGATTTCTGCCTGTGAGAGATCGAAATACAGTGTGCTCTTTGGCCACCTTCAGGGTACTTTGAATGAAACCTAATATGACCATACCATCTTCCCAACCACTAAGAAAAAAGTGTTTTCCCCTTTTTCCATCACAGATGCCTGGAATTCCTTTAATAAGGGATATAAATTTTTGTGAAACCATTAGAGATAAAACTTTAAAAACAAATACCACTAAGGAACAGAGTATACTGAAGATACTTGTTGGCAATGAAAAAGTGGTCAGTAAATTGAACCACAGATAAAAATTATTGGTGGCAGATTCCCCCTTGTTTTGACAAAGGAAAAGGGTGCTCAAGCTGAGGAGGAATCTCTTTGAAAAAAGAAACAAGGGCAGTGAATGGGTGATTGTATAAGGGTTGTCCTGAGGGTTGGAGGAGAGAGAACTGGGACACTTTCAAGCTGAGTATGGAGGTATCATTGGAGTAATGGTGATAGATAATCTTATCTGCATTTTATGGAGATTTGGGTGCTTTCTTTCTTATATCTTCTTTAAAACATCCTTTGAGCATTCTGTAAAGTTATTATTTGAAACATATCTGTGTATGAGACAGGTAATAATAGCACAGCACGGTGAGATATGAAGGGCCTGGGCACTGGGAGACAAAGATTTGGGCTCTGGCACCAACAAGCTGAATGACCTGGGGTCAGTCACTTCATCTCTGAGACTTCATTGCCTCAGACAGTGCTCTAGCTCATGGTTTTCTTCTTTCTAAATGGGAACATTTTCTTTGAAAGTAGAGTTTCCCCACTGGAACTGAAGGAGGGGATCCCAGAGCCCTGCCCATTGGGCTCCCCGCTTCCTCCCCTAGCCAGTGTGGTGCTCACCAGAAGCTTGGAATGGTTGGAACTGCGCTGGCTCAGATAACGGCTCAACTCTCTGTGAGTTCATCAAAAAGTGGCTTTGCTGGAGCAGCGTCCCAGTCTGAGAATCTGGCCATCCTGTGTTAGAATAAGGCACACATCGGCTTTATTCTGCTCCAGGTTGTGCATGGGAGTGAGGAGGCTGCTGCTGGTGGGCCTGCAGATTCCTCCAAAGAGTGAGTAATCTCTTCCCTGCATAGGCTTCCAGAAGATATGGAGGTTCTAGGAACTTCTATTAATAATTATTTCATTAAGGACAGCTTCTAGTCCTCACATCTCCTATTCACAATTACATGATCTCCTGACTTCCAATTCAGCTCCTTCTCCATCCTTTTTCGTCTCTGCCATCCCATTGGTTCTTGATAATAAATTTTGCCTTTGGTGTTTCTACCACATGTTATGGGTGACTTACATGGTTGGAATAGCATACCTTCTGTAACACCTGAGGGGTGGTGTTATCCAGTCATACCCCACTCCCATTAGATACAGACAGGAGGTCTGTGCTCTTGTCCTAAACCTGCTACTAACTCACCATGGAGAGATACAGATACAGATAAGATACAGATACAGATACAGATACAGATACAGATACAGATATAGATATAGATATAGATATAGATTATAGATATAAATATAGATACAGATGTAGATATAAATATAGATACATAACATAGACAAATATAGATACAGATATAGACATAGACATATACATAGATGTAGACATAGACATAGTCATAGACATGGACATAGATATAGATACACAAATCAAGGAATCTTTTCAGGGCATCAATGTCCCATTTGGGAAAGCAAATTATTAAGCACTGGAGAGAATAAGAAGTGGCATTAAAGGAAGAGACGTAATGATACTGATTCTCTTAGTCTCCATAAAAATCAGAGGCACGTCCAAAGCCACATCACTTCCAGAAGAGAAGCCCAGCACATCCTTACACATTGAAGCAGGACAAGAGAAATTTGTATTTGAAGCAAAACTATCCTGGCAAAGAGATGTAAAGGGAATCAGAGCAGGGAGAAGGAACAGGGAGATCAATTCCCCTAGTGTGTGGAAATGTGGGAATGTGGGAATGCAGACCTAGGTGCGACAAGGACCTGTGCCAGGAATGACATCTCTCCCTATGAGATCAGCACCGGGCAATGGGAAGAACTTGGTCTGGGAGTGGGAGACTGAGAGACCCATGGGCTGCCATCAAATTTTTCCCTCAACTTGTCAACAAAAGGTTCTAAGATGAGAGTGGGGCCTGACGGTCCTCCCTGATCCATGTCATCTGTGACTCTCCTTCATCCTTTGTGACCAGAGGGGCAACATTCACTAGGCATGTTTCCCTGTGTTCTTTGCAAGCAGGTTAACTTGTCCCCAGATCCTCCTAGACATTTTCCATATTGATGATTGAAGGTTATTAGAGCAGTCCTTGATGGTGGAAAGCCCTACCTAGGACCATTGTGTAATAGTAACGAGCACTTGTGTGGAATTTCTGTGCAAGCCAGACTTACCTGCCTTACCTTTATTAGTATATGAAGTAGACACTATTGCCATTCTTATTTTACAGAAAGGAAATCGAGGCACAGATCGGTTACGCAAGTTGCTCAAGGTCCTGCAGCAACAAGTGGTAGAGCTGAGCTTCAAACCTGGGCAGTTTAGTTCTGGACGCCATGTGTGGACCCCCAAATGTCATTACCCCTCTATTATATTAATAAAACAAGTAACAAGTAACGATGGCAATGGCACAGTGACATAGATGGGAAGCACTTGGCCTTTCAGAACAAGGAGAGTTTGAGCTCGTACCAGGAGGTGTCAGGTTATCCCCTCGTGTGCTCAGGGGCCTTGGAATATGTCACAGCTACCGTATACATGCACTGCTGCCGCATATCTATTTCTCTCTAGAAATTAACAGCAACAAAGAAACACGATCATTTGCAAGTTTGAAAAGAAGCTAGCAACTATGGGAATCTGGAAATAATATCCCCTTAACTCAGAGGGCTGATGCATTGGTTTAAAAGGGGCTGGCTTTAAAGCTGGTATGTGAGTTTACTGGGGCCACTGGCAGGGATGCTAACAATTTATGGAATGCATTTTTGCAAAGGATTAGGGGGGAAAAACATGTTGTGTCTTACAGACTCAGAGTGAGGAATACAGCTCTAAGGGGTGAGCATTACATATCAAGCTTTCAATATGCATAGTTTTTTAAGGGAATCGGTTTTCCTTCTTTCTTCTCCTTCTTTGCTTTTACAGATCTTACCCAAAGGATCAAATTCAGGCCATACCGGATGTGCCCAAATCATTTCCATCTGACGCCCAGGTCAGCCCTGGAGGCCTGGCCTTGAGGAGCGGCTCCCAGTATGAGTTGTGAAGGGATCAAGATGGAACCATGTGGGTTGTCTCTGTTCAGCCAGGTCCAGGGCCCTGCTGGCATCATTTCGCTGGGTTTCCTCTGCCAGCTGAGTTGTAGAAACGGGCTGCTGTTGACATTCTGGCCATCAATTAAAATAAGGGGGGAAAAAGCTCTTCATTCCATTTTCCTCCCATCTCTTCCTCCCCATTCATAACTGACGTGGTTCCCACAGAGTGAAGTTCATAACACATGGGTATATTGAGGCAGAGAGAGGTTGACTGGGGTGTGCTGGCTCTGCTAAATTGTTGAGTAACAAGGAAAGGGGAATACATAGGTCTCTATCGAGAACAAAAGTCCCGGTAGCTCAGAGTGTTAAAGCAAAAGGAAAACAACAGGCTTTTTAAAGAATTCCTTTGTTTCTATTTCTGGGAATGCTGCGTGGAGCCCACCTAGCCCCAGATTTTCACAGCTCCCCTAAACACAGAGAGCCTTTTGGTTCTGTGTTTCCCTGCACGTTGACTAAGCGTGAACAGACAAAATACACCTGGCAGAAAGGAGCCCCGCTGCTCCTGGAGGCCACAGTGGTTGCGTCAAGGGTGGAAGTGGAACAGGGAGGCAGCTTCTAAGCTGAGCCGAGGCAGGGAGATGTGACTGGCAGCAGGCACTGGACCACGTGTGCACTGAACCCCTACCTTTGCTGGGAGAGACTTAGCAGAGAGGCTTGTTTCCACTGAGCCAAACCGGCTAGGGCAGGGACAGGCTTCTTTCATGGCAGACAGTGGTCCTGCCCTGGGAAGGGCCCTGCGACATCCTGCTTTCAACTCTCTAGGCTGTTTTTCTTTTTAAATTCTTTCGTTTTCTTGAGCAGTAAACAAAATTGGGGATGGGGGGGGGGGGGGCTGTACAGAAAGTTTCCATTGATATGCTCCCTGCTCCAGCAATGCATAGCCTTCCCCATTATCAACGTCACTCGACAGAATGGTGCATTTGTTACCAAGGCTGAACCTACACTGGCCTATCATGATCATCCAAAGTCCACAGTTTACCTTAGGGTTCATTCTTGGTGCTGGGCATTCCATGGGTTTGGACAAATGTGTAATGACACATGTGTATAGTAGTCATGTCACCCAGAGTGTTTTCATTGCCCTAAAAATTCTCTGTGCTCTGCCTCTTCGTCTCTCCCCCACTGCTCCCAACCCTTGGCAACCACTGATCTTTTTATAGTCTCCATAGTTTTGCTTTTCTCAGAATGTCATAAAATTGGAACATACAGTAGGTAGCCTTCTCAGATTGGTGTGTTTTTTGTTTGTTTGTTTTTCACTTAATACTATTCATTTAAGTTTCCTCCATGTTGCTTCATGATGCGATAGCTCATTTCTTTTTAGTGCTATATAATATTACATCGTCCGGGTATACAGCAGTTTATTTACCTATTTACCTACTGAAGAACATCTTGGTGGCTTCCAAGTTTGGGCAATTATGAATAAAGCTGCTATAAACATGTGTGTGCAGGTTTCTGTGTGGACATAAGTCTTTACCTCCTTTAGGTAAATATCAAGGAGCACACTTGCCAGATCATATGGTAAGAGTATGCTTAGAACCAAACTGTCTTCTAAAGTAGCTCTGCCATTTTGCATTCCCACCAGCAATGCATGAGAGTTCCTGTGGCTTCACATGCTCGCCAGCATTTGCTATCTAACTGGTAATGTCTTGTTTTAATTTGCATATCCCTGAGGACATACGATGTGAAGCATATTTTCATACGCTACTTGTCATTTGCATATCTTTTTTGGTGAGGTGTCTGTTAGGATCTTTGGACCACTTTTAAATCAGGTTGGGGTTTTTCTTATTGTTGATTTTTAAGAGCACTTTGTATATTTTAGATAAAGATTTTATCAGATTTTTTATTTTTATTTTTTTTAAATATTTTTATTGATTTTGTACAGAGAGGAAGGGAGAGAGATAGAGAGTTAGAAACATCGATGAGAGAGGGTCATCGATCAGCTGCCTCTTGCATACCCCCTACTGGGGATATGCCCGCAACCAAGGTACATGCCCTTGACCAGATTCAAACCCGGGACCCTTCAGTCCCCAAGCCGACGCTCTATCCATTGAGCCCAACCGGTCCCGGCTGATTTTATCAGATTTTTTAAATGAATATTTTCTTTTAATCTGTGGCTTGTCTTTTAATTCTCTTGACATTGTTTTTCACAGAGCAGGAGATTACATTTAATAAAGTTTAGCTTCTCAATGATCTCTTTCAGGGATTGTGCCTTTGATGTGTCTAAAAAGGCATACATGCCCAAGGTTTTCTCCTGTTGTCTAGAAGTTTTATAGGTTTGTGTTTTATATCTAGGTCTGTGATCCATTTTGAGTCAATTTTTGTGAAGACTATAAGACCTGTGTATAGATTCATATTTTGACATGTGGATGTTCAGTTGTCCCAGCCGCAATGATTTTTTTTAATTTAAATTTTTTTATTGTTTAAAGTATTACAATTTATTCACTCCCATTCACTTCCAGCAGCATTTATTGAAGAGACTGTCTTCTCTTCTTCATTCTGCCTTTGCTCCTTTGTCAAAGATCAGTTGATTATATCTTTGAGGGACTATTTCTGGCTTTCTGGCTTGTTCCATAGATCTATTCATCTGTTCTTTTGTTCATACAACCCTGCATTAATTACTGCAGCTTTATAGGTTAAGCATCAGTCCTCCAACTTTGTTCTTCCCCTTCAGTATCATAGGCTATTCTGGGTTGTTTGTCTCTCCATATAAACTTTAAATCAGTTTGTTGACACCCATAATGTAACTGCTGGGATTTTGTTTGGGACTGCATTGGATCTATAGACTGAGTTTGGAAGAATGAACATCTTAATAATATTGAGTATTTCTATCCATGAACATTGAATACCTCACCATTATTTAGGATGTTGAAAAGGAGTGATTGCAGGGGACATTTCTGCTTTGTACCTGATCTTAGTAGAAAAGCTTTGAGTTTGTCACTATTAAGTATAATGTAAGTGGAACGATTTTTGTAGATAATCTTTAGCAAGTTAAAAAAAAGTTCCCATTTATTCCCAGTTTACTGAAGTTTTTATTTTGAATGGGTGTTGGATTTTGCCAAATTCTTTTTTTTGTTGTTGTTGTTGCATCTATTGATATGATCATGTGATTTTTCCTTTTTACTCTGTTGCTATGAGGGCTTTTTAAATATAAATATTTAATATCATGAAAATGTGCTTTAAAAATGATATGTTTCTATCATCTAATTATATACTTTTGCTATTTAAATTGAGAGACTTTGTATAAAGAGATTTGTTTTTCATGTCACATGGAGCAATCTGCTCAGTACTGGTCACATTTCACTTTCTAGAAATCAAATAAATCACATTAAGAAGCATTTATTGAGCACCTCATGTGCAAAACATGCAGTGCCTAACACCTCGAAAAATGCCAAGTAGCATATCCCTGCAGTAGTGTTTGAACATTCTACTTTGAAATCGTTTTAGAAGATTCAAGGGAGTTGTAAAATTAGTGCAGAGGGTTGTTGGGTAGCCCTCACCCTACTTTTTCCAATGATAACATCATATGTTTCCACAATATATGATTAAAACTGGGACATGCCCCTCTAGTTTTACATATTAAAAAATGGAAGCTTGGGAAGGCTGGGTGACTTGCTCAAAGGCACAGAGTGAGGCAAGTTGGTGCCCTAACAGGCACACCCTTCACCCCACTGAGGCAGGCAATGGCAGTTGGCAATATCATGGCTTTGTCCGAGTCCAGCTTCTGCCACTGATGAGCTGGGTGATTTTGGACAAGTTCCTTAACCTCTCTAAGCATCAGTTTTCTCATCTGTAAAATGGAGATAATAACAGCACCTACCTTGAGGGATTGTTCTAGGGACTAGGAGAAAGTCTACACAAAATGCTTGACAAAATGGCCTGGCATAAAGCAAGAACATACTTTCCTGAGAGGCTTCTCTGTACCTGGTACTATTCTAGGTACTTTCTATGTGAAATTATTTGATGCTTATAACAACTCTAGAACACATCATCATCATTATCTTACAAGTGAGGAAACTGAGGCACAAGCAGTTCATAGACCTAGTAAGGGACAGACCTGGGATTCGGGGCTTAGGGTTGTTGCTTCCAACCTCCCGCAGTCAAGACTAAGGAGCAGAACTGCTGCCATTGCTGTCCCAGCATGTGACCTCCCACCTGGCCTCTCTGGCATGTGCAGGTGTCTTCTCTGAGCCATCTCCCTAGAGCCGCCTGGGTGTGAACTCAAGTTCAGGCAAAGAAACAGTCCCAAGGCACTTATCATCTGGCCACCATAAGCCCAGTGGCTAATGAGCTACTGGGCTGACTTCACCAAGCTCTTGGGCCTTGGCGGAGCTCAGCAAGCTTCCAAACTGAGGATCCCTACCTTTTCATTACCAGCAACTCCTTTCATTGCCTCCTCCCTTTTCTCTACCTCTTGGGCCCCCTTTGTTCTCAAAATATTTTGCAAATATAAATCTTATATTGGTTAATTAGTTGAGCTATATTTCCATTTTTAAAAAATTAATCAAAGATATGTGCAATTACCAAATAGAGTCATTGAGCAGCAAAGGATAACCAATGTCCTCGCACAGGGTTAATAGAATTCTAGCTCAAAGCAAACAAAACTTGACAGTTTAATGAGCCTGTGCAGGCTTAGCAGGCAGGGGTAGGACTTCAATACAACTTTTAAAAATACTGAAAATAGTTTGAGGGCTCCTAAGGGTTTAGGAATCCCAGGGACCTAACCAAGTCCCATAAGATTCTAAAGATTCCAGAAAATCCCCTATAAAATATAAATACACTTTATTATATGTGCTTTATGTTGACCTAAATCCTTTTTCATTATCTTAATCCCATTCTACTTTAAAGTTTGATATTTACATGAGAATCTCTAAAATTTAAGGATATCCTATTACATTAAAATATTTCTATGCACATATGGTACCCAGGTGCATAATAAATGTAGAAATCGTTATTTTTAAAAAAGTGGCATGTAGTTCCCTTCCTAGTTATTCAATCTCTGTCTACCAGCCACATATTTTCAGCCATTTTCCTGTTCCTCTCCAGCCTTTAGCCCATATCCCTTTTCTTGTTCTTAGTTCAATAAACTCTTAACAAATACATACTGCCATAGTCAGGATTCTCCAGAGAAAAAGAAGCAATACAGAAACAAACACAGAGGGATTTATTTTAAGGAGCATGACTGTGGAGGCAGGCATGTCTAACATTTTGCAGGTAGTTCTGGGAAACTGGCAATTCCAAAAGCTGATGTTGTAAGCCTTCAAGTGAGGAACCCGAGGCACAAAAGAGTTCACATACCTTCCTCTTCCAAGGGTGGAAATCAGCAAAAAATGAGCTAACTTCATTTACATTTTCTGTTGGCTGTTTTGGTTGAATGCATAAACAATTCACCAACAGACAACACTGCATTGTCTGAAAGGAAGAAGAAATTAAAGAGATTTTGTGCTCCACCTGTCGGGAAAGGCGAGCACTGTGACAGCCTGACACCAAAGTGTGGTTGAGTTGTTTGGGGCTTTAGGTAAGTTATGGGATCTGCGGTGTGAAAAGAGACAAGTTACAAAGAACTGCTGCTTTCTGGAGACAAACCCCTAAGTCAGACACAACTAAACTGAACTCTGATCTACTTTCTTCTTATCAGTAAACACTGGTTACTTTTGTGAGAACAAAAAATGTTCTATTGTATCTAAAAGAAGAACATAATTAGTTTGTTGAAATAAATGATTCTTTTTTTAAAAATGTAATAAATCTTTATTGTTTAGATTATTACAATTGTTCCTCTTTTTCCCCCCATAGCTCCTCTCCACCCGGTTCCCACCCCACCCTCTGCCCTTCCCCACTCCCCCCGACTGTCCTCATCCATAGGTGTATGCTTTTTGTGCATTCTCTTCCTGCACCACCACATCCCTTACCCCCCCCCGAGAATTGTCAGTCCAGTTTCTTCCCAAATGAGTCTGGGTCCCCAGAGTCTCACCCAGAACTGGAGTTCAAAGAAGTTGGGATCTTTTGTCTCCCTCCCACTTGAGAAAGCCAGCCATGCACTCAGTTGCCAGTCCTCCCCACATGTGCATCTCCTACAGCTCCTCTGAGTCTCAGTGTGCTTTTCTCTTTCCTTCTAGTTGTAGAATTTCCACTCAGCCAGCCTTCCTGTGGCTTTGGATGATGTTCGTTTTGTCTTTTAGTTGTAGCTTTGAAATTGTTGTGTGAGGCAGCAGTTTAGGTGTTTACCTATGCCGCCATCTTGGTTTCTCCGAAATAAATGATTCTTGTTATATACTAAATGTTTGTGTCTTCCACCCCCACTCTCATGCCCAAATTCATATGTTAAATCCTATGACTGGTGTGATGGTATTTGGATGTGAGGCATTTGGGAAGTGATTAGGTCATGAGAGTGGAGCCTCATGAATGGGCTGTGTGCCTCAAAGAACTTGTTACACCGTCTACCAAATGAGAACACAGAAAAACAACAGCCATCTGTAAACCAAAAGGTGAGTTCTCACCAGACACCAAATCTGCCAGCATATTGATTTTGGACTTCCAAGTACTGCAAGAAATATATTTCTGTGCTTATAAGCCACCCAGTCTATGGTAATTTTTTTTGTATAGCAACCTGACTGAACTAAGGCAACTCTTCATGAAGGCATGTCACAAGTCAACAAAGAACTGCTACGCTTGAGATATGAAACAGAAAACTTTCATATTTACCATAGTGTTTGTTAAAGCAGAATTTTACCTGGACATCATCTAAATGACAGCACAAAAGAAATAGGAACTGTTCTTTCCTTTGGAACAACAGTTTATTGAGTTTTATATAGTTTTAGCCTTTGACCCTGATCTTCATAATTCTGCCTTCCTACATTTCATTATAGAATCGATGCTAGCATTTCAAATTGTCTTGGATAGTACAATAGCTTGACAAAAGTGGAGGCACAACCTCTCTTTTTTTTGTTGTTGTTTTCCTTTTTAATAATTACACAAAAATCACCAAGTATAGAGTTAGAGGTTGGGTTTGGGCAACAAATTAAGCCAAGCTCACTGGCCCGTCCATGGATCAAAGCATTTAGCCCAATTTTGAATAATTGAATTAGACACCAAAGGTCCAAAGTTCCTGAGCCTCTAGATGGCACAGCCCCCAGAACATTCCAGGGGGATGGATGGATGTTTGGCAGTCACAAGCCTGACTGTGATGTCATCCACTGGGAAGATGAAATATGTGACCAGAAATATCTCCTATGTGGCAGTTTATGTCCATTTCCTCTGACATAGCCATCACCAGACATCACTGTAGAGACCATTTGGTAGCTTTCTGAAACCAACATGAAAACCTAGAAGGTTAGGAGATATCCACATTGGAGAAGAGCTGGAATTGAAGAGCTGACTATTGGTGATGAAATCACTTTTTTTTTTTTTTTTTTTTTTTTTTTTTTGTCAAGGGTAGAGGCAGGAAGATATTTTTAAGAGACAGACTGAACACTTTTTGTTTTATCAAGGAAACCCTGAGGCAGCCCAGACAACCTAAGCCAGAATCAAGATGACCAATACTTTGTCACCAGCCAGCTATCTGCCCAGGCTGGGAGGTGCAGCCTCACAAGGGTCAGGGAGATAGGCTGTCTTCTTGTCTAGTCACTGTGAGATGACAGGGTCACAGGGCCACTCAGATCTGTCTGTTAATCCTTGTGCCCCTTAATCTGCAGGGTGACTTGTTAGATAGGGGGATAGTGAGAGGAGCTCTACAAAGGCAGCCTTATCAAGACTCCAGGGTCCCCAGCTGGCTCTGGCCCTGTGCACAGACACTCTGCAATATTCACTGATACCTTTCATCAGGAAAATACTTCTCTAGACTCTGAGGGGAGTTCCAAGGGATGGAAAGGTTCTCACCAGGCATGAGATTAGAGGAGTGATTCTATATAAAACCAGTCAGTAGAAATGCAAGTGACCATCAACTGAGACCTACGCTAATACCCCACCAGCTCATCAGTGGGACACAAGGCCAATCTTAGGACTAGAAGCAGACTCAGCAATCACCTGGAACGAACCTCTGTCCAATTTGCAGATGAAGAAATGAGGCCCTGAGAAGGGAAGTTCTGTGCTCAATACAGTTAGGAGGAGGCAGAATCAGAAGTCGAACCCTAGGCTGTGGAACCGTCCAGGGTCCCCAGTCCTGCCCTTGCTGCCTGCCTCCTCCTGTGAGTTACGGGAAAGAATGAAGTGATAGAAGCCAAATAATCCAACAATCTGGGTTTTAACCCCAAAGTGCTTCTCGATAGCCCAGACAGCATGTGGCTTTGCCTCCTTTTCACCTATAAACTGACAGAAGAATAAAATGACCAATTACAAAAATAGCATGAGGATAGTCTTGCCCCTGGACTCTACTTGTATCTCCCTAACATAGTTATGTCATTCTATCTTCCACTCTTAGCACCGCTTTCTCATTAAATCTATGAAGCATGCTAGTTAAAGTATAAGTGCTGGAGCCAGGGCCCTTGCCCTTGTTGGCTGATGTGTGACCTTGAGCTAGTCCCTTAAAGGGCAAGTTTCTCCATACTTTCCTATTTGGAGAGTAAGGAGGTTGGACCAGATTCTCTCAAGATTCTGTTTAGCTCCATTATGATGGTGCTTCCATTTATTGAAGAATGTTAAAAAAAAAAAAAAAAAAAGGAAAATGTGCCAGTTAGAGGAGGAGGTGGGTCAGGGAGCAGGCAGTGGTGTGAGAAAGATGGATCAAAGAGCCTTTTCCCTTACCTTGAAAATCGGCTTCTCTTATTTCTACTCATCTTGCTTTTACGATGCTTGTGACGACAGAGGGAGAACACAGGAACTTTGAGTTGCCACTGAGGAAGACTGTGTGGTCGAAATATGACCAGGAAGCCCCGGTTACATCACAAAGCAAGTGACTGGCTCAGGGTTTGATGAAGGTTGGCTATTTAGGCCCAGGCCAGACATGGAGGGCATCAATGAAATATAAAACTTGAGGATGTATCAGCTGGAGTGAACTAAGTGATTGCCAGGGTTAGCCCCCTAACTGGCCTGGATGCTGTCTGCGGGGGAATTGGAACTAATGAACAAAAATACCTGGATATGGGGGCAAGGGATCTGCAATTTCACCAGCACCTCCGGTGATTTTTAGACTTAGGTTTCAAAACCACTAATGTGGTCCAAATGAGACTCAGCTAGTCCTTTTTTTCTCTTCTTCCTTCTAGTGGTTGTTCAATGTAGAGAAATAGAGTTTAATGCCAGCAGTGCTCCCTCTTCTAAGTCAGTGTGTGGGGGGCTAGCGAGTAAGTATAAGAAGAATATGGGTGAGAAATAGCTAGCAAAGTCTCCAGGCCTTGGGCAAAGGTGTATTTTCTTTTGCCTATTGCCTCTCCTCCCTCCGAAATGTTTTAATGCTGGTGTTCACATGGTCTCAGGTGTTACCAGGGTAAGAGAAAAGCTTCCGGAGAAAGGAGACCCTCACCCTTCCCAGAATTCATGGAGCAGGTGAGAAGGGGCTGTGGAGGGGCTTTTTCAAAAGCAACTGTCCCCTCTCCACTCCTACCTCTAGCGGAGTCCTGACCTCTCACTAACGCCGTTTCTCTGAGGTCAAGGACTGAGAACAAGCTGCCTGCAGATAAAAACATCAGTCTTGTTTGCAACTGACTCACTGGAGGTCACCCCAGGGAGCAGCAAGCCTCTCTGTAAAAGGCAGGAGCAACTTGATTTGGGGCATGTATAAATTAGGAAATGTGTAGTTCTGAATGGAAAAATAATATGTAGTTTTATTTGCAGAGCCAGTAGACAAATTTGGCACTCTGTGTGCTAAGACTTTTAAATATTTACAACCAAGAAGCTACAGGAGTAATTAATGTTTCTACAGAAACCTTTCAGATGGAGGATTGCAAACTTCCAAGGGCCCATTGCTGCATATTTCTATGGGTCTATTCAACACTTTTTTTTTTTTTGTAATTAATGGATACATTTTCCTGGGTCGCCTTAGCAAATACTATATGATAACATTTGGAATGCTTCCAAGGGTCCAGGGCCTAGGATATGGCCACAAGGTAGAGGTAACAGCTAGCCAGCGAAGAGGTCCCTTTGCTAAAAAGTAGGTAGAGATGCTAAACCCATTGCAATTTAACATTGAGAGTTCATGAAACCTTCTTGCCCTGGAAATTCATTCTGGAAAGTATTGCAGAAAGCCTGAGAAGTTCATGCCCTCTTAGAATTCAAGCTACTCATAGGAAGTCATGACCAAGCCCCAGCTCCCAGGAAGAGGCTTCTTGGGGATAGTAAGACCGGGGAGTTTGTGAACTTGACCTTCCCAGAGTATTCTGGAGAAGGGAAGAGCTGACCCAGAACTACACACTCCATGATGGCACCCTTCTTCTGCTCTCCGTAGGCACCAATGAGAATGCCTGGCCCTCACTGGCATATCCCACACCCCAGGGAAACAGTCCTAGGAGAGTGTCAGCAACCTGTCCCAAGCCCCACTAACGTGAGTGGCAAGACTAGGATTCCAATTCCCATTTACCTAACTCAAAGCCACACTGCAGGATATAAGTGCTTATGGGGCCATTTTCAAGTGATTATGGAAGTAAGATTACACTTTTAATTATTGAGGAGTGCTTCACTGACTCTCAGGTGCCTTATCTATAAAGTGGGGCTAATAACACCCACCCACAGAGTTGCAGTGAATATTGAATGAGATAACATGTGTGTGTCAGGCATCCAACATTTTTTTCCCCCTGGAACATAGAAGACTCATAAAACCAGAGAGCTATTATTTTTATTGTATTTGGGGAGTAGAAAAAAATGAATGGATTAGTTGAAATGTGCACTTTTTTTTTCTATGATCCAATGTAGAGATAAATCAATGATCTTTGGGAATTGAAGTATTACAACTTGTCCATTTGAATTTGACAAATCTTTAAACCAACTGACCAACAGAAGAGTGATTTTTAGGGTCAGTTGTAAGATATTGGATGGAAATGTACTCAAGGCTGTTTTGAATCGAAAAACAACTTACAGAGTTATAAATATAAATAGTAAAGGGATAGCAAACACACACACACACACACACACACACACACACACACACGCAATAGCATAATAGTCAAACTGCCAGACCATAAAAAGATGACCATCCTTCTTTCCACATGTAATGAGCACCTACTGCAACACATTTCTTAAATGACAGGTGAAGACCATCCCAGAGGAACTACTTTAGCAGAGGATAGCAACATGACTAGTAAGTTTGCATCATTACCAGCTGCTTCTACTGAAGCAATAATACTTATCAGGAAGGCTTTTGCAAATAAGATGTTCCTGAAATCGTGATATTTGATTGTTTGAATGGAAAATGCTAGAAAGATGTGTTTATCTCTACCAATCAAAAAAAAAAAAATGGGGGTGGGGGGGAAAGTAGGGTTTTTTTTTTTGTTTTGTCTTCCTGCACTTATGTAGTTGTTGAGGTTTGTAGGAGAAATGTCAGACAAAATGTATTGCAATTTCAAAGAGAATATATATTAAGTAAGTACCCATATTAATAACATACGTAAAAATTCACTCAAAATGGACCAAAGACCTAAATATAAGACCTAAACTATAAAACTCTTAGAAAAAGAAAACATAGGGAAAAAATTTCATTACCAGATTTGGCAGTGAATTCTTGGATATGACACCAGTGACACAGGCAGGAAAATAAAAAAATATATACAGATTGGACTGCATGAAAATTTTAAAAATTTATACCACAAAAGACCCTATCAACAGAGTGAAAAGGTGATCCATAGAATGGGAAAATATTTGCAAATCACATATCTGATAAGAGATTAATATCCAGAATATATAGAGAATTCCTAAAACACAACAAAAACAACTTTAAAAATGGGCAAATGACTTGAATAGAGATTTCTCCAAAGGAGATATACAAATGGCCCCATGAGCACATGAAAGGATGCTCAACATCACTAAT
The DNA here is from genome assembly GCF_014108245.1 of Pipistrellus kuhlii. Taxonomy (NCBI): domain Eukaryota; kingdom Metazoa; phylum Chordata; class Mammalia; order Chiroptera; family Vespertilionidae; genus Pipistrellus; species Pipistrellus kuhlii. The sequence goes on from NW_023425405.1 coordinate 15,909,242, forward strand.
TATCAGGGAAATACAAATCAAAACTACAATCACTTAGCTGTTGTGATTCAGTGGTTGAGCATCAACCTATGAACCAGGAGGTGACAGCTTGATTCTAGGTCAGGGCACATGGCCATGTTGTGGGCTCCATCCCCCTGGGGGGCATGCAGGAGGCAGCTGATCCATGATTCTATCTCATCACTGATGTTTCTATCTCTCTCCCTCTCCCTTCCTCCCTAAAATAAATAAATCAATAAAAATATATTTTAAAAATCTACAATGATATACTGCCTTACACTCTTTCATATGGCTGTTATTTTAAAAACACACAGAAAATGGAAAGTGTTGACAAGGATATGGAAAATGGAAACTCTTAGGCACTGTTGGTGGGAATGTAAAATGGTATAGCAGCTGTGGAAAAAGGTACAGTGGTTTTAAAAAACGTAAAAATGCAACTATCATTTGGTCTAGCAATTCCACCCCAACTCATTGAAAGCAAAGTCTTGAAGAGATGTTTGAAAACCCATGTTCAGAGCAGCCTTACTCATAATAGCTAAAATATGAAAGCAACCCTAGTGTCAATTGATGAGTGAATAGATAAGCAAAACAGTATATGCATACAATACAGTAGTATTCAGCCTTGAAAGGAAAGAAATTCTGACATATGGTACAACATTGATGAAACTTGAACCATTATTCTAAATGAAATATGCTAGTCACAAAAAGACAAATATGTTCTGATTCTACTTATATGAGGTATGAGGTACTTAGAATAGTAAAAATCAGATAGGCAGTACAATGGCAGTTGCCAGGAGCTCAGGGGAAAGAGGGGGGGAAAGAAAATTAATGTTTAATGAGTACAGTGTCAGCTTTGCAAGATGAAAAGAGATCTGGAGATGGATTGTGGTGATGGTAGTGCAACATTATGAACATATTTAATACCACTGAAGTATACTCTCAAAAACGGTTAAGATGATAACTTTTATGTTACAGTATTTTACAACAATAAAAGGAATTTAAAAACAAGAACAGAAACCAAAAACTAAAGGAACTTGTGGCCAAAGGCTTTATGAGTCAAAGACAGAAGTAGTTTATGAAGTGAGATGTTAGATCCAGGAAAAGCTTCTTGGTATTTGAATATTCTATAAGCCAGTGGTCCAAAGCTTTGAGAATCTGTGAGTCAGGATTTTTTTTCTTTCAGTGTAGAACCAATGAAAGGTTGACAATGTTTGATTTTGCCAAATAAGAGCATAAAACACACACACAACCCTATCATCTATTATCAGTTTTCTACAAAAGAAAGGACTTTTTACATCTCAAAGGGGGTAAGAAAATAAACGAAGAATGAGAGAGACTTCTTTCCAGGAAAGGTTAATAGATAGCCTCAACCTGTGGCCTACGTTTCTCGCCAATATGTTCTTCCCTTCCATGATATGCTGCAGGACTGTGTTTTTCAGCCCCCACACGTTAGGTGGGACGATGGGACTAGTTCTCACCAATGGACGTGCACTGGGATGCATGCCACCTGTGGGCCAGGGGCTACGAGCAGGTGTGCCCTTTCCACCTTTCTTCCCATGTCCTGGAAGATGGCAGAGTCCCTGAATGGAAGGCATTCAAGTCCCAGAATGACCAATGGAACAGTTGTCACCTTCATGGACTGTGCTAGGACTGAGAAATAAACCTCTATTTTATTAAACTATTTACTAACACTGGGTGCTGTTTGTTAGAGATACATTATTGTTTAGCTTAACTAATACAAACCAAGTCATAGTAAATGTACCTATACATTTATTTATAATATGATTCTATTATATTACTAGAAGCCCAGTGCACAAAATCACAGGGCCCCCGTTCATGCCCTCCCCAAGCTGCTGCCACTGTGGGCCTCGAGAGCTCATTTGTGCCTGGCTGGTCCCCATTCCTCTCTCCCCAGTGTTGAGTGTCTGAGCCTTTGGCTGCTCTGAACTGTTTGGTTCTTCCCCTTAGTAACAGCTTTTACCTTCTGCCTCAATACCTCTCCCAGCTTGCACCCTTCTCCCACATGCCACCTCCCCGCTCCGCCCGCCAAGTGCGCTTCCCACCCCTCCCCCTGTGCTGGGAGCACCTTTGCTCACCACCTGGGGACCCACGCTGTGCTCCCCACCCCCACCTGCCCTGCGCCCTCTTCACCAGGGCTCCGGCTCCGGGAGAGACTCCCCCCATGCACCTCCTGGTCAAGTCCCTGCCGGTGCCCGCCGCAGGGACGCAGTGTCAAGTCCCCACCCACCCGCATATGCCTGCAGCTCATGCAGTCTCCTGCTGATCATTTGTTACAGCATGATGCTGTGACGACCACAGGCTTTTAATACTATAGGATATGCATAACCTAGGATACAACAATGATCTCATTGTTCTGTGAACTGGTGAAAACGTTATCACAGGGCTGCTTTGGGAACACTGCTATACTGCCTGGATTTGGAAGTTTAGAAACTACAAGAGTAGTAGTTAATGAATTTAACTAGTAAGAATCATGACATTCTTTTATAACCTTTGGATTTTTAAGTACTCCAGTGTAAAATTCACTAGTTACTTTACATTTAAATATATTCCTGAGAAATAATAAGGAATCATATATATGGTGTCCTCCCAAAATGTATGCACATAACAGCTGATAGCTCAATTTTGAAAATGAAATGTATTTTAATAAACACTTTATTATTATTATTCATAATTATTCAGTGTGTGTATACATTTTTAGGGAACACCTTCTTTGTTTGTGCATAGAAATCACTTCTCCTTGGTCTATATCCATCTACTTTGATACTACTTAGCCTGGAAGACTCCTGCTGTTTTATTCAAGGTCTGCTGAATTTTCTGACTCAGCTGTATTACTTAGAACAAAATTGTCCAACGGGCCCTAGGAAAAGTCACTCCAAATATAAGTGATTATAAGCCAGAATGTAAAATATGAAGATATGCCCAGGAAGGAATCACAGCAATGCTTTGTTAAATAGTTCCTACGCAATATATTTATGACAAAACCAATTAAAAAAAAAGAAAACTCTCTTCAAGCTAAAGGTAATATATTTTATTTTTAAAATATATATTTTATTAATTTTTTACAAGGAGGAAGGGAGAGGGAGAGAGAGTTAGAAGCATCGATGAGAGAGAAACATCAATCAGCTGCCTCCTGCACACCCCCTACTGGGGATGTGCCCACAACCAAGGTATTTGCCCTGGACCAGAATTGAACCTGGGACCCTTGAGTCCACAGACCAATGCTCTATCCACTGAGCCAAACTGGTTAGGGAAAGGTAATATATTTTAAAGGGAGATAAAGGTCAAATGGAATATAGGACTTACGGTATTTGAATGTCAATCCTCAGTTTGACTCTGAAGACTTTAATGAGAGGCAGTAGTAAGGTTTGATAGTCATGTGTACTGACAAGCAGGTTCATGCATCAATACACAATAGCATAATTTTAGTGTTTCAGATTACTTTTTCAGTGATATCACTATAAACACTTTGTAAAATGTAATTATACATTGTCTAACTCCAAAAAGTCCCTGGTACCTCAAGAAGATGGATATAATGGAGACCTTCAGAGCAAGTTTAACACACACACACACACACACACACACACACACACACACACACAGAGTCAGTCTTGTTGCATAAAATGACAGCTCAGTTTTTGCCCAAAGATTAGCATTAGCCAATAAGATGACAGCAGGGACCACTAGTTGTTCATTTGATAATCTCCTCAAATAGTACATTCATGGACCAGTCTACGTACAGTGCACATGCAACATCTCCTCATTAGTCATTGATTGAAGATCTCCTTAATTCATAAGACTGGTCTAAATGACTTATAGCTCTTTCTAAAAACTGAAGCCATTTTCAAAGACATAAAGGACATGTTGTGAGGTGGAAGGAGCCCTTTATTTGGAGCCAGAAGTTCTGTTTTTGTGATGTGTGTGTTTTTTTTAATTATTATTATTTGCCAACTATGTGTTCTTGGCAAGGAACTTTACAGCTCAGGGCCTTGGTTTCTTCATGCCATGGAAGTAATGCAAAGTATTGGGGACAAATGGGACAATACGAGGTATGATTATTTCTGAGGTGTCATTAGAGGGATATCGATAGTCTCTAAAAGTAACTTCACACGAAGAATTTCCAAAATATTTGGAGTTATGGAAGTCAATTGAATAAGGTTTCCCCACCCCCTCACCAAGGAGAGAGTTCTCATTTGTAGCTCTAATCCTGAAATGTTGGTTAAAAACTCTGTCACAGCATTACAACCTGAGAGCTTCATTAAACGGGTGGCAATTTGATGACTTTTACCACCCCCCAGCCTTTTCTGTACTGTTTGCAAAGCAAAGGAATGCTGTGGAGACTAAAATGAGAGGGAGACAGAGATTTAAAATGGAAAGCACCATGACAGGCATCTGAAGTTCCTCTGCATTAGGCTCTGATTAAAGAATGGAAACTATTTTGCAATAAAAATTCTTGTCATTAGGCCAAGCACCTTTGTTAGATTAGGTTCCTCTGGGGAGCGCTGGAGCTCACTCCTGGGCGGGCACCTTATCTCTTCAGGGACTGACTCCCCATCTGTGACCAATAATCTCCATACAGAGCTGTCTGAGCCCCGTCTTTGTAGGATTTAATTTTTAAAATAGATTGATATAGGATTAAATTTCCCAGAAAGAGTTAATATCCTAATGCCTTCATAATTTGCCCTGTTTTAAATAACAGAAGCACAATATTTTGTACATTTCTATAAAATGTCTACATGTTTAGGTATAAAATATGTTTATATGTGTCATTATAAAAGTACAATATTTTGTACGTTTCTACAACCTATGCTTGTTTATAGGACATTTAAAAAAATATTTTATTGATTTTTTTACAGATAGGAAGAGAGAAGGATAGAGAGTTAGAAACATTGATGAGAGAGAATTATCGATCAGCTGCCTCTTGCACACCCCCTACTGGGGATGTGCCCGCAACCAGGGCACATGTCCTTGACCGGAATCAAACCCAGAACCCTTCAGTCCAGAGGCCAATGCTCTATCCACTGAGCCAAACTAGTTTTGGCAATAGGACATTTTTAAATTACAGGAAAACATAAAGAATAAAATAAAAATCACCCATTATCATACTTTATTTCTGAGCCTATATATTTTTTCTATGTATGTACTTCCAGGGTGGGGCAAAAGTACATTTACAGTTGTTCATATGGAAAATAATGCAGTGATTACAAGAATAAACTGCTTCTTGTACTCACAACTGTAAACCTACTTTTGTCCACCCTGTATTTAGTTATCTATGTGTAAATATGTTACACACTTCTAATGAACACATTATTTACACACTGCTAGGAACTGGCTTTACAATTTAGTATATTGCTCATGTCATTAAACATTCTCCTACTGAATGATAGTACATGGCTGCAGTATAGCTCATTGCAGTGGGTTTGGTGCAGTCTGGCCACAGGGTTCAGAGAGCCCCTCACAGGCCTGGCTGGCTCAGCACTTGCCTGCCCCTCTGCGCTCCAGAGGAATGCGTTCTGGTGAAGACAGCTCATGGAGGCGCTCGCTGGCATTCTCTGCTGTGCCCACCCGATGTTCGCTGTGCTGTCCCATGGTGTTCAACTGAACCGGCAGCCAAGCCTCTCGTGTCTGAAGAGCTTGACAATCTGGAAATGGCCCTTGGGGGTGGGAGGAGGATGGGGTGCCTTTGGCTATTCCATCCTGCACATTAAAGGAGGCGGCCTCGCCAGGAGTTAATACCATAGGCTCTGTCGGGCAGACTGGATTTAAAGCCCTGTTCTATTATGCATCAGCTATTGGACCTCAGGCAAGGTGCCTAACTAATCTGGGTGAGAGAAGATAATAATAATAATAATAATAATACCTATTTTATAGAGCTGTTGTGATTACTTAGTAAGAAATTTGTGCAAGGTCAGAAGGTGGGATGAGTTACAGAGAAGAATCACAACAAGAATGCAGGGAAGATCCTGGCGATGGTTTGATGGTTAATTTTATGTGTCAGTTAGCTAAGACCATGGTACCCAAATTGTTGTCAAAAAACAGTTCAGATGTCACCAGGAAGGTACTTATTAGATGTGACTAACACATCAGTAAACTTTATGTAAAGCAGATTATTCTCCATAATGTAGGTGGGCCTCACTGAATCAGTTGAAAGCCTTAAGAGAAAAAAAAAACTGATCTTCTCAAGGAAGAGGAACTTCTGCCTCCAGACCGCCTTTGGGCTTAAACTACAGCATCAACTACTCCTGTGGTCTCCAGCTTGACAACCTGCTCTGAAGATTTTGGACTTACCAGCTCCCACAATCATGTGAGTCAATTCCTAAAAAATCTCTCACTCTCACTAAAAAAAGCAACAACAACAAAAAATAAAGATATACTAGTAGATAAAGATATAGATATGCACATGCACATACACATACACGTCCTTTTGGCTCTGTTTCTCTGGAGAATCCTAGGAAATTCAGGCTGTTATGTAAAGTGTCAGAAAAGTAGAGAAGGGTAAAATGGAGGAGAATGCTCAGATAAGGTCAGTGAGAAGGGAAGAGAAAGAAGATTATTGGATACTAGAGGCCTGGTACACGAAATTCGTGCATTCAGGGAGGGGGTTGGGGGGTGGGAAGGGGTGTCCCTCAGTCCAGCCTGCACCCTTTCACAATCTGGGAGCCCTCGGGGGATGTCCAACTGCTGAGGACGGGCCTAAGCCAGCCTAACCCATCAGTCAGACATCCTTAGCACTGCCACAGAGGCTGGAGAGGCTCCCGCCACCACTGCTGCGCTTGCCAGCCATGAGCCTGGCTTCTGGCTGAATGGTGCTCCACCTGTGGGAGCACACTGACCACCAGGAGGACGCTCCTGCATTGAGTGTCTGTCCCCTGGTAGTCAGTGTGCGTCATAGTGACCAGTCATTCCACCGTTTGGTCAATTTGCATATTAGCCTTTTATTATATAGGATATTCAGAGCAAGAACCATGTCCTATTTATCTTTGTAACCTTAACATCTCCTGGTGTACAAGTATCAAATGAAAAAAGAGAGAAAGAGGGAGAGAGGGAATGGGGTGGGAAGAAGGGAAAGAGGGAGAGGGAAAAGGAAAGGGAAGGAGTGTAAAAAGGAAGTCTCAAGGAGACTGGAGGCAAAGTTCTGCTATAGTTGTCCTTTTCTCCTTTTAACCTTTTTCTGCATACTTTAAAGTCAAGCAACAAGCAAAAATCTCTTACCATTTCCCCCCAAACCTTTTACTTCATCAGACACCTCTCTCATCTATATCACTTGGGGGTCTAGCCAACAATGTCTTCTTTTTAAATGAAAGCACTTAGTCTGGAATCTGTCTTGGCACAGCCATAATGCTGTGCTTTGATTATGAATCGGCTGGGGAGACGGGACCTGGAAGATGAATGCTCGGATTGCTGGGTAATTACATCCTGACCACCAGAATTCCCCCCTGTGGTTTCAATTGGATACATGCACTGCTTTCTGTCCCTGGCATGTGCTGGAGTCACCCACAAAGCAGCCACATTCCTGCCCGGAACACAGGGGCTGTGTCCTGTCTGGGACAATCCTGGAGGGTCTTCTGGAATGAAAGGAGAAGCAAAGGCGATGGGCTGTGGAATTTTTATGTTAGTTTTGTGTATTCTCAGGGCTGGGTTAAGGCTGGGTTTTCTCTTTTATGGTGAAATTGCAGCGGGCTGGGAAGGTTAGGATGCCCAGAGATCCCGCCCACCATACAGTTAGTGCCAGCTCTCCAGTGAAGATTTGTATGAGGTGACTACCCACCTCCCGAAAAAGAGCTCTCTGAGGTGGAGTCAGACATGTCTTCATGTAAAGTTTTCATACTAGAAAGAAGAGGAGAAACCACACCTGAAATAAATGTTGTGTATTTGTTTTACAATCTGTCCTAGGACCATTCTCATTCACCCACTCACTCATGCAGACGTTCATCCCAGTCTTAATGAGAGTCTATCATACATAAGTCACATGGATACAGATCAACAAGGGGTACCGGGTAAAGGTACAAAAATGTGAGAGGAACTTGAAAACCACCCTTGACGTTGATAAAGGATGTTCTGGAGAGTTCTCTGTATTACTTCCAAGCAGGTCAGCAAGTGGAAGTGACATTGTGTTCATATTTTCCTGTCCCACTTTTTGTTCCTCGTTGCCTAGGCACCCAGTGGGCATACCTCTCTGATAGTTTGATTTAATGCCTGCCTAGAACCCACACTGAATCGTTCATTCCCACTCCAAGGCAAACTTACCTGACACAAGTTCTGTTCCTCTCTCCTGGAAAATAGCCATAGTAAACAGTTTCCTTTTGAACATGTGATTGGCTCCCCAACATCCAATCCCCCTCCCCATCTGTGAAGAGAATTGTGAATGACAAGTGGCTGCATGTGACTGGGAGCAGAGGCCTCTGGGAGATGCAGTGTGTCTCAGACCCTGTTCTGTGAGACATGAGTTTGGGGAGATATTCACACGTACTCCATAAATAAAATGGAATGAACATGGGAAACATAACATTCTATCCTCCCTTGGAAATTCTCAAGAAAGGTTAGCATAGGCTTAATATCCTGCAGTAAGGGTGGGGAAAAAGCACTAATTTAATTAAGTTTATCTTAGGAGTAATCCCAGATGGCAAAAACGCTTTCCTGTGGAATGGGGGCCCACAGAACATGCGTTTGGAAAATACACACCCAAGCTTACGAAGTGAAGAAAGAACGTGGTGATGGAGGGATTTCAGATGACTCCCTCCAAACAGCAGAGTCGAAATGTCTAGAATCCTGCATCTCCTGCCCAAGTTGCCCCTCCTCTGCAGGATCTTTCAGGCCCTGGGGTCCCTCCTCCTATGGTCTCTGCTTCCCACGCAGAGAAGATTCTGCAGAGAGGGCCTCGCTCTGCTCCTGCTGCTCCTCCTCACCGACCGTTTCTTCTCTCTGCACCTCCGCATGCTGGTACCAGGGGCAGTTCCACGGTTGCTTCGTAAGGGTGGGGCTTCATTTTCCTGCTTATTTGGCTCCAGTCCCTTCCTGCATTGTCACATGTTATCAGTGGAGCAAGGCTGTGCCTGTGGCAAAGACCCCACAAGCACAGAACCCTCGCACATTTTAAAGTATCTATACTTCACTGTTTTAAATGGAACTGTAATAAGCATGCTCTCCACCTTGCCCCGCACCCGATTATAACCTATAAGAGACCATCGCTGCAGTGACTTGTGCTGCTCGTAAGCTTGGAGAGCTCAGTCGTGGAAATAGCATTTCTCTTGATGTCTGCGTGTCTATATTTGAATGTCTGATAAATGTGCCTTTGAACTTGTAGCTCTGCCCCGATCTGCTCCTGAGTTCGGGCCTGTGCACGTCCTGCAGCGGTCGGCAAACTCATTAGTCGACAGAGCCAGATATCAATAGTACAATGATTGACATTTCTTTTGAGAGCCAAATTTTTAAAACTCTAAACTTCTCCTAACGCCACTTCTTCAAAATAGACTCGCCCAGGCCGTGGTATTTTGTGAAAGAGCCACCCTCGGGCCACAGTTTGCCGACCACGGCCCTAGGCCAAATTATTCCAAGTGTATTCCCTTCATTAACATGGGAGTAAGTGTGCTTCGTAAAATGCAGGGTTAGTCTTGGGGGGAATATGCTCAGCATGTGCTCTCCTGATGGGGTAGAAATTGATTCTACAGTAACAAGTGAAAATGTAATGTTTTGCATTATGATAGTATCACATTATGGCAGTGTTAGTGGATTAAGTTTCTGTGCTCTGACCTTCCTATTTACAAATGTTATACATATATATGTATATACTAGTGTGTGTGTGTGTGTGTGTGACAGTTTGTGTTTATATTTATCTTCCCCCAAAGTGGGGTGAAATAATTATCTTTATAACAAGAAAAACATCAAAATAATGATGACAAGTCTGACCAGAAGGAAACACGTGCCTGGAAAATGAAGGTCACACGTGCATCACTGTCTCATAAAGTCAGGCAGCGACAGGAAGAGTGGCAATCATTATTTGTCATTGGGGTTCACCTTTTATGGTGCTAAAAGTTACTGGATGCACTCATGAATTAAAAATGTGCAGGATAGTCTATGATGCCGCCAAGTTAGGATGGTATTTTGAGCTCACCAAACAGAATATGATGAGAGTAAAAATCAGGATATTGATGTCTTACCTCTTACAGTCTGAGATTACTATTCCTAGAAAAGAGAAAATGAACTAAAATTAAATCTTATAATGGCCCTGGCAGGTGTGGCTCAGTTGGCTGAGCACCCGACATCCCATGGACCTACTAATATAGGTCACCGGTTCGATTCCCAGTCAGGGCACATGGCCAGATTGCAGGCTCAATCCCCAGTAGGGGGTGCTCAGGAGGCAGCTGATGAATGTTTCTCTCTCTCTCTCTCTCTCTCTCTCTCTGTCTGTCTCTCTTCCCCATCCCTTCCTCTCTTCCCCTCTAAAATCAATAAAGACATATATATTTTTAAAAATCGGACAATGAAAATTCACATGCAGCATCATTGAAAAATATTAGGTCTAGTAATAATTAATGTCGTTTTCTAATACTTTTTAAATCGAATTTATTTAAACAATACAACAAAATTTAATCAACAATATAGTTGCCGTTGTTTTCTACTACTTGTGCCCAACACTCAGGAAGCATTTTAATCCCTCTGTTGTAAAATTCTTGTGATTTTGATGCAAAAAATTCGGTCAATGCATTTTTGAGGCATTCTTTATTATTAAATTTTTTTCCAAGAAGAAAGTTTTGCAAAGAATGAAACAAATGGTAATCGGAAGGGGCAATATCAGGAGAATATGCAGGTTGAGGGAGAACTTCCCATTCCAACTGGCGCAGTTTTTCAGCAGTGATTCTTGCAGTATGCGGTTGTGCGTTATCGTGGTGAAGAATTACGCCCTTCCGATTAATCAGCGCGGGTTCTTTTTCTCTTAAAGCTTGGGCTAACCTTTCCAATTGGGCACTATACACTGCACTTGTAGTGGTTTGGTTAGATGGTAAAAGTTCATAATGAAGAATTCCTTTAAAATTCCACCAAACACACAACATCACTTTTTTCGCATGCAAGTCAGGTTTTGGCGTGGGCTGCGGAGCCTCATTTTTGTCCAACCATTGAGGCCGCCTTTTCAAATTAACAAACAGCACCCATTCTTCATCTCTGGTAACAATTTGCTCTAAAAACGGCAAACGGTTTTGAAGAGAGAGGAGCGAACTGCAAATTGTGACTCTTTGATTACGGTTGTTGTCGGTCAACTCATGAGGAACCCATTTTCCAAGCTTTTGGACTTTGCCAACTGCACGCAATTGATTGGACATTGTTTTTTGTGAACAATTTAAAGTTGTCGCAAGCTCTTGTTGGGTAATTTGAGGATTTTGCACCAAAAGAGCTTGAAGAGCTTCTTGATCAAAATTGGACACACGGCCTCGACCACTCTTGTCATCTAACGAAAAATTTCCCTCGCGAAATTTCTCAAACCAACGCTGGCATTTTCTGGCGCTAACTGCATCTTGACCAAGAGCACTACAGATGTTTTTTGCAGCCTCACTTGCTTTTCTTCCTAATTGGAACTCGTAAAGCATGCAGTGCCGAATATGCTCTTCATCCGCCATCTTCTTAGCCCTAGTTTTGCAACAAAAACCAAACCAAACACAAACTTTTTCAAGCAAAACTTGTTAATTGCACTTCACACGTTCTGTAGATACCACGTGTTTGAAGGTTATGTCAACGCCAAGCAAGATTTTAAACGAATGTTTAAAAACGACATTAATTATTACTAGACCCGATAGACACACTCTGTGAGGGAGAAGGGAATGCTCCACCAGGAGAAAACATTGGAAAACATTCTATTACTGACCATGCAACTGGCTACTATAAAAATTTAACCACTGCCACAAGTATAGTGTGGAATGCAGGAATCATCACTCAGTATGCTTGATGAATTAACTCAGAGGCTGTGATTTTGTGAAATCTTTATAGATCTAGTGGATGAGGCTCTGCTTTGCTTGCCTTTAAGTCCATGTAGAAAATATGTGAGAAAAACATACTACTATCTAAAACTTTTGACATGTGCACAACAGAAGAAGAGAATTTTGGGTGTTTAGATCAGTTTTTATCACATCATCAAATAAACTGGCAAAAATATAAGCTAGCTGAACAGTCAAGGGGGAAACCATGGCAGGGAAGAAAGTCAGAAGGAACAGTCCATTTCATAACCATTGCCAAAGTTAATTCAGTGTTCCCTGAGTTGATGTGTCCTAGCTATTGATAAGATGGCAGCTTTTTTCAGAACTACATTGCATAGTGTCATACCAATGGTCAGTTTTAGTAATCAACAGTATTTGCATTGTACATTTTCATGCCTGCAATAAACAATATGAATAATGACCTCTAAAATATACTTTTTCATGCCAAATATCAATGTCACATGAGATTTTAAAAAATCACTGGTATTTTCTTGTGGTTATTGTTGTTGGTAAAGACATTCCATTACCACATTATCTCTCACATATAACAAGGTTAGATCACTGTAGTTTTCTTTTTAATACATATAATATATTTTAATTCTTAGAGCATTTTTAAGTTTACACATAAAAACTGAGTAGAAAGTACAGATTTCCCACATACCCTCACCCGCAACATACACGCACCGTTTCCCCCGTGTAGTACACTTCTTAGAATTGTTGGACTTATATGGGATATACTGTTATTAACTGAAGTTCATAGCTTACATTTGGATTCACCATGTTTGTTTTACAGTTCTGTGGGTTTTGACAAATGTGTCACACAGAATAGTGTCACTCCTAAGGACCACTTTAGTTTTAACAACCTGAAAGAGCCCACTTGGGAAGTCAGAGTAACATTGTTATGTTGCTCACAATCTCAGATAAAGCCCCAGCAACTAAAATGAAACACATTTCATTTCCATTCAGCACATTTCATACAATACCAACTATATGTACCTGCTTTGATCCTGTTGTGAAGGAACAGGAGGGAGAGAAAGTGATGGAGGCAGGAGAAAAGTAAGGTTTGATGCAGCGCATCAGACAGTGCTGAGCCCAGCTCCCAGCTCCCAGCTCTGCCACTCACTGGTGGAGATTCTCCTGCCTCAGCCATCTCAGGTTTCCTGTCCCCAAAGCAAGGGGGTTTGATGCATAACTGCAAAGGCCTTTTCCTTGAGCCCCAGGATTTCTTATGCTGGCCTTTGGAGAATTCAAGATTTTTTTTTAAAGACTCAAAAAACATAAATATACAGATTTCTATTTTAATTTTACCAATTTAATCAATAAATAACATGGTTGAGCTAAAGCTATAACAACAAAAAGGTAATAATTCAGATTACTTTTATTATATAAAAGTCTAGATGTCCATCCATCCAACCAGTAGCTATTAATATGACACACACTGACCACCAGGGACAGATGGTCAATGCAAGAGCTGCCATGATGCACATTGGTCAATTAAAAATAAATGGCACCACAGACCTGGTACCAACAAACCAACACTCAGCTTCCCTAAAGTGGGACACAGCCCCACCACCACCCCAGAGTGACAATCCACCAACACTGCCAAGACTCCATGGTGCAAAATGTGACCCAGAGCCCAGCCCAGCCTGGAAATTGTCACTGTGGGTACCAGGTAATGATGTCAAGTAACAATACCAACTTCCTCTCCCCAGGGACTAGCCTCCTTGGAGTTTCTTCAGCCCAGGAACACAACTTACTTTATAGCCAGGTGCAAACAGTTTACAGTTTAACCAAATGTTTGTGAAGCATTTTCCCATGCCTCATCTCATTTGACCCTCACAGAAGTCCTGGAGTAGGTACATAGAAGACTAGGTAGAATCCTATTTTATTTTCATTAGCAAGACATGAGTAGTGATATTAAAGTATTTCTTCTAATTAATTTCCTTTCAATGTGCAGAAATCCATGCACCAGACACTAGTTTTTAGATAAGAACCCATAAATGCATTTCTCTTCATCTCCCTTCTGTGCATGAACAGAGTTTATAAAAGAACACTCTTATGGAAACAGAAAGAAAACCTGATATTAATGTGCAGCTGTTCATAGAATGTGGACCCTTCATTTGACACCAGAACCATATTAAAGTCGGTTAGTGCTTCCCAGCACAGAAGTGGGAGGGCAGTTTTGGTTGTAAGTGCCCATGCATTTATTCTGAAACCTTAGTTTCTAGATTGAATACATAGTTTAAAGCCCTTCACTTGGGGAAGAGCAGAGTCTCCTAGAAAGAGCGAGATAGAAAGGGGTACCAAGGGCCTGGCCAGTGTGGTTTAGCCTTGACCCATGAACCAGGAGGTCAAGGTTTGATTCCTGGTCAGAACACACACTGGGATTGAGGGCTTCATCCCCAGTAAGGGGCCTGCATGAAGCAGTCACTCAATAATTTTCTCTCATCATTGATGTTTCTATCCTTCTCACCCTCTCCATTCCTCTCTCTGAAATCAAAACATATTTAAAAGAAAAAAAAGGGGGGACCAACCAGAGGAAAGCACTTAGTAGTTGGAGAGCACAACTACCAACCATCAACTCGGACTTTTTTAAAGAAACCTGAGAAGAGATGTCTCAAAGCTCTGAAATGTTGCCATGGGGGCAGTATTTTGTCATCAACGGGTGTTAATCAGCTTTGTTTTGTTTATACATCAACTAGAGCAGTGTTTCCCAACCTTCTCTCATGATGAGAATCACCTGGTGGAGTTGTTAAAACACAGATTCCCGGATCCCAACTAAGAAGTGCTAAACTAGAATTTTTGGGAACATATAGGTAAAATTGCATACTTAACTAGTGCTCTAAGACAGATTTTATATACAGAGCACTAAGTTAGGTATGCAATTTTACCTATATGTTCTCAAAAATTCTAGTTTAGCACTTCTTAGTTGGGATCCGGGAATCTGTGTTTTAACAACTCCACCAGGTGATTCTCATCATGAGAGAAGGTTGGGAAACACTGAACTAGAGGCCCGGTGCATAAATAGAATCCACCTGCCCTGATTGGCTGACTGGGAGGAGGGGGGATGCGGTGCCTCGGATGGTAGGCTGGCCACCCCATCCCTGATGGGGGTGGTGGTGGTTATTGGGGGTGGGCCAGCAGGAGGCAGGGGAGAGGGAGGGGCCTGGGGATAACCCACTGAGCTGGAGCTGAGCATGGGCCCCAGGCTTCCCAGGGAGGACAGCCTCAGCAAGGAAACAGAAACCACCAGGAGGCTCTGCAAACAGGCCTGAGCTCCCTTTGGCCAGATGGACTCAGAGCTGGTGTCTCTGTGTGTGCATTAGACACAGCCCAGCACTCACCTTTGTCTGTTGGTCAAATCCATGGTATAGGAAAATGTGTTCCCCTTTTCTTTGGTCCCTTACAACAAATACAGGCCAATTGGAAGACATGGGCCCCATGGCAGAGCCAGGCCCCACAATCACCCAGAATGTAGGCGTAAGACAACTGGGTAGCAATCTCCATGGAACAGAACACACTGTTTTAGTGTCTTAATTCTCACCTAAAATGTACTCGAACCACTCCTCTTTAGCCGGGATAGACTGAACTAAAAAACCAAAGACCAAGTTTCCTTGGAGGTGGGATCCACTGGGAGCCGGCTGGTGGCAAGGCCCCTTCCCCACCAAGCTTCATGTGCTCTGAGCTGGTCTGTTTCTGGTGGTGCTGGGTCCTGGCCTGCTGGTCTGGTGGCAGGTCCACAGGGTTTCTCTCCATCGCCTTCCTGGCCTCCCGAGCAGTACCCTTCAGCCAACACACCAGGCAGCTGTTGCTAGAGCTGGGACTCAGAGAGTGAAGGAGTTGGACCCGCAGGTGGCCAGGTTGAGACCCCACCCTGCTTCTCAGTCTCGCTTGAGTGGATTGGGCCAAAGCCCCTCCCAGAGACTGGTGCCACGTGGGGAGGATCATAGTGGGGAGAGGGACTCCTTGGTTTGCCAGCCTTCTTGACGATCATCTCGGTGCCCAGCTGATTGAATTCATCTTATAGAGCACATGTGTCAAACACAAGGCCCGAGGGCCAAATCCGTCCCGCCAGGCCTTGCAATGTGGCCTGCACCGCGCTGTCATCACTGCACTCCGCTGCGTTTCCATCACAATGACAGTTTATGACTGTTCAGTAAACCATTCCGCCCGCGATTTAGGCTGGATTTTAGATTTTGGCCCCTTCTCTAATTGAGTTCGACACCCCTATTATAGAGCCTGCTTCTCAAGCTGCATGCTTACGCTAGCTACCTTCTCATTCTTCTTTACTGGTGACTTGACAGCAGCTGCGCAATTAGCTCCAGGGATCTCTGGCTCTGCAGCAGAGCTGGTGGCAGCCCCTGCAGCCAGCACATCATAGCAATGGGTTGTTCTGGTTGTTCCACCATAATGGTCGCTGGGTTTTTATTATATAGACTAGAGGCTCGGTGCACAAAATTAATGTACTGGGGTGGGGGGGTTGTCCTTCAGTCCAGCCGGCATCCTCTCCAATCTGGGACCCCTGGTCCTGATTGGTCAGTTTCTATGCCAGTCAGTGTCTCTGGGCCTATCAACAGGGCCTGATCAGAAAAGCAGGGCTGATCAGCAGCCGCAGGGGAGGCCAGGAGAGAAATGGAAGCGTGGCTGCTGACCAGACCCAGAGAGAAAGAGAGAGGCAAGGGCTGATCAACAGCTGCCACAGAGGCTACAGATCAGACCCTGCTTCTCTCTTCAGGCCTCTCTCTAGGCCTGATTTACAGCCCTCTCAGCAGTCAGTGCCGGGTTGCCATGACAACCCGGCACTGACTGCAGGACTGACTTCTGGTTGGTAGAGCCTCCGGTCGTGAGGGACCCAGGGTTTTTATATTTTAGGATGGCCCTGCAAGTGTACAGAAGGATATTGTTAAGATCCTCAAGCAAGTTGGATAAAGTGATAGCAGCCCCCAGTTTCTTGGCTGACCCTTTTGGGGAGTGAATTCTATAAGGTATTTGCTCAATAGCCAAAATGTTAAGAATCCACCACAAAAGAGACCTTCAGTGGGTGTTTTGCTTTCTTGTTTTTATCTTTGTTCCAATTCAGTTGTACTTTGAACAGCAAAGAACCTTAAAACTGTAACTTTTTTTTATAGCCTCTGCTCTGGGTGGTAACTAAAATAGTATGATTTTAGCATGTAGCCCTAGAATTGCCCTGGAGTTTCATTCTGTGCAGCCTCAGGCTTCGTTCACCGGTTCCCTGCAAACATTCACCGGGGGTGATGGCGGCATCCAGGTGAGCCCCAGGCTCTCTGCTTCCTTGCAGAGCATGGCTGAAATACTTTGGAG
Source organism: Pipistrellus kuhlii (assembly GCF_014108245.1). NCBI lineage: Eukaryota > Metazoa > Chordata > Mammalia > Chiroptera > Vespertilionidae > Pipistrellus > Pipistrellus kuhlii. The sequence goes on from NW_023425405.1 coordinate 15,926,545, forward strand.
AAGCGTCCCTTCTTCAGAGGGCTGGGAAAGAATGATGAATGGGTGCCTTGTTCTGAGGCACCACTCTGTTTCCTACAAGCGAAAGAACTGACAGGCAGCTGGTAATCTCTGTGGTTTCATGAGCCCCACCTTGCTCTCCAGTTAAGATCACTCACCCCATGAAAAACATGTGCCGGGGAGATGGAGCAGAGTTTCGCCTTATTCATTAGGCCGGAGACCTCGTTAGCGACTTCTGCATAAGATAAACACCGGGCCGTGCAGACACGGCGAACAAGAGCCCGCTTCATACCAAGCGCAATGATAAATGTCTCCTGTGGCCCTGGGTTTCAACTCTTAACATCTGTGATCTCCCCATCTCCACGGCAACATAAAGTAAACAATAAAAACAGCTCAAATCCAGGAAAAGCGCAGCGGGGAGGGATGTCTGTCCTGAAAGAAAACAAGGGCTTCACAGGCGCTCACATGCCAGCAAGAGGGCCCATGTGGAAATTAACAGTTGGTCGACAAAATCAGCCGGGAGTGGATAAGGCCGGTTGTGGAAACAAGCAGATGCAGAACGTCAGTGTTTGAAGAAGTGTCGTCTGCTTCCAATAGGAGGCCTGAGGGGAACATCACTCCTTATAGTCATGGGCTTGTACGGTACGCATTTCATATGTGTACCAATGTGTTTTTAATTATAAGCCTGTTCCGTTACACTGTATTTAAAGGGAACAGTGGATTATAAAAGTAATAGTATCAAGCAAAGAGTCGGGAACTGATGATTTAGTTTCTGCCACAACAGCTTCTTAGCAAAGCTGTGGTCTGCCAAATAGATCTCCTTGGGTCTCTGCCCTACCTGCACCCCAACAAACAGGGGTTCCTCCTGTGCCCCCCGCCCCCTGCCCACCACACCCACCACTGGAGGGAGGAGAGATAGTGCATTTGGGAGACTCCTGGCCCCCACAGTTGGTGTGAGACAACTAAGTGGCCTCTGGGAGAGAGGAATGTGCCTTGGAGGGCATCCGAAAACCCTCAGGGATAGGATATTTTCAAGAATGGGGATTTTTTGACTCAAATTAATTTTCTAGTTAACTGTAGTGACTGACACTGTGACTTTGACCTTTCCATTCACTGAGCCTGATTAAACTCATCTTTAAAAAAAAGGGGGGGGGGACGACTTCATGACTCTGGAGTTCTACTGGTCTATGAATTGGACACAAAGCATGATTTTGTTTCAGCCTTTGTGGAGAAAAGCTTAGAATGTCTGGGTTTACGATACCACTGTAGCAAAAAATGTGCATGGGTTACAACCAGATGACAGTGTGTGTGTGTGTGTGTGTGTGTGTGTGTGTGTGAGAGAGAGAGAGAGAGAGAGAGAGAGAGAGAGAGAGAGAGAGAGAGACTGAGGGCCCTGAGATGGACTCGCTGTGTAACTTGGGGGAAGTTACTCAATCTTTCTTGGCCGGGGTGTCTCCATCCCTGCCTATGGGGAGAATAGTCCTCGCCTTACAGCATTGCTGCAGGAGTATTTGTAAGTGCTCAATAAATGGTAACTGTCGTATTTTTACAGTTTTGGGGTCAGTGCTCTAAGAATATTTTTGATCATGTAGGTAAGATTTTCTCGTAGTGGGACTTGGGCAGTGTGGTTTTTGAAAGCGATCTCAATGCTTCATGATGCTATTCCATTTGGCACTAAGTATGTGTGAATCTGCACTGAAGATCTACCATATTGGTTTGTGCTGGGGTTTTTTTTTTTATTGTTGTTGTTTGTTTAAATTTCTTTTTACTCTCATTGTTTCCATCTTTCTCCTAAAAATAAAGTCTAGCGAAAGCATTCTGGCTAATTTAATAGTCTAGAATAGTTGGGTTCTAATGAGTGGAGATTTTTTTTCACATGAATTGTGTACAGGCATCTTGCCATTTATTCACAGGTAAGTGTTCGAATTAAAAGCTAACCAGAAGCCAATAGCCATGAAGATGGCTCTGGAGCAGGCTCTCTCTATATTGTTCCCCTCTTCCAGCTAAGTTTCTCTTCATCTCTTGCTTTCTTATTTTTCCACAACTCTCTTTTTGTGTTCCTTCTCCTTATCTCCTGATTGCAGTGCTCTCTTCGTTCCAACCCTGTGGTATTTTGCCACTTCTTTACCACTTCTTATTCCATCCCTGCTTCCTTTCCGTTTTATTTTCTATATGTTTACTTCACTGATCCACAGGACTGGTTATGGAGGGTCCCTTTTCTTTAGGATAAATGCTGGAGGGGCGGGTGGGCTTCCCTCTGAGTGTAGGGAATGGACGTGCAGCTAACCACTGGGTAGGTTTCTGGAGGACGGCTGACCTGACGTCAGAGATTCCAACCACTCAGGATTTAGACACATCAGGCTGAGCACTAGCCACTGCCCAAGGTCACAGTGACTCCAGGGCACTGAGACTCTAACCAGCTACCCTGGGTTGGAGGGAGTGCCTGTGGTTAAGAGTAGCATTTGTATTTGATTGAAAGGACAAATATGGCATCTGGGCTGCCTGACTTGAAAGGATTATAAAAAAAAAGAAAAAAGAAAAAAAAAAAAGGCTAAATTAACCTCTATCCCAGTTTTATCATCTACAAACCCCCAAAATAGGGTTAAAATGATTGATGTATGCAAATATAAACACCAGCTGACCTCTAATATTAACTCTGACCCCCATCCAAATCTGAGTGCTAAGCCCATCTCTACCAGTTATCAGCTGTTAACCTTGGATAAATTACTTAATGTTTTCACATTTCAATTCCCTCTGTAAAAAGATATGACACCTATATCTTTGTTTTTTAATGTTTTTTAATTGTTAACACTTTACAGATGTCTCCCATTTCCCCCTCTTTACCCGCCTCCATCCAGACCCGGCCCTGCCCCTTGGCCATCATCACACTGCTCTCTGTGTCCGTGGGCTTTGCATATACGTCCTGTGGCTAATCTTGTCACCTTCTTTTACTCGGTCCCCCCACACCCCTCCCCTCTGAGAAATGCCAGTCTGTTCCATGCTTCTATGTCTCTGGATCTATTTTGTTCATCAGTTTATTTTGTTCATTAGATTCCACAAATGAATGAGATCATGTGGCATTCATCTTTCTCTGACTGGCTTATTTCACTTAGCATAATTTCACTCTCTATGTCCCTCCATGCTGTTGCAAAGGATAAGAATTACTTCTTTTTTTTACAACCTCATGATATTCCACTGGCGACACCTAAATCTTGTATAATTATAACCGGGATTACATTGGATCACGTGTGAAGTGTGTTCAGGGTAATTTGAGGTTTCCGCGCAGTTTCTGCCGCTCGGCCTGGGGTTTTGATATTTCAGAAAAGCTTTGTTCGTGTTAAGAGCAGGTTAGGGTCGGTTTGGCTCCATGCCCTACCCTAGTCCTCATGCCTGACATTAATTGATAAGTAGTGAGCCTCTCAATATTGTGCTATGCACCGCTGCTCTCCGCACCCATAAATCCACACACACTTGGCACCCCCAAATTCCTATTTGGCTCACTCGAGTTGTCCCCTAGGGAAGAAAAAGCTAACAACTGCAGGCTCAAAACCCATTTTCCTACTAGGTCTGTGAAGAGCAGTGGGTGGCAATTTTACCTCCCAGGTCATTGGAAAATGTCTGGAGAGGGTTGTTGATAGTCACAACTTGGGTGGGGTGGGGTGGGATGGGATGGGGTGGGGTGGGTCAGGGGTACTACCCTCCCACAATTCCAATCACGCTGAGGTTGAGGAATCCTCGCTTACAGGTAGCCTGTCAGACCAATCATTTTGTGATTAGGGGATCTCTTTCGGCTTTAGGACCTCACTACTTAGTAACTCTGAAAAAAAAAGTCTGACTAACGAAGGCATTCAAAGGCATTGCAAACATTTTTAACCTGAGCTGCTGTGATGCATTGAGAGAAGCATGCTTGCCTCTAGGACAAAAAGCTCTGTAGCCTTTTGCACGCAAAAAAAAAAAAAAAAAAAAAAAAAAAAAAAAAATGCGCTCAGGGCTTGCTATTCAGCAGCAAGAGAATCTGTCCATAAAAGGGATGGACTTCGCTACCCGCAGGGATTCCCTGCAAGGGTTTCCCTTGCGAGCTCAGAAGTCACTGGAAAATGGCAAGGTTGGCCAGCCTCCACCACAGAGTGTTTATGTTCCCCGGGAAGTGAGAGCCGAGGCCTCGGGGAAGGGAAAGGACTGTCGCCCTAAAAGGGGTTGTTTGGGAGCCATCGCGGACACAGCCATCAGACAGCTTCGCTGGGAAAGGCCCCTGAAGGAACGGCTTTTTTGTCAGTGGAAACAGTGAGGAAGGGATCATGAGGAGAGGGCGCCTGCGGTTCTACACTAAGGAGACAAGGGCTGGGACCCCAGCTCCTCCAGCTGCCTGCTCTTCGGGGATCCTGGACAAAGAACGGAAAATAACTAACCTTACTGCCCACCTACCGCCGGCCAGCTGGACTGCTGGTTTGGCATATTCCGTACAGATCCACTTTACTTTTCCAATAGCACTTTGAAGTAGCTTGGCTAAGTCAGACAGTCAGTAGCTGGCTAAGCCACCCGAGGTTTGCTTGACGCCAAAGCCATGATTTTCCCGCTATACCACACCGTTCCCCACTCCCACCCCCTTTCAGTTCCTATGAGCCTCAGTTTCCTGGCTTGTTCAATGGACCCAGTCCCATCACCTCAAAGGGCTGTTAAAAAGGTGCATTGGGAGCAATCTCTAGTCTGCAGTGGCCCTGGCCTCCAGGGGGCGCTAAACCTCCTGTTTCCCTCCCTTCATGCCTCTGCCTGGCTGGTCAGCTTCAAGGAGGTTGGTCAGCCAGCCGCACCCCTGGGGCACAGCAGCGTGCCGAGCCAAAGGCCCTGCACCCTTCTGGGGCTGGCTTCTGTCTCCTCTTCTTTCTCTCTACGAAGCCACAGTCAACTCTCTGTCCCCGTGGCCTCCCTTTCCCCTTCCACTTCTGAGGACAGTGAGAGGAAGTGGGCCAGGCCTTGCTCCTGAGAACTGGGATGACCTGCTACTCCTCCCCATTGCTCTTCAGGCCGCTGGCCTGGCCTGGGCCCCTGTGATGGCCCCGGCAGCTCATCGGGAGGCCCCAAAGCAATTGTCTTTCCTTCCCCAGTATTTTTGGACAATGGGTAGAAATGGACAGGACAGACCTCCCCAGGCTTCTCCCCAATGGAACAAAAGGAAGCCTTCCTGAGCTCAGCTGGCTCCCCAAATAAACTCCGCATTGGCTGTGGAATCCAACTCTGCTGAAAACGGTCTTACTTTGACCTGGTTTCATAAATTTGTACACTTATCTCTCTCAGGGAGGCTTTCCAAAGTGGGCGATCCAGGGCAGGGTTCAGCTATTCCTCCATTTCCAGACCACATATGATAACAACACCACCCTTTGGTCTGCAGGACCCTCATTCCTAACAGTTGGTGCCTAACAAATGTTACCCCTCCTTGGAACATAAACAGAGCTGGGAGATCAGACAGTTTTAGGGAGGTTTCAACTTAGGGTCCCGCTAAGATCAGTACTAAGGGGAACTTTTCCTTCTCTCCTAGGGCAAGTTCTCTGAAAGTTTTGGCCAGTGGACAAAGGCCTGAGACAGAAGCAAGATACTTCTCTGTGGAACACAGAGGCACATTTATCATTATAGTTTGGTTTCATTCTGAGTTTGAATCATATAGATTTGAAATATTCCAATACATTATCTATAAACAACATTTTTAAAAAATGTAAATTGCTTCATTCCCCCCCTAGAGGTGGAGGTGAGGGGAAAGCTCAAGAATAGTCCATTCCAGAGCCGGTAGGCTGAGTGAGTCTAACACCTTGGAGAGGCTATGTGCTCTGTGGTGGCCCAAAGAGCTGGGAACAGCCCGACCCAAAGCTGTTGACTGTGCTGTGTGAGCATTCTGTTGTCTTCATGTTCCAGAGCTTTGTGAGTGAGTGTGGTACCTATGGCCCTGCTTTTGCTTATTTGTTTGTTTCTATCATTTCCTGTCGCTATAAGATAAGATCCTCTTCATGTCATACAACAATTTCATACAAATGCCTGTTCAGTGATGGAGCTAACGCTTAAAAAGTCTTCTTAAAGCCCTGGGCTTGAAGAAGTGTGGCTCGGTTGGTTGGGCATCCTCCAGACACCAAAAGGTTGCCAATTTGATTTCAGGTCAGGGCGTATGCCTGGGTTGCAGGCTTCATCCCCGGTAGGGTAATGCGGGAGGCAGCTGATGGATGTTTCATTTTTACGTTGATGTTTCTATCTCTCTCTCCCTCTCCCTTTCTCTAAAAATAAAGAGTCATTAAAAATGTTCTTAGAACTAAAAGAGGAGTTGGCATACTTTTTTCTGCAAGAGCTGGAGAGTGAGTATGTTGGGAGTTGCATGCCATACGGTCTCTGTCACAGTAATTCAACTCAGCCTCTAGGGCGTGGAAACAGCCACAGACAACACATAAATGAGTAAGTGTGATTGTGATCCAATAAGATTGTGTGTTTGAATACTAAAATTTAAATGTTGCATAACTTTCACTTGTCAAAAATTCTTTCACTTTTTTCTTACTGTTTAAAAATGTCAAAACCATTCTTTCCTTGTGGGCTGTACAAAAACAGGTGATGGTCCAGAGTTAGGCCTGTGGAGTAGCAGTTAGATGACATCAAATGCTACTAAACAAACGTTATTTATGTGCTTAAAAACGTTGTTTGAAGCAAAAATAAGTTACAATGTTTATCGATTTACGTAATGCACACACAGGCAAATACAGGCACGTGTACACACATGCATATCTACATATCCCCATGGAAAATTACTTTTAAATTGTTGAGGATGATGTGCTTATAGACACCATTCAATGTGAAACTAGATCATTCTTCAAGTCTCTGTGTCATAAAGGGCAAAAATAGATGATATTGTGATGTCTTATAAGTAATAGTTGTATTAATTGGGTACCAGTTAGAGATCCAGAGAGATCTAAAAATACTATCACTTGTTTCAGTGTATCTTTTTACGTTAGAGTTTGGATTGGCACCCAGATCCCTCCTGTGTTAGTCTCTTGTCGACCTGAACACTCACCTCTTACCTCATAGTCCATAATGGCTGCTTCTCCTCTCACATCAAATCTGCATTCCTGTCAGTAAGAGAGGACGGAAGGGGAGGGCAACTTGGTCATAATATTTTTTTTTTTTTTTAAACACTGCTTTCACCTTCCAGCCAAGATGGAATAACGAGAGCTGGATTTATCTTCTCACTTCAAACAACAACAACAAAAAGGCAGAACATAAAACAATGGTTCTCAAAATATTGGAGACAACAAAGACAGTGATCATGAAAGAAAGGCAACAAGTGAGAGGAGCCCTACAGTTCTCCCAGGCCTGGTGCAGGACAGGAAATCCAGAGGTGAGGATAGTGGAGGGAGGAGGGAGGAGGGGGCGGGGCGCGCTGGGAGTCCTGGGAAGGGTCCGAGGGGCAGAGTATGGGAAAAGAGATGCTTGCTGTAAAGGCGAGCCGGCCTGGAGACCTGCAGAGGTTTCCCCACCCCCAGGTCTCACATACGCATGGTTACTGTAGGTGTGTGAAGAACTTACCAAGGCCTGGGAAAGAGTCACCTGAAATTATTAGTAGAAAATTTCTCTAGAGCTCACACAGAATCAGGAAGCGCTCCCCTTCCCACCCGCCAGAGTAGAAAACCCTCTAATTCATGAGCATCAGGGAGAATTCTCAGAGGGCTTTGCCTCAGGAGTAGCAGTGGTCCCTCCTAGCAACGTTAAAATAGGACCTAAAAGGATCCAATTGTTTCCAAGTGTGATGGGACAAATGGTGGCCACAGATACCCATTCCTGATTTCTGGAACCAGTAAATGTTCCTTCTTTGGAGAAAGGATCCTCACAGGTGTGATTATGTTAGGATCTCGAGATGAAGAGGACATCTGGTCACCCTGATGAGCCCTAAATGCCATCATAGGTGTCCTTCTAAGAGGGAGGCAGAGAGCCATTAGACACACACGGAGAAGACGGTGAGAGGAAGACAGAGGCAGAGACTGGAGGGATGTGGCCAACGGATGCTGGCGCCACAGAGGTGTGTCCTCCCTGCAGCCCCTGGACACGCCGTGCTGACACCTTGGTTTCAGACTTCTGGCCCCAGAATTGTGAAAGAAAAAAAGAATTCTTAATTGTTATAAGCCACTGAGTTTGAGGTAATTTGTTGCAGCAGCCTCAGGAAACCAACACACCAAGTAATTTAACTGCATCCCACAACAAAAACTCAACAATATTTAAAGGAATGCAAAATTATTCAGCACCTAACAAGACACAAATCCTAGAGTCTAACAACCAACCAAAAATCATCGGGCATGTAACATGTAGCAAAATGAGGAGAAAGAGCAATCAGCTGAACCGACCCAGAGGATGCAATTAGCACACACTCTTTCTCTGTCAGACCAGGACCTGCTGCTGCCCTGGATACAGCTAACATCCGGAGTTCTATCACTGACACGATGACACGGAGAACACTGGCAGACAGCTGGCCTGCTCAGCCATGACGGTAAACACACACACACACACACACACACACACAAAAAAAAAAAAAAAAAAAAACTTGTCCCACCAGTTGTCTTCCTCAGGATTTTATAGTTGCACACAACTGAAACAGATGTGATTGATTTGAGCAGAAAAAAGCATTTAATAAAAGGATATTGTGTATTTCAAAGACTTTAGAACAAGGCTTAGAAACCGAGCAGGAACAAATGAGGCCTGGCAGCCGCCAGGACCACAGCCAATGCCTTGCTCCAGAGCCCAGCTAGTGCTGGGTGCCACTGCCTGCCCACCGCTGGCCACATGGGCAGCTGCTGCTCCTCAGCCACTGTTGGCACCAGAAACGTCCTATTGTTGGCACCACTGCTGTCAGCCTCCTTGTCTCTGTTTCTTTGCATCATCACCTAAAGGCTGCGCTGGATGCCTCCGGCAGACAGAGCCTCAATCATAGTCTGAGCCTCAGGGAGTCTGGGAGGGTGTGTCTCAGCTTCAAGCAAGTTTGCCTTGAATCAAGATGTATCAGAGCTAAGGTGACCAGATTTTAACATTGGTAAAGCAGGACACCATTGACTGGACGGGGGAGGAGGGGGTTTCTTGATTAAAAATTTTGTCTATATGGAGCAACAAAATTTTGATAGAACGCAAAAATAGTATTGTAATATTTTTTTTAATTTCAACATAAGTACAATTTACAAATATAATAAATAAATAAAAATTATGTATAGTCATGTCACTTCCAAGGCCGGCGCTAGACTTTTTGCCGCCACTATAAAATATAAATAATACGAGTACTGTCTGCTAAATTCAAGAAAATTTATGTATTTATGAAATAAATAAATTACTTATCTAAATTATCTGAATAGCTGATTTGTAATGACATTACTTGTTTAACTAGCTTACTAGCACACAGTATGATGTGTATCGTCTGAGAGACAGTTACAAAATGTTTTCATCGTTGCCAATCCCAAAAAATGCTATTGTTCATTAAGTCCAAACAATGGTGGTCGAATTCTAACAACTGATCAACAATGCAAACTTTGATAAGCAGTTCTCGATAATCAGTTCTCAACAATTATTTGTTATTATTAAAGTTTAACATTATAAAATTAACAAAAATAGTATGAAACTCATATCCTGGCTAAATAGCCACATGGCCACCGAAAACCGTATATTCCCTTGCCGTTCTCCAGCCGTTCCCTATCTTGTCGTGCTTTCTTTCCAAAAATTGGGATTTTTTTAAAACGCCAAGGGACACGGGACAAATTGTTAAAAATCAGGACTGTCCCACCAAAAGTGGGGCGTCTGGTCACCTTAATCAGAGCCCTGGCCAGCACTACTCAGTGGTTAGAGCATCAGCCTACATACCCGAGGGTCCATGCTTGATTCCCAGTCAAGGCCCCGTATCTCAGTTGCAAGTTCAATCCCCACCCTGGTCAGGGTGTGCTGGAGAGGCAGCCAATTATTGTGTCTCTCTCACATCAGTGTTTCTCTTTTGCTATCCCCTCTCTCTCTCAAAATCAATGAAAAAAGTATCCATAGGTGAGGATTAACAACAAGAAAATATGTCTATGAAAAGAAATCTTCTCAAAACTGGAAGAGGGTACAGAACCTGAACAGCTAAATAATAATAGTAACAGTGATGACTGACAAAGGTCCATTCCACGAGTTCGTATTATGCTGATGCTAGAGAGCTGTGAGTGCAGGGCAAAAGGGAGATCCCAGCATGGGTGACTCAGCTCCTACTCCTTAGGACCCAAGGCTGTCGCTCAGCTAAGGCTGCCCTTACTTTTTATTCCTGATGAATAAATTTAGTCAGACATAGTTGAGATTTATGAATGATCACTAGGGAGTAAATCACCTAAGTCTTTGTTATTACCTTCCTATTTTTGGTGATTTTTTCCCCTAATGTTAGTTAACTTATTAGTTATCCATTGGCTACTAACCTTTATATCCAGGATAGGGAAGAATAAAATCTGAAAAGAGAATGGCAGCCTGGCAGGTGTGGCTCAGTGGATGAGCATCAACCTATGAACCAGGAGGTCACGGTTCAATACCTGGTCAAGGCACACTCCTGGGTTCTGGGCGTGATCCCCAGTAGGGGGTGTGCAGGAGGCAGGCAATCAATGATTCTCATCATTGATGCTTCTCTCCCTCTCCCTTTCTCTCTGAAATCAATAAAAACAATATATATATATATATATATATTTTTTTTTGAGAGAGAGAGAGAGAGAGAGAGAGAGAGAGAGAGAGAGAGAGAGAGAGAGAGAGAGAGAGAATGGCAGGTAGTTAAACGGACAGTTGAGAATGACTTTGGCTCTGTTTTCGTCTGACTACTAGCTTCCTGGATTAATTCTTTGACCTGATGAATCTTTTTTTTTTAATATGTTTTTTAATTGATTTTTTACAGAGAGGAAGGGAAAGAGATAGAGAGCTAGAAACGTCGATGAGAGAGAAAACATCAACCAGCTGCCTCTTGCACACCCCCTACCGGAGATGTGCCCGCAACCAACGTACATGCCCTTGACCAGAATCAAACCTGGGACCCTTCAGTCCGCAGACCGACGCTCTACCACTGAGCCAAACTGGTTTCTGCGACCTGATGAATCTTAAGCAATCACCCATTCTCCTTTACTGAAAGGAAGCGTTAGATTAGGGGATGGCTGACTGAAGGACAGTGTTTTAGACAACTGCGTTAGTGTGTTTTAAGATTAATGGGGAGATTTTTATGCTGTCCCAGTAGCTCTGTCCTTGGAAGTTAATCCCTTTCCATACAGCTCTCATTAAAATACAAAATCACAGGCGTGAGTCTTTCAGGTGATAACTAACATGCATTGGGCACTACAGAGTACTTCAGGCACAATAGCCCTATCCTAGGGGCATTATTATTACTCCTTTCCTATAAATGAGGGAAGTGAAGGACAGAGAAGTCAAGTAAGCTGCCAGAGGCCACACAGCTAGAGAATGGTATAGCTGGGACTCAGACCTCCAGAGTCTGCCTCCAACACCCACCAGCTTAGCCTCTGTCCTTTGCTGTCTCTCACCAAGGAGAGAGGTGGCAGGTACTGGACATAGGGCAGGTACATGCGGATGAAAGGAAAAAGGAGCCCAGGTCCAGTTACTGCACACAGCCCACAGAGGGCAGGCTTGTGTCCCGGTGGGGACTCCTAGGGAAGATGCACAGAGCCAAACGTCCCTTATTCCTGGGAGGGAACCTCAGCTGTCTAGTGCATGCCGGCCCTGACTTCAGGGCTCTGCCTTCTGAAGGAGCCCACAATGAATCCCATACCTCATGAAACCGCCAGTGCACCTGCCTCCTGAGGTGCAAGGACAATAGGGGGACAGAGGGGGCTGTGAGTGATGCTTGAATATATGGAAGATTATTTGCTGTCTATTGGGAACAAAGTCAGCAACACACGTACCAGTGAGGCAAGCTCCCGATGGAGAGAGAATGAAAAGTGTGGGTCCCATTGCTAAATCTACCCAAACAGACAGATGTCTGGAGTCCCACAGAGGGATGTGGCCCCTGGTTGCAGGCTCTGTGGACTCTGAGCCCCAGAGCCTTTTCACTAGAGAGAGGAGTCCACCAAGCACCACACACAGAAGTACTACAGACATGGAGCCACGGAGTGGCTGCCGCTGCCGAGAAATGTACCCTCCAGTGAATTATGAGTCTGAGTTCTGGGGCACTGCCCCTTTCACAGAAAAGGCCAGAATCCACGCCAGGATCCACATTCCGGCCTGAATCTCTCTCTGTCGGTCCCTGCTTTCCTCTCTGCCTCTCTCGTTCTCACAGCATCCACAGGGTCCGACTGTAAAGATAAATCAGACAACCAGGAACCTATTAGGATATAAGTAAAGAGAACTAAAACCCAACAGCACCGAGCGATCCTCCGTTCTCCCACCCACACCAGGCGATGGTGAAGACAAACAGGAAGGCATCTGCCGGATCCATCGTGCAGGGACTTCGACGTCCCCATTTTGCCCCATTTTGTCATCATCAGAAGAGTCAGGTACTATCAGCAGAAAGAGGCTTAACAAATGGCCATGCCAGCACCACACTGTGATTTAAGTTATTTAAAAAAAAAAATTTATTTATTTTTAAAAACACACTCACAAAAAAAACACACACAGACTTACGGCACTTAGACTGATAACAGATGATATCTCAGAAACGTCTTCTCTCTGGCATCCTGTCTTATGAAGAAACACAGAAACTGGCCGTGTGGATTAGTCTATAATTTTGGGGCCTTATTCATCTTTTAGAATTAAAAAAAAATTTTTTTTTAAACATTGGTTAATACCATAATTAGGAACAACACAAGTTACAAAATAGCAATACAGAAGGTAATTTTAGGATTAACATAGGCTTGGCTTTCATGATTCATAAGCTTTTATGTCAGACAAGCTGGCATTTGTGTGTGTGTAGGGGGGGAGGTGCGTTTTGGGAGGAAGGGGAGAGTGTGGAGTGGGGAGACCCACAGATTTAGTTTGCTGCACCCAAAGGAAAGCTGCTCTTACCCAGCCCCCACCCGCCAGCTGGTCCCACCAGTCCTACCACACTGCTTGTCACAGTCCGTTCCACCTTCTCGTCTACCTCTTGTGGCTTCCCCTCACCTGTGCTGCCCACCCTAGACTTCTTTGGTTCTAATTCTACCTCTGCATTTCTCCCCGCCCCTTTGACCACCTCCTCCACCACCACTAACCTGCCACTCTAGTCTCTGGACCGGAGCTCCTCCTACCTGTCCTGAAGCTTTGCTCTATCCCTTTCACACTCTCTCTTCCTCTTCCCTTCAGCGTCACCACTGGACCTACTCTCTGCCTATAACCATACACTCAGGTCTCTCCTTTCCAAAGCAGCCAATCAACCAAGGAAAACCAAATACACAGGCACACACACAGAGCCATTTCCCTCCAGGCAGCCCACCCCTGAAGCAGACGTCCCTCTCTCTTTCTCTATATCACAAACCTCTTTAAAAAGTCACCTTTGTCCACTGCTTCCATTCTGATACCACCCACTCCCTTCCTAATCCTTGCAATCTGGCTCCAGCTTCTGTCATTTTGTAATAGTTTTTTAAGGTCAGTAGCCACCCTGTTACCAAATGCAGTGTTTGGTTTTATTCCAGTTTGTCCTTAATCACTTTATGCGACAGACCCTATTCTCCCTCCCTGACCATTCCCCTCTCCTGAGAAGTTCTCCCACCTTTGTCTTCCCTGGTGATACACTCTTCCAGCTGTTCCCCCTTTTATTCCCCTGTCTCCTCCATTTCCTCTTCTCCCAGCTCCAAATATAAGTTTTTCCTAAGAATCTGCCCTTGACCCTCTTCGCCATCCCCTCTTCCACATGTTCTGGTAAACTCATCCAGCCTCGTGGCTTTCTTCCTTCCTTCTCTGGGACATTTCTGCACCCTCTTCTCTATCCCCGACAACTCTCTTGGCTCCAATTTGGCTTTACCATCTCCTTGCTGGATGTTTCCACCCATAAGGCCTACTAGTGTGTCTGTCTTAATAGGTTCAAATCTAAATTCATCCTTTTTCCTCCTGAATATTTATTTCTTCAAAATCCTATTCATCAAGATCTTTCTAATCACATCAGCTCAAGTCATACATAGAATCTTTAATTCTTCCCTCTTTTTTGTGTGCCACATCTGCTTAGTAGTCAAGTCCTGTCTAGTTTGTTGACAACATACATTTTTTGTGCTTGTTCTTGTGTTTTATTTCCACTGATTCCCTCTAGTTCAACATCTGAACAATCTCACTTAATGCTGTGACCTCCTAACGAGTCTCTGTGCTTCTAGTCTCACCCTCCAGAGCTACACCTATGTTCTGACACACTGCTATCATATTAACCTTCCCGAAGCACACATCTGTTTATTTTGCTATGCAGACATTTTCATTGGCCATCCTATGCCTAAAGCATAAAGACCCAAATTCACTTAACCCTCTCTACCTCTGGCCCCAAACTACCTCTCAAATTTTCTTTCCTATGAGTTTATTTTCTTTTTTTGTCCCCATTAATTCTTTGACCACAAACGCACAACACATGCTATATTTTTACATCCAACAGCAACTAACAAAAAACTCAAAATCACTTAATAACTCAATGTTTTATTTATAGCTACTGATAACTAAAAACATTGATTAAATTATATGCTACATATGGATTATGTACTGAACTCTCCCTATATAATTATGACAAGAAGTTCAGAAGCAGGATGGGCCTGGGCCTGGAGGTTCCCCCTGGGATTCTACTTCACAATTCTCTTGACTGTAAGGAGCTCTCCTTTGCTAATGATCCCCACTTTGGAACTCACATCACACTGATCACAGTGTGCTTTGTATTATAATTACCTGTTACTCAACTTATCCCTTTGGGGTTGGAGGAGGCCCCAATAAATTACACCCTTCTTTCCACCTGAGTTCTGAACCAAAGGAGTGAGAGGAAGGAGTGGCAGATAAGATCAAAACAACATTTTATTATTGACAAAACTGGTTCTGAAGAAAGGCGCTTTGTTGTGCTGCAACAATAGGCTTCCTAACACACGAAACCCCAGAATCTGACAGACTCCGCTGCTGTCCCAGCAGATGTGGACAACACACCTCTCTGGAGAGGGTGAGGGTAAGCGGTCCTTCCCAGTCAGGTGTCCGATGGTTACATCCAAGTCACTCACTTCTCCATCGGACAAGAAAATGTCTCCTAGAAACCATAGAACTCAAAATCCTCTTGGATAAAAGTATAGTCTTGATTGGGAGTGTCCCACGTTGGGTTGCCAGTGCAAGTGTCTCCCACAGGTCCCGCGTGGTTCAGGGTTCAGGCTCTGGAGGAGGCTGCACACAAATGAAAGAGACTAGTCGAGAAAATATTAATTTGGGAATTGGGGGCTAGGCTGGAACCCAAGAGAAGACTTCTCTTTGCTCTGGCCTTGCCATCCTTTTTATTCAGGTCTTGACTACACCCATATCCCTTAGGCAGGTTCCAGTAATAGGTCAAAGATAGCCCATCAGCAAGGATTTACATGAGACTAAATGGTGGAGGTTGGTTCAGCTCCCTTGGTCTCCACCAGACAGTGGGTGTATGGCTCTGACCCTTGCCAGAGCCTCAAGGTTGACCAGCCTTCCAGGTTCCTTGTCCACACCTCTCTGCCATTGAAGGCAATGGGCAGCTTCCAATATTTGATGAAGTTAAGGATTGCATTCTGTACATGTTTTTATCTTTTGTACATCTGTTAATGTGATACACACATTGGGTGCTTCCTAATGTCTGCTAAATTATAGTAAATAAAATATCATAATTATTATTACATCTAAGTTAAATAATTACATGACATGTAATTGCTATTATTCAATGTGTATATTTTAAGTTTGATATATTATGATAATATGAATGACCATACATAAAACATATTATATAAAATTATTTATATTAACAAATTATATTAAAATTAAAAGGCTACTAATATGCAGCAGTGACATTACCAGAGACTTACACATGATAAATTGGTCATTACACCAAAAAACAAACTATTCTTGATCCTGCATAGTATGAAAAAAGGGCTCATAGAGAAAGTGGACACATTTCTAGTTCCTCTTGGCATCAAGAGGTAATCAATAAAAAAAAAAATGCTTCCTATAAAGACTTATCTGTTAAAATCATACTGAAGCTGCCAGATTTTTTCTTTCATTCCAAAATTGATGAAGAAACTTATTTTCTTTTTCAAGAGTGAATTATGGTGTACCACCCAGACATTTTATTTAATGCCAACCATCTGGATATGCAGAAAATTAGTGTTTGAGCTTCACTGCCTTCAATTTTTATTAAGATATTTGGTGTCAAGTAGATGCAACACAAGTGTCTCTCTCTTTGAAGTGCCTGAATATTGACATGTCACCTCATCATAGCACATGATTCAAAATTTAGACACACTACTCTATTTGGAGGGGTCTTAATGGAAAAACTCACTGCACTTTAACAAACACCATTCAGTATATTTTAATAACTACATTCAGATGGGTGAAGAATTGAAGTAAACCTTGGAACTTACACTTGGGTGGTAATACCATATATGCACGTAATCTGGTGAGTGTGTGTGTATCGTGCAGCACACTTATTTGGATAGCAGTCAAACACCTCTAAAGGAATGGTATTTCTCTTCTCCTTCACCTCCTCCTCTTCCTCTTCTCTCTCTCTCTTTCTCTCTCTCTCTCTCTCTCTCTCTCTCTCTCTCTCTCTCTCTCTCTCTTGTGTGTGTGTTTACACACACGGGCACCTAGCTCTAGATGGAACTTGATGCTCTTAACAGAAATGAATTTATATACTTATTTCAAGGTCTATTAGTTCCCTACAATTGCTCCTGGGGCTTGAGTAAACTTCATTTTATGACCATAAGGGACTTTAAAGTGATTTTGGAACTTCTTGTAAAATTTCATGGCTACCCAAGGTTAAACACTGCAGGGAGGTAGAGCTATATAATAAGCCCCTCAGAGGAAACCATTGACTAATAAGGGAATACCCTCTGAGACAAGGCAGTCTTCCTGGGCTTGTTGCTGTTTCCCTTGTCAGACAGTATGGCATTTAGGGGAGGGTAAGCTTCTAGGCAAGGGGAGTGCTGCCTGCAAGCCCAGAAGCATTGTTCCGACCCTGTAAGAGCTATTGACACCTGTGGCTCCTGAGAAGACCCCTGGGGTTCCGTTATGGGGGGCTTGATGATATCCATGGAGAAATATCTTGAGGGCACTGCTGAGCACCCACTGGGAAACTGGTGACATTATTACTGAAAGGAAAAAACTCACCAAGACACTGAACAGACATCTTTCAAGAACTACTCTTACCAAAACCTCAGAGTGGAGAGGTGTGACCAGATATGGTAGAGTACATCTTTTTCAGGGTTTTAGCCCTTAAGTCTTCCTGCATGTGGTATCGCCCATGGGAAGTGGGAATGTAAGTCCCTCTCTTTTATGTGCCTACTGGAATAAAAAGAGGGAAGGCAAAGGTCACTTTCTGCTTTAAAAACCATCACCACCAACATAAAAACCCAAACTAAACATCTCCTTTAAATGGAGAGAATAAATGTATTATATCTAAACAGACAGCATGAAGTCCAGAAATCTCTTAATGGAGGTGTAAGAGCAGCGAAAGCCTATAAAAAGGGTCTCAAATTCCATTTCAGGATGCAACCCAGCAAAGAGGATAGCACATGTATGTATTTAAAACTCAGTACACTTACACGTGTATGTGAGTATGTAGAGCTACAGAAAAACGCACACTCATTGGTGCACACCCCCAGCTCGTTCCCCTCCCCTCATGCTAATCCACATTCTACATACTCCCACACCAATCCTTGCAAAATGGCTGTTCTGAGCAAAAGGACCCCTCCCTTGCCCTTCCTGATCAGTTACTTCAAACAGAAGTCACATGTATGCCTACAGAAACACAAGAGAAGTGGTCCTCTCCGTCCTTTAAAGAACAAAGCTAAACCATATGCCATCTGCCCAACGACATTCGATTCAGCTAATGCACACTACCGTGTCAAGATGACCTTAAATCCCCAGAGGACTAGCCTGATGGTGCTTGATGATCGAGCACATCACAAAGAAGATTGCTACATATGCTGCTCTGGACTCATTGTGCTGCTCCATCGTGAAGATTCGTGTTTTTTAAATCAGAAGATTCTTACCATTCCTTTTCCCAAGTTGCCTCAGCTCCATTCTCTTTCCTTCATTTCTAGGAATCCTTTGACATAATTAAACCTTCCCATGCTCCTTTTTAAAATCTTAACTCCCCTTCTAAATTTTCCATCTCATTATTTCTCTGAGGCGCATTCAGGTATGATGCTTTAGCTTCATTTTCTTGTTCACAAATTCCTCTTTATATATGTCTAACCTACTGCTTCATCCATCCATTGAGATTTTAATTTCAATAATTATGTATTTTATTTCTAGACTTCCCTTTTTTTAAAAAAAAATCTGCCTTTCTTTTCCTTTATTCCTTCCTTCCTTTCTTCCTTCCTTCCTTCCTTCCTTCTTTCCTTCCTTCCTTCCTTCCTTCCTTCCTTCCTTCCTTCCTTCCTCCCTTCCTTCCTTCCTTCCTTCTTTCCTTCCTTCCTTCCTATGGCATTCTGTGTTTTTCTTGTGGATTTCTTTTCTTCTGTAATGTCTTTAATCATTCTAAACATGTTTATTTTGTATGCTCTTTCAGATTGTTCTAATAGCTCCATCCTTGGTGGGTGAGAGGTGATGGTGGTGCATTCCATTAACAGTAATCTCTCTTGACTCTTACTCATGATGGATTTGTCCCTCCAGTGCTTTGTAATTTCTTTTATTGTGAGTTTATTTTGGGTGGGGTTTGCCGATTTTTGTGAAACTACCTGTATTCTGGATTGTAAAATGTCTCTCCAGCGTGTTTTTCTAATTGCTTCTTCCAGGCACTCCCACAATATGACTCGCCAGGGACCCATTTTTACATTAATTTCTTGGCTTGGAAGTGGCTGGCCCATTCCAATAGGGCAATTTTTAAAACTGAATTCATGTGTACAACAGGTGCAGGGTTTCAAATTCTCAGGACAGACTTTTACCACAAAGAGAGACAAATGAGTTTCTGTGTCATTTTGCTGAGGTGGTTGGGGAATTTTAGCTTTTTCATTTTTATTTTTTGGTCAATATTCTCCTTGATGATCCAGGCCTTAGCTTTGCGTGTGAGTCTCATTTCCCCCCTCCCATTTTGTTCAGGCTCAAGGCCTTATCTACTGTAGTCATTAAAACCCAAGTTCCAAGGGTTATGAAGATCCAATTCTGAGGGCATATAGAGCATCAGTTCACATGCTAACTTATTCTTGTTTTATTCTTTCTCCTTCTATTTTTCTTGTTTCCTGTGATCTTAAGTTTGATTTAAAAATATTTTTGTTGCCGAAACCGGTTTGGCTCAGTGGTAGAGCATCAGTCTGCGGACTGAAAGGTCCCAGGTTCGATTCTGGTCGAGGGCATGTATTGTACATTGGTTGTGGGCACATCACCGGTAGGGGGTGTGCAAGAGGCAGCTGGTCGATGTTTCTCTCTCATCGACGTTTCTACAATAGCTCTCTATCTCTCTCCCTTCCTCTCTGTAAAAAATCAATAAAAAATATATTAAAAAATATATATTTCTGTTATATTTTATTCCGCAATCCTAGACATACTTGAAGGAACAGTGTTCAGGTCATATTAGCCTGCATATTCTCAGGATTAGAAGTCCTTTTATTTATGCTTTATATTTTCTTCATATATATATATATATATATATATATATATATTTATATTTATAAATGTATCTTATTAATTTCAGAGAGGAAGGGAGAAGGAGAGAAAGATAGAAGCATCAATGATGAAAGAGAATCATTGATTGGATCCCTCCTGGGATGGAGTCCAAAACCCAGGCATGTGCCCTTGGTTGGAATCAAAACTCAGGACCCTTCAGTCCACAGAACGATGCTGGACTATGACAAACGAGCTAGGGCTTTCTTTCCATATTCTTAAATCAAGTCCTCACCACTTTCTGCTAAGACTAATGCAATAGCCGTCTAGTATATTTTCCTCCAAGTTGTCTAAGATGACATCTCTCAGATGCTTCTTTCTACAATACAACTTTGTTCTTTTGATTTTCTAGCTTAACAATAGTTAAGGTCATCTATAATCTGGCATCTAATTAAATATATTGAGTGAAGATTTTGATTTTTTTCTGTTGAATATTTCCATTAACAAATTAAGAAACTACTATCTGTCATATAAAATTGTCAAACGGATTCCCATCTATAGGACCAGTGGTGGTTGTTTTTTAAACTTCTTCTAATATGGGTTATATCAGTCCTTGTGTTACCCCAAATCTTAGCACATATCCTAACCTTGACAGGCCTTCAAAGCCTCTTTCTTAAATTCACCTACGGAGAGGACATTGATGATTAGACTTCAAGTCAAAAAGAAATGTAAGTTGGGCAGAGTTTTACCATTAATGGTTTGAGAGGCTAGTCTGTTTTCTCCTATGTTCAATAAGAGAAAACTATGCAGAGGAGGTCAGTCCATAAAATGTGAGACAAATGGCACAAATCCAGTCTTAATACTCTATGCATTTTACAATGACTTTTAGTTTTCAAAGCATTTATAATCATAGTTCATTTGATTTTATAGAAACCTTTAAAGTCGGTAGAGGTCGAGCAAGTTTAGAAATAAAGAAATAAGTCCAGAAAGGTTATTCATTTATTCACTCAACAATTAAACAAATATTTATCACATCAACTCTGTCCCAGGCACTAGACTATGGCTGGGGATTTAGCAATGAATGAAATGGGCCAAGGCAGTTGGCTAATGGACTTCGCAATCTTACAGTTCCAAGTAATGGTGGACTTGGAATTAGAACCCAGCTCTTATAATTCCTGCTACATCAAATACCCTACTGGCAGGGTTAGCTTCATACTTGACCTGAAATAACATGTAGGTCCTATCTAAATTATGCTTGCTGTCTGTTTTAGAGCCAGGCTTGCTGCTCATTACACTCACTTCCTCTTTCTGCCGAGCTCAGAAGTAGACTGTATTTCCCAGCCTCCTGTGCAGGTAGGGGTAGTCATGTGACTGAATTCCAGCCAGTGAAATATTCAACGGTGATATGGGCTATTTCCAGGCTGGACCACAGAAACACTCCATGTGTAATAGTCTCTACTTTTCCTTCTTTTGTTGCTGATCTTTTGCAGAGAAATCTAAGGACCAAGCCACAAGAGTGAAACCACCAGGTGGAAGAAACTAGATTTCCTGAATGACACATGGAAGACAGCCTGTCAAACAGGGATATTTCCTGTGAGTAAGAAATACATTTCTATTGTCTTTGTCTTACCGTACATAGCATACCCTAACAAATTCACTTTTCATATTAAAGCCTAAAATAGACCTCCAAGAGTGGTAATCAAATAGCATAGCTTTATTCTTAAGGAATCTATTAAATGATATCCCCTATGTTCTTTATTGATAACCTGGATGTAGACATCAATGTTTTCATCAAATTTAAAGGAAATACTAGCACTCCAGGAAAAGTTAAAATAGTAAATGATATTCAACAATGCCATAGACCCAAGGTGTCTTAATATTAGCAAGGCATTTGACAAGGCATCTACAATAAAATAGTGAATTAGGGACACCCCTCAATGAATTCAAAGCTGCTTCAACAATCATACCCCAAATGATTAATGGACACATTTATGTCTGCAGAGGGTTCTGCAATTGAAATAGTGGGCTGGTCTCTTAGTCTTGTTTTAGTCAACATTTTTACCAATGTCTTGCTTGAGGGTAGAGTAGGTATGCTGATCAAGTGTGCTAGTGACACAAATCTGGAGAGGATAGAAATAAGAAATAAGAGAGCTGACAGAATCAAGATCCAAAATTATCTTGACATGCCGCAATGCTGGGCCAAAACTAACAACATGAAATGTAATAAGGATAAATGCAGGGTCTTGTTTTTAGGTTCAAAAGTGAATTATAGAAACAGAGGATGGAGAACATGTAACTTGGCAGCCATTGATGTAAAAAGGCCCTGGGGGTCTTATTTGAGCAGAGGCTCACTTTGCGCCAGCAGTGTGATGTGGCTGCACAACCTGAGCTGCGCTTGCACTCCTCGGTGAAATCTGGGTTCTTTATTTTAAAGTTCTGTGTATGTTGGAAGAGTGACAAACTAGAGGCTA
Source organism: Pipistrellus kuhlii (assembly GCF_014108245.1). Lineage (NCBI taxonomy): Eukaryota > Metazoa > Chordata > Mammalia > Chiroptera > Vespertilionidae > Pipistrellus > Pipistrellus kuhlii. The sequence goes on from NW_023425405.1 coordinate 15,948,738, forward strand.
CACAGAAAAGGTGATGAGGATGGTGAATCAAGATGTCCCTGTCTCTGCACCCATAGCACACTGTTCATGACCTTTGGGATGTTGCCTCATTCTTCCAGCTTTGCACTATAGTCTGTCTTCTCCACTGGATTACAAGCTCAAGTAACAAAGGAATAATAATAATAATAATAATAATAATAACAACAACAACAACAACATCAATAATGGTTAGAGGCAACACTGATTGAGTTCTTCCCTTGTGCCAGGCACTTCTCTAAATACATGTGTTGTCTATTCCACCTTCCTGGTAGCCCTGAGAAATGGATTATACCAATGTCCCCATTTTACAGATGAACTAAGGCATGGTGGGGTTAACTCCCTAAGTAATTGGTGCAATCATGGAACTGTAAGGTTTGAAACTCAGGAAACTGAAGTCAGAGATCACCAAGACATGTTAAAGTAAAGTTTATTCCCCAGTAATGAGCAGGACTCATTATGGAGGTAGAGAAATCAGAATTGAAGGAGTGCGGAGGGGAGAAAGGACCCAGCTGGGCTGCCTCCAGATGGACATGGAGGGAAGCAACATGTGGCTGGTCTGAGAGGTCTTTTAAGGGGAGGAACAGGAACGGGTTGGACCCAGGGCGGAACAGGAAGGGGTGGACTCCAGGGCACTTTGACACTCGCTGATTGGTGGTCTCTATAGCAGATGCCAGTAATGTCATGACTCTGCTCACCAGTCAGGGGAAGGGAGAATTTCACAGGAACAAAGGCAGGCAATTGGACTCTAGGTCTGGTGCTCTTAACTCACGCACTATCTGCCTGATCCAGCAGTGAACCTCCCCTACCTCAAGCCCTCAGTTAATGCTCATTTTAACAGGGGACCAGAGAACAGCACATAGAAACCAAGTTATGGAAAGAGCTGTGGAGGGGTAGGTAGCACTCCTCCCTGATTAGAGCTGGGGACTTGTCTATAGTTCATTACATATAAGGAGAGAAATATACTTAGGAGGTTTGGGTGCCTGTACTAAGTCACATGAATAATAATGTTCTGTTTTACAGTTAGTTTTTGGCTCTCAAAAACATTTTATTTCTTATTCAGGCACCATTGACATGTCGCATGATGTTAGTTTCAGATGTCTAAAGCCTTTTATTTATTATGATTTTTAATATGCTTTTTATTGTTGATAGTATTACACTTTTAAACAACCTTAATGTCCTTTAGTCCTCTGAGTCATCTTGTGAATTAAACATGGCAAACTTAGAATGAGCAAGCAAGCCCAGAAAGGTTACATTTGTTCTCCCATCTATGTATTTATTCAACAAACATTCACTAAGTGCCTATTATGTTCCAGGCACTAAGGCAGCTCACAAGAACCTTGTAAAGTAGGTGTTATCTCCATTCCACAGATAAGGAGATGGAAGTCCTGAAGACTGCATTAGCACTAGCACTGGGAGACACACACACACACACACACACACACACACACACCATACTGTATGTATAAGATACGTCTGGGCCCCCATTATGTATCTTTCAAAGGATGGGATTGGAACAGTCATTTCCTCGCTGCCTCGTTGTCCAATCTCAGTCCCGTGTGCTAGAAAGGAGTTTCCATGATATCTAATTAGTAGTTGAGTAACTAGTAGTTGGGCTCTTGGTACCCAATATGGTGTTCTTACTATGAGACATGTGGGGAAAAAAATCAAAGTGACATTTGTGCAAAAGAGAGTCATTACTAGCAGTAGGGGTGAGAATAGAAATAAACACCTCTTAAAAAGTGAGATCACCCTTGGAGAATGCTTTGAGATCTTTGGGAAAATGTGACTGAGGGTGGGTGGAGCGTGCTGGGACACCTTCCTTCTGTGGGTTCCAGACATTCCAGGCTCCTGGCCTCCCAGCTGTGGAATGTCCTGGAATGTGCTTGAATCCGTGTGGGATGTGGGGCCTGGGTGCAATGAGGCTTGGCTAGCAGGGGCTGGTCTAGACCCACCTGAGATCTCTGCTGTGTGTGGTTCAGCAGCGCCCAGAGCCCAGAGCTAGAGCCGGGAGGTGCAGAAATGAATAGGAAATGCAGAACTCATCCCTGCAGGGCTCCCTGTGAGCAGAGGTCAGCCTGGAGCAGGAAGAACACAGGGGACCATCTGTCCGTCCTTACCAGTATCCACCATGTCAGCACCCACCCGGGCAGTGAAGGGTAAGGAGTGCTGGTAGTGGAAGGGGAGGCAGAGTGTTTGGTCTCAGGTCCGGGACATTCTTGGAAACCCGCCTGCTTGCCTCTCCGCCCTGTGCAGCAGCCTTTAAAGTCACGTCCATAAAAGATCCTTCAGGGAGGTTTGGTATGCTTATCGGGAGAAAGATTTCTGTTTCTCTTTGGGGGAGGCCTTCAAGACCCGTACAATTCCCAGCACTTCCCAGAAGAGAGAGCAGGGGAAGGAAAATTACTACCTGGGGATCAGCCCCTTCGGCCCAGCTTGGTGCCTCTGTGGAGAAGCATCTTAACTTTCATTGCCAGAGGGTGTTTTGCTTCTAGTGAGAGGAGAGATCAGAAAGAAAATAAAAGCACAAAAAATGAGAAACAAAGAATTCCTGAAGGTCTGATAAGCAGTCCAACTATGCACCAAAACATAAATATTTGGCTAAATTAGTGACTCCAAATGCTTCATATTTCCCAAATTGAGTCGTACTTTTATTATACTTTGAAGTTTTTCAGCTCTTGACAATCCTGTGCAAATCTAAGGGAGTGGGGGTTTGAGTTCATTTCTCTCCCTGAAATCCCAGAAAATACTTAGCTTCTTCTCCCTGATGCATGGTAAAATGGTTTTGCTCTTTTGCTGGCCTTCTCTGTACAATCACTCAGGTAGCATTTTATTAATGAACACAAGGGGTATGTACTGGAAAACATTACCTTGGAACTGATCTAAAAACCCCTAATGGGCTCTGGTCAGCGTGTTCAGTGGTTAGAGCATCAGCCCGAAAATGGAAGGGTCACTGGTTCGATTCCCAGTCAAGGGTACACACTTGAGTTGGAGAGTTCACTCCCTGCCCCCTTTCAGAGTATGTAGGGGAGGTAACCGGTTGATGTGTCTCTCTCATATCACTATCTCTTTCCCCCTTCCTCCCATCCTCCCTTCCACTATCTCTTAAAAGCAATGGAAAAAATATCCTCTGGTGAGGATTAACAACAACAAAAAAATAACTCCAATGGTTTTGAAAATATCTGCATCCTAATATATAATCTGTGACAGTGCTGTAGACTAATTTATGTTCACCTAGTGTTGAAATACCTTCTGAGATTTGCATAACTTTATTCATAGAGTTTCTCACAAATATATTTGTGCCATAGCATGGTAGAAATCACTTGTTCCCTTGGGCAGAAGGATTAACATCCATAAAATTTAATATTTTGCATCATTTTCATGCAGTTGATTAGTTTCCTCAACCCAGTCATCTAATAAATTAAACAAAAAAATGGCAATCAGATCAGTTGTTTACTATCATTTTTAAAATAAGCCAGATGGCTGAAACTGGTTTGGCTCAGTGGATAGAGCGTCGGTCTGCGGACTGAAAGGTCCCAGGTTCGATTCCGGTCAGGGGCATGTACATTGGTTGCAGGCACATCCCCAGTAGGGGGTGTGCAGGAGGCAGCTGGTCAATGATTCTCTCTCATTGATGCTTCTAACTATCTATCCCTCTCCCTTCCTCTCTGTGAAAAATCAATAAAATATATTTAAATAAATAAATAATAAAATAATAAAATAAGCCAAATGTGCTAAGGTCTATCAAACACCAGACCTCTCTTTTCCTGCAGCACGCATATTTGAAGGAATTAAATTAATTAAACATTGAGCCCATTAGACTAAGGTGGCTTTAAAGCCTTGGTAGCCTACATTAGCTACCCAAATCTTAAGCCTGCAATGCCTCAAGGTTAAGAAATCAAAACCTGCCGGGACCGGTTTGGCTCAATGGATAGAGCGTCGGCTTGGGGACTGAAGGATTCCGGGTTCAATTCCAGTCAAGGGCATGTACCTTGGTTGCAGGCATATCCCCGGTAAGGGGTGTGCAAGAGGCAGCTGATCGATGACACTCTCTCATCGATGTTTCTAACTCTCTATCTCTCTCCCTTCCTCTCTGTATAAAATCAATAAAATATATTTTTTTAAAAAAAAGAAAAAAAAAGAAATCAAAACCTAAGCACAACCAATCACAGTCAACTGGGCTTTCCCAATTCAGGCAACCTCTTATGCTACAGCCAATCAGATAATTTCCTTGCTTTGTGTCCACATCTTATCTATAAAGTCTTCCCCCAGTTCCTGCTGGTGGAACATTCTTAGCTACTCTAGTTTTTATGTTGCAGCCTGATTTTCATTTTTTGCTCAAAAATCTAACAATTTAATAAGCTTTAGTATATATATATATATATATATATATATATATATATATATATATATAAATTGATTTTGTACAGAGAGGAAGGGAGAGAGATAGAGAGTTAGAAACATCGATGAGAGAGAGTCATCGATCAGCTGCCTCTTGCACACCCCCCACTGGGGATATGCTCTCAACCAAGGTACATGCCCTTGACCGAATCGAACCTGGGACCTTTCAGTTCCCAAGCCGACGCTCTATCCATTGAGCCAAACCGGTTTCGGCTCAGTTTACCTTTTAACAAGTGGGAGGTCAAGGAGGAAAGATGAAGGAACAAAGCTCCATGGTTAAGCTCTTGGCCATTAGGAAACTTTTTCTCTAGTAGCAGTTCAGCATACTTCACAGTAATGAGAAGTAGCTTATTAAAACTTACAGTGGGTGGTGTTATGCAAAGCTGTCACTTTTTAGGCAAAGGAAAGTGGCTGAGGAAGTATTTCTCAAGCCTGCTCTCAGGCCTGAAGTCTCTGACCTCATTCCCAGGAAGCAAGACCAGGGACCAAATCCGTATGTTTCTGATGGAGTGAGTGTGCAGCTCAGAGTTTAATGCAGAAAAGTAGAGACCCTGCCTTTTTAGAGTTAGCTTTAAATATTTATTCTGTTCTTTTCTATCACAAAATATATGTGTGTGTGTGCCTGTGTAGGTGAGGAAGAGGAGAGAGAGAGAGAAGCAGTATGAGAGAGAACAAGCAAGGTTGATTACTGAATTTTATGTAAGAAATATTGAGCATATTAAAAGCACAGAATCTTCACCTATTATGCAGACTTTACCTGAATTACTCTGAAAGTAGGCAAAATCGAAGAACACTAATCCAAGTGAGCTCACTAGAATAAGATTCTTCAGTAAATATTACCTCTGAGTCTTCCTGGTCACTATAACCATCTGCAAGCCTCCTCAAAGGACCCTTTCCCTTCCCTTGACTCACCCACCCCATTGTCCCGGTCCTACCTAAGTTTCCGAAGGTCGTCTCTTTTTGCTCTTTATAGGGCTGTTGAAATGCCTATTCCTCCAGGAAGCCTTTCTTGGAGAAAAGAAATTATGATCCTCCTCCCTGTGCCAACCTCTCCCCCCCCACACACACACACACTTTCTCTAGACTCGCATAAAACTTGCACTTTTTTATGGCACTGATTTCATTATGCCACATATCAGAGCAATTTATGTTCACATCTTACCCCGTCTTCCTATCGCATCTGATTTGTTAGCTCCAGAAAGGCAAGATCTCTGACTGTGCCTTCATGGTATTGAGCACAGCACCTTGTAGGCACTGTGCTCAAAGGCACACAAAAGCGTAGGTTTATGCCCTAACCAGTTTGGCTCAGGGGATAGAGTGTTGGCCTGCAGACTGAAAGGTCCCAGGTTCGATTCCGGTCAAGGGCATGTACTTTGGTTGCAGGCACATCCCCAGTGGGAGGTGTGCAGGAGACAGCTGAATCAGTGTCTCTCTCATTGATGTTTCTAACTCTCTGTTCCTCTCCCTTCCTCTCTGTAAAAAAAATCAACAAAATATATATTTTAAAAAAACGTAGGTTTATTATTTCAATGAATGCATCCAAAGCCAGACCTCCTGCACAGCAGTGGCCTGCAGCCTACACGTTCTCCAGGGCATAAAAGAACGTTTCAACTCCTCTAACTGTCAGATAAAGCCATCCCTTCTTTTCTCCATCACAACGCAATCCCGAGCATCTTACATTTGGCCAGAGTGGACTGAGCTAGTTTAGAGCGTCATAGTTTAAGTAAACATTTTTCTTTTTCTTTTTTCTTAGGAACACATGACACTTTGCTGGACAAAAAGGAAAAATATCTGGGTGGGAGAAACAGGGTGGGGCCTCTGAAGCCTGCATTCCGCTAGCTACTGGATTTCCTTGAAAATAGCAAGCTGTTCTCAAGAACTCCGAATTAAAGTGCCTCCCTCACACTGCACTCAGGGTGCCTTTCTGAGAGAATTGAAAGCAGAAAGATGTGGGAGCTAAGAGCTAAGCTGAACAAAAGGTAACTATTTTAAATCAAAACATATGCAAGGGGCAGTTGCCACTCAGCTCTCACTCCTTGGACCTATCTTCTCTGATAAATTTCACTTGGCTACATTTTTTAAAAGGGGGGATTTTTAAAATTTATTTATTTTTTATTCTTTTTTTCCCATTCCTTAGAATGGCGATTTAAAATACACATTGTCTCCTTTTCGTGTCCAAGATAGTATGCCTTTCATCTCCTGGCTGTTCTAGATAGTAGTGGTGTGTGGTGGTCTGACTCTTAGTAATGAAAAGATAAAGAGCAAATAGAAAATGAGAAGAAGAAAAAAGAAAGTTGGAAAAGAAGGAATTCAATGCCTGTCTCTTTTGTTCAGTGTCCAAAAGTTTCAGAAGACTTTGGAAAGCTTTTTGTTGTTGTGGTGATGGTTGAATTTATTTCTCAGTTGGTGGTGGACAGTGTTATGTCATGATTGTGCGGGTGGGATGAAGCAACTGCTATTAGTTCAGGACGGCTAGAGGAAAGCTATGGGGCAGGCAGTGGGAAGAGCTTAATTGGGCTGGAATTTCCAGCAATGGTACCTTCAGGGCTCAGAGCTTGGATTCTGTCATTTGGATATTCACTTATTTGGACTTTTGGGAAAGAAGGAAGCTGGTGAGAAACAATGGCTGGCTGAAAGAAAAAAAAAATCAATTTGTCTAGTCACTAGACTCTAGTGAGGCTAGAGAAATAAAAAGAGAAAAGTGAGTTTATTTTTCTTCACAAATACAAAGAAATACCCGTCATGCCTGCAACTAACAATGGAGATGAGGCAATGAGGTAGGGCAAGAAATGGTACTTGTAAGGGACAAAGCCAGAAGATTGAGATCAAGGGCAGATGTTAGAATGAATCTAACCTTGGAGAATTTCTGGATGCAGAAGATCAAGATGCACTGCAGCCTAGGACCCAGCTGCTTATTCTAACATCGTGAAGGGATTCTGTTAGCCAATCCTAGAAGGGGTTTTTCAAAGCTCCACAGACAGCAGGAGGGTTCAGTGGTACCGAGGAAATGCATGGATTTCGGAGGCACCAGACATGCCAGGGTGGACTACATTTCTGTAATGTAATTTAATTTGAAGAACAGACAGAGGCTTCTTTCTAGAACTCAGGGTCAGACCAAGAGGTTCTTGATCTCACAGAAGGAGCAGATTCTCTGGCCTCTGAAAGTAATGGTGAAACTCCAGAGGAAACTAGTAGGTAGACAACTCTGGAACTAGAGAGGTGTGAAGAAGAGACAGAAGCTTGAGGAAGAACCCTTCAGAAATCCTAAGGCAAGTGTTCTGATAACACGAGAGCACTGGGAGCTGTGGGGTGGTGCTGTCCCTCAGAATCTGTAACCTCACAAGCATCTGAGTCAACACTCCTCCAATCCATGACTTCCTCTGCCACATTTCTGCCCATTGGCATTCCAGCCTGGGTTCAAAATCCTCCACTGAAAGGACACTTAGCACTTTACCATCCTTTCCAAACATTCAGCCTTTCCTCTGTCCCCTTCTTAATCAGGAAATCCCTTTTACAAACCCCACTGATTGCCTTGGACTTTTTCCCCCCTCTTTTTTTCCTATTCATTCAGGGCTTTAGCATTCATTCCCTGTGCTTTTTCTGTCAATTATGGTCCTTCCCGGAGGAAAAAAAAAAAAAAAAAAAAAAGCAAACAAGGCACATCTCTACTAGTTATTTGAACAAAGAGAATTTTATGAATAAAAACTGTTAGTAAATTATAAAACTGTTAACAAGGTCAGTGAAAGGGTACCAAGAGAACTCTAAGATATCATGGAAGAAGTAACAACTGGAGCAGCTATCACTCCTTGGACTGGAAGAACAAAAGGAAGAACTGAGGTTATTAAAATGTAGGAACTTAAAGGAGGGCTCCCACAGAGCTGGAATTCAGATTTCTGAGAAGAGGCTGCTTGGCTGGTGTTGGTGTCTCTGAGCTTGGAAGAGTGACCTCGGGAGACCTGGATTTCTAAGGAGGGAGCACAGATCAGCTGTCTTTGGGGATTGGGTGGAGGGCTGATGTGGCAAGTGTTGGAAACACTGCAAACCAGATTCAGCTGCTGCTTCTAGAAGAAACTGTTATTGCTCCCAGGACTTCAAGACCTGCTAGCATACAGGAACAACCCCTGTCCCTTCCTCCAGTCAGCCCAGCATCCTCCTTCTGGCGCCCCCTATTGGCTAATCAAAGAGGGGACCCTGAGATCAAAGCAGAAATGTGCTTGCTGTGCAGAGCAAATTGAGAAGGGTGAGTCTGGAGTTGAGAGGTAACACCTTAATAACTGGCACACCCTCCTTAAAGTTTCTAGGGATATATTATAGTTCTTGGTTCTTTCCGTTATAATCATGTATTTTTTGAGTACAGCTAGAATTGTATCTGTGGAGGACAGTTGGGGGAGACCAGGAAGCAGAGGAGGGCAATTGGGGGGGACCCAGCTAGCAGGGGAGGGCAGTTGGGGGAGACCAGGCCACCAGGGTAGGGCAGTTGGGAGCCAGCAGTTCTGGACTGTGAGAGGATGTCTAACCGCCTGTTTAGGCCCGATCTCAATGGGTGATCAGAAATCCTTCAAGGGGTCCCAGATTGGAGAGGGTGCAGGCTGGGCTGAGGGACCGCCCTCCTCCCCCAGTGCACAAATTTTGTGCACCAGGCCTCTAGTTATTAGTATAAAGACTTTGAGGCTGTATTACTTCCATCTCCCATTTCCCCTCCAATATTTTTGGAGTACAAAACACTAGGCACCTCTCATACTCTTATTCATTTTCTCATCTTATTGTCCTCTACAGGAACCACTTTCATAGGTTTATCAAGGCAATTGTCTCCCTCTCCTTCTTTATTTAATTTAAAGTTTTTCAATAATTTCTTCTAGTTTCTGGTAAATATCCTTCCCTAGCCAAGAACCCATCATTCATTCTAACACCTAAAACCATAGTTTTTTCTTTTAAATCTTGTTTCTCATTAGAGAGATTTTCAAATCTCTATTGGGACATTCAACTCCAGATCTTTCTCTTCAAAAGTCTTTTTTTTTTTTGTAGATCAAATTATAAGCCCATCATCTAAGCTATGGAGTACCATTCCTTGCCCATGGCCTCATAGTTTCTTTCTGGGTAATGTCATTCATGTAGCATTTTAGACTTCAGATTTCCAGAAGCAAATTAATAGAGATCTTCAGGTGGCAGAGGAATCAGGAGAGCAGACCTGAGAACTTAAAGGAATAACTTTTAAGAGCTTCATGATCCATCTTGGGCATGTGATATGGACAGAAAGCTTATTTCATGTACATTAAGTTGGGCATCTTGATACTGTCAGAAAATGGAACCATCTGCAGGATGCCAAAGAATTGTTATATAGCTACAGTAATCAATCAAATAATTTCCAAGTTAATTTATTTTTTATTTTGTGTTTGTATTTGCACATAAAGCCCAATGCTTTCAAAGGAATAAATTATTACTTCAGCATGTAAAGGTTTAGCTTCTTCTATTGGCTACCCCAAACTACCCAAATTATAGAAGTAAAACTATATATTATATTATAACACCTTCATAAATCAACTCCCAAGAGCCAGAGAAGAGGCATCCAGAGTGGGGAATTTCATATGTGTCCATGCATGTACAGAGTTCAGGTTCTAGCCAATAAATATATCAAGAATGCCTAACCACCACCAAGTAATTATGCAACTTACATTTCTGCCAATAAATTTTGAGGCTAATTTATGCGAGGTAGGACTATAAATCCAGTCTTTGCCCCAATTATCAAAAATGTGCTCTGCAATCTTGATATATTATTTTCAGAGAGAAAATAAACATGTCACATTGGGTTTATATTGCAAAATCTTTTGGAGGTTGGGATGAGATGGAGAGTCTGTCTGAAGAAGGCTTAGCTCTGAAGAGAATGTTCAGTCTAGACCCAGAAGCAGTGATGACATTATGAACCTGGAGTCTGAGCTCTCCTGTGAGAAAATGAGAGAAGGCATCTTAATTCTTCCAGAAAACATGATTAATGTCTGTCTCTACCTGAGAAATGTTAGTTTAATTGGAATATGGTGCAGCCTGAACATCGCTAGATTTTTAAAAGCGCACCAGGTAAGAAGTGGCTAGGGTTAACTGCCTTGGGAGTGTGGCTCCTAGCTCAAGGAGGACTGTGGCAAAGTCCGTTGGCAGGGATGCGACCAGGCCACAACGTGGGTTCTTCCCCCCTGTTGTTGCCTACACATTCTTTTTTTTATAATGACAACAATCACAGAGCACCATGATTCTTTTTTTTTTTTTCTAATATTTTATGGATGAGAGAGAAACATCCACCAGCTGCCTCCTGCCACCCCCCCGCCCCCCACCGGGTTGTGCCTGTAACCAAGGCACATGCCCTTGACAGGAATCGAACCTGGGATCTTTCAGTCCGCAGACCAGCGCTCTATCCACTGAGCAAAACCGGTTTCGGTGCCTCCACATTCTTTATGCTCCCAACTTGTAGCATTGATCCTGGATTATAAATTACCATCTATTACCTGCAGTTTCATGCTTCTGATTCCCAGGTACCTGCTGGTCCTTTTCCGGCCTGCTCTGACTCTCAAAGTTTGTATTTTCCTTCTGAGTGCTTGGTGCTTGTCCACTCTTGCAAACTCTGGCCTCCTGATTTCCCAACAGCCTTTACAAGCTCTTGCAGCTGCATTGACTTGAGGCAGGTATCTGACTCAGCTTTCTCAGCCAGGGCAGAGCCTGGGGATCTTCACAGATAGCCCCTGAATGTATTTATTAAGCATGAGACTTCTGTAGGATGGGGTGAGGTCCAGGCCTGTTCATCTAGATAGCAGTCTTCTTCTCTGCAGGAAACATCAGCAGAGCAATTCTGGATCAGACCAGCCTGGGTTTGAATCCTGAGTAAGGAAATCATAACACAGGGAGAGAGAAGAAGCCAAGGTGAGCAGAAGCTAGGTTCCCAAGCAGGGGCCTGAGGTAAGGTAGAGAGGAACATCATAAAGGGAAGGTAGTATGTGGGAGGGGAGCAGGGGGGTGGAGGGTGTTGGGGCGAAATGATGACAAGTAATGCAATCTTATTTAGGTAAACTTTAGGTAAGTAGTAAAATGTCAGTCTTGGCTACTGTAGTTTGTTCAACTGCCATTGTCATTTTTTAAATTCTACAACATATCCTCTTTGTGACTTTTTATTACCACCCTGTCTCAAGCACAGAATGGAAGTGCATATTATTCGGTTGAAATACATATATTCAATTTGCATTCATTTGATTACAAACAAGATTGAACATCTTGTATATGCTTACTGTTACTTGGATTTCCTCTTCCATGATTTCACTTTTCACATCCTTTGCCTCCTTTTCCACGCTCTATCCACTGAGTCAAACCAGTTTTGGCTGCATTCAATTCTTTTGATTAAAATAATATTTGGAGCCGAGACTGGTTTGGCTCAGTGAATAGAGCGTCGGCCTGTGGACAGAAAGGTCCAGGGTTCTGTTCTGGTCAAGGGCATGTACCTGGGTTGCGGGCACATCCCCAGTAGGGGGTGTGCAAGAAGCAGCTGATTGATGTCTCTCTCTCATCGATGTTTCTAACTAGCTCTCTCTCTTCCTCTCTGTAAAAAAATCAATAAAATATATCTTTAAAAAATAATATTTGGAGAAATTATTCATTTAACTACTGTACTCAAGTGTTATCACTATCTATTAATAAGTGAGAGGTTGGTGTTAAAAGAAAAATCCAGTGTACATTGATTTTAATCCATAGTATACAACTTGATGTTAGAAAAACTATGAATTCTAAATGATATAGAGTTCTTACTTCTAAAAGGAGGCTTCATCATTCTCAATAATCTATTTGTCATCTTTATAAAGACCCTACACTGAAGACCCCTCCATAGATACTGTTATAAACACAGGTGTTAGAACTGGTAGATCTTACATAATCTTAGACACAAGATCCTGGTGCTCAGGTAAATAGCCAACTTGTTTTATTTGTTCCTGAAAATTATGCTTGACTTGAAAGCTCTTAATCTGATTTAATTATATACATAGTAAATTAATAAAAATTAATGAACATGTCTTTTAACTTTTTTATTTATTTTTTTATATTTTATTGATTTTTTACAGAGAGGAAAGGAGAGAGATAGAGCTAGAAACATCGATGAGAGAGACACATTGACCAGCTGCCTCTTGCACACCCCCTACAGGGGATGTGCCTGCAACCAATGTATGTGCCCTTGACCGGAATCGAACCAGGGACCTTTCAGTCTGCAGATCGAAGCTCTTGAGCCAAACCGGTTTCGGCTGTCTTTTAACTTTTAATGAATTGATTGCTTGCAACAAGAGTCCAAAGATATTGTAATCATGTGTTTTTCCATGCGGTGAAAGAACCTAAAATATAGAACGCATCTGAATATCACAGCCTGATGAATAGAAGGCATTGAATAAAGATTTGAACGATGAATAAAGCTAGTACTAAGCTAAACATTAAAAGCATCATTTATGCTTTTTTCTTTTCACTTTACTAATTTACTTCATCCAGAGCAGCTATTCTGCTCTATTTGCTTTAAGATTTAAGATATTACAATAGAATTTGGCATGAATCTGACTTTCTTAGCCAGAAGACTTGAGTCAATTTAATTGCCTTTCTTTGGGACTCATTTAAACTCAAGACATAGTTATTTGGTTATTGGTTATAAAAACACAACTGGCTGAATATTGTGCATATTTGCTTGCCATATGGAGCAATGAGATGAAAACTACGCTTGCGTTGCTCTCCCTTCTCTCCAGGAAGCGCCGTCTATACAGAGTAGAATGTGAATGACTCCCTGGACTTGTGCAGTGCACACTACTGTTTTCCTTCCACCCCAGTACCTTTTCTTTGTCAATATATTTTTTTTAACTAGAAAGAGCTACCTGTGTTAGAATGTCTACTTAGGATGACAGCTTGCTCACTCACACAAGACATAGTACTACTGATAGTGCAGGAGCATCTATTGACAACAATGGAAGGTTTGCATCTGGAATCAAGCTTGTGGTGCAAGAATTCTCTTCAGTGTAGCAAGCACAGTCTACATCTACCACCCAGAAACTTTCAGTGAGTATATACCACATGCCAGTACTTTTGAGTAATACTGGCTTATTCAAATTGTCATGTGCAGCTCTGTTCTTCTTTATCAAAGGATGTGTGAGAGAAGGCAAACTCAAAGTCAACACTCATTGATTCTTAGAACTGAAAATTCATTAGAGACCTTCTAGTCTAACCATTTCATTTTAGAACTGGGATGACTGCCTTGTTGATTAGACTTTGTTATATGTATAATCATATTAATTATATTGATAGTGAATAAATGAATATTAATATACAAGCAAACTTTAAATGACCATTTGAGATAAAAATCCAAATATATTTATAAACACATGAAGTCCCCCTGTCTGTAAAATTTCCATAGCAATAGCACCTAGTGTGTGTGTGTGTGTGTGTGTGTAATTATAAGAATGTGAGGGTAGAGAGGTTACTGACTACCACCTATTATACTGATAGGAATTGTTAAATTGTGCAACAATTTTCAGCTACATGAACAATTCTGGCTGGCTGCTTTTTACTTCAAAGTTTGTTTTATTTTGTGAAGCATTTTCTTATCACATTTATTTATTATTCTTCAAAGGAATGCTGGGAAGGAGACTGTCTTTACTGCTGTTCTCATGTTGACATGTGAGAAAGCTAAGTTCAGACAGAGCTTGACATTCTCTTCCTGGAAATACATACTTAAAATAACCCACAAAATCCAGTTAACAATCTGGCACTGAGCTCAGTACCCTCTTCTATTTCCTTCTCTCCAAGCCCCAGAGTCTTTCACACAGATGAGACTGATGTCACGTGGAAATCCCCCAAATCAACTCCCATAGGACACTGGATTAGGCACATCCCCACATGGCTTTTTCTGAATGTAAAATAATATCTCAAAATTCTGTAGCTCTTTTTAGCGAGTGCATTGTGACTCCATATGTAGGCTTCAGTGCCAGGTACATCCCCATTATTGTTATTAAGAGACACTCGGATTCAATTTAAGCTATAGGCTATGCCCTCCAAAACTTAGAGCCTCTAACTGTGCTGGTGAGAGACCAATCATTCCATAGTTATTTACTGAGGCACTGACCTGGAATTATAGAGATAATGATAAAAAGATAGATCTGTCCCTGTCTTCAAGAAGCTCAAAGTGCGTGGTAGGTACTGATCAGTAAAGAGGCAATTACAGTAAGTGTAATTATATTGGAAGTTCATGCATTATGGGCTAGGAGGAGTATAAAACTCAGACGTGGACAGTCAGAATGGCTTCCTAGAGGAAGGAAGGCCTGGGAGAGCTAGTTGGACACAGATGTGGGTGAACAATATTCAATGAAGAGAGAACAGCATGTGTGAATAACTGAGGGCAAGAGGGAGCAAAGCACATTGAAGAAAATGAAAAACACTCAATCTTTTGAGCATGACGTGAGGGCATGAGAATATCTGTGTAGAGAGAGGGGCAAGATGACTAAGATGCTACTGAAAAGATAGGAGCTAGATTATTCCGTGATGGCCTTGTTAGTCCTTTTCAGATGAGTAAACTTTATCCATGAATCATTCATTCATTCAACACATTTTATTGAATATTTACATGTACCAAGAAAGAGTGCTAGGGATAAAGCAACACATAAAACAAAGAATATTTCCTCAACAAAATTCCTCTTTAGCGAAGGGACCAGCAGCCTGTGAGGCCCTTTGATATGGTGTTATTCCAAGGAGATCTAAAGTGCAAGATGGAATCATGCAAATCTTTACAGGCAGAGGGAGCCGCACATGTGAAGGGCTGGAACAGCCATGTGCTTATTATGTTATAGGAATAACATTGTTGCTGAAGCAGGGGGAGAGAGGATTGGAGTGGTGGGAAATGAAATCTGAGAGGTGGATGGGGAAGATGACAGAGGGACTTATCAGATTTCATTCTCAGTGTGATGGGGAATCAAAGGAGAGTTTTCAACAGGGAGGTGGTATGGTCCTGTTGGTATAGTTCTAGCTGCAGAAGAAGAATGGATTGAGGAAGAGGTTGGGAATGGGAAGCCAGAGTAGGCAGGAAGATCAATTTTATTGCAGAAAACCAGATGCGCAATGTTGACGACCTCAACAAGGCAATGGCAGTGGGACACGCTACAGGTTAGAGGCAGAAGAGAGAGGAAATGGAAGGATACTAAGGGGCACTCTGCCTTGGTTCCCAAATACTTTCCCACTATTTGCACATTGTCTGAAGTTTTCCCAATTATAGTATCTCTTTTGTGTTTAAAGAATTGACAATCTTGTTAAATAGATGCTATTTTGATCTTAAAAGCATAGCATTTAATGAGAAACATAAGAAACAGGTAATATATTTAACACAATATAATTTATATTAAAATTATATTCTATTAAATTAAAATAATGCACACAAAACAATACTCATAAACTTGTGGAAAAGACATACAATACAAAATATGCAAAATAAACAGAGAGAACAGTGGCCTACAGTGCAGAGAAGTGAAATAAGAGGACGTTATAAAAACAGCATCAACAAATTTTATTTTTGCTTCTCCCCAGCCCCACTCCCTGCTCCAACCCAGTTTTCCAAAAGATATCTTATTCCAACATTTAAGAAAAACTTTGGTGTTTTCCTTTCTGTGCACAGTGGAATTTCACCAATTTCTTTGGAATGACAAGAATCAGAAAAAGTTCTGTGGCTGCTAAAACCACTGTTCCATAATCTATGGAGATGCAAGGCCTCATAGACAGAAAATTTGCAGTAGATTAATTTAAAGTTAAAGAAATAAAGCTGGCAGTCAGGAGCCTACTTGGGTTTTATCTCGGTTCCATGTTGATAGTGGTAATCACTCATAGCTAAGTACCTCTTAACAGTTTATAAAGCATGTTTACATTTATTAATCTATTTGAACTTCATATCAACTCTTCCAGGCAGCTATTTTACAAATGAGGAAACTAAAACTCAGGGAGATTGAATGACTCATTACTTTTGCTTAACTTGTAGTCTGTACTCTTTGTGTTCTGAGGGAAGATTCTTAAACTGTCCCTGCTTTCTTCCCATAAGTGAACATTAAAACATTTATCAATTAACTTTATGGGCATGTATCAGAAGAAAGTAGTGATAATACAGATGTCATGGCTATTTGGAGTAAAAGTGCTAAATAAATAAATATATAATAATAAAGTTGTTGATTTTAAAAAGCAATATATTTAATGAATCAAATTATGTCTTTAATTATAATTATTAAAACATTAAATACATTAACACATAATAGATGTATTAAATTAACAAAGTATAATTACTGTATAATGTATAAAAATTAATATATGCTTTATGTGAAAATAAATTAATATCTATACTAATAAAAGGTTAATATGCTAATTAGATCAGACATCTTCTAGACATCCTTCCAGACAAAGCCATTGTGGCAGGGGCCAAGGCAGAGGCAGTTAGGGGTGAATAGGTCATCAGGGGGGAGTAATTAGGGGTTCATCAGGCCAGCAGGGGAGGGCAGATGGGGGCCATCAGGATGTTAGGGGAGGGCAGTTAGGTGGCAGTCATGCCAGCAGGGGAGCAGTTAGGAGGCAATCAGACCTGCCAGAGAGCAGTTAGGAGTGATCAGGCAGGCAGGCAGGCAGAGTAGATAGGGGTGATCAGGCAAGCAGGGAGCAATTAGGGGCATTAGGCCAGCATGCAGAGGTGATTAGGGGTGATCAGGCAAGCAGGCAGGCAGGTGAGCAGTTAGGAGCCAGCAGTTTAGGCCCAATCCCTGTGGCAGTTGGACAACCCCCAAGGGTACTTGAATTGGAGAGAGTGTGGGCTAGGCTGAGAGACCCCTCTCCCCCACACACGAATTTCATGCACCAGGCCTCTAGTATAACATATGTATATATATAGATAGATACCATTATTTATATATTTATTATTATTTTTGAAATATTTGCAGTCAGGTCTTTAGCAGGTATCTGGGAACTCCCAAACTGGATCCTCACCATTAGGTAGCATTATCCATGGCTTTCCCAAGGAAAATAAAGACAGAATCCAGTATTGGATGAAAGTTCATTTTGCCTTTTAGCTGAAGCCTTGGCTCCAAATCCACGGTATCCCCCAAGTGAGTTTGGCTTGCCTACAATGGAATCTACACATGTATCTTCCACCTTAAAGTGAGGCCAGCCCAAACTCCATCAGCCAGAAAGATTAAGAGGAAGTACGTGAAGAAGGGAGTGGAAGAAACAGCTAAGCACTCTCCTAAGTGAGTATGACCCCAGCTCTCCTTACTACTCCAGCTTGGTCACAGTAGAGCATCTGACCCCAAATAGACCTGCCCTAAGGCTTTAGCCCCTAGTCCCTAGAAGGTGTGCCCAGTCATCCTTGAACTTGACCAATATCTAGCATGTGTTTTGAAGGAAAAGAGGAGTGTTAGAGTGCTGTATTGGGATAGTTGCTGAAAGATCTCCTAGCCAACAGTTCCCACTTTAAGAACCTCTAAAATTTATTCATTCATTCCATGACATTTTGTGTTAGGCATTCTGCCGGGTGCTGGGATATAGATATGAGTACTTGATTACATAAACATAGAGAGCGGGAGGCTGTGAATAATCAGTTGGAATGAAAACTTCCCAGAAATTAGCCATCCAACAGAGTAAGTAAGAGATATAGAAGTGGTCTAAAAAGATAAATTCTAAGGACATAGATTCATATATAATATGAAGAGCTATCCAATTAAAAATAATGCATAGACTTGAGACCTATACCTTGAAAGAAGGCAGGATAGATGGCATAATAGTCAAAGAGAAATCTGGTATTTTAGAGCTTTAGAAAGAACATACCAGTATTTCTCTAGCATCAGTTCTACCAGCAATAAGGTTTAATTCTTTAGGCAAAAATATTCCTAAAGAGGAACAATCTATCAGCCACCACAGACTGCTGGCATAATCCCTCTACAGTGGCCATTGGACAGGAACCTTGGTTCAAATGACTACCTCAGTTTTCTGCATCAGGATGTATTTCCCATTTTAAGATAGTAAATTGGCACTCTAGCTTCTATAGCAACTCTGGCCATACTTATTTGTTTGTTACTTTTATTATGGCTATTCTTCTCTGCCTCCCAGAAGTATCACATGAACCAAGCATCCCCAAAAGTCCATACATGGATAGTTCTGTTTGAAGTATGCCTGGTATTCATGAGCACCTGGGAGAACTGCAGTCCTGGGTTCCCCTCCCTCAGCCACCTGCATCTCTTAATTAGGGGAGCAGCAAGAAGACTTCAGGGTTTATGGCCCAGGCCCAAATCCACACTCATCGTTCCCCAAACACTGATGTGAATGCTCAGTTTCGGAACTGATTGTGTGAACAGTGGAACAGAAATCATGTTCATCAAAATATCTTAATATTTTGTTTGTGTTTTTTAATTCAGACCCAAAGAGAGAAGATATAAGGGAAAGAGAGAAATGGGTGTAATATATGGCTGGTGATTTTAAGAGATGGCAAGCACTCAAGAGATATTTGTTAATTATAACTAATTAACTTTTAATTAAATAACTAGTTATTAATTAGAGAAATCAGATGTATATATCTAAATTAAATAATTCAAGTAAGTAATCAATAAATAGAAAGTGAGCAGGTCTGACAGCAGTTTCTGTAGACAGTATGAGAAGGATTATTGATTGAGGTCTGAGATTTAAGGGATGGTTTTCAGGTGGATCTGGAGCTGGAGCTGACTGGAGAGGCCCCAGTGTGAAGTGGGAAAAACCACATGGCGGAAGTCACTGGCAGAAGGTGCATTCCACAATCAGAGAGGAGGGAGAGCGGGGTTGTGTCAGGAATCAGAAGCAAGGCAAGAAGAGGGGTGATTGTAGATCATTTTAAAAGGCTCATGGGGAAAGGAGGGAGGGGCCCAGCATAAATTAATCATTTGGAGAAATCTGACAGGACATAAAAAGAGAAGAATGAAGCTAAAAGAAACAAGAGTTTGTCAAAGGAATTTCCTCTCCCCTCACTACCCCCACCCCAAGTCTGGGCATGGTTGTCCACAGAGGGCAGTGGCCAGTGGGGCAAGAGGAGCATGGGAGCAGCATGAGGTGAGATGAACCTGCCCCCCAAGTGAAGGCTCGGAAGAGGAGACATGAAGCTGCGAAGCTCTCTCAGGTCTTTCTCACTCATGCTCCCTGCCGCACCAAGTGCTCAGACCTCCAGCAGAGCTTGGTCAGTGGTTCGCTGAATCTACCTCACAGTTACTTTGCTTGTTCCAAATAGCCATCTTTCCCCATACAGTACCAGACTCAGCTATCTCTCTGCAAATACATTGTCTTTTCTTTTTCATTCTTCTTTTGGATCTAAAGTAGTCTGCCCCTCCCCCCACCCCAAGAAAAATCACCGCCTCTCCGATGACATTCTTTTAGACCAAAGCTGCAGAACCTCACCCAAAATAGATCAAATATTTTAAATGTTTTCTTTATTTGCTCCCCTCACAAATATGCCTGCAATGCAAAGCCAATTAGGAGACTGGCGTTTCTTTTTCCTGAAGTGAGTGGAGGATATGCTTTATGGTTGGGAGGGGACACCGGGTCTCCCCACGTGGTCCTGGTGGGATTTCAGATGGCCTTTATGAAGCCTGGGTTCGGAAGATGAAACCCGCACAGCTGGGTCTCTCTTAGCACCTGTCATCTGGGAGTCCATCCTGTGCAGACATCTGAGCTGCTCCATTAGAAGGGCGGTGTTTGAAAAGCGGCCACCGTGTTTTTACAAGATTATAAAAGGCACAGAGCTTAACACTAAGCCTTGCAGATAACAGATGCTCAGAGGTTGGTTGAATGAATGAATGAATGAATGAATGAAACTAAGAAAAATCCAATTGAGGCTCTGAGTGACTTACATACCCATTGGAATTCAACAGAAATTTCTTATAGATGCAACCTTTTTGCTTTTTTCTGAGGCTAGAGAAAATCCAATAGCAATAAATATGGGGAGGCCGAAACTGGTTTGGCTCAATGGATAGAGCGTCGACCTGTGGACTGAAAAGTCCCAGGTTCTATTCTGGTCAAGGGCATGTACCTAGGTTGCGGGCACATCCCCAGTAGGGGGTGTGCAAGAGGCAGCTGATCAATGATTCCCTCTCATCGAGGTTTCTAACTCTCTATCCCTCTCTCTTCCTCTCTGTAAAAAAATCAATAATATATATATTTTTTTTTAAAAAAATAAATAAATATGGGCGAGTGGAAACCATAGAGATGTCCAGTTATCCTCCACAGCTCCAGAAATAAGGAGACAGAGATTTCCTACAGGGAGACAGGTCAGTTCTGGGCAGTGGACTGGTGGGAAAGGTAACATTTGTCTCAGATGCTGCTTCCTCCTCTCTGGGTTTTCTCTGATGCCCTCTTTCCATTTCATCCTGTCCTCACTCTGACCCGAAACAGCCAGTGACTTTTTTCTTCCACCTGCCGGGCCCCCAGAGACCAGCCTCACTCTCTTCCTGCCATGCCCCACCAAAATGGAAGTTGGTATGGTTCCAATCTACTGTCATACAGATCCACAAATAGTTTATATGAATGGAATCATTCCCACTGAACCCTGTGTTTTTGAGTGCATCGTGTCTGCTCATTTTTGCCACTATGTAGTATTCTGTTCTATGCAATAGTTTAGGTAGCCTCTTCCCTGCTGACTGCCATGGGGGTTTTTGTAAATGGTGGTTTTATTACAGACAACACTCCAAACGAGCTGCCTTGTTCATGTGCTCTTGCTAAAGGGTGCTGAAGGAATGAGAGTTTCCCGAGAGGATATTCCCCAAAGTGGGATTACTGGATGAGGAATGCAGGGGCCGAACATCCCTGAGTTATTGCCGAACCACTCCAGATAGTGAACGTACCAGTTCACGCTCTTATCCAGCCTGTAGAAGAATTTCTTCCTGCACATTGTCAGCAACATTTGAGTTTTGCAAGATTAAATGTCTTTTCTGTTGGCTATGAACTAGCAACAATGTTTTAACTTGCATTGTTCTGCTTTCTGCTAATGAGGTTGAGCATCATTTCAAGGTTTTTGGCCCTGGTATTTCCTCTTCTGGGGAGTGTTCTATCCTAGTCCTATTTCTCTCTCTCTCTCTCTCTCTCTCTCTCTCTCTCTCTCTCTCTCTCTCTCTCTCTCTCTCCCCTCTCTCTCTCTCTCTCTCTCCCTCTCTCTCTCCAATTAATTTTAGGCATGTTTACCATCTTAGATTCTAATCTTTTGCTGTATACATTTCACATTTTCTCTTGGCTTTTTTTTTTTTAAATATATTTATTGATACTTTACAGAGAGGAGGAAGGGAGAGAGATAGAGAGCTAGAAACGTCGATGAGAGAGAAACATCGACTAGCTGCCTCTTGCACACCCCCTACCGGGGATGTGCCCGCAACTAATGTACATGCCCTTGACCGGAATTGAACCTGGGATCCTTCAGTCCGCAGATGGTCGCTCTACCACTGAGCCAAACCAGTTTCAGCTTGGCTTGTCTTTTGACTTTGTCTATAGCAGCTTTTGTTGAACAGAAGTTTTTATCACTTGAAGTAACCAAATTGTTTTCAGTTTAACTTAATTTCTTTCGTTTAATTTTCACTTAATATATATAAATATTGTTTGGCCTTTTCTTGCTGAAAACTGATCCAAAAATCTCGGTGTGTTACAACAACACACATTTACACGGGGCCTGGGTCAGCAGTGACTCCGCTCGCCCTGGCCGGGCTCCGGGCAGCACAGCTCTCCGTGGCTCCTCAGTCCGGAACTCAAGCTGAAGAGCAGCCACGGCCTTTTCTGCGCCGTTGTAACAAATGACCACAAAGTAGGTGGCTTAAACAACAGGAGTTTATTCTCCCATCGTTCAGAAGGCCAGGATTCCGCAATCAAGGTGTTGACGGATTGTTAGCTTTTCCTAGAGGCTCGCAGGCAGAATCTGTCCCAGGCCTCTCCCCTCGTGGTCACTGGCAATCCTTAGCATTCCTTGGCTGCACATGCATCACTCCAGCCTGCCTCTGTCGTCACATCCCCCTCTCCTCTGGGTCTTGGGTGTCTCAAATCTCCCTCTGCCTTTTTCTTTCTTTCTTTTTTTAACCAAAGACCTACGTTTTATTATTTTTAATTTTTTTTTTAAATTCTAGTTTATAGTCAACATTATTTTGTATTCGTTTCAGGTGTAGAACACAGTGGTTAGAGAGTCATGTACTTTACAAGTGTTCTCCCAATATTTCAAGAACTCGCCGGCCACCATACACAGTTATTACAATATTATTGACTGTTTTTCCTATGCTGTACTTTACATCCCCATGATGGTTTTGTAACTATAAACCTGTATTTCTCAACCCCTTTACCTTTTTCACCCAGTTCCCCAAGTCCCTTCTCTCTGCCAACCCTCAAGTCTGTTCTCTGTACATGTGATCTGTTTTCGTTTTGTTTGTTCATTGATATTGTTCTTTAGATTCCACATATAAGTGAAATTATATGGTATTTGTCTTTCTTGGATTGAGTTATTTCACTAAGCGTAATACCCTCTAGGTCCATCCATGCTGTCACAAATGGTATGCTTTCATTCTGTTTTATGGCCATTTATTATTTTTCTTTTTTCTTCTCTTCTTCTTAAAGAGGACCCTTTAACATTTCTTGTGATACTCATTTGATGGTGATGAACTCCTTTAGCTTTTTATTGTCTGGGAAGCTCTTTATGTGTCCTTTCATTTTAAATGATAGCTTTGCTGGGTAGAGTAACCTTGGTTGTCAGTCCTTGCTTTTCATCACTTTGAATATTTTGTGCCACTCCTTTTGGCCTGCAAAGTTTCTGTTCAGAAATCAGCTGAAAGTCGTACAGATGCTCCCTTATAGGTAACTAACTGCTTCTGTTCTGCAGCTTTTAAGATTCTCTCTTTGTCTTTAAACTTTGGCATTTTAATTAGGATGTGTCCTGGTGTGGGCCTTTTTGGGTTCATCTTGTCTAATATGATTTCCACCTCTCCCTGAAAATATCTACACCTCCCTCGGTGGACATTTCATTAAATAACACTACCATTCAGACCATAAAAGAAGGCATCCTTGATTCTCTATTTTTCTCACATCCCTCATCCAAACATTAGTGAGTCTTAATGTGTCCAAAATTCAATAATTCCTCAGTTCCTTGACTACAACTATACTAGTCCAAGCCAGCATCTCTTGCCTGTGAGCAGACTATAACCTCTTCCTGCCTCTACACTTGCAATCTGTTCTATACAGGACAGCCAGAGTGAGTTTTCTCTCTGCTCAAATATTCCAGTGACTTCCCATCTTACTTAGAATAATACCCAAAGTTCTTACGATGGCTGTAAGGCTCTGGATGATTGGATCTGGCCATTGGCAATCACTCCTCCGCAATTTCTTGCTGTCAGAAATGCCTTCCTGCTTACTTCTTTATTGTATTCACTTGTTTTCCTACATAATAAGCTAATTCTACTATTTAATAAAATTTCAAGAGTAAATATTTACTATGTTTAGCTCTCTTATCCACGATCATCCTGCTAACATGTTCTTGCCTGTTATCCTTTTATCTAATTACATCATTGTCTTAGTGAAATCAATATACAGTATTTACATTGTTATGACACTGTACATTTTTTCTCACCATTGAACTATAGAGTGTGCAATGATCACCTTTCCTTTCATACACACATTTTGTTTTTCTTGCAATTAAAATGATCTCCATCTCACATTTATTGATTTTCTGTGTTACCTAGCACAAATGCTTTCCCCCAAGAACATACCAGGTAATCTACCTTGACTTTTCCTTAAACCATTCTTCCTGGAGTCCTCTAATCCAATCTTTGCTGCCTGCTTTTGGGATATTTTTTGTCATGGAATTTTTACTCAGCATCCTTATGGGACCAAACCAACTCTATTATGAGTTTACACCCTGTATTTTCTGATCCTTGTCTTCCTTCCTGGTTTCTAGTTTCAACCCCAACTATTTTTTCCTTTTATATGGGGCAAGAACTTGGTAACTTTAGAATGAAATATGTTTTCATTCGTTGTACTAGTTGCCCAGTGGGCCCTTTGAATCTGGAAACTTGCATCCTGCAGTCTGGGGAAATTCTAATGTATTATTTCTTTGATAATTTACTTCTCACAGTTTTCTCTGTCCTCTTTTCTGGAGCACTCAGATGTTGTATTTTTAATTGATCCTCTAATGTTCTTATCTTTTCTCTCTTTTTTTCCCCCCATCTTGTCTTTTACTTTTTTTTTTTTTTTTTTTAAGAAACATCAATGTGAGAGAGAAATGTACCCTGACCGAGGATCAAACCCACTACCTTTTGGTGTATGGGCCGGTGCTCCAACCAACTGAGCATCCTGACCAGGGCATTTCAAACCTACTTTTTGAGAAGAGTTTTTTTCTGGACTTTATCTTCTATTACTTGAATTGAATTTTTACAAATTTGTCATAATATTTTTCACTTACAAGAGTTCTTACCTATTCTCTAAAAGTGCCTTCTTAAAGCCTCTTTCCCTTGTTTTGTGGCTACAATATCTTCTCTCTCTGAGAATAATAATTATAGTTTTCTTGAAGCTACCGGTAATTATAGTTTGCTTGAAGTGTTTTGTTTCTCACCCTGCCTCACTTTTCCTCTGAGTTTCCTTTTTCGGTACCTCTGATGGCTCTTTCAGAGCTTCTCCTCTCCTCTCTCTCCCCTCCCCTCCCCTCCCCTCCCCTCCCCTCCCCTCCCCTCCCCTCCCCTCCCCTCCCCTCCCCCTCCCCCTCTTCTTCTTCTTCTTCTTCTTCTTCTTCTTCTTCTTCTTCTTCTTCTTTTTAAATATTTTATTGATTTTCTACAGAGAGGAAGGAAGAGAGATAGAGAGCTAGAAACAGAGATGAGAGAGAAACATCGACCAACTGCCTCCTGCTCACCACCCCACCACCAGGGATGTGCCCGCAACCAAGGCACATGCCCTTGACCGGAATTGAACCGGGTGGGACCTTTCAGTCCACAGGCCAACGCCCTATTTACTGAGCCAAACCGGTTTTGGCCAGAGCCGTTTCTTAATGTAACGTTCATATTTAAGAGCGAGGTGTTAAACAGCAGACGGGAAGTTCCTGATCATGAGTTCACTCAAGGGTCTTGGGTAATGGGCCAGGCGTTGCAGGGTCTCTCCAATGTGCCTTTGGATCTTTTATCCCTGGGCATTCCAGTTTCCCTGGAGTGAAACCTTCCAATCCCTTCCTGCGGACTGTAAACATGATTGTCCTTGTCCCAGGAGCCCCCCAGAGTGAGGAGACTGGGGGGTGACTCAGTGTTACACTTTCCTTTAAAAGTTTGCTCTCGGAACACAACCTCTTACCTGCCTACTGCCTGACGTTCTGAGGCCAGCACTTCTCTCCAGGGAATGTTCTCCAGTTTCAGGCTCTTCCATCTGGCTGGGGGAGCAGGGTTCACCTGGTTGTGCACGTGTAGGATTTTTGCTTGTGTGTTTGTGCGTGTGAGGACGGGAGAGAGAGATGGGCTTTTCACTGTTCCTTACTCATATTTTCAGTCAGACCTGTTTTCTGCTCCCTCTCTCACCTTCAGAGGTTCCCAGGGCTTCCAAATCCTGAGGTTTTCTGCTTTGGAGTCTCATTCCAGCTACTCTCTTGCCCTGGCCGTGCACTCTGCAGGGCCAGAGTTCAGTTTCTCAGCTCTGGTAAGTCCATTACCAGCCACCCGTCCATTTTCCATATTGCAAAAATTGGCTGACATCTGAACTCCGTGTTGACTTCATTCCAACCCTCTGTCTTGTGAGATTTATTTATGATTTTTTATTTCTTTACTATCATTTTTTGTGGGGTTTGGACAAACAGCAGAACTAAATGAGTGCTGTGCAATTTATCTGCTAAGTATAACCATATCCTCAATTTTTTTTCAGTCTCATTCATAAGTTCTGTTTTTCATTATTTTCAGAACCCTTCCATATCACATCTAGTGTAAACATATTCACCTACAATTTTTCCTAATTGTTTCCTAAGTTTTGTTTTTTATGCAACCTAGTTTTTTTTTAGTGTTGGGTGGGAATTTTGAAACTGATTTTTTTTCTTTCCACACAATCAATTGTAACATTGCGTTAAGATAATAGCCTACCCTTCCGCTCTGATCTGTGATGCCTCTGCTAATATTTTAGGAGTTCCCACACATGCTCGGGACAGTTTCAAGGAATTCTATTCTGTTCTATTCACCTATTTGTCTATTCCTGGGCCAGTAACGCTTATCTTAATTAGAGATGCTCTAAAAGTATCTCAGTACGTATTTTTAGATCTTTACTTTTCCAAATGAATTTTAAGATTTTTTGGTCAAGTTCCACAAAATATAACATTTAGAGATTTTAGTTGGAAGAATAAATGTATAGATTAGTTAAGGAGAGTTCACATCTTCATAATTTTGAGGTTTGCCATTCAGAAAAGTGACATATTTTACCATTTTTACAGACCTTTTACATCCTTAACTCCAGTTTTGTAATTTTCTTGCACATGCTTTGTTATGCTCATTCCCAGATAATGCACACTTTTGTTATCAATAGGAATAGTATATTTTTCCATTATATTTTTAAATTAGAGATGGCTGGTTATAGGATCTTTGGATTTTTCTATACTGAACTTGATCCCAATAATCTTGCTATGAACTTTTTTATTACTTCTAATATATTTGTTGATTCTCTTGAATTTTCTATACACATAATCATATCATGGTAAATAAAGATATTTTTTCCTTCTAATTCCAGTAGCTCTTGTTTTTTAAATTCTTTTTCTTTGCCTTGGCTAGAACCTGTAGCTCTTTTTTTCATTTGTGGAAGAGACAGTCATCCTTTCATTGATTATAATGGGACTATTTTTAACATCTCATCATTAAGCATGATTTTTGCTGTAGGTTTCTGGTAAACATCTCTCATTATGAGTATAAAGATTTTGTTGCTAGTTTTTTAAGAGCTCCTTCTTTTCCATAAGTGATTATGAATTTTACCAAGTATTATTCTTTACCTATCAAGACAAGCTCTCTTCTTTTTTCTATTTATGTTTTTCACTTTTAAACTGCTAATGTTGTATAATGCATCAATAGATTTCCAGATTTTAATCATTTCTGCATTATCTTTTTTTTTTTACACTATTGGATTCAATATGTTAAATTTTCAATTAATTTCATAAATACACTTAGTCTAATTCTCTGTGTGTGTGTGTCTCTCTTTGTACTGTCTTTGTTGTTCATTTTTGGTATCAACATTCTACAGGTCTGATTTTATTGTTTTAGCAATTTGAGTTTCTGGAAATACTTTATTTGGATAAAAGAAGGTTTGTGTGTGTGTGTGTGTGTGTGTGTGTGTGTGTGGCGGGCAGGGCGTGGAGGTGTTCTGTTGCCTTTTAAAATGTTCACAATATCTGTTCTGTTCAGCAAAGAAGATGTTTTAAGCAAGAAGAATGTATGTTTTCAATGGAACTACACGAAGTGATTTCAATTTAAATGAAAAAGTATGGCCTAACGTTACTTTTCCCAAATTGACACACAAGCAAAATATAATTGCTCACTACTGATCTACATGATTACACATAGTCAGCTGGAACTGAAAAAATATGAGTCATCCAGATGTTTCCAAATGTCTCGTTAGATTTGTTATGGCTGATTAGGCAGAGATAGCCTATGCCAGACAAGCTGTTCTTTATCTGGGATGATCCAAGTGGGAACTATATTCCACAGAAACTTCCTATATAAATCCTGTGTATTTTTAGTGTTGTTTACAAATGACCTCTGGAAAAAGTAAGTACTATGAGAGCTAAGTTTCCCATGGCAGAAATTGGCAACCTTTATCTTCTTTCTTTTTAGTCCCTTTCCTGTCTTTTTATTTATATATATAATAAATAAATAATATATATTATATATATATATTATTCTTACTTAATTAAAAAAAGAAGACAATGAAAAAATAATGTTCATGGTGTATATTAATTTGCTAAATTACTCTTCCAACTATATAGTCCCTCCACAACAAGTCTGTTTTCAAACAGGCTGAATGGCTGCTCATCCGTTTTCCTCTGCATAGGAGGTATTTAGAATTTATCTAGGGAAACATACTTCTCTTTTCTAAAAACATGGACCCAAAATATTTAGCCATTTATCTTCTAAAAACCATATAAAATGCATGTCCTTTCCGTGTTTCCTGCTGATAATATTTTCCCCCATTTGTAGTGCAACTTTTCTTTCCTCTGGGAAGCTGGCACTTATTTTATTCATAGATTGCAAATTACGCCCCGATGCTGTACAACCAAGAGGCATTACTCATACACGCCGGGAGACTGCTGCCTGGGATATAATCAGCAGTGGCCGTGTAAAACAGCACGTTAACACAGGCCTCGCTGAGTTACAGACCGTACTGCGTGGAAACACGGGGCCCCAAACGCCTCGGGACCCGGCTCCTATCTTCACCCAGACGTCACTGATGGAGCTGCTTCCAGAGCTCACTGATGTCTGCGCTTGCCTGTCTTCAAACCCAGCAGTTCAGCAGACTAAAAAGTATCTGTTCTACCTTAACCATCTGTCCAGATAGGGAACGTCCCTGCGTTGTTCTCAAAGTTTATTTCCAAATCAGCCATTTGGGTTCAGAAGACATTTTCCCACAGGAACAATGTTGCAGAGATGGTGCTGCACAGATGCCTGGTGGAGCTGCGGTGTACTGGCAGCGTGGCCTTGACCGCGCCATTCCCACCAGCCATTATTTATCCTGCTTCTCTGGGAAAGTGCCTTCTGCGTTCTAACTTGGAATGCCTGTAGCTCACCTCTCCCTCCGCCTGGCAGCCTTCAGCGTGGCTTTTTTAGGCTAGGCTGCAGTAGCAGCTGGGGGAGAGGGGATAGGGTAGCCTTCCCAAGAATTATGGACCACACTGCCGGGAGATACCCATCACAAGATGAGTCTCAGATGGATACAGATGCCTCTGAGTAACTTATTCATGCTGGAGGGCTGAAGGAAGGACACCAAACATGTGGACCAGTCAGTTCTCGTGCTTCCGAACGAGGCACAGAGGTCAGGAGACTTTTTCCCAAGTAGAGATCATTTTCAAATCAGACCTTCATAAATAGGGAAAACCCTACATAGTAAGGCCTCCGATTTATTTTAAGACCAAGCTTCTGGACTTGCAAGTAGCCAAGGAGAATAGGTTAACTCTTCTGTCAGTGATGCAATCGTCTCCAAACACATGGCAACAAAAAGGCATAAATCTAGCACCTGGCCCCAGACCTGACAAACAGGAGGTGCTCATAATTTTTCGTTGTTGCTGAATCAAGCACCGATTGAGTGAATTCTATGTTTAAAAGTGCCAGACTGCGCAGGTGTGCCAGCTAACTTCCTTCTAATTTGGCAGCTCCTAATTCTGTCCTTCCCATCGCACACATTCTACCAATGATGAGCTGGTCTCAGTACTTTCAAGAAGTCACTAGAACATTAGTGTCACCTCTGTGGGCATAGGCATTGGTCTACACCAGCCCCAAAGTAGGTGCTGGGTGTCTCCATGCCCTCTCTCTCTGCATACTTTCTTGCAGTGGCTCCCCATTGACAAATCTGAGGGAACCAAAGGGCAAGGGAGAGGAAGGGGAAGTGGGAAACCAATAAGGATAGCCAGGCCCGTAGGACCCTACCTCATTGAGAGCCTGGTGCTACCCAAACACTGCCTGCTCTAAAAGACCCCGGCTCTTTTGGTCAGTTGTTTTTATAACATGTGTAGACACATGCTAGGGGGCTGTGTCTCTCTCAGGTTAGAATGTAGTCTCGCCGAAACCGGTTTGGCTCAGTGGATAGAGCGTTGGCCTGCGGATTGAAAGGTCCCGGGTTCAATTCCGTCAAGGGCATGTACCTTGGTTGCTGGCACATCCCCAGTGGGAGGTGTGCAAGAGGCAGCTGATCTGTGATTCTCTCTCATTGATGTTTCTAACTCTCTATCCCTCTCCTTCTCTGTAAAAAAAAAAAAATCAATAAAATATATATAAATAAAAAAAGAATGTAGTCTCTACACCAGTCCTGGGTCCCAGTCATTTCAGCCTTTAAAATGACATAATGATGTTTTGTTTCCTTTCGTATTTACAACCACTTTCACAAGAAATATACTATTCAGGTTCCCTCAATTAAAAACCCTCGCCCATCCCATCCCCACCCCACCCCCAATAAACGTATGGACTGTGAACTTTTGGTTTCATAGACTGTGCTTTCTTTTCTTAAAGTCCCATTGGTGTTCCCCAAGACAGCCTCCTGCTCCAAGATTAACATTTCTTATGATTGTTCCTGACAATGGATTCACTTCCAGAGGCCCCGCTGAAGGATCACCAAAAAAGGGCATGGAGCGGGCTGGTTTTGGCAGCCCGCGCGCCGTTTCTGAGCTTTTTTAGGTCTTGGTTTTTCTGATGAGTGATTTCCTGAGCATGCCTGGGGAATGACAGGCATCTCCGACGGGGCAGGCTGCATCCACCTCGGCCGAGGTGTCGTCACTGGCTGCCTATTAGAAAAACCTACAGGACAATGCATACCGCCGGCCGCTGGCTGTAAACACGGGGCGGGGGTGTGCGTTCCCGGAGCCCGGACCACGGGGCGGGGCCGGGAGGGCGGGCTGCGTTTTATTGAATAGAGAGCCCTGCGCGCTGCCTGCTGCCTGCTGCCTGCCTGTGCTCGGCGGAAAGCAGTCCTTCTTCCTCTCCCACCCGGTCCCCGGGAAGAAGGTCCAGCCTAGGAGGTAAGGAAGGCGCAGAGGACTTGCTTTTCCTCTCTTCCCGGGGATGGAACCTCCTGGTTGCATCCAGCATTCCCCGCCAAGGGAGCTGGGCGGACCGAGGCTGCAAAAGCCAATGAACCAGCCCTGCAGACTCAGAGTCAGCCCCTGCCTCGCTGCTCTGCAGACATTCCCGGGAGGCGGGCAGGATGCGATTTCAAGTTCTGTTCTTGGAGTTGGGACTAGGGAGTGGGGGTGGGGGGGTGGGGGTGGGGGAGGAATCTAGAGAAGTGTCTGTGCAGGGACCACCGGGACTTTGAGGGGAAGAGGCTTTTGTTTGGGGGTGCGATGGGGGTGGTACCTGGTTGCCCAGTGAGTGAGTGACATGGACGTGCTGTGCTCTGTGCTCTCTGCCCACACCAGCGGTCCCTCCTGGGAGCAGAGGCTTAAGGAGGGTCTGCTTTTAACAAAACTTTTTAGGTGGACGAGAAGCCAAACAGTGATGCTTTGTGTGTGTGTGTGTGTGTGTGTGTGTGTGTGTGTGTGTGTGTTAATGTAACTGATCTGGTATCTGCTAAAACAGGAGGTGCCTACCACGATCTGTTTCCTATAAAACCCAATAATGCGAGCAGGCAGGCGCTGGCGCGTGTGTTTTGAAGAACTTGCTTTCCACATCCCACCAAAACTATTTCTTGAGAAACCTCCTTTTTCTGTCGGGAAGTGTGCCCGCGTGGGACCCGGATTATTTGCAAAGCTGTCGGAGGCAAGTGGGTTCTAGAAAGGGAGGACCCAGTCTCATTTCAGGAGAGTCAGACATATTTGGGCATCTCCCACAGTGGTACGGGGCAGCTGGGTGGTAGTAACCTGACTAGAAAGAGCTGACTGTGAGGGGTGGAGGGGACTTCAGTGCTGTGGCAGTGCATGGTCGGAAACACGGGAGGAGAAAACGTGCTTGGTATTCTGCTGTTACCAAGGCTATGCAGATGGATTTATAAACCAAAGTAGTGAAGTCTTCCTACTGGGATTGGCAAAACCAGACCCCCAGCACTGGAATGTAAGTGGAGACCAGTGGCAAAAAAAAAAAAAAAAAAAAAAAAAAAAAAAAAAAAAAGGTGACTCTGATCATGTTTAAAGTAAACCTTGGGTATTCAAGCTTCCCTCCTCCAAACGACTGGCCCAATTTGATTTTATTCCATTTGGAGTGAGGTGGTTTTGGTGTTGAGAATCATGGAATCTTCTCTCTGTATTTGGAAGTTGGGGGGATAATTTTCTTGAGCATGCCTCTCTCTCCTCCCAGAAGTGATATATGATAACAGAATTCCCTGTGAGTTTCTCTTCCTGGAACGGTTCTGAGTAAGTGTGAGAGAAAGGCTGCAGGCGAGAGCTCTAGTTTGATTATCATCCTTCCCTGGAAGAGATCAAGTTCCAAACCATTTCCACAGTGTTTTTCGTGTCAATCACAGTATGGAGAGCAATTTCTTTTTCAACTGTTCTTTAAACCATGTAGGGAATGCAGCGTGGAAGGGAATCTATAATCTTGGTATCTGAGGGTCATAGATTCCATTTTGAGACCAACATCTCCCAGTCCCTGACAGTTCAGAATTTCCTTCCACCACTCTCTCCTCTCCCCAGGTGCTCCCCACCTCCCAAAAAACATTATTTAAAAAATAATAACGCTTTCAGTGTTCTACTGTGCATAGTGATGGAGCAAAGGGATTTGATATTTTACTTTCTGTTGAACTTTAGGCAGCTCTTTGCACTACTCTCCTCCTGTTGAATAATAGCTAGAATGCATCTCCCCATACAGGGAGGTAAAAGGAACCCAGTGGAACCAGAGTGCAAGGATTTTCATTTTATTAAAACCATTTAATAAAGAGAAATACATTGGCGCACACACCAGGAATATACAATGGGTTAAACCATTGGTAACACACTGGTTTTTTTCCATTGTTCAAAGCCAATAGAAACGTGCAACTTAAATAATTCAGACCAAAAGATTGCTTCAAACAGATATAATTCTTTCATTAAAGAGGAGAACCAGGTTTGAAATGCAACTTAAAGGGTTTAAATGAGATACATTAAGCATTTTCCCACAGTGAGGCAATTAATAATTCTAGTTGGCTCCTATGACTGGCCTGGGGATCTTCTACTTTGGGGCAATAGGTTGGCCCTTTGTCCAGCCATGGAAAGTACCAGAATCCAGCCTGGGTATTCTCTGTTCTGTTAAGTAAAAGGCATCTCGGTAAGTCTTTTCTTAAAAACACATGTAGTTGTCTCCATTTGTTGTTTTTACAGTAGCATATTCACCACTCGGTCATTCTTCAGCAAGACAAAAAACTGACTTATCGATGGGCATGGAAAAGGGATTAGCTTGGTCCCCATCTGCCTGCAATCGTTCACATGTCTCAGAAATGTGGTGGGGTGAGGCCA
Source organism: Pipistrellus kuhlii (assembly GCF_014108245.1). NCBI lineage: Eukaryota > Metazoa > Chordata > Mammalia > Chiroptera > Vespertilionidae > Pipistrellus > Pipistrellus kuhlii. The sequence continues at coordinate 15,982,294 of NW_023425405.1, forward strand.
GGGTGGGGGGACAGGGGAAAACGCTGACAAAGTGGTATGCAAATAACATGGTAGGACTAAGGAGGAGGTTAGGAAGATGCTGCCAAAGAATTTTCAGACTTTAAAACAGAATTTTCTGGGTAAATTCTCTCAGAGCCTGAAAATAGAATCATTAGCTCCTTACTGAAAGTCCCTCATTTGTCAGGCTAATCCAAGTTTGGTATTGGAGAGAAGCCCATAGGTTCTGAGTAATTGGGTCATTTAAAGAGATGCTTGTAGTGCAGGCTGCACTCACGAGCACTGCTGTGAGAGCTTTGTCTCCACGCTGGTTCTTCTCCTTACATAGCCTGACCTTTGAGGAGGAAACCATCCATTCTTCCACTTCATCTGCCCTATGGGCATTTTTATGCTTCTCCTACTTCCCATGGTGGTTAAGGTGTCCAAAGGAGATGAGACCCCATCTTCTGTACAGGCTGTTTTCTCTACACTGTCTGCAATTGGAGTCTTCTGGACATTAGGCTCGTCGTGGCTGGTCTCATCCCCACTTCTCACCTAGTGTCCCTAATGATCTGCTCCTTCCTCATAGCTGAGGATCCTTGCGTGGTACTTTATGGGTCCTAGCTCTTTGTAGAACTAGGGAATGCCCGTCCACCCCAACGTTGTCTTAATTTTGGCTTTGATCATCAAAGACAAAAAGACACAAGTATCAGGAGGTAGAACAAGATGGGTCATCCGTGGTGCAAGGCCACAGCCAGGAATCAGGAAACCTGAAGATTCGGTTGAGTTGAAGACCGATGACAAGGTGCTGACAACGGAAAGGCCTTAGTAAATGAGGCAGCTTCTCTGCCTCCAGCCAAAAGCATGGAACTAATCCCAGCATGTCAAGCCCGGACCTTGCAGGGAGGGTGAGATAATCAGGAGCACCTGGCTTTGGTTCCTGTTGCTATTGAGACCAGACTGCTCCCTGGATCTGGCCTCTCACCTCTGTTTGCTTCAGTCTTTAGAACCCCCAGCTGGCTCTCCTGTAACTGACTACTGGGGGCATCCTTAACTTCCCAACCCCCAGCCCTCCACCGCTACCACCTTCCCTAGCTCCTCCATCCTCAGGGCACAAGGGGGCTTTCCTGAGCCAACACTGACCATTGCAATGGCCCAGCTCTAGGAGGAGGCACAGAGAATAGCACAGGGGCAAGCCCAGATGGGTTTGAGATAGGGGAAAACCTCTTCACTGTTTAAGACAGAAGGAGAAAAGTTAGACCAGCCAGAGTTGGTGTTAGAGCAATTTTTTTGTGGAAAGAAGCCATTCTGCTTCTCACCCCTAAACTCACAATTGGCAGAAGGAGGGTATGTGTTGTAAGAGGAGGGCATGGCCATGAAGGAGAGGTAATGAGGTTGGCCCTGCCAGGTGTTCTTTCCAGTTGTTGTTGTTGTTGTTTTGGATATCTTTGGGAATCTGTAAAATCCCTAAATCCCGAAGGTCCTTTGTGAACCCACTCTTTGTAACTGACCAGGGAGACACCCTTTAGCTGGGGAAGGTTCAGATGGGAGTGGTAGAAAGTCTTTAATTCCATTGGAGACAAGGGTGGATGGATCAGAACATGAATGGAGGTGTTCTTTCTTGTTTCACTGGAAGGAAAAAAGGGAAGGAAGGAAGGAAGGAAGGAAGGAAGGAAGGAAGGAAGGAAGGAAGGAAGGAAGGAAGGAAGGAAGGAAGGAATGTATAGAAGGAGATGACCTCAAATGGCCTCCATTTCAAAGAAAAGGAGATCCTCTAAAGAAGGAATTTTCTGGGGAGATTTAGGGGCCGGAGAGATCAGGAATGGCTGCTGGTGAGTGTTGCTGAGAGAATACCGAGAGCTTAATAGCAGGATTGCTAAGCAGCAATGAAGGGATAGTTGAAGGAGAATAATTGTTTTTTTCAATATTGTATGATAAACTTCTTTTTACATTTCCTGAGGCTTTTGGCCTTGTTCTGTGAAAATGCGGATGAAAACACTTGACTTTAAGGAAATCATCTCACTTGGAGAGAGACAGATTAAGTCGGAATATGTAATTAGTTCCTTTTACACCCACATGTAACATTCCCAAACTGTGCAACTAGGCAGATTTCATCCCTGTGCTAAAGATGGGCAGGCATAGGGCCGAGTGCGCAAGGGGTCCCAGGTCCAGGAGCATTAAGGACATTAGTTCCATCGGAGTCAGGGAAGGGTCTAAGCCAGATGGATATAATATACAACGATGGACCAGGCTGAGTGAAAGAGAAACAGCAAAAATCAGATGCCAGGCAGAGGCTTAGAAACCAAGAGTTTGCTGAGCAAGCAGCCTATGGACAGGTAGTGTGACATGTGTGAGAGCAGGTGGCACAGTGATCCAAATAAATAGACCCTTGTGTTGAATAGCTTCAGTAGCTCAAGTGAAGGGACAGGAGTACAAGATGCATATGGACTAATAAAGGAGTGAAATCACAAGGAAATCCATGAACAGAAGCCAAGCTAGGAGCAGGGTCCGAAGAGAGTGGAGTTGGAATCAAGGTGGGTTGAGGATCACAGCAGATGTCTATGAGCGCTCGTTAATGTCTCTCAGCTGCAGCACATGTGGCTGATTCTCTCTGCTGCTCTACAGACTGGAAAATTCCTTCTGTGCTCCCTGGTCAAATTCTGAAAGAAGAGATCCGATTGGTTTGGCTAATAACTATTGTCTTTGGCAAAATTTTTAGGGGACATCAGAGTTTACTGGCATGCCTATGGATAAATTACCAGTGGGTCTGGCAGCAGCAGTCACTCCTGAGGGAGAGGAAAGCCTATTGGGCAAATCTAGTTAGAAGAGAGAGTTAGGCATGGAAGGCAAATTAGCTAAAATGTGCAACAGCTGTCAATGAATAGTGTTTGGATTTTTTTATTTTTTTATTTTATTTTTGTGACTGAATTCCTAGCGAGGCAATCACCCACTGTCAGGGTCATAGAGTACAGTACTTAATGACCACTTTGGCACGGCCTGATAAAGCCAGCCTTGAGGGAGGTTAGCCTGGAAGCTTACCCTACTGATAATTGAAAAGATAAGAATTATGGATAATCATGTTAGAGAGATCCTAAAGAAAAACACTCGGGTGATTTTGTTGGCAAGAAGCTTCATATGAGTCAAAGATGTGATAATGCTCCCCCCAAACTAAAGCAATCTTTAAAATTCAATAAATAATGTTTTCATAATGTTAATAAATAAAACCTACTACATTTCAACGTAAATCACAATACTTAGTAAGATTACTGCATCAAAGGTAGTGTACTCTTTATGAGTGGAAATTCCAGTTCTCGGCAATGTTCCCAATGTCATCCTTCATTCCCTGAACACCTGTCTCATTGTCTGTTGAGAAGAATGAAAAAAAGAGCGCACCCTGTTCTGAGCTCATTCTATGGAGATGCACTGACAAATGTGAAGCCAGGGCTGAATGTCCAAGGCCAGAGCGGGTCAGGAGAACAGAATCTGGGGAACAGATAAGGGATCTGGAGCAGTTTATCCCAAAGCAAAGAAAATGTAGTGGACACATGGATGTCTTCAAAAATTGGGAGAACTTTTATGTAAAAAGGAGAGAAGGCATTTGTGTTTCTCAAAACAGTAGGACTGGATCCACATAGATTCATAGATGCGTTTTAGAAACAAAAAAAGGATGGAGCCCAAACCAGTTTGGATAGAGCGTTGGCCTGCAGACTGAAGGGTCCCAGGTTCGATTCCGGTCAAGGGCATGTACCTTGGTTGTGGGCACATCCCCAGTGGGGAGTGTGCAGGAGGCAGCTGATCGAAGTGTCTCTCTCACTGATGTTTCTAACACTCTATCCCTCTCTTCCTCTCTGTAAAAAAATCAAATATATATATATATATATATATATATATATATATATATATATTTTTTTTTTTTTTTTTAAAGATGAGAGGACTTGAGGAATTATTTAGTCCAGAGAGTACAAATAATTTTTCATCTGTTTGCCACCTCCAGACAACTGGCAGTGGCCATCTAGAACACTGTGTTGAGAAGGATTCTGAGCTTACCAGGGTTGGGAAGTGCTATCTGTGATAGTGATGTCTTGTGGAGGAAAAGGGCCATTGCTACTCAAGTGGCAGGCTTTTTGTTGTTGATGTGGTCCCTAGATAGGTATCTAACCTCTGCCCTGGGCTCTCTGAGAGACCACAAAGTCATTGCAAGAGAAAGGTAAATGCAGCAAATTTTTTTTGACAAACTAAGTAAGTAGCATATCTTACATAATTTGGTGCTACTGTTTTTCTAAGGTTATAGATGCATTATGATAATGAAATGTTCGTTTGTTTTTTTTACATAGTTATTGAGTTCATAGTAGCTTTTGGTATTGCGTTTTCTCAACCAGTAGGCCTAAAACAAATAATTACATTGTGTGTGGGAAGGTTGTGCAAGACATTTGGGATCTTACCGAGAAATTCTTTTTTTTTTTAAATGAACCAGTGATTTATTTTTCATCTTTCTAGCTGCAGCAAATAAAATTATACATGCATTTGTAGGTTTCTTTGATAAAATATCAGTAAGATTCTAAAGGACATAGCATCTTTTTCCCCCATTCATATACACCCACTGCCTGGCAGCCCAATAAATATCTACTGCATGAAACAGGCGTCTTCAAATTATGGCCCGCGGGCCACATGCGGCCCGCAGAGGAGTCTGATCCGGCCCGCCAGGTTTTTTGGGCAGTGAGCGCAGCCGAGGTGTTACAGTAGGAATTAGTAGTTCATATAATCCGGCCCTCCAGCTCTCTGAGGGACCGTGATCTGGCCCCCACTTTAAAAAGTTTGAGGACCCCTGGTGCCATGAAAGAACAAAGCAAGGGACTTGACCAAGGTCACCCAGTTGTGGCCACAGGATTCCTGAGTCCCAGGCAGTTAACCTTTTCAGTGCACCAACCAGTTTATTTCTTCTGCTAGCCAGAGAGGGTTCCATTTTAGCATCTCATGGGTTGCGGTTATACGATGCAGCCCCCATTTGCCTACCATCCGGTAGATTTTAACCAGTGTCTTGATCAGAATTAAGTGTAGGGCTTTTTGAAAACAGGCATCCCTGAGACCCACTCCCTGAAGACTGGTTCAGTAGGACTGGGGGTCCAGCATCCGTAGGTGTAAAAACTCCCCGGCGAAGCTGACAAAACACCCTGACTCAGAAACCACAGGTGAGTAAGCAAATAAATACGCAATCATAAGCATATATTATGGATGCAATTAAACAACGGAGGCATTCTGATCCGCTCCCCTGCATAGAGGCTCATTTTACCTCGGAACTTCTTAACCCTTTGCACTCCGCTGTCCCCTCTCAGGGGACATCGGAATTCTAGCATATCACTCGGATGTCCCCTCTCAGGGGGGACATTGCAGTTTATTAGTGATTACGGGGAATTGAGTGAATTCAACGCACGTGTCCGCCGCAAAGTAGCGTCGAGTAGCTGGTAGCCAATGTCCAGAATGGTTCGGAGTGCAAAGGGTTAATTTGTCATAGATATATGGAGTAACTTATTCCTCAGAAGCCTCGTTGTTTAGTTTTGAATCGTTGCTTTCTAAAAGCCACAGCTGTGTCATCCAAATCATCAGTTCTGTGATGTCTCCCCAGAAGGGCCAGATCACGTATGCGAACATCCCCCGGCTTCCCATCCTCCTTTGGTTTTGGGCACGGAGCTATCAGCCCTGTGAGGTCAAGCTCTCTGATGAGATTTCCAGTGTCTGCTTTTGGAAAGCGCTGGAAATGTGGCAAGAATAAAATTTCTCATGGTATTTCCACTTCCTGTTCCAGGCACCATTACTAAGTGAAATTTAGGCTTGGGGGGGGGGGGAGGGTGAATGAGGACAAATTTTCTCTTTAAGTAGTTCTGTCCTTAGGATGTTACTTTAGAGATGTAACTTACCAAGAAAAACAGAAGATTCTTCCCCCGCCCCCCTCTGTTTTCCACTTTGTGGTGAGGAGTGTGCAAGTCCTGGGAGAGATTCCTCCCACCTTCTCCCCACATCTCCTTTGGTTTAGCTGCCTCCTTGGCAGCCCCAGAGAGACAAGTGGAAAGGGGCGGACAGCAAGTCCATCTCTGGGGTCTTCCTTTATTCAGCGGTCAGGAGTGACATCCTGTTGCACAGCAGAACCTACCATATTCAGAGCGCCGAGTACATAAATCATAGTCCCTCAGGATTGTGCAGCTACAAGCCTCTCTGCATGAGCGACCTGGGACAATGAACATGTCAGACCGCTACTATATTTGTACCGGTGCTGTTTGGTTTACAAAGCTGTGCTTCCACTGTGGACATGAAAGCAGGTTTGCTGGAGAAGAGCAGCTAAAAAGGAGTGAGATTAGGATCCACGTCTGCATAATGACACCATACTGACTCCGTCTCCTTCCCCTCTGACTGCCCTGTCCACACATCCTAAATAGTGGTATGTGGAGCCAGCTCAGACCAGCTCCCAAAAGCCAGGTGTTAAATTTTCAAGTTTTTAAGAACTATAATAGTTGTTGAACCGTCATTTAAAAAATATATATATATAAAATCAAATCAAATATTAAAAACCAAGGTAAGCCCTAGCCAGATTGGCTCAGTGGATAGAATGTCAGCCTCCACCGGACTGAAGGGTCCCAGGCACACTCCCCAGTAGAGGGCGTGCAGGAAGCAGCCAATCAATGATCCTCTCGCATCATTGATGTTTATATCTCTCTTTCCCTCTCCCTTACTTTCTCAAATCAGAGAATATATATACTTAAAAACCCAAGGTAATAAATCCCCCAAACTCATCCCTTCCTAATTATTTTACTATGTTTTACTATTACCTATGCTCTCTGGAGATTAGTTACGTTTACGTTGTCTGTGTGATGGAAATTCTATAGGATGCTGTGCAAATGAACTTCTCTTCCCAATTCTTTGTTCATTGATGGTACCTTGGGAGCTTGAGATCAACTATTTATACTACGGAAATTTGCAAATGCCACAAATCAGACTCCACTCCACCCACACACCCCAGAGCTAATTGTCAAATATTTACTAGCAGACCACTACGGCTTCAAGTTGGTAAAAATCAGCTCCTACACAGGAGAGCTAATCAGAATACCTCTATTGCTTAATTGCATTCATACTGAATGTTTATGATTAAATATCTATTTACTCGTCTATTATTTCTTAAGCTTCTAGAACATAAGAATCATGAAATTAGGAACCTTGTGGAAGGTTTTCTGGGCTGTGACTTGAGTCTAAAAAAATGCCTTGCCCCATGCTTAGTAGGTGCTTATTATGTGAGTGAAATGAGTAGAGGAATAAGTGTTCTTGATTTCTTCTTGATAAGAAAGCTGAAGCAGATGTTCATGTTTGAACTCATTGATTCCTCTCTAATTATATCATTACTGAGTGCTTGGAACCGTACCTGGCCCAGGCTAAGAAGCATATACATATTTATTAGATAAAAATCAAATAGATATTCTTCATAACAACCCAGTTTACAGACAAAGAAACTGAATTGCAATTAGGTTAAATAACACATCTAAGGCCACACTGCTTCTCAGGGGCAGAGCGAGATTCAAACCTGGCTCCATCGTCCCTGTGCTCACCCGCCACGCTGTGCTGACTATTGCTGACAACTCCAGTTGATGGAAACTCCTGTTTCGTGTATGGCTCTGGAGATGTGACCCACATGAGAACAGACTGGAGTCCGGAAGACTTGATTTGAAAAATTTACCATTTTCTAGCCTGTTTCTTTCCTTTTGTGGATATTATAAGGATCAGAAGTAATAACACTAAACTGTGCACATAAGTAGCTGTCATACTTGACTTCCTATGGAGGCTCTCTGTAGACTCGAGGCTCCCTTTAGTCTCTCTGCCCTTGGCCACACACTCTCCCAAGTTATGCTCATAACACAGATGGGATTAAAGGTGCCAACTTGGACCATAGATACCAGCTTTAGGAAACCCCATTTCCGGTCAGCATAAGCATTTTCTAACTAAACAGTCTACTCTGCAGAACCAGGCAACCTCCCTCCTCCCTTCAGCCACAGAGTTTTCTCCCCTACCCTTATCCCTGGATCTGTGCTGCCTTAACCAATCTAAATAACCTTTGTCTAGTATGGCAAAGGGGTTTTATTACACCTGCGGCTGGATTGTTAGGTCAGTTTTTAGTGTTTTAGAGCTGGAATGAGAGAGGAAGAGAGGAGAAGATTGAGACTTTATCTGGAGAAAAAGCACTGACCTTGGGAGGAAGGGGAAGTAGAAATGGGATAGTTATCCTGAACCCTTGTAGGTGGTGAAGATTAGCTAGCTCATTCAGCTGCCTTGAGGGCATACAGTTGTGTGACAGGCACTGCTGAGTGGGAAATAACTACCTCAGGGCAGTAAAGTAAATAACTTGCCCAAGTCACACACTGGCAAATGGCAGAGCTGGATTCCACCGAGCTCTCTGACCTCAACCCTTTCCATGTCCCTACAGCTGTCTGTTCTGTGTCTTTCCCGAGGACGATGGAAACCAGAGCAGGAGCTTTCCGTAACCAATCATTATAACTTGTCAGAGAGCCACGCTGCAGCTCAAATGGACAAGCACACTGTCATTCGCTGCCATATAAGGAAGCGGGCTAAACACCATTTCTCCCACTATTGACTCCAGGGCTTACTCAAGGCAGTTAGACAGGACAGGAATCTAGGCCTATAGAAGTTTTTTTTGTTTTGTTTTTTAAGAAGAAGAGAAAGAAAGCTGTAAAAATACTTTTGTGGGTTTTTCCCTGGTAGCAGAGATCCCTTAACAAGCAGGTTTTACAACTTTTCCCCAACTCAGGGAGAGATGTTCTGGAATTAGGTACTGAAGGATTAGACTCTTTGTCCAGCTACATTAAGCTGTTTTAGTGTTTGATTGTGTCAAACTTAGCTATTTAGAAGACCAGGTCAGAGCTGATTCTGTGAGGAGTGGGTGGGAAGTCCAGGACTAGACTTCTCTGGGCAATGAGAGTCCCCTTACCTGGCCAGCCAGTCTCAAACACAGTATTTCTCAATCAAGCTTCATATTTAAGTTTTACCTTTGCCTTAATAATCAGGTACAATGGGGACTTCAGAACATGGCAGTGTACCCAACTTCATGGAGGAGGGAGAAACTGAGGCATGAGCTGTTGAAATTATTATTTTTTAAAATATATTTTGTTGATTTTTTACAGAGAGAAAGGGAGAGGGATAGAGAGCTAGAAACATTGATGAGAGAGAAACATCGACCAGCTGCCTCCTGCACACCCCCCAGCAGGATGTGCCCACAACCAATGCACATGCCCCTGACCAGAATTGAATCCAGGACCCCTCAGTCCACAGACTGACGCTCTATCCACGGAGCCAAACCGGTTTTGGCCAGTTGAAATTATTTCCTCAGAATCAGCCAGTACAATCTTTCCATAGAGGTGCCTGATCTTCTGGGTAACTCTACGAAGAATTGCTTAGTCTTCCCAGGGAATGGAACAAGTCTATAAAAATTCTGGTCCACTTCTCTTACCCTCCCATCTTAGCCCAGACTGCATCTGGCGTGTTCATTTTCCCGAGATACAGGGGTTAGGACTTCAGCATAAGAATTTTGAGGGATACACAATTCAACGCCTGCGATGCCACAATTCCAAATGATAGTCGAAACCCACATGGCATATTTTTCTGAAGCCCTAAGTGCCAAAGACCCTATTGCTGGTGGCATTCCCTCTTCCCTCTAGGTCTGGGGAACGCTTAGCTAAAAATCCCTTTGCCTCGCATGCACGCATGTACACAAACACAAGCACATACACAAACACACACACATGCACACACAAACATGAACACAAACACACACACATGCATGCTGTTTTCCAAAGCAATTCACAGCAGAAGATAAAGTCAGAACAGCTGACACTTCGCCCTGGAGCCCAGAAGCCATCAGGACCTGAACCTCTGTGAGCCCTTGAGAATCTCTGATGAGAGCTTTTGTGTGTGTTTTTATTATTTTTTTTTAATATATTTTATTGATTTTTTACAGAGAGGAGGAGAGAGGGATAGAGAGCTAGGAACATCGATGAGAGAGAAACATCGACCAGCTGCCTCTTGCACACCCCCTGCCAGGGATGTGCCAGCAACCAATGTACATGCCCTTGACCGGAATCGAACCTGGGACCTTTCAGTCCGCAGACCGACGCTCTACCACTGAGCCAAACCGGTTTTGGCTGATGAGAGCTTTTGTAATTCTGGAAGTATTGCCCATCTGTAAGAGGGCTCCCTGCCACACCCTGTCTTAGCCTTGGCAGCCACCCTGTTGTACCAGTGATGGAGGGAGGGGAGCTCAAGTAGCCATAACCTAGGGATACAATGGCATGTGAGAAAGACATGGGCCATCATGAAGCTTCTGATCCAGTGGAAAAACAGGTAATGAGCAAACAAATGATTTTTAAAAGAAAATACCATATAAAAATAATTAAATTTAAATAAACTGACATAAAAGAGAGTGATTGAATAGAAAATATATCCAGGTAAGCTGCAGAGAGAATAGCAAATCCATAGCCCACTTGGGAGTTTTATTTGGCGGAATTTTTATCTTCATAAACCAAAGAAATAGCTGCGTTTGTCAATGACCCAAAAAGTTAATTATTCTTTCACTCAATATATATTTACAAAGTACCTACCATGTGCCTGGCTGCTATAAATTGGCAATATTAAAATATGGCCTACATTTAGTAAATTATATAATGTCTAATCATTGAATCATACACCTAAAACTAATACAGTATTGTATGCCAACCGTAATAGAAAAATAAAAATTATTTTAAAATTTTTTAAATGGCCTGGCTGGCATAGTTCAATGGTTGAGCATCAACCTATGAACCTGGAGGTTATGGTTCAAATCCCGGTCAGGGCATGTGCCTGGGTTGTGGGCTCAATACCCAGTGGGGAACATGTAGAAAGCAGCCGATCGATGATTCTCTTTCATCATTGATGTTTCTATCTCTCCATTTCCATTCCTCTCTGAAATCAATAAAAATATATTAAAAAATTAAAAAAAAAAATCCCTTTGCCTTTTGCACTTGCCCTTGACATTAAGGCTCTGCTTTTCGCAACACAAAATCCTGGTCCAGCAAAAAGTCAAAAGAGGTCTCTGAAATGACACACTTGCAGGGCAGCTTCATGTACTGTGGCCTATCTGTGGAAGCCTGAGAAACCACGGAAGCCTGAGAATCCACGGGGGCAGACAGTCTGGTATGTGGCCAGCAGAGATGGCGGGGGGGGGGGGGGGGGGGGGGGGACTAGGGTGAGGTGGGGGCTGGGGGGGGGGGTTTATGCGCTCAGCCCAGGCTGCCTGCAAGTCTGAGAGGCCCAGCACTAGGAGGAGGTGAGCAACTGTGGAGCAGCCGGCTGGCCCAGGAGGCAACAGCAGAGGCTGCCTGTGCCTGCCCAGGGTGGAAGGTTGGCGATTTCCAGTCATTTTTGTACATGGTGATCCTGACCACTGATCTCCAAGAGCAGGGGAAAATGCTAGAAGCCTACACATATGTGTGCTGTGAATCATTGGCCTCTTGTCTTTGTTTCCTTCTAGCTCTTCTCTATCCATCCTTATATGTTATACACTTTTCCTGTCAATGACCCTTCTATCGTTATCCGTGTTTGGCATGGTTGGTAACACACAGCCCAGGCATTATACCTTGTCTCCTTTCCCCCTCTTTTCTTCCACCACCGTCTCCCTTTTTCCCCTTCCTGAAAGCTCTTCTTGGTGTCTGTTTCCCAGCCTTAGTCATGATAGGGCTCCTTCTTGCTGTCCTAGGCCAGAGGTTGTCTATGGAGAGAGTGAGACTATCATTATTAGCCATATTAGGGCCCATGAGAGGGAAAGGGGGAGCTAGTGAGAATTTCCCTAGGATAACAGTTCTAAAGGGGGCTGTTTCGGGCAACCTGGGACAGATGTGGTTTCTGCCTCCACACATCTCACTTCACCTAGCAGCCCTCCCTCTGTTCCTGTACCTTAACAACAACAACAACAACAACAACAACAACAACAAACTTTTAGGTCCTGATTTTTTTTTTGTTATCCCACCCCACAAACCTTTATATATTTTTGTCAATGTGCATTTCTATTTTCCCTTACCCCCTCCTCACGTCTCTCCTACTTTATTCTGGTTCTTGTCTCACCACTTGAATTCCTCTTCCTCTTCCCTTCCTGCATCTCCAGGAGGCCACAGCTGTCTGCCATACTACACACAGGACAGATTCCCTGCGCTTCTGAGACAGCTGCACACACATGCGCGCACACACACACACGCATACCCACGCACACTACCACCATCAAATGTTATAACATGCTTTGGGTCTCAGATGAGCCCTTATTGGGTGACCCACCACTTCAGCACCTCTTCCGGAGACTAGAACAATCCCTGCGCCTGTAAGCACCCATGCCCAAAGCTACCACACAGACATGTTCCAGGCATGTGTCTGGGATCTTCCAGGCCATGTGTGTGACATGTGTGCATGTTGAAAACCTAATGCTTGAAAAAGAAGATGATCGTTAAGCTAACTGAGCACTGCCTTCACTATGATTTCAGCAATCTGGGTTATTGTTCTTTTCAGTAATATACACCAAAGGCCTAGCCATGGCTGCTGTAGGTTTAGCATAAGTAGAAATAAACTTTGAGGCCAAGAGAAAGAATAAACATTGATTTTAGTCCCTTTCAAATGTAGTTCTTTTATGATTCGATCCTCTGCAACTTTGGGTTCATTCTGAAAAAATCCCTTCCATTACCCTTCGGGGTCCCGTGAGGGAGGCTGCATCTCCTTCTCTCAGCAGCACGAGCATGTTCCTCCTGCAGTTCACCCAAACCAGTTCCTAGATGTCTGAAATACTTGACCGGGGAGCTCTGTGTCAGCTGGGAAAAGCTGTTCTCATCCTTTTTATTTAGTTGTTTACTTACTGTAATAATTTGTTTTCTCTCCTTTTTTTGCAAGTACCCTAGCAATTAATGAATGGAAGAAAAACAGTAAAAGAAGATACTTTATGAAAGGAAGTAGGGTTCTGTTGAAGTTCTGTCTCTCCCTCCCTCCCTCCTTCTACCCCTTCTATCCCTCCTCCCCCTCTCCCTCCCATTTTTCCTCCTCTTTCTATTTTTGGTTTCTTCTCTCTTGAGATTTATGTAGTTGGAAATCTTCTGTTGCTGTGGGGCTTTTATGCTTTGACCATGATGGCTTTATGTCTCTCTTGCTTAGATATATCTTTTTTTTTTTTTTTTTTTTTAAGATTGCTGATGAAAAAAAAAAAAAAAAAAGGGAAAAGTCAAAATACTTCAACCACACTCTGCAGGGAAGGAATATAGTTTTGGCAATTGTGGATAGGGAATATCTACCAAGGAATGCTCTCTTGGCCCCAAACTGGGTAGAGTGACTAAGTTGGTCAGCTGGAAACTGCTGACCCACCTGTGTTTGAGTAAATAGGAAATGAGGCGTGTAGGAGAATCTTTTTAAAAATATATCTTTTATTGATTTTTTTTTTTACAGAGAAGAAGGGAGAGGGATAGAGAGTTAGAAACATTGATGAGAGAGAAACATTGATCAGCTGCCTCCCGCACATCCCCTACTGGGGATGTGCCCACACCACAACTAAGGTACATGCCCTTGACTGGAATTGAACCTGGGACCCTTCAGTCCGCAGGCCAACGCTCTATCCACTGAGCCAAATCGGTTAGGACTGTCGGAGAATCTCTTACAACGTTTGTGCCTTTCCCTATTTCTGCTCTTAGATATGTTGAGAAAATAAAACAATTACTCTTTCTATTGGGAATACTTTCTAGCTTGCTAATTCTTTTTCCTGAGCGTGTTTGCAATAAAGTTTAAAGTTCTTGATATCTTGGCTTTTCTATTTTGCAAGGTCCTCAGAGTTCAGGATTTCTAACAGAAAAGTGTCCCAGTTCCTCCCTCATGTCCACAAATGGTCCCCTGTCTCTTCCCTAGAACACCCACGGAAGGACTGATGAGATCTGGAATATCAAGACACTTTTGATGATATTATGTCTTTACGACACTATTTTCCTTCCTTTTTTTTGAACTATGAAGGCTTCTGCTGGTTGGTTTTTGGGGGAACCTATAATTCATGTATTTGTAAAGGAAATTCTAGTTTCAACGTTTAGAATTTGAGATTTTCAAAAATGATCCCATGTACGAGGATCCCCTGTTTCAGACTTTCTTTTCCCTTCTTTTTATTTTATTTATTTTTTATTTTTTTGCTTCTGGGACAGTTATAGTTCTTCTCCATCCTCACCTTTAAAAGCAATATTGACAATGATCTTGTTTGGAGACAATCTGAAACTTCAAAGTGCTGGAAAAGGATGCCTAAGGCAGATTAACAGCCACTGTTAACCTTTCCTGTAACGTAGTCAGGAAAGCTTTTTAAAGTTTTATCTAAAATGGAAGCTCACAGCAAACGTCTGCAGATCTTACTTAGATCATATTTCCCTCAGATTCACTCAACTTGTCTTTCACTGGCATTTAAATCTCTAATATGTGAGACCACATAGGTAAATTGTATGCTTTGTAATGTCGTTGACTTTGATATCTGTAGCTGAATATAATAAAATTCTAAAATGCTCTAGGAACTTTAGAGGAAGAGTAGAAGACAAGCATGTTTGCTCACAGCCAGTTGAACAAGCAATCAGACGGATTATTTGTGTTATTTTTAAAAATACTTTTATTTTAGAATAGGTTTCAGATTTATAGGAGAGTTGCAGGAATATTACAGAGTTCTCTATGCCCACACCCGATTTCCTTCATTGTTAACATTACTGTGCACATCTGTGGCAACTAATGGAACAATATCGATACATTATTCTTGACAAAGCTCCTTATTTGGGTCACCTTAGGGTTTGCCTAAAGTCCTTTCTATTGAAGCCCCTTAAAACAGAATCATGTGTTATATGGTAAAAATGTGTACCTTATGGATAAATTAATGGATAAAGTGATTGTCAGTAAAATGACAACAACCTTGAGTGAAAATTGCATCAGCAGACTCTTTTCTTGAACTCTTTTCTCTGGTGTCTGCTTTGTTCCCCATGAGGTCGCTAGCAGACTCCTCAGCCTGCTCCACGTGGTGGCAGGTGCTGGAGCCCTGAGCTGCTGTCTGAGTCTGGTCATTCCACACAGAGGGTAAGACCAGCTGCACCTCGCACTCACTCCCAGTCTGCAGGTGAAGGCAACTGCATTCAGCGTTCATCTGGCCAAGGCGCTGCAAGAACTCTGCCCTGAAGTTGCACCGCACCACCATGACTTGCAACAGCTTTGGCCTTAATGAAGGTGAAAAGAAGGCCTGGCCCCTGTTTTCCCAAATCTTGAAACCAATAGGATTTGTTTTCAAACACCACCATTAATGAGAAATATCTATTACTAACAGATCAGTGATGGAGGGCTTGCTTTATGGAAATCATCTCAACAAAATGCTCTCAGATACCAATCTCCCAGTGTTCTTTGAAATATGGGTGAGCAGCAGACGACTGAAAAAAAAAATCTGTTTAATTTAATGACTGCTTTTGAGCAACTTGATGGTGTCAGGCAGGTGATCCGGTCTTCTGGAGCCTCGATTCTTCTGATGAAGGGGTTGGAGTAGATGTGATCTCTCCTCACGCTAACCTCCTTTGGATTTGTGGCTTTAAAACTGTCCCGCGTAGGGCTTACTGCTGTCTTTGTATCCAGGTTACTTTCTTAATGTTGTTGTGGTTTTTACTGACAATCACTTTAAAGGGGAGAAAATTTAATTTTAGTTTAAATTGTAAGTACAAATGAGTTGTCTTCAAGGTAACTAGTTATTTGATTTATAACAGTTTTCAAAGTTTACTTTTTGTGTAGAGACACACTATAACACATGCCATGGAATCAATAAAGATGAAAATATATAATGATGACGAAATGTGGCTGTCATCCTTGGTATCTTCGTATCAAAAAAAAAAAAATACCAATGAGTGAAACTAATATTTTTGACTCAGAGGTAGTCCTTAAAATTTCCTAATAGCAACAATATCAGCACTTTGCATTGATTTTCTAAGTATATGCAAAGCAGGTGAGAGATACCTTTCATAAAAGGAATGATTGCATTGACTGTCAAATAGGAAGACATCAAAGTCAAGGAAGAGAGTAAATAGCTCAGGACTTGGGGTACAAATGGTTACTAGGGTTAGCCATCGGCTTTGGTCTTCCCGTTCCACATGTAGCTATATAGTTTACATAAAGTATCTCTCCAGAGGATCAGAAAGAACAGATTTATGGGGCCAGATGTGAGTTAACATTTCTACAGGTGTGGCTCTGCAGCTGAAAGAACATGTTGTACTGGGGATGGAGTTTCTCATTATGTAATCAATATAAATTACCACTAGGCTTTCACAGAGGTTGATAAAGAAAACATGTGTCATTTGGATTGGCCTCCAGTATATAGAAGAAACTTGCTTCACTTGGGGCACAACGTGAAAAAATGCACTACTTCGTATTTTTATAAAAGACCTGGTAGCCAATACCATCAGAGTGACCAGGCAAAGCAGTTCCAGTTTGCACGCAGAGGAAATAGCTGGTGAATAGATGGAAGTGGTGTTTATGTGTTTTCCTTCATCAAGAAAGACAAGGGACAATTCATAAATATTTATGAAGTCTCTCAGCATCAGATAGGAGAGGGCCAAAAGGATGAGAATGATTAGAAGACTGGTAAAAACAACAACACAAAACAACAAAAAATACAAGAGGAAAGATGAAAAAGAGTAGAATTGGTTGAACTAAAGAGGCAAATATCTCATTTAAAATGGCACAGATAGCCAGGTCTAAAGTCAGGCCTGTAAAAAAGATTAATTTGGGCCCAGGGTGAGTAGCTCAGTTGCTTAGTGTGTTGACCAATACTTCAAAGTTGTAGGTTTGATCCCTGGTCAGGGCACATACCAATGAATCAACCAATGAATACATGAATAAGTGGAACAACAAATCGATGTTTCTCTCTTTCTCTAAAAATCAATAAACTAAAAAAAAAGATTAACTTGGTAAATTGCAGAGCATTTACAAAAAGAGTTAAAATGTTGATTAACTTTGCATCAGTAAGTAACACAAATGGTTTCATCTTATTTAAAAAAAATTTTTCATGGTTTTATTGTTCAATTACAGTTGACATTCAATGTTATTATATTTTTGTTTCAGGTGAAGAGCATAGTGGTTAGACAATTATATAATTTATGAAGTGGTCCCTTTGATAATTCTAGTTACAACCCGGCGCCATACATAGTTATTAACAATATTATTGACTATATTCCCTATGCTGTAATCTATATCCACATGGCTATTTTGGAATTACCAATTTGTACTTTTTAAAAAAATTATCTTTATTGTTGAAAATATTACAGATGTCCTCTTTTTGACTTCCTCAGCTTCACTCCCTCCTCCTCCATGCCTTCATCAAACTACTGTGGGTTATGCATGTATGCATGTACTAATAAGTTCTTTTATTAAGCTTTTTAAGTGCCCTCCCCCCCCCCCACAACATTCCCCCTTCGCACTGAAATCGTCAGTCTGTTTCTATCCTTCTATGTTCTGTTTCTATTTTGTTCATTAGTTTATTTTGTTCATTAGATTCTACATATAAGTGAGATCATGTGATACTTATCTTTCTCTGACTGGCTTATTTTGCTTAGCATAATACTCTCCAGGTCCCTCCAAGGGTAAGAGATCCTCCTTTTTTGCTGCTCCATCGTATTCCATTGTGTAAATGTACCATAGCTTTTTTAAAAATATATTTTTATTTCAGAGGGGAAGGGAGAGGGGGAGAGAGATAGAAATATCAATGATGAGAGAGAATCATTGATTGGCTGCCTCCTGCATTCCCCCCACTGGGAATAGAGCCCACAACCCTGACATGTGCCCTTGACCAGAACTGAACCCAGGACCCCTCAGTCCACAGGCCAATAATCTATCCACTGAGTCAAACCAACTAGGACTACCACAGCTTTTTTATCCACTCACCTACTGATGGGCACTTGAGCTGTTTCCAGATTTTAGCTATTGTAGATAGCACTTACATTTTTTCTGATTAGGATATATTCCTAGAAGTGGAATCACTAGGTCAAATGGCAATTGCATTTTTAATTTTTTGAGGGAACTATACTGTTTTCTATAGTGGCTGCACCAGTCTGCATTCCCACTAGCAGTGTACTAGGGTTCCCTTTTCTCCACTTCCTTGCCAGCACTTGTTTGTTGATTTGTTGATGGTAGCCATTCTGGCAGATGTAACGAGACACCTTGTTGTCATTTTAATTTGCATCTCTCTGATGATTGGTGACCTTGATCATTTTTTCATATAGCTTTTGGCCATCTGTATATCCTCTCTAGAGAAGTGTCTACTTAGGCCCTTTGCCCATTTTATAAATTGGATTGCCTTCCTTTTGTTAAGTTGTATGAATTCTTTATATATTTTGGAAATTAACTCCTTATTTGATATCATTGGCAAATATGTTCTACCATACAGTGGATTCCCTTTTCATTTTGATGGTGGTTTCTTTAGCAGTACAGAAGCTTTTTATTTTGATGTAGTCCCATTTGTTTATTTTCTCCTTAGTTTCCTTTGTTCTAGGACAGTGGTTGGCAAACTACAGCCCTCGAGCCTCGGTTTTCCGTTCTGTTGACTAATAAGTTTGCCGACCACTGTCCTAGGAGATGTATCCATAAACATATTGCTATGAGACATGTCTGAGACTTTGCTGCCTCTGGCTCTTCTAAGACTTTTATGGTTTCATATTTATATTTAAATCTTTTATCCATTTTGAGTTTATTCTTGTGTATGGTGTAAGATGATGGTCTAGTTTCATTTTTTTATATGTATTGTACTTGTCCAGTTTTCCCAACACCATTTATTGAAGAGACTGTCTTTACTCCATTGTATGCTCTTGTCTCTTTTGTCAAATATTAATTAAGTGTAACGGCTTGGGTCGATTTCTGGGTTTTCTGTTCTGTTCTATTGGTCTATTTGTCTGTTCTTGTGCCAATATGAGGCAGGTTTGATAAAAAATGGCTTTGTAATACAATTTGATATCCAGTATGATGATTCCTTCTACTTTGTTTTTCTTTCTCAAAATTGCTGTGGCTATTTGGGATCATTTTTGGATCCATATAAAATTTTAGAGTATTTATTCTAGATCTGTGAAATATGCCATTGGTATTTTAATAAGAATTGTGTTGAATCAATAGATTGCTTTGGGTAGTATGGATGTTTTATTGATGTTAATTCTTTTGATCCATGAACACAGTATATTCTTCCACTTGTTTATGTCTTCCTCTATTTCTTTTTTCAATGTTCTGTAGTTTTCTGACTACAGGACTTTTATCTCCTTTGTTATGTTTATCTTAGGTATCTTAATATTTTTGTTGCTATGGTAAATGGGATTTTTTTTTAGTTTCTCTTCTGAGAGTTCATTATTGGTGTATAAAAAATGCCATCAAGCTGAAACTGGTTTGGCTCAGTGGATAGATTGCAGACTGAAGGGTCCCAGGTTTGATTCCAGCCAAGGGCATGTAACTTGGTTGCAGGCACATCCCCAGTGGGGGCTGTGCAGGAGGCAGCTGATCAATGTTTCTCTTTCATTGATGTTTCTAACTTTCTATCCCTCTCCCTTCCTCTCTGTAAAAAATAAGCAGGCACATCCCCGGTAGGTGGTGTGCAAGAGGCAGCTGGTCGATGTTTCTCTCTCATCGACGTTTCTAGCTCTCTATCTCTCTCCCTTCCTCTCTGTAAGAAATCAATAAAATATATTAATATATATATATATATATATATATTTTAATGCCATCAACTTATTGGTGTTTATTTTGTATCCTGCTACATTGCTACTTCACTTATTAAATCTACAATAGTAAGTTTTTGGTGGAATCTTTAGGGTTTTTTAATGTACAATATCATGTCATCTTCGAGTAATGACAGTTTTACTTTTTTGTTTCCGATTTGGGTGCCTTTTATATTTTCTTCTTATCTGATTGCTATGGCTAGGACTTCCAGTATTATGTTGAACAAGAGTGGTGAAAGCGGACATCCTGTCTTGTTTCTGTTTTAAGGGGAAATGGTTTTAGGATGTCCTTTTATATTAGAAATCCTGTGCTACCCATTGGCTCAGTTTCCATGATCACTTGAGCTGGGAGTGTCCAAGAGTATTTGTTGTGTGTGTTGTGTGTGTCCTCCTGTTGCAGTTGAGCCTTGATTGCTGTTGGCATGCCAGTGGGTGGGATGACTAGCTGTGAGGATTGGACATGACCATAGCTTAGTAGCTGCTTTGTGAGGACTGACTTCACAGATCAGGGTTTGCCTCACAGGGTCTGGCCCCTGCCAAAACCTCCCTTTGGGTGAGCCACATTTAGAGCTATTCAGATGGTGCTCTGTTGTGGTCTGAAGCTGGCCATCAGGTGTGTTGGTTCTGGAGGGACTCTGATGCAGGTCAATGTCACAGGCTGCCTATGACTAGCTCAGGGCTATGTGTTAAGAGTTAGAAAATGGCCCTAACCAGTTTGGCTCAGTGGATAGAGCGTCTGCCTGTGGACTGAAGGGTTCCAGGTTCAATTCTTGTCAAGGGCATGTACGTTGGTTGCAGGCACATCCCCAGTAAGGGGTGTGCAGGAGGCAGCTGATCGATGTTTTTCATTCATCAGTGTTTCTAACTCTCCTTCTCCTTTCCTCTCTGTAAAAAATAAATAATTAAAAAAAAAAGAATTACAAAATGATCTGTGGCTTGTAGCTGCTTGTGCTGGATCTGGATGCATGTTGGGGGAGCCACACTGCAAACCAAGATTGGCTCCTAAGAGTGCTGGGCCTGAGGCCTGGCAGGTGATCAGGGCGGATCAGGGCTTTCTTCTGGCTGTCAGCCAGGGCCTCCCTTCCTTCCACCCCACCCCCTGCTGGTCAGTGCATGTCGTAGTGAGTGATCGAACTCCTTGTCTCCAGGTCAAACTCCAGAGGGGAACACTTTGCACATTAGCCTTTTATATAGAGAGATTGTATATATAGATGGCTGGTTATTAAATTTCCTTGGGGATATAAAGATAAATTTTACATATTTCCCTATTAGTACCCTTAACTATTCTATGTCAAACTTCCTTTTATTACTGGATACAGGAGTCTCTTAATTTTAAAATTGAAATTTCATCTCATGTCTGATTCAAAGCTCTTCTCCCACCTCCATCCCACTGTTCCTGGGAACAGAGTCTAGTGGCTCACAGTTATAGGGCTGTGGCTCTTGAAAAACTTCCCCTTCTTCATTCCAGTGAATAACCTGGAGGAAGAAGAGAAAGAAGACAAGGTCTTTCCTGGACTTCCCACAGTAATTGGTTGTTGGAAAATGACCTAAGCTAATTGCCTGCCTCTTTAAGATGAATGTCGATAGTTTCCAATTATTAGATGTAGGTCTTGCTTCCTTCCAAATGAGTTCAATGCTACGTGAGTGGGGGGTTCAATGGGAACAAGTCTCAGGAATTAGGCTCTGCACATGCAGTCATGCATTACCCAGCAGCAGGAAGACAATTTAAAAATGTTCTGTACACTTGGGAAAGTTCTCTCTGTCCTTTTTATTGCTGCTACAAGCACCTTATGCAAAAGGTTACTGTGGGAAGTCCAGGTGCAAATAGGTCATTAAAATGGGCATAGTCCGGAATACAACCCTTGATTTAGGGCACTCTTCCAGATCAGGGCTTGCCAGGTTCTTAATCCTTATACACACAAGGATGGAGATGCCTGTACAAGCATTTCTAGCCAACCAATCACATATATTGAACACTCATCCTTTTGCCAAGTGAAAAACTATTCCTACATACTTTACTGCTTTTTTAAAAAAATATGTATTTTATTGATTTTGTACAGACAGGAAGGGAGAGAGATAGGGAGCCAGAAACATCGATGAGAGAGAGTCATCGATCAGCTGCCTCTTGCACACCCCCTACTGGGGATATGCCCACAGCCAAGGTACATGCCCTTGACCGGAATCGAACCCGGGACCCTTCAGTCCCCAAGCCGACGCTCTATCCATTGAGCCAAACCGGTCCCGGCCATACTTTACTGCTTTTTAGCAGACCTTCAGGTATGAATTTAGATAGTGGTTTTTAAAACATCAATCATATGCTTTCTGGCGTGCGTACCTCTAACTAGAGTCCATCATATAGTAACTAACCATAGTATCTAGGTGCCAAATTAGAGTTAATTTACACACACCTGCATACATTGTCCACACTGGAGCACTTAAAAATTCATTTCCAATGATATAACACTGAGCTAAGTCTTTGATGAGGGTCTCATTCCCAAGGGATTAAAAAAAAAAAAAGTAGTTACAGATTTTAGATGAAAATAAGATAATAAGAAGAAAATAGTACAACTAGGTGGAAAGACTAATCCATAGAAAAATCTATATTTTTACTAAAGAAATAATATGAAGGCTAAACTCTGAGGACTTTATATTCCTCCAAGCTTCCCACTTTCAAGCTAAAGTCACCAGTGAAAGGACATGTATAATATTGGGGACACAAATACTATATCTGCTACCAATCTTGCTCCTGGCCTTTGACTGGCATTGCTAATTAAGTAGCTTCAGAATTCTTTTCAACTCAGTGTTCTAAGCAGCTGAAGCTGGAAGGTTAGAATTGATAGACGAGGGAGAACTGGGTGCAGGACAACAGGCATGGAGTCTCTACTGTCTGTGAGGCTTACGGAAAATACTGAACCCTTGTGAGCTTCCATTTCCTCCCTGTAAAGAGGTAGGGATGGGTGTTAAAAGAACTATGTGAAATAATATAAATAACTTAGCACAGAGCCCATAGAGGTTCAATAAAAGTTAGTTCTTTCCTCTCCTAGCCATAATTTCCACCCCGCCCTCCCCTCAGCTGATATATGTTACTTTTAGCTCATGTCTTTTCCAGGTGAACCACTTCATCTAGAACAAAATGTACATTCAGCAGGGTACAGTTGTCTCTGTTTTGACTGTCAGTTTTAGTCATGTCTGTCGTTTTTTATTTTCCAACATGAAAAGAGAGGTTTAGAGTAGTCACGTTGGAAAACAAAGAAAATAAGATTAAAATTCCCTCAACTCAGCTTTGGAGCCACTCAAATATTAATGCCTTGACAGCTTAGTCACAATTGCAAAGGGCTGGGAGCCAACGTTTTGCTTTGTATTGCAGAGGTGATGAGAACATATCTTCATTGCTTAAAAAAAAATTAAGTTATACCGACAGAAATGGAACATGGGAGCCAAATTCCACAGGAACACCCTCGAGTTTAAGGCCTTTCCCCCCATCTTTTGACAATATTTATAAAACCTAAGACTATAAAGTTTTAAAAGGAATCTTGGATGGCTTACAGATATAGTAAGGTCACCCAAATACTTAGCAGATATTGCATTTTTGTAAAAGGTTTTAAAATTGATGAATATTATTCTGAGAAGTAGCATAAACTTAAGAATCATAAATGCTTACTAAGAATAAACATATTATGACTAGTTGTCAATTGCTGTCCAATCGGCCCAATTGGCCTAATCCTGCATTTTCAGCACATAAACTTAAATCCTGTCCATATGAAGTAAATCAAATGGCTGGAGATGGCCAATGGTCCATCTGTGCTCTCAGCTGTTTTAATCGGTATTTTCTAAATACTCTCAGTTTCTGACACACCACACCTTCAAACTGCCAGATTATGCCTGCAGAGGGATCTATTCTTTCTTTCCCGGGTTGGTTATCATAATAGCATGATTTATTTACAAGAATATATGCTATGAACTCACTATCAATAGGATTGATGCATGTTGTTTATTTTCAATAGTTGATATACTCTTGCCCAGCACCCCAGGAAACAGTGTGCCTTCTGAGGTGCTTCATGGGGTTCAGAAGCTAGTTTGCAATCATTCAACAGGCTGGTGAGAGGATCAAACCATTGACTTCTTCCTGAGTGCTCCCCCTTGTGGTGAAAGAAGGCTTTCTCCTTTCCTGCACCCAAGCGTGTGCCAATTTTTGAAACAAGGGTAACGAAACCCACAGTTTACTACCTGTGAAGTCTACCATTCTGTTCTCAGTCTTGGCGTTCTCAGCCTGTGAGGGCCTCCCCATTCTCTTTTAGCTGACTGCAGCTGGTGGGTGGGTGTGGGCAAGCTTCCTGGGCAGCTCCTGGCCCATGTAGGAATGACTTACCAACGTTGCATACATATTTCCTCAAGAACCTGTCTGTCAACATGAGGGGTCCAGCTAAGAGGACTGTTTCTTTGGTCTTAGGTGCTTTCCCATTCATTCTCTACTGATTGAAAGCCAATCCATAATTCCAGATTCAACTCACCACCACCTCCTCATTGTTTCAATCAGAATGAATGCTTCTCCTCCTGAGTTCCCACAGCTGGGTGTCTGTGTATTATCTCTGACCTTCAGGGTTTACTATTATTGCTCCCCCTACTTCACCATCGGGCAGGAATCTAAGCTTCATTAACCTCTGTAGATCCCGTCTTCACTACCAAGCACAACCTCAAACACAAGGTAGAGGGACAACAAATACTGAACTGGATTCAACTAATTGAAGATAGGAATGTTCATTGATACTGTATTCATTTTTCTAATATTACACTACCTGCCTGGAAATTTTTCCTAGGGAGAGGGGTTGCCAAGTACAAATCAGAGTTTTCTAAACTCACAGGCGGATAGTGTGGGTTGTTCAAAAAAGTTACTCAGGATGCTCTGAAATTGTCCCTGCTCACTCCTCACCAACCCTCACCCCAGTTGAGAACTTTCAAAGAAGTCTCTCCATCCAAGAGACATCATTAAGAATCTTATATTCATTTTATGAAACCTCATCAAACTAGCCATGGATGCATTTTTATCACACTTGAAGTTTAATCGACTGATAGCTCAGACACAATGGAAATACTTAAATTACATTTAAACAAAATCATTTATGAGCGGTTTATTAAAAATGGGCTTCTTAAATGGGCTATTTTTAATGTGTCCTAAACATTAAAACTGCAGTGGGCCAATGTTCCCTCTTTGCCTGTCACTCCAGAAGCCCATTTGGACATGTTCTCTTCCTGATCTGGTCTCTCGCCCCACTGGCTACAGAGTAGTGCGTTTTTGTTTGAAAGGGTCAAAACATTCAAAATCTGACATCCAAAATATGTGCTTATTTTTTCCCCCAGAGTCAAAGCCCCTGAAGTATAAATTCTTTTTAAATGAAGAAAGCAGTGCCAAGAGGAATGAAATATTTTTGGTCCCTCTCCAACACAGAGAGATAGCACTGAAACAGGAAGTGGATGATTTAAATATCCACTCGGCATCTTGGCAACATATTTATGTTTAAGGGACTTAAGGTTAAAAGGTTTTAGTCTGGCCTGGGAACACTCTATCTTCCCCTAGGGTTTGGAGCTTTGGGGAAAACTTTTAAGCACTTATTAATATTTGCCATTAGCCATTTTTCTGAGACGAGACTGTAACTGAGAATGTCATAGAACAGTGTTCCTAGCATACTGCATGCAGCATTATTCTGCTGCTTCTTTTGATTATCGTTTTAGCTTGGTATGGTGGAATGTTGTTTTACTTTCTATAAAGAAAAGAGAAGACTGCAGTCCCCGGTTCTTTTAACTACTTCTCTCAAAGCTCGATCTACACAGAATGACAGAAGAAGCAGAATGCAAACTTGGAGTTTATTTAATTGTGTATATGCTGTTCCTAAGGATGACTTAAGTGCCCATCCTCCAGAAAATTTCCCCTCCTGTCCGAGTTACTTGCCTCTGTGTTCTCATAAGAGCACATGTCCATACCCCCATCATTTCTTGTCTTTCCCTTACTTTCTTTTTTTCCTTCTCCCGTTCCTACCATTTCTCTTCTTTCCCCTCCCTCCTTTTTTCATTCTTTCAGGTAGTAGCTTGTAGGCCACTTGCTGAACGTTGGATTTTATTCTATACTAGAGGCCCGGTGCATGAAATTCGTGTACAGTTAGGATTCCTAGGGCTGGCCAGTGATCAGGGCTGATTGGGGCCTTCTGGCTACTGGCAGGGCTTTCCTTCCCTGGCTGCCAGCTGCTGGCTGGGGCCTTCCTTCATTCCATGCCAACCCCTGGTGGTTAGCGCATGTGATAGAGAGTGATTGAACTCCTGGTCTCCCAGTCAAAATTCCTGAGTGGACACTTCGCATATTAGCCTTTTATGTATATATTGATGAATTAGGAAGCAATTGAAAAGTTGTGACTTAGAGTTTACACCTGGCTTCTGTTGTTGAGAACAAAATATCAACGTGAGGGGAGCGGAGGGGAAGCTGGCGTAACTGAAAGATAATGATGGCTCAGGCTAGGGTGGCATTGGTGGAAGCAGTGAAAAACTGTCATAGTCTAGATATGCATTTTGAACATGGGTCATCAGGATTTGCTAACAAATTAGAGTGAAAGAGAAAGAGGCAGTGATGTCCTGGAGCCAGCTCATTGGGGCTTGTGGGAATTGATAGTTAAATCTTTAGGAATTTGGTGAGCCAGTTGTTAAACACAAGCCATATCACAAATTAAATTATGTAAAACTTCTAGTTAAATATTATATTAAAACAAAAGGCAATACATATTAAAAATGTATCACTCCCTAATTATTTACTACATGTACAATTATTTGTGCCCTTGAAATTATTTATATCCTTTGTTTCTGTGTTGTGGAAATATTATATAATGGTGTGCCACTGTGCATTTCTTTCCAACTCAGTATTCACCGGTGTGACATGAGTAGCTAGAGATGGATAATGGTGGGAATATTTACACAAAGAAGTTGGGTCTTCCCCTATGACCCATCCTTCAGAGCTGAGAGCCTGCTGTTGCACGTTTATCAGCACACCAGTTGGAAGAGGAGTAAAAAATGAGCTCAAGATTTTTTTTGTTTAAGAAACTGGAAAATGGAGTTTTCATTTACCAAGTTCGGGAAAATAGAGAAGGAGAAGATGTGGGGGTGGAAATCAGTAGTTTGGTTTGATACATTTCAGATTAGATATGACAATTATGCACCCAATTTGAACTGTTAAATAGGCAGTTGGATGTACAAATCTGGGGTTCAGGGAGAGGTCCTGGGTGAAGATATATATTTGAGAGTGATCAGCATTTGCATGATATTTAATGCCAAGAGACAAGATGAGATCAGGGCAGTTTGTTAGATAGAGAAACACAGTCCAGGACAATTTCTGGAGTCCTCCAACCTTTAAAGATCTGAGTGAGGACCAGGAACCAGAAAAGGAGACCAAGAAAAACAGCTAATAATAGAAGGAGAAGGAGAAGGGTATGATATGCTAGGAGCCTAATGAAGGAAGGGCTTCCAAAAGGAAGAATTGATAGACTATGTCAGATGCTAATAGGTTATATAAGAAAATAACTGATCATTGATTATTGGATTTAGCAATATAGAAATATTAATGATCTTGCGGGGGGGGGGGCAGGAAATAAGGGGAACTAGATCAGTAGAGACAACTCTTCCCAGAATTTTTAAAAAAATATATTTTATTGATTTTTTACAGAGAGGAAGAGAGAGGGATAGAGAGTTAGAAACATCAATAAGAGAGAATCATCGATCAGCTGCCTCTTGCACACCCCCTACTGGGGGTGTGCCCACAACCAAGGTACATGCCCTTGACTGGGATCAAACCCGGGACCTTTCAGTCCGCAGGCCTATCTACTGAGCCAAACCGGTTTCGGCTCTTCCCAGAATTTTTGCTGAAAGAGAAGGAGAGGGCTGGAATAGTTGCTGGTAAGTCATGTGCCTTTAGTTCTTTTCTTAAGGTAAGATGAGATATATTTAGGTGTGCTTGTATGATGATGGGAATAATCCAGTGGAGAGAGATACACTGATGATGCAGATGGGACAATTGCTAGAACAATAACCTTTGGGTAAGGTGTCAGAGGATGGAAGCCAGATTTTAAGTGGAAAGGTTGGCCTTGGGTAGGAGCTTGGACAAAGAAGGCTTTATTGCAGCAGGAAAGAAGTTTAAATTATCTGGATTCAGCTCTAAATGGTTGTGGGAGCTTGTGAAGTTTTCATCTGTTAGCCTCTGTTTTTTAAATGAAGTTGATCAGCTGGACATAGAAAAAGAGGTTGTTTGGGAGGTTTTGGAAGGGAGGATGTTTGAACTTGGGAAACATAGAATTGCCAGATATCACTAAGGACCCACGTGACATTAATGGTAATGGATTTTAAGTAAAACCAGTCAGTTTGCTGTGAGTTTTCCTGCAGTTGGGTTCAGCTGCTGGCTGCTATACCCAGTAATGTTTAAAGTGATGAATCATCTGATGTTATCTGCAAAAGGAGGTGGATAGCTGAGGTATATTGAAGGACAAGTGGGTAGTATTTTAGAGAAAAAAATAAGGGATGAAAAATGGCAAAAAGGAGTAAGGAGGACATCTCTCACCTCCAGGCTCTATGGTCCAAGGGTATGGATGTCAGAGGATCAAAGAAACATGAAGTTGGACAAAACATTCAAAGAAGAGTTTAAGATATAGGGTCTTGTCTGAGACTGATCCTGAGTTCTAGAAAAGTCAGGAAGGTGTATGATGTGAGATCAAAGCAGGAGATGCAGAGAGCCAGTTGAGCATGGGAATATGGGTGATGCAGGAAGATCTGGAAGTCTTGGGAATCTGCAGAATGTAGGGCATGATACCATCAGTCCTGACAGTCTCACATGCAGGCTGTAATCCTGAGAATGAGACTGTAATGAAGAAGGAGGGATTTCCTTTCAGGAACATGGAGAATTTTGGGTGTGTGCTTTTTCACTCCTGCTGAGAGCTCAGGGGGGGTTTGGGGAGTGGTTGTTTACTGGAGCACACAGGGCTGTAGAGACCACCTTCACTCCTGCATAATAATCATTCCTTCTTTTCAGCACTTATCTCACTATGGTTTAAAAACTTGTTTACTTGACAGTCTTCCTTACAACTTGAACTTTATCTGCCTCATGTCTATATCCCTAGCCCTGGGATTCTACTGCAATATGTTCAGGAATATAAGTGAATGAATTAATGAGTGAACGATGAACAAGATCTGAATGAATGGTAAATCTGTAATGACTTAGCAATGTGGGGAGGGGGGGAAAGCAAAATATCAAAGTGAGAAAGTTTCTGCTCCCTTCCTAGATCTCTCCTCAAAAGACTTCTCCCTCCTGAATTTTGAACTCACTAGACTCTTGACTCCTACTTGCAGTCTCTGTCTTTCTGACGACTTCATTATCATCTATGACTATGTATAACCCCAATAGATGAGTCCAATGACCAAGCCCCAACTCCCCTCAGCCTGGCTCACTTCACTGCTTACCGAACTCTGAGAGAGCATCTTGACTGAGCACAAGATTACCCTTTCACTGATGTACTCTTCTTTGAATGTTTTGTTCATCAGGACGAGCTCCTGATGAACTAGGTGGGCTGACTTCAGGTGGCCCAAAAAACTATCTCCTGCTTCCTATCTGAAACAAGCCCTGTCCATGACTGCTGTTCTTCAGTGTACTCAGTTCAGTGGTACTATCTTGTTTTGTACGGGAATGGTAATTCTAATTAGCTTCAGGAGGATTCAACTTGAGAACTCTTGGAGGGACTATGATGGGTGGTTTAAGGAATTTGATGTGTCTTATACTAAATGAGATCTACTTTAATGGTTTCAATTGTACATTTAGAATCATCTGCTTTCTAAGAATGATATTTATTTTCAATTAACCATATATGTTGTCACACTATAATGAGCCCTGAGAAGATTAAAACGAGGAGCAGAGTCAAGGGTTTTGAGATTATTAGAATGTGGGCAAAGCTAATGATCATAAAATCATAAATAGTGGTGTCAAATAGTAATTAATGATAGAAGGTAGACTTTAGACCCTAAACAGAAATGAGAGGTTAAATGAGAACTATTATGATCCAGTAAGACGTCATGGAGGAGATGGGTTTCAACTGGGCCTTAAAGCTTAAGTAGGATTAAGATTTACTTGTTAAAGTACTTAACAAGTACTTATTAAATACTTGTTACTTGTTTAGTAGGATTAAGACATCAATGTTGAATTCTTACCATTGGTTTCAAAAATAAAATAAAATATGTTAAATGAAGGCATTTATATTACAATACAACAACACAGACATTATTGTGAGACTATATGGAGAATTGACTGACCTGATGACCATGGAAGGTGAATGAATATTCAGGAGTAATGCAAGGTAAGGTGAATCAATAGTAGTGGTTATGAAAATGGCCTCTCATAAGGCCATTTTGGGAGTGTAGCTGACAGATGCCTCAGCAGCTGCAATTAAAATCCATGTTCCTACTGAAGCGCCACTTTCAAGGAAGCCACACTTCCCATGGAGCTCGGCAGGGATATTAAGCAGGCTCGTTCCTGGGAGATGTGGCTTTCCTCTAATGGGACAATCTTGTTTTGAGGACTCCTCTAGGCCTTGGCTGAATCTGCTCTCAAACACTTCCACCCCACCTGCCTTCTTTCCCACTTTACAAAGCTCAGGCTGCTTTCCAGGCTGATGGTCCCTCAGCCTCTCCTGGGTCTTCGTGCTCAGCAGTGTCCCTCCAATGAGCTGCTGCGATATCCTCCCCTGCTCCTGCTGAGACATCCATGTTCATTTCTTACCAGTAGTTTAGAGGGCTGACACTCATCATTTCTTATGGTTTCTCACGTTGAGAGAATGTCTAGGCTTATGAGATCCAAGTCCAGAATTTTACTGTAGCTTCCAGAAGCTGGCTGGTCCTAGGGTTTTAAGGAGACTGAGCAAATCTAGTGAAGAAGTTAAACTAAGAAATTTAGTATTTGAATCAAATGCATAGAAAGAATGAAAGTAGAGATAGAATACTTACCATGATTTATAATGTAGGATAGTCTCAAAGGAACTTGTTATCAAATAAAACATTTTTTAAATTAATTCTCAAAGAAGACAAAGTATTTTTTAAGTGTATCCTCTAGTTGGCATATATATATATATATATATATATATATATATATATATATATATATATATATTTCCTTCTGAAAATTATTAATTCCTTAAGAATCTTTTCTTTAATTACTATCCAGGTTCATTCATTTGTGAATTTGTCTAATGTCTTCTTGATCAGATCTGGAATATTAGTTTGCTCGGTGCTGGTTCTATTTTCTCTCAGTGTAGCTAAGGATTTGCTAATCTAGTTCAGTTAGATAACTTCCTCCCAATGGCAATCATCCTTTTGCCCTAATATTATATTTTTCTGAAAAGATGTAATGGCTGTGTGCACAAATATGGACTATAGTGTTTTAAAATAAAACCAAATTTTATATCCAAATAGAGTTGATCTCAGTATATGGTCATATGTGTAATATTCAAATGAGCAGATGTGCCCCTAGCTCTGAGCTAAGTAAGGCAAGGAGCACAAGGACCCTGGCCATGGCCTTCAGCCCAGGACTCTCACAGTTTATCAATTAACAAGCATTTATTGACAGAAATGGCTGGAATTCCTGCATTTTCCACTTATTAATTTTCACATACTGGGGAAGGTGGGGACTTGACTAGTTATATTAAGAGCTATTCCAAAATATTTGAAAGATCTTATGTTGCCATTCTTAGATCATGTGTACATTCTCAGAAACAAAACCATTCCTGAACGGTCTCTTCCTGTTCAGTCAATTTAAGCTAGCAGTTGGCTGTTTTGTATGTACAACATCAATTAGTTTGGAAGATTTGTGTTTATGTTGCTGCTTTGACTGAACTGGCATTTTGGAGGATTTATAGAGTCTCCAAATGAATGGGTAAAATTTAGAGAGTAAGGACACTTTGAAGTGAGCGATGCTGGCATATGATCAATACCTCCAGCCAAAAAACAGAAGACAATTCCAGTGCTTCCAATGTTGGTTATATTGGATTGACAGCTCCATGGCCACGTCAGAAGGTAGAGCAATGAACTTAAGTTTCTTTGAACTTTTCTGATGGAATCTGTTTTCCTTTTGGCTTTATAAATAGTCATTTACCTTTTGTTTTGGAAAAGTGGCTGTTATAGGAATAGAAGCAGGATTCATTGAGCTGGATTATCTGTTGTAGAGAATGTTAGTGTTAACACCAGAGCCATGAAGTACTGTTTACAGTTGCTAGGAACTTGTGATTGCTTCCGTTTTCGCTTTATCTTATTGTTTTGTTTTGTTTTTTTAATATATTTTATTTATATTTTACAGAGAGGAGGAGTGAGGGATAGAAAGCTAGAAACGTCGATGAGAGAGAAACATCGACCAGCTGCCTCTTGCACACCCCCTACCGGGGATGTGCCCGCAACCAATGTACATGCCCTTGACCGGAATCGAACCTGGGACCTTTCAGTCCGCAGACCGATGCTCTATCCACTGAGCCAAACAGGTTTCAGCTATCTTATTGTTTTTATCTATAGCATTTTTGTGGAGGGTCAAACTAGCCAGGAACACACCTCCAGAGTAGTACAGGTGGGCAAGTTTGCTGGGGGCGGGGTTTTCGTAAGACTATGTTAAAGAAGGACTCTATATGGATAGTTACTGTCCCAACAGGCGGACATGTGCTGGCTGGAGCTGGTTAAAAAGGACTTTATCCTTTACTTGCTCTTTTTGACCGCTGATATTAATTTTAATATTTTTCATTTTTTAACTTTCTATTTTGAAATAATTATAGACTAGCAGGAAGTTACAAAAATAGTACAGAGCAGTCCCAAGAACCCTTCACCCAGTTTTCCCCAGTGCTAATATCTTAAGTAACTATAGTGCGTTATTAAAACCCAAGAAACTGACATTGGTACAACCCGCCGATCTTCAGATAGGAAGGACTTTTTCAAACAAGATTAATTCCGAACAACCGCAACCTTCCTGTCCCTTTTACAAGGAAGTACCTGGGTTTTGGTAATTGGGAAATTTTCCACACTTTGAAGAGACAAACTCATCTTCGACTGAGCTCTTTTTTTTTTTTTTTTTTAATGTTTTTATTGATTTTTTTAAGAGAGAGGAAGTGAGAGGGAGAGAGATAAAAACATCGATGAGAGAGAAACATTGACCAACTGCCTCCTGCACAGTTCCTACTAGGAATCAAGCCTGATTCCCAGGCATGTGCCCTGACCTGGAGTCTAACCACTCACTCTCAAAGCATGGGATGATGCTCAGCCAACTAAGCAACACTGGCCAGGGCTCAACAACGCTCTTTTTAAAAATTACATTTTTCCTAAAAGATTGTCTTCATAAAGTCCAACCTGTTAAGGACAGAGTGCAGTCATTGTTCCATTTCACAAAGTACACAAAAGCTACATGGTCAAACCACATGGGAAGGCAGAAATCAGTTGGCAAAAAGTATTTAGGAATTTAAGGGGAGCAGGAATTCTCTTACTAATTCACTATTTAAGAAGTCTTTCAAGATAGAAATACCATTTTTTATTTGCCCATATAGGATTTGCCTGAAAAGTCACAGGTAAGTGGCAGCAAGATTGGAAATTTCAAACAATAGTGTTCCTCACAGTAACTTTCAACCATTTAGCTATCATTTCATCTGTAATGAAGCCACAAGAGTTTACCCTCTTCTCCCTTTTCCTTTTAACTGTTTTTGAGTTGTATATGCAAAGATCATGTTCCTTGTAAAAGGAGTCAACACATGCATTCACAGAGTTGAGTTGTTTTATTTTGTTTACTGCTATATACTATACTATTCTGAGTACAAAGAGCAAAATATTCTGAGGGGAGCACAATATTTCAATTTTCAAGATTCCTATCTTATTCATAATGAATTTAGTTTTTCCAAGCAAGGATAGAACACAAATGCGGAAGTACTCCCTTAAGGTTAACAGTCAACCCAATACCATCTAGAGTCTAGATTCTAGACCAGATTGAAGACGGATTTGAAGTTTCAACTAGAATTTCATCTGACCCTTTTTGCTTCTTAGGTCTTATCACTGGTTGCCAAAAGGAAAAGTAAACTGCTTTCTGATAACTAATTATTGCAGAGGGCCTTCTCCTTAAAACATAGTTGCATTTTATTCATGTGCTTCTCTTTTTGAGGGGTTCAATGTTTATTGGAGGGAGGTTTATGTCAATTATCTAATCAGAAGCAGACCCCAGCCTCTGCCAGAGGTGTTTTGGAATGTATGGTCTACTTCAAAGGAAGGTTCCATGTCTCCTTCCCCAGATAAACCCAATTTTTCATAGTGGAGAACAAGGTAATTAGATTTTCCTTTTTCAGAAGAAAAATTATTTTTAGGCTGAATGTAATGGGTCGTTTTTCTGTGCTTAGTAAATCTTGCAAATGTCACTCCACTCTGGAAAATGTAACTCAGCAAGCCACCACTGTGCCAGAGCTTCTGTGGGTCACCACAGAAGCAGGTCAGATGGCAGCCATGCTCCGAGAGGCAGCTGGACACGATGTGAATTTGGCATCTGTGACGCCCTCCAAGATTGAAACCAAGCAGTCAACCCGTGGCAGGAGTCCACATGCCAACAATTTTGTTTATTTGTAATGGAAAACGTTAGGAGGTAAAAACAGGAGACTAGTTGCCAGGGTATGTGGTAGAGATTTCAAACGTGTTTGGTCAGTGAGCAAAGTCCAAACTGGCTGCTCTATGGAGGGCCTCTCTTTGGAAAGAAAAGATGCTAATTCAGATCCCAAATCCAGATGAATGTCTTCTCCTCCTGTCTTCTCTTCAGGCTCTTCTGATTTTGCACAAAGCAAGAGGGACAGAGAACAAGTATCTGACCACATGGCATAGTGACCCCAGATGAGGCCCAGGAGAAAAAAAAAATCAAGGCCTCGAGTAGAGAACACACTTGAGACATGAGTAACACTCTCTGGGAAATGAAGGATTCTCTACTCCATTCTATACCCTCTCACTCAGCTACCTGAAGTCTCCGCGCAGATATCACTTGCTTGGGAAAGCTTAAAAAACTCAAGTTCAGCTATCTCCCTTTCTCTGTGCTCCAACAATGCCTGATACTTTCTCTAGAGCAAGGTTTTCACCCTGAATTGTGGTATTTAATATTCATATCCCTACTAGACTGCAAACTTAATAGGACTCGGACAATGTCTCTCATAGTTACAGTTTTATCTGGATACCACTTTGAGATATACAAATTATTGGCAGAAAGGTTATAGTACAAGGGGAAAGAAATCATTTTTGCTGCTCCTGGAAGATGGCTTTTTTACCATATTATCCACTAAAAATGTTTAGATGATCTGATGATCTACCTTGCACCTTAATTTTAATTAATATAACCAAGAGTCTCTGTGGACACTAAATGTCCATAGCTTCCCCATTTAAAAACAGAACAAAACTCTGCAATATTGACCAAATAGTTTCTTCTGGGAGTTGGAGTGGGAAGAAGCAGAGATGGTGAAGAACTGTGGAAGTTTTGACTTTAAAATATATATTAGCATTTTTATTATTTGAACATGTGGACAGTGGGATTCATTCTTATAAAATTTTAAATGGTAAAACAAAATCACAATGACCATTAAAGAGAGGTGAGGGGAAAAGAAAAGTGATGCAAACTATTTATTTGCCTTTAGTCACTAGAATGCAATTGTTTTCAATTATTCTACTTAATTTGTTTAAATACAAAATGAGAGCTATGCAACTGCTAATATTATTATATAATGTAAATGTTATATGCTTTAATAGTGTAAAAATAATGATATCACTTAAAATGGGGGAGTGAGCAACTGTAAGAAAAAAATCTTCTTATGTTTTATAGTAAAATAGTAAATTCAAATAATGTCTAAAGATGACATCTATAGTTCAGATAACAGTAATTATAACTCCAGCCTGTCTGTCTGTCTGTCTATCTACTATCTATCTATCTATCTATCTATCTATCTATCTATTCTTTTCCTATCTACCTATGAATCAACTATCTATGTATCATTTCCTTGTTTCCATCAAAGATTTAGCAATTCTTATAAAAATGGGTACACTGTGACACACTGAATTCTCCTGTTGGCCAGACACTTATAGGGGAAAGTCTGAAACTATTAATAAAACTGTTGAGACTATATTCATGAAACAACTGACAACTTTGTGGCTTTTCACCAAATTCTTGCTCACGGCAGTGCCAGTCCTTGGGCAACTCTATATTATTTTGGGCACAGAACTGCTTGCTAAGTTGAAGTTATACATTGAAGGGAAATCAGAAATGTTCACTTTTAGAATTGCCTGTTTGGTAAGGTGCCAATAGCTGTCTTTTACTATGCCAATGTCTGGGCTCAAAATAAAGTTTGCCAGATATATAGGAAAATTTTATATTCCCTTGCTTTCTACTGACAATTTATTTGGTGAATGATAATGGGTAAGTGGGATGAAGGGAGACTTGTTAGAATTTCTAGAATCATGTGTCTGAACAAGACATAAATTTGAGCAGTTCCAGTCAAACTTATTACTCAACAGGGAATAAACAAGGCATGTATGTAGTAGACTGACCAAGGTTTTATTCTTCAGTCACATGTCATAATTAATAAGAAACGACAAAATTTGATGTTACAAAATGTTTGAAGAAAAATATTAACTTACCTAGCATCTTCCTCGATGTTGTAGGTGTTTGATAATTATTGTTGAATGAATGCTGACACTATAAATAATTTATAACATTGATACTTCCAAAGTATTTCAAATTTCTAAAACATCTCCTTTTACCATCTCCTTTTCAAACTTTCTCCCCAAATCCTAAAATTTGTCCTACTTCATTTTATTGCCTTTATAGTACCTAGTTTCTCTTTTGTTAGTTGTGTCTATCTCCCAGACTAGATAGATTGTAAATTCTTTGAAAGTCAAAACCATGCCTTAATTTACCTTTGTTTCCCTTTCTCTGCATTGTGACTAGTATAGTACTTTACATATGAAAGGTCTGTACTTAAGTCAATAATTGTTGAGTTGACTTGAGATGAAATTGATGGATGGGTCTATAAAAAACTTAACCTATGTAATAGGCCTTTGGTAAGGATCAGATGTGATCATAAAGGTGAAAGAAGTATTGATACTGTAAAGTTCTAAGATGGTGTTAGTGATTATTATCACACCCATTCCTAGATTGAAAAGTTTAACTTCAGAGCCCTTAAGCAAAAATTCTAGAAAGTCACTACTCATCCCATTTACCCATTCTCATTCACCTACTAAACTGATCTCCTCTGGAATAGTATAATCTCCATGGATCATCCTGCCTACCCAACTGTCCCCTCATCTACCTTCCTTGAAATGCCAGAGTTTCTGAGGGCTTGTGGAAGATTTATTTTTAGCATTCTTCATTACCTCAAAAGTAAAATTTGTGCTGAAGCCGGTTTGGCTCAGTGGATAGAGCATCGTCCTTCGGACTGAAAGGTCCCAGATTTGATTCCGGTCAAGGGCATGAATCTTGGTTGCGGGTACATCCCCAGTAAGGGGTGTGCAGGAGGCAGCTGATAGATGTTTCTCTCTCATTGATGTTTCTGACTCTCTGTATCTCTCCCTTCCTCTCTGTAAAAAATCAATAAAATATATATTTTTTTAAAAAGTAAAATTTGTGTAATTTTTATCTAAAAGGTGTTTATTGGAACATAATCAGGCAAGTAGCTGAGAGGCCTTAAGCACTCTATAGAATAAACACAATATCTAGTTATTTTCATGTTTCACTGATTCATCTTGACCATAATCATAGGGCAGCAAATAACTGCATGAAAACTAAAGAATTCAGCCTCTTAGATGACTGATTTCAAATAGCCAAACCTCAGGTATCATATCATCCACATCTGGTTGATAGAATGTGAATTCCCCCCTTTTTAACCAGATGGCTTCAGCCATAGAAAAGGCATGGAGACTTTTTCACATTTTACATGGTACTTGGTGTTGTAGAATTCAGCTTTTGTGCTATTCTTTCCCCCCTTCTTGCTATTGCCTGGATCTCATTAGAAACCATTAGTGATGTAATACTAAACCTATGGAATCTTAAACATGCTTTTAAAATCCTGTGGAATAAAGATGTCTCCTACCAAACCAAAAATGCAGTGGGAATAGACAAAGTTACATTTCTTAAGAGAAAAAAAAAAAAATGACTCATGTCATAGTTTCCAAACTGTTTTGACTAAAGCTTCTCAAAATAAACTTTCTGCAATATGCAGACTTTGATGTCTGACTTTGAAAAAAAATCATTTCTCAAAGATACAATTCAATCCTTTTTGGGTGTTCATGTATTTTTGCAGATAACCTGCTTTTATTTCAACCAGTGAATGACACAATATTAAATAGCCATCAGACTAAGAAAGAAAAGTATGTTTGAAGTGGTCTTAACTCCTACATAAACCAAATATAAAGAACATGCCATATAATTTTTTAAATTACCACAAAAATAGAATTTCCAGAACCTTACCAGAAGGGAATTTGGTCCATTAAGAATAACAAACCAGTTTAGATGTCATGAAAGTGGAAGATTAGGAGTGCAGTTAAGCTTAGTAATGATATTTTTGATTCATATGCCATTTCCTAGGCTAAGCAGCATTTTTAATTTTTCACAGTCTTAAACCTTAATCCTTGAAGGGTAATTCAAGTTTCAGAGCTTACATTCTGCAATTTGTTTGGGGTGGCAATTTGCCATTGACTTGCCTCCGGGTTCTTTTGTACTCTTCTAGCTGAGGGACTCAAAGGTGGTCATTTATTAAGTCCAGTTCTACATATGGCCACTGAAACAACTGGTTTTCAATCAAATCTATTTTAAAAATTCAAACAACCAGCTTTTGTTCAGTTGACCAGGTTGGTTTAAAGTATTAATGGCTTCTGTTCAAACAATAGCAAATGAAATAACTGGATCTCTGGATTCTCTAGCTAGCTAGCTAGCTAGCTATCTCTCTCATGACAATTACCCTTTGGAATGGTAGAAAGAGGATAGATTAAGATCTGGGTACTGATTCCAACTCTTTCACCTCTAGATAATGTTTACAAATTTCGTAACTACTCAAGTATTTCTCTCTCTCTCTCTCTCTCTCTCTCTCTCTCTCTCTCTCTCTCTCTCTCTCTCTCTCTCTTTCATCTATAATGGAGAAAAAGAACACTCACCTCATGGGTTTGTTGGAAACATTAAGTAATGTGGCATTTGGTGCACAATAAATGTAAATTTCTTTCCAGTTCTCTCTCAGTTGCACACATGGAGTCTCTGCTTTTCCATTTTCCATTGTGATGGGAACTCCCCAACAAAACAAAACAAAAAAGAAGAGAATTTTTGATACTTAATCCATTCAACTATTATAAATATTATAATGTAAGATATATCCCACTTGGTCAACTCTAAGTTCTAGAGTCCAGTGTCTCTGATGATGGCAAGAAATGACTATTGTTGGAATTTCTGTTATTCCCTGAGATTTTCAAAAGCTCCAGAACTTAGTGTTATCTTAAAATCATCTTTTTTTTTTTCCTTCAGAGACCCTTTTGCATTTATTATCCAATAATGTCTCTAAACTCTTGAGTCTATATGCTTAATGTATTCCGGTGTTTACTACCTATATTGTAAAGAAGTTATTCTAGTATTTGACCTGAAAATGTCATTTCAAAGCGTTAAAATTAAGATAAAGCAGGAAATGCAGGATGGGAAAAGGACAAATTAACATCTGTAAGATGACAGCCAAGTTTAATAGAAAATGAATGGGCTCATACATTCAGGAAGACTTGAACTTCAATTCCAGCTATGTCTCATTCTAATGCTTAGATATATTAAGAATATTAAGAGGATGTTATATACCCAGTTGAAACAGATTTGCTTTGCTAACTTTTTTATGCTACCAAAAAGTTAATTTTGGATTTCCTCTTTCAAAGCATTTGTTTTAATGAGTAAGTAGGGTAGTTCAAGGACTTTAAATTGCTCTAAGACATCTAATTATTAAAGAGGGAGAGAAATGAGTATATTTCTCCCTGTGTAAGGATAATTTCATAGCCTAACTTTGAAATTTGCAGAAGACTTATAATATGTATGTTATTTTAAAGTAACATAGAGATTTCTCCTTCAGTGAAGTCATTTGGAATTGATTGTATAATTTACAAAATTATATTCAATTATGCAATTAATGTAAAGACCTCTAATTACAAAATATCCCAAGGTCATTCTATAGTTATAATAAAAAATGATCTTGCTCCTTCCTGTAGATTAATCTTCCAAATGATTTATTAATCATTAATAGCACAATCCTTAGAACTAGGGTCAGAGTTCAGTGTTGCATCTGGGAGGGGATCCCTCCACAGACTAATCAGAGGAGACTGGGATAAGTTGGGGAGAAATAAATGCACATTTCTAGATTCTTCATTGACTATGTTTTTCTCCAAGGTTTTATTATCATCATCTTAATTCAGGCTTTAAGAATCTCCAAACTTGTTTACATACCCTTCTTGCTCTATCTCATTTTATACATTTTGAATCTTCCCAAACTACCATTTATATGAAAAAATTTTAGTCCCTATTGTTGACTTCAAAGATTAAGTGCAAAATTGACATCCAAGTATATAATTAATATAATCCACTTCCTGAGGTCCTCCCAGGCAGGCTATTGAATGTCACCCATGAGTGCACGCTATGCCTTTCTGCTCAAATGACTTTGTTCTTTTCCTGAGCAAGAATGAAATAGCCCCACTCTTCCTTCCTAATGATCAGAATATTAATGTTTCTCTAAGAGCCAATTTTCTTTCTGAAACCTCTCCCAAGTACTGCAACCCATCGAATCAGTAAATGACAGAGTTTTTCTGGTCCATTCTTCATCTTTTTGTGGTTGAAGAGACTGTGGCCTGCAGAGTCTGTGACTTGCCCACAGTCACATGGCTAGTTCAGGAGGGTCACCAGAACTTAAAATCAAAGAAAGTACCAGCCAGAACTGTTTAGCGCATAACTGTTGTCCGACAATTGGCATTTTACTTGTAATGTTGTTTTTGTATTGTTGGATAATTGTTCTTAAATATGTAACCTGGAGATAGCCAAGTTCTTCCTGGGTTACTCTTTCCTTTTATATCCAAATAAAATGATTGGGGCCACCATCTACCGTGTTTCACCGAAAATAAGACATCCTCCGAAAATAAGACCTACTTACAGGTGTCCTTCTGAGTGAAATATAAGGCATCCCCCGGAAATAAGGATCCCTAGGCTAAACATGAGAGATTTGGTCCACTGATTCTGAAAGAAATGGAGTCACAAGAAATTCAGGAATTGGATTGTTATGATGATGTTCCAGAAGATGATGACATGATTGTCATTGAATAAATGAGTAAATTCTTGATACTGTAGGATTCACAGTTTGTCTGGTTTATGTTGACAACTAGCGTACTACTGTACCGTATACAGATAATAAATTTTCTTTATTTTCATTTAACAATAAATGTGTACCATATTCTTCTTCATGGAAAAATAAGACATCCCCTGAAAATAAGATCTAGCGCATCTTTGGGAGCAAAAATTAATATAAGACACTGTCTTATTTTCAGGAAACAGGGTAAATATTTCTGGGAATCCTCGAGCAAGAGACAAAATGGTGGGAATGCTTGTGCTTTTTTGTCACTTCTTGCTCCAAATCCCTGTCACCTTTTTATAGTTGCCCATCTCTTCCAATCTCTCTGGGTTCCACCCGAGCATGGAAAAGTTCCTTTTCCCTCGTCCTCACAAAGCTGCTGTGCTTAACAGACTTTGATGAGTAGTTTGACTGGATCACAATAAAAAATTAAATATTAGCCAAGGTGGTCAGTGGAGCCTACAGGGGGACAGGGCTAAGTCTGTATGGCTGAGGGGGAAAGCTGTCCTTAGTTCTTTGGCTTAATTTTCTCCCAGGCATTTTAGGGGTAGGGTTCACCTTTTACAACCACAAAGGAAGGTTGAACTGTTTACAAAACAAAACCGTCCTCTTACTCTGAGCTTATGCCCTTAGTAACTCTAAGAAGCAACACATTTTTTACACTAATTTTTCTTTAACTCGGGCCAGATGGAATCTTAGACAGCACTCCCATCCTCACTGACCATCTCAACTCAGGAGTCAACGGGTATATTTTTCCCTTTCAATTTCTACGTACATGGTTGAAAGAAAAAACCGAGCAGTAGTGTTGTGCAGAATGTGTCAGGGTTAGGAAGAAGAGAGAGACAGAACATGGTTTGGTGCTGTTAACTGAGCATTGTCTTCATGTCTGGTACCATTCTCCTGCATGTTTCCTCATTTAATTCTCATAATCATGGTGCAAGGTACAGTTTACACTCAAACAGAGAAACTAAACAATTTTCAAAACTCAACAAATGAGTGGCAGATCCAGAATTAAAAGCCAGATCTGTCTGACTTTAAAATCTTTGCCATGCCTCCAAACAACTAAAGAAATTGCAGTGCCACTTACCAGCTGACAACTGTAATGGTCCAGGTGCAGGAATGTGTATAAATGATGGGAATAATAGTGGGAATGGAAGCCAGAAAGCCCTGGTGACCCAAACAGCCCAGGTAGAACCCTCAGATTTGATTCCTGTCAGTTGTATTTGTGATGAGAGAAAGGGTGATATTTAAGATCATAGTGGCATTTCAAATATATCAGAGTCCTGGGAGTCAGAAGAAATCAGAATGTCAATCCTAGGTCTATTTGAGGAAGATGATGGGAAATCCATGATGGGCCTGAGATGGGAGATGGAGGAGGCGACTTTCCTTTCAGCCCTGCTAAGGTTGGAAGTTCTTTAATTTCACATCAACTCTGAGGACCTCGGCATTTGAATTGGGTATCCTCGGTCACTGAGCTTTCATAACCCAAGAAGGGCAACATGTTCAATAGACTATCCCCAGGAGCCTTTTTGGGCAACTTCTATTTATTCATCTTGCCTGTGAGTGGGCAGAGGGGGGCAGGTGTCTGGTTTTCGTTACTGCGCGGAAGTGCAGTCAACGGTTTCGCTGATGGGAACGGATAAGCACTGGGTCTGAACTGAGGTTATGTTTAAACAATGGACTCAGTGGCACTTTTCTTACAAAAAAGTTGTTAAGTTTGGCAATCCTCGCTCTGTTCCAGCCAAACATTTTCTTAGCCATATTAGGTGATAGGGATGTAAGCCAATCTCCAGGCTGGTGGATGAGTAGGTCCTCGGTCCCGAGGCAGTTTTC
Source organism: Pipistrellus kuhlii (assembly GCF_014108245.1). NCBI lineage: Eukaryota > Metazoa > Chordata > Mammalia > Chiroptera > Vespertilionidae > Pipistrellus > Pipistrellus kuhlii. The sequence goes on from NW_023425405.1 coordinate 16,025,315, forward strand.
TCGTGGGCCTTTTCTCCCTGTTTTAAAAGGAATGGAGACAAATGTGGCTCGCAGTATATTTTGAGATATGGCTGAGAGGAAAAACAAAATCTCACTGATCCCCAAAGTATTAGGACTAGCCGTAAAGACTAAAATCAGATTTTTAAGCTGGACGCCTTGGAAAGACGTGGGTATTTGTTTCTTATTGGAGGGCTGTCTCCGTTTATTAAAATCCTTATCGCAGGGGAGGAAGTCCAAACAAAAACACATCAGCTCTGCCATGGTTTTCCTCTCTTGCTCTTATTACTTGGTCTCTAGGGTTAGGAGGCCAGCATTTGCGTTCTGAGTCCACTACACTCTGGGTAATTGTAGACACTGGACTTAATTTCTTTGTCAAATGGAGATGATGGACTATCTACCTCACAGGGTTCTGTGGGGAGTCAAATGAGATAGTGCACGATTCAGTTCCTACAACACAAAGCATATTTGTGTGCTTTCCATACTTTCTCTTTCAAAGCACATCTTGTGGAGAAAAGCTGTAGCGGCAGAGAAAATAACATTGAGGTTATATAGCTGGCTGCTTTGGTGTACTTGTCTGTCCTTCATTTAGAACTTAACCATATTTTGCCCTGACAGCTACAGACATCCATATACCCATTCATTTATGTAGTTTATCTATCACTCAGCAAATGCCAAACTCTTAATAAGTATCCTCTCTGCAAATAGATGACAAACTTGTAAAGCTTCCCTGACTGTCTTATCCTTAGAGTTTTTGAAATATTTTGGCTGTTTGTTGGCCACTTAATTTATTTATTATAATACGTATTGTTGAATGACTGCTCTATTTTAGGTAACTGCAAAGCTCTAAGGCAGGGATGGGGAATATCTGGCCCTTGGGCCATATAAGGCCTGTGATGTCATTTTGTCTGGCCCTGCCAAGACATTAGGGGTGAGTTAACTAAATGTTTGACCAAATATTGCAGGCTAATTTTTTTAAAACTTCATTGTTTAAAGTATTACAAATGTCCACCCTCTTTCCCAAGATCATGTGATACTTGTCTTTCTCCGACTGGCTTATTTCGCTTAGCATAATACTTCCAGTTCCCTCCATGCTGTCTTAAAGAGTAAGAGATCCTTCTTTTTTATAGCTATACTAGAGGCCCGGTGCATGAAATTCATGCACTTGGGGGGGGGTGCCCTCTCACAGGGGTAGTCCCTGCCTACCCATCCAGGGTTCCACGATGGATTGCCCCAAAAGGTAGGCTGGAGCCAAGGGCACACAGAACCTCCTGGTGATGGATTGTTATGGCGTGAGGGCATCACAGCATGAGGGCGTGACGACCACATAGGCTTTTATTAGTATATATAGTGTTCCATTGTGTAAATGTACCATAGCTTTTTAATCAGCATCATATACTGATGAGAACTTGGGTTGTTTTCAGATCTTAGCTATTGTAAATAATGCTAGCAGACTAATTTTTAATGGCCCATGAATGATGTTACAAATATTCAAATGGCCCTTAGCAGAAAAAGGTTCCCCACCCCTGCTTTAAGGAATCAGTGGAAAAAACAACCCAAAACCAGACATGCCATTATGAAACTTTCAGTCTGTAGGAAAGACACAAACATTAAATAGGCACCCAAACATAAATGTCATTATACATGTCATTATACAAATGTCATATAGTGGTACATGAAGATAAATAACAGAGCTAAAGAAACAAATAACATGAAGGTAAATATATTAAGGATCTGTATATCTAACACAACAATTTTTAACTTACTATACATTGGCAATAAATAGATAGGATGCTTGAAGTCTTTAGCATGTGTATTATGCTGTAACACAAAAATCAGTGCAAATACTATTTCAACTTTGACTAAAAATGTTTTTACATATATTTATGTATTTTTATAAGTAAATGCATAATTGTATATATCAGATAGCATTCAGAGATAGGCTTGACTTCACTCATGTGATGATTTGGGACCTTTTGCAAGAAAATAAAAAGAAACAAAAGTAGTCACGAAAACCATCAGTATTTCACTCAGCCAATCAATAATTGTCATGAGGTGCTCTGGGGATATAAAGTCATATAAAATGTGGGTGCTCACTCAGGGATCTCATGGTCAAGTACCCACACTCCTGGATTGGCCTCCTAGACATGCGAGAGAGAAAGAGAAAGAGAAAGAGAAAGAGGGGGAGAAAGAGAGAGAGAGAGAGAGAGAGAGAGAGAGAGAGAGAGAGAGAGAGAGAGAGAACACTCCTCAAACAATCTTACTATCTGTGTAGCCTGGCTACCATTTAATTCTGGCTAAATGTAATGTTTTCCTCTCTCACTCTTCCAGTATATTTCACATCATGTATTTGTAGTCTGGTCAAGGTTCTGGGATGGCATTTGTATATAAGCTTAGATGGTTCAAGTTATTCACAGTCATTTGTTTTTCATTCTTTCCCAGTAATATGTCACAATCACATTTCAGTGTTTCAAACATATAAAATTGTTGTCATCTCTGGAAAGGTTATTTTATAATTTTTCCTTATGAGCCTGCAAAATCAGTTTTATGGTTATGTCCATAAGCTCTGCTCAGCCTATAATTGTACCTTCATAAAGCCAAAAAGGACAGAGAGCTTTCCATAATTATTTGGAGACAATTGCCCAAAAGGTTTTATTAAACTAATTTATCCTTTTCATTTAATCCAATCAACTCAGCTATAAATGTTGAGGCTTCTGCTGGTATTTTTGTTGGCATATGAATAGAGGCATTGCTATATTTAAAAAAATGCTATTCTTATTTATTGTGGGGTATCCAATTTGAACTATTGAATTAATGTGGCCATGGTTTCATTGACCCATCTGTATCTTCACTCTATTCTCCATTTGGTTAATAACACTTAATTTTTTTTTTAAAGGTAGCAGTCTGGGTATAAGTTTGTGGCTACAGCAGATTGAAGACAAGATATTGACCATGTCACCACTAGCTGAGAGGCCTTGGGTGAACCATTTAACCTCTCTAGGCCTCTCCAGGTCCCATTTGTAAAATGCTGCCGATCATATTTGTCCTCCTGACCTCCAGGGTTGCCATGAAAACCACTTCTATTATAATTGCTAGTTAAAATCTCAGTAGCATGCTTCAGTGTGATTCTGATTATCCACGTTGTGTCCACTTCCAGCCTGGTCCTGGGGAGAAAGACACTGGACAATGAGTCAAGATTTAGAAGTAAAAAAGTTTGAACACCTGGGGAACTCATTTATTTCTTCACTTAGCACATAATTACTGAGAAACGAATGTGCTCAGAACTGTGTGAGGCACTGGGGATAAAGAAGTGAATAAAACATCACAGGTTAAGTGTTCTTACCACAATAAAAATTAAAATAAAAAAAGAAGTAAATAAGACATAAATAGCTTAATATTTATTTCCCCCTAGGGAGTTAGCTATGTGAGGGTAGACAGCTTGTTGTATCCTTAGCAACTTCTATTCAGTAACCGGAAACAGAATCCCAAGTGGAAATGACATTGTGTCTCAAGAGATTAGAATAGTAGAAAGCAAATCTAATTTTTTTTTTAATGTGACATATGTGAGAATGATATTCATAGGAAAGAACCGCTCACAGGAATACACATAAGTGGGCCTTTTTCTTTTACTCAAGACATAGTCCTAGATTGCATTTGAGTGAGAGACAATTTTATAAGAATAATCTCGAATCCTTCCTAATATTGAAAAAATTAAAATAAACCATGGGACCTCTAATTTCTGATGACACGTATCCCTAGTAATAATGCTGTGACTGACCCTGTGGAAAGCCACAGTGGTGTGCCACCATTTCCTGACAGATGTATTTTGATGTTGAAGTGCTTGAAGGATTTATTATTTGTTAGACTCTCCCCTCTGTGATTACAGCAAAGATGGTCCAAATTCCAAGGGCCACAACAAATCAAATCTCAAGATTGCTATTTTGAAAATTTTTAGCTCTTGATAGCAGTTGGGGATCAAGCGGTGGATTGATCTGATTTTGATCAAAAACAAAGGTAGGAATTGATTTGTCTTAAAATAAAAATAACCAGCTCCTGCTAAACAAACTTGGTTGTTAAGTAACCAAATCGAAACAGAATGGTGTTCTGCAGAGAGAACAGGTTTGGGGACCCAGAGCTACCCACCACTAGCTGAGAGGCCTTGGGTGAACCATTTAACCTCTCTAGGCCTCTCCAGGTCCCATTTGTAAAATGCTGCCGATCATATTTGTCCTCCTGACCTCCAGGGTTGCCATGAAAACCGCTTGAGGAAAGGGATGTGAAAGCTCCGTTTACTGTAAAAACCCTCTGTGTTTGTAGTCTTAACCCATTCGTGATACCGCGAGTCCCTTGGAAACCAGTCCACAAAACGGCTGATCTCACTGACGACAGAAGCATAATTGCCCTGTGACCAAACCCACTTTGTCCCTACCAAGCATTCCAGACATTTTATTGCGGGACCAGCATCTATGGGAAAAAGTCAAAAGGAGACCGATCAGAGGAATTCCACTGGCCCTTCCCAGGGCCCTGTACACAAAATGGTCCCCTGTGCATTATTACTTCGCTGTGTTTGCTGATGTCCACAGTTTCCAAGACAATAACAGACTGATAACTGGGTGATGATAAACAGTGAGTGTGAGGATACACCAGTTTTCTAGAGCAAAGGCCTCTGTATCCGTCCCTGGGATTGCAGCCCTCCCTGGCTCTTCTTCCCGCTGGAAGTGTAAACAGAGAATGCGGAGGCGGACTTTCTTTCCAAAGCCGAGGAATGATACCAACCAGTGAATGTCTTCAGAGCAGCACACACACTGATGGTTTTGCTTTTTGTTACATGCGCAGGGCAAAGTGATTCTAGATTCTGACCAAATTCCCTGTGTCAGAGTTTTGTGCTTCACGGTGACCAAGCTTGAGGCTCTGGATTAGGCCTTGGCTCACAGCACTGGCTGGGGGAGGAGAAGTGGGCAGAAGAGGAACAGGACCATTCCACTTCGGGTGTTATTTTGCTTTGTGTTTTTGCTCATATTAAGCAACCGGCCATAAGAGAAATATAATATACAGCTCTGCCCTTGGGTGGTTAAATTTTCATCGGTAGCCGAAACTAACACTAGAAAAAATTTTGCGAACACTTTAAACAAACAACTACATATCGGATAACAAGATTATGAAAATAAGTTTGCTAAATCAATAACGTATGCTTAAATTTTCCACTAGGTTGATTGAATTGAAAAAAAAAAATAATTCAATTGCTTTGTTGGCCTGTATTCTCAACCAGAAAGTACTGAATTAGGGCATTGCTTTTTGTGAATATGCAGAATTCCTGGGTCCCAATTTCTTCCATGAGATTGTAAATAAATTGATTGTGTACAGAAATAAAAGGAATGCAATTGAGTTAAACCAATCATTATTAAACTTATTTTATACTAGAGGCCTGGTGCATGAGATTCATGGACTGGGGTTGGTGGTTCCTCAGCCCAGCCTCTTGCACTTTAGGACTCCTTGGGGGCCCAGTCTTCTCCCCCTCCCTGCACCCGGGATTGGGCCTAAGCCGGCAGGCAGACATCCCAGACCCCTCGTTCCTTACTGCCTGCCTGCAGCGGAGGCAGGAGAGGCTCCTGCCACTGCCACTGCACTGACCAGCTGTGAGCCAGGCTCTCTGCTCCTTAGCGCTCCCTTGGAGGTGAGAGAGGCTCCCACCACCACCACTGTGCTCGCCAGCCATCAGCCCAGCTTCTGGCTGAGTGGTGTTCCCTCTGTGAGAGCACACTGACCACCAGGGGATACCTCTTGCATTGAGCATTTGCCCTCTGGTGATTAGTGTGCATCATAGCAACAGGTCATTCCGCCTTTTGGTCAATTTGCATATTATGCTCTTATTATGTAGGATGCCTAAAGTTATGCTATGTAGATCTCTCCAATTTATTCATCGGCGTATATATCCATATGCATATATAGTAACATGAAAAATGCATTCCATGAATATAAAAAAATTTTCCCACAGCATAAAATTTTACCCTAAAATATAAGCAGACTATGAACAATAGTACTCAGGATATACAGGCAAAGACTTAAATGGAAATATACAATTTATAATATAAAGAGGAAGCCCATACAAGGGCTTATAGCATACAAGCCACTGAAGACACGTTTTGGAAAGTGTGTGGTGGAAAGTGAGGAGGAGAAAGTGTGGCTAACAAGCAAGGAGATAAATGCATTGTGAAGTTTCCCAACATCTTAAGATGATAAGTAGTCCTGTATTTGAATTGTTTTAGTATGGGCCACTTGCAAAAACATTCAATATTTCCCTTTTAAGATATAGTAAGCCAAAATATATATATGGAAAGTTCACTAAGTCATTGATAAATAATCCAGTGTTGACTTTTAATCTAGAAATAACTGGCCAAATTGATCCCAGCCTTCCCAACTATAATTTTCCCCTGCAGAGTACATTGATTTGTGTTACCTTATTGCTTTCTCTCATTGTTTGTCTTTCTTTCTTTTTTTTTTTCTTTGTTATTTTATTTTCCTGCTGGTATAATATATGACTGGGGATATTGAATTTTTATGATTTTATGTATTTTGAGCTCATAAATTCCCTTTACTTGTCACTTTTCCAGATTGGGGCTGTATCTTTTTCTATTCATATTAGAAGCCCAGTGCATGAAATTCGTGCACTGGTAGGGTATGTGTCCTTTGCAGGATTATTTTTGTAATGTATTCCTAAAGAGGAACTGGATTATGGACATAATACACATATTCATTGTTACCAAGCACTTCTAAATTGCCCTACAATACATCAATTTTTTTTGTATGAAGCTATGAATCTTTCATTTGCTCCTTTTCTGTGGATGAACTCTCCAAAGGTCCTATCTGAGATTATATCCAAAATGTATTCTTCTTTTTCTCTTTTTTTGTTTCCATTTTTTTAAACCAAAGTATGATTTACATAGAATAAAACTTACTCTTCTTAGTGTGCATTTCTACAAATTTTGACAAACACATACAGTTGTATAACTACAACCACAGTTAGATATAAACAGCTCTTCTAACTTCAAAATAGTTCTTCCTTCTTGAACTTCAGAGATGTTGAAAACTCTGCTGTGTGTTTCATGAACTTGATGCTTCTCTTCCTATTTTCTCTCATCCACTTGTCCTTTGTATTGTAAGAATTCAGCAAATGCCTTGAGGGAGAAATCACTGAATGTGAGGTCACTTTTCCAGGCATTTTTTTTCTCTCCCGAAGTCGTCCCTTGAAGTCTGCAGTGGCTCTCTGATGCCTTTAGAGTTTGGGTTTTTGAAATTTTATCCAGACTTTCTAGTTGCTCTCCTTGAGAGCATTCGACTGCCACAAGCTATGACATTGTAGGCAAATACCTAAGTCAGTCTATCTACATTAAACAGACTCATTAAGACCCTCTTCCAAATTTTTTCATTGGTATAGATCTCAAAGGGTAAAAGAAATGTAATTGTTGGCAACTGTTATTACTCCAAGTGCTCCATCATAGAAAGAGCTTTGTAGTCAAACAATGGATTCCAATTCCAAACTCTGCTACTTTTTACTTATATGACAGGGAATCTGAATCTGTTTCCTTTCTTTCAAATGGAGATGATAGCCGAAACCCATTTGGCTCAGTGGATAGAGCGCCGGTCTGCAGACTGAAAGGTCCCACGTTTGATTCCGGTCAAGGACATGTACATTGGTTGCGGGCACGTCCCCAGTAGGGGGTGTGCAGGAGGCAGTTGGTCGATGTTTCTCTCTCATCGATGTTTCTAGCTCTCTATCCCTCTCCCTTTCTCTCTGTGGAAAATCAATAAAATATATATATATTTTTTAAAAATGGAGATGATAAAAACAACAACTGGCTTTACAGTTTTCTTTTGAAGATTAATGAGATAACAGATCAAGTACCCTGCACATAGTAGGCATTCAATAACTTATAAATATTACTATGTAATATGTTATCACTTCTCTTGGAGCTTGCATTCATCTCTTAGAAATGATGGAGAAGGGGTGGGAAAGCAATGCCCTTCTCTGAGCACCCTGTCAGATGTTGTGAACGGTGAACTTGATTGAACTGACTTTATTCACAACTGTAACAAGACATACACAATACTTTTTTCCTTAAAAGATCATAGAATTATACACAAACCATCTGAGTTGGCGGGATCTTGAAAAATCTATTCCAAATGCTTCATGTTACAGATGAAAGAATTGAGGGGCCAAGAGTCGTTAACTGACTTTGTCAAGGTCAATTCATTCGTTAGTATTTATTTAAGTGACCCAAATTCCCTAAGACCACATATATCTTCCCTTCAAAAATACTCCTTGCTCCCATATTCAACTGTAAATGTAAAACAGAGACAATTCTCATGAGACAATTATTAATGTTTTATTGTTACTGGCTCATTCTAAAACCCATAGATCTATTTTTAAATATTTTATTTTAATTTCTATCCACACAAATTATGTGACTTCCTGCCAACTAAGACTGAAATAGCTACTTACCATTCCTTTCCCATTCCAATGATATATCCCGTGGCTTTTCTTTCTCTCTCTATTATTAAGAAATGGTCTGCCTTACCCTCCAATGCCTAAGACAGAAAAGAGCTCACAAAACCCCACAGAAAGCAAACTTGTTTTCAAGTTTGACAGCTGAACGGGGGCTCAGGACCTCTCCCTGGGCACTGGTCGCACAGGTGGCCACGGGCAGCCCCAGCCTCTCCTCTAGGAAAGGGCAGGTTACCAGCATCACCATCACCCTCGTGCTTCCCAGCCAAAGCAGCACCTGGAGAATCATTTTGGTTTTTTTTTTGTAAGCCCCTTTGTTTAGCACACATTTTAGCAGCGTGTGTTCTACTAAAGGACAAATAAGCCTGAATCCCATGTGGACCAAAGAACTTGGAAGAATTTCGTGATCACAGAGCACAGAGTCATTTTAAAAGCCTCTACCTCACACCAGGATTCCCAAGGGCTGCTCCTGGGACACTCTTTCCCCGGATCTTCCCATGGGTTACTCCTTATAGATATTATTTTCAGCCTAGATGTCTCCTCCTCATTAGAGACCACCCCTCACCATCCAACCTCCAGTGGCCCTCTATCATCTCTCTAACACAGCACAGGGGCGTATTTACTCTCTGTTGGAAATATGCGTCGTCTGTCTCCCACGAGAATGTACGCTTTGTGAAGCACAGTCCTTGCTCATCCCAATGTGTCCCAGTCTGGCTTAGAATAAGTGAATGTGGGCATGTATCCTTCCAATACAACCATCAGGTTGGGTTTCAATAGTGACCTCACTACTTACTTGCTGGGTGAATTAAGCAAATGACTTCAATACAAGGAACCCCTCAGTGCTTATCCCAAGATAAAGGTGTGCATCTCATGAGTTGTTTTAGTGGTCAAATGAGATAGATGTCTGCCAAGTGCTTAGAACAGGACCTTAATGACAGTAGTTATTACTATGTCCATAATTAAACTAGAGCATATTATCAAAAAAGAGACATGAAGGTATATACCAGTAAATATTAAAGTTAAAATCAAAGAGTTCTAATTCAGTCACATAAGGTACATTTTAGATGAATTAAAATCGGGTTTTTCTGTTGGCTGTTCAAAGTTATTCGTTTTTACAAAGGATCCCTAATTCAAGGATTAGAATTTTAAAGTAGAATTTTGAACACTTCTTACAGCTACGTATGTAGTGGCAACGTTTTTCCAATTATGTCATCCAAGAAGGTGCTACTTTCTGTTTCTTGAGCTACTGAGTGGCTTTAGCTGGAGTCATCCTAAGGGTTTTCAGAAGATCACAGCTCTTGGAGGACTAGGAATCTAACTGGAAGGAGGGAGTCCTCCTTTCCTTTATTACACCTCTATTCTCCCATGGTGAGTGAATGCTCATACAAAGCCCACATTTCCCCACATACTGCTGTCTCAAGCAAAGGAGCAGTGGCTAGCTCCTGGCTGTTTGCCGCTGGCTGGGAAGGAAGACCCACTCATTTGCCTAATTTAACCTCCCTCTCCCTCTCCCTCCCCCTCCTCCTCCCCCTCCCCCTCCTCCTCCCCCTCCCCCTCCTCCTCCCCCTCCCCCTCCTCCTCCCCCTCCCCCTCCCCACCCCCCTCCCTTTCTATTCCTCTCTTCCTTCATTGAGGTCTTTCTTTCCTTACTGTGTCCAGCTTTGCCTGCAACTACCTCTGAGCCAGGTCAGCCACCATCTGTGTGTTGGCCGGTGAATTAAACGCTGTGGGTTAAGGGATCAGTGAGTAATGGTTCACTCAGGCATCTATTAATATTTGAAGTTGCAAGCTAACTGGTGGTAGAGAAAGATCTTAAAGCAAGGGGTGAGAGTTTTATCAACTTCCTGGCCCTTTGATCCTAAATCTGAAAATAGAAAGGAAAGTGTATCTGAAGTCAAACTCCCTTCTTAGTCGCTGCCATTCACTTTAAAGGTTTCTCTTAAAAGCCTTTCAAGCTTTGTCTCACTAACAAGATAGTTCCTGAACATATACACAGGCTCTATAGACAAAAAAAAAAAAAAAAAAAAAAAAAAAAAAGTTTTTTCTACTGATGCCATTTCCTTCCTCTATTTTCCTGTATTCATGCCCACATTTTAAAATAAAAATATTGAGGAAATAGAAAGCACGGAGAGGGAAATTGGGCAAATAAATACTGACCCTCTCCCAGTGTTTGTGGAAGGTGACACCGGAAAGGTTGGCAATTGTGCTACCTGTCACTACCAGACCAATAAGTAGAGACAAGGATTGAATCTTTTTTATTTCCTTTATTGATTAAGATGTTACATATGTATCCTTATCTGTCCACCCCCCCTCCATTCTTGCCCTCACCCCCTGGTGTCTGTGCCCATTGGTTAGGATTATATGCATGCATTTAAGTCCTTTGGTTGATCTCTCCCCTTTACTCCCACCCTCCCCTGCCTTCCTTCTGAGGTTTGACAGTCTGATTGATGCTCCTCTTGTCTCTGGATCTGCTTTTGTTCATCAGTTTATGTTGTTTATTATATTCCACAAATGAGTGAGATCATGTGATATTTATCTTTCTCTGACTGGCTTATTTCACTTAGCATAATGCTCTGCAGTTCCATCCATGTTGTTGAAAATGGTAAGAATTCCTTCTTTTTTACCACAGCATAGTATTCCATTGTGTAGATGTACCACAGTTTTTTTAATCCACTCATCTGCTGATGGGCACTTAGGCTGTTTCCAAATCTTAACTATGGTAAATTGTGCCACTATGAACATAGGGGGGCATATATCCTTTCTGGTTGGTGTTTCTAGTTTCTTGGGATATGTTCCAAGTAGTGATCTTTATGGCTGCTTTATTCAGATGGCTGGAGATCTGAGAAGGCTGAGGATTATATACCCTAAAGACTATCTTAAATCTCACTTCAAAGCCAACCTTTTCTATAGGGAGAAGAAACGTGTAGGTTAAGGGTTTGGGATTCAGAAGAAAAGTAGGTAAGGGGTTGGAATTCAGGGAAAAGGGTTAATCAGATAAAAGCTGCAGTCTGGCGCTTTTCCTAGCATCCCCTCATCTGCTGACTGGGGACTCTTATCTGTGTCCTGTGCTGTTGACTGGACGTTCTCTCCCTGGAGCACACTGAATTAGATACCATCTTGGTTGTTTGCGGTCCTCCTGGGGCACAAAGGTTGCTGGAACAATGGCTTTTTAGTGCATTAACTACCACACCTATTAACTGTATTGCCAAAACCAAAAACAAACAAACAAACAAAAAAAACAGTTAACTTCTTGAGTTTCTTGAGTTCCCCACCAAAGGTACTGTGAATTTTTTCTTTGCAAATTTCAGAGTCTTTCTGTGTGTTCCTTTACAATCCAGACAGGTAGCTCCTTGCTTTCTTCTGATCTCCTAGCCTTCACTGCAGTCTGAGGGTCAAGGGTGGGAGGCCTCATGGGGTGGGTAGTACCATCCGCACCGGCATTCCAATGTAGGAAATTTTTTAAGGTGCATATTCCATATATTTTGGTGTGTGTATGTTTTTTTAAAGAAATGTCCCCCGAAGATGCTGATATGCAGCCAGTCTGAGAATCCCCCTTTAGGGCAATAGCACAGCATAAGTTGCCACGAGACCAAGTACAATGGCTAATTGCTCCTTGATGTATGCCCTTTCCTTGGCACAGAGAGGGCGCTAAAGCCATATTTGTTTATAAAGTTACTCATAGGAACACACTTTGTAATTTGTCTCATCTAAATTCCATCCTCTGCTACTCTTCAGATCCCTGAGCAAGAGGTTCTTAGTTGGGGAAGGGGGGAGGGAAGGAGCCAAGACTGCTTTGGGAAATCAGCAAAAGCTAATGAAAGCTTAAGCACACAAAATTTGGCCTCCAGTTTCAGGGAATTCACAATCTTCCCTGAAACCTGTTCATGGTTTCTGTTTATTCATTCACTCATTATTCATTTTGTAATGCCCTACTGGGCGCTGGCGGGGGGGGGGAGGGGGTGTGTGCTCAGAACCAGGGTTAGGCAAGCTTTCCAGTTGGGGATGGTGCATGGGTTTTCTTGTCCCCTTCTCAGATTTGTAGAAAAGGCCTCTAGAATTTGGCCTGCGGTAAGAGAAAAGGAATTTAAATGGGGTTTGGAGCTCTTACCACTTTCTGGCTTTGTAACTTAGAAGTATAATTATACATTTTATCACTCTAACTAGATTTCTGGCTCTGTTAAGTCAGGGCCCACATCCCTGAATGCTAAGCAAGGTACATTAACTGTTTCAACAACAATAATTGGTGCATGCATTTGGGATGAGTAAGAAGAGATGGAAGGTATGCAGGGAAGGGAGCTAAAGGGAGCCCGAGTGACTCCTCAGTAAGAAAAGGGTAGCACCTGGTTTGCTGACTACCTTAGGAGCCCCGATTCCTAGTTTGCAAACCAGCCTTCCACAGACACATACAAACCATAGGTAACACACTAGGCAGGTTTTTGTTTGATTTGTTGTTTGTTTACCTGTGAAACCTGAAATGAGAGTCTAGGACTCCAGGACCAATTTCTAGCAGTACTATTTCAAGCCAATCCCTTGACCTCTGTGAATTTTTATTTTCTTCCAGTGCAAAATGACAAAGGTGGGTGGGGGAAAGCAAGGTAAGTTCTTAAGGTCCAGTTGAGACTCACATTATTCTACTGACTGAAAAGCAAGAATTAAAAGGCCAAAGCTGCCATTTCCACACCCATCTAATTTGCATCCCTTGTAGTATCAGGAGTTTAGGAGTGTGATGGTCACTTATTGTCACAGTTATTAATTCTTTGGTCTGATGTTAAATATTTATTGCTGTGTTTCCAGTTGCAAGAGAGTTAACTCTAGATTATCTACTAGCATATTTCTATTATTATTTGTAATCCTTCGGTGCCTTCTTTTCTACCAACTGGTTCAGACCCTAACCAACAACAGCAGAGGACCTTGGGCAAAGCAAAGGGTCTTTGATGTCTGAAGCTTAGAAGGCTTGAAGGTTGAGCTTAGAGAGGGGGTGACCTTGACCTTGTTCTAAGGCATTTACCTCGGACTTTTTTGGCATGTATAGTACTCTCTGTTTTGTATTAACTATAACACCTTCTCTGCCCTATGATTTAGAATATTTTAGGGATTGATTCTGTAATAATTGTATTTATTTTCTTTAAAATGCACAATATATATTCACATCTATGCCTCATTTCCCCTTTAAGTTCTAACTAACATTAGTACATGAGGGAAAGTGATATTTTATAATATATAGTTTATATTAACAAAAGTTTATTCCGCTTAATTGTGTTTCCATTTTTCTTTTATACCAGGTATCATTAAAACATTCCAAGTTCACCCAATTGAAGTCCACGAGAATTGGTGATCAATAAGAAGGCTCAGACGTGGATATCTGATTGCTTAACCGTGAGTAGAGTTTTGTGACTGGGGGCAAGGTTGGTACTCTGCTTTTTGCAATTACATAGCCTCTCTGCCTGATTCTTGCACCTAATGATGCATTGCAAGAAACCAAGCTTTCTGCAGTGCCCCTCATCATTTATTTACCAGGCAATCTATCAAGTTCAGAAAATATATATATATATATATATATATATATATATATATATATAATCTTAAGCAAAACAGTCCCCTTTCAATAATAAAGTCCTTACTTCCTGCAAAGAATGCCGATGACTTGAGGTAATGAAGAGAAGATGAGTCAGTCTTCAGGGGGGTAGCTCCCTTTGCACAAACACTGATGATGTCAGAAGCATTAAGTACCCCTCACTTTCGACAAATTCTTCTTAGCTGGGGGGCAAACTTCTATCAGCAGAAAGTCTACTTGGGCAGCAGGAAGAGGCGATTTTAAAAGATAAGGGATGGAGAAACTAAAGGATACTTCACTTGTTTACAATTTTACCAAAGTGGGCATCGGTAGGATGAAAAGGTTTTTAAAGGAATTTCTCATGGTTAGGCAATTATTGTTTCAGGATTATATCAGTTACACCCTGCATTAGTTTGCTATGGCTACCATAGCAAAATACCACAGACTGGGTGGCTGAAAAAATAAAGATTTATTTTCTCAGAGTTCTGGAGGCTAGAAGTCCAAAATCAAGATGTCAGCAGCCCTGGCTAGGTGGTGACTCAGTTGGTTGGGGAGTTATCCCATACACCGAAAGGATGTGGGTTTCATTCCCAGTCAGGGCACATACCTAGTTTGTGGTTCGATACACAGTTAGCATGTGTATGGGAGGAAACTAATTCATGTTTCTCATATCAGTGTTTCTCTTTCTCCCTTCCTATCTCTGTCAAAATCAATATAAATATATCCTCGAGTGAGGATTTTTTTTTTAAATGTCAGTATGTTTGTTTTCTTGTGAGAGCTCTGTCCTTGACTTACAGGCAGCCATCTTCTCCCTGTGCCTTCACATGGCCGTCCTACTGCATGTTTATGTCAGATGTCTCTCTCTCCAAATTTCCTCTTCTTAAAGGACACCAATCGTATCGGGTTAGGGCTCACCCTAATTACCTAATTTTAACAAAATTACTTCTTTAAAGACCTAATCTCCACATACAGTCCCATTCTCAGCTGCTGGGGATTAAGACTTCAACATGTGGATCTGGGAGGAACACAGTTCTGTCTATAACACCCCATTATCATTTTCTTTCACGAGTATCCTGGTATTTAGCTTATTGCACACGAACTCTCTCTAATTCTCCTCATCTGAACTCCCTTAGCATTTCTATCACTCTCAGAGCATTTGTCTTTTCTGCAGTTTGTTATAGTCCTTTGTATGTAAAGCTGTCATTTCCCATTGACATTTCATAATTTTTAAAATTGAAGAGTGTGCCTTTTGCATTTCTCAGAGCACCAGAAGAAAGTTGGTATACAATAGACATTTAATAATATTTATTAAATGACTGGCTAACTGAATGAATGAATAAATTAATGGATTAGATAAAGCCTTTGAACCCCAACTTACATGATTTAAGACTATCTCTAAATGATTATTAGTGGTGCTTTCTCTTCCCTTGCCACCCTTCTGTTCCCACAACAGGTAGAAATAGTCAAGGTCAAAGCTGGAGAGGACTGAAAGAAAATTTATTAACTGATGGCAGGAGAGTTACTGCTCTCCTCAGAGAGGTAGGCAAGAGACAGAAAATAGCATTAACTTGCCCAGATAAGGTCATTTTCCATGAGGACACTGCTAAGAACCAAGAGGGAAGGACAGTGAGTTTTCACCGAGACTCATTGAGCTTGAAGGGACACCCAAGGACATATGTATAGAAAATAAGAGAGATGCAAATCTGAAGTTCAGGTGAGAACTAGAGACAGAGATGTTCATAGTCATAACATATACATGGGAATTAAAATCATGACAGTGGGTGAGGCCATCTTCAGAGAATATATGGAGGGAGAAAAGCTGTGGTTTAAAAAATGCCACCAAAAATTGTACATAGGAAGTTTCCCTGATAAATGACAGAAGAAAGAAATCTTATTTTTTATTTTATTTTATTTTTATTGATTTCAGAGAGGAAAGGAGAGGAGGAGAGAGATAGAAACATCAGTGATGAGAAAAAGTCATTGATTGGCTGCCTCCTGCATGTCCCCTACTGGGAATTGAGTCTGAAATCCAGGCATGTGCCATTGACTGGAATCGAACTCAGGATCCTTCAGTCTGCAGGCCGATGTGCTATCCACTGAGCCAAACCAGCTAGGGCAGGAGAAGGAAATCTTTATGCTACTTCTAATGAGGGTTTGTAAGAACATGTATATTAGCTAATGTGCATGTCTACCTATTTCTTTCTCCTCTAATGTCTTGGTCCTGTTTTATTCCTTCTCCTTTTCTCACTTCTGCGGGATATGCCTCAAACCATCCTGGGGGCTTACCCTACCCAACTTAGCTTCCTTCTAGCTAACTCTACTCATGAGCATATGTTTGGCTCCCTAGCTTCCTGTCCAGGAGTCTCACACATCGATACCTTCCTTTGGGATCATTTTCTTCATCAGCCAATGAGAACTGATCAGACTGGACAGTGGGAGAGGCCCAGGACTAGCCCATTAATGTCCAAAGACGGAAGAGTCAGTCCTTTTTAGAGTCAGGTGCCATGGAATACTGTCTTGTCCAGACAGTGAAGAGGCAAGTTGGGGGGAATGTACCTCTTTTGCTCCCTGAACTCCCTCCTTAGTTCATTGGTCCCTACTAGTCTCCCCGCAGTACACATGTTTTAGAGGAAGCATTGGAAATATTTTAGGGTTCACAGCATGGCCAGAATGGGGGCTAGTGAGTATAGATGGGCCATGGGTCATGAAAGCCATAATAAACTTCTCTCTGGGCTCCACCATCTATTGAGATCATGTTTACCTCAGCACTGAATTTCCCTAATTTTTTCTCCTTCCTATGATGCAAGTAAAAAGGGAAAAAATATTTGCTTCTCTTTTATTTTCTAAAGTGTTATTTATTTTCCTTTAAGTTCCCTCCTTGCTTTTCTTTTCTTTTTCTTTTTCTTTTTCTCTCTCCCTTAGTTCTCTTTTGATAGCAGGAACTGTTGATCTTCCTTTGGATTATCTGATTACTAGCAAAAGAGGCTATCAGAAATCTGGAAGCTTCCTCCTCCTCCTTGGCATACCCCCACCCATTTTTTAAATAATGAACTTGGAGATATCAGCTTGTTCAGGTACCTTCTTCTCTATTTTCCTCTCGGTGTTCTTTGAGTAGCCAGGAAAAAGATGCCAGTTTTCTCATAGCTACCCAAAATGTCAATGAAACCTGAGTCAGTGATTTTTTATGAAAATTGTTATTTACCTTTAAGGAGAAAGGAGACATTTTTAAGTCAAGAGAAAACAGTTCTGCAATCTGTGGTTAGCCTAGGTGAGGCGATCCAAATGAATGGTGGCCAGCGGCCAGCATAGGTGCCTCCTGACTGTGTTTCATTAATTTCAGGCAGCGAAAGGACTTGGAGAGAAAGATAATTTTCCTATGAACATTGGAAAGAAGTGTTTTGAGTTGTGTGCAGGCTTTGCCCTTGTTTTAGAACAGCATAAATGGGAGATTTTTATAATCACGATGGGCCCATATTTTTGGATCCCTTGAAACTCCAGATGGAGTGGAAAGAGGGTTTTTTTCTTCCCTTTTCCTTGAGTTTTGCTGAACAAGCCTCCCTGGACCCTTGACAAAGTGTTGGGTCTTCTGTGTAGTTCAAGTGTGCCAGCTCTTGTTAGAATACAATGTAAAGGGGTCTTTCTCACACTAGGAGTCTTTTCTATGGGTTTCTGGTTGTGGTTGTAGAACAAGGCTCATAGGTGAGAAAGCCTTGAATCCACTACTTCCTTAAGAGTCTTATCCCAAGGGACTATCCAAGTCTTATCCAAGGTTCCCACTGCGAAGAGTTTGTAAAAGGTAAAAGACACAGACCCTTCTACTTCCAATCTCTGCTTTGGGATGTTCAACAAAACAAAGCTGTGAACCCCTTGCACTTGCATGCAGCAGACCCCCTGTGAGATGCAGGAGAGCAAACACTCAATCCGGGGAGGGGGAAAATCTGAGACATTTTCCTCCTCACAATTCTCTCTAGCCCAGGTCCAACTTAGTGTCAAATTAAACCTAGATTTTTTAAGTTAACATTTACTAGAGGAGATGGCAGAGCTGCATTCCCTGAAATAGATATTTTAGGCCAAACTTATTACTTAGGGCTTTTTTTTTCTCTCCTCCTTCTTGCTAATTCAAAACAAAACGTCTATCATTCACTCTAACACCAGCCTTTAAGAGCTGGAGACAAATGGAGTCTGAATATTCACGCCCATGTGGTACAAATGAACTGTGATTTCAGGATGCTGGCTGTTTCTCTGACAGGCGAAGAGAGTGGTTGACTAGTTTAATATTTTTGGCTGAGCACACTTTGTTCAAGAGGGATGGAAAAGGCCAACATTAATATTGAATCCTGTTATTTAATGACCCAAAATGATATACCATGGAATGGAGCATCCTGAGTTTGGGGAAAAGTGTGTTGATCATATCCAGAGATGCAGGGGTGGGGATAGGGGTGGGAGGCGGAAGGAAGGAGTGCTTCTAAAGGCATTTTCTCCCAGTTTTTCAAAGAATTCCACTTGTATGTATATTATGTCCATGATTGTGAATCTGATTCCATCACAGACATACAAACTTTATAAATATAAAGACATTGGTTACAATGAGAGACCCTGGGGACACATCTAACTGTCTCCCCCAGATTGCTTGCTAATGGTTTAGAAATAAAAGACGCATTTGTAAGTTAGGGTTGTCTAGGAGACTTGGAACCACTATTAGCACCATCTGTCTTTTTTCTTGTTCTTCAAACATATATTCAGCCACTCATTAATTTATTCACCCTGTATTGAATTGGACCTTCTCCAACCCAGGTGTTATATTAGGTCTGGGCTGCATTAGCAATTCTAGTGTTCCTTCAGCCTCTCCTATCAAATGGACTCTTGTTTTGTTCAATGCAGTGGAAAATTTGGTGAATCCAATAATGCATTCATTGACGTAAATTGTGATTTTTGATACTTTTATTTGTTTTTCACTGGCCTCCTCTTGGCGAAGAGTCATAATATTTTAAATTTCTCTGCCCCCTCATCTACCTATCACACTTAATTATGTGGTTTGTAGGCAAAACACTGCAATGCCCTGGCTGTCTCTGTAATTCTACTTTTCTGAAAATCGCTTTGAAGAAGGATGCACAATTGCCCCTGATGTTAGGTTTCCTAAATTCTGGTTTTCATGAAACATTTTTTTAAAAAATGGATAACTGGAGTTTTGAAGTAATTGAAAATTAAAAGTCAAAATAAGGGTGCTGTGATAATTTTATGGAAAGCGCATAAGAATCAAAGGTGAGAGACTCAAAGTGGATTTGCCATGAATCCAATGGAGCTTGAGCTGTAAGGCCTGTCCCTTGGACAGACTACTGCTGCCTAACCTTTTAAAATCCATAGTGTGTTCTCTTTCTTAAAGAAGGCCTTCCAAGTAACCTTCAGGTCCCACAAAACCTGGGTCTGCCCTGATATGGATACAAACAGATAAACTTAGATGATTCAACATAATGTCTGATTTAAATAAGTAAAAAAAATAAAAAAATTGGCCAACACTGTGAAGTGTTGTAAATTGGTTTTTTAAGGTTTTAGAATGAATTCGACTTGCTTTCTAAAGCAAAACCCACTTAAATGAAATTATAACTCAGTTTGCCAAAGCATAAGTGGACATAAACAGACCCAAATTTTTACTTCATTTATAAACAGCAAGTATGAATTCACCCTAACATGGAGAAGGCCACACCCTCTGGGCAGAAAATGGCTCTTAGGAAGGGGCTTTAGTAGAGGAGCAGGAATCCTTCCAGGCGACCACCATCATTTCATCCTTGCGCTTCCAGCCACCGTCTGCCCTGTATGATGCATTTGCAGGTCTTGTGAGATGGAGCATAGTACTCTGATTAGAAGCACAGATTCCGGGGTCAGGCTGCCTGGATGCAAATCCTGGCTCTACCATTTACTATATCTGTGGTCTCGAGCAAAGACTCGCCTTCTCTGGGCCTCAGCCTTTTTATCTGTCAAATGGAAACAATAAGATTGTTGTAAAGATTTAAAACAGTATTCATAAAGTTGTTAGAAGTGGGCTTAGCAAATGGTAAGTGCTATATTACCTTTGCATGAATAAGTAAACTTCTACACCTGGACTGTAACCCGATATGTGTTCACCGTGAGTTTACCCTTGCATCTCTGCACAGTGCCATTAATAAAGGACTCCCTAGATCAGAGGTCACAGACCTGCAGCCTAAGGCCCACATTGATCTGCAAATGTGCTTCCTTTGCCCAGCATAGATTTTTTTTAAATTTGTAGTTGAATGCTCTTAGGGATGCATAGATTCTTCATTTCCCCATAGGCCCCCAAATATTGACCGCTTTGGTCCTTGAAAGTATTTGAATTTGTCATTCCTGGTAGAAAGGAATGAACACACGTGTGAAGATGCCTACAGTCATGGCCTCTATATTGGGAGCAGGGAGATGGTGACAAATAGGAGGTGCTACGTGAGCCATTGTCACTCCCTGCTGCCCTGCTGCAGTGTTCCAATTGGCCTACCCATCCCCGTGTCTACACTGAAAGTCACAAAAGTGAAATAAAAAATGGATAACTTGAGTAAGAATCTGTTTGAAACAGAGATGTGTGCTACCTAATGTCGGAAGATCATTTTCATCATGGACAGCATTGACTGAGGCTATATCGGTCATGACAAGCAAGGTCATGCTGCCGTCAGGAGCAACTCAAAAGCTTAGTAATTTAAAACAAGAAAAAGGTTTGTCACTCATGCTTTCTCTGTAATCCTGGATAGGCTAGGGCCTCGAGTCCATATCGTTGTCATCTTTACTTGGGGACCTCAGCTGCTATCTGGAGATCTGGCTGCTTGCTGCAGGAGGGAGAAAAGAAATCTCTGAAGGGTCTCAAACCAACAATTCAATGGTCTGTCCCAGAAGTGATATGACACTTCTGTTCACAGTTCATTGGCCAGGACTAGTCACTTGGCCCCAGCTGACCACAAGGAGGGCACATTATCGAATGGTACTTGCTGGTCTGATGGCACAGGACTGATGGCACAGCTGTGGCATTATTTGGACCTTGGATTCTCAGGCCAGAAGTCTTTCAATAAGTCCAACTCGGTCAGTATTTTCCCATATCTATAGAGGCGCAGCAAATAACGCAGCACTGTGAGGAGGTAGCAAAGGAGATGTAGGCCCTGACACTGAGCAGCTTCAGATTTGCTCTGGAGAAGGAGATGTTCTGAATATTTGAATAACAAAGCCATATAGTATTTATTGCTAAAAAGAACAGTGATAGCAATGTTGCAGTTGAAAGAGAGGATGGGCTAGAAAAAAAGTAGGATTGAGTTAGCCTCTAGAAAAATGGATGGCATTTGCAGGAATGGAGGGCATGTTGAGTTACCAAAGAGAGGAAGCAGGAACAAAGGTCCAGAGGCAGACATGAGGGCTAGATTATTGCAGGACCAAGGAATTGTCCTGGCTTGTGTTTGCATGGGAGGGAGGGGAGGAAAAGAACCCAGGTGATGGATACAGTGGTGGAGCTAGTTCATGGAGGACCTCTGAGGTCTACTGAGAAACAGGATGGTGGCATGTGGAAGAAAGATCATCTTTCTTCTCTAAAACCAAACCAAGAGTCCCAGATGCCCAATAGCTTCCCAGACCCACAAGACAGTCACTAAATGGAGACAGTAGTAAGCCTGGGATTGCTCCTGATTCCACTTTAAAGCTTCTTTGATCACTTCTCCTACTAAGGAAGAATATTCAAGTTCAAGTGAAATAGCCTCTCATTGCTGGGGTCAGTTCAGCCCTTTCACTGTTTAACATCTGTTTTTGAAATTCAGCTGAGACCCTAACTTAAATCTGTTTAACTTAAAAAGCAGCAAGGGAACATCTTGTTTTCATGAATGTCCAGAGGCTGTGTGTCAACAAATAAAAGGTCTGTTTGCAGCATTCAAAGTAGAAGGGTTGGTTGTGAGATGTTCTGCCACTGGGGGGGATTTATTGTGGACTATTTGTTTCTTGGAATCATGAACCAAAGTTTGAAAAAATATGTGGACCAGCTTCGCTTAAATCAGCAAATTTCTGTTTGATGATGGTTGAGAAACACGCTTGTACTGTCAGAAGGTCCCTGAGCTGGTTGACTTCTAGAAAGATGCTCCACTCTGCCTCCTATTTGAGCTATGTGAAGATCAGGCCTAACGTGAATTCTCTGCGTCAGTATAAATTCCAGCCGGCAGCGACTGATAAATCATTGCTTTTGTATTACTCACATGGGACCTGAGGTGGGAAGGAAGGGTGAGAATAGTTCGCCATCCTGCAAACCTGACTAACTACTTCACTCCTCACCCACTTCTTTAGGAGAGAAAGGTGGAGAGGAGTTTGATTTATCAGCACCTAGAAGAGTGAGCGTCTGGCACATAACAGAGTCGATATGTATCTGCTTAATGAGTACAGACTCTGGTCTTCCTGCTCCCTGTATGAATGCACATCTGTATATGTGTGAATATCATTCCTGAAAGCTATTGCTACGTATATCTTATTCTAGCCCCCCAAAAAACTATTAGGTCATTCCTGTCATTCTCTTTCATCAAAGTTTATGTTTTTCCTTATGTAACCCTTATCCCAATGTGTCTGCTATTTGTTGCCCATCTCTACCGTCAGACTACCAGCATGATTGGGGAAGGGTAGTCATAGCCACAACTTATGTGCCCCACCAAACAATGTGGGCTACTACGTGAGTGGCATTTCAAAACCCTTGTTGAATGTTTTTATGGAAGTGTTCATTATGAAACTACTAAATTTTCATGGTTGTAGAGCCTTAACCACTCCTAACTGTACATGAGTTTAAACACACCAAGGAGGACAATAGGGCTTATAATGCTCTTGAATATACAGGGGTCTTCTGTGTGATGACATATTCACATTCATTGGACCATACACTCTACTGAAGGTCACGGTGGGATGGGTTGGTCTAACCAGCTCTATGTTTTCCAAGTTGTCAGGCCACATCTGCCATTCTAGCTGGTCCGGATCCATGTCATAACATGTGGCAATTTAGGATTTATTTTCTCTCAAATAGTTAACTAGGTCCTAGTGGAATTAAACCTATGGCTTTAGCCACATTAGCTAAATTCCGGCCCACCAAACCAGCCGGTAAAGGCAGTACAAGGATCTCTGGTCAGATGTTTGAAGTGCCTAGGCGGGGAGGGGGGGAATGGGTAGGGCCAAATGGCTTAATGTGTGCATTCATTTGTCTAGTGGTCCATGTAGACCTTTTTGGAGGTCACACAAAATACAAACATTTCATCTTGAGTGGAAACAAACTGGATTCACTTGCTTCGTTTTTGCTCTGGCTGCCTGTGTAGACGGGGTTGAAATGGGAATGATTTGTTGTGAGTTCCAAAGGCTCTCTAGAGAAATGCTCCTTCGTTTACAAGTGGTGCTATCCCACAATAGTTTCTTGCTTTGTATACTTGAAAACATTCCCAAAGAAACAAAGTTGGATGCAGAAAAAATAATGAGAGAAAAGAAAAATAATACTCTGAATTCTGAACAATTCTACTTTAATAGGTTGATCTGCCTGCCAGCTGGCCACAGCGTTGACTACTTGTAATATATACTTTTGGTAGGCCACATTTAGTTCTTGGAACTGTTTATATTAGACTGCAGAAACTTAATTATTCTAAAATTGGCAGGACTCACTTTGGTTACTTAATGCAGAATTGCTTAGTCATCTTTATACCTAGTGTGGACAGCATTGTTTAAGTGTGAAAAATTGGGAAATGCAAATATGCTCCAAAGAGATTTTAGGTCAGGTAGAAAAACAAGAAGGTGACATTTTTCTCAAGATGCTTAACAGGTGGTTGCCACATGTTTTAATTTGACAGGCTAGGTGACAGCTGAAGTCCTTGATTACAGTATTTTTCTGTTTTCTTTGTGGATTTTGTCAGAAGTAAAATGCTGCTGCTTCTGCTGCTGCTGCTGCTGCTTCTTAGAATGTATTCTAATCCTAGATTTTTCAAGGTCATGGTTTTCCAGTAAAAGTGTGAGGAACTCTAGCCTCAGCCGTCAGAACAGCTTTCTTGTTCTCAGAAACAAACAAGGATGTCATTTCAAGCCAGTTGTCACAAAGATCCCTCTTTTGTCTCTTGATTTGAATATGTATCTTACCATACTTGAACTATCTGCCTTCCAAATATAATGCAGATTTATAGAGCTTCAGCAAGAAGTGGGCAGGCAAAATGAGTTTCTTTCTTGTATTTTCAAGTCTGAAGTGGCGCCGAAGGTCTCCAGTTTTCCCAGGAATGCCCATGGCCTCATACTCTTCCTGTGACCTGGGCTTGGGCTCCTAAGAGAGATGGTGAGAGAAGATAAAAGTCCTGTAGCCAATGGGTAGTGACACAGTCGGGGAAGGGTAGGTTCCCAAGCAAACATCCAGTATGGGGCCTTATGTTTCTAATTACTGAGCATGGTTAGAGAGCCAAATCAGGCAACACTTCTTTTGAGACTGATGGAAGCATTTAAATCAGCTCTGAATGTCAGTATTTTCTAATTATGATGGAAGAGTGGCAAGGAATCTCCAAAGGCCTTGGAAATTTGGAGTGTTTCAGATCAACCCTGATTCTTTCAGTTTCTTATTCATCATCTGTCTGTTTTGTCCTTCTTTCTCTTTGAACGTCCCAGAACAAACATATTCCCCCAGTCAGTAATGCCTAATACTCCTCTTCCTGAAACCAGAATGTCTTTCTAGGTCAAGGTCCTTTTCCACTAGAGGGAAACAGCAATTCCAAATCACTATATAAAATGGAGCTCCATTAGAGAGCAACCAAAGGACTTGTATGCATGCATATTAGCATAACCAATGGTCACAGACACTGGGGCTGTGGGAACTTGCCTGGGGTGGGAATGGCTGGCAGGCAGGGAGCGGGGTTTGGGGGGAGAGGAGTCAATTGGGGAAAAGTGAGACATATGTAAAACTTTAGACAATAAAATGAATAAATAAATAATGGAACTCTATAGCAAATCACCACCATCCCCAAGGTTACTAAGAGCTCAAAAGGAGACGTGGCATTTTGGTAATGTGTTAGCAGAGTTTGTCTGTTTGCCAGTCAAGTCCATTGAATAAGGACCGCCCTGGAGTCCATTTCAGTTCAATAAATGTGGGCCCATGCTGACTATAAGATAGAACAGTCAGGTCTTTGAAGGATTACAATCTTCTGGGAAAGACAGCTATGTTCTTAGTAATTAAAATATAAGCCACAGACTAAGTATTGCAATTGAAGTATAAATGTGGGTATCAGGGCGAACTCATGTCAGATAGTCTTAAGCCTATACTGTGAGCCATTCCTTACATGAAGAATTGTCCAGGAATCCCCAAACTAACAAACTGCTGAAACTACCAGCTAAATGATTCATGTGAAAACAAAAAGGGAGCATTCTAGCTGCTTTTCAGCTTATGATTTGACTGCTGTATAAATGTATGTGTTTAAATTATGTATCTATTATGTCTAAGGGCCATAAGGGATAATGCCCCTCGGTTTTGTTTCAAAGCTTTTCATCTTAGATTATAAAGTCCTAGAAGATTGTCTCTAGCTTGCTTCATGACACCAGAGCACAATAAATGCATTTGATGATCATGATGAATAGATGTTGAAAAAATTTCACTGGGGAGTTATTAGTCACTGGTCAATAATAACATATTCTTCATGTTCAAAAATGTTGCCTTTGACAAAGTACCTTCTGGATATACCTTTAAATTGTTTCCTACAGTGTAAATGGATTTGCATTCAGCCATCTAAACTCCCTCACCTTGATATAATCTTGTATTAACAAGACAGCTAACTAAGGCTCTGGATCTTATTTTTAATCACTAATTGGAAGTATTAGTTTAAAAACCAATCACAAAAAGCAGACTCATCGGTTGCCGGTATTTTTATGGCTAAGTAGATCAGAAAGGCCCAAGGGTCATGAACAAGCAAAACTGCTCTTATGTAAAATATGACAATTTCTGTACCATCTTTATGATTGATAAAGACCTCTGATCACTGTTTTTTTGTTCCAAATAAACCACTCGTAGGCCTTATTATGCAACTTGAAGAAAGATCTCTCTTCAGAAAGTGTCTGAATTTCTTTTGCATTTGCCATGCTATCTTAGTAGCTAGTGACCAGTCACAACTAGATTGCCCGATCTCTAAGACCCTCAACAGGAAAAGAGATAGATTACTAATGATGGCATTAGATGATCACATCCATGCTGAGAGATGCTGGCCTGTGCCACACCACACATTTTATTCCATCTTTTCAAGGAGATTATAAGATCTTTGAAAACAGACACCATGTCTTACATATGCCTCTGAACTACATAACATTACTTCACACGGTACAATCAGGGCTTATAGAACTATCCAATAGAACTCTTTGTAATGACATAAATGTTTTCTGTCCTGTCTTCTATGGAAGCCACTACACACACATGACCATAGAGCGCTTGCAATGGACTAACGAAGCTGAGGAACTAAATTTCTAATTTCATTTTATTTTAATTAATTTTCATTTTAATTGCTTCACGTGACTAGAACTGATTGGACAGCACATCAATTGAATATTCAAAATATCTTTCACTGTGTCCTAACCAGATGGTCTTTTCACCTCTACCTATTTCCAGTAACAAGTTCATACTTTCTCAGCAGCTCTACCCATTGTCAGAGAATTCTGTTGGGGCCAGGACAGCCAGCCTCACCACATCAGAACCAGCCTCTGTTATCAGGCATACATTTAGAAAGCACATTTATACCTTTATTTATTTATAGCAAAGCTATGTGTGTGTGTGTTTTCTCACACAGACACAGGTTGGTGGGAAACCTCCATTTTTGCCTAAAGATTTACATCTATACCTTTTCTCTTCTCTAGGGGCTAAGAGAGCAGCCTTGGCCACATGTCCATTCTGATTTGGTATTAACCCTCCATGTCTTTCACTTTAATTCTCCTTGACTTTGCCAGGGAAAAGTATTTTTAAAAGGGCACCGAAGGAACTGTGTTCCAAATTGTCATTTCTCCTCCCTCTTCTAGGAAAACCTTTCATTTGATTTAGCGATCACTCCAAATAGCAATCCTGGTTTCCCACCGATGGGCTGTAGTTAAGGAGCTGATGCCAAAGTTCTGTATGTTTTAGTTGCCTTTCTTTAAATGGAGATAAATCTATTTTTCTTACAATGATAGCCATGGTGTTTTGAACAATATAAAGTGCTCTGAATAAGGTGGCTATATTGGTGATAAAATTTTAAGATGCAACTACAATTTCTAAATGTGTTGTCTTCCCAAGTATTGAAGTCAGTATATATAAACACCATCATTTTACAAATCTAAAATGCCTGAAGTATTGCCTGGCCATTGTTGCTCAGTGGTTGAGCATCAACCCATAAATTAGGAAGTCACAGTTTGATTCCTGGTCAGGGCACATGCCTGGGTTGCAGGCTTGATGCCCAGCAGGGGGTATTATTTCTCATCCTTAATGTTTCTATCTCTCTCCCTCTTCATTCCTCTTTTTGAAATCAATAAAAAAATATATTAAAAAATCAAAATGCCTGAAGTGTCCACTAAAAAGGACTATAAAAGCACAGATACATAAGTTTTAGTAACGTAAGTCTGTCAGTTCTGGTGTTTTAAAATGGAAAATATAGAGGAAATGTAATGATAAAAGGCTGAGTAAGGAAAGAAAGAAAAAAATAGGACATCGCTTTTTAGTTTTTAGTAGGGCTTTGTGTTCTAGATTCTACCGATTAGAGAAAAGAAACAACTGAAGAAGGCAAAGTTCCTCAGATTGATCTCATTCATTCTTATTTCTATGTTGCTGGACTTCACAGATGTGCCTTGATGATTTTATGTATTTTTTTTTAAGTAGCACAGATTTTTGGAACAAGATGGTGAAGGTTGAGCTCAAGTTAAGTCCAAACTATATGTTAGAATCCGTGTATTTATTTGGTTTTTGAGTCCCAAATGAACCATTTGGTTCAGAAAAGAGCAAAGCAGGTTGATAAACTGAATTTTTTTAAAAGGACAAAAGTTCATTTTCTATAGTCAGAAAGAAAACTCTGCCAGATTTACTGTGTAACTACTGCAAATGTGGGTTTATTCAACTTTGAGAGTCATATTTAATCTCTTACCAAGGTCTTTAATTTTTTTTTGTAAACACTGATCAATCAATAAAATACAGAGATAAATCAGCTTGAGTTACATTTTTTATACTCAGAATGATAAAATCTATAATAAAAGTCTAATGGTTCAAATCAGCTATAATTCCTGAGTGCCTATCATGTTTCAATAGGGAAAAGATTTTTTAAAGACTTTCATAAATGGACTTAAGAACAAAGCATGTAAGTAAACTTAAGAATAAAGCATGTAAGTAGGAAGTAAAATATCAATAAATTATTTAAATAACAGCTAGAGCAATTGAGGATCTATGGCAAGGTGGTATCTTATTAATTTATTAATTACCAAAATGAATCATAGGTGTTCAAGAAGGGAGCTATCACTTCTAAGCTCAAGTCCTCAGAAAAGGCATCATGAAGGAATCCAAGCTAAAAATTCATGGCTGAATATGAACAAGGAAGACAATAGGGAGCCCATTCCCTTGCTGGAATAGTATTAATAATGAAATTACAGAGGTGAAACATTGTATGACACACTTGAGAGGCAATAAAATATTTTTACAATGCCATGAAGTGATCTGCTTAGTTAATGCTTTCTAAATCAGAAAGCTTAGATAATGCTTAGTTAATGCTTTCTAAACAGAAATTAGAAAAGAATGCACTTAGATATCAAAGCATTTAGGCCTGGAAAGGAAGAAACATGGACATGCCCTGTTTGATGCAGGCATCTTTGCTAGATTAGATAGTAGGTATAGACCGATACTATTACATGGGGTTAAATGAAACCTTGGGCATCATCTGGTCCAACCATCTCATTTTCCAGAGGAGAAAAGCTTAAAGAGGGTCAGTAGGCCTCCTAACTCTAAGTCTAGGTCATTGATTGCCAGGGATTTGTCGAGGAGCTCAATGGAAGTATTTGGGGTGAGTGAAGATAATTTGAAAAGCAGAGGCTGCAGAATCTGATGGAGTATGTTACACCCAGAAATTATGCAGTGCTTGTAGTATGAAGAGAAACATCACTGGGTTGCAATGATGACCCAAATAAAACTATCTCAAACCTTTAGGAGAGACAAAATATGGTCCCTGGTTTTCCTTCCCAAGCCCCTGAATCTCATGAACAAAACACAAAAAGCAGGTGATGGGTGTGACCCAAGGTGGGAGATGTGTCTGATAAGCCTGGTAGAAGCTTAAAGAAGCAAAAAAACTATGGACTGATTTCTCAACAGAAACACATCAGGCCAGAAGGGAAGGGAATGAAATATACAAAGTCATGCAAAGCAAGAGTCTGAATCCAGGAATACTATACCCAATAAGGCTATCAATCAAAATTGAAGGTGAAATCAGGAGCTTCACAGACAAAAAAGGACTAAGGGAGTTTATTACCACCAAACCAGTAATGCAAAAAATGCTAAAGAGTCTGTTGTAAAAAGAAGAAATAGGAAGGGAAGAAGGAACACAGGCATAAAGAATATAAATGGCAAAAAACAAGTACCTATCAATAATAACTTTAAATGTAAGTGGATTAAATGTCCCATTCAAAAGACATATGGTAGCTGAATGGATAAGAAAACATGACCCATATATCTGTCTACAGGAAACCTACCTCAGAACAAAGGACTCACACAGACGGATGACAAAGGAATGGAAAAAGGTTTTTCAGGCAAATGAAAATGAAAAAACAAAACAAAAAAATCTGGAGCAGCAATATTTTTATCTGACAAATTAGACCTCAAAGTGAAGGCCATAACAAGAGATAAGGAAACCCACTTCATAATATAAAAGGAAGCAATTCAACAAGAAGATATAACTCTTGTTATATGTAAGATATGGTAAATATATATACACCCATACAGGAGCACCCAAATACATAAAAAATTCCTTTGGAGGATATCAAGGGAGAGATTGATAGCAATACAGTCATACTAGAGGACTTAAATAGTCTACTAACACCACTGGACAAATCCTCTAAACAAAAATATCAGCAAAGAAACATCAATCCTAAATGACTCACTAGACCAGATGGAATTAATTGACATCTTCAGAACATTTCACCCCAAAGCCACAGAATATACATTCTTCTCAAGTGCACATGGGTAATTTTCAAAGATATACTACATATTGGGACACAGGCAAAGTCTCTTCAAATTCAAGAAGATAGAAATCATATCAAGCATCTTCTCAGATCACAGTGGCATAAAACTAGAAATCAACTACAATAAAAACAATCCAAAAAAATCAAACACATGGAAACTAAACAGCATGATATTAAACAATGATTGGGTTACCAAAGAGATTAAAGAAGAAATGAAAAGCATCATGGCAACAAATGACAATGAAAACACAACAATCCAAAATCTATTGGACACAGTGAAAGCAGTCTTGAGTGGGAAGTTCATAGCTCTGCAGGCCTACCTCAAAAAACAAGAAAAAATGGTAATAAATTATCTAAACCTACAACTTAAAGGGAGAGAGAGAGAGAGAGAGAGAGAGAGAGAGAGAGAGAGAGAGAGAGAGAGAGAGAGGCCCAGCATAAGCAGAAGGAAGGAAATAATAAAGATCAGAGCAGAGATAAATGACATAGAGACCAAAAAAACAATACAAAAGATAAACAAATCCAAGAGTTGGTTCTTTGAAAGGATAAACAAGATTGATGAACCTCTACCAGGCTCACCAAGAAACAAAGAGAGGACCCAAATAAATAAAATCAGAAATGAAAGAGGTGAAATAACAACCGATCCCACAGAAACACAAATGATTATGAAAAAATACCATGGAAAACTCTATTCCAACAAAATAGACAACCTAGATGAAACGGACATATTCTTAGAAAAATACAAGCTCCTAAAACTCAATCATGAAGAATCAGAAAACTTGAATAGGCCAATAACTACCGAAAAAATTGAAGCAGTGATAAACAAAATCTTCAAACAAACCAAAGCCCTGGTCCAGACAGCTTTCCAGGGTAGTTCTACCAAGCATTCAAAGAACTTATCCTCCTTAGACTATTCCAAAAAATTCAAGAGGAAGGCACACTTTCAAGCTCTTTCTATGAAGCCTGCATTACCCTAATCCCAAAACCAGATAAAGACAACAACAACAAAAAAGAGAACTACAGGCCAATGTCCTTGATGAACATAGATGCTAAAATCCTCAACAAAATTCTAGCAAATCAAATTCAGCAGTACATTAGAAAGATCATACAACATGACCAAGTGGGATTTATTCCAGGGATGCAAGGATGGTACAATATCCGCAAATCAATAAATGTGAGACATCACATAAACAAACAGAGAGACAAAAATCACATAATCACATCAACCCATGCAGAAAAAGCATTTGACAAAATCCAACACCCTTTCTTGATCCAAAACTCTCAGCAAAGTAGGAATAGAAGGATTGTACCTTAACAAAATAAAAGCTTTATATGACAAACCTACAGCCAACATCATACTTAATGGGCAAAAACTAAATTCATTTCCCTAAGAACAGGAACAAGATAGGGATGCCCACTTTCACCACTCCTGTTCACTATAGTACTGGAAGAGCTAGCCATAATGATCAGACAAGAAGAAGAAATAAAAGGCATCCAAATTGAAAAAAGAAGAAGTAAAACTGTCCTTATTCAAGATGACATGATATTATACATAGAAAACCCAAAGACTCCATAAAAAACTATTAGACCTAATAAATGAATTTGGCAATTTAGCAGGATATAAAATTAACACCCAGAAATCTATGGCCTTTTCATACACCAATAATGAACTCACAGAAAGAGAAAGGAAAGAACTATCTCATTTATCATTGCACCAAAAAATTAAGATACCTAGGAATAAACTTAACTAAGGAGATAAAAGACCTGTACTTGGAAAACTACAGGACATTGAAAAAAGAGATAGAAGAAGACATAAACAATTGGAAGAACATACGATGTTCATGGATTTGTAGAATCAGCATCATTAAAATGTCCATACTACCCAAATTTACAAATTCAACATGTCCATACTACCCAAATTTACAAATTCAATGCAATCCCCATTAAAATACCAATGGCATATTTCAAAGATCTAGAACAAACTCTCCAAAAATTCATCTGGAATAAAAATAAAACAAAAAACCTTGAATAGCCACAGCAATCCTAAGAAAGAAGAACAAAGTTGGAGCCATCACAATACCAGATATCAAGCTATATTACCAATCCACGGTTCTCAAAATGGCCTGGTACTGGCACAAGAACAGACATATAGACCAATGGAATAGAACAGAGAACCCAGAAATTGACCCATTATGCTCAATTAATATTTGACAAAGAGGCAAGAGCATACAATGGAGCCAAGACATTCTCTTCAATAAATGGTGCTGGGAAATTTGGTCAGATACATGCAAAAAATTGAAACTAGATCACCAACTTATACCATACACGAAAACAAACTCAAAATGGTTAAAGGACTTAAATGTAAGATGAGAAACCATAAAAATTTTACAAGACTTCATAAGCAGCAAAATAGCAGACATATGTCGTAGCAATATCTTTACAGACACAGCTCCTAGGGCAATGGAGACTTAGGAGAAAATAAACAAATGGGACTACATCAAAATAAAAAGCTTCTGCACAGTAAAAGAAACCATCAACCAAACAAAAAAGCCTACTGCATGGCAATATTTGCAATAAGGGTTTAATCCCCAAAATTTATAAAGAACTCATACAACTTAACCAAAGGAAAATAAATGATCCAATCAAAAAATGAGCAAAGGATCTAAATAGACATTTTTCAAAAGAGGACATACAGAAAGACCAGAGACATATGAAAACATGCTCAAAGTCACTAACCATCTGAGAGATACAAATCAAAACAACAAAATACCGTCTCATACCTGTCAGAATGGCTATCATCAACAAATCAACAAACGACAAGTGCTGGTGAGGATGTGGAAAAAAAGGAACCCTCTTGCACTGCTGGTAGAAATGCATACTGCTGCAGTCATTGTGAAAGACAGTATGGCATTTCCTCAAAAAGTTAAAAATGGAATTCCCATTTGGCCCAGTGATCCCACTTCTAGGACTACATCCCAAGAAATCAGGAAAGGATATATGCACCCCTATGTTCATAGCAGCACATTTTACAATAGCTAAGATTTGGAAACAGCCTAAGTGCCCATCAGCAGATGAGTGGATTAAAAAACTGTGGTACATCCACACAATGGAATACTGTGTTGCTGTAAAGAAGGAACTTTTACCATATGCAACAGCATGCATGAAACTGGAGAGCATTATGCTAAGCGAAATAAGCCAGTCGGAGAAAGATAAATATCACATGGTCTCACTCTTATGTGGGATATAATGATCAATATAATTTGATGAACAAGAATAGATCCAGAGACAAATGTTAGGGGAAGGAGGTAAGAGAACAACCAAAGGACTTGTATGCATGCATATTAGCAAAACCAACAGATACAGACACTAGGACAGTGGGGGCTTTCCCAGGGTGGGAATGGCTGGGAGGGGGGGAGGGGAAGGGTGGTCAATTGGGGGAAAAGGGGACATGTAAAACTTCAGACAATAGAAAGGAACAAAAGCAAGAAAGTCTGAAATATAAGTTCCAGAAAGGCAAGGACCTTTTCAGTCTTGTTCACTGTTGAGTTCCCAGTGCCTAGAGCTTCAGAATTTAGTACATAATAAATGTTCAGTAATAGTCATTGAATATTGAAGGTATAAATATTTTCATGAGGTTTCATTGAGGTAGTTGGACCTTGCAACTTATAGTAGACCCAGTACGATGAATAGTCAGAAAGGATCTGCTTAACTACTAATGATTAGGAGTGTTGAAAGACTAGACTCCTTGCAATAACAGAAATAGTAATGTGAATGAGGATATAGTGGGTCAGAGGAGAAAGGCATGTATTGAGGAAGGTGCAATCCAAGAGAAAAAAATCTCTAACATCTCAAAAAAAAAAGT
This sequence comes from Pipistrellus kuhlii, assembly GCF_014108245.1. Classification (NCBI taxonomy): domain Eukaryota; kingdom Metazoa; phylum Chordata; class Mammalia; order Chiroptera; family Vespertilionidae; genus Pipistrellus; species Pipistrellus kuhlii. The sequence continues at coordinate 16,059,431 of NW_023425405.1, forward strand.
ATGCAAGGAATGGCTATCCACGAATGGCTATCCTAATTTATGAATCTTACCAAAAAAAAAAAAAAAAAAAAAAAAAAAAAAAAAAAGTAACAATGAGGGGGGGTGGCAATGGTGGGATAAGGGCCATATGTAATACCTTAATCAATAAAGAAATAAAAGAAGTAACAATAAAATTATAAGTGCTTAATACATGTTTGCAAGGTTGAATTTAATTAATGCCTCTGAGACATGATAATTTTATGAGTTCCATACGGGTTTGAAATTAAAGAGGCATGGGTAACTTTAAAGATCACTTCATACCCGAGTCTACGTGATCGAATGAATTAAACCAGAGATCACTGACAATAATATTCTCAGGACTTCCCTGTAGTGCTCTTACTTATTCTTTGAAAGGAAAAACAATTCCCAAAAGGAAACAGTGGCTTAGTAAGAATATTATTATGGTTAAGAGCACATAATGTAAAATAGGGATTATAATAGCTACCTCACAGGTTTATCGGTATTATGTAGATAAAATAAGATGACATATTTTAAAATGGCTCAGCAAGCTATTAAGCTACACACACACATACACCATGGAGGAAACTTAAACGCATATTCCTAAGTGGAAAAAAAGAGTCTGAAAAGGCTACATGCTGTATGATTTCAGCTGTATGCCATTCTGGAAAAGGCAAAGATATAGAAACAGTGACAAGATTAATGGTTGCCACGGGTTGGGGTGGGAGAGGAAGGGATGGATAAATAAATGGAGGGGCGATCCCAGTCATATGGGATTAGAGCCCATACCTGCTCTTAACTTGACTACATGGGCAAAGACTCTATATCCAAATAAGGTCACATTTGGAGATACTGGGATTTAGGAATTCAACCCTAACTGGGAGTACACAATTCAATGCAAATATGGAAGAAATTGTGGGCAGAGGTGAAGGAGAGGGAATATATGGGAACTTGGTACTTTATGTTCATATTTTTTAAAGCCTAAATCTACTCTAAGAAATAAAATACATTGATTTAAATAAAAGTTATTTTCTTTTTAAAAAGCCCAGCACATAGTACATACTCAATAAACGTTAGTTATTTTAGAACTCAACTAACTTATTCAAAGTCCCGGACACTACAGGTTTTATTCTTGATGTATTTCAAAACCAATATTGGTGCTGCCCCCAAAGACTTTTTCCCCCACCCACTCACCATTCAGTTTATGATAATTTGAGGGTAAATAAGACTTAGTTTTCATCACATGATTCTCCCCCTAATAACTGAGTACTTATGGTGTCATTATCAAAAGGAAGGACAGTGTGTTTAAATGATTTGAAAACTGTAACACTGACTTATTACTTAATTACAGCAGTATGGGTGTGCCCTGGTTGTTTTTGTAGTTGCTGCTGTTAATCCTCACCTGAGGATATTTTCCCATTGCTTTTTAGAGAGAGTGGAAGGGAGTGAGACAGGGAGAGAAAAACATCGATGTGAGAGAGACATGCCATTTTGTTGCCTCCCACACATGCCCTTGACTGGAATTGAACCCAGGACCTTTCAGTCCACATGCCAATGCTCTATCCACTGAGCCAAACCGGCCAAGGCTGGCATACCCTGTTTTAAGGCGATCCCATATTTGAGAACCCATATTGAAAAGACAGATATATCAATAGGTAATGGCTCATTTGCCTTTGTAAAGTGCTTTTCCCCCTTTACAAAAGGAAGTCACATCAGAGTTCTTTCAGTAGCATGACTACAATTCTCCCAACCCCACCCCCCAGCACAAAAATCTAGCTTTTCATAAGACTTTTCAAGAATCCATCTGCCCCGTTCATTGGCATGTCCCTCCTTTAGCCCGCCTGTCTCTTTCAGGCCGGCTCTGTCCATTCGTGACCCCCAGGAGCTCCACAGTTTACAGAATCTCTCTGCCTTGACGTTTCATCACTTCATTGGTTGAGGACCTGTTTCCTAATCAATGTTGCTGGAAGGAATTTGGCATTGACTGGGGCTGGGGGAGGAAATGAGAGATTACTAGCTGGGGACATGGAAGCTCCTGCTCTCAGAAGAGGGAGGGGCAGGGAAGTCACTCACAGTTCTACCCAGACATGGCTCCCCTCATGTAAGAACATGCCAGCGATGTTCAGAAGTTCTGAGATATAGGGTGTGAGGATTAAGAAAGATCTTCAATTCCATGCTGGCATGAGACCAAGAGCCATTTTCACACATAAACACACACACACACACACACACACACACACACACACACACACCAATGGAGAGTCACGTCACACGGTACACAGATGTGCTTTCTCCTCTCCCTCAGATAGACTCATCACATGTCCACAAAGAATAACACAGGCACTTGTCTAGGTAGACTCTCTCTCTGTCTCTCTATCTCTCTTTCCTCTCTCCCTAAGTGTCATATATATATATATATATATATATATAATCAGCAGTATTTAAATGAGTAAATAACTAGATAGGAATAGAATTTTTCTCTAGTTGGAAAAGAAAAACAGATAAGTAATGAAAGGTGAGGGGTAGGAGGAAAGGATGGGGAGGAGAAAAAGAATGTGTGCGAGAAGGAAGCCAGGGAGCTGCCCAGCCAAAGTGCCCACATGAAGTTGGTTACTCTCCCTTCCCTTAGGGCACTTGAAGGTGGGCCACCGCCTGCATCTTCCCCTGCTGGACTCCTTGTCTCACTGCCCCTTAGCACCTCCCCCGGGGCACCGGCAGAGAAGCCAGAGAAGCGGAACCCCTGTGGCTCCCCAAGGCTGGCCGGCTGCTTAGCTCGGGTAAGGGAGGAGTGGAGGCTCAGAGGATGCTCTTCAAGCTATAATACTTGGATAAATTAAGGAAAGTTAAATTGTTTGCCTCCAGACAGGCCTCCTTCCCCATTTCTGTTTGCTGTTGCCATAGTTGTTGAGAAGTGGCTTATAGACAACAAAAGGCTTTATTGAAGGGAGGAAAGAGCGGAGTTGACTCTCCCTGCACTGCGCTCGGAACAGGAGCCCATCCCAGGACCCGAAGCTCACTTTTTTTCCTTCCCCCATTCTGATTCCTATGATGAGACCAGGCTGGAAAAAGTAGAGAAATTTCTCTTTGGTTAATGAAATATATATATATTTTTTAATAAATAGGAAAATGGATTCTTTTCTTCATAACAAGCAACATTTTAGAGAGAACTCTTGGTAGGAGTAAGATTAGAAAAACACCTTCCCATGTAAAAACCCCACATAAACACCAGAATTCAAATTTCTAAAAGATTTATAAGCAGTATAAGTAATACCCTGGGGGTGGTGGGGAGAGAAAGGGGAAACTTCCAAACATTGGATCGTTTTGTTTTTGTTGGCTGAGGTTTTATTTTTGTTTGTGTGGGGTTTGTGAAGGGGGGTGGGGGTGGAGGCGGGGAGAGGAATGCTTGAAAAGAAAACCTGACCATTTATTTAAGAAGGGCTCTCTGACTTGGCTTCTTAAATCTTAAGTTTTGCTTTTTGCTCCCTCCAACCAAGCTGCACTCGGGGATGGCTCCCGGCTCTGCAAGGCTCCCTGTTGGCCTGCGCAGAGCAAATGGCTCGTCTCATGTGCACAGAAAGGCTGGAAAGTATTTTTTTGTGATCCGAGTGCAGCGGAGAGTCTAGGATTCCAGAGGAAGTGGAGGCCTCCCGCTCCACACAGGAAACAATCTTCAAGCAGGCCTTAAACGCCAGATTCCAGGCCGAGTTTAACTAACCACTGACAGCTCTGTAAACAAAGCAAGGACAAAAAGAGCCGGCTTCCCCTTTTCTGGTAGTCATTCTGGGCTCGGGGCTGCGGGGGAATTCTGGAATACTTGACTCCATGGCACAGACGCGCAGGGGAGGCAGCGGGCTCCTCAGCTGAAGAGCTGGAAAGGGAGGATCTTTCTGGGATTAAAACCGTCACGGAGGAGGTAGGAGAGGATCCAGCCGCGCCTTTTACCAGGAGCCGGGCCTTTTAAGCTCTGGGAACAGCTTGATCCTAAGGAAACCGCTTTTTGAAAAGAAAAAAACAAACGCTGCTGCCTTATGTTTACTCATGGTATTATTGCTGTGCTCTGTATCATCATTCTGATGCTAATATTCTTTTAGGCTATGCAGATGATGCCTGGGTAGTCGTGTTAATTGGTGTTGTCTTTTCTTTTTTCTCTCGTAGTTCCTACATGTTCCCTTTCTTGCCACTTTTCTGTTTTCCCCTCTTTGCTTTCTTCTGCTCTTTGTTCCCTCTTTTTGTAACTTTTGTCCGTGTGTGGCTCCGCAAGTCACAAAGAACAAAACCTCTCCCAAGCTCATCAATATTTCTGGTCTTCAAAACCTCTCTGATTCCTGAGGTCTGTCTTTCTTTCTTTCTTTTTTTTTTTTAAACTGGAATCTTACTTATTTGCCTCAAATAGTTTCATGAATGAGACTGAACTTCACACGGAAAGGACTCAGCTCAGGAGTTAGAAATTGATCCGTGGCTACCGGATCAGTCTTCTAAGGTGTTTTTCTAAGAGTAAAGAAAAAAAGGAGGGAATGAAAAAACGGTGGGGGTGGCTAAAGCAATTCATGGTAAATAATAACTCGGACTCCTCGATGATACTGATTCCACCTCCTCCCCTCTAGATCCAGACACCATCTGGTCTCCCGAACCCTGAACCCACGCCATGGATGACTTTGAACGTCGCAGGGAACTGAGGAGGCAAAAGCGGGAAGAGATGCGCCTGGAAGCAGAAAGGTAAGGGTCTAGGCTGAAAGATATTTTTGTGTTGTGTTGATGACAGTGTTGGGGTCAGGCCTCACAGAGCATCACGCTGGAGGGCCAAGCGTGGCACACTAACCCGCTGGCAGCAGTCGTTACGGAAAGTTTTCCTGTGAGGCCTCCAACTTCTGCCTTAACAAACAACCATCAAGAAAAAGAGAGACTGCAGAAGAACCAAATAGTCGCATTCACTTAGGGTCTTTCAGAGTGGAGTTTTTAAACGACAAAGGCAGCGTGTGGAGAAAAGTTTCAGAAGCAGTGATACTATTAAAGTGACATGAAAATGACAAATATTGAATATTGAAACCATTTAGGAAATGGGAGTCTCTGTTTTTAAAAAAAGTAAAGGCAGCAAATACCAGATGGATCTTGTGGCACATTTTTATTCTTATTAGAAAAGCATGCAGATGCAGGAATCTGTGTATGACAGGTTCGTAGCCAGTGGGTGTGTTACTGTACAGATTCTGAGTTTAGTTGGAAGCTGCTGCCTTGTGTAGGGCCTCTGTTGTGATGACTCTAAGGGCAGGTTGAGGGAATGAAACAATGACATGTGAAGCACAGAATATAAATGCATATTTCAAATTTTTGACCTCAGAGCCGAGGACAGTGGCATTAAAAGTCTTTAGAGAAAGCGGTGTTGGCATTGGCAGGAAGGAAAACGTTAAACAATGATCTTAAAATCAAATCAGTGTTGCCTCACAGTAATTCCGGGGCACAAATGACAAGGTGCTAGTAAGGGGGTCCTTTAGCGATTCTGCAGGAGGGAACTGGAACTTACATCTACAACAAAAAGTTTTGGGGTCCACGGGCTCTACTTATTTGTCTGGAGAATGCAAAAGAAGGAGGTGAATTACTGCCTTTGATTAGCTTGGTCAGAGTAGGCTGCCATTCATGAAATGTGAATGCACACACATGCATGGTACCTGGGCTCTTGTGGGTTCAAATCCCAGCTCTGCCACTTATGAGCTGTGTGAGCGTGAATGAGCAAGGGACTTCTCTCTCAGTCACAGTTGCCTTATTTGTAAAATAGGCATAATGTCTACATAGTTTGTGTGCTTGTGAAGATTATTGAACTTCATAAATGACCTAGCTCAGTCCCTGACACATAGGAGGCTTCTCTAAATGGTAGTTATTAATTTTTTTAACCAGTAGCATTAACTAAATACGTAAGAAACAAACTATCAATATAGCCAGAACTAAACATGAACTCCAGGAGAAGGAAATGCAGTCCTCATCCTGTGATGAAACTAGCCAGCAATGCTCTTGGGAAGTGGTAAGCCATGGAGAAGGCCATGACAGAGACAGAGTGGAAAGGGAGCCATGTAGGTGAGGGAATCACACCAGCAAAAGCCCAGAAGTGGAACTACGAATCCTGGTGCACGAAATCCGTTGAGTACTTGGGGAAGAGTAAGTGGGACTTGTACCTATTGGATGTTTCTATTTCACACAAAGTGCAATAGACAGAGACTTAGCACGGGAGCAGTGTGTGATGAAAATGTTAGAAAACGTTATCTGCAATGAACTAGAACATGGTGATACCAGCACTGAAGAGCTAGTATTGAACATAGAGTAATGAGAGTCTGAATCAGGACAGTGGATATGAAAACAAAGATTGAATATAGCAGGAGAATTAGCTAACCAATTAGGAGAGGGAGAAACTCAAAGACAATTCCAAGGAATATAAGTCCGAGGAGCTGGAAAGGTCTCTGCATTGTTCCAACTGGGAAACTGGGATGGGTTCCATTCTTGGGTGGGTATCCTGGGCGAGTGTTTACTTTCAGCTAGAAACTGCACACAATGAGGCTTTCCTACAGGCCTTTGTAGATAGAAACTTTCAATGTTTGTTCAGAAAAGGAGAGAGATTACTATTAGAGAAGTCAGTTTGGGCACACTTAGTATGGCAGCAGTAGTACAAAAGCTGAAGGTGGGTGGCAGTGATGCTGATGAGAAAACAAGTGTAGAGAGAGCCAGAGGCCATAAAGACATAATGGACGCCATCCAAGAAGACCCAACAAAGTCAAGGAAGTAGGGAGAGTGTGGGGGCACCAGCTCTGAAAGGACACTGAGGCCATGTGGGCAGCACCCAGGCCTAGTGAGCACACCTCTTATTCTCTCCAACGATGTGGTATCTGGCCTCTGGTCCTCCTGCAAGTCCATGAAATATCTTTACCCAACAAATATTTATTAAGCACCAACCAAGTCTCAGTGTCTTGATTGGGGCCAGGGAAAATAATGGTGAGGTATAAATAGATATGCTTTCTGCCTTTATGTCCCTTGTGGTAAGCTAGGAAACCAAAGCACAACAGGGTCAGAAATCAGGCCGGGCCAGGATGAGGGTGAGAGGGCCTCAGGAATGAGGGCAGGAAATTGGGCATCAGGCTAGATCAGTGTCATCCGTTTCTTTACTTCCTATGTGAATAAGGAGACAGGGAATCCATGTGAGAGGAATGTTAGCACTAACTTGCTGTGGTTGGAGCCATACTGTGATTAGAGTGAATACGCCAGGGCTCTTTAGAACTAGGATTTTGCCTAAGAACTTTCCACACAGCTGCATAGTTCATCCCTTCCAGTTTTTTTTGTTTTGTTTTGCTTTCTGTGGAAGGATATGTTTTCCTGTCTTTCTTTAATATCAATCTTAAAATGAATATACTTGGGGAATCTTAGTTAGATAGATGATCTTAATAACCTAAAATAAATTTACACAAATGTATCCTAACCTTGTTTAACTGTCTGTATTAATTCTTTTGGGGTATTCTATTTCGTCTGATTTTTTTCTCTTTCTTTTTTTAGAGAAGTACTTAAGTAAGTTCTTATATTGGTACTAAGTTTATCATTTCGTGTTTCAAGGTGAACCTTCTCATTCTGATATAGTAGGTTCTGGTAGGTAAGTCCATGTTTACCTTTTAGGATTTTGTAAAATCTGATCATTTATGGGAATAGTGAAGGTCAGGCTCTGTGGTCCAGCCAACTTTGAGAGGAAAGTTTAGGGTGTGGACAGGAAACAGATGGCCAGAACCAGAAGTCAAGGGCTGCCTGAAATCGTGGTTTTTGATTTGAAGATAAAGGGCATGTAAGACCTTGGGTGAGTCCCTTTTCCTTTAACTTTCGACCTTGGCTTTCTCATCTGTAGTAGGGGTTGGTGTTTTCTTTGGGGGGGTTGGTGGTAATTTTCACTTTCCTTTTACTTTTGGTATTATCTAAGTTTCCTTTACAATGATCATATACTACTCAAGTTAAAAACAATAAGGCATTTTTTTTTTAATTTTATTTTATTGATTTTTCACAGAGAGGAAGAGAGAGGGATAGAGAGTTAGAAACATCAATGAGAGAGAATCATTGATCAGCTGCCTCTTGCACACCCCGTACTGGGGATGTGCCCGCAACCAAGGTACATGCCCTTGACCAGAATCAAACCCAGGACCTTTCAGTCTGCAGGCCGACGCTCTATCCACTGAGCCAAACCGGTCCCGGCCAATAGGGCAATTTTTTATTTTATTTTTGGAAAATGTGATTCTATGACCCTACAGATTATGCTTAAGGAGATTTAACTTTCCTTTGGATTTATGGAAATAAAGAAAGAACTCAACCCCAATCTGGTGGTGGAGTAAATTAGCAAAAGTAGAGTGCCCCCCCCACCCCCACCCCGGCTCAGAGCTGCAGATTCATTTATTCACACACTCATTCAACAAACTTTTATTGGGCATCTCCTCAGCTCCAAGTTCTATTTTGAGCACTTAGGACAGCAACAGAATGCCAGAATTGGGAAGTGTGTGCATAATGCTTTTCAACCTTTATAGAACCAAGTGGTGATCAAGAAAGTACATTTTTATATCTTCAGATATAATATGGCCCTGGCCAGTGTGGCTCAGTTGGTTAAGTGTACTGAGAGGTTGCATTTCCCATTCCCAGTTGGGGCACATACTTGAGTTGTAAGTTTGATCCTCTGTAGGGGATGTGCAGGAGGTGGTCGATGGATGTTTCTCTCTTCCCCTCCCCCTTCCTCTAAAATCAATAAAAGCCTATGTATGTGCTGTACCCCCGTAGACTGTGTGGAGGAAGAGAGGCTGTTGCCCACAAAGGCTTTCCAAATAAAAATGCCCTGTTGTTTTAATTAGTTGTTATTGAGTTTGACTAGCAGGTGCAGTTCTATTCTGCAATGATAAATAATTTAAAACTTGTACTCTCACCAGATGTTACAACCACAAGTTAAAATAAGCCAGACTCTCATACATGTTATTCCTCAGAAACAGATCTTCATGCCATGCTGGCTTTCATGTGCTTGGCAATGACTCACCGCATCACGGCTGCCCTGAAACTGGTGTACACACACCTCATTCTGAGGGTTCCAGCCCAGTCCTTTTCAAATCACCCAGTTTTCCATAACCTAGACTGCATACCTTGTTAATAAAACCATTTTCCCTTCTTTGTCCTGAGCCTTAGCCTGTGCATCTTTCTGCTCTTCGTCTTGTCCTGTCCTTCATTTGGCTCTCCCACTGAATCCTTCAGGTGGGGATTTTAGATTGGTAGAAGGTACTTCATTCTGTCACCAAAAATATATAAATCGAATACCTACAAAGTACAAGAGATTGTGCTGACCCATAGGGATGAGTGGACAGTCCAGGCAATGTCCTAGCAGTCACCAAGCTCATATTCTAGGTGGATCAGAACTTTGTAGCAGTGATTTTCAACCTTTTTAATCTCATGGCACACATTAACTAACTGCTAAAGTTCTGTGGCACACCAGTAAATATATATTTTTTGCTGATCTGACAAAAAAGGGTATTGTTTAGATGTTGTCTTTTTTTATTATTATTATTATTATAAACAATCTAAGGGAAAAGAGTTTAGTATCCCTGCCTAAATAGTCAGGTATTACATTTTTTAAAAATTCTTGTGGCACACCAGTTGGAAATCACTGCTTTAGAGAAATCTTTACCAAAAGATATTGGGGGGAAAAAATGGCAAAAAGACACTTTGTATTCATCTCAAATTGAACTATATTTTTTAATCAATTACGTATTTGAAGATACAAAGAGCTAACTAGTTTTGCCATTTATTATTCTTCACCTATCTCATGGGAAGAAAAAATTAATAGGTATATTCTGATTCCCTTTTTGTTACTGTGCTTTATCTAAATTCCTCTCCACCTTTGTCTCTGTATTTTTCAGTGCATCTTAATGTATGTTGCTCTGGTCCATGTGCATCTTCAACACTTGATTGGCTTGTTTTCCTATGTCCTCCCATCCATGCACCTATTCTGTCTGCTCTGGATTACATAGGCACAAGCTTTTGTATCCTCAAGAAACACTTTTGATAGGGGAAGGAGGAACAATGTCAAAGGGCTCAAATTCACCTCTCTTCCTAGTCAACAAGTACAAAAGCATGCTAGGCCTTTTATGTTTATCTACAAAGATGAACTGATTACAGCACCAATAATACGGTAGATATATCTGAATAGAACATATATGTTCTATATAATTGAAGGAACACAGAGAATCACAATGGTGGGAAGTAGTAAAAAGCTTACTATTAAAAGCGTGGGTGCCGAAACCGGTTTGGCTCAGTGGATAGAGCATCGGTCTGCAGACTGAAAGGTCCCAGGTTCGATTCCAGTCAAGGGCATGTACATTGATTGCGGGCACATCCCTGGTAGGGGGTGTGCAGGAGGCAACTGGTCGATGTTTCTCTCTCTTCGACATTTCTAGCTCTCTATCCTTCTCCCTTCCTCTCTGTGTAAAATCAATAAAATATATATTTAAAAAAAAAAAAAAAAAGCATGGACTATAGCATTAGGAGCTATGCTCTCAAATACCAGGTCTGCCATTTTCCTCATCTATAAAATGGGGAAAAAATAATAGTACCCATCTCATAGGAGTTCTGTAAGAATAAAAAGAGATAATATGTGAAAGTAGTAGTAACAATGCTAATCACCTAGTATTTATTAGGTAATTATTATATATTATACAATTATTATTGAATTACTGTTATTTATTATTTATTTACTAGAGGCCCAGTGCATGAAATTCATATACGGATAGAGATCCTAGGCCTGGCCAGCGATCAGGGCCTATCTGCGGGGCGACTGGCAGAGCGATTGTGGGGGCCCCAATGACAACTACCTTGGCTGGCCTGGTGCAGCCCACTCACTGGCCCCCGCCCTCTGTCACCACTGCTGGAGGGGCCTGTGGGCTGGGGGCAGCTCCTGCATTGAGCGTCTGCCCCCTCATGATCAGTGCGCACCATAGCAATTGGTCGCTCTGCCATTTGGTCAATTTGCATATTATTGGGTAGGATTTTTTGATATAGGATTTACTAAATATCACTATTAATTATTATTATAACCTATTTTGATTCCCTGCAACACAAAGAATTAAAGATATGTTTTTCTATTTGCCATAAAGCAAAACAAAACACGAAGGTTTTCACCCTGGCCAGTTTTTCCCAGTGGTTAGAGCATCGGCCCTCTGACCAAGGGGTCATAGGTTAGATTCCTGGTCAAGGGCACATACTTCTGTTGCAGCTTTGATCTCTGGCCCTGGTCAGAGCACACACAGGAGGCAACCAGTAGATGTGTCTTTTTCACATTGATGTTTCTCTCTCTCTCTTCCCCCTTCCTAGTTCCCTTTCACTCTCTAAAGATCAATGGAAAAAAATATCCTCCTGTAAGGATTAAAAAAACATGAAGCAAATAAAAACATAAATAAAAAATAAGTCTTGCTTTATCTCAAAAAAAAAAAAGAAGCTTTTCTTTCTATACGTATCAGAGATATAAGAGTTTAAGAAGATGAAGAGCAGGAATTTGCTATTGAGGGAAGTTTTGAGTGGCTATAATTGGTAATCAGTCTGAGGAAGGACTGCAATGTCTCAGCTCGAAGAGTTCACACCATTTCAAGTTAAGCCCTTTTTTTACGTTTGGCCAAAGAGATGTGTGAGCCCTGGCATATCTGCTGGGAGCCTGCAGTGCTGTTTTATCCACAAAGAGATCTTGAGTCACACATGCTACTGCTCCCACTGCTGGGTTTGCTTTCACAACAAGCAACTCTCTCACTTTTCAAGATGTGAACTTATTACATTCCCAGCTCATGCTCTCCACACCCAATGTGAGTTCCTCTTTCTGATCAGAAGAAAGAGCCCTATTGTAGAATTGGGTTATCTGATTCAGAGGCTCACAGACATAAATCAAGGGAATGAAAACACTCTCGCTGTTGTAATCGTTCATACATTTTTATGGGCCTCTGAAATACTGATGGTTAGACATTCAAAACTAAACATTTATACTACACTAGAAAAACAACAATTTTAAAAAATCCATTGGGTCTAAGTTGTCCTTTCCCAGAATGCTATCACCAAAAATTTTTACATGATTTAATAGCATGGCCAAGCAATGATTAGGCAGCATGCATGCACACACAAAAACATTTTGGTCACAATGCTTGAAGCTGTGACCTTGAAACTGTAAATCAAAATCTTTTCACGTGTAATGTTATTCTGTAATCAGAAAATTATTTTCCATTAGGAAGTTAATAAAATATTCCTTTAAAATGGTCTAAAGTATTCAAGTAGCTAAATGTGTTCAAAACTTCCCTTCAGACCAATTTTCACCTAACAATTCCTCTGATCCTAAAAGAACCCACTTTATGGTGATCAGTGGAGCACCAGGAGTCTAGGACCTATCCAAGGTGACCATTTACCGTAATAAAAATTGAAAATCTGGATTAAGTACCTCACATGCTGGCCCATAACTTCATTTTTTAGTTGGAAAAAAATTTGGCTTTATGAATTAACACACAGTTTGAAGCAGCAGTGATTTTTTTTACAGTCTATATATGTGACACTTATAATTATCAATCTTCCATCACCTAAAGAAAGGCGGGATGATGTGTTGTGTGTACATGATGAAGTCTAACAGACCTGGATTTGAATCCTGAATTTTCCAACCTACTAGTTGGGTGACCTTGTGTCAAATTACTTATACATCTCTTGCTTCTATTTCTTTATGTAAAACAATGCAAATAATTATTCTGCCTCACAAAGGCATTGTAAAAGTTAAGGTAGTTAATCCACACAGAGAAATTAACCCAATGGCTGACAGGTAGTACATGCTCAACAAATGTTTCATGTTGTTATGAAACCATATTTGGTACAAAATAATATTTTACAGATTTTGGATTTTTATTCATAAGTCAATTCAGTCGTTATGATTTGCTGCATCCTCACTACAAAGCTTCTTTCCTACATCGATCTTGATACATACTAAGATGTTTCTATTAAGGTTGGGAAAGAGTTAAATCTTTTGGTCACATCTGAGTGGACCACACCAATATAAATGGCATATGAGGATTTTACAATCACATATTGTAACCATGTGGTTGATGCCTAATTCATCAATGATATATCATTTACTTTAAATATAGCATATAAACATTAATCAGAATTTCACCTGGAGAGTGCAATTCAGCAAAAATAGTTCGTTTTTAAGTGGAAAAAAGTATCGAACAGATTTTTTTCATCTAGAGTTGGAAAGTAAAGGAACTGTTGTTTGTTTAGCATCAACCAAGTGCTGGGAGAGGTGACGCACTTTATATCATTTAATTGTCAAAACAACCCCATGCCTTTTATGTTAGTCTCCTCAGGCTCCTCTGACAGAATGCCATAGACTCAGTGACTTATAAATAACAGAAACGTATTCCTCATGCTTCTGGAGGCTGGGAAGTCCAAGGTGCTGACAGACTCAGTGTCTGGTGAGATTCCACTACCTGGTGCATAGGCAGCTACCTTTTCACGGTGTCCTCTCTTGGCTGAGACACAGGGCGCTCTTTGGAGTCTCTTTTATAAGGACACTTATTCCCCCTGATCACCTCCCAAAAGGTCATACCTCCTGGTACCATCACATTGGGGGTATGTTTTTAACATATGAACTTGGGGGGACACAAACATTCAGTCCACAGCAGACATGGCTATTTTTAATCCTGTTTTACAGTTGAGGAATCTACGGGTCTGAAAGATTAATTAAGATATCTACCTTCATATCGCTAGGGAGTGCAATCTGGTTTGCCTATCCCAAATCTAAAAACATTTTCCGTTATAATAAATTGATCAACAGAAATTTTCCTTGGTTTTCTTGGTTAAAGGTTCCAAGTAACTCCCTAAGATGGGAAAAAAATAATTTAAGGCAATTTTGTGGCCACAGACTAAATGAAGCTATTGGGCTTAATTGAACTGTTCTTTATGCTCATTCAGCTAAATTGCTTGCATGTGTAGACACAGTCATTGTTTTGTCTACCCTCAAAAAAATCTCCCATGATATTCCCATTTCACAGAAAAACAGAAACAGAGAAGATCAGGTTTCCCCCTCAAGCAGAAGAAGGCTGTTGGCATTAACTGTTATTGGCTTCCCTCTGGATTTCTCTCAGTAAGACTGGATTCACCATTAGGACAGGGACTTAGTCACATCATCACTCATAAAGGCTTAAGGCTGTCAATGACCTTATAGATAATCATCTGCAGTGGAGTGCTGCTTTTTCATTTTGGGACCACACATTACTATGAGTCTCTGATGAAAGCCATAGACTCTCCTCCAAGAAACAGGCACACATGCACCCACAAAACCTGGTCCTTATTTTCAGAAATGTCATGGACCTCCATCCACAGAACTCTGGGCCAAGAATCTTTGATCTAATGAATTCTCAAAGTTTCATTTTATGTATGAAGAAACTTAAGTCTAGGGATGGTGACTTGTTCAAGATAAGCAGAGGCAGGTAGGCTGAGGCAGAGCCCGCCTGCACAGAGCAGACCCTGGATGAATGGATCTGTCTGTAAAAAAATTTTTTTAATATGCCATGGCTATTGATTAGGAAAATAGAGCATGCTTTTAGAAAAAATAGTGCATACTACAGTGTATTGCCTGTAGAATTTTTTATTTATTTAAGAAGTTTATGAAGCCGAAACTGGTTTGGCTCAGTGGATAGAGCATCTGCCTGCGGACTGAAAGGGCATGTACCTTGGTTGTGGGCACATCCCCAGTAGGGGGTGTGCAAGAGGCAGCGGATCGATGATTCTCTCTCATCGATGTTTCTAACTCTCTATCCCTCTCTCTTCTTCTCTGTAAAAATTTAATAAAATATACTTTTTAAAAAGTTTTTGGCCAAGATCGATTTGGCTCAATGGATAGAGCGTCGGCTTGGGGACTGAAGGGTCCCGGGTTCGATTCCGGTCAAGGGCATGTGCCTTGGTTGCGGGCATATCCCCAGTAGGGGGTGTGCAAGAGGCAGCTGATCGATGGCTCTCTCTCATCGATGTTTCTAACTCTCTCTCTCTCTCTCCCTTCCTCTCTGTACAAAAATCAATAAAATATAGATTAAAAAAAAGTTTTTGGATAATATTTCTAAATAACAGGAGGTTAGATCAGGTTACTTCATGGTGAATAAAATGAAAAGCAAAGAAAGGTAAGTGGATAGGCAGGATGAAAACAGTTAACTGGTAGGAAACTGGGCATTAGACTTTGCCATCTGAGTCAAGAAGGGGGAAAAACTGTGATCATTTTGCAAATAGAACCCGATTTGCCTTCAATTTTGGAAGTCTTTTATTTGATCTATGTGGTGTTGGCATGAATTCTTTAAACGAAGCTTAATTATGATACTTAGTTATTATGTAGGATTTCTTCATCCTTACCAGCTTCATTTTAGCAATTCAAAGGGTATTTCCTTCTAAATATGAAAGAAAGAAAAACTGATTTGAAGCCTAAGAGGATTTGATGTTTTACCTTCACCGCTACTGTCTTTGGGAGGATAGGGCAGATGGGAAGGGACGCAGGCACGTTTCCTTCCAGAAAGCAGGATCATTCAGACCTGGGTTTGAATCCCAGCTGGGTCACCAAGGGTAACTCTACTTAGCCTTTCTAAGCCTATTTGAAAGGAAATGGCCGTTATAACTGTCCTTCCTCATACAGTTTTATGTAAATTATAAATATAGATAATACATAGAAATAAATGGATGGATGAGTGGCTGGGTGGATGATTAGGTAATATATAATACTAGAGGCCTGATGCATGAAATTTGTGCAAGAGTAGTCCTTCTCAGCCCTGGCTGCCTCGGCCACCCTCGCAGCCCGGGTTTCATCTGGAAGGTGGTCCAGATGGTTGTTCTGCTGTTCGGCCATTTGGTCGATTTGCATATTATGCTTTTATTATTGTAGATATAGGAATGTATGATTAGTGCTCATTAATGTTACTTGTTGTCGCTATTTTCAGCTGGCTAGAGGACATGGTAAGGAAGGTGCTATCAGGAAAGCTCTCTCCAGCGTCATCTCCTAAGAAACTCGGCTCCTCAGCAGCTACCCTCTGGGGTTTCTGAATCACTGAGCACGTGCCCAGTCCCCATATCTTCAGACAATCTGGTGTCTGATCTCTACTTTGTTCCAAACCTGTCTTGGCAGCTACCTTGAAAGTGATGGGAGAATTATGGATATGAAGTCTCTGTGCTGAAAAGAAAATCTATTCCTTATTTTTAAGACTCTTTCCTCATTTCCACTCCTGGCTTAAAATCAAGATAAAAATGCAAGACAGTTTGGTATCTAACATATCAAGGCCTTTTTCTCAATAATCTATATATTTATCATTCAATTAATCATTTATTTCAAATAGTTTATTTGCCTTGTGGAATTATATATTTTGTCATATTACATAATTATGGTTTCAGTACCACAAAAACAGTAACCAAAAGCTTCTCAACAATTTATATATTTTTAAAATAGATTTTATTGATTTTTTTACAGAGAGGAAGGGAAACTGATAGAGTTAAAAACATCGATGAGAGAGAAACATCGATCAGCTGCCTCCTGGGGATGTGCCTGCCTCCAAGGTACATACCCTTGACCAGAATCGAACCTGGGACCCTTCAGTCCGCAGGCTGATGCTCTATCCACCGAGGCAAACCGGCTAGGGCTCAACAATTTATATTTAAGTACTAATAAAGAAAGATGTGCCTAGTTTTCGCAAGACGACTTTTAGGTATTTTAGTCTACATTACTGATTTTATTCCTTCTAATAATGAAAAAGCCAATACAGATGATATGTAATGTATTGGGAAGTTATAAATCATTCAAATGCATACGCTGTAAACTTACCACTTAGCTTAAGAACTAGAGCATTTCCAACACCAGTGGACCTCCCTGCAGGGGGAACCAGGCACACAACTTTCTCTGTATTATTAGTACGCGTTTATATATACTATTGAGAGACTTTCGTTGCTGCTTCAGAGAGGACAAGAAGCCTGCCTGTCTAAACACAGGGCCAGCGGGGTCCTTCTGCCGTCTCAAGCTGAGGAATTTGGAGAAGTATTAGAAGAAGTCTTACGAGCAAAGAATTCTCATCAAAATCAAATAAAATTGGAACGAAGACTATCAAATATGTCTGCTGACTGTATCTGCCCTGCTGTTGGGGTTCTCACTGATAAGCCAGCTGGAAGAGGTTTGCATTGGAGCCACCATGGGGCCAGGTGGGAATGGCAGGCAGGAATGATTAGACTATTTCAAATTCTTACTCAAGGGAAATCTCCCTCAACTGCCTTGAAGTCTTCTAGGGAAGTTCTTGATCTTTAGTATTCCAAAGGTCCCTAAACTTCAGCGTTACAAGAAAGTATCACGGATGCCCTAGCTGGTTTGGCTCAGTGCATAAAACGTCAGCCTGCAGACTGAAGGGTCCTGGGTGCGATTCCGATCAAGGGCACATGCCTGGGTTGCAGGCTTGATCCCCAGGAGGAGGCACGCAGGAGGCAGCCAATTAATGATTGATCTCTCATCATTGATGTTTCTGTTTCTCTCTCCCTCTTCCTTTCTCTCTGAAATTAATAATTTACTAAAAAAGAAAAAGTACCACTGGGCATAACACATGAGCTTGTTGTGATGGTTTAGTGGCTATGTGAATAGATTCTCCCTCATCTGAAATGAGGTTAAAGAGGAAGCATAAGCATACTTTGGGACTAAAATCACTTCTTTTCACTAGTTTGCTGTCAATAGCAGTACTCATCAACAGCTGGAAAACTAGTTTCAGTAATTCAGATTCCTCCATTTTTTATTTTTATCATTTATTCTAGGATCATAGAAAAGTATAACTTTGCACTATTTGTAAGTAAAGAATTTGATTAGCATGTTAAATATGTAAGCTGTATTCCACTGCGTGGTTTTTAAACACTTGAGTTTAAAAAACACTTCGTTTTTGAAACACTGTTTAAAACGTTGGGAACATACCCATTATATTGAAAAGCCTGATTTGCTCATTATAAATCAGTTTTATGTATGCAGTTTTTAAACAAGTTTTTAATGTTTTGCTAGCCTGCCAGAAGTCTCCAGGTAGACTGAACATATTTTCAAAACTGAATTTCTTTGAACATATTTCATAATGAGCCCGGGCCTTCCTTCCAGCTAGTTGAGATCAGTGAACAGTGACGTGGTAGTTGAGATTAGTACCAATTGACTACGTTAAAAATATGAGGGTTTATTTTCCATTTTAATAGCTCCCTGCATCACATACAGTTCCTTTGTTGGAATAAGAATCTCGGTAGAGTACACATCAGCCACTATAAATAGCAGCCAGCAGCCTGTACGTTCAGGAGCGCCTCCGGAGAGTGTATTTTAAACCGCACATTGTTTAGAATAGGAAATTCTTTCGATGTTCACATTTTCCACTGTGGGTGACAGGCACTATCCTGGGTCACATCTTCCCCGCACCGGCTTCCATCTTCCAGGGCCGCTCAGGAATCCAGCTGAGAGATGCCAGTGATGGCTCTGTGGGTGTGCTTATCTCCCTAAGGCTCTCCGGCTCCTACTGCCCAGTGGGAACTCTGCGTACTTCAGGGCTCTCCATAGGAAAGCTAGATGACTCCCAGAGCCGGCACCAGCCACTAGGTAATGAAAGAGTCCTTTCTTTCTGGAGCTGGTTGCTTTCCTGTGCTTACTTAGAATAATAGCAGCCACCTATTTTCTTTCTTTCTTCCTTCCTTCCTTCCTTCCTTCCTTCCTTCCTTCCTTCCTTCCTTCCTTCCTTCCTTTCTTTCTTTCTAAATATTTTATTGATTTTTTTACAGAGAGGAAGGGAGAGGGATAGAGAGCTAGAAACATCGATCAGCTGCCTCCTGCACACTGGGTAGGTGCCCGCAACCAAGATACATGCCCTTGACCGGAATCGAACCCGGCCGGGACCCTTGAGTCTGCAGGTTGTTTCTATCCACTGAGCCAAATCGGTTAGGGCAGTCCGCCCATTTTCAATTCCCACAGAAATCCTTGCATGGCTTGGCAGGTCTTTCTGGGCAACTCCAGGGACTAATATGGGAAATTACTAAACAAGAAGCGAACAAACAGACGCGCAGGATGGGCTATCTTGGGTTCGGAGACAAGCAACCTCAGCAACTATCATTCCCCCGCATCCTTCCCCAGGCACCCTTGCAACTGCAGTGGATGTGCACCTCTGCCCACGCCTTCCTTGAGTGGCCCTTCTGTTTCTCTCATCAGTCCTGTTGAGTAGTTCTTGATTTTTCTATTTTTATTTTTTAGTGGGGACCCACTAGGGAAGGTCCATTACTCCCTCACCACTTCTCTTCCCTTTATGAAGAAGATGAGAAACTACTGTGAAGGGGCCTCGGACAAAAACTGTGATCCAGAGAGTGTTGCTATCCGATGCTCTTCCTTCCTGCTACTCCCCTTAGAAGAGTCTTTCATTCTTCCCACGTAATTGTGAAAGCCAAACATCCCAAATGTATGTCTTCTGAGTCAGCATCCTCAAAAGCATCATTAATACAGAAGTTCCATAGTTTATCATAGTTTGTAAACCGAACGGGATGAAGTGTTTGTAAAACTCAAGGCTGAGGCAGGATGGACATTCCTAATTCTTTCATGAACATGAACTCTATCTCATTAAGGCACTTGTCAGAGCTCTGGTAGAGCTGAACTGGGAGGCATAACCTCAGAAAGGAGTTCCTTTGCCGTGGAAACTCTGGCTGAATTGCGGAATTACTGCTAGGAGACAAACGCTGGTATCCTGTTGGGTTATGTGGTCAGAAATGAAGGCTCTCTCTCTCCCACTTCTCTGAAAAGTGTTTGGAAATCCATCATGGGCCCCAACCTTGTAAAGGAACACATCCAGGAAGGCACAGTAGTAGCAGGGTTACACCTGGAAACCTTGTCTTGTACTCTGACTTTGGGTAAAAGTTTAGCAGATCTGGACTTCCTCATTGTAAAACAGAACTAATGCTTCGCAGGGCAGCTGAGAAAATTAAGTGAGATGTGGACAAATGCCATCAAAAGGGTAAAGGATGGTGCACGGGAATCATGCAGGGGTTCCTGTCTGATCCATTTAAGTCAGATTCAGTCCTATTTAACTCTATATGGAGTTGCAAATTTCATTCCAGTCCTATCCTGTGTTTTCACACCCCTCACTCTGTCTTATGCTCAGGCACTCCAGGCTTTCAAAAGTCAGGCAGAAAAAATGCTATAAAATGTTACCTGTCACTCTCCCTGGAGGCTATCCCCCCTAGAGAGGATGTGGGATGCCAACTGCAGATTAGAAGAAGCAAAGCCATTTTATCTTTTCTTTCCCTGTAGTCACAAATGGAGGAGAAAATTCAAAAGATTTTAAATGATGGCTTTTTTTCTCACCCCAAAAGTCCAACTCAATAGTCAGCCTCTAGAAAATGCCTCCCAGAGGCCCCCACTCAAAGCAATTGATTTCTCACCTTGGATTTCCCATATTACCTTTGATCGATGTTAATTATTATCACTTATTTTATATATTTGTTTGTTCACAGGTCTGTTTTCCCTATCAAATGGAAGGCAGATCTAGATTTTAAAACAAACAAACAAACAAAAAAAACCCTACATTTTAATTCACTTTTATTTCCCCAAAGGCCAGTATGCAATGTTAAGTGAAGGAATGAACAGATACTTCAAGCCCTACCTGTGTACCAGAGCTTTGTTCTGTTTGCTAAGCTGGTTACGGGCAGTCAGCAATGTTATCGACCTTTGTGGAATTCCCCACGCACTGACACTACCCACCCCTTCCTTGGAATTCCATCCTTCCCCTGCTGAGTCACTGGGATTTTGACTTCATATCTCTTTCTCTAGAGATATGAAGAAACTCATCTCATGTATTTCTCTGGCTGTTAAGGACTAGAGGCCCGATGCACAATATTTGTGCAAGAGTAGGCCTTCGCAGCCCGGCTTCATCAGGAAGGTCATCTGGAAGAATGTCCGGACAGTCAGTCATTCAGTCGATTTGCATATTATGCTTTTATTATTATACATCATTGGACTTCTACATCAGATAATTTTGACCATTATGCTTATTTAGTTGCATCATGAGGCAAATGATGTTTATATGGTGAGTCAGTTTCCTTTAGTTGGCTGACTTGCTCGAATACTCAGGTCCCTATGTTATTTGTAATTAACATGGGCATTGTAAGACCAGATAATCACCAAATTACAGGGTTTATACCAAGCTTTCAGAAGTCCAACGTGAACAAACTATATAATAGAAAAATTCTCTAATGAAAGACCAAGCTTGCGGTCTGGAGGAGTAAACTTCTTCAGTTAATCCCAGGATGGTCAACCTCAGACCAGTATTTTTATTTTTTATTTTTTCTGAAATAGAGAATGCTTAACATATAAGTTGGGTCTCAAGTTTAAATTCTAACTAGTGGATTGTTTTCTAGTATTGGGATATATTGAATAGTAATAAATCAATTAAAAAAAAAAAAAAGGGGAGTGAAGAAAAGTATTAGGACCCACGATTTTTTTTTTTAATTCTCACCTGAGTATATGTTTTTATTGATTTTAGGGAGATAAGAAGGGAGAGAGAGAGAGAGAAACATCAACTGGTTGCCTCCCATCTACTCTCTGACTAGGTATGTGCTCTGGCCTGGAATTGAACCTGCGACCTTTTGGTGTGTGGCACTATGCTCCAACCCACTGAGCCATCTGGCCAGGGAAGAACCCAGAATTTTTTAACCAAGATATGGGAGTTTGAATTTTTTCCCCGGTAAAATGGAACAATTTTTTTTTTCTTTTATAGAGTTTATTAATCTCAAAAGGTACTGTTTAGAAGAAAAATGAGTATTTCTAAGTAACTGTTAGTCAAGTCTCTAAATTAAAATTCAGATTACTTCAGCTAACATTGACTATGTATGATAGTCAATATTCGGCATTGAGTTTCTTAATTGTAAAAGTATACCCTTTGGTTAATTTATTACCCTAAAATTTGAATTTAAAATAAATGTGGTGAACTGAAACACCTAGAAACGCTGTAAAATAGCCTTGGAATTCAAGCTTTTCATTTTTAATTCTTTCACCCACTGGGAAAGAGTCAGAAGGAAAGATGATTTGAAGTTATCCTAGGAAGACTCAGAATTCTAAAATACCTCGGAGAATCTCGAATTACATCAGCCCTCGCTACTTTGCAACATGTTTTAAAAAGCTGAATGCATATTTCAGGTTCCTGGCTTTCAAATTAGAAGGGACCGTCTGCTACTTTTTGTATAAATATCATCTATTTTGCTTTCTTTGTCTCTTCATGAGGTTTTAAAATTAAAAAGCTTTCCAGATGGTTTTTGGCTTTTAAATAAGAAAAAACGAAACTGATTTTTCTAATTAAATGTTCTATTCTACAAATTAATGAGCATTTGCTTTTCCTTCCTTGATTCTAATAATAGCTTTGTTTCATTGCTCAGTAACTTCAAACTAAAACAGCATCCTAAAGCGGAAGAGCTTTCTCCTAGTCTATTTCTATTCTCTTCTTAAGCTGCCACCGTAAAAGCATCCAAGAATTCTACCAAAAAAATTTACAAATAAATTCAACACATTCGTGTCTTATCGTGGTAGGTCTCCCAGATGTTAGCAAGTGGGTATAACTGAAATCTGTTGTCTTAGTTTGAGCCGCTAAACAGAATACCATAGACGGGGTGGCTTAAAAAAGAAACATTTATTTCCTACAGTTGCAGAGGCTGGGAAATTGAGGATCGAGGTCCTGGCAGGTCCCAGTGTCTGATGAGGGCCGACTTCCTCCTTTGCAGTTGGCTGTCTTCTTGTAACCTCACATGGTGGGGAGGGAAAAAGCAAGATTTCATATGTCTCTGATTATAGAGACATTAATCCCATTCTTGAGGAGTTCACCCTCATGACCTAATTGCATCCCAAAGGCCCCACCTCCTATTATTAACACATTGGGGGGGTTAGGATTTCAACCTATGAATTTGGGGGGACTCAAACATTCAGTCTAAATTATCTATGTCATTCATAAATCTGAAGAATGAATGGGCCAGTAGATGAGGTCTGTATTAATGCCAACTCTTAAATCCAGGGTTGGCACCGCGCATCCAGGAATATCCAGATTAGGGCTTATTCTGTTTTGTGGCATGGTAAGTATGCTCCCACTAAGGGAGATGTTTCCTCACCTCCTTAGCTTAGGTGAGATTTCACCTCCCTTTTCTCTGACTCCACACTCTGATGACTGTGAGTCTTTCTGCCATTCTGGCTAGGGCAATGGTAGTGCCTGATTGGGAAATGAAAGTTCTCCGAGCACTGAAGAGTGATCTGTCTTAATTAGCTGGCGTTTATTGACATTATTTGTCATTCTGATGTATACATCAGTCTCTTATGCGTCTGTGAAATCCCAGTTGCTGGTGCAGCAGAGCTTCTGCATCCTGTACCATGATAAATATTCCAAAAAAGGCCGCTCCATGGAGCCTCTGGGAGCACCAGCCAGCTGGCCTTCTTGGGCATCCCTACCCATTGTTGTCCCTTTTGAACCTAGACAACCAATGACAAGTATTTATTGAGCATCTGCTACATGCCAAAGGAACACTATTCTAGGCTGTATGGGACGCCAAATAGCTATTAGGAAACATCCCTGCATGCAAAAAGATTATAGTTTACTTTAGTGGGAAAAGTTATATATACACGAACAATGGATACATAAGACTGTGAATCCATTTCTCCTTTTGAACCCATATATAGAAATCACAATCACATACTGATCCATGGGATCTATTAATTACAAAATAGGACAGCACCTAACGAAGTGTCATATATATAAGATAAATAATAAACACTGTCTACTCAAAGTAGACAAAGCACAAAATGGACTGTTTCTCTTGCAATAAAATAAATATATGCTTTCATCCAGATCTGACCTTCCCAGAAAAGAAATCAATATTTATTTAGACATTATATGGTATAACAGGGGGGGGAAAATCAGGATTTGAGTCTGGCTATAAAAGTCATGTGTAAATTTGTTATCCAGATGCATAAAGAAAACAGCAGAAAATAAGGTTATGGAATAGAAATATTTAGATACTTTTAACAAGAGTGGTACAGGTTGAGGTTTCTGTAACTTATAATGAATACACTCTCTTTGAAGATCTGACCTTTCCTCTGCACTGAAGATATATTCTTAAAGTCCCCATGATTATTTTCTTATTTTCCTTCACAGTTTAATTGTATCTATGATTAAATCTATATTCTAAAGTATGTCACAAAGGCCCAGATTCAGTTTCCTATGGATAGAAATTATATCCGTGTATATATTTCTTTCCTAGAATTATTATTTTCACTGAGACAGAACCAGAGTTATATGGACATACATCAGCAACCATTCATTCAAGAAACCGATGTCAGAGCAGTACTATTATATTGTGAAGCATTATTTGATTGTTTTATTTTGGGGGGTGCTGGAGAGAATTGATTTCTTAAAAAAATTTTTTTTCAACCAGCTGGCATGCCTCAGTGGTTGAGCCTCAACCTATGACCCAGAAGGTCATGGTTCGATTCCCAGTCAGGGCACATGCTCCGGTTGCAAGCTCAAACACCCCCTCCCTAGAGGGGGGAGGGTGTGTGCAAGAGGCAGCCAATCAATTATTCTCTTTCATCATTGATGTTTCTATCCTTCTCGCTTCCTCTCTGAAATCAATAAAAATATAGAAAAAAAATTAATTATAGTTGACATTTGGTATTATTTTATGTTCATTTCAGGTGTTAAGCATAGTGATTACAAAATTATAAAATTTATGAAGTCATCCCCCAATAATTCTCGTACCCACCTGACACCATACATAGTTATTACAATATTATTGACTATATTCTCTATGCTGAGCTTTACATCCCCATGACTGTTTTGTAAACAATTTATAGTTCTCAGTCCCTTCACCATTTCACCCAGCCTTATCTGGCAGGCCTCAGTGTGTTCTCTGCATCTATAAGGCTGTTTCAGTTTTGTTTGTTCATTTATTTTGTTCTGTAGATTCCCCAGATAAGTGAAATCATAAGGTTTTATCTTTGTCTGACTTATTTCACTTAGTATATTATTCTCTAGTTCCGCCTATGTCATTACAAATGGTAAGATTTCATTCTTTTTTATGACTAATGTACATCTCTCTTATCCACTCATCTATTTTTTTAAAAATATATTTTATTGATTTTTTACAGAGAGGAAGGGAGAGAGATAGAGAGTTAGAAACACCGATGAGAGAGAGTCATTAATCAGCTGCCTCTTGCACATCCCTTACTGGGGATATGCCTGCAACCAAGGTACATGCCCTTGACCGGAATTGAACCCAGGACCCTTCAGTCCCCAAGCCGACACTCTATCCATTGAGCCAAACCGGTTTCGGCTCCACTCATCTATTGATGGGCACCTGGGTTACTTCCAAATCTTCACTATTGTAAATGATGCTGCAATAAACAGAGGGGAGCATATATCTTTTCAAATTAGTGTTTTGGATTTCTCCAAAAGTGGGACTGCTGAGTCATAATTTTCTTAAATTTTTTGAAGAACCTCCACACTGTTTTCCCTAGTGACTCCGCCAACTTATAATTCCAGACTATACAAGTGCTCTCTTTTCTTCACATCCTCGTCTCTACTTGCTGTTTGTTGATTTATTGATGATAGCCATTCTGACAAGTGTGAGGTGATTTATCATTGTTTTAATTTATATTTCTCTGACAATTACTGAAATTTGGGATCTTTTTATATGTCTGTTGGCCATGTGTAGGTCTTTTTGAAGAAGTGTCTTTTAAGGTCCTCTGCTTATTTTTTAATTGGATTGTTTGATTTTTGGGTGTTGAGTCCTATGAATTCTTTATAAACTTTGGATATTAACCCCTTACCAGGTGCATCATTGAGTAGATTGGCTTTTTTTGTTGTTGTTAATGGTTTCCTTTGCTGTGCAAAATTTTTTGTTTGATGTAGTCCCATTTGTTTCTTTTTCTTTTGTTTGCCTCACCCTAGAATGGGCCATTTGGATATTTGTAACATCATTCATGGGCCATACAAAAATATCAACCTAAAAATTAGCCCTAGCTGGTTTAACTCGGTGGATGGCCGGCATGTGGACTGACGGGTTCTGGATTCAATTCTGGCAGGGTTCATGCCCGGGTTGTGGGCTCAATCCCTAGGAGGAGGCGTGCAGGAAGCAGCCTATTATTAATTCTCTCTCATCATTGATGTTTTTCTCTCTCCCTCTCCCTTTCTCTCTGAAATCAATAAAAATATATATTTTTTAAAATTAGCCTGCTAATATTAGGTCAAACATTTAATTAACTCACCCTAATGCCTTGACAGGGCCAGACCAAATGATTTTGCAGGCTTTATATGTCTCGGGGCTGAATGTCCCCCAGCCCTGTGCTAGACAATATATCAGAGAAATGTCCAAAAGTTTACTGCCTATCTTTTTTCTAGAAGTTTTATGACTTTGGGTCTTATATCCATTTTGAGTTTATTCTTATATATGGTATAAGAAGGTGATCTAGTTTCATTTTTTTGCATATATCTGTCCAATTTTCTTAAAAGAGCATTTATTGCATAGACTGTCTTTACCCCATAGTATGTTCTTGCCTCCTTTGTCATAAATTGACTGTATTGGTGCAGGTTTATTTCTGGGCTCTCTATTCTGTTCCATTGATGTATAAATATTTTTATGCCAATCTGATGCTGTTTTGTGGCTTTTGCCACATAGTTAACCGAGGCCAACTGCTGGGGTACTGCACCTGGGATAGGTCAGAAAAAGCCAAAGGCACCTTGAGATCTGCCACTGCCAGTGCTCCATAAGCCTCATCTGCTGAACAGAGCCTTGGGCAGAATGTGAGTTGGGTGAGTCAGGGTCTCATCAAGTCACCAGGTTGGGTGAGTGGTGTTCACCAAGTTAATATCTGTATTTGATACCAGTTCTTGGCCCGAAGCCACTCATCAGAAGTTTCAAGATAGCCCTGGCCAGTGTGACTCAGTTGGTTGGAGTATTGTCCCGTACACCAAAGGATGGCAGGTTTGATTCCCAGTCCGGGCACATACCCAGTTTGTGGATTCCATCCCTAGTTGAGGTGCGTGCAGGAGGCAAGTGATGGATGTTTCTCTCACATCAAGGTTTATCCCTCTCCCTTCCTTTCAATGGGGGAAAAGAAATGAGACACCTATAATACTTTCAACAATAAAGATAAATTTAAAAAAATAATGAGCCGAAACCGGTTTGGCTCAGTGGATAGAGCGTTGACCTGCGGACTCAAGGGTCCCGGGTTCGATTCCGGTCAAGGGCATTTACCTTGGTTGCGGGCACATCCCCAGTAGGGGGTGTGCAAGAGGCAGCTGATCGATGATTCTCTCTCATTGATGTTTCTAATTCTCTAGCCTTCTCTCTTCCTCTTTGTAAAAAAATCAATAAAATATATATTTTTAAAAACAAATAATGAAATAATAAATTTTAAAAAACTAAAAAGAAAAAAATGTTGCAGGGAACATTGATGCAGCTGCCACTTGCCTGGGGCCTGCCACGCTTTGTGGTGGAGTGCTGTCTCAAGGAGTCTTCAGGGTGGAGCTAGTGGAGTTTATCAGGCTGGTGCAGATTTATATTTGGTCACACGGGAGGAGAACTCAACATAGGGACAGTGGCAGCTGTCCCTCCAGCCCTCACCCTGAAGCCACACAACTGAGTTTCTTTCTCCCTGCATGTGTCTGACACCCCCTGCACTTGTCAGAATTCCTTGAGTGTTTTTTAAGAAAGACTGCAATGCGGGCCCAGGCCTGTTATTGCCAAAAGAACCTGGGGCCATGTGCAAGTTGGGTAGGCTGGGTCTCAGGTAGTCCTCAGGGTGGAGCTAGTGGGATTCACAGAGTTAATGCAGACTCAGATCTGGCCACCCAGGAGAGCGGCTCAATACAGCGATGATGGCAGCCCTCACCCCGAAGTCACACAGCTCAGTTTCTCCCCGTGTGTCCCAGGCGCCCCTGGACCCACTGCCCCTTCGCCTCCGCCGGAGCCTAAGGTGAGTGCCTGGGAGCGACAGTGTGTGTGCTGGTGTTTTCAGAGGACACCTGGGGTTCCAGCTGCCTTCTGTTTTTATTGATTCTAGACAGAGGGGAAGGGAAAGGGAGAGAGAGATAGAAACATTGATGAGGGAGAAGCATCGATCGTCTGCCTCCTGCACACCCCTACTGGGGATCGAGCCCACAATGCGGGCATGGGCTCTGACCTGGAATTGACATGGTGACCTCTTGGTCACCGCTCAGCCCCGGAGCCACCCGGGCCGGGCCTCCCTACCAGTCTCGATGTGACTTTATCTTTATATCCTTGGTTTTGGGACTTCTGATCAGATGGTTATCCAGGTTGATGTTTTTATAACTTCGTCATTTTCAATGTGCCATGGGAGGAGGTGAGTGCAGTGTCTACTTCTGTACTGTCTTAACTGGGACTCAGAATCTATTTCTGTTTCATTGTATTGAAGATGTGCTTCCAGCTAGAGGGCAGGGGAGATGGAGGCATACTCCTACAAGAGAGAAACTTTTCTCTCCAGAAAAAAAAAAAAAATAGTTCAGTTGTTAAAAAACAACAACAAAAAAAACAAACACCCAGATTTTAAAGAGCTTAGACAGTAGACCTAAATAATTGTTATAAGAGTTTATACAGAAATGAGTGCGCTCACTACAAGTTAGTTGGAGGGGCCGATTCATAAATGAGGACATAACTATTTATCACATGCAGGCAAACAAGAGCGGCTCAAACCTTCTCCTCTGTCCTTCTAAGATGATATATTACAAAGAAATACCATCAAGCCTAGTAAGACTTCATGGAGGTGGGGCCAGATACTGGTTCTTTTAAAATTAACTATAGTTCAGAGAAGCAAAGGAGCTTGGCAAAAAGAGAAGGACTATCTTTGTCGCAAGAGGAAGGGCAGAAAGCTTCAAACGGTGGCAAATGCCAGTAAACTTTTCCCTGAACAAACGTTCCCTTTAGGTGGATGTTAGGGTGTATTGCATTGATTGAAGATGTGTGTTCGATGGCCAGTGGGGTTATAACCAAAGGTCAGGGTATGGCAAAGGAGAAGAATGAGCAAAGGAATGCTGGGACTCAAAGTTTGGCCTAGGAAAGGGGAAAAAATGCCTCTTTTTTTTTCCTTTTTTTTTTTTTTTGCCTGAACGGTAGAATCATCGATCAGGGAATCTGCATTTCACCATGAAAAATACAAAAGCATCAAAACAGGGCGAAAGGACACCCCACTCCCACACTCCCATCCCGTCTCATCCTAGAGCCAACTCCACACTCTGGTGGCATTGATGGCGGCCCCCCTGGGGTGGGAGCAGAGATGGAAGGGGCAGTGGAGGGGAAGAAGCATTCAGAGAAAGTGGGTTGGGCGGAAAGCAGATTCAGAAGAACAGCTTCTCCCAGGGGGGCAGCAGGAAATACTGATCTAGAAGAGCACACAGGCTCAGTGACAGTGAACGGTGTTTTCTTACCCTGGATGGTAAGCGCCCAGATGTTTGTTATAGTTTCCTTATTCCTTTGAGTTTGTTTAAAAGATTTCAAAATAAAATCTCATTTTATTTTTTTTAAACCATCCCCTCATTAATACATTTTTAATTTTTTTTTTTTTTTTTTTTTTTTTTTTACAGAGAGGAAGGGAGAGGGATAGAGAGTTAGAAACATGGATGAGAGAGAACCATCGATCAGCTGCCTCCTGCACACCCAGCACCGGGGATGTGCCCACAACCAAAGTACATGCCCTTGACTGGAATCGAACCTGGGACCTTTCAGTCGCAGGCCTATGCTCTATCCACTGAGCCAAACTGGTTTCTGCTAAAATCTCATTTTAAAAAGGTACAGAAATCTAATAGCTGTCACCCATGTATCTTCCATTAGAATCTGCCCCTGGCTATCAGTGGAACCCCATGTAATCCCATAAATAATATAACTCTGAGCGCTACCTGCTCCTGGAATACTACCACCCCAACCCCAATAAAAATGCTTTTGGACAAATCTCCTCTGATTGCTTCTGGGAGTCTGTCTCACACAAGCTCATGAATGGCACACACCACCATCCTGTGTCATCTCCATAGCTTCCTGCTGCTGGGCCCTGCCTCAGAGAGGCCCCGCCCCCCTCTGTCATGAAGTCATCTGCGCAGGACCCTCCAGTGCCACTGCCCTGGGGCCCACCTGACCTGGGCCTCTGAGTCACTCTGTCTCATGCCCCTGAGACAGATACAATCTCTCAAGATTCCACAGCGGCCATGCATTCCTTTCGTCCTGCACAATCCCGAAACCATGTGATGCTTGCTCTGTGGTGAAGCAGCACTTAGTGACTCTCTCCTCTGCTCTGTGCCTCTTGGTCACCTGCACATGGAGGCTTGGCCTGGGCTCAGAAAACAGCCTCCGCTTCTCTGGAGCCTACGTTTCACAGACATATGGCAATGGGGCCAGGCTGAGGGACCAATGCCAAGGCAAATAACTCCCCAGACCCCCCTGCAAGTGGTCTCCCGAGGCCCACCCACCACTCAGACCTGCAGTTCCAATGGTGGCCACCGCTAAACGTGAGGTGAGGCCACCATTCACATCTCTTAACCTCAGTCCGGAAGAGAATGAATTAACTTGGCCAAGGCCATTATTTGCATGAAGCCATGTGCGTTAATTCCTTGATGGAGCACATCCAGTACAGAAGGCCTGCTCTGTACCAGGCCCTGTGCTAACAGGGGTAAGAGAGGGTCACTCAGATGAGTAAGATAGGATCCCCTTCCTCAAAAATATATAAGCACAGTGTAGGTGCAGTCTGGAAACTTGAACTCTATGTCGCCTCAAATAGATCATTGGACTTCCCACGGATTGAAATTCAGGGAGGGGCTCTTTAAAAGGTGTGTCCTCCCTTTTTGGAATCAGAGTATGTGCCCCTCAGTTTTCTATTTATGTTACCAAGAGCTTAGACACTACAAAGGCAATACAGAGTATCGTGGGAGAGTGGGGAAAATAGGCCTCTAAACAGTAGGACGTTCTCTATTCTTAAAGGCAAATAATAACAACAAAAGTTGCTTTAAGATAAATACTGGAAATAGACTAATTAAGTAGGAAAAAAAAACTGGATTCAGCACAAAAGTGAATGAATGATCTCTGTGACGATGCTCTTGTCAGTACGAAACGATGGTAGGCTGTGTGAACAGGAACATGGCGGGCCGCACCGGGACTTCGTCCAGGCACAGGCAACCTTGGTCAGCCTTCATTGTGTCCAGTTTTGGTTTCTCGCTGGGAGAGTTGTTATATTTCAGGCTGGTATTAAAAGAACGGAGAATCGGCATTGGCATCAAGCCTAGAAACGATGAGACTAAAGGATGACTTCATACCTGTGGCCATAACAGAGATAAGTAGATTTCTATTTCGGCAATGGGAAGTCTAGTTCGGTAGCAGAATACATTAGCATAAAGGTGGTTAAACACTGGCACGTTGGTAACAGGATGTCACTTTGAAGTGAAGCCCTTTAGCTCTCCTGCTTTCAGAGTATGGCCATTTTCTGTCTTGTATTAAAATTTGTGAATACTATATGTCCGTTTAGGTCTGATCTTATCTTTGGATCCTCCACAGCACTTATCTAGAGGACTTGCTGGGGGAGCATGCTGGGGCAAAATCACGGACACCATTGTAGGGGAGATAGGACAGCAGAGCAACTGGAGACATGTTACGGGCCTAGACAAAGACCAGGCAAAGAATGATTCAGAGAATGTGTCCACAGACGTCTTAAGGACTCTGGCCAAGGACAGGGGGTGGCACAGGGACATTAAGATGAGGGATAAGCAACGACTCTCCACACATTCATTCCTCCACCCCTCCCAGCCCACCACGTATTCCTAAAGGAACACACATTGAAACCACGAAGACAATAGCAGAGAAGATGGGGGAAGAGAGGAAGGAAAGAAGAAAGAGATACATCTGTCCTCTTGCACAGAGAGATGGGTGAAGGGAGGAGGATTTCATGAGAAGACTTGTTAGGAGGACCCATTGGAAAAGCAATATCACAGGACACCACAATACAGTTTCAATTATTATGTCCAGTGCCTGAGGCAGAGACGGGGGGAGAGAGGGAGACGTCTTCAGCCATGGAAGATGATTAAGGGCCAAGGAAAGGAAGAAAGAGGTTTTGCCTCCATTATGTATTATAGTTAGCCCCTCGCCTCCATCTCTATTCAGCCCATGGGGAGCAGTTGTCTGGGCAAGGTCTTTTGCCTCATGCTAAGAATATAAAGTCTATGAATTTCTTTATAAGAAAATTTTTCCTTAACAGCCTTTTAACAAAATGTGTTTAAATTACTTGAACTGTTGAGTAGATTTTCTTTGGGTGTAAGTTGCGTTTCTGTAGGAGGTAAGCGTGTGTGTGTGTGTGTGTGTGTGTGTGTGTGTGTGTGTTAAGCGCATGAGGGCACTTCCCACATACCTCTCTGCTCCCTAGGGAATTGCTCCAAGGTGGAAGCTGTCCTCCACCACTGCAGACGATAAAGTCTGGAACAGATCATGTGGCCCAGACTCCTACCTCCATGAAGGAAAGTTATTTTTTCATCATATTTTATTAATGAAGGACCACCCCGTGGTGGGAGCTATTTCTTTCTGTTTCACTGACCTCCCTCAAACATTCCTGGTTCAGAATCTCTTTGATGAGAAATTAGACAAAATATCCAGAAAGGAAGCGGGCTGTGAGTCATTTGAGAGTGGCCCAGACGCCCGTTTCCCCTTTAGTCAGTCCTGAAATGGCATATGTGTGACACCTACCCTCTTGCTGAAGGATTATGGGCCCAGTTGTTCATGGTGCTAGTACATGATCATTGATTCAGTTCTCAGAGACAGTTCTGGAAGCGGGACTCTGAGCACCCACCTGACTGTGCTACACAATGAAAGCACATACGCCTGTCGGTCTCTGCAGGATCTGAACACTGTTCACAAATTACCTTCTGATATGTCCTTCTTAACTTCTCTCGCCTTGCCTCTCCGCCCCAGCCAGCGGACCTCAGGGGCTCCTTAGAAGCCGTGGCCCACTCCAGCCTGCTCTTATCCCCTGCCTCTCCAGTGTAGCTGCCTCCTGCTTGTCCCACACTGGGGATTGAGCCCACAACCCGGGCATGTGCCCTTGACTGGAATCAAACCCAGGACCCTTCAGTCCATAGGCTGATGCTCTATCTACTGAGCCAAACCGGCTAGGGCCTTTCTCTCTGCTCTTGTTATATCAGTTCCCTGACAGATAGCATGAGTTTGGACACCCATGAGTTTTGTTATCTCAACCTGAAGGCAGATAGCTACTTCCCAGATGTATTCATTCCCTTAATGACAAAGGACCAACTAAGGGGGCCTGGGACTTCCCTCCCCCTGTCCTTACGGCCTGGACAGTCACTTGGTGGGTGCTTTATCCAGCTGGCCATCAGCATACTTTTAGTACCTGAATGCCTGCACAGTAGCTGAAGTTACTAAATTCTTGCCCTCCTCTGTGGCGAGTTAAGAAGTGTGTATGTGTGTGATAGTGGTAGTGGAGGTTGGGAGGTGGAAAATCTGACTGCCCTGAAAGAATCACAGAATTTTTCACACGATCTTATGGGCTTATTTTGAATGTGCCCAAACTACATTTGTCACCCCAGGATTGGAAGGGGCTGAGGGATCGGGAGATAAAGTGTGTTCCCGTGTTCAAATGAGCCCCATAAGCGAATGTATTCGTTTTCTATCGCTGCTGGAACAAGTCACTTCAACCTTGGCTGGGTGACTGCAAACAGCACCAACTTGTTGCCGAAACTGGTTTGGCACAGTGGATAGAGCGTTGGTCTGCGGACTGAAAGGTCCCAGGTTCGATTCCGGTCAAGGGCATGTACATTGGTTGCGGGCACATCCCCAGTGGGGGGTGTGCAAGAGGCAGCTGGTCGATGTTTCTCTCTCATCGATGTTTCTAGCTCTCTATCCTTCTCCCTTCCTCTCTGTGAAAAATCAATAAAATATATTTTAAAAGAAACAGCACCAGCTTGTTATCCCCTGCTGTAAAGGTTACCAGTCCAGCACAGTCTGCTGGCTGTAATCAAGGTGTGGGCGGGCCTGCATTCCTCTCTGGAGGCTCTAAGGGAGAACCATTCCCTTGCCTTTGCAGCTTCTAGATCCTGCCATACTCCTGGACTCCTGGCCCTTCCTCCGCCTTCAGCGCCAGTGAGGGGTGTATCTCTCTGGCCATTCTTCTATCCGGGTAGTCCTATCTGCCTCAGACCACGCCTGAGGGTTCTCTGATTTTGAAAATTCATGTGATTAGATTGAGCACATCTGGATTAATCCAGGATAAATTCTCCACCTCGAAGCCTTTGACTTCATCACGTCTAAAGTCTCTGGCCATGTAAAGTAACATATGCACACACTCTGGGAGTGAGGACATGAATGTCTTTGGGAGAACATTATTCTGCCTGCCACAGCAAGCCCCTCAGGTTTTTGAAGGGAAAAAATGAAATGGGCAAAATTTGGTAGAAAGGAGAGTCGCAAGATGTCTTAACACGTGTTTCTAGCTCAGCTCTGGAGCGGGTAAACTCACGCCAAGTCAGTGAGTGTGAGTGTCTCCTTTACGTTACGTAGTCAGTATATGTTGAATGACACTATACATAATCAAAAAGATATGTAAATGTGGATGTGCATCGTGATATCTTGAAATAGTTAACTCTGAGGTTCATTAAGTCGTGTTTACTCTATAAACTATGACTGTGATGACAGCCTAGTATTTAAGTAGGAAAACAACCAAAATGTTCTAGGTCGTTGAAGTGAAGAGAGCATTTTACCTAATTAAATAAAACTTCTTTACGTTGAGCGAGGAGGAGCTACTGAAGTTCCCCATAACGTGAAGCACATGGTTTAATGTTCTGTGCTTCTGGATCCTCGTTTGTGACACAAAGCTGGAGCCCTCGAAGATGTTTTTCATTCCGTGAAGGGGCCCTTGATGTGTGAAGCTGGTTGCTTCTCCAGCTATTCCCCAAAAGGACCATCTCAGCCTTCCATTGTGAAGAGCTGAGTTGCTCTCCTTTGACAGAAAGCCAGTCCCGTCAGCAGCTCGGTGCCCCAGCACCAGTCTGTTCATTGCGTGTTAGAGATAAAGAAATGTATCCATAACTCAGGCCCAGATGAGTGTCATCTCCAGGTAGAGCCAACACCACCCCTTTCTTGGGGGCTCAAATGTGGTTGCTTTCCACGCTGTTGCTGACCAGGCTCCCTTGCCCAGCGTGGCTGATGAGATTACTAGCAGAGCGCCCTGGGTGCAGACTGGGCTGCTGTTGCAACATATGCCAGGCAGGCTGCCTCCCTCATTTCATGGAGGGACATGAGCACCCCCACGGCCTATATAACCCAGCTTATCACAGATGGGCAGCCTCTCTTCTTCCCTTCGCCTTTGCTTTGCATTTTTATATCATGTATCTTTTTTTTAAAATATATTTTATTGATTTTCCACAGAGAGGAAGAGAGAGGGATAGAGAGCTAGAAACGTCAATGAGAGAGAACCATCGACCAGCTGCCTCCTGCACACCCCACACTGGGGATGTGCTCTCAACCAATATACATGCCCCTGACCGGAATCGAACCCATGACCTTTCAGTCCGCAGACTGACGCTCTATCCACTGAGCCAAACTGGTTTCGGCTCATGCGTCTTTCCCTGGAAAAAAAAGGGATAAGAGGAGTTTTTCAGATTTGATCTCTCAGTGGGAACTGTTTGCTTTGGAAGCCACCTACACCCATGCTAATTGAGAACAGAGCTCAGACTGAGGGCCTGAGAACGGCACCCCATGAACTTTTCGGTGGGCTGACTTCCGTTGATCTCTTCAGCACTGGATGTGTAGGCAAGTGATTCCATGGTCCCTATTTTCCACATGGATCAGCGTCTTTTCCTATAAGCAGTTCTCTCTGCCTTGGGATAATTCATTGTAATTAATCATAGAAAGTCTTCCTCGTGAAAGCTGCTGGGGATCCTGGCCCCTACTACCCCGTCATAACATTTTGGAAATCCCCCGAGCAGTTGGTTCCCTAAACGGGATGGGCTTCTATTAGAGAGATTACAGTAAAAAATAACAATCAGCTCTCTGATGATCCTATGCTGAGGGAAGGGTGGGGAGGAGTAGATTTGGCAGAGGACAAGCCCAGACTTTCGTCACAGGGACAGACCAAAAAGTGTTAACACAAAGGGAAAACACGGGAGCATCCTGCACACGGCACTTCAGCCCCAGATAACATGGCACCTCATGGGGCCCGGCCCCCACCCTGACCGCCAGAGGGTCTCCGCACCTCCAGCACCTCCGCCCCTTCCAGCTGCAGACATGCTCAGGGGATCCGGTTCGAAGGGAAGACGCAGCCTGGCCACGCTCTCCCAGTGAGTGTTCATCCGCCTCTTTGGTTTAACTTTCTCTTTTTTAAAATCTTTTTTTTTTTAAGGAATTGTTGTAAAAGAAAAATTTGTGTTTAATTGTGGGGAGGGGTAGAGAAATCAACAGGCAAAGGGAGGCAGGGTGTACGTAAGTTTCAGAACCTGTATGAGACTTTCTGGTCTAAACTTTGCAGCTGTTCCGATAGGTTTCCATTTTTATGGGGGTTTGTAGACCTTCACAGGGGCTTTTACCTAGGCACAGGGTTTCTCTACGCCAGAGACTGGCCCACAAAGCATTGTGTGTCTGAAGATCTGCTGTTAATTTAGACCTGAGCCCTCTGCTCAGAATGATCCATTTGCAGGACTCTGATTTGGCTAGAGCACACATTGCCCAATCCTTAAAGTCAACAGCCCAAAGCCCTTAATATACTGGCCATCTGACTGTGACCAAGAGAGATTGAGAGCACATGCTATTGATCTGGGAATTGCTCAGATAAGAGGCTCCGAGGTTTAGGATCATGAAATCCTGGAATGTTGGAGCTGGAAGGGGCCTCTAGGACTGTTTGCTGCAAGGCTGTCTCATTCTATGGGCAAGGAAACGGAACCCAGAGCAGTAACTCAGCTTCCCCGGAGCCTGACAGCAGTCAGCAGGGAAGCCGTGTTTTTGTACTCGTAGGCAAGGCACCTCTTCACACTGGCGCTTGTGAGGTTTGGAAAACATACTGTCTTGGAAAAAGGTACCAAGCATGAGAGTAAGAACACCAAGTGGCCTTTCAGTAAATCTTCCCCGTTTCTGAGAATTTTGGCACAGATTCAGCATGACAATTGCTGTTCCAGTTGTTTCCAGCATTTGTGCAGCAGTTAATCAAATAAACAGAGGAACACACGGACAGGGTCTTAAAAACGAGGCCCGCATCGACTGTGTTAGCAGATCTCTCGGATAACCAGTTTCTGTGGTCAGCTCAAAGGGATCTGAGAGATTATCTGTGTCATTCAGTGGCTATCGAACTAGTTGGGCTTTTTTGTTTGTTTGGGGGATTCTGTTAGAAAGTTAATGTTACGAGAAATTCAGTTCCAAAAAGGAGATGTTCTGTTAGGTAGGTGATTTTGGGATCTAGAGCGCCTCATTCCCACTACACTCTCCAATCACACCCATTTCACCCCCACACACTCCCTGGGGACCCCTTCTCTATCCACCCACGCTACCCACTGCATCAAAACGTGCTGGGAAACCTACAATAGTTCTTCATGGAACAGTTCAAGATCTTGTTTAATGCCTCCATGTCCAGTGAGGAAACTGAGGCACATGGTACATGAAAGGCTTTCCTGGTGCTACACACTTGGTAAACAAGAACCTGGAATTCTAGGAAAAGATCTCTCTCTCTCTCTCTCTCTCTCTCTCTCTCTCTCTCTCTCTCTCTCCCCCCCCCCCCCCGCCCCCCGGTTCCAATTTCCCCCCCACCCCATCATGCCTGTGGTTCCGTGGTTATGTCACCGTACTTTCTCCGTGTCTCTCTCACTCTTCTGGGCTCACTCTGTCATGTCATTTTCTGAATTTCAACAGTCATTGCCTCCCATCTGGACAATTGCAGTTGCCTCTCACCTGGTCCCAGCCTGTCTCTCTCCCTTTTCAGACCTGTCCCTGCTGCCCCCGCCTTCTCCTTCTACCTTTGAGGATACAGCCCACTCTTCTTAATATGGTATTTAAAGTTCTCCACAATCTGCCTTTAATGTTTCTTCCCATTCTGAACGCCCCATCCTCTGGCCACTCATTGTTTCCCAAAGGCATCATGTACAAGCCAACTCTATTCCTTGGCTCCCTCTATTCCTTACGTGAGGAGCACCCCACATGCCTCGGTTTCTTCATTGGAAATAGAGACATCAAACAAGATTAGATTCTGAACTGTTCAATGCAGAAGTTGGATTCTAAGGAAGTTTTGGTGGAGTGGGTAGAGTCGATGGGAGTGAAGAGATGGGGAGTGTGTGTGTGTGTCTGGGGGGAGTGTGTGTGTGTGTCTGGGGGGATGAAAAGCTCTATCTACCTCTTCTGCTTCTGACTTCCTTTCTGTCCTTCAAGGCCCTGATCAAATGCTACCTTCCTAAGCCTTCTTCAGTTCCTCTTTTCTCTCCATGCTAATAAACCTTGTCCATCTTCCTATTATTAGCCTTGCACTGAAGTTAGTGGTGAGCATGCCTGTTCTCTCCATAATAGATGGTAATTTATTTGTGGGCAGGAACCTTTTCAAATCTTTGGACCTTCAGTTTCCAGCATGGTACTAATGCTCAAAATACCTTCTTTAAGTTTCCTGTTATTAGGTAAACAAAACAGCTCATCTAAGTTCACACTTTTCATTTGCGTCATTTGAACACACAAAGCCTCTGTATCTTTTGCTTTGAAAGCAGTAGTAGGGTAAATGCCAAAGCAGGTGCTCAACAGAATGAATTATAATTCCCTTTTCATTTGCATCAGATAATTATCAGTGTCATTACCTACAACTGAAGGATTGGCAGTGGTGTGTGTGTGTGTGTGTGTGTGTGTGTGTGTGTGTGTGTGTAATGAGGCGCATTAAAATTCCTGCATGTCAAAACCTACACAGAGCCATGCTATCTTTGGGAGCAGGTGTGAATGGCTCCTCAGTTCTTTAGAATTCAAAGATGCTACTTAGTTAGTTTCTAATAAGATTATTGAGAGATCCTGTCACTTGTAGTCTAATATTTTCACCACTACCTTTCTCATTTTCTCAAAGCCCTAATAAGACTTATTGAGTCAATATTTTGGGTTTCTTATTAATATTCATGCTTTATAGTCCATTAACAATTAAACTCATAAACAAGTATGCTCTCATGTATCCTGAGAATGAAAAAGTTTTGTTTTTGTACAACACTTTAAAACAAATGAGGAATGGC
Organism: Pipistrellus kuhlii; assembly: GCF_014108245.1. NCBI lineage: Eukaryota > Metazoa > Chordata > Mammalia > Chiroptera > Vespertilionidae > Pipistrellus > Pipistrellus kuhlii. The sequence continues at coordinate 16,098,724 of NW_023425405.1, forward strand.
GTGTAAATTTTAAAACCATGGAATCAGAGAAACATAGGGAGTTAGTTAATCCCACTGTTTTCTGGGGAAACTAAGATAAAAACATTGCACGGGACTAAGTGATTGGCATCTCTATTAATAATTGCCTAGGTCAGTGGTCGGCAAACCCATCAGTCAACAGAGCCAAATATCAACAGTACAACGATTGAAATTTTTTTTGAGAGCCAAATTTTTTAAACTTAAACTTCCTCTAATGCCACTTCTTCAAAATAGACTCACCCATGCTCAAGGGGCCAAAGAGCCTCATGTGGCTCGAGAGCCACAGTTTGCCAACCACAGCCTAGGTGATCGTCACACCCTGATGCTCTGATGCCCTCACGCCGTCACAAGATGGCTGCTCGCACAGAGGAGCTGGGGCCATGCAGATGCTCCGAATGGAGTGGAAGAGGCAGGTCCTGGTGTCTCCACTGCCTCATGTGGAGGTTGTGGTAGAGAGTCCCTGCTGCCTCACACTGGGAGGTAGATCCCGGTGGCTGCTCCACGTGGCTTCTGCCAGGGTTCCCACGGCCCCATGCCCACTATGGAGGCAGGGCCACCGGCTCTAGCCTACCTCTTTGGGGCAATCCATCTAGGAGCCCCAGATGGATAGGCAGGACCTACCTCTTTGGGGCAATCTATTGCAGGGCTTCTGCACTGTGAGAGGGTACAGGCCAGGCCAGGGGACACACACACACCCCCCCCCCGCCCCAGTGCACGAATTTCATGCACAAGGCCACGTAATTATATAAGATTCAGCAGAAATGATGGAAGAAATGTACATAAAAATGTTCAGATTTGTAAAATGTATAGGAATGCCTAGATTATCCAACCTTATTGGGGAATATGGATGGCAAATTTCCAGCTGCTTAACTTTATAACAAAAAAAGCAACATTTGCTTCCTTTCGGCCATCTTCCAGTAATTCGCCAAAATGACTAACACAAAGGAAACGAGGAGAGGCACCCGCTATACGTTCTCGAGGCCTTTTAGAAAACATGGAGTTGTTCCTTTGGCCACATGCATGTGAGTCTACAAGAAAGGCGATATTGTGGGCATCAAGGGAATGGGCCCTGTTCGAAAAGGAATGCCCTACAATGTTACCATGGCAAAACTGGAGGATCTACAGTGTCACCCAGCATGCAGTGGGCATTATTGTGAAGAAGCAAGTTAAGGGCAAGCTTCTTCCCAAGAGAATGAATGTATGTATTGAGCATATTAAGCACTCTAAGAGCCCAGATAGCTTCCTAAAACATGTTAAGGAAAGTGATCAGAGAAAGAAGGAAGCCAGAGAGAAAGGTACCTGGGTTCAACTGAAGCGTTAGCCTGCTCCACCCAGAGAAGCGCACTGTGTGAGAACCAATGGGGAGGAGCCTGAGCTGCTGGAACCCGTTCCCTATGAATCCATGGCATGGTAAGTGGGGGAAATAAAAAAGACTTCTGTACTGATAAAAAAAAAAAAAAAAAAAAAAAAAGCAACATTTAATAGAAACTGCCTCTTTCCCTTCTTTAAATTGGATATTACAACACATTTGAAACACTCTCCAATTGGTGAGGATTGTCGTTATGAATATAGTTTTTTTAATCACGCTATGAAACAGTGATACCTTTTTGGATAACAAGACTCACATCCCTAAGTGGATGCAGTTATTAAGGGTTATCCTCCCTCTTGTCATTGTGTCTTTTATTTCTTCTAATTGCTGGTCAAGTGCCCACCTCTTGGACCCCTGTTCTGTGCAGCCAAGGAATCAGTAAACCCCATTTGTTAGAATTATGTTCAAAGTATAAGCCAATAGTCTAGATTAGGGGTGTCAAGCTCAATCAGAGAAGGGGCCAAAATCTAAAATCCAGCCTAAATCGCGGGCCGAATGGTTTACTGAACAGTCATAAACTGTCATTGTGATGGAAACGCAGCGGAGTGCAGTGATGACAGCGCGGTGTGGGCCACATTGCAAGGCCTGGCGGGACGGATTTGGCCCGCGGGCCTTGTGTTTGACACATGTGGTCTAGATGGAGGAGCAAGGAGGGGCCTTCTCTCCTACAAAGTGAAGGGCAGGTGAGTTTTGTGACTCTTGGTTTACTTACAAAACAGGCCATTTTGCTCACTTTGAGGTTCAGTGGTTAGTTTTAAATGATCGGCTTTTCTGGGTCTCTTGCCTGGTGAAGAGTGAAATTATTACTTGCTGAAAAAATAAGAAAGACTGTGAGAGAAACAGATAATGGTGCTTTCCTGTGGACACTCTATAAACAATATCATTGAATTGCTTGTGTGAAGGCAACCCCAACGCCTTATGGAGGTGCCTCAGCTGTCTCCATGTGTCTTCCTGGCCACCAGGCCACAATCACACTGGCTAGGTGAACGGTGGCCCCCCGTCTTTTCCCTCCTTGTAGATGCTATTGGCACTGCTCCTTTCTCTTTCCCTCTCCTTACCTTTGACCTAGGCCTGTCCTTGAAATGAGCCCTTACTTCCTGCTGCTTCTCACATCTCTCCCGGCCCTTCATAAATGGCTCTGCAGCTGGAGGTTTGACCATGGCAAGGGGACTGGGGGGTGGAGAGTTGCTCCTCTGCCATCTGGAGGCTTATTTGCTCCTGGCCTCCCTGTCTGGACCCGGGAGAATGTGTTTTTCCCATTAAAAGCGTAGCTTCAGTCCTCATACCAGCTTGAGACAGAACCTGGGTCTAAAAAAGTGGTTGTGGGCTGGCCTGAGATCCCAGCTGCCATGTGTAACGATGTTTGAAGTTCCAAAAACTAATTTGCAAATTAAGGTTCTTGAAACAAACCTTTCATAAATGCAGGACTGCCTGGATTCATTTCCAAGCCTAACTGAATTCGTAAGAGAAGCCTGAAAAAAAAATCTAAACCTCACTCCTTTCTATGCATTTACTCAACAGATATTCATGAAGGCTTTTCCTGTGCCCGTTGGTGCTGCTGGACAAGGCACTAAGAACACAAAAAGATAAAACACAGGCTCCAGCTCTGAGATTGTCTAATCTTTTCACCTCCCACCCACCACAGGCATCTTTCTTCTGACCTCTCCCTGCACCCACCACCCAAAGTTTCTTACTCCCTCTGGCCGTGGCTCTCTCAGACCCAGCACAGCCTCTGACCAAGCATTAGCTACATCAGTCTTTTCCTGTTTTCCCTTCCTCTGGTCCTCTGGAGGAAATGCACGTTTCTTTTAACTTAGACTTAAAATAACCTTAAATGTAATAAACTTACGTTTATTTTGTGACTCAGCACTATACACTAGCATATATATACACATACATATGTATTTGAAACAAATATTTCACAAAACAGTGCTCACTCTTTCTATGCATAATGCCCCCTGATATTTTTTATGTTGTACTACAGATTTCGTTTTAGCTTTATCGGTAAATGGTACAATGTGATGGTTTAATATATCTGTACCTTGTGAAAGGATTTCCACCATCAGATTAACACACTCATCATCTTCCATTTTTACCTTGTTTTCTCTTTTTTTTTTCTTTTTTTTTCTTTTTTAGTGAGCACACTTAAGTTTTAGTCTCTTAGCACATCCCCTTATATAATAAAGTATTGTCAGCTATCATCACCATGCTGTACATTACCAATAAATCCTCAAACTTTATTCATCTTATAACTGAAAGTTTGTATCCTTTGACCAGCTTCTCTCTCTTTCCCCAAAACTCCAACCCCTGGCAAACACCATTCTAGTTTGACATTTTTATTTTTCGTTCTACATAAAAGTGATACCATACAGTTGTTGTTTTACTCTAGCCAGCTTTTATCACTTAGCATAATGTCCTTTAGATTTATCCATACTGCAAATGTCAGGATTTTATCCTTTTATCAGGCTGAATAATATCCCGTTATATGTATTATAAATATGTATGTACAGGGTAGCGCAAAAGTAGGTTTACAGTTGTTCATATGGAAATAATACAATAATTAATAAATAATAATACAAGAGTAAACTGTGTTTCACATTCTGTAAATCCCGTATATATGTATGTGTGTATACTGTGTGTGTGTGTGTGTGTGTGTGTGTGTATACATTTTTTTATTTCATTCATCTGTTGATGGATATGTAAATTGTTTCCATACCTTGGCTATTGTGAATCATGCTATAATAATGTGGGAATACAGATATCTTTTTATTTAGTTTCCTGCTGTCTGATATTTTCTCTATATGTTTTTTTTATATCATTTAAAAATGGTGGTCACAACCTACAAAAGAGATTTTAGGAGCTGCAGACTGATGTTGGAAAACCACTGAGCATACTGCGTAATCTTGGTGTCCTGGCCCATGGGACATGCTTAGGAAGCTCCGCTGGCCAGTGATGCTGCCTGCTCCGGGGCAGCCCGCGCAGGGGTGAGGCTTTGCGTGTGGGAACCAGAGGGTCTGGATTCTGGCCTCGCCCCTCTAATGATCAGCTCTGAGATCTCTGGGAAGTCACTTCGTCTTCTGTAGCACGGCCACAAACGGACAGGCTCATCCTGTCAAGGCCGTCCATTAAAATGACGTGCATTCAAGGAGATGGGAAGACATTAAGTATAAGACAGATGCACGTCATTATTAAAGAGCCTTACTTCTCCCAAATAAAGTTTAAGATCAGAGGAACAACTTGAGAGACCACTTGTTTTTGTCAAGTTGGGAAAAGATTCTTGCACAGGCTATAACATTATGCAACTTCATAAATAAAAATCTCAGGGTGGCATTTGTTCATGATGTCGTAACTAGGTGTGTATTTAAGAAGCTCAGCCAGGTCACCCTCTCTCCTCTGCCCTTAAATACTTTTCCTGGTTATAAACTCAAGGAAGCAGCTGGGTGGCTGGTGAGTTTTTCACTCATGAGCCAGGTGGGAAGGAATATGCTTTGCCTGGTATCTGCTCTCGCCCTTTTTATTAAAAAAAAAAAAAAAAAAAAAAAACCTGACAAAAGTAACCAGTAAAGGAGATACTTTTACTAAGACGTATAAATTGCTAGAGAAAATATGGTACTTTTCTCATTCATATTTTACTTTTTCTTTAGAACTTTATTGTAAACTTCATGTCACACAGACATTGGTTAGAATATTCCTGAATTTCCTATATAGGGCCTGGTATTTTCCTTTATTTATTTAATTTAAACATGGCTCAACTGCCTCCCGCACGCACCCTGACCAAGGATCAAGCCCGTAACCAGGGCATGTGCCCTGATGGGGAATCGAACTATGGGGCACAGGATGATGCTCAACCAACTGGGCCACACCGGCCAGGGTGGACCTGGTATTTTTGTCTGATATTTTTTATGCCATTGAACTGCTTTTAGGGCCTAACCCACACTGGCCATTTGTCTCTTAGAGGCTAACTCTGCCTGCTCTCTGTGTCTTTTCTTTACCTTTCCACATCTTTCTGATCTTTCATATAAAATATTGATATAATAAAAGAAAGACTATATTCACCCCAAAGAGAAGGAAATGAATTTGCCTCTTTTCTCTTTAAAGAGTGAAAGCCTTCTTTGCACAGATCAGCAATACCCCCACCAAAGGCCGCAGCTCCTAACTACCCTGAATAGTTTCCAGAGAAAAATACATAAAATGTGCAATATTTAAGCAGGTTTTTTAACACCTCATTTTAATGTGATTTTATGACAGTTCTAGCTTTTGTGTAGATAATTTTCACAGCTATTTAACAAATTGTTATGATATGCCTAAGGATTTAATTGAAAAAGACTGTCTTCCTGCAACTTTTGAATGAGTGAGTCAGGCCCAGGGCTCAGGTACATGGAAGCTTGGGAGCAGAAGGGATGGCTTAGTGAGGAGCCACACTCCCCTCTGCCATCTCGCAGGCAGCCTTCCTGGAGTGCAGTCGCCCTGCTGGTTGGAAAAGGGGGCTCAGGACTCCCAGGCCAGACCCACCTTTCAGAGCAGGAAACAGGCGCTTCCTCCCAGATGAGAAGCCAGAGCCAGATCCCTCGCCTCCCGCACCTGCGTTTCACCCTCCCGCTGTACCCAGTGTGGAGCCTCCAGCAGGTCCTTTGCTTTCTTCATCTATAAGACACCAGTATACTGTCCTGCAGGTGGAAATTGAAGGAACGAGCTACATGGACGTATGGTTGCCTAGTCAGTGTTGTTCCATGTTCTACCTTTTTCTTCTTCACTCCCCTTCCTGAGGACCCCGGAGGAGACAAGGAAACGACTGATGCGGGGGCGGAAGGCAGCTCAGTTCGGTTTGTGATTGGCGTGTGTTCATGAAAACACCCTTCTACTTTAGAAAAATCAGAGGAGCTCGTCATCTCAAGTTAGTTGTTGCATTTACTCACTGCTTAGAAAGGATAACCCACTGCTAAACTTTGGCTAAGTCTGAAGTTGAATGAAACTTGCTGAAAATGGACTTTGGGGGCAAAAACATAGAATTACTACTTTTCATGGTTGTCCTAAACCAGATCCATTGTGAAGGAGGGTGTGCTAAGAAGTAAGGGTTTGTTTGCCAGAGATTTGGATACCACCACTCTTGAAGGAATTTTCATAGGTGAAGAGAGTAAAAATTCAGAATTCGAACTCCAGATAATCTCGGATTCTGATTTTATTTGCACCATCTTATTAATCACACACCCTTGAGCAGATTACTAATTCTCACTGGGTTTCTTAGTTTACTTCTCTACAAAAAGAGGAAAACATAGGTAAAGTGTTTAGCACGCAAAGGAGTGTTTGGGGGGATGTGGATTAACAATTGTAACTGCTGGCATAAACTGGGTGCCTGGGGGATGGATCCGAGGTAGCTTTCGGGTCATCACAGAAGCATGAAGGGCTGTGGAGAGGCGGGTTCATTTCCTAGGGCTGCCATAACAAAGGACCGCAAACTAGGAGGCTTACAACCACGGAAACGTACTGTCTCACAATTCTAGATGCTACAAGTCTGAAGTCAAAGGTGTCGCCGGGGCCATGGTCCCTCTGAGTCCTGTAAGGAGAGGAGCCTTCTGTGCCACTTCCATGCCTCGCTCCTAGCCCCTAGTGGTTTGCTAACATTAGTGGTTTTGAGTGTAGATTTATCACTCCAATCCTCAGCCTCAGCCCTTCCATGTATGTCTGGTTCTGGGTCCAAAGTTCCCCCTTTCTATAAGGACACAAGTCACATTGGAAGAGGGCCTATTCTTACAACCACTTCATAACTTAATTACCTCCATAAAAGCCTTATTTCCAAGTAAGACCACATTCTGAGGTACTGGAGTTAGAGTGTCAGCAAATCACTTTTAGAGGACACAATTCAACCCATAGCTAGTACGGAAAGATTCCAAGTACCTTAACATCACATTTTGTAGTTGAATTCGTAGGCAATAAGTAGGATAATTTTCTAGTGCAATTAGAATGCCTGCTGGATGAAAGGGAGTGGATGGTGGGGACATGTGGATGCTTTGCTGCCAGGCAATGTGTCTAAAGCCGCTCCAGTGAGAATCAGACCAACCTCCACGCCTAGAGCTCTGGTCCACCAATTCTCCACTGAGTATGGGTGCTAAGCCCGCCCCAAAGAAGAACAGAAAAGGGGATTATCCTCTTTCACCAGGGGACTTGCATTTTCTGGCATGGGAAGATGAGGCTGTCTGATGATAAACTTCCCTTTACATTTAATGAGAGGTGACATGAGAAAGTGAGAGATAAAAGGCATTTTTGGATATTTTAGCTACCACACCCCCCACCACCACCACCACACACACACACACACACACACACACACACACACCGCTCAAAAATAAAGACAGATACCCCTGGTTGGATGGCTCAGCTGGTTGGAGTGTCATCCCATGCACCAAAAGTGTGCAGATTCCATTCCCAGTCAGGGCACGTACCTAGGTTGCTAGTTTGCTAGTTTGATCCTGGGTTAGAGGCATGTACAGGAGGCAACCAATCAGTGTTTCTCTCTTTCTCTCTCTCCTTCTCTCTCTCTCTCTCCCTCTCTCTCTCTCTCTCCCTCTCTCTCTAAAAATCAATTGGGTGAGCATTAGGAAGGGAGGAAGGGAGGGAGGAAAGAGAGAGAGAAAGGAAGAACAAGGAACTATCAACAAAAGATAAGAATTTCCCCTACATTTATTCTCCATTACTCAGTATTCTCTGGTGTTAATATTTTCAATGAAAAGGAATTTATAATCCTGAGTCAGAAATATTTTTAATGCCCAATTCTCCCCTTCATGTTTGGAAAGCATACCTTGGAAGACTTATTTCCCATATAATGAGGAGGAGGGAGAGAAGGAGGATCATCGCAATAAGTATAACAATAGAAACGGTTAACACTGGCCTTGCTTACTGTGTGCCAAATGCTGTTCTAAGTTCGCTGCAAATATTAGTTCATTTAACCCTTCAACAGCACTACCAGATCACCACCTCCATTTTACAGATGAGGAAAAGGAGGCTGGAGAGGTTGATTGATTGGCCCACCTCCGCCCTGCTTGGGGGTGTGCGTGTTGACTGGCTCCTGGCTCCAAGCCTCTGCTGCTTCTGGTAGCTCCCTCACTTTCTGCAGCTTAACACTTAACGGATGTGATTCCCCGCCTGTGCTTTCACAGCTCTCACCTCTGGTCTTTGAGTGGGAGGATCTGGCAGCAATTATAATGTGACATCAGATCCTGCTTGATGAGCAAGCTTCTCCTCCTGGCAGAGCAGGCCAAGAGAGGGTGAGAGGAGGGTCTGGAGAGGGTCTTTGAACTTTCATGACGCATTATCTTACATCACCAGTCCAGAGGACAGAATACTGCCTTACGGGCCCTGTGAAGAGGCAGTGAGTATACCTCTTCCCCCACGGGGAGGCTGGACTTCCATACAACTAGCAACTCCTCTCATTTCATTATTAATAATATTGCATGACTTTCTTATGTCAACTAAAAGAAACTAAACTCTTCGAATAACTTTCAATTTCTCCATATCTTAACTGCTAAATCTTGTCCTGTCAAAGTAAAAAACAAAACAAAACTGAGACCTAAGAAAAAATAAATATGCTATATTATAGCAGTACAAACAGCCTAGACCAGTGGTCGGCAAACTGCAGCTCTCGAGCCACATGCGGCTTTTTGGCCCCTTGAGTGTGGCTCTTCCACAAAATACCATGTGTGGGCACGCAGGTACAATGCAGTGTGATTGAAACTTCGTGGCCCATGCACAGAAGTCGGTTTTCAGCTCTCGAAAGAAATTTCAATCGTTGTGCTGTTGATATTTGACTCTGTTGACTAATGAGTTCGCTGATCGCTGGCCTAGACTTTTGGGTCAGCCACATGGTAGCTAAAATCCTACATGTGTCATCCTGGGCAAGTGAGTTGTGCCAGGTTTGCTCATCTAGACTTAAAATAAGAATAATCTTGTCTACAAAGGGAGCCAAGAAGAAAGCGGTTGATCCATTTTCTAAGGAAGATTGGCATGAGGTGAAAGCACTGGCTGGGTTCAACATAAGAAACACTAGGAAAGCACTAGTCAGGGGAATTCACAGAACCAAAATTCCATCTGATGGTATCAAGGGTCATGTTTTTGAAGTGAGCCTAGCTGATCTGCAGAATGATTAAGCTGCACTTGGAAAATTCAAGCTAAATACTGAGGATGTTCAGAGCAAAAAGTCCCTGAGTAATTTCCATGGCATGGATCTTTCCAGTGGAGACAAAATGTGCTCCATGGTCAAAAAATGGCTGAACATGATTGACGCTTATGTTAATGTCAAGATTACCAATGGTTACTTGCATCATCTATTCCATGTTGGTTTTACTAAAAAAACCACAACCATCAGATTCAGATGACCCCTTATGCTCAGCATCAACAGGTCCGCCAAATCTGGAAGAAGATGATGGAAATCGTGACCCGAGAGTTGGAGACAAATTACTTGAAATCCAGATAGCGTTGGAAAAGACACAGAAAAGGCTAGCCAATATATTGGCAGCTCTATGATGTCTTTGTTAGAAAAGACAGAAGGCTGAAGAAACCCACGTTGGAACTAGGAAAACTCAGGGAGCTTCATGGTGAAGATAGCAGTTCTGGAAAAGTTACTGGGGATGAGACGGGGGCTAAAGTTGAACGAGTTGATAGATATGAGTCCTCAGTTCAAGCATCTGTTTCAAATTCAGACATTTAATGGTGACAAATAAAAAATACTGTTTGTGGGGTCAAGGGGGAAAAGTAATCCTATCTATTCAATGCTATTGTAAGGATTCAATGAAATCCCATTGATTGCCTGGCAGGTAAGAAGTACTGCACAAATGGGAATTAATCACCATTAAATAAGCATCCTCATCCTTTTAAACAATTTATTCATTTGCTTCACTTATTCAAAGTCAAGGTTGACTGGTCTAATACGTTCATCTTTTATTTTTTAATCACCAAGGTTACTGTTTATTTTTAAATAGACAGCGGCTGTTGTGTTCAACTTTTTAGCTTAGAAATTTTACTACAACTTGGACAAGGAGTCAATTTTAACAGTAAGCAGCCCAACCCCAGAAGAGTGATGTGAGTTCTGGGGTCTCTCACAAAGACCTGAGCACCTTCATTCAGAGGAACCTGGGGAACTTGAAGACATAAATTCTCTCTGGTAGTTTCAGAGCTCCTTGTCTGAGCAGAACCATATGTTTATGACATCCTTGAGGTGGGTGAGAGCACCAGTCAGAAAGGCCCCAAATTCTACTCTTGTCCTGGCTGACTGCAAATCACCGAGCTCTGCCAAGCCTACTTCTTCAGCTGTGAAGTAGGGATAACAGTGTCTATCTCACTGGTAGTCTAGCAATCACATCAGAGCATGCCCACGATGGACGTGTTTTGTAAATTCTAGAGAGTTAGAATTGTCATCTGTTATTGCTTGAATGGATGTGAGCTCATGAGTTGGCTCTGGAAACAGCTTAGCCACTACACAGGATGGGATTAACAGGACAGCCCTGCTGACACAAATCATAACAGGGAGACTTCTTATTTTGATTTGGAAGCTACTCCAATAACATAGAAAAAAAAAAGCCTGGTGTGAATGGTGCTACACTGTGAGAAGAAAAGAGGTGGTAAGCTAAAACAAGGGTCAGAACATGGAGAGAGGATCCCTTAGACATAAGAGAAGCAGAAATACAGAAGGGGACAGGGCTTTCATTTTTTTACAGGGTTTTAAAAAAAATAAAAAAATAAAAAGCAAATGACACTTGTAGGTGCAGGTGTGTACTCTAGAACTGGAGAGACCATCCAAGCCCAGCCCTTCTAGATGGGTAAGACCAGGTACTCATTGAGTATGTAGTCAACTCCCCAGAAGCATTTAACTTGAAATTCCTTGACTACATTTCTAAGGCAAAACCTCTTTAAAAAAAAATGCATTAAAAAAATTAGGATTGAGTTTTTTTGGTTTGGCCTTCAAAAAAAATTTTTTTTTAATCCAAAACCATAATTATGGCATACCGAGATGGATTGTTCTCCATGCAGCGAGGATGTAATTTTTCCAGTCTCCTCCCTCGGTGGCTGTTACCCTCTCCTCGTCTTTGATGAGCTGCACATGTTGTGGAAGCCACTCCTGGCCTCAGACAGAGCAGTCCCTTGCCCCGCTGCCAGTGTCCTAATAAGGGAATGAATGAGCTCCTATTGGTGAGGTAAGAGGAGTCAGGCGGCGGATGATATTTTTGCTGATTGAGGAGGATAAGGTGTGGTTTGGCAGGTACCCTGTTGGTTTGGCTGGGTCCTGACCTCATTTTTTCTTTTTTCTTTTTCTTTTTTTTTTTTAACAGTTCAAATTCCATGAAACAGACTTGAACAGTTGTTTTCTCACAGGTCCTTAGCTGAGCTTTGAGAATAGCATCCTAACACAAATTACCCAGGATGGGGGAAAGATAGTAATTGGGGGCTGTAGGATGTTTTCATCACAAAAGGAGGTTAAGGTTATAGGTTGACCTTCCCAAGCACCAGCGAATGAAGGTGGTGTCAGACTCAGTCAAATTTGGTCATGGAGAGAACAAGGGAAATACCACACAGTGTATTGAACCAAAGTTTAATAAGTTTAAATTTTTGATCTGTGCAACAATATTACTTTCTGCTGGTAAATATTGATATACCCCAATTAAAAAGTAAATGAAAGAAGCAAAAAGAGTTCAGCATTTAGGACCATCAGGGAGAGTGTCCTCATCTACTTTTACTTGCCTCTGACTGCTCTCTGCACTCTGTGTTCTGAATGACTCTACACTGCCTTTGCTATAACTGCCTCTGGCTGGGACGGTTCGCTCATTATGAATCAGTGTGTCTCATCCTGGCTGCAGTCTGGAATCATGTGGGGAGTCTTAATGCCTGGGTCATACCCCCAGTGGGTCTGATTTAATTGGTCTGGGACACAGCCCGGGCAGAGGGATGTTTAAAAGCTCCCCCAGGTGATTCTACTGTGCAGCCAAGGTTGACGGCCTCTGCTCTAAATGCATCTTCTATTATAATATATCCCTCAGCTTCCAGGCTCCTTTTCTCCCTGAGTTTGTGAAGCCTTTAAAGAACACACACTGTATGTGTGAAACGAGTTAGACGGGTTTCTTCTCAGGCTCACAGGTTCAATCCAGTTGTTCAAAACCTAGCAGTAGAGAATCGGCTTTCAACCAAAATCAACTTCTAGATACATATACATTGGAATTGTTTAAACTTTATTTCCCATGCAGGGAAGGGGTAAAATTCTCAGCCAGATAATTGGAAAACAGTGTACCCATTTCAAATTCAGAAATAATGAAGTTATATTTTTTAATATTTTCTGTGTTTATGCAAGTTATTTGTCCCTCAGTATTTAGTTAATAAATACTTCTTTATTTTACTTTTCTTTTACATTTTTTTTAAATTACAGTTAACTTTCAATATTATTTTTGTATTGGTTTCAGATGTACTGAATAGACAGTCATATACTTTACAAAGTGTTCCCCCAATATTTTGGCTTTTCTTTTAATATTAAGCCACGTTCGCATCCTAACATGTGAAATTGCTATCTGTTGCAAGGATCGGATGATATGACCGAGAATTTTCTTTCAAACTAGAAAGCTAATTCATTAACAGTAAATAAAACTGGCAAAATTACCATCTCCTTCATTTATACAGGGTCCTCCCTATTGAGACAATAGAGGTAGAGGAAGAGAGACAGGTTTGGTCAAAGAAAAAGACGCAGGTACAAGTTATCATAAATCTTTTATGAATAGAGAAATGGAGTGAAGGGAGTCAGGATACCCTTAAAAGGTATTCATTTAAGAATGCCATGGTAGTATTCCAGGCCTCAGCATGGGTGTGTTTTAATATACATAGCTAACCAGAGAATTATAACATGAGAACCATGCTATGGGAAAGGCATAGTAACAAATGCTCACTTTGTGTATTCTTCTTTGTCTAGAATGTATGTAGAACAATAAAGTGACCTTGTTACCTCAGACAAGTTATTCATTGGTGGGTTGTCTTGGTTACATTACAGTCTTCTTAACCAGACTTTGTTCTATAGGTAAAATGTTTACAGAACATGTCATGGTTGGTCATGTCTGTGGCCAACTGGTTTATTTTGTGCTAGTCACTGTTTGTTTTTTTTAATTTTATTTTTCAATTACAGTTAACATTCAATATTGTTTTCTATTAGTTTCAGGTGTACAGCATAGTGGTTAGATAGTTCCATAATTTACAAAGTGATCGACCTAGCATCATACACAATTATTACAGTACCAATCAACTTTATTCCCTAATCTGTGTCTACATCCCCGGGACTATTTTGTAACTACCAATCTGTACTTCTTAATCCCTTCACCTTGTTCACTCAGCACCCCCAACTCCCTCCCATCTGGCGGCCCTCAATATGTTCTCTGTATCTATGCGTCTGTTTCGGTTTTGTCTGACTGTTTTGTTCTTTAGATTCAACATATAAATGAAATCATATGGTATTTCTCTTCCCCTGTCTGACTTATTTCGCTTAATACAGTGGTTGGCAAACTCATTAGTCAACAGAGCCAAATATCAACAGTACAACGATTGAAATTTCTTTTGAGAGACAAATGATTTTAATTTAAACTTATAATGCCACTTCAAAATAGACTCGCCCAGGCCATGGTGTTTTGTGGAAGAGCCGCACTCAAGGAGCCAAAGAGCCTCATGTGACTGGAGAGCCGTGGTTTGCCGACCACTGGCTTAATGTAATACCCTCTAGATCTCCCCTTGTAGTTGCAAATAGTAAGATTTAATTCTTTTTATGGCTGAGTAATATTCTCTATTTATCCACTCACCTATTGATGGGCACTTGGGTTACTTTTATATCTTGACTATTGTAAATAATGCTGCAATGAAAATAAGGGTGTATATATATTTTCAAATTTGTGTTTTGAATTTCTTTGGATGTATACCCAAAAGTGAAATTGCTGGATTGTATGGTAGTTCATTTTTTTACTTTCTTTTTTTTTAACTTCACCCAAGGACTGTTCGGTGTGCAGGCCAATAGTACCCTTCTGAGCCACACCAGCCAGGGCCAATTTTTAATTTTTTGAGGAAATTTCATACTGTTTTCCATAGGGGCTGCAGCAATTTTCAATCCCACCAACAGTGCACCAGGGTTCCCTTTTCTCCACATCCACGCCAACATTTGTTGTTTATTGATTTTATTGAAGATAGGTATTCTGACAACTGTGAGGTGATATCTCATTGTGATTGTAATTTGCACTTCTCTGATGATTAGTGACATTAGCATCTTTTCATATATCTATTGACAATGGGAATGTCCTCTTTGGAGAAGCGTCTATTCAGATCCTGGGCCCATTTTTTAATTGGATTGTTTGTTTGTTGGGTGTTGAATTGTATGAGTTCTTTACAAATTTTGGATATTAACCCCTTATCAGAGGTATCATTACAAATAATGTTGTTCCATTTGGTCTTTTCATTTTGTTAATGGTTTCCTTTGCTGTACAAAATTTTTAGCTCGATATAGTCCCATTTGTTTATTTTTTCTTTTGTTGCCTTGCCTAAGGAGATGTATCAGAAAACATATTACTGAGAAGAATGAAAGTTTCCTGCCTATATTTTCTTCTATGAGTTCTATGGTTTCAGTTCCTTTTTTTATGATTTCTGTGTGCTTTTTTGTGTGTGTTTTAACATCTCTTTGTTGAAGGCATCAGTGAGTTTCTCTATTCTTCCCCCAGCATTTCTACAGCATCCTTATAACCTGTGGTTTATAATTCAGTTTCTGATAGATTTCTTACTTCCATTTCATTCTGTTTGTTTTCTGGATATGTCTTCTGTTTTTCATTTGGACATATTTCTTTGTTTCTTCATTTTGGTTGCTCTCTGTGTCTGCTTCTATGTCCTAGAAACAAACTAGATGCATATCTGCTATGGCTCCCAGTCTTAGCCGTGCGGTCTTACATAATAGATGTCCTGTGAGACCTAATGGCAGAGTCTCCATGATCACCTTAGTTGGATGCTTCAGAGGTGTCTTTTGTGTGGGTTGTATGTGCCTTTTTGTTGTAGTTGAGCCTTGATTACTGTTGCTACATCAGTTAATGTGATTAACCCTTAGGCTGGCTGTGAGGATTAGCCACCACCACAGCATATGAGCTGCTGTGCAGGGCCTGACATGCAGTGGGATTTGTCCCATTAGATTCTGGAGTCTGCCAAGACCTCTCTTTAGGAGCGCCGCTATGGAATTAATTAGGTGGCATGCTGTTGTGGTCTGAAGCCTGCCAGCAGGTGTATTGATTCTGGTGCCTTTGAGAGGGACCCCCCTTGCAGGTCGATACCAGACATTGCCTGTGAGCAGCTCAGTGCTACCTGTTAGTAGATGCAAAGTAATCTACAGTTGGTAGGTGCCCATGCAGGATCTGGATGCACTTGGAAAGGGCCATGCTGAGAACAAAGGGTGTAGGGTCAGTCAGCAAAAGGACCAAGGCACCACATAACCTATCAACCCCAGCCAGCTGCCTAAAAAGCCCATTCAATGAAAGAGCCCCAGGTGGTATATGAATTGGGTGAGACAGGGTCTCAGGGAGTTACCAGCGTGGGATGAATATTGTTCACTTGGTTAATACTGATTTCAGATTTGGTGCCAGTGTAGGCAGAGACACTCAGCAAAAAAGTCTCAGCGTGCAGCAAGGCCAGCTGCCACCGCCTGAAAAGCGCCTCTGGGAATGGTCAGGGTGGAGCTAGTGGAGTTCACCAGGTTAATGCAGATTCAGGCTTGGCCATGTGGGGGGAGGGTTCAACATAGGCACAATGGCATGTGTCCCTCCAACCCTCGCGCTGAAGCCACACAACTCAGTTTCTCCCTGTATGTCTCTGTCATCCCCTGACCTGGACAGAATTCCTCGAGAGTTTTTTTTTAAGAAAGACTGCAATGCGAGCCCAGGCTGGTGGCTGCCAAAAGAGCGGTAGGTCTTGTGTCATTTGTATGGGGCATGGTCTCAGGCAGTCTTCAGGGTGTTCAGTAGCCTAATCAGGATCACATTTGGCCAGTGTGGGAGGCGAGCTCAACACAGGCACAATGGTAGACATCCCTCCGGCCCTTGCCCTGAAGCCACACAACTCAGTTTTTTCCTGTTGGTCTCTGGCATCCCTTGGTCTGGAAGGAATTCCTCAGGAGTTTTTTTAAAAAGCCTGCAAGGCAGGCCTAAACTGGTTGCTGCTGAAGGAACCTCAGGCCATGTTCGTGTTTGATAGGGCAGGGCCTCAGGTTGTCGTCAGGGTGGAGCTAGAGGAGTTCAGAGTTGCTTGCTCTGTGTTGGGAGAGCTCAGCACTGGAAAGATGGCATCCATCCGAGGCAGGGGAGGAAGACTCAGGACAGGGGCAATGGCGGCTATTCCTCCGGCTCTTACCTCTAAGCCACACAACTCGGTTTTTCCCAGTGTATCCCTGGCACCCCTCCAGCCTTTATCCCTTTGCCGGAGCCCGAGGTAAGTGCCTGTGAGTGTGCGTTTGTGTGCTGACTCTTTAAGACAGCGACTTTCAACCTGTGTGCTGCAAGGACTTTTAAAACATGCCGTACTTGACTATGTAGTCAGGGGCACTGATCTCTTTTCCCTTAGGTTGTCAAATTTTAAAAAAAATGTCATCAGCCAACACCACAATAGCCATGAATGAATAAAAATTATACTTTTTTTTTTGTCAGATAGGCAAATATATATATTTGTGTTTCCAGCAATCTTTTGTCTCATCCAGATGGACAAAAATCCCTGCTGGTTTTCACAGCCAGATGTTAAGTGGCTCTTCTTCTCAGCACTGGTGTTCCATCCATGCTGAAGAGCCACGCATGGAGCTGCGACCCCTCACTCTTCAAGGGGAACCGCTGCAGCTGAGGTAGCCCTCGGGGCTCTCCAAGGTCACATGAGGATGTGGTGACCAGCCTGTTTTGTGTCTTCATGTGGCTTCTTCCTTATCTCCTCAGTTATAGGACTTCTGTTCGGCTGGTCCTCAGGCGGTTATTCAGGATGATCGCTCTTATAATTTAGTTGTAATTTTCTTGTGTTCATGGGAGGAAGTCAGTGCGGCATTCTCTTATTCCACCACCTTGACTGGAACCGTCATCATGGAGGAATTTTAAAAAAAGGTTTTTTTAACCATCCATCTTACAAATGAAATAATTTGAGAGTGCAGTAACAGAATAGGGAGAATTTTTGAATTTTGGAAGTTATGGATTAATTAAATGTCCAGAATAAGTCATTACTCTCAACTTCCTCACAGGAAAGTTCATTACCAAGGAAGAAAAGTCATTTAGAAATTCAGAAAGCCAGAGCTAGGAATAGAAATTAGAAAATCATCACCTTAAAACGAACAAGTTATACCATAGATGGGATTACCCAGAGTGAGTATGTTGAGTTAGAAAAGAATAGAGCTGAGGAAGAAGGCACAGAGGAAACTACAAAGCAAATGGTGGACAGAGAATTTCAATAAGGAAGGTGTGGTCACCAGTGTCAGAACTGTTATTTGGGGTATTTTGATCATCTGAGTAAGTGGTTACCATATCTAGAGGTAAAATAAAATAATATCACTTCACTGGCCCAGATAGATACACCCCTATATTGAGATTAGCTACAAAGTAATTAAGCTAATTTGTAAGCCTCACTGAAATGTAAAAATGATAAGATAGCCCATGACAACCATGGAATTAGCTAGTTTGCCTCTCTTAATGATCTATCCAAAGTATTACAGAATCCATTTTGACTAGAGCACATGAAAATACTGCTAAGACTAGTAAGTCACATTTGCTTAGTTGACCTACTTGTTCTGAATTATTTTTACTTTCCACTGTAAACACAAAAGGCTAAAACCAACTCTAGACTTAATAGTCCAGAGAGAGAGAGAGAGAGAGAGAGAGAATATGGAGGGATATAAGAAATTTATAAGGGAAGGTGACACAGAAGGAGTTATAGAGGCGGGGGAAAGCATATAACAGGAAAATATCGAACTTCTGCTCTGTTCATGAGCCACACCAAGGCCAATCATGTGACAAAAGCAGAGACAGAGGTCAGCAGCACACACACATATAAGCTCTGAAGTAGGTGAGAGTCCACAATCAGACTGGAAAACACCAGTTGACTCAGTTTGACATTAATCTTGCCTACTGACTAGTTTCAAAAGTCAGATATCATCCAGCCAATGTGGCTCAGTGGTTGAGCATCAACCTATGAATCAGAAAGTCACAGTTCGATTTCCAGTAGGCAGCATACAGGAGGCAGCCAGTTGATGACTCTCTCATCATTAATCTTTCTATCTCTCTCTTCCTCTCCCTTTCTCTCTGTCAACTCAATAAAATCATATTTTTTTAAAGATAAGGAAGGTCAGATATCTTCCTTATCTATAACATTTGGTTCTTTTTAATAAGGAAAACATACATTCTCTAGCTCTGAACCCAAGGGAACTTTCAGTATATAGTTGCAACATAATGCCATCTTTAAAGAAAGTAGCGTAAGGATGAGAAACAAATTTATAGTAAGTGCGTTTTGGACCAATGAGTACAATTCTCCACGTGCTGGCAAGAACGCTTGGACTAGTAGTTCCTTCCAACTTCTGGCAGGAAAGAAGCAGGAGAAATGCGAAGTGTTTGGGATCTACCTCCAATATTTTTGGCTAACACTCTTCTGTTTTCAAGTGTAGCCTTGAAGCTGCCACTGTCACTCTTAGGTTGGTTTACTGTGGCTCTTCCCGTCACTTCCTAGTACTGAAGCTTAACCTGAGAAACTATTTCTTCCCTTGGTGAGCGATCAGACTTCAGCTTCTGGAACTCATGATCAGAGAGCAAGCCCAATGGCCCACACACTGTGGCAATGGGCAGAGCTGGCTTTCCTGGTTCATATGCACACACATGCCTTTGAAACATGCTTTGGGGGTGGCCTCCTACCACTCATAAAGCTCTAATAACTTTAACCATGTTTTTTTTTCCCCCCAGTAAATACTCATGAGTCCAGTACAGAATTGTTAGCCTTTCCCTATTTATGAAACTGAGTCACATTTCATCAAATCTGCGATTTTAGAAAGCATTGTTGTCCTGTATTTGCCACGAACACTTGTAAAGGCTTTGTGTTGGTCTGTTTGTCCTTTCCATGTCTGATTCAGATAAATCCATATGAACTTAAGCAGTTTTCTTTATATTCAGGGAACAGAATTTGCCTTCATCATTGTTAATCAGACCCCCTACTTGCCATTGGTAAGTGTCTAAAAATATTTATTAAATGCCTTATTGATGCAAGGCACATTGGGAAGGAGAGCTTAAAAAAAAAAAGGCATAAACCATCTTGCTTTCAACAAACATAATGTGGGAGACAAAATGATAATACACATAACAAGATTAAGGTGATATAAGACAAATATGTGGAACACAGGAAAAGTGTATCTCCCAGTTGACCTTCATCATATCTGGTAAGACGTTGTCGTCACTGAAGAATGTAGCATTTGAGCTGGCCTTGTGGATACAGACGATTCCTCTAGGTAAAAATGGAAAGGATAGAAGAGCATGCCTAATTTTTTTAACTGATAGTAGTACGATATAAAAAACTTGAGACATTGGCTTAGATCAGGGACCAGCAAACTTTTTTTTTACCTGCGGTCATAATTACTGGAATGTGGCATTGGAGTGTGAAAGCAGCCATAGACATCTGGGCATGGCTGTGTTCCAATAAAAGTTTATTTACAAAAACAGGATGTGGGCTGGATTTGGCCCTTGAGCCAGATCCCTGACCTAGATGACTGAAGCTCTTTGTTAAATCCACAGAGCACCCTAAGAAAGCTCATGCAGAGGCATAGTTTAGAAAGCAAACAGGTACAGGACCTAAAGACCTGGGTCTGGTCCCGACTGTGTGAGTCACTTCACCCCTTAGCCCCAGGTTACCATGGATGACAGGTGGAGCTTGGATTGAAAATAACCCCCCAAATCCCTTCTCGTTTAATTATTCTGTAGTTCTCGTATCACCACAGTGCAGATTTCACCTGGGAACTGATTTATTAGCAAACTAAGTGAAAATCTGGTTTAATTCTTGTGGGCACAGTGAGTACATGAAAGTAGAGAAGATGGTAAGAATAGGAAAGGCTATACATGCCATTCTGAAAAATGAGAAGTCGTAGTCCCTACTCTTGAAGGACCCTCTGCAGTGACGGCAAGATTTGCCAAACTGAAGTCTCCTCTCACAGCTAGGATTTATGGAGCCCTTGATATTGGGTAGCCAGCCCTTTATTTCATGGGGAAAGCTGCGGGGTGAAATGAAACACCTGGAGGAGAGACCGAAACTAGAAAATCCTGCCTGGGTACTTGCTAGGGCCACCTCCTCGGAAGAAGGAGCCTCTCTCCTTCCGCTGAGGGAAAGGGTTGGTTTACTCTCCGTTTAGTAGAGGCGGGCTGCCTGCGTGTGCCAAGCACAACGGCCGCTTTCCTCATGCCCTTCATGCACTCCACACCCCGGCCAGACTGAGCTGTTTGCTTTTCCACGTCCATGTTTCCTGACTCTGCAGCCCTGCTATTTGAGCTCTCTGAGTGCGGAAAAGTCCTCTTCTCTCCTCCCCCCGTTGCTTCACCCCCTCTTCTAGCCCAGAATCCTGAAAGATCCAGCTCAAGGACAACTTTCTCCATGAAGTCTTCTCCGATCCCGTAGCTAAAATTGTCTTCTTCCTCCTCTGAACTTTAAATCACGTTACCAATGAGTCTCCTATGGTATTTACCACATGCCTTAGCTTCCCTGCCAGATTATAAATGCCTTTCAGGAGTCTAATTCATCTTGATTTTCACCCTCCGTGGGTGAGTGTTGTAAATGCTCCTCAAATAGCAGTTGAATGGATGTGCTAATTCCGGCCACCTGGGGGTCAGTTTGCATGTTGGAGCAGCATTGCCCACCGGCACCCCGTGATCACAAGTTAAGAGACCCCCCACCTTCATTGCCCACCACCTCGTCCTCAGAACCTAAGCCGCTGATGCAGCCCCCAGTGCTGCCCAGAGTTCTCCACTCCGATGTCCCACTTGAATTGAACTGACCTCCTCTCAGGGATTAGAAGCTTCGGTGGGTTGGTTGGAGAGAGGAAGATGCCTAAGATTAGAAGCCCCTTAAGCCAATGTGCAGTGCTGTAGCTTTGTAATCTGTAATGAGAAGATATGACATTTCCAGAATAAAGTAGGTTATCTCCCCTACTGAAGCCGTGTCTCCTGTCCAGGTAACAATTCTAAGGAACCAGTGATTGCACTGATATCTACCGTGTTTCCCCGAAAATAAGACATCCTCCGAAAATAAGACCTAGTGCATGGAAAGATAAGACATCCCCTGAAAATAAGACCTAGCGCAACTTTTGGAGGAAAAATTAATATAAGACACTCTTATTTTCGGGGAAACAGGGTAGTCAGGAGACACATGAGCCTCGTTGGTTAGTAGTCTCATGTTGGGATAGAAATCTGCAGGTGCAGACAGCCAGGTCCTCCCTCTCAGAGCCCTGGCTATCTGGCTCTTAACCTGTTGATGATTCTCACTCAGTGAACACACACAAATGTCAGTGCTCAGCTATTTCACTTTACTCTATCTGCTAAAATATCCCCATGTTTATGGGGGTCTTCTATTAATTCAAGGGTAGTCTTTAGTGTGCAAGGTTTCTATTTGGTTTGGTTTGAGCAGGCTGGCTTTCTATCACATCACCACCCCTGGGTGTCTGCTTGTTCCCCTCGCAGGGAGTGGCCCCGCCTTAGGGAAGTTTCTCTGGATTTGGGAGGCTCCTTGACTTCCTTTCCCAACAGTGGGGAGGTTGGACCCAATCGCAGTGGTCAGTTCCCAGGCCCCCTGCAAGAATAAATGCTGTTTCCAAAGAGCCAAATGTCCCGGATTTGGCCCTTCAGTTTTCATTTCCTGTCTCCACTCAAGGTTTGTCTTTCTATTTGCTACTGCTTATAAACAAACTCTGCATGCAGTTCTAGCTCGTGGGGGAAGCTGGGAGCCAGCTGGATGTTAGGGGAGTTTGCCGCAATACCTTTCAAGCCAGGGAGGTAGTCATCACCCCAAAATGTGCTTTCCTGTTAGAAAGGCCGTCACTTCTCTTACCAGAGGTGCTGGAAACAAAACTCCAGTGTCATCCTATCAGTATATCTGAGCTTTGTGTTTCTAAAGAGGTGCAGGCCTGCGGTGGGGTGAAGTTGGGTAGAGGAGGGAAGTGTGTGTGTGTGTGTGTGTGTGTGTGTGTGTGGCAGCGGGGGGGGGGGGGGTAGAGACAGGGAATAGGGGCCATCTGTAATACTGTCACCAACAACAAATAAACTAAAAAACCACCACAGGCTGCTAGACTTTGCCCATGAAACCGAAAATAAAATAAAATAAGATAAAGTAAAATAATATATAAAATAAAATAGAAAGGAGGGAAAGATGGGAAGTTATGCCACCCGAAAAGCAAGAAATGGAGCCAAAAAGAGTACCGAGGAAGAGGAAATGAACAGTAAATCTTTTTCCAATTAAGAAAAATGAGAGTGGAAGCAGGAAAGCTCCAGAGGGCACTTTGGCGGGGGGCGGGAGGACCATAAAAAGCCTGTTATGAAAATCCATTACACATAAATTTCCTTGCATTAGGCACTGCTTGTCTACAGAGGCTGCGGAGAATCCTCTCGGCTGACACGGGACATGCGACTTGAGTTAGTGGTCTCCACACGCCGTGTACTTTCCCATCGGCTTGTCTGCAATACCACTCTCCCTTCACAGGGATCCTTTAATTAGTCGCAGGTTCGTGATCTCCACTTGTGGACATCTTGTTTTCATTTTTCCGATCCCTTCCTTTCCTTCTCTAAATGTTTACCAGTGCAACGGGGGCCCCCTAATTTGAAGCTCCACCAACCTGAAAATATGGACCATTGTGCTGCATTGTGCAAATACTTCCAATCTGGTGACAAGACTTGAATTTCCAGATCACACTAGGTGTAAGGCTCATCTAAAATGAATTCACATATTTAGATTTGAAGAGAGAAATGGAAATTTCTGCTTCTAGGAGACTGTCTTGGACTATGAAAAGACTGTCAGTTTATACATCTGTGGTCAGAGGCAGTTGCATCTAAATGGGCCAGTAGGAATGTGGGGTTACCCTGCACCCTACTCTGGGACTGTTGCTAAGCTAGTTGTATATCCAGGTCCAGACCTATATGAAAGACAGACAGAGAGAGAGGGAAAGAGAGAGAGAGAGAGAGAGAGAGAGAGAGAGAGAGAGAGAGAGAGAGAGAGAGAGAGAGAGAGAGAGAGAAAGAGAGAGAGAGAGAGAGAAAGGGGGGGGGGGGAGGGGAGGAAGTATAGTATTGCCAAGTTATTGACACCTGGTTCTGAATTATTTTATCATGTTTCACTTTAAAACAAACAAACAAACAAACAAAAAACCCAAGGTTTATTGTCCACATCTACAACCTGCATTAAAGCAACATTGTCCTTTAGTAGCTACAACAGTCAGAAAATAACCCCTATTCAGATTTTCCTTTTGATTCAAAGCATATTTTAAAGTCCAAGTTTACTGATGATAATATTTATTTAATTCTTATTAGACAAAAAAAAAAAAAATCCTAGGTTGGAGATGAAGAAAAGTAATGTTTATGAAAACTCGGGTAGTAATTGAGTTTATCTCTATTAGCCACATTTTTTTTACCAGTTGAATCTTAAATAAGGGTTGAAAGAGAAGAGAGTTTGATTGCTTTATTTTAATTATCTTACTGGCCACTTAAACATTTCTCTCACTTCTTTCCATTCATTTCAACCAAAGTTTAACGTGAATAATCAAGTGAAAGGGAAGATATGTCTTCTCCAACATTAACCTTCTCTTTCCATACCTCCCCTTTCTAAACATTTATAAATTAAAAGTAAACTGTTTCTATCTGGCCACACTTACTGCTTTTATGGGGTGAAATAGCGGGAGTGATACAAATCCAGTCCTATCTGTGGGAAAATGAATAGATTTTAGTTTATCTCAGGAATCAGTCATGGACTTAATCCTCCAAAATCTGTATTCAATAGGTTTGGCAGATGCATTATTCTTTTTAAAAATAAATTGGGAGAATGTAGTAATTCAATTAAGGATGTAAATCCAGAGTCTATTCGTTTTATTTCTACCGAATATCACAAACTATCTATGGATTTAAAAAAAACAAAAAAAACAACAAAAAAAAAAACACATGGGACCAGTTAAGTAAAAAGTTAGGCATTTATCTTATCCAAACTAAAATCTCAAGAAATGTGGGAGATAGTAAAGGGTACAGGGAGGATAAATGGAAATGGAAGGAGACTTGACTTGGGGTGGTAAATACACAATACAGTATGCAAATGATGTATTATAGAATTAAACACCTGAAACTTATATATTTTTTAACCAATGTCACCCCAATAAATTCAATTTAAAAATAGAAATGAAACTAGAGGATTATTTTTTTTTTAAATGCTTGGAAATCCTGTGCCTCATCTATTATTATGAACTACAGCTATTTATTTAAACATGGAGAATCTCAGAAATATAATGCATACAGTATGATTATGTAAAGTTCTGAGAAGGCAAATCTAAAAATTGAATCATGTAAGGATGCATACCTTGGGGGTAAAACTACAAAGAAAATCAAGAGAATAATTAAGATAATACCAAATTCAGGCTAGAGGTTATTTAGTGGCATAAAAAGAAATAGGGATGGGATTGAAAGGGTCACATAAGAATCTCCAAGGTGCTGACACTATTTAAGTTGGGTAGTAGACAGATAGGTATTATTATTTAAAATAATAATAAACAGCTCATATGCAAATTGTCCCCTTGACTGGGAGTTCGACCAGGTGGCAGAGCCGGCTGGCCAAATGCTTGCAGCCCCTCCCCACAGCCAACCCGATCCAATCATCCTGATTGGGGCAGGCTGGCCAGACCCCACCCATGCACGAATTTGTGCACCAGGCCTCTAGTTATTTAAAATGCTCCTGTACTATACCTTCATTTATAGGTACAATATATTTCATGCTAAACAGCTTTTTAATGTAAAATATTGACCCCAAACAATTAGAACCCATTGTTTAAAAAGTCTCCTGTGGCCCTAGCCAGTTTGGCTCAGCGGGAGGAGCGTTGGCCTGCAGACTAAAAGGTCCTCAGTTCGATTCCTGCCAAGGACATTTGCCTGGATTGTGGGCTCAATCTGCCCCCATAGGGGGCATGTGGGAGGCAGCTAATCAATGATTCTCTCTCATCATTGATGTTTCTATCTATCTCTCTCCCTTCCTCTCAGAAATCAATAAAAAATATTTTTAAATAAATAAATAAATAAACCCTATATAATAAAAGCCTAATAGCTAAGTGTCAGTAATCCATTCAACCATTCAAAGTGTAATATGCTAATGATATGCTAATGCCACTCAACTGCTGGCTATGACATGCACTGACCACCAGGGGACAGACAGTTGACCAGTTGATATGACATGCACTGACCCTCAGGGGGCAGATGCTCTGACCGGTAGGTTAGCTTGCTGCTGTGGTCTGGCCAATCCGGGCTAAGCAAGAGGGGCCAGACACACCCTGGAGCCCTTCCATGATCCATCCCTGGCTGACCAACCTCCCGCCTTCCTCCCCAGCCACGATCGTGCCCCAGGTAGGATCCCTTGGCCTGGCCTGCGCCCTCTTGCAATCTGGGACCCCTCACTAGATATCAGAGAGCCAGTTTCAGCCCGATCCCACAGGCCATGCCAAGGGACCCCACTGGTGCACAAATTCGTACACCGAGCCTTTAGTAAATAAATAAAAGTTTCCTGTGACCACCTGCACGATTTGGAAATGAGTTAGGGCTCTGCCTGCCCTAGAGCAGGGTCATTGTGAGAACTGTGTTCCAGTAAACCTTAGTAAGCCACTCTGCCTTGAGTCGGAATCAGAACTCACAGAACTCTTCTCACCTCCAATGATCAATCAGACCTGATCTATTAGTTCAACAGGGCGCCGCAATCATAAAGACTCTAAGAACCAGCCTGCTGCCATAGTGTGCAGAGGCGAGAGGCTTTTCTTCCACTGTCCGATGTTTCTGTCTCCTCTGCTCTGAGCACATGTTTACCCACCATGGTCTGTGGTTACAGAAACTCATATGATTATGGGATGACACCATTGTATAAAGCATATGGTAGGCCGGTGGTGAAAACTTGTGGTGACAGCCTATAAGAGAACACCAACATGTGCAATCACACAATCTCTTACTATTGAGAACCAGAAATGTGTGGTTGGTTTGCAACTTTAGTAATTCTCAGATGTGTGTATGTATGGGGAAACGGGATGGCAGAAGGGGAAATAGATGAAGTGAGGCATGCCTCTCTTCTGGGGTAAATTTCTTCATAATAATGTATCCCTTTACATGTCTTCACCAGGTAAAAGGCACACCTTTGATACAGGAACACATACAGCAACACATTCTACAGTGAAATCCAGCATATTTTGACCTTTCTTCCCCCATTAAATATCCTAATATATAAAAACCCAGAATCCATAACGTCCAGAACAACCGAAGGCTTGACCAAACACCAGGCTGCACATGCAGCAGGCTCTGGTGGACAGGGACTGGCGAGCAGGCTGAACTGCTGACCTTTCGGGGAGAGAGAGAGGCAGGGCTGATCAACAGTAACCCCAGGCTGCTGGCTAGTGGGCTAAACTGCTGATCTCTCAGAGAGAAGGAGAGGTGCAGATGCTGGCGAGGCCTGGAGAGAGAGAAAAGCAGGGTCTGATCCACAGCCTCACTCAGAAAGAGAGAGAGAGAAAGATAGAGGGGGGGGGGGGGGAGGAGCAGGGTCGCTCTTCAGGTCTCGCCAGTAACTGCACCTATTGGTCTCTGAGAGATCAGCAGTTTTTAGCCTGCTCTGCTCACCAGCAGCCTGGGGTGGCTGTTGATGAGCCCCACGTCTCTGATTAGGCCTGGAGATAGGCCCGAAGACACTGATTGGCATAGAAACCGACCAATTAGAACCTAATCTGGGTGAACTCTGAAGGCAGAACCTAAGGTAGGGGGCTGAGGAGGGGTTTTAAGGGCAACAACTGTTTGGTGTAAGAAAGCAGTTCAATTTTTTAATGACTGGTTTGGCAGTATAGTGCATATGGCTGGCTATCAGTTCAGATATAGGGATTATGTATTTTTGTCTGCCAAGAGCATCTCCTCTTGATGAAAAAGGCTCTCCTCTCTCCCCCATGTAAGCAATCCTATCCCATGTAATCTATCTATATTAATAAAAGGGTAATGTGCTAATTAAACCGGGCCCACCAGCCATCTTCTGGACATCCAACTTCCTTCCAGACAAAGCCATGGTGGTGGTGGCCAAGGCAAAGGCAGTTAGGGACAATTAGGCCATCAGGGGAGGGCAGTTGGGGGTGAGATCAGATCGGCAGGGGAGGGCCATTGGGGGCAAGATCAGGCCAGCAGGGGAGAGCATTTAGGGGCGATCAGTCAGGCAAAGGCGGTAGGGACCATCAGGCAGGCAGGCAGGTGAGCGGTTAGGAGCCAGCAGTCCCAGATTGTGAGAGGTCCCTGATTGGAGAGGGTGCAGGCTGGGCTGAGGGACCCCCCCCCCCCCACCCGCCTTGTATATAAATTTCATGCACCAGGCCACTAGTGTGTGTCTGTGTGTCTGTGTGTGTGTGTGTGTGTGTGTGTGTGTGTGTGTAAAATCAGAAGGGTTTTTCTTTCATTCTATTTTATATTAATTACTAACAGATCAATTGCTGATTGGCTGCCAATCCATTTCTAAACATATTCTGATCTGAAAAATATTTTTATTTTCTGGATTTTTTTTTCTCCATTATAATTTTTAATGCCTTTTTATTTTCTTCAAGGAATCCAAGGGGAAAACATTCAGATTTGAGCCTTATGTGCATTAAATGAGACCACAACATTTTTCAGACACCACACATAAACAAAATTATAGTTAAGAACTTTAAGAATGTTTCTATAAACTTCTTTTAATTTTCAAACGTACAGTAAATCTATGGGGCGAATATGACTCATTTCAGTAGCTCAAGATTTTCCCTCCTGATCACAGCATGGCCTGAGATTTTGCTGAGAGCGTGTGAGCAATTCACAGAACTGACTGGATATGTTTGGAAAATCTGCTTACATTTCATATTTTGAAAGAAGATTACTGTGGGGGGTTTGGTAAATGAAAAGGAATAATGCAAGTACATGAGTCACTTTGCCTCCTAACAGTGGACCAGCACATTTTCAACCCACGTGATATGTTAACTCTTTAAGTTGGATCCCATCTTACTGTCCAGGTTAAGACAATGATATTGGCAGAAGCAAGAATGATGGAAATCAAAGGAAAGTAATTGACTAAGAAGTTGTCCTGAGTGTATGTGAACCCCGGGCAGCCTTCCTGCTGGGTGAGGCCTGCGTGGGGAGTGTCCTGCTGCAGAAAGCCGGGACAGGATCTTGTAGGGATTGAGTGGCTCCCTTACCTCCTATGATCCCTCCTTCAACAAATGCCGCCTTCTCCAAGCGACTCCTTACATGAAAGTGGAGGTACAGTGGGAGGCAGAGAGATGGGAGCTGATCTTAGGGTGCAGCTAACTATTAATGTTGGAATTTTAGTTGCAACATTCTCTTTTTTAAAAAATAGGTCCTTGCAAAAACAATGAAAGGAAACAAAGAGACTTGGGAACCTTTATCTGAATGGGACTTCCTTAAGTCCTTCATAGATTGGCCTCCTTTTAGGGACTGAGCTTTTTCTTTTCTCCCAGATTTTCCTCAGGTAACCTGTGAGTCTGCACGTGTGTCTGCATAGGTATGTGTGCTTACCAAGCCTGAGGGATGTCAAAGAACATGGAAGGATTTGAAGGTGGCGTTTCAAAGTCTGTCCAGTGGCTCTGGAAACCTTTCTAGCCACAGTGAATCTCTGGTAGTGAAGTCATTGAAAGAGATTCCCAAAGTCATATCCATACCAAGTATTTTCTGTAGTCTGACAAACCACCATTTTAAGAGTGAAGGACTGTTCTTCAAATATGTCTAAGTATACATGCAATGGTTTATAAGATACAGATTCCTTTTTATGCATGGTGGATATTATAGGCACTTTACAAAACATTTTTATTAATAAATAACAAAGGTGTAATCAATTGTCATGATACCTTAATTTTTTTTTGTGTGATATTTTAAAAGGATCTTCATCCTTCAGATGTAAATGATTAAATTTTTCTCTGACTCTGTCAGTTAGCAGAGAACTGTATCACTGTACGTTAATCCAACCAGGTTATTTGAAGTGACAGAGCATAGGGGTGTAAGTTGAAACAATTATTGTGGGGCAGTCTGACAGGATCTTTTACATTTAAGTGAACATAGATTATTCCACATCAATATCTACCCTACAGAAACACATGTGTGCATAAGAAGGTGTTTTGGCAATGTATATGGTAGAGAAAGGTTGGGGAAAACCCAAATGCCTATTAATAGGAGAACGGTAACATTAACTGTGGGATCCTCTACAGAAAGTGACAGAAAGAAGTGATGTCTTGGTGGACTGATTTTGAAAAATCATCAAACATGTTATTAAATTTTTTAATTGTAAAATAATTATGTCATATATATATGTAAAAAAAATAGAATAGCAAGATTACAAATTCAAACTTGATGAACTATTTGGCTATCCAAGTAATTACTCAGAGTAGTACAGTGAATGTCAACATAAAATAGATAAATTTGCACTCAGAAAACCATTTTTCCCCATTTTCTCTGGATCTTTAATGCTCTTAAACATGTAATAAAATCAATCCTCCTCATGAAAATGGCTATTACTGCCCAGCCAGTGTAGCTCAGTGGTTGAGTGCCAACCCATGAGTTAAGAGGTCACTGGTTCAATTCCTGGTCAGGACGCATGCCTGGGTTGTGGGCTTGATGTTTCTGTCACTCTAATCCTCCCCCTTTCTCTCTCTATAAAAATCAATAAGAACATTTAAAAATGGCTATTACTTTTTCTTATTCTATTTTTAAACATGATTTTCTGATAAGAGATCTTGTTTTGTTAATAAAATACTGTTCCCAGCATTTTTACTTGAAAAGTTCAAGGATCATGTACTATCGTCTCAAATCAGAGAACAGCAAAATGGAAAGAAGACAAAATGAAATAAGAACAACATTCTTCAAATCCTGGAGCACATGAGGGAAAACCACCTTTATTGTAAATGACATGCTGCCGGTGTTGCACAGTCTTAAGAAATCTGTGATGGGGTGAGGATAACACAGGCAAGATGACAAGGAATGCCTGCTCCAATGTCTTACCTGTGGAAGCTCCTGTTACTGCCTCTTCCTCTCATCGATATATATTTAGATCCTGGCCCATCCAGGCATAAAGACACCAATTCCTCAGAAATTCCCTTCTTTGCCATATCTACAATACCTTTCTCTCCCTCCCCATACCTGCAGTACTTTTATTTATTTGAACTTTCTATCTAAAAGACACAGCGTGTAACATGATTGTTTTGTTACTTGAATACACAGGCTGTAGCACGCTGGTGGTAGAGTACGTCTTTGGTGTGAAAGCCACAGCATTCCAAGAGAGTTTTCCCAACGCATAGGTCTGTGTTTTCTTATAATTTAACACCAGAGCCTTCTAGCAGTGCTTCTGGGAATGGAAGAAAAGCCAGTTCTCTCTACTTTGTTCATATCACTGACAGTCAAATGTGATTATTAATAATCATGTGATTATTAGGGACTTTGAGATTGTTTCTTATTCATGCGTGCGTACACACACACACACCATTTCTTTTCTTTCCCCTGAATACTAGTATTTGATGAGCTTTTTTGCTCTGCAGTAAGAGAAATACCGAATGTACAATTGCAATGGTTTATAAGAGGCAGCATTGGCCTCCGGCAGTAAGCTCGATCGTACCTTTCTCCAAGTGTTTGTGCCTCCACAGATAAGCAAAGGCAGCTACCAAAACACAGAGCCCGGCACTCCATCCTAACCCTGCTGACACCCAGCGTGGGCCAGGGAAGTCATGGATTCTTGTCAATCAAACTTTTTTTAATAGAGAGGTATTTTACATATCAGTTGAGGTTACCTTTTTCAAATAAAATGCATTCAATTAAAACTCTAATAAACATGGTTTCGTCTTTCCCAGATGATTCAGAGGAAGTCCGGGCCCACACTGCCTCTGAATCATCTGGGAACATCAGCTCTTTGTAGCGGAGAGCACCATACCCTGGCTAACACCACATCTGCTGACGTTTCTCAGGAGGAACGAATGGATTGTTGTGCTTTTATTACCATCCAGTGGGTGGTAAGGCATGAGGTTTACTCGTCAGCAGCCTTTCAAATACATTTTCATCTGATGTGTGGGAGGTTAGAAATGTTCACATTTCATCTTTAACGGGAGCATAAACTAGATGTTGAGCTAGCATTTGGATGTCTTTTTGGATAAATTCTGCTTATGGTGAGATTAGCACGCACGTACGTTGCTGATGTTGCATACCTTTCTGGAGGGCACGTTGTCAGTGTGTATCACAAGTCTTTAAAGTGAGCATACTTTTAAACACAGAAATTCTAAGAGAATTTTTCCTGGGTGGGTAATGGAACAAGTGCTAAAAGTATAGCTATAATGATGTCCTTTGCAGCATTTTTTTGCAAGAACATAAATTTGGAAAAATCTTAACTATCAGGAGAAAATAGGTTAAATAGATTATAATACATCTCTATAATTACTGTGTACATCTGTACATAGAATACTGTGAAAATTATATTTTACTTGTATGTTAAAAATAATCATAAATAAGGTAAATTTAAAACTATATTTACCTCAGTAAATTAAAAAAATTTTGTTTTGTTTTTTCCATTTTGTTTTTTAAAAAAAATCATCTGTAATACATGGGAAAATGTCTGGTAGAATGAATCAAGTATTCATCATTTTGCCCTGACCCATTTGGCTCAGTGGATAGAGCATCAGCCTACAGACTGAAGTATTAATCATTTTTTATGTCTGAGTTGTGTGATTAAGGAGCTAATTTTCACTTTCTCTTTTATATATTTTGTATTGTCTGATTTAAGAAAATAAGTGTATGTTA
The DNA here is from genome assembly GCF_014108245.1 of Pipistrellus kuhlii. NCBI lineage: Eukaryota > Metazoa > Chordata > Mammalia > Chiroptera > Vespertilionidae > Pipistrellus > Pipistrellus kuhlii. Next base: position 16,131,163 of record NW_023425405.1, read on the forward strand.
TTTTTAAAATCAGAAGAAATGAACAATTAAGTTCTTTTTAATTTTGAAGGAAAATATATATAAACCCGTGTAGTTATGTGAAAGGCAGGTTGCTGTGGGTCAGACTTAAAAGCAAGAAACTACCTGGCTTTGCACACCAAGGACTAATGCAGGGAGTCTCACATCTGAAGAATGTCCACACATGTCAAGTCATTTGGTATGGACACAACTTTACTTACAGAGTCAGCTGATATGTTATTGAGCCGGCAACTGGGCATGTTATGATTCAAAATACCATGAAGTCCTTTTGCCTCTCTTTTGTTCTTTGAAACAATTTTCATTTGCATATTCATCAGTAGTAATAAAAGATCCTTAAAAATCTAGTTCTGGAAACTATATCCTACTGATGGAGAGTGATGGACTGTAAATTTCAGGCTCTACCACGTGAGAAGAGTTACAGGAGACTGGGTATAATCTAGTTGTTCAGGCCACTCCTCCAATGAGAAATCTAAGATGAAGAGAGGCCGAGTGGGGTTTGTCCTCGGTGGCAAATCAAGTTTGTGTCAGAACTAAAAGCCAACAACAGCCAGCTGCGAAGCACATGGGTAGGTGGGAGGAAGACAGTAACATCTCACATTGTTCAAGCATAGAAGGAAATGAAGGGCTAAAAATGAAATTGCATTCAGGAAAAGGAGATAGTTCTGTTTGTAGCTTAGGACGTCCCATATGGAACTTTTATGCCTCTTGCTTATCTTGGAAAAGGAAGTCCCCCGTAATAGCCAAGACCTCGGCTGATCCAGAGATGTAGAGGAACATATTAAGGCTTTGTGTTTGATTGGCTTGGGAAGCAGTCATTAAGGACCCTGTTGTGGTTAAAGCTGTCTACTGAGAAATAAGCCAAAGGAACATTAGGCCAAGAAGCTGAAGCCAAACCACTGGGAATGTCACTGCAAACTACAATGTGATTGAATTTAGAAGGGAACATTCACATCGTGTCATGTTGTCACCTCAAGTTCAACGAGTCTAAAATTGAACTCATCTTTTCTCATAAAGCAGCTCCTCAACTGCACTTTCCTGAGAGCAATAAAATACTCTGCTGAGTATTGAGAATGCCTTACCACAACACCCTCGGTTTCATTAGACTCACACACGCTTTCAGACAAGGCAATTTAACTCCAGAAAATCAAGGACGACCAGCTAGTGAGAAGCCAGTTCTAGAAACCAGGTTTTCTGAGTACTAACCTAGTTATCTTTTAACTATATCACTCTGCTCTTGTCACCACATTTGCAGAAATAAACCAGCCGCTGACATTTTATTTATATTGGAATTTGAGTATTACACACTAGCAGATTTTAGTAAGTATGAAGCCAGATTTTTCTGAAGCAGTAAAGAACCAACCAACCAACCTTAGGTTTTGTTTATTTTGTGTTTTATAAGCTATCTGGGTGAGAAGAAAAAAAAATCATAGCGTTTGTATTACTGAAGTCAAATCGCTTTGGATCTATGCCTAAACATGCCGGGTATGTAAACCTAACCACAGCAAACCAGTCTCAGTTATTAGGTTCATGTTGTTGGTATAAATTGTGTGGTTCCACATACAGTTTATATTTTTGTTTTCTTTCATTTGTACTTTAGTTTTGTTTTTATATAAGAATTGCAAGCATGAAACTTGCATATCAGGGATACCTATAGGTAGATATGTAAGTAATCTATAATAATAAAAGTGTAACATGCTAATTAGACCGAATGGCCAAAGCCTCGGCAGGTGGGGGCCAAGGCCCTTACACAAACTTCATGCACCAGGCCTCTAGTACTGCAATAAAAGCACCTTAACTAATGTAAAAAGCAGCCTTCTGCACAGCGCATCTCCATCCCAACCCATGGACCCATCAGGCCAGCGTGTCCCTGGGCCAGCACGTCCATCCTTCTTTGCACTGTGTGTCTCCATACACATTAATCTCTCAACTGTAGCCAAGTTAACCATTCAGGTCATTTCCTCCTGAGTCTGAGATTCTGTAGTTCCTAGCTCCGGTTCTTTATTGGGGAATAAGGAAAACCTATCTAACGTGATGATATTGATGGTATAATTTTCCTAAATAGGCATTTGCTTCAGCTGAAAGTATGAAAGCTAAATAAAATAGATGAATGTGTAGCCCTCTGTGCCTCTTCTCCTGCCCTAGCCCTTATCTGTCTACGTCAATGCACATGTGTGGGCAACCATGACGTGCCTGGCATGTGTTTTTAGAACAAAAGAGGAGCCTTAGAGGGAATTGCACTGACTTGGAAGCCTCCTTTCAGTTGCCACCTCTCTGCTGTGAAAAGGAACTAAAAGGAAAATAGAAAATCCAAACAAAGAGGATATTCTGTTCTCGATTTTAATTAGGGATTTGGGCTTTTTAATGTCTAAGTCCTGGTTTGGTTACTTAACTTGATTCTTTTCTGACCTTGTAACAATGTCTCTACAAATAATGAGTACAACATGCTTTGAATCTTTTTAATAAGTGTTTTGATTTTTTCAGTTTGATGCTTTGGTTTCTAAAGTTTACAAGCTGGTCCTCAGCTTAGTAAAGGAATCTAACTGAATTTGCTAATGTAGTCTCTGAAGGCAACCTGCTTTTGTGTAGATTTTTTAATTTAAGCTGTTTATTTGATCATGGCAAATTATCTTCCATAGATATTGGGTTAGTGCTTTTCAGATACATAAAAGTTTGAAAACTAGACACTGAGTCTCTAAACTGAAGGAACAGAACCTTCCTTTTAGAACTCTGTGGTTCAGTAGGAGTCCAGTTTAGAAAAGGACTCGGAGCTGATCCTGCCAAGAAGATGGTGAAGATGGTTGGCAGTTGGCATGCTCAGAGGGTTGTTTCTGTGATGTTGCAGAATCGCCTACCAGAGGAATGACGACGATGAGGAAGAGGCCGCCCGGGAACGGCGCCGGCGAGCCCGACAGGAAAGGCTGCGGCAGAAGCAAGAGGAAGAATCCTTGGGGCAGGTGACCGACCAGGTGGAGGGTCACACCCAGAACAGGTACTGTCCTCTTCAGAGTGGAAAATGTCTACGTTGCTTCTCAGCCTGTCTGATGAACGGAATGTGTTGGGCAAAGCATTCCCTTCTCAGCTCAACTCAACTCTTGTCAGTCTAATTTGTTTAATTATTTCATAGCCATTTTAGGCAACTAGTCAGATTGAACAGTAAACTGATTTCGACTATAGGACACCACTGCTCCTTTCTCTCCCCCCAGCCCAAACATATCCAAGTAGAATTATTTTATTTTATAATCTAGTAATTTTTTATTTACTAACTATGGTGAGTTATAGCTTTAAATAAGGGGTAATATTTACATTCACTCTTTAGGCTATTGCTATCTGTTTTGAACTAAAGATTTATTAACTCGGTAGTTTTCTGCACCTATCAATAGCAGATAATACTTCAATTTTTAAAATAGGCATGAATGTCTCAGTTTTTTGTTTTTTTCTTATCTACAGCCTGAATCAATATTCTGTGATCACTACAGTATTCAGCAAAGTGCAAAATCCTGTTTAATTTAATATAATTATTCCAACAAACTTAGGAGTTTACTTCTACATTTTTCCTATACATGCCCTGGCAGAAATGAAGAGAGTTGAGAGCACTTAAGAGATTCAACTTCTTCCAAAGGGACCTTTACAAGTTCACACATACAAGGTCACACAGTCCATTTTGCTAATGATTAGTATATGCCATATATTTGCCATGAGGTGTGGAAAAGGGAGGATGGGAAAAGGGAGGAAAAAGGTTAATATTAATGTATAATTATGGAGTGATTAAATATCATGAAACCACCATATAAGATATTGTACATGGCTTTCGTTTTAGTTTGGTTTTTTGTGTGCGTGTTTAAGGGCACTGTTGTTGGTTTCTTTAATTCAGTCTTATCTAGAAAATTCTGAATGGAAAGAGTTCTGGACTCTTTAGCCCAAATTTGAGTGGGCACACAGGAGGTTTCTGAAGGCAGTCTTAAAATGCTGGTAGGTAGAATGAATTCAGTAAGAAAAAGTTAACAATTAGGTAGAGAAATAGAGACCATGTCTCTTGAGAAGTAGATCTTAAATAGGAGAGAATATAGCAAAGGGGTTGTAGGGATATTCTCTGAGGTTCACTACTTGGCTTTGAACCTGAACTTGGCTTTTCACTAACTGTATTTCTTCAGTTAAAAGAATAGAAATGAGCATTATCCCTTTCTCTTAGGGGCATTGCTGAATTAAAATGAGATACTAGAACATGTGAAATGCACAGTGTTTTGCACAGAGTAAGTGCCTAGCTTTAGTTATTATTAGGAAGATGGTGTCAGAGTCTTATTGAGGAGGGCTGCCTTTTCTATTTTTGAGCTGAGGATGGAAGGGGAGGAAAGAGCTTACAAATAGCTCTTGCCTGAATCTGGTTATCAGTGAATGACCAACAATGACTGAAAGAGTTACTCATGGTCTATCGTTTTTCTTGCTTTACAAATCTTGCTTCTACTTGAGTTTCTCTCCTTTCTCACATTTTACTAGTAACAGTTATTTCATACTATTGGTTGAACACAAAATTCTTTTCTTTTTTCAGTGAAGCCTATGTGATTTACCTCTAAAATATAAACAACCCTACCTGGTACTTAACTACCGGTGATTGTCGTCATGATTTATAAACAGGCGAAGAAAGGTTCAGCAGAATCTGTTGGTTTCTTAACTCCAGAGTACTTTCATCTGGCTAGCACTTTACAATTCGGGCTACATTTTAAATGTTATTTAAATACATAGGCATATCCAAACACCTATGTATATAGACTTTCCCCCTTAAATTCTAAACTATTTGTATTTCCAGGTACATGTAATCCTTATATGTCTAATTCATGGAGACAGTGTCCTGTAGCAACAGCTAAGGCTAAGAAAGTTTAAAATCTAGCCTTTACTCTGCCGTTTCTTGTTGTTAAATGTGAAACATGTTTTTCCAAAATTAAGTGAACTTGAACTTCAAAGGGGCCAAGTTCAGTATGAACCATGACATTTGATGGAGTTTCTAAACATTGCAAGACATATTCTTCCAACTCTGGCCACAGTTCCTGGTATCACATGGCTGGTTGTTTCCTGCCAGAGAGACCAACACCCCTGGCTCAGGCAGTGTCCAGCATCCTGCAATAGGGAGTGAGTTGATGGACATGGTACAATGTGATTTTTAGAGATCTTCTTTTCTTTTTAAATAAACATCATATTTAACTGTTCTTAGTCTACTGTGGAAAGAAGGGCAAAAGACCCCAGGTTCATGAAAATCTTAACAAAGAACATAGATGGTGTATATATAAGTTAGGGTAATGTCAGCTGCTAAATCAATGAGCCCACAAATTTTAGTAGTCGTTTAATTCAATAACATATACCAGTCCAGTGTGGTTGCTTCTGACGAATAGGTAAAACTGGTCACCTACTTTCTTTCCTCTTGTGACTCTATCAATTCCTGGGGCTTTGGAGTCCTCTGATCTAGCCAGCAGAGAGAGAGAGAGAGAGGGTAGAGAATGCATCCTTGCTTCCTAATTATCTTGATCTTGACACATCACTTTTGCTCACATTCAGCTGAACATTTTTGGTCACATGCTCAACCTAGGTGCAAGGGAGAGGGGAGAGTAGAAAATATAGTGTTTGACCGACAACCTCTTCCAGTGACTGTGGAAGGAAGAGCGTGAATTGTGGTGGACAGTTACATGTCTCTACCACGGGGGGTCATCGGTGTGAGTCTAACATGTCCACGCCGTCACATACACTCCCTCCCTCTCCGGGTACTTTGTGTCCCACAAATCCAGTTCAAGAATTCTAGATGACTTGGTGACATGTGACAATACTATACGATGCTAGAAGAGCTCATTATTTCAGTTTGGTCCCTGTCTTCGTCTGAGTTCCCCAAGATGCAGATCCTGAGGCAAAGATTTGACCACACGTCGTTTATTTGTAAAATGATCCCAGAAAAGACTGGGAGCGGTGGTGTGAGCAAGTGACACAGGGGAGGAAAGGCAACCCAATAAAGGTTTCATTGCCAAGCAAGTGGCCACTGTTGATCTCCCTGGGGGCAACTCTAAGATCCAGGCAGCACAGGCACTCAGAATTCCCCAACCCAAACGGTGTGGGGAGCCGAGGTGTGGATACACCAATGGTCATCATTGTTTGTTTGACGTCTGCTCCCAGGAAACCTTAACATCCAAAGCACGTCTGGCATATAGAGAGGACGGCAGTGGCCAGAGAAAGACCAGGGGCACAGCCTTGCACATGCTGTCTTTTAGGGGAGGGGGAAGCGAGGTGGAGGTACATGGGCATGGCACTGCCAGCCTCTGCCACAGGGCCCGCGGGTGGGTCTGGGAACCCGCGGACCGATTAACCAGCATCATGCTTTCTGTCTCTGGTGTTGTCTCTGCCGTGCAGTGTGCCGGACGAGGAGGTCAAGGCCGCCACCGCGAACACGCAGGTGGTGGAGAGCGAAGAGGAGGCCGCGCTGCTGGAGCGCCTGGCCCGGCGGGAGGAGCGGCGCCAGAAGCGCCTGCAGGAGGCGCTGGAGCGGCAGAGGGAGCTGGACCCCACCATCACCGCCGATGGGAGAGCAGGGAACGATGCCACCGAGGAGGAGAAGGAAGGAAAGAGTGAAAGTCGCCGAGAAAGATATGAGGTGGAGGAAACAGAGGTCGTCACCAAGTCCTCCTACCAGAAGAACGACTGGAGGGATGCCACCGAGGAGAAAAAGAAGGAAGAAGACCAAGGAAAGGAGGAAGAGGAGAAGCCGAAGCGAGGGAGCATCAGAGAGAATCAGGTAGAGGTGCCGGTGGAGGAGGAGAATGCGGTGGAAACTCGAGAAGAAATGCCTTTGAAAAACGGGCAGGTCCATGCGGATGAGCCTGACATAGAGGATGGGAGGGAGCACGGTGCCGAGGAGACGGCCCTGAACGAAAAGGCGGAGGAGGAGGAGGAGGAAAGGGAGAGGGCCCAGGCAGAGAGGCTCAGGCTGGAAGCAGAAGAAAGAGAGAGGGTTGAAGCTGAGCAAGCCCGAAAGCTAGCAGAGGAGGAGAAAGCAAGAAGGGAGGAGGAGGAAAAGGCAGCTGCACGGGAGAGAGCGCGGAGGGAGGCAGAGGAGAGGGAGAGGGCGGAGGAGGAGGCGAGAAGGGCAGCGGAGGAGGAGGAGGCGAGGCAGAGAGCAAAGGCAGAGGAAGCCCAGAAGGCTAAGCTGGAAGAGCAAAACCGTGCAGAGCAGCTAGGAGAGAGAAAGATCCAAGGGGGACAGGTAGAGGAGAACCTAGACGGGAAATGGGTCAGGGAAAAGAAAGGCCAAGAAGAGAAACCTCAGACAGCTGCCCAAAAGAAACAGGTACGGTACACGTTTTTGCACCGTGTGTGTACGTGTTGATGCCTGCGATGTGTGAGAAATGTGATGCACATCGGATTTGGGGCTGAGGCCACGTGCTTGATCATTTGGCAATCTGTTCGGGTTCTTTAGGCCGTAGACATCGGCAAGCATGAGGCCGTTGATTGCTGGCCGAACAGTCAGTCAGCCACACTTGCTGAGACCACCAGAGAGAAATGTGTTGCTCTGGGCTTGCTTGTTTTAAACACCAGGAAAATGAGTGAGCCCAAAGGTGGTAGCTGGGGCAGTGCCATGTTGACCTGTGGTTCTGCACCAGCACCTAAACGCATTCCTTTTCACACCTTTGCTTCTACCCATAGGTCTGCATGAGGCAAGGGCATCTTAAGGCCTCACCCTACCCGTGGGTGCGGCATTTAATAAAAAAATTATAATCGTTGGGGTGGGAAACTGACAAAAAAAAAAAGGAATCGTGATCAGAAATAGCATCTTAAGAAGGCAAAATATACCTGGTAAAACCCTCAAAATCAACTGGTAATAAAGGAGGGAAAGAAGTCAGTTTTGAGGATCTTTAAAAAAAAAAAAAATGTCAAAACCATGGTTGGCATCATGTAGACCTGAGCTTCATGTAAACTTGCAGAAAGCCAGTCCTCTGGGGTGGCATCCATTTATCATTGGCTGGTAATTAAAAGCATATGTGTTGCTTCTTTTGCCATTCGAATGACATATATAAACTGGCATAGCCCCAGGAAGGGTGGAAATTGAGGGGAGGGGTGTGTGAGCTGCAAGAGATTTTTTTTTTTTTTCCTGACTGCAAGTCTGCATTCAAAGCACTGTGCTTCCCCACCACCTGCTCGCATGTCCGCCTTCCATGAGAGTGCTCTGTCACTAAGTATGCATTGCACTGAGGTGGTCTCTCACTTCTGCTTGTGACGAGGGACTCGTGAACACAGCCACTGCTGAGAGGATTAGGAACAAAATGCACCAGACCACACACGAGGTTTGTAAGGAGCACCATGGCCCGCTAGATATCCGTGAGCACAAGGGCAGGCACATTGGAAGGAGGGGGGAGGAACAGATCCAGGCTGCTGTTTGTAACCACTGGGGGCAACGTGAGCACTGACACAGCCGGAGAGAAGTCAGCCTGTGCCACATGCCGTGTGACCAGAGCACCTTCTCACTGGGTTAGAGCTAGAAAGGGCGGCTTTTACATGCGTGATCTTACTATTCGTGAACATGAAAAGGAAGAAGAAAAGGGGACTAAAGGGCAACTTAAGAGAGAAAAGTCCCAAGAAGACAAGCCTGCCTTCAAAAAGGAAGAGGTAAATGTTATTGGGAAATCACCTCATTAATGATAAAGCAGCAGAAAGAGTGTGCCGTGGCATGGCAGGTCAGATGGCCTCTGATGTTTTCCAAGCCCTGACTTAACGATTCGTCGAATGGCGAAACCAGCTTAGAGCATTTCAAAAGCAGTTAAATGTGCCAATCTGCATTTTCTTTTTCTTTTTTTTTTTTTAAAGGCCCTTGATTCCTTTTATATATATATATATGAGCCCAAAGGTGGGCCTATATTTTTTTTTAATTGATTTTTTACAGAGAGGAAGGGAGAGAGATAGAGAGTTAGAAACATCGATCAGCTGCCTCCTGCACACCCTTTACCGGGGATGTGCCCGACCGAAATCAAACCTGGAACCTTTCAGTCTGCAGGCTGACGCTCTATCCACTGAGCCAAACCAGTTTCGGCCAATTGGCATTTTCAAAGAAGAAATAGATGATATCAGAGGGCATTGTAGGCAGCAAGCACTGCATAGTGACATAAATGATCATTCTTGCTGTGAAAAGCTTGAAGAACGCTTCTCTGCTCAATCTTCCCCGCTCTCTATTCTTCTAAGTGCTATTTTCCCCCCTTGAGCCATCCTGCTTTCATTCCCATCAGGGGAAATATTTCCAACTCGCTTTGATGAATGATTTAACTTCTCAAAGGAGAAACACCCCTACGTCTCAGTAGAAAATTTGATGCACTGAAGATGTTATTTGGTTTTTGAAAGGAAACTTGGGCAAAATGTTCTGCATTGCATTTGTGAGGCACACACAGGTGCTGGCGCCAGGGTATTGGCCTGCAGGTAAGTAATCAGTGAGCGGGCCAGTGGCTGCCGCAAAGAGAAGGTCATAATCTGATGTCATCGAATTGCCACATCAGAAAGCCCAATTTTGTTTTGCCCACCGTGCTTATGCTAGCCTCAAGGAATTCTAAAAGTTGTGAGCATGGTAAAACTAAATTATCAAAATTGAAAGAGTTTAAGCACTTTGCTCGTGAACTGATTTGTAGCTATTTTTTTTAAATATGTTTTTATTGATTTTTTTTTGTTTTTTGTTAGAGAGAGAGAGAGAGAGAGAGAGAGAGGGGGGGGGGGGGGGGGAAGGAAAGGAGAGGGATAGAGAGATAGAAACACCAATGAGAGAGGAACATCATTGATCAGCTCTCTTCTGCATGGCTCCCACTAGGGATCAAGCCCGAAACTTGGGCATGTGCCCTGACCGGGAATTGAACTTGCAACCTCTTAGCTCCTGGGTCATCGCTCAACCACTGAGCCACACCGGCTGAGCTGACCTGAAGCCATTGGCGCCAACTCAAATGGGGTCTTGCTACATTTCTCTACCCATTGCGGCATATGTTAAGAAACAGAGGGGGAGAAATCCATAATTGGAAAAGATAACCAGATTTAATAGGGGGTGATTGTTTTTTAAGCGTTTTTTCCTAAAATGCATGTAAAAATCCTTAGTTCCTGTGATATTTATTTTGTTTAAGATGCCTGTTCCTCCTTGCTTCTAAAAAAATGCATGGTGGTTTGGGATTGAACGCCTAGTGTGAACTCTGTCCATGTAGAGGAAGGAGAAAGCGTCAATGCTGATAACTGGAAAACTGAATTTGGCTCCAATGAGGCAGCTAAGGAAATGGTTGAACATGTGGGAAAACAGTGTTCTCATTTTGTAACAGAAGAACGCTACAAAAAAAAAAAAAAAAAAAATGAAAGTTACCTCGGAACTAAACTCCAGCAGAAATATCCCACAGGGTTCTTCTCTAGAGCTAGTGTTTGGTGAGGAAATCTCTACAGGAAGGAGAGGGCATGAAACCATAGCTCAGTGATTAAGTTTATGTTGGGGATGGGGAGCTGGAAAAGCACGTTTGGACTCTGTGCTCTAAATTTAACTCATTTCATTAGTCTCTGGTGAACGTTCAGGGATCTGAGCATCCTGGTCTGTGTGCCCTGTGGGAGCTGGGAAGCGCTCGCACAGCCATCCGGATCCTCCCTTTGCCTCTTCCAGACAAGACCCCCATGCAACACTGTCCCGGGTCCAATGACTTCAGAGCTGCCTCTTTCCCAGTGTGCTCTACAGCACATTCTACTGACCCAAACCCCCCCCCCCTTTTTTTTTATATATAAGGCCTCTGCACAGGATTAAAAAATTTTTTTTGTTAATCTGCCATTCCTATTTTAACATTGCCTACATAAGTTACTAGTTGAATGACTAGGTTTTCCCCTCTCCAGCTAGCTGTGTGGTTGCTGTATATAAATGACTTTATATCATGTTTTATGGGATTTAGCCATTTTAAAGACCCTTCGCCTTTTTTTTAATTTCCTTTTTGTTAAAAAAAAAAAATTAAGAAGGCTTTTCTTTCAAGGAGCAATGCAGGATCTGTCAACCACAATAAACACAAACATCATGTAAGCCTTCTTAGAGAAAGCATGTCCAGAAGTTGCTCCAACACCTTACAGAGCATCTTTCTCCCCTGTGGTTGAACTCTTTTTTTTTTTAAGTGTAGAAAACATTGGATTGCTTGTGGCAATGGATGGCAGATGATCACCAACCTTGAAATTTAATGTAGCTTTTTGCTCTCCTCTCCAACCATAAAACGTCTCTTTTTTAGTTCTTCACCCTAAAGCTCTCCCACTTTCTCTTTACCTCCGACCACTCCCCCCACACACATACAGCCTTCTCCCACCTCTAACAGAAAAACAGCTTCTGGGGAAGTTGTTCCTACTGTGTGAAAACTGACATTCATGCATCTAGTCCAAATCTCCCCAAGGATGGTGTGCATGCGCATTACTTGAGCCCTTAGGGAACACAGAACCTGACTGGTGGGCTCTGGGTAGAGTCTGAGCTTCTAGTGAGGTCTGTGTTGTCCGTAGTCCAGACTTTCAGTAGCGAAGACAGTCTTGAGTTATATACTGGGACCCAAAGAAGGAACCGAGGCTTCTGAGTCTAACCAACATGCATTAAAACCTAATCTGAAAAGAACAGTAAATTGTACCTGTTCTTATCACTCTTCTGGAGTCAAATAATGCAAAACAATAAACTACAAAGACTGACATAGCAGTCCTTTATGGCCTGCGCACTTGACATTTTGAAGGTCTCTGGCATGTGTTCATTTCGCTGGAATTCCCGCCCCACACACCCCATATATTATCCCATTGGATGTCCCAAATATCCAGTTTTAGCCAAATGATCATATTTGGCCAGCCTTCCATTTGCTAATGTTATCTGTCCATGAAGCACATTAACATTTTCAGGACACTTGGCTACCCATTAATCGATCAGCACAGATTTCCTGAAACATTATGACCTAGATCTGATGCTTTTCCCAAATGACTCAGAATCCCATGGGCTTGGGTTAAATCTGCTATCGATCCGCTGTGCTCCTTAAAGTAAAATGTAAAGGCGTTGTGGAATTGCTTTACTTATTCAATTCCCAAAAAGATAAAATAATTTGCAAACTCAAATTATCATGCTTTCACTGGGAATTTTCCCAAGGAAGTCTTCCAAAGAGAATATACACATCACATCTACCGTAGCCTTTGCCAATAAAGGCAGAGCTTGAAGGAAACATGTATTGTTTTACAAATCTATTTTACATACATTTTTGGTCAGTAAATTAGATCATGTAGTTAGGAAGAATGGAAATGTCTCTGACCCCAAAATGGGAAACGTTAGTTCAAGGGTATTTCATCTATTTCACAAACAATGAGGTTTGACTCTGAATTTGTTTCATGCGTTTTCTAAAATGGGACCCCTTTGTCCCCAAATTTATATCCCCAGATACTTCTTAGCCAAGATATGTAATTCAGTCCATGGTTTCCGGAGCTGTATCCAACCATGGTAAACTAACACAAGAAGAGACCCTGCCGGCTCCTGCCTGCCCATGAGGTCTGATTTAGGATTGGGCAAGGACAGACACCAAGTGGTAGAACAAGTCAGGAGCTTCCTTCTCTTCTCTGTAACCCCTCAGGACAAATGAGAGGATAAGAGGGAAATGAAAGGATGAAGGATTAGGAAGGGATCATCTAGCCTAACCTCCACTTTTTATGTGTGTGGAGTCAACATCTCTGAGAAGTCAGGCTACTTAATCAAAGGAACACGGCTAGTTTGTCAGTAGCACTGGAGCCAACATTCAGGTTTCCTGACTTCCAGACAAAGCTCTCAGAGAGAATGGCAAGACAATAGCTCCCTTCATCTCCCAGCTGAATGCCCCTGGGAGCAAGGTTAAAGTTTTAACCAAGTGGGACCACATGATAGTTGCCCATTAAATTGCTACAGAATAGCCCATCCATAGTAATTTAACCAACTAATACCCAAAGAAGGAGATCAGGGGAAGGACTATGGAAGGCTCATCAGTAAAGATTATTTTTAAAGAGTGTTTTCCTTAGTAAAACATGCACTTTAATAGTAAGTGTTCAGAGAGTATCTGAAGACTAACTGGACAGAAGTGAGATCTCAGGGAAGGGGAGACCATCTAGGCAGCATCTCAAATCTTAAGCACTTCTCCCCACCCTTGCTCCGTAGGCTCCTTTAAAACATTAGTGCTCTCTCTGTTTGTCTCGGAAAGTGCAGCATGGAACCTCCCCTGTTTTTACACTCATCTTTTAAGGATGGGTGAGATAATGTAGGTAAATAATTTGTACTCCTTTACCCCTCCCCAAAAAAAATCTATGTAAATTCAGTCTACTTTGAAATAATCTCTTATTTACCATGAGGAACTTGTAACGTGAAACCCATAAAATGTTACAGTTAATACCTGTCCTTCACGTATGACATTTTGTGACTCACAAGAATCACAAAACCACTTCTGGAGACTAGATTATTGCCTACTTTGGAAGTCAAGGTAAACCCTGGAATTGTTCCCATTACATTCTAACATAGTGTTTTGGATGACTGACTACTAACATGGTCCCATAGACCTCTGAGTCATCCCCTTGAAGGCAGGTTATTGTGTCCTCTGTCCTGAAGATCCTAGTTACTTTTTTAAAAATATATTTTTATTGATTTTAGAGAGGAAGAGAGAGAATCATTGATCAACTGCCTCCTGCACATCCCCTATTTGGGTACAAGCCCGCAACCCAGTCAAGTGCCCTTAACCGGAATTGAACCAGGACCCTTCAGTCCGCAGTCCACTGAGCCAACCCAGCCAAGGCCCTAGTTAATTTTTTTATTAGGATACTAGGGTCTCCTCCTCTGATATTAGTAAAACTGGCCTGGCAGATCTGGTTAACCTATCAGATTTTCTCTTTCCTTCTCAACTCACTTGTGTTCTTTATCCAAGAAGAAACCTGTCCAAGCAACCTGACATTTTCCATCAAGGCCACCCCAATAGTCATTCTTTCTACTGGGAACTGCAAGCAACCACTCATGTGGATGGAGTTTCAAGAATGTAATAGTTTTTAATGGTAACACCTCCAGTGAATTCTAAAATAAAGTCCCCAGTGAAATCAGGAATGATCTTGACCTCCTAAAACTGTGGTCAAGGTCTTTGCTCAGAGGCTGGAGAACCATAGCTCATGCTCCAAGAATTTCCTCTGACCCCATCTCTGCCACATTGTTCTACGGTGGTTTGTTTTACTTTTGAGGTTTCTGGCTTCCTAACAATTTGGGGTCTTATTTGGTGATACCAACCAAAACCTAATACGATTTTTATTGTTATGTTCCTTCCTGATGTGTACTGTTGGTTAGATCAAAGACGAGAAGATTAAAAAAGACAAAGAGCCCAGAGAAGACGTGAAGAGCTTCTTGGATGGAAAGAAGGGATTTACAGAAGTGAAGTCGCAGAATGGAGAATTCATGACCCACAAGCTTAAGCACACCGAGAATACCTTCAGGTGAGACGTAGCGACTAACAGTGACTGTGTTCACATGTGAAAAACAAATCAGCCTCCTCTCCTGTGCCTCGGGACAGGGAGCGCTGAACAGGCAACATGCTTTTGTTGTGAGGTCATTGGCCATTGTCTCAGGGATACTCAGTCAGCAGGCCGGGCTATCAGTCACTAACAGAAGACCACGGTCATTGCTCAGGCAGAGTGTAATCCACCTTTCCCATAATTTAGCAATGTAGGTTAGGCCTGGCATCCAAGCTTTTGTCCCTGGCCTAATATGCTCATGTAAGATCAGTGTAGTAGAAAGCAGTATGCCTGGAGTTAATATCTTTGATTCATTCTCTATGTGGTCCAGGCAACTTGATGAGACCTTCTCAATACTACTTTCAAAATTGTATTTTCTAAAGGTTGTCAATAAATAATGCATAAAACTAGGATTATTCTGTGGCCAAATATTTGGGAAACATTTGGTTAAACCCATGGTCAGCAAACTGCAGCTTGTGAGCCACATGCAGCTCTTTGGCCCCTTGAGTGTGGCTCTTCCACAAAATACCACGGCCTGGGTGAGTCTATTTTGAAGAAATGGCGTTAGAAGAAGTTTAAGTTTAAAAACTTTCGCTCTCAAAAGAAATTTCAATCGTTGTACTGTTGATATTTGGCTCTGTTGACTAATGAGTTTGCCGACCACCGGGTAAAACTGAGTTAATCATTTCTCTTTGCCACAGGACTTGGAAAGCACTTGGTGTTAGTTTGTAATGGGAACCTCTGAGAGGGAGGAAGAAGACATCCAACTAATATTCCATTTTGTACCCCTTGGTAACCCCTCTTGTATAACTTCAGCGTCTCCTCCTCATCCCATTATGTTGAAAATCTGGGCAATTGGTTTTAGGACAAGTAAATGAGCACTTAAGAGTTCCAAGCCAATTTTGTAGAAGGACTCAAGTTGCAGATGCCTTCCATGGACAATTCTCTGGGCACCATTCCTACCTCTGTGCCCCCATTCCTATTGTGCCCCATGTTCTGGAAGAGTCTGGGTCCCTATAACGTGGATTCCCACGCAGCCTTGCCTGTAGACCCTGTATTTCTGAACACTTCAAATAAGGAAGTCCCCGAGCAGTCCCCAAGTTGTACAGAAGTCAGACATGGGCCTCACAGTGAAGCCTTTGTCACATACAGAAGCAAGCACAGCTACTGGGGACGGATGTGTCCAGCCCCTCTAAGAGACTAACATGGGTCAACATAATCGCCCCCACACAGTTTTTCTAATAAAACTTTGAGCAGAAACCGCATCACATTTCACCAATAGAAAGCCTAAATTGACAGGAAAATAGATATAAAAAAATTAAGAGTTTGTCAGGAACTTAATGGAAAATCTAGAAAGCGAGTGGATTCAGGCAGGTAAGCCGAGCCAAAAGCTTGCTGAAGTGTCAGCAGGTTAATGTTTTAAAAGCCCTGGAACAGCATCAAGTTCATGAGACGTGTTCAATGCAATCACTGTTGGCAATCCTAACAGTGTTCGTGTTTTGCTGTTGGGTAGTTTAAAATCTGTTTTATGGGTATGAATACATTTTTGTTGTTGTTGTTGTTGCTAAGAGAAATAATGCTGTAAAAAAAAATCTGTCAGTAGAAAGTTTGGTTAACAATTAGCAAGCTTGCCAACCAGCTTTAGCCAAATTCAAATTAATAATTAACATCTTCGTTGTGTGGCAGGGAGTTGGGTAATTCCACCGAGAGAAAAGTCAGCAGGGATGCCAACGGGTTGCGTTCTAACTTAGGACCCTTACATGTGACTCTTCAATTTTCATCTTTGGGCAGACAAAAATGACAGAAACAGAAAGTTTTTGTTTAGCTGCCAACGTGTGTTAGTTTTAGTTTCAGTAGAAATCGGTGATGATAGAAGCGGAAATGCCTGGTTTTGCTCCATGAAGTGAGGAGCTGGGGAGGAAGAGCCTCTATTTAGATTGGCATCGTGTCTACCAGCCTCACTGAAAACAAGCTGTGTGTTTTTTGAAAATGTATTTATTTCTTTTTGTTAATCCTCACCCGAGGATATTTTTTCCATTGAGTTTTAGAGAGAGTGGAAGGGAGGGAGGGGGAAAGAGAGAGAGAAAAATATCTATGTGGTTGCCTCCAACAGGCTGGGGAGTACCCGGGTACATGCCCTTGATTGGGAATCAAACTCACAATCCTTTCAGTGTGCAGTCCGATGCTCTACCACTGAGCCACACCTGCCAGGACACAGCTGTGTTCTTAATGGTGAAAGGTCTGATATTCTTCACTTAAAATCCAAAGAAGCCAAGGATAGCAGAGAGAGCATTCTAGAAGAAATTTTCGTATTTTTCATGACACCCTAATGCTGAGGGCATGGCAGCACATCTGAGCAGAGGTTATATGGACAAAACTCTTGTTCCTGTTTTGAGCATAATTCCTTGTGTTTGATTTAATTACTGTCTCCTTTCATTTCTGTTTTCTTATAACTAGATCATGTTCTCTAAGAGATGACATAAAAATCTCAATTCAAGGAACAAGTTTATGGAGCTAGATTATACCAACGTTTTATAGATACTACAGAACAAGAGTTTGTTTTGCTTTCTTTTTTTTGGGAGGGGGAGGAATTAAAGTTTTTTTCTGATTGTCAGAAAAATTGTATCTATTATAAAACATTCAGAAAATAGAAGTATAAAAATAAGTACCCACCACCCAAAGATAACAATAGTAATATTTTTACAGATTTTTATGTATATATATTCATAATAGAAACTCATATATAGGCAGCATGTATATGTGTGGGTTTAATTATAAATCTACATTTTAAATTGATTCTTGCATTATGCATAGCAATGCACCTTAGCTAGCCTTCTGTACCAATGAACATAAGTCTACAGCGAATGATGTTAGCCTGTTCCACCGGATGGAAGGATTATGGTGTATTCAACCAGTCCCAATAGTGGCATTCTGAATGTCCAAAATGAAGACTGAGCGACATCTAGTGGAATCTAGAGAAGTTTCTGCGAGGCATGTGTTTTGCTCATCCAACTGAACACTACGGTACTAACATGATGAACACGAGAGAGTAAATGTCTCTGAAGCTGGAAAGACCTTAAGTTAACTGAGAGAACAGATTTCCTCTCTCATGTCACAAGTCTGTAAACTTAGAAGACCTGAAAGAGGAACATCAAGTTTTAAGGGGCCGCCTAACTTGGATTGAGTTTAAAATAAAAGAATTCACTTTTAACCTTCAAGTGCCTAGAATAAGATTTTTTTAAATTGAATTTTAGAGAGAGAAGAAGGGAGAGTGAGAGAAAAGGAGAAACATCAATGTAAGAGTGAAATATCGATTGGCTGCCTCCTGCACATCCCCCACTAGGGATTAAGTCAGCAATCGGCATGTGCCCTTACAAGGTAGCAAACCATAGACCTTTCCTATATATGGGACGCTGCCCAACCAACTGAGCCACACCAGCCAGGGCTAGAATAAAATTTTTAACCTCAACTCTTAATAAAAAATAATTTTTACATCATGACCCAGTGATGCCTACCTGCGTAACTGAAACCAGCAAGTCAAGAAATGGTCATTTGCTTTGCTCTCTGCAATGCACTCTGATGTTTCCTAGTTCATTTTTTTTTTTAATGCTGGTTACTGTCCACTGAATTGATTTTCTGACCTACAGCTTGAAAAGCATTGTTCTAAAGGGAATAGTATATCCAGAACCTCAGTGTTTTAAAAGCATCTGATCTGCACATAAGATCAATATTAGTAATTGTGTGATCTTAACTATTTTCTGTTTTATTCTTCCTCTTGCTCCATAGCTACCATAGAAACACTGTGCCATTCTCCACATGGAATAAATGGTGCTAGACGGTATAATTCATCTGTTACTCAGATAACTATGTTGGACACAGGCTATGTTCAGATCTAGTTAAGAATGCCCTCACTACTTGTTAATTAATATTTAAATAAGATTTTTTATTTTTTATGGCTAAATAATATTCCACTGTAAATATGTACCTTTTTTTTTTTTTACCTATCCACCCATCAGTGAACACTTCAGTTGTTTCCATATCTCGGCTGTTGTAACTAATGCTGCAGTGAACGTGGGGGTGTAGATATCGTTTGGAATCAGTGTTTTCCTTAATTGTGGGGTCATATGGGAGTTCTGTTTTTAATGTTCTGAGGAACCTCCATACTGTTTTTCATAGTGGTCGTACCATTTTACAATCCCATTTGCCCCTGTGGTATAGTTGAGGAAACCCAGGGTAAGTGGCAGAGCGGGGACTCAGATTCAGACCTGGAGATGCCAGCTGGGCCCCAGCCTGCCTGTTGGGTTGGTGTGAGGATCTATTGCCCAGTGACAGGCAGTGGAGATTTCTGTGTGGGAGGCCGAGCCTGCAGACCACATCCCCTCCCTCTGGGAAAGGCTGCAGGTGGACATGTGTCAAACTCTTCTCATCCCTTTCTCTCCCCCAACCAGCCGCTCTGGAGGGAGGGCCAGTGAGGCCAAGGAGGCGGAAGGGGCTCCCCAAGTGGAAGCTGGCAAGCGCCTGGAGGAGCTGCGCCGCCGTCGTGGGGAGACTGAGAGCGAAGAGTTCGAGAAGCTCAAACAGAAGCAACAAGAGGCAGCCCAGGAGCTGGAGGAGCTGAAGAAGAAGAGGGAGGAGCGAAGGAAGGTCCTGGAGGAGGAAGAGCAGAGGAAGAAGCAGGAGGAAGCAGAGCGGAAAGTCAGAGAGGAGGTAAGGAGGGCGCCGCCCGCCCAGCCATCGGCACCCCTACTTACTCAAACCCCTGAGCACCTATCTCTGGTGACCCTTCTGGCCCAGAGGATAATGTCTTCCCAGGTGAAATGCTGCTGCTCTTTTGAGCATGGACTCCATGAACACATTTTAAGGATAAATAAACTTAACTGTGTGCTAAGCACGGTTCCCAAAACCTTTATACATCTTCATTTATCCAGTTCTCATAAGAACAGGTAGTCTTGTCCCTGTTTTACAGATGAGGAAATTGAGGCACGGAGAAGAGTTTTTTGTTTGTTTTGTAATTTCCCCAAGGCCCCACTTGTCTTAATCCATTACCTTATATGGCCCCTCCATAAAGAACAGTAGAGAGCAGAGCATGAGAATCAAGAGTGACATGATGAGTTTTTTGGTGTGTTTTGTTTGTTTGTTTGTTTGTTTGAATATATTTTATTGATTTTTTTTACAGAGAGGAATGGAGAGAGAGAGAGCTAGAAACATCGATGAGAGAGAAACATCCATCAGCTGCCTCCTTCACACCCCCCACTGGGGATGTGCCCGCAACCAGAGTATGTGCCCTTGACTGGAATCGAACCCGGGACCCTTCAGTCCGCAGGCTGATGCTCTATCCACTGAGCCAAACCGGTTTCGGCTGGTTTTTGTTTTTTGTTGTTGTTGTTGTTGTTTTGGACATTTGAAGAATTTTTATAGAGATGGTTTTTAAAAATAGGTTTTGGGCTTTTTTAGTGGAAGAGTCTAAATTTTCACAGTCAGGGGACACTTTGTGCTCTGTTCATCGCTGTGTACCCAGGATACAAACCCAGTGCCAGGCTTGTAGCAGGAACCCAGTAATTAGAGCCCATGAATTTGTTCCATATTTTAAGACAGGACTGAAAGCAACAAATAAAGTTACCAAAAGGCTATTTTGAAAACTGAAAAAGTGCTTAACCACCCACAACTTACACTGCTACTTTTTACAGGATGCATACTTTTCTTTCATCCTGAGCTACATTATTATTCTCATTTTATGAGCAAAGAAATGGAAATCCAATAGTTTGGTTATCAGTGGGGTGCTCTTGGGTGCTGCTAGAATAAGAATTTCCCGGAGTCCCCCTGGGAGGATGAGGTATCGTGGAAAGTTTTCTTTCTGTGGAATTAAACCCCTGAGTTTCCAAGGCCCATCTCCCTCCATCCGCCAAGGAAAAGGTCCCGTCTCATCCTCAGCAGAGCGAGGACTGAAGCCGGTGTCCAGAGTTTCTGTCCCCTATTTGCACAGTCCAGACCAGCATGAGGCTAGCTCAGCTTGTGTTCCCAGCTGCAGTCCATTGCATGTGGGGTTCGCATGTTTGTGGGCCATGCATGTGGCTTCTAGGGTCACATGAATACGGAGGGAACGTGGGTGAGTGCAAGCAAGAAGGAGCAAAGCAAGAGAAACAAACAAACAAACAAAAAGAGAATCCCTTTGTCTCAGGGTTTTAACCTTCTAAGATTTCACACTTAAAGTGGCTCCAGCCCTTCAGCCAATTCTCTTTGTCTCCAGGTTAGAATCCAGACAAGCACCTTCCCTGAGGACCCTGACTTGACTGCACATGCTTCCTCCTTCTCTTTTGTCCCCCAGTGATCTGCAGGAAATAGACCAGAGGTTCACTGTGGAGGATGATAGCCACGCTTATAATGCCCGGCTTCCCTCTGCTCCTTTCCTATTATTAATATTAATGATTAGCTAGTTACAGTGGAAATGGTTTGAATGACTTGTGTGAAGTTCCTTGACTAACCCGTGGTGGGATCAGTACTGGGACCCAGCTTCTCCCAATTAGCCCGGAAGTCTTCTCACCAATCTTGGGGAACACTGATCTCCCATCATTCAAAAGATGCAGAAAGACTTCATTTCTTGCTGACTTGGATCCTATGTAAATATTCCCTAAACTGTGTGGAACGTTTGGATAAATGGCCCCAAAATCTCCTCCAAGTCCAGCTGTCTACGCGCCAATGATCTCTGGTTAGGAAGTAATGGGGATAAAAGGGCGTTTTAGAACCAAACATACCTGGGCTTGTATCCTGACAGCCGCTTGCAAGCTGGGACCTTGGAAAAGTTACTGGAAGACTCTGGGACTTCCCTTCCTTATCCGTGAAACACCTATTTCCAGGGTTGTGGTGATGATCAAATAGACCATTGTATTCACAGTGTCTGGTACATCATTGGCACTGAGGTAGTGGCAGTTATAATCATTGTTACTGTTATTAGTTAGCAGAGATCACCAAAGAAGGCAGAATGAATTCTTAGGGTTGGATTGAATTGGAAATTGTTTTATCTCACCTCCTGCCAATAAAACGTAGACTGCGAGGCTTGAAAGCAACAGGAATTCTTTCTCACAGTTCTGGAGGCTGAGAAGTCCAAGAACAAGGCCTGCAGACTCTGTGCCTGGTGAGGGGGGAGCTTCTGGGTCATAGGCGGCCGTTTTCTCCCTGTGTCCTTACATGATGGAAGGAGCCAGGGAGCTCCTGGGGTCTTTTTTTAAGGCACTAATCCCACTCAGGAGCGCTTCACCCTCAAGACCTAATCACTGTCAATGTTGTCACACTGGGGGTTAGGATTTCAACCTATGAATTTTGGGGAGACACAGTCATCGTTTATAGCACACTGGATCCTTCTGCAACATCCTCTGACAGGTGGACATAAATTCTCTTCTTGAGAATATCCAGTGATACAGATCTCACAATTCAAAATTTACAAAACACAACATACATCTCTCAAAATCATTCACAGAGGATGTGCGACTAAATCAGAGACCTGGAGTTGTTGCCTGAGAGAGAAGTAGGGGACAGCATTTTAGGCCAGGAATGAAGGCACAGAGGGGTAATGAGACAAGTTGTGGATATCTGTGATTTCACTGTTATGGTGCAACTGCCTGCCTCATTTCAGGTTTGTCAAACCATCTAAAATAACCTACTCTGTTGAGGTGGGCACAACCATAAAATCATCTCTTGTACAGTTTGACAAATGCGGTACCATAGATTTATATAACTTTGCACGTAAGTTGTCTGTCTCACTGTCTTCACACTCTTCTAGGAACTAAGAAGATATCTATATGAATTTCACATAATTCAGAAATGAAAGTCAATGCTAAATGACTTGATAGGATGATGATGATAATGATGATGATCACCATACTGAGCACTAGTCTAAGCATTTTACATGGGCTCCTTAAAGCCCTGTTCAGTGGGTTCCATTGTTATCATCCCCATTTTACAGATGAAAAGACTGAGGCACAGAGCAGTTAAGCAATGTGGTCAAGGTCTCAGTTGGGAAGTAGCAGAACAAGGCTTAACCTCTAGTGACCATCCTTGAGGACCCAGTGCATTCACTCTAGAGAACCTGGGTCTTTTCTCTCTGGGACCTGTGCCCTTTCTTCTACAGCACCCATTCCCCTGGCCTTGAACCTGATGCTGATGTCCTTGTAACTTGTTCCTTCCCTCTGAAGGAAGAGAAGAGAAGGCTAAAGGAGGAGATTGAAAGGCGAAGGGCAGAAGCTGCTGAGAAACGGCAGAAGATGCCAGAAGATGGCTTAGCAGAAGACAAGAAACCATTCAAATGTTTCACTCCCAAAGGTTCATCTCTCAAGGTATTTCCCCCCCAGAAATCCTCCTTATAATACTGCTACTATATCTTAGAAACTTGATTTTAGCCTTTAAGTTCTTGATTATCCAAAGCCTTGACTCCCTTTATCTTTTTGCTCCTTTGTTCAGCCATTTCACAACTTTCCTTTGTTTTCAACATATGCAAAGGAGAGAAATAAAGTGGGGAAATGTGTATTAGATGCTGGCTCCTCATGCTGTCGGCTCTGAGGGTCTCACTTCTGTTGCAGTCCTATTAAATAATAACATTCCCTGGTGGCTTCGCTTGGATTCCCCCTCAATAAGACCTATAGCACTTTCTTGGTCATAACTGTTTGCTAATACTGACAGGTGATGTGTGACAGAGATTATTTCCAGCCTGGTGTTGGGTATCATAAGGAGTCAACAATATTTGCTGACTATAAAGAACATTTGGATTTAAGTGATGCCGTTTCAGTAAAATATAATGTTTAATTTAGTAGCTTTAGTTTTAGCAAAAAAATAAAATAAAAAAATAAAAATAAATATATATATATATATATATATATATATATATATATATATACAGTGTGTGTATATATATATATATATATATATATACACACACACACACACACACACACACACACATACTAAAGACTAATGAGCTGCCCATCTAGTGTATATCTATCACAGTTTCTCTGGGTTTATTTTTTTGTTTCCCATTTGGGCCAATGGGGGCTTTGTGGGAGGTCTCAGTCATCACTGATGAGCTGTGCCCCAGTCTCACTCCCCCCCCACCCCATCTTCTACTTTCAGGGCAAATTAAGTTCAGCAATAGGCTTGACAGCTATCAAATCAGGAAACCAGGCTAAGCCCTGAGTGAATAGTTCCCACCCCCTGGTTATCTTCCTTATTTGACCCTATTACTTACCAAATATATGATCAAAACATTGTGGAAATTTTTCTTAATCAAAGACCCTGGTACATCTATACTCATAAAAACATGTCCTAAAGGGTACCAGCATGTATTATTTTTTAAATTGCTGCTAAGAAAGTAGATCTTAAAAGTTCTCATCACAAAAAGAAAAAAACAATGTTGTCAGGTGATGGATATTAGCTAGACTTATTGTAATGATCATCTTGCAGTATATTCAAATATTGAATCATTGTGTTGTACACCTGAAGCTAAAATAATGTTACATGTCAATTGTACCTTAATAAAGAAATAAGTAGAAAAAAAATTTAAATTATGCCAGGAGGCAAAAAAATAAATTATTGCTATGGTCTTGAAATGCAGTTATTTTGCCATTGATTTAAATTATTTCAAAGGCATTTTTACTTTATTTCTGTCTAGTCTTCAATTGGCCTCCAGAACTTCATATTTCTCTACACACTTTCTCCATCCTCTGCCAATCTTACCTTCATCTCTCAATCCTCACTATCAAACACCTGATATGCATGTTCCTCTCCGGCAGAGCTGCTATGCACAGAACCCTAATTAGAACTCCTTGACAGTCTTTGGTGCTTTCCTTCACCAGGGTCAGGGACACCATTTATGAGCTGAAAATATTAACTGTTGTTGTTTTTTGGTTCCTAGATAGAAGAGCGAGCAGAATTTTTGAATAAGTCTGTGCAGAAAAGGTAAAT
The DNA here is from genome assembly GCF_014108245.1 of Pipistrellus kuhlii. NCBI lineage: Eukaryota > Metazoa > Chordata > Mammalia > Chiroptera > Vespertilionidae > Pipistrellus > Pipistrellus kuhlii. Next base: position 16,155,619 of record NW_023425405.1, read on the forward strand.
ATGGTTGATTGTTCACTGGAGCATCACCAGCCAATCATATGTGCGGAAAGATTTTTCTCTCATATCTTTACATATGTGTGTGTTTATTTACTTAACAGTGGTGTCAAGTCAACTCATCAAACGGCTGTCGTCTCCAAGATTGACAGCAGACTGGAGCAGTACACCAGTGCCATTGAGGTGAGCGATGTCCGCAGGGTTGTGCTCCAACAGAAATCAGCTCTGATTGTGTAAATGATCATACAATAAGCAAGTCTAATAACCACATTAGGGCTAAAACATTAATAATGCTTTATTATACTTTGAACTAGTTAGAGAGAAGAACAGTAATAAAGGTAGATATAGAAGGGTTTTTAATAAATTATTGTTTACTTCCTTCAGCCTGAGTATTCTTTAATGAAGATGTTATTCTTTTAAGGAATAGGTTTGTTGATATTCAACTATGTTATTTATATGTTAGTAAGTATATCTTCTAATATTAATTCCTTGTAAAATATGTTCTAATATATAGTTAAACAGGTCCCATGTAACCTTAGTTAATCCTCATTTGCCTATAAAAACTTTTATGATCAAACAATAATAGTGATAGTATAAGTTAATATAAAGATGATTGCCAGCTAGAGTTTAATCATCATGAATTTTAAACTGAGTGTTTTATGCTTAAAGGACCATAGTTATATGCTTCTGTCTATTCCAGCTTTTTCCCACAAAATGGACCCATGGGTTCTACCCCATTTAGAATAATTTATATTTCCAAGTACCAAAGCTCTAAGAAGGTAGAGTACCATCAATCAGTGTGTGATCATAGTTTTTTCTAGGATTACAGACTAAGTCAATGATTTTAGCCACCTTTTATGTCAAAGCATCTGCTATGAAGGAATTGGATAAACTTGATTTTATTTTTCTCCTCTCCTTTGCACTGCAGAGTGAACATAAGTATAAAATATTCACAATCAACTAAGTTATGAGGGAATAAAAATGAGATCAGAATGATTTATCAAATGAATAACCAAGTCCTAATACTCAAGAGTTGATTTTCACAAGATTAAATGTGCACTAAAATCAAAGAAAAATTGCAGATAGTTACTTTCTGTGGTTACAGTTATTATAGCTGTAAATAGGGTTGATGAAGCCAAGACTATAGCTTCAGCCTCTACATGGTCCAGTGATGGTGCCACTCACCATGGCTGACCACCTTGACCACCCAGGCCACAGAGTACAAAGCAGGACCAGGGGGGAGATAGCATCATTCTGGGCATGCCCATCACTACTGCAGAAAAGTATCTCAATTGCACACTTTTCTTCCTTACATCCATTCTTTCCTCCTCCCCATATATTCTCCATGCAGTGGCCTCGCACTCTTTCAATCCTTTATCATGTCCCTGTCTCTAGCCCTTTGCATATGCTGTTCCCTCTGCATGGAATGGTGTTTGTGCCTCTTTTATCTAGCCATTTCCAACTCCTCTATCAATCTGGGTTTGAATGTCACTTCCTCAGAGTAGACTTCTTTGCTCCCTATTCTATTATTACCCGTGTTTCCCCGAAAATAAGACATCTCCTGAAAATAAGACCTAGCGCAACTTAGGGAGAAAAAATTAATATAAGACACTGTCTTATTTTCGGGGAAACAGGGTATTATTCCCCTATTGTGTGCTCCTTTGACATGCTTTATGGCACTACATTTATCTTTCGTAACACACCGAAATGTGAAATAAATACTTATATCATCAATTACTAAGCAAGTCCACTTCTGCTTACAGAGCAGACTGTCTTGTTTTGGGTACCACTGTAACACCAGAGCCTAGACAGTGCCCTGCACACAGTAGGCACTTAGGTATCTGTTGAAGCAATGAAGTAGAATATCACTTAAACAATCAATGTCATCCCGGTAAAAAGCATATTTCATTTTTGAAAGACCCTCTGATCTAGATCTCAGGGTGGATTTCTTGGTACATAGGTCATCAGGATGCAGTTTTACAACAGAAAGGACTCTCATTTTTGGTGAAAGCATTTAGACAATTACTCTTTTAAATGATACTGTCAGGGAAGAGAGTACTTGACAAGAACAAACTTAGACTTGTATGCATGCCTATAAGCACAACCAATAGACGCAAGACACTGGGGGGGGGCGGGGGGATGAGAACAAGTGTTGGGGGCTAGTTAGGGGAGGCTGGGGGAGGGGAGGTGGGAAGGGAGGAGACATATGTACTACTACTTGTAATATAATACCTTAAACAATAAAATTAAAAAACAAAACTTAGCACCAATCCTAAAAATAATCCACACACTTCAGGGGACAAAAGCTGCAAAATCTACGAAGCCAGCAGCCTCAGATCTGCCTGTTCCCGCGGAGGGTGTTCGCAATATCAAGAGCATGTGGGAGAAAGGGAACGTGTTTTCCTCCCCCACCGCATCGGGCACGCCAAACAAGGTGAGCGCCAGAGCTCTGTCTTCATTGTGGAGAGTGGGCTTCTTGTCCTTTTGTTTTTAGCAAACCGCATTAGCTGGTTATAAAAGCAGCGGAGAAGGTGTAATTCTTATTTTCTTTTGCAACAACCATAAAAGCAAGCTCACAGATGCTACACAGTGTGTGCCTCTCGCTCTGGCCACTCTCCTCTAAATTGAGTTCTTGAAATGAATCATCAACCTTGGGTTGGGGTGGGATGGGGTGGGGTGAGGTGCGGGGGCAAGCAAACCAAATAACGTTCTTTAAATATCAAGTTTCAGGTTCATTTTACTCAAAATATAGATTATAACAAGTAATCATTAATTGGCGTTATGGGATGGTTCTGTGCAATAACATGCGATGGCATTATTTGAGGTTTCTTTGAAGATTTCTTTCCAGGTAAAGTTTGTCTTTTTCTTTACTATTGGATGGTTGACTCTTTGCAGGAGACTGCTGGCCTGAAGGTGGGGGTTTCCAGCCGCATCAATGAATGGCTAACCAAAACCCCAGACGGAAACAGGTCACCTGCTCCCAAACCTTCGGTGAGTAGCCCCAGGTTTTCTGTGTTTCCCTGATCCCTCAGCTTCCAACAGCAGGAGAAAGCAGGCTGTGGGTCTGTTTGCCTGGGGAAGGCAGCGCTCCTGTTCCCTGGGGTTCTGGTTTAGAGAGAACAGCCCCAAGCAGTTGCCCCACAGTGGCCCAGAGGCGGTGGTTAACCAGAACTCCGAAGCCGTTCAAATTTACACTCTTTACCGGTCTGTGTGTTCAGCTCCTAATCTATAAATTACTGCTAGGAATTTGAAAATGAAAATGTCAAATTATCTTGGCCACTTCTCTGTCAAGGGCACCCCTAAACTTATTCCCCAAAGGATGTGTATGTTGGCTATTTTGAACCCATGGTTTCTAATTTGCCTAATTTATGTAACTTTATACAAAAAAAAAAAAAAAAAAAACCATCATTTTTTAGGTCGTTGTTGAAGTAATTGCCATAATTTTTTTTTTTTTTGTCAACACCTCCAAAGAAAAACCATTTTGAAAAACACAGTAAAACTGGAAACTATAAAAGCTTGTTATTTTTGGAAATCTAAATATTTCTCAGTATTTATTAAGTGTGACTATTTTACTATAAAAATGTTCTTTTAACCTTTTCATTGGATGTATATGATAATTGCCTAGCATTTATCATTATGATAAAGAGCCTTATTAAGCGCCTACGGTACATTGGTGAGTTTTCTCTGTTAAGTTGGCTTTTATATATTTCTTGGGGCCCAAAAGAGCAGAGACTCAACTGTCCTAACTATCCCATTGCAAAGGTACCCTGTTTCCCCGAAAATAAGACAGTGTCTTATATTAATTTTTTTTTTCCCAAAGTTGCGCTAGGTCTTATTTTCAGGGGATGTCTTATGTTTCCATGCACTAGGTCTTATTTTCGGAGGATGTCTTATTTTCGGGGAAACACATAGAATAACGCTTTCCAAATCCTAGACCTCTGTGCCACGGAGCGTGTAATTGCATCCAGTGGCTCCATATTTAATCTCCAAAGTCACTAGAGGTTATAAATTCCAATTTAAGAAGAAAAAAATGGAAATATCGTCTATACTTCTTGGATGCAACCCCTTATAGTCACCTAATTAATAGTCAGGATTTTTTGCATAAGGGTTCACATGAGGCCTATCTACCAGGAGAGGGGAAAATATATATTTTTCAGTATATAAAGGCTTTTCTATTGTAAATTGGGTTTACATTAGTTTTACACCTCATATGAGCCCTTAGGCAAAAAATCCTATTAATTAGGTGACTATAAGGGGTTGCATCCAAGAAATGTAGACAATGTTTCCATTTCTTCTTCTTCTTCAATTGGAATTGATAACCTCTAGTGACTTTGGAGATTAAATATGGACAGAAAGGTATGACAGGGAAATTACAAAAGCATTGCCTGCTTTACCTACTAGTCAGTTAGTGATTTGTGAGGCCATCCCCTACAGCAGTGTTTCCCAAACTTTTGACATATGTGTACCCCTTCTATAATTTTTGTAACGCTGAGTACCCCTCGTACTCATGAGAACGTAGAATTAGGCGCAGCTAAGCACGGTGCAGTGCATATCCCCACCAAACTCCGGTGCAACGCGTACCCCCACCAAACTCTTCCCGTACCCACGGGGGTACTCGTACCACACTTTGGGAAACACTGCCCTAGAAGACAGAAGAAAAGGAAAGGGGAGTGGCAGTTCACACAGGTTGTGGTGATCTCTTTTCTTATGACCTATTCGAGTTTGCAGACTAGGTAACTTCCTGCATGAAGGCCAGATTGAAAGAAAGCAGTACGTGGTGGCCGTTGTAAAGGAAAAGCTAGTGTGAGTAGACTTAACAAGCAACGTTCGGCTTTGTGCCCAGTTCGTGGGTGACAGAGCCAGCTCTTGTCGAGATCTGAAGAGCAGCAAGGCATTCTCTCTGGGAAGGGATGTGACCTGGACACAGGAAGGCAGGAGGGTAGTTCACAGACACTATGGATCCAGCAGAAAAAGAGGACATTTCCGAGCTGCAGACAGGCCTAAAAGATGCATGAAACTTGGCTGGCCAAAGGTTAAGTCCAGGAATGCAGCTTATAACGGCAGGTCAAGCAAAGCTCTTGCCCGGGTTTTATCAGGGGTCTCACACGGGTGTCCTGCAGCTAAGATGTGTGTAGTTTGTCCCACACCATTGTACTTAATTTTCCTTTTAAGAATTGTCATTTGGATACATTTTTGAAGTGTGGAAGCATGTCCTCCAGAATTGGTTGATTCCCACCTTTCTTTATTTACAATGAGCCTTTGCAAGCCTTTGAGCTTTCAGCCTGGCCCTTCATGGCAGGACTCTGAGTTTGGCACCTTTGGGTCCCCAGCCAAACTGAACCTGAGCTCTGAGCCCAGGGTGTTACAGTTAGAGGGTTACCTAAAGACAACCTCAAACAGTGGCCCCCAAAGGTGCCACCTGAGTGTGGACCCAGGTGATTTATTCTCTGTCCCTTGCTTGTATTCCTTGGTGTGTATGGCGAGAGAGGAAAGCCTGACTTTGTGTTTGAAGAAAAACAGAGGGAGATTCTTTCACCGAAATGGTCCTCACCCAGTAAAACCTCCAGAAGAAGGAAGTTAGTGTTTCCTTTGAGATTAGTGTTTAGTTCCAAAACTCACTGGACAGAACAACCACCCTTCACCAAGTTGTAGAATAATTTCCAAATATGCTAGGAAGTAAAGTGCTCAAAATAGTTTGTCAAACCAATATTATTTGGGGGTTTCTGAAAATTAACTTATTTGAAAGCAAACATTGATCTACATCTGATCCCTCCTGGGACATCAATTTGCTATTTGTGGGCAGAATTTATGGGATTTCAGTGTAACTTTGTAGCCAGAATTCAATTCTGAGTATGCCTGTTTTAGCTGGTTTGTCTGTTCTTTGTGTCTAAACTACATGTTACATGCAGCTAAATTAAAATGCTAATTTGTCTTTCTTTTTGTTTAAAAAAACAACACAACAACAACCATGTTTTTCTCAGCTGAATTCTCTTCTTCCTTCTTTGATCTCGGGTTGACTGGAAACCTGCTTCTCCTGCCTTCATTTCTCCCTCTTCTTCCAGACTGGGTCTTTGTCTAAAATGTAGTCTGGTCAGGTAATTGCGTTTCTATTTCCCCTTTGATTTAAAATGCCAACTTACCACTTGGATGTTCACATTTTCTTAAAATAGGCTCTTTCATTGATCTCAAAAGATTCATAGGTAAGATTTAAGGGAACCACAGTCCGTTTTTCTTCTGTAGAACATTCATGTGAAAGAAAAATATTTGTCTTCTGTGAATCAAATAAATAAAGTAATAATAGCCACTTTCCAGAGCTTCCATCAGCATGTGCCTAATTATAGTTTCCAAAACTTTAAAACAGTCTTCCAGACAATTTGGCAGCTTCTCCCTACATTGGCAAATGCAGTGGAACCCTTCAAAAACCATCTGATTTGTTGCTTGCTGGTTCCAAGTTAAATAGGTGTAGCTCTCAAATAGGATATCAGGAATTCATGCCACAATGGAACTCCAGAAACTCAGTAGGATTAAGGCAAATCTGAAATGCAAAACAAAAAAAAAAATTTTAATTAAAATTAAAAATCTGAAATGCTTTACATGGTACATTTAACTAGTGCCCTTCCAGTGTTGCGCCCTCCATACTATTATACTTGTCAAATATGCCCACTTAGACTGGTGTCCATGGATAAATGCAATTGCTGTTCGCTTTGCCTTCCTAATGAGAAAAGGATGTGCCAAAGTAAACATGACTATTTCAGTTAAAACACATTTATTTTCTACAGACTGCCTGTTGCCAAGTACTAATAGAAGCACACGCTGGAAGGAAAGTAAATGGAACCAGAAATGTGAATCCTTGTCCAAACCAAATTAATTTCGAGGTAGCAAATCAAGAATCAAAGCTATAGAACTGTTTTCTCCCCAAGATTTCCACATGTTCTCACATATGCTATTAAGTGTCAGTTTCTCTTATGGGGACAATTTGTGGTCAGTGCTTACTTTGATGAGGCTAGGCCCTGATGATGTACTTCTGAATGTTCCACTCACTCTGCAGGAAACACAAAATGACTTGAGTCTGAGGAAAGTGCCATTAGAAGGTTGATGCAGATTTCCTACTGCACAGAGGTGTGGGGGGAAGGGGTTTATGCCCCTAACCCCCACATTGTTCAAGAATCAATTGTATTTAAAACTGTATTCACTTCTAAGAGCATAGAAAGTTAAAAATAGGCTATATTATTTTAAATATGCTTGTATTCCAATTTTACTGACCTATAAACAATAAGTCTTTAGTGAAGAACAGGACCTAAATGCTGGACAGTTCCTTCCCATTCTCATATCAGAACGCAGGTCCAGATCTATTATAAAGACAATGGCTAATGATCCTTTCAATGCCATCCATTTCTGATCACTAGGATAAAATGTATTAATAAGAAATCAATTCAAACAAACAAACACAGATGTGGTGATTTATTTAGACCTGGCAGAAAATATACATGGCCATGTGTTAATTTTTTTCTGCTTTCTCTTCAATAGGATTTGAGGCCAGGAGATGTATCTGGCAAGCGGAACCTCTGGGAAAAGCAATCCGTGGATAAGGTCACAAGCCCTGCCAAGGTAATGTCAGTCCAAATGTTTATATAGTCCCCTTTTGGAATAGAGAATGTCAGCTGTCCACTGTGCATCATCATGGGTATAATGGGGCCCCTCTAGATAACATTCCCCTGAGCCAGGGTTCTGGGACGTGAAGTGAAGATATGATCTGGAATGGTAGGACTCAGAGAACACCACTCACATACAACACAGCAGGAATGGTGGCACTCCCCGGAATTGTGCAGCATAGTGGCACAAGGTGGGAGGGTGACAGGGTGAGTCCTCACACATGCACTGCCCCCTCCTTCTTGATCTAGCCCAGAAACTCTTCCTACAGTAATCTATACTAATAAAAGCCTAGGTGGTCCTTACACGCTCTTACAATGCTCTCATGTCATCAGAAATGGCCGGCAGGGGAGGGCAGTTGAGGGCCATCAGGCCAGTAGGGGAGGGTAGTTGGGGGCAAGATAAGATTGGCAGGGGAGGACAGTTAGGGGCAATCAGGCCTGCAGGGGAGGGCACTTGGGGGCAATAAGGCCAGCAGGGGAGCAGTTAGGCATCAATCAGGCCAACAGGGGAGCGAATAGGGGGCGATCAGGCTGACAGGCAGGAGCAGTTAGGAGCCAGCAGTCCCGGCTCGTAAGAGGAATATTCGAAGGGTCCTAAATTGCAGGCCGGGCTAAGGGACACCCGCCCCCTGCACCTTCCCCCTCCCGTGCATGAATTTCGTGCACCAGGCCTCTAGTAATTCTACAATCACTAGGACCACAGCTGAGGTTATGAGGTAACAGAGTAAGGAGTTCCTTTGTTCCAAAATGCCAGACTCACTACACGTCATGCAGTGATTCATTTGAAATGAAAACATACAACACATTTGAAAATGCAGATTCACAGTACTACATTGGATCATCTGTGTCCTCAGGTTGTGCATCACGGATTCAACCAACCACAGATTCAACCAACCTGGGACCAAAAACATTACATTGTTGCTAATGTATACTATGCAGTTAGGCCTATGATGGTTGCTTCTGTGTTGAACATGCACAGACTTTTTCTTATCACTATTTCCTAAACAATACAGTATAACAACTATTTATATAGCATTTACATTGTACTAGGTATTATAAATAATCGAGAGATGATTTAAGGTATTTGGTTTATATGCAACTAATATGCCATTTTCTATAAAGTACTTGAGTGTCCACAGATTTTGGTGTCCATGGGGGCCTGGAACCAATCCCCCTAAGATACTGAGGAATGATTGTACTTTAATATTTATCAACACCTCAGCAAGGATTTTTTAGCAGCTAGCTGGGGGAAAGAAATGATAGACATATAAGACTATGAGTCAAATGTCAGATAAGTCTCAAGAATAGGGCTTGAAGTACAGGAGGGAGGAAATAAAGAACAGGAGAAACCTAAAGGTAAGCATAGTCCACTTTACCCTCCTGCCTTGTTGCGTCGAGACTGCCATTCCATCATGTATGCCTGTTCTGGAATGCACACTATAGATTCCTGGCCCTTAGAGTGGGTGTTAAAAATAAAACTGCCTCTGAATGCCCTGAGCAAGGCTAAAGATCAAGATATAGAAAAGGTAATACAAAGAAGAGAGGAAGGAAGGAAAGAAAGAAAAAAAGGAAGGAAGGAAAGGGGGGAGGGAAGAGAAGGGGAGGGAAGGGAAGGGGAGGGTGAAAAAAGTCAACAGGAGAAAGACTAAGAGGAGCATATTTGAATAGAATGCCAACAATAATCCTCCCTTTCACAAATATTTATTCCTGACATATCATAATTTTGTTTTCTTCTGACATAAACATCTGGCAGAAGCACTGTGCCTGCCGATTCAGAGCTCTCTTCTCTTAACAGGTTTGAGACGGTTCAAGAAAGAAGCCAGAGTAGCCACTCACGATGCTGGACCAGCACAGCTGAAGAGGGCTAATGTGCTCTGTTTTATATTTATGTTGATTTACTAAATTGGGTTAATCTCCTTTTGTTTTATTTTTCATTATCCCCATGTATATTATCACTATATTTAATAATCACAGTCTAGAGAAGTTCATGGTAAAAGTACTGCCTTTGCACAGGAGCCTGTTTCTAAAGAAGCCCATGCTGTGAAATAGAGACTTTCTACTGATCATCATAGCTCTGCCTGGACGGTGACACCAGCCACGTCGTCGGAAGTCGAGCAGAAGGAGGTTCAAGCTGGAAATTTGCCTGAGGAATGTGTGCAGTGTCCAGAAAAACAAACCAAAGTGGGGTTTGGGTTTTTTTGTTGCTTTTTTTTTTGTTTTAAATACAAAAGTCATGTTGTTTCTGCACTTTAGAATAAAGCATGGAAGAAATGATCTTAGTAGGCAATTGTAACACTTTCTGAAAGTAACGCGTTTCAGATTTGAGATTCTGCCATGATGATTGTCTTTTTTTAAAAACGTACTGTTAAGGTATTACTTTTTTCATGCCGATGATTATCTACATTGGATGATGATGTTAGAAGACAGTGGTACTGATTTCTTTAGGTGGGTTGCTTTGTGGATTTCTCCGGTAGTGATAGTAAACCACATTTTAGATGACCTGATCATGTATGTATGTGCATACACGTATACAAACACACTAATGGTAGAAAGCTTCTTTTATGTGCTAGACTATTATATTTAGCAATATGTCCTTGTAACTAGCCAATATCACAGCTTTTCAAAAATTAAAAAATCACATTATATTAATACTCGTATTTGCCAATAGAGACATGGCAGAATAGGTATCAATATATCTTCAATGTCCAATAAATAAACTGTAAGAAAAAAAAAAGATTCAAAATGTCGAGATGAATTGACATTTTCTATAAAATATATATAGTATGTAGCTTATAATGAAAAGCAATCTTGGAAGTCCAATGTGAATTTTACTAAATCTACCATCTGGATCAAACTCAAAGCTTGCTGAGAACTTTATTTTGTTAGCAATCAAATTCACAATAGGTTGGCCTAGAGGATATCAGAGGTCTCTTCTTTGTCTAAAAATGTAAAGACGAGAATTTTAGTGACAAGATCGTCCAGATTGAAATTCCATGTGTGGAAATGCAAAGACCAGCTTTGGCTAATGTCTGGAAGCAGAAAAGAAGTAAGTCAATTCCAGTATTTAAGAGTCATGATAGTCCTTCCATCTTTATTATACTAAACCATTTTTTAAATTAAAGGTTTCTACTTTTATTAGTCATTGGTACTTGTCATAAGTTGACAAGGTATTGAACTTGCAAAAAATATGTGTAACTTTTAGTAGTTTTACTATTTTTCCCAAGAATCTTTATCAAATCATCTTTTTTATACACGTACTCTAGACATCAGATCTTATTTTAGCTTATAAGTGTTCATCTATTCTTCACGATAGATGATAAAAGAGTACTCCTCTGTCTTGGCAATATGTTTTAGCATAGAGATATATAGGATAGTTCTATAAACTTATACCTCATTTGACTTAACCAAAGTGTCCTACTCTCGATTTCTACCACAATGAGGGAGCCTCACAAATGACTATTTTCTAACCTACAGTATTTCCCTGGATGAGCTAGCCAGGGCAGGCTGACCTGAGCAGTGACTACTACCTTGCAGAGTCTCTTTTTCTCAAAGATCAGGAAAGTGTAGCTGAATTCTCTAGCTTTCAGCACACCTGGGCCAAAGGAAGTAAAACCACCAAGATCGCACAAGTCATCCACCCGTGACAGAATAGATATGAATCTATGATAAGATAGCCTAGAACCCACAGGTAGTGCCTGATTTAGCACAGACTTCCATCATTGGAGTGAAATGGATCGAAGTTTGAACTAAGGCCCATAGCGATACAACATTACTTTGTTGTACTTTTGAACAAGAGCTTCTCCTGATCACTAGTGTGTATATATATATATATATATATATATATATATATATATATATTATTTTTTTTCTAGAAAGTCTAAAGTTGAGAAGATATCGATCCTGACTTTTATTCCGGTATTTGGATGGAATAAGTTTTAGGGTAGAATTTTGTTCCGTTTTGGATTTAATCTTTTGGAAAAAAATAAATCCCATGTTTACTTGTTTGATTACAATTCTCTGCATTATCTTTAGGAGGTAAAACTGCAAGGTGACTAGCATGTTCTGTGAATCTGCCATTCCTAAAAATGTTATATAAACACTTGATGTTTTTCACTGATGACTGACCGCTGCAATAAGTATATATTGTGAAAATGCATCCACAATAAATGGAATTCCTCCAAATGCCATCGCCTCACTTGTTTTTCATGTGCCATATTGGTTATAGGTGTTATATCTGTTCTAATAAAGATGACAGCAGAGCAAAATGTATTCTTCAGGTTGAATCTTAGTTTCGCCCTTTAAAGAAGAAAAGCCATTTCATGTTTTGTAAAAACTTATTATGGGTATTTTTAACAGCTCACCAAATATGTATAGAAAAGGTTGAAAAGATAGATTTTAAAAATTCTTCTTTAGCCGAGACCGGTTTGGCTCAATGGATAGAGCGTCGGCTTGGGGACTGAAGGGACCCGGGTTCAATTCCGGTCAAGGGCATGTACCTTAGTTGCGGGCATATCCCCAGTAGGGGGTGTGCAAGAGGCAGCTGATCGATGACTCTCTCTCATCGATGTTTCTGGCTCTCTGTCTCTCTCCCTTCCTCTCTGTACAAAATCAATAAAAATATATTTTTTTTAAAAAAATTCTTCTTTAAAAGAAATTATCAAATGTTCCTTCATCCTCCTTCTCAATCCCAATATTGTCACACACCATGTTTCTTTCTCCTAAGATGGCAGGACTGTTTCCCCAAAGGCAGTTTCTTTTATAGCAGAAATACCCATTAAATATATATCCTTTGTTTGCAGAATATTACTATTAGCAAGACAATGGCAATTATATTTAAATCCAAAGGTGTTTCCACCTAGTAATTTTGCATATTTATATAGCACTACTTGTTCTGAAATCTGAGGTTTTTCCCATCCAGGTTTTAAGTAGTGATTTGAGAGCTCCCACGCAATCCCTAAATCCTGCCCATAGAGTGACAGAATTAACGAAGTTACTGTAATTTTAAAAATATTTAGCACTTTTTTACTTGTATGTCCTAACAACATGGGCGACGGAAATAAGTTTAGACAATAAGATAGTTGTTATCCAAGGTAATTCACAAAATTAAGCAATGTAAAGAATACAACCTGTAATACTAATACCAAGATGATGGAACTAGAGATGGATAATAATTAATTTTAAATGTGCGTATTCAGAGTACAATATAGTCTCTTGTGTGATGTAGAAACAGGTGTATTGCAGGCTTTTTCATATTTTTACTTGCACGGAGGAATCGATAGGAAAAAAAGAATATGTATTCTTCCACAAAAGAAAGATGACTTAATCAGGTCTTAATTTGAATACCGTCAAGCTTTTTATTCACGTTGTCCAAACATTCTATATTCTTACTGATTTGTTGTTGTTGTTTCTTTTTTACTGAGAAAAAAATATAAAAACATCCCACTATGATTATGGATTTGCCTATTTCTCCTTATAATTTTGTTAATATTGTTTTCCATATTTTAAGGTCATGTTTTAGGTACATATACAAATCTAGGATTATTATACATTCCTAGTGAACAAAATATTTTATCCTTGTGAAATGAATTTATGGCTAGCAAAGATTTTTGCCTCTTTATTTTTTCTATTCTTAATATTGCTACGGGGGGCTTTCTTTTGGTTAGCACTTGCACAATATAACTTTTCCGCCCCCTTACTTTCACCCATTGTATATCCTTTAGTTTCAGATAGATGTCCTTGAAAATTATATGGTTTGAGTTTCGGCTTTAATCCAGTCTGATCACCTTTGAGCTTTAACTGGAGTATTTAGCCCTTTTATATTTAATGTAATTTCTGATATTTTTGCATTTAAATAGCATCCTAGTTATGTGCCACCTATTGCTTTCTCTCTCTTGCCTGGATTTCTTCTGTTTCCAAGTGTGTGCTGATCTGCAAGAGTCAGCTGAGAAGGTAAGCTAGACTTGTGGCAAACCAATGGGACTAGAGGGCAAAAGAATCATCACCTGTCAAGGATAAGGGTTTGTTAAACTAGTTCCAGATTATGAGTTTCCAAAGAGCTGCTTCCTGAATGTAAGGATGAGCTTGAAGGAATCTAGTCTTCATAAAGATTGCTGGCTGCCTTCATTTTGGGGAGCAGTTAGAGTACTCTAGTGGGGAGGTCAATTATAAATAACAGACATAAAAAGTTACAAAATACTGAGTTACAATTCAAGAATTTAAGAGAGAAAATATCACAAGGTTAGTACATAATTGTCAAAGAATTATGTAATATATGTCAGTGTTTAGAGGAAGGACAGAATACTTCACCCTGGGATAATCAGATAAAAAAAATAAAAGTAGTTGCCTTAGTTCTTTTGTGCCCTCAGATGTATACCCAGTGCTGTACACACACACACAGAGGTGCTTGGTAAGTGATAAGATGATGTTTTCCTAAGCACCCCAATTTATAAACTGCTAGATGTACTGCTATCAATTTTTGTACAGTCCTTAGAGATCTGAGGGTTAATTTGTTTTATGACATTTTTATTCCCAGATTTATAATTTCTGTATCCACTCGGCCCTGCATCTCAACTCCATAAAGAATGTTGGCCTCTCACTGTAATACAGATTTCATAGCAGGGTTTTGCCAAAGCATGCTTTTAGTGATGTGAGCTTTTGTTATCTTGAAGTTTTTTCCCCGAAAAAGTTTCATTAAATTGGGATTTAGAAATCCCAACTGATCATTTCTACCAAGATTAAAAAACAACACACATACACCCTTTATTCAATAATCTCTTACTGAAGGTACTAATATAAAAATTATGCAAAAGAGCTAAATCATATAGAGCTGGAGATTAGTTCCTTAGCTTGTTTTCAACCTGATCAATGGTGGTACCATAATTATAAAGGGATCAGTGCAGCAAGGTAAGTAGATGCCCACATACTAGAGGGATGTGGTGTCATTGTCATCAATTGGAGGTCAGCTAGTCAATGGTATTGACAGCTAATATTAATTGGGTCCTTACCAAGTCCCAGGAAATATGTTTTTCACTCATGCAATCCTTACATGATAGATACTACTGTGTTATTCCCACTTTACACGTAAACAAATGAAAGCACAGGGAAGGTAAAAGGGTTGCTCAAGGTTAAATTGCTACTAGAAGCCCGGTGCATAACATATGTGCACTCAGAGGGTCCCTCAGCTTGGCCTGCACCCTCTCACAGTCCAGAAACCCTCAAGGGATGTCAGACTGACCGCTTAGGCCTGCTCCCTGGGAGCGGGCCATAGCCGGCAGTGGGACATCCTTAGCTCTGTCACGGAGGCAGGTGGGAGAGGCTCCTGTGACCACCCACTCAGCTCACTCCCCATGCTCAATTTTTCCCTCTCCCCATAGCAGTTATCATCACCTAGGTGTTTGTTTTCAATCAGTTTGTCTGTCTGCTTCCAATAGAATATAACCTCATGCAATCACTTGACACTAGGAATAGTCCCTGACAAGTAGTAGGTATTCAATAAGTATTTGTTGAATAAAATAATTATGATTTTTTAAAGTTTGTTAAATTCCTAAGTACTTTTATGCACTAAAATATTTTTTCTCTGCAGGATTACTTGAAATATGACCATGGAAATATTTGGACTAAAAAATCATGAGACTTAAGTCCCAGCTCAGCTATTAATTTCTTGAGTAACTTGGTTAGATAATTTTTTTGGAGCTTCACCCTTGTACATCTGACATCTTATGGCTCACAACCACGACTCTAAAATCTAACAGAAAAAATAGATTCCATATAAAAATTATCTGTGCATGTCATTTTTAGTATCATGTATGGCATAAAACAAGGTACAATTATAACTGGTAAGTATTTTTCAAGAGAGCATTATCTAATCTTTCTTTTTCTGGGAGGTGCAAACTTCTAAATTGCTGACCTTAAAAAGAAAAAAACCTATTATTTTTTCAGAAACTTACAAAATCTAAAGATAGGGACCATTTCCGTGCTTAAGCCAAAGTGCTTTGATCTTTATTCTAATTTCAAACTTGCTATAATCCATTATCTCATTTCTACAATATTACAAATCTCATGACATGTAGGAACCAAACATCTAAAGACTTTTTTTTTCCCTAGCCTATTTTGAAAACTGTTCCAAATACATTCAATTATCCACCAGAGCTAAAGATCAGGTGAAAATCAAGATGGGATATACAGGAATCAAGTCTAAGTCTGTAATGGGAAGTTCGTATTTAATTAGATGAGGCAATACATGTGATTGGCATAGTGCCCTGCCAGATAACATGTTCAATGTGTTACCTAACGACTTTTATATTTAAAGAATCTCTGAGCTGATAAGAACCTTGAGAGCTCACCCTAGTGTGTCTATGAGTCCTCTATCAAGTATTTAATGAGAACATTTTCATTTCCGAATCAAATACAGGTCAATAGTCACACAATTGCGCAGAACACAACTAACTCAGTGTGGGGTACAAATAAAGACCTACAGAGTCTTGACCAGCAAGCCTCTCAGTGGTGGAGAACCCAGGAACAAATCCCTGTCCCGCCTTCTCCTCTCCTAAATTTCCTACCAGCCCGACCCCATCACCCGCACTCCTTTCCACTCAAAACGGGACTCAACTCTGCCCCTAGTTCCCATCATCCTTCGGGGGGGGTCTCCCTTCCTCCGGCCCAAATCTCGCCCAGGCTCCTTCCCACCCCCCACCCGTACAGGTACTTGCTAGGTGATTCCACAGGGCTTTCTGAAGTCTCGCGAGGGTGGTCCCGTTGCCCCGGTAACGAGTGGCCTTGCCTGCTGGCGAGGGGCGTGGCTAGAGTCGCTACACTGGACCGGGATTATATTGGGCTGTGACCCGCGGGGGCGGAACGGAGGGGCCGACCGAGGCGGGACGGTAACGCGCGGTTCCGAAGGAAAGGAGATCTCTGGCGCGGCGCCCCCTGCGGTAAGCGAGCGCACGTGGACACAGCCACCCGCCGGCGGGAAAATGAGCTCCTCCCCACCCCGCCAGTTCCAGATGTGAGCGTGGGAGGACCCCTTGGACCGCAGGAATTGTGGCCTAACCGTCCTTCCCGCCGGGGAAGTCGCCGTGCCTGCCCGCAGACCTGGCGAGGCGGGGCGTGGTGGCTGCTTGGGATGTTCCGTTAGAGGCTGAGAGGTGGTTGTCGCTTTTTTGTTGTTGTTGTTCTTAGTTTTTTTTTTTATTGATTATAGTATCACATAATTGTCCTCATTCCCATCCCAAACCCCTCCCTACATATGCCCCCACCCCCCTGTTGTCCATGGCCACTGGCCAGGCCCCTATGCATGCACATAAGTCCTTTGGTTGATCTCTGCCCCTAACCCCCACCGTCCCCTACTTTCCCTCTGAGGTTTGAGAGTCTGATCGCTGCTTCTCTTTCTCTGGGTCTGTTTTTGTTCATCAGTTTGTGTTGTTCATTATTTCCTCTAGATGTGTGAGATCATGTGATCTAAGAAATGTCGCTAGTTTTATTTGGAGCAGATGGAGGGAACTCACCTCCAAAGCCCTGGCCCCCTGCAGGCAGGCTGAGCTCCTGTGTATGGACGCTATTTGGTTAATCACGTGTGCATTTCTCCTTTGCAACGGGGTCTACTTACCTGGTTGGGTTCCAGTCAGGCTCATCAGGTTACACCTGCAGGTGCAAAACGTGGTACCTACATTTTAACATGTAGCAAGAGTAGCATTTAGGCCCTAACCGGTTTGGCTCAGTGGATAGAGCGTCGGCCTGCAGACTGAAGGGTCCCAGGTTCGATTCCGGTCAAGGGCACGCACTTTAGTTGCTGGCACATCCCCGGTAGGAGGTGTGCAGGAGGCAGCTGATCGATGTTTCTCTCTCATCCATGTTTCTAACTCTATTCCTCTCCCTTCCTCTCTGTAAAAAATCAATAAAATATATATTTAAAATAATAGTAATAGTAATAATAAAAAGAGTAGCATTTAGTAGGAACCACCCAGACAATAAGACCCTTGCCCCGTCTTACGTTGGGTTGCCTCCTATGCTCACGTAAGAAAATAGAATCAGATTATGCCAATCCAGTTTCCCAGACTGGGAACAGTGGTGATCCCCGGGCTGAAACTTCAAATCTCTTGGTTTTGCAGGTCTGAATAAGCAGACTTCTCTGTGGCATTTGTAGTGATTTGCTGTGGAGCTTGGAGTTTTCTTCTATGTAGTCTTGTTCCGAAACACACTGTTGGTGGAGCGGAGCTTAAACAAATAGACTGGGAATTGGTAAATTCTTTTGGTCTAAAAAAAAAAAAAAAAAAGAAAGAATCTTGGTAAGGATTTCATTTCTCAGTAATGGGAGGATATCTGCATGGGATAATGGTCATCGCCAGTACAACCTTCACATAGCTTATTGAGATTTCAGTTAAGACAAATATAATTGAATATTAGAACAGAGACAGTCTCTACGGAATACTAACCAAAATATAAAGGTCTATTGTAGGCATTTGAACTGCTGGTCAATTGAAAATTAAGTAGAAAATAAAATTTCTCTATTGCTACATTTCACTGCCTGAGTAAGTAACTATAATTAAAAAGATTCATGATCTTTTTAATGTCTCCGGATTATTCTGAACATGCTATTGCTCTTTGGTATTTAATTGTAAATACAGGGTGTAAATGATTTGTGTACCCTATAAATTCTTTTTTAAATTAAATTATTTACTTGATTTGTCTTTTATTGTGATTTGGTCTCTTTCTCAGAGAAATGAAAAATTTCTTCAGACTTTTGAAACTGAAGGTTTATTTAACTGTGTCCTAATAAAATAGTTTTTAAAAGAAGCCTGTTGTCAATTAAATACAATAGAATATATTTTGGATACTCATTCATTGCAATAAACATTTTCATTTAAAAACTGTCAGTAAAGTCCTTAGAAATTGTATTACATTTACAGCCCACCAATAAAAAGAAGAAATACCAAGCCAAATACTGAAGAGATGTCAGAAGATTCAGAAGACTATTCAGATAGATCCATCAGTGATGAAGATGAATCAGTATGTTTTCTTCAACCTTATCTTATTTACTTTGAGATATTATAAAACTTGTGTTATGTCGATTCCCAGTACAAGTATTATAAAATCAATTGAATATAAGAATCACTTGGATGTTTAACTCACTTGTCATTGAAGTTGGGAAGTACAATAATTTGATTGAAAGCCAAGATATCACTGTGTACATTATGCTTCTTCTAGAAAGAGAACCTACTAGTATATTGGTTGCCTTTTTCTGAGAAAAAAAATTGGATAAGATTCTAATGAATTTTACTAAAATATGTATATTAAGTCATTATTAGGGGTTTTCATACTCCCTGTCCTCTTTCTTATATGGACTGAGTCTACTGTACTCATCATAATATGTATCATAGATTGGAACCTTCTGTGTTTTAAACCTATTCTGTAGTTCTGTAATAGGCTTACTGTGGCTCTGATGTAACAAAGGAAAGGAGATGGAGGAAGAAAAAGGGGGGGAAAACAAAATGCAGTATTTAAAAACATTTTGTCTGATTCTAGTAATATTTGTGATATGTTTTCATCACACTTCAGTAAAGTATAAATTATCATGTATATATTGTAAGTTAAGGTCCCCAAATAAGCTCCCCAAAATGATGTATATCCCTTTAAGTCTCTGGCCTTCTGCATTTATTTATTTATTTATTTATTTATTTATTTATTTATTTTAAGAAATACTGCCCTAACCAGTTTGGCTCAATGGATAAAGCATCGGCCTGTAGACCGAAGGGTCCCAGGTTCAAGTCCCGTCAAGGGCATGTACCCTGGTTGCAGGCACATCACCAGTAGGGGCTGTGCAGGAGGCAGCTGATCGATGTTTCTCTCTCATCGATGTTTCTAACTCTCTCTTCCTCTCCCTTCCTCTCTGTAAAAAATCAATAAAATATATTTAAATAATAATAGTACTTTTATTTTTAGAGCTAGAGGAAGGGAGAGGGAGAGAGAAAGAGAAGCATCCATGTGAGAGTGGAACATGGACCGGCTCCCTCCTGCACACCCCCTACAGGAGAATCGGGCCTACAGCCCAGATGTGCCCTGACCTGGAATGGAACCCACAACCTTTGGATGCATGGGATGGTGCCCAGTGAACTAAGCCACACAGGCCAGGGCTGGGCTTCTTTTCTTTACTTTTTCTTCATTTAGATTGTTTTGCTAAGCTTTAAACTTTATTTCTTCCCTACAATTATTAATATGACCTTATCCTGTGGAAGAAGAAGAATGAAAGATGAAAACTTTAAGGTTTCAGGATATTTGAAGTGTGTGCTTTGAGACCAGTAGCCTATAATAATCCTTTACTTTTTTTCACTAAAGATTAAACACATACACCTAATTCTAAGTACAAACAAGTTGTAAAAAAATTTCTGGCTTCCTAAGCTGTTGGATTTTAAAAGAGAAATGTTTTTAAACTCTCTTGTTTTAGGATGAGGATTCCTTCATGAAATTTGAAGAACTCCACCAATGTGCACTTTTAACAGGTTTGAATTTATCCATATATTCTCCCTTCTCTTTATGATATGATATGAGTGGAGGAAAATAGTAAGATGAGGAAACTAGAACAAAAGTAAGCTTGAATAATATAGGGAATTATTATTCTGTTATTGGATAAGGAGAGATAAATGTATTCACTTTTATAAGAATCTTTTGGAGTTAAAACGTTTAAGATTTGTTTTAGGTAAACCTGATTTTAATGAAAATGGTCAGTAGTTTATAAAGAACTTAATACAAGAATTTACCTTGAGATTTCTTTAAATAATCAATTCTTTAAATGCATTCACAGTATAACTGGAGTTATAATGGACACAATGTTTTGGAACTGACTGCATCTTTATTTAAATGAAGTATGCCTATAGAGAGTTTCCTTAAAGTCATTCATTAGCAAATTTACATGTGCATATGGGCATCCTGATGTATACTTGATTTTTTAGAATTTATACATTTAGAATTGTGCTTTCAAATACACATTAAAATGTTTTTCCCAAATATTTATATATCTATCACAGATATTTTGAAATTGAAGATAAGGCCTTTATTATTTTTATTACTGTCTTTTTCACTACCTTCCTAAAGCAAATATTCACTTTGGACATAACCACTATTTTCAGTTTGGTTTTTACCCTTCTAGAATTTTTCCTTGCATTTGTACACATATCTATACCCATAGTCATAGAAAATTTGTGACTAAGAAGTTCAAGGACACTCAACAGTAAATAGTTTGCTGAAAAAAATTATAGTACTATTTTGTGGACTTCCTACTGCCCTTCTTTTTCTTTTTAAATTTTTAAAAAGTCTGTTGGATAAAAAGGAGGAAATTCACTGTTTTAACTAACATTTCCTTGGTTGCTAAGAAATTGAGAATTGTTTCAAATGCTTGTCTATTTATATTCCCTTGTGTTATGAATTGCTCTTCATAGTAATCCTTGTTAACTTTGTTTATATTGCTTTCATTGTTTGGGATTATTTTAAGGTTGTTTATCATTCATTTGTGGCTCTTTTTTTTATACATATGTTTAAGCTACAAAGAATCAATCAACAATAAGTGGATCAACAAATCAGTGTTATTTTCTCTCCCTCTCCGTCTTCTTTCCTCTTCTTCCCTCCCTCCCTTCCTTCTCTCTCTTTCTAGAATCAATTTTAAGAATTATAGAAATTGGAGTTTTGCTTCTTAACACTCATAATTGTGTTTGAATCTTTTTCCAGCTGACTCCATCACTGACCCATTTTTCCCCCGGACTACACAGATACTATTGGAATACCAGCTAGGGAGATGGGTGCCACGCCTTCGTGAGCCACGAGATTTGTATGGTGTCTCTTCTTCTGGTGAACTGAGCCCAACACGGTGGCCGTACCACTGTGAGGTCATTGATGAAAAAGTCCAGCATATTGGTAGGTTCTTTGCAGTTTTGGGGATTTAAACATTAGCAAATTTACTTGCCAACCTTAATTTTAATGAGAAGACTCCCAGTGTTAGAATAATCATTCCAACAGAAGTATAATATGAGCCATACAGGGGTGGGAAAAAGTAGGTTTGTATGGAAAATAATACAATCCTATATAATAAAAGGCTAATATGCAAATTGTCCCCCCCAGGCAGGAATTCCACTGTCTGGGAGCTCGACCTGTCACTATGACTGCACTGCGGCTGCCAACTGGCCTGATCTGGGCCTGATCGGTTCCCCCCAATCCCCGGCCAGCCCTACCCCCAATCGGGCCTCCCCACCCCAATTGGGGCAGGGCTGGCCAGCCACCACCCACAGCCCCTCCCCCTGGCCAGCCAGCTCCCCGATAGGCCTCAATCACTGGCCAGGCTGAGGGACCCCACCTGTGTATGAATTCATGCACTGGTCCTCTAGTCCTAAATAAAAGGCTAATATGCAAATCCATATGGTAGAACAACACTATGTTGCACACTGACCACTAGGGGGCAGACCCTTAATGCAGGAACTGGGCTCACAGCTGGTGAGCACAGCTGCAGTGGTGGGAGCAGGCCTAAGCTGAGGGATCTTGGGCTGCGAGAGGGCACAGGCTGGGCTGAGGTGGCTCAAATATCATGCACTGGGCCTCTAGTGATTAGTAATGTACTGTAAACCTACTTTGCCCACCACTTATATGTAATTTTAAATTTTCTAGTAGCTACATTTAAAAAGATTAAAAAGAAACAAGTGGAATTGATTTCAAAACTATTTTTTATTTAACCCAAATATATCCTAAATATTTTATGTTCTTTTTTTATATGGAGTCTTTGAAAACTGGTGTGCATTTATACTTATATTTCAATTCAATCCAATTTGTTCGCATCCTTACCAACACTTATTTTATTGTTGTATTTTTAAATAGCCATCTAGTCCTAGCTGGTTTGGTTCAGTGGATTCAGAGTTGACCTGTGGACCAAAGGGTTCCAGGTTTTATTTCAACCAAGGGCACATACCACAGTTGTGCAGGAGACAATCAATGGATGTGTTTCTCTCACATGTGATATTTCTGTCTTTCCCTCTTCTACTCTAAAAAATCAATGGAAAGATATCCTCAGATGAGGATTAAAAAAATAAAATAAAATGTTTAATAAATAGCCATTCTAACATGTGTGCGATATCTCACTGTGATGTTGATTTACATTTCCCTGAGTATCAGTGATGTTGACAGTGCAATCCCTATCAAAATCTCAATGCCACTTTTTCATAGGAATAGAAAAACAACTATAAAATTTATATAAAGCCACAAAAGCTTCCAAATAGCCAAATCAATCTTGAGAAAGAAGAGCAAAGCTGAAGTCATGACACTTTCTGATTTCAAAGTATATTACAAAACCATAGTGATCAAAACAGTATGGTACTGGTACAAAGACAGACATACAGACCTAGAAAGTCCAAAAGTATATCCACATATATATGTTCAACTGATCTTTGACAAGACTGTCAAGAATGCACAATGGAGAAAGGATAGTCTCTTCAACAAATGTTGAGAAAATTTAATATCCACATGCAAAATATGTAATTGGACCCTGGTCTTACACCATACAAAGAAACTCAAACTAGAAGTATATTGAAGACTTGAACATAAGACCTGAAATTGTAAAACTACAAGAAAACATAGGGGGAAAGCTTCATAAAATTGTTCTCGGCAATGATATCATGGATATGACACCAAAAGCACAAGTAACAAAAGCAAAACTAAACAAGTGGGACAACAAAAAGCTTCTGCACAACAAAGGAATAATATAGTGAAAAGGCAACCTGTGGATAGGAAAATTATTTGCAAACTATATTTCTGATGAGTTAATCTCTAAAATATATAAGGAATTTCTACAACTGAATAGCAAACTCATAACCAGATTTAAAAAATGGACTAAGGACTTGAATGGATGTCTTTTCTTTTTTTTTTCTTTTTTTTTTTTTAAAAATTAATTTATTTATTTTTTTTACATATTTTAATGATTTTTTTTTGCCCCCCTCCCTCCCTCCCCCATATCCCCTCCCTCCCCATAGTTTTATGTCCATTGGTTGTACTTATATGCATGTATACAAGTCCTTCGGTTGATCTATTATCTCCCCCAGATCCTCCTCCCCTCCCCGCTGAAATTTGACAATCTGCTTGTTGCTTTACTGTCTCTATATCTATCTTTTGGTTCATCAGTTTATAATGCTCTTTATTATCCACAAATGAGTGAGGTCATGTGGTGTTTCTCTTTCATTGATTGGCTTATTTCACTCAGCATGATGTTCTCCAATTCCATCCAGGTTGCTGCAAGTGATGAGAATTCCTTCTTCTTTATGGCAGCATAGTATTCCATTGTGTAGATGTACCATAGTTTTTGGATCCAATCATCTGCTGACGGGCACCTAGGCTGTTTCCAAATTCTGGCTATTGTAGATTGTGCTGCTATGAACATAGGGGTGCATATATCCTTTCTGATTGGTGTTTCTAGTTTCTTGGGATATATTCCTAGGAGTGGGATTACTGGGTCAAATGGGAGTTGAATGGATGTCTTTTCAAAGAAGACACAAATGACCAACAGATATATTTATTGACTTTTATGTAAACTGATAAAATTCTTTGCCATTTTGTTGTTGGTTGAATTTTTTGTTTTCTTCTTGATCTCTAAATGCTCTCTATATATTCATGATTAGGGTTAGGGTTAGGGTTAGGGTTAGGGTTATGTATTTCATTCTGTTATGTATGTTGCAAACTTAATGTTATGTATGTTGCATACTTTTTCTCAGTTTGTCATTTGCCTTTTCTTTTTCTCATGCAGAAAATTTTAATTTTTATGTAATCATTTTGTCTATCATTTTTCTGTCTTCTGGATTTTGAAAATCTCATGTTTCTGTTAGCACATTTCAAGTTATATTTTTTTGTGATTAAAATTTTTTTATCATCAGGAATCATTTTGATGCAAGAAGTGAGCTCCCAATCCAGTTCTGTTATCTATCTATCCTGTTATTCCAACAAAATTATTAAATATTTTTTTCTCTACTGATTGGCAATGCCACAATTATTATATATTCAATTCCTAATCCTGATTTTGAATTATATTCTATTCCACTAACCTGTCTACTCATATGATGGCTCAAAACCTTTAATGCTTAATTTTTAAAACAATACATTTTGTTAGGTGGTAAACTTAGTTCCCCATCATTCTTTTTTTATTCTTTTAAAAAATTTTCTAACTTCTTGGCTTATTATATTTCACCTTATTGTATGTATTTCTATATGAAACTTAAAATAAGCTTTCCTAGTTGTCCCAAAATTAATACTGGTAACTTTATTGTGATCACATTACATTTGTAGATTAAGCAAGAGCGACATCTTTACAATATTGCATCTTCCTAACCAAGAGCAAGGTATGTTTCATGATTTACCCTAGTTTTCCTTTATCTTCCTTAGTATAATTTTAAATTTTTTTCTTGCACTATTTCTAAGTTTTATTGTTAGGTATTTTATTTTGTTACTTTAAATAAAATCTTTATTGCATATTATTTTCTAACTTGTTTTGTAGAGGAAAGTTAAGTTTTGTGTATTAATTTTGAAACCACCCAACTCTTATTTCTAGTTTTTAAGTTATTGCATATGTGCTTTTATACAATTATATCATCAAATAGAAATGAAATTAAATCTCCTCGTTTCTAGTTTGTATATCATACTTCTTTTTCTTGACTGAATGCATTGACTGGTATTTTCAAAAAACATTTAAAGTTTTATATTCATCTTGTTCTTTATTTTCATGGGAATGTTTTTAGTGTTTTCTCTTTAAGCAAAATATTGGCTCATGGGTTGAATTAAATTTGCTTTTGACTTTATTAAGGAAGTATCCATTTATTCTTTATTATTAAGAAAATTTACCCAGAAATAATTATTAAATTTTATTAAATGCCTTTCAATATTTACAGAGAGAGTATCATAAGGTTCTCATATGATACATTAAAATAGATGTATTTTAACCCTCACTGGAGGATGTTTTCATTAATTTTAGGGAGAGAGGGAGAGGGAAAGGGATGGAGGAGAGGGGGAGAAGAGAGTAGGAGAGAGAGACAGAGAGAAAGAGAAACATTGATTGGCTGTCTCCCTAAAATGTCCCAAACAGCGATGGACATGTGCCATGTGCCCTGACCATTTGATGCATTGGACAATGTTCCAACCAACTGAGCCATCTGGCCATGGAATGAACTGCTGTTAGTCGTTGTGTATTATTTTGTGTGTTGCTAAAGTCTATTTGCTAATATATAGGATTTTTGCTTTAATACTCATAAGTAAGATGATTTATGTTTTTCTAACTTTTGTACTTTTTTAAATTTTAGTATAAATATTATTCAAAATTCTTCCTTCCTTGTAGAAGAATTTCTCCTATTCTAGAACAGTTTGAATAACACTGTAATTAACTTTTTTTGAAAGTTTGATAGAATTCGCCTAAAACAGTCTGGACATATCAATATTTATTATTGTTATTTTAGATATACATAGAATATTTTTTTGTAAAACTTCTCTTCTTTGTTAGTTCTGTTTAAATGTTCTATTTCTTTTAGGGACAGTTTTGATTATTTGTATTTTCCTATAAAAATAATGCTTTTATGCAGAACTTTTCATCCATTTACAAAGATTTGGTCAAAGTATTCTCTTGTAATTGTTATACTATCCTTTGACATTTTGGGATTTTCCCCCTCTGTTATCATGTTTTTGTTAAGTATTTGTACATTCTTATTTTCCTCTCCCCTGAATATGTTAATGGATGTAATTATCTTGTTAGTTTTTTTAAAGAATCAATGTTTAATTATATTAGTTCTGTTGTACTGTTTTCTTATTCATTAATTTATAATTTTTTATTTATCTGACTCATTGAGGGTTTTTTTAACTTTTTGTTTCCTAATATTTTATTATGAAAAAGTTTAAATAGAGAGAGAATTTGAAAGGATTGTACAGGAACACCCACACTCACCAGCTAGATTCTTATTATTAACTAGAGGCTCGATGCATAAAATTCATGCAAGAGTAGGCCTTTCTTCCCCCAGCTAATGGCACCAGCTTCCTCTGGCACCCAGAACTCGGGCTTCCCTTGCAGCCCCAGCTTTGTCTGGAAACTCGTCCGGGAGGACGTCCAGTCTAATTAACATGTAATGCTTTTATTATTATAGATTATTTGCCATATTTCTTGATCACATATATAGCCAACTATCTACCCCTCTCTCTATCCATCAGACCATCTTAATTTTTATTTATTTCAAAATAAGTTGCAGTCATCCTTATAGTCCAGCTTTAAATGTTTTAGCATGTAGCCAAAACCAGTTTGGCTCAGTGGGTAGAGTGTCGGCCTGCAGACCGAAAGGTCCCAGGTTCGATTTTGGTCAAGGGCATGTACCTTGGTTGCGGGCACATCCCCAGTAGGGTGTGTGCAAGAGGCAGCTGATTCTCTCTCATTGATGTTTCTAACTCTCTATCCCTCTCTCTTCCTCTCTGTAAAAAATCAATAAAATATATTTTAAAATAAATAAATAAATAAATGTTTTAGCATGTATTTTAGCTAGAATTTAATCTTGTTTTATTATTATGTTTTTAGGTAAATTTTATATTCAGTGAAATGTGTGAATCTAAGTGTACCAGTCAATGAATTTTAGGAAATGCATATATCTGTGTAGTCCAAACCCCTACTATACAATATAGAACATTATCATTATAATCACTTAAACATTTTAAATATTACTTATATGCTTAAAACTATGTAATGCTAATAAAAGAAATCAAAGAATATTTGAATAAATCAAGAAATGTACCATGTTCATGGATTAGAAAACTCAATTTAGTAAAGGTGTCAGTTCTCCTGAAATGGATAGGCTCTAGGCAATTTCTATCAAGATTTTTTTGTAGATGTAGAGAAGATTGTTCTAAAATTTATATGGAAAAGTAAAGGAACTGAAAGTAACTAAAACAATTTTGAAAAGAAACATAAAATTGGAGGAATCAGCCTATGTGATTTCAAGGCCTTTTATATAGCTATTGTATTGTCAAAGCCCTGTCGTATTGGTGGAGAGATATGCATAGATCAGTGGAAGAAGAGAACCCAGAAACCGAAACACACAAATATGTCCCAACTGATTTTTTGCAAAGGTGCAAAAGCAATTCAATGAAGAAAAGTTAGCATTTTCATCAAATGATAAACATCCAGAGGGCAAAAAAAGAAAAAGAAAAAATGAACTTGAATTTAAGTCTAATGCTTTATAAGAAAAATTAATTCAAACTGGATCACAGGCTTAAATGTAGCGTAAAATTATAAAACTTTAAATTAAGAGAAAATATTTTCAATCAAAAGCTAAGCAAGTTCTTAGAATTGACACCGAAAACATAATAAAATGAAAAATTGATAAGTTGGACTTCATCAATATTGAAAACTTTTATAAGAGATCTTAAGAGGAAGAAGAAAAACAAAGGGTAACATATACATGCCAACTGATTCTGCTCTTTTTTATGATGAAAACAGCTTTCCCAAAAAAATTTCACCAGTAATCTTTGTACATCTCCTTTATATTATGTGATTACTCTTAGCCACAGGGAAGCTTGGAAAATTGGGGTCTTTAATGAATTTCATGCCACCCTCATACAGATTTTTTTGTCATAAAAGCAAACAAGAAGTCAAATATTGGGAGGGCAACTAGAAGTGTATGCAACAACTGCAATTTAGCAGGCCCTTCTATTCCTAAACATTCTTTTGTTCATGTAACAGTGAATAAACTTGAACTAATATTTGATGCTGGCAATTATCCTGGTAATTAAAGTCACGCAGTCTGCCCTATGGCAAAGATTCATCTTTGATATCAACCTCTTAAGACAAAATTAAGTGGCTCCTTAGCACTACTGTACTTTCAATGTGCTGAGAAGCCTTTTGGAGGAACACCTACATTTTGTATGTCCTTGGCAAGAAGTATGCAAAAGCTTTCTGGAAGATAACTCAAATGCAGAACAAAATCACCATGATTGAGAACACTTAAAGGCTTGAAAAGTCTAAAATTTGAGAATGTATGTAACTGTCCTAAGAAGCCTATGCCAGAAATCTAGGAGTATATAATTATCAAATTAAATGAGAACCAGATATAGACTAATAAATTATGTCAATGAGTTAGATAATTTAGCTGTAACAGACAAATGCCTGGAAAGACAAGACTTCTAAAACTGATTCACGAGGAAATAGAAAACATAATAGATATATAGTAAGTAGAGAGATTGAATTAGTAATAGAATAGTAATAGAAAAGCCCAAACTCAGGTAGATTCATGCTGAATTCTACCAAACACTTAATGTTTGGAACAGTCTACCAAAATTCCTACCAGTTCTTCACAAACTTTTCCAAAAATAGGAGAGGAGGGAAAACTTTAGGAGACCAGTATTACCCTGTATACAAAGCCAAAGCAAGATATCACAAGAAAACGACAAACCAATATGCATTATGGATATAGATGCAAATTTTCTCAACAAAATATTATTCAACTGAATCTAGCAACACATAAAAAGAATTATTCAACATGACCAAGTAGAATTTATCCAGAAATTCAAGGTTAGTTTAGCATTCAAAAATCAAGTAACGTAATTGATGTAATGAAATAATTAATGTAATATAGCATATCAATAGAATAAAAAACAAAAAATATATCTTCTCAATAGCTACAGAAAAAGTATTATTTAAAATCCAGCACCCTCTCCTGGAGAAAACTGCTGACTTTGAAGCTTTGTAACTTCTGGAGCCTGAATTATCTGGCCTTGGTTTTTGGTTACTAAAGGAAACAATCTTTTGAGTCCTAAGAACCAAAAAAATGCTCACCATATATTGACCCAATGCTGATGTTACAGGATTCCCTGCTCTCCTAGTTTTGATGAGCCAGCCTTGTGAAATTAATGGCTGGAATACTGCTAACTTCTGGAAACTGCTGCAGCTGAGAGAGAGATCATGGATATCTTGACATCAGTGTTTTAATCTATGCTTTCTCTGTAGCTAAACTTGACCCCAATTAATTATGTCAGATATACGTATGTTGCTAAAGCAGCTGTATACATAATCCCCAAAATGTTTGTCCAGTGATACTTCTTTATTACCACCAAATTGTTTTTTTATTATTATTATTGTCTCAATGACTATATTCGAGATCATGGAGGCTAACTCCCTCTGTAGGAATATATTTATTACCTGAACCAAGCCACACACAAGTCTGACATACATAAGCCAAAAATAAGAGTAGAATAATGAGTCGTCACCAAATTCTTGTCCTAAAAGGTGGGAACAAATAGGGTAGTTGGGCTGTGAAGTTATTTTCTCCAAATAGATCGTAGTCAAAGATAAACTATGCACTTGGTCCTAAAAATAATGAAGAAAAGCAAAGCTGGTATAGCTAAAGAAGATGTTTGAGGAGAGTCTAAGGAGTGCCTTTCTTTGGGGAGACAGTAATGTTGGTGTTGCAAGGGTTCAGGAAGTCCCTATTTGGGCGCCATTAATATCAGGGTTCTTTTTCCAGCATTACAAAGGGTTCAGCAATCTGGAAAAAGGCTGTGCATAGATTAAATAAGAGTCCAGAGACGAAAGATAATTTTGAAAGGCATTGGGGGTCAGAGGAGCTTCAGCTAAAGGAACTAAAATTTTTCCTTATCTCAGGACCCTTGCTTTTTATTAACACAATTTGTTCTAAGGCAAGGTAGAGATAATATGCTTCAAAGGGTACAGAAGCATTGTCAGATTGGGGAATAGCCTACAGCTGTTCAGATGTTTGGCCAACATGAGGCAATAACATGTAGATTAAGATGCCCTGAGCTGTCCAGCAGCAAACAATCGTCCTATTCAGGTTTTGTAGAATTGCCTTTCAGTCTTTCCAACAGGTGATTACATATGTGACTCAGCCCTTGTTAAGCACCCAAGTTTCATAAACCTTTTGATGAAATTCTTATAATTATGACATGCTGGAATTGGCTTCCGGCAAGACAGAAGACACTTGAACATGTTTATAAGCTTAGGAGACAACCATCATCAGGCAAGATGCTGAAGATGAAGGGGAAGGGAGAATAAAAGATGGAGCAAGATTCCCAGAGGTGGGTCAGAAAGATATCAAGTGCACAGGAGAAATAGAAACTTTGTATAAAAATCTGTGACACTAAATAATGAAATATTGACTATAATGATTTAGAACAAGGTGCCAGTGAAATGTTATGGGTTTTGTTATAATGTGACAATGTTCATTACTGCCAGTGAATCCTTGGTAAAATCCAGCCCCTCACAAAACTATAAAATTTAGCCTAGATCTATCAGTAAACAACTTTAAAATGTATAATAAAATTTCCTGTTTTATCTTTGTCACATTCAAATAATGTATTCTCTTTTATATACATATATAGATTCAACTCCTCCTTATTCTGAGCCAGTGTACATCCCAACAGGCCTAGAGACCGAACCCATTTATTCAAACTCCAAGGAAGATACAGTAGTTTATCTAGCTGAAGATGGTGGGTACATAATGAAATATGTTGCTATACAAATGTAATTTGGTACCTGGGCTAATCTCTTAGTTATATTTGTTTTGCTGATTATAGTAGAAATTGCAGATTACCAGGAAATCCCTGTCCCCATAAAAATGTTTGGTTAAGCCCTCGCCAGTATGGCTCAGTGGATAGAGCAACAGCCCGCATACTGAAGGGTTCCACTCAAAGGCACGTTCTTTTATTGCAGGCTTGATTATGTGTAGGAGGCAAGCAATCAATATGTCTCTCTCTCTCTCATCAATGTTGTTGTCTCACTGTCTCTCTCCCTCCACTGTCTCTAAAAATCAATGGAAAAATATCCTCGGGTGAGGATTAACATATATATATATATATATATATATATATATATATATATATATATACACACACACACACACACACACACACACATATATATATATATATATGGTTATTATTGATCCAAATGTTGATTTAGTGCTAATTATATTAAGGTGTATTTCAGTTCTTTAAAGTTACTTTAAAATAAAACATCAAACTGGCCATTAGAATGGGATTATATTTAGAAGGAATTAAGCTTCACATCAGTTTTCAAAGGTAAATCCAGTGGGGTGCTCTGCAACTATTGTTGCCTCTCAATTGACAGGTCATTTTCATGCAGTTTTTCAGATGTGTGGGTTTTCTTTTTTTCCATTTCATGCCAATTTGATGCAATTCCTATCTTAAAAGAGGAACGCTCCCACAATAAAATTAATCTATGATATATTATAGCTCAGAAGGGTGATCTGTATTAATACTTTGAGAACTCTAGTAATCAAAAGCTTATATCCACTTTATGATAGAATATGCTGATGATCAAACATAGACATTTCAGCCTTTATCCTAAACTGTGCTACTCCTAATAAACCAACATGAGGAAGTATGGGACTCCTGCATAATGTCACCATCAGAGTTCTATGTCTTACAGTAGATGTTAGATACCTTCCAGGGAACATACGTGTTTTATTTAAAGGGCTGGCAAAACAGATAAATTCGAAGGGATTGTTTCCTGTACAAGCTGTGATTCTAGAATTTACTCACATATTTTTTAACAGCTGGAGTGAGAGAAGCACCTCTGATTTTTCTATTTGATTTCAAATATTTTTATGACTAAACTTTTGAATATTTGCATGGCTAGTAGTAGAACTTCCACACATAACTTATTAATAAATGAGATCTAATAAAAAATTGAAATAGTCAGGGTCTTGTTGGGAATTGGATTAATTTGTATTAGTTCAGTGAAAGTATAACTTAGAATGGACAGAGTTAAGTGAACCAACCAAGGGATGGTGAAGCAACATAAGACTATCAACAGAGGAGAACCATTGCATTTTCTTGACCTGGAAGGATAAATTGACAGATGATTGTTGGTCCTGTGGCCGTTGGACAGGGAAGTCCCCAAACAACTGGCTATATAAAATTCTGGTGGACAATTTTTCTTTCAAAGATGTATTTCTTTAAATGTACGTTCCAATGTCTTGTGACGTCTATTGTCTCTAATAAAAGTCAGCCATAATTTATATCATTGTGCCCTATTTATGGTGTGCCTTTTGTTTCTGGCTATTTTCAGCAAACTAAGTTTGGCCTAGATTTGATTATATTTATTCTGCATGGAGTTCACTGATCTTATTGGATCCATTGATTAATAGAGTGCTTTCCCCCACCCCCTTTGAGAATTTTTCAACCATTATTTCTTCATATATTTGTCTATATTATTCTTTCTTTTCTGCCCTTTGGAATTCCAATTAAATATATGTTGGATTTCTAGCTGTGTGTCACATGTCCCTGGATCTTTGTTGATTTTATTTTTGTCCTCCTCTGTCCTTGAGTTTTTATTTTTAAGTTCACAGTCTTTCTTCTGCAATCCTTAGTATGTCTTTTAAGCCCATCCAATAAATATTTCATTTCAATTATTGCACTTTTTATTTCTAGAATTTCCATTTGCTTTTCTTAATAGTTTGCATTTATATTAATCAGCTTCTTATTATCTCTATCTTTTCCTTTAAACCTTTAAACATGTTTTCTGAGTCCTTTGTAAATCCCATCTAAATTGTCTTCAAGGTGTGTGTGTGTGTGTGTGTGTGTGTGTGTGTGTGTGTGTTTCATTATGGATCATACTTCCCTGCTTCTCTGCATGCTTTGTAATTTTTTTTATCATATGCAAGACATTGTGAAAGATATGTTGTAGGAGTCTATATTATTTTTATATTATTTTTAAAACTTACATTGAATTTTGTTCTGGTAGGCAGCTAAATTGCTGGTAGGTGATTCTGTATCTTCCAGGCTGGTTTTATTTATTTATTTATTTGATAAGTTATTTATTTATTTATTTTGTAGGGCCGATTTATTTTCATTTTGCCTTAGTACTAGGTCATGGCCTTGACTCTTAGATGTGGTTCTTATACCTAAAGTGCAGCTTTTCTAGTGTCACGATGAAATGTCTGAGGAGCTTAGTGAAATATTTTCACTCTAGGTATGTTGTAATTCCAGTATATTCTGAAATTGTATATCCTTTATTATCTCACCCCTAATGGCACTCTTTCCTACCTTGCTTATTCTCATCCTCTGCTTACACAGCCAAGCCCTCAGCAGAGGACTCGGGAAAAACCATATAGACTGTTGAGACCCTCCCTCTATGTAACTGTCTTTTCTCTGTGCCCTGCCTCACAAATCCTAGCAGCCCCGAGCAACAATCTTGCCTCCTCAGCCCAGCAAGACTGTTACACGCTTCATAAATGCCTCCTTCCTGAGGTGTGGTTAGAAAGTACTCACAGGAAGAAAGCCAAGAGTAAGCTTGGGCTTACTTGGTGTATTTATCTTTTTTTCAAGAATCCTATATAGTTCTGGTCTATGTGTTGTTCAAAAATATGGGGGGAAAAATTAGCTCATATTTTTTGTCCAGTTTTGTAGTCATTCATAGTAAAAGGTCAAGTTCAGAATCAATTATTTCATATAACCAGAAGCAGAATGAGTATTTTAATGTGAGTAGCATATGAGTCTATTTTAGGCATTGTTTTTCTTATCTAAGTACTCTTAAATTTTCTTGCTTCAGCATAAATCTATATATTGGTATCAAATTTCTTTACAAATTAAAATTCTTAGTGACACTTCACTTAATACTATAGCTGCAGAATAGCCTATACTTTAGACATGGCTTGATATCTTTATGGCCTGTTTCTCTCATCAGCTTACAAAGAGCCGTGTTTTGTGTATTCTCGCGTTGGGGGCAACCGAACAGCCCTGAAGCAGCCTGTGGATGATTGTGACAGCACTCTGATGTTTGAAGCAAGGTTTGAGAGTGGTAATCTACAGAAGGTAGTCAAAGTGTAGGTTTTAATTATGTTTATTTGAGGAGCTAGACCATCAACTGTTTATTAATTTCTGTATTTTGTACATTATAATGTTAGTATCCCTCACTGAACTTAACTCCTTGAAGTATAGATGATAGAGATTATCTTGGGGGGGTATATGAAAGGTTCAAATAATTTTAAAAATTATGACTTAAAGTAAGCAGATTTCTGTATTTTCAGTATGCCAGTATGAATTCTCTCTCTCTCTCTCTCTCTCTCTCTCTCTCTCTCTCTCTCTCTCTTTCTCTCTCTCTCTCTCACACACACACACACACACACAGTGCATGGTGCTGAGGAACAGAAATTACTTTGTAAAGAAAAAAGTCACAACTAACCAAGTAAGTTTGATATATGTATATATTATAAATAATACACAGTAAGTTATTTTAGCCTTTATATAAGTACTAGAGGCCCAGTGCATGAAAATTCATGCACTGGAGTGGGGGTACCTCAGCCTGGCCTGCCCCTTCTCATAGTTTGGGAGCCCTCAGGGGCAGGAGGAAACCTGGTGATCAGGGTAAGGCGATGCTCCCTCATACCTCTGCTGCTGCCACTGCCAACAGCACAAGCCTCTGCTGGCCCTGGTTACCTGAGCCTCGAGTGGCTGTGGATGGCTGGGCAGCTGCCATCCAAGGCTTGCCTGTGCCTCAGGCCAGATTAGGCAGCTGCAGAACTGAGGAGACTGGGGGAGTCTAGAGGCAGGCGTGCAGCGTGGCCAGGCCTGCTTGGTGCCAGGCCCAGCCTTACTGTGCACTGGCCAACCCAGTGGGGCTGAGGGGACTGGGCACCACCATCTTGTGGCTGTGGGCACTGCCATCTTTGAGGATGGGGCAGTCAATTAGCATATTCCCTGCTTATTGGCTGTGGGCACCACCATCTTTGCGGGCAGGGCCATAATTAGCATATTCCCTCTTTATTACAATAGATGGGATTCTGAATGACTCAGTATGGGAGATACAAATAGTGATCAGATATCATCCTCAAAGTATCATATTTACAATTTTATAATCTGTTGGTCATATTAATGTCTATTTATTTTTAAATATTCTCAATAATAGTTATATCAGATCCCTAGAATTGGAATTTAATAGAAAACAAATATATATCTGAAGTAAAAAAGAAACATTGGACTTTAACTCCATTTTAAGAACTCTTTAATCATTTTTTATAGGAAACAATTGGAGTGAAAATACAATTTTTATCAAATCTCATTTTATGTTCTCTCTTCAGTAATAATAAAAAGGCTTTAATAACGCATAGAAACAGTTTCATATCCAATAAAAGGAAATTTCAAAACTTTTATCTTTTTCAATTAATTACCTGCTATTTAGAATATTTGCTTAAATAAACATTGTCTAACCACCAGACCCCAAAAAAAACTTTTTGTGAATATATAAAAATAATTTTCCTTATTTATTTAAAACCAAATGTCATTTTTACATTTTTATGTGCTTTTCCCCCTTTCTTTCTTATGTATTAGGGCAGAATATGAATACCAGTTGACTGTGCGCCCTGACCTCTTCACAAATAAGCACACCCAGTGGTACTATTTCCAAGTCACTAATACCCAAGCAGAAATAGCCTACAGATTCACTATTATCAATTTTACCAAGCCTGCTAGTCTTTACAACCGGGGTATGCGCCCACTGTTTTATTCTGAAAAAGAGGCCAAAACTAATAACATTGGCTGGAGGAGAATAGGAGAGCAAATCAAGTATTACAGGAACAACCCCGGGCAAGATGGGCGCCATTATTTCTCTCTCACATGGACCTTTCAGTTTCCACACAGCAACGATACCTGCTACTTTGCTCACTGCTATCCGTACACGTACACCAACCTGCAAGAATACCTTTCTAGCATCAACAATGACCCAGTACGGTCAAAGTTTTGTAAAATACGTGTCTTGTGCCACACAATCGCTAGAAACATGGTGTACATTTTAACGATCACTACCCCCTTGAAGAACGCTGACTCGAGAAAACGAAAAGCCGTGATTTTGACGGCAAGGGTCCATCCAGGAGAAACCAACAGCTCGTGGATCATGAAAGGCTTCCTGGACTTTATCTTAGGCAGCTCACGGGACGCGCAGCTGCTTCGGGACACTTTCATCTTCAAGGTGGTACCCATGCTGAATCCCGATGGTGTGATTGTAGGAAACTACCGGTGTTCCTTAGCTGGACGGGACTTAAACCGTAACTACACCTCTCTCCTGAAGGAATCGTTCCCTTCGGTGTGGTATACCCGGAACATGATCCACAGGTAAAATGAGCCTCAAATTGCCTCTCTGCTTATTTAGTAACCCTGGGAGTAAGAATTTTGGTCCCACAATGCCACTCCTATTAATTCTCCATTTTCTTAAGATAGTTTGACTATACCTACTTAATTTTCCCCGCATTCTTCCTAACTCGGCTTCTGTGCCTTTCTGGCATTATGCCACTGGATTCACTAACCTTTCGTTAAATAATGATCCCGACTCTAGGACATTATAATGGCTCTGTGAAACTAATGGTTTGCATAGCTCATATTTGATTTCTTGCTAAAGCTGATGGTAGCATCGATGTTTACTTTGGGATCCTTGAATACCTTATATGTAGAAATTAATTATATCTCATAAAACCTTCTGGCACTATGTTGATCATATATTGCTCTATGATGAGTCTTTTGATTAAGTTTACATAGTTATTTAAAGTTTTCATAAATACTATTCTTATTTGTTCCTCGAAAAATTGGACAGCTTTAAATTTTCCTAAGAATTCAGAATAGTAAAATCCCCATAATATTTAAAAAATTTTTTGAAAGACTAGTTAAGTGTATGGAGCTGGAGTTAAACGTATCTCCCTGTCTGGTTTGGTTCAGTGGATAGAGTGTCAGCCTGCAGACTGAAGGATTCTGGGTTCCGGCATGTGTCTCAGTTGCAGGCTTCTTCCCAGCTTGGGCCCTGGTCAGGGCACATTGAGGAGGCAACCAATTGATGTGTTCCTTTCACATCGATATTTCTCTCTGTCTTTCCCTTCTCTTTCACTCTCTCTAAGAAATCAATGGAAAAAATATCCTCGGGTAAGGATTCAAAAACAAATCTAAACCTCAATTTTATCATCTATAAAATGGGAACAATAGTACTTACCTCATAGATGGGAGGATTAAATTATTGTTACTAAAGTACCCAGAATAAAATCTGGAACATCGGAAGCTTTAAATGTATTCAGTGTTTCCTCTAATATAAAAAAAGAAAAAAGTTGTTAAAAATATTGAAAATTAGAGATTTTAGTATAAGGTATTAAAACATTTGTAAGAAAAAGTGTTTCTAAAATGGTGTAAATGAATATAAGATGAGAGACCCTCAAATCTTGTTTTACTTCAGAAGTAATAACATTTCTTTGGGAATTAATTACTGAGAAGTAAAGGTTTCTTTTGACTCACAAGAAACAGAAAGACCACTAAAATTGAGAAAAATGTGGGTTTAAAAATGTACAGCCTATTTCATATTTAAGGAGCTCATATGATAATCTTGTTTTACAATCTAGTTAGTTCTCTAAAAACTTAAAATGTTGTTCAGTGACTTTATGTCAATCTGTTATTAGAATTTATTGGGCACCAAATGAGAAAGGGGCAATAAGTTAATACATGTAACTGACTTGAATATGAAATTTCACTCTAGTTAAAAAATATATTTTATTGATTTTTTACAGAGAGGAAGGGAGAGAGATAGCTAGAAACGTCGATGAGAGAGAAACATCCACCAGCTGCCTCTTGCACACCACCTACTGGGGATGTGTCCGCAACTCAGGTACATGCCCTTGACCGGAATCGAACTTGGGACCTTTCAGTCCGCAGGTCGATGCTCTACCACTGAGCCAAACCGGTTTCGGCAAATTTCACTCTAGTTTAAAGGATATTGTTTCTAATACAAGCCATGCTTTAAAAGTTTTGACTTTAGGTTTTAGTATTTTTGTTATAAAAGTAGTCTATCAGCCACAATTTCACTTCCATAGTTGTTTCCCATAGTAAGCTGCAGTCTGAAAGTATTAAACGGAAAAATTCCAGAAATAAACAATTCATAGTTTTAAATTACATACGATTCTGCATAGCATGATGAAATCTCACCTTGTACCATCTGGGACATAAATGACCCCTTTGTCCAGCGCATCCATGTTGTATATGTTACCCTCCTGTAATGCATTTAGTAGCCATCTCATTATCACATTGCCAGAGAGATGTCATAAAGTGTATGCATATGTAGGGGGGGGAAAAAAGAAAAAAATATATATATATGGTACTATCCAAAGTTTCAGGCATCCAATGGGTCTTGGAATATATCCCCTGCAGCTAAGGGGGAGATTGATGTAAAACATTTCATATTACTATAAAAACCATTACTAACCTTTTGGTATTTAACCTTCCAGATATAGCAAATAATATAAAATTTTTATTACTTAA
Source organism: Pipistrellus kuhlii (assembly GCF_014108245.1). Lineage (NCBI taxonomy): Eukaryota > Metazoa > Chordata > Mammalia > Chiroptera > Vespertilionidae > Pipistrellus > Pipistrellus kuhlii. The sequence goes on from NW_023425405.1 coordinate 16,194,570, forward strand.
GTAATATAATAATGTTATATCGATATAAAGTTTAGAATTGTGGGGAAAAAGGCAGCCCAGCTGACGTGGCTCAGTGGTTGAGTGTTGACCTATGAACCAGAAGGTCACAGTTCAGATTCTCGGTCACGATACATACTCAGTTGCAGGCTCGATCCCCAGGTTGGGGTGTGCAGGAGACAGCCGATCAGTGATTCTCTCTCATCATTGATATTTCTCTCTCTCCCTTCCTCTCTGAAAACAATAAAAAATATTTTTATTTAAAAAGAAAGAAAAGGCCAAAATGCCCATAATTCTATCACCTTCACAAGCACCACTTTTTTCCCTTTTGAAAACCAACATCAATCAGTTGGGGGAGGGGGGGACTTATTTTTTTATTACTTTAATACTTATTGAATGCCTAAATTATACAAGCTAAGGATTATGCTCTTAATAATAACTAATAATTTTCTTAAATTATTTATTGTAAATTTACCAGAAAAATAAGTCAATTCAAACTTTAAGACCATTTTTCTCAAAATGATATTTACTCACCACATTAATCAAGGATTAATTTATTGGCTTCGGCACCAAATCATAAGACACTCTACTTTTAACAAATATTTTGGGTATTTGTGTGCATAGCATTGTTCTGGATGACTTAGGGATGTCGAACTCAATCAGAGAAGGGGCCAAAATCTAAAATCCAGCCTAAATCACGGGCCGAATGGTTTACTGAACAGTCATAAACTGTCATTGTGATGGAAACGCAGCGGAGTGCAGTGATGACAGCGCGGTGCGGGCCACATTGCAAGGCCTGGCGGGACGGATTTGGCCCGCGGGCCTTGTGTTTGACACATGTGACTTAAAGCATTCCCTGCCCTTAACAAGATTCAATATCAAAAATATGAAAACTTTCCTCCATAGTGCCAAGCAAATGGTATCAATAGTAAGGGCTATAGGAGTTCAGAAAAAGGACAGCTCTATAGCCTTGACTAGTTAGAGAGGAAATGAGACATGAGGTCAGTTTTGGGGAAGAGGGGTAATATCTGCATTTACAAAGATGAAGAAAGAAGATATTCCAGTCAGAAATATCTATGTGAGAGTTAATGGAGAAAGATGGTAGAGAACTGTTTTCTGTGTACAACAAAAAGTCAGAATTACATACCAAATCCTGTTGGAAAAAGCGTTGAGAGTAAGGTAAATTTTGTCCTTTTATAATGGAAGGCATTTTGTTTTTTATATTTGTTAATTGGAATTTATTTCAGACATTTAAAAATTGTATATTAATAATATGCAGTATAGATAAGAGAAATTGAAAACTAGTATGTAGGAAATTCTATTCATTTGGATGTTAGACCTATAAATCTATAGTTACACCCATGAAAGAAAAATGCAGAAGTAAAATTTAGTAACTTACCCTTTTCTTCTCGGTAGATTGATGGAGAAGCGAGAGGTCATTTTATATTGTGACCTTCATGGCCATAGCAGGAAAGAGAACATCTTCATGTATGGCTGTGGAGGAAGTGCTAAGGGTAAAGCATTATACTTACAGCAACGAATCTTCCCACTTATGATGAGCAAAAACTGTCCAGATAAAGTAAGCACTTTTTAAGATTTTAACTTTTCTTTTACTAAACAAATGTCCACATGAGACATCAAAATGGAAAATCTTATTCAGTAAATTGATTTTTTTATTATTTTGCCTGGTTTTACAGTTGTCCATAGAAAGCAACTATGGCCGAAACCGGTTTGGCTCAGTGGATAGAGCGTCAGCCTGTGGACTGAAGGGTCCCAGGTTCGATTCCGGTCAAGGGCATGTACCTTGGTTGCGGGCACATCCCCAGTTGGGGGCGTGCAGGAGGCAGCTGATCGATGTTTCTGACTCTCTATCCCTCTCCCTTCCTCTCTGTGAAAAATAAATAAAATATATTTTTTTAAAAAGCAACTATGTAGAATGTTTAGCAGCCAGTAATTTGAAATATGAAGAAGAAAATACCCATTATTCTGCCACTGTACTTAATGGTAAAAACAACAACAAAGAATGCACCTGATTGTTTTCCTCCTAAAGTCAAGAACAGGTAAGGATTATTCACTTTTTTTTTTTTTTTTTTTGATCTTAGATGCTTTTTTTTTTTTTTAATTGACTTAGGTATTACATATATGTCCTATCTCCCCCATTGCCCCACCCCCAATCATGCCCTCACCCCTCTGGTGTCTGTTCCATTGGTTATGCTTATATGCATGCATACAAGTCCTTTGGTTGTTCTCTTTCCCTTACCCCTTTTCTCCCCTACCTTCCCTCTGAGGTTTGAGCATCTGATTGATGCTTCTCTGTCTCTGGATCTGTTTTTTTTGTTTTGTTTTTTTTTTTGTTTGTTTTTAATAAGTTTTTATTGTTCATATTATTACAAATGTTCCTTTTTTTCCCCCCCCACCATTTTTCTCCTCCACCAGGTTCCCACCCCACCCTCTGCCCTTTCCCCTCTCCCCATTGTCCTCATCCATAGGTGCACAGTTTATGTTCAGTCTCTTCCCACGCCCCCCTCTCCCCTTTTCCCCAAGAATCATCAGTTCACTCCCCTTCCATACCTCTGATTCTATTATATTCAACAGTTAATATTGTTCATCAGATTTTTTAAATTTCCTTGGTTTTTAGATTCACTTGTTGATAGTTACGTATTTGTTGTTCATAATTTTTATCTTTGTTTACTTTCTCTTCTGAAAGAACCCCCTTCAGCAATTCATATAATTCTGATTTGGCGGTGATGAACTCCTTTAGCTTTTTTTTATTAGTGAAGCTCTTTATCTGGCCTTCGATTCTGAGTGATAGCTTTGCTGGGTAGATTATTTTTGGCTGTAGGTTCTTGCTATTCATCACCTTGAATATTTCTTGCCATTCCCTTCTGGCCTGCATGGTTTCTGTTGAGAAGTCAGCTGACAATCGTATAGGTGCTCCTTTATAGGTTACTACCTTCTTTGCTCTTGCTTCTTTTAATATTCTCTCTTTGTCTTTTGCTCTTGGAATTTTAATAATGATGTGTCTCGGTGTGGTCCTCTTTGGATTCCTTTTGTTTGGAGTTCTGTGCGCTTCCTGGACTTGTAAGTCTAATTCTTTCACCAGGTGGGGGAAGTTTTCTGTCACTATTTCTTTCAGTATGTTTTCGATATCTGCTCTCTCTCATCTTCTGGGACCCCCATAATTCTGATGTTGGTTCTCTTGAAGTTGTCCCAGAGGTTTCTTACATTATCTTCAATTTTCTGGATTCTCTTGCCTTCTAGCTTCTGTAGAGTGTCTTCTGGCTCTTTATGTTCCAAATCTTTGACTTGATTCTTGCGATCTTCCCTTCTGTTTTTAGGACTCTGTAAAATATTTTTTATTTCAGACAATGTATTCTTTATTTCTTGTTGATCCCTTATCATTTCTTGTTGATCCCTTATCATTTCTTGTTGACTCCTTATTAATTCTAGTTGATCTCTTTTCATGTCCTCATAGGTCTTATCCATCTTTTCTAGGAAATTCTTGAAAAACCTTATAAGCGTAGATTTGAACTCTATATCCAGATGCTTTTTGTCCTCCATTTCTTTCGTTTGTGATCTATTTTGTTGTCTCATTTCGCAGTTACAGATGGGACGGGGTTTCAGGGTGGAGCCTGCAGCTTTGGCTTCCGTCAGCCCCGCCCTGTGCGGGTCCTTCAGTGCTCGCTGCTGGCGCCTCTGAGAGAAAGGTGCCCTCGATTTTCGCCTGCTGCCAAACAGTATGCTCTCCCACAATGAGCCCGGTATTGGGGTTCAGTTCAGTTGGAAGTGGAGTTGGAGGTGGCATTCAGAGCAGTCTGGAGCCCCAGTCTCCTTCCCGTCAGGGCAATCCCGCGGCACAGCCGACCGTCCCTTCTCTGTGTGCAGTGTGCGCACCTCCGGGACCTCCTTTCGCCTCTCCCTGGGGTTCCGCCTTACAGCCCAGCTCCCTATGGCTGAGCCTGGGTCCCCGGGGTCTGGCCTAGAACTGGGGTTCAGAGCAGTCGGGGCCCAGCACAGTCGGAGTTTTATCTCCTTCCCACTAGGGAACACCCGCCAGGCACTCCGCCTCCCCCTCCTCTCTGGCTCCGTCCTCTCCGTGCGCCGCGTCTCTGTACCTTGGCTTTTCCAGCTCCTCCGCGCCTCCTTCTGGTTTTCTCCTTGCTTCTCGCTGTAGAATTTCCAGTCAGTCAACCTTCCTGTAGTTCTGGGCAATGTCCATTTTTTTATTTTAGTTGTATTTTATTGAAATTGTTGTGTGCGGCTGCGGCTAGGTGTTCACCTGGGCGCAGCCATCTTGGATCTCCCCCGGATTATTCACTCTTACCCTTTCAATTTGCCTTTTCCTAGAGGTTCTAACAAGTGTAATAAGGTATGAAAAAGAAATAAAAGGCAGACAGATTGGGAAGAAAGAAATAATAAGTATGACATGGTTTTCTTCATAGAAAATCCAAAGCAATCCATAAAAAACAAGTGACATTTAGTAATGCCTTAGGATACACAGTCAACCCACAAAAAACAATTTAATTTCTATATACTCACAATTAGAAACTAACATTACAAACAATACCATTTACTGTACTCAGAAAGAAATTAAATACTTGTGACTGCAAAGGGATAGCATAAAGGAGTGTTTTAGAAGTGATGGGGTTATTTTCTATGCTGATCATGATATCAGTTACACAAATCTACACGTGTTAAAAATTAATAGAATGGAACACAAAAAGTCATTTATTATATGTTAATTTAAAAATAAAATGACAAAAACTTTGTAGATAAGATATAAGTTTTTCAGGCAGCTTTCAAATGATCTTTCATATGAAAATAAAGCATCTCTATTCTGAAAATTTATAATATTAATCTTCATTCCTAAATATGTTTAAGCCCCTTCTATAATTTTTAGTTGTATAAGATCTTATTCCATCAGTATCAAGAATTATTCAACTGGTTTTGAATATATATGTTATGTATAGCTAGAAAGTAAAATTTATTGCTAGAATTTAAGTCTGCAGTCCTTAGAAATGTAAATACATCATTTCTATATTTGAATTACATATGAGTTATTTCCATTGGTCAGGAAACAAAAGCAGCTCCTGAAGTATTAGAGAGAATTACTGCTTTTGCACAACTAATTTTCCATTTTCAATCCTACTTTCTAAGAAAGACATTGTTATAAAAAAAGATGGATCTCGTTCATTTGCTTCTTTCCAGTTTTCATTCTCAGCTTGCAAGTTTAATGTTCAGAGGAGCAAAGAAGGAACAGGAAGGGTGGTGATGTGGAAAATGGGAATCAGGAACAGCTTTACCATGGAGGCCACTTTTTGTGGATCTACTCTGGGTAAGACCAAGTGTTCTCATTCATTTTGGAGCTTTAAAACGGAGACATTTTTAATGTAAGATTAATAGAGTAGATAGTTTAATAGTGAGCATTTTCTTCCCACTTAGATGCCTACTCATATCTAATCAATTCTATTAATTGGGATGAATAAACAAACTCTCACTATATATATACCTCTATTTCATCATTTCCCTTTGTAAGAATAGGACATTTTAGCATGCAGACAGAATACCTAATTGGTTGTTTCATGAATGAAATCTTAATTGCTTGGTGGTGGTTGTTTTTACAGGTGACTAATGATTTCAGAAAAAGTATCTTCATACTTAAAATATCAAGATAGAACTGTTTTTAGTGGATTAACTATTTGTAAGGCAAATAGACTATTTGTAAGGCAAATAGTTAGTTGGTTTGTTTGTTGGTCAATTTATGTTTTAATGGAAGTACTTGATTCCTTGAACTAAAAATAAGAGTGTTCTGTAATTCTACTTAAGAAATCTTTTAGTCACATCTATCATGTCCTTACAATACTCCATATTAAGATAATTATCACATTTTTAGAAAATGTATTAATTCAAAAGAAAGCTGGACATCTACACATAATTTTTAGAAGCATCTTGAAACTGATAAAATATTATTGATGATGAAAACATTGAAATCATTACCCAGGTTTTTCTTTAAATTATTATTAGATTGTTTATAACTGGTAACCAAGTATTCCATAACTTTCTTATTGAATTTTATTCTGCCTTACAAGATAGATGATCCATGTTAAGTCACCTTTTGTCCATGGTGGAGGGGGAATGAAGGAAAGCAAATGCCCCAGAAAAGAAAATCCAAAGGACAGGATATGAAATCATATCAGATGTTTTGCTTATGCTTTGTTTTACAGCTTAGACCTACCTGCTAAGGAAAAGTTAAGTCATCCTCAAGGGTAGATTAACTTATTGATGTTTTAGGTAATAAACGAGGCACTCATTTCAACACAAAAGATTTGGAGTCAATGGGGTATCATTTTTGTGATTCTCTCTTGGACTATTGTGATCCAGACCGAAGCAAGGTAAGCAAAGTCCGTTTGGTAACACTCCAGTCTACCCGATAACATAACCTGCTTATGGGACTGTGGCAGCTTATTCCTTTTAATGTCCTAACAACAATGTTCAGAGTATTTTGATAGTTGATGTCCCAGTAGGTTTTGTTCCAGGATTCTATAAATATTCAATTAATTTAATTAGGAAATAAAGTTATTTTATTATTAACTCACTTATTATTTTCCCCTAGTATTATCAGTGTCTAAGAGAATTAGAAGAAATGCAGAAACATATAAACTTGGAAAAAGTCCTTGATGATTCAGATACTTCTTTGAAAGAAATTACATTGGAGTCTAGGTAAGTCAGTATGGTGGAAGTAATGTAATTTGGTGTGCTGTTTTACTGGTGTGCTGTTTTACTGTGCTATTTGTAATATTTCTAAGATATAATTGTCAGTCTCAACTGAAAATACTGACTAAATGTGGAGGAAAATTTTTCCCATGCACATTACTTTGGCCAAACTTGATTTATTTATCTAGTCAACTAATATTAAATGAGCGCCTACTATGTATTATACATAAAAGACATATTCGAATTTTTTTAAAATATATTTTATTGATTTTTTACAGAGAGGAAGGAAGAGGGATAGAGAGCTAGAAACATCGACTGGCTGCCTCTTGCACACCCCCCACTGGGGATGTGCCCGTAACCAATGCACATGCATGCCATTGACCGCTCTATCTTTCAGTCCGCAGACTGACGCTCTATCTACTGAGCCAAACCGGTTTTGGCTCAAATTGTTTTTAATGCTGTCATTACCCACAGAGAACTGACACATTTTAAAAGATGTCACATAAATACTCAAGTTAGTGAATAATAAGTGCAAAATTTAGTGCTAAGAGAATGTTTTTGGAAGAAAAGAGGTACTAATTTTAGTATAGTCCTAAAGAAAAAGCAGAATAAATATTTGATTCTTCCCATTTATTTATAAATTTTTATACTTTGAGTTAGTGCCCCTGTAACCTCCAGTGGTGACTAATAAGTTTATTTGCAGAAGTAGAGTATCATTTTGAACTCAGGGATTTGTTTATATTTGTTTTGTTCCAATCAATTTCAGTCATTATTCTTCTAATACCCTAAGATACCTAGAACTACCAAACATATACACCACCTTTGTAAACACTCTTCTCATAATTAGAACTATTTCTACCATTCCAGTAAAGTAATAAAGCAAAAGTAACTGTTGCAATTTTAAAATGGCACCAAAACATTCTGTAAATTAAAATAATAATTTATTATTTTTTGTAGTAGCCGAGGCTCTGACAGTTCAGATTCGAATGAATCTCAGAGTTATATTCTCAAGTTAACTTCTCAGGTATGATTGAAAATTTCTGCATATGGTATGTGTATGCTAAATAGGTACTCTTCTTATTTGACTAACAATCGGGAGGTGGGAGGAAGGTTACAGTAGTATGATTATTGTGTAGCCAAAATTGTGATTCTCTGATTATGTACCATATCTTTACATCATAGAATTCTCTAACCTTATGGTTTCTTAGCACTCTTATTTTATAGATGAAAACAGTTAATATCCAGAGAGATTAAATTCATTATCAAAAGCCCACCACTTGTTAATGGGAGTTGGTAGCATAGTATACATCACCTGACTGCTAGTCCAATATTTGCTTATTCATTTATTTAACTATCACATGTTGACTCCAGCTGTATGCTCTAGGGATAATACATTAAATAAAATAAGACAAAAATCTTTCCCTTTCATTGCTTATATTCTAGTTGGTGGATATACAAAATTAAATAAATGAGATATATGACATATGAAATGATTAGTGTTTATGGAGAAGATTAGAGTGGAAGAGACCTTTGGTGGTGTTATGTGCTAAATGTGTGTGCTCCCTACCAAGTATGCATGTTTAGACACTGATCCCAGGTAATGCTATTAGGAGGTGACTAAGACAGCACTCTCTTGGCTGAGAGTGCGGCGCTGCTGTAACAAATGCCTACAGATGGTGGTGGTGGCTTTGGAACTGGCTGATGGGTAGAGGCTGGAAGAGTTTTGAAGCGCATGTTAGAAAATGCTATTATCATGAAGGGATTTTAAAGATGATCTGGTGAGAGTTCAGAAAGAAAAGAGGGGAATTGTAGGGAATACAGTACATAAAGGATCATATGCAGAATGTTGGTAGAAATGTGACTGTTAAGGGTGGTTCTGATGGGGTCTCGGGCAGAAATGAGGAACCTGTTACTGGGACATGTTAGTGGAGAAAAAGCAGTCCTTGCTATCAGCTGGCAGAGAACTTGGCCAAACTGTATTTATGTTCTGGTGTTTTGTGGAAAGTAGAACTTGTGACTGATAAAAGTGGATATTTAGCTGAGAAGTGTTGGAGGAGCTGCTTGGTTCCTCCTGACTGCTTATAGTAAAATGTAAGAAGAGAGAAATGAATTGAGCAAGGAACTGCTAAGCAAAAAGGAACCAGAACATAAAGATTTAGAAAATTCTCTGCCTGTCCATATTGCAAAAAGAAGGAAGGAAGGAAAGGGAGGGAGGGAGGGAGGGAGGGAGGGAGGGAGGGAGGGAGGGAGGAAGGAAGGAAGGAAGGAAGGAAGGAAGGAAGGAAGGAAGGAAGGAAGGAAGGAAGGAAGGAAGGAAGGAAGGAAGGGTGTGCTGCACCTTGGGAACCCTTGGGCTGGACACTTTTCCTCTCTGAGCTTCATTTCTGAATATATACTCATATACCATGGGGATTGTAATCTCTTCTCCGCCTACCTCCCTGATACCTTGGGGGCGTTGATGGGTCATCGCCTGCGCGCTATTGTTGTGGGTGACCCTGGCAGGGGCGGCAGGGGAAGAGATCAGGAGTCAGAGGTGCCGGTTGCAGCTACCCCCTGGCCGGTCAGCTTCCCTGTCTCCCCAGGGGTGTCGGGCTGGGGTAGGGTGTCCATTCAGAGGGATTGGAAGAGCTCCCCGTGGCTGCTTCCTCTGTCTGCTTTGCAGTCCTGGCTCCTGTCAGGCGCTCTCCTCAGACCCCTGGGAACTTGGCTCCAGCCATCCCGCCCGCCCCACTTGGCTCTCCCCAGCTGCCCGCCTGTCAGGAGGCTGCCAGGGCACCCTCCTGTGGGCAGCGCGGTCCTGGGGCAAGGGGTGGAAGTGTGGGGAGCAGCTCCAGTAAAATTTAGTAAATCCTGGGTTTGTATTGATTTGGCTGCGGGGCTGTGGGGGAGTCTGCCTAGGATGGAATCTCGTGCCTCGTGGCCCTATTGAATGGCAGTGATGTGCCAGCATCCCAGCTAATTTGCAAATTCCTCTATTAGATGGTCTGGCAGTAGATTTGTAAATGTTTATAATTGTTATATCTTGCCGTATTGAACCTTTTATTAATATTTAGTGTTCTTTGTCTCATAATATTTTTAAAGTTCATTTTGTCTCATATTAGTATCATTAGTATCATCATCCCTGCTCTCTTTGGTTCCTATTTGCATGAAATATCCTTTCCATTCTTTCACTTTCAACTTGTTTGTATTTTGCATTTTTTGAGTCTTTTATAGATAGTATATAATTGCATCATGTGTTTTTATCCATTCTATGAATATCTGTCTTTTGACTAGATATTCAATTATAATCATTTATAATTAAAATACTGATGCAAAGGGATTACTTCTCACACTCTGCTGTTTGTTTTCCATGTGTCTTACAATATTTTGGTCACTCAGATCACATTACTGTCTTCAGCTGATTTTTTTGTAGTGAAATGTTTAAATTTCTCATTTCCTTTTGTGTCTATTCTATAGGTGTTTGCTTTGTGCTCATTGTGGGGATTACATTTAATATCCTAAAGGAATAACACTCTAATTGTGACTTAGTCTGGCTTACCTTCAATAGTGTACAAAAATTCTGCTCTACAGCTGCAATCCCACCACTTTGGTTATCAATGTCAAAAATCACATATACACTGTGTGCCACTAATACTTTCTTTAATCGTATTAGTCTCTTAAATTGTGTAGAAAACAAAATTCAAGGTGTGGCTCAGTTGTTGAATGATTGCGCATCAATCTATGAACCGTTAGGAGATCATGCTTTGATTCCCAGAAAGGCACATGCCTGGGTTGTGGGCTCCATCCCCTGTAGGGGGCATGTAGGAAGCAACCTATGAATGGCTCTCTCTCATCATTGATGTTTCTATCTCTCTCCCTCTCCCTTCCTCTCTGAAACCAATGAAAATATATTTAAAAAAAACAACAAGATTCTGACTTACAAACCAAAGTTACAGTAGTACTAGCTTTTTACAATAATAATAATGGGGTTTTTTCTTTAAATGTTGGTCATTTACCATGTAGAAACAAGGTGCCATTTCAAACTATTGTTGCAATAACACTAGCTTTTATTATTGTACTTAATATATTGAGATCTTTAATTCTCCATATACCTTCAAGTTACTGACTAAAGGGGTCCATTTCCCCAAAAAGCCCAATAAGACACAAACCTCAACTTGCAGCAAAGAAAGTAAGTTTATTTCAGGAAGTGGCCCTTGCCTGAAGACAGGTTAGCTAATGCCAAAAAACCTGGCTCCCTGATGGCTTCCAAGGGATGGGTTATAGAGGAGAGGGAAATTACTAATCATGATTAAGGGAGTTAGGGTTGTGCTCTCTACTGATTGGTCAGTGTAGGGAAAGAGGTAGTTGATCAATGCATCTGGCCCTGTTGTCATCCATGGCCCTTGCTTTGTCTGGTTTCACCAATTTTATGGGCGTTGAGCTGAAACACAGTTATGGTCTAGATGTTATCTTTAGTTTGATAGAAACTCTGTCTCTGGGATTAACAGACCCATTTAGGATCATCAGACCTGAGGCTTTGTTCCTAAGATTATTTGAGGCTGGCCAGAACCTCACTGTCCTCAGGGCTTAATGTTTAAGGGAGTGCACCTGCAAAGGAGAGGGAGGCAGGTGAGTCAGGGTGCTGGGTGAGACCAGTTTGACTCGAAAGAAAGCAGAGAGTCATAGTAAAGAAATGAATTTTCTGCGAGGTTACGCTGACCAGTGTCCTTTCATTTCACCTTGCAGAACTCCATTGAAAATTTCTTGCAAGGCAGGCCTACCTAGAGGTCATGAATGCCCTAAGCTTTTGTGTTTCTGGGAATGTCTTCATTTCTCCCCCATTTTTGAAGGATTGTTCTACCCAATATTTTTTTCCTTTAAGCACTGTGAATATATTGGCATACTGTCTTCTGGCAGTATGCCAATAAAAGTTTCTGATGAGAAATTTGCTAATGATCTTATTGAGAATCCCTTGAATGTAACCTCTCTTGCTGCTTTCAAGATTCTCTTTTAATCTTTGACTTTGAATGTTTGATTATAATGTGTCTTGATGTGGGCTTTTTTATTGCAGATATGTTTTTAAAGTCTTTAAATTTAAGTATAGTTGGTATACAATATTATATTAGTTTCCAGTGTACAACACAGTGATTTGACATTTACATACCTTACAATGTCACAGTGAAAACCCATCATAGTATGGGTTTTATCTATACTAATAAAAGCATAATATGCTAATTAGGCTGACATCCTTCCAGATGACGTTTCGGACTAAGCTGCGGCAGCAGGGGCCCCCAGCTGCCATAATGGGTGGAGGCCGAGGCCAAGGCATATGCGGCCACAGCGATGGTGGGGACCAAGCCCCTTGCACGAATTTTGTGCATTGGGCCTCTAGTTGATTATATTCCCCATCACCTTATTACCTATCCCTCCAGCCCCCTTCCATCTGACAATTATCAGTTTGATCTCTGTTTTTATGAATCTATTTTTTCTTGTATGTTTGTGAAAGGTTTGGAGTAGGCTGGAGTCATGCATCTATGGCATGAGGCTGTAATATATCAAAAGGCTTTTATTTCAAGCGCCTGGGTGCAGATGGGCTGAGTCCGACAAAAAAGGAGTCAGTGGTGAATGAAGGGAGAGGCAGATTTTTATTACTCTCTACTGGCTGCAAGTTGGGTCTGGTCTGACCATGGTCCTCCCATGCCAGCTGTCTTCTGATTATCTGGGCTATGCTGTGCTCAAGGCTGCAAGCTTTCCTCTAAGCACAATAAGTTTTCACTGCCCCATTTTATTCTCTTTTACCCTTTCAGTTTGTTCATTTGTTTGTGTTTTAGATCCCATATATAAGTTAAATCTTATGATTAACTATCTGATTAACATCATTAAAATGATCATACTACCCAAACTAATCTATAGATTCAAACTAATCTATTGATCCTTATTAAAATACCAATGGCATTCTTCTCAGACCTAGCACAAATAATCCTAAAATTTATAGGGAATTGGTGTGGAATTTTTTATTTCCCCTTACTTGAAATTCATTAAGTTTCTTGGATGTTTACATTCATGTCTTCCATCAAATTTAGGAAGTTTTCAGCCATTATTTCTTAACTAAGATTATTTGATGCTGGCCAGAACCTCAGTGTCCTCAGGGCTTAATGATTAAGGGAGTGCAACCTGCAAGGGAGAGGTAGGTCATGGGAATTACACAGGAAACTACTCATGTTGCTCCTCTGCTCCTCAGAACACTCACCAGTTTGCCTTCTTTTTTATATTTTTTAGAGCATCTTATATTTATTTTGTATATAATACCCAGTGTTTTTAGTTATACTTAGATAAAGGAATAGAAAAAGTACTTCTTACAAATGGAAGCCTCAAGATATTTTATGTCTTCATATATACTATCCTTAGTGTGTTGATTAAATGTTGAGTTTTTTTTAATTCATGTTTATTCTTTAATGTTTTTGTTAATTTTAGAGAGAAAGGAAGGGAGGGAGAGAGAAACATTGAGGTGAGAGAGAAACATTGATCAGCTAGCTGCCTCCTGCACGCTCCCCACTGGGGATTGAGCCCAAAACTTGGGAATGTTGATTTTAAATATGATTCTCTTACCTAGATAAAACCCAAGAAAAAACATCTGAGAACAAAGAAGGAAAGAAATTCTACCCTAGCAAGACATCAAAATGCCAGACAAGAGCGAGAGGTAAATAAAGTATCCATTGATCTGGTTGTTAGCAGCTTCGGGGGGTGGGGGGGGATGTTTGCAAGAGAATGGCAAGTTATTTTCTCTTACACTTCCCATACCCTAATTTTTCCTCAGGAAAATTTTCTCATCTTATTCACTGTTTATAAAAGCACAAATGAACCTTGACAGATGAGAAGTGGGTCTTATTAAGGTGTGATATTTAAATTTGACTTATGCTTACCTTACTCAGAAAAGTATTTGAGTCATCTGACAAAGATGCATGCAGGATAGCAAGAAATAAATTAAAATTAAGAAAAATAAATGGGAATATAAACGTATAAACTAGATGGTGCGGGGAAGTTAGCTTCCACGATGGCACAATGAGAGCTCTGCAGACCCATTCACTAGCAAAAGTGGGTGAGAAATATTAAAAACAAAACCAAAAGCAACCATTTAAACAATGAGGTTCAAAGATTTCTTCCATAAAGAAGTAAAAAAGCAGGAGGCTGGTGTTGCCCCCGAGAGAAAGTAAATGAAAGCTGAAGGGTGTGGCATTCCCTAGTTCTCGGGGTGCAGCCCCTGGGTGCTGTTGTACTTTTCAGTTACACTGATGAGGTCATCGTTATTCCCAACTGTGAAAAATTTTATACTTTCATAGTTTTTATACTTTTCTACATTTGGAAGACTACACACCAAACTTACCATTGATTATCTCTAGCATATGGGAACACGTTCACTTTTCACTGCTTGCACCTCTGTTATTTGAATTATATGATTTGTTATTGTAATTTTCTTATGATTTGTAAGAAGATACCCCAAAAAAGAATATTCTTTCTAATGGATTCAGCTACTTATCAATGAAAAAATTGAGCCTTTGGGTCAAGATTAAGGGAAGACTGGGGCATGAGTATTTCATGGGGACTGTTTCATTTTGGAAAGATGAAAGGATTCTGGAGATGGGTGGTGGTATTGGTTGCACGGTGGTATTAAGTACTTAAGGACATTGAACACTACACTTAAAAATGGTTAAGATGGTAAATTATATGTTTGGTGTATTTTATCTCTCTCTCTCTCTCTCACACACACACACACACACACACACACAGAAGATTAAGGGATGATTTAAACAGTGAATTTACACTGGCTGCTATGAGGTTGAGCTAAAGATTAAAATCAAGCTCACACACAATTAGGGAAAACATGCTCAATAATGGGGCATTTTAAACACACTGAGCATTTTATAACAAGTCTTTATTTATTATGAACACCCTGCCTGCCATCCCAACATTCCTTTCCCCATCACAAGGAACATTCACACACTGATATACTATGTTACTATTGGCAGAAATGATTCAATATAGATTTCTAAAACTAAAATAACATCAATAAAAATAATGCCTCTAGAAATGGCCCTAAGAACATATAGCAAATGAAAAAAAAAAAAAAAACACACATATATTTATGAAAATCTACACGTTGGTTAAAAACCAACAGTGAAAGTCTATGGCGTTTGAATCAACATTCCCTGCTCCCCTCACCCTCTCCTCACTCCCTTCACCTTCCCCTAAATGAGTCTGAGACTCGGACTGTAGACAAGTGCAGCCCAGACACAGGGCCTCCTCTCCCCACAGATACCAGTCAGAGAGATGTCTTCCTGGGAAGGTTATCCTGACTCCAGTGCTGAAACTACATTCCAGGTGAGTGCAGCCCAGAAATGGCCGTCCCTCCTGCCCAGACCCCATTCATGAAAGAGGCTCTACTTTGGGTGCCACGTCACAAAGAATATTTTTGGCCCTAATCGCCCTTTGGCTCGTCATGTGGTGGTTCCACAATGGAAAAAGTGAATTTAGAGAAGACCAGAAACTACTGCCCTCTTTCCACCTACAGCCCAGCTCCTAAAGAGAGGTACCACTGAGAGAAGGTCATTGTCCCCACCCCCAGATCCAGAGACACTCGGGTCAGAACTTTTGACTTGGGGGAGAACCAGATGAAATAGACAGCTCCTAATTTCTCTTCCAAACAAGTGACTTAATTTGCAACAGGACCTGGAGAAATTCAAGTTCCAGGGCATTCTCAAAATCAATACAAGTATGGTAAAAGGCATTGGGAAGGGATTGGGGGGTTCATTGGCAATATAGGCTAGGCAGTAGGCCAGATGATTTGCCAGAGAAAACTGGGGAAAGAGGCAGCTGGGAGGAGCCCACCTGAGGTCAGAACAAATCTCAATCACTGACCTCAGGAGCTATGCCTTCAAAGGAACCCAAATTTGGGTTGGCCTGCACAATGATATATGCCCCAGGGCATTGTTGAAAACTGTAAAGCTAATCGCCAAAATGAGTGGAACTTAATTGCTGGCTGTGGTCAGGGAAAGAGACCAAGACCACCCTGCCAAAACCACTACCATCCCAGGGTGAATGTGGGCATACCCAAGTCCCCATCCCTGAGGAGCAAAATCAGGAGCTTAACACTGCAGGTGGCTAAGGGGCTTCACTAAAATAAATGCAGCCTGTCACCAGAGAAACAAATTTTCTAAATGGTCTTAATGTAGTAAGTCGTTTATAGAACCCAAATCAAGTTAGATGTGTTTGGGAGCTTGTTTTTTATTTTATTTATTTTTCTGTATGTAGATATTGTGAGACACATTTACTTAGTTCTCATAAACATATCCACATAGTGGTTTTCCTCATAAATATCTGTGGGGCTTTTTCACCTTCCTTTATTGGAGCTTTTAAAATTTTTATGAACTTATAATCTACATTTAATGTTGGGTTTTCAAAATGGAAAACAATATCATCATTTGATCATTTCAGAATGTTGCATATATTCTAAATGTGTCCATAAATGAATGGGAGTTCTTAGTCATTGATCCTGAAATTTATTTTCTATTAATCTTTGACAAAAAGGCTGAAAAAAGTCATCTTACTGAAATGAACATCTGAGGACTGCTCAAATTTGTGCTCTTGATTTATTTATTTTTTAAAATATATTTTATTGATTTCTTTTACAGAAAGGAAGGGAAAAGGATAGAGAGTTAGAAACATCAATGAGAGAGGTACATCAATCAGCTGCCTCCTGCACACCCTCTACTGGGGATGTGCCCACAACCAAGGTACATGCCCTTGACCGGAATCAAACCTGGAACCCCCCAGTCTGCAGGCCAATGCTCTATCCACTGAGCCAAATCGGTTAGGGCAATTTTAATGGTTTGCTTATAAGACATCAATGCATCCCAAAATAATAGTAGTAAATTATTTTTAAAATTCTTTAGTTAACTTCATCTCCTACTAGGACACACTTAATAATGAATTTTGAAGACTTTTAGCACAAACAATTACAGATTTCTATGGTTAAAATGTGTAGATCATATTCATAAGGATATTAGCCTGGTGGTTTTCTATGGGATGAGTGCAACAGTTTATTATGGTTCACAGCATCATTTTAATTCAGGAAGAGGGCAAAATGCAGAAATTTAAGAGTTCATCAAGTCCTATAGTGATTTTCTTCAGCCTAATTTTAACCCTATTTCTCCAAATTCTGGTGATTATGTAATACTAGAGGCCCAGTGCACGAATGCACTGGGGGTGGGGCAGGGGTTTCTCACCCGGGCCTGCGCCCTCTCGCAGTCCTAGAGCCCCGCGATTGGTTGCCCCAAAGAGGTAGGCCCTGCCCACCATTTGGGACTCTGCGATGGCTCTCCCCCCTGCAGAGTGAGGTCCCACCCACCCACCGCAGCCCACCAGTCAGTGGCCTGGGCCTCCCTCTACAGAGTGATTGTGGGGTGATGGCTAGGCCCCCCCCAACCAATTGCATCACACCTACCTTAGCAGGCCTGGCACCATTGGGTGTCATAGCGTGGTGGTCATCTGGGTGGTCATTCTGCTGTTCTGCCATTCATTCAATTTGCATATTACGCTTTTATTATATATACTAGTGGCCCAGTACACAAAATTTGTGCACAGGGTGGTGGGGTTGTGTTCCTCAGCCCAGCCTGCACCATCTCCAATCTGGGACCCCTTGAAGAAGGTTCTACTGCCAGTTTACAGGGATTGGGCCTAAACCAGCAGTCAGACATCACTCTCACAATTTGGGACTGCTGGCTCCAGCTGCTCATCCCCAATTGCCCCCTCTGCTGGCCTGCTCAGCTCCACCTTTCCTCCCCACTGACCTGATCACCTCCAACTGATCCCCACTGACAGCCTGCTCACCACCAATTGGCCCCCCTGCTGGTCTGCTTACCCTCAACTGCCCCTGCCATCCCATCCTGGCCTGATCATCCCCTGGTGACCCAAGGTCCCCACCACTCATTTTTTTTTTTTTTCTTTCAGCACCTCTTTGAGTAGAGGCCAGAGCCAGCTGGAAGCAAATATCTAGGATTTATTTATCTTCAATAATTGAAACTTTGTGGCCTTGAGCGGAGGCCAGGGCAGGCGGGAAGCTTGGCTTCCTCCACCGCCAGGGGCAACCCAAGCCGCCTGCTTGCTCCAGCTCCATGGCTGGCTGACATCTTGGTTGAATTAATGGCTTGTGGGTGTAGCAGAGTGATGGTTAATTTGCATGTTTCTCTTTTATTAGTGTAGATAATATTGCTACTTTTCACTTTAAAAGTTAGAATATTCAATTAAGCTTATAGTCCTCCTGGGTCAATATAATATTTCCCTTTTTCCTCCCTTCAGTAATCTTTCAGTTTTTACATTTTCTCCCATTTTCATACTGATTATGTAAAAATTTTTTTGCTGCCAATTTTATATACAAAGAGTTTTTATTTCAGTTTTTAATTCTATTTCATCCCCCAACTTTAAAAAATATATATTTATTGACTTCTCGGAGAGGAAAAGAGAGGGAGAAAGAAATAGAAACATAAATTATGAGAATCATTGATCAGATGCCACCTACATACTCCCTACTAGGGATAGAGCCCACAACCCAGGCATATGTCCTGACTGGGAATCGAACCAGGACCTCTTGGTTCTTAGCTCAACCATAAAGCCACATAGGCAGGCTGTACTCCATTTTTTATCATAAGCTGATAAGCATTACATCTTGGCAAAAATGTTTTGTTTTTCAGGCCCTCTGAAATTTTTTTATAATATCTGCATTGTTACAGAAGACCGGAAAAAAAACAAGCCATGCTTAGAGAAAGGGAGTTACATTTTATTAAGGGCAGGGCCAGAGAAAAATGTGCCTTTCAAATTCTGGGCTCCCCCACCCCCACCCCCACAATGGAGGAAACCTTTTCTATTTATACTTTTCCTAGCTCTTTTGTCTCCCAAATTTGAAATGAGACTTCCAGGTCTTCTGGGAAAGAAGGCCTACGTGCTGGAAAGGGGACCTGAGGCCATATCTCAAGACCTGGCCTGGTGCCAGCACTGAATACTCTGTCTGGGGCATAGTCCACGGCCTCTCTGGAATGGGAGTAGTCTTATTTTCCTTATTATTTAAGCAAGCAAGCATTTACAGAAATCAAAATATCAGGGTTAAAATTTCAAACAGCAGTTTTATATAAGATGGATGCTTCATTCCCCATTGGTTTTATGTCCATGAGTCAAATCATTGTCTCTTTTGGGTCATTGTTGGTGAGGGAGTTATATTGACCCATGAGGACTATAAGCTTAATTGAATTAATTCTTTGCTGAATAAAGTCAGTGGGTCTATTTATAAGATAAAGCCTGGAATTAGGGCCAGGACTAATCTTGAGGGTCCAGAGAGTCCTGGGTTCTCTATTTTGCCTGGGCTGTCTTAAGCCAGGTGTGATGAAGCCATGTCGGAATTCCATCAACCTTGACTGCTGTGGGGGCGGTCCTTTCCAGGTAGAAGTTAGTCCTTGTGTAGCAAATTTCTTTACCCAAACAGAGTCACCAGGGTGGAAGGATGGACGGGATCAGAAGTTGGTATAGGCAGAGTACATTGGACATGCTTCTGGATTGCTTTCTGGGTGAACTGTAAAGCCTATAAGAACTTGAGTAAAGACTGGTTATGGATTTTAGCTTTTCTAGATTAGGTTTCCATGTAAACTGGTGAGGTGGGTAGTTCAGGGTTTGAAAGAGTCACTAGAATCTATAGAGGCCCCACTGGTTTTAGGGCAGCCTTGTGGGCTGCTTCATCTGCAGCCTCATTCCCTCTTGCTTCTGGGGAGCCCCCTTGTCTCACATAGGTGATGGAAAGACTTAATTACATCTGGTAGTGCTAGTTGGCCAATCGTCCTTGCTCTGCTCATATCTGTGTAGTTGCCTAATATATTACCTCAAGGATCCTGGCTCTGAATTTATTTTAGGGAAAATGGACACCAGTGGGCTCTTCTAGCTACTTCCTACTGAGGTAAAAGTAGGAAGTAGCTAGAAGTAGGAAGTAACTAGAAATCATAACTCCAACCTGGAAAGGACCCACCCCCACAGCAGTCAAGGTTGATGGAATTCCGACATGGCTTCATCACACCTGGCTTAAGACAGCCCACACAAAATAGAGAGTCCAGGACTCTCTGGACCCTCAAGGTTAGTCCTGGCCCTCGTTCTGGGCCTTATCTTATAAACAAGCCCACTGACTTTATTCAGCAGAGAATTAATTCTATCAAGCTTACAGTCCTCATTGGTCAATATAACTCCCTCACCAACAATGACCCAAAAGAGTCAATGATTTGACTCATGGACATAAGTCAAACTACCCACCTCACCAGCTTACATGGAAACCCAATCTAGAAAAGCTGAAATCCATAACCAATCTTTACTCAAGTTCTTACAGGGTTTACAGTCCATCCAGAAAGCAATCCAGAAGCATGTCCAAGGTACTCTGCCTATACCAATGATTTGACTCATGGACATAAAACCAATGGGGAATGAAGCATCCATCTTATATAAAACTGCTGTTTGAAATTTTAACCCTGCTATGTTGGCTTCTGTAAACGCTTGCTTGCTTAAATAATAAGAAAAATAAGACTACTCCCATTCCAGAGAGGCCGTGGACTATGCCCCAGACAGAATATTCAGTGCTGGCACCAGGCCAGGTCTTGAGATATGGCCTCATGTCCCCTTTCCAGCACGCAGGCCTTTTTTCCCAGAAGACCTGGAAGTCTCATTTCAAATTTGGGAGACAAAAGAGCTAGGAAAAGTATAAATAGAAAAGGTTTCCTCCATGTGGGGGGCCCAGAATTTGAAAGGCACATTTTCTCCAGCCTTAATAAAATGTAACTCTCTCTAAGCATGGCTTGATTTTTTTCCAGTCTTCTGTAACAGCATAGCACAGAAACAAAAGTCTGATCACATTAAAAATGTTTTCATGGTTACATATGATCTATATGTAGACTACTCAATATTTGCAGTCACAATTCTACAGTGTTGTGTCTCTTTTAGTCCAGATAAAAAGCAATGTCATGTATGTTCTTCCTTACTGGATTTCTTTGCAAGCTACGAGAAAATAATTTTCATTTTTTCTATATAAGCATAGCTTTGTAATTGCTTATATATTTTTATATAAGTTTATATATTTTTACCCATTACATAGTGTTATCTTCCTATATCTTTATTCTTCTCATTTCAGTGATATTATAAACTACATTGTTCGGCCTCTTATCATAAATAGGTTCCATATGCAGTGAAAATTTTTTTAACTCCCTTTAGTGCCAAAATATAATAATAAAAATATATAATATTATTTTTTTCTACTCATAGCTCTAGAAGAAAAGTAGTGTTGGAAAAGGTATTAGGAGGTTCTGATAAGAGATTATTGTACCCATTCTAAACCTATGAGGATAAAACAAGAAATGTTGAGAAGAACTCTTTCATAAGAGTTCACATAGGAAATATGCCTCATTTTCATCTGTGTAACAGTATTGCTTTTGTTCTGGTTCTGTGTTCCATTAGGTTTGTGGTAGAGGATATTTAATGCCAGGATACAAAGAATCAAATGCTGATGTGAAAGGTAATGTTCTGCTTCTACCCTCTCTTAAGTGATGAATTCACTTACTCAACAAACACTGTTTATCTGCCATAGCTTTGAGGTTCCTGCTGTACTTGGTGCTTAGAGTTATCGGAAAGTGTACTACACCATTTCTTTCCCAGAAGCTCCTTTTTAATAGGGGGAGACTAACAAGCTGAGTTCTGCTTGCTTTGTAACCTGTTTTCATTTAAAACTGCAGTATATCATTAACTTTGACCTTATTTATAACTTACTGTCAGTGTATATTATCAATTATTTATTTATAATAGATAGGAATTGCTGCCCCAAATGGTATGAATATTTTTTAGAGTTCTGCTATAAGTAGCAAAAATGCAAACAGAAAAAAATCATAAGATTTGACAACTGTGTTATTTTAACTGAACTAAACTACTATTGGCATATTATCTGCTAACATTTTCATGTGAAAAAGACAAAAATATGAAATGTAAGAGTCAATGAGTTGTTTTTCATGCTACTAATGATCTTTTTTATCATCTAGATACAAGGCCAACTGTATCAGATGATCGTGTATTTGATTATTTCAAAAGACCGTTACCTAATCAAGGTTCAGGTGAGTAAAGTGAGAGTAGTATATAAAGTAAAGACTTTATACTCACACCTATCAAGTATTATTTTCATAATGTGGCAGCTAAATTATGTCTCCTCCATTCTCCTCTTCTTCGATTTTGATTTGATATATTGGTCCAGTGTATTAGTTCTTAAATGTATTCCTCTTAAACTAAGTCTTCTTAGATTCAGCCTTTCATGATCTTGATTTTTATTATGTCACATTGTTGTACCATATACATATGTGTATACATATATATTTTTGTGTATACATACACATGTGTATACATGCATCTCTATACATACATTTGACCTCTTGTCAAAGCTTCAAACTCTTATATTCATCTGCTATACATATTCACATAGATGCCCCACGTATCCAAATTCAAATTCACCTAATTCTACTCTAAATGCTGTTCCTCCTGTATACCCAAGTGTTCTCTCTAACTTTGGTAGCAGGACTGTCTCCATAATCACCCGAACTAAACCCCATTATCCTTTATCTCCTTTTGCTTCCTCCATCCCTCATATCCAGTTAGGCACTGAATCTACCTGAATTTATCCCATAATCCCTTTCCTCAATCTCCATTCCCTCATCCTTTTTTAAAAATATATATATTTATTGATTTCAGAAAGGACAAGAAAGAAAAATAGAGATAGAAACATCAATGATTTGGAGAAAATCATTGATCAGCTGCCTCCTGCACACTGGGGATTGAGCCTGTAACCTGGGCATGTGCCCTGTCCAGCTCATAGGTCAGCGTAACACTGAGACACACTAGCTGGGCTCAGCTACCCTCATTCTTTTCACACTCGTATGACCTATTTCCCAGGAGTGTTACAGATTTCTAATATTGTCATCTGAATTGCACCTTTCACGGGACCTTAAAAGCCACCTCTTAATAAAACAAATCTGCTCATGTAAACCTACCTAAATCCTTTCAGTAATTCCCAGTTTTCTAACACTGATTAAAGTTGGCACAGCCCTAAGACTTAAATATTTTTTAAGCTTTCTCTTTTAAATATTTTAAACTTTTCTTTTTAAATAATTTAGTACAAAGACCTATATTTATTTCCCTACCTATATATTTTTCCCCACTGCATTTTTTTAGATATCATGCTCCTTTATCCCTGAACAACTCCAGCGTATATTTTCTAGGAATGTTCTCTTACATTAAAATTAGGAAATTCAGCTCTTTGGTCTCGGCGGCAGAAGCAAGATGACGAAGGGGACGTCATCATTCGGCAAGCGCCGCAACAGGACGCACACGCTGTGCCGCCGCTGCGGCTCCAAGGCCTACCACCTGCAGAAGTCCACCCGCGGCAAGTGCGGCTGCCCCGCCAAGCGCAAGAGGAAGTACAACTGGAGTGCCAAGGCCAAACGACGAAACACCACCGGGACCGGCCGCTGAGGCACCTGAAGATCGTGTACTGCAGATTCAGGCATGGATTCCGTGAAGGAACAACACCCAAACCCAAGAGGGTAGCTGTGGCCACATCCAGTTCATCTTAAGGATTTTGATCAGTCGCGCAATAAGTCTCGGTATAAAAAAAGAAAAAAAATTAGGAAATTCAGCTTTGATACAATTTTCTGTCATCCTATAGTCAAATTTTGCCAGATACACCAACAATGTCTTTTAGAGCAAAACTTCTCCCTGATTCAAGATCATGACTTGCATTTAATTGCCATATCCCTTTGTTCTCATTTGGAACAGTTGCTTGAACTTTATTATTCACAGCACTGGCCTGTTTGAAGATCGTGGGCCAGTTGTCTTGTAGAATGTCTAGTTTTAAAATTTTAGAGTACACGATGTTACCTGAGGAGCTTACGCAAACAGCAGCTTCTCATTCGGAGTTGTCAACCTCAGATCATTCTGGGGTTGGTGAGTCATCTTGCAGACCACACTTTGCTACTCACCACTTTGGGAGTTACATTGAGAGTTGGTGGGACACAACCCATCCAACCCTCATTCATCCTGAGTAGCTTTCATGTACAGTTTCCTTTCAATAATGTTCCATTACTTAAACAAAATGAAGAAAAATTTTTGACAGACCATTAGCTGCAACATAGAAACCAAGTTTTCAAATGTGACATATTGAATTCCAATGAACTGACCCCTGACTACCTCTCTAGTTTTATCTCTTGTAATTCTCTGCTTTCACTTGACACCATAGCGAAGATGATCTTCCTATAGTTTCAAAATACACGCGTCTCCTCACCTCCTTGCCTTCGCTCATGCTGTCTTCTCTGCCTGAAACATAACTCGCTCTCTCTTCATTTAAGGAATAGATATCAAAGTTTAATAAGACTCATACTCAGTTCATCACAGTGAAAGGGAGATGGACTGAGTGATAGTAATATGCACACACACTGCTCTGGTTGTTCAGGGGGGGTCCTGATTCAGCCTGGAAACCTCACCTAATGTTTTCTTGGAAAAAATTGATCCTTAAATTATAATGAGTCTTAACTAACAAGTTAGGTGTTTAAAAGGGGAGAGGAGAATCACTTCCTTGAATTCTTAAAAAAAATTGTTGATGATTTTGTTATCTTGTATGAAAACTAGAGGCCCAGTGCATGAAATTCGTGAAATTCATAAAAGGATAAGGGGTCCCTCACCTGGCCTGCAGACTCTTGCAGGCCAGGAACCCTCAGAGGATATGCAACTAATGGCTTAGGCCCGCTCCCCACAGTCAGACATCCTTACTGTTGCCTCAGAGGTGGGAGAGGCTCCCAGCTGAGTGATGCTTCCCCTGCGGGAGTGCACTGACCACCAGGGGGCAGCTTTTGCATTGAACGTCATAGTAACCAGTCGTTCTGCTGTTTGGTCTATTTGCATATTAGCCTTTTATTACATAGGATTTTTTTTCTTACTTGGCATGCAATGTGCCTGGAAGAGGTAACTCAATCAGAGCCCTTTGACTTTGGTCATCTCTTGCCAATATTTAGTCAGAAGAAAACTTCTTGATAGAAAAGACAGAAACAATTTAAAAGCTGAGGAATTCTGCTCTTTGTTACCCATTCACATTTTAAAATAATTCCAGCAGGACAAATCTAAAACATTCTTTGGTATATTTTCATTCTGAAAATAGATAAATAAAATTTATTTTTTGTTTTCAATATTCATATCTTAGCTCATTTGATATTTTAACCTTACTGACATTATTCTTCTATATCTAAGCCATTTTCTTATATTTAGTTTTGTTACATAATCTCTTTTCACCTTCGTTCATGTTCTTCTAAAAATCACACAAGTGGAAGATGTGTGTTTATCTTCAGAGGTCTCATGTCATACTATGCAAAGATTGTGCTAGATACTGGTGTACAATGGGGAATAAAATATAGTCTGTTCTCAAGAAGCAGAGAGAATGAAAACAAGTAAACAGACAATAAAAATATAATGAGATAAATGCAACTTACTGTGCTATGGATTATGTAGGAGTTGTTTGAAGATAGAAGTTTCTCAAAAAGTTGATTGTTAGGACTTACAGGGGCCTAATAAATGGCATGTTTCTTTACTATGTTCTGAGTCACTAATAATTAAAGGAGTTAGACAAACAAAATACTAGCAAACTAAATCTAACAAAATGTAAAAAGAATTATGCACAATGGACAAGTAGTACTTACTCAGAAATGAAAAGTTGGTTTAACATTTGAAAACTAAACAATGTAATGTAGTAGTCGAGGTCAACTACAATCCTAAAATATTAAATGGAAATTCCAGAAATAAACACTTAATAAGTTTTAAATCTCACGCTGTTCTGAGTTGTGTGGTGAAGTCTGGCACCATCCCGCTCCATCAGGGATGTGAATTACCCTTTGTCCACATCCTCTTCCTGTACACTTTCCCCACACATCAGATCAGCTCTGTGGTATCGCAGTGCTAGTGTTCAATCGCCTTATTTTACTTAATAATCATCCCAAAGTGCCAGAGTAGTGGTGCTATTTGAATGCCAAAGAGAAGACATAAAGTGTTTCCTTTAAGTGAAAATGTGAGTACAGTACAATTAGATATTTTGAGAGAGAAAGATACCACATTCACATAACTGATTACAATACATTCTTTTTTTTTTTTCAAAAAAATATATTTTATTGATTTTTATACAGAGGAAGGGAAAAGGATAGAGTTAGAAACATCAATGAGAGAGAACATCAATCATCTGCCTCCTGTACTCTGCCCATTGGGGCTGTGCCTGCAACCAGGGTACATGCCCTTGACCAGACTCAAACCTGGGACCCTTCAGTGTGCAGATCGACACTCTATCCATTGAGCCAAACCAGTTAGGGCCAAAGATCTTATTGCATATGAGAGGCCTGGTGCATGGATCTGTTCTCCGGTGGGGTCCCTCAGCCTGGCCTGCACCCTCTCAATCCTGGACCCTTGATGGAATGTCAGAGAGCCAGTTTTGGCCCCATCCCCTCAGGCCAGGCTGAGGGATCCCACCGGTACACAAATTCATGCTTCGGGCCTCTAGTATATTATTGCTGGCATTTAAAATTTTATATAAGAATACTGGCTGATTTCTTCCAAGTTTTAGTCTAGTTGTGGCAGAGTATAAATGAGAAACTGGCAACCAATATGATAAGTTTACTCAATATATAAAGTATAGCTACTCTTGTGCCTACCTCTGTATTCCTGCAAGAAAAGAATATAAGCAATATAAACTGTAATCTTCAGATTAGAAATTGCTTTCTAACAGAGAAATCCTTTTAGACCCTGAAGTGACAATTTGTACAAAATTATATTTGTTGAAATTCAGTCTGTCTAAGGCTGGCACTAAACAAGAGAAACAATGCCTCTAACAGGAAATAAAGATGCTCTGTTCTAGCTAACATCTAATTACAATACATTCTTGTAATTGTTCTCTTTTATTAATATTTGTTCATTTTTCACTATGCCTAATTTATAAATTAAACTTTATCATAGGTATGTATGTATAGAGAAAAACATTATAGCCCTAGCTGGTTTGGCTCAGTGGATAAAGTATCAGCCTGCAGACCTAAGGGTCCCGAGTTCAATTCCAGCCAAGGGCATGGACCTTGGTTGCAGGCTGCTCCCTGGCCTGTGGCCCTGGTCCAGGAGCATGCAAGAGGCAACCAATCTATGTGTTTCTCTCACATTGATGTTTCTCTCTGTCTTTCCCTCTCTCTTGCACTATTTCTAAAAGATCAATGGGAAAATATCCTCAGGTAAGGATTAAAAATATAAACAAACAAACAGTATATGTAGGGTTTGGTACTATCTGCAGTTTCAGGCAGCCACCGGGAGTCTGGGAACCTATCTCCCATGAATAAGGGGGTATTGACTACTATGCTGTTTCTCTAAAACTGATGACCTCTGAAGACTCCACAAGGAGTATAGTAAAGGATGGATTAATTGCACCTGGGTTGTTTGATATTATGTGTCAATTATGACTAAAATTTATTCAGAAAAAAAAATTACATTTGTAGGTAAATAAGACTGACTCAACCCTCCGGGTATGGCTCAGCAGTTGAGTGTTGACCCAGGGACCAAAAAGTCACCAGTTAGAGCATATGCCCAGGCTTCAGGTTCGATCCCCAGTGTGGGGCATGCAGGAGGCAGCCAATCAGTGATTCTCTCATCATTGATGTTTCTATGTCTCCCTTCCTCTCACTTTCTCTCTGAAATCAATAAAGAAATATTTTTCAAAAATAAAGTAAAAGGTCTTATATTTAGGTCTTAAGATAACAGAATATTATGGCTTATAAAATTTAAATATTTATACAGAGCTAACATCTGTATCAAAGGAGACAGAAAAGTAAATATATTGTTATACTATTCTCATGTACATTCTTTGTTTAATTTCTTTTATTAATCACTATAATTACCACTGTTAACTAGCCCCATTGTTTTGTTTAAAAGTTTAGAAGCATTAAAGCAAATAATACCAAATAATGTAATAGTTTAAACACATATTTTATATTTTATGTTACAATCATAATAGATGTGTATATGATGATTTATTACATTTTTACTGTTTTTTTGGTCTGGTATGGCTGTGTCCTGGGTTGGCTTTCTAAAAAGTTAGTTACCCTATTACACATGTATATGTCCTTCTTACATCCTAACATTAATAGATTTAGTTCTCAATTTTTGTCAGTTATTAGGTATTTCTACTGTTTGCTATTCTGTTGAAACACTTTAATTAAGAGGCTTCCAAGTGAAATATATACTAACATATTTCATATTTCTGAATGAGACAATAGTAGATTAATTGAAGATAAGCTCAATTAAGTTAGCTATTAAATATATGAATCAGATAATTGGCAAGAAAGTAAACTATTAAGTTTTGTTAATCTGATTATCTGAGTTTATAAATTTTTTGGTATATTTTCTTTTTTAGGGAAAATGCCTGGACAGACCTCTTCCTGGCTTCTAAAAAAATATTTGAGGTAGGAGAATCAGTATCTTACTTCTTCCTTTTCCTCTGTTTTACAAAGATTTTGATTTTGAATTAAAGCAATAGGTAAAAGTCACTTTTTGATAATAATTGCTAATCAGATGCCTCCTTATAACTATACTAGAGTCCCAGTATACAATTTGTGCACATTGAAAGGAAATTAATTTGAAAAAATATTTTAATGTCGTTATTCGCCCTTTCTCTATAATAGAAGTGTCAACCAAATTCACAATTGACAATGACAGATCAAAACACACATGTGCAATTGGCACCATGGAGAGCTTTATATGTATCACATATGCACGGGTCAACTTAGCATTTTATATAGAGAGAATAAACTTGCTCAATTAGACCTTCTTTCTGATTTAGCTAAACTTTTTCCAGCCCAGTGAAGCATCCCACTTCTCTTTCAGGCAATTGTTAGCAACAGAGCAGTAAATATCAACACGAAGCAGATTATTATTGTAGGTCACACAGGGAGAACAAAGGTTAAAATATTTAACTGCAGCAGTGTTTGACTATATTCTGCGCAGTGAGAAAACCTGAAGTCATTTTCAAAGTCCACCATTTTTACTGCTTTTCAGCCAGGTCAAGTTTCTAAACTTTCTAAATCTCCATTTTCCGGCTAATGAAAAGAAAATAGGATTCCATCGAGTCTACCTACCTACTCCAGGACTTCTGTGAAGATCAAATGAGATGAGGCATGGGAAAACACTTCACAGACATTTGGTTAAAGTAAAATGTTTGCACCTGGTTATAAAGCAAGACATGTTCCTGGGCTGAAGAAATTCCAAGGAGGCTAGTCTCTAGGGAGAGGAAGCAGGCATTGCTACATGGCGTCATTACCCACGCTCACAGCAACCGTGTCTAGGCTGGGCTGAGCTGTGGGTACATTTTGTGCCATAGGGTCTTGGCAGCATCAGCTGTGATTTGGTGGGCTGTCGTTCTTGGGTGGTGGTGGGGCCTGTGTCTCACTTTGGGGAAGCCAAGTGTTGCTTTGTGGGTGCCAGGTCCACAGTGCTATATCTTTGTAAATGGCCAGTGCGTGTCACAGCAGCTCCTGTGAGCATCGGCCCCCTGGTGGTCAGCGCATGTCACAGCAACTGATGGGACAGATAATTAGCATATTAGCCTTTTATATGTATAGATAGTATCTATGACTACGGTAGGCCAGTTTATGGAATGCCCATATAATGCATTTTTGAAGGGTTCTGAGATTTCAGTATCCCCGAACTACCCTCAATGGATGCCTTAAAATCTACACTTAGACATTTACTGGTATTTCTATGCATCTGTCATTACATTAGCTGAGTTTATCTTTTTAAATAGAAATATTTTTGGCATAGGTAATTACTTTAGAATGAATAACTATCATTCATTTACTATCTGTACTATGAATTGGAGCACTGATCATGTAGGGATAATACTACTACCTAAAAACTGAGAAAGGAATGACAGAAAGAGAAATTAGGGATAACAGAGATAACTTTGTAGTTGTGTCTACACTAGTAATTATTATAGCATTAGCTCCCTTGGCAAGTTTCCTGATTCTTAGGAATATGAACAGCTGTCTGAATGGGTAAATATTTGAGAACAGACTAACATTGGTATACCCTTTCTTCCTTTCTTGGCCTCTCGTCTAAGAACTTGGTTTCTTTTTTTAAAAAGACAAACTGGGCTCTGTTGAAATATGTAGGGTCTCCTACCCCAAAAATATAAAAAATCAGTTAAGAAACCATCTTGGACATATCTATACTTTGATCTAGAATTGATGGATTTAAACTAAGACATAAATTTAAAAAAATATATTATTTTTCATATCTATGGAAAGAAATTTAATTATATATCAAGAGAAGAGAAAGTAATAGAAACAGTACTGAAGTGAAATGTGAATTCTAGACCTGTCCCTCCCTCAAACTGGCCATGTAATCTTAAAAACAAGTAGCTTAATCTCTGGAATTCCTGACATTCTTTTACATTCCCTCTCCCAGGTAAGGTGGAAGGTAACATTGACCATCCTGTCCCCAGGATGAGAACCCCTGTAGGATAACATCTATAAGAATACTTTACATACTGTACATTGTAATATACAAATACAATAAGGATGACATTCCTCTTGATTAGATGGTTCACTGTTGACATTGAAATCAGAGTACCCAATTTCTTTCAGCTCCCAAAGTATGATTCAGAGGTTTAGCAAATACCAACAAAGACACTTTTCAGAAACCCGTAAGAGACCAATCCAGGAAGCAATTAATCCCAGGAGCTCTGGTTTGAATAGAAACAGCTTCAGAGTGACATCCTTGAAGTGTACTGTGAGCAAGCCAACTTCCAGTTGGACAGAGAAGCCAAGGATACCAACAGAAGGTCTTTTTATTTTTATTTTTAGGATTTTAATAAATACAAGTGTAGCTTTTACTGTATCATCATTAATAAAGCCTATGAAATTAGAATTTAGGGGAACTGCTTTTGTAAACAGGGATAATGAATAGTCATTTTATTCCAGTCTCTGAAAAATATTTGTCTCATTTAATTTCTATAGAAGTTGAATACAGAAGAAAATTATTTCAGTTTGATATAGCCTTGAAAAAGAGATCTATTTAATTGACATTCCCAATATCCTTGTGGATTTTATTATTACTGCTTCGATTTCATTAGTTGTAACAATACCTCCTTGTTATTGATGCCTATCAGTGTATAGAATAAAAAAGCAATGAACTGCTGATACAGCACAGGTGATTCTCAGAATCATTGTGCTAAGTGAAAGAAGCAGACATAGAAAAGTAAATATTACATGATGTATACTCATTCATCAAAACAGATTAATTAGGAAGCTTTCCTTATCCCTCCTTAAGTATGATTCAAAGTCCCTCTTCTGGAATCCTATATTATATACCCTACCTTATCTCTATAGAAAGATGATGCTTTACTTTTTTCTCTCTAGTCCTGTTAGCATATTAAAGACACAGACTATATTTTTCATTCCGATTTACCAAATCAAGTATAATGTCAGATTCAGGATAAGCATTCAGTGAATGGCTGAGGAATGGCTTTTCAAGAAACTGGAGATGAGTTCATTTCAGTTGCCAGCATTGCCAGATGCTGTGTCATCCATTCCCTCATTCATTATCAAAGTCCTGCTACTTCAAGGAGTACTTAAGCCATTCGTTTCCTTTCTTTTTACCTTTTTTTTAAAAAAAGCTTTATTGTGGAAATTTCAAACATAAAAGTAAAGAGACTGGTGTAGTGAACTACAGATGTCCATCATCCACCATCAATAGTTATCAACATCCTGCTATTCTTGTTTCATCTATATTCCCACCACTTATTTTTATGCTAAAGTATTTAAAGCAAATTCAACAAATCTTATCATTTGCCCATAAATAGCTCAGTGTGTATATCTAAGTAAACATTTTTCAAATCTTAATGTATTTCTTGCTTTTATTCTAAGCATGTTCTTCTTTTCTTATTCTGTCTGCACGACAATTTAGCCATTATAATTGTAAGTACTGCTACCATATTCTTTAAAATGTCTACTAGTCCTCCTTCATGCTCTACTTGGGGTTCTTTTTTCCCCTCTCCCTATATATTGAAATGTTTAATTGTGTTAAAATACACATAACATAAAATGTACCATTTTAACTATTCTTTTTTTTTTTAATATATTTTATTGATTTTTTACAGAGAGGAAGGGAGAGAGATAGAGAGCTAGCAACGTCGATGAGAGAGAAACATCGACCAGCTGCCTCTTTCACACCCCCTACCAGGGATGTGCCTGCAACCAATGTGCATGCCCTTGACCAGAATCGAACCTTTCAGTCCACAGACCGACACTCTACCACTGAGCCAAACTGGTTTCGGCCCATCTTCACTATTCTTAAGTATAAAGTTCAACAATGTTACACCCATTCACATTGTTGTGCACATAATCTCCAGAATTTTTTTCATCTTGCAAAACTGAAATTCCATCCCCATTAAACAGCAACTCCCCATTTCTCCTTCCCCCAGCTATCCTGCTTTTAACTCTGTGACCTTGGCTAGTCTAGATAGCTCATATTAATGGCACCAGTGATTTGGAAGAGGAGTACAGTCTTTTTCTTTTTTTAATATGTTTCTTATTGATTTTAGAGAGAGAGGAAGGGAGAAGGATAGAGAGAGAGAAACATCAATGATAGAGAAACATCATTCGGTAGCCTCCTACACACTCCCCCTATCCCCCAGTGAGGATTGAGCCTGACATGTGCCCTACCAACCGGGAATTAAACCAGTGATCTGGCTCATGGATCAGTGCTCAACCACTGAGCCACACCAGCCAGCCAGTCTTTGTCTTTTTGTTGCTACCTTAATGCAGGTGTCAGTTTCCTTTGTTTTTTAAGGATGAATAGTATTGCATTATGTGCATAAACCACATTTTGTTTATCCATTTATTCAGTGGGCACATGGGTTGCTTCCACTTTTGGGCTACTGTGAGTAATGCTGCTGTGAACATGCCTGTACAAGTAACCTTTTGAGACTCTGCTTCCAATTTTGGGGGGCATTTACCCAGAAGGGGAATTGCTATCTCATAAAGTAGTTCTATTTTTAATTGTTGAGGCACTACTGTACTGTTTTCCACAGCGGAAATGTACTATTTTACATTCCTACCAGCAGTGCATAAGGATTCTAATTTTTCCACAGCCTTGCCAATATTGGGTTATTTTCTGTTTTTTTGGATAACAGCCATTTTAATGGGTGTGGAGTACAATAAGTAATTTTTAACTAGACTTTATTTTTTAGAGCAGTTTGACAAACACTTTTTTAAAATATTATACTTTTATTATTACAATTAAGAAAATAAATATTTCCTTTACATCATCTAACAAAGAAGAGATTTCTAACCTGCTCTTCCCATCATTTTCTTCATGTCTCTGCTCTTCCATGTTTTCAGATTAGAAACTGTAGAACCACCCCGATTCTTCTTCTCTCACCCCATATTGAATTTATTAGAAAAGCCCCACATATAACTAGGATGCCCTCACACACATTTCTCACCCTCTGACCATGGCCACCACCCTGGTCCAAGCTATCGCCTTCTCTCCTAGATTATTTCACTAACTGTCCAAGAGATAAGGTTGCTATTTCAATAACCTCCCTGCTTGTCCAACCTTGTCCCTGTTTAATATATTCTTACCTCAGCCACCAGCATGATCCTATTTAGACAAATATAACATATGACACTCCTCTGCTCAAAGCCTTGAAGTTACTCCCCATTTCACACTCAATAAAAATTAAAGTTCTTACAGTGGCCTCTGAGGCCCTATGTAAACCGGGCCCAGGTTACATCCATGTACCTATCTGAGCTCTCTTCTCTTTCCCTACATTCATTCTCCGTTAGCCATTGTGCCATTGCTTGGTATGTGTGTGTGTGTGTGTGTGTGTGTGTGTGTATGAACACACTGCCGTACTCCCAGCTCAGGGTTTTGCACTTCCTATTCCCCTTGTCAAGAACACTCTTTCCTCTGAAAGCTGTTTGACTCGCTCCCTTACTCCTTTGACACATCACCATCACAGGGAGGCTGTCTCTGAACACCTTTTTAAAAATAGAAATCAACTTTTTCCCCAAGAATTTTATGTTTTCTTCCCCAGCTTTACTCTATCCCATAAATTTCATCATTATCTAACATTACATATTTACTTGTTTGTTTGTTTTCTGGCCCTGTAATAAAAGAGTAATATGCAAATTAACCACCACTCCAATATGCCCACCAGCCAATCAGGAGTAAGTATGCAAATTAACCCAATCAAGATGGCTGTGACTATGGAGAGAGCAGGAGGGAGGCTTGGGTTTCCCCAGTGATGGAGGAAGCCAAGCTTTCCACACACCCTGGCTGGCTCAGGTCTCTGCTTAAGGCTACAAAGTTTCAATTATAGGAGATAAATCCAAACAAAAATGGCTGCAGCCATGGAGCTGGAGAGAGCAGAAGCTAGGGTTTCCCCTGGCGATGGAGGAAGCCAAGCTTTCCACCTGCCCTGCCAGCCTAGGTCTCCACTCCAGGCTCCAAAGTTTCAATTATTGAAGATAAATAAGTCTTAACAGAAATGGATGCAGCCTTGGAGCGAGCAGAAGGCTTCGTTCTGCTCCAGGCTACAAAATTTCAAGTGTAGAAAATAAGTAAATCCCAGATACCAGGGCCTCTGCTTGGGTCACCGGGGGCGGGGGGGAGGAGGAGGCAGGAGGGTATGGCTGGCCTGAAAACCATCACAGGCCCCTCGCCCAGGCCACCCCACGCACCAAGGGAACCCCCACCCTGATCTGGGACATCCTTCAGGGCAAACCAGCTGGCCCCCACCCGTGCACCAGGCCTCTAGCCTATCTAATAAAAAGAGTAATATGCAGATTAGCTATCACTCCAACACACATGATGGCTGCCCCCATGTGGTCAAAGATCCTGCCCCCATGTGGACACAAGATAGCCGCCACAAGATGACCAGCAGGGGAGGGCAGTTGTGAGGGACCAGGCCTGCAAAGGAGGGCAGTTGTGAGGGACCAGGCCTGCAAAGGAGGGCAGTTGGGGGTGATCAGGCCTTCAGGGGAGGGCAGTTAGGGGTGACCAGGCTGGCAGAGGAGGGAAGTTGGATGCAAACAGGCTGGCAGGAGAGCAGTTAGACATCAATCAGGCTGGCGGAGGAGTGGTTAAGGGGTGAGCAAGCTGGCAGGCAGAAGCGGTTAGGGACAATCAGGAAGGAGGGCAAGTGAGCAGTTGGGAGCCAGCAGTCCTGGATTGTGAGAGGGATCCCAGATTGGAGAGGATGCAGGCTGGGCTGAGGGACACCCCCACCCCCCAATGCATGAATTTCATGCACTGGGCCTCTATGAATAAGCTTCAGATAGAATTCTTGGTACATATGGCTCAATAAATACTTATTGAATCAATTCAATTTCTACATCTATGCATATTTTTGTGTCCCCAGATCTGCATAACAACCTGAAAGGCAAAATGAGACAATCTGCATCTTTCCCAAACAAGAAGACTGGTATAAATTGGACAGATGATGAAAAAAGCATCTACAGGGATAAAAAAATAGCTCAAACTGAAGAAATATTGCAATATTTGATCCCTATCATGGAAAGCACTACAAACGTGAGAACCAATCAGATAAAACGAATTTTCAGTCCTCGCAACAACTTCCAAATCCAAAATCAAATGTAAGTCAATACAATTTTGTCATTATTAACTATTTTATCCATTATTTTTTAAGGAAACAAAACTAATTAATTCATCGTCTTAAGAAAGAAACATGGGTGGGCAAGGCGGGGGAAAAGGAGACACCCACAAATATGTCAACATTAAAAAGGTTTAATAAAAAAATGAATAAACAAACATGTAAATAGAATGGTGGCAGCTACACCACATTGGACACAGGAACAAAGACCCAAAGCCATATGAAAACACTGGCTATGTGAGGGAGTAAGTTATCTGGCCTTACTTGATTGTTTATCACATGAAAACACTCATTAATTTGAATCTGTGAATAAAGTATTCATTAATAAATTATGAACATAGATTGACCTGAAATTTCTCAGATGGCTTTAAACTAACAATCCTAGCCCTAACCGGTTTGGCTCAGTGGATAGAATGTCTGTCTATGGATGAAGGTTCCCTGGTTTGATTCCGGTCAAGGCATGTACCTTGGTTGCGAGCACATCCCCATTATGTGCGGGAGGCAGCTGATAGATGTTTCTCTCTCATCGATGTTTCTAACTCTCAATCTCTCTCCCTTTTTCTCTGTAAAAAATCAAAAAAATATATTTTAAAAATAAAAAATAAACTAAAACTCCTAGGGAACAACTTGAGTTACTTTAGCTTATTGATACTCATAGGAAAACAAAAGTGATGAGACCAGACTTCTTTTAAAGATTAAAAAAAAAAAAAATGAAACCTATATAAATAAAAGTAAGACAATGACAAGTTGAAAATAAGAAATATAATACTAATATTACCAACAAATTTTGAAAAACTGTTTTCTATATGCTAGACACAGTTCTGTGTTCACACATACATCTTACCTTCTACACATGAGTAAACTGAGGTACAAAGAAGTTAACTTATGTGTTCAAGGTCACACAGCTAGAAGGTAACAGAATTGGAGTCAATCCAACTAGACATTCTGAGTCCAGAGGCTTTTATCACAATGCTTTGACATTTCTTCTTATAATATACTTCATATTCAAAGACAGCCTACAAACCAATGACAAAATTATTAATATTTCAATAGGAAAATGAGCAAATTCTATGAACCAGAAATTTACTAAGGAAAAAAAAGACATGACCAATGAACATTTTTAATTGTTCAATCTACTTAAATTTAAAGAAGGCAAATTAAAACAATAATGAAATGCTATTTATTTTTGCCTCTCACTGGAAAGAATTAATTCACTAATTGTTGGAATGTAAACTTACAGAGTTCCTTGAAGACAGTCCAACAATATAAATGAAAAATCCTTAATATTTATATTCATTTTAATAAGAAATTCTACTTTTAGAAATTGATCCTAAGGACAAAATAAAAACTAGATATAGGCAACAGGATTTCTGTAGTGATGTTCATCTCAGTATTGTTTATAAGAACCAAAGAAAAAAGAAACAATTTTGAAAAAGAATAATAAAGTAGAAAGCACCAATCTATCTGATGTCAACACCCTGTGCTGGTATATAGCCACTGCAATCAAGAGAGTAGTATGGAGGAGGAACAGACATATATATCAGTGCAACGAAACAGAGAGCCCAGAAATAGACCCATACAAATGCTTGATGAATTTTAACAAAAGTGCAAAAGCAATTCAATAATGGGGAGATAGAAATTTCAACCAAGGTTGCTGGAACAATTAGATATTCATAGGCAAAAAGAAAAAAAAAGAAAAAGAAATTTGACCTAAACTCATCTCTTATACAAAAGTAATAATAATAATTGAAAATGGATCATGGATTTAACTGCACAACATAAATTTATAAAACTTCTAGAAAAAAATAGGAACTCTTTATAGAATTTGGGCAAAAAGCATAATCCATAAAGAAAAGTAGATGTTAGATTTCATCAAAATAACAGTGTTTGCCCTTCAAAAGACACAGTTAAAAGGATAAAAACCTATAAAATTGGGGGGGAAATATTTGCAAATCGCCTAAAAAGACTGGTATGTTGCCCGGCCAGCATGAGTGGTGACCTATGTTCCAGGAGGTCACAGTTCAGTTCGAGATCAATCAGGGCACATGCCCAGGTTGTGGGCTCAATCCCAAATATGGTGTGTGGAGGAGGCAGCCAGTCAATGATTCTCTATCATCATTGATGTTTTTATCTCTCTCTCTCTCCCTCTCCCTTCTTCTCTGAAATAAATATATATATATATGGAGAGAGAGAGAGAGAGACTGTATCTAAATTAAAGAAGTCTCAAAATGTAACAGTATAAATATTTCATTCAGAAAATGAGCAAAATGTAGGAGGAACACATTTCACCAAACAGAGCATACAGATGGCATATAACCACACAAAAACAAGTTCCACATCATGAACTATTAGGGAAATGCAAATTAAAGCTGCAATGAGAGAGCTGCACACTATCAGAATGGCTAAAATTAAAAAATAGGGTAACACTGTGCCAGGGCCTGCCTGGCAGGTTCAACCGGGCTGAGGTAGGGAGGTGGGAATTGAGAAAAGAAAGAGAGACAGGAAAGCGGGGTCCGGAGGACTACAAGCCATCAAGGAACTCTAGCAAGTTTATTCACTGCGTAATGCTTTTTATACACAAGGCACGAATTAGGAGGTCTGTCCAGAGGAACGTATCCTTCGTTCCTCTTAAATCTCTAAAGGAGAGAGAGAACTGAAGGACAAATTCTTAGTACAGTAAAACTCAGAAAATAGTTACAGACTTCTTGGCAAGCCATGAAAGGTTGCTCTCATTTTACTGATAATCGCCATCTAAACAAGTCAGGGAAATACTGTGTGGGTAGGGGGCCAGCCCTGCTAGCCCCTTCAGATGCAAGGACCTTGTCAGCTTACATCCTGTCACCAACAACACTGAATGCTGAGAAGGGTGCAAAGAAATTGGGTCACTCATACATTGCTTGTGGGAATGTAAAGTGGCCCAGCCACTCTGGAAAACAGGTTTACAGTTTATTTAAGAACCCAATATCTATACTAATAAAAGCCTAATTGGTTCTCACATGCAATATCATCACAAGATGGCTGCCACAAGATGGCAACGTGCACAGCGAGGCGGGGCCTGGTGGCTGCTCCGCAAAGTGAGGCCTGGGGGTCCCATGGTGTGGAGGAGACCCATCCCAACGTCTCAGCTGCTTCCTGCGGCAGAGGTGGGTCCCAGTGGAGGAGGCGGGTCCCAGTGGAGGAGGCAGGTCCCAGTGGAGGAGGGCGGTTGGGCATCAATCAGGCAGGCAGGGGAGTGGTTAGGGGGTAATCAGGCTGGCAGGCAGAAGCGGTTAGACTAGAGGTAATCAGGCAGGCAAGCAGGCGAGCAGTTAGGAGCCAGTGGTCCTGGATTGTGAGAGGGATGTCTGACTGCTGGTTTGCAGGATCGGGCCTAAACCAGCAGTCCGACATCCCCTGAGGGGTTCCAGATTGGAGATGGTGCAGGCTGGGCTGAGGGACACACCCCTCCTCGGGCACGAATTTTGTGCAACAGGCCACTAGTATAACTATAACTACCATATAACCCCGAAATTGCTCTCCTAGGCATTAATCCCAGAGAAATGAAAACTTACATTCACACAAAAACCTGGGCACGGATGTTTATAGTAGCTTAATTTGTAATAGCCACAAACTGGGAGCAATCTGCATGTCCTCCAATGGAGGAATTAGTAACACTCTGTAGTACAGCCTGTCCATGGACTCGACTCAGCAAGAATAAGGAGTGAATGGCTGATACACAGAACAACCTGGATCAATTATTCAGAGGGTGGTGCGGGGTGAAAAAAGCCAGTCCCAAAGGTTACACATGGTAGGATTCTGCTTATATAACATTCTTGAGATAAAGTTATATAATTCAGACAATAGGTTAATGACTGCCAGGAGTTGAGGAGCTGGTCAAGGAGAAAAGTGGAGTGTGTCCATCAAAAGGGAACAGGAGGGAACTGTTCTGAACCTCAACAATGTCAATGGCTACTAGCATATCCTGATTATATTGTACTATTGTTTTTGCAAGATACTACATCTGGAGGAAACGGGGGGAAGGATACATGGGACCTCCCTGTATTATTTCTTCTGTCAATGAGTCTGCAGTCATCTCAAAACGTTTTTTGGTTTCTTGTTTTTTTTATTTCAGAGAGGAAGGGAGAGGGAGAGATAGAAACATCAATAATGAGAGAGAATCATTGATTAGCTATTTCCTGCATGCCCCACACTGGGGGTCAAGCCTACAACTCAGGCATGTGCCCTGACCAGAAATCAAACAGTGACCTCCTGGTTCATAGTTCGATGCTCAACCACTGAGCCATGCCAGCCAGGCTCAAAATTAATGTTTTAACTAAAAAAATAATTGAGATTTTTTTGTGATGAAAAATGGGATTCTAAAGAAAGCTGAGGTATTTAAAGCAACTGCAACTTGTAATTTATAAAATCTCCTTCTCTCAAGGAAAACTACCTTTTCTTGGATGTACAGTGATCTCTTTACTGACCATAGAGGAAACTTAGAGTGTGTATACTGAGCTCATTATAATAGAATAAACAGATTAGATTTGTGAAAAGTTAGAGGACATTTCCTTCCACTAGGTGTATAATAAGTAGCTGAGACCCAGAGTGCCCATTAATATACCAGGAAGCCTGGGGTCAGGGCAGGTTTCTGAGTAAACACAGCTTCTAGGCATTTAGAAATACAGAATTGGAGGCATAACAGGGACATAGTGGTAAAAGTCTTAAGGGAGGATGAACTCACCAAAGGAGGAAAAATAGACTTATACTATTACAAGTCCCTAGGATATATGCCGGGCAAAAACTCAGGCACTTCCTTTCTTTTCTAGGCTAAACTCAGCTCCTTATGTACACTTAAAGAGATACAGCGCATCCTGGGCGCCATCCAACACCCTCCCTTTCATAGGCCAAAGGAACCTCCTGGCCAGCTCCTCAGAGAGGCTCCAGTCTGTGTCCCAGAAGTCGTGTGAAAGCCTGTCCCTTTTCAGAGGACACAAGAAAAGGAAAGCGTGCTCTGCGATCAGTGCCGTAAAGACTAAAGACATGAAACCTGTTGTGGGCAAATGGGAGACCCCTCCCCTGGGCTTGGAGAAGGGCGTGACTGTTACCAAAGGCCGGAGTTCTCAAGCTGTAGAATCCAACCAGCAACCCTCCATGCGGATAGCCCCCCCACCAACTCAGCCTGACAGTGAGCAGCCAGCAAAGAATGAGGGACAGCCCACCTTCCATCTGAAGGTCCAACGGCAGAAATGATCTAGCTTTTTGCTGCTCTGAAGTCTGTGGGTGAAAGATAACATATGCTTACCTATTAAAAAGAAAAGAGAAAAGCCCTCTCCATCCCTCTTATCACCATTTCTCTCCCTACGCATACATATGCACATACTAAACTAGATACTCCATCTTCTGTAGTGAGGACGTCTTTCAGAAATATAAAAGGGGATCTGGAGCCCTGATCAGTGTGGTGCAGTGGTTAGAGCATTGTCCCATGTACTGAAGGGTCATGGGTTCGATTCCTAGTCAAAGGCAGGTACCTGAGTTGCAGGTATGGGGTGTGTGGAGAGGCAACCAATAGATGTGCTCTCACATCAATGTTTCCCTCTCTCCTCTCTCTCCCCTCCCCTCCTCTTCCCTCCCTTTCCTTCCCCTCCTCTCCCCTCTTCTCCACTCCTTCCTTCTTTCTGTCCAATCTCTAAAAATCAATGGGGAAAAATATCCTCAGGTGAGTATTAACAAACAAAAGGGAAATCTAGAGAAAACATAGCAGATTTTAAATTGTCTTAGGTATTATACTACCGTGTTTCCCCGAAAATAAGACATCCTCTGAAAATAAGACCTAGTGCATGGAAAGATAAGACATCCTCTGAAAATAAGACCTAGCGCAACTTTGGGAGAAAAAAGTTAATATAAGACACTGTCTTATTTTCGGGGAAACAGGGTAGTATTTAATTTTTGTCAAGATGGAAAAAAAATATTTATTTCTGATTTCTTTCAAAATGATTTATTTATATAACACCAAAAATAAGCACTCAGGAAGGAATGACTTGTGCTATTATTGACTTCAATGTCCCTATTAGGCCCTTGAATGAATCAGTCAACAAACAACATTTCCTGAATTTTTGTTATATCTGTAGTGTGCTAAAAACAATTAGTGATTTTTTTAAAAAGACACTTTTCCCTCCCCGCTGGTGTGGCTCAGTGTTGTGGAACTACGAACCAGGAGGTCATAGTTTGATTCCTGGTCAGGGTACATGTCCAGGTTGTGGGCTCGATCCCCAATAGGGGCATGAAGGATGCAGCCGATCCATGATTCTCTCTCATCATTGATGTTTCTGTCTCCCTCTCCCTCTCTGAAATCAATTAAAAAAAAACCACATATTTTAAAAAGACATTTCTCTCTACTGGAAGATTACTGTATAATTGTACATATAAAACATATATGACTAAAATAATTGCAGAAAACCAGGAAAATGGCGGGGGCTCCCGAGTTGGGGAGCCTCTCGCTTCCGCGGGCCGTGGAGAGCGTGGCCGGGACAGAAGACCGCGCCGCGGGCCCCGCCGCCACTCCGCGGGAGGATTTCCGCGTGCGCTGCACCTCGAAGCAGGCCGTGCTGGAGCTGATGGAGCTGTGCGGCCGCTTCGTGCGGCAGCTCGGGGACGCGCTGCCGGCGGAGGTTCGGGAGCCCGCGCTGCGAGACGCGCAGTGGACGTTTGAATCTGCTGTGCAAGAGAATGTCAGCATTAATGGGCAGGCATGGCAAGAAGCTTCAGATGATTGTTTCAGGGATTCTGATATCAAAGAACTTGAAGATCACTTTGATGAAATCATAGTAGACTTAGCCACGAAACGTAAGCAGTATCCCAGAAAGATCCTTGAATGTGTCATAAAAATTATAAAAGCAAAACAAGAAATTCTGAAAGAATACCACCCTGTTGTACACCCAGTGGACCTAAAATATGACCCTGATCCTGCCTCTCGTGTGGAAAATTTGAGATGCAGAGGAGAAACAGTAGCAAAGGAGATCAGTGAAGCCATGAAGTCCTTGCCTGCATTAATTGAACAAGGAGATGGATTTTCCCAAGTGTTAAAGATGCAGCCTGTTATCCAACTCCAGAGAATCCACCAAGAAGTCTTTTCCAGTGGTTATAAGGAGCCAGATGCTAAACCTGAGAACTTTATAACACAAATAGAAACCACACCAACAGAGACTTCTACCAGCAAAACCACTAACGTGGTACTGAAAAGAAAGCAAACTAAAGACTGCCCCCAGAGAAAATGGTATCCGTTGCGGCCAAAGAGAATTAATCTTGATACGTAAGCTATTTTTGTTTATCTCGGGAGTTGAAATTAGGCTGTCATCATTTAGATTAAAGTCTGATGCCTAGACAGGACTTCATTTAAAATAACAAGTAACTCTTTAGTGATTTCTTTATACAGATGTAATAACTCTGTCCTGGGGTATGATGTAATATTGTATATCCTCAATGTTTCGTCTATAGTTGATGAAAAGCATAGTTTTAAAATGTTGGCACAAAGCCCATCAATGGGTATAAACAGTACAGTCTTTTACTGTCCTAAAATGCCATCAACTCTTGGCTGCTTTTATGGAATTTTATGAGTAACATTCTGTCAGTTTTCTGGATCTACTGCTTTCTTTTAAAAAGAGCTGTGTAACAGTTGTCTTCATTTAAGTGCTGAGAGGAATCACCAGTTCTGCACTGGAACACATGGAGGGTTTTTTTTTTGTTTTTGTTTTGTTTTTTTGGTGTTTTTTGTTTTCAATGTGATTTCTTTTATCAAATGAATGTGCAAATGAAAGACTAGCTTTGACTTTGTCACTAGTTCAACTAATTTAGATCTGTGAGTATAATTGTAGGAAGTTTTGTTTTTATTTTGTGTTATAAGACAAGACAGCTATTATTTGTGTAAGAATTTCTTCCAATATTTCTTGCCTACACTTTGTTTTCCATAGACCTTTTAATTTTTAAGCATAATTTGACTTGTGAATAATATTTTTAAACGATTTCTCATTATTTCTTTGTATATGGCTCCAGTTCAAAAATATATATCAGAGTAATACATTAAGAAATTGTCATGTGGAATAAATATAGATATAATCATACTGAAAAAAAAAAAAAAAAAACATATATGACTAAAATAATTGCAGAATGAGATAGTGCGTAGTAAAATGCTAAGATTTGAACAATGTTAAAATACTATTGCCTAACTGGTTTGGCTCAGTGGATAGAGCAACGGCCTGTGGACTGAAGGGTCCCAGATTCGATTCCAGTCAAGGGCATGTACCTTGGTTGCGGGACATCCCCAGTGACGGGTGTGCAGGAGGCAGCTGATCAATGTTTCTCTCTCATTTGATATTTATAACTCTTTATCCCTCCCCCTTCCTCTCTGTAAAAAAAAATATATAAAAAAATAAAATATATTTTTAAAAATTAAAAAGCTATATTAAAAAATGTGAATTACAAGGAAATAAAAAGTATACAACTTGGAGAATGATGAAGTAAAACTATATTCACAAAGAAGAAGATTGTAACTGTA
The DNA here is from genome assembly GCF_014108245.1 of Pipistrellus kuhlii. NCBI lineage: Eukaryota > Metazoa > Chordata > Mammalia > Chiroptera > Vespertilionidae > Pipistrellus > Pipistrellus kuhlii. The sequence continues at coordinate 16,238,591 of NW_023425405.1, forward strand.
GAAAATCCCTGCTGGAAATAATAAGCAATTACGGCAAGGTTGCAAGATACAAAATTAATGTACAAAAGACAATCACTATCTTAGACGCCAAGCAATGAATATTGAAATTAAAAACACAGTACCATTTACCTTAGCACCAAAAAAAGAAATACTTAGATATTAATCTAATCTACTCAAGATCTATATGAGGAACACCATAAAACTCTAATGGAAAAACCTCAAGAAATGCAGGGATATTCCATGTTCATGCATAGGAAGGCTCAATATTGTCAAGAGGTCCGAACTTCCCAATTAGATCTAGAGATGCAGTGAAATACCAATCAAAATCCTAGCAAGTTAATATTGATTGATGTGATCCTAAAATTTGTGTAGGAAGGCAAAAGATTGAGAATATCCAATGCAATGTTAAAGGGAAGGACTTAAAAACGGACTATGAAACTAGAGTAGTCAAGACAGCCTGGTGTTGGCAACCTTGAGTTCTATGTCCAGCAGAAGAAAAAGGCAACGATTGAGTTTCCACCATCGGTCTGTGCCGCCACAATGGTGCATAGGGATGTCCCGGCTGATGCTCTGAAGAGTACCAACAATGCCGAAAAGAGGCAAACGCCAACTTCTCATGAGGCCGTGCTCCAAAGTCACCGTCCGGTTCCTGACTGTGATGATGAAGCATGGTTACATTGGCGAATTTGAAATTATTGATGATCCCAGAGCTGGGAAAATAGTTGTGACCCCCACAAGCAGGTTGAACAAGTGTGGAGTCATCAGCCCCAGGTTTGATGGCAACTCAAAGATCTAGAAAAATGGCAGAACAACTTGCTTGGTTTCATTGTGCTGACAACCTCAGCGGGCATCAGGGACCACGAAGAAGCAAGACGAACACACACAGGAGGGGAAATCTTGGGATTCTTCTTCTAGGGGTGTCATACCTAGGTGGAAATAAAATGCCTCACAGGACTCTGGTGCTTCCCTCGGTCATTTTGAACGTGGCAGCAGAGTGGCAGGAGCTCTTGTGGCGGGTGCAGCCTTTGTGTTACTTGGTGAATGTTGTTCCCCTGAAGCGACCAAGAAAGTCTCGTGATAACTTACCCATCACGCTCATGCTCCGCAGAGGATGGTGTCTGGCCCCGGATGGTTGCATCTGGGTTGGGGTCCAGGCAGTGAAGCTGTCCCTTTCCTGGAATGAGTGGTGCCTTTCCTGTTTTTATCTCATTTCAGGCACTGTTGTTAACTGCCCTGAAAATGCATGGCTATTAACTATGTAAGCCGTTAATAAGGAAGCAGGTGGGAAGACAGCCAGAGCCCACAGCTTGCTGAGTAAGACCCATCTCAAAGTACAATAAATTTGGATGGCATGTCAGTAGCATTTGCACAACTTGTTTGTAAAAATGGTATTTTAACTAGTTTTACTGTAAACATGTCACAACTATATTCCTGGAGTTGAGTGGATGAGTTTGCTGGACCACTTTCCCCGGGAAATGCTTATAAAGAGGGCAGGCTGGCTTCTGTGAAATAGATGAGGGCTCCACTCCCCTTTTATAACATTTTGTGTTCAGAATGTTAAAATTTTAATATGTAATATGAAATGAGTGGAACTTTGAAAGAAAAGAAGAAGAAGAAGGAGAAGGAGAAGAAGAAGGAGAAGAAGAAGAAGAAGAAAAGAAGAAGAAGAAGAAAAAAGAAAAAGGCATCAACTGAGGCCACTGTGAAAGGAGGACTGTGTATCTGCTCCCACCCCGTCCTCCGCAGCTGCGGCCCAGCATGTCTTTGGCTCCCCTCACGTGGCCACCGTGAGGCCTGGAGTGGCCTGGGCTCTGGAGTTGGCATCCATGCTACTGACAAGGGCAGAAGGGCGTCTAATAAGATAAAATGAAAGACATTAACTTTTCGGCTGTTATCCTGAGACCATTCAATTGTTCTCCTATAATTAGGCTTTAAGACAAGAATGATCTGCCGCCTCCACCAAAAACCATTGTTTCATCTTTATGGCAGAGGAGTAGGCAGAGGGGTAAGCACCGTTTCTACGCATAAAAGGAGTCCGCTTATTAAGTCATTTTTTCCACCCAAAACAAATACTTTTCCACCCCAAACGAAGATCTTTACTATGGCTGAATTCGTTACTTTCAAAAACATGTTAGAAACTCTAATTGGCAATTTCTCTTTGAAATAAACTGTAAACAAAGGAACAATGGTCGCTTTGTTGAAGTTTGGCCAGCCTGGTAAGAGCCTCTGTTCTCCACACTCATAGGCAGACCATTGACCCAAACCGTGGTCCCCAGATCAGCCTCTGCGGACACCATCCCCTCTACTCTAGGGGGGCAATGTGTGGAGAGGATTGTTCATGGCTGAGGACCTGGGCCTGAGTCTCCCGGGGACAGACTAGGAGAGTGAGGTGTTTTGCTCAAAGAAACAACAGATGGCCAATCCAACCGGTGGGATGATACAGTCCCTCACGAACGTAACCACTGTTCTGAAGGTAGCTGCGCTGAGCAGGGCAGGGCCACACCCTGGGGCAGGAGCCTGGTCTCGAAGCCACGCCCTCAGAGCGCTCCACTGGAAATACATGAAATGCTAAGACAGCGACAGTTCCTCTTGCTGTCTTATCACTAGTCCCTGGCAGTGGGGTAATAAATACCTTTGGTGAGGCCCATTTCTCTGACTCAGCTTGTCTGTGCTGACCAAGCACGGACGGGGCGGGATTCCCTATAACTTCTGTGAGTGGGGCCAGCCCTCAATGCTCCCAGGAAAACTCCAGACCAGGGAGGAGCGTCCCCTGGAGGGGGCACTGAGTCCTGACTGCAGCCTGACTCACCGCTGTGGGAGGGACTGGCACTCCTTGGTCTCCCCTGTTGTATAGGGGCAGGTGGGGCTATGGACTAGTCTCCTCTGCCTGCAGTCGGCTGTTTAGGTTGCCCCAAAGCACAAATAGACGTGCACTCAGGGAACTGCACAGAGGGGACTTATTTTCAGCCAGGCCTCCCTTGCCCTGCCCACCGATGGCTGGCCTGGCTGCCAGGCATTGTTTGCTTTGAAAGCCCAGCAGTCCACGGGGTTCCAAGCAGGCAGCGTGGTCCCCTGGTCCTAACAGCCAGAGGCCAGTGCCCTTGAAGCCGTGGAGGGCCCTCAACTGCCACAAAGGAACCTGTCCAGCTTGTCCTGGGATGGCGCTCTGTGGTGGCAGCCGCCACTGGATGTTAGCAGGCCAACGTGGCTTTAAGGAGGAAGAACCAGCCACATGCTTTTCTGCCCAGGCTGAAGGATATTGTTATGTTGGTGAAAGATTAACGAGTTTACACAGCCTATAACGCCCTCAAGGCACCTGTCATAAAGGCCATAATGGCTCATCCTCAAGGACAAGACACCTGTCAAACATGGGTCAAAATCCAAACCCCACTGACGAATGCCAAAGGCATCTCTGAAAGGACAGCAGAACTTGAGATGGAAATAATGGTGGTTTGAAGGAAAACACTCATTTTAGGGGGCAGCCCAAGCTTGCTTTCCCAAGCAGGTGCAGGCGGGATAGGAAGTGTGAGAACCGAAGAGAGGGAGGGAGTAAATTCTTGAAAAGTAGTACACATGAATGAAACAGGCTGTAATGATGAAGGCGCCCCTAAAATCTCTGGCGGACACCCTGCTGCAGGCATTGGTAGATAGAGCGTCAGCCTGCGGACTGAAGGTCCCAGGTTCGATTCAGGTCAAGGACAGCTGATGTTTCTCTCCCATCGATGTTTCTAACTCTCTCTCCCTCTCCCTTCCTCTCTGTAAAAAAATCCATAAAATATATTTAAGGACTTGTACACATGCATATAAGCACACCAATGAACACAAGGCACTGGGGGTGGGATGAGGGCGTGCAACAGGAGGTAGGGGAGGCTGGGGGAAGGTCAATGGGGGGAAAAAGGAGGTATATGTACTAATATATGTAATTCTTTAAACAATAAATATATATATATATTTTTTTTTTTAACTTTTCCCTGTGAAAAATAATAAAGGGTCAGAGGTCAATTCCAGGAAGGCAGCTTGAGGCACTTCCCTCACACTGCCCAGAGAGAATATAGCTGGTATTAAAAAAAAAAAAAAAAATTGTCCTAAGGACATACAACATGTGAAGAAACATCCATTCAAGAAAATCTCCTGAATCAGTAAGGCCAGTGAGAGTCTATAGCCTGTGGCCAAGAACACAGGCACTATAAGCCCCCATCCTTCCCCGGGCGAGGGCTGCTGTGCCTCCCCTGGAGGGGCAACTGCTAGCATTTCTCAGTGCCCACCTCGGCGGTGCAGAGGCTAAATGCCAGGCAAGTACAGCCACAAAGCCAGGGCCTCCCCGCCTCCCTCCGCCCAGCCCCAAGACGAGGGCTCTTCCCAGAGTCAGCAGCCACGGGTGCAGGAGCCTGGCCTTTGTAGAGCGTGGCCACAGGGCGGGGGTTCCCCGGAGGGGGAGGGAGCTGAAAGGCCGGAGGCTGCCCTGCCGGTTGGGCACCAGGCTCCTCCAAAAGCCCAAAAGCAGAAGTGTCGCAGGAGGAGCAGCTCGCTCTGCCGCAGCTCCCCAGGAGGCCCAGGTATCTGCCCCAGGGGGAGAGGCACATGCCAGGGAGGCCCCCAGAAGAGAGCTCCCGGGCCAAGGCCTTGTTTGTGTGGAGATGGTCATAGCTGAGGGCACTGTCAGAATCAGTGGAGATTGTGGTTACACAACCGGGAGGAAGCTAACAGCCCGCTAAGAGCCGCCTGCTGAACCAGAGGCCAGCCGTGTGGCCAGAGGGAACTTGTTAGGCAGCAATAGCCCCCCTGCAGTTAAAAAGTATACGTTTTCATTTCCAGTTAAAAATGGCAAAGGGCACACACTTAATTTTGCTCCTTCTCTAAAACCCACTGAAATAATCATTTTTATTTTTTTAAGAAAAAGGCTGCAAGGGGGAAAACAGGAGAGGCTATTTTGGAAACTAGGGAGCAAAATGGCTTTAAACTTCTCGCCAAGAACATGAGAGCTAGATGGAATGGTACAAGGCTTTCAAAGTGATGAGGCAAAATACCTTTGGCCTAAAATCCTATACTCTCATCTAATTTTTTTTTTTTTTTTAATAAGTTTTTATTGTTCATATTATTACAAATGTTCCTTCCCCCCCCCCCCCCACCATTGCTCTCCTCCACCAGGTTCCCACCCCACCCTCTGCCCTTTCCCCTCTCCCCATTGTCCTCATCCATAGGTGCACAGTTTATGTTCAGTCTCTTCCCACGCCCCCCTCTCCCCTTTTCCCCAAGAATCGTCAGTTCACTCCCCTTCCATACCTCTGATTCTATTATATTCAACAGTTAATATTGTTCATCAGATTTTTTTTTTAATTTCCTTGGTTTTTAGATTCACTTGTTGATAGTTACGTATTTGTTGTTCATAATTTTTATCTTTGTTTACCTTCTCTTCTGAAAGAACCCCCTTCAGCAATTCATATAATTCTGGTTTGGCAGTGATGAACTCCATTAGCTTTTTTTTATTAGTGAAGCTCTTTATCTGGCCTTCGATTCTGAGTGATAGCTTTGCTGGGTAGATTATTTTTGGCTGTAGGTTCTCGCTATTCATCACCTTGAATATTTCTTGCCATTCCCTTCTGGCCTGCATGGTTTCTGTTGAGAAGTCAGCTGACAATCGTATAGGTGCTCCTTTATAGGTTACTACCTTCTTTGCTCTTGCTTCTTTTAATATTCTCTCTTTGTCTTTTGCTCTTGGAATTTTAATAATGATGTGTCTCGGTGTGGTCCTCTTTGGATTCCTTTTGTTTGGAGTTCTGTGTGCTTCCTGGACTTGTAAGTCTAATTCTTTCACCAGATGGGGGAAGTTTTCTATCACTATTTCTTTCAGTATGTTTTCGATATCTTGCTCTCTCTCATCTTCTGGGACCCCCATAATTCTGATGTTGGTTCGCTTGAAGTTGTCCCAGAGGTTTCTTACATTATCTTCAATTTTCTGGATTCTCTTGCCTTCTAGCTTCTGTGGAGGAGTGTCTTCTGGCTCTTTATGTTCCAAATCTTTGACTTGATTCTTGCGATCTTCCCTTCTGTTTTTAGGACTCTGTAAAATATTTTTTATTTCAGACAATGTATTCTTTATTTCTTGTTGATCCCTTATCATTTCTTGTTGACTCCTTATTAATTCTAGTTGATCTCTTTTCATATCCTCATAGGCCTTATCCATCTTTTCTAGGAAATTCTTGAAAAACCTTGTAAGCGTAGATTTGAACTCTATATCCAGACGCTTTTTGTCCTCCATTTCTTTCGTTTGTGATCTATTTTGTTGTCGCATTTCGCAGTTACAGATGGGGCGGGGTTTCAGGGTGGAGCCTACAGCCTTGGCTTCTGTCAGCCCCGCCCTATGCGGGTCCTTCAGTGCTCGCTGCTGGCGCCTCTGAGAGAAAGGTGCCCTCGATTTTCGCCTGCTGCCAAACAGTCTATGCTCTCCCCCAATGAGCCCGGAACTGGGGTTCAGTTCAGTTGGAAGTGGAGTTGGAGGTGGCGTTCAGAGCAGTCTGGAGCCCCAGTCTCCTTCCCATCAGGGCAATCCCGCGGCACAGCCGACCGTCCTTTCTCTGTGCGCAGTGTGCGCGCCGCCGCCGGGACCTCCTTTCACTGCTCCCCGGGGTTCTGCCTTACAGCCCGGCTCCCTATGGCTGAGCCTGAGTCCCCGGGGTCTGGCTTAAAACTGGGGATCAGAGCAGTCGGGGGCCCAGCACAGTCGGAGTTTTATCTCCTTTCCGCTAGGGAACGCCCGCCAGGCACTCGGCCTCCCTCCTCTCCGGCTCTGTCCTCTCTGCGCGCCGCGTCTCCGCGTCTCCGTACCTTGGCTTTTCCAGCTCCTCCGCGCCTCCTTCTGGTTTTCTCCTTGCTTCTCGCTGTAGAATTTCCAGTCAGTCAACCTTCCTGTAGTTCTGGGCAATGTCCGTTTTATATTTTAGTTGTATTTTATTGAAATTGTTGTGTGCGGCTGCGGCTAGGTGTTCACCTGGGCGCAGCCATCTTGGATCTCCTCTCATCTAATTTTGATGAATGGTGTTTAAAGGTAGAAAAAAAATAAGTCAAGAAAAGCCTTTGATGCTGGAAATAGGTGGTCCCCCAGGACGAGGCAAAAGGAAGCCAGGGCGGTGAAGAGAGGGTCCAGGCACAGCTGAGTGTCAGGTGGCGCCCGGCCCGGCCTGGAACCGGTGGGAGGCACTGGGCAGCCTTTCTCAGGAAGAGATCGAAAACGATGCAGACACATTTCTCCAAAAAGATTTGATGAAGACTTGAGGTTTGGGTTAGTGTCAAGTACATTGAAAAACCAACCAAACAAAAAAAGGTAATTATCTCCAAGGCAGACCAAAAGTTATGCAGAAAGGAAAAAGAACTCATTTTTCACATATAGTATTCACATAGTCACAATGTTGTGGACACTGAGTATTGGTTTACACGAAATTATAACCAATTTGGAAGCAGGAGGGGAAAAGGACTTCTACTTGTGGAACGTGGAGTCGGGGAGAAGAAAGCTAAATCTTTGTCTTCTACAGGAGAGGGTCAATAGGTTACACCTGAAAGGGGGGGAAATCAAGAAGTACCAATGTACGCAGGTTATTTAGAGAACGGAGGTATCTACCTAAGGAATCCGTTAAAACAGGCGAAAGCACTTATCTCGGAGACAAAAAAAAAAATTCAGAGTGTGCGGTGGCTGTTTTCCCTAATAAACTTTGGAGAATACTTGACTCTTAAACTAAGATGCATTATAACTTTTAATAAATGTTTTAAATAGATGTTCATTTCTCTCCTACAGTGTGTCCCTTCACGCAGAGAAATAGCCTGTATTAGTATCAAAATGTTAATTCTGCCTCTGGCTTCAGGACATCACTGTGAAGGCTAAACCAGATATTTAGAAATTTTGCTTTTAATAACAACGGCTCCCGTTACTGCGTGCCCAGGACCGTGCTGCGCTCACACGTTAGCTCCCAGGTCCACAGCTGCGGTGCGAAGCAGCCCTGCTTTCGTTTCCGATGTGCTTCACCCCAGAGAGATGAAATAATTTGCTAATTTCTCACAGAGCTCCCTGATGCCAGGGCCTCTTCTCTATTCTTGCTTTCCATTGCGTCACATCACCTCTTTCTATGGTCTGAGCTTTAAAGAACTTCAAAGAGGGGGAAACGGAGCAGATCAAGGAACTCATTTGGGGGGGGGGGGGGGGAAGAGAAACACTGAAGGACTCAGCAGTATTACTAGATAATAACTAAGCTTAACCCAACTTGGAATTTCCAAGTGGTCATGTGAGCCAAGTAAGCAGTTTTTAAAACTCTGGCTAGGAGTCCCCGTGATTTCAAACATAACAATCTCCTTCTCTTATTTGGAAAGAGCAGCCCCAGCAGCTCAGCAAGGACCCTAAACAACCGCGGGAGAATCCTGCGTGTCCAGAGAGGCCCGGGCATCCTACAAAGCTGGTTTCTGACAAGTAGGGGCCCCGAGGGCATCTCTGCCTCCCAGTGGGCTGGGCAGCGTGGACCTGGTTGGGAAGCCCCTTCTGCAGACGACTCCTGGTTCTGTTTACCTTGCGGTTTAAATCACCCAGAGGTTTGAGAGTGTGTTGGCCCGTGCCTTTCCTGGAATTGTTGTGTGTGATACAGTCAGGACACTTCTCTGGTCCCGAAGCCAGTGGGCAAAGAGCAGGACAGCACTGTTTATAAGACTTGTTTCCGAGAAGTCAGAGGCCACTTCGGGCAAGTGAAAAACCGAAAGTGAAATCAGCTGGTGGTGACCTCAGCCGCACCAATAGGCCGAAGTTCAGAGCTGTTTACTCTGCGAGGTACTGGTGCAGATGCAGGCAGATCCAGGCAGATCCAGGCTCGGCGCTGCCTGGTGTGGAGCCTGACACCTCCTGCGCGGGGGCCTGACACGAGCCAGCCAGGGAGAAGGAACAAACCGCACCTGAGCTTCTGTCCCTCGGGCCCAGGAGTGTCCCTGCAGCCCCTCTCGGTGAGTGCCCGCCCTCCCTGCAGCCTGCCTCTCCGTGCAGGATGAGTTTGTTTGTTTTCCCCGAGACCTTTCACATGCTGGCTGCGGGCACAGCGAAAGTATCGGCTGTCAGTGTCTGCGGCCTTCCTCCCCCAGGGCTGATTGCCCCGAGCTCTCTGCTCCCCTTCCTCCCTCCAGGATCGCCTCATGGGTCTCTGGCCTAGACCCTGGTGAGGGCAACGCCCGTGTCAACTGGGTAGAAACTTGGGGATAACCGCGGGCACACGGGCTTCTTGCACGAGGTCTGCACAGACGTCCGTGGCTGGTGAGGTGGACTGTTCGTAGACCCTAAAAATACAACCTGTGGATTAAGGTGGTCAACCTGTGTTGGCTCGGAAAGGCCATCATAGGGTCTAAGAGAGTTTCGGTGCCTGTGTGATTGGATGCCATTCATTGCTTCTCATGCCTCGATGGAGATTCATGATGGGATTTCAGACCTGTTGGTTGCACCTCTTCAAAGGTTTTTGGTTTGTTTTTTGTGTGTGTGTGTGTGTGTGTGTTTTAAATATGGGCTCTTTCTCTAATAACATTCATTATCTTCTTCACCTGTGAGGTGAAAAAAATTCTTTGAAAAAGGGAAATGCCGAAGTTTGACCCCTTCTTTCCTCCCTCCCTCATGACGGGGCATTTTTAGCGTTGGCCCCTGAAGCCCCAGGCCGCTGAGCGGTGCACAGGGCGGCCTCTGCTCACTCTGCAGGCGCTCCCCCTTCTCACCGCTCTTCCCCGCTTACTCCCTCCTCTAACGCTGAGCTGCTTGCCTTATTGCTTCCCTTTTTCATGGATATAACATAATTCTGGGGATATTTTTAATGCAGAAAGAACAACTGCCTATAATGCCACTATCTAGAGACACCTCGTTTTTCTAAAGGTTGCCTAGAGTTTCATCATCTTGAAACATCATTTAATTCCTAATACTGTGATGAACATTCCTGGGGGAGGGGGAATCATGGATTGCATTTCTGATTGCTGCTTAAGATAGACTGGTCAGTGGCATTATGTGGCCAGAAGATGTGACTGTTTCTAGCATTTTTAATGCGTGTTGCTTCCAGAAAGTTTGTGAGAATGCTGGTTTCACTGCGTCGTGGGATCAAGTGTTCTTATCGGCTGTTTTGACGAAGCACATAGGTTATTTTCCCTGGCACATCTTTGACTACATTGCCTGTGGACTTTTTTATGTTAGCTAATGCGACACAGTGATTTCCAGTTAATACATATTTGCTCTTTGTCCCCATTCCTAGCTCAGAGCTCCTAAAAGCTCTTGGGATTTCTTACGTGATCCTAAGATAAAAGTGTCTTACTTATCCAAAGCAAGCCCTTTTATTTTATTTTATTTTATTTTATTTTATTTTATTTTTTAAAGATGAGAAGCAGTGGGACCAGGTGTCTTTTTTTTTTTTTTTAATGTATTTTATTGATTTTTTACAGAGAGGAAGGGAGAGAGATAGAGAGCTAGAAACATCGACCATTTGCCTCTTGCACACCCCCTACCGGGGATGTGCCCAAAACCAAGGTACATGCCCTTGACCCGAATTGAACCTGGGACCTTTCAGTCCGCAGACCGACGCTCTACCACTGAGCCAAACCGGTTTCGGCCAAAGCAAGCCCTTTTAAACCACATCTGAGTTTGTTAACGGGTGACTTCTGGAAAGTCCCAGGTTGCAAGGGAAAACAAGCATGTGATTAGAGACTGAGAGCTTTCAGCCCCACCCTGAACCCTGGGGAGGTGAGAGGCTGGAGATTGTGTAATGAAACCTTCATAATCCCTGCAGCACAGGGATGCAGAGGTGCTGGGGGGGTGGGGTGGCGTGCTACCTCCTTCTCCTCCCCCCCCCCCCCCCCCCCCAAACCTTCCCTACGTGTCTCTTCCAAGGGCTGGTTCTGAGTTGTATCTTTTTATAATAAACCAGTATCCTCGTAACCCCCCAATTGTAACCAGTCAGTCCGAAGCACAGATGACAATCTAGATCTGAGGTTAGCATCTGAAGTGGAGAGTGGTCCTGGTGGAGCCTTTAACTGGGGGCTCTGATGCTATCTCCAGGGAGATGGCGTCAGCATTCAGTTACATTGTAGGGCAGCCAGAGAACTACCTGGTGGAGGAACCCCGCCCCCCACCGGCTCCCCCCTACACACACACACACACACACACACACACACATTTGGTGAAGAGGACGGAAGGAGAAACAGTTGTTTACCGTGCTCTATTTTTTGCATTCCTTCTTTTGTCAAATATCTCAACTACCCCTTCATATTCCTGGTCTACTTTTTTATGAGGGTTAATCTTTTCTTTTCTCTGTCTGCATAAACATTTTATATAGCCGGTATATTAACCATTTCATTTTTTGTTGCAGATAGTTTTCATGTACATTTACTTGTTTTGTTTGTTAATCCTCACTCGAAGGTATTTTCCCACTGGTTTTTAGAAAGAGTGGGAGGGAGGGAGGGAGAGAGACAGAGAGGGGAGAGAGAGAGAGAGAGAGAGAGAGAGAGAGAGAGAGAGAGAGAGAGAGAGAGAGAGGGAGGAAGGGAGAGAGGAAGGGAGAGAAGCATCGATGTGAGAGACACATTGATTGGTTGCCTCCTGAAGGTGCCCCTACAGGGGGCTGGCGATCAAACCCAGACCCCAGGCCTGTGCTCTGGACCAGAAATCCAACCTGAGACCCTTCAGTGCACGGTCCAATGCTCTAACCACCAGGCACCAGCCAGGGTGTGCTCACTAACATTTTTTTTTTTAAATTTATGTCATTTTGTTGTATATTTTAAATAGTTAAATCTGTACAATTTTTCTTTGTGGTTTCAATTTGCTTTTAAGCTCGGAGTATTCTTTCTCACTCATAAGTCAAATATATACACACATATCTAGATTTTTCTGTTTACTACATTTTAAAAAATATATATTCTATTGATTTTTTACAGAGATGAAGAGAGAGGGATAGAAAGCTAGAAACATCGATGAGAGAGAAACATTAATCAGCTGCCTCTTGCACACCCCCTACTGGGGATGTGCCCACAACCAAGGTACGTATCCTTGACTAGGATCGAACCTGGGACCTTTCAGTCCACAGGCCGACGCTCTATCCACTGAGCCAAACCGGTTTGGGCTGTTTACTACATTTTACTATTGGATCCACGTGCAGTTTATTTGGGTGCTCAGAGTTAATGACGTGAGGAGGTGAAATAGTTTCGTTTTCAGTCAACAAATGGCTTCCACAGTAATAAAAAACAAAAAAACCCCGTCCTTTCACTAAATTATAACGCCGTCTCCATCCTGTGCGGCTTCGCGTGCCTGACTTTTCAGAGGCCGTCCGCTCTCTGCAGCTGTCTGTCCGGCCGGCCCTGCCATTCCGTGGTATTGGGCCCAACTTCCCCTCCAGGCATTCTAGCAATCTGCCTGGGAACCCGAGGCCCTGCTTGCCTCTGCGGCTAGCCTGCCGTAGGCCTCCAAGTGATAAATCTTAAAGTTAATTAATAAGCATAACGAATATTTTGGAAGCTCCGTCTTCAAATCCACCGACAGCATGTTCCCATCAGCACCTGCGAGCTGGCCGGGCGTGGGCCCAGGCTCGCACTGCCTTGCTCTCTCAGTCCTGCCTGTCGAACTAAAGCAGCTTAGTAACCAGTGTGCTCATTCCTTTAGTCAAAGCAAACTATCCATGTATTATATAAAAGGACCATGCCAAAACCGGTTTGGCTCAATGGGTAGAGCGTCGGCTTGGGGACTGAAGGGTCCCGGGTTCGATTCCGGTCAAGGGCATGTACCTTGGTTGCGGGCGCATCCCCGGTGGGGGGTGTGCAAGAGGCAGCTGGTCGATGTTTCTCTCTCATCGATGTTTCTGGCTCTCTATCTCTCTCCCTTCCTCTCTGTAAAAAAATCAATAAAATAAAATAAAAATAAAAATAAAAAAAGAAATGCCCAGGGAAAGTGTGGGGGAGGGGAAGGAGGGAGCAGGCCACCCTCCCAGCACCTCCGTGCGTTCCCCAGCGCAGCACCCACAGGCAGGGGAGCCTCTTCCTGAGGGGTTAGAAGCAGCAGGACTGCTGTGGGAGGTGGCAGACTGTGGTCCGGTGAGGGCGCTGTGGCCAGGGGACCTGTTCCCCCGGGGTCAGGTGAGCGAGCCGGTGCGGAGGGGGAGGGCTGACAGGTGCTTCCCCCAAGTGCTGACCCAGATGGAGATCGGTGACAGGCGGCCGGGGCGGCCTCCGCGGTGTGCGTCCCAACAGCTGAATTAACTCCATCAGCCCACACCTGGGCCGCGGGAGGCTTCGGGGGGTGACCCGCAGGGCCCGGCGCCTTGTCCACGCGGGAGGGGGCTCTAACAGCGAGGTCCCGGCCAGAGCAGAAGGAAGCAGAGCCCCCGTGGGCAGCCGCCGGGTGACCAGGGAAACGTCCCTTCCTGAGCGCCCAGGTGCCGGCCTGCGGGCTGCAGGGCGGCCCCTCAGCCTCCGCCTGTGCTGAGTTGCTCTGTGCTTGTTGAGAAGCCATTTCACATGCATCTGAAGCCCACAGGAAGAGCGACAAACTCTCGTGTGGGATGGAGGTGCAGCTCATGAAAAGCAGCCTCCCTTCCTGTCCCCTCTCAAACATTTTTGCAAAAGTTAAGGTCAAGGTCTACCTGACTGTTACTCATTGCCTTTGCCTCCGCTTTTCCTTGACTGATAGGCACCGAGTACACAGACAGGCCTTGGTCCTCCCAGCAAGGCCGGCGGCAGCAGGGTCCTAAAGAACCCCTGCATTTCCCCCCCCAGTGCCAGTCTTCCCTTTTCATCTGCCTGCGGTTTCAGCCCCACCCCCAGGGCCTGTTCCCATCTGCCCGGGCAGCAGCTTAGTCTGAGGACACAATCCAAACCTCCCACCTTGGCCTGCAAGGCCCTTGGGGATCTGGGCCCCACTCACCTGTCCAGTTTCATCTCGTCCCTTTTTCTCAGTTGGGCTGCAGCCCCTGGTCTGCAGTCTGTTCGCCACCCCCCACCCCCCAACAGCACCTTTATCACAATTGCCCTCTCCTCCCAGGAGGCTCTCCCCTCCGCCCAGCCCACCAAGGCCTTTCACACCCTCAGGCCTTTCCCCTGAACCCCTGATCCAGACTCGCCACTTCCTCCTGCCTTTCCTGTGTGTCTCCTCCACTTCATCCTGTTTACGACTTCCCAAATTTTCAGAAGTCATAATTATTTATTTATTTTTTAATGTGTGTTTGAGGCCAACTGGCTTGGCTCAGTAGTTGAGCGCTGACCTATGAACCAGGAGGTCACAGTTTGATTCCCAGTCAGGACACATGCCCGGGTATCAGGCTCGATTTCCAGTGGGGAGTTTGCAGGAGGCGGCCTATCAATGATTTTCTCTCATCATTGATCTCTCTCTCTCTCTCTCTCTCTCTCCCTCTCTCCCTCTCTCCCTCTCTCTTTCTCTCTCTTTCTCTCTCTTTCTCTCTCTTTCTCTCTTTCTCTCTCTCCCTCTCTCCCTCTCTCTTTCTCTCTCTTTCTCTCTCTTTCTCTCTTTCTCTCTTTCTCTCTCTCTCCTTTCCTGTCTGAAATTAAATGGGTATGTGTGTGTGTGTGTGTGTGTGTGTATTTTGTATGTGTTTGGTGTTTTTCACCCCAGTGAAAGCACAAGCCCAGAGAGCAGGCCCCTGGTTTGCCCTCGTGTTACTGGTTCCCTGGCCTGTGACTCAGGGAATCACCCAAAATGCACGGCTAATGGAGCCAGCAGGTGGGATGATGGGTGATGGGGAGAAGGGGGCTTGGGAGCCTCCGTCATGACCGCAGCAGAGGGGCAGGCGCAGGACCGAGGTCACGGCCCTGGCGTCTAGTGCTGTTTGCCTCCCACTCTGCTTTGGGTCCGTGAACCTTGGCCTCCTGTGAACTTGACTGTGGAGTCCCACCAATAAAAACAGGTGAGGAGGGCTTCCAAGGTACCAGCATTTTCTCACTTTTTTAAGGATTTTTTCCCTCTCTCTAACTTCTTTTTTTGACCTTTGTTCCTAGCTGGACCATCTCTGGCAAAGAGCTAATAAATAACACAGCAAGTTAATTTTAACGGAATTGTTGCAGCAGCCTGTTGTATGTGGAGGTGGTGGGACCCAGGCTTCCGTTATTGCAGTCACATGGTTGTATTTCTGCTGGTAATGCTGTTTTTATTTACGGGGAGAATTACGTCGGTCGGATTAGAGAGTGCTGGCAGGCCTGGCCTCCCACAATGCAAACTCGGGGGGACCCATGATGCTGCCCCCCAAACGCCTTTGGGAAACTGCTGAAGCCCCATTTTGAAACAGAATGCAGGCTCATACTTCCCCAAAGGAAATAAGACAAAATGTCTGCTTTTCCCCTTTTCCTTGTGTGGGAGCCACACCCAGACCATGAACACAAGTTCAGCCAGAGAGAGGCCAGTGGCCGAGGAGGAGGAGGGAGTGACAGCTGCCTCTCCCCAGAAGGCCCCCTTTCCCCGGCTGGCTTCTGTTAACACTTTCCTCCTGAGCTGAGCTGAGCTTCCCTCTGCTCATGCTACATTTCCGAGCCTCCACCTCACCCTCACTCTTCCCTTCATTCCCTTTTCCCTCCTGGAGTCACGGCTTCGTCAGTGGAGTTAGAGCAGCCACAGGTGCCTTTTGTTCTAGGGACAAAATGGACTCACCTGAGTCTCACAAAGCATGGAGGGAGGGGAGGGAGGAGCGGATGCTAGTGATACGCCCAAGGTCACAGGACAGTGAGCGACAGGACAGTGATGGGAACCCAGATGGTCTGGCTCCGAGGTCCATGACTTAACCGCCAGGTCCCTATGTGACAGCTGCCTTCCTGGGACTCAGCTTCCTTCTTCCCTCCCTCCCTTCCTTCCTTCCTTCCTTCCTTCCTTCCTTCCTTCCTTCCTTCCTTCCTTCCTTCCTTCCTTCCTTCCTTTTTAACCCTCAGTCAAGGATGTTTAGAGAGAGGAAGAAAGAGTGAGAGGCATTGATTGGTTGCCTCCCATACTCAGCCTACAGGGTATCAAACCCAAAACCTAGGTAAATGCCCAGACCTGGAATCACACGGGCCAGGGCAAAAGATAGAATTTTGACAGATGGTGGATAATATATTGATCGATCGGTAGCCAGCCAACCATAGATACATAAAACTGAGAAACAAGCAAAATTCCTTGTCCTTATAGAGCTCCCATCCTACTGGGGGTGGGAGAGACAGCAAGGACGACGTTTAGACCGTTCCATGTTGCAGTCAGCGCTGGGAAGGGCAGGAAAGGGGCGGGGGAGTGTGGGGGCGTCGGAGGGGCTGGTGCAGGTTAAAAAGCCAACTGGGACAGCCTCGTTGAGATGGAACATGTGGGCAGAGACGCAAGGGAGAGAGGGAAATATACTGAATGGAAGAGCACTGCAGGCAGAGGGAATGGCAAGCACAAAAGCCCTGAGCTTGGCTCACTTGTTTGGAAAATACGGAAGAAGGGATTATAGCAGAAGCTGGGGGCGGGAATGGGGGGTGGAGAGCCAGAAGATGAGACGAGGTCAGAGGTGGCATGGCAGTAGCAGCACGAGGGGTCCCGTTCCTGCCAATGTTGCCCATGCGCAGAGGGCACTCTTGGTAAGCCGAGTCACCGTTGGCGGAAAGGCCCGGGACACACACACACACCTGCCAGGTGGAGCATGCTGTTCTGGGGGAGGAACTCCCGTGTTTCGGGTGCCATCCCCACCCGTGGAGGGGGAACGCTGACGGGAGGGGACGTGTTCTGTGGGGACCCTGTTCCTGTCTGCTGGGAGGGGACGTGTTCTGTGGGGACCCGCGTTCCTGTCTGCTGGGCACCCTGCGAGGCTTCCCTGAACTGTGAGAACGGAGTCGCCTGGCACTGCTGGTGGGCATGGGTCCTCTGGGCTGCTGTGCAGGCATGCTCTGTGTGCTGGCCTCGGGCACTGTCTGTGGCCAACATGTACAGGTGAGGAGTCAGGTACATGTGAGAAACTGGAAGCTCTAAAGCAAGTCTGATTGCTCAATATCATCACCCATTCTGGCAGGAAGAATGAATGTTTTAAAAAACCACACAAGAAGCTTTCTTCTTCTTCTTCTTCTTCTTCTTATTATTATTATTATTATTATTATTTTAGGAGGGATCTTTTTGTATAAGACAGAGTAGAGGAGAGGGGAGTTTACTAGGGGGCCTCGAATATCGGCATAAGATGAAAAGATCATATTAAAGCCTTAGAGCAGTGACAAGTTAGAAATGACAAATGAGGGCATGATCGTCGTTTCATTAAGTTATGCTGGGGGGAGGGGGGCAGACACTGGCACTAGAAACCCGCTATGAAAAGGCAGACACAATGGGTCGTTTGTAAAGTTCATTTTGGTTCTGTGACTCAAGAGACCAAGCGGCACTCGGACACCTTAAATAGATCAGCAAAGGTTGTAGCCCTCTTGCTCCCCAGCCCTGCCGAGTGCTCCTTCCAGCCCAGGAGCACCTCCGGGCCAGTTCCTACTCACCCCGGCTGGCCCTGCAAGCCGCTGCTCTCTGCCCGCGGTGCCTTCACCCTGGCCTGGGCAGCCTGAGGCTGTGATGCAGCACGATGGACAGAGGTTTAAAAGAAAAAAAGAAAAAGAAAAAAAAAAAAAAAAAATATATATATATATATATATATATATATATATATTATTGATTTCTTTACAGAAAGGAAGGGGGAGAGGTAGTCAGAAACACTGATGAGAGAGAAACACCGATCAGCTGCCTCTTCCACACTCCTTACCTGGGGATATGCCCGCAACCAAGGTACATGCCCTTGACCAGAATCGAACCTGGGACCCTTGAGTCCGCAGGCCGATGCTCTATCCACTGAGCCAAACCGGTTAGGGCCAGAGGGGTTTTTCAGTGCCATTTCTGCCAGAATTGTAATCCTCCCTCGGATTACAGCCTCATGAATGATGTCACTCTTTTCATATGAAACTGCCAAGAATAGGATGTGAAGTGTGTGTCTCTTTGAGTCACCATCGCGTCAGCATGCACATTTTAGGAATGCTTAAATGAAAAACAACCTGCCTCAATGGAATAGTCTGAGAACCCTTGCCTTCTGCTCCCCAGTCTGGCACTCCCAAGTAACAACGGTCAAGTCTGAACACACTGGAGTCTAAATTTGTGTCTTGGTCCAGGGGCCCTGGTGCAGCAAAAGGGTTGTGCTTTATGGTGACAATTATGACAGCAAAGGGCTAACAGCCTTTATTTATAAAGGGGCTCATACAGATGGAGAAGCAAAAACCAAAACTCGAAATGATAAGAAAAAGACACACAAGGGAACTGAGAGCTTGTAATAAGAGTGGCCAGTAGACACTTGGAAAATGTAGAGCTTGACTCATGAAAGAGAAATGGTGACGATGCTGTCACTGTCTTTATCAAAGATGAGAAGACTGGAGAATGCCCAGCACTGGGTATGGTGGGAGAATCGGCATTCTCTCAGCTGCTGGTGGAAGGTGTCCACGGAAGAAGTGTTCAAATCTGTGGAGAATTTTTATCATTTGAGCCAAAGTGACGACATGTGCCAGAAAACAAGCTCTCAAATGCACCTGAGCAGTGGTCGGCAAACTCATTAGTCAACAGAGCCAAATATCAGCAGCACGACGATTGACATTTCTTTGGAGAGCCAACTCTTTTAAACTTAAAACTTCTTCTAATGCCACTTCTTCAAAACAGACTTCCCCAGGTCGTGGTATTTTGTGGAAGAGCCACACTCAAGGGGCCAAAGAGCCGCATGTGGCTCTCAAACCCGCAGTTTGCCAACCATGGCTCCAGGGAAAGTTTTGCCGTTTCTTTTATACATCAGAATCAAAGGAGGAGATGGAAAAAAAAAAAAAAAAGTGCATGAAATCCATTGGAGGTAGATTAAGAAGGCAGGTGGGAGAGGACAGAGCAGGAAAGTCTCTGGGTTTCGACAAAAGACAAAATGGGAGAAACACACATTTCTGTTCTGCTGCGGGCACAGGGGAGCTAATCGTTAACATGACAGCACACAGGTGGTGTGCAAGGAGCGTGCTGACGAGGGGCGCTGTGGCCTGTGCTCGGTGGGGTCTTGGGAAGGGAGCTCCTTGGGCTTTGGACAGGGATGCCATCCTAGATGCTGAGAACAGAGGTCACCTGAGGTGAAGGCGGGCTCGCTGAGGAAGCCGTAGTCCTGGAAGTGGTTGGCCGCATGACCTGCCACGCCGGGAACGTGTGGTCAGGCCATCCTGTGCGGCTGCTCGGGGTCACACGGCCCGTCAGGCCTGCCAGCAAACAGGCCAGGCCTTTAGGAGTTGGGCAGACCAGAACGAGGACAGCCTGAGAGAAATGCTGGATTAAGCAAAGCAAGACTGGAAGCCCCAAGGGAGCAGGAAAACAGGAAGTCAGAAACAAAGGGCTGGAGGAGTCCCCTGTTACGCCCAGATTTCATGATCCCCAAGGACCACCAGGGAGCCGAGTCCGATGCAATAAACAAAAGAGCCTGTTCCATGCTAGCATGGGCTCTGTCCCACTCACGCCAGCAGCATGGCAGAAGAGAGAGCGAATTTCGCCCAGCCCAGGGGTTTTACTCCGGTCGGTGGTGATGTCACTGCCTCGGCTAACCCTGATTGGTTGGGTGAGGGCTAGGGTTCAGTTACAAAATGGAGGATAACTCCGCCCTGCCCCACAGTGGAGTCAGGAGTTTGTCCTCGCCCCGCCCTGCCCTCTCACCCCTGGGTCCTTTTTCGAGGGAGCCTTGTTTTCGAGGGAGACTTAAGTTTAACAGAGACTTTTCTTTGGACCCACATGCAACGGGCTCGATGTCGGAGGAACAAGGAGCATTTATAGCCAAAACTGGTTTGGCTCAGTGGATAGAGTGTCAGCCCAGGGACTGATAGGTCCCTGGTTTGATTCTGGTCAAGGGCATGTACCTTGGTTACGGGCATGTCCCCAAATAGGGGCGTGCAAGAGGCAGCTGGTGGATGTTTTTCTCTCATCAATGTTTCAAACTCTCTATCCCTCTCTCTTCCTCTCTGTAAAAAATCAGTAAAAATAAATAAGTAAATAATATATATATATATATATATATATATATATATATATATATATATATAAATTTTTTTTTAAAGGAACATTTATACAAAGACAAGTCCCAGCCTGTTGGTCTCTGGACAAGGGAGGCAAGCCCAACCGTATTTCCTGCAGCGCCGTGATGGTTGTGAGGGGTTCCAGACCTAGAAACCTGTTTTTCCCCCCAAGTCTCTAACTTCACTGAACACACAGACAGAGGCTATGCAGACATGTCAAATATGCAAACTATGTCCCTGCTGGGAATTTCTCCCGGGTGGGCCCTAAACTGGTTGAAAGTCCTGTTATCTCAGTCTGATCACGTGTGGACTAGACACACCATTTTCATTCCTGATAAATCTGTAGCAGGCATCATTGCTGCAGGAATCTCCCTACCCCTTCAAAGGGGCCTTCAGCTTCTCCGTTTCACTCACCCAGGCCTCCGGAGAGGGAGGATAGTGGCTGCAGGGGCAGCTCCCCGGGCTTCCTGGAGCCGGCCCCCACCCCCAGGGCCCAGCTCCCCCGCCCCGCTCGCAGGAGATGCCATGGGCAGCAGACCGTGGTCAGGGGGCGGCAGCAGCGTGGAGTCAGCCCGCCCTGTGTGCTCAGGGGTAGGTTCCTGTCCTAACAGGCACCTGCCTCACCCCCAGGCACTATCCCTGGGTCTCAGTCCTGGAAGCCACGAATAAACCTCATTGTTCGCATGCACTCAGGTCTTTTGAATGGAACCCCTGCCAGACTGAATGTTTGTGTGTATCCCCCCCCCCCCCCCCCCCAATATTTGTTGAAACCTAATCTCCAACATGATTTAGGAGGTGGGGCCTTAGATGATTAGGTCATCAGGGTGGGGCCCTCAGGATTGTTATAAAAAGCTAGTTCCTCTGTTTTCACGGAGAGAACAGAGGTGTCATCTCTGAACCAGGAAGTGGGCCGCACCAGACTCGGAGTCTGCAGGCACCTTGAGCTTGGACATCCAGCCTCGAGAACCGTAAGGAATCAATCTCTGTTCTTTATAAGCGGCCCAGTCTGTGGTATTCTGTGACAGCAGCCGTAGGGACCTAGACACCGCCTCTCCCTCTGCCTGTCCCACAACCTGCTCGGTCGGACTGCTCTTCTCCAGCTCTTGCAGAGCAGGCGTGGGAGTGGCCAGGACCCTCCTGCTCCCTGGGGTCCCTTCAGAAGTTCATCTCCAGGGCTGTCTCGGGCCTCTCCCCAGGGCCACCAATGGCCACTGCTCACTCCACTGCTGGACGCCCCTCTGCGTTTTGGCCTTGTCATCCTGGCTGGCTGGCTTCCAGCACTGGTTTCTGGACACTTCACTGTGTAAAGGGCGGTTTTGTCCCGTGTTGGAAAAATTATATAGTGTGCAGACTCTTTTAGATGCCGACTGGGGAAAAGTTCTGATTTAAAAACGTAGTGAAAGGATTTTTCAAAAATGGTGAGGCGGGTTAGGCAAGTTTTCTGTAGGTCAGTTTGGCAATACGCAATAACATTGCTGAAGAGGATTCTCCCCTTGACGCAGTAATTGCACTGTGACATGATTAGCACTTACCTTGACTATCGATTATTATGGTAAAAAATGAAAACTATTTGCCCAATAATAGTGCAATGGGTAAATCTATGATATGATTTATTTACTATGTTTTTGAAGAATATTAAACAGCTTTGAAAAATGTGCCTAATATCCAGTAAGAAAAGCATTATGCTTAATAGTATGATTATTTACAAATACTGAATATTGGTAGATTAACAGTGGTTCTACCGTATGTGGTGGGGAAAAGGTTTTTATTTTAAAAATATATATTGATTTTTTTACAGAGAGGAAGGGAGAGGGATAGAGTCAGAAACATCAGCTGCCTCCTGCACACTCCCTAATGGGTATGTGCTGGCAACCAAGGTACATGCCCTTGACCGGAATCGAACCTGGGACCCTTGAGTCCGCAGGCTGATGCTCTATCCACTGAGCCAAACCCATTAGGGCAAGGTTGTGACAGGTCCTCCCTTCTTCCAGTTGATGGACAGATGTAAGCCCTACCTGGGCTTTGTCTGAACCACCACATTCCTGAGCTCTGTCTGAAGACACCAACCAGCACCTGGCAAACACCCTAAGCCCCCGATTCCTAAATCACTAGGTCCCTAATCACCAATCAGCGTGTGCTGAGTGCCCTAAGCCCCGCACCCTATCCTTAAAAGTGCTTGCACGCCCAGCGCTTGCTCTCTTCCGCCCCTCTCCGTGGAAGTGGAAGCAGCCGGCAGGGGTACTCTTCCCTCCAATAAAGCCTGTGTGTGTCCTGCCATCAGGATCTCCGGTCTACCTTCTCTATTTCATCTATCAGGTTGTTTTTATATGTTTTTCTTTTAAATACTTTTCAAGATTTAAAAAAGTAATCAACATATATTAGTGTTGTCGGGGTGGGGAGAACACTGCAGTGTTTCTAAAATGATGTGGTTTCATCGCCAGGCGGCAGGAAGTCTTAGCCCCGGCACACGCTCCCGGGGGTGGTCAGCCAGGAACGGCCGAGCTGAGATCGCCGGCACCTGCCCCAGCCCCAGTTCTGAGTTCACTGGCTTGTGGCCGCGGATGGTCCCCCTTACAGCTCCCGTGTGGTCCTGAGGCGTCGCTGGGCCCCTCAGCGTCCGCCTCTTCCTTCCCAGTGACGGCGTGTGTCTTCAGGGGCTTGTGCACAGGCTGCCTGCCTGCCTGCCTGCTGGAGGCCCTCGGGCTGCCGGGGGGAGCCTGTCCTGGGGACAAGGTGCCTCACATTCCTTGGAGGCGGCAGCACAGGAGAGGGTGGGGGTTTGCCGCAGGTTTTTATGGAATATTCCCGACGGGAAGAAACTGGGAGGAAGGGAGCTGGACCCTCACTGATGTGACTTCCCGCAGGTTCCCTCAGCTGCAGAGAAGATGAGCCTGCCCAGGCCCGGGCGGGGCGGCCGGCCGCTGTTCCTGAGCATCCTGGGCCTCGCGGCCGCCGTCACCTTCCTGCTGTTCTACGCTCTCCTCTGGGAGGCGGGCGACCTCATCCACCTGCCCGACCTGAGGATCGGCTTCCACAACTTCTGCCTGTGGAACGAGAGCGCGGGCTGCCTGCGGTGCCACCGGTTCCCCGAGCTGGAGGCCCTGGGGCTGCCGCAGGCCGCCCTGGCCCTGGCCCGGCTCGGCGTGTACGGGGCCCTGGTCCTCAGCCTCTTCGTGCCGCTGCCGCTGCTGCTGGCCCGCTGCCGGGGCAGCGAGGGCGAGTGGCACCTGGCCGTGTGCTTCCTGGCGCTGGCCTCCACGCTGCTGGCCGGCGGCCTGGGCCTCTTCCTCGCCTACGCCTGGAGGTGGGTCACGCCCGCCCTGCTGGGGCCCGGATTCCTGGCTCTGGCTGCTGCTCAGGCCTTGCTCGTCCTCCTGCTGATGGCCACAGTCATGTTCCCCCAGAGGGCAGAAGATGCCAAGGGCAAGCTGGACAGCTGCTAGCTCTGACCGGAGGCTCCCGGGGCTGGTGGAAGGGGCCTCGGACAGGCGCCAGGGGACTCCCGGGCTGGTGTTTCCGCAGCCTCCCTGCTTTGTAGCTACACAGTCTTCACCGCGGGGAGTCTGACCTCGGGGCGTGAGCGGCTGGGCCCCCCTGAGGCAGGGGCTCCCGGCATGGGAGAGGCTGGGGCGGTGAGGGGGTCTGGGCCCTGGGCTTCTCAGTGTCGGCTTGTCTGTCCTTTGGGACCCACTAGCAGTTCTCCTTGTCACGGGAACTCCTGCTTTTTAACTGATCTGAGCAAACTGCTCTCACTTCCTTCTCGGGAGGGTGGCCAGAGAAGGCTTCCTGTCACAGGGCCAGTTTCCTAGGATGTTTGGCCAAACATGCTGACAAACGGGGAACACTGAGAGCACCTCAGTGTCCCCGGGGCCCTGGTTAGCAAGCTACCCCCTTTCCCACCCCTCCCAAAGGCCCAGGGGAAATGTCAGAGGGAGTCCCTGAAGTTCCCCTGAGCAAGGCTGCCGGGCCCCAAGCCGGACAGCAGGGAGTGAGTTGGCACGCCGTTCCTAACAGGGACCTGGGAGCAGAGCATGCCGAAACCTGGGGGGCGGGGGACAGGGAGGGTGAACAGGACTGAATGGTGCCACAAAAGCTGCGTCCCTTCACTGCTCAAGCTAGTCTTAGACCTGAAGGAAACGAGCACCACTGGTGCATGGGGAACTGTACTTTCCGCGCTGAATACTGAAAAGACTGTACAACGGCCGCCTGCCTGCCAAAAGCCACGCCGCCTGCAGAGGCGAGGCGGGCCCCGCCCTGACCTCCTGTCCTCACGTCCACTTCGGGAGCCTTCCGAGTGGCCAGGGGCCAAGGCCAAGGCCGCCAAGTGGAAGGAAGGGGGCAGCTCAGGGGAGGAGGCCTGTCTGGTGGGGAGGAGGGCTTGGACCGAAGGTGCCCCGGAGCGCTGAGCCCCAGAGCAGAGCACTGGGGGCGGAATGGCTTCGGGCGATGAGGGCGGCTGGGGGAGTGGCGGCTGGCTGCCTGCCTGCGAGGGACACTTTACATTCCGCTTCCTCCGCTCGGGGAGAGGGGCTGCCTACCCGGGGAAATTCTGGTGGACTTGGCGGCCATCCTTTTTTCTGTCTGAAAGGTATTAAACTGATTCCTCGGTGCCAATCAGTCTGACACTGCGACCTCATTTCCCCCGGAGCATGGTCACTGAACACACAGACAGACCCCTGTGCTGGGGGAGACAGAAGTCCTAGAATTCCTCTCGTCTGGATCCCTCACTCCCCCAGGCCCAGTGTCATGTGCTTCTGGCTCTGAGCCCAAGGGCGTGGAGCTGGGCGCAGTCCTCGGGCAGAGTTTCCGTTATGAGTTATCCCGGGAACATGTCCCTCAGCTGAAGAATATCTCCCTGACGTACTTGAAGGCGTCCTCATCTTCCTCGGGGCTGGTGCCGCAGGCAGGCTCCGAGCCTGCGGGCTCCTGGGGCGGCCCCGGGCCTGGGGGGAGGGCTGCTTCCCCGCTGTCCTCACCTTCACTCCTCTCGGGAGAGGGCGGCCCCTCCGAGCAGGTGGGGGGCGGCTCTGACACATCCGTGCCTGCCGGGGGCCGCTGCTCCAAGGCCCTGTCCCGTTTCCGGCTCTGGAGAAAGACCAGATGAAACACGTGTAAATTCACTTCCCTGCCGGGCCCGTGGCGGAGACCAGGCCCAGAAGCAGCGGTGAAGCCAGCGCGCGGACCGGGTCGGGCACGGCTCTCGCATCAGTGGCCGCTCCACCTCCTGCCCCCACCCCTGCCCGCCCTCCGCTCCCAGAGCTCTGGGAGAACCCAAGACCAACTGGAGAGAAGGGGGCAGAGGCCTGAGGAACACCGAAGCAGGAAAGAAAAATAAATACATCGGAAAAAGTTGGGGAGGCAGGGTGACAGCGGAAGGAACACTGGCACTTACGGGCTATGCAACTTAGGGGAAGTCCCTGCACCTCAACTTCTTCACTGGTAAAATGGGAATAATAGTATCTTGAAATAACTATAGCCCCAGGTTTATGGCAAGGATTAAATGAGAGAGTGACATATAAAATTACCCCGTCAGCCCTAGCCGGTTGCTCAGTGGTCAGACCATCAGCCCACGGCCTGAAGGGTCTCGGATTTGAGTCCAGTCAAGGGCATGCACTGAGGTGGCAGGCTCCATTCTGGCTCTGGTCAGGGCATGTGGAGGAGGCAACCAATCGATGTTTCTCTGTTCCCCCTCTTCTTCCACTCTCTCTAAAATCAATGTGTGTGTGGGGGGGGCGGGGGGGAGAGATATTCTCGAGAGAGGATTAACAAAACAAAAAATACTGGTCTGTTATAAGAGCTACCCAACCCTAAGGCAGTATGATTATTACTTGCTTCAAGAAGACGGGGGACCTCAGTGCTGTCCTGCCAGGCCTGCAGAGCCAGGGGACATAGTGTTCTCCTTCAGAGAACAATAGCAGGTCAAGACCGCCTGTCCCCGCTGCATTCACCCAGCACAGTCACCCACACAGGGCCGCTCTCCCTGCCCGGCCACCCCTCCCCAGGCAGCCAGCCCCAAACGCATGGCTGTGCACAGCTCACGGCGGGCAGCGTGGCCCGAGAGATTCATGAGACACGGGGCAAGCGGGAGAAGGGTGGACATGTGAGAGGGCTCCCCAAGGCTGTCCGAGAATTACTGACACGGACCAAGGGCCCAGTCTGGTTCAGCCTGTAAAGCGTTTGTGGTCAAAAGAGCAACAGCAGCCAACTGGTGTGGCTCAGCTGGAGGAGCATCATCCCATGTGCTGAAAGGCTGCCGGTTGATTCCCCTCGGGGGGGACATGCCCGGGTTGCCGGCTCGATCCTCAATAGGAGGCGTACAGGAGACTGCCGGAGAAATGTCTCTCATCAATGTTTCTCTCTCCCCCCCTCTTCCCTCCTCTCTCTGAAATAAAAACGTGTTTTTTAAAAAGGCCACAGTTGTCGAGCGTCGGTTTGGCTCAGCGGTAGAGCGTCGGTCTGCGGACTGAAAGGTCCCAGGTTCAATTCCGGTCAAGGGCATGTACCTTGGTTGCGGGCACATCCCTGGTAGGGGGTGTGCAAGAGGCAGCTGGTCAATGTTTCTCTCTCATCGACGTCTCATCAACGTTTCTAGCTCTCTATATCTCTCCCTTCCTCTCTGTAAGAAAAATCAATAAAATATATTTTTTTTAAAAAGAAAAAAAGGCAACAGTTGACTTTACCTCAATCAGGATCCCCAGGGCAACGTCGACAAGCTCGGCTTCACTCATGCAGTACACAGTCTTCACAGCGGGGAGTCTGAAAGAAAGGCACCCGCTGAGAGGGGGCAGGCAGGCAGGCAGGCAGGCGGCTCTCCCGTCTCCAGGGAGGAAGGAGAGCTCCATCCGGGGCCTTGCGCCAGGATGAGAGCACCAGCTTCCTCAGGGCATCAACCGGCTGCCTCATTCTTGGGACCAGTGACTAGCGTGGGGGGGGTGGGGGGAGAGAGTTGTCCTTGGAGGCAACAGTGGGGGCTTCCCAACTCTGCCAGCTCCCCCAGGGATTTAGAAACAAGGCTTGATGGCTACTCCCGAGAGCCAAACGGACACACGCATGCCTGTGGGCAGGTCAAATGGACCCCCAGGCCAAACCCACCTGACACCTGACTGAATGCGTGGACACAGGACGGAAAGGCTGTGCCAGGCAGAGAGGGAGGCTGGTCAGGTAAGAAACCTCGTAAGAGGAAGAGCAGGGGGGGCAGCACTGAGCACCCCATACCGGTACTGAGAGTTCAGGGGCATCTCCTCAGGACTAGCTCATCCACCTGCTCACCCACAGCCTCTGGTCCAGGCTGACGCGGGGGCTCGCTGCTCCTGTCCCAGGAGATCTGCCCACAGGAGGACTGATGGCCTGGCCCACTCAGCTTGCCCACTTGATGGCCACACTTAATGTTGCAAATGAAGGCGGGGGGCCATTTTAGACCCCTGGTGTTTGACAGCTTGGCTGATGTGTACAATCCCGAGAAGCTGGGGTGGATTGGGGGGAAATGGGAGTCACTATTTGAGAGTTGCAGGTTCACCAAGAGGCAGCGGCGTCTGCCTGGGTGAGCACAGCTCATTCAGCCTCCTGCATGCAGCCTGTGCGCCTCCTGAGAGCTGAAGAGACGGACTGAAGCGCCTGCCCGCCCGCCCGCCTCACAGTTCTGCCAGCGCTGGGATGGCCCTGGCTCAAGGGTGTCCCACCTGGCTGCAGCCGCCGGCACTACTGCCTTCCTCCTCTTCGGGGTCTTCATCGGGGGCATTCTGTCCTCGGGCCCCTGGGCTGTCATCCAGGAGGGAAGGACCCTCTTTTTATCCCCAGAATGGGAGGCTGCCATCTCCCTCAGCGCTGATGAAGGTCAGGGCCCTTGCTTCCTGGCTTGCTTTTCTGACCCGGGACAGCAAATCCCACTTTCTCCTCACACCAGCAACTGTAGGTCTGCTTGTCCTTGAATGGGAGTCAAGCTTTGATTCCTACAAAGAACAGAGCCCAGTGAATTCTAATATGCTCACAGGTGGCCCGGCTGGGGAGCAGGGCCCCAGACTCAGGCTGCTCACAGGGCAGCCAGGGAGGTGTGGCGGGGCAGCCCCAGACCCCACACCAGCGGGCCCAACAGCAATGCCTCCTGCTGAGCCTCTGACTGTGAAGAGGGATGAACACCCTCCGGGGAGAAAGGCGAAAGGAGGAGCCGCCCTGCTGGCCACCCCAGGAACTCACGGTGCCCAGGGTGCCCCATCTATCTTACCCCTAAAGTGTCTCCCAGTGATCTCTCTGGGCTTCTCACTCCCTCTCTCTTGGTGTGCTTACAAGAAACCGAGGCCATTTGATTCACAATAAGGTTGCGTTGGCCAGCCACCCCTCCCTCAATCCAGAGCTGCTTCTGACCATTTAGGGCTCAGGGGCAACAGTGCCCGCTTCGGAAGTGAGGTCCAGAAGGGCCCACCAGCCCCAGCTAACTTGGCCTCCCCTGCCTCCCGGAGTGGATTCCACCTCGGCCCCAAGTCTCCTCCTACCCCGCGACCCACCCGAAGGCTCAGGAGCCTGCCTTCCCTGGAGCAGCCAGGAGGAGCTGCTCCTTCTGCTGGGAAGCTGCTCTCTCCCCCTGGGAGCAGCTCCCCCGGGAG
The DNA here is from genome assembly GCF_014108245.1 of Pipistrellus kuhlii. NCBI lineage: Eukaryota > Metazoa > Chordata > Mammalia > Chiroptera > Vespertilionidae > Pipistrellus > Pipistrellus kuhlii. The sequence goes on from NW_023425405.1 coordinate 16,267,228, forward strand.
GGCCGCACTCCCCCTCCAGACCCGTGGGGACCGCCCTGGAGGGGCCGTCGCCCAGAGGAGGAGGTTCCTCTCCGAAGCAGGCCTGATCGTTTCCTGCTCGACTAGAAGGCTGGTCACCACGTCAGAAAAGCAATAGCCGGACATCATGCTAACCGGCCCGGGGGCAGCCCTCTGCCAGGGGCTCGCTTCTGTCTACAGTCAGCGGTCATCAGTCACTCCCGCCCCGAGCACCGCTGGGCTGGCCGCCAGTCCGCGCAGAGCCGCTGATCGGCCCCGAGGCAGAGACCAGAAGCCCGTTTCACAGGCGGGGAACCGAGGCCCAGCAAGTTCCACAAAGTCACACAAATCTTGGAAACTGCAGCCGAGTCCTGCAGGCTCCGGACCCCAAGCACAGAGGCCGCGCTCGCGAGGGGAAAGGCGGGCTGCGCAGCGAGCAGAGGAGCCGGCACCCGCTCCAGCCCGCCTGGCTCCCCCGTCCCCCCGTCCCCGTCCCCGCCCCCGCCCCGCTCCCGGGGACCAGCTGGGCAGGCGGATTAGGGTGGTCGTGGGGTCCGGCCTTGGCCCGCACGCACCTCCCGTCTCAGCCTCCCGGCGCCCGCACGCTCTCCGCACTTCCGGTTCCTGGCCGCGAGCGAGGAAGCCCAGGCGCGCCCCCTGCAGGCAGCTCGCGGTGTCAGCGCCCCAGGCCAGCGGATGCAGGAAGCCGGCCCGCTGTCCGGGGTCCTGACAGTCCCCCTTTGACCAAACTCCGATCGGGCTCTGCTGAACTCCTCTCCACTAGGCCCTGACGTTTGGGCTTCTGTGTTCATCTCCACATTGTCCAGTTTTAGCAAGAATCCTGCTAGATTGGTTTGGCCAGAGGCTCCTACCCTCGATATTTGATCACCCTAAAAGCTGATGAGGTTCCTGATCCTCCACTTACCCGCCCCCCCAGATGATGTCTGATCACCCAGATTGCCTTGGGCAAGAATCCTGTTAGGTCAGTGCAGGTGGGTTTAGCCAGAATCCACCTTTACCTCCTCCTAGTAATTTTCCATCCACTGACCCCCAAACCTGCTCCTTGGCTATAAATTCCCACTTTTCTCTATGGCATTGGGAGTTGGGCCCAATCTCTCCCCCACTACAAAACACCACTGTAGTAGCCCCCTTGAATAGTTTGCCTTACTGTCCCTTAATAAGTGTTGTAATTTTTTTTTTTGTTTAACAGAATGTTTTAAGTCACATGTGTCAAACACAAGGCCCGCGGGCCAAATCCGTCCCGCCAGGCCTTGCAATGTGGCCCGCACCGCACTGTCATCACTGCACTCCGCTGCGTTTCCATCACAATGACAGTTTATGACTGTTCAGTAAACCATTCGGCCCGCGATTTAGGCTGAATTTTAGATTTTGGCCCCTTCTCTGATTGAGTTCGACACCCCTATTTTAAGTCCTCAAATGTGGCTCCATTTGAGTTTTGCTGGCTCGTCTTTATTAAAGTGTGGATTCCCAAGCCCCCAGAATGAGACATTAGTGGGGAGGGAGGGAAATGTGATTTACCACCAATCAGCTAAGCTAGATATATAAAAGGCTATCTGACAGGTAGCTATGACACACATTGACCACCAGGGGGCAGACGCTCAACACAGGAGCTATCAAAACACGCACTGGCCATTTAAAAATAAATGGTACCACCGAAACTCGTTTGGCTCGGTGGGTGGAGCGTCGGCCTGCAGACTGAGGGGTCCCAGGTTCGATTCCTGTCAGGCGCATGTACATTGGTTGTGGGCGCATCCCTGGTGGGGGTGTGCAGGAGGCAGCTGGTAGATGTTTCTTTCTCATCGATGTTTCTAGCTCTCTATCCCTCTCATTTCCTCTCTGTAAAAAATAAATAAAAATAAATAAAAATATATATTAAAAATAAATAAATGGTACCATGGAGCTGGTGCCAACAAATTAACACTCACCTTACCCCAAGTGAAACACAGGCCCTGCCACCATCCCAGAGTGACACCCCACCAAATCACAGCTGACACTGCCAAGACCCCATGACGCAAAATGCGGCCCCCAGCCCGGAAACGGTCAGTGGATGCCAGATAATGACACATAGCAACAGGTGGATTCCTCTCCCTAGGGACTAGCCTCCTTGGAGTTTCTTCAGCCCAGGAACATGACTTGCTTTATAGCCAGGTGCAAACATTTTACAATTTAACCAAATGTTTGTGATGCTTTTTCCAATGCCTCATCTCATTTGATTCTCACAGGTAGATAGGAGTCTCAAGAGAATCCTATTTTCTTTTCATTAGCAAGACACAAATAGGTATTAAAATATTTCTTCTAATTAATTTCCTTTCAATCTGCATGAATCAATGCACTGGGACACTAGTAATAGAATAATACTCTCCATATATTAGAGAGGCACGATAGGGGAGCTTGAGCCAAGGTTTGGAGACCGGACTCTTGGAGCTAGGAGCATACCTCTCCACCTGTGCTATTTCTCCAAAGCACTTTCACCTCTCTCCTGAATATTCATTTCAATCTCAGGGAAGTAGGCTGGGAACATTTAAATCAATCAAGGCTTGATTTATTTAACCAATGGAGCATTGGTTAAACCTGGGCTCCACCTCCCACCTCTGGAGAGCATCCCACAGGGGCAGGGACTGCTTTTCCAGTTTCCATGAAGGTTCGAGAGCCACTGACCTCTCCCCTCTTCTGTTCTCACATGCTGTGAGCCAGGACAAACCCAACTCTAATTGGTGGAGGAGACGCCTTGTTTTGTTTTGCTATTAGTAGAACTACTCCTTTCATATTCATCTCCTTACAACCTCTTCCCACAGCCAGCTGAAAAACGAGGTCTGAGGAGCAGGAAGCCTGTGTGTCCGCACAAAAAGCTTCCTGTTTGAAAGGTGAGAAGCCCAGGCAGGGAGAAACCTGAGCTGTGGGATTTGGATGCAGGAGTCAGTTCCTGCAGTTTTGAATGCCGTGCTCAGGGAGCCTAAGGCCTGGCAGCAGGAGCGCGAAGGTCCCAGAACATGAGGAAAATGCACCTGGAGGCTCTCACCAGTCAGGCCCCACACCTGCGTCAGGCATGCAGCCTCAGGGGGCGGGGGAACCGAGGCTGGACTAGCTTGATGGTTGCCTTCTAGCTGCCTTCGCCCAAGATAATGGAAGAGTCTCGCTGGGGTCTTGGATAGATGCTGAGCAGGTATTATGAAGGGAAGGTAAATCTACCTTTGAATCCTGGAGGGGAGTGGGTGGGACAAGGAGCACCACCAGGATGAGACCATCAGGCTAGTAAGCACTCGGGATGCAGTGACGTCGGGGAGAGACAGGCCAGGAGGGGGCAGGGTTGTCCGCAGCACACAATACTGCATTTACTAATTTCTACAGGTCAGAGGTTGGCAGTGTTGGGGTTCTGTTGTTAGGAAAGGTTGTTTGGTTCTGTGTGGTGGAATCCTCTGCCATCCCTCCTGGTGGGGCCTCGGCCACATCTAGCGGTGAGCCAAGCTCAAAGCAAAGAGGAAGGTGGGTGTCCAGCCCACAGAAAGGAAATGAGAGAAGAGACAACTTTTAAGTGTCCCTTGTTTCTCCAAAATCCTCACAAATGTTTCAGCAAGCTGTGGAGTCCGTATTGAGAAGGGAGAATGGATAAGACAGAGAAAAATGTGCACTCTCTCACTCAAATGAAACGTGGCTTTTTAAATGACCTAAAGCAAGTATGTCAAACTCAAAGGCTAACATGGAGCAAATAAATAAGACATGCGGCCCATGGGCCTCCAGTTTGACATGCTCGACCTAAATCATCACTGGGGGAGATAAGTAAGGTTGCTGTTTCAATGCAGAAAATGGAAAAAATTATACATGAAAAAAATTTTGGTTTTCTTCATTTGAAGGAAGGATTACCAGGATAGAAATCGGTAAAAATGTATAACTACTTATTACCAAGTCTCTGGTGTTTTCTCAGAATTGAAAAAATATTTATCTCCTTAAAACCTCTCCTCACAGCCAGCTGAAAAGTGAGGTCTGAGGAGCAGGAAGCCTGTGTGTCTTTGAAAAAATTCTGAGAAAACACGACTTCATAATAAGTAGTTACACATCCTCGGGGATAGGAGCGAGGAGGAGGTGTGAGCAGACGCTGTTCACAAATACCTCCCTGCTTTCGCTCAAACTCCCAGCAGAAGGAAGCCAAGGCTTTCATACCCATTTACTCATGGCTTTCCAAAAGCAGGAAACTGGGAGTACCCCTCCTCCAGACCAGTGCCCCATGACTGGGCTGTAGCCCAGAGAGACCCTACGTGACCACTCCCAGCAGCTTGGCAGCTAGCCACCGCGAAGCTGATCAGCTGACCGAGCCTCACTGCCTCAGACAGAAATGGAAGAGGGGGGAGGGAGCCCTTCTCTCATTCTTCCTCACCCTGTGAGAACACTGGTCTATTCAAGGCCCCACCCCAGCCAGGGAGCAGAAGGCAGGACAGACACAGGCAGGGCTGTGGGCACAGGGGGGATGAACTTGGCCAACTCGATCCAGTCCTTTAGCCAGTCGCCAGCAGAGGGCTGGCTCCAGTCAACCTCAAGCATGTGAAGCTGATTGAGAGGACCAGGGACAGGTGCTGGGAAAGGCCGCCACCAGGTGGAGGGCAGCCAGGAGCAAAGCCGCAGACTCTGCCGTCGTCCACAGAAGCTTCTGTAACAGAAGCACCAACGCTCAGAGAGACAGGAATGCTGCGGCTCCCCGTCTGTGGCCCAGAGAAACAGGAACAGCACAAACCTTAGCCAGTGGAACAGAGGAGAGGGCATCCTCCTGCCGCAAAGCAACAAGCAAACATCGCACGGGGCTCAGCCCCACGCCAGTGAGGGTGAGGCAGGGCCGGGGTGGAGGCCTGTGGCAGTAAGGGTGAATGGAGCGCCCCGCTGCACTCACACACTCCCAAACGGACACCAGGTAACCACAAGAGCATTCTTTTTTTTAAAAAAAGAAGAAACCGAGCAAACGTATACAAAATACTGTCATCTCTCCTGGGCCAGCAGGGCCGCCATCACAGTGCTTCACCTGCAGTGTTCGGAACGCCTGAGCTCTGTCCGCCGTGTGGACGCTCCTGGCACCGCCCGGCAAGCCGGTCTCCGGGCACCGCGCACCACTCCTCCGGCTCACAGCGCCCGAGCCCCCAAGCAGCCTTTCCCTGAAGATGCCCCGCCCGGGCAGGGAGCGGAAATGGAGCGCCTGCCCTCCTGCTTCCTGCCTCCCCGCCCCGGGGATGACGGCTTCCGGGGGAGTTCTGGGGCAGGTGCCCTCAGGCTTTATGGGCCAGGAGGGTGGTCAGCTTGATCTTGCCATCCATGGAGGCGGTGAGGCAGGTGCCGCAGTCCATTGCCGTGCTCCAGTCCACCGTGACCACGGGGGCTCGGTGGCCACCCAGGCTCAAGCAGCTCTCCAGAACCTTCTCGTCCCCGCCCAGCTGTAAGGGGACAGGAGAGGAGGAGGTGTGAGCAGATGCCGTTCACAAATACATCAAGTTCTCCACCAGCCACCTCGAGCCTGGGGCTGCCACCCCAACCTCGGGATGTGACAGGCACACACGCGCCCCCTTCCGGAAAGCCTGTTTAATTTCTTAGACAATAAAATACCTTCCTTGTTCTGACTAGAGTTATTCCTTCACCTTACGTGCAAAACAAGTCCCTGAAATGCTCTAAAAGGCAGGGAGTTTTCTCTGCCGCCTCTAACTTGCTGGGGGCCAGTGCCCTGCACCACTGGGCCGCTGTCACCCAGCATCATCCCTGCTCCCAGACATTATATCATGCACCTGCTTCTTTATTCCAGGGGTCCCAGCCGCAGGAGGGCGGGTGGAGTACCCGGATGGAGCTGGCACCAGCAGGCCCTCACATCAGTGTACAAGCACGGCTCCTCTCTACCCCACAGCACCCGCCAGGACTCGTGCAGGTGTGAGGAGTTAGAAGGAGTGAGAAAAGGGAAACCAGGACCAGCTGAATAATGATCAATGCAGCCACAGATATCACTTGTGAGCAAGAAGTATATGACCTTCATAGAGAAAACGTGTTTGTTTTTTTTTCTTTTTATTGATTTCAGAGAGGAAGGGAGAGGAAGAGATAAAAACATAAATGATGAGAATAATTGATTGACTGCCTCCTGCACATTCCCTACTGGGAATCTAGCCCACAACCTGGGCATGTGCCCTTCACCAGAATCGAATCTGGAATCCTACAGTCCACAAGCCAACACTATCCACTGAGCCAAACCCGCAAGGGCAAGAACATATTTTTAAAAGTCATGAATTGGCCCAAACCGGTTTGGCTCAGTGGTAGAGCGTCGGTCTGCGGACTGAAAGGTCCCAGGTTCGATTTCGGTCAGGGGCATGTACGTTGGTTGCGGGCACATTCCCAGTAGGGCGTGTGCAAGAGGCAGCTGGTCGATGTTTCTCTCTCATCGACCTTTCTAGCTCTCTATCTCTCTCCCTTCCTCTCTGTAAAAAATCAATAAAATATATTAAAAAAAAAAAAGTCATGAATTACTTACAGATTGTAAAAATGGGGTCTGAAGTTCATTATATTCCTTAAGTCATGAGACCCCATTGGCATTTTAAAAATTATACAGAGGAAAATATTTTAACTCATTAATTGGTTATAGAGCAAATCTGACTGCAAAGCATATACACTGGTCAGGACAAACGACAAAGGCACATGATTAAAAATAAAATACATATACATACACTTATACATTATACATTAAAAATAAAATACATATGTGTATGTATATGTATTTTATTTTTAATCATGTGCCTTTGTCATTCGATGGCGTTGCCTCTGCCCACGCTCTGCTGACACAGCCCTGCAGCAAGGGGGCTTCTGCTCTGGCCACACGGACAGGGGCGGGAAGAGGCCCACACTCGGCCCTCCAGGAGAAAGCTCCTCCCCGCCACCACACCCCAGGTACCTTGTAGATGACGCCCCCGGTGGCAGAGCACGTCAGCATGTAATTTCCCTCCGAGTCAAAAGCGAAGAGCCGGCCCCGGGGGACCTGCACCTGCTTGTAGCCGCTGTAACCGGACAGCACGAAGGGGCCCGTGGCGTCCGCGGGGAGCCCGAACTCAGACACCTTCAGGCCACTCTTGTGGATGTTCCACTGGATGAACTGCAACCACAAAGCACAGCAGTCTCTCAGCAGCGGGACTGCCGAAGAGGAGGGGACGGCCCCAGAGCAGAGGCCATGGGACTGCAGGCCACCAGGAGAGGTAGTGGGATTGACACCGCATCCCCCAGTCCCATCTCTTCCCAGCACAATGTAAGCTTTTTATTTTTTTATTATTTTCTTTTAGGGCAGAAATTCTAGAAAAAGGGTCAGCAACCTCACATCAAAGTCTGTATTTTCTCTCTGGCCTGAGCCTAGGAGGAATGTTTCACGTGACTGTCATTATTGTTGCTAGGATCAGAACCCAACTAGACTGTTCTGACAGGAATTCCCAAAGTGGAGAGGACAAATTCCAAATGCACTTCCAGCATCTCAGCAGTGCAATGACCGGATCCGCACAGTGCAGCTGTGAGTTCAGCTTCGTGTAGGGCAGCGTTTGTAATGCTTTAGCCTGCCCCAGGGGTGCGCTCCCTGCGTGTGATCACCTCTTAATTGAAAATCCCACCAAAAAACTAGGAAGCCAGGCTTGACTTCAAAAGCCCCCTTCCCGCAGTTTTCAAATGAAAAAATAATTTTGTAATTGCTGTTTTCAAACGGGTAATACAGGCCGACAGGATAAAATCCAAAAGGCACGGGAGGGCACAGATGAAAAGCATGTATGCTTACCCCACCCCAGCTCCCTTTCCAAGCGTCCTCACATATCCTTCCAGAGAGTCTGCAGAGGGCCCTTGTTTTTACTTTTTCCTGCCTCTTTTTACATTAATTACTTGATTCTGCTCACTGCTTCTGGGAAGCTGCTCTGACTCCAGGCAAACTCCACCCACCCATGCTCACATCCAGCCCCAAATCCGGACCCGCTGCTCCATGCACGGTGGGACGAATCCCTACAATCAGGAGGAAGGATATGGGTCCCCCCTTTCATAAGAATGGCAGCTCCCACTGCTCATGTAAGCCGCACAGAGACCCGGTGAGACTGGTTCCTGCTATTATCCCTATTCTACAGATGACAGCACTGAGGCGGGCAGAGGCCACGGTCACAGCAGTAACAGGTGTGGCCACGATGCCGTTCCCGTGCTCCCTCCGCTCCCAGACGCCTAAGCCAGGGAAGGGAAGTTCCTGCACCCGCCTACCTTCCCGTCCTCGCCAATGCTGTACACGGTGTTCTCGTCGTAGCTGAACTCCACGGAGCACACCTCCCCGCAGTGGGCCTTCCAGCTCATGGCGCACTCGTGCTGCTGCATGTCTGAGGCACAGAGACGGACACGATGCTGAGACTCCTGCCCAGGCTCCGGGAGGCACTGGCCCACCTTCTGCAGTGGGAGCTGCTCTGAGGCAGAAGGGCCTCACCGAGCTAGGCCCTCCGAGGAAGGGTTCTGGCTGCTTCAGGTTGCTAATTGTCTCCTCCGCTGCATCTGATCTTCTATCTAACCCTTAGACAGAAGCTGCTTTCGTTGGGGCCAAAGTGAGGTTCATGAATCCCTGGGAGGAGCCCGAGCTGGGCGGACACACGTCCTTCCTGGGAGGCCTCTGTAGCTGTGCACCAGGGCACCTGCTGAGGACACGGCCCCGGTCCCAGCCCAGGCCCTCTGCCTCCGGGCCTCCTGGGGCAGGCCGGCATGGGGTCTTTAAGCAGCTGCCGATGGTTCTGATGCACACTGTTCTAACGCTTAACAGGGACAGGGAACTAGCCACACCGAGAGGACAGGACGGCATTACTCCCTCGGGTCCTCTTGGGTCTCACTCAGGCCATGAGGGCTCAGACAGACACCTCACGACGGAAGGACTGCTGAGCCCCACGCCTCCCGCCTGTGTCCATGACACTGACATGTGCAGGGTGACTGCAGAGGCTCCGAAGACAGCAGATGCTGACCAAAGCTAAGTTCTGCTACGAGCACGCTGAATTGGGGATTTGCTTTGGATCCAGCTGACAAAAATCCGCTCTCTTCCCGGGACAGTTAAGGAGGGACCAGGGCTGCGGTGAGCATGACTGCTTACCGAACAGCCGGATAACGCCGTCCGCCGCCCCCGTGACCAGCAGGTTCCCGTTGTGATTGAAGGCTGTGCAGTTGACAGCAATGGGCCCCGGATCCAGGGAGAACTGGAGCTGGAGAAAACAAACTTAAATTTTAAAATGGAAGAGAATAATATACCAAAATCCAAGACAAGTTCTGTCTGAAAGGGGACAGGAGACCGAGATTAGGGAGAGGCACACAAGAGCATAGAAAGTACTGGCACTCCATCTTTAAGCTGCGATGGTGTATGGGGCCAGACCAAATGACTTTGAGGGCCTTACATGGCTGGAGGCCACACGGCCCCACCCCTGGTGTAGGGTGAGAGGGAAGGATGGGCTCAGAAAGACGCCCCGTTTCTAAGTGAGGCACATGTGCCGAGATGAGGAAGCTGGAGGAGGGGCAGACAGGGCAGGGCCGCGTGTTCAAGAATGCATGTGTGGCCCTGACACCTGTGCGACCTCTCCGGGGGAATATAAACTTCCCCACAGACACCGCAGGAAGACACAAACTGAACCCCTGGCACCCAGCCACCTGTAAGACAGGACCCTTCAAGGGCCCAGTAACATCAGGAAACTGTTCAACATCAAGGCCACGCCACTCTGAGCACTAAAACTAACTAACAAGAAGCATCGCTGCCCGTTAAACAGGAGAGTTTACGCATCGTTTACTCTCTCTAGGGCCACGCTGGGGGGTGGGGGGAGGGTGCGAAGAAGGGGAGGGGACGCGGAGCACAGGGGATTTGGGGGGCAGTGAGAATACCCCGTATGATGGTGGATGCATGTCATTACCCATCTGTCCAAACCCACAGAACGTAGCGGACTAACACCGAACCCTGCAGTGGAGGTGCACTCCGGGAGATGAAGGGTCGGTGTGGGCTCAGAGAGTGTACCAAGTGCCCTGCTGTGGCCTCCCAGGAAGGACGTGTGTCCGCCCAGCTCAGGCTCCTCCCAAGGATTCCTGAACCTCGCTTTGGCCCCAACGAAAGCAGACAGTGAGGGCAGGGGGTGTACAGGAAATCTGTGCCTTCCTCTCCATTTTGCCATGAACCTTGAACTGCTCAAAAATAAAGTCGCTAGCAGAAACCGGTTTGGCTCAGTGGTAGAGCGTCGGTCTGCGGACTGAAGGGTCCCAGGTTCGATTCCGGTCAAGGGCATGTACCTTGGTTGCGGGCACATCCCCGGCAGGGTGTGTGCAAGAGGCGGCTGGTTGATGTTTCTCTCTCATCGACGTTTCTAGCTCTCTCTCTCTCTCCCTTCCTTTCTGTAGAAAATCCATAAAATATATATTTTTAAAAATAAATAAAGTCTTTAAATATAAAGCGATTTAAACGAAGCCACAAGGGCCCTCTAGGAGGCTGTGTGACTGTGAACTTGTGGCACAACTGAATGACTTCAGCTGGCAATCTGCTCATGGAGCACTACCCCTTTCAGCACTTACACTTTGACGTTCCTCACAAATCAAAGTCTGAGGAGACCAAAGCAGAGAGAGGGAGAGACGCGAAGGGAGGGGGCGCGGGCTCCGTGCCTCCCGGGGTGCGGCAGGCCCGGGGCCCGGCGGGGCAGGCCCGCACCTGCTGCTTCATGGTTTTCGTGTCCCACAGCAGCAGCTTGCCGGGAACCTGGTTCGGGCCCTTGCTGCCCATGTCCAGTGCGGAGAAGTCCATCTGGGAAGCCAGGCTCGGAGCTGCGGCCGAACAGACGAAAGAAGCCCCGTTGGGGCTGCACGCCAGAGACAGGATTCTGCAACACAGGAGGGGGGGTCAGCACTCCGAGGGCACGGGAAGGGTGAGATGGAGAAAAGGCCCAGCACAGGACCCGGCTGCAGAGCACAGTGAGGGGGGCGGCCGCCAGCTCACCTGGGCATGTCGTCGTTGATGTTGATTTCACAGAGATTCTTCTTGGCTTCCGTGTCATAAAGGCGCACTGTCCCCACACCGCTGCCCAGCAAGAGCTAGAATGAGAAAGAGTGGGCGGTGTGAAGAATGGTAGGGGGTCGGGGAGGTCAGGGAGGTCAGGGAGGACCACTGGGTGGTGGTGGGGGTCCAGGCTCTCTTCTGTGAGGTCTGGGCAGGCTGCAGGGGCGGGACCCCCATTTATCCAGCTAATTTAGGTGATATCTGCCTAAAATTAACATCATTTAAAAATTGAATAAAGAGCCTGGGTGGGGTTGCTCAGTGGTTGAGCATTGACTTATAAGCCAGTAGGTCATGGTTTGATTCTTAGTCAGGGCACATGCACAGGTTTCAGGCTCAATCCCCAGGAAGGGGTTTGCAGGATGCAGCCGATCATCAATGATTCTTTCTCATCATTAATGTTTCTATCTCTCTCCCTCTCCTTCCTCTCTGAAATGAAGCCTATCTAATAAAAGGGTAATATGCAAATTAACCGTCACTCCGTCACAAATATGGTGGTGCCCATAGTCACAAGATGGCGGCGCCCAGTGCTCTCAGCACCAGAATCCCCCAAACCTGGGGGGAGGGGGATATGGGGGAGGAAGATGGAGGGGTGGCTGCTGAGAGCAGGCAGCATGAGCAGCCTGGCGGAATGCTTGCTTTGTCGCCATTGAAGAGGCCCACAGAGAGCCTCTGGCAGTGGGCACGGAGCGGCCAGGCCCCACAGAGAGCTACTGGTGCACAGATCCATGCACAGGACTACTAGTAAAAATATATTAAAATACATAAATTAAAATTAAATAAAGATATCAGAGCTGACCTTGAACAGAAATAAAACCACAAACGGAATCTGAGGATGGGAAAGATGTATCGCCCCAGACATACCTGGAAAGGTTCTGGCTGATGAAACGAGACCCTCTGTGCTTTCCTCCTTTTCTTTCCACTTTAAATCCCAGCTTTAAATCTCCTTGGGGTGCTGGCCCTGGCTGATCATGGGGCCTGGATCCCCTTTGCTTGTCTGGGGACAGCTCTGGCTCTGAGCCAATAAAGGCCTCCAGAAAAAAATAGAAGAAGCTATCCTTGCCTTCAGGAACCTGTAATTTATTTGCTGAAAAGCTTCGAAGATAATGAGCATCACCAGAAGGAAGCACCAGAAGCAGGTCTGAGGGTACTCCCAGGAATACACCCTGTATTACAACCTTAGCATTCACTTGGCAAGTTATCACTGAGTGTGCCCTGACACCTTCGTACCATAACCAAAATGCCTATAGTTGTCAACATGATTAAAAACAAGGTTTGCCCCTCGGGTTGCCTGCTATGATCTCCTCAAAATGCAACAAAAGAAAAAATTACAAATCAACTTTACCTCCTTAACTACAAAGTCTGTCTCAAATAGTAAAGTCCAGAAGGAAAAAATAACACTGTACTATTCCTGGAGGCAATGAGACCTGTGGGAACCGCCAAGTAGGGCACCATCCCCACCAGCTTCAGCTGCTTCCTTTAGGCCTGACTCAGGGAGGGGTCTAGCAGCAGGGGGAGAGGCTGAGAACGTTTGTGTGGGTTGTTGGAATCTGACAGCTAAAGGACTGATGAAGAAGAACAGGAAGTGAGCCAGTCTCTCCCCAGACAGAGCAGCAGCGAGCCAGGCCACCACAGAGAGGGTGGCACCCTGGCCGTCAGATGGGGGTGTCCTCCAGATTGCACTGCAATCTCGTTTCAGTTCTCATTCATCCTGTTACCTCCTTGCCTACCCCAAACAGGAGCCTATAGGGTCATTCCTGGCTATGTGGTGCCCATGGCTCAGCTGCCGGACCACCGGCGGACAACCCTGGGGAATTCTTCGCAGACGGCAGAGCAAACAATGAGGCATCTCACTCACCAGCCGGTCCCGCTTGGTGGCCCACTCTAAAGACAGCAGTTGAGACTTGGAGATGGAGGACGCCTTGGTCTGCATGATGGGGTTGAAGGACCACACTTTGATGACCCCGTCTACATCTAAGCTGGCAACCCTCCTCCCCGAGCAATCCACTCTGAGACAAAAGAGAGAGGGGAGCCGTTAACGTCCTTGCCGTGGTCCATCCTCCTCTTCAGCGAGTTCAGATGGTTGCTTTTCTGACGTTCTGACTGTTTTAAAAAACAATCTTGAAATGCCGACACTCCAATGACCAGTGGACTATTTCTAGAAATAGTCATTCATTCATCTGTCCAAGCATTCCTTATGAAGCACCGTTATATGCTGAGCCCTGGGGCAAACACCGGGCATAGAACAGTGGGCAGGATGCATTGGGCCTCGACCTTGGGGGCTCGGTGTCTGGAGACTGAGAGCCTCCTGCACTCAGCTCCAGGGCCCATCAAAGCAAGGGCCCCATCTACCCTCCGAACATTACATCTGTGAGGGTCCCTTCATGAAAGGTCATGTTCTTACCATGAGCAAGTAAAAACTTACAGATGGGAAGTACATGGTGGGCAGAAGTAGGCTTACAGTTGGAAAATGATACAATATTCAATAAGTAATAACAGGAAAGTAAACTCTGCTTCAAGTGCTCACAAATATAAACCTATTTTTGCCCTGCCCTGTATTTATCTAAAGTTACCAACATAGCCCGGCAGGTGTGGCTCAATGATTGAGCGTCCACATATGAACCAGGAGGCCATGCCCGGTTTGATTCCATGCATGGCCTCTGGTTCATATGTGGGCACATGCCTGGGTTTCAGGCTCTATCCCAGTGTGGAATGTGCAGGAGGCCAGCTGATCAGTGATTCTCTCTCCCTCTCCCTTCCTCTCTGAAATAAAAAAATAGAAAAATGAATAAATAAAATTACCAACATAAAGCAAACTAAAATTGAGTGAGCTTGCTCTAACCAGTTTGGCTCATCAGTCTGTGGACTGAAGGGTCCCAGGATCGATTCCAGTCAAGGGCATGTATAATACCTTGGCTGTGGTCACATCCGCAGTAGGAAGTGTGCAGGAGGCAGCTGAATCAGTGTTTCTCTTTCATCAATGTTTTGAATTCTCTATCCCGCTCCCCTCCCTTCCTCTCTGTAAAAATAAATAAATAAATAAAAACAAAAATTTAAAAAAATCAATAAAATATATATTTTTTAAACTGAGTGAGCTTTAGGGAGTTCAAGTAAAAGGCAACTGTTCCTAAAACTTAGAGTCCATGGTTAGAAAGTTCAGAGAGGTTGGTGAGGGCTACAGCAGCTCTGAGCAGGACCCCCCACACCCAGGTGGCAGCTGCCCAGCCTCCTCTGACTCTCTGAGGGTGACAATGGTCCTTCAGGAATCCACTTCCCATACCTCCTGCCCGATACACTTTCCTACACAGCTCCCCGGGGAGACAGTCCCCACCAGGCTAGCGCATTCCTAGCTGGGCCCCGCCTCCACCTGAACCCACCTGCAGTGCATGATGGAGGAGTGGTGCTCCCCATACTCCTCCTGCCCGAGCACGATGAACGGCTGTTCGGCGCGGACCCCTCCGCCCTCGGGGCCTGCGGAGGCAGCCCGCGTCAGCGTCTCCAGCGCCTCCACGTGCGGCTCTGGGCAGGGCTCCGGTTCGGGGCCACAAGCTTCGGGTTTCTTCTCCGCACACTGTGCCAAGCAAAGCGGGGAGAAGTCAGCTGTGACAGGTCTGCGCTGGGCCTAGCTACTCGCCACATCCGGGGACACGCTGCAGCACACTGCAGGAGGCTCTCAGTGATCGTGGGTCTAGAGCAAGCATGTCAAACTCGAGGCCCACGGGCCACAACAAATATTTTTGCAGCCCAGCCAATATAACGGTATGTAAGAAACGTCTTAATAAAAATTTTGTAACTTGATTTTTACAATATTCTGTTATACATAATTATTAATAACAAACTATAATACAATATTCACTAATGACTGATTACTATAATCATGTTGCATTCATTTCCTTTATGCGCCTTATGTGCAGGCACACAATTCTCTCCACTAATACTAGCAGCGAATATTTTAGCAGCCGACTGCCATGTCATTAGTCTTGTTTGGTGTGCACAACAAGAACTATTTTGCTTTTGAAGAACAAGAAAAGTTCGTTTATTTGAGTAACGCTTATTAATTTGTGCAGTTATGCAGTGTCTGGTGAGTTAATGTTCAAGAAATAATATTAATTTTTTGTTAAAATGCTCTATTAATTTATTTTAACGATCACTCGTTTATTTCAGCCCTTTGTATTCAGCGTGTCTCTACTGAAATAAAACTATGTTTCTATGAAAACTGAAGCTTTTGTTTTTTTGCAGCCCATATAAACTTAAACCTTGTTTATTTAGCCGGCGTTAGCCTTTGAGTTTGACATGCTTGGACTAGAAGAAAGAGTTCTGAAATGCAAGAACAGGGCCCTGTTCGCCCAGGAAAGGCAGATGCCTGCTCTCCTGCCATCCCCCCTTCCTAGAGACCTTACTCCTCCCACGGGCCCTGATGAGGGAGAGAGGGTCAGGGTGCCCCGTCCCTGTCAGGACACATGCCACCCTGACAGACCAGGCCTCTGATGCCTTTAAATAGGCAAGTAGCACTTGGCTGGTGTGGTCCAGTGGTTGAGTGTCAACCATGCCCCAAGAGGTTGCTGGTTTAATTCCTGGTTAGGGCACATGCCTGGGTTGCAGGCTTGATCCCCAGTAGTGGGTGTGCAGGAGGCAACTGATTGATGTTTCTCTCATCACTGATGTTTTTAATCTCTCTCTCTAAAAATCAATAAAGCATATACACTGAGTAGCCATATTATTATGATCTCTGAACGCATAATAATCTGGCCACTGTGTGTGTGTCTGTGTGTGTCTCTCTGTGTGTGTGTGTGTGTGTGTGTGTATATACTAGTGGCCTGGTGCATGAAATTTGTACACATTAAAAGGGGGACCCAGAGTCAAGTCCCTGCCCACCCACATGCACCTCAAAATTATGTTGAGACCCAGACCCAGCCTCCTCCCCTGCATTGGGCTAAATCCAGACCCGGCCAGTCCCACCTTGTCAAGCCCCGCTGGGCAGAGGGCATAACCTCAGGTCCCCTGGCCCAGTGCCAGGACAGGGGCGTGGCCTGAGGTCCCCGAGATGGGGCGGGGGATGTGCCTTGAGGTCCCCTGTCAAGCCCTGCCGGGTGGGGGGGCACGACCTGAGATCCCGTCAAGCCCTGCCGGGTGGAGGGGCACAACCTGAGATCCCGTCAAGCCCTGCTGGGTGGGGGGCATGGACTGAGGTCCCCCATCAAGCCCCACTGGCAGGGGGTCACAGCCTCAGGTCCCCAATCAAGTCCCGCTGCGCTGGGGCCGCGGCCTGAGCTCCCCCGACCCAGCACTGGGGGTGCACCTTGAGGTCCCCCATCAAGCCTCACTGAGTGGGGAGCACAGCCTCAGGTCCGCTGGCCCGGTGCCGGGGTGGGGGCATGGCCTGAGGTCCCCCGGCCTGGCGCTGGAGCAGGAGGAGCAGCCTGAGGTCCCCCGGCCCAGCACCAGGATGGGAATCACACCTTGAGATTCCCCCATCAAGCCCCACCAGGCCTGAGGCCCCCCAGCCTGGTGCCAAGGCAGGAGGTGCAGCCTGAGGTCCCCCAGCCTGATGCCAGTGGGGGGGGGGGGCATGGCCTGAGGTCCCCTGTCAAGCCCTGCCAGGTGGGAGGCGTGGCCTGAGGTCCCCTATTAAGCTCTACCATGTGGTGGGGGGGGGACGGGGGAGCACGTCCTGAGGTACAGGAGAAAAGGATCCTGAGATCAAGCAAGTCTGGAGGATTCTGGGTTAAAACAAGGGAAACCGGTCCTGTCCTGCCAAATCTGAGCCTGTGACATGCTAATATTAACGTGCACAATTAACCTAAGGGAAAAACACAGTATGCAAGGGGTCCCAAGCCAATTTAATCACAGCCCCCATCTTGTGGGAACATTTCTAGTTGGCATTTTATGGCTTCCATTTAGAAAAACGCTACCGCAGAAAGAGGGACCACTGCAGAGTCAGGCAAACTACGAACAAAACCACCAAAGTGCAAGCAGTTAAGCCCAGGTCAGCAAGACCACACTCCGCGCGAGGGCAGAAATCACGGGAGGTCAGAGCGGGCCCTGCACCACCCGTCATTTCCCACGGCCCTCCCGGGGGCGTGCTCGGGGCGCTGAGGGCAAGCCATACCTGCAACGTCAGAGACAGAAGCTCCTTCCTCTCCTTGCCGTGGTCCTGCAGGCGCCGCTGCCGGTGCTGTGACCAGCTGGACTCCCCCGGGGCCAGCCCGCTGAAGAGGCTCTTCCCGTCCCTGGGTCCGCACGCTGGGTCCTTTGCCTTCGTGGTCTGAGGGCGAGACACCAGGCTCTGAAAGTCTCTTCCTGTCTGTGCCCATGCCAAGAGCCCGTGGCTTCTCTACCCAACAGCGCCTGGGTAAGTCCCGCCCTGGCCATGCTAAGCAGGTAGTTAAAATGTCACCATCTCATTGGTGGGCCAAGTCAAGAGTGAAACACAGGCTGTCTGGACCTCCTCTCTGTTCTCACTCCCATCATGAGGACAGGGGTCAGCCTGCCTCAGCCTGCCTATCCCTATCACCCGGAGGGAGGTATCCATACGTCTCCTTGATCTGAGCAGAACAATTATAGGTACTTTTAGTCAAGGGGGACGAGATCATGTCAGGCCCCACGCTAGGTGTTCTAAACATATATAAGCAACAGTATGTTTGGACAATATACAATCCCTTCACTGGAGGGGGAAAGGGAACATAAAACCTTTTGGGGCAAGTGCTGACTAAGACAGCTAATGTTAACTATTAATAATACTCAGGTATCTGGCAGCGACTACCAGGTAACCAGAAATTCTCAATAGAAGCTATTGGAAACTCAAGGACTTTTGAACAAGAGGAACTGTGCAGAGAAGACACTGGCATCATCTGGCTCCTTTGCATAACATGAGTGATAAAGTCAACCAAGGTTAGAGCAGATAAATTCAATAATTCCCCACCCTACTCCCAGGGAGAGAAGTTTCTTAATCAAGAATCTTTTAAAAAGAGCTGACACCTCATTCCCTTTCCAGATTACCTGGCCGGGTCTTGTTTTCCAACTTCATTCCCACAAATAGTGAGGTCAAAAGAGCCCCCTGCCTTTTTACACAGATATGGATACAAATCAATTTCCTTGCAAGCCACGAGACCTAAGTCAAGAGAAGAGACTCCCTGCCCAGCCACGTGGCTCAGTAGTTAGTGTCGACCTCTGAACCAGGAGGTCACGGTTCAATTCCCAGTCAGGGCACGTGCCTGGGGTTGCAGGCTCGATCCCCAGTAGGGGAAGTGCAGGAGGCAGCCTATGATTCTCTCACATCATTGATTGTTCTCTCTCTCTCTCTCCCCCTCTTCTTTCCTCTCTGAAATCAATAAAAATATATTTTTTAAAAAGAGATTCCTCCAAAGTCTAATGTCCTCTCTAGTTCTGCTATTTGCTATTTCTTACGTTAAGTCTGTGTCTTGTGTTAAATCAACTTAAGATGATTAGCATAGATCCCTTGGGACCCTGGAGCCACGTGACCAGATAAGAAAGAAAATGTTAAAGGACTGAGCCTAACAATGTCTGGCCTGCAGGGTATTTGTTTTGTTTTTCTGACTGAAGTGACCTCCAGTGTTATCTACTGGTGCTTGTAACCATAAATATATAAACACACCCAACATCAGAGTACCTATTTACAGTGTCCCCCCAAAACTGTATCCACACTTTGAATGATTATAAAGTCAGTGTTTATTAACATACAGTCCATTTTCAAAATTTAAAAGCATCTACAGAAATTAATGATTTTTTTGTCAGTGCCTGTTTTCAAACTGATGACTGTTCTGGTCCAAGCACCGCTGATAACACAAAGCAATGGAATCACAAACATCAAGAATCATTTTGTTCGGTATTTGTTCGCCCTCAATTCGTCAACTGTGGCCTGTTTTGTACCGTAAACCTTATATTTTATGTATCCCCATAAAAAAAAGGCTAGTGGTACTTTAGAGTAAATTTTCTTTGTTCAAAGCTTAGTCTGGCTTCACTCATTATTTCAAATCAGTTAAACCTGAAAAGGAATGAAAATTTAGTGAGTTATCAGCTGTTAAAGTGTGTATTCATTTTGGGGACACCCTATATAAAGCAAATAACGGACATAACAGTAGAAACAGGCAGCAATACAATAAGACTAGAGAGCTTTAATACCTCACTTTCAACAACAGATAGATCATCCAGACAGAAAAGCAATAAGAAAACACTGCGCTTAAACTACACAGTAGATCAGAAGGACTTAATGGACATTTACAGAACATTCCACCCAAAAGCAGCAAAATGTACATTCTTCCCATGTGTACATGGAACATTCTCCAGGAGAGGTCATATATTAGCTCACAGAATAAGTTTTAATAAATTTAAGAAGATTGAATCATATCAAGGGTCATAATGATATGAAACTAGAAATGAATTTATAGGAAACCTAAAACATCATTCACAAATATGTGGAGATTAAGCAACATGCTATTGAACAACCGATGGGTCAAAGAAGAAACCAGAAAAGAAATTAAAAAAATATCTGGAGACAAATGAAAATGGAAATATGACACACTGAAACTAACAGAATGAAGCAAAAATAGTTCTAAGCAATAATAGTTCATAGCAATAAACACCTAGTACATTAAAAAAAAAATCTCAAATAAACAACTTAACTTTACAACTAAAGGAACTAGAAAAAGGATGAACAAATTTCAAAGTTAATCAAAGGAAGGAAATAATGAAGACAAGAAAGAAAATAAATAGAGATTAAAAAGGCAATAGAGCCTTAACCGGTTTGACTCAGTAGATAGAGTGTTGGCCTGCTAACTCAAGGGTCCCAGGTTCGATTCCGGTCAAGGGCATGTACCTTGGTTGTGGGCACATCCCCAGTAGGGGGTGTGCAGAAGGCAGCTGACTGATGTTTCTCTCTCATCAATGTTTCTCAATATCTCTCCCTCTTCCTTGCTCTCTGTAAACAATCAACAAAATATATATTTTTAAAAGTAAAAAGGCAATAGGATCAATGAAACTGAGAGCTATTTTTTTTAATATGAACAAAATAGACAAACCTTTAACTAGATTGATTTACCAAGAAAAAAATTAAAAATGTAAATAGTAAATAAAATTAGAAATGAAGAATTCCAAAACATATCTCAAAAAACCTAACATTTTCATAGAAGAGACAAAAGAACTGACAGCAGAGGCCATGTTTTCTGAATCCAAAGGTGGCCCCGAGGATCCAGCCACATAAAAGTGCTGAGTAGCAGAAAGAGGAGTGTGCGGGCTGGCAGTTGTTTTCTAAGCAGTGGGGTCCTGGAAAGTGAGGAAGTCTCAGAAAGCCTGGAACCTGCAGGTTTGACAGATTGACCAGCCTGACAGAGAGATCTTTAAACTGGAAGCTTGAGAAGAAAGGGGAAAGAACCCATGAAAAGCTGCATCAGACCACAATGGGGTCCTCCCTTGGAACCAGAGGTGGGAAAGGCTACAGAGGGAAGACAGACGTTATTTTTTCTTCTTAATTACCCACCGCGCCTGATAAATGGTGTCTTTTCCTTTTTCAGTGGTGTCAAGAGTGCTCAATTCAATTGGCCCACACTGCCGGGATGGGGGGGTTTAGGATGGACATCGAATCCCCCCAGCTGACACAGTTCCCCAGCATGGACAGAAAGTGCAATGTTAAGAAGTGCAAGGCGGAGCTTCCCTCACAAGTGAATTTGGAATGGAAGCTGTCCAGCATATCATCAGGCTGGACAGGACTCCAAAATGGAAATTCAAACAGGCATTAACAAATTAAGAGCTGCCTTTATAATGACAGGGCAGTTTATACAAAGAGAACTACGTACCTAAGTGTGAGTTATCACATCCTGCTTAAAAGAGACCTTTTCCTTAAACTGTATCTACTAAAGTTATTTACTAAACAAGCACAAACAACAAAAAATGTGCTAAAAGCTGATGATGCAGTTGTCCACAAAACACTCAAATAAGTAGGCGAAGGTAAAGCCATGTCTCGCTACAAATGTACATAACTTAAAAGTTCACTGTGACAAAAAAAAAAAAAAAAAAAGTTCACTGTGACATAAGCAGCAATTCAAAAGTTTAAGAACAGCCGAAACTGGTTTGGCTCAGTGAATAGAGCGTCAGCCAGCGGACTGAAAGGTCTCAGGTTCAATTCTAGTCAAGAGCATGTAGATTGGTTGCGGGCACATCCCCTGTGGGGGGTGTGCAGGAGGCAGCTTGTCAATGTTTCTCTCTCATCGATGTTTCTAGCTCTCTATCCCTTTCCCTTCCTCTCTGTAAAGAAGCAATAAAAAATATATTTTTTAAAAAGTTTAAGAACTGCATAAACATCTCAACTTGGATTACTATTGAAATGGCCCAAATTACACCCAGTCATATTCTATCATAATCTACCTGTCTCTGGCCCTCGCCAGGTAGCTCAGTTGGGTAGAGCATTGTCCCAATACGCCAGGGTTGCGGAACCTCTTTTTGGCCAAGAGCCATTGGATATTTATAACATTATTCGTGGGCCATACAAAATTATCACCTTAAAAACTAGCCTGCTATTGTTTGGTCAAACATGTAATTAACTCACCCCTAATGCTTTGGCAGGGCCGGACCAAATGACTTCCCGGGCTGTGGGCCGGACGTTCCCACCCGGACTATGCCAAGGTTTCAGATTCGATCCCCAATCAGGGCACATACAACAATCAACCAATGAAGGCATAGATGGGTAGAACAATATATCAATGTTCTCCCTTTCTCTCTCTTTAAAATCAATCAACCAATAAATAACTAAAATTGAGAAAAATAATAATCTACCTGTCTCCTACTATTCAGAAGAGAGATTTTTAACTGTGTATCACTTGGCCTCCTTGCTCTCACTCTGAAGAAGGCTATAAATTAATTTTCGATGGCCCGAATACAGCTTACCGGGCAGTTATCCAAATGGGGCAGGAAACGAGTTCCAGTAATTTGATCTCCCCTGAAGCAAAATAAAGCCACCAGAGGACAGGCCCTTGGAACACAGAAATTACAGAAGGAAGGATGGCAAGAAGGCTCCCTTTTCCCCATCCAGCTAAGAGCCATGGAAACAGCCCCCACGGTACCTGAACTTGCCACTGGTTTCTCAGTAGGCGTGAGGTAATTTGAGAATACGGAAGTCTGTGCCCGCTTTGTTTTCTTTACATGATGGCAATTAAAGGTTATCACTATAATTAACCTCTCGCAGTCCCACAGCTTACTGAGTAGGTGTGGAAGGAGTGGAATTAGGGCTGAGGTGCCCTCAGGGGCTGCTGCGGTCCCAGAGATGCCTGGGAGCCTGGAAGCCAGGGTTTTATAGCTACTGCCATTTGTTTTAAATTTGCCTCCAGAGCCGAGACCGGTTTGGCTCAATGGATAGAGCATCGGCTTGGGGACTAAAGGGTCCTGGGTTCGATTCTGGTCAAGGGCATGTACCTTGGTTGCGGGCATATCCCCGGTGGGGGGTGTGCAAGAGGTAGCTGATCGATGACTCTCTCTCATCGATGTTTCTAACTCTCTACCTCTCTCCCTTCCTCTCTGTACAAAATCAATAAAATATATTTAATAAATAAATAAATAAATAAATAAATTTGCCTCCAGATTCAGATTGAAAGCACTACACCACCATCTATCCTGCCATCTACCATGCTATGAACATTTCAGTAATAATGACAACAGTTAAAGCAACCAATTAATTACATGTGGGCAAATGCTGATGTAATGGAAATTTATACTGATATACACAAATACTATTTAAAATAGAAAAGCCTAATTATTTTCTGCATTGTTAATTTAATAACATAGCACATGGTTTTTTATTTGTTTATTTGTTACTAGTAAAAAAGAAAGAGGCAGTTCTGGTGTGGTAATAGTGAAGAAAAGGCTATACACTTAACATGTGCAAACAAAGCAATATGGCTTTAAAAAAAACAACCCACAATGTCACTTCTTATTGAGTTAAAAGCAATATATCATTAAAATCATAGGAAATGATCATGCAACTCTACTTAGTATTGATAAGAGAGCACCTCAAATTATACATTCAAATTTGGCCATTAACTGTAATAGAGGAATTAAAAAATAAGAATGTTCTGCCTAAGAGGAGGGGGACCAGCATGGTGAGTGGTCTAAAAATCAAGCCACAGGTACAAACAGTTTCAGGGAGAGGGAGGAATGAACAGAGTGCTCAGCCCGGGAAAGATAGGAAGGGTTGTCCCAAGAGGAGCCTTAGTTTACTCAGCATCAGAAAGCAGAGCTAAGATCAGCGAGTTTAATTATAGGGAGGTTTCTACTAACAGCTCTGCGATGGACAAACTTTCCCATGTTGACAAGCAGCTGCTCATCACAGGAGGCAATGTATTGGAGAACAGGCCCGGCTGCTCAGTAGGAGGAGGGGCCAGATGACCTTTAAACTCCCTTTGACTTTAAAATAATTTGATTATCTTGAACCTCAAATCTACTAGTTATTTTTAGAATTGAAACAGCAATGTTGAATCTAATTAATAAATTAATAAAAAATAAGTCACCTGCCTGGCCTGTGTGGCTCAGTGGTTGAGCGTCACCCTATGAACCAAGAGGTCTAGGTTTGTTTCCCAGTCAGAGCACATGCCCAGATTAAGGGCTCCATTCCCAGTTGGGTCATGCAAGAGGCAGCTGATCAATGATTCTTTCTCAATGATGTTTCTATCTCTCCTTCTCCCTTCCTCTTTGAAATCAATAAAAACATTTTAAAAAATTTTTAAAAAGGGACCCAACCACTGGGTGTTTCAGATTGTAGACATCTGTGGCTTCCATTCAGGAAATGGAAAGAGGGTTACTTTTGTTTTAACATACCATGTGGTGAACCAAGCTTTGTTGGAATATAAATTAGAGGTGAGGTAAGAAATGCTTGCTACAAACTACACAGTCTTACCCTCATCTCTTGAGTGTATCCCAGTCCCATTTCAATCTCACCATCTGACACTTAGTCCTAAAGACATAAAGAGCAAGGCCACCAGCTTCACCCAAAGAACTTGTCTCTGTGTTCTCTTTCATGTTTTTAAAATATTTTATTGATTTTTTTTTTTTTTTTTTTTTACAGAGAGGAAGGGAGAGGGATAGAGAGTTAGAAACATCGATGAGAGAGAAACATTGATCAGCTGCCTCCTGCACACTCCCTACTGGGGATGTGCCCGCAACCAACATACATGCCCTTGACCGGAATCGAACCTGGGACCCTTCAGTCCGCAGGCCGACGCTCTATCCACTGAGCCAAACCGGTTAGGGCTCTCTTTCATTTTAAAAAATACAACTGAATTGTGTAATTTCATGCACATTCCAAGGGACCTAACACTCCCTGTGCCATCTATTACACTTATAAAATACTGCACAGTGAAGAGATCTGCAAAGCAAACAGTGAAACTTACTCGAACACACTCCACAGAACTGGAATTCTAACTAAGTATGAACTTTAGAAAAATAGTCATAGTACAAACTGTGACCGATGTTTGACCGCTGGGTGCTAAGGTTATAGTCGTTACGCACTGCTGGCACTTTAGGTCTCAGAACTGTCTTGGGAACCCACGCAGGCCAGTATCTTCACAGATACAACTACTACTACAATGTATTGAGTCCTTGTAATCTGCCCAGTACTGTATATATATCAAGGGTCCTTAGATCAGCTCAATAAACCGAGCCCCTGACCCCGAGGGAGTGAATACTAATATTATCACCCTCCAGCAAACGGGGGTTTAAGCAATCTGAGCAAGGATGATAAACCAGGAACTGAGCTGAAAGCGTAGCTGTCTGACTCCGAAGCCCCCTCCCTGCTCTTTCTTATCCAGTGTCCTGCTCAGCTGCAGCCCTTCAACACTACTGAGCCCAAGTGCTGTGCTAAAAGCCCCCTCTTCCTAGGAGCAGCCTGGGGCAGATCCCCGACTCCCGGAGGCAGTCAGCAGCCCCGAACTGCTGTGCCACTTGCAACTGTTATCAAGCCCAGGCTGGCACGGCTATGGCGGCTCACTTTACCTGTAGCTAATACAAGTATAATAAGAGAGAAAGGGTCCGACCCAAGACATACAGCGCAACGCTGGGCCTGGAAAACTTCCACTCGGGCAGGCATTTCTGAAAGCATTGAGTTTTGACCATCTCTGCAAGGAAAACTACTCAATGGGACCCTTAACTGTTTGGAATATACACTACCATAAAAGACATTCTGACAAGCTTCTATACATGTGAAAAAAAATAGTGAAAATCCTTCACAGAATCAGTAAATCCCAACTGTACAAGAAATTCATTGATTCAGAAGCAACTCTAGTTTACTCTTTTATCTATATACTACTTCATGTCGCCCAAAATTCAAAATTCCAGAATCTTGAGTCACCAAATCACAGTCACAAGCCCTCCTGAATGCAAAGGAGATCTCTCAGAAAAGGGGAGGGACCCTCCATCCGCCCTTCGCCTGCTGAGTGCCCAGTGCTGGGGCCTTTTGAGAGCTGGCACAGGAGCTCAGGAAGTGGCCAGAATGGCAGCATGCTGGGGGGGGAGAGAAGTCCCTATGGGTTAGGCCTGCGTCTGAGATCTGGCACTTTGGTCAGCCTCACACACCTGCCTCCTGTCATCTTCTGCCCCCAACACATGTAATTCCGGCCGGAGGAGGGACTGGAGGGGGAGGGTGGGCAGGCGGAGAGTGCACTGAGTGGATTTCCCTGCACTGTGCTCTCATCTCTATTCCATCCAGCAGAGCTGTCACTTGTCTAAGAGGAGAGCGGGAGGGGAGGAGGAGAAAGGGAATGAGATGTGAATTTCTGATCTCACAAGCATACCCGAGAATTCAGTTCTAAGCGAAAGGAGAACACGTCTCCGTTTGACAAGCAGGTACACTCAGATGTCAGAGGCCTTTTGGCAAGTTAGAACAGATGGGACTTGTGCTTACCTGACTGCTGATGGACTCTTTCTTGGCCGAGCTCTGAGCCTGAGGCGGGCCCTGGGCAGGTGACAACCGTGAGGGGCTCTTCTTACTCTGAGGCAGCAGCGAGGACAGGAAACCCACACGAGGGGACTGGGAGAGGGACGTGTTCCTCTGGCTGCACACCATGGCTCTGGACAGCACACACAACACAAGGTCATCGGGCTGGAGGGGACCTGGGAGAAGCCGGAGCACAGGCCTGCTGCGCTGAGGACAGTGCCAGGGACCAGAGCCTTAGCCAGGCTCACACGCCTGGACTTTAGGTGGCATTCTCCTCAGTTCTTCGCTTATACCTGTGGTTGGCAAACTGTGGCTCGCGAGCCACATGTGCTTTGGTCCCTTGAGTGTGGTTCTTCCACAAAACACCATGGTCTGGGCGAGACTATTTTGAAGAAGTGGCATTAGAAGAAGTTTAAGTTTAAAAAATTTGGCTTTCATGCCGAAGCCGGTTTGACTCAGTGGATGGAGCGTCTGCCTGCGGACTGAAGGGTCCCAGGTTCGATTCCGGTCAAGGGCATGTACCTTGGTTGTGGGCACATCCCCGGTAGGGGATGTGCAAGAGGCAGCTGGTCGATGATTCCCTCTCATCAATGTTTTTAGCTTTCTATCCCTCTCCCTTCCTCTCTGTAAAAAATCAATAAAATATATTTTAAAAAATTTTTTTGGCTTTCAAAAGAAATGTGAATCGTTGTACTGTTGATATTTGGCTCTGTTGACTAATGAGTTTGCTGACCACTGACTTATACCAAAGAGAGCTGGCAACCTGCCCGGCACAATGGGAAGTCTGCAGCTCTCCTTTGAGGGCCCTGGAAAAGCTCAGATGCTTTGTTTATATTCATTACATGTTTGAAATGATAATCTGGATATAATAGATCATTAAAATTAACTTCACCTGTTTCTTTTTACTTTTTTTTAACATAGCTAAAATTTTTAAATTCCATTTCTTGATATGCATTCTATTACCATCAGATGGTGCTAGCTCAGAAACAAAAGCAGTTTCACTGGATGCAATGCTTGGCCACGTGTAGGTTGGGAATCTGTCTGGGTTTGTGTCCTGACTCATCACTCACTCACCACTCACTCACTCACTGTGACCTCTCTGTGCCTACATCTCTTCAGCTGCTATTGCTGTTACTATTATCAACTGGGTCTTCTGTTTAGCTGGCTGGCTTTTAATGTCACTCAAATACCTCTCCCTCCCATCTGCCTACCACTTCAAACCCTCACACAGGATGATGCTTCTACTGTGGAACTGCCAATCTTTTCAACCACGAGGTACCGTTTCCAATGCGCAACAACATCACAAGGCGTAGGACACTGGTCGGATTTATTTATCCAGGTGGCACACACCAGGATGTGCAGGTCCCTGGAAGAGCTCGGCAGGTGGAGGACCTCAGAGGCCAGGGGAGCTTACTCGGTGAGGAAGCATTCCCCGTGAGTGCAGGAGGCTCTCGGGAAATTCTGCATCTCCAGGAGCAGGGGGTTCAGGTGAGAGCACGGGGGAAAGAGGGAAGGAGGGGCTAGGCACACACTCACAGTTCCGAGTCCCCCAGGCGGTCCATGTTGGAGACGTAAGGAGGCAACTTGTGTTGGACCAAAGCCTTTTCTTCTTCTGGCTGTTGCTCCTCTTTCTTTAGTCGGTGGATCTCTGCTTGCAATGCAAAAAGCTGCACAGAGATGGGACAGGGTTCACCAATGACATCACCCCTCTGGGGAAGATTAGCCACATCACATCCAACACCCATCCTCACTGGCTCTCAGTCTCAGGACGCCAGGCCCGCTCTCTGCCCACTGTGGTTTGGGAAAAGTAGGTGAGCTCAGCTGTTACCTGACTACAGTGAGGTGAGAAACTAAAAACCGTTAGATATACAAAACCCCCTTTTTTTTTCTTTTTATCATTTGACTCGCTTCCCTTTTATCATTTTACTTGCTTCCTCCTGAATTCACTGAGAAAAACAGCTCCACCCAATCCTGCTTTGCTCTCGGGAACCTACAAATCAGACTCTGGAACTCTCATGGAAAAGTTTTATTAAAGGAAGCTCAGCATTTTTTACTATTCGCCTGAAGAAAATTATACACACACACCCAAAACCCAAGAATCTTTCTTCTTTTTTTTTAATCCTCACCCAAGGATATTTTCCCATTAATTTTTAGATAGAGTGGAAGAGAAGGGTAAGACAGAGAAAGATATCGATGTTAGAGAAACACATCAATTGGTTGCCTTCTGCACACACCCTGATCAGGGCCCAGGCCAGGGAGGAGCCTGCAACAGAGGTACATGCCCTTGACTGAAATTGAAGCCAGGACTCTTTGGTCTGCAGGACAACGCTCTATCCATTGAGCCAAATCAGCTAAGGCAAAAAAAACAAAACACCAAGAATCTTAAACCTCAAAACCTAAACAGTTTATAATCTTCCTTGTTCTGAAAATCTTCCTGTTTCTAAAGAGATCTTAATTTCAAGGACAGATAAATGCTCAACAGGCAAAATATAAAGGCAAATATGGGTTTCTAGGCCCTGTCACTTTACCAAAATAGAGAAATATAGAGTTGAGCAGAACAATTAAATGATATCTGGGTTATAAACAATACAGATGTGGATATATGTAGAAAGGGACTGGGATCATGAAATAGACATACGAAAAGAGGCGAGTTGACAGGTGGCATGAAGGTAGATATAGTCATTTCTGTCTCAAAAGTATATTATTGGTGCCCTGGCTGGTTTGGCTCGGTGGATAGAGAGTCAGCATTCGGACTGAAATGTCCCAGGTTCGGTTCCAGTTGGGGGCATGTACCTTGGTTGCTGCCACATCCCCAATAGGGGGTGTGCAGGAGGCAGCTGATCGATGTTTCTCTCTCACTGATGTTTCTAATCTCTATCCCTCTCCCTTCCTTTCTGTAAAAAATCAATTATATATATATATATATATTTTTTTTAAATATATATAAAAAATTATATATATATATATTTTTTTTAAAGTACATTACTGTTACTGTGTTGTTCATTCTTAAATGACTTAAAATGTTTTCAGAGACTATCACCGCCCCCTTGTCTCCAATTGATCTGGAGGCTCACTTTCCTCTGAGATCAGTGCTTTCCACCACCTCCACCTGATTTCAAACATGAAAAGCAAAAGACTTTTCCAAGAAGCAAGTGTGCTCAGAACCAACCTTCTGACGTAGAATTTCATTTTCTTCTTGAACCTGGTTTGTCCTCTGGCACTCGGCATCAAAGTTCAGGATCACAGGCACTGGTGCACTCAGTTAAAGAATAAGCCTGCCTGGGGAAGGACTGAGACCGTCCCAAACCCTTCACAAGCAGCCTCACCTCTGAACACGAGATGGGGGGAATGGAGTACAGACTCGGTGCTATGGGCTCCTCTCAGCTTTATGAAGTAGTCTCTCCCCCGAGGCCAAGCCTGGCCTGACCTCATTCAGACAGACTTACAGACACATGACAATCTGCTGACTAGCCCCCAGAGAGGACATAAACCCAAACCTGGGAGTTCTCTCCCGATGCCAGCAATGAAGAGCCATATCCAGTGGGCTTCAATGCCAGTCTAAGCATCGGCAACAGGCAGCTAACAGCGAGCACAGAGGCCAGGCCCTGAGGGCACACTGCCGGCCGTCCTGCCAGCGAGGCAGAAGGGTCAGCTACTCGGCTTTCCCCTGCCAACTGAACCTCTCCCTGCAAAGGTTTAAGCTGAGCAGACAGCTTCCTGCGTTTTGTGCGGCCACATGCCACCATGCGAGCATCCACAGTCTTCCCCTACCCCCTCAAACGGCTGCAGTGAGGAGGAGCGCAAGGAGGCAGGGCCTCAGCACCGAGGACATGAACGGAGGCTCGCGTGGGCAGTGGCGTGCACTGAAAAGACCTGGAGTGACATTTCCCATTTCCCTAGAGGCCCACGTGGCTGTGCCATAACCACCTGTGGCTGAGCCCGCGACAGGTTTCATCGGAAAGCCCTCGGGATGCAGAGCAGCAGCAGGGCCAGAAGGAAGGCAAAGCTGGCAGGAGTGGAATCCACAGCAGCCACAACACAAATGGAAAGGGCACCCTTCCCACCTCCGCCAGCAGATGTTCCTCCCACAATGCCCCGTTTATCAGTGACTCACCAGGCAGCCCCATTCAAACCAGCCTCTCCCCCGCCCCCAGAGCCCCAGCCGAGGGAGCAGAAGCAATGGATATTGGTCCCAGGCCTGGGATCAAAAGCATTTCCTGACAAAATGGGAAATACTGTAGGCCGTAAATGATTTATATTCTCTCTCAAATAACCACACATAAGTTCTTAGAGCTGCTGATTTCTGGCAACTTGAGGAACACTGAAGTCACCGTCAGAGAAAGCAACCAAACACTAATCTAGGGAGGAAGTTCCAGCCCAAGAAGTGTTCTCATCTGCTACCTAACCCCAACGAAGGCAAGTGATGCTCTCCTTGTGGGGGGAGGGAGCTCAGAGATGGTGCTCTAGAGCAGTGTTTCCCAAACTTTTGACACATGTGTACCCCTTCTATAATTTTCGTAACGCTGAGTACCCCTCGTACTCATGAGAACGTAGAATTAGGCACAGCTAAGCACGGTGCAGTGCATATCCCCACCAAACTCCGGTACAACGCCTACCCCCACCAAACTCTTCCCGTACTCAACGCGTACCACACTTTGGGAAACACTGCTCTAGAGAATGGCTGGTGTCACCAAGCAGCAACCCCTATCAACCCCTGTATCTGAGAAGAGAGGCCCTCAGACCTGTTGAGGGGTCCTCTCAGAGCCCCCCACCGGCACCCCACCGAGGCTACAGTCCCCCACGGCAACTGCTACTTCAGCAAACAAGTGTCAGAGCTAAGACTTACGTTTCCCTGGCCTGCTGACAAAAGCAACCACCATCTGTCCAGCCGCCTCACATGACACATGACAACGACCCGTGGGCATTTTGTGGAAGAACTGATTGCATCAGGGGCAGCAGCCCCAG
The DNA here is from genome assembly GCF_014108245.1 of Pipistrellus kuhlii. Lineage (NCBI taxonomy): Eukaryota > Metazoa > Chordata > Mammalia > Chiroptera > Vespertilionidae > Pipistrellus > Pipistrellus kuhlii. The sequence goes on from NW_023425405.1 coordinate 16,298,172, forward strand.
GCCGCTGGGAGGATATGCATGCACTGAAACAGGACGCTCAGGAAGTTGTGCAGCGACACAATGAAGGTGTCCGCCCACTGACGAGAAAAGTAGGTGGCAAAGGTGGGGTTGGTGTCTGGAGATGGCAGGAAGGGCAGGACAAACCAATCCTTCCACTCGGCCTGGTTCTGGAGCTCCGTGGCCTGCTTTGCAAAGAACTCCTGAGCCTTGTCATTTCTGTTTGTCTGCCAAGACACAGAGGAGACAGCAAGGCGGGGGAAGAGACAGAAGTCAGAGGTAAGACTCTTCATCATTGCTTTTGACGGTCAGCTTGCTAGGCAAGTGGCCAAACACAATCTACAAACTCCATAAAATAAAGGAAATCATCGCTCATTTCTCAAGTTCCTTGTAATTTCAAAGAAGTTGGTTTAAACTGAAGTCCTGATGATAATTGCCATCCTAACAATTAATTCCTTGTTGATTTTCAAACAATCTAATTAACTATTCCCCCAGGTCAGCTATAATCTTATTATACAAGTTTTAACCCAGCTACTTATATTCTTTAAAATACCAGCGAGGCTGGCCAGTGTGGCTCAATGGTTGAGTGTCAACCTATGAACCAGGAGGTCATGGTTCAATTCCCAATCAGGACACATACCCGAGTTGTTGACTCGATCCCCAGTAAGGGGCGTGCAGGAGGCAGCTAATCAACGATCCTCTCTCATCATTCATGTTTCTATCTTTCCCTCTTCCTTCCTCTCTGAAATCAATAAAAATGTATTTAAAAACCACCAGCCCTTGCATGCTTAAAACAAGAGAAATTGAAATGAGGAAGACCAGTCATGTGGTCTGCAGATGAGGTTTTAGGAAAACAGTCAAAAATAACTCACACTGCGACTGTTTCACCCTTTCCCAAAGTAACACAAAGAGTCCTCTCTAGAAGTGAAAAGAAAATCTATTTCTGGATCAAATAACTCTTTCCACCAAGGAACCCCTGAATCAACAAGCACCTGAATTGTGTAGACAAGATAAAAGCGGAACAGGCTGGTTTTCAGCTTGTTGATGGTGGGTCTGTATATATCCTCCAAGCGGCTGAAGAGTCGCCGCTCCAGGTAGCTCCAGTAATCCCGCAGGGCAGCCAAGTCATACACCTGCATTAACTGCTGCAGCTGGTCCACAATCTTGTCCACCTAGTGAGAGAAGGTGGGTGAAGGACAGAAGGGAATTCTCCCCTCCTTCCACGGAGTTGATACAGCTTCTCCCTCTTGCTGTGGTTTCTTGATGTTAGATAAAAATTCACGTTAACGGCCAAAACCGGTTTGGCTCAGTGGATAGAGCGTCAACCTGCGGACTGAATTGTCCCGGGTTCAATTCCGGTCAAGGGCATGTACTTGGTTGCAGGCACATCCCCAGTAGGGGGTGTGCAAGAGGCAGCTGATCGATGATTCTCTCTCATTGATGTTTCTCTCTATCCCTCTCTCTTCCTCTCTGTATAAAATCAATAAAATATATATATTTTAAAATTCACGTTAACGATCTAGAGGACTTTAAAAACATATTAAAGTAATAGCTCTTAAGTTATCGTCTGATATTAGATTATCTGGTTTCACCTTCTAGCAGGTGTGGAAATTTCGGTGTTAAAAAACGCTGACTCAGGAAGCAGGCTATATTGGGTCCGGGTCTTGGACAAGAGAGAGCATGAGAATCTCCACTATTCCGGGATTTCAAGGCTCATGGTGAGCTGCACTGGCTGACTCCTTCAAGTCATCCAAGCATCCCAGAGCCCCTGCAGCTGCTCAGAGTGTCGGCTAAAGAAGTCACACTCGCATACAATCTGCAAAGGTTTATGGTTACCAATACCAATCCAACGCCGCCATTTTACAGATCCAGACACTGAGGCCTGGAGAACTGAGATGCTTTGCTTTTGCCACTAAGGAGCCGGTAATTCTGGCAAGAGACAAGAACCCAGGTCTCCCAGCTCCCCTCCAACTCCTGCTGCTAGCTCTCTGCCACTCTCAATTCATTGAAAGTCAGCAAACAAACACGTATAAATGCCTAGAACTTCTCAACGGAAAATCATGTCTTACAGGGGACACACAACGTGTTAATAACTGTGCAATGAGGTCTTCCTCAACTGCTGGAGCAAAACTGCCAGGGAGTCGCCGGCAAGGAAGGCCCTTTTCCACAAACACCGTCCATCCTGGAGCCAGCTCACATTTTGGGCTGCATCAGACCCCTGTGCTCCCAGGGCCATCGGAGGCTAACTACAGAACACTGTGTTGCCCAAATCCAAGCATCTACCCAGCCTGAGCTCCGATGGCCTCGTGGCCATTCCGGCCGGGGTCTGCCAGCACCTGCTGGGAGGCTGGGGTGCAGGACGGCACCCCGACCCGGGAGCCAGGGCACCTGGACTGCAGCCAGCCTCCTCCGCCAGGCTCCTCCGGGCAACTTCAGGCAAGTCACGACCCCTCTCAGGGCCCAGTTCCTCATCCGTCAAGGAGGGCAGACGCGCAGAAGGGGGAGGAGGGCCCCCCCGGCGCGGGGACAGCGCCGCTCCCGCCTCCGAGGGCAGGGCTAGGCAAGAGCCCGCTCCCGGCTCCCTCAGGGCCGCCTCCGCCCGCCTCTGCCCGCGCCCGCCGGCCTCTCACCCGGAACCCCTTCTCCTTGTCCGCCTTGATCTCGGCCTCCAGCTGCCGCAGCGTGTACGTGAACCCGCGGAAGAGCAGGTACTCGCGGACCAGCTCGTCCGTGCGCTCCACGGCCTCCGCCATCGCTGCGCGAGCGCCGTTAGGCAGGGGCCGCGGCGGCACCCGAGGGACGAAGGGGCGGGGCCTCGGCGGCACGGGGCGTGGCCAGCGCGGGTGCCAGTCACGCCGCCGCCGGCCTATCAGCCCGCACGCACCGCGCGCCGCACCTCTGTGGCCCCGCCCTAGACCCGCCCCCAGCCCCGCCCAGCGGTCCCTTCCGTCATCACCACCCTCCCGGAGGAGCAGCTGGAACGTTCAATGCTCTCCTGAGTCTCCTGGCACCGCTGGCGGCGGCTTTGCCGTCTGAGTTATTGAAAGTGGCTGCTGCCATCCAGGTCAAGTAGGGCTGGACCTTAGAGAACATCCCGAGGAGGGCGGGGGCCGGAGGTGCCCTGCTCATTGGCATTACGTCACGGAATCCTCTGTGCCCTACTCCCATGTTGCCAATGGGGGAATCTGGAACCCCAAGAGGTAAAGTGACTTGCATGAAGTCACACAACCAAGTGTGTCATTAGAGAGTTCCAACTCCCCCCAAAACCCTGCTTTCACAAATAAGACTAATCAATTACAAAACAAGATAACCAAGAGACGCGGTTAGGAGAGGAAAAAAAGGCAAGTTTCAGGCCAGTATATATAATATGGTTCCAGTTTCTTATAAAAAATAAAACACATAGTGTGTGTGTGTGTTGGTGTATACATTTTTGAAGTTAAGGAAGATTATACAGTAACCATTTTTTTCTCTAAAAGGTGAGATTATAAGGAACTATCACTTCCTTTCTTTTTGTTATTTGCTTGAAATTTTTGTAACCAGGGAAATAGCCCATCTTTCACTCTTAATTTCCTCATCTACAAAATAGTGTCGATGTCTACCTTGCAGAAGAGTAACGAAAATGTAATAAGTTAATGTAAAATGCTTAGCACAGTGACTAGCCCACCAGTAAAACTCAATGCTTGTTCCCTTCCCCTTCCCTGTAATGGTACAGCTTTCTGTATTTGTCAAAGCTCAACTCAGAATCATTACTATCTCTCTACCCAGACCCTCCAACCCAACTACATGGAAATTTAGCTCCACGGGGCTCTGATTGCATGAGAAAAAACAGAAAAGATAACATCAAGCAAGCCACAGCAAGACAAGGCAGAGACTTGTTCCTCCCTCTGCTGCTTTACTGCTCTCCACCCAGACACCTTTCCTTGTCCGCCAGTGCAGGGAAGCACAGTTGCCTCTGACAAACGAAGGGACCAAAACATTCTACTGTGACTGGAATCTCAGATCATCAAAAGTGAACTTGGGAGGTCCCAATAAGTAGCAAAACCTCCCCTTACAGGAATGCTGTGAGTTAGATTTCCCTCAGGGACCCTAAAGTGTCTACAGGGAAAAAGAAATCTGAAACAACAAAAATGTTCAACATTCGGGGAAAGCTTGAATAAATGATGCTACACCCATCCCATGCAATCTCAGGTAGTGGCTTAAAATCACGTTTTTTCAAAGACTATTTAACTGCTTAGAGAAATAGACACATTATGTGTTAAAAATGTAAGATTAACACTCCAGGGGGAAAAAATCTGGCAGTTTCTTATAAATTCAACATGTGATTACCATGTGATTCAGTAATTATACTCTCTGGCACTTGTCCCAGAGAAATGAGAACTTATCTTCACATACCAAGCTGTACACAAATGGTCAAAGCAGCTTAATTCCGAATAGTATTAAACTGGACGCCTCTCAAATGTCCCTTAGTTATTTTGGTAGAAACTGAAATAAACAGGGCCCATAGGCAATACTGTGGCCCAGAGCATGGCCGTCCTACCTCACCTCCTCTGGCCAAACACACTGGTCATCCATACCACGAAATACTACCCAGCAATAAAGAGAAATGAATTAGTGAGACATACACATAAGTCTCAAGGAAATTATGCTGAATGGGGGCGGGAGGGGGGGTGCGGGGGGGGGGGGAGAAAGCCAATTCCAAAGTTTACATACAGAACAAAAGGTGTGATTCCATTTATATTACATTTTGAAATGATAAAATTTAGATAAAGTGGAGGCCAGATTAATGGTGTTCAGGGATCAAGGATAGGTGGGGGCATATGAGAGGAAGAGGGTGTGATTATGAAAGGGCAAAGTGAGGGCTCTTTGTGGTAATAATATTCAGCAACTTGACTGTGGTGTGGATGGGTGAATCTACAACATGTGACAAAATTGTAGAGAACTAAACACACACACAAACATGTAAAAGTAAAACAGGGAAATTTAAATGTATTGGTAGATTATAAGTGTCAATATTCTGATTGTAATATTGTACTATCATTTTGCAAGATGTTAACATTGTGGGAAACTTGGCAAAGTGTACATGAGATCTCGGTATTATTATTTTTTTATATTATTTATCACAACTGCGAGTGAATCTACAATTATCTCAAAATATAAGGTTTAATTTTAAGAAGTCTGTTACAGAATTGTAGATGCAATATGATAGCTTTATACAATATTTTTGAAATATACATGCACACAAAATATTTACAATTATTGCCTTTAGGGAGTCGTGTTAGATTTTATGGGTGATTTCTGACTTTATCTTTATACTTTTTAATAGTTTTCAAATTTGTACTATGAATACATATTCACTTTATTTTTATAAATATAATGAATATATTTAAACATAGCATATTCATCTGTCATAACAACCATGTCAGTGCCAACGCACACAAAGATTTCGTCAACTAATCCCAAAACTTTTAAATAAGGGCTGCTGCTAAATTAGGAATTCCCAATCATGAGCTTATCTAATTCAGTTTTGGAATCCAAATGCAGGACCTCACACCTGAACTCTGATTATCAAGTTGTATCATTTCTGTTTCACAGCTTCCTCATCGGCAAGGGACAGGGCTTGGGTCAGAGGAAACCTGAGGTCCCGCTAGCTCTGACAGTCAGTCCTCAGGCCTCATGCTGGTGTAGGACTCCTACTGGGAGCCTTGGTCTGTCTGATTAGAGATCTTGGGTCTCAGAGATTGCAAGTGAACCACCTTCTCTCTGACCGCTGCGACCACATCCCTTAAGGAGTAGCTCAGATTAGAGACAGCAAAGTCCCCATCTGTCCAGGGCAGAAAACTGCCAAGAATGGGCTTAGACTGCCAGCAGTAGGAATCCATCGGTTGATGAGTCTACAGACTCATTCACTTTCACTGCTGGAACAATTTAAGGTTAATAAGTAACACTGCCTCTAAAAACATCAAATGGAGGACAGCATGGGGAAATTCCATCTCTGTTGACACAATTCCTTAAAAACAACACCTAGGCCCTGACCGGTTTGGCTCTGTGGATAGAGCGTTGGCCTGCAGACTGAATGGTCCCGGATTCAATTCCAGTCAAGGGCATGTTGCAAGCACATCCCCAGTAGGGGTTGTGCAGGAGGCAGCTGATTGGTGTTTCTCTCTCATAGATGCTTCTAATTCTCTCTCCCTCTTCCTTCGTTTCTGTAAAAAACCAATAAAATATATGTTTTTAAAAAACAACAACACCTTGCCCTATTCAATTACACTTCCAACTTCTATAATAGCTGGCCCAGCTTCAATCTCTCTCCCTCTCTCTCTCTCTCTCTCTCTCTCTCTCTCTCTCTCTCTCTCTCTCTCTCTCTCCATATCCTATATGGAGAAAGCCAATCCCAAAGGTTACATACAGAACAAAAGGTGTGTTATCCTATATAATAAGAGTGTAATGCAAATTGACTGAACAGTTGAACAACCGGTTGCTATGATGTGCATTGACCATCAGGGGGCAGGCACTCAAAACAGGAGCTGCCCCTGGTGGCTGGTGGCCAGTGCACTCCCACAGGGGGACCACCGCTCAGCCAGAAGCCGGGATGATGGCTGGTGAGCACAATGGTGGTGGTGGGAGACTCTCCTGCCTCCAAGGCAACCATAAGGATGTCGGAGCAGAAAGCAGGCCTAAGTTGGCAGTTGGACATCCCCCAAGGGCTCCTGGACTGAAAAAGGATGCAGGCCGGGCTGAGGGGAAGGCAGTTGGGGGGGGGGGGGGGCAGCACTGCAGGGGAGGGCAGTTGTGGGGGAACCAGGCCTGCAGGGGAGGGCAGTTAGGGGCAACCAGACTGGCAAGGGAGGGCAGTTAGGGGTGACTGGGCTAGCAGGGGAAGGCAGTTAAGGGCAATCAGGCTGGCAGGGGAGTGGTTAGAGAGTGATGAGGCTGGCAGGCAGAAACAGTTAGAGGCAATCAAGCAGGCAGGCAGGTGAGCGGTTGGGAGCAAGCAGACATCTCTCAAGGGGTTCCAGGCTGGAGAGGGTGCAGGCTGGTGCAGCCCCCCACCCCGTGCACAAATTTTGTGCACCAGGCCATTTTATATATACAATATATTCCCAATCATGAGCTTATCTAATTCAGTTTTGGAATCCAAATGCAGGACCTCACACCTGAACTCTGATTATCAAGTTGTATCATTTCTGGGGGATGTCCAACTGCCATCTTAGGCCTGCTTTCTGCTCGGACATCCTTATTATATATATAATGATTCTCTGGAGAACCCTGACTAACATACCTTACAAAAGTTTTCTTCACTTTCAAATGAATTCCCATTCCCTTATACTTGTCTAATACAGGGAATATTGTGCAGCAGTGGAAACAAGTAGGGTAGATTTCTATGTACAAATAAAATGATTCTCCATCTCATACTATTGAGTGAAAAAAAGAACACTGCCAGATGATACTCTTATGTAGATTTCTTTCCTCCAAAAAATTCACAAAACAAAACTTACACTCCAAGGAAAAACACCTGTAGGGATGTAAACGTCTAACAGAATCTGGAAGCGGTCATACCAAACTAATGACAGTTGTTAATTCTACAAAGGTGTGGAGGTCAGATGTTTTCATTTTTACAAGGGGAACGTGTCATTTGAGAAATTAAAATTAATCTTATAAAGAATATTAATCAAGGAATTGACCAATTATTTTAAGAACTAAACTCACCTGCCCCATGGTCATGTTATTGTGGGTTGTGTGGGAGTATTTCAGGTATGAGCTATGCTACTGTAGGTGGGTCTTTAAGGACTGGATCTGTTTACTGTGGGAAGTATTTCAGAACAGGATCTATGTTACTGGGAGGGGTTATTTCAGAGCAGCATCTATGTTACTGTGGGGAGAAGTCAGGTTCAGAAAGGTGATGGCATGTATGTGGATGTTGCCGGGGAGAACTCATTGTATCCAAATCTGGTGAGAGGTCATCAGGAGGTCTCAAGGTCACCAGAAAGTTCATGAACAGAGCCTTCTACCCCAAGTTGAACTAGACAAAAGATCTGAATTTCCAATGAAGAAATCAGGCTACTGTAGGTAAGGGAGCCTCTTAGCAACATCCACTCCAAGGCTACATTTCTCCTAGGTGCAGACCTGCTCTCCAGGTGTCTGGGGTGGTGGGGGTGGAGGAGTGGGGTGCAGGGTGACCTAAAGAAAGGCTGGCAGGTCTGTTTCTGAACTTCTGCCTGTCCTCTCGGTACAAAGATAAGACTTTCCAAGAGGCTGCACAGACTCCTGAATGCCCCCTGTTCCCATGGGATCCCAGCAATGCTGTGTTGGGGACTGCTGGAGGGAGGTGAGGAGCAGGGCCAGGGGAGAAAAACCAGGGAGCAGGGAGAGGGGCAAGAACAGTCCCTCGGGGGTCCTCAGAGACCCTGGGTCAAAGGTGCCTGAGAGCCAGAATGGACAGGGCCTTGACCTATCAGAATTTTGGAGTAAAATAATTTTATGTTTATCTTGAAAAGAGAGAACTGACTCTTATCACATGCTTTCTAGGTGACAATTTATTTATACATAATAAAAACATAATAGGCTAACTAGACTGGACAGCTGAACCACCTCCCGGATGAAGCTGGGGCTGTGAGAGTTGAGGCAAGCTGCCACTGCTGCAAGGGCTGAACCCTTGCACAAATTTCGTGCATCGGGCCTCTAGTTCATACATAACACAACTTAATGTCCCACCAAAATCCGAAGTTGAATGCCAAGAGTGCCCGTATATCCCAAGTACCCTTCCTATGTGCGTGCTGTAGGGTGGCCTCCTTTATGGTCCTTAAAGTCACTGCGAGGTGGATCCTGGGTAAGAATCCAAATGCATGCAACCCCAAGCGTACCCTGCTTGGACTAGACCTTGTGACCTTTGCTTAACCCCTGCCCTGGGGAGAAGTAGCTTGCCCCAGGTGAGAGAGCAGCAAGGGTCGCCTGGCCTGGCTGCTACCCTCATGTAGTGGGATCGTCACCGTCATGACATATTTAGGGGTGCCGGGCTTCAAGCAAGAAGACACCCATACACAAGAGTACAATCTTTAGTGAAGGGGAAATGATTCCCCCCCTAAATGGAAGAATACCTGCTTCCTACTGTGCCAAAGGGTGACAGCTTTTAAAGGTGTCTTCCGTGTAACTGCTATTCATTCCCTTTTCTTCTTCCCACATTTATTATAAAACACCATTATAGCCCAAACTGGTTTGGCTCAGTGGATAAAGCATCAGCCTGCAGACTGAAAGGTCCCGGGTTCAATTCCGGTCAAGGGCATGTACCTTGGTTGCGGGCACATCCCCAGTAGGGGGTGTGCAAGAGGCAGCTGATGGATGATTCTCTCTCATCAATGTTTCTAACTCTCTGTCCCTCTCTCTTTCTCTCTGAAAAAAAAAAATCAATAAAATATATTAAAAATACAATAAAATAAAATAAAACACCATTATATTCTGATCTCTCTTCAGATCACTTAATCTTTCACCTTTTATACTTACTTTTCATTGTTTATGCATCTCTCAGTTTTTCCATGGCATCCACGTGTTTTCCTCTTTTCTCCTGAGACCCAAAGCCTGTGCCCAGGCCTTTCATCCAAGCTGTCTTCTCTGAGCTCTGGATAACCCTAGAAGGTGGGTGGCAGAGCCCCGTTTGAGGGCCGCTGAGACTGGGCTCGGTGGCAGGTGAGGGGACCATCCATTGGGGACCATCCATTGGGTCCTCTGCGGGCACATGCAGACCATGTGCGCTTCCTGAGGTGGCATAGGTTTCGATTTCCCGCCCCATTCGGCTGCCTCTCGGGGAAGAAGTGGCCACCTGGCGAGGTGAGAAGGTCAGCCCAGCCCCGCCTGGCGGTGTGCCCTCAGACCCCCCAAAGTTACATTGTTTCTCCCGCTGCCCGCGCCTCATTGGCCCGCCGCAGCGCCTCCCCATTGGCTGCTGGTGCTGGGGACACCCCTGATTGGTCTGTGCCTGGAAGCTGGGTCTGTTTTATGGCCAGGGCAGGAGCCATGGTCCCCACTCCGGCTGGCACCAGCAGAGGCCACTGTCATCGCTGTCACTGCCATCGGGGCTTCGCGTGGCCTGCCTCCTGCCTGTCCGGAGAGCGGGGACCTCGTGTGCACCGGTGCCCGTCCCTCCACGTGTGAGTATTGACTGAATGCTGAGGTTATCACACCCTCTCACCCCCGGAAAGGTGCTCTCTGCCTTGTGGGGCTTGTTTCCAATTGAGTCAAGCTGGTGTATCTATCTAAACAGGTGACCATTTAGGTCTGGGGCCAGACTTGAAAACAAATGTTTGTATATGTCATGTTGACAACCTATATATATATATTTCTGAGAATTACTTTGGATTTTTTTTTTTTTTTTACGTGATCTGATAGGTGTGCCCAGGGTTTGAATGAATCACACTTGAATGAATGCTTAGAAGTGGTGGAAAGTTTTTCTGAACCTTATTTTCTTAAATTTGGGGAGTTTCTGTGTGTGTGTGTGTGTGTGTGTGTGTGTGTGTGTTTTAAGTCAGCTCTAAGCAGGTGTTTTAATAGGAATGCATTTGGTAATGCTTTGGTTTATCGATGAGCATGAACAAAAATATGGCATGTAGTAGGTATATACTATATCTATACTGAGTTCCCTCGATTCGCACTCCTTTTAGATTGCCCCAAACCTGCTCAGTTTTCTGAGTCAGAACAGTATATCCAGATCCGTCCCCTTGTCTAAGTCCGCCCCACCCCTCTTATGTGGTAACTGGGCAGCACCCCTTTCAAAGGCTTTTTAAGCTTCTCAGGGGTGTGTGCCTCTTACTGCGAACTGTGCCGAGAACTGAATCCATGAGACTGTAAATGGTGAAGATCCAGAGCGGCCTTTGGGGTTAGGGTGCACTGCCTGTTATTCCCTGTCCCCATGGATTTCTCTTGGTCTTCAGTTTCCTTTAGCTCTTTCCACCTAGGGCCTCTGCTCGCCCCCAGGCCTGGATAGTGCGGTCTTAGCTGTCCAGGCCACAGAACTCTCCGTGGTTTTACTGCGGGAGAAGGAGCTGGGGAAAGGGAGTGTTAGCATGAATCGCGTATGGATCGCCATACAGTGTGCACGGTGCACACCCTGGGAAGGGCATCTTCCTCGTGGTGTGCCCCACCCCCACCTTAACCCCGCATCTCCCAGCTCCTGACACGGGAGGGAGCCTGGGACAGGCGGGGTGAGGTGGAGGTCACGGGTCCCAGTTGCTGGGCAGAATGCTCTAGCGCCACCTTCTCCCCTGGCGGTGGCAGTGAGAGCTGCCCCCTAGGGGGAGCAAGTCATGGGATGGTCTGCCCACTATGGGAGAAGCTGAGGGCTGCACCCTTCTCCCCGTGCCTGAAACGGACGACACGGCCATCTGGATATTCTAGGAACGTCTGTGAGTAGAAGCCCGGGAGAAACCCAAATTATCAGCATCGGCACTGGGAGCGTCCCACAGCCCAGAGGCCCTTGGTAATAGAATTTCTAGAACTAGAGAACTCCAGATTCCGGGAGGTCCCTGGAATTTTCACCTCCATTCCTTGATTTAAAAAGGTCCCCGTTATTGCGCAGGTGCATTCATTGTCCTTAAATTTAAATTAGAGAAGCTATGGCCTTAGGCCAGAAGGGTCTCATTTTGCCCCGGGCAGTTCAAAACCTTCCCTTTGTATGAAAGATGCACTGGCTTTTGGAAATGGGACACTCTGAGGGTGTGGCCTTCGATATGACCCAGCCCGCGGGCTGCACGGCCGCTGCAGGTTCTGCGCTGCCCCGGCCTGCTGCTGGCGTGAGGCCCGCTCACAAATGTCACAGGAGCGTCCTGCCGTGGTCTGGGCAGCAAACCGCGGGAAAGCAGATACCCCGGGGAAGTCCACGTTGTCGGCGGGAGATCTGCCTTCTGACCTAAGAGGCGTTTTCAGTCCCACCCTGCTTGATTGGTTGCCTGCCCTCTGGCCGATTTCACCCCTAGAACTTCGTGGCAAAGCGTTCTCCCACCCCTTCCCCATGCTCCCTCTAGCGAGGAGATCCCGTTCCCAGCTGCGGCCAGCTGTGGTGCTTTGACAGAAGTGTTGCCACGCGTACACTCAAACCATGAAGGTCTCAGAATGACCTGGGGAACGCGTTGCCCACCAGATGCCTGGCCCCACCCCAGCAGCTTCAGATCCAGGGTGTTTTGCGGCCCTGGCAGGCGGGGTGAGGTGGAGGTCACGGCTCCCTGTTGCTGGGCAGGGTTCTCTAGCGCCACCTTCTCCCCTAGCGGCGGCAAGTGACAGCTACCCCCTAGGGGGCATGTATGTTTTCAACAGACTCCCCAAGTGAGTCGCTGAGGTCAGGCATTGTCCTGCGCAGCAGGACTGAGCTCAGAGGAGAATGGGTCCAGGGAAGACCATTCTAATTTAGTAAAAACCCCAGCACTGAGCACACCTACTGGGGCCCGGAAGTGTTGAAGACAGGACCTCTCTGTTCAAAGAGCTGGCAGAGCAGTGGTGGGGTGAGTGCCTGAGGGAGGGGTCCATGCCTCAGGTAAGAGACCTGGACCCTGACTCTTATAACTGTCAGGTATCAGTCCCAGAATCCCCTCTCCTGGGGATGGGCTCCTGGTTCTTAAAATCAGGGGTGCCAAAGGACGAGGTAACGATCGCCTTCAGAGCCCACTAGACGCAGGACAAGCTAAGCCCACTTCTCTGTCCACGTGTGACGTTTTGCTTCCACAGGCAGGAGAGTGCCTTCTCTTCTCTTTGAAGAGCACCTGAAGAACACACTTCGGTGGGTTATGTTTTCGTATCTGCACGCCTGTGTAACCACTACTCAGGTCGCAGTGGGTGCATTCTGGCGTAGGGAAATGCCACAGAGGGTGGGCTGCCTCCCGGTTCGGCTTTTGACAGAAAGTGAAGGATACGATCTCAGGGTACAGCTTGCTCTCCTTGGCCACCGCAGTCAATGAACAAGCGTCTGGTGAGTACCTGCAGTGTTCTGGAAGCTTCCTGGTGCAAAGCAGCAGTGCGCCCTTCACCTGTAAGTCAAATACGAGTGAACGGGCTTGCCTTTAGGAACGGATTGTACAGAACACATTTTGTGTCACCTGTGGCTTACTATGTATCTGCTATTGATTCTGTTCATTGGTTTGGGACCCTTTACTTTCTTCCTGCTCCAATCTGCCTTCCCTTTTCTTTAATATTGTATCTTTCTTATCTAGCCCCACCCCCCACCCCCAAAGCGTACTATTACATTGTAGCTTTTAATGGCGACCAACGAAGAAGGCAGCGACCCCAGCCCCAGAGCGGCGCCCTGGCCCCTGGCGCAGGCGCGGGTGCAGAAGCTGGAGCCTCGGCTGGCCCGCAGGCGCCTGTCCCAGGCTCGCCACCGAGCCACCCTGAGCAAGCTCTTCGGGAACCTGCGGAGAATCCTGTACCAGCAGTCTGACTTCACGGCCTCGAAGGTATGAGGACCTGAGTGTGTGTGGGGAAGGTTCCTAGATGTGGAGGGGCTGTGGAGCCGAGGGGGGGGGAGGGGGGTTGGGCCTGGAGTTGCTACTCCCCCATCCTTACCCCTGAGGGCTGGGGCCTGCCCAGGCGGGCCGGCGGCCAGCTGTGGACACCGCATGGTGCTGCGCCTGCTGCTGTCCGGCTGCGCTCCGTGCCCTGGTCCACGAGGCCCGTCAGTCCCGCAGGGGAATCAGCCCCTCCTCCCGTGGGGTCCCACAGCCCGTTGCTTCGACCCCCTGTTAGCACTCGCAGAACGCTAGTTTGTGTTACAAGTTGTGGTTCCCGTGCCGGTCTTTCCTGATAGAATGCCAGCACCCTGAGAGCAGGGCTGATGGGCTATTCTTTTCGGGCCCAGCACAGCTATCGGTGGTCAGCGAATAAACAGTATTCAGCAGTTCTCGGTTTGTTTGTTTTTTAGGTTTTTATAATATATTTTTTTATTGATTTTTGTACAGAGAGGAAGGGAGAGAGTTAGAGAGTCAGAAACATCGATGAGAGAGAGTCATCGATCAGCTGCCTCCTGCACACCCCCCACCGGGGATATGCCCGCAACCAAGGCACATGCCCTTGACCGGAATCGAACCCGGGACCCCTCAGTCCCCAAGCCGACGCTCTATCCATTGAGCCAAACCGGTCTTGGCAGTTCTCGTTTTTTTTTTGTTTTTTTTGTTTTTGTTTTTTTTAACAATCTCACAGTTATCATTTTGACTTTAGTAGTCATTTGGGGGGCCCTAGATAATAAAGATACAATATTAAGGAAAAAGGAGGGCAGAATGAAGTAGGTTGCACACTGTGACCAGTGAGGGAAGCTTATTGGGAGCCTGCTGCCCACCTGGGGTTGACATCACTCAGGCCGCCTCTAAGTCACCCTTTATTCCACCTGCAAGTAGCACATGGAGTCGTTTGCCTTTTTATCAGCCCTAGTAGTTTGCTGAATGCAGCTTACTTGTTTCTGAATACTTTGTTGTTTCTGGGAGAACCATTTCCCTATTACAACTTAGACAAATCCTATATAATAAAATCCCAATATGCAAATTGACCAAATGGTGGGAAGAGCGGTCGCTATGATTCGTACTGACCACCAGGGGGCAGATGCTTAACACAGGCGCTGCCCCCTGGTGGTCAGAGCGCTCCCACAGGGGGAGCATGGCTCAGCCAGAAGCCAGGCTCACGGCTGGTGAGCACAGTGGCGGTGGCAGGAGCCTCTCCTGCCTTCACTGCAGGTGGGTGGTAAGGAGTGAGGAGTCCCGGACTGTGAGAGCCTCAGACTATGAGAGCCCGGGTCTGTGAGAGTGATGTCAGGGGAGTGGGCCAAAGCTGGCAGGCGGACATCCCCCACGGGGTCTGGGACTGTGAGAGGGCACAGGCCAGGCTGAGGGATGCCCCCCTGCCAGTGCACAAATATTGTGCACCAGGCCTCTAGTAAACAAACAACCAACAAACAAACTTCATGCCTTCTGCACAACAGAACAAATTTCCTACCCTTTTAATCAACAACGTGAAGGATGGTGATTGTGCATCTAAGTGAGGGGAGGGGAAGGGGGTAGAGGAGGGAGGAGGGAGTGTGGGGAGGGGGGTGGCTCCTCTGTTTGCAAAACCTGTCTGTGGCCGGGACAGGTTTGGCTCAGTGGATAGAGCGTCGGCTTGGGGACTGAAGGGCCCCGGGTTTGATTCCCGTCAAGGGCATTTACCTTGGTTGCGGGCACATCCCCAATAGGGGGTGTGCAAGAGGCAGCTGATCGATGACTCTCTCATTGATGTTTCTAACTCTCTATCTCTCTCCCTTCCTCTCTGTACAAAAATCAATAAAATATATATTTAAAAACAAACAAACAAAAAACCTGTCTGTGCAGTGGAAACCGGCCTGTCAGCATTTTCTGTCTCTGTCCGCAGTGGCAGGTTCTGAACAGGGCGAAGAGTCACATTCAGGAACAGGAACAAATCTTGGATAATCTGCTGAAGGTGAAAGGTAACAGATCCTACCTGCCACCTCCATCGCCCTCCCAGGGGAAGGAAGACTGGTTGGTTTTTCTATTGAAAACAGAGACACTGCCGAAACCGGTTTGGCTCAGTGGATAAAGCGTCGGTCTGCGGACTGAAAGGTCCCGGGTTCGATTCCGGTCAAGGGCATGTACCTTGGTTGCGGGCACATCCCCAGTAGGGGGTGTGCAAGAGGCAGCTGATCAATGATTCTCTCTCATCGATGTTTCTAACTCTCTATCACTCTCTCTTCCTCTCTGTAAAAAACAACAACAACACAAAAAAAACAATAAAATAAAACAAACAAACAAAAAAACAGAGACGCTGGGTGAAGTGAAGGGAATGAATATTTACTGAGTACCTACTGTGTGCTAGGCAGGCGCTGGGCTTGGGCCAGGGGCACGGGGAGATTCCCAGCCTGACCTTAGGGCTGTCAGCTGTGGGAGGTACCTGAGCTCATCTCGAGAGGCCAGAGGAGACGCAGGCCAGTGTTTGTCAGAACCTGGCTCCTCTCCTCGGCACTTGTCTTGGGAGAGATGGCTGCTGGGAACCTGAGTTTAACGACCTGGTGGAAGCTGAACTCTGAAAGGGATTCTCTCGATGCCTTGAGTGAGATGGGCCAGTCCGAGAAGCCCTTTCCCCTCACATCTGGAAGGAGGGGTGCACCTGGGCTCTTGACCCCTAACGCTGACCCCAGTGGGCTCAGGGACCTCCGTGCTCCCCCTGGAAAGACAGGAGACTCAATAAAGGCCCTTGTTCAACTCCCTTGCCTTCATTTCTCTAAGTCACCCCCCCTTTTTTTTTAATATATATTTTATTGATTTTTTACAGAGAGGAAGGGAGAGAGATAGAGAGCCAGAAACGTCAATGAGAGAGAAACATCGACCAGCCGCCTCCTGCACACCCCCCACCAGGGATGTGCCCGCAACCAACGTACATGCCCTTGACCAGAATCGAACCCGGGACCTTTCAGTCTGCAGACCGACGCTCTACCGCTGAGCCAAACCAGTTTAGGCTCTAAGTCACCCTTTATTCCACCTTCAAGTAGCACATGGAGTTGTTTGCCTTTTTTTTTTTTTTGCAGCCCTAGTAGTTTGCTGAACGCAGCTTAATTGTTTCTGAATACTTTGATGTTTCAGTGAGAACCATTTCCCTATTACAACTTAGATAAATCCTATATAATAAAATCCCAATATGCAAATTGACCAAATGGTGGAACAAGCGTTCGCTATGATTCATACTGACATTCTCCCTTGCCTTCAACTCCCCAACAGAATCCTTCAAACTGCAGGATGGAAATGCAAACAGCTTAGAGGAGGTCAAGGAGAAATATGCCAGGATGTTCTCCAGAAATCACAGGTAAGAGCCGGCCCCGGGGCCTCCTGGTGTCATGGCCTGCTGTCACAGGAGCCGCTTTTGGCTGCAGCATGGGGAGAGCTGAGGAGGGTGGCTCACTGGTTAGAACCCTCTTGGGGAATTCTTTTCTATTTTATCTTACAATGTGCCTGGGATTTTGTGTTCTGATGATAAAAATCTCTGCTTATTACAGAACATGTCAAAAATACAGAAAAGCCCTAAAAAGAAAATTAAAATACATATTGTTTCACCTCACAAGGAAATCCAATGTTAATTTCAAAGCCTAGCCTTCCATTAAAAAAAAAAAATTGCATGTTATTTTATGGAAAGATGAGACCAAGTACTTCTTTTGTATTTCAGCTTTTACAAACTCAGTCAGTGGCTTATTGGCAGGTGCATATGAAAGTAAGGAAAGTCCAAAACTCAGCCTGATCCCCCAGCTTCTCAGGAGCCAAGAAAGGCCAGTTTGGACTTCTGAGAGCTCTGACTGTGAATGGATGTTGACTTTTGCCAAGTGCTTTTTCTGCCTCTATTGAGATTGTACAGCCGAAACCGGTTTGGCTCAATGGATAGAGCGTCAGCCTGCAGACTGACAGGTCCCGGGTTCGATTCCTGTCAAGGGCATGTACCTTGGTTGTGGGCACATCCCCGGTAGGGGGTGTGCAAGAGGCAGCTGATCGATGATTCTCTCTCATCGATGTTTCTAACTCTCTATTCCTCTCTCTTCCTCTCTGTAAAAAAAACCCAATAAAATATATTTTTTAAAATCATACTATTTTAAAATCAAATATTGATAAGATTTTTAGTCTGTTGATATGGTGAGTTACATGGATAGATTTTCAAAGTTTAAAACAACTGTTTCGCATTCACAGGATAAACCACACTGGGCTATAATGTATGAACACACACATGTGTGTGTTATAATATATGACCTATATGATGCATATCATATATAATATATCATATATAATATATACGTTTGCTAAGACTGTTAAGAATTTTGGTGCCAATGTTCATGAGGGAATTAATCTGATGTTACCTTGTTTCTGTTTTCTCACCAGCCTACTCCCAAATAAGGTTCATCCATATGACTTTGACAACTTGTACCCATTTGAGGCAGTCGGGAAGGATGAGGAGGAGGAAGATGAGGAGGAGGAAGAAGAGGAGGAGGAGGAAGAGGAGGAGGAGGAGGAGGAGGAAGAGGAGGAGGAGGAGGAAGACCAAGAAGAGGAGGAAGAAGAGAAGGAGGAGGAGGAGAAGGAGGAGGAAAAAGTGGAGCTCTTACCCTCCCCAGTCACTTTGCCACCCGACCTCATGGAGTTTGAACGGTGTGAACAGCTGAGCGAGGTGGCTCTGTGCACAGCCCGAGCTCCTGTTGGGGAAGGGGCGAGGCTCAGCGGGGCAAGCTGCAGCCTCCAGTGCTCAGGCCAGGCTCTGAGCCGTGGATGCTCAGAATTTCCACTCGGGAGGGGCTGGGGGATGCGGTTGGCAGAAAAGCTAAAGAAATAGTCTTGAAGCTACATTTGCATAGCACACACACTGTGCTTACTTAGACCGGGTGCTTGTGTGGGGTAGGGGATGGGGGTTGATGGTGATTAGAAGAGCTAGAGCCCCCTTCCACACACCTTCCCAAGGTCTGTTTTGGGCTGCATTATAGTGAGAGAGATGAGAATGGCTGGCTCAGACTCCCACTGCCACTCACCGCCCTCCACAGATAGCCCCTTGGCAGCCACATCAGCGTTCAATAGACGGGAAGCTCCGTCCACAATGAGCCTGACTCTCAGGCCTCAAGTTTAAGCATCACGTCACGTCTGCACATGCACGGGCTCGGGATTTTAAGTGGAGTGAGAGCTGAGCCAGCCACGCCTCTCATCGTCCCCTCTGTAAGGCACAGGATCTGGGAGGATGTGAGGAAGGGCTGAGAAGCAGAAATCTGTCTCCATGGCCCTGGAGATGGCGTCTGCTCTCCTAGGCTCAGGCCCTCCAGAGACTAGCAAGGCCAAGCCCCTGGCACAGCACGGAGAGGTGGCCGCACGGGGTCCCTAGGAGTCGGCCTGGGGTGGGGGGTGGAGGTGGGGGGCCTTGGCCTCGAGTTTCAGGTCTGGGAGATGCTGTCATTTATGCTCCAGGTACCTCAACTTTTACAAGCAGACCATGGACCTCCTGACCAGGGACAGGATCGTCTCCTCCCAGGAGGTGACCCTGCCCGTGGTCTCCGCGGCCATCTCCCACCTGTGGCAGACCCTCTCCGAGGAGAAGAAGGCCGGCCTCCTGCAGGCCGTGGCGCGGAGGCACGGTGGCCTGGCGGGCCTGGGAGGGGCCCCCCGGGAGCCGGCCTGTGCCGAGGACAGCGTGAAGGACAGCGGCGTCGACAGCCAAGGGGCCAGCTACTCGCTCGAGTCTACCCCGGAGGAGGTGAGCGGTCCCTGGAGGCGGGGCGGAGGGGTGTCCTCGAGGTCACTCAGCAAGTCCGGGGAGCTGTTCAGATTCTGGCTCACGTGGTCAGTTTCTGATTTTCCTGACCTCATCACCACAACCACAGAGCGGCATTTCTTATTCTTCCGTTCGTTTCCTGGCCTTCCCCTGAGGATTATAGGAGAGACGCCTTAGCCTGGTCGGCGTGGCTCAGTGGTTGAGCATCCATCTATGCACTAGGAGGTCATGGTTCCATTCCTGGTCAGGGCACATGCTGGCAGAGGAGTGGTTAGGGGGTGATCAGGCCAACGGGCAGAAGTGGTTAGGGGCGATCAGGCAGGCAGGCAGGTGAGCTGTTAGGAGCCAGCAGTCCAGGATTCCAAGAGGGATGTCTGACTGCCAGTTTAGGCCCGATCGCTGTGGGATCCCTGTGGGATTGGGCCTAAACTGGCAGTTGGACATCCCCCGAGGGGTCCCAGATAGGAGAGGATGCAGGCTGGGCTATGGGACACCCGCCTCAGTGCATGAATTTTGTGCAGCAGGCCCCTATATATGATGTAATATGCCTAGGGGAAGGATGGAGGGAAATAAATCAATATGTTAACAATGAGCCTCTCCAGGTGGGATTGTTTCTTGGTGATTTTTTCTTATTGGTTTCTATTTTCATGATAAACATATATTTCTTTTATAAAGCAGATAATATTTGGGACTGGTTTGGCTCAGTGGATAAAGCAGATAATATTCAATAATAGCTAATATGGCCCTAGCCAGTTTGGCTCAGTGGATGGAGCCTGCAGACTGAAGGGTCCCAAACTCAATTCCAATCAAAGGCACATGCCTGGGTTGTGGGCTCGATCACCACTAGGGGCTGTGCAGGAAGCAGCCAATCAATGATTCTCTCTCATCACTGATGTTTCTCTCTCTCCCCCTCCACTCTTCTCTGAAATCAATAAAAATGTGTTGTTGTTGTTGTTGTTGTTTTTTAAATAATAGCTAATTTGTTTGAGCCATGATGTGCCTGGTCCCTCACACAGCTCTTCTTATTGAGTGCTTGCAAAATCCCATGTGTAGGGACTGTTGTGATTCCTATTTATAGAGGAGGGTTCGAGAGATGAAGTCACTTGCCTGAGGTCACGCAGCTTTCCGAGTGGCAGGGCTGGGTGTCAGCTCTCCTGCAGCCTAACTCCAGAGCCCCCTTGACCTCTGTGCTCAGCTGCCTCGGCATGAAGCTGCTCACCTGTCAACCTTGGCTCAAATGGGCTCTGCACCTGCGGAGGTGTAGCTGTGCCCTTCCCCAGGTAAACTGAGGCTCGGCTCTGGCATCTCACGCCGTCTTCTTTAGAAAGAGGAAACACGGTCCCCAGCACTTCCCTCTGGGGTCGGCAGTTTGTTCTGGGCGGGCAAGAGCTTCATATTCCCCGCCTGGAAAGGTCACCAAGCAGAGTCTGACGGGGCCCAGCTCTCATGGGCACGCCCTTCAGAGACAGAGAGACAGAGAGACAGTCTCGCTCCTCCTCCCGCAGCAGCCCAGGGCAAAGTTCAGACTGCTCTGTGCTTTCTTTCAGCTCCTTTTCGAAGATGCCTACGATGTGGCATGTTTCCTGGATAAAAGTGAGGCCCCAAGTACATCTAGCTCCAGGTGAGGTCAGGGTACGAGATGGTGTGTGTGTGTGCTCATGTGTGTATTATGTGTGTGTGTATGTGTGTGTGTGGGGGAGGTGTACCCTTCCTGGGATGTTCAGGAGCCTCCCCTGCAGCTCTCCAGAGGAGTGCAAAATTCAGTGGGAGTTCTTGGAGATCCACTTTGTCCTGTGATTCGAAGTGGGCTGGTCCTAGGATTGTGCCGTAGCCCTGGGGACACTATTGTCTGGGGTTCTTCTGAGCAGAACATTCTCCCATCCCGACCCAGGGCTGACACACAGGTTATCAACTCCAGACTGCTCATGTTGCACTGTTTTCCCAGGGTGAGGTGCCATGGGCAGTTACAGCCCTCGGTCTGATCTGAGAGGTGGGAGGGGGAAGTCTGGCCCTGAGAAACTGGGTCAACATGGATACAGGCCCCATGTCCCTCTCCTCTCCTCTCTGAAATCAATAAAAATAAAAATAAAAAACCTTTTTCTACTTTGCTTGGAAAAGATGGGGGCTGCTGTCTGAAGGTTCCTAGCTGCCTGGAATGTGAGGTGAAAATGCCAGCTGGCCTGGCATGACTCCCGGCTTCTTTGCTGGCTTCTTGTCCCAGGAAGGCAGGGGGAAAGGAGTCTGCACAACACGCCTTTCCTCTGCATCCTGTCCCCCTGAGACCTCCTGGGCGGAGGCATCTGAAGGGACTGAACTCAAGTGTGCGACGTGCCCGCAGGTGGGCCAGAGCCGTGAGGCGTCACTGTAGAGGTCGACTCTCAGGGACAGAGGACATCTTGTCCCCTTGCTCCCGAGACCATAGCTCAGGGCCCTAAATTAGGACCCAGGAGCCAGTCCCCCTATTGTCTCACTTTCCCGGTGCGTCCCAGACATGACATTGAGCTGAGGCGAGGCAAACCTAGCGAGAAGGACTCCTGGCTCTCTGAGGACTCAGCTGGGTGTTTGAAAGTGCTTGGTTCACATCATCATCCAAGTTCTGTAGGGGGTCCAAGCAGAGGTCAAAGAGTAGGATTCCAAACATGGGCTGTTTCCTTCTCTGTCGTCAGTCCCATGTTTGCCAACTGCAACCCAGAGAACCCAGAGGAAAAGTTTCAGCTCTACACACACATCGTCGACTTCTTCAAAGACCTCTGTGGTGCTCACCCTCAGGAGAAGCAGGTAGGACAGCGCCGAGTGGGAGACCCCCTTCCCCCTCAGGATCCAGGTCCCTTGAGGGGTGCTAGGTCTCACCCGATCACACCAGAAGGCTGAGTGGTGCTCCCGCTGAGGGAGCACACTGAATACCAGGGGGCAGCTCCTGTGCTGAGTATCTGCCCCCGGTGGTCAGGGCACCAGTCATTCCTTAGTTCGGTCAATTTGCATATTAGCCTTTTTTTTTTTTTTTAAGAAATAGTTTTAACATCTACGTTTTATCTTTTTTTTTTTTTTTAATATATTTTTATTGATTTTTCACAGAGAGGAAGAGAGAGGGATAGAGAGTTAGAAACATCGATGAGAGAGAATTATCGACCAGCTGCCAAGGTACATGCCCTTGACCGGAATCATCAATCAGCAACCAAGGTACATGCCCTTGCCCGGAATTGAATCTGGGACCCTTCAGTCCGCAGACCAAAGCTCTATCCACTGAGCCAAACCAGTTTTGGCAAGCCTTTATTATATAGGATAAGTTGCACAGCCAGAAATGAACATCTTCCCAAAGCTGACAGCGCATATTGCCCTGGGTCTAGGCGGGGAAACAGGTCTGCCTCTTGGCGAGGAGCCAAGCAGTCACAGGACATTTAGGAATTCCTGGGGACGCTCTTTCATTCTCTTTGGCCTGTTCCATGGATGCTCGACTCCAGCCTAAGGCAGCCTGTGGGGTGGAAGATGTTGGGGAAACTGAGGTGAGAGGGAAGAATGCCTTTTAGGGCAGACCTTGATGTAGCAACCAGGTACCAGGAGAGGTTGGCTGGGATCCTTGTAAAGGGAATGAGAAACTCTTGCTAACCAAACATTCCCTGTTTCCCCGAAAATAAGACAGAGTCTTATATTAATTTTTGCTCCCAAAGATGCGCTAGGTCTTATTTTCAGGGGATGTCTTATTTTTCCATGAAGAAGAATACGGTACACATTTATTGTTAAATGAAAATAAAGGAAATTTATTACCGTATACGGTACGGTAGTACAGTAGTTGTCAACACAAACCAGACAAACTGTGAATCCTACAGTATCAAGAATTTACTCATTTGTTCAATGACAATCATGTCATCATCTTCTGGAACATCATCATAACAATCCAATTCCTGGATTTCCTGGTGAATTTCTTGTGACTCCATTTTTTTTTTTTTTCAGAACCAGTGGACCAAAACTCTCATGTTTAGCTTAGGGGGGCCTTATTTTCGGGGGGATGCCTTATGTTTCACTCAGAAGGAAACCTGTAAGTAGGTCTTATTTTCGGAGGATGTCTTATTTTCGGGGAAACACGGTAGTGCTGCTTCTTGAAAAAAAAAAAAAAATGACCTCCTAACAGCTCACCCATGTTTAAGTTCAAGTTACCAGAAGGCAACAAGGAAAACAGCGTCTTTCCTACCAGCCCCCTTGGTTACTACCCAGTCTCTGCCTCAAAGGCAGCCACCATGACCAGTTTTTCGAACAGCCAACCAATGTGAATGGATTCTTTCAAACACAAATGGTAGTCTCCTTGTGCACATTGCTTTGTATCTAGTCCTTTAAAAAAAATATATTTTTATTTTCTACAGAGAGAGGAAGAGGAAGAGCAAAAGAGAAACAGCAATGTGAGAGAGAAACATCAAACACTAATTGCCTCCTGCATGCCCTGCACTGGGGGTTGAGTCCGAAACCCAGGAATTGAACCAACAACCTTTTGGTCCATGGGAGGATGCTCAACCAATTGAGCTACACTAGTCAGGGCGTTCTTTCCCTTTTAAATTAATATGTCCCACAGATAGAGAGCGATTGCATTCACTTTTTTTTTTTTTTTTTGGAAACAGCTGCATGGTGTTCCATTGGTAGATACATCACGATGTAATTCAAAGTCCCCTCTCTTCTGGGCCCCTGCAATTCCCCATGATAGGAAAGCAGCCAGTTCTGCGGCATCCAGGGAAAGCCTGTATTGTGGTCAAAGAGTAACATGGACATGGGACCTTCCCCCCACTGCCTTTACTTCCTGGCCGTAAGCTGGAGGTGGAGATGCAGCTGAAAAGATGTGGGTAGAGACGGAGGGAGAGGGGCACGCCTGCGGTGGAGGGGGCTCTGGCTGTCACCCAGAGCCAGGAACCCTTAAATAAATACCAATCCTCTTCATCCTGTGTGTTGCAGGAACCAGAGCTTCCCGTGGACGATGCGATGTTGATGTTGCAGTGCATGGAGACCTTTGATGACGAAGATCTGTAGTGCAGAAGGGCTGGCAGGGGAGGCAATGAATGAAGTGGACCGTTTCCAAGTTTGCCCGCTGCACCCGCCTTGGCCTTCTGGGATATTTTGGATGGACTCTCCCAGAAGCATGTTGATGGTTTTCATTTTTTATTATTATAAAGCTTTAAGAGCAGCATGGCTCTGTGTTGGTCTCTCAGGGTTGTTTGGTGCAAAGGACTGTCCTGCAGGGCACACACCTGCTCCCCGGGCTCCTCTGGGCCGGGTGGTGCCAGGCGCGGCTGAGGCGCAGGCCCTGGGCCATCCCAGGGAGGGACAGGCAGCATCTGTCTGTGGAGTGCACTCTGGGTTCAGGTTGTTGTTCTGGAGATTTCTGGAGACCACCACCTGTTCACCTGCATGCTCTGGGAGCCTGGGAAAAGTGCGGACCCCGAACCAGGGCTGCAGGACATCTGTCAGGGTGGAGCCAGCGACATCTGCTTCTTCTGGCGATAAAGACCCCTGAATGGAGCCCAGCCAGACTCCAGAGCTTTCCAGCGAGGCTCCTGGACAGAGTGTGTACAATGTCCCTGGGCATGTGCACTGGAGGTGACAGTTGGTCAAACGTTATTCTAGATGTTTCTATGAGGGTATTTTAAAAAAATATATTTTATTGATTTTTCACAAAGAGGAAGAGAGAGGGATAGAGAGTTAGAAATGTTGATGGGAGAGAATCATTGACCAGCTGCCTCTTGCACACCCCCTACTGGGGATGTACCCGCAACCCGAAATTGAACCCAGGACCCGTTAGTCCGCAGGCCGACGATCTATCCACTGAGCCAAACCGGTGCCGGCAAGGGTATTTTTTTTTTTTTTAATAATTTTTTAAGAAAATATATTTTTTATTGAATTTTTACAGAGAGGAAGAGAGAGGGATAGAGAGTTAGAAACGTCGATGACAGAGAAACATCGATCAGCTGCCTCTTGCACATCCCCCACTGGGGATGTGCGGGCAACCAAGGTACATGCCCTTGACTGGAATCGAACCTGGGACCTTTCAGTCCGCAGGCTGACGCTCTAGCCACTGAGCTAAACCGGTTTCGGCTGCCTGGCTCTTTACAGTTTACACACATCTTAGCAACAGCAGCTCCCCTCCACTGAAGGCTGTTTCACCTCCTGTCGGCTCCGCAGCCCAGCTCTCACCGCTCACCGTCCTGTGATGCAGGAGGCAACGCCAAGGACTTCCACTGCGGGAGCATGGCTGAGGGAGTTCCCATGGGGATGGGCATCAGGCTACACTGGTTTCCATGACAGCCCGCTGGGCTGGAGCCAGGGGGAGGATGCAGCCTGAGGCCAGGCCGTGGGGACGGAGTGCCAGGTCACAGTAGTCTTCACTTGCTGCGTATTCCGCTGCCACAGTGTACAGGATGCTGCGGGTGCTCAGGAGGGTGTGGTCCCTGCCCATGCCTGCCCGGGGAGACCAGCACCTTCGGGGTTGGGGAGGGGGTGGAGAGGGCTTGGGGACGTGCCTCAGAAGAGACAGCCTCACATCCGGGTCTCTATGGCACCCTTAGGGCGCTCTCCTGAGGAATCCTGGGAGCAGAGTGTGAGCTGACTCACTCCCACCTCCCCGGTCCCCCCAGGCTCCCGGCTGGGCCAGAAGGGGAGGAACTGGGCACAGGAGGAAGTGCAGTACGTGGTGCCAATCCCACAGGGGAGGCTGTAGATCTCCAGGACCCTCGCAGTCTCCTCCGTCCCCTGGGCTTGATCCCATGCCCGGAAGCCGCGCTCCTCCAGACTTCCTGCGAGGAGACAGGGAGCACTCAAGACTGGGCCCAGGGAGGCCTGGGTGGAAGCTGGAAGGCACCTCTGGTGCCCCCTGCGGGCACTCATGAGGTCTCCTCCTGCCAACAGAGCCGCCAAGCCCACCAGAGGAATCACACAGCTCAATCTGACTCCTTGGGCCACCCTGAGCCCCCAGGCGGGGCTGACAGTACAGAGCTCCGGGCAGGACCTTCTGTGAACCACTGTCCTTCACTGGGGCTGGCTTTCCACATGCTAATGTTTCTGGAATGCAGACACATCCTACACGTGGAGGAGAAAGGAATGTGGGAAAGAATAGAAGCTGAGGCTAGCGTAGAGGTTCCTGCAAGAGGCTGTGGGAGGGTCAAGAAGGAAGCATGTGGACCCAGCCAGTTGAACATCATCAACCTATGAACTGGGAGGTCACAGTTTGATTCCCAGTCAGGGCACAGGCCCAGGTTGTAGCTTAACCCCAGGGTGGGGTGTGCAGGAGGCAGCTGGTCAATGATTCTCTCTCATCATTGATCTCTCTCTCTCTCTCTCTCTCTCTGTCTCTCTTCCTTCCTCTCTGAAACCAATGAAAATATTTTTTCTTAAAGAAAATAAGGGAGCAGGGGAAGCCATCGATGATAGTGGCTCTGCGCTCTCCGCCTTCCACACCCTCAACACTTAGAGACCCAACTGGCTCATCATCGCATTTACTACCTCAGATGGCAAGTGCCTGCTTTCTTGACTCTCTCTCACAGTAGCCTGTGGGTTTCTGGAAGGCAGGGGCATGTCTTTCTGGTCTCTATATTCTCAGTTCCAGACCACCAGAAAGAAGTAAGTATTGTAATAAAGCAAGCCATAATATTTTTGCTGCTGGAGCTTGTTAAAACACAAACACAACATCATATCTGTGAAATGAAGTACAATAAAACAGGGTGTGCCTGTACAGAGCACCTGGAACATAAGTGCTCAAGGGGTTTCTGTTAAAAACTAGAGGCCTGGTGCATGGATTTGTGCACCAGTGGGTCCCTCAGTCTGGCCTGTGGGGATCGGGCTGAAACCAGCCGTCCAGCATCCCCTAAGGGGTCCTGGAGTGCGAGAGGGCACTCTGAAAAGTTGCTGTCCCTCAGCAGCTCCTGGATTGAGCGTCTGGCTCCTGGTGGTCAGTGTGCATCATAGCTACTGGCTGGTTAGCCCACCCAGTGGCTTAGGCTTTTATATATATACACTAGAGGCCTGGTGCATGAAAATTCGTGCACTTGAGCGGGGGAGGTCCCTCAGCCCTGCCTGCACTCTCTCAGAGTCTGGGACCCCTCGGGGGATGTCCACCCACCAGCTTAGGCCTGCTCCCTGAGGACATCCCTCTAGCAGACAGGAGCCCTCAGGGGATGTCCAACTGCAGGCCTAAGCCGCAGTCAGATATGCTTAGAGCTGTGGAGGCAGGAGAGGCTCCCACCACCACCACCACTGCACTTGCAGCCATCAGCCCGGCTTGTAGCTGAGCAACCTCCCCCTGCTTTTCCAGAAACTTGTACTGACCACCAGGGGGCAGCTCCTGCGTTGAGCATCTGCCCCCTGGTGGCCAGTGCAAGTCATAGCAACCGGTCATTCCACTGTTAGGGTTAATTTGCATATTACCCTTTTATTATATAGGATAAATATCAGTGAGTGAATGAATGAATGAATGAATGAATACTTGCGTTGTCTCCCTCATCAACTAGACTGTAGGCTCTAAGAGAGAAGGGCCTAGGTCTTTTTCTTTTCGCTTCTGGTGTATTTATCACCATAGGGCCCTGTGATGGGCTGAATTGTATCCCCCGAAAAATATGTTGGAACCCTAATCCCTGTACCTTACAAAATGATTGTATTTGGAGATAGGAGCTTTTAAGAGATGCCTAAGGGCTGAGACCAGTTTGGCTCAGTGGATAGAGCATCAGCTTGCGGACTCATGTGCCCCGGGTTCGATTCCGGTCAAGGGCATGTACCTTGGTTGCAAGCACATCCCCAGTAGGGGGTGTGCAAGAGGCAGCTGGTCGATGTTTCTCTCATCAATGTTTCTGACTTTCTATCCCTCTCTCTTCCTCTCTGTAAAAAATCAATATATTAAAAAAAAGAAAAAAGAAACAAAAAGAGAGATGCCTAAGGTAAAGAGGAGGGTTTTGGGGTGGGCCCTAACCTAACCTGATGGGTATCTTTATAAGAAAAGGAGCCTAGGACACACAGAGAGACCCCGGGGATGCACACCCCCAGAGGAAAGGACAAGTGAGGGCACAGTGAGAAGGCAGTTGTTTGCAAGCCTAGGAGAGAGGCCTCAGGAGAAACCAACCCTGCTAACACCTGGACCTTGGATTTCCAGGCTCCAGACTGTGAGAAAATACAGTTTGGTGTTTTAAGCCCCTGAGAAAGCTAATACAGACCCATACACCCCCCCCCCCCCCCCCACCACCACCACCACACCTGCTCCCCGAGACCCAAGGCCCATGCAGACTGTGGCCAGCCTGACCGGGCAATCAGTGCTGGAGAAGCACGGCGAGTGGCCCGCATGCTGGCCACCTACCCAAACAGCTAGCCTGCCGCGCGAAGGGAGCCCTACCAGGGATGGTGTTGTCCAGCACAAAGGCCAGGAAGCCGCCAACGAACATGCCTGTGGTCAGCAGCACCTGGATGACCTGGTCCAGCTGGAGAATCCCTGGAGTGGAGACAGAAGTGAGGAGCATTCCCAGGGCTGAGGGCCCCCAGCCCTGCCCCAGGAGTGGTCACAGTCCCGAGGCTGGCGAGTCACCTGTCTGGAGCTGGTCCGAGTTCTTGTTCACCCAGTTGGGAATCGCGAGCCCACAGAAGATGGAGAAGCCAAAGACAAAGAGGTTCCTGGACGAGTTCATGTCCACATGCTGCGGAGAGAGGCCCCGGCCGCCCTGAGCTGCTGCTGCTGCTGCTGCTGCACACCCAGCTGACACCCCTCTGAGTGCCCCTCCCTCCCACCGCCTCCTATGGGGGCAGGAGGCCGACCTCAGCAACACATGCTCTCCGTGGGCAAGCCAAGCTCCAATTCCCACTGGACCTTGGGAGCCGAGTGGTTTGGGTCAGTGCTCGGCACACTCATTAGTCAACAGAGCCAACTATCAACAGTACAACGATTGAAATTTCTTTGGAGAGCCACATTTTTAAAATTTAAACTTCTAATGCCACTTTTTCAAAATGGACTCGCCCAGGCCATGGAATTTTGTGCAAGGGCCACACTCAAGGAGCTAAAGAACTGCATGTGGCTCTCGAGCCGCAGTTTGCCAAGCATGGGTTTGGGTAATCCAGTTCAAACTGATACAATTTCTGGTTTGGGGTGCTTCTGTTTCTTTCTTCCATTGGGGGCCAGTGTGGTGACTGGCCTTCCCCCCCCCCTCCCCTGGCCCTGCTCCCTTCATCTCAATCCCGTGGGCTCCATCCAGGATGGGCAATGCTACTGCTTTCCCCGGGGCGCCCGGCTCACCTGCAGATTGGAGATCCCCACGGCGGTGATGATCCCGAACATCACGACGAACATGCCTCCGATCACGGGGGCCGGGATGGTGGCAAACGCAGCCCCGATCTTCCCGAAGACACCCATCAGGAGCAGCACGCAGCCCGAGGCGACAATCACCATTCTGCTCCCCACCTGAGGCACCCGGAGATGGAGGAGGCACTCAGTCGCCTCCCAGGGACTCACAGCAGCAGCCCCAGCACCTAACCCCAAAGCGGCCCCCCTCAGCTCTCTCCCGGGGTTTGGGAAAGATGGGGGTGTAGCCAGGTGGCAGCTGGATATTGGGGTCTGAAGGCCTCACCCAGGCTGGGCCAGAGGGAAGTGGCCTCCCACCCAAGTTTCAGAAAGTGAGGCACTTCTCCAGGGTTCCCAAAGCCCCTGCCTTCCACAGGAGTCAGGACAGGCTTTCTGCCTGCAGAATGGCCACCACCAGGAAGGGCAAGCGTGGTAAGCGGAAGGATGGTCCTTCGAAGAATCACGTCCTCATCCCCAAACCTGGGACTATGTCACCTTGCAGGGCAAAGGGGACTCTGCAGATGTGATGAAGATGGAGGTTTTGAGCTAGAGAGAGCCCCGAGTGACGCAGGGAGGCCTGATCTAACCGCCCGGGTCCTTATAAGCAGAGGACCTTTCCTGGCTGTGGTTGGAGGGATGTGTGACTGCAGAAGAGAGGCCGGACGGAGGCAGCATTGCTGGCCTGGACGGT
Organism: Pipistrellus kuhlii; assembly: GCF_014108245.1. Classification (NCBI taxonomy): domain Eukaryota; kingdom Metazoa; phylum Chordata; class Mammalia; order Chiroptera; family Vespertilionidae; genus Pipistrellus; species Pipistrellus kuhlii. Next base: position 16,328,399 of record NW_023425405.1, read on the forward strand.
GGAGGATGGGGAACCGTAGCCCAGGTATGTGAGGGGCCTCTATCAGGGGTCTTCAAACTACGGCCCGCGGAGGAGTCTGATCCGGCCCGCCAGGTTTTTTGGGCAGTGAGTGCAGCCGAGGTGATATAGTAGGAATTAGTAGTTCATATAGTCCAGCCCTCCAGCTCTCTGAGGGACCGTGATCTGGCCCCCACTTTAAAAAGTTTGAGGACGCCTGCTCTAGGTGATGGGAAAAGCCAGGAGATGGATGCTCCTCTGGAGCCTCCAGGAAGGAACACAGCACTGCCAACACCTTTACCTCAGCCCCACGAGACCGTGCGCACCAGCACGGCCAGGGGAGAACCTGAGTGGGGGCGGTGAAGGATTGAGAAAAGACAGACAAGAGAAGAAAGCTGGGTCCGGGTGGGACGCTGCCCTCTCTGTAAGCTGTCTCTTTATTTTACAGCCAGATTTCACGAGGCAAACTAAGAGCGTGGTTACAACATTCTCATGGGCTTCAAATCTACTCAATTACGTGCCCCTGAACTCTATCAAGCCCACATCACCCAGACGCATGGGGCCAGGTGTTCGGACCATGGGTTCAAGCTCACAGCTATAACCTCTGGCTATCATTACGCTGGGAGGACTCTGCCCTCCAAGCTGGGACTTGCACGTGACTTTGCCATGAGAGGACTGTGCCTTCTCATTAGTCCAAAGCTTGAGCCTGTCCAAACTCTGTAGTCCCTCTCCACAAGACCCATGTCAGACTTTCGACCTCCGGATCAGTCAAATAAATTTGGGTTGTTTGTAATCACTAAGTTTGTGTTCATTTGTTGTAGCAGCAGTAGGTGACGGATACATTGAGGGACAGAGTTAGGTACCCCACCTGCCCCCAGGAGCCACCGTCAGCAGCCTTACCTTGGTGATACCCAGTGCCCCGACGTTCTCACTGTAGGAGGTGGTGCCGTTCCCTGTGCCCCAGGCCCCTGCCAGCAGACAGCCGAGGCCCTCAATTCCAATGCCACGGTTGATGGCATGCTTTGGAGGGGGTGGGGCCCCCACCAGCCGGGCACAGGCATAATAATCGCCTACTGATTCCACCACGGAGGCGATCACCCCGGCGATGAACCCAAAGACCCCAGCCAGGCTGATGGTGGGGAGACCCCACTGTCCTGGAAATGCAATGCAGAGGGAATGTTAACTCAGAAGATAACAGGGGTGCTGAACCCCAGTAATGTCTTTGCCGGAGGGGTCCCTGAAAGGCTTTAAAGACCGGGCAGCGTGTCTTGAACCTCACAACAGTCCGGAAGCTTTGGCTCGGACTCCTGCCCTATCCTTTCTCCTCGAGGCGGGGCAGGCACGCTGACCTTGAGGTCCCTGTGCACAAAAAGAGCCAGCAATGGAGTATCTCCCCAGAAAGGCCTCGAAGCATTTGGAAGATGAGAGTCTTACTCTGGCCAGGGCAGCCCCGAGGAACCTGATTATTCATACATCCTGAGCCAAGAACTGCGGGGGAAAGAGACCAGAAGGGGCTAAGGCAGTGGTCGGCAAACTGCAGTTCAAGAGCCACATGCGGCTCTTTGGCCCCGTGAGTGTGGCTCTTCCACAAAATACCATGGCCTAGGCGAGTCTATTTTAAAGAAGTGGCTTTAAAAGAAGTTGAAGTTTAAAAAATGTGGCTCTCAAAAGAAATTTCAACCGTTGTACCATTGATATTTGGCTCTGTTGACTAATGAGTTTGCTGACCACTGAGCTAAGGGATGGTCTTGAACTTGTTCTCATTCAGCCCCAAGCCTCCCTTGTGTGGGATCTAGCGAATGCGAGAGGAGACCCACGGGTCTGGCTGGAGGGTAGGGGCCTCTCTGTCCTCTCCCCACTCCCAGGCTCACGGCTCAGAGGGAGGTCTGGAGTGGGAGCCTCTTGAACAGCAACAAAATAATAAATACGGGTTGTTTGAAGCCACTAAGTTTGAGCTAATTTGTCACAGTAGAAAGAGGGGACTTTGAGTGACAGACTTAGGAACCCCACCTGCCCCAGGAGCCATCGTCAGCAGCCTTGGCCTGGTCATACCCAGCGCCCGACATTCTCACCTTTGGACGGGGTGCTATTCTCTGTTCCCATAGGATTCTTAAGACAACCCAGGTGTCACCTTCTTCTCTTTGGAGTCTGACACGGACTCCCCAAGGCCTGCCCCTCATTGTCAGATTCCTTAGAGGGAAACCCACCTCCAACCCCATTCATCTCTCCACCCTGTGCCCTGGGTCCGCCGGGCAGCCCTGGGATATGTGCCCCAGGCCAGAGGCGCCCCCCCCCCTCTTTATTACCTGGGTAAGGGAAGCGAAACCAAGGGGCCTGGCTCAGGACGTGGCCTTTGGTGTCTGTGCGGGCCAGGTACCCGTAGGCCGTGGGGGCCGAGGGCAGGGTGTTGGTCTCCGTGAGCACGAAGCACAGGAGCCAGGAGATGCAGAGCGCCAGCAGCACCTGCCAGAGGAAGGAAGCGCCTTCACCACCGAAGGCCCACCCTCCACCCCTGCCCTCGCCACCCCTCCCCGAAGGCCCTTCCAGGGACAACAGGAGTCAGCTGTGCTGTGGACAATCAGCACGTTAACAGAGCCAAGCGTAGAAAATAAACAACGGGGAGCCCTTAGTTCTAACAGGCAGAATGTCTACTAACGTGGGCACTTATTACAGTCTCCTTTTCTGCTGTTTGCTGGTCACATGACCTTGGATCGAAATCCTTTGAGCCTCAGCGCGCCCATCTGTGCAATGGAGGTACAATCCCTGTTCTGTGGAGCCTGAAGCAGGAGTTTTTACAGCTGGTCCTCAGATATTGGATTTTTCATTACAGGTGGCTCATACATTTTGGAATCACTGGCCTACAGGGGCGTTGAAGGACCCACGAGCTCATTCTGTGGAGGTATCTTCTTACAGTGGGCAGTGGAGCTGCCAAGCTGCAGTTACTTGGCAGCAGTGGTTCTCGGGTGACGCACATCAGCTGCATGATTGACAGCTGCAGGTACTTGACGGTGTGGTGCTCCCTCAGCAGAGAAGGCTCTGCAGAGGGAGATGCCAGCATCGTCACTGGGCACTTGAATTACCCACGAGCCAAACAAGAAAGAACCTGGTCTAAGCATCTTGTCCCCGAGTTTCATATCATTGGCCGTGAGCCTGGCCGTCTCCCCAGTGTCTGGCTGTGAGTGGCCCGGGAACATGAGGAGGCTGTCCCACCCCGGTGCCCAGAGCGGCACCCAGGGCAGGGTTCTCTGCTCCTGGGAGAGGAGCCCTGAGGGAAGACCGGGGATGGCGTTACCCCAACGGCCAGATAGTGTTCCCACAGACCACAGGCGGGCTGAGGGAGGTCACGGAGGGGAGGCCGCTGCAGGAGGGGGAGGGCCAACTGGGAGTACAAGACACGGCCTCTCACTCTCAACTAAGAATGGAAGAGATGGGCAGTCGGTCCTACTTACAGGGAAGAGCTGGAACAGGCGCACGCTGGACATGTGACACTTCTTCTGTCGTCCATACAGGGGCACGGGCACCGCGATGTGCTTCAGGTACTGAGAAAACAGCACGATGAGGAAGATGGTCCTGAAACAGAAACATGCCACACCCAACCTGGCAGCCAGGCCGCCCTACGCGAGGGAGGGCCCAGGACGCTGAGCCGCCGGGGGAGGTCCCCGCCAAGCCCTGCTCTGCAGCTCAGGCAGCGTCCTGCCATCCTGCTGGCTGTTCCCTTTCAGATGTGGCTGGTGGCTGCAGAGAACTACTGGGAAGTGGGGGTGAGGGTAGAAGTCCCTGTGGGTGGCAGCTGAGTAGATCCAGCAGCTGGAGCCACGAGGCCAGGGTCTGAGACCGCCTTCTCTCCCAGGTCATTCTGCAAGTGCTGTGGTCAGACCACAGGGGCAGAGTGAACGAGAGCATCCAGCGTCATCCTCAAGTCCCTGCAGAGCTCTGTTTGCATGCTGGGGGCCTCTCTGTCCAGGACGCCGGAGGCCAGAGGTTTACAAACAGTTGCTCAATGAAAACTTGGTAGGCAGGGAACTGGTGGTGTTAACTTAACTGTGAACCCCACACGAAGTCTGTGTGTACTAACGACATAGTAAATAGCAGTAATATATATATAAAAGGCTAAGCAACCATCTGGCAGTTTGACTGTCCAGGAGCTATGATGGCACTGACCACCAGGGGGCAGATGCTCAACACAGGTGCTGCCAAGCTGCAGTGACTTGGCAGTGTTTCTCGGTGATGCACCCTGAAACCAGAGAGGAGGGACCCTGATTCCTGGCGGGGCCCTGTGATTCCACCTTCAGCCACGGGTTATGTTGTTACTGGGGCACTGTCGGCCCCGAATCTGGTTCACTGCACACTTGCATTTGCATTCCACACCCTGTATGACAGCGACTTTGCAGTGCCCTCTCGCACTCCGAGGGACCCCTCAGGGATGTTGGAGAGTCGGTTTTGGCCCTATCCCCGCAGGCCAGGCCAAGGGACCCCATATGCCGGAGGGACGCCGCTCACCCTGAAGACGCCCTTTGAGCCATGGGGCCCAGGTGCAGCCGGCCAGGGAGGGACCGTGGGAGGTTGGCTCCAGGGTGTGGCCAGCCCGTCTTGCCCAGTCCCACCCCACCAGCCACTTTCTAATTAATTTCCTCTCAATGTGCACGAATCCGTGCACCTGGCCACTAGTAAATTATAAGCAGCAATCTCACTGCTTTTTAAGGCATCATAATGCTCTTGGGAGTATTTGTAAAGCACAGAGTTGGCCAATATCCAGGACTCTGGGTTTTCTTGCCGAGTAATCTTCCACCAAAGAGAACCCAGACGGCTCTCCCTCCCGGGAGAGGACTTACATGGCGGCGATCCCCCAGTGGGCTCCGGCATCGTTGCCCGCAGAGTCGAAGAGGGGCAGGGCCATCAGGGAGATGGTCGGAGCGATGGTCAAGGGGCCAATGAAGCGCATGAGGTAGCCAACGAGTCCCGAGAAGCCCACAAACATCTGGACGCAGGAAGCGGCCATGATGACGCCCTGCAACTGAAGAGCGGGCAGCTCAGGCATCTGGGAGCCTGCAGCAGACAGCGGGTCCCAGCACAGCCCAGCCAGGCCTCTGCCACAGCTGTCACCCCTGGGTGCTGCACTCAGAGGCAGTGCAGAGCAAAGCGGGACCCCAGAGACACCGAGGGAAGGAGAACTCTGAGCTCGCTCCTCTCTCTAGTTCTGGACTACCTGACGGACATTTTCACTTAATACGAACCTTCTCAGGAAGTAGCTTTCGAAAGTATGTATTTCCCTAAATCGGCAAACCACGACTCGGGAGCCATATGTGGCTCTTTGGCCCCTTGAGCGTGGCTCTTCCACAAAGTAACATGTGTGGGCGCACAAACAGTGCAATTGAAACTTCGTGGCCCATGCGCAGAAGTCGGTTTTTGGCTCCCAAAAGAAATTCCAATCGTTGTAATGTTGATATTTGGCTCTGTTGACTAATGAGTTTGCCGACCACTGTATCAGACAACTCATAAAAGGAGGTTGAAACGTGTGACAGCCTCTGGTTGATAGCCCTGGTGAAAAGCGTGGGGCCAGCAGATGGAGCTAAAGTGCCGGAGATGGGACTCTGGGTTGGGCTCATTGTATTGAACCCTGGGAGGCAATGTGGGAATAAGCCATAGTGTCTATTCCCTCTCATTGGTCAAATATGGGTAAGAACAGGGATCTTGTACCATGTCCCTCTTCTGATGTCCCTCTTCCGTTATGCTTCGGATACAGGGGATGTGACCACAGATGCAGCCATGAGGCTCGGCGGGGTACTGAACATGGATGGGGGTGGGCTGCAAGATGGACCCCGCTGGCGTAGGGCTTCCTGGCCTGGCTCCCAGGGATATCTAGGGAACAGACTGCTCAGCTCAGGAATGTCTCTGGTTCAGGTCTAGTGAGTCTGCAGTGAGTGGGGCAATTCGTGGGGTCACATTCAGGCCTGAACAGACTTTGTACTGGAGCCCCATGATCATGGGGTGCTCAGGGAAGGCTGCCCCTGCTCTGCTGGGGGTGACCCCTGGCCCAGCTCCAGGCAGGGTGATTCAGGTCTGCGGGAAGGGAGATGGTTGGGCTTCCTGGAAATCTGAAGTGACCGTTATTCTAAGGTGACCAGATCGTCCAGGTGTTGGCTGGACAGTCCTGATTTCTAACAATTTTTCCCGCGTCCCGCAGTGTTTTAAAAAAGTCCTGATTTGCCAAAGCTAGTTTGGCTCAGTGGACTGAAAGGTCCCAGGTTCGATTCCGGTCAAGGGCATGTACATTGGTTGCGGGCACATCCCCGGTAGTGGGTGTGCAAGAGGCAGCTGGTCAATGTTTCTCACTGACGTTTCTAGCTCTCTATCTCTCACCTTTCCTCTCTGTAAAAAAATCAATAAAATATATTATTAAAAAAAAAGTCTCGATTTTTGGAAAGATTGTTAGCATTGGAAAGATTCTTTCCAAAAATCGGGACTTTTTAAAAATGCCGTGGGACGTGGGAAAAATTGTTAGAAAGCAGGACTGTTCCGCCAACTCCTGGGCGATCTGGTCACCTTACTTTATTCTCTTATATAGCACCCCCCCCCCCCCCTGCCAGCCCTCAGGTGAGGATGTGGAGATGGGGAAACTACCCAGTTTCCTGCCCCTGGGGGTGGGACTGAACTCTCTGCCGAGAGTCCTGAGTAGCTATTGCTTAGAGAAGCCCCCCGGGAGCTTGGCCGAGCTGCCGAGCTCACGCCCAGGCCAGCAGCTCCTTTCCCTCGATGGACACCCAGATTGAGCAGGGGCAGGTCTTATATAGAGAAGCACATGGCACAACCATCCAAAGTGGGCAGACGGAGCGGCCAGTCCCCACTAGTAGACACCTGGTCCTGCGCATTGGTTTTCCCTTTAATCTGAGCCTCCTGGGGATATGGTCAATATGGCACTTGTGCATCCATGAAACACTTGTAGCAGAATGTCGGAAAAACTCTACGTGCTTAGTAACGATGACCTGCTGCTACTATCTACTATCATCACCACCATCACCATCACCATCACCATCATCATCACAATCATCATCATCATCACCCCCATCCTCCCCCTCCTCCTCATCAACACTGTGATGTGTCTCTCTCCTCTTTGCTTCCTTGCACTTAGCACAACTCTTGGCATCAACCGTGACATCTGATGAGTTAATATAAGACAAGAGTACTGCCCGCTGCCTGCTCTGCCTCCTGGGACTGGCGAGGAAAATGCTTGCGCTCTCCCGCCTTGAAATTTGTGACATATGATGCATCTTCAGTCCCTCTCCACCTTTTCTGCCCGGCAGCCCCAATCCCTCTGTTGCTCATCACCCTGCTTGATTTTCTTCATTACACGTATGACTCCCTGAAATCTCCCCCTTTTACTTCCTTATTGGGATATTTTTGTCTCTCCCTCCCACCCTGGCCTGCACAGCCACACGCTAGGACATGAGGTCCTCCTTGTCTAACTTAGCGTCAGCAGTCTCTGAATGCCCCGGCCTTTGCCTAGAGGTGAACTGAATAATGAATGTTGAACAAATGAATCAACACAGTAACCCCCACTGAGTACCCCTCCATGCCACACACTGCCCCCCAGCCCCTCCCTCGTGTCCCGTTACCTCTCGGATCCTCATCTGCCATTCCTCGGTGAATTCAGGAGAGCTGGTGTTCACCTGGCTGGCATTGAGTGTCCAGTCAGGACACTTCCACGTGGGAAGGGAGAGCATGGCCAGGGAGGGTGCCACAAAGGTAAACGTCCCTCCCTGGAGAATGGGCAGCCTGGAGGGGGGGAAGCACACAGTCACCCCCACGGTTCTTTACCACTGGCCTGTCACTGCCCCAACGAGGGGCCTTTTCATCCCCAGAACGATCGATAGCTAGGGCTGGAGGCAACACATGACGCCTGCTGTTCTCCCTACACAGGGAGTTCCTGCGACGCCTCCACTCAGACCCACGAGCCCTGACAAACCTCTCGACAGGTAGGAGAGGGAAGGGGAAAGACAAGCAGACCTAACCCCCCTCTTGGAGATACAAGCCCAGGAGCAGAGCGTCAGGCTCTGGGAAATAATCTGGAGACAGCACAGAGCTCAGCACGCACGCTCAGTGGATGCCATTGTCTACCCGGGTCCCAGATCTTCCCCAGAACCAGAGCACAGCTCACACCGCCACCTTCTCCCACCAATAAGAGAGACACTGCTTAACATCTCGGTTGCAAGATTCCCTTGTGCCTTCAAAAATGAACCTCAGTCCAGAGACTTCTACTTTCAGGCTCCTTTTCATCACCTGGATGGAATGGGTTTGAGGTCAATAATCAGGGCTGCTCCCTGCCCAGACCCTTCTCCCTCCTGGTCAGCCTGTCACTCTGGCTGCTGTGAGGACTGCCCTTCAAGGAGCACACAGCCTGAGGGCCAACCTCCAGCAATCCTCTCTCACCAGGACACAGCCTGATCTTGTTCCAAACAGGACTTCAGGAGACTCACAAATACGTTATGATATATTTAGGACCTGATACTCTACACTCAGACCCTCCCATTGCACTTCCCACCAGTTCCTTCTCCTGCTCCCCACCCTGTATGGCCCACACTCAGTCTCAGGAACCATTGTTGAGGCCACATTCCCGATGCACCCTGCCTTTCTCTTTGCTTTATTGTCTAAGTTAATAAAGAATAAACCTTTGCCTGAGCTAATCTGAACTCATGTATGGGTTGAAGCTAGGACTTGAAACCAGGTTTTGACTGCTAGCCCTGTGCTCCGTCTGTTACGTCCTACCAGCTTCCTAACCTCCTTTCTGGCTGCAACCCAAGCACACTTTCCCGATACCTTGGCAGGTGGAAGTCAGAATCCACAGGGAGAAGTTGTACCTACCTGACTCCAAAAAGCACCTGCAGGAGAGTGCAGATGCCAGCGACGAAGAACATGGTGCTGATGAGGTAGCTCTGTGTGAGGGGGTCATGCTGCAGACACAGCCCCTTGGCCAGGATGAGCGGCACAGCCACGAGTCCCCCCAGGGCAGTGATGAAGTGCTGTGGGCAGAGCAGAGAGAATGGGCAGGCACTGCGTGCGGTGGATGCCTGCTCCGCCTTCATTCTGGTTTCTAGGCCAGAGGTGAGAGGTGGTCAGGAGGTGGTCCTCTGAGAACCTGGTCAAGAGTAACAGACAGGCAGAGATCCGGGCCAGCAGTGGGGCCCAAAGAAAGCCTGGCAGCAAGAAGCAGGAAACTAGCCAAGAGATCTAGAGTTGAAGGGCAGGACCCTAGTGTCAGACACTGACACCCGGGTAAGAAATCAAGGCAGGAATACAGCACAGGAGGACTTACCAGGAACCAAGGAGGGGGCTTTAAGAACAAGGTGGGGCCCTGGCTGGTTTGGCTCAGTGGATAGAGTGTCAGCCTATGGACTGAAGGGTCCTTGGTTTGATTCCAGTCAAGGGCACATGCCTGGGTTGCAGGCTCAATCCCCATGGCCAGGCGGGGCGGGGGGGGGGGGGGGGGGGGGGGTTGCGGGAGGCAGCCGATCAGTGATTCTCTCATCATAAATGTTTCTATCTCTCTCTCCCTTTCCCTTTCTTTCTGGAATCAATAAAAAAAAATTATTTTTTTTTTAAAGAACAAGGTGGGAGAACCAAGATGGCAGCGTAGGTAAACGCCAGTACCCACTGCCTCCCACAGCCACATCAAAATTACAGTTAAAATACTGAACAACCATCAATTAGAACCATCCGGAAGCTGGCTGAATGGAAGTCCTACAATCAGAGAAGTAAAAAAGAAGAAAGCCCATTGAGACTGGCAGGAGGGATGGAGATACAAAATGGGCTAGTCTGATACCCACATGTGCCTGTTTTTATCATCCGGGATGCATATCGGCTGCAGAGGCCTCCCATAAGGAGCAAGTGGTTCCAGCCCCACACCAGCCCCCCAGCCCAGGGTTTCAGAGCTGAGAAGAGAAGTTCCCGTAACTTCAGACTGTAAAAACCAGTGGGAACTGTGACTGAATGACAGAGGCTTCTGACCAGGTGTTTCTCTTAAAGGGTTAGCACACAAATGTACTCAGACTCTATCCCTCTGAGCTCTAGTGACAGGTGGCTTTGGGGGACCCACGGACATATGGGGAAGAACTGGACTGTCTGGCATCAGGGCAGGAACTTGGGGGTGACTTTCTCCCAGACAGAGGTGCTTGTGGGGGTCATTGTTCCTGTGCTGGAACCTCTCCCATCCCTTACAGCCATATCTAAGTCTCCATTAGTCTGATTCATACTGTTCACCTTGGTGATTCCCTGAGACCTGCCCCATCCAATTTGTAGCTCCACCCAAGCTGTTTGCATAGGCTTTTTCCATTTGAATGGCCTGTTCTAGTCAGGCTTCAGACTTTCCTAAAATCTCTCAAACAAGCAGCAGCTGGCATCAGTGTGCCCCAAACCTATCAATAAAAGGTTCAAGACCTGGCACTAGCACCAGCTGCCTTGCTTCATGTCTGGGCGCTTCCAAGCCCAATACAAGTAGCAGCCACCTGCAGACTTCTCTGTAGCTCCTACCAGGTAGCACTGGGCATTGGCTGACTTTGCACTTCCTCAGAGGCCCTAGAGCCAGTGCCCCAAGTGGTCAGCATCAGACCATACAGATTACAACTCTATACATCCACAAGCAACATACTCAAGGAACAGACTCAGTGGGCACCAAAGCCCCACGGAAGCAAGTCCTTCTCTATAGGGGTGTCTCCTGCACAGCAGCTCTTTCACTGTAGATACAGCTGGTCCTCACAGCCAATTGGCCTGAAGGTCAATTCCTCCCAGGGATGCCAACAGCAATCAAGGCTCAACTATAACAGCACAGTACATACAGCCCCAACAGGGACACATCTAGAGTGTCCAGCTCAGGTGATTGAAGAGTCTGAGCCACTGGGCTCTACAGGACCCCTAATACACTCTACCAATTTCAGGAGACATTGCAGCTATACCTAATACACATAAACAAATACAGGGCAGCAGCCAAAATGCAGAGACAAAGAAACATGTTGCAAATGAAAGAAATGGAAGAAAGCAAACTACTAGATACTAAGTTCAAATCAATGTTTCCAATGTTTGCTCAAGGATCTTAATGAGAGCTTTAAGGGACTTAGTGAGACTTTCAAGGATCTTAGTGAGAATTCCGAAGACAAGAAAAAGGACCAGTCAGGAATTAAGCATATACTAATTGAAATAAAGAATAATTTATAGGGAGTCTATAGTAGAATAGAGGATTCTGAGAACCAAATCAACAATTTGGAATATGAAGAAGAAAAAGCACCCAGTAAGAAGAGCAAAAAGAAAAAATAATTTAAGAAAGTGCCCGTATAACTGTCAGCTGATTGCTCAACAGAAACTATGCAGGCCAGACAGGAGTGGCAAGAAATATTCAAAGTGATAAATAGCAAGGACCTACAACAAAGATTACTCTAACCAGCAAAGCTATTATTTAGAATTGAAGGTCAGATAAACAGCTTCACAGACAAGGAAAAACTAAAGGAATTCATCATCACCAAACCAGTATTACATGAAATGTTGAAGGGTATTCTTGAAGAAGAAGAAGAAGAAGAAGAAGAAGAAGAAGAAGAAGAAGAAGAAGAGAAGAAGAAGAAGAAAATGGAAATAAATACATATCTATCAACAATTAGAATCTAAAAATCAAAATAAATGAACAAGAATTCTAATGAACAAAATAAACTAGTGAATAAAATAAAATCAGAGGCATGGAAACATGGAACAGACTGACAATTACCAGAGGGAAGGGTGAGGGAGGTGAAAGAGATTAATCAAAGAATTTATATGCATTACTTATGGACATAGACAATAAGGGGTGAAGGCTTGTAGCAGGACAGGAACTGGGTGGAGGAGGGCAATGGGGGGAAAAGAGAGACATATATAATACTTTCAAAGATTTTTTAAAAAATAAAAAATATTTCTGAAATATAATAGCAACCATACTTGGGTAAAAACTGCTGTTTGAATTTTAACCATGCTGTTTTGGCTTCTGCACCTGCTTAAACATAGGGTAGTAACCTCAGCTTCCAGGTTGAGACGTGGAGGCTAAGGCAATTTTCCTGTGCCTGGGACCAGAAATACAGGAGATGGATTCCCACTGATTCAGTAGCTTCAGGGGTAGAAACTGTAGATAACCTTTAGAGATTAACCACTGAGTTTTGCTTCTGTATTATCGGCTATCGCAAGATAGGGCCACATTCCAATGTTCCCAGCCTTTAGAATTTAGAACAAAGGAAAATTCCAGTGGTTTGAACCTTTAAAAAGACTACCTACTCCTGGAACAGTGCTGTCTGTGGACTCCACCTGCGTGTGGTGCTCTCGCAGGCATCCTGGCCAGTTTTTCAATAAATCCTTGTCTTTTTTTTTTTTGTCTTTTTTTTTCTTTTTTTTTTTAATCAATCATCAGCCTCCAGTGGTCTTATTTTGAACCCAGGATTGGACCCCACAACAATTTCCTCTAAAAAAAGTAACAAGAACAAGATGAGAGGTTCATTATGAAAACAAGGCACAAGGTAGGGGCAAGACCATTGACCAGGAAAACCTGAACTCATTCTCCCGAATAGATCCTATGTTGAAGTCACAAAACAGCCATATCAAACTTAAGAATATTGAAATCATGCCCAGCCATTGTGGCTCAGTGGTTGAGTGTCAACCCATGAACCAGGAGGAAAGGGCTTGATTCCTGATTAGGGCACATGCCTGGATTTCAGGTTTGATCCTCAGCAAGAGGCAGGTGATCAACGATTCTATCTTATCATTGATGTTTCTATCCCTCTCTCCCTCTTCTTTCCTCTCTCTGAAATAAATTAAAAATATTTTTAAAAGAAGATTGAAGTCATACCTCAAAGGAACTAGAAAAGAACAAACTCATCCCAAAGTTAGCAGACGGAAGGAAATAATAAAAAATTGAGCAAAAATAAATTAAAGAGGCCAAAAGAGCAATAGCAGAGATCAACAAAACTAAGAGGTGTATTTTTAAAAAGACAGACAAACCCTTAGCTAGACTAAGAAAAAAAGAGACAACACAAAGAAATAAAATCAGAAATGAAAGAGGAGCCATTACAACTGACACAATAGACACAAAGTACTGTAAGGCACAAATTAGATAAATTCATAGAAACACACAACTTACCAATACTGAATCATGAAGAAATAGAAAACCTGAACAGACTGCTAACGAATGAGAAGTTTGAATCAGTAAACTTCCAACAAAGAAAAGCCCGGACAGAACAGATGGTATCACTAGTGAATTCTACCTAACATTTAAAGAAGAATTAACACCAATCCTTCTCAAACTCTTCCAAAAAATTGAAGAGGGAACACTCCCAAACCCATTTTATGAAGCCAGCATATATATAACCTGATACCAAAGCCAGATAAAGACACTACAGGAAAAGAAAACCATAGGCCAAAGAGTCTTAATGAATATAGATGCAAAAATTCTCAACAAAATACTAGCAAATGGAATTAAACAGTACATTGAAAAGATTATACACCATGACCAAGTGGAGTTTATTCCTGGGAATGCAAGGATGGTTCAACATACACAAATCAATAAATATGATACACTATATTAATAAAGGATAAAAATCATATGATCATTTCAATAGATGCAATAAAAGCATTTTACAAAATTCAACATCCTTCATGATAATATTCCTAAATTAATCATTTTATTGGCTTATATTTTAAAAACAGTATGATAGCCCTAGCCAGTTTGGCTCATTGGATAGAGCATTGGCCTGTGAACTTAAAAGTCCTAGGTTCAATTCTAGTCAAGGGCATCTACCTCGGTTGCAGGCTCTCCACCCTGTTTGGGGGGTGTGGAAGGCAACCTATTGTGTTTCTGTCTCTCCCTCTTCCTTCCACTCCCTCTAAAAATCAATGAAAAAAATGTCCTCAGGCAAGGATTAAAAAACAATGCTTTAAGACATTTGCTCTTATTTTATAGAAAAGCACAAAGAAGCAAACAAAAATGTATATCGCATCCCAATATGCCACATGGAACAGTTCGTAAAATTAGAAGAAACACATATATGAGATTAGAAAATCCATGCAATCAAAAGTTACAAAAGAAGTGAAAGTTGAAAGCTACGGTTAAATACCTTTGTTAGTTTCTTGTGAATCCTTCAAAACATATAAAATTACTACGTATACTTATTTCTATCGTCCTTTTTATCACGCTATGCACAGCTATTTACTATGCTCTTTTCACTTAATATATCTAGGAGAACATTCTCTAACCATGGGGTAAATATTTATTTCTCTTTTTAACAACTTCATAAAAACATCACTTGTTAGATTATGTCACAAATTATTTAACCAGTTTTCTACGGTGGATATTTTGTTTGCTTTGTTGTGTGATTTTGGTTTTACTATTATCAGTAATGCTAGAAGAACATCTTTGTATTTATCTTAACAAGTCTAATAAGCATATCCTCAGAGAAATTCTTACGTCTCAGGATTAAAGGGTATTTGCGTATTACATGTTAATAGAGATCACCGAATTGTCATCTAGGAAGGTTGTACCAAATAACATTCCAACAAAAGTGCTTGTTTTTCAGAAGTTCCCAGGCATTGGTTGTCGTGCTTTTTAGTTGTTGCCAATCAAATAAATTAAAAGTGGTATCTTTGTAAAACAACAGCAACAAAAACACACCACAATGTCCCAGTCATTGTCTTTAGAGATAGAGAATCCTCCTTAGTTCCTTCCCCCACCCCGAAACTCCTGGAGAGAGAGACCCAAGAAGCCCTGAGTTCCCTTGGAGGTCAACTACAAGGAAGACAAGAATATCCACAACTGAAGTGTGGATCTTGACTAATTTGACCTGGGTGTGTACTGATGTGGCTTTTGAGTCAGTGCTCGTTGGGTGGCATTACCTGGATCCCCAAGATGATGCAGAGATACCATGGTGGAATGTCCAGGATGCCATAGGCCAGGTCGCTGCTGCTGGGACTCCTGTGATGGCCATCCTTCTTCCTGTGATGGCCATCCTTCTTCCTGCCTTGGCCATCATCATAGATGGTGACCACACCATCACGCTTCTGCTGGGAACAAGACAAGGACACATTTGGGCGTTTCAAGAGGAATCAAGTGGACTTCCTGTTCAGCCACACAGAGGCCAGAGGCATGAGACAGGGGTAACTGTTGGCCAGCTGGGGCTTTCTAGGTCCAAACTCAGAAGGCCAATGGTTTTCTATATTATACCTCCCAGCAGGCCTCCCGTGTGAAGTCTGGGGCCATGCAAAGGGAGTGGATGCCAAGCCAAAGCCCTGGCAGAGAAGCAGCTTTGTGTAGGAAGGGACGGGGTCAACGCCAAGGTCAGAACACGGGCATGTTTATCTCCCAACCAGTCAGGAAAAGGGGGATCCTGGTCCCAGAATGATGAAGCTGTCCCAGGCCGTGTGCTGACATCTGCCAAAGCTCTCATCACAGCACGTTTATTTGTTTTTATTATTTTTAAAATATTTTATCGATTTTTTACAGAGAGAAGGGAGAGGGATAGAGAGCTAGAAACAGCGATGAAAGAGAAACATAGATCAGCTGCCTCCTGCACACCCCCTACTGGGGATGAGCCTGCAACCAAGGTACATGCCCTTGACTGGAATTGAACCTGAGACCCTTCAGTCCCCAGGCTGATGCTCTATCCACTGAGCCAAACCGCTCATTATAATAAACAGGCACAGCATGTTTATTATAATGAGCGTTTTCCTCATCCACCTCTTCTGCTGGGATGTGAGTTCCTAGAATACATGGATCGGGCCCTTGGCCTCCCGTGTGTGCCTGTGAATGAGCTCAGGGGGCTGCGGCGGGCACAGCTGTGTGTGTCCCACCAGCGAGCTGTCACAGCCCCCACTCCACCCTCCGGGCTCATTTCCTAACACCCCCATTCACCGGCTCTAGCCATCGGGACTGCCCAGGTCTCTCCCACGGAGGCCTTCCTTATCCTGCACCCAGGACTCCACATCTCCTCCTCCATCCCCTCTCCCGACGTCCTGCCCGGCGTGAGTTCCCTGCCTCGGACTCCTAGCGCATTTTGTCTCCCTGTTCAGTAAATAACTCCCTTAAAGAAGAAATACTTCCGTGTACCCTGCTCTCCCCTAGTGAGGCCATAAGCTCTCAGGGTTGGGAAGCTATCTTCCTGTGTTTATAGCCCTAGGGCGTTTCTGCAGAGCAACTTGTGCGTGAAAACCAAACGCATCCCAGAGCAGCGCCTTCTCTCCGCTGGGTGCTGACGCTGAGGCTCTGAGGAAAATGAAGAGAAGACAGGTCGCTCAAAGGAGCCGGATCCCTGCCCAGACCCCTCCACTGGCCCATAAGCCCCAAACGTGGCAACCATCACAGCCTTCCGAAGAGGGGGTCTTCTTTGACTTAAGATTTGTTTAGTTTGGGGTTTCTCTGTGGGGCAAGGGGGCCTCCATGAGGTAGTGGTAGAAATGATTCTGAGAAGAAAAAAGGAGTGTTCTCTCAGGTGCCCCCACGGTTTTCTGGAAGAGGGGCCAGGGCTTCCTGACCAGAGGCTGGCCCTGCCGAGCGGCTCCAGCAGACAGCCGGGAGCCCGGCCCGGATTGCATCCTGCAGACACCTTGGCTGAGCATCACCAGCCGCAGCCCTGGCCTGGCGTGCAAGGAGGGGCTCCTTCTGCCTGCGGTGGCCGGTGGCCAGAGCAGAGCCCCCGCACACCCCTCTCCCGTGGCCAAAATAGGTTTCAGAGGTGGTAGTGTGAACAAAAAGAGCCACATGCTACCCTGACAAACTCAGGGGAGGCCTGCGTGGCAGTCTTGCAAACTCAAAGACCTAAAATAACCACAAGCAGAAACTGGTAGATAACAGTGTCAGCCTGCGGACTGAAAGGTCCCAGGTTCGATTCCAGTCAAGGGCATGTACCTTGGTTGCGGGCACATCCCCAATAGGAGGTGTGCAGGAGGCAGCTGATTGATGATTCTCTCTCATTGATGTTTCTAACTCTATATCCCTCTCTCTTCCTCTCTGTAAAAAAAGTCAATAAAATATATTTAAAATAAAATAAATAAAAATAAAAGTAAAATAACCACAAAAGATGGTTTGAAAATTAAATATTTAAACTACAAACAGGTTATAGTGGGTAGTCACGTCCTAGAAAGATATTTTACCTGACAAGATCAGCTTAGATCTTCCTTCCTGAGCCCATTTGCCTTTAGGCCTCTAAGATAACATATCTGTGAGATGTCTAGGTAACTTGTAACTTCCTTTTTCTGGAGTCCCCCCCCCCCCCCCCCCACAACCCAATGTGGTGGGTGCCAGGACAGAAGCCTCAAATTCCTTCTTTACCATGTTAACTGTTCCTGTACTCACCTAAGCTACCTGTCCATCATTTAATTTTTATCCAATCCTAGGGCTTTCCCACCGCTTTGGTTTATCCCACCTCCTTAATCTGTCACCAATGAATTTTATGTAACCCACCTCGGTCCCTCCTTTGATTGCACTATATAAATAGGAATGTAACCCGCCATTCTTCAGAGCATTATCTCATTGAGATAATCTGCTTCCCCGAATATGCCAACAGTTTGGCTCAAATAGACTTACAAAAATTCTTTACAGGTTTCAATGTTTTTGTGTGTTTTTTTTCATTAACAGTAGGGACAGGCTTACCCTGACTTTACTTCCTTGGGCCTCAGTTTCCCCGTTTGTAAAATGGGAGCAGAGAGCTTGCTCCATGGGCTCCAAAGCACGAAATAAAGTGCATAAAGTGCCTGGGGTATTTTGACTGTTGAGGAAATACCAGTTCCATATCTCTCTCTCTCTCTCTCTCTCTCTCTCTCTCTCTCTCTCTCTCTCTCTCTCTCCCACCCTCCCCCCCTCTCTGCCCTTTAGCTTTGCTTCAAAAAGGATCTCTGATCCAAGGAACCATAACCTGGAAAACAAACATTTAGATCCAGGACAGTCCGACCTGTGAGTAAAGATAAAGCCAAGAGTTTTCCATCTCTTCCTCCCCTTTGTGATTCATTCACAGAGGTCAGCACTCAGGGAAGGATCATTGCCCTGGCGATGGTGAGGTCCCAGCATAGCTGCTCCCCCTGTCTAACCATTGCACCATCGCAGATCTTCAGCACCTAAGCCATCGATCTGTTCTTCCTTCTTCCCCTAATGATGAATCATGCATTGGGGCTCCATGCTAGGGCCCCTCCAGGGTTCTCCGATCCCTGCAGCCCCCCCCCCCCTCCCAGCACTCACCAAGGGGTCAGGGTGCTCACGGCTGGTGATGGCAGAATCCATGGCAACTCAGGTCTTCTCCCTTGGGTGTCCTCTCAGGATAGGAAAGAACGGGAGCCTCTCTAGGAGAGAAAGATTAACTTCTCAAAGCCTGCTGAAATAACAAGAAAAAGAGAAAGACAGGTATCCCAGCTGGCTCTGGGGAGGGTGGGGCCTCCAAGCCCCACCCCCTGATAGACACCAGACTTCCCCACCTCACCTCACCTCACCCCTGCCCCATTCCCCTCCCTCTCTGGCCTCTGCAGGGGACCAAGGTGCACTCTGCTGTAGCCAGTGTTCCACACTGGGACAGGTTAGAACAATTAGAGAAGTTAATGATCCCCTTGACACAAGGAAACAAGCCAGGGGGGCAGCCCTTCTTGGTGTGGCAGCACACTTTCCTGGAAGCCTGGATGGGAGGTGAGGGTGAGGCTCTGGGCCAGAGACATCTCACTTATCTGAAGCCGATTCTAGTTACTGGCTGAGCTGGAATGAAAACATTGCAAACACTGCCCTTGGGCCTGGCTCCTGAGATGCATTCATGAGGTCATTAATGAGGAAAAGAGGATTGCCGTTGATCTGGGAGGAGCTGCCAAGGCTCCTTGGTGGGGCAAAGCCTGAGGAGAAATGCCTCCAGGCCTGGGTGAGTCTCTGTAACAGCCAGGAATGCCTAACACCCCACCTTCTGGGGGAGAGAAATCCAGGGAGGGGTCGTGTAGCTCTAGGAAACAGGGTGCGTGGAAGGCTCTAGGAAAAACCCTAGAGGAAGCCCATCTGTGAAGTTCATAGCAAGCCACGTGCCAGTTAGTCAGGAGGGCAAAATGCTCTGGAATGGGCGGCGCTGAGTCTCAAGGTTCTGGAAACACATAGCTGTAGGCATGGTAGGCACGCGGACGTCAGTGGAAGTTGATCCGAGAGCAAGCCCTGAAACACACAACAATAAGATTAGGTATGTCACGAGGGAGGAGACAGCCCCAATCTGGGCTGTGACAGAAAGGCAAAGGTCAGAAGAAAGCCAAAGGTCACCAAGTAGCTGGCCTTCACGGAACACTTAAGCACCGACGCTAAGATCCATCTGTTTCATGTGGTCGTGTTTTATGTTCACAACAAAGGAGCATCCACATCCCTATTTCACGGATTGAGAAATTCAGGGCTTGGTGGGCTGAGTGATTTGCCCAAGGTTACGTACAGCAAACGCTGGGACCGAAATTCAAATCCAGACCATCAGGTTCCACAGCCCTCGGGGGTCAAGGAGATGCCAAGTGGCGATGTGCAGGCCGTGCGGGTCTGAAGATGGGCAGGCGGAGGCTCAGGGAAGATCTTGGCCCCGGAGAAGCCCCCCACCCTCTCCCTGGATGAAAGCATTGATCCTCTACCAATGGCCCCAGGGACCCCAAGTTCACCTCAGAAGTGAAGGTGAGACTCAGCGTCCGGAGGGCATGGCACTGTGTCCGTTGGTTCCCTCCCCCCCTTCCCCCCAGCACACTCCGTGGCAGCTCCCTGAGCTGGACAGTTGTGCGGTGAGGACAGGGAGCAGGTGTCCAGGTTCACGTGGAGCGGCCCAGCCTTGTCCCCGCAGGAAGCCTGGCTGGTGTGGGTCGGAGGAGAGCTGCCTCCGCTGCCCACCACAGCCCACCCTCGCGACCTGCGGGCATGGGCAGAGTTGGGTTCACACTGGACATCTCTTCTCCATGTCACACCTTGAAGGCAACATGGAAGAAGGGGCTTCACAGAGACCCTGCCCTTCCCGCACTGCAGGTCCTGCCTTGGCTGGCTCTGCCCTCCCTGCCGCTTGTCTAGCCCACAATTCAACCCCTCTGGAGTGGGAGGTAAGGGTTTGGGTTAGCAGCCCACTGGAGGCAACGCAGAGAGATGGTCTCCTGTTACCCACTTCGTTTGATTGCCTGAATGCCATTCTTCATCGTCAAGTCCTCCCTCTCTTCAGGGCCTGGCACAAGGTTCTTTATGCAAGTCCTTTCTGCATCCACCCTTTGGCTTGTGGGCACTGCTTCGGCCCATGGAGTCCCCACCTCCCTCAGCGGCTCAGGTGAGGAGCTAAGCTTTCCTTCCCTCAGAAGTCACCGCTGCAGACTTTGCTCCTTCCACTCATTGGCCTGGTCTGCCTCCTGCCAGCATCTCTCATCTGCAAGCCACTGTGGTGCCCCACAGCCCTCCCCCAGCTTCAGCCGCCCAGTGGTGGCCTTGACTTCCCTCACATCCTTGATTTACAACTTCACGGTTTAAATAACCCTCTACACACAGCAGCCTGAGGTTCACCACACCCCCAGCACATTCACAGGTGATTGTGTATGGCCCTTGTGCTACAGAATGAGTTACGGAAATCTAGTTCTACTAATTAGCAACGAGAGGAATTTGTTTTAAGAATGTGGATTCTCTCTGGGAACTCATGATCTTTCCTCAAATACACAGAGAAGTTAAAACTCTTTCCCACTAAAGCTCCCAATTCCAAATCCAAGGCAGCTGCTCAGGACCCAGGCGCTGTGGGAGAAGGAAGGCGCCGGGCCTCTGGGTTTGCAATGCCTGGTGGCTCCGCTGGATGCTCCATCTTTGCACGTGAAGTAGGCTAAGCAGGAAGGCTCGACCTGGACCTGTGGGCATTGAGATCAGATGAATTGGGAGTTGGCTATTGTGGGACAGAACATGCTAAGAGACAGTCATGGGGTAAATCACACCTGACAAGAGCACACGAGGCCAACAGGTTCCTAAAGAGCAGGTCCAATTAAACTGTAGGCACTGCTCTTGGTATCGCCTTTCAGAGTCCATTTAGCCTTCTCTCACTTTCCTCTTATTTTTAAAATATATTCTTATTGATTTCAGAGAGGAAGGGAGAAGAGAGAAACATCAGTGATGAGAGCGAAACATTGACCAGCTGCCTCCTGCCCGACCCCCACTGGGGATTGAGCCTGCAACCCAGGCATGTGTCCTGGCCAGGAATCAAACCATTATCTCCTGCTTTATAAGTTAATGCTCAACCACTGAGCCATACCAACCAGGCCTCTCATTTTCCTATTGAAAACCATCCTGATCTATAGCTATCGGCACGTGCTTCCGACAGTTTCCTCTGTCCTGTGGCTGCCCTGCATGGGGGTGAGGGTGCAGCTGGAGTCCTGCAAACCTCTGGCCATGGCCTTGGCTTAGCGATGGGCATGGAGCCCAGCTAGAGCCATGAGAGGCAGGGAGACAGACTTCTGCTGGGACGTGGGAGGGAGGCATTCTTTTTCACTGACCTTGAACCTAGAGGTTGCTGCTCTGCAGCTGCTGGCAGCCACTCATGACTACCCAGAGCCCGAGAAGGAAGCCAGCCTGGAGAACAGAGCCGAGAGGGAGAAAAGCTGGGTCCCAGTGGTGTTTGGATCCATATATCATGCCATCTGCCTTTGCTGGTAAATGCTCTTTTGGCTTTAACCCCATTTGATTTGGGTTTTCTATCATTTGCAACTAAATTATTCCAATCCACTGACCTACACTTTTATTTATTTATTTATTTATTTATTTATTTATTTATTTATTTATTTAAATATATTTTATTGATTTTGTACAGAGAGGAAGGGAGAGAGATAGAGAGTTAGAAACATTGATGAGAGAGTCATCGATCAGCTGCCTCTTGCACACCCTCTACTGGGGATATGCCTGCAACCAAGGTACATGCTCTTGACCAGAATCGAACCTGGGACCTTTCAGTCCCCAAGCCGATGCTCTATCTATTGAGCCAAACCGGTTTCGGCTGACCTACACTTTTATCTCCAATCCCTGATTAGCTCTTTTTCTAGAATGACTTACACAGTATTTGCTGATTTTTCACCCTTCACTAGCAATGACTGTTAAATTCCAAAAGCGTTAGAATAACCTAAACATCAATTCTAATGCTAACGACCTCAACCTAATTTCCCATAATATATAGACTTTGTCTAAAATGTGGCAAAAACCAACCAAGAGAGGCCCTGGGAATTGATTTGAAGGCCACTTGTTCCTAAGAGGCTTCACTCAAATGAATACCTGATTTCCTGCCTCAAGGGGCGAGAAACCAACATTAGCCACAGAGGGCGGGCTTTCCTACATCTTTATTGAGCCCTGACCTATTCCATCACAAATCGGAGTTATAGGACTGTAGTTTGGTTCTGCAAAATAACTTACTTCCAATTTTGATATGAGCAGCTTCAGAAAGCTGCCTCAAGTGGACTGTGGCTCTTGACTAATGACTTCATGGCCTACATCACCTCCATATTCACGCCTAATTTGAATTTCAGTTGATAAGATGGAGGCTGGGAGAATCCAAGATGGCGGCATAGGTAAACACCTAACTGCAGCCTCACACAACAATTTCAATAAAATACAACTAAAATACAAAATGGACATTATCCAGAACTACAGGAAAGTCGACTGACTAGAAATTCTACAACTAGAAGGAAAGAGAAAACCAGAAGGAAAATCAGAGGAGCTGTTAAAGCCTAAGGTACAGAGACATGTTGCGCACCCAGAGAGGACAGAGCCGGAAAGCAGGGAGAAGCTGAGTACCTGGCTGGAGTTCCCTAGCGGGAAGGAGATAAAAGCTCTGGACTGTGCTGAACCCCAGATCCGACGGCACTGAACCCCAGTTCTAGGCCAGACCCTGGGGACCCAAGCTCATACAGAAGGAATCTGTGATGTAAGGTGGAATCTCAGGGAAGCGGTGAAAGGCAGTCCCAGAGGCTCGCACATTGCGTGCAGAGGACGGACTGTTGACTCTGCTGCTAGATTGCCCTGGCGGGAAGGAGACAAAAGCTCCAGACTGTGCTGAGCCCCAGTGTAAACTGCACTGAACCCCAGTTCTAGGCCAGACCATGGGGACCCAGGTTCATACAGATAGAGCCTGGGCTATAAGGCAGAAACCCAGGGAAGCGGCAAAAGGAAGTCCCAGAGGTGCGCACATTGCGCGCAGAGAACAGACCGTTGACTGTGCTGCTGGATTGCCCTAGTGGGAAGGAGACAAAAGCTTCAGACTGCTCTGAACCCCACTTCCAATCCCACTTCCAACTGAACTGAACTCCAGTTCCGGGCTCATTGGGGGAGAGCCTAGACTGTTTGGTAGCAGGCGAAACTCGAGGGCACCTTTCTCTCAGAGGTGCTTGCAGCAAGTACTGAAGGACACTGAGGAACACTGAGACTCAGGAGCCTCATAGGGTGGGGCTGACGGAAGCCAAGGCTGTAGGCTCCACCCTGAAACTTGCCCCATCCAAGCTGAACACAGAGACTTTTAAGGCTACCAACTCAGGGAAGCTGTGAAAATGCAGAGACAAGGGAACAGATCACAAACGAAAAAAATGGAGGACAAAAAGCAACTGGATATAGAGTTCAAAACCACGCTTATAAGGTTTTTCAAGAATTTCCTAGAAAAGGCCGATAAGCCGGGACTGGTTTGGCTCAGTGGATAGAGCATCGGCCTGTGGACTGAAAGGTCCCGGGTTCGATTCCGGTCAAGGGCATGTACCTTGGTTGTGGGTACATCCCCAGTGGGGGGTGTGCAAGAGGCAGCTGGTCGATGTTTCTCTCTCATTGATGTTTCTAACTCTCTGTCCCTCTCAATTCCTCTCTGTGTAAAATCAATAAAATATATTTAAAAAGAAAAAAGAAAAAGAAAAGGCGGATAAAATAAATGAGACCTATGAGGATATGAAAAGGGATCAACTAGAAATAAAGAATACGTTGTCTGAAATAAAAAATATTATACAGGGCCCTAAAAACAGAATGGAAGATTGCAAGAATCATGTCAAAGATTTGGAACATAAAGAGCCAGAAGACACTCCTCCCCAGAAGCAAAAAAACAAGAGAATCCAGAAAGTTGAAGATAATGTAAGAAACCTCTGGGATAACTTCAAGTGAACCAACATCAGAATTATGGGGGTTCCAGAAGATGAGAGAGAGCAAGATACCGAAAACATACTGAAAGAAATAGTGAAAGAAGACTTCCCCCACCCGGTGAAAGAATTAGACTTACATGTCCAGGAAGCACACAGAACTCCAAACAAAAGGAATCCAAAGAGAACCACACCAAGACACATCATAATTAAAATCCCAAGAGCAAAAGACAAAGAGAGAATATTAAAAGCAGCAAGAGAGAAACAGGTAGTTACCTATAAAGGAGCACCCATATGATTGTCAGCTGATTTCTCAACAGAAACCATGCAGGCCAGACGGGAATGGCAAGAAATATTCAAGGTGATGAATAGCAAGAACCTACAGCCAAAAATAATATACCCAGCAAAGCTATCACTCAGAATCGAAGGCCAGATAAAGAGCTTCACTAATAAAAAAAAGCTAAAGGTGTTCATCACCGCCAAACCAGAATTATATGAATTGCTGAAGGGGGTTCTTTCGGAAGAGAAAGACAATAAAGATAAAAATTATGAACAACAAATATGTTACTATCAACAAGTAAATCTAAAAACCAAGGAAATTTAAAAAAAGAACTGATGAACAATATTAACTGGTGAATATAATAGAATCAGAGGTATGGAAGGGGAGTGGACTGACGATTCTCGGGGAAAAGGGGAGTAGGAGGTGTGGGAAGAGACTGAACATAAACTGTGCACCTATGGATGAGGACAATGGGGGGTGGGGAAAGGGCAGAGGGTGGGGTGGGAACCTGATGGATGGGGGAAAAAAGTGAGGAACATTTGTAATAATATGAACAATAAGGATTTATTAAAAAAAAAAAAAAAAAAAAAAAAAAAAAAAAAAAGAGGCCTGGCCAGCTCCTAGACTCAACCTGGCCCGCTGCCTATTTGTGTGAATAGAGTTTTATGAGAACAGAGCCAGGCCCACTGCTCCATATGGTCTCCATAGCTGCTTTTGTGTCCCCGACTGAATAGCTGTGACAGGCCCACAAAGCCTAAAGTAATTTACTACCAGCCTTTCTTTCGTAGAATGCCAGTCCAAACACTCATGCTTAAGAAAAACATGTAATTTTTCATTTCACAACATAGGTATGGTTTTAAATAAAAACAAAGTATAACTAAATCCCTTTTCCTTCCTTTCTCTCTCTCTCTCTCTTTCTTTTTTTCTTTCTTTCTTTCCCAAGTTTCTCCTCTCCAGTGGCTATCAGTCTGTGCCTTTCTCTTACAGAGCTTCACATAGTACAAGCCTGTGTCCGGGTCCGGGCTGGCGTGCACAGGCATGCCTCCGGGCTGCTTAACGGGAACTTGCCATGGATAATCCTGTTTCTCTGCTCTAGGGTAACCAACTGCTTCTGCTGACCCTTCGACTTGTCTCTGAGTCTTGGTGCCCAAGCCCTTCTGTGGGACAAGCAAGGACCAAGGAAGAATGTCCAGGGGTGGTGCCAGGAGCCAGGGCTGGGCACGAGGCGGGGGGGGGGGGGGGGGGGGGGGGGGATGAAACTGACCCGAGGGCTGGGTGGGGGGTGGAACCAATGCCTGAAGCCAGCGTTTGGAGAGTAGGGTTGAGAACCACTTCTCTACCTCCATCAGGCAGATGCCAAGTTTGGGAAACAAGTTGCCATAATGTCACAGCTGCTCCAAGTGGGGTGGCCGACAGCCAGCCGGGTTTCTCTGAGATTCTGGCTCTTTCTCATAGCACTCAGGGGAGGGTGGTGCTTCAGCAGGCCGGACCTCCTCACTCCTGCGTGTCCTCCTCACTGCAGTGCGGGCACTAGCCCCTCTTTGTGAATCAGCCGAGAGGTGTGGGAGCCTGAGCCAGAGACCTTTTAGATCTGGGCTAGAGACTGAATGTCCATGTCTCCCAGGATTCACATGGAAAGTCCTAAAGCCCCATGTGATGGTATTGGAGGTGGGGCCTTGGGGAGCAATAAAGGTGGGGCCCTCACGATAGAGTGCCCTCATCAAATAGACCCCACAGAGCGCCTCGCCCTTTGGGCCATGTGAGGACTAAAACGATGGCTGTCTGCGAACCAGGAAGCGGATCCTTGCCATCACTGCCACCCAGCCTCTGGCATTGTTAATTAACAGCCCGAACAGACAGAGGCAATCTGGCGTGTGCGGAATTCCCTTGTGATTGGCTTTGTAAGAAGAGAATGTGGTTTTGGCCTCTGGCCTTTCCTTTGCTCCAGGCCTCTCAGGAGGAGTTTGACCTAAATACTTTTGGCAGGCAGTGTCCGTCTGCCCTCCGGGCACTCGGGGAGGGGGAGCAGCACTGCGGCTTGTGCGACCCCTGGAAGATGCTTCCCCTGAGGAGCACACAGGGGGCCTTGTGGGTGGTGCTGCCCAGCTCTGCCCATCCCCCACGCGCCCTCCGTCATGGGCTGAATGCCAGCCTGGCAAGATGTTCAAGCCAACTTCAGGGCCATTCATGTCACCATCCCTTCCTCCCCGCCCACACCCACCCTATTTCCTTTTTTTCTTAAATAGGTTTTGATTGATTTCAGAGAGGGCCAGGGGAGGGAGAGAAACAGCAATGATGAGAGCGAATCATCGATCAGCTGCCTCCTGCATGGCCTCTCCTGGGAATCCAGCCTGCCACCAGGCCATGTGCCTTGGGGAATCGCACCATGGCTTCTGGGTTCATGGGTGGATGTTCAACCACGGAGCCATGCTCCATGCCTCTACCTTCTTGCAAATAAATTTTCTCATTAGGAAGTAGAAGTTTGGATTTGGAGAGCTGGAAGGAACTACAGAAGAAACTATTGTCCAGAGAGGAAGGGAACCTGCTGGTTCACACGCCTCATCTCAGTGACACCGGCATCCCCGAACACTCAAGCCAGAGCTCGGTCCTCCACACCCAACTCTTCCCCAGCCCTGCTCACATCGCCTCCTAAGTATATCACATGCGTGTCCAATTCTCTCACGATGACAAATGTAATAAGTTCATCTAAGCCACCTTCTTTACTTCTCTTGTAATTCGACATCAGCTTCCTTGTGAATTACGTACAGCAGTCTGGATAAACTCTTTAAAAAAAAAAAAAACACAACACCACAAATATGAGATAATTTGTCCGTTACAACTTATTACTTTACAACCTAATAGTTTAGGTTACAACCTGTTCATTTACAGTGCTACCAAAGTTCAAAGGTTAAAGGAAAATGGCTCTTTTCCTTATAATTTTTGTTTTTTCAGAGAGGAAGGAAGAGGGAGAGAGATAGAAACATCAATGATGAGAGAGAATCATTGATCAGCTGCCTCCCGCATGCCCCACACTGTGCCTCGTCAGCATGGCCAAGGGTGAACCTGAGGGGTGGGGTGGACGGTGAAGGAATAAGAAAAGACAGACAAGAGAACTAAAAGCTGGGTCTCGGTGGGATGCTGCCCTCTCTTGTGGAGAGAGAGCAACAGGAACTACAAACCATGTCTTTATTTTATACCCAGATCCAGGAGGCAAAGTAAGGGCGTGGTCAAGATGCTTACAGCATTCTCGTGGGCTTCAATCCTACTCAATGACATGCACCTGACCAAGCTTTGTTTCCTCGCAGCCTCTGTCACTCAGGCACCTGGGGCCGCATGTTTGGTCCCTACGTGCAAGCTTACCATTACAGCTGTTGGCTATGATTGTGCGGGGAGGGCTCTGCCCACCAAGCTGGGTTTTGCACGTGACTTTGCCATGAGAGGGCTGTGCCCTCTCATTAGTTTGAGGCTTGTACCTGTCCAAATACTGTAGCCACTCTGCACAGGGATCGAGCCCACAACCCAGGGCGTTTGCCCTGACCTGGAATCAAACTATGATCTCCTGGTTCATAGGTTAACACTCAACCACTGAGCCATGCTGGCTAGGTAATAAACTCTTTTTCTTTTTTTACTTCTTTTCATAAATGTAAATTTTTCAGTACTCAATACAATGAAATATCTTTATAAGACTATAATACACTATTCTGTTTTGTATTGACATTCTTGTTGTTGTTGTTAACCCTCACCCGAGAATATTAAAATAAATAGAGGATATATTTATTTTAATTTTTTTTTAGAGAGAGTAGAAAGGAGAGAGAGAGAGAGAGAGAGAGAGAGAGAGAGAGAGAGAGAGAGAGAGAGAGAGAGAGGAACATCTATATGAGAGAGACACCAATTGGTTGCTTCCCATAGTGCCCCGAACAGGGATGGGGGATTGAACCTGCAACCCAGGTACATGCCCTTAACGGAAATCGAACCTGTGACCCTTTGGTGTGAGAGGGCTGACACTCCAACCATAGAGCCACACCAGCCAGGGATGGATAAACTATTAAAACATAAATCTAGTTATGTCATTCCCCTTTTTAAAACCTGCCTCACTCACCTGCACCTGGAGGAGACAGTAAACCCAGTCAAAGGCCAACGACGGCCTTCATCACGGAGTCCCATTGCTCACCACTCCCCGTCACGCAGGGCCTGGCACACACGAGAGGCCTTCCGAGAAGAGGAGTCGGACCTAATCAGATTGACATGTGACTCTGAACTCTTGGGCCAGGTCTTTATCCAAAAAGAAATGGACTCCAAAGCCCCCATCCTCTGTCCAAGACTCTGGCTATAACTGATAGGTCCTCCCTTCTTCCAGTTGATGGACAGACGTAAACCCCACCTGCTGGACATTCCTGAGGATTAAACCACCAATCAGCACCTGCCAAATACCCTAAGCCCCCAATTCCTAAGTCCCTAGGTCCCTAATCACCAATCAGCGTGTGCTGAGTGCCCTAAGCCCCATCCCCTATCCTCCCCTTAAAAGTAAACGGCCCCCCCCCCCCCCCCTTCTTCGCTCTCTTCCACTCTCTTCCGCTCCTCTCTCTGGAAGCAGCTGGCAGTGGTACTCTTCTCTCCAATAAAGCCTGTGTCCTGCCATCCCAGTCTCTGGCCCTCTCTATTTCATCTTTTATAATGATGCCGAAACAGGTGTCTGGAAGCAGGGGCGGGTCTGGTTTCCTGGGGGGCCCGGATGGCAGACTCCAAGGCCGGGGACACCGCAGGGGGAGGCCCAGGCTGGCTTTTCTCTGAAACTTTAGAAATGCCGTCTCGTTTCAGAAGGTGGCACAGTCCCTCAGAAAGGGGCATAACTCAGCTGAGGTCTGTGGCCTCCCTGTGCCCGGGTTTTGCTTTCATTCAGGTCTGCGAGGCCAACAGCCAGGACCTGGTTGCCACTAAGAAGACAGGGTGTGCACACACCGAGGAAGGCCACTTCCTCCTCGCCTTCTCCAGTTCCTCCCTCCCCTCCCCACCCGCACCAGGGTCCTCTCTCTCTGGCTCCTCCTGGCTGGGACTCTCCCCTCTTGACTCCCTAGACATCAATATTGACCCAGACACAGACATTGTCAATGACTCAGGTTCCAGGCTGAACTGAAGCCAACCACTGACTCAGAGCCAGCCACTGAGCGCCGCCTCACTTGACCTTGCTGACATTTACTTGGAGAATGCACAGGCTTTGGAATTGTCTGCTGATGTGGAATCAAACCCGCCCCCCCACAACTCCCAGCTTCGTGGGGGGCAGTCACAGCAGGTGTCACTGGTGGCTATTCGGAAGAGCTGTGACTGGCAATACCCCAGCCGAGCCCAGCACCTCCTGGGTAGTGATGAGTTCATTTCAAACGCTTGTGTAAAAGGAGGCCGAGTCTCCATTGGCTGTGAGCGTCACTCTGCTCACGCAACTTTCTAAGAAGATCCTGAGCTTCGTGTGAGTAATTCCAAAAGGGCCAGTGAGCCACAGGATGGACCGGCTGAGGGTGAACACAGTAGAGGCCGTTGTCCACAGATGGAGGAGGCTGATCAAGGTTTGTGTCAAAGGAAAAAGAAGAAAAAGACCGTGGGTGACAGTTTCCAGGAGGAGGCGACACTGTGACTGGCAGAGCCTGTGACTGGCACTCCAGCGGACCACACGGGGCAGGGGGTCAGCGGGAGGAAGGAGTGAGGGGAGAGCCCGCACAAAAGCTTTCATGTGGTGTCTGCAGGGAGGACAGTGGGGCAGGGTAAGTGAGGGGAGAGTCCCAGGATAAGCGGCTGGACAGGTTTAGCATTGGCTGGCTTGAAGAGTTGTGGGGGGGCTGGCGGGGGAAGGGCGGGCTCTGGGGCACAGGGGTGTCCTGATTTGTCTGGTGTCAGGCCCTGGGATGATTAGGGCAGGGAGCTACTGGTGTGGCCAGACTGGGGGGGGGGGGGGGGGGCGGAGTAAGGAGTAAGGGGTATGAGGGGAGGGCTCTGGATGGGTTGGTTTGCATATGAAAGCCACGCTCACAGGGGAGACCTTTGCTACCTCTGCTGCCCTGGGAGTGGCAGTTTTCCCCAGGTCCCAGAGCCCCAAATGCCAGAGCATCAAGAATACAGAAAATGAGAGCATCAGCCCAGGGACTGAAGGGCCTGATTCCTGCGAAGAGTTCCCAGAGGGGCCGTTGGTCTGGGACCATGTTCCAAGCTAGTTACGGGAGGCTCCATGACAGCTCCGAGTGTGGGAGTGTGGGGATAGCCACCGTTTAAAGCTCTGCTGCAGGTGAACAGCTGACTCAGGGCTCAGGGGCGGATGGGGTGCGGACTCCCCTGGGGGAGGGGTGGCCAGTAAAGCACGTGGCTGCCACTTCTGAGACCCGGAGGGAAGACAGGCCTGAGGGGCAGCTCTGTCAGGAGGCTCTGACAGCGAGGAGCCTGGCCTGGCTCCGGACACCGAATGCAAGGCAAGTGCTTCCAGTTCCCACGGCGCCCGAGGCTCCCGTCCACTCAGAGTGTGTGACTTGAGCCAGAAATCTAACTGCCTGCCCCAAATGCCTGCAGCTGAGCCTAGGATCATGATGCCTGTAGATTTCCACCTGGCCTTTTGGTTTCTAAATGGGCCACCGTTTCAAGTTCATCCTTCTCCCCCAAACCTCCACTCCCACCCTCCAAACAACCCCCTCCCCCGTTATAGTAACAGTAATAAGGATAAATACAATATTGAATAAGTATTACAGTGTGGAACTGAAGTGTGATATCTGAAAGTATGGAATGGAATGTAAACAAACTGATAAGCACCCTTGCATGGCCTGTATATAGAAAATAATAAAGTGATCTGTACCCCATATATAAGACCGGATAGCAAGGCTCCTGGGACCCACTGATAAAACACACAGAAGACTCCTCTGAGCATGGGAGATACATAAAAAGAGGAAGCTCCACAGAAGATCAGAGACGTTCCTTCTGCTCCTCCACAGAGGGTCGCTCTCCACTTCCCCTGCCTGCACCAGTCAAAGCTCTGCCCGAGCTGCGAGCCCCGAACCCTGAGCCACGGAACGTGAGCCGTCGGGAGAGGCCTCAACTCAAGCCGAGCTGCAGCTGCAAAGTCCTCCGTGAACCGTGTGTGTGTGTGTGTGTGTGTGTGTGTGTGTGTGCGCGCGGATCCCCGGGTGGCCTGCCTAGGATTCTGGAACCCACCAGGACTCTGGTAAATAAACCGTGAGTGATTCGTGCATTGCACGCCTGTCACCTGTGTGATTTATGCTCGGTGGAATTATTAATTCAGTACCTAGGGTCGTACGTGTCAGATTTCTGGTTGAGGCACCCTAGGTCATTTGTGCATACGTCCCTTATGGAATTATTGGGACACCCTTCCCCCAGCACCCACCCAAGGCCCTCTGGCCGGTGCCCTCACTTTACCAGACTGTCTTAGAAGAAGTATGTCCAGCTGGCGGCCCAAGGCTCTCAGACCCCACCTGAGGAGTTCTGAACCTACCCACCATGCTTAGCGTGTTGGTCCAGGGAGAGGACGTTGCTCAGAAAGCTCTCGAGTACACACACCCCCTGCAGATGCCTCGGGACATCAGACACAGGGCAGATAAAGGTCCAGATCCTACAGCTTTCACGATTCTGGGAAGCAAAACCAAAACCCAGATGAGAGGTTAGCAGGAGGAGGGTGTGTGGACTGGTGCTGTGTGTCCACCACTGTTTCCTGGCACAGAGTGAGGGGAGTAGCTCTCCCCCCCCCTATTCAGGCCTGGCCAGAGGAAGAGCGAACATCTGTCTTCCACGTTGGGGACAGAAAGGCCTGCACCCTAGAGGGACTTCCCGAAGATCACAGGGGGTGGAGGGAACAGAGCAGATCTCTCCTGGGGTTTTCTGCAGTCCCGGAAGGTCGTTCTTTTCGGCACTCGCTCTCTCACTCCCACGATGCTGAGTCACTCTAAGGAACCCAGTGGCCAGGCTGTGGCCCTGCCCGTTCGGCTCCTACACCTTCAACAGGCTCAGGCCACTTGCTGGCTCCTCGTTGTGAGAAGGGTGTAGCTCACAGGCAGCGCAGCGCTGGCCTGCCCCTGGGGGTCAATCCTGCAGCAGCCCAGAGTCCCCTAGGGTGAGCAGGCAGCAGCCACGCACTGCGTGACCCTCAAGATAAGAGAGCCCCACCAGGGGCTTTGCTTCTCAGCTCTCTCACGTTCTGGGGCCTGGGAAGTCCTGAGTCCTCCCAGGATGGCTTCCAGCTGCAGTGTGAGCCTCTGTCATCAGCAGTGCCTGGCCCTCTCCAATGGGAGCTTCCCTAGGAGAGGGTGCCAGGGAGCCGTTCTGGGTGAGTGCCCAGGCCTGTGAGGCTGGAAGCCTGGAAGGCTGGGTGCACCAAGCACACAGCGGCCCTGAGGGTGGATGGGCCCAGGCGAGGCAGGGAACCGAGCGCCGGCACCTTTGGAGGAGCTCAATGTTTGCAGAGGTGCTGCAGGGATGAGAGGGACACAGCAGGGCAGGGGGAGACCTGGCTGCTGGAAACAGCTGCAAGCAGGGAGTTCCATTCAAGAGCTTCCAGCACCCCCCCGCCCTCCCCCCGCCCCCCCGCGCCACACACACACCTAATCTCACCACTCAGGGCAAGCCAGATCGCTGTGGTGAGTAGCACAGGAAGGCTAATACCCAGGCTTGGGCTCCCAGCCAGTGTTCCCTGGACTGACCCTGGTAATCCCTTCCCTGTTCCCCTTGGGGGAGGGAGCGGGGAGGGCCTCCTTTGCTTTATCGCCTAGCAGCCTGCCAGCTGGTGTGACAGTGACACCCAGTGGAGACATAGACCGCGCTCTCTGCTCCCTGGAGAGAAATTGTCCTGCCCTCTGCTGCACCCCTTCTTCCCAGGCCTGGGCTTTGAGTCCTGTCCATGGTACTGACGCCCGAGGCCTGAGAAAGACCGCTGGACGGAGGGGGATGGAAGGGCCTGAGAGCTGCTGCTTCAGGAGCCGTGGTCACAGCTCGCACAGCTGCCAATCACACGGGATTTAGTAACTCTCCGTATCTTGTTTCTTTTTAAAAAAATATATATTTTATTGATGTTTTTACAGAGAGGAAGGGAGAGAGATAGAGAGCTAGAAAAGTCAATGAGAGAGAAACATCAACCAGCTGCCTCTTGCACACCCCCTACTGGGGATGTGCCCGCAACCAACATACATGCCCCTGACCGGAATCGAACCTGGGACCTTTCAGTCCGCAGACTGACGCTCTACCATTGAGTCAAACCGGTTTTGGCCGTATCTTGTTTCTTAAGGGAAGTAAACTTAGGAAGAGAATGCCATAAGAAGGCCGAGTTCACAGCAAGGACTCCTGAGGAACTGGATGACTCCCTGACCCTGTAAATCGCTAGAAAGAAGACGGGCTACGTGCCGTTGGATAGCCATTGGGGACAGCGTGACCCAGAGGACCACTCACCCTATTTTCCGGTCCAGGGCCCAACTACCCTCAGAGGCCAACACCCTCTGTCTTCTTACTGAGAAGTGACAAGTGAAGCTGATAAACCGAATGCACACGTCTTACCGTCCTGCTGCGAGGAGTAAGCACCCAGGTTTGCATGTAGAACTCTGACTCCCTTGGCTCAGCCTGACCCCTGCTTTCCTCACTCCTGGCTCCATACCGCATTGGGAGAGCTCTGCAAGTGGACACTTACCCGCACATCCAGGCTGCCCACCCCTCCCTCTTGAGCAACTCCCCTGGGCCACTCCTCGGCTGGGCCTGGGCCGCACACCTGGGGAGGAGGCCTGCACCTGTTCTGCAGGTGGCCACTTGGGCAGGAAGGCCAGGATCTTGGAATGACTGTGTGGTCCGGAAGGGGGGCTGTGGATCCACACTGGCGTTTCTTCCTGGCCCCACAGACTCTTTGCCCCATGGGGAGAAGGCATACTCAGAGGAGGGGCAGAGTGGGCCCCTCCAGCTAAGCCTAAGCCTTAGTCACTCACTCTCTTCTCTACCAACAAGTGGTCAGCAGGTGAGACTTGGAAATGGTGCCCTCTGTTCTCCTGTCTAAGTCTTCCCTCTCATCCTGGTCTCCACTGCCCCATCGTCAGACCCACCAGGAGACAGAGGGCATAATCGTATTGGACCATTTACAGGTGGAGCTGGATTGGAAGGCTACCACCATGGGTATGTAGTCACCCCAGGGTAGGAACAGCAGGCCAGGAGAGGTAAGAGGTACTGGAACCCAGGAGGTACTGGAACCCAAGAGGTACTGGAACCCAGGAGTCCTGTCGAGAAGGATGACTCGAGAAATACAGGGACCTTTGTCTGAAGGGTACAACCAATCAAGGAGCCTCACAGGTGGGGAGCCAGGTGAGTAAGGTCATGGCCCACTCTCCATCCTCCCTCTGCTTTCCTACTGGTGCTCTCCATGGGCCAGACTCAACCAAAGCCAGGGGGCATAGGGCATTGATGTGGCTCAGTTAGGTCTCCCAGGACTAACCATGGGATGAAGGAAGTAGAAAGGTGGATCTGGAAAGACAGAAAATATCTGGGACAGACACTAAATAGTGACTCGGATACAAGTGATCATAACAGAAGATGAAAAGTGGGCATTTGTGAACAGTTCGCTCCCGTGATCCATTAAAACTGAAGTCTTGATAAGAATGTGCATGTTCACTCCTGTGCTGTGTGGTGATTGGAAAGGACAGGCATGCAGCTCACCCAGACAATGCTGCACCCGTGTCCCAGCTCCAAAGGGCCCAGAGTGTGCCAGCTAAGTGACAGACTGAGGTTAGACCCCAGGTCCACCGCCCAGCCATGGCTTCTCCCACATCCTGGCCCGGCGCTTACAAGTGAAGTCTGCAAACAGGAGAGGGGGACATGGAGCCAGGCTTCATGCATGCTGGGTGTGAAGGAGCAGTGGACATCTGCGTAGAAGCAGCCAACCAGCAGCTGGACCTACTGGGCTCCGGCCCGGAGAAAAGAACTGCTGACCTGCCCCCTGTCTTCACCGCCGGACCCAGATGGGAGGGGCCTGCACCTCCTCTCCTCTCCACAGGAGCTGGCTTAGTAGCCAGATGTCTAATGGCCGGCATGCTGCCATTGCTTCCCATTTCCTTATCGACTTTCTTCCTTTCCCACCCACTCACTGGCCCTATGCCTTTCTCCTCCCGTCAGCCCATATCAAGGCTACTGCCCTTGCCTTAGTTCAGTGGTCGGCAAACTGTGGCTCTTGAGCCACATGCAACTCTTTGGTCCCTTGAGTTTTTAGCAAAAGCCAGCTTAGGAGTACCCTAATTAAGTTAATAACAATGTACCTACCTATATAGTTTAAGTTTAAAAAATTTGGCTCTCAAAAGAAATTTCAATCGTTGTACTGTTGATATTTGGCTCTGTTGACTAATGAGTCTGTCGACCACTGAACTAAGTCTTCTTGTTCAGTGTCACATGGGTCCATCTAGAACCTCACGACAAGCGGCATATGCCTACAAGGACCAGGTTCAGAATGAAACATCAGATGGACCACACTAAGACAAAAATTAGAAGACAATTAAAGGCATGATGCAAGAAACACCAATCAGAAAGAATAAATGCACCCTTATGTTCATAGCAGCACAATTTACAATAACTAGGGTTTGGAAACAGCCTAGGTGCCCATCAGCAGATGATTGGATCCAAAAGCTACAGTACATCTACACATGGAATATTATGCTGCCATAAAAAAGAAGAAATTCTCGCCGAAACTGGTTTGGCTCAGTGGTAGAGCGTTGGTCTGCGGACTGAAAAGTCCCAGGTTCGATTCCGGTCAGGGGCATGTACGTTGGTTGTGGGCACATCCCCAGTGGGGGGTGTGCAGGAGCCAGCTGGTCAGTGTTTCTCTCTCATCGATGTTTCTAGCTCTCTATCTCTCTCCCTTCCTCTCTGCAAAAAATCAATAAAAATATATTAAGAAAAAAAAAGTTAAAAGAAAAATTCTCATCATTTGCAGCAACCTGGATGGAATTGGAGAACATCAGCTGAGTGAAATAAGCCAGTCAATGAAAGAGAAACACCACATGACCTCACTTATTTGTGGATGATAAAGAACATTATAAGCTGAAGAACCAAAAGATAGATATAGAGACAGTAAAGCAACAAGCAGACTGTCAAATTACAGCGGGGAGGTTGGGGAGATCTGGGAGAGATAAGAGATGAACCGAAGGACTTATATACAATGCATATAAATACAACCAATGGACACAAAACTCTGGGGAGAGAGGGCAAGTATGAGGGGGTGGGGGCAATGGTTTATGTACAAAGATAATAATTTAATAAAAATAATAAAAATAATAAAAATAATAAATAAAAAAAATAAAGGCATGATGCAAACTGCTGCGATGTTGGATACTAAAAGGGAAACCCTCCCCGGTTTCTCCTGAAATGTCATCTGTTTGGAGAGCGAGCAGTGGGCTTTCCTGAGTCTCCCAAGGGAGCTGCCCTCCCGGTCTGCGGCTTCGCTCAGCCCCGTCAGCAAGTGCGAGGCTCACCCTGAGCAGCGTGGATCTGGATGGGGATGTGCCGGTTTCTCTCACTCTTGGCAGGCTTCCTAATTAACTTGCTGGTGCCGTCCCTGCTGTGGGGTGCAGAGGTGCCTGCACTATTTTTAGGGGCTTGCACTAGGAACCCACCTGTCCCTCAGCCGGTCTGTCTCCGTGTGTGACTTGAATGCTGGCACACGGATCACCCAGGAAAGGAAGGCTTCACCAAGAGACTCACCTCACTTCTTTAGGGAGCTTTGGTGCCACCTCCTCCTGCCACCTCCTCTGCCCCAGAGTTTCCAGGTTAGCTCCTAGCCTTCACAAATCCACCAGCCAATATCATGCCCTAAGAAGCCAACTTAGGCAAAGATGTTGGAGATGGGCCTAAAGACACTAGAAGCCAGATAAGCCATGAGGCCTTGGAGTCCAGCAGGCAAGAGGACTACGTGACACTCGGAGATGGTGAATTATAAAAACAAATCCCAGCGTGGACCAATAGTCCAGTCCTATTCTGTAGTCATTCATACACAGGATCCTGGTTCTGGCAAAGGGTGCCACCATCACAAAGGTAACTGAGTGGGAATATATTAGAACAGAAAAAAAATTTTCAAAATCACTTAATCCAACCCCCTCATGTGATAGATGAGGACCTTGCAATCCAAAAAAGTAAAATGACTTATAACTTACTCAGCATCACACAGGAGGTCAGAGGCGAAATGAACTGGGACGGAGATTTTCTAACACCCAATTTATCACATGTCAACAATACGTATTATGGCCACCGGATACATGAAGCGTATGTCCCGATTGACAGCCAAGAAAGTCATCCTTATCTGTGACTAGGAGGAAATCATTATGTTTTTGAAGAGGTTCCCCAAGGCCAAAAGGGTGCCTCCTACTGACACAGGAGCCATCTTCACAGACTCATTTATAATTACAAGGTAAGACTCAATTTGGTGTTTTCATCTTCTTTAGTTCAAGAACCTCACATTTAGACCAAAGAGGAGAGGCTGAGGGTGCAACAGAGAGAGGAGGTTTTAATGGAGACAACAATCACCACTGATACATAGATTGGGCTTTGATAAAAATAGAAGAATGGAGACAAAGAGGTTAAAATGAGTGTAATTTTCAAAGAAGAGGAAGAATCTCTTATTTATTTTTAATTTTTACTTATTGATTTGAGAACGAGAGACATTGATTTGTTGTTCCACTTATTTATTCCTTGGTTGATTCTTGTACATGCCCAGACCAGGGATTGAACCCACAACATTGGCATATGGGGACAACGCTCTAACCAGCTGAGCTACCCAGCCAGGGCCAAGAATCTTGTATTTTAAAGAAATTAGTTTTCATGTACTACTTTCATTTCTTCACTTCCCATTCATTTCTTAACCCACTTCTACCTTCCCTCTGGAAAAGGCCACCAATGACCTCCAAATTCCCACATCTACCCACTGTGCTCAGTCTTCATCCCAACTGGCCTCCACAACATTTGGCATAACTGACCATGACACTCTCTTCTCTCTTAGCTTCCACAAAACCATTTTTTCTTTCTGGTTCTTCTTTTCTATTTTCTCTGTCTCACTGTTTTGGTATTCTCCCCTGAAACCCAACTCCTCCCTAAATGACTTCAGTTCCATACCACCCACATACTGACAACTCCTAAATGGGTGTCTCTGTGTGTGACTTGAATGTTGGCACCATGAGCGCTAGTGTTTTTTTATTTGTTTTTTTTTTGTGTATATTTTTTCACTATAGATCAGATTCCACAAACTCATACTTCTCTTCCTCCTGAACCAACATGTACACAGCCACCCAGATCAAAGACCTATCATCTCTGCCCTCTTCCATTGAGCTTTTCATCCAGACATAAATCCTGCCAATCATCTCTCAGAAACCTCTTAAATGTACATCACTCTTATGGGGGAGGATTAATTCCTATTTGTCTCTTTATTCTCTTTCTCTTCATTCAGACTCACGCACACATTCTTAGCTTTTGTTTCTTATTGTGGTATAAAATATACACCACATCACATTTACCATTTTTACACCCTTTTCAGTGGCGTTAAGTAGGTTCACGTTGTGCTATCCATTTCCGGCACTAGCCTGTCACCCCAAACTGAAACTCTGTACCCATTACACAGAAGGTCCTCATTCTCCCCTCCATCCCAGTCCCCGGTAACACCTATTCTGCTTTGTTTCTCTAAGAATTTAACTATTGATGTCCGTCTCCCCTTTACCATGCCTTCTTAGGTGGTCAGGAACACATCTTTCACCCTTGGCACTGTAGCTGCTGGGTGCCCAATAAATATATATTTAAGGAATAAATAAAAAAAAGTCACCTGTCTACAATGGGGTTAAAATTCAGCCTTGTCTGACATAAGAGGGCACATTAGGTGTTCCCTAAAAGGCTTCTCAGATACAGGATTCTGAAACATGCTTTAGGTGCCCTGCCGCATCCCGTAGGGGACGCCTCGGAATGAAAAGCTGTCATCCCAGCATCTGGCCGTGATTAGTAGCTCTTTAAGTGTCAAACGCAATCAGGGTGATTACTCAAAGCTGTCACCTCGATAGTCTGAGGCAATGAAGCCCAAAGCAGGGCCTTTCCCCCAGGAGGGCTGGGAGCACAACTCAAACCTGGAAGCATTTGAACTGAAGGTCTTCTCGAAGGGAAACGGTGATGCCCCTCCCGGGAGGAGTGACGTGCAGAGAGCCGTGTGGCCTGTGGGAGTTCCCGAGGCTCTTTAACACTGAAGAAGTCCATGTGGCCAGAGCAGCTTCTTCCCATATCCCTCCCAGTCACCAGCCTAAAGCTGTATGTAAGGAGGAGGGGCTATTTTTCAGTAAATTATTATGCAATCATTCTTTGCGTTTGTATTGTGCTGTAGTTTTCAAAGCACTCTCATTATAGTCTCTCACTTGAGCCTCACGGCCACGTGAGCACAGTGGGCTTGGTGTGGAGATGATTGTGGTCTTCCCAAGGCCAGAGAGTAAGCAGGGCACCCTTCCCTGTTGCATAGCGAGAGCCTGGGAGCTTGCGGATATGTAAGGTTATTAATACGTAAGTTGCAAAGATTTTCTGCCAGTCAATTCCTTTGAGCTAATCTTGTCCACGGTGTTTTGTTTTTAAAAAGCCTTACATTTAGGTTTAGTACACGGATCAATGTTTTTCCTGTTGGGTCTGTATTTTGTGTTTTGCTTGCAAATGCTTTCCTTATCCCAAGGTTATTCACGTGTTCTTCTGCCTTTCTGATATGACCGTGTGTTCACTGCTGGGCTGTTTAATGGGCACCTCGTACCCGAAGATGAGGTCTAGAGAAGAGGGGGTCATGTCTGTTTTATTCTCAACTGCATTTCTAAAACAAATCATGGCCTAATATAAAAAATGCATGATTAGAATAAATAATTAAGTAAACCATCACAACAAAACAAACAAACCAAAAACCCCACAACGATGTGGGTGTTACTAACAAGAACATAGAGATATCCCTTGGAGCAAATCAATATATAGAATTTGACTATTGTGAATTTCAGAAAAGAATTCTGTGTACATTCTATTAAATTTTACACTTTACATTCCTGGCTGTTGACAACAAGACCTTGACTTTCAGGAGAAACTTCGGGGTCCATTGAGGGGGTCCAACCTTTTAGCTGGTGTGGCTTTGCTCTGAATGGCTCTGTCCCTGACAGTAGGCGGTGTAGTTTGTGTGCACAAGTTCATGGAGACGAAAGCATGATTTAAGCACGCGTCCTACTGTTGGCCTTGGTGGCCCAAACCTCAAGGTGAGCAATTTGAAGTCTTCACCCATCCAAAGCCTCAAGCCATGGTTTTCTACCAGGTCTAGAAAAGCTCCAGGTCCTCTCCATCTCCGTTCCTTTCATTTGCTCTAAGACTGACGAGCATCTCTGAGCAACATCAGATTATTCTTATTGGGCCCATTTCAAATATCGATATCTGCTAACCTCAATGAGGCCCTTGCTTCTTTGCTTTCCACTCCCCTTCCTCACCCCCCCCCTTTTTTTTAAATATTTTTTTAATTGGTTTCAGAGAGGTAGGGAAAGAAATATCAATGATGAGAGAGAATCATTGATTGGCTGTCTCCTGCATGCCCCATATTGGGGATCGAGCCCGCAACCCCAGCATGTGCCCTGACCGGGAATCGAACCGTGACCTCCTGGTTCATGGGTTGATGCTCAATCACTGAGCTGCACTGGCTGGACCCTGCTCCTTTTACCCATCCTCCTATCTTCCTTCTACACTCCCCAGAGTGGTAGGAACACCTTTTGTGTGTTCTCAAGCTCTAACTCTCGATTCTATCTCTGGCCCCCTCAGTAAACTGACCTTATGGGTTCACTTAACATTTCTTTTCTTTTTAAAAATATATTTTATTGATTTTTTACAGAGAGGAAGGGAGAGGGA
The DNA here is from genome assembly GCF_014108245.1 of Pipistrellus kuhlii. Lineage (NCBI taxonomy): Eukaryota > Metazoa > Chordata > Mammalia > Chiroptera > Vespertilionidae > Pipistrellus > Pipistrellus kuhlii. The sequence continues at coordinate 16,369,662 of NW_023425405.1, forward strand.
TAGAAAGCCAGAAACATCGATGAGAGAGAAACATCTATCAGCTGCCTCCTGCACACCCCCCACTGGGGATGTGCCCGCAACCAAGGTACAAGCCCTTGACTGGAATCAAGCCCGGGACCTTTTAGTCCGCAGGACAACGCTCTATCCACTGAGCCAAACCGGTTTTGGCTCACTTAACATTTCTTGTCTTCACCTCAAAACTCTCTCTTTCGTTTGCTTCTGTCTTGGAGGGAAAAGTATCCCTGTTCCTACAAGTAAACCTCCACATGTGCTCTTGACTCTGTTGAATTTGGCTTCTCCTTCAAATTTACTTTTTCACCAAATAGTTTTGTCTCCTCTGACTTCTAACAGGCTTATGGCTTCCTTTGCGGGGGAAAGGCATCCTTGACTTCGCTTTGTGTTTCAGATTGTGCTGTCCTTGTCCTTGTATCTGACTTGTTTGCAGTACATCATCTCCGATTCTTTTCATTCCTAGGAGTCTTCATTCTGCGACCTTCTGCAATTGGCCTCCAGCGCCAGCGCTGGATTAAAAGCAGCCCCTTGAGGATCATGACTGATCTCCTGCCAATAAAATGTAATAGCATCCGCCACCCACAGCTTCCTTCCTTCCTTGTTTCATTCATTCAAACCGAATGCCAAGTAGTGTGCGAGGCCCTGGGTATATGTAGACAAAAAGAAACATTGCGTCATCACTGAAGCACATATAAGATACAAGGGGAGGCAGGGCCACCCAGACCTGCCTGGGCTGAGAGGAAGCTCCAGGGAGCAGAGTGCCACATTCCAGGGTGAGAGGACAGAGAGGCCCAGTCACTGCAATAGAGAATATCATTCTCTGTTAGGGGAGAGGGCACTGCAGCCACACAGCAAACGTTACAGTTCATGGTAAAAATACGGGGGGTGGGAGAGTTTTGACAGGGAAGTGACATGATCCACTTCAGAAGCTGTAACCCCCAGGTGCTAGCTTGTCTGTTGACAATTCACCACGAGCCCCACTCCCTGTTCCCCTCTCCCCTGCGTCACAGCACAGGTTCCTTCCAACTGGATCCGGGGTTAGATCCTGCTGATAAGAGGCACAGAGGTGAGACTTGAAAGATGGGTGAGAAGCCATATGTGGAAAGGTGGCAGCTCAGGGCGGGTGGCTGGCCATTGGCGAGTGTGGGGTTTTGATTGCTGCTCCCAGAGTCCTCAGCGTCACCACGTTGGTGCTGCAGGGAGCTGACTCTGTGACTCTTGCACTCCCACATCTCCTCACCCTTCCAGTGGCTGTGAAAGCCCTGGTTTCCTGACGAAATGCTGACTAGCACAGAATACCATCTTGGATAATTCTTGTCCAGAAATGGTCCTACATTGACACCTTCATTTCAGATCACTCTCTCTATGTGCCCCAAGGTTATCATTTCACTCATCTCCCCTGTAAAGATGACTCCAAAACTGTATTTCTACCTCTGGCCTTTCTCCTAAGTTCCACACCCAAATTTCCAACTATTTCCTGAACACTGCCACCTGGATGATCCACTGAAACCTAAAACTCAACAAATCTGAAAATAAGAATCATCTTCTTTTTATTTTTTAATTTTAAAATATATTTTTAGCCCTAATCAGTTTAGTTCAGTGGATAGAGCTTTGGCCTGCGGACTGAAGGGTCCCAGGTTCAATTCCGGTCAAGGGCACATGCCTGGGTTGTAGGCTCAGTTCCCAGTAGGGGGCATACAGGAAGTAGATGATTCTCTCTCATCATTGATATTTCTGTCTATCTTTCCCTTACTCTCTGAAATCAGTACAAATATTTTTAAAATATATATTTCTATTGATTTTAGAAAAGAAGGGAGAGGGAGATAGAGAAATATCAATGATGAGAGAGAATATTGATTGGCTGCCTCCTACACACCTCTGACTGGGGATTGAGCCCACAGCCTGGGCACATGCCCCAACCTGGAATCAAGCCATTACCTCCTAGTTCATAGGTCAACAGCCAACCACTGAGCTGCATGGGCGAGGTGAATCATCTTCCTTTTAAACCAGTTCATTTTCGCGAGCCCACATCTCTTTTAAGCACCATACAATTCTTTATTCCAGTTATCTTGCTCAAACCACATAACCTATATTTCACTCCCATTCAGATAAAATATTTCTTCAGAGGCTACTATGTGCCAGGCCCTTTGCTAAGTGCTGGGAGCACATTGGTTAATAAACAGAAGTGTTCCCTGCTCTCAAAGAGCTTACAGTCTAGTGGAGGAACTAGGAAAAACCTAAGAAAGTTCTAAAATTGTTTTCCTTAACCTTTAACTATATCCAAAACCTTTCAAAAATTCAAGATTGGAATCTTTCTTGAATTTGTTCTCCCTCCTCCCTTTCTCAATCCTCTTACCAGCCAATAATTGTCACATGGACTAGTTCTCTAGTTTAGGAGCCAGACTTTTATTATATCATGGACATTTTTTATGCATTGATAAAGCATATGTGCAAACACCATATTTTATAGATAGTTTTAGGGGGTCATTGATGGCACTTCTGAGGCCAAATTTTAGATCCCTTGGGTTCTCTCATTAGTGTTATTCCAATCCTCACTACTTCCACCTTGGCTGCATATTTATTTATTTAATTATTTATTTAAAATATATTTTATTGATTTTTCAGAGAGGGAGAGTTAGAAACATCGATGAGAGAGAATCATCGATCAGCTGCCTCTTGCACCACCCCTACTGGGGATGTGCCCAAAACCAAGGTACATGCCCTTGACCGGAATCGAACCTGGGACCCTTCAGTCCGCAGGCTGACGCTCTATCCACTGAGCCAAACTGGTCTCGGCTCGGCTGCATATTTATAAAGCACAATCCTATCAGTCTCTACTTCTTGACTGTTTCTGCTTATATTGAGTGTTATTTGCATTAAATTAGACTATCAAGTTAGCCGGTTCTTTCTGGATTTTGTTCAGATAAGGGAAAAAGACAAAGTAATTGTCTTAAAATATTTAAGGGCAGTTATGTAGGAGAGGAAACAGGATGAAGGATGTAACTGGCACTGAGATGTGAAAGAGAAACTTAGTCTCACGTTTCAAACATCTACTTGGGGCTCGGCATTTTGGCAAGTGCTAAGATGATCCCTGCTCTCATGCTCTGAAAAAGTTTGGATAGTTGACTCCCAAACAAGACTGAATGTGAGTCTCATCAGTACAAAACGTCCAAGCAGTGGAAGCTTTGGATTAGCTGAGACTTGGTGGGGGACAACCTGAGCAAAGAAAGACTTGGAGACCGCACAGAGCATGGGTTGAACTTGCATCTCATTTTGGAGGGAACAGGGGCTTGTGTAGTTGGCTTGTGAGAGCTTAGAAGGCTTGTAGGTGAAATGGGCACTGCTTTTGTTGGAAGTCCTTAAGGACTCTATTTCCCAACCATCCTGTGACTCATTTCGACTTATGATAAATACACATCTCTTCATACCTTTTCTTCCACACCCACTTAACTAACATCAGGGGAAAGAGAAAATATCACCCTTATCTTAGCCTATATTTATAAATATAAACAAGAAGGCTGACAATGCACCTGAGACTCCGAACAGGAAGAGAGTATGACCAGGGTCATGAATACACGTGTTCGAGGACGGCTAACCGTTAGCTCTATCTCTGCTGCAAAATCTGTGACCAGGACCAAAACACAACTTCTTTGGGCCTTTTTGTCTACTTTTGCATATTAAAAACCAAGGAATTCATACTCCTTAAACAACAATAAAAAGGAAGCCATCTGGACTATATGCAAAAATACGAGGCAGTTTGTAAACATTATTTTAGTTTTGCAAACACTAAAGCTGAAAACAAGCCATAGATCCTTTAATTATCTTTAAATGCTTTTAACTCAGTTATTTATGAGCCTCAGAGTTTTTAAATTACTCAGCCTCTCCCTCCCCACCCCCACCCCCACACACAAATTTTATTTAGCCTATTGATTTCTATTGGTCTTTTATACACCTACTTCCTTCAACTGTGGAAGGAGATGCGATGACACAAACATCTGCCTATTACACTCAGTTTCCCTCGGAGATTCATCACATGCAGAACATCTTCTCCAGGATGGCCAATTCTTATCAGATGGCCCCTGAACATTTGGGCCAATGTTTATGCTCTTTCCCAATGTATTTGGATTACCACCAACAGAAATACTTTACCCTATAGAGGGATTTTTCTAACCATGTACTCATTTCTTAAAATCAATTTGTTCAGAAACAAGTTTAGAAATGTATTTTCAAAGGCAGCTCTTCCTGGGAGGAAACTGCCCGAGTGTCTGAAGGCACAATGTGTTTAAATGAACATGCCTAAATGAACAATGTGTTTTAAGCACAAAGGATGAGGACTGATTTTTGTGACAAAATAAGTATTTTTTTTTTTTTAAAGAGTTCATCCTAATGACCTCAGTCATCTTTCACATGGATAGATCACTTGGGCAGAAATAGCTACCTCTGATGATGGATCTATCTCATGATTTTGTTTAAGGTATATAAGCTGGCTAACTTTTAAAAGTTTACATACCTTAAAGATAATACAGACCCTGAATAAATGATGTTGGTAAAGAATTTGATAGAAAACTCAATTAATGAGCAGTGTATGGTACGTCTTCAAGTTCAGGGAAACGGTGTTGGACAGAACTGACTGTATACAGCTCTATGTTGGTTATCATCGTAAAAACCATGAGTGGGAAATGCCCAGTGTGAGAAATCATTTGGGCCGGCCCTGCCAAGGCATTTAGGGTAAATTAATTAAATGTTTGACCAAATATAGCAGGGTAATTTTTTAAGTTGATTATTTTTTATGGCCTGAGAAACTTTTTTTTTCTACCAAATGGCCCTTGGTAGAAAAAAGGTTCCCCACTCCCAGAAACCTTGTGGAAATAGATTGCTGACACATATTACCTACTCGCAAAATACAATTCATATATACCATGTTTCCCGGAAAATAAAACATCCTCCGAAAATAAGACCTACTTACAGGTTTCCTTCTGAGTGAAATATAAGGCATCCCCCCAAAAATAAGCCCCCCCCCCAGGCTCTGTCTCAGAATGAAAATTAATTTACCATAAACTGGTCGCTAGGGCTGCCCCGACTGGTGTCTAGCAACCAATGATGTTACATGGAGTCCTGACGTCACTGCTGTGTGGAGGCGGAGCGGAGGTCGGAATGAGCAGTGAGCGCCAGGTGGGAGAGAGGAGGAGACTTTCACAGATGCGTGTAGAAGAACAGGAGGATTAGAGCGGATGGGACACGGCCAAGGTGGTGAGTGCTGGTCTGTCTCTGGTGACACTACCTGATGCTCGTGGCCGCCCTCATGATGACTGAAGGTTCTCAATCAGTGGCAGATCCTGCTCCAGCCCAGATCCAGGCCCCAGAAAGCCCAGTGACAGTCCCCAGGCAGGCCCCAGGGAGTAAATGTCTGATAAAGGAGTAGGGGGGATGTTTGATGAAGGTGTTCAGTGGCACAGGGGTGGAGGGAGGAGGATCACTTAAAATGACACAGGAGGATCAAAAGGGTTTACTAAAATGGTAATCCCCCTTCTGATTCTCCTGTGCCATTTTGATTCCCCCCTCTGATCCCCGAGTCATTTTAAGTGATCCCCCTCCCCCCACCTTGATACCCCAATTCCTTTTTATTACCCCTAGAAATGAGCATAAAAAGAAAAAGCTACTCCGTGGAGTACAAGAAAGGAACTGTGGAAGACTCTTGGGTCCAAAATCTTACTGCTTTCTGCAAAGAGAAGATGTTGAGTATTCGATTGGTCTGAAAATGGCGAGCAGAGTATGGTAACCTCATTGAACAAGTGGACAAGGGAAATGCTAAAAAGTACAAGTGTGGATCAGGTCTGCAACCATTACTTTCCGAGCTGGAAGACCTGATCTGTGAATGAGTTGTTGACAGGAGAGCAGAAGCTTTGGTTGTGAATAGGGCTCAGATTCAAGAATTTGCCCTTGCAATGGCACCACAGTTTGACATAGCCCCTGAAGACTTCAAAGCATCACAACACTGGCTGGATAATTTCTTTCAGCGAAGTGAACTGTCTTTAAGAAGATCTACAACATTGTTTAGGTTGGAAGATACTCAAGTTATTAAGCGAACACTTGCATTCAAGTCCTTTATTGATGATGCTGACTTCTCTAAATACAATCTTTCCAACATGATTGCTATGGATGAAACTGCAGTGTTTATCTCAAACAACAATTGAACAGCGGGGTACCTCCTTGGTGTACATTCCCTCCACTGCTTACGAAAGTGCACGTGTTTCCTGTATTTTGGCAATTCATCTGTTGGCACTAAGATCTCACCTTTAATCATTTCTAAGGGCAGGAAGGAAAAGATTGAAGGTGTTTTGGGTATTTTTATTCTTGAAACTGAAAAAGCCTGGGCCACACAAGCAGTTATAAGGAAGTGGGTCGATTTAATGCTGCCGCTTGTTATGGGAGGGAGCCAAAGAGGTCTGCTAGTCTGGGATGCAGCCAGCACTCCCCGGGCTAAAGACATGAAGACATTTCTTCACGAAAGAAAAATAGATCAGATAATGATCCCCACAGGAATGACGGCCTATCTCCAGACTCTTGATTTTGCAATAAACAAGCCATTCAAAGACAATTTGCGAATGGAAATTAATGACTACATTGAAAACAGAATGGAGAGAAATCAGCGTGGAAACTTTGTGAAACCTAAACTGCAAGAAGTTGTGACTTGGGTGAAGAATTCATGGGAGAAAATCACTGACAGTTGCATTGCAAATGCACTGCGAGCAGGCTACCTTAACAAGAAGTACTCATTTAAAGACAGTGCTATTGCTAAACATGAGAGATTTGGTCCACTGATTCTGAAAGAAATGGAATCACAAGAAATTCACCAGAAAATTCAGGAATTGGATTGTTATGATGATGTTCCAGAAGATGATGACATGATTGTCATTGAATAAATGAGTAAATTCTTGATACTGTAGGATTCACAGTTTGTCTGGTTTGTGTTGACAACTACTGTACTACCGTACCGTATAGAGGTAATAAATTTCCTTTATTTTCATTTAATAATAAATGTGTACCGCATTCTTCTTCATGGAAAAATAAGACATCCCCTGAAAATAAGACCTAGCGCATCTTTGGGAGCAAAAATTAATATAAGACACTGTCTTATTTTCGGGGAAACAGGGTAGTTAAAGATAGACTGTTTTTTTCCTACTCTGCAATTTCTAAAATAGTTCTAATGCAATGTAGCCTAGAAAACACACCCTCTGCCGGGACCGGTTTGGCTCAATGGATAGAGCGTCGGCTTGGGGACTGAAGGGACCCGGGTTCGATTCCGGTCAAGGGCATGTACCTTGGTTGCGGGCATATCCCCAGTAGGGGGTGTGCAAGAGGCAGCTGATCGATGACTCTCTCTCATCGATGTTTCTAGCTCTCTATCTCCCTCCCTTCCTCTCTATATAAAATCAATAAAAAATATATTAAAAAAAAAAAAAAAAAAAAAAAAAAACACACCCTCTGACTTGTAACCCGCCCACCAAATGGCAATAAAAGGCAAGTAAAATGTGCCTTTAACATCTAGGCTAAAATTTTTACCCCTAAAATACTCTCCTGTATGACCAGCCTTTGGAAAACAAACTACTGGCTGTAAATCAAAAGAGTTTCATTGGAAAAAAGAATGTTAAAAAGAGAAACCATTTCAATGTAAACCAGGGGTGTCGAACTCAATCAGAGAAGGGGCCAAAATCTAAAATCCAGCCTAAATCGCGGGCCGAATGGTTTACTGAACAGTCATAAACTGACAATGTTAACCAGAAATGTGAATTTAAAATGAGTGGAACAATCTTTTCCTTAACAGTGCTGTTAACCAACTCACATGCTATCAAGCAAAACAGTAATATTGGTATCAAGCAAAACAGTAATATTGGAATGTACCTAAAATGCTCATTGTTTTGTTTTCTGGCTAGATGTCTGACACTGTTTTCCCCGGATCAATGAGTCAATGTTCGGTTTTATTTCTTGGGCTGTAGCAACCAGCAAAACAGCATGGAGGTTGTCATCGGTAATGCGTGATCTGTGCTTGTTTTTGTTCAGATTCATTATTGAAAACATCTGTTCACAAAGATAGGTGCTCCCGAACATGGATAGAATACGGGCAGCATGAAGTCGGAGCTCTGGCATTGAGTCAGGGGGCAGTAGAGGGTAGAAGTCCTCAATTTCAACATCCTGAAACCTTGATTTCAGGCCACTGTCAGACTGAAGCTCGATTATCTCCATCTGAAGGTGATGGGGCACATTGTTGACATCAACTGTAAAAGGATTGGCAAAGATGTCAAAGCCTGAGTGCTGTGTTCTAAAGTCAGAGAAGCGCCGCTCAAATTCACTTAGTAAACGGCTAACTTTGGTAGCCAGCCGACTGCAAGGAAAAGTACCAGAAATAGTGGTTGAGATACTCAAACAAACGGGAAAGTGGGCAAGATTGTCCTGTTCCAGTTGGGACTTCCATAGTTGAAGTTTACGCTGGAATGCTGTGATCATGTCAGACATCTTCATGATGACTTGTTTGCGTCCCTGCAGCTTTAGATTCAGTTGGGCGAGATGCTCGCATATGTCACATATCATAGCAAAATCACATAGCCAGGCGGGATCCGACAGTTCAGGCAAGGGCTTTCCTTTACTTTCCATGAAAAGAGCAATTTGTTCTCTGAGCTCAAAAAATCTTTTGAGGACTGCGCTCTTGCTCAGCCATCTTACTTCTGTGTGGTATGGCACAACTCCATGCTCTGCACCCACCTCCTGTAAAAACTGCTGGAACTGGCGATGATTCAGGCCACGTGCCCGTATAAAGTTAATAGTTTTAATGACTGTGGTCATTATGTCATTCATGTCCAGAACTTTTCCACACATAGCCTCTTGGTGGATAATGCAATGATAAGTAATCAAGGGTGTGTGGCAGTGACTTTTTTGCATTCTTTCCTTCATTAGTCCAACCAAGCCTTTCTTTTCTCCGCACATTGAAGGTGCGCCATCGGTAGTTAGCCCCACCAACTTTTCCCAGGGTAATTTAAAATTATTTATAGATTTCTCCACAGCCTCAAATATATCTCTACCAGTCGTCGTCCCATGCATGGCAGCTACATCCAAAAGTTCCTCAGTGACAGAGAGGTCGGTCTTCGTAGCACGTATAAAGATGGACAGCTGCGCTGTATCAGTGTTGTCTGTGCTTTCATCAATAGCAAGTGAAAAAGCGAGATAACTGCATACCTGTTCGGCCAGCTGTGATGATAGATTTCCTGAGAGTTCTTGAACTCTATCTGCAATGGTGTTTCTTGACAAACTGACATTTTGAAAACTCTGTATCTGGTCTGGGCATACTTGCTCACACACTTTTAGCATGCATTGCTTCAAAAAGGCACCCTCTGAAAAACACCTTGAAGTACGGGCAATTTCTTCAGCCACTATAAAGCTTGCTTTCACGGCAGCATCATTTTTCGCTGTAGCCTTTGTAAACATTTGCTGCTGTGATTGTAGTTTGCCTTTTAGTTCTTTAACAATTTTATGCTTTTCTTCCAAAGTATATTTGCCATACTTAACATTATGTTTGGTGTCAAAATGACGACGTATATTGTACTCTTTCATCACCGACACTGTCTCATAACACAATATACACACTGGTTTGCCCTCTCTAAGCACAAACATGTATTCATTTTCCCATTTGTCATTAAATTGTCTGCCTTCACCGTCAACTTTTCTTTTCCTGGACATTTTGGGATCAATATTGGCAGTAAAAGATGTAGTTTATTGGAAATCTGCGTTAGAAGGAAAAAGTTGAAAACTGCACAGGGATAGCTTGATTTGGCAGATGGAGTGGAGAAAAAAAAAGTCAGTCAATAAATGCCTGGCTGGGTACAGATAGCAGATTCTGTTGCGATTTTTATGCCTGCACTTTATGCCAGGAACTGGCAGCTTCTGCTGTGTATTTTTTATGCCCGCACACTCACTCTCTCCTCTGTTCTGCCACCCGCACAACCACATCGGATGCCGGACTATAGGTCACGCCTCCTGAATCTCGCGTGACTTGTTATCTATGCGCATGCGTAATAGATAGGAAGTACTGCGGCCAGCGAGGCGGCCGGCAAGATCACAAGCCTCCTATGTCACCGCGCATCATTGTGATGGAACGCAGCAGAGTGCAGTGATGACAGCGCGGTGCGGACCACATTGCAAGGCCTGGCGGGCTGGATTTGGCCCGCGGGCCTTGTGTTTGACATGTGTGATGTAAACAAACGGGCAGGTGCCATTCACACTAAGAAATATACAACATTTTTACTAGTGTTCATTGGCCAATAGCAAGAAGCTCCTTCTACCTATGGCCTGACAAACATGCCCGTTAGCTTATGAAGTCAGAGCTCAAATCAGACTAGGGTGGCAGATTAAACCTATTGTACATACTTAATTTCATTTCTCCCTATAGGTCTATTCACATTAGAATGAAGAAGAAAAACAACAATAGGGAGAATGTGAGAGGAGACAACAGAAGAACACATGGTGACCTAGGAAGCAGACGGCCGAGGGACCTCCCTTGGCTTGATGAGAAGCCTCAAGATAGCAGTGGGGGAAGCTGAGCCCCAACTCGTTTCACACCACACACTCCTCACTGGCACACTCGCTGACAGTGCCAGGTACCCCTAGAACCAGGGTATGGCTGAAATAAAGGTTAGTGAGACATTTTGAGACGTTCGTTCCCAGGATTCACCCCCCCAATTCCACACCATAGGGCAACCATACTTTATCCAAGGTGGGCAGACATTTGGAGACTTAAATTCTAGAGAAGAAAGAAGTCAAAACAGGAAATAAATATATGCATAATGAATCCAGAAACCACCAACACAGCACTAGCAGTCGGACCCTTACCCATCTGACCAGCCCCAAAGAAAAGGACTTAAGACATTGACAGCAGGGGTTCCCCAACACGGAGCCCACCCAGATCTTCCAGCAGGGGAGTTCAAGCACAGCAAACCTTCATGCCCCCAACACTTCCCATCAGCTTTGTGGTCTTATTCATGAGCCAGGATCTGAGAAGTGTCTAATATGGAAGATAGCGATAAAAGCAAACAAATAGCTAAAACCAACTTGGAGAAACAAAAACAACACAAGGAGAAAAGTAACTATAAACAATAAAGTTGAGATAAAACTTCCTAGAAAGGAGCTCAAAAGACAAGTGGAAAATGGGGAGGTGAGGGGGATGCTAAACAGAGGGATGTTTAGAAGGTCTGGTATTTGGATAATGGGATTTTTAGAGAGGGAGAAGAAAGAAAATAACTGCAAAAAAAAATTCACTAATGAAATAAGTCAAGAATTTCCCAGAACCGAAGGACAAGAGTCACCAGATTTTAAGAGCCTACTGTGTGTCTTGCACAATAAATTAAAATAGACCCACACCAGGGAACATCACTGAAATTTCAGAGCATAAGACACAATTTTTATACGTTTTAGAGAGGGGGGAAAAAAAAGGATTACATATAAAGCATCTGAGTGGCTCTGGATATGTGTGTGGGTGTGTGTATTAATCCTCACCTGAGGACATTTTCTCATTGATTTTTAGAGAGTGGAAGGGAAGTGGAGAGACATCAAGGTGAGAGACAAATGGATTGGTTGCCTCTGACCAGCCTGGGGATTGAGCCTGTAACTGAAGTATGTGCTCTTGACCAGAATTGAACCCAGGATCTTTCAGTCCATGGGCCAATGTTCTATCCTCTGAGCCAAACCGCCTAAGGCTGGCTTTGAAAAAAAAAATTTTTTAACGGTAATACTGGAAGAAGACAACAGAGTACAGGCAATGTCTTCAAAAGTTTAAGGAAAAAATATCTGCAATTTAGAATCCTGTATCCACCAAATTGTTAACTGAGACACAGTATTTTCAGATGTGCCAATTACTAAATATTTACCTCCCACACACTTTTCTCAACTTTCTGGAGGATGTCACTCCAGCAAAATTAAAAAAATAATAAATTTAAAAAAACCTCATTGGGCTTGACCCATGTGGCTCAGTGGTTGTGTCAAACCCATGAACCAGTCGGTCACTGATTGGATTCCCAGTCAGGGCACATGCTGGGGTTGTGGGCTCAATCCCCAGTAGGGGGCGTGAAGGGAGCCAATTGATGTTTCTCTCTATCCCTCTCCTTTCCTCTCTCTCTAAATTCAATAAAAACATATATATATTTTTTTAAAAAAAAATAGACTTATAGGAATATAGGGAAAAAAGACGAAAGAAAGGAGAGAGGTAAAAGGAAATACTAGGAATGTCAGCTGTGAGCATTGTGGCCCAGCAGACATAGAGGGCTGTCAGTGCCAAGGCTCAGTGCAATTACACCAACAGACTGCCTCAGTCCGGGGTCTTTTCTGCACTTATCTGATCTGAGCACATCTAATGAAGTATATGTTCTCCTCTCCATGCCCCAGTGAACTGATCAGCTGACACTTATTTTAAACCAGCCCACTCCCACGAGCTGTGCTGTGATCTATTCCAGAGACCTGGAGGGAAGCCTCAGTGAGCTCACACACAGCACACAGACCCTCTCTCTGGCACACATCAGGTGCCCCGTCGGATGTCCCAACTGTGCTAGACCGTGTCCCAGAAGTCAGCCCTTCCCCCCAAACTGCCTTCTATAAATTATCAGAGAAGCTAAAGCCAAACTGTGACCAGGAGACTATCTATCCTCCGAAAGCCTTGATCTAGATGTGACAACATGGCCTTTGTCTTAACACAGTGAGGCTTCGGTTTACTACTCACCTTTCTAAAACTAAACAATGTATATTGAGGGATATAGATGGAAAGTTAAAGAAAAGACAGATTAAGAGGGTGGGAGGGAAGAAAAATTAACATAGAAACCAAGATAATGGTTATTTGTAGACAGCGAAGAAAGAAAAGAAAGTATGTTGAAAAAGAGCAGATAGGGGCCTTTTTAGATATGACAGGTTCTTTTTGTTGTTGTTGTCAATCCTCACCTGAAGATATTTTTCCATTGATTCTTAGGAAGAGTGGAGGGGGAGAGACAGAGAGAAAAACATCGATGTGAAAGAGACATCGATTGGTTGCCTCCTACACATGCCCTGACCCGGCCGAGGATAGAGATTGCAACTGAAGTACATGCCCTCGACTGGAATCAAATCCAGCTATCCACCGAGCCAAACCAGCTAGAGCTGGCAGGCCCTATTTTTAACTTGGGTGGTAAGCACACAGATTTGTATTGTTTTATTATTCTTTAAATGATGTTTATACATTTTATAAAGTTTTACATATCGTTTGTTAAACATACATTCACAGCATAGCCTTGCAAAAATTTCCTTCCTTTTCAAACAAAGTAACATTTTATGGATATGCCTGTATCTAAAGAATATCCAAATCCCCCCCCCCCCCCCCCCAAAGCCTTGATCAAAACTCACTGCTACCTGATTATTATATACTGGAGGCCCAGTGCAGATTCATGCACCAGTGAGGTCCAAAACCAGCTCTGACATCCCCTGAGGGGTTCTGGTTTGCAAGAGGGCACAGGCCAGGCTAGGGGGACCCCACGGGTGCATGATTGGAGCCAGGGAGGGACCACAGGAAGTTGGCCAGCTGGGGAGGGACCATATGAGGGCTCCAGGGTGTGTCCACCCATCTTTCCCAGTCCCAATTTGCTGGAACCCAGCTGAAAGCTAACCTACCAATCAGTGTCTGCCTCCTGGTGGTCAGTGCATGTCATAGCGACTGGTTCAACAGCTGAATAAACGGTCGAACACTTAGCATATTAGACTTTTATTATATAGGATGTGTTGACCCATCACTTTGCAGTGCTATGTGAATATTCAGGAGACCAAAGCAAAGTTCATAGGACAAAGAGACCCTAAAGTTTTTAGTCCTTTTCTCTGTATCACAGTAACATTTTGGTAAATTAGAAAAGAAAAAACAAAACAAAAAACAATTCACTATTTACCCAGTTGATATCTATTGGTGGTGACATTTGAGACTATCCTGTTTACATTTTTCCAAAAACAGTGTTGAAATTGTTTATTTTGGGTGGGGGAGCAAGGGGACTGGTAGCAAACCGAAGTACAAAGTAAATGTAAGAAGGAGAAAATCAACTGGAAAATAAAGAATGCAAGAATGCAAGAAGATCTACTTAATTCACCCTACAAAGATAACCTTAACGGATGTGGCTGGAAATATAGAACTCCAGCTTTGGACTTGTGAACGGAATCCAAGTCAGGACATACAAGACATACACAGTCCTGGGAACCTGGGAGGGGACATTTCATTTCGTTCTCTATCCTTCAACGGTGGGACTGTCTCTCCATCGTTAGGTGTTCTGCAGCGAGGCTGGTTGCAGACTTAGCAGTGGGTCACTACACCAGTGTTTTCTCATCTCTCTGCCATCACGGCACTCACATAGGTGCTGCTACTTGTCTGGCACACTGGCTGCCCCTGCCAGGTCTCCCCAAGACAACCAACCTCTATGCACATCGATAGCCCACCTGCTCCTTCCTGGAATAAGAGGGATGGTTTGGTCTGCATATACAATAGCAAAAGGGGGTTATGTCTACAGGAAGCCCCTGGAAAAGGACTTCTGGAGTGTAAGGTGAACTGAACTTCAAAAATGGCAAAGACTGACAATAAAACGATTCCCCCCCTACTTTCTTCTGCTAGGCCATCCTCCCTATTGTTGAAGATGTACAACCAATGGAAACATCTGGTGACCGCTATCACAAAATGTTTGAAACTCACATGCAATAAAATAGAAAACAAACAAAAAACAAAAACAAAACAAGAACAGCCCAAGGGTCATCATCAAGTTTTCTGTTTTATTTAAGATTTTAGTTTTAATTCTGAAGAAAGAGGTACATTTTCTTGGTTTTAGTTTTAGCGTCAGGTTATAACCAGGTTTCTGTTTTCTTTTCTCCTGTCTTTTCAATACTGCACAAATGTCCAGAAACTACAGGGTTAAGTAAAAGCTGCAGGCAGGGAGGTTGGAGGTTTGCTCCTGTGGTGATCAGATGTCCCCAGAGCAGTGCTCTCAGTGCCCTAGTCAGGTGAATTCAAGGTCAAAGAAAAAAAGATTCCGACAGATGAGAAAGACTGAAGAAATCACTTATATTTCAGCTCTTACGTTATACATAGGTATTAAATCTGTGAATACTCTTTTTCTTTAAAACATTTGAATTTACTTTAAATATAAAGCCAAAAATTTTCTTCTCCTTAAAAAAATCATTTCTCCCCTCCTTATAAACTCTTAGCAACTGGCCAGTTACTACTACAGATCAATTTGTCTTTCCATCAACTTCCAATAAATTCTTTTGCTTAACAACACAATCAAGTCCATTCCATCAATTTGCCAAAAGAATTCAAAATAAAATAAAATTTTAAAAAGCATTTTCCCTGCAATAGTGATAAGCTGAATACAAGATGGCTGCCAGGACCACGCGTTCCCTCACGCGGTTAGCAATCTCATTTCCATTAACCCGGTTTTCAAACGTCTGCAGTTGACAGTGCATTTACTTGACCTTTTCTATTGATTAATCGTCATTTTCTGCTAAGCAGATTATGTCATTATTATGCGAAACAAACAGTAATCTTCTAAGTATCGAGACTGCCCTTTGATTTTTTTTTTTTTTTCTTCCTTAGAAAGGCATTTTTAGGAAACATTCAACAGTGTCATTCAAATGCTGGATCAACAGAAACTTTTACAATTAAAACAAAGGATGGTGGTCATGACCCTGTGATCGCATTGCATCTGGGGATAGGGAGGAAAAAAAAAATTGATCGGGAACTGGATTCTTCAGAACTTAAGAGATGAGAAGGGAGCTGTGGGTGAGCCGAGGGAGAAAACAGGGTGGGACAAATCCTGCATTTTCTAACGGTGTCTCCTCTTTCCCTAGTGGCGGTCCAGTGTTGAGCTCTGTAGTAAATCTGTGGGGGTTTTGCTAGGGGGTCTGAAGGCTGTCTGAAAGCCTGGGGGCGGGGAGTGGAAGCTGGAGGGATTTGAAGGGGGGTAGGGGTTCCAACTGGCTCTGTGCAGGGGGATCTGTGTGCTGAAGGGGGCGCTGTGGTGGGCTTGTGACGGGGCGGCGCTGGGGCCGTCCATCTCTGTGAGGGCCTGGAGGGACTTTAGCCAGTGTGGAGGATTGTCGTCTTGAAGAGAGTCTAAACTGTTTCCTGAAGAGGCTGGAATACCTAAGGAGAGAAAAGAAAAAAGAGGGGAAATGGTGAGTTTGCGCAGAAAGAATAGGAAATTCATCCAACAACAACAACAAACTGTTTAAGGTGATTAGTTTCACACACACCCCACACACAGAATAGGAAAAAATTACAATTTTTAACTCCTTCCAAGTAAATTTTTTAGATCTCACATTCCTCTTATCCTCCACCCACATCGACCATCATTTATTGTCACGGAAACCCATGCCTCCTCTTCCACTGCACACTGTCCCCCACTGTTAGAGGCAGAGCTGCAGAAACGAGTCCCCCAAATTGCATGACATTATTTCCCAATTGTGCTTCTCCTCTATTCGGAATCCATAAAGAAGATAGCCTTATAATAAAGAGCTTTATTTTAAAAGTGGAGTATGTTCCTTTAAGAGGGTAAGTCAGATCCTTCTTGTACTCGGAGGCCTAAAGCATACACACACGCTGCAGAGGTTAGCACCTACTCACACCAGAGGAAGCCACCGAGGCACCAAACGCCTTATCGCACAACCAGGCCAGCGGAGTTAGCGGGACCGCACCCCTGAGAAGGACACAAGCCACCAGGCGTGTGGCTTTGTGAAAAGAAGCCGATGGTGAAGGGACTTGTTTTAGTTTAGTCTGTGCGAGAAACCAAACTGCTGGCGGTCAGTGGAGCTGAAGGAGCGAGAGAGTTACCTGTGATGATGGCTGGGTCTGTCCAGCTGCCCGGGCTGTCCCAACTCAGGCTGTCGGTGGTGGCAGTGTTGGACGTTGGTGCACTGTGGTTGGCGCTGGAGGGGGAGGAGGAATTGGGCAGTCCACCAAAGTTGATGTTAATGTTGGGTAGAAGTGCCCTGAGCCCGTCCTGCCATTCCTTCATATTTAAACTCTCTACAGAACTGCTGTTGTCTGGGAGATTTACCAACAAAAAATGAAAGATAAAAAAAAAAAAAATAAAAAGCTGACGTTAGAAACAGATGTGGTTCTTTAGCAGTTCAGCGGGAGAAGAATTATTCTTTCTCTATGGAGCATTTAAAACGGGTTGACCTAGCCACTATGGAAAGCAATCTGGTGATTCCTCAAAAAATTAAGAACAGAACTTCACTATGACCCAGTAACCCCTCTCCTGGGTATATACCCGAAAAACTCAAAAACATGTATTCACAAAGATATACCTATGCACCCCTATGTTTATGGCAGCATTATTCATGGTGGCCAAGACATGGAAATAACCAGAGTGCCCTGCAATAGAGAATAGATAAAGAAGATGTGGTACATATACAGTGGAATACTACTCAGCCTTAAGAAAGGATTGCCATTTGCAACAACATGGATGGATTTTAAGAATATTATTTTAAAAGAAATGTCAGTGAGATAAAGCTAAGAACCCTATGATTTCACTCATATGTGGGATAGAAAACTGAAACTCGTGAGCACAAACAGCAGTGTGGTGGCTGCTAGAGGAAAGGGGGTGGGAGAAGGGGTCCTAATATATGATGGCGGGAGAAGATTTGACTTGGGTGATGGGCACACAGTGCAATAGATAGATATTGCAACACAGAAACCCACACCTGAAACCTGTATGGTCATGCTGACCAATGCCACCCAAATTAATTTAATATAAAATAGGTTGTCCTAGCAAGATAAACTCAGTTAGGATTTTGCTGGTGAGCTCACAGCCCCTGAAACACGTTAGGTAAAACTTGCTCAAGGATCAGGAGAGGGAGCTTCCTGTCCTGACAGCCGCTTCCCATTCTGCGCTTGTAAATCAATAATCCAGAGCACAATTTAGTTCCAGCTTCACTCTGAAGTTTGTTAGTGAGGCATTTAGCCAACTGATCTGATCTATTCTATTAAAAAAGGAAGCTTGTAAAGTTCAATATATGAGCTTATTTCTGAGCCTGTTAAAAGGAATAAAAATAATCTTATGACGAATAAACATAAGGCAATAGAAAAAGGAAAAGTAATTAAGTCCTTCCTGATTATAAAACTGGTAATGCGTCTCAGAGAGGCAGTAATGATTAGGCTTTTTTTAAAAAAAGAAAAAATATATTTTTAATGATTTTTTTACAGAGAGGACAGGAGAGAGATAGAGAGCCAGAAACGTTGATGAGAGAGAAACATAGACCAGCTGGCTCCTGCACACCCCCCAACGGGGATGTGCCCGCAACCAATGTACATGCCCCTGACCGGAATCGAACCCGGGACCTTTCAGTCCGCAGACCGACGCTCTACCACTGAGCTAAACCGGTTTTGGCTGATTAGGCTTTTGAATTTGAGAGTGTTTTTCCATTAGTCACAAAGACCAAAGAGGCAGGGGCTAAGCTACCTTTCCAATGGAGCAATTTCCAGCAGTCTGCCTGCCTTGCTCTGAGAGTTCTACCCATCATTTAAAACACCAGTCCTGGAGTCTTTCAGTTCGCTGGGTCTACTTGGGACACTGTCAATGTAAAAGGCTTTTTATAAATTGTACCCAATGATCTACCACCATCCAGAATCCAACAGTATAACTAAGTGGTTGGGGGAAAGGGTAAATAAACTATTGCTTAGAATAACTGTTTGAAAATAGGAGTGTAAGTCAAACTACCATCTGGGGGTTTTGAGAAGAGCGTAGAAAATTATTTCTGGTCCTTCAGAATTGATTAGCAACTCCCATGGATGATGATGATGATGATGATGATGATGATAATAGGCTTAGTCTATGCTATTTGGTGAATTCAGAATTTTGTTTTGCACCAATCACGGATCTATGCCAAATATGTTTTAGCAAGTGAATAATCTTATTTTAAAAAGACAAAAAACTACAACCAAACCCTATGAAAGTCATCTCTGAATTTACTAAGGTGAAGGAAAGGCAATCTACACCATGTAGAGATGTCAATAGAAGGGAAAATAAATTCTTCAACCTACAGCCATTTCATAATCAATGCCATTTCCTAAAGCTCACCCTTCTATTTACATCCTACTACACATTTTCATTGTGTTTTATAACTTATGAAATAACAGTTATTTCATTTGGTCCTTTTCATTTAATGGATAAATGAAATACTTTTCATTTAATGGATAAAGGAACAGACTTTAGAATAATTTGCCCAAGGTCACGAGAGGCTTTGAATCCAGACTGTACCTGAATTGTGTTTTAAATAACACCGACTCTCTCTCTCTTGTATAGACCATTAATTTACTTTTTAATGGGTCAACTATTTAAGGGTAAAACCCAGGGACCTATAAAACCCATAATTTCAAGGAAGCAAAAAGAAACACAGCAGACTGTTGTATGTCCATTAGCCATGATACACAGGATAGAGCAATATTTTGGCTGAAAGAACCAACTGGTCTTCGCAGGGGGTTGGGGGAAATTCTACTCAACAACGCGGTCATCAGTATTCCCTAAGCTCTAACTGCATGAGACACTAATAAGATCACACTGAAAAGGTCCTAGAATACCCTCAATTATGGGAAGGCTTGGTGGCTATGATACATTGAACCTCTAAGCAGTCACATCATCAGATTGAAAAAGTTAAGAGTTTCAATGATACAGAAACTGAACTTTAGAAAACTAGGAAAACTTCCTGGGAGGGAAATAAATTCCCCCTGGTAAAGAAAGAGGATGTATAACTGTGGGAAATTTTTGAAGATGAGTGGCCTTGGCTAGGCAGGCAGAGTCAATAAGAAGCTATACTGGACGATTTGAGCTTCTCTCTTCCACTGAGTGGGGGAAAAAGAAAATACCCATAACTCACCAAGATGTATTTTCTCCTTACTTTTGCTTCACATTTAGTGAAAACTGGAACCAAGGATAAGAAACCTTTCATTTTGCATTAACAGAATAACACTGCACTTATATAAACTTTACTTGAAAGTTAGTATTGCAATGAAGTAAAAGGCATTTGTTTGTGGGCAGGGAATATTTGGGAACTGTAAATTTCCTCTCAATTTTGTTGTGAACTTAAAACTGCTCTAAAATTTCAAGTCTATTTTTTTTTAAAAAAAGATCATTGTTTCTCTGCTGTTAATAAAACCAAGCAGGAGTATGTCAGTCAGAAAAAAAAATCACATATGAAAAAAAAAAATCACATATGGCACATGATATAGGAATAGTGAGAAACTTAGATCCTCTCAGGTGAATTATGATGATAAGACTTTGGGAAATAAATTAGCCAGCTTATCACTTGTATAATCTTGCCAAAAAATAGTCACATGCCCTAGACTGCTTGGAGGCCTACAGCATGGGTGTGTGGTTCACAGAGAAGCTGCAAGTGACTTGGGAAAGGGACTGACATGTCCAGCTCTGGGAATAGGACCCTGTTCCAAGTACTTCAGAAGAAGAAAAAGAAGTTTCTTTACTGTTTCCTCCACTATTGCTGTGCCAAGTTTTGACACAAAGGGCGAGAGAAAGCAAATCAACTCTTAACACCATCAAAATAGTTCCTGTCGGACCAATGCACTTAAAATCACCTTCTTTACCTGCTCCCTGCCTCTGACCCAAGTTCATTTTAGCTTCTAGGACTTCAGTTAATTCCATTCCTTTAAACACAAGCATCAGGATTTATCAACCACAGCACTACTGACATTTTGGACTATATAATTAACTCTTTGTTGTAGGGATTGTTCTAGGCATTGTAGGATGTTTAGTAGCATTCCTGGTCTCTACCCACTAGATGCCAGTAGCACACAGGAACATGCACACACACCCACATCCATACCCTAGCTTTGACAACACCCAATGTGTCCGCAGACTGCCAGTGACTCCTGGGGGGAAAATCGTTACTGTTTGAGAACTGCTGACACAAAGAAAGATTCCTTTGTTTCTGGGGCTCTAAGTAATCCCATCAAATACAATTCCTCTTTCAAATAGTACCAGGACTTTGACCACTAGACTCAACTTGAGGCAACTTCATTTCCCATTATTTGTGCAGGACTTCACAATGGGGTACAATTCAATATATACAAGTCAGTGGGTTTAATGGAGAAACTCTGGGCTGAAAACTGCAGAGGTATTGTATGAAGCCACTCCACACGAATTATTAATATAACTTTGGGCATGTAAGTCATTCTGCTAATGTGTGAGGACCTTTCTTCCTAAGTAGAAATAACATCTGCCTGACTCTCTCAGAAAGATAAAGAGAAGGGAAAGTAATGTGAAGCCCATTTATTATCTGATCAATGGCTAACAATTTTTCTCTAGTGCTCAAACACCATCTACTTAAACAGATAGTAAACTTCCAAAAAGCCAAGGCACAATGGTCTCCTCCCTGGAAGGGGTAACACCCAGCACCCACGGAAGTACGGTGTAGTCAGTCTATTTAATAAGGCTTCTTATCACCAAAGTATTGCAAAGACAAATAAGATATGAGGAAGCACTTGAAACTTTCCACAAGAAAGACTAGAAGACCAAGCAACTTGACGAAAATCAAGCTACTAGGCATACTTTATATTAAAATGAGTGGTTTCATTTTTAAATTAATTATTCATAGTATAATACATTAGGGAAGGATTGTATATTTTAAAAGGATTACTAATATGTTTAAATGTTTTATGACGTCAAAAACTAATTTTAATGATCATTTCCAAATATGTACAACAACGCACTGGTTTTGGTTCTAAATCACCTGAGGGCAGGAGAGCGGGTCCAGATGTTTGCAGTTTTATCTTTCTGCAGAGAACTTAAAGTACTTTCAAGGTGCTACATACCACACTCTCCCATTCCAGTGTGTGAGAAGTGTCAGTATACTTTCAGTGTACCCGGCTTAGCACACCTTTTATTAAAGAAAAAACTATGGTAAGTCTATAACAACTTGGTCGTCACACACCAAGAGGACAAATCTAGTTTTTAGCAACAACAAAACTTATTATAACATGTATGAGTTAAGGCTGCCAAGATAAAGTCAAAGCAACTATTTCCTAAAAGTACGCAAGGACAAAGCACTTGAACCATGGATCCTGTTCTCACGGAGCTTAACGTCTTAACAGCGTGACAACCCAAGTACTAGAAAAGTTCAACTATTACAATCTGAAAAAGCATCTGAGGAAACGTCTAGGGCTGTACATTTTTAATGAACACTAAAAACTTTAGTAAAAAGAGAGGCCACTGAGGCACTCCCATGAGAATGTGCTGGTGGGTGAAGAACAGTAGCCATCATTCATTCATGGAATGGTTTAGTTACTACATAGACTCCCTACGCCTGAAAAATCCACAAGTTGAAACTACCTTCGGTATTTTTATCCAAAACTAGACTAGTTCAACTACTTACGAGGAGGCATAGTGGTTGCATTTTCAGAAGGCTCCAGGACGCAGCCTGGGTCAGCCACTGTGCCCTTCTCTAACACACACCCTCACCTCCTCCTGCTATATACTATTTCCTGTCAATTTTGGGCTGGAGTACATCTCCACCAGTAAATGATTTTAAGAAAGCATAAGCTACTTTCTCAAACTTTAACAACGTATCTCTAGCAACTCAAATATAGACAAATTACACTTGTCCTACATGTCAAACTAAACTTTATTGAGCACACAAAACTTCTATCAGAGAACTTAAAAGAAAGTCTTTATGACACAGACATGTTGTACACAAAAAAAATCAGTTTAACTAAAATATTTGCAGGGGGAATGACTACTATGTGAATGAATTCTTTAAAACAGGCTTATAAAATCAGATTGTTTATGAAAAAATTTTTATTCTACTTAAACAGAGTTGACACTCAAATTTCTAGGATTATGTTTATTATAAAGCAAGTAGACCAGTAGTGCAGAGCAAATTTGCTTAAGAATTTAACAGATCTGAAAATAGTGATTATTATGCTAAGTGAAAAATTCTTAGAACTCAAATAAAAGAAAGTTCTGAGAACAGAAGAACTGAACAAAGTAATAAAGAGTAAAATTTATTCTCACTAGAAGGAAGCAGAAAATATATAAACAGAAAAGATATACACAGATCAGCTACATATGATCTGTACTTTCTAGACTCTCTACTTTCTGCCTTTTTCCTTGTCTAGAATGCTTTTCCAATCTCTTCAACGAATTTTTACTCAATCTTCCAAAAGTCTAAGTTTGTTCTCTTCCACTCAGATCCTGAACCACACTAATGTGGCAGCTAACTGTGCTGTGACAGCTACAGTCGTACAGTTTACGCTGCTCAGACTCATCTCTTCTCCCTCGCAGCTGGCAGCTCTGCTCGGAGACGCGTGTACATTCCTCAGCATGCTGCCCGGCATCTCCGAGACTGACGTGCTCCAAGACATCTAGCTCTGCTGAAGCAAAGGTCCAATTTTGAAGAGCTGGAAAATCACTTTGCCCGAAAAGCCTGTTTAACTCATATCTCTATGATGCTATGAATCAAATAGGGGTGTCTCCAAAAAGATGCAAATGTTTTTGAAAGCATCATCCAGTTAAATTTTAGGAACCAAAAAGCTTCTCTGCATGTAAACTGAAGGAGAAGAACTAAGAAGTATGTTTTTCAAAATGCCTGAGATGTCAAAACACAAGCAATACAATTTTAAAAATCTAACACACCAAGATTATTTAAGTGTTTGGTTTTTTTTAAAGTTATCCTTTAAAGCACATGTGTCAAACACAAGGCCCGCGGGCCAAATCCGTCCCGCCAGGCCTTGCAATGTGGCCCGCACCGCGCTGTCATCACTGCACTCCGCTGCATTTCCATCACAATGACAGTTTATGACTGTTCAGTAAACCATTCAGCCCGTGATTTAGGCTGGATTTTAGATTTTGGCCCCTTCTCTGATTGAGTTCGACACCCCTACTTTAAAGTGTGTGTGTATGTATATATATTGATTTCAGACAGTAGTTGATCTGGTTCTCCCCCCCAAACAGAACTTTGGATCCCTGTAGGAACATTCTATATATTCTCTCTCTGTCTCTCTGTCTCTGTCTCTCTCTGTCTCTCTGTCTCTCTCTCTCTCTCTCTCTCTCTCTCTCTCTCTCTCTCTATATATATATATATATATATATATATATATATATTATTGATTTCAGACAGGAAGGAAGAGGGAAAGAGAGACAGAAACATCAATGATGAGAGAGAATCATTTACTAGCTGCCTCTGACACACCCCACACTGGGGATTGAGCCTGCAACGAGGCATGTGCCCTGACTTCCTAGTTCATAGGTCGATGCTCAACCACTGAGCCACACCAGCTGGGCTAAAAAAGATATTCTAATATTATGTATACAGGATAAGTAGGTCTACTAACTATATGCTATCATTTTTCTACTCTAGACACTGTTCATCGACTCACCATGCACTTAATGAACTGCATTACTTTACTACCCACAATCCCATAAGCCAAGTATCAGCTTCATTTTACAAATGAGGAGACCAAGTGGCTCTGGTAGTTTAAAGAATTTGCCCCAAGTTATACAGTTTAAAAGTGTCCAAGCCAGTAACTAAACCCAGTCTGACTCCAAAGCTTTTCTTCTCAGCACCAAGCACATTACCAGCCAGTCCTTGTGCTGGCAGGTCTCCCAGAGGAGGGGAGGACAGACATGTATAATCACAGTACGTGATGATAAATGCTACTCTGGTAAGAAGGGGCATAAAGAAAAGGGGAACAGTTCTGCCACTTTCTATGCAGGATAAATGGTGAATGGAGAAGCCAGAGGAAGAGAAGCTGAAATGGAAGAGGGGACGGTCATTCCACACAGAAAAGAGGGCAGCAGAAGATGCTAATCACAAAATTTAATAGGAACATTTCAAAATATAAGTAGATGTGTTTTGCACATGGTATGCTTTTCTAGAATGTTCTTACAGGGATCCAAAATTATGTTTGGGAGGGAGAACCAGATCAACTACTGGGAACCAGGAAAACATCTATATGTTTGTTTATGAAGGATCTAAGGAAGCAGAATCTATTTTTTAAAAAAGGGAGGGGGAGACTTATAAAAAATGTCCCTCTAAAAAGCTGTATAAAGAATGAGGAAAAGGGAAACTTTAAAAATTTATTTAAAAATATTTTTTATTGATTTCAGAGAGGAAGGGAGAGGAACAGAGAGATAGAAATATCGATGAGAGGGCATCATTGATGGGCTGCCTCCTGTGCGTCCCACACTGGCGATCAAGCCTGCAACCAGGACATGTGCCCCGGGTGGGAATTGAACTGCAACTTCCTGGTTCATAGGTCAACAACACTCAACCACTGAGCCACACTGGCCGGGAGTAAACTTAAAATTTAATGAAAAGATAAACATATTCTTAAAAGCACTGTAATGTGGATAAGATGGAACCGGAACCAGACAGAATATACAAGCAACAGAGCTCAAGGATGGGAACGTATACAATCTGAAGGTGGAAGCATGGAAGGCATTTGAGTGAGCACAAAACTGAGCACTGCCTATGAGCACAGGCTGCTGAGCACCTCCAGGACGACTGGGAGCTGGCTGTCCAGGAGGGGACACACAGGGCACCAGGGTGAGACTTCACCAAATCAAATCACAGAACTGCAGACACACGAAGGGTGCCAACCCACCCGGCATCCCAGGCCTAAACCTGCTAGGACAGGATAAACCTGGAAAATTAACTTCCTAACCACCTAACTTTCCCAAGGAGGAAACTTTTACTCTAGGCTTGTGACCAATAAGGATCTGGTTGCCTATTGTAAACAGAAGCCCTAAAAGTATATGAGATAATTTTAGGATTTACAGAAGCAGACTTAATAATTAGATTTGAGTTATTAAGTCTGGCTATTCAAAAAGTTATTAAGTCTGGCTTTTCAAAAATGCTGGCAATTTTTAAAATTACCACAGTGAATAGCAATCACCTAACCTGTTTCCCCCAAAATAAGACAATGTCTTATATTAATTTTTTCTCCCAAAGTTGCGCTAGGCCTTATTTTTGGAGGATGTCTTATTTTTGGGGAAACACGGTATTTACATGTTAAGGAAGAGGGGTTGGGGGGAAGGGAGAGAGAGAGGAAGGGAGAGAAAAGGAGGGAGAGTGGGGGTGAGGGAGGGAGGGATATAGGGAGGGAAAGAAAAAGAAAGGAGAGAGAGAGAGGGAGGGAGGGAGAGGGAGGGATGGAGGAAGAGAGAAAGAGAAAGAGAAAGAGAGAAAGAAAGAAAAGAAAGAAAAGAAAAAAGAAAGAAAAGAAAGATAGATAGATCACTCTGTTGCCTCCCGAAGTGCCTGAAATGGGGATCAAAACCAAACCTTTTGGTTCATGTGACGATGCTCCAACCAGCCGAGCCACCTATCCAGGGCAACATATTATTTTTTTTGTCTAGACTGTGAGCTCGTCCAGGAAAGGGGCCTTGGTTTAATTCTCTTTGTATATAGTGAACAATTCCTGAGCAGAACCTAAAGAGGTATTTATGTTTTCTAAATAAATAGCCATTAACATATGCTTCTAAGTGTTTTTTTTTTTTTTTTTTTTAAGATAGCTTTCCAAAAATGGTCAAAAAAAGGAATGGGCCAGGGTGGCCCTACGGTTAGAGCAGTGCTTCAGAGCACAGAAAATGCTAAAATATGACAGTCTGGCTCTGCAGTAACTCTAGTAAAGAAAACAAGCTGGGGAGAAACATAAAGGAGAACCTCATGGGATTAGGTTTGAAAAGCTTAGAGAAGATGGATGGAGGTATATAACCTACCTGTATAAGAGTATCATAATCCTTGAGGATTAAAATCAGAATCCATAATGACTGAAGCTTGTGGAAAATGCTGAAGGCAAGAAAAAGCTAAATTTGAGTAGCAGAAAATTAGGGAAAGTCAACACTCAGCCTGATATCACAATGCTAAGCCCCGAGAGAAGACCCAGCTATTTGGTTCCATCTTCATTTTGCTTCCCTCCATCTTCTTTATAAAAGAGCACACAATCCTCAAACCAGAAAGGACTGATTAAGCAATGTACAGAAGAGAACTGTCAGTAGAGATACAGAATGCTTTAAAAAAAAATCTCAATTGAAATGAGATTAAACTCTCTAGGTACAAAGTGAATTCTACCCCAAGGTATTAATTAATTCTTCAGATATGATCACAAAACCATTGTTGAGAAGTGCCAGAAAAGGAGGGAATGGCAGACTCTAGAAGCTGCATGCTTGTAATTAGTTCTTGGGGAATTCTGAAGCAGATTAGGAGCTGGATGATTCCTTTAAAAATTAGTAATGAAATAATAGGTTTAAGCAAGCACTGCTCTATGGCTTGTATTTGGAGGCATTTTTCATGGGAAATAGGTAGCCTTCTGGCTAGAACCACAGTTCCCTTCTAACGGATATACACAGAAGTGGAATAAGTAGTCATGGAGACAGGTTCTACTGATAATTGTTTCCCACTGGAAATGTCCTCCTTCTATATCCCAGGGTCCATTTCCTCTCCCTTTCTGTTGCATGCCCAAGCCCAAAGACTTTGCAGCTAGCTCCATTCCCATCCCACTGACATGTAAGTTCCATAAAGCAAAAGAACAGAGTGATCAATGAAAGCCAAAATGCATTTCCATGGAGAACCAATCTTATCAAAGTAATTTATTTTGGAGGTAAATTTCCTAGGATGTCACAAATATATCTTGAATTCAGTAGTTTCTGTTAAGTTTTCTGATGGTAACCTTTGGGATAAGATAGCATGGATAACAGCAGTGTTTAAATAGATTTGCATACAATATCAACCTAAAAGTTTCTGAGCTACTGCTTGGCATATCTTTTGACTCCATGTTTTTAATTATCATTAGTGTCATTTATAATGACATAGTTCTTTCATAAGACAAATTTGTAAGATGATGATATACAAACAGGACACACCATTAACTACACCGAACCCAAACACAGAAATTAAGATACACATTCAGATTTTAAAAAATGCATTATGAAAGCACAGGATGGAAGAATCCAACTAGTCATGTGTATGAAAAAGGTCTAACCTGTAGGACCTTAATAGGCTTATAATATTTAATATAAGTGGGTAATGGAAATTTTAAAAAGTTAATGTTAGGACCATATAAATAGATGTACAATGTCTAAATTAGCCTTTGTTAGACATTGGACAAATCACAAATGATAAACATCAGGGGCCTCTGTTTCTCACTTACAAAATGGGGATAGTACCTACCCCACAAAATATTTTTATAGATCTGTAAATTGAAAAGAATATATGTTAGTAATAATGATTTTCCTTAAAAAGTGGATCTATTTATTATCTGATCACATCTGGATTGTGAGCTTCATATTTTATGAAAGGTATTCATGATCAAGTGAAAATATGTGTAGAGAACTGAACTACAAAGAGAACTAGAAACCATGTTAAGTGTCTAATGGTTGAAAGAACTAAGAATGTTTCATCTACATCCAGAAGTTGCTAGACAAGTTGGAACTGTGTTCACATATTTAACCAGAAGTATAAATGGAAAAAAAGGTTGTTTTAAACAAGAGAAAAAAAACTCTTTAACAATTACAAGTTGCCCTAAAGAACTGCCCTATAAGTACGGATTGGTACAAAATAGTCCTGGGGATGTAAAATACAACATAGGGAATATAATCAATAATATTGTGCCTTAACCGGTTTGGCTCAATGGACAGAGGGTTGGTTTGTAGACTGAAGGGTCCCGGGTTTGATTCTGGTCAAGAGTGCAGGCCCAGGTTGCAGGCTCGATCTCCAATAGAGGGCGTGCAGGATGCCGCCAATCAATGATTCTCTCATCATTGGTGTTTCTATCTCTCTCTCCCACTCCCTTCCTCTCTGAAATCAATAAACATATATATTAAAATAATATTGTAATAACTGTCCATGGTGCCAGGTGGGTACTGGAATATCAGGAGAAATACTTTGTAATGTATGATTATTTAATCACTATGCTATACACCAAAAAGTAATACAAAATAATATAGAAGTAGATTGTAATTAAGAAAAAAACAAACAAACTAGCCCTACTTAGTGAAGTATTAAGCTCCCAAAACAGCTCATTACTACCCATAAAGAGTTCTGAAAGAAAAGGTATTTTATAGAGATTTTCTGAATTGTGGGTCTATGTCTATTATCTATTTGTACACAAGTGTATACAGATAGATTTATGGGGTGTGGGAAAAGTGGTTTTGCAGTTGTATGTGAGTTTATTCTTGTATTATTTTCCCCATATAAACATATACACACATATATGTATATATGAGAGAGTTTGTATCGTAAATGAGAAACTGAGGTTAAGAAAACTGTTAGTAGGTAAATTTTTTTAAAATTTTGTGTGGGGCAAGGGTTGGGCTGGTCTTGGGGAAATAAGGAAAAGTCAAGCGTTTTCTTGAGGTTTCCAGAGTTCAGAGTTAATGAAGACAGAATAAAAGGAATGGTCATGGAGTAGTGAGGGGAATCCTCACACTGAATGCCATAATGTAAGTTATAACTCATGTCCAAATGAATCTGATTACTTTTCTAAAAGTCCAGATGTAACACAAAGCAGATCCAGGCCTCCAGAAGCAATCAGACACTAATATCATTTTCGCAACCATTAGTGTTCATTCCACAAACATTTACTGAATATCTACTCTATCATTTTTCTCTGGAGCCTGATGCCATTATATTCTACAGCAATATCCTAAAAGTCATGCTGTTCTGCTTTGCTTTTGTATTTCTTTAGTGGATCACTGAAAGTTGGCCATTTTGAACAAGTCAGTGATAGCTTTTGATTATTTAGGGCCAATAAAATAGTTTTATGGGGGTAAGTTCCTCTTTAGGCTTGCATTCAGACTTAAGTATTTTTCTGCCTATGCATCAAATCCTCTGTGCTTATGTGTCTAGTGAAATTCCAAAGGTTTTTGATGTTCACAATTTCCCAAATTTTCTTTCTTTTTTTTTTTTTTTATAATATATTTTATTGATTTTTCACAGAGAGGAAGAGAGGGGGATTGAGAGTTAGAAACATCGATGAGAGAGAATCATCAATCAGCTGCCTCTTGCACACCCTCCTCCGGGGATGTGCCCGCAACCAAGGTACATGCCCTTGCCAGGAATTGAACCTGGGACCTTTCAGTCCGCAGGCCGACGCTCTATCCACTGAGCCAAACTGGTCCCGGCGAATTTTCTCAAAGTCATTAAAAACAGCAAACCCAGTTTTTTATTCCATTTGATCACACATCTCACTTTTATTTCAACAGTGAAGATCACTTAGTCTTAACTTTTTCTGAAAGATAACTCCTATCAAAATCATAAAATCCTCCCAAAAGAAGACTAAAATTATCCATGCTCTAAAACATTATTTTAATTGACAAATTCTTCATAATCCAGCTATGAGCTTCATTTTTATAAAGTATCTTTTGAGGCATTAAAACAATAATTTGTTTTATTAATTTCAGAAAAAAATTATTTCAAGAAATGAAGTAACTTCCTCATTATTTTATACTAAACCAAATGAAATAGATATGGGTATAGTCATGGTGAGGAACTTTTCCAACTTAACAGACCAACCATGTATCTTTAAGAGTTCTTTTTCACTGTACTATTTACCCAAACCAAGAGATAGCTGTTAGTTTTGAGACTGTTTCGTGTAGATTTAACTTTCAAAAACAAGCATTTATGATTTGAAATTTAACTATTTTATCTATGTATAATTAAAAAAAGACTACTTTTTCTCCTCCCCACAATTTATTCAGATACTAGGCAAAATAAAAATTTTTTGCTTCCAACTTTCAATTGATGTCTTGATTTTAAGAATTTTAATAAGAATTCGCCAAAACCAGTTTGGCTCAATGGATAGAGCGTCGGCTTGGACTAAAGGTCCCAGGTTCGATTCCGGTCAAGGGCATGAACCTTGGTTGCGGGTATTTCCCCAGTAGGGGGTGTGCAAGAGGCAGCTGATTGATGACTCTCTCATCGATGTTTCTAACTCTCTATCTCTCTCCCTTCCATTCTGTACAAAATCAATAAAATATATTAAAAAAAAAAAGAATTTTAGTAAGAATTTATCCTTTCAAGACCCTGATGAACTCAAACACTTACATGTTCACCACCAGTCTACCAGGAGCCTCAGTTTAAAAATCATTTACATTTATTTGTTCTATGATTTAGTACAGTTGAACTTGAAAAAGATTTTTAACAGAATCAAGTCTCAATCAGTATTGAATTTTACTGTGCAGGAAGAAAAGACGGAAGGTCAGATGAATACATTTAAAAATATATATATTTATTGATTTCAGAGAGGAAGGGAGAGGGATAGATAGAAACATCAATGATGACAGAATCATGGATCGGGCTGTCTCCTGCATCCTCTTACTGGGGATCGAGCCCACAACCCAGGCATATGCCCTTGGGAAGAATTGAACCTGAAACCCTGTAGTCTGTCCACCGATGCTCTATCCATTGAGTCAAGCTGGCTGGGGCCAGATGAATACATTTTCAAATATAAATTAGGAACTACAATTATTAGTGCATTATATCCCAGAGCTTAGTATTGAACTAGAACATTTTTGTGAAAAAATTTGTATTAAAAAATTACACATATTTGTAAAACATGAAATTTTAGTCATATTGCTAGAAGTATTAAGTGATTTTTCAAAGAGCTAGAGTAAGTTAGAAGGTGAGGAAAGTGAATGATAGTTTTACAGTATCAAAAATCTTATCAATTTGACATTTAACAGTACATGGTTGTTACTCAGTCTACTCTAAAACCCAGCCTATGGTTTCTGTTGTTTTGATTTTTTTTAAAAAGGAGAGAAAATAATAAGATCATTTAAAATAAAAGCCAGTCTGGAAATAGTTAAAAGGTAGTAAACTGGTTACTGGGAAGATAACTGATCAGAGAGACTAAGCCACCTGATAGGGACAGAGTTTTCTCCTTTGAAAAGGGAAATTTGGGCCTGTCAGGAAATCATAGAGGTGGTATACCATAAGGTCTAGTTGAGCCTGGCTGGGTGGCTAAGTTGGAGCGTTGTCCCATACACCAAAAGAGTTGCAGGTTTGGTTCCTAGTCAGGGCACAAAGGGTTGTGGGTTTGATCTTTGGTTGGAGAGCATACAGGAGGCAACTAATTGATGTTTCTTTTTCTCTCTTCCTCTCTCTCTCTAAAAATTCAATAAACATAGATAGCCTCAGGTGAGGATTTAAAAAAAAATCTATGAAAAATATCTAGTCAAGACCACTCCTTTTAATTGTGGTAAGTTATGTAGAGAAAGAAACCATTTCTTCTTTGTTCAAAGGGGAAAAATAAAGCTGGATAGAGAGGTGAGCACACAGAATAAGACTCAGGGTGGTCAAGAATAAAAACCTGAAAGCATGTTATAAAACAAAGGCTGCATGGTTGTGCGTATTTATTTAGACTGTATAAGATCTTTGATTATTTTGGTAACAGGCTTTATTCTAGTCACTTACCATTTAAAATACAGGTGAAGTTGCTAAGTTTACACCTAGCAACATTAACTACACTAAAATTCAAGCAAGGTATGCTTATACCTATCTGGGACTAGGGAAGACTACCATTAGTCAACAGTGAATGTTAACAGTTTAGGAGTAAAAAGAAACATACTTGCTACCAAATCTTAGCCTAAATGGGAGGTGAGGGGATAGAGCATATAACAGTAACCCATTATCATCTAAAAAAAACACAAGTGGAACAAAATATGTAGCCCAACACTCAGCTTAAAGCCAGTAAGAAACCTTCTTACTTAGTTGAATTCATAACCCAGGACCTCCTTTACCTGTAGCTGGATACTATATTTGTAGATGTACAATAATAAAGAAAACAAACAGTTTCAGGGTGTCAGGCTTCTTGCAAATGTCAACATGTAAAAATGAAAATGTTTAAAAGCATCCCATTAATGTTCCAGGTCACTAAGTTCTGCTCGTCGACACATGACTTCAGTATGCAAGACTGTTGACAGAGCATAAATACTAGTCCAGTCCTTGGGATAAGATCTCGCCATATTAGGTAACAGCACTAGGCTATAAAAGTTGATGGCAGTCGGCTTTCTTGCATTTCTTCTTGGACATGGTGATGATAGAATCTTTAAAATCCTTGTGGAGCTTTCCCTTTGTTTCATTATGCTGAAAATGACTTTCTTAATTAAAGAAAATCGGCAAATATGCTATCATTTTACATGGTGTAGCATATAGAAGCTCTTCAAAGATGAATCTGAGATCACACCTTTAGTGTGGGTACAGCACGTCCTGGTGCCATTAATATAAGCATTTTTATTATTAGAGATGTCACCAAGCTATGGTCATGAATTTTAGTCTTTAAACACTCTTTGGCACTGTAGAAAAGTACTGGGTAAATTTAATTCCACCCATTTTTCTTTTTTAGTTCTGACATTGCTAATTATTTTAAGACTACATTAAGAGTACTGCAAGGTTACATTTGCCACCCACTAAAGTCACTCCAAAATCACTGGGCCTCATTTCACACAAGGCTGTTTTGACAACTTACAGGATCTGTGATAATAGTTGCCAACAGAAGGACACTTTGAAAGCCTACAATTCACTACTTACACTGATACTCACAGTTGAAAGCCCTTGACCTGCAAGAACTACTATAATAATCCAACTGTAAGACACAACAAAGTTTAGAGAAGGGATATGTTCTGTTGGAAGTATTTTTTCTCCTTGAGTTACACATATGAAAGCAAATTCAGATGGTTAAGGCCAAAAGAACTTTACATTGTTATTGGAATGTGATTATGGACAAGTTACAATCATTCTGAGCCTTGTTTATTATAATTACTTGGTTTTTCAAAGGAGGATTATTGAAAATTATGTTATACACTATGCAATTTCATGATTCTAAACACAATTTTTTTCCTTATTAATCTTTCCTTTGCGTTTCCCAAAGAGTGTGATATGACTATTCTTAGTAGTGAGAGTGAAATTTGATGAGAAAAAGCTATGAAAATATTTATTCAGAAAAAGCATGACCAGGGGTAAGGTGACACCAGTATTATAACCTTATTGCATTTAAATAGGGTCTTTATTTCTTTCAAAAATTACTTAAAGACAGGATATAAATATAGCATTATCTTGATTATAATTTAATCAGAATACAGCAGAAATAAATACATGAAAAGCCACAAAGATGGCCTGACACTTTTTCCTCTGCTACACCCACCAAGTGGAGGATTTAATCGAAAATTACTACATATAACCCAGACTCAACCACTCCTACAACGCTAGGCTTACACTTTAACTTTGCTAAGCAAACCTTTTCTTACATAACACTAATCAAATGTCATGAAGACAGAAAGACCATTATTGTCATTTCAAAATTATTGAAATGGCTTTTCAAACTATTTACCCACTCAGGAAAGGAAGTATCTTAAGGTCTCTTGGCCTCCCCGCTTCCCCAGCCTGACACACTTCCTTTTTAGGAGAGTGGGGTATAAAAGTTGCTTGATCCACAATTTGAGTACTCGGTGTTTAATCCAGTACGCTGAAAGGCAAATATTACACCTTAATGTATCTTACATTTCTTCACTGGCTTGCCCTCACTCCTAGGAACCCAATAATTATAAACCAGATTTCCGTATAACTCGAGGGAGAAAACTCTAAAACTCTTTGGAACAAAGTTTCATTCTCCTTAATGAATCCTGAATTCTCAAGAGCAGTTCTTTCGGAAAGCTCCCGATTAAAGAAGCTGTAGGTTAGCATGCCCAACAATATAATACTGTTGGCAGCAAATCGTAGAGCAGTAAGGAAGCTTCTTGCTCTAACAGCATGGTTTCACAAACATAGTATTCTTGAACAATGACTTATACTTTGAAGCATTACCATTTTTAAATGTCATATCTGACATCTCAGTTGACAAATATGAAATAAGTCCAGGGAGTTTAAATAGTTTAAATTTTTTAGTATCAGAAAATTAAGGGTGCTTCCAAATTAGGCATATTTGCTATTAAGAAAGGAGGAAAAATGTGTTCTATATCTCTTTATCTCCTTGCCTATTCCACTACATCTGCAGCAGTTTTTCCTAAAGGTACATCTAAGAATATAAAATATAAGGACCAAAAGTAGATTAACAACTTGCAGGTATGCATCTACTCACAGGGCACATTCTCTTTTTGGGAAACCTATTACAATGTTTTTATAATCAGTTATGAGAAAATTCTTAATTTCTCTCTTCTCTACTCTTCACCAATCTACTGCTTTTAATTCCAACTTGTTATATAAATGAAGCAGAATGACCTAATCCAACTGAGAAGAGATACTTTCCCTAATGTAGAAGGAAAGCTTGTTTTTTTCCAGTTTGTATGTGAGCCTGGCAGAAACCAGTTCATACCTATAATATGGGCTACCAAACTAATGTGCCATACCTACTTCCTCGGTCTCAGTCCTTCACATCAGCAGTTGCCAACCGGTGGTCCATGGACCATCCTAGAAAGGTTGGCGACCGCTGCTTCACATCATATGTAACATGTCTGTCTACCAATCCCTCACACTCACTGGGCTTACCTCCACCTGTCCAATCTCATCTCTGGCTTTTTCCCCAGCCTCCCCCTTCATTCTGCTCCCACATCCTCCTATTGTACTTTGAGAAAGGATTATTTATTCCACTGTGCAAAGTTTTGCTTTGCATGATCAACTTACAGGAAACCAGATCCAGGATTCCCCAGGCAATACCATACTTTCAACAATTCTTTCATATAGTCTAACTTCCTACTCTTAAGAAAGGACCGGAGAGAAAGCAGGTAAAGATCATGGGGATTCTGAAAGCTAGACTTCTTTCCAAACTCTAGCCCTAAAGTTAATATATCTGCCATCCTTTCTTTGTTCTCATTTATCATTCAGCAGAGTGGATATCTCACTAATCACAATCTCCTAATCTGACATCCTCTTAACAGGACTATACCTGCTCTTTTCCCTATGAAACCTAAAATCACTAAATTCTCTTCAACATATTGACATCACTGTATCTTTCTTGCCTCAGTGCAATCTCCTTGACAAGATTAGTATTTCAAAAATGGACTTCACCTTCACACCAAACTCTTAATATATGCATTGTCCTCTCCTGAATCTTTGTGCTAAAGCAGAATACAAAATCATACATATTTAGACTCAAATTTTTAAATTTGGTCTTTATCTTTACTCAGCAATTCTTCATTTATTTCCAAGGCCCTTCTAGGCTTATTCTCACAGATTAATTTAATCTTTCTTTAAAGGATCCCAACTTCACTCTTTTGCTCCCATTCTCACACAACATGCATTCAATAATTACTGATATGAGTCCCTTTACTATTCCTATTTTCTCTAATCTTACATTCTATTCTCTTTCCTAAATTTTCTGATTGTTCTTACAAATAACAGAGGAAGATATATCACACCTCAATAAAGTTAAACCCACAACCTCACCTCATCTTAGAGGCTTACTTCCTCCAAAGTGCCTATAGAAATCTGCACCTTATTGGATCAGCTAATCTTCTCTTCATCACTGTCCATCTTTTCCTCTCAATTGGTTCTATATGGTCTGCCTTTAAATGCTTAGGTATCTCACTTATCTTCAAGCAACACCTTCTAAGATCTACCACACATCTAATTAGCATCTTGTTTGTCTCTTCCCCATTGTTGTCAAATGTGTTAAGTTCTCAATGACTGTTGTATCTATATCCTTGACATTTCCTCATGAATCCTAGAGATCTGGTTTTTATCTGAACCTTTTTATTAAAGCTGCACTTCTAAAGTTCATTAGAGACCAAACCAAACCAAAAGGTTTTTTCTTAGGTTCTTTCTGACTTCTAACTCATAATTTCTTCTCACTTTCTATTACTGTTATAGTCCAGGCCATATTAGCCAGCAATGAACTGCTAACTGGTCTTAATTTCAAGCAAAGATTTTACCAAATCAATCTTAAAATGCTACAATCAAGTTACATCTTTACCAAAGAAACTACCCTTCTCTACCATTGACCACAATCACATTAAGACTAAACTCTTCCTAGCGTTCTAGGTTTATGCACGCTTGCCTCACCTTTCTCTCTATGACCTGTATACCTCACACCAGTCCATCTCCTCCTCACTGTCCTTCCCTTCTAAACCCTACAGACCACGCTAATGGCTATCTCTAATTCTTTGTTCAATCTATTCCCTTTACTGTATTTCCCCTCCTTCATCAACTAAATTTCAGCTATCCTTCAAAATAAGAGCCCAGATTTACAAAGCCTGTCCTTGAACAAGCTCATAACTTCTAACTCCTACTTTTATTTTTGTGTCTGATTAGTTCACTAAACATTTTATTTTATTTATTTTCTAAAATATATTTTATTGATTTTTCACAGAGAGGAAGAGAGAGAGAGATAGAGAGTCAGAAACATTGATGAGAGAGAAACATCCATCAGCTGCCTCCTACACACCCCTTACTGGGGATGTTCTGCAACCAAGGTACATGCCCTTGACTGGAATCGAACCTGGGACCTTTCAGTTCACAGGCCGAAGCTCTATCCACTGAGCCAAACCGGTTTCGGCTCACTAAACATTTTAATGTGTGATACCTGCATATATTACTGCCATATATTCAGCATAAGGAGACAACACAGTAGGGACTCATTCAGATCAAAGGGCTGAGATGAGAGACACAGCACAAAGAGCAGAAGGACTAGCTTGACACCAGATAACTGACTTTGGTCATATTTTGTAGAAAAAGGCATAAATGTCATGTTTGGGGTTATCACCTCTCTTTAAGGTAATATTTTAAAAATACTGTTTTCAATTATATGGCATCTATCTCTTAGAGTCCATTAAGCAGATTTGGGGAAACTTCATAATCAAATAAACAAACAAAAAAATCCAAACCTAATAGCTCAACATAGGAAAAAATGTCCCCAGTTTTCATGTACACGTAAGTAACATGGTGGTCTTCATTTTGGAAGATTTCAATGCACCTGCAATTCTTTCCTTTCTGGTGGCTTTTCAGACAATGCCTCTGTGGGGGTAAGTAGGAATAGCTCCCTATAAACCAGTGTCACAGCAGAAGAGAGCTCTGGCAGCTTGAAGGTGCTTGGGATATTATACAAATAGGAACCATGTCAGTAAAAATGTGCTCAGACACAATGCTTTGAAGTTGTTTTCTTTAAAAGAATGCATTTATAGAGCTCTACTTAAGTTGAAGGATACCAAGTAAAAAGTAAAAGACGTGAGCAATACACGCACATGAGAAATACTTAAATTAAAATAGCAAATATATGCCTCCCCTGTTAAGATTTTTTTCACTCCTGGCAAATTATATGTTTAAAATATTCAAGGATCAGTATTCAATACCCTCTGCTGTCACTGTCTGAGCGATAATGAAATGGGTCTGAACTGCTATGGCTGTCCTTGTGGCTAAAAATATCAAGAGCTGACCTCATAAGAATAATTTGAAATAAAACTGTTACTAGATTGTTATCCTTGACAATAGGGTCTGTACTTTATATAATCTTGTATTCCCTCAAGATCTAGTTCAGGTCACTAACAAAGAATAAGCACTCAAATAATTAATGTGTTGTTGAAATATGGGGAGAGTATACAAAAGCACCACCTAGAAAAATAAAGTGCAAAAGCAGAATGAAAAGAATTATTAATCAGAAAACATTCTCTAATGGAATCATTAAGAAAATAAAGAGGCATTTGACATGCATCATATGACTAAAATCAATCTAGATGTCTCTTTCCTACAGTGGCACTAAAAACATTTCAAGATAGAAGTTCCTGCCCTAGCTGGTTTGGTTCAGTGGTTAGAGCATTGGCCTGCGAACTGAAGCATCCTGGGTTTGATTCCAGTCACCAGCATGGACCTCGGTTGCAGGCTCCTCCCTGGCCCAGGCCTTGTGCAGGAGGCAACCAATCAATGTTTCACTCACATTGATATTGATATTTCTCTCTGTCTTTCCCTCTCTCTTCCATTCTCTCTAAAAATCAATGAAAAAGTATTCTTAAGTGAGGATAAAAAAAAAAAAGATAGAAGTTTCTAATTTTTTTTTCTTGGAGGTGTCACCAAACCCTTTACAAAACTAGTAACTATGGGTCTTCTACCCAGAAAAAAATGGACACATGTACATACAAACTCATAACTTTGTAAGTTTGACTAAAGAGCTCTGGACTCCAGGTACAATTCCCAATCTGAGGAATTGACTAGTCACCTTTTAAAGGTTAAGTAGGTAAGAACATACAAAATGTCCCCTATGCATGATAAATTAATGATGCAGGAATTTATCAAAAATAATCTGAAGATTTTTAGAATTTCTCATTCTTGACCATCATTTGGTTTCATCAACTTACTTGCTATGTGAAGTGATGCTTCCTTCTATGTGTTGTATACTTTCTTCTATGCTTTAGTATACGTAATCATGACTGTGATTATAAGACTTCACTTTACTTAAAAATCATACTATATGAAATATTAAGTAAGCAAAAACAGTGAGGCTTGTTATTCTTCGGCTTCCAAGACCTCAGAATTGAAGCCTAACTGCTTCAGAAGCACTGTCCTGACATAAGATGTCTGCGGAAGTGGGGCTGGAGCGGGTGGGGGGGGGGGGGGGTGGGCAGCAGAGGAGGAGGCAGAGAAACAGTTCTGGGTTCTTAGCGAGTCTGGGCAAACTACCTGACAGCTCTTTGGCACTGGCTAGGAATGAGAAAGGAGAGACAAAGTTACCACAGGAAAGAAGCCTTGTTTAACAGGGCTACCTCTCAACACAGAGAAGTAAAGAGGAGCTGATCGAGGAGATGAAAGGCTTGCCTTGAAGGCTGGAGAAAGCTATGCTCTGCTAAGCCTCATTTCAGGGAGCTCAAGTCTATTAACAAAGCCCAGAGCCTTAGCACCACAAGAGACATTAAGTAGATGTCTTTGCTTCTTACAGCAAAAATGAAGCCATAATTAACCCATGATGAAAGGCTTCTCATAAGTCTACAATATTTCATTTGTATTTTCTAAATTTCTTCTAATTCTATCCTAAAAATCACTTTAAAAAAAATTAGAGGTTGTCATTTATGAAGAATTTCACAAAAATAAATTAAATGGCTAGGTAAGTAGCTGCTTTACAACCTCAGTCAACCCAATCAAAGGATACCTAAGAATAGATTTTAGTTTATCCCACTCTCAGTACAAAGCCATTTAACTTATATAAAACTAATGAAAAGTAACCAGACTTTATATAAAGAGGTAAAGAGGTAGCCTTCAAAATTCCACCTCCAACATATTAAGTGTCTCCTCATAAGGTATTTTATTATTATTATAAATGTTTATGCTTCCTTTTTTGGCATTCACATTACCCTTTTAATATTTTTAACAAATGAAGGCAAATCTTTTAAGTCACAATTGTTTTTCTGAAAACTTCAAGGGGTGCTCTGACTTTCCCCTTCTTGCCAATTTAGAACATGATTTCTGAATCCGGTTTTGTCCACTGCTTACAACCAAATTCAACTTATTTTCTTTCACTATCAATTTTAAAACTACTTCAAGAAATTGGGTATTATCCAAAAATATCACTTCACATTATGTCCTAATAAAGTATTCC
Organism: Pipistrellus kuhlii; assembly: GCF_014108245.1. Taxonomy (NCBI): domain Eukaryota; kingdom Metazoa; phylum Chordata; class Mammalia; order Chiroptera; family Vespertilionidae; genus Pipistrellus; species Pipistrellus kuhlii. The sequence continues at coordinate 16,410,238 of NW_023425405.1, forward strand.
ACTACTCCGTGATTAACTAAAATGATCTATCACAACTTACGTGGCCTAATTTTAGAGGATCCCCAATCTCTTTCTCTTCCACCTTAGTCCCATTCTAATCAAGTACTTGTAATATAGTTTTATTATCACATTTCAGTTATTTTAAACAATGAAATTCCCAAACAGATATCCCACAGAAGTACCGTTTGTTCAAAGAAAAAGTTATACTGCTATGGTTGCTTCTCACATGCAATGTCTACCCATATTCAAGTTTCTGATAAAAATCAACTGTAAGTTGCAATTCTGTTTCTGAGGCACTTCCTGGTACACGAGGCAGTGCATTAGAAAAGAGATTATATTGCATTTAGTCTATATTGATTATTTTTAACCACCTATAAATAATTAACAACCATTCAAAAAGGAAGTGCAAATGTGCAAATGAGAGAGAACAAAAACAGTTTCTAAACATGTAATGCATAATATAGGACATAAATCCGTACAACTAAAAACAATTGCTGACAACATCCTCTGAGCATCAAATGACACCACCAATTTTGTTTTATATGTATTCTTAAGTATTCAAAGAATGCAATAGACATTATCTTTTTAATTTTTAAAATTTTCATGAGTATACTAGGATATTACCATTTTTTCACAAATCAAAAAAACAAGAAACTACCATTATCTTTGCATATTTTCAGTAATAGAGCCAAAATAAGAACAATTCTAGCTAATCTCATGTGGGATCTTAATTAGTACTACAAGTTTATTTTTGAGTTAAAAATCATATCACTCATGAGAAATAATGCCAAAATTATTATACTAATAAATTGTGTTAAAGGCCTAATGAAGACATACTTCAGCAACTATGAGGTAACACACTAGTTGAAGGCATGAGGAACGTTTATATTGGCTCTTTTGGGTGTATACATTAAATGCAAAATCAGAAAGAAATCATGCAAAAATCCGGTTGCCCATGCAAGCACCCCAGAGTCTAATCCTCTCCTCTCAGTTCTGTTGTCAGGCCACAGTAGTGTGGAGACTTGTAGGCTGCTGTCCTTGTTGTAATGAATGGGAAGAGGCTGACAGTGGCATGGTCGAAACCTTCACCTCTTCTTCCCCTGTGGAAAAGTCAGTCATGGTCTAGTTACGGGTGACTAGATTTGTTAACAGTCCCTTTAAAAATGATTTCAATATTTGGAATACTGATACATATATAAAATACATGCTTAATGATTGGAATCCGGGTGTGAAACAAGACATGAATTTCAAAATATAAATGTATCAAGTACCTAGAAAGTATTACACTCTAAACACACCCTTAAATTTAATACTATGTCAGATATGACAACAAATATAATAGATTTAGGATTATAAATATACAAAAAGGAAAAAAAAAAAGAGAGACCAGGAAAGCCATTCTTTGCCAAGCCAATTGGACCCCTTATAAATATAATTTAGAAACTGCTAAAAGTAAATAATATTTTATGAAAAAGTTAAAACCAAATTCACAGGAGTAAAAAATGTAATTTTTAAAGGGAAAAATGATAAATTAATCTTCAAAAGCAGGAATTATGCTTAGAAAAAAGAAATAAAAAGATATAAATGTTAATTCAGCAAATTACCATTTAGCACCTGAAAATTTAATGTGTACTTTTGAAGTAATTAGAAAATAGTAAAATGCCAACAACAATACAATGATCCAATTGACTGAAAGAGAGATGACTACTTCTAGGTCCAAGAACTATACATGAAAGGAGATCTGTTCTCCTAATTAAAATTGATAATTATTTGGCTACAAGTGACTTGTTTCACACATGACTCAAAATTCAATCAAGTCACTGTTAACAAAGAAAATTTAAAGAAAAATGCCCTCTCATAAGTAAAACTTAATGAATAAAAACGAAAAAAAAAAAAATCCAACTCTAAGTATATCTTGACACAATGCTTACAGACTTAGACTCACTATTATTTGTTTTTCCAAATAATTTTTAGCATTATGGAATAAAAACATCTTGGTAGAGTTCCTTGAAAAACATTCCTGAAAAATTACATTTGGAAAGATAGCTTCACCGACAATGAGAAAAAAAGGACTTCCAAGTCTCTAGAATAGGTTATTTCACAGTTTTTTTCAGTAAGCTGAAAGGACTCTAAAAACCCTAAGTATATAGCATGGAGGATGTGCAAGGGAAATTTTATACTAGAGTTCTTTGTGAGAATATGGTGCTAATGAGCAATAAACAAAAGATTAATTTTCATCAGGTCAATAAACTTCACTCTGTTTTGCAACAATAGGACACATTTCTGAGGTGGGCCAATTGTCTCATGAATAGATACTGTTCATAAAAAGGGACCTGAAGCTTGTGAGAGCAAAAATCAATTATTACAGGAAGAAAGCCAGTTAAAGTACATGCCAGTGATCTTCATTTATGAAGGAAAGCATCAGTGTTGTAGTGGAAAACATTTCAGTTATTGAATTTGAGTTCTTATCCTAATTCTCTTACTAGAAGAACGTGTGACTTTTAACAAATTATTTAACCTTTCTGGAACACAGTTTTGCCATTCCTAAAATGAGGAATTGGATAAGATAAGTCACTTTTTAGGACCAGAAAAGTCATTTTTTTCAAAAACAAAAGCACATGGCCCCAATAATAGAAAATATCTGAATGGACTTACTCTAACTCCCACTTAATGAAAGTTTCCCCCAAGAATATTTATTTCAAAATTCCTTCTAAACTTAAGCAAATGTGCTGGCAAGATATGCTAACATCTTTTCTTCTAATTAAGGAAATAACTAATTTTAAACACAAAAATGTTTTCAATTAGGCAAAGGAAATGAAAGCCACATTTCTGTCAAACCTCTAGCAACTGTCCTTCCAATGATAGGTTTCAGATATATCAATTTTTAATAATTAACTGAAACAAAACAAAAAATTTAAATACAAATACATAATAAATATAGATATGATATCAATATGATATGTAGGTGACTGACACCTCTGAGTATTTATTTGTTCCTGAAGGTCAGAGGACCCTAATTTGCTCCACATACCTAAAGAATAAATATGCAGGCCCTTTTCAGCATAGAATATTTTCTAAGTATATCTTAAAGTGGCTAGTCTCACTGAAACAGTATGTACCCTCCATTATCAAGCACGAAAGAAAAGCTACCCTATGTAAAATACTATATTTATTCATCACACGATACAAAGTTGAACCTATTTCACTAGTTCAACTCAAGTACAACTGAGTTACAACTAAGAATGTGAGAGGCAGATATTGCCTAGTTATTAAATTGCTTCAAATTTGACACAGTTAAGATGTTTTTACTTTCTATCATTTCTAATTATTACTAAATCATCCAACTACAATTATACAACTATTCTGTTGTCGCTTAGCACATTCAGCTCTCTGAGGTATCTGCCAAATATGTGTAGGCCATAAGAGGATTCTGTATAACTCTTGGTAACAATTTAAAATATCTTGGCGCATTAAACTAAAATTTCTCTAGTCATCAAAGCCTTAAAAATAATCTATTAATAAACTTAATAATAAGACACTACTTAAATATCAAACAAGTATGCATAGCCAAAATCTGAAATAACAAATTCTCTCCACCTCCCACAAGATTTTTTTTCATTTGACTAACATGAGGATAACTATACTCACAAGTCAGTGATTACTCATTACCACTGGGGCATTTCCAGAACACCTACCGGCTTAAAATATTTTGATTAAAACTGTTCTTTTTATGCTAATGGACAACACGAAAATAATAAAATTGGAAGAACAGATAATGGTCATGTAGTAAGTCAAATAAAAGTACACAATGAAAATAGCTAAGAACTAAAGTTCTGCAAAGGCACCCATCCTCTTTCCTGTCAGATCAAGTCATGCTGTTTGCCTTGCTGACCAAGCTCCCATGTTCTTATCTGTTGCCTCTACAATACATGAAACACCTCCTGTTATAGAAGACAGTTCGACTTCATGACATAGCAATAAATTCCTGCCTCTGGACCTTTATTCAGACATCCCATTAACATAAAAGGTCTTTCCCTCCTGCTAACCCAAATCCAAGATTCCACAGCATAGATCAATTTCTACTTCTTCAATGAAACCTCCCCAACAATATAAGCTCCATTAATGTCTCTGGGAGTCCAGTATCATATAATTACCACTTTTATACATAATCATCTTATCTCTTCAACTACACTATAAAGTACCTGGAAACAGTATCCATATTTTATATTTCTTTTGTATTACCCACATGGCCTCCTTCATTGTTGGGCAAATAGGAGCCCAACTATTCACTGTAATTGCTTTAATATTTTATTTTTAAATGTTTAGACTACTTAGGGAAATGTAACTTTAATTTTAATGTAATAATCAGCTATAACATACACTAGTAGTAATTGAAATCCCACATTTCTAAATGATTAAAACAAAGCAAAACAAAATTACACTCTAATATGCTGTCTTGAAAGGAATAATAAAATGAGTACCAAAAACTGAAAACTTAGTGTTTCTGTGAATATCATATAGAAGAGGATTAAAAAAGTCACTCAGAGTCACCTACTATCATATCAGATTAACAAGTATCATGAGTCCCACTGATATGCAAACTACTATAGTAAGTGCTATCAAGATTATGCAAAATAACTTTACTGTATCAACTGTTATATTCACTATATCAACTACAAACAATACTCTCAATCCCCCTATTTGTCTTAAAAATGAAATATTGTTGGTCATAAAGAGATTAGAGCTAAAGAATTTTGATGGATCTCTGTAAGTTCACCTATCAATCTTGCTAAAACCAAGACAATGAACACCTTGCTGGTAACAGCACGTTATGACAATAACACTAGGCCATGCCGTATCTTAAAGGCTATCACAAATGATGAAAATAAGTTTCATGAATTACATTTATGTGAGGGACTATTCTATTCTACTTGAGAGAATCAGAAGAACACTCATTTTACTAGTCACTTCTAAAGCCCACATTAAACTTTAAAAAACTATTAATGAGAATGATTCCTTTAAATATGAAGTTACTTGATCTAATTTTGGACCTAAAACCCAAAAATTCTGAAACCTTCAAGGTAACAGTACATACCAGAATTATTCTGGCATCACTTATAGAAACTTAATACCACCACCCCCACAAATAAAAATGATATGCCAAAAGGAAAAATATCTCTCCTTGAACAATCCTTTTTTTCAGAAAATATACTTATGCATGTAGATGTCTGTGAAATATTAAAAATCAGAGTTCTCAAATATTAAATACTTTATTAACATTAAGCACAGTTTTGATGTGTATGTGTATATCAGTCAAAATAAATAACTGCCAAAAGTAATTAGAGGAGTGGCTTTATCCTTCATGCTCTCACTTATTATCATCTTTAAAAAATTTTTTGAACCAGTTTACTTTTAGAATGTATAATCAGAATTTTGACCACAGTGTTGGCACCATAATTTCAGAGGCCATTTTTTTTTCTTTTTGTATTTTTATGGCATATGAAAAATTGGTAACTATCTTATTAAGTGAAATTATTCCAAGAAGTAACTAGGTATAATACTCCACCATCCTTATAAAGCTCAATATTACAAGGCATCCACCCAATTAAAAAAATTTTAGATTACAAGGACTTTAATTTTTTTCCAAAGAAATTTCCAAGACTAAATAAGTACCCTATTATTCAAAAGTTCCCTCCCTACCCACCCACCCAATAACCCGAAGGCATGAGTTATTCACAAATTCTCAAGAACTATAAATGAACCTACCTGCTATAGGGATCCCTCCCAGACCTGTGTTGTGCTGTGGCGGGAGATTCAAGTCCAAGAAATTACTATTTGAGGTGGGGTTTGCTGTGTGGTTCAAGTGCATGATGCTATTGCGTGGAAAGGCCATCCAAGGATAGCGGGCAGCTTGGCCTGGAAAATTGAATGAATTATAAACTGCTCGGTGCTGCTGAAATTGAGGGAACCTCTGTGGCAAGACTGAAAAGGTACTATTGAGAGAGTTGGCATTTGTAGGTGCAGCAGGATGTAGGAATCCAGAGCCTGGACCTTTGGCGGTTGTAGTGTGTGATGAGGAGTTCTGAAGAGATGTGGGTGAAAGGGAAGGCTGGTCTTGGACTGATAGTTCCTTTTCAATCAGGTCTGCTAAGGCTTTTCGAGTGACATCAAAGGGATCAAAACCCAAGTCATCCTCTGGTTGTTTAGAAGAACCAAAGCCAAATGCTGCTTGCCAGTCTGTAGAGGACGATACTGGGATTGTTTCTGTTGGAGACAAAATGAGTGACGACTTTAAAATACCATAGCCCATTTTCACACTTAATAAGTATCCATACTAGTGAAAGTTAAACATCATATTACAAGGTAAAGGTAAATATACATAAGGTATGATTTCTTAGCACATTAAGATTTTGTAAAATTACAAAAGTCCTCATATACTTCTAATTTCATTTTATATATATATATATATATATATATATATATATATATATATATATATAAACAATATGTATATTATTGATTTCAGAGAGGAAGAGAGAGAGATAGAAACATTAACAATGAGAAACAATCACTGATCAGCTGCCTCCTGCATACTCACACTGAGGATTGAGCCTACAACCTGGGCATGTGTCTTGACCAAGAATAGAACTGTAACCTCCTGATTCATAGCTCAGTGCTCAACCACTGACCCACACTGACTGGACAGTAATTTCATTCTTAAGTTACTAACATAAAAAATGAAGAATTGCCCTAGCCGGTTTAGAGTGTTGGCCTGCAGACTGAGAGGTTGTAGGTTCGATTCTGGTCAAGGGCACCTGGGTTGCAGGCTCGATTTCTGGCTTTGGCAGTGGTACGTGCAGAAGGCAACCAATCAATGTGTCTCTCCTGCTCCCTTCCACTCTCTCTTAAAAAAAAAATCAATTGGGCCGAAACCGGTTTGGCTCAATGGATAGAGCGTCGGCTTGGGGACTAAAAGGTCCCGGGTTCGATTCTGGTCAAGGGCATGTACCTTGGTTGCGGGCATATCCCCAGTAGGGGGTGTGCAAGAGGCAGCTGATTGATGACTCTCTCATCGATGTTTCTAACTCTCCATCTCTCTCTCTTCTTCTCTGTACAAAATCAATAAAATATATATATATATTTTTTAAAATCAATTGGAAAAAAAAACCCTCAGATGAGGACTAACCAAAAAAAACTCAAAACAATAAAAACCTCTGAATGATATAGATTGATTATGCTAATGAAAGAAAAAGTACTTGAAACCAAAATTATATTCTTAGACATTCATAATCAAAAACCCAACTTCGCTGGTGTTGCTCAGTGGTTGAGCATCGACCCATGAACTGGGTTGCAGTTGGGCTCGGTCCCCAGTAGGGGGGTATGCAGGAAATGGCCAATTGAAGATTCTCTCTCATCACTGATGTTTCTATCACTCTCTCCCTCTCCCTTCCTCTCTCTGAAAACAATAAAAATATATTTTCAAAAACACACACAACAACAAAAAACAAGTCATTTAAATGAAATAAAGTAATAACAAATATAATAAAATGTATTAGTAAAATTTACATTAAAATTTTTTTATTAAAGTAAAAGTATAATTTCTTCCATTGAGAATAGATGCTATTCACATTAATAAAAGAACTTATAATAAGTAAAAATGAAATGGCTCAAAATGCCAAAATATAAATTCTAATTTTTCAAAAAAAATATAAATTTTAATATAAATCAACACGTCTTTTGTCAGCTGAGGGAAAATCTTAAATTTAACTAAACAAACACAAATCTGGTTTAAATTTAAGCCATGCCCTAGCTAATCTGTTTCAGTGGACAGAGAGTCAGCTGGTGGACTCAAGGGTCTGGGGATCAATTCCAGTCATGGGCACATACCTCAGTTACAGGTTTGATACTCGCCCTGGTTGGGGTGCACGTAGGAGGCAACCAATCAAAGTGTCTCTCTCACATCAATGTTTCTCTCTCTCAATGGAAAAATATCCTAGGGTGAGGATTAACAAAAAATAAAATAATTAAAATAAAATAAAAGGTAAACCCTTAATACTTTCTAGAAGAATATCTGTTTAATAATTGGAAAAAGATTATCTAACCTTTGATTTCTGGAGAAATCTGTCTGTTATCATAGAACTAAGTTTCAGGTCATAAAACAACTTACCTAATCATCCAATTCCATGCAGTTTATATTTTTAAATGTTTATATTTTTATGAAAAAGAAAACGGAGAGAAAAAGAATAAGAACCCATCAAATCAGGGTCTCATTGTAGCCTGGTGTAATTATGAACATGCACCGGTGCTGTTATATACCTGATGTGAAGAGGCTCTGTGGCTCTGGTGCTGTAGGCCAGTCACTAGATGTCTGTGGGGAACTGGGGAAAGGAGGAAGCCCACTTGGAATAGGGTTGGGATGGCGAAAGTTATCTGAGAATAACGACTGTGACTCAGTTACTGCCCCTTCAAAAGGAGAGCGTGCACTGTGATTGGATGAACTGATGGGGATGACGGGGTTAGATTTTGATAAACCAGGTGGCGGTGATGGTGTATCACTGTTAGGTATCTAAATGAAATAGGAAAAGAAAAGAATAATCAATATAAGTTTATACATTTTAATAAGCCACAATTAAAATGACTTGAACAAAAGGAATTAAAATAGCCATCTTCAAATTGGGGTACTTAATTTCTTTTATGGGAGCACAAAATAATCCATCAACTTATATAAATAGTCTTCTCTAAAACTGACCCTCCTGAAAAGACTAAACCAGTCTCCTCTTGTTTTACAACCTAACTTCTGTCACTTTACATAGAAAAGAATATTTCTCACTCTCTGGGACCTAACTATAATATTTTGCCCAACAGTAAAAACTTTATGGGAATCAAACCAAAACATATTAGAAATATTCAGGTTGGTGTTGAGCAAGTGACTGACACTAATGACTGAATTCTTTTGCAAACTAGGTGATTCCCAATGCACTTGTTTTGAACAAAGATGGAAAGAAGATCTAATCAAGTTATTTCCAAATACATCATTAAAAATGTCCTTATCTATCTCAATAAAAGATGAATTTCCAATATAATTTTATTGTTTGTTTTATAATTATTTTTTATCAAAATCTATACTTAGATAAGTTGCTTTGATCAAATCAAAATGTCAGTTATTTCCTTTATACTTTTTAAAACTTTTATTAAACAAATCTTAAATTTTAACCTAAAATACACAGGAAACATACAGATTTTAAAATTCTTTTATGGAATTTGTAGACAAAAATTTTGGAAAAGCAGTGTATTTCAGATCTCTACGTTTCTCACAAACACTATGGAAGAGATTAGAACTACATTTTATTTCTACCAATGTAAGAAAAGTGTACAGAAACTTAACCAGTGCCCAGCTGATGTGGCTTAGCGGTTGAGCATCAACCTATGTAACTGGAGGTCACAGTATGATTCCTGGTCAGGGCACATGCCCGGTTTGTGGGTTCGATCCCCAGTGTGGGGTGTGCAGGAGGCAGCTGATCAATGATTCACTCTCATCATTGATGTTTCTATCTCTCTCTCTCCCTCTCCCTTCGTTTCTGAAAGCAATTGAAAAAATTAAAAAAAAGAAAAGACACCTAACACGTAATGATAATTTTGAACACATATGAAAGGGTTAAATTATGCTCTATAGATTCTGTAGAGAAAAAAAGAAGACTAATTATAATACATTTAGCAAGGCTGTCCACTAAAAGTGTTTTTAAATTGTTTAAAATTTAATGTATTTCTCACTAGAAATTCATTTACACAAAATGCCCTGTTTTAGGGGATACAACATTAAAATCTTACCTGCTGGGAATTATCACCATTCCCTATACTGAGAGAATCTGAAGGTTTGTCAATGGGGCTGTAAAAAGAAAACAAATCAAATCAAATCAGAGTAAAATCATTCTTCCACCATAAAAAAACAGACTTTTTAAAAGCTCAGAAAAATTGGCATCTTACCCTCCAGTAATACTTACTGAAGCATTATGATGTAAGATATTAGTTTGATATTAATAATACGAAGTATAAGATAAAATTCCTAACACTGAACAACTTACATTCTAATAAGATTCTCCAAAAACAATGGGTGAAACAATAGCTTATTTTAAAAAGTACTACTTCAATGAATACTATTCCAAGTAATAGGTTAAAAGTCTAATAAACTATTTAGTTTTGTGCATGTAATTATCACATTCCCCATTAAATTTCTTGAAATAATACCCATTTTTGTAGGTGTTTTTGACAGGGGGTATAAAAGTTATTGGAATGCTCTCTATAGGTTGTTAAGAGCAGTAAATTTAATACTTCAACCCGCTAACCCCCTGGTAGTGGGCAAGAAGGCACCTCTCATCATTGATGTGTCTCTCTCTCTCTCTCTCTCTCTCTCTCTCTCTCTCTCTCTCTCTCTCTCTCTCTCTCCCCCCCTGGCCTCTGAAAACAATAAAAAAAAAATAATAAATTAATTAAAAAAAGAAAAGAAAGAAAAGACACCTAACCAGTGAAATACTAGCAACTAGACAAGATACAAAGCATGCTCTAAAGATCAGAACCTCTTTCAGTGTCACTATGAGGCAACTCTGAATTTAACTATTTGGTTTACCATTTCAAATCACTATCATTTGGAGGAAGGGAAATACTTTTAGGAGTAAGTACATGAGAGAAATAGAAAATTGGTGACTGGTAGTGTTGCCCTTATATCAATCAAGGGCAAAGCAGACATACAGTCCTTAGTTCATCCTAGCTTGATGCCTGTATTAGTGGCCCAAGCTGTTTCATGCCTGAGGCACATAAAATTATAATTCCTAGGTCCTAGAGGTGAAAAGGTCTGAAACACTGGTCTCATAATAAGTAGATTAATATTAACTGAGGCTTAGAAGGGGATACAGTTTTAAAATGTTTTTGGAGATATTATGATTACTCTAGTAACTTCTAGATAACAGTTTATGTGACAGTTTTGCAATAGGACATGGATATATGTCATTGCACATAAAACTGGATGCTATGAGATCGAGCATAATAAGTCACTACTGGCTTTCAGAAAGTTGGGTAAGGGTCTAGTATGGTAATACTGAACTTGTTTCAGAGGACAGTTACTGTGACTCATGTATGCTCAGGAGCCAGAATTTGTACAAATCCTGTCCCTGCCACTTAACTGTCAGAGTGGTCTTAGGTGCATTTAACATGCCTGTTTCTTTCCTGAAAAGTGAATTTTAATAATAGTACATATGAGTTGTTGAAAAAATAAAACATGAGAAACACTTAATGGGGCCTGGTGCAGTTGTAGCTAATCTATAACAATAAAAGTGTAATATGCAAATCAACCGAACAGCAGAACAACTCTCCGGACAACATTCCAGACGAAGCCGAGGCTGCGAGGCCCAAGGCAGACGGGGGTGCAAGGGCCGAGCCCCTTGCACAAATTTCGTGTATCGGGCCTCTAGTAATATATGAGAGCACTTATCTTTTTCTGGGTTTAGAAGGAAAAAATTAATACTTCAGGTTTCTAATCATAACCCTACAGAAGGCATGTGCATGAACACACACACACACACACACACACACACACACAAACAAACAGAAACAAACCTTTGTTTGATTGTGCTAATAATCAACTGTTAAAAAGAAAAAACACATTAAAACTTGACTTCCACACAGAGAAAATTCAGTACCACAGTGAAGTAATTTAGAATTGCTAACTTCAAGTCCACCGGAACTCCTGACTTAAAACCAAAACTGGTATAAGCATTACAACACTGATACAGCTTTGACATAGAACTAGCAAGCTATTTCTACAACTAACTTTGTTTAACCCCAGCACATGAACAAACAATAAGTATTAGTACCCAAATGCAAAAACTTATTTCTGACATACTAGAGAGAGAAAAAAAATTAAGATTCCACATTTTTTAAAATGATTTTATTGACTGAAAATACATAAAAAGTCACCTTACAGACAAATTACTAGTGCCTCATTTAATTACTCTAAAAAATTTAACAAGGGCTAGTACCCAACCTGAATACCAACAGTACTTTCTGAAGAAGTACTGCCCAATGCTCTAGAATTTGACAGAGGTCTGAAATTTACATAAAGAGCATCTTTACTTATTATTATCCATAAAAATTTAAATAAATCAATTCCTGATATTAAGTCAAATGGGTAATTACAAATAATTGTAAGATATAGTTCTGAATCCATTAAGTTAGAGATATTTGTGGTAATAAGACAAGTCCACAAAAACAATTATCTGCCAGCGCCAACTGTTAAATTAATTGTTTCATCAATAAATGCTAGAGGTCTTTAGAAGTGAACCCACTGAAGTGGGACATTCGGCGAACGTTCCTAGGAAAGTTCAAATTTAAGTAAGCCACTGGAAGGGGGGAAGACCAGCATTAAAGGTAGGAATTACAGGTGTGCCCAGAATCAAAAGGTTGCAGAAAGAGCTGGGAGAAAGTTAAGTAATTAGTTTAGTTAATGTAGGATGATTTTAACAATGGGAGGTAAGGATAGAAAGATGGACAGAGGTCAACGGAAATTTGAGCACAGAAATGATAAAAATAAAGCACTGCTTTACAAAGATAAATTTGGTGGTAACATGAAGAACAGATGTACATAATACACATAAACTGAGATAAACCTACAATATATTTTTTCAATTTTATGTGGTAAAATACACAACATAAAACCATGTTAAATATTTTAAGTGCACAGTTCAGTGTTACTAAATACATTCACATTGTTGTTAATACTATCAACCATCCCTATAACTCTTCATCTTATAAAACCTGAAATTCTGTACACACTAAACAATAACTCACCAATTTTCCTACCCCCCAGCATCCACCATATTCTTTCTGTATAATTCTGACTACTCTAAATACCACACATAAGTGGAATCATATAGTATTTGTCTTTTTGTGACAATAATGTGCTCAAAGTTCATCCATTTTGTAATATATTGAAGAATGTCCTTCCTTCTTAAGGCTGAATAATATTACATTGTATGTATATACCATATTTCTGCTTGTCCATTGATCTGTCCATGGACACTTGTGTTCAGATTTAAACTATTGAGAATAATACTGTTATGACATTAGTGTAGGAGTATTTCTTTGAGATGCTGCTTTCAGTTCTTTTAGGTACATACCCAGAAGTGAAATCGATGAATTTTACCGTAATTCTATTTAATTTTTAAAAAATATTTTATTGATTTTTTTACAGAGAGGAAGGGAAAGGAAGAGAGAGTCAGAAACATTGATGAGAGAGAAACCTCGATCAGTTGCCCCCTGCACACCCCCCCACTGGGGATGTGCCCGCAATCAAGGTACATGCCCTTGACCGGAATCGAACCTGGGACCCTTGAGTCCCCTAGCCGACACTCTATCCACTGAGCCAAACCAGTCAGGGCTCTATTTAATTTTTTGAGGAACTTCCATACAGTTTTCCAAAACAGCAGTACCATTTTATATTCCTATCAATAGTGCACCAGGGTTACAATTTCCCCATACCCTTTCAAACTCCTTTCTGCTTTTTTTTTCATGGCTAAGTGACTATTTGTATATCTTCTTTGGAAAGATGTCTATTCATGTCCTTTGCTATTTTTCAATCAGGTTTTCTAATTTTTGTTGTTGTTGAGTTTTAGAAGTCTTCTATATATTCTTGTTATTAGTCACTTAGATATATGATTTGCTAATATTTTCTTCTACAATATTTGTGAGTTGTCTTTTACTATGGATAGTGTCATTTGATTCACAAAATTTTAAAATTTCCATGAAGTCCAATTTGTCTATATTTTTTCTTTTATCTGTGCCTTTGGCGCCAAACCCAAATCCAATCCCATGAAGCTAAATAAATGCCTTGAAGTCCTATTAGTGTTTTAGGCCTTATGTTTAGGTCACTGACCCATTTTGAAGCAATTTTTGAATAAGGTGTTAAGTAAAGGTTCAACTGCATTCTTTTTCTTGTGGATATCGTTTTCCCAGCACCATTTCTTGAAAAGATTGTCCTTGCTCCATTGAATGATCTTGGCCTTCTTGTCAAAAATCATATGACGCTATATGTGAGTTATTGTAATTTCTGGACTCTTTTCCCACTGGTCTATATGTCTATATGTCTGCTTTGGCCAATAACACATTGCTTTGATTACTTAATAAAAGATTGCTTCTTTTTTTAAAGATTATTTGGCTATTTGGGAAACTTTGAGATTCCATATGGATTTTAGAATGGGCTCTTCTATTTGTAAAATCTGCCACTGGAATTTTGATTACGGACTGTACTGAATCTATAGACAGCTTTTTAAAAAATTACTAATTCAATCTCCTTAGTAGTTATATATCTATTAATATTTTCTATTTCTCCCCTCCCCCCTTTTTTTTATTTTAGATTTTTGTTTCAGGTATGTCCATTTCATCTATGTTATTCAATTTGTTGGCATACAATTGCTCACAGTATTCTCTTATAATGCTTTATTTCTGTAGAACCTGTAGTAATGTCCCTACTTCTATTTCTGATTTTAGTAATTTGAACCTTTTCCCTTTTTTAATAGTCCAGCTAGCTAATAGTTTATGAATTTTGTTGATCTCAAAGAACCAACTTTTATTTCATTGACTTTCTCTATTTTATCTCTGCTCTAATATTTATTATTTCCTTCCTCTCCTAGCTTTGGGTTTAGTCTGTGTTTTTGTTGTTGTTGTGTTTGCGTTTAGTCTGTTTTTGTTGTTATTGTTATAAAATTAGATTGCTGACTTGGAACCTTTCTTTTTTATATATATAAACATTTAAAATAGTCCTGCCTTATCCACAATTTTGTTTTCTGCGGTTTCAGTTACCTGAGGTCAACTAAGGTCTGAAAATATTAAACGAAAAGTTCCTGAAAAACACTTCATAAGTTTTAAATTGTGCGCTGTTCTGAGCAGCATAATGAAATCCTGCTCCACCCCACATGGAACATAAATCAGCCCTTTCCCCAGCACATCATGCTGTAAACATCACATGTCCATTACTCACTTAGTAGGCTTCTCAGTGATCAGATCGACTGTCATGGTAGCACAGTGCTTGTGTTCAAGTAACTTATTTTATTTAATAATGCCACCTGATGCCTTAAAGTAGAATCATGAATATAAAAAACTTATGAATTTGAGCCCTGCTCCCAATCTCTTTGCTTTTTCAGCATGTAGGTGTGTGACCATGTCAAGTGAATAAAAAAGCATGTTTGCATTTTATTGATATAGATGCTGTCAATCTCTCTAGAAATAGCAAAATAAAATCTTACTTAAAAAGGAAACCTAATGCTTCTTGACAAAGTGATACTGCCCACGTGGATTCTGATGATATGTCTTTATTTCCTGCTGTTCAATGAATTGCTCTGGGAGTTAGTTATCTGTGTGCTGCTGTAGTATGGAACTTGCTGCTCATTTAAAAATCTAGGCCTCTTGTTTATAAAGAAAAATAGCTTTGCTAAAAAATTAAGACTTTTATGAGATTGGAATGTTTACTTTATTGCATTAAAAAAACATAGCAACAAAGCTGCTAAAACAGAAAAAAAAAAAAGGCACATTTACATAACTCTTATTACCGTACTAAAGGCCTGGTATACGAAATTCGTGCAAGGGGAGGCCTTCCTTCCCCCAGCTGCCAGCAACAGCTTCCCTCTGGCACCCGGGACCCAGTTTTGTCTGGAAGGATGAAAAAACAACCAGAAGGATGTCTGGTCTATTAGCATATTATGATTTTATTATTATAGATGTTGTTATAAATGTCCTATTTTATTGTTAGTTATTGCTGTTAATCTCTTACTGTTCCTAATTTATAAATTAAAATTTACCATAGGTATGTACATATGTACAGGAAAAAACACTGTATATATAGGGTTAAGTACTATCTCTAGTTCCAGGAATCCACTAGGGATCTTAAAACTTATCCAATGTATATATGAAAGGACTACTGAATAGCCATAAATTCCCCCTTAACACCACTTTTGCTGTTTCCCATAAGCTTTGATTTGCTGTATTTTCTTTTTCATTTTTTTCTAAATATTTTCTAATTTCCCCTGTGACTTCTTTGATACATTAGTTGTTTAAAAGTGTTGTTTAATTTCCAATTTTTTGAATTTTCCAGATTTCCTTTTGTTAATGGTTTCTAACTTCATCCAGTTAGGGTAAAACAAAACAAAAACAAAAACAACAACAACTACCTGGTATACCTATCTTTAAAAATCTACTGAGACTTAATTGTGAGTTAACATATGCTCTAACTTGGAAAATATCCCCTGTCCACTTGAGAAGAAAGTGTACTCTATTTTTGGGTACAATGTTATGTATATGTCTATTAGATACAGCTAACTTTACCTATCTTGTGTTTGGCTGTTCTATCCATTATTGTGAGAGGGGTACTGAAGTCTCCAACTATTACTGTTGAACTACTTATCTCTTTCGTTCTATTTTCCTGGTATTAGGTACTTCATGTTTTTCTTCTTGCAGGTTAGAAACACAGCTTTTGTTTAGCTGAGAACATTTGTAGCCTATAGACTTTGCAAGAAATGCTTACGGGAGAAATTAATACCCTCTCAGATTTTGTTTAACTGAGAGGGTATTAATTTCTCCCTCATTCTCTGGGGACAGTTTTGCTAGATATAGGCTTCTTAAGGTTGATAGGGTTTATTTTTTTCTCTTTTAGCACTTTAAATATTTTGGCCCATTGTTTTCTGGCCTCCAAAGTTTTTGATAAGGAATCTGCTAATAATCTTATTGAGGGTCATATATCTATGTGATGACTTGCTTCTCTAGCTACTTTCAAGATTCTGTCCTTGTCTTTGGTTTTTAAAGTTTGATTATAATGTGTCTCAGCATGCATCTCTCTCAGTTCATCTTAGAATTCATTAAGCTTCTTGGATATTTATATTCATGCCTTTGGGAAGTTTCCAGCCACTTTTTCTTCAAATAGCACCTTTTCTTTACGCATTCTGAAACTCCAAGAATGTGTATGCTGGTAGGCTTAAGAATGTCCCACAGGTCCCTCAGGCTCTCTTCACTTTCCTTCAATCTTTTTTTCTTTGTGTTCCTTACACTCAATAATATCCATTGTCCTATCTTCAAATTTGCTAATTCTCTTTTCTGCCTATTCTAATCTACCTTTGGCTCTTTTAGTGAATTTTTCATTTCAATTATTATATTTTTCAGCTCTAGAATTTTTTAGGTTTTCTGTCTCTTTATATTTCCATTTTATTTATACATAATTTTCTTGCCTTTCTTCACATCTTCATTTAGTTCTTTAAGATTTTTAAAGAGAGGTTCTTTAAAGTCTTGGTCTAGTGTATCTGTTATTCCTTTTCAGAAACACTTTCTGTTGATTTTTTTCCTTTGGAATAGGCAATATTTTTCTGTTTCTTTATATGACTTCTGTTTGTTGTGTTGTTCTTCTTGTTGAACACTGGCAATTTGAATCTAGTAATATGGCCCCTTTGGAAATCAGATTCTTCCCCTTCTCCAATGTTTGCTTTTTAGTTATTGGGTTTTGGGTTTGTTTGTTTTTATTGTAGGCTGTCTCTGTGCTGAGGATCAGCCTTAAGTGTTAACTTAAGATCTTCTCAGGTCCTTTCTGAGCTTTCCCTGAACATAGAGTCATTTTCTAATTTACCCCATATGCAGTTGTTCTTTAATGTCCGGCTCCCAAAAGGGGGGAAAAAATGAAAATCATAAGGGTGAGGGAGAGGCAATCAGTCCTATAAATTCCCTTATAATCACTTCAGCCAGAGGGAGAGGAGATTGTAAGAATGAAGGAGGAGCAACAATGGTTGCCTGACTGTGATCAGAACAATACTCAGGAGTCAGAGAAGAGAACCTCAAAATTTGGGGAACAGGGTCCTTTTTGCCCACCCTGGTTCCCTCAAGCTATGTTCAAGGTGTTACAGAAACATGTGGACAGTTGCCTATCAGGCTGCTACTGAGCTAAGAGCTGAAATTAACCAAAATTAACTACCAAGTCTGATCCTGAAGTTGCAACACATTAACACTTAAAAGTTCCAAAATAGTTACATCAGACAGATTCTTATTGCTACCTCCTCTGCCATCTTTCCCAAACTTGCACTATTTTTATAATATAGGAATAAGGGCTAAAAGTTGAAAGGAAGCAACAGTAAGACATGAAAAGATGAAAGCAAGACATTACAAAGAAAGAATCTTGCTTCACCTTTCCAATCACCACTAACAAAGAGCACTAAATAATTTTCAATATAGTTGAGGGCAGACTGTTAATGTCAAGGGCGATATATGAAAATACTACATTCAGAATAAGTCTAAGAAGGCTTATAAATTACAGCCAATTAGAATAACTTATAGCATCTTATCCACCATGCCAGCTGCAGCTTTATAAGCAGATTTTGCATACTTTACATGGGAAAGTTTTATCAAAGATTCTTAAAAATTTATAGATAATTGTCATCAATCCAAAGATAACTGCTGAAAAATTGGGATGGGGCAAAATATAAGTAAGCTTACGTTCCACTGAGTTTTAGTATATTCTTCAATTTATTTCAAGAATAATTAAGCTCATTGTAAAAGTGGAAAATAAAGAGGGGCCCTGAAAATGTACATATAACTCCAAGAAAAAGTATATTTACAAACTCCAATTCTAATAAATATGAACTCTTTGGATCTGTAATGGCTAGACAGAATGTAAATATCCCAAGGCCTAACAGGTCATAGTTTTTACAATTACCCTGACATCAGATGTCAAACTTGCTCCCTCAAACAAAACTCTGTGTCTGCTTAAACTGTGATCTATTAACAAATTTCTTGTTTTACATTCAAAATCTACCTGCCCACTGTCGTCCATTATCATGCCAAGAAGGTTAAGGAAAAAAAAACTTTAATAAACACTACATTTATTTACTAATGAAGAAAGAGACCCACTTTATTAAATGTTCTGGTCAAAAATGATCAACTCCCACTGATATCAGATGAAGGAAGATTGGGTACACTATGATAAATTGCACATGGCTTTTATATTAAAAAAAAAACACAAAAGATCTATAAGTTACCTTTTCTTCCCAACCTGGCCCCCATTCCCCAGGTCAGCACAAAGTTTATCAGCCACTTCTGCTCATAAGGCCTCTTTCTGATAGGGAAGTTCCTCTAACATACCAGGCACAAAACAGCCACCTGTTCAGGCACACCTCAAGGATATTGCAGGCTCAATTCTAGACCACCATAATAAAGCAAATATTACAATAAGACAAATCAATCTGTTCGCTGGTAGAGGGCCTTGCCTTCAACTTAAAAAACAAATAAAACACCTGTGAAGTACAATAAAGTGGAACACAATAAAATTAGGCATGCCTGTACAGGGCCTTTCATTTGCAGCTTTGGTTACACTAGGAGCGCATCTTAGAGCAAGCATGTCAAACTCGCAGCCCATGGGCTACAAGCAACCCACAGTGAATATTTTTTAGGCCCAGCCAATATAATGGTATGTAAGAAACTTCAATAAAAATTTCATAACTTAATGTTTATAATATCCTGCTATACATAATTATTAATAATGAATTACAACGTTCAGTAATGACTGATTACTATAATACTGTTGCATTCATTTCCCTCTCGTGCCTTATGCTCAAGCGTACCATTTCTCTCCACTAATACTAGCAGCAAATATTTTAGCAGCCAATTGCCACCTCGTTAGTCTTTGACTGACTTGTTTGGTGTGCACAACAGGAATATTTCGCTTTTGGAGAACAAGAAAAATAGGTTTATGTGTTATGCTTATCAATTTATGCAGTTATGCAGTGTCTGGTAAGTTAATGTTCAAGAAAAAATGTTAGTTTTTATTAAAATGTTTTATTAATTTATTTCAACGATCACTCATTTATTTCAGCCCTTTGTATTCAGCATATCTCTACTGAAATAAACCTAAGTTTCTATGAAAATTAAAGCCTTTTTTTTGTGTGTGGCCCACATCCTAAATTAGGGGTGTCGAACTCAATCAGAGAAGGGGCCAAAATCTAAAATCCAGCCTAAATCGCGGGCCGAATGGTTTACTGAACAGTCATAAACTGTCATTGTGATGGAAACGCAGCGGAGTGCAGTGATGACAGCGCGGTGCGGGCCACATTGCAAAGCCTGGCGGGACGGATTTGGCCCGCGGGCCCTGTGTTTGACACATGTGTCCTAAATAATAAAAGCCTAATATACTAAGTGTCCTTTAGCATAATATGCTAATGATATGCTAAGGCCATTCAACCGCTCACTATGACGTGCTCTGACCACCAGGGGACAGCTACTCTAACCACTAGGTTAGCTTGCTGCTGGGGGCTGGCTGATCAGAACTGAGTGAGAAGGGTCGTACATGCCCTGGAGCCCTCCCACTGTCTCTCCCCAGCCCCTATCATGGATCAGTGGGGTCTCTCGGCCTGGCCTGCACCTCTCGAAATCTGGAACCCCTAGGGCAGTGGTTCTCAACCTTTCTAATGCCGAGACCCTTTAATACAGTTCCTCATGTTGTGGTGACCCCATCCATAAAGTTATTTTTGTTGCTACTTCATAACTACAATTTTGCTACTGTTAATGAATCATAATGTAAATATCTGTGTTTTCAGATGGTCACGGCCCACAGGTTGAAAACTGTTAGCAGGGTCGCCTAAAACCATTAGAAAACAGTTATTTACATTGCGATTCATAACAGTAGCAAAATTACAGTTATGAAGTAGCAATGAAAATAATTTTATGGTTGGGGTCACTACAACATGAGGAACTGTATTAAAGGGTCGCAGCATTAGAAAGGTTGAGAACCAATGCTCTAGGAGATGTCAGAGGCGATTTTGGCCTGATCTCACAGGCCAGGCCAAGGGACTCCACTGGTCCATAAATTCATGCACTGGACCTCTAATAAACTTAAACCTTGTTTATTCAGCCTGTTAGCCTTTGAGTTTGACATGCTTGTCTTAGAGTAATGGCAGTTGTTTCCTGGTACTGGCTCCAGGATATGGCTCCAGCTTCAGTTCTAGTCTCAGGTTTGGATCTGATACTCTGTGATACCATGCACACCTGTGTGGACTCCAGTCCTGGCCCCAGATCTAGCCCTCCCTCAAGCAGCAGTTCTAAACTCAGGCCTAGCTCTGGCCCCACCTCTAGTCCCAGATCCAGCTCTAATGATTCCAGTTCTGACTTCAGTTTAAGTTCCAGTAGTTGTTGCAGCTCATCCATCTGTGTGTTCAAGACCATGATGAGCCTATGTTTTGGGTATTTCCTCCATTCTTAGTAAAACTATCTCCTGTTAGTAGCACCCAAAAGCCTCATCCCAGGGGATTTGGAGGTAGAGGAAGCACAAGTTCTCAGCTATGTTCTCCTTAGTGAGCAGTTGGTAGTGGTGGATGCTTTCAGTTGGTGTGAGTGATTGTAGTATCTGTTTGGTGTAAAGCTGCTCAGAGTAGATGACAACCTTATCATCATCCTGGTGTTCTCCCTTCTGATGATTCACTGAAGCACAGTAGGTACCAGAATGGTCTCTTCAGCAGTTGGTGTTCTTTATTCTGGTTTGCAAAGCCCATGTTGTGTCGATCATTCCAGAGATCTGTCAGGTTTGTCCAGCCATGTCCTGGGGGTGAGGGACTCTCTTGCTTTAATGAAGTCACCCTAGGACAACAATGCACACTCAATCCTAGAGTTATGCCCAATCAGCTTGTCGCTCAGCTTGCTTAGCTGCTCCAGGTTAAGGGCTTGCCCAACACAATAAGATTACCAACTGAAAGGAGGACCCAGAAAAGTCTAGGATGACTTTTTTGGGATGGGTGGGAAGGACTTGAAAAAGAAGTGCTAATTCTGGGGAGTTAAGCTGAGCAGACTGAACCAGAGAACTGAGGACCAGGATATTGAGAATAAGTTCTTCTTAGAAATAGAAATACTAACTGCTTAGAGAGTGTCTGTTTTTAGCTCTTGCTTCAGTCCCTGGTAGGTGTATCCAACCATGAAGTTGATAATATGCAGTTCCTCTCTCATACTTAGTAACCCCATTGTTGCCCTTTCCAAATCACCTGTATGTTGCTCAATCAGTGAGGTAGCCCAAGTCTCAAATTAAGCCTTGACTCTGTCCTTCTTTGGGGGTCAAAGTTTTCTGGTTTGAAGTCAGAATACTGAACTTCTGGAAACCTTGTAATGACAGTCTCTTGTCAATGGAGATGTCTGCAGTCAATGACTCCACTGCCTTCTTTGAATCTCAGCAGTGGCCTTGTTCATATAGTAAACTTCCTCTAAGTCTGAACGTTGAGGGATTGACGGGAGTGAAGGTCAAACAGACCTGGGTTTCTACCACAAAGGCTTTGTGAAGCAGACATTGTAGCAATTCTGTGACGTAGGCCTTTTGTAGGTCTATCCCTTTGGTCAGAGGGTCATCCTGCTAGCTAACAAGGTGACTTAATTCCTCAGTTCCTTCAGCAGCTGATGCAGGTGAAAACAACAGCTTTGCTCCAGCTGTGAATCACTTTCCCAGGTATTCCAACCGTAGTCCAGGGAGTTCCAAAGCAGGCATTTTTGCAGCTAGACTTTCTATGCCTCCAACTTAGGCAATATTTCCTCAATTAAGGTAGTTAATTGCACTAGCAGTGCTTTAAAAGCACCCAGAACCTCCTTCCTTCTTTTGTCCAGTTCACTGATTCTCCCATAGAAACTGCTGCTCTCTGGTCCTTAAGGGTCAACACAATACTGGGGTCTGGGTCTTTCAGAAGACATCTTGCTGCTCTTTCAGTTAGTTGACCGATTTCACCAGCTTTTCCATCTTAAAACCCTCAATTTCAGGATCCAGGATTCAATGCCATGCTGCCAGCTCTCCATAGGTGCTTCAAGGCCTGGTTCTCCTTGCTTGTCTGAGACCTCTGAGCCTGGATCAGAATTAAAGAAATTAAAGATCATCTCAGCTAATTGGACAGGACCCTGGGAAAAGATTTGAATGTCTTGATAAAATTTTCACAAGTTGTGCTATAGCAACAAGCTCTCGGGGTGCTGGCTACAGCAGCCATACTCATAGTTCAGATGGTATTAGAAGCGGAAGAATAGCATGTTAGCTTTGGCGTTATCGTTGTGCAGTGTAATCTCCTGGCCAGATCTGGTCTTCAATCCAGATTGCCAAATAATTATCAAATGTCCACCAGCAGGAGGCTCTTTGATCCTAAAATGGGCTGTCAAAATTCTGCAGAATCTCTCACTGTACCATTTTGGGTCTGAGTTTGGCTAGGGACTCAATTCCCACTCCCTTTAGAAGCTCTGGTCTCAGCTCCTAGTCTCCAGAGGGAGCTCCAGCACCAGGGCCTCCAGCTGTCTTGACTTCAGACCCTCTGACCCACCCCACATAGCAAACTTGAAAGGGTAACTGAATGCCAGAGCTAGACATTCCCAGCCGGATGCACCAACACTGGCTGCCACTCAGTCCGAGCTTTCTTAAATCAACCTCTTTGCCACACTGAAAAAATAGTTTACATTTTGAAGCAGAAGTTTTTGTTGTTTATTCCAGTTTTAACAGGAAAGATTAACAACCATTTGCTCAAAGCAGTGGGGCAGAGGTTGCCTAGTAAGGGAAAAAGAAAGGTGTTGAAAAGTTGAAGCATATTAATTTGGTTCTCTCGGATAAAAACAAAGAAAAGCAGATAATTTAAACTGAACCAAATTCAAGAAGGAGAGAGGCAAAAATAGACTGACACTTTGAAAAAACTACCTATACCCATAGTTCTTTCAAATATTGCCAAGTTGTGTGCTGAGAGAAAGCAAAATCAAGACACCTGAAGACACAGTTGATTGAAATTACTAAATTTAAGTGGGACTAAAAAGTTTTGATACTTTGGTCTCATAACATAATCAAGACCTTATTTCCAGAAAGTAATGATGTGTGTTTAAATACCTATAGATCAAAACTCCTAAACATGTTTTGATACAAACAATCTCACTAATTTTTTTTTTTTAAATTCTAGTCTTAAAATAGTTCTGAAATAATGAGGAACATTATTCAGATTTCTCAGGAGTAAATATTTTTCAGTTAACCCAGCAGTTGAAATCCAGTGCTATAAAGCTCTTCAAAAAACAAGATAATTAATATAAAATTAAAATATTTTGTTTTATAGGTAAAGAAACCAAAATTCACAACTATTGTATCTGCAAGCAGGCAGGCTGACACAACTGTGCCTCCATTTGAATCTTTAGATCACATGTGTCAAACACAAGGCCCGCGGGCCAAATCCGTCCCGCCACGCCTTGCAATGTGGCCCGCACCGCGCTGTCATCACTGCACTCCGCTGCGTTTCCATCACAATGACAGTTTATGACTGTTCAGTAAACCATTCGGCCCGCGATTTAGGCTGGATTTTAGATTTTGGCCCCTTCTCTGATTGAGTTCGACACCCCTACTTTAGATGCTTGGCCAACTTGGTTGGCTTCTAACTTGCCCCAAAGTCTTCAGTTGGTGAACAAATAGTGTCTCAATCTATATGAAGGTATTTTAAGTGCCAAAGTTAAATTCAAAATACCCAGTCCTTAAATATCACTATGGTACAATAGTGATATCACTCCCCAATCTCATCTTTTTATTTATCATTTCAAAGTAACTTATTAATATAGAAAAATAGCACATCTATAATCAATACTCAATCTGACAGATATACTTTCAAATTTATAATATGGAGGGGAGAAAGAAAATGTCCCATTCCATTTTAGAATTTATTGTTCATTTAAGTGAGACAGGACTAAAGACAAATTGGGATTAGTAGTACTCTTAATATTTGTACTCTGGCTTAATTAGAAATAAGAAAAAAACTACATTGTAAGTTTAGTGTCAGTGTGTAAGGTTCCAGGTTTTGCTTTCTAACAATTCTTCTAAAACTGCTTCTCACTTTATAGGAATGCCAAGGAAAGAGGAAAGAAACCATTAATTTCCTTTTTTCAATCCTATAAAGTCTAATTCTCACCTTATCTGAACTAAAATTTTATCTTGGGTAGAACCATGGAAAGACTTATGCTGCTCATCATTTTACTTGGTAAGTTTTACCCTGTGGGAAGAAGAAAACCTATCTACAAATTTATCTTTACTGCTGTACCCTGTATGGTGGCCATGGAAATGGAGACCAAAGCACACCTTTGGTATCACTGACAGTACTCTCTTGTAGGGATTAGCATGGAAAGTAAGAAAGCTATAGGAGCTTGCCAAAACAAACAAGCAAGCCACAATTCTCTTTTAGGACATCAATCGCCCTTAATACATTTTGGGGACCTACTTAAACAAACTAAAATCAACTCCTCATCCACCCCTAGGAAAAAAATTTCTTTATCATGCAGTTATGCAATGCATAAAACCACGTCCCAGCAGATATTCTGTAGCATTGGCTTTGGACAGTTATTAAATGAGCACACTGTTTTAAAGCCTCCTTGGGCCCTGGCTAAGGGGTTGATTATCAACCTATGAACCAGGAGGTCATAGTTTGATTCCCAGGGTAGGCACATGCCAAGGGTTTCAGGCTCCATCCCCAGAAGAGAACATGCAGCAGGCAGCCAATCAATGATTCTCTCTCATCATTGATGTTTCTCTCTCTCTCTTTCTCTTTCTCTCCCTTCCTCTATGAAATCAATAGAAATATATAAAAAATAATAAAATTAAATAAATCCTATTTGGTCTTCCCTCTACAACTTGTGGCCCGTAGTAAACTACTCTCCTGCTACTAAAACATTTATGAATGTACTCAGACCATACTCTGTATAAAGACAAAGCCAATAAAATATTAGTAAATCTATTTATAACTGATCACAAAAAGTAAATTAAAGAAAAGCTAAATACTTGTTGTAAATGCTAAAAAGACATTTGGTAAATTCCTATTTTCACATCCAATATAAAGAAAAAAGTCCAATAAATTAGAAATAAGGTATTTTCATATTATGATTAAAAATATTTATCTCAAATGGTCAAAACCATACTTAAGAGTGCATAATACATTGAAGATATCCTTATAGAAGTAAAAAATTAGGATAAGGACAAGGACCTGCTAGTACCACTTTCTAACACTGTTCCTTAATTTTTAGCATAGGGATTCTCAGTTGAAGGTCCACTACAATAAAATAAGAAACAAACAAACAAACAAACAAAAATCTTTCCTGAGGGACACAAATCACTTAAATAGAGAGATATACATGCTAACAGTTAAGATGATTCAGTATTATATTGTCTAATATGTATTCTTCTAAATCGAATTTATGAATTCATATATTGTGAAATATAAATAGATTGGTCAACAATCTATAGATTGGGTTTATTGACAGAAAGAAAAAATACTACTAGAAAATACATCAAATAATTTTCAAAAAAATGTCCCAAGTACTGCGATTACATATATTTACTTCTTTGTATATATTTTAAATTTCCTTCAATAAAAATATATTACTTTTATATATTATATTAAAAACACACACAAATGTTATCTCAAAGAGATAATCTAAAATTTAAATTTCTGCTCTGAATTTTCTAGGTACTGTAAGCCCAGAATATGATTTTAATTCAAATGACTTTTTAAAAATTGACTGCAGAGAGAGGAAGGGACAGGGAGAGAGAGAGAGAAAAACATCAATGATGAGCCCTAGCTGCCTTGGCAGCTCACAAACCAGGCATATGCCCTGACAGGGAATCAAACCATGACCTTCAGGTTCAGGGATTGACATTCAACCACTGGGTCACACAGGCTGGGTTCAAATTATACTTTTATTGAGAACAATGATTAAAAGTATCTGAAATAAATTTTTACTACAATAACCCTATTCTTCAAAGAAGGACTACAGAGTCAGCAACCAAGGAGGTAAATAATAGCATATGGTTCATATTAAACATACAGGTAAAAAAAAAAAAAAAAAAAAAATCAATGGGAAGGGTCAAAGGTTATCCAAAGAATTTCTTTTGCACTTAGCTTTTATTCTTAACTTTGATATTTAAAGAGTTCACAGTTTATTATACAGTAACATTATGTTACTCTGAGTTTGTGTGTGTGTGTGTGTGTGTTTATATATATATATTTATATATATATATTTATATAAACTTGTACGTGTGTATGTATGTGTATAAACAAGAATTATTTTTAAATACTCTTTACTATTAAAGCAAAGAAATTTAACAAGGACTTTAAAAATTTAAATATAATTTTGAAGAAACTGGTTGACAATAATTCATGTAGTTATTGCCTATACTTGAATAATGGCCCTTACATTATTTTAGTCCTATATAGACATTGGACTATACATATAATAACCAGACATTTAAAACATCACTAAAGCAAATTTAACTTTGGAATAAAATTAAAAAAAAAAAAAATCAACATATCTAAATGAATTATAGCTATTTACTTTAAATGAATTCATTTTATATAAATTAAACAGATGAAATTAAAAAAATAAATAAAGATCCTAACTCATCAAACTTAAGGAACATTCAGGATAGAGTATAACCTTAAAATTATTGTTTCTATTAATCAAACCATTTTCTTTCTTTTTTAAAAAAAATATATATTTTATTGATTTTTTACAGAGAGAAAGAGAGAGGGATAGAGAGTTAGAAACATCGATGAGAGAGAAGCATCGATTAGCTGCCTCTTGCACACTCCCCATTGGAGATGTGCCCGCAACCAAGGTACATGCCCTTGACTGGAATTGAACCTGGGATCCTTCAAGTCCGCCATGCCGACGCTCTATTCGTTGAGCCAAACCGGTTTCGGCAATCAGACCATTTTCTGACAGGCCATAAGCAAATGTAATAGAAGATGCAAAGTGCACCACTTCAGAATGAGACTTAGTATTTAAGACTATTGTTTAAACACTGACACAACACAGATCTGCGCAAAAACAAGTTGTCACCTAAGATGAATAAGATTCTGAATATCAGACACCCTCCTCACTCAGAGAATATAAGACCTTAGTGATTCCTGAGACTAGACAACCATAAATATGTGTCCCCAACAAACAATACTTCAATAGCTCCCCTTCCCTTTTACAGTATTTTGTTCCCTTCATTATGTCAAGGGAAAAACCTCAATTAAGTGACAAAGATTTTTAAAAACCAACATCCCTTAATTTTATCAATTAGGGCACATGTGTCAAACACAAGGCCCGTGGGCCAAATCCGTCCCGCCACGCCTTGCAATGTGGCCCGCACCGCGCTGTCATCACTGCACTCCGCTGCGTTTCCATCACAATGACAGTTTATGACTGTTCAGTAAACCATTCGGCCCGCGATTTAGGCTGGATTTTAGATTTTGGCCCCTTCTCTGATTGAGTTCGACACCCCTAAATTAGGGTGTTCCTAAGGCTGAGGGTCATTTGCAACTCAATACAAATATGAAGCCATTAAGAGGCTCATCTAAATTATCACCAGTGAGCAGCAGGCAACAATTATTCAAACCCAAAATTTTGACTCAACATTTCCTAAACAGTGCAACAGTTCTGCATAAAACTGATAAGGCATTGAAATAAGGTTCAATCTGAAAATGATGTAGAAGGAAAAGAGATCGACAGACAAGAACGTAAGGTGTCTGATTATACCAACATCCGTACTTACGTATCATACCTCTGCAGTGGGGTCACTTTGTTCTTATTCTTATCAACTGAACCCGTAGACAATTGAAGAAAATTGGGGTTTAATTTATATAATTCTTGTAGTAGCTTCTGTTCATATTCTTGGTGTTTACCTGCCTAATGGAAGAAGAAATTAAAACTGCAGTGGGGTTCACAAAATGGCTGGTATAAAATATTGAATTATTAAAGATATCCTAAATAATATAACTAAAGGTTTTGCATGTCAAAGAAACCTGTCAGGAGGGTAGCACAAAACTTTTTCTAGACCAATGAAAGTTCTTCCAACAAAACAACAAACTAATATATTCCATTAATAAAGGCATTTGATCAACAACTTGTGTAGAAAAGTGTATTAAGTGACAATATTTTTGCTACCTAAAAAAAACACCTACTTTTAAACCCCATCTCCATATAAAAATTAAATACTATAATAGGCCATTATTAAATTTTCCAAAGATTATTGAAACCCAGTCAATTTCTTTTTCTCGATTAAAATGTTTATGTTTCTACCTAACATTTTATGTATTTTAAACTCTAGACCTGGGGTTGTCAATTTACAAACAGCCACTTTGATTTTGAAAATAAAGTTTTATTGGAACAGTCATGCTCATTCATTTATGAACTATCATTTATGAATTGTCTATTATTTATGAATTAGTCTATGGCTGTTTTTGTGCTATAACAGCATAGTTGAGTAACTGCTACAGAGACCATGTGGCTGAGAAAGCCTAAAATATTTATGAATTGGACATTTACAGAAAAAGTTTGGCAATCCCTGCACTATACACAATAAAGAAAATTCTGTATTTATTGTAGTAAATACATACATAGTAAATATGTAGTAAATACATATCAGAAGACAATGTCACAAACATTATGGGAGAAACTAGGCAAAGACTGACTGAAAACTAATCATATGTGAAAATACATTATAATGAAATTAATTTGAGTAACTTTTTACTATATGCACTGGAATGACATGTTTACTTACCTTCAGGATTGTTAATTGCTTTAAAAATGTGGTCTAAATGTTATGAAAAAAACAAAACCAGAACAGAAAAGAGAGGAAAAACCCCCCAAAACAATAAAAACAAGCAAGGGCAGGGCAATATCATCTAATCATGCACAATTGTATAACACATACTGCACAATGCATCATTCCCTGTTCTGAGAGGGCTCTTGCCTGTTTCAATTGGATCTCTAAATATTTCATAGGATCTCTGAATTGTGAGTATACAGTAACAAAAAGAAAATTACCTGATTTTTGCCCTGATATACTTGTTCCACTTTTCTTTCTACTTTGAGAAAGTATTTTAACAAAGAAATTCTTTTACACAGAAAATTTAAACTCAGGTAAAGAAGAGCAAGATGAAGTCTGGACAACAGTACAAAATGAATTTTAAAGTAGTTACTAAGAAAAAATATAGTTAGATGTAGATTTTACATCTTTAACACATAAGAGCCTTAAAAATTCTTTCTGCAATCAATACTTCAACATTATGGTGTTCACTGGCCACAAAGAGTTCAAACTGATATTCAATTGATTCTACAGGGGCATTTCATAAAACAGTTTAAATCCCATTACAAATTAAGTTCTAAGGGATCGTCCATCCATTTATTAAAAAAATTTTTTTCTTTATTTTTCTGTTACAATTGACATACAATGTTATATTCGTTTTGGGTATCACCCATTTTCTTCTGTGCAATGCTCTTTAAAAATGAGATAAAATGGAGCTTAGAAAGTTTTTGATACAGAGATTTTCATTGTAATAGTACCTGTGAGTAAAGCATATTCCCACTAGTCAAAATTCAGTTTGAAATAGCTAAACCTTAGATTTCATCCAAGAAAGCTGCAGTAAAAAGAAAAAATAAGTCAAAAAGCACTTATTGTATATAAGAAATAAGTCATTCCATAAAGATCATAAAGACATTATTGTCAAGAAATTCCAATGTATTTAAATAATGGGATTTAATCTGCAATAATTCCAAATTAAAAAGGGTATTATTTTATTTTATTTTATTTAATAATCTGCTATTAAAGAAATCCCTACTAGACTTCTTCTAGTTTGACCTGGAGAATGAAAGGTAGCAATCAATGCCCCCCACCTTCTAAATGAGAAGTATTCCTGCAAAAGTCCACAGCAACAATCTGAAGTCCTCATCTATAAAAGGGAAGTGCAGCATTGTGCTTTGGTATAATCCGCATTTAATATGCCGCATAGTCAACATTTTTACTTGTAAAGACATGTTTATACTAAAAACTGAAAGGAGACAGACAGGAGAAGAGGAAATGTAAAAATGAACATAAAATAATAAGCCTTCAATTTACCCTTTACAATACTTTCACGGGAGGGAGAATCATTTTATAAAAATGTGAGCTTATCAGCAATATTTGCTAGAATATTCTTCTCTAGCATGCTCTGTAAAAAGTAGAGGTTAGGGGGAAAACCAAAAGTCATAATTATAGTATCACACTTAGCTGTCATTTTGCTGGCATTCCCCTTAAAGTAGCATTTCCCAGAATGCTTTCCTTGGTCAATAAAAGTTTGAAATGTACATTCCTATCGTGGGTATGTTTTAGCATATTAAAGACTGAGAAGTCCTGTAGGAAAGAAAACCTATTTATCTTCATTAACCTGGCATTTTCAAATTTAGTGGACCAAAGATCCATTTTTATTGTTACAATATAATAGCTGACATTCCATAGAACAAAGTTTAGAAAATGCTACTTTAAAGTAATGCCAATTAAAAAAAATAATAAAACCTCCACTTTAGCAATTTTAACTTATAAAGAAGAATCCTCCCTTTTTCTGCAAATTTGAGAATTCACAATACGTGACTACCTGCATTTCCTCTTTTGTGAAGCTGGCCGCCTCATCCCCCAATTCATGTAGATACATGCAGTCAGGCTTTGGACACTGCATATTTTTTAAGAAGTAACTGCAGTATTTTGTTGTACCTAGAGATGCCTACAGGAAGGGGAAGGGAGGGAGAAAAAAAAAGACCCAAAATGTAAAATAACACCACAATGAGAATTTCCATGTTTTGTGTTTTCACTTCACCTAAAATGAGACACAGACATAACAAAACAAGAAGTACAGCTATGAATACTAGAGAAATAAACTATTACTAGCAGGATTAATTAAAGATGATGCTCATTTGGAAGAACTAAAGAAAACATCTCAGTTTATGGTTTCTAGGACTTGAGCATCCAAATCTAGCCATCAGAAGAGAAACAAAATATTGCATGTTATGTGTGGTTAGGCAACTTAATTTTGCCATTCTTCTTCTATTTATATAAAGCACTAGAGACCCGGTGCAGAAAATTCAAGCACTGGGGGAGATTAGGTGTGAGTCTCTCAGCCCGGCCTGCATCTCTAAAAGTCCGGGTCCCTTCAGGGGATGTCTTAGGCCCAGGGAGAGTAGACCTAAGAAGCAGGCAGACATCCCTCTCACTGTCCAGGACCCCTTGCTCCTTACTGCCTGCCTGTATGGAGGCGGGAGAGGTTCCTGCCACAGCCACTGTGCTCGCCAGCCATGAACCTGGCTTCTGGCTGAGCGTCATTCCCCCTGTGGTAGCACACTGATCACCAGGGGGCAGCTCCTGTGTTGAGCATCTGACCCCTGGTGGTCAGTGCACATCATAGCCACCAATCGTTCTATAGTTTGGTCAATTTGCATATTAGGGTTTTATTATATAGGATTGCTTGATGGGACCCTTCACTCAAACATGCATTGATAAATGTCCAAATATTTAATGACAACAAATTAGAACTATTATTTATTTCTGATAATAGATTCCTTTTTTACAAAATATGTAAATATAGATTTTAAAAGGTTATCCCCTAATATTGAAAATGTTTGTTCATACCTGACAAAACAGAACTTTACATAAGTCAGCAGTAAACAAACTAGCTGCCATAGGTTGGTATGGATGCCTAAGAAGCAATCTTAGCCACTCTTCAAATGTATTATAATATGTAAATGCTAGCTACTTCTCTCCTTACTACATTTTATCCTTTCCTCTTTAAAACAAAATAAATCAAGAGGACCATATTACCTTAAGCGTTCTGCCATCTACCACCACATTGTTGACACACTGTATGGCTCTGAGTGCATCTTCTGACCGGATATAGGTTACATAAGCACTGGCACTTGGACCCTAAAATGAAAACCCACTGTTATTACTTTCAAATTCAATAAAAACATTATAAAAAAATTTATCTTGAAAATTGCCTAGGAAATTCTAAAAGCCTTTACTACTTACTATCATTAATAATAATCACAATAATTATAAGTTGTAGTAGCTTTAATTAAATCATATACTAGCTCATTGTAAATCAATCGTACTTAATGAATTTAATCTTTTTTTACGTACACTAAAATATGTATGAATAAAATATCATCTTTAGTAGCTCAAATGGTTAGAGTGTTTTCCCTATCTGCCAAGGTTGCAGGCTTGATTGCTGGGTCAGGACACCTGCCCAGGTTGTGGGCTTAATCCCTAGTGTGCGGGAGGCAGCTGATCAATGATACTCTCTCACTGATGTTTCTATCCCTCTCTCCTTCTCTCTGTCTCTCTGAAATCAGTAAAAATATATTTTAAATAAAAATAAAATGAAACTTATGTGCTTTGCCTTCTCTGCTCTGTTTTTTTGTTTGTTTGTTTGTTTTTAAATAATCCTTGGATTGGCACTTATTCTTTTAAAGTCATGTGACAAACTTTGAAAGTTAGATTTTAAAAACTAAGATTTGAAGACACTGTGTCAAATAATGTTCTCCCCAAAATCAATGCATTTTGCAAGAACAATCTGTCTGATAATAGCAGACATTTGAGGAGCATAAGAAAGATGCTCTATTAAGTTTTCAATATCTGAAAAGATTAATTAGGAATCATTACCTAATTATTAGACTAACAATAGACTCAACTTCTCCTCCCCTTCAAACAAACCACCAAATCTTTGTTTTACCACTTCCCTATTTATTCCTAGCAATTCATTGTTAAGTCTGGGAAGGGTCCAATCTATGAGCACCAAAAATTACCCCACCCCATCAACAGAGATCACTATACTATTTAAGTACTTGGCCCTCAAGCTTTCTAATCACAAAAATAAATTTTCCTTCTGAACAGCCCAAATCAAACCGCAACCACAGGAAAGGCAAAAATCCCTATAGTTAGTTACCTGTGAACCTGCATATGATGTGCTATTATTGATGACAACTTTATGTATTTTACCAAACTTCCCAAAATATTCTGGTCGTTTTAAAACCTATAAAAGAAGAAGAAATAAGGTATAAACTCCCCATTTTCATCAATTTTATCCTTATAAAAGGCACACTCTTCAGTGAAAGAAAAATAACTTTTAATGTTTTCTAATAAATATGACTTTCTTAATTACAATGTGTGGTTAATCTATAGGAAATCATCAACAAAATCTAAAAGCTATTTTTTATTGACCTACTAAAAAGAAACTGAGACTCATTAAGTTTGATATTTTCTATTATGTTCTAATTTTTGTACCTATACTCTATGGGAACTTACATTTTACAATATTCTTAAACACAAAACAGATAAGATATCCTGACCATATTTTCATTAATAGATGATCCTGTAAGAAATTATTTCTCAAAACAATAACCAAAATTATGTACTAAATAGAGATAAGAATTCAGGGACCTGAGTAGAAATAGTCTACTTATAAATCTATTGTATATAATATATGACATACTTAAACATTATTTATGAGCTACAAATTCAATATGGTAATAGAATGCTCCTCAAATGTCAATGCTTTATGATTTATCACTGTGTGTGTGTGTGTATGTATGTATTTAGCTTCCCTATGTCCATCAATTTTATCATTTCTCAACTCTCCAATTTCCTCCCCTCTCTTTTCCTGATAAATAATGTGTGTAAGGTGATAGATTGAGGGGCGGAGAGACAAACAACAACAGTTGGAGAAAATTTTATACATTTCTTCTCTATTACCTTCATGGTTATTTCCCCTCATATTTGTGATCATCTTATATACTCATTTAGTTTCTCTTAAAAACTTACTCCCTAAATTGTGTGCGACCATTTCCAAATGTTTAGAAAGAATGCTTTGCATACACTTGAACAGGCATGCACAGAAAACTTTCATTGAAAGAGAGCTTATTGTTTGAAGAGATTGTAGGAATAGTAGGTTTATAGGTAAATTTCAGAAAAAGAACAGAATGTAATTTTGAGATAGGTTTAAATCATGGGAAAGGTTTTTGTATCAAGATATATACTGGCAAATTAGCCAAGTTTATATATGTTCTGTATCAGACAGAATCAAAGCCTTATGAAATAATCTATAACTGGGGTGTCATTAATTCTTAACAGTTTCCAACTTAATTAATATACAGTTGACCTCTGAGCAACACTAATTTCTTTAAATAAATATATGGGAAATTTTTTTGGAATTTGCAATGTGAAAAAACTCACAGATAAACCATGTAGAAATATAAAAAAAGAGTTAATGGCTATCATCAACACATCAATAAACGACAAGGGCTGATAAGGATATGGAGAAAAAGGAACCCTCGTGCACTGCTTGTGGGAATGCAGACTGATGCAACCACTGTGGAAAACAGTATGGAGTTTCCTCAAAAAATTGAAAATGGAACTCCCAATTCACCAAGTGATCCCACTTCTAGAAATACATCCCAAGAAACCAGAAACACCAATCAGAAAGGCTATATGCACCCCTATGTTCACAGTAGCACAATTTACATTAGCTAAGATTTGGAAACAACCTAAATGCTCATCAGCAGATGAATGGATTAGAAAACTGTGGTACATCCACACAATGGAATACTATAAGATGCTATAAAAAAGGAATTTTTACCATTTGCAACAGAATGGATGGACCTGGAGAGCATTATGCTAAGTGAAATAAGCCATTCAGAGAAAGGTACCGTATTTTTCGGACCATAAGACGCACTTTCCCCCCCCCCAGAAGTGGGGGGGAAAGTCCCTGCGTCTTATGGTCCAAATATAGCCTACACATATACTTTTTAAAAAAAGTTTTTTTACTTGCCCGGCTCTGTGTGGTCTCTGTGTGCTTGCCCGGCTCTAAAATGGTTCTAAATGCTGCTGTTTACTTTACAGGGTTGATTACATGTGTTTATGACTGTGATGTTGGGTTTTAATGCACATAAAATATTTTAGGACACTATTTGTTTCAGAATCTTTTTTTCTTCATTTCCCTTCTCTAAAAACTGGTGCGTCTTATGGTCCGGAGCGTCTTATGGTCCGAAAAATATGGTAAGTATCACAT
This sequence comes from Pipistrellus kuhlii, assembly GCF_014108245.1. NCBI lineage: Eukaryota > Metazoa > Chordata > Mammalia > Chiroptera > Vespertilionidae > Pipistrellus > Pipistrellus kuhlii. Next base: position 16,446,142 of record NW_023425405.1, read on the forward strand.
AACCTCACTCATTTGTGGAATATAATGAACAACATAAAATGATGAACAAAAATGGATCCAGAGACAGAGAAGCACCTAATGGTTTGTCAAACCTCAGAGAGAAGGCAGGGGAGAGTAGGGATGTAAGAGATCAACCAAAGGACTTGTATGCATGCATATTAGTATAACCAATGGACACAGACTCTGGGGTGGTGGAGGCTTGTCATAGGAGGTGGGAGTGGCTGGGAAGGGGTTGATGGGGGAAAAGGAGACATATGTAATACTTTAAACAATAAAAAAAGAAATTAATAAAAAGTAAAAGAATTAGGTATATCATGAATGCATAAAATATATGTAGATACCAGTCTATTTTATTATTTACTAACATAAAATATACACAAATCCAATATAAAAACTTAAATTTTTCAAAACATGCAAACATAGACCATACATAATGCCATTCACAGTTGAAAGATGCACTGTTCAATCATAACTGCATAAAACTAACTGCAGCATACATTGTACTACTGTAATACTTTCCTAGTCACCTCCTGTTGCTACTGTGGTGAGCCTATTACAAGTCTGCTTAAAATGCCATGTGATGCTGCTAATCATCTATGTTTTAGCAGTTGTCTCTCTAATACACTGCGTATCAGTAAAAAGTGATCTCTCGAGCTTCTTGCTTATTTTACATTGTGTTCAGTGAAGTACCATATACAATGAATAACACCATGGCACCCATATGAAGTGCCCCTAATGATGCTGGCGGTGCTCCCAAAAAGCAGAGAAAAGTCATGTCTTTACAAAAAAAAGCTGAAGTGCTTGACATGAGTCACAGACCGAGGTCTGCAGCTGTGGTAGCCCACCATTTTGAGGTAAATGAGTCCGGCATTAAGGACCATGTTAAAAAAAAAAAAAAAAAAAAAAAAAAAAAGGAATGGAGATTTATGAGGCCCTTGCTGCAGCTGCATCAGCACTTGCAAAAACCTTGGACTTGCTGAAACCGCTCTGGCTCAATGGATAGAGCGTTGTCGGTCTGCGGACTGAAAGGTCCCGGGTTTAATTCCGGGCAAGGGCATGTACCTTGGTTGCGGGCACATATCCAGTAGGGAGTGTGCAAGAGGCAGCTGATCAATGATTCCCTCTCATCGATGTTTCTAACTCTCTATCCCTCTCTCTTCCTCTCTGCAAAAAATCAATAAAATATATTTTTAAAAAACACCTTGGACTTCTGAAAAATAATTTTTAACTTTTATTGAAAATGCAGCTTTTATGTGGGTACAGGATTGCTGTAAGAAAGGCATATCTATAAAAAAGCAAAGTCATATGCCAACTTAAAGCAAAAGATAGGTGAAGGAGCTAAAGTTAAAGACATTTTAAAAAATATATTTTTATTGATTTCAGAGAGGAAGGGAGAGAGAGAGATAGAAACATCAATGATGAGAGAATGTTATTGATCAGCTGTTTCCTGCATATCTCCTGCTAGGGATAGAGCCAGCAACTGGAGCATGTGCTCTTGACCAGAATTGAATCCAGGACCTTCTATTCTGCAGTCCAACACTCTATTCACTGAGCCAAACCGGCTAAGGCTAAAGTTAAAGAATTTAATGCCAACAAAGGATGGTTTGATAATTTTAGAAAGAGGGTTGGCTTAAAAAAGAAGTCAAAATAACAGGAGAAGTAGCTTCTGCCAAACAAGAGGCAGCAGACAAGTTCCCAGACGCCATTAAGAAAATAATTGAGAAAGGATATCTGCCTGAAGAGGTTATAATACAGATGAAAATGCCCTATTCTAAGGAACCAGCAGGGGGGAAATGCCACAACAGATATTAGTAAACAGGGAAGTAAGCACCAGGATTTAAGGCAGGAAGTGACAGGCTAACTACCATTTTGTACAAATGCATTCAATTCAGATTTACAATGAGGAATGCCCTTATGCCCTTATCTATAAAGCTGCTAACTCCTGCCTTGAAGGGAAAAGACAAACACAAGCTGCCGGTCATTTAGTTTTACAAACGAAGGCCTGGACAATGAGAACCCTTTTCTGGATTGGCTCCATCAATGCTTTGTCCCTAAAGTCAGGAAGTACCTTACCAATAAGAGACTGCCTTTTCAAGCTCTTTTGGTTTTAGACAATGCACTTGGTCACACAGAACCCCATCAGATAAACAGTGAAGATGTTGAAGTGATCTACTTGCCCCCAAACACTATGTCTCTTAACTCAGCCTCTAGGTCAAGGGTCACAAGGATCTTTAAGGCTCATTACACACAGGACTCTCTGGAAAGGACTACCAATGCTATGGAAGAGACCCTGATAGAGAGAATCATAGAAGCCTGGAGGTTCCACCACTGAAGATGCATTGTTGTTATAGAGAAAGTTGTGGAGCCATCAGCCCAAAAGAATAAATTCCTGCTCAAGAAAACTGTCCAGATGTTGTACATGACTTAACAGATTTTATGACAGAGCCAATAAAGAAATCACTAAAGAGGTTGTGAATATGGCAAAAAAGAGTGAAGGGTTTCAAGATATGGATCTTGGAGAAATTAAAAAGTCAGTAGACATCACATTAAAAGAATTAAAAGAAGAAGACTTGCTGAAGATAAGTGCTTGCAAACCAGAGCCAGACACTAAGGAAGAAGATGTGCCAGAAAACAAAGTGACATTAGATAATCTGGCAGAGTGTTCCAATTATTGAAGAATGCTTTTGACTCCTTATATGACACTAGAGGCCTGGTGCACGAAATTTATGCACATGGGTCCCTCAGCCCAACATGCACGCTCTACAATCCAGGAGCTCTCAGGGGATGTCCTACTGATGGCTTAGGCCCACTCCCCATGGTTCTCTGCTCTCTGCGGGCCTGGAGGTTTTGCTGCAGCCATGGAAATGAAGCCCCCATGCCCTGCTCTCTACTCTCTGCCTGCTTCACCATGCACCATGCGAAGAAAGCCCCAATGCCTTCAGTGTGCTCTGTCTGCCAGGCCTGGGGGCTTCGCTGGCACTGACACACTAAGGAAGTCCATGTTCTGTTGTCCTGGCTCTGTCTGTGGGGTCTGGGGTGTTCCTGCCACCACCTCGCTAAGGAAGCCCCCAAGCCCTGCTGTCTGGGCTCTGTCTGCCATGTCTGGGGACTTCCCTGCCACTGCCATGCAAAGGAAGCCCCCAAGTCCTGCTGCCCGGGCTCTGATTGCCGGGCCTGGGGCTTCCCGCTGCCTCTGTGCTAAGGAAGCCTCCATGCCCTGCTGTCTGGGCTCTGACTGATGTGTCTGGGGCGGATCAAAAACCCTCCGGAGGTGGATCCAGCCTCGCTGCTCCTGCAGACAGGCCGGACACTCCAGCAGCAGAGCTGAGGGGACCGGGTGCCACCATCTTGTGGCTATGGGGGCCACAGTTTTTGTGGCAGAGTGATGGTTAATTTACATATTAGTCTATTATTAGATAGGATGGGCCTTTCTATGACACAGCTGAAACCAAGCCAAACAGTAGAAGAGGATTGGCACCACACAGAAACATTTTTAGAGAAATGAAAAAGCAAAAAAGCCCAATAGAAATTACAATGTATTTTTCTACAAAGTTACACTGTGTGTACTTGCCTCCCCTTCCATCTTTTTTGCCTCTGCAGCCCCTGAGAAAGCAAGACCAACTCCTCTCTTCTTTCTGCTCCTCTTCAGCCTATTCAGTGTAAAGCTGATGAGGATGATGATCTTTATGATAACTCACTTCTGCTTGATGAATAGTAAATAATCTACATATCCTAAAGGTAATAATCTCTCTATAAAAACAGAGACATCTAATAAGAGTTAACAAATCAAGATAAAATTTCCATGAATTTACTGAAGTAGCAGATCCAAAAATGCAAAAGTAGTTTCTAATCAATAAGATTAGTAGGAGTGAAAAGAGGCAGGTAAATAAAAAATGTGCAGTGGCAAGAGTGCCTTCTGGTTAGGAAAAAAGGCAGAACGGAAAGAAAGAGAGAAGGGTTGATGAAAAGTTGTGGTGGCATTCAAGGAAATGGTCAAAGGTGAAGTGGCATTATGCCTGCCAGGAGATTTAAGTGCTAGCTTAGAAAAAGAAAAAATTGGCCCTGGCCAGTTTTACTTAGTGGATAGAGTGTCAGCCTGTGGACTAAAGGGTCCCAGGTTCAATTCCAGTCAAGGCACATGTCCGGTTTGTAGACTCGATCCCCTGTAGGGGGCCTGCAGGAGGCAGCCAATCAATGATTCTCTCTGATCATTGATGTTTCTATCTCTATCTCTCTCTCCCTAACCTTCCTCTCTGAAATCAATAAAAAATATTTTTTTAAAAAATTTAAAGAAAAAGGAAAAATTGGCTGCTAGGGATTATTCATAGGTCTAAGATGAGCTCTCTCCTCTTTTTTTTTTTTTTTTAATATATTTTTATTGATCTCAAAGAGGGAAAGATAGAAACATCAATGATGAGAATCACTGGTCAGCTACCTCCTGCATAACCCACATTGAGGATCGAGCCCACAACCCTGGCATGTGCCCTAACTGGGAATTGAATTGTGACCTCCTGGTTCATAGGTTGATGCTTATCACTAAGCCACTCTGGCTGAGCAAGTTCTCTTCTTAATATCTCTTACTAAAGAAGTGTTTTCCCATATGAATTCTATTTTTTTTTAATATTTTATTGATTTTTTTACAGAGAGGAAGAAAGAAGGATAGAGAGCTAGAAACATGGATGAGAAACATGGATCAAATGCCTCCTGCACACCCCCCACTGGGGATGTGCCCGAAACCAAGGTACATGCCCTTGACCAGAATCAAACCTGGGACCTTTCAGTCCGCAGGCCGATGTTCTATTCACTGAGCCAAACCAATTTTGGTATCCTATATGAATTCTAGACCTATACTTTTGGCTTCAGAAAGAACCTGGTCTCCTGAAAATCATGTAGCCCACTAATGCCAGCATCCCTGGACCTAGGGTTTTAGTAATTCTTGAGTTGTCACTATACTTATTGACAATGGTAGAGCCTTCTTAGCAAAATCTCCCTCACTTTCTCCTCCTTGATACATAATAAACTCACAATCAATGAACATTTATTATTCTCTCTAAATGGAATTTTATAAAATCAATTTATAAAGGTTAGACTCCTTAAATTTCCTCTTTCTAGGGTCATTAGCTTACTTAGCCAAATCTGATGATTCCCAACTTCCTTAGTATATTCGTTACAATCCACCCTCTGATTGGAATCATAATGACTATTACTCCAAAATATTTTCAATAACACTTAGGCAGATCCCCAAAATCCAGCTCTCTCCTACTGGCTATCAATCAGCTTCCATCTGCCTTCCCATTAATCTAATATATCAGAAACTAAAAATTAGTAGATATATATTCAAAGGTATAAGGACTAACGTTATGAGTTCAACATTACCCTAATAAAGCTGGTGGTAGAAGGAGAGAAAAGATGTAATAAACAAAAGGGTTAAGATCTCCCCTGTCCAGCCGAAACCGGTTTAGCTCAGTGGATAGAGCGTCAGCCTGCGGACTGAAGGATCCCGGGTTCGATTCCAGTCAAGGGCATGTATCTTGGTTATGGGCATATCCCCAGTAGGGGACAAGCAGGAGGCAGCTGATCAATGATTCTCTCTCATCGATGTTTCTAACTCTCTATCCCTCTTCCTTCCTTTCTGTAAAAAATCAATAAAATATATATTAAAAAAAAAAATCTCCCCTGTCCACAAACAAATAACAAAGAACCTGGTCCATTATTTTCTTTTCATCAAATTCTTACTCTTTCCAGAAAATTGGCTTGAAATGAATGAGTAAAGAATGATGATACAGGAGAAACCAAGATGGCGACATAGGGTAGACACCTGAATGCAGCCTACCACAACAAATTGAAATTTAGAACTGGAAAAAAGGGGAAACATCACCCTGAAGCGCCGGACAGCTGGCTGAGAGGAAGTTCTACCATCTGGGAAGGAGAGAGAAGGTGAGAGAAGGTGCCAGATTTCCCTGCTGGCTTGCTTGTGGAGCGCAGAGAGGGCAGGCTGGGTTCCCTACTGGCTTACTCCCTGCGCGAGGAGAGGGCGCACAGCTAATTCGCGGCTAGCTTTCTTGTTCAGGAGGAAAACAGAAGCACCCTATTGCTCTGAAAGTCAGCCCCAGACAGGGAGAGGCCAGACTGTCAGGCAGTGGGCAGAGATCTCTCTGAGGTGTGTGAAGCCAGCGGCCATTACTGTGGGACTCAGAAACCAGACCCTCGTAGGGAGGGGCTGATCTAAGCTTGTCTGCACCACCCGAGACTCTGCCCGATCCAAGCGGAGCACAGAAACCTTTCCAGTGGCTAGCTTTCTCGTTCGCCACGAATAGGACTCTCCTAGGGAGGGACAGACAGGAATTAAAGCTTGTCTGCGCCTATACCAAAGAGGTGCGCGCGCTTGCAACTAATCTTGTGGGATTCACCAAAGCTTGGCTGTGCCACCCCGAGACTCCGCCCCATCCAAGCAGAATACAGAAACCCTCCTACCTGAGACACTTATGATCCTCATAGCCAATTGGCTTGGAGATCAACGCTTCCCAGTGATACCAACAACAAGTAAGGCTTAACAACAAGACTGCACACACGGCCCACAAAGGGCTACACCAAGACTGTCCACTTCAGGTTACTAACTGGAAGACTGACCCACTCAACCATATAGGTCACCTTAGCACACAAAGTCACCCTACCAACTCAGGGAAGCTGTGAAAACGCTGAGACAAGGAAACAGCTCACAGACAAAAGAAATGAAGGACAAGAAGCGACTGGATATAGAGTTCAAAACCACGCATATGAGGTTTTTCAAGAATTTCCTAGAAAAGGCAGATAAAATAAACGAGAACTATGAGGATATGAAAAGGGATCAACTAGAAATAAAGAATACATTGTCTGAAATAAAAAAATATTATACAGAGTCCTAAAAACAGAATGCAAGATCGCAAGAATCAAGTCAAAGATTTGGAACACAAAGAGCCAGAGGACACTCCTCCACAGAAGCAAGAAGATAAGAGAATCCAGAAAGTTGAAGATAGTGTAAGAAACCTCTGGGACAACTTCAAGCGAACCAACATCAGAATTATGGGGGTCCCAGAAGAAGAGAAGAACAAGATACCGAAAACATACTGGAAGAAATAGTGACAGAAAACTTCCCCCACCTGGGGAAAGAAATAGACTTACAAGTCCAGGAAACGCACAGAACCCCAAACAAAAGGAACCCAAAGAGGACCACACCAAGACACATCATAATTAAAATCCCAAGAGCAAAAGACAAAGAGAATATTAAAAGCAGCAAGAGAAAAGCAGGTAGTTACCTATAAAGGAGCCCCCATACGATTGTCAGCTGATTTCTCAACAGAAACCATGCAGGCCAGACGGGAATGCAAGAAATATTCAAGGTGATGAATAGCAAGAACCTACAGCCAAAAATACTCTACCCAGCAAAGCTATCACTCAGAATCCGAAGGCCAGATAAAGAGCTTCACAAATAAAAAAAAGCTAAAGGAGTTCATCACTGCCAAAACAGAATTATATGAATTACTGAAGGGGTTCTTTAGGAAGAGGAAGAAGATATAGATAAAAATTATGACCAACAAATATGTAACTATCAATAAGTAAAACTAAAAGCCAAGGGAATTGAAAAACCTGATGAACAATATTAACTGGTGAACATAATAGAATCAGAGGTATGGAAGGGGAGTGGACTGATGATTCTCAGGGAAAAGGGGAGTGGTGGATGCGGGAAGAGCCTGAACAAAAATTTTGCACCTATGGATGAGGACAATGGGGGATGGGGAAAGGGCAGAGGGTGGGGTGGGAACCTGGTGGAGGGGAGCAATGGAGGGGGAAAAAATGAGGAACATTTGTAATAATATTAATATGAACAATAAGGATTTATTAAAAAAAAAGAATGATGATACAGTATAACAACAGTTCTATAACTGTTCTATAAATAAGAACTACTTCTGGGACAAGATTTAAAAGAATACAGATCTCTAGTAAGTTCATGTAACTGCATCTCCACTGTTGGTCCTTATAAAGCTATAAGAAAGTAGTTGAGTCACATGTTAGCATTAACAGCAAAACATAACTATTATCCAAGTTTCAGATTATTAACACTAAAGAAGACTTCAGAAATCTAGTACAACTGCCTAGTTTTACAACTGAAGAAAATGAAGCCAGAAAAGATTTTAAAACCTACCTAAGATCACAACTAGTTACTGGTTTCTTAGTGATTATTTTAAAATATTTCCCATTTTCTCCTAAGTTTCAATATTTTTCGTAGAATTCTGCAGTTGGGCAGGGTCAGCTTCTTTCCCAATAAGAGAAGCAAAAAGAAAAAAATGTCAAGTTGAGATAAAAAGTAGAAGAGGACTTACCTCTGGGTCTGCTAGGCGCTGAGACAGACCTACGACAAAGACGAGGTTTTTTTGTACAACACGTACACTTGCCAAATGTTTACGATTTTCTGAAATTTTCTGTTTTCTCTCATTTTGTTTCTGTTTTTTCTCATTCTTTATCCTTTGCAGTTCTTCCTGGGAGAGTGGTTTATAAACTGCTGGGTCTTCTGGATATGGCTTTAAGCATAAAACAAAGAAGTTAGCATTAAATAAAAACTATACAAATAACAATTATCAAATTCTGAATAATGGGTAAGTGGTTATTTGTTACATTTTTCCCTTTTCTGAATCTCTTAATTGCTTAAAATATTTTTATTTAATAAAATTTAAATGTTAAATATATACGTATAAGTGAAAACAAAAAATACTCAAATTTATGATAACATATTAATAATGAAGGCAATTAAGAGAGATTTTGTCATAGCAGGTTTGGCTCAGTGGATAGAAAGTTTTGGTCTATGGACTGAAGGATCCCGGGTTCCATTCTGGTCAAGGGCACATGCCCAGGTTGGGGGCTCGATCCCCAGTAGGAGGCATGCAGGAGACAGCCAGTCAATGTTTCTCTCTCACCATTGGTGTTTCTATCACTCTCTCCCTCTCCCTTCCTCTCAGAAATAAAAATAAAAAACAAAATAAATGAGATTTCCCTCTATGTTCCTCAATTTATACTAATAATATCTTAAGGTCTCCAAAAACCTTGTTCTCAAATATTCAGTATATCCTGTAAGATGTAAGTACCCCATATCATTAGATCCCCGCTTTAAAAATCTGAATCTATTTGGTCCTATTAGGCATACTCCAACTTACTTTTAAGTGAAAAGCATACATAACGGTCAACTCCGTAATTTATCTGACTTTTGCATGGCCTAAGAACTTTCAAATAAAATGTCAGTACCACACATTTTAGGACCTCAATAAATATGTCTCAAATAAACACCAAGTTAATCTCTAGAATTGAAATTTTAGTGCTGCTAATTTTCTTTTAAAAAAAACCCCACACATAACAAAAACTTATTTTAAAATGGTCTCTTATTTTTACTTAGGGAACCAAATGATTAATGATCTATTACAGTAAGTCAATATTTTAATCAATGATGTAACTATTCCCCATTTAAGTTTTCTCTCTCTTTCCTCCACTCACCTTTCTGTGCTTAATAATCTCCTTTCAAATCTTTATCTGCCCAAATGATTTTAATCCCAAGAAACTATGAGCTACAAAGGCATAAATATAAAAATGAACTACATCTACAGCAATTAAAATACCTTTCCATAGGTTTACTTAAATTTTTCATTTGCACATGATAAAGTTGTTTTCTACCACAGGATTTCTAGCTAGCTCTTTTTGGAGTGTTTATCACTAAATTAATTTGAAAGCTGTTCCTCTGCACTAACATCTAAAGTGATAATTGTCTCCATCAGTGGATCAAACATGTGCATTGCTTCTATCCTAGTTCCACTTCAAAGTGTGGTCCATGCACTGCGTTTTACCAGTCTATGATAAGAAAAATACAAAAGTTGAGAATAAACATTTGAAAGCATTTATAACAACTTAAGATTGCCACAAATTTATGGAATCACCAGTGGACCATGCAGAATGTCTATCAGTGTGGTTATTATTAAACTTAGGTGGCTAATCACAGGACACAAGTTTGGAACCAGGCATGCATAATAGGGCCTTTTATTGGTCCTCAACAAACTTGGGGCATGGGAAGTGTGTGTGTGTGTGGTGGTGGTGGTGGTGGTGGTGGTGGTGGGGGGTGTTATAGTTTCAATTCTGATTCTTCATCAAAGATAGTCTGAAAAACACTGATGTAACTTTTCTGATACTCAAATTCTTCTGTAATATGAAGGATTTGACAAGTACTCAAAGTTTTTTCCCCCCTTTGCTAACATTCTCTGATATTGTAAAATCTTGAAAGTAATGTAAAAGCAGAAAATGCATAAACACACACACAAAAAAAGGAGGCTTGATAAGTACCAAAATTAAGTTGCAATATCAACTCTCATCAAGTGTATTACTGATGCAACACTGGTTATCCTAGTCTTTCTTCTGTGTTATTGCAAGTTTTTTTCAATGAAAATATAATTCCATTAAGCTTCAAAGTCAACTCTAATAGAAAAATACTGCCTCGTAATATAAAAAAACAACAATATAAGAGTACAACAAGACAAATTAGTTTGCTATGATTTACCCTCCATAATATCTCTTATTACTGCAACTTATAGAAAGTTATACTAGCTTTTTTCATCTTAATGTATTTGTGAAACTACATTTCTGTTGATAGACATTTAAAATATGCTTATTTACTCTAAACAGAAAGGCAAATATACAAAATCTTATTGGCCTTAGGTAGCCTAAAGTTTTATAAAAAGTTAGAAACATATGTAATCCATGATGCTTCCTCCTGCACACATGCACCATAAATATCTATTCTATGAATCCAATGATAGAAAATTAATAAGCTTATATAATGAGGTGAGGAAAGGAAGTAGACCAAAGATGAAAGATGAAGCACGATTTTAATAACTGCAGAAAAAGAATGTGACTCATGAAGTGAGTAACAGTAGTACTAAAAATAAATAAAAAGAAAAGTACATCTGGTCTACTTTTTGACTGAAACACATAAATTAAACTTTATTTTCTAGGAATATAGTATCAAATGAAAAATTACAAGCAGAAATTTTTTTCTTTAAAGATACTATTGTGTATTATGTATCAAACTAATGCTAAATAGGGTGTCTGTGAAGAAGCATTATTAATGTATAAAATATTTTAATAGGTAATTTGTAGTCTCTAGTGTAATCACTTAATTTTTTTTATATGTCTAGTATGTTCCCACTATTATCCCTAAGGTATTTGCATGTGTCTTCTCTTTACTTTCTAATCAGACTTGCCAAAAGTTCCATTATTTTATTGGTCTTTTCAGAGAACCAGTTCTAAACTTTATTGAAATACTGCTTTTCTTCTACAGGGTGTCCCCCAAAATTGTATACACACTTTGAATAATTATTAATTCCAATGGGTTAAATCTGAAAAGAAACATCAATTGAGCGATCGAAAAATGTACATGTATACTTTTTTAGGACACCCTTTATTTCACTAAATTCTGTTTAATCCCTATCTTAATAAATCCCCATATTTATTCTTTTTCTGCTTTCTTAACCTGAAAATAAGTTCATTTACTTTTGTTCTTCATTTTTTTAAAAATGCAGTCACAGCTCTAACTTTTCCTCTTGCTAAAGGCAATGAAAAACACGATAAAAAAAAAAACTTTAAATCAACATCTAAAAACAATAATGATCTGCAATAGAGAAGTTGCAAGCCAATTTTTGGATGAGAGTCAAAATCCAGAGAGAAAATTAAAAAGTCTAAGTAACAACAAACAGGGAAAGAGGGACAAATGGAGGAAAAGGGACAGCATTCAAAGCTGAAACCAACTAACCCTAGAGAAGATATGCACCCTGGAAACCAAAAGTCCTTTACGCTTGGCCTAAACAAAAACTTTAATGCCTGAAACATCTCTGATGCCAATGAATATAGGACACCTCAGAAGTCAAATCAAATCCTCTCTGGAGGATGGCAAATCTACTCTGGACCTTGGAGAACCAGGAAATAATTCAAAGACAACAACCAAGAAGCAGGCATAGGAAACCACACATATCCTAACATAGAAAAACCCAGGGTTCATAAAGACTAACTGAAGGCTCGACCAAATACCGGAAGTCAGTCCTGCAGACAGTCCAGGGTGGTGACACTGATTGCCACTGGTGCGGGCGTGGTGATCCAGCACAGACTGCCAAGGGGCTGCGGATCAGGCCCAGAGAGAGGTCCCAAGAGAGAGGCAAGGTCTGATTTGCAGCCTCCAAGGCAGCTGTTGACCAGCTGTTGCCTCTCTCTTTTACTCTGGGCTTCCTCAGCAGCCGCCTGTTTCTCTCTGGGTCTCCATGGAGGCTGCTAATTAGCCCAATCTCTCTGATCATGCCTGGAGATAGGCCGGAGACACTGACTGGCATAAAAACTGACCAATCAGAACCAAATCTGGGTCAACTGTGAGGAGCTAAAGGCTGCCTAGGAGGTGGAGCTTTTGATGCTAACTGGCATAGAAACTGGCCAATCAGAATCCAATTGGCCGGCAGAGGAGGGCAGTTGGGGGCGAGATCAGGCTAGCAGGGAAGGGCCGGTAGGGGCGATCAGGTAAGCAGGCAGAAGCAGTTAGGGGAGATCAGACAGGTGGGCAGAGAGGTTAGGGGCAATAAGGCAGGCAGGCAGAGAGGTTAGGGGTAGTCAAGCAGGAAGGCAGAGTGGTTAGGGGCTATCAGGCGGGCAGGAGAACAGTTAGGGGCAACCAGGCAGGCAGAGTGGTTAGGGGTGATTAGGCAGGAAGGTGAGCAGTTAAGGGCAATGAGGCTAGCAGGCAAGCAGTTAGGAGCCAGCGGTCCTGGATTGCAAGAGGAATGTCTAACTGCTGGTAGGACATCTCCTGGATTGCGAGAGGGTGCAGGCCGGGCTGAGGGACCCCTCCACAATGCACAAATTTCCTGCACCAGGCCTCTAGTAAAGAAATAGTTAACATGAATGATAATCAGCAGGAGCATTCCTCACAGGCCAGCTACTAGAATTATTTGACACATATTTTAGAACAATGCTTATCTGCTTAAATAAATATTTATAACAAATCAAACTGTGACCCCCTGATTCATAGGTTGATGCTCAAACACTGAACCATGGTGTCCAGGTGCAAAACATTGTTTTAATAATCTTTAAAACTTAGAACAATGATAAACTTTATTCATGAACTAGATAAGTCAACATTTTTAAGATGTCATTTTCCCTCAAATTGTTCTGTATATCAGTGCAATCTCAATTAAAACCAAGTAGACTTTTTGTACAAAATAATAAACTTATTTCAAAAACTTATATGGAAATGCTAAGGACTTACTGTAGATACTCAAAATAAATTATCTATTTATAGATATCTATATACTAGAAATGCGGTTTACAAAATTCATGCATGGGTTGTGTATCGAGCCCAGCCTGCACCCTCTCCAATCTGGGACCCTCGAGTGACATCCGACTTCCCATTAGGCCCAATCCTAATCCAAGACTGCTGGCTCCCAACTGCTCACCTGCCTGCCTTCCTGATTGCCCCTAACCACTTCTGCTTGCCAGCCTGATCACTCCCTAACTACCCCCCTTCCAACCTGATTGATGCCTAACTGATCCCTACCAGCCTAACTGATGCCTAACTGCCCTCCCCTGCAGGCCTGATCATCCCCAACTGCCCTCAATTGCAGGCCTGGTCCCTCCCAACAGCCCTCCTCTGCTGGTCCGATTGCCTACAACTGCCCTCCCTTGCAGGTCTGGTCCCTCCCCTGCTGGCCATCTTGTGTCCACATAGGGGCAGCCATCTTTGACCACATAGGGGCAGCCATCTTGTGTACTGGAGTGATGGTCAATTTGCCTATTACTCTTTTGTTAGATAGGATAATCACCCCTAACCAGTCTGCCTGCCTGATTGCCCATCACTGCTTGCCTGATTGTCTAATCATGGCCTGGCCAGTAGCTATGGCATGCACTGATCACCAGGGGCCAGACGCTCAATGAAGGAGCTGCTTAGCTGCAGTCACTTAGCAGTAGTGGTTTTCAGGTGACACACCCCAGAACTAGAGAGAAGGGAGTCCAATTCCTTGCAATTCCTCTCATACTCCAGGACCCTTCAGGGGAAGTCAGAGAGCTGGTTTTGGCCTAATCCCTCAGGCCAGGCCAAGGGACCCCACTCGCTCTGCAGATGCCCTTCAAGTCGCAGGCTGGGAAGGGACCACAGGAGGTTGACTCCATGACATGTCCAGCACACCTTGCCCGGTCCTGCCCCGCTGGGCACCACCTGGGGCCACCTGCATTAGTCCCTGCACCGAAGGGATTAATTTCCTTTCAATGTGCATGAATCCATGCATCAGGACACTAATAAAAAGAATAACAATAAAAATTGAGACCTTTCAGGAATGAAAATGTCTTTTTGTGTATCTTTTTCTCACACTTAATTAACACTTGACAATATATGGAGTTCAAGGATGAAAATAAATTTCCTTCAGAAGTGTCTATCTTGCTTTTGAGAAGTCTGACATGATTCTGATTCCTGGTCTTTTATGTATGACTATCTTCAGTATTATGATATTTAAAAAAAAAAAAAAAAAAAAAAAAAAAAAAAATTTGTGCCCGGCACTTGATGGAACTTCTTAATCTGGGAAAATGTTTCTTTGGTCTTAGGAATATTTTTCAATGATATTTTTTTTTTTTTACAATTTTCCTTCTGTAATACTAGAACACAAACTTATTTAGTATTTGATCTCTTAGATTGATCCTCAAATAAAGCTATATCTTTTCTCAAATATTCTATCCTCATTGTAGTTTTGCACTACTTTTTAAGAGCTCTTCTCAACTTTATCTTCTCTTTCCTTAATTTTGCTATCATATTTTAACTGTCAATCACAATGCTTATTGTTCATTAAATTTTTAATACTATCCTGCTGCTGTTTCATAAATGCAATATCTTCTATTATTTCTGAAATTAAAATAATACCTTTGCTAAGGTCTTCATTTATTTGGCCAGTCTGATTTCCATGTGAGTCAATGCTATATAGCACTATGTCAGTATACCACCTGTGTTCCCACATCTGCTATCCCACCATGTATTTTTCTCAGAAATGCTGCACTAAAACAACATACACAGGCAGTCCAAAGAAACACCAGGTAGCCTATGCCACTATTTAAGAAAGCACTATGTCCGTTTGATTCCATTAGACTCAACAACTAGCAACAAACAGAAGCACTAAACTCTCTTGGTCTTTAAAACCTGCCATGTCTCTGCTTTTAAAAGCTATTAAGGCAAAGAGGCCCTTTCTACTAACAGGCAAGTTTCACCTTGTGAGCCAAAATCAGGAGCTTACTTAAACTAGCCCCCTACCTGCATCTCCAATTTTATTTAATTATGCCAATTTGGTACTCCAAAGTGACTTATGCAGGCTCTCTCCCTGCAGAGTTGGATTAAAGGAAATGGTAGCTTCGTGGTCCTCTCCAGGCCTCTATCAACCATGATGGTTTTCCTCTGTGTTAATACAAACACTGAGGCTGGTCCCCAGAGAAATAAATACTTGCTGGTCCCTAAAACAGGCAGCTTCACAAATATAGTGTTCAGCACATTCTCTGGAAAAGCTAAGCCAGATCTCAGTCTCTAAGACTCTGTTTGTGGACTACATTGTCTGCTTTCCATGACCCACTCCAGCCATGAGAGAAAAAGAAGCAAGGTCTAGTAGTCAAGACCACTAGCTGTGGTTCCACTAAGCCTACAACAACAACAACAACAACAACAACTCTGCAAATTTACTTTTTTTTTTTTTAAACCACCACCACCCTGATAATAAATAAATAAACTACCTCAGTTAAAGATTATAACTTGGAGACCCAAAAGGAAGTCAGCTAATATTTCTTCTATCTGGATTTTTTCTATAAATGTTAGAGAGTCTTGGCACTCATCCTTAGAAAATCAAAATTCTATTGACCCTCTCTTTCTTATGATCTCATGATGAATCATTATCTATATACTAGAAGCCTGGTGCATGAAATTTGTACACTGGAGGAGTGTCCTCAGCCCAGCCTGCATCCTCTCCAATCTGGGATAGCTCAGGGCATGTCCAACTGCCCACTCACAATCCAGGACTGCTGGTTCCTAACCAATCGCCTGTCTGCCTGCCTGACTGGCCCTAATGACTTCTGCCTGCCAGCCTGATTGCCCCCTAACCGCTCTCCTGCTGGCCTGATGCCTAATGCTCCCCTGCCGACCTGGTCACCCACAAATGCTCTTCCCTGCTGGCCTGGTTGCCCCAATTGCCCTCCCTTGATGACCTGATCTGCCCCCAACTGCCCTCCCCTCCCAGCCTGATGGCCTGCAGCTGCCCTGCCTTGCCTGCCTGGTCACTCCCAACTGCCTTCCCCTGGCAGCCTGGTCACCCCAAACTGCCCTCCCATGACAGCCATCTTATGGCAGCCATCTTGTGACAACATGGGGCGGCCATCTTGTGATGATGTGAGGGTGCAAGGGCCACCTACGCTTTTATTAGTGTGTGTATGTGTGTGTGTGTGTGTGTGTATATATATATATAAAAGCCCAGTGACCGAACAACAGAACGACCAGAAAGGCTATGACATGAATATTCCTATTTATTCAACAATTTAACTCAGGAGCTGCCCCCTGGTGGTCAGTGCACTCCCACAGTGGGAGCACTGCTTGGCTGACTGGGATGAGCAGCTGCTCACTGCTGCTAGCAGGCCCAGGATGAGGCCGTGTCTCACCTGAGACAATCCAGACTCTGGCCTGACCCTACCAGCTGATGCAGGCCTTCTAAGATGTATTCTAGAAAGAGCATGGGGAACTGGCATAGGCAGATGGCAAGCGGGGATGTGACTGTAGACCTCCCGGGGAGGCTGTCCTGATGTCTGAGGATCCTGGAGCACGGCTGCCCTGAACATCCCCGATGATGTCAACAACCTTGCATCACACATCAAGGACATTCACTGAGTGGCTTTGGGATGCAAAGCTCTCCGCCAGATTCCTCCAGGACACAGAACACGCTTTTACCCAAGACCTTACCCAGAAATAGCTCAGACTAATTTCCTCATCCAGCCGTCAGGTATTTCTCTCATAAGTCTTTAGAAAGTTGTCATTATTCTCGATACTCTAAAATTTCACATTAAAATAAATAAAAATAAAATTTCACAATTATATAAATAGTTAACTTCTCTTAGCAGATTAGAACCAGATCTTTGTGTTGCTTTAATTTTCTTTCATGATTTCACTTTATTTTTTTTGCACTATATTTTGTAAGAAAATACTCAGCAAAATCTCCAATTTACTAATTTGATCTTGAAATACATACATTCTGTTCTTCAGCCATCTATAAGATTATACATTTTCAACATCTCTAAATATATTTTTTAAATGTTCTTTCTACATGAATGTCATTCTCTCTTACCCCTTTGAGAAGTACCAATGACACTTTTAAAGGGTTTTTTGTTTTGTTTGTTTATTTACTTATATTAAGTTATTCTACTTACTAATTTTTGTTCTCTTTCATAATGTTTGTTTTTCTGGAATGTCTGTTGAATCTTATTTGTTGTACATGTTTACATACAAGGATTCTGTCAACCAGTCTATAAATGCTATTTTCTTACTGCAGGATGCTCTTTCATGACTGTACAGAAGAGAAATTCTTGGACAGGGTATGTTAGTAATTCATCTTCTGACCATACGCAACCCAAGTTTCTCCAGGGTATTTCTATCCCAAATTTATAATCAATGTTCTAGCTAGAGAGCATTTTCTCTCCTATGTGGTGTAAAAGTTGGGATGGACTCATATGGTGCTCAAACCCCATACTCAAACAACTACACTGATATTTTTCCTAGGATCTTGAAGCACTGCTATTCTTACCTTTTTGTTTTCCAGTTTTTCCTGAGTATGTTTTTTTAGCTAATGCTTCTTTATTGAAATTGATCCCAATGACCTTCTGTCCTTCATATTCCTCACACTCCCTTGTTTTTCCAGAAAGACACACTTTATTGATAACCAGCTTTGCTAAAGTTAGTTTTGTTTTCATCTTTAATTTTTTTTATTTTTTCTCCACTTTCTAGGGATTTGAGGTAATTCTAGGTAATCCCTTAAAATTGAAATGAATTTCTTTGCCATTTCCCCAAATAAATTATCATTTGGTCTTTTATTAAAACTCTACTTCATAACCATACAGAGAAAGAGAGAGACAGAGAGAGAGAGAGAGAGAGAGAGAGAGAGAGAGAGAGAAGAAAGAGAGAAGAAAGAGAGATGAATGTCATGAAGTCAATCACATTCACAGCCTTAGAGTTTTGGGTTATCCTGAAAATTAACACTATCAATAAAATAGTTCAATATGATAATCTTCTTGTAAAATGACCAGGAACTAATTTATAAAATATGACTGAATATTTTAAACCCATTACCACAAATTTATTATAGATGTTAACCAAAGCTAATGTTAAGATTTTATTTAAAAATGAAATTATATAGCCGAAACCGGTTTGGCTCAGTGGATAGAGTGTCGGCTTGGGGACTGAAGGGTCCCGGGTTCGATTCCGGTCAGGGGCATGTACCTTGGTTGCGGGCATATCCCCAGTGGGGGGTGTGCAGGAGGCGGCTGATCGATGACTCTCCCTCTCGATGTTTCTAACTCTCTATCTCTCTCCCTTCCTCTCTGTGCAAAATCAATAAAATATATTTTTAAAAAATAAATAAATAAATAAATAATGAAATTATATACATTAAATATACACTATAAATATCTATTACATGTTATATATACTATATACAGTGTATGTGTGTATCTATATATATACTATATTAACACTTAAGTAGATCTGTTGTACATTCATGTAATGTATATTAAATAACCACTATATTTTTTAAAAAGCTAGACAATGTATTGTCTTCTGAAATAAAATTCCTCAGGTAAGGAAATTAAAAAATAAAAAAATTAAAAATAATCTAGTTATCTAAAATACATGTCTGTTTTCTTAAAATCTGGAGTAATTACATAAAAGCTCTTTTAAATGGATACACAGAAATAAAGATTTAAATCATACAGACATTAAATAGAAGGCAAAAATAAATAATTGCATGAAGCATTAAGGTCACAAATAAAGTCCTTTAAAACAGAAATGCAGTGACCCTACTGATACTAATAGATCATTTACTATACTCTGTTTCACCACCTGCTTATTAAAACAAAAAAAAGAAAATATTAAAAATCATATATATTTTTAAATTTAATATATGTATTTTATTTCAGAGAGGAAAAGAAAGGGAGAGATAGAAACATCAATGATGAGAGGTAATCACTGATCGGCTGCTTCCTGCACACCCATTACTGGGGATCGAGCCCACAAACTAGGCATGTTCCCTGACTGAGAATCAAATCGTGAAATCATGGTTCATAAGTAGACACTCAACTACTGAGCCACACTGGCCAGGCAAATCACAGATTTTTTTAAAAGAGTTAGAAGAGACTCAAAAGACTTATTTGAATCACAAACCAATTATCACTAGTTGATGTCTATGGAAAAGTTTCTTCAAAGGCACACTTTCCTTAAGTATACAGTGGGAATAGCATTATTAGCCTAGAATTATCATAAGGACTCAGAAATGAGTGATTATTACCTTCTGAACCAGAATTCCTGCCATTTTAACCCATGACTTATCTTAGTAAATATCAAGACTTCTGTCCTATTCTGTACTAGAAAATTAAAGTATATCCCTCACAGATATACTATTGAATGTGTTTTTCCAATTTTATGCCATCCTATTTAAATTCTTTGCCTCTCTACTCCTAATCCTCTTAAGCAGACAAACTAAGTCAAGCTCTTTCCTCTTAAGCAGACAAACTGAAGTTAACCAAGAGGTTATGTGATTTAACCAAAGTCATATTCTTGGGAAATAACAAAGCCAAGAACTTACTTACTCATACTCATGTACAAAAAATATTTTTTTAAGTATTTACCTTTCTACATGCAGGACAAAGACCATTTTCATCAGTGCGAATTCGATGCCAACAAAATCGGCAAATCTGGTAGCCACAGGTGCAAGGGAAAAAATTGATATCATCTATCTCCAAGGGCTCCATGCAAAGAGGACATTCCACAGGGTCTTCCTTCGCATCAGGACTGCGAGACATCTTCACGTTTATTAAACAGCAGCAAAAGTTTATAATAATTTAAGGGAGGAAGAAGTTCAGCACTGAGAATTAAAATGTAGAACTTCAAAGACCTGCATGAGAAGAAACAAAACATACTGTTACTACTGGAAAAACTAGCATTTTCAACAATCAATAATCATTTATTAAAAATGTTAATCAGATCAATCTTTGCTATCATCTCAGAATAGATTTCAGAATGGAATCCTGAAATTTTTTGCATGTCAAGAGAAAAAAACCTGACATTATTAACTTTTTAGGGTTATTTTTGTGTGTGTTGTTGTTTTTAAATATATTTTTATTGATTTCAGAAAGGGGAAGGAAGAGAGAGAGAGAAATATCAATAAGAGAGAATTGGCTTCCTTCAGCACTTTCCCCACTGGGGATCGAGCTGCAAACGGGGCATGTGCCTTGAAAAGGGATTCAAACCATGACCTCCTGATATATAGGTTGATACTCAACCACTGGGCAACTTTTTGAATTTAATTAAAAAACAAAATAACTTCCTTTTTTCTAGATAAAATACTCAGTACTAACCATGTAGTAATCATATCACATTTGAGGGAAATAATTAATGTATAGAAGCATCTTTGGCATTAAAACACAGAGTAGACTGTCTTTATCCTTGTTCTAAACACTAGTAATCCTATATAATAAAAGGCTAACATGCAAATTGTTCCCTTGACTGGGAGTTCCACCAGGGGCAGAGCAGGGCTGGCCAGCCAACCTCCCATGTCACCTCCTCCCACCTGGCCTGATTGGCTATGATCAGGGTGGTCTGACCGGACCCCACCCATGCATGAATTAGTGTACTGGGCCTCTAGTATATAATATTGCCACATAACTAAAGGAGCAAGATATCTAAAATATATCACAATTTACAAAATAAACCTAATGAGAAAAAAAAGGCTTCAGTCATCTAAAATCACATGTTAATATCAAATCCTTACCAAAGAAAACAAAGGCCAGAGTCATTTAAAAATGCCATGTAATCTGTTTACAATTAAATATGTATTATATAACATGTCAACAAAAGCTTCTGGGAGAATAGGTACATATTAAACAGACCAATAAAAATTAAAATTGTATTTTGTTAAAAATATTTTTTTATAGATTTCAGAGAGTAAGGGAGAAGGAGAGAGACATAGAAATATAAATAATGAGAGAATTATTGATTGCTTACTCCTGCCACCCTCTACTAGGGATTGAGTCTACAACCCAGAAATATGCTCTGATCTGAAATAAAACAGTGAACTCCTTGTTCATGGGTTAACACTCAGCCACTAAGCCACACCAGCCAGGCAATAATGTATCTTTTTAGATTATACAGAGTTGAAAAGTTTTAGGTAACAATTTAGGTTAAAGCCACTCTTAAAACATTAGGATGGAATCACTATTTTAGGTTAAAAAAATTATAACCTCCAAAATATAACAATGCAATCCCTATGAAAATAACAAAGGTTTTGTTTTGTTTTACATAATTTGACAAAATGATTCTAAAGTTGACATGAAAGAATAAAAATGCATGAGAGTTGCTTTGAAACTTCTTGGGGGGCGCGGGGAGGAATGTGGGCATTTGCACTATCAGATATTGAACTGTTCTACAAAGCTACAATAATTTAAATAATTTGATTATTGGTACAAATATGGACAAAAGGTCAAAGAAATAAATTTTAAAATCTAGAAAAAGAACCATAAATTTATAAACGTTAATATTTTATAAAAGTGACATTACAAATTGATATGACAAGAATGACCAATTAATAAGCAGTAATAGGCCTTAGTGGGTTTGGCTCAGTGGATAGAGCATGAGCCTGCAGACTGAAGGGGCCTAGGTTTGATTCAGATCAAGGGCATATGCCTGGGTTGCAGGCTCAATACCCAGTAGGGGGCGTGCAAGAGGAAGACTATCAATGATTCTCTCTCATCATTAATGTTTCTATCCGTCTCTTTCTCCCTTCCTCCTAAAATCAATAAAAATATATTTTAAAAAATAAGCAGTAACAGGATAAGGGTTGATGTACTTTAAGTAAAAAAAAAAGACAGCATCGCCCCGCCAGTGTGGTCCAGGGATTGAGCACCAACCTATATCCAGGAGGTCACAGTTTGATTCTTGGTCAGGGGACATGCCAATGATCTCCAGTTGGGGGTGTGCAGGAGGCAGCTGATCAATGATTTTTTAACTTATTTATTTTTATTGATTATGGTATCACATAACTGTCCTCATCCCCCCATTCCCATCCCAAACCCCTCCCTACATATGCTCCCACTCCCCTGTTGTCCATGGCCACTGGCTAGGCCCATATGTATGCACACAAGTCCTTTGGTTGATCTCTTCCCCTTACCCCCTCCTTCCCCTACTTTCCCTCTGAGGTTTGAGAGTCTGATCACTGCTTCTCTTTCTCTGGTCAATGATTTTCTATCATCATAAATGTTTGATCAATGATTTTCTATCATCATAAATGTTTCTTTCTCTCCTCTCCCTTCCTCTCTCTGAAATCAATAAAAACATATTTAAAGTAAAATAAAAAACAGTATATATCTGTCACACTACCATCAAAATAAATCCCAAAATCTAAAGAAATATACATTGAAATAAACTATTAAAGTGTTAGAAGAAAAAGTCATAGAATTTTTCAGATCTTGGGATACAAAAGGTCTTCCTAAGCAAAAGCAGAAATTCAGAAGCCCTAAAGAAAGATATATGATCAACTTAGCAACATAAAAAAATAAACTACATAAAATTAAAGGCAAGCAACGGAGTAAAGGATATATACACTATATGTAATGAAGGTCTAGTGTCCAAAATAATTAAGAAATTGTGTAAAGCAATTTTTAAACAGCAAATAAGTCAAAAGAAAAAAAATGAGAACAGAATACGAGTAGTTCACAAGAATTATAAATGGTTACAATATATGAAATGGTGATCAACCTTTATAGTTTATAAACAGTAAGACAGCATTTTCCCCATCAGCCTGCCAAAGAAGTTAATTTCCCCACAAAGTAGATGTTATCACTGATCTACGTTCCTCTTCCTTAAGAGGAAACGGGAGCACAAAGAATACCTTGCCTTAAATTGCACAGCTATTAGGTGGTGCAGCCTGGATTCATTCCATGAAGTCATCCCCAGAATCTGTGTTACAAATCACTTCCTTATTCCACCTAAGAATCTGTCCTACATACTCATACATGTGCACCACGTATTCTGATACGTTTTACAGCATTGTTCATTCAAGTAGAAAACTGTAAACAATCCACTGGGAAATCATTATGTAAATAATTATATAGCCATAATAAGGTAGATGTGTGCATTGAATCAGAAGATGTCTATTATGCAGTGTTTTTTATTTCTGAAAAGTAAGTTGGAGACTAACATACTTGATTTGTTTCTCTAAAAAAAAAGCACTTGAAAGGTTATACACCAAACTGTTACCATATCACAAAAGACAAAATGGAGGAAAGGAGACTACTAAGTTATTTTTTTTGAAAACTCTGTATTATCTGAATTGTTACAACAAATATCATTTTTGCCATTCAAATGGCCAACTTAAAAAAGAGAAATTATTTTCATCTCATTTAGGAAAATTAAATATGACTTTTGTTAATAATATACATTGCAGAAAATAAGCAGAAAAATGAAGTAAAATACCTTCCTATAATTATTTCAAAATAAAAATGTTTTAAAAACAAAGAAATGGGCCCTGGCTAGTGTGGCTCAGTTGGTTGGGTATCATCCCATGCACAAGGAGGTTGCCGGTTTGATCCCGTCAGAGGTTGCGGGTTCTATCCCCCAAGTAGGGGCCATGCAAGAGGCCGCTGATTAACGTTGATGTTGTGCTCTCACATTGCTGTTTCTCTTTCTCTCCATTCCTCTCTCTAAAAAAAAATAAACTATTCAGAAGGAAGGGAGGGAGGGAGAAAAGGAGGGAGGGAAGGCATATGTATTTATAAACAATTAAGGCGTCTTGGTTTGCAGACCCAGTTTTGCCACAATCAGTTTCCTCATACTATATAAAATAAGGAGTCTAGAGCTGATCTAATGGCTCCTCCAACTTGAATATCCAAAAACTGTACCTATAGAAAATACAGACTCAAAAACTGGTTCCACCAACAGGAAACTAAACTAAAATAATTGAGGGGTGTTGTCTACACTTTTAATATACTTCTGATTGTAAGATTTTATTTCTGCCGAAACCAGTTTGGCTCAATGGATAGAGCATCGCCTTGGGGACTGAAGGGACCCAGGTTCGATTCCAGTCAAGGGCATGTACCTTGGTTGTGGGCACATCCCCAGTAGGGGGTGTGCAAGAGGCAGCTGATCAATGACTCTCTCTCATTGATGTTTCTCTCTCTCCCCCTTTCTCTCTGTACAAAATCAATAAAATATATTTTAAAAAAAGATTTTATTTCTATAATAAAATAATTTATGGAATGCTGGAAAGGAAACAATATACAAAGTTTATGAACTGAAAAGCTTTCTAGAAAATAAATTACTATAAATTAAAAATGACATATTTAAGTTTTGCTTTTTAATTGCTCTTTTAGTTTTAAAAAAGGTGGGAAGAGGATGAATCTTGCAGTTGGGGGGGGGGGGGGGGAGGATAGATAAGCTAGCAAGAAGTCCCTTAAAGTGGTTAACAAAAAACCAAATACATTTTGTACACTTCTAGCACCATGGAGAGATGCCATGCACTCCAGTGGCCAAATATAGGAGAGAAATCTGATGTAGTAGAACACTGGAACACTAAGTAAAAAAAAAACAAAACTGAATTCTGTCTCATCTCTTTCATTAAGTATCTGTATGATTTTGGAAGACACTCAAAATCTCTAAGACTCAATTTACTCAACTGGAAAAAAAACTAAAGAGACACAAAATTTAATAGAATTTCAAGTAGAGAGAAATTTCCTTTATGTAACCCCACTGAACCAAGCTTTTAAAATAAACTTTGAAATTAACTCTCTCTCTTCCAAATACCTTTGCCAGGATTTTCATTTAGGGAAGGATAATTTTTATTACAAAAGCTAGTTAATATTAAAATTAAAATAAAACAATGAGTTGAAACAATAAAACACAGAATACAATAAGGTATAAGACACAGAAACAAAATATGATTTTAGTTGGAAAAAGGGAAGTAAAGTCAATGACTTTCTAGATGAGGTATGAGGGTTATAGCACATAAGTGATCCATTTTTAATTTGGTAATTAATTTTACCCCCAAAAAATAGTTCATTTTCACATATACGATCTAATCCTCACAATGACTTGGTAAAAAAATATCCCCTTATAAAAGACAACTGAGGCCAAAGGGTACCCAGCCTTTAAGTAAGTGTTGAAGACACAAATTGGAAGTAAGACTGTCAACTTAAAAACCCAAACCCTTTCCAATATGGTAAGATAGAAATTATGATAACTGAAGTCATTACTGCATTACCCTTGTGTATAAAGTACAAATGTTCAATAAGTAAAAAATTACATTATTTTTTTTAAAAACTTAGATTCTACATGAAATTTTTACCTCATTACCTGTAATACATCATAACTAATACCTGAAACTAATACCAAAACACAGTGTAAATTCTGACACACATAATAATGTTCCTGTGTAGTAAGTAAAAATCATATACTCAAAATCATATTAAAAATTTTTTCATCACTCATAAAGTGCTATATGCATGGCTTTTGTTTCAGATACTTTTCAAAAGATAAGTATAAAAATACAGTAAAAAATGTAAAACATTGCAGCTGCTGTACAAAAACAGTTTGGTGGTTCCTCAAAAAGCTATATACAGAATTAGCATATGATCCAACAATTCCACTTTCAGGTACATACAGAAGGAATTGAAAGAAGGGTCTCAACAGATACCGTATTTTTCGGACCATAAGACGCACTTTTTTTCCCCCAGAAGTGGGGGGGAAAAGTCCCTGCGTCTTATGGTCCAAATATAGCCTACACATATACTTTTTAAAAAAAGTTTTTTTACTTGCCCGGCTCTGTGTGGTCTCTGTGTGCTTGCCCGGCTCTAAAATGGTTCTAAATGCTGCTGTTTACTTTACAGGGTTGATTACATGTGTTTATGACTGTGATGTTGGGTTTTAATGCACATAAAATATTTTAGGACACTATTTGTTTCAGAATCTTTTTTTCTTCATTTCCCTTCTCTAAAAACTGGTGCGTATTATGGTCCGGTGCGTCTTATGGTCCGAAAAATACGGTACTTAATAATGCTGCTATGAATATTGTACACCAATATTCATAGTACACCAATATTCATAGCAGCATTATTTCCAATAGCCAAAAGCTGAAACAACCCAAATGTCTGTCAACAGATGAATAAACAAATAAATAAAATGAATATTTTATGTATATACATAAAATATTATTCAGCCATAAAAAGAATGATTTTCTGATACATGCTACAATGTGGATGAGCCTTGAAAACATAATGCTAAATAAAATTAGTCACAAAAGACAAGTATATGATTCTACTAATAATGAGTCATCTAAAGTAGGCAAATTCATTGACAAAGAAAGGAGATGTTACCAAGGGCTGAGGTCAGGAGAATGATGAGTTATCATTTAATGGGTACTTAATAATGATTAGTCTTTTAAAGGAGAAGAGGGTTAAAAGCGAGGGAGGAGGCACATTTAGCCTCTCATCAAGAAAGCTAACTGGTTGTTCTACTCATATCTAGTAAATAGCACATATTATTCCATCTACACTGAGTGGCCAGATTATTATGATCTCTGAACGTATAATAATCTGGCCATTCAGTGTATATCCTATATAATAAAAGGTTAATACGCAAATTGTCCCCTTGACCTGGAATTTGACCAGCAGGCAGGCCGGCCAACTGCCCATTGTCCCCTCACCCTAGCCAGGCTGGCTGGACCCCACCCACATATGAATTCATACACCAGGCCTCTAATACACACACACACTGAGTGGCCAGATTATTATGCGTTCAGAGATCATAATAATCTGGCCACTCAGTGTATATAAACAGGTTCTAATTTTATTAGTAAAGTCAGACAGTTGGCCAATGAAGGTTTTTCCACTCTAACAGTTTTTTTTAAAATCTTCATTCAGTTATTCAATTAATAGTTATAAAACTCTAACTATGTTTCAAATTCTAGTTCAAATAGGTCTTTGGGATATATTAGTCAACTGTAACAGGCAAAAATCTCAGCCCTGCTACCTACCTTTTAATTGGGAAATTGCAATTTAAATAGGCCAGTTGAAGTAGGTTTCAAGAAAAGTTAACATTTAAAGGAAGTACTTGTGTAAGCTGTGCAAATATCTGAGAAAAGAAGACCCAGGCATGAAGAAGTCAATCAAGAAGCCCCACGGAGGGGACATGCCTGAAGTGCTTAAAGAACAGCAAATTCAGAATGGCTGGAGTAGAATAAGTAAGGGAAAGAACAATTTGAGATAAGGACAGAGATGTGAGGGGTCCAGGATCTTGTAATGATTCACCATAGGCCACTAGAACAAGTTTGCCTTCCTTTGTGAAATAAAGGAAGAGAGTTTTAAACAGAGAAATGGCATAGATTTAACTTATATTTTTTTAAAAAACCTCTCTTGGTTCTAGTTGCATCTTGACAGTAAGGAGTTCTATGAACCCACTCCCCAGAGAAATGGTGAAAATTACTTAAAACCAACCATTTAAAGTATCTGGAAATGATCCTAAAGGCCTAAGGCAAACAAATAAACATTTATTCAAGAAACTATTAAAATTCAGAAAAACAGCAAGACTGTATGGTATTTGAACTAAAACCTGTTCTTTCCCTTTCTCCTTCCCTCCCTCTTTTCAGATCAATGAAACTGAAACTCTTTTACAGATTGGTGTAGCCAAAATTTAGAATGCCCTTTCAACATATCTAACAGTCGGAAAGCTACATTGCCAGTAGGGACAGGACATCACTATTTCTCATCCTGCCCAAAGCAACCTGATGCTAAGCTAAATTCCAGGTAAGTGAAGACAAAAGGTGGGGGCTCTCCTCTTTCACCCAAGTGTCACTCAAGGGAAAGAAGCCCTATGTTGCTGCTGCATGTTGAAAATACTAGGACCTAGACTGCCTTTCACCCAACTACTTTGTAAAGCAGAGCTCCAATACCAGGAAAGGCAAAACAAGAAGACTTGAGGCTCCTGTACACCACTCCAGTAAGTGATCAGTAGAACTGGGGGTATGTGTCACGTGAAGTGGAAAGTGCACCACTGCCCCTGCTATCCAACTCCAGAGTCAAGAGCCAGAGACAGATATTTTGCCAGGAAGGTGAAGTAGGCTTAAAACAGATAGCTCTGAATCTCTTCCAAAGGAAGACTTCATATGGAATAGAGTGTAAAGTTCAGGCCTAAAGGCAATCTCAAAACCAAGAAGCTTGTGATGAAGGGCAACTGGGAGGAGATTCAGATACAGCTAAACTGTAAAGCAGCTAGCTTGCAGGAGAGAATAAAGACAGCCAGTATGAGTCCTCCTAGGGTCAGAATAAATTTCAAAATCTGACTATCCCTGCAAGTGAGCTGAAATTTTTTTTTGGAGCAAGTTGAAAAGCAATTTGTGTCTTAGGGCATAGTTGAAAACAAGGAAGCAGTCAGCTGGCAATAAACATCTGGGTGTGGTCAAGGAAAGAGACAGTGGAAGTGGAACACAATCTTGCCAAAAACACTGTCATCCTAAGGTGCATGTGGGCATATCCAAGTTTGCACCCCCCAGGATCATTACCGGATGCTTAACACTGCAAGAGGGAAATAGACTTCACTAAATTAATCTAAGCAGTCACTAAACAAATAAACAAATAACAGTAACAAGACCTGGGAGGGGAGACCAGTACTCACAGTTGCTACATAAAATGTCCAGTTTTCAACCAGAAATTGCAAGCTTTGCATTAAACAGGAACATATAACCCATGTACACCGGGAAGGAAGCAGGCAACAGAAACTGCCTGTGAGAGACACCATATGTTGGATTTAACACACAAAGACTTCAAAAGAATCATTTTAAGTATGTTCAAAGAGCTAAAGGAAAGCATGATTAAAGTAGTAAAGGAATGTATAATAAAAATGTCACATCAAATAGAGAATTTCAATAAAAAGATCTTTTAAATAAATAAACAAATGGAAATTGTGGAGTTGGGAAGTATAATAACTGAAATAAAGTCACTAGAGGGGCTCAATAGTATGTTTTTAACTGGCAAAAGAATGAACTAGTGAAATAGATGGCAGCAGATTAATAGAGATTATACAGTCTAAAGACAGGAAAAAATAATAAAGAAAAATGAACAAAGCTTCAGAAATGTAAAACACCATTAAATACATCAACATACACATAATGGGAATACTAGAAGAAAAAATATTTAAAGAAGTAATGGCTGTATCAAAATTAACAACTATAGCTACACAAAACACATGAATCTCAAAAACATAATATTGAACAAAGCAAGAATAATAATATAATTTGGTCATATAAATTTCAACAAATAAAAGAAAGCTATGTTTTAGGGATACAGGAAAAATGACAAATATCAGAATAGTGAATGCCTTTGGGTGAAAGGAAGAGGGTTATGAACCAAAAGTGCATTGATGGTAAAGGGGTATTCTGATATACCTAAAATGTTCTGTTTTGTTTTTGTTTTGTTTTTTAAGTTTTTTTTCAAAAGCATTGCCATGACTAAGCCCACCTCATTCTCTCAACTAGCTTCACATGTATATGGTAGCAGAGCTAGGATCAAAACCAGGTGTTTTCTATATTTACTATTTTTAAAAATATATATTTTATTGCTTTTTTACAGAGAGGAAGAGAGAGGGATAGAGTTAGAAATATCGATATGAGAGAGAGTCATTGATCAGCTGCCTGTTGCACACCCTCTACTGGGGATGTGCCCGCAACCAAGGTACATGCCCTTGACCGGAATCGAACCCGGGACCTTTCAGTCCGCAGGCTGACGCTCTATCCTAGGGGTGTCAAACTCAATCAGAGAAGGGGCCAAAATCTAAAATCCAGCCTAAATTGCGGGCCGAATGGTTTACTGAACAGTCATAAACTGTCATTGTGATGGAAACGCAGCGGAGTGCAGTGATGACAGCGCGGTGCGGGCCACATTGCAAGGCCTGGCGGGACGGATTTGGCCCGCGGGCCTTGTGTTTGACACATGTGCTCTATCCACTGAGCCAAACTGATCTCGGCAAAAACCAGGTGTTTTCTAATGCCAAGGTCCAACTGTGGGAATAGCTGCAGTAACCCATGCCCAATGACAACAAGGAAAAGTCTCCCAAACCTCCAGAACCAGTCTACTCTAAAATTCCCACCTCAATCCAATTCCCAATACACACACTGGGCAACATTGGGAGAAAAAATAAAAATCCTCTTATTTCCCCCCACATTCTAGCTCTCTACTTTCTATAACATCTCATCCAACTCAGACCCAAGGCTTGAGAAGTTGATTCATACCTGGAGAAAAACAAAATTAAAGTAACAGGGCAGGTGAGAAAGCCCTTGGGGGAAGCTCTGGAATGACTGTAGAAACTGAAGAAAGAGCAGAGGTACTGACAACTAGAGATAGGTATAGGCACTCATCCCAATTGGGATGGCTTCAGGACCCCAGGATCTGCCTGGGGCCAGAAAGTATTCCTTTCCCAGTCTGCTCATATCTAAGAAAGAACTGGTCTCTCTTCTCCACTCAGTCAGTCTCTTCCACTCAGCACTAGTGGCCCCCGTGGCCTACAGTGAGAAGTCATGGCATCTTAGCCTGGCATCAAGGTGCCTCATTTTCTGTCTCAAGCAAGTGGCTGCAGCAGTCAGAACAAGACAGGAACTAGGCCAGTACCCTTAGGGCCAGGTTCTAAACTACAATAGTAGGACTCCCGGCCTGGGTGGAAGCACACAGCAGTAAAAAAGCAGAGAAGGCCATAGAAGAGGAGGAGAAGGAGCCCTAAACCAGCAGCCTAGAGCTACACAGAGCCAGCTCCCCCAAGGTGAGCCCAAAGCCTTTTTGGCTCCAGACCCTGACAATCCTCAGCCTTCCTAGGGTTCAGGATGGCATTTCCTGCTCCCTCCTCCAAGCAGGATATGGGTGGCTGGCTGGAGGGCAGGAGTCCTGGAGTAGCACTAAAATACAGGCAGATTCCTAGGGTCCTTTCTGTGGTCTGCCTGCCTGTAATGAGAACCAGCTCTCCTGCAGAAGATCCTTTCAACCCCATCTGACTCTCCAAGACCTCGGCTTGGAATGTCTGGGTCTTGTTCCTGTCTGGACCATTTCTGAAGTTCAAGGTGGTCAGCAAGCCAATAACATGAGACCCATACCACTTCCCTGTGACTATCCTCGTCACAGGAACACAGTCAGCTGCCCAAAAGATCTCAAGACGGAGGCCCAGTCCTGAGATGTCACAGCTTCGAAAGTCAGTCCTGTGAGTGAGAAGGAAGCCTCCAAGACCAGGCCAGAAAAGCCAAGAAGCAACAAGACCAAAGTGGCACAGAGCAGAGGTATGTGGTGGACCAGACAGAGATGCAGGTTGTACCATGCCTGGCAGCTGCTCATGGGGAACCAGAGGGGCCTGGGCTGCCACAGAGATCCTCCATAGAGAGACCCCTTCCCGACCCTCATGCAATTGGGATCCACGTTCTCCCCCCAAACCCTCAGAGGGGATTCCCACGTGCAGTGAAATGTTCTATTTTTAACCTGGGGGTGGTTAAAAAGATGTTTTCTTCATAATAAAACTGTACATATTTTTTTTTCTGAATATATACTCTTTTCAAAGTCTTGATAAAAAGAGATAATAGCTATAAATTTCCCAGAATGACCCACAGACCCAGAAAGCACACATTCCCAAGATCAACAAACTTACCAAACACAAGAGAGTAAAAGCACAGAACACTAAAGGTAACAAGATTCTTAAAAACAGATAATGAAAAAGGACCCTTCACGCAACGGAATGTTAATTATTAGAATTATAGTAGACTTTTTTTTTTTTTTTTTTTAGTTTTTTATATACTTTTTTTTTTCTGCTTTTTTACAGACAGGAAGGGAGATAGTTAGAAACATGGATGAGAGAGAAACATTGGTCAGCTGCCTCCTGCACAACTCTCACTGGGGATGTGCCCGCAACCAAGGTACATGCCCTTGACCGGAATCGAACCCCGGACCTTTCAGTCCGCAGGCTGGTGCTCTGTCCACTGAGCCATACCAGCTAGGCTCAGTGGACAGAGACCTCTTAATGGCAACAACTGAAGCCAGAAGGGAATGAAATATTGATATATTCAAAATACTGAGAGTAAATTACTGTCAACCTACAATTGTGCTCCTAAAAAAGCAGTAACTCTTAATGAGCGTAAAATAATAAAACAGCATTTTTTATGATAACTGAGGTTTTCACATGAACTGGATATTAGATGATATTAAGGAAGTATTATTAGCTAAGTCTGACAGAAGTATTGTATTTATTTTTTTAAAGCTCTTCTACAGGAAAAATATTCTTAAGTAATTATAAACTTCATATGATGTGACATTTCAGCAGGAAAGGAAGCACAGAATGGGATGAGACAAAACTTTCAAAGTGTCCCAAGTGCTCATAACTACAGAAACTGAGGGATGGAAATAATTGGATTTTGTTGTACTGTTTGGTCTATTTTCGTGCATGCTTAGCAATATCTATAATAATTTTTAAAATAATTGATAAAATCTAAGGCTAAATTAAAACAAATAAAAAAAAATATAGCATGCTTACCAGTAAAAGACCTCCATTAAAGCAATTTGTCAAAATGTTCTTCAGGAAGAAGGAAAATAATCTCAGAAGGACAGTCAGATTAAAGAAGAGATGGTGAGGAAAGAATATGGTAAAATGTATGTAAACTGAATCACATATTTCTATGTAAAACAACATAATTTGATGGATTTAACAAGGGTAAAATAAAATGTTAAATAATGAAAAACAGATAAGATGGGAAAAAAGTGATATTGAATAAACTGCTATAAGGTCCAACTTTGAGAGCAATGTAAATGATTCAATTTCAAGGGTAAGTAACCACATATTCCCTGTAATCTACTAATTCCACTTCCCTTAACTGCCTTACAGAAACATTTGAACATTTTTTAAAATATTTTTTTTATTGATTTCAGAGAGGAGGGGAAAGGGAGAGAGAAGAGATATAGAACTATCAATGATGAAAGAGAATTACTAATTGGCTGCCCCCTGCACACCCCCTACTGGGGATTGAGCCCACAGCCAGGCACGTGCCTCGACAGGGAATCAAACTGTGAACTCCTGGTTCATAGACTGACACTCACCATGGAGCCACACCAGCCAGTTACACATTTTAATGAGGAGGCATATACAAACAGTTCCAGCACTGCCTGTAATAGCAAGAAATAGGAAATCTGCCATCAATAGGAAATGGCAAAATTATGGTATATCAATAAAACAAAATACTACATAGCAGTTTAAAAGACTAAGATGGACCTGAACATTCAAACATATTGAGTGAAAAAGACAAATTGCAGGTACTGTGTAACAGTGTTCCTATTATAAAGAAACCATATATTTTCTATATACACAAATATAATTATATATGCAAAACTATAGAAAAAGTTATAAACAAGCTGGTAATAGTGGTTATACTATCTATAAAAACAATGAAGGAAATTGGGTGAATTGGAAACCTGAGATTTGACAATGATTATATGTTTCTTCTATTATAGAAAATTAATTTTCAAAAATAACTTTTTAAGGATATTAAACTTTGAATTCCCTGAGTGCAAACATTTCATCTTTTGCACCCATTATATTAGCTGAATGAATATTATAAATCATAGGGTCTCACATGGACTGGAGGGGAGGATTCAAAGGAAATAAACCAAAATAGCAGTTTTTCACTTAATAAGACAGCTATGAGTAGTTTTTCCTTTTACTTTCCTTACTTTCCAATTTTTAGAAAATGAACATTTACATTTGTAATGGGAAAAACTATTTTAAATTAGTTAAAAATAAAGTACAATTGAAAAATAAAGAGAATAAAATAATGAGATGAAAAACCTTTTGAATTATAATATAATTAGAGAATCCACATCAACCTGTTTCCTATTAGTTTGTGCTCTCTCAAAAGGAGACTAGGAGTTTTTAAAATTAAAGGCTAAGCCTCTTAGTGTTATTAATAAGATAAAATCAAACTGTACAAAATCAAAGAAGAGACTAATTAGTGTACTAATTAGTTCTTTACCATAGCTGTACAGGTTGTCACAGGAATTGCCCTAGAAGTTTTCAATTCAGGAAAAAACCAAAACACATCTATTTGGGCGGAAAGTGCATGGCAGAAAGGTATGCCTATTTTAAAATTTTTAAGGATTCACTTAGAGACCTATTTAAAACAAATGCATCCAGGCATCTAAGCATCCAAAACGAAAACTCTGTCAGGCCAGTGTGGCTCAGTGGTTCAACATCTATCTACCCATGTACCGAGGGATCATCAGTTTGATTCCAGGTCAGGGCACATGCCTGGGTTGCGGGCTTCATCTCCAGCAGGGGGCATGCTAGAGATAGCCAATCAATGCTGATGTTTCTCATCGATGTTTCTCTCTCTCTGCCCTCCCTTCTAAAAATTAATAAAAATTAATAAAAACCTATTTTTTTCAAAAGCTAAAACCCTACTAGTCAATCTGGACTTAAAAATTAGTATGGCGTTTCCTCAAAAAATTAAAAATGGAACTCCCATTTAACCCAGTAATCCCACTTCTAAGAATATATCAAGAAATCAGAAACACCAATCAATAGGATATATGCATCCCTATGTTCATAGCAGCACAATTTACAATAGCTAAGATTTGGAAACAGCCTAAGTGCCCATTAACAGATGAGTGGATTAAAAAACTTTGGTACATCTACACAATGGAATACTACGCCGCTATAAAAAAGAAGGAACTTTTACCATTTGCAACAGGATGGATGGACCTAGAGAGCATTATGCTAAGTGAAATAAGCCAGTCAGAGAAAGATAAATATTATATCACATGATCTCACTCATATGTGAAATATAATGATCAACTTAATTTGATAAACAAGAATAGATCCAGAGACAAATGGCAGGTGAGGGGGGTTAGAGAGCAACCAAAGTGGGAATGATTGAGTAGTGAGGGGTGAGGTCAATTGGGGAGAAAGGAGACTTATATAAAACTTCAGACAATAAAAATAAAAAGGAAATAATATTTTAAAAGATGGTGTGGCTCACTGGCTGAGCATCCACCTACGAACCAGGAGGTCATGGTTCGATTCATCGTTGTGGTGGTTGCAGGCTCAGCTCCCAGTAGAGGGTGTTCAGGAGGCAGCCAATCAATGATTCTCTCTCACCATTGATCTCTCTCACCATTGATCTCTCTCTCTCTCTCTTTCTCTATCTCTTTCTCTC
Organism: Pipistrellus kuhlii; assembly: GCF_014108245.1. Classification (NCBI taxonomy): domain Eukaryota; kingdom Metazoa; phylum Chordata; class Mammalia; order Chiroptera; family Vespertilionidae; genus Pipistrellus; species Pipistrellus kuhlii. The sequence continues at coordinate 16,481,691 of NW_023425405.1, forward strand.
CCCTTTCTCTCCCCCCCTCCTCCCTTCACCCTTCCTCTCTGAAATCAATAAAAATATATTTAATAGAGAAAACAAAAACAAAAAACAGTAAGATCCTGAATAGTTTGGCTCAGTGGATAGAGTGTCGCCCTGCGGTCAGAAGGATCCCAGGTTTCACTCAAGGGCATGTACCTTGGTTGCAGGCACATTCCCAGTAGGGGATGTTTCTCTCTCATCGATGTTTCTAACTCTCTATCCCTCTCCCTTCCTCTCTGTAAAAAAATCAATAAAAAACATATATTTAAAAAAAAAAACAGTAAGGAAAAGTTGGGCTACACTACTATTTTTGGCTAAAATAAAAAATATTAAAATATGACAAAAAAATAGTTTTTATTCATTCTCCTGCAAATATATTGTGGCATTACTAACTTGGCAAAGAAATAAAGAGTGAGGTTTTTTTTTTTTTAATTAAATTATTATCTGTGTACATATCTTACCATTGAACAGTGAGTTTTTTAATTGACTGAACTGAGTAGACACACAGAGAGATTTAAGCACAGTGACTGTCAAACTGCAGGATTAAAGTAGCATATTATTCTATTCAGAGGCTAGGGGGACATAAGACAAAAGAACTCCTCTGTTATAAGAGTACAATAGTACTTATGACTTTTCTTTCAGGAATACTCTTATTTCATCATGCTAATAATTAATCTTAATTATTAAATAGGTTTTGATTCAAAGCACTAATGTAGTGAATAGAAAGTAAAGTTCTGGTTAAGAGTTAACATTTTCCAACCCTGCTGCTGATTTGTTGTTCCTATTACATTTCTATACAAAGAAAATGAAAATGTAAATGAAAGCAACTCCAAGAAACAATTTTACTCCTAGCTAGCTAAGTAAACACTTAAAAATAGTGATAACTAACTCTAAAAAAAATATATTGAAAACTGAGTTGCTTATACTGTGCTGATGGCACTATAAGTTAGTTCAATTCTTTTGAAAATCTAGAAAATCTATACTATGCAAAATTTATAATGATGATACTATCCTCTGCTCCAATAATTTCTTGATTAGAAATACAGCTTAAGCAAATAATTTAACTAAAAGCAATGTAAGTCATTTCGACTTGTCTGCCTAGCACTTGAGAGTACAGTTAATACAATTTATCATTCAATTTAAACAAGTTGAGGTCTTGTTTAAATCAGTATGAAGATCTATATTATGACAACCAAATTGTCTTGCTGTACTACACAGGTATTACCAAAGAAAACTACAGAACAAAATTTTACCAAAGAGATGGATAAGTCACTTGCAAACAGAATACTTAATTTTAAAATCACATCACTGGAACTAGAAGCCTCCAAAATAAAGGAGAACAACCAGTACTTTTAGGGTGAAGGTAATTGAAAAGCAAAAGAATTGAAAGAAGAATTCTGAGACTCACAGTAGTGTTAGCAGTCTTATAATATCAAAGAGAAATGCTTACAATTTTCTCACAGATTAGCTAAAAAATGAAAGATCAGTCTTTTTTTCCAACATATAATATAAATGCACCATTAACTAACAAAATTGGCAGACCAAGACTAAAACTGCACAAAATATGTTGCTGTCTAAAAACTGATGAGTCAACTTTTCAAAATAAGATTTCAGTGTGCAATATGTACACAAACTGAATTTGGTGGAAGTTCATAAATAAAAACTAATAAGTCCAAAGCTATAATCTGTAAACTTAATTAAAAACAAAATCTAATCAAATTAAATGTTCATTCTAATGTAAAAGGAAAAGAATCGGTCTTAGTAAAAATAATGAGTAAAAATACTGGAAAAAGAAAGTCTGAAAAAGTTTAATGTTATGATATGGATAACTAACCAATAAACTTAAGTGATGTAATATAATTTTCCACAGAAGATAATCTGATTAAAATTCATTAATGTTGGCATGACTGATTAAAATGCTTGTACTTCTAATACTATTAGAGCAGGGGTGGAGAGCCTTTCTTTCTGTCATAGGGTCATTTGGATATTTAGAACATCATTCTCGGGCCATACAAAATTATCAACTTAAAATTCACCTGCTATATTTGGTCAAACATTTAAATAATTCACCCTTAATGCCTTGGCAGGGCCAGACCAAATGATTTCGAGGGCCTCATACAGTCCATGGGCAGAATATGCCCCACCCCTGCCTTAAGAGGATAAATACCTCTACTGGATCAAAACCACACTCAGTTATAAAGGTAAACTAGCCCAGTCATTGTGGCTCAGTGGTTGAACCTCAATTTATGAACCAGGATGTCACGGTTCAATTCCTGGTCAGGGCACGTGCCCAGGTTTTGGGCTCCATGCCCAGTAGGAGTGCAATCTCATCATTGATGTTCCTAGTGCTCCCTCTCCCTTCCTCTCTAAAATCAATTTAAAAAAAAAAAAAAGGGGGGGGGGGGGAGGGTAGACTACTGTTCTGGCCAGTATTGCTCAATGGTAAGAATATCAGCCTGCATGCCAAAAGGTCAAAGATTCGATTCCTGGTCAAGGGCACATACCTGTGTTATAGGATGTGGGAGGCAACACAATATTACAATGCACACCCTTTAACATGTGTTTCTGTGTGTTAGTTTATCAGAAACAAACCAATTCTCCAAAATTCATTCTGCAGAATAAATTCACTTATATTCACATTCATCTCAAGGACCGAACAAATCAGACACATGAACCCTGCAACATATTTATATTAAATAAGTACATGCTGGGTTTATAGTGAAATAACGATTACTAATTGTGAAATGCTTTTCTGAATATTAAATATATTTATAAAACTCAACCAAGCTATGAACTTTAGTGTAGTAAAAGTTGAAATTTCTTTAAAATAATGACAAAAGGAAAATTGTAATTGAAACCTCTTAAAACATTAAGATCATTCCATCCAACATAAATAGCTGCAAATTTTAGTCAAAAACATAAAAAAAGGTTGACATACATTTTAAAAATAACAATAATGTTAGAAAAAGTAACTTTTGAAAAAATTGTAAAGATATCAGAAAATACTGGGGGAAAAAGCAATTTTTTAACACTAATAATAGAGCCGAAACCGGTTTGGCTCAATGGATAGAGTGTCAGTCTGGGGACTGAAGGGTCCCAGGTTCAATTCCGGTCAAGGGCATGTACCTTGGTTTCGGGCATATCCCCAGTGGGGGGTGTGCAACAGGCAGTTGATCGATGTCTCTCTTATCGATGTTTCTAACTCTCTATCTCCCTCCCTTCCTCTCTGTACAATCAATAAAATATATTAAAACATATATTATTAATTTAAAAAAAGACTGATTATAGAGTAAACTGAAAAATTCTCTCATGACATAATAAAATTTTGTCCATGCGCATTAGAGAAGTATTTTTCTGATATATTGATACAAAGAATCGGTAAATTTGATTAATTAGCCTATAGATTAATTGACCTAGAGCCAGTATATCTGTAGAACAAATTTCTAGAAATGAAATTGCTGGATCAAACATGGTATGTGCAATTTTTAGTTTTGACAACATTGCCAAAATGTACTTTAAAAAGTTGCACCAATCTACATTCTCACTAAAATCTATTAGAATCAAACTTTTTATTCCTTATGAATCTAGATGACCAAGACAAGAAGGAATAACGGTCATGCCTGAAAAGGCCGAGATCATGTGCAGCCTATTCGTTGCAACAACTGCACCCAATGCGTGCCCAAGGACAAGGCCATTAACAAGTTTGTCATTAGAAACATACCGTATTTTTCGGACCATAAGACGCTTCGGACCATAAGACGCACCAGTTTTTAGAGAAGGGAAATGAAGAAAAAAAGATTCTGAAACAAATAGTGTCCTAAAATATTTTATGTGCATTAAAACCCAACATCACAGTCATAAACACATGTAATCAACCCTGTAAAGTAAACAGCAGCATTTAGAACCATTTTAGAGCTGGGCAAGCACACGGAGACCACACAGAGCTGGGCAAGTAAAAAAACTTTTTTTTTAAAGTATATGTGTAGGCTATATTTGGACCATAAGACGCAGGGACTTTTTCCCCCCACTTCTGGGGGGAAAAAAGTGCATCTTATGGTCCAAAAAATACGGTAGTTGAGGCTGCAGCCATCAGGGACATCACCCAAGCGAGTGTCTTCAATGCCTACGTGCTTCCCTAGCTGTATGTGAAGCTGCATTACTGTTTGAGCTGGGCCATTCACAGCAAGTAGTCAGGAATCGTTCTCATGCAGCCCGGAAGGACCGAACACCCCCATCCCAATTCACACCTGTGGGTGCTGCCCCATGACTTCCACCAAATTCCATGTAAGAAGCTAAGTCTTTAAGGAGTGAAGAAAAGTTCTCTGGGGGGAAAATAAATGGAAATTGTACTTCAAAAAATAAAAATAAATAAAATGTAAATACTGGAATCACTGTTATTTTAAATTTGTGCTTTTAAAAATTTGAGCATGTACTTTACAATGGGATAAAGTCCTTTAATTGAATTATGAAAAAGCATTAAAGATTCACACAATAAAATTTTAAATTATTCAAAAACAGTTATATCCTAATAAGAACAGTGTAAAAATGAGTTCAAATATTAATAAGAAATTAAGATAATAAGCAAAAAATGAAAATGCTGTTTATTTCAGAATTTAGGAATTACAAGTGTGTGTTTTTTTCCATTTATTTTTAACAGTTATTATCATGCTGATTTTCTGTTAACAAAATGTTCTGGTGGCCTGAGAGTAAAAGAAAATCACAGCTTTTTATGCCACCCAGGCTTTTTATTTCCTGTCAATGGCCCACCCAGTTTTCAGTTGTCCAGTGCCAAAATTTGATCACAATCTTCATTTCAGCACTCTCTTCCGTTCTCCAAACCCTGGTCATTAAATTCTATTGCCTATATTTCTTTAATTAACTCTCTCTTTCATCTTCATTTCTACTGGATAACTAATATAAGGATCTAAATGAAATCTCTCGCCTCTAAAATCCAACTGCACACAGTTCTGTTTGATTAACTTCCCTTCAAACCTGATCACACATACAAATCATTAGTATGGCCCTAGCCGGTTGATTCAGTGGATAGAGTGTCAGCATGCGGAATGAAAGGTCCCAGGTTTGATCTGGTCAAGGGCACATTCCCAGGTTACGGGTTTGATCCTCAGTGGGGGACATGCATGAGGCAGCCAATCAATAATTCACTCTCATCATTGATGTTTCTATCTCTCTCTCCCTGTCCCCTCCTCTCTGAAATCAATAAAAATAAATAAAAATCAAAAACAAATCATCAGTATGTTGTTAAAAATGAAGATTCTGAGGTAGGGTATCAGATTCTGCATTTCTAGCAAGACCCACGTTATGCTAATGTTTTAACTTCAAACGTCAAGACACTCTTCAGATTACGAAGCTTTAAATCAAATACTACCTCCCTGTTCAAATTTAAGTTATTTCTTGGTGCTCAAGAGCCCTATCTCTCTACTTTTATACTGCACTAGAGGCCTAGCACGCACAAAATTGTACGTGGTTAGGGTCCCTAGGACTAGCCTGGCCTCCTTCGCATGGCCTCTGCCACCCTGGGACACTACATGAAACTCCCCGCCCCTGACTGCGCAAGGCCCCTTGACTGCTCCACGAGGCTTCCCCTGCCCCTTGACTGCTCCTCGAAGCTTGTTGCCGCCCTGTGAAGTTCACCACAGGACGCATCACGAAACTCCCCCGACCCCGCCACTGCTCCTTGAAATTCCCCTGCCCCATGACTGTTGCCTGAGTAATTGCTCCACTAAGCTCACAGCCACCCAAGAAGCAGCCTGCCACTGCCATTCAACAGTCCCCAGTTCCGTCCTATAGCCAGTTCCATCCCCCGTCATGGTAAGTGGCTTGGGGGCTGGAGGAGAGGGGGACCAAGAGGTGCTCCATGCACTGCATGGTGACCGGTAACCCGTTCAATTGTAATGCCACCTAGCTCTACAGCCTCACAGAATATCCTCCATTCTCCTTCTCACAGGCCATACACCTTTTGGTTTAGTAGCCCCCATCCTAATATATAAAAACCGTGGGTCTGTGACAACCAGAGGCTCAACCAACCAGAAGTCAGTCTTGCAGTCAGTGATGGGTTGCCATATCGACCCAACACTAACTGCTACTGCAGCAGGCACAGTGACCCAGCACTGACTGCTGAGGGGCTGCAAATAAGGCCCGGAGACAGGCCTGAAGAGAGAAGATGCATCTGATCTGTAGCTTCTGTGGCAGCTTTGATCAGCCCTTGCCTCTCTCTTTCTCTCCAGGCCCAACCCTCGATTTCTTTCCAGACCTCCACCAGGGCTGCTGATCAGCCTGCCTTTCTGATCAGGCCCCTTTGATAGGCCCAGAAACATTGACTGGCATAGAAACTGACCAATCAGAACCAAATGTGGGTGAAGTGTGAGGAGTCAATGGCTGCCTAGGAGGCAGGGCTTTTTAAAATATATATATATATTTTATTGGTTTTTTACAAATAGAAAAAGAGAGAGATAGAGAGCTAAAAACATTGATGAAAGAGAAACATCGATCAACTGCCTCCTGCACACCTCCTCCTGAGTTTTTTATTTTTTTTATTTTTTAATTGTTTTAATATATTTTATTGATTTTGTACAGTGAGGAAGGGAGAGAGAGAGTTAGAAACATCGACGAGAGAGTCATCGATCAGCTGCCTCTTGCACACCCCCACTGGGGATATGCCCACAACCAAGGTACATGCCCTTGGCCGGAATCGAACCCGGGACCCCCGAGTTCCCAAGCCGACATTCTATCCATTGAGCCAAATCGGCTCGGCTCCTCCTGAGTTTTTAAAACTATGTGCCCACAACCAACGTACGTGCCCTTAACCATAATCAAACCCATCAGTCCGCAGGCTGATGGTCCATCCACTGTGCCAAACCAGTTTTAGCACAGAGCTTTTGACTCTGACTGGCATAGAAAAAGAAACACTCTGACTCAGATGGCTTTACCCTAAAATTTATAAAAAATGTAAAGCATTAATTTTAATATTACACTATCTCTTCTAAAAAGAGGGAATACTTCCCAAGTCATTTTATGAAGCCAATATTAACTCTGGCACCAAAACCAGACAAACACAGTACCAAAGAACAGAAACAAAAACTTCAAGCCAATATTTCTCATGAACTTAGATGCAAAACCCTAAACAAAAATATCAGTAAATAATACCCAAAAATATATAAAAATATTATTGGGATTTAATCTAGGTAACCAATGCCAATTCAACATTTGAAAGTAAATCAATATAACCTACCATAATAAAGGACTAAAGACGACAAATTACATAATCATGTCAATCGACAGAAAAAGCATTTGACAAAATTCACAATAAAAATTTTCAGTAAAGCCCTAACCGGTTTGGCTCAGTGGATAGAGCATCGGCCTGCAGACTGAAAGGTTCGATTCTGATCAAGGGCATGTCCATTGGTTGCGGGCACATCCCCAGTAGAGGGTGTGCAGGAGGCAGATGATTATTGTTTCTCTCATCGATGTTTCTAACTCTCTATCCCTTTCCCTCTCTGTGAAAAATCAATAAAACATATTTTTTAAAATTCCCAGAAAATCAGGAATAAAATGGAACTTCCTCAACTTGATAAAGAACATGTATAAAAAAAATCCCACAGTTACCATCACAATTTAATAGTAAAAACTACATGCTTCTCCCCCCCAGCTCAAGTACAAAGCATGGATAGCTGCTCTCATCAATCTTATTCAACACAGTTATGGAAGCTCTAGCCAGCAAATAAAGTAGGATCCTATATAATAAAACCCTAATATGCAAATTGACTGAACGGCCGAATGACTGGTTGCTATGATGCGTGCTACCAGGGGGCAGACACTCAATGCAGGAGCTGTCCCCTGGTGGTTAGTGGACTCCCACAGGGGGAACGCCACTCAGCCAGAAGCCGGGCTCACGCCTGGTGAGCACAGCGGCAGTGGCAGGAGCTTCTCCCACCTCTGCTGTAGGTGTATGGTAAGGAGTAAGTCCTGGACTGCAAGAGGGATATCTGACTGCCGGTTTAGGCCTGATCCCCCCGGAGATCCCTAAGGGGATTGGGCCTAAGCCAGCAAGCAGACATCCCCAGAGGGGTCCCGGACTGCAAGAGGGTGCAGGCTGAGCTGAGGGACCACCTCAGTGCATGAACTTTGTGCACCGGGCCTCTAGTAAGTAAATGAAAGGCAAACAGATTGGAACAAAAGAAAAAAAAATCTGTCCCTGTTTTCAGGTGAATTATTTTCTACCTTGAAAATCCCAAGAAATCTACCCCCAAATTCCCTAGAAATAATAAGTGAGTTCTGCAAGATCATAGGATACAAGATTAATGCATAAGAATCATCACATTTCTACATACTAACAATAAACATGTGAAAACCTAAATTACAAATACAATGCCATTTACAGTTGCTCTCAAGAAAATAAAATACTTACATATAAATCCAAAAAGTAAAATGAAATATGTGTAGGATCTATATACTAAAAATTACACACTGTTGATGAACAAAATCAAAGTTCTAAAAAGTTGTTCACTTACTGGAAGACACAACATAATAATGATAGATATTCCCCAAATCCAATCTATAGGTGTAACGCAATTCCTAGCAAAATCCCAGAAAGATTTTTTTCTAGGTATAGATAAAAGCTTATTCTAAAATATAAAGAGGTAAACTCTTTTTTAACAACTAATCTCTAAGCTTTTTTATATGTAGTATCATATACCTCTAGAAATCATTAGCATATGACAAGCATATTCAATACACAGTCCCCAAATATCTTTAAATTTCCCATAATTCTACATATGATTTCTTCTTCACCTATTTGTATCAATTTGCTTTTTACTATCATGTTCAGTATCATTCTGTTGGAACTTTATTAACAAAAGTAAAAGCAGCTCACATTAAAATCTTAAGAATGGGATTCAGGATATCTGAAGAAAATTTAGATTATAAAATACTAATTTAGAGTCAAAAGTCATAAGAAATACAACATTTCCATCCAGAAGCAGGGGAAAATAGAGAAAGAGTATGAGTAGAGGGAAGACACTAAATTTGGCAGGGGTTAAAAGGAAAGCAAGTGTTGCTAAAGGAGGTTAGAGGCAGCAGTGACATAACAGACCTCTGTTGAGAAAGGGTGGTCCAGAAGCATTATTTTCAGTCTGTTGAGATCTTCCTTCCAGGCATATCCTTTGTTGGGCACAAAATTTTTGAAAGCAAGAGTAGTCCAGGCTTCCACTGAAAGCCACTCTTTGGAATAGCAATCAACTCATACATTCTATTTGCAATTTCCTCAGGGATACAGATGTCAAGTCTTCCTGTGTGTAGGGTGAAGGGTTAGTGAGAAGAAAAGAGGAAGGCCATGAACTATCTCTGACAACTTCCTGCCCACCCATAAAAATTGACATAATCTAAACCTACATTAAAGATGCCTCCCAAGCCTTCAGATTTAGTAAAATGAGATTAGAATATTCTCTGATCTTATCAACTCATAAAATTTTCCTAGCATGGAACAAAATCTCTTGCCATCTAACTTGTTTTCAAACTGTTACTAACAGATTATAGAAAAAAAAAAATGTTAAAAGCAGGGAAATTGGTTAGAAGGCTGTTGCAATTACCTAGCAAGAGATTATAGTGGCTATGGAATGATAAAAACTGGTTGAATTCTGGGTATGTTTTCAAGGTAGAGCCAACTATTTCCTGATGGAAAGAATGAATGTGGGATGTGCGACAGAATCAAAAATAACGCCAAGATTTCTGGCCTGACCAACTTGAAGCTGCCAACAACTGAGATGAAGAAGGTACATATATGGGTGGAGCAGATATGAAAGGGCAGAAATGGAAGGGGAAAGCATGATTCTATTTTGAACATGTTGAGTTTAAGATGTTTAAGAGTGATTCAAGTAGAGATATTGAGTAGACAACTACTAGTAGCTATATAAATCTGAAGTTCAAAAGAGTGGTCTGAAGTGCAGAAATAAATTTAAGAGTCATCCACATTTAGACTGTATGCAAAGCCATGAAACTTAGCAGAGGTCACCAAGGTAGTGAGTACAGATAAAGAAGATAATAAAAGTTAACTAAGCCCTGGAATATTACAATGGTAGAGGTAGACATAAAGGAGGGAGGATCTACCAAGAAAGTCTGAAGAGTAACCAATGAGTTTTGACAAAAAGCAAGAGGATGAGTTATCTTAAAGGCAAGTGAAATAAATATATCAAAGGAGACAACAACTTTGTCAAATGTAAATTAATCACATAAGATAAAAACTGACGAGATTTAAAATGTCATTGTTAGGAGACTTAAACAAAAATAATTTTAGTACAATGGTCAGAGCAAAAACCTGATTGGAATAGGCAGAAGAGAGAACAAGAGAAAACTAGAATAAGTGCATTCAGACAACTCTTTAAAGGGGTTCTACAGCAATGGAAGAGTGTTCAAGAGAACATACTTCTATGAGAAAAAATAAAAGCACGTTTGCATGTTGATGAGAATGATCCAGAAGAGAAGAAGCCATGATGTACCAAGAGAGGAGAAAAATTACTACAGCAATGTCCAGAGTAAATGAAAGGGGTGGGAATGCATCACCAGAGGGACTGGGATTAGAGAGAAGCAAAGACAGTTCATCTATAGTAATTTAAGGCAAGCAAGGTCTGTGAGTCAGATCACAAGATGTGGTGGTGAAGTCCTAAATATTCTTCAAACTGCTTCCATTTTCTCAGTGAGGTAGCAAGCAGGTCTGAAAGTGAACCAGAAGAGGACAGTTGAAAGTTTAAAAAAAAAAAAAAAAAAAAAAAAAAAAAAAAGGCAGGGGTATAAACTAAGTCACCTAAGAGTGGGAACACCGATAAATTAAGGAAATGGACTATGATTGCCAGACAATATTAAGAGCCATCTGAGCTTTCCTACCACGAATTTAAAGTGAGAATGGAGAGAAACCAAGATGGCGGCATAGGATAGACACCTGAATACAGCCTACCACAACAAATTGGAATTTAGAACTGAAAAACAGGGGAAACATCGCCCTGAAGCGCCGGATGGCTGGCTGAGAGGAGGCTCTACCATCTGGGAAGGAGAGAGAAGGCACGCTGAGCTTCAGAAACTGTGAAGGTACGGAGAAATGTGCGCGCGAAAAGGCAGCCACCCGACTTCACTGCCGGCTTGCTTGCGGAGCGCAGAGAGGGCAGGCTGAGTTCACTACTGGCTTACTCCCTGCTTGCAGAGAGGGCGGACAGCTAATGCGTGGCTGGCTTTCTTGTTCGGGAGGAAAACAGAACTACCCTATTGCTCTAATAGACGGCCCCAGACAGGGAGAGGCCAGACTGTCAGGCAGTGGGCAGAGATCTCTCCGAGGTGTGTGAAGCCAGCGGCCATTATTGAGGGACTCAGAAACCAGACCCTCGTAGGGAGGGGCTGATTAAAGCTTGTCTGCACCACCCGAGACTCTGCCCGATCCAAGCGGAGCACAGAAACCCTTCCAGTGGCTAGCTTTCTCGTTCGCCCAGAATAGGATTCTCCTAGGGAGTAACAGACAGGAATCCAAAGCTTGTCTGCCCTATGCCAAAGAAGTGCTCATGCCTGCAACCAATTGTGCGGGATTCAACAAAGCTTGGCTGTGCCACCCCGAGACTCTGCCCCTTTCAAGCAGAATACAGAAACCCTCCTAGCTGAGACACGTCTGATCCTCTTAGCCAATTGGCTTGGAGATTAACACTTCCCAGTGATACCAACAACAAGCAAGGCTTAACAACAAGACTGCACACACAGCCCACAAAGGGCTACACCAAGATTGTCCACCTCAGGTAACTGGGAAGCTGACCCACTCAACCATATAGGTCACCTTAGCACCCAAAGCCACCCTACCAACTCAGGGAAGCTGTGAAAATGCCGAGACAAGGAAACAGATCACAAACAAAAGAAATGGAGAACAAGAAGCGACTGGATATAGAGTTCAAAAGCACGCTTATAAGGTTTTTCAAGAATTTCTTAGAAAAGGCCAATAAAATAAACAAGACCTATGAGGATATGAAAAAGGATCAACTAGAAATAAAGAATACATTGTCTGAAATAAAAAATATTATACAGAGTCCTAAAAACAGAATGGAAGATCACAAGAATCACGTCAAAGATTTGGAAAACAAGGAGCCAGAGGACACTCCTCCACATAAGCAAGAAGATAAGAGAATCCAGAAAGTTGAAGATAGTGTAAGAAACCTCTGGGACAATTTCAAACGAACCAACATCAGAATTATGGGAGTCCCAGAAGAAGAGAGAGAGCAAGATACCGAAAACATACTGGAAGAAATAGTGACAGAAAACTTCCTCCATCTGAGGAAAAAAATAGACTTACAAGTCCAGGAAGCACACAGAACCCCAAACAAAAGGAATCCAAAGAGGACCACACCAAAACACATCATAATTAAAATCCCAAGAGCAAAAGACAAAGAGAATATTAAAAGCAGCAAGAGAAAAGCAGGTAGTTACCTATAAAGGAGCCCCCATACGATTGTCAGCTGATTTCTCAACAGAAACCATGCAGGCCAGAAGGGAATGCAAGAAATATTCAAGGTGATGAATAGCAAGAACCTACAGCCAAAAATACTCTACCCAGCAAAGCTATCACTCAGAATCGAAGGCCAGATAAAGAGCTTCACAAATAAAAAAAAGCTAAAGGAGTTCATCACCGCCAAACCAGAATTATATGAATTGCTGAAAGAGGTTCTTTAGGAAGAGGAAAATATAGATAAAAATTATGATCAACAAATATGTAACTATCAACAAGTGAAACTAAAAGCCAAGGGAATTAAAAAACCTGATGAACAATATTAACTGGTGAATATAATAGAATCAGAAGTATGAAAGGGGAGTGGACTGATGATTCTCCGGGGGGAAAAGGGAGTGGGGGGTGCGGAAAGCCTGAACAAAAACTTCACCTATGGATGAGGACAATAGGGGGTTGGGAAAGGGCAGAGGGTGGGGTGGGAACCTGGTGGAGGGGAGAAATGGAGGGGGGAAAAATGAGGAACATTTGTAATAATATGAACAATAAAGATTTATTAAAAAAAAAATCCAAAGAAAAAAATTAAAAAATAAAGTGAGAATGATCATACTGTATTTTCCTTCAGTCACCTGCAGCTGCTTTGGTGCAGACATAAAGTGCTTAGAGCACATGTGTCAAACACAAGGCCCGCGGGCCAAATCCGTCCCACCAGGCCTTGCAATGTGGCCCACACCGCACTGTCATCACTGCACTCCGCTGCGTTTCCATCACAATGACAGTTTATGACTGTTCAGTAAACCATTCGGCCCGCGATTTAGGCTGGATTTTAGATTTTGGCCCCTTCTCTGATTGAGTTCGACACCCCTAGCTTAGAGAATCTGGCTTATAGGATTGAGATTTTGACACATATGAAGAAGAAAGGAGCAAGAGAGTTGAAAACACATTAAAAGGAATGAATACAGTACCTGACCATTAGGTAATAAATATACACTAGGAAATGAGGAAAGAAAAGTAATCAAGGGGGCAAGGAACAGTGAAAGGAGAATAGCTGTAGACTGGAGGTCCTAATGACAATAAAAAATTATTGGGTTGGAGTAGTAGGTAGAATGAGCTGAAAATATAGATACCCTGTTTCCCCGAAAATTAGACAGTGTCTTATATTAATTTTTTCTCCCAAAGTTGTGCTAGGTCTTATTTTCAGGGGATGTCTTATCTTTCCATGCACTAGGTCTTCTTTTCGGAGGATGTCTTATTTTCGGGGAAACATGGTAGTAGTCAGAAAAAGGGCTGCATGAATTGAAAACCATGAAAAGGTTTAATATCTACAATAATAAAAGCATAATAAGTGGCTGAGGTAGAGAACAAGATCATTAGAAAAGAGGAATTTTAGAACTTAATAAGCTATTGTATTACAAGTACCATAGATACTACATGTTGAAATTACTAAGAATTAAAAGAGGCATAGAGTTGGTAAGAATGACAGTGAGCTAGGAGCTAAAATAGACAAGAAAAGATAAGGAGTAATCCAGGGTGTGGTATATGCCAACAAACATGAGGGTTTATGGGTAATATGATCTGTTAGCAGGTAAGTTTTTGGGAGAAGAAGAGGATGGAAGACATTAGCCCCATTTCCAGGCTCAGTGAAACCAATCTCCCTCTTGGACACCCCCCTGCTGACCCTTCATGATGACATATAAGAAAAAATTAAAAACTTAACAGCAAACACGTAAGAGGGCTGCAGGGGAAGAGTGTCTTCAGAAAAGTATAAAGTAGAGGAAATGTTCAGGGGGGAAAAACAAGGACATGGAAAAATTTTGCTGATCATAGAGAGGAGTGAAAAATAAATCATTCACAACATTATAAGGATTAAAGTGGGAAACATGAAGTGTCAACTGGCAAACTGATGGCAACTAACATAAAAAGGGATAAAGGATATAATAAGATTAGTCCTGATGGACTTCAGGCAAATAATAGTGTCAAGGCTATGAGTGCTGGCAGGAGGAATGAGGTCTGAGAAGCTCCCTGTCAATAGAACACAAGTCAGGGAAGCATGTTCTTAGCCTCAGTGCAAAGGGCTTCTCCCTCACTCACTAATGATGACTTGCAAGGAAAGTGTAATGTAAGGCTATTGTAGAATTTTTAAAAATTAATAATAGAGTGATTAGAACAGTGCCTTGAATCTAATAAGCATTCAAAGATAAGTTTTACCATCAAATGTAAAATATAATTATTGTAACAAGAAGTGATTCATCATACATTTTATTTTCCTCAGCAAATGGATTTCCCAACTGATTCCCAGAAAAACCGTATCAAAATGGACTCAGAAAACTCATTTGAAAAAGAAGAAGTCTCTGAGGTCAACTTTTATGAAGTGTCCATCAATCTCAGAAATTGGTTCTCCTCCAAAAGCACCACCACCGGCCCTTGAATTCATTTCTCCATCCACTCAACTTCAATGGTAAAATTATATATTCATTCAAAAACCATATACTGAGCACCTATTATGCACCAAGTACTCTTCACAGAACCTAGGATACATCAGGAAACAAACAAAAGTCCCTATCCTAGTAGATGGAGATTAACAACAAACAGTATATATAGCCGAAACCAGTTTGGCTCAGTGGATAGAGCATCAGTCTGCGGACTGAAATGTCCCAGGTTCAATTCCGATCAAGGCATGTACATTGGTTGCGGGCACATCCCCAGTAGGGGGTGTGCAGGAGGCAACTGGTCAATGTTTCTCTCTCATCAACGTTTCTAGCTCTCTATCCCTCTCCCTCTCTGTGGAAAATCAATAAAAATATATTAAAAAAAAAAAAAAAGAAAAAAAGAATCTGCTCCCAACCCGGAGATAACTACTGCTGTCAACAGTTTGGTGAATATGTCTACAGATTAAAAAAAAAAAAAAAAAAAAAAAAACAATACACACACACACACACACACACACACACACAAATACACACACACACACAAAACACAGTATATATAATGGCTTATATGTTTGAAGAGAAGTATTACACAAAAATAAAACAATACAAATAATGAGGTAAGGGGCCTGGATTTAAATAGTCAGGGTAGGACTAGTGGTGAGATCACCTGAACAAAGGTCTGAAAAAGTTGAGATAGATATTTGGAAAAGTGCTCTCTAGGCAGAGGGAACAGCCAGGACAAAGATTCAAAGACTTCTTCATTTAGTTCTTGCCACTACTTGGCAATAATTTCTCAAAATGTTTTTACTGATTTCAGAGAGGAAGGGAGAGACAGACAGAAACATCAATAAGAGAGAAACATAAATTGGCTGCCTCCTGCTCGTCCCCCTCTGGGGATTGAGCCAGCAATCCAAGCATGTGCCCTGACTAAGAATCAAACTGTGACCTGGTTAAGGGGGCAATGCTTAACAAACTGAGCAACATCAACTAGGTAGCAATAATTTTATTAATTCCTTCCCTCCGCCCCCATTTCTTCTCTTCAAGCCTCTAATCCTACTCTCTACTTTCCTTCAGCAGTGGATGATAATAGCTAATATTTATCATACATTTACCACATACCAAACATTGTTCTAAATGTTTTTAAAAGAAATAAGTGCTACCATTGCCTCCATGCAGAAAACTGAGATGCAGCCCTAACAAGTTGGGCTCAGTGGATAGTCAGCCTGTGGACTGAAGGGTCCCAGGTTCGATTCCAGTCAAGGGCATGTACCTTGGTTGTGGGCACATCCCCAGAAGGGGGTATGCAGGAGGCAGCTGATTGATGCTTCTCTCTCATCAATGTTTCTAACTCCTTTCCTCTCTGTACAAAATCAATAAAATATACTTTTTTTAAAAAGAAAGAAAACTGAGACGCAAAAAGATTTAAGCAGCTTTCCCCAAGATTAGAAAGTTAGCAAGTGGCAGAGCACAAAACGCCTCAAGTTTTCTCATCCCTAATATGTAGAATTTCTCCAAATACACATTCAATAACTACGAAAGCTATTATAACGTCTTCTTGCCATTTTTCCAGTCATTTTCTAGACTAGTCTTTACATAACATCTATACCTCCTACCTTCCTTAACCTCCCCCCAAATTTGATTATAGTCCTACTCTACTAAAATTACTCTAATGTAGTTAGTGATTATCACACCTCAAGCTAAATGGCTTTATCAATTCCATTCTCCTTGAATGTTGTGTTAGACTATGTCAATTCCTTTTCTTCTTGAAATAGAAGCAACACCATGCTGGATCTTCCTATCCCTATCTGCGATTTCTCTCCCTGGTAAACTTCTCTCTTTGTTTCCAAGACTTATACTTGCCCATCTTCTTCTCACCTCTCCAATTGTTCCTTTAATACCTTTTTCACTTCCGGCCCTTTAAAGGTAGAGATCCCAAAATTTAATTAGGATCCTTTGTGCTTCTACGTCTATTAGTTAGCTCAGTTTCCCTTAACGTTCATTTGTCCAATAAAAATAATATAGCACTCTTCTCTCTACCAGGCAAATTGTGTGGGTCATTCTGGATAAATCAGCAAACAAAATGGACCAAAAACCCCCCCACAAAAACCTATGCTACCAAGGACACTCAAAATTATCTCCCTTTAAATACTGTTTTAAACACATCACTCTCCTGACTTCAAAAAAATATAACCTTGCAATGATTCCCCTCTTATCAACCAAATCAAAATGCCTTTGTTCAAAACATTCCATCACCATTTTCCATCATACCTATCCAGGTTCATTTTCCACTACTCACTGATTCAAAAATATTCCAGAAAGTCTAGACCTTTTGATTACTCCCTCAAATACTTTGTGTTCCAACTCATCAAATAACTTCTGAAAACATTGGTCAAGTACCTAGACATTAAGAAGTATCCTAAAGCATAGTATGCAAATTGTCCCTTTGACCAGGAGTTCGACCAGGGGGTGGGGGCAGCCAAGGGAAGTGAAGGAGGCCCGAAAGGCAGCGTGGGATGAGAGGGAGCACTCAGCCGCTAGGGACCCTACCAGTGCATGAATTTTGTGCCCTGGGTCTCAGGTATTGAATAAAAAGTTAAGTGTTCAAAAATGGATGTATTTGAATTCTTTCAAATATATTAAATAGCAAGCACTTGTATGGGACTTGCCAAACACTATTCAAAGCACTTTTCAAACATTAATTCATTCATTTACTCCACACAACAATCCTATTATCTCCATCTCATAACTGAGGAAGCTGAGGCTCAAAAAGAGTAAAGTAACTTGCTCTAAGTCTGACAAATATTAAGTGGTAGAGCCAAGATTCACACTCAGGCAGTTTGGCTCCTTACTATACTGCATACTCCTAGCAAGAACAATAAAAAAAGCAAAAAGAGCCCTGTAGTGTGGCCCAGGAACCAAGAGGTCATGGTTAGATTCCGAGTTAGGGGCATGCTAGGATTGCAGGCTCGATCCCCAGCAGTGGGTGTGCTGGAGGCAGCTGACAGATGTTGTTTTTGGGGTTTCTCTTTTTGGGGTTTCTCTCTCTAAAAATCATATTTAAAAAGCAAATCAGGGAAAGTTCAAAGGGCTTGCAGGAAAAACTATGTTCAATTATGAAAAATCATTTAAATTAGTCCTTTACTCCAAATACTGAAGAGTAATATTTCCTTTAATATCATGCCAAATTTTTAAAATTTTACAATTTAGTACTATATAATAAAAAGTACAATCTATAAACACAAATACATAATATATTACTCAGAGTTCTACAAAGCTGTTGAAAATATTTGCTAGTAATGACTAAAGAATATATGGTGACACATGACAAACAAATGTTCTTTTATTACAATGCCTGTATTAAAGTGTTTTACTGTCATACTTGTTTTCACCATGATCAAAACAGATATGAATAAAATTCAGGGAAGATAACTACCTCTAACTTTAATTTTTGGAAGCAAAATTCACATCTAGAACAAGGTCCACTATGACAAAAAATTTTAATAAAACCAAGAAATTCCAAAAAAGTTCCATTAAACATCTAAAGGCCCTGTCACAAACTCTATAGTTAAAGGGCCTTTTAAACAGATAAGAACAGATACTACACTTGATCTTAGCCAAAAGGCCGAGAAGTGATACAGGGCCTTTTAAAAGGTTTCTGAGGATTCATCTAGTAAATTCACGAGGCTATTTTATAACTGATTACATAAAATTAAAAATAAGAGGCAGAGGTTCTTCCATAAAAAGTATCTTATAATAATATAATCCTAACATATGAGCAGATGAGGACTATCATACCTATCATTTTCTTCTCTTACCTTTTTCTGCTTGCCTTCTGGCAGAGAAAAGACACAAAAATTATCAGGTTTTAAACTGGGGAGATTAAACTGCATAAGCCTATATGAATAATAGCTTGATTTAGAAAAGGCTAAAATTTATAGCTTTCTCAATTCATACTGACAACCTAAGTTAGAAAACCTAATGTATGTAGCCAAAGGCAGCAAAAAAATGCCTCTCAGGCAAAAATACACAGTAGCCATTATTAGACTTTGAAGTCTTCCCACTTAATATTTTTTCCTCTCCTCTCTTTTCCTGAGTATACAATGCACCTACCTCCTGGCTACCCAAGATGAACTAAGCCACTGGCACAAAATCAGCTCCCTCCCAAGAACTATATGAATAAAAATTATGCAAAATGTTAATAATTTGAGATCAATTCAAGTTATTAAATCTCAAAGAGATTCTTGGAGCAGAGAGCCTATGTTCTCTTTTTCCCCAGCACAAACCCACCGTGACACTTAATAAGCAGCTCCACACTCCAAGAGATTAATTTAAACTTCTTGGGAGAAAAGAATGGATTGGCAGCTACCATTGGAGATATTCTCAAATACTATAGTATGTATTTGATATTTACTTCCCTTCCATATGCAATGAGAAAGATACATAATCCTTTTCAAGATTGTCTCACACACAGTGGAACTCAATTCAATCTTAAATCCAAAATTAACACATTAAAACCCCTGTTAAACTCCCAAGGAGAGGACAACAGCTTTCTATTCTAGTGACCATATTAGCACACATGAACAGCTAACTAAAGAAGTAAAAAATGTCAAAAGCTGTCACATTTCCAGAATTAAGGTAGCCTTAGAATGGAAGAAAGGAATGTCAATGAAAAACAGATTTTTTCCAATAATGCACTATATTGCATCATCGATATTTTCCTTATTAATATTTCCAAAGTACCTAAAAAGTGCATGCTACTATGGTAAATCATACCTTTTATAATAGCAAAAATGAAAATGATTGGTAAATTAGATAAATTTTATTTTGAAGCTGTAAGTACCTAAGCTTGAGATGTTTTCCGACTCAACTCTTAAGAATCCTTGAGATATCACAGGCTAAATACCGTGGAGAGAGATCATATCATATGAAAGCAGCAGCAAGAGACTAAATTATAATAAATAGTACTATTTGTTTACTATTTATAAATTAAAAAGCAAGTAATCTACCTTTCCCACCTGCTTTAAGATAAAATGTGAAATTTCCCTTCATAAAACAAAGCAAGCATGCTATCCAGAAATACACAATAAATGAAGAAAGTTGGCTTAACAAAGAGTCAACAAACCAAAACAAAGAAAAGAATAATTTCAAAGGTCTCGGTTCTTTTAAAAATTTCAAATAAAACAAATATGGCTGCTGTTGAACCAGATCTGTTTTTAATAATACCTTTGCAGAGCAAAATATATCAAAATAAATTAAAGAATAAACTTTCATTTAATAATGTCTCTGCATTCTTCATTGGCCTGCTGACCTAACCTTATCCACCCTTAAGGGAGCTTGGAGCTGACAATATTTAGTGCCCTATTTCATCAGAATTTCTTCTGTTTTAACCAGGTCATTATTAAACTTTGATGATACCCAATAAAGTATTCTGGTTATAAGTTTCCTAATACCCTTTTGAACTCATACACTCATAGGAAGCAGATGAGGGACAAATTAACTCTTCTTCAAATGAGTTCCATATCTTACTATTATATAATAAAATTTTCTTTATCTTCCCAACTCTTATACCTCAGTGAATACCATGTTTCCCCGAAAATAAGACATCCTCCGAAAAGAAGACCTAGCGCATGGAAAGACAAGGCATCCCCTGAAAATAAGACCTAGCACAACTTTGGGAGAAAAAATTAATGTAAGACACTGTCTTATTTTCGGGGAAACACAGTATCTAAAACTATTTGAAAACACTAGTAGCTTTTATTTAATGAAATTTTTTTAAATTATTTAAGTAATCATGCATCATTTGCTTTCCAAAAGCTGGGCTTAGATACAAATTGCAGTTTACTATCAAAGACAAATAGACTACATTTCCTTAGTTTTCTATTTTCCAAAACCTTAGTGTCATTTCTAGATATAAGTGACTGAAAAGGAGATAGAATCAATTAGCTGCCAAATCCTGTAGAATTTCCACACTAACATCCCTCAAATGGCCCCTTACCTAGGTAGCTAGATGTTAATTTTTCACACTCAACTGTCAACCCCAAAATATGCTGCACTCTACTGAAAAGCTATCTTTCTAAAAGCACTTTTATTGTCATCTTCTGCCCCCTACCAACTTCTAATGGCTCCTTACTGCTTAACATATCAAATTCAATTTGACAGTGAATTAACCTTTCATAATCTAGCTCTACCCTACTAGACTACCTTCCCCAAAACCCTTTTCAGCAACTAACACCTTATTCCATTGAGACCAAACTCCTTACATCCCTGTCACATCAAGGAGGTCCCACCATTTAGGGGTTGCTCGTGGTTCCTTCCCACACATGGAATATATGGAATATTCATTCTCCTTCTGGAGACCTTTTGCCAATGCAAATACAGTAGTACATACTTTAAAAAATATATATATTTTCATTCATTACAGACAGGGAGAGGGAGAGATAGAAACATAAATGATGAGAATCATTGCTTGGCTGCCTCCTACAAGCCCATTACTAGGGATTGGCACGCAACCTGGGCATGTGCCCTTGACAGGAATTGAACCCGGGACCCTTCAGTATGCAGACCCAGGCTCTATCTACTGAGCAAAACCAGCTAGGGCAAAATAGTTCATGTTCTTTGTTCGAGTCCAACTTTCTCCAGGGAGCCGCCCCACATCTAGACTTTTAGTCTGAAGAAACCCCTACACTAACATGATTCAGACTATATGTACCACACATTATTTGTATAATGCTTTAGATAATGCTACTTATATTATGGAAGTATACCCGACAAGATAATAAACTCTTAGGAAAGATAAGATCATTTTCCAAAAACTGGGTCTATAATAAGTACTCAATGATAATTTGACAAGCTAACTGAAGAATCCTGATTTTTAAAAATCAAGGTATTTTATGTCAAGAGTCCTAGCACAAATGAAATAATGTGATGACTAGGATTTGCTTGAAAACAATCTAGGTCAAAGTGAGGGGGACAAAGGAGTAAGAAAGTGGGGATTCAGATAAACTCACATGGGCTATAAATTAATAATCTTTGGCACGGCCGGGTGGCTCAATGGTTGAGCATCAACTTATGAACCAGTAGGTCAGAGTTCAATTCCCAGTCAGGGCACATGCCTGGGTTGCAGGCTAGATGCCCAGTGTGGGGCATGCAGGAGGCAGCCAGTCGATGGTTCACATCATTGATGATGTATCTATCTCTCTCTCCCTCTCTCTCCCTCTCTGAAATCAATAAAAATATTTTAAAATTAAATAAATAAAAATAAATTGATCATCTTTGAAGTTACAGCTATGTAGAGGTTTATTTTTATACTTGTTTAAAATTTTTCACATTAATAATTTTATTTTTTAAAAGTATCAATAGTCTTGCCCTAGCTGGTTTGGCTCAGTGGATAGAGCATCAGCCTATGGACTGCAGGGTCCTGGGTTTGATTCCAGTCAAGGGAACATGCCTGGGTTCCGGGCTTGATCCCCAAGGGGGGGGGGGGGGGGGGGTGTATGCAGGAGGCAGTCGATCAATAATTCTCTTTCATCATTGATGTTTCTATCTCTCTCTCCCTCTCCCTTCCTTTCTAAATCAATAAAAATATATATTTTAAAAACAAAGCAAAAACTAACACCCTAACTGGTTTGGCTCAGTGGATAGAACATAGGCCTGCAGACTGAAGGGTCCCAGGTTCAATTCCAGTCAAGGTCATGTACCTTGATTGTAGACACATCCCCAGTAGGAGGTGTGCAGGAGGCAGCTGATCGATATTTCTCTCTCATCGATGTTTCTAACTCTCTATCCCTCTCTCTTCCTCTCTGTAAAAATCAATATAATATATATTTTTTAGAAAGTACCAATAGTCTCTTTACTTCATTTTAAATGACAAAACCAAAACACATTGTAACATTTTATTTACCCAACAAATAACCTACGTCCACATTTAGAGTAAGAAAAAAATTTCTGAATAGATATAATTTAGTAGGGAGCTTTTATGATCCTAATTCTTACCTAAGAATTAAACAAAAATAGTTAGAGGAATAATCTAATCAAAATGGCAGGGAATCTCAACCAAAAGAAAAAAGTGACCTTACCACCAAAAGCAATACTATTTATATTTCAATTTTTTATTCAATTACAGTGTTCACAAAAGGGTCCACCCAAACCACTGCTGAAAATCAAAAACAATGAAAAAAGCCATAAACAAAATATGAAAGGCAGAAAATCAGGGGGGAAAGTTGCTGCAAATCAGCCAATGTTGTTTCATGAAGACACCTATTATTGCTCTCAATAAGGAATGAGTTAGTTTCTTAAACAATCAGAAAAATTAGCACTTTCTCTTGGTCCAAGGACTACAAAACATGTTTAAGAAATTTCAGATGCCTAGCTAGTGTGGGTCAGTAGATAAGTGTCAATCTATGAACCAGGAGGTGATGGTTCAATTCCCAGTCAGGGCACATGCCTTGGTTGCAGGCTTGATCTCTAGTGTGGGGTGTGCAGGAGGCGATAGATCAATGATTCTCTCATCATTGATGTTTCCATTTCTCTCTCCCTCTCCCTTTCTCTCTGAAATCAATAAAAATAAATTTTAAAACAATATTTCACATATTTGGCTTAATAACAATGTATTTGCTTGTTGCTGCTAAAGAATGCAACCCTTTTTATATTTCAGTCTATAGCTTGTTTTCAAAATTCAATCACTACAACTTTTCCTACAACATTATTCACTAAATCCTACCAAAAGCGGGATTACAAAGCAGTAACACTTAGTATCTTAAAATGATAGCATTTTATTCTCATTATACCGTTCTTTTGCCTTGACTTTTTTCCCCCCCAAACTGGTTTTAGGAAGATATATAAACTAATATGATTATTCTGGATTTCCTCATCTCTAATTTTCTCTAAATACTCAATAGGTGAGATTTTAGTTACCATAAATATGACCTATTTTGACAAATTTAGTTAACATAAATATGACAAAATATCTGACATATATTTTGTACAAATATCTGATATACACACATATACAAATAGCAAGGTTCATCCTAAGAGTGATATATCATCCACCCATTACCCAATGCAATTAAAGTTTAAAACAGGGCAACTCTCTTGTATGAAAAGAGATTAGTAAGAATGAAATCTTCCTCACTAATAAAAAATTCGTACTCAAATTGCCTTTATTTTTTTAATATTTTTATTGATCTTTAGAGGGAAAACGAGAGAGAAATATTGATGTGGGAGCTAAACACTGATCAGTTACCTCCTGTGTGTGCGCGCGCGCACACACACACACACACACACGTGCACTGATGTGGAATGAAACCTGCAATCCCTTGGTGCATGGGATGATACCCAACCAACTGAGCCACACAGGCCAGGGACTTACAATATCTTCAAAGTTAAGTTTTCCTAGCAAGTAAAAATAATCCTCTTTTTAATAGCATGTAATTTCTCTCTCCTGGTAAAAGAAAAAAATCTGATATGGGAAAGTTAACCTAAAGTGCCTACTATTGAAATTTTCTCTTCTATAAACTACTTGAGTCCCACTTATCTTCTTTTCTTACATCACTAATTCAGTAAATTATGCCATCTTTATAATTTGTGTACTCTCAACTTTTGAAATACATATATATATTTATATTACTATCTTTAAAATATCAGGGATATTACCACATTTTATATAAGAATGGACATTTGCAAATTGTTCCTATTATTTCTGTGGTCACATAAATTTTTTTTTTTTTTTTTTTTTTTTTTTTTTTTTTTTTTTTTTTTACAGAGAGGTAGAGAGAGGGATAGAGAGTTAGAAACATCAATGAGAGAGAATCACTGATCAGCTGCCTCTTGCACACCCCCCTACTGGGGATGTGCCCGCAACCAAGGTACATGCCCTTGACCAGAATCAAACCCGGGACTTTTCAGCCCGCAGGTTGAAGCTCTATCCACTGAGCCAAACCAGTTTTGGCACATAAAATTTTTTAAATCTCAGAATATGTGGGGGGAACATATAAAGTATTTGATACATAACTGCTATGCTGTACACCTAAGACTAATACAAAATAATGTTGAATGCAAAGTGTAGTTGAAAAAAATTTAAATCTCAGAATGTGTTAATAAGTTTTGTCCAATACATACTATTCCAATGGGATGAAAACCATTTATAAATTCCACTTAGATTAAAAAATCCTTTGAGAAAAGTATGTAGTACATTCTAGTCACACTATTTCTAGAACACTAAAAATCTCTATAACCTATTTCCCTACTGTTTTTCTTTGGAACCAACTGAGGGCAATATAACTTCTTTCACAAAAAGTTAAGACAGTACCATATTTAATAACACAAAGCTAAATTTTTACAGAGGTTGAAGTTTTCATGAATTAAAACTTTCTATTTCTCCTGATCCGTACAAATAATCATAATGACTTAAAATAGATTCTACTGAGTATTATTTTCAGGTACCCCCAAACTATATAGTGTATATAGCTTCACCTTAAAAACAGCAGGAGAGAAGGAAAGGAAAGACTTGTAAAATACATTACCTAAACTGAGAAGATATTTTTCCATTCTCTTAAGACATGTAAAATAATTTTAAAAATAAAACTCCCGATTGCAAGGAGTTTATTATTAGGCAGTACCCTCTTTCTTTTACCCAGTAATGAGTCTCAATTTATTACTAGTGCTCCCATTTACGCTGAAGTTGAAGGCATTACAAAATAATGTTCCTGCATTTTGCCATTTGATTAAAGCTCATCCTAATAAGATGAAAGATTTCTCTTCAACTTTATGAAAACAAATGTTATAATAAGTCAACTTTAAGTAATTCATGCTCAAAAACCTCCCTATAGAAATAATCTATTCATCTGAAGAATTCAACAACTGAACCTGGCAGAAAGTATCCCAACCATCAAAATGATGAAGCTGCAATGTTCATAAATGTTACATCTAAAAAATCAAACCATACAAAAATATGTTGAAATCTCAGCTCCCTATTTCCTATCAAAATGTCAAGCAACTTTAGAATTCTTTAGATGTGATAAAGATCCCCAAGTAAATTCATTTTGACTTTAGAGTGCTAAAACTAAGAATTTGATGATTGCAGAAAAAAAGAAGTGTGCAGTGGAGAAAATTACTTGAAATTATATTTACTGAGGCAAAGTGTCTTTACAAAAGAAAAGATGTATTGAAATCATTAACCTCTTCTGCCAGATAAACAGTCCTCTCCTAGAACACATTGCTTATAATTCAGCCAAATATTACTGCCAAGAGTTTCTAAGCCTGTGTGCTAGGTTTGTTCAAAGTGGGAAGCTTCTCCACCAGTATATTACAAAGAAAAATGAAATACATTTTTACTTAAGAGTGAAGATCAATTGTATTAAACTCATCCCGACTGATAAACTAAATGTAAGGAATATTAAAAACAAAACAAAAACACCTACTAATAAAGTAAATGTAAGTAATATTTTTTTTAAAAACCTCAAATTATAACTTAGAACAAGGTTTGCTATATAAATTGCTTCCAATTCCCCAGAGCAGGGATCTATTTAGTTTCCCCAGAGTAGGGCTTAAGTAGCTAAAAAGAAAATAAGTTTTATAAACAGCTTTTCTACCTCGGTTCACAGTAGATAAAACAGACCATTTATGACAATCAAGTGATGATCACAATGCCAAAAGTAAGATTACTCAAGTATGACAGATAAAAAAATTTTAAATTACCATACAGTAATGTACAAAAATGATTTAAAACTATGTATCTCTATTTACACTTGAAGTATTACTTTAGCAAATAAGAGATATTGCTGCATGAGATCACTAGTATGACTTTCAACATGTTTACATATATCTTAAGAACACAATGTCTTATTTCAATTTGAGATGTATGTATCTGATTTTTGTAATACTGTTCGCTTTCCTGGTAATTCTTTTTCCCCCCACAGTGGTCTGATTAGAGCAAAGGCTCCTTCTTCCCATTTTGCCATTAGTCAATGTATTTCAATTTAGCCCTTGCCACCAAAGCCATGTATGTGCACTTTGTCATTTCTTTCCCCCAGTCCTTCATCTCTTCTATTTAACTTGGGGGGAGGGAAAACAATCTACCTTTCTTTCTAATACAATATCTAGTGGGTTTTCAAAAGAAAACAATGTATCCAGATACTTACTATTCTAAGAATGTCAAAGAGAGAACTTCCAAAACCCAAAAGATACTAGTAAGTCTGATAGCTGGAGAGGAAATTTCCACTCAAAACCATAAATAAAACATGCCATCAATTAAGCTGAACATCAATATCATCCCTTTAGTCGATAATCAATATGGAAGGGATGTGTAACCCGCAAACCTGTATGCAATCAAAATATCACTTATATTTGCTCGAGGAGTTCACAGATGGATTTGGTCGCGTGCCAGATTTCTCTTATTTTGAAATGTCAAGGCTAACATTTGTTAGTATAATCAGAGGCAGCGTTAAGTGTCCTGGGGAGAGGCAATTCAGAAGAACGCTTAGTAGCGTGGACAAACGGGTCCAAAATGAAAAGAGGGGGGAAACAAAACAAAACGAAACACCAGAAGCCCTCCCAACAGAGCGAATAATCCACAAATCACTGAACACAACACGAAAACGTGCCTCTCCTGCGTAGCCTAAGTAGACGCTCCTCACTCAGAACGTGCACTTAGTACCCTTCCTCGCTTCCTTCACTCCCAACTTCCTTTGGACTTGCCAGGGGCCAACACCACACGGGGCACCCCCGTTCGTGGCAGTGCATGTGGGGAGAATCTGTTACCGGAGAGAGAGGGGAGGCACAGGCGATTCCCAAGGAGGCTGTGTGTGGAACAGGTGGGTTAGGACGAGCAGCGGCACAGCTCAGGGGCAGCTTTCACATGACAGATGCGGTTACGGCTGACACTCACACACCTCGGAAGGAGCCCTCCGGGGGCAGGCCGGCCGGCCGGGGGCTGATTGCAGGCGCCAGGAGGGGGCAAAGGCTAACTCCGGGGCGGCAGCGGAGCACAAACAAGCCGCGGGAGCAGTGAGATCTGTGAGCAGCGGCGGCGGCGGCGGCCGCACGGGTCCGGGTGGAAGGGATGGCTCTGGTCTCGGGAGGCAGGGGCCACCGCGAAAGGACGTCAGAGCGGGGCGAGCGGGCTGGGGAGCCGGGAGTCCTGGGCTCTCAGGTTCCTGCCCCAACACACATGGAGAGGGGAGAGCAAGAAGGCGGAAAGCCGCCCCGGCTCCCGGATAGGAGAAATTTTCCAAGGAGTCGCGCTGCTCGCCGCCACGGCGCCCGGTGCCCGCTCCCTTTTCCTGATGGTAACTGCTGTGGCGTAGAGCGGTGAGGGGGGAGGAGGAGGAGGAGGAGGAAGAGGAGGAGGAGGAGGAGGAAGATCAAGAAGGAGGAGGGTGAACAGGAGGCGAGGGTGGGGAGCGAGGGGGTGCGGCCTGCACAGTTCCAGCGAAGCCTCCGCTCTCTCGTAGCCGGCCAGTGCCGGGTTTCCCCTAAGCCCAGCCCCGCAATAGACTCACCCGCCTGCCTTGCCTCGCTTTCCCCTTCGCCGACTCCACGAGCTGCCGCGTCCTCCCAAAAGACCCCTGGGCGAGTGTCGAGGAAAAAAACTCTTCAGAACCGGGCCTGATTGCTTCAGCGAGTCCGACCTTTACGGCTGAGAGAGACACCCTCAGCTTTCGGTGGGTTCCACAGCCAGACGGGCAACCATCTTACATTAGGGTAAGACTCCTCTGGCTCCCCATGCGCAGGCGCACGCCCGATCCGGCAGGGAGGGGCGGGGGAGGGGCGGGAGGAGAGGGGGGCGGCCTCTCCCGCGGCACTCTGGGAGTTGTAGTTTTCGGACGGCGGCCGCCCAGTGGCAAGCTGGGAGTTGAAGTCCTCCCTCTCTTGGCTGCTAGACTGACTCCCTCACGTGGCTGCTAGGCTACCGCCTTTCTTCGTGTTTTGCTTCCTTCGCTGCCCGCGTGTGCCGCTCCGTTGTCATTGGGTGGGCGATCTTGTCTGAGCTTCCGTTTTCTCGGTGTTTGCTCACATTTGGGAAACCAAAACTCGGGGTGAGCTTAACCGATTTAGGGGGGAGCCAAGAACGCCTCTGCCCTGCCCCGCCTACCATAGGCATGGAAGGGGCGGGATGGAGGCAGACTGGCGAGGTGAGGAGCGCGGGATTTGATCTGGGGAGAGAACTGGATCCCGAATTGTCTGTTTGCGAAAAGAGCTCCTTAGGAGCCACTCGTCTTGATCCCATCCTCACCATTACTCTCCAGTATAGAGACAATACAGGTGTACAAGAGAACGGGAGATCCTTGCACTTAACAAAAATGTGTTTCTGATTACAATAAATCTGAGAACATTTTGCGGGGTTTTGGTGCAAATTATTACTTCTGGTTTTCAGCCTGCACAGCCCTCACAGCCCTGCGCACAGTTTAGAAAGTCCTCACACATCAACACATCCCAAAGAATATAAAAAATAACACCCGAAGTCCTTTGATCGCAAAGTCACAGGAATCAACTTACTGGTTCCTCCCTATTGCCTCCTAGAATTCTGGTGAAAGGGGCGCTCCAAGCAGTCGTTTCTGTTTTATTGCGTGTATTCTTTCATTCATAAAACAAATACGGAGCTCCTCCTATGTCCCTTAACTGTCTTATGCACGGGAATTCTCTCTTCCTCTTCTAGGAATTCCTGTATCCTAGTGTGCGTTGGGGTGAGGGGAAAGGAAGAGGAGGCAATTTTTTTTTAATATTATTAAAATGAATAGTAGTATATCACAGCTAATGAACATTTTAAAACAAGGGAGGGGAATAGGTAAAGAGCTTGCAATTTTATTTTTTTAATTTTTTATTTATTAACTTTAGAGAGAGAGAGAGAGAGAGAGAGAGAAACATTGATTTGTTGTTCCACTTACTTATGCATTCATTGGTTGATTCTTGTATGTGCCGTGATCAGAGATCAAACATGTAACCTTGGCATATCAGGATATACTCTAACCAACTGAGCTACCCCACCCGGGTAAGAGGTTGTAGTTTTAAACCTGTTCACCTTCTTAGCAAGAAGCCTTCATTCTTTTTTAAATACTAGTACATTTGTTCTTTGTATTTCAGTTTCTTCATTATAGAGCCTAAAAACAACAGTTATGTGGTAAAAACTTAAAATAGGTAATAAATTCACAACTTACCATCAACTTCTAATTGTAGAATCATAAAATAATCTAGCAAGGAAACTTGGGGAATCATTTGGATTCACCTTTATATAACTGTCTAAACAGCATAGATGTACAGGAGTGGGGAAACATAGGTTTACATTCATGAGGAGGGGAAACAGTTTATTCTTGCATTATTTTGTATTTATTGGTAATAATCATACCTTGCATGTCTTTTTCCTTATAGACAACTGTAAACCTACTTTTGTCCAGCTCTGTATTTTTTTTAATGTGTGGTTTATCAGTCTTATGGTGGAATATAAACAAAGTAATAAAAAATAATAAAATTATTAAAGATTAGAAACATTTCATTAAAAACCAGGATAGTTATTTTCCTTTCTTGCCCTGGCCAGTGTGGCTCAGTTGGT
This sequence comes from Pipistrellus kuhlii, assembly GCF_014108245.1. Classification (NCBI taxonomy): domain Eukaryota; kingdom Metazoa; phylum Chordata; class Mammalia; order Chiroptera; family Vespertilionidae; genus Pipistrellus; species Pipistrellus kuhlii. Next base: position 16,512,166 of record NW_023425405.1, read on the forward strand.
TGACTGTCCTCCTATGCACTAAAGAGTTACTGGTTCGATTCCCTATCCAGGCACATACCTAGGTTTTGGGTTCAATCCCCAGTCTGGGTGCATATGAGAGGCAACCAATCAATGTTTTCTCTCACATCAATGTTTCTCTCTCCCTCCCTCCCTTCCCCTTCCTCTATCTAAAGTCAATAAAAACAAATATAGTTTTTAATTGTCATCTAAGTCATGAATAGTTCTCAACCTTATTTTACCCAACACACATTTTTTAAATTTTATTTTAGAAAAAAAAAAACACGTTGATTTGTTGTTCCACTTATTTATGCATTCATCGGTTGATTCTTGTATGTACCCCATACAAGATCAAATCTGCAACCTTGGCATACTGGACAACTCTAACCAACTGAGCTACCCAGCTAGGCGTGACATACTTTTTTTTAATAACACATATTTCTGTAACATCTCCTTCATTAGCCTAACATGAAATTCATAGACAGTTATTACCTATATATGATTTGTAATATAAGAAGAACAAAGAAAGTAATTTATAATACAGTAATTCATATTTCAATGTACAAATGCTCAGGCATGACTGTTGTATAAAATGCAACCAAGTCATCATTTACTGGCAGTTATAAAATCCCCATGAATGTGAAAGCTACAAATATCAGCTGACACAAGTATGGTATTTTGGCCTTGGTGTTTATTATAAATGCATTCCTAAAACATTCACTGTTAGAATTATGTTTTAAAAATTTTTTAAACAGCTTTGGGTTCATATATAAAATAGTTTAGGTTTTAGGTACAGGTCATTATAAATAGAAACATCATAAATTTTTCACATATGCTGGGGCATTTAAAATTCGTTAGAGACACAAAATAATTTTTCATGTGGGGAACACTCACACAAGCAGGAAGTCTTGCTTACTGGTCCTGGCTCTCTAAAGGCCAGTAGTATCTCCCAGGCTACCCAACACTAGGGGGCAACACCATGCTTACTGAGAGTCAGTCATTGGTGGAAAGCAATGGTTTTCCATCTTTTCCATCTCATGGCACACAAACTAAGTACTGAAGTTCTCTGGCACACCAAAAAGCTTATTATATGTTTGCTGATCTGATAAAAAATATAGGTATAATTTTGGTTCATTCACACCAGACTGCTATTGTTGTGCTGGCTGTTGTCATTTTTTAAATTTGACAACCTAAGGGAAAAGAGGTCAGTGCCCCTGGCTAAATAGTTAGGTACAGCAAATTTTGAAAATTCTTGTGGTACACCAGTTGAAAAATCAATGGTGAAGACTAACATTTCCTAGGTCACCAACCAATTAGGGACAGAGTCACCACTTTCTCAGGACAATGTTCCTTTTATTATCCTATATCACCAATTTTTCATATGTCATATGTATGTATATGTGTATATATTTAATTTTATACAACAGTTCTCATATGATTTTAAAAGTTAATTAACATTAAATTTTATTGCCTAGCTGCCTAGTGATTCCTCAGTGTAGGACATTTATTCATTTAGTAAATACTTTCTACATGTAAGTATGTGCTTGGTGCTGGTGTTACAGCAAACATTGTCTTCATAAAGCATGGTGCCTAGTGAAGAAGGTGGAAAATCAATAATCAGACATATCAGTAAATACAACTATTCTATATAATAAAAGCCTAAAAGCCTAATATGCTAAGTTGCCAGTCAACCATTCAACCAATCAAAGAGTAATATGCTAATTATATGTTAAGGATGCTCAACCACTCTCTATGATGTGCACTGACCACCAGGGGGCAGATGGTCGACCAGTCCCTTTGACACGCACTGACTATTAAGGGGAAGACGCTCAACACAAGAGCTTCCCCTTGGTGGTCATTGCACTCCCACAGGGGGAATGCCGCTCAGCCAGAAGCTGGGCTCATGGCTGGCAAGCGCAGTTGCGTGGCGGGAACCTCTCCCACCTCCACGGCAGTGCTAAGGATATCCAACTGCTGCTTTAGGCCACGGAGAATGGGCCTAAGCCATCAGTCGGACATCCCCCGAGGGCTCCCGGACTACAAGAGGGCACAGGCCAGACTGAGGCACCCCCCCCCTCTCCCGGAGTGCATAAATTTCATGCACCGGGCCCCTAGTATAAAAACAAATCCTTATATGTAATTAGAGGCCAGGTTCACAGATTCGTGCACTGGTAGGGTCCCTCGGCCTGGCCTGCGGGAATCGGGCTGAAACTGGCTCTCTAACAGCCCCCGAGGGGTCCTGGATTGCAAGAGGGCACAGGCCATGCCGAGGGCCCCCTCCAGTGCACAATTGGGGCCAGGGAGAGATCCCGGGAGGGCCCAGGGCATGTCTGGCCAGTCTTGTCCAGTCCCAATTAGCCAAACCCCAGCAGCAAGCTAACCTACTGGTCAGAGCATCTGCTCCCTGGTGATCAGTGCACATCATAGTCACTTGTTGAATGGTCGAATGAATGGTCAGACACTTAGCATATTAGGCTTTTATTATATAGGATATGTTTATATACTGTATATGAGGCCCCTAGAACCACAAGAAATGCAAAAAATTCATTGTTAATAACTCATTCTCAAATCCTCCCCCCCAAAAAAAAGACAAATTGCCCCCATGTGGAGGGTGTGCCCCACGTTGGAAACCACTGCTATAGACATTATTTAAATATTCACCATTCTCCTTTTACCAAAGGAGCCACCGTCTACAAAGCCATTTTTTAAGTCAGGAAATCTTAGAGCCATTCATGAGAGCATCCCCATTATCCAGTTCATCGCCAAGTCCTATTGTTTCAATCTCAAAAAATATATCTGTATTCATTACCTTTTTTCTATCTTCACTACTACCATAATCAGAACCAACATCTGGATAACTGAAATGTTCTCTTAATTTCTCCATTTTCATTCTTTTTAAAAAATATATTTTTTTAATTGATTTCAGAGAGAAAGGGAGAGGGAGATAGAAACATCAATGATGAGAGAAAGTAATTGGTTGGCTGCCCCCTGCATACCCCCTACTGGCCAATCAATACTCAACCACTGAGCCAGCTGGGCCATTTTTATGCATTTTTTTCTCCTATCCATTCTCCAAAGAGCAGAGTGATCTATTTTTTTTAATGTATAAAACTAACCCATACACACAATAAATCAATACAGCAACTTAACAAAATTATTTTCTCCCTCCATTGCTTTCCAAGTGCAATCCCCCAAGATAACCAACCACACACTAAAATTTGTTGTGTACATATTTTCCCATTATTTTTTTCTTTGCTATGCAGATATATACACAAATATTTTTATTGATTCTTTCTATTTCTATATAATATATCATGTTGTCATTTACATGTATATATAATTAACATTCTTTCAGGTCAATATGTAGTTCTTTGCCTTTCTTATTAATTGATTAATTTTTCTTTTATCCCTGTCCTTTGTTAAAAATATATATATTTCTTTATTGATTTCAGAGAGGAAGAGAGAAGGAGATATAGATAGAAACATCAATGATGAGAGAGAATCATTGATCGCCTGCCTCCTACACGTCCCCTACTGGGGATCGAGCCAGCAACCCAGGCATGTGCCCTTGGCTGGAATCGAACTTGGGCTTTATCCACTGAGCCAAGCCAGATAGGGCTAGCCCTGTCCTTTTAATATATAGCCATGTAATATTCTGAAAATGAAAGTAAAATAAATTAATAACTTCCCCAGTGATGGACATTCAGTAGCATGGTCTTTTATTATTGATTTATTTTATTAATCCTCATCCGAGAATATTTTCCATTGATCTTTTAGGGAGAGTGGAAGAGAGAAGGGAAGACAGAGAGAAACCTCAATGCGAGAGAAACATATCAATTGGTTGCCACCTGCAAGTGTCTTGACTAGAGCCTAAGTCTGGGAGGAGCCTGCAACCAAGGTATGTGTCCTTAACCAGAATCGAACCCAGGACCCTTTGGTCTGCAGGCTGATGATCTATCCACTGAGCCAAACTGGCTAAGGCAAGCATCATCTTTTAAAATGTAAATTAGATCATACTTCTCTTAAAATTCATCATATTCCTCTCTTAAAATCCAAGGCTAGTTGCTCACCATAGCACATTCTAGTGTTAAATTTGTTTCTACTGCATGGTCCCTGCATATTTTCCACAATTAACCTGTAAACATCTTCACTGACTATCCTCCTCTTCACCACCAATCTAAATTAGGTTTCCCTCTTAAATGTTCTCATAACATCTTGTAAATGCCCTCAGAGTACTCATTGTAGTTATAATAGTGATATATTTATGCATTTCAGTCCTCTATTATATATTTTGAAACTTTATTTGCTATTTTTCATATCATTGCATATTATTATTATTTTTAACAATTTCTGGGTTATTTCTTTCTCAGTTCTTCAACTATTCCTTTGTTCTTTCATTTTTCTCTTTCATGGATGCCATGTTCTTTGGAAGCTTGTTTAGAGAAAGTTGATGGCCTTTTTGGCTTCCTCCACATGAATAGGAGTTCACTTTTGGAATAAGAATTATATGTTGCAGGGGGAGCATCAGGATTAAGAGATGCTTAGGTGGGACATGGCCAAAAAGTGATTGTCTACCACTGATATATAGAGAGTAGGAAAACAGCTTCATCATAAAAACAACAAGATATCAGAGAAATGATGATTGCCCATTTGAGATAGGTGACCTAAAAAATCATGGAGGTAGTATTTTGTCTACTTACTGATTTTTCTCTAATGCTTATCATCTTGGGTTCTACTATAGAAGCAACATATTCTTGGGCTTATCTAGGCTACAGAAGGAGAATACCTTCTTCTCTAGCCTAGATAAGGGGAAGGTTAGTGGGCAACCAACATTATGGGTTGTTTTCATTTTTTCAACCTTCAAAAATTTTAAATATAAGAATACTTTTAATAAATAAAAATTTCAAGTTATTTTTGAGATATAGTCTCAAATGTAGACCTGCTGGGCTGAAGGAAATGATCAGTTTTATGATCTTTGTTATGGCTGGATTAATGTCCATTTAATGTTAATGAATATTTTTTTAAATATATTTTATTGATTTTTTTTACAGAGAAAAAGGGGGAGAGATAGAGAGTCAGAAACATCGATGAGAGAGAAACATCAATTAGCTGCCTCCTGAACCCCCCCACTGGGGATGTGCCCACAACCAAGGTACATGCCCCTTGACCTAATCGAACTCGGGACCCTTCAGTTCGCAGGAGGATGCAATATCCACTGTGCCAAACTGGTTTTGGCTAATGTTAATGAATATTAATGACACTATTTGTGGAGCTTCCCTCACCTCCCAAAAATAACATTTACTCTGAGTTTTACCATTATTATAATTTTTTTTAAGTTTTAATTATTTTATGAGTATTTCAGTGCTAAATATTGGGTATATAGTAGTGAGTTCCCTTAAAGAACTTAGGGTTTAAAAAGGAAAACAAAAAAAAGGTAAGCAAAATAATAAGCAAGTAAAACTCTGTATTGTCAGAGTATTCCTATTGTCAGAGCAATAGGAATGAGAAGGAACAGAGTAATAGAAATACGGGGGTGGGGATTTACTTTACATTAGAAAATCTCTCTGAAGAGATAACTTAACCTGAAATTTAAAGGATGAGAAGGGATCACCCATTTGAAGAATGGCCTGTGCCAAGACCCTAACACAGGAATGAATTTAGCATATTCCAGGAATGGCAAGTTAGCCAGTGAAGTTGGAGCATTCAAAGGCAGAGTGGTAGGAGAGGAGGCTAGGGGAGAAGGCAAAATTCAGCTTATGAAGGGTTTTATATGGAATTTGGATTTTATTCTAAATAGATTAAGAGAGGATTAAATAGATTTGAAGCAAAAGAGTGACATAAATCAATTTATCTTTTCAAAAGATCAGGGTAGCTGCCATGTGGAGATGAATCAAAGAAAGGTGGAGAGCCGAAACCGGTTTGGCTCAGTGGTAGAGCATCGGTCTGCGGACTGAAAGATCCCAGGTTCGATTCCGGTCAGGGGCATGTACATTGGTTGTGGGCACATCCCCGGTAAGGGTTGTGCAGGAGGCAGCTGGTCGATGTTTCTCTCTCATCGACGTTTCTAACTCTCTCTCCCTCTCCCTTCCTCTTTGTAAAAAATCAATAAAATATATTAAAAAAAAAGAAAGAAAGAAAGAAAGAAAGAAAGAAAGAAAGAAAGAAAGAAAGAAAGAAAGAAAGAAAGAAAAAAGAAAGGTGGAGAGACAAGTTAGGAAGCCTTTGTGCAGCCTGGAATAAATAAATGGCTTAGACTAGGACAAGGCAGGGACTAAGAGTGATGTGAGGGAGGCATTCGCTTTGGGCACAAAATGTAAGCAAGCACAAAAAGATAAATGATATTTTATCAGTATAAAGGTAAATGATATTTTGAGATAACATTTTTAGAAATCAAAATTAATGCCAAAAAATATGTGATGAACAAAATGTCACCTGGCTAGTGTGGCTAAGTGGTTAGGCATCAACCCAGGAACCAGGAGGTCACTGATTCCGGGTCAGGGAACATGCCTGGGTTGCTGTCTCAATCCCCAGTGTGGGACGTGCTGGAGGCAGCTGATTGATGACTCTCTCTCATCATTGATATTTCAGTCTCTCTCTCCCTTTCCCTTCCTTTCTGAAGTCAATAAATATATTTTTAAGTGTCAAAATATAAAATAAAGACAAAATGAGACCCTAAGTTTATAAATCCCAGCCTTACTTCCCTCCCCTTAATCCTGGCTCTGGTTTCAATAAAACTTTATTTACCAAATAGATAGCTGGCTCTAAGGCTGAAGTTTGCTGGTTTGTTTTTGTCGTTTTTAAGTGTTTATATAAGAGAAAATAAGTAATGGCCCATTAAAATGTACCCTACAAGTCGGCAATATGGGAGGGGAGTGGACTGACAGTTCTCGGGGAAAGGGGGAGTGGTGGAGGGAGGAAGAGAGTGAACATAAACTGTGCACCTATGGATGAGGACAATGGGGGGTGGGGAGGGGGCTGAGGGTGGGGTGGGAACTTGGTGGAAGGGGGAAGAAAAGAGGAACCTTTGTAATAATATGAACAATAAAGATTGATTTTAAATAAATAAATAAATAAATAAAATGTACCCTACAACTAAACATTTCCTCTCCTGGCATACACAGTTATGCCAGGGAAAATTAATGGCAGCATTAGTAGGAATACCAAAAGCACTGGAAACAACCCAAATGTCAATCAATAGTAGAATGGATAAACTGAGTAATTTAAAACAGTGTAATATTACGCAGCAAAAAAATGAATTCACTACAGCTACACATTTCCATTTCAAGAATAAATTTCAAAAACAAAATGTTGAAATAAAAAAAAGAAGGAAAAAAGTCACATATAGCAGTATGATACATTTTATATGAAGTTCACAAATAGGCAAAACTAAATAATATTGCCAGAGAGACATAGATTAACATTACAAAGAAAAACAATGAAATGTTTTATAGAAAATGCAAGACATGGTTATCTCTATGGGGAGAAAAAGGGACATGAACTCGGAAGGTTACACAGGGAACTTTTGAAGAACTGGTGCTGGTCTATTTCTTTATCTTGTAGGCTCACGAGTGTTCATGTGAGTCTGCAAGACTCACTATTTTTAAGAAATGCAGATACATTTTGTACTCTCCTTTGTGTGATATGCTTCACAATTAAAACAATTATATTATTCAGGGACATACTCATGAAAAATTGGATAAGTAGTCAGGTTTCCCTTGATGAAAGACACTAAGTCAATATTTTTGCAGGCCAGTTTTGGCAATCATTCAAGAAACAGATAATGCTTCTCTAATTCAAATCTTTTTTTAAAATACATTTTTATTCTTTTCAGAGAGTATGGGAGAGGGAGAGATAGAAAAATCAACGATGAAAGAGAATCATTGATAGGCTGCCTCCTGTACACCCCTTATGGGGATCAAGCCTGTAACCCAGGCATGTGCCCTTGACCAGAATCGAACCCAGTACCCTTCAGTCCACAGGCCAACATTCTATCCACTGAGCCAAACCAGCTAGGACTTATTCAACTCTTCTTAATCTATTTCTTTACTTATGGAAATAAATGCACTATAACTTACATCAACAAATTAAAGTAGGAAATACATGATCTTTAAGATTTCTTTTTAATCATATATAGAGAGAGAGAGGGGGGGAGAGGGAGAGGGAGAGGGGGAGGAAGGGAGAGAGGGGGAGAGAGGGGGGGAGAGGAAGAGAGAGAGGGGAAGGGAGGAAAGGAGGGGAAGAGAGAGAGAGAGAGAGAGAGAGAGAGAGAGAGAGAGAGAGAGAGAGAGAGAGAGAGGCATCTACATAAGCATCTATATAAGAGAGAACATTGATTGATTGCCTTCCTTATATGCCCTGACCAGTGGTCAAACCCACAACCTTTCAGCAATGCTCCAAGCAACTGAGCCACACCGGCCAGGGCTGATTGTAAAGATACTTTATGAATCACTTCTATTAAATAATTGGCCATATCTTCTTTTGTTTCCTCAAACTCCTTTATTAATCCAGTCAACAAATGTTTATTAAACACTTACTTTGTTTGCCATGCACTGTGCCAGACACTGGGAACACTACAATCTTGCTCCTCTCTGCCTGGGAAAGACACACCCTAAACAAGACTCAGATACACTGTGGTCAGTGCTCCGAAGGTGAGAAACACGATGAGCTGGGTGAAGCAGGTTTGGAATGGAGGGATCAGGGAAACCCTCTCTAAGCAGATGGCGTTTGACATTCTATTTTGAACCTTACAGAGTATTATTTTTAATAAAGTAAATATCAATCTTTAATATCCCACATTAACAAAAAGTTCTTTTTGGGTCCTCCCTGCAGCCCTCAGAGTAAAGGGGTCTTGAGATAAAAAACTGACTAAACCACTATGGTTTATCCCCAGCTGTGATTGGTTATCTCTTGCTCTGACCTCATAAGGAATTACAAACAACTCCTATAGAAGGCCCTGGCAGGGTTCATGATTTTGTCCTTTATAGCACAGGAAGCTGATTTGTGGTGACCTGTTGACTTGAACTAGTTAGCTTTTCTCCTCCCACCCCAACCCCCTTTTTGTTTCTTTTTTTTTTATTTATTTATTCTTTTTTCTCTTTTCTCATTTTTCTCACATTTTTTCTTTTTTTCTCATTTTTTCTTTAGAATTTTTTAAGTTCATATAGTTAATATTTGTATAGTTAATATAGTTAGTATAGTTAGTATAGGAGGGTGATAAAGGGTGTCCCTCAGCCCAGCCTGCACCCTCTCCAATTTGAGACCCCTCAGGGGATAACCAGCAATCGGACATCCCTCTCACAATCCAGAACTGCTGGCTCCTAACTGAACACCTGCCTGCCTGATTGCCCCTAACTTCTTCTGCCTGCCAGATTGTCCCTAACTGCTCCCCTGCTGGCTTGATTGCCCCTAACCACATCTGCCTCGGCTCTGCACCCGGACCCAGGATTCCCTCCTCCAGCCAACCACAGGCACCCACGATCCGGGCTTCCCTTCCTCTGGTCAGCCATAGGCGCCCAGGTCGGCTGCAGATGTAGGGGATGGTGGGCAGGTGGCTTCGCCTGGGCTGCAGCCACAAGTGCTGATGCCCAGGACCATGGGATGGGCGGCTTCTCCATCCACCAGGTTGTAGCCAGCTGCAGGTGCTGGTGCCTGGACCACAGGCGAGCAGCTTCTTCGTCTTCCCTGGGATGCAGCCTGAGATCATGGAGCAGGCAGTTTCTTTGTCTCCCGGGCTGCACCCAGCCTCAGGCACTGGGGCTCAGTTTCTCAGTCTCCCCCAAGACATGGGGCAGGCGGACTTGAGGCTTCTGAGGCTGGCTGTAGCCTGGGGTCAGGGGGCAGGCAGCTTCTTGGTTTCCCTGGCTGCTACCAATCGCAGGAGCTGGCACCTGAATTCTCCGACCCTCACAGGCCCAGAGTGGAGGGGTTGGGGCTGCTGACATGTTTTCAGGTTAATTTGCATACTCACTCTGATTGGCTGGTAATGTAGCAGAGTGATGGTAATTTGCATATTTCTCTTTTATTAGTGTTAATTTGGTTCTTTTAAATTTGATAATAAACTTGATGCTCCAGAAAGAAAAGAAAAGAAATACATATGATGATTCAAAAAGATGCAGAAAAAGCTTTCAATAAAAAGTCAATTCAGCTAAGGAGTTCATCACCACCAAACCAGTATCATATGAAATGCTGAAAGGTATTTTTTAAGAAGAAGAAAAAGAAAAAGGTAAATATAAAAATTATGAACAACAAATACATATCTATCAACAAGTGAATCTAAAAATCAAGTGAATAAAAAAATCTGATGAACAGAATAAACTGGTGAATATAATAGAATTAGGGGCATAGAAAGGGTGTGGACTGACAATTCTTGGGGGGCAAAGCGGTGTGGGGGTGCAGGAAGAGACTGGACAAAAAACATACACCTATGGATGAGGACAGTGGGGGGAGGGCAGTAAGGGCAGATGGTGGGGTGGGAACCGGGTGAAAAAGAAGAACAATTGTAATAATCTGAACAATAAAGATTTTTAAAAAGTCAATTCAGTGATTAAAATATATATTTTAACAAACCAGGAATAAAAGGGAAGTTTCTTAATCAACTAAAAGCCTGCAGCAGCCGATTTGGCTCAGTGGTAGAGCGTCGGTCTGTGGACTGAAAGGTCCCAGGTTCGATTCCAGTCAGGGGCATATACATTGGTGGCGGGCACATCCCCGGTAGGGGTTGTGCAAGAGGCAGCTGGTCGATGTTTCTCCCTCATCGACGTTTCTAGCTCTCTATCTCTCTCCCTTACTCTTTGTAAAAAATCAATAAAATATATTAAAAAGTAAATAAATAAATAAAAGCCTGCAGCAAACATTATACTTAATATTAAAGTTATAAATGCATTTTCTTTAAAACATGGCAAGGATGTTCTTTCACTACTATTACAGTTACTATTTAGCATACAGGAAGGTCTAGTCTTACTTGGAAAGAAAAAATAGGTACCTTCCAGTGAGTCATCTAGGTACCCAGTTTTGTCCTTGACTGCCAGCATAATCAGGTACTTGGTAGAAGGGAAACATAAATTCTAAAGAGAAAGCCTACATTATCCTAAGTTTTAAGTCATTCCTAAAGTAATGTTTAAAATAAAATGTCTAAAAAACAATAAGAGATTATGGAATACACTTCAAGTCAAGCTGATACAGGATTAAACACCAGTGCCTGCCATAATAAACTGATCCTTTTCCTCTCATCCCTGCCTCACTTTCCATATGTTCTCACTTCCTATACTCCTACATAACTATTTCACCCAACTTCTTGCTTCTAGTTCTGCTTCCGAATGACTCTAGCCTCACACAGCAGGTATACAATGACACAAACCCCACCACAATCCAGATATAGAACACCCTAACAAGTTTTCTTGTACCCCTTTGCAGTCAGTCCTCTCTCCCTAATCTCAACCTCAAGCAACCACTGAACTTTTATTTTTTTTAAATATATGTTATTGATTTTCTACAAAGAGGAAGGGAGAGGGCTAGAGAGTTAGAAACATTGATGAGAGAGAAACAGATCAGCTGCCTCCTGCACACCCCCTACTGGAGATGTACCCACAATTAAGGTACATGCCCCTCGCCAGAATTGAACCTGGGGCCTTCAGTCCGCGGGCCGATGCTCTATCCATTGAGCCAAACCGGTTTTGGCTGAACTTCTTTCTATTACGATCATTTTGCTTTTTTTTTTTTTTTTTTTTTTTTTTTTAATATATTTTATTGATTTTGTACAGAGAGGAAGGGAGAGAGATAGAGAGTTAGAAACATCGATGAGAGAGAGTCATCGATCAGTTGCCTCTTGCACACTCCCTACTGGGGATATGCCCGCAACCAAGGTACATGCCCTTGACCGGAATCGAACCCGGGTCCCTTCAGTCCCCAAGCCGATGCTCTATCCATTGAGACAAACCGGTCCTGGCTCATTTTGCTTTTTACCCACATTAATAATAAAAGGCCTGTGGCTGTAATGCCGTAATGACCAACAACCAGATGGGGAACCACGGGGAACTGGGTGGGTGGCAATGATGGCTGGAGCAAAGCAGCCTCGGTCCCGGGTGTCTGGTGGCAGTGGCTAGAGAGAAGCATCCTGGGTCCCAGGTGCCTGGCAGCTGGCAGGCAGACAAGGGCAGTGAGTGGGTGGGTGCGGTGAGGCAGGCATGCAGAGGTGTGCAAGAGTGGGCGGGGGCCTCATGATTTTGCATGTTGGGCTTCTAGTCTATATATATAAAAGTCCAGCGACCAGAGCAGTGGAATTACTAGAATGACCAGGGTCTATGACGCACACTGCAGCAGCCAGCCAGCCAGCCTGATCCAGGCCCCAAAAGGCACCCCCTTGGCTGGCCCCACCCCCGAGCAGCCCCCAGCATCCTGATGGGGGACAGCTCTGGCTGACTAACTGTCTGATGCCTCTTCCCCCAGCCAGTCCCACCTGCAGCCCCTCCCCGCTGCCAGCCCAGCCTAATGGGGCCCCATTGTGGCAGGCTGGCCAGATCGCACCGTGCATGAATTCCTGCACCGGGCCTCTAGTTTTTATGTAAGATAAAACCTTGATTTAAAATTTTTTTTCATCTTGTTGACTTCATTGCATGGAAGTTAAAGAGAATTATTGTATACTAGTGACCCGGTGCATGGATTCATGCACTTTGAAAGGAAATTAATTAGAAGGTGGCCAGTGGGGCAGCACTGGGTGAGATGGGTCAGACACACCTGGAGCCAACCTCCTGAGGTTCTTCTCTGATTGGTTGCACCTGGGGCAGTGCCAGAGCTTAAAAGGCATCTTCAGAGTGAGAGGAGTCCCTCTGGCAGGTGGAATCAGCTGAAACCAGCTATCCGACATCCCCCAAGGGGTCCCAGAAGGCACTCTGCAAAGTTGCTGTTGTACAAGGTGTGGAATGCAAATGCAAATGTGCAGTAAACCAGATTTGTGGCTGACAGTGCCCCAGCAACAACATAATCCACGGCTGAAGGTGGAATCACGTGACTCCAAGAGGAATCAAGCTCCCTCCTCTCTGGTTTCAGGGTGCATCATCTGAGAGCCTGAGAACCTCCGCTACCAAGTCACTGAAGCTTGGCAGCTCCTGCGTTGAGTGTCTGCCCCCCGGTGGTCAGTGTGCAACATAGTGACCCTTCAGATAGTCGGACAGTTACCATATTAGCCTTTTATATATATAGATGCTTGAAACCGCTAACTTTGTCCAGAAAGGATCCTAGGGAGAATCTCATTTGTGTCTACTGCTGGGATGGCCACTTGAAGTCTATAGGATAGAAGATTCCAAAAATCCTGAGAGATGAACCTCCAGGGAAGAAACTAGCATACAAGATTAGTCATTGGAGGGTCAGGGGATGATATTGAGTCATATTTTCTACTTAGATCTGTGCCCTAGTTCAGCCCCCTTTGTAAACTCATAGTTGAGTAATATGGGCAGCCAAGTACATACTGGGGAGAGGAAGAAACGTGAACCATGAGTCAACTCAGAAAAAGCAATTTCCATAAAATCTCTGTGTGACATATTCACTTTTATACTCACTCATGAAGTATGACACCCAAAGTACATTTGCCCAGAATTCAAGGAGCTTTGGCACCTTAAAAAATCCAGTATATCTGCCACAATGATGTACAGAGAAGGGGGAGGTAACAACCAGGGCAGGTGACAGCTTGGTGAGCACCAACAGCCATGATGGGCATCTTTGCGTGGCTTGGAAGGAAGCAGAATCCTGAGCAATTACAGCTACTGGGGTCCAGGAAGTAGACACCATAACCCAATGATTAAGAATTTGGACTTCAGAGTCAGACAGGTCTGTATTGAAACCCCAAATGTCATTTCGCCCTGCCTACATGAGGTGCCCTGATGTGACTAATGGTGAATGTCTAATAGTTAACAGCTATTTCATTCCCTCAAAAAATATTATTGAGGACCTCAGTTTAATAGGCACCGTTGAAGATATGGCAGTGAGCAAAGCAAATGAGTTCCTTTTGCTATTAGATGATGTACAAAGACTCAACTCCTTCTGTGCTGGTATCCTGGTGCCTTAGTATTTCCAAGTTATAGACCCTTTCTTACCTACTACCAAGCTCCCTTAAACACTTGGATTTGAAGTCTGCAGCTTTGCCCTGGATACTCTCATCAATTTCCTCTTGAGTCTCTGCCCTTCCCCTCTCTTGCCCCCGACCAGCTCCTCTTTGCTGGGAGAAGAGTATTCAGATACTTATCCTCTGACAGCCCTGGTAATCTCATCAGAAGAAAGGAGAGCTGTCTAATTCCCTGAGACCAGTGCAGCCATGCTTTTTGCTTCTCTGGCCTTTCATGAAGAGACCAAGTTTATAGCCCGTTGTTAAAATTGATCCCATTAAGAACCCAATCCTGGGGATTTCTGTCCTTGACCTTATTTCAATCAGAGGCTGGCTCCAGCCGAAGCTGTGTGCTTACTTCATGTTCACTTTATCAGCCCGGCTTCTTGAATACAAAGAACAGCCATGGAGCATAAGTGGAAAATAAATTTATTAGAAGAATATTGGATGAGTCATAGAATTGGCTGGGAAATGAAGAACCAGTCTTGGAAAACAGGCAGGAATCGAGGGCTGGCAGCTGCAGCAGTCTGGTTAAGAGGACAAACATCGCAGACATTACACTCATCACCACTGCTCTGAATGGCTCGACTGGCACTGTGGCACTTGTTGCTAACTCTTCCTGCTTGTATCACTGAATCCTACAGTGAGCACCTAGTTGCAGAGCCTAGATTACATGCCTGCGCGTTAGCTGTCTAGAAACTCAAGCAAAACTTGATGACATACTAATTGATTACTCTTTGTTTTCCCTAACTTCCCCTGGCTGATACTGCCCCCCCCCCCCCCCAAAAAAAAAGAAAAAAATTGGAAGGACCAGAGTTGGTCATGGCTGAGATGATAATCATATTTGTAAAGAGGCTTCCATGGATTTCATGTTGACCCCATTTGGGCCCATCATTATATAACCATCCTTTGGATTTTGCTATTATTTCTTTTTATCAAGAGTTGTCTTTAGTTCCATTATAATTCCCTTGCCCTGGTCCTCTACCTCTTACTTTGCCATGTTTCTCTGCAACACTATTTGAACCTGTTCATTCTGCTGTGTTTCCATGTCTATGACCCTTCTCCCAGCCTTAGTCCTTTCAAACTGTAGTCCTGTGTTCTATATCTTCTCTAGCTTTAAGGCCATTACACTGGAAAAATCTGTGCACTTGTAGCTAAAGTTATTTCTTTAAAAAATTTTATTTTCAAGAGAGGGGGGGGAAGGGAGAAAGAAAGAGAGAGGAGAGAGAGAGAGAGAGAGAGAGAGAGAGAGAGAGAGAGAGAGAGAAACATCTATTTGTTGCTCTATTAATTTATGCATTCATTGATTGCTTTTTGTATGTGCCCTGACCAGAGATTAAACTTGCAGCATTGGTGTATTGAGACGACTCTCAAACCAATAGAGCTACCCAGCCAAGGGCTAACTAAAATTATTTTTCTTCAACCACCTCATTCTGGTATCCAAACACTTCACTTAGTTCTAGAACAATCCTACTCATAAAAATCCAATTTTCTTTTGCATGCTACAAACCTCTAATCTCTACTATAATTCATTGTTTCCTAAATTCCTAGAGATTTTACATTTTTTGGTGTTTTCTTTAAATACATAAACCAAAAGGTTTCAAACAGCCTCCTTTTTCAGTATTTACCTATTTTTCCTCCTCTTAAGTACTTGTCTGCATATTTAGATTTTTTTTTTTTTTTGTGGTATCTTTTGTAATAGCAAAAAAATAAGGTCAATCAGTCTAATGATACTAGACTGGCTAAAATGTTGTATATTCATATAATGAAATTCCATATGATCATTTAAAAGAATTACACTGGTGTATCTACATTGATATGGAGCCATATCAACATACCATGATATGAAAAAAGCAGTGTATATTATCATTTGTGTATGTGTATATTATCATTTGTGGGAGGGAAATTTGTATCTACAAAGAATATCTCTGGAGGGGTACACAAGAAAATAATAATATTGATTCCCTTGGGGAAAGAATCTTTAGCTAGTGGGGAGGGGTGGGAGGGAGACCTTTTCACTGTGTACTCAATACTGTGCCAAAATGAAATAAATTATTTCTACAGGGGGAAAAACACAGGGACAGAGGCAAAAACTGTAATAATGTGTTATTCATCCAGAAGACCTTGAAAAATGATTCCATTTAAAGACTTTTGGTTCATGGTTTAAACAATTTCTGATTTTTCCTCTGGGTTTCATTGCCACAAAAACTTTGGGGAAAACAGGATTTTTTATTTCACTTTATCTCTTTGGAGGGACTGACCTCCATTTTTGAAGAGTAATTCTAGGACCCAGGAGTCAGATATCTAACTGTATTTTTCCTTCTATGTTACCCTCTCTTCAGCAAGTATGTATTGAGCGCTTGCAGGGCCACCAGGCCAGGGGCTACACCTTGAGGTGGTCCATGTGCTGCAAACAGGTGTCATACTCTGATGAGAATAAAGTAGGAGAAAATATAAACTTGACCATGATATATATATATATATATATATATATATATATATATATATATATATAATTTGATATTTTTTACAGAGAGGAAGGAAGAGGGATACAGAGTTAGAAACATTAATGACAGAGAAATATCAATCAGCTGCCTCCCGCACACACACACACACACCCCCACACACACACACACTGGGGTCGTGACCAAGGTATGTATCCTTGACCGGAATCGAACCTGGAACCCTTCAGTCCTCAGGCCAATGCTCTATCCACTGAGCCAAACCGGTTAGGGCAACCATGTAACTCTTGCTTCATCACTGAGGGCACAATTCCATGTGATTTTCTCATTCCAAGTTCTTGAAATAACAGTAAAAGAGATTTATAATTTTTTTTAAAGCCTGTAAATATTCAGACACATTTACTTCCAAGCTATGCATATTTTTCTTTCAATATTCCAGTAGGTGTAAATAATTTTGAAGAAACCAAGATTCTGGTTTCATGGCACAAGCTTTAGTAGAACAAATCAAGCAAATAATAAACTGTAGAAAATTCATAGCAGACGTTTCTGTTTATATTTTAAATATGTGTCTTTAATTCTGTTTCAATATTTTTCAACAGTTTTCTTTGGATCTGAGGGATTTCAGCAAATGATACTGCAGGTTTAGAAATAAAATAAATTTTTAGCCTTTTTTCCCGATTTGGCACTCTATAGACATCTAGCAATGCTATGAGAATCCAGTTTTTTAGTTATTTTCCAAAGATTTAAACAACTGTTTTCCACCTTTTTTTTTTTACACATTTGTAGAGACTAAAAGCAGAATAACTGAGACAGAAATATCTGGTGCTTCACTCCGCTGACTTGCAATTGTAATATTCATCATTTTTCCACTGGAGGAGGCCTGGAAAAATAACAAACCCAAGCCATTAAAGGAAGCCATCAAGAAGCCACTAGGAAAACAAATTGACCACAAAAGCCTAAGGAACAGCAATCCCAGATTATACAGTGTATAGAGATAGATAGGTCATTATTTTTTTTTTAATTTTTAGCAGTTGATCTTGATTTTTCTCCCTCTCTATTTTTGTTTAGCAGTTGATCTTGATTTTTCATCTTTTTTTAAATTTTTAATATATTTTTCTTGATTTCAGAGAGGAAGGGGGAGGAAGAGAGAGATAGAAACATCAATGATGAGAGGGAATCGACTGGCTGCCTCCTGCATGCCTCCCACTGGGGACGAAACCTGCAACTTAGGCATGTACCTCTGACTGGAATCAAGCCCAGGACCCTTCAGTCTGCAGACCAATGCTCCTCCACTAATCCAAACTGGCCAGGGCTAGATATGTCATTCTTTATTCACATATTCATTGCGCTTAGAAGTTAAAAACATGGACTGGAGTCAGACTGCCTGAGTTTTAATCTCGATTTTGTTATTTATTAGTAGAACTGGAGGCCTGGTGCATGAAATTCGTGCGTGGGGATTGTGTCCCTAAGCCCAGCCTGCACCCTCTCCAATCTGGGATCCCTCTCACAATCCAGGACTGCTAACTCCAAACTGCTCACCTCCCTGCCTTCCTGATTGCCCCTAACTGCTTCTGCCTGCCAGCCTGATCACCCCCTAACCATTCCCCTGCCAGCCTGATTGATGCCTCACTGCTCCCCTGACAGCATGATTGCCCCTAACTGTCCTCTCCTGCAGGCCTGGTCACTCCTAACTGCTCTCTTCTACAGGCTTGATCGCCCCCAACTGCCCTCCCTTGCAGGCCTGGTCCCTCCCAACTGCCCTCCCCTGATGACCTGATTGCCCCCAACTGCCCTGCCTTGCAGGCTTGGTCCCTCCCAACTGCCCTCCCCTGCCATCTGGTGTCCACATGGGGCAGCCATCTTTGACCATATGAGGACATTCATCTTGTGTGTTGGAGTGACAATTTGAATATTACTCTTTTATTAGATAGGATAGAGGCCTGGTGCATGGGTGGGGTTTGCCCTGAAGGGTGTCTCAGATCAGGGTGGAGGTTTCCTTGGGGTGTGGGGTGGCCTGAGTGAGGGGCCTGTGGTGGTTTGAAGGCTGTCCATGCCTCAGGGCAACCCAAGCAGAGGCCCTGGTATCTGGATTTATTTATCTTCTATAATTGAAACTTTGTAGCCTTGAGCAGAGGCCAGGGCAGGCCAGGGCTATGGGAAGCTTGGCTTCCTCCATTGCCAGGGGCAACTCAAGCCTCCTGCTTTCTCCAGCTCTGTGACTGCCACCATTTTTGTTGGGATTTATTTATCTTCTATAATTGAAACTTCGTAGTCTTGAGTGGAAGCCAGGGACAGCCAGAGCAGGCAGGAAGCTTGGCTGTCTCCATTGCCAGGGAAACCCAAGCCTCCTGATTGCTCTGTGGCCTCAGTCATCTTGGGTGGGTTAATTTGCATACTCACTCCTATTTGGCTGGTGGGCATGGCTGGTGGGTGTAGCTGGTGGGTGTAGCAAAGTACGGTCCATTTGCATGTTTCTCTTTTATTAGTGTAGATGTTACTCTGTTCAGATTATTCAACTTCTGTGTGCCTCAACTTCCTTATCTGTAAAATATTAATAGTACAGACCTCATTGGGTTATTTCATATTTGCTATTTGAACAGTAGCTTGACACATAGTAAACATTAAAGAAGTGCTGGTTAGATTAATTTTTTAATCAGTTTAACAAATATACTACTGTTTTCCAGGTATTGAGCCAGGTGCTTGGATTACAATAGTGAATGAGACTCACAGCATCTGCTTCCATTCTCTGAGACTATGGATAAAGACAAACAAGTGGTTACAGAATTGTGAAGAACATTTTTATGGGACATAAAAGGTGTTATGGGAGTACAGTTTAGAGAGATGTTTCTAGCTCAGGTCAAAGTCAGTCTGGCTGTTCTTGGAAGGAGCTTTGCAGGCTCCAGAAAAGGCAGTACAAGAACTGGCTAAGTGGCCCTGAGAAACCCAGCTCTCTGGGTATAGCAGGCTCCATCACTACTTTTGTCCCTCCTTTGCCCCAATAGTGCACTGGTGGGGGTCCCTTGGCCAGGCCTGTGCCTTCTCACATTCCAGGACCCCTCAGGGATGTCAGAGAGTTGGTTTTGGCTTGATCCTGCAGGCCAGATGGAGGGACCCCACTGATGCATAAATTCATGCACCTGGCCTCTAGTTAATAATAAAGGAGGTGGGGAAAAAATTGGGAGGAGATTGGATATGCTTATAGCCTTGATGGTGGTGATGGTTTCACAACTATATACTTATCCCCAAACTCAACAACTTGTATACTTTCAATATCTTTAGTTTTCTATATGTCAATCATGCCTCAATAATATGGTTTTTTTAAAAACTGAGAAATAGCCCTAACTGTTTGGCTCAGTGGATAGAGCATCGGCCTGCAGACTGAAAGGTCCCGGGTTCAATTCCGGTCAAGGGCATGTACCTTGGTTGCGGGCACATCCCCAGTGGGAGGTGTGCAAGAGGCAGTTGATCGATGTTTCTCTCTCATTGATGTTTCTAGCTTTCTATTCCTCTCCCTTCCTCTCTGTAAAAAAATCAATAAAATATATTTTTAAAAAACACCGAGAAATTTAGTCACATGCATTTGCATCATAAAATCAGATCTAATTTTCTATAGCTAGCCACTCCCATGGCCCATTCATGCTGCCCAGGAACTCCTCAGTCATCTATCTGCTCTAAATCTTTAGCTACTTCCCTCAATTCTAAATCAGTCTAGGAAGCTGAAAGAGGGCTTAAATTGCAAAAGGGGTAGGTTTGTGGGAATGGGAAAAAACCTAAATTTGTATGTGTGTGTGAATCCTCACCTGAGGATATTTTTTTATCTTTGATTTTTAGAGAGTGAAAGGGAGAGAGAGAGAAAGAGAAGAACATTGCTGTTATTGATTGGTTGCCACACATGCCCTAACTGGAGCCAAGGATCAAACCTGCAACCCAGGCACATGGCCTCAACCTGGAATCGAACCCAAGAACCTTCGGTACGTGGGCCGACACTAACCAATGTACAACACTAGTCAGAACAATCATTTTCTTTTCTTTTTTTTTCTTCTCTCTTTATTCTCTTTCTCCTCTCCTTTACTTCCTGAAAACCCTTGATTTGTCCGATCAACAAAAGGAGTAGAGCTAAGAGGAGTTGTTTTTTTGTTCCTTATCTGTATTTCTGTGCTCCTTTATAGTCACCTGCATCACAGAGAATTATGGTGTGTTATGGTTATGTGTTGATATATCTGTTACTCCTACATACCTCTCTTTAAAAATTTGTTTTTCATGGTGGGCTCTCAATAAATGTGTTTTGGATTGAATTTACCTGAGTAGAACGTAATAAATTTGAAGCTATTCAGAGCTCAGAATGTACTTCACACACTCAGATCAAGTGATTTATTTATTGAAGGTAAAAGGAGTTTCCAGAGGGTTAAAAATAGAGATCTGGGTCCTGCCAGTTTTGTTCAGAGAGTTCTGAGGGGGTAAAATAGCTCTGGCTGCAGGCTAAGGTCTTTGTTATGAGAAAAATGCAAATATGAAGGATTGTACAGCACTGCCAGGGAAATGTCTGGGTATTTTTGAACCTTTGGCAGAGCTTTATTTCTGTCTGGAATACACTTCCTTCCCTTTGCTCACGTCTTCTAAGCTTAGTCATGACTTAACCCAGTAACACACAATAAATAGGCAAAATTCAAATCC
The DNA here is from genome assembly GCF_014108245.1 of Pipistrellus kuhlii. Classification (NCBI taxonomy): domain Eukaryota; kingdom Metazoa; phylum Chordata; class Mammalia; order Chiroptera; family Vespertilionidae; genus Pipistrellus; species Pipistrellus kuhlii. The sequence goes on from NW_023425405.1 coordinate 16,533,394, forward strand.
TGATTCCTTGAAATTATGACCCGGCAGTTTCTTCCCCACCCATAATTCTGAAGTTAACATGATGTATGAATAAGGCAACTGCATGTCCTGACTTTTCTGCCTCATTAAAAAAAATTAATTTATTGGGGTGACATTGGTTAATAGGGTCATATAAGTTTCAAGTATACATTTCTATGGTACATGATCTGTATGCCTATTGCATTGTGTGCCCACCACCCAAAGTCAAATCAGCCATATATTTGGCCCCTTTATACCCTCTTTCCCTCTTTCCTCTGGTAACCACCATACTATTGTCTATCTATGAGTTTCAGTTTTATATCCCACATATCTGCCATAGAGTTTTATTTTATTTATTTATTTATTTATTTATTTATTTAAATATATATTTTATTGATTTTTTACAGAGAGGAAGGGAGAGGGATAGAGAGCTAGAAACATCGATGAGAGGGGAACATCGACCAGCTGCCTCCTGCACACCCCCTACTGGGGATGTGCCTGCAACCAAGGTACATGCCCTTGACCGGAATCAAACCTGGGACCTCTCAGTCCACAGGCCGATGCTCTATTCACTGAGCCAAACCAGTTTCGGCCACAGTGGGGTGTGTGTGTGTGTGTGTGTGTGTGTGTGTGTGTATGTGTGTGTATGTGTGTATATATCGAGATATATATATATATAATTTCAGAGAGGAAGAGAGAGGGAGCGAGAGATAGAAACATCAATGATGAGAGAGAATCATTGATTGGCTGCCTCCTGCACATCCCACACTGGGGACTGAGCCCAAAACCCAGACATGTGCCCTGACCGGGAATTGAACCATGACCTCCTGGTTCATAGGTTGACAATCAATCACTGAGCCATGTGGTCTGGGCTGCGTTAGTTATTAATATTTTTGTAATTTGATTTTTATATTGTTGACACTATTGCAGCTGTCCCCTATTTTCACCTTCTTTGCCTACCTCCATCCAGTCCCCCCACCCCCATTGACCCTCACCATTCTGCCTCAATTTTGATTTAAAGTATTATCTTTCAATATCAGACTTGTCTTGTTTTTGGTTCATATTTATGGAGGTCCTATAATAAATAGTTTATGTGAGAAAAATTCTACATACTATCATCTTATGGTATGCTTTATTTCCTTATGTTTTAAGAGAGAGATTATTTCCTTATGTTTTAAAATATAGAGTAGGACAGTGTTTTTCAACCTTTTTTGGGCAAAGGCACACTTGTTTCATGAAAAAAATCACGAGGCACACCACCATTAGAAAATGTTAAAAAATTTAACTCTGTGCCTATATTGACTATATATAAAGTAATTCTCTTGAATAGGAATCAAATAAACACAAAGAAAGTATTTTATATATAATTACTTTATTATGAAATATTAAGTAAACAAAATAGTGAAAAATTATAAAATTCTTGTCTTGTCTGCACCTACGGCACACCAGGCAACATAGTGTGCCGCGGAACAGTGGTTGAAAAACGCTGGAGTAGGACATTATTTGGACCTGCAAAGACATTTATTTGAACAAATTCTCAAACTTCACCAGCAATAGAAAATACAAGTTAGGATGGGAAGGGGATCTGGCTATGACATCTGTCTCCCCACTGATCGCCAGCATTGATTCGGCTGATCCAGCTGGCTAGGGGGGTGCCCCCCTCCCTACCTCCCTGCTTCATGTGCTTCCTCCCGAAGCTGCCCGTTGGCGCTCCTTGGAAGACGACGACTTTCCCCATAGAGAAGAGGACCATTCTTCGGTCAAGGGTACATGAGCAGGTATGCTTTTTTGCTAAAACCTCCAAATAAGCTCTCCAGGTCCATTTGTAGGAAAACACTGGGTAGTTAAAACTCCAGACATATCCAATGGGGGGGGGGGGGGGGGCGGAGTGCAAGTTAAAATTAGATACCATTTTTATTTTTATTTATTTTTATTATTATTTTTTAATATATATTTTATTGATTTTTTACAGAGAGGAGGAGAGAGGGATAGAGAGCTAGAAACGTCAATGAGAGAGAAACATTGACCAGCTGCCTCCTGCACACCCCCTACCGGGGATGTGCCCGCAACCAATGTATATGCCCTTGACTGGAATCAAACCTGGGACCCTTCAGTCCACAGACCAATGCTCTACCACTGAACCAAACCGGTTTCGGCTAGATACCATTTTTATATAGAATTTTAAATTTGGTTTTTTATTGATTTTTAGAGAAAGAGGAAGGGAGAGGGAAAGAGAGAGAAACCCATGTGTGGGTATCTAGCCAGCAACCCGGCCATGTAACCTGACTGGGAATAGAACTGGCAACCTTTTGGTGCATGGGACAATGCTCAACCAACTGAGCCACCCAGCCAGGGCTGGATACCAATAAAACAACAACAACTTCCCAATAACATATATTTTTAAATTATAATATGTAGTACTTGTGAAGGTTGGAGAATCAGGTACACCCTCTAACAGGAATGTAAAGTTTTTAAAACAATTTTTCAGTGTCTATTAAGAATGCTAAAAAAATTCAGGCATATTAGCCGAAACCGGTTTGGCTCAATGGATAGAGTGTTGGTCTGCAGACTGAAAGGTCCCAGGTTTGATTCCAGTCAAGGGCATGTACCATGGTTGCGGGCACATCCCAAGTAGGGGGTGTGCAAGAGGCAACTGATCGATATTTCTCTCTCATCAATGTTTCTAACTCTCTATCCCTCTCTCTTCCTTTCTGTAAAAAATCAATCAAATACATTTTTTTAAAAACTCAGGCATATTAAACTAATACTGTTACTTTTAGGAAAGCTTCCCAAAGGATGTGGGTAAAGATTCATACATAAAGATGTTTGTCTAAGTATTCATTACAATGAAAAATTAGAATAAATCTAAATATTAAGTATTAGGAATTCAGCTGCATAAATTTGGGGCTTTATATCTGTGTACTGGATTACAATGCTGGCTTTTGAATTCTTTCAATGTAAGTGTTCTCTGAGTGAAATAAAGTTAAAATGGTAATTTTGAAGAATAATTAATGATGTGCACAATGTTCTTATGAAGAACATAAGAAACAAAGTAAAATATATAATATTAATAATGTATAGTAAATCAGTATGTATCATCTGGAATTAAATCAAGATCTCTGACTATGGGATTATAGAGTTTCAGTTTTTATTCTTTTGCACCATTTTGTGTTTTCAAATGCTCTGTAATGAGCATGTGTTATTGTAATAACTGGGAAAAAATAACTAAAAATTATGGAGGCTTATCAGTGAACCTTAACATAGAGATAAAATAGTACATAGGGAGCTAGGTGGGTGAATAAGGGAGTCAGCAGAGGTTTGTCAAAGAAATTTGTGCTGCTGTTCTCCTCCCCCGGCCCCAAGTTCATCTCTTCTGGCGTGCCTTTTGCACCACTCCCACTAGGACAATCAGTCCCCTTCTGTTTGGGAGCCCTCTGCCTTCTTACCCCTAACTCCTCCTGCCACCCAGCCACCTGCCCAGGGGTTCCTGCTCCCCACCCTCCCATTGTGGCCCGCCCAGCTGGTTTTGTAAGATACTGGGTTGCTACACATGGATATTTTTTAAAAATATATTTTATTGATTTTTTACAGAGACGAAGAGAGTGGGATAGAGAGTTAGAAACATCAATGAGAGAGAAACATCGATCAGCTGCCTCTTGCACCTCCCCATCCCCCCACTGCGGATGTGCCTGAAACCAGGGTACATGCCCTTGACCGGAATTAAACCCGAGACCTTTCAGTCCGCAGGCCGATGCTCTATCCACTGAGCCAAACCAGTTTCAGCCACATTGATTTTTTTCCCTTGTAATTTAAACAGGCCTAGCATTGTTGGTTCTACTTAATGGACACAAGATAATGTTAGAAGTTTTTTTTAAAATATATATATTTTATTGATTTTTTACAGAGAGGAAGGGAGAGGGATAGAGAGTTAAAAACATCTATGAGAAACATCAATTCCGTTGCCTCCTGCACACTTCCTACTGGGGATGTGCCCGCAACCAAGATACATGCCTTTGACTGGAACTGAATCTGGGACCCTTCAGTCCATAGGCCGACGCTCTATCCACTGAGCCAAACTGTTCAGGGATAGAAGTTTTAAAGTGATTAAACTTACATACCTATGCAATAAAATAAAAAATTAAAAAAAACAACGAAATTCGTGCTGGGAGAGACCCAGGAGTGAGCATTCAGCTTTGCCAGTTTCCATCCAGAGGATACATAAGTGCTGAGAACTCAGGACCAGTAAGCCAAGACCGCGGGAGAATTCGGTGTGAATGTGCCTTCAATAATTGAAAACTTCTTCCTGCCGCAGGGGAGATGTTGGGGGAGGAGAGCACCAAGAGCAGAGGGAGAGTATTAAGGAACGCTAATAGCTACGAAGCTATTGTACATGGCAAAGGCAGAACACTGTCTCCTGGAAAAACCAGCCAGCTACCCAGACGGTAGCTGACCCCCACCTCTGCCCAGGAAGGTGGAAATTAAGTCATTTATTAGTCTCATTCTCATTTACTTACTTACTTACATATCCAAGATATTAAGTACCTCCTAAGTCCCAGGCATTGTGGAAGAAAGGCCCAGGGAATATATTGAGAAATAATACACCAGGAACATACTTGTAATCGAACAAGGTGGGTTTACTAACTCACCGCTGCTAAGGAGAACACACGCTGAGGAACTGTGGGGCATTTCAGTAAGAGGGTGTTAGAAAGGCCTTAACGGATTTGGGTTTGAGTTAGGTAGCTGAGGAGAGGGTCTAAAGAAACACAGGTTCGGTCTGCATTGGGTATTTTCAAGAAATGGCGTAAATCTACGATTGGGTTTATCAATACGTCTTATTGGAGAGAGGGCACACGAGAGTAAGACGAAAACTGTAACTGGGAAAGGAGAGGCAGTTGCAGGGGTGCAGGGGGGGATATTTTGTAGCTTGGGCCATGTTAATGTTTTCTCTCTGTTCAGATATGATTACAAATCGTCTTGCTTTTTCAGATTCATCACGGTCACAGAGTGCTCTTGTCTGAAGTTAATGTTGGATGATATTGTCTGTGCTCAGTGGGATAACATCAAAACCTAGCTGTGAGTGCTGGGCCGGCTCATGGCAACAGCAGGCCTAAGTGACTATATCAGTCCAGTTCCTGGATATCTCACAAGTAAAAATGTAAACCTAGCCGAAACTGGTTTGGCTCAGTAGATAGAGCATCTGCCTGCGGACTGAGGGGTCCCAAGTTCGATTCCGGTCAAGGCACGTATATTGGTTGTGGGCACATCCCCAGTGAAAGGTGTGCAGGAGGCAGCTGCTGATTGATGTTTATCTCTCATCAATGTTTCTAGCTCTCTATCCCTCTCCCTTCCTCTTTATAAAAAAAAAATCAATAAAATATATTTTTTAAAAAAAGTAAATCTAGAACTTCAGAGATGCTAAGTGCTGTAATAAATGAATAAATAAATAAACAAATAAATAAATAAATAAATAAATAAAATGAACAGGATGCAATGACAGAGAATCAAAGGTGGGACAGAAACCATTTGCACAGGTTGGTTGAAGAAGCCTTTCTCAGGAAGTAATGTTCCAGTCAGGACCAGAAGAACATTACCTTTGCTTATCTGTGTGAATCCTGGATGATGTTGCAACATGTATTTCCTATTGAGGGTTACCATTAAAAAAGAAATTTGAAAAACAGTGCATGAAGATTTCAACATGGCTAAAAGGGTGAGAAGAGATGGGGTCTAGCTTAGACAAGTCCTGATAGGCCAGAAGTTTCTGTTTTATTTTAAGTGTTAGACTGATCAATGTAATCGTTGGTTTTCACTTTTAACCAGTGATATCACTCAACACAATGAAACATCATTAAAGGCAGAATCATGACTCGGTTTATGTGGTAAGAGGATTGCCCTGGACGCTGGATGGATGAGAGATGGGAGGCAGGTGAGAGGCCTGGGAAAAGATCAGTAAGGATATGGTTGCTGGAAATGCCCTGTTCTGATACTGACCCCTCAAGGTGGTTGGCTTGGGAATCTGTTTTGTCAATTACCTTGCAGAATTGGGGCAGAAGGGAATTGCCTCATGCTAAACACATTCACAAGAGATTGATAAGTCTTAGCTCAAAATGAGAAATAAAACTACCAAGCAACTGAGTTTTTGTTTACTGATTAATGCTATCTCTTTTCATGGGTAGCTAAATTAAAATCAATAGGTTGTTTGATGGCATTGCAAGAAATCAGAGCAAGGGGAATTAGTGAGAACTGCTACTGGCACTATTTGTTGGCTTGAACCTGGTTGGAAATACATTTTTCATGGAGGCCTACTTTATACGACACAAAATTTAGCTAAGATAAAATTTTTATAAATCAGAACATATCCTTATTACATGTGAAATAGTGATATTTTCTTGTGGGTTTTTGTTGTTGTTTTGTTTTGTTTTAGTTAAAGATTTTGAGGAATTGAATTATTTCAAGATCTAATGGGCCAGTTCCCATTTTGAAAATCACTGTTGATTCTTCTTAATGTGAGTTGCCATCACACAGTGATAGTCTAGGTTGGGATGGTGCCCTAACAGTAGCCCTCAGAGTGAGGGTACAGGCTGCCCTCTGCCTCAACTTCCTCCCTATCACGTTTCAAGCCTTGAGCCATCTTCCCAGCCTCTGTCGCCTATGAACCTCCAAAACCTTCTGAGGGCCTCCCCTTTGTTAGTCCAGAATTGGGACATGGGTCTCTCCCCAGCTCCCAGGGGATGAACAGCACCTTGCTTGAACTGCCTCCTTTCTCAACCTGGCCTAGCCTTCACCCTTTTGAGCAGCATGGCCCTTCCCACTCTGGATGGGACAGAAGCAGAGAACAAGCCACCTGCACTGCTGACCAGCCAGTGCCCCAAAGGTGAAGTGAGCTACTCAGCTCCACATTTCAGAGTCAGCACACTGAGGTTAGATGGATACAACTTTCCCCTCCAGCAGAAGTCTGGGACTGACTGGCCCTTTGGGCTGCAGGTGAGAGGAATCTAACTGAGGACTCTGCAATTGGAGTCATGATTCAAAATAGCCAAGAGGCAGAGGCCTGCGGAGTGAGGTTTCATCCTGGAAAGTCTCTGCTGATTCAAGCTTCCTACTTGAACAGCAAACAAACAAATGCTTCTCAGCTCCATTAGAGGGTCATTCCTCCACCCCACCTAGGAGCAGGTAGGGGTGGAGGTGATGCTGAGATGAGTTAGAATTTAAGAAAGCCAAGACAGCGGGGGGGGGGGGGGGGGGGGGGGGGGGGGCTGGAGGGGCGGGGAATGACCCTCTACTGAGGCCCAGATTCAGGTGTTGCCACTGCAGCCTCTTTTAGTTAGCCCCAAGTAGGAATGTTGTCCTGCGTGACTGAGAGCAGCACCACCACTAACATCTGTGATTCCCTCTGGACTAGTCCTGGCTGTTGAAAGGATTCTTGTACTTTTTCCCAGCCCCAAGCTTCTGAGACAGGCTTATTCCTACTCAGAGTACTCAAAACACTACAGAAACAGACATTGTATTCAATTGTGCCTATGAAAATAGTAAACAAGATAATAAAATGTCCTAGAACTGGGGAGTGAGGTCAGGAAAAGGTTACCCTTGGAGATTCACAGATTCGTGGATTCAACCCGATGGAAGTCTCTTCGGTCAGGACTTCAGCTACCGTAGTTGCTGAAGGTTAGCTGTGGGAGCAAGATGGTCTCTGTTCTCACACTCCTGGGTGAAAGACTTAGCCAATAAACAGTTAATTTACCAAATGATTAATATGAGGGTGAAACTAGAAATGATCATGAACTGTAAGCTAAAGTAGTGATTATACTTTTTGCTTGAAATGATTATTTGCAAGAAATCTCTTACTCTATTCAGGCTGCTATAACCAAATGCCATAAACTGGGTGGCTTATAAAAGTTGAAATTTATTCCTCACTGTCTGGAGGCTGGAAGTCCAATATCATGGTGCCAACATGGTCAGGTGAGGGTCCTCTTTGAGGTTGCACACTTCTCATATTCTCATTTTGTGGAAGGGGTGAGCTAGCTCTCTGGAGCCTCTTTTATTTATTTTTTTTAATACTGTTTTTATTGATTTCAGAGAGGAAGGGAGAGGGAGGAGAGATAGAACATCAGTGATGAGAGAATCATCAATCGGCTGCCTCCTGCATGCCCCCTACTGGGGATTGAGCTCAAAACCCAGGCATGTGCCCTGACCTACTAATCATCACCTCCTGAGGGCCCCACCTCCTACATCACATTAGGGATGAGGATTTCAATATATCCTAATTTGGGGGGATACAAATATTAAAGCCATAGCAAATCCCAAGAGATAGACTGCAAATGCATTTATACATTTGGAAGGCTGAGTCCAATCCAGTTATAGGAGTGTGTCCCCATCTCATCAAAAGGTTTCTGATGGAATTAATTGCGGGGGGGGGGGGGGGGGCAGGCTGGGAGAAAAACAAAACAAAATCTGTTAACAGAAGCAGAGTGGTCTGTCTTCTTGGGAAAAGTGGAGCAACAGACCTAGATCTGTGATTGCCAGTGTCCCGTGGAGAGAGGGCCTGGACCAGCCTCTCAAAGATTTCAGCTGGCTTAGTAATATCTCTGGACAATCACACTAGAATTCTCTTTTGCCATTTACTCTCCTTATAAAATAGAATTAATAAAAGACAGTTTCTCTCTGATTGAAAAGAAATTGCCAAAATTGAATTTGTAAAGCTCATTGGGTCATGACATAATATCCTTTCTCTATATTGGTGATGTGGTTTTTCTATTTTTAGTGGTTGTTCCCATTAAGAATTTTGACAGCTTATCTTCACTAGTAATATTCGTCTGTAGTTTTCTTTTCCTTAAAATGTCTTTGGCTTTATAATGGCCTCATACAATTAACTGGAAAGTGTTTATTCCTCTGTTTTCTGAAAGAGTTTGTGTAGGATTAGTATCATTTCTTTTTTTTACTTTTATTTATTTTATTTTTATTTATTTTTAATAAAAAAATAAAACTTTATTGTTCAGATTATTACAAATGTTCCTCTTCCCTCCCCCCACCCCCCAATTGCTCCCCTCCACCAGGTTCCCACCCCACCCTCTGCCCTTTCCCCATCCCCCATTGTTCTCATCCATAGGTGCACAGTTTTTGTTCAGGCTCTTCCCACATCCACCACTCCCCTTTTCCCTGAGAATCATCAGTCCACTCCCCTTCCATACCTCTGATTCTACTATATTCACTAGTTAATATTGTTCATCAGGTTTTTTAATTCCCTTGGCTTTTAGTTTCACTTGTTGATAGTTACATATTTGTTGATCATAATTTCTATATCTTCTTCCTCTTCCTAAAGAACCTCTTTCAGCAATTCATATAATTCTGGTTTGGGGGTGATGAACTCCTTTAGTTTTTTTTTTATTTGTGAAGCTTTTTATCTGGTCTTCGATTCTCAGTGATAGCTTTGCTGGGTAGAGTATTTTTGGCTGTAGGTTCTTGCTATTCATCACCTTGAATATTTCTTGCCATTCCCGTCTGGCCTGCATGGTTTCTGTTGAGAAATCAGTTGACCATCGTATGGGTCCTCCTACCTGCTTTGCTCTTGCTGCTTTTAATATTCTTTCTTTGTCTTTTGCTTTTGGAATTTTAATTATGATTTGACTTGGTGTGGTCCTCTTTGGGTTCCTTTTGTTTGGGGCTCTGTGAGCTTCCTGGACTTGTTAGTCTATTTCTTTCCCCAGGTGGGGGAAGTTTTCTATCACTATTTCTTCCAGGATGTTCTCGGTATCTTGCTCTCTCTCTTCTTCTGAGACTCCCATAATTCTGATGTTGGTTCGCCTGAAGTTGTCCCAGAGGTTTCTTACACTATCTTCAACTTTCTGGATTTCTCTTATCTTTTTGCTTATGTGGAGGAGTGTCCTCTGGCTCTTTGTGTTTCAAATCTTTGACTTGATTCTTGCGATCTTCCATTCTGTTTTTAGGACTCTGTATATTTTTTATTTCAGACAATGTATTCTTTATTTCTAGTTGATCCCTTTTCATATCCTCATAGGTCTTCTTTATTTTATCAGCCTTTTCTAGGAAATTCTTGAAAAACCTTATAAGTGTGCTTTTGAACTCTATATCCAGTCGCTTCTTGTTCTCCATTTCTTTTGTCTGTGATCTGTTTCCTTGGCATTTTCACAGCTTCTCTGAGTTGGTAGGGTGGCTTTGTGTGCTAAGGTGTCCTATATGGTTGAGTGGGTCAGCCTCCCAGTTACCTGAGGTGGACAGTCTTGGTGTAGCCCTTTGTGGGCTGTGTGTGCAGTCTTGTTGTTAAGCCTTGCTTGTTGTTGGTATCACTGGGAAGTGTTGATCTCCAAGTCAATTGGCTATAAGGATCATAAGTGTCTCAAGTAGGAGGGTTTCTGTATTCTGCTTGAAAGGGGCGGAGTCTCAGGGTGGCACAGACAAGCTTTGTTGAATCCCTCACAATTGGTTGCAGGCGCGCGCACCTCTTTGGTATAGGCACAGACAAGCTTTGGATTCCTGTCTGTCCTTCCCTAGGAGAGTCCTATTCTTGGTGAACAAGAAAGCTAACCATTGGAAGGGCTTCTGTGCTCTGCTTGGATGGGGCGGAGTCTCGGGGTGGTGCAGACAAGCTTAATTCAGGCCCTCCCTACAAGGGTCTGGTTTCTGAGTCCCACAGTAATGGCCGCTGGCTTCACACACCTCGGAGAGATCTCTGCCCACTGCCTGACAGTCTGACCTCTCCCTGTCTGGGGCCATCTATCAGGACAATAGGGTGCTTCTGTTTTCCTCCCGAACAAAAAAGCCAGCCGCGCAGTAGCTGTACGCCCTCTCCGTGCATGGAGTAAGCCAGTAGCAAACTAGGCCCGCCATCTCCATGCTCTGTAAGCAAGCCAGCAGCAAAGTCGGGTGGCCGCCTTTTTGAGTGCACAGTTCTCCGCACCTTCACAGTTCCTGAGGTTCAGCATGCCTTCTCTCTCCTTCCCCGATGGTAGAGCCACCTCTCAGCCAGCCATCCAGCGCTTCAGGGTGATGTTTCCCCTGTTTTCCAGTTCTAAATTCCAATTTGTTGTGGTAGGCTGCATTCAGGTGTCTACCCCATGCCGCCATCTTGGTTTCTCCAGGTTTGGTATCATTTCTTAAACATTTGTTAACATTCACCAAGTAAACCATTGAGGCCTTGAATTTTTTTTTAATAGTTCTTCGTTACAAATTTATTTGCGTTAACAGATATAAAGCTATTTGAGTTTTCTGTTTTGGAAATTTTTGTCTTTTATGAAAATTTACCATTTTATTTTTTAAATTTATGTTTTAAATACATTCTTATTGATTTCAAAGAGAGGAAGGGGAATGGAGAGAGAGATGGAAACGTCAATGATGAAAGAGAATCATTGATCTCCTGCCTCTTGCACACCCTCTACTGGAGACTGAGACCTCAACCCAGGCATATGCCCTTGACCAGAATCGAACCTGGGACCCTTCAGTCTGCAGGCCAATACTCTATTCACTGAGATAAACCTGCTAGGGCAAAATTGACTATTTTATCTAAGTTGTCAAATTTATTGGCATTACGTTGTTCATAATATTCCTTATTCTCTTTATTTTATTTTAAAGTTTTAATTTTTTATTACAGTTTACATTTAATATTATTTTTTATTAGTCTCAGGTGTACAGCATAATGGTTAGATAATATCATTTATAAAATGTTCCCCTGATATTTCCAGTACTCACTTGGCACCATACATGATTATTACATTGTTATTGTTTTTTCCTATATCCCCCATCCATTCTTGTCTGCTGCAATCAGACAGACAGAAAGGGCAAGAACACTTTTCTCTTGCATCTCAATATTATTGACTATATGTTCTATGCTGTACTTTATCCCTTACTCTCTTTTAAATGTTTGCAGCATCTGAAGCAATGTTTTCTCTTTCTTTCTTTCTTTCTTTCTTTCTTTCTTTCTTTCTTTCTTTCTTTCTTTCTTTGTTTTTTGTTATCAATGGAAATATCATTTTTATTTCCAACATGCATATAAAAATATATGATATAACAAATATGACTTAATAAATACATTTACATTGTTAAATAAATAATAATGAAGAAAAATTCAATGAAATGCCCAGTTCTACACCAAACATGGAAACTTGGCAACAGTGGTTTCTCTTTCTTTCTTAATAGTGGCAATTTGTGTGTGTTTTTTTCTCTCTCTCTTTTTTTAATCAATCAAGCTAAGGAATTATAAAAAAATTTTTTCAAAGACTTTATTGTTTTCATTGACTTTATTTTGCCCCCATTTCTTTTTTACTTTATTTTTCATTCATTGTTTCCTTCTTTCACATACATTTAATTTGCTTGATTTTTTTTACAAGATGTTTAATTTTCATTCAGTTTAAGATATTTTCTAATTTTGTTTGTGGATTTTCTTCTTGAACCCTTCTTAGTAGTTCTTTCTCTCTTAATCTTACTCTGACTTGTATATAACTTTTTTCTTCTGCACATTTACTCACTCAACAAATATTTATTGATCACCTATTCTGGTGTATTAGGTACTGTTCTAGGTGCCTGAGCGACATGGGTGAAGAAAATAAATATGCCTGCCCACTGAACTGTCCCTCCCGGAGCACGGCTGCGCCTTTCCCTCCCCGCTTCCTTCCCCACAGGCATGCATCTCCGAAACTCTAAGGGACCCCAGGAGACTTGCAGCCAGTGGAGCAATGGGCAGATGGTCAGCAGCAGTTTGTCCCTGGCTAACCTCCTGAGCCTGTACAGGCCCCAAAGTCCCCTCTTCTCTGGTTTCTCAGTGAGCCAAAGCAGCAACCACTCCCCACACCCCACCCCACTCCCGGCTCTCTCCTGTTGCTTTTCCTGTCTAAGCCATTCCTTGTCTCACTGTCCCCAGCTTTTATAAACACATGTGCCTGCCCACACAGAGCATACATTCTAATGTGGGTTACAACTTTATGATTTGGCCTGTATTTATTCCTAATGAAGAGGTCCCTTCCTTTTGAAATCTTGACATACTACTTTCTTCCTATATATCCATATGTTGCTATAGTACTTATTTGCAGCTATGAAATAATACCAATGACTTTCATATTTACAAATACTTAATACGTATGCCCCAGCTGGCTCAATGGATAAAGCGTCAACCTGCGGACTGAAGGGTCCCAGGTGGGATTCCAGTCAAGGGCTTGATATCCAGTAGGGGGTGTGCAGGAGGCAGCCAATCAATGATTCTCTCTCATCATGATGTTTCTATTTCTCTCTCCCTTCCTCTCTGAAATCAATAAAAATATATTTAAAAAAATATATTTTTAAAATACTTAACACCTAGTATTTATACCTTAATTGATTCAAACCACCTGCCTTCATATATTTCCTAAATTTTATAATTTTTAAAAGAGAAACAATGTTTATTGAGGGAATTGTTTTTGACTGTCTTATTTATGCTTTTTTCTGTCTGATGGCAGGGAGATGGACTGGATTTTCATAAGCATCTTCTAGCTTTAGGATTCAATCAGCACCAAGGTTTCCTAACATTGCCAACCAAAAATATTATTAAAGTTATCTCTCTGAGTGCTGGGATTATGGTGACTTTAAATTTCTCTTTTATACTGTTACTGTTTGAAAAATGAACACATGAAGGAGCCCATTGAATGACCTAAAGGTCTGATCATAATGGAAACGCTTTCCTGGTCATTTGATCCTTTTTTTAAAAATTAAATAATGCATTTTTAAATTAACAAATAAATATAAAATGAAACAAAAAATGAATACCTGGTAAGGGATTAACATTGAGAATATATAAAGTTATCTTACAATTCAACAACAACAACAAAAAGAAACATAACACAATAGTATTTTTTAAAATGGGCAAAGGTCCTCAATAAATATTTTTTTAAAAAGTAAACACATATGATCCAGCAATTTCACTTCTGTGTACATTCTCAGAATAACTGAATGTGCAGACTCAAAGAGATTATGTACACCCATGTTCATGAGCATTAGTCACAGTATGGAAGCAACCCAAGTGTCCACGGATGAATGAATGGACAAACAAAATGTGGTGTATACATACAATGGGCTGCTATTCAGCCTGGAAAAAGACATGTGCTACGACATGGATGAACCTGAGGACAATATACTAAGTGAAAATAAGTCAGTCACCAAAGGACAAAGGATAAGCATTGTGTGACTGCACTTATATGAGGTACTTAGACTAGTCAAACTCAGAGAACAAGAAGATGGTGGTTGCCCACAGGCTGGGGAGAGGGCAGAATAAAGAGTTAGTATTTAATGTGTACAGAGTTAGTTGGAGAAATTGAAAAAGTCCTGGAGATGGATGCCTCAGAATGGTATATTTAAGCCGAAACCGGTTTGGGTCAGTGGATAAAGTGTCGGCCTGTTGACTGAAGGGTCCCGGGTTCGATTCCGATCAAGGGCATGTACCTTGGTTGCGGGCACATCCCCAGTAGGGAGTGTGCAAGAGGCGACTGATCGATGACTCTCTCATCGATGTTTCTAACTCTCTATCTCTCTCCCTTCCTCTCTGTAAAAAATCAATAAGATATATTAAAAAAAAAAAGTGGTATATTTAAGAATGGTTAATTTTAGGTTTTGTATATTTTATCACAATAAAATGAGTACCCAATCTTGCGCTAGGTGTTTTGCAGAGGTAATTTTAGAAACCAGGAAGCAACAATATTTCAAGACTAAATAGTTGGATTTTTTTTTTCTTCTTAAATTACATTTTAAGAATGATTATCTTGCTTTCGGATTTTCATGCTTATCATGGGTGAAGACTGAAATCTTAAAATCACAGTAAATTCTGAGTTCCTTCGGCTACATCCATTTTCTATGTAATTTTAAAAGCATTTAAATTAGTCTTATTACTATATAAGTGCCATTTAAAATATATAGGGTTGTGCAACATGGTTGAGTTAACACTGCCATGGGAACTGCATTAATAGAATTCATTGATGCTATACTATTATTAGCACTACATTAATTCATCTGTATCAGACATTCTTATTCATTGCTTATTTTTCTTTCATTAATTCCCTTACTTTATCTTCATTGTTATTCAGTCTGATTATCCTAGTATTACAACAAAACCTTCTAAGTTTTTTTTTATGGTAAATTGATGTTATTGCACTGAATATTTTCAGCAAAAAGTATTCTTTTTTATGTGTTTTTTAAATTTTTTATTTATTGATTGATTTTAGAGAAAGGAAGGGAAAGGGAGAGTGACAGAGAAACATCAACTTGTTGTTCCACTTATTTATGCTTTCAATTAGTTTAATCTTGTAAGTGCCTTAACCAGGGATCGAACCAACTTGCGATCTTGGTGTATGGGGACCACACTCTAACCACCTGAGCTACTCTGCCAGGCCTTTTTTTGTTATTGTTAATCCTCACACGAGTATATTATTTCCATTGTCTTTTAGAGAGGGTGAGAGGAAGGGAGCGAGGATGAGAGACAGAGAGAGAAACATCAATGTGAGAGGGACACATCATCAGTTGGTTGCCTCCCTGCACATGCTTTGACCGAAACCAGGGCTCGAACCTGCAACCCAGGTACATGCCCTTGACCAGGAATCGATCCTGAGACCCTTTGGTGGGAGCAGACTCTCTCATCACTGAATCACACTGGTTAAAGCTTTTATTTCTATAGTAATAGATGAGGAAACTCAGTCTTGGAGAGGTTGAAAAGTTGCTCACTATCACAAAGTACATCACTGGCAAAGTAGAAATTTAGATTCAGGGCAACCTGTCTTAATAAAAGTTTTTCCTCAACTCAGTCAGCATGCTTATTTTCAGATTCTTCCTAAATATCTCAACTCTTCCATGACACGAGAAGATGCAAAATACACATCCCTGAAGAATAACCATAGGCCCATGGTCGGCAAACTATGGCTCGAGAGCCACATGAGGCTCTTTGAGGTTAGGAGGCAGTAGCTCCACCTCCCTTGAGTGTGGCTCTTCCATAAAATACCACGGCCTGGGCGAGTCTATTTTGAAGAAGTGGTGTTAGAAGAAGTTTAAGTTTTAAAAATTTGGCTCTCAAAAGGAATTTCAATCGTTGTACTGGCATAGGCCAAATTGAAGCAGAGGAAATGACACACAAGACAGCTTCATGTTGATCTGCGATCTTTCTTACAACTTCTAATTTATTAATTTTTGCATTTGTTTGCACGTGGGAACATTTCCTATTGTCCTTTGTTGCTGAGTTTACATCATGTCCTGAACAGTGCCGTAATTTATTTCAATTAATGCTTTCTTGTTCCTGGTACATAGTTTCACTTTGAGTATTCTTCTGAGGGGATGAATGCTCTGCTTTTTATCACACTCAGACAGAATTCGCTTCCCTCATAATTCCCCACTCTCCTTCACTCCCAACCCAAGACCGGAGCCAAGCATTCATGCAGACTCCCAGGGTACAATCAAGACTCTTTTTGATTGGATAAACCAACTTTGCCAGCGATACTTTTTACATTACTCTTCTCCTACCCACTTCTCTGTTTTATTTCATGCACCATTGTGGCGCGAGTCTTCTCCCAAGGCTAGAGTTTACACTTTATCTAAGGAAAAACCTCTCAAGGTGGTGCAGCCAACCTTAGCTGGAACGTTGGTGTTTTTCATAAAAGGAATTAAGGATTACCAATACCCACCTATCTCCTTTAGGTGGGTACCAATACCCAACTATCTCCTTTAGGTGGGTATTGGTAGTCCAAGCATTAAAAAAAGAAATACCTAGTCTTATTCTAGAGACGTGGTCGGCAAACCGCGGCTCGCGAGCCACATGTGGCTCTTCGGCCCCTTGAGTGTGGCTCTTCCACAGAATATCTCTCTATTTTGAAGAAGTGGTGTTAGGAGAAGTTTAAGTTTAAAAAAAATTGGCTCTCAAAAGAAATTTCAGTCATTCATTATATGGTTGATATTTGGCTCTGTTGACTAATGAGTTTGCTAACCACTATTCTAGAGTTTTCAGGCCCTTGCAAGCGAGATGGTACTTTATGCAACTGTCGCCAAGGAGCCACGATGGAGTCTGGCAGTGGGTTAGGAGGCAGTAGCTCCACCTCTCCCTGGCCGTATTCACTCAACGTTTATTGGCCACCTGGTGGGTACCTCTACTCTTCTATGTGGAGTTTTAATACCAGAGGGGCAGACAGTATTGTGGGAAATTATGAAACATTAAGGGAGAGCATAGCATTTAATCCAGCCTGATGCGGGGGAAATTAGGGTGGGGGAAGGTGATGCCTGTGAAGAGTAACCAGACGAAGGGGCTCAAGACATTCTATAATAGAATGAGAATACAGTGCCAACAAGACTCAGAGGGCAGGACAATGTGATTACAGTAGCCAAAGGGCTACACTAGGGAAGCGATCGGGGAGCTGCGGGGCTAAATGTGTACCTAAGTCCCCACTTACCTGTGGTTTCGCTTTCCACGGTTTCAGGTACCCAGGGCCCGACAGCCTCAGTCTGAAAATATTAAATGGAAAATTTCAGAAATAAATTATTTACAAGTTTTAAACTGCTGTTCTGCCTGGCCAGTGTGCCTCAGTGGTTGAACATCGACCTATGAAACAGAAGGTCATGGTTCAATTCCAAGTCAGGGCACATGCCTCGGTTGTAGGCTTGGTCCCTGGTATGGGGCATGCAGGAGACAGCCGATCAGTGATTCTCTCTCATCATTAATGTTTCTGTCTTTCTCCCTCCTTCTCCCTTTCTCTCTCTTTACTTCCTCTCTAAAATAAATAAAAATATCTTTTAAAAAAATAGCTGTTCTGAGTAGCATGATGAAATATCCTTCCAGCTGAAACCGGTTTGGCTCAGTGGATAGATCGTTGGTCTGTGGACTGAAAGGTCCCAGGTTCGATTCCGGTCAAGGGCATGTACGTTGGTTGCGGGCTCATCCCCTGTAGGGGGTGTGCAGGAGGCAGCTAGTTGATGTTTCTCTCTTATCGACATTTCTAGCTCTCTATCCTTCTCCCTTCCTCTCTCTAGAAAATCGATAAAATTAAAAAAAAAAGAAAAAGAAAAAGAAATCTCCTTCCATCCCACCCAGGTCTTGAGTCATAATCTTTGTTAGTATATCCACCCCAATTAGTCATTTAGTAATCAAGTTGACTATCAAGATCAATTATCAGAGAGAGAGAAAACATTCACATAACTTTTATTATAATTTATTGTTATAATTGTTCTATTTTGTTATTAGTTACAAATTAGTTAACCCTTACCGTGCCTAATTTATAAATTACACTTTATCATAGGTCTGCATGCATAGGAAAAAACAGCATATATAGGGTTTGATACTATCTGCAGTTTCAGGCATTCACTGCGGGTCTTGGAACATATTCCCTGTGGATGGCAACGGACCGCTGTAGCTCCATTTATCACTTATTTTTGCCTTAGAAATAGTTTATTTTATGTTAGCAAATACACATATATAGCGCTATGTATCTTATTTCCTTACATGGTTTCTCGGGGCAGCAAACAAGCAAAAGTGGAAACAGCAAGGCCTCTTAGATCCTAGTCTGAGAACTTGCCCAATGTCACTTCCACTGCATTTTTTTTTTTCAAGCAAGTCATAAAGCTCAGATTCAATGTGGCAGATGATTACAATGTGGCTTGCATTCAGGGACATGGGATTTATTGGGGACTTGATGAAAACAATAGCCTAAGGAGCAGAGGAGAGAAAAAGGGATTGAGAAAAATTTATGAGGTAGAATGGGTAGGACCTTTCTACCCATCAGTCACTTTAAGGCAAAGTCACACTTCTTTGTTGTTTTTATGGGCAATGGCATTTGGCAATTGAAGGAATAATATAAAAAGACTCCCAGGTGCCTTTGGCAACCAAGTAGATAGGGTGGCAGGTTTTTAAGAGAAAAGTGCTCCTTTGAGTTATGGATTAACTGGCTGATTTTGATATGCATGTGGTGACAATCAATAGAGATATGTTAGAGATACAAATCTGAGGCCTACGAGAGAGGACTGGACCAGAATTACAAATACTGAATCCATCAGCTAATAGGTAGTAGTAAGAAGGAAGAGATTTCCCAGAATCATGTAGAATGAAAAGAATAGAGGCTGGGATGACAGAAAAGGAAGAGCTATATTTACTGGTGAGAAGAGGAAGAGAAGTTCCTGTAGAAAAAACTTAAATAGAACTAGAAAGATAGAAGGAAAACCAGGAACAATGGTATCCCACAAGTCAGGAGATAGGATGCTTGTGTGATGATGGGTGAGGGTGAGTTGCAGGAAGTTAGAGTTCCTTCCTAGAAAGCGGAAGTGACCTATTCAGTGGAAGTGTGTGGGCTTAAAGAATATGTGGCCGGGAAGGCTTGTAACATTAGTGCTGAGAAAGTAAATCTTTGAAGCTGCTTCCTGCCAAGTTTCAGCTCAATTTTTCTCACTTTCACGCTAAACTTTGCTTTTGTATTCTCTCATCTGCTTCAATCCTTAAATGGTAGTCTGACAATTTTCTCTCCATAACAATGACTTTTAAGAAAGATGACCCATCACTTTTGTGTTTCACCTAATATACATTGTGTCACTTACTGTTATTTGTTCAGGAGATTGAAAATGGCTGATACTCTTAACAACAACTTCTGTAGTTTAAGTTATTTAATTCTGATTTCCCACAGTGAAATTCTCCCAGCCTCAGTGGAGGAGTTGATAAAGTGAGGTTGTGAGGCACAGGAACATGTGAGATAAGGAACTATAATTATATCATCTGCCTAATAGGATTGTTTCAGGTATTAAGTGAGATAATGAAATAATAATAATATATAAATCCTATATAATAAAAGGCTAATATTCAAGTAGACTGAACAGCAGAACCACCAAACAACTGTTTGCTATGACATTCGATGACCATTAGGGGTGTGCATGGCACATGGTGGGCATCAGCTGTGATGGGATGGTGGAGCAGGTGAGCTGGGGCACCAGACCACAGCGGGGTGCTGGTCACTATCATTGGGGTGAGCTTCTGGTGGTTTCTGAAAATTCTTTGCTCCTGCACTCCGTGGTCTGCCTTTCACTCACACCAGCTGCTGGAGCCGCCATAGGCACCCACTCTCAGTGCCCGCGGGCCCTGATCGCTCGGTGCTGTTAGTGGGTGCAAGGAGCAGCTGCCAGCCCATATTGTTCCAGTGCTGGCTTCTTCATCTCCCCCTGCTCCTGAGGGGAGAATGGGGCAGCAGCAGCAACTCACACCCTCTGTTGGCACTGGCTCCAGTCACTCTGTGCTGTTAGCAAGTGCGAGTTGGGCCAGCCACCACTGTCAGCACTTGGGAGCAGCAGGAGTGGGGCTGCTGGCAGACAGGGACTGGGCAGAGATGCGGAGGATGGGCTAAGACCCGCCTCTGTGCTCACTGCAGCCTCAGGTCCCAGAGTTCCTTTCAAGGTGCATGAATTTGTGCACTGGGCCCCTAGTGATATATAAAACAGTACATAAATATATGTAATAATACTATTTGTTATTATAATAGGATAATTTGAAATTCTCAGTAAATATCTGGCATGTGATAGCAAATGGTAATGACTGTATTTTAGTTTGAAAATTAGCAAACTAAATTTTAGCAAGTGAAAAAAGAACATTCAGTTACTTGGGAGTGCTTAGGCAGGAAAATATTTGGTGTTTATGAAATGTCTGGAAATTGCTTCAGAATAATCTCCCGTGATGAAGGGGGTGGGGTACAGGAGTTGGCCATGCTATTGAAGCTGGGTGTTCATTATTCTAATTTCTGTAGACACTTGTAAATTCCATAATAAAATGTTATGATTTGTTTCACTCTGTGCAACTATGTTAACGCAATACACTTGATATATTGAAATGTAATAAAAACTTAGTTTGTAACTGCTTAAATGACTTTTCGTGGTTTAGGCATCTTACACATCACTCCATTCCCTAAAGTAAGGCAATAATGCAAGGAATATTTAGTTTGAAATGGAGATGATGATTTGTATTTACATATATCATAAATGGGAGTAATTTTAATAACTAGTCTCAGAATATCTTTTTCTGTTCCACATAAACTTCAGTCATCATTAAAAATAAACTACAAGTCCCAGGATGCACTGCACGACTAACGTGAAATTTTAAGGACCTCGCGTCTTGGAATTGGTTTCCCTCGCCTTATTTGAATGGGAATAACGCGGCGGAAATTGACTTCTGTGACCCAGATCAGGTTTTATTTCTGAGTCTTTGTACTCCTGGGCCGGCTTTGTGTGCCGTTCGGGGTGGGACCAGCCTGGCTCCTTTCCGTTCAGGAGTCGCCCTGGGCAGCCTCCCGGGTTCCTGGGGCTTCCGTGCGCACCGGGCGCCGTTAGCGCGCCTCCAAGATGGCGACGCTGTTGGCGGTAAATTCGGGTGAGTGCGGTGGGGCAGGAGGGAAAGTGGGGCTGGGCGGCGATCGGTGTTCCGGGGACACAGCGGGCCGTGAGGTTCCTGGAGGTCCAGGCCCCCATGGATGCGCGGTGCCGGCGTCTCCCCCGGCCCGGGGCCCTGAGACCCGCCCCTCCCCAGTTTGAATGGCGCGCCCGGCCCTGCGGCTCCAGCCTGGGAGCTGGGGTTGGAGGGTGGTGGAGGCGAGCAGCGTGGTCCCCTGCAGCCCCGCGTGCAGTCAGTCTTTCGCAGCCCCGGGCGGAGCCTGCGCCCTCCTACTCCCCACACCATGATGGCTGGGTCTGCGGCGGGAATTTTGCTGGGATCCGGAAGTCTGGGGCAATGAGGTCAGAAGACCTGAGATACTGATCAGCCCCGTGCGCCGGCCCGGAAACTCGCCCTAGGACCCCTCATGGAGGTGACGGGGTCCTGCAGGGAGCGAGGACCCCCGACTATGAAGCCTGCACCCCGAAAGGTGGCTGAGCAGGTGCGCCGTGAGCTCAGCAGATGCCTCCCGGGGCTGCGGGGCGGCGGGTCCTGGATGCCTCCCGGACCTTCGGAGACATCGATCTCGGGGGCGCGGTGGAATCTAGAAGGCGGCGGCGGAGGAACGCTGAGGGCTTTGGGATGGGGTTCTCCTCCGGCGGTTCTCAGCCTGGGGCGGCCCGCCCCCCGCCCTCCCTCCTTTGGGCTGTCACACACGGTTCCTGGGGTGCCCCGCCGGCGCCTGGTGGGCGGGGCAATGATGCCTGAGAGTGAATGTGCCCCTTGGAATGTCAGCCTGGATGGAAGCGTGCTTAGCTTCCTGGGCACAATCGAGAGTATTCCTGTGTGGTAAATGCTTGTAGAGAGTGTCACTCAGGGAGGACTCTTCCTTGGGCAGCCTTTGGCAGTCATTATTTACTTTTAAAAAATATATTTTTTGATTTTTTGCCGAGAGGAGGGGAGAGGGATAGAAAGCTAGAAACATCAATGAGAGAGAATCATTGATCAGCTGCCTCTTGCACACCCCCTACTGGGGATGTGCCTGCTACCAAGGTACATGCCCTTGACCGGAACGAACCTGGGACCCTTGAGTCCGCAGGTGGACGCTCTATCCACTGAGCCAAACCGGTTTCGGCTATTATTTACTTTTTTGTTTGTTTGTTTTTGGTTCTGGTTTGGTATGCTTTCCCACTGGACTGATGTTGAAAAGTCCATCTCTGAGTGTTTTTGTTTTTTTTTTTTTTTTTTTTTTTTTTTTTTTTTTTAAATCAAACCATTTCAGAAACACCGTGATACATGGTCTAAAATAATGAAGTGCCGGTTTCTGAGTGATTAGGATTGGATTCCGGTCAAAGGCACGGACCTCGGTTGTAGGCTCCGTACCCTGCCCCAGTTGGGGGCTGGGGGAGGCAACCGATCTGTGTGTCTCACATGGATGTTTCTCTCTCTCTCTCCCCCGGTCCCTTCCACTCTCTCTGAAAGTCAGTGGGGGCGGAGGGGGGTGGGGGTGGGGGAAGAGAAATAATCCTCGGGTGAGGATTAACAAAAAAGAATGAAGGTTATGTTTATTGAGCACCTCTTGATTCTCAGGACTGAGTTGTTCTTTCATCTCATTTAGTTCCTTTTATACACCTATGGATAGCTACTATTAAATACCCCAAGTTACAGATTTGGAGGCCTAGGGTGGTTATACAGCTAATGATTCTAAGCCTAAGGCCTAGGGTGGTTATACAGCTAATGCTTATAATCTTAAATGATTACATGCTACTGCTTAAATACAACCTAATTGACTTTATTACATCAAATTTCCTTATATCTGAATGTTAGTATTGAAGTTACTTCCTTAGTATTGCTATCCTGTCATCCCGCCCTGATGTAAATTTATAAGCAAGGCTTATAGTTATATACATTTCTCATGCCATTAGAGGTCAATCATTGAAGGAAAAAGGATAGTAAATTCTGCCAACAGCCAAAGGGTATACATTGTATAATCAGGTCTTGTGGCAAGAGTGTTTAATTGGCAAAATAGAAAGAAAACATCTTGAAAAGCCAGGAATCAGGAGAGAATATAGATAGATAGATAGATAGATAGATAGATAGATAAAACTAAATCCTAAGGAAGCAACTTGTGTCCATAGGTGGATAAATGGATAAACACTGTGGCATATACAATACAGTAGAATATTATTAACCTTGAAAAGGAAGTCCTGTCACATGCTACAATATGGAAGAACCTTCAGGACATTGAAGTGAAGTAAGCTAATCACAAAAAGAAATCCTGTGATCCCACTTAGATGAGGTATCTAAAGTGGTCAAAACTCCTAGAAACATAGAATGTTGGTTGCCCGTGGCTGGGGGAAGGTGGAAACGAGGAGCTGTTGAATGGGTACAAAGTTTCAGTTTTGCAAGATGAAAAAGTTATGGAGATCTGATGTACAACAATGAATGCATTTCACACTGCTGAACTGTATGCCTAAAAATGTTTAAGATAGTAAATTCTGTTAGATGTGTGTGTGTTTTTTTAAAACCACAATTCAAAAAAATCAAGGAGTCGTAGAGGGAGAAAAACGGAGAAGTTACGAGGCCTACAGCTGTATGACTTGCTAGCATTGTAACTTGTGTCACACTGGCTGAGTAAAGGTATGGCTTGTTAGTGCAACCTTTGACACTGTTTGACAGTGTTTCATTTTTAACTTCCAACCGACCCCTCCGTCCTAAAAAATGCAGCAGACATTTTTAGTCTTTATCTTGCTTGATCTTTTAGGATAAAGACCAAAATCCTTAACAGGCGCTTGTAAGCCCTGAAGGGTGTGGCAGTTGCCTCCCTTGCCAACACCTTAATTTCTGTACGCCAGCTCCTGGGCTTCTCACTTCTCTGGAAGTGTAGTGTCCCTATTGCTTTGGAACCCACATACTGTCCTGTCTTCCCGGGATGCACGTCCTCACCTCTGACCTCTAAGTTAACTCCCACTTTTTAAAAAAATATATTTTATTGATTTTTTACAGAGAGGAAGGGAGAGAGATAGAGAGCTAGAAACTTTGATGAGAGAGAAACATCGAACAGCTGCCTCTTGCACACCCCCTACTGGGGATGTGCCTATAACCAATGTACATGCCCTTGACCAGAATTGAACCTGGGACCTTTCAGTCTGCAGACTGACGCTCTACCACTGAGCCAAACTGGCTTCAGCTAGTTTAGCATATTTTAAAGTAGCTGTGAGCATGATTAAAATCTTATCTAATAAAAGAGTAATATGCAAATTGACTGCCACTCCAACCCACAAGATGGCCACCCCCATATGGTCAAAGATGGCAGCCCTCATGTGGACACAAGATGGCCAGCAGGGGAGGGCCATTGGAAGGGACCAAGCATGCAAGGGAGGGACAGGCCTGCAGGGGAGGGCAGTTGGGGGGAACTAGCCCATTAAGGGAGGGCAGTTAGGGGTGACCAGGCCTGCAGGGGATGGCAGTTGGGGGGGGACCAGGCCTGCAGGGAAGGACAGTTAGGGGCAGTCAAGCCGGCAGGGGAGCAGTTAGACGTCAATCAGGCTGGCAGGGGAATTGTTAGGGGGTGATCAGGTTGGCAACAAAAGCAGTTAGGGGCAAACAGGCAGGCTAGTGGTTGGGAGCCAGCCAGTGGGATCGGGCCTAAACGGAAAGTTGGACATCCCTCAAGGGGTCCCAGATTGGAGAAGGTACAGGCTGGGCTGAGAGACCCCCCCTCCCCCCCCACCCCATGCAATTATTTTCCAAATATGTGTTTTATTTAATGCTGGTTTTATTTTTTTTTTTTCTTTAAGCTGCTAGTCTATGGGGTCCTTATAAAGACATTTGGCAAACGGTGGGAAATGTCCTTTGGAGAAGACAACCTGAAGCTGTCCACCTTCTTGACATGATTTTGAAGAAACATAAACCTGACTTCATCTCATTGTTCAGAAACCCAGTAGGAAATTTTCTTTTTTGCTTCTTGGATTTGCTGCTTTTTTTTTTTAAATGATCAAATGAATATGTAAACTCTTAATGCATATGAATGAATATGTTACTTGTTCTGGTCCATTGATTCAAATTTTCTCTAAAAATGTAATTTTTTATAAAAGCAGTTGTCTTTTTGCTTTCTATAGAAGTTAATATTGATGTATCTCTAGCTAGGAGGTAGCTTAATAATATTTGAGTACAACTTAGAAAGTTCAGTATATTCTAGAAAAATCAGCGTCTTTGGAATTTCTGACTTAAAGTTAATACATCTAAGTTCAGTAAGAGTGATTATTTTTTCTGTTTTCAGGTATACTTCAAAATTTTAACTCTTTATAATGTTTTGTGAGTTGTGTTAGCTGAACTAATCAGTGCTTGCATATCATTAGTTACTGCATCTTGAAATCCTTTCATCTAGGAATAGAGTACTTAAGTGGAGGGGATTTGTGTTTGGAAACTCCTTTTCTTGCTGTTTAGCAATTTTTTTATTAAATATATTTTATTGACTTTTTTACAGAGAGGAAGAGAGGGATAGAGAGTTAGAAACATTGATGAGAGAGAATCATCGATCAGCTGCCTCTTGCAAACTCCCTACTGGGGATGTGCCCGCAACCAACATACCTGCCATTGACCGGAATCGAACCTGGGGCCTTTCAGGCTGCAGGCCAACACTCTATCCACTGAGCCAAACCGGTTTCAGTGCAATTTTCTTATATAGATTAACAAGATCATATAAGAACTGTTTATGAATTTGTTTTACCAGGAATGGCTTTTGCTCTTTAGCTTTTTAGCTATTCTTATTAGAAAGAGTCCTAGCCCGAGAGCCAGTTGAGTTGAGTTCTAGTCTTGGCTCTGCCACTGGAGGTTTATGCCCAAGGGCAAGTTATCTGACTTTTCCGGGCATCAGTTTTCCCATCTGTTTATAGAGAAGTCAGATTAAATGGCCTTTTTTGTAAAGTGTAAATTTCTACGGTTGTATGATCCATCAAGTAATTTGTTACACCATTCATTAAGTATTTGAACTAAGTTGTAAGACTTTTTTGAGGATAAGACTACATTTTTAATACTATATTAATAAACTGTTATTAGCCCACTATTTCAACAATTTATATGTCCATTTATTTCCCGATTGATGAACTTATTTTTTTTAAATATATAATTAGAAAAGTTCCTTAGACACTTGAAAAATAATCTGCTATTTTGTGTGCTTTCTAAAAATTTCATAGTTCAGAGTTCAGCAAGAGTCATTATTGAGAAGGTAGTAATAGTATAAAAAGGTGAAGGTGATATGAAATGTTACCTCATAAAAGTCTAATTGTAGATTATCTGTTAAGAAGTATTCTTTTGTCATGTTACCAGGCTGCCTTATGAATAAATTTCTTTAGGTAACAGTTTAAGACCTTTGTCTTCAATGTACTTTTCTTATTACATGACCTTATTTATTTTTACCATTGTAGCCAAAAAATGTTCAACAACATGAGAAGGTTCAGAAAGCCAGCACAGAGGGAGTCGCCATCCAGGGTCAACAGGGAACCCGGCTTCTTCCTGAGCAGCTCATTAAAGAAGCCTTTATCCTCAGCGACCTGTTTGACATTGGAGAACTGGCAGCTGTTGAGCTTCTCCTTGCTGGTAGGTTGACGTTTAACTGAATCTATGGTAAGGCGGAAAGAATATTATAAAATTATTCACTCGAACTTTAAAGTGGAATATAATTCAGTTTCCAGAATAGCTTGTAAGGATGCTGTTTACATGAAAAACTATATTCAAAATAATTTTCTTTTGTTTCTCTTTGGCTAATAGAAAGCTTTAGTTGAGTCACTGGAAGTGTTAAAAGTAATTTAACTTTTAAGATAAGCTTTTCTATGGTAGTTCACTGGCAGAGAATCATTGGCTACATCTCAGAAACTTTACATAATAGCACAAAGCATTTATTGTCATATAATAAGTTAGAAGATAAGGTCACTGCTTTTTTGGAGTTTCTTTTTGAGGGGGTGATTCTGCCAATAGGACAAAATAAGATAATTTCAATAACACTGAGTTCTCAGAAGAAAATAAAGCAGTAGGAGGTAGAAAGGTGGGACAACTTTAAATAGGGTACTTAGAGAAGGTCTCTTTGAGATTGAGACTTTGACCTGACCTGCATGATAGCAAATGCCAGAGTTTGGAGGAAGGTGTTCTAGTGCTTGAGGTGAGAACAAAGGCTTGCAAAAGGACAAAAAGACCTCTGTGGTGGGAACATTAGGTGACAGGGAGAGTGAAGGAAGACCAGGATAGAGCAGAAATATAATCTTCCAAGCCATGAAAATTAATTTGGATTTTATTCTAATTGCAATGGGAAGTTGTAGGCAGGAGCTTTAAGCAGAAGATTGATATAATCTGGAATAGCCTTGAATTATTTCTCTGGCTGCTATAGAGAGAAAAGATAGAAATCCCCATAAAATAAGCAATTCATTCAAATTATAACAGAGGAACCATGTAAGCTTTTTAATTGAAAGAAAGTTAATATGTCTAAAGATATCATGTGACTGCCAAAATCCCCTTTTGACCTTTTGAACTAAGGCTGCATTAAAAGAAGTATGATATTGAGAATAGGTAATGTAGTTTCCCCATTCTGTGATGGAGATGTTAACTTGACATGCTTGAGTTTTACTCAGTACTTATACTTAACAAACATTTATTTTATACCTATCATAAGCCAGGCACTATGTTAAGATTCTAGGGACATAAAGATGAATAAAATCTCAACTAGTGTAAAAAAGCCCATAGTCTAGTAATTGAGAAAGACATGGATACCAGTATGGATACAAATATTTATGAAACATTAAGTACATTAATGCAGGTTTGTGCATGATTTAGTGATGGTCTGGAGGGCAGAGGGTTAAATTGTCCTTGGGTGTAACAGAGAAGTCTTCACAAATATCATGAGGCTGAAGTGTTAAAACGAAAAGACATATATCAAATGGATTAGGTGTGCACTTGGGAGGACCAAGGGCATCCATCAGTAGCAGTTGCCTGTACAAAGGTATGAAGCAGTGGGATGAACTTGGGGAACAGAAGGGAATGGAGTGGAGGAGTGACTGGACTAAGGGGAGAAAAAAACCATAGGAAATGAAACAAATTATAGGCAGGGTGCTTTAAAAAATGCAAAGTAAAATTTACTCAAAGATGAGCAGTTAAAAGGGTGAGTAAAGAAGATAAAACACAAGAAAAGGCCGTTTAAGTTTCAGAAAAGGCTCTAGGGGAAGAAACTTCCAAATATTTGAAAGATTTCAGCTGAAAGATAATAAGACAGTGGGTGGACGTTTGAAGGAGAGGGCCCTTAAGGACCCTTAAGCCCTGAATGTCTGTGATTTCTTTGGACATTGGTATAGTGATTTTTGTCTCGTCCTGACACAGGTGCTTATTTCCTAAATTATTTCTCAATTTTCTTTTCTAGGAGAGCACCAGCAGCCACATTTTCCTGGCCTCACCAGAGGATTAGTAGCTGTTCTTCTGTATTGGGATGGAAAGCGATGCATTGCGAACTCTCTGAAAGCCTTGATACAGTCTAGACGAGGAAAGACATGGACCCTTGAACTCAGGTCTGTTTGCTTCTTAGGATTTCAGGGGGTAATCAGAAATTACTTGAAGGATTATAATTATAGAAACAATAAAAATTTCTCCTTCATATATGTAATTTAAGTAATGTGTGTAATATGTTATAAATATTACCTTATTCTGCCACAAGTGACACAACAGGTTAAATGTACTTGATGTTTTTTACAAATAAAAAATTATTCAGGTATTTATGGTTAGAAGCGTATTGAAAACCAGTGATCTAAAAAGGATGAAGATACCTAGGATATAATTCATTTTGGTTGTTACCAGTAATGTAACAATTATTATTTAAAAAGTATTTGCTGTATCCATCTGATGAGGAAGCATAACCATTACTATTCATTATAACTTTGTTTATTGTTTTCTTTTCATTACAGTCCAGAACTGGTTTCCATGACAACACGCTTTACAGATGAACTAATGGAGCAAGGGTTGACTTACAAAGTCCTTACTCTGCTGTCACAGATTGATGTGAACAATGAGTTTGAGAAACTACAGCGTGAGAGAGGTTTGGGCAGTGAAAAGCATCGCAAAGAGGCAAGTTTTCAACAAGATCAAATCATGGGTTGTCAAATCTCAGAGGCAGAAAAGTCATGACAATTAGAATATTCTTTAAGTGCAGGCATAAGAAAATTAGTAATATGTATTTAAGTGTGTAGGCAGCTGTGTCTGCAAAAATAGACTTGTGGTTGTTTTAGGTTCTTTCTAGTCCCTTTTGTGCCATTCTACTTCTCTTTTTGGAATGAACTTTTCAAGAAATTGGTTATTCCACACTGGAGCTTGGAACTTAAGAATAAGGAATTAACAATATGATTTGTTTAGAATTCCAGAGATGAGATTATAGGGGCCAGATACATTTATTTAGTTATCTTTTATTTAAAAAGATAGTTGAGATTTTGGAATAAGACCAGGCTTCACTGTGATTTATTTATATACTTTTATTTGATACATGTTTACTATGTACATATTTAATCATACATTCTTATTTATAGGTTTCCGACCTCATCAAGGAGTGCAGGCAGTCTCTGGCAGAAAGCATTTTCTCCTGGGCTTGCCAGACACCATTAGGCAAAGATGACACTCTGCTCCTTATTGGACATTTGGAAAGAGTGACAGTTGAGGCTAATGGCTCTTTGGACGCGGTGAATCTGGCTCTTCTCATGGCACTTCTGTACTGCTTTGATATCAGTTTTATAGAACAAAGCACAGAGGAGCGCGATGGTATTGGGTTTTATACCTATTATTACACTATTTTATACTTATTAATAAAATTATGGAGATAACATTTAAGAAGGGTGATATTTTAGCTACTAAAGTTAAAAATTGTACTTATTTCTTTGTGTGCAATTCAGCCATACTTGTTTAGATATAAGATTATATTTAAAAAACAATTATAATCCTACTAGATGTTTCTGTTGTCCTGTTGGATTTTGCAATGGGAATGTGTTAAAGGTTAAGTAATACATGTTCA
The DNA here is from genome assembly GCF_014108245.1 of Pipistrellus kuhlii. Classification (NCBI taxonomy): domain Eukaryota; kingdom Metazoa; phylum Chordata; class Mammalia; order Chiroptera; family Vespertilionidae; genus Pipistrellus; species Pipistrellus kuhlii. Next base: position 16,563,774 of record NW_023425405.1, read on the forward strand.
TGAGTTACACCTACCTAATTTACTTAATTGCCTGTTTCTTTACTATTTATTCACATTTCAAACCTTTTATGAAAATATTCTAAGGGAGGATAACTCATTTTTAGTAATATATCATTTTGACTTACATTTTCTCTGAAGTAGACAAAATTTTACTTGCTAATCACATAACCAATTACTGCTTAGAACTGAGGACCTAAAAAATGATTACCGCAAAGGAAGATTATTGCCATTTAATGTATAGATATTTATAATTATTCCAACAATTATCCCTGTTCACTTTTGATTATATCATCCACCTCTCCTTTCATTAGGTATGTGAAGAGAATGGACATTTTCCACTCATCTGGTGGCTATCCTTAGCTGCTAGGAAAGGCTTATTTAAAACACAGTTGCCCTCTTTCTTCAATCAAGTTGTCACACAGACTGTGTGTCATAGAATAAGCAGCACCTGTGCTCCTATAGAATGCTGCCAATTAGCGCATTGGTCAGATTTCCTGTAGTGAGTGCAATGAAGGACAGAATTAAGTAGGAGTAGGCTGTATTAATGGAAGTTTGTAAGTAGGTAGTTTCCAAAGCTTAATGAAATGCCTGGGAAATTTCATAGGCTAATAATTAAAGGTTTTGGCATTAGGTTGCAATTGTATCAATTTCAGGTGTTTAGGTTGGTTATCTCATTTATGTTTTATATATCTTTTTTTTTTAAAAACATATATTTTATTGATTTTTTTTACAGAGAGGAAGGGAGAGGGATAGAGAGCCAGAAATATTTATGAGAAACATCAATCAGTTGCCTCTTGCACACCCCCTACCAAGGATGTGCCTGCAACCAAAATACATGTCCCTGACCGGAATCGAATCTGAGTCCACAGGCCAATGCTCTATCCACTGGGGCAAATTGGCCAGGGCCATACCTTACTTTTTAAATATATTTTATTGTTTGTTTGTTTTTTACAAGGAATGAGAGCGATAGAAAGTTAGAAACATCAATGAGAGAGAAACATTGATTCAGTTGCCTCCTGCACACTTCCTATTGGGGATGTGCCCACAACCAAGGTACATGCCCTTAATGTTTTATATATCTTTGATTAATAAATGGGAGAAGTGAATTATTAGTGTATGTACAATAGTAGACAGAACCTTTGAAAGTATAGGAAATTAAAGAATGTGTTTTTTAATGGTTGGGAATCACTGAACTAATTATTCACAAGATGACATCAAAAGAACTTATAAGAGCTCTGGCTGATGTGGCTCAGTTGGTTGGAATGTCGTCCAATACTCTTAAAAGATGGTGGGTTTGATTCCCAGCCAGAGCACATACCCAGGTTGTGGGTGCAAACTCTGATCAGGTTGCGTGCGAGGCAACCAATTGATGTTTCTCTTTCACCCCCCTTCCTCTTGATAAAATTAAAATAAATTTAAAAAAATGAATATAAGAAAATAATGACGTAAAATAAATGAATTCTTTTATTTATTAATTTTATTAAGAATTCTTTGCTTTGAGATATCCTAGTACAAATGAAATTAAATTGAAAATTCTTAAATTATCATTTGTTTATTTCATTTATGTTACAATCAGAGTAGGTACTTATTTGCAATTTGCATTCTTTGTTTTGGTCAGTTTTTATTTAGTATTTTAAATTCAGGCTTATTTATCTATTATAGTAAGATTCTGTTTTGATTTTTAAGTAGCGTTGATTTACATTTTAGAATTTATGTACAGAAAACGAGTAGGGATTTATTTTTCTAATTTAATTATAGTACATGTATAATCCACTGGAAATAATAGAATTAAAATTTAGGGTTATGGTTGATTTTTTCTTTTGTTTTTAGTTTGTGTACAATTTTTGGCTTGTCAAACCTTAGTGTTAATCATAATTTGAGAATTCTGTGACTTTTAGACATTTCTGTATATCACAGTGAAAATTTTTCTACTTTTCCCATAGTGGTCTATTTTTGTGTTTTCAGATATGATTCATCAACTTCCACTCTTGACTGAGAGACAGTACATTGCATCAGTTCACTCTCGCCTTCAAGACTCACAGCCTTGGAAACTGCCTGGGCTGCAAGCCACTGTTCGACTTGCCTGGGCACTGGCATTGAGGGGAATATCTCAGTTACCTGATGTGACAGGTAAATTGGTTGTAGGTAATTTTGTTATGAGAAAGATCATATTAGTTTTAATGGTATTTTGGAAAGGATCTTATTTTTGGCATATATAAGAAGGAGCATAGGAAGAGTATCTAGAGTTGTATTAATTGAAACTTCGTTAAAGTGGTAAAATACAGACCTTTTCCCCCCTTTGTCTCCCAAAAGAAATTATATGAAATACTATTTACCTTATAAATACTAGTAGTATATTAGAAAAGAGATCTTTGGGTCAATCAAGAATGGATGTGGGTTCTGGCTGGTATGGCTCAGTTGGTTGCGCTTCCTCCTGTGTGCCAAAAGGTTGCTGGTTTATTTCTGATTCCTAGTCAGGGTACATGATCAGGTTTCAGGTTCTGTCCTGAATGGGAGGCAACTGATCACAATTTCTCTCTGTCTCCCTAAAATCAATTAAAATATTTAAAAAAATGAATGGATGTGGGATTCTGACTTAACAGTTTGTTACTCACTTGTAACATATTCTGTTGTGCTGTTTACATTCATGTAATTACCATACTCAAGTAGTGGTGTACTCTAACTGGATGAGAACTATGCTTTCATTATAATTTGAAGTCCAAGAGTTGTCACTTGTTTTTATAGTAAATGTTTCTTTACTATTTCTTTACTATTTATTCACATTTCAAACCTTTTATGAGGGAAGATAACTCATTGCTGAAAAACTGGAACTTTGATCCTTTAGATTTGGGAAGATTTTTATTAAAATTTGTAATTCAGAGATTTTTAATTAAATTGATCTTCAAAAAAAAATTTGTAATTCATGTCAATGTTTTCTAGTCTTGGAATGTCAACAGATTCCAGTGTTTTATCATTTGTATGATTTCAGAACTTTTTTTACATTTACGTAGTATTTTTATTGAGATTGTGTTGAAAGGTATTCAACATCCAAGGGACTATTTGTAATATAATGATTCCAGACCATTTTTTCATAGTTGACATGCTATTCCCAAGGGGGCTACACAAAGCATTTTTGTATTAAGTGTTTTTTTTTGTTTGTTTGTTTTAAATTTGTTTTTATTGATATCAGAGAGGAGAGAGAGAGAGAGAGAAATAGAAATATCAGTGATGAGAAAATCATTGATTGGCTACCTCATGCATGCCCCTTTCTGTGGATTGAGCCCGCAGTAACCCAGGCATATGCCCTTGATTGGAATTGAACCCGGCCCTTCAGTCTTCAGGCTGATGTTCTATTCACTGAGCCAAACCAGCTAGGGACAAAAGTTTTTTATATTAAAGCTGATAGGTGGCTAATTTGTCATTTATATGTATGTACAAATTCTGTTTCTGGAGTATATCCCTCTATTGATTTACAAGTCTTATTTAAATACTTTTCTGGCATAAAATTACCTTTTAATCTTTTAAGTGGCTATGTGATGGTTAATCAGATTCTTTTGCTATAATTTACTGTACTATCCCCTGATCTGTAGAGACACCATGCAATATGCTATAGTTGGCTATAGAAGAGTAAGTAAGGATAGGCTGGGAATCCAGACCCCGTTTCAAGTCCTAGATCTTTGGCTACTTAATCTCTTTAGCTTTACATGTGCATACCCTTTTATAAGCTTTGATAATTAGGGATATTATATTAACATTTTTAAACTATAAAAATATTTTTATAAATTTGATTAAAAATTGCTAGAAAAGACTTATTTTATATTTCTTGAAATAATACAAGTTTTAACAAAAATCTTGATTTTGAAAAATTAGTTTCTATTTTCTTCATAGACTTCTGAGAAATCTTATCAAACATTTATTATATTATTTTATAAAGGTATGTTTGGAATTTTACCAAACTATACAAAGTTTGATATACTGATTTTAACGTTAAAATTCAGTTTACATTAAACTATTAATGCCACTTATTATCTAGTCTCCCATAAATAGTTCTTGAATTGATCATCATGCAGTTTTAATTCCAACATTTATGAGTTTAAGTGAAGGTTTGAAATTATTATTATTAATATCTACTTAATAATTTCAGTAATCATTATTAATCCTAAGAATTAGGGAACTATTTTGTTCCCAAAGAGTTTTCATGGAATAGGTAGATATGTAGGCTTTATTTCAAAATACAAAATAAAAACCCTCGGTTTGAGATTGTCCTGCTTTATATCTGTTCCTGACCCTTTTCAAGAAAGTGGAAATATTTTCCGTAGCACACTGTGTATTTGGTCTCTAAGACAGCCAAGCAGAATAAGCTATGTGGATGTTCTTTTCTAAAGCCAGATTACAGCAAAGTTAACTAGCTGGTTTATGTGTAAAATTTAAAAGTAATCAGCAATATATTTTTTGATGGGAGGACACAACTTCACCTAGGATATACAATTACCAAAAAAATTGAATGTCAGTTAGATCAGATCTCCAGATAAAACTGCTAATTTTTAGTATAATCAGAGGACAGAAATGTTAACTGCACCTTTGGGATGGGATGTATGCCACACCACATGCCACATGGAAAACTATAGGATCAAAGTTCCAGTTTTTCAGCAAAGAGAGGGCAAGGGAAAAATTTAAGCGATGTAGTAGGAGCCTATAGATGTATCAGTTAATTGTGTTGTAAACTTTTTATGGATCCAGTTCCAAGCAAACAAACTGCACAAATTATAAAAGCAAAAAGGAAAACAATCTTTTATAACATTTATGAGACAATTGTAAATTTGACTACTGTCTGGATATTTGATATTGGGAATTTTTTTTTTAAGATATGATAATGGTATTATGTATATGTGGTTTATTTTCTTTTTGAAATACATATGAGTGAAATGTTAAATGGTCTGAAATTTGCTTGTATCTAATTTTGGTAGACGGGGAATGCTTGGAGATCTAGATGAAATGAGAATAATAGATAATATTGAAGCTAGGTGCTGGGTATGTGGAAGTTCGGTCTTTTTTTTTTTTTTAGATAATCTGTTTGAAATTTCCAAATAGAAAGCTAACAGAAAGTCTTTAGGTTAAGATTTGTTTTTCAGTTTTTGCTACTTAAGTGTCATTCAGGTTTTGGTCTGACTTTTGTGCTGTGAAGACTTTTTTCTGAATGGTCCAGATAATTTTATTTAGATTAAAACTTTAGCATACTTTTTTAGAAGTTGATGCTTTAATAATAGCTCCCTGACTACATCAGTGTTACATCGTATATTTCTGATGTAATTTTTTATCACTCATAATGTTACTATGAAAGCATGTGATTTTCTATGTATTTTTCAGTACTTCTTGGGGTTTGTGAATTAGAGTTACAGTCTTTATTTTGAGCATAGCACATGCTAGGAGGTTGAGCAAATTTGAAACATCAACAAAATAATATGAAATATTATACTCTAGTTTAAAGAACTTAATATTTTGTGTGCTGTTTGTGTAAATATATTTTTAGCTGTTGCTGAATTCACAGAAGCAGATGAAGCAATGGCAGAGCTCGCAATTGCTGACAATGTTTTCCTGTTCCTCACTGAATCCGTAGTGGTGTCAGAAAACTTCTATCAGGACGAATTTTATATTCGTAGAATCCACAATCTCATCACAGATTTCCTTGCACTTATGCCAATGAAGGTAGGTGGAATTAATTTAGGATGAGTAAAAACTAGTAAAAGAATTTTATAAAATAATTTAAAACTTAATAATGAACTAATCTTATGTTTTAGAAACTAATAAAAACTTTTAATATAGATTAAAATTTGTAGTAGTTGTGTTACAGCTTGTGAATTAGTTTGTGATTCATGACAGTGAAATAATAAAACCTGTTAACTGAGAATAAACTAAAAAATATTTCACATTGAGGATGGTTTATAATGAGAAAGTAATAGTTAAATGAAAATGCTTGTATGGATAGAAAATTATTAACACCTTGCTATCCTAGGGATTGATGCTAAGTTGCCTTATGTATATTTTTATACATGATTTGGAAGGCATAGAGGAAAATCTTGTTTCATAGATAATTATTTAAACCTTTTTAAAAAATATTTTTTATTGATTTTAGAGAGGAAGGGAGAGGAAGAGATTGAAATATCAATGATGAGAATCATTGATTGGCTGCCTCCTGCACGCCACCTACTGGGGACTGAGCCCCAAACCCTGGCATGTGCCCTTAACTAGAATTGAAACCCGGGACCCTTCTGTCTGTAGGTTAACTCTCCATCCGCTGAGCCAAACCAGCTAGGGCTAGATTCTTAATTATATAAGTGGGTTTGTTTCTGCATGGATACAGGTAACTTAATGGATTAAAGAAACCAATACAAAGGCTACTTTTGAATAAAGGGCTTGATCCAAAAAAGTAAGAGATTCATTTGCCTGCCAGCAAAGAATTTATAACTTAGTTGGAGAGATAAGATATATATACACAGAAAAACACAAATAGTAATAGTAAGTAAATGAGAAGAATAGACACTAAATTACTGTGGTTTTATTTAACCTAAGTATATCTCATTTTGGACTAGAATAATCAAGGAATACTTAACAGGTAGCTTGAACCTTCATCAATCTTAAAGGACTTGATAAAATCACAGAATTTGGAATAGAAAGAAGCCTGTTAATCCTTTCATTTTACATTTGCAGAAATGAAACCTTAGAAACTTTAAGGCTTAAAGTTTTTCCTAATTAGTAGTATAGATGGGCCTTTGATTATGGAATAATAATGGTATCTGGAAATGAAGGATGAGAGTTATTTGATTAATCAGAATCATAAGTGACTTGGGTAGAATAAATAATGAATTTATTCATAATTTTGGGATACTATAATTTTTAAAAATAGACATAGGACTATTTAGGTTGTCTATTTTTCTTAAATGAGCTTTGGTGATTTGTGTCTGTCAGTGAATTTGTCTATTCAAATTGATTGGTATGAAGTTTTCCCTATTATTCTTGTATTACATTTTTCATGTGTATAGGATCTGTAGTGATATTTTCTTTTTCAACCTTAATATTGCTAATTTGTGTCTTCTCCTTTTGTTTCTTATTTAACCTGGCTAGAGGTTTATCCATTTTATTGATTTGGCTTCATTGATTTTTTAATACTTTATTTCACTGCTTTTAATTTTGCTCTTTATTATATTATTCCTTTTGCTTTGGGTTTAATATAACCTCATTTTTCTTAAGTTAGAGGCCAAGATTATTAATTTGAAACCTTTCTTTTTTTCTAATATAAGGATTTAATATTATATATTTATCTCAAGTTACTACTGCTTTAGCTGTGTCACAATTTTGGTATGTTCTATTTTCTTTTCTTTTTTTCCTCATTTTTTTTTTGTTAAGGTATTATATGTGTACATACCTTACCAATATGTGTATATACCTTACCACTATTTTCTTTTTTGTTCTATTTAATATATTTTCTATTTTTGAGATGTCTTTGATCATTGGGTTGATAGTGTTGTTCAAGTCTTTCATATCCATACTGATTTTCTGTGTACTTGTTCTGTTGACTATTGAGGGAGGATTGTTGGAATCTCCAATTATAATTCTGGATTTATCTAGCTTTTTTTTTTTTAAGGAAGCAAGAGTTTTTTATTTCAGTTGGCATTTAGTACACACAAATGTTGTAAGGGAATAGTTCTCAACCAGGGCTGTGTCCTTCACAGTGTGTTTAGGAAATGCATGGGACTAGTTTTGTTTATTACATTAACTCTTGCAGTGTTTTTGGTAGTTAGTAGATAGTCCAGGGACCTAACCATCCTTCATTGTTCAGGATGAGTGAAGAAATGTCCTGCCCAAAATGTCAGTAATGTTTCCATTCAGAAACACTGTAGTTAGACTCAACTTTTCTGTAGTGGAAATTTTAAGATACTATAAATTATGAATTTATTTACAATAAAATGTCTTCCCTATTTTTTCATGTGATTAAAGTGGAATTGATATTTAAACCGTTTTTCTTTTATGTAATCACTTTCAAATGCCTGATTTCTTGCTTTCAGTATTGTTCACCTGTGTAATAAACTTACATCTTAAACCATATGTAACACTTTTGTTAGGTGAAGCAGTTGAGGAATCGGGCAGATGAAGACGCTCGAATGATTCACATGAGCATGCAGATGGGCAATGAGCCCCCCATCTCACTTAGAAGGGATCTGGAACATTTAATGCTCCTGGTAAGACATTTCATTGGGTGGATTGTCATCTCCCTTCTTCCATTATTTTTTCTTTAACTTTGGGAAATTTTAGTTCTAATTTCTTAAGTGAATTCATTAAAAATGTAAATTTTCATTTAAAAGTAATTTTTGAGTTATGGCATTTTCCCACAGTCATGCTTACTCTTTGCAGATTGGTGAGCTATATAGAAAGAACCCTTTTAATCTGGAGCTTGCTTTGGAATATTGGTGTCCCTCAGAGCCTCTGCAGACGACCACCATCCTAGGTTCTTACCTTGGAGTGGCCCATCAGCGACCCCCTCAACGCCAGGTGAGCTCTTCCCTTTCCTGCTCTGGGATGGTAATTGGGAGTCTTGAAAACATGAAACATGTTTTTTTCTGATGTTATTGCATCAAATGACCACTAATGTATTCTTTAAAAATTTACATCTTTTCCTTTTAAAGGAAATTTGAAACTCTTAAATTTAAGTTCTCATTATTTTGGAGTTTTATGTAGTTAGGTGTTTAGAACATACTAGGTATGTGTCAAATCATTAGAGATGGGAAAGGTACTTAGTCTCTTTATGTGTAACATATTTGAATTTTATTAGTATTAGTCTATCCTCCAAAGGCATGACACTAATCAATACATATCATTCTTAAGTTGGGGAAGATAGGAGAGGTACAAGTACTAAAGGAAGAAGCTTAGAAGTTATCATTGATGACAAAGTGCATATGAGTAAGAAGATAGTGATAGTGTAGGAAAAGCTCATTTTTTTGTCTTACATTAACTAAAGTATGATATGCTGTAGCAAATAAGATTGCCACATCTGTCTTTGGGATTTCCTGTTCTAAAAGCCTTTAGGTGTTTAATTTTCATTTAATTTTCACCTGAGTCTAACATCAGATACCACTTCTTTTTTCTGATTTCTTACATTTATTGTTTCATTTTTCTCCCCTTAAAAATGTTTTAGAGAAGGATTTATTAAAAATTTTAGAGATAAAAAAACTCCCACTTTACTATAAAAGTTCTCAAACATGAAAGAAAGATTAATTGTAATGAACACCCAGCATCTTAATTTAATAGCTACTAACATTTTGCCATGTTTGGTTTATTTATTAGTCTTATTTTTACTACTTTTATTTCACTGGATTATTTTAAAGTAAGTTATAGGCAGCATGATATTTAACTTCTCATTGGTTAAGTTAGTAGCTCTTAAAAATAAGCCTGTTTTTCTGTATAATTACAAAACCATTGTTACACCTAATAGGTTTAACAATAATTTCTAGCGATCTCTATATTTTTAGTTCTGAGTTCCAACTAATGATTCTGAATAATATTTTTAGCTATTAATAATAGATTTAAAGAATAAGTAAGAAAAAGCTAGTAAGTGAACTTGCAGGAGTGTAGGTATTGGCTGGAACACAAAACAAAAAAACATGTTTATGCTACCATTTCAGGTTACAGGTCTTTATACTAAACTAGTGACCCAGTGCATGAAATTTGTGCACATTAAAAAGGAATTAATTAGAGGAAATATTTTAATATTGCTATTCGCCCTTTCTCTATAAGTGTCAGAGATGAAAGAAAATTAGTAAACTGTATATGAAAATCTTCCTCTTGGGCACACCACTGGAACCAGAGTCAAGTCCCCACCCACCCACATGCCTCGAAATTGCCTGAGACCCAGACCCAGGCCCAGCCTGCCCCTCCCCCATTGGGCTAGATCCAGACCCAGCCAACTCCACCCCCATTAAGCGCCACCGGGTGGGAAGTGTGGCCTCAGGTGTGTTTCCCCCCCCCACCCACATGGCACCAGGATCTGGGCACAGCCTCAGAACCCACAGCTCGTTGCTGGGGCTTTGGGCACAGGTTCAGTTCCCCTGGCCTGGTGCTGGGTGGAGGGCGCGGCATGAGGTCCCCTGACCCAGCCCAGCACCACGCAGCCTCAGGTCCCTGCTGATTGCTCCTTAAGGCTTGTTATGTGGTTGCAGCCATCTTGTTACGGTGTAATAGTCAATTTGCATATTCCCTCTTTATTAGATAGGATTTGATTAGAATTTAGTAACTGATTTCCAGGTATATGTTTGAATTTGCTGGTTAATTTTGGATGGGTAAGTTTCTTCAATTGCTTGGCATATTTAGAATGTGAATAGTCTGATGTTCTGAGACATTGAGATATTTAAATTATTAATGACAAGCTTAAAAAAAACACAAATTTTCCTAAGTAGAATACCAGATTATTTTGGCTTTGGGGTTAAATCAGAGTACTTAATTAGTTTTAGTTAATATGTAGTCTTTATTAGCTTGTCCCTGTTGCCTTAAATTTAAGATATGCTTTATGTAAACTAATGGTTTCTACCTATTTCAGGTTGTCTTGTCAAAGTTTGTTAGACAAATGGGTGACCTGTTGCCTCCAACTATTTATATTCCTTATCTGAAAATGCTCCAGGGATTGGCCAATGGGCCCCAGTGTGCCCACTACTGTTTTAGCCTGCTCAAAGTCAATGGTAGTAGTCATGGTAAGAACAATCTAGATGTTGTTTAAATTTGTTGTAACATTCTTTAGTTCAGTATTCCCCTTTCTGTTAAAGAATATTGTTTATTTGTGATAGGTTCTACCAAGTGTATAAGTTATTTTTATAATAATGGAAAGTAACACACAGTGGCTTTATGCACAGTGGTGCCTTGACTATGTTTTCACAGGTTGGGGAATTTCCCATTTGCTTTATAAAATACAGTTAAGCTTAAGAAATGAAAATTAATATTAACAATTTTGAAGAACATATCTGGTGCTCAAAGCAAACTATATCCCCTTGCCACTTAATTTTGATATCTTTAATGAGTGCATGCCTTCTAAATTTCTGTGCTTAATGGTTTTTCTTTCGACCCTCTCCCAATTTCCTCATTTAATTTTCAGACTTGAGTCTGGTTAAGCCAAAAACATTGCAAAAGGGAAGAGAAAGAAATACTTATTAAACATCTGCTTTATTAGGTAGATATTACTTTCATATTATATATGAAATTAAGGTTAGAGAAGTAATTTACCCAAAGTCACAAGGGCTAGCACTTGGGGAGCCTTGTTTGGAAGTGTGATTTGCCTGGCTTGCTTGTCTTATATGCTAGGCTTTTGCTCCCAGTACTTGGTATGTAATGAGCAGTGTCATTACAAGTATATACTGTTAGTTATCTCTCTCTCTGAGAATTTAAACTCAACATTTGGGATTTTTGGTGGGAGAATTAGCCCTGTATAGTTATATGACAACACAGAGGAGCTCTCTGGATATGAAATATTATAGATAACTAACATCCAAAGTAATTAATCTTTTCATTTACATGGGCACCACCCATTCCTAGACCTGAGGACAGATTAATCCAGAGTTCTAGCTGGATTAATAAATATATTTTTAAATTGATTTCAGAGAGGAAGGAAGAGGGAAAGAGAGATAGAAAATAGAAACATCAGTGATGAGAATCATTGATTATCTGCTTCTTGCACACCCCCTACTGGTGACCGAGCCTGCAACCTGGGCATGTGCCCTGAATGGGAATTGAACCTGTGACCTCCTGGTTCATAGGTCGACTCTCAACCTATCAGCCACGTCACTGGGGCCTAATCTATTTTCAACACACTACTTATCTAGGACAAACGCCATGTTTATTAAATTTGTTTTCTTCCTCTATTTCCAAGCAAATGCTTAGACATTTTTGAAAGAAAATTCTGTGTTGTCTTTCTTTACAGTTGAGAATATTCAGGGAACAGGGGGCAGTCCTGTTTCCTGGGAACATTTTTTCCACTCCTTAATGCTTTACCACGAACACCTCCGGAAGGATCTTCCTAGTGCAGACAGTGTCCACTACCGCCACCTTCCTTCGCGTGGCATCACCCAGAAGGAGCAGGATGGACTGATTGCTTTTTTACAGCTCACGTCTACCATCATTACTTGGGTAAGTAACCCTTCCACAGCATGAGAGTATAATTTTATTGCTTTCTAGTACTGTGGCATTTTAAGGAGCCTCCATATTTTTGTCTATTAAGCTTGTATATCACTATATGTATTAGTGATAAATTCAGCACATATATAGAATTATGTTTTGTTTTATTTAGTTTTGTTTCTTATTTCATTTTATAACCCAGTTTCAATTTGCCTTATTTATAGCCTTAGTTATAAGAGTTCTCTTCAAGGATGGTTCTGTAATGTAGTTGTAATTTTGATATGGTTGTTGGAGGAGGTGAGCACTGCATTGACCTACTCTGCCATCTTTATGGGAAGCCTCCTATAGAATTTTGCTCTTAAGTTCTTTAGAAGGTATAGTTATGATAGCCCTGCTTATTGCCATAGGCATGTAAGAAAATAACAGCCTAAACCTGAAAGAAAATATTCATAAGGACAAATAAAAATTAGTTGTTGGGTGCTCATCCTTCTAGAGAATTTCCCTGCATAGGTGTGGATGTGTTTGTACATAAAGAATGGTTTTAAAATTATGGAGTGTTGTCCCATAATTAATTTATTGTTGACACTATTACAGATGTCCCCATTCCTCCCTTTGCCCCATAAAGAATATTTTTAGCCCAGCCAGTGTTGCTCAGTGGTTGAGTGTCAACCAATGAACCAGTAGGTCACAGTTCGATTCCCAGTCACTGGTCATGGCACATGACCAGGTTGTAGGGGGCATGCAGGAGGCAGCCATCAGTGATTCTCTATCATCATTGATGTTTCTATCCTTCTCTCCCTCTCCCTTCTTCTCTGAAATAAAAATATATTTTAAAAATATTAAAAAAAGAATTTTAATTAAAAAGTTATTTACTCAGTTACTCTTCTTTTCTCTTCTTATACCAAGCCATCTTACCCACCACTACCAAATTAGTCTTTGTAAAAATACATTATTTTCATTACATAATATTTCTGCTCAGAAGTCTCTTCTAGTTGTTTCTATGATTCACCTGAGTAGAGAGAAGTTGCTCAGTTCAACATTCTGACTGAAGAATGGGAATAGTTTTTCTCTTTTTCTTCCCCAATAATGCATAACATTATTAAACATCAAACATAACGTTATCCCTGGCCAGGAGCTCTGTTGATTGGAGTATTGTTCCATACACCAAAAAGGTTGGGAGTTTGGTTCCTGGTCAGAGCATATACCTAAGTTTCGGGTTCCATCGCTGGCCCAGGTGTGTGGGAGGCAACCTATTCATGTTCTTTTCTCGCATCAGTGTTTTCTCCCCCTCCCCCTTTCTCTATCTCTCTCTCTCTCCCTTCCCTTGACTTTTGTCTTTCTGAAATTAATAAAAACATGTCTCTGGGTGAAGATTTAAAAAAAAAAAAAGGCCATTATTTCTCATTGAGTTAAAATGGAGTGATATTTGATACCATATATATTAGTAAATGTCAAGTATGCATCCACTTATATGTTGTATTACAAGTGGAATATATTACATTGTTTCAGAAAGGATTTTGAGCACCTCAGTAAGATTTATGTGACCTGGCAGATCATTTATGTCTGCATGTATTGTCTTCCATGCTTAGGGCTGTCAAAGTAATTCAACAGAGGCTGTTTCTCTTCCATTCTTTACACTGACTGAGCTAGTGACTTGATCTATTGGTAGACTTCAAGCTTAAGCCACTGGCTTACCTTTATTTTAGGGCATCTTAAGCCTGTGATGCAGATGCTAGCCATTTGCATGATTGCTGGTCATTTTTCTTTGCTTTTCAAAATGGAAAGTCTCTTGTTTTTTTGTGTGTGTGTCCAATGCTTAGAGTGAAAATGCACGTCTGGCACTCTGTGAACATCCTCAGTGGACCCCCGTTGTGGTGATTCTGGGACTCCTGCAATGCAGTATTCCCCCTGTTCTGAAAGCCGAACTACTGAGGACTCTGGCTGCTTTTGGCAAATCGCCTGAGATTGCTGCTTTCCTCTGGCAGTCGTTGGAATACACTCAGGTAGTGTTATGAGCTCTGTGTTTATTTACATTAGTATAGTTTGGGAAGTGAGGCTTGATAATATTTACAGAAGCAAGAGCATCCAATTTGAAACTTATGCCGTGAACTTCTCAAGTGAAAAGTTACCATTTCCGTCCTGAGCATTGGAAACTAATAGGCTTGGTTTTCCTCTTGGATCTGTGAAAACTTTACTAGCTTCCTGGAGTATGGTTCTTCTCTTAAGGTTTAGTTTTTCAGTGTAAGAGATTAATGAATAGACAGAATTCCTCAACCTTGTCCTTGAGACCAGGATGATAAAGGCTTCAGAAGTCATCTAAACTCATTAAATGTGGGGAGTGCCTGTTTTTCTTTCTTTAGATATAAGCCGTATTGGAATTTTTCTGTCAAGTTTAGTTATTCTATATGTGGTAAAAGAAAATAAGTATGTACTTTATAGAGGTATTTCTAGGAAAATGGTTGGAAGGACTTTGTGTTTGTCTTAGAAGTAATACAACATAAGGGAGCCCGTGAATCTAACACATTATTCGTAAAAGTGACTGTTTGGAAGCAGAAAAATATTCTAATTAAGTTCTAGCGTGTGTCCTTGTTATGTTAATGAGACACTCTGTCCTTAGAGAAAGACTTTTTAAAAAGACCTCCACCTAATAGTATATTCTCAACTTGCAAGAGAATTAAGTAGCTTGACATGAAATATAATTATTTATACTATACACTGTGTTTGCCTCTAGCAAGGTCAGGATAGAACATCTTAACTCAAAACTCTGCCCACATGAGAAACCTATTCTGAACAAGTGTACTTAGTTTTCTAGAACACTGGTGAGATTTCATCCCATAAATCTTTTTAAAATTCATTCCTAGAATATCTGAGAGGAAATTTGCAGAAAACACATCTTGTGTGCACTTAGAAATTACCAGCCCATGTAATTGGAAGTTCTGTCCGACCATGACACAATTGCTAATGGAAGTCCATGGAGACTTCTCATTTGTCAGTTCTGATTGACATTGTCAGATATGTGGATGTGGTGGGTGGGGATATGACTGTTACATCGCAAAGCCACTACTTTTCATTGGTGAATGAGGAATGCTCCTAACTTCTCATTTTTATTATTTTAAGATACTGCAAACCGTAAAGGTTCCAAGCCAGAGGCAAGCTGTTGGTATAGAGGTAAAGTTTTCCTTTTAGTTTGAATGCTATATTTATACATTCACATGATAGAAAGACTAAGAAATATTCTTACACTATTACATTTCTATAATTTTCCTATTTAATTTTATTTAAAGGGTTTGCTGGTCAGTGTTGAAACTTTTAATAAAAAGAACTAAAGTACTTTAGGTTTCAGTATTGGAAAAGGTTGTTACATGGCAGCCATCCAGACTGAAAGTTTGATTTGAACTCAATTTAATTAGGTTACTTGAGTCAACCTGAAGTGGGTCTTTGTTTCTTTTCTTCTCTCTCTATGCTCCTCTTTCTTTCTTAAAGAAACACTTAAGATTTTTACTTTTACTTCAAAGTTGGAAACAATATGTGTGAATTTAAAATCCTTCCATCTGATTGATCTAGATTCATATAATACTTTATGTCGCTTCCTGGGCTTTTGGCTGAGATTAAGTATATAATACTTTTGTGTTTCTTTAAATGAATAATGGTAATAATCTGTTTTGTGTCTTTTGGTGTGATATTTCAACAATATTAATGAGTTAATGTCTGCAAAGTGCTTGGCACCTTAATATAGCTGATATTTTTATGTTATCAATTTTTCTTTATTTTTCTTTGAAAGGTTGAACTCAATGAAATAGAATCCCGGTGTGAAGAATACCCGTTGACAAGGGCCTTTTGCCAGCTTATTAGTACTCTGGTGGAGAGCTCCTTTCCTGCTAATTTGGGTGCCGGACTGCGGCCCCCTGGCTTTGACCCTTATTTGCAGTTCCTTAGAGATTCTGTGTTTCTCCGATTCCGCACAAGAGCTTACCGGAGAGCTGCTGAAAAGGTTATGTTCAGAGAACTATTTTTCCTTATTCATTTTTTGCTGCTTTTTCTATTAAGATAAAATACTACAAATTCATTTTAGCTTTTGCAAGTTAGTAAGCTTCACAGTCTTAATACTGAAATGTCTATGATCTGATTAGTGTATATGCATTAAAAATAATTTTGGGCATTAAAACTAAAGCACTGACTTTAAGTAATGAGTAATTTAATTGATATGAATTCACAGTCAATATTCTTAATTGAACAAACTTTGACCAAAATAAAACCAAAAATGTTACAGCTTTGTCAATTGAAAACACTATTTTTTATTAGAATAATTGAGGTTAGAGATTGAAATAAGTTTAACCTTCACCAGTTTATTTTGACTAGTAGCACTTTTGACTTTATGGAAAAGTGTACTATTTAAGTGTCTGCCATGGATAGAAGCTGAGGGAGCATTGATATTTATGCACATTAGTTCAAGTTGCAGCACAATCACAACTGAGTTTATCATTTTTATCATCTTATGTAACTCCAATGTTAGTGTGAGGCAGGCACTACTACGTAATATTCCCATTTTACAGATGGAGGCTTAGCAAGGTTAAGGAACTTGCCTAAAGTCCAGGACCAGGACTTGAACCTAGGACTCTGCTTCCAGATCCGGGCATAACCCGCTAAGCTATGTAAGAGACCTTTCTAGATTCTGACATAATTCACTTTAGTTTATTGCTTCTTGGCCTTTTGGCTAAGATCAAGCATAGTAATTTACTTTAGTTTATAATATTATTTATTCCCCCTCAGAATACCCTTAGATGTATCTTGTAGGTACATTTCTACCTTATTTTTATAGTTTGCTGTTTTTGAACCTATTGGTGTCTTTTTTTTTTTGTATTAATGATTTTGAGATTTAAGTTTATTCTCATTTGGGATAGTTCGAAAAAATATAAGACATTATATCATTTGAAATCCTGTTGCCAAAGGAAGATAACTACTTCGTCTTTATCCTATGCAGACGTACTTAAGTTGAGATAATTAGTTATATTAGTTTTATTGTTTTTGGCCACTAAACCATAATAAGAGGACTTTTTCATGTGCTAATAATAATTGAAAATAGTCTTTTTAATAACTGCATAATTATTACTTGTATCTAGCATAGTTTAGTCATTGTCTTATCACTAAATATATAGTTTGTTTCTAATTAAGTCCCAGGTAACTGAAGTGTTTTTTTTTTGTCAATTGCTTTATAATTTTTTGCTTCTCATGAAGTAAAAATAAACATCAAGAGGGGTATACATTTTATTTAGTCTCTAGAATTACCTTGGTAACGTATGTTCCCTTAATGGATAAAACAATAATAGTAATCATGACTCAGTAATAATGACTCATTAATAAAAAGTTATTTTGATGGATAATGGATGCTGATCATTGTCATCTCTTTAACAAAATGTTCTGATATTTTTTGGGCATTTGTTTTAAATATCTTATTTTTCTTTTCTTAAAAAGGTCATTATGACCTAAGTGTTCAGAGCTTCAGTCATCCACGCTCTTACCGGGTGTTACTGCCCTTCGCCCATGCAGGTTTACATTTCAAGTGCTGCTGCTTTCCCTAGCCATTATTAAGTTCAGTTCTCCACAACATGTTTATCCCAAGAAGTTTTCCTTCAGTTTTGTGAATTGATTTCTCTTGAATGTCTTCTTCAGGTTTAACTTCAGCACTCTATCTTAGAACACTGGCTTTTTACAAAAACAGCGCTTTGGATTGAGATAGCTTGATAAATGTGTAGAGTGTTAGAGGCAATGTGTATATTATCAGTCATGAAATCTATTATTATGTGGTGATAAACCTTTTTTATTTAAATTAATGACCTTTTGGAACTACAGAAAAGTGAATAACTTTAAAATAGTAGTTAAAAAAAATCATGATATAGTCCCAATTCCCAAACTCAGCCTTGATAAAATTATGTGCAGTGAAAATAATGATTTTTAAATAATAACTTATAAAACAAATCTGTGTATAATTACCAAATTCAGCAATTTAAAAATTCTATGCAGTTAATTTTTAAAATAAAGTTTTAATTTTACTGTCTGTACCATTGTATTTTTCCTGTTACATAGTTTTGAAAATTATTTTTAACAAAGAAGTGATGAAGGGTTCTTGTGGGGCAAGCCTAACAGTTAACAAGTCTTGTTAACATCTTTGGCGAGAGCCACAGGATAGAACACTGGTCTGGGATTAGAAGTTCAGGGCTTGACCTCACACATGTTTGCTGCCAAGCTTTATGGTCTCGTGGAAACCATTCAGTCACTTCACCCGGGAAATAGGGTGATTAAAGGAGGATGATTTCTCAGATCTTTTCCTGATGAGATTCTTAGAGAATATGTGTCCAAATTGGATGTTAATTATAAATGGACTGTGACTAGGTATGAAGTGCTTTAGATTTTCTAATGAAGCCCAAATATCTGGTGTAGAACATTTCTTTAAGAATAATGCTTCTACAAATGTTTTACCTTGGAAAATTAGCCAGTTCATTATCATTTAGCAAAATAAAGCAAAATGAATTGGGATTTCTATATTGCTTTGTATAAATTAATAAAGTAAACATGGACTTCACTCATTTCTGGAGAAAAGTTGGAGAAAGAAAGGGCTGGCCTGGCTATCACCATGGACTATTGTTATTGAAACATTTGTATCTTTCTATAGTGGGAAGTTGCTGAAGTTGTTTTGGAGGTGTTTTACAAACTGCTCAGAGATTATGAGCCTCAACTTGAAGATTTTGTAGACCAATTTGTGGAAATACAAGGTAATTAATTCCATCACTTTGAAACAAGATGTCAGCTTTTTATAAAACTATTTATAATTTATACATTTTATTTTATACATATTTTTTCCATTAAAGTAACATTTTATGAAATGGAAGACGAAGAACATTGCCTTACAGATTCTTAGTGAGTTAATGAGACAGGTGACTGATTGCCGTGTGCAGATCAGCTTTTTGGGGATTTACTACTATATACTGTTTGTATCATTGTCTCTAAATTGAAACGTGGCCTTGATCTGTTTAAATGCTATTTAATTTTTGTCTCATGCATTTCTCACATTCTGGAGTGTGAGAAAAATACTAATTCACCATCTCGTGGACTGTCTATTTAGGAGAAGAAATCATAGCCTATAAGCCCCCAGGATTTAGCCTGATGTATCATCTTCTAAATGAGTCACCCATGTTGGAGCTTGCGCTTAGTTTACTGGAAGAAGGCGTTAAGCAGCTGGACACCTATGCCCCTTTCCCTGGTACGTGCCTGCATGTCTTATGTCTCAAAAACATTTTTGGTATTTGTATCTTTTGTAAACTGAGGGTTTGAAATAATCGAGTGATCTCTGAAGTTCTTTTTCACATCTCTATCTACAGTAGTGTTTTCAGGGAGTCATACAATGAAAATATATTAAAAGTGAAAGCATAGTAAAGGACAAGAGACTCACTATAACTGTC
Organism: Pipistrellus kuhlii; assembly: GCF_014108245.1. NCBI lineage: Eukaryota > Metazoa > Chordata > Mammalia > Chiroptera > Vespertilionidae > Pipistrellus > Pipistrellus kuhlii. The sequence goes on from NW_023425405.1 coordinate 16,583,384, forward strand.
TCACTGCAGATTCTTTATAGGTAATTATAGTGACCTTCACTTTAACATGTTTAACATACTTAACATTTAAATGTAAAGTACTTTTTGTTTATTTTTCCATATAATATTTGAAAGATTAAAAAAATATATATTTTATTGATTTTTTACAGAGAGAGAGGGAGAGAGATAGAGAGCTAGAAACGTCGATGAGAGAGAAACATTGACCAGCTGCCTCCTGCACACTCCCCACCAGGGATCTGCCCACAACCAACGTACATGCCCCTGACCGGAATAGAACCTGGGACCCTTCAGTCTGCAGACCGACGCTCTACCACTGAGCCAAACCGGTTTGGGCGTATTTTTTCATATAATATTTGTAAAAGCACTTGCTAATAGTGCCTGATACATAATGTTAAATAAATAATTGTTACTATTTATTGGTTGCTTACTCTGCATTTTGAGCCTTTTAAAGCGCATTTCATGTATTAATGCACTTAATCTGTACTCACCCTCTGTGTGGTAGATACTATTATTTCCAGTTAATAAATAAGGAAACTGATGCACACAGAGGTTTCCCATCCTCCCTAGCAAGTGCCAGGACTGTGATCTGAACCTCAGCAGCTTGGCTTCAGAGCCCATGTATTTTAAATTTGAATGATGGTATTATGTGATCCTTATTTAAGTTTTTAGCTTCTTTATTTCCCAGATTTTTCATAATGAGTATGTATCCCTAAATTAGTTTTTCAGCCTTGGCATCATTGACATTTTGGGCTGAATAATTCTCTGTTGTAGGGGCTGTCCTATGGATTGTAGGCCTCTACCCTCTATATGCCTAAGAACCATTGGCTCTAAATCATTGATTTTCAACTTTTTCCATCTTAACGCACACATAAACTAATTACTAAAATCCATCATCACACCAAATAATATATTTTTTGCCTATCTGATAAAAAAGTTGTAGTTTTTTTTTTAATTTCATTTTTTAAAAAATATATTTTTATTGATTTCAGAGAGGAAGGGAGAAGGATAGAGAGAAACATCAATGAGAGAGAATTATTGATTGGCTGCCTCTTGCACGCCCCCCTACTGGGGGGATTGATCCTGCAACCCCAGCATGTTCCCTTGGCCAGAATGGAACCTGGGACCCTTTAGTCCACAGGCCGATGCTCTATCCAGCTAGGACAAAAAGTTGTAATTTTGATTCATTCACACTGGCTGGCTATTGTTGCGTTGGCTGTTGTCATTTTTTATTTTTTTTTAATTTGACAATCTAAGGGAAAAGAGGTCGATGCCCGTGATTAAACAGTCAGATATTGCATGGTTTAAGATTTTTTTTTTTTGTGGCACACTAGTTGAAAATCACTGCTCTAAATAGTTAGGGAAAATGTACAGGAAAAGTGACCTAGCCTTAACCAGTTTGACTCAGTGGATAGAGTGTCATCCCAAGGACTAAAGGGTCCTAGATTCCATTCAGGTCAAGGGCTCATACCTCAGTTGCAGGCTCGATCCCAGCCCTGGTGGGGGCACATGTGGGAGGCAACCAATCGATGTGTCTTTCTCACATCAATGTTTCTCTCTGTCTCTCCCTTTCCCTTCTACTTTCTCCAAAAATCAATGGAAAATATTCTCAAGTGAGGATCAACAATAAATACAAAACAAAACAAAATGACCTAGAAGCCATTGCATAAAAGGAATCTGAGTCACAAAAATTACCATAATTTGCATGGGTGAACAGTTTTGAGAAGTTGCTGCTGAAAGTTTGAGAACTTGAAAACCTTTTGAATCCAGAACTGTGTGTGTGTGTGTGTGTGTGTGTGTGTGTGCGCGCGCGCGCGCGCGTGTGTGTGTGTGTGTGTGTGTGTGTATGTATGTCTGTGTTTTAATCTTCACCCTATGATACGTTTTTATTGACTTTAGAGAAAGGGAGAGAGAGAAACATCTGTGTGAGAGAGAAACATCACTCAATTGCCTCTTCTATGTGCCCTGATCAGAAATTGAATCCACAACCTGGAAATGTGCCCTGACCGTGAATTAAACCGGTGACCCTTTGGTGCATGGATAGTGCTCCATCTGAGACTCACTGGCCAGGCCTTATCTGTTTTCTTAAGACTTGTCTATGAGTTTCTACTATTCATGTGGAACTTTCTAATGCCCATTTTTGGTTTATAGGGAAGAAACACTTAGAGAAATCGGTACAGCATTGCCTTGCACTTCTCAATCTTACTTTGCAAAAGGAAAATCTCTTCATGGATCTTCTAAGAGAGAGTCAACTGGCTCTGATAGTCTCTCCTTTAGAACAGCTTTTGCAGGGAATCAATCCCAGAACTAAGAAGGCTGATAATGTGGTGAATATTGCCAGGTAAGCTATAGTTGTAGGTAGAAAAATGACAAAATGAATCAGGTGGGATTCTAGCTTTGATTTCCAAATCTGGCCAGATCTGTAATGTACTTTTTTTTTTTTTTTTTTTGCGTTATTTTGTTCTTGCCTTCTCTTTCTCCTGTGATTTTAATTACTTTACATTTTTTTCTTTCTAATTATTCTATGTTTTATTCTAGTATAAAATGATATAATCTTAATGTTGTTTGTCTCCTGTAAGGGAAGTGGTTGTTTGGAGGATAGGACTGGGGAGCACACTTCTCTGTCTATATTCTAGCTTCTGGTTGTCTGCTGGCATTATTTGGTGTTCCTGGACTGAAGAAGCATCACCTGATCTCAGCCTTCAGCTCTCCATTGCATCTTTTCTATGTGTGTCAATGTTCAAATGTCTCCTTTCTGTGAGGACACTAGTCCTTAGGGCCCTTTGTGATGACTTCATCTTAACTTGATTGACTACCTCTCCAAAGACCCTATTTCCCAAGGTTACTATGGGTTTAGATATCAACTTTGGACTTTTGGAGGAATACGATTCAACCCATAAGAAGCTGAATGTGGTTAGAAGGGAAAACCGTTGTCTAATTTACCCAAAAGTTTTCTATGGGTGGGAGAAGCCCTGGTTCTAGATATTCTTTATTGCGACAAGTGAGAAGCCAGATCTCATTATATTATTTTTCAAATGTTTTCTTGCTTTAAAGATACCTGTATCATGGCAATACTAATCCAGAATTGGCTTTTGAAAGTGCCAAGATCCTCTGCTGTATCTCTTGCAACACCAATATTCAGATAAAATTGGTTGGAGATTTCACACAAGACCAGGTAACTGATTTTGTTGTTAATTTTTGGTGCATCTGAGTTCATACGGAAGTCACCATGTCTATGGAGTAATTGTATTGTTTGTGGGAAAAGTCTCCAAGAGTAAGTGTACTTATGTATGCTGGGTGAAAACCTACTTGTATAAAGAGCTGTGCTTTATAGTTGAAGAAATTAACCAATACCACAGTGATATTACATAGACTATAGAATTGATTATACTATCTAAATATAATATGTGATTGTAATGTCTAATGAAACTGTTGCTACTCTGAACTTAAAGTAATTAGGTTGTAAGTGCAACTTCTGTTTGTTTTTTGCATCTATTGTTTCACCCTCTGTCAGTCAGCTCTGTTCCAAGTGAGCCTCTGCACTGCTGAGTGTGTCTCACTGTTGGGAGCTGTCTACTTCTATGGATTTCTGATGATCCGCATTTGTGTTACTTCATTTGATATTACTTTTAATATCCTGCTAAATTTCCTATGCAGATTGGGTAGTGTCTAATCTCTCAGCCCAGAAATATAAAACTAGGGTTAAGTAGTAGATTTCTAAAGATGAGGATTTTAGATGTAAGATGAGAATTTTATTTTATATTTTAGTTAAATTCCATAGGATTTAGTATGTAATGAAGAGGTCATAAAACAACAATTTAATGATATATTTTTTAAACTAATTTGATTCTTTGAGAAAGAAAATTAGGATGACAGTGGGAAGAGATCAACCAATGAACTTGTGTGCATATATGCATAACCCATGGACACAGACAGTAGAGTGGTGGAGGTCTGGGGTGGGGTGAAGGTGGGCTAGAAGAGGTCAGTGGGGGGAAGGGGAACCTATGTAATACTTTCAACAATAAAGTTAAAAATTTTGTTTCTTTATTTTTATAGAAAGCTAACTCAAGGCAATTTAAGAATCTGAGTTTTCTATTAATTAAAAATGTAATTAAAACCTAAATACTTGGTGCAGATTTGCCTTTTTTCTTTATATACAAATGTTTATGAATATATATCATGTTTATTATAGTTTCTATAACTTTATAATTTCTTTTATCTTCATATGACTTCAGAGTATAAGTCAGAAGCTGATGGCTGGATTTGTGGAGTGCTTGGATAGTGAAGATACAGACGAATTTATGCGTCTAGAAGAGGGTAAGTCTTAGATTAATATGTATATTTTTTATTTTATATAAACACTTCCTATATAAAGGAAACTGTTTCTTATCTGTCTAGTGATGATATAAGAGAAATTAGAGAATTTGCTAGCATAAATGTATAAGGCTTTTGGGAAACCTCCTAACAAATCAGAACTCAGTGTGATGGCTAACCAGGTAAACTGCAACCAGAGAAAACATGGAGGCTTGGAATAAAAGTTTTAAATTTGACTTATTGTCCACTTTTTATTGTTTTGTAATTTTGTTTTATGATTTTTACATTAAGGTTCAGAATTTGAAAAGAAATTAGCTGGAATCCGTCATGAAACAAGAATCCATATCTTGAATCTTCTCATCACCTCGTTGGAGCGCAATCCACCCAGTCTTGCTCTCTACCTATTGGGCTTTGAATTGAAGAAACCTGTCAGTACCACAAACCTACAAGATCCAGGTAGAGCTATAAGATACATAGGCATTTATTGCTTTTCATATTTATGTAGCTAAGTTAGTAATTTTTATTTTTATGTTTTTGTTAATCCTCACCCAAGTAAATTTTCCCATTGATTTTTAGAGAGTGGAAGGGAGGGAAAGAGACAGAGAGAGAGGGAAACATTGATGTGAAAGAGACACATCAATTGATTGCCTCCCGCATACACACCAAATGGGGCTGAGGATTGAGCCTGCAACTGATGTATGACCATTACTGAACCTATAACCTTTCAGTCCACGGGCCAGCAGTCTAATTGCTGAGCCAGACTAGCCAGGGAAGTTATTCATTTATTGAATGCTGGGCTCATGGGATAATTCACTGAAAGAAATAATAATGTAGAGAGATGGATCAATCTTTAGGACTTAAAGTCTGGACAAACTAATAACCCTTAGAAAATTTGTATTTATAAATTTTTATATCAGTGTTTGTAATGCTTTTTATAATAGAGGAGATGTTTAAGGAATCTAACTTTTGTAGAGGTATTTTCAGGTCTTTAATGCAGACATTTTAAGACAAGTTAAATTTTCTCTTGGTCTCATGTAGGAGTGTTAGGCTGCCCTCGGACGTGCCTTCATGCCATCTTAAACATCTTGGAGAAAGGAACTGAAGGAAGGACAGGCCCGGTGGCAGTGAGAGAATCTCCTCAACTTGCTGAGCTGTGCTACCAGGTATGCAGCAGGGTGCACTTGTTAGCACTTAACAGAAGAAACTGAACTAGATGCTTGAATATATCACAGAAATGAAAGTATAACAGTAAGACTGAGTTGAAATGAATTCATTTGGTAGTTTGACCAGCCTTCCATTTATGGATAAAATCGTTAACACACAAATTCCAAGATCCTATAGATCTAAAAATCACTTGAAAAATGGATGAAATTGGATTTTTGAGATGGATTTTGACCAAGTGGTGTAGAAACTTGCCAATGATACCGCGTTTCCATTTGCTTCTTTTTGGTTCCCGTCTCTGCCCCTAATAGCTAAGACACCATGGGCATGCCATGAAATTTCTTAAGATTTTGGATCTTTGGAATGGGCGTAAATGAGAATGTAAGGGAAAGCACTTTTTAAGCACTAATGTAACTTATGCAGCCCTATAGTTTTATGCAAGGTGGTAGAAAGTCAAACTAGTGTTAAGTTTAAACTATAGTGAAAACTCTTGTTTTACTTGTGTTTTAGACTTGTGTTCAGTTTTTGATTTATTCATTTCACAAGCAGTTTTAGAGCTAGTCTTTATAAGATGCAACTAGTTTCTCAGTTTAAGTGGCATCCCAGTTCACATTTTATGCCAAGAAAAGCATCATTAACTTCTAATGACATAGATATTTTTGTTATTTTTGTTTTTCATTTTGTAATTCTTTACTATTTTCTTCTGTCCTCTGGCTGTCCAAACGGCCTTTCACTGTAAGTACTAACTACAGCTAGGTCTTTCTTTGACTCATAATTAATTCTTCCTTAGAAGGGGCATAAACTTTATGTGCATTTTGTTTAGCACAGTGTTGTAGAATTTGGCATACGCAGGTAGAAGCAGTGGGTAAGCTTAGTCATCTAAGTAAGCTGAGGGAGTTAGGCAGGTGAAGTAAGAGACTGAAGCCAGATCAGACACAAAGGTAGGGAAGGGGGAGAGGAGAGGCTGATAACTAGAGAGCACTTGCCCTGCTCTCAGTTCCCTGGTCTTTTTCATGTTGGAATGCAGGCCCTGGTTTGCCAGATCCTCAGGTTTTAAAACACTGTACTGGCCAAACAAAACATGTCTATACCCTCAGCCTGCCAATTTATTAAATATTGCTCTGTGACTTTGCTACTCAAAACGTGGTCCAACATCAACAGCATCACCACCTGGGAGCTAAGGCCCCACTCCAGACCTGCTGAGTCAGAATTTGCATGTTAGGAAGAAGAATTGGTCCATTTTTAATGAAAGGTGCTTCCTTTACCTGTAGGTTTATGCTTGAAAGTCAAACATCTCTAAAGAGAGCTTGTTTGTTTAAATAAGTGTAATAAAGTGAAATATTTTGGTCTTATCGATACCTTCATCATCCAACAATACAAGACTTTGTGGGTGAAAAAGTGGAAACTGAGCCTTGTGCCTATGCTCTCTTTTTATTTTTTCATTTGTTTACTTTATAATACTTTTATTAAGAGTGAACCCATATTAGTATTTTTAAACTGGAAGCAACGGGGAACTGAAGTACCAAAGGCAATCCATTAGGGATCCTATATACTAGACAACTCCCCTTAAATTTTCTTATTGCTCTTATATAATCAATATGTAATATTTAAGCAAAACTGAATTTCTTATTAAGCAAACATTTTTGCATACGTTCCCTTCTTTCTGTGCTTTTATCTTTTGTTGGACTTGCAGCAATTCTGCTCGCATAGCTTTATCTTCCGGTGCTATCTCCTGAGTTTTCTTAAGAGCAGCCAATGCTTGATGTATTCTTTTAATGCTTGCATCTGTAGTACAGAACTTTGCTATTTGATTGGTGTATTTCAAGAGCCTCCAAACAATTGTCAATTGCTCCCTGTCAATTTGATATCTTCAGTTTACAAGCATCAGTGTTCGGCATGCAGCTTAAAGCTACAGGTTGCAGCTTTGATCTCTCTGCTTTCTCATTTACAGTCTTTGAACCTTCCACAAATCTTAAAACTTTTGTATATGTTTTAATGACTATCTCCCAGTTCTGGATTGAGACAAATATTTCTAATGTTTTTTCCCCTTTTTTTATTGAATTTATTAGGGTGACATTGGTGTACAATTTTATAATACATCACCTGTATATTGTCCTAATGTTGTTGTTTTTTTAATTTATTTTTAATATATATATTTTATTGATATTTTACAGAGAGGAAGAGAGAGAGTTAGAGAGTTAGATACATTGATGAGAGAGAATCATCGATCAGCTGCCTCTTATACACCCCTTACTGGGGATGTGCCTGCAACCAAGGTACATGCCCTTGACCGGAATCAAAGTTCGCAGTCCGATGCTCTGTCCATTGAGCCAAACCGGTTTCAGCCCAATGTTTTTTTTTAAGTCTTCTCTTATTAATGGTATTTTATCTACATCTTTTAAATCTGTACCTACGTCCTCAGGGAAATCTGGATGACTGTCACCAGAGCCATCTTTTAGGAATATTCCCCAGTCATCCCCTTCCTTCAGTTCTCTGCATTCTGCAATAATGCACAATTTGGCAGGTTTTTCACTTTTCATTTCTACATTTTCCAGAATTCTTACCACACCCATTCCTTTAATAACTTGGCTAGCTACCATGCTTCCCATCCAATGAGGAGTTGGAACTGTTGTGATAAAGAGCTGAGAACCATTTGTACTGCAGCCTGCATTTGCCATGCTTATATTAAAATTTTTATCTATAAATTTTTCACTCTATATACTTTTTTCACCTGTCCCATTCTGGTTTGAGAGGTTTCCACCCTGAATCATAAATGTCTTAATAATTCAATGAAATGGGCATCCTTTGAAATGGAGAGGTTGCCCAGTGGTGAGTCCAATGGCTCTTTTCTTCTGTACACAATACATGAACATTTTCTGCAGTTTTGGGTACAATATCTGCAAACAATTCTAAGATAATTTGACCAACTCACTTGCCTCCCGAAGAATACTTAGTGGTTACTGGCTTTCGAGGGCTTAGCTTGGGGGAGAGCGGGGGGTGAGCATGACATTTTGACTTGCTGGTGCCTTTGGAAGCGGGCTCAGCACCTTGGGGACGCGGGCATCTGAAACCCAGGAGCAGCTGCCGGCGAAGACTAGGCGGCTGCTCTGTTCTTTGTAAGGATGGAGAGTTTTCCCACCTGGCCTTGCTGTGAGGACTCACTTTTTGTGTCCTTCTCCCGGAATAGCATTACCTTTCCCACATCTTTAAGGATCTGTTCCTGTATCTTCTTAACTGGCCATTTAATACAAATAACTGGTTTTTGTTTTGTCATGATAAGTTCAAATTAGCTTATCAAATTTTCATTTGCTTATAGAGCATTAAAACAATGTCAAGGTTGTTTGAAAAACAAGAATACATGTTTAACAACTATTTTTTACCTTGTGTTCCTTATCTTTTTTCTTGTGTACATATACTGTTTATTTGGTTATTCTCTCGGTGTATAAACTTACTGTGCAGCTACAATATAAATTACATTTTGGTTATTTACAGGTGTCCTCCCCTACTCCCCCTGCCCCCCGCTTTGTATTATTAAGAATATATTTCTAGATATGGATTTACAGCCAGCTATCAATTTGTTTTATGTATTTACAGTGAACACTGATTTGGCTAATATTGAACCATTGCTACTAGGGAAAACTGGGTCAGAATCTTGCAAGCCCCTGGTTTCAACATTTTTGTCAACTGATGGATAACTTTGTTTTATGTGTGTTTCTGTTTACATATACAATTTCATATGTCCTTACTGTTAACTTATTAACATTGAACTCACGGCCAGCAGCACTACAACTTGTGCCTGAAGGAAGCTTACCTAACACCGGTAACTTCTCTGTAAGGCCCAGCACAGCCTTTCCCCGCTAGAAACACCACACATCACTCCAGCACTGTGCTGAGGGGCCGTTTTAACTAGGAAAAGCACTAACTAAAAGCACAAAGCAGACTAGGGGAAGGACACTTATTTAAGGCTATTATGGATTCTATAATACAATTTGCATTGCTCTATTTAGTCTTAGCTGAGAGCATGCAAACTATGCGACTCAACTTTTTTTGCTGCTTGATGCCTTTCCATGAATGATGGCAAAAGCATGAGAGTATTGGTTTTGGAGTTATAAATAAATTTTTCACGTAGATGAATTTGCAAGTGCAGACTGTGTAAATAATGAGTATAGACTGTGTTGGGTCAAAGGACATGAATAGTTTTACGACTTCATATTTTAATTCTGAAGTAATCATAACAATTAGAGTTCTTAAATGGTGCCTGGTACATGGAAAACATTGAATAAATAGTTATAAAATGAATTACTCGTGAATGAAAGTTTTCACTACCATTTTGCTAAATACTGGGATTTACTCTTTGCATTTAAAAATGATGCTGATTTTTCAGTAGAGGCCTATCTTATTGCCTTAGTGCTCTCAAATTACTGAACATTTTTCTTTGATTCCTGGCTATTTTTATTTTTTTCTCATGCAAAATGTTTTTTGCCATTTTATCTATTTGGATCTCTTGATGATATTCATATTCATATTTAGTGGAGATCGTTATATATATTATAGCTATTCACTTTTTATTATATTTGATATACAAGCTTTTTTTCCTTATTCAATTATTTTCTGTTAAATTTTATTTAGAGTTTATATTCGTTATTTAGTTGAATCTGTACCTCTTTGTAATTTTTCCATTGCTTCAATCCTGGTAAGTTTATTATTTTTCTGGGAAGTTGGGATAAAATAACTATAGTTTCCCAACTTACTTCCAAGTAATTTGCTACTATTAATAGTAAAAATACTAAAAATTGTTAATTAGCTATATGTATTAATAAATATATTTAGGGTGATTTCAAGATTAGTCCTATAGCAATGTCTTCATCACTCAATTGTATCTTAATGTATCGTTTTTAATTAAGGTGCTAGAGACTGCTTATAACTCTCTCAGCTTCTAAGTTTTATGCTTGTGTTTATCCATTTAGCTTGAGTTGGTGGTGGATCTTAGTTTCCACTTATGGTAGTAGATCTAAGCTTACATTTTATCTTAAGATGTATAACAAAAACAAAACATTGACTTGGGGATTCTCTTATTTTCATTTTTAAGGTGATATATCAATTATGTGCATGCTCTGATACATCTGGTCCTACTATGAGATATTTGAGAACCAGCCAGGATTTCTTATTTTCTCAGTTGCAACATTTACCTTTTTCTAACAAAGGTAGGACATTATTTTTTCTTAAATTTGCAAAGTCCATGTTGAATGGTTTTACTTATGTAACACTTTGGGGTTGTAATTACAATTGTGGAAGTCTGTGTTCTTTTGGCTACTTGCTTGTTACTTTGGGTTGCTTTTGTAATTTGTGCTAAGTTAAGATCAATGTTTTAGCTGTTAGCACAAAATTATTTTAAAACATAGTCTGTCAGCCCAGCTGGAGTGGTTCAGTGGTTGAGCATCGACCTATGAACCAGAAGGTCACAATTTGATTCCTTGTCAGGGCACATTCTCGGGTTTCAGGCTCAGTTACCAGTAGGGGGCATTGCAGGAGGCCGCCGATCTATGATGTTCCTCTCTCATCAGTGTTTTTATTTCTCTGTGCCTCTCCCTTCCTCTCTTGCTAAAATAATCAATAAAAACATTTTTAAAAATTTAATATTGGAAGAAAATAGTCTGTCAGATCATTTTCCTAATAAATAAAAATTTAAAATTGTATTGAAGGCTAAAAAAATATTTATATAAGAACATCCTGGAATTTAGATTAAAAAAATATATATGTTATATATACATATATGTTTTATATATATATAGATATATATAAAACATATATGTATATATAATATATATATTTTATATATATATAAATATATATATATTTTTATTGATTTCAGAGAGAAAGGATGTGAGAGAGAGAGAGATAGAAACATTAATGATGAGAGAGAATCACTTATTGGCTGCCTCCTGCATGCCTCCCACTGGGGATCAAGCCCAAAACCTGGGCATATGCCTTGACCGGAATCGAACCAGTGACCTCCTGGTTCCTGGGTTTTCGCTTAACCGCTGAGCCACACCCAGCCGGGCTAGATTATTTTTACTTACTTACTTATTTATTTATTTATTATTTTTTTAAAATAAATATTTTTTCAGATTATTACAATTGTTTCTCTTTTTTCTCCCCATAATTCCCCTCCACCCAGTTCCCACCCCACCCTCTGCCCTTACTCCTCCCCCCACTGTCTTTATCCATAGGTGTACGATTTAAAAAAAAAAAATCTATTTTATTGATTTTTCACAGAGAGGAATGGAGAGAGATACAGAGTTAGAAACATCAATGAGAGAGAGTCATCGATCAGCTGCCTCTTGCACGCCCCCTACTGGGGATGTGCCCGCAACCCAGGTACATGCTCTTGACCGGAGTCGAACCTGGGACCTTTCAGTCTGCAGGCCGACGCTCTACCACTGTGCCAAACCGGTTTCGGCAGGTGTACGATTTTTGTCCAGTCTCTTTCTGCACCCCCAACACCCGTTCCCTGCGAGAATTGTCAGTCCACTCCCTTTCTATGCCCCCCCTGATTCTATTATATTCACCAGTTTATTCTGTCCATCAGATTTTTTATTCACTTTTTTCTTTTTTAATTATACAGAGATAAATTATTGTGTTGCCAATTTTCATAAATAATTATCTATGTTGCATGGGAATATATCTGAAAAGTTATGGTATTTAGGTCTGTTCTGATCTTGTATTATTTTTTGGGAAACTATACTATGTATTTAATTTCCAGAATATGAAATATCTATGTTGAACCAGATGTCATGGCTGATGAAGACTGCCTGCATAGAACTAAGGGTAACGTCTCTGAATCGTCAGCGGTCACACACCCAGAGGCTCCTACACCTCTTGCTGGATGACATGCCAGTGAAACCATACTCAGGTGAACATGTGAATGTTGACATTGTTTTATTGTGCTGCTAACTGGTCTGGGTGAATGCAGGCACAAATCTGAATCTCGTGCTTCCTATGTGATTGTAGGCCAAGCAAGTTCTTTCCACCTTGCTTAAAACGTAGAATTTTTTTTCTTAAAACACAAAATTTGAAAATCATCCCGTAATTGTCATTTTATTATTGTTAGAAGCATCCAAATTTTGCTGTAATCATATACACAAATATTCAGTGGAATTTGTCCATAGAGCAAGCATGACCCAAGGTATTTTTTAAAAATATATTTTTACTAGAGGTCTGGTGCACGATTCATGCACTGGTGGGGTCCCTCAGGCTGGCCTGTGCCCTGTCGCAATCTGGGACCCCTCAGGGGATGTCAGATAGCCAGTTTCAGCCCAATCCCTGCAGCCCCGATCCAGACAGGAAGGAGCCCGATTCTTGCAGGCCCCATTCAGTCAGGAAGGAGCCTGATCCTGTGTGTTGAGTGTCTGTCCCCTGGTGGTCAGTGTGTGTCATAGCGACTGGTTGACCAGTCATTTGGTTGTCTGGTTGCTTGATTGGGTCCTGCTTCTTTGGAGTTCTGATTGTCCTCTTTATAATTGTGAAGTGGATCCCAGAGGGACAGAAAGAACTAGAGGAATGTTGTTGGTATGTCCTCATCATCTTTGCATTTTAATTATCTCTTTGCAAAGGGCTCTTTGACCTAGTAACAATGACCTAGAAATAAAATACTTTATGCTTGTTATTTTCAAAAAAATTTACAAGTATGTTGTTCTTTTTCTGACCTGTTGTTATTGATGTTCCAACAGATGGTGAAGGAGGAGTAGAAGATGAAAATAGGTCTGTCTCTGGGTTCCTTCACTTTGACACGACTACAAAAGGTATAGCCTTTTGAATTCATGATAAATTTATAGATATATATTTAAATTGCTTAAAATTTCTAGAAATATTATGCCCATGTCTTCAAATTCTTAACTGGTATAGAAAAGCTGTATAAAGGATTGTCATCCAAAATATGTTATAAGTAGGATGACAGGATGGGAAAAAAAATATTTTTGCAAATGGATGTATTAAAAATAAAATTAGGTTTATTTAATATTCCAGACTGATGCCCTTTTTGAACTTAGCACTCACTAGCTTTGAGTATGGTGGTTTCCTCTTCTCCACTGTCCCAAGTAAACTTGAACTATTTTTTATTACTTACAGTACGTCGAAAAATTTTAAGTATTCTTGACTCAATTGACTTCAGTCAGGAGATTCCTGAGCCTTTGCAGTTGGATTTCTTTGATCGGGTCCAGATTGAACAAGTAATAGCAAATTGTGAACACAAGAATTTACGGGGACAGACAGTCTGCAATGTTAAGGTAAGGATGATTTTCAAGTGTGTGCAGACTGAATTATCAGACAAAAATACAATTGTGCAATTATTGTTTTCTGATAGAATACTGGTTTATTGGACTGTGGTTTTTAGTTTTCAAATAGTTGAGAAGTCAAACTGAATAGACCACACTACCTTTACCTGTTTAAAAAGTTTCTCATCACCTGTCTCTTAATAGTCGTGCCATCAAGTTATAACTATGGAGTGTATGGTTTTTTAATATATAATTTTAAAACTTTATTTAAAATGTTATTGGATTTATAGCATATTTATGTTCATCATCTGTCACAAAATTGCATTTTGTGAATATAGGTTTAAAGTGGAGGAATATATCTATATAGGTCTAAAGTGGAGGAATTTATCTAGGATTAAACAAATAAATGAATTTATCAGTTAAATTCTAATTTATAACTAGAGGCTTGGTGCACGGATTTGTGTACCAGTGGGGTCCCTTGGCCTGGCCTGTGGGATCGGGCCGAAACCAGTTCTCTAACAGCTCCCGAGGGGTCCTGGATTGCAAGAGAGTGCAGGCTGGGCCAAGGGACCCCACTGGTGCATGATCAGGGCAGGGGAGGGATGCAGGAGGTTGGCCAGCTGGTGAGGGAACAGGGTAGAGCTCCAGGGCGTGTCCAGCTCGTCTCAGTCCTGATTGGCTGGACCCCAGAAGCAAACTAACTTATCAGTTATAGTGTCTGCCCCTTGGTGGTCAGTGCATATCATGGGGAGCAGTTGAGCTGCCTTAGCATATCATTAGCATATTATGCTTTGATTGGTTGAACAGACAACTGGACACTTAGCATATTAGGCTTTTATTATATAGGATAATTAGGCAGGATGCATTCTTATTATGATAAACTTTATCATCTTTATCTTTCTCATCCCTGCCCCCTGCTATGGAGTGGCTTTAACTATTTAACTTTCTGCCAGGTAAATGGTAATGACCTTACTAGTAGGAGGCTCTTTGGTACCACTCTCAAATGTGAGGGATATCTGATGTTTCTGACTGGAGACCGGATAGTGCCACAGTTAGATTATATACAGGTGTCTGTGATTTCCCCTCTAGGGAAGCTTATAGGAATTGCTAGGGGTTACTCTTCTACCAGTGTCTGAAACAGTCTTATTTTTCTCTCTTTTCCTCCTTACATAGCTTCTTCATAGAGTTCTCGTAGCTGAAGTAAATGCTCTTCAGGGTATGGCAGCCATAGGACAGAGACCTCTGCTAATGGAGGTAAGTCTATCGAGTCTGTTCATTTTAAACTTTTAACTTCTTAAATTGCCAGTTAGAAGACAACCCAATAAATGGACTTCTAGTTCATTAATAAGTAAATTACTTAAAATTTTAACTTTAATGGAATCTTTCATTTTTTTACTTCATAAGTTTTATGAACTGAACTGAAGCTAATGTCTGGATGCCAGAGTAAGTAACATTTTTTCTGGTAGGCCAGTTAAGGATTTGCAGCTCGTTTATGTTGTATATTAGACTGCACTTGTTCCCTATCAATGAGGGAGGAGAAAGTCATTTGTTGTCACAAGTGGTGATTTGTGGGTAAGAGGTCCGATGGGAAAAGCCACATACATGGAAACAGCTGGCTAAGCAAAAGCAAGAAATAAGAAATAAAAGACATGACAAGGAAACATCCCATTGAACTTGAGTTCTAGATAACTCTAGCGCTCCAGATTTAGTTTAAGTAGATAATTGAAAGGAGAAAGAAGATGGGTTATAAAAAAGCTGATTTCCACCCCTACCACCTTTGCTCCCTGCCTTACACACAGCCACATACACACACATAGCCATATATATTGTTTTTCATAGCACTGGCCACCAATATAACATGGAAAGTTGTCTGCTGACTGACATACATGTAGAAAGTTTCCAAAATATTCTGTAAATGTTTTCAGGTTACCTGACTGTGAGAAAATTGGAGACTGTTGGTAAAAGATTGTATTTGCCATGTGTTAATCTTGTAATTCAATTTCTCTGGCTTTAGGAAATCAGCACCATACTTCAGTATGTGGTAGGAAGAAACAAGTTGTTGCAATGTCTTCATGCAAAACGGCATGTGTTGGAGTCATGGAGGCAGCTGGTCGAAATTATACTGACAGCTTGTCCCCAGGACCTCATTCAGACAGAGGACCGACAGTTGATCATTCGTGATATTTTACAAGATGTGCATGATAAGGTGAAATACTTCCTAAATTACTTCAGACTGCTGAACAAATGTTTATATATATACATACATACTAGAGGCCTGATGCACAAAATTTGGGCAAGAGTAGGCCTTCCCCGGGATGCTGTCACTGGCTTCCCTCTGGCACCCAGGACGTGGGCTTCCCTCGCAGCCCTGGCTTCGTCCAGAAGGTCATCCAGAAAGAATGTCCAGTCTAATTAGCATATTATGATTTTATTATTATAGTTTTCCAAACTCCTTTTTTTAAGTTTTAGATTAGGATTAGATAGAATTGCACAGTACCAATATTAAGACTTTCCTTGAAAATGGTATTAATTCTGTATAGTTGTCATTCTGAACCAGAGTTTGTATCAGAATTATCTAGGGAGTTTTTAAAACTCCACGTGGACAAATTTTACACCAGACCTACTGAATAGGACACTAGTAGTGAGGCCATTTATATAATTTGACATTAAAACCCCCCTAGGGAATTCTGAAGGGAATCCCTTCTGGTTAAAAACACGTTTCTCTCTGTTTATTAGCTTTTATTTTCTTGGAACACTGTAATGCTATTCTTATATTCTTTTTTTTAAAAAAATATATTTTATTGATTTTGTACAGAGAGGAAGGGAGAGAGATAGAGAGTTAGAAACATCGATGAGAGAGAGTCATCGACCAGCTGCCTCTTGCACACCCCCCACTGGGGATATGCCCGCAACCAAGGTACATGCCCTTGACCGGAATCGAACCTGGGTCCCTTCAGTCCCCAAGCCGACGCTCTATCCATTGAGCTAAACTGGTCCCGGCTATTCTTATATTCTTATAGTAATTGAAAAGCTAAGCATATCTATACTAATAAAAGCCTAGGTGGCCCTTGCACCCTCGCGTCATCACAAGGTAGCTGCCCACACATCGTCACAATATGGCCATCACAAGAATGCCGGCAGGGGAGGGCAGTTGTGGGTGATCAGGCTGACAGGGGAAGGCAGTTGGGGGCAAACAGGCCAGCTGGTGAGGGTAGTTGGGGCCATCGGGCTGGCAGGGGAGTGGTTGGGTGATCAGGCTGGAAGGCAGAAGTGGTTAGGGGTAATTAGGCAGGCAGGTGAGTGGTTAGGAGTCAGCAGTCCCTGATTTTGAGATTTAGGCCCGATCCCTAAATCAGCAGTCCGATATCCCTTAAGGGGTCCCAGATTGGAGAGGGTGTAGGCTGGGCTAAGGGATACCCATCCAGTGCATGAATTTCATGCACCAGGCCTCTAGTATAAAATATATTAATTACTGTAGCTGAAAGCAGGATCCTCACTCTGATTTGTCTTTTTACTTTAAGATACTGGATGATGAGGCAGCACAGGAGTTAATGCCAGTGGTAGCAGGTGCTGTGTTCACCCTGACCGCCCACCTAAGCCAAGCCGTGCGCACAGAGCAGAAGCAGCCATCAGCCTCGGGACTCGGAGAGGCCCATTATGCTTTTATGCTTGATAGCTCTTTCACCTCTCCTCCAGCACAGAACCCAGTGGTAGATTTCACTTCCGTTGGAGATTCTTCCCTTCACATCATTTTGAAGAAACTGTTAGACTTCATTTTGAAGACAGGTTTTTTCCATCGAAATTTTCTATAAATTATAGCTTTTGTATTTGTTTTAACTTGAGTTTGAAAAATGGCTTTTACTCTACTATGTCTCCCTAGGTGGTGGGTTCCAGCGAGTGAGGACACACCTGTATGGCTCTCTGCTTTATTACCTACAGATTGCGCAGAGACCCGATGAACCGGACACCTTAGAAACAGGTAGAATTAGATAGGTCTCTAATCTGTTCCGTTTTAGGACTTGTTAAATTTTTAAAAATCACTTTCCATCTTTTGTCTAAGCAAAGCTGTAATAAACAAATCTATGGGATCACTTAAAGGTGTACTCTAAAATAGAGAAGAATGGTTAGTTTTCTGAAATTATGAAGGTAGTCTGTGAAAACGAACCCTCGAACACGAGTCTAGCTTATGTTTTAACTCGCTGTCCTGCCCCTGGTTCACTGAACAATGTGCTGTGGTGCGTGCACCCTCATTCCTCTTTTGTAGTGCAGCCCAGTACACAGATAGGTGAGCCTTGTAAAATGGCTCTGTTTTTCCAAAGCACGGAAGTAGCATTATTTTACAATTTTCTTTGTTCATAGGTATTGAATTATTTCTAATTTTACTATAAAAAATGTTGTCTTAAGTAGTCTTTTATATGCTTATGTATTTTTCAAGAAAAATAATTCATGGTGGAATTTCATGACAAGAGTGTGCACATTTTTCTTTTAATAGATTCTCTTGAATAGCCCTCTACCATTTACATGCTCATCTGTAGCATACATGTCTTTTTTACCAATGTGAGGTTTTTCTTGGACAAAGTGCAAGAAGTAGAATTTCTTGTTTAGAAGATATGCATATTTAAATATTGATAAATGTTGCTTTCTAAAATGTAGTATTTTTAATTAATAGTTATAAGCTGATTCTTTGGTCTCTAGATATGAAAAATGTTTTTGACATTTCAATAGACCAGTCAGTTTAACCAGAGTTATTCTGCTATTTAGGAACTTATTGTAAGCACTTTTGGATAATGGACTCCTTGTACCCTATTAAGAATCTTTAGGATGGATGTGGAGAGAGTAGAGCGCCTGAAGAATGGCTGCTTTGTAATATACACATCCAACAGCAACTTGGGCTTCCTTCTCACAGGTGGCAAGATACCATGACCTTCCTGTGATATTACAGCCCTATATATATTTAAAAAAAAAAAAAAAAAAAAAGAATCTTTAGGAGTGTTTGTCATTTTGTACATTCTTTTTAAAGAAAAAATATATATTTTTTCATTGATTTTTTTTTTTTTTTTTTTTTTTTTTTTTTTTTTTTTTTTTTTTTAGAGAGAGAGGAAAGGAGAAAGAGAAAGAAAGAGAAAGACTTATGTGAAAACATCAGTCCCATCTGTTGCCTTCTGTAGGGGATCCAATCCTGACTAGGAATCTAACTAACCCACAACCTGGGTATGTGCCCTGACCAGAAATACAACCAGTGACCTTTCGGTGAATGGGACAACGTTCAACCAACTGAGGCACACCGGCCAGGGATCTGTACATAGATTCTTAAAAATCACACTGTGGCCCTGGCTGGTTGGGCTCAGTGGATAGAGCATGGGCCTGCAGACTGAAGGGTCCTGGGTTTGATTCTGGTCAAGAGCACATGCTTAGGTTGTAGGCTCAATCCCTAGTAGGGGCCATGCAGGAGGCAGCCAATGGATGATTCTCATCATTGATGTTTCTCTCTCTCTCTCCCCTCTCTTCCTCTCTGAAATCAATAAAAATAAATAAAACCCCACTCTGTGTATAAGACCCAGATTATCTCATATTATTCTTTATTGGTTATATATTTTTTATGTAATCTCTTTCTTAAAAGGTAATAATAGCTAAATGATGTATTTATAGAAATGCCCTACCCTCTTATTTTTTTTAACTTTTTTTTTTTTTACATTTTTTTATTAAATTATTATCTGTGTACATATTTTAACATTGCCCCCCCCCATACATACCCTCCCTCCCCAGAGTTTTGTGTCCATTGGTTGTACTTGTATGCATATATACAAGTCCTTTGATTGATCTCTTATCTCCCCCAGATCTCCCTCCCCTCCCCACTGTAATTTGACAGTCTGCTTGTTGCTTTACTGTCTCTATGTCTATCTTTTAGTTCATCAGTTTATAATGTTCTTTATTATCCATAAATGAGTGAGGTTATGTGGTGTTTCTCTTCCATTGACTGGCTTATTTCACTCAGCATGATGTTCTCCAATTCCATCCAGGTTGCTGCAAATTATGAGAATTCCTTCTTTTTTATGGCAGCATAGTATTCCATTGTGTAGATGTACCATAGTTTTTTGATCCAATCATCTGCTGACGGGCACCTAGGCTGTTTCCAAATTCTAGCTATTGTAGATTGTGCTGCTATGAACATAGGGGTGCATATATCCTTTCTGACTGGTGTTTCTAGTTTCTTGGGATATATTCCTAGGAGTGGGATTACTGGGTCAAATGGGAGTTCCATTTTCAGTTTTTTGAGGAAACTCCACACTGTTCTCCACAGTGGTTGCACCAGTCTGCATTCCCACCAGCAGTGCACGAGGGTTCCTTTTTCTCCACAACCTCGCCAACACTTGTCGTTTGTTGATTTGTTGATGTTGGCCAAGAAATGCCCTACCCTCTTAAATAATGTACAAAAATACTTCTAAGGTCATTAATAATAAAATAACAGTTTAGAGAAGCTTTTTAAACAGAGGAACTTTTTTTATAAGTGAGAGTTAGAAATGGGGATCCCACTCCCTTATGCCCCAACATAACTCCCCTATTTTCTTCTTTTAACATTGTATTTAGTTGAATTGGCAAAATTACCACTTAACCACTAGGTGGAGCTCTATATTATGATTTTGATAAATTATTATCAAGTTGTAGTATAGCAATATGACCTGAAAGAAAATTTTTTGTTTGTAATTTTCAAATGATCAATGTTTCGAATACTTTCATCACTTAATTAGTTTTTTTCTTAGCCATATTTACTGGTTATTTTGACTTATTTTAAGTGGTAAAGTACCTTTTCCCTCTAGGTAATAGTGTTTTTAAGTTTTAAATTAGAAATATTAAATTTAATAAGTTTTCATTGAGTATATACTTTTATGCCAGATACTGTACTACTTTCTGTTTTGTTTTAAAACGACTGAATTTTAATTTTATCTACTTATTTTCCATACCACTTTTACTGTGTTTTTAATGTACCACCATATTTTGGGCAGCCATTTACCTTGTTTTGTGTAAAAGGAATCTGACTTACTGAGATGAAATAACTTGCTTATCTGACAGATATGAGAAACAGAATTCAGTTTTAAGTTTTCTCCATTTGTTTAGTTCTTGAATGTTGTTTCTCTTGACCTTAACACCACACATCATCATATTTTTGTTTTGTAATGTTTTCTTATTGTAGTTTGACAGATAATATCTACCAGCATGTGCATGAAGTATAATGATTCATTGATCAAATTGGAATGTTTTAACTTTTTCTATTGTAACTCTTTTAGCCAAAAAAACCATGTGGGAAAGGTTGACGGCCCCTGAAGATGTGTTTAGTAAATTACAGAGAGAAAACATAGCCATCATTGAGAGCTACGGTGCTGCCCTCATGGAAGTGGTCTGTCGAGATGCCTGTGATGGTCACGAGATTGGAAGGGTATAGTAGCTCCTGTTTAGCATTATAATTGAACAAATATTTTTACTTATTACTTTTCTTATAAACTGATTCAACTTTTTAAATATGTTATATATTGAGAATTATTTTCTACAGTGTATTTTAGTGAATTTGCTTATTTTCTATAATTTGGAGTTTCTATTTTATTTAGTCATATGTTTTGTTTAATTCTGTTTAGAATCTCAATTAGTTCAGAATTTTCCCTCAGAGTAATCTTTTTGCCTATTTTGAGGTTGGTCTGACACTAGTAGAAATAACAGAGGTGGTGCAGACAACTTTCTGCTGGTGGAAAATTACGTAGCATATGAATCATGTTGAAAACCATGGGAGACCAGGTTTTTAAGAAATGCATACAATATAAACTGTAGTTAAAACCAGGATTTTAAGAAATGCGTACTATATAAACTATCGATATAGTAAATTCTCAGTTATATTTTAAAAAATGCTTGTGTTCTTATGCATAGGAAAAAGACTAGGTAGAGATAGACCAAAATGGATTAACTGTATTTATCAAACTATGTATTTTCTGTATACTTTTCTATAGTGAGTGTGTAAAATTTTACCATTAGGGGAAAAAAGCTATTTTAAAAAATCTTTGCTCTAATAAGTAATGTTTAGAATAGATTATGCTGAAATATATTAAATACATTATTTTAATGTATTAGGTTTTGTTTCAGGAAAAAACTTTACCCTGAAAATTTTTCTTTTATTTACCAATTGAGATTTTCAATACATAGCTTTGTTTCTCAAAAAAAAAAAAAAAAAAAAAAAAAGTTTTATTGCAAGCAATGGTTTTTCTTGTAAGAAAAATTCTGAATATTTCCAGAAGAAGGCCATTTCTGTCTTCAATTTGGTAGCCTCCTCCATGTCTCACACTTGAATTTACTTCCAGATGCTGGCGCTGGCTCTGCTTGATCGGATCGTCTCCGTGGACAAGCAGCAGCAGTGGCTGCTGTACCTGTCCAACAGCGGCTATTTGAAGGTGCTCGTGGACAGCTTGGTGGAAGATGACCATACTTTGCAGAGCTTACTCACGCCACAACCTCCACTTCTAAAAGCTCTTTATACTTATGAGTCCAAAATGGTAAGGCTTTATATTCATTTGAAGTTAGATTGCCGTTGGTTTCCTCTTGGGATGATAGATGTAGTAAAGAATGTTAATGTAGACTAGTATATTTGGAATATTTCTATCATGTAGTCCAGAATCATTCTCAGAAATTTTAAATTTGGGGATATGTGCTAGAAACGTATCTTCTAAGCATGCCAAAGTTGAGTTGAAATGTTCCTGAGCGGGGTAGTTGGATAATGGGACTGCTGCCTGCTCACGTTGCTGGTGGTGGTGAAAGATGTGACACTCAGTGCTCTGTGAGGCGGGCAGGCAGCCAAGTTATCCTTCCACAACAAGGTGCTGGCACAACAGTTGCCTCCTGAACGTGCACTCCAATGTAGATGTGCTGCTTCTGCTTTAGGCACAGGATTTCCATGCAGTCTTTAATTCATCATTTCCTTTATTCCAAATCAGTTTTCTCTGCTTCTGATTGCTTACAGTGTCACAGAAATAGAAGCACTAAAGTCTAGATTGTTTATTAATTTTTTCATTCCTCTACTCATTTATTCGTGTATTTATTAAATACACATATTATATACCAGGCGTGGCACTAGGTATGTGAGGATACAGCTGTGAGCCGAGCAAACAATCTTCCCTCCGTAAGCCGCGTGATGATAACAGAAAGCACTGTTTAGTTGGATACTTAATTCATGTAAAACATGCATGCAGCACTTCGGATTTGCTATGCCATTCAATCCTCAGAAAATCCTTTGACAAAGATGATGTAATGTGTCCTTTCATAGCCAGAATTCCTCTTCAGTGATGATTCAAGATCAGAAGTGTGCTATAAGGGTCTTCTTTTTATCTCAAGTACTTGATATTATTTCTGCAGTGATGATTTTCTTTGGTGACTTCTTAGGCATTTCTCACAAGAGTGGCTAAGATACAGCAGGGTGCTTTAGAGCTGCTGAGGTCGGGGGTGATTGTGAGGCTGGCACAATGCCAAGTCTATGACATGCGCCCAGAAATGGACTCACAGAGGTAAGTGTCCATATAGATTAAGTTCTCTGTGAAGGTTTAACAAGGGAAAAAAGAGATTCCAACATAATTTTGTCAATGGTTTATAATTCCATCTGAGCAGTACTCTTTTATCTTAATGATTTTTGGGGGGTGTTGGGTGGGTTATACATATTAGAAACCCACACTAATAAAAGAGAAAGATGCAAATTGACCGTACCTTTGCGATGCCCACCGGCCAATCAGGAGTGGGTATGCAAATTAACCCAACAAAGATGCCGGGTCACTTTGCATATGCAGGTGCCCAGTGGCCAGGGCAATGCAGGCGTTCCACACCACCCTAGCTGCTCTGGGCCTCTGGGCAGCATGGGAAGGTGGAAAGGCAGCTCTGGCTGGAGCAAAGGCGGTGCCGGCAGCCAGGGGAAGGAAGGCCCATTCTTGCATGAATCTTCATGCATTGGGCCTCTAGTGTACTAATAAATGGAAATTGCTAATAAGGATAAAAGTGGGTAGGGACCTAATACTTTCTATTTTATAGCAGTAATATAATAGGAAAGTGGAAGAGTATTTTGTTAGTAAATTTTTTACCCAACTTTGTTTTGTATAGTTGAAATACATGTTTTCAATGATAGTGGTCCTTGAAAGTATTATCATGAAATTATAGTTCATTGTGGATTTCCTATTTCTGAGATTGGAATAGCAGCTTATATTTTCCTCATTTTAACATTTTACCAACTGCTTGCTAATTTGAAAGCAAAAGGTCATGTTATTTTAAGCTTCAGATTTCTTAGCAAATTTCCCAGTTCAGTTTGAATACAGATTTTGTTTTTCCTTTTTTTGTCTACATGATTACAACATTGTTAGGCAAATAGCTTGCCCACCTAGTGGCAAATAACACTTTTTAATAATTTTCTTCAAAAGATCCATTGGCAAGCTGAGTATTTGAATTTTTCGGGACTAACAATAGAACTATTTTACCTCCAAAAAATTGGTTAATGCTGCTTTTTAAAATTTTAAACACGAGAATTACTATTTTCACCTTACACAAAAAGGATTGAGTTAATTACATTTCTCAGATCATGGCATTTGTCTGTGCAAAGCCTTTCTCTTATTTTATTTCCTTCCTTTTCTTTTTTCTTTTTTTTTTTTTTTATATAATATATTTTATTGAATTTTTACAGAGAGGAGGGGAGAGGGATAGAGAGCTAGAAATGTCAATGAGAGAGAATCATCGAGCAGCTGCATCCTGGACGCCCCCTACCGGAGTTGTGCCTGCAACCAATGTACATGCCCTTGACCGGAATCGAACCTCGGACCTTTCAGTCCGCAGGCCGACGCTCTATCCACTGAGCCAAATCGGTTTCGGCTATTTCCTTTATTTTCATGTTTTCTGTCTATTCCCTCCTCTTCAGAAGGCAACCATTTTCTTTAGTCTAAAACTTTAAATGTAAACATTTATAATAGGTAATAATTTTATAACTACAGTGATCTGAGATTTAATCTTTAAAAGTCAAATGACTTACAACCTCATTTTAACTAAAAATTTTTAAAAAATATAATAGACTACAAATGCAGATTAACTTTTGGCTTTGGGAACAGGAGAGGGAAATTTGGAGAAAGACTTGTTTTTATTTGTTTCTTACTCATAATCCCTATGGCCCAAGGGAACATTTTGAGTAGAATAAATATACTGAGGAAATTTCAAGCATTGCTTTTTCAAATTATGCAGATTTTCTTACTAAGGATTTTAAAAATAACTTCTGTGGTGGTTTGCCATGGAGATAGATGGTCAGGGATGTGTGAGTGTATCTTAACCCTTGCACTGTTGCTCTCTCCTTTTCGGTGGAAATGAATGAAGCATGTTTGGCATGAGGGAGCCCCCTGTGTTCATCCCAACTCCAGTGGACCGGTACCGGCAGATTCTCCTTCCAGCTCTCCGCCTGTGCCAGGTCATCCTCACATCGAGCATGGCCCAGCACTTGCAGGCAGCAGGGCAGGTAAGGGGAACCTTTGGCATACTAAGTTATCTCATGCCAAATCCTCGTGTGACAAATGCAGAAACCCTAGGATAGAAAGCATGAGTGAATTGACTGTAATCATCCTGTTTGTCACCCACCTGGGTATTGAAAACAGGGCTCTGTACTTTACTCTGAACCTCATTGGCCTGTTTTTATACTTTGTTTAAATAAAACACTACAGCTAATTAATAGAATAGTGAGATGGAAAGCAAGAGATCTAAATTTTTCTTTAGTAAAGGAAACTGTGATAGGAATAAGCTGGCTTCTAAAATATATCTAATTAAGCCAGGTATTTATTGAGAGGAGGCTATATTCCAGGTTAGGCCTTGCAGTAAATACAAAAGATAGGTGATACACCACATTTAGTTATGATATTTAGAGACTGAAGTAATATAAATAAGTGAATTTTCATCCTAGCTGGTTTGGCTCAGTGGATAGAGGGTCATCCTGAGAACGAAAGGGTCCCGGGTTCGATTCCTGTTAAAGGCACATCTCATCATTGATGTTTCTAGCTCTCCCTCTTTTTTTCTCCCTGAAATCAATAAAATATATTTTTAAAAAGTGAATTTTCAAACTCAATAAAAAATATTTTTTAGCACTCCAGAAATTAGTTTTATTTTCATTGTTTTTCAGTGAAACCTACAATATATATATTATTTCTTTAAACTAATAATGCAATATATAATTTAGCCTTTCACTGATTAATTAGGCTTGTCATTATGAAACTACAGTCTTATTGTATTGCTCTATTACTGTGATACCCTCAAGAACTAAGTCCTAGTAATTTTTGGTAATTTTATCTGCTTTTCCTGCATCAGTTCAGGCTTATCTCGTCAAGATAGAATGCTGCTGTTTCTAAGATGCCACCTTATTTTGTACTGAATTAGTCTAAGTGATATTCTACCTTTCATGCTGGGCTTTGAGTCAGTTCTTTAATACTCAAACACTTCCCTTGTCTTCTACAGTATTATGGTTAAGACTTTTTAGTAGAAGTTGGCCATAGTGGTATAAGACATCAGTTCTCTGATACCAGGCTTAATCACAACAACAGAATCTCTTAAGGAGCATCTTTAAAAAATACAGATTACCAAGCTCCACATCCAGTGATTATGGGCTAAGACAGGAATCCGAATTGAAAAATTGAAAGGGACACAGTTCCTGACTCACATGTTCGGCTTGTTTGGGCATCATCCCTGTGAAAGCATTTATGATCAAGTTGAGGACACCTTGTATGTGAAAATAAGGTTCTCCATGATGGTGCACTGTAAATCCCAGGTGGAAAGGCAGAGTTTGGAGGTAAGGGTTTTGAGCTCAGTCATTTTACCCCATCCAAAGGAGAACTAAACAAAAGCTTTTATGTGATTCTCCCATGTCACATTAGCAGACTTTCATAGAGCCACTTCGTAACTCATTTTCATACCCACTGATTTCAAACTCATGTTCTATTTCCATCTGGAAAAAAATAAAAGAAATAAAATAGAGTTCAAACAATAGTTTTCATACACTACTTCTAAGGTATATTCTTCTACAGTAGCCTCTAAATATATTAACTTTTTAAATTTATTGATTGATTTTTAGAGAGAGAGAGAGAGAGACATTAATTTGTTGTTCCACTTATTTATTCAATCATTGGTTGACTCCTTCTATATGCCCTGACTGGGGGGGATTGAACCCACAACCTTGGCATATTGGGAAGATGCTCTAACCAACTGAGCTACCCAGCCAGGGCTAAATTTTTAAACCTTGAAGTAATCCCTTAACTTTCTTAAGAATTTTAGGTAAGTGTTTGCTTCTTTAAGAAATAAGCTATGTAAGTGCAAAGGGCAATTGCTTGTTTAAGGTTCTTTATTACATTGAATTACTTGTTTCAATGTTACAAGAAAGATAAGTTGTACATTTATAATTTTCTATTCTTTCACTTATTTTATTTAAAAATATTTTTATTGATTTCAGACAGTAAGGGAGAGGGAGAGAGACATAGAAACATCAATGATGAGAAAGAATCATTGATTGCTGCCTCCTGCACGCCCCCTACTGGGGATCTGAGCCCGCAACCTGGTCATGTTCCCTTGACTGGAATCAAACTTGGGACTCTTCCTTCTTCAGGCCCACGTTCTATCCACTGAAGCAAACCATCTAGGGCTGTTCTTTCACTTCTGTGTCTTTGTTTCTCCTCCTTTTTCTCGGCGTAGGTGTTGCAGTTTCTCATTTCGCATTCTGATACCATACAAGCAATCCTGCGTTGCCAGGACGTTAGTGCTGGGTCTTTGCAGGAACTGGCTCTGCTCACAGGAATTATAAGTAAAGCAGCACTTCCAGGTGAGTTGAGTGTGCTGAGCAGACTTTTAATAATTCTTTTCAAACTTACATGTGCACTTAATAGCATGAGGTTTTAATTACTTTGAGGTACAGACAGTCCTCAGGTTAGTCAGACTTGACATACGTCGTTTCATGGTTAATGTCACCATCTCATTTATTTATTAAAAAAAAGTTCGGTCATTTTGACGTACATACATATTATTCTATAATATAATTAATTTGTTTTAAATGTTCCCATTAAATTATAAGTCCATTTATAACTTTGTATGCCCCATATTGCCTAGTCCAGTACTGTATATGTCACACCTCCTCAAATACTTATTGGCAGGTTAATTTTTCTGACTCACAGATATTCTGAAAAGGATTTTGAAGTTGAAAGTAAAACTTATGGTACACAGAGTAGTCAGGTGGCATTTAACAAAAGGGCTCTATAGAAACTGAGAATTGATGGTCTTTTTAAATAGAAGCAGCAGTTGATGGGCAGAGGTAAAAAAACAAAAAACAAAAAAAACAACCACAAAAAAATAAAAAAGGGGAAAGAATGGGAAATAGTAACATATGTTGCAGAGTACAGAAAGTTCGAGGACAAAGGGAAAAGTTCCATGGTAGTGTTGACATATTTGACAGAAACCAGGTTTTTGCCTTATTTTGGAATATAAGAGAGACCTGACACATTTCAAATACTGTAGTGAGGAAAAACGCTCTGTGGCAGGGAAGTTTTAAAGAAAGTGAATCTGGGAGCAGACTCCCAGAGGAGGAGGAGAGCAGGGCTGGCATCTAATGGAGTAATGAAGCTCAGGTGAGGCGTAACAAGCCAGCATGTGCCAGTATATCCTGTAGGTTTGTGTTGAGGTCATGGGCCAAAAAACCTACAAAGAGGACTGTCATTATAGGAGCAAAGGCTAAGATTCTGGTTTATAGGCTATGGAGCATAAGGTTGGAAATAAATGAATTAAAGAGGTTGTGAAAATGCATAGAAAGTTAGGGTGGCTAAGACAAGTTCAGGTGGGTTCTCCTCAGCATGTCCATGGTCATGGAAGAAAGAAAGAAACCAATGGGATAATGACTTGTGGGTTTGCTTGGAGTCCGTGTTATTGTAAGAAATTGATCAGCTTGATTTAGGAATTTTGAAAATGGTCCATACAGAGAAGTTCAATGGAAACTATTGCATATGTGCAAAACTAGTTTGACTAAAGGAAAAGAAAAAATAAAATGATACAATACCTAGAGAAATGCATTTTATTCTTAGTGTTTTATATTCTTAACTCTTTCATGAAAAAATAATTTACTGCTGACTTTAGAAATTTTTACCTTTTATAGCAATAGACAAAAAGTAGATTTTTCTCAATAACTTTGAAAAGTGCCTTTTAAAAATCACTAATTGATCTAGATTTAGATATCTAAATTTCTCCAAAATCCTCTTGGTAGAGTCTGTATCTATTTATGCAAATAAAGACTATAAAATACTAGAACTGCTCCTTTTAGCTTTTTAATGTTTTTATTTTATTGATTATAAAACTATATTTAAAGGCATTCCAAATTTTCTAGGTATATTAAGTGAACTGGATATTGATGTAAATGAAGGATCGCTGATGGAGCTACAGGGACATATTGGAAGATTCCAGGTAACTGATTCTTATTTCTTTAAAGAGCAGTTCTAAGACTTTTAGCAAAATACAACGTTCCCTTCACTCATCCTCCCCAATATGCTGTCTGGATTTGAGCAAACCCTTTCAACTATTTTAGTTGATCCTTGTTATCTCTAAATAATATGCTTATATTGCTACTATTTGATTATCCAATTTTAGACATCATTGACTTCCCACACTTCTGACACTCTACTCACCTAGCCAAACCAGTTAGGGCATGGCTGTGCTTGTTACAGATTGTCTTCTATTTGCCATTTCACTTTGTTTCTCATTGTTTATTGACTTGTGTTTTTTTAATGAGTATGTACCAAGGAATTATTTGGTGTGATACAGAGAATTCTTTGGCAAACACATAGATTCTAGTTGGGATTTACTCACTGCTAAAAACAAATTGGTATTTTTGTAATGAGTTGACTGCCAATCATAGACATTTGCAAAAAGGTGAATTTAATAGTGCTAGCTTTAGATACCTCCATTAGAATAAGAAATGAGACGTGTTTAAGAGTGATTCCACTCTCCCCTGAGTTTTTTTTTTTTTTTTTTATAGCCCTCAAGAAAGAGAGGTTGCTAATTTAAAATATTTAACTAGATATTAACAAAATATTTTTCCTTTTTTAGCGCCAGTGCTTGGGACTATTAAGTCGCTTTGGTGGCTCTGACAGACTCCGTCAGTTTAAATTTCAAGATGATAATGTGGAAGGAGACAGAGTGAACAAGAAAGATGAGATTGAACTCGCTATGCAACAGGTAAGGGGAGTGAGAACTGTGTACCTACTCGTTAAGGTTTTTATGTTTTAGAAATATTTGATAAAAGTAACATTTGGGTAATTTTATATACTAATTTATAACTTTCTTGTCAGTTTAGAATTTGATCATAACTTTGTTCTTCCTATCTGGATTTTAATGATACTAGGACATTTGGGAGCTAATATTTTTGTTACTGTTCTTTGTTGTAGATTTGTGCCAACGTCATGGAATATTGCCAGTCACTCATGATGCAGAGTTCCCCGACCTTTCAGCACGCTGTGTGCCTATTCACCCCAAGCCTGTCAGAAACCATGAATAGAGATGGACCCCGGCAAGGTGAACCTTGTTCTTTCTCTCTGTATATGAGGAATTAAGTTGTTATGATTATGACAAGTTCTAGTTGGCTCTAGTAAGATGTGATTGTTTTTCTTTTTGTAACAATGGGAAAATTTTAAACCAACTTCTTTTTAAAAAAATATATATTTTATTGATATTTTACGGAGAGGAAGGGAGAGAGATAGAGAGCTAGAAACGTCAATGAGAGAGAAACATCAACCAGCTGCCTCTTGCACACCCTCTACTGGGGATGTGCCCGCAACCACGGTACATGCCCTTGACCAGAATCGAACCTGGAACCTTTCAGTCCGCAGACCGACGCTCTACCACTGAGCCAAACCAGCTTCGGCTAAACCAACTTTTTAAGGAGTGGTGAGGAGGTACTATTGTCAGACCTGCAGATAGACTGGGAAGCTTGAGAGAATAGAGAAATTCTAGATTTTCTGAGGATAAATCTAGAAGAGTCTTGTGGCCAAAGTATAGTTCTCCATAGTACTTGAGACCCCAAAGGAAGGACCTAGGTTTGGAGAATAAGCTAGCTGGGTGAAAATACCAAAATATAATGCCCCATTCTCTCCAAACATATAGTAGACTATTTTGATAGCATGTAATTGGTCCCTGAGACTGTTCATTTAAAAATGTTTTTTTTTTCTCTCTTTGTTCATTTCCTTAAATATTTTCTGTTGCTCTATCTTCAAGTTCATTTATTCTTTCCTGAGTCAGCTCCATTTGGCTGTTAAGTATATCCAGTGAATTTTTTATTTCAGAAATGGTATTTTTCAGTTCTAGAATTTCCATTCGGCTTTGTTATATCATTTATGTTTTTTCTACTGAGATATCCTGTGGTTTTTATTGACTGTGGCATATTTTGTTTTCTCTTGGTTAAGATAGTCAGAATAGCTACTCTAAAACCCTCATTCACTAATTTCCAACATCTGGTAATCTGAGATTAGATTTGATTGGTTTTCTTGTCTTTTGAGAATGTCTTCCACTTTCTTAGTTGTTTGCATGTGGGTTAATTTTAAATTGTATATTACATTCCCTACCAGTTCCTGTTTCTGTTCACTCTGGTACCGTCAGGTAGTTGTTTTTGTATTGTGTCTAGGTTTTTTACCTGTTGTCTGGTATGATTTTAGTTTGTCATACTTGGAAGCAGAAGTTCTTAATATCTAACAAGTTACCTTTACTTAAAAGATACTTTTCAGTGATTCATTTGGAGAGTAGTCTTACTTAGGTAAGAATATGTCTTAATGAAATTGAAGACATAGCTATTAATGGGTATTAAACCATTTAGATTGGAGATATAAAACAATGGCTTTGACATAATTAAGCAAATTAATTCTACATAGTTCTAGCTTTGTCCTGTATTCAAAAAGTTTGCTTCCAGGAAGATCACTAGAATAAAAAGGAGTCCCACTTTAGGGAGATACTGATCCTCATATGTGCTCTCTGGGTGGTTCAGCAGAGGTAAAAGATCATCTTCACCTTGGAATGATTGGCAGTCCTCCCCTAAACCCCTCATTCAGAACAGTGGTTTGCATATCACCCAGCAGTGACATTTAACCTCATCCATCCTCTCTCTATCTGGCAATTGGTGATTGTATCTTGATAAAGACCTGACTGTATCAAGAGGGCAATCCTTCTCTTCCCCCCTCAAATCTTAAATTTTTAAAAAAACACAAGATTTTCAAAGCAAATCCTAATTTTGTCATTTATTCTTCAAAAAACATTAATCATATGCTAATAATGTATTAGTAGTAATTATTAAAACTTCATTTTACTCTTGCACAAATAATTATCATTCTTTAATCTTTAATACTTGAAGATGAACTTTATGAAGCCTTATAAATTGATCTTTATTTTCCCTTAGGCTTTTTAAAGAGTTAACAAGCATATTTTCCTCTGCCAGTTCTAGAAATGGGAGTGGGCAGGTATGTTGTAGGTTTGAGAACACTGAGTTATAGAGAGTCACTTGAACTACAGACAAGTGACGAACTGCCTAGATTTGTGTCCCAGTTCTATAAGTGACTGTTGGTATGACTTCAGAAAATTCACTTACTCTCTTCCTGCTTCAGTTTCTTTATTTGTAAAATAGCAATGATAACAAGCTCTGCTCCAGTGAATGACTGTAAGGATTAAATGTGTTACTACTAATATATGTAAAGTGTTAGAGAACAGTGCCTGGCCCTTAGCAATACCTAAATATTGGCTATCATTATTTTCATTATTGTTGTTGTTATCATTTAGGTATTTACTATTACTTATTTCCTATAGTTCCTCTATTGCCAGACCTCATGATCTTGCCTGTGGAATCTGTTTCTATAGTCATATTTCTTAGGAGCCATTTCATCTGAGGTCTGTGTCTGATAGCCTGTGAACACTGGTCTTTTCTAGACTTGAGCATGTCGGTGTGAGAGCTCCTAAAATGCTATGGAGTAATCTTCGCATTAGACTATCCTCTTTAGATGTCTTTCTACCAGGGGAGATACCACACAACTGTTAACTGAGGACCAGGGTACTTAAGTTCACCAGGAGGAGGCTCTGTGTAGATGTGATGACCTGTATCATCTTCACTAAAAACTGGAATGGAAACCTGAAATCAGATGTGTCTGGGATATCCTGGTTGGTGTCAGCACCCACTGATAAGGGGCTGTTTTCTCTCTTCCCCTCCACACGAAGACTCATGAGATCTGACTCTGGAGCAAAGTTAAGGGAGGCAGTAGTGAAGGAAGCAAACGCCAATCTCTCCTTCACTATTCATGGCAGTTAGGGCCATTCAACAAAGATATCTCCAAATTGAACTTGAAGTTGCTAAAGTGTTTCTGAAGAAATCCCTCAGTCATAGAGAACAGTGTTCTGTTTGCCCGCACAGGCTGTCTGTAGAATAGCAGTGGTATTTTCTCTAGCTGTTCCCTCTGCAGGCAACTTTTCTGACATCTCGCCATTCCTTGTACCTTCATCAAAAGGTAGTCAGGTCAAAGGCAGATCGTTTTGTTTTGCTACCCAAATGGAATTACTGTGGTAAAAGACTCATTAAAGTTAAAATCCAATGCTATCCTATATAATAAAATCCTAATATGCAAATTGACTGAACAACAGAACGATTGGTTGCTATGACGTGCACTGACCACCAGGGAGCTGCCCCCTGGTGGTCATTGTGCTCCCACAGGGGGGGTACTGCTCAACCAGAAGCTGGCCTCATGGCTGGTGAGCACAGTGGCGGTGGCAGGAGTCTCTCCCGCCTCTGAGGCAGCGCTAAGGACCCCTCAGGACATGTCTGAAGCCCACTCCCCGCTGGCAGGCAGACATCTCCTGAGAGTCCCGGACTGTGAGAGGATGCAGGCTGGGCTGAGGGACCCCTCCCACCTTCCAGTGCATGAATGTCGTGCACCAGGCCTCTAGATTTTGAAAGTTTTAGTTGGTGTTTTCCTTCTTTCTTTGGAAGAATGACTTTGAGCTGGGAATTCAGCAACCAGAAAGATGCAGACTGGAAATGAACCCATGTAACTAGAGCAGTAGGGTGAGGCAGGAATTACTCACCTGGGGTCAGGAGACTCCCAACTTGTGTATATGGTCTGGGGATTGGGAGTTGGGGTGGGGAAATGGGTGTAAAGATTTATAACTAACATAAAGTTCTGAAAGACATCTTTAGTCAGTATAGGGTAAGCTTTATCTGTGTCCATTAGTCACATTTCCTTATTCTCTTAAGGTCTTCAGCCTTGTTCACCCCTGATTATGGACTCAGAGTAGCTCCTAACCACTCCTTTGAACTGTCAATGGTATTTAAAAGTAGTCTTGGTTGGTTTTAATAATAGTTTACATGCCCTTAAATTCCTGTGCATCCCTTGTTTTAAAACAGGTCATTTGAAATTCATATAAAATGCTTACATGAAACATTGTTTTTTATTCTCAACTCTGTTAGATACCCAAGCTCCAGTAGTTCCATATTGGCGCCTGCCTGGCTTGGGCATTATTGTCTACCTACTGAAACAGAGCGCTAATGATTTCTTCAGCTACTATGACAGTCATCGGAGGAGTGTCAACAAGCTACAAAATGTAGAGCAACTTCCACCAGATGAGATAAAAGAGGTATGAATCTTATAATGGGCTGTGAAGCCACTGACTTCACTAATAAGGACCAGGGTACTGATGTCAGACTTGTGAGTAAAGATGATGTATGCAGTGAGACAAAAGGAATTGAAATTCTTCCTCTGTGTGACTTGAAGAAGAGTCCCTCACCTTAGCACCTGTTCAAGAAAACCACCTGCCTCCAGCAGAATGGCAGCTGGCCTTTGTATGAGATAATTTATACTCTAAAGTCTGCTGAGAAACAGGCTTCTGCCACAGGTGCTGATTCAGTAGGTGTGATTTCCTTAGGTAAGATGTCTCTACCTTCAGTATCTTCAGTACCTCCTTAGTAAAATTTTCAGACAAGGAGATGGAGCACCAGAAGTGACTGCCTGCTCTCAGTTTCCCAGAATCATTCCCTGGCGTTTATTGCAGCTAAAGATGCTGAGTTGCCAGGCTTGCTCCCTAAGGAGCCTGCCATCTTTCCCATTTGGACAGGCATCTCTTGGCATCGCTGCAGCTTCCTCTGTCCTGTGGCAGCCTGGACCATTTTGTCACTCATGGTTTCACTAGCTTTCCTAAAAAAACTCATGTCACTCTTCCGAGTAGTCAATGCCTACTCCCTCCTGCCACTCTTCTGGTAATCATAGGGAACATTTTTTGATTGTTTATAATGTGCCAGGCCCTGAGCTACAAGTTCTATGAATATATGAGGCAGATCTTGTTCTTCTCATTTCTCTGATGAGGAAACTGAGGCACTGGAAGGTTGAATACCCAAAGCCATAGCTAGCAAGTCCACTGAGTCAGGATTTACTGACTGGGTTCAGGTAGTCCTTAAAGTTGTGAGGCTTACATCAGGCAGCCCTTCCCCCTCATGCCAGCTTGTGGGCGATGCTAGTACTGACAACAGGAACTGTAGCATCATAATAAAGTACGTGACCTTCCATCCCCACTTCAGTACACCCTATGCCAGAGACAGTGTCTGAATTTTAATTGAACCATGTATTCATAGGTCTGCCAAACAGAGTGTGACTGCAGAGGTTCCAGTTAGTGGTCATGTTTCTTATGCTCTGGAAGTCTACTTCACATTTTCTTCAGAAGATATGTGACAGCTGTTACAGAAATGCTGCATGGCATTGTTACACCTGCTGCTGGGAAAACCTGCTGTTCTCTTCTGTCTTAATTTGACAGGAAATTCAGGGTTGATTAGAAATGTCTGTTTCAGGGACAGGAGTTTTTCAAAAAGCAACAGATGAATATTCATTTGTAAGTCGACTGCTTCATTTTTTTGTTATTAGCTTCCTGACTAGAAAGTGATGCTTGCCTGCCAGGATGTTGAGATTTATTTGAATGTTTTTCACAGTGCTTATCACAAGTAACCCTCTTACTGTACATTTTCATTAATTTTTGTGACAGTTTGTGTCATTCGTACTACTGCATTTGTTTCTTTTTCTTAGTTGTGTCAGTCTGTGATGCCTGCTGGTGTTGATAAAATCTCCACTGCCCAGAAATATGTTCTAGCAAGACGGCGTTTAGTGAAGCTGATCAACAATCAAGCTAAACTGCTTTCCCTTTGTTCTTGTATCCTTAACAAAATCACAGTGGGACTTGACCTTTAAGAGAACCTACAAATGTAGGAACTGTTTCTTTATTCTCATGTGATTTGGGCATGAAAACCATATGGAAAGGGTCATAATTATTGTTTGTATTTTCCCCAGTGAATTTCTGATATATTTCAAAATAGAGTTATTTTTCCTTTAGAGTAGCTAGTAACCCTGATAATGTACAGAACCTTTCTGTCTGTCTGGACAGGATACAAGGACACGGGAGACTGCTGGCCCAGTGCCCTACGGTCCCCACCTCCTCCTCAGCACATCTTGCTGCTTCTGGGGAGACAGCTTCCGTGGAGTCTTACCCCTGGTATTTACTAGGCTGTGGGTACATCACTAGGTGGTGCAGTCCTTTTTTCTCCTCCTCAGAAACTGGTTGGAAAAGCACTTGTTGAGATTGTTTTCCTTTACCTGAGCTCTCCTCTGTAGTTATCATAGAGACCTGCCTATTTATTCTTTGGCGCCACCTGGAGTACTACTTGTTACATTGCACACCCACGGATTCTCAGGATTCTTTGTTTGCCTCCAGAACATTGTTAAAAAGCAGAAGGCTACAAGGTAAACTTTATTCTGCAAATTAATGAACCATAAATGCCTTTGGATTTCAGTGCCTTGAAAAACTAGTCACACTTTAATTTATTTCTGTGTCTAGGTTACTAAGAGTTGATGGATAATCGAGAGCTACTTAGGTTTTAGGCATAGCTTTACTTTTGTATTTTACTTCTAGCCGTGGGAAATTGTGCAGAGCATAAAAGCATCTTAGCGGCTGCTCCTCAACTTCTTTCCGTTGAGAGGTGAGCCAGCTCCAGCATCTCCTGCTCACAGTAGCTGTCCTAAGAAAGGGAGTGGGTCAGCGAGGCCAGGGTTCTCGTTGCTGGAGTGAGCCTCTGTCATTGATGAGATGTATTGGGTCCCTTGGGGAAAACAGAAGACAAGCTTTCGAGCCCTGGCCTAGACCGATGAAATGCTTCCCGGGGGCTTCCATGTACTGAAAATTGAAATAAGGTTCTCAGTGTTGACCCATGTTTTCCATGGCACTGTGGTCCATTGTTTCCAGGTTCTTCCACAGTGCTGTAGGCATAAATGGCAGAGATGGTTTGAGTATGTCTTTTGTCTCCAGATTCCTTTGCTTCAGAAGCCAATCTGGATTTTAGAAGTGGACTGACAGTAGTGAGCCAACATGACATAGACCAGGTAAGGTTGAGTGCTCTGTGCTCTTTTTTAATTTCTGAAAGGAAAAAGAAGTCTAGTATGTTAGTAAGATTGTAATTTTCAGGATATATACAAAGGCCAGATTTGAATTCTGGCATGGCCACCTGACAGCTGTTGACTTGGAACAACTTAATTAACTTCTGAGCCTCCATTTTTTCATAGAAAAATGGGAAAGATAGTGCAACATCAGAGAATTTTTTCAGAATTAACTGAAGTTTCATATGTGAGACTCCTAGGATAGTGCCTGAAACCTAGTAAGAGTTTAGTAATTGGTAGGCATTAAGATCTGGAAATTCCCCAATTTTTTTTTTATTAACTTCGTAGAATTTATAGGCACAAATTGACAATACTACTTAATTTTTTAGAAAATTTAATGGAGAGATTGTGAGTAACCATTAAACACTTAACTCCAGTAGACTATGATATTACACAGTCATGTGTCGTTTAACGGCAGGGATACATTTTCAGAAGTGTGCCAATAGCAGTTTTGTGGTTGTACAAACACGATAGCGTGCACTCCCACAAACCTAGATGGTATAGCCAGCCTACTGTGTACCGAGGCTATATGGCAGAGCCTGTTGCTACTGGGCTACCAACCTGTACAGACAGCATGTTACTGCATAGAATACTGAAGGCAGTTTTAACCCGAAGGTATTTGTGTATCTAAACATATCAAATATAGTAAAGCAACAGTAAAAATATGCTATAAAGGATAAGAAATGGTACACCTGCATAGAGCACTTACCGTGAATGGAGCTGCCGGATGGGAAGTGGGTCTGGGTGGGTTAGTGAGTGAGAGGTGAGAGAATGTGAAGGCCTAGGGCATTTCTGTACATTCCTGCAGACTGCAGACTGCACACTTAGACTACACTAAGCTATACGTCTTTCTTCAATAAGTTAACCATACCTTATTGTGACATTTTTACTTCAAAATTTTTAAAAAACTTTTTTACTCCTTTGTAATAACACTCAGCTCAAAACACAAACCCATTGTAAAGCTGTATAAAAATATTTTTATGTCCTTATTCTATAAGCTTTAAGCATTTTTCTGTTTATTTACTTTTAAACTTTTTTTGTTAAAGACGAAGACACAAGCACACACATTAGCCTAGGCCCATACAGGTCAGGATCACAACTATCACTGTCCCCCACCTCCGCATCTAGTCCCACTGGGAGGTCTTACAGGGCAGTAACACTCCTGGAGCTGTCATCTCCTGTGACAACAGTGTCTTCTGCAATCCCTCCTGAGGGACCTGCTTCAGGCTCTTCTCGAGGAGGTCATTCTCATCAGAAATTCATCCCTGGTGGTTTCTGGTTTGTTTCTTTTTTCATCATAGATTTGATTGTAAGCAGATATGTACTATGAACATTCCTTTCTCTATTAATGATGGCAATGAAGATAACAGGTGATAGAAATTTTTCAGCTTCATTACAATCTTACAGGACCACTGTCAGACATGCAGTCCGACGTTGACTGAAAGGCATGACGTGGCACATGACTGTAAAGGGTATTATGTACTTAGTAACCCATTGGTCAGTAGTGTTGAAATTGAATGAAGAACATTTCTAAAACAAAGACTTAGGAACAAAGCAGTTATCAGATGTGTAATATTAAGGAAAACGAATATTATTAGATATTAAACAAATAAAAACTAGATCTCCTAGGCAGCTAAAATTAGTGTCCTTGGCCATGATTTGATAAAACCTATGCTCTTCTCTTAAACCCTTTTGGTCACTGCCCTTCTTAAGCTAAAGGTTGGGCCTTATCCAGGAAAAGGGGCAGAGGCACAGCATTTTTCAGAACCATGCTTAGTCGGACATTATAGATACCATGCTGTCAGCCCTGACTGCATTTGCCTCTTAGTGACTTCAAAACCGTAATTTATTTTGTAGTGTGGTTTGTATAGGGAAACTAATGTTAGTGAGGCCATGTGCAGAATTAGCTAAAGAATAGATGTTCCAGAAGATGTCTAGTAATTCTATGTTGACTTCATGATGCTCATTAGACTGGTCTGTTACAAAGTTAGAAGACATGCAGGATTAATAAATAGCCTCACTCTGTGCTTTAATTTTAATGTAAAACAGAAGGCAGGTAGATTCATTTAATTTTGTATTTGATTTTAGCTTTTCAGTCTAATAGCAAAATGATCCATCTGGAACTACATAGGCATTCTAAAACACATCTGAAATCTAAAGTGTATACCAGATTCCCTTCCCCCACTTATAAAGCATGAACTTTTTTTTCTTAATAAATTGTATAATGAAGGAAAAATAAAAGTTATTTTCAATGTATCCTTTGTTTTTTCCTCCCAAGGCATCCGCTCAGTAACTTCTTGTTTGGCCCTCCAGGAAATGTTTTTGTGCCTATGTCTACATGTCAACAGCAGCATCAACAGTTGTTATTTAAAGGAGATTTAAAATTTTACACATTCTTATAAGAAAGGGGGGAAGTATGAATAAATTCTAGGGTCTAAAAATTTGGTACATGAGAAAGGACAACATAAAAGATTCAAAGGTATTTTAAATTGGAAGACAGAATAAAAGAAATGTTTGAGAATGCAGCTTTATAATGAAATGTCCTCTGTTACCTCTAGCTTCAGGCTGACGCCATCAATGCTTTTGGAGAATCACTACAAAAGAAACTTCTGGACATTGAAGGATTATACTCAAAAGTTCGATCACGCTATAGTTTCATACAAGCTCTTGTCAGACGTGTCCGAGGCCTATTGAGGATATCACGGAACTGAGAGCCTGTTCTTATTACACTCTTCTAGGGAAGAGATGAACTGGGGAAAACTCTCTCCTTTTTATAGATTAATTTGTCTCTAAATTATGACCAAAAATATTTTGCTATTTCTTTATATATGCACATTTTTTCCTGTAAACCTCTTTTCCTGGTTTCATCCTTACTAGTAAAAAAATAAACACTTTTTAAAAAAAACAACAAATGTGTGGTTAATCTTTTGCAGTTTTACTTAGAAAATGATCAACATTATTGGGAAAGTATAAACTTTGCACAGTGGTGGTTTTTCCCTAGGGATAGAATTCTGAATGCTAAATTAAAGACATAGTCTGGAAATTCTCATTTCTTTCTCTCTTTATACCTACATTACACTTCCATGATATTCAGGATTGCTCCATGGGGCAGAGTGGATAATGAGCTATAGCCATGCTCCTTAGTAGAATAGTGTACTGAGGAATGTCTCAAAAAGTCAAGCCATGTCTTTCCTAAAATTAACTTTTCTTTTCTGCATTTAAATGACAATATAATTTTCATTTGTTCCTTAGAAATGATTGAGAAATTTCTCTAATCATCTGCCTATATTTCTTATAAAATATGATAGTTATAATTACAGTAAAAGAATTCAATTAATCATCTCTATTTCTTGCTCTATTGTATTTATATTCAAGTGACTACTGTATCATCTGAAATTCCATTTTCCCCTTTCACCAATTATTTCAGCCTTGTATATTGGAGAGACTGCTGAGAGGGGAATGAGTCTTGACTGTTGTACTAGCAGAAAATGAGTTCTTAATTCTGAAGTGTTGCTTTTACTTTAATCTCATAACATTCCCATAGTTTTAAACATAAATATATATTTACTGATTTTAACGAGGAAGGGAGAGAAACATCAATGATGAGAGAGAATTATTAACTGGCTGCTTCCTGCATGCCCAAAACCCCATCATGTGCCCTGACAAAAAACAAACCGTGACCTCCTGGTTTGTAGGTAGATGCTCAACCACTAGGCCACACTGGCTAGGTTCCATGGCTTTTAAGCATCTTTTTAAAAAGGCTTTGCCATTGTTATATTTTGAAATTAATTTACTGTCCACCACTTATAGCACCAATTTTTAGCTGTTTAGTCTTTGAGGGGAATGAATGAGGTTTTCCCTCGACATGTCGGAAAGTCGAGTGTATTATAGCCATTATCACATCTCCCTGCAGGCAGCCACTTCAGTTAGTTCAGAGACACAGCCCTTTTTAATTATAATTGACCTGGGAGCATCTGACACCAGCTAGACCAACCTGCCAAGACGTTTACAAGTATTTGAAAATGCTAAGGAAAGAGCGATCCACTCTTTCTCTTGGTTGGAGCACTTAGTAAGTAAGCTCAAGTGTTACAGCGGCCATAATGGAGAAAGCAGGGAAAACCGAAGGCCAAGAGAACAATGAAGACGTTTGGAGAAAAGCAGAGATGGAGAGAAAATGCTTAAATTCCCGATAGCTTTCCTGTTCCCCATCGTCCACTTTATAATACACTTCCATGTGGTTAACATTCATATGATTTGGTTGTTATTATCTGGAATCAGAGTTCTACTTTCAGTAGCAGCAATAGTGAATTGAGAAGGCTGCATGCAAAGAGAAAAGGGTGTCGCGTTGTGTGAGTATGTGTTGACGAAGATTATGAAGGAATAGGAATACCAGGAGCAGATGGTGGGCCCACAGAATATAGGGGTGTAGCTCCCTGTGGACAGAGGATGGGATCTCCCAGAGCTCACTGTCCAAACCAGACATATGACAAACAGCTTTGATCCTTCTTAGGGGTGTCGAACTCAATCAGAGAAGGGGCCAAAATCTAAAATCCAGCCTAAATCGCGGGCCGAATGGTTTACTGAACAGTCATAAACTGTCATTGTGATGGAAACGCAGCGGAGTGCAGTGATGACAGCGCGGTGTGGGCCACATTGCAAGGCCTGGCGGGACGGATTTGGCCCGCGGGCCTTGTGTTTGACACATGTGCTTCACATCGTCTCATCTGATCCCTGCAACAATTCCGCAAGGGAGCTGGTGACAGCCCCATTTGCAGAGAAGGGAAGCAGACTTCAGAGAGCCTAAGGAACTGGTTCATGGCTGCCAGGAGGGGCAAAGTCGTCCATGAGTTGGGCTTAGCTATGCCAGCCTCCAAATCCACCATCTTAACTACTCAAGCACCTAACTTCTATCATAGGTGCTGCGCAAGGCAAGTTACATAGCACACCGACGGTTCTTCTGAAGACAGCCCTCCTCCTCTCCCACAGATTCCTCATGGGCACTGTGTTGCAAAGCTCCACAAAGTAATTCTATTTTGCACCTTGGGAAGGGAACCTCTGCCTCATGCGGTCCATAAAGGTAAGAAATATCTAAACCTGGCTGTGCATCAGAATCCCTGGGGTTCTTGAAATAGCCCCAGTGATTCCGGGTTTGGGGTCTTGGATTCTGAATGTTCAAAACTGTCCAGCCCCACTTGGGGATTTGGGGACTTGCTTCTGGCTGGCTTTCTCGCCTGTCAGCCCAATTCAGGCGGCAATTCCTAGGAGCTCCGGCAGGGGGCGTCCGGGCACCGCGAGCGGCTTCCGGGTGAGGCAAGGCGAGGAGGGCGGGGCGGAGGGGGGTGACCCGGAAGCCGACGGCGGGTTCCGCTCCTCGCTCCGGGGAGGCTGGAGAGGAACAGCCCACGGAGCTACTCCCGCCCTTCGCGCCGTCTTCGCTGACATCATGCTCCAGTTCCTGGTGAGTGGAGCTGCGAGCAGCGGGCCGGGGGCTCGGCTCCGGGCCCGGGGGGGCCGGCGGCCTGGGCGCGGGCCCGCGGCGCCTCCCGTGGCCTCGGGGTGGGCTGCGGGGCTGTGTCCGCCGCGCTCCCCTCGGCCGGTGTCTGAGCCTTTCCAGCCCGAAGATGCGCTGTGAGAGCTGCGCGCTGTGAGCCGCGCCCTGCGCGCCCAGGGCCATCTGCGGCCGCGTTTGTGTCCTCGGGACTTTTCGGGACCTTCCCCCCCTTCATGCTCTCCCGCCCCGACAGGGACAGGAACCTCAGCCCGACGGGAGGCCTGCTCCTGGCGTTCCTCAGGGGGCGGGAGGCCGGGATAAACCGAATTCCTCGCGGCAGGCCCCTGTCTAAGGCGATTCTTCCAAATGCACGAGTGGGCCCAGGAGCAAACTCAGGCTTCTTTACTTCAGTTAGAAACGGGTTTCCTGGCAGAGCTCGGTGTGTTTCAGATTGCCCGGGGAAGGTTTTGCCAGTCAGGTTTCCAAGCGAGAGCCTTTCTTCCA
Source organism: Pipistrellus kuhlii (assembly GCF_014108245.1). Classification (NCBI taxonomy): domain Eukaryota; kingdom Metazoa; phylum Chordata; class Mammalia; order Chiroptera; family Vespertilionidae; genus Pipistrellus; species Pipistrellus kuhlii. Next base: position 16,626,637 of record NW_023425405.1, read on the forward strand.
AATCTTTGCGCTTTGAAAACGCAATGCTTGCAGCCTCTAATGAGGGGCAGGCATTGTCATAGAGTCCAGGTGGTCCGCGGGAATCTGGTTCTCTGGGGGTGAGAGGCTTCCTCTGAGGTTATGCTCTTTACCAAAGAGATTGGGAAGTTGACTTTTTAATTCTCTAGGCCAGAAGGAGGGCGTCTCCTTGACATAAGTTGTCTCCAACTAAGACAGGGCTGCTCCTCTGGCTCTGCAAGCGCGTCTGTTGAAAGACGTGGGTAGAATTACTTTTCACCTTGATTCTGCTTCGGCCCAGTGAGTCAGTCCCCAGGCCTGAACTTGGGCAAGTCTTTCTGCTTTTAGCCATTTCATCTATAAGACAGTGGGGCCGAGGTCAGCGATCCCTGAGATCCCCTCTGGCTTTTGACGTGTGAGCAGCCATCATGTCCTCGTGTTGGTGAGGTCGGACCCCCGGGCTTACACCCTGGCTGCATCCTTTTTAAGCTGTGGGAACATGGGCTGCTTGTCTAAGTTGTTTTCTGCTGCAGTTTCTACATCCGAAAACGGAAACCTGTCTTGTGGCTTTTTTGTGAGGATTGAACAAGAGTTCATACATTCAAGTACTCAAAGCAGTGACACTAAGGACTCAGACAGGTTCCGTCTCTCTCTGACAAGGTATCTAGTTCTGATTTCATTCCTTCTCTGAAATGGAGATCAGTTTACCCTCGGAAGGGTAGGTGAAGGGAAAAGTTTTGGCAGTGCCGGGGCAGTCACAAGTTAATGTGGGCACCGTCATCACACATTCTGGAACGCTCCAAGATGGTTCCTGCATTCGTCATTTTCTGGACACTGTTTGGACACGGGATTGTGTTGCTTATAAACTGTTTATTCCTCCCTGGGTGAAAATCCTGGCCCATCATCCCAATCTGTGAGCTCGCTCTGCAGGATTCTCCTCCCTGTTACTCCTGTAGCTTCCTTGGCTGCAGTATAATTTAGCTACAGTTGTAAGGAAGCTTGAAGCTTTGAAGAGAAGCCTGACATGATGGGCGCTGCTGGGGCCTGAGGGATCAGTGTTTGGGGTACCAATGGGGAAAGGTCCTTGTCTGATCTCACCTGTTTGTCCTGGCTGCTGTTCCCTTCTGGTTACTGGGTGTTTCTCAAGGCTCAATCCCTGACTCTGCTCTTCTCTCAAATCCACCCTTAGGGGGTGTGTTCCTTGTCACCTGCACCTCTGTACTGACAGCTTGCAAAACTGCCTTGAGTCCTTTACTCTTGAGTTCCAGTTGCCTGTCGTCAGCTGCTTAGCGAACATCTCTTGTCATATCCTCTATCAGACTCAACACGTCTGGACCCCTCACCAGTTCTCCACCCTGCAAACCACACCCAACTTTCGTCTTTGTCCCCTGGTCCTGGCTTTCTAAAATTTGAAATATTGACATAATCTTTTATTTATTTCCCTCCTTCATTCTCCACATTATCCAGCTTAGGGGCCGTATAAGGCCCTCAAAATCCTTTGGTCTGGCCCTGCCAAAGCATTAAGAGTGAGTTAGTTGCCATACCAATTTGGCTCAGTGGATAGAGCGTCAGTCTGGGGATTGAAAGGTCCCAGGTTCGATTCCAGTCAAGGGCATGTACCTTGGTTGCGGGCACATCCCCAGAAGGGGGTGTGCAAGAGGCAGCTGGTTGATGATTCTCTCTCATCGATGCTTCTGTCTATCCCTCTCTCTTTTCTGTAAAAAAAAAAAAAAAAAAAATCAATAAAATATATTTAAAAAAAAGAGTGAGTGATTAAATGTTTGACCAAATATGGCAGGCTAATTTTTAACTTGATAATTTTGCCCATGAATAATGTTATAAATATTCAAGTGGCTCTTGGCAGAGAAAAGGTTCCCCACCTCAGACTCTGGCTGCTAGGCCTGTCACATATTTACCTGCAATATAATCTTGGGCAAGTTACTTAAGTGACCCATGCCTCAGTTTCCCCAACATAAACTGGACAATGATTGTATCTGCTTTGTAAAGTTGTGAAGATCATGAGTTAATTTATGAAAGAGTTAGAATGCTACCTTGCACATAGTAAGCACACAGTAGGTGTAGCTATTGTTTTAAGCCATTGACTATATTTCTCACCTTAAGAAAAGTTCTGAATTCATGTTCCCACTGCCAAGTTCGTAGAGCAGGTCATTTTTACTCTACCTTTGGACTAGCTACTCTAGCCTAGTGCGTGTAGAAATGTAGGTTTTGAGTTGGGAGAGTTAGTTTAGGTTCTCCAGTCAGCTACCATGCTGATGCTTCCATCTCCACTACAAAGATGGTATTCAGTTGAAACCGGTTTGGCTCAGTGAATAGAGCATGGGCCTGTGGATTGAAAAGTCCCAGGTTCGATTCTGGTCAAGGGCATGTACCTTGGTTGTGGGCACATCCCCAGTAGGGGGTGTGCAAGAGGCAGCTGATCGATGTTTCTCACTCATCGATGTTTCTAATTCTCTATCCCTCTCTGTAAAAAAAAAAATAATAATAAAATAAAATAAAAAAATAAAAATAAAATATACATATTAAAAAAAAAAAAAAAAGATGGTATTCAGCTTACTCTTAGCCACCTCCATTTACCACAGGTTTACTGCTTCTCAGGTAATTGCTTTCATTTTTGGTTAACATCTCCTTACTTAGTTTTACTCCTGGATGTTAAAGAGCAATTCTAATCTATATGACAACCCTTTGCATGTTTGAAGGGCATTACGTTGGTATTTCTCACTCTATTCCACACTCACACCATCAGTCCTTAGGTTAAATATCTCTGTTTATTTCACCCATTCTTTATGATGTCAGGTTCATGCTGATAAAGTTATCCTTCTCTGAATATTCTAGTTTTGTTTTTTTTAAAATATATTTTATTGATTTTTTACAGAGAGGAAGAGAGAGAAATGGAGAGTTAGAAACATCGATGAGAGAGAATCATCGATCAGCTGCCTCTTGCACACCCCCCACTGGGGATGTGCCCGCAACCAAGGTACATGCCCTTGACCGGAATCGAACCCGGGACCTTTCAGTCCAAAGGCCGACGCTCTATCCACTGAGCCAAACCAGTTTCGGCTGAATATTCTAGTTTTGAAATCTTTTTAAGACATGCTCTCATCAGCCACAGAAAAAAGCAAGGCTGTTGCCTCTGATTCTGTGTATGTTTCCCTTGATGCCCTTGGCTCTGTCCTCTCTTGCAGCTGCCAGTGATCATCCAAAATGTATGCTTTATTCACATGCTCATACCTGTGTCCTCCCACATCAGATTGTAAGCACTTTTTCTTGATTTTCAAGATTTGCTTATCTGGCCCCATTTTCCTTTCCCACTGCCTGTCAGTGTACATCCTCTGTTTTAGATTGGCTAGGCTAAACTTAACCTGTGGGCCATCGGGTCTTCATATTTTCCCACATGTGTCCCCCCCTCCCCCCCTTGCCCTCTTTTTTGCCTTCCCAAATACTCTTAATGGCCCAACCCTTTTTTCACAAGCCTTCTTGATGACTTTAAGTTTTTGAAATCTATACACTGTTCTGATCCATCTCTCAATTTGCTTAAATCATACATGTCTTTTATCATTAAAAAACAATCTTTTAAGTAATAGTCTTGCCCCTGGTTTGTTATATTAATTTCTAGGTACTTTTGAGGTTTTTTTTTTTGTTTTGTTTTGTTTTGTTAGTGGCATTCATTTTAAAATTACATTTTCACATTGTTGCTTATGCATGGAAATGCTATTATTTTTGTGTCTAGCAATCTTGACTTTTAGCTCCAGTAGTTTGTCTATAGATTCACTTGGAAGTGAATCAGGGAAGGCCATACTGTGAAGGCAGTCATATTTCCAATGAAGGCAAAAATGACAGTTTTGTGTTCTTATTTTTATTTCTCTTCCCTTCTCAAGCTAGAGCTTCCAGCAGAATTAATAAGAGTGGATATCCTACTTTGGTTTCTCCTTGTAGTGGAACTGTTTCTCCGGTTTTGATGTGATGTTTGTGTTTGATATTTTCCAAGATTCCTCTTCTAATTCTAGTTTAAGTTTTTCTTGTGATTGGCTGCTGACTTGTACTATGCTCTTTCCTCACCTAGTGATCATAGGGTTTTTCTTCTTGAATACATTAAAATGACTTACAAAGCACTTAACCATGTGGCACATTCAGACCATCATGTGGTGACATGCTGTTTTGTTCACTGCATCTTCATGTAGTTTAGTCTTGTCTTCCTAGAATAGATCATACATTCCATGGGAAGAAGCCATATACATGCCTTGCACTTTGATTTCCCAAGCACATGGCACTTAGTACTTTGTGATTGATTTAATTTATTCAATTAAATATTCTTCTTTCGCCTGATGACCACTCTCAGATATTCGTAAGGTATTTGAATATTTAAGTCAGCTTCTTTGTGAACAGGCAAACCAGTTCTACCTGATGCACCTCTTTCTAAAGTGTTATTGTCCAACTTTTAATGAATGTCACTATTTAATGTACTGGCTCAGTAACTAATTAACAGCTTCCCCCCGCCCCCCTACATTCTCTAAGGAAAATTATTGAATATAAACCCTAGCTTACATATTAAAAATGTGCTTCTCTGGTGGTAGTAGAAGGAATACAGGTTATATCCTTAGCAGCTTTTTATTTAATGTACAAAACGTAGGTTTTATTATTACTTGAAGCAGTTGTTAAGCACATCTGATATTGTTCCCCATACTAAAATCTTCAGTGGTTAAAGACTAAGGCACAAAAAAGGATGAAGTTTTCCCTGCCTCATTGTAATGGAGTGGTCTTCTGACAACAGTGACTGAAACTAAATTGAGAAAATGATCAATTTATCTTTGTTGTTAGATAATGTGTATTTTTGGTTTTCTTGTCATTGTGTAGCTTTTCTCACCTGATACTGTAAAACTTTTAAGGTATCCTTTTAAATGCTAGTTGTAGCTACATTTGCTAAATAAAAAACAACTATTTTTAGATTTCTTAAACTGTTCTTAGTAAATATAAGATGGTTCATAATTCTGTCATAACTTGGTTAGGGTGTGTTCTTTTTGAAAATACAATTTGATGAGTCATATTTCAGATCTGTCAAGAAGTATTCATTCTGGGTTGTTGCCAGGAGCTGTCCCAAGATAAAAATTGTAACTTCATTTGCTGATTTATACACTTAACAACTTAAATATATATAAAAATTGATTTCAGAGAGGAAGGGAGAGGGAGAGAGAGATAGAAACATCAATGATGAGAGAAGATCATCGATTGGCTCCCTCCTGCATGTCCCACACTGGGGATCGAGCCTGCAACTTGGGCATATACCCTGACCGGGAATCGAACCATGATCTCCTGGTTCATAGGTGGCCGCTAAACCACTGAGCCATGCTGGCTCAGCAACTTTCTTTTTCTAATGTGTTTTATTGAAAAAAAAAATTTTTTTTGAGAGAGAGAGAGAGGAAGGGAGAGGAAGGAAGGTGGAAACATTGATGAGAGAGAATCATTGATTGGCTGCCTTCTGCACATCCGCTACTGGGGATCAATCCTGCAACCTGGGCATGTGCCCTGAACCAGGAATCGAACCAGCAACTTCTTGGTTCCTGGGTGGAAGTGGTTGAGCTGAGCCACACCGGCTGAGCACATAACAACTTTTTGATTGGGGAAGGAGTTGAGCAGCAAATGATCAGATGTCAGATTGCTTTGGAATTGGCTCTCTTCCTTTTGACTTAGTGCTTATGTTAATAAATACAGTGTTGTGACTAACCTGCTTACGTGTCCACCCATAAGAACTGACAAAATTTTCCTTGGAACTCTCATATGCAAAGCCAGCCATTTATCTGAGTGGTCCTCGTTTTTCCAGTCTGACATTTCTATTCTTTTAAAACATTTAACCAACCTGGAAACCTTGAAGTTGTCTTTGATTTCCTCAGTTTTACCCCATATAGCTGATATTTTTACCAAATCTTACTGATTTTTTTTTATTGTTTTGAAGTATATTTTACATCTTACAATTCACCCATCTCAAGTGTAGAATCAATGGTTTTTAAGTTGTTCACAGAGTTGTGCAACTATCACTACTGATTTTTTATCCAACATTTTATTGCCTCTAAAATAAACCACATACCATTAGCATTCATTTATCATTCGCCTTCTCACCCCAGCCCTGGACAAATTGCTAATTTATTTTGAGAGTCTATGGATTTGACTATCATGCAGTACATGGTCTTTTCTGGCTGCTTTTCTTTTAGCATAATGTTTTCAAGGTTTATCCATGTAATATGATTCAGAACTTCATTTTGTTTTATGGCTGATTAATATTACATTGTATGGATATACCACATCTTGTTAATCCATTCCCAGTTGATGGACATTTGGGTAATTTCCACCTTTTGCCTACTGTGAATAATTTTGCTGTGAACATTTATATACAAGTTTTTGTGTGGATGTATGTTTCTGTTCTCTTGGATATATGTTCTAAAGTGGAATTACAGCATCATATGGTAACTTTGTGTGAATTGCCAGACTGTTTTACACAGTGGCTGCACCATTTTACATTCCCACCAGCAATGCATGGAGGTTCCAATTTCTCCACATCCTTGCCCACACTTGTTCACCTTTTCAGTGAAAGTCATCTAGTGGGTGTGTCATGGCACCTCATTGTGGTTTTGATTTACATTTTGTTAATGAATAATGATGTTGAACATCTTTTTATTTTCTTATTGGCCATTTATTTGTATGTCTTCTTTGGAGAAGGGTCTATTCAAATCCATTGCCCATTTTAAAATTGGGTAAATTTTTTTCTTATCATTCAGTCATAAGTATCCCTTATATATTCTGTATACAAATCCCTTATCAGAGACATGATTTACAAATATTATATTCCATTCTGTGGCTTGACTTCTCACTCTTGATGGTATTCTTTGAAACACAACATTTAATTTTGATGAAGTCCAATTTGTTAATTTATTTTGCCACTTGTGCTTTTGGTGGCATATCTAAGAAACCATTGCCTACCCCAAAGTCATGAAAGTGTACTGCTATGTTTTATCCCAAGAGATTTATAATTTTAGCTCTTATATTTAGCTCTTTAACCCATTTTCAATTAAGTTTTGTTTATGATGTGAAGTAGAATCTAACTTCATTCTTTTGCCTGTGGATACTCAGTTGTCTCAGCATCATTTTTTGAAACCACTGAATGTATGTCTTAGCACCCTTGTGGACAATTTCTTGACCATACATGTTAACATTCATTCCTGGACTCTCCATTCTATGCTGTTGATCTTCATTGATTTTTAAGAAGAAGAAAAAATTATTCATGTTTGCTTGCTACGTTCTCTGCAGGGGAACCTAGGGTTTGGCCTATGATGTGGAGGGGGACCATGGGGATAACATCCAGCCATCTGGATGGACTATTGATTAGGCTTCCAGGTCTTGGCCTGGAAGATGTTAAAAGCATTCTTGCCCTGCAGAGAATTTCCAACTCAATCAAAACTTTCTATACTCTGGCTCAGGCTAAGTTTTCATACTAATAACTTACCATTTTTCAGATTTAGATTTTACTTTCTTAGGTTCTTATTTATTTAGATTTAAAAACAAATTATTATTATTATTATTATTATTATTATTATTATTATTGTCTAAAGTTGCCTATGGAGTATCCCAGGAACAATACATGGATGCTTTTTGGACTCATGCATTTTTCTCAACACATCTCTTAATGTGCAACATTTATCTTATTATGTTGTGTATTTTATTTTATACAATCTCATTCGTATACCTGGCAGTACTCTGAAACTGGAGCTGGATATGACTTATGTAGAGGCCCAGGGTTGTTTTATTTTGTATTTTTAAATAACTGCTGTATTTTAATGCACCTTAATGTCTGATGAAGTTGCCAAAATGAAGCCACATTAAATATACCATATTTATCTTGAGATACCATGGTAATAACCAGAAACCCTGGAATGTTGCACTTGGAAGGAACATTGTTAGTTTAATGTTTTTATGAAACAGGAAATTTAGATCAGCAAAACTCCAAAGAGGTTAAGTATCTTGCCTACAGGTGCACTTAGATAATGGTAGAACCAAATCTAGTTTATTTCTTTTTTTAAAAAAAATGTTTTTATGATGAGAGAGGGGGGGGGGGAGGGAGGGAGGAGGAGGGAGGGAGAGAGAGAAGGAGGGAGGGATGGAGGGAGGGAGGAAGGGAGAGGGTTAGAGAGATAGAAACATCGATAAGAGAGAAACATTGATCGGCTGCCTCCTGCACACCTCCTACTGGGTTTTGAGCCTGCAACCCAGGCATATGCCCTGACTGGAATCTATCCAGTGACCTCTTTGTTCATGGGGTTGATGCTCAACCACTGAGCCACACAGGCCAGGCTCATTTACTTCTTTGTGGAATTTTTTTCGGTCCTATGTTCTTTTTGTTTGGTATCAGAGTTAACATTCTCAGTTAATCTTACCCCCCTCCCCCCAAGCAAAGTTAATATTCTTTTTGGATTTGGAAAACCTCTGTCTACCTGATTTCAACCCATAGTTGTGAAAAAAATATTTTGCTTCTGAGTGCCCCCTTGATGTGTCTGATTAATTAAAAAATAAAAATAGTCTGTGGTTAGAGACTATAGCCTTTTTTGTGCTTAATTTACTAACTAATTTAAATTATGCTTTTGGTATTTAAAGTTAGGTAAGCCTAAAGTTTAGTAAGAACCCTGTTGTATTCTGTTCCCATATCCAACTTGAATTCAAGGTTAGACCACTGCATGTATCACTGATGACCTTAAGTGTCGCACTTTGTTTTTCTAAGTTCACCTCTGCTGTGTGAATAGGAACAACTCTGATTAAAGAAAATTATTGGGGGGAGAGGGGAATCAGATGCCAGTTCAGATTTATGAAATTAGAAAATAGGTGTCCAGTTGGAGATGATTAATTATAAAAGTTGGCACTTTTGGAGTGAAGGGAATGCTTTAAATTTTCATGAAGCACTTTTGTTTGGGAAAGTAGTCATCCAACAGGATAAGCATTTGTACCCTGTTTCCCCGAAAAAAAAAGACAGTGTCTTATATTAATTTTTGCTCCCAAAGATGCGCTAGGTCTTATTTTCAGGGGATGTCTTATTTTTCCATGAAGAAGAATACGGTACACATTTATTGTTAAATGAAAATAAAAGAAATTTATTACCTGTATATGGTAATAACAGTAGTTGTCAACACAAACCAAACTGTGAATCCTACAGTATCAATAATTTACTCATTTATTCAATGACAATCATGTCATCATCCCTGGAACATCATCATAACAATCCAATTCCTGAATTTCCTGGTGAATTTCTTTCTTTTTTTAAAATATATTTTATTGATTTTTTTTTTTTTTTTTTTTTAACAGAGAGGAGGAGAGAGGGATAGAGAGCCAGAAACGTCGATGAGAGAGAAACATTGACCAGCTGCTGCTTGCACACCCCCTACCAGGGATGTGCCTGCAACCAAGGTACATGCCCTTGACCGGAATCAAACCTGGGACCCTTCAGTCCTCAAATCGACGCTCTACCACTGAGCCAAACCGGTTTCGGCTTCCTGGTGAATTTCTTGTTACTCCATTTCTTTCAGAATCAGTGGACCAAATTTCTCATGTTTAGCTTAGGGGGGCCTTATTTTCAGGGGGATGCCTTATATTTCACTCAGAAGGAAACCTGTAAGTAGGTCTTATTTTCGGAGGATGTCTTATTTTCGGGGAAACACGGTAGTTCTCTCAAACGTGTGCCTTTCTGTCTTGTCACTGAGTAAGCGCTGGTTAGGGGACCTGTGTTCCCTGCAGGTCTTAAGTGACTTTTCTATTTGACGCCACCCATGGCACAGTGTCAAGCCCTCTGCTCTCTCGGTGGTATGTCCATTCCTTTCTATCATCATGTATTTCAGTTTTTGAGTGCGTATTTGTATTTAATTTAGGTTGTCCTGTGTTCTTTGTTGTGAATGATTCTGACAAGTCACTTTACTATCCTGGGCCTCATGCTTGTTTGTTTTCAAAAAGTTTTAAAAATGTTTTTATTGATTTCAGAGAGGAAGGGAGAGAGAAACTTCAGTGAGGAGAGAGAATTATTGATTGGCTACCTCCTGCGTGCCCCATAATGGAGATCGAGCCCACCACTCAGGCGTATGCCTTGACCAGGAATCGAACCATGACCTCTTGGTTCATAGGTATATGCTCAACCACTGAGTCATGCCAGCTCAGCTGGGCCTCATGTTTTTGAACTGTGAAAGTTCCTTCATTTTCTGAAATCCTATGATTTAACAGAACACTTTTTAAAAATTGAATACTTTTTATTTGATGTCATGAGTGTTAGGGTGAATGACTCTTAATCTCTCCTGCTTGGATATATTTTCTGAAATATATCTATAATAATAAAGGCGTAATATGCTAATTAAACAGGATAGCCAGATGTCCTTCCAGACAAGGCAGGCAGCTGCAGCAGCCAGCAGTGGCAGGGTGATGAGGGCGGTACCTTCCCCTGATCGGCCCAGTCGCCTCCCGCAGAGGGAGGCCAGACTGTGGCTTAGGCCCGCTCCTTGTCAGTAGGACATCTCCTGAGGGCTCCTGGACTGTGAGAGGGGGCAGGCTGGGCTGAGGGGACCCCCCACCCCCAGTGCACGAATTTTCATGCACCTGGCCGCTAGTATTGTTAAAAGTCTTTTCCCATAGCTTGAGGCAGATAGCCAGTGCCTGCAGAAGCAAGATAAGAACAACTCCCCTCTGCCTGACTGACCTGTGCACTCCTCCCTTGCCTCCCTTAACCAGCTCCTGCCCTCTCATGTGCTTGGCTGACTCTTGCACTCCCATCCTGACCCTATATTGCATATTTTTACCCTTTATAAGACAACCTAACCATCCCCTCGGGGCTGACATGACACACTGGTCTCAGCCCACTGTGAGAAAATGCAATAAAATTTCTTAAACTGTTGGCTGGGACCTAACAATGAGGAATAACAATACTCATTAAAAAAAAAAGAAAAGAAAAGAAAAAGAAAAAGAAAAACAATTGCAGCTTTTAACAACAAAAAGCAGAACTTTGCTTGGCTGGAGTGGTTGAGTATCAATTTATGAACCAGGAGGTCGTGGTTCCTGCTCAGGGCACATTCCCAGGTTGCGGGCCTGATCACGCCAGTAGGGAGTGTGTAGGAGGAAGCCAGTCATTGATTCTCTCTCATATTTGATGTTTCTATCTCTCCCTTTCTCTTCTCTCTGAAATCAATAAAAACATTTTTTTTAAGCAGAACTTTAATTTGGGTTTCTAGAATTTACAATCAAGTGTTTATGGAGGTGCTGAGGGGATAAGGAGAATTTAGGGTAGATTTGTTAGTGCTCCCATTTTTTTGGTATAGTCTCTAAGCTTTTGGGAGGCTATCAGCTGGTTCTGAGCTCAATATCCAGGGTAACTCTTCCTGTTCTGTTCTTTCAGATTGGATTTACTTTTGGCAACCTGGTTGGAATGTATCTGGCTCAAAATTATGACGTAAGTGACCATTTACTTTCTCCATGATTCCATGTACTGACTTGTAGTGACTTGTCTTTGTTGAAGTAAGGTGAGCCTTCCAACATAGATGGGGGTCCATTGATCTGAGGTAAAGTCTTGAATTTTGGAGAAAGATTTTCCAGTCACAGAAGCCTATCTGTCCTCTATATCACCACAAGGGGGCAAAATCCCATCACTTTAGATGGTTTCATGGTGATGCTGAGCTGTGCTTGTTAGCTCAGACTAATAGGTTAGATTCTTAATAGTTCTACGGCATACGATGTGATCAGTGGAAATTTAAAAATTAATGGGATTATCTTTTCAGTCCCCATACTCAGGAGTAGAGATGACAGAATTTTGGAGGTGAGTCTGTATCATTTTGCACATTCAAGGAGGACAGAGTTTTGCGACATTATTAGCCTCATTTTATAGATGGGGAAGTGAAAAAAAACAGGTGGCAAACTGCCTATGAATGGGGATTCTGGAAAGGTAATGATTGTTTTAAAGAGACAAGGAATGAAACATGACACTAACTTTTGTAGTGAAGCTTTTAGGATGACAAAGGGAATTCCCTCTGTCAACTTTCATTTGAGTCTTATGGTATTTTATCCAACTGTATCACATTTATTGTTTGTAAGTACAACTTTCACTTGGCACTGGATTGAGGGGCTAAGTGAGTCTATAAAAGTCAAAATCAGGGTCTGGCTTCCAGGAAGGGAATCATACTTTAACTGACAACTTCTGAAATCCTTTTGTTGCAGTCAGGAGGTTAAAGACACTACTGTTTAACAGGCCACTTTCAGAGGAAAATAAAAATTTGTACAACAAATTTTTCCTTCTTTGGAGGAAGAGAAGCCAAAGCATATTGATTAGTTAGATGCAAAATTATAATAATGTCTTTTCTCTTTAAAGATGCCAAACCTGGCTAAAAAACTTGAAGAAATTAAAAAGGACATGGATGCCAAGAAGAAACCCCCTAGTCCATGAGGCCATCTCCAGCACTGGCTCCAGGAAATCCTGTCTCTGCTCTTCGCCAGGGCTCCTTTACACCTGAACCAAAGCTTCTGTCTTCTGTCCAGTCTCAGCCTTTGCTTCGAGCACAAATGGGGCCACAAGTTAAGAACTGTGCTTACTTTCCCAACATCCTCACCTCTTCCCTTCCTCCTCGCAGCTTGGGAGGTCCTCAGACTGGAATTATGGTGCTAGATTAGTAAACATGACCTTTAATTAGTAGTCTCTCCCTTATTCTTTGGGATTTTTTTTATTGCCTTTTTCAAAAGAAAAATTAATGAGTTTTGTATAGCTGATCAGATATAAATAATGCTGACTTCACAAGTTAGCAGTTATAATGGGTGTTTAAACATTTGGTACTAAATTATGTTATTTCAAGGTCACTAAAATTAAAATCTAGAAGCCAGTTTCTTATGAATTATCCATTTATTTTATACTCTTCTCAGTATAACTAACATATATAGTTGCTAATTTAACCAGTAAATCAATTTGCTACTCATCAACTGAGAAACTATATTCTGAGAATTCCATCAGGAATTGGGGAATTAAAAAATAATGGCCTTTGTTCTCCGTAGTCCAGTATGCATGTTTTTCCTTAATGATCCATTTGATCTGGCTCTTTTTCCTCAAAAGAATCATACTTATCTTAAAGGATTATAGGTGCATTTGACATTACATGATGGATAACTGACAAGTTGTCCATAAAGGAAATTTTATGCCTTCTCACATTAAAAGAAATGTATCAACATTATAACTTTATAGTGATTCTCAAAGAAAACTTCTTTTGCTGCAATCAGAAATTATTGTAATTTGTCAAATTAGTTCATTTGAAAAAATTAAACAAAAATGTTTGATGATGTCACTTTTCCCGTGAGTCAAGATACAAAAGTGATTTAGAATGAAGGGCCTCTTCCACCTCTAGCTCCTGATCCTCTTCCTGGAGCCCAGCACTGCCAGCAGTTCACCGTACACTATTGAACAAGATTCTGCGCCTAACCATGTGTGCATGGGCTTTTTACACAAATGACAAACTGCACATAGACTTTGCTCTGGCCTTTTCCCTCCCCATTGAATATCAATATGTAAGGAATAAGGAAACTGTTTCCTTTTTTGGCTGGATAAGATTCTATTGGATGAATATACCATAATTTATTTAACCTGTCATTGATGAATAGTTGTTTCCTGTCAAGCGATAACTTTTGAACCTGATGTTATCATACGTATCAATGCAGGGAATAGCCATAAGATAACGTTCTAAAACTAATTTGCACTAAATATAGGTAAAGTCCCACTTTATTGTGTGTTTTGCTTGTTGGGCAGCTTCACTGATAATGCCACGTCTGAGGACATTTTAGCAGAATCAGTAAACTGCAAGATTACTTAGAGACACCTTTGTTCAGACAGCGATGGCACTGATACTACATGTGATTATAAAATGAAGTGATTCTGCTTCTCTTTGAGACTATGTGTCTCTTATACATGGAGATAAGTTTAATCCATCAGTTCATCCTGCTGTGTGAGACAGATTAGGATCACATTATGATTTGGCTTCTCTCCCTAGCAGTGTGATCATGGGCAAACACCTTATTTGTCGGAAACTGTTGTATTTTCTGTAAGATCTGGACATAATACCTACCTCATAGGGCTTCCAAGAGAAACAATTGCACTAATGTATGTGATGCACAGTGCTTTGCAGATTTGCCCAATAAATAGCAGACTTTAGTCCAAACATACTGCTTTTGCTCCAAATACTTTCATTTCTTTGCAGTCACTTTTGGAACCAGATTATGAACCATACAAAATTTGTCATTATTCTATGGTCATGCTCTTGGTTGTTGCAACTCTACAATATCCACCTTGATCGTACCACCTGGCTTCCCAGATTTTATCTTAAATGACTGAACTGTTGGCAGGATGAATTAAAGCCTTAAGGATAAAGGTTTACTACTCCTGAGGGTATTCATAGTGCTACAAGCTTAGGGGTCCCTTGTTATCAGTCATGGTAGCATTGTTATTTGTGTGTGTCTCCCAGAGTGGTTTCTTTGGGGCGGGAGGTCACTTAGATGTTAGGAGAAGGTCTCTCTGTACTATAGCTTGTCACAAAGCTCCTCTGGAATTAGGATTACCCCCGCATGGGATCATTTCTACTAGTGAGAGCCATCCAGCTGCTGCACAGTGAACAGGCCACCTTAGCAGACACTGGTCACATACCCTCTCCTTGTGTTAATGTCTTGCTGCAGTGGAAAGGGGCTCAGAGTTCTCAGGCAAGATCATCCTCCCTGAGACAGACGAGGAGTCCAAACCAGCACTGACTTTCGGGTGCATTTGTGGATGAGGTGGCAGTGGTTGTGGTCGTGACACAGGAAGTTACGTTCCCTAAAGGAGGGATGGAAGAATCAGTGCACCACATGCCCTTTTTTCCTTTAAAAATGTACGAAAACTTCTGTTGATGTGATTTAAGAAAATGTATTGCCACCCTGGGCCGTAAAAGGAAGGTTACTCATATGTGAAAAATAATTCTTTCAGGATTGATGTTGGGAATCTAATAAACAGATTGAACTTGAAAAGCTTATCCTTAAATGGTAACACTCCCAAACAACCAAAGGGAGAATAAAACCAAAACCACTTTATTTAAAATCATCAAAAGAGTCTGTAGTTTATTTTATGTATTTTAGTTACTTGATGTCTTAATAGACTTTTCTTCTGATTTGGTATTTTACACAAGTAAGCAGGTATCTGCTTCTGATTTAAATAAGAATTTTGTTTCTATTTTTTAACTCATTTTTGTGACTCTAAAGTGTTTTTTTCTGGTTGTCTGTATGTACGGGTTCATAGAGCATATGTACACACGCATGGTGTTTTCATTTCCACCAAACAGCTCCCTCCATAGACACTGCCAGGGTTTGTTTTTCTGCTGAGGTCTCCCACATTTCAATGCTGTTTCTGTTACTCCTCCCGAAGGAACACTGTATACTGTACTGAAGCAAATTAGGCTTCTCTTAAACTTCCTGTCTTGGACTTTGCACATAGCATTTCCATTCCTTACGCAGATGAATGAGTTCTTTTTTCCCTACTAACTACTAGGGCGTTGTGGAAAGAAACAGGGCGGCGAAGGGAAAATATTTTGAGACGTTGCCTGGTCTTAATAGGGGAGTTAGTGACATTTAGATGTTCAAATGCTCAGTGTATACCTCTTCTAAAGATGGGTGCAACATATGTAGTCATACATTGAAGACTTCATAGATGGCATGTTTTGCAAGGCACATGGGAACAAGAGAACAAACAGGTTCTGTGGAAAGTGCATTGGGGTGGGGCACTGCCAACCCCGAGTCCAGGGCCTGCTTACTCATTGCCTCTGGTGAGGCCTGAGGGAAGGGGCCGTGTGGGTGTCATTCTGACATGTACAGTTGCACGGTATTGAGATGAGAGAGGGGCCATGTAAATAGTGCAGGCACTTGTGCTCAGCATTCGTTCGGTGAGGGCAGCCCCAGGATGAGCTACCTGGGAACGTGGGTGGTCTTCATCCCCTCGGTGTATTAGTGGTTTGGACATCTTGCTGTACTGGGATTCTAGTGCTGAGATACGCTTTTTCAAACATGGGCCCCAAATATGAAGCCAACTACTTTATCTGGTATGCAGCTAAAGAGACAGGAATCTAGTCTGATTTTGGAGGGAAAACTAGCTATATTTTATTTATCAAAAGATGGCACATGAGCCCTGGCTGGGATAGCTCAGTTGGTTGGCGTGTTGTCTTGTGTACCAAAAGGTGGTGGGCTCGATCCCCATTTGAGGCATGTGCAGGAGGCAACCGATCAATGTTTTCTTTCTCAAATCAGTTTTAAAAAATGGGCATATGAGTGTTTGTGCCATGTAGATAGATGTAAGGCACATGTGTCAAACACAAGGCCCTCGGGCCAAATCCGTCCCGCCAGGCCTTGCAATGTGGCCCGCACCGCGCTGTCATCACTGCACTCCGCTGCGTTTCCATCACAATGACAGTTTATGACTGTTCAGTAAACCATTCGGCCCGCAATTTAGGCTGGATTTTAGATTTTGGCCCCTTCTCTGATTGAGTTCGACACCCCTAATAAGGTAAAACATTATGTTCATGGGCGACTTAAAGGAATTTCAAAGGCAACTTTGACTAAACAGATTTGATTGACTTGAGAATTAGATGCAACTCTACTCACTGCCTTTGTTTCTCGGTTTCGCCATGTGTCAAGCTGGTAGAAGATGATCATTTACAACTTTCCATCGATATATTGTTGTGATAGAAGATAATCAAATTAAATACATTTTGCAAGAGACACAAAACTAAGGAGATCTACTAATTAATGTCCAATGTGGAGTGGTTTTAGATGACAAGGAATTGTTAGTCAGATTCAACATTTCCTGTCACTGTGATGAGCTATCTTGTTTGGCCTGAACCTTTGGTTTGGGGAGAGAACAGTGCTGTTCTGTAGAAGTCAGTAGACCACACTGAAATAAACGCTCTGTCTAAACTGGCTAGATTGAGTGCCTGAGCTCCTCAGATCAATTGGCAGCAACTGCGGTGGGGAGTTGCACAGCTTTTCCTGTAGGAGTGAGTCGGGTTCTTGAACAGTGGCCAGTAAATCTAAGTCAACTTCTCTTTCTCTTTGTAGTTATTTATACTCCCAGAGTCTTCTCACGGTCTGCACTTTGTCTTACTGTCTCAGTTCTGTAATGGGTCAGGCATTTGATGGTACTCTTGATAGTAGGATAACACTGACATTTCCGACATTTAAAGTAAAATAACCAGAGATGCTGGTTCTATCCAACCAGCTGTCGTTACCTTATACTGGTATTTTATTTGGGCTCATTAGGTCAGTCACTTTTTAAAGTAGCCAAATAATTTGGTGTAACCTCATTGACAGGGCAGAGCAATTATACTCCTTGTAAACCTGGTCAGTCATATGCCGTGGTCAGAGTGTGACAGTGTTGCATGGCATGAAAGAAATTTGACAATTCACAGATACCTGATAAACCAAGGTAGTGCCTTCATTGATAAACTATTGTTGCGGAAAAATGGCACATGCTGATAATAGGAACTTAAAATCAATGAAAACAGTATCTGTAGGGGAGCCTTTCCCATAAAATACATGTAGCAAGTAACTATGGTAGAAATTAGAAATATTGTACATAATGTCAGGAAATGGAGAGTTTGGGAGCTATATCCTATCGGACAGCAAGGACATCTGTCGTGGAGAAAATGGCTTGGTTTTCAGGAGGAAGAAGGAGGCCTTGACTCAAAGTGATTTTTCTCAAGGGAAACATTTATTAAGCAGTGTCAGTTTACTAGGTAGTATAAGTAGCTGGGATTTTCAGAGTCATATGACATCTCTCCCCTCAAAGGGCTCATCCACTCGTAGAAAGGGACTAATGGGTTTGGGCCTTTCTGGGCCTGTCTTCTCAGGAATGAACTACTCATTACATCCAGAAGAAAGCCAGTCAGATATCATTAATAGTGCTGTAGACGTAATTATAGTTTTGTCCTACTTAATAAGATAGGAATGAGAATTTTCCTCCTTCCCAACACTTAACCAGCACAGTGGTACTGATGGCTCGAGATGAGTGAAGAGAGATGCTAATCGCAGTGTGTCTTCTTTCTCTGCTTCCTTTTCCGTTGACACAGAGAACAGCACCAGCCTTTATGGAAAGGGGAACACTGTTACTTTATAGGAATTTGGTGCCAAAGTAAAGATAAGCCGTTGAAGAGAGATGCTTAAAATGGAATCAGAGCAGTGATAAGAGTTCTGACTGCCACAAAGAGGGCTTACTAAGAATTGCCTTTTTGTGGAGAACTTGGGACAGAAACTCTTAAAGAAGCTGATGTAAGGTCTCAAGTTCTAGGTGAGATTTTCCTACGAAAGAGATGCCACTGGTTCTGTGCAAGGGCAAGAGATTTGGATTTCTCCTTCAACTCCTAAAAGGGGAATAAGAACAACATCAAACTTGTGAGGCTGGTCAGTGTGTGGGGCCTGGCCTCTGAGGGGCAGCTGGGGCGGCTTTCGCCTCTTCCTGTCTCCCACAGAGATTGATTGCAGAGACTAACTACAAACAAGTGAGAAAGTGGTAGGTTTTCTTGGGCCCTGGTCAAGCAAGGCGTCCTGAACCGCACTTGAGGTGGAAGATGGCGGACTCTTCTGGTGGGGGTGCTGTGCTCCTGGCATTTTGCTTGGCCTGTTTGTTGGTCAGATTCTGCTAAGTGCTGCGGCGCCTCTGGTTGGGCTGTGTGCTCACTTGCGTTAGGTCCGGTCAGTGATGTTACTGGCCATAGCCCAGGCTGGAAAAGTGTCCAGGTTGAAGAGGCTAATTCCCCATGTGTTGATCGCCACCGTCACTATCACCAGGCCAATGACATTGACCCCCAGGCCAGCTTTCACCTATAGGACACAAACCAGCACACCCTGGTCACTCTGAGTAGGCAGTGGCACAGAACCCTGAGTGCTCCCCATCTGTGCCCCCACCTAAGCCTTGCCCTGCCACCATCAATCACAGCCCACTCACTTGACCCTGTTTTGTTCCCGACACTGCCTGGTGCTCTGTTGTTGCCTTGTAAGTGCCTGTAGGTGGCACAGGACTGTAAAAGGACAGGAAACCCGCGGGGGGGGGGGGGGGGGGCGGGGAGCTGGGGGTGGTATAGGAGTGGGGAGCCACTGGGAGAATCTGAGGCCTGTTAGAATCTGCTTTACTTGTAACTCTCACTGTCAAAGAGGAGGCCTGAAAGTGTGTACTCGACACCAGAGATTTGAACATTAAGAGTTACAGTAAAAAGAGGTCCTAACACATGATAGGGAAATGTGTTAAACAGAAATACCCAGGTCTCTGCAAAGCAAGAACTTCTCAGAGCCTTTCAAGTGCCAACCAGTATGGGGAACTTGTAGGAGGGACTGTGTTCCATGGAGCCTTTGCCACTGTTCCCCTTTTTTATTTTCCTCAAGGGACAGTTCATGGAAGTTGTATACTTTGGGTTTATCCTGGGGAATGGGTCAGCTACCTCTGCTCAGTCCTTCCATGGGAAGGTGACATGACATGCTAGCTTTGCTTTCTTCTGAGGCAGTGTTTCCCAAAATGTGGTAGGTGTACCCCCAGGGGTATGGGAAGAGTTTGGTGGGGGTACGCGTTGCACTGGAGTTTGGTGGGGATATGCACTGCACCGTGCTTAGCTGCACCTAATTCTACATTCTCATGAGTACGAGGGGTACTCAGCATTACAAAAATTATAGAAGGGGTGCACATGTGTCAAAAGTTTGGGAAACACTGTTCTGAGGGAATATCACTCCAATGACTCTGACCCCTTCCATTTCTGCCACGGCCTTGACACTCCCAGGTGAGGGGGATGTGAGGCATAATGGATGGCACAGCCAGGCCGAATGGAAAAGTGTACAGTAATGCTAGCTGGCACTCCACCGGGGTGTAACCAAGCACACTGGGTGTAGCCACAACAAGCCCACTGAGTTGGGAAGGTTGCAAGGGAAAAATGAATCTTAGGAAATTGTTCCAAGCAAATGAGTAGATGTGCCCCTCTCTGCTTTCTGGGGCAAGCCCTGGATGAATTAGTCATTCTGGCCCCCTAGGCCTGTTGGGGTGGGGAACTGCCCATGCTTCCTAGCAGGTGAGTGGGGGGCAGGTTATAAAGGAGCTAAATTCAGATCCTGTAGAGCTGAAGGGGACCACATAGAGCATCTAGTCTGAACCTCTCACTTAGCAAGTAAGGACATTGAAGTTTCAAGTCAGTGCCCCAGCTGAGAATAGAACCCAAGACTGGCTCACTTGTCTTCTGGTGTTTTTGAAAAGTACTGCCTCTGATCATTTGATTCCAGGGTAACAGGCTGTGGTGTTCGGTGAGGGGTACAGAGTTGGGGCAGCACTCAGGATGAGAGTGAGGGTTGTGCAGTAAGATGGGGAGAGGAGTGGCCAGGATGAAGTATCACAGATGACCCAGGTGAGCAGTTTGAACATATATCTGTCACCAGCTTGAAGCTCACTCTCTCTTTCTTCCCTGTGATACCTAAAGGCTGCCGAGAATGAGTTTGGACTCTGATTTTTGAGGCTCTCAACAAGGGTGACGACCCTATTTCAGACAGGCCCCAGTCATCTATATTAATTTTTTTTCATCCTGTCCCAGCCCCCATCAGCCCTGAATACTGAGCAGCACAGCAGTGAGTCCAGATTGAGGAGTGGAAGGTGGATATACTAACACTAAATCAGCAGCAGGATGTCCCCTCACAGCTGTCTTTGAAGCCCAGCTGAAAACTAAGAAATGAGCTCTGGCTGCTTCATTTGGTTACATCGCTTCAGAAGTTTCCTGTCTGGGGGAGTGTTCAACAAAAGGAACCTGTTTTCAAAATATCTTTTACCTTCAGTTCAGTGCAGTTACCCAGACTTCACTCCTAGGAATAAACCAGCTGTTTGAATGACTATCCCACTGGTCCAATGAAGAAACTGAAGCAAAGACTGCAAGCTCACGCCTTCTAGAACTGGGACATGTCCTGTGTCTGGCCCAGCTCTCTCTGTCCACATCCCCACTTTCTCCCAGATAAGGGCGAGGGAGAGCACAGTAGAGCTTTTCTTGGTGCCTATAGACCACATGTGTCAAACACAAGGCCCGTGGGCCAAATCCGTCCCGCCAGGCCTTGCAATGTGGCCCGCACCGCGCTGTCATCACTGCACTCCGCTGCGTTTCCATCACAATGACAGTTTATGACTGTTCAGTAAACCATTCGGCCCGCGATTTAGGCTGGATTTTAGATTTTGGCCCCTTCTCTGATTGAGTTCGACACCCCTACTATAGACCAACCCCAAACCTTTCACCAGTACCATTCTTCCTGTCACTCTAGATTAAGTGTTAACAGTCCAAGGACAACTGCTGCAAAATAATAAATCTTAGGAGAAGAGGCTGTGGAGCCAGTCATTCCCGTCCTGGCGGCTGGGCCTGGCGGGAAGAGGCACCCGTGACTCACCATGTCTTTGATCTGGCAGTGGCCGTAGCTGAAGACGATGGCGTTGGGGGGGTTGCCCACAGGCAGCATCACTGCGAAGGAGATGCACATGGTGACTGGGATCAGGGTGTAGAGTGGATTAATGTGCAGCGTTTCAGACTAGAGGAAGAGAGAATTCACAGAAGCATTAGCAGTGACATTTGACTTGCATTTCCTGTGCTTTCAACGTTAGCTTGGTGCTGGCCAACCTTGGCTGGACACCTTGTACTGGGGTTGGTTAAATCACTGCTCTCAATGGCATGCAGTGCTGACCAAGCCAAACGTGCTCATGCTACCCACTCACCATGGAAACATGGGGCTCTGAATTCCTCCCAGGAGGGATGTTTTATATCTTGGTGCTGGCCCAAGAAAGTGGTTTTTAAATTTTATTCTTTAGCTGAGAAATTATTTCTTCAAGCACACATCTCATGAATAAGCTGCTTTGATCGAAGTCGAGATTCCTCACCCTTAGGGTACAGAACCAAGGGGCCTTTTTTCTGGGTAAGCTTGCTCAGTATGGATTTGAACCTGTCGGCTGGCCCTCAGTGTTGCCAAGTTTTAACTAAGTATATTCCCATGCTCACACTAATGGGATGCTGGAAGACAGGGCTGGAGGGAGGCATCTGAACAATGAGCAGAGTTTGGGGTTAGGAAGAGCAGGAGGACTTTGTTTCCTTGGGGGCAGGGAGGAACTCTCATTTCAGATTGTGTCTGCTGAATTACCTCTGGGGTTGCTTAGCCAGGCTAAGACCTGACAGCTGCTCCCCTCCCTGTTCTATTAATAACAAAGTGTTCTGAGGTCGTGGAATGAGGCTGGCCTGGCTCCTGATTCTCAGAACCTTCCAGACTGAAATTGGGTGGAGGTGATGGTGGAGCTGTGGTCTTGGTCCTTGCGACTGGGTGTACTTCTGGGAGTGTTTTGTCTCCATTTTCTGTAGTTCCTCCTCTGCACCTGCAGTTAGATCTATCTCAGGAAAGGTTGATGATGATTGTGGGAAATTGGAATAATAGATTCATAAGGTTCTTTTGTTCATTCTCATTTCCATTCATGGCTGCCCTTAAACAAGTCCTATTCTTTTGGGAAAGGGTTTCTAGAACTTTCGCTATAGCTTTTAATTTATCTATTTACTTAACAGTTGCTATTTGAAACAATTTTTCAAACAGTGTCTGAACACCCATGATGAAGGCTGTGAAAAGGCCCAGAGGCAAGAGGACAGCGTGGAAGCTGCTCTCGGGTCCAGGCCTTCAGACATGTGGGAGCTCTGCTCACTCACCAGGCTGCACAGGATGGGCAGGAAGATGGTGATGGTGGCTGGGTTGCTCACAAACTCTGTGACAATGGACACCAGGATGCAGGCCAGCAGGGTGACAGCCCACGGTGGGAGGCTGCTCAGGGACAACATCTGGTGCCCAATCCACGTGGAGAGGCCGGAGCTCTGCGGGCCAAGGGATGCAGTCAGAAGGAGGAACATTTCCAGTGGAACTCCTGGGCTCCAGAAGGTCAGGGATGGCAGGGGCTGGAGGAACCACAGGAGTCACCTAATTCCTGTTTTTTCAGGCAGACCGGACCTGGCGGCATTCCTCCTTTATACGATTAGAACATTTTTGTAGCTCAGAAAATCCTTTTTTTTTTTTATGATGGTACAACATTTAGTCTTAGGGTTTCCTGGTAGTTGCTGTCACAGGAATGGAGAGCCACCCACCCTGATTGCCATAATCCTTAGGACTTTGCCAGATGGCTTGGCAGGGGTTGAAGATCTTTGGGGCAATCAGCTCCTCAACTTCAAACTCATTACTCTCTGACACTCGCCCTCAAGTGTAATCCTTCTACTTTTGAAAGATTTCTCTCATCACCTGAGGAAGGGAAAAAACTAGGCATATCTTTAGATAGTAACCTTCCCTGTATTTTGAGGGGGAGTGAGTGGGCAGAGCTGAGCCATTAGACGTTTTACATGAGTAATGAAGGAAAAGAGATTACAAGTCTCTCCTCACTGGTCTGAAAGCATAGGCATTCAGTGCAACCTGTTGTGGGTTCAAATCCCATCAAGGCTGACATCAGGATCTACGATCTGCCAGTGCTTTTTGATGACACAGATATGAAAGCATATTGCCACTCTTGCACCTTTTCCATTAGCAACATTAATACATGTCCACTCCAGGAAATGCATTTTCCCATTTGGAATAATTCTTAGGGATGGAAGCTGTTCATTTGGCAATGGTGAGGCCTCTCCCCCTTTTCTCCCAGAATGAAGAGCACTGTCTAATTTTTGTACTAAGAACTGCAGGTTGCCATGTGCAATCTCCCGCCCTCCCTTCCTCTTCTCCCTTCTGTGGTTGCCATGCTCTGATTTTTCCTATTTACCCTGGAGACTGTAAATGCGATAAAGCAATGAGGAGTAGGGCAGAAAGCAAGGTAAGACATTTTATGATTCCCCAAGCTGTGAGTCCTATTCACATTTCAGTTAAAGACAGCCTCTCTCTATTGTCAGCAGGCTACTTTCCCTCCTCTTCTCCAAGTACAACGAAAGCTCATTTGATCTTCACAGCACCCTGGCCACCTCGTGGCAAGCTCATAGACACCTTATGACTAGAGCCTTCAGAATTCCTTCTGTTATAGCCTTTATTTATTTATTTATTTATTTATTTATTTATTCATTTATTTATTTTTACCTTGGAGCACTTTCCTTTATTTTTCCCCTCGACTGACTGAGTATTGCAAATCCAACATGTGGGGACTAATCGTTTCATGTTGGTACAGAGCCTTGAGGCCCACAGGAGCTCTGTAATTGTTATCTTTTGTAACACATTAAGCCCTGCTCTCTGGGTAAAAATAGGAGGAGAGCAGTTAGCTGAGTGGAAATCATACATTTTTATAAAGAAATAGCTTTACTTTTCACGTTATCCAAATAGCACTTGTAAGTAAAGGGAAATAATTTGATGGCATTTATTTTCCTCCAGAACTTCACACTGTAATTTGAGATAAATTGACAATTTAGACTGCAGTTAGGAAAAAACAAACAAACAAACAAACAAAAAAAAACACACAACAAAGGAAGTCTTGTTT
This sequence comes from Pipistrellus kuhlii, assembly GCF_014108245.1. Lineage (NCBI taxonomy): Eukaryota > Metazoa > Chordata > Mammalia > Chiroptera > Vespertilionidae > Pipistrellus > Pipistrellus kuhlii. The sequence continues at coordinate 16,651,193 of NW_023425405.1, forward strand.
AAATCCTTGGTATGAAAATATTTTATACTGTATTTTCCTCACTAATGTCAAGACTGAAATTATTTCATACTCAGTAAGAATCACATATATTGTGCCTGAATGATACTATTGATATTAAACTAGTAGAGTCAGAGTTTTACAGAAATATCTACTAACTGTCATACACACATAATTTTGGTTAAAAAGAAAAAGATTTTGCCAGGATAGGCTCAGTGACCAAAACTAAAAATTGAAATTCTGTAAAGATAAGTATGACATCTGAATTTGGAATTAGAACTATTGACAGCATTGATTGGAGACTTAAAGCTTAATAGTAGCTGATAATTAAAAGAAAGAGGAGTTTTAGTTTACTGCAATCCTATCTAATAAAAGGGTAATATGCAAATTAACTGTCACTCTGTCACAAATATGGCAGAGCCCATAGCCACAAGATGGCGGCACCCAGTCCTTTCAGCCCTGCTGGAGTCCCCTCAGTCCCGAGGGAGGCGGTGGCTGCTGAGAGCGGGCTGCGCGGCTGGTGTGGAACACTTGCCTCATCAACGTGGAGGGCCTCTGGGCAGCGGGCACGGAGCAGCAGGGTGGAGGGGTGGGTGCTTGTGTCATTGCCCCGGAAATGAGGCAAGTGTTCCACGCCCAGCTGTGGGTGGGCCTCTGGGACATGGAGAGACTTCACTGGCTCTCCTGTCAACATTTATATTTAATTGACAGGAGAGCCAGTGAAGCCTTGTAAAAGCTTCCATACAAATACAGGATGGTGGTTGGGTCAGACGTGAGAGATAGGGCTTGGGTAATATAATTGAGTTATTCTCGCCACCTCTGGAACATGTTTGAGTCCCAAAAAGAGAACATGCATCGTAAGGGGTCAGTACTTCTGTTGGAATAGTTAAGGGGACTAAGGAGTCTTAGTTGGAAAACAAATGATCTAGGGGATTAGCAGATATTAATTTAATAATTATCACCTAGGAGAGGTTTCCAGAGAGCAGAGGCAGAACTGTCAGCAGAAGACAATCAGAAAACCTGAGATGAAAGTAGAGAATAAATATTCTTTGTTCCCTGCTCAAGGACTTGCCCTGTCACTGGAGGTGTTCAAACCAGGGGTGTCATGGAAGGAAACATCACATTGAGTGGGAGATGGGGCTCAGTGTCCTCCAAGGTTCCTTCCGATTGTAGGACTGTGACATATTGACGATGCAGAAAGCAGTGGCCCACAGTGAATGGGCCGTCATAAGTGAGCCAAGTTTAGGATGGGTTCAGGGGTCCTCAAACTTTTTAAAGTGGGGGCCAGATCACGGTCCCTCAGAGAGCTGGAGGGCCGGACTATATGAACTACTAATTCCTACTGTAACACCTCGGCTGCGCTCACTGCCCAAAAAACCTGGCGGGCCGGATCAGACTCCTCTGCGGGCCGCATGTGGCCCGTGGGCCGTAGTTTGAAGACGCTTGGTAACGTGTACAGAGAGGCTGGAAGGAGAAAAGATGTGACCTTTAGCCTGATTCATTCTTGGGGTTGTTTTCCATTTTAGGAAGGGCCAACACTTCCTAATTTACTTCTTTCTCACCATCCCCCTTTAAAAGATCTCATCCCGAGTCCTCTTGATCAGGAAGTTGGGTATCTACATCAGCTGTAGCATCAGTTCTCCAAAGGGGCTCAGTATATGCACATGGACTGACTGAGGGACAATCTGAGGGGTGTCACTGGGGTCATCTCTGGGCCCTTACAGACCTCTCCTATCATCCCTGTCAAATCTGTAGAAGGTCATGGCTACAGGATCCAGTACACCTTTTGCTTGTGACAGCGCAGGCCTGTCAATGAGGTGTGAATGCCGCGTGCCATGACTCCATGGCCCAGTTGATCTGTAACACTGGTTCCAGGAACACTAGCTTAGAAGCTCAGCGAGGACAGGACATTAGTTCCGGGCTGTACTGCGTCCCTTCCCAGTGACTGGGTGAACATTCACCTCTCCCTCGGCTCCTTAGGATCTTCCCACCCAGAACCATATTGATTCCCTTGGTAAAGTAGCTGGAAAGACATCCAGCCCAAGAAGAACAGAACTGAAGAGCTACCTTGCTGCCAGAAGCCAGCGCATAGCCTCCTCCCACCAGGATGACAATCTCCCAGGGCATGGTCTTCTGGAAGTCCTTCCACGTGATGATGGGCTCCATCCGCAGCGAGGGCTCCCGGTCCTCCCCTGAATCGCAGGCGGACAGGGAGGGAGAGCCCAGTGAAGCGGGAAGGGTGTGATTTGTGGAGAAAGGGGCCGAACTGAGGAATCGGATGGGTTGGGAGGCTGCTCTGCTACATTTGGGCTGAATCAGAGGGCATGGGTCAGGCTCCTGAAAATTCTGACTTGGATGTTATTTGATTAGAGCCAGCCCCAAGTCTCCCCTGGAACTCTCACCATCCTTCTTTTTCCCAAAGCAAGGCTTCTTCGCTGGAATCAGGAAGAGGAGGAAGCCGAGGAAGATGGAGACCGTGGCGTCAGTGCGGTAGCCTTTCCTGGCAAAGAGACAAGCAAGCCGGAGGGGAGTGGAGGGGAGGGCGCCCCCGGGCAGCACCAGGTCTCAGGACAACCTCTCTGAACCCAAAGCCTCTTTGTAGCAGTCTACAGGGACAGTACCCTTCCTTCTTGCCAGTGTGCTGGCTGTGCAGCAGTGGATTTAATGGCAGTGGTTTGTGTCTGGAGGCGCAAGGCCTGGGGAGGGTAGATGACTTAGTGAGAATTTATGCGCCCACTGTTGGGGCGAGTCCCAAGTGTTACGCAGCTGCTTGGATAAAGGAGACTAGATGGGGATGGGTCCTCTTTCCTGTAAGGTTCACCTTCCCATGCGTGTCTTTTCTCGAGTAAGATCCTGTGTTGGGGGAGTTGAGGCCTGTGGCCTTGGCCCTCAGGGGAAGATGCAGGGCTGGGACAGGAGCCTAAGTCTGCCTTTCCCTCCACAGGCCTCAGCCACTCCCTGGCCATTGTCTCTAAAGTACTTTACTGTTTGGCCATTTTCCCCTTTAACTCTCTCATAAAATCCTAGTGACAGTGGAGGTTCTAAGAGCTTTCATAACAAGGCCAAGTTCGTACAGCTGGATAAGTGACTCAGTCACATCCCTTCTTCCTCCTCACAGCCCGCTGCAGTTCCCCCGAAAGGGACTTCCACTGGGACAAAGGCCTTGCCGGCTTCACGCCTGTGTCTGCCCCTGAGAGTCGGGGGAGGGGCAGTGGAAACTGCCCGAAGAGCTTGTGTGAGGGGTCGTTCTTAAGGAGGGGACCGTATCACGTACTTTTCAAAGAAAGAATCCCAGCCAGGAACAAAGCCAGGCTCCCGGGTGAACCACAGCACGGTCATCAGGATGAAGAAAAATCCAGTCACCATTTCAGGGTAGCTGTGAAACGGAACGTGACGTGGGTGACCATGTTCCTGCGAGCCCTGCCACTTGCTTTGCGATGCGCCTGTGTTCAGAGCTCCACACGGCAAGCACGGAGCACAGGTACTGCTCAGCCCTGCACTCCGGGGCGGAGCCGGAAGGGGGCTGAGATGAGCCCAGGAAATGTTAGCCGTGTTTACCACATCACACATTTCTAAGGTAACTAAGCCTGCAGACTGTTGGTCAGAGCAGGAATTGCCACAACTTTTTTGAGCCAAAAATGACCGTATATCTCAGGAGCTTTAAATTCGGTCATTCTTTTTAGCTAAGAAAATAACCAGAAATGCACATTGAAACATTACCTATTTGAAAACATTTAAAAAAGGAAACAACCAGTGATATTCCATGACCTTGAATACTGTTAAAATGAGATGCATCTAATAAAGAAGTTTCCACAGCAGAATGAGTGTCCGGGCGACATTAATGACCATCTAATGCTAAATATAAAACTTCAGTAAGGACTGAATTTTACCAAGAATACATAGGATTTTGCACAAAGAAAGCAAGGAAGTAACAGTCCATCATGTTAACAGTTAACATTGGGATGCTGGGAATACAAGTCAGTGTTAACTTTCTCTTTATATTTCCCTGTATTTTTAAAGTGTTCTACAATGAAATGTTTTCCTTTATTATTGTTTATTGTTTTAATGGAATATTTTTTTAAAAGTATTTTTTTATCATTGATTTTTTTAGAGAGAGGAAAGGAGAGGGAGAGAAGATAGAAACATGGAGGATAGAGAAACATGGATTAGCTGCCTCCTTTACACCCCCCTACTGGTGATTTAGTCCGCAACTCAGGCATATGCCCTAACCAGGAATCAGACCCAGCAATTCTTGGTGCACAGGATGATGCTCAATCCATTGAGCCACACTGGCCAGGGGCATGTATTCCTTTTAGAAATAAAGTTTTTTTAAATACAGCTTTGCCCTGGCTGGTGGCTCAGTGGTAAGAGTGTTGGCCCACAGACCAAAGGATCACGGGTTCGATTTCCAGTCAAGGGCACATACTTGGGTTGCAGGTTTGATCCCAAGCCCTGGGGTGAGGATTAACAACAACAACTACAACAAAAATACAGCTTAAACCTTAATCCTTTTACCCAAAGTTATAAATGCCAATTGCGATAAAAGGTCACTGTAGGACAGGTAATAGAAATGGCTCTAAAATAGCTAAAATGTAAGACAAAGGAAATAAATGGCAGAGGGTTGGTGAGTGATTTCTCGGACTCTGTCTTGGAGTCTGTATTTGATGCTGCCCGATGCTTTGTAAGTACAGGACCAAGTCCCAGCTCCCCAGGAGTCCCACTGACCCGGTGGTCTGGGCAATGCAGGGAGTCCTGACTTTAGAGATTTCAGCCAAGAGGTGGCTGTGCTGTCTTGCCTTGTTCTTTGTCCTCCGGGTGCCCCATGACACTCCACCCCCTTACCATGGCCTTACATCAGACTGGGGATATAGTGAAGGGAAGGGCAGCCACCTGGAATCTGAGCCAGCTAGACTCTGGCAGTAAGCAGCATCTCTAAATGCCTGGGTTTATGGTTGAGGGGACCTCCCCCACTTCAAAGGAATGTCGGAAGCAAGGCTGCTTCTGTGCTGGCCTCCCCAGCTATGCTTTCTCTCCCGGAGGAGAGGCCCATTCTTACCTAATGGCTCCCAGCTTTTCATATTCCTCTCGGATCCTCTTCTCTGACAGCTCTTCCCTTTTGGTCTTACTCTTCTTGCTCAGAGAGCAGGTCTCTTTAAAACTGAGAAGGGAGAATGAGCAAAAGAATAAAGGCAACACACTTCTGCCCACAGGAGATCAAGTGTTCAGCAAATACTGAAAGACTGGCTTGCTCTGCTCACTCTTCTCTCCACTCACATGCTCTGCCCCTCCAGCCCACCTGTCATACGACTTTCATTTGCCAAGTTACACAGCTCTCCCTAGCCTTCTTCCCATCGTTTAAGTCATGCATCTAGTATGTAATCAACTTGAAGTTACATCTTACAGGCTTATGCAGTTGCTTCTACAGACTTGTTTTTTGCATAATTAAGAATGTGATGGAGCATTTGTGTGTAGATGTTTATATACTTGTGTTACACACAGATATGTGTGTGTGGGTGTATCTGTCTAGAGACAAGACTTGTCTGGGTGAAAGTGAGTGTTGGTTTTTTATTTGCAATGCTGGAGGTATGGAAGTATACAGTTATCACTGATTTGACAGCAGTCTCTGAGTAATAAGTACGTCAGCTCAGAGAGCATTCTCTGACAAATGGGAGCATTGGATTCCACGGGCTAATAGCAAAACTCCATACATCTCCCCTTTATGTGCGTGAAGCGGGTATTTGAAGTTGACTACTGGTTGTGAAGAAAAGACTTGCTGAGTGGATTAATGTTAGCAATAGCATTGCAAGAGAAATGCCCAACTTGATATTTGGAGGGAAATGAGCAAATTCCATACAACTACTACATATAAATCACTTGTGTCTACAAAATTAAGCCTAAGGCAACTTCTAGTTATCCTGTTTAGAAGTTAGTTGAAATTACTCTGTATGCTTTGAGAGCAAAGAAATGACATGAAACATTCTTCATTTCAGACTTCCTTTAAAATGACAGTCCCCCTAACCAGTTAGTTGTAATTAAGAACATCCTGTTGTAGAGCTCAGAGTGAAGTGCGGGGCTCAAGTATGTTGGAGCATCCAGGACAGACGATGCCCGGCTGGCCGTCCAGTCCCCTGTGTTCTCCGGGGGCATTCTCTGTGGCTCCTCAGCAGCTCCCTCTTGCTCGTGCCCTCAGGGCTGTGCTGTGACCTTGGGTGAACGGGGCGGGGGGGGGGGGGGGCTGCCTCGCTGGTAGGGGCCCTGGGACTCACTTGCAGCCCAGGAAGAGCCAGTGCATCCAGAACCAGCTGACCACCAGCATGATGAGGGAGATGGGGAAGCTGAAGAGGAACCAGGTGCCAAAGTTGACCACCTCTGCGGCTGGATACTGGCTAGAGGGTAAAGAACAAGGTCAGCGGTTAGAAACCGTGGATTTCCTTGTGGCATCTCGGAGGGGTAATGAGCTAAGTGCTCCTTAAGAAGCTAGACAGCAGAACTACTGTAGAGGTGGAACTCAATTTCCACGTGTGCACCACCAGGACAGACTACTATGTAATTTGTGGGGCTTGGTACAACTGCAAGCGTGGAGCCCCTCATTCAGTTACTATTAAGGATTTCCAGGTGGTGCCAGCAGCATGGAGCCCAGCATGGGGCCCTCTGGGATGGGCGGCCCTGGGACGGCATGGGCTGCACACCACGGAGACAGTGGCGCAGGCCACAGCAAGTCTGTGCCAACATCAAACCAAATCTATGCTGTTAGCCTCAAAATTTCTCCCGAGATTTAGAGCTGGGTCTCCTAGCCGGACATCTCCTTTTCTACATCAACATTTCCTCACTTAGGTCAAGGGCAACTCTGTTCCCCCAGCTGCTGAAGCCACGAGCCTGACAATTAGACCTGGCCTTCCCCTCTCAGGCTCTTTCTAATCCTACCAAGGCCTGTCAGGTCTGCCTCTGAATACCTCCCCACCTCACTGTCAACCAGGCCACCAGCAGCTTTCTCCCGGGCATCAGCAGCCACGTTCCGCATTGACTTCCTGCTGCCTTTCTCATTTCCAACCCACTCTCCTTTTTAAACAAAAAAAAATCCAAAATGAGCTTTCCAACTATAAACCTCATCACCTCACTCCAAGTCTAAAATTCTTCAAGGTTCTCCTGGCCTTTTGAATGAAGTCAAGCTCCTTAGAGGGAGGTCCTTTGTGGTCCGTCTGTCCACCTTCCTGGCCTCCTTTGCCCTCTTTCGTTTTCTTTTATGTGCTTGCTCTCTTGCTCTGAGCCCTCCTACACACTGTTTGCTTTGGCTGGAAAATCTCCCTTCATCTGGTTCCCTCCAGCTCATGCTTCGGTCCCTGCTTTTTCTCGTCCCCTCCTCGGGGAGGCACTGGGACTGGATGCCTCCCCCAGCGGGGCTCTCCCAGCAGAACCCTGCCCTTCTCCAGTCACATTCAGCTGTCATGACTTGGTCATCTCTTTCCCTCCTGCTACAGACCCTGTTCTAGCCCATTTTCTGCTATCTCCTTAGCACCTCGTCACATTCCCGACACGTGGGCGGTTAGTAGAAATTGGTTGGCGAAGTGAACGACTTACTTGTTGAAGTGCTCCAAGAAAATGAGGCTGGTGGAGGTGCCGATGATGGTGGTCAGGCCCCCGATGGTCGCAGCGTAGGATATGCTCAGAGACAGGCACTTGCAGATCATTTGGTCGTGGTGGGACTTGTACTTTCTCTTCAGTTCCTGGTTCCTGGGGCCGGACGTTGGGACTAGAGGCTTTTCCTACCAAGGGAAAACCAGTGAGTCTCCAACCCAGCTCGGGCTGTCTGGCACATAAAGCATGAGAAACGGGGCACCGTGGCACAGTGGGTAGGGCTTGAACTTGGGAGTCAGAGCGACAAATCCCAATGTCAGTTCTACCATTTCCAACCCAGCGGCCCCTCAGAATTGCACTTTCTTCTATAAAATGGGGAAAATTCTATTTTCTCTGCAAGATCGTTGGGAAGAATAGATGAAGTAATATATATAAAGCACTTAGAACATTCCCTGGCACTTAATGGATGATAAGCTATTATTATTTTGTTGTTGTTAATGTTATTATTAATATGTCCTGTTACTTAAACTCCAATAAAACTGGTAGCTCTCCACTTAGTGTCTGAATAGCAAATAGAAGAAGATTGATCTGTGTGGAGTTAGAATGACATCCCTGGTTGGGAGAGGACTAAAAAATAAGCCTTGAGCCCTGACTGGTTTGGCTCAGTGGATAGAGCGTCGGCCTGCGGACTGAAGGGTCCTAGGTTCGATTCTGGTCTAGGGCATGTATTGTGGTTGCGTGCACATCCCCAGTAGGGGGTCTGCAGAAGGCAGCTGGTTGATGTTTCTTTCCCATTGATGTTTCTAGCTCTCTATCCCTCTCCTTTACTCTCTGTAAAAAAAAAAAAAAAATCAATAAAATACATTAAAAAAAAAAAAAAAAAAAAAAACCTTGGATTACAGAAGGAATACAGCTTTCATTGGCCAGAGGGTTAAAGTGTGTAACTCACCGAAACCAGTTTGGCTCAGTGGCTAGAGCATCGGCCGAACTGAAAAGTCCCGGGTTCGATTCCGGTCAAGAGCATGTACCTTGGTTGCAGGCATATCCCCAGTAGGGGGTGTGCAAGAGGCAGCTGGTTGATGTTTCTCTCTCATCGATGTTTCTAACTATCCCTCTCTTCCTCTCTGTAATAAAGCAATAAAATATATTTTAAAAATAAATAAATAAAGTGTGTGACTCCTCCTTTCCTTCCTCACTCATTTCTCCTTCGTGCCTACTGGTGTTTACTCCCTAATGTCCCCGTCCTCCTTGCATATGAGCCTCAGTCTTGCCATGGTTCTCTCAGGCCCTGCTTGATCCAGATGATGGCTGTTCAGGGTCACAGGTTGCTGACCTTTGGCCTCAAGTGTGAAGTATAGAAGCAATGACCCCATCTCCCTCCAGCCTGGCCGTCCCTCATGAGTCTTTATGAGATTAGGAACAGCCATATGCAAATGTCAGGCCAGCTCAAGGCCATGTTGCCACATTTCTCAAAGCCCTTAACTGCTTCCCTATCTTCCCAAGAGGGCCTAGGTACTTCTGGATTTTTCCAGACCTTCCTGAAAGATTCATTGATTATCAGAGCTGGAAGAGACCTCAGAGATTCTCAAGTCCAGTGGTTTGCCACAATCCTTTCTTCTAATGAAATTTTAGATGGACCTTCAATATATAAAATGTAAATGTGGCATTTAATTGGCATACATCTATTTTGTGACCGAGTGTATACACATGTGGTCAGGGAGTCTTGGACGTGGGTACATGATTTCATCTCTCTGCTTCATTTGAAATGGGGAGGTTCAAAATTCATACCTCATTGAGCCAAGACAACGGAGAAGATGCTTAGCATAATAAGTGTTTAATAAATGGCAGCAGTTATTTATGATGATGATAGATGATAATTGTGATCATGTGATCATGTTGATAAACACATTTGAATCAAAGGTTAGAAGTGGCAGTTGTGATTTTATAAAGCTTCAACATCTCTTTTACTTGTGTATTTGGTTTAGTGGTATAGTATCAGAAAAATCCTATTCTCACAGAAAAACAGTTGCCTTAGAATCTCAGATGTTCAAATATTTGCAGTGTCCCTGAAACACCTTTATGGAATAGTTTGGACACCTTCTGATCTGGATCAGGCCTCAGCTTTTATACTTAGAGAAGCTGGGGCTCTGACACTACAGTGTCTTGCCCAGTCAGCAGTGAGTTAGATGTTTTATCTCCATGGCACACGCAGGCCAGACAGGGATGTGGAGAAAGATGGTCTGGGGACATCTCGCTAGCTTGACGCCCTCGCAACCAATGCCCCTTGGGGAGCTCAAAGCATTTCATAAGGTAAACAGAGTCAGGAGGTACAACTTAATTACCTGGGATGGGTGCTGCTTGTCTTGGTGGTTTGGTGTTTTCACAGGGTTGGTGATTGTGGGCGCACCGTTCAGGTTCTGTCGGGACAGAGACCATGACACTGTCAGGAGGAGCCTGTGGTGGGCCTCGAGAAGTGCTGTTTAGCATCCCAGGGAGAGCACGCAGTGAACGCCACCCAATGTGCCTGCCTCTCCCCCAGGTTCCGTCCAGCCTGGTGTCAAGCACCCCATTTGAAGAGGATTTTGCAACTGGGCAGAATATAGCTCTGTCCTTACAGGAGGGCGTGGCTTTCTGGAACTTCATAAGCTAATGAAGAATCCTCATGTTACAATGAAAAACACTGTACCACAACAAAGCCCACAGTTTGCATGGATCAAGGTCCATCGGTTGGAACTGATGTGAGATGAGATGTAAAATCAGGTCTGGGGGAGGGAAGGAGGCTGAGCTGTAAATGGAATCCCCCTGAAAGAAATCCAAAAGATGAATCTTTGGCTCTTGAAAACCTGGGTGGCTGATGATTGGGTTCCCGTGAAACAAGGCTAACCTGTGCTGTATGTGTCCATGCCCAGCGCTCAGGGCTGGGGCTCGGAGCCACGCTGGGGGGCACCCCTCTGTTCTCATTCTGGGAGGCCGTGGGGCTCTAGGACGAGCTGTCCGGCATCTCTGACCCTGAGTTATCTCGGGGGACTTTCAGGTATCATCAAGCACAGAGGAAACCCAAGGCCATACCTTGTTTTGCTTCAGAGAAGTGAAGTCTGTAGGTGAGGAGCTGGAACAAAGCAAAGGCAGTGGGGAGATCAGCATGGACCAGCCTTCATGCGATGGGAACTCTTCCCACACACAGATCTCCCTTCATCTAGTTTACTCCCACTCATGCTCAGGTCTCCGGCTCTTATCGTCACCTCTTTGGGGAGGTCTAATCTCACCTTAGTCTTCCTCACCTTCCAGAGATGCTGTTCCCATTCTTAGACGTGAGACTGACATTCCTAATAGCTAACATGGAGTGCTGGTTGGTGCTGAGTACTCAAGTATGGACTTTGTTAGTCCTCGTATTGCCACCTGTATTCACAGAGAAGGGAACTAGGCAGAGAGAGGTCTCTAACTTTCTGAGGGCAGCAGGTGGTAAGAGGCTTGCAAGCAGGAGCTTGTCTCTGCCTGACTGGAGGACACTATCAGGAAAGAGAAGCCTGTGGGTGCTTATCTGAGGTGTGGGGAACAGGGAGGGCCTGCACCCGCATGTGGTGAAAGGCACACGAGAGCAAGGAGATGGGGGAGTTTCTGATGGCACCTGCTCCTCAGCGGTGGCTGGCCAACTGCACATGCTGAGTCTCATACACCTGTTGGTCGCCAACCTTTGTCTCGAGTTGAGAGGAAGGTGAGAATCAAACTGTCAGCATTCCTGACATACTCGAGCACTAAATGGATATTTCTGGTTTGTCTTAGTTCTGAGAACAGTGGGTGCTTTGATATCTCCCACTGTGAAGACAATGAGGGGTGCTCAAGGGCTCGGGGTCCTGTGGTCATCACTCATCCCCAGACTATTTGGGAGAGGGATAGGAGCTGAGAGGGCTCAGAGGGAAGTGTTCTTTGGAGAGAGTCGTTAGCCTGCCAGGAGTGTGGTTTCCTCTCCTTCCTTCCCAGATTGGGTGAGGGCAGGCAAGGGGCCCTCAGACTAGAGTTCTGAGAGAAGCATCCTCACACCAGAGTTCTAGGGACAACTCGAGCTTCTGCTTTGGAGTTTGGGGGCAATTTTTGTCTAGAAAAGAACAAAGGCAAGAGGTCAGTGGGTGCTGCCTCAGAGCCAGAGTGAAAAGAAGGACCCCAGCCTGTGCTTTCAGTGCTCACCAGTCTTGGCAGGGGTGGGCACACACAGAAGGTAGCTGGGCTGGAACCATCCAGAAAAGGCAGAGGCCACCCCAGAACAAAGGGCTGTGGGGAGTGAGCCACCAGAACTCAGACCCAAGGGGGCATGAGTGGTTGTCTGGGAGCACCTCACCGCTGTCAGGCCAGGGGACACCCCTATGACACCTCCAGCCCAGACCTGCTTGCCCCTTTTCTTTCCTGCTCCCTGGAGAAGCCAGAGAGCAGAGTGAATTGGGGAGGAGAGAGAGTTAACTCCCTTCCTCACTTGCTTTTACCCCTGATTCTGCAGATCTGGCTGAAGGGGATGGTGTGAGCTTGAGAGGAGATGGGGAGAGGCGGTGGATGATGGGGGGAAGTTTTCAGATGAGTCTGGGCTAGACTGCTGAACATCTGGAAACCCAGGTCATCTCATATCTGATGGGAACCGGAGGAGCTCTGGGCTTTGCCTGAGATATGGCCAAGGCTCGGGGTGGGGAGAACCCAATGTGCGATGTTGGGAGTCTACCCCATTCCATACGCTGGTTTCACTCATGTGAGTTCTCCATTTTTTATGAAAAGAACAATGCAAGCCTGAGCTCTAGTGCAAATCCAGCTTTTAGTGTGATATTCATCACGGAACACCTTGAGGGCCACAGTTTGACATCAAATCACCAGAAGAAATCAGCTGTTGATAGATAGATGGAACTCCCATGAGTGTTTGAGACTATTTCTGCTTTTTCTAGTTCCTTTTTTTTTTTTTTAATCATTCTGTGGCTCTCACCACTGTCCTCTATTCCCCTACCTTCCACCTAGTTTTTCTCTGCCATATCTAACAAGACCCAATGCAGTGACACCATATCTATAAATTTTTGTGATTCTCTAATGTCCAGTGACATCTATTGTGTGAATATTTTCTCATTGATAGATTAAACATATTATTCTCCTAAGAGGGACGTCAATGTAGAGAAATTCAACATGGTAGAAATATAGACCATCAATATACCCCCTCAGATTTAGTGTTGTCTTTTTATCTCTCCCCGACCACTGCCATACCCTGTGCTAAGGAAGTTGCCTTCAAGATCTTGGCAAGGTGCTCCCAGGTGTGGAGAGGAAATCAGGGCAAGGGCAGGTGGTGGCCTGGCAAGGTGTGAGCGTGGCCTGTGCACCTGAAAGAGCTGTGTACGGGCTCGGGTCCCCACTTTCCTGGCCTTAAAATGGCCAAGGAGAGGCTCTGCCTGGGAGGCGGGCAGTCATACTCACTCTTCATTGACAAAGATGAGCTCCAGAGAAGGCTGGCTATTGTTTACACCAAGACCTACAGCAGCAAAGGAAACCAGGGAATGAGATGGGGAGGCTGGCCCTGCCTCTGCAGGAAGGGCTCAGGGGCTCAGGGCTGAGCGAGGAAATAGGGCATAAGGGCTTCTGCTGGAGCCTGGTGCATTGAGCCCCCACCCCCCTGAAGGTGTGGTGGGACCTGTGGCTTGTCCTGACCCTTGAGTGTTGGGAGGAAGGAACAGTGGTGGCTGCTGTCAGTGGGGGAGAAATAAAGACTTGGCAGTTGGGGGAGGGTCTCAGGGAAGCTTCAAGCTGTGAGGACTGGTATGGGATGGAGGGAGGGAGGGGGAAGCAGCAGATGAGGGCACCGGGCTGGCATCTCAGGAGGAGGGCAGAGGGGCAAAGGGCAGAGGGGCTCCAGCAAACTGTACTGGTGGGCTCGGCCTCCTCGGTGTCGGCGTTGCTGGCCATGAGCTGGTCCTCCTCGGCATTGACCAGCTCCTGCAGGACGGCCTCCACGATGGGCATCACCATGGCAGTGGTGGACGTGTTGGAGAGCCACATGGAGAGCAGAGTGGTGCAGCTCATGAAGCAGAGCAGCAGCCTGGAAGGCAGGGAGGGCGGGCAGAGCGTCAGCTGCAGGGCAACCCCCAACCGCCCATCTCCCAGGGCTCCTGGGGGGCCTCCGACAGACCCGAGGGTGTGGGCCTAGAGAACCATGGCCGGAATTTATCAAAAAAATTGGTTTTTTATGCCTTCCATTGGCTTTGTACTCCCAGGGCTTGGCACAGAGTGAACAATAGATACTTGTTGAATGATGAATGAATCACACTCCACGGGCTGGCAGCTTGAGCCGGAAAAAAGCCCTAACTTAATCAAAGGATAGCTTGGGTCATGGGGTCAGAGGGCATGGCCTTACCAATTGCTCCTCTCTCTGTGGGTATTAGTTTTGGGATGAAGTATGTTCTTTGTGTGGAAAGGAATTCTGTTTTTGCCCTTGCAGCCAGCAGTGCTATGAGCACCATGACAGGCCTTGCTTTGCAGCCAAGTCACCACGGTTAGTGACCAACACATAAAGCTTACAGCCCCGCCATCCTGTCCCACTGTCAGCCTGCTGCAGTCACAGACGAGCCCATGTCACTGGAAGCACCTCCCAGCTGGTGTCTGACAGGGCCAGCACTTGGAGGAAAACACAAAGATAGCTCTCCGGTTATCTCCCGTTGGCTTTGAAAACACGCAGTTGTGTTTGTGCAGACATGGTTCTCATTTCCATAAGACAAGCCAGCATAAAGGTGACCGTGTTTATTACTCTAGATGGAACCACTGACCACACTCGGGATCGCACCTGCATCACTGGACTCATGCTGGGTGGGCCAAGGTCCTGATGGTGTGTTGTTGGCCTGCCCTGGATATGCCAGCGCAGAGCACCACAGGGGGTGGCACCTTGCTGGGACTGAGGTAAATAGAGACAAGTGGGAACTCGATGGGGTACAAATTCCTGAAGACAGTACACAGAGGTCTTAAAGGGCCTCAGAGTCCCTCGATGGTGGGAGGAGGCGAGTTATGCTGAATGAAGCTGCAGTTAAGTGGGAGACAGGAACATCCTTTTAGGCAAAATCTAATGCCTAACACTGAAACGAATACCAAATTATTTGTTTAGACCCTAAAGGGGTCCTTTGACTCCCAAAGGAGTCAGGGCAGTTTACATAAAATGCAGCAAGAGAGCCGTGCAGCGGAGCCGGGGTGAGGTTATCCTGACTGTCAACCTGACTTTCCCGCACGTTTCCCAAGGCTGCGATCTCTCCCTGCCTCTGGAAGCACAGAGAACAGAGCAGGCTGCGAGGGCAGGCCTTGTGTGGCAGACGTGGTCCAACGCAACAGGACAACACGTGTGGCCTGGTCAGTGAGACCGTCACGTCTCCTTAATGACAAAGGAGAAGCCACCACTTCCTGTCCAGCCTGTTTCCTCATGAACCCGAGAAAGGTGGGGAGCCAGTTTAGGTTAGTCTGTCCTGTTTCACCCCATGAGCCCTTCCCGTTTTGTAACCCACCGTCCTCGCAGAAGGGGTTGCTCAGATACATTGTTTAGACGGTGACAGTGACCCCAGAGTCACACACTCAAGTCCCCCTTCCATGGGTCCAGGCCCTGCCGTTGGAGGGGGAGGCGGAGCCCCTGGCCTTGCTGGCCGCCCAGGTGGCCCACTCCGCTGGACGCCCCCAGTGCCACTTACATGCCCGGCTTGGCCCCGGCCATCATGACCATGCGCAGAGCAATGCGCTTGTGCAGGTTCCACTTCTCCACGGCCGCTGCCACGCAGATGACGCCCACCAGCAGCAGCGTGGTGTTCTTGAAGTACTCGGCCGCCACCTGCGGGGGCCAGCAGGTCACCGCCGTCCTGCCCAGGGTCCACTTCCCCTCCATGTCCCCCCCCCTCCATGGCCTGCCCTTCCCGCCCCCCCCCCTCCCCCCCCCAGCACAGCCATGTCAGACAAGCCTTATCCTCAACCAGGCAAAGAAGAAGCAGGGAGTGGAGGGTTATTACAGTAGCTAACTGTTATATATATTTAAAAACTTTTTGTTTTTAATTTATATAGACATGTACACATACTGCCTTGGGCAGGCTCTAGCTTAAGAACTTCACAAAGATTATTTAATTAAACCTGACAATAACCCCATAAGGTCAATATTCTTCTTCACCTTTTTAAAGATAGAAAAACATTATAAATATGATTTCAAAAAATAATCATGCTTATAATTTTATCTTAATCTTTAAAAATTAGTTAAATAACCCTGGATTTGTTCCTAACTGCCATTTTTTTCTTAGGCTTTTTTTTGTTGTTGTTAGAAAATCAATATATGTCCATTATGGAAAACTTCAAAGTATAGAAATTTAGCCCTGGTTGGTTTGGTTCAGTGGTTTAGAGGGTGGGCCTGTGGACCGAGGGGTCCCAGGTTCGATTCCTTGGTTGCAAGTTCCCCAGGCCCATTAGGGGTGTGTGTGGGAGGCAACCAATTGATGTGTCTTTCGCATGTCTATGTTTTTTTTTCTCTCTCTCCCCCGCTCCCATTCTCTAGAAATCAATGGAAAAACTATCCCCAGGTGAGGATTAAAAATCAAACAACAAAACTATAGAAATTTAAAGATAAAATTACCCTGAAGCCTAACTCCGTTAATACCATGCTTCCCTGAAAATAAGACATCCTCTGAAAATAAGACCTAGCGCATGGAAAAATAAGACATCCCCTGAAAATAAGACCTACCACATCTTTGGGAACAAAAATTAATATAAGACATTGTCTTATTTTCGGGGAAACAGGGTACTTTGGTATGTTCTTCAGTTTTGTAATGTCTATATTGATGGATAATTGGCTTTATACAATATGTACAGTTTTATATTCTGCTCTTTTTTTTTTATTACATCATACCCTGCTCATTTTCTTATGAGATTTAAATTTATTGGAAAATTTTTATGTTAATGGCAGCGTAATGTACCATAACATTTATTTGGCCATTTTCTTTATGTTGAATATTTAATTTAGGTGTTTGTTTGTTTTTTCCTATTACAAATGCTTAAGTTGTTAACCTTATATAATATCATAGGGATAACATGCCCTAGCTGGTTTGGCTCAGTGGACAGAGCATCGGCCTGTGGACTGAAGGGTCCCAGGTTTGATTCCGGTCAAGGGCACATGCCTGTGTTGCAGGCTCAATTTTCAGTAGGAGCATGCAGGAGCAGCCTATCAATGATTCTCTCTCATCATTGATGTTTCTATCTCTCTCTCCCTCTCCGTTTCTCTCTGAAATCAATAAAAGTACATCTTAAAAAATATCATAGGGCTAACTCAAGAATTAAAATCAGAATACATAGAGGAATGTGGAGCTTCATACCAGGAGAAGAAGTTAGCAAATTTAAAAGTTACTAACCCAAGGGGACACATATAATACTTCCAACAATAAAGATACATTAAGAAAAATAAAAATAAGAGTTATTGACCCAGTGTAGAGGGAGGTGGGGCTTGGGGAAGGTGCAGTGGGGAAGGGTGGAGGAAGGTTTTTCATTGTGAATGTTTCAGTATTGTTTGAGCTTTAAACTCAGCATGGGACACTTTGATAACATAAAAGTCAAAATAAAGGCAGTCGGCTCCCATTCCCCCTTCTCCCGCTTGTCCCCATGATGTCCTTGTGTCTGGTTGATGAGTTTTGTGTAGGAGACTCGGCATCTGCCCTCTCTGTGACCATTTTCTGGAGGAAGAGCCCTCTGCTTCTGGTTAAACTCGCTCTTGTCCTCAACCCCAGGCTTCACTAACCCTGTCCCTGAGCTCCCAGAGGGCGGAGAAGGCTCCCTGCTCTCCTGGGGTGGTGGCTGCTGCAAAGGGCGGGGAAGCCACGGGGCTGGGCCCAGGGATGGACATGCTGCCCCCTAGTGGGAGGTGGAAGCAGGCAGGGATGCCTGCGGGCAACTGCTGAGCTGGGGGCCCAGGACCTTTCTCACTGCACCCTTCCTTTCCCTTCCCAGGATGCCTAGGAGGTGACTGGTGGAAGCAGTGTTTAATTTCCTCTGTGTTCCAAGGAGGGAAGTCCTGACACTGGCCCTAAATACCTGGGCCCAGATCAGCTTAAGCAAGATGCTGGCTCTATGCTGCTTTCTGGTTTTGTTTGGCAGGCTCAGGTCTGCCCAGGGCCCTCCCTGCTTCCTAGTAAGTGATGCGAAGTGCTTGGGCTGCTTGGGTGATGATTCTGGTGTAGTTCGTGATTAGGGAGTAATGCGGTCAAGCGGTAAAGAGTGGGGCCTCTGCAGTCAGCCAGGCTGGTCTGTGAGGCTCTGGGTAAGACATCAACATTTCTGAGTTTCATTTTCCTTTTTTAAAAATCTAGAAATAAATGAGGATTATGTGAGCTCCTACCTTTTGTAAAGCTGTTGTGAAGACTAAATGGCACATGGCCACCACATTGACCACCGGGATTCCTGTGACTCAGTGGGCCACACAATGGCTGGCTGGGTCTGAGGCCATTGTACATGGAGTAGGCCCAGGCACAGGACTGCCTTTCGGTTTTATAAATTAAAATCCCGGCCAATGGTGGTGTTTATTAGCTGTCTGGCCCACTGAATTTCTTTTACAATAAACACTGGAGTTCTATCTAGGATTCTTAATGATTACGCTAATCATTTCCTAAAGTGTGTTGGGTGCTCACATTTGCACTAAGCAGTCTTTCCCCCCACTATCTAACTTCCAAGATTAACATTCTGTAAGTTGGGAAACTCTATGATGAAGCTTGTTAGAATTATTTGCGCGGAGAAGAAAGATTTTAAAATGAGTCTCCTCCCACGAGTAGAGTGCATGGTTTTGTGACATTCTCAGTGGTGGTCTATTGCCCTTTCTGCTCTGTGGTTTTTCTCAGTGTGCCAAGTCACTGGATTTGGAGAGCAGAGGTGTTTCTGGACTGAGTTTAAGAAGGGATTGGCTCGGGGAAGCTGCCTTGAAAAGGCCGAGCCGAATATAACAATTTAGAGTTTGGGTTCTGGACTTCAGGCAGCTTGGTTTTAGGGGCTGCTTGATTGTCTAGACGAGTTATATGCTCTTGGATAAAGGGCTGTCACTCCAAACTTTTCAGTGTGATCAATAATCCGTGGCTCATTTACCCATCATGACATAGGCCGTCAGTGAGATCACACAGGCAGGCTCTTAGGCCAGTGCCTGGCATGGAGGAAGCGCTCAGTAAATGCTCATTGTGATCACTAAAGAAGTAAGAAAAAGCTCCAAGATGAGATTGAGGGTTAGGAAGCAGGGGTGCCAGCATGATCAGCTGAAGGAATGAGGGAAATAAGTGAGATAAAGGGCCAGGTGGACCTAAAAGACAAAAATTCCTCCAGATTTCTTCAGCCAGAGCTTTCTGACCCAGCCGGGATCCAGAGGACAAGGAGAGAAATGCTGCTGAATGTAGTCCTTTAACTAACCAGTTCGTCGTTAGTGAACTGCAGGTGACATCTGTTCGCGAGAAGCTTTTAAAAAATCACTTAGGACACAATTATGTATTGCTCTCTAGATGGGTTTTCAAACATTTTTTAAAAGTTTTTTTAAAAGCGGGGTGGGGGTGGGGAGTATGGTGTTTCCTCAAAAACTTAAATATGGAATTCCCATTTGACCCAGTGATCCCACTTCTAGGAATATATCCTAAGAAACCCCATACACCAATCAGAATGAATGTATGTACCCCTACACTCAAAGCAGTGCAATTTGCAATAGCTAAGATCCAGAAACAGCCCAAGTGCCCATCAGTAGATGAATGGATAAAAAAGCTGTGGTACATTTACACTATGGAATACTATGCAGCTGTAAAAAAAGAGAAGGAACTCTTATCATTTACAACAGCATGGAGGAACCCGGAGAATATTATATTAAGTGAAATAAGCCAGTCAGAGAATGACAAGCATCACATGATCTCACTCATATGTGGAATCTAATGAACAAATAAACTGATGAACAAAAGAGATCCAGAGGCATAGAAGCATGGAACAGACTAATAAATCTCAGAGGGAAGGTGGGGGAGGATGAGTGGGGAGAGATTAACCAGGGAACTTATAAGCGTATGTGCATAACCCATGGACACAGAAGGCCTGGGAGAAGGAATATGGGGATGTAGGGTGGAGAGGGTCAATGAGGGGAAAAAGGGGCACATCTGTAATACATTCAACAACAAAGATAAATTTAAAAAATAAAGAGGGGAGGGGAGCTATAGATCTATTGCTAGAAGTTTGAGGAGAGTAGAAATCTGGCTGTTAACCTCAGGCTCACACTCAGAATAGTGTGCAATCCTCAGGCCTCCCCAGGAGGTAGGCCTGTCTGTCATGGCAGCTTTCAGACGAGAACATGGCAGTTTAGAGAGGTTATTCAACTTGCTCAAGCCTAGTTGGTGCCCACACTGATTCCCACTCCATTCTGCCTCACTTCCGGTGTGGATCCAGGCCATTTCCACGTGGCCATGCTCCTTGCTCAGGGACCAGCAGGGCGTGTGGGCCTGACATGGTGGGCCCCCTGGGAATCTCAGCCAGTCAGCACTCTGCTGCCGGCTCTCTTGTCAAGTCAGCTGTCAGTGGGCTTCTGCAAATGGCAGGCATGTCACAACCCCTCAGGAGGCCAGCAGTGGCCTCTGGCAATGGACCTATTTTGAAGGTTTTTTTTGTTCATCTGAACAATTTTGCAGCCAAATCCTGTAAACCCCATGCCTGGACGGTTCTCCATGAGAGAGGGAGCCCCCACCACGCCATTGCAGCTGGTGCCTGAGCTGAGCAGCCAAGTCCTTTGAATCTGGCTCTCAGCCCCTCCCAGCGGCAAGATGCTGCCTCTACTGGATACCTGTGTGTGAATGCCACCTGGTTTGAGGGCAGAGGCTTGCAAATCACACTCACTGCCTGTGGGAATGGCCCTAGCAGCCTTGGCTTTGGGTCTCCCTCCCTAATTTGAGTAGGACTTTGTCTTCCATCCCTGTATGTATTGGGTCTCCTGAGATTGGATGAAAGAAAATATTTTGTTGCTTAAAACAACATTTTTTGCAAACGGTACCCTAGAGAAGCTCAAGCAGGGAGCCCGGATGGGTGCTGACCTGGCCCCGAAGTTGGCCCGGCTCCTGCATTGCTGGACTTGCTGACATAAAGAGCCCCCAGTTCTTCCAGGGCTGTCTGAGCTGCCCCAGTGGAGGAAACTGGGCTGGGCTCTGTGCCCAGAGGCAAAGCACTGGCTCCTTCTTTCCCACAGAAACATCAGCTTGGCCTCAAAGGCTACGAGATCTAGATGTTCCTGCTTCCAGTCCCTGCTAGGGCCTGGTGTGGAGCTCCTCTCTGGGCTGTGTCCGGATGGCTGTGGGGGGCAGGCAGCCTGGAGTTAGGCAGGTGGCCGGGCCCAGGTGCTGGGCCTACATCTGCCCAGGCCTGTATGCAGGAGGATCAGCCTCCATGGTGAGCGGAGGCCAGAAAACAGAGTGGAGATTGGTGTATCACATGCCCCAGGCTTAAACAAACAGAAAGCTGGAGTCTAGGCATTGGTCAGAACGTTCAGGAACAAACAGGGAAGCAGATTCATGACACCAGACCCAGGCATCACTTGGCTGTTACGGCTGTTTTGTTACCCCAGCCGGACCTGCTTCTCTTGACCCGGCAGGAGCTGGAATCTGAACAAGACTTGTGGGGGGTGGGGGGTGGGGGCACTGAGGCGGTGGAGGGTGTATGTGTCTGTATGCACTCGGGAGGAGTGGAGAGAAAGCAATCATTCCTGACCCTGGGCATCCTGGCAACTATTCCAAGACCCAGCATTCAAACCAGGCTGTTTATTGCCCCAGAGGCTCCTTTGCCCCTCCTCTATGCCTTTCTTCTATAAACTGTAGATCTTAGCTAGCTTGATTGATACAGGTACTGTCCCATTAGAAGGCCTTAGAGGACGTTAGAAGCAGATATGACAGCAGTGGCACATGCTGGGGGCAAAAGCAAAATCTAAAAGCAAATCTAAAATATAGGTCCGAGCTCTGTATACCAGTAGAGAGAAGTATTGGCCAGATGTCCACAAGATCGCAGAACCCTAAAGTCAAAGGGTCCTTAGAGTCCAGCCCTCTCCCAAGGCACAAAGTTTACCTCTCTCACCCCTAACATGGTCATGTGGCTGCACTTCCAGGGACAGGGACACCAGGACTACACACGCAGCCCCTCTCAGGTTTCCCTCCCACACAGTGGGATCTCCCTTCCGTGCTGTGGTTCTCAGGTTCTGGTTTGACCCGTGAGCTGGTGTGTTGAGCTGTAGAAGCCAGAAATCGTGCTCCTCTTGAGTTTTCTTTATTCTTCATGTGACTCACGTCTAGATTTTTGGTATCTTGGCTCGCTACCTCTGAATGAGCTCCTATCCAGAACCTGATGCTTTGGACACATATGTTTGTCAGTTCAGCAGATTTCAATACATTTTGGCCAATGGTTAAGAGCATTAAGT
The DNA here is from genome assembly GCF_014108245.1 of Pipistrellus kuhlii. Taxonomy (NCBI): domain Eukaryota; kingdom Metazoa; phylum Chordata; class Mammalia; order Chiroptera; family Vespertilionidae; genus Pipistrellus; species Pipistrellus kuhlii. The sequence goes on from NW_023425405.1 coordinate 16,673,196, forward strand.
TCTGGGATCATTCAATCCTGGGTTCAAGCTTTACTATTTATTAGCTGTGTAGCCTCCAGCAAGGTACTTAACCTCTCTTTGAACTTAAGTTTCCTGCTCTGTAAAGTGATAAAAATATTGGCCACTTTATAGAGGACTAAATGACGGAATGCATGTAAAAGACCTCCCATAGTGCTTGGCATAAGGTAAATGCTAGAAATTCTGGCCACCGCATTGTACTGGTAGATGATGCATGCTGAGTTTGTACGCTACACTGAGCCAAGGGTCTTTTTCACACACAGTGTTAACATTCATCCTTATTACATTTCATTTTGGCAGATTTAGTTCATTGTCTTAGTCTGTCAACATTGATTCTGTCCCCATACAGTAGCTAGCCCATCCATCTCCGAGTCATCTGCAAATCCAATAACATGCCTTTTATATTCTCACTTGGGCTCTCCCTCCAGTCCGCTGCCAAGACATTACTCAAGAGTCTCTAGGCTCTGCCGGTCAACCAGTATTCTGTGCTATTGTGCAGCCCATATTGGCTCCTCTGACGGGGACATTTTTTCCCAGGGAAATTGGGTAGGCTCCAAAGAAAAAGTGAATTTATGTTGAACAACTTTTGTTTATTAAAAGACCAGGGAAATTATAAAGCTGTTTAGAAAAACTTCAATCAAAAAATGGTCAACATAAATTCTGGGCACTTGACTGGGTAAATTTCATTTATCTACAACATGCCTTCCTGGGGAAGTATGCAAACACTCTGCAGTGTTGGAAAGTGAGGCATTATTTTTAAAGATATATATTTTATTGATTTTTTTACAGAGAGGAAGGGAGAGGGATAGAGAGTTAGAAACATCGATGAGAGAGAAACATCGATCAGCTACCTCCTACACACCTCCCACTGGGGATGTGCCCACAACCAAGGTACATGCCCTTGACCGGAATCGAACCCGGGACCCCTCAGTCCGCAGGCAGACGCTCTATCCACTGAGCCAAATGGTTTCGGCAAGTGAGACATTATTGCATAGGGTCTTCCATGTTTTTCACATGGTTCATACTTCCTCTCTGCTAGAACAGAAACCTCTTAAGGTCTGGAATCACTTCTATAATTTCATATCTTTTTTTCAGCACCTGAGTTCCATAGACAGAAGGCAATCTAAGCTGTGCACATAACAAACTCTTAATTCCTGCCAACCAACAAGTCACCCTACAAATGAGCCACTTCAGGCACACATTGAGCTGACAGCGGGAAGTTCAGAAGCTCATCTGTGAGATTGAAGAGAGCAGAAATGAAGCGTTTCATTTTTTGTCACCCTCAGGGTGCCCTCAATATCCTATATCGCTCATGGTAGATACAAAACTCAGAAAATACTTTTCTGAATGCTGAGTGAGTAACACGAGGGCCGAGGCCACAGTCCCAGAGTCCCACTGATCCTATTACCCACATGCCTGCCTTCTATGGAGAGCACACTATGGAAACACCATCAAGAAACATTGTAATCAAGAAACATTAACTGAGCGCCCACATGCAGTAGACATCATACATCTGAGAGGGCGGGAATCTTGGTGGAGAGAGAAGTCTGCAGAAAGTTGGTGCGTCTCATGCACCATTTAAAGGCTAAAGACATCAGATAGGCCCCAAGGAAAGAGAACTCTTTTAGCCAAAGTCTTTGGAGAGGCTTCACCAAAGAGGCTGCTTGGGTAGGATTTTAAAGGTTAAGGGAATCAGAGAGAACTTTTCAGGGAGGAAGAGTGGTCTGAGTCACGGCAGGGGGCTGGGCACAGAGAGTTTGGGGAGTGACAAGTAGATGCTTTTTCTGGAACAGGGAGCTCCCGCTGATGCCAGGCTAGCTTTTCCCAGTGAGTGTGGCACAGGCTGGTGCAGGGGTGTGCCGGAGGCTGTGGCTCAGTTAACTGACTCACTAAGAACTCTAACCCATGTCCTCGCTCTTATTGTCATTTGTCTTATCATCTGAGTTTGATGTCCAATTAAACAGACTATATTTGGCCTACACTGCTATCCGTAGCCCAGTTGCTAAATATCACCAAGCCACTTGGTCATATAGATAGCATAGGCTTTATATATATATATATATATATATATATATATATATATATATATATATATGATTTTTTACAGAGAGGAAGAGAGAGGGATAGAGAGTTAGAAACATCGATGACAGAGAATCATCGATCAGCTGCCTCTTGCACACCCACTACTGGGGATGTGCCGCAACCAAGGTATATGCCCTTGACTGGAATCGAACCCGGGACTCTTCAGTCCGCAGGCCAATGCTCTATCCATTGAGCCAAACTGGTTTCAGCTAGCATAGGCTTTTTTACCTCAAATAATAAAACTTGCCCCTAGCTCTGCCAGTGTTGTCAGTCTCCAGCCCCAGCATAACAACACCTCATCCTTCACTGCCAATCTTCCTTTCCTTCTCCCAAAGTCATGTTCCCTCCCAAACTACTAAATGGGCAGTTTGATGAAGGTCACTGGTGGAGGGAGAGGAACAGGGTCCAGAACAGCATGTGCAAAGGCTTAGTGCTAAGGGGTGTTCTGGAGGATGAAAAACCTTTTCCGTAAGTGCTTTGTGCATCTTCCTTAACCTTGAACCCTCTTTCACTGGCCTGGCATTGACCCAAGCTGGGGGCTGGGACGAAAGGGGACTAACCTCGCTGGATCGGAGGACTCCAAAGAACGGGTAGAGGAAGGCGGGCACCAGGGCTGCAGCTCCGAGAGGCACGGCCTCAGACACCCAGTACACTGCGGTCACGATCAGTACGTACGCACATGAAGCCTCCTGGAAGGGGAAGAAAGTGGGTGGTGAGTCACAGGGACAGCCACTGGCACTGAGAATCCAGAGGAGACCCAGGGCAGAGGCAGCAGGCACCCAGACTCAGACGTGGGTAGTGGGACCCAGGCCTGGCAGGGGAGTGTGGTGGAAACGTGTGGGACCCGAACACAGGTGTGTGAAGTAATGGCTGCTCCTGAGGTGAATAGATGCCTGCCAGGCAGTTTGCATTGGCCTCCAAGAGGGTGGCTCTCGGGCTGTTAGGACATTGTAGCTCTGCCGGTTCCTGAAGCTGTGCGGGGTTGGGGCCAAAACCAACCACAGTGTTCAGGGTTGAGGTCATGTATATAAAGGTGGAGCTCCCAGGAGGATATTTTGATGTCAAGTTGATCGGATCATAGAGGTTCTTGGGGGTAGCTGAAAGTAGGGATCAATCTCTGTGATGGGTTCACATGAGAGCTCTGACATTGTCCCTAATTCCTGCCATGGGGGGGGGGGGGGGGGGCTGTCCTGTGCATGGTACGATGTTTAGCAGGATCCTTGGTCTCCACGCACTAGATGTAAAAGTCTCAACACATTGCCAAGTGTCTCTTGCAGGCAAAGGGGGATCAGTGTCCTAAGTGTCTGGTTCTCATTGCTCTGGGACTGCATCCCACCTGCTGGACACAGGAGGAAGCGTTCTTTTGAGAAAGGAAATAAGGAGTGCTAGGACCTGGAAATAGATCAGTCTCCCTAGCCCACTCGTTTTGCTGATTGCAAAGAATAAATTAATGCAACATTCTTATAAAAAAAAATAGCCCTCCTTCATTTTGGCCTCCAGTAATACTGGCTTCCTGAAATGGTTAACGATCATTGGCTTACTGTTGGGAGAGGTCACTGTCCAAGGGTCTTAACAATGGACTCAGGGGGCCGCTGTGTAAAAGATCCACGCTGACTGTGGGTTCCTCAAATTATAATTAGTTCTAAACCATCTGAGCTCAGAGCTGACCTGTCCTGAAGCTGGCTGGTGATCAAGGAACCTGACAAATCTTGTTCTGTTTATTTCTCCTTTGGGTTCAGAACAAGTGTCTTCACCCTCTCGCACAGACGTTACAAAAGGTCGTGTGATCAGTGAACCCAGGAGTGATGAACCCAGCGTGGCCGGATGGGTCCTTGCTCCCTCCTAACATGCAAGCATTACGGGGCTGGGGCTCGGGGAATGGGAACTAATCCCAACCATTGTTGACTGTAGCTCCCACTGAGAATTCCTCCGGGGCCAAAAGATCGCAGAGAAGTTAAAATTTTTTGGAAGGGCTGATAAGACAACAGAACCACTAGTGGAAAAATAAAAAGGCTCCTTTTGGGAAAGAATGCAATTTAGAGAAATACCTCCTTTGTTGTAGATATAAAACTATGCAGAGGAGTTCAGAGCCCTTTAGCCCACTGAAGGCCACTGACTCCCAGCCTTTTCCTGGGAAGGAGACAGCGTGGCTGCTCTTAACTCCTGTTGAAGATAAAGGGGACAAGGGGACAGACCATCCCTCACTGAGAAATGCTTATTCCTTCCTGTGAACCTTCAGTCTTTCTTGTCCTGGTCATGTCAGGGCCACAAGTTCAGCGAGGGGAGACAGGGAGACAGCAGACTGAAAATGAGAGACAGAAACTTTCCTGTGCCAGGCACCATTTGGCTTTGAATTAGAAGAATTTGAGTAAGCCAAGGTAAACGTTTTGATTGTAACTGTTGTTAAGAATTAGAATAGGTTACTGGAGCCACCTTCCCCCAGCAGTGTTAAGAACAGGAAAGCCTGTCTGGTGTGGTTCAGTGGTTGAGCATCTACCTGTGAACCAGGATGTTGTGGTTCCATTCCAGGTCAGGCACATGCCCAGGCTGCAGGCTTGATCCCCAGTAGGAGGCATGCAGGAGGCAGCCAATCGATGATTCTCATCGATATTTCTACTTCTCTCCTTTCCTCTCTCTAAAATCAATCAATAAGAAGAACTGGATAAAGTACCACCACTGTCACCTGGACTTTCAGAGGGCTATCCATATATTCCTCACTCAGTTCATCCATGGAATTTACATAGACTTCCTTTTGCCCCTTCTCAGCCTCCTCAGAATTCAATAGTAAGCTTATATTCAGTCACCCCAAAATACCCTGTGAAGTTTGATTACAGAGGTCCTGTGTCCCCACATCTGGCCCGTAAATGGTGGGTAACTCAATGTCGGTTGAACTGAATTGGGCCCCTCTGTTGGCCAACAGCTGTCTGTTATCTACCAGAGAAAACGTTCTGAGAATTCCAGGCCCCTTATCACCGCCACTGGCTGGCAGGTGTGTAGGGCATGGCACGTATTCAGGTTGTGTCTTTAAAGGAAAGTGTTGTCATTTGTGGGTTTTTTGTTCCTGTTTACAAATACGGGGGAGAGTTCAAAGTGGGCATATCAGACGTTTCCTCTGCTGGGCTGGCTTCTTTCCTGGGACCTGCCTCATGGCTGTCTTTGCTCTTTTTTCATGCAGTGTTATCTCCTACCCCAGGACATCCCATCCAGACCTCACTGGAAGGGGCTTGTGGTCTATGTATTTGCTGTCACAGTGATGGGGAGGCCTGTTTGAAATCTACCTTGGGAGCTGGGTGTAACTTTTACCCACCCTCCACCCCCGAAGCAGGGCTTAGCTGTGTAACATGGTAAACTGAGTCTGGGCTCTGGTTTTAGAGAGCTGGACAGGAAAAAGGGAGGTCATTCTAAATCTTCCTAAAGTGTAGCTTGTCATTTTGAAGAACCGTCAGAACCACAGGTGAGGAGCTGCTATCCAGACCACTTCCCTTGGCTCCAACCCCGAGCAAACAAGTCCATTTAGGAATCTGAAGGACCAAATATAATCTAAAAATTGGGTGCAAGGTAGGAAGGATGGCGACCTCCAGCTGCCTTTCTGTCATCGTAGAGGAAGAAGAGCAGGCCCTTTTTGACACTGTGACACACGGAAGAGTCATCTTCGCCGGCCTCAGCTCTCAGGGCACCAGCCACCAGGCTCCATCTAGCTGGCCCGGGGGCTGTGGGGCCAACACATCTGCCTGCCTCTAACCAGGGAACTGGCTGGGAAGCTCAGGAGTAGCGCATTTCTATTTCCTTAAGGCACTGGTCCTTAGCTGGGGGTGATGTTGCCCCCAGGGGATATTTGGTAGTATCTGGAAGCACTATTGGATGTCATAGTGGGGGGCGGACAGTATGTGTGATTGGCACCTAATTGGATGCTGCTAATCAATGTACAATGCACAGGACAGCTTCCCCACCCCCACCCCCTACCCCCAAATGTCCTTAGTGTGGCTATTGAGAACCCTGTCCCAACCAAAGGAGAAACTCAGTCTGAAAAAAGGGCCAAGGCAAGAAAGGGCGCGTCTCTATATTAGTCTAAGTCCAGCTTTAAAAACATCTCTGCAAAAAGTGAGCAGAGCTCATCTGTCCTTCCCTTTCTCCCCTCACTACCCTGTTCTCCCTCAAATGTGTAGCTCATTTTGCCTACTTCAATAATTTATTATTTTTCTTTTTGTGGACACTTCTTATTAGTCATTGGTAACTAAGAAGCTCAAAGACGGGGGCACTGCATCCTACAGCGAGGTCCCCAAGGATGGGGCTAACTTCAGGGGTCACAGGGGGTGCCTGATGCTGCTGTGGAGAAGAGGGCAGCGAGTCTCTGGTTAACAGCCCCTTATTAAACCCATTTGATGCTGAGTAAACAAGCGTGAAAAGAAAGGGGATCTGGGCCAGGAGAGCTGTCAGCAGTCATCGCCGCCCGCTGATCCCAGCCCGTTTTCAATCAGCGTCTCCCCGGTACTCTGGGGCCTTTATTCTACTAAACATTTAAGCCGGTTTGTTATTAAGAAGAAACATCTTAATCCCCGCTATTGAACTTCATAGCTTAATCTTGGTTACCAGGCGACTCAGGAAGCTGTGTGGAGAGTACGCTTCCCTCCCACAAACACGGTTAACCTCTCTCAGCCTGTTTTCCCTAAAGTCTCAGGGGTATTGGTATATGGTGTGTGTGTGTGTGTGTGTGTGTGTATGGGGGGGGCACTGAGGGGAGAGGGAGGAAGAGGAAGAGGGAGAGGAGGGGCAGGAGGAGAGGGCAAGGAAGGGAAGGGAGTCAAGCGATGGTCTGAGAAGCAAGACAAGTGCAGAGCCAAAAAGCTGTGGCTCCTCCGCTCCCACAAACGGTCCAACACTAGGTCATGGTCTAGAGTTGGGGCCCTTGTGTTTTTTATTTTTATTTATTTATTTATTTTTTTATCATGCCATTTGATATTTCTCCTTCAAGAACACAGAGAAGACCACACAGAGGTTGCAAACCATGAAAAGGGGGTGGCCGGGGACCAGGGCAAGATGCTGAGCTCTGCTTTCAATTCAAAGTTCAAAGGGAACTTTGGAGATGAAATGGACAATCCTGGTTATCAGAGCTGGAGACCCGCCACCAAAAGCCTGCCCCCCCCCCTCTCAGTGTCCCCCAGGGAAGGCCGTCCAGCATCCCAGCTGCTCTCCCCTACGGATGGGCACATGCGAGTCCTGACAGCCACCGGGCGAGGTGTCCTTATCAGCACACGGGCCGCCCCGGGTCAGGAAGGCCACTGATGTGTGGCACATCAGCCCGCTCAGCTGCCCCTCCTCTGGGGCGCGGGGAAGGGGGACTGGGAATGAGATAGGGGGCCCGGCATGGCAGTTTTTAGGAAGAAAGTAGTCTAGCCTCCTCCAGGAAAACACTTCCATTTCTTCAAACCAACAACAAAACAAGGAGAAGATACCTAGGCGCCCCCTCCCCTCCACCGCCTCCCCTGCCTGACCCCCGCCTGGCCCCGTGGACCGGGTACTCACGCTGCTGGGGTGGAGCATGGGCAGCGGCAGCAGCAGCAGCGGCACCAGGATGGACAGCAGCAGCTTCCTCGCTCCGAGAAGGCCCTTCAGCAGCCCCATCCCGGACCTGAGTGGAGCCCGCTGGGCGGCCAGATAGATGCCTTCGCGTGTCCAGAAGACTCCGCACGCCTCTCTCGGCCTCCCGGAGCCCTGCGGCGGCGTGGGGCAGAACGGGAGGGCAGTTACAGCCCCGGCTGGCACAGAAGGCTGGGCGCCTCGCTCCTGTTTTAGGTGGGGTTGGTGAGCATGGTTTCACCAGCCAAAAGGAACCGGGAAGGGATGCTACCCCGAGGCATAGTGGGTCCCCTCTCTGCTGGGTCAGTAATAGAGTAACTTCATGCCAGGGCCAGCAAAGGACCCCTTAATCAATCAGAATCCCACCTCTTCGGTAGCCTGTTGGCCTTGAAGAAGTCATTGAAAGGCTTTAAAAATTTGAAGATACCAAGAGTACATCATGCCCTTCATCATTGTCTTCCTCTGTGGCCTCTTTCGGGCAGTGCCAGCTTCACTTCCTACCTGTGCTCCTTCACTGGACCTCTTCTTCCCTCAAAAAACAAGCCAACCCTAGTACCCCCCCCCCTTTCCTTAAACCAAGGCCCCCCAAGTTCGTCAGCAGAGGATGCAGACTTCAGATAGGGCTAGCTTCTTTCCTGGCACCTGGCACCTTCACTGGGTTCAACTTTCTTTCCTTCAAATTGACTTTCCACTTATGATTTGCCTGGAGCCAGGGGCCTCTGGAGCAGGGGGAAAAAAAAAAAGAAAAAAAAAAAAAAAAAAAAAAAAAAAGAAGTCCCAGACATTCCTAGTTGTCACGGGACAAAATCTTGCTGGAGGCCCACCTTAACTTCCACTCACCTATAGGAAGCGGACAGAGGCAGTAGCCCCGCCCATTCCCACAGCCAATCAGCGCAGCTTGATTGGACCCAGCAGGGGCCTGCTGATTCTGCAGAACTTAGGCAACTTGCAAAGCTTATTTTTGTTTCTCAGACATCCTAGGGGCTGGAGTGATGACCATCATTGGAAACCTAACCCCGCTTCCCCAAGCTCTGCTTTGCCGTAGGCAGGGGACTCTAGGACACAGACTTTGCCCTGGCAGGGCCACTGCTGCCTAGTCCTTCCGAGGAGGATGTGTCTGGTGGCAGGGAGAAAAAAGTTATTAGCCGAAACCGGTTTGGCTCAGTGGATAGAGCGTTGGCCTGTGGACTGAAAGGTCCCGGGTTCGATTCCGGTCAAGGGCATGTACCTTGGTTGTGGGCGCATCCCCAGTGGAGGATGTGCGGGAAGCAGCTAATTGATGATTCTCATAGATGTTTCTAACTCTCTATCTCTCTCCCTTCCTCTCTGTACAAAATCAATTTATATATATATATATATATATATATATATATATATATATATATATATATATATATGATTAATTCTGGAGATGTTTGCCCCAGAGTGCACAGGACGAACCCTTCCAGACTTCCCAGGTGGCACAGAGCGTTTGATAAAGTGCCCAGGTCAGCAGAGGGTGTCACTGTAAGAAAGCCCAGACCTTTCTAGAGAGAATAGGAAGGATAGCTGCCTATCTGGAAAAGTCTAGATGCCCGTCTCACCTCAGAGGCCTTCGGTGCCCAGATGTCAGTGGTCTTGCTGGCCTGAGTAGGTGCTCAAATGCCCTTCTCGGATGCTTTTTACCAGAGAAGACGCGGAGCAGAGTCCAGGGTTGTGCAACCCACCTTCTCGTGAAATCATGGAATGTAAGGAATGGCGTCCCAAGATCAATAGCTGGACCAGTTGGAAATGGTCCCCAGGCTAAAGTTAAAGGGACTGGAAAACTGACTCCAGAAAACCAGTTCTTCTTGACTTCTAAGGCAGGTGCGACTGCGGATGGTCTAGGTCCCCTGAGAGATTATCTTTCTGTTACAGGATGGGCTGTGATGGCTTATCTCTTTAAATGCCCATTAAAGACTACGGTATTTACCACTTTTGTGAACTTTCCTTTTTTGTGATGATTTTGAAACTCAGAATGGACAGTGCCACACATGTGATGTTTGGTGGCAAATATTAAAGAGACTGGATAATAATAAGTTGCTGTGGAAATAAACGTTGCTGTTAACCCCATGAACCAGTTCAAATTTCATATGCAAAGAAGTCATGGTTATAAAATTTTCTGTGGGGGAAACAATTAATTTGTATTTGGACTAAAAGAGATAATCCGAGATAACAAAGATTCCATTGAGCCTAATAACTCCATCATGACTTATTTATTACACCGTTAGCGAATATTTGTTAAATAAAATAAGGTGAGTGACACAGTAAGACCAGTAGTTCTTCAGAAGTCTAGCCACTTTTCAGTTGCAGAAAGCATTTTCCAGAATACAGCATTTAAGAAATGTAAGACAAATACCACTTATATGAGGTATTGAAAGTAGTCAAACTCTTAGAAACGGAACATGGGATGGTTGTGGCCAGGGGCTGGGGGACAGGAAAGGGAGTGTTATTGTTCCACAGATACCGTTTTTTTTTTTTTTTTTCAGGATGAAAAAATTCAAGAGATCTTTCACAGAACAATGTGCATATAGTTAACTTTTAACATCTCCGTACAGTTAAAAATGGTTGGGATGGTAAATTTGTATTGTTGTTTTTTACTATAATAAAGAAAAATAAGACATCAAAATGGGTTAGGAAAGTAAGGGGTGCCATGTAAAGTCATTTAACAAGCATGTGATCTTAGACCATTTCACCTGTGGCAATACCTTCTGACTGATCGCTTACGTGATTTTCTCTCAGCTGGAGTCCAGGGGAGGGGAGAGAGCAATGACAGCCCATAGACATTTTCCAAAGTCTCTTGAGTGACACCAGAGGTAGCCATGAGGATGCCAACCACGGAGGAAACTTCCAGAATTTCTAGACCCTCAAATTTCCACTATCCCAAACTGTCCGGTTGATGAGTAAATGGGACACATGGTGACTCGGTTGTGTCTGTGGTGTGTACAGTGTGGCATGAACAAGGCAGAATGGAAGGCTGTTTCTGTCCAGTCTTCTGCTTTCTTGTGCATGGGGCAGAGAGGTGGGGTTTGGGGTGGCGGTCATGAGCATTACATTTGATTTTGTATGTAAATGAAGTCATGGTTCTGTGGGTAAACAATTTGTATTCAGACTAAAATAGTGTTGAAGTATCTGGTTACTGAAAATGAAATGTTCACTTGTCTTTAAGGCTTTCCTTGTTTCTATTTTTTTTTTTTTTCAGTCATGTATTGCCACACAAATATGGACCCGGATTAACGAGTACAGAAGTGCCTTCACTGCTTTGTTCCAGGGTGAATGAACCACCACAGATGGCTCTCCCTGATCTGGGAATCATCCTCCCACTCACGGCCCCTGACTGGGAGCAGCCATGCATAGCATGACAGGGTAACCAGGGGATCACTGGCGGGTCTGTCCAGCTGGTGACTGAAAGCTCTCAGACCCCCTTCTGATGGCATGGCGTCCCAGCATGGGATGCAAGACTGCTGTAAGGGTAGTAATTGCACAGTGCCTGGGGCCGAGGCCTCTGCTAGCTGCTTTCGAATCTCACTCACATCAAGAAGTACAGTGAAAGTAGATTGTGAGGTTGATCTGCCCTGTGGGCAGTCCCACACTGTCTCTACTTTGATCTTTGTTTTCATCAGGCAGTGATACCCACAGGAGGCCAAAAGCCAGAGCGCTCAGGGTAGATGCGGGCGGCAGAGATAGCGTGCAAATGTTAACCCCGGGGCGCCTGGAGCGGCTTCAAGAAATGGGGGCAAAGAGAATCAGAATCAAGCCCAATGAGAGAGCTGCAGAGACACAAACTAAAATTAAAAAGAGTCCAGCAGAGCGACCATGTCAAAGAGAACCGGTAATATGAGGAAGAAGAAAAATGAGCAAAAAAGCATTTCTCATCAGTGTGCATTTGAGGGAGGTAAATGAGCAGAGCCATCAGAGGATAGAAGGAAGGGGCATGAGTTATTGTCTTCTGCATCTGAGAGCATCAGGATGCAAAGCTGCGTTTTTCTCTGGCCCCTTCTTCCTGCATTCTAGTTTTTCTCCAAAAAGATCACGCAGCTCAGGCTGCTAGCAAAGCGCATGTGTTCAAAGCTTTTAAAGAAGTCCAGACCAGCTGTTGTGATTATCAGATGACAATTGTTAAATTTCAATTTCGAAATCAAATTTAGCCCAAAGAGTCCTCCCTCATTCAAGGATCACACTACGTGGACTTCAGCCTCCAGGGCCAGGCTGCAAAGTTAGGGGAGGCCAGAGCGGTCTCTGAGCGAGTGGGGACTTTTTACTGGAACCCAGATGCCTCGCTCAGCAGAGCCTTCATCTGGGAACTCTCAGTTAACGCAGAGCTATAACAAGCCCAGCTCTCCCGATTTTCAGGTGACGGAAGCTAAGAAAGAACAAAATGCAAGAAGCAAGTGATGTTGGTCACAGAGAAAAGCGCACTCTTCTCGCCAGTCAGCGAGGAAGGCAGCAGAACTCACCCCGAGACCGAACGAGCCACGCCTGGGACCTGCTGGGCTGGCACAGTAGTCCAGCAGACCTCACAGTTAGATAAACAACTGTGGAAATGTCAGGAGTTGGAGAACCTTGGAGATTATGCTATCCAACTCCTTCCTTTGGATGGTTCAGAGCGACTAAATAAAAGCTTAAGGCAGTGGTCTGCAAACTGTGGCTCGAGAGCCACATGCAGCTCTTTGGCCCCTTGACTTAGTGTGGCTCTTCCACAAAATACCACGGCTTGAGTGAGTCTATTTTGAAGAAGTGGTGTCAGAAGAAGTTTAAGTCTAAAAAATTTGGCTTTCAAAAGAAATTTCAATCATTGTACTGTTGATATTTGGCTCTATTGATGAATGAGTTTGCTTAAGGCATTCCAGCTGCGTAGTTTCAAAAGCTATCAGGTCAATATCGCTAACATGAAAAACTGTCCTTGAAAGGGTAAAATTCTGCCATCTGACAACCAGTTGTATTTGAAGCAGCGAGTCTCTTATGATGCTAAGTAGTCTGATACTTAAGGAGTATCTGGGGCCCCCTCTTTGCTAGCATGACTCTCTGCATTAGCTTGGCTTCTCTGTTCAGAAGACAAGGCATGCCTGTTGGTGGTAGACCAGCCCTCAGATAAGAAGAGTCAAGACATACAGGTCAGACAGTTACCCATTTTCTAACTCACTCTTCTCGGTGACTCTTAGAAAAAGTGAGGAGTCTATCCTTGGCTAACAAAGTTCTTATTTGCCTGTCGCTCTAGCTCTGTTCTTTCTTACTACAGAACCTTCAGAAAAATGTGCATTTAACTCAGCACCCCGATCTCTTAGGACCAAAGAACTCTGTCCCCCATCTCCCCGCCATGCTCAAACCTCTATGATGTCTCCTCCAGCTCTGTCCTCCCTTGTGGGGCTCTGTGGCAGTCACGCAGTGTGGAAGCGATCTTAGACTCTACATGTCACCAGGCACACCATTCGGCCTCAGCAGGCATCTTGAATGACCACTCCATCCCTTGCTTCCGGCCCAGGTCACCTTATGACATGAATCAGGTGCGCCTGTCAGGAAGCTACCACGGGTCAAGAGAGTGGGGCCGAATAATTACTTTATCTCTGCTACTCTGAGCTGGCGGCATGTGTTTTGTTGCTGGTCCCTATAAACGGAGCGGAGAATGAAGAATTTCTGGATTACTGTGTGTGCTGGGGTGGGCCAGCCTCTCAGGCAGACACTCTGGAGCCTGAGGACCGCAGCAGGTCCTGCCTCAGGGCCTGGAAAAGGCTGAGGAGGGACTGGGCCCAGATGTCCTTCTGATGCCCTCGGGACAGGGCCGTGCGGTAGGCCGTGTAGGCCAGGGTCAGCGCTGTCCTTTCAAAGTCCTCTTTCTTAAGGAGGCCGGGGAGGCTGGCGAGGCTGGCGCTGAGCCGGCGAATGTCCGGGATGCGCTTGGGGATCACGTCGTTGCAGACAGCGCGGAAGGCGGAGGCCTTCCTGAGAGAGGCGAGCTCCTCATCCTTGATGGAGATCTGCAGGTCAGGGCTGATCTCCAGCTCGGCCAGCAGGAACTGGGGAGAGATGTGAGGGACGGAAACACATGAAGCATCTGGGCATTGCTGAGGACACCATTGTTTCCATCCTCACACAGCCTTCATGTGGGGAGGCCGCTGTGGAAAGCGCTTTGGAATCCAAGAGACCTGGGTTCCAGTTCTGACATTTCCCACCCACTTGGGTGACTTACTGAACTTCTCTGAGCCTCATTTTCCTCCTCTGTGAAACGGTTAGTAGCAACAATACTTTACAGAGCCGAAACCGGTTTGGTTCAGTGGGTAGAGCGTCAGCCTGAGGACTGAAAGGTCCCAGGTTCGATTCCTGTCAAGGGCATGTACCTTGGTTACGGGCACATCCCCAGTGGGGGCTGTGCAAGAGACAACTGGTCAATGTTTCTCTGTCATCGATGTTTCTAACTCTCTATCCCTCTCTCTTCTTCTCTGTGAAAAATCAATAAAATATATTAAAAAAAAAAACTTTATAGGGCTATTGTGGGAAGTAAATAAGAGAAATATGAACAGCCTGGTACAAACACTGTCCCTGGCACAAATGACTATTTATTATTTCCGGTGTCCCAGATGGATCTGTTCTTTCCTCTCTCCCTCCCACCCACCAAAGGTCTTCTAAATCATGAACTACTTCAGGTAACTTTAAATCAGAAGCGAGGGATTGAAGGATGCAGAGAACAGTGCTAGGAATTAAGTGGGATACAGAGATTTGTCCTCACTTCTCACCTATTCCTTACGCGGGGGGCGGGGCCTGCCACAGGCATCCCTCGCTCGCGGCTGGGCTCGCCTCGGGACCTGGTAAACATCTCTTGGACTCGGGGTTCTAACTTGTGTCTGCTTCCAGCTTCCCCCGCCCCGTCCCTCTCCATGCTACTGTCTTCTCAAAGGGCCCTGTGCTGTGCCTCCCATGTCCAAGACTCAGTGGAGCTATGCATTCTCAGTGAGTTCCGGGGTAGGACCTGGCTGCAGCAGCTCTTTCTTAGCCGGAGAGTTCTGGAACATGGAGGATGCCAGAGCATGCCAAGGCAAGGGGCGTGGGTTTGGAGATCACTGTATCCCTCATTTAACATTTGAGGAGATCAAGGTCACATGGCTGATGAGTGGCAGGACCAGAACTAACGCTCAGACCTTGAGCCTGGAATTTTACTGCTGAATCGGATCAAGAGGCCTTGGGAAAGTGACCCATGGTTTGGAGAAGCGGGTCTGAGTGGTGAAGATGAGGGGCAGAGGAAGAGAGCCTTTGGGGTGCCCAGGTGGTCAGAAACGGGGCTGTCACGGTGGGCAGTTACCTGGGACAGGGTTCTGCCAGACAAGCAGCTTGGCATTGCCTAAACCCCGTGATGAGTCCTGCCTCCTGGCATTTGCTCGAGACTATTGACTCTGCTGCTAGGGTGCTGGGAGTGGCACCCTGCGGCCCAACTTAAACCTCTAATTTCGTCTCCAGTGAGCTCCTGATGCCATCACTCCCTGTTTGGCACGTGGGAATGGAGGGGAGATACGAGGAATACCTTACTCTGGATGGCCACGATTTGATGGCCTCAAAAGGGAGTCTAGGCCAGTCCCCAAGGTGGGTGGGAGGGGCACTCATTTTCAGGGGCTCCGGTCATTCCTCCAACAAACAGAAAAGTTGCAATGCCTTTGGGGTGATATGGCCACTTGCGCCGCTGCCTACCTCGTAGAGCAGTTCTACTTCCTCCAGGGAGCTCTGCAGGACAGGGTTCAAAGGCACTGAGGACGATCTCTTGGGCCGATGGGCGGCAGGGAACAGCACGGCTGCAAGAAACAAAGGAAGAGGCTCCAGCAGCTGTGCATGTGGCCTTCCCCGCCGTAACCTAGGGGTCAGCCAGCCGATCTCGCACGTGACGGACTGGGAGCTGTGGCGTCAGTGAGCGGGAGAGGTGGCAGGCAGCTCTGATGTGTCCCGGAAGCCCCCAGGTGTGTCAGACGTTCCTGTGTCAGACCAGTGATTTCCAACATGGCTGCTCACCAGAACCAGCCCAGAAAGCTTGGAAAACTGAAACTGGTTTGGCTCAGTGGATACAGCGTTGGCCTGCGGTCTGAAAGGTCCCAGGTTCGATTCCGGTTAAGGGCATGTACCTTGGTTGCAGTCACATCCCCAGTGGGGGGTGTGCAAGAGGCAGCTGATCGATGATTCTCATCGATGTTTCTAACTCTCTATCCCTCTCTCTTCCTCTCTGAAAAAATAAATAAAAACATATTAAAAAAGAAAAGAAAGAAAGCTTGGGAAAATATAGGCTGTCCCCCAAAATGTATACACACACTCTGAATAATTACAAATGCAGTGTTTATTAAAATACATTTCATCTTCAAAGTGGAGCCATCCGCAGTTAAAGTATGCATACATTTTTTGGACACCCTATATGTAGTGTACAGGTGTCAGCAAAAGTAAGTTTATGGTTGTTTGTGTGGAGAAAGACATGCAGGCCATGATTATTGCAATAGCTTTTTTGAAACTGTGTTTCAAGTACTCACAACAGTAAACCTACTTTTGCCCACCCCATATGTTGAGGGAACTTCTATTAAAATCAAACAGAAATGAGCAAACAACAAACCCCTTCACACTGAACAATTGAGCCCCCTAATGATACCGTTCTCTGAGAGTGATGCCCATGTTAGCGCCTGGTCAGTATGAGGGGCTGGTTTAATTTATTGTAAACCCTTCTCGTCAGAGGATCAGGCTGCTGGCTGTTCCCCAGCCGTCTGAAACACAGCTGCCGAGAATCTGCACACAGGTGACAGAGGAAGGGGAGAGAGCTGCCCAAGATCCTGACTCTATGTGGCTCTAGGGGAGTGAGGGGCCAGGCTCAGGGTTCCCCCCAAGAACCAGCTGACTTAGAAATGCATTTGGGACAAAGTCAATCGCTAATGCTGTTTCTTGGTGATTGCATTTAGAAACAGCAGCTGGAGGAGGATGGACGGGCTGCTACGGGTAGAGAGAGTAGGGAGAACCTTATGAGGCCACGTGAAGGAGGAGACAGAATGTTACGGAGTGCAGGAGTAATCATTGTACACTGCAGTTCTCTGGGTCGTATCAGGCCGGGAGCAGACAGCCGTGCCTACCCCTGCAGTCCCATGATTGCTATGCCTGCTGCCAGCTGATAGGAAAAAGCACGGCTTCTTGCACCTAAGGTAACTGGGACCAGGGCGATACGTCAAATATTAAATCATTGGTCAGATCCCCCTTGATCTTAGATGCTGACTCTTCTTTATGCTGCTGTGTGCTGCCTCCCAAAATAACTATTCAAGCCCCGACAGGGCTCGAACCACCAGAACAGCAATGAAAAACAAAACATAAGTAATTGCAGCGAAAGATTTCCCAAATGCATAAATGAGGAAGTAGGATTCTCTATATGGCTTGGTACCTTGAGTCCAAGAGCAGTGAATGGACACATTGTACCACGTGAGGAGTTTATATCTAGGAAGCACTTAAATTATGTCATTTAAAAAAAAAAAAAAATAAAAAAGGAAGCAAAAGGTACAGCTTCTCCAAGACTCTGGATTGGGACCTCCCAGAAACCTGAGGCTCTGAGGTCAGTAGCGCCCCCTGAAGTTGGGCAAAGCACAGTTTGCATCACCATGCATGCCAGCTGTGCTTTATTTATTTATTTTTTTAAATATACTTTATTCATTTTTAACAGAGAGGAAGGGAGAGGACTAGAAAGCTAGAAATATCGATGAGAGAGAAACATTGATCAGTTGCCTCCTGCACATCCCCCACTGGGGATGTGCCCACAACCAATGTACATGCCCTTGACCGGAATCGAACCCGGGACCTTTCAGTCCGCAGACCGACGCTCTATCCACTTAGCCAAACCGGTTTCGGCAGCTGTGCTTCTTGATACAGGTGTCCCGGGGCCATCAAGAACGGGTCCACTGACGCCCAGGATACTGTGTTCGAGAAGGCAGGGGGCTACAGAAGCATCTTAGGAAAAAAAAAAAATTAATGCGAAATAATAAAAATGAAACATCTTTGATATAAAGACACTTCCTGAAAAGCTCCCTGGTAGGAATCTCCACTCCTTGGGAAGAGCTGGTTGGTGGAGTCTTGCTGTAACATTGCTTTCTCTGCATCCATTTATTATCTATACCACAAGCTCCTCTTGGGGTAGGATAAAGGTGGTTGTAGGGCTCTGCCCCCCACAGATTCTGGCAGGCTTCCAGGCCGAGCGCTGGGCCCCGCTGTTGGCTGAGGAAACCCATGCACTGGGGGAGCCAGTGACCTCCGGCAGTGACCTCTGCTCCCTCAGACCATGTGGGAAGGAGCCCGTGACCAGAGCAGTATTTCCGAGCCTCGTATTTTAGCAGAACTTGTTCTCATTGCCAGAAAACTGGCCATTTCCTCATGGAATCAGAGATGTAGGGCCTTGCCTCTGTTCCCTCGCGGCCTCTGCCTGCAGTTTTAGGTGGAGCTCAGGAGTCTGAGGCGGCTCCTAGGCATTGGCTCCCAAACCTGGACCGCATTAGCATCACGCCAGGGCTTTACCATCTACTGGTGCCGGCCCTCGCTGGTTTGGTTCAGGGGACAGAGCATCGGCCGGTGGTCTGAAAGGTTCTGGGTTCGATTCCAATCAAGGTCGTGTACCTCGGTTGCAGGCTCCTTCCCGGCCCAGCCAATGGATGTGTTCCTCCCACATTGCTATTTCTATCTTTCCCTCTCTCTTCCTTTCTCTCTCAAAATCAATGGGGCAATATCCTGGGGTGAGGATTAAGAAGCACAAAATGCTGGTGCTTGTCCCTGCTCCATGGGTCCTGATCTAATCAGTTGAGGGTGCAGCTGGGACGGTGAGATGTTGGGGCGTCTAACCGCAGCCACGGTGAGAACCAGCGGGCGCTTGCCCGAGGCTGCATGGAAGGCGGTGCCACGTTCAGGTGAGGCCAGTGGCTCTCAACCTTGACTGTGCATTAGACTCACCTGGGAGTTTTTAAAAACCCAAATGCCACAGGGCCCCTCTCAGGCCCTGTCACGGGCGTCTCAGGGGTGGATGTAGGCGTCGGGACTTCTTATGGCTCCTAGGTGATTATAACGGGCAGGCAGGGTGGACAACCATTGGGCTATCCGGACCCACAGCCAAGAAACGGCGCCCAAATGCAAAGCTCACTCCCATCGGAGGCCTTGCAGACTCTTCTGAGGAGATCAAGGCAAAGTAAAGACACAGGAGGGTTTGTGCTCTGCCTCTGCTTTCTCGTTGGCGGGAGAGGACACCAGGACCAGAGCTGGGCCAAGACCAAGATGTGACCCGTTTCTGGGTGCTCCTCCCACGAAAAGTGTGATGAACCCTCTTCTCAGGATAGGACCTGAGAGCAAGTTTACTTCTTTAACTCTTCTTCCGGCCTTTCTCTTATTGTGGCACTAGAGGTATCGGTGGCCTTAAAAACATTCCCACCCGGCAGGTGAGGGGGATAGGGGAGACCCGTGTCCCAGCATGGAGCCTTTCTGCTGCCTGTCAGTCAGGCCGGGGCTGCCTCTGGGAAGGTTATCCACCCGCTAGAGCTGCCTTTCTTCACTCAGTCATTTCCCTGGGGACAGGACACTCCAGCATGCTCACCCAAGGGCCCCCTCATCCTCAAAGAGATGGGGAGGAAATACCTCCTGACTCAAAACCAAGGTTCATCATGGAAGTGTTGTTCCCAATAGCCCTTGTTCTCATCGTTTCAAAATAATGACAGAGTTTGGGGAAGATTGCCAGAGATAGTTCCGCCTCTAGACCAGCCAGGGGAGGGACAATTGTTTCAGAAAGTATGTTGGGAGCACAGGAATCTGAAAAGGGGGCCTGGCCCTTTTCCCTCCTTCAGCCAGTGCCCCAGCCTCCTGTAGGCACCCCTGGAATTGCTGCAGCCGCTTTGACTGCCTGTGGCAGGCACAGGTGCAGTGAGCTCTAGGTGGCCATCCCAGCACTGCCCGGGCCTCCCTCCTCAGCAACGGGACAAGGTAACTTCCTCTCCCCTGGGCACGCTGCAGGCTGGCTGCTCCATGTCCAAACATTCAGGCGCAACGCTACCCTACAGTCACTCCAGGTGTTTTTGCCCATCGAGGTGAAGCCTAGACCCTGCCAGAATGTAAGCGGCCAAACAAAGGCTGGCCAGCTGCCAGAGGGGCGCGTAAAAGCTTTAACTACCCTCGCTCCCGCTTGGCGGGAAAAACAGCCCTGTCCCCGGGAAGCCTTCCCGTGAGCCCGCCGCCCACCGCGGTGCCTCCTCTGTCCTGTGGTGTCTGCGTCCGTCCTACACATCCCACACCTGCCCGCAACCGCTGGCCTTGCCCTTGTCCTCGGTGACTGCGTGACTCGGTAGCTGGGCTCTGAGTGCAGGCCCAATCCTGTATTTTGAAATGATTTATAAAAAACCCAGCTATTAAAAAAAAAAAAAAAAAAAAGGCATCAACCAAACACAACATCCCTTCCATGCATGCTTTGCTGGGTTTGCTTCCTTTCCCTGCCGTCTCATCTCCCAAATTTATGGAGGTCACTTTAGGTTCAGCTCCTTCTCACTGTCGGCTTTGGGGCAGTCCAGTCTTCGCAGGGCTGAGAGGAGGAGCCCTGAGCTGCCATCGGCAGAGACTCCTCTGAGGGAGGAGAGAGAGGGGGCAGGCTGGGGTGACCAGGGCCTGGCAGGAGGACCCCGAGCCCATCTATGTACCACCTGAACAGTGATTGAGCTGCTGGTACACCTTTTTGTCAAAATCACTGCCTTTGTGTACTTTTTTGGTGTAAAACTGGGCCAGTTTGTTTCTTTTTTCTCCACTCAGCGCTCCACGCCCAGCCCAGTCTCCAGTGATTTCTTCAGGATGTGACTGCCAGGAGGGCCACGCGGTGTGACCAGGGGACACAAGGACTCCCAGAATCCTAGTGTCACGCACGGCTGGCCGTGGGGTGGGGCTGTGAGCTGTCTCCGCCTCCTGTACTCCCTGTACCGCTGAGCCTCGGGGAGAGATTGAATGGTTATGATACTGTCAGATAGACCAGCACAAAACAAATGATTCATTCGCTGAAGGCCATGCCACATGCACTGAGTTAGTGCAGAAATTGGGCCCAGACGGGCAGGAACCATGTGTCACAGCATGTTCTGTCTCTGTCTTCTGTGGAAAGGCACATTGGGACCTCAGACCGAAGCTGTTAAATTGTGAGCTCAAACGTAACAACAGCTCACAAGCCTACAGGTGCCCATCAGCGTGCTTTGTGCTTTCCATGTGCACCTTGTGAGGTAAGTATCCTAGCATGTGCGGAGATGAAGAAACTTGTCCATTACAGAAACCGGTTTGGCTCAGTGGGAGCGTCGGCCTGCGGACTGAAAGGTCCCAGGTTTGATTCCGGTCAAGGGCATGTACCTTGGTTGCCGGCACATTCCCAGTAGGGGGTTTGCAGGAGGCGGCTGATCGATGTTTCTCTCTCATCAATGTTTCTAACTATCTATCCCTCTCTCTTCCTCTCTGTAAAAAATCAAAATATATTAAAAAAAAGAAAAGAAAAGAAAAGAAACTTGTCCGAGGCCATCGGATTTGCTTGCTCTAGGGCTGAAATGAAAACCCAGATCTCACAGGCTCCAAAACCCACTTGCCAATAGTGAACAACGCTATCTTTTTGTAGGCACATCTGCCAAAGACCGGGTCTTCCTCAGTTCTGAATCACTACGGGAAGGATAATGTTCACAGTGAATGAATGAGTGGATATGGGATGTAACATATTCTTAAATGAAGCACACATATTTAAAAAACCTCTAACTTTGATTTATAATGTGCTCTGCAATGTCAGTGCCTACAGCCCTGTGATCGCACTCTGACACATGTCCTCCCCTCTTCTGCCCCCTCTTTGCTCCTTCGCAATCACTTGGCATAAAGCACAACCCGCCTCCTCACCTTTCCCACCGGCACCGGTGTGCCTGAACGTGGCTGGAGGACGCACACGCGTGGTCTCACTTGAAATCCCTCGTTATTCTCACACGGGCCCTGACATGCTTCCTGACCATTTCTCCCATTTCTCGCTCCATTTCACTGTGACATGGACGACGATTTCACCCCATCTGCTTCCTCCTTACACCAGCCACCTGCCTCTTGCCCAGACACTGCTTCTGTGACTGTGGGCACTCCTGTCTAGACCCCACTTTCCCACAAGTGTGAAGTCTCCGAGAAAACCGGTGCTCACCTCTCCACCCTTCTCTCCTACGTGGTTCCTTTTCCCTCTCCACTGGATCTTTCTCGTCAACATGAAAACGTGTTACTTCTTCGACTAAAAAAAATTCTGCCTCACTGACTGCTCTTCCTCTCCTCCCTCCTCTCAGATCGCAGAGTTCTGGCCTCATCTGGGGTGTCTCCTCTTCTAGCCTCACTTCCCTACTGACTCCCAGCTTGTTCTTTCCAGGCCAGACTTCTATAGATGCAATTGCCTACAGAAACCTCCTTTTGGATATGTTACAGTTATCTCTCCTGATTCCCGGGCCAATCCTAGCCTCCAACACACACCACACACACACACACACACACACACACACACACACACACACACATCTCCTACTTCTCTGCCTTCCTCCCATCTCCCTCAGTTGCTCGGGCCCCAAACCTGGGAGCCGTCCTTGGCTTTTTCTTTCACATCCTGAGTCTAACTCATCAGCGAGCCTTGTTGGCTCTACCTTCAGAATGGATCTGGAATCTGGCGACTTCTTGCCACATCCTTGCTAGCTCCCCGGTCCAAGCCTTGAGTGCTTCTCCTGCTGGTGCCTCTGCCATCGTCCTTGGCTCCCGCCCTCATTCTGTTCTTAACTCAGCCGCTAAAGTGATTCTGTGCAAACACAGGCCAGATGCCACTCCTCTGCCCAGGACTCTCGAAGGCTTCCCACAGTTCTTCAAATGCCAGCCGGTGCTACAGGATGTGACTTCTCACTGCGTCTGAACTCACCCGCTACCCTCCCCGCTCATGGCCCCAGCCACAGGCCCTCTCACTGCTCCTTAAGCCCCGGGCACGCTTCTGCTACAGGCCTGTGCACTTCTGTTCCTTCTGCCTGGAACACCCACGGTTCCTTCGGGTCTTCAGTCGCCGCCTCGGGGAGCCCTCCCTGACTACCTTATTTAAGATGACAGTCCTGGGTACCCTCTGTTCCTACTTTTATTGCCATCTGACAAACCAGATGTTTTGTTTCTATGCGTGTCTGTTTCCCATCACTAGAATGTCAGCTCTGCCAAGGCATGGGGTGTTGTCCCTTTTGGCCACTGGATTCCCAGTGCCCAGCTTCCTGCCCAGGACTGTTTGTTGAATGAATAAGTGATTCCATAGAAACACATGAGCGATCTTCCATTCTTGTCCAACCATGTGCTTCACTAAGCCTTTCTCTTCCTAACACGGTGGTTTTAGAACTTAGGCGCAGTTGCAGGTCCTGGCTCTTTATCAGAGAGCAGGTGTGGTCTCCGGAAGCCCCAGACCTGCCTGCATCTCCCAGGAGCCCCTGCTCTGGCCGGGAGGACATGGTCTCAGGCACGGCGGGCACCGTCCCCAGGCCTCAGCCCTCCAAGCCCTCTTGCTCAGACACAAGGGCCAAAGCTTCCCTAAAGGAAGGAGTCTGTTTTGACTTGGAACCCGGCCTTCCCTTCATTTAAAAAAAATATATATTTTTTTAATTGATTTTTTACAGAGGAAGGGAGAGGGATAGAGAGTTAGAAACATCGATGGGGGAGAAACACGGATCAGCTGCCTCCTGCACACCCCCCACTGGGATGTGCACACAACCAAGGCACATGCCCTTGATCGGAATCGAACCCGGGACCTTTCAGTCCACAGGCCGATGCTCTAGCCACTGAGCCAAACCAGTTTCGGCTCCCTTCGTTTTTTTTGTTTTTTTTGTTTTGTTTTGTTTTTTTAATAATCTGGGATAAGAACCGCCTCTTCCTCCACCCCAAGAGGTTCCGTGTACCAGAGCTGGAGCCATATCAAACACCCCTTGGGTCCCCAGGAGCTTTACCGGCCGGTGCCGGGCTTGCTGGAGGGTGTGGGGCTGCAGCCCGCTTCACGCCAAACACAGGCACATTGTTAATGCATCAGGGGGAGCCGCGCTGTGGAAAAGGCCTGGGTGTGGAAAGGAGAGGCTCTGGTTTTTCAAAGATCGTTTGCCAGATCCTACTGATGTCATTTACTTGCTGCTCCCGGGCCAGCCCTTTAGAAACAGGGATCTTCTGAGCGGCCGTGCTCGGCCCCGGGCGCCGGGTCCAGAGGGAGCGCTGCTAGAAGGGCGTCTGGGAGCCCAGCCGGCTCGGCGGCTCCCTGGCTCCTCGCGGCCAGACGGTCCTGCCGCCCCAGGGGTCTGGGGGCTGCTGGGAGGGTGGGAGGGTGAGTGACAGCCAGACTCTGAGGCCAGAGCAGGTGGGGGTCAGAATCCAGCTGGGTCCTTGCCGCGGGGTGATCCGGGCGCGCCTCCCTTCCTCGTGTCCTTACGTGTCCCTGGTCGGCATAGCACCCGCTCCCGCTCCCAGAGTGACTGCGGAGTAAGCGGGGCCACTCTAATGCTCCCCCCCATCCGTCAGCACCTGCTAGACACCCACCTCAGGCCCTTGGCTTCATCCTGATGCAAGGGCAAACCCACGACAATGGACACCGGGAGATGACAAATCCCACCACGCACCCGAGGGCCACCCTTCCCTATGACCTTGCTTCAAAAAGGAACAATTTGCCTGGAGGTGTGGCTCAATGGTTGAGCAGCGACCGATGAACCAGAGGTCATGGGTGGATTCATGCCTGGATTTGGGGCTTGATCTCCAATGAGGGGCATGCAGGAGGCAGCCAGTCCATGATTCTCTCATCTTTGGTGTTTCTATCTCTCTCTCCCTCTCCCTTCCTCTCTGAAATCAATAAAAGCATATATTTTTAAAAGAGAAATAATTTATATGTATTTAATAAAAATATATTTACATGGTAATTAATGCATATATTCTACCCCCCCCCCCCCCCCTCCAAAGACTGGCCGATGGTCTCCAGCCCCCGGCATTGCTCCGGCAGGAGCTGGGGCTGCTGGGACTGGGCCAGGTGTGCCCAGTTGCCGGCGGGCCACGCTCACCGCAGGTGAGTCACTTGGTCTGAATCACGCTAGTGGGGCTGGAACAGCGACCTGGCACATGGAAAGCTACCTCCTAGGGCCGAATCCTAGAGAGCGCTTCTCAGGGGAGTGACCGGTAAGAAAAGGGGTGTCCTGACCACAGGGTGTGCTCCCTTTGGGTTTATCTCTACATTTCCACACGTGGGGGGGAGGGGGTTGGGGGGAGAGAGGTTGTGCACGGGTGGGGAGAGTGGGAGAGGGCGCAGGCGGGAGGGAGGAGAGAGGGTGGGGGAGGAGGAGGGCTGGGGCGGGGTTGTTGGAGGAGGAGGATCTTAGAGGGGTGGTCACCCTGAGGCTGTTTCCAAAGGGAATTAGGCCTGGGTTTGGGGTGGGATGGGGTAAGGATGGAGGTGAAAGGAAAAGTAAGTACATCTGGAAAAATGGTTTACATTTGGGTGTGACTCCCATTTCGGCAATTGTGTATTCTCGTATAAGTAAGGAAAAAATGTTAAACGTGAAGAAAGATGCACTATGTGGAAGGCTTTGATGAGGGCCTGAGGGCTCCGTATCTTTGTTGACTGCACACTGACGTGCACCACTAATCCAGTGCTTAGTTAGCACCGGCTGCCTCACCGCCTCTCGCCTGGGCCTCTCGCTTCTAGGTCGCTGGGCCCGCTTCCTGGTTGTCTTGTTTTTGGGGTGGCCCTTCCCCAGTGAGGGCTGGGTGGGGCCGGAGCAGTTGCTCTCAGGATGTTGCTATAAAACTGTCTGTTGAGAATCTCAAGTTTTTTTCTTTTTTTTTTTTTCTTTAATAGAATGATTTAATTTTTAAGTGGCTAACATTTATATAGCACTTTATCGTTTACAAAGCATTTTATGTACATTTTTAACCTGAGTCTCACAACCACATAGGGAAGGTAAGTTTTGGTATTGCTACTATGGTATCTGTTAGTGAGCAAAGGCTCAGAGAGATTCAGAGACTGGCCAGAGATCACACAGCCCCGTCAGAGGCAGAGCCCAAGTTTGTGAGATCCTCGTGGGGTAGCTCCTGACGTGTTTATTGTGTTTACAAGCCTGTTGCAATCAGATCATCTCATCGGGCTTTCGAACAGCCTAGAGTGGATTGTATCACCTTTCTTTCTTTCTTTTTTTTTTTTTTTTTTTTAATATATTTTATTGATTTTATACAGAGAGGAAGGGAGAGAGATAGAGTTAGAAACATCGATGAGAGAGAGTCATTGATCAGCTGCCTCTTGCACACCCCCTACTGGGGATATGCCCGCAACCAAGGTACATGCCCTTGACCGGAATCCAACCCGGGACCCTTCAGTCCCCAAGCCGACACCCTATCCATTGAGCCAAACCGGTCCCGGCTGTATCACCTTTCTTATAGGCTAATTAAGAAAGGCCCCTAAAGTCAAGTAGGGAGAGTGGCAGGACATAGCTCCAATGTCTCTTTGCTCTCTGTTTCCTTCCAAGTGTTGCCCCAAAGTTTGTCCACACGATGAGTAAGGTGGTGTGAGTGTGTGTGTGTGTGTGTGTGTGTGTGTGTGTGTAGTTGTCTTACTGGAAATAAAGGAAAACGTTCCATTAATTATTGACCCCAGGGCAACACTCATTTCACAGCTCAGTTCAGAGAACTGGCGAGTCCCTAGCCTCAGGCGTAAAAATGAGGGAATAAAGCCCCAAATAAGTGCAGTGCCCAGCCCCCTCCATTCCAGGACCATCTGCTCTGTGCCCTCTGTCCCCACACAGCCGGCCGGGCCTTCCTCCCTGACACTCTCCTTGGGACCCGGGGGGCTCATCTTTCCCCCCAATGCCAGTCCTGAGCCTCGTTTGGATCTCTCTAAACACCTGGGCCTGCCTCTTCCCCATTCTTTCTGGGAGAGAGACCTTAGTTGACGTTAGGGGCTGGGTGGGCAGACGTCAGTCCAGATCGGCATGAGCGGTCAATGCTCTGGGTCCCTCGCTTCCTAACAACAATAAACTCCCACTGGCTGGGGGTGCTGTCACTGTCTGCCACCTGGAGCTGGTCCTGGGCAGATGGTATGTGGCTCTGAGGGACTGTGTCCGAGAAGGGCTGGGTGCTGGTGGGGGTGGCAGGCAGGTAGACACAAGGATGCTGAAGACTTTCCCTTCCTCTCCTGCTGCTGGGCCTGCTCTGCCTGCTGCAGAGAGTCCACTCCAGCCAGGCCCCCCAGGGAGCAGCTGTCACCCCTGCTCCCAGGCGTTAGCACATCTCACCTGGACACCTGCTCTTCGCACGCCTGCCCAGGGCAGCAGCCTGGGGGAGGGGAGCTTGAGATGGAGTGTGTACACTCCATGAAGCAAAGAGGACTTGGCCCTGGCGTGCTGAGAGGGATGCCCTCTGCCTTCCCACCTTGACCAAGTCCCCTCAGCGCTTTGGTCTCCTTCAGTGTCATGTCCCCCATCACCTCCCAACACCTCTCACTTGTCAAGAAGCACAAAGCCATCCCCAGAGATGAGATTAAAGGAGGAAATGGGGTTTTTAATCCCCTCTCCTCAATTCCTAGTTGTATTAAAAAAAAAAAAAAGAATGATGAGCATCAGACAGTTAGTAAAAAGCAACTCACCCCTGCTCCATCTGTGGGACACGGTGGCCTGAGCATCGTAACACAGCAGCAGCAGCAGCAGTGTCCTCCAGCACATCTTCTCCTCCAGGCAGGTGAGGGGTCGCCTCAAACCCAGGGGGACCCCAGGAGCTACAGGTGTGCCCGTCCCGGTGCTCCCGGGAGCCGGCACCGTTCTTCCCACCTTTCCCTCTCCTAAAGAGCCGACGCCCTCTCCTGCCTCAGAGGGTGGAGGCAGAGGCTGCCTCCTGGGGGCGAGGGCGGGGGACCTGTCTGTCTGACTCTCCCTGGGATTGGGGGACTGGGCGGCCACAGAGAGACTCTGTTTTTGAGCACATCTGGAGTGACTCACGGGGCATGTGATCTCCTTGGCAGTGGGCTGGACAAATATAAATCTGCACTTGAGTTCCATGTGTTGGATGCGCCCACTGGAATTTTTCTTTAACAAACAGACTCGTGGAATTTGTTAGAGAGCCCGGCGAAGAGCTGGCTGCTGTCCCTGTCCGCACACATACCAGAGCCCGGGCGCAGGCTGCAGTGGGAGGCGGCAGGCTGCTCCCAGACGCGGGGCTGAGCTGGGCTGCAGAGCCCAGAGTTGCCTTGAGGACAGCAAAGTCACTGAACTGTCTGGGCTGAGTGTCACGTCCTTCCCTGGAGCTAGACCTGGAGATGTTGGCACCTTCAGCCAGAGCCAGAGCCATTCGCCAGGGCCTGCAGGGATGGGAGTTGGCAGGTTGTGGGGAGCAGAGTGGAGAGGTGCCGGGGTCATGCATAGGTGCTGTATGTGCAGGGAATGGTCCAGGGGCTCATGAGTGACCCCTTTCTCCCTTTGCATTCATGACACCCTGCTTTCTGGGCTGTGTCTAGACCTAGGACCAAACCACTTTGATTCTCCCAAGCAAAATGGTAGTGTTTTTCCAAGATAATATTTTTTTGGTATTTCTTTAATTAATGAATTAACTATTTTGTATTGAGATATAATTGACATATAACAAGTTTAAGGTGTGCAATGTGTTTTTTGATACGCATATATATTTGCAATGTGCTTGCCAGTGTGGTGTTAGCGAACACCTGACACATCACAAGATTGTCTTCTTTCTTGTGGCAGCAACATTTAAGATCGATGTTCATTATCAAAGCACCGCCATAGACACCTTGGTTTTGTCCACTTCCTTGCCCTGTGTGAAATCGCAGATGTGTGATGCTACAGCTTGAAGATGGGGAATCTTGGGGGTTTCCAGCCTGTGGAGGTACTGCCCAGCGTGACCAGGCCACTCCTCTTTTATTGGTACAAGAAGTTGCTTGAAAAAAGAGTGACTGGCCCGGCCATCATGGCTCAGTGGTTAAGTGTTGACCTATGAACCAGGAGGTTACAGTTTGATTCCCGGTCAGGGCACATGCCTGGGTTGCGGGCTTGATCCCCGTTGGGGGGTGTGCAGGGGGCAGCTGATCAATGATTCTCTCTCATCACTGATGTTTCTGTCTCTCTCTCCCTCTCCCTTCCTCTCTGTGACTATAAAATTTGAAAACCATTGATCTCAGTAATATTAATAACTAGAGACCTGTAGGGTGCCTCTGCCTGGCCTGAGCTCTCTTGCAATCCTGGATCCCTTGGGGGATCTTGGAGAGCTGGTTTTGGCCCAATCTCTGCAGACCAGGCTGCAGGACCCTACTGATGCACAAATCTGTGCACTGGGCTTCTAGTATGCATATAAGATCTTTGGTTAATCTCTTCTCACCTTCCCCGCTCACCCCTTCCCTCTGAGATTCATCAGTCTGTTCAATATATCCTTGCCTGTGTATTGAGCGTCTGCTCCCTAGTGATCAGTGCACATCATAGCTACCAGTTGAAGAGTCAAATGGTTGGACACTTAGCATATTAGCCATATATATATATATATATATATAAAATGGGTGTTAATTTTTCCAAGCTCTGTGCTCAGCGCTCTCCTTTGTTAAGATTTAATACACCAAGCTCTAAGATCAGCACAGGACAATACTTTCCAGTTGAAGTATAACATGAGCAAATGTAATTTAAAATCTTCTAGTAGCCATGTTAAAAAGAGTAAAAGGCAACAAGTAAATGAATTGTAATAATATATTTTATTCAAACCAACATATCCAAAATATTATAATTTCTCCTAGTGATCTGTTTTCGTATTAAAGATATATTGTTTATTCTTTTCCTTTTTTTTTTTTTTAATGCTAAGTCTTTGAAATTCAGGGTGCATTTCACCTAGAGCACAGCTCAGTTCAGACCAGCCACTTTCTAAGTACTTACTCAATAGCTACATGTGGCCAGTGGCTACTGCAGGGCTGGAAGGTGACAGGGCAGGCTCTGAAGCCAGACTGCTTGCCTGTCTTGCATCCTGGCCCTACCTCTTACCAGCTGTGAGATCTTGGCAGAATTCCTTAATCACTTGTTGCCTCGATTTCCCTTAACTAGAGAATGTGGATAATAATAGTTTCTTCTTCATAGGGTCGTTGTGAGGAATCAGTGAATTCACATGTATAAAGTGCTGAGGACTACTAGTATGCCTGGCACATACCTGTATGCTACATACACAGGAAGAGAAAGGCTCAGAGGGGCTAAATAATCTGCCCAAGGTCTCCCAGCTAGTAAGTGATGGAGCTGGGCTTTTAACCCACGCAGACCTGCCTCGAAGCTTTACGTTGGGAACTGCTTAGTGGAGTGCTGGCAAACCAGTTCTGGAGGGGCAAGGGGAGCCCTGATTTGTAGCATTTGCCAATGTTCCTGGTGAAAATACTCCCGCCATGGCTGATTTCATTCTACTTGCAAACTTGGTGAATAATTTAACCATCAGTTCTCCGGAAGCCACTCCCCTTACTCCTACTGGCTCTGATGACTCCTCTGCCTCTGTTGTGTTCTCTTTTTGTAGTTCCTTTTATAAAAATGATCTTTAAACATTTTTATTCTTCTTATTTTTTCCCCAGTTTCATTGAAATATAATTGACATATAACATATTGATTTGATACATGATATATATTGTGCAATGATTACTACAGTAAGTTTAGCTAAGATTCATCACCTCACATAGTTACACATGTTTTTCTTGTAATGAGAACTTTTAAATTCTACTCTCTTAGCAACTTCCACATATACAATACGGTATTGTTACCTATACTCACCGTGCTGTTCATTACACCCACAGAAGTTATTAATCTTATAACTCCAAGTTTATATCCTTTCACCACCTTTACCCATTTCCCCCATAACCACCTAGCTGATCCCTGTTTTTATGAGTTTGTTGTTTTATGGGTTCTACATGTAAGTGAGGTCATACAGTGTTCATCTTTCTCTTCTCACTTATTTCACTTAGCATAATGTCCTCCAGGTTCATGCAGGTTGCTATTAATGCAAAATTTCCTTCTTTTTTATGACTGAATAATATTCCAGTGTCTGTATATGTGTGTGTATATATTTATCACATTTTCCTTATTCATTCATCCATTGCCAGACGCTTAAGTTGCTCCCATATGTTCGCTATTATAAACAATGCTGCAATAAACATGAGGTGTCTACACAGGTGTCTCTTCAGGACAGTGATTTTGATTCCTTTAAATATATACCCAGAAGTGGAATTGCTGGATCGTATGATAGTTCTATTTTTAATTTTTTGAAGGACCTCCATACTGTTTTCCATAGTGGGTGCACCAATCTGCATCCTCACCAGCAGTGCCCAAGCGTTCCCTTTCTCCTCATTTTCGCCAATACTTATCTCTTGTCATTTTGATGATAGTCATTCCAACAGATGTGAGGCGATACTTCATTTTGGCTTTGATTTGCATTTCCCTGATGATGACTGATGTTGGACATCTTTTCACGAACCTGTTGGCCATTTGCACATCTTCTTCAGAAAAATGTCTATTCAGCTTCTCTTCCCATTCTTTAAACCAGATTGTATTTTTGCTATTGGGTCATATGAGGTCTTCATATGTTTTAGATATTAATTTCTTTCAGATATGATTTGCAAACATTTTCTCCCATTCTGTAGGTGGCCTTTTCATTTTATTGTCTTTGCTGTGCTGTGTACTTCTTGTTTAAACCTGTAAGGAGCTGAAACCAGTTTGGCTCAGTGGATAGAGCATTGGCCTGCGGACTGAAAGGTCTCAGGTTTGATTCCGGTCAAGGGCATGTACCTTTTTTTTTTTTTTTTTTTTTTAAATATATTTTATTGATTTTTTACAGAGAGAAAGAGAGAGGGATAGAGAGTTAGATAAATCGATGAGAATCATTGACCAGCTGCCTCTTGCACACCCCTCACTGGGGATGTGCCCACATCTAAGAAACATGCCCTTGACCGGAATCGAACCTGGGACCTTTCAGTCTGCAGGCTGACGCTCTATCCACTGAACCAAACCGGTTTTGGCAAGGGCATGTACCTTGGTTGTGGGCACATCCCCAGTGAGGGGTGTGCAAGAGGCAGCTGGTCGATGATTTTCTCTCATCGATGTTTCTAACTCTTTATCCCTCTTCCTCTCTGTAAAAAATCAAAAAATATATTAAAAAAAAATAAACCCGCAAGGATTGCCCAGAGGACCTAGCATGTGCCTGAGTGCCCTGTAGGTGCCCACGGAACATGTGTTGATTGGTGCTGGAGCTGAGAAAGCTCCCAGTTCCCCGCACTTTTGCCAGAACCCCAGTAAGTGAAGGAGCTGAGAGGGGAAGATGGACCTGTCCCTGGGGAAACCTGGACCAGAAATCACAGCCTTGGCCCCAGTCTTGGACTCTTTCATCTGCAGGCTCAAGTCATCAAACCGTCACCCACTGCATACTAAGCTGGATGCAGACTATCATCCTATTTGGGCCGGGAACAACTGTGTTTGTAACTAATTTCATTTCATAAGAGGATAAGCCAGGCTGTCTCTCCCACCACTGCAGCTTGGCAGCTAGAGGCAAATGTCTACCGTTCTCAAGGAGTCTTGGGAAACTCTGGTCTGCTACACTGATTTTTTTTTCTTTTTTCTTTCTCTCTCTATGTTTTTCTTGTTCTTGCTGAAATTCTATGCACTTAAATGGAGAACGCTATCTTTTGTAACAGATCATAGTAAAATCACGACGGTGGAGCTTTCCAGATCTATTGATTATTTAAAGAATACTTTAGGGGGGACATGCTACTTAAGGCAACAGTTTTCAAGCTCATTTTCACCTCTGAACTCCCACTGCGCCTACGTGCATATCTCTCATCAGCAAAAATCATTTTCCAGTTATGTCTACCATTTACTGAGTTTTGACCTTACTTTATTTCATTCCATTTTCATGGCAGTTTTGTTCAGGAGGTTCTATAGTAGAGTCCATGTTGCATCTGGCCGACTGAAGCTTAGAAAAGATAACTAACTACTATTGGGTAAATGATAAACACGCCCATAGACTGCCTGCAGGGGCTGAGATGAACGAAGAGCACCAATAAAGCATCTTCTATACTCCAGCGGCCTGATGCAGTGGATGGGGTGCTGGGCTGGCCTCACGCAATAGTCAGAGGTGTGTGTAGGGGGAAGATTCTTAATAGCAATAGGTGTGGGGGGAACATTCTGTTCTTTCTGAGGGCTCCAGCACTGAAGTGGAACAGTCAACTGCCATTTGTTTGGCCTCTGCTCATCCATTCATCTAGTTTGTGAACATCTGTGAACATCTGTGCCAGCCAAATAAGACATAATTCCTGCCATCTAGAATCATCATTTTAATGGGGAAAAAGACACTGCCACACATATGTAAATGCATGATGTTAGACTTAATATGGGAGATCTGATGTAGAAAACGAGAGGGGGAGGGGTGTGTGGGAAGCATTCTTGTGGGGAGAGGTTGACATATGTGTGAATTTTTAAGGAATGAGTTGGATTTTATTAGATTGTGGGAGAGGAATGGGGCAACATGAAAAATGGCACAGAGGGGAGAGATAACTCCCTGTGGGAAGGTCAAGGATGAGCCAGGCATCAGTGGGAGGCAGGGCCAGTCGTGGAGAGCTTTGTGTACCACACTTGGACCAAAGCCTATTGGGAGGAGGGAGTCATGGAGGGCTGCCATCAGGGGATTGAAGTGGCTGGGCCATTGAGGGTGGACTTGACAGGGTAGAGATTGCTCCAGGAGGGAGCAGATGCCAAGTTCTAGGAAAGATGGTTAGGTCCTGAATCAGGGCAGGAGCTAGTGGTGAAGGACAGGAGGGCATGGACTTGAGGAAGATGGAAGAAGTCAGAAACACACAAGAGGAGCTAAGAGTGGGAGAGAGGGGAGCAGACAAGAAGTTCCAGGGTGACCCCAGCTGAGACTGAGCACAGAAGGAGGAGCCTCTGGTTTCATGGACGTTGTGACTTCTGGGCTAGAGGTATTGAGTCTGAGGTGTGTGCCCCAATGTCATGTTTCCTGGTTTCTAGGGCACTTGCTCCCCGCTATGCCTCTGTGACCTGCTGCTTCTCTTTACCTGATGGCCTGGGATGGCTTCTTGCTCTCTAATTTGATTGCTTTGCATCTGGGTTCTCTGCTGTGATTTACAGCTGTGAGGATGGGAGACAGTACATTATTTTTTTGAGAGAAGCATCCCTCAGGGATGGATTGGTATATGAATGACAATATTGATAGATCCCCCTTTGGAGGACGCTGTGACTTAACTCTTTTGGGTCTTTTTCCTTAGCCCAGAGAGGGTCTTCAGGTCCCCTCTTTATCTGGCTGACTTCATTCATTCTTCACATTCTGTCAGATGTCTCTTTTCCCGGTCTCCCTGACCAGAGAGACTCCCCCAATTAAGCGTGTACACAGCACTGCGAACTTATGCTTTGTGTTTCACCCCAGCTGCAATTTAACTTTGTGATATTGTCACGAAGCCTATTAAACTATAGACTGTAAGCCCCATGAAGGCAAGGATTATGCTAGTTTTGCTCACCACTGTATCCCTCGTTCCTTCTGGCACTTGGTAAGTGCTCTACCAGCAAGGTGGTCAGGCAGTAGGGCTCTGGATCAAGGTCCCAGCAGAAGCAGGTGGCACATTCTGAAAAGAAATTGGAAAAATTCTAATGAAGTTCTGATCTTACTTTATTTCATTCCATTTTCACTATTGATC
Organism: Pipistrellus kuhlii; assembly: GCF_014108245.1. Classification (NCBI taxonomy): domain Eukaryota; kingdom Metazoa; phylum Chordata; class Mammalia; order Chiroptera; family Vespertilionidae; genus Pipistrellus; species Pipistrellus kuhlii. The sequence goes on from NW_023425405.1 coordinate 16,707,598, forward strand.
AAGGAGTGAAAGGGTTAAGGGAGGGACCAATCCAGGGACTAGCATTGGACTAGCCAGGGTAGGAAGTTCCTACTTGTTATAGATTACAATTTGTTCCTCCAAGAAGATATTTTGAAGTCCTAACCTCCAGTTCCCATGAATGTGTTTTTTTGTTTGTTTGTTTGTTTTTAGGGGGGTAAGGAGGTGATAGGGTCTTTGCAGATGCAATCAAGTTGAGATGAGGTTGTTAGGGTGGGCCCCCATCAGATATGACTAGTGTCCTTCTAAGAAGAGAAGAGGAGACACAGATGGAGAAGACAGCCATGGGCTGCTGGAGATGAGATTGGAGAGAAGCCCCTAGAGGCCAAGGACACCAAATTTGGTGGCAACTACCAAGAGCTAGGAGAGGCAGGGAAGCATTCTCCCCCATGTGTTTCAGAGGGCACATAGTAATGCCAACACCTTCGTTTCACTTTCTGGCCTCCAGATCAGTGAGGCCATAGAATTTTCTTCTAAGCTACCTGACATGGAGCGCTTTGTCCCAGCAGCCTGAGAAGACTAAGATGCCACTCCTGGGCCTGAAGGGACAGGTGGGGGAGTGACCTGTCCACAGTGGTTTGTAGCAGAGGGGCCACCAGCCAGCAGCCGTGGCCCAGGTGTGAGAGGACCACTAGGACCCAGGAGGAAGCAAACTGGGGAATGAATGTCTTGATCTCTCCTCTCTCCCAGTTTCTAATTTCCATTTGTTGCCTCCCATTAGCCCAAATCTGTGATAGCCACAGGGTGAGGGAGTTGGGTGATCTGGCCTGTAGAAGTCAGCCTCTTAAAAAGGGAGAGGGGGTGGGGGCGGGGAGAGAAGTCAGCCTCTTAGGTACAGAGTAGAGTGGCCAAGGGGGAGCGATCTGGAGGGCAAGCAGAGTGGATCCCATCCGGTAGGTAAGTAAATACTGAACGAATGGATGGATGAATGGGAGCATGATGGAGACGGAGACAGAACTCCAAGTGAATTCTCATTGCTAATTTGGAAGCAGGCAATTTTCTGGCTCTGCTCTGTTTCCATCCTGAGAAGAGCAGAGAGGAGTCATGGGTTTTTGATTCTTAATAGGACTTTTGTGTCTAGCTTCAAGCCCTGCCTTCTGGCTCAGCACCCGGGTTCCGAGTCCTGTGAAGCCTCCCTCTTTAGGCAGCCAGAACCTTTAGGCCGGATTCTATTTTAAGGCTGTAAGTGAGGTAATGGGTCCAACAACAGAAACACAGCTGTAATTACAAAGTGCCAGCCTCCAACGCAGGAAAGTCACCGGCCCTCAAGGGTGGCCAACAGAAATGACTCAGTAATTCACACACACGTGTGCCAGGCCAGGCCAGGACATCCTCCTGTAATGTGGAGTGCCACCATGCAGGGGGTGGGTGTGGGGGCTGGTGGGGAGGAACATTCGGATAATTCAGCTCGGCCTCAGCATGCAGCCATTGCCAGCTCTGCTAGCCAGAGCAGTAATTCAGGGGACTAAGGGTTAGGCCCACCAGCTGATGAGACAAGTGAACAGAATGGACCAGATCATTCCCCCAGTGGAAGCACTGTCCGGAGCAGGCTGCCCTGGCAGAGCCTGTGAAGCCGGTTTGCCTGTCACTAAAGCATCTGCAGTGCAATCAGCTCAGCTGCTTGGCTTTGTAGAGGAGAAGTGGCTACTTCCTACCATTCCAAAGCAGGTCCCTTGTCTAGGGGGGAGGCCAGAGAGAAAGAGCCTGCGGTTTTGCATGACGGGTCTAGCCTGACATTTTTGTATTTCTCAGATTAAAAATAACCAATCGAGCCGAAACCGGTTTGGCTCAGTGGATAGAGCGTCGGCCTGCAACTGAAAGATCCCAGGTTTGATTCTGGTCAAGGGCCATGTACCTTGGTTGTGGGCACATCCCCAGTGGGGGGTGTGCAGGAGGCAGCTGATTGATGATTCTCATTGATGTTTCTAACTTTCTATCCCTCCCTCTTTCTCTCTGTAAAAAACCAATAAAATATAAAAAAAATAATAATAACTAATCGAGGCTGGTTTTAAATTTTAATTTAATATTTGGTTGTAGAAACAGGATGTAGCACATGTAGAGACTTAGATGGGTTAAATTTTAGTTATTTCCATCTATCCCTCAGACTGTTGAACTTTAGTGATGATGCTACTCATTTGTTTCAAAATTACCTCTGCTGAATTCAGGCAACAAACGTTCACAGGAGTCTTCCATGTGCAAGCCACTGTGGCAAAATGTAAGTGGTGGCACCTCCCTCTTAGGTGTTACTCTTTTTCCTTTCTTTAGCAGACAAAACGCCAATCTGCTTCTGCAGAAACAGAACTAGACGGGCACCTCAGTGTAGAGGTGGAGACTCAATAGATATAAGGCAGGCGGGAGACCTGGAGAAAAGACACAAAATGATTTCTTTGAGAGTCTTCTTTTGATATGAAAATCTCTAGGGAGGAAATGTGTGATTTGCACAAGGAGTCCCAGGGTGTTCTGGGAGGGAAGGGCTGGATATTCATTTTATTAATCAGGATTTGCGAGGTTATGCTGCTTTAACAAAAGGACCCCAAAGTTTCAATGGCTTACAGCAACATTAGCAGCAGCAACAACAAAGGTTTGTCTGTCATTGAGGCAGTGTAGCCATCATGAGTCAGCTATGGCTTCACTCCATGTTGTTTTCATCCTGGGACCCTGGCTAGTGGAGCAGCTTCTATAGGAAGCCCTGTTTGGTCATCATAGCGGAGGGGAAAAGCCATATACTATATCATACTTTGGTTCTTACAATTTCAGCTCCAAAGTGACATACATACCACATTTCAATTCCTCCCACATTTAAATGGCTAAAACAAGGCCTGGGGCAATCCCTGAGTTTAGCAGGGCAAGGTTTTATAATTCTCCCCTAGGATGGAAAAGTGAAGTGTTTGTTGAACATTAATACAGTCTACACATGTACTTACACTCTCCTCCTGAGGTTCAGAATTAGAGATCTGTTGGGATTGGCAGCAGGCTGGCTCTAACCAGTCACAGGAGTGGGCAGCTGAGCCCTCAAAACGAAGTTACCGGGAAGTTTGAGGTAGATAGATAGGTAGAAAAATAGATAGATAGATAGATAGATAGATAGATAGATAGATAGATAGATGAGTTATCTGATAGATCCACTTGACTGATACAGAAGGGGGCAAGGATTCTGGTCCAGAAAGGTGCGTGCTGGAACGCATCTTGATCCAGTTCTTCTGGGGTTGGCTCACCTGGGGAAGTAGCTGAAGGAATCCTGGGGGGAGAAGCTCAGACCTTGGGTGTGGCTTTCTTGACGGAGCATAACCTTGAGGGATCACAGCTGTGGCTTCCAGGAGACACATTGCCTATCTTAACTACACAAGGGAGGGAAACTTCCTCCAGCTACCAGCCGGCCCCTGCTGCTGGCCAGCCAGAGGGGACTAAACGAGACCTGGGCCCTCTCCCAAACTTCTAATTTTCTTTGCATTTCCCCCCTATTCCCTACCTACATACTAATACCTACATATCATATATCTCTTGATATATAAAGGCAAAGAAGTTGGGGCCTTGGGATTAGGGAAGAATTTTCAGCTACTGTCAATTCCAGGACTCAGCTGGAGTATGCTGTTTGTATGAGGAACTGTAAAGGAGGTCATCTCAGTCACATAAAAATGTGTAAGTCACAGTTCCCGAAAGTATTATGACCTAGAAGGCCAAGACAAATAATTTAGAAAAACTCACCATCAAGGCAATATTTAATAAAGTGCAATGGGTATTCAATATGAGAGACAAAGAACCCTTCAGTTTGTCAGTCCCCTGAATGTTGAGGATGCTTTTTACAGCGGTGAGGCTGACCCTGGCTGATATCCTGTGTGTGTGTGTGTGTGTGTGTGTGGTGTGTGGTGTGTGTGTGTGTGTGTGTGTGGTGTGTGGTGTGGTGTGTGTATGTGTGTGTGTGGTATGTGTGTGTGTGGTGTGTGGTGTGTGTGTGTGTGTGGTGTGTGTGTGTGTGTGTGGTGTGTGTGTGTGGTGTGTGTGTGCTGTGTGGTGTGTGTGTGTGTGTGTGTGTGTGGTGTGTGTGTGTGTGGTGTGTGTATGTGTGTGTGGTGTGTGTGGTGTGTATGTGTGTGGGGGGGGTGTGTGTGTGTGGGGTGTGTGTGTGTGTGTGTGTGTGGTGTGTGGTGTGTGTGTGTGTGGTATGTGTGTGTGTGTGTGTGTGGTGTGTGTATGTATGTGTGTGTGTGTGTGTGTGTGTGTGGTGTGTGTGTGTGTGTGGTGTGTGGTGTGTGTGTGTGTGTGTGGTGTGTGTGTGTGTGTGTGTGGTGTGTGGTGTGTGTGTGTGTGTGTGTGTGTGTGTGTGTGGTGTGTGTGTGGTGTGTGTATGTGTGTGTGGTGTGTATGTGTGTGGGGGGTGTGTGTGTGTGTGGGGTGTGTGTGTGGGGTGTGTGTGTGTGTGTGGTGTGTGTGGTGTGTATGTGTGGGGGGTGTGTGTGTGTGTGGGGTGTGTGTGTGTGGTGTGTGGTGTGTGTGTGTGTGTGGTGTGTGTGTGGTGTGTGTATGTGTGTGGGGGGTGTGTGTGTGTGTGGTGTGTGTATGTGTGTGTGGTGTGTATGTGTGTGGGGGGTGTGTGTGTGTGGGGTGTGTGTGTGGGGTGTGTGTGTGTGTGTGGTGTGTGTGGTGTGTATGTGTGGGGGGGTGTGTGTGTGTGTGGGGTGTGTGTGTGTGGTGTGTGGTGTGTGTGTGTGTGGTGTGTGTGTGGTGTGTGTATGTGTGTGGGGGGTGTGTGTGTGTGTGGTGTGTGTATGTGTGTGTGGTGTGTGTGGTGTGTATGTGTGTGTGTGGTGTGTGTGTGGTGTGTGTGGTGTGTGTGGTGTGTATGTGTGTGTGGGGGGTGTGTGTGTGTGTGTGTGTGGTGTGTGTGTGTGTGGTGTGTGTGTGTGTGGTGTGTGTGTGTGTGTGTGGTGTGTGTGTGTGGTGTATGTGTGTGTGGTGTGTGTGGTGTGTATGTGTGTGGGGTGTGTGTGTGTGTGTGTGTGTGTGTGTGTGGTGCGGAGAGGTGGGAGTCGGCATCAGAGGGGTGGAGGTGGAGGTGGAGGTGGGGCGATTCTGGAAGGCATTTCTCAGGATGGAAAGTTCTCTGCTGTGCTGTGGCTTCTTCACTGCTCTCTGGCTCGATGCCACAGAAGGAGAAGACACTGCTGAGATTTCGTAGAGGAAGGGGTTGGTGTCTCTGCCAGTTAAATCCCATTATCTCCCCTGAATCCTGCCTGGAAGGGGTTGATGAATAGATGTGAGCATTCAAGATGAAGCTGTAACTTACAGTAAGTGGTGAGTCCACCCTGCTCAGAGCCAGTGGGTGGCTGGGCTGGGAACCCAGGAGACATGGCCAGGGCGGAGTCGGAGGTGCCTGCTCCCAGCAGGCGTCAGGAGCAGAGGCTCGTTATGCGGAGAATTTCCTGCCTCTGCAGTCCCACTGCCAGTAACCGCAGCTTAGCAAATTCACCTCCTGACCACTTTTGGTGAATTTTCAAAAAATACCTCAAACTTGTCCTTAAAATCCAAACTCAGTCCAGGGCAGGTTTCGCTTCTGAATCAGATTTTGGTAAATAACTGACAACTAGTTTCTTTCAAAATGAAAGAACTTTTTCTTTTTCCTCTCAATTTAGAAATGCTGGGGGAAAGAATTTGTTCTTAAAAGAATGAGAGGCAGGTGGAGAGTTGGGGAGAGGTTAGAAAAACACGTTGGTGTTTGGATGGTGTGGTCGGAGCCAGTGCTGGCCAGGGATTGTGATGGGTGGGAGGGGGCTGTCAGGAGCTGATTATAGAGGGGCTTGTCATTTGCAAAAAAGGGTGAGACCAGCTTAGGGAAAGGAACAAGTAGGAGTCAATTAACAGACAGGCACCAGCCCTGCCTGTTGTAAGGATGAGAGAGGTGAGCTCAGAGACCTCTACCCGCTCACTAGGGTTCTAGGGAACAGTTCACCCCTATCTGGGTGGGAGGTGGGAGGTGTGTATCTTGATCTGAAGGAGCTGGAAAAACAGGGGTGCATTAGGCCAGCTGGTGTAAAGTATTCCTGGGGTACACTTGGGATAATTTGAGGGACAAACAATGCCTAAGGGGGAGGGGGTGGTATAGGCATTTGAATGGCTTGAGTAAAGTCTATTTTAGTTGCAACATCTTCCTCTTCCCTTTTCTTGTGAATTTATAAAGAGTGGCAGTCGGTGGAGACAGAACTGATTAGGACAGAGAGGAGAATAGGAGGGGTGTGGGGGAAAGGAGAGGTCAAAGACTGACTATGAAGGATGAAGACTGAGAGGGATGGGATGAAACTTCTGTTGTCCCAGCTTCCCAGGTACATCCCATACCCCACACCAGGTCCTGTGTGAGGGTGGAGGACTTCATTGGTTGGTACCCATACTGGACGAGAGGTAACACAATAGTAATAATTGAGTCCCTTAGGGGTTCAAGTCTTTGTGGTTCAATAATTTCTTTATTAAAGAAATGTTAAGGCAAAGTTTTTTTTTTTTTTTAAATGTATTATCATTCAAATGACTGCCCCCAGTCTTTTCTTTGCATGCCAGGGTTCCGAGCTTGATCCCCAACGTGGGGCCTGCAGGAGACAGCCAATCAATGGTTCTCTCATTGGTATTTCTATCCCTTTCTCCCTCTCCCTTCCTCTCCCTAAAATAAATAAAAACATAGGGGGGGGGGGGGGAAGAAGAGTAGACATAATCTGCTAAAGAGAAATGGGTGGGTTTCTTGTACGTGAGCAAGATCTCTAGTCTTCGTTAGTGAACTCACAGGTGCAGGAGTTGCATGCCTTTTTATAGGACTCTCTGCTCTGCAGTTTAGAGGAAACATTGTCATAAGTCTGTGTGCAAGTAGGTGCTTGATAGCAGCTCTTAGAGAGAAGAGTTGATTTAGAGCACATGTGTCAAACACAAGGCCCTCGGGCCAAATCCGTCCCGCCAGGCCTTGCAATGTGGCCCGCGCCACGCTGTCATCACTGCACTCCGCTGCGTTTCCATCACAATGACAGTTTATGACTGTTCAGTAAACCATTCGGCCCGCGATTTAGGCTGGATTTTAGATTTTGGCCCCTTCTCTGATTGAATTCGACACCCCTAATTTAGAGGATCTTGTGGCTGAAAGGATGTTAGAGATCATCTGGCGCCTCCTTCTCTCTCATCGTGCTGTGACCTTCTGAGGGTGACTTTTGTTAAAGTTTGTTTGAATGTTAAAGGACAAAATTCAACTGAGTAAATCTGAAGATCTAATTGGCATTTTTTAAGTGGTTAATGAATTGGACAGCATCCCACCTAGCAAGTATTAGGCTGCTCGGAGGGGCTGTACAAAATGGAAGGTTTTATAGGCAGAGAGTGGGACTAGAAAGTGAAAAGAGTGGGAGGCACCTTCTCTTAGGGGAAGGAAAGGTCTAGCGGGCAGACTGCCTCACAAGTGTTGATCAGGAAGCTCTGGGCTAGTTGGTTTAAAATTCCATTCATTGGAGAGGTTAAAACTGCAGTTAGGTTAGTTATTAAGTTTGGTTTGTTGAGGTGACTTAGAAAAAGTGACTCCATTTTGGCCTTTTTGTATGTATGTTAACAGAATACAAATTAAAATAGGCACACAAAACTAACAAAAATGTCAAATAAACAGAATAGCCCCAAATTGAAAACAATGTAAATATCTACCAATAGGAAGAAGGATAAATAAAAATGTGCTTTGTTCATACAATGGAATATTATCTATAGATGTAAAAGGCTAAGCGATTGTCCGACCGATAGCTATGATTCCCACTGACCACCAAGGGGCAGATGCTCAACGCAGAAGCTGCTGAGCTGTGGTGACTTGGCAGCTGCGGTTCTTGGGTAATGCACATCAGAACCAGAGGAGAGGGAGCCCTATCCAGGGTGCATCACTGGAGAACCATCCTTTGGCCGGGACCCCTCAGGGGATGTTGGAGAGCTGGTTTTGGCCCAATTGCCACAGGCCAGGCTGAGGGATCCCACCTACCAGAGGGACCTTACTCACTCCACAGATGTCCTTTGAGCCACCTGCATTGCCCAAGGAGCGGCAGGCCTGGGAGGGACCACGGGAGATTGGCTCCAGGCATGTTCAGCCAGTCTCACCCTGCGATTGCATGCAGGAATCTATGCACCTGGGCACTAGTCCAACAATATAAAAAAATAATTTACTGGTACCACATGAATGAGCCTAAAAAACATTATATTGAGCAAAATAATATGACATTATATAAAGTTGGAGAATAGGCAAAACTACAGTATGGTGGTAGAAGTAAAAAGAGTGGTTAATTCTTTAAAATTTTTTTTTATTTAGTTATTGTCAGTATTACAGATGTCTCTTATTCCCCCTCCCTCAATTTGCCCCCCTTTACTCAGCTTCCACCCCACCCCAGGCCTTCAAAAAGTGGTTAATTCTTGGGGAGGTGGCTATTTAACTGGAACAGAGCATGAGAGAACTTTCTAGAAGGATGGAAATGTTTTATCTTTTGTGGTGCATCATGTGTGCGCAGGCGTGCGCATGTGCGCGCGCATGTGTGAGACAGAACTGTATACTTAAGGTTTATACATTTTACTGAAAGTAAATTAGACCAAAAAAAGAAAACTCAAACCAAAACCCAACAACAAGCACACAGAACAGGAACTAGGTGGTTAATGAAGCAAATTTAACAGTAAGCAACACAAATAGAAGTCCCCTTGTCTAGCAGTTTAAGTAACTAGGCCATGGGCATGTTACTCAGTGTCTCTGAATTTCAGTTTTTCTTCTATGAAAAATAAAGAGAGGGCCCATTTGTTCATTGCACCCAGACTCTGCCACTTCAGACGGCACGGCCTCCAGTGGAAAGAACACGGAGACTCCAATTACAGACCTTGATGCTATTCTGCCGGCACAGGGAGCCCAGTTACACAGAAATAAATGTGGCTGCCAATGCCGGCCCTGCCCGACTCCCTTCCCCGGCCTTTTTGCATCCAGCCAGCCCCGGGGAGCGCTGAAAAGACCTTATGTTTAGGCCCAGACGGTGCTTCCCCCCTCCTGCGGGCCTTGCTTCTCCTGAGCTCCAAAGCTCCTCTTGTCCTCAACCCATTGATCCTAAAGGCGCTTCTGTTTGGTGAATGAGTTTGAAGCCAGAGAGAAAGAGAGAGAGGAGAGAGAGAGAGAGAGAAATATTTGAGGGTACTTGACTCACCAGTCTCAGTGCCTAAGATATGTGGTCAAGATTCCAAGTCTAACTTCCGCTCAGGGAGACAATGTCAGAGGACCTCCTTGAGACAGTTCCAAGGACACATAAAGAGTTACTAACCCCTTCCCAGCCCAGCCCGCCACCCCAGGCCACTGAGCTGGTCCTGAGCAGGGTCTCTCCCGCCCCTTCATTGCCTCTGAACCCCCAATGGGGGAAAAGTGGGGTGTCTGGTTTGGACCTAGTCACTGGAGCAGCATCTGTGTAATTTCCCTGTCTTGTTTCATTTACTTGATTTTTCCTTCTGACACAGGGAGGCGGACCAATTACCTGGCTCTTGTTTGCTGATGGGAAAACGTAGGCAGAGGTGACCTAACTGGAAGTCCTTGGCCAGAGGCCATCCTGCCCTCCCTGATTTATACTCAGGATCAATGCAGGGAGACCAGCTTATCTGGAGTAAACAGTCCCTGCCAAGGCGTTCTGCTCTCAGGAGCAGGGTTCAGTGAAAGCACAAATATTGGCCCAATAAAGCCATAGTTTCTTAAACAGAAAGGTGTTTGGAGGTCAGAGGCTCCAGTTTTATTTTATAGATGAAAAAACTTAAATCTAGAGGGTGAAGTAACGAACAAAAGCCAATCAATGACACCAAGAACACCAACCAGTAGCTGCCTGGACTCAAATTCCTCAGCCAATCAGATAGAACTGACCACATCCTATTCGTCCCCCAGGCCAGGGTTCTTCAGCCTTGGCACTATTCACATTTTGGATAGTTTGCTGTGGGGCACTGTCCTCTGCATGGCAGGATGTTCAGAGGCATCCCTGGCCTCTACCCACTCGATGCTAGTAGCACCCCTTGCCCCATCTGTGACAACCAAAGATGACCCCAGACATTGCCAAATGCCCCCTGGGGGACAACATCACCCCTGGTCAAGAACTGCTGCAAGAGAGAGTCAGTTCTTTCAGTTCAACACATAAAGATGCATTGTGATGCACTTGTTACTAGTATCTGTCTCATGCATTAGTTTGTACGTAAATTCTTTGAAGTAGCAGATAGGAACTTATTCACCTTTAGGTTTCTCATGTCTTGCTTAGGACCTGGCATATGAGCAAAATACGATAAGTGGCTGAATGAATGAGTGAATGAATGAACAAACTCCCTGGGGGACCCTGAAATATAAACTTTCATCGCTGGATATTGAGTGTAAGACCAAACATCAGTCTGGTATAGGCTGGAGGAGAGGAAGGAATTACCTGCATGACCTTCTGTCTGAGGGAAGTGGGGGCCGCCTCCATCCAGTTGATGTCAGAATGTCCAAACCTGTAGAGAATTTTTATAAAAATCTATTTGAGTCAAATAAGGATATGTTTGGAAGCACGATCTCAACAGACTAGAAAAATGCATTGGAGAGTAAGCTTGCAGTTTCCTTTGTGCATTGGGAATTAAGGAGGGAAGGTAAGGGAGATTATGTGAAGGTGGGAGAAAGCAAGGTGAAGATTGGGTTATAGGAGAGTTAAGATTATGGGCTCTCTTGAGGGTAGTCACTCTTTATTTAAAAAAATATATATTTTTATTTCAGAGAGGGAGGGAGAGGGAGAGAGAGACAGAAACATAATGATAGAGCATCGGCCTGTGGATTGAAAGGTCCCAGGTTCGATTTTGGTCAAGGGCATGTACCTTGGTTGTGGGCAAATCCCCAGTAGGGGATATGCAGGAGGCAACTGGTCGATGTTTCTAACTCTCTATCCCTCTCCCTTCCTCTATGTAACAAATCAATAAAATAGTAAAAAAACAACAACAAAAAAAATCAAAACCCAAAAAAACCCAAAACAAACAAAACAAACAAAACAAAAACAAGAAATATCAATGATGAGAATCACTGATTGACTGTCTCCTGCATATCCCTCACTGGAAATTGAGCCTACAACCTGGACATGTGCCCTGACCTGGAATCAAAGCATGACTTCCTGGTTCATAGGTTGATGCTCAACCACTGAGCCACACCAGTCAGGAATTTTTTATTTTTTATATTAAAAATATATTTTTATTATTGTTTTCAGAGAGGAAGGAAGGGAGAGGGATAGAAAGATAGAAACATCAATTGATGAGATAGAATCATTGATCAGCTACTTCCTGCATGCCCCCAACTGGGGATTGAGCGTGCAGCCCAGGCATGTGCCCTCACCAGGAACTGAACCATGACCTTCTGGTTCATAGATCGATGTTCAACCATTGAGCCAAGCCAGGTGGGCGAGGGTCACTCTTTAGCAGAAAGGTCTGAAAGGGGTATTTCAAAAGTTTGCTAACCCAGATGTCTAGAAACAATGAGCAGGGCTTGCTTAAGGCAAAGTTAGACCCTTTACTAAAAACGTTATATGCCTGGAGCATGACCGCACCAGGATCTGCCCAGTTAGACGTCTATGACCAGGGCATCCTGTGAGGTCACTTTGCACAGAACCCCCTTTTCGTCCACAGTCTGTCATTCACTGTCATGGTCCATAGAGGCATCTTCTCCTTGAGCTCCTTTCTCAGCTTGTCATCCTTACAAAACAACAGAAATAGATTCTACGCCGAAGAGCTTTTTCACACTGGAGATAAAGGCAGAATTCTAGAACATTAAACTTTGAGAATCTCATAGTGAAAAGGAAAAGGCCCCCAAATACTGTCATTAAAGCAGCCATGAAAGCCCCGGGAGGACACTGCTATAGAGTACGGCTTGTTGGCATTGGGAAAGTCACAAGTAAAACACAGATGGAAAAATCTCCACCACAAAACCCTATCTCATTGTTTTTTCTTAATCCCAGAAACTTTCACCAGTGTTGTCTTTGGGCAAAGGACAAAGCTCCTTCGAGTCTGTTTTCCAAACAATAAAATGCTTGAGAGGGTAGAGTTTTCTTTTGTAAAAAAAAGAAAGAAAGAAAGAAAGAAAGAGAGAAAGAAAGAAAAAAAAGAAAGAAAGAAAGAAAGAAAACCAGACCGTATCACAAAGTCACAAAATATAAGTCCAGTGGATCTTGAAAATATAAGCTATCAGTTAAATAGGTCTTACTGGAGAATTAATTTTAAAAATAAAGATGGTCTGACTTTTCCAAGGACTTTACCGGTCAATTAACTCAAACAGACAAATTGATTTGGACTTAAATGGTGATGGAGAATACAGTTGAAACAGAAGTAAGGACAAAAAAGGAAGTAAAGACAAGGCAGTGAGAAGGCTGACTGGGTGGAACTGGGTTAATATTAATAATAACTGAATGTTAGCTCTGTCAGGGCACAGACCCCAAGGTGCAGATTTGATCCCTGCTTCCAGTGTGTGCTGGAGGCTGCCAATCGATGTTTTTCTCCCTCTCTCTCTTTCTCCCTCTTTTCCTCTTCCCATCCTTCCCCCTCTCCTTTCCTCTCTCTCTCAAGCCAATAAAAACTATCCCCAGGGGACGATTAAAAAAAGGAAACGGTGCATTTTACCGAGCTGCTGAGGTGCAGGGAGGACTCAGCCGCAGAGCCCTCCTGCCTGGCCCTCAGTGTGCCAGAGCCCATGGGACTGCCCTGCAGCCTGAGCTCGGACAGATGCCGGTTTGCCAGGGGTAATGGCTTGCTTATCTTTGGCTGCTTGCTCTCGGGGAAGTAAGAGAAAAACAAGACCAGTGGGAGAGCAGAGGGCTTCAGGTCTGAACTCCAGCGGGGACCTCCAAACAGGACCCATCGTCAGGATGCGGGGAGGGGTTGGCAGGTGAAGTGTCCGGTGTTTCAGGAAGAGCTGGGGAAGTTTCCTCCTGGGACCTCCATTGAGAGCAGGAGCGGGGGCAGCAGCTGGGCCCCAGGGTGTCCTGGGACCTGGCAGGTCTGGGCAGCACCAATGAGGCAGGGGTGCACAGACTCACAGAACATAGAGCAGGAAAGGCTGTACGGGTCTAGCCTAACCTCCCAGCGCTCAGCGGCCCGGGAGATGGATGTTTGCAGGTGGAGGCTGTCCTTACACAGATCACTGTCTCCTTGGGAGGAGTCTGCTTCCTCTGAGGGCACAGGACACGTTTGCTGGTTTTTAGGTGTTGGGCATGGCCTCAGGCAAGGCGTCCGAAGCAGCCGGATGGCAGCATCTCCCAGGGAAGCCAGCCCATGGGTATCATTCTACACGCGCCGGCTGCAGGCCCCATGCACCCTCCTCTGCAGCCGCGGAACCCACTGTGCCTCCGGCCACTAGTCCAGCCCGTGTGGTGGCCAGAGCTGGCTGTGGGGGAAGGTCCAGGAGATGGGGAGGTGGAGAGAGGTGAGATGATGTAATGCGATTGCCAGGTTTAGCACTTAGAAGTACAGGATGCTCAGTTCAATTTAAATTTTAAATGAAGAGTGAATGGTTTTTAAAAGTATGTCTCAAATAGTGCACGGAATCTACTAAAAACATATTCACTGTTCATCTGAAATTCAAATCGCCCTCGGCTTCCTGTGTTTTATCTGGCGGCCCTTTCTTGAGATTCTCGGCAGCAAAGCAGCACGGATCTTTGATGAGGGCAGCACTGTTGAGGGCATTGCACCATCCCGATTTCAAACGCAAGACAGGACAGCTGCCCACGTCCTCTCCTCCCCTCTTCTCCCCTCCCCTCCTCCTGCCTGGAGCTGCTAGAAGAGGCCGGGAATCTGATGTCTTCCAGGCGTCCAGGCAGCCGAGGAAGGAGAGAGGGCTTTCGGAGGTCATTGCCACCACAGAGTTCTCTCTCCAGTTCCCTTTTGTTTGGCTTCAGCTGAAGGGACGACACTCTTTTAAGGATTCGAGGACGGAGCTGACACGCACTGCAGCTCGTGTCCCCGGGAGATGATGGCTCTGAACCTGCAGAACTGTATGGCCTGCTTTGCTCCTGAATAGTAATCAGCTGGCAGCTCTGGTCTCTCTTCCCGGCAGCTGGCGAGGGGCGTTCTGATTTCAGGGGAGAAGCAGGGACCTGGGCTGGCCTTATTGCCAGAGGGAGGAGAACTCCCCCGAGCAGGCCACCGCCCGCTTGGTGGTGCGGCCCTTACTGCAAAGCGCTCCCCGCCGCCTGCCAGATGCCCGGCCTGGCAGCAAGTCTTTGCTCCCGTAAATGACCTTCTCTTTAAAAATCACACATCCCCGAGGAGCACAGCATCTTAAGCCATTATCCCTTTTGAAGGAGTTGTCTTTTGACCTTCCTAACTCCACGTTTGGCTGAGAGCAGGGACTTGGGGTTATGGGTCCCAGGACAGGAAATTCCTGTGGGGACTGCGTGAGAGAGAGGCTGATCTCCAGGGAGTGGATTGGAAGAAGGCCCGGAAATGAAGGGGCCGGGAAGCTCAGGAGAACGAGGAGAAGTGGGGAGAGGGAGGCATGGGAGGAGAGGTGGGTGTGGTGGAGCCGCCTGCCTCACTCACCACCCCCTCATGGAGCAGAAGGGTCCCCAACTTGCCAGGCAAGTTTGGGTTGGGCACTGCTGGTGGGAGGGCATCTGAACTCCTGTCCTCTCTCCTGCCCATCAGTTCTAATATGTTTTCTTGCCCCCTTCTCCCAAACCTTGGGAGCCAATGGAATACATTGAGGGGCGGCTTGCTGGGAATGCAAACCCACATGCAGTGGCTTGAACCTCAAGGGATTTCTTTTTCTCGTGTGACAGCAAGTCCAGAGTTGGCGGTGCAGACTGACCCGGCCTCCAGCATGTCATCCGGACGTAGATAACACATGCCCCACAGTTGAGGAGGGCAGAGGGCTTGGCCTCACTGCTAATCCACTGCAGCCCCCCAAGAAGCAAGCCAATGGGGCTCATGCCATAGCCCCGCCTGGCGGGCCTGCCCCTTTGCCTCTGAGGAAGGCCCGCCATCTGGATGTTGTTTCCGGTGCCCTCCATCGTGATGTGCGGTTGGGTGTTTCCTTCTCCCCACTTGGCCCCGTCGAGGCGTCACCTGTGGCTTCCCCTCCGCTTGAGAGGGCACCTGAACACGGAGGGGTCCAGCTGGGGGCACGGGTCTCAGGACATTCTCTGGGCACAGGATGGCCTTTCCCGGAGCCCTCCACCCCAAACCCACCTTCCTGGGAGCAGTGGCCACGGCTCCTCCTCGCCCCGCACTCAGCGTCTTACACTGGGTGCTGCTTCACTTTCCTCCTGAGCCCCAGGCCCGGAGCAGACGCAGCGAGTGGCCTGCAGGTCAGAGAGCTTAGACCGCCTTGAGCGATACGTGCAGTCCCCCACGGAGAAGGAAGGAGTCGGGCCCTTAGAAGGCCTGCAGGCCCCAGAGGTTTCCTCCTCCTCTTCTTGGTCTTGGCCAGCTGGCTGAATATTTTTAATTTCGATAACCGAAGAATTTGGAATGTGATAAAGCCAGTTGCGAAACTCTCTCTCTGAATGGGTAGCTGGATCATGGCGTACATCAAGGTTGGGAGCTCCAGGGCCTGGAATCGTACCCGGACTCAGAGGCGTGTTCTCTGGGTTTCAAAGGAGAAAGGATGTGCAGCGTGTCCCTGGGGGACAGAAGTTGCCTGATTTAGTGACAAGAAGGGCTTTGGAACTGGGAGGCCAGGAGGCAGCCCTGGTTTCCTTCCTCGTCCAGTGGGTGGCGCTGTACCAGTCCCTCGGCTCCCAGACCTCTCTCTCTCCTTAAAGCAGGGATGGGAGTCCGGGGTCGCCTGCCTCAAGGGAGGTCATTGTATGGATGCACATTTCAAACGCCGAGCTGTAACTAAATGTGTGTGGGTGGAGAGAGTTGATTTCATCATCCAGGGCAGCCCATTCGCCAACCCTGCCCCTGTTGGCCCTGGCAGAGACAGTGATGCCTAAAGCACCGCCTTGAACACGGGAGCTGCTAATCAAAGTGAGAGCGACATGGATTAGTCCAGATGAGCACACGGTGAAGTCCTGTTGGGCCTGCTTCAGCTCACCCCAGGCCCCGGGGGCTGTCTCCAGCCAGCCTGTTCGAAGCAACTGTGCCTTCTGAGGCGTGACACATCACTGAATGCGCCCTGAGTGGGGGCTGGGCACCATCAGGCCAAGTCTCAACTAAGCTGCTTCCCGGTGGGTACCCACCCATGTGTGTTCTAGCTCTGACCGCCCTAAGGAACTCTTCTTGGCTACTAAAAAGTATCTTCATTTTCTGGTTAAAAATATATTAGTATAAAAAGTCATGGGCTGTCTCAAAAATGATCCAACAAAGAACCATCGAGATGACTCAGGAAAGAACCTTGGTGGATGTAGGCATCCTGTGCGTTTGGGCTGTTGTGTGCCAGATGCTGCACCACCAAGTATTTACACATATCACTGCCTTTAATTCTCACAGCAACACACTGGGGTAAGACTATTATTGCACCCATTTTATAGATGAGAAAACTGAGGTACAGAGAGGTCAGGAAATGTGTCCTACATCTAGGAAGCAGCAGGGCTGGGACTTAAACCAGGAACTGTCTGATTCCAAAGTCCCTGCTCTTAACCACCATGCAATTGTTTACCTCGTCGCCTCATGTTTCTCCCCAACTTGTGATTTCCAGTTAATCCAAGAGAAAACATATTCCTTTTGCCCTTGAACCACCCAGTCTCCCTTCTTCTGTTGGCAGCCCTGCGTTCAGGTGCCGTGAGGCTCACGGTGAATGAAGGGGATGCCTTGCGGAGTTCTGGCCCAGGCAGGCTTGGGCACTACAAACAGGCTGTCACCTCTCTGGCCAGGATCATGTCCCTGCGCTAAGGTGCTGCAGGGACCCCTGGCAGTTCTTGGTGGGGCAGAGCTGAAAGGGTCAGGAAAGGGTGTCCTGCCACCTGAGGCTGGCAGGGTCCTGCCTCACTGTGCCAGCACTGCCCCCCACAGGCAATCCAGGGAGCAGAGCAGAGACGAAGTCTCTTCTCACATACTCCTTCTTTGAAATGGGCATGACGATGGGGTCCCGAACGACAACAGGACGAGAACACGTCTTTTGCCAGTTGTTTTAAAAGCCTCAGAACCAGCCCCCTGCCTCCTCACTCCGCACACCCTGCAGGGCTGCTCCTGGATGGGTAAGGTGCCCTCCCTCTGTGCATTATGCTCTTCGGTGCATGGAGTGCATGGGTGCTCCTGGTGCATTCATTGCCAGTTTGCTGGCCAGTTTCCCTCGAACGGACATTTCTCCAGCAGGTGCTTCAGTCCGGTGCATAGCAGATACACGTGCTTGTTTATCTGAACCGTTACACTGAGTGGAAAAAAGGATTAGTATTCACTGGAAAGGATTTTTTTGGTGTTTGTTTTTAATTTCCGGCTCTTCCACCTCTTAGGCAGAGCTAGTCCTTAGACATTTTAGGCATCTTTGGAAGTTCCCTTGCCTTCATTCAGACCTCTGGGTCATGACTTAGTGTTCCAGGGAATTCAGGGGAAAAATCATTTGCTTCCGCAAACCCTGATGTCCACGGTTCTGATAAAGGGTCCCTGAGGTGACAAGGAGATTATTTACTTGAAACTAATGAGCAAAGCTAATCACTGCAGTGGGTTTGGGCGGGGACAGAGTGTACAGAGCCGGCTGCTGGCGAATGTCCCCAAACCTCCAACTTGGCAACTGAGCAGCGAGCCCACTGGACGTGCCAGCGCTTCTGGTCTCCCAGCTGCCCGTTCAATCGCAAACAGACTTGAGATCGTGGGTTAGGGCCCAGTTGTCCGATAGGAGCCAAGAACAGATTTCTGTGGCTTGTTCTTTTGCTCCCTGGTTCCAATTTTTGCCAAAAATAAACTAAAACGATTAAAGTCTGACTGTGTTGAGGGTGTGGGCTTGGGGACCCACCCATCACTTCCACAACTTCATTCCCCACGACTCCTATGCGGTTCATCTTTTCTAGGACAGTGAACCTACTTTTTTGTTGTTGTTGTTAATCCTCACCCCGAGGATATTTTTTCCATTCATTTTTAAAGAGAGCGGAAGGGAGGAAGGGAGGGGCGAGGAAGGGAGAAAGAGAGAGAGAGGGAAACATTGATGTGAGAGAGACACATTGATTGGTTGCTGAGACCAGGGATCAAACTGCAACCCAGGTACATGCCCTTGACCAGGAATCGAACTTGTGACCCTTAAGGACATGGGCCGACGCTCTAACCACTGTACGCACTGGCCAGGGCAGTAAATCTACTTCTTGCCCATTGGTCAGACATAGCTTGTTTCCATGGCTAAGGCTCGTCTGTTCCATTCTCCGCCTGGAGTCAGGGCCATGTCCCTCTTACTGCAACTCAAGCTCACCTGCCAGGCACTCATCGCTGCTGACCCCACCTGACGATGCTCACGCCTTTATTTGCCATTCTGAGCTGTGCTTGTACCAGACACCAAATCCCATTATAATGAACCATGCGGGCCATCCACATTCTCTCCTTTGGGTCAAATTTTGTTAAAATCGAACTGAGAGGAGGTAGAATTAAATAGCATACAGCGCTTAGTGCAGTGCCTGGCACAACTTATTTTGAGGGTATACATATTGTAGACACTTACTGTTCATATGCCTCTTCAGAGGATATGTTGTGAAACCCAGGCCTGTTGTCCACATTGTATGAGAAAAACACACGCACCCAAACGCAAAATGAGTGGGCACTCACTTTGTGTGTGTGTGTGTGTGTGTGTATGTGTGTTTCCACTGAATCAGCAAACACGTGCTGTGCTTTGAAATCTTAAGAACAAGTAAGGAGTTATCATGGATCTAAGTTCTTAAATTAAAAAAACAAAACAAAAAAACACATTATGATAGAGAGATTCTTATCCCACACAGTGGGTAAAGAAAGAAAGAAATGTTAAGGAATCCATATAAAAATAGGACATGTATACCTTAAGCATTTCATTTTAACTTAAAACACAGAATGTACATTCATTCCTTAATACTTTAATGTTGAGCCTAGGCTTTTCTTTGACCATGCATGTACTAATTGAGGTTCTCCACTTTCCTTCTCGTTGGAACCACAAGGGGTCAGTAATGACTACGAATCCTCTGATGCTCCTCCCATTGGAGGTGGAGTCCAACTTCCTCTACTTCCATCTGGGCCGCCTTCGGGAGTTTCTGGACCAATAGAAGGCAGCCGAAGTGATGGTCCGGGATTTCCATGGTTTGAAACTCCTGCGGGGCTCTTTGGAACAACCTCTGAGGCCCGTGGGAGCTGCTGAGGAAGGATTCACCCCCTCCAGTTCCCAAGGCTTGAAAGGCCACTGCAGTTGTCCCCGAGGGCCTTTGCAGCTGAGCTCAGCCTCCCCGTCCTCCCCAGGAAGGAGGGAGACCTGTGAGGGAAGCCGGCTTGGTCCCGCCTTCACTGATCCCACGTGCAACTGAAAAAATTGAATGGCCAAGTCCTGTTTGAATTCCTAACCCCCCCAAAATCGTGAGCTACAATAACAAGGTGGTCGTTTTAAGCTGCCCAATTTTAGGATAGTTTGGGATGTGATAGACACTGGGAACTTTGTAGTGAAGAAGGGTGGACACACGTTCATAGGGCTGGGAGGGACCTAGCGACCAGGTAGTTCACTCCTTGATTTGCACGTAAAACTTCTCAGTGTTGCCGGAGGCCTCCAGGAACTGATTGCAAAGAGCAGTGACCTGAGCCTCCTTATTAGTTTGCCCTTGAACGTGAAGGGTCTCCTGTGCCTACCTTTCCAGCTAACCTTGCTGGAAAGTGCCAGCAAGCAGAATTAGATGTGTGGAGTGGTTGGCCACATCATCTCGCCCCTGTCATGTTGTTCTGAGAACCTGTTCTTCAGTGGTTGGCGACTGTCTGCCTGCCCAGGGCCCTGGAGGGTCTCTGAGGTCAGGGACTGCATCTCTTGTTTGTCTGGCTTCCCGCCCCTTCTTTTCCCTCCACGTGGTCTACAATGGGGAGGCTCCCCAGCCCCACTTAGGGAGCTCGGAGCCTGCCACGTGAATGCTCAGGCTCCCACAGATGATCCCTGGACCAGTCCCACCCGCGGGCCTGGGACAGAGCGGTTGCTCAGGGCCCCATACACAGACGAGCCCCATGCTTGCTCCAATGCTCTGCTTTGCCACCTTGAAATTCGTAATACTCCTGTAACAAGGGGCTCTACGTTTCTATTTCACACCAGGCCTGCTACAGAAGACCAAAGAAACACCAAGCACGCTTCTTAGAGAAGGGGAGGGACCCCGTTATTAACACCAGTGGACTCGGGGAGTAATTTCCAAATCAGAGTGAAGAAACACGCAGAGGGCTTCACTTTTTATAATCTTCTGGGGTCTTTGTCTTGCAGATATGGTTCTGCCCCCTTTCGTGGGCGTACAGGAAGGCCCCCAAATGTCAGGCCACACCCGATGGTCGATGGTTGGTCCTGGCACCAGCATAACAATCCCCACCCTCACCCCCCTGCCAGGGCAGTGCATTGTTCACAGTCCCATGGCCTCTGCATTCAGATCACAAGTTCTGCAAGACCAGTTTCCTCCTCAGGCCTTGGAAGTGAGGTAGCTGGTCCCCTGTGGTTGAGACCAGGAGTCACGGCTGTTTCGTTAGTACAGCCTGTACTGCCTTCCTGAGAACCGAGGAGGTGGGTCAGTGAGGAAGGAAACTCCATATGGAAAAACGAATGCCGTATTTCTGTTCCCCTTGTTAAAAGAGAAGCAGAAGCATATAAAGTTGTTGAGTTTACATGCACAAAAAATCAGTTAGAATAGGGCAGCACAGACTGGAAGTGGTTAGGGGCACTCCACCCACAGGCCCCAGGGGAAAACTTATACAGAAAAGGCCGCAGAGGCAAAGGAAGGAAACAATTTGATTGGCTGTAGCTTAAGGCCCAGTTGGCTGTTTGTGATTAGTTGTCCTTAGCGTTTTGATTTTGCAACCTTAGAGCATTTACAGACTTAGATTGGGGTTTGCTTAGGGTGGCAGCCCATGTCAGCAGGAGTCACAGCGTGTGAGGGGTGCCTGGCTGGGAGGGGCTGGAGGCAGGCGGCTCCCTGCAGCTCTGGCCTTAGACAAGGAAGCCCAGAATGTGTGGCTCCCAGTCCCCCTCCAGGTCCCATATAGAGGCCCAGGAAGCTGTGCGTCCCCCTCTCTCTGGCCAGGGGCCCTCCTCATAACACTGCTTCCCGCTTGGAAATAATTTTCAAACTCCCCTCCTTCTGCTCTCAGCCTGCCCTTTCACCCACCTGCTCAGACCCAAACACAGTTGTCCCTTTGTCCACCAGCTGTGTCTCAAAAAAATCCAGCAGGCTGGGCGGAGGTGACCTGGCTGAGGACTCCCTGCCTCTTTCCTTTTCTTTCTTGTTCCAGAACAGTGGATCTCAAAGTGTGGCCTCTGAGCTGGCAGCACCGGGATTCCCTGGTAGAAATGCTCATTTTCGGACTTCACCTCAGACCCACTGAATCAGATATTCTGGCGGCAAGGCTTTCTCATTTTAGCAAGCCCTCCAAGGGGACTCTCACCATCACTAACATGTGAGAACCACTATCCCTGAGACACGTGGCTGAAGTCAGGCCCAGACTAGCACCCAGAACTTCAGCATTGACGCCTATGTGATGAATGGGATATCATGTTTTTGCAAAGAAAAGCAACAGTGATTCTTTATGGACAACACCCCTCTTCTCCCCCCCCCCCCCCCACAAACACACACACACACACACACACACACACACACACACACACACACAAATCCACATGAAGGGGAAAAAGGCTCTTCTCATTCCTCCTCTATGTAGCAGCTGTTACCCACGCTTGAAGTTGTTTGAACAAGAGAACCAGTGTCTGAGTAAACTTGCTTGCAGGGTGTCTGGAAGGCAGGTGCCACCTGCCACTTTTAATGCACGCTGAGCACAAACACAGCTCACGGAGTGGCGTCAGCCTTCCGCTGCTAGAGACAGAGGTGGAATGTGTTTTGCTGGGATGAGACCCCCTGAAGGGCTGCCTTACCTTGGGGCCTTAATTAGAAGCAGCAGTGGCCCTAGGCCTGCTGAGTTTCTATTTGATGTGATTGCAAAAAGAGCTGAGATGGAAATTCGACCTTTTGTTTTTGCACACATTCTGAGAAGCTTTCTCATGGAAGCCCAAATCCAGTCTCTTGTTTGCTGTTACCTGCACCAGGGTCATTTTAGAATTATTTATGCGGGCAAACCGTTGGCAATAGCTGGTTTTCCCATGTTCCCCATAGATAATCAGATTCAATTCATCTCATCTTGGCCCCTCCTGTATTTCTCACAGGGGCCTATCCTTCCCCAGGCACCTTCCCATTCATTCATCACTGCTCTTCCTCCCCCTCTTTCCTGTGGGTCTCTCTCCTTTTTCCTTGGTTCTTTCTAGGGTTGTCCTAGTGTCTAGTATTGGTGTGCAAACTTGAACATTCAATCCTATATAATAAAGAGGTAATATGCAAATTGACACTCATGCCCTCATACAAGATGGCCACCCCATGTGTTCACAAGATGGCTACCACAAGATGGCTGGCAGGGGAGGGCAGCTGTGAGTGATCAGGCCTGTAGGGGAGGGCAGTTAGGGGTGATCAAGCCAGTAAGGGAGGACAGATGGGGGCAACTGGGCCAGCAGGGGAGCAGTTAGGCATCAATCAGGCTGGCAGGGGAGTGGTTAGGGGGTGATCAGGCTTGTAGGAAGAAGCAGTTAGAGGCAATCAGGCAGGCAGGCGAGTGGTTGGGAGCCAGCAGTCCCAGATTGTGAGAGGGACATCCCCCAAGGGGGCCCAGATTGGAAAGGGTACAGGCTGAGCTGAGGGACACCTGTCCACCTCCAGAGCATGAATTTCATGCACCAGACCTCTAGTATTCAATATAAAGCAAAAATACCCATTCAAACTCTCAGTATTTTTTTTTTTTTCTAGAAATGATTTTATTGTAGGAAATTCAACAGCAAGAGTTTGTGGTCTCCTCCTCCTTCTTCCATTACATTTCTTCTCTATCTTATATGTTTTTATGTGGTCCATTGTGGGTCCTCAATGTGATTCATTAACTTGGTAGCTTCAGCTTCTGCTACCATTGCTTTATTCTCTGAGTTTATATTTTTAACTGAGAAAGAATCTGATTGGTGCAGCTGGTCACATCGTAGATTGTTAGCCAGTATGGGTTGACAGCCCCTGTGTTAGATGCCAACTCCTGTCCCAGTCAGCTGTCCTATGAGAGGAGGAGGAAGTATAAAAAGAAACAGGGTAAACTCTCAGTATTTTAAATCCACAATTGTACCCCTCAAATTTACCTGATAAATTAAACTAAAGGGCTGCAAAGTTTCTCTTTATATCAATACAGACAACCGAGACATTAGCTGTGAGCTAACTGGATGCATGATACGGAGCTGGAGGAGGAGACAGGTGACACTCTTCCTGGATCTGACACCAGTGATTGGAAATAAGTTCATGGGCTTAGCCCAGAGCAGCTCTTGACTCAAAGTCCTAACTAACTGTTTTCTGTGTGGCACTTGACTGCAGAGCTGAGCACCCTAACCCCGGTTAACAGAAACACATGAGAACTGATCTTCTGACATATCTAAGAGGCTTGTACTTAGAGCCTTAGAGCTATCAATATACTGGTTGATTGATTGAACAAAGCCTCTCATTACTCTCTGTCTTGATTCTCTGGGTTTTCAAATCATGGATTACTTTTTTTATTTCAACTTATTTAATTACCTTTGAACACAAAAGAGACTTTATTGGAAGAATACTGGAGTACCTTCATTATTAAAACCCAATTGGGGTCACAGGGACTGCTTTTTTTTTTTTTTTTTTTTTGCCATGTTTAATCCATGCTTCTTTTTCTCTGTAGACCATCTTTTACTTCTTTAGTATGAATACGGACAAACACAGGTGCCACAAAGTAGCAGACTTTGCTCCCTAGTGCAAGTGGGAGTCTTGAGGATGTCCAATTTCTGATAGCTGGTAGAGAAGCTGAGTAGGCTAGCTTGGAGCAATTGTACCTTAGCTGTGGCCATGTCTTTGTGTCATCAACATTACTGCTGTGTTTCATTTCATTAGGTAGGGATTTGTTTTGTTAAGAAAAATTATCTCAAATCTGGAAATAAGACAAAAAGGGAAGAGCGTGCCCTTTCAATGCCATACCCATGCCATATGGGAGCCTTGTTTAACCACTGAAGGTTCTTACATAATCTTTATTATTCATGTCATTTAAATTTTATTTCATCACCTTCTCCCCATGCCTCCTCCATATTACATTCTGGGTAATTTCTTCAAATTGATCTTCCAGTTTACTAATTCTTTCTTAGCAGTGGTCAATAGTCTCTTCAATCCAATAAACAAATGAAAATGTGTTCAATATCATATAACCAGGAAAATGCAAATAGAGATTATTATACTTCATCAGGATGGCTAAAATGGAAAAGAAAGACAATTCTAGGTGTTGGTTAGACTATGGAGCAGTAGTTATACTGCTAGGGGGAATGTAATTTGAAATAACTCCTTTAGAAAACAATTATTATTTACTAATGTTGAATATTTTCATACCCTTTAAGCTAATGAATTATACACTAATAGGTACATAATGAACAGAAATAGAGGCACACATAGTCTAAGAGACTTACAACATTGTTCATAACAACATTATTCTCAATGGCCATGGGCTGGCAACAACTCCAATGTCCACTAAGAGTAGGATGATAAATAAATAAATATATACCCATGCACTAGAGAACGATAAGCAATTAAAATGAACAAAAGAGCTATACTAGTAAACAATAATGTGGATTCATTTCACAAGCATAATGTTTAGTGAAAGAAAACAGGTTAAAAATGTATTCTGAATAAATTCATTTATAAATAGAAAATCAAACTAAAACATTTATAAAAATAAACAGTAATTTTAAGAGGAAAATACTTAGGAGTTAAAACTATGAGAAAAGGAAAAAATAACCATAAAAACCAGAATAGCAGCTTTAGAGAAGGCGGCACAGTGTAGTCAGGGAAGGACACTTAGGAGGCTGGTGGGTGCAAGTAATATTCTAACATCTGACCTAGTTGGTGGCACTTGAGTGTTCAATTTGTTATAAATCACGAAGCTGTATGCTGCCTTGAAGAAAACAAAAATACTACTTATCTAAATTTGTGATGTGCTGCTAAGGTTGTATTTGGAGGGAATTTTATAGACTTAATTGCTTGTATTATAAAATGAGAATGGCTAAAATCAGGGAATTGAGCTTCTAATTTAAAAAGTTAGTAAAAGAACATTAAAATTGCCTGAGAATATAGAATGAAGAAAATGATAAAGATTTGAGAAGAAATTAATGAAGTAGTAAACAAATATAGAATACAGACTAAAAATGATTATCAATACAAAAAGTTTGTTCATTGATGTGACTAATTAAATTAACAAACTTGCAGCGAGATTGATACAGATATAAAAAGAGAAGACAGAAATAATCAATAAGAATAAAAAAAAGGAACATGTAGCAGAAACAGTGGAAATTATAAAAATAACAGACTATTATGAACAAATTTATACCAATAACATAGAAATGGACAAATTAACCTTATCTGGTTAGGCTCTGTGGATAGAGCATCGGCCTGTGGACTGAAGGATCCTGGGTTTGATTCCAGTCAAGGACACATGCCTGGGTTGCAGGCTTGATCCCCAGAGTGGGGTGTGCAGGAGGCAGCTGATCAGTGAATCTCTCTCATCATTGATGTTTCTATCTCTCTCTCCCTCTCCCTTCCTCTCTGAAATCAATAACAATATATTTAAAAGAAAAAGAAATGGACAAATTAATGGGAAATAGAATTTAGCAAAACTGACTTAAAAGTAAACGAAAAATGGAATAGTTTTATAATCACTGAAACATTGAATCAAGTAAATTAAATTAGTAATAAAAATATTTATATTAGGAAAATGCCAGTCCTAGGTAGTTTTATAAGTAGACTTCATGAAACATTAAAGTGCCTACAATCTTGATAAAATGGCTTGATAAAATCCAATATCAACTTATGATAAAGACTCTTAGTAACCAGGAATAGAAAGGAACTTTCTGAACTTTATAAAGGACAAATATGTATCAAAAGTAACTTAGAGCAAATGCTATTCTTAATGATGAAATAGAAAAACAGGTCCTTTAGCAAATAAGAACAAGACGAAATTCTGCTTTTTTCCAGTTCCTAGCCAGTACAAGGAGGCAGAAAAAAAGAGAGAATTATAAGGTATAAAATCCAGGGAAGAAGAAACAAAACTGTCATTATTCATAGATGGTTGATTGTTTGCACAGAATCTCAGACAAGTTGTTGGAATTCATAAGAGAGCTTAGCAAGGCTGCCAGCTATAAACCCAAGTCAATTGCATTTTTATACACCAATAACATTTGGAAAATTTAATTAAATAAAGCTATCATTTACAAAAGCAATAACATATAAGGAAATTGTGTCTATTTTTCCAAATTGAAGCTGGAGATTGAAAGCATTTCCAGTAAAAATACCAACATGGTTTTTTATGGAAGTTGGCAAGTTGATTCTAATAGTTGTGTGGAGGGTAAAAGTCCAGGAGGAGCTGAGAGCCTAGAAGAAGAAGGACAGAGGGAGGGATTTGCCCTTGGAGCTGTCATGCCTCGTTATAAAGCAGTAATAATTAAGACACTGAGGTGTCAGCATAGGGATAGAAAAAACACCACTGGGAAAAACAGAGGGTCCAGATGTAGCCCTGAGCACATTTGGAAACTTGATGAAATGACAGAAATGGCAATTACAGAAAAGCGAGGGAGTGCTAGAGTATTTAGTAATTATCCAGATGGCAACTGAATGAAATTGGAGTCCTATGTCATTCCATGTACAAAAACCAGGTCTGGATTGACAAAGGGAAAGGTAAAACTTTAAGTCTTCAAAAAGCCCACAACAGACCATCTTTAAGACCTCAAAATAGGGAAGGATTTCTTAAATATTACACAAAAGTGCATGTCATCAAGAACAAGACTGATAATGCTGCTACCTTAATTAAGAACTATTACAAGACTCTAGACCAATGATTTCCAACTAGTGTGTCACAGAATTTTTAAAACATGCAATACCTGACTATTTAAAAAAAATGTTTTTATTGATCTCAGAGAGGCAGGGAGAAGGAGAAACATGAACATGAAAGAAACATTGATAAGTTGCCTCCTACATGCCCCCTACTGGGGATCAAGTCTGCAACCCAGGCATGTGCCCTGACTAGGAATCAGATTGCAACCTTCTGGCTCATGGATGACACTCGACTGAGTCACACCAAAGAACCCTTCAAAGGGAAGTGCAAGGGTTTTTTTTTGTCTTTTTTACCGGTTGGGCAAAATACATGCTCTTTTTGTTGTTGTTAATCCTCACCCAAGGAAATATATATACTATTTAATTAAAGAGTAATATGCAAAATGACCATCACTCCAACACACAAGATGGCTGCTCCCATGTGGTCAAAGATGACTGCCTCCATGTGGACACAAGATGGCCACCACAAGATGGCCAGCAGGGGAGGGCAGTTGGAAGGGACTAGGCCTGTAAGGGAGGGCAGTTGGCAGGGACCAGGCTTGTAAGGGAAGGCAGTTGGAGGGGGCCAGGCCTGCAGAGGAGAGCAGTTGGGGGCAACCAGGCCTGCAGGGAGGGCAGTTGTGGGGAACCAGGCACACAGGAGAGGGCAGTTGGGGGTTATCAGGCCAGCAGAGAAGGGTGGTTGAGGGCAACCAGGTTGGCAGTGGAGGGCAGTTAAGAATGACCAGGCTGGCAAGGGAGGGCAGTTAGGGGTTACCAGGCTGGCAGGGGAGGGCAGTTGGGGGCAACCAGGCCTGCAGGGGAGGGCAGTTAGGGGTGACCAGGCTGGCAGGGGAGTGGTTAGGGAGTGATCAGGCTGGCAGGCAGAAGCGGTTAGGGGAAAACAGGCAAGCTGTTGGGAGCTAGCAGTCCTGGATTGTGAGAGTGGTCCCAGATTGAAGAGGGTGCAGACTGGGCTGAGGGACACCTCCCTCCATGCACAAATTTCGTGCCCCAACCTCTAGTGTGTGTGTGTGTGTGTGTGTGTGTATATATATATATATATATATATATATATATATATATATATTTCCCCACTGATTTTTGGAGAGAGTGAAAGGGAGTGGGGGGAAGAAAGGAAGAAAGAAAGACACACATTGATCCCACAGGTGCCTGCACCTGTTACCAGGGATCAAGCCTGCAACTGAGGTATGTGCCCTTGACTAGAATCAAACCTGTGACTCTTCAGTCCTTGGGCTGATGCTCTAACCACTGAGGAAGCCAGTTAGGGCAATACCTGACTAGTCAGGGGCCCTGACCTCTTTTCCCTTAGATGTCAAATAAGAAAATGTCAATAGCCAGCACAACAATAGCCAGCTATTGTTATACCTATTCTTTTTTAGATCAGCCAAATATATATATATATATATATATATATATATATATATATATATATATATATATATCTTATTGATTTTTTTTTACAGAGAGGAAAGGAGAGGGTTAGAAAGCTAGAAACAATGAGAGAAACATCGATCAGCTGTCTCTTGCACACCCCCCACTGGGGATGTGCCCATGACCAATGTACATGCCCTTGACAAACCTGGGACCTTTCAGTCCGTAGGCCAACACTCTATCCACTAAGCCAAACCGGTTTTGGCCAAAAATAGATTTTTTGATGTGCCACAGGATTTTAGTAATTAATTTATGTGTGCCAGGAGATGAAAAAGGTTGAAAATCACTGCTCTAGAAAAAGAGTAAGAATAAAAGTTTCGAACAAAGAGAAGACATTGGTAACACATATCAACAACAAAATATTATTATCCAGAATGCATAAATAACTCCTAAAAATCATTAGGAAACCCTTAACGCACAGAATATACAAAGAAAGGAGACACATAAGCACATATGAAAAATGCTCAACTTCATCATTAATCATGGAATGCTAATTAAAACAAGAAAGAGATCCTCTTTTTGTCATCAGACTGGCAAAATTACTAATTCAGCCAATACCATGGATGTGTAGCAAAACACAGTTGGTGCCAGATTAATTAGTACTTTGGGGGAAAACTGGCATTATTTAGAAAAGCAAAAGATGCAGAATACCACAATGACCCAGAAATCGCACTCTGTAACCTCTGAGAAACTCTTCCATCTGAGCATTAGGAGAGATGCACAAGAATTCTCATTTAAAAAATAATTATTTTTATAGCAGAACTGTTGCTAATAACAAAAAACTGGAAATGACACAAACGCCCACCCAGGAGGAAATGAATGTGTTAATTGTATACATACAGTGAAAGCTAAAGGAATGACAGCTCAGGCATTTATTTGGGGGGGGGGGGGGAAGAATTTTAGCAACAACGTGGAGAAAGAAGCCATTAATAAACGGACACATACCCAACGACTCCATGGCCATATGTTTGCAATCGTGAGAAAAACAAACGAGGTTTCGTTTAGGGATATGTCTACAGGCTGGGTTATAGTTGAGGTTGCTCATAGGAGACACAGGTGAGGCTATTGGCTGCCTACAATTTTTGGCTCGAGGACCTTTACCTGCTTCTCCAAGAGTCGAGGGGACTCGGAGTCAGGACCGCAGGTGCCCCCAGGCCTGCACATGTTCTTTGCTATCCTTGGTGGTTGTCAGTTATAACTCATGCAGACCAGCCTGGCTGACCGGGCTCTCCCACCCTGGCAGAGGGGGCCAGTGAACAGTGTCTGTGTTTATTCTCAGCCCACTGCCAGGTTCGGGGCTGAGCCAGGCCCTATGTGAGGGAAAGGAAATGTATGCCTTCCTAAATTCTAAACAAGATGCCTTGATGTGAAGTTACCCTTGTTCAAACCAATCACCCTGGCTCCAGGGTTCTTTGTCTTGCATCTCCATCAGAGCTATATGATACTGTTTTTATTTAAAGACTAGGATGTGATCTGAGAAGTGGGCCAGGCAATCTTTGGCTACACCAGGGTAAATGTTGTACTGGTCCTGCCTGTCTGTAGCCACGGCAAAACACCGTTTCTGGCGATGTCAGATGTCCTGTCTGGGCAGGGGTCCTGCGACAGGGTGGTCTGCAGCCACTTCTGCTTCCTGTCAAAGGGCTCAAGCATCTGTCCTCTCTCACCACCCCTACCTGACAAGGGAGCTGTCAGGTGACCAGGGGAAGCAAGGGAGGGCAGGTAAGAAGGGAGGCAAGGGGGAGTCTGAGGGAAGGGGACCTGGGCAGGCCTGGAAATGAAGCTCTCCAGTCCCCGAGTCAGGACTCCTTTTGAAATACACCAAGATCTTTTTCAGCAGGTGCCCAGACAGACCCACCATTCATCTGGATGGTGTTTTTCCTTGTAGAAAATCGCCGTGCATCAGCCAGCAGCTCTTGGACTGTGGGCTGAGGAACACGGTCCAATGGGCAGGTCCTTCTTCGCCCACGGATGCCCATGGCTGTCAGGAGGCGACATCAAGGCCCCAAAATAGCCTACCACTTACCTCCACCCATCCTAGGCCCTGTGCTTTCCAGGGACTTCCTGCTCGTGGTGCTCGGTCTGAGACGGGGAGGGTATTTCTGGAAGAATAATATTTCTGTCTTGAGCTGCTTTTCCCTTCTGAGTAAGACAACTTGAAAACACTTCTCTTTTTTGAAACATTCATGAAGAAAAGGTGATTACTATGAACTCTGATCACCTGATTCAAAACTGAACTCATAAGAGGCCACGTCCCTATCAGTGGTGTGAAGTCTCACACACACACACACACACACACACACACACGTGAGAGCCTAAAACTCACAAGGCATGACGGTGGTGGACAGAGCTGCCTGAAGGCAGCTGGTTCAGAGTTTGAGCATCTGGTGTTTGTTAACCTCAATGACACTTGGAGTTCAAAGAGACTGAGCTTCAAGTTACAGTAAATCTTTAAACCTTTTCTGATTTTATAAGCAATGGATTAAAAATCATATTACATAAAAGTGAGCACTGAAATAAAAGATGAAAATGTCATTTTGTTCAATGCCGTTTTGTTATAACACATCTCCTTTCCTTTATCCCCTCATCTATCCATGGACACGGAGGCTGTTTCCATGCCTCGGCTGTTGGGAATGGTGCTGTAAAGGAGCACGGGGGCACCGATATCTCTTTGACATTGGTTGTATTTTCTTTGGATATATATGCGGAAGTGGAATTGCGGGTCATACGGCAGTCCTATTTTTTCATTTTTGAGCAGCCTCCATATTATTTTCCTGGTGCCTGTGAAGCATCTGTCTTATACAAAAACTGTTGTTTGAAATTTTAACCCGGCTATTTGGCTTCTGTAAATGCTTGCTTGCTTAAATAATAAGGAAAATAAGACTACTCCTGCTTCAGAGAGGCCATTAAACCTTCCCCGGACAAAATTATCAGTGCTGGCACCAGGCCAGGCCTTTGGTTGAGGTCTCAAGGCCCAGCACATAGGGGCTCTTTAAGAACTTGCAAAAGGGGCCGGAAACATGCCATATTTGAGAGACAAAAAAGGTAAAAACATATAAATAGGGAAAATTCAGACATGTTGGGGCCCAGAATTTGAGAGACATTTTCCTCTGGACCCGTGTGTAATAAAATGTAACTGAGCATGACTCTCTGAGCATGGCTTGATTTACTCAGTTCTCTGTAATACCTGTACCAATTTACACTCCATCCTGATTTCTAAAGGGATTAGAGTCTCAATCCATTGGCTCCTTGGAGACATCTGTGTGGCAGATGACAATGTGCCCAAACTATTAAGTGGATTTGCTTTGCATGTGTGTTACTGAAGAGCCATTCCATTAACTTCCCTAGCCTAGATAAGAGAAAGTAGTTAGAGATATAACATTGAAAAGGAAGAAGTAAAACAGTACTATTTATGGATTCTATGATATGCTAGACAATCCAAGACAATTGACAGAAAAAGTACCTCAAACCATATGAATATTTAGCAAGGTAACAGGCTATAGAATTAACAAATAATAACCAGTCAGAACATACAATTGGAAAAAAAGACTTCCACTTACAATAGGAAACAGAGAGAGAGAGAGAGAGAGAGAGAGAGAGAGAGAGAGAGAGAGAGAAAAGACAATCATAACCCCAAAAGTTCAAGGCCTATAGGAAAAAAAACTAAAAACAGTTCTGAAGGAAACAAAATAAGATTTGAACCAATAGAAAGATATACTATGTGGTGACATGTCAATATTCTCTAAGATGAATTCAAATGTCTAACATTATATCAATATAAATACAAACAGGTCTTTTTTTTCTTTTTCTGGAGCTAGACAAAATGACTCTAAAGTACGCTGTCAAAACTAAAGTAGGAAAATTCTGAAAAGTACATAAGGCAAATGAGTGATATTCACAAATATCACTAAGCCTCAAAATGTTAAATTGTTTGATACTAGTGTATAAGAAGATAATTAAACATAACAATAGAAATTCCAGAAATTATCTCAGAAATTTATAAATAAATTTGATATGTGATAAATGTGGGAAATCAGTGAAAAAAAACATGCATGTGTAAATAAAAAGTGCTATTACAACTGGGTAGGCCATCTGGAAACGTGTGTAAGCCATGCCTTGTGTCATGCACCAGGATATTTTTCAAACACATCTATAAATTTAAATATAATGACCAAATGCAGCCTATCAGAAAACAAAGAAGAATTCACGTACGACCCCTGAATGGGTAAAACTTTTCTAAAATAACTTAAAATCCAGATGCCATGAAAAAAGACCGCCATTTTTCACTTTGTAAAACATTGACTTTCTTCTGCATCCCAGACTGGTGAACACAGAGGCACCGGAAGTCCCACGGCGCCCTTCCTTTCCGGGGAATCTCCCCGCACGCATTCTCAGTGGCATTAAGGAGACAGGTGACGGGGGAGACCACGCATGTGCAGCCATGAGGTCTTGTGATTCTTCAAAACTCTATTTCCTGCCGAAACCGGTGTGGCTCAGTGGATAGAGCGTCGGTCTGCGGACTGAAAGGTCCCAGGTTGGATTCTGGTCATGGGCATGTACCTTGGTTGTGGGCACATCCCCAGTAAGGGGTGTGCAGGAGGCAGCTGATGTTTCTAACTCTCTATCCCTCTTTTAACCCTCTCTCTTCCTCTCTGTAAAAAATAAATAAAATATATAAAAAAAAAAAACCACCAAAAAAACAAAATAAAAAAACCCTCTATTTCCCAAGAGGGTGAGCACCACGCTGCTTAACCGCCAAAACTGGCCAGCAGCTTTTCTGGTGGCAGCCCTCTCCAACAGCAGAACAGGATCCTGGTTTTCAGCCTGAATCTGGGGTCCACCGTGTGAGTGGGAAAAGGGCCAGGAGACTTGGGTCAGGAGTTCTTCAGTTCTGGCCTCGCCTCAGCCTAGGAAGAGCTTCTGGGGCTGCCATTGCTCCGGCCTCTTCCTGCAGAAATCTTGACTCGCTGGGGCTGTGTGGGGGCCAGTGAGGACTCAGATGTGCAGCCAGGGTTAGAAGCCGATCCCTCGGGAGCTGATGGCCTTTGGCAAATCGCTTCACTTCCTTGGACTGCAGCTCCCTCATCTCTAAAGTAACACTGGGTTTGGAGGTCTCCACACCTGGCTGCCAGTCAGCACCTCCCAGGGGGAAATACAGAGTCCCGAGTCCTGCTCGCTCTGGCTCCCAGAGTCTGAATCTCTGTGGACAGGGCCTAGGAGCCTGTTCTCTTTCAATTATAACACTCATGCCATAAATTCTACAAATTTAATGCACAGTAAGCAGCGTTTAGTATAGTCACATTGTGCAAACATCTCCAGAGCTTTTGCACTTGCAAAACTGAAACTCTGAATCCATTAAACAGCGGCCCTGTTCTCTCCTTTCCCTGGCCAGCCAGCAGCCAGCATTTACTTTCTGTCTTGATGAATGTGGCTGCTCTGGGTACCTCCTAACAACTGGATTCATCAAGTATCTGTCTTATTTTACTTGGTGTAAGTCCTGAAGCTTCATCCATGTTGTAACACATTGCAGGATTTCCTTCCTTTTAAGGCTGAATAATTTTCCCTTGTGGTGTATACACCACACTTTGCCCGTCCATTCATCTGCCCAAAGACTCTTGGATTGCTTCCATATTTTAGCTATTGTGAATAACGTTGCCGTGCACGTGGGCAAACGCGTATTTCTGTGAGATTCTGCGCTCAGTTCTTTGAGATGCACGCCCAGAAGTGGAATTGTTGGGTCATACGATAGACCTACTTTTAATTCTGTGAGGAACCACCACTCTGCTTCCCATAGTGGCGGGGGTTCCAGTTGCTCCACGTCCTCATCCATCTTGACACGTGTGAGAACTTGCATTCTGAAGGAGCTCCCCCGGGATTTGGTACAAACATGGGGTAGAGAGCATTGGATTCAGTGTGACTCAAGTCCCTGCTCGCTGCCGGATGAACTCAAATGGCTGATCGCTTACGGAATATCGGCAATTGTCACGATTTGTCTACATACAATGCTATTATTCTCTAGCTATTTTAGATGTGAGCATTTCTCCTCCCCACACCCCCGTATTGATTTCAAACTGCTGGCATCAGAGCCTGGCACATGACAGATGGCTTGAAAACAGAATGAACCGATCAATGAACAAATTAGTCCTGATGGTTGAGATCGTGCCTGCTGTTTACTACGGACCTCGGACTGGCCCAGCAGAAGTCCTGGCAACAAGGCCAGCGCTAATGAGCGTGGAATAGACACATGCCCACCATTGTTGCCAGTATAGAAGTTGGCACACTGAGAAGGCTCAGTGCAGTGTGGACCCTGGTAATGATGGTTGGCTTCTTTTCTTTCCTTTTAAGATATATTTTTATTCATTTCAAATAGGGAGAGGGAGAGAGAGATAGAAACATCAATGATGAGAATCATTGTTTGGCTGCCTCCTACATGCCCCCTCCCACCTTACTGGGGATCAGGCCTGCAATCCAGTCATGTAGCCTTGACCGGAATTAAACCTAGGACCCTTTAGTCTGCTGGCCGACACACTATCCACTGAGCCAAACCAGCGAAGGCTGGGCTTTTTTCTTGCACGAGTGTTTTTAGTCAAGGCAACATCAGAATGCATGGGGAATGTACCTCCATGAGTCTGTGCATTTCTCTTTGTTGTGCACGGGAGCTCCCAGGCTGGCCAGCAGGGGTGGGGAATGCTGGAGCAGAGGCCACTGAGCTAGGAGCCTGCCCTGCTGGGCTGCTGCTGCTGCTGCCACTGCTTGCTCCTCTCTGGGGGACCCGGAGCCAATCCTGGCAGCTTGGCCCAGAGAAGCAGGAAGGGAGGCTGGTCCTTTGTTCTCTGGCAAGTGGAACAGGCTCTGGCATCACAGCTCTACATGCCCTGGAGACCACAGCCTTGGGGATGAATCTGGAGCTGTGTCCTGGGGGCCCCTGTGGCCTGAAACCCTTCCATCTGGCCCCAAAGCGGTCCCGGAGCCCCCTCACTGCCACAGCCCTCACCGTGGGGCTCCCCATAGGGGCAGGGCTTCGGCTCTACAACCGCCATGTGCTCAGCCAGGTCCTGACTCTGAGATGGTGACAAAGCAGATCTTCCCTCGGAGCAGACAGTCTCAGAGTTTACAAACCATATTTCCACACCAAGTCGTACCATGCGCAGAGGGTTGTTGATTAGCTTCGCAGGGCGGTGAAGTAAGAAAGCATATTTCTTTAACAACCTTGGCCCGGAGCCTCTGCGTCCTCTGCTCCCCAGCTCACTGGCCGCCGGCACTGCTTTGTTTTCGTTTCCCTCTTCCACACACATCTATCAGAACAGCAGGCTCTCTGGCCTCGCTGACACTGGGTTTTGTCTTAGAAGTTGGCGACGATTGAGCTGGCCAGCTGATTGAAAAGCCGGGATGCATGGGGAAAAAGGTCAAAAGAGAAGAATCTATATATCCATACAATCAGCACACTACGTGCACAGCAGTACTGGCGTCTAGAGAGTGCTTACTCAGAGCTGGCTGTGGGAAGCCTTTTCCATCTCACAGAGGAGAAATGGAGGCCCTAGTGTGGGGGTGACTCTCCCTGGTCACTCAGCTGGTGGTAGCAGAGTGTGCCTTCTCCATCTGCTGCTCTCTCAGTGGTCTCTGTAGGTCTTTATTCTCTGGTCCCGACTCCATGCCCCCAGCGTTTTAAAGAAAAACTGAGGCCAAATTCACATAAACAATAATGTGTATATTTGACAATTCAGTAGCATTTAGGACATTTACAGTGTTGGGCAACCATCACCTCTCTCTGTTTCTAGAAGGAAACGAAAGGGGAAGGAAGCCTTATACCTATCGGGCAATGACTCCCCATCCCTGCTCTTCCTACCCCCATTCCCGGACCCTAATCCTTCTGTCTCTATAGGTTTGCCTGTTCTGGACATTTCATATAAATAGAATCATGCAATGCGTGGCCTCTTGTGTCTGGTCGCTTTCACTCAGCACAGTGTTTCCAGAGGCCAGCCACGCAGTAGTCCGTGCCTGTACTCCATCCCTTTGCTATGGCTGAACATATTCCACCGCGGGGAGAGACCACCCTTTGTGTACCCATCTGTTGGTGGGCGTTTACTGGGGGCCTTTCATGTTCGGGCTGTTGTGAGTAGTGCAGCTATGAACGTTTGTGTGTATTTGTTTGAATAACTGTTTTCAGTGCTTTTAGGCACACACCTAGGAGTGAAATCGCTGGGTCCAATGTTATGCTTACCTTTTGGATAAGGTGACCAGACTTCCCGCTTTTGGTGGGACAGTCCCGATTTTTGTTAAAAGCGGGAAGTCTGGTCCCCTTACTTTTGAAGGAACCTTCTGGTTCTTTCTTTCTTTCTTTCTTTCTTTCTTTCTTTCTTTCTTTCTTTCTTTCTTTCTTTCTTTCTTTCTTTCTTTCTTTCTTTAAAATATATATTTTATTGATTTTTAACAGAGAGAAAGGCAGAGAGATAGAGAACTAGAAATGTTGATGGGAGAGAAACATCGACGAGCTGCCTCCTGCACACTCCCGCACCGGGGATGTGCCTGCAACCAAGGCACATGCCCTTGACCGGAATTGAACCCGGGTCGCTCTATCACTGAGCCAAACCGGCTTCGGCCTTCTGGCACTTCTGAGCGGAGTAGTCTTCTCCTTCCTCACAGATTGGCACACACCGGTGGTGCAGAAAGCGCTGAGCCCCGGCTTCTCCCTCCGCCAGAGCCAGTCCTCGGGCAGCCCTGCCCTCGGGGTGGCGGGAAAAGTGGCCGGCCGGGGAAGAAGGCCAAGAGGCTGTGCTAGGTGGCTTGGGCTGTCATAACAAAGCACCCCAGACTGGGCCGCTGGAACGACAGAGGTTTGTTTTCTCCCAGCTCTGGAGGCCGGGACTCTGAGATGGAGGCGATGGCAGGTTGTGCTCCTCGGAGGCCTCCCCTGGGCTTGTAGATGGCCGTCTTCTCCTTTCGTCTCAGATGGTCTTCCTTCTGTGCCTGCCTGCGTCCTCGTCTCTTCTTAGAAGGACGCAGCCACATGGGATCGAGGCTTATTCATTGGCCTCATTTTACCTTAATGTTTCTCTAACGACCCTATTTTCCAATACAGTCCTATTCTGAGATGTTGGGTTGGGTCTTCACAAATTAGCCCATACAGATGCTGTGAAGCGGGCCACAGGATTCTGAGTTTGAAAGCTTGTTTCAGCCCTGCCAGCGCATAGGTATGTAGATGAGGACGAGGGGCATAACCTTTCTAGCCCTTCGTTTTGTCAGCTGTACAAGGAAGAGAGAGTAATACCAGTCTTGAAAGCTGGTAAGCATGAGGCAAAGTGTATGAATGTTTCCAGAACTGTGTTCAGCACAAAGTGGATGCTAACAGCGTGGAGTTTTGTTCCCTCACATCTCTTGCACTTTCTACATCTTATTTTCCTCAGCAAACACATTTGAAACACAGATCCTCCCCAGGTGGCAAATGAAGGCATCCCTGAGACGATGGTCCTCTCAAGTCTCTTTGATTTACCCTGGCACACAGTTGTCAGCCAGAATCAAAGCATTTTTGTGTAGTGAGAGGAATAGTAAGTTATAAGAGCACCTTTGGTATGAGATATAGGTAGTCCACAAAAAACAGTCCTTTGAAGTTTTATTTTGAGAGCCGAACGTTTCCAGATTTGAGGAAAAGCTCCTTTTTCACTCGGGCCGACCTGGCCAGGCACTCCCCATCGTTCTCTCCCCTGAACGCTTCTGCAGCATGCTAACCAACAACACTCCCAGCTTCTAGGACCTCTGTCTTCCCAACCCAACTACCCACAGTTTAATCCTTCAGAAGTGCAGTTCTTTCCTTCTTTCTTTCTTTCTTCTTCTTCTTCTTCGTCTTTGTCTTCATCTTCGTCTTCGTCTTCTTTTTTTTTTAAGTGTTTTTATTGATTTTAGAGAGAGAGAGGAAGGGAGAGGATAGAGATA
Organism: Pipistrellus kuhlii; assembly: GCF_014108245.1. NCBI lineage: Eukaryota > Metazoa > Chordata > Mammalia > Chiroptera > Vespertilionidae > Pipistrellus > Pipistrellus kuhlii. The sequence continues at coordinate 16,746,015 of NW_023425405.1, forward strand.
GAAACATCAATAACTCCTGCAAGCTCCCTACTGGGGACCTGCAACCTGGGTATGTGCCCTGACAGGGAATTGAACCGGGGACCTCTTGGTTCATGGGTTGTTATTCAACCACTGAGCTACACCGGCTGGGCCAGAAGGCAGTTCTTATCACATCGTTATCTCACACAAAAACTTCATTAGCTTTCTGATTGCCAAGTCTAAACTCCTATCATTGTAGATAAGCCCCCAGCCTACCTTCCAGCCTGGTTTTCTGTTTCCCCTTCTGATTCTTGTGCTCCCCCAAAATGGGGCTCATTCCCCTTTCCTTGATAGTGCTCTGTGTTTCCCCACCTCTGCGCTTTTGCTCTCTGCTCCTCTGTACCAGTTAGGATTGCATTTTGCTGCAAGTAACATACATGCTAACCAACAGTGCCTTAAAGAAAGCATCTAGTCATGCACACAATAAATCTGGAGGTGGGCAGTTCAGGGCTGCTGCAGAAACTCAGTCATGCCATCAAAGAACCAGTTCCAGTGAGTCCTTCTTTTGGTTGCAAAGTGTCTGTTATAGCTCCAAGTATTTTGTCCATGTTCAAGGTAAGAAGAGTGGATTCATCTTTTATCAAATAATAAACCATTTTTAGAAGCATCCATAGTCTTCCTCCAACATTTTATGCCCAACATTGTATCACATGGCCACCCCTACTCTAGCTGCAAGGGAGGCTGGGAAAGTGAGCATTTAGCTGGGAAGTGAGCAAGAAGGAAGGAAGGTGGGATGGCTATTGGTGTGCCCACCATCACTGTCAGCCACACCCTCCCTTACCTCTCCTCCGGAAGGCACATTCTCTCACCCACATGCAAGGAGCCCTTTTCCCTTCTGGTTCCTAAGGGCTCTTTGTATCTTGATTTCAGCACACACATATTCTTTTATATGGTAATGTGCAGTTCTTTTTGTGTTTATCTTCTCCACTAGACTAGGAACCTCTCAAGAAATGCTTTGTTAATAAGTCATGAGTAGTGACTTCAGTTTAAAAATCTGTCTTTTGTATTGGTTGATTAAAACATTTTATATTTCCTTTGAGAATATTTTAGAATATAGATGGTTATTATAGCAAACATAAATTCTTACCATTCGCAAGCATGTGATAATGCTCGTAAGATGCTTAGCACACTGTAAAAGCTGAATACACACCAGCTATTGCCAAACCCTTCAAGCCTCATATCATTCCATTGAGTAGGTGCCATTATTATGCTTGCTTCACAGACAGGACAGCTGAGGTTTCAAACAAGTTAGCCCTCTGTCTGAATGCTGGTCTGTCTGAATCTGAGGTCCATGATTTTAACAATGAACTATACTATTTCCAGGGTAGGTTTCCTACATTTCTTTCCCGACCTCTGCAAGACTGGCCATTTCTTGGGTGCTGACTTGTACATATTCTTCATACCCTCACCATCCACTCGGTCAGGGAATTTTGTGCATCTGTCCTTGGCAGACTGAAACTGACCCAGAGAGACATTGTCTTGGGAAGAGCTGTGGACTGTAATTCTCAGGGACCAGGTAAATCTCCCGAGAAAGCCATTCCTGAACAGACCCGGGAAATCTAGGCCCTATTACATGGTCCTTGCCTAACCTGCGTCTTCAAACCAGCACTTAGCCCGAATCTGATCAACACAAGGCTCAGTCACAGAGATGGCCTTGGGCCTCCCTCCTTCCTCTGATCTTTGGATGATTGTTACTTAATTCCTTATCCTTTGGCTTTGTTTATGACAATAGCATTAGACTTCTCCAGCCTGGCTCACTAATCTCCTTGGAACACCGTTTCCCTTGCCCTTTAGTCTTCCGGTCCTGGCTGCATCAGGTAAAATCTGAGTTTGACTCAAACCCAGCAGCTGTGATCTCATCATGGCCGCGTGGTGAGCCTCGTCTGGCTCTTTGTTATGGGAGAGCTCAGAGCAAGCAGAACATTAGTCCAATAAAAATGTTCACTGGCGTTTAAAATACACACTGACCCGGGTGAAGCACTGTTCCCTCCTACCACTTGCCAGCCCTCTCCATTCCTGGACTTTATTATTAAAACTTCACTGTCTTTTCACGATGCCAAGTACTGAATGAAAAGTCAACCATGTGCATCTTCTCAATGTTTTGTGACCCACGTGTTTGGCTCTAAGGGAACCTTGGCATCTGTGTACATTAAGCATACGGACACCCAAACATCTGGATGAAGAATGAAGAACTCAGCAAATGCAGAGGCCCATTGGCATTTGTAGAGAGAAGAGTTGAATGGCTGACTGGCCGTCATGCTGTTTCAGGCTGGTGTAGACAGATCCTCAGCATTTCTTATATCAACACAGGCTCTGATTAAAGTCAGGTCCAAGTCAAATGAAATGAAAACGAGGGGCGGAGTCTAACACTGACCTCTGTGGCTCACCTTCCTGCCTGCTTCTTCCAGCTTCTGGGCTCAGGGGCATGTGTCAACTTGTATCGCCTCCTCAGCCTGCTTCCTCAGCTCTGGCCAGTCCCAGGAGGCAAAACAACTCCCTTATCCCAACATACCACAGCTACTTAGATGTGGGCATTTAACCTTCTTAAGAACAAAATCCCATTACTCACCTTGTCCACCATTGTACTGGAAAGAATATAGCCTCATAGCCTGATAGAAGTAGGCTAGCTAAAAATAGCTCATCTATATGGCGTCTATTCTTAAAAACCGAGACCCCTATTAAGCTGATGATTCCCAGGAGTAAGTACATGTGGCCCAAGGCCAATGGACAAGGAAGTTGTGCTGCTTTGTAATTTTCAGAGTCTTCCTTGTCTGTCTTTGGGAGGCCATGGAAAGAGAGGGGAGTTTGGCGTTAGACCAACCTGGACTCAGGTCTTGGCTCTGATGCTTTCTAGCTATGCGACTTCTCCCCGTGACCCTGTTTTGGTTTGGTTTTACTTTTATTTGCTTCTATACCAGCTACCTTTGGGGGTTAAATGAGATAAGGTGCGTAGTTAGTTCTTTTCTGTGTCAACATTGTTCCCCACAAGTCTATCCTTCATCCCTTCCCTACAGAACTTTCCTTCCTCTTCACACCAGTTGCAGGTGGAGGACACAGCACAGTGGAACATCCATGTTTATATAACATTGCATGAAAACCTTGCATGTTTCCATTTCTAGTGAGGCATTCCATGTGCTTTGCTTCCTTTTGTCCTCCTTTTTTTATTTTTTATTTTTTATTTTATTCTACAGTCAGATGAACTAGATCACCCAGAAAGCACATTCCTTATCCAAAACATCAACACACTCGATTTCCTTTGAACAGCAGAATCAAAGGAAAGCAAACAAGCAGACCAGAGAAACCGATCTGCGTGTGGGCTGGGAAGATCTTGGTTGCCTCTGGGATGCTTGGATGTGAGCCCTCCACTCCAGTTTCCACAGGCCAGAGGCTGTCCGGATAAGCACCGACTTCCCTCTCCTATAGCACAGTGCCCCCTGCCTTCAAAAACCTGCTACTTTTCTATCAGGCCCAAAGCTCATGATCGCTGTCTCTCTCAGCCCATGGGCACTCCCTCCCTTGCTCTGCAAACACTTGGTGTGTGCCAATCACGTGATAACCTTGCAGTCAGCCAACTGGTTGGAGTTGCATTTCTGGATTGATGGCTCCAATGATAGGTAAACCACAAGAATTTTCCTAGCCTCAGGCAGAGGGGAGTCTTAAAGTATTTATATTGAAATTGCCAAAATAAGTCCAATTGTTCCAATAGCATAAGAGTACATTTTCAGTCCCCAAATCTTCAAAATTTAAATAAGGATTTTTTCCCCCTTATCATTTGTAAGCAGCAAAATGAATAATCCTCTAGCCTCAGCCATACATTGAGTTCGTCTGACTGCAGGCAAATATACTCAGCCAGGCTTTTTAATTTTTTAAAATATATTTTTTATTGATTTCAGAGAGGAAGGAAGAGGGAGAGATATAGAAACATCAATGATGAGAGAGAATCATTGATGGGTTGCCTCCTGCACACCCCCCTACTGGGGATTGAGCCAGCAACCCAGGCATGTGCCCCTGACCGGAATTAAACCCAGGATCCTTCAGTCCACAGGCCAGTGCTCTACCCACTGAGCAAAACTGGCTTGGGCAGCCAGGCTTTTTTTTTTATTTTTATTTTATTAAGAGTGGGGGTCATGGTTCTCTCTCTTCCCCTCCCCCATTTCTCCCTGAGCGCTTCCACACTTTCAGAACCAGGGGGAAACGTGCCTTTCTCTCCCTCTTGCACTTGACCCTCCACACAGGTGAGGTGACCTCTAATTGGGGAGAAGGCTCTCTGAGCACCACTTTGGCCAAGGAAGCTCAAGTGTAAGTCCCACACTTGCTCTAGGAAGTGTTCTCAGAATCTGTCTATGCTGGAATGTGTTTTCTCTTTCCATCATCTTATGTGAGCCCGGTATTGCTGGGGCCTTACAGGGTCACACTAGGTAAACTTGAGCTTCCAGGTTTCCCAAATTCCCAGGGCGGAGAAGGACTGGTATAGTCGGCCACTGGAGCCTCCAGGCCCCCAAGTCTTTAGATGTGTCTCTGGCCCACACCTCAGCTGCCCAGATGTGACCACAGCTGCTCATTCAGTTGCCCAAAAGCCTCATTCACACCAGGTGAATGTAAATGCTAGACTAGGTGCCGGCAGGGAGGGAGCCTCACACCCTCTCCACACTTCTCATCCCCCTCCTGACTTCCTCCCACCCCTGTTCCCACTGTACCTCCACTCCAGCAGAGCACCCCTCACTTCCTCTCCTGCCCACCACGTCCATGCCGCTAAGGCTCCCCATTTACCCCAAATTTACCAAGTTACTCTTCCAGACAAGGAGCTTCCCCTTGAAGAGAAGTTTTGGTGGCAGCTAGTTAAGATGACAACTTTATCCCAACAGCACATCTACTGTTCATACGGCATGTATCCTACCACCCTGGCGGGGCTTACAGTTATGAGAGGGAGCAGGGGGTCCATGCTATCCCTGCTCACAGAAAAATGCCCCCTGAGACCTGCCAGGCACCCCTTGGTCAGGGACTCAGCTGTCCCTTCGTGCCCCCACAGAAGGAGTCCCTTACCCCAGGGGACGTGCCCATACCCAGGACGTTGTTCATGGGAGAAGTTGGCAGGATTTTCCTCAGGGGCAGGGGGGGGGGGCGGCATATTTTCCTTCCTGGACCCCTGATGGAAGAGTCTCCTTTCTTCCTGCTGGAGTCCAGACTGTCCTCCACTCCTGTCTTCAGTGGCCACAACCCCTGCTCTTCCCTTCCTTCCGCCGGTGAGGAGACACTCCGTCTTTCACACCAGTGCAAGTGGGTGTCTTTCCCGCACACGCCCAGGGCCCCAGTCACAGAATCCGTGAGGCCCGTGATGTGCAAAATGAGGGTTGCACCCAACAGAATGCCTTCTGCGAGCTCAGCTTCCTCTCATGCAGGCTGGTACTGTGTATGGAGGGAGTGGTATGCTTTGAGCCCCAAAGATCCCGGTTTGAATCTCCCTAGTCTGTCACCGTTTTACCAAGTAGCTGGGGCTATGACTCTCTGAACATCTTAAAACCCCTGTTTCCTCATTTATGAAAGGAAAACGATAGAATGCCCTGTACAGAGCTGCTGTGAGAAAGAAGGACGATCTTGTATTAATTCTCTGGCACAGAGTAGGTGCTCAGTTACTGCCACTCTCTCAGGAGGGCTGTGCTGGTTGGAGAAGTGTTTGCCAATCTCACTATTGGTCCTTTTCAAGTGAAAACACTCAGGGCCTTACAAAAATTCTGAGGATATATAATAAAAAATTAGTCATCCCATTGGGACCTTAATTGAAGAAAATAAATTTATCAAGATATGTTGGTGTCTTTGCTTTGCTTCCCAATTCCTTTCCTGGCATCACCCGATTCTTCTGCAGTGTTTTGGGTCCTCAAATTAAGTTTATTTCCATCAGTCCTTCTGTCCGTCTTAACAGGTTATTTACCTATGAGCATGCGCAGGAGACAGTCTTCACAGATGAGCCCAAGACGTGGGTCCCGGAGCGGCGAGTGCGGGAGTCCGCGGTGCCATCTCTCCGCCGCTCGCAGCGGTGATGCCACACGGGCCTCTGAGACCAGGCAGGAGGGAAGTATTTGCAGCAGAAGAACCAGCAGGTGCTCAAAGCAGGACCACCCCTCCCGGGGAGCTGGTTCCCCATCACTCAGCTGTGTACTCACAGCCCGTTCAGGCAGCCCACGCACTTGCAGAGAAAAGCTCAAAAGGCGTTTCAGACTTGAATGGAGGAGCTTGCAGGAAACATTTAATCCACAGACACGCTTTCCATGGAGAATCTCAGGCAGGTTCTCTGCTTCACGAAGACAACTAACTGGTCTTCCAAACGATGCTGGAAGGTGCCCTCCAGGGACCAGATGCAACTTACCTCCTGTACCTGGCAACAGCTTAACATGCTCAGGGACACCTTGCAGTGTGATGCTCAGTGTAGTCCGGAAATGAAACAGGGGAGCACAGACTTAGCAGAAACCCGGTCAACTCAGGAAAAAGAAAAAAAAGAAAAGAAAAAAAAAAAAAAAGTTGGCATGGCCTGAACTTCAGTGTTTCTACACACGATGGCGCTCTCTTCCCAGGAGAAGGAGACAAAGAGAAAAGTGTTAATCGCTGAGCCAGCAGCCAGGCAGTTGGACTCATCTGCATGCTATAATCTATTGCATTAGGGCAATTGGATAGAGCTGAGCAACATTAAGGTCAAAGTCCCTGGCTCATTACCTTGCAAATGTGCCTCTGTGATCATATGAGTCAGCATTAATTATTCCACTCCCGTGGGAAGGGGAGTAGAAAAACCAGCCCTATGGCAAACCCTCTTGCTGCTGAGTTTTATGTTCATAGATGAAGGACAAGAAATTATAACGGATTCCCTACTTCTGATTAGTCGCCAAAGGGTTCCTCGGTCTCCAATCAGAGGACAAAGGAGGTGTCAGACATCTCTTTGTGTGCCCTGCTTCTGAATTCATGGTTTCCTCCTGCTCCCCTCGCCTCTGCTGGCCCATTCTCCTGCCCTCTGCACATCACCGATTTGCATCCACAATGACATCCCACTGCAAGTACAGGGATTAGAGGGAACAAATGTTGCTCAGATAAATTACAGACACGGTCCCTTATTACTCTCCCAGCTCGACACAGATGCAGGCACTGACCAGTCCACCGTAGGTCCTCCTTGTCTCTCCTCCTACTTTCGGAGTCTCATCACCGTGGCTCACTTGCAGGTCCTGGAATCCCTGTTTTCTGTAGCCAGTCCACCATCCCTAAACACCCCAGCCTGAGGCCAACCTTTTCCTTTTGGGCCGTTTTGATCACAGGTACCAGCTCTCACTCTCTGACCAGGGCTGGAACAGCATTCTTGAGGTCACTTGTCCCTAAGGCCGGGATAGTGTCCCCTCCAGCTGTCACCTCCAGCATTGTTTGCTGAGCTTTCTTTGACTATGGCCCCTCATTTCTTCTCCCATGTCTCTGAGCTAGCCCTGGAGGCCATTCACATCTCTTGGCTCCTACTTCCCTCATAGGCCAGGCGTTTCTTGTGCTGTTTCCCAAGCCCGTTGCTTCAATCAGCTCCCCTCAGGTCTTTCCTCCATGTCTCCACAAAACAGAGCCTTCCTCTGCTCCCAGCATGGCCCTTTCAGTGGAAACCAACTTTGGGAATTTCTCTTCATTAAGTTTTGAGGAGGCAGCAGACACCCTGGGCATGTTGTTGGATTATGCCACACCTCAGAGTCCAGATTTAAAAATACACAATGGTCTCATATTCTAACCTCTGTAGTCTTTGCCAATGACAGGGAGAGGTGAAGATCTCACCCCTTCTCTCCTCAGCTGGTTATGATCAAGTCCTTCTGCTCCCAAGTTAAGCATCACTGAGTTAGTTTGAAGGGAACAACCATGTATGGTTGCCAGTATTCCTTGCTAACCATCGATGCCTCTTCTTGTTTACATTTCAGGAATGCCAGTAGCTGGGGAGGCATATGAAGTCAAGTGAGAGGTTATTTAAGGAGAACACCTCATGTTTGAGTGTTGGAAGGCAAAGGTCCAGTTGGTCAGGAAAGCAAAAGTGTTTGTGATAACCTGCTGTGAACTTCAAAATCACCATCCTTTGCCCAAGCTTGCACTGCTCACAGATGTGGGTGGAGAAGGCAAGCCGGGAGGTCAATTTTGAAGCTCATCAGTCTTTCTAACACTCAAGACTCACTTCTCCTGGTGACCAATTCCACCATTCTCTTCCTAACACAGCCATGGAGATTTTCTTCCTCCATCTAAGGTCTTGATTCTAATCTCTTCCAGCCTTTCTTCTTTTAGGTTCTGTGACAGAGAGATGTCCTTAATGGCCCCATGAATGCCTTTTACCTTGCAGCTTTGCAGTTCCCACTCACTCTGACTCTGAGACATGTGACTTGCTGTGGCCAATGGGACCAGAGCAAAATGGATGAAAGCATAGACGTGCAAAATACTTGTTTGCTGCCTTCTTTCACTCCTGCTATGTGAACAAACCTGGACTAGCCTCCTTGCAGATAAGAGACCACATGGAGCAGAACTGAGTCATCCAATGTGAGGCCATTTTAAACCAGCTGGCTCCCAGCAGTCCTGTCAAACACAGGTGAGCCTGCTGAGATCACCAGGAAAGCCTAGCCAACCTGAGCAAAAAGGAAATGCTTGCTGTTGCACTCCACTAGGGCTTATTGGTTGTTTATTATGCAATAGCATTGTGACAATAGACTACTGATACTGCCATAGAGTATGAGTGTCATCAGCAGTGTCTACCACCCATGTGATTCTGGGAGCGATTTGGCTTGCTTCTTCCCTCATCTCTCTCTGCCACTTTTGGCTAGTAGGAGTAAGTTGGGGAAGTGCTGGGAGATTCTGGTGACATATTTTAACAATAAAAAACAACAACACTGGAGACCATCGCCCTTTGAGCTGGAAGTGTATGGGAGTGACATCATCTGAATAGCAAGAGGGACTTTTGTCATCCTCACCAGGCCTCTGTTACTGACACCTCCTGTGACTAGACTTTATTTAACCTGTCTAGTTGAGCAACTCCTGCTTATGGGACACACTGGTTGACTTTGGATTTATCATAGTATGACAGTGTTTGTCTCTATAGAATTAAAGTCTAACAATCAGGGCTTCATCACCAGGATTATTGCAATAACTCTTTTTTTTATTTTTTTAAATAGGCATAGTTTTTTTTTTAACTTATTGATTTTTTAAGAAGATAGAGGGATAGAGAGTTAGAAACATCGATGAGAGAGAATCATTGAACAGCTGCCTCTTGCACACCCCCTACTGGGGATGTGCCCACAACCAAGGTACATGCCCTTGACAGGAATTGAACCTGGGACCTTTCATTCCGCAGGCCGAAGCTCTACCCACTGAGACAAACTGGTTTTGGCATTGCAACAACTCTTACTTCATGTCCAGACCAATCCATTCTGCCTGCCACTGCCTGTCTGATATGTCACTTCTAATTCTCTTTTTTCTACGGAAGGAAATAGAGTACTTTCATGATGGCCTAAAATCAGTCTAGTATTTGAGTAGTTCTATAATCTTCCCCATTGGAGTCATTTACTCCCATCTCCACTGTTTCTCCCGCTCCAGCGTGTTCCCACACCAGGCTCTTTATGCCTATTCTCATTCCTATTTCTCTCCCCACCCACCCTACCCCCATCTCCACAACACCTATGCTGAGCCTACTGCCCCTTCGAGTTTTGACTCAGCCCTCGTCTTGTCCATGCAGCCTCCTTGGCAACTTTAGAAAATGTTGATGTTTGCCTGTTTGGAGACCCGGTGATACTTGTAATGGGGAACGAGTCTCAGCCTTCCTTTTCCTCAGTGGCCAGTCTTCAGAGGACAAAGCCATTGGTGGAGAATGTAGACGAGTCCTCACTGAGGACGGTCAATTCAAAGCCTGTCTTATTCCTGAGGGAACAGCTGCTAAGGAATGTGTGATCTTTTCCTCATTCTGTAAGCCCGAAGAGACTAAAGAAAAAGCAAACAGTACTCTTTACAATAATGTGATTCTCTAACCTCATGGAGGAAGATGGCACCTTGGAGATTATGAGAGAGTTAGGAAATATTTCCTTTCTCGTAAAAGCTACTGTCTTTGAAAATTAATGCTTGGTGTGTGTGTGTGTGTGTGTGTGTGTGTGTGTGTGTGTGTAAATGGGTCTGTTTCAACAAGTCCAGCAATGAAAGGAACAGCCATGCTTCTAACCCACTTAAGTGAAGAATCTCAAAGGCAATCTGAACTAAAAATCCTTCTGAATCCACTAGGACAGTGGTCGGCAAACCACAGCTCTCGAGCCACATGCGATTCTTTGGCCCCTTGAGTGTGCCTCTTCCATCGTGCGGGCGCGCATGTACAGTGTGATTGAAACTTCGTGGCCCATGTGCAGAAGTCGGTTTTTGGCCTGGGCGAGTCTATTTTGAAGAAGTGGAGTTAGAACATTCAAGGGGCCAAAGAGTCGCATGTGGCTTGTGAGCCACGGTTTGCCGACCACTGCACTGAGAAATCAGAAATTCCAAAGCTGTTCCCATGGGATTGTTCTGTGTTGGCCATCAGTGATGATCTAGGAGAATTCTCAGCACCCTTCTCCAATCTGAGTGATTTAGACTTGGGAAATTACTAAGGGGGAAAGGAAATGGTGGTAGGAATGTGGTCACTTTCAGTGCACAGGGGTTTGGTTTTTCCAAAAAGTAATTGGACATTCCAACCTGGGAGGTCTGGTGAATGGGAATGCACCCTGAGTTCAGCCTTTTGCTTGACCCAGTTCTTGTGAATGTACCCTGACATGGATAAACAGGGGAGATGAAGGCCTAAAGGTAGGGTTGAGAGCATTCTCAGGGCTTTGTGACTCTGTTACAATACATTTTTTAACTTAATGATTTTTATTTGGTAAAAATCTAAAAATGTTCATCAAAGATTGTCTAAATAACCATCCTTTAACCAAAACCGTCAGAATACTTCTGTGCTTGCATTGACACTTTGTATACAATCTGATTGGCACTGAGATGGAGCCAAATTAAATCACAGTGGCTATAGGAGTGAAGGTTTGCAATTTCAGATAAGGAAGTGAGGTGGTCGAACGAAGCCATCTCATGGCTTCTAATGTGCAGACTTGTTGAGGGCCACAGAGCCTAAACCCTCATCCTTGCTGTTTCATATATACACTAGAGGCCTGGTGCATGAAATTCATGCACAATGGGGGGAGGCCTTCAGCCCAGCCTGCACCCTCTCCAATCCAGGACCCCTCAGACATCCTTCTCACAATCCTGCATCACAGTCCCTTAATCGCTCACCTGCCTGCCTGCCTGGTTGTCCCTAACTTCCCTCCCTGCCAGCCTGATCACCCTTCACTGACTCTGCATGCCAGCCTGATCACCCCTAACTGCCCCCCCTGTCAGCCTGATTGCCCCTAACTGCCCCCCCCCCGTCAGTCTGGTCGCCCCTAACTGTCCCCTCTCTGCAGGCCTGGTTGCTTCTAACTGCCCCCCCTGCTGGCCTGGTCACCCCCAACTGCATCCCCTCTACCCCACCGGCCTGGTTGCCCCCAACTGCTCGCCACCCCACTGCCCTGGTCACCCCTCACAGCCCCCCCTGCCAGCTGGTTGCCCCACACAGCCTGCTGTACAGTCATTTGGTTGTCCCTCACTAACACCCCCTGCTGGCCTGGTCACCCCATGCAGCCTGATGTTTAGTTGTTTGGTTATCTCTCACTAATCCCCCTGCCGGCCTGATCATAGGCAGCCATCTTGTGATGGCACGAGGATTAATTTGCATATTACCTATTTTTAATATAGCATTTGTCAGGGTTTTGGAGAGAAATAGAACCAATGGGGATATATAGAGACATATAGAAAGAGATTTATTATGAGGGATTGGCTCACATGGTTATGGAGCCCTGAGAGGTCCCATGGTCTGCCCTCTGCAAGCTGGAGGCCCAGGGAGACCGGTGGTAGTTCCTGTCCAAACCCAAAGGCACCAAGACTAGGAGCACCAATGTCCAAAGGCAGAAGAGGGACAGTCCAGTTCTGCTTCCTTTACCTTTTGTTTTTCTATTCAGGCCCTTAATGGATGGGATGATGCTCCCCTGTGTTGGTGAGGGCAATTTTTTATTCAATCTACTGATTCAAATGCTAATCTTTTCTGGAGACACGCTCATAGACACACTCAGATATGATGTTCTACCAGCGGTGTGGGCACCCCTCAGCCTAGTCAAGTTGACACAGGAAATTAACCATCAAAAGATATAAGCAGATACATTGTGTGGCTCAGTTGAGTTGACTACTTTGTAACTTGCAGTTCATTAAAAGTAAGTATAATGATAAATTTATAATAAAGATTTTTTTCCTGATTTTCTGGAGCATTTGAGATCTTTTTAAAATATATATATTTTATTGATTTTTCACAGAGAGGAAGGGAGAGAGATAGAGAACTAGAAACATCGATGAGAGAGAAACATTGACCAGCTGCCTCTTGCACACCCCCTACCGAGGATGTGCCTGCAACCAACGTACATGCCCTTGACCAGAATTGAACCTGGGACCTTTCAGTCCGCAGACCGACGCTCTACCGCTGAGCCAAACCGGTTTCGGCGCATTTGAGATCTTGCTCCCTGGCATATGTTGTCAGTTTGGCTCAAATTTTAAGTCAAAATGGAAGGTACCTGAAAAAATTTTTTTTCTTTTAGGGGATATTGATTACTCTAGTTTGAGAAAAACTAGAAAAATTAAAAAAAAAAACACACACACACACACACAAAACATTAAACAAAAAAACTGTTTCTTTCCTAAAACAGGCAATAATGGGATTACATTTAATGAGACGAGAGCGTCACAATGTTAATCTTAACTTCAGTGGAATTAGACAGTTTTACAGTGTTATCAGATGATATACATCATTAAAATAGTCATTTGAGAATAGCATTTGGCAAGTTTGGGTCAAGTGCAAGGTCTGATGATTCTGAAGGAGCAGACAAAGCCTTGCAACCACGAGCATCATTTTGAACAGCACTCTTGTGTAAACAGGCCCTCTCTGAATTAGTATTCTGAAAGCCAAACCACAAAGCCAAACCTTTAAATAAAGAACCGGCCCTCCGGCTATCACTTTCTGTTATTGAAGTCAACACCGCTAATTGGGTTTCAGCAAAACAGGATGAACTAAATTGGTTTTGTTAATGCAAATATTACTGGGTTTTTTTTTCATGAATTTTTCTTGGTATGTAATTGATAAATTTGTTTTGGTATTTGTTTATACATTTTAAAACTTTACACTAAGTTTTATGTTTATACATGTGCAAGTAAGGCTATAAAAATTTTAAGTCAAAATGGAAGGCCCTTGAAATTTTTTTTTTCTTGTAGGGGATATTAATTTTCTCTAGTTTGAGAAAAACTGAATTGGGAGAAAGATCCTGGAGTCATGTACATGTTACTGGCATTATACATTTATCTCCTATTCTTCTCCAATTAGCTGGATGCATGATAAATGTGGTCCCCCAACTAGTTATCATGCTTCTTTGGTATACTACACATCACCTGGCACAACACTGGGCAGGTTATAGCTGGTCAGCAAATACTGCCCAAATGGGAATGATCTGGGCTCTGTGAGTGGAGGGACATTGATTGGAAATGGATTAGAAAGAAATGGAGTGAAATGCATTCCCATCTTGCAAAATTCCTTGGTGAGGCTGAAAGTGCTGATAAGGTAAGGGCCTTTGCATCTCTCATGGTGCTAATGCAGAGGAAGTGTTCAGTTAATGCTTATAAAGTAAAAAGGTTTTATCCTTGGCAAAAGGAAGAAAAAAAGTAAATAGTCTCATTAGAGTTCTGGACATGCACATTCAGGGAATCCACTGCTGCTGGGCACACACACACACACACACACACACACACACACACACACTCTTACTTTCTTTGTAGGGCAGTGTGAGGGTCCAAAGTAGAGCACTGTGATGATATTGGCCATGTGAAGCCTTGTCCCCAGAAGGCCTTCCCTGCATCTGGAAATCTGACCTGACCAGCTCAAAGGGGGTAACGTAATCCTGGTCACATTTTCTCTGCGCTCTCAGGTATCAGCACCTTCCTGATACATCCCCGGGGCTGAATTTCCCCAGAGCTCGCCCAGTGGGCCAAGCACTTCAGAGCAAGAGCACAACTCCTGCCGGTGTGGGCTTAGCTACCCAAACCGTGGGCAGCTGCTAGACGTCCAGGCCCCACTGGCAGTTGAGGGCTGTACAGGCCCTGGTGGCATGCCTGGTGGGAGCTAAGAAGTGGGCTCAGTGCTATTTTCAAGGGAGAATCTGGCTTCCCCCACCCACCGGAATCCAGTTTGGAGTTCACTCCAGGGTGGTAGGGCAAACACAGCTGAAGGTGGGGCCCAGGAATCTGAATTTAAACCAGATCTGCAGGGGATGCTAATGCACACTACAGTCAGAGAACTGCTGAGTTTATTAAGGCCCGCAATGCAGTTGTCCCTGCCTGCCTGGCTCAAGTTCACAAGTCCTCCCCTTTCCTGGGAAGTGCCATCTCAGATGTCACTGGTCTGGGAACTGAGTCCTGGCCCATTGACTTCTCTCCAGGCCCACATCACACACCTCAACCAACACACACCTCACCCAACCTTGGTCCCCTGCCCCTGCTGTCTTTCAGGCCATCAAGATTTGAGCTGCTCTGACATTTATGTCTCACGTTCCCGCTTTACAGTATCCTAATCACAACAAGGCCCTTTCCTCCTGGCCAACTCCTGCCCTCTGCAGCGGGCGGCTGCGCTACCCTCTCCTTTGTGGCAATCACGTGTCGGTCATGGAGAGAAAAGAACTAACGTGGCTGCGATAACCTGCCCGTGTTATGAGCTGTGAGGCTGGTCTAGATCAAGGGAACTATTACCAGTGTTAGCAGGTCAAGGGCAGAGGGCCAATGATGATTCCCTTCTCTGGTACTGACTCAGGCAGAGAGGGAGATTAGGAAACTGTACACAGGAATTCTCTGTCCTCTCTTCTTCCTGCTTCTGTCTCCCTTGTAGTGCTCCCCTCCTACCACTCCCTCCTCACATCACAGCATTTAGGACCCAATTGAATCTAGAAAGTATGCAGCACGAAAGTTGGGTTGGCAAAGGGCACTGATAGCTTTACCTTCCCTTCTCAGGCTGCTCTTGCTTAATAGCTGAGCCCCCTTTCCAGGGCCTTAGAGCTTTGACATTATCATGCTCTTAATTTAGTGAGATCGCTATTCCATCTGTAATTGTAAAAGCATAATATGCTAATTAGACCAGACATTCTTCTGGACAACCTTCCGGACAAAGCCAGGGCTGTGAGGGAAGCCTGGGTCCCAGGTGCTGGAGGGAAGCCAGTGCTGGAAGCTGGGGCGTGGGGAGGGGAGGAAAGAGAAGAAGGAGGCCTACTCTTGCCTGAATTTTGTGCACCAGGCCTCTAGCTAGTAATTATTATCCTGAAGGGCAAATGCAGCCATTCCAGAGAAAGCTAACCCGGTGATGAAGGGGACAGGAAGACAGCGGGCCAGGCTCTCTTGTGGGCCAGGACAGCTGTCATTTCTTACCCTTAGACACAAGGGTATTACACATTTCTCTTTCTGATCGGGCCTACTAGGCTGCTGGATTTCAATGTGCTTTCAATAACTGGAGTACCTACTGCATGCTCTCCACTACCAGTGGCTTCCGAAGCTGGCTTCCCCTTAGAATCACCCACAGAGATTTGGAAGGTAGTTTTCTACCCCTGGGGACTCTGATCCAGTCAGTCTGGGATGGGGCCCGGGCATCTGCCTTTTTTGTTGTGATGCATTTGGGAATTATAGTTCTACACCGTGGTAAGTGCTGTGGGAATACAAAAGGATCATGACACCACTCTTGCCTTTCAGGAGCTCATAGTCTAGCTGGGGACAGGCCTAGCAGACACTGAAGCATCACGCTCCATCCAGTAGTAAGAGTAATATAGAGCCCACATTAGAAAACATGAAAGGAGGAGGAGAGAGGCGAGTCCTCCCACAGGGACTGTTTGTAGGGTAAGATGCGAAATCCACTTATTTCTCAGTCTTACTAGGTGAAGCATCTTAGTTGAGGAGTGGAGAGAGTGAGGATCCTGCTGGGCTCAGAGGTTCACTGAGCTGCAAAGGGGGTTATCTAACCCAAGCCCCTTCCGTTGTAGACGGAGACACTGAATTCCAGAGAGACTGTGAGAGGTCACACCGCAGGCTCCTGGCAGAGTGGGCGGGGGTCTTGTGCTCATGCTGGAGTCGTAGCATCTGGTAACTGGCGAGAGGCAAGCTCAGCACACCACCAGCGACTTCATCTCTGAGAGGGAGCAGAGTGGAGAGCTTTCTCACAGAACCCATCTCTAAAAGCCTCACCCACCCTGCTCAGTGGATCCATAGGACTCTGGAACTTTGGGCTTCATTTCTTCCCACCCTCACCACTCGTAGCTGCAGAGATGAGAAAAAGCACAGGAAGAGCCATTGCACGTGGGCAGTTAGAGCCAGATTTGCCACCTGAAATGATGGCAAAGTGCACCGCACACTGGGGTTCTAGAGCCATCCCAGGGCATCAGTGGAACTGTGTGTGGGGAGAGGCAAGCTGGAGGAAAAGCATCCTCAGGGAGGAGGAAGGGAGTATGGAAAAGAAGAAACAGCATTGTTTTTGGAAGCCTGAACAATTGCCTCCCCTTTCTCTTTGGTGACAGAGGAGAGGGAGATAAGAGATGGGATTTCTCTTGAATCTCTTTCTGTGCAGGCTGCGGGTTCTCTTCATTATCTCCTCCACCTACCTGCTGCTGCTGCCTTGAGTGATGCGACCCAAAACAATTACACCAAGGTGATACGGTCTCGGGAGGGCCCTGCTGCTTCTATTTCCATTGAATTATGGACTTTACATTTCTCCCCTTGATAATGTTCAGCAATGTAATAGACATCTGTAGTCTAGGGGCTGAAAGGAACTGGTGTAGCTTTAAACATGAAGGAAACACATACATCAAAGACAAAGAAAGCCAATGGGCATTCTTGCACCTCTTGGTATTGGAATGCATGCCGAGGAGCAGTGCTCAGACAAGGCTGTCTGTGAGTCTCACCTCCTCTCCCTGTTGCATTTCCAGATGCGAACTCAGGAAAGGGCTGTGAGGATTTGCCTAGCTCTCTACCTTCAAACCCAACACTTTCCAGCTGGAAGCTCTAGAAGGCAGTTTATAAGGCCAGGCCACCTTATTTGCAGTCAGGACATGCTAAGGAGCCCAGCAGCTCCAATGTCTAGCCAACCTTGCCCCAGGCCCCTTTGACTTCATGGGTGGAGTAACCCCACGCCTGTGCAGAGAACTACACATGTACCATGCCTGGAGCTGGTTTTCTGTCTAGTGGCCTCGGTCAAAAATTTCTACCTGGCTCACTTACCTGCTAGACTTGTCTCAGGGGATCTGAGGCACGCTTGTCAGTCCTTCTCAGGGTCGGGATCCTGTCCCTCTGTCTAGATCTCTTGGTTATTATACCCGTTGACAACCTAGGTTGTTCTACAATATTACAGACCAGGGATTTAGTCTCTGCGGGGGGGCTGAATAATGTCCCCAAAGATGGCCATGCCCGAGTCCCTGAGACCTCTGAGTGACTGATTATAGGGCAAAGGGGACTTCGCGGATGTAATTAAGATTTTAGACTTTAAAATAGGGAGATTAGTATGCATAATTGGGCCCAGTTGAGCCCAATCTAATCATACCCATACCTAGGTAAAAGCAGAAAATGTTCTCTGGCTGCAGCTAGAGAGTGGCAGAGGAAGGGGTCGGCAGAGATTCTGAGCCAGAGGAGGAGTTGATGCCCAGCTGCTGTTGTGGGACCTCGGTGTCCAGGCACAGCCCCGAGAAAGGCCTTAGGGGGCAGGTGCAGTCCCGCTCCTGGCCAGCGAGAAGCAGGGAGCCCAGCCCGACACCTGCAAGGAGTGGTGCTTACATATCGAACAGCCTGAATGAGTTTGGAATCCGATTTTTCCTCTGAGTCTCCAGAAGGAATACAGTCCTGCTGACATCTTACTTTTAGTGAAGTTGGAACTGTGTTGGGCTTCTGACCTTTAGAAACTGTGAGATAAAATAACACTTAAAATTTGTGTTATTTTAAGCCACGCAATTTGCAGTAATTTGTTATGGCAGCAATAGAAAACTAATAAATCACCTCATTGTGCTATTTAAAATAACACAAATACACTTACAGTGGAAGCAAAGAACATGCAATAATCCTGTTGAAATTGCCACCACCAGCAAAAACTAAGGTGCTTACTCATCAAACTCCTGATTTTCTGGGTTCTTCACCCTTCTCCCAAATTTCTCAATATTTCTTCTAGTGCCTCCTGTTCTTCTGTGACTTCCTATTGTTGCTAAAGTTGGGCAAGAATCACCATGAGGTGAGCATGATAACAACTATTGTACTATTTCATGACAGCTCATTATGCTCCATCATTTCACTTTCCGCACACAACCACCATGTGAGGACGTCATTATTGCCATCATTTTACAGGCGAGGACACGGACATTAAAGCTCAGAGAGGCTAAGGGACTCGCCCAAGGTCGTACGTTTGTTAACTGGCTGGGAACCAGGATTCAGACTGAAGGCTGAGTTCAAGGCACATGTTCAAGGCTAGAACTGGGCCTGAGACTCACTTCTAATGAACAGAACGAGGCGTGAGTGGTAATGTGGGTGCTGATAGATCATAAAAGGCAGAGGGGATTCTTACGTTCTCTCTTTTCTTGGGTTGCTCGCTCAGTCTGAGGTGGGCAGGCGGCCAGGTTGTGAGGAGCTTGCTGGAGAACTCCATGCGGCAAAGCACTGAGGCCTCCGTCCCACAGTCAGTGAGAAACTGAGGCCAGCTGAGAGCTTGGAGGGACCCCAGCTCCAGGCCACTGGCCCAGTCCCTGCTGGACAGCAGCTTCCCCAGAGACCCTGAGCCAGAGCCTCTCAGCTGAGCTGCTCCCAGACTCCCGACCCGTGGAGCTACTTGTTATGCAGCAACAGATAACTAACGCACCATGATTCTTGTTCTTTCCCTGTTACCGATCCTCAGAAGGAAACTCTTTCATGCAATCTCAGATATGAGGACTGAAAGGACCTCTGGAGATCAAGTAAGTCAAGCCCCTCGTGGCCACAGTGAGTCAGACACATCCACCTCAGGAGGACTTTGTGAGGATTCAGTGAAGGGATGGGAACAATGTGTCCAGGGCATTGAACTGAGTGCTCAGTGAAGGCTGCCCTACTCCCCGTGGAGGAGGACACAAGGGCCCCAGAGTCGAGTCCTAACGCAATTCCCTGAAGCGTGGAGCCCAGGGTCCCCCTCCTCCTTCCCTCACCCCCATTTCTCTGCCTCTTAATTACCCACCAAATGGAGAAAATGCTCCTGTGAGAGTGTGGGTGACGTTCAGGGGTACAGGGAGAGCAGCTGAGCAGGGGCTGTGCTGGGCTGAGGTCACATTTGGTAAATAAATAAATAAATAAATAAATAAATAAATCAAAGCCAATTAGCTGCCCTGGTCCGGCACAGCTCCATGCCCTTTCTTTTACCCCAGAGCCTGGCACAGCCTCCTTGCTCAGAGTGACACTCCATACATGTTTGTTGTTCCTGCCTTTAGCCACTCTGTCGCTCTGTCTCAAATATGCTTCGTCTCTCAGATCCCATGTGCTAAGTAAGCATGCCTGGTCTTCAGAATGAAGCTCAGATATACCTGCTCCACACAAAAGGATTTCTTAGAGCCACGGGATATTTCACCTTGGACTTGCCGGGTGCCGGCCGAGCTCTCCCCCTCCCAAGATAGGCAGGAGCTCTGCGTCTTGAGCAGACCCATCTTGGGCCTCATCTCCACCTTCCAGACCTGGCTCTTCCCTGTTCACCTGGATCTTATCTTCACTTTGCAGACCCAATTCTTCCCTGCCCCTCATAAGTAGTAGACCTGCGTGATGGTGAGCACTGTTGTGTTGGATGCTGGGGTGGGGCAGAGACGAGGGGCTTTGCCTGGAGGTTTCACTCTGAGCCCTGAGCTATTGGTGGCTCAGACCCTCTACAGGGGGCTTGCATCAATATGGGTTTCAGTGTCATCAGATAGTTCAAAACCGTCCTTGAAAAAAAATCTCCGGTGTTACCATGAGTGTAAAATCCTGGACCACGTTATGTGGCATGAATGTTAATGCGGAAAGTAATGTTCAGCAGATGGTGTACAGGAACGAGCGCATAGGCCTCTATAATTTTGCCGTATTTTACTAGTAAATATGGTCTCACCCAAAGAGAAGAATCTCTAAACACAGGAATCCTGCTCTTAGGGTGACCAGCTGTCCCAGTTGTCCAGAACTGTCTTAGTTTTAGGGCTACAAGTTCTGCCTCTCAGGCCTTGGCAAACAGGAGCAGTTGGTTACCCTATGTCAGCACTGAGAGCTTCTCGCATTGTTGGAGGCCTGTGGGGACTTCCTGGGTGGGCTGGGGAGCAAGGTAGTCTGCAATTCTTTCTCTCTTTCTCTGTCTATCCTCCTGCCCCCAGTGCTTGTAATAGAGTTTGCATTTGTCATATAAAGTACCTTCAAGATATTGCCTAGATTCTACTCGAAAGCAACCAAATGCCCTCTCCCCAAAAAAACAAACAAACAAACAAACAAAACACCAACCAACAACCCAAAACACAGTCTTTTTGAATATTGAGTCCTTGATGATACCTGCAAAGCAGAAAATCAGTGCATATGTCTGGGTTTGTGATCAGTGCTTGTGTGTGTGTGTGTGTGTGTGTGTGTGTGTGTGTGTAGGAGCAAGAAGCAGCCTCTGACAGGTCTCAGACATCCCCTTGTTAGTGAGGTTCACTTTACAATGACTGCCAAATGGAGCCGAGTTGGGGTGTCTCCCAGCATCCTTCAGTCAGCGCCAGGGGGCACATCTCCCTGTCAGATCGTAGAGGGGACAGAGGACAGTGACTGACAGCTGCTCCCAGCGTTAGGTTGGCGTTTATGATCTTGCCTCGGTTTTAATATCAGCGATGTCACCTTTGGCTCTCTTTCAGCCTTCTCCGGACAGAAGGCCACTTGGAGATGTTTCTTCCCTCTCATCCCCTGTCTGTTGGCAACAGGGATTTGACAGGAGAGCAATGCCTGGCTGTGACAAGGAGCTTTTGTGGTGTCAGGCTGACCTCCTGCCAGGTCTGAAGAGGGGGATTGGAGCGAATGGGTCCATGCATTGTTCCTGCTCTGATATCCAAGGGCTGGCGAAGGGGGTTTAAGCAAAGCAAGGAATTGGGGTCTCCCCAGGAGTCTGGAAGAGGGTGAGGGGGGCCAGTGCCGTGGCCAGAGACAGGGCCAAGCTAGATGGGCAGCCCTGGCAGTGCCCTCCACACAGCTGATGTGTCTGCTGAAGAAACTGAGAGAGCACCAGCTGGGTCCGAGCAGGCCCAGAGCTGGCGCTCCAGCCCTTCTCTCCCCTCTTCTCTGAGAAGTAGGCTCTGGGCTGACTGCCCCCCGACACCCCCTCCCTCCCGCCCCGTGGTCTGCAGTCTCACACCAGCATTATGAATGGCCTGGCAATCTAATTAGTGCTTTTGGGGGCTGGTTGCATGTATGCAGGTACTTTCTCATGGTCTTGAGGAATGCAGGAGTGAGATCTAAAAGCCTCCTTCTGTAAATGACCTACAGGAGGCCCAGAGAAAAAGGGTAGAGTGGGCCCTGGCCCAGGAAGGAAGGGGGACAGCAGGTTCCAGCAGAGGGAGGGTACCTCTGGCACATAGGGAAGAGGGAAATAGTTGGGATTACTCTAGCTCTGTGCACTGTGCTGTCTTTTGGGCCCACTGCAGTTACAGCTGTGGTTAGACGCCTTCTGCAAAACTCTGCTTTTAAATTCCCATGATGCATGTGTCACTTAATATCATCAGCCTCTTCTGTCCCCGCCCTCTCTCCCCCATCCAAAACCTACCAAAGCACTCCATTGGCCCAGTAATCCCTGTGAAAATCTCATTTTGGCTCCTAAGGTGCATTTTAATTGCATTTAAATTTGTTACTTATTGAATGCTTGTCTGCACTTTTACATGGAAGTCCAGAGAGAAAACTATTTTTATCTTTGCTTGGCATCAAATCTCTAGGATCTGGCATAATGCCTGGCTTAAAGTATGTGTTTTAAATACTATCGACTCTTGGAGAAAACATGGGTTTGAACTGCCTGGGTCCACTTATATGTGGATATTGTTCAATAAATACTGCAAATGTATTTTGATTATTTATTTAAATATGGTTAGCACCCTAGCCGGTTTGGCTCAGTGGGTAGAGCCTTTGGACTGAAGGGTCCCCAGTTTGATTCTGGCCAAGGGTACATGCCCTAGTTGCAAGCTTGATGCCCAGTGTGGGTGTGCAGGAGGCAGCCCATCGATGATTTCTCCCATCCTTGATGTTTCTATTTCTCTTTCCTTCTCCCTTCCTCTCTGAAATCTATATATATATATATATATATATATATATATATATATATATATATAATATTATCAATATATTATATAATCTTATATTGGTTATATTAGTTGCAAATATGCAATATAGTGTTTGACATTTTTATACTTTATAATGTGACCATCCCACTAATTCTAGTAATCCTCTGTTACTGTGCACACTTATCACAATATTATTATTCACCTTTTTCACCCATCTCTCCCTTCCCTCTGGTAACCATCTCTTTGATCTCTATTTCTATGAGTCTATTTTTGTTTTGTTTTAGATTCCACATATAAGAGAAACCACATGGTATTTATCCTTTTCTGTCTGACTTATTTCACTTAACTTAGTATCTTCTTGTCACAAACGGCAAGATTTCATTCTATTTTATTGCTGTGTAGTATTCCATTATATATCTGTACCACATCTTTATCCACTGATCTATTGATATATACTATGTTGATGCTTCCCTGTCTTGGCTATTGTAAATAATGTTGCAATGAACTTTTTTTTTTTTTTCAAATTTGTGTTTTTATTTTCTTTTTGATAAATACCCAGAAGTGGAATTGTTGGGTTGTAAGCTAAATCTATTTTTAGTTTTTTGAGGAATCTCCATAGTGGTTGCACCAATTTGCAGTCCCATCAGTAGTGCACAAAAGTTCCCTTATCTCCACATTCTTGCTAATACATATTATTGTTTGACTTTTTGATAATAGTTATTCTGACTGGTGTGAGGTGGTATCTCATTGTGGTTTTGATTTGCATTTCCCTGATGATTAGTGAAGTTGAGCATCTTTTCATATACCTGTTGGCTATTTCTATGTCTTCTTTGGAGAAATGATGGTTTGTGTCTACTGACCATTTTTTGATTGGATTATTTTCTTAAATAAGTTGTATGAGTTCCTTATATATTTTGAATATCAATCCCTTATTGGATATATCATATTCAAATATATTCTCCTATTCAGTAGGTTGTCTTTTGTTTTGTTGATGGTTTCCTTGCTGTGTAGAAGCTTTATAGTTTAATGAGGCTCCATTTGTTTATTTTCCATGTGATTTTCTTTTGCTTATTTTTTTTTTTGTTTATTTAAAAAAATTCTCACTTAATGATGGTTTTCAGAGAGAGTGGAAAGGAAGGGGAGAAGGGAAAGAGAAAGAAAAATATTGATGTATTTTTACATGGATGGATTGGTTGCCTCCAGCACGCACCTCAATTGGGGCTAGGGATCAAACCTGTAACCTAAGTATGTGCCCTTGACCGGAATCCAACCCGAGACTCTTTTAGGTCACAGGCTGATACTCTAACCCCTGAGAAAAACTGGCCAGGATTCTATCTTATTTTATTTTAAGACTACAGTATACTTTACATTTAACATGCAAAAATGTGTCAATAGACTGACTATGTTATTGGTAAGGCTTCTGGTCAACAGCAGGATATTAGTGGTTAACTTTTTAGGGAGTCCAAAGTTACACATGGATCTTCAACTGTGCAGGAGGTTGGTGCCCCTAATCCATGCATTGTTCCAAGGTCCACTGTGTTTACTGAATAAAGACAGGTTCTTCTTGGCGAGGTCCTACTGCTTTTCATTGGAGGCTAGCACAGCATGCTAAATGCTTGTGCCCATGCGTGAGTGAATATTAAACCAAACAGGAGAGAGAAAGACTTCCTATGTTGAATCTGAGGGGGAAGTCTGGAAGCTGTTTGCCTTTTAGGACTTTCTCCCACGCACACACCTTTTTTCAGGCCCTTTAAATGAGCCACCAAAGGAGCTTGCTCTGGGACAGAGGAGGAGGAAACTCCCTGAGGTGGGGTTTGGCATGTGGAGAGCAGGCTGGCCCCAGGGGGATGCTTCCAGCTCATCTATATATAAAAAGCCTAAGCGACCATCACAACGGAACGGACTGCCAAACAGGCTGCGTGGGGTGACTAGGCCGGCAGGGGGTTTAGTGAGGGACGGCCAAATGACTGAGCAGCAGGCTGTGTGGGGTGACCAGGCCGGCAGGGGGACAGAAAGGGTGATCAAGCTGGCAGAGGCGGGCAGTGAGGGCCAACCATGCCAGCAGGGGGGCAGTAATGGGTGACCAGGCCAATGGGGGAAGGGAGGGAGAGGGAGGGGGAGCAGTTAGGAGTGACCAGGCTGGTGGGAGGGGGCAGTTGGGGGTGACCAGGCCAGCAGGGAGGGCAGTTAGGGGCAATCAGGCAGGCAGGCAGGTGAACAGTTAGGAGCCAGTGGTCCCGATTTGTGAGAGGGATGTCTGACTGCCGGTTTAGGTCCGATTCCGGCAGTCCAACATCCCCAAAGGAGTTCCAGATTGGAGAAGGTGCAGGCTGGGCTGAGGAGACCACCCCCTCCCTCAGTGTACAAATTTTGTGCACTTGGCCTCTAGTTAAAGATAATTTGCGTTCATCTCTGTGGTTATCCCTGCAAAGGAGAGGCATGGCAGGCTGAGTGACATCTGGAGGAAGCAGAGGACCCCGAGTGACGCAGATGAGAAGCCTGCTCCATTCTTCAGAGAGGAAAACCAGTGGGTCTGAGTTGTGGAGAGAGTGAGGCCGGCAGAAGTCACACCTGTGTGGCTCCCAGTTACCTTTCCAATTAAACCTTCCTTCATTAAACAGGAACAGAACAGATCTCACCGACCTCCTTGGACCCTAGCCACAGATAGAACTCCATTACCAGCAGCTGCTCACTGGCCCCGGTGGGCATTTCACTCTTCCCTGGAAGGGCTCTGCCCTCTCAGTGGCAGTCACAGGGTCACCATTTGTACGTAAGCTGTGCCAAAGAATGTGATCTCACGCTGTCTGTGGCTGTCACTGAAGTCTAAGCTAATGGTGGAATAAATTTAAATTTAAGGCCCTTAAGCCAAAACTTCCCTCTCATCCCTTAAAAAACAACAAACAGCCAATTTATCCATGGAGCATGGCTCTCCTCCTGCATTGCAGTGATTTCTGGGAATTCGCTGCCTGGACTGACAAGGTGATTCACCAAATTGGTGCTTTTACAGTGTAACTTTGTCTTTGTGCTAAATCAGTGTCAAACGGCATTTTGGTAACAAGACACTGATGTGGTTTCTGAGCCATCAGAGATGATGGGCGATTAGACAGCATGCTGATTTGGATGTTTTCTCCCAGGGGAAGGCCGGGTCCCTGCAGGGCTGGACGAGGTACACATGGAGGGTCTGTGATTTATGTGTGTATCTGAAGACTTGCTCAGGATGTTCTGCGTTCTGGAGAGAAGCAAGAAGTAGGATCCGGAGCCAATGTTTGTGAGTTCCTAGGAAGGGCCAGACATTGTTTCAGGCTCTTTATGAAGATGGGTTTCCGTTTGGGCTGTGATTGTTCCTGATCCTCTCGGGAGCCCTGCCCCATCTGCGGGGAGTGGGAGCAGAAGGCAGTCTCTGGCCAGAAAATTGTCTTTTAAGATGTTTGGAGCACCTGTGATTGGGAAACAATGCATTCACCTCCGAGATGACAAGAGAAGTCAGAGTTCATGTGCCATCCTAGTCATGATTCGCACAAGGCCAGGGGCACAAGCTTATGGCTGTGGACTTTGCAGCTGGGTGGCAGCTCCAGCGACACTGAAGACACCAGAGTTTCTCTGCTCCAGTGGCATTATTGGAATAAACACTTGGTTCAGTGGGGCTTGTATTTCTAACAAGACCCTGATAGTGAGGAAGGGCACGTAATAAGAATAGAACCCAGCCAGCATGGCTCAGTGGTTGAGCATCAACCTATGAGCCAGGAGGTCGCAGTTGGATTCCTGGTCAGGGCACATACCTGGGTTGCAGGCTCGATCCCCCTTGTGGGGTGGGGTGTGCAGGAGGCAGCCCATCAATGATTCTCTCTTATCATTGATGTTTCTACCTCTCTGCCTTTCCTTTCCTCTCTGAAATTATTTTTTTTTTAATTACGGGGAAAAATAAAAGAATAGAGCCACAGTTGTTTAATATTATAATTATTCACCTTACCAACTATACCTAAGAGGTTTTCCTACAGACCCTGGGAAACTGGAGGATGAAACCAGGCTGTCAAAAAGATGAGATGCCTCGTTGGGCCCATTTCTCAGGAAAGAAATATACTTTGAGAACAGACCAAGGACAGGACACGCTTTGATTTGGTTGCTGTGCCTGGACCCTGACTCTCTCTGGCAGTTTGGCCATTCTCTGGTCCCAGGAACGGGCTGAGCCCTTTGTAACATCATGGAAGATTAGCCACCTTGTTATCAGACTTGGAGCTCCTGAAGGCCGGACTGCAGACCCTCCCCTCCCCTTTCCCTGTTACACTTGCAGCTCGCAGCTGCACGTAGCTACCTTCTCCCTCACCAACCGGCGAGGGGGGTCAGAGAGCAGAATTTCCGGGTGACCGACTGCTCTCCCATCCTGCCTGCATTATTGGAATAAACACTCCTATATGATTCAACCTCGTCTCTGCTGAATTTGGCTCAAGTAGCAACTGGCGGCCTCGGACCCATTGTCTCTGGTTTCAATCCCAGGTGATGCTGCTACTGGTCCAGGGCCCTCGTTCCAGCATCTCTGCTCTGAACATCCCGGGAGGAGGAGAGCAGCTCAGTGCTTGCAGAAGGCCAGGTTGTCTGGGGAGGGCTGCTCCTTGTCAGAGCTGGACCGTGGGTCCTTCAGCGCCTCTCCTCCCCCGACTGTCCTTCTCTCCTAAACAGGCTGCCCAGGGTCCAGACAAGAGCAGATAATCTCCTCCTTCTCATGTTTTATAATTCAGTCCTCTCAGAAGTGTGCAAAGCTTTTTTTTTTCTTTCTTTTTCTCTCTCTTCTTCTTCTGCTTATTTTTTAATAAAAGGGGAATCCTGGTGTTCTTGGAGACAGATGGCTTTATAGGTTTGCTGCGTGTGGGGAGAGGGCTTTTAGAGGGAGCATCTCAGGGAGCTTTATCTCTATGTGCCTGGCAGGGGAGCCGGTGAACAAACAGTCACTCTGTTCTCTAAGATCAGGCCAAGACCCCAGTGTCCAGCAGCACTGGGCCCCCTGACCATTATGCTGATGCCAAATGGTTTACATCAGCACTGGGAGAGGAGGGTGAAGGTCAGTGTCAGGCACAGGGAGGCTCCTGGCAAATGTTAAACCGATAGGTGGAGTGAGAGATGCAGCGGGAGGTTACGTGGGGAGAGAGGGGTGTCTACTGTTGTCATATTTAGGAGAAAACTCTTCTAAAACATATTTCTGAGCCCTAGTTTTGTAAATTGACCCTTCGAGACAGAGGGATGAAGGCCATGCCATGGGCACAGGCTCAGCCTTTCTTTTCTAAGCCTCCTTCACAAACAGGGGATAATTAGAGTCTCTCCTTGAAGGCGGGAGAGCCCTGGGATGTTTGGCCCGGGGCCTGGCATGCGGCTAGCCCTCCATAACCAGCGGCTGCTCTGTCAGGATTTATAACCCTAAGCAGGCCTCACTGTGCGGTGGCCCAGGTCCTGGGAACGGGGCAGATGTGGGTAGGCAGCAGGCTTTGGTTATTGACTGGAACCTGAGCAGCCGCCTAGGTGAGCTTTTGAGGCTGGAGCTCCTGTGCAGCCACTGTTGGTCCCCAGGGAAACACCAGAGCTCAGGGAAGCAGCCCATTCCCCCCACTCCTCCCTCCGGCCTCGCCCACATGTGATGCCTTTGGGTTTTGCTTTGGGTGCAGTTGGGGGAAAGGTCAATGTGAGGTCATGAGGGACTACCTCCAGCTAGCCACGCTGGCCACTGCCCACGTCCTTCTCTCAGCTCCCACTGGAGAACTGAGGGGCCGTGGAGATCCCAGAGGCTGGTGACTGAGGGTAGGTGGGTAGGTGAGTAGGTGGGTCCTGGGGTCCTGATTTGCCATTCGATAGCTTTCTGCTCCAGGTCATCACTGTCTCAGGGGCCCCTTCCCAGTTCTCGTCTCAGGCCTCAGGTTCTGTTCTGCAGTCTTTTCATTCATTCATTCATTCATTCATTCATTCAACAGTAATTACTAAGTGTTTACTCTCCATGCAACAACCGGCCGATCAAGGCGATGTGGTGAGTGAGGCCAGGGCCTAAATGTCAGACGCATGGAAGCACACAGATGACGGTGAATACAGTGGGTCTCTGCCCTCACTGGGCCCACGTGTTCCTAAGGCCTCGGTGGCAGGGGCTGGGGGCTCGGCCTTGGTGCCCAAACATGGTAGTTGCTGGCTCCTCACCATATGGCAGAGGAACAGACAGGCATTGCTTTTGGCAAGAAGGCAATGCTGCCTCATGCAGAAGCCTTGATGGTGAGCTTACTCACATTTGAGTGGGAGACTTGTTTCTCTGAAAACAAAATTACCTTCACCATTTTCCACTCAGGGAATGGCAAACACCGGGCCTGTGAGTAAGTCTCGGGCATGTGGATAGATGTTCAGGGTGCCAGAGCCTTGCCGCCTTGAGAGCTATTGCACTCTTCCCACTGATTCCCGGGGCCCTGCCTGGCTTTGTCCAGATTGGCCAGGTGCCCATCCGGACCAAGTCAGCAAGTGCTGTCTTTAGTCTTCTTTCCAAAGGACCAGCATGGACTTGTTAGACTCTCCTGGGGGTGGTAAGGGCATGATCCAACTGAGGCCTCCAATGTTTAATACACAGCTGACTCATTTTCCTTCCCTTCTCCCCCCAGAGACCTTCCTCATAGGGACATGTGCTTGTGAATGCCATGGGGCAAGGGAGAGGGAGAGAAAGGTGAGCATGCCTGCACTCATTCATTCATTCGTTTACTCATTCATCTCCAAAACACGTGTTGAGCTCCTGGCACTCTTGTAGGCACTGGGATACTGACATGAACAGTAGACGGAAAGAAGGCACTGGCTGACATCCTTGGGAAGCTTGCCATCAAGGTGAACCTGTAAGAACCATGTTGACAGCCCTTCTGTTAACTTTGAGAACCATCGCTGTCTTTCTGGGGGCCCCACCCCATAAGATGCTTGGAATCAGGAATGTTCGAGGTGCCTCCATTAGAATTTTTCCACTCAGTTGACCAGAATTGGGTGCTCAGAAACCTGGATTGTGGGTTTAGTCCCCAGCAACAACAGGTAACCATTCAAAGAGAGGAAGCCATTCACAGGCAGACATACTGCAAATTATGTTCTTGATTCTGGAAAATGAGGCTCAGGGTAGCCCAAACCACCACCACCACCACCACCACCACCCTCCCCCCAACCCAAAAAAAAAAAAAAAAAACAACTCAGGTGGAAATAATAGGTATGATTTGAAGGTCTAGAATGAGGCCAGTCCAGGGAAGCTGGCAGATCCAAGAGGCCTTACAAAATGATATTGGTGTTAATGACCTCCCCAAAGGAGAGGATATGCCCCAGCCTTATGGATGACCTCCTTAAGGTCAAAGGCCTGCCCCTAGCCTTATGGACTCAAAGCTTGATTCAATCAGCACTACAAGGACAGGCCTAATGCTTGAGAAAGATTTGCTGTAACCGAATGTTTAGGCTTGTGGATCAAATGAGAATTCTGCCTTCTTCATTTATACTGAAAAACACAACTGTAATTGTCTATACCTGTCTGTTCCTATAGAACAATCTTCAAGCCAATTGTCAACAGATTCATTGGTGAGCTTAAAATCAAAACAAAGGGAACTAGTTGGATAGTTTTGCTGCTTACTAGCTTTAAGCTGTGCAAGCCTGATCAATCACAGCCACTAGTGGTCTATGGAGCAACTAGCACTGATGAACTTGAATTGGCCAGGGCATCCCTCTTGAGCACAACTTGGGAGGAGGCTGCAACTGCACTTCTTCTTTAAAAAAAATATTTTATTGATTTTTTTACAGAGAAGAAGGGAGAGGGATAGAGAGTTAGAAACACTGATGAGAGAGAAACATCTATCAGCTGCCTCCTGCACACTCCCTACTGGGGATGTGCCTGAAACCAAGGCACATGCCCTTGACTGGAATCGAACCTGTGACCCTTCAGTCTGAAGGCTGATGCTCTATTAATTGAGTCAAAACCAATTAGGGCCCAACTGCACTTCTGATGGCATGCTCTTTCTTCATCAATGGTTCTAGCTTCAGTCTCGTCTTGCAGGTTTAGGAGTCATTCTATCATTTTCAGGTGACTGTCTCTACTGAGGCCCTTCTTGCATAGAACCTAGGGTTTCACAGGACAATCTGATGTCCCCTAGAGCCTTTTTGTTGTCCCATGTACTGACAAGCAACATTAAGTGTCATCCTCCAGCACAATGACAGGCCATTGGTCCCTGTTGTTTCAAAAATAATATTTTATTTTTCAGCTACAGTTGACGTATGACAGTTAGTTTCAGGTGTACAACAAAGTGATTAGACATTTCTCTAACTTGGGAAGTGATCACCCTGATAAGTCTAGTACCCATCTGACACCATGCATAGTTAGTATAATATTATTCGCTGCAGTCCCTGTGCTGTATTTTACATCCCCGTGCCTGTTTTTATAACTGGCAATTTGCTCATCTTAATCCCTTCCTCCTTTTCACCCATTCCCCAACCCCCCTCCCTTCTGGCAGCCATCACAACGTTCTGAGGAGGGCCTGAGTAGAACTGAGGCCTCATAGCTCGGGTTGGGACATCCCCTCTCCTCTTCTGTCCTGGACTAGGATTTACACTATTGACTCCCCTGGCTCTAAGGCCTTCCCACTCAGACTGAATCTTACCACCAGCTTCCCTGGGTCTCCAGCTTGTGGGTGGTGCATGGTGGGACTTCTCTGCCACTATATCCGAGATTATGGAGATGAATGCAGACTAGGTATCTAGTAATCAGGCCCTGACATGGCTTCCACGCTGTGCAACCTTAGGGAAACCTTGGAAGCACTGTGTGCCAGGCACTGAGGGAGAAGCCAGAGAGATACACTGAGTGGCTAGATTATTATGATCTCTGGCCACTCAGTATATATATATATATATGAGCCCAGTGCATGAATTCATGCATGGGTGGGGTCTGGCCAACCTGGCCAGGGGGAGGGAACATGGGCGGCTGGCTGGCCTGCCTGCTGGTTGAACTGGTCGAGGGGACAATTTGCATATTATCCTTTTATTATATAGAATATACACTGAGTGGTCAGATTATTATGCATTCAGAGATCATAAGTAATCTGGCCACTTAATGTATTTTTGAAATGGATATGCATATACCCTGCCCTCAGGAATTTTAATCAACTACAGATATTTATAAACTAAGGTTATGATGAAAGATGTTCAGGGGGCAGTGAGAACACATAGGACGGTTTGCTGAGTGTAACTTGTTCCTTTCTAGCTCAGAACCTTCCACACTGGGGTTCTTGGGTCTGGGAGAGTCTCCACATCCAATTGCCCTGACTAGTGGGCTTTTACTTATCCTTTAGATTTTGTGAAGATTTTTCTGATCACAGTTCTGAGAGCTCGTCACAATTTATAATTGCGTGTAACATTTTGTGATTCTTTGATTAATGTCTGTCTTCTCCACTCATTTGAGAACTTCCCGAAGGCAGACAGCATGCATAATTTTGTTCACTTTTGTATTCCTGATGGCAA
Source organism: Pipistrellus kuhlii (assembly GCF_014108245.1). Classification (NCBI taxonomy): domain Eukaryota; kingdom Metazoa; phylum Chordata; class Mammalia; order Chiroptera; family Vespertilionidae; genus Pipistrellus; species Pipistrellus kuhlii. The sequence goes on from NW_023425405.1 coordinate 16,777,937, forward strand.
GCAGGGTCTGGAACATAACAGAAGCTTCGTGAACAAACCATAACATGCCGAGTGCAGTCTGGTGAAGGAGAGCTTGGGTTTGGGGTGCTGGAGGGGTGCTCTGGGAGAGCAAAGGCATGGTGGTGAGGAGAGTGTGGTTTCTCTGAGGAGCTGGAAATGCCAATGAATGGAGACCTATCGGGGTGGGGTGTGTGTTAAGAAACGAACAGGGACCAGATCATGAAGCTACGTGCACGCCGTGTAATAGAACCTGACCTTTATCTTGAGAGCAGTGGGAAGCCCTCTGCGGGTTTACAGGTAGCAGAGTGGTGTTATCTGATCGGCTTCCTTCAATTGCACAAGAAGAACAGGCTGGAGAGAGTCAGAGCAAGGCCAGAGGGAAGGAGACTGGCTCAGTGCCCTGCTATAATACAGGACCAGTGATTCTCAGCCTGGGAATCGAGAATCACCTGGAGGAGCTTTTAAAAATTCTGGTTCCCAGGCCCCACCTGGCCCCATTAAATCAGTCTTTGGGGCTGGAGTCTGGGCCTCAGTAATGAAAGCCCCCGGGGTGATTCCAGCCCGCGGTCAAGGCTGAGAACCATAGATCTGTCACAACAGAATGGAATCCTGAATCAGGGAGGTAGGAGTGCCATGAGTTTATTCCTGGAGACAGCTTTCACAGGAAGGCCTGCAGGAGGTGGGGAAGCACTTTCTCCTGTCCTCCATCCCCTTTCCTGGGGTGAGTTGCCACCTGCGCTCTGGCATCTTCTGTCTGCTTCCCAGGCTTCTGCATCCCTCTCTGCCCCCTCGTGCCATTTCCTCTCCTACCTCTTGACCACTCATCTGGCTCATGTCTCCTGCTTCCCTCAGCCACACTAATCTAGCCAATCCCTTGGCCAGCTCACCCTCCCCCCCACAGCCTGTCCCTACAATGTGCTGAGCAAATGAAAGCAAACTCTGCAGACGCAGGCCCTGGGTCTCCCCTCCCATAAGGACCATCCTGGGACCCAGCCTGCCAAGAGCACAGGCCTTATTCCTGTTACGTGTCAGCTTAAATGGAACAAGACTGGATAAGTCAGCAGACAGACCCTAGAAAGAAAGTCATTAATTTAAAAACAATTATTTTTTTTCAAGACCTGTTCTGGCTTACGCCTGACGCTGTGGCCTGGGCCCGTAGGCTCCCTGCACTGGTTTCCCTCAGGCATGCTTTCATCTCCAACGAACAAGTTACCCACGGGGCCGCTGTGTTGTTGTTCCCCTTGGTGGAAGAACCGAATCCCCACCCCGGTGTTCTCTTTGGAACAGTAATTTATTATTTCCGTTAAGCCCAAGTGTTCTGGAGCGGAAGCCAGTCACACTGAATTGATGTGTTTACGGAGCTTCTATCCTGTGCTCAGCACTGAGTGAGAATCCAAAAATGCGAAGGTTGCCCCCTGGGACTCTATTTATCTGACTTTGTCTTGGTTGTGATCATCTCTGTCTTTATTCCACTCCTATGCATAGATCCCTGGGCTTTTCAATTTTCCTGCAGAGGCTGCAGTTCCCATGGTGACCACGGCAGGGCGCCCTTGGGGAGTGCAGGCTGTCAGCCAGCCAGCCACTGCCTTGGGGGATCAGATGGGCACCGAGTCCCTGCAGTCTGGGCCTGTTTGGTCTGGGGTGGGAGTGGGGGTCGGTGGGGAAGGCTGCGTGTCTGGTGGGCTGGCGGGTGCCAGGGGGGCCTCAACAGCACCCAGCCAGGGAGCCAGGAGCCAGGGAGCCAGGCAGCTGAGGTGCAGTGTGGGAGGCTCATGGCAGCAATTATTAACCAAAGGATGTCATCTATTCTTCCCTGCCTTCATTGTAGCCTTCTATTTCCCAGCTGTCTTCACACAGATTCTCCAATTGAACCTCAAAATGCATGCACCAGGGGAGCCACCCTCCTTCCTGTCCCCAAATCCACTGGCTTGATAAAGTCCTGTCAGCTCTATGTCAGGCATATCTGTTTCTATCCTCATGAACCCTTGCAGGACACACTTTAGGATCCCTTCACCTGGAGGGAGGGCTGCCCATGGTCCGAAAGGTGCTTTTCTTGCATTTAGGGCTTTGGTGGTGTGACCTACCTCCAGGTGCACGGAGAACCTGGGCAAGGGGTCATAGGGATGCTCTCAGCTCCAGCCCGTCACGTGGGACCATGGTCACTCCGCCCAGTTATGTCCAAGCTTCCACCTGGAACTGGGGCCCCAAGAATACTGGCACCTCAGCCCCAAGGAGGCTGAACCACAGCAGCAGAGGCCGGGAAGGTGCCCAGTCCTGTGGCCGGAGGGAGGCCCAGAGCCGCCGCCTGCCTCACCCACACGCACAGGTGGCACCTTTTCCCTTGGTGTCTCCTTCAGCTTTTCCTGTGTGAGGAGGGAGCTGCTACCTTAACTGCTCTCAGGACTCTTGTCCTCGATTTTCCCCAGGAGAAAAAAGGGGGCGAGGGGAGGCTCAGCCAGGGAAAGCGGTTCATTTCTCAGGCTCCAACTTCGCCGTGTTCACGGTCCCGGGCTCAGACTGTTCTAATCTTGTAAACGGTAATGATGTGTGTGGGGGCAATTTTGTTGTTTACTGAAGCAGGCGAGTGATAATTGCAGAGAAAGGAGAGAGTGGAAGGCTTTGCCTCCAGGCTGCACTCCTTGCCTGCTGCTCTCTGTGTTAACGTGGCCTCGCGCTGTGTCTTGTGCGTTAGGATGACAGACCTGGACAGGGAGCACAGCAGGGGAGGACGGAAGGAAGGGGAGCGAGAACCCGAGGCCTGGACCCCCTCCCACCGAGGACAGTAAATGGGGTTGGACAGTCACAGAGCTGGCTGACTGCCCCCCGGGGTGCCATCAGAATGTTCCAGGGTACCAGGGTGGCTATGCAAATACCTCCCTGCCCACAAGACGGGGTGCTGTTGGTTCAGGCAGCCTTCTGAAATGCAGCCACGATGGAAAGTTCCTTCCGGTGTCAGATCCAAATGCATCCTGATGCAGCATGAAAAGGGAGGAGGTAGACAACATGGGACAAATGGAGAGTTATTTTATTTCACCTTCTTAGGTTTATCTGTCCGCTTCTGTGGGGACTACAGGTCATGAAACATTTATTCTGCTTGAAATACCAGCACATATTTCTCTTTAATAATGTATATCCCTTACATTAGCCCTTGGTCCCTGATATAGAATCTATTGAATGGCCACTGTACGTAGAAGCCAGGGCTGGGAACTCAGGGTGCAATTTATGGTTGTGTTGGGTTGAGATAAAACACAGGATGCTTTAAATGCACTGAAACACATGCTAAAATGTTATAGATGATGTCATGGCTTTGTGGACACGACTGCAAAGCAGGCTGGGATCTGAGGGGGTGGGGTCAGTGGCTGGACAGGGGAAGACAGGGGAAGACATGGACTCTATCAGTGCTAGGAGCCTAGCACTGATAGAGTCCCATTAATCTACAAGACGCATGCCCAGTTCACTGTAGTTGAGCTGGAGATGCACTGACTGGGATGCCATCTGGGCTTCATTGTACCGTTGCTGCTATACTTTTCCTCCATCTATCCAGTTGGGGGAAACAGTACGTACGTACCATGGGCAAGATCGTACGGTACTTGTTGGTTCCCAGGGTTGCTCTGTCCACCCCCATAATAATATGTAGGGGAAGGTAAGGGGAATATGATCCTTTGAGAGATGTGCCATTTGAAAGCACCTCTGGTCCTAGCCAGTTTGGTTCAGGGGATAGAACGTTAGCCTGGGGATTGAAGGGTCCCTGGTTCGATTCTGGTCATGGGTACATAACGGGTTTGTGGGCTCAATCTCCAGTAGGAGGCATGCAGGAGGCAGCCCGTCAATGAGTCTTATCATTGATGTTTCTATCTCCCCATCTCCATACCTCTCTGAAATCAATTAAAAAAAATAAATTAAAAAAGCACCTCTGAGGCTGGCCTGATTGGGAAGCTGGGTGGACTGGCAACTGGGAGTCTGTGTTCATTTAAAGAGGTACTGTCTCTGCATGGGTTTGGCTGGGAGTACATTCACATAGCATATCAAGCTGACGCCAAGAACGAACAGGACAGGGTCGGTGAGCTGCAGGCAGATCACAGAGCTGAACAGTGACATTTCCGGAGCAGATAGCAGCTCCTGTTCCTCTTGTTTTCATATGGAACCTATTCACGTTTTATTCATAATTAATTGCTTTTTCATCAGTTGTTCTTAACAATTCATCAGGTTATCTCTGAGTTTCTTTTATACAATTTTGGAAATGCCAAAATTCTTAGTCATTGCTACCAAATGTACCCAGCGGCAGCAAAATTCTTAGTTGGGAGATGCTAACTCTAGTTACTTATTAAGCCAGACCCTAGGAAAGCCCATAGGATGTTGTTTTCTGACAAAGTAGAGAGAGGGATATAAAAATTAGGACTAGGGTCTGGGAAGTAAGATGGGGAGGATCTAAAAACCCCACAGGTAATTTCAAAGCAGTATCAAGTTGCATTGGAAGCAAAGATTATCTTGGGATTGGCATTGTTGGTGATAATAAAAACTTTGCAATAAATGTTTTCAACAAGGATATGCTTAAAGAAATCATGGGCCATGTGCAATAAACAATACAAACCATTAAAAACAAGGAGGTCAGTGTGCATGTCTTGATTTAAAAATTGTTTAGGACATTGTTAAGCAAAACAAGCAGTTCTAGAACAGTCTGTTTCATATGATCTCATTTTGTAAAAGCAACAAAATAAAAGTATTTGTTGGTAGATAGGTTTTTATATGTTTAGGAAAAGGTCTGCAAGGTTTACATAAAATTATTCAGTGTTGTCTTTTCCCAGGAGTGGGGTTTTTAGTTTCTCATTCATTCATTCATTCATTCATCCATTCATTTATTACATAGTGACATGTGTCTCAATTTACTTGGTGTATTATAATATACATTATATGTTGGTACAATATATTGGCAAAGATGGACTTAAAATTATGAGTGTGAAATATATCCACTATGCAAAAATCATCTGCCTAGAATTTCCACCATTGTCACTTCTTATCTCAATATCACAGTATATGTACTTAGAATATAAATGAAATAACGTTATTATTTGGTAAAATGTTAAGTGAATATCACATCCTTTAGCTCCCACTGTTATCTGATATGTAAATGGATGCACCGAGTTGTCACAGAGCTACTTCTTTAATAACAGAAACCACTGCATTCATAAATCTTTGGAAAACACACAAGTGGCAGGAAATAAACCAGTTTTGATTTATGTAAGATATGCAGAGATAAAACAGCAAAAGATTGAGTGAAGAAAGAAAGCAGCTGTGGGATATAATATTTTACAAGCTCACTATGCAAAAAAAGACAGTTCTGGGTAAGTAATATATCTGTATAAATAACCTATTTGCATTTCCTATAATTCTGTTTTTGTTTGTTAGATATTTTTGGTGAGATATCTATGTAAACTTGCTGAGTTCTTACGCAAATACATATGTAATTTGTACATATACACATATGTATTTTAAGTTATATATATATATATATATATATATATATATATATATACACACACACACACACACAAACACACATACTACTTAACAAGAACATGCTTAAATAAATCAAGGGCCATATGCAATAAAATATATATATATATGAATTTAAATTTATTCTAATTAGTATTGTAATAATAAAAATCTTGAAATAGCTCAAATGTTTTATATGCGCGTGTATTCTCTGTGCACATATCTCTATATCTATACATGAATATAGGCACAGAAGGTAATGTGGTATTTACAGCAACCCATAAGCAGTGGCTGGGTGATGTGGATGAGTGGGTTATTTTTAAAATATATATTTTATTGATTTTCCACAGAGAAGAAGGGAGAGGAATAGAGAGTTAGAAACATCAACCAGCTGCATCCTGCACACCTCCCACTGGGGATATGTCCACAACCAAGGTACATGTCCTTGACTGGAATTGAATCTGGAACCTTTCAGTCGACACTCTATCCACTGAGCCAAACTGGTTAGGGCTGGATTTTATCTCTTAATGACCACTTTAGTGGCCTGAAGTGTCTGATTTTTCTATAGTGTGCATATTTGCTTTTATAATAGGAAACATTTATTTTAAGGGTGAAGAATAAAAAGAGGTTACGTCAGAGATGTTTTCCTGCAGTAATAACAGGGGCAGAAGCTGGATGGCTGTGGGAGAGGAAGAAGCAGAGGCAGGGAGCAGGGAAGATTTCTTTAATGACCAGAAAGGGTGAGGCAAAACATAACACAAAACTAGAGGTTGATGTAGAGTTGAAGGGAGGTTTATGCTTCTTTCTACACAGGCCCATCTGTCCATCTGTGGAACATTGCATTTACACTGAGGGACAGCGGAAGATGGAGTCTTACTTCCATCTTCCGCTGTCCCTTTAAATCTGAGCTAGGAATTGGTCATTTCCCTGGTTCCTCTTATGTAAAAGACTAAAAGCCCGATGCACGAAATTCGTGCAGGAGTAGGTCTTCCTTTCCACAGCTGCTGGCACCGACTTCCCTCTGGCACCCAGATCCAGGCTTCCCTTGCAGCCCTAGCTTTGTCCAGAAGGTCAAAAGTCATCCGATCTAATTAGCATATTATGCTTTTATTATTATAAATATAGCAAGGTTTTCCTAAAGCTGTCAATGCTCATAAATTTTGTCTATGTTTTCTTTTGATAGAAAGGCTTAAAAGAATTAAATTTTACCATCCTGCCCTATGGTTTCTGTTTTTATTTTATTTTTAAGACATTCCTATATCAAGAAAAATTATATCTTATTATAATGATGTTCCTTAAAAGTATTAGAGTTTTATCTATGTAGCTAGCTCTTTCTTTGTTTTATATATCTTTATATTTTTCAATTTATTTTTTAAAGGGCACTTTAATGTAGAAAATTTCAGCCATACTCAAACCCAGACAAAAGAGCACAATGAATACTCCTGTCCATCATTCAGCCTCAATTATTATCAACTCATCTTATTTCATACTAGAGGCACAATGCATGAAGATTTGTGCAAGAATGGGCCTTCCTTCCCCTGGCTGCCAGTTTCGCCTTTGCTCTGGCTGGAGCCACCTTTTTGCTCTGGCCCTGAGCTGCCTTTCTGCCTTCCCACACTGCCCAGAGGCTTGGAGCAGCTGGGGTGGTGCCAAATGCCTGCATCATTGCCATGGCAACAATGCAAGCACCCCACTCCTGGCACTTGGTGCCTATGTATGCAAACTAACCAGCCATCTTTGTTGGTTTAATTTGCATACTCACTTCTGATTGGCTGGTGGGCATCCTGAAGGTATGGTCAATTAGCAAGTTACTCTTTTATTAGTGTAGAAAGTTCCGAATCACATTAGGTCATAGTCTCAATCTCAGTTAATTTAGAATGTTTGCTGTGAGATAATAATCAATGCTTGGAACTGAGTTTAATGATCCCCCTCTCCCCAGGTGGCCCCTTGCTGTGCTGGTGGGGGTTGACATGGGCCTCTTTATCTCCCCCTAACTCCCCGCCCCCACTCTTTCTCCTTTTTCCCTGCTTGTAATTGCACTTTTGCCACCAGGACAGAAGCAGGAGTAAGTATGAGAGGTGAGGTGGGCTCCGTGGATTCCTGGAAGATTCAGTTGGTGGGCCCTTCACACTGCAATTCTTTTTTGTTGTTGTTGTTAATCCTCACCTGAGGATATATTTTCATTGAGTTTTAGAGAGGGTGGAAGGGAGAGGGAGAGATAGAGAGAAACATCTATGTGAGAGAGATATATCCATTGATTGCCTACCACATGCACCCTGACCAAGACTGGGGATCAAGCCTGCAACTGAGGTATGTGCCCTTGACCAAAATCGAATCTGGAATCCTTTAGTTCATGGCTGATGCTCTATCCACTGAGCCTGGGCCCATCTTTAGCTGGCTTTGCTGCCCTGACCCATCCTCAGTTCTGCCCTCAAATCTACCCACCTACCCCAGGGCTGCTAATGCTGTTACTTCTGGGGTCTTCTTTTCCCAGTAGCCTCTCCCCAAGCAGGATTCTTACATTCATTCTCTAGGAGTGAAGGTACCTCCCAGACTCAGCCCTCCACCCTGCTATCTGCCACAGGCTAGTCTGACTTCTCAGGCCTGAGCCAGGTCCCAGGAAAACACACCACTCTCTCCAGTGGTCCCATTAAAGTTTCCTCACTGTGCTTGAGAAAAGGCAGACATTCCATCACTTGTCCATCCTTGGGGGATGAGACCCACAGCATTCTAATGATCCAATCAAAAATCCTTACAACCACCACTCGCTTGACCTTTTTTATCCTCCAAGTGAGTGTGGGAATTTCAAAGTTGTAGTAATGGTTCTTGGTTACTCTGCTTTGACATTTCACATGCATCCAGCACACCCTTTGGGTGTGGTCTTCATTATATCTGGGTGCATCAGTCCCAAGTTCTAATTTCCCGGTTTGTTATATACAAACTAGAGGCTCAGTGCATGAAATTCATGCACAGGTAGGGTCCCTATGCCTGGTCAGTGATCAGGGCCCATCTGTGGGGCCACAAGCAGGACGATTGGGGGCTCCCACTTGCATCTGCCTTGGCTGGCCTGGGGCTGAGCCTGAGGGGGTGAGGTCCAAAGCCTTGAGGGGGACCTGATCTCGAGGGAAGGAGGGGTCTCTTCCCCATTGTGACAGAAGGGAAGAGGATTACAGGAGACACTGGAAGAGCTGACAGACCTCCCTCCCATCTGACTATTTATAGTATCTTCAGGAAATAGGGAGTCAGAGGTTTACTGAAGCACAGTGGGGAGGAAAAGTCTTGATTGGTGGGTGTGCCTTACTTCTACGAAGGAATTTGAGGAATTTCCAGTCCAACTTTAGGTTGTAAAACCCACTCCAATGGTGAGGCTGCGGAGAGGTCTGATGAGGTCCTCCTGGGTATGGAGAAGTCTAGGTCAACACTTCCCCTGGGCTGGCACTTCCTGTCATCGTCAGGGAAGGGAAGGGGAGACATATACTGAGGAAGGAAGAGTATTACCTGACAAAGGAGGACCAGAAAGCCCGGAGGTAGCCCGACTCCCTGATGCAGAGAGGAAACGTTTTATCTATGCAAATAGACTCAAAATTCAGGCTTGAATGTCCTGAGTCACAAAACCCCCATCTGTGCGCTCCTCAGCTCACCGCTGAGTCCCACAGCTCCAAAGAGGAAGATGATGAGGAAAACAAGTCCTAATGGCCTGCAGTTACTGGCAGGTTTTGGGAACTCGCAGGAGGGAAGGATGAAGTCTCTGAGTGGATTCAACCTCAGAATCCACAGTCTCAGAACCTGTGATTTGTCCAGACCTACGGAAACACTCGGTTTTGTTGCAGGGGGTGCATAACCGTGTTTGATGGTGAAACTTTCAGATGTCTCAAACACCATTCTTGCCATTGAATGGTAAGGGTGACTGGGACTTTATTATTTAGGTTGGTAGAAATAACCTAGCATCATAACAGCTCCTTTAACTATCGGAGATCAAATTATGAGAACTGAAACTAATGTTTTGGTGGTAACCCAAGGCCAGGGGAAGAGGGAAGAGAAAGAGAAAGTGGAGCAGAAGAGACTCCCTGAAAGCTCAATGGCTATTCACAACCAGGGGGGATTCAGGGAAATGAATGATCTACAGTTTTAAGCAGGAAGCCCTTTTCAGCATTGGCTTAAAAAAAAAAAAAATCAGATGGGCATACTCTGTTCAGCCTAAGTGAAGGCTCGTCTTATTAATACGGGTCTAAAAAAAACGGCACTTTTACCGAGGATGGACACTTTAAATTGTCCCGTCTTTCAGTGAATGTTATGGGGCGATGTTGGGCTAGTTGTTGGGCCACGGAGAAGTCACTTTGAATGTGCAGAAAAATGAAAATTAGCGTCTGAGGGGGAACTTTGCTTTTCTTCAGAACTCCCAGTCCTGTGGGAGGGAAGGTGGGTGGGCCCCTGGCATCGTGGTGCTGAGAGTGTGTGTGTGTGTGTGTGTATGAGTGATCTGCACACAGTTTTCTCTAAAGGGAGAAACATCTTGAGTCTGAACAAAGGGAAATGTGTTCTAGCGACTTTTAAAACCATCCCCACCCACAAGAGCAACACCTTCCAGGCAGTGGAAACAAAGGAAGGATACAGATTTCGTCAGTGGGGCTCAAAGCTTTTTGATTGCCACCCTGTTGAAATCTCCGGTGCTAATTAGTGCCTAGCTTCAATGAGCAGGAGCTTCTGAAGTCGGGCTGGCTGGGGTGTGAGCCACTCCATTTGAATGTTGCAAAACCTCCCAAGTAACCACAAAGGCAACTGTTTATCTCAATCCTCACTTTACAGACCTGCTTACTGACATTTGTGAGGCCTGGGATTGACAGTCTCACACCTGGCTGATGAGGCTGATGTTTGCCCACGCTTTTGAAATGCGATTTTACTAGAGTGAACGTTCCTTGTTGCAATGTATTAAGTGGATAGGACGCATCAGAACTCTTGTCGTTCTAAAAAAAAAAATTAACCATTACAGATTAATAGCTTGTTTTCATTAAAGAGAAAATGAACTAGAACATTCCGATGAGGCCACTTTCAGTTGGCTCCTGGAGTAGACTGGGTATCTCTCTGGGTAGAAAGTTCTGGTTCAGACCTGTGAAATCTGAGTGAGAGTTACAGGTTTGGGTTAGTCCTTGGGAGACCCCTGAGCATGTGTGTGAGCACTCACCTCTCTCCTGGCTGGGTAATGAGCCACATGCCTGAGATGGGGGGACATGGGTCCCTAAGACCGTATTCAGTAGCCACTTTCCCATTCATTTTACAAATGAATAAATTGAGGCCCAGAAAGGTGAAAGGATGGACTGAAGGTCATATAATACTGAGTTGAGGCCAGAATCCAGGTTTTGTAATTATTACTCATCACCCTTCCTCATGTCACTGAAGTGAGGACTCTAAGAGGCCAGCTCCCTCCAGGACCGGTCTCCATCCTTTCCCCCTGGTTGTGCCCCCGGCTGGCCTGGTGGCTTCTGGCTGCTTGGCCAGCAGGAGGCACCCAGAGAGGGGAAAGGGAGGAGGAGCCACCAGGCAGACATGGGTGAGCTCACCTGAGGTACCATATTGGTTCAGAGAGTGGAAGAGCAACCAATGGAAGGATCTCTCAGGACACAGCACTTCCTGCTTCACCCCAGGCATTCCAGGCAGCCTGAAGTGGGGAAGCTCCTTTCATGTGACTCAGGACCCTGGTTAGGAACCATTGCAGTGCAGTTGCTGTTGCTCTTTAAAAATAGCCACACACTTTATCATTTATTTTATTTTAAAAAAGAGATAATAGCGACACAAAATTAAAACGTTTTAAAGGGGCATGTTGATAAGTAGGTCTTTCTTCACTCTTGGCCTCTATCGGTTATTTTCTTCAAAGGCAAGCTATGACCACGTGCTGTGCATATCTTTCCAAAGACATTTATAAATAGTGAGGTGTATCATATATTAGTTAACATACCCAAATGGTAACATACTAGGCACAGTGTTTGCCACCTTTATTTTTAACTTAACCAGATGCCTTGGGGATTGTTCAACAACAGGTAATAAAGAGCTGCCATGTTCTTTTTAGTGGTTATATAGTACTTCCATCTGGGTTTATTATCATTTATAATTTAGCAAGCCACCAATTAATAGACCTTGAATTTGCTTCTAATCTAGTGCCATTATTAATACAAACAATGCTGCAATGAAAATCCTGTAGCATTTAGGTCAGAGAGTATGTCCTCTTAAAACCATGAAAGTCAATGTCAAATTGGCTGTGTATATGCCCAGATGTCTTGGCTCAGTGGTTGAGCGTCGACCTATGAACCAGGAGGTCATGGTTCAATTCTCAGTTGGGGGCACATGCCCAGGTTTCTTGCTTGACCCCTAGTTGTGGCATGGGGGAGGCAGTTGATCAATGATTCTCTCTCATCATTGATGTTTCTATCTCTCTCTTCCATCCTCTCTGAAATAAAAAATTATATATATATATATATATATATATATATATATATATATATATATATATATATATTGGTTTTGTAGAGGTGAACCACTGGGCATTCCTCCCAAAGGTATAGAAAACTACCTGGTTCCCTGAAGCCCTGCTAGGATCACCCTTTTATTCAGTTCTGGTCCAGGGTTGGTTAAGCAAGTCCCAATTTTTGCTAATAAATCAGATCTCTCATTTTGCTTCCTAACTGGTCTCTCCCCAGTTACACAGACAAAACTATTCTTTAGCCAGAGCCATTTCCTGCCTTTTTAGCTGCTTTTGCTGAGTCAGCTCATTAGCTTTAATTGTCTTCAAAGTGATCCCCAGCTGTGTCATTCTTTCTGGCCCAGCAGAGCTATGGGAAATGCTGTCAAAGCCAAGGGTGTGTCTGGAGGAAGAGAGAAGTCTGTTCAACCCACAGCCAGAGTTGGCAACTGGAGAATCAATCAGCCTTTTTTAAGACCTGAAAATAGGTCAAATCCACAAAGTCAGTGAGGAGCTGGAGAGCTTCATGCTGGACAGTTATACCAGAGTCCAGACTTCACCCTTCTAATATCCAGGACAATCTGTGAAGGCACATCTTTGTAGACAGGTCAATGTCCTGACCCAAATATCCACCACACAACCTCTCATCTCCAAATGTTTTGTGATCATGTCCACAAATAGATGTGATCCCCTCCATTGTTCCCCAGCCAGCAGTATGCTGAAGTTGGCTAATATCATTTGAGAGCTGATTGCTACATTTTTAGGAATTTTGTGAGCTGGTGGTTAAATATAGCCATTATTGGAACTTATGTAAGTTTTACAAATAAGTGTATTTATTCAAAACAAAAGCTATAAACACTCAAAACACATCGCAATATAAATATTATACATTTTACTTTTGTGTTTGAGTTTTTACACCCATTGTATCTATTATATACGGTGGAGACACTATGTGATGGTGTGCTACTCTGTGTCTATTCTCAAGTAGTGGTTGGTGCTGTTTCTTTGCTTAAAATCAGCCATGTTGGGAGTATTTACACCAAGGAAATTGGCAAATGCTATATATCAGTGCTTGGTTTATTGTTTGGTTGTCTAGACTTAAGAGAGTGAAGGAAAAAAATACTAATGCAGATTAAACCCCACAGTCTGTCATGCCTAGAGCAGGAGGTGAACAAGGACTTGGTCCTATAAATATAGTTTATATAAGAGTGAGTTATTCAGTAGATATTATCATATTTCATGGCAATAAATTTATTGGGAAAACAGTAGTGTGAGATACAATTCCATATGTCCAATCATGGTTGAATCACAATCATAGTTTGACTACAGATACCAGGATTTAGAAATTTAAAATGGAACTGCCTTATGATCCAGCAATTCCACATTTGGGACTATATCTGAAGAAATCCAAAACACTGACTCAAAATAATATATGCACCCCTATGTTCATTGAAGCATTATTTACAATAGCCAAGATATGGAAATAACCCAAGTGCCCTATCAACAGATGAGTGAATAAAAAAGTTGTGGAACTTCTACACAATGGAATACTACTCAGCCATAAAAAAGAATTCTCTCTCTCTCTCTCTCTCTCTCTCTCTCTCTCTCTCTCTCTCTTTTTGAGACAACATCAATGGAGGTAGAGAGTGTTATGCTAAGTGAAATAAGTCAGACAGAGAAAGACAAATATGATTTCACTTAGATGTGGAATCTAAAGAACAAAATAAAGAAACACACAGAAATAATTACACAGGTACATATAATAGACTATTGATAGAGGAGAAGGGTGTTTTTTAGGGGGCTGGGTGAAAAAGAAAAGGGGATTAAGAAGCACAAATTGGTAGTTACAGAATAGTCACCGAGAGATCAATTATAGCTTAGGGAATGTAGTAAATAATCCTATATAATAAAAGGCTAATATGCAAGTTGTCTTCTTTAGAGTTGGACTGACTGGGAGTTTGGCTGCTCACTATGACATGCGCTGACTACCAGAGGTGTGGAATGACGGAAGGCCTCAGAAAGGAAGGACCCCATGGACCCTGATTACCAGCCAAGCCTAAGGACCCTACCTGTGCATGAATTTCATATGTATGGGGCCAGGTGGGTACTTAACATATTGGGGGAACCATTTGATAAAGCAGATGATTGTCTAACCATTATGTTGTACAGCTGCAACTTATACAGAATGATATTAAATGTCAACTGTAATTTTAACCACCCCCACCTCCCCCAAAAAATCAGCAAAAGCATCCTGGGAAAAAATCAACTATATGGGCTCTGTAATAAAGACTGTATTTTGTCACTATCTATAAATCACATATTATAAATATGTATTTTTCCTATCGGTAATATTTATAATAGCCTTATGTATGTATATACACACATTCACTTTTTTTTTTTTTTTTTGAGAGCTGGTTGTTAAGTATTTACCTGCACATTACCATCCTAGCTCCAGAATTCTTTGACTGTACATTGATTTTATGCTATTATCTCAAAAGAAGCGATGCTATTCTCATCAGTGACCATTCTGGGCAGTGGAGATAAGAGATGGCAGAGACACCATTTGCCTCCTTGCTTAAGGAGTAAAGCTGGCGACTGGACAGTGTATTTACTGCAAGCTCAGTGTGTCACTCATGACTGGAACAGGGACCAGGCCTCGTGCTGATGAGCTGGTTCTTTGGAACCAGGCACTTTTTGCTAAACCCTTTTTTTTTTTTTTTTTGGTTCAAAGGCCAGAAGTTTCTGGCATTTTTCTAACTCAGGTGTTGGCAACCTTTCTGAATCAACAAGCCAAGTCCTCATTTATTCACTCTAACGTAGTGTGTGCCAGGAATGCATAACAACTTTGAAAAGTTCTCTCTGTTAATCCACGTTCTGGCTGAAGTCACCTTATAAAAGAATTCTTTTATTAAGATAAAGTCTCTGAAACATAAAACCAAAAATATGCAACTTCTTTAAACTTGGACAGGAGTGCAATGTTTGTTATTTTTGTCCCTCGTGTGTGGGAGGTTTTCATCTTGCCCCGTGACTGGAGCACCAGGGCACGTTTCTTGTATCAATGTCCCAAGTCAATGCTCAGGGTCTATGTGCCACAGCTCGAGGGCCAGGGGGGGATGGGCTGGTGTGGGGGGTGTTCCTGAGCATGGATCATGGTTTAGGGGGCATGATATTTCTTTTACTTGGTGTGTCATCCAGAATTCATCAAGGCAAACAAGACATTCTATCTCCGCTTATGTAAATGATGAATGGAGATTTGGTAGGTCAAAGAACCCTTAGGAAGGCTATAGAAGCAGGTTTGGAAAGAGAGTAGGCATCAGCTAGGACCACAACCCAGTCACATTCCAAACAACAGCCTGGTGAAGGCCCTGGAACTCCCTTTGCCATCACTGAACTCTGGGCACCTCTGCCTCTTTATTTGTGTGTTGTGCGAAGACCTGACTCAAAGTCTGGCACCAAGGAGCTTAGGCCATTAATTAGCCTTTGCTGAGCTGTGAAGCACCCTGGGAAAAAGACTATTTGGCTTTTTTCAGCATCTCTAGTGGGAAGGCTCTGCTTTCCACAGAAAAGCACAGGGGGCATAGGGGATTCAGACTGGGTGGCCAGAAAAGAAAAATCAAATGTCCATGCCACTTGGCCACATGCTCTGCAGATTTATATGCTCCCAGGTGACAGCTGAGATGTTCCCAGGTTACATGGGCACTTTCTAGTTATCTGTGGCTCTGTGGGACCACTGCTCACTGTGCCTCCTCTTCTCCAAGCAAGACGCTCACGCTGCTCTGCAGGCTCAGGGGTGAGTCTGGAGGAGATGCTGGTTTAATCTCGTTCCTGTCACATTCTTTCTTACCCATCCTCAGAATAGCACCTGGGCTCCTCCTGGGCGAGCTGTGTTCTGTGCTTCTTCTGTCACATCACTCAGATCTCCCCCTGCTCTGCCCATGGTGCATATGTAGTCCTAGGAAGCAAAGGTGTAAGAAACCAAGGACTGGGTCCTTGCACCCCATGCTTCCTGAGGCGGGGAGGGTCCACTGGAGTCCTCTTAAAACTGTAGCCTGAGTTGCCTTGTGTTACAAGGGGGCAAACCCTTGTCTTGGTATTTCATTTTGAAAAGTGCCCAGTCCTTACTTTTGGGAAGATACTATCAAAACAGCACATTGCATTTGTTTGGTGCTGTAGGGTTTTCAAACATTTTCATTACAATTATCTTATTTTATTGTCTTAGTCCCTCTCTAAAAGAGCCATTATTATCTCCGTCATGGAGTCAAGATGCTGAGGCCCAAAGGGCCCAAGGTCCCAAGGCTGCTAAGGGCTAGACTTGGCCCCATTTCTCCTTACACCTCCCTTGGCGCTCCATGGACTGTATGTCTGCTGTCAGCTTCTAATGACAATGACATGTGCAGCTATGAAGACATCAGTCACCCAAGATCCAGCTCCTTGCTGAACAGTCGTGTCTTCCATGGTGTTTTCAGACCCCTCCCTGAGGTCTGTCCCAGCTCTGGGGTCAGATCATGTGCCAGAACCATGGATTGATTCCCAGAGCCACTCTTGGCCTGTAGCTCTCACTCACTCTCCTCCCCTGCTAGTCATGAAATGCCTCAAGGGCAAGGCAAACACAGCTGGTAAAGTAGTCACAGTCCCCTAACAGGAGGCCACAGGGAGGAATTTGCAACAGCCCCAGCCCCTGGGTCTGGAAGACAAATGACTTCTGTTTCAGACCAATGGGAGTGTCAGGTTATTCCAGCTTGATGAGATTACAGCTCAGAGGGTCACGAGGAATCAGTTCCTCCAGAAGAGGAAAAAAACAGCTGGCACCGGAGGGCTTTTTGCTCCAGGTAACGTGGGGTCACAGGCTGACAGGCTCCAGGTGTGACTGGATTAGGGCGAGAGCAACTGGCATACAAAATAAGCCCCAAATATAGTGATGAACCAGGGACTGTCAGGAAGGCTCAGGAATGTCAGGAAGCATGACTTTGATGATGCTGACACTCCAGATCCCGGGTCCCTTCTTTCTGTCCAGACACAACAAAAGGGAGATTAGAGTTCAACAGGAAACGGAGAGAAGTTAGGACTATCAGAGGGAAGGTAGAAAGGTGGCGGAAACTAAGGAGGAGCCAGTGAGGAGAGGGAGGCACTTTTTTGGGTCACAGAGTTTGATGGGGAGCCCCAAATCTGAGAAATCAAGATAAATAATATTTCAAGGCAATATTTACAAAGATTAACATTACTGCAAAAATAATCTGTGTTGAACAAAAGGACATTTTAAAGGAAGACTGGATTAGTAACAATGCTGTGTGGAGCCTTAGGCAAAGGGAAAAAATTAATATCGACTCGGTCTTTATTTAAATTTTGACATTTTGTTCAACATAATTTTGGGGGCATTTTTTTCAAAATTTTTTTGTGGTTGGCATATATAACACAAAAGTCACCATTTTAAACATTTTTCAAGTGCCTAGTTCAGTGGCATTAAGTACATTCACAATATTAGATACAACCAGAGGCCAGGTGCACAGATTTGTGCACCTGTGGGGTCCATCAGCCTGGCCTGTGGGGATCAGGCTGAACCTAGCTCTCCAACATCTCCCGAGGGGCTGTGAGAGGGTGCAGGCCAGGTTGAGGGACCCCACTGGTGCACTGTTGGGGCTGGGGAGAGACCGTGAGAGGGCTCTAGGGTGTCTTCGGCCCATGTTGCCCAGTTCCGATTGGTCAGAACCCAGCAGATACCAGTCAGAGCATCTGTCCTCTGGTAGTCAGTGCACGTCATAGTGACTAGTTGAATGGTGGAACCAATGATTGGATACTTAGCAATATTAGGCTTTTATTAAATAGGATCGTCATTGCCGTCCATCTCCAGAGTCCTTTTCATTTGCCCAAAGTAAAATTCTATGTTCATTAAACACTAACTCCCGTCTCCTCTCCCTCCAACGCAGGCGTCTTCAAACTATGGCCCGAGGGCCACATGTGGCCCGCAGAGGAGTCTGATCCGGCCCGCCAGGTTTTTTGGGCAGTGAGCGCAGCCGAGGTGTTACAGTAGGAATTAGTAGTTCATATAGTCCGGCCCTCCAGCTCTCTGAGGGACCGTGATCTGGCCCCCACTTTAAAAAGTTTGAGGACCTCTGCTCCAACGTCTGGCAGCCACCGTTCTACTTTCTGCCTTCTAACTGCTAAGGTACCTCCTATCAGTAGAATCATACAATATTTGTCTTTTGTGACTGGCTTGTCTCACTTAGCACAGTGGCCTCAAGGTTCATCCACATGGTAACATGCATCAGAATTTCTCTCCTTTGTAAGGCAGAATAACATTCCATTTTATGTGTGCACCACATTTCCCTATCCATTCATTCATCAATGGACATGTGGGCTGTTTCTGCCTCTTGGCTATTGTGAATTATGCTTGAAAATAACTGTTCAAGTCTGTTTCAACTTGTTTGGGGTGTACCCAGAAGTGGAATTGCTGGATTATATGATAATTTTATGCTTAATTATTTGAGGAATCAGCTTTTACATGAATACATTGCATTAGAATATTTTACTTACCTTCTTATTAAAATTTTCAGGACTTGCTTCAACCTAGTACTGGCCCCAGAATACAGTTCATTATACCTAGGGGTCCATCCATGGCCGTGTGCTGAGCGGAGCCACACTGCCCTTTCCAGAAGCACGAAAAGACCCCTTGGCTGGCCTGTTATTCAGCGTTTTGTCCTTAATTGGGAATATGATGCTTTGGGTTGTTTTTCTAGTTGTGAGACCAAGTAACACCAACCTGCTGCCTTGTGACACTGGCACAGATCTGCGAGGGAGCTGCCAGGGTCAGGGTGTGGTCTGCAACAGAGACATGCTGTTCTGATGAATGGGATGCAAATTGTCCTGAGCAGGAACTGCTCCTGCGGGCGGTCTTTATCCTAAATGTTATGAGCAGCCCTTAGTTCTTCACGGTCCCCTTGGTTTTCTTTTTCTTTTTTTTTTTTTTCAAGTGAGATTCTCTTCCATAAAACCAGCAAGGTTTTGATCCCTTTGTCCAGTTATTTTTTGTTTTGTTGGTATTAGTGGGAGAAAGAAGAGCAGCCCCGGGCCTGGAACCAAGCATGACCTGCCCTCTGACCCAGCACCCTTGGACAGCCTGAGCACATTCTGGAATTACAGAAACAGGTGCATCTGAGAAACAAAACAGTTTTTCTCTATCGGTGCTTGAGAGGAAGATGCAAGTGCTCGCTGGTTCCCGAGGTGGTCCCCGTGCACCCCTGGGAGTGACAGGTGCCTTCGAAGAGTGACATTTGGGAGACCCCCCGGCAGGTCTCACCCTCTACTTCTTGGGATCCCTCCCCCGAAGGACAGTTCACTCATTGGCTTTTTGGGTTAAATATGTGTTTCCCAGATTATAATCTCCATCCCCTGGGCGCTCTGGGCTCCATGAAGGTTGGTGAATGGCTGCCCTTGTTCTTATGCTCATCCTAGGACCGTGGTCGGCAAACTGCGGCTTATGAGCCACATGCGGCTCTTTGGCCCCTTGAGTGTGGCTCTTCCACAAAATACCACGGCCTGGGTGAGTCTATTTTGAAGAAGTGGTGTTAGAAGAAGTTTACGTTTTAAAAATTTGGCTCTCAAAAGAAATTGCAATCGTTGTCCTGTTGATATTTGGCTCTGTTGACTAATGAGTTTGCCGACCACTGTCCTAGGACATAGGAGTTGTCTCTTTACTTCTCACCTCCCATCAGGGACTTACTGTTCTTTTCTCACTTGATTGGAAACTGGGTGGGGAGTGGACATGAGAGCAGAGAATAGCATTTTACCGTTGATGTTAGGGTGGTGGATGAGCCACTTCATAACTCCGGGCCTCAGCTTCTTCAATGGCTCTAAATAACATCTGACTCCCCACTGCCTCTGTCTGTTGGGAAGAGCTCCTCTGATATGAGAAGAGGAGATGTTGATTACATCTAAGGGTGTGTGGCTGGGCTGGCTGTGTGTGTGAAGTCTACACAGAGCTCTGCCATATACCTGACAGCATTCTAGGTGCAGAAGGTATAGCGTTGCTGAAGCATGGTTAGGGTACAGTTGCGGACACAGGAACGTGAAAGGATTCATTGGGAGTGTGTGTTTAGTACAGTGCCCAGTACAGCTCAGCAAGGGCAGTCCTCCTTTCTATCTTCCTCTTCCTCTCCTTTCTTTCTGATTCCCCCTTCTTCCTCCCGGTGCTAGGGAGCGCCCGCACTTTCCTCGCCCCACTAGGCACTGTGCTAGGCCTTGGGAGTGAAGATATACAAAGATGGAATAGTTATATTTCCTTCCCTTAATTTGCTAATAACCTAGAGGGAGAAATAGACCTGTTTACTCAATTTACATGTAGATGAGTTAAAAGCTATCACACCCATCTGCCTCGGAGTTCCTCCTCACAGTAATCCCTTTATGGATTAAGAAACAAGGCTCCGAAAGTCATTTGGTTTCTTTCAGAAATGCAAACAGTAAAAGCCAAGCCAAGATTCAAACCTGGGGCACTGGGATGCTGAAGCCTGAGATGTCCCATCTTTCAGAGATGTCGGTCAATGCTTGTCAAATGAATGTTCATTCATGGGATGTAGGAGAAAATACCCAGAACAGGCACAGCAGGGAACAAAAGAGGTGCGTAAGGGAATTGAAGAGTATCTGCAATTCTTCTCTCCTGCAATGTGTCTGTGTAAAGAAAGAAAGGGAGAGGAAACAGCAACTGAAACCCATCTTCTATGAATCAATAGCAGAAAAAGACATAGACTCAGTCAAAGACCAGAAAGTCTGTGTCCCCATCTGAGTTCATATGCTGAAGCTTAACCTTTCAGTGTGGCTGTATGGGGAGGTGGGGCCTCTAAGGAAGTAAGTTGCTTAAATGTGGTCATAAGGGTGGGCTTCTATAAGGAGAAATACCAGCCTCCCCCCCCCCCCCCCCCCCCCCCCGCCCACACACACACACACCGTGAGGACACAGTGAGAAGTTAGGAAGAGAGCCCTCACCAGAAACACCTTGGTGGCCGGAGCAGACTAACATACCTTCCCCCACAGGCACCCAGGCATTAGCACTCGCTGCCCCTGCTTTGGGGCTTTTAGTCTGTGTCTCTGTCTTCAGTGCTGATTGCTTTGCTTTGCAATTGCTGCGCAGAGATGTTTATCTTAGTTTTGTGTCCAACTATGACTTTCAGTGTTTCTTTTTTTACGTATTTTACTTACTGTGAGGTGACCTAGGAAGTGAGTACATCAGAGTTCTAGAAGAAAGAGTCACAAGGAGACAGATGTGCCATTTGACTTTGCCCTTACTAAATTGCTTCCCCCCCCCCTTTTTTTTTTTCTTGTGGGCACAGTGTTTGGAATCAACTGGTTACTACTCCATAGTTACTAATTATTCTGAGGTTCACTAGGAACCAGTATTTTCCAGGTCACCTTGGGGGAAGGCAGTCAACCATTCCTTCCCTTTTCTCCATCCCCCAGGCTACTGATCACTGCATCTCTCCAACCACAGCTCTCTGCGGCTCTCTTCCCACATTACCACAACTCCAGGCTTCATGCTCCCAAGCAAAAATGGCACCGGTGCATCTTTTGTGTGTACCTAAATGAGGTGCAAGCTGGAAAACTACGCTACAGTGATGCGTTGTTTGGGATGTTTGTGTGCGCCTGTGTGGGTACTTAACATCGCTGTTTTGAAGTGTGGGCTGAAGTGGTTAATTTTGCCCACATAAGGAAGACACACCTGGACTGATATGCACCTGTTGGCCCTCCCACTGCTCGCCCATTGGTGGCTTTTTTTTCTTTTCTTTATTGATTAAGGTATCATATATTTGTCATCAACCCCGCATTCCAATCTCCCCCCACCGCCCACTCATACCCGCAACCCCTTATGGTCCTTGACCAGTGGTTAGGCTCATATGTGTGCACATAAATCCTTTGGTTGATCTCTCCCTTTTATTCCCATCCTCCGTTTGAGGTCCAACAGTCTGACCCATGGCTCCTTATCTCTGGGTCTGTACATTGGTGGCTTCTTAGCTTGCAGATGGAAACTGCTGTTCACAGGCTCTGTAGACATTTGTGATTCTGCCCCACAGCCTCAAGCAGAACTGGAACCTTTTCTTAACATTGACTTCTTTCTTTCCCAGTGTTACAGGAGTGCACAGTTGTATCTCTGGTTTTCGGCTCGTGGTGATAATGCCTGACACCCGAGCATCGAGTGGAAGAGAAGGCTTCTGATGCAGTTCTCGAGAGGTCCAGAAAGGTGGAAATCAGATGGATTTGTGTGATTCTCAAATCTTATTCATCCATCCATTCGCCAGGTGGCCTTGACCAAGGTCTATGAGCTTAACGTCTGTGTGTTCCTCTGTAAAGTGGGTGTAAAATGCAGGCTCCCAAGGTTAGTGTGAGTGTTAAATAAATGGGAAGCACCCAGCCTGGGTCTGGAGATGCTCAAACTATACGAATTTTTCTCCCTCCCTCTCCTGATCCTTCTGGAACTAGCTGCCAGATCTTTGCTGTCACCCCACTCTGCTACACCTCATCTCCTAGGTGCTAATCCAGCAGTTTGACTCCTCTGAGATCCTTCCGCTTTTGTAATGTTGTGACTGGGATACAACATCTGTTATTTTGGCTTCTTAGGTGGTTTGTCTGGTGTCTCCCACTCCATCCCCGCTGTGATTAATTCCTTGGCTAAAGGGCCAGGCAGTTTTTTATGACTACATTGGTTCAGAGAAAAGTGGAGAGAATTTTAAAAAGGCTTAAAGGGGAAATAGGGTGGACTAGAATCTGCCGGAAGATGGTGTAAAACTCGAATTGCTGAACACAGCCATAGGGACAGTCCCTTCTCCATTTGAGAGGGTCAACTGAGTAACTGAGTTTCCCTTCTCAGAGAATTCGCCAGAAGTAAGAGCATCCTTGCCGTCTTTGGCCAATCTAAGCCCTGGAAAATCTACAGAGAAGTTGGATTCTGTCCTTGACACAAAGCCACCTCCTCTTTTTTTTTGTCCTCCCCACCCTCCCCAATAGACCTGACTTCCTCAGTTCTAGAAAATTTACCTCTTCTTCCCTCAGATTGAATATTCTTGTGGCACCCAACCGTCAGACTTCCCACTGACGAACTAAATCTGAGGACTCAATTCACAACTAGGTTTCTCTCTATAGCATTATTGGTAAATTCTTCCAAAAGGAAGAATTTGCATTCTAAAAGAAATGCTTCCTAATGAAATGACATATTTGGTTGGGCTCTTCTACATTAATTGTGGGGAGAATTAATGGTAGATGTGATGGCCTTAGGAAAGCTGTGTTAGTATGGCCACACTATGAAGCGTGGAAGAGTGTGAATGCCAGTCTGACAGCATGAGGATCAAACTTCCCTTGTTCCCTACGTGTGGTCTTGGAATCCTTGCTTTAAGAGACACCTAGACTTAATGGGATCCATTTGTATTGGTAACGTGTTAAGATCAGGTCCAGTAGACCTGAAGAACCTCCTTGCCTCTCATGAGCAATGTCTTTTAGGAAAGCATAGACCTGTTCAATATTATGTCACCCAGGGAAGTGTACAGGGAGATGGTTTTGTTTGGTTCTTTCGCCCTGTGAAGATGGCTGTTCTTTGAACCAGAACTGCCCAAAGATGCAATGGGGCGGTCAGAAGGGCAGCTGTCAAGGGAATTCCAGTTCAGCTGGCTTATTTGATCTCTTCCCCTTCCTGCCTCCTCCATCCCAGTTCATCAAAGCTTTCCATGAGTGAAATCCCAGAGATCAGCCTGTGGATGGAGTAAATTTGGAGTGGAGAAAGGTTGCTTCTCCATGGTTTATGTCATGGTCCCCAAGCCAGTGCAAGGCCGAGAGGAAAGAAGTGACTGATGGAGGCAAGGCCTTTGCTTCTCTCACTCACATAACTGCCCTGCTTTGGGAAATGGACATTTCATTGATGTGCTGTGGTGGCAGATCTTGGCAGGCTCCTGATGCTGATGAATATGACTTATTTTTATTTTATCTCTGTGGACTGAGTCCCTAGCACAATAAGGAGACATCTTGCCAAATCTAGATAATGGCATTAGGTGATGGAATAAATTTGAATTCTTTGATAATCATATTATTTTTACTTTGACCTCAGACAATCTCTCTCTCTCCCAAAGAAAACTAATCTGAAAAATGTACATTAGGTATTCAAGGTTCTTTGGCTCTTATTGCAAGCCTGACTCAATTTTTAGTATAGTAGAGTTTGAGAATTAAATTTTCTATGAGCTAGCAAGAACTGAGAGACAGCAATACTTGGTACGTACTTGGGAGTCTTTCCCAGTCCAGAAACTTAAAGACCTGTGCAGTTTTATGGGCAATATGTCATAAGTTCCTTATATCTAATTGTGTTCTTTTCCTATTTATCTTAACAGAATTCCTGGAAGGATAAAAATTGGTATCTAATAAACCATTACTTACCAGAATGCTATACAGAGATTTCTAAAGTGCTTATGTCTCAAATAAATCAAGCAATACAGTAATAATTTACAATCAAATATATGGATATTAAATTACAATTTAAAATTCCCACTTGACTTTTCTGCTATCCCTAAGTCCTGTAAAAAAAATATTGACAATACTAAAGATTAGGCATTTTTTATGAGTAACAAAAATGTTTCCCAATAAAACTTTTTATGATTTACTGATGGAAACTGAGAATTCAACAAACAGTGAAGGAAAAGGATAAAACAAGAGATGCATAAAATTAATATTCATTATAATAAAAACTCTAGCAATCCAGGTAGTGTAAAGAACTTCAATTTAAGAAAAATCTATACACCTTCAAAAAGCTTATAGATAACATTATACTTAATGGTGAAAGACTGAATGCTTTGTTCTTAAGACAGGGAATCAGGCAAGGATGTCTGTTCTCACCATTTTTATTCCAAGATCACTGTGTCAGCATAGTTGGGTTTTAGTGAGGACTCTTTTTTTAGGCTTCTCACTGTGTGTTCACATGCCTTGGTCTTTGTGCATCCAGAGAGGGGGGTGCTCTCTAGTCTTTTTTTATAAGGGCACTAATCCTATCAGATTCGGGCCCTACCCTGACAATCTCATCTTACCCTAATTACTTCCCATAGGCCCCATCTTCAAATTCTATAACTTTGTTGTGTGTGTGTGTGTGGCGGGGTACGGCTTTAACATATGAATTTTGGGGAGGCATATTCAGTCCAAATCACTTGCTATTCAGTAGTGATAAATGGAATATATACTTAATAATCAAAATCAATTACACATAAGTTTAAAAATATGTATGTATAAGACATCTTATTCCATCTAAAGGTATCGTTTGGTGAATAATTGGTTATTGAATAACTCCTTCAACTTAGGTCAAGACCAGACATTGGCAATTGCTACTCTATTTGTCTACCAGTTATTGTGTACCTACTCTAGGGTCTTGTTCCCTCACTTATCTCTCTTCTGTATTTTACCTCCTTCTCTGTACCAGCTTTTTACCCTGGAAACATAAATATATTGTATTTAAGTTTTTCCCATCATTAAAAAAATGCTAAGACAAAACCTTCCTGTGTCCTCTTCAGCTGCTATTCTTTCTCCTTTCATTCTCATTCAAACTTCTTGAAAGACTTATTTTTTAATCATCTCCTCACATTCAATTCAATCTTCATTACATTGCAATTTGACTTTCACATATAGACTTCTATTGACTGTAAGGAGACTATGAGCACCTAATTGCTGAATCCAATGGGCATTTTTTATTCATTATCTTTCTTGACCTCTGATAAATCTAACACCATTGATCACTCCTGCTTCCTGGAAACTTTTTATGTTCCCTGGCTTCCAAGACAGACAGAAGAAAACCATGGTTCTCATCATTTCTATTTGACTAATTCATTGTGGGCTCTACTTTCTTCATCCACTATCTAATTGTTGGTGTACTCCAAGGTTTTGTCTGTTGTGCACTCATCTTATTATAAATAATCCATCTGAGCACTCTAACCACTATTTGGATACTGATAATTCCCCAATTTATATCTTCAGCTTAGACATCTCTCCCAAGCTCCAGACCCATGTATTCATCTCCATCTGGATGTTTTAGGAGAACCTCAAATTCATCATATTAATAACTGAATTTGTCATTTTCCTACTTCTGGGATTTCCTATCTAATTTAGGGGCACACCACTCACTAGGTGTGCAAGATAGAAGCCATCAAATATTTTTTATTTTTTCCTTCATTCACATGTTCCATCTCTCTTTAGTCACCAAGTCCTATTGATTCTATTCCTAAATACTTCTCAACCTATTATCTCCCCTTTTCTGTTACCAACACCTCTTCTATTCTTACCTGGATAACTTTAAAAGCTTTCTGATAGATATCCTTGGCAACTATCTTACCTCCAACAAACCCATTCATTCAACACATATCTACAGCACACCTACCATATGCACTGTGCTAGGGGCTGAGGACACTGAGCTTACACTATGGTAATTGTGACGTGTGTGTGTGTGTGTGTGTGTGTGTGTGTGTGTGTGTGTGAGACATATAAATGGCTAAGTAATTGAATCTACATTAAATAAGAAAATTTCAGGTATCAGTAAGTACTCCAAAGATAAGAGATACTAGGATAGATGCTGACCAATTGGGTGGATTAAATTTGGATATTCCCAGTAGGTCTGCCTGGGCAGGTGACATCTGGGCTGAGACTTGAATGATGAAAAGACCAAACCCTGAAGGAAGAACATTCTGGGCAGGTGAACAGCAAGTAGAAGGACTCTGAGGCAGGTCCATGCTGGTGTGTCTGAAACATACCAGGAGAAGGAATGAGTAGTCTGGAATGGGGCCAGATTGTGTTGGACCTTTTAGGCCATAGAATGGGATTGGGAATTCAGACTAATGAGGAGCCATTGGAGGACTTCCATCAGGAGACTGACATGATCTGATTTACCTTCTAAGTGGATAACTCTAGTTGCTGCATGCAAAATAGGTTGCAGGGGCACAGTTTGAAGTGTTAGGAGGTGAATGAATGATTCCACACAAGAATTGATGATGGCTGGCCTAAGGGGTTAGCAGGCATGGAAAGAAGTGGGTGGGATTGTAATGTAACTTGATGCAGAGTCTATAGGAAAGAACTAAGGATGTCTCCTCCAGCCTCCATCATGGGCTCCAGAGTGATTTTCTAAACACAACTCAAGGCATATTTCTTCCATGATTCAACAATAACCCTTGGTATTTCCTCTATGCTTATCAAACAAATTCTAAACACTGTAGCCAGAGACATAAGGCCACCCGGGTTTGTTCCTGTGTTTCTCTCCAGATGACTTCCTTGGCCTCCCACCCTCCGTAGCTGTTCTTTGTCTCTTCTTTGGGCATTGGCTACTGAAACAGTGTTGAAATTCTCTGTATGTGTCTATAGGATCCTAAGGTATGAAGACTGTCATGCTCATGTTATTTCCATTGTCTAGCTCTTTGCTACTTCAAGTGTGGTTCTTGGACCAGCCATGTAGGCATCAGCTGGGAGCTTGTTTGAATCTGTTTTTCAGTCATGAGGTCTCCAGGGGACTCACCCTACAGTTTGAGAAGCTGGCTCATTTTCTGGATGCAGTTGGCACTCACTGAACATTGAACTGAAAAGAACCAGCAATCCAATCTAGACTCCTTCAAAGCACAACAATGATTTCCTTTTGCTGAAATAGATCCAAGTCATGACATTAGCTTCTTTGAGGCAGATTAAATCCTTACAAGATGCTTTGTATGTATTGAAAGTGTCTGTCACCACGAGGCTGGTGACATTAGTTTAAAGTAACATAGGACAAGTGTTACATTACTTCAAGCATAAAAATTTAGCATGTCAACTGTTTCAGGCTGGATTGACTCAAATGTACTTTTCTTATAGAATACTCTGTATTTTTTTTTTTTTTGCAAAGTTGCCATATAATCTAACACCTAACTGTTTCCTTTGAATAGTCAATACTCTAATTATCTGTTGAGAACAAACTTCTAAGTACCAAAGGCAGGTACTCTGTTCATATTAACAAACAATGCACAGTGCTAATTAGTCCATCAACACTTCAATGTTATTCTTTGAGATGCTCTCAATTATTTTGCAGCCTAAAAAAAAATCCATAAGTTCAAAAGATTCCAATTTTCCTTTCTCTTTCTTATAAACTTGATTAAGTTACTATACCTTCTTAGTCACACAGTATAAAATGGGGTTAATAATCTATTCTCTACCCAGGCCCTCAGGGTGATGAAGATTTAGGGCTCACACACATAGCAATTCTGATTTCCTTTCCAAGCCCTTATACTCTGATCACTCAGTGTCCCCTAGGCATGAGTGGTCAACACTAGAGCCCGAGGACAGCTGCAAGGTCACCTTGTAGTAGAAGAAGGGATAACTACCTTATCTCCTTAAGGAATTCAGTGCTGCTTGATCTCAGAGGCATCTCTTTGATATTAACTCTAAGTTTCCAGCAACGTTAACTAGACCCACAATGGACTGAATGTGTGTGTCCTCTGAAATTCTAACACCCAATGTGATTGTATTAGGGGGTGGGACCTTTGAGAGGTAATTAAGTCATGAGGGTAGAGCCCTCACGAATGGGATTAATGACCTTATGAAAGAGACCCCAAAGAACTATCTCACCCCCTTTCTAGTGAGGACACATGGGAAGTCAGCAGTCGGCCACCTGGGAGAGGGACTTCACCAGAACTCAATCATGCTGGCACCTTGATCATGGAATTCCAACAGCAGAATTGTAGGAGACAAATGTCTGTTGTTTATAAGCCACCCAACCAAGGGCACTTGTCCTAGTAGCCAGTTGAGCTACGAGAGGCCATTGCCTGGAGGCAGATGCTTCACCTTCTCTGGGGCTGACAGCTCAGAACAGCTCTCACTCCCACCTGAATAAAACAGCAAGTAGCTCTTTCCCATAAAATGCTTGGGAAGTTCTTGACCCACCTGCTTCTCATGGAGGAACATCATGGTGAAAAGCAAACGTTTCATGTTTAAGATGGGAAAATCCACTCCCAGAACAATAGAGCAAAACATGCTCAGTCTTTTGCTGTTACTATTTGTGTAGAGTTTGTGTGGGACATTGCCTGGAGGTGAGGGATCTAGTCCTCCTTATCTGTAACTGGCAGTGTGGCATCCTTGTTACTTCTCTTGGCCACGATATTTTCACTAGGTGGCCTCTAGCACCTCTTTTAACACCAACATTTTAGGACACTGTTTCTATACGTCCCAGTCTTTTCTGGGGAGGCTACTCAAATGCACTTAAAAAAACTGAATGCTCAAGGTCTCACCCTTTCTGAATGTTTACAAAATCCCAGTGATTTAATGACAAGCAGCAACGTTCTTGTAAATGTTTTACAACTGGCACTGATTTGCAGTATTTGCCAATTTCCGTGGTGTAAATAATCTCATCATGGCTGATTTCCAGCTAACAAGGTGATAACAACCTGCTCATTAAATTTCTGAAAATTTAACAAACCTAACAAGATTCTGTGAGCTGATTTCAACACACCATTGTG
The DNA here is from genome assembly GCF_014108245.1 of Pipistrellus kuhlii. Classification (NCBI taxonomy): domain Eukaryota; kingdom Metazoa; phylum Chordata; class Mammalia; order Chiroptera; family Vespertilionidae; genus Pipistrellus; species Pipistrellus kuhlii. The sequence continues at coordinate 16,807,358 of NW_023425405.1, forward strand.
AACAAGCCTCTTGTCTATTCTGAGAGAAGCAGGACTCACTCAGTAAGGGGCAGAGATGCTCGTTCATCATCTTGGTTCCATGCCTGGCTATTCAGAAAGGTCAATGTTGACATCAGAAAATTATAGAAGATTGGCATTGAAATGTGCAGTCAAACACCGAGAATAGAGATGATTCCCATTTATCAGGATGTCTGACAACTCTCTCGGGGCCTTCTGCCAGAAATGCATCATTCCTTTATGCTTGTAGAAGGACATACAATGACACTCACAAATTAAATTGCCAATAGGAAGTGTTCCAAGTAGAGAGATAGTCTTTCTGTGCCAGAGAGGAGACAGTTTGGGAGTGGGGTGGGGTTCAAGATTATGCTGAGTGGAGTCTCTCCTATTTAGTTTTATGCTCATTAACTGAAATCAACTTCTTATTTTGGGCTGGCATCCCTTTTCCTACAGGTATGCATTCATCTCTTATTGCTGTATCTGAGGGCTAGTACCCTGCCCCTGTTAAAAAAAAAAAAATCCCAGGATTTGCTGAGAGAGAGACTCATATTTCACACTCCTTTAATCGTAATTGAAAGCATAATGGAAGGTCATTGGTTCAATTCTGCAGCAGCCAGTGAGTGATAATGGGAATATGCCCTGTATGCTGTCTAACCAAGAACCCGAAGTAGAAACGGTGTTCTATTCATGTTCTGTCTCCTAAGGGGACACTAGTGTCAAGTGGGGGGCCTGGTCCTCAGTGAAATATCAATAGACCAAGAGCTTTGTACACCTACAATGTCAAGACAGAGCTCAATCTGCAGATGCCAAGCACTGAATGTGTTGGTGAAGACTGGGCAGGAAGTCTGGTATAATGCATAGCTCTGTAGTTCGGAAACTATGCAGGTAAATTATGTGTCTGTGTGTAGGTTAATTAGGAGGCAAGGGACAGGGACCCTTACCCAAAGGTAAAAAAACAAAACAAAACAAAACTTGACATGACCTCACCTATCCATCTTCTATATGAATGTTGTTAGGCTCAAGAGAAATCTGGCAAGGCTAGGTCAGTGGGATCAACGAGCCCCAACTTTTTAATGGACAGACACACACACCCCTCAAACAAAAGCACACATTCTATCTATTCTAGAGTATGGACGAGGACTCCAGGAATAATCTGTGCAGGAAGGATAGCACAGTTATTGGGATTTGCCTGAAAAGTGAAGATGAAAATTAACGAGTGTTTGAAGTGTTTTAATAAGAAGAGGAGTGTATAAAATAATGCCTATGATAGGTTATGGGTTATTGCAAATATTTGTACCAATGGATAACATTTGGAAGTACATACAAAGAAATGAAATTCAAGGTAGGCTGGCAGGATAATGAGTGAACATTTTACAAACTTTCCTAGTTTTGTAAATGCTGTTCAGATATATTTAAATCTTTCTGTGAAAAGGATTTCAATCTTGGGAGGGGGTGTGCAGGGGCAATGGGAGGATAGGACACTTATGTAATATCTTAATCAAGAAAAAGAAAAGAAATAAACCCACATTTCTATAAAATAAAAAAAAAGAAAGAGATTTCAATCTTCACAAAGAACAAAATGTGCTGGAGTTTCCCTGGAGAAATTGAAATCAGATATAACTAAGAGTTTCTTTGTGGGGTAATTAGACCCTGGGAGGTGCTTATAGCACAGCTAAGAAGCCACCTTCAAGATGGGATCCCCTTCACCCTGCTGACCTCTGGCCTGGGGAGAGGGGGATAATAAATCAGACTGCTGCTGAGAATTCTCCCATTGGAGATAGCGGTCCTGATACACAGCACTGACTGAGATGCATTGTGACTCGGTGAATTGAAAGCAGAGCTGTGCACGGCAAGTTTATAAAGCGGGGAAAGACCAACTTTGATGACCGAATCAGATCTCAAATGCATTTGCCCCTTTCCCATAACTGAACGAGGCCCTCCCAGCAGCCTCGGCAGTTAGAAACCGGGTGAGTCCATCCTGCCCCAGGGTCAGCCTGTCATGAGGACTTTGCAGAGGCTCTTGCGGCCACCACCCAAGGGAATGCCTCTTGGGTGCAGAGGAAGACATCAGGAGCAGCTTTCTAGCGTGGGGAGGACTTTTGCTACCACAGGGGGAATCACCTCTTCACACCCCGTTCGGGCCATTCTTCGGCTCCAAGTTCAGCCTTCTCTAGTGCAAACGCCTTCTTTTTCCCAACAGGAAAGTTATTTTGGTAACTTGGCCAGTTCGTGGCCGTATCTGGTTAGAAAGATATTCCTGCCTGAGATACGGAGTTCTCCTGGAGCTAACGGGCTCTGGTCTGCCACAAGCACGTTTGTGTAGCAGAAAGCTCCCACTGAGCTTAGGCTGCAGGCAGCTCTACTAGACCCTGGCCCTCAGTTTGCAAGCTCAAAGAGCCTCAGTTTTCTCATTTGCAAAGTAAAGCAATTACCTCGCAATTACTTCTGGATATGAAGTGCACCAACAAAGAGGGCTTGGCCTATCAGAGGCCCTCATTAGACATTAGTTCTCTTTAAAACGTTAGGAGCAACAGAGATAAAGTACTCACTTGGTGCTTCCTGTGTGGTTGTGACTCATCCTCACTGCTGACCAACTTTCAGGAGGTGTCAAACAGCAGCCCTCGCTGGCTAGGAAGGGCACACTTCTTGCCATGACTGGTGTTTCTTGCCAGGACACGTGGTTTAGCCACAGATATTAGCAAAGATTGTTTCAAAGTAACTGGGGGGGGAGGAGGCTCGTCCCCCAAAGCCACTGTGAAGCCCTGCCACTGCTTCTGTTCTGGGCCCCCAGTCTCTGCCAGGGCGTGAGGTGGGCTCTGAGTGCTTGGCATGCCCTCGGGACAAGATGGCTGTTGTAGGCTTCAGGGCCGGAGCTCACACCCTCGCCTGCTTACCCTGGCCCAGGGCCCAGAGTGAGGAGGCGGGCGAGTAGGAAGGAGTTGTGGAGTGACCACATTCTAATGCAAAAGCAGATCATAAAGCGGGCTCAATGTCTCCCTACAGAGTGCATGAAATTTTAGGAAACTGTCTTTTGCGACCTACTTTATGCTCCATGCCCATAAATGTGCACCTGTGTAATTGATCCTTTGAAGTGTGCGAAATGGGATTTTTAACTCCATATCACAGGCAGGTCCTCAGGAGCCCAGAGGATTGTAAAGACTTGTCCAAAGCCCCACAGTAAAGAGGGACCAGGACTGTGTGATGTGGAAGGAAGTGGTGCATGATGGTTAAGAGCACGGACCCCAGTAGAGTTACTTGGGTTGCATTAATGCTCTCTCATTTGCTGGCCACCTGCCTCTTGGGGGTTATAATACATAGTTCCTACTTCATAGGATTGCCAGGAGGTTTACAAGCATGGCACACAGTAAACATGCAGTAAAAGCTAATTATTATTTCTGTGTTTTTTGTTTTTGTTTTTTTTTAATCCAGTGTTTATGGTCCATTTAGTGTAGAGGAGTCATCCCACTGAAGAGTACGCCTTTAGAAATGTTTGCAACTACTGCTTTGCCCAGCAATTTGTATTACATTGCGGCCACTCTGCATGAGAGAAATTAGGGATAATTAGAAATGCCACAATGGAAGTGGAGGAAAGATTCTGGATGCAATCCTCAGAGGGCACTCTAGCCAATTCAGCAAGTTCTTTATTGAGCATCTATTGTGTGTCAGTGACCATTCCTACCCATAAGTGTTTTTTTTTTTCTATTTTCTGCAGCTCATTTAAGCATCAAATAAGGTAAATACTGGGGGAAAACTTTATAAAATGAACAGCAATAAAAATGCTTAGAACTACAAGGTTGAAAAAAGTTTGGGGTGTGTGTGTGTGGAGTGGGGGGAGGGAGTTGGCCATCCACTTTTTGGTGGATCGCCTTAATAGGAGGAATTATCTGGGCTGCCCAGACTGCCGGGTGCTAATCCCTGCAACAATCATCTGGAAGCTCACGGAGCCTAGAATCCTCTAGCAGGGAGGGCGAGATGCCAGCGGTGGGTGTCCGTGCGCTGCCTCGTGGAAGGAGGCCTCTCTTCTCTTTTGTGGCCACAAACAGCTGACAGACTTCAGAATAAAGGCGCCCGCCTGCCTCTGAGCTGGACACCTGGAAACAGGCCAGCCCACCTCCCTCACTGCGGACTCTACGCTCTGCCTCTGTCTCCATGAAATGTGACTTTCACTCTGAAACATCCCAACTCTGGCCCCCTCTTTCTTCCTGTGGGTAGAGAAACTGTGCAGTTACTTCCTTCTGTGCCATCTCCCTCTGACCCCCAAAGAAAACATGCTTGATGATATGTGTTCCTGCTCCACCTCTATTGCAAGGAATGTGATATGCAGGGACATTTTTTTTTAAAGCTTTTTATTTTGAAATAATTTAGACTTAGAGAAAAGCTGCAAAAATAGCAGAGCATTTCAGGATACCCCTCACCTGGGTAACCTCATGTTACCATCTTACATAAAACAAAGTACGAAGATCAAAATCAAGGACTTAACATTGATAAGAATACTAGCAACTCAACTAGAGACTTTATTCAGATTTAACCCATTTTCCCATGGGTGTCCTTTCTCTGTTACAGAAATCAATCCCAGACCCCAAATTGCATGTGATTGTCATGTCTCCTAGTATCCTTTAATCTATGACAGTTCCCCAGTCACAGGACCTTCACTCTTTCGAAGCATTGTGTTCAATTTTGTAGAGAATTTGGGATGCTTTCATGTTTTTTCATGATTAGACTGTGGTGATGTATTTTCAGCAAGTGCTATGGACTAAACTGTGTTCCCTGGCCCTAATTTATATGTTGAAGTCCTAAACCCCAGTGTGACTCTTGGGAGATAGAACTTTTAGAAGGTAATGAAGTTTAAATGAGGTAGAAGGGCGGGGCCCTAATCTGATATCAGGGGTGCATGAGGTCAGTAGGTCTTATTACTGGTACTTTTTCCTTGATAGTTGGCTTAAGGCATGTCTGAAGGTGTGTGTGTTTTTTCCACTATAAAGTACTATGTTTCCTTTGATAATTAATAAATATTTTGAGGGGAGATATTTTTAGATTATTTAAGTATCTGGTTTTCTTTGAACTTTCCCCCATTGAGTTTAGCATCCATTGGTGGGGTTTTGCCTGCAGTAATCATTATTGTGAAGTCCTACTGGTGATCTTGTATTTCCTTCTACATTTATTTTATTTTTAAATATGTTTATTGATTCCAGAGAGGAAGGAAGAAGGATAGAGAGATACAAACATCAATGATGAGAGAGAATAATTGATTGGCTGACTCCTGCACACCCCCTTCTTGGGGGGGGGGGAAGGATCGAGCCCACAACCCAGGCATGTGTCCTTGGCTGAAATCGAACCCGTGACCCTTCAGTCCACAGAAGATGGTGTTCCCCTCCCTCCCCTTCCCCATCAATTAGACTCTGATTATCCCTCTGCAGGCTGGCCTCTGGTTAACTAGTCTCATCTGAGGGCAAACCCAGGGAGAACAGCCTACTCTGGGGTACTTATTATAGAAATGGCTCCTTTCCCTTCTGCCTCCTGGAAACTCAGGGAGCTGGTCTCAGGCTAGGCTCCTGGAGGTAAATTTCACCTTACAGGCATACCTCGGAGATACTGGTTTGGCTCCAGGCCACTGAAGTAAAGTAACTGTAGCTGCAATGAGACTTGCAATCTTTTTGCAGGTGGAGGGTCTGGCCTCCAATCTGTAAAACCACAGCATCTGTGAAGTGCGATGAGACGAGGTTTGCCTGCATTGCGAGAGCTTGCCTACCACGGGGTCCTCCTGGAGCTGAGTTCAGGTTTTGCAGCCGGCGCTGGTTCCCCAGGCAGCTCTGCTCCCCTGTCTCCGCTTGAGTGGGTAAGTCGTGCTTCCTTTGCACCCCCTTTTTGTCTCTTCAATCTTGGGGGGCAGCAGTGTGCCCTATGTTCTCCCCTCCCTTACAGACCAGGCAGAGTTGTTGCATTTTCTGCCTGGGCAGCTCTGGCTTGTTAGGATGGTGTGGTGACTTCAAAGCTCTTTATGTGTGGAGCTGGACGCTGGAGGCGACTCTCTAGCTTCTACCTGCCTTCCGAATGTGGGCTCCCTAAACTGCACCTCTCCTCAGCCTGCCTCTCTAAACATCCAGGGGAGTTGCAGTTGGAGAGTCAACGTTGAGGCCAAGGAAGGAGCCATCTGTTTTTCAGAGCGGCTGGTTGACAATCTCTGGAGAATGTGGGTGGAAGAGGTGAGGTGGGGACAGGGGCGGTGGCAGGCCGAGTTGGGAAAACAAGCATCCGGGCTCTGACTCCCAGCGTCACAGGTGGCCCCTGAGGCTCTTGGATCTGGCGTCTTGAAGGCCGGAAGGACTTGCCCTGGGAGGAAGGCTCGGGCTCTTGGAAAAGCTCTCTGCCCAGCTCTCCCTGGAGACTTGCTCATGAATCTGTCTGCCTGTGTTGGGAGGAGTGGGCACTTTGAAGTATCCAGCATCTCTGTGCACAGGGGAGGACAGGAGTGCCCCTTTGGGTATTTTTAAGACAAATCATATTTTGGAATGTGGTCAGGATTCTCAGCATTGAGAACATCCTGGGGAAGGGCGCTCAGCCGGTTATCAATTATTTATGCTTCCAAGGACGCTGGAAACACAGGCAGCAATGGGGTGTAAGAACAAGCCTTGCCAGGTATTAATAACCAGGAAGCCTGATAACTGGGTGGGGGAGGGCCACAGTGGACCAGTAGGCTCCCTAGCTCCCAGGTGAGGGCCCTTCTAATGACTCCTCAGTGAGGCTCCTGGGAAAGAGAATGGATTTTCCCTCTTCAGCCACCTCTGTCTGAAGAACTTCAAGGTAATTCACTAGCAAGCTTTTTATAAGAAGGCAGCAGTTGCTTTGCCTGGATGGACACAGAACATATATACCCGAGGCTGGATTTTTGAAGTAAATTAAGTAAAGGACCTATTGAAAGTCTGTGAAATGCCAGATACTGCTCGAGGCATTGGGGACACAAAACTTAAAACAATGGTCCCTGGCATGTAGCTCACAGCCTGCTTGGGTATTCCAGGTAAGGGGCAGAGCAATGCAAAGGTTGCCAGATCAATTAATATATAAGTGCTTTCGCAGTATTGGTGTGCTTGGGGAGATTAAAAACATCATAGCTTATTTTCTCATGGGACTGATAGGGAAGGCAAAGATAAATATGGAATAGTAACAAGATATTTAATGAAAACTTTTTCAGCAGGACTTTGGAAAAAGGAGAGGTCAGGGTGGATTGGAGTTTAGAGAAGGTCATGAAGACACAGTGGGAGACTCATTTCTAAAGGGAGGATGGGATGGAAAAATGCAGGCCTCAGGAGCAAGGCCAAATATTGAACCTGACATGGAAGCCATGGAGGGTCTTAGAAGAGGAATGTGTTTGTGTCCTAGGGCTGTCCTAACAAAAACCACCCACTGGGTCACCTAACACAGCACAGAGGTACTGGCTCGCCGTCCTGGAGGATGGAAGTCAGAAGTCAAAGTGTCAGCAGGGCATGTTTTCTCTGAGGCTCTGGGGGAATCCTTCCTTGTCTATTCCTAGCGTCAGGTGATGGCCATCCATCCTTGGCTTAAAGTTACATCCCTCCAATCTTCACATGACCTTCCTGAGGACACCAGATGGATTGGACTGAGGGCCCATCCTACACTAGTATGACTTCATCTTAATGAATGACATCTGCAACCCTATTTCCAAAGAAAGTCACATTCTGAAGTATTGAGGGTTAAAACATCAACATATTTTTTGGGGTAGGACACAATTCAACCCATAAGACTGGAGAGCTGGTGGAAGTGGGATATTGATAAGGTTCATCTGAAAGGAGCATGTTGATGGGTTGGATTGGAAGGGGCTTCTGGCTGGCGGTTGCGGCAGTCTCAGGGCCTGTAAGGGGCAGTCGTGTGGAGAGGCAAGCGTGGCCCTGGGAGTTTTTATGACAGCAAGAGAGGATGAAACTAAATGTGAAATCAGGCATGGCTAGGTGGTAAGTCTACATGATTAAAAGAGTGAGGTTGTGACATGTTTAATCAATTGATTTTTAATAAGCATTATGTTTGGAAGGAAAGAAATGTCCTCTTTGGAAGAGTGGGTGAGCAGTGAAGATTGTAAGTTTAGTTTTCGTTGTAGAAGGTACTTGGAGGGCAAGTCCAGAGCGTGGATGAGATTTCAAGAAAGATGTAGATTTGGGAGTCATTCCCGAGGAGTGGGGGATGCCCTGGACCTGGCTTTGGGGTTGTTTCTTGTTTTGATATTAAGCTTCACCCAGTTCTCTCTCCAGTGGGGTCGAGACTCTGGTCGCAACACATGAACACTAGGGACACTGTCGAGGGTGTGACAGGCTGACTGTGGGCTGTCTCCTTGGGAATGAGAGTAAAGGGCTTTAAGAATAGGATGCAGAAGGACTACATCGGTTGCCTGACATTCTTGTTTCCAGGGTATCCTTGTTTATGCCTCCAAACTCCCGGAGCCCTCACTTGCTGGATTAGAAATGGGATGTTTTCAGATTTCCTGAAACCTAGCACAACTGCCTTCTTAAAACACAGTGTCTGTCTTCAAACACATGAATCATTTACCATCATTCTGTGCTGCAGACCGCTGTTAGCTGAGGGCTCTCAGCCCTTGCTTCTCACCTGATTATCCACAAGTGTTTCCGACTCCATTAGTCAATCGAGTTTGAATTTGGCTCACCTGTGCTGCCCATCAGCGGTCTTAATTGAACCTCTTCAGGCCTGTTAGCATCATCGGGGGAGAAAGCAGGATTGAGCAAAGATCTTAAATTTCTGTTGGATGGATTTACGTTTGGATACAAGGAACTTCATCGCTGGTGTCAGCATTGTTTCTGGGTTCCCGGCAGACGCAAGTCAGCTCAACCAGGCGGGAGTACAGAAACATGGACGAGTTGATCTAGGGCAGTGGTTGGCAAACTGTGGCTCGCAAGCCACATGCGGCTCTTTGGCCCTTGAGTGTGGCTCTTCCACAAAATACCACGGCCTGGGTGAGTCTATATTTTGAAGAAGTGGTGTTCGAAGAAGTTTAAATTTAAAAAATTTGGCTCTCCAAAGAAATTTCAATTGTTGTACTGTTGATACTTGGCTCTGTTGACTAATGAGTTTGTTGACCACTGGTCTAGGGTGCAGGTTCAGTGTCTGCAGAGGAGAACATCACACGATATGAGGAAGGAGATGCTGCTATTCGTGGGTGTCCATCCCCATGCAGCCCATCACCCCACACTGAGGATCTGCGGGCACGCCCTTCGCTTTGGCATCTTTTGCTCAGAAGCTTAGGGAAGCACAGATGTCTTTCTGCTTAAGGAGAGGACAACTTCAAAGAGGAAGAATGGGGCCAAAACCATAGATGCCATTTTTGGCAAAAAAGATTGTCAGGTTGACATGCAAAACTGGAAACATAATTCTTTCCTAAAATATGTCAGCACCAGGCCATCTTTAGCCCAAATAGATGACTGTGGCAAGAGAAAGAGAGCAAAGAGATTTTCCTTTTCTTTGTCGCTCCCTAACTGAGCAGGCATGCATTTGACTTTCAGAATAAAATAGTGAATATCTCATAAAAACAGAAATAAATTCAATCAAATGAAAGTGTTCTGGTTCACATTAGAGGTACTAGAGTTTTTTGATTCCCTGATATTGAATCAGTAAGACCACCTTAAAAAATATATTGATTTTTTAAAAAAAAATATTTTATTGATTTTTTACAGAGAGGAAGGGGGAGAGATAGAGTTAGAAACATCGATGAGAGAGAGTCATTGATCAGCTGCCTCTTGCACACCCCCTACCGGGGATATGCCCACAACCAAGGTACATGCCCTGGACCGGAATCGAACCCGGGACCTTTCAGTCCCCAAGCCGACGCTCTATCCATTGAGCCAAACCGGTTTCGGCTATATTGATTTTTTTACAGAGAGAAAAAGAGAAAGATAGTTAGAAACATGATGAGAGAAAAACATTGATCAGCTGCCTCCTGCACACCTCTCACTGGGGATGTGCCTGCAACCAAGGTACATGCCCTTGACCGGAATCGAACCCGGGACCCTTCAGTCCGCAGACCGACGCTCTATCCATTGAGTCAAACCAGTTAGGGTAGTAAAGACCTCCTTTTAAAGTCATGCCCTTTTAATCTTCTGAAATGAGGGAGTTGAAACTTTTAAGAGGTAACCAATATGGGTCACAACCAAAATGTAGGCACTTGGTCTGGTTATCCTCAGAGAAGAATTCCTTTTTTTTTTTTTTTCTTTTTCTTTTTTCTTTTTTTTCCCCATCATCAAACCACAGTCATGTCTCCTGAGTGAGCCGTTCAGTTGCCTGCAGGAACTGGGTGGCAGACATCTAGGTTTAAATTTATTTTTGTTTTTATGGATTGTTATCATTATGAAGAGAATTGTGAATAGTGGCATGAAACAAGCTCTGCACTCCTAGCTATGGTCAGGAGATGGGCCACAGGCACATTCACAAAGAGGAGGAAGAAAGTGCTTCTGTGCTCAGTGCACGGAGCGGATGTTAGGAAGCACGCCCTCCTCGGGGAGAGCAGGCCTGGGACCACGCTGCTCTTTTGTGCAGCAAACGGAACACTGGTCAGCCTCTCCCTGGATGTGGAGAGAGCGCTGGGACTCCATGCCCCTCATGGTTCTCAACCTTTCTAATGCCGTGACCCTTAAATACAGTTCCTCATGTTGTGGTGACCCCCAACCTTAAACTTATTTTCGTTGCTACTCATAACTGTAATTTTGCTACTGTTATGAATCATAATGTAAATATCTGTGTTTTCCGATGGTCTTAGGTGACCCTGCTAGCGGTTCTCAATGCTGCTGTAGAGCCCATCAGGGTGGGGCCTGCTGCTCCTTGGTTAGTGAGTGGACACGGTGCAGAGAGATGCCCTGGGCATTGCTGCCCTGCAGGCAGGGTCATTAGGGTGCCAGGCAATGTCCTGAGGGGTCTGCTGGGCATGTACACGGGTCTCAGTGCTGCTGCCACCGGCCACCTCCCTCCCGAGTCTCCGCCAGCATCAGGGTTACACAACTCCAGATGCGACCAGTGGAGCAAGTCCACCCGGGCGGAGCCTTGCAAACCTGAGGCCTTAAGATTTCCAGGCACCACCAGGGGCGCCCACCGGAGCAGGCCACGGTGCTTCCCTCCAGGAGGGGCAGGCCTCTCTGCCGCCCGCTGTGGGTTGTCTCTGTGGGTTGTCTCGCTCGGTTGCTCATTCCCTGCCAGCACTCATCAGGACAGAATGATTTTGTGTGTTCTCTCCTCCCAGCACCTGAGCCCCATTAGGCTGGAGTTATGGCAGTAGCACTTACTGTAGTGGCTGGTACATATTTAGACAATATTTGTTGAGTGAATGAGCTCTCATTTAGAAAGCTGGCTAGCCTCACCGCCTCCTTTCATTAAATCACACTGAGCTGACATGCCCCTGGTTTCTTCCATAGTTGGGTTCTCTGGGTACCTCATAGACCCTGTGGCTCCTGTATCAGGCATAGCTCTCTTCCCTGACCTTTCCCTTTCCCCTCTCTTCTTGCTCTTGTACCTGGAGGCAATTTTTTTAGTTTCTGGAGCCACTGTGGCTGGTGTGGATCTCAAGCAGGCTGCTTTGAAATGATTGAAAGAAAGATAGTGCTGAGCCCCTCCCCCCTGACCTCCCTCAGCCTTTATTTTTGGCAGGAAGGCCAACACTGGGCTGCACAATGGTTAGCGTGCTCAGTGGTTAGCGTGCTCAGTGGTTAGCCTGGGAATCTTGGTGAGTCTTAGCCCTGTGGCTCTCCTCTTTGTCCTGTGCCATGCTGCCCACTCTATGCAACCTCCCACCTCTCCTAGCACTACGTAAGCCACAACTTTTTCTTGTTGCTGTATTTTGTCTTACAACCACTAAGTGGTTCCTACCAGCAAATCCCCACCAGCCTTTGATTCCTGCAGGGAGAACAAGAAACACCTTCAAGGATGTGAGAGACTCTTTTTTCTGTCTGCACAGATAGAAAGGGATAAAGAAGATGCTAATGAAATGCAAGGGTTCGCTATTTATGGTACCTACACTTTCCCAGAGGGAAGGCAAAGGTTTTTGGTTTTTAACATATTTTTCTTTTCTTCAAGAGTTTGAAAGAAAAGGAAATCTGGGCCCTTAAAGATATTTGTTTGCTATCCCACAGGTGTGTGTGTGTGTGTGTGTGTGTGTGTAACTTCATTTTCCTCTTACTCTTCAGCTATCTTTTCTTGTCCTTAGGAGACGCTACTGATTCTTCATAGTAGATGTCATTCAGAGAGCATGGTGTAGCAGTTACCTATTGCTGCATAAAAAAACCACCCTAAGCTACATGTAAAAATGTGAAACTAGACCACCAATTACACCATGCACAAGAATAAACTCAATATGAATAAAAAAATTTAAATGTAAGTCATGAAAACCACTGAAAAAAACATAGCAAAATCTCAGACAGCTTGTGCAGCAAAATTTTCACAGGAATAAAATACTTAGAAATAAACTTAACCACGAAAATGAGACACTATACTAGCATAATAAGAACTACAAAACATTAACAAAAGAAAAAAGACACAAATAAGTACAAGGGCAATTCATATTCACGAGTTGGAAGAATTAATATTGTTAAAATGTCCATACTTCCCCAAGTGATTTATAGATTCAGCACAGTCCCTAACAGAATCCACATAACATTTTTAAAGACCTAGAAAAACAATCCTAAAATACATTTGGAAACAGCAAAAGACTCCAGAGTGCCAAAGCAGTTTTGAGCAAGAACAGCAAAGCTGGAGGCATCACACTTTCTGACTTCAGAAGATACTGCAAAACTAAAGTAATCATAAAGACAGACATATAGACCAATGTAACAGACTACAGAGATAGACATAAATAAACTCTTGCATATATGGTCAACTAGTATTTGACAACAGAGTCAAGAATACTCATGAGGAAAAGATAGTCTTTTTGTTAAATGATGTTGGAAAATTGGATATTCACATATAAAAGAATGAAATTGGGCTTTTATGTCATATCAGATACAAAAATCAACTCAAAATGGATAAAAAAGTGAAATTTAAACCCTGAAAAAATAACTCTTAGAAACTTAGGAAAAAAGCTATTGACATTGGATTGGGCAATGATTTCTTTGATATGACACCAAAAGCACAGGCCACAAAGAAAAACAGACAAGTGGGACATCACACTGACAGGCTTCTGTACAGCAAAGAAAGCCGCCAATAACATAAAAGGCAACCTATAGAGTAAAAGAAAATATTTGTAAATCATATATCTGCTAAGGAATTAACATATAAAATATGTTTAGAATTCCTATAACTCAATAGCAAAGCCCCCAATAACTCGATTGAAAAATGTGCAAAAGACCTGAACAGACAATTTTCCCAAAGAAGACATACAAATGGCCAACAGGCATATGAAAATGTGTTTAATGTCAGTAACCATCAGGGAATGAAAATCAAAACCTCAATGTGATATCATTAGGTTGGGTGTTATAAAAACAACAACAAAGGACAAGTTGTTGGCAAGGGTGAGTGGAGAAAAGGGAGCCCTTGTACTTTGTTGGTGGGAAGGCAAATGGGTGCAGCCACTAAGGAAAACAATACAAGGTGGGGCAAAAGTAGATTTACAGTTCTGAGGACATGAAACAGTTTATTATTGTGTTATTATTTATTAATTATTGTATTTTCCATACAAGCAATGTAAACCTACTTTTGCCCTGCCCTATGTGAATTACTCCAAATATTAAAAAAATAAACACTTGATCCAGCAATCACAATTCTTATTTTTTAATTTTATTTTTCAATTACAGTTGACATATAGTATCATATAATAGCTTCAAGTATACAACTACATTTATTAGTTAGATTAGACATTTGTATAACTTACAAAGTGACCACCCTGGTAAGTCTAGTACCCATGGACACCATACATAGTTATTGCAGTATCATTGACTATATTCTCCATGCTGTGCTTTACTTCTCCATGACTGTTTTTATAACTGGAAAATTATACTTCTTAATTCCTTCCCCTTTTTCACCCATCCCTCCCCATCTCCCATCTGGGAACCCTCAATCTGTTCTCTGTATTTATGAGTTTGTTTCTGTTTTTTGTTGTTGCTGTAGTTATTTTTACATTCCACATGTAAATGAAATCATATGGTATTTGTCTTTCTCTGACTCACTTCACTTGGCATAAGACCTTCTAGGTTCATCCATGTTGCCACAAATGGTAAGATTTCATTATTTTTTATGGCCGAGTAATATTCCATTATATATATTTATACCACTTCCATTGCATATATTGCATACTGATATACATATGTACCACATCTTTATCCATTTGTCTATCGATGAACACTTAAGTTGCTTCCATATCATGGCCATTATAAATAATGCTGCATATGTCTTTTGGATAAATACCCAGAAGTGGAATTGCTGGCTCATATGGTAGTTCTGTTTTTAACTTTTGTAGGAACCTCTATATTGTTTTCCACAGAGGCTGCACTAATCTGCATTTCCACAGATGGTGCATGTGAGTTCCCCTTTCTTCACATTCTTGTAAACACTTACTTGTTTGTTGATTTATTGATGATAGTCATTCTGACAGGTGTGAGGTGATATCATTGTGGTTTTAATTTGCATTTCCCCGATGATTAGTAACGTTGAACATCTTTTTATATGTCTATTGGCCATTGTATGTACTCTTTTGGGAAGTGTCTATTCAGACACTTTTTTTAAATGGATTGTTTGAGGGTTTTTTTTGTGTTAAGTTGTATGAGTTTCTTATATATTTTGATATTAACTCCTTATTATAGATGTATCACTGGTGAATTTGTTTTTCTTTTTATGGTTTCTTTCACTGTGCAAAACTTTTTAGTTTGGCGTAGTCCCATTTGTTTGTTTATTTATTTTTGTTTTCCTTGCCCAAGGAGACATATTTTTTTAAAAAAATTACTAAAAGTGATGTCAAAAGTTTGTTACCTGTGCTTTCTTCTAGGAGTTTATGGTTTTAGGTCTTACATTTAAATCTTTAATCTACTTGAGCTTTTTCTTGTATATGGTGTAAGGAAAGGTTTCGGTTTCTTATTTTAGTACCCTGTTTCCCCGAAAATAAGACAGTGTCTTATATTAATTTTTCTCCCAAAGTTGCGCTAGGTCTTATTTTCAGGGGTTGTTTTATTTTTGGGGAAACATGGTATGTCTGTCCAATTTTTACACCACCTTTTATTGAATAGACTGTCTTTACCTCATTCTATGCTCTTGTCTCTTTTGCCATAGATTGACAATATAAGTGTGAGTTTTTTCTACATTCTCTATTCCATTCCATGTGTCAGTTTTTATGCCAGTACCATGCTATTTTGATTAGGAGAGCTTTGTAGAATGCTTTGATATAAAGTGATATCTCTTTGTTCTTCAAGGTTGCCTTTGCTCTTCTGGGTTTTGTGGTTCCACATAACTTTTAGGGTTATTTGCTCTAGCTCTGTGAAAAACACCATTGGTATCTTGATATGCGTTGCCTTAAATCTATAGATTGCTTTGGGTAATATAGAAATTTTAATGATGTTAATTCTTCCTATCTATGAGTATGGTATATGCTTCTAATTATTTGTATCTTCAATTTCTTTCTTCAATGTCTTATAGTTTTCCAAGTACAGTTTTTCACCTCCTTCTTAAATTTATTCCACTTTGATGCAATTATAAATGGAATTATTTTCTTAATTTCCCTTGGTATTTTTTATTGGTCTATAAAAATGCAACCAATTTTTGAATATTAATTTTGTATCTTGCTATTTGACTGAATTCATTTATTATTCTAATCATTTTTCTTTGGTGGATTCTTTAGGGTTATCTATAGCATGGGTGGGGAACATCTTGCCCATGACCATTTAAAGGCTGAAAAATCATATGGTCTGGCCCTGCCAAGGCATTAGGGGTGAGTTAATGAAATGTTTGACCAAATAGCAAGCTAATTTTTAAGTTGATAATTTTGTATAATCCTCAAATGATATTATAAATATCCTTGGCAGAAAAAAGGTTCCTTGCCTCTGATATATACATAGTATCCCAACAATTCCATTTTGGGATATATATACCCAAAGCAATTGAGTTCTAAATCTCAATTATTGTAGCATTATTCACAAGAGCCAAGACATGGAAACAACCTTTACAAATAGATAAAAGAAAATGTGGGGAACAGGTGCGGCAAAGTAGGTTTACAGTTGTAAATATGAAAAACTTTCTTCTTATATTATTATTAACTAATGATTGTATTTTTTATACAAACTGTAGACCTACTTTTGCCCCATCCTGTAAACAATGTAATATTATTCAGCCTTAAAAAAAGGAAATCCTGCCATATGAGACAACATAGACCTTGGCGGAAGAAATGAGCCAGACACACACACAAAAAATGCATGATCTCACTTACATGTGAAATCTAAATTACAGTAGTCCCCTCCTTACCCATGGCTTTGCTTTCTGAAGTTTCAGTTACCTGCAGTCAACTGTAGTCTGAAAATGTTAAATGAAAAATTCCAGAAATAAACAATTTATTAGTCTTAAATTGTGCACTCCTCTGATTAGCTGATGATATCTCACCCTGACCTGCCTGGGGCTATAAATCATCTCTCGGCCGTACACACACTCATGCCTATTAGTCACTTAGTAGTAATCCCAGTTATCAAGTCAATTGTCATGGTATCTTAGTACTTGTGTTTAAGACACCCTCATTATACTTAATAATGTCCCAAAAGCCTTTCACATAATTTTTATTACAGCATATTGCAAACATTTTTCTAGTCATTACTCGTTACTGTTAAAATTATTCTATTATTCTGACTGTGCCTAATTAATAAATTAAACATTATCAGATGCATGTATAGGGGAAAAATAGCATACATAGGGTTTGGTACTTATCACGATTTTAGGTATCCACAGGGGGACTTGGAATGTATTCCTCATGGATAAGGGGGAACTAATGAGGTCCAACTCAGAACAGAATAGAATGGCAGTTGCCAAGGGCAGGGGGAGAGGGAAATGGAAGGTGTTGGTTAAAATGCACTAAGTTCTAGTAAATAAATTCTGGAGATCAACTGTTTTATAAATTAAAAAAAGCATCACAGAGCCACCCCACAGACTGAAGCAGCGTTTAGCAAGGGAGTAGGTCTGAGCATTGGTTTTGAATATCTGCATGAGAACAGTTTTTATTTTCACATTATTTGGAGGAGCATGGGTTCTAGAATGAGACAAAATTAATTTTTACTACTCATGTGTTTTCTACTAGCTGTGAGCAAGTTACTAGTATTTCCTCTCTCTTGGCCTGTCTCTCGTTAACATCTAATTATTGTGAAAAGTAAAAAAGATAAAAGTTCTCAGCACAGTGCCTGCCTCCTGTCACACCAGAAATGTTCATTAAAAAAAAAATGACATAAATTAGCTGAGATCTGAATACCTTCCAGCCTGCTGAAATTGAACTGGCGAATCATGAGCAGGGCAACATAGCTGGACTTGGAAACACCCACAAGGAATGTACAGAAACATGGAACATTAGATGTCAGGAAGGGACATTTAAGACATCTTCAGACTTGTTAGTAAAGCCTTAGAAGAAGATAGCTTTTAAAAAAAAAAGTCAATTACTGCCCTGGTTAGCAAACTGCGGCTTGCGGGCCACATGCGGCTCTTTGGCCCCTTGAGTGTGGCTCTGCCACAAAACACCACGGCCTGGGCGTCTACTTTGAAGAAGTGGCATTAGAAGAAGTTTAAGTTTAAAAAAATTGGCTCTCAAAAGAAATTTCAGTGGTTGTCCTGCTGATATTTGGCTCTGTTGACCGATGAGTTTGCCGACCACTGGGCTAGTGTATCCTCAAAACCGGCATCCCCTGGCTAGGAATCGTCGTTGCCCGCTTTCCTTTGTGACAGATGAGTGTTGCCCGACATGTGAGCCAGCATCTACCCCAGCCCTGTAAGTGAGACTCTGCTTGCGGCTGCCGCTGCGGAATGCGATGCGCAGACGTTGCTAGGGCGTCCAGACAATCCTTCAGCTTCTTTTCATAGCTGTGCTTCAGGACAAGCCACAATGACTCAGCATCCCACCCCATAGGCAGCATTTCCCCAGAGGACCATTGACTGCGATCTTTGTCTTTCCTCCATTGATTGTGGTTTGCAGTATCAGTAGTATTTAGGCTCCTTGGCCAATGTGTAGGTACAATTACACTTAGGCCCCGTGATCCTAACGGCAGCAATCCTTCAGCAGGTGTCACTGAAACAAAGCTTATCTCACACACTTGGTTGTATAATGGTTTGACACTAACGGCTCAGAACAAATACAGTGAACATGTACCAGGTGTCAAGTACTATTAAAGCTGCTGATACATTTTCTCAATCAGTGATTATATTTCAAAGAAGTAAAAGCTTTGAAAAAAAAAAATCCTAATGCTGATGTGCGATGATCTAGCTGGCACTGGGGACAGAGTTGACCTGAAACTGAATATACTTGGCACGAGGTTGCACCCACTGCAGTGGAGAATCCAGTCACAGCACTGACGCCAGCGCAGGGCAGTGGGGTGGAGAGAGGAGCCTTTGGCCCCCCAGAGGGCTCTCTCCTGCTGCCGGCCTGGCAGGCAGAAGCCAGAGGGACGCCATTAAGTGGCTGTAGCAATCCAAGTGACCTGCTGTTGGGGAAAAAACCCAAAAGTCTGAGGTCAGGGCTGATTCCAAAGAACTGACATGTAGCTTATTCAAATTCATGAGAAACTTACATACATGGGCAAAGGGCAGAGCAGCTGCATCCTATACGGGCCCCTTTTTAAAGGGGAAACCAGGAGTTAATAGCAAAACCAGATAGCAGGTAGTCGTGCTGAGAGAGCAATGTATCACCATGTGAAAAGTTAAAAGGGAACATCAGGCCGTGATTACACTCTGTACCTTCATTAATCCCCTTCCTGAGGGGATGACGTTTGTCCTTTTGGTGGCATTCCGCTTTTGGGGTAGTCAGTCAAGAATGAGGATACAGAGTTGAACAGTCACAAAAAAGTTCATCTCCCATGGGGCATGGCTGCTGGAGCCATATTGCATCTCTAAAGTGAGTTCCCCTGCACCTGCCACATGGCAAGCCTCAGGAGACTCGACGCTTCTCCCCAAATTCCTGATGTTCCCCTCACCCTCCTGTGGAATTCAAGGAGCGGACCTGGGCAGGGCCTAAATGTCAGGAATTCAGCCGTGCGTGGGGGCCTGTAACCCTGGTCTGTGGGAAATACTATTCACAGCAAGTGAGAGGACATCCTACAGAGAAAAAGCCCTAAGAAAAGTGAGGGGTTATTCTCACCAGTGTTCAATCTTTGGACCCACCGTTACATCTTATCCTGACTTCTTTTGCCCTGAACATACCTTTGAATATCGTCTTGAGATTTCCTTGGGCGTCTAGAGCTCAGGACTTGGCCAGAGTTTTGCCATCTCCCGTGTTAAAGGATTCCATTTACTTTCTAGGAAGCTAGCCTGGATGTCATTATTTACAGGTTTTTTGGTTTCTCCCTTTTGGTCTCCAGCTTGGGCATACATCAGAATCACCTGGAGGGCTGGTTACAACAGACTGCTGGACCCAGCCCCAGGATTTAGGTAGGAGCGGGCTGGGCATTTCTATCAAGTTCTGTTTATGGTGATATTAGTCCAAGGACCATCTTTTGAGAATCAATGGGAATGCAGGAGGAAACAAAATCTTAGAACAGTCCAATACATTGTGTCATGTGAAAGTCCTGTCATAGCTGCTCTCTAATCACCAGTTTCACAGTAGCTCACCCTCAACTCTGTTTCCTATAGATGTACTTCCCATCAGCAGATACTGGTCTTCTCTTCAATTATACCAGGGGGCTCTGTCCTCTTTAACACATATTTAGCCAGACTTACTTTTATAGACCTCAATTCTTAAAATGAGAACTTCAGAGCTTATAACCTTTTCTGTGGACACTCCCACCTACAACCACCCATACTTCCTGTGTGTATTCTTCTGTGGACCACATGCAAGTTCTGAAAGACAGCTTTTGCTGTATTTTAGCATCTGTACATATTTTTGGACCATTTCAAAGTAAGCTATACAATAGTCTTGGGGTATCAAGATTACAATAGAATCACAAATTTATCTACAATCATGTTCAGTTTTGAGATTTAAAGTTAAATCAGAACATTTATACTGAAGAACATACCATACAAAAGTGCTCAGGATCAAGTGAGTTTGGAAAAAATGGAGACCCTTCAAGGATGGTGCAGCAACTTACATGAGCATGTGAAAGATGGATCAACTTTAACACTTTAGACCCTGGAGACCCAGGCTGTGCTGGCTGCCTTGTCCCTTGTGATTGGACCCCATTTATAGAAAAACCATTTGGATCAGGAGACTGACACAAAAGCAGAACTTCCCAATGAGCAGCCAGCTTATTTCAATTAAATCATCCCTAAGTCTTATTTTTCTTTCCACTTATCCCTCCCCTCCCCCCAGAAGTGTGATTCAGGGAGAAAATTTGGATTAATTACATGTTTAAGTTGATCAAAGTACTGGTCCAGCTGTGGAGAAGACTGGAAAAGGAAGGTGACAGTAACTGAGGGAGAAAATGCTGCCAACATGTTAGCTGTAGCACAATTCAAGTTTATTCCATTTGTTCTTGCAACACAAAACTTAAACACAGTATTAGTTAGCATTCTGATGTACATGAACTAGGATAATATGAGAAACCCAATTGTGTCAAAAGTATTACATTGTGGAAAAAATGAACTCAAATATATCAAAATGCACAAAGCATTAGTCTTCCTCTATTACTGCTTAGAAAGATATGATTGTTTCTCCATTTACAAAATAGAATCAGGACAATTTAAATTTTTTAAATTTTGCATGCAAAACACTGCAACTGCATATGTAGGAGGGCACTCTCACCAGCTTCTATACACAATCGAGTATGCAATATTGCATGGAAGAAAACAGCTTAATTAAGTGTTAGGGAGAGAAATCAAATAGGTACGTACTGATTTGAACTCCATTATTTAGGAGAAAGAATCAATGAATAAAGGGGCTACTTGCTTGCAGCTTCCACACACTGACCCACCTACCTCCCCTTCACGCCCCACGGGGTCTAGAAGGTGAGCTCTGCATAGAACTACTTGGTTATTCAGGTGCTGTTCGTGGACTGTAAGTCTACAGATAACCAGTCTGAAGCTGCAAGGGGGGATTTGTTAGTATACTAATAGCATAGTAAACACTCGGGTGTTTTTATACACCTGTTTTTAATTGCTATAGTGCATACGAAATGACTGACTTAATACAAAACTACAGAACATGCAAGGTTTTTGCTGAGATGTTAAATATTACTTCAGTGGAGAAAAAAAACAAAAACTTAACCTTTCACTAATGTATGTAGTACCAAAATGCAGACATGGTTTTAACTTCCTTTATTCAAAATATGAACATTAAGTGTTGCGAATTTTTCTGCCAAGTGGTTCAGAAATACATTATAAATAACCTAGTTTAAAAAAAAAAAAAAAAGAAATTGTAAACCATCTTGGCCAGTCTATTCTATGTTTACATGTTATTTTCTCAAGCAACCGCTTCATAATTATGGGGTTTACAAAACGGCTGGGAAAGAAGGCGGCGAAGCAGCCTCCACTGCATTACAGGGAACACAGGGCAAACTGTACAGAAAGTCCCCTGGCTTCGACACCAGTGACTGTGGGAAGCAGACCAGGTTCAGGAATGATAGGACAGTGCACTCTCTGCAATAGCCAACTAGAACAAAACACTGAGGATGTAAAGGTAAAACTGTGTAGAGGGTAATCCAAGCCTTTTAGATCACAGTATGCCAAGAGGTGAAAACAAAGATTTCAAAACACCTTGTTGATGGTTCAAGACTGAGAGAGTGCCCTCCATCTCCAATGAGGATGGCTCCAGGTTTCAGTTCAGTGGTATCATGAAGGACTGATTACTGACTTTGACTCTTGACTCTTAACAGGCTGCATTAAGGCAGCAGAATTAGCCAAATGTATCAAAGTATTTAAGCCACCATTTTGTGATTGTTTCCTTAGATAAAGAAAAATTACAGGGTTAGGCTAGTTTTAAGTGAAAAAAGCCACAGGATAAAAAAGGGTTCATGGGAAAAAGTGTACATGTCACTCACACTCACCCCACACACACACACACACACACACACTCACCCCACATACCAACCAATCAGCAACTGATCAATAAGACTTGTAATTAACCAGGCTGATGGTTCTTTGATAGTTTAACTCTGCTGTCGAATGCTACATTGCCTTAAAAAAAAAAAAAAAATCCGTAATTCTTTATTTTCCACAATCTGAATACTAGTCCCTAACCCCGTTTTTAAAAATTTGAGGTACGTTTAGTTATTGCATGACATGGCTATGGAAAAATCTTAATATTTTTTAGTAAGCTTAGATGGGTGGCAGGTCAAAGGAATCTTAAATTTTGCTATTGTACATTTAAAATATTATGAGTATATGCTTTAATTAGTCATACTGCTCAAGAAATAAACATTTGAAAATATGTCTAAACATTTTCTGCAGGTCATAATCATCATCTTAAGGTGTATTTAAGGGCACAGAGTACATTTTGAAAGTGTCACATTTTCTTCTATGATGCATGATTTAGAAAAGAAAAAAATATACTGTGCAGGTGGGCTGGCATATGTTCAGCAGAAGTTTATCAACAGCTGGGGGAACCTAGTAACAAGCATATTTTTTAAGAGATGGGGGTTAAATTTGTCCAAATAGTAAATCTCACCCCAGTGATAGCTTTGGTGCAATAAGTAAGTAATCAGCATCCAAGATGGGTCAAAGAGACATTCCTACAATGTTCCTTGTTCTCCACACATAACCGGGGTCAATCCATTCAAATAGCAAATGAAGACAACTATAGTTACGAAGACAACTGTCTCTTTGTATGATACTAACAGGCTTATGGCTATGATTCTAGTTTTACATCCCCTTTTACTACCAGCAAAGTTTTAAAGTGTTTCAATGTTATATAAGTATTTGAATCTAGAGGAGAAAAATTTATGCATACTGGAATGGTTTCTCCTATAGACTTCCAAAATTTAAGATTTTATAAATAAAACTAGTCAGTTTTACCTAAAGATACATGAAATCCATGGGAAAGGGGAGAGGAAATCCAAAGTTCAGGCATCTAGCAATTTAGGTGTGCCCACCTCCCCGTCACTGAGCTTTCGCGTAAAGCTGACAGTCACCGAGGGAGGATCTGGTCACCAACCACAGGCGGCGCGCTCTTCACCACACCGGGAGACCCCAGAGTGCACCTTAAGGCAGAAGGCTAGAGCTAATCGCTATCTCAGCACCCTAAGTTTACACCACAGCAGCCACTACTGCTCGCACAGTTAGGGCTACCAATTATGTAGAGTTGGCCTTTGTATAATCAGACCCTCGACACAATCTAATTACTGAATTAGCTAGGGAGCTGAGAAGGTCAAATGTTACGGTATGTGTCTTTGCTCTCCCTTGGGTATAAACTGTGTATTTTTGGAAGTGGAAAAGAGGCCGACTTGATCAGGAGGCTTTGTAAAAGCCTGATTGTAGTTTTTGCCTCTCCTCCAGAACATTTTTATTTTTTGTTTTCTGGTAGTCCGATTTGTTATGAATTTCTCTCTCCCCTCACCCCTCCTAAAGTATTTAGCTGAAGAAGCTGGCAGATAGAGAGTGACAGACAGACAGGCAGCAGTGTGAGGCCACAGGAGAGTCATTCTTCCAGAGTGTCAGCCCATCCATCCATCACTGAAGTAGGGCTTTGATTGCCTGGTTGTCAGTGGCTTCAAAAGCAGTGAGTCCATCTGGGCCTTTCACAGTCTTATCAGCACCCTGGAGAAGAATGGGAAAAGCCTCTATTATTAAATGAGCCCACAACTGAGAGAAGAGAACGAGACTAGATTACTTAGCATCCACTAGTGCTTACACCTAGAATTAAACTCTCTTACTTAAACAGAGTTCATCCTATTGAAGAAAAAACCCTAAACACTTGGCAAAGTTATAAAAATGTCAGATTATTTTTTAGGCACTAGAAATTCTAAATTACACACACAACTTGCCAAAACATTGGCAACGACTGGCTTTTATTTATACTACTATGTATTTGCCCAATTAATCTTTAAAAATTAATACCCTTAGATGTAGTGTAAAAGTTCTTTAGCTAAAAAAGAAAGTGTCACGGTGACAAAATTATTTTTCCCCTCTCTGCAACTTTTTTGAGCGTACCTAAGCGTTACACACATTATTTCTAAAAATCTGGGGCTTACAAAACTTCTATTTTTGACAGAGTCCTAAAGAACACGTGTAATACTGGTCAATATTCTTATAGACACTTAGCAGTGAGTGCTGGGATGTGGCTAGGAAAGGGGCTCTGTGATGCTCTCTGGGGATGAAATGTCTCCAGCCCACCTCAGCGCTTCTGGAAGCTGCTGTTCTGGACCATTTACTTGCAACAAGATTTCAGGTTTGGGAATGTAGACCTATACTTTGTGTCCATCCACTGTTTTAAATCTGTCTTCCTTTACTGGAATAAAAGTTCCATGGGAGTAGGAACCGTGTCTGTTATCACTCACTCCTGTGTCGCCAGTGCCTAGGAAAGTGCCGAGTGCATGGTAGGTGATTTGCTCCCTGAGCCTCTTTAACTACCAGAGACAGCATTATTCTCTCATTGAGGGTTCTCTTTGCTAGCTCCAATCAACCAGAATGCAGTCACCGAATCGTCTGCTCTCAAGTCCTACAGCTGCCATACTTCTGGCCTCTTCTGAGTCTGATTCTCAGCTTTCCTGTTGGTTCTATGACTAGTCCAATATCTTCAAAATTCTTTCTACTTGTTAGTCAATTTCTGCTATCTGCAACCCCCCAAATCTAGCTTACAGAGTATTTTTTAAAATTATATAAATCATAATTACAATACAAACTCACAACAGAACTCAGATTATGCCAAAAAACAACTCATTTTTCAATTAGTTAATATTCAATATTATGTTAGTTTCAGGTACAGCATTGTGGGGTAACCATTTCCAATGTATAAATGTGTACTACCACTTCTTTTATCCACTTGTGTATTGATAGGCACTTTTCATACCTTGGTTATTGTACATAATGAATGCTTCAATGAACATGCATATATCCCTTCAAATTCATGTGTTGGGTTTTTCTGGATATACACCCATAAATGGAATTGCTGGGTCATAAGGCAGTTCCTTTTTAATTGTTTGAGGAACTTCCATCGTGCTTTCCAGTGTCTGCACCAACCTGCATTCCAACAGTGCATGAGGTTTCCCTCATCCTTGTTTGATAATTTATTGATGACAGCCATTCTGACAGGTGTGAGAAAATATCTCATTGTGGTTTTAATTTGCATTTTCCTCATGATTAGTGATGTTGAGCATCTTTCATATGTCTATTGGCCATCTGTATATCCTCTGCCCATTTTTGAGTCAGATTTTTTTGTTTTTGGTGTTAAATTGTATGAGTTTCTTATATATTTTGGATATTAACCCCTACTGGATGTATCATTGACAATTATCTTCCCTTATTCAATAGTTGAATTTTCATAGAACTAGATGGTTAATAGTTTCCTTGTTGTGCAAAAACTTTTTAGTTTGATATAGTCCCATTTGATTTTTTTTTTCTTGCCAAAGGAGACATATCCAACACATTATTACTAAGAGCAATGTTAAGAGTTTATTGCCTATGTTTTCTTCTAGGGAGTTCTACAGTTTTGAGTCTTAAGTTTAAGTCTTTAAATCACTTTTTATTCTTGTATATGGCAAGAAAATGAGCCAGTGTCATATTTTCATATGTGTCTGTCCAATTTTTCCAACACCAGTTAATGAAGAGACTATCTTTATTCCATTCTATATCCTTGCCTCCTTTGTCATCGATCCATTGACAATATAGGTTTTTTCTTCTGGGCTCTCTATTCTATTTCATTGATTTATGTGTTTGTTTTTATGCCAGCACCATGCTGTTTTAATTTCTATAGCCTTGAAGTATAGTTTGCTATCAGGTAGTGTGATATCTCCAACTTTGTTCTTTCTCCATTGCTTTGGCTATTTGAGGTCTTTTGTGGTTCCATGTACATTTTAGGATTGTTTTAGCTATTTGAATAATGTCATTGGTATTTTGATGGGGACTGTACTGAATCTGTATATTGCTTTGGGTAGTATGGATATTTTTAACGATGTTAATCATTCCTATTCAAGAACACAGTATATGCTTCCATTTATTTGTATCCCCTTCAATTACTTTCTTCAGTTTTATAGTTTTCTGAGTACAATTCTTTCAACTCCTTGGTAAAATTTATTCCTTGGTATTTTATTCTTTATTGCAATTGTAAATGGGATTGCTTTCTTAGTTTCTCTTTCGGATAGTTTATTGGTGTATAAAAATGCAACCAATTTCTGAATATTAATTTTGTATTCTATTTTACTTAATTCATTTATTAGTTCTAATAGTTTTGGTTTTTTTTTTTAATTCCTCACCTGAGGGTATTTTTTCCCATTGATATTTAGAAAGAGTGGAAGGGAGGGAAAGGGGGGAGAGAGTTCTATTGTAATAGTTTTTATGTATGGATTCTTTAGGGTTCTATCTGCAAATAACTGGTTTTTCTTCTCTTCCAATGTGAATGTATTTTCTTTTTCTTGCCTGTTTACTGTGGCTAGGACTTCCAATACCAAGTTGAATGTAAGTGGTGAAAACCAACATCCTTATCTTGTTCCTGATAAGGCAAACACTTTAGCTTTTCACCATTAAGTATAATGTTAACTGTGGGTTTTTCATATATGGCATTTATTATGTTGAAGTATGTTCCTTCTAACCCTACTTTGCTGACAGGTTTTTATTATAAACCGATGCTAGATGTTGTCAAATGGTTTTTCTGTATCTATGGATATGATCTGCATCCTTCATTTGTTTATGTGGTATATCATGTTAATAGTTTTGTGGATATTGAACCAACCTTGAATAAATCCTACTTGGTCATGATGTAGTATCTTTTTAATGTATTGAGGAATTCAGTTTGCTAATATTGTATTGAGGATATTTACATCTATGTTCATCAGGGATACTGGCCTATAATTTTATTATTATTTTTTATAGTGTCTTTGTTTGGTTTTGGTATCAAGATAAGGCTCGCCTTGTAACTTAAGTTTGTGAGTTTTCCCACTTCAAATTTTTGTAGTAGTATGGGCAGAATAGGTGTTAATTCTTCTTTGAATGTTTGGTAAAAGTTAAAGCCATCTGACCTAGCACTTTCATTTTTTGGGAGTTTTTTAATAAAGGACTCAATTTTGTTAGCAGTTATTGGTCTGTTCAGAATATCTCTTCCTGATTTATATATGTTTCTTCCTGGATGTATATTTCTGGGAACTTGTCAATTTCTTTCATGTTGTCTACTTCAGTGGTCGTCAACCTTTCAAACCTCATGAACCACCAGTTGGTGACCACTGGTCTAATTTCTAGGCATATAATTGTATTTCTTATAATACTTTGTATATCATAGTGTCTTTTTCATTTCTGATTCTATTTGTTTGGGCATTCTTTTTTTCTTCTTGATGAATCTGGCTAAAAGTTTACCAATTTTGTTTATATTTTCAAAGAACCAGGTTTTCATTAGTCTTTTCTATTTTTTTGGCCTCTATTTTGTTTCTGTTCTGATCTTTATTATTTTCTTTTTTCAACTCACTTTGGGTATTTATTTTTTCTATTTTCTAATTCCGTCAGGTGTAAGGTTAAATAGCCTATCTGAGATTTTTGTTGTTTCCTCGAGGTAGGCCTACATTGCTAAATTTCCTGTGAGAACTGCTTTCACTGTGTCCCACAGCTTTGGGGTCATTGTGTTTTCATTTTTCTCAAGAACTGAAAACAGTTCTTCCTTGATCTCATTAACCCATTCATTGTTCAGTGACATGTTGTTTGGCCTCCATGTCATTGTGTTTTTCAGTTTTCTTCTTGAGTTCTAGTTTCATTTCATTGTGATTGGAGAAGATGCTTGATATGATTCCAATATTCTTTTTAAAAAATATATATTTTATTGATTTTTTTTTTTTACAGAGAGGAAGAGAGAGGGATATGGGAGAGCTAGAAACATCGATGAGAATCATCGATCAGCTGCCTCTTGCACACCCCCTACTAGGGATGTGTCCGCAAGAAAGGTACATGCCTTTGATCGAAATTGAATCTGGGACCTTTCAGTCCGCAAGCCGATGCTCTATCCACTGAGCCAAACCGGTTTCAGCTGATTCCAATATTCTTAAATTGAGACTTGTTTTCTGGCCTAATGTGGTTTATCCTGGGAAATGTTCCATGTGCACTTGAAAAGAATGTATATTCAGAGGTTTTTAGGCAAAATGTCCTGAAAATATCAATTAAGTCATTCTGATCCGATATGACATTAATACCACTTTTCCCTTGATTTTCATCTGGATGATTTATCCATTGATGTCTATTATTACTACTAGTAACCCAGTGCAAAATCTGTGTGCCAGCAGCTCTCTGCAGGGCCTGGCCGCTCCACACCCACTTTTCAGAGGTTTTCCATGGCCCAGAGACTCATCTTTGCCGAAGTGACAAAGCAAGCATTCTGCCAGGCCGCTCATGCTGCCCGCTCTCAGTGGCCACCCCTCAGGACTGGGGGACTCCAGTGGGGCTGAGAGGACAGGCACCGCCATCTTGTGGCTATGGGTGCTGCCATCTTTGTGACAGAGTGGTGGTTAATTTACATATTACATTTTTATTAGATAGGATAACATATATTTCTCCTTTATGTCTTAATATTTGCTTTATATATGTAGGTGTTCCTACATATATAAAGCAAATAATATGTAATGTTTATGAGTTGATCCTTAGATTAATCCCTTTATCATTACAAAATTCCTGTTTCTTGTGATAGCCCTTTTTTTTTTTTTTTTAAATATATTTTATTGATTTTGTACAGAGAGGAAGGGAGAGAGATAGAGAGTTAGAAACATCGATGAGAGAGAGTCATCGATCAGCTGCCTCTTGCACACCCCCTACTGGGGATATGCCCGCAACCAAGGTACATGCCCTTGACTGGAATCGAACCCGGGACCTTTCAGTCCCCAAGCCGACGCTCTGTCCATTGAGCCAAACCAGTCCCGGCAATAGCCCTTGTTTTAAAGTCTATTTTGTCTTTAATACAAGTATTGCTATCCCAGCTATTTTTCCTTTTCCATTTGCATAATATATCCTTTTCTATCCCTTTACTTTCAGTCTGCATGTCTTTCAACCTGAAGTGGGTCTCTTGTAGGCAGCTCATATACTTTCATTAAAAAATAAATTTCCATTAAAGATAGTATTGATAGGTATGTATTTTATTGCCATTTAATTGTGTAGTTTTGTGTTCCCTATTTTCTTGTATGCTGATGACTTTCTAGTGCAATGTTTAGACTTATTTCTTTTTATTCTTATAAATTTCTTATAGGTTTTGGTTTGTGGTTATCATGCACTTCATTTTTATCAAACTATGTTTATAGCAGTCTATTTTAACTTGATGGCCACTTAAATTCAAACACGTTTTTACTTACCTGCTCCATATATTTTTGTCATTATTTACTTTTTTTGTGTTTGTACTTATTAATTTACTGTTGTAATTACACGCTTTACAACTTTTGCCTTGCCTTTTAACCTTTGTACTGTAGTTGGTTGAGCCACTGATTTTTATTAAGTATTTGCCTTTGTCAGTGAAAATATTTTATCTTTTCTTATTCATATTCTAATTTTTTTTATTTAAATAAGTCCCTTTAGCATTTCTTGTAATGCTAGTTTAGTGTGATTAATTTCTTTATTTCTTAACTGAGAAACTAACTCTTTGTTGACTTTAAACGATAGATAGCCTTGCTGGGTAATCTTGGTTGTAGGTCTTTGCTTTACATTACTTTTGAGTATTTCATGTCAATCTCTCCTGGCCTAAATGTTTCTGTTGAGAAATCACCTGACAGTATTATGGGAGTTCCTCTGTATATAACTAAATGCTTTTCTTTTGTTCCTTTAAGATTCTTTTTTTTTTTTTTTTTTTAATAAAGACACAGGGAGTCTCTTTTTCTTTCTTTTTAAAAAAAATATATTTTATTGATTTTTTACAGAGAGGAAGAGAAAGGGATAGAGAGTTAGAAACATCGATGAGAAAGAATCATCAATCAGCTGCCTCTTGCACACTCCCTTCTTGCACTCCCCCTACTGGGGATGTGCCTGCAACCAAGATACATGCCCTTGACCGGAATCGAACCTGGAACCTTTCAGTCCGCAGGCCGATGCTCTATCCACTGAGCCAAATGGTTTTGGCGTCTTTAATCTTTTGACATTTTAATATTAATGTGTATTAGTATGGGCGAATTCTCTGCACTTCCTGGACTTGTATGTCTTGTTCCTTCCCCAGGTTAGGGAAATTTTCACTCATTTCTTCAAACAGGTTTCAATCCCTTACTCTTGTGAATGTTGGAATGCTTAATGTTACCTTAGAGTTCCCTCAATAAAAAAAAAAGTATCCCCCTCGGCCCCCGTTCCGGTGGTCTGTGAATTTCCTCTAATGTAGTCTTCATTTCAGTTACTGTATTCTTCATTTATATGTGTTTTTTTAAATCTTGGTTGAAATTCTGAGTTCATGTATTCTTCCCTTGAGTTCATTGAGCATCCTTATAATCTGTGTTTGGAACTTTGTATCTGGTAGATTGGAGACTGAAGTTTTGTTCTGTATTTTCATTTGGGACATGCTTCTTTGTCTCCTCATTGGCCTGACTCCCTGTGTTGTTTCTCTGTATTAGGTAGATATGCTTATTCTACTCATCTTAGCAGGTATCCTATGGGGCCCAGGGGCACAGTCTCCCTGTTTACCTCAGGCAGTTGCTCCAGGGCATCCCTTATGTGGGTGTGTGCACCCTCCTGATGTAGTTGAGCCTTGATTTCTGTTGGCACATCAGTGGGTGAGATTGACTCTCGGGCTGACTGGCTTTGAGGGCTGTTGGTGACTACAGAACACAAGCTGTTGTCTGGGGGCTGATCCCATGGAGCGGGAGTCTTTACTGGGGTTCTGGTGCCATACACATCTGCCTTTCATGTGTAAGGATGTGGAGGTGGCTGGGTGGTGGTGTCTGAAGGCAGATACTACGTGTGTTGTTTCTGGAGCTTCTTAGGAAGAGCTCTGGTTCAGGTCAAGATTAACTGCTGTTTGTGTCCAGCTTAGGGTGACCAGTAGGAACTACAAAGTAATCTGCATATGGTTGCTGCTTGTGTTGGAGATCCTAGGGAAAGGCTATGCTGTGTACTGAGGTGCCAGGCTTGAGATACCTGGGTGGGCACCATGATACTAGTTGAGTCAATTCAGTTTTTCCCCATATACCTCTGGTGCTTTTTCAACTGCTACCTTTGCAAGCTTAGGGTAAGTTTGTCAGCCACCAAATCTTTGCATGGGGCTGAAACCGGTTTGGCTCAGTGGTAGAGCGTCGGTCTGCGGACTGAAAGGTCCCAGGTTCGATTCCGGTCAAGGGCATGTACCTTGGTTGCGGGCACGTCCCCGGTAGGGGGTGTGCAAGAGGCAGCTGGTCGATGTTTCTCTCTCATCAATGTTTCTAGCTCTCTCTCTCCCTTCCTCTCTGTAAAAAATTAATAAAAATATATTTTTAAAAAAAATCTTTGCATGGGTCCCTCAAGAGGAAAAATACTTGGGATTCTCACAGCCCTCCATATCACTGTGATATGCAATCCCTGCTGGTTTTCATATCCAGATGTCAGGGGCTCCTCCTCCCAGCACTGTGCCCCAGGAGCCGCAGGGGGGACCTCTGCAGCCCAGATATACATCCCAATTCTTAATCCACACACGTAGGGTGTGGAACCTGCTTGTTCTGTCTCCACTCCTCCTACCAGTCCCTACATGGCTTCTCCCCTACATCTCTAGTTATAGGGCTTCTGTTTAGCTAGTCTTCAGGTGGTTCTCAATGATAGTCATTCTACAATTTAGTTGTAATTGTGATGTAGTCAGGGGAGGTGAGTACAGTGTTTACCTACTCTGCCATCTTGACTGGAACAGTATTACATTTGATTCTCAATTCAAACAGCAAAATCTGCACCAGTGCCACTTTGAGGATTTGATAATACATTAATACCCCTCTCAAATACCACTAGCATAATCAATAAATGGCTGTATGAATTTTTTTTAAATGTAGCACAGATAAAATATTGAACAAAACATGAATGCTATCAGATAAGGTGGTTTTTTACATTTTCTTAGCAAACTAACTTTTAATATTTTTTACTCTATAGCAGGGGTGGGAATGCCCAGCCTGCAAAATTATTTGGCCTGGCCCTGCCCAGGCATTAGGAGTGAGTTAATTAAATGGTTGACCAAATGTAGCAGGTTAATTTTGAAGCTGATAATTTTGTATGGCCTGAATATCCAAATGGCCCTTGGCAGAAAAGAGGTTCCCCACCCTTGCTCTATAGCAATTGTATTTAAGATGTAAAGATTTTGACTTATTGTAAAACAAAAGCACTGAGTAAACCTTTGTTCTATATCTCACTCATTTATCTCCAAAGCAGGAGCAGTTAACTTAGAGTGGTCTGAACCAGCTATGAGTAAATATTGTTCAATAATCAGTGGTCAACTGTGGAGAATGGTATGGACTTTCCTCAAAAAAACTAAATATGGAATTTTCCATTTGACCTCGTGATCTCACTTCTAGGAATATATCCCAAGAAACTAGTAACACCAATCAGAAAGGATATATGCACCCCTATGTTCATAGCAGCACAATTTACAATGGCTAAGATTTGGAAACAGCCTCTAAGTACCCATCAGCAGATGAGTGGATTAAAAAACTGTACTACATCTAACACAATGAAGTTCTATGCTGCTATAAAAAGGATAACCTACTATTTGCAAACAGTATGGATGGAGATGGAGAGCATTATGCTAAGCAAAATCAGTCAGAAAAAGATAAATACCACATGATCTCACTCATTTATGGATTATAATAAACAACATAAACTGACTAACAAAAACAGAGAACCATTGATCAGACTATCAAACCTCAGAAGGAAGGTATGGAAGGGTGGGGGTAACGAGGAAAAATCAATCAAAGGACTTGTATGCATACATATAAGCATAACCAATGGGGGGAAAGGGACACATATGCAATATCTTATCAATAAAAAAAAGAGAAAAATTTTAAATGGAAAAAATATAATCAGTGGTTATATGTATATGGATATTTTTGTTGTAAGAAAGTCTAAGGAGAAACTTTCTTTGAAGTGTGAAATTGGGCAAGAATGGAAAACAAAACAAAATTTCTTTTGTATTTTCCTCTCATAATTTAAAATGTTGCCATTTTTTTTTTTAAATTTAAGAGTAAAACAAACTGTTTTAAAATGAAAATTTCAGTTGAGATTTTGATTTTTTTCATTCTTTTCTATTTAAAAAAATTCTTCTTATATAGAAAATTGAGTGGTATGTCCTTATAAATGATGGAATATAAACACACACAAAATATAGCTTATCTGTCTAAATTCTAAATTGTAGCAAACTTAACATCTTTTTAAAACAGCGATAAAGAAGTAAACTTTATCGCTGTTTTAAATTTAAATATTTCTTCTTCCCCACAATATGCTACAGTGAGTTATCTATAAATGGTTTTCCCTTAGGATTAGGGAACAAGGATACTTAAAATCCTTTATTACAAGGCATTACATAATTTATAAGGAATTTTAGTATTATAGAAATTTTGATATACATTAATACTACAGGAAATGCCTAACATGGTAATGTATTAAATTTTACAGGGACTACTATTATTTCTCTTAGAAGATGATTTCTTTAATCATGGAAACTAGATTATGATATCAAATTATATATGCAGCTGTGAAAAATAAATGGATTTTGGACTTGTGAAAGTCTACTGGCTAATATCATAGTTCAAGAGTAGCATTTCATGATTAATTTTCTTTGAAATAATGTAATAATGCAAGCCTTCTATTATTCAGGTATCTGGGGTTTTAACCAAGAAGACCAGTTTAGTAATTAACAATGAAAATTCCATATTTCGTTTGGCTACATTAATTGATAATAAAAATTTTCAACAAATATGCACTAGCATAGTCTAGTAAAAGCATCCAGAACGATATACATTTTTACTATTGAGGGTTAAAGTTGTGAAATGCTGTGAGCTAAAAGAGGGGTCAGCAAGCTATGCCCTAGATGCTTGTTTTTGTAAGTAAAATTTTACTGGTATGCAGCCACGTC
The DNA here is from genome assembly GCF_014108245.1 of Pipistrellus kuhlii. Classification (NCBI taxonomy): domain Eukaryota; kingdom Metazoa; phylum Chordata; class Mammalia; order Chiroptera; family Vespertilionidae; genus Pipistrellus; species Pipistrellus kuhlii. The sequence continues at coordinate 16,841,631 of NW_023425405.1, forward strand.
CATTTGTGTCTGTATTGTCTGGCAGCTTTAGAGCTATAGTGGCAAAATCATGACAGAAACCACATGGTTGAAAATTGAGCCTAATGCTCTAAAAAAAGGCCTGCAACTTCTAACTACAGAATATTTTATACTGCCTTTTAATTTTTCCTTTTTTATTGCAAAAACTTGCCAGTTAAGATTTTCTAGGATGGAAAAGGGAAGCTTATTGAACTTACAATTCAAAGTGACATGTGCTTACACTCTACTTTTGCTTTGATAAGAACAGGCTGCTTGGCCTTTTTATTGACTGCTGTGCTGTTCAGTTGTCACCTGTCTATCATGATGTCTGTTTCATTCTCCAACTTGGGTTTCTTCCTCCTCTACAACTGGTAAGCTTCCCAGGATGCTTCTTGAGCCTGTATTTTTACTTGTTTCATCTGTCTCCTTTCCCTTTTCTCTTCTCACTAGTTTTATTAATGTTTTTCACATACTCCAGATTTCAAAGAGTACCAGGAACTTTGATCATTCTGCTTCCATTTTATAGATTATTTAACAGATTATTTAATAATCTGTAGTATTAGCTTATTTTAAAAAAACTTTAGTGCTCTGCATTTTAATATTTGTTTGGATTTATTCACATACTACTAATTTTTTGCTTATGACCCTTCTTGTGTCTCACCTTTCCCGCTGGGTTTATTTTGTTTCTGCCTGAAGTGCATTCAGCTCTTCACTTATTTGCTGCTCAGGGGCACTAACCACTTCTGGACCTGGAGCAGCCTTGGATCAGCTTCTACCTTTTGTAACAATTACCCTCTTGCTCATGTTAGGAAATGCTTTCTATACCCCTATCCTGCTGCTTTCTGTTCCTCAAGGATTCATTATAATTTCTTATGGTTCACACCAAATATTAATTCATTCATTTTAAAAACATCTTTTCTATGGTTGGGAGGGAGAGAATACACTGGCATGTGCTCACACCTTGAAGTGTAAGTCCTACATGATACATTGCTAGCTCACCAATTAAAAATCAGCCCAAGTAGCTTTTCTACATGTTCAATTTCTCATAACTGTTTCTGACAGTAATTAACCTGAGAAAAATGGTCCCCTTATCCATAAAATGGAGATGAATATACTTATGTATATTGGTTGATAAAAATTAAAGGAGATTATATACATAAAGTGCTTAAAATATTATATAATGTTAGTTTGTTAGTTCTTTTGCTATGTGGACAATCAAGAAATGTTTTAAATTCTTGTGTCACAAATTTCATCTTCCACTGCATTAAATTTTAAAAATAGTCCAGCAAGTATCACATAGTTAATTTCAAATATTTTAGCAATCTTCTTTTTGTTTTTGTTATTTCTCTCCCCGCCCCCCCATTAGTTGCAATTATACTGAGTTCCTAAATTTCTGTTTATTGTTTGGCTTTTTTCCTATGCTACTCACCACCTGAATAGTATACTAAGAATGTCAATGAATCTGGTAAACTTCTTAAACTACTTTTTTAAATGAATTTATAATAATACATAAGGATTCTATTTTTGATAAAAAGTATAATTAGATTTCATAATACAAACATTGACTAATGTAAAAAAAAAGGCACTGAAAACAGCTTCATTTTAGCAGCCATGGATGTTTTAGAGTACAATCAGTTCCTAAAAGATATACTGGTTAACAAAACTACAGGGTGTACTTTAAAGAAGCTATGCAATACTAAAATGAAAGTAAATAATTTTGAAAAAGCAGAACTCAATTTTACTAGACTACTTTTATAAAGGTTAAAAAAATGCCAAAAAATGCCATCTAAAACAAAAAAACAGCTCTATAAGGTTAAAATTGATCTGCTATCAATAGAGCCATCTCTGAATGTCCCTGACTTAGCTACAAAAATCAAGGCTCAAACACAAGCAAAAGAACAAAACTGCAGGCACCAACTAAAAGAAAAAAATAAGCTATTTAAAAGTCAGACACCTCAATTGACTACCAATAATTTAGCAACAGAGTACATATTTATAGCAATCCTTCTGGCATAACATATTAGGGCCTTCATGTAAATCAAGCCAGCCTTTCAACAATGACCTGGAATATATTTTGGCAATAAGGGATAGACAACAATGAATGGTTCAGATCTCTCTAGCATAAGAATAATTATGTTTTATTTTGTTTGTCCCACAGGAAAGAGAGGCATAGCAGAATGAAATAGTTTGGATCCACAGTTTGAGATTGGGATATCTTATTTAGCAAATGACCAGAGCCTAAGGACCTAAGCTAAACATGATCCCACGGAGGTTTTTATTTTCAGACAATTTCACCTTTGGCGGGGTAGAAAAACATCAGGGAAAGAGGTAATTTCTTTTTATTCTGAATTATGAATTTATTTTTAACTGAGATAACATGTAATAGCTGTATTAGTTTAATTTGATATTTGTACATATTGTGAAATGATTAGAGTAAGTTTAGTTATTTCACATCCTTTACTTCTCATCCTTACAAATTTTGTGTGTGTTGGCAACTTGTAGCTTTCAAATATACAACAGTCTTGTTAGCGGTTTATTTTACTACAAGCTTAGCAGATAGGTCGAGGCCAGGGGAATACAGCCTATTTTGAGGAAGGGCGCTTACAGGTAAAAAAAAGAAATCAGATCCTGGTCCCATGGCTTAAGCACAGGGTCAGGCAGTATCTGAACTGTAGAATTATATGCGTCAACAAGATCTCCTTAAGCCTATCTAAACTAGGGTTAGTAACTTGCAATACAAAGAGTACAAACTAATAAAATATGGGAAATTATCTTTCATGAACTATACATCAATATTTGTAGCCTGTGACAACCAGTTTTTAATACAGTAAACAAAAATAATCCTCTAGGGATGAAATTATCTGGTAGTTTACAAAGCTGCTTTTTAATCTTTTCATGAATATGGGGGAAGGAATGGACAGTAAAGAGAAAAACAGTGACTGGAAGTCTTTGTGCGCACATCCCACCACACATTCTGTATCTATTAGTGGCAAAAAATATTTCCAGTTGGTTTTAGAAGAATTAGTATGTGTGTAGTAGCTAAAAATTACTATTGATATTTACCAAAATCCCTCCAAAACTCTTAAAACAACTGCACATTAAAGAAATCCAGTAACTGTGTTTAACATGAAGCTACCGTAAAAACCCTGAGTTTTAAAGGACCTGAGTTAACTACTTTCAGAACAGTATCTTTAAAAGTTCTCAAAGTATTACAAGACAAATGTGTTACCTCCTTTCCCAATTTTACTGAGTTGACTTGGGAAAGCATAAAATCCTCTTCAGTCTTAGTGTTTAATAAATAGCTTTTATTATAACTAATGTACCAGGTATGGTGGCAAAATGCTTTACTCATTAGATTTCTATTCTTTCAGTAGGGAGTGTTAAAATACCAAATGAAATGTTATAAATAACACTTTCTAGATTATGGTCATAAAATAAGTTTGAGATTAATACTAGTGCCTTCTTTTATTTAGATTTGTCTCCCAAAATTTGGAGGTCCTAATACAGCTAAATGGTTGTATCTGGTGCACTGAGGCTGGGTTTTGAACTCCAGCTAAGAATTTATAATAGCAAAGACAAAACATTGGAAAATTCCAGATTTATCCTTATTTCAGTAACATCAAGAAACCAGATGACTTGGAGAACCTTTACTTAGAGAGTAAACTGCCTCTAATACTCTTCCCAGTATGTATTCTTCTCAGTACACACCATAGAAAAAGAAATTTACAAATTTCATTCCAGGGCCACTCAAAATGTGGTCTGTAAACAGCTCTAGTCCATAACATTTTCTATTTCATTAACTACAATGCTTATTTCAGTTAAACAGTTTGCAACTGAGCTACTGTTTGCGCCAGAGCCATTCACAGCAACTATTCTTAATTATGAAGATTGTGTTGTTTTATATTCTAGCCCAAGGTTCTTACCCATTACCAACTAGTAATAAGTTTGTGGACCAGCTATTTTGGGTTATAATATTCTAGACCTCAATTTTAGATACTAATAGATTTCTGTCCCTGAGGCCAAACGAATAAATTAGCCAAATACTTAGCTGAAAGTCACACAGCAGTGGAAAAGGCAATAAAAAGTAGTAATTGACCTCACCTTTGACAGAAGCAATTTCACACAGGAAACGTGACCTTCATAGACAGCAGACAGAAGAGGAGTAATATGATGTTTATCTGGAGCCTGTGAAATAATAGAGATAAAACCACCTTATCCATTTTTTCTTTCTAGATGGTATTAGGAAACACTGATGAATATTTTCAAGTCAATGTTTACCTATTTGCCTTTCTATCCAAAATCACTTTATAGGTACACATCTCTAGTCTCTGGAGAGCTGCCCTCTAGAGCAGCAGTCGCCTGCGCAGACCACTGGTGGTCTGTGAGATGTGAAAGGTTGATGACTCGCAAAGAGAAACCTTGCTTGTGGGTTTGGGCCTCTAGAGCAGCAGTCACCAAAGTAGAGGGAACAGGGCTTTAACCCCAGCTCAAATCTTGGCTTTGCCACTTACTGTGTGACTAATTATAATCTCTCTGAGCCTTACTCCCCACTAATACAGAAATACCATTCAGGTGCTGAAGGGAAGAACATAGCCAATGAAAAGTTTGCCACAGCTCAGCCAAGTGACTTAGTGTCCCCTGAAATGTGAGAAGTTCATTTCACTTGCTGTCATGGTTACTTAAATATTTTTCTAAAACTCTGAAATGCAGAAGCCACAAAAGAGTCAGGAGATGGCTACTTCTGTCTGACCACTTGCTTACTGACCTCTGTCAAAAAATACACCATATTGCCGGGACTGGTTTGGCTCAATGGATAGAGCGTCGGCTTGGGGACTGAAGGGCCCCGGGTTCGATTCCGGTCAAAGGCATGCACCTTGGTTGCGGGCATATCCCCAGTAGGGGGTGTGCAAGAGGCAGCTGATCAATGACTCTCTCTCATTGATGTTTCTAACTCTCTATCTTTCTCCCTTCCTCTCTGTACAAAAATCAATAAAAATATATTAAAAAAAAAAATACACCATATAGCCGAAAACTGTTTTGCTCAGTGGGTAGAGCGTCAGTCTGTGACTGAAAAGTCCCAGGTTCAATTCCGGTCAAGGGCACGTACCTTGGTTGAGAGCACATCCCCAGTAGGAGGTGTGGAGGAGGCAGCTGATCAATGTTTCTATCTCATCGATGTTTCTAAACTCTATCCCTCACTCTTCCTCTCTGTAAAAGATCAATAAAATGTATTTTTTTAATAAAAATGCACATTTACAATGACTGCAAGGTTCCATGGTCCACTGGCAGATAGCATTTGCTACTTATAGGTAGCGCAACTCTCAGGTTGCTTTAGAACCTGAAAAGCAGCAGCCAAGGGGAAACATCCTGATCCTCAGCTTGAAAGTCAGTCTGTTTGCTTGTTTAAAATCCCAACTATACATTTCTAAGTTACAGAAATTATGGAATAATTTAAAATGAGGTTTCCACAAGAACTATTTTATACATCTACATAAAATAATTACAACAGAAATTTTTTTCTAGAATGACAATGTTCTTTACATACATTAATATCTGCTCCTTTCAGCAGCAGAAATTCCAGGATTTCAAGCTGCCCACAATCTGCCGCATAGTGAAGAGGTTTCCTTCCACCTTCTAGCGTCCGGTTGACATCTTCTCCCTTATAAAATAAGCCAAAGAAAACAGTATGTATGTGGATGGTAGACTGAAGGAGGGAAGGTGCTTGATATTTTTACTTTCTTAAAGCTCTAAGAATTTCATGAAATATTTGCATTTCTTGCAAAGTGAAGTAACCAAAAACTTGAAATACTGCACACAGTTTGATAGTAATTCAAACCACGATTAGTCAAGCTGAAAACAAGCAATAATGCTAAATGTAATGAAATATACAGTGCTCTATTTCTAAGAAGTTCAATCAGCATAACATCAAGAGATGGCCAAATGAAACTGATGAGTTCAAATACTGACTTTTTTACACATATCACATGACATGTATTTTAATTCTTCAAAGAAAGCATCACTACTTTGATGGCATCGGCCATTATCACAAGGAATGTATTAGCTATTAAAAATTCATTTCATTCATCATAGTCCTACTGTATGGTAAGCACTGTATACAGGGAACAATGGTGAGCGAAATCAGACATGGCTTCTGATTGCACAGAGCTTACCATCTAGTGTAATCAGGTTTAAATGTATTTCAAAATATAACTGCTATGAAGGAAAGGAACTTAGTGCTACACGAATACTTTTCAGAAGGAATATGACAATCTTGGTGATAGACAGGAGGTGGGTAGTATCAGATGATGAACTTAAGGCCTCAAAAATAGTTTCCATTCATTGAGGATTAACATTGAGGATTAACAGATTCTAACAGTTTACTCTAATAAGAGAAACATGCAAATTAACTATCTGCTATACCCACAAGACATGCCCACCAGCCAAGCAAGCAGGAGGCTTGGGTTGCCCTGGTAATAGAGAAAGCCAAGCTTCCCCGTTGCCCTGGCCGGCCCTGGCCTCTGCTCAAGGCTACAAAGTTTCAATTGTAGAATAGATTCCTGTTTCCAGCTAGCCATGGCCTCCACTCCATGGAGAATATTTAAATATCTTCCCTTGTTTATAAACCGTCAACTTCTCTATCTCCTTTCTTTCTCAGCAGATAACCTCATATCCTTCTTTTCATAGAACACTGCCTCCAGACAAGAATTCCTCCAGAACTTCTCTCTACCAAGCTATCTATTATATCTAAAGCCAATCTCTCACCTATATGTGTTAAATATTATCCTTTCTTGTTTTCTTGAAAAGCTTACTCCTTTGTTTATCCCTTTTCTTGTCTGTGCTTTCAACTGTTCCTGCTCTACTGGCTCATCAGCATATGCTTTTTACAACTCTTCCACTAAAAAAGCAAACAGCAACAAGAACCTCTCCTTGGACCTGACATCCACTTTTTAGTGACTGTTCTCTTTCCTATCCTTTCATGGCTAAACTTTCCAAAGAAGTACTGTCTATATTCGCTATCTCCAATTTCTCACCTTCCATTCTAATCTGACTTCTACCTGGAACATCATTTTGCTGATGTCAATGATCTCCATGTTGTGACTGACAATGTTGACTACTCTTTCCTTTTTTAAACACTTTCTTTTGGCTTTAGTGACACCACATTTTCCTCCTACTCTGCCTGGGGCTTCACTGTTTCCTCTCCTGACTCATCCACTTCTATCAGATGTTTAAAACACATTTTTAGAATCTTAGTTATGGTTTCATGAATTTTAAAAGATGAAAAGAAACACTGCATTAGAAAAAGACACACTATTTACAATTCAACAAACATTTACTTAGCCTATCATAAGTTAGGCACTGTGCTACTTACTTAGGATAAAATAGAAAAGTCTGACTTAATGAATTTGCTGTCTACTTGGGAAGATACAAAAGAGCTCTAATTGAGGGAATGCTCAATAATTTAACTTATTGACTTTTTTTTTTATTGCTATTTAGTTTTTCATGTATTTATATTTTGTGTTAAATTGTAAAGGTCCTTGGGGGTCAGAGACTACATCTTTCACTTCTAAATAAAATCACAATTCACAATGCCAAATGTGGCACTTTGTTATTGTTGATTATGATAGCATATCATAAAATGCTAAATAAAGAAAATATCAGTATTAGACACGCTGTCTATTGATTTAGAGATCGTGGGTGTGAGAGAATATGCCTGAAGAAATAAATTAATACATTATTATGTATGGAATACCCATAAACCAACTGGAAACCAGCAGGTACTAATATGGAAAAGTATCTACTACATATCATTGTTATGAGGCTTCGCCGAAATAATGTAAGGTGCCTACGATTATATAGAAAGACCTCAATAAACATCAACCACTATTATTATCAGAGGCCTCACTACTTCTCACTTGAATAGCTTTCTACCCAATTTTTCTATACTCAACATTTCAACCAATATAAATCAAGTACATCAATGTTACTAAAGAGTAAATGATCATGCAAAAAATTCAACTGTTTCTTTTGTTTAACAAAAATCCTCATGGTGACACTAAAGTCATCTTCAATTTACAATTCTGGCCTTTTTATTCTCATTCATACACTGCTCCAAACAAATAGGTGCTTTCCCACTTTTGGCAAACTTGTTGTCTTCCTTTGGCACAGTACCCAACTTTCACTCATATCTTCAATTTCTGAAATTCTACTAACCCTTTAAGATCTATTTTCTATATAAAACTTTTACCTGATACTCTTGATAAATGAAAACCCCCATTAAAGAACAATGCCTTACTTATACAAGTATATATCACTTATAATGTCTATATGCAACTTTCACGTAACATTCCAATTTAATGAATTGGTGTAGTTACTTATACCATCTTTGTCATACTATGTAACCCAGTGTTTTTCAACCTTTTTTGGGCAAAGGCACACTTGTTTCATGAAAAAAATCACGAGGCACACCACCATTAGAAAATGTTAAAAAATTTAACTCTGTGCCTATATTGACTATATATAAAGTAATTCTCTTGAATAGGAATCAAATAAACACAAAGAAAGTATTTTATAATTACTTTATTATGAAATATTAAGTAAACAAAATAGTGAAAAATTATAAAATTCTTGTCTTGTCTGCACCTACGGCACACCAGGCAACATCTCGCGGCACATTAGTGTGCCGCGGAACAGCGGTTGAAAAACGCTGATGTAACCTGTTGGTTACCAAAACAACTACCACTTCACAAAGAGGTATTTTAAAATCATTACTAAAGTGTCTGAAAAGCCACAGAAACTGTTTTGAAAAGGACTTTGAATGCCATCTAATTCAACCACCCATTCTGTGGCTGAATCCTTATTTGTGTATACTCTACCTGCAACCGAACTTCTCTAATGAAAAGCACCTCAAGATCTTACTGATCAATCCATTCCTGTTTAAATGCTAAAAAAGTCACTATTTACTGGTTCTGGTTCTATCCTTGGGGACACATGAAACAAGCAGTCCCTATTTCACATTAGATTATTAATTACGTTTAGCAGTAACATCACATTATAAATAAAACAAAATTTTTTCTAATTTATTATCCTAAACTTCAGCTACTGATTTCCTGAGTATATATGTAGGGCCATCATATTAATTGCTATTCAATTGCATCTTATAACATTCATCTTATTTTCCCAGGCTCCACGTTCTTTCTAGATTCTTATTAAAAGAAACCAGAGGCCTGGTGCATGAATTTATGCACAGGTAAGGTCCCTCAGCCTGGCCAGTAATCAGGGACCGCTGGCCAGGGGGAGGGACCATGGGAGGTTGGCTGTGGGAGTGCACTGACCACCAGGGGGCAGCTCCTGCATTGAGTGTCTGCCCCCTGGTGACCAGTGTGCATCATAGCTACTGGCCATCATACGGTCATAACAGTCACTTAGGCTTTTACACACACACAGAGACTAGAGGCCTGGCGCACAAAATTTGTGCACAGGGGTGGGGGTGGGGGTGTCCCCCTCAGCTCGGCCTATACCCTCTCCAATCTGGAACCCCTCAGGAGATGTCTGACTGCTAGACATCCCTCTTGCAAACCATATAGGACCACTGGTCCTATCCGCTCACCTGCCTGCCTAATCACCCCTAACTGCTCCTCCCTACCATCCTGATCGCCCCTAACTGCTCTCCCCAGCTGGCCTGATCCTCCCAATCGCTTCTGCTCGACCCCCGTCACCATGGCTTTATCCAGAAGGACATCCAGTCTATAGATTTGTTAGTCCATATCCTCCCCAAACTATCTCCAGCTTTCCTCATCACTGTCACTAAGGTATTTCTAAAAAAATGTAAGACTGAAGGATGAGCACCACCAGTGTTCAGTAAATTTCCTTCTAGTTTGCTATATAAAGAGGTAGTATATTTGGCTACTACAATTCAGAGTCTTGAATCTGGTTCATTCACTCATCCAATCATCCTTTTCCATCATTCCCCCAAGCATATCATTGAGACATTTAAATGTCAATGAAATGTTTGAGATTTCCTTTATCTAACAATCTAGAACTACAAAAAAATTAGTATAGCAGGACTTAATTCTAAGCATTTTTTTCTTAAGTGTTACAAACAACCCCACTATCACTTATACATAATTAATAAGTAACACATGAATTAAATAAAATTTGGAAATTAAAATGTTTTTTTCTAGTAAGGCCTACCATCCAAAATACAACCATTATTACTATCTTGGCATACTTCTGTTTTGTTTTTTCCCTATGAAAGGTAGTTGCTTAAAAAAAGTTACAACACAATTATTTAACATAGGAAGGATCTTGCTGTTATTCTTGAAAGCTACAAAATATTTTATCAAGTAGATGAGTCATAGTTTACTTAAAATTTCTCTTAATTCTGAACATGCAGATTAATACCAAATACCCAATAACATTAAAGCTTTTATTTTGTAGAATAAAACTATCATATGTCATTGGTTCCAAAACACATGTTTTCCTTTATTTTAACATCTCTGAGTCACAAGAGAGAAAGAAAAATCTCAACACTTGGCCTTGGTGAGAGATAAAGGGAACTTATGGGCTGATTATGTGCTTTGTAAAAATACTAATGGTCATTGCCCATGCCTGGCTTTAATACAGAAACTAACATATAATGGATCAAGATGCTACAGTGTGAAGTACAGAATTAGATTATAAATGAATTTAGAGAACACAGAATAGTGAAATTCATTGAAAGTTAGACCAGACAATAGTAAAGCCCATGATGTTATACACCCTTCTCCCTGCCATTCAGACCTTTTCCTGCCAGTTTGTTAAAGCCAAGATGGAAGTGAACTGGTTCACCCAAACTCTGTCTCTGCTAACACCCTTTTTCTGTTCAGACTTTGGACAATCTTCTTTGCCTGCCATTCAGACTCTAAATTTTGCCAAAGATGTTCACGTTGAACTGATACAGCTTAATCTGATCTTGATATTACCTTCTGGATAGAGAACAACTACGAGCTCTTTCTATATAAATTCATGTTATTCTGTTATACACTGCTCTAGATCCTTTATAAGACCTTAAAACTTTAAAGAACTTTTCACTCACTAGTCATTTATTTGGTCAGTCATTCACTCAACATTTAAGAGCACCCACTATGAGCTGGAAATTATTCTAAGTGGTAGAAATACAGAAGTGAACAAAAAAGACAAAGTTCATCAGGTCAAGTAACTGCTCAAATAGGCTCAGCATGAGCTGGACTATGCTCACTGTGGTTCCAGTTTTTCTTTTGGCAATAGGTTTGTGCTAAGTCATACAAACATAAAATGAAACTCCATTCCTCCTCTATCTGCTTAATCTTTTAAAAAGTACTCACACACAAGCATAAAATAAATAAGCCCAGATCACCTTCTTACAGATATACAAAAATAAACTAAAAGTGGATTAAAGTCTTAACTGTTAGACTAAAAACAATAAAGCTCCTAGAAGAAAACATAGGTAGTAAAATCTCTGAGCAGTGGTTAGCACACTGGCCCATGGACCAAAGAGTCCAGGGTTTGATTCCCTAGGTTGTGGGTCCAAATCCCCAGCCTTTGTCTGGATGAGTGCAGGAGGCAAGCAATCGATGTGTCTCTCTCACATTGCTATTTCTCTCTGTCTCGCTCCTTCCCTCCTTCCACTCTCTCAAAAAAATAAAAAATAAAGAAAAAATAATCAATGGAAAAAATATTCTCGGGTGAGGTTTAACAAAAACTGACATTTCTCTTAGCAATATTTTTTTTTTCCTGATGTATCTCCTCAGGCAAAGAAAACAAAAGAAAAAAAAATAAACCAACTAAAGATTAAATACACTGATCTAAAATTTTTTGCAGAGCAAAGGAAACAAAATTACAATCTAGTGAATGGAAGATGATAGTCACCAATAATACATCTCATAAGGAGTTAATATCCAAAATTTATAAAGAACTCATACAACTCAACAACAAAAAAAACACAATTCAATTAAAAAAAAAAAATGATTAGAGGACCTGAATTGACACTTCTCCAAAGAGGACATTTTGATAGTCAATAGACATACGAAAAGATGCATTCATGTTGTTAATTATCAAAGAAATGCAAATTAAAATCACAATGAGATATCACTTTACACCTGTCAGAATGGCTATCATCAATAAATCCACAAACAAGTTTACCTGAGGATATGGAGAAAAGCTAACCCTTGTGCATTATTGGTGGGAATGCAAACTGGTGCTGCCACTATGGCAAACAGTATGGTCTTCAAAAAATTAAAAATGAACTGTCAGCCCTATGACCCAGTAATTCCAGTTTCATTTCTGGGCATAACAGAAGAAATGCAAAAACACTAATATGAAAGAACATATGCACCCCATGTTCATTGCAATGCTATTTACAGTATGAAGATATGGAAGCAATGCAAGTGCCTATCAATAAGAAGAGTGGATGAAAAAGCTGTAGTACATACAGGTAATGGAATACTATTGGGCCATAAAAAAAAAAAAATCACCCCATTAGTAACAGCCTGGATGGACCAAGAGGGTATTATGCTCAGTGCAATAAGTCAATCAGAAAAAGACAAAAAACATCTGATTTCACTTATGTGGAATCTAAACAAGATAAACAAACAAAAATTGAAGAAAACTCAACACAGATAACAGACTGATGGTTGCCAGATGAGAGGAAGGTTTGGAGACTGATGGGGCTTGATGGAGGACGTGAGACTGCGTCCCCCCCTTCCCCAACCCCCCACACCTGGCGCCAGGTCAGGGGACCTGAGGCCAGCCCAATGCCAGGCTGGGGGACCTGAGTCTGCGACCCCGCCTGAAGGCTTGATGGGGGTAGGGCTGGTTGGGTCTTGGTCTTCTGCATTTTTAAAGTACGTGTGGGTGGTGGGCAGGGACTTGATTCTAGGTCCCACGATGCACCCCAGACTCTGACAAGAAGGAGATTTTCATATACATTTTACTAATTTTCTTTCATCTATGACACTTATATTATAGAGAAAGGGCAAACAGCAATATTAAAATATTTCCTCTAATTAATTTCCTTTTAATGTACACAAATTTCATGCACCAGGTCACTAGTATTATAATAACTAAGTATGGTGCCAGGTGGGTACTGAAAACACTGGGGGTGGAGGTGAGGGTGGGGACACACTTTGTAAAGTATATTACCTAACCACTATGTTGTATACCTGATCTAACACAAAATAATATAAAATGTAAACTGTAAATAAAAGATAAAGTTTCTTTTTTTTTTTTTTAAGTACTCAGGTTCATAATTATATGAATATGGAATCTAACAACCTAAAGACAAATTCCGGCTTTGCCATTTATTAGCTTGGTTACCCTGGGCAAGTTACTTGAATTTCTGCAAAAACGATCTTTCAAGATGAAGGGAGAGGGATAGAGAGCCAGAAATGTCGATGAGAGAGAAACATCAACCAGCTGCCTCCCGTACACCCCTTACCAGGAATGTGCCCGCAATCAATGTACATGCCCTTGACCAGAATTGAACCTGGGACCCCTCAGCCCACAGATGGACGTTCTATCCACTGAGCCAAACCCGTTTTGGCTCAAGATAACTATTTTTAATCAAAATTTTATGACAATTCAGTGAGAAAATGTAGAGAAAGTACTCAGCAAATAATCTAACATAAATGGTGACCATTAGAATATCATTATTATTGTTATATTTCATAACACAGGTCACATATTAGGTTTCGTTTGCTTTATCTGTATTGATATTATTATTCTAATCACTTATAGGGTTCAACAGTAAATTTTTTTCTGATGGGCTGCTATTACTATCATTACAAGTACAAGCTTATGGAAGTTTAAGGCAAACAAGGTACAACAGATTAGGTACACACTGGTGAAGACAAGAAATCATTTCAAGGGGCTCTGTGATAGGTGTTAATAGCTCAAATATTTACAATATAAATATAGAGTAGGTCAGAAAGAGTCTAGTGTACTTAGTATTTCTATTTTTCTAGATGTCTCACTCTTATTTTTTATTTATTTTAAATATATTTATTAATTTTTTACAGAGAGTAAGAGAGGGATAGAGAGTTAGAAACATCGATCAGCTGCCTCCTGTACACCCACTACTGGGGATGTGCCCGCAACCAAGGTACATGCTCTTGACAGGAATCGAACCTGGGACCTTTCAGTCCATAGGCTGACGCTCTACCCACCAAGCCAAACCGGTTAGGGTTAGATGTCTCACTCTTTTAGTAGATTTCCCCTAGCTTTTTGCAATCTTCAATTTCCCCCCAAAACTATTCTAAATAGTTTTAATATGGAGTAAAAACCCATTTACAAATGTGAGGTATATTTTTAATAGTTTCCGATTTCTCGCTCTTAAATGGCAAAATCTTCTGTATTTTTCTCAAAAGTGTACGTAGCGTGGTGGAGATATTTACTAAATCCAGTACTTCTTACGGACTCTATTACACAATATGGTTTCTTTGAGTAATAAACATTCACATGAGAAAGTATTCTTCATACTATTTCTAAATGAAATGGTCCACTGATTCCTGCAGAGAACTTTAAGCCATTCTTCAGGCAAAAAGAAACAATTCTCTTCCTTTGATCTCCAAGATATGTACAGGTTGCTGCATCTGAGTTCTAAGGCATAAGTACATACTGTACTGTCACAAGAAACCAGTGTCCTCAAAAGCTACTTAACAAAACAGGAGACTAAATTAGCATATGTATGACCATTTTGTAGCACTGCAAGTAAATTAATACTGGATAACTGATAAAGTAGAATGCAGCAAAACTATTAAATTTAACAAATTCTATACAGTTGTCCCCAATAATTCAGTTACAACTAAGTATTACCTTTTGCCAGTTAGAGTTCAGAGGAAAAAAAAAATTGTTCACATTAAAAAAAAAAAAATCACAGCAAAGCATATATATTAAGAATAAAAACTACAAAATAAAATGCTGCGTTTTTAAGACAATTATACATATAACTACATATTTCTGTTTCTGGGATTCTTAACCTAGAACTATTCAAGGTCTAAAATACATATATAAATAATAGGCTTATTTTTACTTACTTACCAATATTACACAAGCTAATGGAAATCAAAGAAAAAAATGAGCTAGGGAAAATTTTAAGAGCAAAAATAATGCTTAACTCTTTGTATTTTTAAGCAAAAAAAAAAAAAAAAAAAAAGTATTAAGCATCTATTTTTCTTTCTAACAAAGAAGTTTTTAAATGGAAATCATGATAGTTAAGGCCCCAAATCTTATGGCATATATCCCCCATCTACACATCTACATAGAACTTTAACTTAAGCTTCCCCTCCTTTCCAAAATAACTACTTTAGTGATTTAAATTAGTTTTATATAAGTGTGATACTTATTAAATGCATACTTTATTTTTCTTCTTTGGAAAGTTTAAAAGCAATTAGTCATAGACATTTTCTAACTTAAAATAGTGAAGTATTTGAATAATTTTTCTACTGATGGTATAAAGTTAAAATTCTAATTTAACCAAAATACATGTATTTATAGAAAGAAAAACTACCGAAATTAAGAAAATCTACTCAAAACACTATAATAGAATTTCAATTTGGACAAAAGACTAATATGAACAAAAATTAGCTTGTCAAGAAAATATTCATGGCTCCACAGTTGAAATTTATTCCTAAAATCTTAAAGTAGCCTGGGAAATATCTCAAGTTCTGATCCAACAGATTACATTCCTAAAGGCTGTATCTGTAAATAAACCCATGAGAAAGTAGGAAGGAGAAAAAGGAAGGGAAAGGGAAGGCAAAAGAAGAGAAGGAGGGAGGGAAAGAAAAATTCAGCCCTCGAGTTTCTGACATGATTTATACGGCAATCTATTGTATGGAAAGGGGGATACATACAGGGTGGGGCAAAATTAGGCTTACATTTGTTCATATGAAAAGTAATACAATAATCAGTAAGTAATACAATCGAAGTGTTTCACCTATTCAACTGTAAACCTACTTTTGCCCCACCCCATGTTTTGAGATTGTTTTCCTGTTGCCATCCTACATGATTAACAGCTTGAATTATTTTTTAACATCTTTTATTCCTAACAGAACTGCTTGTTTTCCAATACTATCATAGAAAATAATCTAAAGATAAGTCAATTTTATTCCTTGAAACTGTTACTTTGCCCAAAAGTTTACAAATTTTTAAAAAAATTGTATTTAATAATTTTAGCTACATATGTCTTGCTCATCTGTGTTTACTAATATTTAAACAGAAGTATGGCGACCCTCAATTTCTAACCTTGGATCTTCTCAGTTCAGAAAACTTCTATTTCTATCTATCAGTTCAAACTTGTTATTCTTGACCTAGCCAGTGTGGCTCAGTTGATTGAGCACTGTCCCGTGCACCAAAAGGTTGCAGTTTCGATTCCTTGTCAGGGCACGATCCCTGGTCAAGGTGCTGTGATGTTTCTCACACTGATGTTTCTTGATCTCTCCCCCTCTCCTCTCCCTTCTTCTTTCTAAAAAATAAAAACATTTCTTAAGTAAACTTACATGTTCTTCCCTATCTTTTGCTAATTTAGTTTCTGCTTTATCTACTATAATACTTAATTTTCAATTTTTATTTTTAATATATTTTATTCATTTTTTACAGAGAGGAAGAGAGAAAGACAGAAACATCTATGAGAGAGAAACATCGACCAGCTGCCTCTTGCACACCCCCTACTGGGGATGTGCCTCAACTAAGGTACATGCCCTTGACAGGAATCAAACCTGGGACCCTTCTGCAGGTCGACGCTCTATCCACTGAGCCAAACTGGTTAAAGCTAATCTTCTATTTTTTTAAATCTGGTATTTCATTTGTGGTTCTGAAACATTTCCATGCAAATGACTGAATACAGAATGTAACACAGTTCTGGAATGAGTCAGATCAAGTCCTGTCTTTCTACTTCTTAGCTATAGGACCTCAGGCAAGTTAATTTCTATTTCCCTAACCATAAAATAGAAAACTGACCAGGGTAGTTTTGAGAATTAAATTATATGCATGTCTATATGTATATTAATTTATATGTAGGGCCATATCTGGCATAGAGTAAATACTCAAAGATCACTCAATAAGAAAGCACTCAATTTTCATTATCTTTCATTTGGAATTTTATTTGGCATTGACTTCTCTATTAAAATTTCTGCCTGGTTGGTATGGCTAAGTGGTTGAGCGTTGACTTACGAACCTGGAGGTCATGGTTCGATTCGGTTAGGGCACAAGACTGGATTGTGGACTTGATCCTCAGTAGGGGGCATGCAGGAGGCAGCCAATTAATACTTCTCTCTCTTATCATTGATATTTCTCTCTCCAACTCCTTTCCTCTATGAAATAAATAAAAATATATTAAAAATAAATATAAAAATTTCATCTGAATTTGATTTGGTGTTGATTCTCCTGTATGCTGCAACCAATTGTGATTCTTCTTGGCTTTTACAAATAGTCTATTCTTTTTTTAAATTAAATTCTTTATTGTTTAAATTATGTATGTCTCCCTTTCCCCCCCATTGACCTCTCCCTGGCTACTCCCACCCCCAGCACATGCCCTCACCCTGCTGTCTGGGTCCACGGGTTATACTTACAAGTATGCATACAAATCTTTTGGTTGACCTTACACCTCTCCCCTGCCTTCCCTCTGAGGTTTGACAGTCTGTTCGATGCTTCTATGTCTCTGGATCTATTTCTGCTCATCAGTTTTATTTGTTCATTTAGTCTATTCTTTTAGTTGTGTGTTTTCTTAACACAGCAGTATAGCTGCTTCTAAGTTTTATTCATGCCATCTATTAAATAGGGAAATGATTTATTCAGAACCCATACAACTATCTTGTTTGCTATATACACCCTTTAACTGAACCTACTTAAAAAACTTATTCTCAGAATTATTCATTATTGTATTTCCATGGCTACTGAATACAGTGGAAGGCATGGTAGGTGCTCAAATGATATTAGGTGAATGAATTATTAATGAACCAGTGAAAACTGTGTTAACTGCCTCCTCTTTCACTTCTGGAGTTGAAAATCAAGCTGAGTTTCAGGACTGACACTAGGGCTGGGGAAAGAAAAATTCTGGAACAATTCCTAACTTCGAAATAATCTAGGCATCCTTCCCTAAGTTTCAAATTTACTGTAGAGATTTTATGCTTTTTTTAAAGAGATCTTCATTCAACCTCTCTCTTTCTCTTCCCTATCCACACATGGCTTTTTATGACAGTTCACTCTCTTTTAACCATATAAGTTTCTGAATCAGACTTTTGGAAATGCTGATCCCGAAAGTAAGTTTTGTATTTGCTCATAAAATTTAAATTATTTTTTATCTCAAGAACTCAAGGGAAAAAGAAATTAGATAACACGGTTTTTACAACTTCAATGTTATACAGAACTGAGCAAACAAGGACCCACTGGCCAAATCCAGCCTACTGTGTGTTTTTTTTTTTAATTTTTTTTATTTCATTATTTAATATTTGAAATGTGTAGATTTTTTAAAAATATATATATTTTATTGACTTTTTACAGAGAGGAAGGGAGAGAGATAAGAGAGCTAGAAACATCGATGAGAGAGAAGATGAGAGAGAAACATCAACCAGCTGCCTCTTGCACACCCCCTACCGGGGATGTGCCCGCAACTAATGTACATGCTCCTGACCGGAATCGAACCCAGGACCTTTCCGTCCACAGACCTACGTTCTACCAGTGAGCCAAACCGGTTTCGGGTTTTTTTGTTTTTTTGTTTTTTGGTTTTGTTTTTAAATCAAGTGTTACTGAACACAGATATGCTCATTTGTTTATATAGCATCTATGACTGCTTTAGCACAATAGCAGACATGGCTCACAAAGCCATATAGCCTCTGTCACAACTATTCACCTCTTTGAGGAAAAGGATCTACATAAAAAACAACAAAAATGGCAAATATTTACAGTTAGAATATAATGTGTTGGGCACTGCTTTGTGGATTTTACATCTACTATCTCTTTTAAAAATTAGGTAAGACGTGAATGGACACTGATGCAATCCCCATTTGCAGATGAGAAAGCTGAGGTTTGATAATTAACTTGGCTAAAGCTAGTTAGTTAAGTGGTAGGGTTAGGAGTCAATCCCAAGCCTAGTGGAATCTGAAGTGAAAGTATAATTACTATTCTACAGAAGGCTTTAAAACAGTGGTTCTCAACCTTTCTAATGCCGTGACCCTTTAGTACAGTTCCTTATATTGTGGTGATCCCCAACCATAAACTTATTTTCGTTGCTACTTCATAACTGTAATTTTGCTCCTTTTATGAATTGTAATGTATTTTTGATGGTCTTAGGTGACCCTGCTAGTGGTTCTCAACCTGTGGGTTACAAACCGCTGTTGTAGAGCCCAAGACTATCAGAAAACACAAATATTCATGTTACAATTTATTAAACAGTAGCAAAATTACAGTTATGAAGTAGCAACAAAAATAATTTTGTTTGGGGGTCACCACAACATGAGGAACTGTATTAAAGGGTCACGGCATTAGAAAGGTTGAGAACCACTGCTTTAAAATAACAAAGGTATTTTCTAAGTTTGCAGCTATTGTAGAATGCTTTCAGTTGGACTGGGTTGATGATCACATGGTTAATCCTCCCACTCGATGAGGATATTTTCTCATTGGTTTTTAGAGAGTGGAAGGGAGGGGGAGAGACACAGAGAAATGATGTGAAAGTGACACATCGACTGGTTGCCTCCTGCATCACCCTAATCATGGGACTAGGGCTGTGATCGAACCTGCAACCATGGACCAAAGTACATGCCCTTGACTGGAATAGAACCCACGACCCTTCAGTCCTAGGGCCGACACTCTACCCAATGAGCCAAACTGGCTAGGGCTCCACATTCTTTGATACTGTTATAGGTAATGTGGCATTGAGTATTTATCCATTTTAATATTTATCCATTAGTAACAATAAAAAGCACTGATGATTCTTATTCTTCACAAAGGAACAAGCATAAAAACCATCTTTACTTTTACTGACATTATATAGTAAACTGTTAACTGGAATTCTAAAATGAGCCCTCAGCTTGGGACGGCTTAGGTGCAACTTTTCTTTGGTCATGAATCCAGGTTCATCGACACCAGCCACTTCCACCATGCCACAGAAGTTGGGCCCCGAGAGATCAAAGTCATATATCTGAGGTGCACTGGTAGGGAAGTCAGTGCCATGTCTGTCCTGGCTCTCGGGAGCCCCTAGGCTGTCTCCAAGAGGTTGGTGATGACACTGCCAATGCAATCAGTGATTGTAAGGATCTGATTATTACAGTGAAACTCATCATTCAGAACAGGCAGGTCCAGACTAAGGTAGTACTTCTGTCTCTGCCCTGACCATCAAAGAACTGCCAAAAGACACTGATCTTTAGCTAGAGAACTTTCTGCAATCATTAAAGAGATCCTGAGGATTGCTCCTTGGGGGACTGCAATGTTGATGGCCACCACCCTCACTCCTCATCATATCAAAGGTGACATCAACAATGGTGCAGTGGAATGCCCAGCTAGTTAGGAACTACAAAGGAAAAGATTTCAAATTAAAGACCATTTGACAACTGGAAAAAAAAAAAAAAAAGAATTCTAAAATGTTGGCCATTTTAACTGAAAGCTGGTGTTACTATTTATACAACTATTGTTAAAACTTATTCTACAACTATTGGAAAAGTTGAATAAAACTCAATGACATCATTTATACTAAGAACATTTGTTACAAAAAGGCATATAGTAAAATACTGTAAACAACAAAAGGAGTTAATTCCTAGAAATACCACTGAACCTAAATTTAACTAAACTATATGGCAGATAAGAGACAATGTGATAAATATTGGGAATACAAAACTAATTTATATATTCTAAAAGCTCACAGGGGAGTTAGGAAAAAATTAATATGGGCCCTGGCCAGTTTGGCTCAGTGGATAGAGCATCGGCCTATGGACTGAAGGGTCTCAAGTTTGATTCTGGTCAAGGGCACATGCCTGGGTTGCGGGCTCAATCCCCAGTGTGGGGAGTGCAAGAGGCAGCCGATCAATAATTCTCTCTCACTGAAGTTTCTTATCTCTCCCTCTCTCTTCCTCTCTAAAATCAGTAAAAATATTTTTTAAAAAATTAATATGGAGTTCTTAAGTACAAGAATAGTAACCAATTCATATTGATGAACAGAAATGTAATACACCCCCCCCCCCCCCCAGATATTAAAAGTAGCTCTCTAAATTGCTGGGAAGGTTGAAGAACTAGACTCAGTAAATGAGTAAGACCAAGGAGGTTTAAAAGAAAATCAAAATCTGTCACAAGAATGACGTGGGCACAGAAGCGATGCCACAATGGGCACCCCACTACTTCTGTTTTTGGAAATAATGTCTTATTGCAGCCACTACATCCTTTACTGTGCTTGAGTTTTTGTATTTAGCTCCAGATAAAAGCACCCAATTAGCCATGCTTGGGTTAGGGGTCCATTTCTAAGTGTAGGCAGGAGAAAGCCATTCATTTGCCCTCTTTGGCTTTGCTATGGTAGGAGCCAGGCCTTGCATTTCACCAAGGTTCATGAAATGTATGTACCAGTTCCCTATGCACCACAGAACTCCTCAAACACAGGGAGGGATTTCAAATGCTGGGAAACCCTCCACCTACCAAAAGACAATGTCCCACCACCAACACTATCTTAAGCCAAGATCTGTTGGAATATTATTGGGGGAGAGTCTCTGAATTCTCAGAGACTATTGACAGGCACTGTTCACATATTTAAATGGAAACAAATGATCCACATCTGTACATGCATTTAAAAACAAACAAACAAAAAACAGCCATTAAGAACAAAAGACATATGCCTTGGCTGGTATGGCTTAACTGATTGGGCATCACTCCGTGCATTGAGAGGATGGTTCTCGGGTGACACACCCCAGAACCCGGCTCCCTCCTCTCTGGTTCTGGGTGCATCACCTAAGAACCACAGCTGCCAAGTCACTGCAGCTTGGAAGCTCCTGAGCGTCTGCCCCTGGTGGTCAGTGCGTATCATAGCTACAGGTTGGCTGGTCGAAAGGTTGGCCGGTTGCTTAGGCTTTTCTATAGATACGAGATGTTTTTTATCTCTCTTTCTCTTTGAAATCAATAAAAATATATTTTAATAAATAATAGATAGGAGGTGGCAGATAAATTTCAATATGCAACTTAAGATGTATTATTAAGGCATTTTAAAAAAGCAAAAGTGCAGAAATATGCACAGAATTTTTTAAATAGAGAAAAGAATAAGTGAATTTTCTATCTTTTCCTGAAATTAATTTTGCCAACCTGTTAAGAATGGCTTGCTTTGTTCACAGGGACTGGGCAATAGAATCATAGGTGTTGCATTTTCTAATCTGTATTTAAATTAATTTAATTTCATCTTTTAAAATTACTAGGAATTAACTAAGTCATGGGCCAATTTTTATCTTCTTTTACATGTCTTAAAAATACCTATTTTATATTTTAAAGAAAGATATCTGGGTAAGGAGAATGGGCAAGTTTCACTTTATTTAATTCAGCTTTATCTTTTAATTAATAAGCATAAGTTATATTTGTAATATAAATCAGCTTTATTACACTTTTAACTGTCTGTACTAGTGTAAGGATAATGTTTAAAAATCTCAAAGGAAAAAATAAAATCTCAAAGAAAAACAATATAAATAGCCTATGACATCTGAGTGAACATTTGCCTTCCAATATAAAAAAAAAAAAAGCCTTTATTTTATATTCAAAGAAAAAAGGGAAATTTTATAAAACTATTATCTGCAAAATAGATTGAATCAGGACCCCTTTTAAATTGCTTATTTTATTAGGAAATGATAAGTGATCCCAATAAATCTTGCAATTTCTAAAGATTAGAGTTGACACTTTACTCAGGTTCAAGAGATCCTATCCTTTCAAAGGGTACACACTTGTTGCTTTTCAAACCTATCAGTGTCAAAGGCGGATGTAATTAGAATGGGGGTTGGAGAGGGAAAGGAAACCACGGAGAGGGAAGTTAGAGACCTGATGTATAGTATTTCACAGCAAGTGAAATAGAAGCACATTATAAACAAGAGTACATATATCAGACTTAATGGAGATTATCTGGAATTACTTATCAATACAACTCATAAGCATTCACCTGTAAGCGAGCTAGAGCCTCAAAATCTTTCACAAAGCTCACCTCTAACTAGTCTCAATGGATAATTACCATCCTGCATTTTTTTTAACACATGTGTAATAGCAATTATATAACAATACCTGAGTTACCTAGCATTACTGAATAGTCAGAGAGACTGAGTTAAAATCTCTGCTTCTAAACCATTATTGTTTGTCTCATTTTCGGTTCTTATAAGTGTATTTCCAGTAGGACATGATCTCACTCATCTAGGGGAAAATGATGAACATGGACTGATGAACAAGAACAGACCCGGAGACAAGGAGGCATGGGTCAGACTGTTGGACTTCAGAGGGAGGATGGAGATAAAAGGGAGAGATCAACCAAAGGACTTGTGTGCATACATATGAGCCTAACTAGTGGTCAAGGGCAATAGGGGGGTGGGGGCATGAATAAGGAGGGGTTGGGGATGGGAATGGGGGGATGAGGACAAATATGTGATATAATCAATAAAGAAATTAAAAATAAGTAAAAATAAAATAAAATCTCTGCTTCACTACTCAAGAGCTTTATGACCTCAGGCAAGTTATTTTAATCTTTGTCTCAGTCTCTTCATCTCTAAAATGGGATCATGCTATGGTTGATATGATAGATGGCATTATACCTGTGCATAATACCACAGTGCTCAAATAGATAAAAATTTAAGACGATACTTTTTTCAAAGAGTGCTATTTAATTTAAAACATTCTGAACATGTCACAATAGTGTATTGTTTCTAAGACAAATAGACACAATTTGACTTTTTCTGTAATGTATAGAATCACAATTACAAACTATAACAATAAATTATGAATGACTATAAATACAAAAGTTCCCATAAGCTATCAAATAGTCTCTTTATAGAAACATCATGAGCCTCTGATGAGATTTAAAGTTTACAGAGCTGTTGTTTCTATGCTAATTATTTTCAAACTAGAGGCCCAGTGCACAAAATTAGTGTGTGTGTGGTGGGAGGAAGTTCCTCAGCCCAGCTTGCACCCTCTCCAATCCAAGACCCCTGAGGGGCCTAAACCGGCAGTAGGACATCCCTCTCACAATCTGGGACCACTGGCTCCTAACTGCTTGCCTGCCTATCTGATCATCCCTAACCACCTATGCTGGCCTGATGGCCCCCAACTGCCCTCCCCTGCCAAACTGATAGCCCCTAACCACCTCTGACTCCTCAGCCCCCACCACTGTGGCTTTGTCCAGAAGGAAGTTGGACATCTGGAAGATGGCCAGTTGACCTGGTCTAATTAGCATATTAACCTTTTATTAGCATAGTTACATTAAAAAGTGTTTAATTATGGCCATTTTTCTACTTTTCATTCATAGTCAGAGATAACTTGTGCCTGCCTCTTGTAAGCTCTTTTCATTTTTTTAATGTGCTGATTCTAACCTTCTGTGAGCTAAGAAATCAGATAATCATTTCAAGATAGACTGATATGATGAAAAATATAAGGGCTGTAAATTCAGACAGCTCATGGTTTAAATCCCAGTTGTGCTACTTACTTAGTGACCTTGTTAAGTTACTTAATTTCTCTAAATTCAACCCTTAAATCTCCTCATCCTTAAAATAGGAATATTATTACCTATGTTGAAATGCTGTGGTAATAAGCAAATAAAAACTTAGGTAAAAATCTTGCAGAGCACTTTATAGTACCTGGCAACATAAGTCATCCTGTCAATGGTAATTATCATTATATAACATTATAATGAAGTATGTTATAACTGTAGCTAAGTAACGAATAAGAAGAATTTCATCCTTGGAACATATGCTTTTAATGTGTGAAATTCCTTGGCACTATACTGGGGATACAGACATGAAAAAGAATGTAACATCTACCCTCCAGAAGCTAGAGCCTAATTGAAAACAGACATGCAGACAAAATCATAGCAATTTGATAAGTGAAACACTAAAAGCAGCAGCACATCATTAGAAGTCAAAATATTTTCTGGAAGAGGTGATATTTAAGCTAAGAGGATAAACAGAAGCTCACCAGGTTGGGGGTTAGGAATTGAGGTGAGCAGACTTAGTCAAGGAGGATGACTGCAAATATACAGTACAAGAAACACCATGGCAGAGTCTGGAGCAGAGTGTAGAGAGGCAGGAACAGGCCAGATTGGAACAGCCAAGTATGCCAAACTAAGGAGGAGTTGACCATTAAAAAAAAAAAAGATGGGGGGAGGGGGTGGGAATCACAAAAGTATTTTAAGGGACTGAAAAGATAACATGCCCAGATTTGCACTGTAGAGAGCTCTCCAGCTAAAACATTCGAATTGACCTGGAAGGAGGGAAAAATTAGTCAAGGAAAATAGCGTCCAGGCAAGAAAGAGGCAACAACTAATATAAAAATGGTAGCAATAAGGATGGGGAATAAGGAGAGAATGAGAGAGTCTACGAAGGTAGTCTTGATACCGCTCAGAAATTTGGGAAAATACCCCCCATTTCTAGTTTGGACAAATGGTGAGGTCATGATGCCATTTGTTAAAATGGAGCCCACAGAAATAATTTTTGAAGAGAAAATGAACCCTCAATTTGGAATTTATCAAACAGAACTATCCATTCTGGAGCTCAGGTAAGAGCTGAATTAATTCCAATGGGAGAAATTAACATAAGGGCAGAAATGGAAGATGAAGGCAAAAATGTCCCTCAGAGGAAGCATATAAATTGAAAATAGGGCTATGAATATCTATTATTGTTAGCTTTCAGTCCTCTCCCAATTGGATAAACTAAATTTTGTGTTGGATGTTACTTATTACTTGTATACTACTTTTAAAGTATGATAGCTTTTCCACATAGTCTGCTGAATAAAGACACTTAAGTTTCAGAAGCACTGTGTCTAACTTCTTTACCATCAAAGTCCCTCGGACCAATAAGTTAAATATGGTCTTTGAAAGGGTCAATCAAAAAGCCAAAATGTTTCAGGTATTGTTTTAATGTTACCGATGAACATTTAATAGGGAGTTTTCTTTATATGCTGTTTTTCTTTTTCCATTTAGAACTATACAGTTTTCAATGGTTTGGGAATTCTGAACTGATTTTTGAGAGTTCAGGAACTCACCCAAACCAACAACTTTTGCCTATCCATACTTTATATTTCTGTGTAAAAGTCAGAAGCAGGTAGAAAAATACAATTATTGATTTAAAAAATATATCAGTTTAAAAAAGGGAGCCTATTAAAATATTTCACTTAATAATGAGATCTTCACAAGAGAACACAGGAGAGTATTTTAAAGGCTCAACCCCTCAGGAGAAAAATTAGACAAGTTCAACTTTTAAAAATATAATTCCTTTGCATAGAACTTACATAAACTCAGAAAATGGTAACAAGTGTTCACTAATTGGTGGATAAAAAGGGTGAGTCAATGAATAAGCAAGGGGGAAGGCTCTGGGCAGGAGAAACCATGTTCTAAGGTACCCTCCCGCAGGTAAGACCAAAGAAATCATTTGGTCTGGCCCTGCCAAGGCATTAGGATAATGTGAGTTAATTAAACGTTTGACCAAATACAGCAGGCTAATTTCTAGGTTGATAATTTTGTATGGCTCACAAATGATGTTATAAATATCCATATGGCCCTTGGCAGAAAAAAAAGGTTCCCCACCCCTGTTCTAAGGACTTGAGCGTGAATAGGTACAGTAAGGAAGCTCAGTCAGTAAAAACTCTATTAGTGCCAGAAACAAATCAGTTTCACTAAAAGAGAGATGCTGACAGGAAGCCAGGAAGGCTGGTCAACAACCTTAATTGCTCTAACCACTCACCCTTTCTTTAGTTGAGACATTGTTAGCTGAAGCAGCCTCAACCTTGTTTGTCCCATGTAAGTTTCTATTATTTCCTGCCAAAGGGCTACATGTAAATTTTTATTTATCTTGCCTAAGATGTTTCCCCCAAAGATTCAATAAAAGGGATGGCAAGGCCTGAGCAGAGAGTTCTCCCACTAGAGTTGGATTACCGCCTGGTCCCCCATATCGCCAAATAGAATTTCTTCAAGTCTCTTTTCATTTGTGTGTGGCCCTTCTCCAGAACCAGAACCCTTTCCACGCGGAACATGAAAGAGATTCCTACAAGTTGGGTTTGGGTTGTTTTTTGTTATTTTTCACTAACAAAGCAAGAAATATTTTAAGAGACTCAAGTTAATAAAAACTAAGAAAGGATGCCTGGCTGGTATGGCTCAGTGGTTGAGCATCGACCCATGAACCAGATGAGGAAATCATGGTTTGCTTATTAGGTCAGGGCACATGCCCGGGTTATGGTCTCAGTCCCCAGAAGGAGGTATGCAAGAGGCAGCTTATCAGTGATTCTCCCTCATCATTGATGTTTCTATCTTTCTCTCCCTCTCTCTGAAGTCAGTAAAACCATATGGGGGAAAAACAAAACAAAAACTAAGAAAGGAAAAAGCTCAATGATCTGTTTTATAGGATTACATTACAGTCCAACTTTTTTGGATAAAAAGTTCTTAATACTTCCTTTTACTTTTCTTTGAATGTCTATTCCTTTTTGTGCACATCTTTTTTGTTAATGATAGGCAGTAATGTACATTAGGAAAAAGCCAAAATCAAACTGAACATAATGACCTAATTTAAAAAACTGAAAATAAATGAATCTTATTTTTTCATAAGTGTGTTTGTGTGATTGACAACTCTGTACAAGTTATCTTCCTGGACATGGACCTTGGGAATGTCCTTCTAGAAATCTTGGTATCAGATGCTTTGCAACTACACTTTAGAAAATGAGAGAATGCAGGGAGCAGTCAAAGAGGCTACGTTTGGAGTCAGCAGTTCTAGCTGCATCATTCATCTCTGCAACTTTGAATTTTTTTTTCCTTAAGTACCCAGCATCTCAGTAATCTTATCTGTACAATGGAACTAATGAAAGGCCTTTACTTCACAAAGTTGACAAGGATGATAATAAAAAACAAAGTGTCGGGAAGACACTACATAAATTGTGTTAGTTTTTGTAAGTGTAAGCTCAGTACTTATCAACTTTTCTTATTTCAAGGTTCCACAGTAACACCACAAACACGAAAGCTCACTCACTTCCAGAGTACTGCAGTATCCGCCACTGGAAAGGGCACCACAGACTAAAGTGTTCCAAGTAATTTCTCCCCTTTAAATTTACACTGAAATATCCAGTAAGTCAGGTTTCAGACTGCTACTACCTGAGAAGGTGGTGAACAGTATCCTAAAAACCCACTGCAAACAACAACTAAGTTGCATGCAAAAAGGCCGAATTGCAGTGGTAGAGAGAGTAAAAACTATCAGTCGTTTACCTTGCACAAGCCTACAAGTAGAAGAAACTCTGCCTCTACTGACTTGCTTCCTAACAGATCTCTGAAGCAAAACACAGCACCCCATCAGTCAGTGGACACACCCCCTGAAGAACTAAAACCTGGACGGGGTTCTCACTTTCAGGTGAGCGAGACGCCCTCCACGGTTAAAGGAATAAAATTAAATACATTTTGTTTTAGAAGATTTCTTCCTCAATGCTCATCCTACCAGAATCACGTGTGTAAGTTCTCTCATAGCGAAAAGGCACAATTTTAAGGTCCAACGACAGGCCAGCTTAGAATCATACCCATCTCCCACAAAGTGGATTCTGTTTTTGTATTTTGAGTTTAGTTTTGAGATGAACTGTCCTCATCACGATTTCACCACCCTCAAGCACACTGTGGTTAAAACTGCGTTGCTACCACACGTGTAAGCATTTCAGGCGGAATCCGGAAGAAAGAATCAAGTGAACGTGCTTGTGCGAAAGCTATTTAGATTACCTTCAACGCTGCTGAAAACTCCCCACTTGAAGCAAATGAAGTATTTGCTGTAGGGGAGGGGGGGGGGGGGGGGAAGAGAGAGAGAGAGAGAGAGAGAGAGAGAGAGAGAGAGAGAGAGAGAGAGGAAAAGGCCACACCCAAAGTGTAGACTCGAGGGTGAAGTGATACCGAATTTCTTAAGTTTAACCATTGCTATTTCTGGTACCCCACTTCCCCCCCGCCCTCTCGTTCCCCTCCCCCCGCCGTTTTTTTTTTTTTTTTGTTTTTTTTGTTTTTTTTTTTTTTTTTTTTTTTTTTTTTTTTTTGTCACGGTCACTGAATACGTTACACTCATTAACGGCCCACGGCTTAAAAAAAAAAAAAAAGTTCCTCTGATTCTAATCACTGAGTCACTTCATTCAGTCAAGGGCAGGTTCAAGATGGAGACTTACTTCATTCAAAGACACACTGAAGTCACAACTCTGGCCGGGAAGAGAGACTGGGCCGGACTCGAGTGGTCAGCGCTCACGGGGGAGGGAGATAGGCGCCCGTTACCACGCCTCCCCTCCCCCAAGGGCCAGGCAAGCAGGGGCGCCCCTGGGTGCAGCCCCAGCCGCTACCTGACACGGAACGCGCCCCCGCGATCGATCCCGACCCTCCTTCCAGGTACGGCGCCCCCCGCAGGCCTCTCCCCGGGGCCGCCTCCGCCCGCCCCCCGCCTCCGCCGGCCCCGCTCCCCGCGGCTCCCCCAGCCTCCGCTCCATCCCGCCGCCGCCAGCCGCCCGCTCACCTTGGCCACGTAGTCCTTCACCTCGTCCAGGTCCCCGTTCTTCAGGGCCCACATGAACTCCTTGTCGCACATCACTACAGCGGGGCGGGCCGCCGGGCCGGGCAGCAGGCGAGGCGGTGGCGGCGGCGGGAGCGAGCGGGTCCTGCCGGGCGAGAGGGAGCCGGGCCGCGCCGAGCGGAGAGCGGAGCCGGCGGGGGAGGCTTGCCAGGAGGGCGAGGCGCTTGGCCCAGGCGACAGTTGGGGCGGGAGAAAGTTCTTTTGCAGCCACCGGGCCCGACAGAGCAGGTTCCGCCTGGCCGAGGAGCAGCCCGGGCGCTTGCACTTCCGGTTCACTCCCCCAGCCAGGGCCCTCCCACAACTTCCTCTTCCTTTTTCCCCTCCGAGCGCTCTGGGACCCCGCCCCGGGGCCCTGGCGGAGCCGCCTGTGTGCGCAGGCGCGGTATCTGGGCCGGCAACCAGGGGCCTAGGGGTGGGGGGAGGAGAAGAGGGGGAAGGAGGCGTCAGAGGACTGGAATCCCAGAGTGAGATTGTGAAGGAAGAGTTAAGAGTCCTGTATTGCTGATGGGATCAGGACGTTCCTGCACACCATAAAAGGGAAAAAGTAAAAACAACAGAAAAACTTGGAAGGCATCTTGCTCACCTGAAAGTCTCCAGTAGAACTGTCTAGTTCTCTCTCCTCTTTCTTTTCTTTCTCTCCTTCTCTTCTGAGCTGTCAGCATCTCTTGGGCTCCTAAGACTGCTAGGATATAGTAAGAAAATAAAATAATGAAGGAAGAAGGAGAAAAAAAAGAAAGATGAAATAAACTAATTCCTGTGTGCAAGGACATTTTTAATACTTACTGTATTGAGCATGTCAATACTATGTATAATTTCTGTGGAGGGAAAAACTTTAATGTGTGTTGGGGGAAAACTTTATTCATCTTTCTGAGAGCAGTTATGTTCCACGACTAGGATTTCAGTTTGGTGCCATAGGGCACAGCAAACCCAACTGTTCCGTACAATTGCATTTTTAATATTTTATGTTCATTTGTTCTTTAAAAAGATTTGAAGCTTCAAGACTGGTCTAGTGAAGCCAGTCTGTTCTTCCCAGAATTAGTCTCTAGTACCTCGAGGCACAGACACCAGGGGAATTATGCTTCAACCCTAATAATCCAGATATACACACATGACCATAGCAAGGTCCAATAAAACTCTTATTGGAAAGATTATACATATATAAAGACTACTATTTATTAAGCCAAACTACTTTATCATGCTTATTGCCATATAGTATAAAGGTTCAGAACAGACTCTGGAACCAGATTGATTAGTTTTGAATAGAGGACCCAACCCTTACTTATTTTGTGTCACCTTTGGCAAACTGACTTACTTCACAATACTCATAAGGATGTTCAGTTTTCTAATTAAAATGAGGGTAATAATAGTGTTCAATAAATGTAATTTTGGGACTAACATTTAGAAATAGCAAATAGAGTTGGTTTAAAATCAGAAGAAAATCTTCATACATTTAACAATACCATTGTTTTTCTGTTCATTTTATTTTGTGACCTTTAGAAATACAACTTTATACCTAACAATGATGGAAACAAATCTCAAGGAGCAATATGTTAGGCAAATCCCTAAGTCTTCATCTCTTCTCTTGCCTCGCACTCTGACCTGTGTGAACTTTGAGTTACTGTATTTTTCTGTGAATAAGATACTATTTCTAAAATCGTTAGACTAAAAATGGAGGGGCATCTTATACACAGAAGTCAGCAGAGGAAGGAGCCACAAAGGCGCTAGCTGCCCATACCTTGTCAAATAGGCTTCCTCCAATCATGAGCCTTATTGTTACCAACATTAGCTAATGCCACAATTGGAGGTGGAGGTGGAGAGTGCGCAGATGCAACAGGGACCCGAGCGTTCTGAGTCCATAAAGATGCCAAAAAATAAAAAGATAAATACTGGTAAGCGATTGTCTTACTCTGCAAAATTCAAATCGAATGGAATCAGCTATGCCAAAGAGCATGGAAATAGAGCTGCAGAGAGACAATTTTGACCTCCTTCCTCTGAGTAGATGTCAGACAGTGGAGAAAACAGGAAGAACAACTCCTTCAGATGCCAAAAAAGAAGAAAGCCTGAAGAGGAAAACCAGCACAATGGGCAAATTTGGTGCAGAGGCTAAAGACTTGAATTATGGAGCAGTGCCAGAGTGGCTTCTGTGTGTCAACAAAGCTTATTCAATGTCAGGCAAGAATGTTTGCAAGTGAAATGAACATTGTTGATTTTATAGGAAAGGCAAAATGGTGCTTCAATTTCATGAAGTTGGCCATGAGAACACAAATAAAGCTAGCTCAGAAAATGCCACCAGTATATTATGACAGTCTCACATATATAGACAGGGACTCAGAAGACAGCAGTGATAAAATAGAAATTGAAGAAATTAATATATCTGGAACTAATAGTGATGAAGAAGAGAGCAGTGATAAAGTGATATGATGCATAATATCATAGTACTGGCATATTGACATTACCTGCAGTAATTACTAAATAAAGGTATGTTCTGTTTTGTGTTTGAAATACTGATTTCTTATTTTTGGGTTGGAAAAGTGGGCGGCGTCTTATACATGGAGGTGTCTTATACATGGGAAAATATGGTATAGACAGCTCTTGATTTATAGTTCCAGCTCAAACTTCTCCTATGTGATCCATTAGAATGTCTCAAACTTAACATACCCAAAGTAGGATTGTCTCCTCTAAATTCTAAACCTAGCTTTGCTTAGTCTTCCCTGTCTCTGTGAGCCAACACTAACCAGGAGCCCTCTTCCCAACTAGGCCTCATCCTCAATCTATAAAGACTTGAACAAACACTAACATAGTTCCTAACAGCTTAAGACCACATCACTAAGATGGCTCTTGTCCCCCCCCCCCAAAGTTCTGCTTCATAAAACGCAAAGCTGCTATTGTTATTTAATTTTTATTTATCTATTTTTTATTTTTATTTTTTTTTTACCATTTGTTCCAGGCAAGTTTGGAATGAGCCAGTTCTTGGTGCAAGCTCAGAGGAAAACGACATGACCTCAATGCAACCTTACTAGGGTCCTGGACTAATTATAATAAAGTTTGCATTACAGTTTTGACCTCCCCGTGGGTTTTTCTATATGCATTATGGGTAAGAGCAGGCACAGAAAAAAATGCAGTCATATAACCCTTTTCTGTCAATCATCCCGGAATGCAAATGAAAGTCTCCACGCAGAAAAATTCCACATATAGCCAGAATTAATTTTTTTAAAACATAAATCAAACATGTACTTCTTGTCCTAAGATCTTTCATTGGCTTCCTGTTGCATTTAGGATAAAAGCCTGATTATTTGTGTGGTTCTTCAGGCCCTTTATGGTCTGACCCTGACCCTGATGGTCTCTCTGATTTCATGACCTACCTACATTGCTTCTTTGGTTACCATAGATCCCATCTTCTGGCAGTTTCAGTACAAACCAAGTTCATTCTACCCTAGGGCCATTATGCTTGTTGTTTCCTGTATGGAATATTCTTTTAATTCTTGCTCACTCCTGACCTTTGAGGTTTCAATGCAAATGTTCCCTCAGAGAGACCTCCCAAACCACCCACAATTATTTCTACCAGATAGCTCAGTTTTATTTCCCCCTCCATCTCACTTATTACAAATATTTTCATTACTTTTTTTGTTTTGATTACCTACTTTGTTTGGCCTTCTGGTGTTTCAGAAATGTTTCCTTTTGTCTGACATCCTGGGCACAAGAGAGAATTGCTCTTTCTGGCTTCCTTGTGGTTGAGTAATGTCATGTAACTAATTTTGGCCTATTCATTATGAGCAGAAGTAACATGAGTCACATTGGCGATGAGGAGAAGTAATATGAGTCAACACAAGACCCTATAGACCTGTGGAACCCCTCTGCTATGGCCACCAGCAACTATCAAGACAATGGGTACAGTCACTCTGGTTTCCTGAGCTTTGTTGTTTATAGACACTGATATTTTGGTGTTTATTACTCTCTTTCTGGTAACATATGCTGGGGAGCAAGATCTCAAATGCTCTCAAAATTGAGCCAATCTTGACTGATACAGAAATTTTTGTCAGGAGGTTTTGTTACTAGAACAAAAACCTTGATTATGCTAAGAGAATTCCCCTCTCCACTAATTCTAGAAATATTCATGGAGCACCTACTATGAGCCATGGTAGTGATAAATTTCTGGCATATAACTGCAGTAAGAAAAATAAGATTCTGGTTCTCATTCAGTCTATTTCTAATACAAAAGGCAGACAATAAATAGGTTATTTTTGTCCAGAATAGGCTACTTGGAACAAAATATATTCTGCAATAACATACACCACCACCACCCCCAAATAATAGTGGCTTAAAACAAAAAGGTTTATCTCATTAATGTTACCTATCTATTATGAGTTGTAGGGGAATTTGCTCCTCATCATTACTTAGGAACCCAGGCTAAGAGTTTCCAACCTATTTATTAGAAAAAAAAGTGTATTGGAGAAACTTACTTTGGCAAATACATGTTTAAGTGTTCCCTTATGTCACAATCCCTTTTCTAAAACCAGTCACATGGCCAGCCTTTTTACTCACTAGGAGCCTAGAAAGTGCCCAAAGGGTGAAGCATGAGCAGTTAAGACTAGTGACTACTGCCCTCAGCACTTCTGATCATTAGGTATTAAGTTTACCTTTCTTTCCACACACAAAATATATGCATACTCTCCTCTGGGAAAATAACCCAAAAAGTTCTCTCCTATGACAGTATCAAGTTCAAAGTTTGTGATCTCATAGTAGTTGAGCCTGGATGTATCTGCTCTTTATGGAGGCATATGAACTAATAATCAAAATGTCTGTGCTTCTCCACCCACTCCATATCCTATATATCCTTTATTATAAAAGTCTAATATGCAAATAGGCTGAATGGTGGAATGACTGGTCGTTATGACCCACACTGACCACCAGGGGACATATGCTCAATGCAGGAGCTCTTGGCTGGTGAGTGAAGCAGCGGTGGCAGGAGCCTCTGCTGCATCTGCAACAGTGCTAAGGAGCTGTCAGTCAAACATCCCCCACGGGCTCCTGAATTGTGAGAGGACACAGGCCAGGCTGAGGGACCTCCCCATCCGAGTGCACGTATTTCATGCACCAGGCCTCTAGTCTAATATATAATGGTAGACAGGAACAGAATAACTACCATAAACACTCTCATTCAAAAAGGAGAAGAATGGGATTCAGGTAGCAACCAACAGCATGTGGCAATTATGGAATCCTACCAGGCAGACACTGCAAGCACCTCTACACCAGGTGGGGATATTCCTTGATTAGGCCCCAATTCTGAGCCACAGTAGATCCCCTTCACTGTATTGTATTCTGTAGTCCTTTATGCTGCCTTCCATCTTCTAAGGGAGTTCTCTTTCATTATCCCACATGTCCTTATGTCAGAATTGAGTATAATGGTAGGACAGGTAGCTGGTGATCAAGTACTGCTTGCTGGTATGGTGAACCCTGCCCCCAATATATACATCGTGGAATTGGATATAGAACCTTTAATTTTGTGTGTGTGTGTGTGTGTGTGTGTGTGTATACATTACCCAAAATGTATACATACTTTGAATAATTATTAATTCTAATAGGTCAAGTGTGAAAAATAAATCAATTGAGTTATCAGCTATAAAGGGTATATACATTTTTTAGGGCACATCCTGTATACATGTACACATATAATTAGAAAAAAAATACTAGAAGGAATCACATATTAATTATGCCATGTCTGAGTTGTGGCAGTATGGTTGACTTCTTATTTTCTCTCCTATACTATGCTATATTTTCTAAGTTTTCTATTAACAAATATTAATTTGAGAATCAGAAAATAAAATTATTTTTACTAAGTCATATATCTGTGTAGAGCAGATTTTATGTCCAATTCAATTGTAGGAGTTTCAGTCACTGCTACACATTTATCAAAATGAGGTGACAAGAAAGAATAATAAAGTGGATCCAAGATGGCTGCGCCCAGGTAAACACCTAGCCACAGCCGCACACAACAATTTCAATAAAGTACAACTAAAATATAAAATGGACATTACCCAGAACTACAGGAAAGTTGACTAATTGGAAATTCTACAACAAGAAGCAAGGAGAAAACCAGAAGGAAGCGCGGAGGAGCTGTAAAAGCCCAAGGTACGGAGACACGCAGCACAGAGAGGACAGAGCCGGAAAGGAGGGAGGCCAAGTGCCTGGCTGGCGTTCCTAGTGGGAAGGAGATAAAACTCCAACTGTGTTGGACCCCAGTTCTGACTGCTCTGAACCCCAGTTCTAGGCCAGACCCCGGGGACCCAGGCTCATCCATAGGGAGCTGGGCTGTAAGGCGGAACCCCAGGGAAGCAGTGAAAGCAGTCCCGGCAGCGCGCACATTGCGCACAGAGAAGGGACGGTCGGCTGTGCCGTGGGATTGCCCTGGCCCGAAGGAGACTGGGGCTCGAGTCTGCTCTGAACGCCACTTCCAACTCCACTTCCAACTGAACTGAACCCCAATACCGGGCTCATTGAGGGAGAACATAGACTGTTTGGCAGCAGGCGAAAATCGAGGGCACCTTTCTCTCAGAGATGCTTTGCAGTGATTACTGAAGGACCCTGAGACACAGGAGCCGCATAGGGCGGGGCTGACGGAAGCCAAGGCTCCACCCTGAAATCCCGTCCCATCTGTAACTGCGAAATGCGACAACGAAATAGATCACAAACAAAAGAAATGGAGGACAAAAAGCGACTGGATATAGAGTGAATCTACACTTATAAGGTTTTTCAAAAATTTCCTAGAAAAGATCGATAAGACCTATGAGGATATGAAAAGAGATCAACTAGAATTAATAAGGAGTCAACAAGAAATGATAAGGGATCAACAAGAAATAAAGAATACATTGTCTGAAATAAAAAATATTATACAGAGTCCTAAAAACAGAATGGAAGATTGCAAGAATCAAGTCAAAGATTTGGAACATAAAGAACCAGAAGACACTCCTCCACAGAAGCTAGAAGGCAAGAGAATCCAGAAAATTGAAGATAATGTAAGAAACCTCTGGGATAACATCAAGCGAACCAACATCAGAATTATGGGGGTCCCAGAAGATGAGAGAGAGCAAGATATCGAAAATATACTGAAAGAAATAGTGACAGAAAACTTCTCCCACCTGGTGAAAGAATTAGATTTACAAGTCCAGGAAGTGCACAGAACTCCAAACAAAAGGAATCCAAAGAGGACCACACCAAGACAAATCATAATTAAAATTCCTAGAGCAAAAGACAAAGAGAGAATATTAAAAGCAGCAAGAGCAAAGAAGGTAGTTACCTATAAAGGAGCACCTATACGATTGTCAGCTGACTTCTCAACAGAAACCATGCAGGCCAGACGGGAATGGCAAGAAATACTCAAGGTGATGAATAATAAGAACCTACAGCCAAAGATAATCTATCCAGCAAAGCTATCACTCAGAATCGAAGGTTAGATAAAGAGCTTCACTAATAAAAAAAAGCTAAAGGAGTTCATCAACACCAAACCAGAATTATATGAATTGCTGAAGGGTGTTCTTTCAGAAGAGAAAGTAAATAAAGATAAAAATTATGAACAACAAATACGTAACTATCAACAAGTGATTCTAAAAACCAAGGAAATTAAAAAAATCTGATGAACAATATTAACTGTTGAATATAATAGAATCAGAGGTATGGAAGGGGAGTGAATTGACGATTCTTGGGGAAAAGGGGAAAGGGGGATGTGGGAAGAGACTGAACATAAACTGTGCACCTATGGATGAGGACAATGGGGAGTGGGGAAAGGGCAGAGGGTGGGGTGGGAACCTGGTGGAGGAGAGCAATGGTGGGGGGGGAAGGAACATTTGTAATATGAACAATAAAAACTTATTAAAAATTATGTTGATTATAATAATGGTTAAATTAAAAATTTTAATCTGCCAGATGCAATACAGTTGCCAAAAAATTTTGTAATTTCAAAATACTTCTGTCATGAAGCCATTCATCATTTGTGAGATACAGAATCTCACAAACTTTTTGAAACTGCACTATTTTCATTGATTGTGTGTGTGTGTGTGTGTGTGTGTGTGTGTGTGTTTCATCAGTCCCATGGGTTGTAAGACTAATTTTTTCAGAAGCTTTGAAAAATTTCACCTTACTTGTATAGTCTCTTAATTCATATTTCAAAGGTTTAGCTCAGCTAAGTGCATCTCTTTTTAAAACTCTCCCCTTCACTGACTATTCTATTTTTAGATTTAATATGAAGTGGTTACAGGAACACAAATCTACTTTCCAATGTTGATGAAAGATACTGAATTTAAAACAAATTTTTGTTATGAATGCCAGAAACCTTAGGCATTTTGATGTGTTTTCCAAGATAAAAAGATGGCTGTGAAATAGAAAATAGGAATCCAGAAGAAATAGATATTGTGAAGAAATACTAAGTGAAAATCAAAATTATAATTTGGGGTAAAAGCCTCATTGCTAACAATAATTCTTTCTGTAACATTTTATTATCAGTTTGTACACTATAAAGAATAATTGTTGCTAGAACATTATTTGGAACAGATTAGGACAAAAAAGACAAATGATGCAATTTACTTTTTTCTTTCATCTTCAGAATCATGTTATTTATTTTCATGTCTCCTTTTATGTCTTTCAATAAACTTTATTTTCCCTCTTTAAAAAAAAAGAATAATAAAGTGGACATAGCTCTACCAGATATTAAAACATAATATGAACTTAAAAGAAATAATTAATTAAATAAATACTCAGTGCTTGGCACTGTTTTAGAATCAGTAACTGAGATAAGATCTCTGTCCTCGTGGAAATAAATATTCTAGTGAAGGAGACAGATAATAAACAAGTAAATTAATGAGATAGTTTTGATAGTATTTAATGCTAAAGAAGGATGTTACTTTAGTGAATGTTGTTGGAGAGAACAGCATTAGCTAGGTAGGGCAGTCAAAGGCAGCCTCTCTGAAAGCGGAATATTTGAGTTGAGACTTGAATGAGGAGTCAGTGAGCCATTCAACCTTCTGTAGGGAGAGCATTCCAGGCAGAAGGAACAGCAGTGGCAAAGGTCAAGCAGGTATAGGCTTGGCAGAGTTAGAAATTGGGTGGGCTCAACTAGAAGCAATCTGTAAAACTCATGGCAAGTCCTGAGAAATAATATGGACTTGCTGAATGTGCTGCAGGAATTTTTTTTGGGAGAGAAGAAAGTATGATGAAATATTACTGACAAACTTTTCAAATGTAGTCAGAACGATGCAGTGCTGAACTGGTGTTAACATCACACAGAAAGTCTACATGAGTATGAAGTTCAATTTTCCATTTCTCCTGCCTCTCTCAAGTTCTCATTTAGGTCAGGCGCCTCATGCAGATACTCTGTTATGAACAGCTGAGAACCTTATAGTTAAACAATTTCAGGAACCCTGTTCTCCATTGTGCCCTGGTTAAACCCTCGAAAATCAATGCAGGTTATCAACACAGTTTCCAGTAGCACCTGCAGCAGTCAAAGGCCAGAGCTGGGCCATAGAGGCAGCCTACAGGCCAGGTTGTGGGTATGGGTATGGGGGAGGGGTGGCCATGAATCTGGGAGGCCACAGCTTTTGGGCTGGATCAAGTCTGGTGCTAGAACTCCCTGGGTACTTCTGCTTCAAAGGATCTAGGTTTGCTGCAGAATGGGAGTAGGCTGGGCTTCAATATTCAATAGCCTCAGCTGTGGGAGGCAAAGAACATCAGGAGACAGGAAATTATGCTCTGATCCTTCAGAAACTTTCATCCAAGGATTGGGTCGTGATGGTAGCAGCAGACTCAGAGGTTGGCTGGCTTAGCTGAGTGGAGACGAGCCATTTTTGGAAGATGATAAGTTAACTTATGTCAAACAAAGATGTTTAGTTCAGTGATAAGGCGGATCCTGACTTACTGTAATAGATGCTTATTTGTGAGAACTTTATCTACTGGAAAGTTTGAATTTCTTCTTTGTTCTGATTTATGTGCCACTTTTTAGACTTAATGATCAAGAATGAGTTAACATTATTGCCTTAAATATGGAAACAAATGTATTGTTTAGACAAAACATTTTCAGTTGCAAAGTATGCTGTTTTTTTCCTTTTAGTAATCCATACCTCTGTGGATTCCCATGCCAGGCACCATTACTCACCTTTGGCAGTACCTGTATTTTAGGTCACATCTCTGGGTTGAAATGAATAGTCTCTGAAATATTAGCTTTGTAATCCTAAACCTGTAATAGAAAAAGCAAATGTCACACTGTCCCAAGAGGCAGCAAATGGACCCTTAGGGAACCACACTAGGCTGGATGGATGAAGAGACTGACTTAACTTGCAAAATCTGCCACATTGAATTGAGTTTGTGACACACCTAAACACCCCTTATAGGAAGAGCCAAAATTTTACTGAATTATTGAACTGCAACTTGCCTTCAGTAAATTGTCAGTAATTATGACAGTCACATTATGGAGACAGAAGGAAGTCTAATCATGTGCATCAGAAATCACTTCCAAAAACATGCCTCTAGCAGGAGGGAAATTGATTTTTAAAGAGAGAGAGAAAAGGGATAAGGGGGGGTGGGAGAGAGGAAGAGAGAGAGAGAGAGAGAGAGAGAGAGAGAGAGAGAGAGAGAGAGAGATTTATCCATTCATTAGTTGATTCTTATATGTGCCATGCCTGGGGATTAAACCTGAAAACGTGGTGTTTTGGGACAATTCAATAACCAACTGAACTACCCAGCCAGAGCTGAGGGAACTGAATTTTTGATTCAATATTCACATATATAAAAGTCTGTATTTATAACATTCCTGACTATAATAATTCTGAAATGTTCTTCTTCATGTATACTCACTAAAGAATACATATATATGCTCTGGCTGGTGTGGCCTGGTTGTTTGAGGCATCATTCTATGCACCAAAGGGTTACAGGTTCAATTCCCAGTCAGATATTGATACATACCCAGGTTGCAGGTTCAGTCCTCTGTTGGGGCATGTGTGAAAGGCAATTGATTGATGTTTCTCTTTCACATTGATGTTTCTCTCTCACATTGATCTTTCTTTCTCTCTTTTCTCTCTCTCTCTCTCTCTCTCTCTCTCTCTCTCTCTCTCTCTCTCTCTCTCTATCTCTCTCCTCTTCTTTTCTAAAATAAAAAAGTGGGGGGAACCAATATATATATAGAGTTAAGAAACGATATTTTAGAAAACTGAAAGATAGGTGACTAGGAAATATAGAAGATGGTAAGTGTGTGTGTGTGTGTGTGTGTGTGTGTGTGTGTGTGTGTGTAACTGGATAATTAACACCTATAATTCACTTTGTGAATAGATTAACTCATTCCACAGTTTCTGAAGTAGTGCCTCATGCTATTGACTCTGGGTAATAACTCAGGGGAGGAGGACAAAGGGTGACAGTGTGTCTCAGTGTCCATTAACACCTACCAATGCCCAAAGCCAAAGGGCTGTACTTGTCCTTTATGCCACTCCTTTCTTGATGTGACTTGCTTACCCATCCAATGCTGCAAGATAGAGGCAATGGGGAACTTGATTTCTTTGGAAAAGCTTCAAATGCTTAGACCTCGCAGTAGGAATAATGATTTCAACACTGCTAGGTCCTCCAAGGTAGGTAGAAAAAGTTAAATTATTTCTGCTAACTTTAATGACATTTACTAAGGGAAAAAGGAGGATAGCAATTCAAACTTCCACAAGCTATGTTTTCATAAAACATAAACTATTCAAAAGTCATAAACAAAGTCTTATAAATGTTAATAAAAATAAAAATATCATATATCAATGTGTGGAACACATTTATATTTCTTTTCTATGACTTGAAGCATATTTCCACTTTAAAGATTATAGGACTTTATTCTTTCTTTTACTTATTTAATGTCATATCTTTTCAACCACAAATTATAATGCCCTTCTTATGAGAAAGTATGGTCTTTTATAATTTATTTTATTTATAGTAAAAATCCTGAACCATTTGTTAATTATTTTTTCCACTGAATTTGAGGAGAGTCCAATTGCAATGTATCTCCTTCTTCACTCTTCACAACATGGGACTGTGTAGATTCATTGTCTATATGGATTAGGAGCTAGTATAATAAAAATGCATGTTATAGATATGACTTCATTGTTAAAAGCAAATTCTTAACTGGCATGATGTGGGATATCCTTATCAGGGAGACCTATACATATTAATCACAGGGGAGTAGGACATATGAAAGAGTTGGGGAGAAAAAGGATAATAATGGATAATAATTCCACTGTTTTATAGATTGAAAGATTTTATATAATTTCATCTGATCAAACTATGCTGCTAAGTTAATTTTATTGTGTCATTTTGCAGAAGTGGAAATGAAACAGGAAGAGTTTCTGAGGCTTTCTAAGGCTGCATAGACTACAGGTGGAGAAGCTGGGTGCCATTGGGGTTTTTGGCCCATACTGTTTAGAAAAACTGGGACCAGACACGCACACTGTGGTGAGAACAGAAGTTGGGTTTGTTAAAGTCCAGGTTCAAACATCCATCATTTAGTGAAAGCATTTCCGAAAAAGCTCAAATCAAGGAGTACTTACCAAGGTAAATTTGTTCAAAGAATTTTCAGAATTAGAGATCAGGGTGTGGCTTCCTCTTCCTCAGTTCAGGCTTGAGATTGAGTTCTGGGGAGATCACTCAGAAAGAATCTTGCTTCTTTAAAGACCTGAGAGCCAGAAGAGATACTTCTAGGCCACAGAGGGAGAGGGCTAAGGAGGGAGGAAGAAAAACTGGAAGTGCAATGAAAGTCATTGTGTTCATATCAGGTTTCTCAATCTTGGCATTTCTGACATCTTGGGTGGGATAATTCTATGTTGTGGAAAACTGTCTTGTGCACTGTAGGGTGTTTAGCAACATTTTTTGGCCTCTACCCCATAGACATCCGTAGCATTGCCTCTTTCCCTCCAACCTGGGCAACCAAAATGTCTCCAGACATTGCCAAGTGTCCTCAAAGGAGCAAAATCACCCTGGGTGAGAACCATTATTTAAGGAGGATCAAGCTGAATTAAGTAACCAATATATATATTGGTATACTGCAAGTTTACCAACTGCATATGGATTGCATCTCAACATGTTTTTTTCTCACACAGTTGTATTTTTATTTTTTGTTAATCCTTGCCTGATATTTTTCCATTGATTTTTAGAGAGTGAATTGAAGGGGAGATAGAGAGAGAGAGAGAAACATTGATGTGAGAGAGATACATGATTGGTTGCCTTCCATACTTGTTGGCATTGCACCTGCAACTGAGGTATATGCCCTTGATGGAATTAAACCCACAGCCTTCCAGTCCCCAGGCTGACGCTCTATCCACTGAGTCAAACCAGCTAGGAGTGTAAGGTATTTTTAAAGCAATGAGATCAGCTTGCCAGATGAATGCTTACAGAAAAAACTTTTATAGATGTGCAATTTTGGGGGGAAATAAAAGGAGAGATTATGATCTCATGATAAAAGACTAGAGAAAAATTCCACATTCTTGAGATAGTGCCAATAGAATATAACCTGAAGCAGAAATGTAACAAGTCTCCTTCTTTTGAATCACATGTAGGCATGCAAAATGGCACAATCTTTTTGGAGGACCATTTGACCTTGACCTTGGTGCCAAGGATTCTGTGTCTGGCATGTAGAGGAGCCTCTATGTCATGTTAAGTTCACTGGTACCAAATCACAAGGGCTCAGAGCTGTCCTTTGTGAAGCTTCTCATGAGAGAAACTGTCATGACTGTTTCCTAGAAAAATAAAATAAAAATAACACAAACAAAACTTTTTTAAACTTCTTCCAAGAGATCATGAACAGCAACAACTTAATTCTTAAAGGGCAAGAGGCCTGTAATATCCCTGCTTCTGAGGCTGGAAGAGTACAAGGTTTGGTGAAGAAATATAATATGCAATTTATGATTTTTTCTCATGGAGGAAAATCCATCTGTGAAAAAAAAATAATGCAAATAAATCAGTCAAATAACCAGTATTTGACCAATATTTCATTCTAGCTCCAGGAATATCATTTCAACCTAAGAAGGAATATAATGAGGGATGTAAATCCTTGAGAAAACTTCACCTCTGGAATATACTGAATTTTTAATGTATGGTTTAAAAACACCATGCTTATCATGCAGATATTATTAATGTCCACTTTAGTGGACTTTAGCTATCCAGCCTTTCATGCTCATCTTATGTCTTGGAAATTCCCTTTCTAATGCATCTTGGAAGGAGTCAGGCCTTCTCACAATGGCAGAAGGAGAAAATTTGCCAAATCCTTGCTGTTCTGGCATTTTTTTTGAGACTGAGAATCTGTCAGTCATATGGTGACAGCTGAGAACCTAGAGCCATAGCTTAAGACTTGAATTCTGTTGTGTGCTGGTGACCACCAAAGAAAGACTGAGGTCCGCAGGGCAGTGGGCCATCTGTGGCCTCTGAGCCTGGCAGTGTCAGTGGGATAAGCCATAACATCAGAGGTTCAAAGGTGACAATGGCAGTAATGGGACAGAAGGTGACTGGAAGTCTCACCAGACAGGTGACCCAAGGTCACACAGCTGATAACTGGCAGAGTTGGGAATGGACTGTTGTTCTAGAGACCTTTTGCTGCACCACCTTTAAATAAACATATGCACAAACGATTGTTCTAAGGACCTCCCTGCTTTTCTCTTCTTCTCTTTTTCATTTTTTAAAATTTTCACTGTTTTATTTTTATTTTTAATATATCTTCATTGATTTCAGA
This sequence comes from Pipistrellus kuhlii, assembly GCF_014108245.1. Lineage (NCBI taxonomy): Eukaryota > Metazoa > Chordata > Mammalia > Chiroptera > Vespertilionidae > Pipistrellus > Pipistrellus kuhlii. The sequence continues at coordinate 16,886,094 of NW_023425405.1, forward strand.
GAGAAAGAGAGAGAGATAGAAACATCAGTGATGAGACAGACTCATTAATCCCCACTGGGGATCGAACCCGGGCACAAAGTTGAACAGTGACTTCCTGGTTCATAGGTCAATGCTCAGCCACTGAGCCATGCCAGCCAGGCTGGACAGGGAACATTCTAAGACTTCAAAGCCAGATTTTTATTTTGCGAATAAAGATCACTGATATCCTGTCTGCCTGGCCTTTCATTAGATCCATAAAGGGAGTACTTTGGCCTACAGATATGCACAAGGCAAATATCTGGGATATAGCCAGAATAAGATGCATACCACAAATAATAGCAGACTTTGAGTAAGGAAATTCTGAGAATATAATTCAGGACTAGTGTAAAATCAGAGGAAATGGGTGTGAGGCACCCAAACACTTGGATCAGATGTAGGGCTGAATACTATTGGTGTAAATGAAACAGCATTTTCTAAACATAATTTTTTTTTTCAGACATGACGACGATACATAGAGGAAAGAAATTCAATTATATGTTAGCATTAAAATGAACACATATACATTTTATTTTTAAAAACCCCTTGTATTAAAATCTACATTTAAAACTATTACAATAGAATGTATTTAACTGTATAAAATATTACAGTGATTGGTAATCTTACTTTGATCATAGACTGCATAGCCTTCATTATGGTTTAAGCAGTAATAAGAGTTTAAGGTCCTATGCTTTAAAAATTTATTTTATTTTTTTCTGTGACTCTGCTTCTATTTTCTAATCCACATGTGTCAAACACAAGGCCCGCGGGCCAAATCCGTCCCGCCAGGCCTTGCAATGTGGCCCGCGCTGTCATCACTGCACTCCGCTGCTTTTCCATCACAATGACAGTTTATGACTGTTCAGTAAACCATTCGGCCCACGATTTAGGCTGGATTTTAGATTTTGGCCCCTTCTCTGATTGAGTTCAACACCCCTATAATCTATGACTGATACTGAGAATTTTACTAAGGTCATTTATGATCATATAATTTAATTCTCCACATTTCTCTGAAACCTAATGAAAACAAATATTTCTGAAAAAGCAATTAGTTATTTCAGTGCTTATTACATGCTCCATATATATAATAAAAGTTGAGTGCTTTATGTTACAGAAGTTAATCTGAACTCATTCATAACTAAGTATATTAACTCTGTACTAGTTAGAACAAGTAAAGTAAAATGATAGGAACATTAAGATTTAAACAGTTTTACTGTATGTTTGGAAAACTATGAAAATTAACATTTGAAAATTCCTTCTGTTGACACTTTGTATCATTTAATAAAAAAGATGGAAATAGAAAATATTCCAGATGGTTCAAAGTTATGAATAAAGTGGAAAATTATAACAGCAAACACAAAGCATAATAGTAATAACATTTGCACAGGATTTTGAGAAATATTTATTTTAAATATTTATTGTTGACAGTATTACAGATGACCCTCTCTTTGCCCCCCTCCACCCAGTTTCTGCCCTGCCCCAAGCCTTCACAATCCTACTGTCTGTGTCCATAGTAATAGCATATAAGATCCCTGGCCAATCCCTTCTTGTCCCTCCTCTCCCTTCTCTCTGAGATTTGTCAGTCTGTTCCATGTTTCCATGCCTCTGATTCTGTTTATTCATCAGTTTATTTTGTTTATATTTTCGTTAATTTATTTTGATTCAATTATTGATAGGTATGTATATATTACCATTTTATTGTTCATATTTTTTCTTCCTCTGCTTCTTTCTCCTCCTCCTCCTCTTCTTCTCCTCCTCCTCCTTCTCCTTCTCCTCCTCCTTTTCCTTCTCCTTCTCCTCCTTCTCCTTTTCCTTCTCCTTCTCCTCCTTCATCTTCTCCTACTTCTCCTCTTCTTCTTCCTCTTCCCCTCACTCTTCCTCCTCTTCCTCCCCCTCCTCCTTCTCCTCCTCCTCCTCAGCCCCCTCCTCCTCAGCCTCTGCTTCCTCTTCCTCCTCCTCTTCTTAATGAATACTTTTCAACAATTCATGTATTACTGGTTTGGTGGTGAACTCCTTTAGCTTTTTCTTGTCGGTGAAGCTCTTTATCTGACCTTCAATTCTAAATGATAGGGTTGCTGAATAAGAAAGTTCTGAGAATTTAGTTCAGGACTAGTGTAAAATCAGAAGAACTGGGTGTGAGGCACTTAAACACATGGGTCACATGTAGGACTGGGAAGAACTCTGCTAGTGTAATTTAAAGACCATTTTCTAAATGTAATTTCTTTCAGACATGAAGAAGATACAGAGAGAAAAGAAATTCAATTATATGTTAGCATCAAAATGAACACATAAGCATTTTATTTTTAAGAAACCCTTGAATTAAAATGCACATTTAAAACTATTATAATAGAGTGCATCTAACTGATTAAAATATTACAAAATGTGATTGATAATCTTACTTCAACAATGGACTGTGTAATCTTGTTTGTAGGTCCTTGCTATTCATCACTGAATATTTCTTGCCACTCCCTTCTGGCCTCCAAAGCATCTGTTGAGAAATCAGCTGACAGTCATGTGGGCACTCCCTTATAGATGAATAACTACTTTTCTCTTGCTGCTTTTAAGATTCTCTCTTTTTCTTTAACTTTGGCATTTTAATTATGATGTGTTTTGGTGTGGGCCTCTTTGGGTTCCTCTTGTTTGGGACTCTCTGTGCTTTCTGAACTTGTAAGTCTATTTTTGTTTTTTACCAGATAGGGGAAGTTTTCTGTCATTATTTCTTCAGGTAGGTTTTAAATATCTTGCTCTCTCTTCTCCTTCTGGGAACCTCATAATGTGAATGTTATTATACTTGAAGTTGTCCCTGAGGCTCCTTACACTATCTTTATATTTTGGGATTCTTTCTTCTTTTTGCTCTTCTGATTGGGTGTTGTTTTTGTTTTTTGTTTGTTTGTTTGTTTGTTTTTTGGCTTCCTCATACTTCAAATCCTTGATTTGCTTCTCAGAATTCTCTACTGTTGAACCCCTATAAATTATTATTTTTTGGTTAGTGTATGCTTAATTTCTGACCTATCCTTTTTATGTCTTCGACATTCTCACTAAGATCCTTGAAAGTTTCATGAAGTTCCTTGAAGTTCTCATTAAGTCCCTGAAAGCTCTTATAAAGATCCTTGAGCAACCTTATAACCATTGTTTTGAACTCTGTATCCAGTAGCTTTCTTGCTTCCATTTCTTTCATTTGTAACATGTTTCTTTTTCTCTGCATTTGGCTACTCTTCTGATTGGGTGTTTTTTGCTTCCTCATATTCCAAATCCTTGCTCTACCTTTGAATCCCAATAAAGTATTCTTTATTTTACTTAGTGTATGCTTAATTTCTGACTGGTCCTTTTTCATGTCTTTGAAATTCTAAGATTCTTAAAGCCCTTGCTGGTTTGGCTCAGTTGATAGAGTGTTTGTGTGCAGACTGTAGGATCCCAGGTTTGATTCTGGTCAAGAGTGCATATATCTCAGTTGCAGGCTCAATCCCTAGCCTGTTAGGGCACATACAGAGACAATCAATAAATGTGTCTCTCTCATAATTGATGTTTCTATCTCTCTCTTTCTCCCTTACTCTCTGAAATAAATAAAAATATATTTAAAATACAGGCAGTCCTCAGGTTACATTGGACTTGACAAACATCATTTCGTGGCTATGTCGCCATCTCCCATTTATCTATATGTATATAAAAGTTCTGTCATTTTAACATGTATACATATGTGCTTTACATTTTTTATTATTTATTTACCACAAGTAAAGGTCAGGAATTGTTATTTCTTTAAAATTTTTTTTTACTGTTTCACTTCATAACTGCTGTGTATGTGCTCCATGTGAGTGACTTACACATGGTGCGTTCTGACTTACAGTGAAAATCGCGTTACATCGCACCATAGGAACAGATCTCCAACATAACCCGAGGACCTACTGTAATCCCTGAAGGTTCACTAAGTTCCTTGAAGTTCTCATTAAGATCATTGAACAACATTATAACCATTTGGTCTCTGTACCTAGTAGTTTGCTTTTTTCCTTTTCCTTTTTTTTTTTTTTTTTCTTCTGGAGATTTCTTCTGTTGTTTCATTTGTGACATGTTTCTTTGTCTCTGCATTTTGGCTACTTCCCTGTGTTTGTTTCTATGTATTAGGTAGAGCTGTGATGTCTTCTGGAATTGGTTAGAGTGGCCTTGTGTAGTAGGTGTCCTTTAAGGCTCAGTGGTTCAGTCTCTCCAGTCAGTGCCTGAGCTGGGCACTCTACATGTGACCCTGTGTAGATTGTGTGCACATTCTTGTTGTAGTTGAACTTTGATTGCTATTGGTTTCACTGAGAGGAATGGACCTCCAGCCAATTGCCTGTGAGGACCACCTGGGAATACAGAACTATAGTGAAAGAGCTGCTGTTCAGGAGACACCTCTGTGGAGCAGGACTTGCTTCAGTGGGGCTTTAGTGTTCACTAAGTCTTCCCGTTGAGTGTTGCTTGTGGATGAGTAAAGTTGTAATCTGGTATGGTCTGAAGCTGTCCACTGAGTGCATTGGCTCTGGGGCCTCCTGGGAGGTGCAAAGTCAGTGAATGCCTTAGGCCACCCAGGAGGAGCTACAGAGAGATCTGCAGATAGCTGCTACTTGTACCCAGGCAAGGCCACGCTATCTTAGGCCTCTTAATATAGGTATGGGGCATGCTGACACCAGCTCCTGTTTATTTGTGTGATTTTAGGAAAGTCTGAAGCCTTAGCCAGGACAGGCCTATTCATATGGAAAAGCAACTGCAATTTGGTGGGGCTGCAAATTGGATGGTGTGGGGTCTCAGGGAATCACCAGGGTGGAGCAAACAATGTGAGCCCGGCTGATGGAAACTCAGATATGGCTGCAAATCAGCTCTGCTAGGGGGAGGTCTCAGCATAGGAACAATGACCCTTATGAGCATCCTGTCTAAGAGAAAGCTGTCCCCTGAGTAATTGCTCCAAGGCCAGACAATCCAGTTCTTCACTATATGTCCCTGGCTCCCCCAGGGCTGTTGCCTAGTGCCGGAAATCAGAGGGAACGAATCAGCATAGGTTCATGTGCTGGGCCTTTGAAAGGAACTTCCTGGGTCTCCAGCGGCCTCAGTGTCACTCAGCCCACAATCCCCACTGATTTTTATAGCCAAAAATTATTGGGACTTCTCTTCCCAGCTCTGGTACTCTGGGCTGGCAGTTTGGTGTGGGGCTGGGACTCCTTGCTCCTCATAGGAGGCCTCCACAGACAAGATATTCCTCCCATTTGAAAACTAACATACCTCACGTGGGTTGAACCAGTCTGTTCTGTGCCTCCACCTCTCCTACCAGTTTTCATGTGCTTTCTTCTTTACTTATCTAGTTGTAAGACTTCTATGCAGACTAACTTCAGCCTTTTCTGAATGATGGTTGTTCTGTATTTTAGTTGTAATTTTGATGTGGTTCTGGGAGGCAGCAAGTACCAGCATTTACCTAAGCCACCATATTGTTCCTCTATTATTTCTTAATAGAAGCAATTTGCATTACTGAGTCTTTGGTGGGTTTCTTAGTGTGCTTATTGTTTGAACACAAAGAGCCCTTATAATTAGATCTCTGGATACTGGAGGATATGTGTTTCATGACTATGTAATATATCATGAAGAGAGCACTGAACCTCTAGGTGTTTATTCATCCACTTGGACCCAGCTCATCCAGAGCCCAGGCCTGGGATGCTGGGGTGAGAGGAATGGTGCTAGGAGTTGCTTGGTTGACTTGTACTGCTATCATATGAATGAAATGTCTTGATTTTTCTTTTCTAAATAAATTCGTTCCTTAGATTAGAGAACTGGCTAAACTGCAAAAGCCTTTTATAGATTGAAATGGCACAAAAGACAATTTTTCTTTCAGTTGCTCAGAGTGAGTACTCTTTATTCTCTCATCCACGGGTAAAATACATTTTCTCGGAAATGAACATGCTTTGTATCTTTGTAACGTACACCCCACTGTGCTCACTGCTTGTCAAATTCATCGGAAATCACTTCACATTTGATATCACATTTTTGGATCAGAATGGAATCTGAGGATGTCAGAAGAAACTGTGGCATATGGAAACAGCTGAAAACCAGGGGATGCTTTAGTGTGGACAAGGGAACTGGAGCTATGGTTGTTGTACTTAAATAATTGCGGTGCAACTCTTACTATAGGAGCAGACAACAAAACCAGAAACAATGAGAAATGATCACTGGGACCCATGTACGACTTTTATGTGATGAGAATTTTCAGGATGAGGTGGGGCCCTTAGAAGGGTAGAAGGCAGGTGGCCATCTGTCACTGCTTGGGTTATGCCTTTTCAAGGGTGCTACCAAAGTGGCTTTCACTTGGGACAGAAGGTTGAATGGGTTGACTTCCTAAGATTCATTTTATCTTTAAGATGCTATGATTTCACAATCTTTAAAGATAATTACTGAAAAGAATATGCCCTTGGAGCTCACTGTGTGACAAAAACAAGTCCTTCCTCATCTCTGGGTACTAGACCCCTCATCTGCAAAATGAGATGGTTGAACACTAGATCAGAAAAGTATATCCATTGGCCTTTGGGATAGTTCCAGCCTCACGTGTTGAGAAGAAACACTAGAAACTGCCACCATATCTTACCTCTTGTGTGTTCAGATATTGTTTTAGTGGCTCATAAAACAGTACCAATCTTCTCATTCACATTTTAAAAATTCATTAAGGTGGACAATCCAAGTTGCAAAAGTGGTTTTCTTCCATTCAGTGCAATGATGTCACTTTCATTTCAAAGAGAGAAAAAAGTAATCTGAAAAATGCTGATTTTTCTTGAGTAGGTCCTTGTATAAAATTCTGACTACCATTGGTTTAGATGATTTTATCTCTGCAGCTTGTATATTGTTTTTAATACCTTCACCACTCTTAGAATAATAGATCCTAAGACTGGAAGTTTGAAATTATTGGCACAGGAAGCTTTTACCTCTCTTCCACTTGCAGAAGGAAATACATCACTCACAGCATGGAGAAAAAAAAATCAAATTTAATATGTAGTCAAAGTCTTTTCCAAAGTACTTACTTTCTCATCAACCAGGATCACCCTCTCTCCACCTAAATGTCCTTGTGATAGCCACTTTTACTTAGGAAACAATGATTAGTTCTATTAGAGGTAGCTAAAAATTAGACAGATTCTAAGTTCCTTGAGAACAAAGTTCTCCCTACTGTATCCCTGAAAAATAACAGAACCTTAGTGATATTGGGGAATCAGTAAATGAATGAACAGGAACTTAGTGATATTGGGGAATCAGTAAATGAATGAACAACTGAGTAGATAATTTTTTATAACTCTTTCCATCTATACTTTAATGGTGAGAGAGCCCTCTGCTGGAAGAATGGATATTATATACCTATCTCTTAGCAGTGTACTGAAATAATTCAGTTAATCACTCCTGTTTCTAGATGAGGTCACAGAGAAAGAGAGGCACCTTATTGGACAGAATATTATAAAAAGCTCCGTGAAGAATCACTGGCTGGAACAGGATTCAGTTTTCACTAATTGGATATATTATAGATCAAACAATGGACTTTGAACTAAAACCTCATATAACCAAATTTCTGATATGATGTTCCAAACCTATAACCTGTATTATGAGTAATGCAATATGAGTTATGCAAGAAGCAATAAGCATCATTGTCAAATAAAATTTATGGATTAATCTGATATAAACATATATTCATGCAGCACACAATTATATATACACACATATATATCATCTAATGCTATATAACAATTATGCAAATAAGAAATTCATTAAAATTAATTGGTATTACTTTTTTATATTTTATTGATTTTTGAAAGAGAGGAAGGGAGAGGGATAGAGAGCTAGAAACATCGATGAGAGAGAAACATCTGCCTCCTGCACACCTCCACTGGGGATGTGCCCACAACCAATGCACTGACCGGAATTGAACCTGGGATCCCCCAGTCCGCAGACCGACGCTCTATCCACAGAGCCAAATTGGCTTTGGTATTACTTTTTTATGAAATTGAGACAATATGTTAGTTTTTCTTCCCATTAGGTATTCAAAGAGAGAACCACTAATACTTTTTATACATGGAGTTTCTCTCTTTCTTAGTCTGGAACTAACCTCTCAATTCTTTTTTTTTTTCTCCCCCCAAAATATATTTTATTGATTTTTTTACAGAGAGGAAGGAAGAGGGAGAGAGAGAGTTAGAAACATCGATGAGAGAGAAACATCGATCAACTGCCTCCTGCACACTCGCCACTGGGGATGTGCCCACAACCAAGGTACATGCCCTTGACGGGAATTGAACCTGGGATCCTTTAGTCGGCCGTCCGACACTCTATCCACTGAGCCAAACCGGTTAGAGCAAAACCTCTCAATTCTTATAGTTTCTTGTTCACCTGTCTCCTTCCTATGATTCAGTTCATGTTCCCACTTCCACTCAGGGGTCTGTCATCCCGTTTCTTCCATGCTTTGCTCTGGTTATTCTGGATTCTGTAGGGCTACAAGAGAGACTGCATTGAGTAGCTGGAATAATCTTTCTAGAAAGCAAAAGCACTATTACCACACTGGGAGTGGTTGGGGTGGGAGCTCAGAGAGCTGCTATACCTAGTAGGTTGGAGACTCAGGTCTGAATGAGGAGACAGAAGAACTTGGAGTGAATAGGAGGCGGTGCTTCACCAGGAATGAGGAAACAGTAGAGTTGAAAAGTATGTGGAAGTGGAGAGCAGCCAACCAGGAGAGCTCCAGATTTTCTCACCCATCACCCACAATTCCTTTTTATTTTTTTTAAATTTAATTTTTGTTGTTGTTAATCCTCGCCCAAGGATATTTCTTCCATTGATTTTTAGAGAGAGTGAAAAGGAGGGAGGATGGGGAGAAGGGCGAGAGGGGAGAGAGAGAGAGAGAGAGAGAGAGAGAGAGAGAGAGAGAGAGAGAGAGAGAGAGAGAGAGAGAGAGAGGATGTAAGAGAGACACATTGATTGGTTGTCTTTGGCATGCACCCTGACCAGGGCTGGGGATAGAATCTGCAACCCAGGTACATGCCCTTGACTGGGAATTAAACCTGTGACCCTTCAAATCTCTAACCACTTAGTGACACCAGCCAGGGCACAAACAATTCCTTTTTAATAAAACCTATAGAAAGAGGCCTTCACTAATCACCAAGTACCTGTATCAGGTGTTTTCGTACTTGGCTGTGAGTTGGATTTGCCAGAGGAACATGGAAAATTCCTGATGTTTCCCACTTTCAGAAATTCTTGTTTAACTGGGCTGGGGTGTGGGTTAGGTATTGGGAGGTTTTAAAGCTTCTTAGGTGATTGTAATGTGCATCTAAGGCTGAAGATCACTGGTTTGTACTCTGGTGAAACAGAGTAAATGTTTATGCAATAGTAAATAGAGTAAATTTCTTGCATAGAGTAAATAGGTACATTATCACTTCTGGTTGTTAATGAATCTTTCTCTTGCTTTATTTTATTGTTTTCCCCTTCATCACTGTGGTAGGCAAAGTCATTGTGCCATATTCCTAAAGATGTTCATGACCTTATAAAAAGGAAGAAAAAAACAATCAAACCCCTTTTCCTCCTCTGATTCTTTTGGCTGGTTCAATAATCAAGTCAACATGAGAAAGATTGACAAGAGAAAATAAAATTTAATTTCATGTGTATGGGAACAACACATACATGAGAGGTTCACAGATAGAAAAAAAAAATGAGGTAAATATGACATTCTGAACGAGGGATGAGGCAAGACACCTTGAAGTTTCAAAAGATCATTGACGGGACAGCATTCAGTAATTAATCATTTGCCCCACCATATAAATAGGTCAACAAAGATGATCTCTTATCTCTTATCATGGTTAAGGCCCCTAATTAAATCCTCTAGGTCAGTGGTCTGCAAACTCATTGGTCAACAGAGTCTAATATCAATAGTACAACGATTGAAATTTCTTTTGAGAGCCAAATTTTTAAAATTAAACTTCTTCTAACGCCACTTCTTCAAAATAGACTCACCCAGGCTGTGGTATTTGAGCCACACTTGAGCCACACTCAAGGGGCCAAAGAACCACATGTGGCTCGTGAGCCACATTTTGCAGACCACGACCACGACCAGTACTGCAACCACAGCTCTAGACAGCTAATGGGAGAGGCTAGAGTTTCTCTTGAGTCTGTAGGGTCTGGGTTGCCTTTAGTTCAAAATAATCCACATACCACAGAGGCACATCCTGGTTGACTTCTTCTGAACTCCTAACCCCAGTCCTTGGACCAGAGAACATGTTCTCTTACATGGGCAAGGGGATTTGGTAGATGTGATTAAGGATTTTGAGATAGGGAGATTACCCTGCTGACCTGGGGAGACTCAGGTGTAATCACAAAGGTCCTTACCAATGAAAGGAGGAGGGAGGAGAGTCAGAATCAGAGATGTGCTGACAGAGCTCTGGGATCTCAGGTTTTGGGGATGGACATGAGCCAGGCATGCTGTCTCCAGAAGGAAGAGAAGACAAGGACTATATCCCCATCTAGAACCTCCAGAAAGAACTCAGCCCTGCCGACACCTGGATTTTACCCAAGCAAGACTCTCTTTGGCTTTCTGACTTCGAAAACGCTAAGAAAATAAATTTGTGTTGTTTTAAGCTACTAAATGTGTGGTACTTTGTAATAACAGTAACAGGAAACTAATGCAATCCCCAATCCCATATTTCTGCACCTACTTCCTCTTCTGCCACTATATGCAGCAACTGTGAGGTGTTTACTACATCTACTTGGATCCTTGTCTTTGCATGTATCCTTAAAGAAAATATACATTTTACCTAAAGAAATACCTAGTGTGGCTGTGGAGGCTTTTTCTTAAGCTTCCCAAAATGTTTAATAGGAAATAAAACCTTTCATTTGTTAATGTTTATAAAAGTTTAAATTACAAATGCTTGCCATAAGCCTTGGCTCACTTTCAGTATTGCATAACAGACAGGAGTAGGTGAGTGCTACTAAGTGAACTCTGCTTTTACCGAGGAGTGGGATGGAGGATTACTCATGGGCAGGACAAACAAACAAACAAACAAACAAACAAAAAACCCCCAAAGGGCTGAGAAGCAGGAAATGAGGAAAGATGTAAGACAAGGAAGCAAGGGAACTTCCAAACTTCCAAACAAACTTCTATTACTTCATGGTTATCTTCAGCTGTGCACCAGTAATCGGGAGCCACATGAAGGCATATTCCTCCAAATATACCCATGCATGCATGAAACTTAGCAGGAATGTTGGTCTGTGCAGCTTAACTACCTTTGTGTTCAATATTTTGTTTTTTTAAATCTAAACATTCTTGCTTCACTAAATAAAAGAGCATTTCAATACAATATAAGTATTTGATGGGGTGAAGAGATGTTGAATATTTGTGGTGGAGGGAGTTGAGATTTAGTGTAAAGAATAAGAATTGTTTAACTATGATTACTAGCTATAAATCAACAAGTGGCAACAGATTGCATAAAATAAAGAACTTTTAAAATATAATTTCTTTACATTAAAATTGTATATAAAAACACCAGAATCAAGAGAAAATTATTGATATGGAAATTAAAAGTTAATCCGATCCCTCTCTCCTTTATTTTTAATAAATTTGAATATAATAGCCATCTGAAAATGGTTTGGTTAATGAGTTAGATAACCTTGGGTTTCTCTCTCTCTTTCTCTCTCTCTCTCTCTCTCTCTCTCTCTCTTTCTCTCTCTTTCTGTCTCTTCTTGTCTCTGTCTCTTCTCATTGAAATGTTTATTAAAATAATTGTACATTCACATACAGAGGGATTCCTTACCCACTTTACTCAGTTTCCTCATTTTGAAATATTTTCTCCATTGAATCACCTTTGCTCCTTTGCCAAAGATCAGTTAACTTCATTTATTTTGGTTTTATTTCTGGGCTTTCCATTCTGTTCCAATGACTGATTTGTCTATTTTTTCACCCATATCTCATTGTCTTGATGATTATAGCTGTAGAGTAAGCCTTGAAGTGGGCTAGTGTCAGTGTTAGCTCACTGTTGAGGTTCTCTCAGTTCACAGTCATTTCATTTGTAAATATGTGTCTCTTACTTAAAATTATGTTACCTCTACTTTTCTTAGCTATTGTAGCTCTGTAATGCATTTTAGCAGCTATTCTCTTTTAGTCACTCTAGTCTCAAAATTATCTTGGCTATTCTAGCTCATTACCACCTCTGTAACATACACACCTATTTCTTGGGGATTTAGAGTTAAAGAAACTTAAGGTAGATTTAAAAAATGATTTTCAGTCTTCCACAACAAGGTCATTGTCTTTTATTTTTTTAAAAATTTACTACATGGAAATATTACAAAGACCTTTTATATATTAAAGTAATAAGATCCTGGTGTGTTTCAATTTTTTCCCCATTTTGTCTTTTGACTTTTTTATGGCATTTTTTCCCCCTTGTAGGAATGGGAAATAGAGAGGGGCAAGGAGAATGTCCTAGTCAAAGAGTAAACAAATGCAAAGGCCTCTGGGTCAGAGAATTGGAAACTGATAGATAGAAGAGTGTGATACAAGTTGAGATTGGAGGAGTAAGTAGGGGTCCTTCCAGAGAGGGATTTGTTGGTTGTGGTGAAGAGGAGTTTAGATTTGATGCTACTTGCAAAGGGAAGTCATTCGTGGAGAACTTTAAAATAATCACACTGCATGGAGCATGGGCTATGGGATGTGAGAGTGGAAGCAGGAGACGTGTTAGAGGCTGCTACATTGGTCCCAGTTAAAAATGATGGTGGCTTTCACTAGGATGAGGGTGGTCGAGATAGAAAGGAATGAATTTCAAAAATGGACTACTCAAACTCTTGAAATATCTGGATTTTGAGTCCAGTGTTGAAAGAGTTGTCTGGGAGATACAGCTACCTGGGGATATTGGGGCCCATGTAGAGTTAGGTTTGGGTACAGATTTCTGGGGGGGTGGGGGAGGATATATAGCCATTGAACTTAGTTTAGTGTATTTACAACTTGGTGAGTTCATAGGACCATTTTCAGACAATTTTGCTTGTTTTGTCATAGTGCTATTGCTATGATCCTGGTTCATTTGAATTTGGTATGTTTAAGTCATACCAAAGTGATATCCATTTTCCCACAATCTTTTTTTTATTTGAACTCTTGCAAAACTTATTTTCTATAGTACATCGTGATATCATTTAGTTTTCACTTAGGGAAAAACCTTGTTTATCCAGTAGTTCTCAACCTTTCTAATGCTGTGACCCTTCAATACAGTTCCTTATGTTGTGGTAACTTCCAACCATAAAATTATTTTTGTTGCCACTTCATAACTGTAATTTTGCTACTGTTAATGAATCATAATGTAAATATCTGCTGTAGAACTGCTGCTATAGAGCCTAAGACCGTCGGAAAACACAGATATTTACATTAGGATTCAATAATAGTAGCAAAATTACAGTTATGAAGTAGCAATATTTATTTATTTTTAAATCCTCACCTGAGGACATGTTTCAACCAATTTGAGAGAGAGAGAGAGAGAGAGAGAGAGAGAGAGAGAGAGAGAGAGAGAGAGAGAGAGAAATTGAGGGGCTTGCCTCATATATATCCCAACCTGAGATCAAATCCACAACCTAGGTATGTGCCCTGACTGGGAATCAAACCTGCAACCTGTTGGTGAATGGGATGATGTTCCAACCAAGTGAGCCACTTGGCCAGGACCTAAAATAAGTCTTGTAAGGAGTATTCAGACACTTGTCAATTTAGGAAATACTGGAAAGAGTAAGGATGTTGGGTCTAGGCAACTTTGGACTTGAATCGTAGCTCTTCCAGTTTAGTATGCAACCTCTCTGGCCTCAATTTTTATATTTGTGAAGTGGGAAGGACATTCCTTCTTTCAACATATAGTGATTAAGCTGGCACTGTTCTAAGTACCAGAGCTCTAGCTACTAGTATGAGCAAACTAAGTATCTGTCTTGATATGGAGCTCACATTGTTGTCAGGGTGGGGAGTTCAGAGAGAGAGAATACACGTCAAGTAACTTCCCTTAGTGATAAGTGGTGTAAAGAATACAGGGCAATAGGATAGAAAGTGACTGGGGGTAAAGGCAGAGGTGTTACTTTAGTCAGGGAGACCAGGGAATAACTCTCAGGATATGTGACATTTGAGCTAAGACCCAGATGATGAGAAGAAGCCAGATGCCTGGATGAGCCAGAAGATGTGGGAGTAAACTTGTATCTGAGGGACCATCAGAAAACTAATGGGATGGAGTGCAAAGAGGAAGGGAATGATGAGGTCTGCTTTAATGGAGTGTTTAAAGGTCACATGAGATTCATATAAAAAGGGCCCAGTACAAAGTAGCCACCCAACAAATGACAGTATTATTTGTATTATAGTTTATAAATTCATATTTTATAGGTTAAAGAATTCTTTCATCTGTTCTAAGCAGGACAGTTCGGTTGATCTCACTTAGGTTCATTCCTTTCAGAGATAAAGAGATAAGCTGCTAACAAGATGACCATTTCAGTTATCTGCTTGTTCATATTCATTCTTTGTAAAGATGTGTATAGTATGTTTCTTTAACAATCTCAGGACATACATTATTCATACCATCAGGGAATGTTTACTTATTAAAACTGGTGGCACTTCCGATATAGTCCTGCCTCACTCATTTTTCTGGTAAGTGAGATTCAGTCCAAGGAAATAATGCTATTTAATAATCAAGAATTAGTGGCACAGCTTGTACAAGATCCCAAGTCACTGGCCTCATAATTGTCTTTTTTTTTTTTTTTTTTACTACCCTAACTAATTTCCTTCTTCTCATCTCCCTTTTGAACCATACCCTGGCTTTTTGTTGCTATTATGATTAGCAAAATAATATTTAGCTATGGTTAGGGTTAGAACAAGCCAGTGATATTAGTAGGAATTTAAAGCTTTTTAGACAGATGGCATCAGAGATATGAGGGCACTTTTGTAAACTGAGTGTTTGTGCCCCTCCACCCCAACTCATATGTTAAAATCCTGCCCCTCCGTGAGATGGTATTTGGAGGTGGGGCCTTTAGGAGGTAATTAGGTTTATTTATTTTTTAAAAATATATTTTATTGATTTTTTTTACAGAGAGGAAGAGAGAGGGGGATAGAGAGAGAGAAACATTGACTAGCTGCCTCTTGCACACCCCCTACTGGGGATGTGCCTGCAACCAAGGTACGTGCCCTTGACAGGAATCAAACCTGGGACCATTCAGTCCACAGGGCTACACTCTATCCACTGAGCCAAACCAGTTTAGGTGGTAATTAGGTTTAGATGAGGTCATGAGGGTAGAGTCCTGGTGATGAAATCGATGCGCTTATAAGAAGACACCAAAGAGCTTTCACACTCCCTCTCTGCCATGTGAGGACACAGCAAGAAGGTGGCCCGCTGTAAGCCAAGAAGAGAACTCTCGCCAGAACCTGACCGTGCTAGCACCTGATCTTGGACAGCCCAGTATCTGTTGTTGCCACTACCCAGTGTATAGTGTTTTGTTACAGCAGCCTGAGCAGACTAAGGCAGGCCTTTCTATTGTGACATTGGTGACTGCCGTGCTGCTAACTATTGATATTTGCTAAGATGGAAGAAAATAGAGCAGTAGCTTGGTTACCCCAGGAAACCTGAATAATGAAATGAAGGGGATTTTCTTGGCCAAGTTTGCGAGGGTTTCCCACCTTGGTAGTGAAGTGTGAATTTCACTTAGGAAATCTGCTTTAGAACAGGTCGCTATGGATTTTATGATATGAGGGCAAAAGCTGAAGATCTCAAAGAAAAATACAACCTAATAATACGGCCTTGGGGGGCACTTCTAAGGTTTTCCGATGACTTGGCCCGTCTGATGAAATACATCACTGTCAGAAAACCACTAGACTAGAAGGACTTGGTCTATGCTAAAATGTAGGGCTATTTTGTGCTTGTAATTGAGAATTGGATCTTTGCTAGTCATTTTCTCCGTGTGTATGAGTCAGCAGAGAATACAATTCTTTTCTAAAGCTACATTAAAGATGCAGTGCTGACACTGTGGGGGAAAAGGCTTTGTCAGTAAATAAGCAATGCAGACACAACGAATTGATGTATATGGCAACAATTATATTCTATTACTTTTATAAAATCCTCTGGCCTACTGATGCTTAAGAAAATATACTGCTAAATAGCCCTTTGAAATGGATGAATTAGTTGAGATGTTGTTTTTCAAAATTTAGACTCAACTGCTCTCTGTGGAAGATGCCCAAGTGCTTAGGACTGAACATGAACAAATGAAAGAGAAAGGCAACTTCAGTGCATCCATCACACAGCAATTACACATACTGTTTTACATCCTCTTATACTTGTAAATTTGTTTGCAAAATATTTATCGTTAATTCTTCAATACCGGGGTAATGGGAAGAGCATGTGGAGTTGAAGACCCTTCCTACTTAATAATGTAAAATTCAATTTCTGAAATTTTCAAAATATGAGAAACAATAATACCTACATCTAAGTGTTATCATAAGAGTTAAATGGAATAATATGTTGAAATGTGGCCTAAAAAACATGAAACAGGTATCATATATCTATATATTTGTTTTATTTCCACTGGAAAATTTAACACAAAGGAAATAGAAAAGAGGTTTTGTCAACAATTAAAAAAAAAAAGCGTGGCTAATAAATAATGCAAGTGTGAGCAGAAAGAGAAGAATTTAGTGACTTCAGTTGGTTGACGGAAGCTGGTATAAGAAGTCTCATCCTTCAGAGCCAGGGCAGAAAAGCATAATTAGTGGAAAAATGTGTTGCCTTCCTGGGATCCTGTCTGGAAGGAGAGCTGAGATCTCTGGACAAGGATGTGGGAAGCAGTGGAGTCTCCTCTGACCTGGTTCATAGGTGAGGGCAGCCTAACACACAGCAGGGGCAGGCCTGCAGCAGCCACGGCCATCCAAGTGTGAGCAGAGGAGGTATGTGCAAGGAGAACTGGCTGGTGCAGGTGGGCAAGGGATGTAACTTCCACCAGCATTCTCACTCCCCACCCCATGTACATGGATCTTAGTGAAAAGCTAGCTCGCTCTGCAAATATAGCCTTGAAACAAGTCTCCATTTCTTCCACATTGCCTCTCAGCCTTTCCCATTCAAAACTCCTTGTCTGTCATTATTTTGTCCTGTTTTAGAAGCAAAATGTCTATATTTGTTTAGAGGGTTTTTCCATTGCTTTTATGTAGAATGGAAGGGCGGAGGGAGGAGAAAGAGAGAGAAACATCTATGTGAGAGATACACATCAATTGGCTGCCTCCTGTATTCGATGGAGCTAGTTGTCTTTGGCCAGAAATTGAACCTGAGACCCTTTAATGTCCAGGCCAACATTCTAACCACTGAATCAAACCAACCAGGGCTGCTTCGAGGTTTTCACCAGCCAACATATGTGCTCCCTATCAGTTTCACTTCCGGTTGTGTCCTCAGAGCCTGGCATAGTGGCTGCACATAATAGGCATTCACTCAACTAGACAGAATGACTACATAACAGAATGAAAAAAGATGAATGTGTAAATAGGAAAGGGGCATGACCTTGGAGAACTTTACTGATTGCCTCTTTTGCATCCCTTTACTTTTTCCCCCTGGTATTTTATTTTTAATTGCCAATTTGTTTATTTTGTACATTTTATTTTTTAATTTTATTGGGGTGAGATAACTCAACATGAACATATAGTTTTCGTGTGTGGATTACTAATTTACAAAATCTGTACATTGGCCCATGTGCCCTCCACCCAAAGTCAAATCTGTCACCTCATATTATGACTCCTTTCTTCTCCCATCCTCCCTCCCTCTGGCAACCACCACACTGCTGTTTGTGTTCATAAGTTTCAGTTTACATATAAACAGTGAAGAGTTATATGAAAAGATGTTCAACCTCACTGGCAATCAGGGAAATGCAAATTAAAACTACAATGAGACACCACCTTACACCAGTTAGAGTGGCCCTTAGCAACAAGACAAGCAACAAGAAGTGCTGGAGAAGTTGTGGGAAAAAGAGAAACCTCACTCACTGCTGGTGAGAATGTAGACTGGAACAACCACTATGGAAAGCAGTCTGGTGATTCCTCAAAAAATTAAAAATAGAGCTACCATACGACTCAACAATCCCACTCCTGGGTATATACCCCCAAAACTCAAAATCATTTATACGCAAAGATATATGCACCCCTATGTTCATTGCAGCATTATTCAAGAGCTGGGAACAGCCAAAGTGATCTACGATAGAGGCCTGGGTAAAGAAGATGTGGTCTGTATACACAATGGAGCACTACATGGCCATAAGAAAGGATGAAATCATGTCATTTACAACAACATGGATGGACCTTATGTGAAGCGAAATAAATTGAACAGCAAAAACTAAGAACTATATGGTTTAACTCATATGTGGAATATAAAACTGCATTCTTTTACTTATAATAACATGTTTAAACCTTCAAACTAACCTGGTGATAGATATGATTGTCCCATTTAGTAAATGAGGAAACCAAGACAGGGAGAACTTACCAAACTTGTTTCTGGTCTCACAGCTGATAAGTGACATAATTGGGGCAGATCTGACAAATGACAAAATCCACAACCCTCCACTGCTGAGGTTCCCCCTGAATTGCAGTGATGATGACATAAGGAGGGGCAGGGCTAGATTCCATACTAAAGGTGCCCCAAGGGGAATTCAGAACCCTCCAATGGTGGTCCTGGGATTGGTTAGAACTGAATTTTCTCTTTGTTATTTAGTAAAGCTAGTATCTGTTCGAACTAATACCTTTGCAGCATGAATAAATGGGGGTGGGGATGGGGGAAAGAATGAATAAAAAAGATAATCAACCAGAAGGCCAATTTTAACCTAAATCCACATAGATGAACATGCCTAGCAGCGGAGAAATAGAAATAAGGTCAATGGGGAGGAAACCATAAAGGTGGTGAATTAGAGCATTCTCTGGGCCTGAAAGCAATAGAAGGAAATGAGAAGCAAGGCAAACACATTAAAAACCCACATTGTAAAGGTTTTTGTGTCTTCTATTTAGTTCTCTAAATAATAATGATGAGGTTCCCGTCTTCAGTTCATTAAATAATCTATTTGGAAACCCAACCAGCGCCTCTGGAGAGTCAATGAGGCTGTCAGGGTGGGTCTCCCAGCATCAGACAAAGAAATCCCATGAGCCCTTTGGTGCCCTGAATGAGTTACCAAGTTCAAACTGCAAATTTTCCTCGTGCAGTAATTATATTAATTGTGAGCTTTTTAATCAATAGTTTTTGCTATTAGTTTAAAAAGGTCTATCACCTATTAAGTCTCAAAAACAGAATATTATATATTTGCTTAATGGCAAGATGTAAATTTTTTTACACTTTGAGATTCTTGTAATTGGGACATGTCTTAAAATCTTTCCAAAGAGACTGTCCAGGTGCCAGCCAGAGAAACTCTTTGAACGTTTCAGGAGTTCACCTCAGGTGAGTTAGTGCCATTGGTAGTACGACAGGTGCATCTCATTGAAATTAAATTTAGAAGTGTAATTGTAAAAACTAACCGAAATATTTTGAAACAAATTTATATCATGATGAAACTTCGAAACAAAAACTTATTGTGTATGCATCAGGCTGCCTATTACTCATCAGATAATGCAATTAAGGAAAATCAGAGAAGGCTGTGTTTTTCAGAATGTATCACAAAATTTTCAAAGATATGAAAAAGGCGACTATAACTAACTTCGTGATGGCCTCTCTCTCAAGCTCAGAATATTAGTTAAAGGCTTTTAGCTGACTTTCCAGAAAAGCAGTTAAAATTCCAGTGACAGGTAATGCAATTTTAAAAATCCTGAATGTATATTCAAAGCAGAAATGTAGATAGAATTCCATATTCTTTGCTATGCTTTCAAATTATATTACCAGTTCCAAAATTTGCTACAACTATCAAGATAATGAGGATGGGCAATGAATATCAGAATATCTTTATGATCCCAAAGTATCTCAGAATTATTTTTACACTTTGTAAAAGAAGCATAGAGTCAAATTTTTATAGTCATACGGATACTGGATAAGAAAGTGGTGTGTATGGTATGGACAAATATAAACATTTGTAGGCCCTTAAAATATATTCATATATTTAATATGGTGTTTGCTTTTGGTAGAAGACTTGCCAGTAAATTGATGCCTTTTACAATGGATGGTGTCTTTGAATTAAGGGAATACTATAACCAAGATAACTAAAAATTTCAAATTGGATATGGCAATATCTTTGTGTTGTGTGTGTCCAGCTCACAGCACCTCCTACTTAGCCATTCTTCACAATTTAACCCTATTTCTCTGGTCTCAGTTGGTCAGACCAGGCATGCACCCTTGGGTCAAGTTGGGCCAGGAATCTGGAACTGGGACACAGAGAAAGGGTATCTGAACTTGGGAGGGTTGACAGTATGCCACACATATAGAGCTTCAGAAAAGGGCTACTATGCCAAGAAAAAAATAACAAAGCAGGCCAGCCAGAGAAGCAACAATGAGACATACAAAGAGAAGAACCCCTGTTGTTTGATGACTTTTCCTCTCTTAGTTCTTTCCAATCCGTCCTTAGGCCTGGCTGATTCCAGCCCTGTGGCCCCTGAGTTACCCTATATTGTTAAAATAAATTCTCCACAATTTTGCTCAGGTTATTTTCTACTGTTTTCTTTTTTTTAAAGTGTTGTCTGCGTTTTTAAAAAATTATTTATTGTTGAAAGTATTACATATGTTCCCTTTTCTCCCCATTGTCATCTCCCAGCCTGCCTAGTCCCGGCCTTCACCTGGTGTGTCTCAGTGGTTGAGAGTCAACCTATGAACCAGGAGGTCACAGTTTGATTCCCGATCATGGCAAATGCCCAGACTGTGGGCTCCTTCCTCAATGTGGGACATACAGGAGGCAGCCAATCCATGATTCTCCCTCATCATTGATGTATATATCTCTCTATTACTCTCTCTGAAATAAATAAAAATATATTTTAAAATGTTTTCTACTATTTTTAACCAAAAGACCCTGCATGGATTCATTGGTATAGTCTTGGACTAAGCCAACATTACATTGTTGTGGTTTGGGATTCTATAGCTGGAGACCCCAGGCTCCACATACCCTCCATTTTCCACTAGGCCACAAAACATGTGTTTCCTGCAAGTTTTGACCTAAAAGGTTTGAAAGCATTGGTTTAAGATATGTTTTAAGTCAAATCAACACTGGGGCAAGGACAAAGTGATGAGTATGTGGCCATTGGACTTCTTTTTTGGGCACAACATTTTGAGCTACAGGAAAGAATGTTTCCCCCCTTTTTTCCATTCCCTTAGTTTGCATCCTACTTCACTTGTCACCCCTTGCTTGCTTCCCTTATTCAACTAGTCCTCTGCTTATTTTGGGGGTGGAGAGGGCTCTAAGAGTTTTCCCTTTAAAACTTTTCTCCATAGATGACTTGCACCCATCTTTAAATTATATATATCTCGATATAATAAAAGCCTAAAATGCAAATTGTCCCCTCAACTGGGAGTTTGAGCAGGGGTTGGGGCCGGCTGGCCAACTGCCCACAACCCCTCCAACCACCCATGGCCCCTCCCCTTGGCCAGCCCAGTCCTAGCCAGCTGCAGTGGCAGGCAGCCAGGGGGAAGGAGGCCCCAGCTGGCAGCTGGCAACTGCTAGGGACAACACCCATGCATAAATTCTGTGCACTGGGCCTCTAGTGTGTGTGTGTGTGTGTGTGTGATTATATATATATATATATATATATATATATATATATATATATATATATATATATATATGAATGATTGATTTCAGAGAGGAAGGAATAGGGAGAGAGAGAAAGAAACACTGATGATGACATTCATTGATTTGATTGGATACCTGCTACATGCCCCCTACTGGGGATCGAGTCTGCAACCCAGGCATTCTGACCGGAATCAAACTGTGATCACCTGGTTCATAGGTGGATGCTCAACCACTGAACACACCGGCTGGGTAAATAGCACTCATTTTTAGGGATTCAAATACCTTCGTAATGCTGGTGCATGAAAAAGCATAGTAGATCTGACAAACTCAGGGCGGTGGGTGGGGAAGCCTGCATGATGGACCTTAAAACTTGGAGACCTAAAGTAACCACATAGGATGGTCTGAAATTAAAACTTTCTAGTGAAAAGCAGGTCATGGCAGGTAGTCATGTCCTAGGCTTGTATCTTCTGTGATAAAGGGCCAATCTTTACCTTAGCTGAGTCTGTCTATTGCCTTTTTGCATCTGTGACAACGTACCTTTGGAATGTCAGGGTAAATCCTTCTCTTCCATATACACAACCCTGAGGTCACTACCACTGCACCAGAGCAGAAATCACAGATCTGATCCTCATTGTTATTGTGTTTTTTTTACATTTTTAAAAAACTTTTATTTTTATAAAAATATGTTTTTATTGCTTTCCAAGAGGAAAGGAGAGGAAGATAGAAACATCAATGATGAGAGAGAATCATTGATTGGCTGCTACCTGCATGCCCCACAGCCCTCAACGTGAGCATATGTCCTGACTGGGAATTGAACCATGACCTCCCATTTCATAGTTTGACGCTCAACCACTGAGCCACATGGCTGGACTGCTATTGTGTTGTTGACTGTTAATTGTCCTATAAGAATTTATGTAAAAGAAGTATGTGTCTATTTATCCAATCCCAGAGATCTCCCTGCTTTGCTTTCTCCCACCTCCCTAATCTATCACCAGTGAATTTCATGTAACCCCCTTACACCTCCTCTTTGGTTGTAATATAGATAAAACAAGGTGTAAAACTGCCATTCTCTAGAGCATTTTTCAGAACATTGAGATTTTGCTTCCAGGCAATTATTGTCAGTTTGGCGACATAAAATAAACTTACAATCTTCCAAATCTGGATGCTTTATGTTGACATGTTCAAGAGCAAATTAATGCCTCCAGCCCTGATCTCTCATCCAGACTTGTAGATCCAGCTTCCTGCTTGACATTTCCACCCGAATGTAACTCAGCTGTGGCAAGTTCCAATGGGTTCTTGACACCTTCTGCAAATCACCAAATCTCAGTAAATGGCTCACATCCTCTTGGTGACTTTAGCGAGAATACTGAGAGTAATACGTGATTTATTTTTCTCTTCCTCCTTCTGGTCTATCATAAAACTGTTAATTCTATTTCTTAAATAGGTTTCAATCTCTCTTCTTCTTTCCAGCTCCACTGCTACCACTTATTCCAGGTCAACGTCTTCTAATCTCCCCATATTAATTCACTATCTGCATATTATTCAAGGTGCTAGTCTTAAAATAGAAATTGCACCAGGCCACCCTACTGCTTAAAACCTTCAGTGACTTGCCATTAAGTGAGAACACAGACTGCACTCCTAACCACAGCTTCCAGGACTTGCATGATCCTGTAACTTCTTTTCCAACCATATCATATTGCTTTTCTCCCTTCAATGAATGAAATTCATCATTTTCCTTCCTCAAAAATGCCATGGTCTTTCCTGCTTCTTAATTTTTGCATATGTTGTTTTCTCAACCTTAGATTTTCTTTTTCTGGCTCCATGGGCAGACATTATTCTATCTTTTAGTTTATCAATGGTCGGCAAACTCATTAGTCAACAGAGCCAAATATCAACAGTACAATGATTGGAATTTCTTTTGAGAGCCAAATTTTTTAAACTTAAACTTCTTCTAAGCCACTTCTTTAAAATAAACTCGCCCAGGCCGTGGTATTTTGAAGAAGAGCCACATTCAGCTCCTGGGCCACAGTTTGCTGACCCTGGGTCTAGCTTAAGCAGCATTTCTTAAGAAAGGTCTTCATTGACTATCTCATGTAAGGTCCTCTTTGTTATTCTGTACTTCTTGTTTACATATAACATTAAACATAACATACAACTATTAAACTACAGTACTTTATTTCACTTTTGCCCTCCCACCCCCAATCTTTTTCTTTTCCTGATTGCAAGCTCCCTGATGTCAAGGTCAACATCTTTATTTACTTTTTTACCTTTAGTGCCTATTACAGTGCCTGGCTTATGAGTAAGACATTTGGACAAATTCATTAATATAAAGACAGATCATTTTCATTTATATAGGTAAGATGTTCTCTGATCACTTGAATGGCATGGAAAGGGGTGGGAAAATTTTAGTTAAGGAAATAATTTATAAATCGTAAAGCTGATAGAAGAATGTCAGTAAATATGGTATTTTAGGAGTCTTTGAAATCTGAGATTGTTACAATCAGACTTACGAAGCTGGCCCCATCTATACTAATAAAAGGGTAATATGGTAATTAGACCTGGTCGACCAGCCATCTTCCAGACGTCTGACTTCCTTCCGGACAAAGCCATGGAGTTGGGGGCCAAGGTAGAGGTCATTAGGGGTGATTAGGCTGGCAGGGGAGGGCCGTTGGGGCAAGATCAAGCTGGGAGGGTATTAGGGGCAAGATCAGGCTGGCAGGGGAGGGCAGTTAGGGCTGATCAGGCAGGTATGTGAGCAGTTAGGAGCCAGCAGTCCCAGATTTCGGGAGGGATGTCTGAATATATTCATACTTCCCCCAAGGGTTCCCCAATTGGAGAGGGTACAGGCTGGGCCACTAGCAAAACAATATTCTTGAATTGCCACAAAATTTCCATTATATTATCTCTTGACTGTTGGTGGCATATTTTATTAAAAAAAGAAATATGTTTTCCTTGGAATTTTTTGCAGAACTAACAAAAACTCTGCTCTCTGATTTTTATAATTGCTAAACTTTTATTTATTTTTTCCCTAATGAATGTGGAAAGGAGGTAGAAGCTTATTAATTACTATGACATTTCTTTCTAATATTATATATTTCAAGCCCAGGTGTTGAAGCTAGCATGTCATGTTTTAATCACTGGCGTTTGTCTCATAGGGCATATTGCTATTTTGTGCATCAGGGTATGAGATATTCATTTGCTTTCTCAGGTCTCTGTTGTTGTTGTTTAAATCATTAATTCCTTGGTTTTATGAAGTATGATGTTCACCCTATGTGTAAAGGTCTTCCCAGACACTTTAATTCATGGGAGGATATTCTCCCAAATGATTTTTAGGGAAAAGCAGAACTTATCCTAAGGTTATTCAATGGCAGGAGCCCTTAATTTCATTCTGAACCACTGATTCCTTTGAGCATCTCATCAAAGCTATGTAATCACTGGATAGCAAAATGCATACAGATATATACAGGTACATTTTGGATGTGTGTTTGAGAATGATTGGGCTGGCTGAAGCCCATTTGTGAATCCTGAACTAAATACCACTGTTTTGCAATACTCTTATACAGACCTTGGGAAATTGCTTTAGTTTCTAGGCATAAATTTGACAAATCTAGCATTTTTGGTGGAGAAGAAACATCAACATGTTAAGTGCCCAGTCAGTCACTGGTGACTGATACTATACTTTCCATCCAGAAGACAAAACAGGCTGGGCGCTTAACGTGTTAAAGGCCAGAGAATGAGGGTTTAATTCCTCTCACCCCTCAAACTAAGAGTTAAGGATCTTTATTTACCCTAAGATTAGTCCTGGAAGTTACATTATATAAAATTTACCATACTGGAGTGCTCTTTGAGTGTCAAGAACTGCACAGAGCATTTCAAAGTATTTTATTTTTCTAATACACTTTGAGGCAAAATTATTCTTATTTACAGAGGAATAAACAAAATAACAACTAACTGCCATTAACTAGAAAAGAATGGGGTTAGACTAATAGACCTAGAAGGGTTTCTGCTCTGGGTAGTGCATGTTCCTCTTAGTTCGTTCAACAGATCTCTCCCAAGAGTATACAATGTAACTGCACTCTGTGGGAGTACTGGGCTATTGCCAAAAAATAGAGACATGGTTCATGTCTTCAAGGAACTCATGGTGCCATTAGGAAGATGAAACAAAACTATTTATTAATCCAGGCTCCCTGCTTTGGATGACATCAAAACAAGACCCATTTTTGTACTATGATCTACTTAGAGGATACTAAGATAGACATATGGCATCAGCACAAAGGCAAGTAAATTAACTGTTAGAAGAATGGTATGAATCCAATGAGACATGGGGCAGTGAAGATAGAGGGTGGTAGACTGGACTGTTCTAAATCTAAGTCTCCTGGAGGCTCTAAGGGGACTTAGCCTAGTAGAAGAGAGAATGTCTATCTTTATAGACTTGCAGCACCACTCAAATCCACTGGCTGATCTGTTAGATCTTTGAAAATAGGGCCTGAATCTTATTTATTTTTAAAAACATTTCTTCAGGCCTTAGTGCAGTTTTTGTCAAAGAGGAAGTACTCAGTAAATGTTGGTTGATAGAACTGGAAACAAAACATAAAAAATAAAAACAGCCAGGCCAGTGTGGCTTAGTGGTTGAGCATAGACCTACGAACCAGGAAGTCAAGGTTCAATTCCCAGGCAGGGCACACACCTGGGTTGCGGGCTCCATTCCCAGAAGAGGGTATGCAGGAGGCAGCCAATCAATGATTCTCTCTCATCATTGATGTTTCTCTCTCTCTCTCTCCTTCTCTCTTCCTCTCTGACATCAATAAAAATATACTTAAAAACAAAAACAAAAACAGCTCTCCCTCAAAACAACATAAAAGCCTATTTACTTATGCTATTGTCCTAATTCTAACTTTGGTCCTTAATTTCTATGACCTGACTGCCTAACATGGACACACAGAAGTAGACATGGGAAATGCTTTGTATGTATCATGGGCCTTCTTACTGTGTAAATAAATAATCCAACTCATTGGAGGAAACTTTACAAAGAAGGTCTCTAATTAGTTATTTCTATTTATGTGGCTATGCTTTGTTGTGTGTGTGTGTGTGTGGTGTGTGTGTGTGTGTGTGTGTTTACTATTTGGTACATGATAAGTTAACATTGGCTTGACATCATTTAAAAATGTTGATTTTCTCACTGACTGTTACAAATAACTTTTCTCTACACAGACTGGCTTTTATTTTAATATGGAAATGTAACACTTTTAAAGATATAGCTGCTTTTATTTGTCCTTTGCCATAATTTCTAGTAATTTCCCCCCCATTGTTAGCAATGCTTACATAGTCGCATACTAACACACAGGGGAGAAATTAGCTTATCCTACAGATTTATGGCATGCCTTATGTAGCGAGCATTAAGCTTTAAGCGATCTCCTAAAAGTCCTACAACCAGGCCATGTGGTTTGGAGATCAAAATTAAAACAAATCCCACTTAACTCTCTTCTTTATTTAAATAATGAGTCAAGTTAAGAAAGATTAGGAAATGCTATTAGCAAGCAGCTAAGTTATTTATTCATAACACAACTGAAATAGAAAGCTCCCACCTGTCAGAAGGTTATGAATATTTTCAGCAAGTAAACTTTCTCTTCCCCCTACACTTTGACCAGCAGTAAGAACACAGTTGTGCAGGTCTACTCAGACCCTAGATGGTTTTTCAGAGCAACTACTTTGCTTTTTAGTCACTTGTATTTGCCATTGTTCCTGGTGGTGCCAGTCTTCTCTCCCATCGGTAGCTATCTTCAGCATTCAGTAGGAATTTAGCAAATATTTTTGTAGGAGAAGGGAAGCTCTGTAGTTAATCTCTTTTCTTCCTTTTCCTCTTTATTCATAGCTTCTCCTCCCTTTTCTAGTCTTTGTGTGTCTTGGTTCCTGTTTCTCTCCTCCTCTATCTGACTCTTTGTATTCATGTCTCTCTGTCTCCTATCTCTTTGCTTTTTCCATCTGCCTGTGTCTTCACATATTTATTACGTGTTGCCACATGCCAGGCATTGGATTAGGAGTTGGGGATTATGAAGATTACCAAAAAGACAGTTTATGCTTTCCAGAGTTCTCAGGATAGGATTAGGGGTGGAGAGAAAGAAAATGACATGGAAAATGTAGGAATAGCAATTAATAGAGGTATAAACAAGATATTATAGTAGCACAAAGAAGTTTTTAACTCTGTCTGAAAAGATCAGGATGAAGTTAAATTTGAATTAAGTCTTTAAGCATAGCAGGAGTTTTCCAGGTGACCAGAGGTGGGATGAGGAGAGAGGCCATTGCAGTGGGATTAGCACAGACAAAGGTCTGAGGGTGAGAAAGCACTGAATGCCGTAGAAATGGCAAAAGGGGAACTATGGAGACTTGGGAGCAGGCAACCTATGATTCCACTTTCCTTTCAATAGAGTTTTGAATCAGTGAAGAGACAGAGAAAGAATAAGGCAAAAGGAATTCCAATAACCTTTAGTAGTAATAAAGGCTAATTTAGAGAATGTGGCATGGGCATATGGAACACAAAACTCCTCCGATCCTTACCCCAGAACTTGGAAGGCTCACCCACCGGGTAAGGCAGGGCTGGATAACCACGGGCTTCCCTGAAGCCCTGCGGAGGCGGAGGATCAGACCGGAGCTCTCTGTGGGCGGAGGGATAGGAGAAGAGGCTAAAGTATACACTGGTCATATAAGTTATTCCACCCACCATGGGGTAAAATGTGTGTATGGGATAAGATCATCAGTACTATATGATGGTACTCATGGAAACCTAAGCTAGTTAAGACTGCCTTCACCAACTCCAAGTCTACATTTGTCATCCCTCTTCCTCACCACAAGAAACTGACACCTACCTGAAGGTGGTCTTGGGAACATTTTTATTTGTTTCACCAGCTCATGTTAGGAATTCAAACAGCAATGACTTTTTAGGAACTTCCTAGATCTGTGATTCTAAATTATTGTGCTCCATTAAAATTAGTGGACTTGAGAAACACTAACACTCTGGGTTTTAAAAAATGGGAGAGACCCAGATCTTTAAAGAAATCTAGAATCGAGCACATGATTGGAGATAATGTGGTCATGGGACCTTTTGAGTAGGCTATCAATTTGGAGAGAAGGTCCTCAGGTTGTTGTTGAGACTTCAGGTCCTGTTCAGTGCATTATGTTCTGGTCACAATTAACTGTACTTTGTCAAGCTAACTGTACTTTGTCAAGCTAACATATCTTCTCTCCAGCTCTCAGGACTCTTTGCTTTCCCTCTGATATACACTTGGCTGGGGTGCTGTGTTCTTTCAAGGTTAAGACAGCTGCTCCAGTCTAGTTTAGAGATGTCTACATTTTAGTATCTTTGGCTTTTTTAAAGTTGAAGCAAGGTTTACAATTTAATTAGTAAGGAGCTGTAATCTGTCAGCACACTGGGGCTTTAATAGCTGCAGAGGCATGCATGCCTATGGGGGGAAGGGGACTCCAGTTCCCCCGAAGAGGCACTACCCAGGTCCAGAAAATGTACAGAGACCCTAACATTACCTCTCTGCTTCTGTGGCCTTGTCTTCTGTGTTCCTGCTGTGGCTGCTAGATTTTCCCACAATCTCTGCCTCACATCTCTGCTCCTGCCCAGAGTAGGCATTTTTGGCTTATTTATTCCCATTTGCCTGATTCCACTTTCCCTCGGAATCAATAAATCTCTAGCATTAGTCAGTGTACCAATTACTTGAGGGTGGGGAGTGGTGCTTGTTCAAAATGCAGATGCCTTGGCTGCACTTTAGAGATTCTGATGTGTTAGGTCTGCCTAGGAATCTCACTTTGAAGTAGCACCCCCAGAGAGTATGAGGAAGGTGGTCCACAAACTACTTTGAAAAGCCCTGCCAAGTAAGATGCCCTGTGCCCTGCTTAATTAAGTCCACTTCCAACCTTTTTCCTCACTATCCTCAGTTAGGTGCTGAACACTCCAAGGAACTGGGCTTCTGTAGCTTGAGATAATATGTCTTTATGGAAAAAAAAATGCTTTTATGACACACATTGAGGAAGAGAATGAAATCAGGGAGGTGTTTTGAATTGAAAGAGACAGCCTAATTATGCTGTTAGCATGCACTTTTCATAAAGCTATAAGTTCATCCTGGTTTGGTTCAGCCCTGCCCAGTTCAACAGAGAGTTTCTCTCAGGCTCTGAGCTCCAGGATGGGGATCCAGCTCTCCAAGAGCTTAGGGTTTCAGACAGGTCAATGTCTTTCCTCCCCAAGCAGTCTGCCGAGAAGTTGGTTGGCTTCTGAGATTGTGTTGTATCCATGATGAAATTTTTTAAAATTTTGATTAGTAGTTGGAAATGTGTGCTACAAACCTTACTTTGAGACAATCAAAGGATCACCTGCATCCATTTACAGATGTTTGCCCAGGGATATAAGCCTCACGAAACTTCAGTAGTGACCTCAAGTTTGGGGAGAACCATTGATTATCTTGCTACAAGGGACCCTATATAATAACAGAATGTCTGGGTTTCTAGAACCATTGTAATTTTATCTTCTATCTTTCTGGTATTCTCTTAATTATTTTATTTTTAACTATTCACTTACTTCTTAGTTCTTCTAGAATATACTTTTACCTATTGATCATTTTCATTGTTTTTAATGGTCTTAGTTTACCATTTTATCATTGTCTTTTTGTTTAATAGATCCATTTAATCATGCTTAACTTTATACCATTCTATCTTCTTGTTCATTTTTTATGTTTTAATTTTACCTATGTACTTTGGTCATTTCATAAAAATGGCTTTTTATAAACAGAAAAATTGAATTTTGGACAAATTCTTTGCAGTTTTGTTTAGTATGGGAAAGTTACTTTAAAGTTAGGTTTATTTACCTAACTGGTGGTTTAGGTTCTTTATTGTTTTTTTGTGGGTTTTTTTTTGCATCTATCTGTCCAATTTTTGCATCTATCTGTCCAATTTCCCAACACCATTATTGAATGCACTGGTTATTGTAGTTGCACCAGTTATTGTAGGTTATTGCACCAGTTGGAGGCAATAACCTACAATGGGGTGCAACTGGTGCAATAACCTACAATAACTGGTGCAACTATTGTACCAGTTTTTACAACTTGCTTTGTCATCATCTCAGCTCACTATTTATCCTTCCTTTATAAGAAGCAAGTTTCAGTCAAGAGTCGTTAGAAATCACTATATGCTGCCCTTGGGGAAGTTTCCTGAGGAGCTAGCTCTGCTGAGGCAGGTGTTGGTTTGGCACTGGGACATCAGGTATTCTTAGTATGGACTGAACCCAAAGGGGCATGACCAGAAGGCCAGTAGCTTGGAATTGCTGAAATTGTTATTTTTCTTTAAAAAATTTTGTGTGCCTCCGTAAAAGACAGACTGTGTGTAGCATTAAACATGACTATACTTTCTTTACTCTTATTCAGCATAACATTGGAGTCCTAGACACAGCAATAAGATAAGAAGAAGAAATAAGAACTATCCAACTTGGAAAGGAAAAGATAAAACTACCTTATTGGCAAATGGCATGATACTATATATAGAGAACCCTAAAAATTCCCCCCAAAACTATGAGAATTCATGAATGAATTTAGTAAAGTAGCAGGATACAAAATAAATATTCAGAAATTGATTGCATTTTTACACACCAAGAATAAACTATCAGAGAGAGAAACTGAAAAAATAATTCCATTTACAATTGCATCAAAAATACCTAGGAATAAATCTAACCAGGGATGTCAACAATTTGTACTCAGAAAATTATGACATTGAAGGAAGAGATTAAAGAAGATACAAATAAATGGAAGCTTATACCATGATCACAGATAGAAAGATTTAACGTCATTAAAATGTTTATACTACCTCAAACAATCTGTAGATACAATGCAATTCCTATCAAAATACCAATGGTGTTTCTTGCAGAACTACAACAAATAATCCAAAAATCTGTATGGAAACACAAAAGACCTTGAAGAGCAACAGCAATCTTACAAAAGAACAAAGCTGGAGGTATTATGCTACCTGATATCAAATAACGTTATAAGAATATAGTAATCAAAAACAGCATAAAAACACAGCTCAATGGAACAGAATAGAGAGCCCATAAACCCAGGCCTATGTGGGCAGCTAATCTATGACAAAGGAGGCAATAACCTACAATGGGGTAAAGACAGTGCATTCAATAATGGTGTTGGGAAATTGGACAGATAGATGCAAAAAACAAACAAACAAAAAAACAATAAAGAACCTAGACCACCGTCTCATACCATATACAAGAATCAATTTAAAATGGACTAAAAACTTAAATGTGAGACTCGAACCCATAGAGCTCCCAGAAGAAAACATAGACAGCAAAACTTCTAACATCTTTCTTAGCAATATTTTTTCTGACATATCTCTTTGGGCAAGGGAAGCAAAAGAAAAAATAATGAAGATGATTACATCAAACTAAAATGTTTTTGCATAACAAAGAAAAACATCAACAAAATGAAAAGACAACTGCCTTTTTGGTTTCTCTCCCCCCCACCCCCCCATAAGACCTTTAACTGATTGGATGAGGCCCACTCATATTATGGAGGTTAAACTGCTTTACTACTGATTTAAATCTACTGATTTAAATATTAATCTCATCTAAAAAAAATAACTTCATAGAAACATCTGGACTGGTATTTGACCAAATATCTGGGTACCATGGCTTAGTCAAGTTGACATTAAAAACAACTATCACATCTCCCAACTTCCTTTTGGAGAACTGGTCTCCCAATCCTACATCCACATGCTTCAAGTGGGACTGATCTCATTTTCTTCTCTAAGAGTGAACATGAGACACAGGCATGGCCAACCATGGTGACAAATTACCCTGGCCAAAGAGATCCTTTAAGGATGGCCACATGGCCAAACCTGGATCAATAAGAGCCTTTCCTGGGATTTCTGCTAGAACTATCAGGACTGAGGCTGTATCTCATTCCTAGAGTGTGGGTGCCAAAGCCTGTAAGACTGGAGCTGCAGGGGGGCCATCTTTGCGCTCCCCCCCACCCCCACTTCACATGGGGAAAACTTGCTTGAAAATTAAGCCAACCCAGGAAATAAAGCAGGGTTGAGAGATGGAGAACAAGAGAATTTCTTGCAAACATTATATAAACATTAATTGAAAACCCGACTTCAGCTATCTTGAGCCATAGATTTTGTTTTAGTTATATAAGCTAATACATCTTCCTTTTTTTCTTTTTTCTTTTTTTTTTTCTAAAGCTATTTTAATTTGCATTTCTGTCACTTGCAACTAAAATAGTTCTGATTAATACACAATATTCGGGGCAGTGTTCTAGGTGCTGTCCCGAAGCAGCCACTGTCAATAATTTTAGCTCTGCCTTTTCTTATCTACCTCCACATAGCTAAGCAATAAGCCTTTGCTGGTTGATTCTAGTTAGTAGTGATTGATCCTGCGATGGTGATGATTCCCTCCCCACTCCCCATTTTCCCTCCCACCCCACTTCCTCAATAGTTATATTATAATATTTAGTTAAATCACTAGTTAGGAGCTACATTATCCTAACTTTATAAAGATTATTTATGGTTGAAGCAGCTATTGCTCTATTATTGTGATAAACATTGTTATCTCATCATTAAGAACTATTGTACTTTTGCGTTTCCTAGCTTTCTATGTACCAACTGGTGCATATTTTTCCTAAATACTTTGACATATTTGTGAACCATCCAGAAAAAATTTCAAACATTCAAAATCATCGGTTCCCCTCTGTCCCTCCTTCTCCTCATAACCCTCATCTTGTCTGGTGTCAAGCTACTGTCCAGGGATTTCCTTGCCCTTTGGATGACTGTGTATGAAAACATCTTTTTGGTATCCCAAGTTCTCCTCTCTCAACTTATTAAAGCACATACCCTAGGACAGTATTTCCCAAACTTCTCTCATAATGAGAATCACTTGGTGGAGTTGTTAAAATACAGATTCCTGAATTCCAACTAAGAAGTGTTAAACTAGAATTTTTGGGAACATATAGGTAAAATTGTATACTTCACTAGAGCACTAGTTAGCTTCTTTGAGAGAACCCCAGGGAAGTAACATTCCTCAGTCCTTGTACAACCATGCGTGTTATTAGAAAAGAAAGCTGAAGTACACATTTGGTTCAAGAGTAATGTCCATAGAAAAAGTGTCATAATTCAGAGCATAATACAACTTCTGTCTGTCCTAGGGAGGGAAATTTTCAATAAGTAAGAAACCCAAAACGAAAAACCCCAGTGTCTCTAAAATATCTGGGAAATATTGGGACTCCAAGGAAGGCCTCAGGAGGTTGGTGGCAGCAGTTCAGCAGGGATGGGCAATGACCTTGGGGTCATCCGGAGCACTGTACTTGCACCCTGAGCACGTGCGTACTGGCAGGTGCCCCACGGAGAAGTGTGGGATCTTGGAGAGGTGACCACCCCATTGGGCTTCCCCAGTGGTGGCTCTTGTGGTCAGAGGTTTGACCATGTGAATAGAAGTGCGACAGGAGAGAAACATGTTTTCCTGTGACTAAAGAGAATGTGACTTCATGTAGCATGTGGAAGACATCCCCTGAAACAATCTCTGTGACTGATTTGAAGGTGGGGTGGGGTGTTTGGCCAGACAACCCTCTCAGAGAAACTGGGAGCAGAGTCCCCCAATTGTTTACAATTTTATGACTATGACTGTAATCCTATTTTGATGCCAGCAGGAATGCCCAGGAAACTTGAGTGATGGTTGTTAGGCAGCCATACAAATGTAAGGGATCATTACAAAAGCATTTTATAAATAAATTTGTGCTCCTTTCTGCTAAGTAGATCCCAGAATGTGTAAAATAAGGAACCAGAGTCAGTAAGAGTTTATTTTATTGCTCAAAGTTGCATTGAGCACTCTTCTGATCTCAGAGTTGTATCTTTAAGTTTTGCTAGGTTTTGTTTCAATATGTCAAATCAATCCTTTGAAATCCAAATTTAAAAAACACCAATATTGTTAACTGTGTCAAGCTGAGTAGATAATGCATAAATGTTTAATAATTTAAAACCACTTTGGTATGCAGTCATTCATTCAACAAATACTTGCTGAAAATGTACAACGCATCAGGCAAAGTGCCAGTAAGTCATTCATGTTTATTCAACACACATTTAGTGAGCGCCTTGTTCCTGTCACTGGGACAGTGGAGACAAGAAAGACTATGTCCCTGCCTTATGAAGCTCAATTTAAATGAAAGGAAAATCCAGTCAACAAAGAAACACATAAATAAGAAAAAAAAATCATATATAGTAAGTTCCATGCAGAAAATTTATAAAGGGGAATATGACAGGGAGTGACTAGGTTGTTACCTTAGATTGCAACATCAGAAGAAGAGGCATTTGCTGTATTTGAATGCTGAGAAGGAATCAGCCGTGTGAAGGATGGTGAGGGGCAGTGCATTCCAGGCAGAGACAATGAAAACCAAGGCCATAAGGCTGGGATCAACGTGACCTATCAGATGGGCAGAGAGAAGAAGGCCTTAACATGAGTTAGGGGTGAGATTTTGTAGGAGTTTGGAAGTCAGATGAAGGGTGTTGGGTTTTATTGTTATTGTGCTGAGGAGCATCTTAGATAATTAGAGGAGATGTAAGATGCTACGGCAACAACCCAAAGGAGACGGGTAAAGGGTTGGCCATTGACAACAGCAATAGAGATGGAGTGTTAGCAGAAGGATTCAGAATATTGAGTTGACTGGATTTGCTGATAAGATTCTATGTGGGGGGTTTGGGAAAGAAAG
This sequence comes from Pipistrellus kuhlii, assembly GCF_014108245.1. Lineage (NCBI taxonomy): Eukaryota > Metazoa > Chordata > Mammalia > Chiroptera > Vespertilionidae > Pipistrellus > Pipistrellus kuhlii. The sequence goes on from NW_023425405.1 coordinate 16,921,559, forward strand.
ACATCAAGGATGACTCTTGGAGAATAGAATATGAACCAAGATAAACATAATCCCTAACTTCATGGAGCCTAGGGAGACATTTTAGTTAAATAACCTATACATACAATGGAAAATTATAACAATGCAAATGTCTCCAAGAAGAGATGTTCCAGTGCTGTGAGAGGGTTCAAAGAGGTAATGCGATTGGGTGGGGGAGATCAGGGGAGGCCTGTTTCAGACTAAAATCTAATTCTGCAGCGAAACATGGAGGGAACATCCCGTTTTCTGAAGCCTGAGATCCTCTGCCTGATCTGGGGAGGCTGGTTAGCAAAGGAAAGTGTCAAACTGGAGCCCAGAGCAACCTCACTCCCATACTCTCCTTCCCTTATTCCCACGGCCTACAGAAAGATAATTTTTAAAAAAGTGCAAGAACAAAAGGGAGTACTGTGTGTTAGAGTTCCCAGAAGCGGCCTGATTGCCCAGACTCTGGGCTGTGGAGGTGGTGCGGTGCAGCCTGCTCTTTTTGTACAAGATCTCTTAAAAAGATAACCACCTCTTCCTTTCCCAGGAGCCTGTCAGCCAAGAGGTAGCAACACTATTTCTGTGTCTCTTTCTGTCACTATTATCTCAGGAGTCTTTCTTTATCTTCATTTGAGAAAAGTTTGAAATGACTAATTGCACAGAATTTGGCACGAGGATCCTAAATTTGATATCTGGCTCCATTACTAACTCGTGTGTGTGTGTGTGTGTGTGTGTGTGTGTGTGTGTGTGTGTATGTGTATATATATATATGAGAGAGAGAGGGAGGAAGGGAGACTGGGGATAACTTTCCTAAGGCTCCATACCTTTATCTGTAAACTAGGGGCAATAGTAACTACCCATAGTACACTGGGAAAGAGTGAACTAATGAAGATAAAGTTCTTAACAGTGCCTGCCTATTGTAAGTGACTAGGATATAATGCTATATAAATGTCTACACACTGGGGCCTTAAACCAATGCCACATTGTCTTAGGTTCTGAGGTCAGAAGTTTGAAAATGGGTGTAACTGGAATCAAGTATTACTAAAATCCAGGTGTGGCATGGCTCTAAGGGCTCTATGGGAAATTACATCTGTTGCCTTTTCCAGATTCTAGAGGCTGCCTGCATTCCTGGCTTGTGGGCCCTTCATCTTCAAAACCAGCAATTGTACTACTTTTAAAAATATATATTTTTATTGATTTCAGAGAGAAATGGAGAGGGAAAGAGAGATAGAAACATCCTACTGGGGATTGAGCCTGCAACCCAGGCACATGCTGTGACCAGGAATCAAACCGTGAACTCTTCGTTCATAGGTTGACAATTGTACCACTTTGACCTCTAACCTAGTTGAGAGAAGCATTGGAATAGTTGGGAGCTTTCCTGGTGGGAAGCAGTCTAAACCCAAAGTGGGAATGTAGGGATCTCCATGGCCTGTTTTGAGGGGGTAGGGGACCAGTAAGGGATACAATGGTGAATTGGATTGCCACCATACTTTGGCAGATCTGAAGTGTTTGGACAGTCTCTCCAGGGCAAGAGAGGACCTGTGAAGATGTTAACCAGAATGATGGTGTGGTCTGGGAGACAGCATTTTGAGAAGGTTCATCTGACTGCTGGGCAGGTCTGATTGAAAATGGGTGAGACTGAAGACTGGGAGCCCAGTTAGAAGACTGTTGCTTTAGTGCTGGTGTAAGGTCAGTAGCTGGAGTGGAAGAAGTGGAAGTAAAAGGAAGGGGCTGATCCTTAAGGATTTAAGGGAATGATGTGGGGAGAGGGAGAGGAAAGGGTTAAAGAAAGCACTGTCCCCAATGACAGGTGTTAATAGGAGGGACAGGATGGGAATGCTTGGTTTGGGCAGTGAGGGAGTGATTGCATGGTAATTTGCATCATGTCAGCAAACCTGTTTTTATACATCCTATTTGCTAACTTTACAATAGAAAAGAAACTCAGCATGCAGAAGACATGAATCAGTTCTCTTTCAAATGAGATAAAACTAATACTTTAATACTTATTGAGCCCCTGTAAGATCTTCCAACTGTCAGCCGTGGCATAAGCATTCTCTTAGGGCAGGAGAGGGTGTTATTTTCCTCCCTTTAAGTGCCCAGATAAAAAAGAAATTCTATAATAATCAAAGGAAGACTATAATTCTAATCCCTCTCTTGTCTCGAAAGGGAGAGAAGCGTAAAACCACAGCGCAGCCTTCTCTGCTGTCTGAGCCCCCAGAGGTCAATGCACAAAGGCTGAGGGTAGGCAGGCCCCTGGAACAATTGCTGTGGGAATAGTTAGTGGAGGTACTTTGTGCCTGTGATGTCAAGAGCTGTGAACCCAGGAAGAAGATGTGGATGAATGCACTCATGTCTCTCTAACAAGAAGATAAAATATTGGAAAGACACCCCTCCCCCGGGACTGTAGAGTGGGGTGGGAGGGAATCAGAATTTTTGAGAATTCTCAGAGGACCTTTTAGTATCTGACAACTTCTGCCAAACCACCAGTTTGGTCCTGCTGAGCATTTGTGTTGTAGACACAACACATCCTCCTTCACTTCCTAGTGCCCCACACTGTGAGTGGAAGAGCCGTGGCTGAGGTTCACCCAGAGTCACAGAGCCAGTGCCTGTCTGGCATTGGGAGATCACTTGCTTACTTGAAGCTGAGCATCAATACTGTGTGTGGTAGTGCTGTGACAATGCTGCGGGGATGCAAAGATGCCCTGTGATGGGTTAGCACTGACTTCTGCTCTGTCGTTGCCTGATCTGACCAGCATCTCTCACCAGGAAACAAAAGAACTTCCTAATTTATCAGATAAATGAGGATCACTCCCATCTATAAGTTGCCCAAACTGGGCAGCCCTGGTTTATGCCTGCTGTCCTGGCATAAAAAGTATCCTGCTTTGGGTCATAAATGATATGGTCACCTCCCCTTTCGCTCTCTCCTGTCTTACTGTACAGCTCGTCTGTTTCTGGATATGGCAACGGGACCCAGAGTTCCCTGTGCCTGGAGTTTCCCCTTTGCTCTGCCAGCATGAGTTGTTCTCGTGGACCCCACATTCAAAGAGCATGACTAACATCCAAGATCAGCCTTGGACCCTCTAGAGGGGCCCAGAGCGAGGTGCACTGTGGCTGTTAAGAAATTGAATTGTTCTCTTTCTTTTGTTTATGCACCTAGAGAACTATACTTGGAATAATTTGTCTTTGCTACTGCCCCAAGGGCCTGATTGCCTGCTTCTCTCTCTCTCTCTCTCTCTCTCTCTCTCTCTCTCTCTCTCTCTCTCTCTCTCTCCTCTCTTTTATTCCAAAAAGAATTGATTTTTATTGATTTCAGAGAGGGGAGAGGGAGAGAAACCTCAATGATGAGAGAGAATCATTGATTGGCTGCCTTCTGCATGCCCCCTACTAGGAGATAGCCCACAACCTAGGCATGTGCCCTTGACCAGAATTGAATCTGGGACCCTACAGTTTGCAGGCCGATGCTCTATCCACTGAGCCAAACCGGCTAGAGAATGATTGTATTTTTTAGAGGAAGTTTCTAAGTCTTGCTCAAGCTGATTGTGGTTACTCTCATGAATGATGAAGGGAGAGGCAAGGGTTATCACCATCACCCTAGGTCTTCTTAGTAACCTCCTTGAAGGCAGAGTCCCAACCTTAATTCTTTGATCCTAATTATATACAGGGTCTAACAGAATGTCAGAAGTATGAGGCAGTTTAATAAGAAATAAATACAATTGCAACAACACAAGAATGATTTCCATCTCACGGCTATGCCCCCAAGCCTCCCCGGCCTTTCTTGAACAGACCAAATTTTGTCCCACCGCCGGAAATGCTGCTTGCCATTTTATCAAATCCAAGGCTCTGTTTCCTGCCACCCCCTCCCAGTGGTAATTCATCATTTCTTCTTCCTTTATTAGAGAATGTTTTTTGTAAAGCAGAATTTTATAAACTGGAATTTTATAAAGGATCTTATGAATTATTACTGAAATTCAGATGAGTAATTATGACCCATAATCAATTTAGAGAAATGGCTTGCTTTCAGGAGGAAGCAGCAATTACTGCCACTTTCCTTGTGGAGGCTTCGGGCTGGCAATTAATTGGTCGTTGGTGGAAGAAGAGGCCGCTTAGCTTAAAATGGCTTCCTGGATTGATGATAGCTACACCTCTAGACAGAATCTTGAAGAATGTGGTTGTGTAAAATCCTGTGCTCAGAAGTATAAGACATCTATTTCAGTGAATAATATGACTACATCAATGCTGGCAAGAAAAAAATAGTAATACATCTGAACAATTTAGTATAACAAACACATTTTTAATTTTTATAAATCTTTCCCCTTTATCACCTTACAGCAGAAATTTCTAACTCTGATCAGAGCTAAAGCTACACTTTTTGTTCCCTAAACTTACTTAGTAAGTAACACGTAGGGACTAACTTGTATTCTGCCAAGAGCCGGCCTATTAATCAATTATTCAGCAAGCCATCCATCACAGGAAGATCCCACCACGGACCTGGGCCATCTGCAGACATCTTATGGACACGAGGTGATAGGAGACTTTTGGCTGCGTCACCCTGTTCAGCCTGGCAATCAGTTAGTTGACTGACTGTTGGAAGTTTGGGATACTATTTAGGACAACGAACTTCAGAGGGACATTGGGTGGGTTTAGCTGGCATCTAATGCCTGGAACTAAGCTATAACAAGAGAGGGAATCAGCACTGAAAAGGAGATTATATAATAATCTTTGGTCATTTTACAGTTTTGTGTTTTGCTGGGCATTTCTAAGACTCCTTCTTAGATACAGTAAAGGTCAAAGTGAGGGTGTTCTTCTAAGCCCCCCTTAAGGTCCTGTTCGCCTACAGAGATTCACCCTGATGAATGGGTGTTGTAGTCATGTTTTCAATACTCTCCAAATTACCTCATTGGACTTCTTTTCCCTGCACTTTTACTCCCATGTAAGAATAATTTTCAGCTTTCCAATATTATCCTCAGAGGGACATAATAGGTAACTAGTAACCAATATGTGTTTAAAAGCAAAAAACCGTGGCTAGGACATCCAATAAAAACAGTTCTCCACAGTCCTAGCCAGTTTGGCTCAGTGGATAGAGCATTGGCCCATGGACTGAAGAGTTTTGGATCCTGTTCTGTCAAGGGCACATACCTCGATTGCAGGCTCAATCCCTGGGCCCAGTTGGAGTGCGTGCAGAAGGCAACTAATCAATGTTTCTCTCTCTGTCTCCCCACCTCCCTTCCACTCTCTAAAAATCAATGGAAAAAATACCCTCCGGTGAAGATTAACAAAAAAACAGACACACATGCACAAATCCAGTTCTTCAGAGAGCAGGTAGCTGTCTTCCCAGTGATTTGTGAGATGCCATTGAAATGACCCCGTTCTCAAATCCCACTCATTAGAGAGTAGTTTCCCTGGATTAAAAGACAGATTTCTGAGATTTGAATGTCAAACAGCCCTTTGTGATTGCTGCCATTGATTTCCCATTTTACAGATGAAGACCCGGGTAACCCAAGGTCACATGGCTGGCAAATGGCAGTACTTGGAGCTGAACCCAGGCTATCTATCTTCACAGTCATGCTCTTCACAGCCACACTATCCTATCCTCCATACATGTTACTGCTTTTTAGGAATGACATGCTACTTCTTATGGCTGTTCCTTCATTCAAAAACTGTTTATTGAACCAAGTGCTAGGGCAGTGTTTCTCAACCTATCTAATGCCACGACTCTTTAATACAGTTCCTCATGTTGTGGTGACCCCCAACAATAAAGTTATTTTTGTTGCTACTTCATAACTGTAATTTTGCTAATATTATGAATCATAATGTAAACATCTGTGTTTTCCGCTGGTCTTAGGTGACCCTGCTAGTGGTTGTCAACCTGAAAACTGCTGCTGTAGAGCCTAAGACCATCAGAAAATGCAGATTCATTCACAGCAGCAAAATTACAGTTATAAAGTAGCAACGAAAATAATTTTATGGTTGGGGGTCACCACAACATGAGGAGCTGTTTTAGAAAAGTTGAGAACCACTGTGCTAGGGTGTAGGGAGCAACTGTTTCAGTTTGCCTGCAACTGAGTGGTTTCCTGGCAGGTAGGACTCTTAGTACTGAAACTGGGAAAGTCTCAGTGAACTGGGATTGTCTGCCTATGCTAGGAGCATGACCGTGAGAAAAATAAACAGCAGGCCTGCCCTAATAGAGCTTACAGTCTAGTGGCAAGTAATTGCATGTGTAGCTATAAGTTTAGGTAAGTGAAAGAAAAAACAATGTCTGATGAGCACAGATAACACAGGAGCCTTGGGAACACTGGGCGTGTTGCCTATGGTAACAAAAGCAGAGGGTTCCTTGTGTCTGTCACCTGTGTCTGCCTCCTGGGCCAAGAAGGGACAGGTTCGGGTTAATTTTCCCCTTCAGGGTGATTTATATTGTTACTACATTATAAAATCGGAGAAGAGTCACCAGCAACCAAGATTTACACCACCAACGCCTCATTTGTCCCAAGGATGCATTCAGATTACTGTTTAAACTTGATGTATTGCAGTTTAGATAATTATTCACAGCACAGGTATATTTTTAATCCTACTTTTGTTTTTATAATTTACAGCTACAGAGAGCCCCGGGAGCTGTTTTAAAAGAGGATTATGATACTGCGTCAGGAAGCTTCCATTTCTAATAAGCAAAATCCATTGTTGCCATGGAAGTGAAGTGAAATATTACTTGTTTCCCAGGAAGTTTAGGAGAATAGGGAGGCTACAAAACAGAGATTAAAAGCAGCAGGCATGGGATCAGTGGGGAAGACACAAGGGCGGCTTGCTTCCGGCTTCTGCGACTGGAAAGAGTGCCGGGCTGGTCCAGAGCCCGAGGACCCACAGGGAGGACTGCCACTCGGTCAGGACACTGTCCTCTCTCAGCTCTTACCCACTTTCAGGACAGCAGCATTGGCTAGTCATGTGTTACTAAGAAAAACTGAACCAGGAGTCACCTTAATTGCAGGTCGAGCAAGGTAAAGAGTTAATAAAAAATCAAACTGTGCTCACATATTAGTCAACTCAGGCCACCCTGACAAAAATGCTACAGACTAGGAAGCTTAAATAACAAGAAGTTATTTCTCACGTTCTGGAGACTGGAAGTCCAAGGTCGAGGTGCCAGCAGGTTAGCGTCTGGCGAGGCTCTTTCTCTCTTTGGGCTGCTGATGGCCTTTCTTTGGGAACTAGAGCCAGCAAGCGGGCTGGTGTCTCTTACGAATAAAAGCACTGATTTCCTCACGAGGGTCCCACCCTCAGGAACTCACCTGAACCTAATTACCTCCCAAAGGCCCTGGCTCCAAATCCCATCACATTGCAGGTCAGCACACTTCAGCCCACAGTTTAGTTAAGTGGCAGAATTAGAAGGACACATCTTAGTTTCAAGGAATTAATGGCGAGGCAAGAGGTCTTTGAGCTGGCTTGGAGAGGATGGTTTACTCTCAAACCAAAGAACCAGCTCTGGGCTGAAGATCCAGCACATTCCTCAACAGAGAGTGTTCGAGGACAGAAGCAGTGAAACGCAGTCCGCAGGAGGTGGGATTCTGGAGCTGGCCTACCTTGGCTCCAGCCTCTGTGCTGCCTCTTACTTGTTAGGTTAATGAGAGTCACCTGTGCCTCAGGTTAAGATCAATAATGACAGTACTAGCATGTACATTGGTTGTGGGCCCATCCCCGGTAAGGGGTGTGCAGGAGGCAGCTGGTTGATGATTCTCTCTCATCGATGTTTCTAGCTCTCTATCCCTCTCCTTCCCCTCTGTAAAAAAATCAATAATATATATATATATATTTTTACAAAACACACACACAAAAAACAATGACAGTACTTAGAGCTAACTGTTGCCTGATGATCAGATAGTCAAGGGAAAGTGCTGAATAAGGGATACAGAGGGCCTTTCAGCAAACAGGAGTAAGGAGGTGTCCTGGGGGAAGACTGGGTGAGTGAGGAGCAGAAGTCTGGCCAGCTTTTGACTCAACATGGCACAAACATTATATTCAATCTGTTGAGCTATGTTTTGATCAGTATATATGAAGAAATTCTGTCCTCACACTAATTTGTAGTTGAAAATGAGAGAAGTACTGTTTAGAGCTTATTCAGTTGATTGTGGACATTTCCCTTTGATACCACACCCAAACATGACAAATTGTGCCTCCTCAGTGATTATTTGCTATGCAGAACCTGAAACCCAGTCAATGTACTTTTCTTTCTGTTTTACATTAAAGTCAATTGGCTTGTCTTGCTCTTTGAATGGGTCTTTTACATGTGTATATAGCACCAAGCACTCATGATTGGAAAATAATGATTTAATGAGTCCTAGAGATCTTCTAAATATATCTTCTAAATATATTGCATTTCATTATACAATGTAAAAAAAATCATATTTCTCAATATCACCACTGGTTTTGAAAAGAAAAACCCCTATTTGTAACAAACTGCTGTTTGGAATTTTCTGTTTTTCTTAGATAAAATGTTGCTTTCTAGTCTGCTTTAGCCTGTTTGAAGAATGATGAAGATAAACTTAGCTGTATGACCTTGTAGGCCGGAGACTAGATATGCCCATAATCTCAATGCCATGCCAGGTGCATTTTTTAATTGGATAGAACTGTATTGTTTTCAAGATCAGCATCGAGATAATCACTAAGTGCACATAGGGCTGGCTCTTTAATAAAAAGGGAAGTTCTGCTTGTAGCCTTGCTTAGAATTTGAATTCATTTTCTCTAAGCCCATCGAGTGATGAATAAAGTGAGTCTCTCCAAACTCTCCTCCTGCATTATTTGATTGTTTGGGAACTCTGTAACATGTTTTATCAGAAAAAAATGTGTAGTGAATTCCAGTTTTATAAAATTCTCATTTTTGACTGGAAGCTCCATTGTTATCCTTGGCAACAAACATGATCATTTGTTTTCCTTTGAGGATAGGCTCCTTTTGTTCAATATGAGACAATGTTTGCCGCGTCTGAAGAACCAGAGATCACCACTTAGTTATTCCAGTCAAAATGGTGTTCCATGGAAGAAGCAGCTTGTTCATACCATAACTCAAACATTTATACAAATGCTTTTCCCATGACAGCGAGATACTCCTATATATATATATATATATATATATATATATATATATATATATACACACACACACACACACACACACACACGCTTGTGTGTGTTTTTTTTCCTGGTTGGGTTGAAGGTAAGAGTAACCCTTCTTTTGGTTACTTGGTATTAGTGTAATTGTTATACAGTACTTGAGTTCTATATTACTAGTACATTCCTTTTTGGATTGTCTGTACTACAGTGAAATACCAACAATATTTTTGGCAAAATATTTTCCTGGAGAACATACCACATATAGTTGATTTGAGTGATGCCTGTGGTATAGGCTTGCCTCTTACTCAGTTTCCAAGAACATTGTGCACAGTGAAGGAATGGGGATGGAAGGTCCTTGTGATTTTAAAGATCTCTCACTCAGAGCCTCCCTCTGGCAGCTGGGAAACACAAATGACATTCATTCTCTTTGTCTACTAGATTGCCTAGTCATTGTGAATCAGCTCAAATAGAGTTAGAAGTGCATTTGTTTGAGAGAGTTATTTGTACTCAAGCCTGGAGCTTGCATTCAGGACAATAAGGGCAGGAAGGGTGAAAGAAAAGGAAAGATGTTGGCATTTGGGGGTACAACTAACAGGGTATGCTGCCTCTAATATAGAATTTTTGTATATATTGTATTTCATGTGATGCACCTTATGTAGTATTTAAGTTATATATAGTATATCTTCTGCTTTGATTTCCTTCCTGACTTTTTATTCATCACTCTCACCCCACAACACCCTCCTGCCCCCACCCCCATCTTGTTTGCTTTCTTTTCCTGGAAGTGATGACCAGTGTGTACCAAGAGAAGAAAGAAGGAATAGCTCATTTCTGCTTGCTTTCCTCCAAGCTCTCAAGCTTTTAAATTTCTCATACTATTTTCTAGCTACATTTTCTTTTTCTTTTGGTATATTGAGCCACCTATCTCTGTTTGCCCACCACTTGCAGTGTTTGTATCCATATTGGTTAGTGGTAGTGATGCTTAAAGTAGGGTCAGAAAGTCATTGTTTTTAGGACCTTGATAACCTACCTTAACCTTTCTCGTTTTTTACAAGGGAAGAACTGGAGGACAAGATCTGTACAAGTTTGAAAAATAAGTGGCAAACCAAGATGCCTCGAGTGCAGGAGTGAGGAACCAATCTATGGTGTGGATTCTGTTCAGGTGCTGCCCAATTGCTATCTCATTTCATATCAGGGCAACAACCCCTCATTTATAAATGATGAAAGTGAAGCTCAAAATATTTAGGACATCTTCCCAACCCCAAATTGTAAAACACTGGTTAACTTGATTGCAAATTTTCCTGTCTCCTGCATGTCCTGCCTCACCAACCCTCAGTCCCCTACCCAACAAGATCAAGATCAAGTAGTAACATTTCCCATCAGTTATGGGCTTCCACTGGGAAGTGATGTGGTTACAAATACTACTTAGCAAGTGGCAGAACTCTGTTCCTTTAAGACTTAGAAAACTGATCTACAGAAATAAACTTTCTTGGAGACCTCATGCATGAACTTGAAAGTTCATTAAAGATATCTCTCAGCCGAAACTGGTTTGGCTCAGTGGTAGAGCGTGGTCTGTGAACTGAAGGGTCCTGGGTTCGATTCCGGTCAAGAGCATGTACCTTGGTTGTGGGCACATCCCCGGTAGGTGGTGTGCAAGAGGCAGCTGGTCGATGTTTCTCTCTCATCGACGTTTCTAGCTCTCTATCTTTCTCCTTTCCTCTCTGTAAAAAATCAATAAAAATATATTAAAAAAAGATATCTCTTAAATATCACCCCACTTAGCTAGGTTCATGCTACAAAAGAAAAATGTTAAATATTAAATTTATGCATCACTACTTAAATCAAGTCAGAAACCTCCTCCTTGGCTGCTTAACATAGAAGTTAAAAATCTGCATTTAAATTGTGGTTCTAAAATACAAATCGTAAGGACCCGAGAGGCCATCCCTCAGAGGAATGATATACAGAGAATATGAACTTTTTGCTTTATCTTTGATTCTTCCAGCTCTCAGAAAGTTCAGGGATGAGCTGGAAAGAGGAACAGCTTTAGGAAATAACAAGAAAATGCTTAGGGATTTAGTATTGAGCTTCATTTAATGATAAGATTGTTCCTGTCATTTATAAGGGCTGAATCTACACGATCTGACATGAATTATGTTGTGGGACCACTAATAGGCAATTTATCCAACAGCTGTAGGAAGGGTTATTGCTTTCTGTCAATAGTCACACATATTTGTTTTGAGGTGACGCAGGGCAGCTGCTGGAGAAGGATTAGGGCCCCTTAAGGGATATGCACACGGGCTCCTCAAACTGTCAGGCATCGCAGAGTCTGGCCTGATGATCATTCAAAAGGAAAGAAAATCGAAGTTTAGGAATAGCATTGGTTGTAAAGAAACCCACAAAACTGTGGGCATATATATGCGTGAGAGAGAAAACTGTACTTGTTACTCCATAAACATTTCTCCGATGTATTTGCCTCTTTTCAAGCTTTCCCTGCGTGCACAACCCATACAACATGAGCAGATTAGTTTCCTTCAAGCCAGTTCTGAAGGCGTGTGATTCACTGCACAGACACATCCACTGATTTAAGTGCCGTGCAGTCCAAACACAGCTTCTCTGCCTGGTGGTCTTCTACGTGGACCCACCTACCTTTTCACCCCGACCTTCTCCTTCTCTAGGTGACTGATACTTGTCCAAACCAAACAACTCTGCTTCTGTGTCCCAGTTTTCAAAAGAGAGCTCCAAAGACACTGGCAAATGCTGACATAACTTCTGGAGCCATCAGGTCTCTAAAGGAGGGGGGAAGCTGGATGATCAACCAGACAGAGTCTGCTGATCTTCTCCCTTATTGGTTAACTAGTGACCCAGTGCACAGATTTGTGCACATTGACTTGGCGAGATGGGCCAGACACACCCTGGAGCCAACCTCCTGCCATCCCTCCCCAGCGGCTGCGGAGTGAGCAGGGTTCCTCTAGCAGGTGGGGTCCCTTGACCTGGCATTCGGGATGGGCTGAAACCGGTTTTCCAACATCCCCCAAGGGGTCCTGGAGTGTGAGAGGGCACTCTGCAAAGTTGCTGTTGTACAGGGTGTTGGAACACAAACTCAAGTGTGCCGTTTCAGGGCTGACAATGTCCAGCAACAACATAACCCATGGCCAAGGTGGAAATGTGTGGCCTTGAGAGAAATTGGGCTTCCTTGTCTCTGGGTTCAGGGTACATCACCTGAGAACTGCCACTGCCAAGTCACTGCAGCTCTACAACTCCTGTGTTGAGCATCTACCCCCTGGCAGTCAGTGTGTGTCATAGCAACTGGTCGGACACTTAGCATATTAGCCTTTTATATTTATAGACTAGAAGCCTGATGCATGAAATTTGTGCATGGGGGCAGTGTGTGTCCCTCAGCCTAGCCTGCACCTTCTCCAATTTGGGACCCCTTGAGGGTTGTTTGACTGTCTGTTTAGGCCTGATTCCAGTGGGATCCCAGTGGGATTGGGCCTAAACGGGCAGTTGGACATCCCTCTCATAATACAGGACTACTGGCTCCCAACTGCTCGCCTGCCTGCCTGATTACCCCTATCTGCTTCTGCCTGCCAGCTTGATCACCCCCTAATCACTCCCCTGCCACTCTGATTGACATCTTACTGCTCCCCTGCTGGCTCAATTGCCCCTAACTACCCTCCCCTTCCAGCCTGGTCACCCCTAAGTGCCCTCCCCTGCTGGCCTGATTACCCACAACTGCCCATCTTGTGGCAGCCATCTTATGTCCACATGAGGGCATCCATCTTTGACCACATGGGGGCAGCCATCTTGTGTGTTGGAGTGATGGTCAATTTGCATATTACTCTTTTATTAGACAGGATTGCTGACATCATGCTCTTTTTCACCACCACCCTTTCCCAAACTTCATTTTGTGTACTGTTATGTATCTTGGTACTTATTTTATATTTCATCGGGCTCCTACCACAGAACCTTCTTTTTTGCACTTATTCAGACTACAGATTTTGCTTTGCAAATAAATGTCAGGGTTTCATCTTGCTGCACAATTGTCCCTTGCAATCCAGGGTTCATATGATTTAGATGTTGTTCTATCTGCTTAGGAATAATAGCAATTCTTTGCCTTGTTGCTTAAGTTTTAAGCAACTCCCTCCCCTGTTTGTGTTGTCACCTCCTGCTGGAACTAATGAGTCCTTTGAAGCTGACCTGGTTACTATGTCTTGATTAATTCCGTGCTGCAGTCTGGCCTCACTGTAATTGCAGCATGCCAAAGCAAAAATCTTAATGATTTACACCAAAATCAGATGCTGGAAAATTGCTTTCGATAACGCTATTGAAGATGGTTTCTCAAGGGCTATGTTTGCAGTAAACATTACTTAAATAGAGCAGAGCTATGTCACCTGGGCAGAGCAGAGTCAGGAAATGGCTGAGTGGAAAAGTTGGCTGAACAACTGAAGGGAATAAGGCTATATATTTTGTTTTGTGATGTATATGTGTGTGCCTTGTGCCTGCATGTTTTTTAATGGGTCAGTTTGGATTAGGTTTTGCTTTACATACATTAAAAGTCCCATATGAGCTCTGGCCAGTGTCCTCAGTGGTTAGAGCATCGGCCCTTGCATGGAAGGGTTGTGGATTCAATTCCAGATCAAGGGCTTTTGGGTTTTGGGTTAGCTCCCCACCCCTGGTGGACCAAGTGTGGAAGGCAACCATTAGATGTGTCTCTCTCACATTCATGTTTTTTTTATTTTATTTTTTTTTATTTTTTTTTTTTTTATCTCTTTCCCCCTCCCTCCCTTCCTTCCACTCTCTCTAAACAGCAATGGAGAAAATATCCTCAGGAGAGGATTAACAAAAACAAACTATCCAATGAGTCTTATATAATATCGAAATTATTTCTTTCTTCTGTACAAAGAGGTGAGAAGTAGGTAGTGCAGGCCTTCTGTGTTGCTCCTGAAGTCTTCTAGGTCCCATCAACCCAGGATCAGGTTTTTCATCCTCATGGTCCAAGAAGGCTGCCCAGGCTTCGGTCCACACACCTGACTGTCAGGTACCATAAGGGAGAAGAGAAGACTGTGCCTCCTTTCATTTATGAAAGTCATATGACACTTCAGATAACACACTCCATTGGCCCAAGCACAATTATATGACTACACCCAACTTTTAGAAAGAATGGGAATGTAATCTCTTGGTGAGGCAGCAAGGGGACTGGCTAAATTGAGCTGTTATTAAGGAAGAAGGTTTGATGGATGTTTGGAAATAACAGCTTTTTTCACATCAGTCACTGCTTCCCGTTATCTCTTGGCTCCAATTCACCTCCCCAGTAAATTTGTCTCCTGAACACATTTGCATTTTCCCGTGTGTCCTTTGCTCCTGTGGATTTTTCTCTGCTTGAAAGGAATGTCCTTCACTGCCTCTAGCTGGTGACAATAACCTTGTCCATGAATCTCTCCCTTAATGCTCCCCTGACAGAAAGCTCTCTCATATTGGGACTCCTGTAACATATTTTCTGTACCACTTCAATAATATGGACCACACTTTTCCTTACATGACAATCATTTGCATAAACTTGTATAGTATATATTTTATTGGTATATGTTTATCACAGTCTATACTAATATGCACTAGTCTATACTAATATAGACTCCAGAGCTGTGTGGGTGTTTTAGGCATGATTGCATCCTTGAATACACAAGGCTTTGCTTTGACCATAATTCATTCCCTCAGAAAAATGTATGACTGCCTCGGGCCAGGACACTGTGGTTGGCAGGTGCGACATGTCTTTTAGGAGAGACAGGCCTACTTGCATTACAATGTAGTGTGGCACAGGCCTGGTAGGGAACTTCCTAAAGAAATAAACTTCACCCCATTGCGTCACTTATTTTACAGTTCTAAGTTGAGAATGTAAGAATGTTAGCCTCATTTACTAGAGCAGATAAACATGTTTTAGAAAGAGCTATGAAGAACTTGAAGTAATAAAGGGGTTGGCAAAAGTTGGTTCACAGTTGTAATACAAATAAATAATACAATAATCTTTATATACAAAAGACTAGGCATCTGAACAACCGAACTATGACGTGCACTGACCACCAGGAGGAAGATGCTCAAGGCAGGAGCTGCTCCCTGGTGGTCGCTGTGCTCCCACAGCAGGAGCATCACTCAGCTGACTGACCTGTCCTGGCGGCCCACCAGCCCAGCAGCAGCCACTCCCTCCCTCAGGAGTCCTGTAGGTCCAATCTCTGGAGATGGGCCAAGCACCAATGAACTGGCACCATTGGCATGATCCCAGCAGCAATGCCTGTCTCCTGAAAGTAGGCCTTGGGCCCCTTCCTAGATGCTCCGCAAGAAAGAAACAATATAAAAGTGGCCGCCAGGTGACTCCTGACAAGTGGTGCAAATCTCAGCAGGACAGATCCAGATCCCCAGCCAGCAAGGGCATCCTACCCACCCCCCAGCCCCTCTTGGGATGGGCGCCAGTCACAGGGCTCACAGTGAGCATGGCTGCAGTGGTGTGAGCCTGCAGCAGGTGCAGGGGGGCCAGGATGAGCAGCAGGCAGGAGCAGCAGGCAGTGTTGGACTGCGGGTTTCAGCCTGATCCCTACAGGTTACCCTGAGGGACCCCACTCGTGTGCAAATTCGTGCACTGGGCCTCTAGTTAATGTATAATAATACAAAAATAAACTCTGTTTCACATTCTCACAATGTTAACCTACTTTTGCCTACCCCTGTATAATATCCATATTCATAAGAAAGCATCTGTAATAAGTAAATGGCACAAAATATTTAGTGAAAATGGAGATTTTGGACTCCAGATGTTCTGAAGCATCTCCCACTTTTCCCCTTGCTCTCTCCCCTCTTTTCCTCTTTCTCTTCATTTTTCTCTTTCTCTTTTCTTGCTCCTAAAAAGAATGTGGGGGAAACTTCCAAAAATATATTCCATGTAACAAGATAAAGTATAAATAAATATAAGAAAGTCAAACAATTGGATTAAAAAATTGGAACAATAAGATGAAGCCAGAAGTGAGGTTATTAAGCAGAAAGGACTGGTGAGCGTTTTAAGGACTTTTTAAAATTTGATGGGAATACAATCTAAATTTCTGTTTAAACTTTTTTAACAGCCAACACAAAGAGGACAGCATGATCAGTTACATTGTGCAGTGTCTGCTCTCAGATGATGTCCATGAGTAGATTAATGCATGTCTAACAATATTTATGTAACTAATTATCTGTATAGGTTGCACAAGGGTCAGTACTAGTTACAGGGTTCTTTTGCGGTTCTGGCTTTGTTTTGTTAGAAATGCAGGTGGCCTGAAGCATTTGCTGGTAGGGGCACATCCCCAGAGCTGCCTCTGGAATCAGACTCTTCTGTCCACCTTTGCCCACCTGAGCTGTCTAAGTCAAGTAGCAGTGCTTCAGGTTGGCCTTCAAGGCGACTCTGCCACTGGCAGTTACAGGAATTCCTATGATCTCTGAGGCAGATTGTGTTTAAGCCACGGAAATTGTTTTTTT
The DNA here is from genome assembly GCF_014108245.1 of Pipistrellus kuhlii. NCBI lineage: Eukaryota > Metazoa > Chordata > Mammalia > Chiroptera > Vespertilionidae > Pipistrellus > Pipistrellus kuhlii. Next base: position 16,938,146 of record NW_023425405.1, read on the forward strand.
TTTTTTAATGAGCCTGCCTCAGTGCTAAAGGTAACAGAAGTGGAAGAGGATAGCCTTGCCTCCTAACTTGTCTTTTCTGAGAGAGGAAAATTTATAGTTCTTAGGCATAGGAAGAATTAGAGCCATGGAAACTAAAACTAGTTATTAGAACATATAAATAAGCTTATTACTATCTTATTCAATAAACCTGGAGTGGCCATTCAATTGATGGTTGTTTTATTAGTCTAATTGACATGTTGAGTTGACTGTACTCAAGAAAAGTGGTTTGCAAGCTCAAGTAGTTCCTTCAGAGCTGTATAAAAAGTACATAAATCCAGGCTACATACCTAGAGATTCTGATACAGGAGTCTACAGCTAGGTCTGGGAATCTGCTTTTTAATAATGCCCAACAGAGGATTCTGTAAACTGTAGGGCAGAGATTTGCTGGTTTGGACCTCATTGAATGACCCTGACATGTACTCAGGATGCTGAGGAGAGTGTTAAACCAGCAAATCTTCCATAGCCCAGGGTCTATATGATGAGCCAGTGGTGGGATTCTGGTTTTATTGCTTTCTTATAAGTTCTGCAGTGCTGTGCCATGTCTGGTTTGCAAACATCCCATGTGGTGTGTGCTGGGCTTCCAGGTTTGGTTTTCTTTTTTTCTGACATGTCAGGCACCCTGGAATCTTGAAAAGCATACTCAACCTTGGAATCTGGAGGCCTGGATTCAAGTTCTGACTCTGATGAAGACTGATCATTGTGGAGAGCGGCTACAGTATTTGGACAGGTTCAAGCCTCGGACTAGTGAGAGGGCAGAGTCCTCTCATTGTCACATGCAAGTCCCGGCTTGGTGAGAGGGCCCTCTCAGCACAATTACAGCCAACAGCTGTAGCTGTAAGCTTGAACCTATGGTCTGAACACGTGGCCCCACGTGCCTAAGTGATATAAGATGCACGTAAACAAAGCTTGATCAGGTTCATGTTGTTGAGTAGGATTGAAACCCATGAGAATGTAGAAAGCATCTTGACTGCACCCCTACTTTGCCTCGTGGCATCTGCTACAAAATAAAGACATGGCTTGTGGGCGCTGGTGCTGTCTTTCCATCAGAGAAGCAGCATCCCACAGAGACCCAGCCTTCATTCTCTTGTCTGTCTTTTCTAAGCCTTTCAGCCGCCCCCACTCAGGTTCACCCTTGGCCGTGCCGGCTTGGCACAGATCATATAACTGTATGTGTGCTGCTGAAGTGAGCACAGATCATATAACTGTAAACAAGTTGTTTAGTTGTGTTTTTTTTTTGAGTGCTTGCTTTGAAAATAGAGATAGCATTATCTTCCCATCTCATAAGATTGTTGTGAGGATTCCATCACACAACTTATGAAAATTATTTGTGGACTGCCAAGTGCTCTGTATACATAAATAATTCTTTTAAATGAGATCACTGACAATGTCTTATTGATATAAAAGCCACATTTGAGGTTTTTTTTTTAATTGTCACTTCATAACACTGTAGTTTTTGGATACCAAACTTCAGTAAGCATACCTTAGAGGCCATCAGATGAGCATCAGGGCCAGAATAGCTAGGTGCATCGACAAATCACAAAGACTGAGGCAGACACATACTGATTGCTCCCTGTGTATAATTCCCCCTTCTCTAAGAAAAGCAAGAAGGGCACCTGCATTGCACTCCTCTAGTCTATTAGGGATATAGCATGACCCACACTGGACCTAAAAGATTCTTAGAGCAAAAATAGTCCCAAGTTCTTAAGAGCCCTGAGCTGAGAATCTACATGGGATTCTGTGTGTTTGGAAGAAAAAGTTAGAGGTCCAATGTTGAGGGTCATTCCTTAACAAGGGCTTCTTAAAACATATTCCTATCAAAAATATTTTTTTTGGGGGGGCTATGAATGAATTGTTGGTACACCTATTTCCAGTGGTTGGAAAATATAAAATTTATTAATGTATTTCCTGCTGAGAGACAAATCTGTGTTTGTGTTTGTTATTCTAGCAGTTTCTAGAAATGATGGGATGGTGAGACAGAGATCCTTATTTTTGTGTGGCTAATTTTGCAAAGTTCAGGGGTTAGGGTCTGGTGTGGGGTTGGGACCCCTTGTTTCTCATGGGTGGCATCCACAGTCAAGATATCCCTCCCCATTAAAAAAACACCACAAGTGGGTGTGGGACCAGCCTGTTCTGTGCCCCTGCCCCTCCTATAATCTCAATGTGACTTCTTTAATTCACTAGTTGGAGGTCTTCCATTCTGCCAGATTTCAGGTGGTTCTGAATGATGGTTGTTCTGTATTTTGGTTGTCATTTCAATGTAGTTGTGGGAGGAGGCAAATACTGCATTTACATATGCCACCATTTTGGCCTTCCTCTTGCATCTTAGGAGGGTGTAAGATGACCATGTATTAGGGTTGAAAAGGAGCTAGAAGTAGACATTTGGTGGCTGCTTTCCTCGCTGCCTGCTAAATGGAAGATAATTTAGATCTGTGTTATTTAATTATAGCATAGTTAAAAAATGAAAATAAAACCAAGTACAACTAACTATTTAACTTAAAGGATGAAGTTTGATAAGTGGGGCTTTCCTCTTATTTCTCATGGTAGTGCTTCTAGGAAATAACTTCTAAATTAAAGGGTGGGACAGAGGGAGATTTGGGAACGTTCCAGGTGGAACAAGCCTCAGGAAGGGTTTTGGAAAACTGATCTTTACTATCTACCTTCTTCATCACCCTCTGCACCCATGATGATCTCATTTCCCAGGATGCCTCTGGCTGCCCAGTGCTCCCCTCTCTTACCTTTTTCCTATTGTGACCTGTCCTCTCTTTCAACACTCAGAGTCAACCCCCTGAAATCCTATTTCTATTGCAGCTTATTTCGGATTGGTTTTGAGAAGAAATAAACAACCAAATGAAATTAATTTGTACTTCTGTTCACCATAAATTTGAGGTCATCTTGTATTTGGCCTGATATAGTAGTCTGTTCAGGGTTCTAATACCTTTCTTATTCTACCCATTGTAATAAACTCAAATGTAAGATGATTGGGTACAGGAAAATACCTGATATCTGGGTATCAGGAAAATACCTGATATCTATCTTCTATATATTTTGTGGATTCTAAATATCAATTTGGTATCACATGACTTTACAGTCTTCCCCCCACTCACATTGGTTAATTCTATACATTTATTTGACTTACTACATGAGGTTTAGTTTATTGTTACTTGATCCCAAACTCCCTCCATTATCATGAGAGGGAATTTATTTTATTCATTCAATTAACTAATTATTCCATTACAATGTAATTAAAATCTGAAAGAGATATTTTTGTAAAGTTAAAGCTGGCTGGTTTCAAAATCTTACTTTTGTTTTGCTCCAGTGAACAAAGTCCCAGGATATCTGGCCCATTGATTTAATCCCTCAGTTTTCCTGGAGAATCATTGTATTAAGTAGGATTTAGTACCTTATTGATGGGAGAGCTCCAGCTTCATGACCCTGTGCAAAGTTTTATATAGAAAAAAAGTATATAACTTTTCTGCTCAGGAACAAGGTAGGGCCCAAGAGTCTTTAGGTTAGTAAAACAATTATTATTTGATATCTATGATACTTGCTTGAAAGCCCTTTGACTTCAGTCATATTTAGTTGTGGAAAAACTCATTGATTACTAATTTAGTGGAGAGTCAACCTTATTGTCTTAGGTCTCCTTAAATTTGCATATTAGATTCTATATTGATAAATTTGACTTGAAATTTGTGCTTTGCCACTACTTGAACATTTCAGATTTTAAAACTAACGAACCCACATTTTTAAAAATTTATTTTAAAAGCATCATGTTCATAGAATAAAAGCTGCTTTTCTCCCTTGAATTTCCTCCTTAAGGAGACCATATAACTTACTGAGTGTTTGTAATGGTTACCAGCTGATCAAAAAATATTAGGCAGAATGGTGTAGCTGTGTCTGCCGCAATCTGCTTGTCTTGTTTGTATTAAAAACCTCACTTAAAAAGGTATTCACTTAATCATCTCTCAGGGAAAGGTCAAAGGACTGGGTTAATCAATTTTAGTAGGGATTACTAAATAAGGTTTATCTGTATTTGTGTTTTAGCATCTGTAAGGAGCTTTGAAATAAAATATTTGGGATATTTTTTCTATTACCAAAAGCTGAATATTTGGGAACTAGCTTACAATTATGTTTCCTTTTCTAAGGAAATGATAAATGATACATGATTTTTCCTCCCCAGTCTATGAGGCTCCTACTGTTTTGGTACCTGGTTAAGTGAAAGAGATGAGAAAAATGTACTTTGTTTTTGTTTTGTTTTATTTTCTCTTTATTTTTGGAGTATTACAGATGTCCTCTCTTTATCCCTCTCATTACCCTCCTCCCTTCCACCCAGATCCCACTCTACCCCAATGCTCTATTTATTATCTGTGTCCATGTATGCATGGTTCTTTGGTTAATATTTTCTTACCACTCTCCCCCCCCCCCCCATTTCCTCTGAGATTTGTCAGTCTGTTCCATGTTTTCATGCCTCTGTTTCTATTTTATTCATAAGTTTATTTTGTTCATTAGATTCCTTGTTCATTTATCTTGGTTTTTAGCTTCAATTGTTGATAGATATGTATTTATTGCCATGTTATTGTTCCCAGCACTGGAACACTAGGCTGAGGGTCTGGTGTGGGGCTGGGACCCCTTGTTTCTCATGGGTGGCCTCCACAGTCAAGACATTCCTCCCCATTAAAAAAAACACAACACATGGGTGTGGGATCAGCCTGTTCTGTACCCCTGCCCCCTCCTACAATCTCAATGTGGCTTCTTTAACTCACTAGTTGTAGGGCTTCCATTCTGCCAGATTTCAGGTGGTTCTGAATGATGGTTGTTCTGTATTTTAGTTGTAATTTCAATGTGGTTGTGGGAGGAGGCAATACTACGTTTACCTATGCCACCATCTTGGCCCTCCCCTTGAGAAATGTACTTTCTTTTCTGTATAGCTGGTAGAATTTGCCTTCAGCAATGCAGGATACTCTTGGGGACCTTTTTTTTTTGCAGGGCAGACTTTAGGTTATTCCTGAATTCTATCTCTTAGGCTTCTGGTGATGAATAGCCCACAGTTAATGAGGTAGGGAGCTATAATTAAAGTTCAGTGTCTGTTCAGGGAATAGAGAGAAGCTAGATCTGCTTGATGTTCTTGAATTCATTATATACCATGCCAAATAACAAGCTTATGTATCTACTGGCAGGGCCATTTCTTCACTCACACAAAGCAGGTATGGATCCAAAATATACAACAAAAACATTTGAGAATATGAGTTGAGGGGAGAGTAGTTTCCCTACAGGTCCCTGTGAAGACCTAATCTCGTTGATGGTGGTGATTTACAACTGGCTGACCTTGGGACCAGAGGAAGTCAGGTAGGGCTGGAACTAGCAGTAGAAGAGAGCCAGAGGTCACAGCCACACAGAGTCAGCCAAGACGCAGTCCCATAATAACTCCAACCCTTCTTGTGTCTTAGGAATCACAAAATTTGCACTTGATGGGGTCTTACAGATCATAGTCTAATGCCTTCATTTTTCAACTGAGGAATCAGAGATCCAGATGTTTAAGTGACATTCCCCAACTCAGACATCTAGTTGTGGCAGAGCTGTGACCAGAACACAGGTCTCTAGCCATACATCTCACCAACCCCTTTCTCACAGAGTGTCGTCTCTATACACTCTGTCTTTGTGTGGCTAGTTGCTCATGGCTGTAGTGACAAATTATAGTTCTTAGACAACAAAGAGCCACATCTTTCAGTAACTATCTATTGAGGGCCAGCTACATAGGCTTTGCTGTAGGCACCGATGTTGTTAGACATTTCATGTTCTATATTTTTTCCTGTGACCTTCCTTTCCTTTGTCACTTTTCTTTTATCAGCACCCCTTTGAGACTCATTTTCATTCTTTACATTAGCTTCCTATTAGTTCTTAAAGGAGTGCGGTGATGGGGGTGGAGTGCCACTGATAGTTTCAGTGGAGGGGGTGTCTGATGTCTATTGTAAATGATCACTCATACATATGTATTAAAAATGTTCAAATGCCCACATAGGTTTGTTTTCTTAAGTCTTTTAGAAAATCAAGTGGGCATGATAAGTTTCACAGACAAAAAAGAACCAATAAATCTTGGTTGTATTTTGTTGCAAAAGCTACCTGCTGAATAAGAATTTGCATATAGATTTCTTTTAAAAATTGAAAAAGACAAAGGGTTTGGGAGTGAGTTTGGAACAGAATATTTTTTTTATATCATGAAAAGCAGATAGATGATTATTTTCCCTCCTATAATAAATATTATGCTATTTATTTTTCCAGGACTCTCATGATATCCCAAGCAGAAGATTATCTTACCATTTTGAAAATAACCAAAGGTAAGCACTCTTCATTTCTATTTGCTGCAGAAGAAAGATGTACCTCTACTACTTCAAGTTGATGAGGAATATAAATACCGCATTGATGGGGTTATGACAGAAATTTATTTCACATAGAAATCAGCCAGTTCCAGAGCTCAGAGTATGAAGTTAGAATTACCTTAATATTTTGAAGAATTTTCCCATAGATGAGACAATTACCTATCATTCTTATTTTACAATCCATGCACATTCTTTGATATTCATCAGAAAAATAGAAAGTAATAATATAATTTGTTAATTCTATATAGATTTAGCATTCACAAAAGAACTGTTAGATTATAGGATTAGTTGTTGCCTTGTTAGAAATTGCATTAACCAACACAGAATTGGGGGAATGGTTTTCTACAAGGAGAGATTATATCGCGGTCAGCTAACCAACATCTATCCCAGGTAAGACAATCATGTAGAGGAGGTGAAGCTTGGTGTGGCTCACTCTAACTTTATTTTTTATATCTAATACATTTATATTTATTTTTAAAGCTCTCCCAATATTTTTAAATCTGTTTTAATGATTTACACCAAGATAAAGAGGCATGTTGTGGGTACATATGGTATGTAGAATAATGGTCTCCCTTCCTGTCCAGCCCCCAGAACCTGTGAATATGTTCTCTACTTGGCAAACTGGATTTTTCATATATCATTAAATTAGTGATCTTGAGATAGGGAGATTATCCTGGGATAGAGGGGGAACTTTTCTAGGATGTAAAGAGAAAAAGATGTGATGATGAAAGAAGGGACAGAGAAGTGCTATGTGGTTGGCTTTGAAGATGGAGGAAGTGGCCACAAACTAAAAATGTGGGTAACCCTTAGAGCTGGAAAATACAAGGAAATGGATTATGCAGGTTTGGCCAAAAGTAGATTTACGGTTGTGAGTGTTTGTATTATTACTTATTAATTATTGTATTATTTTCCATATGAACAACTGTAAGCCTACTTTTGCCCCACCCTATATTAGAGCTAGAAGGGGAGCTAGCTCCACAGTCGTGCTGACACCTTGATATTGGCCTGCAGAGACCACATTAGACTTCCAACCTCCAGGCCTATGAGATAACACATGTTTAAGTCCCTAAAGTTGTGGTCATTTGTTATAGCAGCAGTAAGAAGCCAATACTATAGAGATTTGATCTAATAAGATTTCAGATAGAGAAGAGATAACATTTGGGAGCTTAAAGGAGTAGTAATGGAACCTGGACTTTTTAAATTAAGGCTTTCATGTATCACTTGAAATTAGGATTTCACAGTGAAACTGCAGGTTTCCTCAATTGTACTCGTTTCTAGCTCAGGAAATGCCAAACTTCACAAAGTGGGAGATAAGCTTCTGTGTGGGCAAGTGGCCCAAGTTATGTAGTAACTATAGTATTCAATGTTCTGTTTGGGATGTTTCAGCTTCTGACCTGGTGTCAATACAATTTTGGAATCTAATTACCCAGTGTTGCTAAGGCAACAAAGATAAGAGACTTTTACATTGGCCCGAGGCATTCAATGTCTATTAAACAAGCCTGGGATTGGTGAAGAATAGCAATGGAGAGTTAAGAGGCCCTGCAGATACAATTTTCCTCTTCAAATGAGCAGAAACTTTTAGTTAGGAGAAGGCTAGAGGGAGAAAGAGATCCTGGCCTGACTCTCCTTAGAATAAACACAGAGACCGAAAGGAGAGAAACAGATCCCTTAAAGGCGGTGCTACTCCACCTGGGATAAGAATGCCCTGAGGGCTGGTTCCTGAAGTATATAAAGCAACAGGAGCACTGTGGAACTTCTAGTAGAATCATTTGGGGGAAAACATTTCTTTAAAAATATGAGGTAATAAATTATGAAATAGAAGGCGTGATCTGTACCAGCATTCGAAGCCCTCAAAGGAATTTCATGCTGCTACGGACTACAGAGGTTCACTGACTGGCTCTTAGAGAAAGTGTAAAGGTTGAGGAAGCAGGGATGTCAGGTCACTAAATAATAATCCCATTACACCTCCACTTCCATGTCCCTTCCACAGGGAGTGACAAATGACTAGCATTTTCTAGGAATTTACTTCTAAATTATATAACCTGAGATGTGTTTTATGAACTATCCTGCCTCATGACGTTGAACTATAAGGTGTGCATACTCAGCCTGAACCTTTCTCCTAGACCACCTCTACTTCTCTGTCATTGGCCTTGTGTTACAGCCAAACCACTCCTGAGCCATTCTTAGGGCACTATCCCAGGTTGGGTTTACATGGAAACAGACTCAAAGAGGGAGATTAGTGTGCAGAAAGTTTATTAGGGAGTACTCTTTGGGATTAATGACTAATAGGGAAGGAAGCGATATTGGGCAGACAGAGAAGCTGGGCTGTGTTACAGTCTCAATGAAAAACCTCAGTTGACCCCAAGAAGAGTTCTGAAACTAGATTGAACCTTCAGAGTTGTCTCAAGTTGGGGTGAGGAGCTGGGCCTCTATCCCTCTGTGTAGAACAGTTATTGGGTCCAAGCAAATAAAAATACATGATGTCCAGTTAAATTTGATTTCAGATAAACAATGAATAGTTTCATTCTCCCCCTCCTCCTCCTCCTCCTCCTCCTCCTCCTCCTCCTCCTCCTCCTCTTCCTCCTGCTCCTCTTCCTCCTGCTGCTGCTCCTCCTCCTTCTCCTCCTACTCCTCCTACTCCTCCTCCTCCTTCTCCTCCTCCTCCTCCTCCTCCTGCTCCTCTTCCTCCTGCTGCTGCTCCTCCTCCTTCTCCTCCTCCTCCTCCTCCTTCTCCTCCTCCTGCTCCTCTTCCTCCTGCTGCTGCTCCTCCTCCTCCTCCTCCTCCTCCTTCTCCTCCTCCTCCTCCTCCTCCTCCTTCTTCTTTAGTACATATGCATCCCATGCAATATTTGGGGCATACATATACACCTAAAAATTATATGTTGTTGATCTGGAATTAAAATTACACTGGGTATCCTGTATCTTATCTAGCAACCCTACCAGGGAAGGAAGCGGAACCACTCAGAGGTGTAAAGAACATTTGCTGGGGGTATCTGGAAAGGCCACTGAAAGAAAATGGTATTTGAGCAGGTTCCTGATGGCAGGCTAGATTTAGATATGCAGAGACAGACAGCCCTGGAGAGAGCCTGAAGGGTACATGAAAGTCATTGTGCCTTGAGCAGTAGAAGTGATTCCCAAAGAGGATGACAGGTGAGAGATAGGCGAGCAGCAGTCCCAGCAGTTGGAGACATAAGTCCTCCAGTCCTCTAGGGGGACCTGTTTGCACAGACAGCACCCATCATAGGCACATATCCCTTGCTACCGTAGTTTGCATCACTATTAGATGTCAGCTAATAGTAGGACTCAGGTAGGTGGTGATAAAACAGAGAGGTTTTGTGATTCTTTTCTCTCACTTAAAAAAGTGATACAACTTTAAGATCACCTAAATGAATGACCTCTCTCTCCTTCCCCCATCTCCAAAAGAAGGAAAAATATAGTATTCACCTACATGCCAAATATATGGTTTTATTGTCAGGAACCAGGACTAACTTGACAACTGATTCTGTTATATAATAGTTTCAGAAAGGAAAGCTAGAGAGCAGTTATTACCAAACTAAAATTCTCATATTTGTAAATGTCTCTTGATATTTAAGTCCCTTATGGAAAACATTCCTATTCAGCAGATAAACTTATTTGTTTATTTAAGTGTAAATTTTGCAACTACAATACTTTAAAAGGTTACATTTCTTCATGGGCGTTTTACTAAGCTGTTGGATGATGAATATTTGGGTATCCTGCTTTAAATTTTTTCTAGGCCCAAATCTGAATGACTATCAAGCTGTGACATAAACATGTGGGGCCATCATCATCTAATTGTCTCTATGTTAACGTAGACAATCTTTTTCTCTAAGAAAAATCTCGGCTATGGCGAAAGGTTATCCCTTGCACTGTCTCTGCAGTTATCAACATATTTTCAGGCATATGCTATTAATTTTTTCAAAAGAAATTTTAACAGCACCCAACAGAAAAAGTCCTGTTTTTTGTTTTGTTTTTGTGTTATTTTTTTAAATAAAAATAAAAAAGATAGAGAGGAAAGGAGAGGGAGAGAAACATCAATGAGAAACATTGACCTGCTGCCTCCTGCACGCCCCCTGCTGGAGAGTGAGCCTGAAACCCTGGCATGTGCCCTGACCAGGAATTGAACTGTGACCTCTTGGTCACAATCAGTCACTGAGCCACATTGGCCAGTGGCATATGCCATTTTTAGACAACTTGTTCTAATCGAACCCAATTTGGCAGAACCAAGCCATACACTATGCACTGTGCAAGAACATAGAATATCTGTTCTTTAACTACTATCAGGAAATATAACCCCAACTTATAGCTTCATTATATTTATCAACTCTACATTTATAAAGGACTAGCTAAAAATATGCAGGTTATTGATTTTAGATGTCATGAAATTCATATCTTGACTACTGAAAGCTACATTCTAATACCATATTGTTTTGACTTTCATAGTTGCTTTCAGTAAATTGTCTTAATGTTCTTTTCTATCTACTTTGAAGAATATTATACAAGAGTTCTGTGAATTCTGCTAACAATATGTTGATAAGAATGATAGTATTTATTATTTACTAAGTGTTGATAATTCCATGAATTTGTTCATTCCTTCAATAAATATATGTTGACCAATTTCTACATGCCACATATTCTTTTAAATTCTGGGATTGCTATGAATGAAATAGAGAAAAATCTCTGCCTTCATTGAACGTATATTTAAGTTTGTGTGTGTGTGTGTGTGTGTGTGTGTGTGTGTGACATCTAAAAAAAGATAAAATGTAATTATGTGCCAGGTGCTATGGGAACTATTAAAGCTAGGATGGGGATGTGGGTTGTCATTTTAAATAGGTGGCCCTGAAGGCTTCTCCAATGATGCCTCCTAGGACGCACATGTTTTGCATCAGGATGTTGTCTCCTATTTAATCCTGTGAAGAAGCTGTTCATTATATTACACAGTGCCTTCTCTATGAGGACCCATGGGAGGACTTTCCCTTTGGGGGTGGAACTAGCAATCGTTGGGCTTCTCCTGAGTAATTCGTTTCTTTTTCTCTCTGGGCAAGGAGAACATGTAACAGATCATGTTTACCTCTTTGTTTAGGCTACAAGGAAACTTAAAACTTTGGCATGAACAGGAGTACTGACCATATTCTTGGCTTTGTCTTACTTTTTCTACTTTATTTCAGTCTTTTTCCTAATTGACTCACCTACTTATTTTAAAATTTGCTTCATGTTGTTAAATTTATTTCAGTAAGTTCTCTTAAAAATGTTTTTAGAAAGATAAGGCACTGAATAAAAATAAATACTCACATGCTTGCATGCACACGCACATATAGATACACATAAATAAGGCAGCAGGTGAAGATGTAGTACATCTTTATTTCACTGACCTTGGACCTGGAGTTTTAGCTGCAAAAGTTTTTCATGCTTCATGATACCTTGCTTATTTAGGTGCTCAGTAAGTTTTATGGAATAACAGTTTTAATAGCAGCTGCAATTTCAATGGGAATGATATTCATGAGTACCTTAAGAGTTTTCCATTTGAACATCAAACACATTTTGCTGCTTTAGTTTCTTAAATATGATATTTAAAATATCATATACTTTAAATTTTTAAAAAATTTATTTTTAGAGAGAGAAAGATCAATGTAAGAAACATTGCTGTTTCCTGCACAGTCCCCAACTGGGGGGGGGGGGGGGGGGCAAACCCACAACCTGAGTATATGTTCTGACCAGGAATTGAAACCACCACTTTTTGGTGTGTGTGATGATGCTTCAACAAATTGAGCCAACTGGCCAGGGCTTAAAATGTTATATATTTTTTACTATAAATGTGCGAGGCAAATCTGGAACATGATTGATATGTAATTATGACTCTTCCAAACCACTGTCTTAAAGTTTCCTATCAGGGTCTTAGTAACTCTGGGACGATAAAACCATTTGAAAACTACCACTCTCTCCCCAGGCAAACCCAGTCACATAAAACAGTTATGTGCATGTTAGTGGGATCACAGACAAGCAAAGCTCATCCATCAACCAACTCCAGGTTATAAATGCATTTTACATATTTTTCTTTTTAAGTAACAGTATATGTTCTTAAATTTTTAATAGCAAAAAGCAGAAAGATTACATTTAACTTCAGCACCAAGAGACAGCTATTTTTCACAGTATTTGCACACATTTATTTTTAATCCTTGTAGTTTTATTTTTAAAATGTGTTGAACTTATATTATTGATATGATTTTATATTTTGATTTTTTAAGCAATATTTATACTAAGTAGTTCCCAATGAAATTAAAAACTCTTTGTATACATTATTTTAACAGTAAATATATACACATCTTTATTAATATGTACACTGAAATGTTATACAACCATGATAAGAGATGTATAAAATATAATATGCTTAAGCATTTTCCTAATGTTGTGGATTTAGGTATTCTCCTTCTCCTCTTTGATTTGCTATAAACATCTTGGAACAAAACCTTTTTAAAAATATACATCCAAAAATGTCCTGAGCCTTTCTAGATGGAAAGTTACTAGGTGCAAATGTGTATCATAACTAAAGCTAATGAGGTGTATGTCCACATTGTTTTTCAGAAATGCTGTTTCAATTACACTGGCACCAGTAGTGTGTGAAAGCATCTAACAAAGTATCTATTTTATCTCACTCTTGCCAGTATTGACTAGTACCATTAAAAACAGAATTAATCAGACAAAAAGAACCTATTTTAATTTTCATTGTAAAAAAATGGTGTCATTTTTACTTTAATCTGCATTTCTTTGATTACTAATGAGGTTTATTTTCTAAATAATATTTTCAGGATTTTGCCTTTTCTCATTAATGAGTTTGGTTCATTAATTTATTGAGGGGTGCTTTCAAATGTATTTTTAATGTGCATTTTATACAACATAGACTTAGTTTAATTCCTTTTCCTGTAAGTCCTGCCTTTTAAAAGTTTATTCCTAGGTATTACATTTTTTGTTTTGTTTTTGTTGCTGTGATGCAACAGGAAATTTTCTTTCATTATATTTTCTAATTAGTTATTACTTCCATACATAAATGTGATAGATTTTTACATGTTTTTGTTCTAGTAGATTTCAATTGATTCTCTTGGAATGTTTAGGTATAGTACCATTTCTTATTGGCAAGAAGATATTGCTCTTTTCTAAGATTTATGGTTCTTCTCTCTCTTCTGTCTCATACTGGTTAAGGCTTCCAGAATGTTAAATAATGGTGATGACATAGGGTATTATCTACTTTGCTTATTTTATTTTATTATTATTTTTTAAATATATTTTTTATTGATTTTGTACAGAGAAGAAGGGAGAGAGATAGAGAGTTAGAAACATCGATGAGAGAGAGTCATCGACCAGCTGCCTCTTGCACACCCCCTACTGGGGATGTGCCCGCAACCAACGTATTATACATGCCCTTGACCGGAATCGAACCCAGGACCTTTCAATCCCCAAGCCGATGCTCTATTCATTGAGCCAAACCGGTTTCAGTACTTTGCTTATTTTAATAGCGATATTTCTAGTATTTCATTGTTAAGTATATTAATGCTAGGCTTAAGATCAATTATTAGGAATGAGCTTGGAATTCTATTAAATATCTTTTCTGCATATATTTTCATGACCTTATGGTTTATTTCTTACAGGCCTATTTGTTTGATACTTTGAAAAAAAATTATTTATTTATTTTTTAAAATATGTTTTATTGATTTTTAACAGAGAGGAATAGAGAGTTAGAAACATCCATGAGAGAGAATCATCAATCAGCTGCCTCTTGCACACCCCCTACTGGGGATGTGCCCACAACCAAGGCACAGGCCCTTGTCTGGAATCAAACCTGGGACCTTTCAGTCTGCAGGCCGACGCTCTAACCACTGAGCCAAACTGGTTTCGGCTGATACTTTTTATTTTTTAGTATTGAATCATTTTTATATTTTTGGATATATTTTATTTGATCATGGTGAATTATTCTTTTAAAGTTAAACTGAATTGGATTTGTTGGTATTTTATTTAGAATTAGCGTATATAATTTTGTTTAAATTTTTTTGTCAGGCCTCGCCAGTTTGGCTAAGTGGATAGAGCATTGGCCTGCAGACTGAAGGGTCATGGTTTTGATTTCAGTTAAGGCACATACCTTGGTTGTAGGCTAGATCCCTGGCCGCGGTCGATGTGTCTCTCTCACATTGATGTTTCTCTCTCTGTGTCTCCCCCTTTCTTCTACTCTTTCTAAAAATCAATGGAAAAATATCCTTAGGTAAAGATTAACACCTCCCCCCCCAAAACAACAACAACAACAACAACACACAATAAAAAACTTATTTCTTAGGTTTTGGTGTAAGAGTTGGCTATGCTAGATTCACAAAATGAATTGGGCTACATTTAATCTTTTTTTATGCTCTGAAAAATATTATGTAGCTTGGGAATTATCTGTTCCTTCAAGTATTCAAATATGTAGCTATACAGTACTTTAACTTAGACCTGTTATTGGAAATTATTATTTGATAACTTTCAGTTTCTTCTGAGCTGACTGAACTTTTTAGGTTAATATTTTTAGAATCAGTTTTGGAAGATATTTCTCTTAACCCCTCCTCCCCCCATGTCTATGATAATCTACTATGTAATTTACTAGGTTCATTTCTGCTATGATGTTATTGTGAGTTACACTTTAATGAATGTAAAATGAACCATAGTCCAATTTAATGACTTTTTCTTGCTTCACCTGCTTACTTGTGTATTTTATCCTTTCCTTGTTTTTTCCTCTTTCCTTATCTTACCTTTTGGTATTTTTCTAATATGGCAGTAACTGGCTTATTGAAATCTGTGAAATGGTTGGGACACAATTAAGAACAGTGTTTTACCTTTAAGTGTGCCTGCCATATTTCTCTCCCCTGATTCATGCTGATATCTTGGACCAAAATTTCCATTCCAATTTAATGCAAAACTGTGATCTCTTATCCATCTGAAGTTTCCTCAGGCCCCACTATCCTAAGCTCAGGACACTGATGGGTAGGTAAGATCTATTTTCTTCTCCTACTAATTCTTCCTTTTGTGGCTTGTTTGGGGTGTGTGTGTGTACTGAGGAGTGTATATAGGAGAAGCAATAAAAGAAAAATGCAAAATCTTAAAAAGTTTTGCTTTGTTTTCCATATAACTGACCTTGTGTTGTAGTAATCTCTTGGCTAACACCATCTGCCTTAGACACTGCTGTGAGGTAGGACACTATTAGTCAGTATTATCCCAATTAAACAGAATCAATAGTGCGTGTGTGTTTGTGCACACGCGCACGCGTGCACATGCACAGAGAAAGAGTGAGCTTGTGTGAGAGAGATTGGTTTTAAGGAATTGACTCACATAATTGTGGAGGCTGGCAAGTCCAAAAATCTACAGGGTAGACCAGTAGGCTGGAGACCTAAGGAAGAGTTGATATTGCAACTTGAGTCCGAGGGCAGTCTGATGGCAGAATTCTTTCTATCTTTTGGGGGGGGGGGGAGGGGGAATGTCAATCTTTTTTTTTTTTCAAGGCTTTCAAGTGATTGGATGAAGCCTACATACATTATGGAGGATAATCTGCTTTAGTCTAAGTCTACTGATTTAAATGTCAAGGTCATCTAAAAATATCCTTGCAGAAACATCTAGACTAGTGTTTGACTAAACATCTGGGTACTGTGGCCTACCTAAGTATTCAAGTTGACACATAAAATTAACCAATCATAGACCCACTGCATAATTTTATTGCCATCTTGTGACTTCTGCACATAACGCTTACCCTAACAGTTGCACCTTTCTGTTGGGGTTCCTCACCCTAGCAAACTCTCCTCTTTGGAGGGGTAGCTTTAAGAATGCTCAAGCCTGCCTACCTCTCCTGTGTCTTCCTGGACCAAAGGAAATACTTCCATCACACACTGTTGCCTCTTCTTATTTTCCATTTCATGCTACTCTGGCCAGGCTCCAGCTTTCATATTCTCCAGAGAAGCACCAGTCTCTGTGTCCATATAAGGCCCCAACTTCAAAAAACTTTCTTGCTGCTTGTGCCTCTACAATGCCGGTGACATCAGACCTGTTGACCAGTTTCTGCAGTTCAATATGTGACGCATCCCACAGGAGGCTGAGATGAAGTTTCCTCTTCTTAAGTGAAACCCTTCATCTCTTTACATTGTTTTTGTGAAGGTGGGAAATTGTTCTCTCTCCCCTCCTCCACAGGGCAGAGAAAAGCCTCAGCACATTTCCCAATGAGGGCTGCTCTAAAATCCCCCTCAATTCAAACAAGCTTTCTTTGAATTGTTCTTTATTATTATTTTTTTTTTCTTTCTAAGTAATCAGGTTGGGGCCTGGTGGTGAGAGCCTCTTGTATATAAATCCTGGAGGGCATGTGAGAGCTACTCAGTGTTCTCTTCAGAATTTGGCAGTACAGGGCTCCCAACACACTCAGCCTCGGGGCTCTAAAATTCTGAGATAACAGGAAAAGTCCAATTCAATACCAAGA
Source organism: Pipistrellus kuhlii (assembly GCF_014108245.1). Taxonomy (NCBI): domain Eukaryota; kingdom Metazoa; phylum Chordata; class Mammalia; order Chiroptera; family Vespertilionidae; genus Pipistrellus; species Pipistrellus kuhlii. Next base: position 16,955,057 of record NW_023425405.1, read on the forward strand.
ATTTATCATTGCTGTTCCTTGTATTTTTAATCTTTGTTGTTTTTATTTCACTATAACTTTTATTAATATAGATTTGTATTTTAAAGTAGTGTAATTTGAGAAAAAAAATCCTTGTAATAATATATTCTGTTAGTTTGTATGTTTTGTGTATTTGCTTATTTTTCTGTTAACTTATCTCCAACATTGGCAGCATTTATCCTGGTTTAGTTTTGTCAGAAATCAGGATCCATGCAGTGTCCTATCTTTCTGAGTAAAAATGACTCTTCCACTCCAATCTAGATCTGGAGTGGTTTGCATGTATAGATTCCCCAGAACCAATTTCACATTTTGGTAGGAATTGCCTGGGATTTTCTGTTCTTCCAGCTCTTATTTATTTAATCAAAAGGAAGAAACAGAATTTAATATTTTTATGAATGCAGTTATTTACATATGAGAGACCATGTTCTGTGCTGTATAGCTCTGGAAACTCTAGCTCTTCTTTGGTCTATGGAGCATTTCTGAACATATGCTACAGCCAGAACCTCTACATGTTGCTGTCTTGGGAACTGAAGTCTGTGTTTCTTAATATAGTGAGAGAAAGTTGGCTGTTAGAGGTGGAGGAAGTATGGAAGTCACGAGGCCTGGTCAGACAACAGTTCTTAGGCACTGTTTGTTGTGTGTGTGTGCGCGTGTGTATGCATGCACATGTGTGTATGGGTAGAGGTAGTTGACTGCTTGAGGTTTTGGTCACTGTAGCTACTGTATGCTGACATTGGGAAACACTGTTAAGAGTGAGTAAAATTTCCCTCTAATCTTATATAATGAAGAGCTAATATGCAAATGGTTGTCACACCTTCATGCCATCAGCTCAGACACTCAACACTGGGCAGATAGCAGAGGAGACCAGCCAGGCACAAATGAGCTCATGAGAGAGGAATGGGGACCAGCCAGGCTGTGCCCAAGAGAGGGACAAGCCACCCTCCCTGCAGTCCTGGGCACCAGTGGCTGGGCCTGCCATGGTCCTGGGCGCCTGCAGTTGCAGCTTGGGAAAAGCCGCTTCCCACAGTTTCCTATGGCTATGGCCGGCCCAGGCAAAGCTGGCCCAGGTTCTGGGTGCCTGTGACTGGCCGGAGAAGGGAACTCTGGGTCCTGGGTACCGGGTGAGGCAGAGGTGGTGAGGGGTGATCAGGTCAGCAGGGGAGCAGTTAGGGGTGATCAGGCAGGCGAGTGGTTAGGAACCAGCAGTCCTGGATTGTGAGAGGCAGTTGGACATCCCCCGAGGGGCCCCAGATTAGAGAAGGTGCAGGCTGGGCTGAAGGAGTCCCCCCCATCCCCCATGCACTGGGCCTCTAGTTTATTTGATATTGTTCTGGGTGTTCTGTTTCAGAGATCTAAATTTGTTTTCATCAAGAATAAGTTAAAAAAACATTCTCATTGATTCTGCAACTAATGCAAATGGCTCTGGCTTTTATCCAGTTTTCTTTAAAGGCTGAAAATATCATTCTTGTCAGATCTGCAGGTAGAATGAGGCTAGTATAATTACTTAGAAGAAGGTCTGGTTAGAATCAGGTAGAGAATAATACTGGAAATAGTGGGAAAGCCTGGTGTTCTGATTGGAAAGTGGGGTGGTGGTTAAGCTCTATGGCAAGACCTCTAAATCAGTGTGGGTGCTGAGCTCTGATCTGAGGGCATAGGCGAAAGTCAGATCATGAGAGTCAGTGTCACTGTGGATACTGAATTAGATGTGCCTGTGGAAAGAACATGGAAATGTGTGACAAACCCTAGGGGCTGTTAGTAATGCTATTGTCATTGTTGAGGAGCAATTGCCCCATCTGTTTTCCTTGTTTAGAAGAAAATGGGAGGAATTTAGAAAACCTGCCAGGTTGTGCTGATGAAGTTGGTCACCATCCAAGCAGCACTTACAAGGACTGCAGAGGCCAGAAGAGGCAGGTGCAGTTGAGATGGTCTTAAGTGGTACACAAGAGGTGTCCTTACAGCAGGGAATTGCAATTTGGCAGGAGGTGGACTAAGGCAATGTCTAAAACCTCCCACTACAAATGCACAGAAACACCATTTAGGTGTCCTCAAATCCTAAACTGAAAAATAATCAAAGTTCATCATGGTGTATTGGTATCCCTGGGGTACCTGATAATAGTAATTGCAAAACTACTTTGAAAATATACTCCCATAACCAGGCTCCAGGTTTCTCATAGAAAAGTCAGATCAGCCCTAGCCAGTTTGGTTCAATGGACAGAGCGTCCGCCTGTGAATTGAAGGGTCCCGAGTTCGATTCTGGACAAGGACATATGCCTGGGTTGCAGGCTCAATCCCCAGTAGGGGTCATGCAGGAGGCAGCCTATTAATGATTCTCTCTCATCATTGATATTTCTTTATCTCTCTTCCTCTCCCTTCCTCTCTGAAATCAATGAAAACATATTTAAAAAGGAAAAGTCAAATTACTCTGTTATCTGATAATCAGAATCACAAAATATGTGACATAATGAGAGAGAGAGAGAGAGAGAAAGAGCGAGCAAACACAATACACAGGGAACATAGAGTCCCTGCACTTAATGAAATAATATGAATGAGAATACAAAATAAATGTTTATAATGAGTAAAGAGATAAAAAGGAAAAATCTACATAAGCAAGTAAGATTACACTTAAAAAATATTTGAAAAAGAACCAAATAGAAATTCTAGAAATAAAATTTTAGGCAATGAAATTAAACTCAATGGTTAAACATCAGATTAGATAATGCTGAAATGATAATTACTTGAAAGGCAGAGCTGAAGAAATCATCCAGGATGCAGCACCAGAGAAATGCAGAGATGGGAATATGTGGGAGAGAGTTTAAGAAGCACATTGATATAATGAGAAGAACTGAATATATGTAACATGACCTCCAATTTTCATATTTAACTAGAGGCCCAGTGCACGAAATTTGTGCATGGTGAGTGTGTGTGTATTTGTGTGTGTGTGTGTGTGTGAGTGTGTGTGTGTTCCTCAGCCCAACCTACACCCTCTCCAATCTGGGATCCCTCTCACAATCTAGTACTGCTGTCTCCCAACCGCTCACCTCTGTGCCTGCCTGATTGCCCCTAACCACTTCTGTCTGCCAGACTGATCACCCCCTAACCTCTCCCCTGACAGCCTGATTGATGCCTAACTGCTCTGTTGCCAGCCTGATTGCCCCTAACTGCCTTTCCCTGCCAGCCTGATCACCTCCAACTGACTTCCCCTGCCAGCCTGGTCACCCCCAACTTCCCTCCCCTGCAGGCCTGGTCCTTTACAATTGCCCTCCTGTGTCGGCCTGGTCACCCACAACTGCCCTCCCCTGCTGGCCATCTTGTGGCAGTCATCTTGTGTGTTGGGGTGATAGTCAATTTGCATATTACTCTTTTATTAGATAGGATCTAATCCTAAATAGGATAAGAAACAAAGTTAGATGGCAATACTCTATCAAAAAGAAAAATCATAGAATCAGTAGAGAAATAAGAAATACCACCCATAAAGAAACAAAATTTATCACACAGCAATTTTCTCAGAAGTACTGATAGACATCAGCAGATGTTCTTTCTAATACTGACAAAGGATAATAAGTAAAGAATTAGAATGACCAACTATCCCAGATTGTCTAGTACTATTCTGGTTTATTTATTTATTTATTTGTTTATGTTTCTATTGATTTTTAGAAAGTGAGAAAGGAGAGGGATAGAGAGATAGAAACCTTGATGAGAGAGAGACATCTATTGGCTGCCTCCTGCATGCCCCATTGGGGTTTGAGCCTACAGCCCAGACATGTGCCCTGACCGGGAATTGAACTGGGGACCAATTGGTTCATGAGCTGATGCTCAACTATTGGACCATACTAGCTGGAATCTCCTGGTTTTAGCAGTGAAAGTCCTCTGTCTTGGGAAATCCCCCAGTTCAAGACCAGCTGGGACACTCCATGACCCTCCACTGCTCCATGCAGTCAACTGTGGTTAGAGAGAGTGAAACGACACCCGACAAAGCTGAAAGAGTTAACCTCTCACAGACTGTTGCTGAAAGGGCCTGGTAGAGCCGCTGAAGAATAACCAAGAAAGCACAGAATCCCACAAAAAGTAAAACTGAACCCAGATAAAGGGAGTGGGATGTCAGAACAATGGGAGACCAATAGTGACGTAAAATGTTGATTGATATAAATGAGCATTGAGTATATACAGTAATAATTAAGATAACTGAATTTTGGAAATATAAAGAAGAAGAGGGAGGAGGAGGAGGAGAGAAAGCAGGAGGAGGAGGACGGACACCTCTGACAACAATAACACGTAAGATGCTGGGGTAGGAGATATAGTGATGACAGTAGTTAAACTTCCTAAAGTCCTTGAATTTATTGGGATGAACATAGGATTACTAGCTAACTTTATATTTTAAGTGTGCACCTTAAAAATCTCTGGTGGCTTTTTTATTCTTGAATAATTCACTTTTAAAGCCATTAGAGCAAGACAGGCATTCATGCCAGGTAGGGGGACAGCTGCTGCTCACGGCTCAGAGTGGTGTGACGGAGCCTGAGCAGGGTGAAGGGAGCATGCGTACCGTGGGTGGCTTGATGCAGTGTGTGGAAGCTTGCACAGGCTGAGAGGGTGTCTGCATAGGGGCTGCCTGCCCGAGTGTCAAGACCAGGCCAGGGGAGGAGGAAGTCCATGTGGAGTGGAGATTGGAAATTAGTAACATAGGGGGTTCAAATTGAGAAATACGTACATTAAGTATAATTGGGAGCTAAGTATATCACTGTCAGAGAGAAGGAGGGAATTACAAAGTTGTTGGATTGGACTTGGAGGCATCTGCAAACTCAAGGTGCTCAGTATAGATAGACACAGGAATAAATATAGACTTGAGTGTACGTGTGCATTATATATATATATATATATATATATATATATATATATATATAATTTCTTAGCTCACTCCACTGAAATGGCCTAGGGATCATGTTTATCTCAAATAATTCTGGAAAATTCAATTGTACTTACAGCTTTTCTGTGAGTTTAAGATTGTTTCAAAAGTTTTTTTTCTTCTAAAATGTATTTCTTTATTGATTTCAGAGAGGAAGAGAGAAGGAAGAGAGATAGACACATCAATGATGAAAGAGAATCATTGATAGGCTGCCTCCTCCACACCCTCTACTGGAGATTGAGCCCGCAACCCAGGCATGTGCCCCTGGCTGGAATCAAACCTGGGACCTTTCAGTCCGCAGGCTTACGCTCTATCCACAGAGCCAAGCCAGCTAAGGCTGTTTTAAAAATTTTAAAGGCATTCTTTAAATTCCCCCACACCCGCACCCCCATAACACTGTGGACTAGATGTCCCAAGAAAACTCTTCCAGGACAAGGTACTTAAAATGCTGAAGAGAAAACGAAAGAAAACAACTTCTTAAAAACACGCAGTAAAAAAGAGAAACATCCAGACGCCAGAAATGTCAAGAAGACATGATCCTGCAGGAGGGCCCGAGCCCCGGAACGCTCGTTTCTCCCTATCACCTTGTGCCCTGGAGCCTCAGCTTTATTTGGCCACATGTGGGAGACAAAGACAGCTGCGAGGTCTGATTAGCGACGGGAACCTGTAAGGGTAAAAGGACACTTCTCCACCCAAGGAGACTTACCTTTCCCAGTCTTGGCAAAGTATGGAGTGGAATGGCAATTTGTCAAATCTTCTGAGAATTCTTAGCCACTAGCTTACTCTCCCTGGGTGTGGGGCTGCCAGTCACAGCCTCTGTGTGCTCTGAAACTGCCAGGTGAGCGCTGAGCTTGGAGTGTTCCTGGTTAAGTGCTATGTAGTAGCCAGGTTTTCTAAGATGCAGGTCTTGAAGCAAGGCTCGAAAGTGCTGAGGCTTATTTGGAGAGGGAACTGAGGCAAGAGAGCGTGGGAGCTTGGCCATTGCTGGATGATGAAGGCGGCAGTGCCCAGCTGGTGAGCAGCAATTAGGCCGCCTCAGAGCAGTTACAGGAGGAAGGGTCCTAGAGACTTACCCACCCGGCTCCTCCCATCTCCTGTTTGCCTCTGGGAGGCAATTCCTCCACACTTCCAGGTGGAGTCCTCGGCCCCTCAGCAGATCCATGATCCCCATGGGGGTGTTTCATTTGCACCTAGAAGTGTTGGGAGAAGCCAGAAACTATACGCGTGTGGCTAATGGTCTGGGGCACATGACAGCGATGAAGGGGAGATCCAAGCACACACAGGACTGATTCTTGTTAACCCTTACACGTGGCCACATGGTCCAGGAGGCAGGCAGGGAATCTAAGCAGATGTGAGAGATTAGGGTCAGATAAGCTCCTCCTGTGGCCTCTCAGATACTCTAGAGTTGTTTTTTTTTTTAAAAACAAAACAAAACACCACACCCTAATTTCTTCTTAGGGGAGAGAGGAGTAAGATCTCTTCACAGTGGCAGCCAGTTGTGATGTCTTGGACGACAGAAGGCCAAAGATTAGTGATTTATGCCTGCTGGTCCCGCTACTGTTGTTAGTCTTGGTGGCATACTTTAGATTCTGTCTCCCTTCACCACTGCACTCCAGGTTCCCCTCCTGCTTGGTCGGCAATTAAGCTGATTTGGGTTGCTGGTCTGGTGTAGAGGCTCTGACCTACACCTGAACTTTTTGCTACTCTGCCCGTGCTGGGTTGTAGCTGTTAGCGGCTTTATGTCCTGCTTATATACCCTTAACATTCACTTCTACAGATGGAAATCGGCCTGCAAAATCTGTGACTGAAGGACCATACTCACCATGAACAAACGTGAAGTGTTAGCAAATGAACCCTCCGTGAAGCAGCTGGGCACCATGGATGGCCCTGGAGGTGGTGGTTAATACCCAGCTTCTCCCGTTTCGGCTTCCCAGCACGTTTCACTCCAGTTTCTCACAGTGGCAGATTGGTTGATCACAACGGCTTTTCCTTCTCTGTCAAGCTCTTCACTTCTCTCCTGGTGTATTCAGGACTTACTCCCAAGTAAACTGCTTGCACTTAGATCTTTGTCTGAGTTTCTGGGGGACCCACATTGAGACACATTTGCTGTACCTGCTCACTGACAGTTAATACTGGGCTTGGTAGTACTAAGAGACACCAGCAAACTTCCATTTTTCAGACACACTCACACCTGCTCCCATTGTGGAGTGGCAACCTGAGTTCTTCCTAAATATCAGTGCCAGTTACCACCAAGCCTACACGTGCACCAGCTTACTCCTTGGCCTGTTGGCCACTACCGAGCTCCCGGGCCCAGTGGAGGCTGAAGCTTTCAGCTCAGTGGAGACCTTGCTGATATCCCCTCTCCTAAGACAGACAGTGCCTCTAACCCTTTCTAGAGTCCAAATTTCGGGCCAACTTCCACAAGTGGGTCATTAGGTATGATTATGAGAAAGGATGCTTTCTAAAAATGTATTTTTATTGATTTCAGAGAGGAGAGGAGAAGGAATGATAAAAACATCAATGATGAGAGAGAATCATTGATTAGCTGCCTGCTGCATGCCCCCTACCCTGAGTGGCAATTGAACTGACCTCCTTGTACATAGGTCAATGCTCAACCATTGAGCCATACCAGCCCGGTGAGAGGGGCTGCTTTTAATTGTACTCCTTGGTTACTGGAGAGTGGACAGATTTTCTTGTGATCAGAGACTAAAATATATTGGCTGTTGGATCCATTCTAGTCATTGGAAACCAGGCTATATGATTTGTTGTTTCGGATGCATATGCTGCATTACTGAAGTGAGCTTCTCAGCTTCACATGGATTAAACCCACTTTAGCAGCTTAGCCAGCCTTTGACAAGATGTCCCAGCATCCCATCAAGTTGGCTACTTCTGGCTGATGGACACATTGTAAGATCAAAAAATCCTGTGGCCATAAGCTACTACCCACAGCGCTGTTGCTATAAAGTGAGTTCCTTATGGTGAGGCTTGGCTCTCTGTTGATAGAGAAGATGTCTGTAAACTCTCAGGTGGTGGTGGTGCTGGCAGAGACACTGTGATCAAGAAGAGCAAATATATAGGCAAAGTATGTACCAATTCTAGTGAACACATTGCTGTCTTCTCCAGGTTAGAAGAGATGTTATGTAACTGACCCACCACCAGGTGGCTGCCTGAGCTTCTCAAGGAATGGTGGTTTGCAATGTACCTGCATTAGTCTCTCCAGCTGACAGTTGTGTATTCAGCAAGGAACATGGTTAGAATAGGCTGATGCAAGCCAGGCTAATGCAGCCTTTTTTCATTTGGCTTGCCCATAAGCATCAAGCTCCTTCCAACTCTTTTATGTTATTGGGTTAGGAGCTGGCCCTCATCCACTCCGTCCTGTGTAATTCAGGAGTCACAAATGAAGGCCTTCAAGTTAATCCCATAGGATCCAGGCGAGAAGTTCACAGGATAGGGCAGGACTGGCAGCATGGTTCTTTTAAAAAAATTATCATAATTTCTCCTTCATCGCCAACAACCTAACCTTTAAAAAATAATCATTTTGGACGAAGGGTATAAGAGTAGTGAAAGCACTTTGTAGATTGTGCCATGGAATGTTTTACATTGTTCTGGCATCTCACTTTGATGACTGGTATCTATTGTTTAGGATCTCAGGCAGAGCTTCTAATTTTAATATTCTATAAAACACGTATAATCTTACACCAGCAATTCAGCCTACACATTTTTGTATAAGCACAAGATGTGCAAGGAGCTTCACTGCAACACTGTTTACAATAGAAAGAAAAATTAGAAGAAAAAAATCTAACCCTAAATAAGGGGGCAGGCTAATAAACTCCAGCTATTTAATTGGGTACTATATGGCAGTTAAAATGAATGAAGAAATCTCAGAAACATAACATTGAGTACAAAAGACAAGTTGGATCCATACAGACTACTATCATTTACTTAAGTATTAGAAACCTGAAAGAACATAACATAATGGTTTTGAATGTACCCCCATATGTGAAAATATTAAATACAGACAACAATGCTACATATCATTGTTGTTTGTAGAAAAGGAGAGAGGAATACAGCAGGTGAAAACCCTACCTTTTATAGACAAAAATGATTTTTAAACAAATATGATAAAGTATTTACACTTTATTTAATTCACATTAAAAGTTAATAAATTAATAATATAATACAATTAATATTATACATTTAAAATATAATTTAATAAATGGACACATTTAAATTTGATCAGACATTACATTTCATCTTGGTTCCATTTTGAGAAGAATTTTATGGCACTTTTGAAATTATCCACCATTGAATTAAAAATTTTTAGAAAGAAGAATGGACTTGGTGTTGTAAAAAGCCCATACTACTGGTTCCTAAATATTTAGTGTGAATTTGACTTTTTGGCATAAAATTTGAACTCTTTATCTCTTCATATTTGAATAATAGTGGTACTGTGTATGAGGTAATATTTATTCCATTTCTGAACAATGAATGATGCTGAAGATTAGGGCCCATTAGTTTTTTTCTTCTAAGTATCAATGTTGTTGTTTTTTCTGTGTTGGGTACATTTGTATTTCTATTCAAAATGTAAATCTAGTATTCAGAATTTATTCTAACTCATCCATAGAGTTTCCCCCAGCAGTTCCATTAGGACTCAAGCCTTGGGTAGTGTGGTTTGTGGGATCCCAATTGCTCCTTCCTCTTTGGGCTGCTCCTCCGAGACACCTGGCCAGCTCCTGGCTCCCTCCTTTCTGCCAGCACCTGCATCGGCTCTCACCTGTGGTCCTGTGGCTCCCCCTGGGTCTCTGAGGTTCCCTCTGTCTGTTCACATGCTTCTACTGGGTTTCACACCATTGAAGGCAAAAAGGTCATATATAATATTAGCCAAAACTATGAATTTGGCCAACATTTTATTTGGAGACCCTGTTTTCTCTGAATATACTTCAGACTCTGTTCTGTTCTGTTAAAAAAAAACAACATTTATTGAGCATCTATTATGTGCCAGAAACTTTGCCAAGTCTTGGCAGTAAAAACAATGATTAAGATATATATAACTTTTGCTTTCAAGGCCTGAGTCCAGTGACTAATGACCTGTTTCTAAATCCTCTCTGAACATTGAGAACAGGAAAGCTCTGATTCTGGTACATCTTGTCTTTTCTGATGATCTCCAGGCTCGTATTTCCCACTGCCTCGTAAACCTTTTCCTTAGATGTTCCATAGTAACTCACATTACACATGTCAAAATTGTTCTCTCTTATTTTCAGATTCCTTCTGTTCCCGACTTCCTTCTTTCTCTCTGACCTGCTTGAGATTTCATCGTTCAATCCTCCACCCTATTCCTTCAATAACTTGCTGGTCCTCAGTGGTTACAATCATTTTTCATTCCCAGGGCTGCTGCTATTGGCACTGGGTCTCTTGTCATCTCAATTCTGGACTACCTTAACTGCCCCTTAATTGGTCTGCCTATCATCTCCCTGTATGACCCATCCTATTATTGTTGGCTGGCTGGTCTTCCCAAAGAATCCCCTTAATCGTGTCACATCACTGCATCCAAACCAGTGGTTCCCAGTGACCAGTGTGTGAAAAGTCCAAACCACTCCTGCTTCACTGTCCTTCATTTTAGGGGCCTAATCCTTCCAGTCAACTTTAGTTCTTGACCCTCACGTCCAGGTTAAATAAATGCTACTGTTTACAGGTATAAAAGAGAAAGAAATACGTCATTGCAAATTTTATTTGATTGTAATTCGAACTGGCCCTGTTTAGGAGTCAGGATTTCTTGCCTTTCTCATTTCTCTGCATATACCCCTCACGGTTAGAGCAATGGTTCAGCATACTTTGAAATTATCTGGTGCTAAAGCACCCTCCTTGCTATGGTTGTAAATAAGGCAAACAACAACAATAACAACAGCAACAGCACACACAAGTTCATGAAATATTCACTGGCCACTTTTGTGCTGCAGATTAGGGAATAACATGGTCTGAGGCTAACCTTGCTGTGTTGTGGGCCCAGGATTTTACCCATAACCGCCTTCATTAGCACACAATTTGCAGGGAGCAAAACCTAGGGTTCTAAAAGTATCCTTTGAGGGGGTGGGTTTAAACTCTAATTTAGATGCTGCATTTACATCTCCTTAGGAGGTCGCCAAGGGAGACACAAATAGGGGCCCTCACATTACTGTCACACGGGCAAATGAATCATGTTCTAATTGCAGATTATCAACAGAATGGCTACAAGGATGTCAGAAAAGCTAAAAAAAAAATTATTTGCTATATGCAAACAAAAGGTTCTGATCTTTGGTGTTTATTTTTAAATAAATAAGAAGCCTATTGTGTGTGTGTAACCAACTTGGTCTCTGAACTATTTTAAGCACTCCCACACTTTTCTGTGTGTCAGATTATGGCAGACTATAAAATTCCCTAAAATGATATATTTAAAATGAAAGGACCGTTCAGGGAAAAATGCCATACCCTGTGCAATGAACTGCAACTTAACAAATGGCCACATTACACTCATGCCCAGGATGGGTCAGACTTACCATTAACACGAAATTTCTTTCTGGCTTGTAGATTGAGTTTGGATGACTTCCAATAACCTTTAGGTAAAATCAGCAAGAAAATGTCAATGAGAAGGCAGTTTAGAACTTTTGTTTAGAGACAAAATAAAAAATAAAAAATTATTCTTCACTAAGCTTTGGAACAGCTTCAAGTTACTAGATGTCTCAAGTGATTGACTCTGTTTTGTGCAATTTGGGCATTTCATTTTCCAATCTGTGAACTGAGGTTATAAGAGTAAGAGATGGTGTTATAAGTCATATTGCTACTGTGTACATTATTTGCATTGTCTCTAGGTGTTAAGTAATTGTGTGAAAAATGTTGTTACGTGGGTTCACAAACCAATGACGGTTAAGTCTTCCCGAATGGTTGAGGTCTCACTGGAGTTGTGCCAACTGACTACGGGTGAAGTTTATCCCTAAGTGGGAAGGTCCTTATAGGTAGAGGGTTGAAACGTGACTACTTGATGGTAGAGAGAACTGGCACCATGCAGTTTCTTCATATAGTTTAGTTCTTACCAACCCACTAAACCTGGTAGCAGGGTTTTGAGAATGATTCTGCCCGTTGGTGCTGGAATTACAGCAAAGGCATGAAGCTGAAGACAATCACAGCCAAGTGCCCATTCCAAAGAGTCACCTCCATTAGGGTCATTCAGGTTTGATTACTAAGAGGTGGTTAAACCCACCTCATCACCATACTCCCTGTCCCATCCCTGTCCACAGGAGGATTTGAGATAGAGGGGATCATTGGGCCCAGGTAAGAGTATTTCCCCTTTCCTCCCCAGGGAGGTTCTGTCCTCCCCAAGAGCCAAGTGAAAGGCCTCCGAGGGGATCAATCATAGGATTGGGGACACCTGAGAGGAATGGCTTGGGTCTTCTCCATGACAGGTGTATCCTAAGCTCCAGAACCTGCAGGCTTACCCTGTGTTGACATTGGAGTGGTGCACAGTAGAGCAAGAACATGTAAGGGAGCCTGGCATATGATTCTTAATGTGTGAAACAAGGAGACCTGGCCACTCCTAGTCTGGATATTTCTGAGCCGGGAGGCTTATAGATTAAGAAGGGGCCAGAATACGAGGTTCTGAAGAAGAACAGGAAGGGACCATACCTATCCTGAGGGCACAAAGATGACGTGTGGGGTGGGATTATAGCACTTCCCAGGTAGCCACTGGGCCAAACAAGGCGCCACCTAACCCAAAGAAAGGGCTGGAGTGCCTGGCTGGGTGACTCAGTTGATTGGAGCATCGTTCCATACACCAAAATACTGTGAATTCAATTCCTGGTCATGGCATATACTTCAGTTTTGGGTTTTATCCCCAGATGGGGTGCATATAGGAGGCAACCAATCAATGGAACAAATGAAAGATAGGGATTCCCCTTTTTCTGGGGGTCCTCAGGACTTGGGGGCAAGATATAGTTAAGCATAATCTCCAGAAAATCATGAAGAGCCTGAGAGGTCAGGAGTATAATTTAAGACATAATTTAAATTACCAAATGTTTCAGCTAAATTAACTAGTGTATACTCCTTTTTAATTAAGTTCTTTAAAATATATATATATGTTTTTATTGATTTCAGAAAGGAAGGGAGAGGAAGAGATAGAAACATCAATAAGGGGAATCACTGATTGACTGTCTTTTGTGCCCCCTACTGGTGATCAAGCCTGCAACCTGGGCATATGCTCTGACACAAAATCGAACCCTGACCTCCTGGTTCATAGTTTGATGCTCAACCAACTGAGCCATGCTGGCTGGGCCTTTACTGAAGTTCTTTACTTGTAATCAAATGAGTCTTGACAGGCAAGTACATAATACTTTTTAGTGATTCTCCACCCAACCCCTCGTCCAAGAGAACCCTGCAGAAAAAGGATGAAAGCAATTTAGTGTTCTTTTGAAATTCCTACAAGGAGGTAGAAAATTCAAGAAAGTGCTTTTCAGACTCTGCAGTTTCATATATATAAACAACTTCCAATATACATTTTTATTAAAAAGTAAAATTCATAAAACACCTGCCATGTATTCTTATTATTTTCTCATAAAAGAAAGGTCTTTTTAAAAAATATGTTCTAAAATAAGTACAGAATATACTAAAACTAAAGGATCTTATTTTAAATGGAGTAAATCTAGTTTTGAGAAAAATGAACTTCACTGTCCTCATTTCATTTTATCCTAGAGCAGCAAAAATGTCAGTGGTTTTATAAATTCCAGGTCTGAAATAAGACTTCCCGGAATCAAATTCTGGCTCTGCCACTCACTAGCTGTTCCTTCATTGCTCTGAGTTTCTGTTTCTTCCTCTGTAAAATAGAAAAACTAATGATGGCTATCACATGAGGATTTGGTAAGAATTAATGAATTAAATAATGTATGTCAAGTTTGTAGACTAGTGCATGGCACATAGTGAATACTCAATAAAAAGTATTGCTATTGCAATATTATAATTACTAATAAACCATCAGTATTATTATTATTTTTATAATAATCAGTGGGACAGATATCAGGTTCTAATTTCAGCATTGACCTTCTGTGACCTTGAGCAGGCCAGTTCAGCACTCTGGGTTTCAGCTATTCATCAGTGGAATGCAGGAATTTGGTTAGATAACTCCCAGAGCACCATGAACTCTGTGAATGCAGGAAACCATACCTATTCTCTGATTCTCTGTGCGTGCGTGCGTGCGTGCGTGCGTGCCTGTGTGTGTGTGTGTGTGTGTGTGTATCTGTGTGTGTGTGTTTGTGTGTGTGTGTTTTTTGGTGAGGGAGGTGAGGCACCATCACTGGCTAGCCAGCGCTCACATGGGACCACCAGCAATCCATCCTGCCCCCAAGTGTTCCTGTCAGGTGGTTGCTTTTCTTTCTGGGTGACAGGGAGACATAGAGAGAAAAAGTCTGTTGGAGGAGTGAAAGGATTCATGGTAGGAAATTCCCAAAGATGAAGATAGTAAAATTCCAATGATGCCAGACACAGTTTTCCTTCCTTCCTTCCTTCCTTCCTTCCTTCCTTCCTTCCTTCCTTCCTTCCTTCCTTCCTTCCTTCCTTCCTTCCTTCCTTCCTTCCTTTCCTTCTGGGGGGGTGGGGGTGGGGATAAGGGGTAGTGACAGGATGTTATGTAGTTCTAACCTCTCCACCGTCCTCTACTGACAGAGCCTAGTGACTGCTGAGAAATTCACCTTGCGGGAAGGGGGATCCCACCTGTCTTCGAGGGCAATCCCAAGCTTATAGGAAAGCCGAGCATCCTTCTGAGTGCAAGCAAAGACGAGGTAGTGAAAGGTGGGTGTTTGGACATTAACTTTGCCAGGAAAAAAGAGTCTGGGCAATCAAATAGAGGTTAAAGGCTCGATTCCAGCGATGGGCAGAAGAGTCAGGTAGGGAATGGTATCTTGCCCAGGCAGCAGTTTTCTTTCACTGTAACGGCTGTAAAATGCATGGTTGGAACTGCAGGAGACGATGTCAGGTCTTCATGTCTTTCTTGGAATGGTTGGTCCAGTCTCTTGTTAGCAGCTGTCAGAACTGTTCTTTAGAGAACTGTCTGCTTTGTGGATTGTTCACTTCTAATGTCATTTAAGGTCCAGGGGAAGGGGAGATAGATATAGGAGAAAAAAAGAGGGAGGAAGGAGAAGAGAGAAAATAAAAAAAAGAAAGGAGGGTAAAATCAAAACAGGCCACTAGGGTCTATTTTAATTCTCCAGTTTTAAAAACGTCTCTTAACTTTATTTCTCAGGTGGCTTTAAAATGCATTTCTTCTCCTTCCCCTTTGGACTTGATATTTTCATTTTTATTTCCCAAATAGGCCAGTGTTTTTGAAAATTCCATTAAGAGAGAAAGAGAGCTAAATTATACAGGTGTGTATGTCTTATTATCTTTAAACTTCATGTATGTGTATAAACATTATCTAAACTTATTTATGTAAGTTGTAGTCTATAATAAAAAATGTCAAAATATATATATAGAGAGAAGGAAAAATATTTAGTTTAAGAATGAGAAGGCAAACAAAATTCGTATCTGCCAATAACTCAATTCATCCTCCTTTGGGTCAGTTATATGCTTTTATGCCAAGTGTCAGGTAGGGGAGGGAAAAACAGGAAGCAATAAAGAATTTCAAGAACTTGAAGTTCTGGGAATTACAACCTAGGTGCATTCTCCTAGATTTTGTTTCTATTGAGATCGTATTCGCAGTTTATGAAGCTAGTGAGTTTTCATCAAACACAGAAGAGCAACGTGGAGTGCACAAAAAGAATGGTTCCAGCACTGAGATGAATGTAACGTTTTGCTGGCAACAGGCTTTATGTTTATGGGTCAAATCCACATCTACAAACCTGCCCTGCTCCACGCTCCAAGTGCTCCGTTACCTTTAAGATGTGTCCTCATTGTATTGCTTACTTACATAAGGAATATATAGATGCTTTCTTGAGATTCCTGCTCTCTGGTATCTTAATGAAAATGGATTGAGTTGGTGACTTTAAACCTACACTTTAAAAACCCAACTTATAATAACCAAACAGATAGCAAATTTGAGGCAGAATATAAAGGAGAGGAGAGAGCCAAGGTGTTGAGGAGGAAATAGCCAATCAGACATTCTTCTGCTTTAGTCCAGGACTGAAACCTGAATAGGAGTGTGTCAGGGATTGAATATCTGTGTCTCCCTCCCCTCTCCCCCCTAATTCATATGTTGAAAACCTAATTCCCAAAGTGATGGTAGTAGTAGGTGGGGCCTTTGGGAGATCATCAGGTCAAAAGGGTGACTTCTTTATGAATGGGATTAGTGCCCTTATAAAAAAAAAAAAAAAAAAAGACCCCCTCTGCCCTTCATTCATGTGAGGACACAGTGAAAGGTGTTGACTCTGGGCCAGGAAGGGGGGTCTCACTAGACACCAAGTCTGCCAGTGCCTTGATCTTGGACTCCCCAGCCTCCAGAATTGTTGGAAATAAATGTTTGTTGTTTAAGTCACCTTGTCTCTGGCATTTTTGTTATAGCAGTCCTACTGAACTGAGACAGGTGGGGATAGAGTCACATCTGGCACAAGCTCATTGGTGGTGGCACTGCTTCCATTCTCCCAGAACCTCCCATGCTATTTTTCTCTGCCCTGCTTCAGCTCTTTTCATGTTTACCACCTGTCTGGGAGCCCACAGTCATCTCACTCTACCCTATGTTCTTCTCTCTCCCTCTCTTTCTCTAGTTTATAAATATCAACCTTCTCCATTAACTTGGAGGCATAACTAGTCACAGGATTCAAGTTTGCCAGAGCAAAGAACCTCATCTGTTTACTAGTTTCACATTTCAGGTCAATTCAGTCTAACTAACATTTCTGAGAACTCCAGATGTTTAGATCCTGGGAATCGCCAGGTATAAGATATGACCTCTGTCCTCCAAAAGCACACAGTTGATTGTATTTTTGGGCCATTCATATTGCTATTGCCATGTCCTCAGAGTAGAATGACTGCTACATATACTTCAGTTTGTTAGATAGATTGAATTACTTTTAGTAATATCATCAATGAGAGTTGTTACCTAGTAAAATTATTGGGAAAAAGAAAAAGACTGAATTCTTCAATTACCTTTTTGCTCATAGAAAAGGCAATTATGTTATACATACATGGTTATAGAAAAAAATCTTAAAGAGTTGAAGGGTGAGGAGGTGGAATCAGGAGGGTCAGTGAGCTGCTGTTAGGTGCTTGTAAGCAGGGTGGCTGCTTAGCACACACAGACCATGCCCTGAAAGACCCCCACATGCTAATGGGAAACAGAAGGAAGGGGAGAAAATGATGTCCTGCCTTCCACAGATTTAATTCTCAACAAGAACATAAAAATAGATTTTGTTCCAAAAACTTGATGTGTGGCTAATTCAAACCTATAACTTTTTTCTTCATTCCGGAAAATGGGCTTAGTCATAGCACAAATCTCATTCCAATAAATATTGAACTGTGCCATACAGAATGCAAATGCTTGAATTTTAACTGAACTTCAGTTATCAAGAGATAAAAAATGATTCAATTTGTACAATCTATTTAATGGGTGTTTTGCCTTTTGTGTAATGCCTTTTTCATTATGATAAAGTTGCTTAGAGGAGAAAAAAACACACAATTCAGCCAATTGAAGCAACTTCAAAATTCTGAAAAATTGACAATATCAAAGTATTGACAATATCAATACTTTTTTGATTTAGATGTTGGTGTGTTGCTAATCTTAAGGTCAGATATCTGGTTTGAACTCTGGCTCACCAGTTATATGATGCCCTGACAAGTTTTTCAACCTCTCCATGCCTTATTTCTATAAACTGGGGGGTAATAATAGTACTAATTTCATAGGGTTGTTGTGAGGATTAAATGAGTTCCTCAGGAGCACCTGGCACAGAATATCTGGTAAGAGTGTCGTCATCAGCACCAGCATCAGCATCAGCAGCATCTCCTGACAGGTTAATTGACTCAGCTTCAAACATTTTTTTTTTCAATGATGAAGACTGAATTTACATTACTTACCTTTCAGAGAAGTTCAGCTAAAATTGTCTGTGATGAGACAACAATAGCCTGTGGGTACAGTCATTGTACAAAGTTCACCTCGTGCTGCTCATCATTAAATGCGTCCCCTTACTATTTCAACAGCCATTTAGTTCACAGATGACTCAAACGGCTGAAAGAACATTCTTTATTTACTCAGGGCTGAAGCAAGTAGTACAGTATTTGTCTTTTAAAAAGAGAACTTGGAAAATGGGTTTAGTATAGACACATTCTGCTCTGTTCTCTCTTTCTGGTTTTGCAGGGAATAATAATAAACCCCCAAGTGGACAGAAGGAAGCCTTACTCTGAGTTTCATCTAGTGCCTCTCCATGGCCAGAATCCACAACAAGGGATGCTTAAATTCATTCTAGAAAAAAATGACTTTGGGATTGGCTTTAGAAAAGGCAAAAATAATTAGATTTATTTAATAGGGATTAAAGACCATTCATAGTATTAAGGTTATATACATAGTGAATATATATATATATATATATATATATATATATATATATATATATATATATATATATATAATGCTGAATGCATTCATTTATCTACTGAAAAAAAAAAGAATATTTGTTGGGTTGTTAGGAATAAAATTTTATGCAACTGATATAAGATGAGCAAATTCTAGACAGGGGCTTCCTTGGGCCACAAGGGGTGCGCCCTCTTGTGGACAAAAGCTGTATTTCTTGTTTTCATTTGTTCACGTAAAACTTCTAGCTAAAAAGTCTTCCCTATCCACTATTCCCACTGCTAACAGCCATCCCATGGTTCATTTCACATTTGCTTATTGATAAGCTACTGTGTGCTGCTTGTGATTGCTGACCTCTCCTCATTTGGCTATGTGGGTGGAAACTATTTTTTTCTTCTTATTTTATTAATATATTTTTATTATTTCAGAGAGAAAGGGAGAAAGAGAGCGAGATAGAAACTTCAATGGTGAGAGAGAATTATTGATCAGCTGCCTCATAAATGCCCCCTACTGGGGATTGAGCCCACAACCCAGGCATGTTCTCTGACTGGAATTGAACCATGACCTCCGGGTTTATAAGTCGACACTCTACCAATGAGCAACACTGAAAGGAGTTTTTAGGGGTAAAATAGGCAGATTTAGGAATCAGGGTTTTTTTTGGGGGGAGAACTGCAGGGCTGCAAAGCTGGGAGCTGCTAGAAGGAATACATTCACAAAATAAGGGGGTTGGGAGCTGACAAAAAGGTATACATTTATAGAATAAAGGAGAGGAAGCCACCCATTCACAGAATAAAGAAGAAGGCCATAGGAAATAGAAAAACAAAAGCGAGAAAAAACAGGGGAACTCCATGTGGGGTTTAAGCTTTGAAGCTGCCATAGTGACCAATCAGAGGGAATATCAGAGCACAAAGAACTGCAGCCTTTATGAACCTTAAGAAAGAGGGAACTTTTTGGTCTCTCTCCCCCTCCACAGGTGGAAGTCTGTGCTTGTTTCTCAACGTGTTTCCACCTTTTCCTACACCACCTTTTGTCCATGGCTTCATTCTTCAAATCCCCCTGGACAAGAACCCGGGAAATCACCTTTGCATCCTGCCCAGAGGAAAAATAGTGCATTCCATTTTAATTTTTGCACTTCTACACCACCTAGGGTGTGGGTGGAAATTATTGACAGAGTTTTCACTGTCTTTAAAACTGCCTTTAGTGAGTAGTTACTGCCTGCAATGTCTCCATTTGAGCTCTTTTTGACTTGAGGTGACTCTAAAAGGGGTGCATAGGTGCAAGAATATTTTGGGGGGCCTCAATGAACCAAAGTCAAGCTGGGTTATGTGCAAAAATGAATCTTGCCTCCTTTCTGTTAGGTTTTTCACATGAGCCCCAAAGTAGAACTACTTTTCACCCAGTGTTATGTACAAATATTAATGAGATGCACTTTGTTTGCTTTGACCTGTAACCCTACCTGCTTCCTAAGATGCAGAGTGAAAATCTATAAGAAATGAACTAAAGGCAACTCTGAGCCATAGACAGCATGCTGAAGGCAGATGACAGATCTCTTGTAAAGCCTTAGGCCCTGCTATTGGATCAAGTCTCTGTGTCTGACATCTTGGGATGAGTTCTTCAGTGTCCAGGCTTATTCAAAGAAAGGCATTGCCTAGGCTTAGGCTGGACTTAAGTGTTTAGGGCTTTGATGAAACTCAACAGAGCTTCTACAGCTACTTACTCATCAGGATGATTGTGAATTGGGGAAAGATCAAGGCTTTAAAATATTATGAATGACTGGTAAGTCAAGGAAATTTAAATTACCGTATAACATCAATGCATTACCAATGTTAGACTCTAGTATACATATTTATATGTAACACACACATACACATGTAAAGGCTGGAAGGAAATATACTAGATTATAACAAAATTCATGCAAGGTATAAATACAACCAATGGACACAAAACTCTGGGGAGGGAGGGTATGTATGGAAGGGAAGGGCAATGTTAAAATATGTACAGAGATAATAATTTAATAATAATAAAAAATTTATGCAAGGGGCTCGGCCCTCGTAGGTGCGGTGGCTTGCCTCAGCCCATGCAACCCCGGCTTCATCTGGAAGGTCATCTGGAAGGACGTCCATAGGTCATTTGGCTGTCCAGTCTAATTAGCATATTATTATTATGCTTTATTATATAGATTATTTCTCAGGGTGTAGGATCATGAGTTTTTTGGTTTTTTTTTAGGATCATAAGTTTTAATTTATTTTTTATTTTGTTATATTTTCACTTTTGTTTACAATAAATGTGCATATTTTTTTTAATATTCACAAGAATATTAACTTTCTTTTTAAAGAGAACAAATATAAGTAATTTAAGGCTAGGCAGCAAGTGATAGAGATGGAACTGAGAGATAACGTAACACAGAGAGCAGGTCCAGAATTACTGAAGATCCCTTTGCAGCAGCGTGGATGGAGCTGGAGAGCATTATGTTAAGTGAAATGAGCCGGTCAGAGAAAGACAAGTACCATATGACTTCACTCATATGTGGTATCTAATGAACAAAATAAACTAACAAACAAAATAGAAACAGACTCATAAAGAACGGACTGACAGCTGTCATGGAAGAGGGGTCGTGGGGCTATGGAAAAATGTGAAGGAATTAAGCAAAAAAACCTAAAAAAAAAGTCTCAAAAAAACCCTCATAGACATAGACAGCAGTATGGTGATTAGCAGAGGGAAAGAGGGGTGGGAGGGAGGTAGGAAAAGGTATACAGGGGATAAATAGTGATGGAAAGAGACTTGCTTGGGGTGGTGAACACACAATCTATAATAATAAAAATGTAATATGCTGATTAGACCAGACAGCTGAACGACCTTCTGGACATCCTTCTGGACGAAGCCAGGGCTGCTTGCACGAATTTTGTGCACCAGGTCTTTAGTGTAATATATAGATGCTGTATTATAGAATTGTATACTTGAAACTTATATAATTTTATTATGCAATGTAAACCCAATAAATTCAATAAAAACTACATTGAGAAACTACAAAAAATTACTAAATACTTTTATATTGGTTTCTTGATCATTCTTAGTCACAGTAAGAAAACTAAGGTGAAGAACAGTTATGAACAGTTATGTTTCAATCTCATTGGATGAATTTCTTTTGGGTTTGGTATTTGCAAAGCTTCAAAATATCCAGGTAAAAGATGAAAAGTGGTCAGTCGTCCAACATTTACATTTTATGTACAATACATAACAACATATCCAGGTGATTTCAGTCTTGCTTGGTATTCAGGTGCTTTGACATCATATAGGTAGAGTGATAATGAGAGGATTTAAAGAAAGTAATAAGGCATATAAATGAAACCACATCTTTTTCTCTCTTTTATTAATTAGGCTAAGTGGCTGTCTGGAGGGAGATCTCTAGGAAAGAAATAGGAACAAACATTTTCTTTCCCACAGATTTCTGCTTAAGAATAAGTCCTTAATTTAGGCTAAAGCAGTTCAACTAAAATAGATTGATTTTGCTTAGTATTGAGTTTATTGTACATAAGTTCTTAAAATAATACTGTATTTGAAAAAACCTACCTGGAGATTGCCTCCTAGTCTTTTAGAATCAGTGAAGAGATAATTTAAAAGCATCCAGAAATGAAAGTTATGTTGTCTCAAAAGTAAACTCTTTTTCAAGGCAAAGCCCCTCAGGCAGGTTAATCTTCTTTAAGCATAGTCTGCTCATGGCCTCTTCTCAAACCTTCAATGATTTCTGTGGAATTATTCTTTTTTTTTTTTTTGGAGGGGGGGGAAGGGAGGGTAAAGAATCTTTGTTAAAACAAAATCATAGCCGAATCTGATAGATGTAGAGAATACATGGAAGAACCACATATTGTAGCCAAATGTTAACAGCAAATGTTTCTTCATTTTAAGAACTGTGTCAGAATTCATTTTAGAAGAAAAAATGCCCTTTTGTTTAAGAAAACAAGAGGTTATGTGAAGGCAAGATCTAAGTGACGACAAAGAGAGTCACTGCAAAACTAAAAGGCAGTTTCCTTGGTTTGTGGGGTTCGTTCCCAAGATTTTAATTCACTGATTGCTCAGCTTCTCTTGGTGGGCAGAGGTGGAGTGGACAACCCCTTTTAGAAGCAGAAATATTGCTTTTGAGTTTGTTTTCCTTTTCTATATTATCATTTCCTTAGGATATCTTTGGGTTCAGTAAAGTTCATTATTGTTATAGTCTAATAATTGACTATAATAAGCTGACAAGCTGCTTTGGGGAGTGCAGGCAGCTGACTGTTCCTGCCACCTCAGGTGGCGTGGACAACTCATGGAGAAGCCAGAGTTATATGCAGGGGTGATCAGGAAAGGGAACAGCCATTTAGATTTTTTAGGAGAAAAGAATCAACTAAGACATCTCAGCACATCCAGGGAATCCTTAGAAATATTCGGAAAGGGAGTAGATTTCTAGTTCATGAGATGGAATTTTGGCCTGTTTTATTTGGATGTTAAGAAATGAGCACACTTTCCCTGGCCAGTGTGGCTCAGTTGGTTGAACATCGTCTAGTGCACTAAGATGTCACCAGTTCAATTCCTGGTCAGGGCACATGCCCAGGTTGTGAGCTAGATCCCCAGAAGGGGGTGTGCAAGAGATCGATGTTTCTCTCTCACATCAAGGGTTTTTCTCTCTCCCTCTCCCTTCCTCTCTCTCTAAACAAATAAAAACTTTTTTTTTTTTAAAGAGCACACTTAAAAGACTAGATCATTTGGATTCTATAAAAAAGCGGATAAAGGGAAGATGCTCTGGTCAAAGGAGGATTCTGATTTCACTAAGGGGTTCTCCAGGACCACATAAGACTAGCGCTGTTCTTGACATATTGCAAATGGTCCATAAAGGTTGTCTGAATGAATGATTAAACAAACGAATGACCAGTAACCAACAGTATGAGGCCCTCTGTTGAAAGGTTATGACTAAAAGGTGTTTTCAGAGTCAGAAAATGAAATATTTAGACAACTGTGCTATTAGACAAGTTAAGAAAAAAAAATCAGTTTTTTTTTCCAGATAGGGCCAGATAAATTATTCTATTTCAAGATTATAAAAACATATCAAGATGGTTATACTAGTACCTAGAAAAATGATCAATTGATAATCTGATTTTTAAAAAATACCAAATAAACGGGATTTAAAATGTTTATTATTTATTATTTATCTCCTTTTTTAATTAGCTCCGAAAATTTATCTACTTCAGTATGTATGGCTAAAAAATAATCATCTCACAAGTTGTTTAGACACATTATTAAATTCTCACAGTTTAAAAGTTATGTATGTATGTATAATTATGTAAAAGAGAGGGACTGGAATGGATAAGTATAATATAAATTTAAAAAGTTCAAAGACAGAATTGTATAGTGAGCTAGAATTGATCTTTTCCATTTTAGGATAAGCAAAGAAAGGCATTGTTAGAATGAATTTAATTTTTGCAAGGAAAATAAGAAATAGTGGGTTCTGCAAGATGTAGGACAGGCTGTGCCAACTTGGAAGCCCCAAATGTAACACTGCTTGGCAGGACGGCTATAATGACAAAGCTGGGTTGATCTGTTGGATCTTGGGCAGCATTTTGATGGGTTTGGTCATTATCTCCATGAGTATAAAGCTAGAGAAGAAAGGAGAGAATTGGCTTTCAAAATTTTTTTGTTTTGTTTTGTTAATCCTCACCTGAGAATAGTTTTTCCATTGCTTTTCAGAGAGAGGAAGGGAGGGAGGGAGAGAAACATTGATGTGAGAGAGGCACACATTGATTGTCTCCTGCATGCACCCAGAAGGAAAACACAGAGCGAGCCCACAATCCAGGTACATACCCTTGACTGGTAATTGAACCCAGGACCCTTTGGTGCATGGCTCCACACTCTAACTACTGAGACACACTGGCCAGGGTGAAATAATTGGCTTTTTGATCAAACATTTAGCAGGACTCTAAATGTCCTTCCCTCCAGATCTAAAGCTTAAAACTTTATTTAATCCAGTGTTTATTGACAATCTACTCTATGCCAGGCATTGTGCTGAGAATGTGAAAGGGATACAACAGTAAACAAAATCCATAGTCTCTGCCCTCATGGAGCATAAACTAGGGAATGCAATCAATACATAAATCATATCTACAAAAGGATTTATTACCTTCTAATATCCTCTCAGTAATCTAAGTAGTTATATGTGCCCGTTGTTTATTTATTTTTTAAATATATTTTTATTGATTTCAGAGAGGAAGAGAGAGACAGAAACATCAACAATGAGAGAAAATCATTGATTGGCTGGCTCCTGTATGCTCCCTACTGGGGATTGAGCCCTCAACCCAGGCATGTGCTCCTAATCAGAATCGAACCCAGGACCCTTCAGTCCGCAGGCCGACACTCTATCCACTGAGCTAAACAGGACAGACTAAATGTGCCTTTTATGAATGGGGACAATGAAGTCCCCATAGGATAACTGATTGAGTTATGGCTAAACAACAATGGTTTATCTGATGAAAAATCCCACTTTCTTAATTCATAGTCTCCTTGATCTCACCAGAGAAGACAGGTGTCAGAGCAAAATCCAGAAAAACATACTCAGGGAGGGGATCCTTATAAACTCACATCTGAATCCTTTCCAGCAAAAACCTGAATTCAAGCTTAATTTTCATCCTAATAGCATTTGAATTTACAGAGATGAGGATGAATGTCTCTTTAAATATTGCTTCAGACAGAGCATATAATAGCTTCTACTGTTTTTCAACTCCATGCTGATGTTTTGTCTTTTTCCAAAGTCCATGATTGATTTACGCCAGATGGACAGCAGCAGTAATGACTCTGAGATCTCTATTATTCCTTTCTGGAGCTTTCATTCTCTTCATGCATGCCCCTCTCATTTTGCGCTGAGATATTTTAATGAGTTTCTGAATGATTGTTTTCCACTTTCTCTAATATCCCTGCTCAGGTCACTAAATTGGAGGAAAGCATTTTAGCAAGTGGCAGTGGAAACAAAAAGTATCATTAACGGAGGCCTGCTGAAGTCACAGCTATTGGGAATGTGAAATGTCTCTTGACTGTAAGTGTGGAAAAGACACTGCCAGATGGAAGGGTTAATTACTAGGCGGTGGCTTCAAAAGAAGACAGGGCAACATTTGTCAACAGTGGTAAAGAACACACTTCTTCTCCTGTCGCATGCTGCTGCGGTGGCTCAACGCCCCCTCCTGGAATGGGTTGGGTGGAAGAAACGGGTTGGGTCTTTATGTCCTGACTTGCCTGTGGGGTTTCATCATCAACAGACTAGGAACCTGGCTAGACACAAAATGCCCGAGTCTTCATGTTTAAAACAAGGCCAACTAACAGGCTGCAAATACGTGTAAGTTGTATGTTTTAGAATGTTTTCCCAAGTTTCTCTAACCTGTGCCCACTCATGTGGCATCTGAATTTCTTCCCACCCAAGACTCTAGATGAAAACTTTGCTCTCTTCTGAGGGTAAAGCATCAACCTGAAAAAGTATATATGATCACAAAGAGATATCAAATTCTATAGTTACCAGACTTCCCCTCTTCCCCCCCCCACCCCCCCATTTCCATGACAGGAATCGCGTCTGGAGCAGTGATGCTGTTCCTGCCATGCTAACCACAGGAGAGAAGCCACTTGTGTTGCCCTCCTATTAGTTCTCTGTGGGATATTAGTTCGCTGTTGCACATTCACTCAGTGCCCCAAATTGGTTTGCTTGGTGGCTCATAGCTAACCCCTATGCCTTACGAATAGCAGGCATTCAATGGGTGTTTTAAGTAATTAAATATAATTGTTTGGAAAAGTCCCTAAACAAAACTATGAAATCAAGAGAAAAAATCAAGACTCCTGTATATGTATGTAAAACGTTACCTCTGACAATCCAATGAAACGGCTTTCTTCCCAATGTAAGAAATGTCACGATTGGTAGAAAAGGAGGAGCCTCAGTGAAACCTGCAAATCTACAAGCAGCTAGCCACCCACTTTTTGTATAAAATGAACCCTATTTAAATTCTATCTATAGCCTCAGTGTATTTCCACATTCCTGTATGGGAATGACTATTCTGAATGTCTGATGTTTGTATGTGTAAAAACAGGGTGTTTCATTTAGATATGAATGTGACTTTTGCCAAGGATGCAGTACCAGACATTGACAAGTACAGATGCTTGGAAAAAGGTAATTAGAAAGTGTGGAAATTAGGCCACTGTCTTACAGGAGTAACCCTGGATGTCACGCTGGAAGAATTAAGGTGCTTGAGACAAGTCTTATGTTAATTACAGGGATCTATATCTCCGCAGGTGAAACAACAGACTGACGAATTCATTACCAAGACGCCTGGTTCTGGACTAGATTATTACTTTCAACCTTCTATTCAGTGAATTTTTTTTTTTCCAGTTTAGGAAAAAACCCATTTGTGGTGATGTCAATAAAGTTCAGGGGATTATTGCCTAGTTTTGGCCTAAAAACGCTTTCATCATATAACCCCATTGTAATGACATAGTTGTTTGTCTGCTAGATTGTAAATCCTTGAAGGCAAGAACTGTGTCTATTTCATTTGCCTCTGTGTCCTCAGAGCCTAGCACAGGGTGTGTGGTAGCATTAAAAAATTACGCACACCTGTGAATGTTATTGTACTATTAATTATGAGTATTCCTATACAAAATAGAACATTTGGCTTTTAATGAAATTATTTGCTGCATTTTACAATGTGATTTTGTTATATTCATGTTCAACTTTTTATTTATAATGGAGAGTATTTCAGCTTTTAACATAGAAGTCAAAGGGAAATAAAGGGAATGCTCTTGCTGGAACACTTTAATTCTGTGCCTGAAAGACTACAGATGCCCCACCACTTGATTAAGTGAAGTAAATTCATATTTGAATCATTGGCAATATGACTGGTTCTCAAATGAGAGAAGACCCATATCCCACAGCAATCCATACTAGTAATTAAAAATATAATTTTCTCAAATTAATTGATATGGGTATCTGAAAAGCTTGAGTTTTCATGTCATCACTTAAATACAGGGATAAGAATGTCACAGTGCTTTAGAGTCCATGTTACATTAAACAGATTTAGTAGTGTCTGCACCTTGGATTTAGAAAACAGGTGGGGTGAGATGCTACTAGTCTCAGCACGGGCGCATAGGTAGATGACCCGAATCATGCATGATTATAAGAAAAAGGGTCAGAGACAGCTGTGGGACCGAGGTGAAGCATTCTATGAGACTGCAAAAAATTAGTTCATCCTTCATCTAGTTCTGAAATAGCAGTTATGAATCAGGAATCTTTAAGAAATGAGGAAGGGAAGAGACAGATGGCAGCTCTGTGCCCCTGGACCAGGGCACTTATGTAAGAACTGGTGAAATAGGATTCAGTCCCAGGATGGCCAGATCGTGCTCCAAGGAAGGAGGAAATTGGGAGCATCTGGTTGAGGTGATTAAAAGTGCGGGGAAGAGAAAAATAGAAGCTTCTGGATGGCAGATTTTGAAGCACAGATGCGATCAACTACATTAGCACCCAAACCTGAGACTTTGAAGCTAAGTATGTATGGAACTTTGATACATGACATATGGTGTTTTAAATATAAAATTTATAGACCATCTGTCAAATCCAGTGGGGCTTAACTCTGGAAGGATCACTGATGATTGAAGAACCTGCTACATTTTCACACCCAGAAGTGACTAGACGATCAATACATATTAATTGAGCAGTCATCATGCATACAGGTCTAGTTTTCCTGGAATTAATAAAGAATGTAGAAAATATGGTCTTGTCATTCAAAACCTAAGGGAAGACAAAAACAGAAGGGCAGAGTGCATGCCTTTGATTGCTTTTAGATCTTAAGCATCAGTTTCATGGCCCATCATCATAATTACTTTTGTGCATTCACCATAAATTCCCTTGCCCCTCTCTGGCTTCTTATTTGCTTGGCAAAGCCACACCCTGAATAAGCAGAATCTCTCAGCCTTTCTAAGCCTGCACCCATGCAAATGAATATCTCTGGAGAAAACATGACTGTAATCCTCAAGTGGGTTCTTATTTTTTTAAAAAAATATTTTCCCATTACCTTTATCCCTATATCCTCTGCCACCTCCCTCCACCCCTCTCCCTGCCCACCCCCACAATCACTACACTGCCACACTGTTGTCTGTGTCCTTGAGTAGTCCTTCTCCTCCTCCTCCTCCTCCTCCTCCTCCTCCTCCTCCTCCTCCTCCTCCTCCTCCTCCTCCTCCTCCTCCTCCTTCTTCTTCTTCTTCTTCTTCTTCTTCTTCTTCTTCTTCTTCTTCTTCTTCTTCTTCTTCTTCTTTAGAGTGAAAGCAAGTTTTATTCACGTAGAGAAAAAGACTAGGATGTAGAAACCTGGAGACAGGGACGGGATGAGGGCTTGAGCCAGGTTGCAGTTCTCACAGGGCACTGCTGTGAAAGAAGGACAGGACTAGAACACATCCCAGTGGATGTGGGTGTACTTGCCAGTGAGTTGCACACTGTGCTTAGTAATTGTTGGGATTTTGTGTTTCTAAGGGAGTGTTGCTTGTGGCTTTATTCTGTCTCCCTGTTCTGGTTGGGTCTTGTTCCTAGTGTAATCAATTCTGGAAGTGGGTGTTTGTCCCCCTAGGCCCGCTTTCTGCTTGTGATGTCAGTTTTCATTATAATGATGGAATAATGAGCTAGTCATTTTTTCCCCCCCATTCTTGGATTCATCTGGTTTTAGCCAGTTCTTGTTGATTTCTGAGACCACTACAGGAGTTTCCTGCCATAAACCATTTCCCTTTGATCAGGTCCATGTGGAGGTGGGGGTTCTGGTGGGAGGGCCTAGAAGCTTATCAGCCTGTGATATCTGCTCTTACTTCCTCATTTCACTTTTTGGGAACTTTCCCTAATTTCTTTCTGTCCTTCTTCACATGGCCTGTCTTCAAGTTCTTTCTCTTTTTTTTTTTCCTTTTTTGCTCAATCTCCCTCCCCCAAGTACCTTCCCCTTCACTGTCATCAAGTCGGTTCTTGATGTTGCTAGGCTGTTGAATTGCCCACCCCAAATTCTCTCACTCCCCTGCTCACCTAAAAAGACTCTTTTCCACCTTCTCTGCTTTGATTATCTGTTCTCATTCACAGGTGATAAACCTTTATTTCACTGAGAAGGTTGAAGCAATCAGAAGAGAATTTCTAGATGCCCACAAGCCATTTACTTCCCTACTTACAACTGCATCCATGCACTCTGCTTTCTTGCTCATTCCTATTTGAAGCATCTTTGCTTCTATCAAAAGCTAGTTGCTCCATTTTTCTCATAAGATCTCATCACCTTTTGCTACTCAAGAATATTGATTTTCCCCCTGTGCATCTCTGCCCAACCTCCATACAAGGCTATTCCTACACATACTGTGATTTCTTTCATCTTAAGCAAAACAAAAATCATCTCTGACTCCACTTTCAACTACTGCTTTTATTTACTTGCTTTTGTACAAAGCTCTTTGCTTCTAATTTCTCTCTTCCATTTCATTCTTAAGCTACTCCAATCAGGCTTTCAATTCCACAAATTCCACCCAAACTGCCCTCATTAAAGCCACCAGTGACCTACACCTGGTCAATGACAATGGTCAGTCCAGAGCCTCCTCCCATTGGCAGCATTTGGTCCCTCCCTCCTAGATACATCAGATTCACTAGATGAGTCTTCATTTGGCTTTTACCTCACTGGCTGCTCCTTCTTAGTCCCCTTGGTTGCTTTTTTCTCTTCTCCCAGCCTATGAGGATGGAGAGCCCTAGGGCTCACACCTTGGTCCTCTTCTTTTCTCTAGGTTTTCTTACTCCCTTTGTTTAGGTCCATTTTATTTAAATTCATATAGAGCCACATAACATTAGTAAGTGGATGACTTAAATTAGCACTCCTTGCCCAGAATTCTTTCCTAAATTTCAGACTTTTCTCTTCAACTTTTACTCACCTTCTTGGCATTTCTCTTTGGGGGTGTCTAGTAGGTATCTCAAACTCATTGGGTAAAACCAAACTTTTGATTGTTATGCAATTATTCCCTCCAACTACTTCACCTACAGCCTTCTCTGACTCAGTTGATGGCCATGTCATTGCTTCTGTCAACCTTGCAGTCATCTTGGGCTCCTGTCTCTCCCTCTCTCTCTCTCTCTCTCTCTCTCTCTCTCTCTCTCTCTCTCTCTCTCCCCCCTCTCTCTCTTTCACATCCCACATTCAATCTATTGGAAAACCTTCAAATTATATGCAGAATCCAAGCATTTCTTTACAGATTCATTGTAACGAACCTCTTCTGAGCCATCATCCTCTCCTACTTGCGTTCCTGAAAGAGCATCCTAAATGACCTCTCTTCTAGTTTCCAAATATCCTATAGCGGCAGAGTGATTCTGTTAAAATGCAAGTCCATTCATGACAGACTCTTCCTCTTAAAATCCCATCTCAAAACAAAAACCAAAGTCACAAGATCCAATATGACCAGGCCCCTGTTATCTCTTCCAATGTGTCATTCCTCTGAGACACACTGAATACCTTACTGTGTCTCAAACTTGATCTGTACTCTTCCATTTATTAGCCCTGCCTGAAATGCTCTTCCCCAGACATGTTCCTGGTTCAACTACTCAACTCCTTCAAATCTTTGCCTGTATCTACCCTTCTCAATAAGCCCATTCTGATCACTTTATTTATTTATTTACTTATTTATTTATCCTCATCTGAGGATATTTTTTCCATTTCTTTTCAGAGAGAGAAAGAGAAGAAGGGGGGAGGAAGGGGAAAGATAGATAGATAGATAGATAGATAAACATTGATGCGAGAGAGACTCATTGATTGGTTGCCTCCTGAAAGGTGCAGTAAAACCACAATCCAGGTACATGGTCTTGACCAAGAATTGAACCAGAGATCCTTTGGTGCATGGGCTGGTGCTCTAACCACTTAGCCATGCCAGCCATGGCCTGACCATTCTCTTTAATACTACAAAATGTTCTGACCCCTTATATTCCTGATGACACGTATACTGCATGACTCTTCCTTTTTTGAGATGTATGTATACATATGTGTGCATGTGTATATATGTATATACATATATCAGGTTCTTATTATTTATTTTTTCTTTTCCTTTACCCCCAATAAAATTCCATGAGGGCAGATATTTTTTGTGCATTGATGTACCTCAAGCTTCTAGAACTGTGCCAGGCATACAGTATGTGTTCAATAAATATATGTTGAATAAATGAATGAATAGTGGTAGCTTCGAGATCAACATATATGATAAAATTTATTGAAGTGCCTCTTTTCTTCTTTTCTGTCTTCTGAACATATTTCTCAAATATTCCAGAAAATTATATAGCCATAAATTCCAGATAATTGTTGCAGTAGAAAATTATAGCCCTCTTGTTTTGTGGATAAAAATATAAATAGTGTCTATATTTTAAAATGTCATCTTAGGTTTCTTTGGCTTTGCACTTTTTAATTTGATTCTAGCAAATTACCTTGCCTGAGGACTTGGAAGTAGTTCTTCACAATGAGCAGTTCCCAGAAAGCAAGGAACTCTGCAAATTCAAATGCAAAAGGCCAATTGTGAGAACGTTTTGGGTAAAGTTGCATATTGAAAACATTTACAGGAATGAAATAATATTGTGAATTTAGTAATATCAACATGTACTTGAAGGCTTTCTGTAGAAAAATAAACCTCTTAAGACATCTGGACATTAAATTTTAGTGTATTGACTATAGTGTAGACTTCAGTTTCTAAAGGTCAGTCCTACTAATTGATTATCATGGTCGTCTTCAAATTAGTGATTGTAACTATGGAAAATATATTACTGGATTTTTCTTTATAAGACTTAGGTCTGGCCTTTTATTCCCTTTGTCGTTCCCCCCCCCCCCCCTCCTTTGTATATAATGGTAAATGAAGTGATGACTTTTATGTATGAGAAATTTGTTTTTGAGTATAAGAATGTAAGAAACAAGTATAAGAATGTAAGAAAAAAAAAACTATAAACACATTCTCCTGTCTTTAGATAAGATTATCCCTTCCCTAGAGGAAGTGTTTTAAGGTGGAAAAACAAACAACACAACAACTTTACCAACAATGTATCATTGAGTAGTAGGAGACCTAGGTTCGTGTTCTAACCCTGCTGTTATCTTGAGTTATAACCTTCAGTGTCTAATTCTCAACTCGGGTCTGAGTCAGTCTCTTTATCTTTAATAGCCTTTACATTTATAATTTATTTCTCAGCTATAGTTATGTTGTTTTAGGAAAAGAAAAAAGCATGCTATTCTAGATTTAATTAACCTGTCAAGGCAAGGAGATAATTCCTATGACTAAATGTCAGCTATTATACTCAAGCATTGACTGGAAAACTATGTCAGTATCTATCTTAAAACTTCCTTTGTTTATCCTTCAGAAACTTTAGTAGGTGCAGTTTGTATGATTAAAGGTGCAAGTAGCATGGCTGTTACTCTTGTCCTCAGTTATCTGAGGACAATTGATTTGTGTTGCCGACTTTGCTATCAGCCACAGGAATAATTTGGGTCCTGTTTTCCTTAGACATCCATCACTTCTCTATCAATAAACTAAGGGTGGTGCCATCAAAATTTGATGTCTGGAGGCCTTTTGTGAGGGAGCCTCATATTTCCTTTTCTCTATCAGACCTTTAACTCATCTGTTATCTCTATGGGAGCAGAGACTCTCCCCCTCCCCATTTTTTTTTTTTAATCATTGGGCAACCTTAAACCAACACAGTTCTATGTACTCAAAGGATATTTATTGAAAAATTGAATGAATACCTGAAGGAGTAAGTAAATGAAAAAATGAATTTTGTTTGGGTACCGTAGCATGAAGAATGATTAGACTACTTTCCAAGGGAAGATAAAGAACTCTAAGAAAAAACACTAACAAGACAAAGAGAGTCAATTTATTTAGAAGGCAGGGGGTCAGTGGTGAGTAATGGGGAGAGAACATTCATCTTATTTGGACAGGGACGAGCAGTAGCACTCTGCAGGCTCCATGGGCTGAGCTGTTGTCCTGGGGTTCCTTACGTCTAGCCTGATTTGGGATAAATACTTGAGACTCTTGTGATAACAAACATTGCTCTTTTTCTTTTTTTCTCACCACTTTTCTCTTTTGTGGCTGGACTTTAAAAAAACTAATTTTTCCCCCCAATTACAGTTGATGTAGTTAGTTTTAGGCATACAACATTGTGATTAGACATTTATTTAACTTAGTGAGTGATCCCCTGGATAAAGCTGGTACCATCTGACACCAAACTTACTTGTTACAACATTATTGACTGTATTCCCTATACTGTACTTTACACCCCCGTGACCATTTTTATAAATGACAATAATTTATAAAATGGACTGTAATTATTAATCACTTTACCTTTTGTAATTTGACTTTCATTGGCATTTTCATAAACTGGGACATGTTTATGCTTGGAGATTTATATTTGTATTTTTCCTTGAATTTATTTCCTATGTATTCTTTTGGAAAACTGTTTTGTCATTTTCATTACATCTAAAAAATTAGATTAGAACTTGCAGTGGATACATGAACCTGCACAAGTGATACAAATTATACAGAGCTTAACATGCACACACATACACACATAAAACTGGGCAAATATGAATAAAATCACTGGGTTGCAAACATTCTGGTTATGCCATTGTATTACACTTTTGCAAAATGTTACCAATTGTGGAATTGGACAAAGTGTACAAAGATCTTTCTTTATTATTTTACAACTGCTTATGAATCTACAGCTGTCGCAATGAGAAAGAGACAGTGTGTGAGAAAGAGACTAAAGAGATATTAACAACAAATTGCAACCTGTCTCCTTGTTTGAATTAAAAAAAAAAAATCTTTAGAAAATTGGGAGCAATTGGAAAGTTTGAATGTGGACAGAATGTTAGTTGACATTAGGTAATGACTATTTTTTTTTAGGTGATAGAAGTATTATAGTTATGTAGGAGAAGGAATCTTTTCTTTGAAGATAGATGCTAAAATATTTTGAGATGAAGGCATAAATCTGCAATTTCCTTTCAAATGTGTGCATATGAGCTGATGTGTTGTGTGGATATACATGTATGTATATATTCAATGTGTGTTTATGGTATTATTCATTTGACACTTTTGTATTTTTAAGTGTTCATAAGAAAAATTGGATGGAATTTGAAAATATTATTGAAACAATTATG
This sequence comes from Pipistrellus kuhlii, assembly GCF_014108245.1. Lineage (NCBI taxonomy): Eukaryota > Metazoa > Chordata > Mammalia > Chiroptera > Vespertilionidae > Pipistrellus > Pipistrellus kuhlii. Next base: position 16,989,660 of record NW_023425405.1, read on the forward strand.
GTCAAAGGGATAATCAGAGATGGGATCAAAGACTGATGTTCAGGGTTATTTGTGGTCAGCATTATTTATAGTGGCCAAAAGAAAATGGAAACAGTTGGAGTGTCAACTAGCTACAATGTGAGCTCTAGGAAGGCAGGGTCACTACAGTATCCCCAGAACCCAGGACTGTGCCTGGCATAAAGTATACACTCAAAAAACATTAACGAATAAGAAGATAAATGAATTTGTAATTCTATAATGAAATATTAGCAAACTCTTTAAAAATGCTTTTAGAAAAATACATAATAACATGGGGAAATGCTCAACTTAAAACAGTGTACTAAATTCTGTTTAATCTCAAATGCTCAAGATAAGTAAATGAGTGGCTAGACAAACTAATGGACAGGTAATTAAGAGCAGCTATTCCTTGGCATAAGGTCATGAGGGGTTTTGGTTTATCATTATACTTCACTGTATTTTCTAAGCTACCTTAAAATGCTTTATGTTATTTTTTTTAATTAGAAAGTAAAAATGAGTAAAATGATTATAAAACCTTGAGATGTAGTAGGTGGGACTTGGATCCTTGAATCTCCTTTGCCATCTAACATGGCCACACTTGTACCTGTGTAGCCCTAGATTTGAAACAAATTTCTTTCCCAATACTATGTTGATCTGGAGCTAAAAGCTAGGCTTCTATATTAACTCCCTATCCAACACTCCAGTTCTGGCATCCCTGTGCCAGAACCTAAACCATAAATAACAGAAGGCCCTAGTTCCCTGCTAGATTCCTCTTAGCCATTCTTGCCTTTAAAAATGATTCTGCTCTACATACCTCCTCCCATCTGCCAACTCCACGATGGGTGTAAGTGAATGATCTCTTGACCTGATAAACTTCTGAATCCTTTCCCTATTATGCCCTGCTTTACTGGATTATTCCTCCTAGACACAATGGCCATGTCAACCAGCCTGAGCTGTATTCTTTGGACCATGGCAGCTTCCCTTTCAGGGCCACCCTTTGTGGCTAGTTCTCTCCCTGCCTCATTTCCTCACTAACCTCCCTTCTTCTCCCCGTCCCCCACCTCCGCTGGTAAGGTTCCCAAATGGTTTATGCCATTATTCACTCTCCTTTTGAAACCATTTCAAAAGCAACATGGAAGTGCCGTATCAGTAAGAACCAAAACAGTTCATCTGTCTCTTCATCTGAGATCCTCCATACTATTTGAGTGGTTGTTTTTTTCACCTGGCAACACTAAGATGACCCTGAGAATAGCATAGATTGTGATAGACAGGATCTAGGTCTATTGTCAAGTTAACTCTAAAAGACATGAGGCATTGTCAATTATGTGGAGAACTCAAGATTATCGTTTATTACTTGCTGTCTTTGAACAACAATGCCTGCCAAGTTTAGGAGATAATTAAACTCATCAGTGCTAAAGAAAGATGGTTTACATATGAAACTAAAAGGTTACTCAATAATTGCTCAGCATGAAAAGAAATATAAGTAGAGAGAGTAAAACTGTTCTAAAATGAATATATGGACGGAGAAATACTTGGCACATGGACGTGATGAGATGTTGTTCTTTAAAGGTTTATAAAAATGAGTAAATGTTAGCTTATAATGATTTTTAATGATAAAGTGTTGACTAACGTTATACCTATTGCCTTTCAGACATTATCAGAAGCCTTTCCTCAGATTAAGGAGAAATCAAAAGTGACAAGCCATTATCTGTTACATAAAGTTCCAGGGACATTTTGGAAGTCAGAAAGAAAGAGTATTAGTAAGACAGATTAAATATAATTAGGTATTAAGTTGCCGCCAAAACAAGATTGTGGGATAAACAAGCTGTAAGTCACAGACCAATGTAATTTCTTGCTAGAACATCTTTTGATATCAGAGAGAGGCAGAGAAATAAACCTTTTATCCTTGCAACCTGTGTCAAGAAACTTAACTATTCACTCACGTGAGACAGTTCACATTCCTTTTTTTGTTTGCCAGAAACATGGTTTATCTGAGAGCAAGTTTGAGGTTCTGGTTCAAAACCCTCCCCCAAAAAGCTTCTTGTGCCTAGCTGTCCATCCTATACATGCATACAATCAGTGGAAGACTAAGGCAGCAGAATCTGTAGTTGGAGTTCTTTATCCTGGTCCCAGAACCACAGTTTTAGAACCACACTTTGCCTATAACCCTGACCAACATCCCTTATGACAAAATCATAATTGTGCATGAACTTGGCACAATTCACATCCAATCAATATGGAAAGATAGAGTAATTATTAAAAAAATAAGTTATTTACTCCAACTGCCAAGATTCTGTTTCCAAATGGATAGATGAGTAGCATTTCTATTATTGATAAAATAGGAAATGAAGGATTAGTTCTGTAGGTGAAAAAGTCTACCTCAGCACATTGTCTGCACTTATGTCAACTTCTTCTATGATGGTATTTCTCAATCAGAGGATGCCATAGGAGCTATGAGGTAGTGCGATTTTTCATTACGTGAAACTGTCCATTTCAGGACATTTGGCACCTGCCAACGAAATGCTAGTATTTTTTAGGCACAGTGACAACCTAACAGCTTCTGGATCTTTCTGAGTACCCGAGAGTTCTGACTCCAGTTGACAACCACTGGTGACTAATTGGGCTTACTGGAATATCAAGTCTTGTTGTGTGAAATAATTTTAAAGGATGTATATAAATAACAAAATTGGAACTCTCTCCAGATGAAAAAAGAACAGGAAAATGGAATAAATACTACATGTACCAGAAATAAAAATAAAATAACCCATTAAAATTAAATTAATATAGTCAAATACAGATGAAAAGTATTTCATTTACTATAAAATTTTAATAAATGCATACATGGTTAACAAAGTATGTTTTTAATAACCATAAAAATACACTGCAGTGAGCAATTTTACCTAGGAAAAATGGGTTCAGATATGAGATTTCAGATTTAATATAATAAAATGTATTATTGAAAAAAATTCAATATCCATAAACAAAATTAAAACTAATTTTCTCTACTTCCTAATACAAATAGAATCAGAAAAAAAGTTATGTTAATAGTAATAAAATCACCAGAATCATATAACCAATATAGCGAAAAGAAATCTTTTAGATTTCTGAACTTTAGCACCACTGAGTAAAGTTATATAAACAATGGAATAGACGGGGGGTATTAATTTTTCTACAATAATTTTCTAATAAAACTGATTTACATTTTTCAATGCACATGTTAAGTAAATGGCTCTGAAATATACAAATTAGTATTAAGAATTCCTTTGAAACTCTGATCATCCTAAAAAATACTTAAATGTTTAGTTTCAGGAGCAGTTCCTGACTGCCTTCTGTATTCTAACCCTAGCAAGGCACAAAAGAGAAACCAAAGACAAATCAAGTATGCTGAGATATTTCTGGTAATCGGATTTTGGTAATTTAAGAGATGAATTAAGTCAAATTACCTAAACCATAGAATTCCTCTTATCTTTGTTAATCAAATACTTTCCCTCCTGTTTCCCATCCCTGCCCCATCCCTACCCCCGACAGTCATTAATCTGTCCATCATTTTAAAAATTTTATCATTTCAAAAAGTTATATAATGTAATCTTAGAGAATAGGATTGCTTCTCCCCCTCCCGCTAATGCAGCATAATTTATTGGAGAGTCATCCAAGTTGTATTTATCAATGATTTGTTTCTTTTTATTGCTGAGTAGTATTCCTTGGTATGTTTCCATGATCTGTTTAACCAATCACCTATCTCTGAACATCTGCTGCACTGATTATTATAAAGATACTATGAACACTTGTGTGTACATTTTTTTGTGTACACAGGTTTTCATTTATTTGGGGCAAATGCCCAAGAGTAGTCTTGTTGGGATTTATGATAGACACATACTTGTTTGTTTTTTTCTAGAAATTGCCGAACTCTTTCCAAAGTGTCTGCATTTCCACCAGCAATGTATGAATAATCCAGTTTCTCTGCATACTTGCCAGCATTCAGTATTGTTACTGTTTATTGAAGTAATTGTGATTGATGTCCAGTGATAGCTCCTTGTGGTAACTTCTAGGTAACTACAGGCATTGATACAAAGTGATGGGAACACAGAAGGGGGATATCTGGTGTGCAGAGGCGTGTGTGTGTGTGTGTGTGTATGAGAGAGAGAAAAGAGAGAGAGAAAGAGAGAGAGAGAACATCCTGATCTATTCATGTATATGTCAGAAATATTCTTAGAGGAGCTGAGCTCTGTCTACTGAAGTTTTAAGGGTTTTTGGAGTTAGTGTGAGGCAGAGAATCCTAGTTTATTCTTCAGGTCCTCAGGATATATTTTGGAAGTCAGAATCGCACTCACTGGACCAGTTATTTCATGTTCCCTCAGATATGTATGGAGGCCCTCTTCTTTTTTGAGGTTTTCTTCCTCTGTATCAGAAAACAGGTCCCAATATTTCATTTTTGCATGAGGGCAGTTAAGACAAATACCAGCAGCGTTCCTGCAGAGATCTGCATACTTAGTTGTGATTCCTTAAACAGCACCTAATGGTGCATCTTCGCCTATAGCCAGGTGACTGCCTGTAGTGACTCCTAGCTGCCGGGCTCCTTGCTTTTCATGGCTCCTTGCTCTTCATAACCTGCTCCATTTTATGTCAACATTCACAGGCTGGTTACAAATTCCACTGCCATCCAACATCATGTCTCCCGATTCATTGGTTACTACTTCAGGCTCTTTAAGGTCATCCATTGTTAAATGTTTTTTCCCTCTTTAATGTGCACAGGCACTGAATGCCACCTTCAGTGACATCTCTCAGGCAGGGCTTCTCAGAGGGGCTAGGAGAGGTGTGGAGGGTGTGAGGGGAGGCCTGTGGAGTGTGGAAGTGGACTGCATGAGATTGATAGCACCATTCTGGCTTCCCCACTCTGCCTGCACACATGGTGGGGGTTATGCACTAAATCACCCAACTTCCTCCAACTGGATGTAGGTCTTTCCATACAGCTCTTTCTATACTTAAAAACTAAAGTGTTTGTTTCAATTAAATTTGACAAACATTTCTTGAATTCTTACCGCAGAAGGGCACTTTCAGTAAGTATGGTTAGAAAGATATAGAGTCTTCCCTAAGGAAATTTCTAATTTGAGAGGGAATATATATAATTATACAGCTTGGCAAAGATGTTAGTCATTTCAGTTAACTTTGGGGGAGAGGAACTATGTTATTTTAGTCATGTCTTTAGCACATAGGAGATGTGGCGATAACTATCTGGGAGGGAGAGTAGGATTTCCCATGTGGATCTGGGGTCTCGGGGGTGGTGAATAATAGAGCTTGGGTCAGGAAAAACAGGGCCCCTGAGGTCAAAGGAAGCTGAAATGGGCTGCACAAATGGATCTTATGACACAAAAGACCAGGATCAATGTAAGAAAATATTTCTTTGAAGGTTGTTAGAAGTCAATAGTGGCTCAGGAATCTGACAGAGATTGACAGACCAACCTTCAGGAGAAGCTGTATATCATGACAAGGGCAAGAAGTTTGAACATAAAGTCAACATTCTGGTACAGCCAGGAGCCTCTGACTTGCTTCAAGTTTCCCACAATTTTAGGGAATGGACAGTGTAGTGTTACAGGCAAAATAGTGGTGTGAGGACATTGAACCAGCAAAGGTGAATAAGCAGCAAGAGCGGATAGTGGAGTCTAGCGCCTGGCCTGCACTCACTGAATCACACAGACAGCAGGACAATCCACCGATAAATGCTTAACTCAGTCATAGCTCAAGAAAAATGGCCTCTTGGTGCCATATTACTCTCTGAGGAGTGGAAACAAATCTACCTGTCATGGCCTGCTGTTATGAATCTGTTTAAAAATCTGAGAGGGGAGACTCAGTGTCATTAAACCTCCATACAATTACTTTAAAGTACCGGCTAGAGTTTTACCACAAATGACATCTTCCTTAGATTTATAGACCTTAAAGAATGAAGGTAACGGATATTGAACATTGAAAATGATTCCTGTCTTGATGAGGATGTGCTGATGCAGGATGTTTTTTCCTAAAGTCTCAAGCTTTTCTTTTCTTCTGAATCGTATATGTGTTAATAATTCACCTGCTTTGTCTTTTATATCCTATTTCTATGTTCCTTATCAGTATAGTACTGGTAAGGAACATGGACGATGGGTAATCACAGCCCTGGCCTCTCTGGCTTGGTGGGGAAGGATTCCACCATCTGGCAGCGTGAGGGAGGTTACAGATTGGCCACGTGAACAGTGAGCTCTTCCTGGTACTGAGCCCAGGAAATTGAGAACCTAGGAAGAGGGGAGACAAAGGTCTAGCTCAATCTATTGATACATTTTAATGAGAAAATGTTCATAAATAAGGATGCAGATAATCATGGGCATAGCCCTTGAAATCCTTCTCACTTAGAGCAATAAATAGGGTTCTCTCTAAAATGCCCATTTCTGCATTAAGAGTGAAGAAATTGCCAGGCAGTGGATATACTGGTGCCACTTCAATGTGGCCAAACATTCTAGTCTCCACCCACTGTATTTTATGGTAAACAGTATTTCAAAGGAAGTTTTTAAAAATAGGTTTCAAAGAAAGTTTTAAAAAATAGGTTTTAGAGTTTAGAGGAGGGCAGTGTGTCTGTTATTTATTTACTCCCCCTTTGTTTGATGGCTTTCTCAGACTTGACTCCACAACCTCAGATCAAACCATTTGAAATGTAGAGTACAATGAATTAAGTGATGTTTTGCTTATATAATGCTCAATAAACATGGCATTTTAATTAGACTGTACAATACTATTATGAATAAATGCAAAACTTTTCTTAGACTCAATAAACAAATTTGAAAAGAATCCTGACGCCAACCATTTTATTTTTAGAAACAATCATATTTCCTCCATTGAATCAACAAAGCTTTATTTATTTATTTTTAGAGCTGCATTCCAACCAAACTGAAGTGTGTGGGCATTGTGGGCAAAGCTACCTACCAGCCAGGCTAGTTCACAGATATTACCACCTGTGAGGGTTGTTCAGAAGTTATGAGGGCATCAGGATCAAGCTAAGGGTGAGGGATGTTACCACATTAGGAGCCCATCAATTGTTAAGAATCAGGACATAACATAGGGAATGAGGTGGATAACCATGAATAGTTGGATGGGCCTGCATGCTTCATTGACAGAAGAGAGAAATACTGGAGGATAAAGGGAATGGGGAGCCTTAGACTCTGTTTTCATGTAGGCGGTCCACCAAGTGGTAATGAGGATCTGTGAATTATTTTTGATGTTTTTAAAAGTCTAAGAAAAGTTTTGCATTTATTCATAATAGTATTGTACAGTCTAATTAAAATGCCAAGTTTCTTTGCTTTGGGCTGGGATTATATAAATTAATTGTTGTAATATATTTATCTCAATCTATCCATAGTTCTGATTATTGGCAGCTGCATTTCTTAGATTAATAGAAAGGGAAAATGAATTATTACTTAATATGTGCCTGTTTGTAGATTAAATCTTTCTAACCATGAGGTCTATGGGAGGAAGTGATAAGAGCCTTAGTGCTGAAATCATCAATAATAATTGTGCTAGAGAAGAGAGACTATCTTGTGAATCTGATGAGTTTCTGCTCTACAACATGGGGCTTTGGGAATGCTCAGTGATTATGTATATTTAATCTTTATTCTAGTTACAAGACAAATATATCTTAGGCTTTCTGAGTAGAGACACATCTGAGCTAAACAAATACATGAAAGGTTAGCTTAGTAGTGAGCCTAAGGTGAGTGACATTTGCCATCTCTCAGTAAAATTAATTTTACAAGAGAAATTCACTTTACAAGGAGCTTACTTCTTACAGTTGAGAATACAAGATGAATGAGGCATTCGTCTTGGAGAAATGCCTTTGCCTTTAAGAAATGCCTGGGTTGGGAAAAAGGTCCTTGTTGAGCCTCAGTTGGGTCTTTGATGAGCTTTATCTTTTTAGGAGAGCATGATACCATTTGGAAGTGTCCCTTCTATCCACTTATCCAGGATAGAATCCATTATTAGACAATACAGTAAGATATCAGAGGAAGCACTCAGGCCGATCAAATTAAAAGGTTTCCATCTATATTTATGTATCAAAGACTTTAAAAATATAAATGCCTAGAAGAGATCAGCAGGATATTAATTTTCTTCTGAAGCAAGTTCCTTTTAGTGATTAAAAGTCAAGGATAATTGAAGTCTAGTTCTTCTGAATTTGATAGCAGAGGAAGATAAGCAGGACATGCATTGGATGTCCCAAAGAGCTTAAGAAGAAGGGAGGGAAGCCATCAGAAAGAGAAAACCTTGAAATCCAATGTCTTCCCTACTAGTGGTCACTGGATAAAGACCATTGGAGGCTCTAGAGAAGGTAAGCTCCAGTGTGGTGTGTGAATGGGGGTTCAGCTTAGAAAGAAATGGTCTGCAAATACTTCTGCTACAAGATATCTATCTATCTACATATATATATATGTACTTAGCGAAAAGGCAAACAACCAATAATTTACTTTCCCCAAAGTAGCATTTCTCCAGTAACAAATCTGGCTTCCAGTCAGGAGAGCATCTTGGGTGTGTCACTGAAGCACCCATCTTATATAAAAACTGATGTTTGAAATTTTAACCCTGCTATTTTGGCTCCTGTAAATGCTTGCTTGCTTAAATAATAAGGGAAATAAGACCACTCCCATTTCAGAGAGGCCATTAAACCTTCCCCAGACGAAGTTATCAATGCTGGTACCAGGCCAAAACTTTGGTTGAGGTCTCAAAGCCCCAGCACATAGGAGTTCTTTAAGAACTTACAAAGGAGACTGGAAAACCCCATATTTGGGAGACAAAGAGGATAAAAAGGTATAAATACAGGAAATTTCCTGTGTGGTTTCACCCAGAATTTGACAGACTTTCCTCTGAGCCCATACGTAATAATAATAATAATAATAATAATAATAATAATAATAAAATAAATGTAACTCCATCTCTCTAAGTGTTGATTGGTTCTTCTCCTGTTTTCTGTAACATCACAGTGGGCTCCACAGACTGCCTTGCTCCTCAGAAATTCAGAATTCGGTGAGAGTTCTGGGCATGATGCAGCCATGAAGCACGTGATTACTACATTCTGTAGTGTTAGAGCCAGACCCCACTAATGATTTCTAGCTCTTTATTTTCCTGTTTGATTTAGAACTATTTGAATATCGCAGAGGAATCTTTCAAAACAACTAAGAGGTGTTTTATTCCCTGGAGACGACAGTTCTATCATCCTAAGATAAGCAAAACCTGCCACCTCTGAGATAATTCTGGCCTCCCTCAACTGCTTTAAGGAGATTCAGGAAAGGGTGATTTACTGTAACAGTAAAGGACGTATTGGACAACAATGCTATTCAATTATAAGAAAATAAAACATAGATTAAGCATTAAGTAAAAGCCATCAGTCAGAGGAAGAGGTTTTTTTTGGGGGGAACAAAAAAATGATACAAAGAGAACTATGTGTGCTAGAAGCTAAGAGAGGGGAGGTTATAAAACACACACACACACACACACACACACACACCTTTTTTTTAAGGCCCCAGGTGAAAAATTGAGAAGAAAACAGATTTTAGTGTTTATAACCACTCTTCTTTTCTACATTCCCCACTCCTAAAATCAGACCAGCCTTTGAGAAAAACTTTAATTACATTTGTTTTGAGAAACACCCGAGTTTGTTTTTTTAAAATTCCATTTTCCTTTAGTGGGCCTTGGGGGAGCATAGTTATTGAGTACTATGTATATTTCTTTTGTTGTCTTACTGTCCCTGATTTTATTCACTTACTCAGCGCCCCTCTTTACCTGAAGGTTACTCAACCTTGCCGCAGGGTCATGACCTCTTTCTTGTAGATGACAATGATAAGTACCTCTGCTCACAACCCAGACGACCCTGCAGCCTGTGTCTCATTTTCTTTCTTTTAAAAATAATATATTTTATTGATTTTTTACAGAGAGGAAGGGAGAGGGACAGAAAGCCAGAAAGATCGATGAGAGAGAAGCATTGATCAGCTGCCTCCTGCACATCCCCTCCTGCTGATGTGCCCACAACCAAGGTACATGCCCTTGACCGGAATCGAACCCGGGACCCCTAGTCAGCAGGCCGAACTGGTTAAGGCCTGTGTCTCATTTTCAAAGGCAGTAGTTGCCAGCAGGCAGTTCAATATTTTCAGCTTCAGTTCTTTTGTTTTGTATTCAACTCAGTGTTTTCTTCAAAGGAACAGTAAAAAATTGCAGGGTTACTGCAAAGTTCCCAGATTAAAAATAAGAATTTTATTTTACCATTTAATCTTCCAATGCACCTGTAATGTCTTCAGCATCATTTGTGTCTCAAGATCTTACTCTGATCAGCCTGTGGAAAATCGGAAGGAAAAATTTAAAAAGACATTCCCAAACATTCTTTATCTTTCTGCACATTGATAATTTAACAGCTAATTATCCAGAATTCAAGCTTCCCATGGAGTGAAATCTCAGGATTAAATTATTGCTTTGCTCCGTTTGGATAGGGAGGAGTAAGAATTCAACAACTGAATGATAAGTTGATTTTTCAAAGTAACAAAATAATTTTCATCATCATTTTTATAAAAAGCAGATGTAGCAAGAAGGAAGATTTTTCAGGATAGAATAATAATGATGAATAATGAGCTGAAAAAAATGATGCTATAGGAAAAATAGAAATGTGGACATTGGTTATTTTATTTTATCTTTTAAAGAAAAGGCTTAGGTAACTGCCATGTAGGAAGAGTTTTAGTCACAAAAAAGATAAATAGTTTTCTGTAAGCAAAGGACAGAATAAGATGAAAGTGATTACGTTAAGGCAGGAGAGATTCCAGTTGGATCTAAGAAGATTTTCAAGACTGTAAAGTGATCAAGCTCTGACATGGAATGTTCCAGAAGACTTCTTATTCTTTCTCCTCCTACCCCCCACAATCCTCAGGTGACTTTAAAGAAGAAAAGAGACAATTATTTGTTCTGAATTGTTCACCTACATACAGGCAGAGGCATGGAAATTGGTTTCTGGAAGTCTCTTGAAGCTTAACACTTTCTATTCTCTGATAGTTCATTTACTGTTGTTTTCCTTTGAGATACGCTGTTATGCAATGGGAATAAAGGTTTCCTATCTTGGTTAGCAGCATTCCCATCCTCACTGTCCTCCATCTGACACAGTTCAAGGTCAGTCTTTTACTCCTCCTCTCTGACCACATCAGCATCCATACTGAACTGATTTGCTGCAAATGGCTATGACATTTCAGATGCTGGACACGTGTCAGGTCCTATGCCAGGTGCTGCTTGTGCAGCTAAATTCTAATCCTCACAAAGAAACATTCAAGAGAGCCCTGTCAGTCTTCCATTGGATAAAATATAAATGAAGAAACAGAACCAAGAGGTTTGCATAAGCTAATTATAGAGAGAAACTTTAAACTTCAGTCTTTCTAATCCAAATTTTGCACTTTGAATATGTCATAAAATGAGAAGCAGCTATGCCATTGCTTAACTTAACTCCTAAGATGTGTAACTTTGGGTAAGTAACTGAACCTTTTAAATTTCAATGTTCCTGTTTCTTTGAGACTTTTTTTTAATTTTTTAATTTTTAATTAGGATATACAGGAGTCCTAGGAAGAAGTAGAATGGTAGTTTAGTTTTATATCTATCGGGTCTAAACTGATCTTAACATGACAGTCTTTTTCTGAATATACTTCCTCTTCATATTTCCAAGAGAGAAGATCCAACTCCCAAGAAAGATGTTTCACAGGTGGTTGGTTGTCTTTCCTTGTGTCCAGCTTGTATGTAATTACTTTTGTTTCAGGCACTCCACTCTGATTATCATTTGTGACTGGGGTGACTGGTTGGCATCCCTCCCTGCCAATGGCTTGAGCCAAAGAAAGTCTATATAGAAAATATAGCTTGAACTGGCTTTTCTTAGAAGGTCTATGCCTTTGTGACTCCTGTCCGTATAATATTTACAAAACTTAGAGTTTGTAGAATACTTGGAGATATTTGTTAAGATGGCAAATATCTTATAATTTATCATCTATCCCCAATCGATTAGATTTGGTTTCTTTGGGAATAGCGAGGAGAAGGGCTCTGAGACTGGATCCAGGCTCATGTTTTGCCATGGTCACCAGGGGGAGAGGAAGCATTTGTGTCTCATAATTGTTATCCCTAAAGTACCCAAGTTTAATTTTACAGATGGCCCAACTACAGTGTAGGTTGCTTGCTGTCTTAGCCAAGAAAGGGTCTGGGGAGAATAACCACAGTAAACCCAGCCATAATACTATAAATAAGGTCAAATTTTTTTAATTGCATAACATGAAGAGCTTCATATTACAAGAGTAATGAAAAACAATATTTTCAGCCAGCCTTCTGTTGCTCTATAAAAAAACACACAACCCTTTTTAAATCTATTTGTTATTAGAAAAAGATTATTATAAATTAATGTGCAGGAGAAGCATTCATTTCTTTCCTCTCCTCTCCCTACGGTAGCAGGTAAGAACCACAGTCTGCCTTTTTTGAGAATAGGGGTTGGGAGCCAGTAGCCAATCACTTTGTATTTTAGTCAGCATCACCATGGGACACGTTTTGCTAGGGCTTTGCTATTTTTTTGGTGCTTCTTATTGAAAAGCATTCAAATAGTAGTCAAGAGCAACTGTACACGTTTGGGGCACCAGGGAGTGTAGACCACATTGGCTCTCAGCAAGTATAAAATTTCCAAGAAGACCTGTTTTATCTTAACATTTACTTGAACTTTAGATTTATTCAATAACCTATCCAAATTTATTTTAATATAATTAATTTTAAATGAGATTGGTTGGTGGGAGCCAGCAGAGTTGAGGCAAGCAACTCAGTCTTAAGGAAATAGAATTAAGTTCCTTCTAGCAGAAGTTATTTGGTGCCCTGAGGGCTTGGCCAGAAGATAAGATTAACCTGGGGCTTAGCATCTCCTGTCTTCCTGCCTCTTCCCCTTCCTGATCCTCCCCCCTAGATAGCCCAGCCTTGGAATGTTGCACCTTGGAATGTTAACATCTTTGCAACTTCCCCTTCCTGATCCTCCCCCATGGACACTTCCAGGGACCCCTCTGCATGGGCGGCCCTGCCCCCCTTTGTCTCTGCTGTATAAATACAGTCATTTCAGAGAATAAAACTGAGGCTTGATCAGAACCTTGTCTTGCCTTCATTCTTTCGCGTTCCTTGTTTGTTTCATTCTCTTAGGTGGTTCCTGCGTGCTCCCGTTGTTGTCCCGCGGGTCGGGACAAAATGGCGCCCAACGTGGGGCTCGAACCCATGACCCTGGGATTAAGAGTCCCATGCTCTATTGGTGCTCCAGGACTAATAGCAACAATAGCAATAATAATACTAATAATGGCCGACATTAATTTATTCTGTGGCTTTAGGCATACACTGGCACATGTCTATATGTGTCCCTTAGATTGAGAGTAATTGAAATAAGGGATTGCCTAATTCAATAGCAATTGAATAAAAAAATTGCCTAATAGCAAAATTTTAAAAGGTTTAAGCTAACGAAGGTGTGAAAGAGACTGGCTATTCCATCCTTGCCTTGATTCCCTCTGTCTATTTATTTCTCTTTATATCATCATTTTATATAATTCTCTTCATCTGAAAAATTGTCACCTGGCCATCTATGACTTTAACGCCTTTCTTAAAAACTGCCTTTGTTCCAAAGTAGAACTTCATTTTCCAGGTAATATGCTATGTGGGATCTCAGTGCATAAAACAGATAAATGTGGGGTGAAATGAAGCAAGAAGGAAGCCCTAACCCTCAGTATTTCCACCTTCCTCACCTGAGATGGGTCCTTCCTCACCTCCTTAGAAAACTAGTGCTCTGATAATCACAGTCTGCAAACAGCTTTCTTGAGGTATATACTTAGATATTTAAAACATATGCTTCATTTTATTTACTTTTTATTTATTTATTTTTGTATACTGAGAGACAAAATTCAATCCTTCCAATCTCTCAGAAGTTTGGTAAGACACTTTCTTTGTATAGTTGAAATTATCTCTGTAATTGTATGTTGTTCCTTAAACAATGAATAAATGTTAATTAATAGCATATTTATTATTTTTAGGTGTGCTTATGTTAAGAGAGTATATTGTGCTATATTTCTAAGAGTATAGTGAATGAAATATATTAACATTCAGATAACCATGTCACGTGTAGCAATTTGGACAATGAGTTCTCCTGATAACAGCTTATCCTAATTATGGTCACAATTGCTAGAAAATGTAATGGACTTCCTGAGAACTGGCCTCAGAACCCAGACCTACCATGCTATTAGAAACACAACACAACACATAACCTGCTTTAGAGTGTTTCTAAGTCATTTGCTTATATTTTTTCTCTTTAAAACATCTCTGCTTTTTTTCTTTCTGCTATTTTGCTTCTTCTTTTTTAAAATATCAATATATTTTATTGATTTCAGAGAGGAAGGGAGAGGGAGAGAGAGAAATATCAGTGATGAGAGAGAATCATTGATCAGCTGCCTCCTGCACACACTCCCTCCTCTCCCCCAACCCCCTGTCAGGGATTGAGCCCACAATGTGGGCATGTGCCCTTGACTGGAATTGAACTGGGACCCTTTAGTCTTCAGGCCGATGCTTTATCCACCAAGCCAAACTGGCCAGAGCTATTTTGCTTCTTAATTATTTTTTTAAAAAATATCTGCTTATCAGAATAAACATCTTATAAGTACCCATAGTAAGAATATATTAATTTATTTAGAGATTTTCTGAAAACACCTTTAAAGTGTCTGTTTATTGTTTGTTTTTTTCTTAAAAATTTAGACTCTGAGTTAGGAAAAATGTCCATATGTAATGTATCAATATATTGAGATTGAATTACTCCCAAAAATATATTAAATGCTTTTTAAAAACACAGGAATTGGCCCGGGGGGTGTTGCCCAATCAGCCCATGAGGAGGTCATAGTTCCATTCTGGTCATCAGGGCATGTACCTGGGTTGTGGCTCCATCCCCAGATGTGGGCATGCAGGAGGCAGCAGATAAATGATTCTCTTTCATCATAGATGTTTCTATTTCTCCATCTCTCTTCCTCTCTGAAATTAATAAAAATATATTTTAAAATATAGGAATTGAGTTCTTTTAGAATAAAGTGTCCTTTATTTTCTTTAATGTCTACATAATAAGATGATTTTTAACTACTTAATTTTAACTTTTAACAAAAAATATTTAAATTACTATAATAATATTAACTTATTATGATCACAAATTATGTACTCTTTCCCTCATGGTTTGCTTATCCACTTGATAGCAAGATTAAATATTTCTACTTATAGATTGTCTTCTACTGATGTAGACTAGAATTTTAGGGTAGTCAGACTAGAAATTAGGCAGGCTTCCTTCTATTTGCCAGAACACAGTTAATTACTTGTTTTTGTTTTTTAAATACATTGAGCCTCATCTTACTAATAAAATGGTACAGTAATATACTAATTAGACTGGAGACCCTCTGGGCAAAGCCATGGAGGTGGGGCCAAAGCAGAGGTGGTTAGGATTGATCAGGCTGGCAGGGGAGGACAGCTGGGGTTGAGCAGGCTGGCAGTGGGGACAAAGAGAGAGAGCAGGTCGGAGGCGGGGGGCAGGGGAACAGTTGGGGCCAATAAGGCTGGAAGGGGGAACAGTTGGGGGCAATCGACCAGCAGGCAGAGTGGTTATGGGTGATTAGGCAGGTAGGCGAGTGGTTAGGAGCCAGTGGTCCCAGATGTCTGACTGTCTCACAGGGATCGAGCCTAAACTGGCAGTTGGGCATCCCCTAAGGGGTCTCAGATTGGAGGGCGTGCAGGTCAGGCTGAGGGACAACCCCTCACCCCCACACGAATTTTGTGCACTGGGCCACTAATAATATATAAAATTCCAGGCAAAAGTCTTTTCCAATGAAGGCCTTTAAATTTCGTACTTTCAATTACATAATTTAAGTAACAAACAGATTATCTCCTCTCCCCTGTCCCCTGACTACTTTCTGAGTCCTCTGCTGGTAAGATTTCTTTTCTTTCAAAGTTTGAGCAGTGGTGGATCCTTATGTCTTAAAGGTTGAAAGAAATTTCTGATGATCCGATGTTTGTTCTTGTCTTGAGCACTGCTTGCCTAAGGTCACTCTTAGCTTTTTTAAAAATAGAGCTCAGTCTCCATTAGAATGTTTAATTACCTTTTCCTTTCTCCTGAAAGGTAAGGTTTATCTTATAACAGAACATTACAAAATAGCAAGAATGACTAATCAATCAGGACAAGAACAATACATAAAAATATTATAGAACTGTCCCATTTCTATTCCCATTCTCTGCTATAATTTGTGGAAGAGGGAGATATTTGACATTTATCAATCCCATCTTATTCCTAGATACAGAATTTTGTCACCTAGCTGTTGTGGGGTTGAACCCTAGGTTCCAAATAAGACCACTGGAGGCTGGTGATTAATTAAAAAATACAGGCAAGGATTTATTGAAATATCTGGCCAGGACAGCCGCAAGAATACAACACGCAGGCGGACCCTACACAACTGCGCTGCTTTAGGGGCAGGTAGTTATTTTTAAAGGTTTTGAGAAGGAAAACCCCCATTCTGCAACAAACTGTTGTTTGGAATTTTCTGCTGTTCTTCCTAGATAAAATGTTGCTTTCTAGTTTGCTTTAGCCCGTTTGAAGAATGATGAAGACAAACTTAGCTGTCTGACCTTGTAGGCCAGAGACCAGATATGCCCACAATCTCAATACCATGCCAGGTGCACTTTTTCAATTGGATAGAACAGCATTGTTTTTCAAGGCCAGCATCGAGATAACCACTAAGTGTACATAGGGCTGGCTCTTTAATAAAAAAAAGAAAGTTCTGCCTGTAACCTTGCCTAGAACTTGAACTCATCCTCCCTAAGCCCATTATGCAATGAACAAAGCAAGTCTCTCCAAATTCTCCCCCTGCACCGTCTGACCGCTTGGGAACTCTGCAACAGTTTAAACCATAGGAATTTTCCTTTGTTCTAAATTCTAAATCCTAAAGATTATATTCTAAAAACTGGGGTCAGCCTGCAGGGTCATTTCCAGTCACATCCTGATGGACATTGGAATGTGGCCCTATCTTGCAGAAGCAGAACTCAGTGATTAATCTCCAAAGGTTATGATCCCAGGCCCAGGAAAATTGCCTTAGCAGGTTTTAAAAATTCAAACAGCAGTTTTTACCTGAGTTGTATATTCTTAATTTCTTATTTCACTAGCCAATGATCCAGCATCTTGGTCTGCAGGACTTTTCAAGGTTCTCTTGGTATAGTTGCTATGGCAGATACTAAATTGTTGTAACTCTCACGAGATAAATCAGAGGATTGGAGAGAATAGATACCATACGAGGACCTTATGGAATTTTGAACCAGAACAAGGATAAACAAACTGAGTAAGCTCCTTTCTTAAAACCACTTATAAAGAAACAGGAATGAACTTCAGAATGGTACCAAGGATCCCACAACCTGGTATGTTGCTTTATTTAGGAATAGGAAGTACATATAGATACAATTATTATTATTGCTATTTTAAGGGAACTGCTGTTAGAAGGGCAAGAGTTTTATTTTTGTGACAACCAAAGTCTGTAAAAAAAAAATGCAGGATATCTATCTATCTATCTATCTATCTATAAATTATATGATTACCACTGTTTAAACATTGGCAACTGATCATCCTCTCAGCAGGAAGAAAAAGCATGCTAATTACTGTTTGCTTATAAAGGTGCATCATGCGGATGTTGGAGGAGGTCATCCAGAGGACGTGACCTCAGGTTGACCTGAGAGCTGGATCCCGCCAATGGGAGGCTCTGCACCCTCTGTGCATGGAATGTACCTTCCTGCGCACCGTCCGCATGTGGGCGCCGTTTTCAAGGATGCAGCCTTGAGAGAGGAGGGTATTGAGATTGTCTGGAGTCCGGTTGGCGACTGCTGCTCCAAAGGTTTCCTTAAACCAGCGGTCGCCAACCTTTCGGGCCTCATGGACCACCGGTGGTCCGCAGACCACCGGTTGGTGACCGCTGGACTGACTGAATTCAAGCCAGGTAAGTTCCCTTGCTTATTAGAACTACCACCTCCCAGTCTGCTTAGTGTCCTGCTGTGCATGCTGCCAGATTGTGAACCAATAGTTGTTATATCAGCTGAGATTGTGTGTTAGATATATACACTTGATGTTTGTAGTTGCTTTTTTTTTTTTTTTTTTTCTTGTTAGGTTTTGAGGAAGAGAATGGAGACAGCCACCCACCCATACTATTTGTCAGAAATTCAATGTAAACTGTAAAAATAAACAAACAAATAAATAAATAAATTGAGCTTTAAATCCCAGTTGTGAAACTGACTCATTGTGTGACCATGGATAAGTGGGGGTGGGGGGTGGGGAAAGGAAACTGAGCTCAAGATTGTTTCCCCTCATTCTATGGGAAGAAATATTTTGATGTATTATAAGGAAATGTTTCCAAGATTTTGTGTATATGTATTGTGTGAATTTTTGTGAGAATAAGACCCATACCTTGCATTATTTTCCATGGAGGACAGTGGCTCAAAAGTGTTAATTTCCAGGTTTCTCTGGTGTTTGATGAGATTTAAGGGGGTGCCGACCTATTTTCTGCATAAGGATTACTTGAAAACTGTGCGGAAAGATTTGGGTATAATTATTGATAGAAACAGACAAAGACATTTTCTTTGCATTAGGAAAGTCCTGAGGACAAGTGAAGTGGCTCAGGTTATTATGATAAAATCATATGTTAATCTGCAAAGGACTTCTTTTGAGTATGAAAATAAATCCTCTTATCCAGAAAAGGCAGAATCAGTGAAAAAAGTAATTGCTATTCAGGCCTCTCTGTCCCATGAGCTATCGACAATGAGTCAATAACAGACAGTACCTGAGGTCTGATGCAACCAAAGTTTATTTTACTGTCCTCCATCAGTTCAGGGGAGGAAAATCTGATAACTAATAAAACATTATTAAAAGGGGATTAAACTTAAGTGTGTAAACACAGGCAAGAGTACTTTCTTAGTATTTTTTTCCCTGTGTAATCTGAAAACCTGATAGATTAAAAAAAAAAAAGCTGGACTAATGGGAGTGCCTTAACATAATCTCTTGTTGCATCAGACATACTGGAGATAATTATCTGTTCATAATATGCATTGAATCACAGTAACCCTTATAATTTTACTTAGAGATTTTTAAGTTTTTTGGGGTTTGGGGGGCGGCACAGCTTTGTTCTGCTCTTGGGATGAAATGCTATATTTTTATATCTTGGAAGAGTAATCTCAAACTTGAAGACTCTTAGAGTCAGCAGGAATCCAAGGGATGAGACGCCCTTGCAGCCAAGCCACCCAATGTAGTGGGAAGATTTGGAATGTCAGAGATCTAGATTTGAATGCTGGTTTTGCCGCTTAATTTTTCAGTGTTCCTTCGTGGATTAGTTAAGTATTGGTCCAATGCCAATATTTAGCATTAGATGGAATTTACTTTCTGCTTTAGTATAATCCAAAGTACCCAATCCTGGCGAGACAGGTACAGAAGAGCCAGGAGCTGTTGTGATCCTTACACTTGTCAACTGCTTAATAATCTCTGAAATTTTGCAGATTTTTCTTTATGGTTCTTGTGCTTTATAGGTTGTGTGACCTTGGCTAAGCGACTTAACCTCCGAGTCTGTTTCTTAGCTGTAAAGTGAAGATAATACCTGCCTTTATGGGTTGGCATATGAGCTGGATATGGTGTATTTAAAGCCACTAGCCCAGAACCTGGCTACAGTTGTTAGCCCTTTGGTTTTGACATTTGACATCTAATTTGTACGTGAAAATATTTAGGAACACAGAGGTCCCTGCTTTGTGAGAACACCTCTTCTACTGTAGCTCAATTATCATTGATAGATCAATTATTGGTTCTGTTTGCTTTCCCAGCTATAACAAGCTTAATCGATCTTAGATGTGATGTACTTTCAAATGTTTGAGGGCAGACATTGCTTCTCCTCTTCCCTAGATTTAGTCCAGTTCACCAAACTATTATCACTCGAGATTATCTCAAGACACGTCATCCTTTTGGACACAATATAGAATATAGATTTCTCTTTTCAGTGTGGTGTCGAAGGGTGCAATAATGCTATAAGTGATATGAGCAACACAAGTCCAGAATCAAAGTTCTATCATTGACAAATTAAGTCACCTTTGAAAATTTTGAACTTTAATTCTTAGGCCTCAGTTTTCTCATTTATAAATTGTTGTTTGAACTGAACAACACCTAGCATTGCTTCTTGCCCTAGAATTATGTAATTCAGTATTATCCACACGCATCAATATTATATTTTGTAGATACTAGGAGAGTTCTTGATTAATTTCACTAACAACGTTTCTTTTTAACTGAGTATTTGTGCTAGACTCAGTGAGTAAAACAAACAAACAAAAAAAACCAAAAAATACCCCTCCTCAAGGGGCTTATGTTAATTAGTGATAAGCCATGAAACATAAAATTTTTAAAAAAGGATGACAAACTGTCTTGATTTTAATAATTCTGCTTCTACGTGGTGCATAATTTATATCACTAACAAAAATTAAAGTTTTATTGTTAGCAGCAATACTCTACTCATTAACAGATACTAAAATTGACATTGGAAAAGGAAACATCTTGTGAACATATATATTTGAAACTCTTACCTGTAGAGATGGTGGAAGAAGCTGGCCAATGCCCTGTCATTGGCATTATAAATCAGAGGACCCTCTGGCAGAAAGAATCTCCATCATGAAACTCAGCCTATTTTATGTACTTGAGTCTGAGAATTATTCCTCCTTTCCGGGAGAGTATCAACAATAGATCAAAGACACCGGTGTTACCTGATGAACTTCTCCCTTTCTCTCCAGCTGAGGAGCCTGAAAAAATTTTAGACAAGCTCTTACCTTGTGACCCTGAAGCCCTGCATTGTGGTGCTTGCTTCTTCTTTCTCTCACCTGTGGTGTTTGCCTGCTATTGTTATGGATATTAACAGGCAGATGGTTGATGGGAAACCATGTTTCAACACCAAATGAGACTAATACAAAATATTTTAGAACAACCATGAAAGAAAATCAATTGCTTTTAGTTTTTTTTTTTTTTTTTTTTTAAGAAAATAAAATGAAAGCCTTGTTTTCTTTGAAATGAAATATATTCCAGAGGTTTCTCTTATTTAGGCCCTTCTTTCCTCCCTCCCTCCCTCCCTCCCTCCCTCCCTTTCTTCCTTGTATGGTCACAGGCAAAAGAGAATGCAAGGCAAGCAGAGCTACTTTTCTGGGGCCTCAGCAACTCACATGCCCCAGAGACTCAGACACACACTGTCCCAGGCCTTGCCTGAGCCGAGGAGCCATAAATGTTTCCTCATTAAATCCCAAAGGGGATTAGGGCAGAGTCCTGGCATTTTTAAGGACACACATTCTGAAGTGGATCTGTAATTCCTCCCCCCCCCCCCTCCCCTTCAGGCTTCTATCATCTTGAGCTCACTTTGCTCTACTTTATTCTGGGCTATAGGTTTCTGTATCTGTCCACTTACTGTGCGCGCATGTGTGTGTGTGTGTGTGTGTGTGTGTGTGTGTGTGTGTTGTGTTCCTTTTTTTGTCATTTGTTTAGCTGATTAAAAGCAACAAATAAATACGCTATTTAGCTCCAGGTGAGGCATAGCGAACATGTGGTGACCTCAAAAGCTTTAATTCTGCCTTTTGAGCAAACTTGAAAGAGTAAATGTATCTCAGCATGACATGAGAGGATCACAGTTCACCCACTGGGAACAGCTCTTTCTCGGCAGGTTGATTTGTGAGCCTTACAGTGTTTGCTGTTTATTGGGACAAGCTCTTTCAAGTCCCTCCTCTCTCTTCTATCATGGTCTATTTGAGGCTGTTGTCCTCCAAATGGCATCCTCTCATGAGCAGTTAAACTTGCCCTACCGTGCCAGCAGACTTTTTACTAGTCTGTAATTAAGAAACTAAGTTTTATATGGGTCCTATAAGATCAGTTTGTCAACTGTGCAGATAAACACTTCTATCCTAAGGGTATCCTTGTGACAAGAACCATATGTCATCACCTTCAGATAAATGTCTAAAGCCACTTGGTTATTAGTTTTTCTGCCAGCTTGAATACCCAGCTTTGCCCTTATTATCACTTATGGCTCATGGTGTGCCAATTATGTGTGAGGCTTGAACAAAATGGAAATTGGCTTGATTCCCATCTGGGTTAAAATGATGAATTCTTATAATCTACTATGAAGCTGAATAATGAGTTGAAGTAAATGCCCACATAATTCAACTGAGAAAGTTTTACTTAAGAAAAGTAGTTTCACTTTTGTAATGATTGATCTAATTGATACAGATTAGCATGGGGAATAAATTCCCTGGGTCATTAATCAGTGCTTCAAATCACCGAGTACAGATGGTTAGACCAAATATTGTCAAAGGGCTTATGGTGTTACTCTGAGATAGGGAGTCATGTGACATGGACAAACGTAGCTTATGAAAAACAGGACAAGAAGTCTAGCTAGCTGGGAAGCATTTGGAAGATGTCATGTAGTAACCTCCTAACTAATCTATTGCCCTTATACTCACTTGTGATAGGCTAATGGCCTCTAATATATCCAGGTCATAATCCCTGGAACCTATATATGTGACCTTATATAGGAATATGGACTTGGGAGATGTAAATAGTTAAGCATCTTGAAAGGGGGAGATTGTCCTGGATTATAAAGGTGGGTCCTTACAAGAGAGAGGCAGAGGGAGGTTTACCACACACAGAAGAGAGAAGGCAATGTGCCTCTCATAGCAGGAGAGATATTTTCAGATGCTACCCTGCAGGTTGTAGAGGTGGAAGAGGGGGCCCAGAGCCAAGAATGCTAGGAATGCAGCTCTAGAAGCTGGAAAAGGGAAAAAACAAAACAAAACAAACAACAACAACAAAAACAGTTTTCTTCAAGAGCCTGTGGTGGGAGCATGACCTAACTGGGTTAAAATGATTCAGCCCTGGGCAACTGATTTCATACTTCTGATCTCTAGGACTCTAAGAGGATAAATTTATGTTGTTTAAAACCAGCTGGTTTGTTATAGCAGCATTAGAGAATGGATACCAGCACCTATGATCCATCCTAGATTAATACCCCCATTGTTGCTAAATGTATAAGGGATATAGACAGCAAGAAGCGATAGTTCATGAGGCAAAAATAGATGCAGACTCAGAGAGTAAGTTGTCAGATGGAGGGCGGGGGAGGGTTAGGAGGGATGAAGAGATTGAGCCACGAAGAAAAAAAAAGAGAAAGCTCATGGACAACATGAGTGGTGGTGATGGGGGGGGGAGGGGGAGGTTGGGGTGGAATAGGGCATAGAGGGGATAAATGGTGTTGTGGGGGGGAAAGAAGCAATAGTTCTTGTCACCAGTGGCTTATATTATGCATTATAATATGTATACTATACACAAACTAGCAAAAAATTTAAGTAAAAATCAGTTAGGGATATTTTATGAGCATACACAGGGTGCTTTGGGTACACAGAAGAATGGCAACTTATCTGGCATTCTGGGATACTAAGTCTAGGTATTGGACTGTGTCACTAGTGATGAGAGACTATGCTGGATAGAAATTGGAGGGAAAGCACCTGCAACAGACTGACTTGTGTCTCCCAACATTTGTATGTTGAAACCCTAACTCCTCCACCAGTGTGACTGTAGACTATGAAATTAAACCAGGTCAAATCAAGTCATAGGGATGTGCATATGATCTGATAGGATTAAAGTTCTAATAAGAGGAGACACCAGATTGCTGTGCTCCAGAAGCTGGCTGAGAGAAAGCCTGGAAGAGGACTCTCACCGGAAACTGAATTGGCTGGTGTCTTGACCTTGGATTTTCCAACCTCCAGAACTCTGAAAAAATAAATATCTGTTTTTTTTAAGCCACCCAGTCAGTAATACTGTGTTATGGCAGACCAAGCTAACTAAGACAGTAGTTATGCTCCTAGAACTGTAGTATCTTGACTTTGCCCTTTAAAAATGGAAATTAACTTTTAATCAGTTAAGTCCTTACTAGCTAAAGTGAAGACTTCTGTCAGGTTTCTGACATGCAGAGAAAAAAATAAGAATCCTCATGCAAATAAACTTTTTAATTGACTTTCCTGTTATACACATTAAGGTATTTTATAAGACTAGCAGCCCTGCGCACGAATCCATGTGCTAGTAGGATTATCTCTGTGGGCCTGGCCATTCCACACCCACTATCCAGTGGCTCTCCGCAGCACAGAGGCCCATCTGGGGCAAGTTGTGGAATGCTTGCCTTTTCGCCCTGGTGATGAAGCAAGCATTCTGCCAGGCTGCTCACGCTGCCCGCTCTCAGTGGCTGTTCCCTTCCCGCCTCCCTCTCCCGTCCCCCCCCCCCAACCCCGCTGGGTCTGGGGGACTCCTGTCTTGTGGCTATGGGCACCACCATCTTTGTGACAGAGTGATGGCTAATTTGCATATTACCCTTTTTTATTAGATAGGATTCCCTCTTCCAAACACTTGTAAAATATTGTTTGAATAAATTGTATAATCCATAAAACAATGGTTGTTGTAAAAATTAATGATGGCTCAAAAATTGCATCAGTTGATGTAAACAGTAATTTTACTAAGTGTTTCTTAAAGAAGCATTGTATTCAAAGATTATAAATACTTCAGTTTGTGATTTTCTTATTATAAATCATTCTACTCCTTATTTTTTCACTGCAGGATACATTTGAAAATAAAATGGCACTTGACTTTTTTTTCTCCTGAAACTTAAACATAACCTCATGCTTTTGGTTATGCTCACTTCTTCTTCCACAAAGGGAAGAGTTCAGCCATGGAGAGCTTTGTATGTGGCTCTACTAGTATATAATTTCAAATTTATCCTTCTGGTAGTGAAAGATATTTTAAAAAAGTTTTACTTTTAATTGTGATAAAAATTTTATCATCTTAATTATTTTGTAAGTATATAATTCAGTAGTGTTAGATACATTCACATCGGTATGCATTCAATTCCCAGAACTTTTTCCATCTTGCAAATCTGAAACTCTGTATCCATTCAATATCAATACCCCATTCTCTGATCTTCTCAGACCCTCCCAACCACCGTTCTATTTTCTGTCTCTATAAAATTGACTACTCTAGATACCTCATAATAACTGGAGTCATACAGTATTTGTCTTTTTGTGACTGGGTATTTCACTTGTCTTCAAACTTTATCCATGTTGTGGTATGTGTCAGACTTTCCTTCCTTTTCAGGCTGAATAATATTTCATTGTATGTATCCTACCACATTTTGTTTATCCACTCAACTGTTGATAGACATTTGGGTTGCTTCCACCTTTTAGTTGTTGTGAGTATTGCTGCTATCAATATATACTAATTTCTCATTGAGACCCTGCTTTCAAGTTATTTTGATTGTACACCCAGAAGTGGAATTTCTAGATCCTATGGTAATTCTACTCTTAATATTTTGAGGAACTGTTGCCATACTGTTTTCCACAGTGGCTGTACCATTTTAATTTTCCACTAATAGTGGACCATTTTCTCCACCTCCTCCACAATACTTGTTGTTTTCTGTTTTTTATTTTTATTTTTACTTATAGTAGCTATCCTAATAGGTTTGTGAAGTGGCAAATAATTGTATTTTTGATTAGCATTTTCCTAATGATTAGTGATGTTGAACATCTTTCCATGTGCTCATTGGCAATTTGTATATCCTCTTTGGAGACATGGAAGGGATTTTAAACAATGATATAACATAGTCAGATTTGGATTTTGGAAAGATCACAATGACAGGTTGAGTGGAAGATGGATTATACAGAAAAACAAGCAAATGTAGGGCAATCAGACAGGAGGCTCTCAAGGTTTCTATTTTTTTTTTGGTGGGGTGGGGTTTGATCAGAGGTACTTGGGCCTCTCACAGTTTTTATACTGATGCTTCTTCATTTTTTTAAGGAAACCTCTTAACTTTGGTATTTAATTGCATCCACCACTGGTCTCAGTCTTCTTTCCAAATTTCACTCTTGTTATGTCTTTTTTTGAATTCTGTATCCTCTTCCAACTGGGCCATATGTCCTATTAGCATTCATATCAATCAGAAATTTATTTATCAATCCTTTTCTACATAAAATAGTATAGCAGTGTAGCTTTCCTCTGAGCTACATCTTGGTTTCTCTCCTCAAATATTATTCTGATTGACACATTTTGTCGGTTTGTCTTCTTTCTATCTCTCTCATGGATGGCTATGATATTTATGCAGCACTTGTTATATGTTATCCTGCATCACTATGAGTTATATGTGTGTATGGAATTATGAAGTCCTTGAAAGCATAGATTTTTTTTGTATCTATCTATACATGTCTATGGCAATATATTCATACCTTATTTTGTTTGGAGTCTTTGTAATGATCAGAAAGTATTTGTTGCTATAATAAAAATGAGTTTGGGAGTACTATGAATTAGGTCACATTTATATAACTGAAATTATCTGCATAATTTGTTTTATATGGATATAAGATGATGTTTCATTAATTCAGTCTGAAAATATAATTGATTTCTTTAAACATATTCAGATTTTGGAGACAGTAGAGTTTCAAGCAATATTTTAGGAAGAAAAACTAACGTTACTTTTGAGCCAGACACTATACTAGACACTCTATACATGTTATTCAAACCTCATAGTAATCTTTTGCAGTGGGGATTAATATCCCCTTTTAAAGATGAAGCGTTTAGGGAAGTTCAGGGAGATTAGAAACTGAATAGGTTAGTAACATAATGGTCTTGGGAAGAGTTACCAAGTGTCGAATTAGTCCATTTTAGTGAGAGTGGAGAGATTGAGAATGGATTTTAGAAATGTTTAGGAAGTTAGAATAAAAAGATTTTGTGTCTACTTGGGAGGAATAGGAAGATAGAATCTGAAGTTCTGGCTTGAGCTACTTGGTGGAATTTGGTGCCATTCACCAATATAGGACAGGAAAATGACCGAAGAAGCAGTCTTAGCATCATATGACAAATGTGTTCATTTATTCAACAAATATGTGTTGTCAATATCATACTAACAGTGGGGTGGTAGGAGTGGCCAGCCCAGGCAGGGTACAGGCAGTAAGATGGTGCATTATCTGTGTAGAATAAAACGAATAGGAATTGGTCTTTTTATTGTCTTCAAGTATCACAATGCCAATAATAAAATATTTCCTGAAAAAGTCTTTTATTAGTAAAAAGTCTAAACAATTGCTGTGATTACTATTGCATTTTAACAATATTATCTGCATGCTTCAAAGTAGCACATTTTTGTTCTTATCTTTTCACAAACATTGCTTCTACATGGGGAGGGTAATTCAGAGACCTCCCTGAACCATGGGAACTCAACTACATGCTTTTGTTTCAAGAGCAAGTATATAATTGTTTTGGATCATTTAAGTTCACTTTGAGAGCAGTTCTTGTCTGCATACTCTGTTATAATACATACTTTTGCATTTAAACAATAGCTTAGAAATAAGCAGTGCCAGCAAAGTGAATTGTGAGAACAAAGAAGCAAAACTTGGGTTATGGCAATTCTGTCATAACATTTGACATGTGGAGTTTTTATTTGTGTGTGTAAAGCAGTTCAAAATTGTTAAGTATGAATTTTCGTTCAGACAGAAAATATCTTACTAAATTTGAATAATGTTTTAAAGTTGAAATAAATTTAAGTATAAATTTGCTTTGCTTTGAAATTAGACAGCCAACCAAAAAATGATTACTACTTATTTTGTGATGATTAATGAAAGCAATTTTGTTGCATAGAAGAGGAGGTGTTAAAAAATGGTCTACTCCCAATGTCATAGTGCTAGATGAAACACTATGTTTTACACACCTCTGGTGTCTGAAGGACTGTTCCAGGCTCTGTAGACTTAGCAGTAAATGAAGAGTGTAAAGGTTAGTGTGGATGAAATGGCTCAGAGAGAATGTGTAGGAGAAGGTTACCCTGTGCAAAGTCTGGAAAATACAAGCATCTAAGAGACAGACTTTAGAAGAGGAGGCTCCCAAAAGATGGACAAGGGATGGACAGAGTGGCAGGAGGGAAGGTAAGAGATTGGAGGCAGGGACATCAGAGGAGAAGTTTCAGGAAGAATATGGTGGCCAACAGCATCCAATATGACTAAGAAGACCAAAATATGGCTGGAAAGTGCCCACTGAATTTGAGCAGCAGAAAGTGAGTGGCATCTGAGGAGAGAATGGGGGTGAGTTTAATTAAATAGTCTTTGATCTCAATGGGGAAAATAAGACAGAAGAGAGGGAGCATTAAATTACTTTTCCTTATTCTAAAATAAGTACATGTCTGTGGTGGGGAAATGTGAATAAAATTGAAAATTAAGGGAATTATAGACTCACGTTCCTTCACTTTATTGGCCTTTGGTTATAAAGTATTTGTCTTAATTGCGAAGCCTCAAGTCTCTCCTTGTGAGATAACAAAGTCTTGATCCACCGCAAAGTGCCTTCATCTGTTATTTTCCCACCACAGACAAGTACTTATTATTGTATATTTACCAGATCCTGTCACCTCTGTTTTTACGTTACTGCTTCAGAACCCAAGTGGCTATGTCTGTTTGCCACAAAGTACTTGGAAAACATTCAGTGCCACCACATATAAGAACACTGATATCTCTTCTGAGGGCACGGTCTAGCAATTGCCAGGCTCCATCCAGAGAAAGGCTTGCTTCAACTCTGGGCCATTACTACCCTTAACATTCAAAAACATTCTCTTCCTTCCAAAATGCTCCCCTTTCCTCTCTTTTCCACTTAATCTTTTCAGATTTTCAGCCTCAGATTTTCCAAACTTCTCCACTTACACAGTTCTCTCTTTACCTATGCATAATTTAAAAGACTCACAATAGCTTTTTACCCCCCTTCCTAAAGGACCTGTCTGCCCTCACACGTGAATTCAAATCCCAATTTTCACCTTTTGTTAAACATAAAGTACAAAGTACTTGAAACTGAAATTACACTTTCTTTCTCACTTTTATTATTCCATTATATATTATGGCACATTTTTATTCATGACTAAAGCACAAAGTACTTTACTATATGCTAGTCTGTTTTTCAGCAATTTCTATGAAGTAGAGAAACAATAATGGAGAAAAAATACAAGTTGACCTTTAGTTTTATTCATTCAGAGACCTCTTTATATGTCCTAGCACATATTTAATAGTAAATAAATATGTTGCCTGAATATAAATATATATGTGTAGAAATCAGAATCATACTATAACTGCATCTTTTTATTTACACTTTTCTATAAAATTACACTAATAGGATTTCCTAGACTTCACTAATCTTCATTTTTTTTCTATCATTTCATATCTTTTAAAATATAGATGTAGCATAAATTATTTATTCACTTCCCTACTGTCAAGCCATTTATGCTGTTTTCACATTGTAGTAGATTTCCTGAAAATAAATATGGCTGCATTTCCACTAATTTTCTTTAGATACGTTTCCAAAAGTGGAATTAGTAGATTAGAGGACTTAAAACAGTGTCCTGTGCATAGTTAATATTCAACAAATATTTCTTGAATGATTTCAATAAATATTTCTTATATTTATTTCTGAATTTTCCTTTAGGATAATTGTATATCTGGGCATTTGCCTCCAATCTTGTCATTTATTCCCTTGGCTGAATTTAACTGCATCCTCTTTTTTATTTAATATCATATTTTAGTCTTTGTTAACTTTATAGGTAAAAATAGTGTCTTATTTTAAAAATTTGTATTTCTTTTTAAAATATATATATTTTATTGATTTTTTACAGAGAAGAAGAGATAGAAACATCCATGAGAGAGAATCATCGATCAGCTGCCTCTTGCACACTCCCTACTGGGGATGTGCCCATAACCAAGGTACATGCCCTTGACCAGAATCGAACCTGGGACCTTTCAGTCCACAGGCCAATGCTCTATCCACTGAGCCAAACCGGTTTCGGCTAAAAATTTGTATTTCTTTGAATACAAATAAAGCTACCTATATTTCCATCTGCCCATTTAACCCAATTCCCTTGTGAATTATCTACCCATCTGTGTAGTTTTCAAGACTGTTTACAGACAAATGAGAAGAGACTGACTATTAGAGAGGACTCATGTTTTGGTTGTTGTTTTTTAATCCAATACCATTTTAGTTAAATTGTGTATTAGTAGAATTTATAAGGGGAATTTAAAATGGCCATCCTACCCATGGCTTCAAAAATGACAAACTTTGGCTGGTAATGTGTAGCCACCAGAGGGTAGAAAGGAGTAAAATTATCTTATTTTCCTCTGTATAAATAGATAGTCAGTGTTTTTTTGTAATTATTTTTTTTTCATTTCTTCTTGATACTTATAGTTTTAGTCAATTTTAGAAGTAGAGCCATGACAGCACAGCACTCTGCCTCATATAAGAATTTTATATATTTCTTTTTAAAATACAATTCTATTTCCTAGGTCTTCTCTAATCTTTGACCATTTAATGGTTTGTTTTAATTTGTATGTAAGTGGTGACAGTTATGGGTGGGAAAGTTAAACTTTGAGTTAAAAACCCAACCACTAAATGTAAGATTCAGTGTATAAAAAAAACTACCGCCCCCCAAACACACACACACACACACACACACACACACACACACACTGTCTCCACATATATTCTCAATCCATTGATTTCTCTCCATTTTTACTGCTTCTACTGTAGTGAACTGCTTATCACCATCACTTGACCTTCAAACTAATTTCCTTGCTTTCACTTTTGTTCCCTCTTAAATCCATTTGTCACATAAGTAGCCTGATCTTTTATAAAAATGTGAGTTAGATCCTATCATTCTGCAATTTAAAACCCTCA
This sequence comes from Pipistrellus kuhlii, assembly GCF_014108245.1. Taxonomy (NCBI): domain Eukaryota; kingdom Metazoa; phylum Chordata; class Mammalia; order Chiroptera; family Vespertilionidae; genus Pipistrellus; species Pipistrellus kuhlii. The sequence goes on from NW_023425405.1 coordinate 17,020,489, forward strand.
TAGACTTTCCCCTTCCTACGAATAAAATCAAAACTTTTTTTTCCTGCCCAGCCAGTGTAGTTCAGCAGTTGAGTATCGACCCAGGAACCAAGAGGTCACTGGTTCGATTCCAGGTCAGGACATATGCCCAGGTAGCGGGCTGGATCCCCAGTGGGGAGCATGCAGGAGGCAGCCAATCAATGATTCTCTCTCATCATTGATGTTTCTATCTCCCTCTTCCTTTCTCTCTGAAACCAATAAAAATGTATATTTTTTTAAATCTTTTCCCCCCTAACATATAGAACCCTTCATATTCTCATTCTTGCCCATCTCTCCTTCATTTGTAATAGCTCCGATGGATCCAGTGTGTTTCAACTCCACACTTTAGAGCTTTGGTATTAGTAGTTGACATTGCTCTATCTTCTCATTTTTGGCTTCCTCTTACCATTCAGATTTCAACTTAACTGTCAACTCTCCAGGCAGTTTGTCCCTGACATCCAATCTAAAACAGACCATAAGTCATTCTCACCAGAATATTTTAAAACTCTGCATAGTCCTAGAGAGACTATTAACTGCCTTGGAAATGCTCAACTCCCCCTCCAACCCTCCATACTTCAGTCAACTACCTCAAACCCTATTTGAAATAGTAGATACCAATGATGACCTATTTGAGTGCAAATGTACTACTCACCTCTCCGCGTCTTGTTCCTTTGCGGGGTCCCCTTCTCTTAGGTGCCTTCCTCTTTGGCCCCTTGTTGGCCTCAGTGGGGCCTGCTCTGTTTCAGTTCATCACGTTGTCATCCGTGTCCTATGGTTTGAGCCACTTTCATCCCGCCCTGGACACCAGTGTTAGAGAGTGGGAATTTTTGAGCATGCTTCCAGAGAGGCTCTGGATTATGCTCCAGACAGAGGTGTCAGTGCTGACACCAGGCCACACCTTGAGATAGAGTCTCATGGCCCCTTCCCAGCACGTAGGCCTTCTTTCATAGAACACTGTCAGCTTTCTGAAGAACAGATGACCCTGTGAATAACATGGTCAATAATAGCATGGCCCTGTCATTATTTGAGAAAAACAGTTTTGTCTTGGGTTGCTTACTCTGCAAAAACAGGATGTAGTTAATGTGCTTAAAAGTGGTCTTGAAGCTGAAACCGGTTGGGATCAGTGGATAGTCAGCCTGTGGACTGAAAGGTCCCGGGTTCGATTCTGGTCAAGGGCATGTACCTTGGTTGCGGGCACATCCCCAGTAGGAGGTGTGAAAGATGATTCTTTCTCATCGATGTTTCTAACTCTCTATCCCTCTCTCTTCTCTCTGTAAAAAATCAATAAAATATATTTTAAAAAAAGGTGGTCTTGCAGAAAGGGTCAGGGGCTGCCCTCTGACCTCCCTGTGTGGAGAGCAATCGCTGGCTGGCAATTAAAGGTTCCCTTAGTTTTAATTTGGTCTGGACTCCAGTGGTCTTTACTCCGGTTTGCTCCACAACAATCAGGTGACATCTAATGACATCTAACCACAGCCAGGACCTAACACACAGGGAAAGACTTGCTGTCCAGATGGATAACATGGGTTGGCATTCTCGCTAAATGTGTATAATCTTGAGATCATTTAATTTTTCCTGTCATCCCTGAAAACAGCTGTTTCCAGCCAGGAAGTGCGCTGAACAAACCATCTCGGTTAGGACACCGGAGGCCACTCCAGACAGGAAGTCCTGCCTCCCCTCTCTAGTCACCAGATCGCCAAGACTTGGGGCTGGAGTGGAATCCGGGAAAAATTCGAACTCGGAAACTGGCCCAGTGACCTTGTCCTAGAACATCTCTGGCGGTAGGAGGTATCTAGAGAGACTGGGGAGAGGGGGGTCAGGTGTGAGGAGAGCCATCCGGGGACTCGTCCTCCATTAAACCTAGAGCCGGGCTGCCGCCATTTGCAGCCTCTTTAGATAGAATCCCGAGGGGTCCTTCAGGCGCCCTGAAGCCCACGCAACCGGAGAGGCTGACTGAGGAGCCGGCTGCTGTCAGGCTTCCTCCCCCCACCTCTCCCGCCAAGACTCTTTCCTGGGCTCTGCTCTCAAGACCCTGGAGACAGCTTCCCGCCCAAACCGCTCCTCGTCCTGTGATTGGCTGTCCCAGGAGCCTTTGGCCAGTGGGCTGGCGCGGAGGAAGGGTGTGGGCGGGCACAGGGGCAGGAGTGGAGCTGCCTGGGTGTGAAGCGCCGCAGTTTCGCCTCAGGTCCTCGCAGTCACCGCCTCCCACCAGAGCGGTGGGGATGTGGGCGCCAGAGAGAGTGCGGCTGCGGGAGCTGGCGGTGAGGTAAACTCTGCATTCTGGCTTCTGGAACTTTCCCAGCGGAGGAGCATCTCCTCAAAGGAGTTGGGCCAGGGCACCCAGCTGTGCGGACCTTCCCTGAGGGCCTGCTTTCTCCGATTCCCTTAATTTCCAGACAGGGAGAGGAACCTCAGGCGACTCGCCTACCTGTGTTATTTATTATTATTTTTTTTTAATCTTCCTGTTACGAGGCTGGACATTGGGAGGAAACGATGTAGGCTGGACAGAGGCCCCAAGCACCGAGAGGACTGCAGAGCTAGTCCAGTTGGACGCTGACTCTTCAGATCCTCAGTGCCCCCTGACAGAAAACTGCAACCTGGAAAGGAGCATCAGCTGTGCAGAAACTGATCTGTGAAAACCTTAGTTTGTTAATACACCAACATGTATTCTTCTGCTAGCCCCAACCTTATATATAGGAATCCCCAGTTTCTCCAGTTGGCTTTTCTGCAGCTTTATCACCAGCAACAGCGTGGGGTGTTCTGTGATGTCCTCCTGCAGGCAGAAGGTGAGGTGGTCCCAGCCCACGGCTGCATCTTGTCTGCCTGCAGCCCCTTCTTCACAGAGCTCCTGGAGTGGGAGAGGCCAGCTCAGGGTTGTAAGGTGGTGTTGGAGCTGGAAGGCCTGACGATCAGGGCACTTAGGAAGCTGGTGGACTTCCTGTATACCTCAGAGATAGAAGTATATCAAGAAGAAGTCCAGGATGTGCTTTCTGCTGCCCGTCAACTCCGTGTATATGAGCTAGAATCCCTTCAGCTAGAGGGTGGAAAGTTGGTGAAGGCCCCTCAGGGCCAAAGACTGAACCAGGAGTGCTTAAAATCTCCAATTGCTGCACCGATCTCTGCCAGGGTGGTGCCATCCAGCCACTGCCCTCAAACTTTACTGCCTGTTACTCAGACTCTTTGTCCTCTTGGGGCAGTGAGATTGAAGTTGTTGGGGAAGGATGAGGGACTCCAGGACAAGAGCAGTGGACACAATGTAGAGAATTTGTCTGGCACTCTTCTGCTCAAGAGGGAGGCCAAAAGAAAACTCTGCTGCTCAAGAGGAATGCCTCAAAAAGAAAACTTTTCACCATCAAGCCACAGTCAAGAATCTAAAGAGAACAAAAACGACCTTGCCCTTGGTTCTATAGAGCTTTCCTCACCCAGTTTGTATACCACCTCTGTGGGTAAGCGACTATTGCCCATAAAGATCAGTCTGAGTCGTTCAAAGCCATCACCTAATGTCTGGACATCCAAGCCTTTGAGCGTTTTAAATGGAAACAGCTCAGTGCCTGCAGATCCTGGCTGGCGTCTTTGGCGACAGGAGAACATAAATAAAACGCCAGAGGACAAGCATAAGTCAGGGAGAGCTAGTCCTCTACAGAGCACTCCAAGCCCATCTTGTCTGAGAAAGACAGGTGGGAGTAAGGAGTGGAGTCCTGAAGTCAGAGCATCTAACTCAGACTCTGCAAACAAGGGGAAGATTGGGAGAATGAAACTGAGGAGGACTGTCAGTGGGACCCACTGGGAGGTGGTGCAAGAACCTCCCTTCAAAACCTCTCAGGATAGTCCTCATGTCCCAGAACCTAGGGACTCAAAAGAGCCTCCAGGGAATCAGCCATCCTCAGTTTACCAGCAGGAAATGCTATCTACTAGAATAGACAAGTGCCAGGACTCCTCAGTGTGCTATGGGCTACAAGACATTCTGCTCTCTGGTAGCCTCTCCTCAGACCACTCAGTGGTGAAGTCTAAGTTTGGGTCCAGTCCAGAGGTGGTAGGGAAGGAACCTGGATTTGGTATCAACTGCAGAGAGCCATATGCATTTGACAAAGCCCTGTCGGGGCAGACCTGTGAAACTGAGGAGTATAGGAACCCAAATATTGCTGCCACCAGTGAGCTGGAGTTCAAGCCATGTGGCTCAGAAATTGAGCTACCTATAGGATCTTTGGAGAGTCCAAGGGCAAAGGACTGTAGGACTCCTAGTTATCACCTGACAGAAATAGAGAAGAACTGGATCAAAGAAGAAGAAGAAGAAGAATGCTATTTACCAGAAATGGAATTCCGGCCCAGAGAGTGCATCGGATTGGAAAAAGAACCTGTTGGTGAGAACAAAGAGCCAGTTGAACCCTTTATCCCCCTTAAGATGAATGGACAGGTGCTTTCAGTAGCATGCTCTTTGACACAAGACCAAGATGATATCAGCTCCCAGCCAGCGAATGGTCAGAGAGACAAAATTCTCCACAATGGCTTCCTTGACCCTCCCCAAATATCCAATGGGGACCTCTCACCTCCCTGTTCTAACTCGATGGAGACTAGGTTGGAAGTGTCCCTGACTACAGAAGAGGTGCTGTATCCTGACCCAGAACCAGACAAGGAGGTATTGAGCAACTGTGAGCTGTTGGACCCACTCCCTGCCAGCCTTGAAGAGGAAGAGATTGATGTGGTAAACTGGACATTGGAGGGGAGGCTGGTGTCCACCTGTATTCCCTCCATATGGCCTGACCCTTCTTCAGAGTCAGAAACAGAGGTAGACATACTAACCTAGTAGAGTGGGGAAGGAGGTTTAGGGGCACTGGGAGGATGGGAAATGTTGGCTAGAAAGAGTGGTATTGGCAGAGAGGCTAGCACATGTCCTGTTATCTAGCACAAGAGGCAGGCATAACCTTGTTCTCTGTTGGTCCCACTCTCCCCTCCCTGGGTTTTGGGAATCAGGCAGAAGTCAAATAGTACTGTGGACAGAAAATTATGAACTTGAACCATCTTAGTTCCTTATAACAAGTGGAACAACAAAGTGTGTGGTTTCCAACTCTAGTGGGTCATAGGTAAGAGCCAAGGCCATGTCTCCCAGGTTATGAGGTCCTGCTAATTCAGGAAAAATTAAGTACACTCTCTGCAGTTGTTCTATGTTAGAGAAAATGTTCCAGAAGGTGTGAAGCAGTGTTGGGGTGAAATTCGAAGTGGGTGTGAGTGACAGGACATTGTTTAGCACCTTATTTGTGGATCTATTTACTCCCAGTAAGGGAAGTCTAGCCCAAACCTCCAAAGGGCCAGGAAGAAGTACTTCATCATCACTCCAAGAAGTGAGTTGAAAAAGATACAGTTGCTTAAAAAAGTTACTCCTCCCCCCCCCCCCAAACCCCCTCAATATAAAACAAACGAACATTCCAATTAAAAAAATAGGCAGAGGACCTAAATAGATGTTTCTCCAAAGAGGACATACAAATGGTCAATAGATATATAGAAAGATGCTCAACTCACTAGTCATCAGAGAAAAGCAAATTAAAACCACAATGAAATTTCACCTCACACCTGTCAAAATAAATCAACAAACAAAAAGTATTGGTGAGGATGTGGAGGAAAGGGAAACCGTGTGCACTGTTGGGAGTGCAGATTGGTGTAGCCACTGTGGAAAGCAGTATGAAGCTACCTCAAAAAATTAAAAATGGAAGTTGCTGGAAGTCAATTTCAGCATGTCAGAAGGGCTGAATCATCTGGAATGGCTGAAGGGCATTTCCCCAAACCTGAATAGGATTGTCTGCTGCCAGACAGCTCAGGGCATCTTAAATCTGCACGTCATTGCCTCCTGTTGGTCAAACACCTGAACAGCTGTAGGCTATTCCCCCAATCTGACAATACTTCTGAAAACCCTACCCTTTGAAGTGTATTATCTCCACCTTGTTTTAGGCCATATTGTGTTAATAAAAGCAGGGGTCCTGAGTGAAGGGGAGTAGTCTTTTAGCTCCTTTAGCTGACGCTCCTCTGACCCCCAATGCCTTTCAAAATTATATTTTCTCCTTGGACTCCTTATTGAATCTAAGCGCAGCTCCTTTCTCCAGATTGCTGAATGCTTTGTAATGCTGGGACAAGGCAAAAAGTGCCTTATGATCCAGCAATTCCACATTTGGGAATATAACTAAATAAATTGGAAACACTAATTTGAAAGAAGATATGGAACCCTCTATTCTTTGCAGCATTATTTATAATTGCCAATATCTGGAAGCAGCCTAAGTGCTCATCAGTAGATGAGTGGGTAAAAAAGCTGTGGTACATTTACTACTCAGCTGTAAGAAAAAGAAGGAAATCTTACCCTTTGACTGCATGGATGGACCTGGGGAGCATTAGGCTAAGTGAAATAAGCCAGCCAGAGAAAGACAAGTACCATATTTCACTTATATGTGGAATATATTGAACAAAATGAACTATTAAGAAAAAAAAAGATAGACTCGTAGAGAGCAGGCTAACAGCTGTTGGGGGAGTTAGGGAAACTTGGTAGGGGGATTGAGAAATTAAGAAAAAAAGAGAAAATTCAAGGGACAATACTGTGGGGCTTGCCAGAGGAAGCAGTGTGTGGGGGAAGGGGAAAAGGGGTATAGGGGGCATACATGGTGATGGAAGAAGACTTGACTTGGAGTGTACAAATGATATGTTGTGGAATTACTCACCTGAACCCTGTATACTTTTGTTAACCCATGTTACCCCAGTAAATTCAATAAAAAGGAGGGGGAGAACATGCTCAAAGAACTGACAGTTTCAATGAGGCAGAAGGATAGATTTTGAAGGAATTATAGGCCTGGGATATGGGTGTTTATTATGAGAAAGCATTAAAATGCAATATTTTGGAGTTTGAAGGATTTCAGGGTGTGGCCATAGAATTGAATTTTTGGGGACAATGTGGTGAAGGTCATGTAAATTGAGAAGGCCTATAAAGGCTAAACCATGCAGGGGGTGCTATTTCTAAATACTACAGATTGTTTTTATTATTTATTTTGCCTTAAACTCAATGTGGATGTGCTTGCTCATCCACATGGGTGTGTCTTAGACCCAAAGTTTTATCAGTTTAGCATTTATCTCTAACATACTTAATTAGAACAAAAAATATTTAAGTAGTAGTGTTTATAAGGTAATTGAATACTCCATTATTGTTAAGAATTTCTGTTGATTTTGTATATTATATATATTGATAGATAATTATTTATTTGTTAATTTAATAAAGAACCAACTTTTATATGATATCGAACTGTGTGTGCAATGTGGTTAGATGACAGTTTTCTCATCAGTCATACATTGATTTGCCTAGCCTGTTGTAGTTTACATTTATTGTCCCAGCCTAACTATTAATGATACCTATTTCACACTCTTAAAAAGCTATCTCAGTGTTTTAATTTACTATGTTAATGAAAATAATCAGACATGCTATTGACATTTTATGTACAAAAATGTACATCACAACATTAATTGTAATATTGAAAAGGAGAGAAAAAACTAAATGTTCAAAAACCTAAATTGTTAAATAAACTAGTGTATAGCCATATGATACAGTTATTAATAAATAACACATTTGATGAATTTAGTGGCATAATTGTTCACCACACATTATTGACCAAAAAAGCTATATACAAATATGTTAACATTATACAATTCCAAAAATATTAAAATATTTTTATTTTTGAAAGGAAAAATAAAATTTGGGAAATTATAAAAATAATGACATTGTATACACTGTAAATTTGAATCATTTTTTTCTTTTTATACTGCTTTGTATTGTCTGCCTTTCCTACAATAAACATCTATCAGTTTTATAATCAGAAAAAATATTTACTAATAAAGTAACAACCAGTTTTAGACAATAACTTATAGGTTAACCTGATTACAAGTATCTTCAAAGTCAACAATTCAAGATGGCCTGAATTTTATTTTAAATTGCTAAGCGAAATTGTTGAGTGAGGTTAGGATGTTAATGAAGCCTGAGCTTTTAATGCTTTCAATTGTGCTTTAACTTTTCTTTTTGGTATAATTTACTATCAGTGATTTTTATTTTTAAACTATGTGAGTCCACTCTGGCAGAGTTATAAAACATTTATGGAACAGGCTACCAATCTTTGCATGACTCAATTTCTAGTTAGAGTGTGGGGATGGCTGATGGGTGTCTTATCTTACTTCCAGCTCTCTCCAGTTGTGGGACATATGCAAGTCCTAAAAAAGGGCATTTTTTTTTCTACAGGGGGAAAACTTTACATTAGTGCTATTTTTATTATTATCCATTTCAGTCTTTCCAATTTTTAGTAGGGTAATTCATTCTTGAAACAGTCCTTGAGGAAAAAAAAATATTTCTACTTATTTATTGAGGGACATAGATTTTCCTACTCCCACACAATGGACCTTCAGAAAGACTTCATAAGTAGGCCACTGCTGCATCAGCTCATAATCTGAATGAGGAAAATTAGGCCTATGATTAAAATTGGTTGTTACTTTATTAATGAATATTTTTCTGATTATGAAATTGATACATGTTTATTGTAGAAAAGTCAGACAATACAGAGAAGTGTAAAAAGGAAAAACGATTCAAATTTGACAAATGTTATTATTTTTGTAATTTCCCAACAGTTTTTTTCCCATACAAAAATATACTTTAAAAATATTTTTTGGCCCTAACCGGTTTGGCTTAGTGGATAGAGCATTGGTCTGCAGACCCTGAGGGTCTTTTAATGAATGGATGGTCAAATGAGCTTTGGTTCATCCATATCATGAAGTAGTTCTCAGAAATTAAAAAGGTTAACTACTGATACAATAACTTGGATGAACCTTAGGGAAGTTACGCTTAATGGAAAAAAAAGGCCAATCTCAAAAGGATATATAGTACATGGTTCTATGTATTAAACATTCATGAGTTGTCATAATTATAACATAGAGAACAGATTAGTGGTTACTAAAGAGCTAGGATGATGTTGTGGATGTGAATGTGACTATAACAGTGTTAACAAAATAGATTCAGAGATATTAGAAGCATGGAATAGACTCTCAAATCTCAGAGGGGAGGCGGGGTGAGTGGATGGATGGGAAGAGATAAACCAAATAATTTACATGCATATATGCATAAACCATGGATATAGACAAGGTGGTGAAAGCCTGGAGTGGGGGGCAGAGGCGAGCCAGAATAAGTCAATAGGGGAGGAAAGGGGACATATTTAATACTTTCAACAATAAAGATTTTATAATAAAAGAAATGATAACAGGGTTAAATTGTTTTATTTTGATGATGGTAAACAAATACACACGTGATAAAAATGTATAGAACTAACACACGCACTCACACACACACACACACACACGCACACACACACACACATAAGGTGGAAATCTGCCTAAGCTCTGTGCTTTAAACCAAAGTCAAATTTCCTAGTTTTTATAGTATACTATAGTCATGAAGTAGTTATGCAAGATGATACCTGTATTGGGGAGGCTGTATTATAAAGCTATACAGTACTGCCCTGTACATTCATTTATATACCTTCCTATGAATCTATAATTATTTTAGAGTAAAAAATAAATAAATTACTGCCTAGCCACTAAATATATTTGTGTAATATTGAAAAAAAATTTGGTAAGTTACACACCTAATAAACAATAGTGTGTTTTTTTGTTTGTTTGTTTGTTTTTATTCTGGGAGGTGTGCTAGATTGGCGTTGGCAGTGTGGAGGCGGGGGGGGGGGGGCGTGGAAGGGGAAGGATACTTTACACCTCACACAGTTCTACTTTTAAAAATGCAGTATGAGGCTGGCTGGTGTTGCTCAGTGGTTGAGCATAAACCTATGAGGTCATCATTCAGTTCCCACTCAGGGCACATGCCCAGGTTGCAGGCTCGATCCCCTGTGCGAGGTGTGCGAGAGGCAGATGATCCTCCATGATTCTGTCTCATTATTGATGTTTACTCTCTTTCTCTTCTTCCTCTCTGAAATAAATAAAAACATATTTAAAAAATAAATAAAAATGTATGTCTGTGCCTATATTAAGTATAATACTTTTACAAATTTAACACCCCTTCTAATTTATTAATTTAGAGGAGAAATCAACTCAAGCTTGACAATACTCTTTCTTGAATACCTTAGCCCCTCTTATTGTCCGTATTTGTTTTTGAATTTATTTTTTCCTAAATATTTGTTGAAATGTACCCCAGTTTTTAGGGCCCAGAAAGTATTTATTGGTACAAGTCTACTGAATTTACCTAGGGGCCTTGCAATATCTGTCAAGTTCTCTGACTGTCAGATGGAGCACATCACTTTTCTTCACGCATTCTGTAACAACCCTCTGACTTCTCCCATCAGTTGCTCCTCAAAGGGGTCTTCATTTTCTCTTTATTTCTTCTGGTCTTATCTTGTTGTGTCATTAGACTCAAAGGCACAGTGGATCCACACTCATCTTCTATGCTGGAATTTTATATTCTGCATTACTTCATCCAAGGATCTGCAGAGAGAAAAGCGAGAGAGAAAAACATAGATCTCAGGAAGTTGGAACACTGACTGCTTAGTTGTGCTATTAAGGCAATCTTTGAGTCCTAAACATCCGGAAGTATGTTTTTTTTCAAATTTAAACATAAAAATTGTGATTGGTAGACATTACTCTGACATTTCAGATATTACCTTTAGGACTCACATGAGCTTTTGTCTCTTTCTTTGTCTTCAAACATTTTAGTACATTTGGATTGCTATAACAAAAATACCGAAGTCTGGGTGCCTTATAAACAAAAGGCAACTGATTTTTAACAGTTCTGGAGTCTAGGAAGTGTAAGATCAAGGTGCTAGCAATTTCCCTCTCTTGTAAGAATTTGCTTCCTGGTTCACAGGTCGCTGTTTTCCCTCTGTCCTCACATGGTGGAAGGGGGCACAGGCTTTCTGGTGTTTTTTTTTTTTTTTTTTTTTTTTAATAGATCAGGGCATTAATCTCACTCATGAAGCCTCTACCTTAATGATATAGTAACCTCTCAAAGGCTTTACCTCCAAATACCATCACATTGGGGGAATAGCTTTCAATATAATAATCTTGGGGAGACATGAACATTCAGACTACATCATTAGAGATATGTAAATTAGAAGTTAGATGAGGATGAATCAGAATCTACTATTTTGTTTCCATGATAAAAATGAGTGTTTGGGGTTGATAGGCATATATAATGGTATCAATAGGCAAGTTAGCATCATGCAGTATGATTTTTAAATTAAAATGTGTGAGGCAGAAAGCAGAAGAGTTAAAAATTACAAAGCAAATAATTTTCAAGGTTAGAATTTAAGATCACTGTTAGAATTACAATTTTTAGTTGGAATATGAATTTACAGCACTTTGTCAGAAAGACATAAACCTCACTGCTCCTGTTACTTTGATTTTGGTAAATGTCCTCATCTGTTTCTTTCTGTATTCCAGTGTCTTACATGATGCTCATACTTAGTTGATGCTTCAGAAAAACTTCTAAATTGATTAGTGATAGACAGGAAGTAGGAAGATGTTCTTTAACGTGATTACAGGGAAACTTTACCTATGCCCTGGCTAGCGAATGGCTTTCCAGCTCATTCAAATGATGTTTGATCATGAGAAGTAGTAAAAAAAAAAATTACTTAAATTTGAAGTAAGTCTGAGAAAGGGTATACGTAAACTCAATATATAAACAGAGAACAAAGTGAGGTACAGCAGTCATGGAGAATTGGGAAGTTGAGGCCGAATGGTACCATTGCTTTAAGTGTCTGGAATATGTAAGAATATTCTTACTGTCCTATGGACTGTGTCATTATATACCTTTTACATGCAAGCAATGTTAGAGGTTGGGGAATAGATCAGTGAACAAAGTAGGTAAAATCCTATTTTCAAGACATTAACATTTGGGGACAAGGTAACATAAGGGCAAAGATATGTAATAAGTCATATCATATTCTGGAAAATAATATGGGCAAGAAGGTAAGTGAGTGCGGCTGCAGCTCGATGCCACAACACAGCAAAGTTCATTGCCTCTGTTATTTCAGTGGCAATTTGTACAGTTTGGCTTCTCAGAAGCATGGACAGGTGACTGGATTTATACCCAAAATCTCATTCAATATTAAAATGCTAATTTGTTTACATAATATGATAGGACTTAAAACAGTTATTAAAGAAACATACATCCAGCACAAGTTAGTACTTATATGCATTACTAATCTTTTACTGTTAACAAAATTTACCTTATCCAACCCTAGCTCTGTACCTGTATTTGAATTTAACAATGTACCTTCAACATTTCCTTGTTTATTCATGGTAGTTTAGACTACCCTAGCAACCCCATCTAGTTCTTAAAGTCCCTATAGTTTCCCTTTAATTGAAAGTCTCTACAGCATGCTTACTCCATATGTATTTGAATCATGGAAAGATTGCTTTATGCTCCATTTAGCTCCTCAAAAACCAGAGAGCAGAGATTACCTGCACAGTATGCACGCTCGTCACTAGCCTGAATCCCTCTTTAATTGTTCTTTTTTAATTGCCAGCAAAACCTCTCTTCATCTATCAGGTATTTTATTTTTACTGATTACTTCCACCATTAAAAATTAATGTCCTTAAAAACTTCTCTAGCTGACTTTTTAATTATGGCCACTGTTAGAGATCTTACTTGGAATTAAAGAGATTATACATCTATTCCCATGAATATTTTAATACTTAAAAACTGATCTTAAATACTTTAAATTTCCATTTAAAGCAGAGATGATAGTTTGGGCACAGAAAGTGAATTACAAGGTGATTGAGGTGTGGCAGGAAAGAAGATTTGGAGGGGAGTGGGGAAAATGAGCTACACTGGAGCATTTGAGAACAAGTGAAGGTGAATTAAAAAAATTCTCAATGTTAAATAATATATTTGAAGTAATTCAAGCAAGTTTTACATATTAGTCTTAAAACTTTTCCTGAGCACTCTATGCACTTCAGATGCTACTGAATTTTTGGATGGCATTGTTGATTAAATATCCACCTGTCTTTTTATCTATCTATCTATCTATCTATCTATCATCTATGCTTCTATTTTTTCATATACACTGCCTACTGAACAAAGGAATTATCCCTCACAATTATAGAGTGTGTGTGATTAAATACCTAAAGGCCTGAATTCCTCAGTGAAGTGGTCCTATGACATATATTCGCATAGTAACATTATAATAAAATTTACCTGTAAAATTCTTGCAGGGAGAGTAAATAAATTGGAAGACATTTGAGATGAGTGTTCATTTAGAATACGGGGTTAGGGTGGTTAAATGGGAACATGGAAGGATGAAACAAAAAGTGGGAAGAAAGGTGTCTAACCCCTCCTTGGACTTCCTTGAATTCTGCTAAGAAAGAAAGGTTCGCAGTGGGTCTCCTTTCTTTAGGACACCACAAGCAGTTTGTGAGCGTGACCTGGTAAATGTATAAGCCTGAAGGTAAAAATGAGTCTCTTGGAGTTTTAATGAATTGATTAATAAATGAATGGATATTTTGGGAGGCATGTAGGTTGTTTTTTGTAAGCAAACCTGCACTTTGTGGATTAATGGGATGCAGCCAGAACTAAAGGTGGAAATAGTGACAAGATTAAGAAGACTTCAAAACCCAGTTAAACTTACACCCCATGCTAGTCCATCACACCCCAGTGTGGAAATGGGGACTTAGGGTCTTTTAAATATCTGTGTGTATGCTCATCAGCTGCTGTTTAGCACTCTTTGCTTATCATTAGCAAAGTCCAGTGATGGGTCACACATTTTTTCTTTTTTTGTTTATGATTGGCCTTTTGTGCTCATGGACCTGCTCATCTCAGCAGTCATCCTCTGTGAATTTTCTTTTTCCCTCCATGAGAAAAATGGATTCAGAGACCCTCAGCAAATACAGGTGTGGAAATTCAACCTAATTCTTTCGACCCCTTAATCTAATTGTCTTCTAGATTCTTGAAGGATTATAGAATCTTTCTTCAAAAAAAAAATTGTGTAAGAAGTGCAGTGTGATTTGCCCAAGTTTATTGTAGAGTGGTAGTTTAAAAATATGTTTACAAAGTAAGTTCTTTGAAACTTCTTTCTCCAAAAGGTGGAGTTTAATATCCCTCTCCTTGAACAAAGGCCAGACTTAGAGATTCACTTTCAACCAATAGAATGTAGCAAAAATGATGTTATGTGACTTCTAAACCAGGTTACAAAAAAGACTCAGCGTTTGCCCAGTTTCTCTGTTTCTTGATTAGTCATTCTGGGGTAAATTAGGTACCATATATGAAAAAAATTCAAGCAGCCCTATGAAGGGAGCCAGATGGAGAAAAACTGAGGCCTCCTGCCAAAGGCTAGCACCAACATGCCACGAGAGTGGACCAGGTTATCATGAGATCCTCAAAGCCTCAGTCAAACCTTCAGATGATGCACCCGCTCAGTTCTGACTGCAACTAGTGATATAACTTCTGAGACTCTTTCCTTATATGGACATTAGAATAATAATATCTACCTAATGATGTATTGAATATAAAATGCTTTACAAATAGTGATTAATTGCTTGTACACATTATTCTTTTTTTCCTTTGGCACAATACTTCTAATCCATAGCCTTAGGTCTTCTTGTTTTGGGTTAAATTACATTTAATGAGATTTACCTGAAAAAGTCAATTCACTTTGATTAGCAGGTAAAACCATGTGTCTAGCTTGAAAAATGTCAGGGTTGCTGTCAGCCATGATTTAACCTTCAGCTCTGTGGTTGAATGCTTTAGTTACTTTTCTTTCCAAACCAACGGAGCCAGTCAGCCCATTGACCTTTATGAAAATGAACCCAGCAACAACAAGGAGAGCTGTATTTTTGTTTTATTTGAGCATGTGTCAAATGGACTTCAATTCATTTTTAGTAAGGTATCAAAGGAGTGTGTGTGTGTGTGTGTGTGTGTGTTTGAATTTATATTTAGAGTAAATATGGAGTATTAAAGAGGGCTTGATGCTAAAAAGTAAACTTTATGACATAAAATTCTAATATTTCTAGAAGCTAATTCATTCTTTTGTGCAATGTACAATGGACATATTTTGGCCTATTTCACTTACCTTATTTACTTTACATTTTTATATTTTTCAGTATTTGATGCTATTGTTGACTGGTTGCTTGAACCATTCTTCTCCCAGACATTGTCCACATATTTATCCTCCCACCTCTTCAGTTTATCCTTATAAGTACCTTAATGGACTCCTCTTTCTTTTCCTGCCCTGAAGATACTGTACTTTCTTGGAAACTATTTCTTGATCTGCCCTTTTCCCTCCATGTTCTGTTTGCTATTTTCTTCCACACATGGTTTTATCATCTGTATTCTCATGAAATCCAATCTGTTTTTTTCTGGTTCCCCTATTCACTTAATATTTCTAATTGGCTGTTGCTCATTTGATATTAGGAGAAAATGGAGATTTACTGATTCTCTACTGTAACTTCCTTGGTCTATAATTGAAATCAAGAAATGTTACCAAAATAAATTTTATTGAGAAAGGATGATATTGCCAAATTATTATATCAGTCTTTATCAGGGTTTAGCATTAGGTTCTTTAACTGTTACTTAAATTGTTTTTTTTTTTAATGTCAAGCTAATATAGAATAAAATAATAATGACTTGACAGGTGTGGAGGGAGGAGAAGAATTTTGGTGAATGGTGAGGACAAGCAACTTTGAAAACTCATGCTGTTGTAACCCATACTCTTTTTTCACTTTTACTTGACTCTTATCTTCCCCTTTCTTCTTTTAGAGAGATGGTCAGAGATTTAGTTTCTCTATTCTCTTAAATTTAACCAAGGATTCATGAAACTTCACACTTACTCTTATATTTCGAAGGAGAATGGAAGCAGTTCAGAGATGTGATTTTTTATAAAATGTTATGGGAAAAAATTGTGTATGGAGAACACTTTTCTAGCAAATATCATCAGTTGCTTAGAAAAATGACTGCTTAAAAATATATATGTCATCCTACTCCTCTTCCTGGAACTATAGTTATAGTGTTTTGGGTTTTCTCTGCACCTCTCCCCCACCTCCATCCCCTGCCCCAACATTCATTAGTATCCTAAGTATGGCCCAGAATGTATAAAATCATAGCAGGTAAGTTTTCTTGTCTGCATTTTGACCTTGCTTTTTCAATCTGCAGTCCATAAGAGGAAATTTTTATTTTATTTTATATTTATTTTATTGATTAGAGAAAGATGAAAGGAGAGAGGCATCAATTTGTTGTTCCACTTATTTATGCATTTATTGGTTGACTCTTACATGTACCCTGACCAGGAATCGAACGCACACCCTTGATATATAGGACCATGCTCCAACCAATGGAGCTACCTGGCCAGGCCTTGATTTCTTAATTCCCACTAGTTCTTGTTTTCCTCTCAGGACTTAGACATTTAGTGGGCATTATTTTCATTTTTAAAGCTGTTATCATCTAGTTTCCAATTTCCAGATAGAGGGTACTATGTACCCTCTCTTCTTCCCCCAAGACTGGTAATAGTTCAGAATCCTCTTAGTTCACTCCATAGGTTTTCATCCACTAAACATGCTGAATGCCTTCCTTATGATAGTCACCTTGCTAGGTGCTTAGAATACAAAGATGTATAAAGTCATGGTCCCTGTCCTCAAAAGGACCTCATCACCCACTAGGGAGACAGGCACAAAAACAGGAAATTACATTACAGAATGATAAACACTGTTGGAGAGGAAGGCACAAGGCACAGTGACCCAAGGAAAAGAAATTCATTCTGCACGTGGAGAAGGGAGCGCTTCACAGGAAGGGTATACTCGCATTATTCCTTGAATGATTAGTAAGCTCTGTTCAAGAATTTTGTTCCAATTAATAGGGATACACAGAAAAGGGCAACAAAACTACTCCCCTTCCTTCAATGGGTAACATTGAAAATTATCCCGAGTTAGAACACAATGTGTGGTCTGATGCTGTTCCTCTGAGAGCTAGTCCCCAAAGTCATTTCAATTTGTAATTCCTAATTTAAACCAACTCTTGAGCTTCTCTTGTGGGTTCCCATTTTCTCACTCTCTACATACAGCTTTTCTTCTGTTCCTTAATAGCCACTCTCTTAATGCTTTTTAGCAGAGTAGTTGTGGTTGGCAGAATAATGCCATTCCCACTTCCAAAGATGTCCATCCTAATTCCCAAGTCCTATGACTCTGTTAGCTGGCATGGCAATGGAGAATTGTAGTAGCAGATGGAATTAAATTGCTAATATCTGACCTTAAGATGAAAAGAATGTCCTAAATTATCTGGGTGGGCTCAATGTAATTACAAGTTGTTGTTGTTGTGTGTGTGTGTGTGTGTGTGTGTGTTCTGTTGTGTGTGTGTGTGTTCTGGTGTGTGTGTGTGTGTGTGTGTGTGTGTGTGTGTATGTGTGTGTGAAAGAGAGAAGCAGAAGACTCAGAGTGATAATCCTGGCTGTAGTAGGAATTGACAACCTGTGGCTGGGGTGGATGAGGGCAGATAGACTAAAAAAAGAAGCCAATAAAGAAATAGGGAAGCCAATGGGGTAAACTAGAAATCTTATGGTAGATTCATAGAGGGATACTATGGACATTGTTTTTTAAACAGAAAGGTAATATTGAGAAATAATCTCAACTTCAAGTAAATTTACTTAGGAAGAGAGTGACAACAAAGGCATTCTCTAACTGTAAGATATAGGCAAGGAAAAGAAGAGAGATGAGGAAAAATTTTGCTCATCTTATGAGTTAAAGAAGAGTGACAAGATGCTTGCTTTCCCAATGAGTGTAATTTTGGCCAAGTCAATCTCACACCAAAATTGAGCCATGAGAATAATATTGATATGTGCTTTTTCAGTACTAGTCTACAAGATAAATATTTAATACCCAATAACAATCTTATGAGATAGATACTATTACTATCACTCCTATATTTTAAATGAGAATATTGAAGCATGGCTACTTGCCCTTTGTCAATGCTTATAAGTGATACATGCAAAATTTGAACCTGGATTATTCCATACTGAGGTCAGTAATCTTCATCACTACACCATACTGCCTTGGAAGGGGCCTCCTTTGGACTATGTGTAGTGATGATGGCTGGTTCCAAGATGGGACTGATACATTAAAGACTGAGCCATCCTCTGTCATGGCAGCAATGGGATAAGAGTTTAGGCTCAAGCCTCGTGTCACAGCAAGGCAACAACCACCAAAAATAATAAAGACAGCAATTAAGTTTTGCAATGAAGATCTGTACTAAATTTTCCAATGGTTTTAACAATATATATGATGCTAAATTAGTAGGTAGAGCTTGGTGATGAGAGGATGGGGATTTCGGAGCAGGACTTCAAGCCAGACATTCTCAGCCATTGACCATATACTCTGAATGGAGAGGTGAGGTCTGGTTGTGAGAGCCAGGACTATGTTGTAAAAAGCAGTAGTCATTACCATAGTTATTGGGTTGTTTTGAAGCTTATTAAGAGTGAAAGCAGCCTTGTCTTACAGGTGTGAGAATCTTCCCACCACAGGCAATTTGGAGCGGAGGGCAACCCGCCCCATAGAAGATTATTCCCCTGGAGTTGGGCGTGCGTGGACCTGCTGAATTGTTTGTGTCAGTGGAGAGAAACCTGAGTTTGCAGCCGCTGCAGCTCCACTTCTTGACTTTGGAAGATAGGTGTGCTGTGCCGTCCCCACGGTCTGCATATCTCAGAACACTCCTTAGTTGATAAGCACTTTCCAATCAGCCTTTTCCATTATCTCCTGCCTGCTTTACCTTCAGACACATTCACATTCATCAGTCTTGTCTTATCTGAACAACAGCGCAGACCGGCACCAGGCACAATGGAAGAGGTAATATGCAGAGGCTTTAATTACATTTATACCCGAGAAGCCTCTAGAAAGAACACTTTGCAAGTTACAAACTTTCAGTCAGTGTCAAAGCTGCTGCACACCTGTCTCTGACTTTTTGATGACGGTCAGGTCAGGTTCAATCAGGGGACGCCTTTTGGGGTGTCCTTCAAGTGAGCTCTTCACGGAATCATAGTCCTGGCCTTCTGGAAAAGTTTCTCTAGCCTGCTTGCTTTGGTCAGGGAGTTAGAAGGAATGAGCACTTTCAATTTGATGCAATAATTATCTGTGGAACAACTGTGTTCTAGCTTCTGTTTAAGGTGTTGGGGATGAGAGGAAAATGGGTCTTGCTTTTAAGAGCTCACAGTGAAGAAAATTAAGGAAGATCATGGAAGCAAATCTGCATGAGAAGAGGTACTTTTAGGGAACAGAGGGAAATGTGATCAACATGACCTTGGGGAGCGCTGGGAGGCCTCCCAGAAGAGTGATGTTTACTCGGGGATCCTCCATTCCTCACCTTCTAAGGCTCTGCAGCCACATGGGATCTCTCTATCAGAGGTTGTCTGCCTTGGCTGCACTTTAGAATCATCTGGGAAGCTTTGTAAATTCCCAGTGCCCACACTGCAGCCCAGACTAACTCATGCTCTCTGAGGATGGGACCCAGGCATAGGTACTTTTTAAAGTTCTTCATGTGATTCCTATATGCAGCCAAGTTTGAAAGCCACAGACCTAAAATAAGAACTTGGTGATTAAAAAATAAGAGACAAAGGGCCATATTATGATTTGAAGATTCTGTTACTATATTCTGGGAGGGTTGGTGGGAAAAGGGAAAAAAGAAAATTGCTGTATAGTGACTATCAGTGGTTCTATCTGGCTAAATTCAAGTTCATAGCATCTAATATAGTAAAATGCAGGAAAATACCATAAGAGCAAGGCATGGAGTATTTGTTGAAGCAACTTTAATGTGAACCTTACATGTTTTGTACCTGCTGCTCTGGAAACGTCTTAGAGAAGCTTGCATCTTAAAGTTTATTTAAGGAGAAAACCAGAAAAGGTTTCTGTCTTCCTAAGGAGACAGGAAATATATATTCATTCAGGCATCAACTGTAAAATTATGGAAATTGTTTGCATGCTGTACCACCCTACAAAGTCACTTAGGATTTTTAAATTGTTTTATTTTTATAACCTACAAATTCAGTGGAAAAATAAGCCACCCAAGGCTCACGTATGCATTAATGCTTCAATTAAATATAAATAATGTTAATATTGGTAATATTTATAGCATGTCAGTACTTAACATATGTTATTCTATTTAATTTCTTATGATTATCCTATTAGCCAAAAGAGGCATGCAACTCAGAGAAGATAAAAAAGGTGTCTAGGGTTCCACATAGCTTCAAATTAGGATACAAGCCCCGAGAGAAGCTTGGTGTAGCTGGAAGGAAACTGGTTTAGGAATACAAAGATAAGAATTCTATGTCTGATGAGCTTCTGTGTGATTTTGAGCTAGTCACTCAACCTCTCAGAACCTTGTTATTATCTTTAAAATGACTAGACATGACTAGGCATAATTTTTCTTCTAGTAATGAGTTACACTGAGAATGTAGGTTTAAAGTGACTTTAGTATCTCATATATGTATGTAATTTCCCCAGAATAAAGAATATAGGAATTTACTTTACCTTTTTGTGAAAATGTTATGGAAAAAATAACTTATTTTATTTTATTTTATCAGAAAAATACCATTCTTCTTTCCCTTCTACCTAGTAGTTCTGGAAAACTTGTATGAAAGACAGGTATAGCCAGTCTTGCTTAATTTTTTTTTTCTTTTTTAACAGGAATCTGTTTCCTACAGAGAATGTCCCAGTTGGCTCCCTGGTCCTTTGCAATCTAGGTGGGTCTTTTTTAGCTCTTTGTCTAGAATGGGATGGTTCTGAAGCAAGCTGGTTAGTCTCCTTGGGAAATTAAATAGGCAGAGTAATCACTCTAACACGTAGGTACATTAAGGGAATTCTGAAGCTCTCTAGCTTGACAGGAAATTGCCTGAGGGAGTCTGAGATGGAGGAAAAAGTCCAAACAAGCTGGGATGAGGCAGGCACTGAAGTTGGAGTTGCTTCGATTTATGTCATGAACACAGAAAAAAATCAGTCCCAGAAGATGTAATCTGTTTGGCACATGACATTGATCATATTGCAAATTACCAAGTAGCTGGGCCCTGGAGGATCCCTACCTTGTGGCCCTGACCTGTGGAGTCCTTGAAGTTGTTTGATCCCAGCTTCTCTCTAAGCTTAATAAGACTTGTTAGACAGATATGGGTGCAAAGACTTGTGACATGTGATTGCTTGCAAGATAGTAAGGGAATGGAAAAGGGATACCTTCCTGAGGTTATAGAGCTGAGGCCAGAGGGGACTGGTGCTGCTATCTCCTCCCTCCTTGCAACTCCAGGCCTGTGGTCTTCAGAGTCATTGTCACAACATTGGTTGTGCTTCACTGTCTCTTGCCTGAAACAGTGCCACAGACACCTGCTTGTTCCATAGGGTCTCCTTGAGACTTCCTTGTGCCAGTTCAACCTACTGATTATGACCAGAACTCTCTTGCCAAGCTCCAAGTTGATCACCATCAGCCTGAAATAAAGTCTAAACTCCTCAACATAGCATCAAAATCCCTTAGTATCTGAGTTCCATTTTCCCTACCCCCAAGATCGGACTGGGTTAAAGATTGTTTTATATTGTCTTTTGGAAATGGGAAGTATATGTTGTAACTTAAAAACTCATATTCAACATTTCTAGTGTGTATGTGTGTGTGCTTTTTTTTTTTTTTTTTTTTAATATAAACTACAAAAGTTCATAGTTGGCAGAATCTTTTTGATTTGTGGAGACATACAGACTATAGAGTGACAAAGCGCTACAGGAGTTGTAAAGAACTCCTTTCAAACAAAGTCAATGCCACCACAAACATTCGGTTGTGTCAATGGAGAAGGGATAGGTAGAATGGAGAGAGGAGAGCATAATTGGTCTCCATCCAGTTGGGGTTCCCTACTTTTATCTTTCCCAGATCCCTACAAGCAGATCAGCACCCAATCAAGACAGGAAACTGGACTATTATTCTGCTATTTTCATGAGAAGGTATGAGGGTAGGTAATATCTGAATCTTTTAGGTGATGAGATGGATGGTGTGAACTTGGAAATTCCTCATGGTGGTTCTAATCCCTCCTGTTAAGAACATTGATTTAATTCAATCTCTCTTTTAACAAATAGTGTCTCTGAGACATAGAGCAATTAAGGTAAGGGATCTTGTTTAGTTGGGGAACAGAGTCATGACTAGAACTTAATTCTTAAAAACTCCAGGTTCAGTGCTTCTTCTATTAATTTACATGCAGGAAGCTTATAGGCAGCTTCCTCTTTCTAAAAATTTCTCCAATATTTGGAGGGCTGGAGAGCACATACAACTTTATACTGTTTCTCTACTGTTTTACATTGCTTCTCATGGTTCCTGGTATTTCTTATGTTGTAAATTTACAAAGACTAGATAACATATTTTAAACTTCCTTTGTATTTCTGAAGGTAACTAGCTCAATGATGAGCTAATAATAAGGGGACAAAAATAGCTGATGATGAGTTTATTAATATCTCAAAATAATCTACTTGAATGATAAGATAATATTAGGTACAGCATTTCAAGTGAAGTTCTTGTTGGAAATATTGTCCACATCAGGAAATTCATGTTAAAGATGAACATTTGCTGTGGGGCATAAAAAGTAGACCGATTTATACATCCTAGCTCAGAGAGATTTACCTTTGGGGGTCCAAGATAAAGAGGCAGGGTATTCTAACAGGGCTCCTGAAAATTCTTGGGAGGCTAGGACTCAAAAGTCAAGGTTTATTGACAGATAACTTTAGGGAATTCTGCTGGTTAATAGCAGGGACTGTCCCACTTTTGGGGGTAACATGGAAGCCACCTGAGCAGCTTCAGGACAAAGAGAGAAGACCAATGATCAGAACTAGGATTTTGAAAATAAAATCTAAATAATTGATGAAGAACTTGGCTAATTTGCTGTAATGTTATGCTCTTACTAGAGGCCCAGTGCACAAAAATCGTGCACTCCATTGGGGGTGTCCCTCAGCCTGGCCTGCACCCTCTCTCAGTCCAGGATCCCTTGGGGGATGTCTGACTGATGGGTTAGGCCTGCTTCCCATGGACATCCTTAGAGCTGCTATGGAGGCAGGAGTGGCTCCCACCACCACCGCTGCACTCGCCAGCCAGGAACCATGCTTCTGGCTGAGTGGCGCTCCCCCTGTGGGTATACACTGACCACCAGGGGACAGCTCCTGTGTTGAGCATCTGCCCCCTGGTGGTCAGTGCGTGTCATAGTGACTGGTCATTCTACTGTTTGGTAGATTTGCATGTTAGCCTTTTATTATATAGGATATTTCTTTATCCCATTTGACTCTGATATAATGATGTGTTTATAATTTATAGTCAGATTTTTAGATAACTGCCAGACAAATGTAGTCAACCTAATTAGGTAAAATAAAAATTATTTTTTAGAGGCTGTTAAAATTTGAAAGATGTGAATGTGTTTTTTTGATGCACTTTTACTTTTATTATAAATGTTATTTCATCATTAGCTCTGTGCTAATTGTTCATTTGAGGAATGATTTACATATTTAAAACTACGGGAGAAGTCATTTTGGCTACAGCAAAATATTTTTATTTACTTACATTTTCTTCCTCACACAGCTTTTGCCTTTTACAACCACATACATTTTTTTGAACCTGAAATAATTTATAAAACAAAGATTTATTTCTGTCCTGCTCAATCTTTTTGTCATAACCATCACTTCTCATTGCTTGGTCAAAGGACAGAGGAAAGGACATTTTTACCATTGCATCATGATATCCATTTCATTATTGTACTGTTACTTAACACTCGATAAGTTCATTTAAAATTTTTTTTTGATTTTAGAGAGAGGATGGGAAACGGAGGGGCAGGGAGGAAACATTAATAATAATAATTAATGGGCTGCCTCTTGCATGCCTCCTACTGGGGATCAGGCCCCCAATCTGAGCATCTGACCTGACTTGGAATCGAACCAGGACCTCCTAGTTTATGGGTAGAACTCAATTATTGAGCCGCACTGTCTGGGTGAGGAAGGTTCATATTTTATCTACACTTAATGAATTTTCTCAAAAATTCTATTGCCAAGTACATGAGGGCAGGGACTGTGTCTTATTAATTAAGCAGCAATTTCCAAAGTAGCTGTATCAGAATCACCTGAGGTGCCCTTTAAAAATTTAGAGTCTAGGACCCCAGCTGAGAGATTTTGATTTAGAAATTTTAAGGAGAGTCCCAAGAATCTGATTTTTTAAAAACCCATCCAGATAATTTTTATAGACAGTTGGAATTAAAAATCATTGGCCTACAGCATGAAACACTGCCTTGCACTTGCGAAGTGCTCAAAATGTTTCTTTATTTTGAAGCCTGAATAACTCAGGAAAGTGACATAAACTGGGCCCAAATTGCTCTCTTCAGCTTTTTCTCTATTCTGTGCTTTACCATGCTTCATCAACTACCTGACAAAACCCAATTCAGATGCATTCTTTGTTTTTATGCATAATCATAACAAATAGCCAAGACTTGTCATGGCCCCTTTAAAGAAACTACTTGAAAATTCTGATAGTGCTTTTACATTTCGCATTAGTCCTTAGAGGTAGAAATGACCCTGTTGACTATGGTCACCATCTGAGAGTGTGGGATATGGCTGGGAAGACAGATGTGACAAATGTCTATTCCACATTGTGCATATCAAAGCACTGTCCTTCGGATCCTGGCCGCCACTGCTATTTTCGGTCTTCTGCTGTTTTAAACATAATCTAAATGATGTATTTGTTCCAGAAAGCCATCTTACCTCTGATTACTCTCCCTGCTGTCTGGCCTGATCGCATCTCCATTGCAGATTATCATATAGCAGTCATCCATTCTCAGTAGTTGGCTGATCCAGTGAAACTGACAGAGAGCCACAATTGTTTCAGCATGAAGCAATTCATTCTCATTCCCATATTTTTCTTATGAGTGACCCTGTTTTGCAATTCAAAGTTTAATAAGCATCGTTTATGACATTGAAGAAACATTTCAAGGAGCCCAACTTGTCTGTTGCGTGGTATATTTAGGCTCCTATAGCTGTATGGAAATGTGTCTTTGGATTATACTTCACTAGAGGCCTAATGCATGAAAATTCATGCAAGAGTAGGCCTTCCTTCCCCTGGCTGCAGGCACTGGCTTCTCTCTGGCACCCGGGACCCTGACTGGTTTTCCCTCAGCTCCAGCTTCGTCAAGAAGGATCTCTGGAAGACATCCAGTCTAATTAGCATATTACATTTTTATTATTATAGATAGGTTAGGGGTGGAATCACTGGTGTTCAGGAAAAATAGTCAAAGAATGAGACAAATTAGCTGATGGAGGATCAGGAGAGAAATAAAAAAAGAGAGGAATACATTAAGAGAGTAAAGAAGAGACAGAAAGAGGGAAAAAGTGGTAACACATAGTAACCTAGAGAGGTTCTCTTAGCACATTTTGCTTAATGGGATGATTCACCAAGAACATTCAGTGATGATATCTGACACGTTGTAGCACTTGGGCCCATTAGTATTTTGTATATCTGCACTGTGGCTCTCAGTACATAGTACTTATTCTTATAATCTGCTTGTGAACATTCCTTTGAAATGTTCATGAACAGATATGTCTTTTAATAAAATTTAGTCTAATGCATGGGTTTTTAATATATGATGTGTTAATTTATGAGTTGGGCATTGGCCCACAAATCTCCTAGAATTTATTTTTAAAATTTGTACTTCACCTGCTTTAAAATTTTTTTTTTAAATTTATTGGGTGTGACATTGGTTAATAAAATTGTATAGGTTTTCAGTGTACAATTCTATAACACATCATCTGTATATTGAATTATGTGTTCATCACTCCAAGTCAAGTCATTTATCCTAACACCTTTATCTTCTTCTACCTCCTCTCACTTCCCTTCCCATCTGGTAGTCACCATACCGTTGTCTATGTCTATGAGTTTTGTGGGGTTTCTTTGCTTAATCCCACCACCTTTTCCACCCAGTCTCCAATGCCCCTCCACTCCAATGACTGTCAGTCTGTTTTCTCAATCTATGAGTCTGTTTCTGTTTGTTGTTAGTTTAATTATTTATTTTAAAAATGTTTTTATTGATTTTAGAGAGAAAGGAGAGGGAGAGAGAGAGAAACATTAATGAGAGATAAATATTGATGGGCTGCCTCTTATATGTCCCCTACTTGGGATCAAATCCACAACTGGGGCATTTACTTTTTTTTTTTTAATTTAAATATATATTTTATTGATTTTGTACAGAGATGAAGGGAGAGAGAGAGAGAGCTAGAAACATCAATGAGAGAGAGAGTCATTGATCAGCTGCCTCTTGCACACCCCCTACTGGGGATATGCCTGCAGCCAAGGTACATGCCCTTGACCAGAATCGAACCCGGGACCCTTCAGTCCCCAAGCCTATGCTCTATCCACTGAGCCAAACCGGTTTCAGCGGGGCATTTGCTTTGATTGGGACTTGGACCAGCGACATTTTGGTGCATGAGATGATACTCAACCAACTTAGCCACACCAGCCAGAGCTGTTAGTTTATTTTGTTTATTAAATTCCACACATAAGTGTAATCATGGTATTTATCTCTTTTTGACTGGCTTATTTCACTTAACATAATACTCCCCAGGTCCATCCATGTTGTCATAGTATTCCATTGTGTAAACTACCACAGCTTTTGTATCCACTCATCTACTGATGGGCATTTGGGCTGCTTCTAGATCTTGGCTATTGTAAATTATGCTGCTTTGAACATAGGGGTGCATATACTATTTTGAATCAGTGTTTCAGATTTCTGTAGATATATTCCCAGAAGTGGAATCACTGGGTCATAAATCAGTCCCATTCTTAATTTTTTTGAGGAAACTTCATACTGTTTGCCACAGTGGCTGCACCAATCAGTATTCCATCAACAGTGCTCAAGGGTTCTATTTTCTTCACATCCTTACCAACACTTGTTTGTTGATTTATTGACAGATTACAACTAATTAAAGTGAAGCAATTATCAGAAAATTCCCAACAAACAGAAGTCCTGGGCTGGATGGCTTCACTGGTAAATTTTACCAAACATGCAAAGAACTTACTCCTATCTTTCTCAAACTATTAAAAAAAAAAATCAAGAGGATGGAAGACTCTCAAGCTCATTTTATGAGGCCAGCATTATCCTATATAGTTTCAAAACCAAATAAAGCCAGGCTGGTGTTGCTCAGTGGCTGAGCATCGACCTATGAACCAGGAGGTCATGGTTTGATTCTAAGTCAGGGCAATCAGGATTTTGGGCTTGATCCCAGTAAGAGGTGTGCAGGAGGCAGCCAATCAGTGATTCTCTCTCATCACTGATGTTTCTATCTCTCTCTCTATGTCTCTCTTCCTCTCTGAAATCAATAAAAATATATTAAAAAACAGATAAAGACTTTACAAAGAAATAAATAATTTAAGAGATCATACAACAAGATCAAGTGGGATTTATTCTATGCATGCCAAGTTGTTACAATATCCACAAATCAATTAATGTAATATATGACATAAACAAAACGAAGGATTAAAATTACATGATCATATATAAAAAAAAGCATTTGATAAAATCCAGCACCCATTTATGATCAAAGTTCTCAGCTAAGTGGGAATAGAGGGAACATACCTTAACATAATAAACTCCAGTTATGACAAACCCACAGCCAACTTCATACTCAATTGAGCAAAAACGAAAAGTGTTTCTCTTAAGGTCAGGAACAAGATGGATGTCTATTTTCACCACTCTTCTTCAACATAGTACTGAAAGTCCTAGCCACACCATTCAAACAAGAAGAAGAAATAAAAGGCAGACGAATTGGAAAGGAAGTAAAACTGTCATATTACTTGCATTTTTTTCTGTCTCTCTAGCGAGAAGGTGGTTGGAGCATAGTCCTGTACACCAAAATGTTGTGCTTCTATCCCTGCTCGGTATATACCGAGGTTGCAGGTTGGATTCTTGGTTGGGGCAGGTACAGAGGCAACTGATCTCTCTCTCTCTCTCTCTCTCTCTCTCTCTCTCTCTCTCTCTCTCTCTCTCCCTCCCCCCCTCCCCTCTCATTTCCTTCCTCCCTCTTCCTCTTCCTTTCTCTCATTCCTTGTTTCCCCTCCCTCCCTTCTTCTCTCTCTAAAAATTAATAAAAATCATATCCCCAGATGAGGATTTAAAAAAATCCCCAAAACTAAAACAAATTTTCTGAGCTGATAAATAATTGTTTCTGAGTTTATTCTCCAGTGAGATAGCTTCCCATTCTTCTAAGGTCTGTGTTCCTGGGGAGAACCCAGCAGAGACTAAAAATAGGAAAAGAAAGGAGATGAGGTCAGAGACAAGGTGCACTCGAATTGAAAGTCTTAACCATCCCTCTCCTATGACAGTGGTATCAGGATAGAGAAGGAACACCCCAGCTTACAGTGATCCCAGCTATTACTGGCCACACTGCTCTAGGGAAGATTGTGTGTATTTTAAATGGATTTTATTCTAGTCACTGTCCCAAGATTTATATCTTGCATTTATTTACTTGCTATATTGTTTTTTTGCAAAGCAATATTAAAACTCCTGTTTATATGATGGCATATTTTATTGTTTGGAGTAAATTTGACCCCTAAGTCCTTTCCTTTTTGCTTAGTGCGGAAGTCAGGAAAGCATTAGAGGAGAGCTGGAAACTATCTAGGAGGGAAGCTCTAGAGTCTGAGTTCTAGAGAAGTCAGGAAGTCCATGTACCGGGGCAGCACACCGGGTTTAGGACCTTCAAAGGACACGGAGGAAGACAGAAGAAATAGAGACAAAGGAGTTCAGTCACTTCAGAGTCTGGGAGGACAGTCACTGATTGCTGGAGCCTGGGAAATACATACAGTTGCATGACAAAGATCAGAAAACTGGCTCAGAGAGTCAGAGAAAAATCAGTGCCCAGACTCAGTGTCCAGACAGCAGATTCAATTAGAGAATATGTAGGGGAAAAAAGACTTTACTCACACATATTGTGAGCTTTCTGAGGACCCTTTGTTATACAAGTTTGCCCAGGAACAAGAAGAGGCCAGCATGTGAGCAGTACTGAGCCCACAGACAGAGAAAATAGGAGAACAAGCAAACTGAGCAGGGAGCCAGGCCGTTCCTGACAGCACCCTGGGCAGCATTTCATCTGGACCCGGTCAAATTGCTTACGTTTGCATTTTCTAGACATCCGTCACCTTTTTTATTTATTGGTCCATAGCATCTCTATTGCATCACATAGCTCTAGCTTTCAACCCTTTTGTACATTTTTATTCAGAACAAAAGGAAAACTCTGTTGGGATGTTTTTACTGTTTGCTGTTTTCTGATTTATGTCAACTTCATTTAATCTGCCCCAAACCAAGTAAAATACAACACTCCTGTCCCGTTTCCAGTAGATCTTGCATTGATGCTTTGTGTTCATTATCCCACAAATAAAAATGAATAAAAAGAGTAGCTGTGAAAGGGACTTTCAGTGTTAACAATTTTACCTCTGGGTTCTGGTTGTTTGGAAAGAGCCCCACCTAACCCCTCCTGTATAGACAAATCCATTTAAATGAGCTAAGTGCAAATCTAGGCATTTCTTTAAAGTGTAGACTCTCATTTTGGATTGAGGATGTATACCTTAAAGGGTGGGTGAGAACTAAGCAGATGTTCATATTACTAAATCCTTTTCCTCATTTTCTGCTTCGAATCATCTTCTGGGAAGGTTCAAGCAAGGAAAACCTAACACTACCGATTCTTCCTCCTAACATTCCCCCATAGTGGTTGAAAATGGATTTCAGATCGTCCCAGCTAGAGTGAAGGGATGAAACAGCATCAGGAGTGGGAATAGAGCTGGTAAATAGCCTATTGCAAGAGTCTTGAGGATGAAAGTCATTGGCCTCATCCATTGAACAATTTGATTTTCTGTTAAGATGATACAACAACTGGCTAGACACTCCGATAGAAAAATGCTTTATCACGTGAGTGGCCCTGGATGTCACTCCAGGTGTGGGAGATTGGGGAGGGGCAGCCATGACAGTAGGGACAGGTAAAAGCAGTGTGAGTGAGGTGCGTCCCAGGTGAGAGACCAAGTACTCCCAATTTCTTTAAATCATGGCTGGTTTTAAAACATTACAGAGTCCTTCTCAGCATCTCCCTGTCCTCATTGCTCTGTCTTTCCCCAGGCTCTTTTTTTGTGGTGTTGACCTTGTTGTCGCAGGTCAGCCTTTGGACTTGTTAATTTCTGTTGGTTTTTGGTCAGAGGACATGATGACCTCTCAGACAGTCCTTACAAGTCAGCCGCTGTTCTACTGGGGACCCTTTTATTCTACTCCCTGGTTAATCCCTTCCACTATGCCCGAGACCCAGGTCACTCCATTAGGTCATCCTGGACATTGTGGGGTGGACTTTCATCTCTCCATTATTGTCTTGACCAATTAATTTTTATAAAAGTAGATTTTCATTTTTCTTAATCACTTCACTTCCCTGCTCTTCTCCCTCTGCCCTGTAGCTATCAACCCAGCTGAATGCAGCCAACCCAAACCCTTTCTAATTTTTCTCTCCAGTGATTCACAATATATGACCTCTCTGATTTGGCAGCAACTTAATTTCAAGAATTCTGTACTTAAGAATTCTGTACTTATGTGGCATCACTGGCTCTGAGTCAGGGCGTGGCATTATGCCAAAACACTTATTGTTCCTATTTTGTGACTAGCAAGGTGGGAATTCTGATACAGGGCTATTTTACACAGACTGTTGGGGCAGTCTAAATGAACATTAGAATTATCTCGAGAAGGCAAAGAGGGAAGGAATTTAAAATTAAAGTTAGAGAACCTTCTGTTTCCTACCACAGTTACAGCGGGGCTAATGAGTTAACTAATTTGTGGCTCTCCAAACATAGTAAACAATTCATAAAACATCCCTGTGTTAGAGGCCATCTTTGTGGCCCTCCAGGCTGTTGGATGGAAGTTCAGGGGCTGTAGCTGCCTGGTGGGATAAGGAGGTTATAATCCCTCGTAGGATTATGTAAAGTGATGGAGATATTTATAATTGCGCTGTGAGAGAGAAATTAGATGTGTGGGTATCAGTTTTGGAGCAGGAGGAAGGGCAAAGGCACAGCAAGAGTAAAAGATTTGCTGTGATTTTGTTTGGTAAAAGCTCTTCTGAATGAAAAAACCTTCAAAGAAACTAGCAAAAAATCATCATCTTGAGGACTCTATATATAGCGTTGTGTCACATGGATCAAAAGGAAATATTACAGGATTGTACACCTGAATCATATACAATTTTATTAACTAATGTCACCCCAATAAATTCAATAACATTAAAAAAAAAGGAAGTCTAGCTTTTGGTCCCTTTTCTCAGGTGGAGAATGGGATTTGGAGGTATGTCAGTATCTAGGAATTCAATTCTAAGATGCTGGGAAGAAACTTTGAAGCTAATAAAAGGCATAAGGCTGGATTTAATTTAAAACAGTTCCTGAGAACACAGGCCCTTGGATTGTGCGTGCACCCTGAGATGCTCCTGAACCAGCCTTGCCACAAACTCTGAAATGAATTCTACTGAAATCAGTTGCTGGGTGTTAGCAAGCAACAATTTTATTATTTTGGGAACACTGGCCCAATGTGATGTCTCAGGGACTAGTCAGGGACTGATGGCCACAATCCTAAGAGTATAATCTAAATCATCACAGATGAATGAGCTCATTGCACACAAAGCCACTAAAAATCCACGGGAGTGACAATGTAGACAGTTATAAAGCCTAAAAAATAGTTGAAGGAACATCAGCCAAAAGTTGGATCCCATGTTTTTGTTGTGCAGAAAGGACTATTACTTTGGCATGGTGATCATAACACATTATGATGTCCACACAGTCAGCACTTGGATTTCTAATCACCCTTAGTAATTTAGAGATAGTATCTATAATAATATAATGTAATATGCTAATTAGACCAGACATCCTTCCATATGACCTTCTAGATGAAGCTGGGGCTGTGAGGGAAGCCTGGGTCCCAGGTGCCTGCTGGTGGCTGGAGGGAAGCCCAGGACCCAGGTGCCAGAGGGAAGCTGGTGCCAGCAGCCTAGGGAAGGAAGGCCTACTCTTGCACAGATTTTGTGCATCGAGCCTCTAGTCTCTCTATATATAAGCCCCTAATATGCAAATAGACTGAACAGTGGAACAACTGAACAACTGGTCATTATGATGAGCAGAACATGGTGGGCAATGGCAGCAGGTGGCAGAGCTTGGAACATGGCCCGCATCGACCGTGGCTGGATGGTGGAGCAGGTGAGCAGGGACAAGAGACCAAGATGGGGTGCCGGTTGCTGTCATCAGGGTGAGCCTCTAGTGTTTACTGAAAATTCTTTGCTCCCATGCACTGTGGTCCCACCAGGCACTTGCACCTACTGCTGTTGCAGGCCCCACTCACACCCACTGCTGGCATGGGAGCCACCACTCGCACCGATTGCATCTATTGCTGGTGCCCAGTGCCGGCCTCAATCGCTCAGTGCAATCAGCAGGTGCGAGAGGCAGCTGCCAGCTCTAATCACCCCTCAGGACTTCTCCGCCTCCCCCTGCTCCTGAGGAGCATTCGGAGCAGCAGCCACCACTTGCACCTGCTGCTGGGGCCAACCCCAATCCCTCTGCGCTGTCAGCCTGTGGGAGCGGTGGCGGGAGCAGGGCTGCAGGCAGACAGGGGCCCAGGAGTTGCAGCAGGAGGGGCCGAGACCCATCCCTGTGCCCACTGCGGCCTCGTGGCCCACAGTTCCTTTCAAGGTGCATGAATTCATGCACTGGGCTCCTAGTATTTATATAATTTACTAATGTTTTGTCAAAAGTAATAACTGTAGTACTTTTAAACAATTTCCAGTTCATAGAGCACTTTCTCATATATTACTTTATGAAAGAAATAGCTTCTATGTAAACCAAAAAACCACAAATGGATGATGTTCAGCCAAAATTCCCGTTTTGAAATCCTAACTTCTAGTACTTCAGAATGTGACCTTATTTGGAAATAAGGTTGTTACAGATGTAATTAGTTAATTTAAGATGATGCTACGAAGGCAGAGCCTAATTTAGAATGGTTGGTGTCCTTATAAAAAAAGGAGATTTGGACACAAGCACTCACACTCAGGGAGACTGGCATATGAACATGAAAGCAGAGATCAGGGTGATATGTCCATAAGCCAAAGGTGCCACCATTCACCAGAAGCTCAGGGAGAGGCATAGAGCAGATTCTCCTACCCAGCCCTCAGAAAAAAACCAACCCTCCCAATACCTTGATCTTGGACATCCAGCCCCCAGAACTGTGAGACAATAAATTTCTGTTGTTTAGTCTACTCAGTTTATAGTTCTTTATTATGGCAGCTCTGGCAGATTAATACAGCAGTCATCACAACATCCATGATAGATTGTGCCACAGTCTTGAGAGTTATAACCTTTCTTTTACCCACTTTCCTTTGGAGGCATTTGAAATTGGAGTTTTCTTTTCTTCCTTTTTAAAAAAATATTTTTTATTTATTTTTTACAGAGAGG
The DNA here is from genome assembly GCF_014108245.1 of Pipistrellus kuhlii. NCBI lineage: Eukaryota > Metazoa > Chordata > Mammalia > Chiroptera > Vespertilionidae > Pipistrellus > Pipistrellus kuhlii. The sequence goes on from NW_023425405.1 coordinate 17,053,994, forward strand.
AAGGGAGAGAGATAGAGAGCTAGAAACGTCGATGAGAGAGATACATTGACCAGCTGCCTCTTGCACACCCCCCACAGGGGATGTGCCCGCAACCCACGTACATGCCCTTGACCGGAATCAAACCCGGGACCTTTCAGTCCACAGACCAATGCTCTACCGCTGAGCCAAACTGGTTTTGGCTGGAGTTTTATTTTCTTATAAAAACTATGAGTACTGGATTATTGATAGGGACAGTGAAGTTTTTGGCCAGATTGGATGAAGAAGGAAGGAGGGTCCCTTTTCTTTGCATGCTAGGCATATAACAGTGAGGCAGACAGTCAGTCTAGTAGATATATACATCAAATAGATAATTACAAATTACTTTTATTATTTTCCATACTGTGAAAGGGAGTGGTAACAGATGGAGCATACCTGAAATGATGGAAGTGAGGATAGTTCTCTGGAGCGGTGCCATTTAAGCCAAGTTGTAAGGGATGCACAAGGGTTTTCCAACCAGAGAGTGGGCTAAGTGCCCTCCTGGGAAAGACCCTGACGAAGGACAAAACACCCCTTTCTCAACTCACATTGTATCTGTAACATATGCTGTAGGTAAAATCATCGCAATGCTGTCTTAATTGACTGAGTTGTGAGTCCTTTAAAGGTGGGATTTATGAAAGTTAGGTCTGGTGTATTAGCTTTCTATCCAAATGAATACATGTTAAAGGAGTAGAAACTGGGATTTCCTAAGATTAAGTCAATGGAAATAGCTTAGGTTGTTAGGCATCAAGAACGTTATCAAGTTTTCTCTTGGGAAAATATGAACCTATATAAAGGAAATATCAGGTTAATATTAACAATCATGATTACAATAATATCATACATTTATGTAGATTTTTGGAATTGACAAAATAGATTTAAAAATGATAAGTAATGTGGAGTATCTCTTCTTTGGAGCAAAGTAAAGGAAAGCCAGATTATACCTCACAAAGGCTCTAAGGTCATTATTTCCCTGTCTTGCTACAGCAGGAAAATAACAGATCTGATAGATAGCTGTTAGAGCTGGGATTGTCTCCTGCACTATTGAGAGCAGAGTAAGAAGGCCAAGCTGCCATTGACAGATCTGTGTTGTGGCATGAGTTGACACGAGTATAAATAGTGATCATTGCCATGATAAGAATGTGTTGTTGCACAGTTTTTCATGTAACTGGGATAGTATCATCAACTGGGGAGCCTTTGCTTCCTCTTGATGCCAGTCTTGCTATGTGATTCTGAGCTGTCTCAAGTGGCTCTCCTGTAGACAGAGGTGCGAAGCAGACAGCCATGTGTGTTGAATGGCTATTGGTTACCCCTATGGGGATGGGGGATCACCTGCTCAGTCTCCTAAAGATGGTACCAGTCTCCACTTTCCCCATCACTGTCTCTCTGAATTGTAATTCAGAGGTTCATGTCTGCCTGCAAACACATGGCTAACCTGATGTTACTGCCAAGTCAATGCGGAATACTTGCAGAGCTAATGATTTACTTATTACCTGAGAAATACAGAGCAATTAAAATAATTTCTGTTATATGGAGTAAGAAATGTAAATCACTTTGTTGGAAAATAGACCATATCCTATGCTTTTGTGTGATTCTCCTGCATGTGTGTGGCATACTATGAGCGCATCCTTTGTTTCTTTTTTGTGCTATTTGCCATGCCAGGTTACTTTTCTTGTCGTATATATTTAATTTCGACAGTGAACAGATCACTAAAAATAGAATTATAACATCATTTTAATGACAGCCATTTCAATTGCCCATCAATCTAACAATGAAAAATGGAAGAGTCACCATGACATTGCTGAATTATCATCTCTTTCAATAGCTTTCTGTGAGTATGGCATGTACTACTAACTGATTATGGGTATGTGTATCTATTTTTATTTTTTGTGTGTTTTATACCTAATTTTAATGATCTGTAAACATTGATGGAGGATACCAGTTGAAAACATAAGAATCTTAATCTTAGTTAAATATATTTCAGACTATTTCTTTTTATTCCAATAGAGCTGTTGGGTAGTATTTAGTTTGTTTACTTTTCTTTTTTCTTAATCTTCTTTAGTCTTTCTGTTATGCTAAAGGAGAGATTGGGGATAGCAAAAGAAGCAAACAATTACATTTTTAAAAGAGTCATAGCCAAGACTATTTAGAATTTAGTACAGTTACTAAAAAACCTCACATGCTATTTAATGCTGCACAGAGAGTGGGTGTTTGATCTATGTGTGTGGTAGTTGGGAGGGAGAAGAAGAAGGTTATATTTCAGGGGCTTCCCTCAATCTACAGAATTGCTCAAAGCATGGAAAGACCTATGATCATTTTCATCCTCTGTTAATCCATTGGTGGTATAGCAACAGGCCACAAGGCAAATACTAGTTTTATATCACTTTGGTTACGAACATCATCAAGAGCAAGTGCTAGAAGTTTTCCTTCATGAAACTGGCTTCTATAACCAATAGATCATTTTTAGATGCACTTAAATTTTAAAGTATATCTTTAAAAACCTGATGTCTTTATCATGCTATGGAATTGTTTCTAAGGGATATAACTAGAAACTTTCAGAATAGAGAACAATATTTATTCCAACTTTCTGAGCTTTCTTCACACTAGGAAATTATTTCACTGTCAGGTTACAATTCAGGTTCAGAGAAGCTTATTTTAGGAGGTTGAGGGTGGATGCATTTTGATTTAATTCCTTGGTAGTTGAGTCAATATGTAAATGTTATCAAATAGGCCTACGGTTGATCTCTTTGAATGAATCAACTCATTAAAGTATAATAAAAGATGGATCAGGAATGAGTCCAGGTTGGGTGGTTTTGAGGTTTTTACCACTTTTGGAGCTTTCTTTAAGAAAAAGAATGTAAAGTCACAAATTCAACTTAAAAGTAGGCATAAAAATAAACATTTATTTAGAGTGAGAAAGCATAGTTATGCAGTTTAGAAAGTATACTGATACTCAAATCATCACAAAATTCCCCAAACGCAATAATTTTATTAGTTAACTTCCTGATGCACTTTTGTGGTTGCTATATTTGTCGTTGCATTCTCTTTGCCTCTTTAAATATCACTTTTTATAGAGAGAGTAGAAAGATAATAGCTTTTCCCTTAGCATGGTTGATTCAAAATTGATTTGTATTATTGATAGTTTAGAAACATTTATTTCAGCTTAGCAATGCTCTATCAAAATGTCATGCAAATATTTAGAATTTTTATAGAATTGGAAAAAATCTCTTTAAACTTTGCTTTGTATATAAACTTTATAATATTAGATATTTGAATTGATTTTTAGACAGTGTTTAATTTGAATATCATTTGGTCTGACAACATTCAGTAAACCATGCAATTTGTGGTTTTCTTTCTACAACATTCATTTATTTGCCTTTTGCTTTTTTGTTTCTGGTTTGAGACCATCCTTGAGTAAATGTTTTACTCATGTTCATGATACTGATCTCTTAAGTTTTAGTTTCTATTATGATACAACTAGAGGTTTAGTGCATGAAATTTGTGCATGGGGGTGTGTCCAGCCTGCACCTTCTCCAATCTGGGACCCCTCAAGGGATGTCTGACTGCCCGTTTAGGCCCTATCCCAGTAGGACATCCCTCTCACAATGCAGGACTGCTGGCTCCCAACTGCTCGCTTGCCTGCCTTCCTGATTGCCCCTAACTGCTTCTGCCTGCCAGCCTGATCACTCCATAACCACTCCCTGCCAGCCTGATTGATGCCTAACTGATCCTCTGCCAGCCTGATCACCCTATAACAACTCCCTGCCAGCCTGATTAATGCCTAACTGCTCCCTTGCCAGCCTGATTGCCCCTAACTGCCCTCCCCTGCAGGCCTGTTCACCCCTAATTGCCCTCTCTTGCAGGCCTGGTCCCTTCCAATTACTCTCCCCTGCTGGCCATCTTGTGGCAGCCATCTTGTGTCCACAAGGGGGCAGCCATCTTTGACCACATGGGAGCAGCCATCTTGTGTGTTGGAGTGATGCTCAATTTGCATATTACTCTTTTATTAGATAGGATAAAGATTTTGGTGATATTGAAACTTCTGCCAGTATTCCCTTTCAATTTACATTTTGGCTTCTTTTTATCACATTTGAATTTTGGTATTATCCACAATTCTGAAAAAATATAAAGTGAATCTGAAATTAAAGCATAAACAAGTGTAGTTAAATGCATTTAAATTGCTGCTATATTATGTTGAACTAAAGTGTTGTGATCAAGTGACTTATTAGTGATATTCGCACTTATTTCTTCATTTTATTTCACTGTATTAGTGCCAATATACCTACTATTTCATCTAGAAACACTAGACTTTATCAGACAATATGTGAGAGATTGTCTAAGACAAAACTAATATCTTGGATTTTTAAAACATGTAACAGCTGTAGATTTGTACCCTATAAACACAGAAATTCTAGTAAATTAAAAAAAAAAGATTCTCATCAAGAAAGGGAAAATACATGGTGCACTTATATTTGTGTATGCTGCATAATTACGATAAGTACATTCATAACAGGAGAAAACTTCAATTTTGATCATACATTCATGAGAATAGAATCTTCTGTGTCAAGTATCACACAATTTAGCTTTTGACTTCATACATTTCAAACCTTGTTTCTCTCTCACAATCTACATAGTGATTAACTCTGGTGCTGGGTCAACCATGGGACATGCTGACATCATGGCATAGCTTCTAGTCATGTATTTCCAATCATGATGCTGGGTAGGTTGGCACAGTGGACTGTAGGAGCATTTTTAGAAGTCACTCCTACACTGAGATGGTTGAGCACAACTTAACATAAATGGCAGGAAGCTACATAAACATGTCCCATTTAATCCAAACTCAGGGTGTCCTTATAACTCAAGTTCTTTTTAGCCCAAACCTGAAATGAGTCATGATTACACCATCATCACCCAACACAGGGGAAAATGTAACAGATGGAAATCAGAGTGCAAAGAAATGGTAATATAAACCATTATAGTTTAAATATTTCACATTTGAAAATTTTATGAAAAAATATGATGATATCATATGTAGCTAGGTCTTCTCTCCAGGGCCTATAAGGTGCAAGTCCCATTAGCCTCACAGTAAACCTCATTCTGGGACAAGGCTTTCTGTCTCTTTCCTTTTTTCCTCTGAAGTTCACTCTGTAATGGCCAGAGCATGATTTCATCCTTTCTGTGTGAGAGACAACATTGGCTTATTTTGGAAAAGGAAGGCCTTGGAACAATGGAACAATGGTCTTTATATGGCACAAACCTGACACTTCCCATGTTTTTAAGGGGCAACTGCCCATTTGCTAAGTGGCTTTTAATTGTGCTCATCCGCTCTTTCTAGCATTTTCTCTAGGAAGTGAGACTCAATACTTCCACTGTAGAGGAGCAGTGAAGCAGTCAGGCTAAATTGATTTTCCAAGTTTATATGGTGTTTTAATAGCTGCAACTTCTGAGAAATTCCCTGTTAAATAGTTTTATTTAATATAGGACTTCTCAGAGCCTTTGAGATGTTAATATGAACATCAAAGGTGCTTCAAGAAGGGATTAGGTAATGCAACATTTCCTAAGTGTATTTGATCATGGATCTTTTTTTTTTAACTCTTTAAAAATTATCTTTATTATTGAAAACATTATAGATGTCCCCATCCCCATTCCACTGATCCTTTCTACCCTATTTCCGCTCCCTCCCCAGGTATTCCCTACACTACTGTGGTCCTTGGACTATGCATATATATACATATAAGTTCTAAAAAGCCAGAAACACCAATAAGAAAGAATATATGCACCCCAATGTTCATAGCAGTATTATTTACAATAACTAAGATCTGTAAACAGCCTAAGTACCCATCAGATAATAATTGGATTAAAAAAAACCCGTGGTATATTTACACAATGGAATACTACTACGCATGTGTAAAAAAAGGATGATGGATGGACCTGAAGAGTATTATGTTAAGTGAAATAAGCTAGTCAGAGAAAGGCAAATATCACAGGATGTCACTTATATGTGGTATCTAATAAACACAATAAACTGACAAACTATTCAGAGACATTGAAGCATGCAACAGATATATTTTAGAGGAAGGGGAGTGGGAGAGATTAAGATTTTTTTTCTTTAATCCACAGGGTCTTCTACAGAAATGACCTTGTAGAGGAATGCAATGGCCACCTCCAGGTGAGGAGCTGAGAGTGGTATTCTTACTTGAACCAAGTTGAGAGGGTACATTGTTCAAAGACTCCAGTTTTAAAAAAACACAACCTTTTCTTAATAAAACCATAATTATTTTTGAGTCTGAGATGTACATAGATTTAAAAGTATATTTTTAAACACACACACACACACACACACACACACACACACATATATATATTAAGTCTTTATTGTTGAAAGTATTGCATAGGTCCTTCTTTTTTCCCATTAACCTCTTCCAGCACACTCCTATCCACCACCACCCCTGCCCCCCTTGCCCCAGGCCCTCACTGCCCCATGGTCTATATACAAGTTCATTGGTTGATCTCTTCCCATCCACTCTCCCCTGCCACGTACATAGATTTTTAAAGTAGATATGATTCAAAGCAAAGTTTAAATACATTTAAGCAACTCAGTATGCAAAATGATCATCTTTTTTATTCATCTCAGTTGTGCATTAGAAATCCTTGTAGAAAATCTTACTTAGTCATTTGTCCCTACTGTGCTCAAATGCCCATAAGGGCTTAAAGCCAGGTGTAAAGATGAGTTTAAAAAGGAAGAGGGAACTGAGTTAACAGTGAGAGTCAATGAACATGTTTATGAGACTGGGAGAGAGGAGGTATATAGAGGTATAAAGCCTGAGAGATGAAATCCACTGCTGTCACGCCAAGGTTAAGAATGAAGGCTGTGATAGACAGCTGAGCTGCCGACCAGTTACCATAGAACCTTAACTGGAGGCAGAGTCTCTTCTGCTGCATTGTCGCTTCTTAAAACTGAACCACCTTTCTACTTCCACTGCCATCAATCAAGTGCAGCCCCTGCTTGGAATTAAAACTGCCTCGTCCTTTTAACAGGAACACCTGTTTTATGCTCTGCACAAGCTCTTTGGAGAAAGGCTACAATGATGGCCAGGTGGGAAGAGAAACAGAAGAGTAGCTAAGTTGACAACATTTTTGATGATAAGGATGTATAGTGTAGGTCAGATGACAGGCGAAGACAGAAAAGCAATGCAATAATATTGCAGTACATAGAATGAATAAGTCCCCAAGTCCTAGTTCTTGCTAAACTTTTATTGGGATTTTTCTACAAATCAAGATCTAAGACAAACTGCCATTAAGGAGTTCAATCAATTGCCTTCCTGTGTTCGTCAGAGCCTCATCAATTGAAGACAGACACAGTATGAGGTGCAGTATATGTTTGCTTGTCTACGGTCACTCATAATGCCAACTCAAGTTTTTCTTCCCTTTGCCAGTGTCATTTGTTCCCATTAAGAGTATCTCCTTGCTTTGCCTGGATAGTGCTTAACACAAGGCTTCTGAAGATCAAAGCCGCCTGCTGTGGAACAGGATGGGAAGACAGATCCAGTGAAGAAAGAAGGAAAAGAGGTATGAAAAGTACCAGTGGTATATGATCTGGTGAAAAATTACAAGGGGGTTTCTAACTAGAATTAAGAATAAGGAGAGGAATGAATGGAATCCCAGGTCTAAGGCCTAACATTAGGGTCAGAAAGTTTTGTGTTCAAGCATCGTTCTGTTTGTTAAATATAAACACTAAAATGAGATTAACAGTGGTACACATCTCATAGGAACTTCTCAGAATGAGCCTCTGTAGGGAATGAATGGATAAGTGAGATTGACTTTTCTCCCCTGAAGGAGAGGGCAGGTTCTTGTCACCACTCTAATAACAACATTAATTAATTCTGATAAAAGAAATATCACCAATGACCTCACAGTTCTAATATAATTATCTTATTTTAAAATATTGTATCCTAGTGTTTATGTACATTCTTAATTTTCATAGTTGTATTCATAATAATGAATGCAATATTTTATGTTTGTACTGAGTATTATATCTAAGAGAGTATAATTATAATTTTATTGCTGTGTAATGTTCCATTGAGTTATACAGGATAATTGATGTAAATGTTTCTTATTGTTGTGCATTTAGATAGCTTTGCTGTTTTGGTATTTTAGATGGAACTGCAGATTACATTACTGTGCACTTAGTTCTTTCTTCTGTTTAATTATTTCCTTAGGAAACATTCCCAGGAGTGGAATTTTGGGGTCAAAGGGAATGATACATATTTATAGCCCTTGGTATAAATTGCCATAAAAAGGCTCCAATAAAATTTCAATAGTAATTTTTCCTTGAAGATTCTATAGGACAGAAGACTGTTTCAGTCACTGTCTTCTCCATTTTGTGGGGTGTGGATGTCACTGGAGGCATGGCTGATGAAGAGGGGAAAACAAATAAAGTGTATTGCTCTCATTAGTTACTACAGAGCTCTCCAATTTTCTTATAGCCTTGAAGCTGCAGTTCAAGCCTTGCTTGTACTTTGCTAGCTTTCTTAGCTCTGTGCATATGAGGCTCTGGAAATAAGGCTCTGGGTTCTGAGTTAAAGGAAATCAGGTATTATTAGGTAGGACATAAAGCAAGATTCTTTTTGAATCCTTCAGAACTGAATAGGAAAAGGTAAACTTTGTTGAAAAGGGGTGGCCCCGCTGGTGTGACTCAGTGGTTGAGCATTGACTTATGAACCAGGAGGTCATGGTTCGATTCCCATTCAAGGCATATGCTTAGGTTGTGGGCTCGATCTCCAATGTGGGGCCTGCAGGAGGCAGCCAATCAATGATTCTCATTATTGATGTTTCTATTTCTCTCTTCCTCTTTCTTCCTCTCTGAAACCAATAATAATATATCTAAAAAAGGGGGGTGGGTGGGTTCGTTACAAAGTAATTTGATAATTACACTGTGGAATTACTCTAATTCAGAGTATCAAAATGCTTATTTTGTTGGATCCAAGATAACTTAAATAGTACCAGGCTATGAAACAACAGCTACAAATGCCAAATGTAGACTTGAGCTGAAGGTGAAGGCTACGTATGACAGGTATGAAGCAGACTTTAGGATAGAAGCATGTGTCTCATTGGGACTTTTTCACCCCCTTTCAGTTATGTCTGGGCTTCTGTCACATCCTCCCCATCGCATAGAGAAAACAAGGAACTAAAGTTACAGAGATATTTGCTTCCCATGAAGAAGAAAAAAGCAGGTATTATAATTCACACAGTTCTTACATGGGCTGTGTTCTTATGTAGGAGAGTGGGACTGTTGACCTATCTGATGACCTATCTGATGAGTTCACACTTTGAAATCTTAATTTTCCAATAAATACTTCCATTTTATCCATTATCCTTCTACTCCCAGACACACAGGATATTCTTTTTGGAAGAAGGCTAGCTAGGGCCAGGGATGCTACCTGCAGCTATGGGGAAACAAGACAAAACTGTCTCTAGAGCACGTGCAAACACAAGGCCAGAGGGCCAAATCCGTCCCACCAGGCCTTGCAATGTGGCCCGCACCGCGCTGTCATCACTGCACTCTGCTGCGTTTCCATCACAATGACAGTTTATGACTGTTCAGTAAACCATTTGGCCCGCGATTTAGGCTGGATTTTAGATTTTGGCCCCTTCTCTGATTGAGTTCGACACCCCTACTCTAGAGGATGTTGCCAGGGCCCTTGGGACTTAGAAATTGCTGTTTGCTAACCTGTATTACAATGATCATAACACTAAAAATCATAGAGTATCAAGATACCATGTGATGTTATGACACTAGATAGGTCAAATCTGATAATGGTCAGGTTTTCAATCATTTTGTTCCTATAGCAGAAAGTATAGAAACTGGACAATCATCATGTCTGGGTCTTCTAACTTCCCAGTTTGTAGTCTTTTGATTTGACATGTTGTGTTATGTGTTCATAACCATGGACACGTGTTTGTGTTTTGTTAGTCAGGACTTGTTCAGGTGCAAGTGACAGAAACTTACCACAGACAACTTAAACAAAAACAGGCAGGCCTGGGTTCACTTTACAGGGAAGTCTGAATCGCTTTGGGCACTACTAGATCACGGGGCTATAATAATGTTACCACATTTCTATTTTAAACCAGCGATATGTTAGTTGGCACCACCAAGGTGAGACTTGACAGCTTTGATTTAGTAGTAGCTAAACCAGACTTCTTTGCATTTTATATATCTACTGAGAAATAAATAGGGATGCTCATAAAAACTAAGATTAATGGCACTGGTTGACTATCCTTTTACGGGAAATTAGGTTGCTCTTTTATGATCATTTTACATTGTGGGTTTTAATGGCTGCAACTAAAGATGACTACTGACACGGGTCTATCCTGACGTTATTTTACCATTATGCGGAAGTAAAGAACGAACAGAAATGTACTGAAGTTTATTTTTATTCTACAGTTGATTAAAATTTAAAAGGTGGATAAAACACATTTGCAGAACAAAATTAGCAAATGCATGAATTGACAGCTGATTTATAAAATCAGGCTCTTTAATGAAAAAGTATGTACAGTAAGTTACTTAAGTGTTTACTTAATAAGTTGTTTTCAGTCTCCACTACTATGGTTAATAATTACATATGACATAGCTTTTATTGAAAAACATGTGATGCCAATTAAGTTTCTTATTAGTTGAAGAAATAGAGTTTTAATAATTAAGGCATTTCTTGAAGTAAAAAGCTCTGACTGATGCCTATGAAATTACTTGTACATTAAGATACAGCCCACATAAGGCAATACTGTGAATAGCACATTTTACTTATCTTTCTGTAATGTAAACAGCAAGATCAGAAAAAGGTGAAATCAGGTTAAAAGTCCAACTTCTTTCCTAACTTAGTTTTCATTCATCATGTTCTTTTATTTGTTAAAAAGATGTTGGTGCTGGTTATAGTGTTGAATGAGACAGGAAAGTCCCAGCCCCCAGGGAACTTACAGTTTATAAATGAAAGTAGAATTGAAGTGAATAAGGGTGAGTCCCATGCAAGGAATCATGGGAATGACTAACAGGGAGATGAACTCAGCTGGATGCAGGAAAGAGAAGACCCAGAAGGGGCTAAGTGGTAGTTAGATTTTGAGAGGGGTAGGTAGAATATTCCTGGCAAAGGTTATGGAGGTCTAAAGTGAGAAGGAGGATTTGAGGAAAGGATACTGTAATATGACACGTGTAGGTAGACTTAGGAGTGAGAGGAAGGTGAGTGGTAAAAGTTTAAGTCAATAAAATAGGCAAGTTGGTCCTCTAGGTCATGTGAAGAATTTTCAGTAATGCTACTTTTGGGTATACATCCAAAGGAATTGAAACGTGAATCTCAAAGAGTTATCTGCACTCTCATGTTCATTGCAGCATTATTGACAATAGTTGGGACATAGAAATTACTTAAAATGTCCACTGATGGATGAATGGATAAAGAAAATGTAGTATATATGTACAGTAGAATATTATTCAGCCTTAAAAAAACCAAGGAAATTCTGGCATTTGAAGCAACAGGAATGGACTTGGAGGACATTATGCTAAGTAAAATGACCAGACACGGAAACGTGAATACTGCATGATTTCACTTGTATGTGGACTCTGAAATAGTCAGGCTTACAGAAGCAGGGGGTAAAATCGTGGTTGGCAGGGGCAGGGGTGAGAGGAAAGTGTTATTCATAGGGTACAAAGTTTTCATTTTGCAAAATAAATAATTTCTGGAGACCTACTGTGCAACACAGGGCATATAATGAGCAATTCTGTACCATATACTTAAAAATGTGGTAAGAGAGTAGATTCTATGTTGTGTGCAAGTGCTGTCTGCCACAAAAGAAAAAACAACTCTCTCAAACTAAAACAATCAAAGAGGCAGGTGAACATTTTTGGAGGTGATGGGTAAATTTACGGTATTGTTAATGATGATCATTTCACGGGTGGATACTCACCTCCAAGTTCAAAGCTAATAAGTAGCAGAGATAGGATTTCAACTTAGGTCCATCTGGCTGTTTCAAGAGGGTGTGCTGCTTCCACCACCATGCACCACTCCAGAGGCTTTATTGAATATTTATTAACTTACTTACATGCACTGCTTATTTTGTGACTCACAAACCTATGCCCAAAGATCATGAGAAAAAATGCGGGGAAGTTGTGAATTATTAAAAACATTTGCTTTAGAAAATATTATTTGCTATCCGGGAGCAGTGTTTTATGGCAGGTCAGCTGCCTGAGAAAAAGTCAGAATCATGGGTAGTGGGCTTCTTACTCATTTACAAGGTAGTATCTAGTAGAAGAGGACATTTTTCATGCCTGCTTATTTGCTTTTTATTTTCTTAAAATATTATACCAAAATGAGGGAGATTAATAAAAGTCCAGGCTTCCTGGTAGGCTTCCACTCAAATATGATGGATGGTAAACATGAAACAGCAATAAATGTACACAATTCCTAGGCATGTATTTCTTCAAAAGGAAAAACTAGCACTTCTGGAATTAAGTTTTACAGAAGATTAGTGTTGTGTTATCCTATACAATAAAGAGATAATATGCTAATTAGACAGAACAGAAGAAAGACTGTCTGGACAACTGTCCAGACGACCTTCTGGACCGAGCAGGCTGTGAGGGCCGAGCCCCTTGCACGAATTTCGTGCATTGGGCCTCTAGTGTGTTAATAAGTGTTCTGCCAAAAATGGTTGGTCCCACAGTGCAGTTGCTGTCAAGCTTGATCATTATAATTGGATTTCTTAGACTCTTTACTGAGTACATTGTAATGACTAATGCCCAGGCACCAGCCCAAACCTATGTAATGAGATTCTCTGGGGAGACTCGGGCATCACTATTGAAAAGTTTTCCAGGTGATTCTGTTGTGAGAAGTGTTATTGTAATGAGACATTCTTTTTAAAAGGACAGACTCAGGCTAAAGGCCAATTCTTTTTCATATTCCCGATTATTTGTCACAATAGAGAAAAATGATGATAAATGACACAAAGTAGAAAGGCTTTTGTAGTCTGTCATAGATTCAGTTCTTTATTTGGTGAAAGTCAATTTTGATCAGATAAACATTCTGTGAATCATTAGTGATGGGAGAACAGATGGAACTACTACAAGAGGAAAGGTAATGGCCAGATAATGAGCCAGCCCCCACCCTGTGGGTCTTCTGATCTCTGCCCACATGCTTCTGCTTTTCTGCGGGCACAGCCAGACCAGTTCCACTGCCAAGTGCCCTTTGCTGCCATCAGTCTCTGTTGCCCAGGGCACCTGTTGCTGCAGCCTGGCTGGGGTTGAGGTCTGAATTTCACCTTTCATCTTCTTACTTTAGTCTCTTGATTTTGGCAGAGACTTTGGGTCCCATCAAGTGGGTTCTCGTTCTCTTTTAGTCTGTATGTCTGAAATTTTGTGAAATGAGTTCATTCAAGATTGGGGCTGACTGCCATTTAGATTCCTTCCATGGAGCTGTATCTCCAGGGTAGAGTCAAATTAAGGAGAAATGTCTCCCCATCCCCTGGGCTTGCTCACCTCTCCAGCTGCAACTCTCCCCACTGTTTCCAGCCTCTGCCTCACTGCATTCCCTCCCTACAGTTCCATGAGACCTGCTTTCCCTTTGCTGCAGAGCTTTGGCACAGGTGCTGCCCCCCTTGTAAGCACTTCCTTCTGACTAATTCTTCACAACTCAGCTCAGAGAACACCATTCCTGGCAATGGCCCCCTCCTACCTCCCTTAGTCGCTGCCTTAAGGGCCCCTCCTCTCCATTCTGCTATAAATAGTACCCATACTGGTGTCACAATGGGAATTTACATACATTTCTCCTCAGCTGTGTTGTAGGTCCCTGAGGTCTGTATTTTGTTTCCCAGTTCCCAGCGTAATGCCTGGCATAGAAAAAATGCTTAACTAATGTTTATGAGTAAATGAAAACACTCTCTCCTCGTGCTGTCCCACGTGCTGAACATGCCCGTTCACATATTCACAGCCACATCCTCTTAGAACCCTTTCTCTTCCGTTCTAAACCGCCTCTCTATTTGTAAAGGACGGCTCCAGGCTCCAGCTGCACCTCCTCCGTATTACATCATATTGATTTCTACTTGCTAGTTTATTTTTACTTTGTAATAGGTATTTTATAAAAGTATCACATGAGCTGTATATTCCCAAGTGGACTGTACACTTTTTAAAAAATATGTTTTATTGATTTTTTACAGAGAAGAAGAGAGAGGGATAGAGAGTTAGAAACATTGATGAGAGAGAATCGTTGATCAGCTGCCTCTTGCACATCTCCTACTGGGCATGTGCCTGCAACCAAGGTACATGCCCTTGACCAGAATCGAACCTGGGACCTTTCAGTCCGCAGGCTGAGGCTCTATCCACTGAGCCAAACCGGTTTTGGTGGACTGTACATTTTTAAGGCTATTTATATTCTCCCACTCCAAACTACAAATAGATACTGAATGGCTGCACAACTCTGATGATGTTAACTCAAGTCCAAATTTTAGCCTTATTCTGTCTACCCACATGTATACTTTCTTTTGTGCTCTAATATGTATAGCTCCAGCAATTAATTTTGCTAACATAGGCTTCCATTCCTTCTTTATTTTAGGTGCTAGAAATACAGCAGTAAACAAAACAGACAAAAATTCCTGCCCCAGTGGGTGGAGGCAGCAAGTAAACAAGTAAGATACAGCCCTAACTGGTTTGGCTCAGTGGACAGAGCATCAGCCCACAGACTGAAGGGTCCCAGGTTCAATTCCGGTCAGTAGCATATACCTGGGTTGAGGGCACATCCCCAGTGGGGAGTGTGCAGGAGGCAGCTGGTCTATGTTTCTCTCTCACCGATGTTTCTAACTCTCTATACTTCTCGCCTCCTCTCTGTAAAAAAAATCAATAAAATATATTTTTAAAAAGAAGACACATAGTGTTGCATGGTAATAAAGATACTGGAGAAAATCACTGCAAAAGCAGGAGGAGAGAGGATGTTGAGGAAATTTAAAATAGACAGACCTCCTGATAATGTGGCCTCTGGGCAGCATCCCGAGGGAATGAACCCTGTAGGTGTCAGGAGAAGGAAGTTCCAGGAAGAAGGACCTGTAGGTGCAAGGGGCATGCTAAGTGTGCTGGAGAAACATGAAAGCTATATCTCAGTGTGGTTGGAGCAGGGTAAGTGGGGGCATGGTGCGAGAGAGAGCCAAGAGGAATGGGGTTGGGCAGACACTCCAAGGCCTGGAGGTCATGATAAGAATTTTGCCTATTTATTAGAATATTTTTTGGACACTCACTGCAGAACCAAAGCCATTTTTAGAACTTTGTGGGGATATTAGGATGAATCAGGCTCAGGCTATGCCCTTAGTGAGTTCAGACGCTGTACTGTGGGTAAAGCCCCAGTTTGTGTGAGAAGTATCGCAGGTCCCAAGTATTGAAGCTGAATGCTAACTCACATACTATTGGTGCCAGTGTAAACGGATAGATTTTCACCCCCGAGTTCAGTATGACCCAATGTACACACATTTCAAATATATTTGCTCTTTGACCCAGCAGTTGCACACCTAGGTTTTCCCCCCTACATAATGAGGAATGCAAAAGTGTATATGCAACTTTGTTTAGAACAGTGAAAAATTAAATATTCAACAATAAGCTTAGACAAATGAGTTGTAATATATTCTTTTGAGGAAATGCTTTATAGTTATTCAAAATTATGATGTAGTTATAGCTACAGAAAGATAATCATGACATATATACCCTGTTTCCCCGAAAATAAGACAGTATCTTATATTAATTTTTTTCTCCCAAAGTTGTGCTAGGTCTTATTTTCAGGGGATGTCTTATCTTTCCATGCGCTAGGTCTTATTTTTGGAGGATGTCTTATTTTTGGGGAAACATGGTAGTTAAGTGAAAGATAATCATGACATATATAGTTAAGTGAAATAAAGTTATAAAACAGCATGCAAAGGAGGAATCCCTTTTTATAAGAGTCAAAGTGTGCAATTTCTGTATCATGGAAATCTAGATGAATATGATAAAACAAGGTGTTAACAGCACTAATATATGCATAGTGTAATTTGGGGTGATTTTTACTTTCTTCATTTACCTTTTTCTGTTTGATATTATTAAAAAGTGGGAAGACATTTCTGTGGTGGTCAGAAAATTATTATTTTTGGTTTTTCAAAAAGAAAGGAAAGGATAAATGCTTAGCCCACAACAAACCCTGTGGCCAGTGTGTGCACTGCTTTCCACCTGATCCCTTGACCCCACGGGATGGACTTCTGAATCCCCATGTAGGAAAAGTTACCTGCCTTATCAACCTACTTTTATTGTCTGCCCGGCTGGAGCAGATCTGAGGATACACAACTTTGACTATCACTTCCTAAATGTCTTTTGACATCAGCTACTCCAAGTGAAAATGAATGAAAAAGACCACAAAATGGAAGCCATATTTATCAACAGAACCTGCATAACTGATTAACTCATCATACATGTGCAGGGCCCAAGGCCCAGTTTGGGCCTCTTTGGTCCTGGATTAGGAAATGCTTCTAGGTTTCCAAGGACACTCATTACTCATGCTTGTTACTTCTTGAATATTACTGGTGCCAACTCAGGATTTGATGAAAGAGTTTTACAAATGGATCTGTCCTGCCCCTTGCCTGTCTCCTATAGAGCCCTGACTCAGCCAAGCAGAAAAAAATTAATAGAGTTCTGAAAGGACTGAATGAAAGCTATAGTTTTCACCCAACCCCCTTGGGGAGCTGGAGATGCCTGGGCTATGGTTCGGAGGCATTAATTCTGCTTGCTTTGACTTTGCCAACTGTGTTTTATTTCTTTTTTTCCCCCCTCTCTCACCGGGCTCATCATTGTAGAATTTTGTACATAAAGGAAAGGTTCAGCACGGATTGCACTTTCCAGCATGTGCTTAGGCAGCAAGTGCTGTCAAAAGCACTCAGTATGAGAACAAAACAGCTCTCATCAATGACATCCTTTTTTTTTTTCTTTTCTTTTTTTCATTATGGATTTCCTAGCTCTCTCATAGGCTGCACCTTTGATTTAGGGTTTCAAAAAGAATTTAATCATGAAAGAGAGCTCTGTGTGCAGGGTGAATCCTCTTGAAAGCAATTGCCTTTTATATGTCCGGGTTCCTAATCTCTCCTTCAGTCTGCTCTGCTGTTTTATTCCCTTTCATGTTTGGATCAACATGTAAATAACCGAGGATGGTGGCTGACTTCACTTAAGGCAAGTGTAGTGGAAAGTTTAGAAATGAAATCCAGGCTCAATGGAGGAAGGCAAGAACATGCCCTTTGGTAAAGAAAAGAGATAGGGTGCTGCTCCACTTTGTCAAAGGATGGCTTCTCATGCCTAAGTTTTTGTATCAGAAGTATGAGACTATCCAGCAACCAGATCTGAAATATCATGGCTGACATATACACATAAGGAACTGCTTGACATTGAAATTGGGACTCAAAAGAACTGTTGGCTCAGAAAGGAACTCGCTACAGACTGATTCATTTGCCTCTCAGCATAACCATTATGGCTTGTCTCAGTTTTGGTTCTTACAAAGTTATTTCTTGGATCATATGATCTCACACATCTAGAGGAAATAATGAACAACATAAACTTATGAACAAAAACAGACCCAGAGAAAGAGAAGCAGGGACCAGACTCTCAAACCTCAGAGGGAAAGTAGGGGAGGGTAGGGATAAGGGAGAGAGATCAGCCAAAGGATTTGTGTGCATGCATAAGGGCCTAGCCAGTGGCCATGGACAAAAGAAGGGTGGGGGCATATATGGGGAGGGGTTTGGGATGGGAATGGGGGGGGGGGAATGAGGACAATTATGTGATACCATAATCAATAAAATAAAATAAAATAAAATAAAATAAAATAAAAAAGAAGTATGAGACTATTCCATATTCGTTTTCCCCAAAGTGACTTGCAGGAAACAGTACTCCCATGAGGTGCTCTAGGATAGTGTTCCAAGGTCTGATATGCTGGAGAGTGCTATCGATGTACAATACACTATCCTTAGTATGAGCTCTGAGAAAAATTTCCATAAAGTGTTATTTTGTTAAATATAGCATTTTTCTAACTTATTTGACTACTGAACTCCTAGAAGAACCACTTATTGCCACCTAAGTTTCAAGTTCCCACCTTTTTGGAAATATGGAAAGAATAAACATTTTTATGTAAATAAGATTAAAAGAAATACACTGGAGTCCAAAGTTAGTGTACATATTTATATACTAATGAGCTTTCTACTATGTATCTGATTTCATGACTCTTTAATTTAAAAATTAAATATGGCAAATATGGCAAATATTCATAGTTGTTAGTTTTGAATAACTGCTTTTAGGATTATCTAAATAAGGGAAATAAGTATCTATTGTTAGAACTTTAGGGACTCACGTGAGAAATAGATACAAAAGACATGTATATGAGGTCAATATATCTAGATCTATCTCTATTATTAGTAGTACTATGAGATCTGGACTAGAGCAGGTGGCCCTGACCTGTAATCACAATTGTGCTCTCTAAAATATGCCCTTAGGTTGGACCTGCTGTCCCTTCCTGGAGTGACAGTTATTTCATGGATACATGAAGGCAGGAGAGTAGAGTCCCTTTGAACATGCGCTGTAGCTGCATCATAACTCAAGTCCACTTTTCTTGTCCATTTCAGAAGTACATTAAATATAATCTCATGTGGCAGCATACTTCATAGAATACTCCCACTATGAATTGCTTGCAATTCTCTCTTTTCTCTTCACTCAGACAGTTTCTAGGCACTGACTTTCCTACAGTTGGAGACTTACATCCAGTTACAAATTCTTCAAGCTGTAATTGCATTTGTTCCCATTTTTATCAGATTGATTTTTAAGACAAGATACATCTTTTGATCACTGTATTCATGATGCATTCTATATTGCCAAGTCTCAGTGATATTTATGGGGTAAAACTGATCTTTTTTGCTAAGCCTCAAGTTCACCTTAACTGTTTTCTCCTAACTTATATTTAATGCATTGGTGTATCTGCTGAAACAGATTCTTATACTTCCACTTATGTTCTTTGTTGAATTACTTCACACCTCATCTACTGTTAATATTTTTTATGTCAGAAGTAATGTTGACTGTCTTAATATTTTTTTCAATTTGAGAATATTTCATCTTCCTTTTTAATTTTAAGTTAAAGTCCTCTCAATCAGAAGAGAAAATTATTTCCTTCCCATGATGTACTCTTTGTCAGAGACATTCTGTAATCTCTATTCAAGAATGCCCTACTTCATCTTCCCAAAGTCAAGGAAGAAGAAAAGTCTTTTAATACATTTTTATTGATTTCAGAGAAAAAGGGATAGGGAGAGAGAGAAGTCATCCATTGGCTGCCTCTTGCACATTCACTACTGGGGACTGAGCCTACAACCCAAGCATATGCCCTGACTGACCGGGAATCAAACTGGTTCATAGATCAATGCTTAATCACTGAGCCATGCCAGCTGGGTGAAATATATTCTCTGTATATGACTTCTTCCTCACATTGTGTGACCTGTCACAGTGTTAGCTAGTCAAGGACTCAAGGCTTCTGATCCTAGTCAAATATCTATTTCCATCAATGATAATCATTATTCCTAGCCAATATTTTTCTTTTGTATATGTATATACTAGAGGCTCAGTGCATGAAATTCATGCACTGGTGATGTCCCTCAGCCTGGCCTGTGCTCTCTCTCAGCCCAGGAGCTCTTGGGGGATGTTTGACCTAAGTTGGCAGTTGGACATCCTTAGTGCTGCCTTGGAGGGGGGAGAGGCTCCAGCCAGTCACTGTGCTTGCCAGCCATGAGCCTGGCTTCTGGCTGAATGACATTCCTTCTATAGGAGCTCACTGACCACCAGGGAGCAGCTCCTGCATTGAGCATCTGCCCCCTGGTAGTCAGTGTGTATCATAGTGACTGGTCTTTCCACCGTCTGGTCGAAACTGGCTCTCTGACATTCCCAAGGGGTCCCAGATTGCGAGAGGCACAGGCCAGGCCGAGGGACCCCACTGGTGCATGATTGGGGTTGGGGAGAGACCTGGGAGGTTGACCAACCAAAAAGGGACTGCAGAAGGATTCCAGGGTGTGTCCAGCCCATTTTGCTCAGTCCCTATCAGCCAGACCCCAGCAGCAAACTAATCTACTGGGTAGAAGTTTCTGTCTCCTGGTGGTCAGTGCAAATTATAGTGAGCAGTTGAGAGGCCTTAGCATATCATTAGCATATTACACTTTGATTGGTTGAATGGACAACCAGAAGACTGGACACTTAGCATATTATGCTTTTATTATATAGGATAATTCTCTTGTAATTCACAATTTACTTCTCATATTCTCCCCTTTTAAAGCTCTAAGATGGTGTGGAAGAAATGGTTCAATCATTACCTGTCATGTGGCAAATAGGTCCCAGACATGGACCACTGAAGTCAGAGTAGTGATTATATGAAATAGGATGTAATAGGGACACAGGGGCAAGCAGGGAATATACTCCCTTAAGCACTTCTTTTGTTAGAAAGTTGTTGACTTGAGCTGGGCATGGCATCGCGAGACAGGATACCACTATAGCCAGTGATCTAGTGGAGAGGACCCTGTTTCTGTAATGCTCTCCATATTTATAAGAAGTACTATATTTATAGGGATTATATAGTTATATTTATAGGGACTGTATATTTATATTTAAGGGACTATATTACATTTATAGGATCTTGCTATTTCAATCAGGGCTGGCAGCATTTTTTTTTTTCCTAAAGGGCTAAAAAATAAATATTTTTAGCTCTGTGGGCCACAGTTTTTATCACAAGTACTCAACTCTGCCATTGGAGTATGAAAGCAGCCATACCTATATGCACATTAATGGACTTAGCTGCATATCAATAAAACTTTATTAAGTAGTTTTGAGTCATGGGGCCAGCTTCCCAAACCTTTATAGATAACAATGTAAGAGTGAGCCCTTTCTATTCAAAAGTGGTCTTGATAAGAAGGGAGAGCTTTTATAATGCAACACCTTGAGTATCAGCCTGTTCTTCTGTTGACCTAACTCAGACCTGCTGAGTTAGCTCTTTGCTAAACTACCAAAAGGGACATGGACTGAGCTTCCAGAACCCAACTCTGTGAGCACTAGTACTTGTATCATGAGAGTCTACAGGAATAGACAGGAGTCACAGCAAAATTTCTAGATTTGTCTAAAGTCACAGTCTCCTTTTTTTATTTTATCTTCTCAATCAACTCCAGGAGAGTATCCATCTCCACCATGCTTTTGAAATTACTCTTGTCAAGGTCATTATTAGTCTCTGTGTTACAAAATCCAAAGATCACTTCTCTGAACTTTCCTTACTCAGTCACTCTGCAGTGTGTATGCAGCTGACTGCTTTGTCTTCCTTAATACTCTGTCTTGTCTTAGCTTCCATGATATTGCAGATTCTGCATTTTCTTTCATTACCACTGACTCCTCTTTCTTGGTTGTCTGTGTTGGCTCCTTTAAGACTTTATCTAAATGTCAGAGTGCCCCACAGTTGGGATTTGGGCACATGCTCTTCTCTATTTGCTCTTTCTCAGAACTAATCTTGGTTAATCCTTTGGTTTAAATGACATTTGTATTCAATGTTTCCAAAATTTATTACTTCAGTTCTGGCATTTCCTTTCAGTCTTACAGCCACATATACGATTACTTTTTGATGTCTGTATTTGAATGTTTAGTAGTCATCTCAAGTTTAATACTTACAAGGAGTAAGTAAACCTGCATTTTTATCAGTGTTCATTGTCTTAATGTGTAACACTATCCTCCTAGTGGCCAGGAGAAAGGCCACTTAATTCTTCTTTTATCTTTCTCACAAGCTCCACTCCTGAACCATAAGCAAAACAGAGCTCAAACCAAAGAGCTTTTCTCCATCTGCTAATTGTCTCTCTCCTGGACCACTGAGACAATCCTCTGACTCCTCCAAATTCTCCTCTTTTCTGGTTACCACATGTTCTTCATGGAACAACAAAGTCAAATTGGACCTGAAACTAATATAATCTTGTTTATTAACTAACTGTAATTGAAAAATTAAGGTAAAAAAATTTTTAAAAAAGGTAAATAGAAATATGCCTCTTTCTGCAGAGAACCATTAATGACTTCTCCGTAGACTTAAAGAAAACCCAGAGTTCTTATATTATCTGGCCCCTCCCAAACTTCACTCTCATCTTCTGTCACTTTCTCCCGCACTCCCAATGTGCCAAGCCAGCTACATTGGCTTGTTCTGGTTGTAGGATGTATTGTACCAGCCGATTCTTCTGTCTGAAATGTTCCTACCTACATGACCAGCTTCATTTCTGAGCCTCAGCTCAAAAGTCATCTTATTAGGCCCTTCTTCATCAATTACTTGTCACTTCACTCAGTATCCATAGACTCTATCTGTTGCACCACTATTACTTTCCTCATAGCTCCTACCATGATTATAAGGGCATACATATGTCTACATGTTTCCTGTGTGTCTCCTACTACATGGTAAGCTCCAGATATCGGGGATCTTGACTGTCCAATCATCCTCGATATCATCTACAGTAGAGTTTGGCGAAGAGATGGCTCTCAGTAACATTTATTGAACACGAAAGGATGTTATATCTAAAAAGCTTTGTTTCCCTTCTTCCAAATTTGTGCCAGGAATATTGTTTACTATTTGCTCAGCCCTGTTCCTTTTATAAGCCATCAAATGTCTCCGCAGTGAGTCCCCCACTCCCACGAGGCATCGCTTCTTTCAGTAGCAGTTGACTGTGCTCTGGATCTTTCTAGGCTGTGAACTCCTGGGCTGCCTCTTCATGAGAGGAGCACTGGACTGTCTTTCCTTGTTAAGTCAGTCTTTAACTTTCTCTTGGTCCCCTTGTCCTTTTTTAAAGAGTATTTTCCTTTTGGATTTTCTTCTATTATGATACACATAGTATATGATAAAGAATCTGTGAACTTTTGACTCCATTTGGGGCAGTTCCAGTTTGCATCTACAGTCTCAGCATAATTATTAGTGGCACCCCCTTTTATTCTCAAAATTAATTTGGATAATATTGGTCATCCTTACTGATAAGACCATGTGCAATCATTCCTGCTCTTTTGTCACTGAGCCCATTCCCCAGTTTTTATCTCTTCTGGTCAGGAGTCTCAGGTGGCATTACACTCTTATTGGATCCCCTAGGGAATCCTCATTATGAACTGTCACATCTGGCATTGCAGTTCCACGTGAGCTTTGCAGCCACTATCTCCTCATACCAGGGCACACGGACTTCTTTATCTGGACCAGATGCATTAACAATTAACCATTAGCCTCCTTAGAGCTGCTGAGCTGGGCTTTTGCATAGGGAATTGCCTATCTCAGAAAGCTGAGTCATTAGCCAAGAGCCCACAGCCTTCAGGGAAAGCTTCTCATCTATTCACCTCTTCATATTCTACCAAATGAATTGCTTATTGTCTGTTACCTGGAATGCCAGGCAAGACTACAATTTCTCCCTCCCTCCTACCCTCTCTCCTTTCCTCCCTTCCTCATTCCCTCCCTCTCTCCCTCCCTCCTTCCTTTCCCCTCCCTCCCTCCCTCCCTCCCTCCCTCCCTCCCTCCCTCCCTCCCTCCCTCCCTCCCTCTCTCCCTCCTTCCCTCCCTCTTTCCCTCCCTTCCTTCCTCCCTTCCTTCCTTTCTTCCTTCCTTCCTTTTTTCTTACATTATTTCCTTTTTTATGTTTTTTTTTTTTAAATCTTATTTTGCTTTTTATAGCCTACTTGTGCTTCACTGGCTTACCTACTTCCTAAATCAATAGCAAATCGTTTTGCTTATTGATCGTATCTGGGTTAGCAAAATCTTTTCATAGCCACAATTTGTCAGCCATTGATTTGCATGCCTTAAAATGCTATAGTGTAGTCCCTTTAAATAGTCTATAATTCAGATTCCTACCACTGAACTGTATTCATTTTCACCCAAATTAGCTTTAATGTACCTAATTTTACAAGGAAATGATGTTTCGCTGAACATCATGGGGTGATGTTTCGCTGAAGCAGCTGTGATTTGACTCTACCTGCCTTAATATTCTTTTCCAAGTTATTCTGACATCATTTTGATAACTTTTTCTGGTTGTGTCATGCATTAATATATCTTTGCCATCATGTAGCCTTATTTAATATGGTATCAGTTGATTTTTTAGTCTCTGAAGATTTTTACCATCTCTGTTTTTTGATGCTTTAACATGTAAATGTTAATTTGATTCTTTGGTGTTTAAGTAAGTAGGTTCTGTGGTTTTCATTGTGTTAATTAGTTTTTGCTGCATAACAGATATCTCAAAACATAATTGCTTAGCCTTGAAACAATAGCCATTAATTGAGCTCATGTTTCAGTGGGCTTGTAGTCTGGGCTCAGTTCAGCTTGGAGGTTCTGGTGCTGATGGTGGCTGGACTCACTCAGGTTAACACAGTCACCCCAGTTGGTTCTGCTTCGAGGGCTTGGTTTGTACTTGGCTGGAATGAGAGGGGCAAACAGGGCATATGTCTCTCATCATCCAGCATACTCTTCTGGACTTATTCACATGGCAGAAGGGGTTCTAAAGAACATTAAAAGG
Organism: Pipistrellus kuhlii; assembly: GCF_014108245.1. Classification (NCBI taxonomy): domain Eukaryota; kingdom Metazoa; phylum Chordata; class Mammalia; order Chiroptera; family Vespertilionidae; genus Pipistrellus; species Pipistrellus kuhlii. The sequence continues at coordinate 17,078,570 of NW_023425405.1, forward strand.
ACATGCCCCAACATACAAGTGATGCTCAAGCCACTGCTTCTGTCACATTTGCTAATGTCTAATTGGCCAAAGTAATATAAATAGCTAAGATCACAGCTAGCTTGAGAGGGTAGTACACAAGGGTTTCTACTGGATACAGACAGTAGAATTGTTGCAGCTTTTTTTTTCAAACAACATATCACAATATCATACACTGAAACATTGCCATAACTGTAGTTTACGTGTGTAATTCATTGAAATCTATGCAGAAAACTCAAGGAGGTTTATTATAAAATTATGAAAATAAGTTGTTGTAAAGTTGCACCTTATCACATGACATAATCCTAGAGAACAATATTACAGTAAGACTCTAATAACTATATAATAAAAGCCTAAGTGATCATTATGGCAGAACAACCAGAAGGACCCATTGCTATGATGTGCACTGACCACCAGGGGGCAGATGCTCAATGCTGGAGCTGCCTCCTGGTGGTCAGTGCACTCCCACAGGAGGAATGCTGTTCAGCCAGAAGCCGGGCTCATGGCAGGAGCAGCAAGCCAAGCAATAAGGAGCAGCAAGTGGGTGGGCGGTAAGGAGTGAGGGCTCCCAGGCTGCAAGAGGGATGTCTGACTGCCGGCATAGGCTGGCTGCTGTGGAGAGTGGAGCTAAGCTGGCAGGCAGACATTCCCCAAAGGTGTCCTGGACTGTGAGAGGGTGCAGGTTCTGCTGAGGGATCCTTCCTCGCCCCCCCAGTGCATGAATTTTGTGCACCAGGCCTCTAGCATTTTCATAAATTTTATGGACTGAATTGTGTTCCCCTAAAAGTCATGTTGAAGTCCTAATTTCTAGCACCTCAAAATGAATTAATGGTTCTTGTATTTGGGGATAGGGCCTTTAAAAAGGTAATTAAGGTAAAATGAGGTCATGTGGGGGGGGTCCCTAATGGAACATTACTGTTGTTGTTATAAAAAGGGGATGTTAAGACACAGGCGTGTGTGTGGACAGAGGAAAGGTCATATGAGGACATAGAGGGAATGGGACCATTTGCAAATCAAGAAGAAAGGCCTTAGAAGAAATCAAAACTGCCAACTCCTTGATCATGGACTTTTTAGCCTTCAGCACTATAAGAAAATAAATATCTGTTGTTTAAACACCTAGTTTGTAGTATATTGTTATGGCAGCATTAGCAATCTAATACAGTAAATACCCTTAAATTTGAAGCCAGTTTAATTATATGTTATACAATGCATTCAGTATTTAAAGAAAAGCTCTTTCCCTATTGATTACTAGTAAGATACTAAGAAAGATACTGAAAAAAAATGCATTTCATCCATTCTTTCAAAATTCATTATTGAGTTCTGACTTTGTTCAAGAAAACTACTTTAGCATGTTTATGTTTCCTGCACAAAATTAAATTAAAATGCAGTTGAGGAGACAAGACTGAGACTTTGGGGGAAAATATATGCTTACCTAACAATGTGTGTTAATTTTCCATAATATCTATTTCTTTAAGTTATTATTTACTAATGGTTTGAATTCTCACAATTCTGTGCATTTCTTTAAGATAAACACTATTTTCTATATCTTTGTTCTCTAGTATCTAACAATCTATGTATGTTTTTGATTAAACGTTATACTGGTTGTGAGCTGGAACAGAGAGAAGGGGGTGTCAGGAGTAGTCTGTCAAAGGCAGGTAACATCACGGGTGGTTGACTGGGAGCAATGAAAGATGATGACAATTCATACCTGGAGCTCTGGAACTAGGAAACCCAGGTATGACTTCTATTCAGCTATTTCAGGAAGCAGAAAGTTACGTCAAAAGAAGGAAGTTTCAGTTCAGGTCCCTTCATTCCCTGTTTCCTCATAGGTCCAATTTGTAAGTTCTGATTTTCATCCCCTATTACCCTAATGGTTATGGACTTCTTAACTGTTAGATAAGCATGCGATATTCTGGTTCAGATGTATTCAGAAATGCAGAGGAAATCCCCAGGCAGAGAATAGTTACTTTAGGATGGATTTATTTGAAGACCTCATGAGAAAGGTGAGCCATAATTATTTCAGCTGTGAACATAAAAGAGTTTTTGATTCTTTTTCTAGCAAGTGGCAGCTTATATCAACTTTGCATATAGAGTTAGTTCAGATTCAAAATTTGTTCCAGGAAAGGAGATCACCTCTGTATTTTCACAGGGTCTGAAGGTCGAATGGTTATGATATCCCACTTGTCAGGATGGACTGCTCTTAGAAACCGAGCAGTGGTTTCATCCTGTCGGCTTCTGAGCCGTTTCCAGTAGGACTTTAAGTGTGTGTGTGTGTGTGTGTGTGTGTGTGTGTGAAAATTTGAAGGGCCAAGAGCTAGGGGAAAGAATCTCTCCTAAAGTCAAGCATGTGAAATGAAAGAAGTGGGAATAGAAAGTGTGAATTGAAGAATTAAGTAAAATGACTTAAAACTCACACTATAGGAGACATTGCTTTTTATAAGTTGTAATATCCCATTTGATAGACTCAATTTTTAAGCCAACTTAAAGGGTTATACAAACCTACCAAGTAATTTTACAGAGACAGACTGTTAATGCATTATTTTCATAGGCATTCAAATTAACATAAATTTAAGCAATATTATACCAGAGTTTAATTTAGAAGATATGTCAGAGCTTCAGAAGGAAAAGTTGTCAATTTTGATGGGAAAAAATAAGCATCTCTGAAAACTATGTCGTGCCTGTTTCACTGAAGAACACTCTTGTATAGGTAAATTAAATTGATTTTAAATATAAAGAGTATGGGTGGAAATCAAAGGAAAAAGAGAGAATAGAAAATACAAATATAGAAGTTTACTTAACCAGCACATTACTTCCTGGTGATAAAAGGAAGTTACAATTGTCTCACAGATGACTTGGGGAATAAGACTTTGAGAGGTTCCTGGGAACATTCTTACTTTGCAAGAAGGGTAGTAAAGGGATTGAAAGGCTCATCTTTCAGGAAGAGTGGTATGAAGATAGGAGAAAGCAGAGAGCCAATGGCCAGGAAGAAACTTTTCTGTCTTCAAAGGGAATAAAATGTGGTGAAGTTATTCCACTCATAACTTTTATTTTAAATTTATTTGAGTAAATAATACATTCCTATGGGGGAAAAAATCCCCTAACACCCTGAAATGTACAAAGTGTAAAATGTAAATCACCCTCCATTCCCCAGTCTGCACCCCTAGTTCCCCACTTCCCTTATCTGGTTCTTGTTGCTCTTTAGAGGTGACCCAGGAAAAGACATTATTTTCACCCAGAAAAAGGAAATAAATGAACATAAATGGTTCTTTCAAAATCAGTGATTTTGAACCTTACTTTCTTCATTTAATAGCCTTTTGGACCTGTGCCATTTTAGTACATATAGAAATGCCTTATTAAACAAAATGATCCAGAAGTTTCTTTTATATGAACATGCCTTAGCTTGTTCTACAGGCTTAACTGCTATATTTTAATATCTGGATGTTTGTTTTGCTATCCTAGCTTTTTGAGTCAAATGCATATCTGGTTTATTCTTATTTTTTTCTTCTTCAACAATAAAGGCGTTTATGACTATGAATTTGATTTCTTTCATGTTTTTATATTGTAGCCTCATTGTCAATAAACTATTCTGCAATTTCAGTTTTGATTGTTTCTTCTTTGATTCGAAAACTATTTTTAAAAAGTTTTCTGTCTCCCAAGAGATGAAGTCTTTTTATTATGCTTTGGCTATTAAAATATAGCCTATGGGCAGGCCCTGCTGTACTGCACACCTGCTGCCCTAGTGGAGCTGAGGGGACTGGGTGCCGCCATTTTGTGGCTGTGGGCACCGCCATCTTTGAGGGCATAGCATATTCCCTTTTTATTAGCTGTGGGAGCCTCCGTCATTTGTGAGGGTGTGAGGGTCAATTAGCATAGTCCTTCTTTATTAGATAGGATAACTCAGAGGACACTTTCTTTTCCATGATGAAAAGCACCCATTTCAGAGGGCAGGAAAAGCCTTCTCTGTACCCTCTCTAAAGTCTATATACTTGGTTCATGATTTATGGTGATTTTTCTCACTCTATAACTCAAGAATTTCTTTCCCCTCCTCCCTAGAATGTCAAGTGCAAATGTTTATTTTAAGGAAAACTATAAAACTGGTCAGGAATGATTTGGCTAAGATACTGAGCCTGACTTCTCAGCAGACCATTAGATCCATTGTGTGCAGGGTTCTCCTCCTCCTCCCACTCGAAATCCATCCATCCGCTACAGTAATCACAGATGTAGGCATTGTGCAGATGGATTTGGTCCATATTCAGGCACTGGTGGGTCCTGCTCAGAGGAATGTCACTGCATTTCTTAAGCACTTATGTATTATTGATTATATCCAAGAGAAGGAAGGAAAGTACCAGTTCCCTTTCTCATTATAAGAGACATAGTAATTTTTGGATCTAGAAGGGAAAACAGCACTGTTATTGTGCTGAAGAACTACTAATAAATCAATAAATTTATAATTTTCAAAAAAATTGGTCAGCATTTGAACAACAGGTACAAAAGAATGAATAATGGTTTGTGTTACCCTCACTTTTATTTTTCACCTTTTTCCTTCTCAGTCTTATAAATGACTTATTTATTTTTTATTTTTTATTTTTATTTTTATTTTTTTTGCAAAGCAAGTTTATGGATTTTAAGACAAACTTTTCTAAGTTGAAAAATTTTAGCTTACATGGTACAATAATTCTATTAAAATATCTAATTAAGTAACTAGTTCTATTTATGATTCTCTTCTGAGCACAGGAATCTTAGCATCACTTCGGCTCTAGATTGCTTGTTCTCTTTTATGTATTTATTAGAGGCCTGGTGCATGATATTTGTGCATGTGTAGGGTCCCTAGACCTAGTGGTCAGAGTATGTCATAGCGAGTGATCAAACTCCCGGTCTCCCAATCTAACTCCTATGGGGACACTTTGCATATTAGCCTTTTATATATATGTAGATTTTGAGTCCCTCCCACTTAATTGCTAATTTCTTTGAGGGTATAGGTCTGCATAGCTGCTGAATGACTGAAGATGTTATATCAGAAGAAGATGTCTTGGGATTGGAATAGCTGAAAAGAGGACAAGTTTAAAACCATATCAAGGAATATTGAAAGGCTTATTCTAGAGCAAAGGAGTATTGGCCAAATAAATTTTGTTTTTCAGGTTGACCTTATTGCAGTGCAGTTACTGAGGTCATGTTTTGGGAAGCACAGCCATTGATTTTGGGAGGAGACCAGGGAGAGTCAGAAGCTGGAGACACCAACCAGAGTTATGATGTGGCTTATCAACAGGTCACCCTTCACCTGCAAGTGATTAATTTATGACACAGCTCTTTGTCTTAAAAAGGAAAGTTACCAAAGACTTTGTTGCTTGTGTGTCATGAGAAGCCATAAAGCTATATTAAAATTTTAGACTTTGAAGGTGAAATTTTCCTTTTTAGGAGAAACTTTCTGCTCAGCCGGCTTGGCTCAGTGGTTGAGCATTGACCTATGAACCAGGAGGTCATGGTTTGATTCCATTCCAATTAGGGCACATACCTGGGTTGTGGGCTCAGTCCCCAGTAGAGAACATGCAAGAGGCAGCCAGTCAATGATTCTCATCATTGATGTTTCCAACTCTCTCTTCTTCTGCCATCCTCTCTCAAATCAATAAAAAAAAATTTTAAAAAGAAGAAACTTTCTGCATTGTCTATACTCTGACATTAGATGGAAGTAGAGAGTTATAGACATAAAGTCCAAAGTTCTAAGGTCACAAAGGATCACTCCTCTATGTCAGAACATGGGATGAATTTACATTTGCAGAATCAAATATAAAGGTTAGAGGTTTATCAGTTTTACGGACCTTTTCAAGTAACTTATTTTTGGTTTTAGTGGCTTTCTCTATTGTTTTTCTTTTTTTCAATTTCATAGATTTTTGCTCTTATCTTTATATTTCTTTTGTCCCGGTGACTTTGATTTTATTTTTCTAGTTTCTAATGTAGATGCTTCTTTTATTACTTTCAGAAACTTCTTCACTAATATGTACATTTAATGTCATAAATACTCTCTCAAGTATTGTTTTAGCAACTTCTATAGATTTTGATATATTTACATTTTTACTCAGTTCTAAATATTTTCTAACTTTCTCTTATGGCTTGAATGTTTGAAGCCCTAATCCCAATGTAGTGATATTTAGAGTGGGGCCATTGGGAGTTATTAGGTTTAGATAAATTCATGAGGTTGGAACCTCTAAGATAGGATTAGTGCCTTTGTAAGGTGAAGAAGAGACCAGAGCTTGCTCTCTCTCTATCATATGATGACACAGAGGGAAGGCAGCCAACTGCAGGTGAGAAAGAGTGTTCTTACCATGAACTAAATATTTTGGCCCCTTGATATTGGACTTCACAGCCTCCAGAACTGTGAGAAATAAATGTCTATTGTTTAAGACATCAGTCTATCTATAATAATACAAGCATAATCTTCTAATTATACTGGATAGCCAAACAACCTTCTGGATGAAGCAGGGGCTGCAAGGGTTGAGCCCCATGCATTAATTTCATGCATCAGGCTTCTAGTTTTGTTATAAAAGACTGGGCAGACTAATACAATTCTCTCGAGAATTTCTCTTTCACTTATAAATTATTTAGAAGTATAATGTTTCATTTCCAAATATTTGAAGATTGCTGATATTTTTCTGTGATTAATTTCTAGTTTAATTCCATTGTGGTTAGAGAATATACTTTATATGATTTCAATTCTTTAAAATTTGTTTAATTTAAAAGGTCTGTTTGGTGAACTTGAGAAGAATATCTAGTCTTTTTTTTGGGGGGGGGTCCTCTATAAATGTTAATTCTGATTTTCTTTTTCCTTTTCTATAATCCTGGATTTACTTTCTCCTTTCGATTCTATCAGTTTTTGCTTCATGAATCTGAATGTTCTGTTAGCTTCATTCATCATTATGCATTCTTGCTGAATTGATTCTTTGATGATTTTGTAATATCTATTTTTAATCTAGGTAATTTTAATGTTTTTTTAAGTCTAGTTTTTCATATATTGCTATGGCACTCGAGCTTTGTTTGCTTTGTATTTACATGGCATATCCTATAAAATAATTTTACTTTTTAACTTGCTATAGCATTATATTTAAAATTGATTTATCATAGATGTGATATGTTGAGTCTTGTGTCTTCCATCCAATCTGATGATCTTTGTCTTTTAATTCATGTGTTTAGTTGGCAAACTATGGTTTATGGTATGTTTTTATACTTCCCATTATCTAAGAATGGTTTTTACATTTTTAAAGAATTACAGACAGACAAACTTAGAAAAATATTCAAAGGAGAGTGTATGTGTCCTGAAAAGCCTACACTACTTATTACCTGATAATTTACAGGAAATGTTGGATGACCTGGTTCCCTCTTTTTTCTACCACATTGCATTTTGTCCAGTGATGCATTGTCCCAGGCAGCGATATAATCTATTGTGAAGGAATCTGCAGGCGAAGTAGGGCCAACCCTATTTGCTTTATAGCATTTACAAATAGGTGAGAGGACAACAGGCCTTTCAATGATGCATGAAGTCTGCCCCAGTTTCTCCAGCTTCCAGGCTATAATTTGAAGCTGAAAGAGATGATCTGGATCCAAGCTAGCTCTCCAGCTGCCAAATGGGGGAGGGTTGGGTTCTATGCCATTGTCATGACTCAGGATGTCATTGTGTTCTTGAATGGATTCTCACTTTTCCTCTCTGATCCAGATCATCACATTCTCCAGACCTACGCAAATCTAGGTTAGGGTCCCAGACTTACTCCTCGTTTTCTCATTTTAGAATCATGTCTAGGCAGGGTCTTTGAACTTGTCCATACTCCCACATAGTCACTCAAGTGGCACTCTAGAAGTGGCGGATAAGTAGCCTCAGTTGCTCTGGTCACTAAGCACAGTAAGTCCTCACTTGGTGTCGTCAATAGGTTCTGGGATTAAGTGAAATGACAACAAATGAAATGATGTTATTGAGGACCTACTATATTTCAGAAAAAGGAAGCGAAGAGGAAAAATCAAAGATAATTGTCATCTCAAGGGATACCCCGATTCAAGCCAGCTAGGGATGAAATAAATTAGAAGGTACTTCAGCAGGAGAAATGGGCTTCAAGGGGATGCTCTGTGATGACTGTGCAGCTGAGAGAAGCAATCAGACACTCCTCTACTTAGGTCTGGCCCAGACTTCTTTTCATCAGAATAGGCTTTTTAAGATAGCCAGAAAAATTGAACCTGAAAGTCTCTGAGATGGTTATAGGGAAGGCTCTTAGCCATTTTATAAATACGATGCAGTCAGGGGCAGTAAAGATGTTTTCAGCCCCAGGTAGAAGTTGAAGACAAAGTAGATGTTTGCATTGTGAGATCTTCCACCAAATAATGTGTCCTCTATTTTATATCTTCTGAACTTCATTTATCATTGCATTTTTGGTACGATTGTTTACTATTTTTTATTTTAAAAAATTACATGAGCACATGAAAAACATGGAAGCTTTAAAATAAAAAGTAAAAGCCTCCCTCCCAACCACTACCTATTGCCTAGTCTTACTTCCTACTTCATTGCTGGTTTGGATTCCTCTGTTTACTTTTTCTCTTCATTACATCTACAAATCACTTTAAATGTATTAATGTACATAATTATTAAATATTAGAGGTCTAATATAGGATTCTTCAATGCCAACAAAATACCAGCTGGTCCTAATACAGCCTAATCTTAAGCAAGTTTCTTGCGCTGCCAGTAAAGCCCGCACTCATTCTTCTGACTTGGAATAACTGTTTCTTCCTCTTTTGGTTATGTAATCTTTTGTGGAACTTGTAAGGAGGACCCAAACTATGGAACCCTCTACATAATTTACTTCTACAAAAAGATACTTTGCCAATATAGCTCTTTCAAATTAGCGATTAGATTAGACTTGGAGCACTTAAAATTTGTCATAGGGTTATTGTTTATACTAACTGCTGTTTCATATTCAGAAACATCATAACTCATTTGACCTTTTGGATAAAAGTGGAAGGTGAAGGCTTTGTCTAATTATCTTATCATCTCTCAGATGTGGAAATTGAGACTCGAAGTCCAGTTGAATTACCATGTAAGAAAGAGACAGGACCAACACAAAATTCTAGGTCATTTAATTCCAAGCATAAAGCTTTTCCTGCCACCCAAATGTGGTGTTTTTTTTTTCCTTTTTTCTTAAGTCATCTTTTCCTTCATACTCTTGCAATTGTCTTGTCTCTTGCAGACTCAGCATTTTTACAAACTCATGTTACATCTGCTCCAGCTTTTCAGGTACTCTCATACATGTCTCATGCTCTCCTGCAGGATAACTTTGTTCAAAGAAAGGCACTTCCTTCAGGAAGCCATCCTGCACCAACTTCAGCCTGTTGGCTATTTCTTACTTACTGGTTTCAAATTAATTTGATAGCATGTTTTTCCCCCACACATTTATATACCACTTTTGAATGTTTTCTTGACTCATTTTATGGATTTTTATTATTTTTCCTCCCACCCCAATGTATTGTAATATTAAATACTAGAGGCCTGGTGCACACAATTCATGCATGGTGGGGTGTCCTTCAGCCCAGCATGTGCCCTCTCCAATCTGGGACATCCCTCTCACAATCCAGGACTGCTGGCTCCCAACTGCTCACTTGCCTGCCTTTCTGATTGCCCCTAGCCACTTCTGCCTGCCAGACTGATCACCCCCTAACCACTTCCCTGCCAGCCTGATTGCTCCTAACTGCCCTTCCCTGCTGGCCTGATCTCCCAAACTGCCCTCCCTTGCAGGCCTGGTCCTCCCAACTGCCCTCTCCTGCTGGCCATCTTGTGGTGGCCATCTTGTGTCCACATGGAGGCAGCCATCTTTGACCACATGGGGGCAGTCATCTCGTGTGTTGGAGTGATGGTCAATTTGCATATTACTCTTTTATTAGATAGGATAGTTCAGTGTATTGAATAAGGATTCTGCATCTGCTTGGGAATTAGACTTGTGAATGATGACTTAGATATCACTAAGTGGGAGGTAGACTTGTGAATGATGACTTAGATATTTAAGTCAGGTGACACAAGCAAAGATGGTCAGAGAAGACATTTTTGTGGAAAAAGAACTTTTTGCTTATGGGAAGAGCTTGACTTTATTAGAATAAAATGCTTAACAGATTTAATTGCTTTCATTGTCTTCATTTGTTAGGATGACCCTTTTTGGTGAGCTTGCATTTTTACTTTCTTGTCCTTTTTGGGACTATTTAGACAGCTGAGGTTGTATTAGAGCTAGTAAACAATTTGGTTTTATCTGATTCTTTTCAGCTGTCAAAACATGATCATGACCTCCTTTTAGAGTTTAGTATAAAACACTTTTCTGGACTTGGATTAATTTTTTTAATTAATACATTCCATTTGTAGCTAAGAATCTCTTCAATCAAGTTTTTCTGCAGATTCATCTGGCTAACATCCTTTCTTGTCATAATAACATGGTTGTGTATAACTATGGCTCACCATTAATCCTACTATATTAGCCTTTCAAACATTTGTTCTTCCAAACCATATGCTGCGTTTGCACTTTGCTGGGTGACATTTAAGTGGTTTGCCTGGACATTACGTATTCCCCAGCACAGCATGAAAATACATTTACCAAGGGCGTCATGTCTGAAGATTTAGATGAAAAAGGAGTAAACCTTCCTCTTTCTTGAGATGTTTAGATTAAGTTTAATTGATTGTTAAAATACATTAGCATGATCACAAAACTTTAAAACAAATGAGGTGTTTTTTTTGTTGTTGTTTTGTTTTGTTTTTTTAAATAAAGTAGGTTATCTTGGAAGTTTGACTTTAAAAGCCTTGAAATGCTGAAATACCAAGGAACTAAGGAGTTATTTTTTTTTAACTTAGAGAAGGACCAGCATGCTTGAAAAATGTTTATAGTTTATGTTTATGCTTCCAAAGTTTGAATAGACATAAACTTGCACCTGAAAGAAGGCTTTTCATTTTGAGGGACTTAAATTACAAGTTTTCTCAGAGAAGAATTGGAAACATATGTTCTTGTTGTCAGACAATGAAACTTTATTGCCCTAAAGTTTAGAAAGAAATCAATATATTTTAAGTGACACATAAAAGATGGTAGAACTTCCACTTATGTGTATGGTGGACACTTACTACCCAGTCTGAAAGCATGGTCCATGGACCCATCTTGTTAGCATCTCCCACCAATGTGATATTGAACATATGGCTCTCCTGGAACAATGCTGACCTCAAACCTCCTGCCAACAAACACCTGCTTTAAACCCCACAGAGACTGGTGCCTTATAAGTAAAACATCTGTGAAACATGGTATCTACTCACTTCTCAGGGTAATTTACACCTTGAATTAGGGCAGAACGCTAGGAAATAACATAACTGTTTCACATTAACTTATTTCCTGAACAACCACCTTCATAAGATTAAATTTAAATGTTATGTCTCTGATTTTGTCTGTATTTAGTAGATAATTTGGGTCAAAGATACATTGCCTATTATTCTCGATATACAGTCTCATTTGGTAAGTTCATTTATAATTTATTACCCAGGAAGAAATGCATGTTTCCATTTCTTTTCTCTCCCACTGACTTTCTGTCTGTCTCTTTTTCTCTCTTAAAATTGGTTTGCTTTCATCAAACAAATAACTAGAAGTACTCGACACACTGTTTTTTGTTTGTTTATTTGTTTTTGCCCCTGAGGGAACTCAGAGCAAAATTGAAGAGGCAATCACAATAATTATATCATCCCTCATGCTTAGCATTTTTGCTTTCTCCTACTCTTCCTTATAGCTTTGATAAGTTATTTTCCCCCTGAATTTTGTTGTTTATATGCATTTTATTTTAAGGTGCCTTAAATCTTTTTTGAAAAGCAGGAAGTATGAACAAACTATTAAGGGTAGGATAGGAAAGGGCTGTTCAAAGGGCCAGAGGATAATGATAATATAAACTATAGGAGCATAAAAAGGAAATGGGATTTTTGATTGTCATTTTACTGCCACTGTGATTCCAACCAACAAATGGTCATTTATTCACGAGTGACAGTAAGTTGCAGTTATACCATATAATATACCTTCCTCTAGACTCTATTGATTGAAGGAAATAATGGACTTGGACAATTATATGTGGATTTAAAAGTCTTTATATGTGATTTTTAAAATAAAATATTATGAAGGAAATAAAAAGGGCTAAATATTTGTAACAAAATAGAAATGCAATGAGGATTTTAAAAAAAGTTAATGTCACTAGTGAATTTCCAGCGTTGGTTTTTTTTTGTTTTTTTTTTAAATATATTTTATTGATTTTGTACAGAGAGTAAGGGAGAGAGATAGAGAGTTAGAAACATCGATGAGAGAGAGTCATCGATCAGCTGCCTCTTGCACACCCTCTACTGGGGATATGCCTGCAACCAAGGTACATGCCCTTGACCGGAATCGAACCCGGGACCCTTCAGTCCCCAAGCCGACGCTCTATCCATTGAGCCAAACCGGTCTCGGCTGAGCCAAACCGGTCTCGGCGATTTTTGTATGAATCAAAATTTTTTCAAAGGATATGTAAGCTAAGAATCCTTAGTCATCTGAAAAATATTAGACATGAAGCTAAAGTAATTTTAATGGAAACGTAGGAAGAAATTATGACTCAATTGAAACATATTTACATTCAACCTACCAAATTACATTTATTTCTTATATTCAGTCCTATCTATACCCTTGAAATAATATATAAATAAAAGATAGATTTAAAAATGAGAGACAGAACTGTAGAGTTAAATTTGGCTGGAAAAGTAATTTACTCTAACTGCTCATCTGAGTTTTAACCATTAAACAATCATTGGTTTAAACAAATAGAACTTAGAGCATAATTCATAAAATGACAATCTTTTTTCTCTTTCCACTGAAATTTCTTTTTAGAGTTAGTTCTCCTCTCCCTGGATGATGAGTCTGGTAGTTTGCCATCACTCTGGATGCAGAGTTTTTCTGTAAATCACAAGACATTGAGTCAGTATTTAAAAGTGCAATTTCATATAATATCCAAAAATTAGTTTTGATTTAATACTAAGGCTTCTTCTCCTGATTCTCCTGATAATATAGTTTTCCTCCCTTATTTTTATTTATTTATTTATTTATTTATTTAAAAAATATATATTTTATTGATTTTTTTTTTTTTTACAGAGAGGAAGGGGGAGGAATAGTTAGAAACATCGATCAGCTGCCTTTTATACACCCCCATTGGGAATGTGCCCACAACCAAGGTAGATGCCCTTGATCAGAATTGAACCTGGGACCCTTCAGTCTGCAGGCCAACTCTCTATCCACTGAGCCAAACCGGTTAGGGTTAGGGCTCTCCCTTATCTTGATCATTGGTTTCTACTTGTCAGAGATCAGAGCATGAGAGGAAGAAGAGGAAAGGGGCAGGAAGCTTCACTCTGGTGAGGATGCGATTCAGATCTCATGCTGTCCCTACTTGGCAGGTGATGAAAGCTCCTAGTTCTCTTTGAGGGATGCTTTTTCATGGCTTTTTCAGAGATTCTCTCCATCACTGGGACCTCTCAGCTGAGGTTCTCTGGAGAGTAGCCAATAGATCTCCATTTCTGTTGGTTACTCAATTTTTCCTTAGGCCTTTTCCATCAAACAATATCTGATTCATATTCTCTCTCTCTCAGTCTCTTGCTTTCTCTTTTTTCCTCACAGGATGTATTATACTTATGTCTCTGCAAACTTTGAAAATGCTGACCCATCCCAGCACAGCCAACTTTTCATTTGTTCCTTCATCAAAGCAGCCAGCAACCCTACCTATTCATCTTTAGAATTTCTAGGTAGAAGTCAGACACCAGCCCACTAGGTCTCTAAATACGAGGCACTCACATTAGCTGTCTAAGTGGTGCTGTTGAGGTCACTCTCTCTGGTAAGAGAGGACTTACTACATTATTTTCCTGAGTGAAAGCTTTAGAGTATAACATTCCAGTTGATTTTTTATCTGGGGGGAAGGGATAGACAGTTGAAACAGTCATAGTTGGATTCACACTCTGAGTTAAAGTGTATGCAACTATGGTTGCAGAACAAGAACACATGTTTTATCAGATCATCTACACTAATAAAAGTGAAATGTGCAAGTTTACCATCACTTTGTGATGCACACCAGCCAATCATGAGTAAGTATACAAATTAACCCAAGAAAGATGGCAGTGGCCCTGCCCCCCAGCCACTCCAGGGCAACATGCACGCAGGTTCGGAGCAGCTGGGCATGGCAGGACACCTGCTATGAGGGAGAAGGGGTGGGTGGTCGAAGGGAGCTACAGGAGTGGCACTTCTACTGGAGTGAAGACTGAAGGCTTCGACCGGAGTGAAGACGGAAGGCCACAGCCAGAGCGAAGGCCTGGGCCTGGTGCGGGAGGAAAGCCAGTGCCAGTAGTCAGGGGAAGGATGGCCTATTACATGAATTTTGTGCAGCAGGCCTCTAATATAACACAAATGTGCAGATGAAGGAAATTCAGATGTAGTGGAAGGAAAATAGGTGGTAAAATAGATGGGGCACTAAACCCTTTACTGTGCAAAGTAAGAAATCCAGAGAAAATCTCTGGTTGTTTAAATAAGAAATAAAAATGTAAATATGCAGTTTATAGCTACAAAGGTAAAAGAGAGATGAATTGTCACAGTGATTTAACTAGAGCAGAAGGAGCAGGGGAGGAATTTATAGAGCTATGTCATTGAATTTTATTTTGTTTAGTTGGAAGTAGATAATGTTTGAAACATAAATTTAAAAATATATAAGCATAGCTCTGGCTGGTGTGGCTCAATAGGCTGAGTGTCACCCCATGCACTGAAAGGTCACAGGTTTGATAACTAGTTGGGGAACATGCCCAGGTTTTGGGTTTAGTCCCAGGTTGGGGAGTAGGTGTGTGTGTGTGTGTGTGTGTGTGTGTGTGTGGTGGTGGGGGCAACATATCAATGTTTTCCTCTTATATCAATGTTTCTCTCTCCCTCCTTCTCTCTAAAATCAAACCAGCTACCTTTCAGTGTATGGGATGATTCTCCAACCAATCAAACCACACTGTCCAGGGCAAGAATATATTCTTAATGCAATGATTTGTAACCTTTTGCATCTCATGGCACACATAAACTAATCACTAATAGTCAGCACCACACCAAAAAATATATTCTATTTTTTTTGTTGATCTGACAAAAAAAGGTATAATTTTGATTTAGTCATACAAGACGGCTATTGTATTGGCTGTTGCCATTTTTTTTTTTAACCAATCTAAGGGGAAAGAGGTCAGTGCCCCTGATTAAATAGTCAAATATTGCATGTTTTAAAAAGCCTTTAGCACACTGGTTTAAAAACTCTGTTTTAATGTGGAAAAGATGATGAGATAAATCATTGTTGCAAAACATTAGTAAAAATCTATAATGGTACTCAATGTGATACAGTCATAAACATATTTAGAAAGATTAAAAAAACCAAAAATATTTTTAATACATATATAAATGATATGTTTGAAAAGATCTATTAAAAATCTTTGGTGAAGGAAAGAATTATTTAATAAATGGCTTTAAGTAATTTACTTTTAAATAAAAGTGTTGGTTCAACTCATATCCCATATTAAAATAAATTCTAGATAATTATTTACTCATAAATATTAAGGCATAAAAACATCTAGAAGGAAACAGAGAATTGGTTTCTATGAGCTCTGCATTGGGCAGGACCTTCTATACTTAAGTCAAATGGAAGAACGTGCAAAAGAAAAGAGAGAGATTCAATTACTTTCAGGAGTTTCAACTGCGCACATTAAATTAAAAGATGGCAAAAAAATCATTACAACAAATATGAAAATGCTTAATAATTTCGATCTTTAAAGAAGTAATTTCAATTAATTTTTTTTTGGTCTCACACAATGCTCTGGTTCCAGCACTATGCACAGCAGACATGCTTTTAAAAATCAATGAGAAAAACCCCGAGACACCAATAAATAAACACACAAAGACCAAGCATGCTTGCTTCACCAGAGACAATACAAATAACTAGTGAACACTGGAAAAGAGTTTGGCTTACTTCATAATTAAAACTTACACATGAAAATGAGATATAAATTGTATTAATTAAATACAAAAAGGTTCTTCAAAGGGGATGACACCCAGTGTTGGCAACTATACTGAGGTGGACACTCCAGACACTGCTGAAAGTGAAAACATTTCAACCTTTCAAGATGGGAGTTTGGGAATGTGAGTAAAGAGTTTTAGAGATGTTTATATCTTTAGGGCCAGACACTTAATTTCTGACCTTTATAAAGAAAATTCATAATAGGGGAAAAAAGACTTTCTAAATGCTCAACCATGAGAGAATGCAAAGTAAGAAATCATATATTTGAAATAATGTACAATTATAAAATATGATATCCATGTGTAGTTTTTTAAGGATTATGGAATATACTTATAACATTTTATTTTTTTCATCCTAATATTTTAAAGCAGAACACAAATGATATAAAATATGCAAAGCAATATGTAGAAAAGTCAACAAATTATGATAGCATTTTAACCATTTTTCTAGGAATTGGTGTTATGATTTTTAAATAGTTTCAATATTTCTTCTACCTTCTACTTTCTCCAAAATGAACATTTATTATTTTTACATTAAGAACAAAACACAAATCCTTAGCATCCAGTCTAAGCTTCATGATTTTTAGTTGTGAGACTTGGACAAGTGACCCCTTTTGGAGGGCCAACATCACAGTCTGCACAGTTGTGTTGGCACAGGTTATACTGTAATGGGCCTAGCAGGGATAAATGGTTATGAAAATGATGACTATGGTTTTGGTAACCTTTGGTTACACAATCCAGGGCACCTTCACTTCTCTTGTCTTAATTCAGCTTTTGAACTACATCCACTGCATTTTCTCCAATATTCTCTCCATTTTAGGAAAAATTATGTCTAAGACAAGTGGAAAAGTAGATTCTGTCCTTCTGTATTTATGCCCATCATCTCCATAACCAGTGCTATAAAACTGAGTTTACAAATCTGAACACTTGTTTCTTATAGCCTTTAATTTTGGTTTGGTCCACATTCCTCACTCCTTTTTTGTAAAATTATTAATCCTACTCAAAGATTTTTTTTCCCATTGATTTTTAGAGAGTGAAAAAGAAGGAAGAAGGAGAGAGAGAGAGAGAGAGAGAGAGAGAGAGAGAAAGAGAGAAACATCTATGTGAGAGAGACATAGATTGGTGCCTTCTGCACACACCCCTAGCTGGGGCCAAGTATCAAACTTGTAACCCAAGTACATGCCCTTGACCAAGAATTGAATGTGCAAGTCTTTGGTACATGGGGCTAATGCTCTAACCACTGAACATATTCACCAGGGCCTCACTCCTTTTTAAATGTGGCTACTGTGCACCAATATAATTTAATTAAAAAGGGGAGAATAACCTTTATAAGAACCATCAGACTTTCTGTATTTGAAAATAAATCAATCACTCTCTCCACCTGCTTTCCTCTTTGGATGACCTTTGGTTTCCTTCTCTTGAAGGATCAATGTTTGCACTGGATGAGCTGTATACTGTCTGTCATTCTTTGTCACTGCTATTCATAAATCTGGGATCAAGGAGAAAAAGGAGAAGAAGAAAGTTTAGGCTTGGGGCTAGAGAGTTTGTTAACCAAAAGGACATTGGTTTTTGAGTTTGAAGAAGTGTTTTCTTGAAAGAATGCTGTAAAAACAGCTTTTTGATCCTTGGGAACTCAATAAATTCTCGACTCTTTCCAGTCGGGAACATAATGCAATAATGTGCTAGACCATTGAGCCATAGCTTCATCCTTTTGCACAATTTATATTTTAAACTTTAAAGAGGCTCACAACTGTGCTTTCACAAATGGTAGCTGTTTACTTCCTTTCCACTAAAATAATCATTGCAAATACCCCTCTGAGAATGTATATTTTCAGATACCAGGTAATCAAAGCTTAGTTTGCTCAGAGGGTTTTTTCAGAAGCAAATGGAAAATAATTGCTTTAAAGTACCCACTTGTGAGGATTTCTGCTCATCAGTGTAATTGCCAGCAGCCACTGTCTTTCTGCCACAATAAATTCACAATGTGTCATTAGCTTCTACTGGGGGCGCTGCAATAGATCATCTTGTTAGCATTGACTTTGATTTTTAAATGGCTTTTCTTGATTTCATATTGGAATTACAGTGTGCACCTAAACTAAAATAATAAATGCTCCCCCTCCCCACATAAAGAGTAGTGTAGGTAATAGAAGGGGATAAAATTAGAACTGAGCCAGCCTTGCGGGATTTAGATATGAGTTCTTAGTGTGAGTATTTACTCCAGGAGCATTTTTATTTCTTTGCTCTCCTCCAAGGAATTTAATTTCTTGACTATAAGTCTGTGCACACAGAACCCAGCAGTTGGCAAATAATCCCTAGGATGTCGTCTCAAGTATCTTTGTCCAGCCTTCTCTCTGGTATCAAATGAACAGGATGATTACTGCAAAAAACCCCTGGGTAAAAATGCTTGCCAAGAACTCTGTAATCTTATTTAACAGATTCTCTAGGTTGATGGGACCATAATTAGGTACCTCCATTTGTTCGTTTTGTATATGGGGATATTGATCAAAGTTTCTTTGTTGATTTGTTCATTGTTTAACAGCTTGGGAAATACATTGTCTTTATCATTGCCATGAAAGTGGTATGGAATGACCGGCTACTTGCATCAGTTAGCTGCTGGGATTTCCTCAACTCACTGAGGGGTCAACCGTAGCTTTCCAAGGCCCATTCAAGTTGGCATCTAAGAACCTCCATGCTGGTGCATGCTCTGAGTGTGTGAATGACCAAGTGCAGGTCCGTGCCTTCCTCTCAGGGGTACCACCCACATTCCTGTTCCAGGCTCAGCCTCTGCAGCCAGTCGGAGATCCCTGCTTCTAATTTCCATGTCTACTACAGCTGAAATAAGAAACCTCAATAAATAAAAACCCATGACTGCTCATGGGGTATTTAAAAATTTCAGTTGGAAAGTACAGACCGACTAGTCAAGATTGCTTCAAAGACACATAAACAGACCAAGAGGCGGTTTAACTATTTTAGGATGCTTTGGCATTATAGAACAAAACAAAGGACATCAAGGGGAAAGAAAAGATTTTGGGAGAAGCTACAAGGAGATGACTTCAAAGAGATGACTCCGGGGGGCAGAAAAGGTGAGCCAAGTAGATAACTAGCAGGGGAGTCTGGCTAGACCTCCCCATAACAATGACATGAAACGAACACAGGCCTTAACAAGTTAACATCAGGTGGCCAGAGTTCAGGAAAGCAGAACACAGAAATTTCAGGCTTTTAACTGGCACTGTGAGCAGGGGGCTCACTTCACAGCCAACCCAACACACCCTATGCTGTGTCTAATCATTTGTTCAGCAGGCGACAGAGGTGGCCTATATCCAGCCCAGCACTAGGGATGTTTACAGCTGCAGTGAAGGGAAGCAACAAGCATTTCTTTAAAAAACAGCACACACACACACACACACACACACACGACACACACAGACACACACAAGTACATTAGTTGGTATTTCTGATTTGGAATTTGTGAAGCATAACCTAGTTTCTGGGCTGGCAAAAATCAATCAATCAATCAATCAATCATCAATAAATATAAGTGCCTAATTTTTTCAATACTCGGTCATTTCCAGAAGCAATAACTAAATAAAAGGATGCCCATCAAGGTCTTTCAGCATTAAACCAGGGCAATTTTTAGCTGTTTGGATGAATAACCTTAATTCCCCTTAATTTAAGCCTCATTGTCCCGTAGTGGAGGATCTGCAATGTATTGTGTTGTATATTTAATTTGGTGCAAAGCTTGCAATGTCACTAAAATTCTCAAAATTCATATTTTAAAGAATTTTAAAGCTAGAGGTGAGTAAACATAGATATATTGTGCATTCTGGTATAATAATTTACCCTAAGACATTTTTTTATTAATATAGGTAAGGAATGGGGGGAAATATGTGATCATATGCTATTCTACCCTTTTATTCTTAAAACATCAAAGAGTAAGGTTTGGAAGAAAGAGTAGTTACCGTGGAGTTATGGGGCAGCCCTCCCTCTGTGAGTTTGATGCAAGATGGATGTGGGTCAAAATTAGAGGAAACACTAAACTTTGCATTTCTCAGAGGCTTTGATTGTCTGATTGAGTGACTAAAGGAGTGATGGAGTAGACTTTGTTTTGTTTGCTGCCCAATTTCTCTTTGGCTACCATTGCATTTGTTGTTCATTGTACCTGCATTGAGCACTTAACACAGGTGCCTCCTGTCCAATTATCTTAAAAAAATTTTTTTTATTGATTTCAGAGAGAAAAGGAGAGAGAGAGAGAGAGAGAGAGAGAGAGAGAGAGAGAGAGAGAGAGAGAGAGAGAGAGAGAGAGAGAGAGAGAAATATCAATGATGAGAGAGAATCATTTATCGGCTGCCTCCCACTCTCCCCCCACTGGGGATCGTGCTTGAAAACCAGCAAAATAATGCAATATTAGTAGCCCTTGGAGGAAGGACTGGCAGGAGTGCTGGCCAAGGAGCTGCACTGGAATTTCAGTTAACAGGTCTTCCTTGTATCCACCCTTCGTGAGGCACCTACACTGAGTTGTTACCAGGATATTTTCCTTGAAACCAACTTGAGACTTCCTCACGTTCTGAGAACCTGATGAGGAAAATAGGCCATTCCTCTGATTTTTCCCAAATCTCACAATCTCTCTCTCAAAATTTTTAAAGGAGGACAAAGTTATGTATGCCCTATTAATTTAGCTTAAGTGATTCTAGCTACTGGCTATGTGTAAGCAGCTTTTCCTCCCTTCTACATAGTGTTGGCTGGAAATGCATTGGATGAACAAATTAGCAAAAGTATTGTTTAAGAGTGTCCATGACTGCCTCTATTGTCATAACACAAATGTGGTTTCCAGGCCACGTGAAACATATGCAGATACAGTCCTATGTGTGGGAGGTCAGCTTTCTCACCTGTGCTGACAAACCTGTGGACACAGAGAGACTCTTAACATGAGAAAATCCCCCTAATGTCACATGGGATGGAATTTAAGAATACTGTTCTATATTTCCTTTTTTTTAAATGTATATTGTTGAAGGTATTACAGATGCCCTCTCATTTCCCCCATTGACCCCTTCTAGCCCACACCTGCCTCCTGCCCCAGGCCTTCACCACACTATTGTCTGTGTCCATGGGTTATGCATATATGCATACAAGGTCTTTGGTTAATTTCCCACTCAACCACCCACCTCCATCTTCCCTCTGAGATTTGACAGTCTGTTCCATGCTTCTCTGTCTCTGTATCTATTTAGTTCATTAGTATTTTTTTTTATTAGATTCCACATATGAGTGAGATCATGTGATCATTGTCTTTCTCTGACTGGCTTATTTTGCTTAGCACAATACTCTCCAGGTCCCTCCATGCTGTCTCAAGGGGTAAGAGATTCTTCCATTTTACTTCTGCATAGTATTCCACGGTGTAAATGTATCACATTTTTTTTTATCCACAGATCTACTGAAGGGCACTTGTTTCTAGATCTTAGCTATTGTAAATTGTGCTGCTATGAACATAAGGGTGCATACTTTCTTTCTGATTGGTGTTTTGGAAATTTTAGGATATATTACCAGAAGTGGGATTGCTGGGTCAAATGGAAGTTCCATTTTTTATTTTTTTGAGGAAATGCCATACTGTTTTCCATAGTGGCTACACCAGCCTGTTTTTCCACCAGTAGTGTAGTAGGGTTCCCTTTTCTCCACAACTTTGCCAGCACTTATCATTTGTTGATTTGTTGATGGTAGCCATTTGGAAGCACACATAGCTAATTCACAGTAGGAAATCTTATAAAGGATTTTGAGGAAGACTCCTGATGGGAGGTTTGGTAAGGGTCCACTGGGGTGTTTTGTTTTCCCTGGGGAACTGGCCTTTTGTTGAATGTTGTGCCCATCAGTTAGTTTAATGGGCTCCATCTCTGTTATCATAGAAATGGGAGCCTGTTACCCAGGGATCCTGGAGAAAGGGGCAGACAAGGAGAGAATTTTGGGTCCTCTCTCTGAAGGTGGGACCAGCTCTGAGCCATTCTCTCTCCTAAGGTGGGACCAGTCAGCTCACTGGGTGAGGTGCTCAGGAAGTGCTCAGCCTGGCTGAACATTTACAAAGGCAGCACCTTTTACACAGCACCATTCACACAGGGCACTCCACCACACGTGGGAAGAGGGGAGAGAGGAAATTGCTTGTTTTCAAAGTAATTTCAAATTCTGAGAAACATTGCCACATAGCACAAAAAATGTTTGTTACATTTGGGGATATGTTAACATCTTTTTACATTTGATTTATTTCCCCTCTCTTATACTTTAAAAATATTTCTTTTTTTCAGTCTATAATATCTACCATCTATCTATCTATTGATCTATCTTTTTTCTAAGTGATCTGAGGACTCTGACAGGGCACCTGAGACCTATCCCACCACTTCCAGTTCAGAGGCAAGTTCCTCATCAGCCCGACCTGACTCCAGGCTTTGCCATTCCTTCTGTGGTGCTTGGTGAGAGCCCCCAGGAGCTGAGACTCACTCCCCATGCCCAGGACATGGCCTCACCTGAATCCAGTTGGCGCACCATGTTCTTAATTAGCAGGCTATTCTTGATTATTCTTCTTCTCTGACTTATCACTCAAAATTGGTACTAGGCCTCCCATTGTTTCCTAGAATCCATACCTGCCTCTCTCTCCTGTACCCGACGCTTTGGCCCACATTGTTAGTCTGCCCGTAAATGCATGGCTGCCTCATCATGGTCCAGGGCCTTGCATCACCTTTGCCAGACCCTCTTCCAGAATCTGTTCCTGAACCATAGCCTGTGGACAGGCTTCCTACCCCTAGATATTCTAGCTCCTTGCATTTTATACTGGGCATCACCCCAGGTGGCCTGTTGTAGGTGTTTATTACATACTAGAACACCTGTCTGCAAACATGTGTTTTAATCCATCCTTTCATTTCACCCATTTATTTAATTACTTTGTCATTTAAATATACCTATTTCAATTTGCTCAGATTTTGACTGTTTCTATACTAGAGGCCCAGTGCACAAAATTCATGCACAGGTAGGGTCCCTAGGTCTGGCAGGCAATCAGGTCCTCACAGCTGCCTGCTGGAACCTTCTTTCATTCTGCACTGCCCCATGGTGGTCAGCACACATCATAGCAAATGGTTAAACTCCCAAAGGGACAATTTGCATATTAGCCTTTTATTATATAGGATCATTTGGACACTCTGCTTGAGTGGCCCCCATGTATATATTGTTAGCCACAACATACAGACTTGTCTCCCTTAGTCTGGCTCATCTTCATGAGGAGTTAGGGGAGGCTGAAGACTGGCCATAAACCTTTTCATCTTCTTTTATTCAAAAGTCTAAATATGATATTCTCCACAAAATACTTCTTATGTCTGTGCTTAGGGGACACATACCACAGCAGAGTGACCTCTGAATTGGGTCTTAGTTCAGCTGCTTTTTAGATATGTGACCTTATACATAACTCTGTTAAACATTTATTTTTCTCATCTGTAAAATGGAGATAATAATATCTACCTTATATTCCTTGTGCATGGACTAAATGAGATTATCTGCAGACTTTAGCAAAGTGTCTTGCAAATAATAAATGCTTAATTCATGGTGCTTTTTTTAATTTTTATTATTTCAGCACAGCTGAAGTGACACAGAAATATAAATACAATTACCAATAAGAGTGATGTGTGATAGATTCAGAGCTAGAGATGGGTGCAGTGTACTTTGGGACAGAAGTCCAAGGTTAAGAGGCACTTGATTCTCTTGAGAGATATGGAGGAGTGTAGTTCAGTTACTCTCTAGAGGAGAGGTTGACAGCCGAGGTGGACTTTGAAAGATGAGACAAATAGGAGTTTGCCAGAATGAACAAGAAGTTCATTCAGTTGGGTCAGGCACTACTGACATTTTGGACTTGATAATTCTTTGTTTTTCTGTGGGGGCCTGTGCTGAGCAATGCAGAATATTTAGCAGCAGTCCTGTCCCTCCACCTCCTCGATGCCAGAGCACCCCACCCCTGTCTCCCTCTTGACAATGCCAATGTCCCCTAGGGTCTCATCCTCAGTCAACGATTCTGAGATGGGCCCATCGGCGATTTAAAAACTCCAGGCTGTTTTCACTGCTCTCCCATTTTCACTGCTGCTCTGTCAGCTTCTACTTTCAAAAAATGAATTCTTATTCTGCTTTCTCAGCTCTGTTAAGTGGCCCTATTTCTCATCAGTCATTCAAATGGTCACATACTCATCCTGCTGGGTTGTATTTCACCAGGACTATTTGATATTTGACATGTGTCAGAGGCTGTGCCAAGCACTGAAAATGCAAAATCCTTCCTCAGTCATTGTTGATGGCTGAGGGACTCGGGCTTGAAATTATTTTAGTTTTATACATGCCACTCAGTCTTTCAGAATTCTGTTTCCAATTTTTACATAATTTATTTTCTACTATAAATTATTCTTTAATTGTTACTACTAATCATTAACTCATAAAGATTCAAATTGCTAGTATAATTATTAAACATAAAATATTAATTGCCTATTCCACTAATGACTTAATAATTATTATGGACGTTATGCCTTCTCACATTGGGTGCTTTAGGTTGTGTGCCTTCACATTCGCACTCATGAGGACCCTGCTGATCTGTGAGTCTGGGACAGGGTCCATTACATGCAGTCCGGGGATCATGCCTCAAATCTTGATTAACCCCAGCCCCTACTGGCTTTTTTCTCAATAACCATATGGTGTTTATACCCTATTTGATTGATCTGTTTGTTTAGTTAATGCCTGGCTCTTCATAGCATTAACATTCACAATTCCCCCACCTGAGTAGGATTATTATTTGTAGTAACAATAGCAAAATTTGAAGGTGCATCCATGCTTAGATGTTGGGGTTGGGCCAGCCTTGACAAAGTGATATCTGAAAAGGGAGCTTGGGTACAATGCGTACACATGCATTCAACCACAATGATTGTAAATGGTTCAAGAGCAATTCCATTCCCTAAGTAAGATCAATTGAGAACTATTATATGCCACCCACTTGGAACATTAGGTATTTTACAAAAGACAGAGCATATTTAATTCTCTACAATTTAAGGTTAGAGGAGCCTAAATCCCAAAGGGCGTGTGTATGAGTGTGTGTGTGTGTGTGTGTGTGTGTGTGTGTGTGTGTATGTGCCCACATTCACGGAGCATACTCTGATCAATTGGGATTCCTCAGAGGGGTGTGTATGTAAATCTATCTCACATCAACTTAGTGATGGGACCTGTGGCACTCTCAATAATAGCATTATGTAAAAGGTCATCTCAGATGGGACTGGTCACCAATTTGGAAACAAACACATGCTTTTGTAAAACAGTAGCTGCTGCATTTATTTGCATAAATCTGACTTTTATTTTTTTTTCTATAATTTAGAAATTGGTCTCATGTAGATGGCAAAATTTAATTTATTTACCATGGTTCCCTTTCCTTTCCTTTTAGTATGCATTTGCCATTTTTCTATGCTGGAAGCTGATACAGAACAAAAATGTTTGAAGTTGTCTGACAACTTCCCAGGAAACTTAAAACCCATTAATTTAGAAACAATTTTGCTTCTGTATTTCATTTCTGAATCGGTTATGATGGAAGTAATTGTCATACCCAAGGGGAGAATCGTGACTCCAGGCAATACATACACAGCTAGACTCTTTGGAAACAGTCTTATTTTCATGTAAATGCCCCAGTTACAAAGAAATGTAGAACTAAATCTGGGAAGCCTAATACTATGTACCATGACCGAACCCTTTCTCAGTATCATCCAAGTTATCAGGCCTGAGTGTCATACACTTTAATAAGAGAAAAGGGCTGATTTTATACATCATCTTTATTGCCCTATATGTTTGATTAGGTGAGGCTGCACCTGTATATTATCCACTCGTTTATTAAATGCTCAAACAATAAATGATTGATATTACCAAACATTTGAGATTTCAGTGTTAAAAAAATAAGTTATTTAGCTTCTCTGAATTTTAATTTGCTATTTTAAGAATAAGGACAAAGGTACCTCCTTTGGAGAATTGTTGGGAAGCCTAGAAAATAGCACATGTAAATCAGCTAGTGTATGCTGTGTGGGTGCTTAATAAATAATAATTATTTATGTTTATTTGTAGGTATTGTCTATGTATATTTATATCGCAAATTATCAGAAGAAAAAACAATTCTGGCCCTTCTGCTTTTGACTTTGAATTACAAAAGGTGGCTTTATAGTTGACTGTATTACCACCTTTTTCCCACCTTGTAGTATATTGTAAAAGGCTCTAATGTATATAGTACTCACTACAAATCTGAATTTAACTAAATTTAACTAACTCAACTAGTGGTTTTATCTATGTAATGTTCAAGAAATAATATACTATATTGGTTTAGTAAACTAATGGGTGAATTATTTTTAAAGGTATGAAACTATTCTGCTCCACACACCTGGCTTCCAGGGGTTTGTGCTGCTATTAATTATCCTATTTAGAAACAACAATTCAGGAAAGTTACTGAACATCAACAGTGAGCAAGGCAATGTGAGAGATAAAAAGATGGAGTCACATATCTGTGTAGAAATTAATTGTGACTCAGTTTCCCTTGGGGAAGTAAGTTGTCCCTAAATTGCTTTATAAGAAAAACCCAGTCAAGAGCCTAAGAGGTAGCTGAATACATGATCTCTCTAACTGAAAACGGTATTGTCTAGCCTTCTTCTTCGCAGAACATTTGACTAAACGTGGGCCAATGAGATGTGAAAAGTATAATGTGCAACTTTAAGTTATTCTTAAATATGAACCGCTCTCCCTGGAATTGCTTTTTTTATCTTCTTCTGCATAAATCAGAGACCCTTGCCTTCAACCTGGAGGCAGGGACAGGATGGATCTTTGGGGTATAAATATTGGGGAGGAGGGTTGAGAGTGATCTATGTATGGAAAGATGGGTTCACCTGGATACTTGAGTGACCAAAAAGGATCTCCCATGTCAAGTGCTTCTACTTATGTCCTGGTATGCATTTCCACTTTGTATTTTAATAACAAATTCTTAAATTTTAACTGGACACATAAATGACCATACATTTCCCAGCCAACCTTGCAGCTTATAGGTGGTAATGCATCAAAGTGAATAGGCCAGTGGAATTCTGAGGGGGGAGGGAGGGATAGTTTCCCTTGTCCTGAAGTTCTCTTCCCTTTCCAGTAGGCCTGGAATATGGTCATAGTTGTGAACTGTTCTTATGGAAGTGGGGAACTGTTTTTAACCATGTAGATGAGGACAATACCTCAGAAGATGATGGAACAACAAACCAAATGATGTCATGGAACACAGTTGCCCTCCCAGCTTTAGATGGCTCACCCTACTTGGGTTATCTTTGTTACATAACAGTCTATTCCATGATTAACATGAGTTCCTCATGTGTAGGTATTGCTTTACTGTTTCTGGACACTTTAAAACATATTACTTTATCCCATTGCTATTGTTTTTTTCATTGAAAGCCCAATATCTGATGGGACTTGACAGATGCTGGGCTTTGCCTCATACAGAAGGGGCTATGTCTGTTTTCCTTTAATTCAGTGCTTCTTGCCTGTAGTCTTTGCACCAGCAGCATCAATTGCATCTGATAACTTCTCAGAAAAGCAAATTCTTTGCCTCCCCAACCCAGAATTACTAAGTCAGAAACTCTGGGCCCAGCCATGTGTGTTGCACTGAGCCCTTCCAGGTGATTCTGATGCCTGCTAAAACTTGAGAATCACCATTTGAATCCTTGCAGCAGCTCTGGAAGCTAGTCAAGAAGTCGACCCATGTTATGGAAGAAATAACTGACGCTTATGGAATTAGCAGACTCTGGGTTAGAATGCATGTCCTGGTCAAACTCCCCTGCACTAGGCCAACTCACTCTCCCAGATCTCTGTTTAGGGTTGGGATCCATTTCATGTGCGGTGTCTCCGCAATAACCTTAGTCAAACTGGGGAATAAGATTTATTAACCTGCTAACCAGGGAGATCCCTTTTTAATTATGCAACGTACAGCGGGCACATACTCTTTCACTAGGACGTGTCAGTACGTCACACCCAGCGGACATAATTTTATATTATTATTTTTTAAATTTATACTTAATTAAAATAAATAAAATATATATTTTTTCGTTTATTTATATATAAAGCACAAAAGAAAATACAAAATTACAAACAAATAGAAAAGAATACCAACAAAAAAATGGAAACATCGAATTAAAAAATTATAGCCGAAACTGGTTTGGCTCAGTGGATAGAGCATCGTCCTGCGGACTGAAAGGTCCCGGGTTCGATTCCAGTCAGAGGCATGTACCTTGGTTGCGGGTGCATCCCCAGTAGGGGGTGTGCAAGAGGCAGCTGATCAATGATTCTCTCTCATCAATGTTTCTAACTCCCTATCCCTCTCTCTTCCTCTCTGTAAAATATCAATAAAATATAAAAAATTATAAATTTTACAAACAATTATAAAGATTACAAAAAATATATACTGTCCCTCTCAGGGCGCAACATATATTTCAAGGACGTATTCATATATCCTACCCATTTCCAATATTGTTTATGTTTGACGTATTTATAGGTCCCGCTCGGTTAACAGGTTAAATATGTTTTTATTGATTTTAGAGAGAGAGGAAGGGAGAGGGATAGAGAAATAGAAATATTGATGAGGGATAAGCATGGAGATTGGCCACCTCCTGCATGCCCCTTTTTGGGGATTGAGCCTGCAACCTAGGCATGTGTCCTGATGGGGATTTGAACCAACGACCTCCTGGTTCATGGGTAATCATTAACCACTAAGCAACACCGTCTGGGCTTAGAAATAAAGTTCTTAATCATTGTGCTTCTTTATAAGAATTTTTTTGTTAGTTTGTGTGCTATGAAACAATGCTGCCATGTTGCCAAAGGGAAGCA
This sequence comes from Pipistrellus kuhlii, assembly GCF_014108245.1. Classification (NCBI taxonomy): domain Eukaryota; kingdom Metazoa; phylum Chordata; class Mammalia; order Chiroptera; family Vespertilionidae; genus Pipistrellus; species Pipistrellus kuhlii. The sequence continues at coordinate 17,107,558 of NW_023425405.1, forward strand.
GATGTAAGCTATGTTAAGGGTAGAAATATGCTTTTCTATTTATCGAGAGAAGTGACAGAACTCCAGAGGTGTGCAATCTTATTATATAATGGTCACTGCTTCTGTGAGGCTCCTTAAAGGGGGAAAAAGTGTATAAATGACAAGGCCAGGACAAGGAACACCAGGTTATTAGCTGGGGCTTTGGGCTCAAACTACATTATGGATAAGTGATCTTGGCTGGATTGCAGGCAGGGTGGCTTTAATCCAAGCTAGAAATAGACCTGTGATCTCAAAACAGGTGAACATTGCCCCTTTCCTCCCAAGTGCACCCAGGAATCTCATCCTATTGAGGGAAAACAAGGCAGTGAGGAGTAAGAACAAGAAAGCAATGACCTCAAAATCTAGTCTGCTGCTGGTTTGAGCAGGCTGTCCTCCAGAGGAACCATCTACCAAGTGTGGCATCAAAGAAAGCTTGCCAAGAAGAAAGGAGACAGCGAGCCAGGCTCACTGCAGTGAAAGCTCTATCCTCTGGCACAGCTGACCAATCAAATGTTCTTTCCCTTGACCTTGACCTATCCTTGGCAGAGAGTTAGATGGGGTGTGGAGTGAGAACTCAGCATGCCTGCTCATGAATGAAATGGCTGGTCTATATGGAAAACTCAGTGGAGCAAGTATCAAACCAATTAGTGGTGCCTTGAAGCCAAGAATTTTTACTTTCATACCTGTCTCAGGATCCAGAAAATACTCATTTATTCATCCATATTCATCCAACAAATCTCTTTGAGAACTACATGCCAGAATAGCATTTATGTTTGCAGAGATCACTAATAAATAGTCTTGACAATGGAAAGCTTTCACCTTTGAGAGACAAGGTATCTAAGGAAGAAATTAAACCAAAATGATTGGAGAAAGAGAGAATGCCAGAGCAGCCTTAACACTGATGGGTGGTCTTATTTCCTTGGAAAACTTGTATTTAAGAACCAGAAGCATCAACTAACTCCTGTGTTTCTCAGATACCTGATGCTTTTTGCCTTTGTTCTTTGTTTTTCAAAGTTGACATTTTCTTAATGATATTTTATTGGAATGCAGATTCATGTTGCATCAAATGGTATGTTTAAAAAAGAAATCTCATAGGACTTTCCTGTTAATTTTTCAGCAATTTATTAGAATTCTGAGTTCTTCTGAAATGGACTTTAAACACCTATTTGAAAAAATTTGAAAGAGAAAAAATATTGACCTTTATAATAAATTGATACTGTTTTAAAAATATACCCTAGAGAGCATTGGAAATGACCATTTAGAATTGGACACTAGCAAAATAAGCTCTTTAATGTATCTCATAAATATATTTCTTATGCCTTTCAAATGGTGAGAGAATAGTGAAGGGCATTTTTTATGCATAATTATTTCCTTTGCATCACAGGTATCTATCCAGTATAAATGTCATAAATATATGACATTTCAATAGAAGTGGGAACATTTCTATTTCCTGTTCCTAAGCACTAGGGCACTTGATATGTGAATTGCAATAATGTTGATTATAGTGGTGGTTACACAGAGATGAGAATGACATGATGCTCGATGTGAGGGTCCATCTCTGGAAGAGTGGGCATTGTGATTACTGCATTGTCTTTTCAAATACATAATGAAGGTCCTGGTTTGAGGTTAGGCAGAATTCAGAGTTCATTCTGGGCATGTTTAGGTGTAGAAGAGGCAGCATGCATGCTCTCTAACACTGCTTTCTGCCTCTGTACACACTGCCCTGAGGGATTCCTCCTGGTCCTCCACTATTTGCCCTCTGATTCCCTTGATTCCATTAATGTGAGTCAAGTTCATACTATGAGTACAGATGGAAGATCTAAAGGATGGTAGAAAATAGGAATGGGATCTTTAGTAAAGATTAGACAAGCCAGGGGAATGGTTCATTAGGCAGAGACTGGCAAGATCTTCTGATGGAAAAGAAGGTATGCTAGTCAGGATAGAATGCAAAAAAATGAGTCTTCACATCTATTACCAAAGATTTGCTTTATTCAGTTGAAGTCCAACAGTTGTTAGTGATGAGCTGGGCCCCACTTCGTTTCTCTTCTACCCAACACAAAGAAATAACATCCCAGTGTGTACCCTCTGCAGTCACCATGGCAGACCTGGAGGGATGCTCATTGGCTCATAAGCAGTTTGGCACAATGAGACACAAGTCTTTTGCATCCTTGTCCATTGGCCAGAATTAGTTAAATGGCCCCATTTTCAAGGGGTGGGAGAATGTCATGGCATTTGGTGAGCTGCCCAGGTCTCTGCCATACAGTTTGAAGGATGATTCCCACTATAGAGGTTGCATGGCTGAGCCAGCAGCTCCAAGGAAAAGGAGCTGCTTAAAACCTGCAGCTGGTTATCTCACTGGCTGTTACTTTAGAGTTGGTTTAATCTGTGTTAATGCCCTTGGAATTGATGCCTTGGAGTGTCTCCTTGGTTCCTAATTTTGCCTTTGCCCAGGAAGCTGCTGCCATCCCTTCACACAACCACCATGTGTCACATTGGTGGGAAGAGATCACACATCAGCATGCTGTAAATTCCTGATTATTTTTCCAATGATAGTGATGGATGCAGGAGTCAAAGTAGTATATTTGTGTGTAGTGTTTACTTTATCTATAGTCTCCTCTGGGATATACAATTGCATACTGGAAAAGTATCCCAAGGATTCAGAAAAGCATTAAATTCTTCTATACTCACCTAGTTTCCATTCTAAAAAAAAAAAAAAAAAAAGGCACTAACAGTCATAAGGAAGAGGTTACCATGATTTGCCTCTACTTGTTCAGTATCTGCATGGCTACCTCCCACAGAGGAGGGGGAAAAAATCTCAGTGCCAGAGAATTATATTTCTGTCTCCAGCTCTCCAGCAGCCCCCAAAGCCTGCCAGTCCCCATCTGCAGGCCAAATCAGATTCTTAAGCCCGTGTTACATTGGTTGGACCAACATCCACCAAGGGCAAATGAAAGGGCACAGCTAGGTTTGTTGGTTGCATGAGTGGCTCTGTAGAAAACATGGTGTTCTCCACTTAAGCTTCTTGTGGCTAGTCTCATGGACTTGTGTCAAAAGCCAACAGGAGAGGGAAGCAATGGGAGACCAAGAGAATATCAACAGGGCTGGACCACTGAGAATGTAAAGCATCAGCAGCATTCATGCCCAAAAATCTCACAGCAATGCCAGCACCTCTGTTCGAACAAAGAGGCAAAGAATTCAGCAAAGATAAGACTCTTGACATCAGGCACGGTTGCCCTCTGTTCAAATGTCAGCCTTTGACATGGGACATTGGCAGCCTGGTGGCGGCGTTGGCAGGTGCTGGCACTCTCTGCAGTGCCTTGGGAGGCCAGGTGTGGAGGCTCTGCTTTTGGAGGGTGCCAGCGGCAGATTTCCTGCATTTGGTTTTGCCCAAGAGAGGGCATTGGATCCATAGACAGCAGGGCCTGCCAGGGGAGGGATAAAATGGCCTATCCTGTGTGGCAGACAAGGGGCTGGGCTGATTCACAGAGCACACCAGAAAATCTGTTAATAGTTTCCAGAATCACTTGGGAGGGATCTGGGGAGTGGGGTTTCTGTGGAGGGACTGAGTATGCAAAATACTTTCTGGCCTATGATGTGACCTAGGACCCCATAGAGACATGCAGGCATCCAAGTGGTTCTTTACTTTTGTTTTTTAAATATATATCCAATACTTAGTGGTGGCAAGGAAATGTTGGTAACTGTTTTTATATCAAAGTAAAGGATTTTACATTATTTTATTAAATTACTATTCATGATTTTTATTTCTTTTATGATATGCATTTACTATGTGGAATTGTTTTGACTCTAACAACCGTTTGGGAAGCACTTGATACCATATCAATTAGAATAAAATGAATAATTTCTGTTGGCAGCCTGAACTTTACTCAAACTGGTTTCAGAATTCCAGCTGGTTCAGTGACATCAAATGGTAGTTTAAGCTCACCTATGGTGAAAGTATTCCCACAGGAAAATCGACAAATGTAAGAATTGGAATTTTTTTCACAGCCAGTATAAAACTACTGTTCCCATTTACACTACTGTTCCAGTTCATAGTATGAGTTACAAGGAATTAAAAAGGGTTGAGTTTTCCTGTAGATGACTGAGAGCTTTTGCTGGGAGAAGGAATGTTTTCAAAGACAGATTTAGGGATATTAATTACCATTGACACATGGGACTATAATGAGTGAGAGATTTATGTATCCAGAAAATGGTTATGAGCCTCTAAAAATAATTCAGAAACAAGGAATTAGGCATTTGATTTGGATCATGGTGGTATAAATAAAACATAAGAAATGATTCAAAGAAATTTTTAATGAAGACTTTTTTTTTTTGGCAGAGAAGGTCAAGGTGATTGACAGTAGGTGCTCTTTAAATATTTATTGAATTAAATCACATTTGAATGGAACTTATTTCCACAAATTTAATTCTCTGTTGTGTTTTTCTGTTTTCTTTTCCTCTGTTCTCTCTTAGATCTTTCTTCATTCTCTTTGGCCGTTTTCTGCATGCTCCTATTTCAGTTTTTTACATTACTCTTTTTTTTTCATCACTTTTCCCCCCTTTATCTCCATCCTAGAGTAATTCGGAACCAATTTTCTTCATAACCAAAACTGGGATTATAAATAAACTTAGAGAACCATATCTCTTGCCATATGGAGTAACAGATCTATTCCTCCCAGAGAGCAGGTAGTTGCTGTTCCCCAACACAGGTATTGCAGCACTGGCTGTTCCTGGATTAAAATGTACTTTACACTCTCAGCATGCTTATTTATCTCATTTCAGTAACATTTTATAGATGAAAACAACAAAATGAATGAAATATGAGTCACCTTTAAGATTTGCAGTGTGGCCGAGGTCAGTGTGGCTCAGTGGTTGAGCGTCGGTCTGTGGACTGAAGGGTCCCGGGTTCGATTCTGGTCGGGGGCATGTACATTGGTTGCGGGCACATCCCCGCGGGGGGTGTGCAAGAGGCAGCTGGTCGATGTTTCTCTCTCATCGACATTTCTGGCTCTCTATCTCTCTCCCTTCCTCTCTGTGGAAAATCAATGAAATGTATTAAAAAAAAAAAAAAGATTTGCAGTGTGCCCGTCAAGTTAATTGTACAATCTAAACACCAAATTCATTCCTTTAATTGAATGTCTTATAAGGTGCTACCTTTCAGCATATGCTATAGTTAATGACCAAGTGTTGCCATAAATGATTTAACATTTGTATACACATGAGATGACATGCCATAATTTATGGAAATGTCAATGCTGGGAAATGGCCACAAACAGTGATAAATGTGCTGTCGATTTCTATATAATTATTTCAGATCTATCATCCTACTTTGGGGTATGTTGAAATGCATTAGTGCATAACAAATGCACATCACCCCCAGTGATCAATATCCTATTTCATATAAAGTGTGTTCCTGTATAATTATCATGTTATTCTTTCTGATGACTTTTTTCTGCCCAGCTATGTGGTATTTCGATTGAAAAGCAACATCACAGATTATCTACCTGGATTAGCATGACTATACTGGTCACAATTAGCCCTTGGTTGATATGTAGAGTTTTAACTTAGATATTAATTATGGCTTATGACTTCACCTACATGTTAGATGATTTTTTCCCCCACTTAAAATAGTCTCTTCTGACTAGCTATATCATGCTCCCATTAATTTTTACTCTTTGAGCCTTTGATCTGAAAACTTGTTTTTTTAGTATGCTATTTTAGTCTTTTCTCCCTTTCCTTCTCTTTTACCTTTTTCCCCTTTTTTCTTGTTTCTGTTGATTTCACTTTGCTAAGGTAGTATTTTCTAGGTTACAGGTTAAGGTTAATTAGCTAGGACCAGTATTTGGGTAATTTAAAACTACCTGACAGGAAAAAAAGACAGTTTTGTACATTCCGATACTTTATGAATTTTCTGACAGTTTCTAAAGAAAAGAGAGGAACATAAACACCTCAGTTTTACAGCTAGCCTGATGACATCTTTGTGAAAGGACAATAAGGGACACCCTTGGCCTTGTGCAGCACTCCTAAGGATGCACTGCAAGACTCACCAGTAATTTGCTGAAGCGTCAGCATGGCTTGCTCATGCTCCAAGATTGTCACTCAGCTGGTGAGAGCCCTGGCTGACCCCTCAGCTGCTGCCTCTCAGGTGCTCTATTGTTCTCTTCTTGCAAAAACACACATTTATTTATTTATTTATTAGATAAAGTTGACATGTAATGTGTAAATGTATAGTACATATCATGTTACATCGATACATTTATATATTACAATATGGTTGCTATTGTGATAATATTTATCACATCACATACTTACAGTACAATACTACTTTCCATGTTCAATAAACTTTACATTAGATCTCTATGGCTATTTTAGTAATACTTGTTTCAAGTTTGTACCCTTAGACACCATCACTTTTATCCCCTGACCATTTATCCCTTAGTAACCACCATTTACCATTTTTTTTTCTTACATGCTTGGTTTTGTTTACATTCTACAAATAAGTGATATCGTTTTCTCCTGTTTGGCTTAACTTGCTTAGCTAGGTCCATCCATGTTGCTACAAATGCAGGATATCCCCTTTCTCACAGCTGAGTGATATTCCATGTGTATATATTCTACATCCTTTTCATCCATTGATAGGCATTTGGGTTGTTACCTTGTTTTGGCTGTTGCACACAGTGCTATGATAAAGTTAGGAGTGCATATATCTTGTTGGATTTTGTTTTCATTTCCTTTGAATATATTCCTAGAAGTGCAAGGTCATATGGAATTGCAGGATCAGATGGTAGTTGTGTTTTTAATTCTTTGAGGAACCTCCCTTCTGGTTTCCATAGCAGTTAGACCTTTTCTCACACACACACACACACACACACACACACACACACACACACCCTGCACCTGTGCAGAGGCTTCCCTTTCCTCCATATCTTTGCAAGCTCCTGTTGTCTCTTGTCTTCCTGGTGTTAGCTGTCCTAACAAGTGTGAGGCGATACCTCATTGTGGTTTTCATTTGCATTTCCCTGATATTCTGTGACATCGAGCATCTTCCCAGTGGCCATTTTCATGTTTTCATTGGGAAAAAGGTCTTTCTGTTCATTGTAAAATGTAATTGTTTATTTTATTAAGTTGTGTTAGTTCTTTGTTTTGAATATTAATATCCAATATATAGCTTACAAAAGTTTTATATTGTTCTGTAAGATGTGTGTTCATTCTCTTAATTGTTTCTTTTGCTGTGCAGAAGCTTCTGGGATTCAAGTCCCATCTGTTGATTTTTGCCTTTGCTGTTAGTGAAAAGCACTTATATTTAAAAATATATGAGCCATCATATTTTTATTTTACATACTATTTTTCATTCATATAAAATGGGTGAAATTTGACTATAATGATGGTTTGCAGTTGAACTTTTTTTGTGGGAAGATGTGTTATAGGGGTTTAGAGCATGCCACAGCAAAGTATGGCATTCAGGCATATTGATTATTTTGAGTTAAAGGCACTTGAAAAACAATAGATGCAACAAGGGCAATCTGACCTTGCTTTTCCTTCCTGAAAGCAGGAGATAAAACTCCCAGGTTAAAGGTGCCTCGCTGTCCATGGAGGAAGGAAGACATTTTATTACCAGAGACAGGGAGTTGAGGCCAAGAGAAATCTGTACAAACAGACCTTATTAAACTAACCCCTGCCTTCCTATTACTCTTCCACAACTGCCCTCATCCAAATCCCTCAGTTTCATCACCTTTTCACAATTTACTACTCTACTCTTTGTCTAAGCAAGTATGTAAATATTTTGCTCTCACTGCTTCTTTGGGTTTTTATTTTCCTTGTGAATGTTCTGATGCACGTGAAAATTACTAAGTAAATTTTTTTATGTTTTTCTTCTGCTAATCTGTCTTACATGTCAGTTTAATTCTTTGGCCCAGCCAGAGACCTAGGAAGGGTAGAAGAGAAATATTCCCTTAGAAGGCCAATAAAAAGATGGAAGTGCTTACCTGAAATACCAGCTCATGTAACATTTCCCCAATAACACTGCCATCAACTAACAAACTACAGATGTTTCCCATAACATAAAATTGAAACATTTTGTTTTCATCTAGAGATTTTCAAACATCCATATGTTGAGCCCCGCGGAAGATTATGCTTTCATAAAGACAGAAGGTCTGAGACCGAGCCAGGCATTTTAAGATGAATTTCATCAAATAGACACAAAGCTGTAGGTAATATTTATCCTCATTCAGAATAAATCTAGCAGAATGTTGTGATGCTTAGTTTTATGTGCTAACTTGATTGGACCATGCAGTTCCCAGACATTAGCATTGTTTTGAGTATGTCTGTGAGGGTGCTTCTGGATGAGGTGAACATGTGAAGGGGTAGACTGAGTAAAAAGGACTTCCCTCCCTAATGTGGATGGGCCTCCTCCCACATTATTACTATTCAGGGGAAAGCCTGAATAGTAATAAAAGCCTGAATAAAAGGCTGCCTGATAGTTGACCTGGGACATTGACCTTTTCCTGCCTTTAGACTTGAACTTAAACATTGGCTCTTAGATCTCGAGCCTGGAAGCTTTCAGGATGACACCATTGGATATCCTGGGACTCCGACTCAGACTGTAACTACACTAGTAGCTACCAAGCCTCCAGCTTGCTCTCTCTCTCTCTCTGTGTGTGTTATCTTATTGCTTCTGTTTCCCTGGGACACCTGACTAATACAGATTTTATACCTGGAGCCAGGGGGAGACATCACCTCCCTGCGGGCCTGGAAGGTGGGACTGGAGACAAAAGTAGATTTTTTTCAAACTTTAAGATCTAATGGAATTTGCATCGCTAGGTTTTGAACTTGCTTGGGACCCATCACCTCTTTCTTCTGGTTTCTCCCTTTTTGAATAGGAATGTATACACTAACATTCAAAAAATTTGGTCAACAAATAATTTATAGTAGTGGAAATACAAATGGAAGGATGGCTGAAAACATATGGGAACATGTAAAGTCATGAGTAAAGAATGTCCCTTTTAGAAGCATATTGGCTACCTCCTGCATGTCCCCTACTAAGGATCAAGCTCCAAACCTGTCCCATTATTGTATTTTAGAAGCATTTAACTTGTCTGCTTTGGGAAGTTTATACCTGAAGATGAATTTTGCCTCAGGATTAATTTTACCTTTTGTCTCACCCATGTTTGGTTTAGATATTTAGTGATATTTTGGACATTAGAGTTAAGAATTCATATTAGAACAAGCTAAAATTTTTGGAATGTTGGGATGGAATGGATATATTTTGTATGTGAGAAGTACATGCAAAAAATGCAAGATTAAGAAAATCTTATATAAATCACACAAAAGATGCTATATGATGATTAAACATCACAAATCAATGAGCTATGCATCATTCAATAAATCAGACTAAGACTTTTGATTAACCAGTTCCAAATACTGTTAATCAGTGAAAGTTTAAAAAAATATTTTTACTGATTTTTAGAGAGAAAGGAAGGGTTAGGGAAAGAGAGAGGGAGAAACATCAGTGTTAGAGTGAAATACCAATTGGCTACCTCCTGCATGTCCCCTACTAAGGATCAAGCTCCAAACCTGAGTATGTGCCCTGACCAGGAATTGAACTGGCAACCTTTCTGTGCATGATATGACCCTCAGCCAACTGAGCCACACAGGCCAGGGCTGCAAGGTTTTTTAAAATAGTACTATAATATATTCAATGAAAAATTTAAAGTAATAGGTTTAATTAAACCTCAAACCATAAAAAATAGATAAGTATTTATCAAACCTCTGCATGGGCATCTTCTATTTTGAAAAGCAATGGAAGGGATTACTTTGGCAAAGATAATAGAGTTCAGTACAATTAAATGTCATTTTTAAAAAAATCTGTGGCCTAAAATTAAAAGAGCAATTTATTAAACAACCTACAAATTTACATTCTCCAAATTTGGAGACTATTTACAATATATTATATATTAATATTACAGAGAAAGAGCTAAAGTATTTACTCTGCAAAAAGACACCCTTGTATAAGTTTCACACTTAGATTAAGATACACTAACATTCAAAAAATTTGGTCAACAAATAATTTATAGTAGTGGAAATACAAATGGAAGGATGGCTGAAAACATATGGGAACATGTGAAGTCATGAGTAAAGAAGATGTCAGTTAAACCATCAAAATAATATATTGGCCATAAACTTACCAAAGTTATAAAATAGTGAATATCTTAATACTGGCAAGAGTATTTTTTTTGTATACTGCCGTGAGAATATAAATCACATAGCCCATGGGAAAGCAATTTTGTGAAGTTTATTGAGAAACTAAAAATATTACTTTTTCACTCACTGATGGAGCTATATCTAAGGAAATTATCTAAGGAAATAAAGTGAAATGCCTCATGAATAAAAATGATTCTGGAGACACAAATGCATATGTATGTAAAGGCTTAAATGAGCAACAATAAAGATATGGTTAAGTGAATTAGGATGAATGATTATGGAGACATTTAAAATGATGTTTGCAAAGAGCACTTGTTATAATTTAAGTGAAAAAAATAGGTAATAATATATGCATAGAGTTTAATCTTAACTATGTCAACACAACTCATATACAAGATAGAAGAGTAAATAAAGCATATTAATGGTAGACCAGTTAGTAGTCTTGCTTCAGCATAAATGCAGTAGCAGGATCATTTTGTTTTTAAATGTTAATAGATGCACTTTATGGGAGCTGGTGTTACTGCCCATCCATGATGATAAGAATTTGATTGGGCAATAATGTCTTTAACCACCATTTGTTAACTGACTTTGTAAAGCAGCTATTTCAACCTCACTGTCTATAGCTCTCAGGGTCAATTGAAAGATAAAATAAGGTATGAATGTGAAAGTATGTTGATAATGGCATGTAAATATTACATATTTCCATTAATTAGTTGATAACTATCTAGTATCCTGAAGTCCTGTTTGATACTATGGCTGAATTTTACTGACACAAACTCAATGACACAGATAACTTCATGGCTGTCTTTGAGAGATGTTTCTGTAAAGAAGTACATTTGGAAATCTACTAGAGGTACAGGTTTATCTATCCACATCAAATGAAAGTTATACTTATATCAGCAAGGTATTACATGAAGAAAGACTTTCAGGTTATTGCTATTAATCAGTGCTGGCTAATTAACAAAAATATAACATTGAAAGAGAGTGGACAAGCAAGAGAAAGAGAAAGAGAGAGAGAGAGAGGGAGAGAGAGAGAGAGAGAGAGAGAGAGAGAGAGAGAGAGAGAGAGAGAGAGAGAGAGGGAAAGAACTCAAATGCAATGTGAGAGGTGAGAATGGGCTAAAACATGCCATTGCCTCTCTCTGCAACTCTGAAGCTAGTACTATAGTGACCATGGATGGGACTTGAAGCATCCTCTTCAGGTAATACCTGAGATGTCTTTCCTACAACACCATTTCCCTTACAGAATAAACTGTCCCTCAAAGATAAATATGACCAGGAAAATGGGCAGAAATGTGAAGCGTACACTAGGCTATTATGACGTGTTTGAGGTGGGAGAAGAAGAAGGAGTATACTCACTGGGGGAGGAGAAGTGTGAATGTGAGCACTTGATATCATTCTTACCCATTCAACCAAATGTGCACCACCAGGCAGTCACCATGACTGTGTTTTGCTTTCTAGTGTAAAAGAATCACCTCTTCACAGCCTTGTTCTCCAAATGAGCACATGAAAGGCTAAAATATCTGGTTAGCATGTCTGATTCTATTGCAGCTCTTGACAACTAATTTTGAAAATAAAATTCAGTCCAGCTAATTAACTGACTGAATTGACGGAATATACCATTTGTCAAATAACTGGTTGCATTTCTTTTGCTTGAATCTAAAACAATATGACTTCAGAGTGTGGGCATAGAGTCTATGCTTGGCCTCCTCATTAACATCAAGCTCTCTACCATTCAATGTTTTTCTGTTCATTTTCTATTATAAAATCAATAATTCTCATTAAATAAAAGTTTTAAAATATAGAAAAGTAGAGAAAAGATTAAGCATCACAATTGTATTATTTAGTTACCTGGCTAATATGTTGTGTTCTTCTCTGCATACTTTAAGCAGTATATATTTTTGCCTCACTATGTAATTTATATTTTAACTTATAATGTTATTGCATTTTTCTTGTGTGTCTCTTAATAACTCTGTGATATCCCCTCTAGTTGGTGGTATCTTTAACCATTGGTTCACTGAATCATATCTCTAGTAGGCTGTCTTACTATAATTTGTGAATTGGTCTCCTCTCCCTCCCCCCAGGCCTTCAGTGTACTATTGTCTGTGTCCATGGGTATATCCTCTTTGTACCTTCCTCATATTCTTTATCCATCTTTTAGTTTGTCATATCATCTTTCTTAGAGTTTACATTTGTGCTTTTGAATAAGTCAATGCATTTTGGACTTGGTTAATGAAGAGAGTTAGGAAAGGGCTATTTATTAATAAAGACAGGTAGGGTTAAGTGATTCAACAAGAAATAAGGAGGACACATATGTAACACCTTAATCAATAAAGAAGTTAAAAAAAAAAAAGAAATAAGGAGGAGACCTGGCTAGTGTGGTTCAGTTGGTTGGAGAATCCTCTTATATAATGAAAGGTTGTGAGTTTGGTTCCTGGTCAGGGCACATACCTAGATTGTGGGTTCAATCCCAATTCAGGCAGGTCTGGAGGGCAATCAATTGATGTCCTCTTTCACATCGATGTTTCCCTCTCTCTCCCCCTTTCCCCTTTCTCTAAAATCAGTAAGTGTATCCTTGGGCGAGATTAAGAAGAAAAGGAATAAGGAAGCATCTGGGGCTAGCAAAAGTCAGAGAAGGTGCAAATGGAAGGAATGGTCACAAGAACACAGTAAGAGCTATCGCCCAAGGGGACGCTACCTAATAGGAACTGTGGCCATAGGTAGAGGATGCATCCACAGCCAAGTCACAGCAATCCTCTGTCTGCATCATCGTCATTAAAATAGGACAATAGTAACTTTTTAATGTAGTGTGGTTGCAATTAAGACATGGAAATGAGATACATAACCATCCTAGCTTACTAACAAACAAATCACAATTACCAATGGTAAGCAGACATGCTGATTATGGATGAAGGGAAGTGTGCACCCACAGGTGTACATAGTGAGGAGAGAGAAAAAAACAGGGAGTCCATGGGACACTACAGGATGTACTATTCTTTACAACGGAGTTTGATCTGGGCCCATGCTTTTTGTTAACTTCACCTGGAATCAAAATTTCTTTCTGTAGTCATTCAACTCCCTGGACCTCTCCTGCCACAAACGTATCTCATTTCAAGTCTCTATGAGTGTGTGCATGTATTTCTGTGTATGTGTGCACATGTGCATTTTAAAAATAATCCACGTAGAAATGTGCAAGATATCATTCTTCTTGCCTAAATAACCACAGAGATGTTTCATTGTTGCAGGACGAAAATAAAGAAATCAGTGTAGGAAATCCGATTCAGTATAGAAAATATAGTACATGTCATTTGTAGGTAGACATGTTCAAATATGACTGGGAATGAAATAGCGGTCAGTGCCCTGAAGCATTTCATGCCACACCACGACGTGAAGACTGAAAAGACACACACTTTAGTTTGTAAAGAGCTTTTACATTCAGACAGTAAACTGTGACAGTACAGATGGAGCGATTGCTATTCAGCAAGAGTAAGACAATAGAAAGAATTTAAATGATCTGAAAAAAATTAGAATTGATTGAATGACTACAGGGCAGAGCAATTCTAGAAATGCAGACTCTGGTGTTAAAACAAATATGAAATTCTCAAATCAGACTTATAATAGAAGCAGCAAATGGTGTGTGTGTGTGTGTGTGTGTGTGTGTGTGTGAGAGAGAGAGAGAGAGAGAGAGAGAGAGAGAGAGAGAGAGAGAGAGAGAGAGAGACCTCTGAGAGACAAGGAAAGATACAGATAGAAAAATGGACATTATGAAAGAGATTAAGATGAAGACATTGGGAAAAGAGAAACAAGGAGATAGTCAGTGAGAAGAATGAAAGAGAGAAATGTGGGCATTGAGAGAAGAGATAAAGAGGAAGAATGAGATAAAAATTTCCTGAATATGTAATGTCTAAAATGAAAGTCAAAGGAAAAAAATGGGGTTGGTTATTTGAGGAAAAGCCAGATTAAGGCCTGACATTGGTTTCTTCACCATGCTGGAGCTATTGTTTGGGATTAAAAATTCTAAACGTGGTGGGGCTCTGTGAGCCTCAAGGAGGTTTATCAATGCCCGAAATTGTATGTAACATTACTTTTTGGTGTGTGAATGTCTAGCTATAGACCTCTCATGAGGACAGGATCCACAGCTTTAATAAAATTCCCAAAGGATCCAAGACCTCAAATAGTTAAACTATGAGCCAGAGGTTTAACCTAGCCCCATCCTGGCTCCATTTGATGAATGGGATCCTGGCAGTGCACACAGATCTAATCTCTGTGCCTATGAATAACTCCAGCTATGGCATGCTACATGATAAAATCTATGTACAATTGTGTGTGTGTGTGTGTGTGTGTGTGTGTGTGTGTGTGTGTGTGTGTGAAGATCTGTGTGGAAGGACTTGGACTTGGGTTGGAAAGCTGTGCATGGAGGGGATTGGGAGGAGAAGCAGTGCTTTTGTTTCCATGGTAGGGAAGTGTGGAGGGGCCCTGCATGTTCAAAGAGATCAGAGCCTATATGGGGTCATCTGTAGAGACATCAGAGACATTTCGTGTTTGTTTGCCCATGAGATTCTTCAATTTAGGACGGGTAACAAAAGTCTATTTTTGTAGGATGAAATAAGACCAATACATTTTTGAAGTTGGGGACTCATTTTCCTGCTGTTTATAAGGCCTGGGAAGAGACAGAGAATAGCTTCCAGCAGTTCAATAATTAGTTGTTCAGCTTGACATCAAGTGCTACACAGTGTAAATTCTCCATCTTTCAGGGGCTAATTGCCCACGTGTTAGATTATCCTTTGCCTTTTTCTTTTTCTCTGTTGCCTGGTGTTTGGCCATAGCCACACTCCCTTATGTGAAGAGAAAGGGAAAAGATAACTAAGCTTTTTTTCTGTTCTTGCTTCTTTTTAGCAGTTCTGAGAAAATTAGAGAAAGGGGGATGAAAGTTCTGCTTGCAATGAAGTTCCTGAATTGTTCTTGTGTGGATAAAATCCCTAATAGTAATATAATGAGATGAGATGGAATATTGTTCAACGTTCTATTCTATGTTGGATTTTATAGTTATGAAAATTTACCTTTCTTTACATTAAAGCCCTTTACCCAGCAAACCTGTTACATGATTAAAGGAAACGATGATACGCAGAATTTAAGAAGGTATTTTCCTCTCTTCCAGGAAATGAAGTTTCTCTTAAAACTATAGCAGAAATGGGACAATCTCAAAATAGGGATTTGAAATTAGGTAAAAGGAAGAAAAAAAATACAGGTAGTAAAAATGAATAACAAAAATTATACATTTTTAATAATTCAGAAATAGATACTTTTAAACCTCCTTGTAATTCGTATACATATTTCAAGTACATTATGACTTTTTCAGATTAAGTTTTAAGGAAGTTGTAGAAAAGAACATTGGGAGGCAGGATAAAGAATAAACCTAGAGAATCAAATGGATGACTTCTTAGCTGGTTAAAAAAATGAAACATGGTGAAGGCATTTTAGGCAAGCAGGGGAGGCAAGATTGATATGACTTAGCTCCTGGGTTCAGGTAGAGAAAAGGTAACAACATAAGAATTGGTAATAGAGATGAAGACTTGTAGCAGGCATTTTTAGGTTATTTTATGAAGTTTGAATTGCTATGGGTGTACTCATTCATTAACTCTATAGCTACTGTGTCTAAAGCTGGCTGGCAGGTGAATATGGAGGTTTATGATTGGGTACCCTGTTAGAGATAGTTAGCTATCCAACAAAAACCTGTGACCCCACTTCCAATATAATGGAATGTATTACTTAGATGTCTGCTTGCATGGTTACTGTCTGGTAAGTTTTAGGAAGAAATGAAAAGTGTGATCATTTGTGAAATGATGAGGGGAAGGGTCTGGTGGTCTGAGAAGGCCTTTGTGGGGAGGTGATATTTGAAGGGAGGCACAAATGTTGAGTAAGAATCAGCCATACAATCATCTGTACAACAGGCATTCCTGGCAGAGGGCACGGTAAATGCAGACACCCTGAGAAAGCAATGGGTTTTGTTTGTTGGAGATGCAGAAAGGATGCTGGGAGCCTTGGGAATGAGAGGAAGCGTGACATCATGAGGACAGTCCAGGCCATGGAAAGGGTGGGTTTTCATCAGGACTCTGGCATGATCTGATTTCTTCAGTGAGAGGGTGACCCTGGCTGCTGTGCAGGGAAGGAGTTGCAGCAGGGCAAAAAATGGAGGCATACTGTAGTAATCTAAGCAAGAGTAGTAGAGGCCTCTCTACAGTAGAAGCAATGGAGATGCTATAAAGAGACTACACCTAGGAGATAACCATAGAAAGCACTAGATCTCTTTATGAGTCACTGTTCCATCAGACTATAGGAAAATGGGAATCAAGAAAACATGAACACTCTGCCTTGGTTGGATGGCTCAGTTGGGTGGAGCTGCCTTGATTCCAGAAAGGTTGTGGGCTCAATTCCCGATCAGGGCATAGGCTTGGGTTGTGGGTTTGATGTTCGGGTTTGATCCCCTCATTGGTAGGGGAGGCAACCAATCAATGTTTCTCATTCTCCCCCCTCCCCAAATAATCAGTGGGGGTGGGGGGGAGTATATGATTGTCTAACCTCTATGCTGTACACCTGAAACCAATTAAAAAAATATTGAAACTAAACTGTCATTGGAAAAAAAAAAAAGGTGAAAATATGTGAGGCAGATGAATATGACTTACTATTTCTATATTATTATCTGAATATGTTAAGATTCTTATTTAATATCTGATTAAACTATTAATAAGGCGAGGATCAGCAAACTGTGGCCTATGGGCCAGTGCTGCCTGTTTCCTGCTTCTTCATAAATAAAGTTTTTTTAAACAGAGCTACCCTCATTCATTAATGTACTGCAAATTGCTGCTTTTGCATAATAAGAGTGGAGTTGAGAATTTATAACAAAAATATTTTGGGAAGCAAAGCCTACCATATTTTCTATCTAACTTTTTATAGAGAAAGTTTCAGACCCCTGCTGAAGAGTGTTATTCTTTGTATTTTATTACTTAGCTTGTTGTAAGAAGAATATGAAATTGAAATAATGGGATTACCTAATTCTCAGGCAACTTTTTACATCTCTCAGGATTCTAGCTACATACCATTTTTCTTTTACCCTTTAGGAGCATATGATTACATTAAAGCATTCACTAAAGTCAAAATTCATGCAAATCAAGCATCATAAAAATTGTCTTAGACTTGGAAGAAACCTCAGCTATCATTTGGTCTAACTCCTATACTATTTTAGAGGAGGAAATGGAACTCCATAATCCTTATGTCACTTGCTCAGGATCACCAAGTCAGTAAGTGACAAAGAGAAATCTAATATGCCTGCTTCTGCTCCCCAGCCCACTGCTCTTTCCCCTATACCACACCAAATCTTTTCAAACTCAATACAGAAAACCTTTCTCCTCACAGATATGAATTTATGGAACTTTTCTTTAGAAGTCATTGTTCTTTGAGACAAGTTTAAAGTATCCAGTGTGTATTTCCTTTGAACTAGGTTGTTTTTTATTTGCTAAAATGACTCAGTTTATTCTACTTGTTAAAATTTATACTATGGAAATTTTTCAACACATAAAAGCAAAAGTAGTACAAACTGAGCCCTTGTGTACCTGTCACTCAGCTTCAGCAGTTAACATGTGGCCCGTCTCATTTCTTCTATGCCCACACCCAATCTCTCACCTCAGTGCTTGGATTATTTTGAAGCAAATCCCAGATATTCCACCATTTAATTTGTAAAATTTTAGTATTTTTCTCTAAAAGATAAATGATATTCTATAAACTAACAATGATTCCTTAATATCATCAATGTCCATTAGTGTTCCATATCCCCCATTGTCTCATAATTTTTTAAGTTAATATGTAGATTCCTTATTTGTAATCATTAAGAAAACCTAACCTAGACGCTTGTCTTGAAAGTATCCTACTTTCTGAAGTTTACCATGACTACCCCAGAGTGAAATTATTTAATTTAAATAGCTATCCTCCAATTAATGTAAACATTATTTGATTTAAAAAAAATGGAACGTGAGGTTTTTATTTTTTTTAAATAAACCTTTATTGTTCATATTATTACAAAAGTTCCTCATTTTTCTCCCCTCCACTAGGTTCCTACCCACCCTCTGCCCTTTCCCCACCCGCCCTTGTCCTCATCCATAGGTGCACAGTTTATGTTCATTCTCTTCCCACACCCCCACTCCTCTTTTTTTCTGAGACTCATCAGTCCACTCCCCTTCCATACCTCTGATTCTATTATATTCAACAGTTAATATTGTTCATCAGGTTTTTTAATTCCCTTGTGCCCAGATCCTATTCATCAAAATCTGGGTAAGCTCCTTAGTTTTCGGAGCAAGATTTAGCATATTGAGACCTGGGTGAGTCCAGGTCCTATTTGTTCCTCATTCCAAGTACATGGATTAAGAAATCAGTACTGATAAGAGGATTCTGCCAGTGCCTTCGGGCTCAACTGATAAGAATTAAAAGAATGTCCATGTGCCTTCTCAGGCAGCTCTCTACATCTCACCCTTTTTTACTAATTAAAATAAAATTTAAACATCAATAATAGGGTTCTAAAATTAAAAACAATTGCAAACAATGCCAATGCAAAAACTAAACCACATACATGTTATTTTCAAAACACATATTGATTAAAATGTGTTCTGTAGCATGTATACACACAACCTGCACAGACTCTTCAAAACTCAAGTCAGGTTATGCCACTCCTTCGCTGGAAACTCTTTAATAGTTACCAATTTCATTCAGTGTAAAAGCTGCCACCTGTCTTTGGTCTGTAAGATCCTACCTTATTTATCCTCATACTAGCTCTCCAGCCTTCTTCTATTATTTCATTCTTTATTCATTGGGTTCCAGCCAGCTGATTCACATCTTGTTTCATTAAAACTCTGGTCACTCTACTTTCTCAGGAACTTGATTCTGGTCTCTTTTTCTGCAAAATTTATCTCTCAGAAACCACCATGGCTCATTTCCACTTTATCAGATATTCCATCATCTCCTTCTGGTTTTAGACAGATGTCATCTGCTCTGTTGGTTATGGTTGTCATCATAACCAATCTATTTTAAGTGACCATCTCTGCCCAGTACTCACCATTCCTTCTCTGGGTTATTTTCTCCATAGCATTTATCCTACCTGGGACATTATAAATTTTACTTATTTAGTTGATTGCCAGGTTCCTGTATTAGAATGCAAGCTCAAAGAAGATGGGGCTTTTGTATATTCCGCCCATTTCTGTATTTCCAGTGCTTGGATCATATTAGTCATCCACTAAATACTTGTTGAAGACATAAATGAATACATGTGGATATATTTCTTTAGTAGAGTTTTATTAAAATGAATAATACTTATGCTAGATTAGAATGTCTATCCCAAATTCTTGACTATTTTCTTATTTGAGTTAAATACACACCAACCTAGAAGAAAATCAGCAAGTGCTCTTAATTTTACCCTTTGAGGCTGGGAGTTAGAAGAATGTAGAGTAAGCCCTAGTGCAGTGGTTCTCAACCTTTCTAATGCCACGACCCTTTAATACAGTTCCTGATGTGGTGACCCCCAACCATAAAATTAGTTTTGTTGCTACTTCATAACTGTAATTTGGCTACTGTTAATGAATTGTAACATAAATATCTGTGTTTTCCGATGATCTTAGGCGACCTTGCCAGTGGTTCTCAACCTGTGGTTCGCAACACTCCCCTGCCAGCCTGATTGATGCCTAACTGCTCCCCTGCCAGCCTGTTTGCCCTAACTGCCCTCCCCTGCAGTCCTGGTCCCCCAACTGCTCTCCCCTGTAGACCTGGGACCCCCCACAACTGCCCTTCCCTGCAGGCCTGGTTGCCCCCAACTTCCTTCCTCTGCTGGCCTGGTCACCCAAACTGCCCTCCCCTGCAGGCCTGGGTCCCCCCAACTGACCTTCCCTGCAGGCCTGGTTGTCCTCAGCTTCCCTCCTTTGCTGGCCTGGTCACCCCCAACTGCCCTCCCTTGCAGGTCTTATCCTTCCCAATAGCCCTCCCCTGCTGGCCATCTTGTCATGGCCATGTTGTGTCCACATGGGGACAGTCAGCTTTGATCACATGGGGGCAACCATCTTGTGTGTTGGATTAATGGTCAATTTGCATATTATTCTTTTATTAGACTGGATTAGATAGGAGAGAAGCCGGGTGCATGGATGGGGACTGGCTGGTTTGCCCTGAAAGGTGTTCCGGATCAGGGTGGGGGTTCCCTTGGGGCATGGAGCAGCCTGGGTGAGTGGCCTATGGTAGTTTGCAGGCCGGCCATGCCCTCCAGTGACCCAAGCAGAGGCCTTGGTATCTGAGATTTATTTATCTTCTATAATTGAAATTTTGTTGCCTTGAGTGGAAGCCTGGGCCCATCAGGGCAGACAGAAAAGCTTGGCTGCGTTCATTGCCAGGGAAACCCAAGCCTCTTGCTCTCTCCATGGCTGCAACCATCTTGGTTAGGTTAATTTGCATGCTTGCTCCTGATTGGCTGGTGGGCATGGCTTGTGGATGTAGCTGAGGTATGGTCAATTTGCATATTACTCTTTTATTAGTAGGACACTTTGTTAATATCCAGGTGCAATCAAATGTGTCACTCCTCCTTTGCCTATTTCTCCATCCTTTCTTCTTCTTTTAACATCTGTATGTGATGCTTTTCAGGGTGTCTTATTAGGTCATCACTGTGAGGTTAGAGATTATGATATCAACATCAGGCTAAGAAAATACCTTTTAAATTTCTAGATAAGAAAAATAAAGATTCAGGAAGGCATGAATTCAGGCTTTCAGATCTCTTACTCCCATATCCTAACTTTACTGTTAACGTCAATCTTTGTTATGCTACTTGTTGAAATTCGATCTCCATGAATATTTCACTTGTAAGTGCTACCTTGGATTTTTTTAAATATGAACCAATTTTCTTCAAACTTCAGAGTTGGCTGATAATCACATAGGATGTCAGCCTGATTGGTGAAAAAATCTCTCATTAGATTTTTTTTTTTTATTGTTTGGGAACCCCACAGACATGTACCATGACACTGAATAAATATTGATTAGGCTGATAAAAAGAAATATTTTATAAACATAAAATATTAAAAAAGAATCCAACTAGCAGCTTCATTTCAGTTAGAAAACTGATGATTAAATTTTAAGAGAAGCTTTAGGCAGAAAAATATAGAGAAAAAAAAGACTCCATTACTAATTCTATTGAAGTGCATTGAACATTCATTAATTTATTTACTCAGTTATTTCACAAACATTTGTCAAGAGCCTACTATGTCCCAAGTACTATTTTTGGTGCTAAGTATACAAGATTAATTAAATATATTTCCTGTTCTTAAGTAATTCAGCCCATTAAGAGGAGCAGACAGCTAAATCAACAATTACAAATAGTATGATTAACAATTTAACAGAAATAACAGAATGTTGCTGTAGCATAGAAAAATAGTACAGACTCAACTTAAACCAGAGTAGTCAGGGAATGATTCTTTAAAAAAAAAAAAAATATATATATATATATATATATATATATATATTTAAATATATTTTATTGATTTTTCTTACAGAGAGGAAGGGAGAGATAGAGAGCTAGAAACATTGATGAGAGAGAAACATCGACCAGCTGCCTCTTGCACACCCCTTACCGGGGATGTGCCCGCAACCAATGTACATGCCCTTGAGTGGAATCGAACCTGGGACTTTTCAGTCCGCAGACCGACGCTCTACCGCTGAGCCAAACCAGTTTCAGCAAGTGAAATATGTCAGAAAAAGCCAAGAACCATATGATTTCACTCATATGTAGGATATAAAACTGAAGGTAACAAATGGACATACAAGACAAACATACAATCAAAAACTTAAAGACATAGACAACAGTATGGTAGTTACTAGAGGGAAAGAGGGTAAAAGGGTTCAAATATATGGTGATGGAAGGAGATGACTTTGAGTGGTGAATACACAATGAGAATATATTATAGAATTGTACACTTGAAATCTATATAACTTTATTAATCAATTTCACCTTAATATATGTAATGAAATTTTAACGGTAGTGGTGGGTAAAGGCAAAGAGATGACATAATAATTATAAACATAAGATTATATGAAGGTAGATGCTGAGAGTAAGCCTGAATAAAAGTGGCAGTGAGTCTAGGAAAAGATTTTAGAGGCATGCTTGACAAAATGGATGATTTATTGAATGTAGGGATGCCAAGCAAAGGGAGACACATAATGAGAAGAGTGAAGTAATGTTTAAAAATCCAGGGGAAGATGGACATTTTAGTAAAATGAAGGAGCAGTTTTAATAAAGAGGAGATAGTTGACAGTGACAAGAATCACAAAGAGAATAAAGATGTCAAACAAATTAAGAACTGCCTATGGACTTATCAATTAGGAATTAAATTGTGATCTTTGTCACTGCAGTTTTAAAGGAATGGTCAGATTGGAAGTCAATTTTCAATGTGCTGAGGGAGGAATGGATCCAAATTATGGCTGGTGTTTACAAATTTATTTTTTAAATATATTTTATTGATTTTTTACAGAGAGAAAGGGAGAGGGATAGAGAGCTAAAAACATCGATGAGAGAGAAACATTGACCAGCTGCCTCCTGTACACCCCCCACCGGGGATGTGCCCATAACCAATGTACATGCCCTTGACCAGAATCAAACCTGGGACCTTTCAGTCCACAGACTGGCACTCTATCCACTGAGCCAAACAGATTTTGGCTTATAAATTTAAAAAAAATGTTAAAAAATGTATAATTACCATTTACCATTAAAAACCATGTGTAAGATTTTGGAAGGGGTTCATGCAGTGAGGAGCCCTGGCATACTTGATCTGCTTTTTAATAAATTCATCTCTGGGTTGAAGAGCGAATAGGTAATGATAAAATAGCAAGTGCTGGGTTCTCCTTTAAGAACATTTGATTTGAAGGAAAGGAAAGATTAAAAAATTACTATGTGTGTGGGTAGAGAACAGAAGGCATAGGAGTAGTATGCATGTGTGAGTGTGCATGTGTGTTTGTGTGTGTTTTGTGGAGTGACATGAGCATGCTGGTGACATAAGGTGATGGAAGGAAGGTGTGGAAGATACATAGGAGAGAGCATAAAATGTATAACAAAGTTCTGGGGGGACTGGCAGAGGATGGAACCAAGAGGAAAAAGGACAAATGGAAGAGGAGGTGGCCAAAATTAGAGGATTCATGGAAGAAGACTGGACTGAATGTTCTCTCAAAGATATGGAGATTGTGTCAAGAGGATGGTGTTACAGAATCTGAGAGGAAATTCATGAAAATCTTGTGACTACAGACAGTACTGAAAATCTTGTGACTACAGATAGTGCTGAAACGTGCTAAGGGTAGCTTGGGGTGGGGCAAGATGAAATTTCAACATAGCCAATACTATTTGACAATCAGAAGATCATTGCTGACTTATATCAAGGAAGTTTTAATGGAGAGATGGGGATAGAAATCCAATGATGCGTTTAAAAGTGGAGGGGAGGTATAGAATTGCAGCAGCAAGAATGACCTCCAATCAGATGTATTTGTGGGGGGAAAGAAGGGAGATCACATAAAGTCAAGCAAGTATCACTTACGATTTAGAGTGTTTGGTAAGATAGAGCATGCCTACGTGATGGAGACTCTAATCAGAAGAGAGGAAGGGAAGGGACGAGGAAAATGGAGAAAAGAAAGGCTTTGGTTAAAAACATTATTGCCCCTTTTCTAATTTGAAAATGAGTATGTACAGGTAAAGCATTCAAACAATGTAGAAATAATATAATATGTGAACATCTCTTATAATTATACTTTCTAAAAGCAAACACTGGTAATTTTTTGTTTGGTTTTATATTATAAATATGAACATACAGCACATACATACATACATACAGATATAAAGGTAGAGAAAGATACCTTAGAAAGATACCTTTTTACTACAACTAAACAGAACATTAAGTTAACAATTTTACTTAAAATTATGAAGCAAAGGTCATGCAAGTACATAGGGTCTAGCTCATTCTTTTTGGCAAGTCATTATTTTAAAAATCAATACCCTATTGATGGGTATAATTGTTTTCAGTTTATCACCATTACAATAAAGGCTACAATCAACATCTTTGCATGTTTGTGTTATAGCTGTATAAAATTGATTGCTCAAAGCAGATTGGCAAGTCAAAATGTATGTATATTATTATCAGATATTTCCAATTTCTCCCACATAAGCCATTATTGTAATTTATACTTCTGCCCACAATCCCTTGAGTGCTTGGAAAATAATATTTTGATATTAAACCTAACTCAGTTAAGAACTGAAGTGATCACACTTCAAAATCCTCTAAATTAGCTAGAAATTCTTTACAGAAGCATCTCAAATATCTCAACTACCAACTTTCTTCAATTGAAAATGTGATTGAAGCTGAATTCTACATTGAATAACAAACATTCCTTTTAAATGTTGTTATCGTTTGCTTTGCTGATTTTTATTTTTGTTACTGGTACATGTATGTGAGTATTTTAACTAGATTACAGATTAAGTATATGGATTATTGGAATTTGGAGAATTTAGGAATTTAGGTAGAAGGGATTTAGAGAACTTTTAGCTCAGTCTTATTGTATAGCTGAAAAAAGAAGATCGATGATCAGAGACGCAGGGTTTCCTTATATATTCCCAGTAATTTTCACAACTGCTTCTCTGTAATATTGATTTTATCTGGGATGCCTTCATTTGCTCTTTAGCTTGTGTTCCTTGTTCTAAAAGACTTAACCTCACACTATGTGTTTACCTAGTGTTGACCAGAGTCAGCCTGGCATCATGAAAGCTTGTTTCTGGGCCTGTTCCTTGTTTGTCATACCTTAAGCCATAAGCATTTTTTAAAACAAGACCATGTCTTATTCATCTTTGAATCTGCTTTCCCATTGCTGGTATGAAATCTTACTTAATTTCTCCCAGTGAATTAAAGAATCTAGGAAATTATTACAATGAATTATAACTTCACAAAATAGAGACATTCAACCATTGAATGTCTTCTAATGAAGGTACACAGACTACTCCTAAGGTATTCTTGCAAAAATAAGAGGTGCATCGGAAGTAAGCCTCTAGCTATCAATATATAGGGTACCAAGGAACATACTGAGTGACAGTAGGGATGAAATGAGCAAAATATAAACTGAGCCAGATACATAGGACAAATGGTCTCATTTCTTCAACAAATGAATTATAATGAAAAAAAGATGGAGAGAACTTATAAAGAAGACATAAGAGATGTATGAATTTAGTGCAGCACATTTTGATCCTGAATTGAGCAAACACATTATAAAAATTATGCAATAATTGGGAAAATTGAAAATTAATTTGCTAGTTGATGGTACTCAGAAGTTATTTCTAATTTATTTGATAATATTATTATAGTCATGTGCATTTTTTAAGTGTTATGATGTCATGTTTTAGAGGTACATACTGACATATTTATAGATAAAATTATATAACCATTGGGGTTTGCTTCAAAATAATTTGAGCTATATAATTATTGAATTTGGGCAATAGGAATTTAAGAATTATTTTACTATTTTATAAACTTTTGTGTATGTTTAATACTGTCTATGACACAAAATAAAAATATTTTTGAACGTGGATACATGAACATTATAATTTTTAACTTATGCTGGCACAATTTTTCTTCCCTCTAACTGTATTCTCTTTTAGAAGCCTAACTATAATAGAAATGTTTTTTTTTTTAATAAGCCTTAAGCTAGGAAGGATACAGACTCTCCTTTAATATGATAGAACATAGGAGATATGTTGGTAATAGATTCACATTTGCAGTACATAAATTCTTATTGGAGTTCAGATACCCAACTTGCAACCCAGACAACTGTGAAACTTTCTTCAATTCCCTTCCTATTCTAATTTCAGGATCTAAAACTCTCCCTGCTGCTGTGCAGTGTAGAATCAACTGAAGGGATGAGTGGAGCATGGGAGGAAAAAGAGGGGAATGAAGGCTCATAAGGGTAGAAAGACCACTGAGGCTTTATTATTGGAGAAAAACTGTTTCCTTAGGAGACTTTTCTAAGACCTTCAGCACGTAAGCATTTCCTGGCCCCTGGACAATCTCAGGGGTTTCTGAATATCAGGTACCTTTGAGGAGGGGCCACTGAACAGTAGGTACACTGTTCTACTGCCTTTACATTAAATTTTCCCAGGTTGTTGGTGTTGGGATGAGGGAGAATCCCCCTCCCCTCCCCTGCCTTTTTATACTTCTTGAGTTCTTATGACTAAGCTAATAAGAAAATTGCAAGACCAGATTAATAGGAGAAAAACCAGTTGAATATGTACACATAGATGATACTCTGAAAAATGATAAACCCTCCAGCTTTTTGTACTCTGTAGACAAAGAGAGAACACATTTGTGAAGAGATGACAGGACAAAGGCACTTTAGGTTGGGGTGCTCAGGAGCGAGGAATCTAAACTAAGTTTGGGCTTGGGTATTGAATTAGTAAAAGAGTAACAAGGGTTGTTAATGCAAGTTTTTCAGCTCTGGATTTCTTAACTCTAGTGATAAATGAGTATTTATTTCAGGAAGACAATGGAGGGTCAAAGTGCCCTTGAATTAAAAGTAATCAGTAAGCCACCTGGGATATTTTTGGGTGGCCTGCTCTGGGCTCCAACATTGGCATTGTATATTCCCTTTCTGAAAGAATCTTCTAAGAAGTCAAACAGCCTTTGATTAGAGTTTGCTCTGTCACTAGCTATGCATCAGTAAAAAGACCTATTTAAAAACAAATGGAAGAGTAGGTCCTTAGGGAATACCAAGTATATTTATGGGACACAGTTTCCTTGGTAACCCATGGACTGGGGAGAAGGAGGGCTGTGAGCTTGCTCCCACAGAGTTGGAGGGAAGGAGCTGTGGGAGTTTATGGTTTCTTTTCCACATGGTTGAAATTCAGAAAAGAGATGCTACTGGTCTACTTATGTACCTATGAGATAGGAGTGGAATCATTAGGAGATAAGAAAGATTCATCTGAATGCACATTTCCACATTTATACATACAGGAAAATAAGTTACATGACTTACATTCCTATTCACTAGTCAGAGATTCATTAGAGTCTTATTTAGGTTCCATTAGGTTAAATACATGTAGATATTTTAAAATAATATCTGGTATGAAAAGGCAATTGGGATAGGGATTGTTTAACCTACAAAAAAATGGATGCAGATTTTCTCAGTGTCTGAAGACAGAATTGTTTGTTTCTAATTACTTAATAGAATTGAAATGCTATGGTCATAAAATACATTCTCCCCCCCCCCCCCCCCCCCACACACACACCCTAACGGGTAGGGAACAAATATTGATAATAAAGGCAAGAAGGTGAGGATCCTGAAGACCTGGAGAACCATCGAAATCTTAACATAGTTATGAAGTAAGTGATAAACTGTCAGAATTGGCATTTTGAACATTTTCTTTTAAAACTCTATCTTCTTTAAGGGCCTAAGTGGATGTTTAGCCTCATCCCTTGCCTAATGAAGTGAACATCTCAATTCTGGTTTACAAAGATTCTGCAGATTTTGGACTAAGAATCCCTCAGTTAGGTCTGTTTCATGTGGGAAGAAAGACTGAAGATGAATATTTTGTTCAGGAAACTGTCTGGAACTAGCTTAGGGGCCAGTTCTTGCCTGTCATCATGTTCTTGTCTTCAAGAAAATGCATCTGTTTTTTCCTTCTTAGCCCTTGGCTAATGAGTGATCCTAAAATCGAAAGCAAACAAAAATTAGGTGTAGCAACAAGCTTAGTGATATCAAGCAAATATTGAGCTGAAATGGTCCCAACTTTCAAGGACTAGATTTAAGATATTTATGTGGTTGTATAGCACCCAAGAATTAAGCTTATTTATACACTTCTGAGCTTTTGTTCACCCTCCTATTTGCTTGCCTTCCCCCTCCCTCTGAATTAAATGCATTCTTTGGCCAAATAGTTTCAATTAAAGGATAAATAAGAAATATGAATTATAGCTGAAACCAGTTTGGCTCAGTAGATAGAGCGTCGGTCTGCGGACTGAAAGGTCCCGAGTTCAATTCAGGTCAAGGGCTTGTACATTGATTGCGGGCACATCCCTAGTGGGGGATGTGCAAGAGGCAGCTGGTCGATGTATCTCTCTCATCGTCATTTCTAGCTCTCTATCCCTTTCAATTCCTCTCTGTGTAAATCAATAAAATATATTTTTAAAAAAGGAAATATGAATTATAGAGGAAATATTTAATGGAAATATTTTTAAATAAATGATTTAAATATTTAAAAATTTAAAAAATATTTAATCAGAATAATGCCTGATTTTAGACATGCCATCCATGCAAGTTATTTTCACAACTGAAGGTCATCAAACAATGAGATGGGTCTGGACACTCCTGAAGCAGTTTGTTTGGAAGTATTGTGTAGACCCGTGAAGGAGCTACACAAATGCTGCCTGACTTATCCTGCCACTCAACTGAGCACAACAGAAACCCTCCTCCCAGTGACATTCAATGCCCTGACTATAAGATTCTTTTTGCAGGTATTCAGGTTCGGGAGGGGAGCCCAGGAACCTGAGGGCTTGAAACCCACTGTGGGTTCTTGGTTTCACGCAGGAAAGAATTCAAATACAAGCCAGCAGAGAATTTAAAGTGAAAGTGAGTTTATTAGTGAAGCATTGAGACAGAGAATGGGTTATTCCACAGGCAGAGATGCCCCCTTTTAGTGGAATTTGTTTCCTTAATTGAGGTTCATTTAATTCTGGGGCAGGGTATTAAATAAGAGGGAGGAATAGTAAGGATTTCCCCCTACCCATATCCCCCCCACAAAAAAGATGACTGGAGATTTCTCAGAGGAGCTCCCTTGACCATGTTGTGTCCTTATATGGGCTTTCTGTTTCCAATCATGGCAGCACTGGGTGTGTCCTGCTTATCATGCTAATATAGTACAGCGAGTATATAATAAGGCTAGGACTTACCATGAAGTGAAAATTAGTTACCCCAAAACAGAACCCACATTTGTGACATCTTGATATGCAACAGAGGTGGCTTTATAGATCAGCAGGAAAATGACTGCTAACAATTTGTTATCATCTTGGGAGAAAATTGAATTAGATTCTTACCTCATACCATCCACATAAAACAATTTTGAGTTATTTCTGAAGAGCAAAACTATAAAGTTTTTAGTATAAAATATAGAAGACTCTTTAAACCGTAGGATGGGAAATATTTCTTAAACAAGCTGTATAAGAAATAAAATGTACAAGAAAAGATTTATAAAACCGACTCATCGAATTAAATACTTCTTTTTCATGTAAATTTACCAAAGAGAAAGTGAAAAGACAAGACATTAATTGGAAGCTATTTTAATAATATATAACTGTCCACAGATTAATAGCTGTGTCATGTGCACAAATAGGAAAAACGAAGGCAGCTAGCTTCCAGAATATCATTTTAGGAGCTCTAGAAGCCCTAAATGGGGCATCCACTAGCACATTATATTAGATATTTAAAAACACATCCATAATCCACAGCAAACACATTTTTTTCTGTTAAAAAATTGCAATAATTTATATGTAATTTTTGAAATTATTGGTCTATAATTAATTCATTTGATTTATGATGATAATATCTTCATCACAGTCTCAGGCAATTCAGATAAATTCTAGAAAGCCAGTCATTGGTGTCCTGACAGGTTTGGCTGAGTGGATAGAGCATCGGCCTGTGGACTCAAGGGTCCCATGTTTGATTCCGGTCAAGGGCATGTACCTTGGTTGCAGGCACATACCCAGTAGGCAGTATGCAGGAGGCAGCTGATTGATGTTTCTTTCTCATCAATGTTTCTAATTCTCTATTCTTCTTCCTTCCTCTCTGTAAAAAAATCAATAAAGAAATTTTTTTTAAATAAAGCCAGTGATTGGTTCTAACCTAAAAGGGCAGAAAGGCCTGAAAGCTAGGAAGGTTATTCACCTGAGTCACACAGGTTTCTGCTGCCCCTTGTTTTGGCCAAGTTAGCCCCACCAATTCTGGAGTTCCAATAAACTGTGTGGTTTTGACTGTTGACGTGTGCACTAACTATTTTTGACTTGGCCTGCCAGTGGGCAGGACCCACCAACTGCTCACACACCAGTTAAACACAGCAGCTGCCTCTCAGAAGTGCCAAATGTGATATTTCACTGCTTTAAATAATCAGATACTTGTGAGTCACAAATGGTGCTTGGGACGCCAGCCTGTTGGATGTTTGTTGGGGCTGAGGATCACTGGGGAGAGAGCAGAACGTGAGAGGTAAGAGTTAATAGCAGGAATTTTTTGCTTCATTATGTCTGGACTTGAGGTGGGGGGAGGGAAGGGTTCCAAGTCACATTGCTACTATTTTTTGTACTAGCCAAAATTCTTAGAGACTGGT
Organism: Pipistrellus kuhlii; assembly: GCF_014108245.1. Taxonomy (NCBI): domain Eukaryota; kingdom Metazoa; phylum Chordata; class Mammalia; order Chiroptera; family Vespertilionidae; genus Pipistrellus; species Pipistrellus kuhlii. The sequence continues at coordinate 17,138,183 of NW_023425405.1, forward strand.
TAAAATTCACCAGATATTTAGGTAGAGACCAGCCAGTTATTTGTTGGGGGTTCTATAAGCATGATACCCACTGAATGAAAGGTTTGACCAGAATGACCTCCCAACTATAAATTCCCCTCATTCTAAAAAAAAAAATTAATTGTGGAAGTGGGGTGGTGAATGGTAGGGTGATTTTTCATATAGAAAAAAAAAAAGTTCTTTCAGATTAAAAACAGCTATTGCCTCTGAAAAGGGACAGAAATACATTTAATGCTGTACTGGGAGCTATGAAATATCAACTCCAATCTGTGCTCTCAGAACTCACCAAGCTGACCTTGCAAGTAATATCTCATAAGTATGCAGCATCAAAAAACATCTGGTCATCTCAGCGGGAAGATTAATCAACTGATTATTGTGGGGGATGGGCCTCTTCTTTTCAGAGGATTGCATTGGCATCTGTGATGCATGAAATGCCCAGTGTGCCATTTTCATGAGCAAGATGAAAAAATGCTGTAATTGCCCCACCAGGAACCAGGTTACAGTCATATTGGTAAGTTACAGTCATATTTTAGTTTTACAGTTTTTATAAAATAAAAGCTATTTGAAGTGTATTTTGAGCTAACATCAATAACTGAGGAGATGGCAGAGCCTGTGCAATTCAAGATAAGTAAGAACTGTATATTGCCCTTAAAAAAAAGATTGCTTTTCCTCCTCATATTGTCCTGTTCATTATTCTTGAGCATCACTAATTCCTCTTGGGAGCAGAGTAAGGCCCCGCGGGAGCGCACAGCTTTCTCCTCCCCGTAGCTTGAGGATAATTGTAGGGATGCAAACTGGGGGCCTGTGGACATGTTTTGATTGGCCTATATAGAATTTAAAGAATTAAATAAAAACTGTTGCTAACCCAGCAGTCTGATTTTTCACACAAAATTCTGTTCACTAAAAAAAATTTTAAAAAAATCAAATGGTATGGCAATACTAGGCCCAAATTTCCTAGTGCAACCGTTGGCTGCTGAGTTGGAGCAGCCATTGCTGTCTTTAGGTGGATCTTAGCCAGCACTCCCTACTGTCTGGTTGTCTTCAGTCACTGCCACAAGATATTTGAGTTACTGATTATGGCTAGCACTTCCACTTACCAGAATGATTCTCCATTCGCTGGAGCTCTACTCACAGCCATTTTCTCATAGTGTCTGCCTTTTACTCTCTTCTATTTTTTATTTTTTTTATGTTGTAAAGCTAAGAAAAGGTCTAGGCCACAGTTGCTTTCTTAATAGCTTCTTGGGTTGTTTTCTGGGCTCCTGGGGAGCAGTAGTTTCTGTTAGCCAAAAGTCTCTGTTCTGTTGAACCTGTGTTTGGTAAACAGTAGCTCTGATCTTTGTATCAGCTGTCATCACTGGCCATGGTTGGTAAGTTCCTAATCTGTCACTGGGCACACAGGAGGCTCATTTTTTGCTTCGTTGGTCAGAATCAAAACATTTGACTAGTCATTTCTCTTTCCTCCAGGGCTTCCCATATAGTGGCTTTCTGTGGAATCCTCCAGAGTCCGTTCCTCTATCTAGGGGTGTCGAACTCAATCAGAGAAGGGGCTAAAATCTAAAATCCAGCCTAAATCGCGGGCCGAATGGTTTACTGAACAGTCATAAACTGTCATTGTGATGGAAACGCAGCAGAGTGCAGTGATGATGGCGTGGTGCGGGCCACATTGCAAGGCCTGGCGGGACGGATTTGGCCCGCGGGCCTTGTGTTTGACACATGTGCATACCATATAGTTTTCTGGGGATAGTTTTTAAAAGGAAGTTATTTGTTCTCTTGACACAGAATCAACTAACTTGATCCCTGTTGGTGACTTCTCAAGGAGAACAGTGTAGGACACATTACTTTTTTTCAGCAACATCAAACTTCAAGTTTCTAGGGAACTTGGCAATAGTTTCAAAGTTTTCTACACTTGTACTATGTGCAAAAAGGTATACATAAAATAGAAAAAGGCGTCCTTTGAATTTAAAGTACGTACTTAAATTGTGCTTCAGTAACTTCTTAAATCAAAGCAATCTATGTGGATACAAAATCATGTATATGACGCCTTCAATCAAAGCTTTAATTTACTTAGTCAATTTCACAAAACCAACTAATACCCATGTTACAGGTATGAGAACCCAATGCTGCTTTCACAGTGGAGACTATATTTACATATGAAATAGTTTTTATTTCCATTTTTAATTCAGCTTTTTGCTGTCTATAAGTTTTAGATTTGAAAAACTATATATTCTAGATGACAGAATAATGTTACTGAATGTCAAGAAGGGAATTACTATAAGTAGTAATGACACATGTATGTCATAGGCTGTCAAATAGGACTCAAATCAATGGAGATAAAACATTCAATGAGTAAAAAGATTTTTACCTCAAAAGTTTCACTTCTATAGATTTATATTAAGATATTTAAAGTTTACAGTTTTGCTAAAGGATTATTGTGAGAGCCTTTCTTTTGTAATGGCAAGATATTGGAAATAAATTAAATGCTTGAAAAGATGGTATTAGCTAACTCAGTTATATTACATCAACCTAATCTACCAATTAAACTGATGTTTTAACCAAAATACTTGGAAACATTGCAGATATCAATTAATAGGGTTCTGGTTGAATATAAAAATAGTCTGTTTAAACAATAGAATATGAGTACTTTATCAGTATAGTTAATATGCAGCCATTTATATATCTGTGTACACATGTATGTACACATAATAAAATAGTATAAAATAGGAACAAAAATAAAAGCAAGATGATTTTGACTTCTGAAACTGATGAGTTACATTTTTAAAATTAAATTGAATAAAAAGGCACTAGAGTAACCATTAAAAATTGAAATGAGTGCCAAAAGCAATTTGGCTCAGTGGATAGAGCATTGGCCTGCGGACTGAAAGATCCCAGATTCAATTCCAGTTAAGGGCTTGTATCTTGGTTGCAGGCACATCCCCACTGGGGGTGTGTGCAAGAGGCAGCTGATCAGTGTTTCTCTCTCATTGTTTCTAACTCTTTATCCCTCTCTCTTCCTCTCTGTAAAAAAATCAATAAAAAATATGTTAAAAATATTTATTAAAAAAATTGAAATGAGTGAACGTAATTGTATGTCAGTTTGAAGGTACTTACCTCAGAAAGAATGAATTATTTCATGTTGCTTTATAGATAGACAGTTGACTTTATGTATTTAGTGTAATATATTCTAAGGACAAATGGAGTTCCAAACACATTTTCAAGTTTATTTAGTTCTCTGATTGTTAGTGATAAAATTGGTACTATTATTTCAAAATTGTTTTACATCTATTGTAGAATACTGTAACTGTAGTATTTTAATGTTGTCAGCAATCACACTTTTCAATGTTGTAGGAAAGAGAAACATGCTCTCCAAAGCAGATGAAATCACAGCAGCCTCATTTCCTCTTAACAACCGAATCTCACTCAAGCCGTTTCTCTCTCTCCCGTGTGCACATATTTGACCTGTCAGGTAGACCTTGGTTTCCAAATTGCTGCTCTTGGTTTTCTTCTCATTTGTTTCCTGTGCAAAAGCTGGATCTTTCTGTGATCATAAATGTGGCTGCTTCATGCCCAGACTTACCTCAAGCACAATAATTCTCCAAATTGTAGGGCTTCCCTTCTTCCATTTGTCTTCATTACCATGGCTCTCTGGGTCTACTGCATATTCTACAACTAGTTTCAAATCAAGGAACAGATGAGCTACAAATGAGATTAAAAATATGCCTCACAACATTTTAGATCCAATGTTGAAATCATTGTTAAGCCTGTTTTGGTTGTCTCAATTGCCTTTCCTTTCAACAAACCCAATAAAACATCGTAGAATTAGAAAATAGACAAATTATAGAAACATTCTTTTGTAAGAAGGGCCTAATGTTTCTGAAATAAATTTATTCAATATGTTCAAATTGGAACTTGACCAAACACAGTTTAATTTATGGGAAGGGTCCTACACAGAGTGACTAGTAAGTATCCAAGCAGGAATGGATTCATGGGAATAAGAATATCAAGGGCTGATGAGTCAATAAGCACATTACTGATATGGGAAAATTTGGACTGGAATGCACGGTGTTCCTCTGGGTAGGATGATTCTCGTGTTCTTTGGTGGAGTTAAAAATGAAACCATGGATGAAAGGTGGTATAGCAAAAGGTGGAAATTTATTGAGAAACAAGCATAGACTCCCACATGGGGAGGGGGAAAGAGTCCTACAGAGTCCCTCTCCTTCGCTTTATAAAGGCTGCAGAGTTTTGTGTCTTGGTATTCCCTCTATTGGTCACTATCCCTTCTGATTTGGTCACTATAGCAACTTCAGAGCTCAAACCTCATGTGAGGTTCCCTCCTTCTCCTTTATTGTTTCCCTTTTCCCTTGGAACTTTCTTCTTCCCTTTTTGAATGAGGGGCTTCCTTCCTTTTACTCTGTAAATATGTACCTTCTGCAGCTCCCAGCTCCCTTGTCTTATGGAAATGTTCCTTCTGCTGCTCCTAGCTCCCTTGTCTTATGGAAATGTACCCTTTGCAGCTCTGTAGCCTGTGCTTTTTCCATGGACCCTTAATTCCTAAAATTTCCTAAACCTGCCTATTTCACTCCTCAAAACTCCTTTCATTACCAAACACATTATATTCAAAAATCAGTGTTATGTGCTGTTTTGAGGATAATGCCAAAAATGTAGAAGTTACAGTTCTTGTTTTGGAAGGATTGGATTTACTTGGGGAATGCAAAATGATGATGTATATATATAGCTTAAGGGTGTTCTACCTATACTCAGCCATAAACATACAAACATACATTTTGGGGATAAAAAAACATACATTTTGGGGATACAGAATAAATAATTAAAAGTGGGCCAACCTCAGACGAGATATTAAAAATGGGTGAACTGTGTCAATTCAATATCCTTTTATAGTATTTGAAGTTGTAATACATGTACATTTTATTCTTACAACAATAAGAAAACAACTCTTTAAAGTTTTTATCTGGGTCTACCCAGTGCCTAATTTGGAGCTAAGCATGAAAGAGATACCTCATGAATATTTGCTATCTTGCTCTGCATGTGAAATAACTTTTAAAATGTTAAATAGGATAATGATACATGGAAATTAAAACTGCACAAAATAAGAATAGAGTGAAAATGAGTGGGAGAAGCTGATTAAATGGAAAGTGTTGCTTAAGTTGCATGATCATGGTGGTTTTTGTTGTTCTGGTGAAGAGGAGATTATACATAAACAAATTTGTAAACCCATTTTGCAAATGTGCCCTGGGGGCTTCCGTGTGCTGTCTGCAAGAAGTGCACCCTGCAGGGGACTCCTGAGAAGAAAGCTAAACAGCTATTCACTTTAATCTTGTGCTTTGCATTCAGAGGAATATGCAAATAGGTTCCATGAAGTGAACCTCCTTACAATATCACTTTGAGACTCAAGTTAAATTATTTTAAATGGGAAGAATACAGACCAGCTCATGAGTGTAATTTATCTCCTTTATGAATTGTGTAGTTTTGGTACTATTTTTTGAGGTGCTGCTGTTAGTCCATTCTAACGACATGCATAAGGGATAAAAATATTTGCTTCTTTATACTTATTTTCCATAATATATGTATATCTACTTTTATACACATTTCACATAAATTTAAATCTCAATAGTTAACAGTAAAAACATATTTGTATGTGTGTATGCATGCATACCTGTGTGTATATGTTTGTATTCTCTCTCTCTCTCTCTCTCTCTCTCTCTCTCTCTCTCTCTCTCTCTTTCTCTCTCTCTCTTTCTCTCTCCTGGTTTTCCTAGAGGAGAATAACATCTTTCTATCTTTGGAGCTAATATAATGATACTTACCTATATATTTATTAAATTTTTTTGCCCATTCTTCTATTATTAGGTGCCAAAAAGCTTGTGAAAAATAAGAAAGAAAACAACAACTTATAACAATCAGAGGCTGGTGGCCTCCTGGCTGTTTCTGAAGTCATTCCTAGCTGCTATCCACTAAATTATAGCTGCTTAGGTTCAGGAAAGACAGTGAATAGATTGGTAAACTGTGGTTCATATTTAAATCCAGGATCCTTCTAAATGCTTTTCCAGAGTTTGCTTGCATAATCATGTAGTGAGTTATAATACTTCTGAGTAAATCAATGAATTTTAAAGAGAGAGTGAGAGAAGAAATAGGAACACTGTCCTTTTTCAACAAAACAAAAGAAAAACTAAAAAATAGGAACCCAACTAAAACCTCATCTGTGAGTCTTTTATGATTCCATAGCCTCTTTGAACTTTAATTTTCTAATACACAAAGTGATGACAATTATAAACAAGAATACTTTAGGAGATGGTTGTGAGGATCGGTGGTGGTCTGATTGGGAGAGGGGAGATGGCAAGTACCGTGTGTCACAAAGTGTGCTCCTCAAAACGTATTTGTATTTCAGCCGCACTTGGTTCTTGTTAGAAATGCAGAAACCCAGGTGCCTCTGCAAACCCATTGACTCAGAATTTGCATGTTAGTAAATCCTCCAGGTGTTTCATGTTCTCATAAACATTTGAGAAGCACCAATATATATAGTTATACAATATATATATACGCTCAATATATAGAGCGAGAGCGAGAGCGAGAGCGAGAGCGAGAGCGAGAGCGAGAGCGAGAGAGAGAGAGAGAGAGAGAGAGAGAGAGGATGTACAAATCTACTTCATGCCTTGTAGGGCATGGTATCCCAGCCCACTGTAAATAAATAGAAACAACAACAATAAACACTTCAGTTATGGTCTCAGATTCTACCCAGCACATGAGGAACTCCTCCCATTTTGGAGAAAAGCTGAAGGAGATTGTACAGAGAGCAGAAAGTGTTTCTTTGTGGTGAAATATGGGGAGTGCCACCCTAAAAGTTTTCAGAAAAAGATTCATTAAACAAATTATTTTTATTTAGTATAGAAATGAGGGAGGTAGCTTATAGGAAAAAGATTTTCCTGGGAGGACATGAAGAGCTTTAATTTGAGCTGGGTGTAGAAATATTTTATGGGTTCCCGTTGGATAGGTTGGGAACCTCTTTTATGGAGGGTGGCCATCAAAACTATTCCTCTCCAACAATTACACATCCCAGTCCAGAGATGCCTCTCAGAGCCCAGTCCAAATTTCTGAAGATGTGCTCTTATTTGGTCTAGTTTGGTTCAGATACCTACTACTGACCAGCCAGTTATAGCCACACCACTGCACTATGATGCTGACATCAACCTGGGCCGGGGGGAGAGGGGGGAAACAAAGCAGATACTCTCAGAGAAATGACCCAAAGAAAGAGAAATAGTTAGTGGACAGACACAGAAAATGTACATACTACAAAGACCTTTTGATTAGTTTTCTTTATCACTAATAACAAGGGGTAGTTTTTGTTTTAGTCCCAGAATGTGTTTTAGTCCCATTAAAGGGAATTATCTTAATAAAGAAAACTTTTCATAAGATTTCAACCTCATGACTTATTTCATGGTATTGATCCCTGTAGTTCTCAACAGTAGCGATAAAGAGGAACAATGAGTAGGAAATAAAATGCCCGTTGGGAGAACCTTTCAAAGAGACAGGTGGCCAAGCTTCCTTATGAAGGGAGGCAGAGTAAACAGAATTCAGAGTAAACAGAATTTCTATACAAGGACCGCATCAATTCAGGGAGATCTCAAAGTGATTTCCCTACTGCAGATTGTTCTGTTGGTAATGATGACAATGGGGGGGAAAATCAATGCACCAAGATAAGCATTCTGAGTAAGTAAACTACCGTTGGGTAAGCATTTTAAAAAAAATAAAATTATTATCCTTTAAATATTTTTCTTTAGAACACTTTTAGATGCACTCCAAAACTGAAAGAAAGGTGCAGAGGTTCTCCATTTACTCCTCACACACAGAGCTTCCTTCATTATGCAGATTCCCACCAGAGCACTTATTTGTTACAACTGCTGAACTCACACTGACACATCTTAATCACCCAGAGTCCGTAGCTTACGTTAAGTTTCTCTCTTGCTGTTGTACATTCTATGGGTTTGGACAAATGTATAAGAACATGTATCCATCATAATACACTCAGAGTTCTTTTTAAAGGCAGGTGATACATCCATGACTTAAAATACATTTTCTTTTAAGATAAAGGAGCATAACCTCCATTGGTTTCTAGGACCCAAAACCCTCGACAAAAAGAAACTTCTTAGAAATCAGAAGAGGGCTATGAAGTCAAACTAAACCAAAAGAGCAATTGGTCATGGCTACTTGCCATGTGGTTCTCTAATAGGAAAACCATTAAAGCTCAGTCTTAGGTATGCATTAGCAAAATTCAAACAATTAATTTTCACTTCATTAGAGAGAAATCGTTTTCAGGCTTCTAATAGGGTTGATGGGAGTTAGAGTTGACCCAATGGCATATAACACACTCACGCAAGATGTTAAATTCAATTTTTATGAAAATCTCTCAGTTCTGTGCTTTATTTTTAACTGGGAATTGGATTGCTTGGGGGTGTTCTGTCCAGCTACTGTGCAGATGGCTGGAAGCTGTGCTCATGGACCATGAAGAAGGAAGGGAAGCTGAGATGTTTGGGGAGGGAGACTGAATTACGAAGGTGCACAGTTTTACAAGTCCTGTTGCTTTGTGGTTCTATTGTGAGTGAGATTGTGTGTGCTGAGTAGATTGATTGGTTAATGCTCGGAGGATTAAGGGTTAAAGTAGTCTCCTTTGCAATTACACAATTAATTTCCAGTCCACAGACTATGTAGAGCAGATGAAACGGTGTGGATTGAGCAGACCACATTCACGCCTACCAGTAAGTTCAGTGTTTTGCCTATGGAGTTGCTTTAGCTCCATAATCAAAGGTACCTGATAAAAAGACATATAAATGTTGTCTCTCTTCTGCTCTGTTTTGTGAGTCACAGAATTTAGGACACTATAAAGTCTATTATAAAAAGTTAGATAATTTACAATAATTCTGAACCTGAACAGTGACCACTGAACCCTGGGAGGTTTTGTGCAGATGTGCCTGGTCTGGGACCTCCCTGGATGGAGAGGTTGGGAAATGCTAACCAGGCTAGCAGTTTTAGGGGACTGCCCCTAGAATCCTTCTGAGTTTTGTGTGACCTTGTATAAATTGGGACCATTTTAACTCCTCTATTAGCAATTACTTGATTATCAGATTCATTCATTACTCACATAAGAGACCTCATGGACAGGAGAGCAAGAACAGAGTCACGCAGAAGAGTTCCCCCAGAGAAGCACAGGGATGCCTTTATCATCTGGCTCAGTGGTCAGTAAACTGCAGCTCGTGAGCCACATGTGGCTCTTTGGCCCCTTGAGTGCGGCTCTTCCACGTACAGTGCGATTGAAACTTCGTGGCCCATGCGCAGAAGTCGGTTTTCGGCTCTCAAAAGAAATTTCAATCGTTGTACTGTTGATATTTGGCTTTGTTGACTAATGAGTTTGCCGATCACTGATCTGGATCATTCACTTATTCATCCAGCAAATACTAACTGAGCATTTACTTAGGACCAGGCACAGATTATACTAGTATAGTTGCCAACACACAAAATACTTTCCCTGAAAGTATATTGTCTCACAGAGGACACACATGAAACAAATAATCATATAGATAAATTTGTCCTTAAATTGTAATAAGTCCTGTGACTAAAAGTTCATGATGTTGTGAGAGAGTAGAAGGGGCCATGATTAGGTGGGTAGGAATTTCACGAAGACAGACCTATGTCTCTGGGAAGCTAGAACGTGTCAGTGGCTCAGAGTGAAACAGTTCTATAGTTTCCAGGGTTTCCTGGGGGCTTACGTTGGCACTTGAACCTGTGAGGGAAGACACAGGGCTCTTGGAAGGGCTGGACAGACCACTAATTCCTCCCACTCCCACCCACGCACACTGTGCTCTGCTCTCTGCTTCAGACCCTCAAGTCTGCTCCATCCTAAACCCCACCTTTCCGTCCCCAGTGGCACTGCCCAGTTCCTGGCATTCCCATCCCTCCATCGTTTTTCCTTGCAGACCTTGTCTGGGGCTTTTCTCTCTCTGTAGTGCTAACAGGGGTCAATAACTCTGGATCCTTGGAGGGATCAATAACTCTGGTTATCGTGGAAGGTTCGTTGATTAGTTTCCTATAGGAAAATATTCTATTCCACAGCTACCAACTGCACTTTTAATTTCAAAAACCCTTACTCTCAAAAACGTGTGCTAGAGGGAGAGAAGGGGGAGGTGGATGATATATAAACACATCTGAAGAAACAGAAGGAATGCTTTGCAAGGATAGTAAGCTGCTCTCTGTGTACAAGAAGGTATGTGTGTTTCTTGGAGAGAGTATTGGGGAGAGAGGAGGACAAGTTTATACCTTAGGTGAGGTCATTAAAATGACAAATATCTATGCCAATTTCCACTACTTTTCCACTTCACAGAATCACTCAATACTTTTGAATGGGTTGGAGATAATGTTGTTATCTTAATAAATATAATTTTGGTGATATATTATTAGCATGTAGCATAATAAAAAGTAGAAAATAAGATGATGCATAATCCCTATTATGTGTAAACAGTTATTCATGCACTTTCATGTAATTTTTCCATAGAAGATTTACATAACTTGTAGAGAAGCTATTTGGGAAAGAATTCTGTCTTCAATTGGGCTAATATTTAAATAACATATCTTTCCCATATTTTTGCTCTCAATTTACTTTATATCTTTATATTTAAAGTGAGTTTCCTATAGGGGACAACTTTTTTCTAAAGTCACTTGATTTTATTAACTAATGCAATTTTTTATTTAAACCTGAGAACTTGACAGATCTCTTATTAACTATTGCATTGATTTGAGATAAGTCTTATGTAAATTATTCAAATTTCATGGAAGGTTCTTTACTTGTAGTGCCATTGTGAGTTCAGAGGAGGTGCTGTTTAAATGCGAGAGGAGATTTAAAAAGTGGCAAAATATGGAAGAAGCTTTTAAAAATTCAAATGTATATTTGTTTACCTATTATTCAGATATATTTTTATTAATATTGACTTAGTCATGCAAAGGACTAAACATTTAAAACAATTTTACTAATAGAAATTGGTACCTACTTTATATTTTACAAATCACATGTAGATATATTACTTCACTTAATTACTACAACAATCCAGCATGGAAGGTGACACTCATATCATTGTTGGAAACACTGGGACTTAGACTTGGGACTCTTTAACTCCAAGTTTTGTGCTCTTTCTGTGTATGGCAGTTAAGAAACAGTGCCCCTATCACACACACAAAAATGATCACAAATATTGTGAAACAGATTATCCATCCTAGTAAAAAAAACTTGCAATCGGAGTGTTATCCACTAGAGGGCACAGTTCTGAATTCACCTTTCTGCAGCCCAGCAGAAGGAGATCATGTAAAAATCTCTTCCATCAGCTGCATAGCACCTTGTTGAAACCTTGAAGGCTTGGGCATAGAATGCGATGAAAAAACACTTTAACTCCAAATGGAAGAAAAAAAAATCGAAGTTTTACTTTTCCCTGCTTGACAAGACTTGCCCTATGATGTGTGTTGTAAATTGTGGTACTTGTTAGAACATGCTGTTTTACTAAGAAGCAAAGCCTTTTCCAGTGTCTGACATTTGGTGGGTTGGTAAAAAGAATGAAAATATCAGATTTATTTTATAAACCCCATCATTTCTGTTGACCTGACAGACCCCAGGTAAATTAATATACCTTGAAGGAGTCAATGGTTCCCCTTTGCTGAAGCTGATGAAAATTAAAGCATGAAATAACATTTTATAGGAGTCCCCTGAGGCACAGAAGATCAAGCCTGAGAAGGACTTTAGGGTCCATATCCCTCATTTTAAAGGTAATAAAACTAAGTCTCAGAGTAGCAAATGACTTGCCCTTAATTTTCCAGCTAACCTGAACCAGGGGCTGCCCTAGAAGTCAGGTCTGATGTTTGTGTGGTCGCATCCTATCCATCAACCTGCATGCAAGTGTATTAGTGACACTAGTCACAGAATCCTTTGGTGGCCTGATTCTGCCACATTAACACAGAGATTCTTGATAACGTATATTCTAATTCCACCAATTTCCATCAGTAAATGCTCTTATTGTACCAGCCGGTCCACAGCCACATAAAATGAGGGGCCTCTGCACCCTATTAGACCTCATTGCAGAAGAATCCTAAGAGCACCGTGTGGGTGCACCCCTCCTCCTTCTGAGGTGTCCAGAAATGGAGGGCTCACTGTTCTGAGACTATCGAATCCTACTGATTAAGTAAAATGGACTAGGTAATCCCACCTTGCTTTAGTTCGGGGAGATAGGGAAATGGGGTTGGAAGTGGGGGAATAATTTAAGATGGCTGCCCTTTTTCAGCTGATGATAAAGAGGCACAGGAGGGCTATGTGACTCACCCCAGGCTTTGAAGTTAGGACAGGCATTTGCACAGCACAATAGGAGGCTTATTAGACTGTGGTCACACGTGTTGTAATAATGACTTTATGGTATAAGAGGCTTCTCAAGTCTGCAAGTTACCGGACACTTTCCTTCTTCAGATCTCTCCCTGTGTCCTCCCTAAGTATTGTGCAAGCAATTCTTCAACATGTTTGCCTCAAACGCTTCTCTCTCCATGTTAGTCTTGTGCCTTTTTTCATCCAGATGCACCGAGCCCCCTCCAATTTATCCCTGATATTCCAGTCAGCTAGTCCCACCCCCGAAGCAGCATAAGCACACCTCTCTGGATTTGCTCTCCATTCTCCATACTAATAGCTGTCTACCCGGACCTGCATTTCAGAGGGGAAAAGTCTGTACAGGGAACCTTACCTCCCTCCAAGCCCCTCTCCCCCACTCCCTGTCATTTGCTTGTCCACCTGAGAAACTGCCTCTCTGGCTTGCCCCCTCTTCCTTGCTGAAATTAAATGTCTCTGCAGTGAAAGAGACTAGAAGTTGAGGAAGGTTTTTGGCGTGAACTTGGCCTCAGCTTCATGCAGCAAACAGAGGTACGGGTTTGTAAATAATGAGCAACAGAGGCCAGCACAAGATAGATTCTACAAGATTTCATGTTGAAAAAAAACCCCAAAGGTACCCATGCATATATACATACATATCCAGGATGCACAGTCACCAGGCTCCTGATGTGACTTGCCCTACATTCCTTGTCCCCTGGGGACCCATGTAAGTGCTGTGTGACCTCCTTTTTCTCACCTTCGCTGGCCATGCAGTGCTGCCTCTGAATGTGTGTACTCCACCTTCTTCCTTCATCTGTGGTGATTTTATACTCGGCAGCTACTAATGAATGGACGGAGAATGATAGAGAGTCTTATTTAAGTGAAAAATGCAAGGTTGTTTGTACGAGCAAGCTCCCTGTAAATAGAAGAGCCTCCTTCACTAAAAAATTAAAGTAGGAGATATTAAAAAACAAAGGTTTTTAAAGCAAAGGAAACTGGGACTTTATTTCATCCCAGATTCCTCACAAATGCACCCTGGAGGTTCATTCAGTTACATTTTTCTTTGTAATTCTCACCCAAGAATATATACAGCATGTCCCCAAATAATATATACACAAATTGAATAATTATTAATTCCCATGTGTTCAATCTGAAAAGATTAATCTATGGGAATTAATAATTATTAAAGATTTACTCATTGGAATGAATGACTATTCTCTGTGTATACATTTTTTAGGACACCATATATATGTATTATTGATCTTAGAGAGAGAGGAAGAGGGAGAGAAAAAGGAAGGTAAGGTAGAGAGAGAGGAGGGAGGAGAGAAATATTGATGTGAGAGAGAAACATCAAGCAGTTACCTCTTGTATGCACCCCAACCCATGATGGATCCTGTAACCTAGATCAATGCCCTGACCCGGAATTGAATCTGAAACTTTTAGTGTATGGGATGAAGTCCAACCAACTGAGCCACCCGGCTAGGTATTCAGTTACATTTTTGAACCTTTCTACTAGAACTTTTCCCACCATAGATAAAATATAGTGAAGAGGTTTCTGTTTTCCCATGGGGTAGGAATTGGAAGCAGAGTTGGGAGGCCATTCAGTGATAATAGTCATTAAACTTGTGTTTGGTATGTGGCCCCCAGAGGCCAGTACCTTGCCAGGTTTTGTGGCTGGATATACACAGGTGATCTGGCAATAGTCTCAACCTCCATCCCCTCTCATTGAGGGAGGGTATGACATGTAAACAAATATATACATGGTGTGTCTTATATGCTATGATAGAAACACATGCTAAGTACTGTGGGAATAGAATGAGAAGAAACAACGCTTCCGCTGGCCACTGGAGCAGAATTCCTGGAGAAGATGATGCTGAAGTGCAGGCTTCTGATAGGCCATGGGTTCTTCTCTCAGGAGGCATTTATAGCCAGGAACCTCTGTTGCACATCAGGAGGAAGTTGACCAAGCAGATACACAAGAATCCACTTGATCCTTACCTTCGTCATATCTCTGTTGAACAATATTGATTAGCCTCTTTTAATGAAAGTATTATTTCATCTTAAGTACAACTAAGTATAAAGTGGTAGAAGATACAGTCCTATCTGGTCAGGTAATAATATGTCATGGTCATGCCACGGAATGCCATCCAGACCAACCCGTTGAGAAAAGTGAGAAGAAACTCACCTTAATACCATACTGGATTTCTGCCCGCTGTAACATCTCGCCTGACTGAGGAAGAAACATGGAAGAAAGGAAAGATCAATGAAACTTAAATATCCCATGAGCTTACTTTTATCACCAGCTGTGATGGAACGCCAACACTAACATGTTTTTCTTGTGGTAACGATCTTGACAACAAGAAGTCTGAGGTCAAGAAAGCAATGAACAAACACTCTGATGTCATTAAATTCTGGAAGCTGTCAATAAGGACGCTCCCTAAAGTTTGTTTATTTCTGTCCTAGCAGAGAAAGACACACTTTCGGAGACTCCTCAGTGAAATACTGTGACTTAAACCTCAGATTCTGACTTGCAATTCAGGAAGAAGTAGAAATATATTTGGGTGCCTGTAAAGTCGACGTCTGCTTATGGTGTGTTTTTTTTTGTTGTTGTTTTTGTTTTTGTACCATACGCTGGAGAGTTTTTGAGGACCCAGTAACACTGTAATGAGATTTGCTCCTTGACTTCATCATGCTGATCAAAGAGGAAATAGCTTTTGCTATGTGAATTGATGCTATTTAATGTCTAGATGCTATCGATATTTGAAACCATTTTTTTGAGTGCTCCGGGAGCACGCATTACACGCTTTGTGAAAACACTAGCCCTATTTACATTTGCATTTTATACCGGTTCAACCTGGGAAGTCTACATATCCCACATATTCGTTCTGATCCTTGCCTTAGAGCTGCCCCCAAATGCATGCCACAGGACAATTTTATAATGAGGTCTTTTTCAAATGTCAGTATCAGATTCATCTTTGTCATGGGTTATGGAATGCTTTATACTGGTTCTTGTTCAGATGCATGTATGCATGTATCTGTCTTTCTGCCAAGAAGTTATACAGTTATTTGATTTGGTATGTGACTTGATTTGCAAGATTTCCATTGTCTTTCTAAATGTTGTTGGGAGCCAGTCACTCTTCTTTCCACTTCCTTCCATTCTTCATCTTCGTCGGCCATTGACACTTAAGGCAGGACTATATGAGTCTAACATCTTTTAGCTGGTTTCTTATCTCTTAAAATATGACAGAGTTTCTTAACTCTTAAGCAGTTTTAAAATACCATAAAAGTAATGTATTTAAAGCTTTTTAAAAAATTATAGTCTTATATAAATGCAAAGTGGTTTTACTAATGCTTTTCCAGCAAAAAAAGAAAGAAGAAAATATAAATATGACTGTCCAATTGAATCTTTAAATGATGATACATAGCTTTCTCCTTATTTTACTATTTTCACTCTCAGGTTTTTTTGTTTTTTTTTGCACTACTGACAATTTTTACAATAAAACTAAAATATGTGTTTGACATTTGGATAATTCACATTAAATTGATTAAAATGGTAGAGACTATCAAGTAGATTTAATGAGTTCTAAGTCATTATAAATGCTTATATTTGACAGAGCATCCTGATTTTGTCCATTGTTGGGTGGCAACATTAGTCATGCCCTGTAAGTGACCACAACTACACATTTCTCAGGAGAGATGCATGCAAAGGATGATTACAGCTTACAATTTGCCCATTGGTTTATTTGTTGGGTGGACATATTCTATTTTGACTAGAGTTCTTCCAGTTAATGTACACTGCCCGGAATGGTAGGTAGAGGTAAAACACTGACAAACAGTGAGACAACAACAAACAAACCTTTAAGCAGCTGGACACTTGCCACTACTTTCTATCATAAAAGTATAATGTGCACTTTATATTTTTCAATAAGGCCTTGTGCATGAAAGCACACATTTATTTATTTATTTGCACATCTATGAGTCAACATTGGTTAGGGAAGGCAGTATCTGTCTCTGTCTTTCTGTCTCAAGGTAAACTGGTTTATAGACTGGTGAAATGGCTGCCCTCTAAGACTTTTGTCAGCAAATTGATCCATTGTTTATAAAAATTGGGAAAATAACATATGTCCATGGATATATATCCAGGCTTGGCCTATATAACAGGTCTAAGTCAGCTCTTCTGCCATTAATTTTCATTTTAGCTATCATGATAGACAATGGTCAAATAGTGAAGCAGAACACTGCCCAGATTATCTGAATCAGGAATTATTCTGATATGTCCAGTTTTAGCTCTTTCAGTCACTTCCAAGAACAAATCAAATATTCTCTTTTTCAATTCAGTTGATGTTTCACAGATCATTGATTATTCCAGTTATGACAGCGAATTGACCATGACTCAGGGCTTTCAATCTTATCTATCATCCTAGCATAATTTATCTGTCCATCCATGGTTGTCATGAAATCAAAGAGTGGAAAAGTTTAATGAAGATGAAGTGTAGAAGATCTGGAAAAAAATCCAGTGCAGGTTCAATTACTTTGGATCATGCTAATGTCATCTGGCCCACTAGTGGACACGCTGGGTAATAGGGTTTTCTTTGCTGTCATGAGGAATCTGGAGATTTTAAAGAATGGTAAGACCTATGCCCATTTTGAGTGAATGCCAAGGAAGTCAACAGAGAGTGAAATGGTCTCTGCAAGGCCATCTCATTGTGGCCCCCGCTCAGGGCTTCAGGCTCTCCAGTCAAACTTATTCCTGTGGAACCATTCTGTCTGCATGGATTATCAACTCATCTAGAATAAATTGAGTTACCATTTGCCTTTTGAATATGTAATGAAAAACTGATAATTTAGGATTGTTTTTCCTTTCTGCCCTTGTAGTTCCTGTGTTCTCCTGAAATAGATGACAAAGATGAAGTTATCTCAAATTTGGGTGCCTGCCCTAGCTGATTTGCCTCTGTGGATAGGGCATCAGCTCATGGACCAAAGGGTCCCGGTTTGATTCCAGTCAAGGGCACATGCTTGAGTTGTAGGTTCAATCCCCAGTGTGGGGCCTGCATGCAGCAGCTGATCAATAATTCTCTCTTATCATTGATGTTTCTATCTCTATCCCCAGTGTGGGAGAACTTCCTCTCTGAAATCTATAAAAGTTAAAGAAGTAAAAACAAATCAAACGAGGATGCCTGGTAGTATCCTCAATAAAGTAGTGCAGCCACACATACATAGACACCGTGTGCCTCCAAGGGGATGAGCACAGAAACAGTTGCATAATGGAGTGAGAACAGTACCCTAATAGTTTAGTAGGGCTGAGAGTCCTATCTCGTTTAACTGGGGCTTAAATACCACTCTAGGCTGAGTTCTGACTTCTCATTAGTTCTCCACATCCACATCCAAGGGAAGAATGCCCAAACTGAATTGATTTCTAAACTGGTGCGGAAGGGGTAAGTGAAGAAAGAGTTATAGGAGAGTTTTTGGATAGAATTTTTCAAACAGGCATGGAATAACTGTCCATAGAACTTGCTGGGGATAATTTTTTTAAAAGGAGGTAAAGAAGTTGTATGTTTATTCTCAGCTCAGTGTGTTCACCATCCTCAGAAGGTAGACTATCCCAAACATTTGTCTGGAAAGGGTATACCTTAATAAAAGGTGGGAAGAGCGGATCTCATTATTTTTGTTTTTTGTTTTGTTTTGTTTTTTAATTTGTAAATCTTTATTGTTCAAAGTATTACATATAGCCCCCTTCTTTCTCCACTAACCCCTTCTAGTCCACCCCACCCTCTGCTCCAGGCCTTCACCATCCTTACTGTCTGTGTTTATGGATTATGCATATACTATGCATACAAGTTTTTTGGTTGATCACTTTCCATGCACCCACCCTCCACCACCTTCCCTCTGAGATTTCACATCTATGCTTCTATCTCTTTGGATCTATTTGGTCACCAGTTTTATTTTGTTCATTAGATTCCACATATGAGTGAGGTCATGAGATACTTGTCTTTCTCTGACTGGCTTATTTTGTTTAGCATAATATACTCTCCAGGTCCCTCCATGCTGTATCAAAGGGAGCTAGCTTTTGAATGGTTGGAGTCCTGCTTCTCTCTTGCAACTGCAGGAGTATCAGCCATCCTATTACACACACACACACACACACACACACACACACACACACACACACACACTTGAGGGTAGCTTACTCATATGCTGGCTTCTCCAAGAGTAGGTTTCTCTGCTCCATGAAGGTGGCGTGGTTTCCTGTAGGCTGAGGTTGGATCTCTGACTGACTTGTGAATGTCCTGGAAGCTTCCCCTGCCCACCTCACTGACAAGGCGAATCTTACTTACACTTGCAAACTGTGTCTTGGCCTGAGTCCGAGGGAGAGTGCAGTGGACTTTTGCTGCTCTAGCCATAATGTCCACCCTCCCTTTCTTTGTGTTCTCCTGATTCCTCGAACAGCACATTCACTCATCCTGTGGCTCCAGGTCTCCTAGCCCTAAGGCTTCTGTCTATGGCAGAGGCCAGCCTGCCCAATCGAATTCATGTATTTGCTCTAAATACATATGGCTGATTCTCTATAAAACAGAACTCCCTCTTAAATAGGATATAAGTCCCCATGACTCTCTCAACAACCTCTTACACTCTTAGACACAAATAGCCCCTGCAGCACAGAGTAATAATCATGTTGTTCTATATTTTTCTGGAGTCCCATTTTACAATTATCTGCACCCCCTTTGGTTTCTAAAGAGACTCAGGAAATGAGTTTCATTGCCTTACACATTCCCACTAATAAGTAGCTCAATAGGACGCTGCTTAGACACGATAGGATACTGGTCAATGCACAATTCCTAGTATCCCAGCTGTAATTCCACTCTGATTCCACCTATGTGTTTGAATCTATGTTGGGAATCTATGTTCTTGAGCAATATTCCCCAAACTTTAGCATCATCATGAATTGCCTAGGGAACTTGTCCCAACACATATTTTGATTTGGTGGGTCGGAGGTGAGGTTAAAGATTCTGCATTTCTAGCCAGTTCACAGATGATTCCAGTGGTGCTGGCCCATGGACCACACTCTGAAGAGCAAGGCTCAGGAGGAAAATAAGGCCAAGTACATAATCTGGCCTCTCTAGCTCTTGACATTTCCATCTCTGTATATTTAATGTTTTGGCATTTTCAAAACCATCATTCACTATTGCACTTGTCCTGTATCCTGCAGGGCATCCATTATGATGGGAACCTTTTTGTCATCACCATCTTTAGTCACCATCAGAAGAAAAGATTCAGGCCAGGTATCTTGTCTGGATCTTTTACACAATTTTCCTATCTGCTTCTTCTACCCTTATTTTTTCACCCAGTGCAGAATAGTACTTTCCATTGTGTTTTCTATAAGCATTAACTTATCATCCAAGAACTAGTACAGTGACTGACATGTGGTAGAGGCTCAGTAAATATTGATGTGAATTGAAGCATCTCTGCATGGCCCTCTGACTAGGTCTCCCCAGAGAGCAGAGCCCATCTAGTAGCCCTAATCTGAGGGGCCACTCACCTTCTGAACAGTGGGGCCTAGGGGTGTGGATATTCTCCCAGCTCCTGTCCTGTTTCCTGACCATCACTTTCCCAACTTCATGCCAAAAGCCTTAGTCATTTAAGATCATGCCACCTCCATACTGTTCTCTGGCCTTTCTCGTTGTCCATCACTCTCTGGATTGTTAAAGTCAGGATATGATTCAGTCTCTTCTACTCAATCTCTTGCCACCATCGTGCATGTATAAAACGTGTACAATGAGCTAGCCTCATAGATGATTAAACTCCCCAACTCCAATGACCTCCATTTACTTCTCCTTCAGTCACCTGCGTGTACGGCTACAATTTCATTTAGGGAATATATTGGAACCTACTACATTGAATCATTTAATTTATTTTGCTGATTACAAAATAATACAAACTCATAGTTCATGAAGTTAAAAAGCCTATATAATTTGACAGTTATAAACACAAATATTTTCATGGATTATTTATTTACCCCAAATTGAAACAAATTTAATGTATAATATAGCATAGCACTTTGTAAATATGTTTCAATATCATTTTCAATTGTTAATATATATTGGAATAGTAACACATAATGATAAATTCATCCTTTTCACCAGTTACCTAGTATTTCACTTTATAAGTAAATGTATTTAATACAATTCCTCTTCATAGGCACTTAAATTATTTGCAGTATTGTACAATCAATGTTTCCTTAGACATTTTTTTTGTATTTATTTGTTTGTAATCTTTCCCAATTTCCTTAAAATATTTTCCTAGAAGTGAAATTACTCAGTCAAATAGATGTGCAAGATACTAGATTGCATTTCAGAAAGTTGAGAATTTTACTCTCCTGCAGTAGGCCCATTTCCCCATTCCCCATTACTAAGAAACATTATTCATGCTAATTTTTACCAATCTCTTAGACATATCTCATTGATTTAATTTACCTTTATTTGACTATGTTTTACATATTTTCATACACGCATTGACTATTCGAAAAAACCAGTGCCTGGTTGCAGCCTCCATTATTTTCTTTTTTGCCTCTTGCTTTAGGCTTTAGAGGTTTAATTTCCTTTGGCCTGGGGAGGCAAGTCCATCCAGCTCCTGAGTTTTAGATGCATAGGGCATATTATGCAGGTCTAAGTAAAACTGTCATGTCTATGACTTTATGACTTCCAGCCTAGCCAAGGACATTAAGAAGCCAAATTTCTGTGCATATAAATGTTTAATGAATCCTTCATTCTTTTCACTCTCTGATTCTCTCTTCCAATGCTGCATTTATATTTATACCTTAATCAAACTGAGTCAACACTTAATTTTCACTTGCTTTAACTATTGTGTTCAATGAAGCAGAGAATTCATCCATCTTAACAAATACAGAGAAATACAAA
Organism: Pipistrellus kuhlii; assembly: GCF_014108245.1. Lineage (NCBI taxonomy): Eukaryota > Metazoa > Chordata > Mammalia > Chiroptera > Vespertilionidae > Pipistrellus > Pipistrellus kuhlii. The sequence continues at coordinate 17,159,516 of NW_023425405.1, forward strand.
TAGACCAAATAAAGAACTTCAGACATGCTGTGTACTCTCTCTCTTTCAGAACAAACATATCCTCTTGAGACGAATTTCTTATCTGCCTATGGTCTATTCTATGGGCAACTTGGACACATAAGATAAACTCAAAAGACCAACCCTCTTTTTCTCCTCCAGTTGTTGCTATGATTATTTTTTTAAAAATATATATTTTATTGATTTTTTCACAGAGAGGAAGAGAGAGGGATAGAGAGCCAGAAACATTGATGAGAGAGAAACATTGATCAGCTGCCTCCTGCATCCCCCACCCCCCCTCTGGGGATGTGCCCACAACCAAGGTACCTGCCCTTGACTGGAATTGAACCTGGGACCTTTCAGTCTGCAGGCCGATGCTCTATCCACTGAGCCAAACCCGTTTCATCTCTTTGATTATTCTGTCTGAAAATTCTTTATTAGGCTGTCAGTTACCTCCTTCTCTTCATTTTCCCCTTTTCATATATAAATCAGAATTTAGCATTAAATTTGCCAAATCCAGGTTTGGATTTGGGTTTGATGCTGATTCTATTTTATCTTTTCAGTCTTTTGTTTGTTTCTCAACACTCTCCCCTATTTTCATTCTTCTTCAAAGGACTGTTTTCCCTCTTAATCTCATGGGAAAATTCTGTGGATGTCTTCCCTTAAATTACCTTCCTTAATGAATTGAACAAAGAAAGTAGGCATTCAACTCTAAAATGTATTTGCAAGCATCACCTTCTAGCTTTTGGTTCAGCATTGTCAAATATTAAGCCACCTATTCTGACATCAAGGTTTTCTTACTTACACAAGTTAATTTGGGTACATTTCCTTAACAAGAATACTATGTTTCAAGCAGATTGATGTCTTATGCTATCTACATATATTTAACTCTTTAAAAAAAACAAAAAACCTTTCACATTATTGGATTATTGCATTATTGCATTTTCCTCTTCTCAACCATCCCCCCCCTCCCCTTTTTTTTCACCTTTACATATATTTTTTACCTTTAAGGCTGGATCGAATCCTACCTTCCCAGTTTTTTGATCAGTGACATCTATAGTCACTTCTTACCTAATGGTACGAGTCCTACCATGATATTTCTATAATTTGATTCTGCATCCTTTGCACAATTACTTCCAATATCAGGATACATGGTACATCAAGAGATAGTTCATGCCATTATTGACTAGCTGGTATAGTCAACTTCCTTCTTATTTTAAGGTGGTTTTTTTTTTCTGCTTTGTAACTTACATTGATCCTAATTTGTAAAACATTACACTCTTTCTTGTATGTTGCAGTTGATCAAATATTTGAAAACTATTATGATTATCTTCCCTCTTGTCTTCTAATCCATGACATGTTTTGAAGCATCTCTCATGAGCTTTGTCTCTCTTTTGTAGGTATTCTCCTTGTAATCTGTATTTCTAATTGGACATGATATTTCAGATGTGGTCTGATTAATATAGAACTCAGTGAAGCTATGATTTGCAGTGTTCTGGATGTTTATACTTCTCTTCATTGTATGGGATTTTTAATAAATACTCAACAATCTGGCTTACTTACTATGTAATAAATTATATATATATATATATATATATATATATGTGTGTGTGTGTGTGTGTGTGTGTGTGTGTGTGTGTGTCTGTGTGTATGATTCTTTACCCCCAAAGATCCCTGAGGTTCCTTTTCTGTCAACAGTTTCTGTACCTCTAATGCTAGGTAACCACTGATCTGCTTTAAACCACTATAGATTAGTTTGCATTTTCTACACACATACATACACACATATATAATCTATTACAAAGGATTTTTTCTCCTTTGGGAAGTGCTCGCTTTTGTTTTTCCTTAAAGGAAGCCAGATTATTTCAAACTATGTTTGCACAATTGAATTTTTAAACCTAACTTTAAGTGATTTACCATTTTAAATTTCATCTTGTTGGTTTCAGTTTAGTGTTTCTCTGGCAAAGTGACTTTGAATCCTGAATATGTCATCAGAAGTATTAGCTAGCTAGCCGTTCTAGTTGTAAGCTTTCTGTAGGTTTGCTAAATAAATTTCAAAACATTATTGCAGAACCCAGAATCATAAATATTAAAACTGAAAGAACCTAACTCATGGATAAAATAGTTGATCAGAAGCACCAAGGAAAAAAGCCTGTCACCAGTTCTGGATATGTCCTATCAGCCTGATCCAGAGCCCCGGGCTGGCTTCCTCTTTCCTTTAACCTTAAGTAAAATGGTATGGCAACTGTGTATCCACCACTAACTTTGACCAGTTTTTAAAGCCAAATAAAGCGTGTTATCCTCTACTTCCCTCACCATCTTCTTCATTCTTTCCAAGTAACTTCTTTGTGTGTATGTGTTTAAAACCTTAAAAATTTTTTTTGAGGTATCCTATCTAATAAAAGAGTGATATACATATTGACCATCACTCCAACACACAAAGATGGCTGCCCCCATGTGGACACAAGATGGCCACTACAAGATGGCCAGCAGGGGAGGGCAGTTGTGGGCAATCAGGCCAGCAGGGGAGAAAGTTGGGAAGGACCAGGCCTGCAAGGGAGGGCAGTTGGGGATGATCAAGCCTGCAGGGGAGGGCAGTTAGGGGCAATCAGGCTGGTGGGGAGAAGTTAGGCATCAATCAGGCTGGCAGGGGAGTGGTTAGGGGCAATCAGGAAGGCAGGCATGCGAGCAATTGGGAGCTAGCAGTCCTGGATTGTGAGAGGGATGTCCAACTGCCCAATAGGATCGGGCCTAAATGGGCAATTGGACAACCCTCAAGGAGTCCCAGATTGGAGGGTGCAGGCTGGGCTGAGGGACACACACCCTCAAATTTCATGTACCGGGCTTCTAGTAAATCAATAAAAACCTTAAAATTTGTTTTGAATTATAACGCATCTTGAATAAAATTCACCTATATTTTAAGTGTAAACTTTGATGAGTTTTGACAAATGTAAACATTTATGCAACTCTTATCCCAATCACCACACAGAGTATTTTTAATCATTCCTAAAGTTCCCTAATATTACACTCTTTCATCCAATACCTTTCCATCCAATACCTTTTTACCTCTGTCGCTGGCAGCCACTGATCCAGTTTATGTCTCTGTAGGTTAGTTTGCATTTTTTAGAGTTTGACGTGCATGGAATGATGCAGTATGTATTCTTTGTTTCTGGCTTCCAGAATGTTGTTGAGATATATTGGTGATGTTGCCTGTACCAGTAGTTCATTCCTTTTTGTTAATGAGTAGCATTCCATTGAGTGAATTTGTTTATTCATTCATCTGTTCCTGGCCATTTGAGTTGTTTCCAGCTTTAAGCTACTATGAATAACGTTGTTCAGAATATTGGTGTATAGGTCTTTCTATGGAGGTATGTTTTCATTTCTCTTGGGTACATACCTAGGAGTGGAATTACTGAGTCATATATTTAATTTCATAAGAAACAGTCAAAGTATTTTCAGAGTGACTGCAACATTTTACATTCCTACCAGCAATGTGTGAGAGGTCTATTTGTTCTACATCCTTGCCAAATTTAGCCTTCCTTTGAGCCATGCTATGGCTGTGCAGTAGTAACTCATTGTAGTTTATATTAGCGTTCCCTGACGACTAATGATGGCAAGCATTTTTTGATTTTTTCCCCCCATCCCTGTAGCTTCTTTTGTGAAGTGCCTCTTCTAATCTCTTCTCAGACATAATGAACCTCTTCCCCTCTCTCTGACTCTCTCCTTTTCTCTCTTTCACTGAATTGCTACTCTCAGTCCCTATTTTGTTGTTGTTTAGAATGGGACATATCTGCTCCCAAATGTGTCCTCTGAGTATGAGAATAGTTGCAGCTGTTCCCCCAACAGTTACACCGGGTGAGGGATGCTGCTGGGCAACTGTGTTTACTATTGGGAGAAGAAACACTCCACAAAAATATGTAGAAAAGGCTTGTTCTCTATGTTTGGGGCATACTCTCTCATAGAAAACAAAATGAACCAAATTTTAAGAGGCGGTTGGAAATTTCTGCCTTGTAAATATTAGTGCTTTGAATGGAAGGAGGACAATAAAGCTGAATTAAGGGGGAAAAAAAAATCTCTCCTGTGGTTTCCGGGACTGCTTTTATTGAAGTTGTTAATAAAATGCAACTCGGTGGTAGATTTTTAGCATCTCCTCATGAATTCTTCTTTTGGTTCCTCAAAGCTGGAACTCATCTTGACAGTAAGCATATTTAACATTTTCTTTGATCAGATTAGGAAGTTTCCATTGCTTAGATATTTGTTTCACCAAATAGCTCAACTTGGAACAATCTGAAGAGTGTTTTTCTTGGGATTTGGCAATATTAACACATAGAATAAAGATAGGGAGGTTGGCTGGTGAGGAAACCAGTGAAAAGTTGTAGCATTGCAGTTCACATCTCTAAGCCTGACAGAACGCAGAATAGGAATCTGCTGGCCACACAATATGCTTGCACCTCCTCCAGAGGTTGCAGGAAGTTCATTAAAATATATACTCAGTTTTTCTCAATTTATTTTTTAACCAAGTGAATTATATTTTGATTATCTGTACTGTTTCACATATATTACATTAAACTGAGTGTTGTATTAGTTTAATTTGGCAGTTTGTATCTTTCTCTATTTCATTAATTTCTGCTCGCTCTCTCTTTTTGTACAACAACCATTCAGACTGTTATAACAGAATACCAGACTGGCGGCTTATAAACAGCAGATAGTTATTTATCTCAGGTGTGGATGCTAGAGGGCCGAGATCAAGTCACCAGCATGGTAGCTCTCTGTTGAAGGCTGCTTCCTGGTTCAGAGCTGGCGTGTTCTTGCTGCGTCTGTCCTCAGGATTTGGAGGGGATCTCTCTGGACCCTCTTTCTAAAAGGCACCAGTTGCATCCTGAGGGTTTCACCTCAAGACCTAATCATCTCTCAGAGATCTCCCCTATTAATACCATCATCTTTAGGAATTAGGGTTTCCACATATAAATTGGGGTGAGGGATATAAGCATTCAATTTAGAGCAATCCCTTTCCTGAAAGGGATTGGGGGTTTATACTATTATTTTAACTTTGGGGTTTATACTATTATTTTAACTTTTTTAAATTGGACATGTAACTCACTAATTTTTAGTTCTTTTAAAAAATTCCAAATATAAGTTTGAAGACTAATTTTTTAAAATATAGGAATATTTATTTATTTATTTTAGTATTTTAAAATCCGAAATTTATTTGTAAATGTTTCAAATATGTAGCAAAATTCTTTTTTTTTTATTGTCTAAAGTTTTACATATGTCTTATTTCCCCCAATTGACCCCACCCCCACCCCAGCCATTCCCACCCCAGGCAAGCCTCTACTGCCCCAGTGTCTGTGACCATTGGTTATGCTAATATGCATGCATACAAGTCCTTTGGTTGCTCTCTAAACCTCTCTCTCCTACCATTTGTCTCTAAATATATCTATTCTTGTTCATCAAATTGAAGACTAATTTTTTTCCCCAAAACAAATTTAATTACACTAATTGGTTTTAATATGCAATGCTTTTATTATAATTCACTTTTAAGTAGTAATAGTTTACATTTCTTCCTTGAATTTTTTTTTTTAATTTAAGGAATTTGGCATTCTTGTTCCTGTTATATTTTAAATTAGAAAATATAGAACACACGGTCTATATTTTTTCCAATTCATTTACTGTGTATATGTGTGATTTGTTTCATAGCTTAGTAGATAGGCAATTTCCATAAACATCACTTTGTGCTGACAAAGAATGTAGTCCAGAACATTGAAATATGGTCCTATACAAATCCATTGATCAGATTTCTAAATTGTGTGGTTCAAATTTTCTGTCTTAACTGATCTCCTTTTTTATTTGATTGATCTGCCTAATTACTGAGATTCATCCACCATAGTGGTGGATTTTTCTTCTCTATTCATTTGGAAGTCATCTACTTTATACTTAGGTTGTTAATGGTTATCCTTGAAATTTTAATGTACATATAACTCAAATAACCTATTTCCCAAATCCTATCTAATAAAAGAGTAATATGCAAATTGACTATATCTCCACTACAACAAGCCTTGCCCATCAGCCAATCAGGAGCGAGTACGTAAATTAAGCCAATCAAAATGGCTGCAGCCACAGAGCAAGCAGGAGGCTTGGGCTACCCCAGATGATGGAGGAAGCCAAGCTTCCTGGCCAACCTAGGCCTGCGCTCAAGGCAAAAAGTTTCAATTATAGAAGATAAATAAATCTCAGATACCAAGGCCTCTGCTTGGGTTGCCAGGGGACATGGTCAGCCTGCAATCCACCACAGGCCCCTCACCCAGGATGCCCCATGCCCCAAGGGAAACCCACCCTGATCTGGGACATCTTCAGGGCAAACCAGCTGGCCCCCACCAGTGTATCAGGCCTCTATCCTATCTAATCCTATCTAAGAAAAGAATAATATGCAATTTGGCCATCACTTCAACACACAAGATGGCTGCCTCATGTGATCAAAGATGAATGCCCCCAGTGGGATACAAGATGGCCACCACAAGATGGTCAGTAGGGGGAGGGAAGTTGGGAGGGACCAGGCTTGCAAGGGAGGACAGTTAGGGGCAATCAACCCTGCAGGGGAGGGCAGTTAGGGGTGACCAGGCCAGCAGAGGAGGGAAGTTAAGGGCAAACAGTCTGGCAGGGGAGCAGTTAGTCATCAATCAGACTGGAAAGGGAGTGGTTAGGGGGTGATTAGGCTGGCAGGCAGAAGCAGTTAGGGGCAATCAGGAAGACAGGCAGGCGAGCCGTTGGGAGCCAATGTCCTGGATTGTGAGAGGGATTTCCGACTGCCCATTTAGGCCCTATCCTACCTAGACTGGAGAGAGTGCAGGCTGGGATGAGGGACACACACACCCATGGATGAATTTCATGCACCAAGCCTCTAGTGTTATCATATTATCTGATATTTTAATATGATTTTTCTTTGATAATCCTATAAATTATACATTATTATTTTTATATATATCCATGTTGACACATATATTCACATGTTTACAATTATATTTTGCTTGCCATTACCCCATATAAAGTACATTTTTCTTATGAGATTATTTTCTTATTTCTCAAAATATAACTTTTAGGCTTTTTTTTTTTTTTTTTTATGAAGGTATGTCAGGATCACTTCACTTTTTTTTTTTTTTTTTTTTTTTTTTTTTTTTTTTTTTTTTTAACTGGAAACATTTTTCTTTATTTCCATTCTGGAAGTACAACTGTGTATATAGTTTTAGGCTGTCAGTTATTTTCTGTCAACTCTTTGAATACATTATTTTGCTTTGCTTATAGTTTCCACTGTTGCTGCTGGGAAGCAGCTGTCAGAATAAATGTTGCTTTTTTGTAGGTCATTTCTTTTCTCTCAGTCTCCTTTTAGGTTTTTTGCTTCTGGACTATTGTTTGTCTAGCGAGAACTTCTTTTAGTTAAACTCATAGACTTGTGTACCAACTCAGTTGACCTATATTTCATTGTTTTAAATAGTATCAGCATTCTTCAACTATTGCTTCTCCCCCAAACTCACATAATCACTTTTGTAACTTTAATCACCAATGTAACTATAACTTTTCCATTTATTCTCTGTGTTCTTAATCCTGTCTTTCATAGTTTCTTTTTTTTTTTGTCCTTTATTGCATTTCATGCAATTTAACAGATTTATATTCTAATTTACTATCAATAGTTCTGTCTTCAGAAGTGGTTACCTATTTTTTAAATTTTTAATTGTCTATTTCTTTTATTTCTATAAGTTCTATTTTATTCTTTATCAAAAGAGCTTTGTCAAAACACACAAACACACACACACACACACACACACACACACAAACAACCTGTAAAAAGACATACATACTTGGCTTTTCACTAAAGCATTATTGCAATGGCAAAAGAATGAAACAGACTAAATACCATTGGTAGAGGATTGGTTGTCTAGTGCGATATGTCCATGTAACAAAATGTTATACACCTTTATAAGTGAACTAGAGGCCTGGCCCAGATCCCGATTGCCAGAGGGAAGTCAGTGCTGGCAGCCAGGGGAAGGAAGGCCTACTCTTGCATGAATTTCATGCATTGGGCCTATAGTAAAAAATAAAAATAACAAAAACTTGAATCAAGCCTTTAAATCTAACTACCAATTTATGCTTATTCAGGAGGTAGAGGAGCAGATTAAATGATGCCACAGAGAGGCAGCCAATAAAGTTCAGATTTTAGCAAATAAAACTCAGTCCTCTTAAATATATAAGATAAATGGCCTAGTTGATTCAATAGATTACAAGGAAAGAAGAAAAAAAGATGAAGGAGCAACCTATTGATTAAAACACTTACAAGACATAACAATTACAATGTACATTTGAATCCTGATGAAAATAAATTGTAAAATAACATTTTTTTAAAAAAGGAATAATTTTTAAGGATGATGATAGTATTGTAGTTATATATTTTTAAAGAATACCTTTAGAGATAAATATAGAATGTTTATGGATTAAATAAAATGATGTCTAGGATTTACTTCAAAATCAAGTAGGGATAGTGAGGGGTGGGGTTTGGTGAAGGGGTTGTGGATTAACAGGAGTGTCTAGGAGTTAGCCACTGCCGAATATTGTTGACTAGAGGCCCGGTGCACGACATTCGTGCACTGGGGGTGGGGGGTGGGGGAGGGAGGGGGTGTTTCTCAGCCCAGCCTGCACCCTCTTGCAGTCCAGGACCCCTCGGGGGATTTCCGCCTGCCCGGCTTCGGCCCGCTCCCCAGGGCAGGCCTCTTAGTTTTGTTTAAATGGAAGGTTTTGAAGAATGACAGTGTCTTTCCATTTGTCAAACTCAGTAACAATTGTACTAAAGGATCCAGGGAAGAGAATCAAGCCCATCATAAATCATTTTTGTTTTTTGTCTGAAGGCTTGTAAGGTATCTCACTCTTGTGAGTTAATATGGAAACTGGAACTTTTAGAAGTAAAACTATAATTCAAGTTCATACACATGTGGTCTGTGTTACTAACATGACATTCTGCCTGGCCACCAGCTCTCCCAGCCCCCCCCCCCCTTTAGAAGGCTGAGGTTCTATTTGGGCCCAAGGAAGTTTTCCGGTGACCCCTTTATTTGTGTGTGCTGAGACCAGAAAATCACATAGTTCAGATGGATATTCATTACTTCACAGTCATTCCATGTGCACCTCCTAGGCATGCTGCAGGACCCAATGTGGAGCTCATTAGAGGATATCCTAATGAAATGGAATGTGCCTCCAGTGGCATTCCAGTACAAACATGTGAGAAACATAGGGGGTCAAATGCAAAATGAGCATGTGCACTGGCATTCCCAGGGTGTATTTGGAATCTTCTTTCTCTCCATCCAGTCATCCTAGTAAGTCACATAAAGTGGTGACAAATTTACTTTCCCTTCCACATAATTGCAATCACCAACAAGGCTGACCTTTACACTAATGTATGCTGAGTTTTACCTCCTTGGGACACAGACAGATCAGGAAGATCCCATTGAGGGCTTTAAGCTACTGGAGAGAGACTGCACAGTCACTCTTGGATGCTTCTCAGAAAGAGATAGTTTCATCATCTGGGGGATTTTCTAAAATTTGAGTTTAAAAAACAAAACAACATATACACTAGGTACGATGGTGTGTGTGTGTATGTGTGTGTGTGTGTGTGTGTGTGTGTGTGTGTGTGTGTAAGGATGATACACTGTTCATCATCCCAGCAAGAAGAACTGAGGCAAAATTGTCAAAGCTCTCTCACCTGCCATACACATCACTTTGAATTGCTTCCTTTTTTATAACCTTTTCTCCCTTTCAAAGCTAGCCTCAGTTTGAAACCAGAAAAGCACCTTTAATATGTTGCAGGTAAGAGGAAGAACACTGTGGCTTTTCCTGGGTTCTTCATCTGTTAAAGAATGTGTTTGAAGCTGAAACCCGTTTGGCTCAGTGGATAGGGCGTCGGCCTGTGGACTGAAGAGTCCCAGGTTCGATTTGGGTCAGGGGCATGTACATTGGTTGCGGGCACATCCCCGGTGTGGGGTGTGCAGGAGGCAGCTGATCGATGTCTCTGTCTCATCGATGTTTCTAACTCTCTATCTCTCTCCCTTCCTCTCTGTAAAAAATCAATAAAATATACATTTTTAAAAATGTGTGTGAAGATGGACTTTTGAGACCTCGTTAAAGGAATTAGAAGTAGGTGAAGGTTTTTGGGGGAGCCCTGGGGTCTCCTCACAGCACTGTGTTCACAGGACTCACCTTTGGACTGTATTGATTTTCTCCCGGATACTTCTGCTTTCTTTTTACATGGAACTTTGAAGATGTGGCAGCTGGACCATGTTTTTACATGATGATATAGATTCTCCACTAAAGGCTTAGTGGCTACTCGGAGCTAACAACCTTCCAATATTAGGAACTCACTGTGGCTGCTTGGTCATGGAGTTCAAGGGAGAGGAGGTCAGAAGCCAGGCCGTAGGACACATCAGTTATCTGTCCAGAGTCTTCTAGCTAACAAGCTGTGAGGACAAGAAAGCACACCAGCCAAGGGAGGTTGGGACCACATCTGACCAAGGAACAATTCGAGGAAATAATTGTATTGATTTGTCCTGGCGTTATAGCAAGACATTGTCGCCCAGATCCAATGCATGAGATTTCCCTCTGCAAATGTTTTTTGTTCAATGTTTGGATTTATTTAAATGCCCTTGAAGTTTATGCTTGGAGACATACTCTTATATGATTAAGAAAATTCAACCCCTGGAGACTGATAAAAAGTTTGAACGTCAAAAGATAGTAAACCGTGAGCCTGTGAAGTTATATTACATGTATGTATTAAATCATGAAGAGGGCCAAAACCGGTTTGGCTCGGTGGTAGAGCGTCGATCTGTGAACTGAAGGGTCCCAGGTTCGATTCCGGTCAGGGGCATGTACATTGGTTGCGGGCACATCCCTGGTGGGGGGTGTGCAGGAGGCAGCTGGTCGATGTTTCTCTCTCATCGACGTTTCTAGCTCTCTATCTCTCTCCCTTCCTCTCTGTAAAAAAATCAATAAAATATATTAAAAATAAATAAATAAACCATGAAGAGGAAGACCTGCAGAAACAGCCTTCCTTGTGAAATTGTCCAACTTCGTTGGTGCTGGAAGGTGCATTCATTGTCCAGCTGACTTGACAATCACAGTGTTAGAAGTAGCACTGCACCATTCGGTTTTATGGTTTTGGGAGAGGCCAAGTCACAATATACAATTTAAAAGTAAGTCTAGTTCATATTTTAGAAAAGTTCTTTCACCTTAATACGTGTTTCGCCTACACATCAGGTCTTGTAGTAATCATTCCTAAGTTTTTGCCGAATCTTGAAAAAAAAGGCCGAGGCTACGGAAGGCAGTACATTTGCTGTCTTGCTCACAAGATGCTATGTCTCTTTGAGGAAACCAAACTGAAAAGCACCAGAAAAAATAAGTAACAGAGAGCAGCATACCACCAAGATGCATAAGAGGCTGCATGCTAGTGGCAGGCCTTCCGGAGAAACCGTCCCTTCTTCAGTCGATGCAAATACATGTCCTCGTATGACCTCCGTCACGGTGCCTCTCACCTGCCTGGCGCTGGTCCCGATCAAACGCAGGTCAGCTTGACGTTCTCCTTCATTACATCACAGATAATGGAGCTTTATGGCTCAGGTGTTTGTACCATGAAAATTTGGATTTAATGGAAATGTCAAAAAATATGTTACTAATATTCTCTTCACCTGGAATGCTCCCCCCCCACAGACCACTTGCTGACCAGCTACCCGAAATTCATCACTCCTGCCTCAGCTGCAACATCACAACAGAACCCTCTGCCTCCCTCTCCAGAGTGGAGTTACTCTGTTAAAACCCCTGATCGCAAGCACAATTCGTAATTATGCTTTTGCTGTGTATTTGTTTCACGTCTGTCCTATTCAAAATATAAACTGCAGAAGAAGTAATTAAAAAAGAATTATGGAGCACCTAACCAAAAGCATATCCTGCAGCTATTAAAATGATTGTGTAGCTCTACATTTATTGATGCGGGGGAAAAAAAAGGTTAAGATATCCAGTGGGAAGGAAAAACAGGTTATCGATATTTTGTGAAACTATTACATGAGTAGAAATTTTTTACTCCACATATTGGATATAAGCAATGGCACATTTTAAAGTTTCACGGTGGTGTATTTAGGTGGCAGGTGATCTGCCTGTGGGTGTGAATCTTTGCTGACCCTGGTTTTGACCTCAGAGGTCACTGCAGCCATTCTAGGTGGAGACCCTGCCTTATCCTCTTGGCCTGCCCAGGAGGATCCCCATCACAAAGGACCTAGGTGACCCCCTCTTCCCAGTCAAGGGACATTTCTCCCCTTTAGGGGATGGGAAGGGAAGGCCCTGGTGTGGCAAACTGAGTCTGTGAAACACCATTTCTAGTTTCCGTGGGAAAGAAAGCATAAATCCACTTCATTCTTTCTGATCTCTATCTAGTGATGAAAATGAAGAAAACCCATGATTAAGTTTCCCTGCCATACTGTATATGCACTTTGCTTATTACATATGCAGTATGTGATGCAAAAATAGAATGCCGGGAAGGATAAATACACCAAAATATTGACAGAAATTATTCTAAAATGTCAAATTATGCTTTTATCATTTTAAGAAAGTGATTTGTCTCATCTGGCTTTTCTCATTTGTTTTGCAATAAATATAGATTGCTTCTAGAATAACACAATGATGAATTTAGGTGATAGCATCTTACTCTTCTGTATTTTAAAAAGTCATTTACAGCTGAAACCGGTTTGGCTCAGTGGATAGAGCGTCGGCCTGCGGACTGAAAGGTCCCAGGTTCGATTCTGGTCAAGGGCATGTACCTGGGTTGTGGGCACATCTCCAGTAGGGGGTGTGCAAGAAGCAGCTGATCTATGTTTCTCTCTCACAGATGTTTCTAACTCTCTATCCCTCTCTCTTCCACTCTGTAAAAAAATCAATAAAATAAAAAAGTCATTTACAAAACTTTCATAAGGGATACATTTAAAACACAATTTAATCCTCACAATGACACTGTGATGACGGTATATTTCCCCCCATTGACCAGGTGAAAACTATGTTACAAGGTATTAAAAATATGCCCAAAGTCACATAAACTTGTAAATGGCAGAGTGAGAACATGGAGCTTTGCCTTCTCAATATTAATGTGTGCTCATTCCTGATTTTAGGAGAAAATGTCTGATTTTAGGAGAAAATACTAACTTGAATAATTTGTTCTTGGCAAATTTAGATTTGCGGGATGCATCTGCAAAGCATAGATTTTCCCTCATGTGGGTCCTTTGAAAACTGTTTTTGCTACTTTAGAGGAGGAGGACATAGAGGGAGTAGAAAAGATAAGAAATTATATTTTCTAAGTACTAGGTTAGTATTGCCTTACTGTATTGTAACAAACTATCACAAACTCAGCAGCTTAAAATCACCCGGATTCACTACTGTGAAACCAGGAACCCAGAGACTCAAAGAGCTCTGCTTTGGGTCCCACAAGGCTGAAATCAAGATTCTGGCCACCCTAGGCTTTTATCAGGAGGCCGTGGAGAAAACACGTTCAGACTCTCAAGTGTTTGGCAGAATTTATTCCTATGTGGTTGCAGGACTGAGGTCTTGGTTGCCTTGCTGGCTGTTTGCTGTGGTCATTCTCATCTTTGAGAGGCTGACTGGCTTCCTTCCAAAGTCTCCTCACCATCTTTTCTGCTTCATCTCTTCTCTGACTCCAGTTGGAAAACTTTCTCTGCTTTAAAGATTGGTCCCATCTGGGTAATAAAGACACCTTCCCTAATTTCAGATCCATAACCTCAATTACTTCTGCAGAGTCACTTCTCAGTCCTCCCTAGATAGTGTTTGCTTTAGTAACCAGGTGAAAGAATCTTGGGGGACCATCTTTAGAATTCTGCCCACCACAACTATTTTTTTCTCAAACCTTTGGGATAAAAGAAATCACTCTTTTTTTTTTTTTTTTAATATATATTTTATTGATTTTCCACAGAGAAAAAGGAAGAGGGACAGAGAGCCAGAAATGTCGATGAGAGAGAAACATCGACCAGCTGCCTCCTGCACATCCCCCTCTGGGGATGTGCCCGCAACCAATATACATGCCCCTGACCGGAATCGAACCCCGGGACCCATCAGTCCACAGACCAATGCTCTATCCATTGAGCCAAACCGGTTTCAGCAAGAATTCACTCTTTTTAAAAGATTAGTGTAGTATTAATTACCTTCAATGCTTATGACTAAATATTTGCCACATTTTAGATATTCAAAGAGATGTCCCCCAAAATCTACATCTTGAGTAGTTTTGTCTATAGATATTTCAAAATGGATTTTTAAAAAGTCTCACGGGAATGTTTATTCTTATCCCTGCTGGTAAAATGAAACACAAATATGCTATTTCACTGAGAATATAGCTTGTAGAGGACTCAGGGATAAAGTTCAAGGTCACAGGACCTTGTTAATACATGAGTGGCCTGGTTGTTACACAGGCTTATAGTTCCACACCCTGGTTTCCATGTTAAAGTACAGCTGAACTGTTATGTCTCAGGTTTTAATTTAAACTGTGTTCATCACCTTTACCATGAGATATACAGTTTTGCTATGACTTTGGTTTTAATGGACATAAACTAGGTTAAAAAAGATAAACTCCCAGGACTAGTAAACATTGAGTCCTCTTTTTAACCCTCTTTATGGGAGTAAAAAGGAAAAAAAAAATCTGATTTTTTTCTTTTTCTTTTCAATAAAGTAATTTAATTTTATTTCATAAACTGTATCCTGAGCTGTCATGGACCACTGCCAAAAGAATAAACATTGGTTTTCTTAAGGGGTAGATATATTTCCACAATTAGCTAAAAGCAGACCAAATTTTGCCATTAAAAATTATAGATTTGTTTCTCTAACACGTTGCTTTTCTTCAGGCAACAAAGTGAAACAAAACAAAACAAAACAGAGTCGTCTCCCTAAGTAGAGAGGCAAGACTTGACAATATTTCAGAAGATGGATAGATAGGTAGGTGGATAAATAATAGAGTAAGGGCAGGAGATAATTGAGGTGTTAGACAATAAGATGTTAGGCAATACATTTTGACAAGGAAGGCTGAATGAAACCCCAAAAGGAGATAAAATAAGTGGGCATTATTAAGTTAGGTATACATTTTCAGGACATTAGTAAATAAGACTTTAAACTCTGATATTGCAAAACCAAAATTGTCCTTGGAAGGGAATCAATGAGAGCACTAGGTTATGGCTCTGGTTCTCAAGGAAGGTACATAGAATTTACCTATTTCCTTTATCCATTGGCAAAGGGTATACTTGGTGGGATCAGAGCATACTAGTACTAGTATAAAGGGCCATGATGCTAATATCACATCTACCAACTGCTGTCATAATCTAACACATGACATGCTTTTTTTGCTGAGATGGTGTATTAGGGTTCTAGAGAAATTAATCAATAGGATGAATTTATGTGGAAGGAGTTTATTTTAAGGTTTTGGCTGAGATTTTAATGGAGGCTGGTAAGTTCAAAATCTGCAGGATAGGCCAATAGAATAGAGACCCTTCAAATTTGAAGGCTGTCCTTTGGCAGAATCCCTCCTTGCATGGGGGAGCTTAGTCTTTTGTTCAGGCCTTCAACTGATTGGATGAGGACCACCAATTATGTAGGGAAATCTGCTTCACTCAAAGTCCATTGATTTAAATGTTAATGTCATCCAAAACATCCTCACCGAAAAATCAAGAATAATAGTTGACATGTATCTAGGCACTGTGGCCCAACCAGAGTGACCATATAAACTTACCTATCACAGGAGACTCAAAGTTTGATCTTTTGGATGTTGTGTTCTGAATTCTTACCTAGTTAAAGAATTTAACATGGCTATAAAAATAATGTTAGTGCTACATGTGTTTCTAGGTTTAGATTACTTAGCCTAATAGCAGCAAGTATATGCAAGTAATTTCAAATCCATTATAAATACTGATATTTATTATCCCAACTACGACTATATGCCAGGCACTGCACTAAGGATTTTATACAACAAACCAACACAACAGATAATATGGCCATCACTTTATAGATGAACAGACAATTTAAAAGTAATTGACTGACATGCAGAAGACAAATTATAAAAGTTCAGTAAAATTATAGAGATGAAAATTATAGTTAAGAAATCTCATACTCTGTCTTCCACATGTGACAAATGGTACCTGGAAACTCAGTCTCCTTTATCTCTTTAGGTGATCCACAAGTTGGCTTTTTACATCATAGCCACAAAAGTACAGAAACATCATATATTTTAATTATAACAAATTTAATTAATATGGTCAATGGAAATTGAAATGTTTAAAGAAAATGCTTCAAGAGCATGATTATTATGCAACAGTCTTTAATTGTTAGCTAAAAATAGGATATATTTTAGCATTCTCAGATGGTTCTTATCTCATTAATATGAATAACATCACTGCCAACATTTCTTGAATAATTGTGTATATTCTACATAAATGGTTGCAGCAAAGGGGCCCTCAGAACGGCAAAATGATTCTCTCTTGTGTTGGCAGGAGCACATCTAATTTAAACCTCAGGATAGGCTGGCCAGGCTACTGCCTTGCTGAAATTCTATTAAGGCCAATGCGCTGTATCTGCTTTTCCATGTTCATTGGCAAAGACCATGTGATAATTCCCAAGGAACCGAGTCTGAACCCTCCTATAATTTATTTGTTCATTTCATCCATTTATGAAAAGAAACAAGAGCACCAGCCCTTTGGGAAAGGATTTACATAATTTAATTAAATGTGATCACTGCTTTCCTATCTCAAGCTGCTGATGCAGCTGATAACATTAAATGTTTTTTAGTCCCTGTCTCCGCTCTACCTTCAAGTCTTTAGGCACACAGGGGAGAGGGATGTGTGGCTTTAGCTGGATATGAGAAGCAAGCCTACATTCTCCCAAGATATTTTTGCATTATCCATTAATTTGTGTATTTTTTGTTTTGTTTTGTTTTTGTTTTAAATCTTTATTGTTCAGATTATTACAGTTGTTCCTCTTTTTTCTCCACATAGCCCCCCTCCACCCAGTTCCCACCCCACTCTATGCCCTTACCCTCACCTCCACTGTTCTTATCCATAGGTGTATAATTTTTGCCCAGTCTCTTCTCACCCCCCACACACCCCTGTTTCCCTGAAGATTGTCAGTCCACTCCCTTTCTATGCCCCTGATTCTATTATTAATATATTCACAAGATTATTCTGTTCATCAGCTTTTTATTCTCTTGATTTTTAGATTCACTTGTTGATAGATATGTATTTGTCATTCATAATTTTTATCTTTACCTTTTTCTTCTCTTCCTCTTCTTACAGAATACCTTTCAGCATTTCATATAATACTGGTTTGATAGTGATGAACTACTTTAGTTTTTTCTTATCTGTGAAACTCTTTATCTGACCTTCCATTCTGAATGATAGCTTTGCTGGGTAGAGTAATCTTGGTTATAGGTTCTTACTATTCATCACTTTGAATATTTCTTGCCACTCCTGTCTGGCCTGCATAGTTTCTGTTGAGAAATCAGCTGACAGTCATATGGGTGCTCCCTTGTAGGTAACTAACTGTTTTTCTCTTGCTGCTTTTAATATTCTCTCTTTGTCTTTTGCTCTTGGCATTTTTATTATGATGTGTCTGTGGTCCTCTTTGGATTCCTTTTATTTGGGGTTCTGTGCACTTCCTGGACTTATAAGTCTATTTCTTTCACCAGGTGGGGGAAATTTTCAGTCATTATTTCTTCAAATAGGTTTTCAGTATCTTACTTTCTCTCTTCTTCTGGTACCCCCATAATTCGGATGTTAGTATACTTGAAATTGTCCCAGAGGATCCTTACACTTTCTTCATATTTTTGGATTCCTTTTTCATTTTTGCTTTTCTGATTGGGTGTGGGTTTTTTTTGTTTTGTTTTTTGTTTTTTTGCTTCTTTGTATTTCAAATCTTTGACTTAATTTTTGCGATCTTCTAGTGTGCTGTTGGATCTCTGTATATTATTTTTTACTTCAGGCAGTGTGTGCTTAGTTTCTAGTTGGTCTTTTTTTCCATATCATTGAGGGTCTCACTAAATTTATCAGCGGTTTCTAGAAAATTCTTGAAAAGCCTTATAACCGTGGTTTTTAACTCTATATCCAGTCATTTGCTTTCCTCCATTTCTTTCATTTGTGACCTGTTTCTTTGTCTCCGCATTTTGGCTGCTTCCCTGAGTTGATAGAGTGGCTTTGTGTGCTAGGTGTCCTATAGGACCCAGTGGACACTCTTATTGCATCCCTTTGTGGGCTGGGTGCACAGTCTTGTTGTAATTAAGCCTTGATTGTAGTTGGTATCACTGGGAGGAATTGACCTCCAGGCCAATTGTCTGTGAGGATCAGCTGTGTCTATGATGGGAGAACTTCTTTGCTGAAGACACCCTTATGAGGAAAGACTTGCTTCAGTGGAGCTTTGGTGCTCATTGAGTCTGCCCCTGAGTGTGTCCCTTATGGATCTGAGGAGCTGTAATCTGGATGGTCCTACTCTGACCCTGGGTACACTGGCTCTTGGATCTCCAAGGAGGTGCTAATTTAGCTTCTGCCTGAGGCCACCCAGCAGGAGCTATGGAGAGATCTGCAGACTCCTCTTCTTTGTTTAGGATTTGGAGGTGACCAGATGAGGCTCAGCTGTGAAGCAATGCAAGCTTCTGTGGGGCCTTGGGCTTTCTTTTGGATGTTCTGGGTCTCTCTGCCTTAGGTGCAGTTTGATAGGTATTATAAGTTTATATTTCAAAGCATCAGGCCATTCATATGGAAAAGCTTCTGCACACAGCTTGGATGGGGCAGAGTTTCAGGGAGGAACAAACAGCACTGCATCAGCCATGCCCTAAGAGGCCCCTAGGTCTCAGTGTCCCTTGGTAATTGCTGCAAGCACCTCTCAGAGAAAACTGCCCTCAAGTTCCACCCACTGTCGGACAGTCCAGTTTCTCCCCATATGAGTCTGAGTCCCCAGAGTCTCGCCTGGAACTGGAGTTCAGAGCAGTTGGGAGCTTGTGTCTCCCTCCTGCTTGAAAAAACCAGCTGCATACTCAGTTGCCAGCCCTCTCCATGCACACGTGCCTCAATACCTCTGCACTTTACTTCTGCAGCTCCTCTGAGTCTCAGTGTGTTTTTCTCTTCCCTTTTAGTTGTAGAATATTCACTTAGCCAGACTTCTTATGGTTCTGGATGATGTCCATTTTGTCTTTTAGTTGTAGTTTTGAAGTGGTTGTGTGAGGCTGCAATTTCAGATGTTTATCTATACTGCCATCTTGGTTTCTCTTACTCATCAATTTGGACTGGTAAGAATAACAGACATGGTTGATTACTGACCCAACAGGCTTTCCTCATTCCTTGCTGGTTGAGTGATTTTTCATTGTAACTCATATGGAATCTGATTCATACTAATTGCACTACCTTTATTTTCAGATGCTTTAGGAAGAAGAATATGAGGAAGTCTTAGACCTTGACATGTAAGAAGTTGGCTGAGGGATTTGGAGTGAAGGATCTCTTGTTCTGAAAAAAGAACACATAGGAAGAGATGCCCCCCACTTTCTCACTGGCTCTTGTCATGTCTCGATGGATGAGATACTTGGAGCAGCGGTAATCATTTAGTGACCAGGAGAAAAGCTACCTTGAGGGAGGCGACACGTACGATGTTAGGTAAAAAAGATCCTGAGTTCTTGATATGTAAAAGAACCTTGAATAAATTATCCCTGGATCTGTCCCCTCTATCACATTATTAGAGATAAAAAATGTTTCTTGATTTCTTAACCTGTTGAGTCAAAGTTTTTCTGTGATTTTCCCTGAACATATTTTTATTGATATAATTACCCTTAGACTTCTCCTTGGTGGCTGTGCCTTTTCCTTGAAGGATGTGTACCTTATTTATTCAGTTTTTCTACTACTGACCTTACCCTTGAATATTGGTGAGTCATGCACAGAGTCTCTGATTTCTAAAGATGCAAGTGTTGTGGAGGATGTGTTGCATGAAAGGCAGGCTCGTGACACACTGTCAGATGGCTTCCCGAGTGTAGTTATGGATGAACTACTAGCCAAGTATAGTTAGGGATGAACCACTACCACCAATTCCTCTAACACACACACATTTTCCATAAGGAGGAAAAAAATACCCTTCAAGAACCTAAATTCTTTGCTCAATTGGAGCATATGGCCAAAGACATTCACAGTTCTCTATGTGTGGAAGAAGGAGGGATTGGCAGCAGTGGTTAATTGAACCACAAAAAGTGCACTATATCCAGAATACCAACTTTATCGTAGAGGTTAAAGGACCTGGCCTTAGCTTTATGAGCCAAATGGAACTATTAATAGCAAACTCAAGACTCGGGCAACTTTTCTTTTTTGGCCCAGTGAGGTTTATGGCATAGACGAGTGAAAGAGGACTCATGAGTCTTGTGGGCAGGCTCACTCCTAAAATCAGAAAGAGGATTGAACTGAGCATACTGATATGGATGAATCATGCCCCCCTGCAATGCAATAGCATTCGAAGTTGGGGTCTTTGGGAAATAATTAGGTTTAGATAAGGTCATGACAAGGTGGGGGGGGGGATTTTCCATCTTATAAGAAGAGTCATAAGACAGTTTAATCCTGCCCCTCCCCCTGCCATGTAAGGACATAGTGAGAAGATGGCCATCTGCAAGAGAACTCGTTTCAGAAAGAAATAGGTCAGCACCTTGATCATGAACTTCCCAGGACCCAGAACTGTGAGAAATAAACACCCATTGTTTAATCTACCTAGTCTATAGTATTTTGTTATAGCAACTTGAGCAGACTAGTACATATACTCAGTTACTTTTCTAGACTTACCAATCATATAAGGACCTCCCTAATGAGTTAACAGGTGGAGAACGCCAACTGGTTATATTATTTTGACCTCCTTTCACAAGAAGAAAACTTCAGGAGTGGAAAAGATGCATTCATTATTAAAATTGCATTGTTCTTTCCCCTCTCAATGTGAATCTCTTTGCCAGTAAGCACAAAGAGATTGGTGGCTGGGTGAGGGGAGACATGATCTCCCTTCCACAGTTCAGTAACTCTACATCAAATTTTCCCCTTGGATGTTTGTTTTCTTTCTGCCAGGGAGAAAGTGGCCCTGTAGGCAAGAAAGGGTGGTGATGTCTGTCTGAGATGCTTCAGCACAGAAGGAGGGAGATGGATAGTGGGCCCTGTCTGATGTTGTTGGTGTATTAGTGTTGTCTAGGTACATGGGGTTTCAGACCTGTGAAGTCTAACACTTTGACTTTGTACTAGGAAGGTTAGAATCTGGTATCTAATAGTTTGGTAACCCACGTTATTCATGGAAGAGTATGGTAACCCACTCATAGGAGTCAAAGATGTATACTTAAACTTCCACATAGCAGGCTCCATCTTCAGTGATTATATTTTGCACTCTTGAAAGCTGCCAACCACAAAAACAACATTTACTAAGCATGAAATACATTTTGTTCCTCCTGCTCTTGTGTGTCTCGTAACTAAAGAATTAATGTGAACTTCCTTTTGTTGGTCAGAAGATTTATATGGGAAAGTGATGCCATTGTACAATAATAAACCTGGTTGTTAATTAACTGGAAAGGAGCAAAGGGAAAGCTAATAGATTCATGTCTATTAAAATACGGATAACTATAGGGAAGGTACTTATCTGTCAGTCACACCTGGAACAGATCATTGGCCAGAATTGGTGTGGCCACTGCAAGTATGGAAAATTTGAGACACAAGTTCCCAAACAAAGAAGTCCTCTTTCTTGCCCTCTTGGTTCATGCTCCTGGCTTGCATAGCTTTCATGCTCCTGCAGTTACCCTCATGGCTCAAGTCTATATGAACCACACACACAATGGACTGATGGACTGAAACTAGCCTGTTGCTACACCAGACCCAGTTCCATCTTGAAACAGAAACTTTGGACTCTGGCTTTGATTCTTTCTCTTCCAGGACTGCATTAGGGGAAATGGGACTTTGCAAACCAAAGGATGCAATGCCACAATAAATAAAGTTTTTGACCACATCTCCTCCTCCCCTGGGAGTCTTTGGAGATGCTTATTCCAATGGTACCCCAAGAAAGCCACTCCTATCGGCAATGGAGAAATTCTACCCATGCATTTCTCTGATAACAAGAGCACTTTACTATTTAGTTTAAAACTTATCTGGATTTCTTAATGAAGTGTTAAAAAAGTTTTTCATATAGTAAATTCCAAGTTAAGTGGGGAAAAAGAGAAATCCATACTTATATTTACATCTTTAAAATTTTTAGAACTTTAAACAGGATTTTGTCAATAGTGTTTACCTCTGAGAAGGTGAATGGATTAACTGAGAGTAGGATTAGAGGGAAACTTACACTTTTTACTTTATACACTTCTAAGTTTTCCTTGAATTATTTCACAAATAATTTGTTCTTTATATTCTGTATAGGAATATTTAAAAAACAGATTTTGTTATACACGGGGATTGGAATAACTCCTCACTTATTATAATTCAGGAAGTTACTAGTTGTTAAAGAAGGCAACCACCTGAAAAAAAATTGAAAATGGAAACCAAATAGATCATGGTTTGACTTCTGACTGTCTCTTTTTAATTGTAAAAGGTTCTGTAAGCTACTGAATTTCTTTGCATTTTCCCATATGTAAAATAGTAATAATAAAATATTGCATAACTTTGTACTAATTAGAAATAATAGAGTTGACTTTTTATTTTTTATTCTATTTTATTTTTTGTTAACCCTCTCCTGAATATATTTTTCCATTGATTTTTGGAGAGAATAGAAGGAAGGAGGAGAGACACAGAGGACAACAATGTAGAGCTGACTCTTGAAAGTTATGGGATGGGGTGGGGTGGGGGAACCCACACACAGTTAAAATACACTTACAACTTTTTACTCCCCTAAAACTTAACTACTGTTGACTGGAAGTCTAAGCCTTACTGATTACATAAAAAGTTGGTTAGCATATACTTGGGATATTATCCTATATCAGTGGTCCGCAAACTACAGCTCATAAGCCACATGCAGCTCTTTGGCCCCTTGAGTATGGATACCACATGCGGATGCACATGTACAGTGCAATTGAAACTTCATGGCCCATGTGCAGAAGTTGTTTTTCGGCCTGGGTGAGCCTATTTTGAAGAAGTGGTTCTAATGCTGAGTCACACTCAAGGGCCCAAAGAGCTGCATGTGGCTTGTGAGCCATGTGGCTTGTGAGCCATACTAATTATCCATTACGATGTGAGGCGTAACAACCAATCATGTAACGGCAGGATCACGGATCAGCAGGAGGGTGAGAGCTACAGGAGTGGGTTGCGGAGAGCTACAGGATTGGGCAGGGCAGCAAGCTATTGGGGGGTGGGGAGCGGGGAGAGCTATAGAAGGGCAGCAGACTGGCACACAGATTTGTGGTCTGGGCTACTAGTATGTTTTATATATTTCATTCTTAACAATAAATAAAGCTAGAGAAAAGTAAGTGTTATTAAGAAAGTCATACAGCAAAAATTCCTTTACAGTATTTCTTGAAAAAAAAATTGGTATAGAAGTGGACTGGTGGCATGGTTCAAACCCATGCTGCTCAAGGGTCAACTTTATAATGAAGTCTGTAACAAAGGTAGACATGGATGAAGTGCTGGCCATGTTACTAGGGGCAGGATCATCAACTGCCACATGTGGAGGTTAATGGATATCCCTGTTTGACTGGCTGTCACAATTTATTTAATTATCAGCCAGTAATTATTATTAGCATCCCTTTTCATTCTCAAATCATTTGAATTGAATGATAAATTACATGCCACCCTGTTATAAGGAGATTGGACTCTATGCTAAAACCTGTGAGGAGATGCTGAGGGAGGAGAGGATGCCGGAGGCAGTACAGTTTCTGAGTTTTCCTCCAAGCACAGGGAATGTAGTTACATCTGCATGCTTCTAGAGTAGATGTTGGTATGAGTCTCAAAGACAGCTCAAATGGTCTAAGGAAGCACTGAAAGATGAACCTGGTGATGGAAGGAGACAGGTGTGAAATGAGGCCACTCCGGAGCTACACTTTGTACCACTGCCTGCCTCTCTCCTCTGGCTGGATTGTTTACTTCCTAAATTTCAGTCCTGACAAGTATAACACTTTCGCTATTCCCACGAATTCAGATTAAATTGAATTCACTAGCTGATACAGTGTTATTATTAGGGACTGAGTCATTAACTCTGAAAGCATTATCTGATACAGTTCAGAAATAAACACTTAGTGGGTGTGCCACTTTTCCTGTTTTTATTTGCTGGAGGGAACACAAGCATTAAAAGGTCATAATGATGCATGGATTAGAGGGAAGGATAATCCCGGTGCATATAGGCAGGCCTGACAGGACATCCCCAGGTAAAGAGTTGGGCTTGCACACAGTATCAGGTGCACACTTCAGCAGTTACTCTTTCAGGGGTTTCTGAAGCAGGAAGACTCATTGTGCAAAGTGAGTCTGCCTATTTATGGATGAGTAAAAACCAGATTAGATTGCATTTTCTATTCCTGTTGTATCTTAATCAGGTATGAGCATTACCCAGAGAGCTCTTAAAAACATACATGCCAATGCACCACACAGAACTGCTAAATTAGAATGGGTGTCTGGAGCAAAAATGAATCTTGAAAATCTTCCAAGTGAGTCTAACAGGTGCTCTGGGTTAAAAACTAGTGCACTAGGCCTGTGGTTCTTAAACTTTTATGGGAATCAGAATGACCTGAAAATGTCGGTAAACCTCATTTCTGGGCTATAGTCCTATGGCTTTTGATTCATGTCTAGAGTAGGGCTTGAAATACACATTTCTGACAGGTTCCAGGTGACGCTGATGCCACCATCTGCCCACTGAGGGCCACTTCTCTAAGCCACACTCAACTTCACCCCTATCCTCACTGCTATCTTTCAAGAGGCTTAATCATGTTTTGCCTAGACTATTACTTTAGATTCCCATCTTGTGTCACTGCTGTCTACCCTAAAAACTGTTGCAAAAAGTGATCTTTGTAAGTAAAAATCTCATCATGACCCAACACCTCCCCACTTAATAAAGTCCAAACATTCTATGTGGAAGGACATGCCGGTCCCTGCTATCATCTTAGCCTCATTTCCCACAGCATATGCTCTGAGGCTTACCTTCATAGGGAGGCTAGGATCTCTAAGAAGGTAGTGCTTTTATCACTGCTGCTGCAAAACAGTTAGAATCACCGATTTCCAGAATTCCTGTTCAAACTTCTACATGTCCACTCCTGGCTTGTGGCTTTGGGCAAGTTACCACTTTGTCTATTTCTTTATATGTAAAATAGAATTGACAACATAGTCCCATTGTTTAGGATCATGTGAAAATTAAGTATATATACTTAATTTTCACATATATATTTAATTTTCACATATATATGTATTTTATTTTCATATATATATCAAAGTATTTGGAATATATCTAACAAATAGTGGATATTGAGATATCACCTGCTGTGAGACCTCTCCCCCTCCCCCAGGGACTCTCCCATTTATCCCTGAATACCAGTTTGTATAACACTTCCTTTGAATAGAAAGTCCTGTATTCTCTATATCACATGCTTCTTTTCTTGATCACATACAGCATTTAATTCATATTTCCATTAGAACACTTAGCGGTTCTCCTCTCCATTCACCTCTGAGCCACTAAAGTGCAGACTTTGTTCTCTTTCTTTGATAATATTGCTCTTTTAGAAGCCTAACCACAGTGCTCAAAAATCTTGGTTGAATGATCAACTCTGGGCTCACCACTGGGCCCTGGGATCACCACAACATGGGAATAATGGTTAGCAAACCAGAGAAAACCTGAGACAAGGGAGCCAGTGCCACACACAAGAGAAGCTGGTAGCCAGTTGCCCTCTTCCTTTGTTTCTCTCAAACCAAAAATGAGTCATTCACAAAATCTATTATTTGTTTTGTCTCAAAAAAAAATCTAAGACGTTCTTAAGCAACAAAGAGAGGAAGAATCAGAAATAGTTACTGTTTATATAAGGAGTTAAAATACTTAAAAGAGATATGGGTGTTTTATTTTGAAGCACAGAATATACACAGGAAGTGCACAAATTTAAGTGTACAGCTGAAATACTTCTGCAAGGATACTCAGACCAAAATATAAACATTTATCCTATTTTGGAAGTCTTCTTTTATGGCCCTTATCAGTCATTCTCTTTACAAGGTAACCACTGATTTTATTTCTATGATCACTTTTGCCTCTTTCTGAACTGTACGTAAATTGACTTATTGAAGTATTGAAAAATGTTTTTTTCCTGTTATCATGGAATGGACTTTGCAAAGAAAGCCACATGTCCACTTGATGCCTCCTTATTAAGTCAGAATGCTATGGAACACCGGTAATATTTTTAACAATAAAGATGAATTAAAAAAAATATTGTATTTCAAAATTTGAGTTTTATATAAAAACTAGGAGCCTAGTTGTGATGCAAACTTGTGTGGTGCCGCCCACCCTCGAGTCGCTGGCCCTGCCCTGTCTCTCTCTCTGGCCCTTGAAGCAGCCATGACTGCTGCTGATCAGGCCCTCCCCCAGCACAGGTGCCTGGAGATCCCTGTGGTCTCACCTCCTCCCCACTCTCACCCTGTGCACTCAACCTCCTCCTCCTGTCCTGTTAACCCATTATGGTGTCCTAGTTAATTAGCATAATTAGGATCTGGATTCAAATTATAGCTATGTAGACTGGGGAAGATATTTCATCTCTTTTTACCTGAACTTTCTCAGCTGCAAAAATATGTATAATAACACAGGGGGTGAATGTGAGGATTCAGTGGGATGAGCCCTACAAAGCATCTTTAAGGAATAAGGTGCACATTAACAGTTTAATGAATGTTGAACTACCATCATTTGAGTTCCTAGAAGCTGGGGTAGTAACATGTGAAGTTTGAAATAGCTGATTTTGTATACTTCTCGTATCCTTTCAACTCTCTGCAATAGTTTTCATTGTAAAAACCATAGATTTACAGAATGAGTTTGAATGGATTACCACTGTCCAGAGAAAAATGACTTTTTCTTTCTCATGAGGGTGAATTATGCTTTCTCGCTATTTGTTTTAGTTATCTGCTGCTGCATAACAAAATGCCCCAAATCTTATTGTCCTAAAGCAATGATTTTTACTTCATAAATTTCATTGGTCAAGAATAGAATATAGCTTACCATGCTGTTGAGTCTCATAAGGCTGCAATCAAAAAGTGTCAGTTGGGGCCAAATTCATTCCCATACACAGAGTAAATCATAGTCCAAGTTCACTAACATCCTATGAATGGGCCTCAGGTCTTGACTGACAACTGGCCAGAGGTCAGCCCTCTGACATCTTGTGGTTGTCTCTATAAGATTTGTCACATCATGGCAGTTTGCTTCCTAGAGCAAGGGATAAGAGAGAGGTGTGTGCCTGTGTGTTGAATGGAGATTAAAGTCTTTGTTACCTAATCTTAGAGGTAATATACCATCACTTTTACCATATTCTACTATTAAGCAGGAAGTGGATAGGTTCTGCCTACACTCAACACACCCAAGGTCATGTGCTAGGAGGTGAGGCTCATTGAATACCATCTTAGAATCTGCCTACCACCCAATTGGCATGAAAGTCATATAATTCAAATGTTTAGTCTTCCATTTCAATGTGGGAAGGGGAAGGAAGTAACACCAAGTGAACATTGTTTTGCACGTGTCTGCATAAAATACTCATTATCTTTATGTATTAAATATTTTAATCATATTGAGATTTTTGAAGATGTAACATAGCCCTCTCCCCTCTTCCAAAAACAAAAGCAAGCAAACAAAAAACCCAACTTACCCAAAATCTCTACTTAACTCTGAAGACTAACAGGTTATATGTCAATGGAGTTATTATTTTCAATAATAATCATGTAGCTTTTTTCTAAGAGACTTTACATTTTAGAAAGAATATAGAAGCTGGGCTCCAAGCTGTCTAAGGTTAGACGGGAGGACAGTATCTTGCCACACCTGGGCAATTCAACATCATAACAGCTTCCTATTAGTCTAAGAAACGGAATCGTCTCTGAAAAACAGAAGAACTGATTAAAATTTCTGTTTCTGTGATTACTTACAACATCTGCTTTGTGCCCTGGGGTCCTCCTTTATCCTTAATCTGTCTAGAGTTCCACCGATTTCTTTCTGCACCTGGTATCAGATGAATCTGTGACTCTCGTCAGAGAAAATGTTAGTTAATTTATTCCACAGAAAAGCAAAGACACCTATGCTCCTCAAAGGTAACTAACACTGAAAAAGGAGTACAGACGGTTCTGTTCTTTTGTTCTCCATTTGTATAAGGCAAATAGCATGAGGAGTTTAGAATGGAGGCTTACTTAATTCAAATTAACCCCAGAATGCTTAATTATAAAGAACTGACATGCAGACAAATAGGGCCCTTTAACAAAAGTTTGACTGTACTTTGTTATGCTTTAAGCACTCAAAAGAGTTGTAAAGAACAAATCAGTCTTTTTGGATGGACATTATCTAATTTTGCAAGCCCAAGAATGGTCAGGGTTGTAGAACCCTGTGGGAATCTTGAAATCTATGGACACTCTTTCTAAAAACATGCACATATTTACATACATGCACAATTGAATAGATCGTGGAGGTTTTGCAGACCCTCGTTTAGTCTATGCCTGGGCTTCCAACTAAGAAACATTACTGAGAGGGAGAATGGAAATTTATACAATGAAGACATGTTTGCTGGAAGGGCGTGTGTATTTGAGGAGGACTTTTGAAACTTCCCTGTGAGATCCCATACATCTTATACAGTGTGGCAGAGTAAGGAAGTGTTTCTGTCCTAGTAGCTCTCAAGCTTTGCTAAAGAAAGAATAACCCAAGAAGCTTGGTAGATATGTGCATCCCTGGGCCCCCAAACCAATATTGATTCAGTAGCTCCTAGCTGAGGCTCAAGAATTTGACTTAAAGGAAGTGCCTGGGTGTTACTAAGCCAAGTGGCCCTGAGACAAGCTTGGGAAATGCCTTAGAGCTGCTGTCCTTAAACTCAGTAGCAGAGAGCATTATGCATACTAGATCAACTTGCTATGTTTTTTTCCTGAAAGAAGCTATGTGATGAGGCAGGAGCTGTGTGTCACTGTGCCCTTCTTTGTTACAGGCTTTTTTTAATGCTCCGTATAAAATATATTTAAAAAAATTAAAAAAGCCAAGTGTAACAAAACATCAAAAAGGGAACAGATTTAAAAAATACCAAGTTCCCCAAATGGCTTACTTATATTAGACCTTAGAGTGGACCAGATTTACCCACAATGCGAGCCAAGACTTCCAGCATAAAGAAGCAATGGAATCTCTCAGGACAGCCTCTCCCAAGTTGTCAAAGGGTTGGGCATGCAAGCTTGCTCAGATTTCATCCTCTGGTTTAATAATGTCTATTCTCCCTGGCAGTGAGAAAAGGGGCCAAGAGTGTGGCTACAAAAAATTACTCATCTTAGAAATGAAGAGAGGGGCAAAAATGTGCCACTCAAGATGTCCTTGCTTCTGTCAGGGCTTTAGGTTTTTACTGATTATTTTCATGTATAATATTTTGATAATTATAGTGTCATTAGTAATAATATGTCTGTCAAATTTTTTTCTTCTTAAAGGTCTCAATTTAAAAAAAGACTTAAAGCTGAGTGTCTCTTTGTCTTCTCTCTCTCTCTCTCTCTCTCTCTCTCTCTCTCTCTCTCTCTCTCTCTCTCTCACAAACACAAACACACACACACACACACACACACACACACACACACATATCCACACAACACTATAGACATATTAGTACAAGACAAGGTCAGGCTGAACTTACTGTTTATATTTGGCCTGGTACATCTACTATTAGACATACATTTTTACAAGAAAATTGGTCTTTTGGAGGAGGAAGGAGGAGCTGGTGGACTGCTTTCAAAAGCATTGCTTATGTGAAGAGCCGGGAGAGCAAAAATCAAAATGTGATTTCTCAGCTGAGACATACAGTTTTGCTGTAGTTTAAATTTCTTCTTATATTTTCTTATAAGAAAGCCATCTGAAAAACCTAAAATATCAGGAATACTCTTTAAAAATGACCTAACCATGCAGCTAGCAAGCATCTGAAACTAGGTGGGGGCTTCTCTGTAATTCCAATCCTGGGTGATGGTGATTACCCTCATCCCAGGCTGGCCCTCATATGTTATGTTGTTAGGCAGACCATATCTTCTTTCAGGATAAAACATAGCAGATTGGTTTTATAGGCATAATGCTCTCCGTGGTGGTTGGATTGGAGTAGACCTAACCAGACTAATCAGCTACAATCCCAGAAAAGCCAGAGTCATTCAAGGATCAATAACATTTTCCAGAGTTTCTACCCTCTCTTCACCACACTACACACACACACACACACACACACACACACACACACACACACACACCACCCATGGAAACAGACCAGGTACCCAGATTATCTCCTCAGAAATGTAACTAACTACGACTAATGAATTTGCCATGATTTTAGTACTTCATTTATCTCAGTTTTGATTTTCTGACCTGTAAAAATTATCTCTAATGACCCTTCTGATTTTGTGATCAAATATTTATTCTAGTATATCCACCTCTGATTTAAATTCTTAGGTGCCGTGACCTTTGTGGCACTGTTCAGGATCTGAAGGAGGGGCTGACACACAAATGAAAACACTATACAAGAAATATGAATGTAGAAGGCATTGGGGGATAAGGGGTATCTCCTTCGTGAAGAGCACATTGACCTCTGGCTGGTCAGCTTTTAATTTACTTGAATACACATTTGACCTTTAGCAATGCATACAAGCATATCAAAGGTAAAGTTTGGTAAACAGTAAAAGGATTATCAGGTTAGGGAATTTTCCTTGAGCCACCACTATTTCAACTGACAAGATGCTTAGCATTAGCCCTGCTAATGCCCAAGGTCCAGCCTTCTGCGTTTCTTGGTGCACTCTCGTGATAGTATTGGCAGTGGGTAGCTTCCTGCACTTGGGGCCATCAGACCTTCCCAGAGAGTATTCCAAGAGTCCCAACAATTAAGTAGCTTCCTGGGATCTGCAGTGACTTGGATCTGACTTTCCTTGGTAAAAATGCTAACATCCTTCTAAGGAATACCACATCTACACAGGGTTTGCCTTCCTTTCTGTGTATTAATATGTCCCATAGTCCTTTTTATTCAAAGTTTATCATGTAGTCATTGAAGCAGGGAGATTGGAAAAGCAGGTAATAGGTGGATTGAGGTGTATGAGACAAGAAATAGTGATGGTGCAGGGTGTAGAAGTGAGAGAACAGTAGCTCTGGAACTAGCATATATCTCAATTGTGTCAAATCACCCAAAGGATCTGCTAAAAATGTATATTCTGGAGTCCAAACAAGACTTAATGAGCAAGGTTGGAGGTAGCAGTGGGGATAATCTGCATTTTAAATAATTTTGCCAAATATATCTTTAGCACATTGATATTTGAGAATTATCACACTAGAAGTTCATGAGTCAGAGAATTAAAGTATTGGGAATTAGGAGAAAGTTACCTAAATAAATAGAGTATAAAAATAAAAAAATAAAAACATGGAAAGGGTATCCTCCAGCTTTGCTTGTTGGGAATAATTTTTTAAAATATATTTTTTATTGATTTTTAACGAGGGAAGAAGGGAGAGAGAAAAGGAGAGGGATTGGGAGAGGTAGAGGTGTTGGTTGATAGTGAGAGAGAGAGAGAGAGAAACATTGATGTGAGAGCAGAACATCAATTGCTTGCCTCCTGCATGTGCCCTGACCAGTAATTGAACCAGCAACCTTTCAGTACACAGAATGATGGCCCACCAAGTGAGTCACATCAGTCAAACCTGGATCAATTTTGTTGTTGTGGTCAGTTGCAGCCATTTTTATCGCACTCCAGAACCCATTTTTCTTCTGCTGGACTCCTCTACCTAGTCAATTCTTGTGGCTGTTGTCAAAAACAACTGTTTTTCTTTAACATATTTAGTGCAGTGCTTGTTTTGAAGTCCCTCTCTTCTGTGAGTGAATATCCTGGCAAGGTTAAAAATTCAGCACAGCTGCCTGTTAACTTCAGTAGAACAAGAAAGTTCCTAATTAAACTCTTATGCCTTTGATTTAAAACTTCATTTAATCAAATTATTCACCAACTTAAAGCAGTTGTTGATTACAGGGAAAATATACCTTGGCTCTTTTTGAATTATAACCCCCTTCAAGGCCTCATCAACCTTCCCAAAAGGAATACAACAGGTGCCTTGTTAAGAAAAGCTGAAAATCTTTCAGCACTTGATTCCCTACTCCTTGTGGCTCTTTCTTAAATCACAGAGAGGCTGGATTAATTCCAGGTGTAGACTATCATTCTTGGTTCCTTAATTTCCACCCTGACTTTAGGGCCTGCATTAGTGGCCCCATAATTTAAGGATGGTTATAAAAGCCACAGCCTCTAGGTTGCAAGGAAGTTTGGTGTAGTGTGCAGGTGAGATGAGCCAGGGGGCACTGATAGAGCTTCTACTGGTCTGGTTGGCAGTGAGTCTGTAGCTCTTTGGGGTTTTCCTGTGTCAGGTCCTCACCAAGTCCTTGAGTAAAGATAGGAAGACCACTTATAAGTCCTCTCTTATCATTCTCTTTCTTGGGACCCATTTGAAGCTGACCTTCTTAGGGCTTCCTCCTCGTGGTTGCCTGTTAAAGTGCAGTGTCAGAAAGAGAAGGTGATGGTAACTGCTCAGAAAGAGTTGTTTAAAAAAGGACAGCTGGTGAACCTGTGCCATTTGAGTCTTGGCCCAGATGTCTGCTGATACAACTATGGAGACTTAGTAAACAGCATCACCGTCTTTGAAGTTGGGTTCCATGAATATGGCAGTGCAATTAAGAAAGACCCCCTCATTGGGCTTTTGTTAAGATGCCATAGTTTGACTAAGAAGCTAATAGTAGGAAGCAAAAAGGACTTTTGTTTAAAATTCATGATTTCACTAGTAGTTTTTAAGATTTGTTTTGAAAGATTGGTCAAACTATCTAACTATATTATTTTTGTCACCTATCAAAGCAACTTACTTATCTGTGCAAAAGTTAATGCAAAATGCATTGGCTGACATTTATCAATATTCTAATTCTTGGTGTGTTTTTAAGTGGGGGGCTTATGCTATTAATACAGGGGACAGAATGATTTTTCCCCAGCCTTTGGGTAAATTCTATTTTTTACCACATTATAGGTGAAGAAACTGGAGTTTAGAGAGTTTGAGTAACTTGAGACCATAAAGCTAATAACTAGCAGTGTTATGACTAAAATAAATTTGTCTTGATTTGTATCCTTTGATCTATGCCACACATTATTTTCCATGAATTTCTGGAGAAATGAATCTGGAGTGTAAGTTTTATATGGAATTGACTTATACATACCAGCTGGCTATATGTAAAGCTTCTTTAGTTTAAGAGTTGGTAGAATAATGCCACAAACAATATTGTGCTAGCTCCAATAATTTATCCTGCTCCAGTGACAATAATTTTCTGATTGCTTCTGCAGGACTCCTGCCACATTGATATATGCCATAATTCTATACTACAATCCACTGCCTGCCTATAACTCTGGTACCCTGAAAATGAATCCAACTGCTATTCCAATCAAATGTTCTCATCCCAGATAAGATGTCTCACAGTGGCTACGGCCTGCTATGACTCCCCCTTCACCTTTCTCAGCTTGTTTACTATTAATATCTCATCCAGGGAGGAATCCTACTTGGATTCCTTTAGTTCTATTCTGTGCTTTCAGGAGAGACTCCAGTTCACTGTGAGACTGATGACTAGTAGATGGAGGCACGAGTAAATTAGGGGCTACTCCTCACCCCCAGTTGCTATATGGCTGATATCTCAATACAGAGTATTGGGGTGCTGAGAAGAATTCTACTGGCTTCCGACTTGGGGATGTTCTTTCCATTCAAGCAGATGTCTACACTGTGAGTCACCTTCCTCTAAAGGTCTCATTGATTCTTGTGTAGCCACACTAACTCCCAACACAAAATCTATTCCTTTACATGTCCTTAATGATTTCAAAAGGTAAGTTACCTGAAACTTCCCTGTCAATTCCTAACTACAAAGTAATTCACCAACTAATGCTCTTTAGACATCTAGTTGCTGATGGGTGATCAGTCAGAAGATGGTGCTTCACATCACCAAAGCTCAGACCGCATACTTTTCAATTCAGAATTGATGCTTTTAAATTTTCTGGTGACATCTGCAATCTGATGTGTTGCTTTGTTTGCTCTTCTTTGGTTATGTAGCATTAACATCATAAATGTCTGAGTCCAATCTAAGTTTCAATGACAAATTTTAAAAAAAATATATATTTTATTGATTTTTTTTTACAGAGAGGAAGGGAGAGAGATAGAGAGCTAGAAACATTGATGAGAGGGAAACATCAACCAGCTGCCTCTTGCACACCCCCTACTGGGGATGTGTCTGCAACCAATGTACATGCCCTTGATTGGAATCGAACCTGGGACCTTTCAGTCCACAGACCGACACTCTACCACTGAGCCAAACCAGCTTCGGCTTCAATGACAAATTTTTACCTATGTCAATATTACATGCTATCTGAAGGCTGCTGAAGCAACAGCTGAGCAAGATTGTTCAAACAAGAGTTGCTCTTTTAATAAGTCAAGCGATGTGTGGGGATGGTTGTTGGAGCATCTGTAGGTTTTGACTTGAATGCCAATGGCATTAGATAATGTTAGGGGTAGACTACTGTGACCAAGTAGAGACAAATCCATTGCAAAGACAGAGTTGTTAGAAGAGAGCAATAGCCATTTGAAGTTACATGGAACAAGTTATATTTATCCTAGGCGTTGACAGGCAGTAATAGAATAAAGTATAATTTGTGACAATACATTTAAGACAACTGTTTAATGTCTGTGTCAAGGAACTAAGCACTTCACATTAGAATTTTAATGAGGTAGGTCTTTTATTAAAAGTGAGGTAATTATCAGCTATTAATAATGACAAAATAATGACAAAGATGACTGGCATAATAGCTTTTTAATCAGTGTGTCTCTTAAGTCACATTCTTTCCTAATTAAAGAATCTAGGAGAGTTCTCAACTTTGGCTGTCTGATTGATCATCTGGGAAGCTCTCAAATTCTAATATACAAACTCTAACACATAACAATTAAATCATAAACTCTAGGGTGTAGAACCCAAATATTAACAATTCTGACACTTCCCAGGTGATTTCAATGTGCATCTAAAGTTGACAGACTGGCCTAGAATAAATACAATTTAGTAGTTTAAGGAAAGGCTAAACTAATATACACCTTTGTTCACTAAATAAGACCTTATTTGCTAATATTACATTTTGAAATAACAATCAAAGCTTGTTACTATACTTTCTTAATACATAAATCTCATGTTACAGGTGACATTTGATATCTGTATTACAGGTGGCTCCAGTAACTTAGTTCCAATTTAACTTTACTAAAGCTACTTAAAAGTTGTCAGAATTTTTGTTTCTTCAGAGCTGAGAGTTAGGCTACAGTCATTTCTTAACAGAGTTGCTTTCTAGGTGTAAAGACAACAACAACAACAAACTCATCAACTCAATAAAAGTTTAAAGAAATCTGTATGTTGACAGCTGTGAGTATGAGAAGTAAAATCTCAGATATGCTTTCTCAAACTTACCTTGGAAAGTTCTCCATTTCTACTGTAACTTAGGGAGAAAACCATCCATTTCTACTTTGAACTCAGTTTTCGGTCCTCTTTCTTGTTGGATATTGAGGTCTACAATCAACTCATTGTCTACTACTGGCCATGCATGTAGAGATTTATTTCATTCAGAGGAACTTCAGGCTCTATTGGAGCTTTCTTAACCTGGACCATCTTTGTCTTTGGGGATAAATCCACCTGGAGTTCATTTAAATATCATGGTGGTCTTTTTTTCCTCTTAGGAAAGCAAGAAACTGTTTCTCATACTTATTTTCTCTACCACTTATCCCATGCTTTTCTTTTCTTCTTTTATTTTTATCATAGCCTAGCCTTTGATATAAACCTAGTCTACATACTAATTTTAGAAACTTATAATTTGAGGCTATTAAAGACTTTTCTTAAAATTTGAATGTAGGCTTTGCTTGTTTTAGGGATTTGATGCTACAAAATCGAAAGTAACCAGTTAAATGACTAATGTCATTCCTAGGTTCAGTTATTGTTATTATGCTTTTTTTCTGTCTCTTCTGTGAACTTTCAAGATGAGTATTGTCGTAGTTGAATATTTTTCTGCTGGAGGTATATTAAGGGTTATAACCTTTAGCTGTCATCTTCTAGGTGGTCTCCACTAGAAGGTTACCCAGCCATTTGTAATTATGGCGAGACTCAGACCTGTAGAAAGTCATATCCCTCCCCCAGAGATGGTCCAAAACCACTGGAAGAAAGGTGAGTGGTCAAGGCAAGGAAGGGATCTTATAAGTCAATCAGCAAAGATGTGGAAGTCTCTACACCAGTGTCTCACACTTTTTTCTTTCGTTTAAGAAACACCTTCTTAGGTATTATCATTACATTTAAATTCTTGCTAAGAAGAGAAGTTAAATATTAAGGAATAAGATATTGCCATGTATTGATGAACTTGTAAAGATTTTAACCATTGTAATATTTAAGATTTTTTTCTAAGAGCCCAATTTTTTGCCCTTTGTGTATATTCCCTTTATTGAAAATTCATGCCCTAAGCTAAAGATGGCTTGAGCTATGTTCTATTAAAAGGGGTTCTCCTTGCCAAAACTGGTTTGCTCAGTGGATAAAGCATCAGACTGAGGACTGAAAGGTCCCAGGTTCAATTCTGGTCAAGGACATGTACCTTGGTTGCAGGCACATCTCCAGTGGGGGGTGTGCAGGAGGCAGCTGGTCAATGTTTCACTCCCATCGATGTTTCTAACTCTCTATCTCCTTTCTCTCTACAAAAAAAATCAATAAAATATATTAAAAAAGGGAGTTATCCGATTTCTCTTATTACCAAATTCAGGAAGTTCTAGGAGAGAGACAGAGACTATTGTGTTAGTTTCATCACTGTGACTCATGGCACAAAAGGTCATGCTGGCCAAATGGAATTGGTTTCATCTCAAGGCATGATTGACCATAAAGTATAAATAACAAAAGTACTAAGCATTCTGACAACCCTAGTTGAGAAGAAGGAAACAGAAACTGTACTGCTATTGGCTTTTGGAGTTGGAATCATAATTATTGCTGCTTTCTTTACTGCATTACTGTACAGAAGACTGAAGTAACCTACTTGAAATAGTTTCATCACTATCCTAATAACTTGATGCATGTAATCAGTGGCAGTTCTGTTTCAATGTTTGTAAAATCATAACAGATTAGAACAGTTCTAGATTATAGAGAAATCCATCTGCAATTATACCAGAGCTTCAATAATTCACATTTTAGCTAAAACAATAACATCTTTTCTCCTGGCATTCCATCCCCTTCCCTCTTTTTCTCTTGAGTCAGTTCTTGTACCTAGTCAACTTGTTTTCATGGAAGCTTCTGGGTCTTAGTTCTCTCCTCATCCCTCTTCCCACCTTCCAAGTCATAGCTCCTTAGTGTTCATCTACTGCCTTCTGGTGCGTTAGGACTGTGTGAGGCTGAGATGGATTTTGTGGGTTTACATTGGAGTATAGGTTTTATACACAATACATTGTTTTTAAATTCCTTAGACTCTAAGAAATATGATTTTTGATTCTCAAATTTTATTTTTGGATGAGATTCACCATCTCTGCTTAGCATTGCTTCCTAGCACAGTGCAGGGAGCCTAGGTTTCTCAGAACACCATGTGTTCACCCAGAGAATGTGGTCTTCTAGATATAAGATAACAAGTAGGAGAGGGAAGAAGGAGTAGAAAAATAGGAAATGGTAAAAAAAAAAAAAAAAAAAAAAAAAAAAAGGAGAAAAAGAGGAAATGATAGAAGGCAGGACATAAAAATAATTTTAAGTGTTTTCTTTTCTTTTTTTTTAAATAAATCTTTATTGTTCAGATTATTACAAATGTGATCCTCTTCCCCCCTCAATTGCTCTCCTTCACCAGGTTCCCACCCCACCCTCTGTCCTTTCCCCATCCCCCATTGTCCTCATCCATAGGTGCACAGTTTTTGTTCAGTCTCTTCCCGCACCCCCACTCCACTTTTCCCTGAGAATCGTCAGTCCACTCCCCTTCCATACCTCTGATTCTATTATTTTCACCAGTTAATATTGTTCATCAGATTTTTAAATTCCCTTGGTTTTTAGATTCACTTGTTGATAGCTACGTATTTGTTGATCATAATTTTTATCTTTATCTTCTTCCTCTTCCTAAATAATCTCCTTCAGCAATTCATATAATTCTGGTTTGGTGGTGATGAACTCTTTTAGTTTTTTTTTATTAGTGAAGCTCTTTATCTGGCCTTTGATTCTGAGTGATAGCTTTGCTGGGTAGATTATTTTTGGCTATAGGTTCTTGTTATTCATCACCTTGAATATTTCTTGCCATTCCCGTCTGACCTGCATGGTTTCTGTTGAGAAATCAGCTGACAATCTTATGGGTGCTCCTTTATAGGTCACTACCTGCTTTTCTCTTGCTGCTTTTAATATTCTCTCTTTGTCTTTTGCTCTTGGAATTTTAATTATGATATGTCTTGGTGTAGTCCTCCTTGGATTCCTTTTGTTTGGGATTCTGCAGGCTTCCTGGACTTGTAAGTCTATTTCTTTCCCCAGGTGGGGGAAGTTTTCTGTCACTATTTTTTCTAGTACTCTTTCGGTATCTTGCTCTCTCTCTTCTGGAATCCCCATAATTCTGATGTTGGTTCGCTTGAAATTGTCCCAGAGGTTTCTTACACTATCTTCAACTTTCTGGATTCTTTTATCTTCTCCCTTCTGCAGAGGAGTGTCCTCTGGCTCTTTGTGTTCTAAATCTTTGTCTTGATTCTTGCGATCTTCCAGTCTGTTTTTAGGACTTTGTATAATATTTTTTATTTCAGACAATGTTTTCTTCATTTCTTGTTGAACCCTTATTATTTCTAGTTGCTCCCTTTTCATATCCTCATAGGTCTCATTTATTTTATCAGCCTTTTTTAGGATATTGTTGAATAACCTTATAACTGTAGTTTTGAACTCAATGTCCAATCTTTTCTTTTCCTCCATCTCCTTCCTTTGTGTCCTTCTTTTTGTCTGCATTTTAGTTGTTTCCCTGATTTGATGGGATAGCTTTGTGTGCTAGGTGTTCTGGTAGAGCCCAGTAGCACAGCCTTCCCAGTTACCTGCGGTGGACAGTCTTGGTGTAGCCCTTTGTGGGCTGTGTGTGCAGTCTTGTTAAGCCTTGCTTGTTGGTATCACTGGGAAGCGTTGATCTCCAAGCCAATTGGCTGTGAGGATCAGCAGTGTCTCAGCTAGGAGGGTTTCCGTACTCTGCTTGAATAGGGTGGGGTCTCAGGGTGGCGCAGACAATCTTTGGTTCCCTGTCAGTCTCGCCTTAGAAAAGTCCTGTTCGTGGAGAGTTTTGGAAGATTGGTTGCAGGCACGCGCACCTCTTTGGTAAAAGCGCAGACAAGCTTTGGATTCCTGCAAGTCCCTCCTTAGAGAAAGCCAGCCTCTGGGAGAGCTACTGTGCTCAGCCACAGGTAGGGCGGAGTCTCGGGTTGGTGCAGACAAACTTTGTTTTCCCTTCGGCTCCTCCCCGAGTCCCGCAGTAATGGCCTCTGGCTTCACACACCTCCAAGAGATCTCTGCCCACTGCCTGACAGTCTGGCCTCTCCCTGTCTGGGGCCGTTTATCAGAGCAATAGGGTGATTCTGTTTTCCTCTCGGACAAGAAAGCCAGCAGCGTTAGCTGTTCACCCTCTCCGCGCCAGGAGTAAGCCAGTAGCGAACTCAGCCCGGCCCGCCCTCTCTGCATGCAGGGAGTAAGCCAGCAGCAATCTCGGTCCGGCCCTTCCCCTCCGCACCGGGATTAAGCCAGCGCCTTTTCGCGCACACAGTTCTCTGTACCTTCACAGTTCCTGAGGTTCAGCATGCCTTCTCTCTCCTTCCCAGATGGCAGAGCCTCCTCTCAGCCAGCCGTCTGGCACTTCAGGGCAATGCCTCCCCTGTTTTTCAGTTCTAAATTCAAATTTGTTGTGGTAGGCTGCATTTGGGTGTCTACCCTATGCCGCCATCTTGGTTTCTCCCTTAAGTGCTTTCTAAATGACAGGATTATCTGCCATACCCATACCCAGAATTATCTCTTAAAAACAAATCGTTATGAAATAGAACAACTGGACCAATGGCAGAGAGCAACAATGCTGAAATTTTCTCACTCTTGAGGGTGCATTTTATATTTGAGTTGTAGGAAAGTTCATTGCCTTTAAAAATCCTAGTTTTGAGGAGGGGAAATTAAGCTTAGTAACACATTAAGCATTTATTTTAACTGTCCTTATCTTGAGGCATTATTATTGGGAGAGGAAAAATAGGCTTCCCTAACTATGGCTCTTTTGGAGACCAGAATAAGTCTGGTTCTGATGATAGCTTTGGCTTATGTCTCCTGGGGAAAGAAGATAAGGACAGTAGTCCCCTTTGGTAGCATGGCCAATAACTCATTAGGAATTCTGTGAAGACACAGGGTAGCTGGATATATATAACCTTATAAAGAAAATCCAGGAAATACAAATTTGTTTCTGACAAACAGAGAAACCCACTTTGAAGTGTCAGGGCTCTGGGTGTTATCTAATTTGCATTGAGCATTTCTAGGTATATGACACCTCAGTGATTTCTCGGAGTAGAATAGTAAGCTCATTTTAATGTGAAAGCATTACTTTTTAAGTCAAGGCTGTAGTTCATCTCTAGATTCAGTCTACAAATATAGTAGTAGGTTACTGCAAAAGCAGATTAGTAATAAGAATATCCATTAGGGACTGAATTATGTGGCCAAAAATGAGAACCAAAAAAGAAACCAAGAAAGCGAGAACAAAAAAAATCAGCTCAACTCTCTAATTCTAGTCTATGTATTAAGAATAGATTAAAATACCAGAAACTTTGTAGGTGGCTTTAAAATATTAGCAAGCATCAGAAAAATCAGTTGGAATACTGTAAAATCTGAGATTGCTAAGTCCTATTCATAGAGTTTCTGGTTGAGGAGTGCCAACAAAAATTCCCAAAGAGGTATGAAAAAAAGGAGAAATAGTTTGCACACTAGGAAATGTGAATAGTTTGCCCACTAGAAAAACACAGCCTTGGGTGGAAACCAAAAGTGTGCTCTCCAGAGTCAAAGAGAAGGCTGCCTTTTATTTTACTTTATTTTTTAATATATATTTTTATTGATTTCAGAGAGGAAGGGAGAGGGAGAGAGAGATAAACATTGATAAGGGAGCAGCATTGGTTAGTTGCCTCCTGTATGCCCCCTACTGGAGATAGAACCCACATATTGGGCATATGACCTGCCTGGGAATTAAACCATGATTTCCTGGTTCAGAAGTTGACACTCAACCACTGAACCACACTAACAGGGCCAGAAAGTTGCTTTTTAGAGAGAGAGAGATCCTGCCCAGGTTCTCAGTTGGTTCAAATTTCATGCAAGTGAATTTCCTACAGTTCCTATTGGTCCAAATCATGCAGTTCTCATTGGTTAGCATTGCAGTTCTAATTGTATGGGGCTGATCTCAATCCATTGGTAGAAAGATGAAACCAGGAACTTCCTTATAATGATTGACTCAGCTGGCAGGAGTTCAGTAACGGAGGTTGAAAGTTAAGCTTTTTCCTGAAATGGAAAGTGGACCAGAGGCCTCTGCCAGTAATTGTGCTAGGCTGGTTATAGATTTGGCCCAGTTGACCAGGAGTAATTCTTGGAAGATATATTTCTTTTTAGGGTTCACATGAGGTCTGAGAATCTGCATTTCTAACAAGTTCCAAGATGTTCATGTAGCTGGTCTGGGGACCACACTTGAAGACCACTGGTTTGGAGACCTGCAACTGTTACAAAGCCTGGTATCAACAGGAATGTAGATCACACTTAGTGAGGAAAATGTTTGCTAAAATTCTCTCATCACAGGTATTGCTGTGTGGCAATTCCTGCACCATGTACCTTTCTACACATCTTTTTAAAAATATATATATATTTTATTGATTTATTTTTTATAGAGAGGAAGGGAGAAGGATAGTGAGCTAGAAACAACATTGATCAGCTGCCTCCTGCACACTCCCTACTGGGTATGTACACACAACCAAGATAACATACCTTTGACAGGAATAGAACCTGGGACCCTTTAGTCCATAGGCCAATGCTCTATTGATCGAGACAAACCAGTTAGGGCTCATCTTTCAATGAGACACTTTACTCCTTTCCTTTTCACTTTAGCTCAAAATTTCTTAGGCACTGATATGAGAGTTAGATATGAAAGTAAGTTGCCATTTCCAGTTCTTATTTTCATACCATGTTTTGGGAGATTGTGCTACCTCTGTGTCCGCACTGATACCTTCTGAATGGAATAATACTGAGGCTCTCTGGCACCTTCTTTGTTAAAGTAGGTGGCCCCCATAGGTTTTTTTTAATTTATTTTATTTTATTTTTTTATCTTGTAGCCTCTTGATAGCTTCATTAAGTAACTTCTCATCTCATTGAAACTCTGACACTCTACATTCTCTAAGGTGTCTGTCTTATGAGCTAATGAAAAATAAGTTTCATCAATGATTTTTTTATATGCAATTTCTGGCATCCTATTTGCATTCCTAACACAACACCCTAAAAATTGTTCTGGCAAGTGTACCTCAACATACCAGTGGTGCACTCTTTATTTACTTCAAATACCATAATACCTAGGCTAACACTTAACAATTGTTGAAAACGAAATGGTGTTCAGAGCATCCCTTTCTAAACCACATGAGGTGAAGGATAGCGCTTTGCTAATTGTATAGATATCATCATTTTCCTACAGAGAGGGCATTGCCCAAGGAGTACTTGTTCTAGCAACAAGATTATAAGCCACAGGGAATGTGATGGATTTAAATCAATCATGGCATTCATATTCTTATTTGCCTGTGGAAGGACACGTGGCTAATTCTTAACTAGCAACATAAGGGACTCTCGGGTCTTTTGACAATAATTTTCCTCCCTCAGAAAGGGGGAAAGTACAAAGACAGCTCTTTCTCTCCATACTCTTTATTTCTACTTTGAATACTGCTCTATGAAAATGTGATGCTTGTGACCACAAGGAAAAGGAGAGGTAATTTCAGAGATGCTCACACAAAGCTCTGACTTTGCTGGGCCACGGAATCATCTCTGGAGCTGCCTAATGCTGCTCTTCTTTTCAGCTGAGAAAATATCCTTTACTTAAGTTACTCTTAGATTTTTGTTCTATTTTGTTTTGTTTTGTTTTGTTTAACAAATGAATTTGAATCAGTTGTAACTAGACCCTAATGAAAGGTAATATCAGGTTTTTGCTAAACAGCGAAAGCCCTGGCCACTTATTTTGCAGGTTTGTTTTGGAGTGTGGCTTCGTCTGCTTCCCCAAAGGAGTAAAACTCAGCATTATGTTTTCTTGGGGAAGCAGACGAATGACTCTTGGCCTGAACTCACCAAGGACAGTGCAAACAGTTTGGCTTTCTTAAGCCCTAATGAGTCTCACCTGGTTCCCAGTCTCCAGAAAAATTGCCTAATTGATTTTTTTAAAAATCACCAGCGCTATGGCAATTACCATAATATTATGACAGCACTAATACAATATAAGCCAGCTGAAATACAAAGCCATCTCTGGAGAGAAAAGTAGAGAGGCTTTTGGTTGAGCTAATTCCGAACTTTCTGTCCTACCTGATAGAAGTGGGAATGAGGGGGGGATAGGGAGGCTCAGCATGCTTTCTGTTCCAATTATCAATCTGCATCTACAGTGCTAAGACGCCTGCGATTCTTGGGAGCTGCAGTATATGGGCTGGGGGAAAGCGGTGTGATTTTCCCCACATATGACAGTGATCAGGGTCAATACCGGTATGCTATATTGGGTTCTCTCATCACTTACTCTTAGGCTCCCAGGACAAGCACCTTTGTGCAGAGGACCAAGGTTCCTGCACCTGCCTGATCAATAAAAACAATTAGTAATCTTATTCATTACCGTTATAGGCTCCACCCTTGAGCTACTAAATCAGAGAAATTATTTTTTAGATTTTAACGTCCCTTTTTTGTGATTCTAAAGTCTAGATGAACCAATCCTAGGGAATGCATGATCCCATG
Organism: Pipistrellus kuhlii; assembly: GCF_014108245.1. Lineage (NCBI taxonomy): Eukaryota > Metazoa > Chordata > Mammalia > Chiroptera > Vespertilionidae > Pipistrellus > Pipistrellus kuhlii. The sequence continues at coordinate 17,203,740 of NW_023425405.1, forward strand.
TGACCCCTTTTTATGGGAATCTCAGTCTGGATGATGATTGAGCAGGCCAGGAAGACTGTCTCCCAGTGTCATGGCTGCACTTATTCTCCTCAAAAGGCCCTTCAGGGGGAGACAATGGACAAAGTTAGGATCTGGGAAGGAAAGACACGTTCAGGGGAAGGAAACTAGGTAACTAAAGGCTGGTTACTAAAAGTAGTGAGAAGTGGTCAGATAGGATATGTACCATTCTATTGGCTACAGAGAGCTTTCAAAGTGAGCCTGGGGTTTAAGAAGTAGGGAATAGAGTGTTGGTGACTGAGCAATGGTTAGTAATTTAAGATGATTACTCAGTAGCAATATACATCTTCTCTTCAAAGAGGTATTGATTGGTGAGAAACTAATGCAGGTCCAGTCACCTAGACAAGGATGCTGTAATGGCTGAAAGCAGAGGACATATGAAAGACAGTGACTGATGGTAGGAAGCAAGGATGAAGGCATCAAAAAAAAAAGACAAAATTTCTAAACCTTGTGTTGTCAGGGTACTAGAGAACTATCAAGTGAATTGGAGAATATGTTTTCTTTGGGAGGAAGAAATGTTTGATTTTGGACATTTTTAAAGATATACTAGCAATAGCCAGGTAAACAAGGTGTATCTGACTAAGGTTGTGTGGAAGGAGGTGATGATACATGTAGGACAAATTTTATTCTGTGTTCCCTGGGCCAAGCATGTCGCCTATGATACAACTAACACTTTATTTTATAATGGCTAGTAAGCCTGGAAAAAAGGCAAGTGAGTTTATTTAATAGGTTGAACTTTGGCATAAATGAAAAGGGTTTTGTTTTTTTTCTTTTTTCCTTTTTCAAAACACCGTATTTCAACATTCTCTGGGCCTTATTTCCATGTCCCTTGATGACATCTTATTACAGATTCCATAGTTTCCTGATCACTTTCATTATTAGAACAGCCTCATTTTGATCATTAAAACTCTCGTTGGTATTGAAATTCAACACTTAAAAATAGAACCTCATATTCACTCTACTTCCCACCTGTTCTGACCCAAGGGGATGCGTGGGAAAGGGGTGTAACCTGATCTTTTACATTTCCTGACTTTTCACCACTCTTCCTCTCACTGCTTGGCTCCCAGTCTGTGAGATCAGTGGTGGAGTAGGAGACAGATAATAGAAAAAGGAGTTAGTGTCTTACCTAACTGATGTTTTGTCTGCATCTGTATAGCAGTTAGCTATCTATATAGCAGGCACTGAAAAGGTGGCTGTCTTCTGAACACAGTTTTAGGGATATTCTGTGACCAGCCCTTTTCACGGTTCTCTCTAAACAGTTAATTACATGGAAAATACATCTCTGACTGATTACAGTGTCCACTTCACTCAGGTTCTTCCCAAGCAAAGCATCGCTGGATAGAAAGCAAGCCAAGGCCCAGCCTGTGCTTCTCCATTTTGCACCATCGCCAACTAACATCCTCACAAGGTGTGTCCGAGATGTGCTGAGCCTGACCTCACGCATTTGTTGTTCCAAATAGCAGAAGCGCCACCAAGTGCCTTATCCTCTTGCCTTGCCATCAGGCTGCTTCAGGAGCCCCCTCCTGGCTACAGTATTCCAGGCCAGAAATGGACACTAGTTCCTATGATAATTCTTTGTCCACACGTTTTGATGTCATGTGTATGGTGCATACAGGGTATGGGCTATGCCTGTGATTTGCTGAAGCCTCGTAAGCAGCCAGTTGAGGGGGAAAGTGCCAGTTCCATTTTCTTTCAGATCTGCTGTTATCTTGAAGGATAGGGTTCTTGGAGCCACTGCCACTTTGTTTGGAAGAAGATGAGTCAGAAATGAAGCAAAAGCACTCTTCCCGCCCCCTGCTCTTCCCTGCCCCTCTCTCCCCCTGGGGCCTACAGTTCATTGATTCTATGACTTTCCATTAAACATCTAGTCTTCTCTCTATGTAGGCTGAAGGCAGTAGGGGGTGAAGTTAATGCAAACTAATAAATCATATGAAGATACATCTACCAATTTTTCTTTAGAATGTGTTCATATCAATTGGTTATTGTCCAGAGCTTTAGAAAAAAAAAAAAAAGCAGATAATAGTAAAGTCCTCCTCAATATCCCAGAATAGGTTTATTTAACAAATGTCATTTACTGGTCTCTCTCTGTCAGATATTTTCTAGGTACTAAGGATCACAGACAAGGTCTTTGCCTTCATTGAGCTTACATTCTTCTTGGGGACTATAGGTCTCAGACAATAAGCAAATAGGAAAGTGACAAATTCTAATCCATGTTAACTATGCGGAGTTAAACCAGAGGATTTATCAGGTGATTGTCTGGATGATTAATCAAGGCAAGGAGCGGCAGGCAAGTGACAAAAGGGAGAACAAAGCTCTTAAGTGTCTAATATTCACTTGACATGTTGAGGCCTTGGGAATCCTTAGGTTTACACAAGAGGACTGTGTGGTCAGCCAACTACAGGAAGCCCAAATCAATCCACCATTTGTTTATGTAAATAAAATTTTATTGGGACACAGTCACACCCATTTGTTAAAAGATTGTCCAGGGTGGCTGTTTCTACACAACAACTGCAGAGTTGAGTGCATGAGAGACTGCAAGCCTAAAATATTTACTCTCTGGTCTTTTACAGAAAAATTTTACTGACTCCCTGCCATAAGAATAAAGTGTGCCATGGTGAGAGGATACATCAAGCATCTGATTAACTGACCAAAATGGAAGTTATTTTTATCCTCCAGTGAATTACAGAGTCATATGCATTTCTGCTGTACAATCTATCACAGAATCACTGAATTCCTACATGCAGTTGCTTCATACAGACTAGAATCACTTTTTAAACCTGCTTATTGAGTAAGCATCTGGCAACCATTGGGGATTTGCCTGGTCTGCCTAGTGGATGTAATTTGCTTCTTGGTAAGGTGGAGAGTTTATTGCTTTAGATGATCCAGAGTCTGTCATAAATATCAAGACACTCTCGCAGCAAAGCTTGCATTCTCAAGTAGAGGGTGCGAATACATCAGTGTTTGTGCCAATGAAAGCCTTCAGAGATGCTTAGGGCCACTTCCTTGCATATTTACTTCCTGCTGTCTGTCTGGCTCCTATGAAATATATTTAAATGTTTTGCCTTTCCAATTTCTGTCCTTTACAAAATGTTTGTCAAATATTGATTCCCTTCCACAATGGGGCTTGAATGCAGCTGATGGTTGCTTTGTTGCACAACTTTGATTCATGAAGCTCTTGCTGCTGCCAAAGCCCTTTGTATATCCGCTTCATCCGCTGACCTCGGCTCTGTGCTGGGAACAGGGTCTGCTTAATGGTTGCAGCTGGAGGACCACATATCCTCTTCTTGATTTTATAAGCTGGTGATGCTGAAGAGCTTTTCATCTGTGGCCTCCAGGCCTTTCCCTGGTGTTTTAATTGAGGTAACACAACAGCCCTGCTGGAGAAGACATAATTACGCTGATTCTTTTGTGCAGAAGCAAATAACAAGGTAAAGGAATTTGCCCAAGTTCATGTAGGGAGTTCTCAGTGATCTACAGACCTGAACATATGGTGCTACTATTTTTTTCTGCCAAATATGCAAATGTGATTGGCTTTTTATTTGTGATGACAGTTGTCTCTCTTGTTCTCTAATTCCCAGCATTCCACTTCTTGTTAATGGATTTCCTGTTTGGATTCATCAACTTCTCCAGCACTTTCCGGACATTTTCTCCTGACCTCAAATTCTGTTTATAACAATTCCTATACTTTTTAAACTCTTTCCACAGGGGGTCCTAGATGCATTTAAAGTAAGCATAGGTGTTCATTCTCCATCATGCTACAAACCTGAGCCCTTGGGACCCTATCTTTGGGGCTACTGTTCTATGTGACCAGACTCACTTGATGTAGAATTCATTTCTCTGGTCTTCCTTTCTCTCTGTCATTGTTCTTCTCTTTTTATTTTAATTTCTTTATTGATTAAGGTGTTACATATGTGTCCTTATCCCCCCATTATCATTGTTCTTTTTTGTTTTGTTCATTTACAGTTCTGATCTTTATTTGTATTCTCTGAAAAGCATATGTGTTTCATGAGTTTTGTGTGTTTTTCCCCCCATGCTTCTTGCTTCTGATTGCTTTCATGATTATCCCTTTGTCACTTATGTTCCTTCAAATAGTTTGGAACATTCTCTGTCTCTAAGACTTCTCTACATCGGATGTTCTATCCCAGCCACCCAGAGTAAAAGAGAAAGTTTGCCTGGTCCTCAGAATCATCTATATTACAGCAGATTATTCCATTTTCTTATATGTTATCATCATTCCTGGGTTTTAAGGAAACAGAAGAGCTGGAGATCTTTTCTCCATGAGTTTTCTTAATATTTTAATCCACTTTGGAAACTCTTGCTTACAGAAAATCAATTCCAGCATGGAATGCCTGTGTCATCTGAATATGTTCTGGAAGTTGAACAAAATTTAAGAAAGTTTATTATATGTTTTCTAATTAATATGAACTTTCAGTTTAGAAGTAAATATCATGAGAAATTATTCAATTGTGCCTCAGGTTAATTTTATCAGTTTTTGTCTCTCTTCCCCCAATCCTGTTTCTACACTGATTGTCATAGCAATCTTTGTAAAATGTGAATCTGAATCTGTCATTACCTTGAAATAGTCCTCTGGCTCGCTGCCTAGATGTCAAGCTTCACACTCTATAGTGATCGATACAAACTCTTCATAATCTGACTATTATTGTTTGACCTTTCTATATTAGGAATGCCATCTCCATCTGTCCCTTACTCTTCCTCTCAATTCTCTACTGTAGGAAGGGGCACCCACTCATCTACCATGATTCAGCCCAAACATCACATCCTCTATTACTTCCTTTATGACCCACTTAACTGGAAGAATTGACTATATTTTCCTTTCTGCTATAGAAATGTGAATACAAAACTTATGACCAGCCTTTTCATGCATTAATCTATAGGGAATTGTACATTACTTAGGGGCATATTTGGAACCAAGTCCTAGATCTCAGATATGAGCATTGAAAATTTGCAGACCCCAGTTAACTTTCTGAATTGACTAAAATCATGTTTAGCCAATGCCCATGATGAGCTTCTGTAGTATGCAGGATATAGACACAGAAATTACAAGCTATACCTGCTGGTTTATTGTTTTTCATCTAGCAATACACCGTAAGCTAGAACTCAAGTGATTGCAACTATGACATAAAATACTGTGACATTTAAACTTAAACTATGTGTTTGCAACATTCTAGTCCTTGATTCTTACCTTCTGTTCATAACTAGTCCAATGATACTACCCGTATCATGGGCTTTTTTCAATTTATGCTAACAGCTGCATTGCTCTATTTGGAACCTCATCCTAAATAAGGAGCACTTATAAGGCAAATTTAATTTTTGTGTTGTCAAAACTTGATGTTTCACACCCTTAGACAAAGCAGTAACCTGAGAAAAAGAGTGCTTTTAAATATCAAAAAGGTATCTGTTTTCCCTAATTCCATTAATCACATAATGATTAAAAGATGTTTAATTTGCATTTTCCTAATTGCTAGTGAAGTTGAACAGCTTTTCATATATCTGTTGGCTGTTTGTATGTCCTCTTGGGACAGGTGTCTATTCAGATCTTCTGCCCATTTTTCTAATTGGGTTGTGTGTTTGGTGTTGAGTTTTATGAGTTCTTTCTGTATTTTGGTTATTGAACTTTTTTTGGAGCTATTGTTTGCAAATATCTTCCCCCATTTGGTTGGCTGCCTCTTTGTTTTGTTGTTGGTTTCTTTTGCTGTGCAGAAACTTTTTAGTTTGATGGAGTCCCAAGAAAAATATATTAACACAAACTATTTCCTTTCCTTTTCTCAAAAGACAGAAAATTACTTTGGGTTATTCTAATATCTTTCTATAAATTATATTTCTATAATTTTTTAAAAAACATAAGATACATATATTTTTGCTTTAATTTCTCAATTCAGATACAAGGGCTAATAAAACTAGAAGAGACCAGCAAGGTGATCTCAATCCAAATGTTTCATTTCACTAATTGGAAAACTGAGACTTCACAAATGTCTCTTTCCTAATAAAGCATGGAGCCAGAGCATGGATTCTGATGTCTCTGCATAAAGCTAAATTCTGCACTTTTACAAATCAAAGCACATTTATAAAATCCAATAATTGTTCTTATTTACTTATTTTACATACTTTAGCTTTAGTGGTAGCATAATGTGATTATAGAAATAACATTACATTAGCATACATAAATAGAAGTCTAGTATTTGTCTTCAGTTTTATTAGACTTAATCATGTCATGGAGTCATCAAATCTGGCCAAATACGTGATAATATAAAAGCAGAATGTGTATCACTTGGGAAGAAATTTCTTGACATTTGTCATTTCAACAAATTACTCAGTATAGCATATTGGGGGAGAAATGGGAAAATTGTGATGTTACATATTTAAAAAAAATTCAAAGGGTTTCCATTGGCAAGAAATCAACCATCTCACAATATTGTCAATATTAGTAAATATCATTAATAGTATTTTTTGTTTGTTTTTGGAGTGCTTACAGTAGTCACACCTTATCTGTAGATCAAGGAGTGACAAGAAATAATGTGGCATGTCGGAACTGACATAGACACAGTGTACCCACTGGCTCCAAGTACCCGGTGTTCTGTAAATTAGCAGCCTAAATCTACAGAGCCATTTCCACTGAGATATACAGCAGTATAAACCTTTTATTTCCCCTCAAAAACTTTAAAAGTAGCAGCTACAATTTACTTGCCATGTTCTTTATCTTGATTCCTCTCTTCCCCACCATTTATGCTTAGGTGTATATATAGCAGCTTTTTCCATGTAAGTCACCCATTTGCTCCTTGCTGAGCTCAAACTAGGTAATGACTGCCTCTCTGTGATCAGATGCTGTACTCCTAGCTACATGTCATGACAACAGTGAACACGTCAGGCAGGAGAAGGGAAAGGTGGCTAGTTTTAAAGAATGGGAGCTGTGATTTGAACACAAATAGGTTGGTAATGATCCCTGAAAGCACCTGACATTTAGAATAAGCACATCATGGTAGCATGATATTTGAAGAAGGGATGCTTCTTTTTATGTAATTATTCCAACTAATAAATGGAAAATGAATGATAGAATAGGGATATGACCATCATACAACCATTGGAGGACTAATGAATCTGTGCAATGATTACCAATGGCTGCTAATGTCACAGAAAGAACCAAACATCATACACCTCCTAATGGAAGAACACAGCACAGCACCACCTCTGAAGTGGTCTTGCAAAGGTAAGTAAATAAGTAGGAACCTGAATCTAATCAAGTCTAGATCTAATGAATTATAGGAAATTCAAAGGACAAAGAAACACACAAAACATATTGAGTGATACGATATGGATGCAGTCACAAACCATATATATATGGTTTCTTAAAATAAAAAAATGAAAAAAGAAAACCACAAATTGAGATGCTAATCACAAAATGTCCCATTAAATAGATGAGATTATTGACCTTACCCAAAAGTTCTAATGTTGGCATATTATATCTGAGCCACTAAAAGCAGTAGTTCTCAACCTTTATAGTGCTGCGACCCTTTAATACAGTTCCTCATGTTGTGGTGACCCCAACCATAAAATTATTTTCATTGCTACTTTATAACTGTAATTTTGCTACTGTTATGAATCATAATGTAAACATCTGTGTTTTCTGATGGTCTTAGGTGGGTGACCCTGCTAGCAGTTTTCAACCTGTGGGTCAAGATCTTAATGGTATCTGCCTATAAAGCCCTTTGATACAGCTTTCATCTTCAAATGTTTAGGATCCGATAAGGTGTCCAAATTAATACTAGTTTCATTTATGGCTACATTTAGCAACATTTTTCTTATTAGATTTTCTTATTTGAATGCTGGTAATTCAGAAACTCTGAGAGATCCCAAAGACTTATCATATATCTAATTTTTGGCTGACAGTTGGCACTTGTTTATTGATTAATGAAGCAATAAGTTATTTGGTTTCTTGTACCTTTCCAACAGCTGATGCTTTTAAATGATGTATTTCAGACCTAGAGCATCCTCAAGGTCCATCAAGGAATATAGAGAAATAAATAAGTCTCCATCCTTGAATGATAGTTTTTAGGAACTTACCTCTTCACTAATTAATTTACTCATATTTCTTCTAAGTCTCTGCTTTGCTGTCTTCTTTCCAGTTTCACTTTTCGGTGAATAAATTCTTCTTTGCTCCAGGTTTCTGTATATGCTACCATGAATTGCACAGAGCAAGTTTCTTACTCCATGTCCTGTGTGAATAAAAATCATATGTAAATCAGGATTTACTTAGATAAATAAGAGCCTCAGCCCATCTGCATGTGATGGAGTTAGAGTAACAATCTTCAGTATATCCTCTTCTAACTTCTTATTAAAATACCAATGACAAATAAAAGAGAATGATATTTTTAAAATTGGGAACTATGAACACAGCCAACAATGTTACTATAGGGGAAAAAAATTCTACTGTTTGTTATATAGATAAACTTATATCAAAAATCACAATTGCTTGATCACCTTCAGTCAACAAAATCTTGAAAATATCTGGCTTAAAAGCAAACTCCAATACTAAGGATGCTCATGGTAAAAATTTAGGAATTGTCTTCTGAGCTTGCAAAAGTCATGTTTTCTATTTTTACCCTGTAGACCATTTATACCTCATTGGAAATGCTATCTCTGTGTTTAGTTATAAAATACAGTTGCTGGTACAGAATAGAGCATGTGTGGGGGGTAAATGAGTGGTTGAGAACCTTACACAATGACATTGACTCTCCACAGAAACCTTATGTGATGGAGTTATCAGAGAATGGGAGGGACCAGGATGAAGGACTTGTTGGAGGGCAAACCATATATAAGCAATAAGACCTACAATTACTTAAATTTCTTTAAAATAAAAATTCTTAGTACAGTTAGATAACCATGAGATTTAAAGATACGTGAATGGTGTGGGGGTTGTGTTAAGAACTTTGCAGCTAATATAAGGAACAGCCACTTTAATATTTGAGAAAAATCATACTTCTTTGAAATATTGTACATTTCCACAAAACAAAACAAAATTAAAATGCATTTTCTCTCTAATCCCATAATGTTACAGGAAGCTCAAATATACATTTGAAAGTCCTTAAGTTGATCATTTTAAAATTTTATATTTAAAACAATTATATCAAAATTTCTGAAGAATAAAAGTGAACAAGCCTAGACCAGAATGCCAGATGGATGACAAAAGAAAAATCAAAACAGGTAAAAATTTAAATAATAAAATATGAGCAAGTGTAGCTGTTATGACAACATACTTAAATGGTAAAACCTCCTTTATTATAAAAGCAGTGTTTGGAATTTTATTAAAATCAATAATACAATCTGATACTATCAAGATATCTAACACAGTAAAAAAAAACTTAAAGGAAACCAGTAATATAAACAAGAAAAGGGTATGAATATTATTAATCAGACAATGTAGAAGTCAAAATGGCAAAGAGAATCACTTTATGTCAAAAATATTATAATAAAACAATTTTAATTTCCACTGTGTTACCACCCAAAATATATGATATAAAACCTATTATGTTTTGAGGCAATATCAGGAATCTATCTATGGAAGATTTTCATTCCTATTGTCTATACAGATCAACAAGATATAGCAATGTGTTAGATAAGGTAAATAAAGCTCAGCTCAGAGAACACACGTACTTCTTACAGAATATAATTATGACACTAATTGAGTTGCATAGATAATTTTAGTTGTATAAAATCTTGAGTTTGGGAACTTATTTGATTTTAATTTAGAGATGGGAAAAATTTATTTAAAAAAATGGATTGGTAGCATTTTAATTTTAAAGAAATACACATTATTTTCCGGGAGCACCATCATTATAAAAGGTTAATTAGAGCTTGGAGTCATGAGGTGCTTAATTCATGAGGTGCTTAATCCATTTGATGGTGTTGCAGATAAGCTGCCAGGCAGTGTGGGAAAACAATCAGCTGAGCACTTGGAGGATTCAGAAAAAACACCTGATTTTATATGCACTAGTGAGGTGATTCAGGGAAGTCAATCTCCAAAGCCTGAACACCCAATGTGGGTTGGGAGAGGGAAGGGGCTTTCCTTTTTTTGTTCCCTTAGTTTCTTTGTCTCCCAAATATGGACCAGGCTTCCCAACTTTTCTCAGGCTTTGTAGCCTCAGTGGGCTGGGATGGGGGAAGTGAGATTATACCCAAAGGCCTGGCCTAGCTGGGGCCAGCACTGCCAACAGCCTCTGGGGTTGTGTATGGCTCATAGTTTATGGTCTCTGTAAAATGGATGCATTCCAGGAAACAGGTTCTGCAAAACTAGACAAGCATTAATGATAAGAATGGTACTTAATTATATACCAGCAAGAATGTGCGTCAGAATACTGGTTACTGGGCACAGATTCAGAGTACTAGCCCCCAAGTTGTCTTATATTCCCCATCAATGGGAATTTTAATAGGTAGACAATATGGGATATAAGAAATAGGGGCAAATGAGTCATGATATAGTAGAATCAAAGTAGAATCAGCTGGGAGATAATTAAATCTGTGTCCAAATAGTTAGAATGTTTCAGTCTACAGTCCAGGAAGAGCCTGAAACCAATCAGCTAGACCCTTGATTTCTGTTGTTTAAGCCATCTCCTCTATAGTATTTGTTTTTACTTTATTTTTATTGTTGGCCCTATTATAGATGTCCCTACTCCCCACCTACCCACCCAGCCTCTGCCCCTCCCTTCCCTCTGGCTATCACCAAACTATTGTCTGTGTCTACATTTGTCAATATATATATTGTCAAATACCTTCACCTTCTTCATTCAGTCCCTCCTCCCCACTCTGAAATATAATATTTATTATGGCAGTTGGAGCAGACTAATGCAAGTATTTGGAAATAAGTCCCACACAAGATGTGCATTGCCTTTGATTAGAAAAGTATGAACCTTAATGAAAAGACATTGAGAAAAGTTAAATATGTTATTGAAAGACTATATTATAAAGAAATCGGTTGTCCTTGAATATATATTTGAATTTAGTGTAATTCTAAAAAAAAAGTCAATATAATCACAAAATTTTGATCAAAAGCTAAAGTCTAATCTCAGAGTGAAAGGGAGAGGTTGGAAAGAGATTAACCAAAGAATGTATATGCATACATGCATAAGCCAAGGACACAGACAATAGTGTGGTGAAGGCCTGGAGGAGATTTGGGGTCAGTGGGAAGAAAAAGGGGACATCTGTAATACTTTCAACAATAAAGATTTTTTTAAAAAGCTAAGGTCTAAGAATTATAAAGACATATTTAAAGAAGAAGGTGAGGGGACTTGCTTTGAATATTGACTATTTTACTGCTAGAGAGCTGGACAAAGGTCAAAGGGCAAAAGGGAGCTCAGAAACAGATCTGAGCATTTTGACAGCAACTTTATGTCTGACCAAGGCTCACTGTAGATTAACGTGGAAAAGAATGAACACAAAATAAGTGGTGCTGAGAAAATACATTATACACATAAAAAATGAATATCTGCCTCATGCTATACACAAAAGAAAGTCCATGCCAGTCAGATACCTAAATGAGAAGAACAAATATTAAGTTTTTAAGAAGATAACATGGGTGCTTACTTTTTTTTTTTTTTTTTTACTTGAGAGTAGATAAGAGTGTCCTTAATCAGGAAGAGATATATAGCCAATCAAAGATATATGTAACTGCCAATCACACAGAACTTCAAGCAGGAAGTAGATATAATATATGTATAATCATTTCACAACTGGCTGATGAATACATGAAGAAATACTCAACTTCAAAAATACTCAGGTAAGCAGAAATAAAAATTATAGGATATGACTTTGCATCTCATTATATCTAAGTAAATACATACCACTACAACAATTCATGATAGCAGATATTTAGGGAAGAGATCAAAGAAATTGTATGCATATATGCATAACCCATGGACAGAGACAATGGAGTGGTGAGGGCCTGGGGTTGGGGGGAACGGAAGTGGGGCTGGAAAAGGGAGGACTTATATAATACTTTCAACAATAAAGATTAAAGAGGGAATATGCTAATTGACCCTCATGCCATCCAAAGATGGCGAACTTATAGCCAATAAGGAGGGAATATGCTAATTGACTGCCCTGCCCTCAAAGATGGTGGCACCCAGTCCCCTTATCCCACCAGTGCACCTGCCTTCAGAGTCCCCCAGTCCCCTCAGTCCTCAAGCTACCCAGGGCTGGGCCCAGGTGCAGGCAAACCTCAGATTATCTGACTTAATGGGACAAACGCAGGTAACTAGGAGTCAGCAATAACGTCCTATTCCCTGGACTTCAATGTCTAGACAGCTGAACCAAATCAGAACACATAACACACAAGACAGAATTAGTATGCAATCACACAGGGTTTATTTTCCCATTCCTAGTGGGTCCTAGGCTCCAGCAAAGGCCACCTGGTGATGCACACTGAAGGACAAACGAAAACAGAGATAGGCAGGGGCCATAGTTGGTTCAGTCTTACACAGTGGAGCAGTCAGGGGCTTGTCTCTCGGAGCAATGTGGAGGAGTCCTCCTCTCATAGGGCAGGAGACCACAACTGAAGATGGTCCAGGGATTATATGGACCACCGTAAACAAGTTGTGTCCTTATCAGTGTGGGCCACACAGTGTGCCTTATGCTGGGAGCAGGGCGTTTATACTTTAAGGCTACAAAGCTTTTACATCAAGATATTGGGGTGTTCATTAATTTTGGAAGGTAGAGTATTGGGGGTCTCCATATAGCAAACATTTCACACAATAATTAAAGGGGTTACATTATTATAACATAGCAAAGGTGGAGATTTATTGAACAAATACAAACTCCCACATGGGGAGAGGGAAAGAGTCCTAAAGAATGGACTCCCAAGTAGGGAGGGGGGAAAGGGTCCCCCTGAGTTCCTTTTCCCTATGGCTTATAAAGGCTGCAGATCCTAGTGTATCTGATCCCTCACTATTCCCTTAGACTGGTAACTAGAGTAACTCCTAAACTCAAAGGTTGAACCTCACAGATGTATGAGGTTCTTGCCTCTCCTTCTTTATTGTTTTCATATTCCCTTCTGGCTTTCTTCTTCTCCTTCTGAATGGAAGGGCTTCCTTCTCTTTATTTTGTAAATAGAGATCTTTTGCTGTTCCCAGCCCCTCATTCTAGGGAAAATACCCATTGTTGCTCTGCAGCCCTGTGCTTCCTCCATGGTCCTCCTAATTTCCAAAATTTCTAATATTTCCTAAATCTGTCCTATCTTACTCCTAAATTAAAACTCCTGTTTCAAAGTTATCAGCTTGAACTTGAGTACTATCCATTTTATTTAGTTTACTCACTGATTTTCCTTCCTTTTTCTCTTTCCCACCCTTTCTCTATCTTTCCCTCACCTTCCCTTTCTCTCTCTTTTTCTTCTCCTTTCCTCTCTTCCCTCCTCTCCTCTGCCCTCCCCTCTTTTCTCTCTCTCCCTCTCTCTCTCTCTCTCTCTCTCTCTCTCTCTCTCTCTCTCTCTCTCTCATCTCTCATTGGTTTATTTCACTTAGTATAATAATCTCCAGGATCATTCATGCTGTTGCAAAAGGTAAGATTTTCTTTTTTTACGACTGCATAGTATTTGTATTCCATTGTGTAGATGTACAACAGATTTTTAACCACTCATCTACAGGTGGGCACTTGGGCTGTTTCCAGATCTTAGCTATTGTATATTGTGGTGCTATGAACATAGGGGTGCATACATTCTTTCTGATTGGTGTTTCAGGTTTCTTAGGACATAGTCCTAGAAATGGGATCATGGGGTCAAGTGGCAGTTGCATATTTATTTTTTTGAGGAAATGCCATACTATTTTCCATAATGGCTACATTAGTCTGTATTCCCACCAGTAGTGTGCTAGGGTTCCCTTTTCTCCACATCCTCACCAGCACTTGTCATTTGTTGATGGCAGCCAATCTGACAGGTGTGAGATGGTACCTCATTGTTGTTTTAATTTGCATCTCTCTGGTGATCAGTGACTTTGAGCTTTTCTTTATATGTCTCTTGGCCATCTGTATGTCCTCTTGGGAAAAGTGTCTGTTTAGATCCTTTGCCCATTTTTTATTGGGTTGTTTGTCTTCCTTTTGTTCAGTTGTATGAGTTCCTTATATATCTTGAATAATAACCCTTTATCAGATGTATAATTGCCAAATATGGGCTCCCTTTTCAGTTTGTTGATGCTGGCTTGCTTATGGATGCAATATTACCTTAAATCTACCTAAAGGCAATAATTAGATTTTGTTTTTTTTAGATTTGTGCTCTAAATGATCTATTTTATGTAGGATTAGTTTTGCTTAGCTTGTTATTTATTTTAGATGTGGATAGTTTCTGTTAAATATTCATGAACTTTTGTTTTTAGTTCATATTTGTGTATTATTAAACAGAAAACACAGGCCCAAGAGGCAGTTACTTCTGATACAAGACCATGACATCAGACTTAAAAATTGTTTTTCCCCACCAAACCTAAATATAATACCTGATCTAATTGCAGTTTCAAATCCCCCCAGAAACATAATCTTAATCAACCAGTCTGGAATTTTATGGTCAACACCAATGAGCTCTGCTCCTAGAAAGAAATTTGCATGATAAAAACCCACTCTTCCCTAAAAACAAACAACAAATGTCAAATGTCCTAGCCCTCAAATAATCCTTTTTTTTTTTTTTTGCTTTTGTTAATAGACATACCCCTTTCCCTATAAAAACCTTCCATTTTTGTACAACCCTGCCTGATTCACAAATTGCTTAATAAAACCAATTAGGTTTCAAAATTTTCCCTAAAGCTGCATTGGATGCTAAAAAGGCAGTCTGCAAAGCAAAGATTTAAATCTGAGGTGTGTGCACTCGCGCGTGTGTTTGTGTGTGTGTGTGGTGTGTGTGTGGGTGTGTAAGTGTGTAAGCATAAACTCTTGGACTGTTAAATTCACTGGAGATGAGGAATAATACTGCCCAGATATTTTGCCCAGTGCCTAACACAGTAAACATTAATAGACATAGTTTGAATTAATAATTTAATTGTTCTTTCTTCTTTTTTCTTTAGTTTTCTGAAATGTAAAAGCAAATATACTGACTTCCTTTATAACACATAATGAAGTAAATTCATTTTTGTTTCTTCCTTTCTTCTATTTTCCCACTTCCTCTAGGCATGTATGTGATCCTACTTTTAGTCCATTATCAACAATTTATTATTACCATTAAAAAGGTAGGTTTCTTTCAGAATTTATAAAATATCCATCTATTTGTCCTCATTAGGTGTATTGCTATTGACCTTTTAGACACTTACTCAGATTTAATGTTCTCCGCCAGGCCTTTCTTTCAATAATTCAACCACTTAACCAATTAGAGTTTCTTTATTCTAATTCAGCATTTGGTTCCCATGATTTTACATCTTAAAGTGGTGTGAAATGAAGGAAACATTATGGCTATATTTCTTGATTTATGGTTTGTTTGATTAGAAAAATGTCTTTCAGTTCATGAAAATATCTCCTGACCAGATGTATATAGAGTTTTTGAGCTGTATATCTGCCATTTTAGGTCTATAAGATATTTGTTCCATGACTTGAAAGACGCAACTCGGAGTTCAGACAAGATGAACCCATATTTCAGAATATACTATTTGGAAATTTATGCTGTGCCATAATTACGCTAATTCCTAATATTCTCCCCACTCAATCCCAACACAGCCATCATTAATGTGTGACAAGCTGCACTGTGGAGGAAGAGGGAGAGGGAGGATGTCATTGAAAACGATTGGCCCTCCTATTTCTTTAAATGCTAATTTCTTTAAAGAAACTAGTAACTCCAAAGAATGGGCAGAGGAAACTGATGGCAATTAGGGTTTGGCTAATAGAACTCATTGCAGCCTGAGAGGACTGAAGAATAGTTATATGACTGGACAAAAAGAAACTACAGCAAGCACCTGCCCATGGATTCAGAAGGAAAGGAGGGAAGAATGATTGACAGTGATTTGTTACAGAAAGGCATCTTTGAAGAGATGGTGATGTAAGGAACTTGGACAACAGGGTTCCCATTTCCAGAAATACAGATTCTTTACAAAATGAGGGGACACCTGAACGTCATGTTGATCTTTCAATTTATTCTTCCATCAAACAACTACTTTAATAGCTTTTTTGGTATACTAGAGGCCCGATGTATGAAATTCTTGCAAGAGTAGGCCTTCCTTCCCATGGCTGCTGGCACCAGCTTCCCTCTGGCAGCTGGGACCCAGGCTTCCCTCACAGAAGGAGGCCTCACCCACCTGCCACAGCTGGTGATCCCTGTCCTGGGCCTCCCTCTGCAGGGCAATCATGGGGCAATGACCAGGCCCCCAATCAATTGCATCACACTTACCTTGGCTGGCCTGGCACCATGGGTTTCATAGCATGGTCCCAGATGGCTATTCCACTGTTCAGCTGTTTGGTCAATTTGCATATTATGCTTTTATTATATAAGGTAATTCATATACCACAATGACCTGTGCTCATTTCAGTGGATTTTTAGTATATTTATAGAGCTGTACAATTACCTTCTCAACCTAATTTTTTAGTATTTTCATTATCACAAAAAGGAACCCAGCACCCTGTTTCTGATCCATCCCTATTCATTCTCCCCTGCTAATAACATAGTCATATTAGTCAAACTTATACATAGTAGTCATAGGCAATTATTTGCATCTGTATAGATTTGTTGTCTATTATAGATACTTTTATATAAAAGGATCAATGATATGCAGTCCTTTGTGACTGGCTTCTTTTACTTAACATAATGATTTTAAGGATCATCTATTTCGAAACAAATATAAATAATTGATTCAATAGCTGATTTACCAGCTGTTTTTGAGTGTGAATTATGTACCAAGCTCACTAAGACATTACAGGGGACACATGATGCCTATCCTTATAAAGTTTTTAGTTTACTGGGTGAAGATTTTAAATCATCATCTATATATATATATATATAAGGCGAGTATGCAAAGTGTCTTCTTGAGAGTTTGATTGTTCACTATGACATGCGCTCACCACCAAGGAGTGGCATGAAACATGGCGGGCGGTCAGGGGTGGCAGTGGGGTGCGCAGGAAGCAAGGGAAGAAGGAGGTGGGGAGGTGGGGAAGAACCATGAGATGATAGCACATGGGTGGCGAGGGAAGGAGGAGGGAGAGGGAAAAGTGTGAAAGCAGGGAACCTGATCTGCCCTGATCACTGGCCAGGCCTAGGGACCCTACCCATGCAAGAATTTCATGTACACACTAGCCTTAGTAAATATATAATTACAATGTGATAAAGCTACTATGAAAACTCTCACAAGAATATCAAAGTAACCTGAAGTGTCAAGGAAGGCCTTAAAAATCATATTTAAATTGAGGTTTCTACTCTGAGAAAAGTTGACCAAATAAAGAGGCATCAACACATAATTACTGAGCTTCTGCTACATACCAGGCCAAATACAAGGTCAGGAATCAGAGAGATAAAGGACATGGTTATTGTCTTAAAAAGCTGATGGCATAGTGAGACATCATAATATATAAATATACAATACCACCATTTTAATGAATCCTATAAGAGTGCTGTACTCAGTATGATTAGGAGCTCAGAGCAGTGATTTTCATCCTTTTTCATTTCATGGCACACATTAACTAATTACTAAATTTTTTTGGCATACCAAAAGTATGCTAATTTTTGCTGATTTGACAAAAAAATCAGTATAATTTTGATTGATTTACCCCCCCAAAAAATAGTAATTACTTACTTTTTGTTCCAAAGTGATTTTTTAAAATATCAAGTGCCTATATTTGTATATAAGGATTTCTGGTACCAAGAATTAACCAATAAGATGCAAACTTATTATGCAACAAGAATAAGATGCAACTCTATTATATGACCTATATATTTTTTGAGTTCAAGACAGGGCATTTACACTAGATAGCTATTGTTGTTTTGGCTGTTTTTTTTTTTAATTTTTATTTGACAATATTAGGGAAAGAGGTCAATGCCCTTGAATAAATAGTCAGGTTTTAAACATTCTTGAGGCATAGTGGTTGAAAATCACTGCTTTTTATCCATCCATGTTGTAAATTGTAAGATTTTATCCTTTTTTTATGGCTGAGTTATATTCCATTGTATATATGTACCACATCTTTATCCATTCATTTGTTGATCGACACTTAGGTTGCCTCCATATCTTGGCTATTATAAATAATGCTGCAATAAACATAGTGGTGCATATATCTTTTTAATTAGTGTTTTGTATTTCTTTAAATAAATACCCAGAAGTGAGACTGCTTGGTCATGTAGTAGTACTATTTTAAAAATTTTGAGGAATGTCCATACTGTTTTCCATAGTGGTTGCACCCATCTGCATTTCCACTAATGGTGCATGAGGGTTTCCCTTTCTCCACATTCTCACCAGCACTTGTTTGTTGTTTTATTGATGGTAACCATTCTGACAGATGTGAGGTGTTATTTCATTGTGGTGTTAGTTTTTATGTCCCTGATGATTAGTGGTGTTGAGTGTCTTTTCAGGTGCCATTTGGCCATTTCTATTCACTCTTGGAGAAATGTCTATTCAGGTTCTCTATTTTTTTAATTGTTTTTTTTTTTTTTGGTTATTTTTGGTGTTGTGTGAGTTCCTTATATGCCTTGGATATTAACCTCTTATTGGATATATCATTGGCATATACCTTCTCACATTCAATATGTTGTCTTTTCTAAAGTCCAGAAATATTTTCTCTTTCACTGATAGTATTTCCATTTTACTTAGGTTGTTTAAACACGTTTGACCACCTGTGAAATGTTTTGCTAACCCAGATGATTTCAAATACATAAGTTAATGCATTTTCTTCAAATATTAGGGAAGAATTTTAGAGCTGGAAGAAATAATAGGGAGCTTCTAATCCCACAACACACAGTTATGGAATAATTGACAACAGGACTTTTCTGTAGAACTTTCTACAGTGATGGAATCGTTTTATATTTGCATTGATCACTGTGATAGCCAAAAGCCACATGTGATTTTTGAGCAATATAAATGTAGCTCAGGTTTCAAGTTATAGAATCATGGTTTTTAAAGTGTGTGTGTGTGTGTGTGTGTGTGTGTGTGTGTGTGTGTGTGTGTTTGTGTGTGTGACTTGTTTTCAAATGCTATACTAATATATCTGAGTATATGTATTTATGCCCAGTTGATTCTTGAACAACAATTTTAGACTGCTTGGGCCCACTTTTATATAGATATTTTTAAATACAGTACTGTAATAAAAGTATTTTTTCTTTCCTATGATTTTATTAGTAACATTTTCTCTAATTTATTATAAAATCACAGTATATAAAACATATAACATTTAAGACATGCATCAATCAACTTTAAATGTTATTGATAAGGGTTTGTTCAGCTCAATTTTTGGGGAGTCAAAAATTATACACAGCTTTTTGTGCAGAGTTAGTGCCTCTGATCCACCGCATTGTTTCAGGGTCAACTCTATATGTGCAAGGAGACCAAATCGGAGCTCCTTCACCCTGGTTAGCCTGTACCTTTATTCATCTTCCATCCTGGCTGATAAGGCACCTCTGTGGAACCCTGAAAACATAGTTCTATGAAATACTGATTTAGTACAACTCCTTTGTTTTATAGCTTCTTAATTGTAGCTGGGAAACGTAAGGCTCGTGCATGAAGCTGGTTAAGTCTTACTTAATGACAGAGCCTGGGCTGATAGGTCTCTGACCTTCATTGTATGTACCTCACAGTATTTTTCATGGTGAACCATTAATAGTGTAGAAATAACAGATTTAGATGAATTTGTCATTAATGTATCACTTGAGCCAGAGGATAAAAATGGAAACCATAAGTCATTGTCTAACTCTGTGTCTCAGAATCTCTGTAGAGTTTGATTTTATTTTGTAAATACAGAGTCCCTGAAGCCACACCAAACTTCCTGGATCAGATTTTCTAAGTATGGTAGGCTACACTGTGTAATGGGACTACTGTGTTGCAGCCTAAGCACAGCACAATCAGGATTGAGAACTGCTGCATCAGGGTGCACATGTAATTGTAACCTGCTCAGTGGCAATTGTCAACTTTTTTTCCATCTCATGGCACACATAAACTAATAACTGGAATTCTGTGGAACACCAAACCATATACATTTGCCAACCTGATAAAAGAATAGGTACATTTTTTTATTCAGTCACACCGGATGGCTATTGTTGTGTTGACTGTTGTCATTTTTGGGATAATATAAGGGAAAAGAGGTCAGTGCCCCAGAATAAATAGTTGTGTGTTTTAAAATTCTTGCAGCACACCAGTGTGCCTGCTTGGCATATGGGTTGAAAAATCACTGGCTTAGAAGAGACGTATCTGGCATGGCCAAGGGACTTAAGATTAGATAAGTCTTCCTGTAAAAAGTTGATGTATCAGCTGAGTTCTAACAGTGAAGGAACCATCCACTTGAAGAATGACCAGAAGGCTCTTCCAAGCAAAAATAGCGAAATCGGCAAAGCCTTGAGATGATAAGAGAGCTGGCTGCTTCCAGGAAGTGCATCTTGTAACAGATCTTCTGGCGAGTGCTTTGATTAATTCCGGTATCTTTAATGTGTTGTAATTTTTAAAATCTATTTTCTAACACCATTCAGCTTTGCATTGTCACTGGTCAGAGAGACACAGCTCCATATTTTGCCTGTGTTCATTTTATACCAGGCATTTTAATCAATGCTACAGGATTCGGAAAATGTAACTACCTCATCACGTGAGATTGTTCTGCACCATTGTGTGTTAAAATGAATCACTGTGTGTGGCACTTACATGGGTGATTACTCTGCAGATCCATATTTAGTTAGCCTTATTGGGTTTGGCTCATATTATTAACATTATTATGGAACTAATAATGGATGTGTGTTTCATTCTTCACTGGCAGGGTATTATAGTTATAATACTCTAGCAATAGCTCGAGAGATATTTTCTATTAAATATTCTATTTATAGTCTCTAGTAGAAAAATAAAATATACCTCTGGCATAAAAATGTAAGTTTATTGAAGTGAATTTAACTTGGTGAGTAAAGGGATATTTCATTGAGTCATGCCAGCTAGATTGTTGAAAAAATTTTAGAGGAGGGGGAGAACTCAGGGTTGGGACCAGGAACTATTGACCCACCGCTCAGCTTGAAGGCAACTTTAGGGTCACAAAGATCTATTATACTATAGCAGCTGAATGAGAAAACTCAAGAGCCTGAGATATACTTGAGGAATTTGTCTGGAACACACATGGGTCCTAACTCTACCCCTGGGCTCTGTGCCTAGAATGTAATATGGCACAGGATTGGAAGACAACAGTGAATGGTCAACAGAGAGAATCTTCTGCATGGAAAACCTGTTTTGGATTTTATGGTTCAGAATATGCTAAATATGAGGAACTATGCTCCTATTGTTGTTGTTTTATTTTTTGAATGGGTTAGGATCTTTGAAATAAGCTTTTCCCTCCATCATATCTGTCAAACTATGAAGGCATCTCATAGTTCACCTGAAATTTTGGTAAAAGATGTAATCTCTGGACTGTAATAAAGGAAGCCTCCTAGGGGAAACCTTGTCTCTGCTCTCATCCTAGTTGTCAATGCACACTTCTTAAAAAGTATTTTACCCTTTTTGCTGTTTGTTTATGTTTTGTTTTTTTGTTTGTTTTTTTTGCCTCAGTGAGCCTCTGAATAATTAATAATGTTTAGCAACAAAACTTACTACAACATATTTTTATGTATGTAAGTACTAACAGGGGATCTTATGGGATTCAATTATCCAATAAATATTTGTTAAGCAGCTACTTTGGGGCATACTCTATCTTAAATTCATACAATCAGAAATGAAAAAAGAAAAATAAGTCTTTAGAAAACTATATCTTAGTGTTTCATCACAATCTAGGTAGGTCACAAGGTCAAGAAGGGGGGCGGTGGGAGCTTGACACAGTGCATCTCCTTTAAATGCCTGGATCCCTTGCTCCTTTGTACTTGATGTTTAGAGCAGCTGCATTTAGGGGGCAAGTACTGAAGAAAGTGTCTGCCACGGAAGCCATCAAAGGAATTTGATCAGGAGACATAGCTAAAGAGTAAAGTATTCTTTGTAGGAAAGGTAACCTAACTTCAAGTTACTTTACATGCTTATCTTAATTTTGCTATGCTCTAGATTTTCTTAAAGTCTCGTTTTCAATTACTTATTTTCTTCTACATTTTTTATTAACTTGTTGACCTTCCACCATTAAAGTAGCTCAGTTGTTCTATGTTCCTTGTCTCTAGGGATATATAAAACAAAATAACTAAAAAAAGAATTTCCTCTTTAGGCTGTACTTTAAAAGCTTAGGTCCTGAGGAAAAATAAAATTGCATACAACAACAGTAAGAGAAGTGGGAGCATCAAGTGGAGGCAATGGAGCAGAATCATTAAGTTTTCCATATTAGGAAATACCCTGTTCCCCTGGATAAGCCCTGGGATAAAGAAAAAACTTCAAGGTAGGTCTGTGGGATCTGAGAACAAGACTGTAGTCAATTTCTGGGAGTAAAATGCTCCCAGAGAAGATGTTAAGACCCTAGAGAAGAAATGGCTGAATGATGCTTCTGGGCAGAGAGAGTCTTAGGTATTCTCATAGTTTCCTATGACAAGCTCTAGCTTGTTGTCAAAGCAGAAAAAAAATGATTGCTTTGCACTTGAGATGACAGAGCCACAGTAGATAGGGCTGTCAGACCTGAAGGTGCCATGTGTACAGAAATGAGTGCCATCCCTCAAGCATCCTGGGTGGTCAGCTCTCCAAGGGTCAAGAATGATGGCAGGAGCCTCAGTGGATTTATGTTTGGTCAAATTGTATTGACCATCTGGCACTGCTTCACCAATACTTTTGGAGAAGGTTTTAGAGAGGATGTGACTTGTGAGCTGGACCCTGGGAATCGGAGACTCCTTGGACCCTCCCCTGTTCTTGGTATGTAGGTTTCACCCATCATTCCCACAGTGATGTTGACATAAGAACATCCAGACCTATAAAATTTTTTATAAGTTCATTAGAGTTTATTTGAGCCAAATGACGCATGTGTCCAGAAGCAAGCTCTCAATAGACTAAAAAAATGCTCTAGATAATGGCAGTTTTATGGTTCTTTCCGTGCATTTGGAATCACAGGAGGGACCATAAGGAAGATTACATGAAATCCATTAGTGGTAGATTAAAGAGGTGGGAGAAAACAAGGTGTGGTAACCTCTGTAATTGGGTTATAAGATAGTTATGTGCTCACTTGGGTTATAAGATAGTTATAAGATAGTTATGTGGTTATAAGATAGTTATGTGCTCACTTTAGGGTGGTTACTTCTTCCGGGTCTGAAGAAGAGGACTAGTCTGGCATTTCAGAAGGCATGTTAACCTAGATGCACAAGAACAACACACAGAGCTTGCTTAAGGCAATGACAAACCTTTTACTGAGGAAGTTATAGGCCTGGGACATGACCCACTTAGGAATTTATGATCAGATCATCCTGTGAGATCACTTTTGGTCACTGAGCTTGTCAGATTTTCTATAACATGGGAACCATTTTCAAAGACACAGTCTTGAGAGAGTGAGTGTGGACTGAATAGGCAACTTACCCCTGTTAAGGTCTCTACATAAAGTTCTAAGATTCTGGCTGGTGGGTGTGGAGATTGACTCATTTTGAGGCCCCAAGAGACAAGCCTCCTAAGGAACTGCCCTTGCTTATTAGAACTACCACCTCCCAATCTGCCTCTTCCTTTGGTCTCTCCCTGCCCTCTCTGTACAGGGAGTCATTTTCAAGTTTCACCCAGGTAACTCCCAAGTTTGCAGGCAAGCAAGTGCATACAAGTAAGCTCTTTTATCTGACACTTGCACAGTCATGCCTCCCTCCCTCCCCTCCATCAACTCTCCATTCATGGCAGAGACACAAACTCCAGGTGGATAAAGGTCCTAAATAAAAATAAAGGGAAGACAGGAAGGAAGGAAGGAAGGGAGGAAGGGAGGGAGGGAGGGAGGGAGGGAGGGAGGGAGGGAGGAAGGAAGGAAGGAAGGAAGGAAGGAAGGAAGGAAGGAAGGAAGGAAGGAAGGAAGTAAAGAAGGAAGGAAGACAGGAAAACAGGAAAACAGGAAAACAGGAAGGAATAGGAAGAAAGGAAAGGAGGAGGGAAGGGAAGGAAAATTGTCTGTGAACTGAGATGCTTTCCTGTTTCAGCCCTGTCTCAGTGAATCTGGGGCAGCATGGGAAGGTCTTATGGACCAGCTTGATCCAGAGTGCTCTATAGCAATAGAATACTTCCTTCTCCTGGGGCAGCTGTAGAGAGAGAATCACTGAGAGGCTCATTTGTGGGGAATGCATGATCATTCTAGTTTAGGTCACTTTTCTCATGTGAAGGATGTCCATTGGTTTCCAAGTTTTGTGAATCAGGATCTTAACTAAAAAGATACTGATTTATTTTTCTATAAGATATCACTTTCTCATAAATAATTCTTTAGTATTTGCAAGTTTGCTGGTGCATTCTAGTGTTTTGTTTCCTCCAGAGGTAAACTCTAGTCCCCTCCTGCTTTTAAAGGGGAATAATTAACACACATATGCATGAAAAAAATGTAAAATACAATAAATTTAAACTGCTTTTCATCTATATTATAAATTTGTGTATTTCATCACTTAATATAAACATATCCTTGACATATTCATATAACATCTTAGAATCTGGGTCTTGAGGATGGGGCTCAAGTCATCCTGAATTGTTACTTCTTACTTTCTCTAACTTCTCAAGTTGGTACCTCAAATTAGATTTACTTTCTTTATAAGTAAAGAAGATTTTTTTAAAACCATACAAGGTTTTGAGGATGGTGGTGGGATGGTATCAATGGAAAAATTGGTACTTTTAGCATATATTGATACTGTAAGAATTATCTATTAGATTCCTTACTGGGAAGACATGTCTCATAAAAAGTGAGAATTAAACTTTTCCAATGTTATCTCAGTTTAATCATAATTCTAAGCACCTCTCTCTTTAATTGAGTTTTTGGTATTGTTCTCTCATTTTGAATAATTAAGATCTGCTCATGCTTAGTGAAGAACTAATCTGTAAAGGCACTGATAGTTTTCATTGAAAAGATACAAAAAGGAATAGAGGACATTGTTATCAAAAGCTTTACTAGATTGTCAAATGAAATAGAAGGTCAAGCAGGACATCTGTTGGATTTAAGGTTTGAGAAGATATGCATTTATACCAGTGTTGAATAATGTAACCTTCGCTTTTAAATTTTATATTTAAAAATGTCTCTGTGAACCTAAAACCTAGGTGATCCAGCAATCAATGTCACCCCAATAATTTTTTTAAAATCTTTATTGTTGAAAGTATTACATATGTCCCCTTTTTTCTCCCATTGACCTCTTCTAGCCCACCCCCACCCCCACCCCAGGCCTTCACCACCCTATTGTCTGTGCCCATGGGTTATGTGTATATACATACAAGTTCATTGGTTTATCTCCTCCCCTGCCTTACCTTTGATATTCCAAAGTCTGTTCCTTACTTCTATGTCTCTGGATCTATTTTGTTCAACAGTTTATATTATTCATTAGAAGACACTTTAGGCAGTAACATCTCAGACATCTCTCATAGCAATATGTTTACCAATACCTCTCTTGGACACTGAAAACTAAGGAGAAAATAAACAAATGGGACTACATCACCCCAATAAATTTAATTTAAGAAATGTCTGTGTGAATAACGTGATGTTTGGGCCGAGAGAAAGCGACTGTTTTTTATGTGTTGTGGAAGAGAGAACGGGGATGATATTCGCTCTTTGATTCCTTTGTGTCATGAATTGGGAAGCTGCATGAGAAGCAGGAGGCAAACCCAGCTTGGGAATCAGTCCATCTGGGGTTACCTTGGTGTGTCTGTTCCATCTCAGTAGTTGGGAATAGGAGCAGTGTGTGTGTGTGTGTGTGTGTGTGTGTGTGTGTGTGTGTGAGAAGTGTGACTACCAAGTAGTCAGAACAGGCTTGATAAGGAAAAGATGGTTGTGGCGTCAGCTTCACACATTTCTAATTTATTGGAGGGATGCCTGCATGCATCTTCCCTCAGTATGAAGCATAAGGAAGTCACCCTAAAGCATGGTCCATACCTGCTAGTGCTTTTCTGGAGGGTTCTGAGACTATTGCAGAGGCTTCCCTGCCTCTGGGTAGTGACTTGCCCTATTTTTACTCCATAGCATGAGCCTTGCACAGTGTGTCACTAAGAGCAAGGGGTGGGGGCCAGACGGGTAAATGCCAGCAAGAACATTTCCTAGTGGGAGTGCTAGATTGACTCAAATGTTCCCTCTTAAATTGGAAAGCATTGTTTAAGGGATAGATAAATCCATGCCTTTAAGAAAGTTGGTGGTGATAAAACATGTAATGAAAGAAACATAAGCTAGTTATAAAAAATCATTATGTTCATTTTTCCTCACTTTACTGTGATGGAACTGACCCTCTTGGATGTCAACATTCAAAAGATAAGTTTTAGCATTACTTAAACTGCCTAAATTTCCATTCTAACACACAGTCACAATGTGAATTCAGCACAAACAATGGAGATACCATTTCATCTTCATTAAAGCATGTGCATAAAGAAGTAATATAATATCTCTAATAAACACCTGCTTCAAGGCAGGGTCCTGTCTGTTCCCTCTCATTCCTATTCTTGCTCAAGACCGACATTCGCATTCTACGCTGCCATTGGATTTCTAGCTATTCAAACGAAAAGTTTTTATCAGGCTTGATGTTACCGTTGAATATCCATGGCCGTATTTTGGCAAGGAAACCAAGAGCCTGGCAGCCTTTTTCAATAATTTCCTATAATGCAAAAGGGCTTAATGCTCCTATTATAGAACTGATTCTATTATACTCTCCTCTCCAGAACTAATGGAGCACTCGACTTACTCATTTTAAAGAAAATGATTGAATGTGAAAAGCTTCCAGACCTTGCTTCTTGCCAGGATGGAAACTGTTCTGTCCTTTATACTGAACAGAAAAGTCACCCCTTAATTAAGTTTATTGTTATTTTTCACCTGCCAGGAAATCCCGTAACAAAGCACACAGAAGTGTATGTGTCAGAAACTATATTAGACCATGCTTTAAAACCTTCATTTTTGCCTTATACAATAAAAATAGCTAATATTTATTGAGTGCTTAAAACAACAGGCACTTATTTTTAGTTTTTATTTGAATTAATTCAAATAATCTCACAAAACCCTAAGAGATAGATGCTGTCACCATATTATGGATGAAGAAAGTAAGGCTCAGAGAGTTTAACTAAATAATAGAGTAGGGGTTTAAATGCATACCATCGGAGCTCTTAACTGCTTAAATTATTTTCCATTTAGCTAAGAAATGATAAAAGGTAATTCAGCTAGTGAGTTGAGAATCAACTCCTTTATTAAAAATTTCCTGAATAGCTATTGCTTGCAACATAGTCATTACAGCAAAGTGGCTGGGTAGTAAACGAGGTAAAATGGAGTTGTTCAACTAAGTGAACTTTTCCTCTAGTGAATGAGATGGGAATGCAGAAAGCTAATTTAAATATAAGTGTCAATGGCACCATAATGTAAGTATAAATTGAATAAAAGTTGCAGAGAGATGCATTTTATTATAATTATTTTAATGATGCAAGACAAAGTTTTATGGAGAAAGAAGCATTTGAACATGCCCTTGACGATATGTGAAAGATTTGAACAAGAGATGTAATTTCTGGGTAGAGGGTGATGTATGAGCCAAAGAAAGGAGAGTGCAGCCTTGTTTGTTATTTCTTAAGTAAGACTGGAGCCTTAGTTTAAGGTGTTTATAGCATGAAAAGCAGTATAGGATCATATAATGTTATATTTGAATAGGCCCACAGAGATGATTTACTCAATGTAACTTTCAGTGATGTAGAAACCCAAGTCCCAAGAAATTTTATGCACCTATTTTCGTTATATGAGCTCTAATGGAAGAAAGAATGAAGGCTGCAAAGAGAAGCATTAACTTGAAATGGCTGACTGGATTTTACTTTATGGATAGAATTGAATGCCCAATTTAGAAATTTAAATTTCAGTGGAGGGCCAATGTATTTGGCACTCCATGTTACTGCCTGGCTCTTATATTATACCTTTCATCTCAGTCACTAACTAAATCTATGATCGTGACATTGTTTTCTGACTGTTTCTATATTCTTCACAAAACTAAAAAAAATCACTTCATTAACAATTTCTCTATTTTCTGTAAAATAAAAAATAACTTCATTATCAACTTCATTCTCTGTAAAATAAAATAAAAATGAGTTCAATATAAGGAAATAAAGGCTTGAAGACAGAAGGAAAAGTATGCAATAGTTATTCAAGGGAGGGAAAAACTACGTGGCCCAGGGAAATACTGTGGAATTGCCTGTGGCCTCTTGGGCCCACTTGATATTATTATTAGTGATCAGAATGTAAAGTGAGACCAGTCAGATCGATTGTGTCTTTTCTGGTTGACTTCAGACACTCAGGGACTGGGAGGAAAAAGTACATAAAGAACTGAGTAGAACTAAGATTGGGGAATTTCCAAGCATGGTCAATAGAGAGAGGAATATGAAGGTTGAGAGTGACTATAAGTGTGATTAGGATGGCAGAACTGGAATTTACCTTGGGGAAAAAGGATAATAACAGCAGGATGTAGTGCCCAACAGAGTGAACTGGAAAGATGGAAGGTGATGGGTAGAGAAGGTGATAACTTAAAATTTGGATAATAGAGAGTATATTGTAAGTATCAAGTCAAGAGCTCAGATACAAGCAAGAGGATTAGTGGTGGGGAGTTAATGAAAGTAAAGGGCAGAAGTTCAGTGCATCAAGAGACTAAGGTATTGGAAAGGTCATTTATCTGGATATTAAAAGTATCAATATGTACAAAGGAAGTCTTCTAGGTGGGGGAAGAGTGATCTATGTACTGTAATCTTTAAAGACTGAGTAATAGATTTCTGAAGATCTCTGTGAAAAGGAATGCTTTTAGGGAGAAATAAAAGATAGCCTTTGAAAAAAATTGCAAGGAAAGAAACAACCCCAGGGGCAGCCACATTTGGGGAATGTTCCCAGAAGAAGCTGAGGATGCAGGGGACTTTTTAGGTGATTGACCATGTGGTCCAGAGGGCGAGTGAGTCAGTTTGAAGTTTGGGGCGGAATCTGAGACTGCGTCAATTCAGGGACTTAGTAAGCTAAGTGGACAGGATGATCTTGTAATGAGAGAGAATCAGGGGGTGAGGGAGTGGGATGTGTTTTCTGCTATAAACTGGGACAAAGGGCTTGATGGGATTATTTCTGTTGGTCTCAGAGGCAGCTTTGGATGTTGATGTGGTTACTGCAGGGGAGGGAGGAGGGCTGCACACAATGTTCTTTTTTTCATCCTTTGGGATCTACTTCAAAGGCAATTTTAAGAACCCAAAAGGGGTCACAACATAGACAACTCTGTGAG
Organism: Pipistrellus kuhlii; assembly: GCF_014108245.1. Lineage (NCBI taxonomy): Eukaryota > Metazoa > Chordata > Mammalia > Chiroptera > Vespertilionidae > Pipistrellus > Pipistrellus kuhlii. The sequence continues at coordinate 17,233,261 of NW_023425405.1, forward strand.
AGCTCCATTACCTTTGATGGTATTGAAGCTGAAAATTTTATTTTAAGAAAGGAAAGGAAGTCATGAGAAAAACGATTCTGTACATTATTCTGAACATCAATGAAAGGATGCTTGATGAAATGGATTGAAACCTTAGCAACTGTGCTCAAGCAATAGCTGAGGTTAAAATATCAAAGAAAATTAAATACTAGACTTAATCAAAGATGGATCATAGACTTTATAAAACAGAATTAAAAATCCCCAGTGAGCTCATAAGTCAATACAAATAATAGGAGGAACACTCAAATACAATATAAGTAAAATAATAAGGGTCAGAAACCAACAAAGTCGATGAATAATAAACAAGCATAGGAAAAAATATTCAGTACAATTGTTACTGAAAGGAATGCATGAAATGTGATAACATGTTTCCTTTAACATTTTGCAAGTTTGCAATGAAATGATATATTACAAATATAAATATAAATACATAACTAGATTATTTTGTATATATATTCATTCTAGGGTTTGATAATAAGCAGAAAAATTAAGCCTCTCATATGTTTCTGTGCAGTTAATTTGTTCAATGTTCACAACAGACAACGTGAATATGTTAAGAGTATTTTAAATGTTTATGTACTTTGACTCCCTCCCTAATTTACTTTTGGAATATATCCTAGGACGTCATCAGATATATACTCAAAGATTTATTTATATGCATGCTAATTGCAACATCATCAAATGACATATTGTAAGTACTCTAAGTTTCCAAATAAGGATAGAAAGCTATGAAGTCTATAAACCTCAAAGTCTGCTGAAGGATATTGGACAATGCTGACAGTTTTAGAAATAAAGTTTATTCTGTAATATTAGATCCGTATCAAAGAGTATCTGTCACATGCATATAAAATTTGAAGTATAATGAAAATAACATGCATGAACCACCTAACAACTTAAGCACCTCAGCCTTCTCAAATATCACCAAGCTACCTGTAGGACTCTTCTCTCCTACCCCCACCTATAGGACTCTTGCCTATCCTCTCAACACTCACAACCTATTTCTAATTTTTTATTACATTTATGGTTTTATCAAAGTATAACATACATACAGAAACACACCCAAATCATACACATACAGACATATAATGCAATATTGTGATAGAACACACCTGAGTAACCAGCATGCAAACCATCACACTGAATGAAGAAAGCCTCAGAGAAGCCTCTTGTGCTATCTTCCTTGTTCTTCCCCACAAAGGTTTACCACTCTCCTCACTTCTAATATCAGAATTAGTTAGACCTGATTTTGGCCCTTATGTAAGTGAATTTGCAAAGTATGCTTTTTTGCATGTGTCTGGTCTCCTCTTAGCCTTGCACATGTGGTGTCTCACTTTTAGAAGGGTGGAGTGAGATGTTCTAAAAATCTGCTCCTCCATTTCACCACGGGGTGATGGGCGCACAGTGCAATATTAAACACAAGAGCCACCAGAGTCAACAGTTTCAAAAGTCTGAGGATGAACAACAGACTTGAAACCATTTGAGGAATGTTTTTACTCAAGAGGAACGAACAGTGAGCTCTTGTTAAGAATAGAGAAGCTTATAGCTTTCTAACTTGCCCTGATCATATCCCCTTGTTCTTCAGGTACAGAGTAGCCTTAAACACCAGCAACCTCACAACTATGGTAGCTGTGAAAACCAACGGGAAAGCCCACAGGAGGGGGGTGGGTAATGGGTTTGGAGCACCCTAAAAACCCCATTCCCACACATTTGTCAATATTTGGCCTGCCTGAAAAGCTTCATTCTCAGAGCATGTCTTTATTTGACCTGACTTAGAGCTTTCTCTATGTGGACTACTACAGGGCCTTCCCCCAACCCCTAATCACAAAACAAAACAAAACAAAAATAAAAATAACCAGTAACAAATGTTTAACATTGTAACTGCCTGATATAGCCTTACTAGTTGGGATTAAGTGGTGGTTGACTAAAAACTTTAAAATGGAAAAATTGGGGAATAATAAGTCCTTAAGCTTTCCTATGTTCCTGGGAACCTAAAAGCCTTTATACCAAAATTAAAAATAAATAAAAGGCTCCATACATATGCAATGCTGGGTGCACATGCCTAGAAAAAACCTGAGAAGGCTCTAATCTTTCCCCTCTGGCTGACCTTGAGGCTGTGTACAAGACTAAGGCAGAGTTATAAACTGCCCAATGAGCCATTAAAAACTTGACTTGACTTTGGGTGGTGGGCACACAGTGCGATATACAGATCTTGTAACATAGACATCTACGCATGAAACCTGTATGGTCCGCTTAACCAAATGTCACCGAAATAAATTTGTTAAAAAGCAAGCTCCAATGTGTATGAAGCATATAATACACAAGTTCAGCAAGGCTGCAGTACACAAAATCAATAAAAAAAAATATCAAATGTATTTCTGTACACTAGCAAAGAACAATCTGAAAATAAAATTAAAAAACAATTCCATTTTAAGAACATCAAAAATTAAATACTTAAGGCACAAATGTAATACAAAACATCCACTGAAAACTACAAAACATAATGGAAAGAAATTAAAGCAGATCTGCATAAATAGAAAAAGATCACATAGTCATTGATCTGCAGAATTAAAACTGTTCAAATGATAATACCGTATTTTTCAGACCATAAGACGCTCTGGACCATAAGACGCACCAGTTTTTAGAGAAGGGAAATGAAGAAAAAAAGATTCTGAAACAAATAGTGTCCTAAAATATTTTTTGTGCATTAAAACCCAACATCACAGTCATAAACACATGTAATCAACCCTGTAAAGTAAACAGCAGCATTTAGAACCATTTTAGAGCTGGGCAAGCACACAGAGACCACACAGAGCCGGGCAAGTAAAAAAACTTTTTTTTAAAAGTATATGTGTAGGCTATATTTGGACCATAAGACGCAGGGACTTTTCCCCCCCACTTCTGGGGGGGGAAAAGTGCGTCTTATGGTCCGAAAAATACGGTAATTCTCAAATCGATTTATGGGTCAATGTACTCCATATCAAGTGCATCATTTCTGGCTAATTTCATATCTCCCACTGAGAGAAAAGGATAGTAATATAATTAATACTTATAATGCCATACGTCTTAGAATTCTGGTTGTAGAAGCCAGTATGTATTTGTCTAATCCCAGTTGTTTAATGCTGGTTGCATCATTACCCATGGTACTACATCTTCCCTTGGCCAGCCAATGAATACTGGCTCCCAGTGACTCCAAATTTGTTACTCTGCTTCATTGATAATAATCACAAAAGTAAATGTTATCCAGATTATAAAGGGAAATGTAAACAGTAATTTATCATTTTCTGATCCTGTGAACTTTATGATTAACATAAAACAATGCATATCCAACTACAATTTCTCTTAAACACATTCTGTGAATGTGATTTTGTTCAGTGTTGTTTATACCTCTGTCTTCTACACACTGCCACCAGCGGAGAAGAGGGTGAGGACACTGTTCAAAACAAGAAGAATGGTTTCATTTATTCCAGCAATATCAGTCCCTCATCCAGCATGGCTTATGCCTGAGTCACATATTCTTTTGGAGGGCAGAGGACATTAATCAAGAAGTCCCTTTGGCATTGTGGAGTAAAGGCCTCATTGCTTCCAGAGGAATTAGGTGTAGCTATTCCAGAGGAACTGCCTGGAACATGGTACAGAACCTGTGAGAGAACAAGTGGGTGAGCTCCCTGGGTATTGATGGGAGGGAGATCCAAGAATAAATTTTGCTTTGGACAACTATGCTGCCCTTGGGTGCTATAGACATGAAGAATACCATGGTCCAATATAGAGGGATGAGAATCCATTCAGAGACCTACACATGGGACTCATTACCAAGTGTTGGCAATAGATCATTGGTAGTCTAGACCCCTGAGCTTGTCCTGTGTTCTATCTTAACTAAAAGTCATCCCAAACCAATGTTAGAATCATTTTGGTGGCCCAGTATCATTGGAATATCTAATAAACCCCATTGTCTGGGTAGAGGGTCAAAGAACACCATGAAGTGCAGCAGCAGGGATAGTGATAAAGCTCCTGGAAAGCATTACTGCCTACGGAGAGGGGCTACAGCATTTGGACAGGTTCAAACTGGGACTAATGAGTGGGCATAATCCTCTCATAGCAAAGCCATGTGCAAGTCCCAGCACAATTATAGCCAAAGGCTACAGTTGTAAGCTTAAACCTATGGCCCAAACCTGTGGTCCCATGTGTCTGAGTGATGTGGGCTTGATAGAGTTCAGGTGTAATTGAGTAGATTTGAATTGAAACACGAGAGAACTTTGCAAACATCTTGACCAGGCCCTTACTTTGCCACATGGAATCCTATCTAATCTAATAAAAGAGCGATATGCAAATTGAACATCACTCCAACACAAGATGGCTACTCCCATGTGGTCAAAGATGGCTGCCCCCATGACACAAGATGGCTGCCACAAGATGGCCAGCAGGGAGGGCAGTTGGGAGGGACTAGGCCTGCAAGGGAGGACAGTTGAGGGCAATCAAGCCTGAAGGGGAGGGCAGTTAGGGATGACCAGGCTGGCAGAAGAGGGAAGTTGGAAGCAACCGGGGCTGCAGGGGAGGGCAGCTAGGGGCAAACGGGCTGGCAGGGAAATAGTTAGGCATCAATAAGGCTGGCAGGGGAGTGGTTAGGGGGTGATTAGGCTGCCAGGCAGAAGTGGTGTGGGGCAATCAGGAAGGCAGGCAGGCAGGCAAGCAATTGGGAGCCAGAAGTCCTGGATTGTGAGAGGGGTCCCAGACTGGAGAGTGTACAGCCTGGGCTGAGGGATCCACACCCCCATGCATGAATTTTGTGCACCGGGCCTCTAGTCTGTCTATAAAATAAAGACTGGGCTTATAGTACATGGTGCTGTCTTTCCAGTAGAGAAGCAGCATCATACCTCGACCCAGCTTTATTCTCTTGTCTGTCTTTTCTAAATCTTTCACCACCTCCTATCAGGTTCACCCATGGCCATGCCTGCTCAGCACATATGGCACCCAGTGTGGGGCTGAGCTCTGGGAACCGGGACCTGAGCTCACCACAGCTGCTCTAACAGGTCCCAGCTACTGGAATGAGACTTTGAAATTTTGAGGCTGATGTTTCTAGTGATAGAGATTCACATGGGATCAGGTCTGGGCTCTAGGTGCTCTACTCAGGGAACACTGCTGGCCCTAGCTATTCCAAGGCATAGGAGTGTAACTTAGAGGATTTTTAGAAAGATATTCCAAAATGTAGGGGTACCTGAATGGGTGCTTAGAGCAGGAGGCCCTCTAGCGCAGATCTAAGGATGATAGTGCGGAGACTGCTACTAGTTTACCACAATCTATTTCCTTTTCTTCTAGGCAGAACACAATATTATGTTTTCTAGGCTCCCTTACATTTGGGTATGACCATGTGGGCTCTAGCTAGTGAACAGTAGTGGACAGTAGTGATGTATGTTGTTTTTTAACCTAACCCATAAAACTTCCTATATGTTCTTCTGCTCTCATTTATCTGGCTTTGTTAGATATATGTCAGCATTGGAATGAGCTTGGGATTTATGTATTGAAGACAACCTAGGCTAGTGGTCGGCAAACTCATTAGTCAACAGAGCCAAATATCAACAGTACAACGATTGAAATTTCTTTTGAGAGCTGAAAACTGACTTCTGTGCATGTGCCATGGAGTTTCAATTGCACTGTACATGCCCGCTGCATATGGTATTTTGTGGAAGAGTCACACTCAAGAGGCCAAAGAGCTACATGTGGCTCTTGAGCCGCAGTTTGCTGACACTGACCTAGGCTAAAATGAGGCTTCCCAAATCATTTAGTGAAGCAGAACCCATCTGTCCCTCCCACAGACTGAACTTTGAGTAACAAATGTGCTTCTATTGTGTTAGATCACTGAGAGTCTAGCTTCTCTAGCAACTAAACTAATATAGTAATATTTTAAAACTGAGTATTATCTTGGAATTCTTTTTTTTTTAATTCTCATCTGAAGGTATGTTTTTATTGATTTGAAAGAGGGGGGAGAGAGAGAGAGAGAGAGAGAGAGAGAGAGAGAGAGAGAGAGAGAGAGAGAGAGAGAGAGAGAGAGAGAGAGAGAGAGAAGTGAGAGAGAAACATCAATGAGAGAGAAACATCATCGATCAGTTGCCTTCTGTGCATGCCCCGACCCGGGATTGAACCCAAACCCACAACCTATGATGTGCTCTGACCACAAATTGAACCTGTAATCTTTTGGTGCATGGGACGATGCTCTAATCAACTGAGCCAGGGCTGTCAGAATGCTTAACGGTGTTTTAAAAATTAGGCATGCAAAATATTTGGAAAGATATTTTATTGCTGCTAAAGGCCAAAACAGGTTTACAGAGTGAGCATTTTTCCCTACAGTTAGATGTAAATGGTAATATTGCTAACTTCACACATAAGAAAAATACTAGGAGAAAAAGAATACCAAAAGAAAGCAGGATGGGGAGAAACATACCATGGATGTAGTTTTAGCAAGGCTGTTGACTACGTCTCTCATGGATTCCTTTCAGCTGCATACTTCTTAATATCAAGGTGATGTTGTAATGCACTACATCCACATGGAAGGAAGTTTCAAGTCAAGTTCACACATCTCTGTCATTGTGTCTTATTTCTAATAATTTTAGTAGCAATTTGGATAAAGACAGATGAAAAATGCTTATCTAACTTGCAGCTGATAAAAATCAGGAAGAGAAAATATGGTATGTCAGAATCAAGATTGAAATTATAGACTGAAAAGATGACCTGAAACAAAGAAAATTAAATTTAGCAAAAATAAACGTAAGCTACAGAATTTAGGTTTTAACAAATAAATACCTTAATATTACAGACATGGCTTATTGTAAAGGGTAAAATTGAGAACATTTTTGAAAGAAGTAGCCCTGACTCAGAACCCAAAACTTGTAGATTAGCAGATTAGCTACAAAATGATACTATAGGTACTCCTAAAAAAAAAAAAAAAAAAAAAAAAAAAAAAAAAAAAAAGGCTGACATAAAAAATAAGAGTACAGATAAATCTGGAACGCTTATAACAGTGATTCTCAGTGGAGGTATTGTTTTGGGAAAATCATGGTTGTACTTTTTACTTTTGCTATGACAAGCCTTACTAATTGACAATTCCTATGTCAAAACTTCAGAGAATTGTTGGATATCATTTAAGACCTTCAAATATCCTGCAGGATGTTGTTATAGGTAAAAACTATTTCTAATAATCAGCTTAATAACTTTTTGTAACATAAAATCTCTATCTTTTGCAAGGTATTAATATTATAGTGAATTTTTCAGGCATGTAATTTATGTCCAAAAGTAAAGATTGGTTTTTGTTCAGAACTTTACCAGGAGCTTGTTTATAATTTCAGAAAATTATGTCACTGGTAGCCATGCTATGCACTCCTGTATCAGCTGGCATTTGGTGGTGCATTAATGGAAATTTGATTATAGGTATAATCATCTCTTTTCTTTGTTATATCTTACAATGTAGTCTTGCACAATCATTTGCATATGGAAATACACATTATTTTATTTTACACTAGTGATCTGGTGCACACATTCATGCACATTGAAAGGAAATTAAATAGAAAGTGGCTGGTGGGGGACCAGATATGCCCTGAAGCTAACCTCCCATGGTCCTTCAAGCATCTGTGGAGTGAGTGGGACCCCTCTGGCAGGTGGACTCCCTCAGCCTAACCTGCGGGGATCCTGCCAAAACCAGCTCTCCAACACCCCCCGGGGTGGTCCAGGAGTGTGCGAGGGCACTCTACAAAGTTGCTGTGTAGAATGCAAACACAAGTGTGCAGTGAACCAGATTCAGGCCAACAGTTCCCCAGCAATAACATAACTCATAACTGAAGGTGGAATCACATGGCCCCATGAGGAATCCAGCTCCCTCCTCTCTGGTTTTGGGGTGTGTCACCCAAGAACCACTGCTGCCAAGTCACTGCAGCTTGGCAGCTCCTGTGTTGAGAGTCTCCCCCCTTATGGTCAGTGTGCATCATAGCAACCAGGCAGAGGGACACTTAGCATATTAACCATATATATATACATATATATATATATATATATATATATATATATTACTTTCACAAAGTTTCATTTATATTACACTTACGATATTATATTAATTTTTAAATTATTTTTTGCAGCTAGGTTAATTTTCTATTAATGTATTTTGAAGATAATAAAGAGGGCATTACAGAATATCTACTATAAAAAGTGTTGAATCATATAAGGTTGGAAACCATAGCTATAAATGTGTGCATTTCACTGATAAAAAAAAGTTCATGTTCTCTGGAATTTAGAATTATAGTGGGCCTAATGGTTTGTGTTATGATAACAAAGAACCTACAATATAGACAATTTTAATAAAATGTCATATTCCTGGAGAGGATGTGAGGGGAAATTTGTTGGACATATATATGCAACAAGTATTATGTTTACTTGCTCTCTTTTTAAAAAAAATATATTTTATTGATTTTGTACAGAGAGAAAGGGAGAGAGATAGGGAGTTAGAAACATCGATGAGAGAGAGAGTCATCGATCAGCTGCCTCTTGCACACCCCCTTACTGGGATATGCCCTCAACCAAGGTACATGTCCTTGACCAGAATCAAACCCAGGACCTTTCAGTCCCCAAGCCGACGCTTTACCCATTGAGCCAAACTGGTTTCGGCTATTTGCTGTCTTTTATATAATATTTTCATGCTCACAATTACTTATTTAGGTAGCTATTATTTCCCCATTTGAAACTGAGGCAATAGATTCAGAGGATATAAGTAACCTGCCCCAAATCAAAAGCGATTGGTTGTGAATACAGGATTCAGACCCAACTCTATTTGGCTTCAAAGCCCCAGCTCCTCACCATTGTGCAGCAAAAGGTTCACTGGAAGGTAATATCAGTCTCCAGTTTCTGAAAGGGCTGCTATTTAAAAGGAGTAGGTTTCATCTGGGCCATTCCAGAGGCTATAAAGCTCAGAAGAGTGAAGAGAAGTTAAACAGAGGTAAGTTTTAGTGAAACTGAAAGAACTTTATCACAGTCGGTTATCCCTCAGCAAGAATGGACTGCCCTAGGAGGTATTGACATGTAAAGATACCAACAACCACTAAAATTCAGTATTGATTATGATGTGTCAGAATTATTGAAGAAAGATTGTCTGCATTTGGGTAAGACATTTGATCCAGCATTTACCTCACTCATAACCCTTATTTATGACTCTCCTGCACTATTTAGTTCAACCTTGCACACGGCACTCTTCTACACACCCTGGTGGTCATGGAGCCACTAGGAGCCTATAGATCCTTTCTCCTATATATCCTTGTTTATATTTAATTCATATAACTTTCCAATATTTTATTTACCCTTGAATACCACCTTACACTATTTTGGGAGCAAGGTGGCAGGGACTCCTATTTCCCCCAAAGAGTTCACTCCATCATAAGACAACACAAAGGAGCAAAAGATTTTTCTTACACTGACCTTTTCATTTCATAAAATATTTAAAGATAAAGGATATGTTTTCAGATGATTTTGATAAGAAGCCATTGTTCATTTGACCTGGGTGCCTATTTATTGGCCAACCCTATCTGGAAGATACTTTAATTAAAAAAAAAAAAGCAAAAAACAAAACAAAACAAAACAAAAAAGCCTTTTATGCCATAGACACCAGGATAAGCACAATTGTACATACCATCTTTGCACAAAGTGTGAGGAGCTTATTGCCTCTGATCAGCATCTTAGCCCTTCTTTCAGGGAATCAAGTGAATTTAAGGGTCACACTCTGCATTATTAGAAAAAAATCAATTACACCAAATCAAGTATACATTATATACTGACTGCTATAATTTAAAATGTTTTAATGATTATTCTCATGATGGATCATTTTCTAATGCAGCTATAGAAGTCTTGGGCAGATGGAGATCTTTTTATTTATTTATTTTTTATCCAAGTGGATTAGAACACAAGGATAGGACCTTATCAGTTCCAGGAGTTTTAACTCTAGTCATACCTTGTAATGATAATAGTAAAACAAATAAAAGAAAAAAAAATTGACCCTGAAGATTTGAACTTAGACTTTATACTTCACTGTCTTGAATCTTGTTGACATTTTTTTTACAGTATCCTCTTATCCTGTTTCTATATAACACAACAGAAAAGAACATAAACTTTCTTTTAGCTAAACAATAGATATAAGATACATTTGTGGGGGGTTAAGAAATATAGATCATTCATTTGGAAAATACATTTCTGTAGGCCAAATATTTAGATTAAAGATCATCAGTGTCTTGAGTTCCTAACTTGTTACTGCCACTCCCCAAATCAGTGGAACACAGTATAGTGTTTAGGGATGATGGGTATTGGAAGAAATTATGTTTGCATGATGACAGTAAATTTTTTAGAATCTAAAAAGAATTAGTTTAGCCTGATGTGGCTAAGTGGTTGAGTATCAACCCATGAACCAAGAGGTTAGAATTTGATTCCCACATTCCTGTGTTATGGGCTTGATCTTCAATAGGGGACATGCAGGAGGCAGCTGATCAATTATTCTCTCAGCACTGATGTTTCTCTATCTCTTTTCCTCTCCCTTCCTCTCTGAAATCAACAAAAATGTATTTTAAAAAAACCAAAAAGTATGATATGAATACACTAGAGGCCCAGTGCACATATTTGTGCATGGATGGGATCCCTTGGCCTGGCTGGTGATCCAGCCATCTCACCCAATCCTGATCAGCCAGCCCAAGGGAGGGACCACAGGAGGTTGGCTGAGGGAGCACACTGACCACCAGGGGGCAGCTTCTGCATTGAGTGTCTGTCCCCTGGTGGTCAGTGCACATCATAGCTACCATAGGTCATAATGGTCACTTAGGCGTTGGCATATATAGATTATAGTCTGGACAAGAAGACAATTTTAGAGCCTTTATAAGCATGTAATCATTAATTGCATCCTTGTCATTGAGTGGCCAAAACCATTAAGTGGTTTGCCAAGGCTACACACCTCTTTTTAAATATATATATTGTTGATTTTAGAGAAGAAAGGAGAGGGAGAGAGATAGAAACATCAATGATGAGAGAGAATCATTGATTGGCTGCCTCCTGTACACCCCCTACTGGGGATCGAGCCCACAACCTGGGAAGGTGCCCTTGACCAGAATCGAACCTGGGACCCTTCATTCCACAGGCTGACACTCTATCCACTGAGCCAAACCGGCTAGGGTGGCTACACACTTCTTTAGGTCAAAATAGACTGACCTAAACACAATGTTTTTCAACAACCTGCCTGATTCTCATCCTATGAGCCCAAATAACTATGAGATGTTGGAGCATAGCTCACATTTATAACACATTTATTAGTCTCCCTAACACTTCATATACCTAGCAAGGTGCCTAAAATTTAAAAAAACAAAACAAAACTGTATTATGTATGTGTTGAATTGGATAGGTAATCATAGTGTTTCCTGTCCTAAACTTTTATTCCCTCTGGTTTTCCCTTAACATTAATCTGTTTCTTATCTTTTTATTCCCATGGTTAAGTTACATCTATAGAAAAACTGTTAAAATGCCAATTGAGAGAAAAATGAGGGTTTGGAGGGGCTCTTCTCATTATGATCATAATATGGATTTATTAGTGCAGTTAAGTCCTCACTTAATGCTGTCCATGGGTTCTGGGAAAATGTGACTTTAAACAAAGCCACGTACAATGAAAATAATTTGACCACAGGCTAATTGATATAAATAAGAGTTAAGTTCCTACAGCATATTGCCTGCTCACAAAAACATCACTACTAGTAAGCTTCTAAATAAAGGCCCCAAACACTTTGAATACTAAATGTGAGCTATATATACTTTTACGAAAGATGAATAAAAACAAGAAAGAGAATTCTTTTCCAACCTGCTGATTTCACTTCAGGGTTCTGGGTGGCCAGAGCCTGCCTTGGCAGCTCAGGGTGCAGGTGAGACCCCACCCTGGATAAGACACTCCTCCCTGGCAGGCCCACTCGCAAATACCCACACTCCCTCAGACCTGGACAAGCAGACACACCATTCTCCTCACGTGCACACCTTTGGGATGTCGAAGGAAACCAGTGTCAGAGAAAACCATGCAGACATTGTGAGAACTTGCAACCTCCACACAGGCAGTGGCCCCAGCTGGGAACTGAGTTTTCATCAACGTTATTACTAAATGTTGAATGAAACAACTTTGTTTGAGGTCCGGCTGTAATTTAGCTAATTGAACACAGTAAATGTGGTAAGATACGTAAGCCTCATTTGAAGAGTGAAGAATATTCTTATTTTTAATAGGCTGCTGAGGTTGAGGTGCAGACAGTGCACAAAATAGGATAATTTTGAGAATTGCCAACAGATGTAAACTGACAAATCGAATGATAAATCAGATGTTTATCACGTTAGGCATATGAGGGACTAGAAGCAGATCACAGGCTTTTGGTAATGCAAAAATAAAAAATTCATGTCCCAAAGATTGTCCTAGGACACCGGAATGTGGGTTTAAAGCCTTGAAATGGGAGGACAGCTGACCTAGAAGTGAAATTTTTACTTAATCCACAATGTCACCCAGAAAGAGCCTTGGATTTTCAAAGCCAAATTTATGAAACACAGAAATCAACACAAAAACTGGTAGGCGACACAGCCTAGAACCACTTTGCTGACATCCATAAATATCAGAGCAAAGACTGCGCTTCAACCTCCAGCCTACTTGCAAATGATGTCATTATGCAGACCTAGCTTTGGCATGAAGACATAATTAGTATTCAGCCTGACAGAAAGCCATTTCATTTAATTCCACTGGCTGAGATCCAACCGGCAGTATATATATGACAGCATACGAAACAGGCACTTTGGGTAAAAGCAGACTTGGCATTAGTATGCCGAATGGTGACCTGGCATGGGAGCAGGGACAGAACAAGGTTGGAAGGAGCAAAGGAGCAGAGGGACCTGACATTGCAGTTCAGAAACCCACTGGGTTTGTGTTTTAGATGCAACGAATGAGGCTTATTTAATAAAGATTTTCATGCCCCGTTAGTCATGCTGTCTGACAAATTTATGAACATAGTCATGATTAACTTTTAACCTGGAGAAATTACAAAAATCCTCCCAGGGATTTACCTGGAATGAGAATCTGATCCCGCATAGCAAATGTTTTTCTCAATGTGAACTGAAAGCTGTATGCTGTAGCTTTAAAGATCAAGCTTTCTCTGCTCTTTCTTTCTCTGTGGTCTTGAATATGTTGGTTGATCTGAGATCTGTCTGTGAAGAGAATCTGACTCACAGGTTGCAATTAGCCAGTGATTACATTCAATGCTCCACATCACCCTCCACTCTTCTCTTCCCATTCGCTCTCCTGGAAGAATACCCTGTGTGGACTCTTCCAACAACATTTCTTGTCCTATAGCTTCTGGTTGGGTCTTGTCGGTGGGAGGCACCAACAAGAAAACTGGAGTCTGGGAGGAGGTTTCTGCAGGTTCTGTGGTGACTCTGTCCCCTCCGCAGCTCCTCTTAGATGGCCCTCTCCATAGAGCACTCCCTCCCTCTGAGTTCTGTTATTCCTCTTATTCTGTGCCCTTCTCAGTAACTCTGGGGCATTGCATCATTGCATTGCCTTTCTCCCCTGTCAAACATTGACTGGGTGTTTAAAAGTGGGATTTTATTAAACTCACCTTATCTTGTCTAATTTTTATTTTTATTTTTTTATTTTTAAAATATATTTTATTGATTTTTCACAGAGAGGAAGAGAGAGGGATAGAGAACCAGAAACATCGATGAGAGAGAATCATCGATCAGCTGCCTCCTGCACACCCCCTACTGGGGATGCGCCTGCAACCAAGGTACATGTCCTTGACCGGAATTGAATCCAGGACCTTTCAGTCCGCAGGCCGATGCTCTATTCACTGAGCCAAACTGGTCCTGGCTCACCTTGTCTAATTTTGGTTTGTCTTCTGTTTCCTGATTATTATTATTATTGACAGGGAGAGCTTCTGACTTTACTGGACAAAAGTCAGAATCATCCAGAAGAAGGAAGAGAGAACAGCCAGGAGATATCAACCCACAGGAATAGAAAGCAGTAAAATTAATTGGTAGGATTATGAATAGAAAGGAGTCTCAGGGGTCTGAGATCAGTTAATAATTTATTGTCCTGAAATTTATGGTCAGGTATGTTTCTATAAACTCAACATTAATAGAATGTTGCTTTGATGATTATTATGAAAGTGAAGGCAAATTAAGGTTGATTTATATTATATTTTTATTTATATAATCAGAGAGTTGATGGCCTTGGATAAAAACAGCAGTTTTTACTTGATTGATATGAAGATCAAGCTTTCTGTGCGACCTTTCGAACATCGTTATGATGATAAGACATCGGCACCCATGGCAGCACCTGTATGCAGGGTGGTTGTGACGGTCATACATGGAGTGGCCTCCTGATCTTTTGCTACCTCTTTCATTAATTTACTTGTTATTTCCTAGTTTATAGTTTATAAGTCTGAATCATTAACTTAGACTATAATGTTTGTTTTTAGTTTAGTTAGTTCTTTTATTCTCACGTTTATAAATATTTTTGGAATAAAAAAAAGAGAGGAAGTGAACAGGGGAGAGAAGGGCAGAGAGAGATGTGAATAGAAGAGGGACAGTTTAGCATTATAGAATTAGACACAGGGAAGAAGTTACTAAAAGGCATAATAAAACATTCTACTCCCATTTATTTATGCCTGCTGAGAACTCCTGCCTTTTATACTGGGTTCAGCTCAGGTAAATACTAGAATGCATCTTATGATAATAACAAGCATAACCAAAATACATTGCAAATCAAGAGAAAATGCTGACATTTCTATTTATAAACTTTAGCTGCAAGACTGCAAAAATTATACATATTTGTATGACCAAAACCAAACAGAGTTCAAATATATTTTTGATTCAGCAAATATTTTTAAGCCTCTATTATATATAAGGTTATATCATATATGCTAGGTATGTAGCTGCAAGTAAATTGAACATATATTGCTGTTCTCATGGATCTTACATTCTAATTTGAGGAACACAGTCAATAAAACATGAGTTAAATATCAGTATGGTAAATAGTGGTTGTTGGAGAAAGTTATCAAGAGGATATTGCCACTGGTTGACCCAAGAGTTGGATCCAGTCAATTGAAAGCGCCTCACCCCTCTCCTGACCTTGGAATGTATGTTCTGTCCAAGGTTCCTATAGTGGGAGCTATTTTCAAGGACACAGTCCTGAGAGAACAATGTATTCGTGGGACCATCTGGACAGTATACTAGTATACACTTCTGAGATTCTGGCGGGTGGGGCAGAGGTCAAATCATCTTGTGGAAACCCAAGACAGCCTCATGTGTAAATTCCCTTGCTTATTAGAACTGCCACTTAACAATCTCCAGTGATCTGCCTCTTCTGTCTCAGTGTGTTCTCCCTGTATGGGGATCAGTTACAAACCAACAGTGATAAGTGTCTAGAGAAAAATGAAGCAGGGAAATAATATAGGAAGTCTAGGGGAGGATAAATGTTACATTTTTAAAAAGAGAAGTCAATAGAAGTCTCATTGAAAGAGTGGCATTTGAACAAAGACCAGAAATATATGGAGATGCCCATATATGGATGGGTATTTATGGAAGACATAGCATTGGGAATAGATAGTGCAAAAGCCTTGTGACAGAGCATATTGGAACATTGGGAAAAGAAAACAAGAATGTTCATATGGTTAAAGAAAGGGAAGTCAGAAAGTGAGAGAGTTAGAGATAGCTTATGTAGGTTATCAGGGGATGGCAAATAAAGAACCAATGGTGGATACTCTAGGCTCGGCAAGATGTATAAGGTCCCTGTTGCATATTTTCCTCTTTCTGTTCCTTCTGCTTCTCCCCTCTTCTCCCTTCTTCTCCTGTTTCTCCTTCTTTGTCTTCTTCCTCTTCTTCCAGTTTTGCTTCTACTTCTGCACCCCTTAAAAACATAACAATGGTTCTTGGCTTGTTTGCTACAGTCTACTGTCTGGCTTTGATGTGTAGGCAGTTGTTTGATGATCTCTGGTACAGATTGAGGATGATGGAAGCCAATTATGTTTTACAAGGGTCAAGTTCACTGCTGTATTGAGAATAGACTGTAAAGCACATAGACTGTAAAGGACAAAGACAGAATCAAGAACATAATCAGCAAGTCCTACCAGTTATCCAGCTACAGGCGATGCTGGCATGGCCTAGGGTGTTTGCCATGGATGTGGATAATTAGATTCCAGATATCTTTTGAAAGAACTGCTGACAGGATTTCATGATGACTTGCCTGGATTGAGGGAGTCACTGTATATTGAGTTGGGGCATCCAAATGATAAGTCAAATGGGAGGAAGACAGAAAAGTAATCATTATATTTAGCAAAAAGAGATCATTGCTAACTTTGAAAATTGCAATGGTGTTTTGAGAGGTATAAAACCTTGATTTAGTCAGGCATTTGAGAGATAAGGAAGATAAGGAATTGGAAACAGTGAACAGAAATAATTTTTATTTAAAAGTATCATAAAAAAGATGTTAAAGATAATGCAGAGTTGGAAAATATTTTTCACTTTTTTAACATTTAATTTTTTTCAATTACAATTTACATTCATTATTATTTGTTAGTTTCAGATGTACAGCATAGCAGTTAGACAGTCATGTATTTTATAGGGTGGTCCATCAATATTTCAAGTACCCACCTGGCCCCATACATAGTCATTACAGCATTATTAACTATGTTTCCTATGCTGGAATTTACATTTCTGTCAGTATTCTGCAACTACCAATTTGTACTTCCTAATCCCTTCCTCTTTTTCACACCCTCTCTGCCCCCCCCCCCAACTCCACTCTATCTGTGCTTATTGGAATGTTGCTCTAATGAAGGGAAATAGATGATGCAGCATCAGAGGGAATCAATGGAATGATGTCTGAGTAGGTGACAGAGGATGGAATCTAATGAACAGATAGGATGGGGAAGCATTAGCTAGGATAATATATGTGTTAAAGGAAATTGTGGAAATCCTCCATGATTTATTCTGTTTTCTTATTGAAAGGAAAGCCAGATCATCATTTGCACATAAATATTGGGGAGGAGGTGTTAAGGGTTTGAGAAGAGAATAACTTATGAAATGGTTGTCTGAGGAAATGTTGAAGGGTTACCATGAAGGGTCTATTTAAGATTAGTAGATATCAGTTGAATGTGGGACTAAACACATGGCTGTATTTTTTCTCCAGCCCTTTTTTACCTGAAGAATAGCAAAATCACTGGATTTAACCAAGGAAACTGGGACAAGAGAGGGACAAAAGATTTTACAATATTTGGATGCAAGGTGTGATTATAGTTTGGACTATGATATATTAACTGGTTAGAGAAGGAAGTAAAAATTTAGAAAAAATTTAAAAATAAAGGCCAATGAAAAGGAGGCAGGATTAATGGACTATAGGTGCTGATGAGATTGAATAAATGTAGAAGTTGAGGCACCAGGTGGGAGGAGCTAGGAAGACAGGTTTGGGTGGAGAGTGAAATACTTAAAAATGAGATTTGTGGGGCTATACTTTTGGTAATTACAAAGTCTGGGATATAGCCATGACATTCTGGCTTTGGTAGGGTAGGGAATAGACTCATTTTAGAGAATTAAAGAATTAAGAATCTGGGTTTTGGAGTAATTATTCATAAAAATTTAAACTATGATGAATTCTTCCAGGTGTGCCATTGTGGAAAGTGACAGTTAACTAGGAGCTAAAATCTGCAAGGAATAAATATGAGTGACACCTTGGCAATGATAGATGGTTCTAGCAAGAAATGATTGTAGTATAGCTAACCCATGGGAGACTCAAATATTTGTTTTGTTTTGGGAAAGAAAGGGAAAAGATGTTCTAGAAGTATTATAATAAGGAGTATAACATCCCAGGAATAGGGAGAAGTGAAAGGCCAAACAAATATTAATTGGTAGAGCTGCCAGAAAATTCGGATTTCAGTAGAAAAGAAAGTTGGGAAAGAAATGCAGAAAAAAAAGAGAACATAGGGAATTTTGCTGATAACAAACTATAAATTTCAGAGGGAAGAATGGGTTTTAGGAATTGGACAGAATGAGAGATGAGGTATAAAAAATTTCTAGGGAACTAGATTTGCAAGTTAGCAGGTAACCTGGAAGTTGTGGGCTTTATTTGGTGATTGAGGAAAACAGGTATAAAAGCCACAATAATCTTGGTTATTTAAGCCTCAAGGTAATTGGGATAGAGTTTCTGTGAAGGAGCATGGATTTTTTTGGCCCCATTTTGCTCCTGCCAGAGAGAGGTGGGGGATGGGGGTTGGGGTAGAGAGTGGTATATGAAATAATAATCTAATGAATAAAAATTATAGTCATGGGACTATATTAAATCAACCATCCTTGTTATCTCATCTATAACTGTGTAAGATCAAGTATATGCCAGGAATTACAATTGTAATTCACATAAACTTTATACTGTTAGATTCTCACAAAAGTCCTAGGAAGTAGAAATATTGAACATCATTAAAAAATTTTTTTAAGCTAGCCTGGCTGCTGGTGCACAGTAGTGTTTGAGTGTTGACCTATAAAACAGGAGGTCACAGTTTGATTCACAGTCAGGGCACATGTCTGGGTTGCAGGCTTGATCCTCACTATGGGGCATGCAGGAGGCAGCCAATCAGTGATTCTCTCTCATCATTGATCTTTCTATCTCTCTCTTCCTAGCCATTCCTTTCTCTGAAATCAATAAAAATATATTTAAAAAGTAAAAAAAAAAAATAATTAAACTAGAGAGAAAAAGCTTAAGTAACTGTCTAAGGTCTTAGGGCAAGAGAAGAAGTGGAATTTATACCTGGGCCAGGTAACTCCCAAATCATGATCTTTCTTGGATTTTTCTCTTCTGTGACACTGGTGAGAAACCTATACATTGGGAAAGTATAGGCTTTTCTATTGATGAATGATTTTTTTTGTGCTGATATTCTTTAGATAAAAATAAATATTAACTGTGTAAACTGTTTTATTATTGATGTCAATGTAATGATTTCCCCTAAACTTGGTACGGTCTGACAGAAACATTTCCAAATATAGACTAATTGATTTTTGTCATTACTAAAACAAACAGATATTTCCATGAACTTTGCTTAAAATAGAATGCAATTATCCTCACTTTTATTTATATGTCCTGCCCCCTACAATCTTCAAATCTCCCATTCCATTTCAATGCCCTCTTCAGTGATCTGCCCCTGGATTTTATCTGGTGATTAATGCTGGGTTAATTTGATATGTTAGTTTGAATTTGATTATCCAAGAGACCAGCACCCCAGAGAGCAGAGCATCTGACCATACAAAGGCATTTCTCCTCACAGCTTAATAAGTAGCATCCTCCACTGCCTGGGGCCAGAGTGAGTATCTGTTTTAGAACCTGACTTTATCACTTCCCTCTTTCAAGCTCAGACTGACATAGTACTTGTTCAAACCAGGAGGCAAAAAAGACTTTCTTGTGAAAGGATTTGTGAATTATATACAACTTTTCAAAACTTGTATTCTATTGGGATTGAGTTCTTTTGTTTATCTCGATCTCTCCTGCTGATCTTTCCATATTTGGGTCTCTCATATTTCTGCAAATTCTTTCCCCTTAAGCACCTTATATAAGTGAAATAAATTTTAAAATTTCAGAAGAAAATAAAGTCCTGTACATATTATCTTTTCTACTTATTTTATTCAATAATCTACACAATCAAAATAGTTTTCCAAAATGAACAAGATTGTCTCCATCACGCCAAACATGACACACTGTGAGCAAACATTGGTCAAAAGCAAAACACTCAAATGGTTCTTTTCTGAAGGAGGAATAACTACCTCCTATGAGATAACGATTTACAATAAGAAATACTGTAGCTCTGGCTGGTTTTGCTCAGTGGCTAGAGCACATGTGTCAAACACAAGGCCTGCGGGCCAAATCCGTCCCGCCAGGCCTTGCAATGTGGCCCGCACCGCGCTGTCATCACTGCACTCTGCTGCGTTTCCATTACAATGACAGTTTATGACTGTTCAGTAAACCATTCGGCCCGCGATTTAGGCTGGATTTTAGATTTTGGCCCCTTCTCTGATTGAGTTCGACAACCCTAGGCTAGAGCATCAGTCTGCAGATTGAAGGGTCCCAGGTTTGATTCCAGTCAAGGGCACGTGCTAGGGTTGCTGGCTCGATCCCCAGTAAGGGGCGTGCAGGAAGCAGCCAATCAATGGTTCTCTCTCATCATTGATGTTTCTATCTTTCTCTCTCCTCTCCCTTCTTCTCTGAAACCAATAAAAATGCATTTATTTTAAAAAAGAAATACTGTATATATTTGTTTGTTTGTTTTTTTAATCTCACTTCTGGTACTGAGATTCTACAACCTTTGGGATTTTCTGTGGTAAAAGCAATGAAGATGACTTTTGGAAAGCCCTAAGGTAATCTAAGGATAAGGGCTACTTGCTAGGAGAACCAGTCTTGTGATTAGAGGGTTAGAAATTTCATTACCCACCTCCACCACTCCAACCTTTGGGAAGGGGAGAAAGGCTATAGCTTGAATCAAGCCAATGGTCAATGGCTCATCAATCAAGACAATGAAGCCCCCATGAAACCCAAAAGGACAAGGTTGGGAGATCTTCAGGGTTGGCAGACACATGGAGATTTAGAGAGGGTGATATGCCAAAGAGAGCATGAAAACTCCGAGCCCTGTACTTCTCTTCCATCTGGCTGTTCTTGAGTTATATCTTTCTATAATAAACTGGTGATCTAATAAGTAAACTGTTTCTCTGAGTTCTGTGAGCCACTCTGACATATTCACTGAACCCAAGGAAGGCGTTGTTGGAACCTTCAATCTGAGGCAGTTATCAGCACAGGTGACAACTGTTGCTGGCATCTTGAAGCAGAAGGCTGAGCACCCTCATAAAAAGGAACCTTTAACCTGTGGGATTTAATGCTATGTCAAAGTTGATAGGGTCAAAATTGAGTTGAGTTCTTGGAAACCCTATTTGTGCTGTAGAATTCATCCCACAAACACTTCCAATTTGTAACTTGGTGCACAGAACATAAAAAGAGGGGACTTCCATCTTATTGGATCCAATCATGGAATATGATCTAGAGGGCATCATATTAGAAGAGAACATTAGATACAGAATGTATGGAGTACAAGATAATTTATGACATAAGAAATTATAATTTATGCCTGAAATGATTAAGAATGCAGATAATTAAGGGTTTAGCAATTTAGCTGGCCAGCAATAACCTAATTTCCCAGCCAGAGCAGGATAATAATTATTTCTGAACAGTAGATTCATACTTAAAGCTGCATACGTGGGATGTCTTATTCTTTACCAGAAATACAGGTAAACATTGGTTTTCTCACTCATTTCTCTAAGTCACCTATGAAACCTTAGAGTGCTTAGAATGAAGGTACAGAGACTTGAATGGGTAGATTGAGATTATATAGTGTTAAGAAAAATGCCCTAGAAGAGGTAATATTTGAACTGAGTTTAGGTAAGATGAATAAATATTTGTGAGGTCAAAAAAAGTAAGAGAAGATAATCAAATCATAGATAAACAAGTAAAAAGGCAGGAATGAGCAAGGCATACATGTAGGCAGATAGTAAAAGAAGGGATAAAGAAGTAGACAGTAGGAAAATATGCAATACATACGTACTAAGGAAAAATTAAGTTTTATCATGAATGTTGAGGAGAGCCTCAGGAGGTTATTAAAGAGAGGTCTGATGAAATTATTTAATAAAAAGAATGATTTTTGAAAATATTGTATCAGAGAAGATATTCCATTGGGTTGGCATTATGAATGCTATTAGTGACACTCCAAAAATGTTATGGTTTATGATTCTAGAAGATGTAGAAGCTTCTAAACGAAGAATATTAGATGCAATAGTACTTTAAAAAGATGAAAATAGACTCACAGTTTAGAAGATGGTCAACATTGGTAACTTGAGGTAAGTTATGTTAATTAGACACAGGAATTCAATATGTCTGGTTTCTTTCATCTTTGCCTGTAAGAATGTCTTCTCTCTATTTTATATGTGTGCAATTTTATTAAAAAATATGTGTTATTATAATCAGAACCAAGAATTATTTTGCTGGCTTTGTAGGGAAGTGATATTCTTCTGTGCCTTTGTCTATTTTTTATTTTTGTGTGGCAGAAACCCAATTTGAGGAGTGCCTGTCACATAGAAAATATTCACTCAATGTTAGTGAATAAAAGTCAAAACAATCTCAGTTCCAAAGAGATGACTATTTTCTTTAAATCTTGTCAATTGGTGGCAGATGTAGTATATTTAGAGTAGGAACTGTTCCGTAGCCAGATCCCCTTCATTTCCAACCAGGACTAGCTATACACAAATAATTCTGTTGGATATGAGGAATAGGGTGATTAAAGGTGAGTGCTTCAGAATGACGCATTTTCCTCTTAGAAAACCAACTCAAAATAGAATTTCCTGCTGATGGCTGGGTGAGAAAGGCCACGCCGTAGACAATGTTTCAGAAATATATCTTTTACTGTGGTCCCCTAATTGCTTTGTCCAACCAGTATCCTTGCTATACTTGTTTTCTTCCTTTTTAATTTATACTTTCACATCCGTAGTTTTAAAACAATTGTTATTACAATTTTCCCAAAGTGGGAATCATTCTAAGAATAGGCCAATGGAATATAGAAAAAAAAAATGTCCCAACTACTTGCCCAGGAGGAAGGATTGGTCCAAGTTAACATTCTCCATGACAAAAAGATAACGAATGCCTGCAGTACAAAGTGGAGCTTAAATTAAATCTAACCGAACTTTAAAAAGTGTGTGAGAGAGATGGCTTTGTCAGGGACCTCAAAAACACCAAGTATCCCTAAAGAGACATGACTACGGGAAGATTTTCATACGTGTATAATCCAAGTGATCCCTGTCTATTAGTACCAGGAAATGATGGACACAAACATCTACTGTAAACATCGATTTTTTTAAGAAGTTTTAAAGCAAAGAAAATTCTAGGAATAATATACAAAGCACCATGATGGATAAGCAGTGGTCCTCCATCTCAGTTATTTCATTAGTTCTGACAAATGTTTACCCTTCCTGACCATGAAGCTAAAGAACATTGAGATCTGTTTTCTCTTACTATGATGAACACCTTGTCCCTACACTTATTTTTTTCCTCCTAAGTCTTCAACCCATTTTTGTGCTTGAGTTGCACTTTCCAGCAGCCTCTTGTAACCCATAATCTCTCATGTTCTCTTACCAGGCTTTTCAGGGTGGAGATTGCGGGGTTCAGACCATGACATTGAGATTGTGAAATATTTATGCATCTAGCCAGAGGCCACATGTCCAATTCTTGCTCCTCTCTCATTTCCAGTCCTGGGGACATGGGAGTTTCTTCTGACATGGAGGACAGGCTTAGAATCTAGAAATCTAACAGTACCAAGTCTGGGAAAAGAGTAGAGCACGCCTTAACTCAGAGTCCCTACTCCACCTTTGTTTCCAGTGATTCCCGATTCCTACAGCCTCTTTCTGCGTTCATTTTATGTGCACAATACTTCTTTCATCCTTCAAAATGTATTGAAGGCCAGCCTAATACATCTTAAAGGATGACAATGGTGAACAAGATATCTTAAAGAATGTTCAGTCTAGTGAGAACAGTTAATCCTGTCTTATCGGGAAATCCCATGGCACTCACTAGGCATAGAATAGGCATATTTTAATTTGGGGAATATGGGACCTATTCCAACATACTGTTGAGAGGTGCAAGAAAAGATTTTTAATGAATGGCAGTTATTAGAAATATCTGATTGAGAACAAGTTACTCACTCTTTAAGGGATAAGAACCCTCACCAATGGCATTCAATTGGCTTTAAAGCCATTCAAGTTGACCATCAAGTCTATCGGGGAAATTGGGGAACATTTTATGCTCAGGCTGGTCCTGAGGAATATGGGAAGTTAATGAGTAATATATACAAATCCTGCCTCGCTTTTCTGAGATCGTTTAAGATATATCAAATTTATAAGTTTGCTATCCAGATAGGATGCTTATAGTATAAAATTATTCTCTGATCAGCTGGAGGTTTTGGTATCAACATCATAAAGCATGAACACGCAGCTTTGTTATGTTAGCACTTAGAAAGAGATTAAATCTGTGGTGGAGGTGGGGGGAAGGTAAGGGTTGGCATTGCTTTGCAACAGGCATTTGGAAATCTTTGGAGCTTAAGGCTGTACAAATAGAATCAACCAAAAATGGAAAGTTGTGGCTATTTTTGATGGATATTGCAACAAATATATATTATGTCTTTTGCATTTCTGTTTATTCAGTTTGACAGAGGATATAAAAAAGGTGCTTTTGATTAAGCACTTTCATATCTTACATTTATATAGTACCTTTCAAAGGGCTTAATAAACTGTGTTTATACAGCTTTATAAATATTATACGGAATTGGACTTTCCTTTACTAAGAATGGTAGAAAACTATCTGTGGTATATATTTGCCCTAGTGAAGGTGATGAGGAATTCAGGCCAAGTTCACCAAGGTATGCTCAGCTGGGCAGACGAGCTAAAATCCTAACTATGAACAAATCTTGGCTTG
Source organism: Pipistrellus kuhlii (assembly GCF_014108245.1). Classification (NCBI taxonomy): domain Eukaryota; kingdom Metazoa; phylum Chordata; class Mammalia; order Chiroptera; family Vespertilionidae; genus Pipistrellus; species Pipistrellus kuhlii. Next base: position 17,257,868 of record NW_023425405.1, read on the forward strand.
GCTCATAAACTTGAAGAAAGAAGTCCACACAGAATTAAATCTGTGTTTAATTAGTTAGTCTACTATTTAGACAGTTGGTGTTGCATTGCTTTCTTGCAAGTGTGTGAAGGGAGTTTCGTGAACTTTTGGCATATTCTGACTCAAGCCACCAGATGAACTAAAAAGTAACAATAAATGCTTCAATTACTTAAGCTTTTCTCAAATGATTTGTTCGGGTTCAGGACCCAGTTTTTTATGGTTAGAATGGAGAATAATAGTGCATATATATGTTTGGGTCATTATAAAAATAATAAATATCTAATATTATTTTTTCTTTTTGTGTTTTTTATTGTATGTTTTTTCCTATTTTATTCCATCACCATTTATCCTCTCTATACCCTTACCAGCTTCACCTACCCCTTCTCCCCCACAATCACCATATTATTGCTGTGTTTATGAGTTCTTTCTCTCTCTTTTTAAATTTTTTGCTTAATCCATCCACCTTCCCATCACTCTTTGTCCCTAATACCCAAGAGCTGTCAGCCTCTTCTCTATGAGTCTGTCTCTATTTTGCTTGTAAGTTCAGTTTATTCATTAGATTCCACAATACTTATGTTATCTATACTGGAGCTTATTGCAAATGATTGATTATAGTTAAATAAAATGGAAACTATTATTGGATTTTTATATTGGGGTCATTGAGGTCATATTATAACAGTCCTGTTCTTTTAATAGTTTCAGGTGCTTATTTTTGACAACTAGAAACAACCAAAATATATAGCTGATTAGATATCAGAATGAAAGTAAAATTGTAATCCATAAACAATGAATTTATTATATGTTCTTGAGACTTTGATAGCATTTGATTTTTAATATTCAATGTGAAGTCTCTCTCCCTCTCTCTCTCTCTCTCTCACACACACACACACACACCTAATTGATGAAATTCTAATCAGGATTCAAGAAACTTCTAGATAGATTTGTTGTGATTTTTGTCACTAATTGATTTTCTGGTCAAATTCTAATGTCATTTTTTTTAGTATACATTACTTTCTATGGAATACAGTAGGGGAGAAAATTCATATATTATGATATTAGTGTATTAAATATATGAATCCTATAAAAAATGTATGTGACTCTTCAAAATTTCATATTCCAAGTTGAAAATCAACAAATTCTTTTAAGTATTACAAAATCCTTTAATAGTATAAATTTTACAATTTTATTAACCTTTTAAAGCTACTGTTATTCCTTACTGCCTGAAATCAGGCATGAATAGATTCATGAGGTTTAAAGAATGCCCACAACTGGAAACATTAAAATTCTAATTTATTTGGTACATATCTATAATACATTCAGTTGAATTGAAGAAGGCAACAAGGCCAATATATTGTTTACAAGCATTATAAAACACTTTTATGAATATCCATATTTTGGAAGGATGACACTTAAAACCTACCTTGAAATAGATCTAGGTTGTAGCTATACTGTTTCTTAGTCAATGATTCAAGATTTAGTATTTAAATTTATGTAAACAACTTTGTTGCATTTGGGATATCCCTTTTTTATTTAATTTGTAATGATGACTTCCCCCCAGTTTTATTATTTTGTTTTACAATAATTGCAACATGACTAAGCTCAAAAATGTGAAAGTTCTTATTTTAAATCAAGGGATTAGAGTGGTATTTATAAAGAAGTAAAGAAACTTCTTTAAGTATCGTAGTTGGGAGGGAAAATCCATGTGTGCTACTTCATTATGTTGTGACTGATATAATTTCAGATGCATGTATGTCTGTCTTGTCGTTCCCAAAGGTACGACAATCTAGTGCCTTCTTCGCATTTAGAAACAATCATGTTTGCTTTCTTGGTAGCTTTTTATATTTCTCAGAAAATTGCTTGTGTAAGGAACTCCCCCATATTAAGTGGTTGTGCGTCAGGAAATGTATTATTTACTTGTGCTCTTGGAAACAATTGATCCTGGAGGCTGGGTTTCATGGGAAAATAAAAACATAAAGAAAATGCATTTGACCAAGTTCACTGGCTAATACAATTTCTCAGTCACCTGCATGCTGGTTTTTGCTGGTGCCATGCTTGTAAACAATCGGATTGAAAAATACAGGCATTTTACCCTAATATCCATCCATCTTACTGAGAATGCCTGTGCTTATGAAAATAAGTAGAACTGATATAGTTAATTGAATTAAATTCTATTTAGCCCCTAAAGAGTTCATATTATATAGTATATAGAAAACAAGATCCAATTTATCGTGTCCTATGTAACTTATTTATTCTACAATGTAGTAAACTTAGTTAATCATGTAAATCATTATTTTTTCCCCAGGGGTCAGGGACTATGTTATGATCATTTGTATTTCTCACCCAACTACCATGATTTGAACAGTAGGTGTAATAAATGTCTGGAACATAAAACACTTAGGAGACTAATAAAACCAAAAGCATATATTAGCCCTTGATTTTTACATTTATAAAAAGAACATTGATATGGAATCTAAACATTGATATAGAACCTAAAATATTAAAGAAATAGATCTGTGGAATGGTTTCCCAACATCTATAAAGTCTAAACATCTTTGACTGATACTGAAAAACCTTCACACTTTGCTACTACTTGCACCCCTAGTCTCAACTCTATGACTTCCTCTTACATACACCATAGTCTAGCCATGTCAAAGTATGCTTGGATGGTAATACATCCTGATTTTCCCAAAACGGATATGGCTTATATCTGTTGCCTTGGCATCATTATTAATACCCTGTTTCCCCCAAAATAAGACAGTGTCTTATATTAATTTTTTCTCCCAAAGTTGCACTAGGTCTTATTTTCAGGGGATGTCTTATCTTTCCATGTGCTAGGTCTTATTTTCGAAGGATGTCTTATTTTGGGGGAAACATGGTAGCTCCACTTTTCACCTTTATAAGTGTATTGGTTTCAATTACAATAATTTGTATACCTATAGATCTGTGGTGTTTCATGCTTCTGTATATTTTGGAAAATTAATTCAAGAGCTTCTGTCTGTCCATGAGTGACAAACATTTGGGTACATGTTTAACCCTTAGGTCTTCTCACATGCAACTCACAAGTTGAGTTGGCTCAACGTTTCTGGGAGCTTCAAGTTTGACAAGAGCTGTCTAAAACTAGAAGAATCGTGGAGGCCTGATTGGTTTAGATATTCTGTAGATCAGTGGTCAGCAAATCACGAGCCACATGTGTCTCTTTGGCTCCTTGAGTATGGCTCTTCACAAAATACCACGTGTGGGCACACACGTAGAGTGTGATTGAAACTTCATGGCCCATGCTCAGATGTCGGTTTTCGGCCTAGGTGAGTCTATTTTGAAGAAGTGGTTCTAATGCCGAGTCACACTCAAGAGGCCAAAGAGTCGCATGTGGATTACGAGCCGCGGTTTTCCACAACTGCTCTAGATCAATTCTATTGATTTCATTGGGGCAGTTTCAACACTGAACCTCTCTTTGAATAATGCTGGGTACACACTGGATCTAACTTTGTTGTTAATTTAGGAATACAGTGATCCCTTCTCAGACTGTTACACAAGTGTCCCAAATCATGGCAGAGCCATCCAATTTGTTCATACTACATCCTATATGATGTCTGTTCAGTAGTCCAGGAATTCCTTTATTCATTACTAGAGATCCGGTGCACAAATTCATGCATCAGTGGGGTCCCTCAGCCTGGCCTGTAGGATTGAGTCAAAATCAGTTCTCTGGCATTCCCGGAAGGGTCCTGGATTATGAAAGGGCCAGGCCAGGCCAGGGGACCCCACTGGTGCATGATTAGGACCAGGGAGGGACACAGGAGGTTGGCTAGCCAGGGAGGGACTGCGGGAGGGCTCCAGGGTGTGTCCAGCCTATCTCACTCAATACAGATTGGTGGCCAGACCCCAACAGCAAGCTAACATACCAGTTGGAGCATCTACCCCCTTATGGTCAGTACACGTCATAGCAACTGGTCAACTGGTTGACTATCAGCCCCTGATAGTCAGCACATGTCATATGAAGTGGTTGAGCAACCTCAGCATATCATTAGCATATTACACTTTGATTGGTTGAATGGCCACCCCATGACCAAACACTTAGCATATTAGGCTTTTATTAGATAGGATAGTAGTATTTCCTGAATAGTTCTGGTCTTTACTAAGGGATCAAAAATTTCAAACCAGGAAGTACTGAGAGACCACAGAATATACATTTGAAGAATTAGTAACATTGGTAAAGCTTATGGTAGTTCCTGTCTACTTCTTCAGATAAAATTCTGACACCCAACAGAAACAAATCCAAAGCATCAGCCTGGTTGAGTTACTTTTATTTATATGAATATGAATGTGCACAGATTCACTGAATTGATCCCCCTCACATTGCCGTCATTTATGGTTTTCTGTCTGTTTGTCTATCACCCTTGTCTTTGGTTTTCAACTTTCTAGTTGGAGAGTAAACATTTATTTTCTCCTTTGGCTCAGGATATGCAACTTCTGTCACACTTAATATAAGGCACTGGCATCTGCTAAAATAGCAGTGTTGCTCTGAAAGCGAGTAATTCAAACAACAGTTCCAATTCTTCTTTTTCTTGGCCTTTATTTTTAGTCTTGAGTGTATAGGGGGGGGAAAGGGGGAAGTGCATGATTGTTAAGATTCTAGAAAAATAAAGAATTTATTCTGCCTCTGACTGTAGATCTAAGAGAGTTAGAGGGGTCCTTGGATAGTTTAATGGGAGCCAAAGGCACCTGTGGCTACTAGAGGTATCTCCTCTGAGTCTCATAATAGGGATGTGAAAAAGACTGCGCAAAGTATTGCTGGGGTAAATTGACTTCATTGTAAAGTGAGAGTGAAAGTCAATGCATAAGAACACGCAGGAAAATTCATCAGGACTATTCTTGCAAACTGTGACCCATGGCATGTGTGAGTATGAGTATGTGTGATCATATACTGCTCCCTGAAAAATATCCCTCAAAGCATTTTCCAGACGCAAGAAGAATAATTAAATTTTCAACTCAGATAAGACATGGACAAGGAAAAAAACCCGTAATGTTTCTGTGCCCAAAGTCTATGTGTATTTGTGTTTCCTGCTTCTCAATAGAAAATATAATAAAAATAATAAGAAATCACAGAAATGGAATATAAATAATTTGAGAGATAGAAGAATAATCTTGAATGAAAATTAAATGTTGGATAAATAGGGGATAAGAATAAAAAGAGTAAACATTCATGAAATTATGAAGTTTATATTTATCAAAACTCCAGATAACAAAATTAACCAGGTTTTGCTAGTGCTGTTTTTGGAATGAAAATGTTATTTCCTAAAGTGTGGGCAGTGTTAGGAAATATATGATGTTGAGGTATTTGGAGTCTAGGAATTATAGGTACCATTACCCCTCCTAGACCTACAGGGATAAGGAAATGATGTAACTGAAGATCAGGAGCAACTGAGAGGAGAGCTTCCTGTAGGAGCTGGAGAAATCCCGGGCCAGGAGCCAGGCTAGCCACAGTGCTAAATTGGGTGTTTTAGTCAGTTTGGACGGCTCTAACAAAACACCAAGAGAGTGGGTGGTTATAAAAACAAATTTATTTACCAGCGCTCTGGAGGCTGGGAAGTCCAATATCCAGGCACTGGCAGATCCAGTGTCTGGTGAGAACCTGCTTCCTGGTTGACAGATGGCTACCTTCTTGCTTCACATGGCAGAAGAGGTGAGGGGGCCTCTGGGGCCTCTTTGCTAAGGGCGCTGATCTCATTCATGAGGATGCCACCTCATAACCTAATGAATCCCCAAAACTTTCCACCACCAAATAATATTATCACATTGGGGATTAGAATTTCAACATATGAATTTAGGGGCACAAACATTCATATTTTAGCAAAAGGGGGAATACTCTGATCTGTCCTTTTTCGTTCTTAGATACCCTCCTGGTTCTCTTCTTAACTCAATCCAATTAAAAAACAGAGAGCAAGGGATTTCACATAATTGAGTCCTTGGGGATCAGTCCTCCTGGGTTCAGATCAGGACCAAGAAAACTGAAAAATCCTTCTGTAAGTGAAGGAAGGGGAAGGGAAGTGAAGAATTCTCAGCATAAATTTATACAACGATGCTGTGACAAGTATTATTATAATTCCCATTTTACAGATGCAGAGCCTGAGTCTAGAGTTGTTTAAATAATTTGCCCAAGGTCACACAGCTAGTGGAAGTCAGATCACTGCCTTGAATTTATGTTTCTTATTCAATAGCCAATTACTGTGTTATATTGCCATTCCAATATTTTTATTTTTTCAGCCAATTTTTAATGTAAAAAAAATAAGTATCTAAAGAAAATTTATACATAAAAACAAAATTTATGAATGGATAAATTAAATCTAAGGCAAAATATAAGAAAAACAAAACTAGATATCATATAGAGGCAGTATAGGAAAAGTCAGTAAATACTGATTTAATTTTTTCCATTCTTTGTTTCCATTGCATGGTTTATTTCTACATTTCCAGCAAAAGCTTGGAATTCCTGTCACATCAATCCCAAATTAGCTTTTTAGGCTAAAGGCCCCAGGCTTGCGTGTTTCTGCAAATTGGATAGAAAGGGCATTGCCATGGTCCAAAGGCTCCCAAGTCAGCTTGAATTTATGGCATAGCCTGGACCATAGCCTAAACTGGCAGTCTGGGATGTGTAAGTGTGAGGGAGAAGTTGAAATTGCCTCCTATTTCATTTTTTTCACATTAAACAAAAACCAAGAGGGAAATGGTTCCAATATTATAACATATGCATTACTTATCCATTCTAAGCTGACATTATCATGTAAATAGACTATGGCAAATGAAATTTTCTCCAATCAGAGTGAGAAACAAACCTGCATGACCTTGATTATAAAATGTAAACTATGACATGGTACTGTTTACATGAATAAGTATTTTTTTCCATAAAATGTAGGGGTAGTCAATTCCACTATCACATAAAGTTAAAAATTCAGATTATTTTAACCCTAAGTGCAATGTGATATCATGACCAACCTTAGTCCAGAGGTGAGTTTGATTTGTTTAGATTTTCTTTCCAATACCCAGTGTTGAGTAGTTGAGCCTAAAAAGATGATGGAGCCAGTGACCATCCCTAAGTATTGGACAAGGAGTTTGTTAACACCCAAAGAGATGAAACAGGAAGTAGAGCCATCCAAGTGGACAGCCTTCCTGTTAAAAGAAATAGGAAATGCATTATAAAGCAGAGGAGAGAAAAGTAGAGGGAATCAACAAATCAGCAATGTTTTAAAGGAGGAAAATATGCTTGCTGGGGTAAAACAGAGTACTTTTTTTTTTTTTTAAAAAAAGATCAAGTATAAGAAATGTGACATGAAAAATGGAGAAGTCATTTGTTCATACAGAAAGGAATGCATTCTACCCAGAAGGATTGGTATGAGAAAGATATAGGTTTGGGAGGTGATGGGTAATATGGTTTACTTGTAGTGTGAGATGAGAACCAGTGGTTTTTTGATAAGGGCAGACAAAGACTAGTGGGAGAACATGAAGGTTTCCAATCCAAATGGAGAGAATGGAAAAGGAAAATACAGACTCTACATTTGCGATGTGATACCACATTTCTTGGAAATTAATTCAGTCTTAAAAGATACATAAAATTCCACAAAACAATTTTACAAAATGTATGACTAAATTGCACATTACCTTTACTCTTTCTACTACTTTTTACTACTATGTAGATATCTACATGACAAAAACTAACAAACATATATATATCTAATGTTGCCTTATATGTGCATTTGTTTGAATGCTTTCTTCCTTTAGTACCTTTATGTATCAATCTTTCTATATTTGAAGATACATTTCTGAAATCTATTAATTTTATGTGCATATAAACATTTTATTCAACTCATTTTAGAGGCTTATTTTATTCATATCAAGTTTTATATGGCTTTATTAGAATGTCTTTATCCACAGATATTACTTTTTGTCCATTGATATCAAGTTAAAATCAATGCTTCAGGCCCTTGCATCCCATAAAGTGCCCATACGCTCATTATTCTCTGTCTATCATGGGAGACGCCATGAAGTGGTGCTTGGAGTCCTGCAGAGGTTTCTTTTTTCTTTTCTTTTTTTTCTCAGTGAAAAAGAGAGCATCAAAGAGTTTTGCCCCCCACCCTGATAATATGAAGAAAAGCTGTGTAAACTGCAATTCAAAGACTATTCTTGAGCCATCAGAGAACTTAAGTCACTGGGCAAAGCCTAACACAAAATCTGGAGAGATGGGAGTCTACATGGAGAAACAGAGCCTCAATGTTATTTGTCTATGATCATTTGGGCTGGAAGAAAGACTTAGGTGGAAACTTTTAACAGATTGCTATAGAATAGGGAAAAGGTATGAATGCCCTGGAGAATACAGGGAGAGGGGCTTCATGCTTCTTCTCAGACTTTTTCTCCAGGAACCCATTAGGTGGTCTCAGGGAAGACCTGGGGATGCGGGGTGGGGGAGGAGGGGGCAGTGAGAAAACCTTCCCTGTGGTGCCAGCTGGAGGATGAAAAGAGCAGCCTCTACCCAAATCCTCCAGGCTCATCTTCTCTAGCACCCTTAAAGAATAAAAGCCTTAATCTGAGGGGGAAGGATAACAAAATTGTCATCGGAGAGAGCTGGTGACAACTACTTCCAGCTTGGGGAAAGGAACAGGAAAAATAACATTAAAATGACACCTGGGGGAAGGCAAGGACTCCCTGGTTTTCACGTCTCTGAGGTCCAGGTGCCTATCTAAGGCTGAGGCTTAGTAGAAACATCAGAAGACACTGCCCCTGCTACCACCACCCCCTTTCCCCAACCACCATCACCATCTCACTAACAAGAATTGAGTGAAAATAATAGCTTAAACATCTCAGAGATCTAGAAGAGATACATTCTCTCTAGGTGGGGGCTCAAAAAGAAGACTCATCATCAAGAGAAGAGGACCATTGAAACTGGTTTGGCTCAGTGGATAGAGCATCAGTTTGCGGACTGAAAGGTCACAGGTTCGATTCCAGTCAAGGGCATGTGCCTTGGTTGCAGGCACATCCCCAGTACGGGGGTGTGCAGGAGGCAGCTGTCGATGTTTCTCTCTCATCGATGCTTCTAGCTCTCTATCCCTCTCTCTTCCTCTCTGTAAAAAATCAATAAAGTATATTTTAAAAAGAGAGAGAGAAGAGGCCCATAGCTAAAGAAGGGACAGCCATTGAGAAAAATCCTCTGGCTAATTAGTCCACACCCTAAGCACTAGATATTGCATGAGAAGTGTGAAGCCTGTGTTGAGCTGAGGCTAACCACAGCAACAACCATCTTCAATCCTAGTTCTGCTCTTGACTACATTGACAAAAACTCCCACACTAAGGAAATGTGTGTTATATCTCCAAGATTAAAAATTTACTTCAATATCTTCTGTTCTATAGAACATACTAGGTTTTCAACAAAAAAAAATTAAGTCACACAAAACAATTAAAAACAGAAGAGACAATATAATAATATGAACAAGATTTATGACATATACATTAGACATCACAGACAATTTAAAAAATTATACTAATATGTTAAAGGCACCAAAGAAAAGGTAGACAGCATATTAGACCATGTCATTCCTTTCAGGTAGTTGGTCATTGAACATCTGTTCACATATAGGAACGTTTTTAGTTGCATTTCTTCTTCTTTCTCAGTGATAAACCCGTGGGACATTTTACAATAATGAGTATTCAATGAAGAACGTGGCCCACAAAGATGACAGTGCAGCCTAGAAATAAGAAGTTAGAAAGTGGTTGTAACAAAAAAGGATATACATGTTCCAAAGCAAGTGACGTTGGCAAAACTTTCACATTAAAGGGACTCTTGGAGATACTTCCCAACATTAAAAGTGCAAAGGATAAACATTAGAAGATAATCCAGACTTAGAAAGAAAAATGGCTATTCACCAAAGTATAGAAAAGATACTGAGTTGTACATTATACAAGAAGGCAAGCATTGTTCAGACTACCCTCAGTGAGGTTTTTTTTTTTTTTTACAAAGAAATAAAACATTTCAATTCTTAATGCTTGCAATATTTTAAATTGCAATATATTTAACAAATATTAGTTTTACTGTTTTCAAATTGTCTACACATTTATAACCAAGAATAAGGGACTTTAATTATTTTGACAAAAACTTTTAATGTTAAAAATTCTAATTTTTCCACATATTATTGCATGGTCATTTTTATGGTTCTAAACTATGATGCAAAGCATTTATAAACATTATTTTAAAGAGCATCACCATAACACTTCAAAAGAAGAGCAAAAAATCAGAAAATTTTTCAGATTATATGTTGTGGGTTAATATTGTTAGTATAAGATGAACAGCTAGAAACCAATGAAATACAAAAGCACATGAATTGCTAACTCCTAATGGTGAATGAGTTTATGGAAATGTGTTTAGCTATCAAAAACATTCATTGTAAAGCTATGCAGCAGTATTTATCATATCTGGATGTGTACCGGAATCACCCATGGAAATCACTATATGTATTCAGGCTACACCCTCAGAGATAATAAGAATAGGAATATTTATACCTTGCCTGAAAAGCAAGATGTTTGTTTTCCTATTTTACTTTATTTTTGGTGAAATGTTTTATTTTTTTAGTTTTTTTAAAGTAATCCCCACATTTATTTGGGTTTCTTTTTTCTTTCTTTCTTTTCTTTTTTATTTTTTTAAATAAAACTTTATTGTTCATATTATTACAAAAGTTCCTCATTTTTCCCCCCCTTCCACCAGGTTCCTACCCCACCCTCTGCCCTTTCCCCACCCCCATTGTCCTCATCCATAGGTGCACAGTTTATGTTCAGTCTCTTCCCACACCCCCTACTCCTCTTTTCCCTGAGGATCATCAGTCCACTCCCCTTCCATACCTCTGATTCTATTATATTCAACAGTTAATATTGTTCATCAGGTTTTTTAATTCCCTTGGTTTTTAGATTCACTTGTTGATAGTTATGTATTTGTTGTTCATAATTTTTATCTTTATTTTCTTTCTCTTCCGAAAGAACCCCCTTCAGCAATTCATATAATTCTGGTTTGGCGGTGATGAACTCCTTTAGCTTTTTTTATTAGTGAAGCTCTTTATCTGGCCTTTGATTCTGAGTGATAGCTTTGCTGGGTAGAGTATTTTTGGCTGTAGATTCTTGCTATTCTTGCCACCCCCTCCTCTCCGGCCCCGTCCTCTCAGCGCATGCAGCATGTCTCTGTACCTTAGGCTTTTACAGTTCCTCTGATTTTCCTTCTGGTTTTCTCTTTCCTTCTCATTGTAGAATTTCCAGTCAGTAGACTTTCCTATAGTTCTGGGTAATTTCCATTTTACATTTTAGTAGTATTTTATTGAAATTATTGTGTGAGGCTGCAGTTAGGTGTTACCTATGCTGCCATCTTGGATTCTCCCCTATCTTACTTTTAAGGAAACATTCTCAGAGTCCCGAGGCTGGTAAACTGACAGACCTGAGGTTTAAATGTAGGCTCTATAGCCTAAAAAAAACTGGACTATTTTTACAATATAAAGTAGCCTTCATATGTTTTTTTCTTATTTAAAATTTACCAATGGTAAAGAGTTGAATATGAACTTTACTTTGCATAGTTAATGAGGTTTACATACCAGAGAGCTCCATGCAATTAAAATATGTTAAGCATTCTCTAGAGTAGGGGTGTCGAACTCAATCAGAGAAGGGGCCAAAATCTAAAATCCAGCCTAAATCGCGGGCCGAATGGTTTACTGAACAGTCATAAACTGTCATTGTGATGGAAACGCAGCGGAGTGCAGTGATGACAGCGCAGTGCAGGCCACATTGCAAGGCCTGGCGGGATGGATTTGGCCCGCGGGCCTTGTGTTTGACACATGTGCTCTAGAGGGAATAAAAGGGCAGAATTAAGGTTGAGAGTCATCTTCCAATATAAAAAATACAGTTTAAAGAATGTAATAGAGATTAGAGGGGTTAAATAGATACTTATTTCCACACAAACCTATGGAAATCCATATCTTGCCAACATACCTATTAAGGAGAAGGCATTACTAGAGCATCTCATAAAATTTGGATGAGAAGAGGGGAAAATTAAACATGACATACAAAGCAATTTATATTGCAAGGGTATTTTTTGTTCTGGACTGTTTTAATCCCACTTTCCTGATCTCTTGCCATTTCATACAAGGCCAATAATTTTAGACTTAACAAGACGCAGGTAGGCCAAAAATAGGACCTGCGTATCTCCTAGGCCTGAAGATGGAAATTACAAAATTTATGACTCATGGTTTTCATCCTTGCAATCAATTCTACACAGTTAAATTTAGAGTGTGTGCCAATAGAACTTCTCTGTTCTATGGTTTTTCAAAAGTAAAAACTAAAAAAATTCATTTTATGAAACTCAACAAATTCTGTTTCTGTACTCTCTTCTCAGCAAGCATGGGATTGCTCCTATGCTAATACTATTTACTTTGCAAAGTTGATTTCATCTCTTGCTTATAGAAATTAAACCGTGTCACTGAGAAATGTGTGACAAATGATTTTGGCCTTAACTCCCATAGTGAATGTTAGCACACAAACCATGAAAGAACCAAGAACACAGCCTATCTATTTGTAACATATGAATCAGTTTGAAAGATTCCAAATTAGGCCTCAGAGTTTTACTCTTGTTGATTGGCCCAATAAACTCTGACCATGCTTTGGGAAAGTACCTTAATATCTCTATTTTTAAGTCTGTTCTCCATGTCCTAGAATGTGTTATGGATATTAAATTGAAGGCAAAATTGTCTTCTCTATTTATTCCATATTTAATCTTTTTTAAAAATAAAGTTTTGTAGATTTCAGAGAGGAAAAAGAGGGAGAGAAAGATAGGAACATCAATATGAAAAGATAATCACTGATTGGCTGCCTCCTGCATTCCCCATACTGGGGATTGAGCCTGCAACTGGACATGTGATCTGACTGGGAATGGAACTGCGACCTCCTGGTTCATACATCAACACTCAACTACTGATTTACGCAGGCTGGGCTCTATGTTTAATCTTAACTGAATTGACACTGATAGTTGATTGTTGTCTGTAATCTCAATTCTCTAGAAAAACCATCTATTTTTCTATTTGTGAAGTATTCTTGCTAAACATACATGCTTGCATGCATGCATGTATACACACACACACACAGTGGTCATGGCTCTAGAATTAACTCCAGAAAAGACAAACTATACTGGGTACTGGGTACAGAGTGATCTGTTGAGAATATACCACTGTGATGTAGTCTGTGAAAAACAGATTGGAGGAGATGGTACATATCCACAATGAGTAGTTTCCTGAGCAAATAAATTGCAAAAAAAAATTATATGATAGGGAAAAAAATCTATAATAATAAAAGTGTAATATGTTAATTAGACCAGACAGCTGAATGACCTTCCAGATGAAACTGGGGCTGCGAGGGCCAAGGCAAGCCATTGTGCTGTGAAGGCTGAGTCCCTAGCACAATTTCGTGAATCCGGGGCCTAATATGGGTGTGTGTGTGTATATATATATATATACATGAGAGAGAGAGAGAGAGAGAGAGAGAGAGAGAGAGAGAGAGAGAGAGAGAGAGATTAACAAATTGCAAATGTATAGAACTTATTTGGATTCTGATCCAAACAAAATGAGTTCTTAAATTTGCATTAACATATTCAAGGAGTAGTGAGTGAAAGATAGCATGAATGAAGCAAAGTAGGTGGTGAGTTGGTGGTCCTTGAGGCTGGATGATGGATAAATGGGAATTCAGTGGACTGTTCCCTCTCTACTACATGTGTGTATAGTTGAAAATTTACCTACACTTCAAATTAGTATAAAAGTAATAGCTATTTATTTATCAATTATTTTGATTGTTTTCAGTTTTCTTTTTCAATCTACTTGTTCAATTTTTAAATGTTTTAAAATATGCTTAATTGTGACTAAGCAAATTATGGTTCTGTGCCTCAGTTTCCTCAGATGTAAAATAGAGATCATAATAGGACTTCTTCCATGTATTGCTGTGAATCTATATATATAGAAGGCTAATATGCTAAGCATCCCACCATCCTACCAGTCACTATGGAGATGCTGTGATGAGCACTGGCCATTTACAGAGAAATGGCATTGCAGACCTTGCACCCAAGTGGGACACAGGCATTTCAGAGCAAAAGCCACCAAATCACAGCCAATGCTGCCAAGACCCCATCGCACAAAATGTGGCCCACAGCTCAGCTCAGCCCAGAAACAGTTGCTGAGAGTGCTGGGTAATGACATCACATAGCAATGCCCAGCTTCCTCTCCCTAGTAACTAGCCTCCTTGGAGTTTCTTCAAGGAACATAACTTGCTTTATAGCCAGGTGGAAATATTTTACACTTTAACCTATTATCTGTGAAGTGTTTTCCCGTGCCTCATCTCATTTTATTCACACAGAAGTCCTGGGATAGTTAGATTAGAAACTCAGTGGAATCCTATTTTCATTAGCCAGAAAACTGAGATTTAGCTTAGAAACTTGACCTGATTAAAAAAAGTAAGAAATGCTGGACATTGAAAATGACTTCAAGTTTTCTCATTACACAGATATAGTCAAACACTGCTGCAGTTAAATATTTTACTATTTGCTCTACCTGCATGATCTACAATAATAATTTGCTTCATGTTGGTATTTACTGTGGTGTTGCTAACAATTACATGAAAAATAAGTTGGGGTGCTTCACGGGGCTGGAAAAAGTTTAGCTATATCAAAAAGCAGGTTTGTTTAAGCTTTATATACATAAAGCTCTTGCTGGCGCCAATCACACACATGTTTTTCAATTTGTCATTATCAGTAGTGAATTTGATTGACATTTCTATTTTAGAAAAAGGGAAATATTCAAATATTTCTTTTAATTAATTTCCTTTCAATGTCCACAAATTTGTGCACTGGGTCACTAGTGTTAAATAGTAGAAAGCACATAAATTACTTAGAAGAATAACTGTGAGCTATTATTTTTAATATTACTACATTGTATTCAATGGTTACCTATTTAATCATACACATCTAAATACAGATTTTTATCAATTTTGTTTGTTCTATTTCATATTTTTGACAAAATGAAGTTAGATTTATTTATTGTAGTAAAGAGATGTCTGCAAGGTGACAATAAAAGCGCTCACATGTATAAAAGAATATTAAAAGGAAGGAGGTAACTGGTCCCCACCTCTTGAAAATGGAATGATATGCAAAAGGATGTTCTGTACATGTAACTGTTAACTATCAGAGCAAATAGCAGCACTAATTTTTATTTGTGAAAATGAAATAGGAGGTAAAAGCCAAGATAAAAATAAGGAATTGATAAGATAGTTTCTGAAGTGACTTTTAAGTACTGTGATTTTAAGATCTGATGTTTATATTGATAATATAATAGTAAAATCCATGGATGATAAGGTTCAAAGTTTAACAGTTTGTTGTGAGATTAGAAGGGGAAAGAGATAGAAATCTAAAGGAAATTGGAGGCTGACAATAGCAAGGGATTTTGTTTGTAGGATATTGTTATTATATTTCTGGTGGGAATAGAAATAAGCACATATATTAAAATCTGGTAAAAGCAACATGAATAAGAAGTCAGAACAAATGAAATAGCATTTAATTCAAGAAAAATACATAGCTACATAGCAGACCAAAAGGAGAGAGTATGTCTGTGATTTCTGGTAATTTTAAAGTATAAGAATTATGATTATAAAGTAATTAATGTAATCTATTGCTAACTATAGTAAATGAATACTTCAGGATTTTTTAAAAAATTTTTGAAACTATTTTCCTTACATAATTTTTATATGTTTCTAGAAATTTTTCCTCTAAGTCAGGCTTCTGGTAAACCCCATGCATTTACAGAGGGTACTCTCTTAAGCACAACCTGGGTGATGGGTTTTAGCAGGGTTCTCTTTGAGGCCTTTCTCCCTGACATCCTTGTTGAGTTGTCTGCCTCTGCTGGTATATCACACCTAGCTGTTAGCCTTCATTAATTGCTAAATAATTCCTTTATTGTTTGTAAATAATACCTTGGACTTTAAATCATTCCATAGTCTGATCCAATTAAATTCACGTTTCTTTGTACGGGCAAACTTTGAAGCCTGTCTTTGAGATCTGGTCTGACCTCATTTAGTTGTCTCCTTCCCAGGTTCTCTCTGGCAAACTTTTAGCTAGTTTATGGTTTAACGTTTTGCTGTCATAGCTACCATCTTCCTCTTAGTTGCTTACTCCACAACCATCCTAGTGACTTGCAGTCATCACGGGGGAGGATGTCCCACCAACAAGATGGCCTATTAGAACTTGTTCATTTCTTAAGACCAGATGAATAGAAATGTAGTATGTTCACTGTGATCAGCAATGGCTGTACATGGGACACAGGCATACATACTTAGCAGACTGAAAGTAATGGGGTTCTGTTCATCTTTCTCAAGGGAGCTTTCAGCCTATGAATGAGACCTGAGTTAAAGAAATGAGCCCCAGAACTCTCAAAAACTCTTGCCTGGATTAGAGTTTCTGCAACACACAGCAGAGAACGGTGAGCAATGTTGGTGACTTGCCCCTCCTGAAGAGACACTGTAATCCTTGTTTGAGATCTGGGAGGAGCCCTCTGTTCTTGGTTGCACTTGCCCAGAGTGGACCTCCCATAATGCTGACAAAAGCAATAGTGGGAGGAGGAAGACTGGGAGTGGGTCATGGCTTCTGCTTTCCTCACGAAAACTTAGTAGATGTTCTTGGTTAAATGCATCCTAATTTCCTGTGTGCTCGTAGGGAAATTTCTAGAGATTTTAAATGGCTATTATTATTTTTTAAATGTTTAACAGTTTTTTCATTGTGGAGAGAGTTCATGAAGCTCTGCCCACTGCTCTTCCATAAGTCATCTCTCTCTGTTCCCACTTTGCCTCATTAAATGTGTTACCTGTACCTGTGTTACTATTCACATGGTCAATTATTCGTGTACTAGAGGCCTGATGCATGAAATTCATACAAAAGGTTCGGCCACTGTGACTTTGTCTGCAAAGTTGCCTGGAAGGAAGTCTGGTGTAATCAGCATATTACTTTTTTATTATTATAGATATTTTGTTTTATTCTTTGCCACAGAGACCAGCATAGCTGTCAAGACTTGTGGCTTGTCTTACTATAGGAACTTAAGGCACTTAATTAAAATATATAAATAAAATAACTAGTAATGCTGGAATCCATGCTAAGCCTTTTTAATATGATATTTCATTCAATCCTAGAACAGATTATGAAGTAGAAATTATGATCCTGATTTTACACTGAAGAGACTTAGATATGAGAGATTAAATAACATCTCAGGATTGAAACCAGACCCACCTGTCTCCAGAGTAGATAACTACTCTTCTTTGTTGACTGAACAAAAAGTGTCTGATTATAACCAGAATGCTTTTCTCTGTAGCTGTTTAGTTCAAAAGTTGTAAGCTAAACATAGAAATTCTCAGTCACACTGACACATCGTAGAGATACTGAAAAACTGTGTTCTCTCTGTCTATCTCAGTCTCCCTCTCCCTCTCATCCTCTCATCCATTCTTTCTCTCTCTCTCTCTCTCTCTCTCTCTCTCTTTTTCTTTCTCTCTTTTTCTCTCTCTGCCACCTTGCGCACTCGTACATACTCTCTCTCTCCTCTCCTTTGCTAATACACTGCTCTTTTACTAACCAAACAAGAATCCTTGAATAGCTAATGCATTTCAACAAATGACTATACAACTTGAATTCTTACATAAGCCTTATTCAATTTCTTGCTGCAGGTAATTTAAAGACTCTAACTCTGTCCAGTGTTGGAGAAAATATTTTTGCCACATTTTCAGACAAAGATCTTAATATGGGTTACTTATCTAACAGTTTAGCTTGTTATTGTCTTTTGCGCTATTCCTAGAGTTAATACTTAACTAAATCTAAAACATTCTTTCAATATCTACACAACACTAACAATAGATGTCCAGAAAAGATGTTCAAAAATATACCAAATATCAAAGCCATGTTAAACAATTCAAGTGTAATTCTGGTTAAATATATTTAAGGTTTCTTTATTTATTTTTAAAACACCAAAGCAAGGCAATGATGTTAACTGAGGTTTGTTTGTTTGTTTGTTTGTTTGTTTTAATTGAATTTACTGTGGTGACATTAGTTCACAAAATCATACAGATTTCAAGAGTACAATGCAACAAAACATCATCTGCACACCACATTGTGCACCCATTGCCTCAAGCAAAATCTTTCTGTCCTCATTCCCCACCCCGACCCCCCACCCCGGCCATTGCCCACCTTCACCTACTTCCCCACCTCCTTTTCCCACTGGCTATCACCATGTCTGTGTCTATGTGTTACATACACTAGTATATGTTTTTTGCCTAATCCCTTCACCCTTCTTTTACCCAGTTCCCCAAATTCCCTCCCTCTGACAGCTGTCAGTCTTCTTAATGTATCAATGCTTCTGTTTTTATTTTGTTCATCAGTTTATTTTGTTCATTAGATTCCACATGTAAGTGAGAGCATATGGTATTTGTCTTTCTCTGATTGGTTTATTTCACTTAGTATAATAATCTCCAGGTCCATTCATGCTGTTGCAGAAGGTAAGATTTTCCTTTTTATGGCTGCATAGTATAATACTAGTATTTCATTGTGTAAATGTAAAACAGATTTTTACCCACTCATTTTCTGATGGGCACTTGGGCTGTTTCCAGATCTTGCTTATTAAAAATAATGCTGCAATGAACACAGGGATACATATATTCTTTCAAATTTGTGTTTCTGGTTTCTTCGGATAAATACCCAGAAGTGGCTTTTCTCCTTTTTCAGACAGTCTGCAGCAATATGCAATTCCTTAGAATGTCTCCTCAGAGTTCAGTTAATATTTACAAATTTTCATAAACTAAAAGGGGAAAAAATTGCTAGGAAAAGAGTGGTGCATTTGTAGGCTCTGTTCAGAAGGGAGTTTAAGTGAGCAAATATTTTGTAGGTAGGGCAACAAAGAACACCAAATCTCTCTTTTTCTGGATTTTCATTCTCAAATGTCATTTCCTTTTTCTTCAGCATCAGTGTTTCTCCACAATAGTGACAATCAGCATGGAATATTCTAAGAAGTTTTGTATGAAGGTATTGAAAATATTTAGAGACATATAATTGATTAATTTACTGTAGAATACTTTGAGAGGAGTGTTAAACTGTAGCTCCCGGCCAAGAAGTGAGGGAATATTAGCTGAATATTATTGAAGAAGGATAGATATGAAGAAGGATAGTTCATTGAATTAATAACCTAGCTGGTTATTAAGTGAATTTTTTCTATTGGGAAGAAATTATCACAGAATTGAAAGCAGATATAAAAAAGCAATATATATATATATATATATATATATATATATATATATATATATAATTTGTCTTGGAAAAATCAAGAAATATGGAACATAAAGAGGGAAATAAAATATCAGATTAATAACAGGCTAATTAAATGATCATGAAGTCCAGTAAGAAGTCCTGACATTAGTGATGTTCAATTAAGCCAGAAGCTGAAGTGTGATAGGACTTTTAAAACACCAACTACAAGCAACTAACAGGTTAGGCATATGTCGTCCCAAAGCCTCTAGTGAGAGAAAGTCAAAGTTTTACAAGAAATAGAAAGAAAACCGAAGTTCAGTTAAGAGATCATTTATGAGTGACAGCAAGAGGATTTAATATCAAAGGTATTTGTTTGTACCTACATGCTATTCTTCTCTCAATCTCCCTCTAAATTAATAATCTAGCTGGCTGATAAGTAATTTTTTTTTTCTTATTGGGAAGAAATTATCACAGAATTGAAAGCAGACATAAAAGTACTCTTAAAGGTTATCACAAATGTCCAATAAAAATGTTCATGTTACTTATTTAACAAGAAGTTATGTGTACAGAAAAAAAACCATCAGGAATGAAATTTTATTGTTACTCATGCTCCCAGTGGGCCACACCCCAGAAAATCCCGATTGTAGGGGGGGTTGGGATTTCACTTGACTTCCCCTGTTACAGAGTTCCCGAACAATCAAACAATGCAGGAGGAGAGTTTGAAGAGACTTACTTTATTCATCATGCGATGGGCTTAGAGAAAATGAATTCAAATTCTAAGCAAGGCTACAAGAAGAACTTTTATTAAAGAGCCAGCCCTGTGTGCACTTGGTGGTTACCTCGATGCTGGCCTTGAAAACAATACAGTTCTATCCAATTAAAAAGTGCACCTGGCATGGCATTGAGATTGTGGGCATATCTAGTCTCCGGCCTACAAGGTCATCCAGCTAAGTTTATCTTCATCACTCTTCAAACAGGCTAAAGCAGACTAGAAAGCAACATTTTATCTAAGAAAAACAGCAGAAAATTCCAAACAGCAGTTTTTACAAAATAGGGGTTTTCCTTCTCACCCCCAGCACTGCAGGCGCTAAGAGGGAAAGGATCAGTATCTGTGGAGTTAGATCCACCTTTCTAAATGCGGAGTGTGACAAGGAACATCAAAATCCCCTTTCAAAGGGACTGTCTTTCCTCACTATTCTTTGGAAGAAAAGAAACAAATAATAAGAGCCTGTTCTTTTAAATACAGTCTCGTTTCCAGCAAGGCAGTGTGTCTGAAATCAGTGCTGTGGCAAGTATTAAGCTCATTGGCCTGAACAGTGCACGCACAGCTGCTTCCCTCGGGTGCATTGTCAGACTTTCTGATTTTCAAAGCGCCAACAGAGTTAAGACATATGTAACCCTTTTCACAACTGTTCTTCTTAGCATTCAAGCCTACTGCAGGGTCCCTCTCCCCTGCTAGGCAATTCGAGTGGTCCTGAGCTTTGCAAAGCAAGGATACAGATCGTTTTACCTTTAAGTTTTGATTGCACGAGGCTCAAAGGGAGATGCTTCTAAAAGAGGTGAAAAATACAAGGATCTCTTACAAAGCCATGGCACAGCCCTAAACCCAGCCTCCTGCGGCGAGTCAAAGGAAAGAAAACAGGGTAGACAATTTGACAAAATGGCCTCATCGATTTAACAAATCTTTCTGCCACCTCCCACTTAGAATGTCTGGGTCTATTTTCAGCATTGTTATCTGTGCTACCCATACATTATTTCATTGAGTCTTTGTAATCAACCAGTGAGGAAGGGAGTTGTGAACTTTTAAGGAAAACACACGAGGTTCCTCTCTGCTCCTTTTTCCATCCTCTTTGATCATTCCCTGGAAATGAGTCAAGGTTAAGACCAAGTTTCCCACCTCAAGAAAGAAGTGTCCAGATTTGGACCAGTTTCTTTTAGGCTTTGTTTGGGGCTCATTCTTGAGGCATAAACCTCTGCACACAGTGCTGAACTGTAACCGTTGGAAATGCTCTCTGCCCACCTGCATTCGGTAACCAGGCCTAGAGCAGTGCCCCAAGCTGACTCCATTCCAAGCTTTGGAATAAATGTCTCTCTCTCTCTTAAACCTTTTCTTTTGTCACTAAGAGGTATAGTTATCTTTCTTTCCTTCCTTTCCTCCTTTCTCCCTCCCTCCCTCCCTCCCTCCCTCCCTCCCTCCCTCCCTCCCTCCCTTCCTTCCTTCCTTCCAACATTGAAAAGAAATTTGAATTGAGGTGAGATTTACAATTTAAAGTAGATATGAATGAAACAGGTCTGATCTGCTTTTATTTGAGGTCAGAAAGAAAACAGAACACTTCCAAGCCTGCATCTTGAGAATCTGAGCTGGAGTCTGGGCTCAGAACGCTACACAGATCTGTGCTACCTTCAAGGATATTTTGGGTAGAGGTGTCTGTTTTAAGGGAGGATTTGAGCTTGTGTTTCTGGTTAAATACTGTGATGTTATCTTCATTACAACACAGCTCACACATCCTCAACAGCATTACTAATACAATTTTACACATGAAGAAACTCAACAGCAGGGAGTTGAAATAATTTGCCTAAACTCAGGGCGTTAATACATGGCAGAGATAAGCTTTGAACCCAGACTTATCGGACTCCAAAGCCTTTACCTTTTCAAAAATGTGTATTGATTTTAGAGAAAGAAGAAGGGTCAGGGAGAGAAAAACATCCATTGGCCGCCTCCAGCATGCCCCTACTAATGATCCAGCCGGAACAAGGGCATGTGCCTTGACTGGGAAACAAAACAGTGACCTTTCAGTGCATGGGGTGATGCCAAACAAACTGGCTAGAGCATTTACCCCCCTTTTTTAAAAATCACATTTATTGAGATAAACCTGATATATAGTGATATCCATACACCTCTTAGATATGCAATGCTATGAGTTTTTCTTTTAAAAAAAAATCATTTATTTATTTTCCATGAGATGAAATTCAGACATAAAATGAACGATTTCAAAGTGAACAGTTCAGTGGCATTTAGTGCATCACAATGCCATGCAACCACTACCACTATCTAGTTCTCAATACTATGAATTTTGGCAAGCTCATGCAAAAAGCATATTCTGCAATATGCAATAGCATGGTAGGCTTTGAAGCCATTCACAGAAGGAAAGATACTGTACAATTCCACTTATAAGAAGTATCTGAAATAGTCAAAGTAATAGAATCAAACCCTGGAATAGTGTGGACACCAAGGACCATGGGCAAGAGGAAATGGAGTTTCTAGTCTAGCAGTATGAGGTTGCAGCTAAGCAAGATGAATAAGCTCTGGAGATGTGCTGTACAACGTGGTAACTGTAGTCACAAATAATGCATTGAACTCAAAGCCTTGCTTTTTCACAATTACACTAAACTAAAATTATATTTAAAAGTACTAGCAATATAGACCATGTATAAACACCAAGTAAACAGGACAATGATCAGCCTAAAACCATGGTTGGCAAACTGCGGCTTGCAAGCCAAATGTAGCTCTTTGGCCCCTTGAGTGTGGCTCTTCCACAAAATACCCTGGCCTGGGTGAGTCTATTTTGAAGAAGTGGCATTAGAAGAAGTGTAAGTTTAAAAAATTTGACTCTCAAAAGAAATTTCAATCGTTGTACTGTTGATATTTGGCTCTGTTGACTAACGAGTTTGCTGACCCCTGGTCTAAAGGAATTGATAGAAAGCAGCTGCTATAGTAGACAATGAGTCTTCATTAAGGAGCTCCTAATCCATAATGAAGCTCAAATACTGCAAAGCAGAAAAATTAAGCAGGAAACAGAAATAAGAAAAGAGAAAGCCAGCCCAATTCAATGCAGCATGCACACATTTATGCTGGTACTCAGGTAGAGCTCCCAACAAAATAAATCACCAGGTGACCAGATGCTGGGAGTTACATCGCACCTCCACTCAAAGTGATCCTTCTTTCTGCCCCACAAATGACCCCCATGTTTATTTTTGTTTGTTTCTCCAACCAATAAAATGAAAACACATATATGCCATGTTCATATATACGTAATAAAACCATGAAATAGGATATTAACATTTGAAAAATCTGACATTGAACTTGATGCAAAATATCACAATTATCACTTCAGTTATAAGGAATGGTCCCCAAATTAAGATTCTCTCTTCTCGGTTTAACACAGTGAATATTTGATTTTAAAATTAAGGTGTTATTAAGCCAAATAAAGAAAAATGTAAATTATGTGAATTATGCAGAAGTTGTAAATACATGTGAATTTGAAGATACATAATAGAAGACAATACATTTTTATTTTGGATAAAAAGCTATTAGAACTCTTTAAAGATAATTAGCTTAAGATAGATTATTAGAACACTTTTTAGGTAAACATTTAAAATGGCCCTTAACAGTAACTCCTTTGAATTTTACAAAGCTTTTCTGTTTAACATTTGTCATGTATCTCACATAGTGTAAGTTACCTTTGCCTTCTAAGCACTAAACACTATTAGGAAATAAATTCAAAGACAGAGATTCATGTTAGAGAATGGAGAATAAAATGCTTAAACTACATTTTCAGAGATGCATGTCCACATACAAAATTGTTCTTCAGGATGTCTTATTTATCTTGGTGGAGAAAAGCTTGGTAATGCTGCTAATGGTGATAATAAAATAATAATAATAACAATAATAATAATAATGATGTTATATTTTAGAAACAATTGAATGAAATTCAGCTTTTGGTTTGCCATTTGGTTTAAGATGTAGATGTATCTTGTGGTAGACAGAGAGTTCTGAACTTGAAATACAGCTTATTTGTACTGTTGTGTGATTTACTCTGTTTAAGAAACCTGTGGCCGAAACCAGTTTGGCTCAGTGGATAGAGCGTCAGTCTGTGGACTGAAAGGGCCCAGGTTCAATTCTAGTCAAGGGCATGTACCTTGGTTGTGGGCACCCCAACGGGGGGCGGGGAGGAGTATGCAGGAGGCAGCTGATCAATGATTCTCTCTTATTGATGTTTCTAACTCTTTATCCCTCTCTCTTCCTCTCTGTAAAAAAAAAAAAAAATCAATAAAATATATTAAAAAACATGTGGAACTCTCATTCTACCTCCTTCATG
Source organism: Pipistrellus kuhlii (assembly GCF_014108245.1). Classification (NCBI taxonomy): domain Eukaryota; kingdom Metazoa; phylum Chordata; class Mammalia; order Chiroptera; family Vespertilionidae; genus Pipistrellus; species Pipistrellus kuhlii. Next base: position 17,282,312 of record NW_023425405.1, read on the forward strand.
GCTGACCAGGAGTCCCCCTTATCTGCAGTTTTACTTTGCACAGTTACAGTTACCTGAGGTTAACCTCAGTCCAAAAAATATGAAATGGGAAATTCCAGCAATAAACAATTCATGAGGTTTAATTGCATGCCCGTACTGAATGGCATGATGAAATCATATACTGTTCTGCGATGTGGATCATCCCTTTGTCCAGCGCCTCCACACTGTGTGTGCTCCCTGTCTGTTGGTCACTGAGTATTCCTCTGTTATCAGGTCAACATCTTGGTATCACAGTGGGTGTTCGGGAAGCCTTTATTTTACTTAATAATGGCCCAAAGCTCAAGATTACAGTGTTTCCCCAAAAATAAGACATCCTCCGAAAATAAGACCTAGAGCATGGAAAGATAAGACTCTCTGAAAATAAGACCTAGGGCAACTTTGGGAGAAAAAATTAATATAAGACACTGTCTTATTTTTGGTGAAACAGGGTAGTAGTATTGGCAATTTTGATATGCCAAAGAGAAGCTGAAAAGTGTATGCATGTATAAGGAAAAACATAGTATATATAGAGTTTAGTACTATCTATGGTTTTAGGCATCCACTGGAGGTCTGAGATCCATGTGGATAAGAGGAAACTATGCTATTTGACATGTTCATAACAGTTTGCAGGGAGAGAATGAGGAGAGTACATACATTTTTAAGCTGATGAGTTTGAATTCTTTTAAAGAAGATGACATTTCTTTTCTTTTTAGTTAAAACCTCAAAATAACCAAGTTATATATGAAACCTATCTAAAATAATCTATTTGGGGGGGGGGAAGGGACTGAGGTCCAGATTCTTGTTTACTCAGTCTCATGATGGGACTGGAACACGAAGCAGCTCATGGAACCCTAAGGCTTGCCCGAAAACACTTTGAAAATCCCTGCTTTTAATCACCTGTGAGGCTCATGTGAAACTGGAGGATTTCAAGAATGTCTTCTTAAAGTGGAGGAAGTGAAAAGGAAAAATGTTCAAGGCAGGAAATGAGCAAAATATGGTTGTCTTTTAAAAAGTGAATTTGGAAAGTCTACTTGGAATGTATTATATTTGATGCTGTAAAATGATGTGTAGGTTCTTAGCCCAATCCTCCTCATACTCAAATGCCTATCAAAACAATAATGTGGCTTAAATGAATCTATTAAGACCCTTAAGACCATCTGTGACTTTAAGATTAAACTACTGCTACTACCTGTTAGTTTTATGGTCTTTTTGGTTCATGATTATCCTTAAGTCTTTCAGTTCCTGAGTCAAGAAACGCTCTTTGACAACATTAGCTAAAAAAGCAACATGGTAGAGAATATGAAGAGAATTAATGCTCAACAATGATATATTCCTGATTTGGAGAGACAGTTTCAATTTAAAATAGTTGGTCCTGTGATCAGATCACATTTCCCAAATTTTTGTTCTTAAAATATTGTAGTTTTCTTGAAATCTTATTTACCCTTGTACCAAAAGAATTAAGATAACTAGAAATAAACTTAACTAAGGAGTTAAAAGATCTATACGTGGAAAACTACAGGACACTGAAAAAAGAGATAGAGGATGTAAACAGATGGAAGAACATACCATGTTCATAGGTTGGTAGAATCAACATCATCAAAGTGTCCATTCTACCCAAAGCAATTTATAGGTTCAATGCACTCCCCATGAAAATACCAATGGCATATTTCACAGACCTAGAAAGAACTTTCCAAAAATTCATTTGGAATAAAAAGACCCCAAATAGCTATAGCAATCCTGAGAAAGAAGAAAAAGTAGGTGGGATTTTATTACCAAATTTTAAGCTATATTACAAAGCCACTGTTCTCAAAATAGCCTGATGCTATTACCAACTTAACACCATACACAAAAATAAACTCAAAATGGATAAAGGACTTAAACATAAGATGGGAAACCATAAAAATCCTAGAGGAATCCACAGGCAGAGAAATCTCAGACATATGCTGAAGCAATTTTTTCACCGATACCAGTCCTAGGACAATGGAAATGAAAGAGAAAATAAACAAATGGGACTACATCAAAATAAAAAGCTTTTGCACAGCAAAAGAAACCATCAACAAAACAAACAAGAAAGCCCACTGTATGGGAGAACATATTTGCAAACACTGATGAAGGTTTAATCTCCAACATCTACAGGGAACTTTTAAAACTTAATAAAAGGAAGATACATGATCCAATAAAAAAAATGGGCAATGGACCTAAATACAATCTTTTTGAAAGAAGACAGAAGGATGGCCCAACATGAAAACATGCTCAAAGTCACTAATTATCTGAGAGATGCAAATCAAAAAAACAATGCAGTACCATCTCACACCTATCAGAATGGCAAAATCAACAAATCAACAAATGACAAGTGCTGGTGTGGATGCAGAGAAAAAGGAACCCTCATGCGCTGCTGTTGGGAATGCAGACTGGTGCAGCCTCAAAAAAACTAAAAACAGAGCTCTCATTTGACCCAGTTATCCCACTTCTAGGAATATATCCCAAGAAACTAGAAACACCAGTCAGAAAGGATATATGCACCCCTATGTTCATAGCACTACAATTCACCATAGCTAAGATTTGGAAATAGCCTAAATGCCTATCAGCAGATGAGTGGATTAGAAAACTTTGGTATATCTGCACAATGGAATACTACGCTGATATAAAAAAGAAGGAATTCTTACCATTTGCAGCAGCATGGATGGACCTGGAAAGCATTATGTTAAATGAAATAAGCCAGAGAATAAAGTAAAAATACCACATGATCTCACTCATTCATGGAAAATAAAGAACATTATAACCTGATGAACAAAAAGATAGATAAAGAGGCAGTAAAGCATCCAACAGTCAAATTACAGGGGGATGGCTGGGAAGTGTTGAGGAGGGAGGGAAATAGATCAACAAAAGGACTTGTATGCATGTACAGTATATAAGCATAACCAATGGACATAAGACACTGGGTTGGGGGGATGAGGGCATGCTACAGGGGGGTAGGGGAGGCTGGGGAAGGTAAATGGGAGAGAGAAAAAGGAGATATATGTACTACGATATATAATACTTTAAACAATAAAGAATGTTTGGTTTGATGGTTTTGATACTATGTACAGATATTTACAAGATAATAATGTTGTTTTTTTAAATTTATACAAATGTTATCATACTGTCTTTGTCAACATAATTTTTTATTTTTATTTTCACTCATCACTAGTTTTTAGTCAGTTTGTGTCTGTTAAGCAATAAAATAAACCAAATGGTGTAGTAACATAGAAGGGATAGTAAATCAATGGACAATATTGTTTTTTATATAATTTAAAATATCTGGAGCAAAAATGACTAAATTTCAAAATACTGAGATTTGAATAGTATTGTTATGTTTTCTGTAACTTATTTATTTTATTATTTTTAATTTATTTTTTTCTATCACCATATGCCCTCTTCCACCTCCATCCATTCCCCTCAACACCCCTAAAATCACCATGCTGTTTTCCATGTCCATATGTTCTCTCTTTTTTTCTTATTTTCTTTATTTCTTCACTATCACCCCCAAAACACACACAGCAGAACTATCTGCCTGCTGTCTATTTACGTCTGTCTCTATTTTGTTTTTTCATTGAAAAAAGAACAATTTAAATGAGTTACGCACCCAAAGAACAGAGCAGGGAAAGGGAAAATAATAACTCTACAGAAACTGACAAGCACCATCTGGTCAAAGTGATGAAGTTTAACATCATCGGTGATGCTTTGTGGATATCATGCTCCCCCTGATTTGATGGGACAAAATCACATTTCCCCCCAAACCTATAACTTGAATCTAATCATGAGAAAAACATTAGATTAAACTCAGATAACAGAGATTTTTGTAGGTCCCTGGCAAATACTTTTCAAAACTGACAAATCAGGTGAAACAAATAAAAGCTGAGATATTTTCATGCACCAGAGATTGGGGAGATATAACAACTAAAAACAATATTGAACCTTAGATTCAATTCTGGGAAAGAAAGAGAACATTAGTGGAAAAAGCAATGAAATTCAGTTTCAAGCTTACTTAATAATATACCAGTGTCAATTTCTTAGTTTTGACAAATGTAATAATTTAAAATGTTAACAATGAGGGAACAGGATAAAAAGTATACAGAAACTCTCCAAATTATTTTTGAGACTATTATATAAACCTGAAATTAATCCACAAAAAAAAAGCTTGCCAAAAAAAAAAAAAAAAAAAAAAGGTTGATCAAAAGAATTTAAAAAAATAATAAATCATTCTAAACTTAGGTAAACAATATCCTATTATCATAAATTGAAAGGACAATATATCAGAAGCTAACATGGTACACTGTAAAGAAAGAGTGTGCTGTCCCATTTTGCCTGAGAATATGTTAGCTAGATAGCCTGAAATATTTAAACAATGAATCCTCAAAAAACTGTACTCCCTGTGATTTTTCACAGAATAACACAAAGATTTCATGATTTTGCTTCATGTGGAATATCTTTTAAGCTCTGACTCAGTTAGGAAATTAATTTTTCTTCCAACATGTTAGAGGATATTAAACTATTTCAACCAGCCCTGTGTTGGGCAGACCCCAGGGAATATCCCGACACACAAAGGCCCATGAATGCTGGTGGAACAGAACACCACCATATTACATACATCAACAGATGCCTTTTCTAGATTAAAGGCATTTCACAGAGTACATTAGGAGAGAACGTTCTTAGTGGTCTTGTAGAAAACTGTATTTAAAATCTAAACTTTGGATAACTGTTGTTACAGAGACTAAGAATTCTGATAAAGGGAAATGCTGATTCAGCACAAACTTGTCAGGTTTGGGGCATAAAGAAGAAACTTTGCAAAGCCTGGGTAACAAAGCAGCAGAGAAAAGAGAATATTGCATTATTAGTTCCACTATAGGTTTTCACCAGATTCTTAGAGAAAAAATTCAAAATGAGGGCCTAAGTTGAATCTGTGTATGAATATTTGTGATAAGTTTTATGTCATTTTCATTCACTTGTCCTTTTAAAATTCCTACTTGAATAATATCTTCAAGCATAAATATCGATAGATTTTTTTTTTTCCTCATTGACATATCCCAGCACCTAGAACAGTGCATGGTACAAAATAACTGCTAAGCAAATATTTGTGGAATATTTAAATGAATGATACTCTTTGAGTGCCAATAGCCACTGATGTTTCTCAGTGATGGCAGGGAGGCTGAGGTTCAGTAGGGAGTGAAAGTGTATCCCCCCAGGCCAAATACCATTAGTTGAGCTTCTGATCAGTCCCCCTTGTTGGTACCACCATTCTCTCCTGTATCATCTAGGGAAGAAGGACCTACCTGGGCCATTCGTTTAGCTCAAGTTTCTACAGCAAATCATACACTGAATGGCTTGGGCAATGGACATTGATTTTCTAAAGTGCTGGATACTGCAAGTCCAAGATCACTGGCATAAGTGGGTTCTGAGCCTTCTCACAGATAGATGCCCTCTCATAGGGTGCCCTCATGCACTTTCCTCCTTGCATGCACTTGGACAGAGATAGATCTCCTTCTTCCTCCTCCTCTGCTTAGAAGGGTGCTAATTGCATCATGAAAGTCCCACTCTCCAACCTCATCTGAACCTAAGTATCTCCCCAAAGTGCTAATAATAAATATAATCACCTTGGGGATAGGTCTTCAACATATGAATTTTTTTGGGGGGTTGGGGGGGAACATAAGCATTCAACCCATAACAGACCCCTTCTGATGCCGGTTTCAGGTCCCTGGAGATGCAGGGTTGGCACCATCTCCTTGGGTTGTTGTTCCTTAGACCCTTGGTCTTCAACCACTTTGCTTCCCTTTTTCCTTTTGTTAGAGCTCTCTTGATTGCCTCGTATTTTTCCAGAGGTTTTGTTGTTTTTAGTGAGACAGAGTAGGGAGAAATGAGTCTATTCAGATTTAATTATGAAACACATGGAAAGTTCAGTCAAATCCCACCTCCTTATTGTCATGAGCTTCCCACAAATATTTGTCAAATTAAAGTCTTGATTTCCCTAATTCAGCTAATGTCAAACCAACTACCATCACTGTATATTTTCTGGTCATAAGACCTACTTATCAGCTCTGCTTTTAAACTATTTGATTACTGTGAGTGGACTCACTATACTGGAGAACAAAAAGTGGAAAATTGCTTTTCGAAGTCAATTTTGGTCATTTCTCTCTTACTCATAAGCATAGAGATTGAATTGGCCTATTATGGAATTTCCCCTGTCTCTTATTGGCATGACTGTCTCTGAATTCTGACTTCTTTTCATTTTATTCAGTGAATTAAGTCATCATTTATGTATGTATAAAAATGTTTTAACTGAACTTATTAAGCTTGAAAAGGAGTAATGATAACTATTTTGACTTATTACTTTCTGTATGGTTAGGATAATCAAACATTCAGCAAAGAAGAACAAAGGCCCGTAGGTGGTATAAATGAGCATGAGAGCTTCCATTTCCTGCTCCCTCCCCTCCCTTCTTCCCACTCCACCCACATCCTCTCCCTCCTTTTAGACTTTTCCTCAACCAGGAAGTAAAAGTTGTGAGTGGGAAGGGTTGGGGAGTGTGTATGTGTAACCAACAAGGGAATTTATTCTCTTGATGAATCATAATGATTGTACTATAATCACACGTTCCCACGTACAGTCCTGAATTCCTGTGCTGGCATTCAACTGCCTTTGCAACTGGCATGCTGGATCCTTCTGTTTCCATCTCTGGTTTTTCCAACAAAATAACATATTCAGAAAATTAGAGCTATTAAGAGCCTTAAAGACCATCAAATTCCAGTCTCTCATTTACAGGAGAGAACTTGAGAGTCTAGAACATGATGAGAATCATTTAAGTTCACACTCTTGTGCGAGATGGAGGTAGGGTGAGAACTGACTGCTTTTAGGCCTGCATTGTTTTTTTATGATACTAGGTTGTCTCATTTCAGTTGTGGCCACTAGGAGCTGTCATGCTTTAATGCATAGTATTTGGTAAGTCCAGGAGTACATAAGAGGTATCTCACTGCTCCTTAGGACTATATAAATGTCAAACAAACAAATTATAGTGACAATTTAAGACTTGAAGTGTACCATCAATATCTCTTTATTACTACATCTATTTTATCTTTATCTTTTCTTTCTTATGCTTAGAAAAGAATAGAGACATTATGAGGGTTGGAGGGATATTTTTGTCTTAATATCAAAACTCTTTCTATTGGAATAGGACAGAGTGTCTTATGGCTAAAGCCCAGATCAAGGGTCAGTCCTCATTGTCTTTTGTGTGCCAGCTCGAGTAGAAGACATAGCATATAAAAATAGTGAGGAATATCCTTTTTAATTTTTTTTTAAATTAATATGTATTTATTGATTTCAGAGAAGAAGGGAGAGGGAGAGAAAGACAAAAACATCAATGATGATGGAGAATCATTGATTGGCTGCCTCCTGCATGCCCTCTACTAGGGATCAATCCCGCAATTGAACCCAGGACACTTACAGTGCACAGGCTGACACTTTATCCACTGAGCCAAACTGACTAGGGCTCAGTATATATCTTTTAATGAATCTTTGAATGAAGATTTCCTACAATCAAGTTATGTTTTATTTCAGGTTTTATATTTTTGGAGAAAAGCAATTGATGCAGATAGTATCAGAGAGATTAGCAAAATTGGAAACTGACAAGAGGAGAATCAGAACCATATACCTGCTGAAGTGGGAATCCCACCGTTCAAACCCTCATTGGTTTCTGAGGAATGTGCACTATTATTAATGGATCAATTATACTATTTGGAAAAAAAGTTACACCTAATAAAGCTCAGGTGAGATTAAAAACAAAGGGATAAGACCAAACATTTCTCTTCCATTTCTGTATGGACCTGGATATAATCCTGCCTGGATGAATAAAGTGTGGCCATACTCAAGTGTAAATCAACTCATGTTGAATTTGGCAAGATGTGATTTCTGGCCATCTGTGTGTCTACAGACTGATGGCTGGAATATGTGAGGTGAATGAGGAGCATGTGCAGAAATACAGGAAGCTTTTGAAGAGAGTATCAGAGAGCAAGGTGGCTTGATGGTTGGGAAACTTCACAAATAATCCTCTACAAGAGTATTGCAAAAGAGCAAGTTCCAATAAAAGGACTTTTCTCAAGGAGAGAGAGAGAAGATCTGCATATATAGACATAAATTAATTTTAAGTTCTGTATGGTCATAAAACTAGGGAGGGGTTTGACAAGCTGTTGATAAAGTCTGTTGGAAAGAGAAAATTCAATAAGATCATAGTAACCAGTTTTTTCACTTATCTGAAAGATGATATTGTGCAATGAGATTAGACATATTGAGACAGCACTAAAAAGCAGAATTGGGACCAGTGGGGGAACTTTTAAGGAGAAACATTTCTGTGAACATGAAGGAAAAGTTTCCAATAGCTAAAATGGTTCAAATTTGGCCCAGGTAAAAATAGTTTACTTTTTTCACGGGCTTAATTACCACTTAAAGAAAATATACAGAGAATCTAAGAATATAATAGATTCATAACTTCCTTAAAGAATACCTATACAGCAAAATCCAGCCAGCTATCATTTTATGATTCTTCTAAAGCCACTCAGATTGCTAAGCATTAAGAATAGGAAAATAATCGGGTTGGCCCTTTTGACATCTATGCCAAAAACAGCAGCTCAATATCTTTTAGAACTACAATAGGTACATATTTCAACACCAATGTTCCATATCAACTTGACTCTCCTAATGTCTCCGAATCAGTGAATCAGCCTGTATTCCCTCAGGTAAGTTACAAAAAATTGTTTGTGTTTATACATTTAATGCTAAGAGACGGATTGTTCAGACTTTTTATTTAGTTCCAAATTACATAGGCCTTAAATCTGGCAAGAACATGCATTGGATTCCATTTAAAAAACATTAAATTCCTTAACACTTCAAAGAAACAGGTTTAAGTTGATTGTTTTGGGGAAGAAATGATATATAATTGTGGATATAAATACAGATTTCCAAACAAAACAAACATGAAAAAGATTTCATGTCCCTTGGCAAGAGTTGCAGAAAGAGAGAATTTAGGGGATTTTTGTGTTATTATGGTACCAATCATTTTTCTTTGTGATGCTTTATAACACTGAATAGAAACCCAGGACCTCCACAATATGGGGATGTTAGAACTCACAGTAAAGGCAATAGGGGATGGAGCAGAAAAGACCCCTTTCAGGAAAAACCACTATATAAATGTCTAGAGGAAGGAATGAAGAAACAATGTCCCATTTTAAGACACTGAAGGTTCTAATGGTGAAAGATACAGCTGCCTTGCTACCCTTTGATGGTGATGTGCTTGGATCTGATTTCTGTCACTTATCATGGGCACTGTGATGGTGCTCTGACATTTTATGGTCACTACAGAAGAAGGTTATATAAAGTTAGAGTTGGAGTTAGAGAAGGGTGTCTGTTTTATGTGAGCTACTGCTGACTTCTATTGCATTTCCATTTCTTCTCCCACCCTGTCTGCTCTACTAAATAATAAAACAAACATGGACCAGTTTCCTTAGTTCAAGGTGAAAAGAGGCTCTTCCTCATTGCACATTAAATCTTTACTCATTTGGACTGGCCTTTGATGTCCTAGAAATTTAATACTCTTATATAAAGTTAGTTTGAGAAAGACAATGTTTTATGCATTTTAAGATGAATATTTCACATTTCCACCATTAAGAAACAAGGTGCAACTTATTATTGAAGGTATTTTAAAATATCTGTAGGTCACACATTGATATAGTTGTCATTTCTCTACATGTTCAAAATTTGTTTTCTTTCTGGTGGCATGATGGACAACTGTATCTAGTAAACGTACCAGTCAATAAATTGATTGTGACCCATTTGAAGATAGAATATGTTTTTTGTTGTTGTATGAAATAATATATTGTTATCTTCTGGTATCAATAAAAACAGAGCCAAAATAAAAATATACATATGGAACCAACAGCTTGTTAGAAAATTCCCTAAAAATACAGAGCATTCTTTTAGGAAATATTGCATTGTTAAATCTCTGGGTAACACATAAATTTATGTTTCACAGAAAAATACAAATGTTGATGATACTGATGCCATGATGAAGATAGTCTTTCCAGCATAAAAAACTAAAAATCTGGATTACTTCCAGATGTTGGACAACTGAGCCTTTAAAAATGATTTTTAGAGAGAGAAGGAGGGAAAGGGAGAGAGACATATCAATGTGAGATTGAAACATCAATCTGCTTGCCTTCTGCATGCCCTCTACCAAGGATTGAGCCTACAACCCTGGCATGTACCCTGACCGAGAATTGAACTGGCAAAGTTTTGGTATATGGGAGAACACCCAACCAACTGAACTATACCAGCCACAACTGAAAACATAGGTCTGTAATCCTCAAGAGAGGAGAAACAGAGAGATGGCTCTAGTTTTGTACCTGATTTCCACATGGAGCCATTCTCTGTTTCCTGGTGCAGAGAGTGGAACCCAAGCAGAGCATTAGGTACTTGCTGAATTGAGAAAATAGAGCTCTGATTTAGGGAAAATCAGTCAGTGAGTATTTTCAAAGCTAATTCCTGCAAAACAGGCAGCTATGCAGAAAAATGTTTTTAAAATCTTCCCAGGGATCTTGAGTCCATTGCTAAATAAGAAGCTTGCATGCCCAGAGTGACAGACCATGAAGACAGACAAAGAATGTCAGAGAAGCTGAATGCTTCACAATTCCCAGAGCTCACACAGAGTGGGGACACATTCAAGTTCATAGAGAGTAAACAATCCCCCTGTAACACAAGGGCATTTAATAGATATCTCAGAAAGGTAAAGCCTTAGAAGTATGTATAAAATAACTGTAGATTGAAAGCTCCTAGAGACCTTTCCTGACAAACCTGGAAAATGCCAAACTAATTTGCAAGAGACATAATTGCTAATCAAAACACAATTCCATACACCAGAAAGAAAACAATAAAATACACTCAACAACATGCCATCTACAAGTCAAACATCAAATAAAAAATCACCTGACATTTCAATAAACAGGAAAGTGTGACCCAAAGCTGGGAGAAAATTCAGTCAATAGAAACATACTCAGAAAAGAGAGGAAAGAAAGCAATTAACAGGTTAAAAACTTTAAAAATGTTATGAAATATGACTAAGAATTAAAGTAAGACATGTGCATAACAAGAAGAGAACTAGAAGTTATAAAAAAGAGGTTATTGCTACTTCTGGTGATCAAAAATACACTATTAAAAATAAAAAATTCCCTGGATGAGCTTAATAGCAGATGAAACACTGTAAAAAAAAATATCAATAAGCTTAAAGATCTTGCAATAGAATTACCAGTGAGAGGAAAAAAACCCCTCTTACTACGCAAATCTAAGGACTTTAAAGATACAATATTAAAATAGAATATTCAAATATTCAAACAGAACAGACATAAAATTACACTATGGTAAGCCACAATACATTGCTAAAAGCCAGTGATAAACAAAAAGAAATTATTAGAACCAGCCAGATGAAAAAGGAAACAATCACCATGAACTTTCTATCATAAATACTACCAGATGACAATGGGATAATGTTAAAATGATAAAAGCAAAACACAAAACAAAAACACACACTTATCAACTCAAAATTCTGTGTCCAAAGAAGATATCCTTCAAGAATAAAAATAAAATACTTTGTCAGAAAATCTGAGAATTTATAGCTGGCAGACATCATCATGGCCCACATTTAAATCTGTCCAAAGTTGTGAAAACTCCTCAGGTTTTGTTTTGTTTTTGCTTTTGTTCTTTTCTTTTTTCTTATTTTATTTTATTTTATTTTATTACAGAGAGGAAAAGAGAGTAATAGAGAGTTAGAAACATTGATGAGAGAGAATCATCGATCAGCTGCCTCTTTGCACACCTCCTACTGGGGATGTGCCCACAACCAAGGTACATGCCCTTGACAGGAATTGAACCCGGGACCTTTCAGTCTGCAGGCTGATGCTCTATCCACTGAGCCAAACTGGTTTCGGCTGCTTTTGTTCTTGTTTTAAGAAAATGTGAAATCCAGAAATGACATGAAAACTTCATGTTCATCACTGGGGGGAAAAAAAATTTAGAATGGATTATTAGCTAGTTGCCTGTAGCACTAAGCAAAGAAAATGGCAAAAGCAGCAGCCAACATAAATTTAGAAAGAATGAAGACATGGCAAACTCACCTCATTATTTCCCTATTGGTTTATTTAAGAGGCAGACTAAGAATATGTGAAAAGCACAGCTTATCTTGATTTCCAAATTCAGCTTAACAAATTCCCACATGATCCTCTCCGGGAAGATGAAAAATTTTATATATAATGACAATACACTTGAGTGTTTTGTTGGCTGATGAAAGTTTATAACTTACAAGGTTGATAACGAATAGGAAAAAATTTAACAATGAAACTCAGTTTTTGATAAGAGTTTTCAATTATTGAAAGGAAAAAGAACGTTATTTCCTAACAAGATATCAACTATAACTTTATAATAGAAAAATATTTTGTAACTAGTTAAAATATGGATATTAGCAAAATAAAATTATGGAAAAAGCATTGTACAGAGTTCAAACACTGTCCTTCAGTAACTTATGACTTTTCTTATGTCATTATATTTCCCTGTGGTTTTATGTCTTTATATTTAGGGGAGGAAAGTTTAGTTTTTGAACTTCAAAATCTCTAGAACTTTTATAGTTTTAATAGTTTCTTCTTCTAATTTTGCAAAAATAGTCATAAATCTACTTTAGTCATTTGGATACTCTTAAATGGAAAGGTAAGAACCCAGATGAACTTGGGAATTTTAGTATCATAATTCCTGATACTTTGTTTAAAATGAAACTCAATTTATAATTTTATAATGACTTATTCTTGCATGGCTTTTCTCAAGTGGTTAAAAAAGCTTATAAACTCTAGATAACAGCAAATCCTTTAATTAAACATGCTGCGTCTGCCTTGGTATACACTGGATGGAAAATTGGAAGGCTTATAAATATTTAAGAGGAATATAAATTGGTAAGAAAATATTATTAGAGAAGACAGGATGCATAAAGAATAGTCAAACCGAGATGAATTATTTGTCTCCTCCCCCAAAATAGTAGAAATAACTACCAATGATGATGAAGTTCAAGACAGGAGTATTGCTTCATCTTTGTCTTTTTCTTACTCCTCTTTCTCCAAGAACTTCTTTCATTGATTTATATGATATTTACAAGTAAAATATGAAAGATGGGAGATCTGATCACACAGCAGTGTCTGGCTCAAATACTACTCCCTGTGGGATATTGAAAGCCTGGTGGATTACATGTGCTCAGCTATTTACCTGCCTATAAACTTCACTCGTAAACCTTACCAGGTGTGTTGCTAGTAGTGTGTGTTCCTGCTGACCACAATGGACTTACCACATTTCATAACCATATGGTTTGAAGAAGTCAATGAGTTATAATAGGCCTGGTGGTGGTGGAACATCCTTCCGATGAGGACCACTGCAGGTCAGCAAGATGATTGGTGATCAGATGACCGTGATTGCCATGAGCCACAACAGCCTTAGAGTGACCAGGTCACTTCTCAGACTAAAATTTCTCATGCCCAGTAATTGTGCCATTCGTAAGCTGTCATATCTGTAAAACTCCAAAGTAAAAAGTATCTTTTGGAAATTCTAGAAGAGTGAATTAATTTTAGGTTAAAAACAAACAAAACAACTGTAATAAGACAGATAGGTGCCAAGGGAAAGTAGCTGGCCTCATCAGAGCTGGAGGATACAGCAGGAGAGCTTGCACACAGTCCCCACATACAAGCTAAGAAACTTATTCTATGGCAGCTATTCCTGTAAGCAGTAAGGTTGATGGGAACACAGAGAGGACTTGGGATCTGCAGAGACCCAGAACAAACTTTGGGGAGAGATAGAAACAAGCTCAGTAAGAAATCAGGGCAGAGCTAGGGCCATGTGCTCATTCTAGCATCTATTTCCCATTGTTCATCTCAGACTCCATTTCCCATTCCCCACCCCAAGGGGAGGCCTTATATATTGGAACCCATAAAGCTGTAGGCAGTTAGTTTATCTGGACGGCCTTGCTATTCTTTTGTTTGTTAGACTGTATAATTGATTGGGACCTTCTGAGTTCCATAAACCCAGCACTAGTGAGAAGACAGGGTGGTTGGAGAAATCATTCTGACCTCTGTGTTTGGATTCTATTACATTTGGCCAGGGGCATTGCTGAGAAATGACTGTAATCCCAAAACTTTCTGCCGTCATGTAATTGAAACAATATCACTTTCCTGGAGCAGAGAAATAAATTAGTCCCCATATAACAAACTTAATGCAGACAGGGATGTTATACAACACTATTTCCCAGTTTAAGGACCATATTTATCTAATTTAAAAAAGTCAGTAGTATCTCACTGTAGAGTGTCAAGTCTATAAAGAGAAGTGTCTACTATTGTTCCCACAGTGATGTGTCAGAAAGGTGTCTTAACAAATCACATTCATTACTGGCACTTGGTGTGAAGCCTTGGACTAGCTTTTTCCTCTGGTCCGCCATGAGGAAGAGTGGACTACATTTGCCTTCTTTAGGCAAGGAGCATCCAATGTATGATGACTGTTCAGAACTCCATAACAGTATTATATCATCAGTGGGTTGAGGAAACCACAGCATAATGAGAATTGTTTGTTGAAGGCCAAACATTCCATTATACTGCCTTAAAAAAATTCTTAGTTTGACATTTTTAAGGATACACAAAAGGGGAAAGTAGCACAAGCAGTCCTCTGGTTACGTTGGATTCAATGGACATTGTTTTGTGGTTACATTGCCATCTCCCATCTTATATATAATAAAAGCCTAATAATGCAAATCTACCAAATAGTGGAACAACCAGTCACTATGAAGCACACTGACCTCCAGAGGCAGATGGTCAATGCAGGAGCTGCCCCCAGCCCACAGCCCCCAAATGGTGGTGGTGACTGGGGTGGGGGGGAGAGGATGGAAAGAGGGGAGAGACCAGTAAGCCAGCGGTGCCAGGCCAGCCAAGGTGGGTGACAGTTGCCACCCCCCACCCATTGCCCTGCTGGTCGCCCCACAGATTGGCCCTAATACCAGCCAGGCCTAGGGACCCTATCCATGCTTCTTTCTTGACTTAACCTTTCCTTCCTTCAATGAGACATCTCCAAATCCAAGTCCATAATTTGAGAGAGCTCCCCAAAGCTCCATATGAAAATGAGTATCTATTAAGAGCAAAGTCTGATCCTTGTTTTTATCTTATATTTGACAAAGATAGGCTAGTCTTCACATTATTACAATAATGTGAATTCTAGCCTATTTTCATAGCTATAGGGATGAATTTGTATCTGAATGTGACTGTGGTTGTGGATGAGCAAAATCCAGGACTTGATAAACAAAGTTTTTTTTAGAGCTGACTTCTAACCTCTTTTTAGTCTTATTCCTTGAGCTGCCTGTATCCACTCCTGTGAAATGTTTGCTTTTGTTCAGTGATTCCTCTACATGGAATACTTCCCCTACTCCATGTCTGCACATCAAATCTTATTGATTCTCATAGGCCCATGTCAGATGTTACCTCATGCTTTCTTCTCTGACCTCCTATTGAATTTAGTTATATATATTTTAGGACTCGTTCTTCATTGTCTCATAGTCATTTATACTCACAACAGACTGTTAAGGATTTTGCATGAGGAGCCAAATTGTATGAGTCTGAGTTCTGGGGGAGAAACATCAAGAAAAATCCTGTCCCTATGGAGACCATGGTGGAAAAGGGTGGCTAGACAATTAATATTGCAAGTGTAGGACAAGGCAAGGTCTCTTATAGGAATATATCATGGGTGCTGTGGAAAAGCAGAATGGGCAGTTTCTATTGTTGATTTTATCATCAAAGACCCCAGAAAGAAGTGACCACAGACTGGAGAATGTGTAGAAGTTCCTCCATAGCTAAGAGAGAGGAAGATATACCAATCCAGTGTGTTACTACTTCCCTATCTGTTTTCAAATTGTGATCTCCCTAAAGGCAGGGATTATGTAGGCATTCCAGGTAAGAGGAATCAGTGTGAATACTCTTTAAGCTCTCAGCACTTTTATGCCTGTCATAAAGGAAAGTTTCAATAAATATGAATTGTCTGAAGGAGAATTTTAGGTTAAGTGTCATCAAGCAGTGTGAGGAACTTGAATAACCAATAGGCAACAAAATGATGAGAGGGTACCACTGAATATTTTACACAGCTATTTAGGCTCGTCCTGCTATTATGGAAATTGGTGCAGGGAGGAGGGTGCAGCTATGCAAGTTCTGGCTAGAAATCTAGGGATATAGCACAGTTCTTGTCATATTTAGACTCTCTGAAGACTGCGCTTTACTTCTACCATCATTAACGGAGAGCCTTATCCTTTTATGCAAAGTGGATACTACTGGTCTGTGGCCTATAGTTTGCTCAGGATGATAAGGAGGTTTATGAGCCTCCCACAGCTCCTCATTTCCTCTATTTAATCAAAAGAAGCACGTTTGGAGGGCCATAAGCCTGGTCAAAAGTGCAAGCTATCATTGAGGGAGAACTGTCACCTCATTAACACCAAATTCTCACCAACTGAACTAATCCTCTGGAAAGAGAACAATCTGGATAGGCTAAGAAAATTTGCTTTAGTATCCACCTAGTGGCTCAAGTCTGAACACTTAAAATTGTCCCTTGTTCTGTATTCACCTTCATATCATTGGTACCTTTTATCTTCCCAGCATTTCCACTGCCCTAAGGGTGCTCCTGACATGCTCCAGCCGCCTAACGGACTCTCCTGCTTCCAGTCCTATCATCTTCTAAACTCTTCTCTTAGCAGTTGCCAAGGAGTTAAAAAAACAAACAAACAAACAAAAAACACCCACAAATATAGAATGTTATGTGCCTACCAAAACCCATTCATGGCTTCCCATTGCCTTGGGCTGACTTCCAACCTTGCTTACAGATCTTCTATGACCTGCTACTCACATCTGCAGCCTCATTAGTTGCTACTGAACTCTTAGACCCTATACACCAGCCATCTGATGACACTTGTGGATTACTTGGTTTCATAACCATGCAGAATTGTGTTCCTTATTTTGTACTTATGCTGCCTTGATTGCCTTGTGTAGTCCTTTACCCAACTAATGTCATTGGTTCTAAAAACTTCAATTGTCTACTTTTTGGTAGCTCTTTCTAACATGCAAGCACACACCTACACACAGTTAAACTGGATTACCTGCCCATCTTTATGTAATTTCACAGCATTCTGTACTTACTTTCTTGCTAAGGACTATATCGCATTTTATTGCTTATTGTCTATATTCTCACTCTTCTGTTTCTTCTTACTATTGGCATGCTGCCTTAGTTTTCTTTCTCCTCCACCACCCAGCATTATACATGGTGCAAAATGGCTTTTCACACTCTTCAGTAAATGGATTTATCATTTATAACCAGTTACACCCTTTGTTAAAATGTGATAATGACTAACTCTCTGTATTATAGGTTCTTCACTAATCAAACAAGAATTACAGCAATATCTACTTTGGAGGGTTGTGATGATTAAGTGCAATGTTGCACATGAATAGATTTTGAATCTATAAAGCACTTTAAAAAATTCAAATCAGAGTTCAATCTTTGGTTATAGACCTTAGTCAATACAAGTGTATTTGCATTTCTCAAATATGTTCATAAAATTTGCATACCCTAGAAGATAGAAGGGAGACCCAGCAATCACTTTCATAGTCTGAAAATATGAATGAAAACAGAAGGCTCTTAGGTGAGCCATTACATTTGAGAATAGAAATACAATGGCATGATACATTAATTGACAGATATTAATACCAAAGTATGACTATTATTTTACATACATGTGTGTATCTATAAGATTTGAATGTCTTCCCCTTGCAAATAATTTGTGAAAAATAACAGCCCAGAAGAGCAGCTTTATACAGCTTTTTTTTTCTTACAGTCATCTGTTTTCCTTCAGACTACACAGCTCTTAAAGTGGAAAATAAGGCCCATAAGCTGCATTTGAAAGATTTCTCTGCAGGATGACTCAGTCTTCTGGCGATTGTTCATTTTATTTCTTTTGCTTATAGAGCCACTAGGAGGTCAGTTTAAAGTCTTCAAGGAGTCAATGTGCTCACTGCTCAATTTACTGCTTAAGTAAATAGCCAAAGAGTTAAATGGTCATCCTCCAAATGCTATTACACTCAGAAAATGACCAAGCAAAACACACCGCCACCTTTAGCACTGTATTGCTGTAGAGCTGGTATCCTTATGGTACAATGGCTTTCTTTATTGGTTGGAGCAGGTTCCTGTCTCTCTGCAGTGCAGTTGGGGAGTGGAAGCTGTGACCAGTAGCTTCTCTCACCCCCTCTGTCACAGGATATTTGACCTGCCAATCAGACTGCAGAAGACTCATTTCTGAGGGTCATTCAACTCTGATGGCCCCACAGTAATCAGGGAAGAATTGTCTTTGAACTATGGTGTTTTATGGTGTTTTATTGTTGTTTTTTTCCTAGGGAAATAGGTGTGTGTGTGTGTGTGTGTGTGTGTGTGTGTGTGTTGTTTGTTTTGTTTGTGTGTTTTTTGTTTTTTTTTGCAACAAATTGAATGACAATTTTAGAGTGAGGTGAGATAGGTTTCATGAAAGTTTACGAGGTTATATGGTGTCAATATAAGAAACATCCAAATCTGTGGAGAATTAAAAAAAAAAAATTTTTAATTTACTAGGGACCCCATACATGAAGTTCGTGCATAGAGGGGTGTCCCTCAGCCCAGCCTGTGCCCTCTCCAATCTGGGAGAAACAGTTTCTTATGTATTCATTTGGGGCTCTTCATAAAAAAATAGTGAAGACACAAGGAAGTGGTTAGACCCAGGGGCTTCTATAGCATTTTAACAAAGAGCAATAAATTTGTGGAGAGGTGACAAGACAAAGGAAAAAGTGGTTTAGGCTCTTAGAGGCAGTAAATTGTGGGAAGGTGACTATATGGGAGAAAAACAATGGAAGATAAAGTTTATTTAGTGAGGTTCTGTTCATGCAGACTCATCTTGATGCCAGTTCTGGTTATAAGATTCAATCTCTCCTTCTTGGTATTGGGGGGGGGGGGGGGAGGGGGGGCACACCTTCACAAATGGAATAATATGCCCTGCTTTCAGGCAAAGAGTGGGAGGGTTAGAGAATATTTCTTGTACCTGCTTCTCCTCAATTGCCTTCAGCTCAAAATAATCCTCCTGTCAAAGTGGCATATTTGGGGGTGGCATATCATGATCCTCATTAAGGACATATCTTAAAATTCATGTACCTATCATATTCAATCACCAGTTATGATATGGACCTATAGACCTTCTCAGTATTTCCTCTTTCCCAAACCTGAGATCACTGATTATTACAAGGTTCATTCAATATGCTGTTCAGTTGCAAAGGATTGTCCCCAGTGACCTATGGGAGAGTTTTTGTGGCCCTTTCCTTAAATATTAAGGCTGTTATTTCATAGGAAATCTAGGATCACAGGGTCCAGTCACAGATCTGTGTGCTTTCCATAGCAGCTGCCTTCTTTGGCCCCAGTCTGAAGGACCAGAGAACTCTCTCCCTGTTTCCCTGTCTGCACCTTAAAGAAGTGAGTCATCCGCCGAAACTGGTTTGGCTCAGTGGTAGAGCGTTGGTCTGCGGACTGGAAGGTCCCAGGTTCGATTCCGGTCAGGGGCATGTACATTGGTTGCGGGCACATCCCCAGTGGGGGGTGTGCAGGAGGCAGCTGGTCGATGTTTCTCTCTCATTGATGTTTCTAGCTCTCTATCCCTCTCCCTTCCTCTCTGAAAAAAATCAATAAAATATATTAAAAAAAAAAAAAAAAAGAAGTGAGTCATCCAAGAACAAGTTATCCGGGATACCAGTAAGTACTGGTTTTCCTTCCTTTCAATTATTGCAGCATGGTGCAGTCAACATAGAACTAACTACCAGAGTTATTGATTTGGCAGGTATTGGTTTGAAAAGTACTTTAAATGGTGTCTTAGAATGAAAAAAAAAAAAGCCTGAAATATGAGATTTTTTTTTAAAAAAAGGCTGATAATGAACAAGGAAAATAATTAGTGAAATTTAAATGTTAAGCAGCCACTGCCAGGAGGAGTGGAATAAACTAACTTAATTATCAGCACTATTATCTGTCTCAGAAATAATGAACGGTTTTCAAATTGGAGAATGTTTATGGACCAGTGGGAATTCCGGATTGTGTGAACGGTCATACTCACAGAGCCTGGCAGGGTCGCTGTTCGTTGTGGTGAGAACAAGGCCACAGCCAAAACACGATTACAAAAGGGAGCATCCATTTGAGAATTAAGCAAGACAGACATTTAGATTGAGATGTGTTATTAGCAGTAAGAGGGGGAAGCAGATAAATGCATCACAAATTGAAATTCAAATACTTGAGAAAATCACAAGAAGCGCACCTACTTTTTCAACATTCTAGAGTACTCGAAACAATGCCAGAAAGGAAAATATTAAAGTATGAGTAACTTCTTTGCTATGGTCTAAATGTCTGTGTCCCCCTAAAATTCATATGTTGTAATACTAACTCCCCAAAAGGATAGTATTAGGAAGTGGGGCCTTCGGGAGATGCATTAGTGCTCTATAATTGAGACCCCACAGAGATCCCTGACAGCTTCCTCCAGGGGAGGACTCAGCCAAGAGGTTTGGCTATGAATGAGAAGAGGGCTCTCAGCCATGTTACACCTTGTTGAACTTCTAGCCTCAAAACTGAGAAAATAAATTTCTGTTGTATGTTGGCATGTCCAGTCTGAATGAACTGACAGTCTTTTCATCCCAATGCTGTACTACAGATCCCTTTTCATAACTAAAAATGAGTATCACATCACAATACTTTATAACTATCAATGTTTAAGATCTGTGTTTGTCCATGTTTATGATTTATCTCAGGCTAGAATAAATATTTCCTCTGTTCACAGAAAGACTTGTTTTTGCTAAAGATATCATTTCACTGGGGGAATTTTTTTCTAATTTTATTTCTTCTCCCCGAATCATAAGTTCCCCAAACCAAAACTTTGAAAAGTTGAAAAGGAAAATCCCCCAACTTCATTACATTGTACCTGGAAAACAGCATAATTCATTAAATCAAGTAAATAGGAAATTATAAATAACAATATAGTAATGTATTTATTTATTACCCCGTAATAATTTTTTGCTATTAGGAGAACTTTATCCTGCTCCAATGGCACTGTATAGAGAGAAAATAACTAAATGTTATTTTTCATTTTCTTAATCTCTCATAATTATGAGGTCTCATTGTTTTTTAACTTCTAATAATTTTTAAAATGTAATCAAATTTATTGTGGTGACATTGATTAATAAAAATGTATAGGTTTCAAATGTATAATTCTATAATACACCACCTATATATTGCATTGTGTTTACCACTCAAAATCAAATCTCCTTTTGTTGCCATTTATTTGATCCTTTATTCTTTTTTTTTTCAGACTTGTTAATTTTTAAATTTAGCATTCATAAAATTTAATTACAGTTGACAATAAGTTATGGTTTATATTTTCTCTTAGCATGTAAAATTGATTGCTTAGAAATCACAACTCATTATAAATTAAATGACTTAATTGCAGTCTCTGAAATCAGCTTGCTTACTTTTTATCTTGCTTATTATCAGTCTCCTTTTACTAGAATATAACTTCTACACACATAGGGAACTTGTCTTTCTTTTATGTTTTTGTATCCCCATTGCCTAAAATAGGTCCCATATATTTATGATAGATACTCAGTAAATATTTATTGATAAATGAAACTAGCACACACACACATATACACATGCACAATAAGCTATTATAAGTATTCTGTACTTAGGAGGCAATATATTCCTATTAAAGAGGTGGTGATTAAATAAGCTTGTCTCAGAAAAGGAAGACACTAGAAAGGCTAGGGATGAGATGGATGAGGGATTTTAGCACACTTCCCTCCAAAATTAGTATGTCATGTTCACTCTATAGTGGCCCATTATTGTTGACTGTCTCTCCCATCAGACTCTCCCTCTGGTAACCACCATCCTCTTGTATATCTATGAGTTTTTATTTGTTACTTTGTCTTGTTTGTTCATTTGAGTATGATCTCACATATAAGTGCGATCTTATGGTTCTTGACTTTTTCCATTTGACTTAATCTGTCTGACTTATTTTGCTTATTAGCATGATATTCTCAAGATTCATCTTTTTTATGGCTGGGTAATATTTCATTGTATATATGAAATAATATATACACATCTTCTTTATCCAAAACACTTCAGTTGTTCCTATGTCTAGGCCATCATGAATAATGCTACAATGAACATAGAAATGCATACTTCTTTACAAAAAATAATTTTAAGAATTACACACTGAACTCACAAACTATAGAACCAAACAAAACCACACAAAGATATCCAAATACTAGGATGTGGAAATGGTTAAAATTGGGCACAGCCAGATTACTTCCTCAAAACATAGACACAAGTAATGGGGTGCAGTATTAGTAAAAGAAGTACATAATCACTTATCCTATATTAAGAAAAGTGTGGTAAAATATATTAAAAATAGAGAAAATGCAGGAACTAATATAGTGAACACTTGAGTAGTTACATGCCAAATTGGTATATTTTCCATATTTGCTATATATATTTTTATTTTTTTAAATACAGAGTTTAATTCACATATGATGTTCTTCCCAATCCTATTCCATCTCTTCATTCCAAATATTCTCATCTAAATTTTTACTTTTTATCCCAGAACTATTTTGACTCCTTTGCTGCATATGTTTGTATTAATGAACAATTTATATTTGGTTTGTATTTATATTGACAATTATTATAAATATATTTCTATTTTAAGTGAGTCACTAAATAGAGAACTTTAATTTCCTCATTAGAAGTATGCATCTAATTGAGGAACGCCATCATCTCACCAGGAGGCAGACATAGACCAGAGTTGAAGATTTGGACTTGAGATCAAAAGGCATAATATTGGGTTGTGGCTATAGCTCTGTGTCTTTGGCAAGTCCCATAGACTCTCTGAATTGAAGAATTGAAGGGGAAAAGGAGACAATATGGAGTTCTTGGGGTTTTGTAATTATAAAAAATATATAGTATACAGAACTTTTGGGGAAGCTGTGAAATGTTTTTAATATAAAGAATTATTATTATTATTATTATTATTATTATCTTTCTTCTCATCTCTAGATCTTTAGATACAACTATTGTTTTCTTAGTGTATCAAGAAGCGAAATCGTTTTTAACAGTTCCATAAAATTACTTGAGTTCATAAAATATTTTCTTAAAGATTAGTCCTGGACTAATGAGAACTGGTCCAATGAGAATAGGTATTAGGGGCTAGTAAATGACCATAGACAATATAATTAGATATATCGGTACAATTAAACATTACACAAATAAGCTCACTGTTACAATGTTATGCAGAATGAAAGGGACCTTTAACGATTATCAAATTTAGTAGTCATTTAACTCATAAGAATAAAATAGAGTCAGAGGTGATTAATTTAGTCATAGGAGGAGACTTTTAAGCAGAAAACAAGTATTGATCAAATTTGGATGATAGTTCTTCTACTGAAAGTAATATTGTAATTATTTTTATTGTATTCATTTCCAATGTTAAAAGAGAGCTAAGGCTTTCTCTACTGAAAATGATTAGTTGGAACTTGCACTGCTCAGGCCAAGTCCTGCTGGGAGATTCTCTCTCCTCCAGAAGAGGAGTCAGGCACTGATTCACAGTCAGTAAAAGGAAGTACAGACTTCTCTATCAGCGTTTTCATTGTC
The DNA here is from genome assembly GCF_014108245.1 of Pipistrellus kuhlii. Lineage (NCBI taxonomy): Eukaryota > Metazoa > Chordata > Mammalia > Chiroptera > Vespertilionidae > Pipistrellus > Pipistrellus kuhlii. The sequence continues at coordinate 17,306,151 of NW_023425405.1, forward strand.
ATTAAACTGCTGTTGCACGTGAGTCAGCGGCCCAGCCGTTGTTTTCCTAGCTCAGATAAGGTCCCAGGCTGTTTGCTCATTCTGCAGGAGTGAAGGAGTGACAGGTGAGATGAGGCCAGCAGCTACCTGTCAGCCTGGAGATGAAGATCTGGGCTGCTCCCTGACAGGGTGGGGGTGCCTGTAGCTGTTTCAACTGCTATTCACTCTGGAGTTTGGGGCATGAGTCTCACACTAACTGTCCTTCAACTTCCTATAAGGAAAGAGCCTTAAATCTCAAAGAATGCAAAGGTGAAAGAGAGCCGTTCATATAATAATTGTGCTGATTTTTCAGCCTGTGCCTGAGGAGCAGATAAGCTCACTCTGATTTATTCTGCCCATTCCTTTGGGCGCCTGCACATTGCATGATTTCAGCTGCACACTTGGATGCCAGGCAGAACGGCCTCACATCTGCTGTGAGAAGACTCTCGGCACACCGGTACCTCAGGCAGCACTGAACTTGGTATGTTTTAGTAGAGAGGACACCAGACCAGAATCTCAACGATCTGAGACACAGTCCTGGTGCTGTGACAGAGTAAGCAAAGTGACCTTGGGCAAATACTTTCTGTCTAAACCAGTGTTTTCCAACCTTCTTTCATGATGAGAATCACCTGGTGGAGTTGTTAAAACACAGATTCCCGGATCCCAACTAAGAAGTGCTAAACTAGAATTTTTGGGAACATATAGGTAAAATTGTATACTTAACTAGTGCTCTAAGACAGATTTTATATACAGAGCACTAAGTTAGGTATGCAATTTTACCTATATGTTCTCAAAAATTCTAGTTTAGCACTTCTTAGTTGGGATCCGGGAATCTGTGTTTTAACAATTCCACCAGGTGATTCTCATCATGAGAGAAGGTTGGGAAACACTGGTCTAAACCACAGTGTTTTCAATTACAAAAGCAGGTGGTTTGTCAGGTGATTGCTGAGGTTCCTTTGGGCTCTGAGTCTGTGATTTCTAAATGGGCGATCCCAAGAACAGCCACGGTGTATGGGACTCACACCTTTGGCTGGGCCTTGGTCAAAGTCACGTGCATGGACTAAATTGTTTACTCCTCAAATAGTCCCTCAATAAAGTAAGTGATGTCAAGGGTTCGTTCACAAGGAGGAAAGCCATGCTAAACGACTTCAAGGTTAGTAGTCACTTTGCTAGCCAGTTAGTAAGAGAAGGGCTGATACTCAAACCCAATTACATCTGATATCAGAGTAGCACATTAAGGTGCTATGAAGAGAATTCTAACGGCTTTGCTGGGCTGTATCTCAAAGGACCGGGCTGTCCTAGAATTAATTCTTTGTGTTTGGAATTTCTATAATATTTCTAAAATATTGGGGGCCCTGTCCCACAACAAGATGGTACTAGGCTTGGACTCATTTGAATTTTAAAGGCACTTTTATGGTTTCCTGAGAAGTTTTATGTAAAAAGAAAATACATTTTCCCCCTGTAAACATCTCAGTTTGGAATGCTGCTTATAAATTAACAGGGAGCATGGCAATTAAAATCCATTGTATTGTTACAAACACTTGTACATTCGTAGTCTGCCATACAAGGTTAAATCCTTATTGATTTTTAATTATTGAAAGCGTAAAATGCATGAGATACTAGAATAAATACTTGTACACGATAATTGTTAACATTTTTGGAGGGAGAATTAGCCAAGAAGTACTTTTCGATCCTTATATGTTTGCTCTCTGCTAAGAAGTAAGAAGAGGACAGAGTCGGGCAGAAGTGGTAAGGCTTGGGAACAGATCTCAGAGTGGCCTCTAACTTCTTAATGGTCAGAGTCCATCTACTTCAGCTTCACCATTGGTTTCTCCATTTGCAAAGATGGTCAGTGGTGTCTACTTCACAAGCATGAAGATACACTAATATACAGTCTTAATGTCCCTTACAGGTATACTTCTTTCCTCCACTATGCTAATAGCCTTCTCGTGAGTCTCCTTATTTCCCATATAATTTCCTCTCATTTTTTTATTGCTATCAAAGTGATCAATATGATTACATATATTACTTGCTACCCTAAAATGTTCAATTACTCCTCTTTACCAAGAGAAGTGCACACAGGTTCTTCAGCCTGGCATGTAAGACCGGTCCTAGTCCAGCAATGGTGTCCCCTTCCTCTCCTCCACGTTGTCCTGTGATAACCTGGTTCCTCCCTTCTTTTCTTCATTCTTGCAGTTACCTTAGGGAATGCATCACTGTGTTTCAAAGGCTGTTCACCTCGTATTTTGGTTTCCAAAATAACTTCCCCATTGTTTCTCTGATACACTCTTAAAGAGCCAAGTTAAGAAAATTAAATTTTACCCTGGCTGAATGATGTAGTTGGTTGGAGTGTTATCCTGTGCATCAAAATGTTGAGGGTTTGATTCCTGGTCAGGGCACATATGGGTGGCTACAAATAGATGTTTCTCTCTTGTATCAATGTTTTTTTTCTCTCTATATCTCATCCTTCTTCTCTATGAAATCAATAAACATATACTCGGGTGATGATTTAAAAAATATATTAATTTTTTGTTTTATTCCTCCACCCCTCCAATATACTCCTGCAACAGAACTGATTAATTCTTTCATGTCTCCACCATACTTTATTAATTCATGTATTTTATACACACAATAATTATTTGTTCTCTATCCTCCCTGGTGTCAATAAAATATTCCTGGAAATATGAAGAAATTATACTTTGATATTTTAAGAAATAAATCCAGCCTTGTATAGAATATTTTTATATTATCTAAAATAACATTTGTGTTTGGTTTGTGTTTTACTTCTAAGTTATTAAAATAGCTAAAGAGAACTTTATTCAAGTACCTTACATTCAACAACAAAACCTTAGAACCATGGTAACATTTTGGAATACCAATATAAAAAATGTTGTCTTCATAGTAAAAGTTCTTTTTAGAAATCAGTTACTGAGGTAACTATAATTAAAATGTTTTATTTGCTGCCAAGAGGTAGATTGTATGCTTAATTTTCCCATTATCTGCCGGGTAGCAAACGACTGGCAGTAATTATTTTTGTCTGCAGTTGCTGACAGAGATGTAGCACAGAGAGAGGTATAAAAGTAGAAGTGTCGGCTTAGCCATTTTCTTGTTTATTTATTCTAGCATTATTGGATGGTGGTCAAACCACAGTTTCCTTACAGGAACTTTCTTAGGGCTCTTTGCATTTTATGATGGCTAATTACATTACATTATATGGTATGATGCATAAAGCCACTTAATCAGATATACAAATATGAAATGTCTCAATCCGTTAATAGCAAATAAGTGAGGGTATGGCTTTCAATTTTTACCCAACTTCCTTAAAGGTGCTTCATTTCTGTTAGTGGCCCATTTTCTAAGTAATGGTAGCCATTTCTCTCTCTCTCTTTCACTCCATATATGTGGTATGGCAAAAGTAGGTTTATCATTGTGAGTACATGAAACAGAGTTTATTCTTTTATTATTGTCTTATTTTCTATAAGAACAGTTGTACATATATATATAGACATTCATATATATTGATATATATATAAACACATATATAATATTTATAAATATTGTGTTCTTATATTTGTGTTTTAAAAAATCTTTCTATTAACTTCTCCATAGATACTCTCACATAACCTAGAGTACATTTACCTAAAAGTTAGAGCAGATGAGCTATAGCCTAGGAATAGGAAGACAGGGTATGGAAACTTAGAGCTTAATGAAAACTCCAGACTGAAGGAAAATAGTCAAAGGCGACTTTCAGAGCTTTCTTTAGGGTAGGATATAAAGAAATGCTCAGGATAGAAACTCTATCTATGATCAAGAATGATGAAAATGAAATGGGAGACCACTAATAAATTGCTCATTTTTGTTGTTGTTGTTGTTGAAAGCAGTCAGTTTTCCACTTGGTTGTCCTTTGTTATTAACATCTTCAATACTCAATATCCAACTTGAGGAGCCCCAAGAAAGCATGATGGAACCGCTCCCCAGGGCAGGCGATATTGCAGAAGCACAGCACATTTGTGGCTTTTAAGGACACACATGCATGAAATCACAAAAGCACTGCCATGAATAAGAAAGCTGAGCACATCAACATGGATCAAGATATCCTTGGCTCTTCTGCTGATGGCATTGTCTCTATCAGTTTAGTCATACTCATGCTGACACACTTCTGGTAGATAGATGGAAGAACCTCAGAGGAGCTGGGTTATTTGCTGCTTCCTTATCTGTGACTTTGTGTCCTTGGCCAAGTTGGGAGACTGTGATTAACATGAGATACAGATGTCAGCTGTGCAATCAGTGTCTGATGCTGGCTGGCTGACAGGCTGCTTTGACTGTGCAGGTGACAGTTTCCATTTGCCTGGGCTTGTGTCAGTTCCTTTCTCTTTCCAGGAAGGAGAGGGTCTCATGGCGACAGTTCAAGGATAATGCTCATTTCCCAGACTATAAGGATGAAGAGGTCAGAGATCGAGGTATTGCTTAAGGGACTTTCTTGGTACTGTTCCCAGCAACTAAAGTAGATGTTTAGCAAAGATGTTTAACACATATGAACCTGCTCCTACTTTCACTCCCACAAATTTCCAAATGAGAGGAATGATTCATGTGATTTATTAAAAATTGATGCAGATTTGGTTTCCAACCCTGTATCTGTCACTTATAAGCTGTGTGACTTTATGGCAAGTTAAATATAACATTTGGAACCTGACATTCTGCATCTGTTAAATAGGAATGATAAACCTACCTGATACACTTTGAGGTTATTAAATGAGATGCTGCATAATAGTTTATATGACTCCTATATGGTGATTATCTTTGTCTTCTTTTTCTAATCCTTTTTAAAATTGTGTACAAAACACAAACATATGTCCAAATTTCAAATAATAGTAATAATAATAATAATAATAACAGCAATCATATAATATATTATGAACCCATAGTAGAATAATAGTTTGTATATGCAATATTGTTTAATTCCCCCCTAAACTCTTTGAGATAGATATTTTTTATTATCCTCATACTATAGATAAGAAATGTGAATAATAAAGTGGTAGATTCAAATCTAGCTGTTTCTAATTGTATACTCTTAGTAGCTCAACAGATGCCAGATACTGCCTTATCTGAAGGCCATTAATAAAATTGTTAGTATCAAATAGCCAATTAAAAACTGTTTATAACTTATCTACAACTCTACTAGCACTTGGACATGCATGAGAATGCAAAGACCTCGATGTAAGTATACACAGCTATTGAGTCACCCTGGAGTTACAAACCAGATGCATCAGTGTTACTTTTGTTCTCAGGAGAAGATCTTAGAATCTCTTAAACATGGGACTCAGTCACTGATTTCCCAGACAGTAATTCAATTTATTCACAGACATGAAATACTTTGCTTTTAGCTCTTGTCATCTCAACTCCTAGAAAACAGGGTGATTGGCCAGGGAGATAGTGGGCCCTGGTGCCTCATTCACTTACCTATATCATGTGGTCATCTCAGAAAAGCTTTTAATTTAAGGAAAGTCTGAAAAATTAGTGGCTGGTTAAAGAAATATTAAAAAAAAATCTTCTGTAAGTCTTAGCTATCTCTATTGTATGTATTCTTTTCTGCTGCCTCTCTCACTAAACAATAGATTCTTGTTTCCAAAGTAAAAAATAATAATAATAATAATGAATAAATGAATGAGTAAATAAAAGAGCAATCACCAGGAGGCTGCACGCGCAGCAGGCATGCTCAGGTGGGTGGGGCTATGTGCATGGTGCAGTGGCCGGTCCTGCAGCTTCTGCTCCTGCACTGTGAGAGGGTGCAGGCCAGGCTGGGGGACCTCCAGCCCCACCCCAAGTGCAAAAATTTTGTGCACTGGGCCTCTAGGTAAATAATAAGTAAAATAAAGACTCAAAGTCAATCACTCCCACTATTTGGGCTTCTCCCCTGAGCCTAAACATCTCTATCAATCTGTTGTATATCCTTGCCCTCAAGTTGCCAACCTTTTTCAGGTAAGAGCACAGCCAGTCTGTGCTTAAATATGCATAATTCTAGTTCTATTTCTAACCTGACTGTCTCTCTGATTTATCTTGTTGTTCTTGGTGTCCTCAAATATAGTTTAAAGGTGCTCAATTGGATTATTTCTAAGACCAAGTATAATGTATTTTATTATTGAGGTTCTAACCCTTCTACACATTTTCCCCTGTTTACTCCCCTCTTCAAAACATCTGGCGTTTTCCTCATCAACTCTGTAGCCTCATCTCACTTGCCAATGTCTATCTCTCCTAGTTTGATACTATTGCTTTTCCTTAGCTGTAAAAGCTTCCTTTCTCTTATCTCTTTGGCATTCTGTTTTCAGTTTTCCACTTAACTCTTTTATTTGTCTAGAGTGCTTATTTTAAGCTTCTACGGTATTCTGAAAATGCTAGAGAGTAAATGGTCAAATATTGGCTATGAGGTGACCCATGAAGGCTCATTAGTAAAAAGAATTCTGATTTTTTGACAAATTGTAATAGGAAGGAGCAGTTTACTACAGTAGCAGCATATGCTGAAGTTAAGAAAGCAGAAATGAAACCACCATGATCAGAAGATATCTTTTGAAATTTTGCAATTTGCATATCATGTTTAATATGTAGGTATATTTAATATATAAATTAATATATATTATTGATTTCAGAGAAGAAGGGAGAGGGAGAGAGGAATAGAAACATCAATGATGAAAGAGAATCATTGATCGGCCCCTTCTGCCACCCACTACTAGGGATCGAGCCCACAACCTGAGCATAGGCTCTTCACCAAAATCAAACCCAGGACACTTCAGTCCACAGGATTATGCTCTATCCACTGAGTCAAACCAGCTAGGGCTATAGGTATATGTTTGTGGGTTTTTTTTTTTAATTTTGGTTCAGACTCTATAGAGTAATGAGAAAAAACACAATACTAGTTATCAAAAAATCGGAACTCCAGCATCAGCTTGTTTTGTTCTAGCTGTGTGACTTGAGGCAATTTAATTCAATAAATTCAATAAGTATCTTTAATGCTCATCATGAACAAGACACATGCTAGGTACTGCCAAAGTTATAAAAAGAAGCTAATATAATTCTTCCCCTCAAAGCTTTTATACTAAATTGGAAGAAGTTCCAACCCCATCCTCTGATAGTTGAAATGCATTATTTCAGATACCTTCTAGCATCTTCAAGCTATTCTTTGATATAAAAGACAAATGTAGAAAATAAAACAATGTTCTCCTTTTTTGCATTTTTATTTAGTTTTTATCGTTCTTGAAGTGTGTTTTTGTCTGTTTTTCTGGTTATATTATTGGAGAAATCAAGGTCCTATAATAGCCAGATAACGCTATGCTGAAAACCTGCCCTGACCGTCCTCCTTCACCTCTGCTAGCTTCCTGACACTGTGTTACTGTTGATTACAAGGAGGTCTCATGTGAAGAGATGTGTGGTCTGCTATATACCCATCCTCATGCCTGGGAAAAGCTTGGTCACTGAACTATGTAGAGACATACCATTGACCACTGTGACCAGGGCAGATGGGAGCCCAGACTGTGCTTTACATCTACTGTGGAGACAGGGACTCCATGAAGCCAGCATTCCATATGCTGAGAAAGAAGTAAAAAACAAACAAACAAACAAACAAATAAATAAATAAATAAAAGGAAGGTTTCCAGTGTCATCATTGCCGAAAACACAAAGTAGCATGTGAATGCCCCCTCTTGATTGAGCTGCAGTTCATCTCTGACACCCTATTTTAAAAAACATTGCAACCTTAAAATAGTATTACTTCTGAAAGTGCCATTCTGACTTCAGAAATGGCATGCTTGCTCTTTTCTTAAATTATGCTACTTAGAAGAAAGAGATATGTGTTAAACAGACACACTGGGATTGCAGAGGCAGGAGTGGGACTGCAGAGAAAAACTGCCTTGCCTTCAAGCCTGAAAGTTGGCCCTCGATCGTCCTGAGGGGAGAAATGAGAGAACATTTTTCTCACCTTCATCTGCAGCCTCTGGGACTAAACTTGGTGAGAAGAGAGATTTGCCAGAAAGCAGACACCTCCTCAGATTATGCCGTGACTTTTTCCGCCTGATGCAAACCTACATCCCTCTGGGCAGAGTTACATCCTTGGAAAGAAGATTCAGAAAGGAAGCCATCTGCGGGGGGATGGATGCCCTGTGTTTACTCTGAAACGTCCTCCACCCAGACTTGCCCTTGTGATGGTTTCTGGGCTGGAGAGCAGGGCTGTTTGCTGTTGTGTGGCTGTGCTCAAACTTCTTTTCACGTTTACTGACAGGTCAAGGCCAGACATGATTAACTCCCATAAGTTTATGGTCATCTTGAGCTGGTTTGGATCCATCCTGGTCCTGCCCCTTACAAGCAAAATGGGTTTTGTCTATTATCTGGCCTTTCTGAGCCTTAGTTTGCTCAATGTAAAATGAAGATCAGACTGCCAGTTTGTTAGAATGATTGCTAGAGCTCAGTGAAATGCTGCTGTAGGTGAAGTGGCTAGCCCCTTACCTAGCAAATTGTTCACACTTATTAAATGTCACTTACTCTGGCATTCTGCTGATGCCAGTGTCTGATGGGTCAAGTGCGTTAAAGAAGCCATCACTGGTATGGTCATCTCAAGCCCTAGAAGAGTAGAAAGCAAATGGAAAATATGACCTCCCCATGCCTTCCCTTCTCCAACTCATAGAACCAGAGTCCTGGGAATGTATGAGGCCAACCTTAGAGATGAGGGCACTTCATCACTCAGTGCCAGCTCTTCCACCTCAATAGCGTGGGCTTGTTGAAAAATTCTCCAGATAGGCAGGGGCAGTTCTCAGGAGCCCAGACCACTTGGCATAGCTCCCTGGGTTAGCAGGCCAGTGAATTTATCTTCAGCAAAGCCCTGAAAGCATGCTGATTTAGAGGGAGCCCAGACTGCTCTAGCAACATATCAGCTGTTTGAATGAGGTTCTGTTCTACGTAGCTTAAATCTTCCAATTCCATGACTCACAAAATAGTCACTGTACATAAATTCTTCCCAAATAGCAAGATGATAGAGAAGCATAGATGGAATTTTAGTGAACTTTCAATTGGCAGATACTAACTCCCGATTTGTTTCAAATGGGCCATTTGCATTCAGTGATATGACATGCAGAGATGTGGGGTGGAATGTCGAGTGCTACTCCAGCCTAATAGGTGACCAGAGCCAAAGAAGCACTTGGAAGATGGATGTGATTATTGCTTTCAAGATCTTGCCATCTCAAGGCTAAATGCATTTGTTATTAGGCACAGAAGAATCATCTTCTTGGAGCAGAAGGATTTCTTAATTTTCTTAAGAAAATAGATAATCACCAGATGTAGCCTTTTCAAATTAAATGTCTTAGTCAGTATCAGTTAGCACCTGGGAAGACCGAACATGACTGTATATGATGACTCCAAATAGCACAGATAAATTTAGTCTTAACTCATGGAAAGAGGTGTGATTCTTCTGGTTCATACAACTGGTTGTGTTCACATTCTAAGCAGAAATGTACACTGAGCAGAAACTGGTCAGCCTGCAGACTGAAAGGTCCCAGGTTCAATTCCAGTCAAGGGCATGTACCTTGGTTGCAGGCACATCCCCAGTAGGGGTGTGCAAGAGGCAGCTGATCAATGATTCTCTCTCATCAATGTATCTAACTCTCTATCCCTCTCTCTTCCTCTCTGTAAAAAATCAATAAAATATATGTAAAAATAAATAAATAAATAAATAAATAAATAAATAAATAAATGTACACTGAGTGGCCAGATTATTATGCTCTCTGAATGCATAATAATCTGACCACTTAGTGTGTGTGTGTGTGTGTGTGTGTGTGTGTGTGTATAAATATATATATTAGAGGCCTATTGCATAAATTAGTGCATGGATGGGGTCTGGCCAGCCCGGCCAGGGGGAGGGGACATGGACAGTTGGCTGGCTTGCTTGCTGGTCAAACTTCTGGTCGAAGGGACAATTTTTATATTAGCCTTTTATTATATAGGATATACACTGAGTGGCCAGATTATTATGCATTCAGAGATAATCATAATCTGGCCACTCAGTGTATTGCAAACTAGCATCCTTTGGTCTCTGTGGTGCTCACTCACACGTCCTTTCTCTGTCTGTCATCTACCTTGATGCCCATTCTTCTATCACCCCCACCCTCTTGGTTCCCTACCAAGCCTCCTGCTCGCTCGCTCACATCTTTATTCACATATGCATACAGATTATATATATATATAGACTTGAGAAATCTCAGTCTAGAGTTAAGTAGCCACTTGAATCTTGACCCTCTTTCCTCATTTACCAACACATCTCTGGCATTGCTCCACTCAGGTAAGAGAGGAATTCCTCTGGGGGATTAGGTTTGCCTAGTTTACTTCAGGTGGAATTTGGAGGCAGGTCCTTCCCTTTCCTTGTTTTCTCTTATCTATCTTCTCAGTAAAGAAAGCAATGAGAAGAGCAGTCACATTCAGGAACAAAGATCCATCTGAATTTTTATTGTAGTAATTGTTTTCAGGAGTCCTGTGTGTCACAGATGTATCGGTTATGGTATTACAGCATAGAACAGAGAGGAAACAAACACTGGTAGCCCCACCACGAAACAAGGCACCACAAACATCTGTGAGCTGGACCTGGAGAGCAGCCATTGTCCCATCCAGCTTTTCTGCCCCAGTGGCAGCTCTATCCACTTAGTCCTGTTGTTTCATGGAGTTGGTGATACATGTCAGGCACAGCCAAAACTCCCTTTTGTTATGTAAGAACAGAGAAAGGATATTTTAATTCTTAAAATGTTTGAATGTTTCTAATAATACGAAGTCTAGCATTATTCAGAATAAAAGAGAAAGAACAACCCTATGCTATCTAAAAACTTAAATGAAGTACCTACCATCTACCAGGCATTTTTATAGACTTTTAAGCTCAATACTTAAACTTCATAACCATTCTGCGTGGTGGTATTACTGCTGAAAGTTAGCATGGGTAAGTAACTTTCCTTGTGCTATATACCTATTAAGTGGTAGAACAAGAATAATAGCAATAACCTTCCTCTGAGTAACCATCTCTTAAGCTAGGAGTACAATGGCTACAGCAATGGATTTCCTGTAGTTTTCTTTCCTTCCTAGGCCTTAGAAACATATTAATAGAAATGAAATCTTTTTTTTTCTTTTATTCTCAAGTTAAAACTCTAACTCTTTGAATTCAGGGTCTGTATAAAATTCAACTTGCTATCAACTATAGTGTGTAGTTTATAGTATGCACTTATAAAAGGTTGTTGATATGAATTTTCCTCAATTTCTCAAAGAATGCTTTATATATCTGCTTTTTACCCCTTCTGCCTAATGGACTTTCTTCTCTTCCGTCTTATTCTTACACTAGAGGCCCGGTACATGAAAATTCATGCACTGGAGGTGGGGATGCTCAACTGGGCCTGCCCCTCTCATAGCCTAGGAACCCTCAAGAGCCAGAGGCAACTCAGGGAACAGGGGAAGGTGATGACTATCACACCGCTGCCACTTCCACTGCTGGCAGCACAAGCGCTGGCCAGCCCTGGTTACCTGAGCCTCATACTGCCCTGGGCAGCTGGGCAGCCACCATCCAAGGCTTGCCTGTGCCTTGGCCCAGCCCTGGGCAGGTGGGGGGATGAGGGTGCATCTGGTCACATTGCATGCCTGCCACCACTACCCCTTGGCAGCGCTGAAAGGACTGGGGGACTTCGGTGAGACTGGGGGGACTAGGCACCACCATCTTGTGGCTATGGGCACCACCATATTACTGAAGGTGTGACAGTCACTTTGTATATTTCCTCTTTACTAGATAGGATGATCTCCTCTCCCTAATCCAACGGATTAGAACTGCTTAATTGTACGAAGATTGTAAAGTTTTCAGGTAAGTTTTAGAAAGGCACTAAATGCATTGGAACAAAATGCCTATGAGTTAAAACGTAACTTTTGGAAATAAGTTGTTTTTTTTTTTTGTTCCTCTGAAAATCCTCCTTATAAAATAAAGGGTATAAATAGCAAAAATGGTACTGATACAATGTGTTCAGTATTTGGAGAATTTCTAGAATTATGAACTATATCTTGGGCACAGAGCTGTAAATTTTAGCTACTTATGTGCCCTACATTTTATAAAATGCCTACTCTGTGCCAGATTATATGTTTGGGTCAGAATATGGAGCAAATACATGGTTTCTATCTTCAAGCAAATTAAGGTGGGATGATCTTAATTTGGGAGGATTAGGTATGTAGTTTCTAGATATGTGAACCAGCTCTTGAATTGCAGTGCCATGTGAGAAGTGCTGTGATAGAGATTATGCAAATATTTTGGGAGAACGGAATAATGGTATCTAGTTGAGAACCTGAGTCAGGGAAGTTTTCATAGAGAACTTGGCACATAAAAGAAGTTTTGAGGAACCAACAGTGCTAGTTGGTTCCATAGGAAAGGGAAAGAGACTAAGAAGAAAGCAACTGGATAATTCTCAAGGTTCATGCTTTCTACAATTCCCGGGGTTAGACTTGACTTAATCTGTTCTTTTTCTAAACTAGCTTCTTGAAGACATAATAAACTATTTATATTAGTACTTTTTAAATTTTTTAAACTGTGAATGAATTCACAATAACATTTTTGAAAACTTTAGCCCAACCTCTTGATTCTTTCCAATTAAATGAAATAGTGGAGTGGGTTCTGAAGTTGTAATGTTTTAATTTTTGACATTTTTAAATAAGGTTCTGCTACCATGAAGTCTGAACTAGTCTACCAAAGCTTTGCCTAGTAAATATCCATGATTCTCTTTACTGAAAAGACAAAGACTTGTAATTAGCATGTGAACTCTTGAAACACAGATGCCCTATGGAGATTGAAAATATTGTCTTCTCTCAAAATGGTCAACCACACTTCCTGAAGTTTATGTATACCATTCAATTGCTCAGAAATACATTTTTCACAAATAGACTATGAGTGAACTCCAGCTCAGCTCATCCCAAATTATGTTACAAATGAATGTAGTCCAGATTAATGTGGCATTGAAGTTCATATAAATAGACATTCGCTATTGGAGTGTAACAGGATTTAGACTTATAATCTTTAAAATGTAAAACCAGCAAGAAACATTTGCAACAACTTTATCTGGCTTAATACCATAACAAGTGTAATTAGATCCTAACCATGCATATTAATGAGAAGTCTGGGATTAGATCATGGATAAGGAAAAGGGAAGAAGGCAGAAAACTGAATAAGAATTGATCCCTTTGTCTGCAGATGTCCAGATCCTAAGTCATGAGCTTACATGGAACATCACATCTACTGAAACACTTCACGTTTTACCTAATACCAGACTGAGTCTTTGTCCATGTACTATCACTAAGTGGATGAGTGAATTTAGTGAGTTGTTTCTTTTTTCCTGAAGTGCATTAGGTGACCTCTCACATCCCTCCCTCTGTTATGTATGTAATTCTGATGTGTGTCCTATCTGAAAAATGATTAGACAAAGTCTGAAAAGTGGGTAAGATTGTTCTAGGAAGTGAGCCATGGACCTTGATATCACTCTTTCAAGACATGATTCTGTATGCCTTACAAATGCACAGAGATGGCAAATAGGTTCCATGTGTATGCCACATTTGTGGTACTGGCTGCCTAGAGCGTTATATTATCCCAGAACAATTCTGAGATCAGGATAATATGCTTTTCAAATATTTTTTAAATTAACAACCTCAATGAATTTGATAACAATGTAGATAATACATAATTCAAAAATTAGTAAATTATGTATTTGAGTAAATTACTCAGAATTAATCAAGGAAATATGCTGGTTGGAATGCAAAATGATATAGCCATTTTGAAATTGTTTAGATATGCTTACCTTACAACCCAGCAATGCTACTCTAAGGTAAATATCCAAAAGCATAGCAACTATTTATAATGGCTTTATTAATAATCGACAAAATCTATAAATGATCCAAATATCCATCAATAGGTAAATTCATAATTCTAATAAATATAAATATAATGGTTATTATTCAGCAACAAAAATGCACCAACTGTTGGTACCTGCAACAGCATGGCTGAATCTCAAATGCATTAAGTTAAATGGAGACTCTAAAATGAAAAGGAAATATGTGTCTCCATTTATGTGACATTCTAAGAAAGTCAACCTATAAGGGCAGACCAGATGTCAGTAGTTGCTAAGGACTAGAGATGAGAAAAACTTATAAAAGTAAGGGAATTAGGGGGGCAATGAAACTTTCACACATTTTGATTGTAATGATGTTTTTACATGATAATGCACTCGTTGAAACACATATGATTTATACCATATAAAGGGTACATTTTATTGTATGTAAATTAGTCCTCAAAAAGTAAGAATTTATAATGTGAAAAAACAACAAAAGTCAATGAGTTATAAAGTGAATGGCTACATAAAAAGAAAGATTACATTTCTCTAAGGAATTAGAATAGGAAATTAATCTGTAATTAGTGTGTCTATCATTGAAGACATTTAATACTTGATCTTCTTCTAAAATAAAGGAATAGTATAAAAATAATGTAACAATAGAATTAACAATGTTGATTGAATAGACCTGTATAGTAATATGTCGGTCATGACCCTAGCAGGACACATTCAAAAGGGTTAATTGAACAGAGCGAAGTAAATAAACTATTAAGTGATTTGTTGTCCGAGTTAAGGGAAACCAGCAAGAAAGATGCAGTTTTTTAGGAGCTAGCTACAGCATGGACCCATTCCCATTTCTACATGCAGAGGAGCAAGTGGCAGAGAGTATCCTTGAACCCAGTGAGAGGTGTAAGTTATAATGGTAGCTGTTTAAAAGTCTCAATAAGAATTAAAAAATTAGAACAATACAGAACCTACTTTCTATCACATAATTTTTGGAAAAATAAAAGAGGAGTTAAAACCTTTCACAGAATTAAAAATTTAATATAGTTTTCTAAGAAATTTATGGTCAAGGAAGACATTAATATGGTGACTTGATAACTTTTAACTAAGTTACAATCAAAATCCTGCATATCCAGATTTGTGGAACACAGCTAAAGCAATGTTTAAAAGGGATTCTAGAATAAAGGAAACCACAAAATTAATGAGTTAAATGTTCAATTTACCAAGTTAGATAAAGATAAAACAATGTAAATAGGAAGAAAAAGTAATAAATGTAAGAACATAAATTAGAGAAAGAGAAAACAAACTAAAACAAAACATAATCCAAAAAAACAAATGTTAGGTTCTGTGAAAAGATTTTTTAAAATGTTAGTTGAATTATTCCCATTCTTACGGTGCCCTTCCAGGTGCAGAGTGTTACATTAGCATAATCTCTCTTTCCTCTCATAACAGCCCTTGGAAAGCTGGAGTTATCTAGTGCATTTGAAAGTAGTAGTTGGCAATAGTTAAGTGTCTCTGTCTCTGTCTCTCTTGCTCTCGCATTCACTTTTGTTCTATATACATGAACATAAGGGATTCAAAATGGAAAAGGAATTTAAGTTGTGAAGATACTGGAAAATTAAAAAAAAAGATATCAAGTTTAACATATCAGATAAGCAGAGCTGTTGTTGCACAAATGCTAAGTCTCCCATTCCCCCATCATTTACTGAAAATGAAAATACCCAAATTAACATCTTCATGGACATTTTAAATTCATAGGTCATGGATTCTGAATTAGTTGAATGATGGCAAGGCTAAAGAAAGACTTTCTCTATTTATGTTTTCTCAATCAGTTACCATTGAGTTAGGACTATGACCTTCGGCCAGCTCCAAATATGGACTCTGGGAATGTAATTTTGCCTGTGGTAACTCTTCTATGCCCTGAAGATTTTATATTATTTGGAGGTTATGGAGTTGTTGTCATCATACTTTTAAATGTCCTGTTAATGATATGGATTCTAAAAATGAGCAACATCAGAGGCTTGGAACTGATTAATTTAACTTCCAAGAACTCAAAAGAGTCCTAGTCATTCCTGTAGAAGACAGTACAGGCTAAAGCCACTGAAGAAAGTATATAAAAACCATATGGAAGACTGATTGTATGCCAGGCATTCTTTTGAGGACATTACATATATTACTTTGTATAAAACTCATTAACTTCATGAAGTGGTATTATTATAATTTTTATTCTATAGATTGAATATTTGAGAGACAAAAAGCTTTAATAAATTGTCCATGATAGCTCAACTATCAAGTAATGCCCACAGTATTTGAACCCAATCTGACTCAGACTCTGCTTTTATTCACTAGCATTGAGAAAAGCTTTGAAATTGAGAAGACATCGAAATTGGTATCGTCTTAAATTTCTTTGGACTATTAACACTTAAGGGCAACATGATGCATTTTGGATCAATAAGTCTTTTGATCTTTGGGCTTTGACTTACAAGCGGATTAAATAGTTGGATCTCTTTTCTGCCAGGGCATTTGACGGTGGTGGATTTTATTTTCATATCTGAAGCATCTCTGTGTTGCTGTAATTTCAATATTACAATGTCTTTATGTAGTTTATTATTAAATATATTTATGATGTCATTTGGTCTCTTTGAGGACCTTTGAAAAAGTGGCTGGATATAATTGGAGAAGGGAAATAGAATAAAGAGTGACTTTTCAGCCTTGAGTACAGAGTGGCCTTGGAGACGATTTAATTAATGCACTCTTCTGACCCATATCCAAGAGGAAAGCCAAACAAGCAGTTGTTAAATGCAGAGTTGCATCGTGAAGAATTATTCTGATGGACAACTAATCTCTTCCCAAGCGGGAGGTAGCACATACTTCCTAACTGACTATAACTTTAATGGTTAGGCCAGTGAGTTAAGAGAACAAAAGCTGGGGAATATACCTTGCCCAAAAGAAGGTGGACTGCTCTATCTCATTGGTAAGATTGGAAGGAGAAAGTGGGCATGAGTGGTCAGCAGATTTCTTTTTCTCTAAGGAACCAGCAGACTGCAGGTAATATGCATTAGGTCGTGGACATCTAGGAGTGGCTCTCTGTCAGAGATGGAGGCCTGCTCCTCTCCTGCACTGCTAGGTAGTTAACTCTTTCCATTCTAAGATTTAGTAACAGAAAGCCTCCTTTCTTGTAGACAAAAGAAACACTGTTTAATATCATCACTAGCATTTCAAAATGTCATTCCTCCTTCCTTTGTCTTATTCTTTTATTTAAAAATGTATTTTATTGATTTTTTACAGAGAGGAAGGGAGAGAAATTGAGAGTTAGAAACATTGAAAAGCTGCCTCTTGCACACCCACTACTGAGGATGTGCCCGCAACCAAGGTACATGCCCTTGACGGGAATCAAACCCAGGACCTTTCCGTCTGCAGGTTGATGCTCTATCCACTGAGCCAAACCGGTTTCAGCTTTTGTCTTATTCTTGAAGTGGTTAGTACTCAGGCAAGAAAAAGGAGAGCAAGTTATTTGCTCCCTACCAAATAACCTAATAACAAACTACTGTCATGATGGGTGGGTGGATGGATGGATGGATGGATGAGCAGACAGACAGATGGAGGAAAAGGAGAGGGGAAAAGAGAAATACATTTCTTTTTATAAGAGGAAAAATCAGAACAAGAGTCATACTGACTTGTACCATAGAATCAAAAAAAAATTAGAGAACCCTAAACCTTGTTTCAATCTAAGAGTAAGAGTGCAGGATGGGAATTGAGACAATAGAATTGGTTGAATATTTGCATAAAAATTTCACCTTGGCAATGACTCAATTCTCAAACCACTGGAAGATAAAAAATTAATGAGAGAGAACTGGATTTGTGGTTACCAAACACATATGACACAAAAATAACATACTGAAAAAAGAGAGATATAATGAAAATTTCCTTCTTAGTGAACACCCCATTCCCATCTCCTTCTTGGGTTCAAGAAAATTCTAGTAGCTGAGCTTTCCTTCCAAGTAAGAGATTGGGTGCTTGTTTGTTTGTTTTTAATCCTCACCTGAGGATATTTTTCCAATAATTTTTTTTTTTTTTTTTTTTTTAGAGAGAGGGGGAAAGACAGAGAAATACATCCATTGGTTGCCTCCCACACACACCCTGACCAGGGCCCATTCCAGGAGGAGCCTACAACCAAGGTACATACCCTTGACTGGAATCGAACCCAGGACCCTTTATTCCACAGGCTAATGCTCTATTCAGTGAGTCAAATGGACTAAAGCGTAGTTGTTTTCTTTATGGGGAAATTATCAGGTTAAGATAACAATAATAATAAATTTGATAATTGGAAATTACCCAATTAAGTAACCCATCCAGATCATCCTGCAATAAAACCAAACATTGGAAAAACCTGCTTCCAAATAGCTTTCTGATATTTTATTCTTAAATAAAAATGCAAAGCTAAGAATTATAATGTAGTCAAAAGAAAATAATAATATGACAATAGAAAGTAAACAAACAAAAGCAAGAAATAGGAGGAAAAAATAATGAAGTAGACAAAAATTCACACACACATACACATAGAGGGAGAGAGAGAAAAGATAAATTACTTCCATAATTAATATTGATGTTAATTATTCCATAAAGAGAACTAAATTACAAACCAGAATATTTAGAAAATAATAGAAAACAGTCCTCTTCTCTTCCCCAAATTTTGGAAATTAAAAACATAAGATCAGAAATGAAAAGCTAATAGAAATTTTGGAAAATGAAGTTTCAGAAATTTATCATAAACCAAAACAATAAAACAAAAATAAAAAAGATAGATAACAGAAAAGGCAAGACAATAAGGTTAGAGAATCAACAATGAAGTCTAAATATCCAATTTAGGAAGTTTCTATTGACAAGAACAGAGAACACAGAGGGCAGCAAATTACCAATGATAACTCAAGAGAGGTACAAAAAATGGAAAATTACAGTTTGCTCATTTAAAATGCATATTATGACCTTAAAAATAAAAAAGTAAATAAAATAGAAATATCTACCAAGTGTCCGAGCTCATGACAGTATAAAAGACTCATACCAACACACATTATTGAATTTTTTTTGAATAGGATGAAATTATCAAAGTTTTCAGTGAAGAGGGGAAATAAAAAGTCATTTTGTAGGAAGCAATGAGGATAAAAATAAAATAAAATTTTTCTACTAGGCATTTGACTACAATGAAACATTATTTGCAAATGTAAAGGACAAATTAATCCTACTAAAATTCCATCCTCAGTCAAGCTATTAGTCGATTAACAAGTCTCAAAATGTGCATTTCCTATGAGGTAGCTATGGGCATAAACCATGAACAAGGGAGATGTGTAATTCGGGGAATAAGAGCTGTAACCATGATGTGGTGAAGAGACAATTGTGTCGTAGACCTAGAGAAAAACCAGCCCAGATTGGCCCCACTACTGCAGGATTGCGATCTCCAAGTAAAAGATGAGTTTGATATGTCAACTGAAGTGGGAATACAATCAGAGAAGATACAGAACCATAAAACTCATTTGAAAGCACACCCAGAAAAAACAAAATATTTTGAATTTTCATCCTAATTTCTTTTGTCAATTCCTAATCAAGACCTTTATGTTTAAATGCTTTGGATTTCTACCATTGCAATCACAACCTGATGAGCAGAATTTTTCTACTCCTTCCTCCATTCTTAACTCTACATTGGAAAGTGTATGCTTATCATCTCTTGCTATACGACAAGGAATTAATCAGAAAAATAAAATAAAATAAAGTAAAATAAAATAAAATTATAAAATAGTAAAACCCTGCTACTAACTAGCTAGCTAACAAGGTGCTGGGCTCAATGTTATTCTAGCTTAATTAATGCTATTATTAAGAATCTTCAGAAAACCTGTACAGAGGGAATTAATTAAAGATTCTCAGGATTATGATGATGGGAAAATGTACTGAGGGTTTTAAATATATCTCAAATCTCAGAATATAGACTACACATTGTACATCTATGCATGTAGAGGGCTATTTTTCTGGGAAGCTCTGGCAGGCTCTCAAAGGGACCACTATTAATGCCTAGGATAGCTTCACAACCATCTGTCCCAAGGTCCAAGTGCAATCGCAGAGTTACAAATGTGAACATCAAAGCAACTGAACATATGTATTTGCTGTGCTCTCAAGCAGCATGAATACGAGTCTGGGAGACACTTCCTCTTCATCAAGGAGACAGGCTCACTCTCACAGGGTTGATGTATGTCCTCATCTGTCCTTCCTCTGACAGGTGCCTAGCACAGCTTATAGAGTTTCCACGAAGAATTACTCACCATACTTCTTATTATTGTCACATACCCTGAGACTTGGTTGCTGAATCTTTTCTTTGTGAAAAATCCATAACTTCCCCTTTGCTGTGCTTCACCATTCCCTTCCAAGCAGCCCACTTTCCCATATTTCTCCTAACACCTTGCTGTGGACAAAATCATAGAAGGCATCAACAATAAGATCCTTTATTTTGAAGAGCAAAATATTTGGAAGGAGCAACAATGGGCTGAGGTCTGCCTGGATGAGTCAGCTCCTTTGTCCCTGCTTATTTTGCTGGGTGGAACTTTTGCCCTAAGGAGACAGCACCTGCTTTCTTCTCTTGTCTTCCCTTCATGTTTTCTCTAAGCACATGAACAGGATGTTCAGGAATAGTTTCTCATCAACCCATAGATTCCATGTGATAGTGGGTGAGTCATGGGCTCTTTCGCTAAATTTTTGTACTTTCTGAAGAGAAAACATGTGGATAATGTGTTGGCAGATTCTATCAAATTCATTGAAATGGGCCCCAGTTTGTACTAATTTTATAATGGAATGCTATGTCACCAAATAGGGAATATTCCCAGGGTGTAGGACGCCCAAAGAGAGGAGGTGCTAGAACTTCCAGTAGAGCAGTGGAGACTATTCTCAGGATAAAACTTAAAGGCAATGAAGCATTCTTGTAAATTTAATTCTGAGAGGGTCACCAATTCCCATCATAGATCTGTAGTGCACCTGTCTCTTGACTCAAAGTAAAACTGGGGTGGATCAGGGTACTTTCATAAGATACAGATTTCATATCTCCACTCCTGGTGGCTTATCCTCACCTCTAACCTACCCCCCTGCATCCCAATGGAAATGGAAAATCTTGCTACCTTCAAAGCCAGACCTGAGTGGATAGAGAATAATAAGCAAATTTCAGCAGCATTCCAGTTGCACAGGGAATGCCATTGTCTCTCCTGTGCTGGATGATCAACACAGGTTGAAGGGAATAGGATGCCATTCCCTACTTCTCAGGCACCCAGGCAGAAGGCAGCATTCATTGAGTGTGTTTTGAGAAAGCTGGCACCCACAGACAGCTGGCTTGTCATAAACGGCAGGAAATGGACTAAATTCCAGGGTAAAATGAAAGTAATATTCTCAGCTCCTGCAGTGGTTCCCTCTCTGTCCTCAGGAGGGACCTAGTGGCCTTTTCCCTCTCTGCCACTCATTCAACAGAACTTGTCACTGCAGGGCTGTGTTGCTTCGATGGATGTGTGAGTCGCCATTGTGTGACCATGATATGTTTACTGTAAAATTAGTGTGTGTTATGTTCCAACGCTCTTCTGATTTACCTGGCCTTTAACGTATCTGTGATGCCGTTGAAAATCTTCATCTGTTAATTCATTGCTTCTGAAAACTCCTGCTGTTTTTTGCAAGTCAATTCCTGAATTCTCACCACCACTACCACCCCCCTTTTTTTTTACTCAGCAAAGTGTTTCAGAAAAAATATATATTTAAGCTACTTACTAACTCATGTGCCTTTCTCTGTCTCATGAATGCAACACATGCTAATGCATAGAACTATGTGCCCTGCGCTGCTCAGATGTGAGTATACAGCAGTGAAAGTGAAGGACAAGGAATCTTCTGCTAGACCTACAGATTATGTAAGAATGATACAATAAAACAAAGTTCATAATATGCAGTTTACAGTGATGACCTAGGAGGGGGTGGGATGCAATCTGAGCTGCCTTAGCTAAGATGTTGGAAGAACATTTCACCGGAGCTTTGAGCTGGAATGAGGAGAGCCATGGGAATATCTGTGGGTAAACAGGCAGCCAGAGCAGGCTATGTCCACATTGGCACTACTGACATTTAAGGGCAACTAATAATTTATTACAAGAATTGGTCTGTGATTTTAAGCCATGAGGCAGTATCCCTAGCCTCTGCCCAGTAGATGCTGATGGCACCTGCCACCCCAGTTGTTATAACCAAAATGTCTCCAGACTTGCAAAATTACTTCTAAGTGAGAACTATGGGGATAGAGGCATTATAAAATACAACAAGCTAAGAGGCATCTACAAAGCTAGGGCTTCTGGAAGGTAGTGATTTAAGATGAGAGAAGGAGGGAAAAAATCTGGGTACCTCCTGCTCACACTAGAGCCTGGTGGATTATTGTAAAGACCTAGGATTCCAATGTGGGTGCAGGTGAAAGACATTGGAGGACTGAGGAAAACAAATTCTAACCTGAATTACATTTTACCATCATGTAGTGCTATATGTAATGCTGCCAATGCCTCATTTTACTAACTTATTTGAATTGGTAGATTGGCTGAGTTCAGAGCTAAAAATTAGATAGGACGTTTGGCAATTATTTTTAGTTTCATTTTACAGATTTAGATGGGTTATGAACACTCCACAGGCTATTTCCCCAAAGACCACATAGTTAATTTGCAGAGTCATCAAGACATGGTGTCATGGCCACACCAAAGCTTAGCATAAGCATGTTAGGAGTTAACTCCCTTTTTATTTACTTACTACTCTAAACATTAAAAAAAAAAAATGAGGGGAAAACTGCCTATAGCCATTTACCAATTACTAAATTACTATGCACTTTTGAAATAAGATTCCTACTGACTGATGTAATGTTCAAACAGTTGGATTCTTTGTTTCTAAGCATAGGTTAAATCAACTGGGCCCCAAAGATGTGGAATTTCAAAGTAATGTGCCAGACTGCTGGGCAGCCATGACTCTCGGGAAGTGACTGAAGTTAGTGAAGGAGTCTCAAATTCACAAGGAAGCTAGAAACAGGTTGTGAAGTGAGAGGCTAAATAGTGGATACTGAAGAGCAGTTGCTGCCCACACAGTTCCAGCTCCTAAGAACAAGGAGGGGGTACGCCCTTCTGTTGTCAAGCTGAGTGACAGGCAGCCTCAAGAAACCATTCCCTGTAATTAGGATGCTCAGTGGATAACATGTCTGACACAAGTCAAGGTTGTGAGTTATCTTAAGGAGAGAGACAGTAGCTATTGGCCCAAAGCAGAGAGAGAGAGAGAGAGAGAGAGAGAGAGAGAGAGAGAGAGAGAGAGAGAGAGAGAGAGAGAGAGGGAGATTAATAATGATTTGGAATCAGTCAAAACAGTACTATCACCAAATACTCAATCAGCATCTTAAAGAATGCCTAATCCCTTTCTCATGAAGTTTCCCAAGATCCAGAGTCAAAGAAATGAGCTGACTTGGAGTCCTTTTAAACCTGGCCTCTTACAATGTCTGGGATAGTGGTGGGGGTTTCAATAGGGAGTTCTGTGTGGAATTAATCCAAGAGAAAACAAGAGACTAAGTTGGGAGCTGCTGCCTGATAAGGAAGGTGAACACAGCCCACTGAAGAGGTGGAGTAGAGGGAGAGGGGAGCATGTTTTGGTCATATTTTAGAGCATTCATTTATTTATTCATTCATTTAATATGTATTTATTGAATGCCTAACCTTTGCCAGGTTTTTAGTAATCTTGGCTTGAGATGTCACCAGAGGGAAGTATCCCAAGAAGGAAGATTTAAATAGCAGGTGGGCTCAGCATTAACCATTCTCCTCATCAAGAAAGGTGTATGCCCTCTCTCGGTGCAATACAAATTGGACCCCAAGTCCTGATTTGCAAGAAGAAGGAGTTGTAGCTGGGAAAGGAAGGGCCCATGGGGTGAGCAGTTCTGTCTGAGTTGGTCAGGTTCAAGGTGCTGACAAAGCAGAAGACCAGACATTTTCATTAGCAAGTAAACACTGAGCATTGTGACTTAGAGTAAATTAATTCACTGGAAAAAGATAGTGGAAAACAAAAATGCATTTTCATTTTATTGCTTTCTAGTTATCATGCTTGATCAACATCCTCATTAAAATGCCCTCCAACTGTTAGGATTACTCTTTATTCTAGAATGTTCCCACTGATTTAAGGGAAACGCTTCACTTTTGCTAAACTGGAACATTATTTGTTCCAGTGATGCCCAGTTTTATCTGGATACATCTAGGATCAGGTACTTTTTTTTAAAAATTATTATTATATTTTAGAGCATTCATTTTATTTATTCATTTATTTAATACTAGAGGCCCAATGCATGAAATTTACACATGGGTAGTGTTCGTAGGCCTGGCCAGCGATCAGGGCCAATCTGTGGAGCGGATGGCAGGGCATTCGGGGGACCCCACTGACACCCACCTTGGCCTGGCACCCACCTGTGTAGGAGATGACTAATGGGGCAATTGAGGGGCCCCTGCTGCCACCTGCCTTGGCTGGCCTGGAGCCTGCAGGCTGGGGGCAGCTGTTGTATTGAGCATTTGCCCCTGGTGGTCAGTACCCATCATAGCAACCAGTAATTCCGCCAGTCATTCTGCTGTTCAGTCAATTTGCAAATTATGCTTTTATTATATAGGATGTACTTATTAAGTGCCTAATATTTGCCAGGTTTTTAGTCATCTTGATTTGAGATGTCTGGCACTTACCTCACCAGAGATGCTAGCACACAAGGGAGGCAGGCTTCTGGGTGCAGGGGACCATGCTTCCTGGCCATGGAATACTCGGGAGATATTCCGTTAAAGAGGTTCCCAGAGTTCCACTGTCCAGGGGATACAGAGAAGAATTATGCTAAGATGAGGATGTGTCTATTCTTCACACATTCTTGTTAGTCTTTGACTCTCTTTCTAAAACTGACACATGTCTATTGCTAATTTAATCTGCAGTAAAATAAAATATAGAGAGGTACTAGTCAAGAAATATTCTAGAAGGAAGCCATAAATAATAGCAGATGTCACAGTAAAATGTGGGTTGAATTGTGTCTCCCAAGAAAATATGTTGAAGTCCAAACTCTGCCCACCTCACCCCCATCATACCTGTGAATATGACCTTATTTGGAAAATCTTTGCAAATGCAATCAAGTTAAGATGGACCATACTGGTTCAGGGAGGGCCCAATCCAATGACTGTTTTTTGTTTTTTGTTTTTTTTATGAGCAGAGGGAGATGGAGATTCTCAGATATAGAGAGAATGCCAGGGGAAGATGGAGGCAGAAATTGGAGTGATGCAGCTACAAACCAAGAGATGCCAAGGATTGCTGGCAACCACAAGAAGCTAAGAGAGAGACATGGAACAGCTTTCTGCCTCAGCTCCTTCAGAGGAGGTGGCCCTGCTGACACACTGATTTCCAGATTTCTAGCCTGCAGAACTGTGAGAAAATACATTTCTATTATTTTAAGGCACAGTCTGTGCTCATTTGTTATGGCAGCCCTAGGAAATAATACAAATGGTAAGTTCAGCTGGTGGGGGGGAGGAGGGAGAGAGAAGAATGAGCATGGATTGTAGTAACTTTCTCTTGAAAAGGCTGCCATCAAATATGTTATAAGATAACCTTGTTCTGTCAGATCATAATACTATGTTCCAGAAATCTCAGGCCAGAAAAAGATTAAATCACAATTTAGTAGCAGAAATAAGCATTCAGAATATAGTAACAGGAGCAGTAACACAACTAACTATGTTTAAGTATAGAAAAGTATTTATAAACTGTTAAATATTCTAAAAACAAATAGAAACTTGTAATATTGCTCATATGATTCCATTCCTTGTGGTTATACAAAATTAAATAGCTTTTTAAAAAAAATTATTGATTACAGAGAGGAATGGGAAAAGACAGAAACATCAATGATGAGAGAGAATCATTGATCGGCTGCCTCCTGCATGCTTCCTACTGGGGATCGATCCCACAACCCATATGTATCCTTGACCTAGATTTGAACCAGGGACCTTTCAATCCACAGGCTGATGCCCTACCTACTGAGCCAGACCAGCCAGGGCTTAACTGGCTATCCTAACTAATAAAGTGGGAATATGTTAATTGACCATCACACCCTCACAAAGATGGTGGTGTCCACAGCCAATAAGGAGGGAATATGCTAATTGACTGTCACGCCCTCAAAGATGGCAGCACCCACTTTCACAATATGACAGAGCCCAATCCCCTCAGCCCCCCAGCTTCCCAGGGCCAGTTTGTGGCACAAGCAAGCTTTGGATGGCAGCTGACCAGCCACCCAAGACCACCCAAGGCTCAGGTAACCAGGGCTGGCTGAGGCTTACACTGTCAGCAATAGCAGCAGTAGAGGTGTGAGGGGGCATCACCTTCCTCCTGCCCCTGAGGGCTCCTGGACTGTGAGAGGGGGGAGGCCAGGGTGAGGGTCCCCCCTTCCTCTCTCTAGTGCATGAATTTTCATACACAGGGCCTCTAGTGTATATATAATTAATTAATTTTGCATTTGAGAATATTTTTATTCCCTTGTTTCTATGTCCCAGTCAAGTTTCTTTATGATATAAGAAATTCTTAAGTTACCCGAATTTTTTCCATGAGCATTTATTACTTTTATAATCAGGAAATAGAAATAATTTCTATTTCAAAATGAAAGGTTAATATGTATTAGCTTATACAGACTATTTCTATTTGTTTTCTTTTGTAAAGTGCTCCAAATTAATGCTAGCCAAATATGGCCCTTAATATCTTTTTAATGGTTAAGAAGGTAGCAAGGATGAAAGAAGCATGACATGGCATACAATATAATTTTATAGGAAAATTATTGTAAGTGTCCTTTTTAAAGACCTTATGTATATTTAATTTATGAGCACATAGAAAAGGGGAATATGAACAAGGTTAACTGGAAATACATAGACTATATTGAAGTGAGTGAATGCTAGGTCAATGATACATTTTTTCTTAAGATTGTGAAAAAGGTGATAAAATTTACTTTGCAGTATCAAAGATTTGAGCCTATGATAGTCACAGAAACTGAGTTTAGTCTGCAGCTTTGGGTTAGAAGGTGATATCCTTTTAGATGCTCTGTTTATAATTAAAATATGCTACTACTAGGTTTTTAATAGTTAGGTTTCTGTAGGTGTCATAACCTGAGCCAGAGAGAAATGGAAACTACTAAACCATCTGAGAGATCATTTACAGTTCGAATCTATCCATCATCGTAGCAGAAGCACTGCTGTGGGACCTTCTCCCTGAATTCCCACATGGTTTACGCAGCCTGTCATGGTGTTGTTTTTCTTCAGACCACATTCATTGTTCCTTCCATCATTTTTCAGTGGGCACACCCTCTCTTTATATCCCTTAACAGGTTTCTGTCACCTATATACATTCCTCTGCTTTAAATTCACCCAGCCCGATTCAGGATTTTAGAGTCTTTGTTCAGTGCCCAGATAACATGTGAAATATGAAGGTGCCTGGAGGAGTGGGGTTAGGGGGCAGGAACTGTTCCATTTGCATCCATGTGCACTGTGTTCTACTGGGGGAAGGTTGCTGCTTCCTTCCCAAGAAGAGGATATGTCTCAAGGCTTGTGCCTATGGTTGTATCTACCCGGAGAATATAGTTTTCTTCTTCTTTTTTAATGAATCTGCCCAAAATAAGTGCATTTTTCTAATTTACCAAAATACCTTCTATAAGAGTAGAACTTAATGTTCTCACACACACACACACACACACACACACACACACACACACACCATAGATAAATGTGTGAGGTGGTGGATGTGTTAATTAACTAGATGGGAGAAATCCTTTCACAATGTATATCAACAGCCAAGATATGGAAGCAACCCATCAACAGATGAGTGGATAAACAAAACTGTGGTACATATATGCAATGAAATATCACAGAAAAAAAACACACACGAATGAAATCTTGGCATATGCCATAGTATGGATGGATCTAGAGGGTATGATATGCTCAGTGAAATTAGTCAGTCAGAGAAAGACAAGAACCATATGATTTCCCTTAAATGTGGAATCTAAAGAACAAAATAAACAAATATAATGGACACAGGTTCATAGGCAGAGTTGACTGCTGGTTGCCAGTGGAGAGAGATTAAGAAATACTAATTGATATAATCGATAGTTACTGAATAGTCAAGATTGTCTAACACAGCATAGGGAATATAGTTAGTACTGTTGTGATAACTATGTGTGGTACCAGAGGGGTGCTGGAGGTATTGGGGTGATCACTTTATGGGGTGTGTGGTTCTCTGGCCACTCTGCTATGCACCTGAAGCCAACACACACACACACACACACACACACACACACACACACACACATATATATATATATATATATATATATATATATATATATATATATATATATATATATAAAAACCTAATATGCAAAGTGTTCCCTCAGGAGTTCAACCTACTGGGAGTTCAATCTCTTGCTATGATGTGTGCTGATCACCAGAGGGTGGCGCGGAATGAAGGAAGGCCCTGGCTAGCAGCCAGCAGCCCTTAAGGACTTTACCCTTGCAAAATTTTGTGCACTAGGATTCTAGTACAAAATAATGCTGAAAGTAACTTGTTATTGAAAAAAAAAATAAGTTTAAAAATCATCATGATCTATACTTTAAATATCTTAAAATATTATTTGTTAATTAGGTCTCAATACCAAAAATGTGCATGTGGGGTAGGGGAGAAGAAACCACTCTAGGTGTTTCAGAAGGATATAAGTTGTTGGAAAAGAGGAGGACCCAAAGGGAGATGGCCAGGCAAGTCAATGGAAGAAAGTGCTTCAACTGCTTAGGCTGGGGAGCAGAGTGGCTTCGCCCAGGACCCATAGGGAAGCCTCACAGCTACTGCAACAGGGAGTGAGGAGCCAGGAGCTGCAGTTCCCCCTAAGCTGTGGCAGACTCCCTGCTGATATCACTGCAGCTGCCTGAGCCAGAATCAGGGGCAAAAAAAATGAGTTTTCTTTTTCTACTGACTTCCAATTGGCTGCCAATGCCTCCCATTGGCAGAATTTAATCAAAACCCAGTTAGCAAAGGAGTCCAGGAAAATAGTTTGGAAGCTTCCAGTCTTTGGCAGAATAGAGAAGAATATAAAAGACATATGTGGGGCTGAGGGCCAAGAGGGAACTAACCGATGGACCCAGAATATGATAGAAAAAGCCGGGGAAACAATTCTACTCCATTTCCTCATATGTACCAGCAGCTAGGACAGCCTGAAGCTCCTGGGAGCAGGGCAGTGGGTCCCAAAGTTTTCTGTGCTTTGAATCACCTGGGATCTTTACAGAAGTGCACAGCCTGGTTTCTCCCCCTTGACATCATTATTTGATTGATAATAGGTGCAACCTGTACATCCAGATTTTTAAAACCTCTCAGGTGGTTTGAACGTCCAGTACATTTGGGTTCAGGGCCATGGATGGCAGTGGCAGCCATGGTGTCTGGAAGGCAGACACAGCAGCAGCGATGTGTCTATGGAAAATGGGAAATGCTTCCTTGGGACTCCAGAAACTTTGCAGGGAGCTGTTGTCCTACAAAAAGAGAGTAATGTCACCCTAATAAGTTCAATAAAAATTAAAAGAGAAGAAGTTAATGGGCTTGTCAGTGGTTAGGCAGCTAGTGGGTGGCAGAGCTCAGCAAGAACCTGTCTCCTGACTCCTAACCTAGTGCTATCACTATTAACTTGGTTATAATTTTGTGGTTAAGCAATATAATTTGACTAAAAAATTTTTGACTAAAAAAATCATTTGACTAAAGAGCAACACAATAAACTATAAAAAAATAAAAAAGAGAGTAAAAAAATCTCAGCAGATGCTTTGATTATAGACTATTTTATATTCAAAATGTACTAATATCTGAAGATCAAAGTCATAATTCAAATAGGTTTCATGATTATTCCCATTATCTAAGACTTCTTTGCAGTACAAACATTCAATAGGATTTTTGATGGAGAATTAGTCCCATGTATTTACATTGTGATTAGTACTACATTAAGTCAATATGCACAGCATCTTCAGGAAAATACCTTTGTACCTTTGAAGAGCAATTTAGATGAAAACAAACACACTCCAAAATTATAGAGTAAGATAAAGTAAGCATTGAATTTTGAGGCAAATGGAAATACTAAATTATATTCTATTATTTGACTTTATCTCACTGTATTCCAGTGTAAGAGATTAAACCCTTTGGCCCTCTATCAAAAGTAAATAAATAATCAATTGATGGTGTATGAGGACACTTCCAGTGAAAATATTCTGACTTTGTTTTGTCATTTATATTACTTCTTTTTTATAATATGCTTTGCATAGTTTTTTTCACTTTTGACATAGCCTTCTAAAGCCCTTTTTAGGAAGGAATTGCTCATTTAAAGGTTAAGGCTCTGAAGTGACAATAGTCTCTCTTCTGAATTGGTCAATATAAAATGACAAAGCAAATGCATGATCAGCTATAGGGATTCTGTCCTACAGTCTGTGCTCTCTAGGGCAAGAGAAGAAAAGAGGAGACAGAGAGTTCATGCCCTCAAACAATTGGTCTCATCAGACCACTGTGGTATGTTCTGTATATACACTGACCATCAATTTTAGGTATACTTAAAAATGTTTATAGTACAATATTATTAAATCTAGAATGAAAATACAAGTGTGTATTTTTAATAGTTATAACTGTTTTCAGAGAGTGAACAGATTAATGGATGTGTCTTCTGTTTTGGTGATGGAAAATCTGAGCAGTGAATCAGATTCTACTTGCATTTCTTATTCTTACTTCCTTTACATAAAAAAGTCTGGACTTAAAATTGTAGATCATTGGGAAAGGCAGCCAGAATGTGGTGGTTCCGCCAGATAGTTCTGGCTGGTTGATTCAAATGGAATCAGCAGTTCCTTTTAGCACTCATCCCTGGATGCCAATGTTGGTACTGTGTACGTTTCACAAAAACTGCTAGGTTAGTCAACTCTAAGGATAATGGTAAATGAGTTCACAATCCACTCTTTAGAAGGATTCAGCACTCAACAGGATTTCTCACCTTCTATAGTATCACTAGGATGTGATTTTAAATACACCTAAAAATTTCTCACCAATTTTATTCTTTAGTAAGTAAAGAAAATAATAAAGGGATAGGGGAAAAGTAACATTTTTAGCAATCTAGCTATTTACCCTCTGTGATGGCTAATGTTATGTGTAAATTTGATGGGACCAGAAGTGCCCCGTTATTTCTTGATGTGTCTGTGAAGGTGTTTCTGGATGAGGTTAGCATTTGGATTGGTGGGCTCAGTAAAGTAGATGGCCCTCCCCAGTGAAGGTGGGCACCATCCAGTTTATTGATGGCCCTCATAGAACAAAAGGCAGAGGAAGGAGGAATTTGCCTCTTTTTTCTGTGTCACTGATGGAGCTGAGACATCTCATCTTGTTTTTTCCTGCCCTCAGACTGGAATTTCTACCATCAGCTCCCTGGTTCTCAGAGCTTCAGATGTAGATTGAGTTATGCCACTGGCTTTCCTGGGACTTCCGCTTCCAAACTTACAGACAGCAGATGAGGACACTTCTCAGCCTCTATATTCATGTGAATCAATTTCTCATAATGAACCAATTTCTCCCAATAGATGATAGATGATAGATAAATAGATATAGATAGATAGATAGATAGATAGATAGATAGATAGATAGATATCTCCTATTGGTTCTGTTTCTCTGGAGAATTATGATTAATATACCTCTCAATGGATGTTTTTCTTAAGATATGCTATTATTTAATTCCTAACATTAAGAATGATATTGAGAATAGATTTGGATTCTGAAGCATGCTGAGTATCTCACTGATCTATGCCTAGTCTAGGCCACCTCAGCAAGCCTCATAAAATCATAGAAAGATGTGACCTTTCAATATTGAGATTATTCATTAAGGAATAGTTTTATCTCATATTTCATTATTTAAATATGGGTGAGCTTCTTTAACTTTGAAGTGCACTAGGCCTTCGTGAGAGAAATTAGGTTAGCATCTGCCCACTTTTTCACTCATAATGCTGAAAAGATGGAGAACCAGAAAGTAAGCTTTGAACATTTTTAACAGATTTTCTATGTCTTTTACTACTGAATCATGATCCAGAAATCTAATTTTGATTAGAAAACATTTTCTCTGAGTGGATTGGTGCTCATTGTCAATAGCTTCTCTTTAGATTGGTGCTCTTCAGAGAGGCCCTTTCTTGGTACACATATTGCTGATTTGATTCTCTCTTACTACTAATACTAATGCCTTTTTTTCCAGATAAAGTATAGCACCCAAAATACAAGTAAACTAAAGAAAATACTTTTTCCTTGGTGGTTTATATTTTCAGTAACAGATCAAACAATGCTTATCAAGACTTTCACATGTGTTCTAAGCAAAGTCATATTATGTTTAGGGGTTTTACACAGCTATGGACCAAAACATCTGGCAGCGTGACTATGGGATGACAGTTGCTCTTCTGTATAACGACTATGTGATAACCAGAACATCACTTAATGGGGAGTTGTACAAATTTTTTCACTAACTTCCTCTGTTTTCTCTTTAAACAGAACATTAATTCTTAATTTTCTACATGACTTTGCAAATATCTTGCCATACTGTGATTTGTACTAGTTTTAACTCTCTGAACTATAATTTTGAGTAATAAAACTATATCTTTAATTTCTACTCTGTGTTTACTTTTTAAATTAAATTTTTTAAAAACTGGAATGTATTTTCCCACAAATTCAGAGGGGGAAATCCTTTAATGCAACCCATTTTTTATAATTATGCAGACGGCATTGGCTCTCTGCCAATGTTCAACTGGCTCCCCAGTCTAATAACAGTCAATGTCCAGATATTTATTATTCTGTGTCTTAATTGCAATTTTCTGTGTTAGGTATGTGTGCAAATATTCGTGCTTATATGTTCATTTGTCCTTGAACTAACAGTTTTTCTTTTTCATAGCAAACTCTTGCTTGATGTAATTTGAGACATTTTTTTCTGAGTTTTATAATCCACATTATGCCTTTCATCACTAATTTTATGTTTTACCAAAGTATTTCTGAAACACTAATACATTTTTGTGAACTTTGGACCTGAGGTAGCATAAAAATAAAAGCAACAGTTCAGTTAGTTCAATAAGTTCAGTGTGTAAAAATTATCATGAAAGTGACATGATCCTATTTTAGGGAAGATAAACTTCAGGCAAATTGACAACCAAGCCTGTCATTCGAATATGAACAATCTTTAATAATATTATATTTAAGAATAATGTATTTTAGCCAAAACCAGTTTGGCTCAGTGGATAGAGCGTTGGTCTGCGGACTGAAAGGTCTCAGGTTTAATTCCAGTCATGTTTAATTCCAGGTTTAATTCTCAGGCATGTACGTTGGTTGTGGGCACATCTCTGGTGTGGGGTATGCGGGAGGCAACTGATTGATGTCTCTTTCATCGATATTTCTAGCTCTCTCTCTCCTCTCCCTTCCCCTCTGTAAAAAAATCAATAAAACATATTTAAAAAAGAATAATGTATTTTAAACAGATATAATTAAACTTACATCTCAAGTCTGTAAAATAAATATAGATATAATGTTCCCCTTCTTTATTACTTTCATGACAATCGATAGACTATCTGAGACAAATATGGCTGGCCAAATACTTAAAGGAGCATACTTTCATATTATTTTATGGAGAGAGTAAAAGTGGATGGTTAAGGTTTTAAAGGATTCTATTAAAATCCTGGGTTAATCATTTAGTATTGAATTATGTTACCTTGGGAAATATTTAATTTCTTGGACTTTGGGTTCTTATCTGTAAAATGAGAATAAGAAAGCACTTGCTAATTTTTGTTATAAAAACATAAATATCTAGCCTGAAAAAAATCAGTGTAATTGAATTATATATATTAGTTTCATTACTCATCTGAATTCGTTATTGTATTGACTTTATAGATTGGCCATAATGGAAATGAATTTTCCTTGTGAAATATTTTGAGGAGATAATTTTATATGGAATTGTGTTTGTTTCTTTTTCAAAAGTTATCACTAAGTACTTAGCAGGGTCATACCAGGAGAGAGTTCAGATAATGTGAAGAATGGAGTAAGGGCAAAGATAGTGGTATATTTCTTGGATTTTCATCCTAGCTTCAGCCAGGGAGAATTGTGTATTGATTAGTGAATATTTATAGCCAAGTGTTTGGTAGTTGGCTTTGCATTTGATGAACACTAAGGAGAACAAATAAGCCTAAGAGGAAAATTAATAGATTGTTACTGTCGACATGCTTCAGATCTTCCAATATGACTCTTGAGAGAAATAACTCACCAATTTCCCAACCCTACTAAACTTCATCCTTAATTATTTGATACTTCCTCAAATATACCAGTAACTAGTTTTGCTTAAAATGCTTTTTGATCAGGAAATGCAGAATATTTTCAAGGTATGTGAAAATTAAAAAGGAAAAGTAGGGTGGGGATTTTTTTCTTTGAATTCTGTAAAGACTAACTTTTAATATGATGATTACTGATAATTTCTTTTACATAAAACTAGATTCAGCTTAGTGTTTCTCAACCCTTTGATTCCAGGTTATCAGCATGCATTAGAAAATTATATCAAAAGCAATTTTTTAAAATTCAGATATGCAAGGTCCCCTAAAGACCATATTTAATCTACATTTTTAATTTCCGAGTTTTTGAAACACTCCTCCATATATACTTTCCTTATTAAAAACATCTGGGCTAGCCCAGCTAACTCATTGGTTGAACGTCAATTCAGGAGGTCACAATTTGTTTCCTGGTCAGGACACATGCCTGGGTTGCAGGGCTCGATCCCCAGTAGGGAGTGCAGGAGGAGCCAATCAATAATTCTCTCTCATCATGATGTTTCTATGTCTTTTTCCTCTTCCTTCCTCTCTGAAATCAATAAAAATGTATTAAAATAAAACAAAACACCAAAAACATCTGGGCTAAAGTTTAAAAGTATCTTTATCAACATAGAACACATATCAAGAAATAAATATCTCAATGAGTTATAAAGAAAACATCAGTATAGGGTCTCCTTTTTATTTTACCTTCAATATAATCATTTATTATGTTATATTATAATTTTATTTACATCAACCGATACATAATTATATGTGTTGCATATAATTGCATATGTATTCTAAAGCATTTATTTGCCTTAACTTTTTTCATAAAATGGTTTAAATGATCATTGCTAATAAAAATATGACTCTTCAGGCTAAAAGCACAATAGGTTGTCACAGAGCGGTATTTACTAAAGATTCACGTAGCAATGGCTTCTTTCATTATCCCATTGCAATTTGAACAGTGAGTCAATGTTTTGTCAAAAAATTGCTCAACTGAAAGAAACAAAATCCCACTCAAGGTAGCGTAAGCATGGAAGAAATTGCATATTAAAGAATAAAGAGTGTCTAATTGGACTCACAGCTATAGTTAGACCTTTCTGGACTTGACAAGTTAATAGGTAACTATACTTTCTAGCTCTTTCTCTTTTTGGAAATGTATGATCACCTGTGTCATTTTTGTCATCTGTACTGAATTGTCATTGCCA
Organism: Pipistrellus kuhlii; assembly: GCF_014108245.1. Taxonomy (NCBI): domain Eukaryota; kingdom Metazoa; phylum Chordata; class Mammalia; order Chiroptera; family Vespertilionidae; genus Pipistrellus; species Pipistrellus kuhlii. Next base: position 17,341,653 of record NW_023425405.1, read on the forward strand.
ACCTCATCAGTGCACACAGACAGAATGGCCTCCATTGCTCCCAAGTCCTATCTCCAGCAATCACCACTATCTGACTCTTGGTTTCGTTCTTTAATTTAAATTCTCACAAAGGAGGATCTTATTTGAACCATCCTAGGTCTGAAAAGATAGAAAGATGTAATCCCATGGTATCAACATGGCTGTAAGACCCCACCTTGTTAGCTGAAGTCTGGGTTATGGGTTTGTAGAGGGGAAAATTAATAGAGATAGAGGAGCAATTGCTGAATGTTTAAGAGTCAATATGTTCTTAAGGACAAAGATGGTGATTTTTTATTATGAGCTATGTAACTAGAATTAGAGAAGGCAGTTTTCCCTAATATCTCTCATGAACACTCTAGAATATTTTACTTCACCCTTTTACTTTATATTTAATTTCAACTATTTGAGATTTTTTAACAAGGGGAATTTTCCAAGGGAAGATTTAATCTTCCAAACACATGTAAATTAGTTGTGTTAAATAATTGACATTGGAAAAAGGTAGGGCTAAATGAAATGAAGGTAACAGAATTGGAATGAAACCCAGTTTTGAAGAATTTAGGCCTCTAGATAAATCCAGGCCTGGGAGATTGTCTATGACCATAAATTTTCTCTGACTGTGAGAAAATTAGCTCTCATTATTAATAATATATTTGTATATTTACTCAACCCTAGGATATAAATAATTCCACAATTGCTAAATCATAGCTCTGTGAAAATAAACCCACTAAATATTATAGTTTTATTTCTTTACCTTTGGAGAAGCATGTATGGTAATACTTTGTGTTACTTTTGAAACTTTGTATATGTCTGAAATTATTTCAAAATATTAAAGTAAAAAATAAATTAAAAATTTACATCTGACCATCGTTTTCTTAAAATGACCTTTGAATTCTGTGTTTTGTTGGGGAAGTCATCTTCTAACACCCTTTTTCTATCCAAGGTCATAAAATATTATCTGATACTTAATTCCAGGTGCTTTCATACTTTGATTTTTTACTTCTACATCTTTAATTTATGGGAAATTTTTTATGGTTTATATAAAGTAAAGAATTGACTACATTAGATTTTCCTTTGATGTATAAACAACCACTGTCTTCAATCATTTATTTTAAATATCATTTTCTGGCTAAATTAAAAAAAGTTATAGGCATAACAAATCACTGTATCTTTGTGTGTATCTGTTTCTAGCATTTCTATTTTCTTCCTGATTTAGATGTCTATTGACATTTTGGTATCACCATGTTTAATGTGCTATATTCTGCGTATTGTGATATCTACATCTGATAAGGTAGGTCTGGTTCTCTGGAAATAGGCTCTGAGATGGGGAATAGTAGGTGGGAAGTTTATAAGTGAGTGTTCTAATGATCAATACCTGTGGGGAAGAGAATGCTGCAAGAATGGGCAGAGGAAGAAAATGGGCTTCAGATTTCACAAGAAAGCTTCAGATGACCCACCAGGAGCTCTGAAGAAAGGACAGCCCTTCAGAGAGTCCCAAAGTTGGGGTGAGATGGCCAAGTTGTTATACTCCTGCATCAAGCAGTGACTAGATGCCGGCTGCCTCTTGGAAGGGACACAAACTGAGTGAAATGGCTTTCTTCAGTGGGGAGATATGCCTGGAGAGGACAGGCCACTGAGGGCTATCTGCTGGCAGAACACTAAACAGCAGGAGGAATCTGTCCTGCAAGAGGGATCTGGGTAGGAAGGCACAATGTTCTCTACAGGACACATTATGTTTAAACGAAAGTTCCTTATTATTTATTTACATTTTTCCTTTCAAATGATTTTAAATTGGCCTATAAAATTACTCTTTATTGTTTGAAACATATTTAAAATTTCCTTACATTCAAGATTAACTAACTCTCTAAAGTAATCCATCCAAGACCCACTGAGGAAAGGACAACACAGAAGTGTAAGATCAACTGAAAAAGAAGCAAAGACCCAGGTCTCCCATTCCCCGAGTACTCCTGGCCCACAGTGTGAATCTGAGCTATTATTAAAGGTCACTTTCCATCTGTATCAGCTTTGTTATGTTGGAAGCAGGACAGAAAATTTCAGGGGGGCAGGAGGAGGCAGTGGGTGGTGAATATTTCTTGATGCTGGGTAGTAGGGAATCATGGTGCCAGCTATTTAGAAGAGTTGTGTGGGAAACCAGCTGCTTGGTACCCAGAGACCTTGGGGCCATAAAATCCTTCCAGCTATGGAAGCCAAGCTTGGAGCAACTCTCCCCCGAGAAGTAAAGAGGACAGTTTGTCCAGGGAACATGGAATAATATCCAGTCACTTGTAGACAATTCTCCTATTGCACCACATATATTCTCTGGAAGATACATTTCCTTCTATTTTTAATCATTCTGTCCATTCTATTCTTTTCTTCTAGAGTGATTATTTGATTTCCTGGATCTATTTTCCATGTTTCCTAATTGCATTCTCATAATTTCACCTCCCATTCATAATTTTTATCTTTGACTTTAATTTTGAGATGTGCTTCTGTGTAGTCTTTAAGGCAAAAGCCATTCTACAGCTGGGCCATGTTCTAGTTCTGTAACACCTAAGTAGAGAGTTTTCTTTTTCTGTTTTCACTTAATTCTTAAGAACTCAATTTATGTGGTTATTTTTATTTCCTCATAGCCAGTTCTTGTTTTGGAAGTGTGCTATTCTGTAGAGCCTCTGAGGTTATTAAACCTTCTCTTTTGGATGCTATTTTTTATTTCCTTTATTACATTGTGTTCCCTTGGGGGTTATTTATCCACCTGTTTTCTCTCTTTCTTGCCTTCATTTTCCCTCAATTGTTTGAAGTTCTAGTTTGTTCCTAATTATAACTGACAGCCCAGACTTAGCAACCTGCTAGGCTGAGGTGGCTCCAAACCATAGATTAAGTAAGCTTTTTCTCCCACAGTGCATACTGATCCTAGTTATGATGGCCCCTGGCTGAGAGCAAGGGCATAAGAGGTGGTGAAAACAGGGAGGAGGTGTGTCTGGTTTTCCTTAGGAGAGGGTAATGTATGGCCACAACAGTGTTTTGTCCACTATTGGAGGTTTTTCTTGACTTACTGTCCTTGCAGACAGTCTCCTAGAACAGAACGTTCATTTTACTTAGGGTGTCATTTCCTTAGTTTCAGCTTCTAGGAAAATTCTTCCTTGAGAGACTAATCCCATTGTTCCACAGGTCTTGAATTAGTCAACCTGTTAATCACCTGACGGAGCTGACCCTACACCGAATTCCAACTGCTTTTGTAGCAGGGAAACTATGAAAATCTTGCTGAGTAAACTTATATTTGGTGGAGATTTTTGTTTGTTTGTTTTGCTTTCCATGAATTGCAAGAGACTAAGCTTAGTTGGGTTTCATAAACAATGTTTTCGGATGTTAAGAAATTCCTATATGTTCTGATAATATAATCATACGTGTTGGGCAGTGGTATAGATTTGGTGGTGCAAAGTTGTTGTTTTTGTGTTGTTGGTTGTTTCCCCCCCCCTCACATTTTAATGAGCTTTGAAGAAGGAGAGGGAGTCATGGGTAGTTAATCAACCATCCTGAACAAGAATCCCTAATAGGAATTTGGAAAATAGAAATCAAACATTTAAAATGCCACTGATTCATAGGGTAAATGTTGTGTTTATTAAATGATGTGTTTTCCCCACAGGTAAATAGGAACCTAAATCATACTTAAAAGCAGATGGGATATCTGTGGCGAATAAAATCTCAGGAAAGGCAATAAATGATTGGGCCCAGCAATTAGGGGAGGAAATTCAACCCAGAGAAGTGAAAATCATTAGTTTTTTGAGAATTGAAAGATTAACTGAAGACATTTACTTTAGTGAAGATAAGTGCATAATGAAGCTCACACAGGTTGTTTTCATATTCTCAATTCAATAAAAAGCTTAATTGTTAATTAAAGCTAAGAGGGAAAAAATGCAGAAGTTGGAGATAAAAATATACATCTTTTGGAGGATTTTTTTTAGCTGTATCATACTAAAATTATGATAATAGTAACACACACACACATATACCTTTATAATGTATATGTGTGTGTGTGTGTGTGTGTGTGAGAGAGAGAGAGAGAGAGAGAGAGAGAGAGAGAGAGAGAGAGAGAGAGAGAGAGAGAGAGATTATGAAAAGTAGCAGAGCAGATGCCATAAAAGTTGAAGGGGTAGAAAAAGCCCTCACAGAATATTGGAAATACTGGTAGATAACCATGTAGAGTAAGGGGAAAGTCTAATCCGGAAACATGTTAGCAACAAGTTAGGTCAAGGTGTTCAACCCAGAGGTCAAGTAAGGACTAGTAAACTAGGGAATTGGGGAGACAAGGTAAGCTGACTTGCATTAATTAAACATAGACACATTTACTTAGTCTTTAACTTATTTTATATTGATTAATTTGAAATTGACAGACTACTGTACATAGAAAATAGTTTCCCTCACCTTTGCAGCCATTTAAAACAGGAAAAGAATTGAAAATATAATTCCATGCTTTGAGGATTTCTTCCTTTGTCTTTTTTCCCCCCTGAACTCTTTCCTTCTGCTTTGTTTCTACTGCCAAAAGCACACTTAGTGCTATAAAAAACTCAACTGTCAAAGGCAGGTATATCAGTAGATCATTCTGACTCCTCCCTCTCTAGTGATTCATGGTTCTATTGCTGCTGTGACTATAGTTTTCATTTCAATGTCTATCACTTTCAATTTCATTAAACAGTAGAGAAAAATCATAAGTAGCTGTCTTACCCTTTCTTTCTCTATATTTCATATCTGAGTTCTTCCCTTCCATTAGGGAGATGACAATCTTAGTTTTTCAGAAAACTTAAACTTCTTACCAGCTTCCGTCTCCTTCCCCAACCCAGTTCCCCACACTTTCCAAAGTCACCATCTTCCTTTCACATGGAAGGGTTGTTATAAGCAGGCTGGCTTCTTCGTTGACACCAGCCATTCCCTGATACCCCTTACCTCACTTCCATCATAGCATACTCTTTACCTCTACGTATGCAATTTGAGCTCATCACCCAAAGCACATTTTATTTCCTCTCAGCGACAATTTTCTGTCTCCTGTTACCTGTGTGAATTGCTTGCTTCTCTAAATGTTGACAGCTCTTATATGACTTTCATCGATAAAAATTTGTGGATTAGCCAAACTTCTTTTTTAATAAGCAAGTCTTTGAAATGTGTTTATTCAACATAGGTATTTCTAGTAGGGGAAAAAGTTTCTTGACAAAATATTTTGCCTTACCCTAACAGGTTTGGCTCAGTGGATAGAGTATCAGCCTATAGACTGAAAGGTTCAAGGTTCTATTCCAGTAAAGGGCATGTACCTGGGTTGTGGGCACATCCCCAGTAGGAGGTGTGCAGGAGGCAGCTAATCGGTGTTTCTCTCTCATCAATATTTCTAACTCTATCCCTCTCCCTTCCTCTCTGTAAAAAATCAATAAAATATATATTTTTTAAATATTTTGCCTTGAATTCTTTCAGCATTCATTGAATATGCACATCAAAGAGAAATGACACTTTTCAAAGGATAAAACAACATTTTCCCTCAGTCTTAGTTAAAGAAAAGAATAACAAAAACAACTCTTTAAAAAGTGAAGTACAGTTGCACACTTCTATTTTAAAGTCACTCCCATAAATCAACCCTCTGTGCTTTGGGACATGTGACTAGTGGGTTCAATATGGTGGAATTCTGCTTTTTATTGAAGTTAGAGGGATAATATAATTTAATTTCTTTCTGTCTAAAATGCCTACATATGAATATGATGTGATGGATCATTTGGGACTAGTTAATTCAAAAAAGAAAAACAATGCTCTCTTTGTATAAGAATCGTTTGTACTGTTTTATAACACAGTACAATATGTTATAAGCAGATCTATACCACATTCAGGGCTGTATGAAACTTAATTAATCTGTAAGCCATTAAGCAAATGAAATTTCACAGAGTTCCATTGCTTCTCTGAGTTATCAATACATTACAGCAGTCTGGCAAGGTTCTCAGCCGTTTTAAATAGAAGAGTCTGAATGCCCACACACTCATCATTCCCAGGAAACACAACCGTCTGACTGACTCTTCTCAACTGCAGGGGGGGGAAGTATGTTCAATGTTGAAAGGAAGGGATGGAGAAAGGGAGGGAGGTTGGAGAGAGAGAGACAGAGAGAGAGAGAGAGAGAGAGAGAGAGAGAGAGAGAGAGAGAGAGAGAGAGAGAGAGAATAACGTTTACTCTTCACCTCTTTATTTCTGGAAATCTTTTTCACAACAAACTATTGGCCCTGCCTACTTCCACTAAAATCTGTACATAGGAAATATTTTCCCTCACGTTTGCAGCCATTTATAACAGGAAAAGAATTGAAAGAATATTCCATGCTTTGAGGGTTTCTTCTTTTGTCTTTCTTTTCCCCCTGAACTCTTTCCTTTTGCATTATATTCATACAAAGCCATTTGCTTTGTATGAAAATAAAGAGTAACCCTTTGTATACCCCTATAAAAGGCCTTCTGTACAGTGTAGTAGGTTAGTAAAGGTTTAGGAGAGAAATCTTCAAGATAAGTGACCAAGAGAAGCTGCAAAGAATGCTGGGAATCCACCTGAGAAAGCATACCGGTATCCTAGTCTGCATCTATCATTCCATTAATGATGAACACTCTTACATCCCAATTATTTTTTTTCTTTTTTTTTTTAAAGGAAGTATACTCTGTAATAAAATATTTTTTAAATGGTTAATGTATACTTTAAAGAAAATATAGTTATGAAGAAGGAAAACTAACTTAATGAACATATTAAAGGCAGTTAGGGGTTGTAAGATATGCAAATTATTTGTTTATCATCTTTTAATAAACTGCCTGTTATTTTTAGCATTTACCAAATTTGGTAAAGAATTGGAGCGATGAGAGTGAAATGAAGAGCAGCAAGAAGAGTTCTGGCCTCCAGAACAGGGGAGACAGTTGGCTGTGGGCATCTGAAACCACATGACCATAATGAAGGAGGTTATTTTCATTGTGTTTATTTAGGGTAACCGACGCTTTGTGTATGATAGTACAGAGGACTTAGTGTTAGCAATGGGAAAAACAGGTTTCCAAATTTAGAGACCACTTAACATTCATGAACTTGGAAATTCCAGGCAAACTTGAAGCCTCTTGTCATAATCTGAGTTGATTTATCTTGGCAACGCACTATATATTTCTTTTCTTTTCAGACGAGCAAAGTAGTTGCCTCAAACAATACTTAAATCAGTGCTTTCTTCAAGCTGTTTTATATATGTGTGCTATACATAGGCATTGTAGAAAAGTAATAAGTACAGACAATAAAAACCATAAAAATAATCAAAATGCGTACTCAATGTTAGCACCTTAGTGTATTGGTATACCCTTCTGAATCTTCCTTTTGTTTCTCCTTCATCATCCTCCTCTTGTTCCTTCTCCTCCCTACCCCTCTTTCTCCTTTCCTGCTTCTTCTGAATTAGGTGAATAAACCTCCCTCTCAGCATCGGATGAATAACACAAACATAAATGTATCTTTTTTTCCCACCAAAATAAAATCACACACTCTATATATTCCTATTACTTGCTTTTTATTCACCTTCCATTTTATTAAAATTTTATCTCCTCTGATAAATCAGAGAGCAAGTCTTGGAACAAGAGAACAGATGAAGATAAGGAGCAATAGAGAGCAATAACTTGCTTTAGATAACCCTAGTTTATGTTTTTAATGTAGTGAATGTATTTAACCTTAAGTGTGATGGAAACAAAAATGCAGACTATTTGAAATCACACACATTTCAGGAAGTGCTGAAAATTAGTTGACTATATAGCTAACTTAAGTAACTTTATTTTAAGTTTTACAAATGACTTATAAGATAGCTCCTAGAATGTGCATAATATTTACATTTTTAAAAAGAAATAAAGGGGGAAAGTAGTATTCGGTGCAGAAGGGTGAGGGCTGTAATGTTTTTCAAAAATATTGTCTAAGCCAAAGGCAGACGAGTTAGCACTGAATTCTAAGGTGGTGTATCAGGAACACTCATGCTTTATATAACCCTGGGTTGCTGTTCTCATATTTCCATGTGTTCTCTATTATAGTTAGAGCTACAGAGAGAGAAAGAGAGTTACCTGCTTTGTACTTCTAAACTTTGTAATTGTTAGTATTCTCAAACTTCCAAAAAATTTAAATCCTTTTAAAAATATTTTATTTCTATTAATTTTTAATGTTACAATTACAGCTGCCATATAATATTATATTACTTTCAGGTAGAGAGCATAGGAGTTAGACATTTATGTTACTTATGAAGTGACCCTCCCAATAAGTCTAGCGCTCCCCTGGCACCACACATAGTTATTATAATATTATTAACTATATGCTCTATGCTGTACTCTTTATCCCCATAACTGTTTTGTAACTGCCAATTTGTACATCTTAATCCCTTCACACTCTTCACCCAGCACCTCAATTCCCCCTCCCATTTGGCATCCATCAGTTTGTTTGGCATCCATCTGTATCTGGGAGTTTGTTTTTACTTTATTTTGTTCTTTGGATTCCACATGTAAGTGAAGTCATGGTGTTTGTCTTCCTCTGTCTGACTTATTTCATTTAGCATGGATCCTCTAGATCTATCTATGTTGTCATAAATGGCAAGATTTTATTCCTTTTTTATGACTAAGTCATATTCCATTGTAAATACGTACCACGACTTCTTTAGGCACTCATCTATCAACGGACGCTTAGGTAGCTTCCATGTCTGGGCGACTGTAAATAGTGCTACAATGAAGTAGGGATGCATATCTCTTTTTGAATTAGTGTTGCAAATGTGGTTGGATAAATACCCAGAAGTGGGATTGATGAATCATATGGTAGTTCTATTTTTAATTTTTTGATGAAACTTCATACTTTTTCCCACAGTGGCTGCATGAATTTGCCATCCTACCAACAGTACACTTGGGTTCCCTTTTCTCTACATCCTCACCAACACTTCTTTGTTGACCCTTTATTATTTTTAAAAGATATTTTTATTGATTTAGAGAGATATTTTATTGATTCAGTGAGGAAACTCTTTCCAAAAATGTCAGACATGCCAAGTGATGTCACTCTCCTGGATGAAATAAAGAGGTTAGTACCAGAGATGCAGGGGCCAGCGTCCCAAGTGATGTTAGCAGCATCACCAGCAGGTCAGCCTGTAGTTGATTCTCAGCACATATTTGTGGAGTGACTGGGCCAGCCATCACCATTTTCTGCACTAGTACTGATAAAGCCTTTATAGAGTGCTCTGCCAATGTGCTAAGCATTTTCATATTAATCCTCCTAACACGCCGTAAGGCAATTACTGTTAACTCCTTTTATCAAAATAGGAGACTAACACACAGCTGGGGCCACACAACTAGCAAAGGGAAAGGCCAGAATCTGATTCCAGGGAGTCCGTCTATCTCAGAAGCCAAGAACTTGACATTCTTCTATTTTACGTGTTGCCATACTTTCTTTTTTTCTTCATCATATGCATTTGACCCCATGCTGCTGCTTGTGTCTACACTGTTCTTCTACCACTGTTCATTGAGCTAGATCCATTTTATTTTATTTTTCTAGAGGCCCGGTGCATGAAATTCGTGCATGGGGAATGTGTCCCTCAGCCCAGCCTGCACCCTCTCCAATCTGGGACCCCTCTAGAGATGTCCAACTGCCCATTTATGATCAGGCCTAAATGGGCAGTCGGACATGTCTCTCACAATCCAGGATTGCTGGCTCCCAACAGCATGCCTTCCTAATTGCTGCTAAAAACTTCTGCCTGCCACCCTGATCACCCCTACCAGCTCCCCTGCCTGCCTGATTGATGCCTATCTGCTCCCCTGCCAGTCTGTTTGCCCCCAACTACCATTCCCTGCAGGCCTGGTCCCCCTAATTGCCCTTCCCTGCAGGCTCAGTTGCCCCCCAACTTCTCTACTCTGCCATCCTGGTCACCCCTAACTGCCCTCCCTTGCAGGCTTGATTGCCCCCAATTGCCCTCCCTTACAGGCTTGGTCCCTCCCAGAGATGAGAAGGGGAAGGGGAGAAAGGAAGAAGGTCAAGATGACCTGATCTTTCTGTCCTTAAAGAGCATATAATCTGGTTAGGGGTAGAGAATACAGTCAATGAATGGTGCTTCATTGGCAGCAAAGTTCAAGATCAGTGGATGCCAAGAGGAAAGTCTCAGAGAAGAATTGCCCCTCAGGTGGCACAAATAGCAGTGGTCAGACAAATAGAGGGTGTTGGAGAATGGTGGGGGCGGGAGAGCAAAATTAGAGGCGCTCAGAGAGGTTCTTTAGGTTTGAGCCTAGAGTCAACGAGTCCAAACCTGATGCACATTCTATCATTATTTTGCCTTTTACACAGATTCCTTAGTATGGCAGGTAGCCCCCTTACATTTAGCATTTGATAATGACTCTCATTTGAGGGAAAGGATTATATTTGAAAGTAAAGACTCACACTAGGGAAGTGTTAAGCCACTTTTTGAAAGTCTAGTTTCTTTCTACATCTCCCTTGAGCCTGTCACTTTGGATATGACATTACCTGTCTTGTCTTTTAAAAACCCTACTGATTCCCACTTCTCAGATCAACAACTCACTAGTCTGTTACTCATTCAACAATATATTGATAGCCCATCACACATAACTTGTCTTTCTCCCCTTTTTTATTTTTATACATGGCATACTCCCGTTCTAAAATACCCCACACCATTTTTTTTCAACTAACTCTGTCCCTCCCCCAAAAAGGACTTGAAATTAAATTCTTCTAATTCTGCCTAAATTAAGTTCACACACGTGACCTCACACAGACAACCACAAAGGCTACAAGTTACAGGTAATCATAAGGAATTGTTGGCATTATTTTATTTTGTTACATTTTTTCAATTCATAGTCCATCAATAGTTGTTCAACAGACAGATAATGGGATCTACAAGGGGCCAGCACTCTGAGCTTGTAATATGAAAATAAATAGAATATATATCCCTTGTCTTCAAAATGTCTAACTTGTGATATAGAAACACATAATTTTGATATAAGTTTTCATTTGTTCAATATGGCAAATCAGATATAATCACACATTTATTGCAACTCTTCCCATCAAAAGTGTGGAGCCTATTTCCCTATTCCTTGAATGTGGGCTGGCCTGAAGACTTCCTTGACCAATAGAATGAGGTTGTGGGTGTCTCTGTGGCCTTAAAAGGATGTACAGATATCATCTCCAACCCCATCCAATGCTTCCAACATAATAATAATAGGTTCACTTAGTCCGTGAATGATGAAAAGCTATAAATAGAGAGAGCTAACCTGACAGGCAGCACCAAAGCCCAGGCCCAGGAGTGAAGAGGCAGTCTTGGATCCTGCAGCCCCAGGTTGCAGCCATGTGATGAACCCAGAAGAAAAAACTGTAAGAGAGCTTTCCCCAAACAAACAAACAAAAAATCACAGCTAGCTTGCTACACTTAGACAGTGCACTTGGCATTTCCTTTTAACTCTTCCGTTAGAAAAAAAAAGAAAAAAAAAGAACCAAATATTAGATCAAGTTGCAAAGAGGTTTATGCTATTGTATTTCCCTGTGAGTCAGAATATGAATTAATTCCTTTTGATATTAATTCTATTTGCAATATTTCTGTATCCTAATGTTACCCGGTGTAATTCTGAAAGTATTTTGCCAGAAAAAGGAAGGAAGGAAGGAAGGAAGGAAGGAAGGAAGGAAGGAAGGAAGGAAGGAAGGAAGGAAGGAAGGAAGGAAGGAGACATGGGTAAGAATGGTTTGCAGCAGAAGTTCCTAGTGGTCAAGCCTCCTTATTCACTAGCTTACCTGTTGTCTGTCCTTCACGTTCAAGGATTTGACTTACTTGAGTTAGAAATTTAACTGAGTCAGGGAAACCTAATTTAATCCTACCACTGCAGAAAATCACAAAATAATTTATCATTTTGGGTTGCTTTCAAATAAAATTAAAATTAGTTTGGAGGTGAGATAAAGGGAGAAGGAAGTATCATAAAGAAAAACAACCAGGATCACAGAAACCATTAATATGGACTCCATTCCAGGATGCAGGGTCAGCGGGAGTGCTGGCATGCTGATGAGGATGGCCCTATGGGCACCCTGAGGACAGAACAGCAGCAGGTGCAGAGAAATGGAAGGGAATCAAAGCAGATGATGCCAAAGGGGCAATCCAGACAGTGTCTGGCAATCAGGGTAGTTTCTCTAATGCTATTTTCTTTTTTTAATTGAATTTATTGGGGTTATTATTGATCAATAAAATTATACTAGTATAGGTTTGAAGTATACAATTCTATAACACATCATCTGTAAATTGTACTGTATTTTCACCATCCAAAGTCATGTCTCCTTCCATCACCATTTATCCCCCCTTGACCCCTTTTTACTTACCCCTACCCCTATTTCTGTCTGGTAATCACCATACTGTTGCATATCTGTGAGGTATATTTGTTTGGTGGTTGGTTTGTTTTTGCTTAATCCCTTCGCAGTTTTTATCCAACTTCCCCAACCCCGGCCCTCTGACAGCTATGAATCTATTTGTATTTTGTTTGTTAGCTTATTTTGTTCATTAGATTCCATGTATAAGTGAAAACATACGGTATTTGTCTTTCTCTGACTGGCTTATTTTACTTAGCATAATACTCTCCAGGTCCGTGTTGTAAAAAAAAAAAAAAAAAAAAGGTAAGATTTCCTTGTTCTTATGACTGAGTAGCATTCCATTATGTAAATGTATCACAGCTTTTTCTTTTTTATCCACTCATCTACTGATCCAGAAGAATAAATTCAAAATGGATTAAAAACTCGATTGTTAGACTTGAAAGTATAAAAATCCTAGAAGAAAACATAGGCAGCAAAACCTTGGACATTTCTTATAGCAATATATTTCTCTGATATCCCTTTGGGCAAAGGCAAGTAAAGGGAAAATAAACAAATGGGACTATATCAACCTAATTCCATTTTCTTTTCAAGCTCCAGGGCAGTTTCTCAGTTAGAATTAAGTTTGGAAACTAGAAAATAGGAAGGCCCACACTCTTTAGTTCCTTCCCCATAGCCCAGCTTCTAGTAGAACATGGTATGCATTCGTGCCACCTTCCTACTGCTAGTGGAGGTTACTTGAGGGCTAGTGGGCATTTTTGAGGTGAGGATAGAGGTGAGAGAGTTTTTTTTTTCTACAATGGTTATATTCACTTTAATATCTGGTTTACTTGATTGGTCTTTAAATTGTATATACTATCAAATCACCAAGTATAACATTTCCTCCCTCTTGTATAAAATCAATATTCCTTTTACAATAAAAAAATGAAAAGTAAAATACCAAAAGTGTTATTTTTTTTTCCATTGGCTTAATATATGGAATTTAGTAGAAATAATTTATAGGGTCACCTCTCCAATTGCCAATTATAGAAAGGTTTCAATATCTTGATGTTAATCCTTACCCAAGGATATTTTTTCCATTGATTTTGAGAGAGAGTGGAAAGGAGGTAGGAAGGGAAGACAGAGAAACATCGATGTCAGAGAGATGCATCAATTGGTTGCTTCCTGCAAGTGATCCAATGGGGGCCAGGACTGAACCTGCAACCCAAGTATGTGCCCTTGACCAGGAATCAAATCCATAACCCTTTGATGTGTGGGCCAATACTAACCACTGAGAACACTGACCAGAGCTTGATATCTTGTTTTGAACAAAATATTTCAGAAGATCCTTTCATATTTAGATCCACATTGGTGGCCTCTGAGAACATATTTTCTAAGGTTCATGGTCATTACTTTGGAAACTCTCTATGTAGGAACATACTGGGATGTAAACATTGTCCAGGCCTAGAACTACTAGTGCCCAGGCTCCTGTCTGTCCAGAGGTGCCATGAAGTCACTGCCACTGAGAACACCTGCTGGGCCACTCACATCGGGCAGACTCCATCCCCAGCTGGCGTTTAATTTATCTCCCCTTCTTTCTTCTGTGAAAGTCACTCCACTTTCTCTTTCTCCTGGAACCCACCATAAAAGTTGCAAGGTCCCTAAGCTTTTGTGACAACCAATAGAAATGTTTTTAAATATAAATTCTACTTCCTACCCCAGAAGACAGATAAAAAGAGGACTACAATTACCTGGCCCTCTGCTTATAGGTGACAGGAGTGAGAGGTACACAAAAGAACAGATATTCATTAATATTACAGTGATGTATCCTTCTTCTCTATCACTGCCATCGTCATTAGAATTTGTATTGATTATATTTTTAGAGAGAGATAGGAAGGAAGAGGGGGGAAGACAGAAAGGAAAGGGCGAGAGAGAGAGAGAGAGAGAGAGAGAGAGAGAGAGAGAGAGAGAGAGAGAGAGAGAGAAAGAGAGAGAGAGAAAGAGAGAGAGAAACATGGATGTGAGAGTGAGACATAGATCAGCTGTCTCCTGTATGAACTCTCCTCCCTCCTGAAGATTGAACCAACAACCTGAGCATGTGCCCTGACCTGGAATAGAACTGGCAACTTTTGACCGAAACAGGTTTGGCTCAGTGGATAGAGCATCAGCGTGCGGACTGAAAGGTCCCAGGTTCTATTCCGGTCAAGGGCATGTACCTTGGTTGCGGGCACATCCCCAGTGGGGGGTATGCAGGAGGCAGCTGGTCGATGATTCTCTCTCATCGATGTTTCTAACTCTCTGTCCCTCTTTCTTACTCTCTGTAAGAAATCAATAAAATATATTTAAAAAAAAAAAAAAAGAACTGGCAACTTTTGGGTGCCTGGGATGATGCCAAACCAACTGAGCCACACCAGTCAGGATGATCATTATAATTTTTAGAACCTTCTCATTAATTTGCTCGTGGTAAACTCTAAATAGTGCTGGCAGATTCTTTTTCTGGCTTTAGCATTTTGATAAAAATCATCTCAACTTAGTTAAGCTAGTAACAACAAAAGGAGGGTCCCTGGGATTGTCAGCTTCATTGGTAGGACTGGAAATATTCAAAACTCGATGTAAAAGTATGTATATTTCATTTTTTTTTTCTGGACTTAGGACCATAGCTTTCAAATTTTATTATAGGATTTTTTTTTACTCCAAAATGTTTTACATTAGACCACCAATCTGTACCTAGTCAAAATTATATCTGTTAATATAAGTGAAAGCATGTTAGGGGCAGCACTTTATAAAGAAATAGTGTGGAGTTTTCATTGAGCCTTATCTCTCCTATCAGGATTGAGTCATCTCCCTATTAATGGTTTCTTCTGCTTCCCTGCATTCTATTTCCCCATATCTCCCTAAATTCTCCCTGACAACTGTCTTATATTCTGTGTTTATAAGATTTTGTTTTCAACTGGTTGATAAATGATTGTAGAGAGTAAGAAGCTAAGAAAATGGACCTTCGGTGTGAATCCTGCCTCACCACCTACTTGCTGTGTATTCTTAAAAGATTTTCTTAACCTCTCTGTGTCTTATTTTCCTCATCTACAAACTGGATAATGCTAGTGTCTGCCTCACAAGTGATTATAAGAATGCATTTAATTAATAGGTATAAAGTCCTTAGAAAGCAACTATCATATGTGTGCCAATTATTACTATTTATAGTCTAGGAATT
This sequence comes from Pipistrellus kuhlii, assembly GCF_014108245.1. Lineage (NCBI taxonomy): Eukaryota > Metazoa > Chordata > Mammalia > Chiroptera > Vespertilionidae > Pipistrellus > Pipistrellus kuhlii. The sequence continues at coordinate 17,357,204 of NW_023425405.1, forward strand.
TGGTTTTTAATGATTCACTTATGAAACAATTATTTTTAAAACTCCCAACTTATTATTTTAAAATTTTTATTGACTTCAGAGAGGAAGGGAGAGGGAGATAGAAACATCAATGATGAAGATGATTGATCAGCTGCCTCCTGCACGCCCCACACTGGGGATTGAGCACACAGCCCGGGAATGTGCCCTGACTAGGAATCGAACCGTGACCTCTTGGTTCATAGGTCAACACTCAACCACTGAGCCATGCCAGCCAGGCAAAACTCCCAAATTATTCATCAGGAAGTAGAGTTCATTTTTAGGACCTCAGGTATTGTTCAGTGCCCTCAAATTCCGTCATCTACTTTTCTGCTTCTTCAACTGTGTTACTATGTGCTCATTTAGGACAGAAGGAATGGAATTAAGCAAAGGGCATGGTAAGGAGATGGGTAGGTTGAAGCAACACATTGAAGAGACACCTAAGCCAGGCCAGGTAACTCATACTCAATTCTTCAGATTTCAATCTCAATATCATGCCTTTGAAAAGCTTTCTCAGATCACCAAGTTTGATTTAGTTGCTCCTTTATAAAACCCCTATTATTTCTTTAATATATCTGTTTTCCAATAGAACCTGACTCCTTAAGGGAGGGACTCTCTCTGCCATGGCGTGTTCTTACCCAGCAAAGGGACTGTCACCTGCTCAATTGCTACTTGATAACAGATCATCTAAGTGTTGCAATGAGTTGGCACTTCAAATCTTTTGCCCCTAACACCTTTATAATTAATTCCTGAGAGAATTAATTTGAGTTAGGTATATAAAGTGTCCATCTTTGCAGCTGAAACAGAGAACTCCTGGTCTAATGATCAGTCAATTTTTATGCAAGGCCCTTTATTTAAGACAGTCATTTTTCTTTGGATTGAGTTATCAAAATTTCTCCCTTCCCATTCCCATTTGCTCTCATTTCCATACCTGGAAACTTTGCATCTCATTTCTGAAATAATGCATAAAGTAGTCTCATCCAATTATTTCTCAAATTCTGACATTTGGGAGGGAAACAGTTATCATGTTAGCCCATAATTTTCAACCAAATGAAGAAAGTCAATCATGTTGGGAAACGACTTTTTTTGAAGTCTGAGTAATCCATTTCCTTCCAGGTGGGTCATGTCAGAATTTTCATAACAGTGTCAAAGAGAACAGGAAAGAGAATTATGAAAATGTCAGCCTTTGGTAACAATGGAGATTGGAGCTGACCCTTGCAAGTTATTGTACTTTAATCACCCTGCTGGATAATTATACAAAAAGAGCTGCAAAAGCATTTACTTAAATAAAAGTTATCTCAAACTTATTCTTTTCATTTCCTCTCCCCACTGAAGGATGTAAACAAATATGAATATAAGGGACAATCAGAAGGAACGTTTTCAAAAAAATTAATCAATTTCTCAATTCTATTTTACCTAGAATGCCTTTCTATTTTCCTCCTATTATTTTTATGTCAATTACCTATGTATGCCAGGTGCTTTGTATTCATCCCCTGCCTGATAGTTTGTATATGAGCCAAGAGATTGCTAAGACATCAGTGGTTCTCATTATAAAACTAGTCTTTGCCTCACCCCTTCACAGGTCATCGGAAAGAACTATCTCAGAACAAGCATTCACTGGATACTGTAGGGAAAATCTGGATATATCCCTTATTCTTTGTTCTCCAACATTATTAATTTATATTTCACCCTTATAAGTGCTTATTATTGTTAATAAATTTTCAGAAAATTAAAAATGCTGTAGATTCCCTCTAGCTGGAAATTCAGATTGCGACTGGAGAAACTCCTGAGAACAGGAACCAGTTTATCCTTTAAAGGGTTTCTTCAAAACATTTGACGTGAATGCCATCTGGCCTGGTGATATTTTTATGTATTTATGTTGTCCCTGTGGATGAATAATATTCTGTAAATTGAGCACAATTGTGTTACTCTCTCTGATCCCTCAAATTCCAAAGACATTTGACAACAGGTATGATTACTTTAGGTGCCCACAGAGGGACAAATTTCTCTAGTCTCCTCTAATAGAAGCTTGTTTTTACCTCTGTGAATACCTTTTTAAAGGTGTACTTTATATGTTAACACACAATAAAATTAACATGTATAGTTCTCTGACTTATGACACATGTAGAAATGTGCATGGCTATCACCACCATCAGGTTATAGAATAGTTTTGTCAGCCGGTGAGACTCCTCGCTTTCTGTTTTCAGCCACACTCCCTTAATCCTGTCAACTGCTGATCTGATCTGTAGTTTTGTCTTTACAAGAATGTTATGTAAATAAAATGTAACTCTGAGAGTAGGCTCTCTTGGTCAGCAGAATGCCATTAAGATTCTTCCAAGATGTTCCGAGTAATGCAAACTCATTGCTTTATATGGCTGATTAATATTCCAGTGTATGAATGCACTACAATTTGTTGATCCCTTTGCCCACTGAAGGCCACTTTAGCTGCTAAAAATTTTTGTGTACAGTAGTGTGAATATGACTTTCCTTTCTTTCTTTCTTTCTTTCTTTTTTTTTTAGTGTGAACATCGAAGAATGAAATTGTTGGTTCACATGATAAGTGGCTATTTACCTTTATTAAAAAACAAACAAACAAACAAAAAAAAACCTGCCAAACTGTTTTTCCAGAGTGGCTGGGCCATTTTTTTATTCTGCCCAGCAGTGTTCCAATTGTTCCTCCTTGTAAGCACTTGGTATTGTCAATTATTTTATTTTATCCATTTAATAAGTTGACAGAAGTACTATGGTGATTTTAAGTTGCATTTCCACTTGTACAATTTTTATAGAGTCTCTAGGTATTTTAGTACATTTTACTGATGCTTTTACTACTTCAAGTAGAATTTTACCACCATATAAAACCCTTTCCCCTCCCCCCTTTTAGGTTGTAGTTGTCTATACATTACATCCACATACAAGAAGACCTCATCAGACAGTGTTATAAATTTTATTTCATTTGTCAAAAGGTATTTTATACAACTAAATAGGAGAAGAAGAATCTTTTATATTCACCCTGACATTTACTGTTTATTGCTATTCCATCATTCCTGATGTTTTGGGTTTCTTTTTCACATCATTTTTCTTCTGTTTTAATAATTTCTTTATGATGTTGTTATAACATGTCTGCTACCAACAAATCCTCTTAGTTTTCCCTCATCTGAGAATACTTAATTTCACTTTCATTCCTGAGGGATATTTTGGCTAGATATAAAATTCTGCATTATGCTTCTTTTCATTTAACATTTTAGAAATGTTGTTGCTCGTTTTTCTGTCTTCTTGATTTTTGACAAGACATCCACAGTTGTTTGAATCATTATTCCAATAAAAGTAGGCATTGTTTTCCCTAGGTGCTTTTAAGATTTTTCTCTTTATCACTGGTTCTAAGCAATTTAATTACATATATATTGTTGTATATGTAGGAGTTTTCTATTCTTTGAGATTTGATGAACTTCTTAAGTCCATAGGATCGTGGTGGGATTTTTTTTTGGTTGTTTTTTGCCAAATTGGAGTTTAAAATTTTTTTTTCACTTCATCCTTTCTCTTTCCTTCTCAGACATTAATAGCATACCTATTAGACGTTTTTAATATTTTTTCACATGTCACTGAAACTCTGTTTACTTTTTTCTATCAATTTAAACTTCATGTTCATATTGAAAAATTTCTACTGATTTATTTTCAAATTCACTGACTCCTTCCTCTGTCTTCCCCATTCTGTTATTGAACTCATCTATTGAGATTGATATTTTCCTTTTTGGTTATTATATTTTTCAGTTCTAAAACTTCCATTTGGTTATTGTTAGATAGAAAATGATACATCTGGGCCATTTAAATGTTTAAGTCTGATTGTTTTTCTCATGCAAGTTTAGGTTTTCCTTGCTCTGCATAGGCTGAGTACTTTTGAATTGTATCCTGGACATTTTTAATACTATGTTATGGAACTCCTTTTGTTTAATTTCTGTAGAGAATATTAATTATATTCTTAAGCAAGTAATCATCCTGGTTGGGTTCAGGCTGAAGGTCCTAACCATCCATCTATGGTTTAGAATTTCAATGCCAGTTCAGTTTTCAAAAGCTTAGCAGTCCTATTAGGATCTATGCCATAGATGCACCACCCAGTGGCTGATCTGGGACTTGAAATGGTGGTCCATCCCACAGTTCTTTATTGGAGTCTATATATGCTGTTTAGGATTAGATTCACACATGCTCAGGTTGGGGATGAGCCCAGGAGTTCATGAAGGGCTGTAGGAGGTCTCGTTCCCATGTTCCTCCCCCTCTATGATCTCCTCCATACTCCCTCTTAGCTGCTCCATTGTGGAAGGCAGGTTTTATATGCCATGTTGTGCTGTGTTCTGTCATCAAAAGGCCAGAGGACAGAGACACAGAGAAGTAAAAAGAGTTTTCCTCTGTCTCTTTAGGACGACAGATATCTTATAGGAAAGAAAGTTTTCTTTCTTTCAGAGTTTTAAGCTTCTGTGGGTTCACATTACCTCTGCTACATTCATAACATTGTTTGGGAGCTAAGTTGTAAAGATAAATAAGTAAATAAATAGGAAGGAAGGAAGGAAGGAAGGAAGGAAGGAAGGAAGGAAGGAAGGAAGGAAGGAAGAAAAGTGGGAATTTTCTCCATTGTACTGAATGTTAGAAGACCTCTTTCATGATCTTTGAGCCAGACTAGGAGACTTCTCCATAAGTTCTATTTGCTCTGATGTCTACTTCCAGATTTGAGGGCTGAGTTGGGTTTACTCTCTGAGACAGTGGAGGGAAGTCATGGTAAACTCCCTATCCATTTGGTGGGGTCTTCTTACACATCCACCTGCTACTAGTTTTAAATAGACTATAGTTTTTCAAACACTTTTCATTTGTAGAAAAATTGAACAGATAGTAACTAAGAGTTTCCATATTACCTCTTTCACTCAACACAGTTTTTCATATTACTAAAAATTTGCATTACTATGATATATATAACATGTGTGTGTGTGTTTTACAGTTAATGAAGCAATACCAATATATAGGATTAATTAAAATCCATATTTTATTCATATTTTCTTTGTGTTTACCTGATGTCCTTTGTCCTTTTTCTGTTCCTGGATCCATCCAGGATATCACATTACATGCCTCATAAGCTCCTCTTGGCTGTGGCAGTTTTTCAGACCTTCTTGCTTTTAATGACTTTGTTAGTTTTGAGGAGGGCTTGCTGGTCTAGTGTAAGGCAGAATGTCATTCTGTTGGAATTTGTTTGATGTTTTTCTTAGACTGGTGTTATGGTTTGGAGGAAGGAAGGTCATAGAAATAAAGCACTGTTTCATCACATTATATCAAGGATACATACTACCCGGTGATTAATGACTGTTGATGTTGAGCTGATACCTGGCTAAAGTAGTGATTGTCAAGTTTCTCCGCAGGTTCTTCCCTCCCTTTCCATATTGTAATCTATTGGAATAAGTTATTACATGCAATCCACACTTAAGGAGTTGGGCATTATGTTCCCTCTTCCTTATGGCAAAGTATCTAACTAATACTATTGAAAATTTTCTGTATGAATTTTTAACATATTTAATTATTGATTTACTAGAGGCCGGATGCAGGAAATTCATGCAAGGGGTCAGCCCTCACAGCCCCTCACAGCCCAGGCTTCATCTGAAAGGTTGTCTGGATGGTTGTTCTGCTCTTCAGTCTAACATATTAGCTCTTTATTATATAGAATATCATTATAGATTTGGGATATTTTATACTTTGTATTATAATCCAATGCTGCTTTATTTAATTTTTATTCAAACTGTCCCAACTTTAATTGTCAGGAGCTCTTCCAGGTGTCTCCTGTGTCAGTTTGATATGCCCCCAGGATTGATTCATATGAGTTTTTGTTTTTAGCACTTCCTTACTTCTTTGTGCTACAAAATGCTCCAGGCTCATCTTGTATATTTCCTGCTCCAGCACTAGGATCAGCCAATTCTCTTAGAAGTTCTGGTTCCTTTTATTAGAGAACTAGAGACCCAAGGCACAAAATTCATGCACAGTGGGGGGGGGAGGGCGGTCCCCACTCCGCCTGAACTGCACCCTCTCGCAATCCAGGACCACTGGCTCCTAACCACTCATCTGCCTGCCTGATTGTCCCTAACCACTCACCTGCATGCCTGATTGCCCCTAACCACTCTGCCTGCTTTTCTGATTGCCCCTAACTATTTGCCTGCCTGCTTGATCACCCCTAACCCCTCTTCCTGCTTGCCTGATTGCCTCTAACAGCTCACCTGCCTGCCTGATTACCCCTAACAACCTCTGCCTTGGTTCCTTGCCACCACGACTTCATCAGGAAGGACATCCAGAATGACATCCAGGAGGTCGTTCACCTGTCTGGTCTAATTAGCATATTATGCTTTTATTATTATAGATGGTGTTAGAAACCAAAATGTGGGAACTAAGTGTGCTTATTGCAAAAAAAAAATGCTATTTACTGTTTCTACCAAGGTTCCACACTTCCTGACCCCCGGATTTATTCCATTGAAAAAGGAAGACTACAAAAGGTGTAGCTAGTTGTATCAATTAGGCATCACAAGAGCAAACTATCCTATGATGGAGCAGGAGTCCCAGGAAAAAGCAGAAATATGCAAAATCTGTTAAGGCCTTACATCAGAAATGGCATAATATTGCTTTTACCACATTTTATTGGCCACAGTGAGTTCAAGGACTTGTCCAGATTCAAAGGATAGAGAAATAGATTCTATATGCAACCTCTTGATGGAAAGTGGAGTAGATATAGGCAAGCAAAGGATTGTGACCAAGGGTTTGTAAGATGATTATATATTATATATATAGATACATAGGCATAGAAAAAAATAACTACAAAAAACTCAAATTTGCACATGTATTAACTCAGAAAGAGATTACTTATAAAAATTATTTATATAACTATTTAAAAACATCTAAGTAAAATTATTATAGTTGATATATGGATATGGCAAAAAATATGAAGATATAATACAAATTTTCTATACTCTTTTGAAGTATATAAAGGTATACAACAACCTTTTTATACCTTCTATATGGAGGTATAAAACAACTTTTCTATACTCTTAAGATACTTTCACTTTTATGCTATTCCTTTGGCATAAGGGAATAGCATAAAAGTGAAAGTATCTTAAGAGTATAGAAAAGTTGTTAGTTTTTATGGCCCCTGCTATCTGAACTAGCAGGATGTTTTTTGGAGATTGTGGGACTTGTTCTGTGCTTTCCTATAAAGTGCAATGTTCTGATTGGTGCCTGCATTTGTTAAGTTAAATATGCCATGACTATCCTTCTGCTACATCCCAGCACATCTGGACATGCTGCCATTACCTCCAGCCCAGCAGCTAGTTATTGAAAAGCCGAGGACACTTGGAAAACAGTCTAGGTTTCTACACTTGGCTTAATATAAAGAGTCAATTGGAGTTAAAATTAATCAAATATTTCATCTGAACTTCTTAAAAGGCCCCTTGATAATTTTATAAGAAACTCCTGAATTCTGTATTTAATATAAAGTCTTTGAAAAGTAAAGCAAAATTGGTTGTGATTATTTTAAAATCCTCAACCTGAGTTTATCCCAGCCTGTGGTATAGAAATAAGAGGACTGGATTGTTGGTTCTCTCCCAGCCATTTCTGTATGAAGGGAATGGTTAAAGAACAAAATTTGGGCCGCTAAGTCACATCCCAGTTCATATAAGAATAGCATGTTTCTAATATTTTGAAAATGGATAAAGGCAGTGGTATTGTTTTGTGTGTGTGTGTGTGTGTGTGTGTGTGTGTGTGTGTGTGTGTGTGTTTTGGGGGGGTTGATTTTTCTTAATGTTCAATGATCTCTGAAATTTTTTTGGCCTCCTGCTCCACCACCCAAGAGGAAAAGCAATCATTCTATATTTTTCTCTAAAAGGATATTTTTAGAAATCTATCAGTTACCTCCTATACTCACTTGTACTGGGGATCAAACCTGCAAACTGGGTATGTGGCCTGACTAGGAATCAAACCCATGACATCTGAATGCACAGGATGATGCTCCAACCAACTGAGCCATACCATCCAGAACTAAATGGAGAGCATAAAGAGAGCAATATTCATTTATTTTTAAGACTGAATCTATAAACATAATATTTCAATTATTCACTCATCTCTCTAATTTATTTCTTAGTTATGAACAGATAACTATAATCTCTCTAAAACTTAAACTACTAAGAATTAGAATCATAGCATATTTGACCAGGATTTAATGTTGCAATCATCTAAAACAAAATAAACTGTTATCTATTACTAGAGTGATAGAATAATTGTTATACAATATTAATCTATGTAATAATTAGCATTTTTCTCTAAATCAACCTTCAGCCATCCATACCTTAGAGAGCTTATTAATAACCCAATAAGTATGGCTCCATGCTTACCAATGCCCAATACGCTTTTGAACATGAACTGTGAAGACTGGGTAATGATGAAATACAAGGAAACTCTTGTTGCCGAAAGGGAATCCAAAAGGGTGTGAGCGTTAGGTTTAAACAAAACTTAAAGAAGATTAATAAAATTTGGGATACTTCACCACTTTGCCTAAAGCTAGCTCTTTTGCTTTCAATTGTGAGCACAAGCTGGCACCCTGCACAGGAGTGCTTTATGTCATGCCCGGCTGGGCACAGTAGCACTTAAAGAGGCCGTGTTGCCAGTCAGGCACTAAATCATAAAATGTTAGCTCTGGAAGGGACTTCAGAAGTTATCTACTCCAATGTCCTCATTTTATAGATGAGGAAACTGGGACCAAAGAGGTTAAGCCACTTGCCCAGCATCAGTCAGGATGACTCTGTGCGGAGAAGCAATCAGCCACATCATTAACTCGGTGCCTGGAGGACTTGCTGCTCCATAGCTCTAGTTTCGAGAGCTAAAACCATTTTGGCTGATCTCAGACACTGAAGCATAAGTGTGTCCTCTCGATATTTCTTTTTCTTGCCTTAAAGGGAAAACACAATGCTGTCCTTTGGACAGTTTGCTAATTCTCTCTGTCTTCTCTTAGATGAGACACTCAGAGTCACCCTTTTCCTCACTGTGTGGTATGGAAGCTGAGTTAATTGGTCAGGACTACAAAAGTTCTAGTCAATATTAGCAGAGGGTTTAAAAGAAAGGTTGAAACAAAGGTTTATAAGATTGTTGTGAGAAAAGCCACTCTCTTCTTGTCACTAAAACAGAAGAATCGGTTTGGGCAGTGTAGCTGCTTCCTCTGAGATGGGTGTTGCTGTTTGCAAGCCTGTGTAGATAGACGAAGCAGGTAAGAGTTTGTGTACGTGTCTATTGGCTTGAACAGGTCTCTATGTTTAATGAATACAAATCTATGCTCGGCTGTAAACAGATGTAGAGGTATGCTTTTTCCATGAAATATATATTAAAGCATCTATGTGTGCGTGCCTCAAGCCAATTTTAGACATCCACTCAACCTCTGCTTTCCTCTCTTCAAGAGCTATTATGAATTCCTAAAGCACTGTTTTCATACCTGGTATGTTATTCCTTGTATAAGTTCTGTCATTTTTCCTATCCTAAAACTATTACTTGGTCTCAGTAAAAAACTTGGAAAACAAAAATTCAAATTAAAGTCTTCCTTTATATGCTATCTCTTTTCTATGCTTTTTAAAAAAATTCTTCCAACTCCTAGACTAGTCTTGTTTACATAACTCACTGTCTCCTTCTCTCTCTCTTTATCCTATTTCAGCCGTAATCTTTCCACATTGTCAATATAGATGTATTCTAAAGAATGTCACAGAGAGGAGATAATCTTTAATTGATTCAGAGATTCTGGTCATCATCATAAGCTAGAGACAGACGTGTAGCATATTAAGGAAATACAACATTATAATGTATCCCATGGAAACTTTGCATTCAGGAGGAATGTAATACCCAAAGATACTAAGCAGGCTACTTTATATGAAATGGGTACATTTATTCTAGATCAATTATAATAATAGCATTCATTTATTGAAAACATAGCGTGGTCCAGGTGCTTTTTCCTATGGAGTGTCACTCAAAAATCCTCAAGTCAACCTTATGAGGGCATTCTCTTTTCTTCCTTTATAGATGAGCTAAATGAGGCTTATGAAGAATGTCCTCAAGGCACAGCTTCCTAGCCAATGAGAGGGTATGCATTCACTCCCATCAGCATCTGATTCTAAACCTTCTACTCTTAATTAACTCCCGTCCTATACTCCAAAACATGTAAGAGGAATTCGTAAGTTGACTGTAACCTAATGAAGAAAATACTAATTTTGTATCTAAGAAAATCCGAAAGATCTTCTAGTTCAAGTCATTTAATTAACAATGAGGAAAAGCCACTGTACCCAAGGGGTTAATTTGCCTAACATCACACACATAGTTAGTAGCAAAGCCGGGGTCAGAACAACAAGCTGTCCTCAGTGTCAAGATCAGATTCGGTCACGTAGATCGGAGGCTCCTCCGGTGTACATTGGCTCCAAATCACACAGGATATGTCCTCATGAGCCTGTCAGCCAAAACAAGTCCCTATCCCATGCCCTTTTCTTTTCTTTTTTTCTTTTTTAAATATATTTTATTGATTTTTTACAGAGAGGAAGAGAGAGGGATAGCGAGCTAGAAACATCGATGAGAGAGAAACACCTATTAGCTGCCTCCTGCACACCTCCCACTGGGGATGTGCCCCCAACCAAGGTTCATGCCCTTGACCGGAATTGAACCTGGGACCTCTCAGTCTGCAGGCTGATGCTCTATCCACTGAGCCAAACTGGTTAGGGCTCCCATGCCCTTTTCTGACTAAGACTTATTCTGATTTCTTTCTAGTTTTATTTTTAAATCCTTACCCAATGATTTTTTTTCTCATTGATCTTTAGAGAGAGTGTATGGATATAGCATTTTATTTATTGACTTATCAGTTGATGGGCATTGGATTGTTTTACATTTGGCTGTTATGAGTAATGCTTCACTGAATATTCATGTACTTGTTTTTATTTGGACATCGATTTTCATTTTTCTTGTGTATATATCTAGGCATAGGATTACTAGATCGTATAATAACTCTATGTTTAACCATTTGAGGGACTGCCAAACGTTTACCCTAGTTGCTGTGTCATTTTGTATTTTTCATCAGCAGTATTCAAGAGGTACAGTTTGGGGTGGAGCTTTATTTATATCTATATCATCAGTACCTAGTACAGCACAAAACATAATGATGCTTAACTAACCTTTATTAAATTGCATAGTTACTTCATCCTCAAATTTCTGAGTGTTTCTTAACTTCCTTGAAAATAAAAGTCAAAGAGGTTAAACCAACTCAAAAAAATAAAATTACTTTGATTGCACCATTTCATTCCATATTTAATTTACTATTCCCTAGTGATTTGAACTGTAGATAATAAATATTAGTTGCAAGAGTCATGTGTGTGAATAAAAACCTATCGCTGGTATTTTAAAACTCAAATTCTTCCATTTACCACAGAAACTGCCTGAGAGTTTTCTTGAGGATGCATAGCATGACCCTCACAAGCAGGAACGGAGGGTAAGCCAAATGATTTGGCATCTAATATCAAAGTAGCACTTAGTGTTAGTCAGTCAAAAATTATGTATTTCAGGGGTCATGGAGCTGAATTTTGGAAATATTGTATTAATTTGATCATGGTTAAATGAGTAGAAAGAGTTAAAGGTGTGATTTGAATGTAGGCTTTGTTGCATTGTGTGTGTGTGTGTGTGTGTGTGTGTGTGTGTGTGTGTTTTCCTCTAGGACATTTTTGCAACCTCCCTCACTAAATAATCAGCATCATGCAATACACTCAACATTTCCTGCTCAGGCGATCTTTACCTGGTTTGTATTTGCAAAGTGAATGAATGACCTGCTCACAGAGAAGCAGTGATATGTGCAGCACAATAGTGTTCGTGGGAATAAAAGGAGGAAATCTTTTGGCAGAACACCTCAGATTCTGTCCTCATGCACCACAAAGGTGAGCTTAGATTGGAAACAAATGTACTGAGCTTTGTTCCATCTCCTTAATTCCATTTGGCATTTATTGCATTGAATATGTTAGAGGTATAAAATATCTCCTTAGAACAAAAGTTCATTATGGCTTCATCTATCTATAGAGCCCATGTAAGTAGAGCAGAACCTCGCGGGCCATCATCTTTCAGAAGAGCAAATAATGGCATTGTTTCCCACAAGCGCTTATCTTTAAAATACCCCCTTTCTTCAGAGCTGCAGTAAGAAATGGAAACACATATGCACACATAAAGAAGTAACATCTATTTTTGATTCAGCTTTTGTTGTTCTGCGATGATATGGTATAAGAGTTGGTAAGCATAATCTTACTCATTAAGAATAACTGGAGGAAGAAGCACATAATTGTCACATTTACATTTTAGGACAAAGTCTCACAGATGTGGGATAAATAGACACTGAAACTAACACATATTGGACCTCAACTCTGTACCAGTCCCATCTTATGAAGTCTATATTCATGATTTCGATTAAACCATTCAAAGGACTAGAAATCAGATATTCATCATCATCTCCAAGTAACAAATGAATGAAATCTAAAGTTTGGAGAAGTTTATTTTGCCTCTTTTCACACAATTAGAAAATGAGAGTGAGTTTTAGACTCAGATTTATCTAACATTAATCTGTTCTCTTTCCACCGAACTAGTTCTTTTAAATTAAGCTACTGCTTTTCAAGTTAGACACGTTCAGTAAAAAATCTCTAAAATATATGGGGTTATCCTGGGGAATGCATAGCTATTCAAAATGAGGGATAATTGAATATATTTTCCTTCATGAATTAAATAAGCACCATTTAAATGAATACATTGTATGCAAACATCTGCTGCAAAATTAGTCTCTGAAAGAGCTTGAAAATGGTTTGTCACATTTTTAGAATAGATTACACCTCATATTCTTATTTACATTGTTGATGCAATTAGCTAATAGCTTTTGTGAAATATGATATTGGGTAAAATAAAGATCAATATATATTGTACTAATGAGAAATTGTGCTTAATTATTAAAAGTCAACAAAACTTTTTAAGATTAAAAACTCTGCTAACAGCATTTTGCCTGTGTATTTACTGAAGGCTCAATGGTAAGTGTCTGTTACACAGCAGCCCCAAACATGTATTAATGCAAAAGTACTGAATTTAAAAGATCAGTGCTTTGAGTGTGAGTGTGTGTTTATGTGTGTGTGTGTGTGTGTGTGTGTCTGCAAAGATGACAGATACGTTTCAAAATGGCACAAATTGTTAATAAGAAAATTGCTTTCCTCTACATTTATAACTTATTGCTATGATAGATGTATTTAAAAAAAACTAATAAAAATATATGCATACTAATATTCAAGGTGAGCATCTTCATGAAGCAGAAAGATTATGAAAACATGAAGAGGCAAACTCACTCTGAAGCCCTTTCTTGATGTTTCAGGTATCAATGTCCCCAAAAGACATATTCAAGAATATTCTTTTTTTAATATATATTTTATTGATTTTTTACAGAGAGGAAGGGAGAAGTATAGAGAGCTTGAAACATCAATGAGAGAGAAACATCGACCAGCTGCCTCCTGCACACCCCCTTGTGGTGATGCGCCCACAACCAAGATACAAGCCCTTGACCAGAATCGAACCTGGGGCCTTTCAGTTTGCAGGCTCATGCTCTATCCACTGAGCCAAACCAGTTTAGGCTTCAAGGATATTCTTAGCAGCTTTGCTAATGCAGGCAAAAATATCCAACTGCCCATCAACAATAGAAGGGATAAACAAATTGTATTCTATTTAGTCAATAAAATATTATGCAGCAAGAAATACTCTACTGCCATAAAAAGAATCCAAGTAGTAAAAAAATAATAATAATAAAATGTATTAAAATGAGTCAAGAAAAGACAATTATAGCATATTATATTAAACTGGAGATAAAAACCACAAAGCGCAGCTAGAAGAGATAAATACAGTTGCTTCAAGGAATCAGAACTAAAGAAACGGATGGGGTGAGGTAGCTGATTTCAACTTTACATAAATACAAGCAACCTCATGTTGCACAGTAGTGCAGGGTTATAGTCAATGAGAAAAATCAGAATTGTTCTTAACCTTAACAAATGTCTGTCAAAACATTAAAAACTCTCAAGTATAAAAGTGTAAGGAAATGGAAACATTGTAAAACAATTCACTTAAAAATGTACTCAATTTTTATAACTTTATAAAACTGTAGATTATCTATTAATTTTAAAACATAATTTAACAATGTATCATTATAATTACATAATCCTGTATACAGTACTAAAAACCTAATATGCTAAGTGTCTGGCCATCTGGTTGGCCATTCAACCAATCAAAGCATAATATGCTAATGATATGCTAAGGTTTTTCAACAGCTTGCTATGACATGCTCTGACTACCACGGGACAGACATTCCAACTGGTAGATTAGCTTCCTGCTGGGGTCCAGCTGATCGGGATGAGTGAGACTGACAGGACAAGCCCTGGAGCCCTCCTTCGGTCCCTCCCCAGCTGGCCAAACTCCTGCGTCCCTCCCTGGCCTGGTGATCGTGCACCAGTGGGGTCCCTCAGCCTGGCCTATGGCCTCTCCCAATCCAGGACCCCTCGAGGGATGTCAGAGAGCCTGTTTCCACCAGATCCCACTCAATGCAGGAGCTTCCCCCTGGTGGTCAGTGTGCTCCCATAGAGGGAGCACCACTCAGCCAGAAGCCAGACTCACAGCTGGCGAGCACAGCGGCAGTGGCGGGAGCCTCTCCTGCCGCCATGGCAGCACTAAGGATCCTACTGATGGCTTAGGCCCACTCCCCACGAGGACCCGGATGTCAGTAAGACATCCCCCGAGGGCTCCCGGACAGTGAGAGGGCACAGGCTGGGCTGAGGGACACCCCCCTCTCCCCTGAGTGAACAAATGTTGTATACCAGGCCTCTAGTTATAATTATACTGCTACATTAAATTATACACTTAATTACAAATGATTAATAAGTTTAAAGTGTTCATTTTTATTTATTTTTTATACTACGTGTGTGTATATATATTTTTAGAACACTGTAATTTAAAATATTAAAAACCTTGAGAATGAAAGTGTTTTATTTCTTTGTAAAAAAATTTTATCAAGAGTAATTTGAACAGCGCCTGCTTTTTTCTTTTCATCATATAACTTACAATTTAGAGAGAGTACCTTTTTTTTTATGCCTCGGCAAATTGTCATACTCCATTATAAGTTTGTATCAACATCTAACATTTTATCCCTTATACTTTCAATGTGATGAAATACGTCTGTGAGATCTTTTAATGTGAAGTTTTCCCACTGGTCTCACTTCCTCTGGGACATCATCATCCTCTTGGTCACAACCACTTTCCTCCTTCATGACTAGAAGTTGCCCTTCACTGAACAGTCAACATTCCCACAGTCAACTATTTCTTCTATAACCCGGTTTACATAGGATTCTAGCACCACTTCTAGCATCGTTACTGTTCACTTCTTTGCTGAACTTTTATCTTTGTTGACTTATTTCTTCTTTCAATCATCCATTTTTGTATAATGTCATATGGGTGTATTGCAGGGGGACAAGAAGACAACACAAATGCATGCGTTGTTGTCTGTATGTGAATTGAATTTCAGTTTTGCAGTGACCTGTCAGTAACAGATTTTGAAGACAATGACAAGACTGGCCACGGATGACAATGTACACTTGTGATTTACACAGTGATTTCTGGACTAAAGAGCTAGCAGGGTGGTTAATATTTTATATAACCCACTTACAGTTGATATACCATGTGACTTAAATTTAAATCATGCTGTTGGGAGGCTCGTGTTTAAACTTTGGAAACAGCTACATAAATATCCTGGTTGTGTACCTTCTATATCTCTGTTCAAAGTAAACACATTGGCAGCTGTTTCAGGCTTCAATGGGTTTCCCTTCCTTTTAAGTGAAGTTTCTTCTCTAACTCATTCTTTTGTGGAGAAATGATTGAGGAGACACAAAGGAGGGAAGCTATTTTCTTCAATATTTACAAAATGAATCAAGTTCCCATGCTGGGTCAAAGAAGAATTGCTGGTAGAGGCAGAAAATGTTCTCTCCTAGAGTTTAGTTGGAGTTCATGCTCCATGGTTACATGCTATTAAATAGTAGTTTTCTGGAAGAAAAAAAAATCCCTCTCCCTAAACTCAATTAAGTATTTCTGATAATGGGACTATCAGATCAGATGTCAAAAGGATGTTGGGTCAAGGGAGTCGGAGTGGGTAGCCTTTGGGGGTGGTAGATCCTAGAATTAACTTTCAAAATCATGCGTCTACCTCTTACAGAGATTGACAAAATAATACTTATACTGAGAGCATGCTAATGTTGATCGTGTATATCTAATCTAATGTCTCATGCTCTACATAAAACTGATTTTTCTTATGGTCTATGTAGATTTCTCATACTTTGATTTATTGTATATTCCTCTCTCTCCCTCTCTCTCTCTCTCTCTCTCTCTCTCTCTCTCTCTCTCTCTCTCTCTCTCTCTCTCTCTCGTCTTTTGTAACTTCAGCAGCAAATATTTGCACTTTGGTATTTCTTTAATGTCCAAAGAGCTATTTGTGTGAAAATGGGCTGGATCTATAGTTCTGGTCTCTAATATGACAACAATGGTGTCATTTCCTGTTTCAACTTAGAGGGGATATAAGAATGGAGCATATAAACAATAATATGAACTTCAGAATCTATTTCACCTCTAGATCCCACTTACACAATTTGAACAAGCAGATTAAAAATGGCAGAATATACTGCAGATGCAAAGAAGTGTAGCAGTTCTCCTGTTCATTTCTCTCCTTCTACTGATGAGAAAATTGGATTCACAGCAATTATGAACTTTGCTTAAAATTAGAAGATTGGGCAGGACTGCAACCCAAGTCATTTGATATCAAGACATTATCTTTCTGCCACAATGTGCTTCTATAGGCTGGCAATAATATAAATAAGTCCAAAGATTGTTTTAATATATAGGCACAGTAAGTACAGTATTTAAAAAAAATCTTCAGCCAAAACTGGTTTGGCTCAGTGGTAGAGCATCGGTCTGCGGACTGAAAGGTCCCAGGTTCAATTCCAGTCAAGGGCATGTACATTGGTTGCAGGCACATCCCCAATAGGGGGTGTGCAAGAGGCAGCTGGTCGATGTTTCTCTCTCATCGATGTTTCTAGCTCTCTATCTCTCTCCCTTCCTCTCTGTAAAAAAATCAATAAAATATATAATTTTTTTAAATCTTCAAATTGATTTCCTCTAACAAGAGACAATTCATGTCAAATAGGACCACAGTAACTTACAAGCTCTTAAAATATGTCTTGTGCATCTTCCAGACATTTCAGATTATTTACTTAGCTAAAAAACATCAAATTGAAATCCAGTTGAACTGGTCCTTTAGTTAACTACAATTACTGCACAGGTTCAGTTTGCCTGGTCAGTTGAGTGAAGATGAATTGCTGAAGAGATCCAGATAATTTGCATGGAAAATAGGTTCACTTGTAGATGTGATCATGATGAAAAGACAGTAGCTTTTAAAAGTATATTGTGAGTTACCAGAAACTGAAAGCAAGACCATCATATATAATAATCTATAATAAAATGCTAATTAGACCAGATAGCTGAACAACTTTCCTTCCAGACAACCTTATGGATGAAGCCTTGGGGGCCAAGGCAGAGGCAGCCACCACAGCTGGTGGGGGCTGAGGCATAGGTGACTAAGGGTGATCAGGAAGGCAGGCAGAGGTGGTTAGGAGTGATAAAGCAGGCAGGCACAGGGGTTAGGGGCAATCAGGCAAGCAGGCAGGTGAGCGGTTAGGAGACAGTGGTCCCAGATTGCAAGAGGGATGTCTGACTGCCAGTTCATGCCCAGTCCCATAGGAATTCCTGTGGGATTGGGCCTAAACTGGCACTCAGACATCTCAAGTGATCCTGGATTGTGAGAGGGTGCAGGCCAGGCTGAGTGACCCTCTGAATTTCATGCACTGGGCCTCTAGTTTACATATATTATCCTAATGCCTTTGGAAAATAAAGATTATATCATGATTGATTGCCACTTTATAATTAATCTCATAATTTCTTCGTGACTTATTTGTATTTGGAAGTGGTGAAGTCATAAGGCCAGACAAATACACATTCTGTATATTTTTCTTTTATCTTATAACTAAAATGAAAGAGTCTTAGCAAGTTAGAGCCAGAAAGAATTTTGTTCTTTCTGAGCCCAGGCTATAACTCATCTCTTCGTTCACAATTAAGTACTCTTTCCACTTCCTTCTACACATTGTTGGTTGTTTCATGATTACCCTCATTGATCAGACAAGAAAACAATTAATCAATTGGCCTGTCTCAACATGGTGTTTTATTCAGAAGAAATTGCAATCTACTCTGCAAGAATGACTGAATAGCTATTTAAGTTTTAAATGGAGTTTAAATGAAAATCCTCTCCAGAGTTTCATTCACACACAGTGCAATACTTCTTAATTCTTCTTTTTATCCATCCATCTCCCCAAAGTCCCCCTCATTAGAGCTTAATTGCCAATTGCTCCATCTCTCACTTAACCCATCCCCCACTTTAAATCCAGCATTCAAAGATGTTTGTGTTTATCGTCACTTCCCTCTCACTTTATGGTCCTTTCAGTCTACCCCTGTGTCACTTTGCACAGGTTTGGGAATCAGGCACAGTGATAGAGGCCCTTTTTGTGCTGTTTTGTTTTTGCAAAAGGCAGAGATAAGACTGTTAAGTGTTCAACATTGATGCCTTTTTCTTTCACATATCTTTTGACCATTCAAGGCCTTTTCTTGGAATAGGGCAATGCATAGATCCACATTTGTGGATGTAAACATTTTTGTATCTTTATGTCTCTTTTTTCACCTGTTTATTCCTTTATATCTACACCTACATTCAGTAAACCTTGTGTAAAGAAAGGAAGATTTGAAAGAGGTCTGTAGGACAGGAGGGACATACATTCATACATAAATAAATACAGTTATATAGTTGAGTTTTTGTATCTTTGTTCTCAGTTCTGTTTATCCCAGTGTAGCTAATTCTGTGCTCAAAAAACCTGATTGAAGAATGTAACAGGGTAGATGAAGACTATAAAAATATGTACAGGTTTATTTATACAAAGGACAATACTAAAGTCAGTTTGTGATACTGTTGAGCATAGCAAAGGCAAATATAATTTTTTCAACAAGTACATGAAAAGCTGCTCAACGTTATTAGCCATTAAATAATGCAAATAAAATGAGTTGCACTTCACAATCTACTAAGATGCTTATAAGTAGAAACAAAATAAGAAGCATTGAGGGGGATATTGAAAAACTGAAATATTGGTACATTACTAGTGGGAATGTAAAATAGTACACTATTGTGGAAGACAATTTGACAGCTTTTCAGAAAGTTGAACATGACCAAGCAGTTCTACTCCTTGATATATACCCAAAAGAATTAAAATAGGAACTCAGATAGGTACTTGTACATTAATGTTCATTGCAGCATTACTTATAATAGAAAAAAAGTGGAAAATCAAGTATCTATCAATAGAGGGATTGCTATACTAAGATCCATACACATAATAAAATAAAAAGGACAGGAGTTCTGATACATGCTACAACATGGATGAATCTTGAAAACATTATAAGTAAATAAGTTAGCTCAAAAGGGAAGATATTATATGGTTTCACTTTTATGAATAATCTACAATAGAATAGGCAAGTTCATAGACACAAAATGTAAATTAGAAATTACCAGGGTTTGGGTAGGATAAAGAATGGAGAATTTTTCTTAATGAGCACAAAGTTTCTGTTTGAGAAAAGTTTTAGAAATAGATAGTGGTGATGGTTGTCCAACATTTGGAATGTAATTAATGCCACTGAATCATACAATAAAATGGTTAAAATAGCTTATTTGGTGTTATATATATTTTACCATTGTACAATTTAAAAAAAAAGATGTTTAATTGTAGGTGGGATGTGGTTTGCATAGCCTTCTCTACACAAGAAAATAGTAGTCATTCTTCTTTTCCCTTAAAGGTTATTAGGATAGTAGTAAAAATTTTTTCATCATTGATGTTTCTATATCTCTCCCCCTGTCCTTTCCTCTCTTAAATCAATTTAAAAATATTTTTAAATGAAAGAAAGACTGAAAATAAAAGACATTACTGATAGGATATGAGAGGATTTAACCCATACTTGATATTGACAACAATGCTGCTCAGAGATAATTTTCTGAGCGGCATCAAGGTCGGCATAAAGATATCTTTTTCACACCTGTACAGTATTCCATCTAGATTAGAAATCATGCCAACCAAAAGTCCCAACAGTGACCCCGACCCCACTACTGCCTTATTTGCTTACTAAGTTAATATCCCCTATATACACACACCATATATCCTCCCCCCACTCTCTCTTCCCACATGCATTCCATTATGAAAATGTCCAGTATTGGAACACAGATGAGTGTCAACATGAGCAGGCGTTGCCTTGCATGAACACATCAAAGTCAGCATCAAACGGGCAAGAAGGGAGTAGAACTAGAGAACCTGAGCAAGCAATGTCCCTTTGGAGGTTGTGACAAAACAACAGTTTATAGAAAGTGAAAAAACAACCAATAGCTTTAGATAATTATGGGTAACTTCTTTTCTTTACAATAACATGTGCCATGTGATGCTTCATTTTATTTGTCAACTTGATTGGAATAAGGGATGCCCAGGTAGCTAGTAAAGCATTATGAGGGCATGTTTGTTTGTCTGTTTGTTTGTTTGTTTGTTTGTTTGTTTTGGAAAAAATAAGCATTTCAATCAGAAGACTAAATCAGAAAAAGAATGCTCCTACCTAACAATGCAGGTGGGCATCATCCAATCCATTGAGGGGCCAAATAGGAGGGGGAAAAAAGTGAAGGGAGGGTGACTAATTATTTCTCTCTTCTTGAGACATCCATCTTCTCCTGGCTTGGGACAATAGAGCTCCTGGTTCCTGGGACTCTGGAATGTAAGCCATTGCCATCCCTTCTTCTCATTTTCAGGCCTCAGACTGGGAGTTACCCCATAGGCTCACCTGGTTTTTAACTCTTTGGACTTGCACTGGTTCTCAAGATTGCAAATGACACGTCTGCAGGTAGTGGGACTTCTCAGCCTCCATAATCATGTGAGCTGATTTCCTTAATAAATCTTCTGTGGGAAACTCTAAAAGACACCAGGTCCAGGGTATTCTCTTTCTGATAATGCTCACCCCAGTAAATTCTGGCCAGGCAGCATATTTATCATCTACTAGTGCTCGAGTTGAATATCTGCTGAGAGGATTCTAAAAATAATTGAAGTACAGTGATAAGAATAAGCTTTATCTTTATCTTCATCTTTATCTCTCTCAGAAAACATTATGCTTTGCTAGAACATAGCTCTTATTTAAAGAATTCTAATACATAGATAACTATGATAATACCTGCAGTATAAGAGGAAAATAGTATGCAGGCATAAGATACCTTTGAGAAAGTATTTCAAGAAATAGACATAAAATTTAGAATGCATCAATAATGGGGTTCTCTATAAAATTTAAGAAAATATGACCATTAAGAAATGATAAATGAATAACAAATTTATAAGACTAGAGTCAGAAAAAAAAGCTATGAAAGGCAGACATAAGCTTAAAAGCTGATAAAAAAAAATGACACACTAGCTCATAATAAAATTAAAAATAAAAGGGCAGAAGTAAAATATGTATGAGAACAAATAAGGACAGAGAAGCACTACAGAAAATTAGATTAGTGATGAGCAAATGAAATTGAGATACTCCTTAAGGAAATGCAGGAGAAATAGAGGAGATGAAACATAATATATAAAAGTTGAAATACTTTCACCTTTGACAGTCTGAACAACTAGGGACTCACAGAACCTCTCTCCGTCGCTTTCCCCCAAAATAATTATATTTGGATAGGACACATATAAAAAAATATTTCTGGGTTCACAATTCTACTCAGCTCTTCAAGAAAGTAAGGGAATTCTGTCGGGAATGATAAGTAACAGAAAGTGCCAGAGCCAGGTTTGAGCTGGGTCACTCGCCTGCAGCCGCATTACCGTAGAGAGGCTGAGCCCTGAGCCAGCTGAAACACACAGATAGGAGCCACAGTCCTATTCTAAGCCCAGATTAAACATGTGGTAGACGCTGGCTCCTGACAAAACCAAAGCTAACTTTCCCTAGGGAAAAAGTATCCTGAATATAGACCATTGGGAATCCCACCGATTAGAATCCAACAGTGATATCCAATCAACTACCTAAAACACTCAGAGATAGCAAAACCAAGAAACAATGCCAAGAACCAAAGATACTGTAATTATCAGACATAAATTGCAGACAAGTGATACATGAGACATTTCAAGAAATAAAGGGCAAAAACAAAAATGCAGAAGTAACAAGAGACTAAAAAGGCAGCTCTGTAAGAAAATGTCACTTTGCCAAAACTGGTTTGACTCAGTGAATAGAGCATTGGCCTGCAGACTGAAGGGCCCCAGGTTCGATTCCGGTCAAAGGCATGTACCTTGGTTGCAGGCACATCTCCGGTAGGGGGTGTGCAGGAGGCAGCTGATCGATGTCTCTCTCTCTTCGATGTTTCTGGCTCTCTATCTCTCTCCCTTCCTCTCTGTAAAAAATCAATAAAATATATTTTAAGAAAGAAAATGGCACTTTAGAGCATGAACTACAATTATGAAATCTAAAACCCAATTGATGGCTTGAACATCAGATACATACACAAAAACATGCACATGAACACACACCTGAGAGGTTAAATATATTTTTAATCTTTTATATATTATGATAAAATAAATAGCAATAAAGGCAGGATAGACTTAAAAGAATGCCATTACACAAACAGTAGACTCAAAAGCAGCAACAGATGCCAGGTGACAGTGAATTAATAGGTTCATAGTGTTTAAAGAAAATGACTGTCAAGTATAATTGCGTACCTAGCAAAACAACTTTTCAAGAGCAAAGGCGAAAGACATTTTAAGTGAAACAAAATGAGAATGTTTGATAAGTAATAAAACTTCTGTAAAAGAACAACATATCAATAAGAAAACAATCCAACAGAAAAATGGGCCCAAACACAAGCGGACTTTTTACAGAAGAGGACACACAAATAATACATAAACATGCAAAAATATACTCAAAATTACTATCAGAGATGTATACATTCAGAGCATGAGGAGATATAATTTTAAACCAATTAAGTTGACAAAAATGACAACCTCTAAAAACGTTAAAAGAGGCTTAGATATGCTTGAATTTTTAAAAACTGATAGCAGAAATATAAATCTGTGTAAGCAGATTGCAAACACATCGGTATTACTTTGTAAACATGAGTATTCACATTACTCTGACATAGATATTGCATACTCGTACAAAACTCTAAAGAAACACTTGAAAGTGCATCAGAAATCATACACAAAATGTTCATTGGAACCTTAGTTTTAAAAACAAGACTGGAGCACCAGGCAGGGTGGCTCAGTTGGTTGGGCATTGCCCTGGGCACCAAAAGATTTCAAGTTTGATTCCTGGTCAGGGCACATACCTAGATTGAGGTCTGAATCTCCAGGCATGGCACATACTGCAGGCAACTGATTGATGTTTTTCTCTCACATTAATGTTTCTTTCTCTCTCAAAAAATCAATAAGCATATCTTTGAGTGAGGATAAAAAACAAAACAAAACTGGAAGCAATACACTTTGTCCATTGTCACATTGGCTAAATAAAAATAGTTACTAACACAGTGGGTTAGTAATAATGCAATTAAAACAATTGAACTTAAGCTACAATTAACATGAAGAATAAACACATTATAGTAGATGATTAGGGGAAAATAAGGATCCCAGAAATCTATAGGCAACTTGATATCATTTTTATAAATCTTAAAATTAAGCAAAAAATAACCAATGGACATGAATGTATAAAATGATATGTATAATTTTAAAAAAATCTGTTTTAAAATGCAGAGGAATGACAACGTTAAAGTGAGACTGGCTCCTCTTGGGAGAGAGATACAGAATGGGATAACGGGGAGCACATAAGGAGAGCCATTGGGGTGGAAGCTTTCATAATGTTCTATTTGTGGAGTCACAGGATTTTGCATTTTATTTTCTGCATGTTCTCTATGTTTTTCACATTTCAACTTTTACCTTAAAATGTAACAAAAATAAATATATTTTTTTAAAAAAAAAAAACAACAGCTGACAAATCTGTTAGAGTCAGAAAGAAAAGGGGAAAAAATAGAAAACTTGCCTCTCCAGCAGAGCCAGTCAGAATAAGAGATGCCTTCCAGGCACATAAAGAAATTAGTGAAAACAAATTTGCATTAAAAAAAAAGAGTTGACAAATCTGTTTCATTTTGGATATAAATTACTGATTGTTTGACTTTCTAAAGAACAGAAAGTAACAAACGGGAGCGAAGTAGCAACCACAATAGAAAAGAGGGGGGGGAATCAAAGCTGCAGTTAAAAATCATTGAAACTAAAAGATAGAGTATTTTTTTATTTTAAAATGTGAACCAGTAAACAATCAAATAAACATTGAGACAAAAAAAAAGGAAAGCAGAACAGAACAAATCAAAACAAAAGTAATAGGTTGCTTACAAAGAAAGAAGAATTAGATTCTGAGTAGAACTTAATTTTTATTTCTGAGTTCACATAAAGTGAGGGAGAGAGGGTTCCATGTCTAGTCTAACACTCCAAGGCAGAAAAATGAGTGAGTGAGTGAGGAGTGTAACAGTTTATTAACAGAAAGAGCAGGCTGACTTCAGAAATATCTTCTGTGATAATAAAATCAGAAAGAAAATAAAGCATTTTTAGCAAATAGAATTAAAAATTTAATAGTGAAAAATGGAAGTAATTCATATGATCAATAACAGGAGAATTGTTAGATTTGACTACATCCATAACAGAAAAAATAAGATTGCAACCTAACCAATAACTCCTCAAAACTGTCAGGGTCATCAAGAACAAAGAATCTCCGAGAAACTATTATGGTCAAGAAGAAAGAGCCTTAATCTCAAGCAATAATTTAAAAATTGTGAAAAGAGATCTTCAAACACTATTATTTATTCCATACTGGTGAGACTATGAAAGCAATCTAAATATTTAGTAATAAGAAAGTAGTTTTAAAAATTCTAATACTTGCATGCCATGAGGCACTATTCAGCCATCATTAATCCAGTTTTGGATATGAAGCTTGACATTATGAATTAAATGATATAATTGCATATGAAGTAAGTGGCGTTATGAATTCAATGAGATAATCACATATCAATCTAAAAGCCACATTCCCGAACAACACGCATTGTAGCTTCTGCACCAGTATGGCCTCAGAATAGCTGACACATATATTTAAAGGCTTTTCCCTCAAGTTCCCATGATGACCTAGGTACAGCAGATAAGACTGTAGGGGTCACTGGAACCCTTTTGGCTTAGTGGATAGAGCGTCAGCCTATGGACTGAAAGGTCCCAGGTTCGATTCCGGTCAAGGGCATGTACCTTGGTTGCAGGCACATCCCCTACTGCAAGAGGCAGCTGATCAATGATTCACTCTCATCAATGTTTCTAACTCTCTATCCCTCTCTCTTCCTCTCTGTAAAAGAAATCAATAATATATATATATATATATATATATATATATATATATATATATATATATATTTAAAAAAAAAAAAAAAGACTGTAGGGGTCATTTAACCTAACCAAGCCCTATGCAGCCTTGTGGCCTAGGGTACAAATTTTGGCCTCTTATGGATGCTGGAGACTATTTAGAACACTTGGATTTACTCTGTTAGGTAATTCAAATTTTTAAATAAAGAGAATTGAGCAGTTTTAAATAAGCATGTAAGTAAACAACAACAAAAAGAACACAAACAAAAACACCTGGAAAACATCCCAGAGGTGGAAAACACCCGAGTCATAGTAGTGATAAGCTGTATAGATCATGAAGCCACAATATTTTTTAGTGAAATCTGCTAGGTAGACCAGGATGACTTTCTTTGGATTCCTGTCTCTATAAAGACAAATTGCATGAATATTCCTGAGTACCTGCAAGCTGTTGCTTTTTCCATATATATCCTTATGTTACATCCTGCATTACCAAAATCATTCTGTTCCTTGTAACTACAAAGCCTAACAGATGCAGTACTATCCTGCCCCAATTTTGTAATTGCCTATTTACAGATGACAAGTCTATGTACACATATCCACTCACACACTGAAGATGAACTATAATGAGATACACCCAGATTTTAACAGGTGTTTATTCAAATATGTATGGAGAGCTTGCTATGTACCACACACTGTCCCAAACGCGGGAACACAGCTATGTGGACCACACACTCACCTTCGTAGTGCTTACATTATGGTGGGATTTCTGATAGAAATTGTACTCTAAATGTTGGAATTTGGGGAGACTTTTGTGTATACTTTTTTATATATCTCCAAGTTTTCTGCAATACACATTTCCTTTTTACCATAAATCAGTGTTAGTTTAAAATATAAGAAATATGTCTCTGATTTCTACCTCTCAAGGAAAATGCTCTAAGGAGTAGCAAAAGCCAGAGAACTAACGTTTTTTTCTCGGGTGAACCCAACGGAGAGATTAGCATCCTGTAAAGAAAAGGCCGTGGAAATAGTTGAAGACCAAAAGCATGGCTTCTGAACTTGGGTCCTGTGATCCTCACTGGAATGCTGTACAGTTAGAGAATGTTGTTGTCTTTCAAAGCATCTTCTTCTCCCCTCCCCAACACTCTGGGAGGCGGGCAGGGCAAGTGTCACTAGTTCTAGTTGGCAGAGACATCCTCAGCTAGGAGAAGTTAAGTTACTCTCCCCCAGGCACACACTTTAAAAATGGCACAGCCCAGATTTGAGCCTTTGCTTCTCCCTATGGTTCTCTTTCTACCACACAGCATGCGCCTTGTAGTGTGACTGGCCTTTGTTGTCACTCATCGTGATTATGCTACTTTGGGGAAAATTACAGTTACGGTGTTAGGAATTATATTCTAATGGGCTTTGAGACGGCAAACAGCTCCCAGAATCACTGGTGGAATAGAACTGCTAGTCCATTGAAAGACCAGGTTATAACAGGGTGAAGCAAAATATAACTTTCTTCTAAACCCACTACTTGGGCTCCTTTGTTTTGGCTGCCCCTAGGCAGATGCAGCAACTCTTCGCTCTCTCTCTTTTTTGGATATTTCCAACAGTCCTTGAGTCCCATAAATCACAAGAAAAGTCTCTTTTATCTCAATGAAATGGGAATCTTGGGCCCGAGCAGCCCACGAGTCCTACTTGAATGTGTGTGTGTGTGTGTGTGTGTGTGTGTGTGTGTGTGTGAATGCACGCTTTCTTCTTTTTTTCTGAAAAGACGTAAATGTCAGCAGAGCCTTGGATAAAGCTCTTGCAGCCCAGAAGATGCAGATGGACACATGGGACAACGTGGCCTTGAGCTTGCTCTCCTTCCTGCTTGTATTAATGACTGCTGGAAACAGGTGGGAGAATTTCCCAATGAGCTGGTGTTCCCATCAGTGGCTCCATGTTTCACTGCACTTCATAAGAGATGGGGGGCTGACGTGACTGGATATTGGTGCCCATGTAAGACAGGCCTCAGGAGCACTGTCCTTTCCATTGAAGGGTGTTCAGGTCTTGTGATGAAAGGTTGGTTGATGACACCCTGCCTGTATGTCATAGATGCCAATTAAAATAGGGATGCACTGAAGTCCACAAGGGAAGATCCCCTCACAGGGGATGTCATGTTAACAGAACCTTTATATGCTGATAAGTTGTCTGACTCCTGGCTAGAGGTACAAGTGGGACAGTACAAAGTAAAATGGAGACAGAATATATCTTAATGTGTCAAGCTGTGGTCTTCTGTGGTGTTCTCTGGGTTTCATGAGTTTTTAAAGCTGACTTCCCTGCCCAGCCAGTATGGCTAAGTGGTTGAGTGATGACCTATGAACAGGAGATCAGAGTTTGATTCCTGGTCAGGGCACATGCCCAGATTGTGGGCTCAATCTCTATTATGAGATTGGGGCATGCAGGAGGCAGCTGATCAATGATTCTCTCTCATCATTGATATTTCTATCTTTCTCTCCCTCCCCCTTCATCTCTGAAATCAATAAAAGTGTATTTAAAGCTGACTTTCCTGCATGGTACATTATGAATACCTTAGAGATTCTCTATTAGAAATGTCTTATTTATCTCTCAATATGGGCTAAGCTCCTCCTGCAGCCATACTCTGACATGGCCACCGAGACAGCCCCCTCTGCTTCTCCTCCGGCGGGTCTTTTCAGCTCCTTTCTGCTGGGATAGCTTCTCCCCAGAAGGAAGCCCTCTTGGATGAGGTCCCTTTAAAATGACCTGCAGACCAGGTCCCCTGCAAGGCTCTTATTACCTTATCCAAAGCAAAGACATGTTCAGTCATAATGCTAGTGGAAGCTTTGCTGACACCCATGGAGATTTCTCTTTGCCTCTCCCATCAGCTCCAGCTGTAACTTTTGCCTTTAAAGTTATGAAATGTAGGTCAAAAAAATCTGTGCTTTGTGTCTCTCCAAGTTGCAAGGGATATATCTCAAGGTATCCATGTGTATCCCTTAGAAACCCTCTCACTGGACATGAAGTGAGAATGAAAAAAACCCTTACCCTTTTTCCATGGGGATGTGGGGAAATGCCACAACTCTCTCAAAGTTTGACCCCTAAAAACTATCCCTGAGAAGAATCATAGACAACCTAACACTTTGGAATGGCATAATTAATTGGTTTTTATTGATTTCTTTCTGACTTTGGGGTCATCATAAAACATAGACAGTAAAAGTCCTGATTATATCTATCTATATCTATCTATATCTATATCTATATCTATATCTATATCTATATCTATATCTATATCTATATCTATATCTATATCTATATCATCTATATCTATATCTATATCTATATCTATGTCTATGTCTCTCTATATATATCTATATCTATCTGTCATCATCTATCATCTATTTATCACCCAACTAGAAGTTCAAGTGAAAACTTAAAGATGTAGCACCTCTGAGGTTCTAACTCAGAGGTTTTAGAATCTGCTCCAAGAAAAGCAAATCAACTCAAAGTCTACTCTCAACAGAACTGAAATATGCCAACCTGGTTAATTTTATATCAATCTGACACAATGAACCTATTTAATTTTAGCAGGTGTTTCAATAAAATAATGTGAATAACTTCTCACAACATAAATATACATCTCCAACCATTCACACATCACTAACTGCTTCTCCACACATTTGCTTCAGCTCATTACCATCTACCGAGAAACATAACTATAAACAACCTCTAAACTAGTGGTTCTCAGACCTGGGTGTATTACCTGGGGAGCATTTAAAATATGCCAGTGCCCAGGCCTACCCTAGACCAATTAGAGCAGGCTATCTGGGGACTTCAGTGTGAAAGCTCCCCGGCTGATTCTAACTTGCATTCAGGGGTGAGAGCTACTTCTGTAAGCTCTCCAAGCTGGAATGCCACTTAGGGCTGGTCTGCATTCAATCACTTTACATCCATATGGAAGGAAGGATAAACTACTTCTTTCTTAAGTGATTCTGGTTCTTCTCTTGACCTCACCAACTCAAATGGGGTCTTGGTTTAGTAAAATACATAAATATGGGCGGGTAAAGAAGGAAGGAGCCCAGCTACCTGGCTCTGGGTACGTCTGTTTTTTCTCCTGGAGACTTTGCTTTTGAGGGAGGGTGGAAACTAGATTAATCTTTCAGAGTTTTTGCTAATGGAATACAAATGCCTTTCAAGACAGAGCCATAAAAAGCAGACATGTGCTGGATCCAGGTCATAACAGCTCAAGGGAGGCAACTGTTCAGTTTTCAGAAATTTGGGGAGCCAGTTGCTGTCACATTGAAATTAGCCGTGATGGGAATATTTACACCAGAGGAACCAACAGAAGCTAAAATCAGGGCTCCTTACTTTCCCCCCGGGGAACCAGCTGTCAGACAGTTACCAGCAAAACATCAGATGGATGTAAATACTCAAAAGGTGCTTCTCAAGCATGTCCTTCCCTTTGAAGTGTGAGGCAAAGACTAGAGGGATTTGCGACTGAATGTTCCCTTCCTCAATGATCTTGATAGAAATTACCTCCTCCATACCATTTTACAGAAGCGGGAAAGAGGGAAACATGAACCAAAGTTCATTCTAATAAGCTGTATGCTTGTTCATGGACGTCTACTGAAGTGTATTCATCACGATGAAGATAAAGATGTCAGGCAGGTGTTTCTCCAGTTATTAGAGTTAATTGGGGCCCTGGTACCAGTGCACCTTTGCTAATTAGCATTCAGCCTCTATGTTTTCCAACCTGTGTGTGCAAAAGCGGTGTTTTGTTTTGCTTTGCTTTCAGTTGTTGATGTGGATGTTTAGGTAATTTAAAAAATCATTTCAGTAAATTATAGATAAATGCCATCTGTCTTCCTGTGTAGAGTTGAGATTCATTTAAGAAGAAACTAGTTTATGCTGTGTTGTCTTCCTTTGCAAGAATGTATCACTGTCACAAACAGAAGGTGATAGGCTGTGGTGGCAGCATCCTGAGGTAGCTGGTCTTTGTTTACTACCTCATTCAGTGTTTTCTCTTCTATCACATAAATGAACAGTTACCTTCAATCTGAAAATTTATCTTAAATAATACAAATATTCACTAAGATGAGAGAGCTAGGTAGTGTCAGCTGCTTAATATGTAAGTAATGATAATTATAACATTCATGAGTGGCAAATAAATAAATAGGTAGATAAATATTCTGACCTCGACTTTATTAAACTTCCCAACTCCTATGGTTTCCCATGCCCAGCAAACTTCAAGCAGCTGCTACCTCCAAATTTTCCTGCCTACATCTTCTCTCTGGATGACATACCCACTCCTTCTCTCTCTTATGTTCAGTTTCCAAAGGGCTATGGGGAGACCACCACTTCCCTGGCCCCCTCTTGGTGGCAAGGGCTGGGTGATTCAGAACTCCATTATGCACTGTAGCCCCACATCTGTTACCCCACCTCCCCTTCCCCATGGAAATGGGTCATTCCTTCCCTTCCAGAATTTAGGTGTGCTACTGACATTCATAACAAGGAAGTCCAGGAACAGTCGCTGTCTAATCCAAAACATCCATATAAAGACTGGGAATCTCAAACAAAATTGTCGGGGAAAAGTTAGAGCAATTTGAGGGCAAATAGTCATTTAGCAGCGCCCATAAAAGCACATCCCAGGTGTAGAAGGGCCTCTTCACCTTTCTCTAAAAGAAATTCTTGGTGAAGCCACAGCTGGAATGGCAGAGTCTTTGGTAAGATTAACTCTTGACCTTGGATATTTTTGCCAGTTTATATAAGCTGCTCTGATGGCAATATATTCAGCTCATATCTTGAGCTTGGCATATGATATGAGACACGGGGGTCTTGTTAGGTCACCTCATCCACTCCCCACTCAGCTTATGTTTTAGACTGTGCTTAGAGATCTCCTAGAACTTTGAATCTTGTGGTTTTTGTTGGTGGTGTTTTTCTCTTTTTCTTTCTTTCTTTTTTTCTTTTTTTTATCTTTTTTTTTTCTCTTGGTACATTCTGCTGATTTAGAAGACATTTGTTATATGACAAATTTAAGAATTAAATAAATGAATTCATAAAATAGTGAGGATAATAGTTCTTTGTGATTATAACTTAAAAATTATGCAGGGGAAGAAGGCATTGTGTCTGAAGGGTGTGATTATGGGTGAGTGATGATCATTCTTTTTACTTTTTTCCTGAACATTAACAAAGAATGCATGAATCAACATATTTTTTGTTTGTTTGTTTAAAAGCTGTTTATTGCAGAGAAATTCCTGATCATGGGCTTCTCATAATCTATTTTATTAACAGGACTTATAAAATGAGCCACAATTAGTCATACAAAGAATATGTTGAACTTTACAATACAGGGGAACACTTGGGTCTGAAATTAAAACTCATTAAAAAAAGATAGTCTTTAAAACACACACACACACACACACACACACAAACACACACACAGAGTTATTTTGTTTTCTATTTAGAGCAGCTAGTGTCTAGTAACAATTCCATAGAGAATCGAGTAATAAGTATTATACTTCACTCATATGCAGGTCTACAGGGTGTATTCCAAGTGCCAGAAGGAATTGAGTTCCTCTTCTTCCTCCCCTAGCCCCTCAAAAGAAAGGTGAGATAATACAAGAAATTAAGTCGCCTTAGAGGGCTCCCATTCCATCACAAACAGTACTTCAAAATCGGTCAAGAAAGAGTTAACATTCTCTTCTCTCACATCCCCCCATTTCCAGTTCCCTGGGTGCTCCGTTTAGTTCCAAACAGCAATTCTTCTAATTTCTTTTACTTTTATTATTTGTTTATTTTTGCCATTGCAACTGCTGCCTTGTTTTCTTTGTGGAACTCATTCCATTGTCTCTCTTTTTAAAATGTTAACTATGATGTTCCATCTGTTGTCACTGAACTGGAATGCCTACAACAATGTAAAAAAGCGAGTCCCACTGGTAATGCCTTAAGAGTCCTTTACCTGATGAACAGCAACTCACTGGCAAAATGGGTTTTAACTTCTTCCAATTAACAACAAAGAAGAAGAAAACAAAGACACGAGGCGATCAGCTCACAGTAGACCTGTCTGAATCCCCTCTTCTTGATCCATTGAGGGAAAGTATATGTGGAGGGAGCACTAGATTTCACACTGTGTAGTAGAGGATCTTGAAGTTTTTCTGAGGTGAGGACTGAACAAAGAGGAACATAGGGGAGCTATCGCAATTCTGCTTATTTATGAAGGGTCTCTGAGGACTTAAAAGCTCTCCCCTTCCTAGTATTTCTTCATACAATATTTATAACTAGGTTGTCTTACCTCCTAACATGCTTGATGGAAAGAAGCAATCCCTCCCCCTTTTATGGGAAAGCAGTAGTATGATTTTGGAGGCTTCAAATATGTAAGAGACTAGATAATTTGGTATTCAGGCTGATGCTCTAACCATTTAGCAGGGCAAGGTACAGAATATTAACAGGATGTAGTATTGATGGTATTAACTTGGATCATTTTCTTATGGTAGTATTGGTGAGGTTTCTCCTCTGCAAAGTTACTACTTTCCCCTTTCATACTCTACTCATTAGAAATCAGTAACCAAATCCAGCCAAAAAGAGAATGATCTTTTCTCTATCTCTTGGAGACAGGAATATCAAATAACTGTGGATATTGGTTGTTAAAACCACCCCCTCAATTAATATATACAGAGTGTCCCCAAAAATATATACAGACTTAACAACTCAATTGATGTTTCTTTCTTTTCAGATTTAACCCACTGGAATTAATACTTACTCAAAGTGTGTATACATTTTGGGGGATAACCTACATTTGGGGGAGATACTTTGAAGCTGTCCAACTATGCTGCTCCAACTTGAAGCTTTTCACCCACAAATTTTAGCATGCATTAATGGATCATGCTGATAGCAATTATTACTGTTGTTAGCTTTTATTTCCCTCATTCTTTCTATATTTAATATTTGGAATTCTTCTGGGAGGAAGATCTGTCTCTCTTATATTTATTTACTTTTCAATCATTTACTTATATTAATATGAACTCATGGGTATTATTTATGCTGTTTGGGGATTATAACATAATAATATCATTACTTATTTTATTATTCAAATTGTTCTAGCTCTTAACCATTGAGAGCTCTTTCAGATATTAATATATAAATTATATATATATATATATTACCTATGAATTTATATGTCATTATAAGAAATATTACAGAGAGATCCTGTGTAAACTTTACCCAGTTCTCCCAAATGGTAATGTCTTGCAACAGTATAGTTACTATATGGTGCAATTGTACAATGATAGATAAAAGAGCAATAGAAATATACTATTGTAGGATCTTTGCACTATACCTGAGATGGTACTGTAAACCTTAAAAGATCCACTAACATTTATATAGCATATAAATATTTATAAAATATAAAGCCAATAAAAGCTATGGAATAAAATAAAAGATAATAAAAAAGAGAGCATGAAAAGAGAAAAATGGAAATAGGAACATGACAAAATAGAAATCAACTATCAAGTTGGTAGATTTGAACCTTAAAAAATACATTATATAAATTATCTACACTCATAGATCAAAAGTCAAAAATTTTCAAACTTGACAAATAAGCTGCACCTCACCATAATCTATAAACAATCTACTTAAGTGTGTATGTGTAAAATACAATTTAAAATAAATGTAAATATAATGTTCTATTAAAAATAAAAGAAAATATATGTTATGCTAATATTATTTCAGAACAGTTAGTCTAATTATGTAAATTTCAAAAAAGTAACTTAGAGCAAGGAATGTTACCAGTAATGAAGGATACCATTTCATAATAATAAAATCATCAATTTATCAGGAGGAATAACAATTTTAATGTTTGTTCACCTGATAAGAAACTTTCAAAACACACAAAGCAAAATGAATAGATGTACTGAAGAAATTGACATATCTATATCTATATTTGGAGATTTCAACAGCTCTCTCTCAAAAAATGACAATCAAGAAAATAGACAATTATTAAAGATAAAGTTATGGAAACAATAATAGAGAATTGTAGTATTCAAGCACATTGTAAAATAGTACACCAATATTACTGAAAAAACTTGTTGTATACCAGAGATATGTTCAAAGTCATCCATTCCTAACATCAAATATGCCACTAAGATATGTTATATTCTCATTTATCTGACTATTTTTGCTCAGAAATGTATTTAGGATATTCAATAATCCCCCAAAATTAATTTTTTCTTATTAATGTGTGGAAGTCCATTGTTGATTATTTCCACAATTGTCTATCTTCCATTTAATATTTTAATAAATATATTGAAAGATGAAGAGGAAGGTGAAAGAAAGTCATTGCTATTCATTGGGCATTCCTTTGCCAAGCTAATGAATAGCTATTTATATTCATTATGTAAATTAATTATCACAAAGAACCTATGAAAAGGCACTATTGCTATTTCATATTTACAAGTAAATGAAAGGAGGCACAGAACATATAAAATACTTAGACAACTTCATATTGCTAATAAGTGACTAATCCTGGATTTGAACATTTACTGTACTTATTCAATACACTAAATTTTGGCAACTATGAAGTATTCCTTCTTCACTCACCTCATTCCTTCTTCACTCATTCCTTCTTCACTATGTTAACCATCACTGTAGAAACAAATGATTTTAAATATTTTAACTACTGTATTTGTGATATCAAAGGTTATGTTGATAGCAAAAATCATAATTTCATTCTATAAAGTAAAGACACATTTTTTTGGTATATTCAGAAACCATTTTAAAATTATTGGTGTAATTTCCATGCTATTTTAGTCTCTCTTCTCTTTTCCTTTTGTCTTTTAACTGTTTGTATAGGAGCTTCCTGATTCTTACATCATTGGACTTCTATAAAATTTCAGAGGAAAAGGAATCCATATTTGATTTAATACTTATATCTAAAAAGGGGTTGCCAGAGCTAGTGAATACAAATACAAGGACACCCAATTAAACTGGAGCTTTAGATAAACAAGGAAGTCTTTTAAAATGTACTTATGCCTCTGTGAAAATTTGAAAACAATTTATACTTAAAAATTACACTTTTTTTAATTCAAATTTAACTGAGTATTCTGCGTTTTATTTGGCACTCTAAACTAAAGCAATATCATTTCTGAGATTTCCTCCCATGAGAGATCACCTTGTGTGTCCCAAACAAATAAAAAATATACAACATTAACACAAAAGTTGCTTACTGAATTTGTATAAAAAGGGTATCTAATATCTACAGTTTAAATGCTTCCTTCTCTTCCCCAGAAACCCTCTATACTAAATCCCCTCCCAAATATTTAGAGGGGACAGAAAATTAATGGGGTCTACTTTTTGTCTAAGGAAGGTACCCTCATGGAAGTAAGCAGTCACAGCGATGGGCCAACATTTGGGATGTCATGCCCCCTTCCCATTCTTTTGAAATCTTGAAAGAAATCTGAAAACAGAAGCTTTGTAAGTCCAATGAAACTGCTTGCAAGCAGCTATCATGCACTACCCAGAGCAGCGAGTGCTTCTCTTTTCAAGCATAACACTGGAAAAGAAACTGATGCAATTCGTCCTCTTTGATTGAGTTGGTCATCATCTCCATTCTGGCAATGGCCACAGTCCCTTGTCTGCCAGGATGATGATAAGGCTCTCCTGGGTGGCATAGTTATTCAAAGTTAGCATGCCATTCCATGTAGTCTATTTAAAACTTTATTAGGAGCTTGGAGTTTTCCTCCCCTATAATTTAGAAGGCAGAACAGAGAGGCAGTTTGCTCTAAAAACAATGCAATTGTGAGCTCCTGAGCTGTTGTCAGACTGACTTCCCTTCCATGGAAAGTAACTCCCTTGACATGCACCAGATCTGTGTACCCCTATTAATGAGAGAGGATTCGCATCACTTGTGTTTAATGCTGGACCTTGAAATATAGTTAAGTGACTGTAATGGAAGTTATTGAGGAAGGGACCTAAGTGGCAAGCAGAAAGTTTGGGACGAGTTACTTTTTTTCCCTCAGTTCAGCCACCCCATTTGCAGTGTGATCTTAGGTAAGTTACTTATAGTCTTTGAAGCTGCAGTATCATCTTATGAAAAAATACTGAGGCTTGACTAGATTATTGTAAATATCCTTTTGAAATCAGAGGTTTATGTTATTTTACACTCAGTTCTTGTTTCCCTTGAGATTCTTGTATTGTGTTCAGCTTCCCAGCTCTATGATTGCTTGAGCAATAGTCATAAATCACAGAGCTTACTGGCTCCCTAACAACTCTTTTAGAGACCTTTACATAACAAACCAGCAGAGGAAATATTAAGAGCTGCCACCTAAAGGGCCTCTGGGAAAAAAAGGGAAAGATGTATAAATTCTTAAGAAAAAAACAATTGAAGCACTAAAATATAAGTGAGAAATGAGAGGGGAATTATATCAGAGGGGGATATTTAGATAATTGGATGAGTAGAAAGAAAACAGGGAAGAAAATAAACTGATGAACAAAAATAGGTCCAGAGACATAGAGGAGTGGAACAGACTGTCAAACCTCAGAGGGAAGGCAGGGGAAAGTGGGTGGGTGGGAAGAGATCAACCAATGAACTTGTGTGTCTATATGCATAACCCAGGGACACAAACGATAGGACGATGAAGGCCTGGGGTGGAGGTCAGGGGCAGGCTAGAAGAGGTCAATGGGGGAAAAGGCGATATAAGTATTAGGTAATACTTTCAAAAGTAAAGATTAAAAAGAAGGAAAACACAGGAAAGCATTAGAATAGCACATTGTTAGAACGAGTTGCTATTGTGTCAAGGGGGTGGTCAAGATGTTACAAGGAAAAAGAGTGAAATAGATCACAACACAAAGGAAGGAGATCAGCCACAGAAGTAGCATTGTGTTTATTCTTCTGCTGAGCAGAAGTGCTGTAAACCTTTCCTAAGTAGTCTTGAGAAATAAATAAACATGTGGAATTACAGATGCAAGTACCAATGCCTATCCTTACGTTATTGGCCTATGTGACAGGAAGGGGACAGAGAGTCAAGACCATGAGCGGAGTGGGGTAACTGGGGAGCAGTCGGAATACTGGAATGGGAGAAATCAGTCATGTGGGAATGGGGATGCAGAGGAAATGATGGGGAAGAAGAGCAGTGATGTGAGTCTGCGCTCCCAGGAACACGGAGAAACGGCAACCCACTCAGAAACTCTTGACAGTGTCAGAGACAGAGCTCCGTCTGGTTATGGAACACTTAAAGAAAGATAAGCATTTCTCAAAATTTTTCCTATACTTTTCATTCAAACCCGTGTAACTCAGTGACAGAATAGAAAGAATATCCAATTTGACAGACACTTGGGTTCGATTTCAAGGATTTCTTTCCTTGGGCAGCTGATGGCTCGCTACTTCATCAAGTGATATAAAGAAGTAGGTTTGCAAGAAAGATAGGGAAAGAAAGAGACTTTACTGTGGGCCATGGGCGCACAATGCTGTGCAGATCGTATCTTATTTAGTTGGACACT
The DNA here is from genome assembly GCF_014108245.1 of Pipistrellus kuhlii. Lineage (NCBI taxonomy): Eukaryota > Metazoa > Chordata > Mammalia > Chiroptera > Vespertilionidae > Pipistrellus > Pipistrellus kuhlii. The sequence continues at coordinate 17,395,318 of NW_023425405.1, forward strand.
TGAAACCTGCATGGTTTTGTGAACCAATGTCATCCCAGTAATTCAATTACAAACAAATAAATAAAAATAAGTAGGTTTTCTCTGAGCTGCACAGGCTCAATAAGCCTCTCTCTTCCTTTCTTTTCTTTCATTATTTTTTGGTAAAGACTAGTTTATTGACTTTTAGAGGGAGAGGAAGGGAAAGGAAGAGAGAGAGACATCTATGTGAGAGCCATACGTAACTTGACTGGCTCCTACTGGGGAGGGAGCTGCAGCCATGGCATGCGCCCTGATGGGGAACCGAACTGGTGACTTTTCGGTGCGCAGGATGACGCTCAAACTAACTGAGCCACACCAGCCAGGGCCTAAGTCATGTCTTGAGATATATATATATTCAAGTGTCACAGCAAAAGGATGAAGATTATTTTTTCCCCTATTTTTCCACCCATTATGCCTATTTATTTTATTCAGCTGCATATAAGGAATGGGTTATTTTATCATCCAACTAAGAAAAAGGCATGGATCGGGCCTATGTCTTTTACTCATGATAACATAATATGAATTTAAAACATTAAGGTAAAGAGAGCTTTAAATTGTGCATGACTAGGTGTGGAGAGGGATGCAGGCAGTGGAATAAATAATGAATATGGTGATTGCTTTCTAAGCAGTATGGTCTGATACGTCAGAAAAGGGGATGAATGTCCCTAACTCCATTGTTTATACAAACTTAGTATCTGGTCAATGAACCTGGTGGTCAATCTTCTTAACCCCACAATTTGCATGTATCTGTCCTTAGTTATCTCTTATTTCTGCCTAAATCAGCTTTCAAAATTAACAGTCTGTCATAGAAAGGTGAATGAGGAACATTTACAGAATACCTACCTTATGCAAGTTCAGTATGGAAAAACTCCAGAGAAAACAAAGATGGAGAGAAAATCTCTACTGGAAATTCTCATTCTAACTTTAATAAGAAAAAATCATTTTTACAAAGCCAATTCATAGCAAAATATGTAAAAAGAAAATTCAAGGGAAAAATGAAAGAAATGTTGAAAATGGGGAAAAGATGGCCAAAACCGGTTTAGCTCAGTGGATAAAGCGTCGGTCTGCGGACTGAAAGGTCCCGGGTTCAATTCCTTTCAAGGGCATGTACCTTGGTTGCGGCCACATCCCCAGTAGGGGATGTGCAAGAGGCAGCTGATCGGTGATTCTCTCTCATCAATGTTTCTAACTCTCTATCCCTCTCTCTTCCTCTCTGTAAAAAATCAATAAATTATATTAAAAACAAAACAAAACAAAAAAAAAACTTAAAAAAAAAGAAAATGGGGAAAAGATAGGAACTATATAGAGAAAAAAGAAAGTATTTATTTACAACATCAAATTGGTGAGTATAAGGAAGAAATGAATCCTCTTATGTGCTGATGGTGAATTTTGCTTGTAAACTTTATAAAATGTTTTAATGTATATATTGTACATTTGACATAAAAATTCTTTTCTAATAATATATCCTATAAATATTATAAAAGTCTTCTATACAAGAGCATAAATACTCAATTTCAAATTGCTAGTCATACCAAAACATTGGAACAATCCAAAATATTATATACACATTAAATTATATCCTATATAATAAAAACCTAATATGCAAATTGACTGAACAACAGAATGACCAGTGAAACAACTGGTCATTATGATGCATACTGATCACCAGGGGACAGATGCTCAATGCAGGAACTGCCCCCAGCCCACAGGCCCCAGGCCAGCCAAGGCGGGTGCCAGTAGGACCCTGATCACCCCACAGAGGGAGGCGACTAGCAGTCGCAGTGGGGGTGGCTAGCTGGCAAGTGGGCAGCGGTGAGGCAATGGGGAGGCATGGATGGCCAGCAAGCAGGCAGCACTGCCTCCCAACCGCCCCTCCAGTCACTTCCCCTAGAGGAGGAGACCAGCAGTGGTGGTGGGGACAGGGCCATTGAGCAGGCAGTGCCAGGCAGGCCAAGGTGGGTGCCAGCAGGTGGTCCCCTGACCACCCCACTGGTCCTCCCACAGATTGGTCCTCATCACCAGCCAGACCTAGGGACCCTACTCATATAATTATAATCACATGTATAAAATAACTATATAAATACCTAATCTATATATATCTATATGTATAAAAGACTAAGCTACTGGTCAACCAGCCGACTGGCCAACAAGTCAATAGCTATGACATGCACTGACCACCAGGTGGCAGACACTCAGTGCACAGGCATGGAAACTTGGAACAGACTGATGAATCTCAGAGGTAAGGAGGGACAGGGGAGAGCAGAAAGAGATTAACCAAAGATCTTATATGCATACCAGAGGCCTGGCATACGGATTTGTGCACCAGTGAGGTCCCTCAGCCTGGCCTGTGGGGATTGGGCCAAAACTAGCTCTCTGACATCCCCCAAGGGGTCCTGGATTGCAAGAGGGTGCAGGCCAGGCTGAGGGACCCCAACTATGCATGAATCCATGCACTGGGCCTCTAGTTCTATATATAATGTGATCATTTGGTTGTCAAATGATCACATTAAATGTGTGCTTGTGAATACACATGTGCATATGCACACTTGGGAGAGAGAATAAAAGAGAGTTAATGCAAGTGTAAGATTAAATATGAGCTCTGTAAAGAATAGACTGACTCTTTCCCTAGGTACACTAACTACATACTTTGGCAGATGCATAGAAAAATAATGCTAAACAATAATACATTCTTAGTAGTTGTTACTGTAGGTGGAGAACTTATAGGGTAGTAGCTAGTCATCTTCCCATTTGTTCTTTGTGCATCTCCATGCAGTTTCAATGTATTATAGCAAATGGTTAGTACTTTTGTAATTTAAAAATCAATAGGAAAAATGAAGAGATATCACAAAGCACCATTGTGGTTAGTATTCATGTGAATTATAGAGACAGTAAAAGTGATATAGGGATTCAGAAAAATCAGAGCAAATTCCCAACTGACTTAATCGTGAAGGATTGATGACAGGGTCACATTTAAATTGGTTCTTAGAGAATACTGCATTAGAACCCACAGGATCTTGGTATTCGTTTCATTCAAGTTGCCAACTCACTGCAAGCTATTGGGCACAGTCATCAGGGTCTATCTAATCTTTCTGTATCTTGGCTTAAGATGAAGGGCTTTAAATATCTCTCAATGCCATTAAAAGAGTGATATTTTAGGGGGAATGAGCATTTGGGGTGGGGGAAAAAACATGAAGGTGGAAAATACAACCTTGGTCCTGAAATTAGTGAGTAGTTAACTCCCCCCCACACCACCACACACACACACACAGAGAGAGAGAGAGAGAGAGAGAGAGAGAGAGAGAGAGAGAGAGAGAACAAAATTAATAGAGAAGAATAATGACAAGTGTTGTTGGAAAGCTTTGAATCAGAATGTAGATGGCTTTGAATGTCAGGCTAAACAGTATGAACTTTATCTAATAGGAAGTTGTTGATTTCAGTTTAAGAGACCTACACTGCTAAGCCAATGCCTTAACAGCTATAATTTGCAGTGAAATGAAGGAATAAGGAACTAGAAATATTGGGAGGATTCACTGGAGGCCCTGTCAATACACAAAGGGGATATAAGAATACTTGCATTGCGTATTGCCCACGGGCATAGAAAAAAGGAGACCTTTTGGACCTGATGTTAGAATTAATAATGGAGGCCTGGGGTTGGGAGATGTGATTTTGTTTCTGATATTTTAATTTTAGGAATAAAATATTAAACAGAAATGTAAATGCCACTACAGGAACCTGCTGAGGGAGAAAGTGATTCAAATTTAAACTCCAGGTCATTTTTATTAGTGGTCACTGGTTTATAAATTATAGGGGATACATTTAAAAATCTATATTCTTGCCTGTAGATGGAAGTGAGATGATCTGCCCAGCATTAGCCAACACAAACACAGTGCATTAAGAGTTGAAAACCACAAAGGACATGTGCAACATACAGGAAAGGTCACAATAACTGCCCCCCCCCCTTATTCAAACTGTGCAATTTTTGTTCTAACAAGTGAAACAATGGGAGGTTTAAATTTTGCTAATTTTATGGCATAGAAGTTTTTTTTGTAAAGAGAAAAAAATGTATTATTCTTGTCCAACCTTTCTAATTTTTATATAACCCTTGTAAAAATTTCATCTCCATTGAATATGCATGATGTTTTAAGAGCTAAGGATCCTGGGTATTACAACATGTGAGGACTTGAACTCAGAGAGATTATGGTGATTTACCTAAAGGTGGTGGCTGATTGCTGGTAGAGCTGATGGTAAGTGCCATGTCTTTCAATGTACTTACTCTGATAATGTTATGTCCCAAGATGCAATGACTATCAACGAGTATTTTGATAGTCTTTTTTTTTAATATGTTTGTATTGGTTTCAGGGGGGGGGGAGATACAGAAACATCAGTGATGAGAGATAATTATTAATTGGTTGCCTCCTGCATACCCCGCACTGGAGATTGAGCTATAATCTGGGCATATGCCTTGACCAGGAATCAAATCATGACCTCCTGGTTCATAAGTCAATGCTCAACCACTGAGCCATGTTGATAAGACTCTCATGCATCTTTATATAGAATATCAGAATAAACACAAATGATATTCAGGGGGGGAAATGGTTTATTTACGATTGCATTATAAGATTTATAGTGTAACTAGCTTCATATCAAGGAATAAAACAGTTGCCACAAACCCATCCCTGCTGATGAAGATCGTCACTCAGAAGATACTTTTCCTCCCTCCTTTAAGGGCAACAGGGACAGTTGCCTGACCTTGTGACAGTTCTTGTATCTTCTTTTACTTATCTAGAGCTCCATATCACTTATCCCTCTCAAGCTGAGAAAGATGTTATCGCATTTCTCCATTTGAATCCATAACATGCCACAATTCCTGAAAATCTCAGCCATGGTTATTTTTTCTATCATAACCACCCCAAAATTAACCATGACAAATTGCAACATTAAGAAAAAATATCTTTTTTGCACATTCTGGGGCTGTGTCTTGTAAAATTCCACTAAAGTGGTTTCTGCATGTCTCTTGGACACTTAATGATGAATAACCAAAACTTGGGTTATTTTAAATAATGCTGCAAGAAACATAGGGATGCATATGCCATTTTAAAGTAATGTTTTGGACTATTACATGATCATAAAAAGAATGAAATCTTATCATTTGTGACAGTATGGACCTAGAGTGTATTATGCTAAGTGAAATAACTCAGGTTGAAAAAGACTGATATTATATTATTTCACTTATATGTGGAATCTAAAAATAAATAATAAACACACAAACAAAACAAAAGCAAACTCATAGACACAGAAAACAAACTGAGGGTTACCAGATGGGAGGAGGTTTTGGAGATCAGTTGAATGAGGTTATCAGAATTAAGTATTAATAGTACCAACTGGCAATTATAAAATAGTCACGGGCTGTAAATTACAGCATAGGAATATAGTCAATAATCTATATAATAAAAGCCTAAGAGACCGTTAGAGCAGAATGACCAGAACGACCAGTCATTATGATGTGCACTGACCACCAGTGGGCAGACACTCAATGCAGGAGCTGCCCCTTGGTGGTCAGTGCCCTCCCATAGAAGGGTTCATGGCCTGTAAGTGCAGTGGCTGGGCTGTGGCGGGAGCCTCTCCTGCCTCCATGGCAGCACTAAAGAGCAGTGAGCTGAGCTGTAAGGAGCAGCAAGCAAGCTGGCGGTAAGGAGCAAGAGGTCCTGGACTGGGAGAGGGATGTCCACCTGCCAGCTTAGGCAAGAGGGCACAGGCTGGGCTGAGGGACACCTCCCCCCACCCCTCCCCCCAGTGCACAAATTTTGTGCATCAGGCCTCTAGTATTGTAATAACCATGTATGGTGCCAGGTGGAACAATTGGGGGAATCACTTCATAAGTTATATAAGTATCTAACCACTCTGCTGTGCACCTGAATCTAATATTCAATGTCAACTGTAATTGAAAGAAAAACTTGGGTTACTTTGAATATGTTGAATCTTGCATGTGAGAATAAGAAGTGTGGAGGTGGAGGTGGAGGTGGGACACTCTGTCTGATATGAAGTCTTTATCGTTTGCATTTATTCGGATCGCTGAGAGGCAGATGCTGATGTGGGTTTAGGTGTACATACAAGAGATATATCCAGGGGAGAAGAACCAGGAGAGCCTTTAGACGGCAGTACAGATCTAGTATTTCTGGAAGGTGAGAGGCAAGGAAGGAGGATTGGTTGAAAGTAATCTTGGACTATAGCACAATTCTAAAAAGGTCAGGTCAATGATGAGCCCTTGAGCCAAAGCCATTAGCTGGAGTAGTCCAACTTCTCACCATCTTGTCCTGCCTGGCATTTCTGGCAGGTTCACCTGCACTCACCACATCAGGAGAGCTCCATGTTGGCATGACTCATTCCTTTGAAAAATGTTTCTCTAAAACAGCTTTGGTGTCTTCATATTGTTCAGATGTTCTCAGTGATTTTCCATGAGATTCAAGAGGCTTGTTATGAGGTCAAAAATAATGGATGCAATTAAACACTACTTAGTTAGAATTATTATACATGTCTTGATTACATTTATTTCTTGTTTTGTGTATTTTGTGTATACACATGGGTGCATAAAGACAGATTTCTGCATCAATATAAGATATGTCCTTTGTAAATTAAGTACTTTGTGCATATCTTCTATTCAAACTTAGACTTTACATAAGAAAGTTATATTGACAGGCCTAATTGGAGACTCTTGTGAAGATCAATGGCATAATGATTACTATTCCCTGCAGTGTGTATTAAGAACTTCACAAATAAATCTTAAAAGCAATAGAATCTCTTTATTTAATTTTCAAGTTGTTTCAACTCTACAGAGAAATTTGAGAATCTTAATCAAAGAGGGATGCCTGGTTACTTAAACAAGGATATTAAGTTTTAAATAAAGCTTGAGCAAGTCAGATGTGTGTGTGTGCCGGGGGGGGGGGGGGGGGGCAAGTATTTATATTAAATCAACACAGTCGTTAATAGATGGGTTTATTCTTAACAACATAATACAAAGGAATGTGGCACAAAAATTCAGAAGACTTGAGTTTCAGTATTAGTCATGGCATGTGCTAATCACAAATGACCTTAGATGAGTCCATTTAAACTTTCTAAACTTCTGTTTCATCACTTAAAAAAAATAGAGATAACTGCTCATATGTCTTCTTCATTTACTTTCTAGGAAGGTCAAATGAGCTATGGGATCACATTGGAGTGACTCAGAGGTTTTGGTGGAAGCACTAAAATCTGGAATTGTGATGTGCAAGATAAATGATCCAGAGAGGTTTTCATAGTGTGTCAGCATTCTTTCTTTAAAGGAGTAAACACATCTCTTGAAAGCAGCTGTGCATTGTCTCCCAGTAAAAACATGTAGAATCCATTCAAGTCCATAAATTCTTCTTTGGGGAGGAGATGTACTGTTTTTTCATTCGCTTCTTTGTTCAACAGATATTAACTCAGCACCTTGTGCTCTATACACTGGGTGAAGCAATGGTGAATAAGAGTGAATCAGACAGACAAAAACATGTTCTCATGCAGCTTATACTCCAGGTAAGAACGATCTTCTGTTTCTGGGAAAACAGTCTCTGTAATGGAGATTTGTTAGCAGGAAGTTTAATAGGGACCAATACACATCAGAGAGAGAAGGAAGCAAGTTTGAACAGAGGGAAAAGCTAAACTGAGACTTAGTTTAACAAGAGCCTCAGAAAACCCAAGAGGTGGCATTTTCACTGAACATATTCTTGATATTGTTGTTCCTAAAAAAGGACAGAATCTTGAGGAAGGCAAATTCTTTTAACCTAAGACAATGTCAAAGGGAATGGTTTTATTGCCTGTGATTTGTGAGTAGAGACAACAAGGCATATGGAGAAGAGACCTAAAAGAAGTGAGAGCATGAAGCATGTAGATTTTGGTGGTCAGAACTTTCCAACTCAAAAGGAAAGTAATGCAAAGGCTTTGAGACAGGAAGTGGTGGTTGCGGTATTTGAAAAATAGCAAGGAAACCACTGCAGCTCCAGTGGTATGAATAGCAAGGGGGATTGGTAAGACATGAGTCAGAGAACTGGTCTAAGGGAGAACAGAGGAAGGTCTAGAGTCACACTGGTCAATCTTGAGTGTTTACAATAGTTGAGCCTGATGAGCAAGGAATCAATAAGCAAGAATGAAGGAAGCATAGAACAATAGTAAACAAAACTGTGAAAGGTTGTATTTAATAGTAGTCAGCACACTAAAAGGAAATTCCTAAATGTGTAAAGTGGTAGAAAATGAATGAATGAAGTAGACAAGTATCTTTAGATCAATACAGTAATGTTAGAACTGAGACCTGAATCACCTAAAATGACATCAGAACCTATATGTAAATTAGTGAACAATGTAGAGACTATGTACAATTTACATCTATTTAACCTTTTTTCTTGCATTTCAATTAATATCATGTGGCCTTTGGGGGAATTCTATCAGGTATGGTTAATTTTAATTGTTCCAACCTCCCTAGCCAGGTACAAGATGCTATTGAACTACTCTTGAGGACAGTACAGCCACCAATCCTTGGGTTCATTGTTTTAGGGATGTGATCAGAGTCTTGATTCACTTCAGCCCATTGGTGAATGAGACTAAGGCCATCTCCTCTGTGAGTCAGTTAACTTTGCATAGCCACTTAGCAAATTTCTTTCTTTATTTTTTTATAATACTTTTTTTTCTTTTTTTTTTTTTTACAGAGAGGAATGGAGAGGGATAGAAAATTAGAAACATTAATGAGAGAAAAACATCAATCAGCTGCCTCCTGCACACCCCCTACTGGGGATGTGCCCACAACCAAGGTACATGTCCTTGACCGGAATTGAACCTGGGACCCTTCAATCTGTAGTCTGACACTCTATCCACTAAGCCAAACCAATTATAACACACATTTATTTTCTCAACTAACATTTCAAGTCAATACACCTCAAAATATGTTTATTTAATGATTAATTGTTTACAAAGCACAATCCTAAATGCAACAAATATACTTAGATGATCTATATATGTTCCATGTCCCAAAGAAGATTACAAGAGAGCTAGAGGAGGTGATATTTATGGAAGAATACAACACCAGACTGACTGTGGTAAGTATAATGGAAGAACAGTGGCTATCATTAATTATTTAACATTGCTTTTGATCATGAAGCAGATAAGGCAAGTAAACTTAAGGCAACCCATGAACAGTACTAAAATAAACTTTAAAGATCATGCCTTTGACCAACATTAGCAGCAGGTACAAAATATAATATTTATTAATTTACTCACTTATTCATTTTGCATAGTTGTCAAGTTCTATGGATTATACCAGCGTTTTTCAACCGCTGTTCCGCGGCACACTAGTGTGCCGCGAGATGTTGCCTGGTGTGCCGTAGGTGCAGACAAGACAAGAATTTTATAATTTTTCACTATTCTGTTTACTTAATATTTCATAATAAAGTAATTATAAAATACTTTCTTTGTGTTTATTTGATTCCTATTCAAGAGAATTACTTTATATATAGTCAATATAGGCACAGAGTTAAATTTTTTAACATTTTCTAATGGTGGTGTGCCTCGTGATTTTTTTCATGAAACAAGTGTGCCTTTGCCCAAAAAAGGTTGAAAAACACTGGATTATACTGTCTCCCCAAATTCATGATGTTTAAATCCTAACCCCAGTACATCAAGCTGTGACCTTTTTTTAGCGAGATGCTCTTTACAAGTTAAAATGAGGTCATTGGGATGAGTCCGAACTCAATATGACTGGTGTCCTTACAGAAAGGGTGAATTTGGAGAGTCTGGCCAAATTTGGAGAATGCCGTATGAACATGAAGGCAGCTTTACAAGCCAAGGAGAAAAGCCTGGAACAGATTCTTCTCTTGTAACCGTCAGAAGAAACAAACCCTGCCAACACCTTGATTTCAGATTTCTACCCTCCAGAACCATGACACAATATTTTCTGTTGTGTAAGCCACCCAGTTTATGGCACTTAGTTTTGGCAGCCCTAGCAAACTAACTTAAGACACTCAACTTAATACACCAAGTTTGAATATACTCCCAGCTAATGTCTAAAGGCAAGAAAGACTTATGATCTAATGTTCTGATTAATCCATACTTTATATATTTATCTAGGTCACATGTTAATGAGAAGTTTGGAAAAGTTTAACTTTCAAGTTTACTCCATCAAGAGCTATCATTTGTTTTTCTTTAGAGAAGCTAATCTAAGATGTATATGGCTTTGTCTGCCATTTTAAAGAATAGAGTTAATACTGTTCAACCACAGGTTCATCAGGATGACTCAAAAGTATTTAGCCAGCTTATAATGCACAAAATATGTCAAGGGACATTTAGGTGAGAGAGGTTGTGTGCTCTGGCTGTGGCTCCAGAAAGAACTGCTTGTTGGGGCTTTAGGTCAATCTTTTCTCATCCCATTCCTTTGCTGGCTTCTAGTTACCACTGTTCTTAGTGTCTGTAAGCCTGTTCCTTAATTTTTATAATTGGGTGCAGTGAATCCTCTATTGGTTGGGAAATCAGAAAAGACAGTCTATGAGAGCTCAGTGTATTTTTCAAAATGGAACCGTGTAAGTATCCAAGAAATCTCCCAACAAAACAAATTGTATGGTCTTTTTTAACATTAGTTTTTAAAGCAAAGGAGATGTCTTTATGCTTGGAACAAAGATGTGCTTCAAGTACTGCATTTGGTAGACTGCGTTGGGAAAAACAGAAGTAGCCCATTTTGAAGACAAGAACTGTCTTTTATCTCTAACACAAATAATCTGAATGATTAATTTGTGAAGCAAATTTTCTTATGAAGAACTTGTCCTTTAAGCCTTATCCCTGGACCATGGTAGACAGAACCCAGAGTGCCCAATATTTGTCCTGGTCCTGCTCGAATCTCAGCCCCACATCTTTCGATCCTTTTCTGTTTGCTCTAATAACCTCCCATTAGTCCCTCAGCTTCCTGCCCTTGCTCTTCCTCATTCTACAATCTCAATCTCGCCCATGGCTTCAGTTACCACGTAGGAGCAAAGAGCTCACAAAGTTATATATCTAACTTAGACCTTTGAGTTCCAGATCTGTATTTTCAGCTGTTTGTCACCTGATCTTGTTTGTCTGTAACATTCTTCAAATTCAGTATGTTCAACATGAAACCTCCCCTTTGTTCCATTCCAGTGTTTCCAGTTCTAGTCAATGTCATCACCACCTCAGATTACATGGTATAATCCTCATTATCTCCCTCATCTTCCTCCCTATCCACACTTCACAAAATTTCATAACATTTACCTCATATAACATGTTAGAATTCAACACTTTTTTGGATTCCCACCATAATCTCCCAATTAAAAAGTTCCTTGGTCTTAGGAAATGGCCATGAAAACCTATCCACAGTTGCTCTTAACTTCCTCCAATCCATTCTCCTCACTGTTGCTAGAACATTTGTTTTAAACACATTTGATTATAGTCATCTTTCCCCATACCTACTAAAATCTTCCAATGGCTTCCCAGTACTTTGATTATAAAGACAGTGTTCCTAATGGTGATATTTCCATGCAGGGTTTCCCTCCTCCATGCCCACCTGACCATCTCCTCCCATCCTTACTCTATTTTGTTTAGGTTTTTCTACCCTCCAGAGAAGATTTGACCTATGGCTCCCTTTTCCTAGCAAATATTTCCTTCTACTTTTCACCTGATTAATTTGTCCTCATCTATGAGATGTCACCTCGGGCTTCACTTCCTTATGCAACCCTTCTCCGACCTCCGTGGCAGAGTTAAATCCTCCTATGATGTATTCTCAGAGCAACATGACCTTTTCCTTCATAGCATTTATCATAGTTGTCATTTTCATTGAGTTTGTGCAATTGCCTGCTTAATGTTTATCTCCTCTACAACACTTAAAGCTCTGTCTTTATACACCATTTTTTATCCCAAGTGGTTTTTCCAAAATCTGACACATTGTAGTTGCTTAATAAATATTTATTTAATAAATGAATGGATAAAAACATTTTAAAAACAGTGATTCAGAGGCAACTTGGACTCCGAAGCATTGCCCCGGAATTACAAAGTAAATTATGGGAAGAACTTGGACTTGGGTGTAAAGTTAATGGCAAAAAATAAGAAGTGATGACACTTGAGTAGAATAATTGTTTAGGTAAGGAAAAATTTAGATCCTTAGATATACTGCGGGGATTGGATTTCTAAAAATTAAAAATACTGGTTCCAACATCTACATTTATCCAAACAAATATTAACATGTGAAGAAATAGAAATTATTAGGCAAGAAATAGGGCAAGAAAAAAAAAATAAACTGGCAATGTTCATGCCTATTATCCATGTCCAAGTTTGATTCAGACTTATGCAATGTTTTCTTGGAGCCTGGCTTAGGCCTATCTCAAAGCCCTTAAACTAGCTATTTCCTCTGTCTGAAATAGTCTTAGCCCAGAACTTAGCATTGCTCACTTATTATCATCATTCATAGACCAATGAAATTTCAGTCCCTTAGTGTCATATCTTCCATGACTATCAGTCAGAATGGAGAGATTATGTTGTGGAGGGAAGAATACAACAATATATTTTACAATTCAACTACATATTCACTGTGGTTAGCAGAAGTCTCTCAGGGACTCAGACTGTGGAGTTTATATCATGAATATTGCCACTTGCTCTACCAGAGGGAAGGAGAGCCCCTGAGGTTCTCACACTGTGAATTAAATGATCAGCTTTGAGTCACATCAACACTATTCACATCTCATAAGTAGAACTAATCACATGACCCTATTCCACCACAAATTCAGTCTGACTTTGTGCCCATAAGAAAGGAGCACTATAAATATTTGGCAAACAGCTTAATACCTAATCTACATTAGTCTCTTTACTTGCTTTTGCATTTTGTAGTAATGATCATCGTTTGATCTTATTCTATCTATCTATCTATCTATCTATCTATCTATCATCTATTTATCTATCTTGCTGTTTAATGCCTGCTTCCCCACAACATGACCATGAATGAAAAATTTTTGTTATAGTCCAAATGGTTTGTTCAGAATCTGGCACAAGTAGAACTATGCATGATTTATGGTAGGCAGTAAAAATATTGTTTATTAAGTAAATAGTGAATAAAGCACAGTGGCTTTTCTTAAGCTGTACCTTTTTTTATCCAAAACTTTTAGTAATGAGCTCAGTTTGCCTTTATTCTTCATCAAGAGCATTGCCACTATAAAGACAGATTTTAAGCAAGGGCTATGAGATTGAAGGCAGAGTTTGAGATTTTCACCTGAGGAAACATAAGGAAGGCAATCCAGAAACTGCATGTAATATGCAGCATTGGGTTGGAGAAAATGTGATGTTTAGCTCCAAATGGCTTTGTCAAAACTCAGGTGATGGAATATGATAGAGAGACCAGAGCTACCCAAAAGTGAGGTGCCTTTGTGTTTCCTTTTTAGGTTCTGATAAACCCAGTCACTCTTCAATTTTCAGAGATCTTGGCAGAAAATGACAGAGTAATTGACCATATTTGCCTCTCCTGATACTCTTCTATGAAAAAATAGACCCTAATCTCTCTCCAAGGTACTGATTCAAAACTTGTAAATATTGCTGAACTGTCCTAAGTGCTGAACATTTAGTATCAATAAGCTGCTTCCCCGACCCACCCCCACCCTAGGAAGATTATTATAGCCATTCTGTTTGAGATATTTAGACACAATACTTGGCACAACTATATTGCAACTAACATAAGCACTCACCTGGAAATTTTGACAAGCTAAATTAATGTTAAGCCTACATCACTTCTATGACACTAGTGAAATTTGGTATATTAGTCTCCTAAGACTGCTCTAGCAAGTTAATATGAACTTGGTATGCTCAAAACAATTCAAGTCTATTATCTCAACATTCAGCAGTTCAGAAGTCTAATATGAAGCTCAGTGGGCTCAAATTCCTCCTGGAGGCGCTGGGAGAGATGCTGCTCTCTTAACATTTTCCGGGTTCTACAGACTGCCTACATCTTAGCCCATGGCCCTTGCCAACTACAAAGCCATCACTGGCCAGCAAAATGATTTTTCTCAGCACATTACTCTGAAATGAGTCTCCTGCTCAGTAGTCCACTTTTAAGGACCCTGGTGTTGCATTGGCCCAACTGAATAATGCAGGATAGATAATCTCTTTATTGTATGGTCAGCTGTTTAACAAATTTAATTCCATTTGCTAAGTTATTTTTTGCCATGTTTGGTAACATATTCAGAAGTTACAGTTGGACATCTTTGCGTTCTGCCTATCATCCTTAGTATATATTTATTGATTTGGGGGTGGATTTTTATTTCTTTGTTTGTTTGTCTTATTTTGTTCTGCCTATCATCCTTAGTATATATTTATTGATTTGGGGGTGGATTTTTATTTCTTTGTTTGTTTGTCTTATTTTGTCTTTAGCAGGGTGCAAAAGTGCAAGGGTGATTTCTTTCCCAGGTTCCTGTCCAGACAGATTCAAAGAATTAAGCCATGAACAAAAGGTGGTAAGTGAGAAGTACAGAAACTTTATTACAAGCAGATACTATCTCCAAAACTCTCATTTTAATTCTAAGACTCTGTCTTTCCTGGCACAGAGAGACAGAGGGGTCCTCTAAAGAGAGTGGCCTCTGCTCTTTTGTCTTAGGGTATTATATATTCTAAAGACCACCTTTTCTCTTATTGTGACTTTCTCACCATGGGACTCCAGCCTTGTAATCTGTTCCCATGGCTCCTAAATTTACACTTCCCCTTTTTGGTCATCCTATCTCTTCAGGCTGAAGTTGCTTTTTATCTCCCATATGGCTTTCCTAGTTGCTCAGGTCAGGGCTGCTTTGATCTAACTTATAGTCAATTTAATTGCTTATACCAAAGATACATTTGTCTCTGTCCTTGGTTTATGGCTGTTTTAATTGCTCAAGCCAGAGATGCCTCTATCCTCTCTGGACCCTCCTTCCTGTCTACCTAATTAAGCTAGCTAGCTAACCCTTATCAATATTAACATTGAAGATTATAAAAAGCATCATAAAATTGACTAGGTGGATTTCTAAAAACAAAATACACTTTGCGATACAAAAATATTTTTAAAGTAATCTGGAATCACTTAGGATCGACACATTGACAATTTTTAGATAAAGAGAGAGTAAAGCATGGATGACTTAAATGACATATCCAAGGCCATATGATTTGGAAGAATTGGGATTAAGATTCAGGGCTTTCTCCTAAGATATCACTGTTGAATTCCATCTAGGAAGCCAAGCTTTATTGCAATTTATTTCTGATCAACTTTATCAAGTGGTTAACATTTGTTTTAAACTAATGAAGCCTAACATCATAAATTTGCAATACTGGAGTAGTTCAGAAATATAAAACAAGTTGAAAGTATAAAATAGCCAAAGTGATCATTCCTCAGAGCACATGGTTTTAATGCTTCACGTGACCTAGTTATAAGAGGCTGATGTTTCCAGATGTGGCCAGGTGTGTATTCACCCAATTCATCCCACTTCAATAAGATGATATTGTGTTCAAGGTGCATTCTTTCCCCAAGAAGCTAAACTTGATTACTTATTGATTTCATCACACAGAAGTGTGCACACACAAAAAAAGACAAATGTTTGGCAAATTATTTTTAAATAAGTCAAGATGGTCACTATTAAGGAAAAATATAAACATTAACAATGATAGGAGCAGACTTAAGAGAAGGTGAATGGAGACTTGAGATCTACTCCAAAAGAACCATTCATATATAAATTTATGTTGTTTGGAATTGTATTATGGAGTATTATCTATACTAAAGTCACTTTTGTTTATCAAGACTAGCTGAAAGCAAAATAAATTACTTAGCATATTTACACCTTCACATAGAAATGCTTAAAAAATGCTATCTCCCTAGCGCTGCTGTGCTTTGTAACACTGGCAATGAAGATGCTATTTATGTCTTTAATAAAACATTTAAATTAAATTTTCTGGTTCACCATGGATCCATTCTGAGAAACACTGTGGCATGCTGGTTTGGGGTATTAGACTCTGACCCTTACCTTAGCAACTAGATTGCTACCCATTTCAATTATCTCCTCCTACCTGTCATCACACCCCTCCTCCCCACCCTCATCTCTCTTGAATAAGTTCTTTTTGTTTCTGCCACCAGGTTTCTAAAGAGGCTTACAGAGAGAACTGTCACCACACAAGGGAGAATGCGAGCAAAATGAAAAGAAAAAAAAATAGAAGCTTCTTTATAATTATTTTTGTTTTTACCACTTATTTACCCCAAGAAGATCTCATGGAATGGGTTTATAAGTTGCGTTGGAGGCACTCATGTCTTTAGCATCAGGGCCATACTGCAACAGTTTAGCAAAGGAGCACAAACAATGTCCTTGCCTTGTTCTGACTGTGCTTGCTTTATTTTTTTAAATATATTTTATTGATTTTTTACAGAGAGGAAGGGAGCTAGAAACATCGCTGAGAGAGAAGCATCGACCAACTGCCTCCTGCACACCCCCCACCAGGGATGTGCCCGCAACCAGTGTACATGCCCTTGACCGGAATCGAACGCGGGACCCTTCAGTCCACAGTCCAATGCTTTATCCACTGAGCTAAACCGGTTTCTGCCTGACTGTGCTTGTTTTAGTGTCCATCCTCCCATGGACATATTTTGTGGTGGACACGGGGAGCTGGTTCCCAGTTGACTCTGTTAAGATCATGAGTACTGGCTCCACTAAGACATCAAATTTCGCTTGGTAAGTGCCTTACTTCTTTTAAATTAAATGTATTGGAGTGACATTGGTTAATAGGATTACATGGGTCTTGGCCCTGGATGGGTAGTTAGGTTCGTTAGAGCATCTCCCTTATATGCCAAGGTTGTGGGTTCAATTCCTGGTCAGGGTACATATGACCAATGAATGTATACTAAGTAAGTGGAATAAAAATCTCTATCTATCTATCTATCTATCTATCTATCTATCTATCTATCTATCTCAAATGAATCAGTAAATACAATTTTTGAAAAGATTTTGTACATTTCTATGATATATCATCTGTATATAGCATTGTGTGCCCACCGCCCAAAGTTTAATCTCCATCTATCATCATACATTCAACCTTCTTCACCCTTCATTATCATCCCATCCCCTTCCCTATGCTAATCACCATACTGTTATCTGTGTCTGAGATTTTGTTTGTTTTTCTTTGTCATTTTCTGGTTTATATCTCACATATGAGTGAAATGATATGGTTCTTGACTTTTTTTGCTGACTTATTTTGCTTAGCATGATATTTCCAAGATCCATCCGTGTTGACCCAAATGGCAGTATTTTATATTTTCTTGTGGCTGAATAGTATTTTATCCAAGGACACTTTAGTTGCTTTCATGTCTTGACCCTGGTGAATAAGGCTGCAATGAACATAGCGAGGCATATATCTTTGCAAATTTATTTATTTATTTATTTATTTATTTATTTATTTATTTTTGTTTTTATACCCAGAAGACAGATTGCTGGGTCATATGGTTACTCTATTCATATTTTTTTAAAGAACCTCCAGACTGTTTCCCATAGTGGCTGTACCAGTTTACATTCCCACCAGCAGTGAATGAGGGTTTATTTTTCCCTCTCACCTCTCCAACACTTATTACCTGACTTATTATTGATAACAGCCCCTCTAACAAGTATGAGGTGGTATCTCATTATAGTTTTGATTTGCATTTTTTCTGTTGGCCACTTATATGTCTTCTTGGGAGAAGTGTCTGTTCAGATCCTCTGCCAATTCTTTAATTGGATTGTTTTTTTGTTGAGTTGTATGAATTCTTTATATACTTTGGATATTAACCCCTTATTGGAGCTGTTGATTGCAAGTATTTTCTTCTATTCAGTTAGTTGCGCTTTTGTTTTATTGACAGTTTCTTTTTCTGTGCAGATTTTTTTAGTTTGATATAGTCCCATTAATTTTTGCTTTTACTTCCCTTATCTTTGGGGTCAAATGTCTAATAAGTGGCAAAGTTTGACCATGAACCTTGTTTTGATAGTTTTAGATCCCATCTTTCTAATGTTTTGGCCCTACAAGCAAGTCTACTATTCATACCTTAATGAGTTTCCTTTTTCTTGACTTTCCTACTATTGTCCATGTGGTCCTGCTTCAGAGATGATGATAAAGAAACTTTCTACAAAGACTTGTTCTTCTTAGATGCTGAGTGGCATAGTCCCACTTTCATCTTGAAAATTTACATCTTTCCCCCATTTTCATTCTCTCACTCATCACTCTGGGCCAGCTCTATGGCAAGACATATAAGGACATTCCCAGAGATGAGCCCAGTATTATCCTGCAAACTGAAACAGGTTTTCATTCCTTTAAGTACATTCCATGAACAAGGACTGCATTCCAGTTCTTAATAACATTATTCTTATCCCCAATGCCATTATATAATTAGAATGAGCTGTAACAGCCTTGACCAAGAGTTTTGTGTTTTTTTTTCTCAAGAAATTATGTAAGTGTCCATGTACCAGAGATACTGTTTTGTTTTGGGAGGCAAAATTATGCTCAGAGACTGAGATTGTCTTTGTCAATAATTTATTTAACACAGGTTCACTGTGGGAAATATGTTAACTTCATAAGCAAATAGCATACAGGATAATGCCTCTTAAAAAGCCAAAAAGAAATAACAAATTCCAAAGCAATGAACAATTGATTACACTATTGGTCCAGGCAAGGGAAATGAAAGGAATAGTCCAAATTTTATGGTGGTGAACTTTTCTAAGAGTTGGTACTAGGGAGAGACTGCTTAGCTGAAAGCTGAAGTCCAGATGCAAGTGCAAAAGTAAAAGTCCCTTGTTGCCAGAGCCTGTTGCTATGGAACTATTGAGTCTGTATTGCCAAGCAAGTTGTTCTTCCTGGGACGCCTGTATGATTTTCACCACTGCTGGCCAAAGAGTTACTTTTACTGCAGCAAAAGCTAATGCCCCAAAGGTCTTGAGGAAACTACTTAGATTAGCAAAGGGTAGTTTTGCTCAGACCAATATGATAACTTCTGCTTCCTTTTCAGAGCTTCTCCTGTGTCTGCTGTTAAAAATAACCAACTCAAGCCGAAACCAGTTTGGCTCAGTGGATAGAGCATTGGCCTGTGGACTGAAGGGTCCCAGGTTCGTTTCCGGTCAGGGGCATGTACCTTGGTTGTGGGCACATCCCCAGTGGGGGATGTGCAGGAGGCAACTGATTGATGTTTCTCTCATCAATGTTTCTAACTCTCTATCCCTCTCCCTTCCTCTTTGTAATAAATCAATAAAATATATTTTAAAAAATAACCAGCTCAAAATAATCTCTATGCCAAAGAGGCATATTATGAGATGGTGCATTCTGCTCCCCTTCCATAGTCATTAATAAATCTTCAGTTTTAACAGTACCTTCCTGGTGATTGCTTTAAATATTTTAAGTATCGTTTCATCATCCAGAGTATTTTACTCCTAAGATCTAACTTATAGATCCCAAGTAGAGTATATCTTAGGTGGAATCCACTTCTGGAAACTCCACCCTGATAGAGAAGTGTCAAGGCTGCCTCCTGTGTGTCCCCTGGGTAATGGCATCAAAGGTTTATCACAGGTGCCTAAGAACAACAGCTCTCTGTTCAGGTTATTCTCTCTAACTGGGTTAAGCTATTAGAGGGCAGGAATCTTCTCTCATTCTTTGTTGTTGTTGCCATGATATCTAAAAGAATATCGAATGAGATTTAGATATGTGTTGATTCAATAGCAATAGTTCAGTTCAGCTTATGGTGGGCTTCTGAGAAACACTCAATTCTCAGAGATGCAATCTGGCATTGTCAGAAGTGTCCCTACCAAAGAAAGCAAGGCAATGGCAGCCTGTTTACTTGAGACTTGCTCCATAAAAAACATTTCCAGGGGGTTTCCATCAAGCAGGAGAATCTGTAGTCCATATCCTGACATCAATGAAAGGAGAGGACATGGTGCTGGCTGTGGCACTCTACATACAGGTTTTGAGTGGTTGTTATTGAAGACCTTCAGTAATTACCAACACGTGCTCACTGGGCATTCTTACAAATTACTCACTTTCTAGGAACGTGTTTGTCAATAAAAGCCTTGCAGGAATGCAGCAGGTACATTGATTTGCCTGGGGCCTGGCCTCATTCCTTTCTGCAGGGATTTATAGAAGACTACCCTGAGGTCTGGTAAATGAGATCCTTCAGCCACAGCCAGTCACCTTGCTGAGTAAATGAGGAAGAAAGGACAAAGTCTCCAGGAGCCATCTTATTGGGCACAGTAACATAAAGAATGCTTTAGGACATGCCTCTTTGGGCTCACTAGTTGAAGGAAGGATTTTTTTTTTTTAAGTGAAAAGGTCTATCCAGAGTGGTATTATCAGACTTGCTCAGCTGAGTCTTGTTTGGCAAAAACACTGCTTTCTGCATCACAATGATCTCACTCACCCTCAGGCAACAGCATGGTGACTGCAGGGTAGGGGAAGGTGGAGGAAGGTATAGGGGAGTTAGATGCTGATGGAAGATTTGACTTGGGGTGGTGGACACACAATACAGTGTTCAGATGGTGTGCTGTGGAACTGTGCACCTGAAACCTGTATAATTTTGTTAACCAGTGTCACCCCAATAAATTCAATACAAAGGAAAAAAAAATAAATAGGGGGTAGATAAAATTTAATGAGAAGGTTATCCTTTGTTATAGTGTCTCCCAGTATGTTTTCCTGAAGTGTTAGAATTTCCACCTTGAAGGGCAAGTTTTAGTTAGCTTCAGAACCAGGTAAATTCAGGATCTGAGGAATTCTGTGGATTCCCATGAGCTACTGAGTTCACTCTAAAATCTGAGAAATTAGGCTTCCTTACAGACTAAAAGTATTCTGAGTATTCCTAGAAACTACACCTTCCTTCGTGAAGAGCTATTGATTCAGATAATTTGGGGCTCCATCCACATGCAAGAGTCTGATAAGACCTTCACTTTGAAGGTGCTACAATTGCATCTCCATCTGATCATCCAGCATCTGACTTAAGCCGTGAAAAAGGGAAGTTTAAGCTGTTCCTCAAAGTCTAAAGTGAGGTGGATGTGGCTGACTGTGTCAGTTCCCCTGTCTTTGAAGAGGAACTCAGCATTACCTCCAGTTGGAGGAATACACACACAGACACACACACACACACACACACACACACACACACACACTACTTCTCTAAGTCAACTTACTCCCAAAAGACTTTTTTTCTTTGTTCTTAACACTGATTTACCACCACTGCAGCTGCTTCATATTTTGCAGGGTAGTGTTATCCCCCTCCTTCCCATTCCCGGTTTGAAAAATAACCCCGTATTTTAAATATTTTAGACTCGGCAGCAGTAAATGTTTTCAGGCTTTGGATCACACTGCCACTGCTAGGAGAGAAAGAGTTGAAGACAGCTGTGATGCCAAATTTCAAGAAAAAAAGGAAAAGAAAAAAATAGCAAATCCTTGTTTGTTAGGCTGTCACCAAACATCACTGGGAATCCATCCCATTTGTACATGGAAACTCCTATTGTGGTGTTTGAAAAAGGAAAGCTTAGGATTTTCTAGGAGAAAAAGATCATATTTCTAGGAGAAAAGAGATCATATTTTCTAGCTAGAGCATAGAAGCATTTAAATTTCTTTCTGAGAAGGTTTGAAGGGACAAATAAATAACTCTAAGAAGAAAGGTGTGTTTATTGTGCTGTTATTAACAAGATTTTAGAGCAGGCCCAGGCTCGTGTTGCTCAGTTGGTTGGGTGCTGTCCCATACACCAAAAGGTTGCTGGTTCAATTCCTGGTCAGGGCACATGCCCAGGTTTGGAGCTCAATCCCCAGTAGGGGCTGTGCAGGAGGCAGCTGATTGATATTTCTCTCTCATATCAATGTTTCTCTCTCTCCCACTCCTCTCTCTCTAAAAGTCATTAAAACATATTTTAAAATATTTCAAAAACAGTGAGGGATACTGAAGAACTCATTTGAGGCAGCAATTGTAATTTAGTGGACGTTTACCTAGAACTGTTATTTTTCAAACTGAGATCAAGGAAGAGAAAGGTTCCCCTGGCATATGTTGGGGTGGAAATTTTTCCTATGCCTAACAGAGGTTCTTTGACTGGTCTAATAATCAAATAAACATAGGCAAACTAACAAGGGAAAATTCAGTTTAATTTCATACATATGAGAACCACCCCCTAGACACACACACACACACACACACACACACACACACACACACAAAGAATCCAAGACAGAACATTAAAATAAGATATACATGCTAGCATCTTGAGCCAAGGAATGGGAGAGGGGCCTAGAGCTTCAGGGGCTGCAGGGGTAGGATAATTTACAGGATGGTAAGGAAAGCAGATGTTCAGTAATTAGGTATTCTTCCTGCCATACCGATAGAACATAAAATTTTATTTGTGATAATAGCTCCTTATGGGCTAGGCTCACAATTTAAATTATTTAAGGGAGAGGTAAAAGCAGTTTCTTGAGCCTGTATGGTCTTCATTGCCTTAGTTTGAAATAGCCCATGTGTCAAGGCAGTGCATCTTGGGGAGGCCTGTTCTGAGCCCCTTCATATACATGAGATAAATCGGCCTCCCCCAAACCTCCTGCTGGCAAATGCTGTGCTTCCCTTGCTCAATTCTTAAACAGTTGTGTGAGTGGAAAATGAAGAACAAAGCAACATCTCCTCCTGCTTGTGGCTCATTTTCCCTGTATAGGCAAAACTCCCACTTTCATTTTCTTGGTTCTTTGAAAGCAGAAAATGGAGAAAACGTTATGGCCACCATACCTAGTGGGAAATCACTCGAGTTGAACTTGTCACCCTCTTAATCCACTTTTAATGATAGAGCGCTGATTTGTGCATGTAATTACTGAAGCCCAATTATTGCTGCACTGAAATCAAGGTGGCACCACACCTTCAAATATGCACCACCTTCCCAGGAGCGAGACCCACCAGTCATGCCCCCTCGCCTGACCTTAGTGCCAAGCTCATGTCCAGGCTTACTCAGAAGTGAGTTTTGTCAAAGACTCAAAGTCATCCACTCAGGCACCTGCACTTTTCAGCGCATGCCTAAAACCAGCTCTGTGAGGTTGTAGGTAATGAGGCTTGGCTTCACAAGTGGAAATTACTAATTTATTCCTGTTCTTTGAGGTGGAAAACAGGCGTGTGGATAAAGGGAAACCCATAGATGCGTCCTACAGAGTCTTTACAAAAAGCACTCTTGAAAACGTTCCACATCATGGGTCACTAACAAATGTAAAAGCTGTATTCTTGGGAGGGAGGAGTACTCTTTAATCTGAGAAAATGACCTGCCTTAAGAGAGAAAAAATAAAATGCTCAGAACCTATATGATTTTTATTTGCATAGAAAAAAATTAAAGGTGGAAAATAATTGGGCTTCTTGGGATTAGTATTATGATGGATAATGTTTAATATGCTTATTGCATGATGTTGATCATTTTGATTCTTAAATGTCTGACCTAGTAGGTCAGACACATGACCCAAAAACCTGTGCTTTAAATTCCTGACTCGCACTCTTATAATTTTGGCTAATTTGCTAGATGCCATAAACTACTGAAAATCCTTCCATGAACTAACCTTATTATTCCTTATAACAACCCCAGGAAATCTTACAATGTCCCTTTTACAGAGTAAGAAACTGAGGTATGGAAAAGTTGAATGATTTCTCTAACATGGCAATGAGTGGCATAGCTACAAGTATAGATAAAAAGGTGTTTTCATTGATGATCTAGAAAAAGAAAATGGACATTATTGTTGATAGTTTGCTAAAAATGCTGCTTCTAGTTGCAGTTCCTCTTCAAAGTACATAAGTATAGTGACTCCTATTGGACATAGTAGTTCACTTACTCAGACTTAGATTTATTAAAGTTTAAGAAAACATTTCTTAGCTTTCATTGACTTTTTGCTTTCTTTCTCTTTTTGGAATGTGTAGTCCTATAGGTAAAAAGGTATTAGTTGAATGGAAGGACAAAATAGCAACAGATCACTGAGATTTCCTCTTCTGTATTCCTGGTCAGAGGTCTGTGACCCTTTTCTTTCCGGCTGAGTGTGTGAGTGTGTGTGTGTGTGTGTTTTCAAGAAGAGCCAAGCAACTCCATGGATTTATAGAGGCTTAACGGAGTATAGACAGAAATTGTGGGTTCATTTATTAAAGAGCACCTAAAGGAGAAGGAATGCCAAAATAAGATATTTAATGTAATGGACCAAACACTGTGGGAGGTGAGATCAAGACTGAACAGAGCTGTCTTGATTTTCTAGCAAGTATCTTAACATCTCCCAGTGATGGTGGGATGTGAGGGTGGAGGCATTATTGTAGGGTGACTTCAATCGAGCAAAAACAAGTTTGTGCTAAGTCCTGCTTGCTGTTGGCTGCGAGCTATCAGAAAAGGCAGAAACTCTGAACTACAAGATTTCCATTTATTAATGAATCTATATTGCTATGTAATTGTCTTGATTGTCAACCATTATATAGGTGTTCCATATGAGCGTCTTTCCTTAGCAGTAAGATTGGAAGCTTATAAAAACAGAGAGTAACATTTGCTATTCTCTACGCTGTTTTGACACTTAGCAAAGGACTGGGCATTGAGAATTCAATTTAATTTGCTATATTAACTATATTAAACCAATGCATCTTCAACCTGCTCCTTGTTTGTCTTTGTGATCGAAAAGGGATATATCTAATATTGTGCTATTCAATTTAAGGTTTCAACTTTTTTTTTTCATTTGCTTGGCAAAGTTGGGCGAGAGAAAATGCAGCCTGTATAACATATCATATGTTGATGTTGTCTTCATGTACACGTACACTTTCATAAAAGCAAGTCTTGTACTTCAGAACTGTCATTGTGCCTTTATCTAATGGGTCAGTGCCTAGAATAATAAGTACTCTTTGAAAGAATTTCTCATTAAAGTAAACAAATAAAAACCTAAGGCCGATGTGAGTACAAAGAGCTGGCATCTTTTTTTTTTTTTTATGGAGATCCCAAATTCCATGAATACTTTGTAACAGAATGCCTATTAGTTGAAAACATGGGCATTGATCTGTATTTAAAATAAGAAAAAAAATATCTCTAAAGAAAAAATATCTAGAGTCTAGCACATTTATCAATGCCCCAAAGAAATGAACAACCCGTGAATAGTTTAACACCATTATGTGTTCGCATAGCATAGCGGATTTATTCTAACCTTTTCCCACCTGGAAAAAACTGGGTTCAAGTGTCTTCGGCAATCGCAAAGCAACATTGCGTCTTCACAGACTGTCATGCCACTCTCAGAGCAAGCCTATACTCGTAGGAACGGGGCTGGTGATGGTAGTGGTGGTGGTGGTGGTGGTGGTGGTGGCGGCGGCAGTGGTGATTGCAAAGGCTCTGGTGTGGAGATTGCAGATGGAGAGCGGGGCTGTGTGCATGGAAGTGGAGAGGAGCGGAAAGGAGCCTGGAGAAAAAAGGCTGTCATAGTTGCTCAGAAGAACCGCCAAATCAGAGAGCAGGGGAGATTTCATTGGAGGAATGCCTTCACCAGCAATTAATCCTGTCATATTGCAAGAAAATTGTAAACGTTCTCGCCAGAAACTGTCTGCCCATTGCAGCTAATGGAACACAACACACACGAAGCGACCCGCTCTTCTGCTCTCTACCAAAGGCGCCTGGTGCAGAGACACACAGACCCACACACAGACACAGACACTCCGCGCGCACACACGGGCACACACACACGCACACGCACACGCGCCAGCCTGAGGGTTGGCCAGAGTCTTGCAACCGCAGATCCCGCTAGGAAATAGCCACGGGCACCCCTAAATCGGTGCCGCCGCCACTCCGGTTACTACTTTCCCCGGCACTTGGGCGAAGAAATGCATCCCGCCCAGCTCGCGGGTCCCTGCAGGTCTCGGTTCTATTTTGCTCTCCAGACTCGCCTTCTCCCTGAAAGCCAGGCTCCAAAGTCCTTTTTTTTTTTTTTTTTTTTTTTTTTGCTTCTCGGGTGGCTTGGTGCGAAAGGCGGGGACAGCGCCGGGTTCCCTCCCGTCTAAGCCGCCGAGGGGCTCCTGGCCGGCGGAGGGGCCGGGGGAGCCCAGTGCTGGGCGCCCGGAGCCCTGCCGCTCCCGCCGGTACCTCCGGGTCCGCTCTCTCCCCGCCTCCCCCGCCCCACCCCTCCCCCGGCGTCGCGGCTCCAACTAATCTTTTCCTTTTTCTCTCGCAAGATCAAGGGAGAAAGCGAGCGGGCTGCTGGCTTAGGAAGCTGAGCCCTCCCTGCGCAGCGCAGCTCGCGCCGGAGCCGGCCCGCCGCCCCGAACCCGCTACCAGCTCCCCGCGCCCGCGCCCGCGCCCGCGCCCGCGCCCGCCGGCCGCGCCGAGGAAGTCGCCCTCCGGGGAGGCACCGGAGCCAGACCCGCCGCAGGTAAGAGCGCCTCCAGCCTGCCTGCTCCCTCCGGGGCCCTGGCACCGCGGGGTCCCTCCCCACCTCCAGACCCAGGTGTGGAGGGGGATCGGGGATGGGAAACTGGACGAGGGGCCCCCCCACAAGTGAGATGCTCTCACGGAAACTTTGGCGCCGGGGCTGGGAGGGCTGCAGGGAGCGATGGCGGGTCTGGCCGGCGGGGACGGACGAGGCGCCACAAGGGCAGGGCTGTGAGCCCGGGGGTCACTGAGTCCCGGGGAAGGTGGAAGGCAGCCCGGGAG
Organism: Pipistrellus kuhlii; assembly: GCF_014108245.1. Lineage (NCBI taxonomy): Eukaryota > Metazoa > Chordata > Mammalia > Chiroptera > Vespertilionidae > Pipistrellus > Pipistrellus kuhlii. The sequence goes on from NW_023425405.1 coordinate 17,422,017, forward strand.
CTGCGCCTGCTGCCGGGTCTCCGCGCCCTCTCACAGCCCGACACCCCTCCACTGCCCCCGGCTCCCTCCCGCGCCCCAAGATGCCGTCCCTGAAAAGACAGGGAGATCTTCGCCCTCTCCTGCCCCCCAGGGTCCTGCCTGCCTGGATGGCCCGTCTTCCAGGGGTATGGGGTAGAGGCCCGCTCGCCCAGGCTGTGCGCCGTACCCAGGTTCCGCCCTTGAGCGCCGCGGTGCGTGGCCCGTGGCCCAGGGGCAGGGGTATAGAAAGGAGCGCATGGTCCCAGGACAGAGGAGGGGGGAGCCTGGTGCAACCCCGTCCCATTTCGGCTCCGCATAGGACTTAGTCTTTCCACCCGGGGCTTGGGGACAGAGTCTCAGCCCAGAGCGCCAGAGCTCCAAGAGACGCACCTCACGATGGGCCCTGGGCACCCAGGCGGGGCTGGGGTCCTAGAGAGGGGTCACGCCACCCCTGATGTCCCAGGCGGTCCGCACCCGCGGACCTGAGCGGTCGGGAGGACCTTGCAGTTCCCGGGACGCGCGAGGTGCGGTCCGAGCCGCGCGGGGTGGATTGCGCACAGATTCCACCTGTGAGCCCTGCCCGCAGCCCCTGGGACTCCGGGGTAGAAGGATGCTCACCTAGGGAGCTCTCAAGACATGAAGAGATCCCCCCACCCCCACCCCACGCCCGAAAGCGGTGCACACCCCTGCCTCAGTTCCTCTCCAGTGCCCCCATCTCTCTCTCCCCTCCTGCCCTCGCCAGTCCTCCAGGCTGTCTCCAGCCACAGAATCGCCCAACAGAACTCTCACCACCCACCCCAGGTCATGAGGCCAGGCTGTGGCCGGTATGGAAATGGAAAAAATAGAGGTAGACGCCTAGAGCAAGAAGCCCTGCCTGCGGACACCTCACCCGAGCTGCCCTCAGGTGTCCTTAGTTAGTGAGTTCAGGGCCCGCGCCCCTGTCACTGAGGCCGCCTAGGGTGACAGGTGTGCCCGCCCGCCGGCTCGCCCAGGCTGCCCAGCCCAGCAAAAGCACGGTGCTTCCCTGTCCTCCAGCTCCGGAATCCCCCACTGACTTTCCAGTTCCCCTTCATCTCCTCTCTGCACCCTTTGGGTTTGTTTTGCTTTCTTGCTCTTTTCCTTAGCGCTGGGCGGCGGTGGGTGCCTGGCAGCCAGCCCAGTGCTGTCTGTTCCCCAGCACACGCCGCCACCGACCCGGACACACGTCCCCCGCTCCAGCGGGCAGTCCGCAGTCTGGGCTCCACAGACCCTCGTGCCGGTGTCCAGGGTCATGGCCACGGCCACAGTTCCACAGAGGACCTGGCGGGAGGAGAACAGAGCCAACCCAGACTCCAAAATAATAATAATAATAATAATAATAATAATAATAATAATAATAATAATAACAACTTGTAGGACAACAGAAAAGGCCTAAGAGAAACGAATTTGGGTTGGGGGTGGGATGGGAAGGAGGTCCTAGGGGAGACTGCATGAAGCAGCTTTAAGAGACTGGGGCTTCGGTGTCCTGCCTCTGCTCCCCCTCCCCTTCCATGAGGCCTCAGGCCAGAGCCCACCCTTGGTGGGCAGCCTCTTTCCAGCCACTCAGGGAAGTTCAGATGGCTGGTTCCTAGGGCAGACCAGCAGCTCACGTCATTCCTTGCCATTCTGCTTTACCTGAATGGAGAGGTTTCTGAAAGTGAGGCACTTCTAAACTCTCTCAGCCTGGCAAAGGTCATGCATTATTATTTTGTTGGCAATCTGGTTGTATGTATACATAATACTGAGAAGCATATGGTGCATTTTCATTGATAAGAAAATAATAAGGGTGATGATAAGGTTTGAAACTATAGTTAGGAGTGTGTGTGTGTGTGTGTGTGTGTGTATGTGTGTGTGTGTTTGATCTTTGGGGCCTTAGCAATAAGGGCACTGATAATCATAGAAGAAAACAGCTTCTCATTGGGAATTGTATTCAGCTGCAGTTCAGAGAGTGGACTTTGAGACTCTTGTCAAATGAGTGGAAGAATTTTGTGCTGAATGTGTCACAGCTCTGCAGGCTTTGGCAGCTAAGAACCTCAAGAAGCCGTAAGTTCATGCCAGATGAATTTTTATTGTTATCGCTATTATTAGTAATGTGTTCGGGTTGTGGCAGAGATAAGGAAATTCAATGGGCTCTACACGCTTTACTGGGTTAAGCAATTATGCCTGTGAAAACTGAAAAATGAAACTTGACCCTGAAAAGGCATAACAATTCCAGCAGCACTTACTGTTTTAGAACTCTGAATGGGGTGAGAGTGGGGAGAGTCCTGGGACCCCCACATTCAGGGTGTGCTTCCTGATGCTTGGTTTTCTTTCAAATGTAATACATACGTGTTTATGTAAGTGTGCCAGAGGGTGTCTGGAGGGGGATTGGAGTGAGGAAATAGGTGGATTTTTATATTCCTGTCATATATCGATAGTTCAAGTTCAAGAGAACCCAAAGGGCCTGCTTGTAGTTCTCAAGGGACTTCAGGGGTGGATGTGGAAGAGACTGGCAGTCACACATAGGTACAGTCCCTTTGGCATGGTCCCACAGACTCTCAACCTGGGGGGTTAGCTATTGCTATTTTCACATTAAAAACCTACATTGCTTTGAATGTGACTCTATGCCCTTCTTTGCCCAGATAATGCCCAACTGCAAGCAGATGGATGCAAATTTAGTGGGAATTTTCTAATTCCAGTTCCAGAGTAGCCAGCTCTCAAGTTCAAGGACACAGAAGGGAGAGGGGTGGCTCCAGAGGTGAGAAGAAAACCGCAGACTGCAGCCTGCTGGCCTGCAGGGGAGGCCTGGAGGGCAAGTCTGGGCAGGAGGAGAGGTGGGCTGGTTAGGGAGCACATGCCTTTCTGACTCATAGCCCGGAACAAGGTAAAATCAAGAAGACAAGATGAAGAGAGGACAAGAGAATAAATGGAAATGAAGAGGAAATGGGAGAAAAAAAGAAAAAAAAAGAAAGAAAGGTAGGAACCTGTGGGTATGCTATTAACAGCCACAAGTGTTGCGTTCAGCCTCCATCGCCGGAGTTAGTCCTTGTGTGGGATAGGCCTGGGAGAAAATGCCTATAATTCTAGAAAATGCCTATAATTCTGACCACTCCGGCCCCACTCTCCGTCTTACCTTCATCTTTCTTCCCTTTACTCCTTAGGATCGAGAGCCTGAGAGAAACATTTTGTGATCCAGTTCCTCTGAAGAACTGGTTTTCTTTACTTAAACTGATATTGGAAGTGGTTGCCCACTTTACGGTGTGGACTCCTTGTGTGATTTTCCTCAGTGGGCGCCTATACAGCAAACACTGTCAGAATCCTCTCTGTGGCTGTCAACATCTGGCTGTCAGTCCCTATCACCCGCCCCCACTTTGCCTCTCTTTGGTTCCTGGAGCACGTGTTGGGACTGCTTTCACTAGAGGGCATTGGGGCAAGGCCACTGATTACATACGAAGTTCAGCGGGGTCCCATGGTGGTGATGGCGGTGGGAATGTTAGGGGTTTGTGTTTTGTGTGGTGCAAAGGAAACAGGTCATTCCCCTTAGAAATGCATTTGCAAAGAGTGTGTTCCCGGTCTCCCTGTATTATGTTTATCTGTTCTGTCCCCATTGTTTACAGCGATATCTGGCACATCTTAAGTTAAGTATTTGTTCAACGTGTGAATGGGTGAATCTGTTTTCTCATTTTATCATCTCAACAAACCTATGAAGTAGATGCTATTTTCCCCATTTTACAAATGAGGAAACCAGAGTTCAGAGGTAATGACCCCAAACCACACACAGCTAGTCACTTGCAGCCCCCGGATGCAAACACAGGTGTGTTGGACTTCAGGCTTTCTCCTGCTGTGCTGCTTGGCTCCATGAATTGTTGTAGCACTGCTTGCCCTGCGTTTGGGAACTCAAAACGGCTCAGAGTTCGAGGATGTTCTTGCCCTCCTTTTAATTCCACCGTGCCTATTCCTGTTGAAGCCCCTCCATTCTGAGAAAGATTCAGAGCCAACTAAATTCTTCATTGGCACAACATGCTTGTTCGGATTCAACACTGTTTGCCTCTGGCAGAGGAAAATGAGGGCATCAATATTGCCTTAAATTTTGGCAGACGCTATTTCTACCTATAGCCATACTGAGGTTTTCTTTGTCTGGGGCAAAAGGATGAAAGAGAATTTTTATATCTTCCAGCTGTTAATGTACAAACATTCAAACCTGTAAAGGATTTTTTTGAGTTTATTTGAGCCAAACTGTAGACAGTTGCCGGGAGCAGGATCTCAGCATATTGAGATAATGCTCCAGAGAATGGCAGTTCTTCGCCTTGTTTTATACATTACCATCAAAGGAGGAGACGGAAGTGGTTACATGAAATCCACTGGTGATGGTTTAGGGAGGTGGGAGAAAGCAAAGGGGGGGACCTCTGTGATTGAATAAAAAGTAAAATGATAGATACTGGCTTCTTTTACTTAGGTGGGCGCAGGATAGTTAACAGTCAACAATTAACATGATAACAATCACAATGAAGGAATTTGATTGTGCCCTGAGGGGTCCAGAAAAAGAGAAGTTACAAGTTACCCTGACATTTCATGAGGATGTAACCTTAGGAGCAAAAAGACAATAGGCTCAGTTAAGGTAAAGACTGACCTTTATGGGGAAAAATGCTAGCCTAGGACATGACTGTCCACTATAAACTGCTTTTAGTTAAAGTTTTGATTTTATACCATCTTTTGTAGTTATACTGTAGGTCTTTGAGTTTGCAAAACTGCCACTCAGGCCTTCCCTGAGCTAGTCAGGTTAGCATGGGGCCTTTTTTGCATCCATGCAGTTTAATTCATGATTTGTGTTGTTGAAGTGGATGGAGAAGCTTTTCCAATGTGATGCCTGACCAAGAACTGCGCACATCCCTACCTCCAGTCTAGCTCTGTATTCATTTTGCCTTGTTGAAGGAGTGCTTCTTTCTTCATTCAGATTGCTGGTGCTTAAGGGTCTGAACTTCAAGGGCAGCTTTTCATTTTAGTTAACAGTTTTTATCTACCTTTGCTTTGAGAGATTATAGTGTGACTTTGGGAAACTGCTATTAGCAAAGGTTGAGATAGGTTCTGGCTGATTTTCCTGCTTCCACACTTTATATATTCTTGTCTTACTTTACTTCCTTTCCAGTCTGTCTCCCTCCCCCCTACATGTACAAGATCCTTCTTTCATACTGTGACCTAAATATACAATCATCTTAACTGGTGCTGTTACCATGGTAATGTTTTACGGTAGATAAGGGTACACACTGAAAAGTTCCTTTCTTTCATTAGCAATGGAATTCCTTCTCTTTCCCTCTCCCAAATCCAGGCTTTCACAGAATGATGCCCTCTGGTGTTCAGTAACAGGAAGCACATAACTTTGGATAGGGCAAAACTCATTTTTAAAACTTTGAATTTCAATTAAAATATGAAACAGACAAAAGCAAGAAGACTTTTAATTAGTATATTTTAAATTGAGAGATTAGTAGGAGACATTCCTTGCCTGGGCATATTAAGAGTGGTTTTCTGTGTAGAATTCTAGAAAGTTATGGTAAAGGAGAGACTTTTATACCCTTAGGTATTTAACATTGTTGTGAAAATATTTCTTTAGGAGACAAAGATATTCTATTGAGATATTTCTGGAAGAAGAAACTTATAAAAAAAATTTATGTTTAAATGTTTAAAACTTCAAGGTGAAAGTATTTTGTCTTAAAATGGGGATTTTTTTTTCTCTCTCCTACCAGTATATATTATATATTTTATGTATAATATAATTTTATATTACATAGCATATATATAATTTGTTTCTGCTTTGTTATAGGAGAAACTTGGAAGTTTATATTATTGAGTGAACAGTAATATAAAATTGTACATTATTATTGATCACAAATTACATGACAAAAAAGAAGTGAGGTTGACCTGCTATAAACATGTCTTCCTTCTTCTGCACTCTAAGTCTACTGTCTGTCTGAGATATCACTAAGGCAAACCTATCTCTGAGACTCTGTCTAGAATTCATTCCCATCTCCATCCACACACCTTTCCCAGATGGTAGTGTCTCTCACATCAACTGCCACCAGAGCCTTGTGTTTTGAACTGGTCTCCCTTCCAAAATGCAAATCTGAACACACCATTATCTTATTAAAAGTTCTTCACTTTTCCTCAACTAAGATGAACTCTAAATTCAAGCCCACATGAGATTCTTCCATGACTGATCAAAGCCTTTTTGCCAAGCCATATTCTCCTCCAGCCATTTCTTTACCCCTTCTCCCCACTGCATAAGGAGATTAATACACATAAATAGCTTAGGGCCGTGGTCAGGAAACTGGGGCTCATGAGCCACATGTGGCTCTTTGGCCCCTTGAGTGTGGCTCTTCCACAAAATACCACAGCCTGAGTGAGTCTATTTTGAAGAAGTTGCGTTAGAAGAAGTTTAAGTTTAAAAAATTTGGCTCTCCAAAGAAATTTCAATCTTGTCCTGTTGATATTTGGCTCTGTTGACTAATGAGTTTGCCAACCACTGGCTTAGGGGAATCACTGACGCAAAGTAAATGCGAAATAAATATTGGCCAATAAATTTATTTTTGTCTTTATTCTTCTCCTCTTCCTCACCCTGCTCATCATCTAACTTATTGCTAGTATAATACTAATAAGCAATCATAAACATCACACTTGTACTAGCCATTCCCCTGATATATTTCTGGGAAGCTATCAGCATGATTACGATGTTCCCCTGTCTTCTCTCCTATCTAAGTTCTCATTACTAAACTAGCTGGACCAAACACTTGGCACTCTTCTGCTTTCTCTTTCCCAGCTCTGGTGGAGGGGCTTGTGAGAGTGAGGGAACTGTCTGAAATGTGAATGGGGATATGTTTTGCTGTTATTGTTGCAAAATGTTGGTGCTCTGCGATGATCCCCAGTAACTGATATAGCATAATATCTCCTCTAGGAATGGGAAAGCGATAATGATGTTTTTCGATGTTATTGCCCACTCATGGTCATGAAGATAACCCTCCCCCTTTAATAAAGCAAAGAAGTTTTCCCTTGTCTCTCCAGCCATGCCAATCCAATAAACAAGGCAGACTAATATAGGAAGACGTGCCCATTATTTCTTGATTATTTAATTAACTACTAGGAGCTCTTTAGGAGGAGTGGGTTGGGGAGTTAAAGAATCACCTTGACACTAATTTCCCCATTCTTTATAAAAGCTAAGCATGAAATAATTGGATGGCTGGAGGGAAGAGCATACATTTCACACACCATCCTCATATTGTTGAGCCCGATGATGATTTTCTAATACTTGGTGCCTTCGTTGGCCCTGCTCCACAGGGAAGAGGCTTGGGCCATATAAACATCATGGAAGCGGAAAATGATAGGGAAACTCTATGTAATGGTGTTCTTTGGGTATTCGCTTTCCTTTAGGGGAGAAGATAAAGAGCAGCTCCAGGGCCAAAGTGTTTCCCAGACCTGCCTGCTGTTTCTTGTTTCATCCTCAAAATTACTTTTCTACCAGATTTTATCAGCTGAGCAGGCATCTATATCTTCGTGTGTAAACCTAATATCACAGACTCTTTTTCCCCCCCCTTTGCTTTGTGTGCTGGGGGTATTAAAGTCAGAGAGCAGTGGGTGGCATAGGTTTAATTTCTGTTGTCTCTGGACAATGGGTGTCATTCAAAGGTAAACAAGGAGTCCCAGTGGTGCTTATATTTTAAAGTGAGCATGGCTGGACATTGCCCAAGACTGGATATTTCCACATTAGGGAAGACTTCAGGATTTTGGATGGAATACTCTGTGACAATAATGACAACAAAAGCAATGAAATGGCCGACGCTCTTTCTTGAGTGTCTACCATATGGGAATATATATATTATTCCCATTCCTCAAGCCAGCCATACGTGGTAAATGTTTGCTCTTCCTACTCATAAGTGTAGAAATTGGTGCTTGTTGACACTAAATGGCTTGTTCTGGGTCTAAGAGTGAGCTTGATGTTTTGGGCATCAGCCTCAAGTCTAACCTCAAAGGTATGTTTTTAAAAAAAATGGGGGTTTTGTTATACTATTCCATAAGCAGTTTCTTTAAAAGAATTTCCCACCATATTATTCTATAACTAATTCTGATAAAGTTAAGGAAAAAGAGAGAGGGAAGAAAGAGAAGCAGAAGCATATCCTGCTCTGAGTCCATGTTCCGAAAATGGAATCATGAAAACAGTCTATGGTGGAGCAGTCAGTCTCAGGTGAGACGGAGAATCTGTCTGGATTACTCACCTCCTGGCTTAGTCTAATTATAGTCTTCACCTTGGAAGATTTTTGCTCCTTGTAACACCTGGGGAGCTCTTTCTAGGCACAGAGAGGGAAAGAGTCTGAATAAGGCTTCCAGCTCTGAAAAATCTAAGACCTAAAGAAATATTTTATGAATCTTTACAAAATGTATAATATACATGTTGGAACATTTCTTCTATCAAAAACACTGTGTGTCAGTACAAATATTTATTTGCTATCCTCTATTTTATATTGTCCTAGGTATTCCCTGCAAAAACAGTTGCTATTACTTAACATTAACTTCCTCATTGCAGATATAAAACATAAGGCCAAAGGAGCAGATCATTCTGAGGGATGAACTGTCAGTGGGTTAATCCCATTCCTGTTTACATGTCCACTGTCAACTCTGTTTGTGTGTGTCCCCAGTCACCCAAGAATCATTAGTGTCTATTGGTAAATGATAATACCAGCTAATTTTTTCTGCCACTAATTGAAATTTCACACTCTTACATTTCAATATCAGTCAATATTTTTAAATTCTGGCACTTTTAATCAGGACTATTTTTCACAAGGGAGTTACAATGAGGCCCTAATTAATTAAGCTGGTAATTGCTCCTCTCCCGAGCAGTTTGCTCCTTACATAAAGCATTCTTTAGAAAATTTGCATCCTTAGCATTCCTCTTTAAACCTACCCCCCCACCCCCATTTATAAGAAGATTCCTTGGCTTCTATCTCTGTAAGAATTTACTGAAAATTCAAATTATTTTCATTTTCAAGCAGGGGTATAGAAAGGAGGTCACGTTTATTTCCCAGCAAGCTTCCATATTCAGACAAAAATACAGAAATACAATGACACCTCTCTATCATTGAGACGTTCAGAGAGAATCCCTGGGGTTCTCCTCCTGGAAGAGAGGTTGTCAGACGCCTCCCCTTTGATGTTCACTGGCTTATTTCAGCTTCTTGATCACGATGCAAGTTTTCATGGTCCGTTCCGCTTGTATCTTTCTCCCGTTTCTCAATCCTCAGCTACTTAATTGCTCCTGCCTCTCTGTGGCTGTTTCAGGGCCTAAGGTTTGTTATATTTCCACCCGGTTTAGTCCTATTATTGTAGTAGACATTGAATTTAGAGAGTTGGCTGTAATTGGCAGCCCTGCTCTCTTCTCCCTTAATCGACATTGCCCTAATTCCTATATTTCAGCGCCTCTTGGTGTATGATGCGTTTTGAGAAAAGAAAAGAAAAAAAAATGATGGTGACTAAATCCACTTGCTGATTTCCCTTAGAGTTAGGAATTCCAGATTATTGAAATCACTATACCACATATGGGTCAGATTTTCTAAAGGTTGCTATTGTTGTTTGCCTTTTTACATGGTTGTGTGTGACTTATTCATTCCACTTGCAGCAAATATTTGACTACTTTTAAAAATTAGTTTTTCCAACTTCCATGAGCTCTTCTTCTGCTTTTCCAAATATAATTGAAAATGAAACCATATCAATTGCTTAATTATCTAAAATTCAAAATGCCTTTTTCATGATATGTATAATTATTGAATGATAACTTTTTTTTGGAGCATTCTTCAGAGCAGTTTTATGTTCACAGCAAAATTGTGTAGAAAGAAGAGAAAATTTCCATATACTAATAACCTCCCCCACTTCAGGATCCTGCACCACAGTGGAACATTTGTTACAATGAATGAACCTACATTGGCCCATCATGATCCTCTGAAGTTCACAGTTGACATTAGTATTCACTCTTTGTGTTATATGTCCTACGGGCTTTGACAAATGTGTAGACATGTATCCACCATTATAATATCACAAAGAATAGTTTCATTGTTCTAAATATTCTCTGTGCTATCCTATTTATCTCTCCTTCCTTCTTTTCTAACATTTGGCAACAGCTCATCTTTTTACTGTCTTCACAATTTTGCGTTTTCCAGAACGTCATAAAGTTGGAGTCATACTGTATGCAGCCTTTTCAGATTGTCTTCTTTCACTTAACAATATGCATTTAAGTTTCTTCCATGTATTTTCATGGCTTGAGAGCTCATCTCTTTTTAGTGCTCATCTCTTTTCATGGCATTAGTTTTTCTTTGGTACTTTCATTAACTCAGCAAATGATTTTTTTCTTGAAGATAAATTTTAGCTATTTGTTAGAGAAATACTTTGTTTCATCATGAATACAATATCATTTTATTATTGTACAGTATTTGATTTTCTCTAATCTTAATTTCCATTTTCTTAAATTTTGGCACTTTCCAAAAATAGCCACAGAATCTGTTATTGTTCTGAATATTTTAAGTCTATCTCTTTTCCTTTAACTCACCCTGCCCCTATTTCAAGACTTAGTGAGATAATAACATTGTTACTTGGCATTTTGTGGGTTTTATTTCACTGTTTTTATTTTCTCACTAGAGGCCCAGTGCACAAAATTCATGCACTGGGTATGTGGGTTGGGGGGTGTCCCTCAGCCCAGCCTGCACCCTCTCTAATTTGGGACATCCCTCTCACAATCTAGGACTGTTGGTTCCTAACTGCTCACCTGTCTACCTGCCTGATTACCCCTAACTGCTTCTGCCAGCCAGCCTGATCATTCCCTAACTGCTCCCCTGCTAGCCCAATTGCCCCCAACTGCCCTCCCCTGACAGCCTGATCTCATTCCCAATTGCCCTCCCCTGCCGGACTGATCTTGCCCGCAACTGCCCTCCCCTGCAGGCTTGGTTCCCCCCCACTTGCCCTCCCCTGGTGGCCTGATTTTGCCCCCAATTGCCCTCCTCTGCCAGCCAACTTTGTTTTGATTGGTCAGTTTCTATGCCAGTCAGCATCTCTGGGCCTATCAATGGGGCCTGATCAGAAAGGTGGGGCTGATCAGCAGCTCTGGTAGAAGCCTGGAGAGAAATGGAGGCCTGGCTGCTGGCCAAGAGAGAGAGGCAAGTGCCGATCAACAGCTGCCACAGAGGCTATAGATCAGACCCTGCTTCTCTCTTCAGGCCTCTCTCCAGGCCTGATTCACAGCCCCATCAGCAGTCAGTGCTGGGTCACTGGGCCTGCTGCTGTAGCAGTCAGCGCTGGGTTGCCATGGCAATCCAGCGCTGACTGCAGGACTGACTTCTGGATGGTTGAGCCTTTGGTCTTGACAGACCCAGGGTTTTATATATTAGGATTACAGTATTTTTCACAAGATTGATTGATTGATTTTGGAGCTCAGGTAATAAAAACCACCTCTCTGCTGAAAGACTTAAATGGATAGTTTATCGGTTTTGGCAACTCTTCTGCTCCCTTGAGGGTGTAAATATAAGATGAGGGGGAAAAGAACAGCACAGAGCTGTTTCTTTTCCATTTCTCTTTCCCAATTGAGCTTCCAAGCCTCAGCAGTCATGCTCATGATGAAGCCAAAAACTTACCCAAGGTATTTCTGATCTCTAAATGGAGCAACATAAATCTTACTCTGTCTCACCAACAGCAGAGGGAGTATTCTTACTTGTATATGAGAGGTAAGAGATATCGTAAGAGGTCGTTCAGGACTCCTCTGAATTGTGCCCTGTCCTCTGTTCTCTGCCTTTAGGAGACTGACACTATTTGATATATTGGCCTAATCATTCCAGCTATTTAGACATGGCCTTTGCACTGAGCATTTAATGATATCTGCTTTTGAAATTGACTTTCAATATATTTGCATTGGGCCCATTCTTAAACGTAGGTACTTTATAGTATTTTATTCCTTTATACAATGATATCATTATTGATATCCTTTGGTTTCATTAGAAGAAACCTGCTCTATATGGACAATATTTATGTATTTAATTTTATTTTATTGATGAGAGAGAAAGAGAGAGACACCCACTTGTTGTTCCACTTATCAATGTCTTCATTGTTTGATTTTTGTATGTGCTCTGACTATCTATCGACCCTGCAACCTTAGTGTATGGGGGATGAAGCTCTAACCAACTGAGCTACCTGGCCAGGGCCAAGATTTATATTTAAAAATTCTTCTCACCCTGACCAGTTTGGCTCAGTGAATATAATATTGGCCTGTGGACTGAAGGGTCCTAGGTTCAATTCCAGCCAAGGTACAAGGGTCCTGGGTTGTGGGCTCAATCCCCAGTGGGGTGTGTGCAACAAATCAATGATTCTTTCTCATCATTGATGTTTCTATCTCTCTTTCCCTCTCTCTTCCTCTCTGAAATCAATAAAGAAATATGTATATTTTAAAAATTCTTCTCAACATTGAATCTGTGCCTGGCTCTATTCTTGTCACATTGCAGATAAATGTGCTTTTTTAAATGATGGTTTTATGCCACTAGTCTGCTAGAAGTTTGAGGTTTCTTGCTACCCTAATCTGCTCTCCTATTGGTTTCATAATAGCAAGTCATCATTTTCTGAAATAGCTCGAATAAATTATCTTTCCAGATAAACTTTCCTTTCAGAATAAATCTGTCCTTCTGACAAATTTTCCTGTTTCACCTAACCCTGACCAAAACTTTCTGTGGGCTACCTTTGTAGGTATATAACAATGTTTTTATTTTGTTTTAAGTTGAATTTAATTAATATCTAGGACATAAACTTTTAAAGGGGCCCTCCTTATTTGTGTGTGTGTATATATATATATATATATATATATATATATATATATCTTGAAACAAAAGTTTAGCTAGCTCAGATCATAGACGACTTTTTCCCCACACTAGGAGGAAGTCACAGTACCACTGACTCTTCTTACTTGATGCCATCTACAATGACCAAAGATGAGGAACCTGAGTGCCATTCTGGATAACGGGCCATACTCTAGCTTTGGTCTTATGCATAGAATCCAAGTACCCTGTTACCCTGAAAATAAGACAGTGTCTTATATTAATTTTTGCTCCCAAAGATGCGCTAGGTCTTATTTTCAGAGGATGTCTTATTTTTCCATGAAGAAGAATACGGTACACATTGTTAAATGAAAATAAAGGAAATTTATTACCTGTATACGGTACGGTAGTACGGTAGTTGTCAACACAAACCAGACAAACTGTGAATCCTTCAGTATCAAGAATTTACTCATTTATTCAATGACAATCATGTCATCATCTTCTGGAACATCATCATAACAATCCAATTCCTGAATTTCCTGGTGAATTTCTTGTGACTCCATTTCTTTCAGAATCAGTGGACCAAATCTCTCATGTTTAGCGTAGGGGGCCCTTATTTTCAGGTGGATGCCTTATATTTCACTCAGAAGGAAACCTGAAGTAGGTCTTATTTTCAAAGGATGCCTTATTTTGGGGGAAACACGGTATTCATTTATTTTTTTCTTTTGTTTACTATCCAGTTGACATTTACTGAACATTTATTTTGTGCACAACACTGCTTTTGTGCCCCTTCTTCCCCCCATTTTCACCCTTATGCAGGCTTAACAAGAACTCACCACAGTGCTACTGCAACATGGGCAGTTAGAGTAGAACTGTGCTGTCTGGCCCTACCACCTCCTGAGAGCTTACAAAGAAAAGGCTTTGGCCTCTCCTGACTTGAGAGTGTGTAGGAAGTAGTGGGAAAAGGTGGGAGGATTAAGCTGTACAAACTGGTAGTTGTAGAATAAACACAGATACAGTTTCCTGTGTAGGGAATATAGTCAATAATAGCGAGATAAATATGTATGAGGCAAGATGGGTACTGGAAGCAGTCGGGGGGACCACTCACTCTGTCAAGTACATATTTTTCTAATCACTTGGATGTACCTCTGAAACTACTACAGAATAGTATTAGATATGAAGTTTAATTGAAAACTTTATGTTTATTATTTTAATCTTTATTCTTGAAAGTAGTACATATGTCCTTACCCTCCCCCCCCCCCCGACTTTTTCTAGCTGAAAACTTTTTAAAAGAAAATATACTTTGGAGACAATTGGATTATTGTCAGTTTAGTTCCTTCTTTCTTAGATTCAAGAATTTAGTGAAGTGTTCAACCTCACATTGCTTGACGCCTTTACTTTACAGTTTAGGAGACTGGAACCAAGAAATAGTAGTGAGTTGCCTTATGAACAACAATGACACATAGCCAGGAAATGGGGATGAACATTCTGACACCCAACCCATTGTTAATTTTATAGCCCCAATATGACTGCCATTATGAAATGTCCCACATGATTATTATGATTATTTTTAATCTTAGTTTAATTCCTTCTAAGAAAGATCTGAGCTAAAAAACAAAACTAAGAAACAGCCGAAACCGATTTGGCTCAGTGGTAGAGCGTCGGTTTGCAGACTGAAAGGTCCCAGGTTTGATTCTGGTCAAGGGCATGTACCTGGGTTGCGGGCACATCCCCAGAAGGGGTGTGCAAGAAGCAGCTGGTCAATGTTTCTCTCTCATCGACGTTTCTAGCTCTCTATCTCTCTTCCTTCCTCTCTGTAAAAAATCAATAAAATATATTTTAAAAAAAAACAAAAAACAACAACTAAGAAACAAAAATAACAGACAAACGTTCCTATTCTTTCTTCCCCATTTGTGAGGGACTGCTGATTCTTTTTCCATCTCCCCTTTCCTGTTTCTTGGATGTTTCTCCATGCGGTCTATGATTTAGTGGTAAGATTTGATTGGAAATGCTGAGGTCCAAACATGGGTGCTGGTCAAAACTTTAATGACAGATGTGATGTGGGGCCAACCTATCAGAGCATGCATCATCATTATGTCATTCTTCTGGGCCCCTGCTAAGAATCCACCCGGGTTCAATGACCTACTCCAATCATGAGAATATCTACTTCCCAGAAGTTTTAGAGACCTCATCCATTCATTTTTGCTGAATTGCATATAAATAATTAGGGTTTATATTTATCCTTGCAGTACCTATTTAGATCAATTTTTTAAATAATGTTGATACTTATGAAAATATATCAACTCAGCCTTTTAATTTGACATAATAAAGAATAATGGAAAACAAATTACACAATGTCTTTTTCCCTGAAGATGTATTACAATTTTTTTAAAAAGCTGAGGGAAGTATGATGAAATTATTAAATTATGGTTTTATGCCAGTAGTCTGCTAGAAGTTTGTAACTTGATTTGTTGAAGTGTCTCTGACAAGTTCTGTATTTCAGCCTTTTAGAAAACAACATTAAATTCCACTTCTTTCTTCTGCTCCCCCAGCTCATGAGGTCATTAAGAGACACTGTTGTCAAATATCCTGCCAAATTAGCAAAAATTGTCCATGCAGTATCTTTAAGAAAAAGGGACAAGTTGGAAAGCTGTAGTTTGATGTCATCTTTTCCAATACTGTCAATGTACTTTTCTCCCAAATAGCGGATGACTTCATCTTGAAGTCCTAAAAACCATAAATGTAATCAGCCTCGCCACAAATATTTTCAAAATGAAATGCCCATTTTTTTTTAGTTGTCTTTTTGCTTTGTTTTATATCAGAAGAAAGTGAACAGGAGAAGCACTCAGTAGTGAATTGATGAACTGGTGTTGTCTGGGACCCTGGGCACTTCATGGTCCAGAGAAAGTCACAGTGAGGTGACAGAATGCTCCCTCAGACCACTGTCACTCACAGGGGAACATGATGTGCTCTGGGGGAATGCTGGGGAGGCGTTTGCAAAGCTATTTTAAGAGGTGTTTGGAACTGTGAGAGGACAAGGAAGCATAGGAGAACATGCCAGAAGCCTTGTTTGTAAATACTGTATTCTCTTTAGGGTCTATTCAGTTGCAGAATCAAAGGGTGTTTTGCCAGAAAATAAAGCTGCTTATCTTGCCTCACTAGAGGAGCATTTCACACTAAATAAAAACCCCAAATTAAAATGGAGTCATTTCACCCCCAAATCGCAGCAAGTTGTTTCGTTTGTTTCGTGTTTCTCCAACACGAGCTCCCCAAGCCATCAGGAAGCTGGTGCCTTTCTTTGGGACCAGTAAGCAGTTACCAGAGGACAGATGGGACTTGGTGTCCAGAGAAACTGTGTTTGAGGAGACTAGAGAGAAGTTGCCTCCATACTCATCCTCACACAGGCTCAAAGAAAGATTTGGATGAAGTGACAATCCTCCTGTGAAAGATTGTATCACCTTGAGGATGGAGAAAACAGAGAAAGAAATCATATTCCGGTGTCTCTTAGTTTTTGTCTATGGGACCTTAGAGATTCCCAAGGGAGCTGGAGCAGTCTTGCTCACAAGATGAACAGGACTGGGAACTCCCTTCAACTTCATCCTGTCTGAGAAAGAACCCACATTCTAGAGGTATCGGCATATATACATGTGAAGGGGACATTGTTCATATTGAAAACTGAGGAAGTACGAACATCACTCATGGCAGCATCATTCTCACCTCACCATTCTGTCTTCCTTCAGCATTCAGGCAGCTTGCATGGGAAACACATTCAAGCGCTTCAGAAGGGGTGGATACGGATACTGATACGTGTTCATTTATTTACTAGTCAACATTTATTGCTGAAAAATTAGGTACAGCCAGGGACTCTGCTGGACAAAGATGCTAATGTTAATTAATTGTAATCCCAGCCCTTATTGTCTGTCCTGGGAGATAAGATGAGGAATAAACAATGACGCATGATGTACAGGTGCTGTGATAGAAGTACTTGGGACTCCTGCAACCGCAGAGGAGGAGGGTCACCCAGTTGAACCCTAGTTCATAGAGCATTTAGAGAGTAAGTCAGGTTTCCCTGGACAGAATGGGGATGTCTTAGTCAGCTTGGGGTCCTCTAGCAAATATACCATAGACTAGATGGCTTCAACAACAAATTATAATTGTGTGTTGGATATGAAGAGAATAACTACTGTAATCTATCAAGCAGTGACTATCCCAAAAGAGTAAAGACAAAGTATCCAAATATGTAGAGTGCACACTGGGAGATCAGAAATAGAGTAGTGTGGGTTTGAGCAAATAATCCTTTATATTTGCATGTGGCTTTAAAATTCCCAAAGCTCATCACTGCATTGTTGTAGAGCAGGGTTTGGGGCCAAGTACATAAAGCCTTGGCCTGTCTCTGTATGGCCTCTAGCCAAGAATGTTTTTTGCACTATTAAAAAGTTGTTTAAAAAAATTAAAAGGCCCAGGGCAATGTGCTGGTAGAACAGACAAGAAAAATCCACCTGCTTGTTGTTATATGTTCCAGCTCTGGTTTTTTCATTCCTCTGGTTTCCTATATTTATGTATTTTTTTTCCTTTTTATTAAATTTCTTATAAGCTAGCTCAACTTCTTATTAAAAAAATATATTTTATTGATTTTGTACAGAGAGGAAGGGAGAGAGATAGAGAGATAGAAATGTCGATGAGAGAGAAACATCGACCAGCTGCCTCTTGCACACCCCCTACTGGAGATGTGCCCGCAACCAACATACATGCCCCTGACCGGAATCAAACCCGGGACCTTTCACTCTTCAGACCAACGCTCTACCACTGAGCCAAACCGGTTTCAGCTATCTCAACTTCTTGAGACATAGATGTATTAATACTGAAAATGAAAAAAAATAGAAAAAAATGAACAACATAGACTAAATGCGGCCTTCACTGTCAATAATATTTACTATTAATATATGCCATGGCTCAGAAGATAGAGTGTCAACCTGCAGACCCAAGGGTCTCATTTTTAATTCTAGTCATGCCTGGGTTGTAGGCTCTGTCCAATGTGCAAGAGGCAGCCAATTAATGGTTCCCTCCCATCATTGGTGTTTCTATCTCTCTCTTCTTCTTCCTTCCTCTATGAAATAAATAAAGTATGTATTTTTAAAAATAATAATATTTACTATCTGGTTCTTTATAGACAAGTTATCTGACCCCTCTTTTAGAAGAAGCTTCATCAAGGCTTGCAGTTCTTCTGCAAGTGTAACGAGTTCTGCTTAGTTCTGAATGAAACTAAAGCAAGATGGGAGAAGCACTGTGGCCTGACCACTTGTGGTTTGGGTTAGGGTAACTTGATTTGTTGAGGTGTCTCTGATAAGTTCTGATCCATACATGTAAAATGCCGGACATTGGGTGCCATTTAACACTGGGGTTCTTGATCTGGCATCTATATAGAAGGGTTCTGGAAACCTGGAGAAGGGGCTGTGTATAAATTAAACAAGAGTCCAGAGACAAAACATAATTTTGAAAGGCATATGGGAGGGGGACAGGCAGAGGAGCTTGGCTGAAGAAACCAAGTTCTCCTTGTCTCAGGATTCCTTGCTTTTTATTAACACAATTTGCCCTAAGGCAAGGTGGAGATATACACTTCAAAGGCCAGGGTTTAGTACACAAATCCATTGTCAGATTGGGAGAGTTACCTCTGGCTGTTCAGGTATTTGGCCAGGAGGAGGCAATAGCATGTAGATTAAAATGCTCTGAACTGTCTAGCAGCAAGCAGTCATCCTTTTCAGGTTTGGGGAAATGCCTTTCAGCCATCCCAGATGATTCAGCCCTGCTGACTTGCTGGAATTAGCTTCTGGCACGTGTACCTAGTGGATCAGGTATCTTCAGTTTGGGTTTCAGAACACAAGTCCAGCTCTTCATTTGTGCTTGATTACCACTTTCATGAAGTCATACTTGTGGATTCACTAATAATGACTTAAAATAAACAATACTTTGTTAAAGAAAAAAAAAAACCTTTACAATTTTTAATATATTATCAGATCCATCACCTCATTTTATTTTAACAAAAACTTCAAAGGTTGATAATAACAAGTTGAGGAAATTCAGGATTAGCAGTTTTGGGTGCCTTGCCCAGGGTTATACAGTTTGAATGCGAATTCACAATGCCCAGCTCCTATCCGGTTGTGTTTTCCATCCTTTCTCATAGAAAACCCACTGTATTATTGCAAGAAGTGCCCTTGAGTGTGTAACAAAAGCCAATTGCAAACTCATCTGTAATAAATCCTCTAGGTCAGTAATCAAACTGTGGCTCAAGAGCCACATGCAGCTCTTTGGCCCCTTGAATGTGGCTCTTCCACAAAATACCACGTGCGGGCGTGCATGTACAGTGTGATTGAAATTTCGTGGCCCATGTGCAGAAGTTGGTTTTCAGCCCTAAAAAAAAATTTCAATCGTTGTACTGTTGACATTTTGCTCTGTTGACTAAATGAGTTTGCTGACCACTGCTCTAGGTGGTGACAGAGAAGCCAATTAAGAATGATGGGTCCAAATTTTTCTTTTGAATCAACTCCCCCTCTAAGAACAGGGATTTCACTGTAGAACTCAAAACCTCACTGATCCACAGGAAGGAGCCTATCTCCCTCCCAGGGAAACCTCATATCCATCCTGGGGAAGGCAAAGAAGTCTCCGATGCTTGTTCTCTGTGAAGCACCCCCCACCCCTGCCACACACACACACACACACACACACACACACACACACACACTTGTATTTTAAATAATTATTGTTAAAAGTATTACATATGTCTCCTCCTCCTCCCCTCACCCCCCAGACCCAATTGATCCCCTCAGGCCCTCACCACCCCATTGTGTGTGGCCATGGGCCATGCATAGTTGCATACAAGGTCCTAGGTTAATTACCTTCCACCCATCCACCCTCCCCCACCATTCCTCCAAGATTCCCCACTCTGTTCCATGCAGAGTGCAAATTCCGAGTTTCTGGATCCATTCCATTCATCAGTTTATTTTGTTACTTAGATTCCACAAGAGTGAGATCATGTGATAAGGATATATAATTTTAAATTTTACTTAGAACTATCTTGTGATCTGACTGTGGCTCCATTTTGCATTTGAAGAAGCAGAATGGAGAGGAAAATGCCCTGCTTTGATGGTTGGGGGAAAGTAGATCTGAAGGACAGCCATCTATAGGATTGGAACATCCTCTGGGGGGAGGGGGAGCATAAAGTATCCCCGGGAGCTTTCAGAGAGCTCTCTGGGACTGATAGCTGCCATTCCCTCCGGGCTGTATTAAGATGATCTCCATTTCCCTTTTCTCCTTTGCCTTGGCTCTGCTAGTCATACATCTTTGTTCTGTTGGCTTTAAACAGTTGAACTTGACCTGTATGCTGCCATCCCCCACAGAAGACTAGAGCATCAAGTCATTGCTTAGTCTGTGTGTCCTTAGTATGGAACCTCCCTTAAAATGGATAGGATGAATGCCCTGCTTCCCTGTGATGTCCTATAAATGTGCACAGTCCTGCCCATGCCTGCACTGGGGAGAGCAGAGATGTGAAACCTCTGCAGACCTTCCTGGTTTAATCTTGCTTCAGCCTAAAGTGAAATGTTGACCTGTGGTGTTGGATGGTATGGGAATTCAGTGCAAAATATTTTAGCAGGTTTTCAGAAAGGAATTACATACATGAATAGGAATAATACTTTTCAAGTCACACCAATCACCAGTCCTCAATCTCCAGGGCAAAAGCTCTCTGCTAGGAAATACATTTTGAGATAAAAGGAGTTAGCATTTTCTCTTCAGACTGTTCGTTGATGAGCCCTGTGCTCACAGTTTCTCTTAATTTAAAGTGGGGCTCTGGTGTGTTTTATTCCCTCCAATGGGAAAATTGTAAGAAGTTATTCTGGTTAATAAAGTGATTTGGGAGTGTCAAAAAATGTTAATGTGATTACTCCCATGAAAAGTGATCCCCTATCCAAGAAAAGAACTTCTCTGTCTCACAGCCCATTTGTGTCATCCTCATTTCCTTCAGAATTAATTGTTGCTCTTGTAACGATACTCAAAACTGATGGGCAGATGCTATTCTGAGGAGAAAGGGGGGCAGTGTGCTCACTTATCACAGAATTCTAGCCCTTTTCAGGTTTCTTTGCTTCTTGAGCTAAGGAAGACAATGAGCATTTTATACCCGTTGAATATTTATTGCTTTCACACTTATTTTTTCATCTATTGCTCCCTGTGCAATCCTGTGAGGTAGGTGTTATTACTGATGTCCAGGTGGGAATTATGAGTATTTAAGATTTTGTCCAAAATCAGCTGTATGTGTATGACAGAATTAGGAAACAAGTCAGTTTTTACATTCAAATGCACTGCACCTTTCTCTATAAGGTGGCCCTCAGGACCTCACCTAACCCTGTAGCTCCTTCCTTTCTATAATAGATGTTACCGATAGCCATACTTCTTACCTCATAAGCTTATTCAAGAATCAGGAGAAATACATTTGAAAATATTTTGTAAACACTTAAAAATGCTATGCAAATAAGTATGTTAAAACTATTATTGCCATTCATAAAAACTTAGATTCAGATAAAACCTCCAATTCTTTATTTGGTTTACTTAGCTATATAGTACTGTTACAGGGATGCTATTTTTTTTTTATAAGTTGACTGTATCTTCTTGTTTGTTGGTTTTGTTAACCTCACCTGAGAATATTTCTCCATTACTTTTCTAAGAGAGCGTGTTGGGAAGCTAATCTGAAATCCAGATACCTGCCCTAGATCGGGAATAGAGCATAAGACCCTTCTGTGCTCAGTCTGATGCTCTAATAGCGACACTGGTCAGGCCTGTTGACTATATCTTTAATTTATGTTTCTTGTTAGGCTGGCTGGCTTATTTCTGTTGGGCTCAGTGATATTTCATAGATAAGAAGCAGACATGGCACTTTGGCTACCTCCTCAGTTGACTAGGATCACCCGTGAGGAATAAGGAATTCTCTCTGTCCAACATACCCTATATCCAGATGTTCCGAATTGTTTTCCTCCAACCTCCAGCATGAACCTTACAATTAATATTCCTGCAGGTATATTTTTCTAACCTGAGCTCATAGATTAAAGTTATTGCCAAATATTCAAGGAAATTCCTTTAAAACTGAGATGATATAGTACTAATCTTGGGGAGAATTAAGAAATGTCTAGTTTGCACTTAAATAGAATTTCTGGAAGCTCTGACGTGTATCTTGCTGAGATGGTCAGGGAAGAAGGTGACAGAAATGTAATCTGAAGAAAGATGTGGGCCCAGGAAATCAGAACCACGATTTTACCTCTGCTCTTCATGTCACTGCCTCTAACACTAGGCAAGGCACTGCTGTGTGTGCACAGCTAAGAATAACTAACGAAGGTTGATCAGACTATTCTGAGAAAAAATAAGGTTCTGAACAGCATATTTTGTGAGCATTAGCTACCTTTCAAATGAAGTACTTTTTCTTTTCAGAATCCCCAGAAGCTGTCCAGTCTCAAAAACGGAAATTGCCTTGTTGTGCAGTAGTGAGAACTTGTGACTCAGAGGCAGAAGGAAACACTGTGACTAGGGTGCTCTAGGGAGAAGCCCAGAGGACTGCCTGCTTCCTGATAGCCAGACACCACAGGTGTGGCTCTATTGAGTAACAGTGGGACCTTCTAGCTAAAAAGAGTGCAGGGACGCAGGCTTTGCACCTCTGCCTTCACTCACCGGGAGAGACTATGGCAGAAGTCTCCATCCAAAGACACTGTTTATGGTAACTAAAGCTGCCCTTCATTGAGTAAATCTTACGGCCCAACTGTTCTATGTATAATTTACCTTAATCAGTCTTCACCAAACCTGCAAGAAAAATATTCTCTCCATATTACAGATAAGGAAAGAAGGTTGGGTAAAGTGAATAAGATCACAGAGCCAGAAAGAGTTGGAGCCAAGATTCAAATGCAACTTAGTGTCTTTGTCTCTCTGCTGTATTGTCCTCCTTGGGAGTAGTCATAGAAGGCATCAGGGGTGTTTAAAGAAAAGGCATTCTGGGAAATGACACTTAGAAAAAGTCAAGCAACTGCAAGTCACTACTTCAGGGAGACATTCATTGTAGACCAGCTGTCCCTCTCGACCTTCATTGTTGTCTTCAGCATTTCTCGTGTGTGTGTGTGTGTGTGTGTGTGTGTGTACTTTATTATTACATTTATAATACTGAAAGGGATACTAGAAAATAAGTGCTTGTGTTCCACCCACCGAGAGCCATTCACTCTTTTTATTGAAGTAAAAAATACGTAACCTAAAATTTACTATTTTAAAATGCACACTTCAGTGGCATTAGAAACATCCATATCACTGTGTAACCATTATCACCATCCATCTCCCACACTTTCATCATCTCAAACTGAAACTCCGTACCCATTAATCAGTAACACCCCATTTCTCCTTCACCAGCTCCTGCAACCACCATTCTACTTTCTTGTTGTTTGTTTATTTATTTTATAAAAATTTGCTTTATTTTCAATTACAGTTGAAATTCAATATTATCTTATATTAGTTTAACATTGATACATTATTATTAACAATGTATATTAACTACAAAGCTATAGTAGTTAGACAAGTATATAATTTATGAAGTGATTTCCCCTGGTAATTCTTTTTTTTTTTAAATATATTTTATTGATTTTTTTACAGAGAAGAGGGGAGAAGGATAGAGAGTTAGAAACATCGATGAGAGAGAAACATCAATCAGCTGCCTCCTGCACACTCCCTACTGGGGATGTGCCTACAACCAAGGTAAATGCCTTTGACCAGAATCGAACCTGGGACCCTTCAGTCCATAGGCCAGACACTCCCTTCTTCCCCACTGATAATTCTAATACCCACCTAGCACCATACATAATTGTTACAACATTATTGACTATATTCGTATGTTGTAACTTGATATCATTATGACCAGTGGTCAGCAAACTGCAGCTCTGTTAACTGAGTTTGCCAACTACTGACCATGACTATTCTGTAACTACCAATTTGTATTTCTTATCCATTCACCTTTTACATCTAAGCCTCAAACCTCCTCCCATCTGAAAATCCTCCATTTGTTCTCTGTATCTATGAATCTGTTTCTGTTTTGTTTATTTTGTCCTTTTCAAATAGAGGTGAAATCATATGGCATTTGTCTTTCTCTGTCTGACTTATTTCACTTAGCCTATTACTGTCTAGGTCCGCCCATGATGTAGTAACAGTGAGATTTATTTATTTATTTATTTATTTATTTATTTATTTATTTTTTGTAGCCAAGTAATACTCCATTGTATATATGTACCACATCTTTGTTACCAGTCATCTATTGAGCACTTAGGTTGCTTTTATATCTTGGCTGTTGTAAATAATGGTACAGTGCACTCCCCCCTGTCTGGCCTCCCTCTTTGGATGTTCCACCATATCTCTGACAAAGTGGTCTGGAGTAAAATGTTGCTGCCTGTTTCCTCACATTCTGCATCCATCCCTACTCTGTTTCCTTGCTTTCCTCATTTCAGGAAATGGGACCACTATAAATCTGGAAACTTTAGGACTCATTTTTTGAAATACATGTTTTAATTTTAGCATAGTTTTAGAGTTCACAGAAAAGTTACAGGGATAGTATAGACAGTTCCCATATACCCTCACCTAGTTTCTCTGTTGTTAAATAGAGTGATATATTTGACACAACTAATGAACCAATATGGATACATTATTATTAACAAAAGCCCATACTCTATTGGGATTTCCTTCGTTTTTACCCAATATATTTTTTTCTGAGATTCCTTCCAGATACCACAATAAATGTACATGTGATTTCTTTCTCTGTAGGCTCCTGATAGTGTAACAGTTTCTCAGACTTTCCTTGATTTTAATTACTTTAACAGCTTTGAGGAGTCCTGGTCAGGTATTTTGTAGAATAGTCCTCAATTTTGATTTGTTTGATGTCTCATGGTTAGACTAAGGCTGTGGTTTTCTGGGAAGAAAGAGCACAGAAGATGAAGGGTAGAGGCTATTGCTGAAAAGGGAAGCACTCACCCCCTCTACCCCTCCTGAGTTCTTTGTTGGACTAATAAAATCAAAACAAGACTAAATTAATGGGAGAAAAACCAGTTTGAGATATGCACAAAGGAGATCATAAAGGATGCTCAAAGAAAGGATGGAAGCAGAAAGCTATTTATAACTGAGACAAAGAAACAAGAAATTCATGAAGAACTGACAGAACAAAGAAACTTATGTTTGAGTGCTCAGTAGTGAGTAATATAAACAGAATGAGTTTGGGGTAGGGTAAATTAGTAAGAAGTAACAAGTTTGTTTATGCAGGCTTTTGGCCCTGAATTCCTTAACTCAGGATAAGAATGCCTCTCTCAGCCCCCTTGCAGCAAAAAGGGCACCTTGCACAGGGAAAATTTATTTCCTCCTCCAAGAAGACAATGGAAGGTCAACCGGCCCTTCCATCCCTGGTTACTTTTCAAGAACTTTCATTCAAAAGAATCAATATCCCATGTAGGATGTTTGGGGGCAGCCTGCCTTGGACTCCAACACTGTCAACATGACTTATTGATGATGGTAATTAAAGGCTGAGAGAGTGTTTGTGATGAATCATTTTTATTCTCCCCTTTCTTTCTTTATTAAGCTCCCTGTCAGTGCATGATCTAGAACTTCCCGCCTCTCTTCTCTTGTCTTGAGCTGCTTCCATCAGGTTCTAGCCCACACTTATTTGCTTTTCAGTGTTGGTTGTTGTTGTTTAACATATGCCTTTTTCTGCCTCGAGGCTTCTGCATGGAGAGTATGCCATATACTGTTCCCTGCAGAGACCCTTCTCATGCTCAGCAGGGAAAGCACCTTCCTGTTTTTCAGTCTGATTATCTGCCATTCCACAAAAAGCCTTTCCCGGTGAATCCAGTCTAAAAGAATGGCTTGGCTTATAAGTCATTTTATAGCACCTTGTCTATTGCCTCCCTAGAATTTAATGCAGTCATTTATGTAACTTTTACTTTATGTTTTTAATATCCCACTAGAAGGTAGGGACAAGAGCTCCCTAATTTACCACTGAATCACAGGTGTCTAAGACGGTATCTGGTATACAGGAGAGCTTAACTCTGGTCGAATAAATGAATAAACCATATTGTCTTAGAGACACGACAAGCTTGACTGGGAGAGATAGGGAGAGAGGTGCATGCATTGAACAGTCCTTTTATTTTTAGAGAATTCCTTCTTCTTAAATTATTGGTAGTTGTTAAGTTGTGTTTCATTTAATTTAGTTAATGTCGATTCTCTTTCTTTCTTTGTTATATGAATCAAGAATATACTTTAAGAATATAGAATGAACAAGATTTATTTTCTGTGACAAATAAAGGGAAACAATCATCTAACACTTCAGTGAGATATTGGTCTTATGAGACCCTAGCTGGGATATCATACTTAATGGTCTCTGAATATTAAGATGGTGCAAACTAATATACAAATCTCAAGAGAAACAAAAAAAGATCCACAGCATGAGCAGAATAAAAAATTATGCCTAAATGTAAAAGCAAGCAAGCAAACAAATGGGTTTCAGTAGGTTAATCTGGGCCCCAAAATGAAAAGGACTAACGGAGAAAACTTGTAAATATTTGAAGATGTCTTAGGAATGTTATTCTTACTAAAGTTCCTTTACAGTGAAATTAAACCAAGGGTCATGTCTCTTCCATCCTCTGTCCTAGGAAACAAAGAAAAACCTCTTTACCCCACTCTTCTCTCTTTTTAAGGCCGCCATTCCCCTGACCTCCTAGACATTGACATCAGACTTCTGGAAACAGTCCTCCACACTGCTCACCCTCCTTACTTACAAACTCTGTCTTCCTACACTTTACTGACAGTGGCACCCATGTTTTTCTTATTCCTGTGGTGAACTTTTACTCTATATATTTTAGAGTTCTATTTTAATTTTTATAGTATACTAGAGGCTTGGTGCACAAAATTTGTGCACAGGGTTTGTGGGTTCCTTAGCCCAGCCTGCACCCTCTCCAATTCAGGACTCCTTGGAGGATGTCTGACTGCTGGTTTAGACTGGATCGCACAGGGATCCGGCCTAAACTGGCAGTCGGATATCCCTCTCACAAACCAGGACAGCTAGCTCCTAACCACTCACCTGCCTGCCTGCCCTAGCCACTCTGCCTGCCTGCCTAATCCCCCTAACTGCTCTCTCCTACTGGCCTGATGGCCCCTAACTGCCTCTGGCTTGGCCCTGCCCCACCACCATGGCTTTGTCTGATTAGCATATTACCCTTTTATTAATATAGATAATGCATTTACTCCTCAATCAGAAAAATATTCTTAATGTTTTAAAACTACAAACAATATGTAAGCTATTATCCTGTATATTAAAAGCCTAATATGCAAATCGACCAAAAGCCAAAATAACTGGTGGAAGGACTGGTTGCTATGATGCTCACTGACCACCAGGGGGCAGACGTTCAATGCAGGAGCTTTCCCCAGCCCACAGGCCCCAGGCCAGCCAAGGCGGGTGCCAGCAGGGCCCCTTGGATTGCCCTTTAGGCCACCCCACAGAAGGAAGTGACTGGCAGCACTGGCAGGGGCTGGAACTGGGGCACCAAGTTGGCCAACACAGGTTCCAATGGGAGGCCTCCCTGATCACCCTGACGGCTGCCCCACAGATAGGCCCTCATCACTGGCCAGGCCTAGGGATCCTACCCATGCACGAATTTTGTGCACCAGTCCTCTCCTGTTTTATAAGCATCCAACACTTCACTCTACCATACATTAATCCCCAGGAATTCTTCAGAAAGGACAGTATTCCTTCAACAGGATCTGATTATCTTTGCCGTCAGTTATGGACATAAGGAAACTAACCAACTGAAGTCTGTCATTGAATGAGCTTTACATTTGTACTGCATCTTGATTCCATTTTTTTCCTGATTCAGGATTAACTCACAGTACTTTGGAATATGTAGACATCACTTTGCATTCTGGAGTTGGGAAACTTTTTCTAGAATCAGCAAAGGAAATTAGAGCAGACTGTTTTATCTGTATGGATTAAAATATTCCTATAAATAATGAGTATAGTTTCACAAGGTTATTTAATTATACAAAATTATTTTCACAATATTATTCTTTATTTGATCTTCAGTTCGGGGCTATAGGTAGAAATATAAAACTGTCAACTTACAATTGGTCTTGTTTCCAGTTTGATAAAGTTTACATGTCCTATAATGAATAATGAATATTTTGAACATGTATAATGAGAATCTTCATCCTAACAACTTTACAGAAGCCTCTTAAAATGAAATGCAATTTGTAAGCCTCCAGATTTCAGCAGTTTAATCCTCCAATTTTTCTTCTTGAGGGGCCCTTCTTTCCTCATTCCATTCCCATCCCTCCATTATTAGTGCAGGAGTGATATTTAAAATGCAGACCTGATAGTTGAGTTATTTGAATCTTTTCTGATGTTTCGGTTCTTCTGGCCATGCTGTTTCTGTCTATGACTCAGTTGATTCTTCTTAGATAGATTCTCAAAATAAATTTAATAACTCCCTTAGTAAACAATTGTGAGTTTAAGTCTTAATTTGTCCATTACCCTCTATCTTCGTTGACTGCAAGGCTGACTCTGTTTAAATTTTTCTGTTACTATACCCTCCTCACCTTACCCCCAAACCCTTAAAATGATATTACTTTGGTAAACCACTTTTCCATTTTATGGCAGAGGGCTCAAATGCCAAATTATGTTGGATGGATTGATAGGCCCTTTTGCTAATACATACTATTATCTATGATTTTCTGTTCTTTTGCTTTACTTATTGAAACACACTTGTAAAAAAACCACTTTTGCACCTTTAAAAAATACAGAATCCAGTGGGATGCTCAAGCACCCATAAGCAGTATTCTCAATTAACTTGATGTTCAATTAAATAAGTAAACAAAGGCACAGTCATCATCTATAAAATATGAATTGGATTCCAATAAGTTTAGGAATACAAAGTTTTGCTTCTGGCCATGAAAATCTTGAAGCTACAGACCTTGACTGAGAACAATTAATTTTAAACACCTTCCAGGGGGCTAGGGAATGGGTTTGTGTCTGGTTGAGGGAACTTCTCGTGTTGACTGTTTCCTTGATCATAAAATTTCTGTTCCCTTTTCATGCTTCATATAATCCAGGGCTTCAAAAGATAAGTCCAGGACTTCCCTTTCTATCTCTTCACAGATAATGCAAAAGGGAAATGAAAACATTTGAGCTATGGGGAAATAACCTTTAAGATGTTTTGAAAGAGAATTAAAACAATAATATAATAGTAGATACGTTCAGAGAGAATATCCCATTCCTCTGGGCTTCAGTCTCCTCACATTGATATTAGAGGATTGAACTAATGACCTCTAAGAGATCTATGAGATGATATTCGTCGGAGGCAGTTGGAAAGTCAGCCTCGGTTTTCTATTACAAAGAAAAGCCCTGTGTCACAATTCTCTCAGAGACAGAACATGATTTCCCCATGCTGATGAAAGGTTAAAGTATATGTTGATTTTCTGAATTCTCAGGAATTGCCTGAATTCCCTAATCTAAACAAGAGGTAGGAAAACATTATAATGAAATCTTCCAGAGCCTCTAAAGGCAACGTTAATTTTCTCATTAGGATGGTCATTTTTCTAGGTAGAAGGTGGAACTCTCCAGGCTAGATGACTATTCAGTGAACAGTAAGCCCATACAACCCAGAAAGATATAAGGCTGGATGCTTTTAGTGTTAGTATTTCTGCCTTTTGTGTGCAGGTACACTTATATCTGTGAATTTAGAGTGGTTCTAGCTAAAATTAAAAACTACACAAGGTTATCTTTATTGTTATAAAGTATCAGATGAGACTGAAGAGAGGAGAACATGACGTGTGCTAAATGAAACTATTCCACAACAACTCAACTAAATAGATGGGGAGATGTAGCTTCATA
This sequence comes from Pipistrellus kuhlii, assembly GCF_014108245.1. Taxonomy (NCBI): domain Eukaryota; kingdom Metazoa; phylum Chordata; class Mammalia; order Chiroptera; family Vespertilionidae; genus Pipistrellus; species Pipistrellus kuhlii. Next base: position 17,451,792 of record NW_023425405.1, read on the forward strand.
AGCTAGCAAAGACAGACTATCAAGGTTCACATGGCCTTAACAAGGTTGAGTTTAGTAAAGTGAAATATCTTTAAAGGGTTAATTAAGGAGTAGAAATGATTGATTTGTACTTAAAAGAAATGACTATGATTGAAGAATTCAAAATGATTTTTTAAATCAATCTTTATTGTTCATATTATTACAAAGGTTCCTCATTTCTTCCCCCCTCCACCAGGTTCCCACCCCACCCTCCGCCCCCTTTCCCTCTCCCATTGTCCTCATCCATAGGTGCACAGTTTAAGTTCAGTCTCTTCCTCCCTCCCTTTCCCCAATAGTAAATCCCTTTTCAGATAAGTAAATCAGTTACTTAGCATTTTCTCATAGCAATAATACCTCCACATGCCCAAAGATACACTTCACACAAAAGACATTTCCAAATAGGTCAACCACCTCATCCAGGCCCCGCACAAGGCACTCACAGATCAACACCCCAGCGCTTTACTAACTCAACATATCCAGATCTAAGCCTTCATCACTTGATTCAGCAAACCCTCAAGTTCCCGCAAAAGTTTCCAGCCATGTCTGAGAGGCAGCCTTGGGGCAGGGGCAGACACGGAGCGAGCTGTTCCGGGCCTGGATGCTCTGTGCCTGGCCTCTGTTGCTCTGGTCCGTTCCACAACCAGCTGCTCCGGGTCTGGCCATTGCCGCTCCCGACCTGGTTGCTCTGGGCTTGGCTGCTGCTGCTCCGGGCCTGGCCACACCCGACCTGGCTGCTCAAAATGATTTTAGCAAGAAGACTGAAAAAAATGAAGGCCAGATAAATAAATGAGATAAGAAAGGAAGATGGTTTCTAAATTAAGTCAATAATGAGATTGGAGTAGACAGATTGGAAAATTATTAAAGAGATAGGGTAAAGAAGTCAAAATATACTTATTCCAAGATGCATCAATGTACATACATAGAAAAACAGCAAAATAAGGAACAATGAATCTGTAAAACAACCAGAATTTTTTTTTAAATTTTCAATAATAAATGACTATGTGTCAATAATTACTTTAAATGTAAATGAATTAAATTCTTTAGTTAAAGAAAAGTAAAATAAAGAGACAGGATAGATTGACCTGGGTGATTGGGTAAGTGTGGTGGTGGTGATGGCAGTGATGATAGGTTAGCCAAAAAATATGAGACCAGAAGGTTTCTGGGATAGCCAACTAGACTATGAGGATGGGGCCAGTCTTCTAAACTTAACTCAGTTTTTGAGCATTTGAGTTTGAGAAACACAGTGCAGGTTAGAGGAGCATTAGGGTATGCTATTGGGTCTACAAGTTTTAGTAGAGAGATCTAGACTGCAGAATTTACCAGCATATTGATGGTAAAATGGCTATTGCATTTATATATTCATATAAAAATTATTTTAACTTATATTTGCTTCCAGCTCAATAGCCTTCATGCTGTATCCCTTTAGGAAGTAAAATTGCCAAGTGGTGCTAAAAAAAAAGAGTGAGAGAGAGCAGATTTGTGATAAATGAATGCCTGAGCTGGAAAGCAATGCTAGGGCATTTTTCTTAATTGAAAACAGTTTATCTTTTATTCATTTCCCTGCTTTTGTTTCTTGTGTTTGCCTGCTGAATACCTAGGTGCAACTCAGAGTATAATGAAAGGGTTGGGATGGCACCACTGTTAGAGCCATTTTGAGCATTCATTAATACTAGTCATGAAAAGTAAAAGCAGGTATAGCTTTTGTGATGTTTTATAAGGGAGAGTATTTGCATATCTGCATGTCATCATTTTGACTTTCCTATAAATCTCATCATAATTCCTCCCTTTTTTGTCCTTCATTTATATCTCTCTTCAATGGGTTGTTAAGTAGTTTGTTTATTTTTAAATAAGAATGCTGGGCAAAAGAAAATAAAATTCTGAATGTCACCTCTATCCAAAATCAACATCCTAACTTATTTTGTGCTCCCTTCTATAGTGGAAAGACAAAGCCCGGCTTATACTGGGATATATGGCCTTCTCTTAAATACCTTGGGATTGTTACTGATGTCAGCAATAGCTGCATTGAGGTGGCAGTGAATAAATTCCATGTGATCTTATTTCTGGTCATTAGATATTTCCCCAAAGAGTTGAAAATGAATTTAGCAGAAACAGAATGTTAGAGTTAACATTGAAGAGTGTGAAGTATTTTTCTCAAGGTTTATGTATTTCTCATAGTCCATACAAATGATGATGTGTGTTTTTTGTTTGTTTTTTGTTTTTGTTTTTGGAATACTAATTTGAGAACCTCACCTTAGCGTCATGCACTTGTAGAATTAAAAATAAAAGTTCATTAGTAGTTAAATGTTCTAAGCACAGTGTTAAATTTAGAAAATACTCTTGAATTGATGAATTGATGACAAGAACTATCTCCCTTGACCAGCAGAAGAGATTGTTTAGTTCATATCAATAATCATTTTTTTGGTATTAATTTTATCATGCATGAAATTAGTTATTTCACTAAGACTATGTGTTGGTGTGTGTGTTAATTAATATACTATGTGAAGGCCTTTCTGTGATTTTTATAGAGAAAGGATCAGTTCCAGTGACTAATTTACTTTCAAGGTTAGAAGTAACTGACCAAGAAGGACAAGACATATTTTGACACATAATAAAGAGAAAGAAAGATAAAGGATTTATTCAGTGTATATTGAATGCAGTAGATTCTAAACTTAGAGAAATTGATGGTATGACATGGGTACACAAAGTGGTATATTAATCTGTTTTATTTGTTAAAAAAAAAAACTCAACACTATTAACTATCAAGATGGACATAGTAAAGATTTCGAAGAGCTTTAAATCTGGTTGCTAACATAAGAATACATAAAACAATTATGGAAGAATAGGATATTGTAAAAGTTACATAGAGAGAAAATTTTATGTGATGAAGTGGTGTTGGCTAATTTATGGCTTATTGTAAATTTATTGTGCTACACAAATTACAAACATCACAACCAAAAGCAGCTTGGCTCAGTGGATAGAGTGTCAGCCTACACATTTAAAGGTCCCAGTTTCAATTCCGGTCAAAGGTATGTACCTTGGTTGTTGGCACATTTCCAGTAGGGGATGTGCAGGCGGCAGCTGATCGATGTTTCTCTCTCATCGATGTTTCTAACTCTCTAACCCTCTCTCTTCCTCTCTATAAAAAATCAATAAAACTCACAATTAAAAAAAATTAAAAACATCACAATTACTATTTTCATGAACATTACCAAGGAACATTATGCAATTCTGAATTTTGATATTTCTATTATATCCTTGGTAATCTATCATACTTTATAATTTGTGTAATTTTAATACGAGGCTTGAGGGCATAGGCCATTGCTCTCAAAAGACGAACAATTTCAAGGGGCTCTACACAAATGTTGGTATTTATTACTTAAAAAGAAAAGCTGATTCTGTTTTGAAATTCCATCACTTGGCAAACTGGAAAGTCAGCATATGAAAGTCAGCAGGAGGACATTGGAAGACGTGAGTGTCACGGGTGGATATGGAGAATGTCCATTACACCTGAGAGAACTTTGTGCCAAATGACCGCTCATTGACTTTTTAATGTGAATGAGCAGCTTTACCCCAAGAGGAATCTTAAGCACTGATTTTAAACTCATCAGGTTTTGTAGTGGGGCTATCAGAGGATTCTTACTAACCTGTCTGCTCTGTACCTATTACAGACATGAGATAAACAATATGAACAATTTTCTAAGATATGTCACATCTTTGAATACTGTTGGTTAAGAAGTGTAACATGTATGCATCTGATTCACGTCACTGAGAGCCAGAATATGTGTCCTTCAAATTAAGAAGGCATTAATTTAAAATACTTGAGAAGTATTCCATCATTCCCTTTAGAAACAAAGCAGCAAATGTATGTGGAGAATATACAGTTTTTCATCCTTTTTTCTAATGTGTTCATGTGTATTATAAAATGTAATGTGTAGGAATCCGTCTCCCATAGTACAGTTCCTTGAACTCAAAAGCCTATTTTTAAGAACATCATAACCTTCTTCAGAGTTAATATTTGGAAGGAAAGTTTCAAAGACAGAGCATTGGAATAGGTGATAAATATTAGAATTAGATGTACTCTTGCAAAATTCCCAAAGGAAGATACATACTGAAAAGCATCTGATTCAAGAAGAATCATCTCTCATCGGGAGTGCTTAGTTTTTATTATCGCCATTATTTTTCCAGGAAGCACTGAAGTCTGTTTAAATAAACAAAAATAAACACAGCATCCTAGCAAGCCACGATTTTGTTAGCATGAATTAATGGGAGAAAAAATAATTCCAGCAAAACGAAAGCAGAGTTATTTCTGATACTATCATCACCACCATGTGCTTCTACTCAGAACCTGAGAGCAGCCCAGTGTGGACTTTAGAGACACCAGTGAAAGGGGGGGAAAAAAGGACCCTTAAACCAGTCTCAGGGCAGGCCTGAAGTTGTTCTGCCAAGTTTTCTTGCCTGTTTCTTTGCTCTGCTACCACACTGCAGCTACACTGTGCCATAGAGACGTAAAACCAGGCTGGTTTTGCTTGGTCGTTTCTTATGAGCACATTGTCTTGATCATCAATAAAACAGGGCCTTGTGTGGAGCAGTTGCATCTGAACGGTTGTGACTTCACACCTGTTTTGGTTTGGAGTCCTCTCAGAAACAAGACCCTACTTCTGCTTGGGAAGTAAATGCCAGGAGCTATATAGAGACAAGAAGACATGAAACAGGGAAGGACAGGCAGCAAAGGAAAGGTTTTCTATTAAGCTGGGCACCTCAGAGGGTGACTGGAGTGCAAGCATGTAGAAAATTCTGTGAAATGGTGCAATACCACAAACCTCGTAATTATCTTGCCTGAGGACTGCAGAGAGCTGGAATATTTACATACCATTGGCTGACATATTCATCATTTGAAGGCCAGTGATTCCTGGGGTATTTCTAGCTTTCACAAGGGGTGGGAAGAGCCGACTCCCGAGGTTCCTGAAATAGCTCTCAGACACAGAGAAGCCAAGGAGGCACGTGACCGTCAGCAGGAGGACACTGGGAGACATGAGTGTCATCAGTGGGTATGGAGAGTATACATTATATATCTCTAATCAAAATAATATTTTGAGCCCTGATCAACAAATGTATATTTACTGATCAATTATATAGATGGTTGGGATATCATTTGATTAAATATATAGTAGTCTATATGCACATTTTTTAAAAGGACATGATAATAATAAATTCTTTTTGCAAACCATTAGCTTATCTTTCATCACCCCTGGACTATAGGAACCCTCGTACGGAGACCACTGCATAGGGAAAGTAAAAACATCTTTTCAAGACCCAAACCATTCTGAATTGCATATAGAACATAGAGCAATGGCCCCCGGTTCTTGAAAAAGTGGCAAGGTACAGTGAGCTTGCATCTGTATTCTGGTGAAATGCAGTGAGGCAATTCAGTTGCTTGAATGGCAAGTGCTCAATGTCACTGTGGTTTTGCTTTCTAGGCAGATATGAAAATAGACACCCTGATTACTGACCAACAGGGAAGAAAAGCCTGTATCTCTTCACCCACCAGATATTTATGTAGCATCTATCACAGGCTGAGCTTGAGTGAACTAAGCAAACCAGTAGCAGCTGCTCACATGAGCCTGTAGGGTAAGGACACAAATGTCAATGATCTTTGGATGTTAATGAGCCCACTGTGGGCTTTCCCACCTGTCACTCTTCCTCCTTCTTTCCATGACTATTGTTAGAAACATACAAATGCTGTTTAATCCTATTTGTGGCAAGGACACAACACTTTGGCTTCTTTATCAGTTGCATTTATTAAAACAATGATATTAAAAATGTCTGAAATGTGTAAGCTCTACAAAGAACTCGCATGCACATTCTCTTATTCACAAAACTCTTATTATTTTCAAATATCACACGAAGAAGCATGAACCCAGGGGCTAAGTGACTTGCCAAGATGCTGCTGGTTATAAATTTGTTAGAGCCCCAAAGTGAGAGTGAAATCAGGTTTTCTTACACAAGAGTGTGTGTGCCTTCCTCTGAATATGCTAATCGAATGCATGGCCAGGTAGGAAGAACTGTCAGTACCTAATGGAATGGGATTCTTAAGTTAAACTAGATTAGATAAATGAAGAGCTGTCTTAACACTTCAGCCTCCCCTTACCAGATCATTGTTTTTTCCACCTTCAACAGGCTTCAGAGTCCTTACTGCACAATCAAAGCCCACTCTGGGATCAAAATATGAAAAATAATTATTTTATATTAACACTCATAGTATGATCTTTTAAAAAAAAACCCATATATTTAATTTAGTTTTTACAGAGAGGAAAGGAGAGGGATAGAGAGTTAGGAACATCGATGAGAGAGAATCATTTATCAGCTGCCTTTTGCATACCCCCAACTGGGGATGTGCCCGAAACCAAGGTACATGCCCTTGACCAGAATCAAACCTGCGACCTTTCAGTCCACAGGCCAATACTCTATCCACTGAGCCAAACCAGTTTCGGCTGATCTTTTTTTTTTAAAAAAAAAAACAAAACTCAACTGTCTGTTCATCTATCTGTTTTTGGAGTCAGAGGCTAGTAATTGATAATTAGAATTATTTTGAGAATGAATAATTGGTATACATTTCAGAAAAGTGTGGATTTGGCTAGTAACTTCATAAGAAGTGAGCAGTTAGCCTACTGTGTCTTTCAAAGGTATATACATTTTAATTTTTATATCTCTCTCATTGAAAAATAATACACATAGCCCCAGGTAACATCTAAAAATCAAAATCAAATTCAGTTATTTGTTTATTTCCTTACTTAGTTATTTGGTATAGTTATTATGCCATATTATCTTGGTTATGTTAGTTTAAGGTATACAATTGGGTGATTCAACATTTTTACATCTTACAATGTGATCATCACAATAATCCTAATAAACCTCTGACACCATGCAAACTTAAAACAATTTTATTGGCTGATTCCTCTTCACCTTTTGATAGTTGTCCCCGTGGTTTCTGTTTCTATGAACATGTTTTTGTTTTGTTTTGTATGTTGTGATTTTAGGTTTCACATGTAAATGAAACTATTCACTGTTTATCTTTCTCTGACTTTTTGTACTTAGCATAATACCTTGTAGTCCATCATGTTGGTCCAAATGGTAAGATTTCATTTTCTTTTCAGTGTGTGTGTGTGTGTGTGTGTGTGTGTGTGTGTGTGTGTTTATGTGTGTGCATAATGGTAAATAATGCTATAATAATTATGAGGGTACATATATCATTTTGAATTTATGTTTTTATTTTTGTTGAATAAATACCCAGAAGTGGAATTGCTGGGTCCTATGGTGGATTTATTTTCAGTTTTCTGAGGAATCTTTACACTGCTTTTCATAGTAGTTAGACCAGTTTGCAGTCCCACCAATAGTGCACAAGGGTTCCCATTTCTCCACATTCTTGCCAACACGTTACTTGTTGACTTCAATAATAGCTATTCTGACAGGTGTCAGGTGATATCTCCTTGTGTCTTTGATTTGCAATTCCTTCATGATTGGTAATGCTAAATATCTTTTCATATATCTGTTGGTCATCTTTGGAGAAATGTCTTTTTTGTGTCCTCTGCCCATATATTTTTTTATTTGTTGTTGTTCAATAGTGCCTTTTGACTTGTTTTCCTCATTATTGTTGAAACTATTGCATAAGTCCCCCATTTTCTCCCATTAGACCTTTTCCAACTCACTCCTGCCTTTCCTCCACAGGCCCTCACCATTCCAATGTTTGTGTCCACAGGTTATGCATATATGCATACAAGTTCATTGGTTGATCTCTCTCCACCCTCCCCTGTCTTTCCTCTCAGGTTCCACAGTCTGCTCATTCTTCTAGGTTTCTGGGTTTATTTTTGTACATCAATTTATTTTGTTCTTTAGATTCCACATATGAGTGAGATCATGGATACTTTCTCTGACTGGCTTATTTCACTTAATACTCTGCCCATTTTTTTTTTATCAGGTTGTTTATTTTTTTACTGAGTTTCTTATATATTTTGGATTGGATAGCAACACCTTACCGAATATCTTCTCCAATTCAGTAGGTTGTCTTCTGTTTTGTTGATGGTTTCTTTTGCTGAGAAGCTTTTTAGTTTTAGGAAGTGCCATTTGTTTATTTTTCTTCTCTTGCTTAAAGGGACTATCCAAAAATATTACTTAGATTTAATATTACCGTAATCAAATAGTTTACTGCCTACATTTTCTTCTTTAAATTTCATGGTTTCAGGTCAAATCCATTTGAGTTTATTTCTGTATATGGTGTAAGAAAGTGGTCCAGAGTTTCCCCTTTTTTTTGCATATATATGCAGTTTTCCTAACACTATATGTTGTAGAGACTGTTATTTCTTCATTATAAGGTCTTGCTTCCTTTGCATTACATTAATTAAACATACAAACTGAGGGTCTATTTCTGGGCTCTCTATCTGTTCCATTGACTTATGGGTCTGTTAGTACCTTACTGTTTTGATTATTGTAACCTCATAGTATACTTTGAATCAGCTATCATGATGCCTCCAATCTTGTTTTTCTTCCTCAAAGTTGCTTTGCCTGCCTATCTGTGATCATGTTGTGACATGTATTTAAACATACTACTTTCTTGGTCCTTTGAGCTCATTCCCTATATGCAGGCACTTTGTTTCCCTACACCTTAGTCCAGCCAAGGAACAGTGGCAATGTTTGTGGGAGACATAACTGCAGGGCTCTGGGGTAGTTGGTGTGCCCATCTGTGAGGAGCAGAGGAACATAGCAGGAGCAAGCAGAGCAAAAATCGATTCCACAAATCCCAGGAAATGCAGCTCCAGGGACACCAGGAACAGACTACAGCAAGGCTGGAACAGCTTTAAGACAACCCTGAACATAAAAGGGCAAATTGTAAACTCGTAGGTCTTTAAAAGTTGGTTGCAGTCCCAGCCCTAGGTCAGTTTTTTACACAGGACAGTTAGCACGTCATCCTTTCTTTGCTGTGTAAACGGAAACCCACTGCCATCAAAGTTAGTAGCAGAACTTTGAAATTCCAAAACAACATGTAAATATTTGGTCCCCAAACACAGTTTACTATATTTGTTGTATAACAGCCACACTTTGGTACTTTCTGGATCTTCATGATAAGGTAGGCACAACCTGTAATTTCTTGCTAGTTTCCTTGTTCATTTTTCTTTGTCAAAAGTAAAATGTTCAGGCCTGGGATTAAGCTGGAGTCTGGGAAACATACATCAGAACCAGGAGCTTAAAAAATGGGCCAGAAATGGAGAATGGGTGAGGAAATTCTAACAGAGAAGACGAAGGACAGAAACTAATTTGGGGTAGTGTAGACGTAGGTTGTGTGTTCTCCAACCAACGATGGTGAAGAGGAGCTCCCCTCACTTTATGGAGACCTTGCTGGTTTGGAAAGTTCATTGTTCGACACCATGGATCTTCAGGTGGGTCACGTTTTAAGATACACCAACCTGGAAGACTCCATGCTGTTGAGCTGTTCACAATCAGCGGACACTTCTAACCCCATCTCCCCAGGAATTAAATTGGTGTCTTTCATATGTATATACAAATCTAATTCTTAAAAAAAACCTTACTCATTTTTTTTCTTTCAAAAATAAGGACACATTTCTCATTTCTGCATCAAAATATATGTATTTTTGTGAATATTATTAAAGCTGGTGTCACATTTTTATTAGGATGGAAATACTATAAAATTACTTATCTTTATAAAAGCTAATTAAAAATGACAAGGGTATAACTAAAATACTTATTTGTGAATTTTAGTTATGTATAGCAGGAGTTCTACTAATAGGTGAGTCTGTCATATAAAGCAATGCATTTTTTTCTAGAATTTGAATTTATTTGGCTTAGTTGATATAAAAGTATATAATTCATAACTAATGAAATAATGTTCCTTGCTTTGCAATATATACCTTGTTTTTATTTAACATTTTTTGAATTGGGCAGATGTTTATATTGCTATAAAACTGTTTATATAGCTATATTATTGTTACACAATTATAATAATGTTGAAACAATCATTCTTATAGTTTAACAAGAAATATATTAGGTGTTGTGTTTTTTTTTGTGTGTGTGTGTGTTTACTACTAAGATGAGCTGGGGGTTGATCTAAGGTAGGTGTTATATATGATATGAAAAATTGACTTTTATAAAATATTTTATTTTTAGTTGCATTGGGGTTTATATATGTAATACTCTTTTTGGAACTATTACATAATGTACCAAATTTTAGTTTCCTTATATTAGTATATTTCCAAATTCAATGGCTTTAATTGTCATGATATGTTACTCTAATAAATATATTGTTGAATTCCATTTGGTAGTATTTTACTAAAGCTTTGTGCATTTACATTAATAACTGAGATTAATTTAAAGTTTAAAATATTTTTGAGTTTTATTTAGCTCATATTTATATCAATAATACTGATTATATAAAATTAATTATATAAAATTAATATTTTTCTTTATGCTCTTGAAGAGTTTATAGAGCATGTGAATTATCGGTTTCTTAAATGTTTGAATGACCCAACACTTTTGATAAAAAGCTTCAATTCTTTTCTATGAAGTTTTTATAAGTATAACATTTTTCTAAGCCATTAGTTTATTCATATCTTATATATCTTCATTCATGAATTTTGGTAAATTATGAATTCTCTGTTGATTATTTACTTAATGAAAATGCTTACAATTTTAACACATAATTGTACATATTATTCTGTTAAATTTAATTATTCTACAAGGCTGTTACTATTTTTCTTTTTCTAATTTTATTTACATTTTTATCGTTTTTGGTAAGCCTTACCAGAATTATGTGAATTTTAATAATTCTATTGCTTTTGATTTTATAATTTATTACTTATTTTTTGTATAATAGTTACTTCTTCCTAATTTAATGGGATTTTAGTTTCCTTTCTTTTTGTAATGGGATGTCTGACTGCCCATTTAAATGCTAAGCTTCTTCTTTTAAAAAAAATCCTTCTTGTTTGGTATTGAGAACATTTGTAACTATGAATTTGTCTCTAATAATTGCTTTGGTCTTATCTAAAATTTTAAAATATAGCATGATTAATATAACCTGAGTGTAGAATGAAGCAGGCTTAGGTTTGATTTCTGCACATACTGTGAAAGGTATTCCAACTCATAATATTCACTTGTAATTTATACTAATATTACTTACCTTATATGCTTTGTAAGATTAAATGACATAGTATACTTGTAAGACTATAGTACAATGACAGAAAAATCAAATGTTCAACAAATAATAGTATTTGTTGAAAATTATAGTTTGGTTTTCCTCTTACTCAATGAACACTTTACTTTTTTAAGATCTAAAGTGCTGAATATTTGTTGGGTTTGTTCTTATTTAAAATTTCCTTATAAATTTCAAATTTTATTGCATTTTGGCCAGAAATGTGGCCTTGTAGTTATATATTTTTAAATCGTTTCACTTTCTTAGTTTTTGAATTATTTGGATAATGGAGAAAAATATTCTTTCTTTATTGAAGAGGGCCAAATTACACACACACACACACACACACACACACACATTTCATTTATATTCATTCCCCATATTGATTATATTATAATTTCCTTTTTTTTTTTTTTACTACCTGATCTGTTGCTGTATTTGCATGTTGTTGTTGTTCTTTGTTTTTGTTTTTTCACCAATTATGTTTTGGTCAAATTCTAATACTTTTTAAAAAATACATTTTGAATTTTATACATAATTAGTTATTACTATACTAGAGGCCCAGTGCATGAAATTTGTGTATGGGGAGTGTCCCTCAGCCCAGTCTGCACCCTCTTCAATCTGGAACACCTCGAGGGATGTCTAACTGCCCATTTAGGCCCAATCCCGGTGGGCAGTTGGACATCCCTCTCACAATCCAGGACTGCTGGCTCCCAACCTCTTGCCTGCCTGCCTGCCTGCCTGCCTGATTGTTTGCTACACTTTTATTTTTAATTATTTTGTGCCATTTGTTCAGTCAGTTGTGTTTTTTTTTAAATATATAATTGGATTTGATTTTTTTTTTAATCTTGAGTATTCACTTTTAAATGTGAGGTTTAAACATGTCATATTTTCTTTTCTCTCAATTTTCTATTTTCATTTTATACTTTATGTTTTATTTTTTTCTCATCTTTAACTTTATGAGTTCTCTCAAATAGTGATTTGAAAAATATATATGTTTTAAATTTTAAATTTGCTTTCAGTTTTACTTTGAAAAACTATATTTTATCATCATTTTATAGTAATTATCAAAGCTAAGAATAAGATGTAATACTTTTTTGAATTAGCATTTGCTTATTTCACACTCAGTTTCAGATCTTTTTTGATGTAACATGAAGATTTAGAGTAAAATTATTGGAATTAAGTTTTGTATTTTCATCAAGAATGCCTATACATTTGTACCTATTTTCTTTCATTTCAATATTCTCAGTTGGCTTGTAGTGTATAACCTTTTATTTCATTTGCTACCTTTTATTTCACTGGTTTCTGTGATTACAAGGCCTTTGTATAGCAGGATCTCACCATTTCAAAATTCTTTGTACTGATTCATTCTCTTGCAAATGATTTAAATACCTAACTTTGTTTTAATTAACTTAATGTTTCTTGAGCCAATACACAGGCATGATTCCAAATATTCTTATTTTCACTTAATTTAATAATACAAAAGGTGCCAACATTTATGGGGAAAGAAAGAAGAACATCATAAATGCACACATGTCATAAACAGTGTTGCTCTCTGAAACATATACAGCAAGCACAATTCTATTTCTTAGAGCATGTATTCTTTTTTAGATAATAATAACAAACATTTACTGATTACTATGTACAAGGGCTATGCCTTTTAAAAGGTTCCTTTATTTATTCTTTATTACAATTTCATAAGGTAGATAAAAATCTTATGACTTTATAGGTGAGAAAACTCTGGCAAAGAGTGTGCACATAACTTACTCAAGGTCATACAGCTTATAAATGTTGGTTCTAGAATTTGAACACAAAAAATTAAGCTGTAGAGTTCAGGTTTATCATTATGTTAAACTGCATCCTAAGAAGAACTATATGTATATGTAAGTATATATATACATATATGTATATATGCACATACATATATGTAAGAAAAACACATTCTTGAAACTCATGTTCTTCAAGCATTGTCTATATCTCATTCAGAAACCTACCAGAGTATATTGCTTTAGGTACATTTTCTTCTTCAATTCACACCCATTTATACCTGTTTATTGCATAGCTGTTCTTTATACAAATATACATGGATAAGCAACCTTTTTTTTTTTTTCAGACAAGCACTGACTTTAAATTTTTAAAAAATGTGTTTTTATTGATTTTTTTTAGAGAGAGAGAGGAAAGGAGAGAGTTATAGAGATAGAAAGATCGATGAGAGAGAAATATTATCGATCAGCTGCCCTGCACAACTCCTACTGGGAAATTGAGCCTGAAATCTCGGAACTGAACCTGTGACCTCTTGTTTCATGGGTTGATGCTCAACCAATGAGTCATACCAGTTGGGCAAAGAAGCACTGGCTGTAATATTGTGAAATCATTTTGTACTAGGTCATTTGCAGAGTATAATTAACAATGGGTAAAAGAAGTGTTATTTGTAGAATAAAATTTTCCTCCAAGATAAAATTGTGCATGTGTGTGCATGCACGCGCGCACGCGCGTGCGCCCGCGCGCGCACACACACACACACACACACACACACACACACACGCCAAGAACCATTTATATAGTTGGGTGAGTAATGGTAAGTGTGATTTTTAGCCAAGTTAAAGGGATGGGTTAGGGCTAGGGGAGAAGGTACATAAGAAAGAACAAAGACATTGCATTCAGATTAATTAGGTAATTTAAGCTGACAGAGAGCTGCATTTCTGATCATTTTGTTCTAACTCTTTAAAGTACTGCTCAATTCTCTATACAGTGTCATAATTTCATAAATACTGAGCAGGTATTAATTAGCTATGGTTTTGATTCATATAGTAAACAAATACATATTGATTCTTTCAGTAACATTCTATGTCGCTATGACTTTAACGCTGCCTTATTTCCAGGGTGTTTGAACTGAAGCCAAGTAATTATCTATAATAATAAAAGGGTAATATGCTAATTAGACCAGATGTCATTCCTGACTTCATTCGAGACATCCTTTCGGACAAAGCTGGGGCAAGAGGGAAGCCAGGTCCTGGGTGACTGCTGGTGGCTGGAGCAAAGCAATAGTACATAATTACTATTATGTACAAAATAAGCTCCCGGGTGCCAGAGAAAAGCTGGTGTTGGCAGCCAGGGGAAGGAAGGTCTACTCATGCACAATTTTGTGCATCAGGCCTCTAGTTGTTGCAATAAGATAAATCCTTCTACAGGATTTTGAATCCTCTTATAGAACTTTAAAATCCTTATATGAAAGCACCAAATGATCTATTGGCTTCCATACTACACCTGTCACCTTTGTGAGATATAAATCTGCAAATCTCTTTTCATCTCTGAAATTTCCAGAATAAAGCCTTCTGTGTTTACTAAGGAAGAACATAAGAAGGAATGTGATTGGAGGTGTGTTGATACTCCTGCCCAGCTAGACCTGCCATCACCCCTTCTCTCTCACTTCTCAACAGCAGGTTGTCGTCTTTGAAAACTTGAATCCTTGATTCTGGCTTTTGATTTTTGTTACTATTTTTCAGTGATACTGATGTTTTGTTAGTGATGAGTAGTCCATAACTCTTGGCTGTATTGTATGTATAATTCTTAGGTTTTGTTATCTAAAATTAAGTGGTGTGTGTATGTGTGTTTGAGAGAGAGAGAAAGAGAGAGGGTGCTCAATTAAATCATTCAAATTCTAGTCACTCAGTTGTCATTCCAAGTTGTGTGTTTTTAATTTAGTTTTTGCTTAGTCATTTAGTTGTTTCAATAAACAAATTCTATACCTGGTTAAAGGGGCTGATCATGGTTTCTGTAACTTCCAGAGAAAACTAATCATTTCTGGCCAATCTCATCCACATACCTTTAGTTTAAAAAGAACAGAACCAACAACCTCATTGATAAGTGATGCTAAATTATTCATTTGCAAAGAAAATGGTTTTATTCAGCAAACAAAATGTTGGGTTCTAGCAATGATATGGATTAAAAATTAACATTTTGTCACTTCATATAACTAGCATAATAGTTAAACATGCAATTCCTAATAATATATCTAATATACATCTTAAGTTGACAGCTTCCTAAATATAACAACAGCAAAGTTTACAACAACAAAAAAAGCAAAGGTAGCATTTATTTAGTGTTTACCGTACATTTAGTATTTGCCCAAGTACTCTGCATTTACAACCACTCTGTATATTAGATGCCATTGTTTTCCCCCAATTTACATTTAGGGAAGCTAAGGATCACAATACTTACTAAGTAACTTGCCCAACATCATACATCTAGTTTCTGGCAGGGCTAGCAGGAAACCAAAGCCATTTCACTCCCCACCATACTGGGCTGAGGCTCATTTTTTGGGATCCTCGGGCTGTATCTAGTTTGAAGGAAGGAAGGAATAAGTGGAACAATTGTATTTGGTTACAAATAACACAGCAACTAATTACAACCTAGCTGTAAAATGTCTCAGTTCAGTCAATTTCCATTTCATAACCCAGTGCATATACTGAGTTTTATTATCCTTTTTATGCAATATTTATGATTCAAGTGAATATATATATATATATATGACATTCTTATAAATATGAATTAGAACAAGTCTGAAACAGCTTTTTAGATATTTTCTGAAAAGGGGGTCTGCATTTTCAGTAGATTCCACTGAAATCTCAAATAGCCACCCATAAAATTCTTCATATCTTTTTCACACATTATAGCCATATTCAATATCTATCCCTATAGACAACAGTTTTAAAAAATAAGTGGGGAACAATGGGCCAATGATGATTTCCCATTTTCTTTATATTAATTACTTTGTTATAATTTTGTCTTTGCAATAAAAATGTGATTAAGATCTATATCTTAGCCAAAACCAGTTTGGCTCAGTGGTAGAGCGTTGGTCTGCAGACTGAAAGATCCCAGGTTCGATTCCGGTCAGGGGCATGTACATTGATTGAGGGTATATCCCCGGAATGGGGTGTGCAAGAGGCAGCTGGTGGATGTTTCTCTCTCATCGATGTTTCTAGCTCTCTATCTCTCTCCTTTCCTCTCTGTAAAAAATCAAT
Organism: Pipistrellus kuhlii; assembly: GCF_014108245.1. NCBI lineage: Eukaryota > Metazoa > Chordata > Mammalia > Chiroptera > Vespertilionidae > Pipistrellus > Pipistrellus kuhlii. The sequence goes on from NW_023425405.1 coordinate 17,468,031, forward strand.
AAAAAATAAAAAATAAAATAAAATCTAGATCTTAATTTTTATAATTCCCTATTAGAAGCTTTTTATAGGAAGAGGAATTTATCAATATCAGGAAAAAAAGATAATTAAATGTTTCTGACCCCTCCTCCCTCAGTAGCATTATGGTGGTGTTACTGAAATAGGCCTACATATTTATTTCTTTAATATTGGATGCTGTCAAAGAGTAAAATAGTTGTTTGACTTCTTTCCTCCTTTGAACTATATTTAATTGAACAAATATCTATTGAACACATACTAGGATTTATCTTAGATTCCTTGTTGTGTTTTCATCAATTTTTGGCAGGTTTTACAAGTAATTTATTGACAATAATATTTAAGGGGCAAAAGTATGTAAATGGTTTCCTTCCTTAGCAAATTAGAGCAGATCACTTGCAATTGAATGTACTCTGTTGATTGAAAGGAAAGAACTGGAATTATATTTATTGCTTGTAAATTTGTGAGTATGCCCAAGGGAATGTCTCTGCCAGGATGCAGGCCCATCATGGTAGAAAAACAGTATTGCTTTGAGATCTACAAAGTAATAAATCCTGCATTTTGTCCTGACAGAACACAGACACCATGGTCTCTTCCCATCCTTCCAGTGCACTCTCTTAGCCACATGTAGCCATGCCCTCGTTCTCTGTGGGCAGGAAGATCTCTTAAGTATATATAGGTAGGTAGAAGGTCTCTGCTTTCTCATCAATGAACAGCAAAGCCAAGACTTGAGCCCAGAACTTCTGACTCTTGGAATAGCTAATTAGGTGGTGAAAACTTTACCATCTAAAGTATTGCTATTTTTAACGATAAATAGCGCTAGAGTCTACATTATCCCATGGAAATATCATGTTATTGTGTTTCTAAAAAGATAAAAGGTTAAAATTTGTCATTGCTACCAGGAAACTGCTAATTGACTTTAAATAAATTTAATACCAACACACATAACATTAACTTATCTATGCCTGAGTTGTGTCCTCTGTAAAATTTGGTAATAAGGATATCTATTGCATAGAATGGCTGGACAGGATACGTGAGAAATAGCTTGCTGTGATGTTTGACACACAGTGAGCATCAATAAGCATTTTGTTATTGCTATTATACTTTTATTTATCTCATTACTATTATTTACAAAAGAAGCTGAAAGTGAGCAGCTGACTGTAATGGGAAAAGAAAGGCATTTGCAACGGAATCCCAGAACCTACAATGCAAGTGAACAACCAATTTAAAATATTAATTTATAAAAAATAAATTTATAATGAATACATTTTAATACATTAAGCTCATGATAAAATATTTAACTTAATGAGTATTCAGTATCCATCCAAATACTTGCATGACACAAAACAGACTATTCTGTTAATTTACATGATATATGTTTTTTAGCATCTTCTTTTTGACTGACATTTTTCTTATTGAAAGATTCAGAGTGAAAATAAGATAAATTATGGATTAGTTTATTTATTATTCAAGATGGGAGAATATGTTTTCTATTTTTACCAGGAATTGTTTAAAAGAATTATTTTTTAGAAGCAAAAAAATATTTGCATATCTTTTGGAAGTAATGTCAGTTCCTCAAGGAGGTCTCTCTAGAGCACATTTGTCTATTTTTGAGGAGATGAAATCTTAGCTTCTGCCCACAGCAGTAGAGCTGACCTGTCTCTGCCCTCTTAGGCTGGAGGCCTAGGAACCAACTACTGGTTCTGAGGCATAGTAAGTAGCCATCACTTTAGTGACGTTTAATACTATGAGATGGTATTATTTTTTAAAAGATAATGAAGCTAAAAAACAGAGAAATGACATGTAGGTGGCAGATCTGGGATTCTGACTGCCAATGCCTTTCTTTTCCCATTACAGTTAACTGCCCACTTTCAGCTTATTTTCCAAAACTTTATCTATCTGGATTGGTAGCACTTTGTGCCAAGAACAGTGCTATTGCCATCTGTTCAATCATTTATGTCATTTTAATATATTGAATGAAAAGTCTGGATCAATACTCTAAAACCTGACTTTTTATCTCATGACTGACTCAATCTACTATCTTACATCAGAATTCCAAAAATCCACGTGCAATTGCTTATCCTTCCTTCCCTTTAGTTCATTATTGTTCCAATTATTGATCCCTTTTTCTGGTTCATGCAGTTTTTCTCAGTTGATTATGCAATCACTGAATAAACAACCTCAGACTGAGCTACCCTCCAATTGATTGCAAAAGATTCACACAAAGAAAGATAAAACAAGTGGAAGAAAAAAATTAGAGCTTTCACTTGTCATTGCATATTGTAGTGGTTGGTAAAAGAATAAACACTGCCACCCTGATTCTTTCAGAAAGAAATAATTTGGAAGGTGCTGTAGGGCTTTCTCAATGGGTCCCCATTCAAATGACTCCACATCATCCATCTCTGAAAGGAGGATCATGTAGGAGCAGCCCCTGAGAGGTATTAGAATAAGCCTCTTTATTTTTTATTTTTTTTAAATATATTTTATTGATATATACATATATATATATATATATATATATATATATTTTTTTTTTTTTTTACAGAGAGGAAAGAAGAGGGATAGAGAGTTAGAAACATCAATGAGAGAGAATCATTGATCAGTTGTCTTCTGTACACCTCCTACTGGGGATGTGTCTGCAACCCAGGTACATGCCCTTGACTGGAATCGAACCCAGGACCTTTCAGTCCACAGGCTGATGTTCTATCCACTGAGCCAAACCAGTTCTGGGAGAATAAGCCCCTTTAAAACACATAAGGAAAACAAGGTAGAATTATTCAGAAGAAAGATGCTGTTGGCTGCTTCAACCTCTACCTTAATGATATGTTGAATATTTCAAATGAGCAGTGGGATTTTGAACCTCCATTTCTTCATCTGTAAAATGCAAATATTAAAAGAGTCTTATCTCTCATATAAAACTATTATAAGGGAACAAATGAAATCATGCAAATGATAGGTTTAGGGAAATGGTAAGTTACATCTGAATGTTTGTTAGTATAATGAAGTTGACTATGCTGAGTAAAGGATAAATTAATAAGTCCTTGGGTACTTTTAAAGGCTTTTAGATGATTGGATCTTTCTGAAATAGAAAGGATTGAGATCCTAAGTGATACGCTAGTGGTTTAGAAGGGAGGATTAAGGTACTACCAAAGTGTCCACTCTATATTTAGAGTAAGATTTGTGACCTTTTAAGAGTTGGCTTCATTAATTTACAGACTGCTACCATAATGCTCAAGTCATCCCTGTAAGCAATATACATTGGGAGAAAAGAGATGTATCTGGGAAGAAAGATGTATAGCTACTGCCAGACTCATTTTGATGGTCCAGGGAAAACAAAATACAAGGAGAAATGCCTCAGTAAAGTTATACTACTTGCTTAAAGTCACAAAGTACATCCATGCATCACCGCTCTCAGGTTCAGCGGGATTAATTAATTAAGGCTGTGCATGCACACCGTAAGATTAATTTACTGAATAATTCACTAAGAAGAGCCTGTTCAATTCTAAAGCGTGAAAACTATAATGAATCATCAACGTGACTAATTTACCTTTTCTGAATTTGAGTGATAGGTTTTAAATTGAAGTGATCAGTAATTTGGGCATATTGATCCAACTCCAGGTCCCCTATATAATTAAGAAATTCCAGGAATTCTGAAAGATTGGAAAATGTTTTTCTTTAAGGGAGATTGAGGCATCTCATAACTTTCAACTGGAATTTTTTCTTTAAATCCACATACATTAACAAGTTCCAACTCCTGGTCATAATTGATGAATTAAGAGAGAGGATTATGTTGGTAGCAATATGCAAAATTCTTAGGAACTCCGGGAGAAGGCTGACAGAGAAATGCCTGCTATTATTCTTTCTGACAGAATTCTCCTGCACACTGCCAATGACCAGCCCCAGTGAGTTCAGTACAGCATGACACCAAACAGTAAAAAGCATAGCAACACAATTATGTTTTCCAACTTGGGAGGCATTTGGAAAGAACAATCTCTCTCTCTCTCTCTCTCTCTCTCTCTCTCTCTCTCTCTCTCTCTCTCTCTCTCTCTCTCTCTCTGTGGGGTCCCTGTAAATAGTCTAAAATGCATTGGAAAATCATACTTTTTCCCCCCCTTAGAAATGGAAGTCGGGAGGAATTAAGTAAATCTTAATGACTGTGCCACACTGAGCCACTTTCTTCTGCATACAATCTGTCTGTCTCCAAGCCTGACCCATTGTAGGTGCTTATACTCTATATTGTTGTTGAATTAATAGAGTAATGATTTTTAAAAAGTAAAGCAGTGGTGATCTAACTCAATGGTAGAGCCTATTTATAGGAAGCAGTACTGCATTATTCTCACTACTTCATCCAGACTAGGAACCTTTCATTAGTACCTGTGTTATCCTAATTTTCCTTTTGCACCCTTGCTATTGCTGCCATCTTGGTTTCATATCAGAATTCTTATTACTGGAAGCTGTGTAAGCATGTAAGTCAAATCTTCTCTACCTTTGTTAGTATCACAAATTGAGAAATAACTGCATCACTTTAAAATCCAATTTTTTTTTCTTAGAAAGAAAATGACACATTTTACCAGGCTTCTGCTTGTATTTCTTCATCTGTTTTCTTTTTTCAGAGACAAAGGACTTTATTTATTTATTTTTATTTTCTTCATTGATTAAGGTATTACATATGTGTCCTTATCCTCCTATTGTCTCCCCCTCCCCTTACTTATGCCCTCACCCCCACAGAGTCTGTGTCCATTGTTCATTGGTTAGGTTTATGTGCATGCATACAAGTTCTTTTGTTGATCTCTCCCATTCCCGCCCCTCCTCCTCTGCCTTCTCTCTGGGGTTTGATGGTTTGATCGATGCTTCTCTGTCTTTGGTTTTTTAATCCTCACTTTAGAGACTTTACTATTCTCTATAGATTAGTGTTCACCTTTAGCCAGTCTGCTTTGGAGTTCATTGATGGAAGTCTATTTTTTTAAGTATTTAAATGAACTCAACATACCTATAAGGTGCACTCATTATGTGGCTTCTAAGGATCATATTACTTAGTTCAACTGAAGATTTATTTTATGCCTCTTCTCTTTCTGTTCTTTCCTTTGAATGAGGATTATTATATTTTCATGCTTCACATAATATGATTTTTTATATTTTTCTATATATTTTTCTATTCACATTTAACTTTAAAGTTTATCTTTTCCTCCCATTTTACTTTTTATTTACTTATCCCTTTCTCCTTAACTGCTCATTCTTTAAAACCCTTTCTTATCCTCTTAAATAAAGAGGAAATATGCAAATTTACCATCATGCCTTCACACAAGATGGCTGCTCCCATGTGGTCACAAGATGGCTACCACAAGATCTGGCAGGGGAGGGCAATTGTGGGCTATCAGGCAACCAGGGGAGGGAAATTGGGGGTGACTGGACCTGCAGGGGAAGGAGGGCAATTAGGGGTACTAGGCCTGCAGGGGAGGGCAGTTGGGGGCAATCAGGCTGGCAGGGAGAAGTTAGGTGTTGATCAAGCTGGCAGGGGAGTGGTTAGGGGTTGATCTGGCTGGAAGGCAGAAGTGGTTCAGGGCAATCAGGCAGGCAGACAGGCAAGCAGTTAGGAGCCAGCAGTCCTGAGGGGTCCCAGATTGGAGAGGTTGCAGGCTGGGCTGAGGGACACCCCCCTCAGTGCATGAATTTTATGCACTTGGCCTCTAGTAGTTAGTATTACAGTATATAATATACCTGTATTTAAAAAACAAAAAACAAAAAAAAAACCATTGCAAATACTCTTTACTATTTATATGAATATCTCCATGTAAAGACAGAAAAGCTAAATTCCCTTTACAATTCAGTATTAAGGGAAATTGACAATTTTATTGTGTTCTCTCTCTGTCTCTCTCTCAGTAGATGTATACATGTGTACAGTTCTTTAGCTATTAGGAAGTTCAAGGTTAGAACCCATTTTGATTTCCATTTTAGAAGTTTTCTTTGTTAGATATTTCTCTTTCTTACTTTTTGATGATGCTTATTCCCTTAATCCTGTATTGATAGTTATAGAACATGCTTTTATTTTATTATAAAATCTCACCAAGTTCTTTTCAGAATAGTTTTATAACCAATTTAAAAATAAGGCATGATAGCATCTGCATACAACTCAATCACATTCACAATTTTTAACTCTCCTCATTATTCTTCGTTCCCTTTAATATTTGTTTAGGCTTATACACTTATCATCTGCTTGTCTTCCTCTTTCCTTACATCCATTTTCTCCCCTCTTCCTTCCTTGGATGTTCAAATATTTTCTTCGTTCAAAATTAGTCACCATATACTTAATTTCCTTATCCTTTCCCATGACCTGACATAGGGAATAATATGTGAATAATAAACTTTATATCTCTTAGCCTCCTTGTGGGTTAATAATGTGAGAATGTAAATACCGCCTGACCCATTGAAAAAAGGAAGGCTGGCTGCTGGCTGTGTACAGGCTCAGACTCAGAGATAACTTGGCTGTGTCTTCTGTGGTTTCTACATGCTGAGAGCTATTCTACACGCATTTACTGCTTTTCAAGGAGAGAATGAGGTAAACAGGCATGGGTGGTAGATTACTGATAGCTTACACCAGACCTTAAACATAAACCCCAATCCATGAATCAATGCTGCATTTTTCTTAGAAATATAGGATCAGTTTAGGGAAAGCTGTGATGCTGGATTAAAAATATATATATATAGCCCATCTTTCCATTTAGAACCTTTCTCTTTTCTAAATAACTAAGTTAGCGAATAAGATCATAGTTTTTAGTCTTAAAAAGGTAGGTAGAGTCATATTGGATATGGATATTTTGGATGGTTTTCCTGGGGCCTTAAACATGTGCCTGATCTACCTAATGGATAATCCATCAGGGAGCAGAAGTAATTAACTTGAAAATCCACTAAAGTAGACATATAACACATGAGGCCTTTGTTGTAGAATAGCTGTGATTTCTGCTGAGAAAGAAGAAAGCTTTTAAGAAGTGGAGAAAATGAATGAAGGGGGCAGGAAACAGAAAGATCTGGCATGTGCATATTGAACAAAATGTCTTGTCTTTCCAACCAGGATATAAACCACGGAACCTGGTCACTATTCACCTGAAAGCTTGATGTCCTTCAGTGCCTCGGGAGAGTTTATCAATCAAATGCATTAGACAGTAATAGCAACCCCTCAGGAGAGACAGGAAGTTGAAATTCACTACTTCACTTCATGCATTATGCCCTCTATTGGACATATAGATATTGGATGATATGTTTACCTATACATTGCTGGCTACTAACAACTAATAATTTATTTTATTCCTTTTAATTTTAAAACAGTAAAAATTTAGATTATAGGATTTTAAATTTATACTGAAATTCTAAGATTTGACATATACCTATTTTTGCTTTTTAAAAATGTTATTTTTATTGTTGAAAGGATTACAGATGTCTCCTTGTTTCCCCCATTGACCCTCTTCATCCCACCTACTTCACTCCCCAAGCCTTTACCGCACAATGGTCTGTGTCCATAGGTTATGTATATATGCATACACACTACCTTTTAGGATTCATAACCCTGTTGTTATCCTCAAACTTTCACTATTGTTATCCTCAAACGTCCATGCTCAGAAAGGTTTATAATCACTTGATGAAGTGACACTTTCAACATTGTCAGAAAGATTGTTGATTCTCACGGCTTGTGTCATAGGGACATTTCCAGCAGCTCAGTGGTATATCTTTCTGTGGGACCTTCATGAGATTGCGCTTCATTCCTGGCCAGTGGGAAACTCGCAACTGAAAGCAGAGGCCCATGGGAAAGGTATCCTAGGCAACACTCGCAGCCACGTCATCGCCACTTTCTCTCAATGATGGATAGTTCCTGTTGGTGGTTCCTCTTGGGGAGAACCACACGCTGAGGTCCTCTAATGCCATTGCATAATGAGATATGAATATGAGAAACTTATGCTGAATGGCTTCTTAACAAAGTGGAACTCTGGGTGTATCTGGAGAAATAGCTTTTACTGATGGTCCAAATACTTTCCTCAGGCAATTAACATTTGTAACTTTTGTGTAGCTAGCTATTTTTTAAGTGCAATGTGGCAGAAAACAGTTGGCCATTTCCTCTACATTATGCTGAATGCACAACCCTTTAAAGACCCCCAGGACATGCCGTAACAATTTCTTTTGCCTTTTCTCACTTTAGAACACTGTATGAAAACAATAACTTGTCCAGCATTAATGGGGGAGATGTTTCTGTCAGTCCATTTCCACACAATGGTAGTGTACTCCCTTAAAATCACGTTTTTAGCCGAAACCGGTTTGGCTCAATGGCTAGAGTGTCGGCTTGGGGACTGAAGGAACCCGGGTTCGATTCCGGTCAAGGGCATGTACCTTGGTTGAGCACATATCCCCAGTAGGGGGTGTGCAAGAGGCAGCTGATCGATGACTCTCTCCACAAAGTAACCAGTATGATCACTTGACAATGAAAATATATCTACTGGATTAATTATGTTCTTTTTGTTCTTTTTAGTAAAAAGCTAAAGTTCCTTTATACAACATTCAACTTCCTGTGGGGTATTCTGCCTTGGCTTATTATCCCAGTTTATGTCTTTTCACCCTTTCTACATCTACACCAGTGGTTCTTAACCTTTCTAATGCCGCAACCCTTTAATACAGTTCCCCATGTTGTGTGACCCTCAGCCATAAAATTATTTTTGTTACTACTTCATAACTGTAATTTTGCTACTGTTATGTAAATGTAATGTAAATATCTGTGTTTTCTGATGGTCTTAGGCAACCCTGCTAGCAGTTCTCAACCTGTGGGTCACAATGCTGTCTCTCTAACTTAACTGTATTGTCAGCTTCCTTCTTTCTTCCCTTCGGTTGAGAGCTGCTGCTGTAGAGCCTAAGACCATCGGAAAGCCCAGATATTTACATTACGATTCATAATGGTAGCAAAATTACAGTTATGAAGTAGCAACAAAAATAATTTTGTGGCTGGGGGTCACCACAACATGAGGAACTGTATTAAAGGGTCGCGGCATTAGAAAGGTTGAGAACCACTGATCTAAACACTCTTCATCTACAGTTTCTTCACACGCCTGCCCTTGAACTCTACACAATCATGTTCGGGTCCCCTCTATATCCTGGCTACTCCTTGTTATTCCTTTTGACAGGCTTGGATAGTGGCAATTTGTCTTTTAATTGTTGAATTCGATGTCATTTCTCTGGATTGCAGTCCTTGACTCCCTCCTCAGCAACTGGGAGTAATTAAAGAGTTTTACTGGCACTCTGGTTTTATTACCAAACACCTGTACACTTAGTTGCTATCTTTTTCTTTCCTTGTATTTTATGCTGAGGTATAGCCTGAGAGACAACTGCTTTTTTTGTTTTCAGAGAAAAATGCACTTTACAAAGAGATGAGATAAAGTGGCTTTCCCATACTTGCGAAATCCTGAGCCTTACTTTATTTATTTGTTAACTTTGGATTATAATTGGATGTGCATATGAGTGCTGTGATGAGCAAGTGATTAAATGAACTATTACATGTTAAATGCCTGGAAAATATTAAGTATTAAATTTTAATTACAATACCATTTTGTAGGTTTAGTGGTGCAAAGGGTTTTTAGATCATTATTGCAAATCTTTTATGTAAGACTTTATGAAATTCCCAGCCTGCACCCTCTCACAGTCCAAGAGCCCTCAGTGGAGGTCTGACTGCCAGCAGTTGTTCATCCTTAGCTCTGCTGTCCAGGCAGGAGAGGCTTCGGCCATGACTGCTGCACTAGTGGTGCCCCCCCCCGCCCCCCGCTCCCGTGGGAGTACACTGACCACCAGGGGGCAGCTCATGTATTGAGTGTCTGCTCCTGATGGTCAGTGTGCATCATAGAGACCTGTTATGCCACTGTTCAGTCAATTTGCATACTAGCCTTTTATTATATAGAATAAAAGGAACCACAGGGGAGATACTAATCCTTTTTTTTATAAGAATAAAAAAGAGGTCATGAATGATAAAATAATAGTAATAATAACACTCAAGCAAGTTACTATTTTTTCTCCTATGATCAGTAAAGATGTGAAATTTCCAAGGCAGATTTTGAATAATGGAGATCCTCATAAGCATGGCATGGACCATGTAAGGCATGGACATTGTCTCAGGAATGTTCTCCTTACTTTGTTTACACAAACTGGATGAGTCAGATGCAAAAATTCCTTCTGGGTCAAGCATTTGATGAGTTGTTTCAGTCTAACCAGTTATTTAACCTTCTTCAGCCAATGGTAGGCACTGAGAGATGACTGGCTTCTCAAAGCTACATGGTAAGACCTTTTTGACAATTTATCAAAAGGCATATACCATGGACACTAATAATATTTTCACTTGTGTTGCAAATGACTCCTACATGTTGGGATCAGTTATCATAACATCAGCAGTTTATTAAGGGAATTAGCACAAATAGTTATGTTGGCAGACTGCCTACAAGGTGTGGAAATTCCCTCTGCCACTGGTGACCTGTAGATGTTCACATCATGCTTGACACCTCCAATGTAGTTTCACCTTTGCCCTCTTTCCAACCCATTCAGTGCTAATTATTATGAAGCCCCTTTTTATTGGCAAGTCAAATTTTGTTTTTCATAGTTTTCATCATTTGTCATGGTTAAGTCTTCCAGACTAGCAGAGTATTTGAGAAAATATTAACATTTCACTTATTCAGGATGTAAAGTACAGCATAGGGATTATAGTTAATAATATATAATATTATTTTATAAAGTACAGCATAAAGATTATAGTTAAGAATAATTTATAATGTGTGGTGCCAGATGGGTATTGGAAATATCAAGGGGAACACATTGTAAAATGTATAGTTGTCTAACCACTGTGCTGTACATTCGAAATGAATACAAAATAATATTGAATGTAATTGAAAAATAAAGTTTAAATTTTAAAGATTTCATTTATTCTTCTCCAAAACCATCTTCTGTACTCATAACTATTGTGTTATGGTTTTATAATCATCCATTCAGTCATCCATTCAGCAAGCACTGATCAAGCTTTTACTAAATATAGGGTATTGTGGTGCTACAAGTGATAAAAAGATGCATAAGACATGGTCCTTTCCTTTATGTAGGTAATTCATAGCAATTAAAAAAAATGTGGCACATGGAATGGAACATAACCCTTCACATGTGTTCTGAGCAATGAAGATTACAAGAGACTACTATTTCTCATTATCTGAACCCCATATTTCTATTAATGAAGCCTGTGTTTATGTTTATCTTATCATAGCTAAATCAGATATTGGGTTTCTGGTCAAATACAAATTCAAGTCTTTTTTTTTCTCCTTTTATATCTTAGCTAGTTGATCTATGTGCTACTCATAAAGTATGTATAACTACTCAGGTGTTATTAACACCATATTCCTTGTAGGAACATAAGACTCAGTAAAGATGTATAACATTCTCAGGGTCATAGAACAATTAAGTGACAAGTAAAAGGAGGTTTAACTTCCCAATGAGTGTGTTAGTGGGTGATTATATAATTTTTTCCTCCAAAGTGGAATAATCTGAAAGCTTCAAGAGTTCACTGTTAGTTGATCCATAATAGAAAGTGGGGTGTTTTGATGTGTAACCTTTTATGACCCTGTAACAACTATAAGTATGGCAGGATCCCTCCATTGACCGAGTATTGGAAAGCTAATCACTTCCTGTATCTTCAAAAACACTGGAGACTTTTTATTTAAGTAATCTCTTGCTTCACTTTTTTAAAAAAATATATTTTATTGATTTTGTACAGAGAGGAAGGGAGAGAGATAGAGAGTTAAAAACATTGATGAGAGTCATCTATCAGCTGCCTGTTGCACACCCCCTACTGGGGATACACCCACAATCAAGGTACAGGTACATGCCATTGACCAGAATCGAATCCGGGACCTTTCAGTGCCCAAGCCTATGCTCTATCCATTGAGCCAAACCGGTTTTGGCTCTTGCTTCACTTTTTTTGCATCCTTATCTTTGGCTCATTGCATCTCCTTTTCCTCTCTTTCTCTCTCTCTCTCTCTCTCTCTCTCTCTCTCTCTCTCTCTCTCTCTCCTCTCTCTTCCTCTCTCAATCTCTGTGTGTGTGTGTGTGTGTGTGTGTGCTTTTGTTGTTGTTATTAATCCTCACCCTAGGATATTTTTCCATTGGTTTTTAGAGAGAGTGGGAGGGGGAAAGATAGAGAGAGAGAAACATTGATTTGTTGCCTCCTACAAGAGCTCCAACCAGGGCCAGGGATTGAGCCTGCAACCAAGGTACATGCCCTTGACTGGAATAAAATCTGAGACCCTTCAGTCTGTGGGCCAATGCTCTATCCACTGAGCCAAACCAACTAGAGCTCCTTTTTCTCTCTTGATTGTGTTCCTGACATTGACTATTTCATTATTGTTACCTAATACCTTTTCTGATGTCCTGCCAGATCCAGATTCACCTTCTATTTGCCTCCTGGTAAGAACTTGCCTCCAATATTTAGACTCTAATTCCAGGCTTTGATCTGATTCTTCTAGCCCTTCTTATAATTCAACTCAAATTGATCTATTCAAGCTTATTTATGAGCACCTTCTGTGTGTCAGGCAGGAATAGACTCATGCTCTTGGACCTGTGAAGTCGTATACACTTTAGTGCCAGTATTTAGAATAGAATATTGAGCACTCTCTATCCCAGTGTAGAAATTTGTGCTTTCTATCTATCATATCAATTTACAACTTTGTGAATTTGGGTCCTTCTAACCAGATACTGAGGTAAATAGGTTAAATAAGGAGCCCATTATTTCATGCCTCTTAAATGAGGCAGTGACTTGTTCAAGTCGCTTAGGAAAGCTGTAGCATGAAACATTTCTAAGGAGGTGATTGGAATGGGTGGTGTGAGAGAAATGAGCTATTCATAGAAGAGAATGAAGTCCAGGGAGCCTGTTGTATGTATCTCTATTCCTCTGTAGACTTTAGTCTGTACTCTGCTGTGAGCATCCAGGAACAAGGCAGTTATTGCGTTTGCAATGCCTCCTCATGGTGTTTTTGCTGCAGCTGTCAGATGGATGGAGACATAATTAATGAAATTCTATTTATACCCAGGGATAAACTTAGAAAACCAAGCCGTGCCGCCTAAACTAGCATATTTAGTGGATCCCCATGCTGCAGTCTCTACCATCCAAGTGACAACAATGTACATTTCCTGTTGGCCTTAAAATCACTGACTACTTCACACCTTTGACTATGCAAATAGAGTAACAGGAGTGCAGCTTCTAATGTCAGAAGGCCTGGGTCTATTCAGGCATATAATCTTGAGCACGTTTATAAACTACTTCATCAGTAAAACGAGAATAATAAAGCATCCGATTTACACTGTTGTAGTGAGGAGTAAATAAGACACAATATCTTAAGCTCTTAAAACAGTACCTACATATACAGTAAGCACAACTTGTTATTTGTACACATAACACAAAGTTGTTACATGTATTACCATTATTGTTATTTTACTTCCAGTGGAGACAGAGTAAAAGGTGATGGGCAGAAGGTGCTCTGGACCAGGAGCTAAAGCACCGGAGTTACAGTCTCAGGGGTACTTGCTACTAGCAAAGTGTGTGTATGTGATTGACTGAACAAGTCATTGTTAATATTTCTTTTAGCTCCAAAAGTAGCACCATCAGTTGATAGATCTGAGATAACAAAGCTTTAAAAAGGAAGCTAAATATTATTAAGGGCACTATGTTCTTTAAAAACTCCTTAAAGAGCCGAAACCGGTTTGGCTCAATGGATAGAGCATTGGCTTGGGGACTGAAAGGTCCTGGATTCGATTCCGGTCAAGGGCATGTACCTTCGTTGTGGGCATATCCCCAGTAGGGGGTGTGCAAGAGGCAGCTGATCGATGACTCTCTTTCTCATCGATGTCTCTAACTCTCTATCTCTCTCCCTTCCTCTCTGTACAAAATCAATAAAAATATATTAAAAAAAAAAAACCTTCTTAAAGAAACAGACCTGTAGGAAACACTACTTATGCCGGAATATACAAATGATAGTATAATAAATAAGTATATAATAGAATACAAATAAATTATAGTATAGAATAAATAAACCTACAATGCCACACCTGTGGGCAACATTTCCAAAATAATGCTTTTACTCAAGTGACAAGCTCTTTGGGCTCCATGTGGAAATAGGATCAGTAGAGTTCTGTTCCTCAGAGAAATCAGACATCCCCTCATTGTCATTCTCATCATGAGTAGACATTTAAATAGAGGTGTGAGAGTAGAAATTCTTCAATTCTGGGCAGAGAGTTAAATCTTACCTTAAGTTGGTTACTCCTAGAAAGTAGGATATAGACCCTGAAAAGAGAATTATAAATTTGGGAGCTTTCTCTGATAGGCCCAGAGGGTCTTTAGTACAAAGGATTGTCATCACTCTGAGTAGAAATCAGGCTCTACATCTCATATCCCCAAGCTTTCCCCAGAAACAAAACTGTTTCTTGTTCTATGGTATTGCTGGACAGAACTTTGCACAGAGTGGACCAAGAAAGGGAAAAGTAAATGTAGGAGAACAAGAAAACCTTAGTCAAAAGAAGGAGATGGGACCGGAGGAGGAAAAAGAAAAAGTTGCTCCGAGTTACTATAATGGTTAAACCTGGAATCAAATTCCAGCTTTCTGACTCTGTGACCTTGGGCAATTTAATTAACCTCTCTGAACCTCCTGATTCCCATGAGTAGGTTGAAAAGTAACAATATTTTAATAGAAAAATAATATTTTGGTAGAAAATTTGTTGTATGTTAAAGCAAATAAAATATGTAATATAGCTAGCATAGAGACTGGAAAGTGATAGACACTCAATAGCTTGTAGTGATTCTTTTCTGGGTGGTGAGGGGGAGGTTTGCACATGTTATACTATGTTGATCCTAGAGCAAAGTCACATGCTTCATAATGAATGCTTCAAAACATCAGAGGAAAAATGTTTTTGATATTCGTCCATTTTACTTGTATTCATTGTAAACAATAGAACTGATTGACTGAGTTAGCAGTGTGGCTATTCCAGCTGCTATTTCTTTCTTAATGAGATTATTGGTAAATATTCTTCAGAGAAGAATTATCTCATGATTTTAAGACTGTAGAGCAAAGGGGCTGCCGCTCTACCATTCTTGACAAGGTTACATATTGGAAAGAGACCAGGATTTTGAATCAGATATTTTGTTTGAATGCCAACTGAACCACTTACTGGCTTCTGTTTCAGGGGTAAAGCATTTAACCTTTGAGAATAAGATTATGTAGCTTGAAATGGAAATGGAAACAAAAATAGCACCCAATTCAAAGGGCTGCTGTGAGGACAAAATACAGATGTAGGTGGGTGTATTTTTTGACGGAGTAAAGCACAATAAAGGTCGATATTGATTATTAGTTGTGTCTGATCCATAAAGAGCTTTCCCTCCTCTTAGATCCTATTGTGTGCATGAAACACAGCCTGGGGTGAAGAACACCTCTTTCTCCTTTATGACCTGGTTTTACCTCCACCACTTCTAGTACCAAATATGTGTGAGTTATTCCCATGCCAATCGATTCTCCAACTCTCCAGATAGCAACTGGGTGTCCTACAGTTCAATGCAGTCTGACACTACTACCCAGAGTTAGTGCAGACCCCACAGGTTAAGGGCTCAGTCTCATAGGACTTCTTCCCACTTCAGATGCCAATTCCAAGTCCTGTGTCTCCTGTACTTCTGACCAGCTGGCTAAAGTGGTTTGAGAGTCTATCACATGTGTCAAACACAAGGCCCGCGGGCCAAATCCGTCCCGCCAGGCCTTGCAATGTGGCCCGCACCGCGCTGTCATCACTGCACTCCACTGCGTTTCCATCACAATGACAGTTTATGACTGTTCAGTAAACCATTCGGCCCGCGATTTAGGCTGGATTTTAGATTTTGGCCCCTTCTCTGATTGAGTTCGACACCCCTAGTAGATCAAGGATGGGTAATGTTCAGCCCGCAGAACCTTTAAGGCCTGAGAAATCCTTTGGTTTGGCCAAGCCAAGGTTAGAGGTGAGTTAATAAAATGTTTGACCAAATACAGCAAGCTAATTTTAAGTTGATAATTTTGTATAGTCCTCGACTGATGTTATAAATACTAAATGGGCCATGGCAGAAGAAAGGTTTCCTACCCCTCTTCTAGATTGACAAAGTTCTCAGTTAGCCACCCACCATCTACAGTGTTGTCACTGAAGGGAAGGGGTTCCCATGACCCCTTTTCTGGTTCAGTAATTTACTATAGTGTCTCACAGAACTCAGGGAAACACTATTACTGGTTTATTATGCATCATATTATAAATGATTCAAAGGAATAGTCAGATGAAGAGCTATGCAGGGCAAGATCCATGGGGATCCCAACCACAGGAGCTTGTGTCCCTGAAGAGCTGAGGCATGCCACCCACCTAGCCTGTGGATGCCTTCATCAACCCAAAGCTCCCCAATATCTGTCATTTAGCATTGTCTCATGGAGGTTTCATCACTCAGTCATAACTGCTTATTAACTCAATCCCCAGGAATCCTCTTCTGCCTGGAGGTTTGGGTAAGGCTGAAAGGTCTAAGCTTCTAATCAATATTTGGGCTTTCTGGGTCCCAGCCCCCTGCCTGAAGCTATTTTTTTCCAGGGTGAATTGGTAGAGGTATAGAACCTTTCATCAATTTACATTTCCCCCATTAACTTGTACCTTGGGATTGGCTTCAAATTTACAAATTGTATTAAGACAACTTAATTTTTTCAGCTTTATGGAGATGAAAAGTAAAACCACAATGAGATATCACCTGTTAGAATGGCTGTTATCACAAAGACAAGAGAAAACAAGTGTCGGTGAGCAGGTGGAGGATAAGGAAGCCTTATGCACTTCTGGTGGGAATGTAAATTGGCACAGCTAACATGGAAAACAGTGGAGGTTCCAAACTTATTTTGAACTATTTCAAAACTTTCGAATGCCTTTCTTGCCTCCAAAGGCTCAATAAATTTTTCTGAATAGAACAAGAAGAAATGTATATCTTGTCACTCAGTGTTTATAGACATAGCTATTCAGCTGAGGAGGCTATATATTCTTTCTAGACCCACTCATGTTTTTACTGCCAACCAAAGGAAGCTGTGGGAGATAAATATATATAGTAGCCACCACCTCGCCTCTACCAGGTTCCAGGGTAACCTCCTTCAAGAAGTTCAGGCCCTGGAAACAAGAAGAATTTCTGCTTTTGACCACTTCTGCTATTTCTAGTCCCCTTATTTCTTCCCTCCTTTTTGCAACTCTGAGTCTTATCCCTCCAGACCAGAGCTTTCAACTGGATGGGGCATGATAAACTGAGTTAATTGAATAAGGAAACTCTGAATCATATAGGGAAGAAATTATTTATGTGGACAACGAAAGCAATTGTGAAACTAGAAACACAGCAAATTGTAGGAAGAGTATAATACTTGGTATTCTGTTTTCAAACAATAGTGGAAAAACATGTGTCTGTTTATTCAGCAAAAAGGTTAATAATCAGAGGGATATAATGAACCTCCAAGTTAACAAGGACATAAATAAAATATATCTCAAACCAGCAGAAATAAGAAAAGAGGAAAGAGGACAAAGAAGACACAAAGGAGAATAAATAATCATATTAAATGGGAGGATTAATTTCAAGCCTATTAATCATTATCTATATACTAGTGGCCCAGTGCACAAAATTTGTTTATGGGGGTGTGCGGGGTGTTCCTCAGCCCAGTCTGCACCCACTCCAATCTGGGACCCCTCAAAGGATGTCCTACTGCCAGTTTACAGGGATTGGACCTAAACTGGCAGTTGGACATCCCTCTCACAATCCGGGACTGCTGGCTCCAGCTGCTCACCTGCCTGCCTGCCAACCTGCTCTCCTCCACCTGCCCCACATAGCCAGCCTGCTGGCCCCCAAATGCCCCCCATAGCCAGCCTGCTCACCCCCAACTGCCCTTCTGCTGGCCTGCTCACACCTCCCTCCCCCAAGCTGTCCTGATTACCTCCAACTGTCCCCAGCCCCTACTGGCCTTGAGTGGAGGTCATTGCCAGGGAAACCCTAGCCTCCAGTTTGCTCCAGCTCTGTGGCCACCGCCATCTTGGTTGGGTTAATTTACATACTTGCTCATGATTGGCTGGTGGGCATGGCTTATGGGTGTAGCAGAGTAATGGTTAATTTGCATGTTCCTTTTTATTAGTGTAGATATAAAAGCCTAAGCAACTGAATGACCAGTTGCTATAATGTATACTGACCACTAGGGAGCAGACACTTAATGCAGGAGCTGCCCCCTGGTGCTCAGTGCACTCCCACGGTCAACCTCCTGCAACCAGCCAACCTCCTATGGTCCCTCCCCCTGGCCAGTCGCGCTCCCCATCCCTGATCGGCTCTGATCACCAGCCTTGCCCAGGAACCCCACCTGTGCACAATTTTGTGCACCAGGCCTCTAGTACTAAATATAAATGGACTGAATGTTACATTAAATGACATAGATTGATAGGTTGCATTTTTAAAAAAAGGCTTACTATATGTTATGTCTGAGAAACAATTAGAACAAAGAAATAAAGATTAGTATAAAGAATGGGCACCAACAACAGTGATAATCTAGCTAAGTTTAATTTCTTAAAAGTTACTTCTATTTGTATAACATATATTTAAAGGAATACAATACTAGAGTATCTGATCTATAGATTTTCTGAGCTATATGTTTCATATTTTGCATTGACATATTTATTATTTTATTCAACAAATAGTGACTTCTTCCATTGTCACAAAACTTCATATGCTAGCTAATGGAGAATTTTGTCAATCTAGAAGATACTTAAATTGGTTTAATCTCTCAAATTACACTGTACTTTTCTTTTTATCTACTACTCTGGCTGATAGGTAGAGCTGTAACTTATTTGTGTGTGGTTATATGTTTAAGTGGCATTTCTATTGTCCATTCTTTTTTGTACTAATTATACCAGAAAATCTTCTATTAAATGTATGTGAAGTGTCTTAAATCCATTTTGAGTGAAAAAGGGCATTATTAATTCAGTAATTAAAAATCCAAATTATTTGCTAGTTGCTACTTTTTGTCATCTTTAACTTTAGGGATATAATTTTCTTTTTCTATTTAAAATTTTTTTGCTGTTGTCCTTTGCTGAATTGCCATATGGATGTGCCAGCAGTAAAGGTTTCAAAAGGATCTTACTGTGCTTCAACTTCATCTGGGAATCTGGTTGGAAATGCAGATGCTAAGGCCTTGAACTTTTGGGAAAAAATAATATGCATTTTAATAGGATTTTCACCTGCTTTGTTTGAAGATTAAAATTTGAGAAACATTTCTCTAGGAGATCTTTTTGGCAGCTATTTGAATGCTGCAATTAAAAATTTCATTGGTTACTTAGTAAAAAGTAATGGTCAGAAGGTTTTCTTTCCATATTCTTCCCAATTTGCTTTATCTGAAGGAGTCTTGGAATTTAACAGGGTGTTCAGGAACAGGCATTATCTTATCATAAGTTTTCTTATAAAATTACTTCTTTATTTACATTGCTAAGATCATTTCAATTCATTCTTAGTTTCAGTGGCTTAGGTATGTGTGTGGTTAATGTTTATAAATATCTTCAGGACCTATTTGGCAGTGAGTATAGATAACAGAAAAAAAACAAACATTAAAAAATGTGTCTTTTCTGATAAGAGAAATGGGGTATGTGGAGAAGTGATGGCACTTTAGCCTCCTATTCAGTTGAACCACTTTGGACACAAAGACAGAAAGGGATTTTTGTTCCTGTGAATGCACAGCAGGAACAGCCGAAACCCAGGGAGAGATAATGACTAAGTATAGCAGTTAAGTGATAAAGACTTTGAATCCTAAAGTGGCAAGCTCCGCACATCAAAGCAGCAGGCGCAGCTTAAGGCAGAAAATAGAAATGGTGAAAATCTCCTGGAGCCACGAAGACGCATTTGAGTCCTGTGAGTGAGGAGGCCAAGTGAGGCACATCCTAAAGGGGTAGATAATTATGGTGGCAGTGGATTGTTAGTCATACAAACCACCACATTGCACTAAGATCTTTGGAAATTATTTCCTGTTTGCTCCATAATGTTGTACCCTCCTAGACACTCCCGTGTCTCCCCGTTGACTTGGCAAACCTGACTTACTCTGTCCAAACTTGCCTCCTTGACCTGATCCTTTGACAAGTGCATTTCTTTTCTGAACCACTTACTTTAATTTTGTCTTGCTTCAATTTTCACTTTCAGAGAAGTGACTGAAAAATATATTTCAAGTCCAGACATCTAGGTCCCAAAACAGAATATCCTGGGTACACCTAAATTTCAGTTGGCTGACCAGGAACAAACAAAAAAACAAACTTATAATGCTCACCCTACATACCAGACTTTCAAAGTGTGTTCTGGAGCATTAGAGGGCTTTCCTAAGGTCACCTGGGAGCCTGCACAGAGGACAAGGGGACCAAGCTGCTGAGAGTTTTGGAGGAGCTTCTTTTTAAAACCAGTTTTAGATGTTGGTAATCTACAATATATAGGCTGCATTTGATAAAATAATAATGAGTTGCTTTTAATTTACATTATTGATGTTATAAAAATAAAAAGGGGGCTATAAAGAAATACTATAAACAATTGTATTTAATAAGTTAGATATCATAGATAAAAAGGACAAAATTCTAGAAACACACAAACTGGTGAAACTGACTCAAATAAAATTTTTGAATAGACATCCTGAATAACAAATAAAGAGATTGAATTAGTCATTGTAAAACTTCCTGCAGAGAAAGTCCAGGCCCAGGCCTCAGTATTATCCTGACACAAAACCAGGCAAACAAACACATACTATAGAGCAATATCTCTTATGAAAAATAAAAATATAAAAAATTCTTCACAAAATACTAACAGTGGAATCCAATAACATTAAAAATGATCACACATAATAATCAAGTGAGATTTATTTTTTAACACCTGAATGATCAAGATATCAAAATGATAAAAATATACTAAAAACAATCATCTCAATAAATAGAAAAACAAAACAAAACAAATTTGACCAAATCCCACATGTCATCAAGATTAAAAAGAAAACAAAACACTTAACTAAGTAGGAATGCTATGCAATATCCTTAACCCAATAAAAGGCATCCATAAAAAAACACAGAAACATTAAATTTAATTGTGAAAGACTAAATGTTTTCCCCTAAGATCAGTAATAAGACAAGGATGTTCACTTCTATTCAATATTGTATGGGACATTTTGGCAAAGGCAATTAGGCAAGGGATAAAATGGCATTCAATTCTAAAAGTGGTAAATTACCTTTATTTAGGGATGATATAATCCTTATATAGAAAAGCTTAAAGAAGTCCTGAAAAAACTATTATCCTATATAATAAAGAGCTAATATGCAAATAGTCATCACGTCATCATGCTATAAGGCTCAGACACTCAACTTTGGGGAGAGAGGAATGGAGACCATCCAGGTACAAATGATCTCCCGAGAGAGGAATTGGGAGCCAAACTGGTTTCTGCTCTGAAGTCCTTTTGGGAGCTGTTTCACAATGTGCTGGCTGCTTAGATGACCCTATCCTGCTATTCTTGCTTATTTTCATTAGCTTAGGTTACATTGGAGGCAGGGAACCATCTTTGAGCTCACAGTATTGATTACCGGTATTTTTATCAGAAAGTGTTCATATCCTTGGAGAATATGAGAGAATTGGCTAGATTAGGACAGGGAATAGCTAACTTCATCCTCACCTAAACATTAGACCTCTGGAAACATCTTCCCTGAGAAAACAGAATGGACCTAACCCAATACCAGAGCCTCTACTGTTAACCCTCAGTGATATTTACCTTAAACATACACTACGGTTGCTCCCTTTGTTGGTGCCTTACCAATGACACTCCCTCTACTACCTCCGGGAGGGTGGTGTTTAAGTGTATATTGTACCTTCATACTGGTGTCTCATCCTGAACTCTTGACAAAAAAATTTGTTCTGATCCTGAACTCTTGACAAAAATTGAATTCAAGATTTGAATTGGGTGAGGATTTTTCATCTCAATGTAGCCAAAATGATAGAAATGATTATTGTCCAAAATACCAACATATGTGAAGTAATGTCCCTTTCCAATGCCATGTACTCCCCTAATGTCAAGTAAGTGATGAAATTCTATTGTTGATGAGCTGAATGGTGTCTTTGCTTATGACATACTTTTGACAAATATATTTATGCACTTTAATGAGGAGACAACTAGAGAAAAGGGAACATTTTAAATGTCACTCAATCTCTGAATTTCCCATAGTCAGGTACAAAGGTGGAAGCTACAAATGTTATAATACATTGTTCTGTGGCTGGATATTATAGGTGATTAATAGACACCTACTAATAGGTTTGCTGAATATTAATGTAAAAATTGCTTTAAAATGAATTACCTAATTTAAACTATAAATCACCCATCCAGAGTACAGATCAGTCATAGATAAATCATTTATGATCCTTTTCTGTGTGTGTGTATTACTTCAGTTCTTTATATTAAAAAAAAAAAAAGAACTGAAGTAATATAGACAACCTTAAGCACAATTATCATTCTCTTTGTATGCATTTTTCTAAATTTTCTACAGTTACCTTGTGCTACCTGGCAACCAGGAACAAAATCAACTATTATTTTCAAAAATTTCAAATACCTGTAACATTTTACATAAGTTGTGATAGTACACTTAACATTTTCTTTCATATGACCTCGTTATGTCTCTATTTGTGTTTATTATAAGTTGAAAAGACTCTAGCTTGAGGAGTCTGTATATAAATGGATACTTTGTATAACTTCTCTCTTATAATCTACTCTATTTCAAACAGATTGAGGTCACACATGCCTTCAAGTGCCAAGATCAAACAACTTCCAGCAAACCAGTCAACATGAACAGAGCTTCTCATAAGCCCAGTGATTTAAACTAGGAAAACATTGCACCTTGTTACATTCTGAATGCTAATATTCTTCAGCTTTTCTGTCTGGCCTGAAGTCAAGGGTTTTGGCTGGAAAAACATAGTTAGATTTTCATTTTTTTTTTTTTCTGATTTACTCAGGAATCTAAAGAATCATCCATTTTTAATGACCATATAAGTGAAATTCTCATTCTCATTGACTTAAACATACAGGCTCTGGATAGTTAGGGTAACATTAGAGTTAGGGAGAATTTTGGCTATTAAAAAATTCCTTTTTTTTTCTTTTAATTCCTAAAGATGAACAAGAAGCCAAACTGAATGTAAAAATTAATTTCAGAATTTAGTGAAACTATTTTTTTCTCAATAATTTTTTAAAATGTCAATATTTTTTCTAAGCTCTAACTTGCCCAAAGATTCACAATCTTATACAATAGTATATTCACCCCCAAGTCACCCTTTCTACCTAATAAACTAAAAATAGGAAAAGAAGCGATGATTGTGATTGCATTAGGTTCCAGACCTATGGGTAAAGTTTGAATTGACATTTGTGTTACTGTCAAAAACCAACTGCTTGCCACATCTATTGGTGTTAAACACAACATCTGGTTGAGTCTAATTAGGTTTTCAAGTAAGTTGATGAGAAAATGAGCCTTATACACTTATCTAAATGGAGAAGCATGGAGAAGTTTCTTTTGATTGTTGTAAATACATGAGTTGAATTAAAAAAAAAAGAAAAGAAAAGAAAAGAAAAATCAGGTCTTGAAATCACACTTCTGACATAAAAAATAGCCATTGCATATTACTTAGGAAGGGGAAATAGAGTCAAAGTTGTCTTCCATCACCCAACACATGGTCAATAATGGTACTTCTTGCAAGAAACACAATGGGTGAGGGCCTCCTGTGGTTGCTCTTTAATTGAGAGTTTGTCCCCAGAATAAAGAGGAGTGGAGCCTGCTGGCTTCACGATGGTGCATGCAAAAGCATCAACATTGTCATGGCAGGGCCATGAATGCAGCTGGATCACTGGACTTCACTTTTTTTTTTTTTTTTTTTTGTATTTTATAAATTTCAGGGAGTGGGGGGAGAGAGAGAGAAACATCAGTGATGAGAAAGAATCATCGATCAGCTGCCTTACATGTTTCACACTGGGAATCAAACCCTCAATCCAGGCATGTACCCTTACCAGGAATGTGACCTCCTGGTTCATAGGTTGATGCTCAGCCACTGAACCACACAGGCCAGTTGGACTTCACTCCTGATGAAAGGGGAATGGAAGGCATTTTGGGAGTTGGGAAATGGCCAGCAGGGTGGTGGTAGGTGAACTGACCCTTGCTTCCTCTTCTGTCAGGATCTGAATACTATCTCCGCACACTGCTCTGGAATAGTCCATGGCTCGGAACGTGGCTTCTCCCTCAGAGTAGCCTTGTTATCGAGCCTCAGAAAGTTTAACAGAGGAATACTCGTGAAGCAGATTAATATTTAAATAATCCCACTTCTAAGAGGCAGGGTCACTGGGGATGATCATGTTAGTTAGGGAAACTTCTTTGCTGGCCTCTTTTTACATGCCTAATTTTGCCTCCACTTAGCCACCCAAACATGAACCTACTTGTCCCCATGAGGGAGCAGCAGCAGAAAGGATTAATGACCCAGGTCCTCTTCCTGGGCAATACCAACCCCAGGACTCTTTCCCTCTGAGAGAAATAGTTTTGTTTCCTTTTAGAAAGAAAGAAAGAAACAAACAAACAAACAAAATGACCATTTTAACTCTCTTTTATGGACTTACTCAGGTGTAGAGCCTGTTTAACTTACCATTTTAATCAGAGCTTTACTGGTTTTAATAACAATAGTATGTACTTGAGTTAAACAGACGTGAGGTCAGGTTCAAGTTGTGCCCATTTCAAGTTCTGTACATTTGGGAAATCAACCTCTTAAGCTTTGATTTCTTTTTTACATTTATAAAGTAAGTGTAATATTTCCTCTATCTGACTAAGGTTACTGTGAAGAGTAAGTAAAAAATAAATA
This sequence comes from Pipistrellus kuhlii, assembly GCF_014108245.1. Lineage (NCBI taxonomy): Eukaryota > Metazoa > Chordata > Mammalia > Chiroptera > Vespertilionidae > Pipistrellus > Pipistrellus kuhlii. The sequence goes on from NW_023425405.1 coordinate 17,492,998, forward strand.
TGCAAGTAGACTCTTTATATGTTAGTATTCTATGTAAATGTTATGCTATTTTTCTCTTTAAAGTAAAATCATGGGATTGAAAGATCAAATAAATAATGTTAGTTGTTCTTTAATTTGATTCTAACAAAAATAATTAAAATAAGTACAGCAGGACTTACCACCTATATTTCTCAAGTGAGGAGATAGAGCATCATTTAAATGAAATGATTTAAGGAAAGGTCACATAACTGGTGCAGTGAAAAAACACAAAACTCACATTTTAGTGTATTTTAAATTGACATTTGATGAAGTTTCACAGAAGAAACTGTACTTGCAATAAAAATGAAGCATTGTGAAATGTAAGATTTATTTAAATGAGTTCATGTCCAGTTATACAGCTCTATCTAGTGACTGTTGACTGAGATTAATGTTTGTCTGGGAACGAGTCACTAGTGGGCTTTTGTTCTGTTCTTAGTTCTTATGCTTTGTAATATGTTTATTAATAGCTCAAATAAAGCCCAGAAAAAAAACAACACCATTTATTATATTGTGGATAATAATAGCTGAACAGGATTGCTTTACTATTTACAATCAGAAATGTTGTTGGCAGGTTCAAATAATGAGCCAAAACTAATTAGATGACATTTAATATAATAAGAACAACACTGTACATTAGGGTTTGAAAAAATAAACCAATCAGGAAGCAGACACTAGTTGTTTTTTTAAAGATTCAGTTAATTTGTTGGCAAAACCAGTACAGCTGTAGTGTGGTTCAGATGCTATAAAGCCATGAACACTACCGTAGGCAGTGACCTGAGCAAGAAGCAGTCAACAGCACCCCTCCCTTTGACAGACCACTTTCTGTGAGGAATTCGTATGTAGTGGTTAAGGGCATAGACTCTGGAGTTGGATTGCTTGGTTAAATCCTGGCTTTATGACTGCCTTCTGGTGTGTGACTTTGGGAAACTTAATCATCTTGTGTCTTAGTTTCTTCAACTGTGAAATGAAGTGAACAATAGCACATGGCTATAGAGTGATTATGAGGCTTAATAGCATATAGCCCAGGTGCTCAAAAGGGAACCTGGCACAGGTAACCTTTAAGATTATTACTATTAATTCTGCATCACAAACTAACAAATGCACTTACAACCTGGAATATTCCCAGAGGAAGCAAGTAGGATGGCATAACGATAGTCACACATCACTATTTATTGAACATTTATTAAACTCCAAACCCTGAACTGAAGCATTTTTATGTAATCCTTTCCAAAACCCTGGGAGTTAGGTACTATTATGTTCATATTGCATATGAAAAAGCTATGAATTAGAAAGGTTATAAGACATAACCAATAAGTAATAAATGGTATTTACTGAGTTTGAAATACCTTTACCTGTTAAGTAATATTCATTTGAGGATCAGATGACACCATTGAGGAAGTTTAACCTGGACAAGCAGGCACCAAGTAGAAACATAGTGTCCCCTAATATTTGAAGGACTGTCGAGTACAACAGGGGCTTGGCCTTGCTCTGCTAATTGTATTGCCCTATATAAAGATTCTAGGACCGGGCTCTAAATCATCTGAGGATCTGTTCAGGCCTGAGATTTCTTCATTAACTTCTCATCTTCATACCACCAAGCTTTTCTTAGTACAATTTATTTTGCATACTGTTATGAGATTAAATCTTCCAAAAATACTACCACTATTACATCAGACTCCATCTTAAAACCTTTCAGTGTTTCTCCCATGGTAAATAGGATGAAGTCCAGATGCCTTAACTTGACCTTCAATGTAATTTATGATCCAGTTGCAACTGAGAGGGCAGGGCAGGGTGAGGATAAACTACAGCACATGTGTCAAACACAAGGCCCGCGGGCCAAATCCGTCCCGCCAGGCCTTGCAATGTGGCCCGCACCGCGCTGTCATCACTGCACTCCACTGCGTTTCCATCACAATGACAGTTTATGACTGTTCAGTAAACCATTCGGCCCGTGATTTAGGCTGGATTTTAGATTTTGGCCCCTTCTCTGATTGAGTTCGACACCCCTAAACTACAGACTCCACTGGTGGAGTTATCCTCCATTTTGTAACTGGACCTTGGCCCTGACCCAACCAATCAGGGTCAGCCAAAGAGTGACATCACCACTGGGGTAAAACCTAGGGGCCTGGCGAAATTCGGTCTCTCTTCCGCCATGCTGTCGGTGTGAGTGGGAGAGAGCCCATGCTAGCATGGAAGAGGCTCTTTTGTTTATTGCATAGGACTCGGCTCCCTGGTGGTCCTTGGGGATCATGAAGTCTGGGCATAACACAACCAACTCCAAAATCATTTACTTTTAAGTCTAAAAGGTGCCTCAGACATACTGTAGTTCTGGCCCATCATTATTGTAAGACTAAAATGAATTACTGAGAAGTCACATTACTTTTCAAGAACCTACAGCTAAGTAAGAGCAGAGGGTGCGTGAATATCCAGGCCTCTCTCCTAGTATTGGAAATAAAATATTCAAAACAGCCCAGCCAGTGTGGCTCAGTTGGTTGAATGTTGTCCCATGCACCAAGAAGTTGCTGGTTCCTGGTCAGGGCACATGCTCAGATTTCAGGCTTGATCCCCAGTAAGCATCATGTAGGAGGCAGCTGATCAATGTTTCTATCTCTCTCTCCCTCTTTCTACTTCTCTCTGAAATCAATAATTAAAAAAAAGAAAAAGAAAAAGATAATCAAAGCAATGACGGTAACTGCAGCAAAACAAAGTGTCGTGTCCTGGACATTATGGTAGGTTTTCTACACATACTATTATTTCTTCCACTCAGCCCAGAGAAGTTTATTTTTTCCCCCCAATTTTAAAGACATGACTTTTTGTAGAGGAGTTTGATGTTCACAACAAAATTGGGAGGAAGATACAGAGATTGCCCATATTCCTACCCCTTTTACATACAGTGTTTCCCCACATTATCAACATCTCCCTAAAGAGTGGTATCTTAGCTACAATTGAACTTACACTGACACATCATGATCACCCAAAAGTCCATAGTTTACATTAGAGTTCACTCTTGTATATTCTATGAGTTTGGATAATGTGAATGTCCCACATCCGAGTGGTTCAGGATTCAGGCTCTGGAAGAGAGGCCGTCCACAAATGAAAGAGACAAGAAACAATAATTTAGAAATATTGGGGGACCAGGCAGGAGCCTAGCTCAAGAGGAAGGACTCCGCTTGGGCACCAGTCTCACCATGTTTTTATTCAATTTGGGATACACCTAATGCCCTTAGGCAGGCAATTTCCAGTAACAGGCAGACTATCTTATCAGTAAAGATTTATATGACTGTCTGGTAGGAAAGTTGCTTCAGCTGCCATTGTCTGACTAAACAGTGGGTGTACAGCCCTGACATTTGCCAGAGCTCCAGGGTCACCAACATTCCGGGATCCTTGTCCACACCTCTCTGCTAGTGAAGACAATGGACAGCTTTCCCACAGGATAAACAAATAATGACATGTATCCACCATTACAAATATCATCTAGATACTCACTGCCCTGCAAATCCTGCCAAATCTGCCTATCCATCCATCACTCTGCCACCACCCCTGGAAACCACATACTCCTATCTCGAGAGTTTTGCCTTTTCTAGAATGCTGTCTAGTTGGAATCACATAGCAGGTAGTCTTTCCTGGTTAGCTTCTCTCAGCTAGTAATATGCATTTATGTTTCCCCTATGTTTTTCATGGCTTGAAATGTTTATCTTTTTAATAACCTGTTACAAGTATCTTCTGATAGTTCTCTTTGAACGTATAAATATGTCTAGCCTGATTTGCTGAAAACATATAAATGTAACTCCAAGCAAAGTCAAGAGAAGGTCCTGTCATGTTACAGTCACTAAGGTTTTTGTTTTTATTTTAATGGTTTATCATTGTCAACTTTGAACCCTGTGTAAGGACTAAGAGGTGTCCTGGTAGGGGAGAATGCTTCTGCATAGTTGCCAAAATACATTCCTAGCTTCCAGAGGAGAGTTTTCCACCAGTTTTGGAGGTAAACAGCTAAGAGTTGACCCCTTGGCCCTCCCCATTTCTAGCTGTGTGGCCTTGGGCTACTAAAGACACCTCTTTGAGTCTGAGTTTTCTAGGCCTAATTAGGGACTGTTGTAATTTTATTTTTTTACTAGAAGCCTGGTGCATGAAAATTCAAGACTCGTGGGAGGGGGGAGGGAGGGGGTCCAGAAGTTCAGGACCCCTCAGGGGATGTCCACCTGCTAGCTTAGGCCCACTCCCTAGGGGATTGAGCCTAAGCTGGCAGTCAGACATCCCTCTGGCAGCTCGGGAGCCCTTGGGGGATGTCCAACTGATGGCTTAGGCCTGCTCCTGGGCCTAAGCCATCAGTTGGACATCCTTAGTGTAGCCGAGGAGGTGGGAGAGGCTCCTACGACCACCACTGAACTGGCAGCCATCAGTCTGGCTTGTGGAGCTCCTCCAGTGAGAGCACACAGACCACCAGGGGGTAGCTCCTTCATTGAGCATCTGTCCCCTGGTGGTCAGTACATGTCATAGCGACTGTCATTTTCTTATAATAGGATGCTTGTGAGGTTTTGTTGAAATCCTGAATTGAAAATACCTGTTCAGCTTTGAGGTTGAACCCTGTCTGTAGAGAAGGTTGGGTACAAGGGTTTCAGCTAGTCTTAGTAACAGTCTTTCTCTTGAACACCTAGTGCAGGTCTCCACACTTTAATGTAATAGAATAATGATATTTTGAGAAGGCAGTGTTTATGGTCTGCTGAATTTCTCTAATCAAGACACTCAGTCATCTCACTGACTTCCAATGGAGCTGAAATCTTCCTTGAAAAGGCCCCCATCCATGCACTCGATGCAAGCATTTCTTAACTCTGGCTTCGTGTGATGGGAAAAGCGGGCTTTTGTGCCCTGGCAGCTTCCAGGAGCTCCCAGCCCTCCATCTTTGGAAGAGCTCCTACTCAGGGATCCCAGGAGACCAGTGTCGGTCCTATTATAAAACTCAGCGGGACAGGGCGGCCCTGCAGAACTCAGTTTTCCACGTGTCCGTTTTGAAAGGTAAATCTCCTATTTTGTTGGGGGGCCCAAAATGTGACTGCCTCCTTCTTTCAGAACTCACATCTTTTCTCTGTGATGGCTGGCACTTTTCGTTCTCATGTCCCTTTACCCTTCCTTTCCTTTGACTCCTCACTTCCAGACAGAGCTCATCTTCCCTGATGGGGAAGAATGACCCCAGGGCAGGTCATTTGCACTGCATCCTCGGTGCTGAAGAGGAATGCAGAGAAATAATTTTGTTTTTCCCCAAGTCTCTTCATCTCTTTGATTTTTCTCATGCTTTGCTGGTTTGCCGGCACTCACCGGGGTAGCCACAGACAATGCAATGGAGAACTTTTGTTGTTGTTGTTATTATTCAGTTTTCTTCTTTCCTTTCCTTTCCTTTTTTTAATTTCTCCCTTCAAAATCTCTTTGCCTTTCACGTCATTGTCTAACCTCTTACTGTCAGAGTCTTCACTCCCTGCTAGGGGTGTGATGTATTCACTTTTCTGTTTTAATTACAGCCTTTGAGGGTTGCAAGGGAACTGGAGGTCACCTGGACCAGTTCACTCAGGGGCTCTGTCTTCAGCTGTCTGGACAGACAGCCATGAAGCTCCCTGTTCTGCAGTGTGGCCCATCCCATTTCGGGGACACACCCATCATCAGAGACCTTTTTTATTTTTAGCTGTCTGGTTCCTGGTGACATCTAGTCATTACAGAGTTTGTCTCTGAAGCCAGAGGAAATAAATCGTTCACCCCTAAACTTATCTCCTCTCATGTGTTCCTTCTATTCTATCTGCCTGCAACCAACCCTGATACACTGCAGCTGCCTGATTTGTTTCCTTGACTTCTGGGGGAAACAATTTAGCTTACAATTGCTGTTTTCTCCCCAAAACTGAAAAGAAAGAGCACAATAGCAACCTAACTTTCTGTCACTGGAATAGCATTTCTGTTTCTTTTGCTAATCCAGCCTCAGATGCTTTGTGTTACAATATGCATTCTTCAGTTTTGGTAGTTTATGCATCTGTGAAGCATGCTGTTCCTAATAGGTAATAAACGTCAAACTAATAATTCATTCATGAAAAGTCTGTTCCCGAATGGGTGAGTCTTTAATTGTTATTATCATCTGGAAACATTTGAGAGCCAGAGAAAGAGGTTCTTGCAAACACCCAGGAATGGGGGCATGTGAAGGTAGGATCGTTTCACATTGCTACAGTGTCAGATGATCTCGGCGGAACTCAGCAGGAGAATGGAACAAGAGATTAAGATGGTTCATAAACTCAGAGAGAACACAAAGCATCTCAAACTAAATGCCACCAAGGAGGGAATGTGCTTACTCATACACACACACAAAGCACTGGCTAATAGACTTCTTTCATGGAGTTTAATCCAGTTAAACACCATTCTCCCATATATACAAAGAGGGGATATCTGGGCACATGCAAGCATAAATGCAGAACCAAACAGAAAATAATGCATAGCTCTGTGGCAGAAATAAGAACTCTCAGATATGTCTATGTGCACTTCCCTGCATGGCTACAATAATGGGACCAACATGGGCCTCCATAGAAACAGGACCCCTGACAGCAGGGAATGAAGAAAGCAGGTAGAGAAGCAGCTACATCTTCTAGGCCTCTATGTGGACTATGCATTTAAAGTTACCTATAGATCTGTTTATCCAGGTGCAGATAAGCATACAGAGAGAAGCCTTAAGAGAAGGATGTGTAAGATAGAAAGTGCAAGAAATGGAGTGTGAGTGGCTATGGAAGGCTGGGTGAGAGAGAGGCCAACTAATAGAAAGGGGAGAATTGGGGGTGCGAGGGATCATAGCTTGACCATGTTATCAGTCACATGTATAGTATGGAAAATATCTTGGGGGACTTTCTCAGCTCAATGCCTGAGATTGAGATTGTGTTTCCTTGTTTTTTCTAATCTTAACTATTACATTTTAGCAATCATTTATTGGATATTTACTATGTGTGTGCCTAAATGGTAAGCACTTCTTACAGTATCTAAGCTAATTCTCACAACTTGATAAGGTAGATTCTGTTATTCTTCGCTTATAAAAAAGAAAACACAAAATCAGAAAGGTTAAATAACTGTCAAAGATTATGCTCCCAGTAATATAAGATTAAGGAGATAGAAGATCAAAGGATTTGAGCACCATGACAGGATGGTATATGGTTATTGATCCAAATGATCTCCAGGAGTCAACTCAATTCTTCTGATCCTGTATCTGAGATGAAAAATAGCAGTATGTTGCCGAAACTGGTTTGGCTCAGAGGTAGAGCGTCAGTCTGCAGACTGAAAGGTCCCAGGTTTGATTCCGGTCAGGGGCATGTACGTTGGTTGCGGGCACATCCCCGGTAGAGGGTGTGCA